>NC_065879.2:31614435-36614435 GCF_932274485.2 Patella vulgata | reverse complement strand
AAGAAAGGGTGGGTCAGCTCCCCATTCGTCATGATAAAACAAGAATTCGTGTTGATTTTATGCATTTAATAGTTGAACAACTGACCTCAAGATATTACATCTTAGACCAATATCTCAGTGTCAGTTTGTTGCGCCCAAATTCAAAGGGCATGATACTAAATCAATCACTATATCTAAAATGTTAATCAATCTGAGTTTATTTAAGGATTGTTGTGATTAGTAATTAACTATTGATTAAATCCGTGATTGCCGATTGATTAATCACTAATTAAATCAATTATTATGTCAACAAATAATATAGATATAGAATAACATTAGTCAGACAGAATTTACTCTGTATGTCTAAATATTTGTATAAAAATTGACAGTGCGAGAAAACTAATATCAATTGATCTTTTGAAGCTGTACATAATTTGGTAATCTTTGTTGAAGTCTTCAAATATCTTTATAAAAGTAATTCGATATCCAGAGAAATGGTAAGTCCAGAACAACCATTCTAGATGTGACATAATTATATTCATTATGTATTTATTTAAGTCTAGCAGAACAACAATTACAGTTTTAACATAATTATATTCATTATGTTTTATAGATTTATAAGTCCAGAACAACACCAATTATATAATCATATTCCTAGTGTATTTGTCTATAGCTTATTTATGTCCACAGATAATTGTTTAATTTCTAATTCTGATCAATTTGTATATTTCAGTAATTGAAGAATACGATGGCTTCTACACCTTTCAACAGAGCAAACCAGATTTCTCGATCCATAGAATTTACCTCTAATGTACATTCATACGTTCCATCTACTTTATATTACCAACCCTGGAACAGTTACCATTTTACCACACCACCGTCGACTACTAATCATACAGAACATTCACCATCTTCTGTAACATCGTCCGAATTAAGTGCCAGATCGTACCCTTCACCGCATCATTTCCAGGGTCCTACACCATCCTCCACAGACATGATTCCGTCACCAGCTATCAGTTGTACTTCACCGTTCGCATCTTCAGTTCCAAACTATGATAACAGAATGATAAATACATCAACACCAATTAGTACTCCCATCTACCCATGTCAGTTTGATATCAATACACCCAGCTTTAAAGAAACAAAGCACCATATGATAAAACCAGGTAAAGAAACAAACAAGACAGATGATAGTGGTAATTGTTCAAGTCTTTCATCAGATTCATCTCCATCATCTAAAACATCTATGTCCTATCCCACATTCTCTCCTCCAGTTTCTCCCAAATCTTACCCAGTTACTGGAGATATTGGTGTAAGAAAGAATAGCAGAACCAACTACAGTCCACAACAAATCAGAACACTAGAGAAGATATTCCTGGAAACTCCCTATCCTGAAATTGAAGTTATTGAGCAGTTGTCAACAGATCTGAGTATTCCAGAGAAAAATGTAAAGGTGAGCATCTTAATTATAAATTGATTTTAAGTTAGCCTAACGAGAAAAATTTATTTTAATTGTTGATTCTTGTTAGTGGTCTTGTGTGGAGTATGATAATAAAAATTGTCTTTCTTTTTACAGATATGGTTTCAAAATAAACGAGCAAGATGGAGGAAAAGAGTCCAGAATAACAAACCAACATTTCCTCCTGTTTATACTTGTTACCCGGCATCGGTTCCATCGACAGTTTCACCCTACAATATGATGTCTCCGTATCACTGATGTCTTCTATTGCAGCATCTGAACCAATTTCTAAATCTGTTAATAATTTACCATTGGTATCCAAACCAAGTCACTTATATCCTGCACACATTAACCCCTATACTTATCCTTACATGTTTTCTCAGTTGAGATAAATAATATTTTCAAGTGCTGATAATTTTGTTACTTTGTTATGTTAATGAGTGTATAATCTTGTTATAGTTTTCATTTATTGTATATAAATAGTTGTGAGATAGTTTCTAGTTAGTTGTTATGTACTAAAATAAATGTACCTGACAAATATTATGTTTTCTCAATCTTCTTTATTGTTGAAATTTATATGGCTCAGTCAGTACTAACACAGTAAGAATGAGGTCGGGTTCGAATAGTACCCATTCGTTCGGATGGTTTGCAGTTTTGGGGTCCCGTTTAGTGGGTAGCCTATAAGTTAGCGTGCACGTAGAATACCCCTGCCAAATGGAAGCGCCTCTGTTCAGGCAACATATTTCTCAACAATTTCAATTTATTTTCTTATTTTTTTGTGCCATATGATGGCTTCTTTAGTTGATTCCTTTGCTGGTTTTTGTTCATATCTATTTTTACAGTTTACCTTAATCAAAAATATTTAGCTTAAATTTAAGGCCAGTAAATTAATTAAGTCATGTGTTATTCTACATACATATTTAATATTGGAAATCTCGAAATGGCCAATTTGAACGATTATTGAACAGTGTCAACTAGTCGGGAGTATCAACGCACTTAAAAAGAATTATGACATCATTAATATTATTAACCATGTCCTTCGATCAGTAGTTTAACAACCTTTTTGTGTCCACGCTTAGAGAGATAAGAAACACGACCACGTGTTCAAAAAGTAAAACAATTATCATGGTATCATTCGTGTTTACTTAAACACATAATTTGAGGTTATTTCGGCCAATTAGTTCAAATATATTTAGTTTATTGTGAATCTCAAAACGCATAGGTGCATTCCCACAAAAGTATTGTTACAGGGAGTTACTTTCAAAAAAAGTATGGCAAGTACTTTTTTCACCCACAAGACGTGCACAGTACAACCATTGAAAGGGATTACTAACTGGCAACCCGTTAGCTTGTTGTCTGCCAACATAGGGATATGTTGTAAGAATATCGAGAGACTCAAAGGTACTTTAGACGGAAATAAAGCTGCCAGACAATAATTCTAGCAAATTACTTAGGTTAAATGGACAAGAAATGACGACAAATAAAATCAAAAATGAGGAAATGAAATGAAATGGGGTTTAACATCCTACTGATTTGCTCCGACCGGGATAATGAAGACGGGCATACAGTCTGCTATGAGGAACATTTTGCCCGGGCAGCGGCACTATGACCTACTCTTATATCGAATTCCAACTGCCAAGCGATCTTTTACGTGCACGCCAATGTATATACGGGAACCCAGTTTTTCGTAGTATCCGAACGACTAGACATTTTTCCTTGTAAGGCGCTACGTCCAGCACCACTGACAAGTGAAACCACGTCGGAAAACTTTCTCGGCCAATGCAGGGATCGAACACGCAACCTCCAGGCCAGCGAGCCAATGTCTTACCCATTTAGCCACAAAAAGAATGCCACCCTTAAAACAGATTTGTACAGATTTGAATAGTTTCTTGTGATTGAGAGAAAGATTAGTACAAATATATTACATCGAATCACACAGTTTCTACGTGAGAAGCCATCTTTAACACTCGCTATTGAACCCAACCATTTCTATCTACCAAATGTAGATCAACACATAAAGTCAATATTATAGTGTTTTCTCTCATTAGGTCAGTTACATTAACCAGTTGTTGCTATTCAGGTCATCAAGTAAATAATTTTAAATACAAACTCCAAAATTCGGGTATGGGGTGCAGCACTTATTTTTCAAATTACCAAAGTAGAATAGTGCCGCTGTCCGGGCAAAATTTCCCTCATAGCACACTGTATGGCGTATGCCCGTCTTCATTAGCCCAGGTTAGGAGCAGAACAGTAGGACGTTAAACTCCATTTCCTTTCATTTCATTTCACCAAAGTAGAAACATAAACGTTTTGGGTAATATAGTGTTATTTCAGCATACTATCAATTGTAATGTATATAACTGGCCGTCCACGTAAAAATAACATCCTACGTAACAGTATAAAATTAATATGTACGTAGTTGGTTTCTATGCAAAACTTAATGTAAGGTACTTTTAATTTGCTATTCTAGGTGATGAGAGATAAACGTTGGACTTGATAGAGAAATTAATCTTAATAAAAACGTTGAAGTTTATTTTTTTTTTTGCTACAAAATTAACTGTATTACAGGCCTCAAGATGACACCGGTCATTTGTACCCTATGAGAACCACCTGGTGTTATAAACTGGTCTCTAGACCTGTTATCTGAAACAGAAACAAATTATATAATTTGGAAGCCCACCGAAGAGTATTTAAAGGTGAATTAAACATGACCATTAGACTTCTGTGAAACGAACCGATCATGTTTCAGGTCGTATTGGTTGCTCTAGCACTAACACTTGTAAACGCAACCCCAAAGAAAGGCTTTGGATTGTGTGGTGCTGCTTATAAATGTGGTGATACGTATGCTTTAAGTGATAATTCGTGGTGGTAAGAAAAATCATATATATCTGTTGTCATAGGAATAACATATTCACAACCATGTTCTAAGATGTAACCCAATTTCTACCTTTTGAACATGTGTTAATGATAACATTAATCATTAAATTTAATGGTGGTGGCTTATAAATCCGGGACATACAAAATACTAATAGTGCGTAATTTCATTTTTGTTTCACAAGTGGTTTTGATAACCTTCATCTTACATTTAGGTCATACCTGAGAAACGATATCATTAACATACAATCGTGTCTCTTACCCCTAAGTTCTACACCTAGTCCTGGTTGTATAAAGTCTATACTGCAGCACAAGTAACCATGAATACCATTCATGCTGTTGTCTACAGAGTGGATTTTGATAGCACTTCTCTTTTGACGAAAATGTGATTGCTCGATTTTAAAGAAGGGTGTTGAGATTATAGTTTGCCCGTTAAATACAACCGCACAATAAATTATAAAATCTTGCAAGTGGTTATAAACGATGTGTATATCCCGTCCTATGCATAAACCAGACCGCCACCGCTAATAGATAAATGGAGAGATATTACATTGAATCTGGAACACGGTAAAAAAAATCCACTTTACTTCATTCTGACATACATAATTAAATCATATAAGCTAGCTGTCTGCCCTCTAGAGGCGTCTTCAGATATTAATAATATATACAAAACGTATATATTTTTTAGGTATAACTGGCATTACAGTATGCAAGAATACCATGGTAACCGCTGCTCCAGATTTCCACATGGAGAATATGTTCCTATGATCTGGGGCGAACGACATCTTTGGGACGCTAAGATTCCAGATCACACAACTCACCTTTTGGGTTTCAACGAACCAAATGCTCAAAACCAAGCCAACATGTCTCCGGAACGAGCCGCTCAGTTGTGGCCTCAAGTTGAGAAATTGGCCGGCAGCAGACTTCTAATCGGCCCAGCGCTTACAAGCTGTGACACTAATATTGATATGTGCATCCATTGGTATGACAGATTTTTCAAAGCTTGCCACAACTGCCGAGTTAACAAGATGGCCGTACATGCCTACCACTGTGACCCTTATAAAATCATGCAGATGTTGGAAAGAATCTCTAAGCAATATGGAATGAAAGTTTGGTTAACCGAGTTTGCCTGTGAAACAAGCCATTCAACAGACGAAGATATCAGATTTATGCAAACGATAATACCTCTACTAGAAAAAGCAGACTACGTAGAAAGATACGCGTGGTTCTGTTCCAGATTAAGGGGAGATGATAAAAATCATAACTGGAATCTCTTGGACATGAATTCTCCAACTTTAAATCGTCTTGGTAAAGTTTACAATTCAGTCCATTAGTGAATAAACATTAATACATGACGATCAAGAACTAATTAAAATGAATATACCCACCTGTAGAGTTTATTCTAATCGCACCTATTAAAACATTTTACTTTTAGCACTGAATTATTTTCAGAGAATGCTCTAATCTTCTATATATTTATTTAGTCAATTTTCACGCGAATACACCCTCTGTGAGATCAAATTACGGTTTATATGTAAACGTGTAAACAACTGTTCCCTCTAGAAATTCAATAAGAAACAAAGTAATGCCGTTTTTCTTCTTCTTCTTCTTCTTCTTCTTCTTATTATTATTACATGTATTTATATAGCGCTTCTTTCATGATAAACATGTTCAGATGCGCTTTACAATAAGAATAACATAACACAATGGATAAAATCACAATATCAATATAGAATAAAGATGGGGTTTTAAAAATATGTAGTTCGTGTAAAAATAGAAATGATATGGACTGGACAAGTTATTTCAAATAGCAGCAAAAATTAAACTTATCACCTGACCCTGGAAACTGTATCGCCTGTATAACAATCTCTTACCATTTAATATTCTTTATATTTATGATCTTCTAAAAAGAAAAGAGGATGGTTTGTGCTTATTGGTTTGTTAATTCCATCAATAGCATTACTCGTATCTTAAATGTTAAAATGTTGGTGAAACATGTATCAAATGTTTCAAAGTGTAAACTAAGAGAATTGGATAACACTAAGTCGATATCAAAGGTTTTTAATGATCATAATATTGTTAACGATACCAACACGTGTGCACAAAGGAAATTTAAATCAAGTTTATCTCGTCAGCCTTGTCATTGACATAAGCAGATATTAACGGGCATTGACATGTCAGCTGAGAAGTGATTCTTTCCCAATCGTCTCATGTCACCGACCTAAGCATATCCAGATATTAAATAATATTGAGACTGGTCGATATACAAAAGACCCAAACTCACTGAGCAAAGAACCGTGTACATAGTTGAAAATGAGTTCCGTCATTTAATTTCTAAAAAATCAAGAGTTCAGTCGTTTAGCCATATATAACCAGTTCTAGTATGTCTCATCAAATCCTGTCGAATGTTAACTTGAGAAGTTTTTACTAAAATCAGATAAAAATAGCCCCGCAATTTTTTTTTAATATAATCGGAATATCGTAAATGTTACAAGATATTACACCAGGGGATTTAACCGTAGCGTATCAACTATCTACAATGCAATCATAGATGCATGTACTTGCTTGAAATGGAATGGGGTTTAACGTCCTTCTGTTCTGCTCAGACTAAACTCGGGCTTACGCCATACAGTGTGCTATGAGGGAAATTTTGTCCGGACAGCGTCACTACGGTCTACTCACAGATCGAATTCCAACTATCAAGGATATTTTACTTACACGCAAATGTACACACTGGACCCAGGTTTTTCCCTGATCCGAACGACCAGACAGCTGTCCTTGTCAGGCCCTCCGCCCTGCACTACTGACAAATGGTAACACCTCTTGTAGTACGCGTGCTTGTAGCTGAGGATGGCTTAAAATGTATAGTATTTCAAGCCTGTGCTGTCGCAGGTTTCAGCCAGGAACGCGCTGAATGATTAAACTAAATATATTACCTAGTTTTGTGGGGGTATTTTGGTGTTTTGCAAGTAGAATTTGATTTTTTAAATGTTAGAAACAGTCTGTGTCCCCCTTTTCAGCGGCGACCCACGTAGCCCTGGATCCCGGATAGGCATGTATGTGATGTTACCGTATCACTCTTATGTTCCTATGTCCAGAATATATAATTTGTCTCTAGTTATAGTTTGGTTTAGTGAAACAATCGCCGCTAACGAGATAAAGTGCCATATTGTCCGCCATTTTGGATTTTGCTATAAGATCTAAGAACCCCCCAAAATAATGAACGATTTCAGTGTATTCCATCAACCCATAACAATTATCATCCTGGTTATATACTATATACTATATACGGATTATTTAAAATGAGGGGACGGGGGTGGCTCCGGAACAGAAAGTCACGGAACGCTGAATCTCGGTAGAGTTCGTCCTCCCATGACACAAATGCTTCGCTCCACATGAACTTGGAAACAATCAGTTACTAACCCTTAGAAAACATGTATATTAAAAGGACATTTTTTTCAAATTATGACTAAAAACTAGATGTTTTTGACACGTATCTGTAAAGCATGTAGAGTCCAGGCCAATTTTTGTACCATAAAATACAATAGCCAGTTCTTGTTTACATATCCATATTTGGCCTATTCTTTGCGTTATTGGGTATAATCAACCAATCAATAACTTGATGCCAGGGATCTCAGGATAACACGGTGTAACGTTTCCAGCAGTAGCCGCAGTGTATGGCTGGGCCGAGCTTAGTAGGGTTGATAGAATGAAAACCATTTCATTTTTGAGTTTAATGTAGACTTATGCTGTGCCTATATGTATCCGTTCTTGATAGTCTGCGTGCATGTCCCATAGCTATTCTGAAGATATATTGGAAGTCATATTTAGTCAGTTGGCAAATCAATTTCCTATTAAAAAGTCAAACATTTTAAGTCAATAATTGCAATAACGTGAAGTCTAAGAATTGGAGAGACGCAACAGTATACACAGACGATTAGTGACCAAAACAAAGAATGTGTTGCAGGGTTTAGTGTTACGGATTTGGTTTAGCTTCTATATTCGACCGGCTATGCTACACGGCCGCGGAACGTTGAATATTGATATGGTACGTTCATAACCCCCTTCCCGGAATACTATTAAAATTAGACGCGGACTTTCCGAGATCCCTTATAGACTAACAGACACCTCACCAAGTTTGAAATAATCCCACCCCGGTTCGAACTTTCAATTTTTAAAGTGGGCGGTGGTGCAAAATTAATATTTTGCTGAACTTCCAAAATCGAGCATGCTAATCTGTTAAAGGTAAATTTACATACTTAATAATTAAACAGAGCAACATCTATCAACAGTCAGATGTAAGAGTTTATCATAATTCAGTAATTAAACCCACGGCTACTGATCTGTTCAATATTCACTGATACGATCTCGATAATTACCAAGAAAGTCGGGTTGGTGTCAATACCGTAGCTCTAGCATTTCCGACAATGAGATTTTCAGAAGAGGAAGATAACCGAGCGGGCCAAGCCAAATAAATTTATTCCAACTTTTTGAAACTTTTTGAATACAAGTTTATTTGTCTTATGTTCAGTATTTCAAAATAATCAGTGGCGGACTGGGTCTGAAAATATTGGTTGCCAGGAGACAAAAGGGGGCCCACCCACCAATACAATTCTATCATTTAATTTTTAAAATGAATAAATTAAATTTTCAAAAAATATGTAATTAGAAACAAAAAGCTGTAATTAGAATTTTCATGCTAATAATTTTTTTTAATATATATATATTTTTTGATAATTTATATTTTAAATATATTGTCTAATGTCTAAGGAGGCCCAATTCCTCAGGGGCCCACCTGCCATTGGGCAGACTGACAACCTGGCCAGTCCGCCACTGCCTTCTGACATTTTATAGCATTTTATAATAATCTACTAGCAACTAGTATGTACAAAGCAAATAAGCGTCACTGAATGCAAACTAATAGGTACAAATGCTAAATAAACATCTTGGGATGCATTGTATGCTTCTAAGTTGAAATAATAATTGCATTTTAGTCCACCAAATGTCCTACCTTTCTGTACTAGCCAGGATAATGACGACGGGCTTACGTTACAAAGTGTATAATGACGGAAATTTTGCCAGGCCAGCGACGTTGCCACGTACTCGTGGTCTAATTCAAACTGAAAAGGCTTCTTTTACGTGACTTCGGTTCTTCGTTTCATCCGTACGATTAGACACGGTTTCGTCGTGTACCACCAACAAGGGGAAACCACTATGAAATATACTGAGAGCCTCCTGGTTAGTGGGCTTGACAAAAACATTGATGTAATTATAATACTTTGTTTTTTAAATGCTAATATTGAGAGGCGCGTTGCTGTTGTAAAAAGACATATCTACATGCCAGAAGAAATGCGGGGATCCCAGTGGGCTCAGCCCACCCTTGAAGGTAGTAACCAATGCGAACTCTAAATTTAAGTATACCAAAACCCCACCCCAGCCGTTAATCACTAAACGGGGATGTTAGTTTATTCAGTGTTAGTTTATTCAGTTGGGGATCACGTGGCTAATTGGGTAAGACGCTGGCTCGCTAGCCTGGAGGTCGGGTGTTCTATCCCTGCATTGACCGAGAAAGTTCATCCAGATTTTCCGGCGTGGTTCCCCCTTGTCAGTGATGCAGAACGGAGGGCCTGACAAGGACAGCTGTCTAGTCGTTCGGATGGGAGAAAAAACCGAGGTCCCGTGTACAAATTGGCGTGCACGTAAAAGGTCCCTTGGCAGTTGGAATTCGATATAAGAGTAGGCCGTAGCGCCGCTGCCCGGGCAAAATTTCCCTCATAGCACACTGTATACTGTATGGCGTATGCCCGTCTTCATTAGCCCGGTTTGGGAGCAAAACAGTAGGACGTTAAACCCCATTTCATTTCGTTTATTCAGTTTGGGAAATCGTCGTTAATAGATAGTAGAAAATCTTGGGCAAAAGCCTACCTGCAATCACAATCCCAGTGGCAGCATTACAAATAGCTCCAACATCTACCAATCCTCCCACAATACAACGACCGACCCCGTGCATGATGAATTACTGTCTGGATTACACATGTTTATATATCAATCATGTTTTAAATCATTTAAAAGGTATGATTGGAATCTGTACTGCATAATTGATGCTTATCGCCTGATCTTTGAAAAGTGCTCTATTTGTTGGTTTCATTGTAATGTGTAGTCCTTCTGTACCAGCAAGATCATTATCAATATTTGTTCGACATGTGTAATACAATTACCATAGCACCATAGCACTGGTTTCCTCTAAGGCGTTAAAAGGCAATTTAATCTGACCTTGACCAATTGACCTACGTATACAAGAAATAAACCTTCGAAAAGAGGGTGGGAAATAACAGACGTGAGCAACCGTTCAAGCCCATCGAGAACATTTAAAGGGGATATTTTGAGGTAATTAACACTCACTATAGAAAAAAGAATATTTACCATGTTGCCTATAATGTTCAGAAGAAAGGTTTTGGGTTATGTGGAGCTGCTTATAAATGTGGCGATATGCATGCCTTGAGTGATACGTCATTGTGGTGCGTAGATGCTATGTTTGAATACAAAATTAGTTATAGAGTTAACCCTACAATTAGGTGACACGTGGTTAGGCAATTAACTCCCAGATCCAAGAAGAGCGTTTGAGATTCATAAGATCGATTCCATCGTGTAAAGTGACGCGGACATTTAGTTTCTTGTCACGTATAAGTCTGAGATCAAAACCACCCCACTTCACTCAATGACAGACGATATGAGCAAACGTACAGGTTTTAAAACAGTTGCCAAATCTTCCACTCAGAAAAGTTTTAAAATGCCATAAATCTTTCTCAAAAACAATAATATTCCTAAAGTTTGGGGATCCAATTTATGTTTATTACATCGTTGAAAGAGCCATATTTTATTCACATAATGTGCATTGTACTTATTTTCTGACACAAAACCCGTCTTCATTTGCCCTGACACTAAAAGACATACACTTAACAGTTACATCTGATGTCTTGTATGTATTACATTCTTTATCATTATTTGTATTTTAGGTACAACTGGCATAACGATATGGGTGAATACCACAATCATCACTGCTCAACTCCTCCACGTTGGGAATTTGTTCCAATGATATGGGGTGAAACACATCTGAACAACTCTAATATTCCAGATCACACAACTCATATTTTAGGTTTGAATGAACCAAATGCTAAAAATCAAGCAAACTTGTCGGCGGAAAAAGCTGCTCAGCTGTGGCATCAAATTGAAAAACTGGCCGGCAGCAGACTTATAGTTGGTCCGGGTTTTACCAGTTGTGATGTCAATATTAATTGGTGTACTGATTGGTATGACAGATTTTTCAAAGCATTTCCCCACTGCAGAGTTAATAAGTTGTCCGTCCATGCCTACCACTGTGATTCTTACCATATCATGAAGACGCTGGAAACAAGATCTAAATGATAAGGAAGAAATGTTTAGTTAACAGAATTCGCCTGTGAAACAAACCATTCAACAGATGAAGACATCAGATTTATGCAGACGATAATATCTCCACGTAGAAAGATACGCGTGGTTCTGCCCCAGATTAAAAGAAGATAATAAGAATCATAACTGGAATCTCTTGGACATGAATTCCCCAAAATTAAATCGTCTAGGGAAAGTGTACAATTCAGTTCATTATTGAAACTTAAATAAAACGCATAAATGATCAATGTCATCTCTCAAGAATTTCAATTTTTTAACTTTTGTGAGTTCTTTTTTTATTATACAGACAATTCTTCAATTTTATAGTGGCGTTATCAGCCTTGCGAGATTTTTTTCGAAAAATGTTAGATTGGAAGTATTTGTTGTATATTCTGTAACCCCTAAGGCATATGTTTATACCACACGCATTACCTGTAACGTGCGGTTAGAATCCAGTAAACTGTAGCATTCATAAATAAATATGTTGTTCAGACCCTTATTTACTAGTGAGCGTCACCTTGATTAAAGTCCAGGTTTGCTCTTGACGATTTTATGCTAGTGCCGAAGCACTAATACTGACAACGATAACTCGGAATAAATAATTAAAATTGTACTTTTAATAAACGAGTGTCCAAAACGGGCTAACGGTCATAATAACGAGACAGGTATCGCTAGGCCGAGCCGGTCACCAGACTAAAGTTACAGAAGAATATAGAACGTACATACAAGATTAGGATTAAAATAGTTATATAAGAAACAGATGTTTAAATACAGAAGATGAAATGAACATTATGTTTAAATACAGAAGTAAGGAAAAAGACATGGGCAAAGCAAGAACGCGTTACGTAATATAATTATATCGCTACATTAAGTATAAACCCAAACAGTTAAAAGACTTGAAAAATTTAGTGAAATATCAATTCGGACATTGGTCCAATATTGCAACCAGTATAAATAATGTACGCTTGACACGTTGCCCGTACCATTATTTGAAATAATGGTACGCCAACCTCAAATGATGACGTCACATCTGTATTTTAAATAGTAATAAAATATATACAAAGATACACAATAACAACACCTTTCGACTTCGACAAGCTTTCGACCCTAAAAGCAAATACATGAATTTATATGGATTAAAAAAAAATTAAACAAAAGGAGCACTGTAAAAAGTTCATTAAGAGACAAAGAAACTATTTATCACATTTTTAAGAGAAACACAAATCTTACTATATATTTACACAAATTGTCTGTTAAAATTATGGATACGCCCGATCATTGTGCCACATAATATGTCGCATTCGTTCATGGCAATATTGCAGATATGCAACATGCTGGTCATATTGGGCAGTAGACGGGTCACGTAACTTAGGTCCAGGTATTTTCACCGCAGGGTCCTTTATATATGTTTAGCAAAGTCTATGTCCACAGGACATTGTTTCCACCGAAACGGCCACTTCAACAGTTTTAGGCACCCTGGGCCCATTTGTATCACTTCGTTTAGAAGATATTAACGATACCTGCTGAAAGTCACTTTTAATAGATAGAAATTCTTGACGACGCCGTTAATCACGCTCTTTTTTTGCTGAAGAATGATACTTCTTCTCCCGATTACATGATTACTGGTAAGGTGTGCATCCAAAGCTGCCGCTGGAAGATAGCGTTCCATATCCATGTCGATGTGACTTAACTCGGTGAGAGGGTTCGCCGGAAAATAATGTATTAGTAACTCAATACTCCACCGCTTTCTCCACCAACTGCGGTTTTCTTGGGTTTGTAGCTTATTCTAACACTAACGACGATAACTGAGAGTAAATAATTAAAATTGTACTTTTAATAAACGAGTGTCCAAAACGGGCTAACAGCCACGATAACGAGAGAGTTACCGCTAGGTCGAGTCAGTCACCAGATTAAAATGTTACAGAAGAATATAGAACCAATATACAAGTTTAGGATTAAAATAATTATATAATATTTAATAAATTGCACATAAGAAACAGATGTTTAAATACAGAAGTAAGGAAGATGATGTCGTTACTTTAAGAATAAACTCAAACAGTTAAAAGACTTAAAATTCGGATATTGGTCAATTACTATTTTGACTAAAATTCAATAGTAATAAAATATATGCGAAGATACACTATAACAACATCTTTCACAACAATAGTTTAATAACTATATCTGTCGGAACTGGCTAATAGGCGCGCGAACTTGCCTACTGGATTACCTCACAGCGTACCCTAAAATTATAACAAAAAGTCGACAATGACGTAACTTTGGCTATACAAGAATATTACTTTGCTGAGTGTGTACAAATCGTGTTGAACACATGTTAATTTACGTGAGCATAGAAAACGTCCCATACCCTCTAAATGTTTAATATAACAGCACTTGGTGATGACAACAATCGAATTTATTGACAAAAAGGTACACGTTGTATCAGGTCCTCCGTCTGACAAGGGGAAATCACGTCGGAAAATCCCGATGAACTTTCTCGGCCAATTATTTTGTGGGTCTAGTGTAATGAATAATGTTTGTATGATAATGCATGGGGATTATAATATTATATTGATCTCTGTCGTTCGCCTGGCGAACCTATGTCATTCGTCTGGTAAACCTGTCATTCGCTCTGTTATTCATCTGGTACACCTGCCATTCGCTTTTTTCATCCTGTCATTTGATCAGTGAACATATCACTCTACTTCTCATTCGTCTGCTGAACCACTGTTAATCGTATGGGTAACCTCTGTCATTCGTCTGGTGAAACTGTCATAATCTTTGCCATTCGTTTGGTGAACCTCTGTCATTTGTCCAGTGAACATGTGTCATTCTCTCTGGTGAACCTCTGTCTTTCTACTAGTGAATATGTGCCATTCCTCTTCTGGGGTTCTATCATTCTATTTGTCATTCGTCTGGTGAAACTATGTCGTTTAAATTGTCATTCGCTTGGTGAACCTAGCTGTGTCATTTGAATTGTCATTCGTCTGGTGAACCTCTGTAATTCTCTTTGTCATTCGTCTGGCGTACATGTCCTTCCTTTTGTCATTCTTTCATTGGACTCCTGTCATTTTCTTTGTCATTCATCCAGTAAGCCTGTCATTCTCTGTCATTCATCCAGTGAACCTATCATTATATTTGTCATTCATCCAAAGAGCCTCTGTCATTTCTTTGTCATTTCTCCAAAGAGCCTCTGTCATTTCTTTGTCATTCATCCAGCGAGTCTCTCTCATTTATCTAGTGAACCAATGCCATTGTTTTTTCTTATTCGTCTATTTAGCCTTGGTTATTCTTTTTGTCAATCCTCTTCTGTGGCTCCATCATTCTATTTGTCATTCGGCTGATGAACCTGTCATTCTTTGCCATTCACCTGGTGAACCTATGTCATTCTCTTGGTCATTCGTCGGGCGAACCTCTGTCATTCCACTCGCGAACGCGTCATTCAGATTAGAGAGAAGCATTGGGGTCATGAGAGGACGAACATTATCGATATTAAGCGTTATGTGACTTTCCGTTCTGGAGACATCAAATTTGCTCAACTTTCAAGTTTTCCTTTCGGATACCCTGCTGTGTAGACAAGGCTACTATGTGGGCGTATAACCACGTTTGTTTGACTATCTTTATCTGTACTAGTAGCCCTGGCATTCTTATCTATATATAAAGAGCAGAAAGTTCCATAAAAAAAATGATGGGAAACAACAGACGTAATTAACAGTTCAAACGCATCAAAAAGGTTTAAAAGGAATATTTCTAGCGAAATAACCAGTTAGCCTAGAGAAACAATCATGTTTCGGATCGTGTTGGTCGCTCTAGTTCTAACACTAGTAAGTGCTACCCAAAAGAAAGGTTTTGGATTGTGTGGAGCTGCGTATAAATGTGGTGATACGCATGCTTTGAGTGACACGTCATGGTGGCAAGTAATATATACATATATGAATACAAAGCTATTTATAGAGGAGTGAAAAGAAGAGATATTTACAGAAAAACATTGGTTTAAAGTTACATTGTTCGGTCAGCTAAACGACCGCTTGCTAATGTTTCATTTTATTTTTTAGTTAAAGAGAAAAAAGTCGTTTGGCATATTGCAATTGCTAAGATAACTTTGGACATAGGTTGCTTTAAGCTGACCATAAATCGTTTACTTCGTCTCAAACATTTGGTATCCAGCATTCCTGTTCAATAGTAATTAGTTTTAACATGGCATAGTATGTTTTCTGTGGGTCAACAATTACATTGTATTTTATACCTGAGTATGCGGACTCCATCAAAAGATAGCGCCAATGATCAATAATCGACTGTTTATTGAAATGTCGAAACAAACAGATACAAATAATACTAAGACTACTAATCTAACAGACTTCCAGTTGCCGTTTGTCCATTGAATTTGTTTAGTATCATCATATCTGAATGTCAAGAACGCGGCCTGATCAACAATATGTACACAATATTTATATTTTGAACCAAAGATCGCCGAAAACAAAGATTTATGATAAACGCAAAACATACCCTTTAAATTGTGTAAATTTTACATCTGGATCATTATTTCTGTTTCAGGTACAACTGGCATAACGACAGGGAAGAATACCACAATCATCGTTGCTCAACTCCTCCACGCGGGGAGTTTGTTCCAATGATATGGGGTGAAAAAAATCTGTACAACTCTCATATTCCAGATCATACAACTCATATTTTAGGTTTTAATGAACCAAATGCAAAAAATCAAGCTAACTTGTCGCCGGAAAAAGCTGCTCAGCTGTGGCATCAAATTGAAAAATTGGCCGGCAGCAGACTTATAGTTGGTCCCGGTCTTACCAGTTGTGATGTCAATATTCATTGGTGTACTGACTGGTATGACAGATTTTTCAAGGCTTGTCCCCACTGCAGAGTTAATAAGCTGTCCGTCCATGCCTATCACTGTGATCCTTACCATATCATGCAGACCCTGGAAACAATATCTAAACGATACGGAAGAAAAGTTTGGTTAACCGAGTTTGCCTGTGAAACAAGCCAATCAACAGACGAAGACATCAGATTTATGCAGACGATAATACCTCTACTAGAAAAAGCAGACTACATAGAAAGATACGCATGGTTCTGCTCCAGATTAAGGGGAGATGATAAAAATCATAACTGGAATCTTTTGGACATGAATTCCCCAACTTTAAATCGTCTTGGTAAAGTTTACAATTCAGTCCATTGATGAGGCACTTTCATAAAGTGAACTAATGTCACCTCATAATAAAACTTATAATTCGAATAATCTACTTTAATATTTATTAATTCCTGTATCGAGACAATCCCTCATAAGTTGATGAAAGTGACATTTATAAAAAAAAAACTTTCGATACAGCAAGCGTTTGGCTTAACACACTCATCTGCCAGATACCAGGATCAAACCACATCTGTGCTGCACGTGTGGTGACCACGGCTTAAAATTCACATAAACTGCAGCTTCCGAAATAATATGGTGAGCATAGTATAATTTCGCACGAACCTTTTCATGTGTTTAACGTCGGTGTTCAATAAGATAAAGCAAGCATCTCAATAATCTTAGAACATTAATCATCCACAACCTTGGCTCATTTTAAATGGTTGCGAAAGAAGAGAATGAGCGATTCTTGGAAAGTGTATACCAATTAAAATACACTTTTGGGTTCTTTAGAGTTTATTTTCTGGATAATTACTGGCAGCAGTTTTAGGTATGTTAAAGATATTACTGGTAATTAGCGCCCACCAATCGCAGTCTACTTCATTTCGGTGCAGTCTACAATGTGGTATATTTTAACTTTGGGAGGGACACTGGGATCCCGAATGCATGCGTTGGATCGAACTAATGACTACCAAATATAAAGCATAATAAATAGCCCGCCTGAAAGTGTAAGCAGGTCCCGTGGTTTGTTTTTTTTTGAATAATTATTAATGTACCGTGTTGATGGTTATCTAGATTGGATTTAAAAGACACCTCCATATCAACGCATCCACAACTTGCAACATTGTTAAATATAATTTAAATATTGCAATCATTCACACTGCCAGTCATCTCACATTCAAGCATAACGTACATGTATATGTGTGTTCTGAAAGAGAGAGAGAAATGGAGTTTAACGTCCACTCGACACAAACTAGATCATTTCGGGACTAACATATGGTTTTGTTTTATTTCAATAATTCGCTTGCGCATAGGGGTCTATAGCAGTGGGAGGAAACCGGAGTACCCGGAGAAAACCCACGAGGTTGGACAGGCGACCCTACACCTTGTCACGTACAACCGGGGATTCGAAACCACGCCAGTCGACTCAATGACAGACTTTATGATACAGCGCGCGCACGCTAAACATTCAGCCATCCAACCCCCCATGTGTGTTCTGAAATTCATTAATCAAAATATGTAAATAAACCAAACTAATAATATTTACAATTGAACAAACCACCTATCATCATTGTAAAAATTATCTATCTATACTAATATTTGTGACTGTCGTCTGTCTGTCTGTCTGTCTGTTCGGGGTTGGCGGCTACACTAGGTCTGCCCCGAGTCTGAAATTTGGGGTATAGGGGTAGCTCGGACCGGGGAGTAACATAGGCCGGTGGCGTTAGTCTACCACTTCCGGTTTCGGAGTTATGACCCCCGAGCGAAGCCGGGCATTCTTCTAGTTACTTATAAAGAGAGAAATTTAAGAGAAAACGTTGTATAGAGCAATAAAGATGTTTCATCTCCATGTTATTTAAAACTGCATAATTAAAATTTTAGTTTACAGAAAAGATCGAACCTCTTAAAGTAACTAAGTCTTTAACTTGGTATCATCCAATCTTCGATATTGCAAACACAACTTATTGTTATCTTACCGTGAAAAGATGGGCTTCTGGTATCTACCATTTAAGACACAGTGAAAATGTTCATTTGTAATGGACTGACTGAATGCACGAGGCTTACCATATCCCGCACGACTACCTGAGTAGACTGGAATAACCAGACGCCAAAGACTTCCGTTCACTTTGCACTCTTCGCGTATTTCGCCGAACATAACTGATTAAAAATTACAGTAAAACAGACAAGACTTAATGTAAATCAGTTTATATACCTTCATATCACATTATTATATGCGTTGCGACCCATTTGTGTCCATTTCTAGGTGTCAAAGAATATCAATTTAGCTCCTTTAATGTATGGTAAATATCAAATTTCGCAAGGCTTAATCGATCAGATTATAAACAGGCCAAGCAATTGTATTTCATGAATCATAAAGATAGCGGCGGGGTTGTAATACAAAACGCGTTAAGCCATCTGACAATAACACGAACAACTACTGACGACTGCCGTCGACCCGTGGTGTTGTAAAATGAAATGAACTGGGGTTTAACGTCCTACTGTCCTGCTCCTAACTTGGGCTAGTGAAGACGTGCATACGCCATACAGTGTGCTATGAGGGAAATTTTGCCCGGGCAGCGGCGCTACGGCCCACTCTTACATTGAATTCCAACTGCCAAGGGATGTTTTACGTGCACGCCAATGTGTACACGGGACCTCGGTTTTTCGTCCCATCCGAACGAAAATCTGAATGCACTTTCTCGCCCAATGCAGGGATCGAACACCCGACCTCCAGGCTAGCGAGCCAGCGTCTTACCCACTTAGCCACGTGATCCCCTGGTGTTGTAAAGAATAGGAAACGAAAAAAGAGAACAATAGAACAAATAAAGTGTAACATTTGCATTAGTAGCAGCATAGATTTATAGAAATTCAGTTCATATCGAATTAAGAGGAAAACATCTTGATTACTGCTTTTATTTTAAATAGTGGATTTCTGATTTGATAATGCAACACAAAATCGGGTGTCAATATTGGTTTGATTTATAGAAGCAAGATCTTCAAGGAAGACACATTACTGCCCCATAATACAAATCAACACATGAAATGTAATCAAATAGACCATTTTATTGAACCAAATTAAAGTATACTTACGTATTTTGACCTCCATCTGGGTTGGTGACGAGTTAGTCTTCTTTAAAATACACAGTTTTACTGAACCAAATTAAAGTAGCCAATTAAAGTGTATTTCGACTGCCACCTAGGTTGGTGACGAGGAAGTTTTCTAGTTGTCCTGTTCAGTAGCAATGTATTTTTTAAAAATTGTTACAGCTGCCCACTATTGCACGATTGGTACTTAACGGAAAAGATGTATATTTGACATATATATCGACATCCTACCTCATATCTTATCAACATAAACCATCTTGAAAGTTCAAAATTTAAAAGAAAACAAACCAAAACAAAAAATACCCCTTAGATAACATCACTCTTTTTCATATTTAATTACATTAAATTTCAAATATGTGGACGCATATTGTCGTCGCCCCTGTCAGTCCGCCCGTCTGTCCGCCCACAATTTGTTTGTGGACACTACTGCAGGTCACAATTTTTATCCGATTTCGACGAAACTTAAAATATAGGTTTATCTCCCTAAGATCTTGGTTGCTTTGGATATTGGCATGTATCGGACCATAACTTCATGGATTATGGCCCCTGATTGTACGAAAAATCGCGTTTTTAGCATGTGGACCCTATAGAGGTCACAATTTTTGTCCGATTTGGTTGAAACTTAAAATGTAAGCGTATAACCCAAAGATATCGGTCACTTTCGATATTCGCGCATATCAGATCGTAACTTCTTGAATTATGGCCCCTGATTGTACGAAAAATCGCATTTTTAGCTTGTGAACCCTATAGAGGTCATAATTTTGATCCGATTTAAAAAAAAACGTATTATTATATCACCGTATATATGGTTGAGTTTGAATTTCGTAAGAATTGGACCAAAATTGACGTACGAAATGGCCGCCCCTCATACACAATTAGTCAAAAACATCTGGTGTATCACAGTTGTGGACCCTCTAGAGGTCACAATTTTGATGTGATTTTGATGAAACTTAAAATGCATGTTTATAACCCAAAGATCTTGGTTCCTGTCGATATTTTGGCATATTGAATCGTAACTTACTGAATTATGGCCCCTGATAGTATGAAAAATCGAGTTTTTTAGCCTGTGGTCCCTCTAGAGGTCACAATTATCCGATATAAAAAAAAACTTTGGAATATATCACCGTTACACCGTAATGTTTATTGAGTTCAAATTTTGTGAAAATCGGGCAAAAACTGCCGGACAAAATGGCCGCCACTCGTACGCAAATAGGGTATAACATCTGGTATATCAAGGTTGTGGACCCTCTAGAGGTCACTATTTTGATCCGATTTTTATACGCCCACATTTTCATGTGGATGTATATTGTTGTCTCCCCTGTCCGTCCGTCCGTCCACAATTGTTTGTGAACAGTCTACATGTCACAATTTTTATCTGATTTCAATGAAACTTGAAATATATTATCGTTACACCCCCAGGACGGCTGAGTTCGAATTTCGTGAAAATCGACCCAAAACTGACAGACAAAATGGCCGTTCTCAAATAGCGTAAAAATATGGTATATCAATGTTGTGGACCCTATAGAGGTTACAATTTTAATCCTATTTTGATGAAACTTGAAATATAAGTTTATAACCCAGAGATCTCGGTTGCTTTCGATATTCGCGCATATCGGAACGTAACTTCCTGAATTATGACCCCAGATTGTACGAAAAATCGCGTTTTTAGCTTGTGGACCATATAGAGGTCATAATTTTTATCCGATTTAAAAACCGTATTATTATATCACCGTTAAACCCTAAGGACGGCTGAGTTTGAATTTCGTGAAAATATGGTATATCAAGGTTGTGGACCCTATACAGTTCACAATTTTTATCCGATTTTGTTGAAACTTGAAATGTTTATAACCCACAAATCTCGGTTCCTGTCGATATTCGCGCATATCGGACCGTAACCTCCTGAATTATGGCCCCTGATTGTACGAAAAATCGATATTTTTTAGCTTGTGGACATAGAGGCCATAATTTTTATCCGATTTAAAATTTAAAAAAACGTATTATTATATCGCCGTCACACCCTAAGGACGGCTGAGTTCGAATTTCTTGAAAATCGGCCAAAAACTGACAGACAAAATGGCCGCTCCTCGTTCTCAAATAGCGTAAAAATATGGTGTATCAAGGTTGTTGACCCTATAGAGGTCACAATTTTTACCCGATTTTGTTGAAACTTGAAATGTAAGTTTATAACCTAAAGATCTCGGTTCCTTTCGATATTTGCGCATATCGAATTGTAATTTCCTGAATTATGGCCCTTGATTGTAGGAAAAATCACTTTCTTTTTGCTTGTTCTCTATCCATCTCTCGAAAATGTGGGCGTATCCTGCCTGTCAGCCGCTGGTGATGAAACTTGAAATACATGTTTACAACCCAAAGATCTTGGTTCTTGTCGATATTCGCACGTATCGGATCGTAACTTCCCGAATTATAGCCCTTGATTGTACAAAAAATCATGTTTTTAGCTTGTGGTCACAATTTTTATCCGATTGGTTTCTTTTGATAATCGCGCATATCCGAACGTAACTTCCTGGATTATGGCTCCTGATTGATCGAAAAATCACATTTTTAGCTTGCGAATTCTCTAAAGGTCACAAACCGTTTAAATATATCACCATTCCACCATAAGGAAGGTTGAATTCGAATTTCGGGAAAATCGAAATGAAACTGCCCGACAAAATGGACGCTGTTTGTACGCAAATTGTGTAAAAGTATTCAATACGAAGGTTGTGGACCCTCTAGAGGTCACAATTTTTATTCGGTTTTGATGAAACTTAAAACATATCTTTATACCCCAATGATCTCAGTCTCTTTTGATATTTACGCATTTCAGACCATAACTTTCTGGATTATTGCCCCTGATTGTACAACAAATCCTGTTTGTTTTTTAGCTTGTTCTCTATCCATCTCTTTCAAAATGTGGGCGTATCCTGTCTGGCAGTCGTTAGTTCTGACAAGTTCTTAAATTAAAATAATTTACCACAAGCTTTACCACCACCCAATGGGGAGCTGGCATGATTTTATGAAGTCGGGTGTATAGTGCTATGCAACTTTAACAACCGGGCGATGGTGTTTCTACGTATGTCTTTGGCAAATTCCAACTGTCAAGGTTTTTTTTAACGTTTGTGGCAGAAATGTGCAAACTAAGCTTTCTCTGTTTTAAACGATAGATTACATCCAGTAGTGTTGCAGAAAAAAACGCCCCATCAATTGGCCCAAAGGAAATTTATTTTTAGAGACCCGCCAACTCACTGATATACCTGGTATCCGGCCTGCGTTTTTTTTTATTCGTGGAAAACTTGAAATAGAAACAACGCAAATGGCAACTTCAGATAATTCAGAGAAAAAATGCGTCATTGTGGTGAAGGGGAGGATAGTGGGGAACTATCTCGTATTCTTAGAACACCGTCTGTCCATTATGACTGTAGACGTAAGTCCAGGCATTTTAACCCAATTTCGCACCATTCCGGGCGTTGTTGCAATAGAAATGGAGACCACGGGTTATTGTTGGTCTACATGTATATTACCCCTCACCCCCAAAATAAAAGTCTCCGTCCGAAATCCATGTCCATATGGGTCAAATTGGCAAAAATCCAAACTGGCCGCCAGTTTTGACTGGAAAATGCCAATCTTTATCCAGTTATCATAATATGATCGAGTCTGGTATCAAAATATATCCTTTCGGGATAGCTGAATCAAAATCTATACACATTTTGGTGATTAGGCCTAGTTATATCGCAGAGTCAATATTGGGAAATAATTCCAGATGGCGGCCAGTTTTACAAATACCACATTTGGTGTCAAAATATACGTTTTGGAGGCAGCTGATTCCATTTTCGAGACATTTACTCATCTTGGTAATTAACTGATTCCCCTGGGTCAAAATATGTGGAAATCCCATTGGGGATTTGGGGATTAAGAGTAGTCGAGTCTGCCTCAGATCCAATACTATGGCATTCATCAAGTATCAACTTAATTTCATTTAGACTCTTCAAATGATGAGACGAAAAGATAATGGGTATTGGATGCCGACAATAATGAGCTGATTAAGATCCCTGGCCTAAGTTCAATAATGAGCGGAGATAACAATTTCAATGGCAGAAATTTTAGGACAGAATAAAACTTGGTGTAAAGTCATGACTACTTGTAAGTTCGACAATGAGTCAAGGGCGTGCTAGGGCCTCCGAATGATGGTAGGCAGACCAAAGTTAGAGCACTTTAGGAGATGAGGGGGCAGGGTGATAGAATCGAATTGACATCTATGTGAGCCATGACACACCATACATTGACACTTGGTTAAGAGATTATGATTATGATTAAGTCCCAAATATCTGAACATGAACATAATTAGCTGCTATCAAGAACTAAACGACCTGTGAGTAAAGAAAAAAAAGACTGGTGTACTCCTTACAACAAAGGGTATCCATCAAGTATCATTCTAATGAGGGGAGGGTTTGGGGGGGGGGGGGTAGAATTGAAAGTAAAATGACAACCCAAAGAACAAAAACACGATCAAGATACACTTTAAGCCAGGCCAAGGAAATTACTGGTGATGAAATGCCAATAGAGTTGTGGTAACGGTTAACATATTGGCCTTGAGTATGCTAACCGACAAAAACGTTCAAATTACCCGTGTTGAAATTTTCCTTAATTTATTTAGATAAATAAATAAAACTAAGATAAATTAATTGATTCTGAATATTATGGAAATATTAATCCGGCTGTGAAATCTATTCTGAAAGTCATCCGTGGAAATTAGGGTCTGACAGAGAGTGTGTGTTGGCCTATACATCATCATGAAAAACGGACATACTCTGTAAGTACATTGAATGCGATTGGTTTTTAGTATCTCTGGATTTGTTGGAACAAGTGAAGGGCATCAGAAAAAGGGCCACAATGTTTCATTAGGGTCGGCATCTCCTTGAATATTTAAGGTAACTGTCGAAATTCGAGGGCACATTTTCGGAAGGAAGGGCACAGCCCCCCCCCCCCCGACTCCCGGAGTAAGGTCGGGGTATCATTTATCTAAACCCCTAATCACTAAAATGTGTACAAAAATGGATGAAGCTACCTTGAGAAAGTATATTTTGACACCAAATTTGATCCTTATGTACTATTCAAATTTTCCCGCCATCTTGAATAACTCCCAATATTGACTAAGCGGTACAACCTATCACACAAGTATATATGGAAATGGATTCAGTTACCCCGAAAACGTATCTTTTGATACCAAACTCGATCATATTATGATAATTGGGTGGAAATTGGAATTTACAAATCAAAACTAGCGTCCATTTTGGATTTGGGCCAATTTGACCCATTTGGGCACGGATTTCGGACTGGGACTTTTTTGGGTGATAATATAAGTCTAATCCGACCATAAACGTTATTTACATTGACAAAATTGTTTGAAACTTCAAATTCGTGATTTGGCTGGTACCTATCCAATTCAACTGTCAGAAAACTTCGAGGTCTCTAAAAAAAAAATTCCCTTTGGCCAATTGATGGGGCGTTTTTTTCTGTAACACAACTGGGTGTAATCTATCATTTAAAACCAAGAAAGCTTAGTTTGCACATTTCTGCCACAAAAACCCAGTTCCGGCAGCCTAAGAAGGAAACGAAACATCATTAATTTGAACAAAACTCCTTTACTAAATAAACGAATTATACAATTTTCCCAATCTACTCAAAACAGTGGAATTCTGTTCCAATAGACTAGTGCTATTGTTAGGCATATATGGTGTTGGAATGGTATATCGTGATGAAAACCAGGCATATCGTTCCACAAATGATGCCCTTTCTAGCATAGGTACGACCTGTTGCATAAATTTCATGTCTTCTTCTACTGTAACGTTTCCCTTGCAACTAAATTCTGTCAACCAAATCGGACGATTATAACGTGAAGATATTATTCTCAATGCTTCCATCAATTCGCTGGCAACACAGTTATAACCATGCATTGCCATTCTGTCAACTCTGCAGTGTCTGCAGGCATTGAAGAACCTATCAAACCAGTCAATACATTTACTTAGCAACATATCACACCCTGTTAAGGCTGGACTTACAAGTGTTCTATTTCCTGCCTTTTGTTCTACCTGTGGCCATAATTCACCAGCTCTTTCGGGGGAAATTTTAGACTGCCATTGTGGTTCGTTGAATCCAAGCACGTATTTCGCGTCCTGTGGTATAATAGCATGCTTTAGTTGCTCTTCGCCCCATATCATTGGAACATACTCCCCTCTGGTTGGGCGACTACAGTTGAGTTTACTATTTCCCCCAAATTGATAATACCAGTTGTACCTACAAGAAAAACAAAATTATAATTTAATACTTTGAATGACTACGTACTAAATGTTCTAAAACACAGAATTGCCGATGCGCAGTTGACGTCTTAGACGATAAATGAGCTAGTCCAATTCCTCGTATCAGATGGCAAATGGCCAAAGCCCCGGTTATTGCGATTTTTATTTTATATAATTTATTGTTGAATTTCAGTGAATTCTAAGGATGGCCGAGTTCGAATTTCGTGAAAATCGGCCCAAAACTAACAGAAAAATTGCCCGCCCCTCGTTCTCAAATAGCGTAAAAATATGGTATATCAAGGTTGTGGACCCTATGGAGGTCACAATTTTTATCCGATTTTGATGAAACTTGAAATGTAAGTTTATAACCCAAAATTCTTGGTTTCTTTCCATATTCGCGCATATCGGAACGTAACTTCCTGAATTATGGCCTCTGATTGTACGATAAATCGTGTTTTTAGCTTGTGTACCCCTATAGTAGTCATAATTTTTATCCGATTTGAAAAAAAAACGTTTGAATATATCACTATTACCCTAAGGATGGTTGAGTTCGAATTTCGTAAAAATCGGACGAAAACTGACGGACATTCGAACTCAGCCATGCTTAGGGTGTAACGGTGATATGCTAAAACGGTTTTTTCAATCGGATAAAAAATTATGACCTCTATAGGGTACAAAAGCTAAAAACGCAATTTTTCGTACAATCAGGGGCCATAATTCAGGAAGTTACGGTCCGATATGCGTGAATATCGGAAGGAACCGAGATCTCTGGGTTATAAACTTACATTTTAATTTTCATCAAAATAGTATTAAAATTGTGACCTCTATAGGGTCCACAAGCTAAAACCGTGATTTTTCGTACAATCAGGGGCCATAATCCATGAAGTTTCGATCCGATACATGCCAGTATCGAAAGCAGCCGAGATCTTTCGGAGATAAACCTATATTTCAAGTTTTGTTAAAATCGGATAAGAATCGTGACCTGTAGAGTGTCCACAAACAAATGTGGGCGTATAAAAATATTGTAAAATATTGCCATGTTAGTAGCCTTCTATATTTCACAGAATCTCCAAAAGTACTAAAAGTATGTACGCTCCACCAACGCAGCGATGTGAATATATGGCCGGCTACCATTGTCTGAAAGTGCAGGCTTAACTAATTCTGCCGTTCCTTTATATCAGTATTACCTATCGCGGTGTAGGCTATTTGCTGTTTTGCTTTCGTGTCAAGTTTCCTGACAAACATTCTTGAATAGTCCTAGAGTCAAGTGGTGTTTGCATGCATAAAAGGGCCCTTACGTTTCCCACCTGATTCCTATAGAGGACCACCTGGAAAACCATATTATCAGATGTGCACGTTCTTAATTGCCCCGGCTCGAAACAAAAACTAAAGGAAGCGGACACATAAAATCATGTAATGTCTCAGGGAAACGAGATTACCACTTCCAATGAAGCTTATAGGAAGTGGAAAACGATTCGTCAACTGCTCCCAGATTATTATTTATTTGAGTAGAGAGGAGCTACTGTGTGATTAACAACTAACACTTACCACCAAGTAGCGTCACTTAAAGCATACGTGTCGCCACATTTATATTCTGTTATTCCAAAACCTTTTTTGGGTGTAGCAAAAATTGACGAAACTGTTAATACCAAAGCCACTAATTCTATTAAATATACTGACACCATTATAACCATTGCCTGTTATTGTTATCGAAGTTCAGATATGACTTTTATATCGAATTTATAAGATAATAATTCTAGATTATTCAATCACGCCACTTTATCGTGCTTTAGTTCACACAAACTTTTATTTTTTTTGCTCTGTTTACCCCCAGGTGTGGCATAAAATATAAACTTTTATTTTAAAGGAGCTAAATTGCTAATATTTGGGATCTAGAAATTGACACATATGGGCCGCAACGCGTATAATAATCGTTTCCATTTTTACTGTAATTTCTAATCAGTTATGTTCGGCGAAATACGTTAGGAGCAGAACAGTAGGACGTTAAACCCCATTTCATTTCATTTCATTTCAGAAGTCTCAATGGATTGGCAATCTCTAGCGTCTGGTTATTCCAGTCTACACAGATAGTATTTATTGCGCATGCTCTCCAGATAAGAACATGGCGTGATCGTTTGAAATGACTTGTGGAATATGTCTAGCCTCGTTCTTCGAGTCCCTTGTTACAAATGGCGCTGAAACGCATTCTGGTACACCATTCGTGAACCAATGGTAAAATGTTTATTTTGTCTTAAATATTGGATGTCAGAAGCCCATCTTTTCCCAGTAAGATCACAACATCAATGTTGATTTAAATTGACAGTAATTCATTTTTTCAATATCGAAATTGATATTGGGTTAGAGACTTAGCTACTTTAAAGACTTAATTAACTATTGATTGGCCTGTGAAACGTGGGGTCATGTGTATGGGTAAATGTAAACGGTTGTAAAATATTAATGAGTTACAACGATTGATGTACTTGTGTACGGTAATGCGTTCCCTTAACATCAACTCCATTTTTAAACACAAAATTCAAAATGAACATATTATCTTTCCAATAGTAATAGCTATTTTATGTACTTACAGGCATTTCACCCATTGCTAACAACTCATCTAAATATGGTGGTGTCTGGATAAGAGATGAATACTTTGATTGCAAAATGAATCTAAGTAATGCATTATTAAAAAGACATATGCACATTTGTATTAAAATGCCTGTAAACCTATATAGTTTTGATATGTTTATTAAAATTGTATGACGACGAGAAGGTTCTTGTATTTAATGTCATTTTGTTCGATAATAAAGTAAGACAGCTTGGTGGAAGCGGACGTTAACCATTAATATAATCAATCAAAATTAGAAGTTCCCTATTCTGTTCCATAGACCAGTTGATTTTGTTTTGTTGCATTTTTGCTTTCAAACTCACATGTGAAGCCAAATCGTATTTGTTTTTTTCTGACGCAGCGAGATCTCGACGAGTGTTGATATTTATTTATATCAAAAGAGACAAGTAGGAGATTTTAGTTATCACCCAATCCTTTCTTACATGCACACATAAATAAATATAATTCTTTGCTATAGATTTCACTTTTACTGACCCTGATAACATTACGGTGTGGGTTTGATGCATCATTTTTGGATAGCAATTCAACCATTGCAAAGTCCTTCATGTTAACCAAAGTTAATTAAATAAAAATAGTTCCTTTTTAATAAAAAAAAAGTTACTTTTTAATAAAAATAAGTTACTTTTTAATAAAAAAAAAGTTACTTTTTATAAAAAAAAATAAATTGCTCTTTGAAAATAATTTTAAAAAAGTACTTCCCTTTTAATTGACCAATCAAATTCATGTAAAGCGATATCTCCTAAGGAGATTTCGCAGTAGATTATGAAATTTAGCACACAAGCAATATATACTGTAGAATGTGTTGTTGTGTGATAAAAATAATTTAACTCCGGAGTGGACACAGTTGGGATATAAAGCAAGCTCTTGCCGAACTTCCAAAACCGAGCATGCAAATCTATTAATTGCAATTCTACATAATTACTAATAAAACATCTATCTACAAGCAGATGTATACAATTTCCAGGTTTAGTCATAGGTTTGCCGGACTAAAATGTAAACGAAGATAGCCTGACCAATGGAAACTTGAATGGTGACCAAATTTGACAAAGATGAACTGAACGAATGATGAATATTTATAAACTGAAAAAAAAAAAAATGAATAATTGTACCTTTCAACCGTGATTCTATTTGTACATTATGATATTTCACACGCTTATGTTATTTGTTATATGCATTGCAGCATACGTTATTTATTTGAAGTCAAATTAAATTTCAAGCGTGAACAATTTCAGTTGAAATATTGTGTGGTCATGTGCTTGTATAATTTTAGTGCTCTGTAATTACTACTTTTGAAACACAGTTCCGACCAGGGCCCGTGAGAGGGGGCAGCTGGGACACTTGTCCAGGGACCCGGGGTCTAGAGGGACCCTGAGGTATGCCGAGTATTTTTTTTTTAAATGTTTTAAGTGTTTATCATAAATTAATAAAAATAATACACTGGTAAGGTTCTAGAAAATCGGTGATTTTGCTGTATGTGGGTACCTTGTGGCGTGGGTAGGATTAGAAGCTGATTCTGCCAGTGCACTTTTGGAAAAAAAATGGTGAATTTAAAACTATAAGCCATGTGTCGGGCATTTCGCGCCGTGGGGCCTGGCCCGTCCACGTTCGGTTTGGGGGTTTTCGTCACTGCCAGGGTATCCGACAGGCGATTGGGACATACTCCGGGCCTGTAGAACAATACAATGATGGTGAGCAAAATTCCGTTTTGGTCACATTGTAGGACAATATCTGATATGAGTACCGTACACTTAAAACTTGTTATCTACGCGAACGAATTATTTGAAAAGTGGTAGCAGAAATAGTAAGCATACACAAACTCCAATCGCTAAACTCCATCTGCAGAGGTTGAATTACCTCCTGAATTACACTTTTAACGCCCACATTTTCATGTGGACGTATATTGTCGTTGCCTATGTCCGTCCGACCGTCAAAATTTCCGTTTGATATTTTCGAGATCGATGATCACTGTTTTTGTTTCTCCATTTGTTTGCTTGCTTTACAATTTCCTGTCAAAATCGTGTTCATCTGCTGATTATTATTACATCAGTTAAACGAAAACGCAATACTTTTTGGTATATCATATGTTGATATGTCATATGTTGTGTATAGAAATCTCCGTTCCTTTGATTTAGCAAAATGACCGCCATTTACTTAAGATACCCTTCAAAACGACTCTTAGAGACAATCATGTAGCTTCAAATATTTTCGATACTATTGAAAAGATAAATGTTCAATTAATTAATATGTCATCTGTTTTTTGTGGGATTTCGGCGGGGAACATCAGCCTCGTTTGAGGCTTGTAATAGGTCTATTAGCCTTACACATTAGATAATAAAATGGCGACCATAGCCGCAGTTGGTCAGATTCGCTTTCTTTTTGGCTCTGGTCAAAACCAATTGCGTTGTGCGATGTTCCCGAGTTTAAGTACTATTATTTCAAATATAGACAAATTGTAGCTAGAATGTCTCAATAAATCAACAAACTCGTCCCTGATCAGTTCTAGGCCACTACACTCTATAAAACACAGGACTTCATATACAAGGACCCAGAGACGAATTACTTTTGACAGTTGGAATTCGAAATAAGGTAAGCCATAGTGCCACTGTACGGTCAAAAGTTTCCCCATAGCACACTGTATGACGTATGCTTATCTTGCTTAGCCCAGTCGGAACAGAACAGTAGATCCATTTTCATTGTATTTCATTTCCAAACTTGGTCACATTGTAGGACAATGTCTGATATGAGTACCGTACACTTGATACCTACGCGAGCGCCTAATTTGAAAAGTGGTATTAGAACGTATATTGTCATCGCCCATGTCTGTCCAACCGCCCGTCTACAATTTGTTTGTGGACACTCTACAGGTCAAAATTTTTATCCGATTATGACGATACTTGAAACATAGCTTTATATCCCAAAGATCTCTATTCTTTTCGATATTGGCATGTATCGGGCCGTAACTTTGTGGATTATGGTCCCTGATTGTTCGAACAATCACGTTTATAGCTTGTGGACACTCAAGGTCATAATTTTCATCTAATTTTGATGAAATGTATGTTTACTACCCAAAGATCTTGGCTTCTTTCGATATTTGCGCATATAATTATGGTCTCTGATTGTACGAAAAATCGCATTTTTAGGTTGTCCCTTTAGAGGTCACAATTATTATCCGATTTAAAAAAAAACCCAAAAAACTTTCGGATATATCACCGTTACACCGTAATGTTGGTTGAGTTCGAATTTCGTGCAAACTTAAAATATAGGATTATCTCCCAAAGATCTCTGTTCCTGTCGATATTAGCATGCATCGGGTCATAACTTCATGGGCTATCGCCCCTGATTGTACGAAAAATCACGTGTTTAGCTTGTGGACAAACTGGAGGTCACAATTTTTTTTATCCAATTTCGCTAAACCTTGACATATATATGTTTATAACCCGAAGATTTCGGTTACTTTCGATATTTGTGCATATCGGACCGTAACTTCCTGGATTATAGCTCCTGATAGAACGAAAAATCGCGTTTTTAGCGCGTGATCCCTCTAGAGGTCACAATTTTACCGATTTAAAGTAAAAGATCGAATATACTACCGTTGCACCATAATGATGGTCGAGATCGAATTTCGTGAAGATCGGACCGAAACTGTCGGACAAAATGGCCACCCCCTGTACGTAAATAGTGTCAAAGTGTGTAATATCAATAATATACTACCGTTACACCATAATGATGGTCGAGTTCGAATTTCGTGATGATCGGACCGAAACTGTCCCTGTACTGAAATAGTGTTAAATTGTGTGTTATTAAGAAAATACCACCGTTACACCATACTGATTTGAGTTCGAATTTCGTGAAGATCGGACCGAAACTGTCGGACAAATTGACCGCTCGCTGTACGTAAATAGTGTTAAAGTGTGTAATATCAATACTGTGGAACCTCTCGAGGTCACAATTTTTATCCGATTTTAATGAAACTTAAAACATGTATTTATATCCCAAAGATCTGGGTTCCTCTCGATATTTCCGTATATCAGGCCGTTATTTCCTTGGTTATGACGCGTATTTAGTGGTTGGTCCCTCTAGAAATCACACTTTTTATCCGATTTACAATATACCCCCGTTACATAAAGATGGTTGAGTTTGAATTTCGTGAAATGGCCGCTCTCCGTACGCAAGTAATGTAAAAGTATGCAATATCAAGGTTGTGGACCCTCTAGAGGTCACAATTGTTATCCAGTCTTGATAAAACTTAAAACATGTGTTCATACCCCAGAGATTTCAAATCCTTTGGATATTCTCGATATTGTGGCCCTTGATTGTATGATCAATCGTTTTTTAGCTTGTTCTCTATCCATCTCTTGCAAAATATGGGCGTAAACTGTCTGGCAATAGCTGGTTCATATTTCAATTATGTTATTTTTCAGTTTAAATGTGTCACTCGAAACTGTGTAGCATAATGAAAGCTTACTGACCTCGGTTCATTGAAAAGTGATCTTATTCCTTACAATGTCTTGCTGTTTGTTTATCTCGGTGTACTGTGTAGTCCTTCTGTACCTGCAAGATCTATATCAGTACAAGTACTATAAGATTGGTTTCCTCTGAGGCGTTAATGTTGGTCCATTAACTTATCTATGCCCAAACAAATTTCGAAAAGAGGGTGGGAGATAACAGACGTAACCCTTCGATAAGATTTAAAATGAACATTTAAAAGGAAACACTCAGTTGAACTAGAGAGAAAAACACCTACCATGTTTCAGATCGTGTTGGTCACTCTACTTCTAACACTAGTAAACGCAACCCAAAAGAAAGGTTTTGGGTTGTGTGGAGCTGCTTACAAATGTGGTGATACGCATGCCTTGAGTGATACGTCATGGTGGTAAGTAAATGTTATATATGAATAAAAAAAAATAGTTATAGAGAGAAAACAAAATGGTTTTAACTCACGGGATGGAACATGAAGAGCGTATGGGATTTCTTAAGGTCAATTCCATAGTGTAAGGGCTAATGCGACCCTGCTGTCCAGTTCCTTTTCACGTACTACGAAGTATTGTACACGTTTTAGAACCCAGAAAGTCGATAACTGTTTCTGTGCTAAGGCTTTTTATGACCCCATTCTTAATGTTCAGAACCTAATACTGGGTTTAAATAGTTGCATTTGAAGTCTTGTATGTGTTACATTCTCATCACTATTTGTAATTTTAGGTACAACTGGCATAACGATATGAGTGAATACCACAATCATCACTGCTCAACTCCTCCACGTGGGGAATTTGTTCCAATGATATGGGGTGAAAAAAATCTGTACAACTCTCATATTCCAGATCACACAACTCATATTTTGGGTTTCAATGAACCAAATGCTAAAAATCAAGCCAACTTGTCGCCGGAAAAAGCTGCTCAGCTGTGGCATCAAATTGAAAAACTGGCCGGCAGCAGACTTATAGTTGGTCCGGGTCTTACCAGTTGTGATGTCAATATTAATTGGTGTACTGACTGGTATGACAGATTTTTCAAGGCTTGTCCCCACTGCAGAGTTAATAAGCTGTCCGTCCATGCCTACCACTGTGATCCTTACCATATCATGAAGATGCTGGAAACAATATCTAAACGATACGGAAGAAAAGTTTGGTTAACAGAATTCGCCTGTGAAACAAGCCATTCAACAGATGAAGACATCAGATTTATGCAGACGATAATACCTCTACTAGAAAAAGCAGACTACGTAGAAAGATACGCGTGGTTCTGCTCCAGATTAAAGGGAGACAATAAGAATCATAACTGGAATCTCTTGGATATGAATTCTCCATCTTTAAATCGTCTAGGGAAAGTGTATAATTCAGTCCATTAATAAGGCACTTTCGTAAGGTGAACAAATGACCTAATGTTATCTTATAATAAAAATAATAATTGCAATAACCTACATTAATATTTATCAATTCCTGTATCAAGACAGTCTTTATTTTAGTAAGTTGATCAAAGTGGCTTTTAAAATAACCTTTCGATATGGGACCAATCCACCTTAGTACTGCACCTTTGGTGAAAACGGCTTAAATTCGGATAAACTGCAGCTTGACATATAGTTGGCATAATATCACCCGAGATTTAACGTCAGACTGTTCTGTCTCGGCCGTGTTAACAAAGATGGAACGTGAAAATCCGACCAAAATTGCAGGACAAAATGGCCGCTTCCTGTACGCAAATAGTGTTAAAGTACGTAATATTAAGGTTGTGGACAATTTTGATGAAACATGTGTTCATTTCGGGTTCTTTCGGTATTTGCGTATATCAGACCATAACTTCCTAAATTATGGCTCCTGATTGTACGAAAAATCCCATGGTTACAATTTTCATTGTTTAAATATATCACCAGTATACCCTGAGCTGGCATTTTGTGAAAATCGGACCGAAACTGCTCGACAAAATGGCCGCTCATTGAACGCAAATATTGTAAAAGATGAAACTTAAAATATATGTTAATATAATTATATGAACATTGTAGTGCGCCAATTCTACACTTGAAGTATGGTTTATGCGCTTTCTGCACACAATTTAGAATTAAATGAAACGTTCAAATGGGTATGTTTTAACTCTGGATTTAATCCACTCGGTAGCAACTTTTTTGATGAATACTGGAAGATCGATCCATGTTGGTCGAGCAAGAAAACTAAAAGCTCTTGTCCCAAATGTTTTCATTCTCCACCTCGGGGTTACTAACTGTATTTGGTCACACGAGCGTAAACTCCGGGAAGGCTCGTAACTTTGAATTAGTTCAGTTAAATAAGATGGTGCTAGGTTATTAACACATTGATAGGTCAGCGATAGAATCTCCGAGGTGACAGCTTCGCTCCCTTTTCCCTTTGCCATATGTTTCTGTGATAAATAATATATCTGATGATATTATCAATAAGTGTGTCTGCAATTTCTTGCCGACCTTGCATTCCACAATCTAGCAGACAATTCATACGAGTTTGTATTTAAATGGGTGTAAATTTTGGTTTTAGGTGGATTTGAATGAGATTTGATTTCTCAACACCTCTCTCTTGTTGAACTGTATTGACTGGAGATCTACTGTTGTTTTCTTCTCCCACTGCGTTTACTCATTTTTATACGCCCACATTTTCATGTGGCCCTATATTGTCGTCGCTCCTGTCCGTCTGTCTGTCCGTTCATCCGCCCACAATTTGTTTGTGGACACTATACAGGTTACCATTTTTATCCGATTTGACGAAACTCAGATCTCTGTTCTTGTCGATATTGGCATGTATCGGGCCATAACTTTATGGATTATGACCACCGATTATTCGAAAAATCACGTTTATAGCTTGTGGACACTCTAAAGGTCCCAATTATTATCCGATTTAAAAAACTTTTCGAATATACCACCGATGTTGGTTGAGTTCGAATGTCGTGCAAATCGGACCAAAACTAATGGCGGATAAAATGGCCGTCCCTCAAATAGTTTTAAAATGTGGTATATCAAGATTGTGGACCAAATTGTGATCCGACTTTGATGAAACTTGAAATACATTTATCACCCACAGATCTTGGTTCTTGTCCATATGGGATCGTAACTTCCTGAATTATGGCCCTTGATCGCGTTTTTTAGCTTGTGTTCCCTTTTAGAGGTCATAATTAGTATCCGATGTGAAAAAAACGTTCAAATATATCACCGTTAAACCGTAATGCTGGTTGGGTTCTAATTTCGTGAAAATCGGATTAGAACTGGCGGATAAAATGGTCGGCCTTCAAACGCAAATAGTGTAAAAAAAAAAAATGGTATATTAAGGTTGTGAACCCTCCAGAGGCCACAATTTGATCCGAATTTGATGAAACTTTAAATACATGTTTATAACCCGAAGATCTTGGCCCTTTGCGATATTCGCACATATCGGATCGTAACTTTCTGAATTATGGCCCTTATTTGTACGAAAAATCGCGATTTTAGCTAGTGATCCCTCTAGAGTTAATATTTATTATCCAATTACCCAAAGATCTAGACTCCTTTCGATATTTGCGCATGTAATTATGGCCCCTGATTGTACAAAAAAAATCTCGTCTTTAGCTTGTGATCCCTCTAGAGGTCACAATTATTATCCGATTTAAAAAAAAAACGTTCGAATATATCACCGTTACACCGTAATGTTGGTTGAGTTCAAATTGCCGATGTGGCTCTTGATTGTGCGACAAATCGCGTTTTAGCTTGTGGTCGCTCTAGAGTTCACAATTTTTATCCGATTTGAAAAATAAACCGTTTCAATATATCACCGTTACATCCTAATGAAGGTTGGGTTTCAATTTCGTGAAAATTGAATCAAAACTGGCGAACACAATGACCATGCCTCGTACCTAAATAGTGTAAATATGGTAGCAAGACTGAGGTCACTCTAGAGGCCACAAATTTTATCCAAGTTTTATGAAACTTTACATTTATGTCTATATTACAAAGATCTTGGTTCATTTTGATAATCGCGCATATCCCTATATAATTGTTCGAAAAATCGCATATTTAGCTTGTGGACCTGACTAGAATTGCAATATGCATTTAGTTTCTCTAAAATAAAACGTTTGAATATATCACCGTTACACATGAATGAAGGTTGAGTTCGAATTTCGTAAAAATCTGACCAAAACTGCCGGACAGAATGGCCACTCCTTGTATGGAAATAGTGTAAAAGTGTGTAATACCAAGGTTGTGGACCTCTATAAGTCACAATGTTTATCTGATTTTGATTTAACTTAAAATACATCTTTACATCTCAAATATCTCAGACCCTTATTTCGATATTCGCGCATTTCAGACCATAACTTCCTGGATTATGGCGCCTGATTGTACGAATAATCGCCTTTTTTCAGTCTATCCATGCAAAAATGTGGACGTATCTTGACTGGCAACCGATGTTTTAACTATTATAGCGACAACTGTCAGCTTTTTATGTAATTGTGGTTATCCAAGAGCAAGACGTTAAAGGACAATATTGGTGTCAGTCAGTATCACATAAACAACTTTTGGTCTTCGAAGAAATTATTAGTGAGCAGAAATTCGCCCGTGTATCTTTTATCACTCGTCACCTCAGTCAGTTATATGGAAGTATAACTCGTGTTTCCCTATTGTGTTCATCACTTCCGATTGTTGAAACCTTCATTACGCATCTATCTTAGCAATGATCACTGTGTAAAAATTATATTTGGAACGTGTTTAACGAGTTCTATCACATATGTGATAATGACTGACATTGTCCTTTAAGTAATATTGATATTGCACAAGGCGTTTAAACAACTTAAAATACATACACGATAATTAATGTACGATTGGCAAGTTGCCCATTATATTATTGGAAATAATAGTACACCAACATCAAAGGATGACGTCACATATGTATTTTAATCTTACATAACGCCTCTTTTAATTACGGAAAAAAAATCAATACATCAACGCCAGATAATCTAACGGCTTGGATTAAGTCTGATCACAAACCGGCCAAGCAATTAAATTTCACGAGACATAAAGCTAGCGGTGGAATTGTTATACATATCACATGACGCCATCCGAGAATAAATCAACATGTAATTACTGGCGATTACCGTAGTTTGCATAATGGCGAAATGTTTAGCTGATCAAGACAAGGAAACGAGAAGAGTTAGCAATTGAACATTTGCAATATTAGACAACTAGATCGATGAAATTTCAGTTCATCATTATTTAGTAAATTCTTACATTAATTGGACCATTTCGGAGTTGACATTCCTATTAGAGATTCTACCTTTGCAAAATTGTAGTTTGTAAGAAATTCCTTTATCGTTAAAATCATACTCAGAGACTTTAAATGTACATATTGAAATAATAAGACGAAAACGGCTTGATTGCTACTTTTAGTTTAAATACTGGATCACTGCGTTGAAAATGGAACAAAGAATCCAATGTCTGTCAACATTTTGTTTTATCTAATGAAACAAGATCTTCAACGAAGACCGATTACCACCCCAAAATGCGAATCAACACATGACATTCAATAAAATACACAGTTTCATTGAACCAAATTAAAGTGGCCAATTAAATTGGAGGGTCTAGAGCACAAGTGATCTAACTACCAACCATTTTAGTTGGTTGTTAGATCACTTGTGCTCTAGACCCTCCAATTGTACTTATGTATTTTGTAAATTGTTACAGCTATCCACTTTTGTACTCAAATATTTTATCTTTTATGACGCAAATATATGTGAAATTTAACAGACAAGATGTATATTTGACATATATGTCGACATTTTTCAACAACATATTTTATCAACAGAAACAACCTTGAAAGTTTTAAATTTAAAAACCAAAAACCAAATACAGTTACATGTCATTACGCTTACTCGTAATGAGTATCTCCATGTAATACATAATGATATGGTCATAGTTTCATTTTATTGACCTTACTTGTCTTTTATCCATTATACATGTATGGGGTGTCCGAAATTGATTATAGAATCCTGAAAGGGTTTTATTCCATTATTATTTCTTTTTTTTACTTCAAATAATGTGTAAATTTTATTTTATAAAAAGTAGATAATTGATATGACTGAAAGTTCTATTGGGTTTATACATACTAACTGTGATACTAAAGTAAATACATTTCCACATATATTTATTGTTCTGAACTTCTGTTTATATAGAAAGTATTATGGCATCTAGTCTTAAGCGATAATATACAAATCATAATTTAAATATGATGAATATCTTCATGTAATACATATATGATATGGTCATAGTTTCATTTTATTGACTTTTCTTGTATTTTATCCATTATACATGTCTTATATAGGATTCATGTGCTTTAGTGGGGTTTCTGCTTATTTGTTTGAGTCGTTAACATTTTCGTTACATTAATAGCTTCAAAGAATCCCGAGTTAGTACCATGTTCAAATTGAATATATAAATATATATATTTTTTTGCATTATACAAAATCCTTTTGAAAAGTAATGCTGAACTTTTGATGTTATTCGTTTTTAACTAAGTTGAAGTCAATGTACGGTCATGACATGTACTTATGAGTGTGATCTTAAATTAATAATTAGTAATACACAATATGGTAAATATATTTGATATACACGTTTCGGAAGACTGCAAAACGCAACAATGGAAATTTATGCAAGGCCAAACAACAGTTAATTTGTTATTGAGAATACTGGACAAATTACATATAAACAGACTATAATGAATAACGTTATTATTCACAATTTATCCGAAAGATATTTTACATATTATTATAATCTGTTATGTTTTATCTTGGAATTTTTTTAAAGACATAATAATATTAATTATTAAGTATCGTTTACGGTAGATTTTGGAGTGGAAATAATTAATGTGTTTACTTTTTATTTTGGGATTGAGGCGGGAGACACCGATCTCGTTGTCGGCTTGTTGTATTAGTGGATATTATTATATGCCTGTCCTAATCTTGATGCAGTGGGAGAATTTTCATTCAGGAGATTCCAGCTTCCTGTCATTTTTGATCTGCTGCAAAACCAAGCGTATTTCTCCACAAATGGTGCTTTTTCCAACAAAGGAACCAAAGTCTGCATGAACCGTATTTGCTCATCAACTGAGTGGCTTGTTGTACAGGCAAATTCTGTTAACCATATCTTGCGTCCAAAACGCTTGTAGATCTTTTCAATCGACTGCATCATTTGGTAGGGAACACAGTGATAGCCATGGACGGCGATTCTATCAACTCGGCAGTTATGACAGGCTTTGAAGAACCGATCATACCAGCTAATGCACATGTCTGGGTTGGAGTCGCACCCAGCCAAGCCGGGGCTAATGAGAGTTCTTTGTCCTGCAATTCTTTCCACTTGTGGCCACAAGGAAGCGGCGTGCTCCGGTGACATGTTAGCTTGATTCTTTGCATTCGGTTCATTGAAACCCAAAACGTGGGTTGAGTGAAAAGGAATATTAGCTTCATGTATGTACCTCTCGCTCCAAATCATCGGAACGAATTCGCCGTGTGGCCATTTTGCACAATGGTGCCCGTGATATTCTTCCATTTGGTAATGCCAATTGTACCTGAAGTGAAGAAAAGCAAAATAAATTATTTTCTCCCAATCTTGTATTTGTCAAAGCATATATCGTATTACGAAAATATTTAACTGTTAATATTCGCCCAAAGTCAATTATGAAATGTATACGGCCCCAGTGTCAGTATGATCAAAACGTTTTGTGGCTAAGTGGGTAAGACGGTGGCTCGCTAGCCTGGAGGTCGGGTGTTCGATCCCTGCATTGGCCGAGAAAGTTCATCCAGATTTTCCGGCGTGGTTTCCCCTTGTCAGTGATGCAGGATGGAGGGCCTGACAGGGACAGCTGTCTAGTCGTTCGGATGGGACGAAAAACCGAGGTCCCGTGTACACATTGGCGTGCACATTGGCAGTTGGAATTCGATATAAGAGTCGGCCGTAGCCCGGGCAAAATTTCCCTCATAGCACACTGTATGGCGTATGCCCGTCTTCATTAGCCCAGGTTAGGAGCAGAACAGTGGGACGTTAAAGGACAATATTGATGTCAGCCATTATTACATATGTGATAGAACTGGTTAAATACATTCCAAATATAATTTTAACACAGAGATCATTGCTACGGAGACGTGTAACAAGCACGTGAAGAAACGGGAAGTGACGTCTATTTTTGAATTGTGAGATACCCTCTCCCCGTCCCATGTAATAACTTTTCAACTTCAACGGAATTATCAGTGAAATAAAATTCGATCGTTTGTCTGTTATCGCTCGTTACTTCAGCCAGTTATATAGAAGGACAACTCGTGTTTGTCATGTTTGACGTCACTTCCCGTTTCTTCACGTGCTTGTTGCACGTCCTGTAGCAATGATCTCTGTGTTAAAATTATATTTGGGATGTTTTTAACGAGCTCTATCACATATTTTATAATGACTGACACCAATATTGTCCTTTAAACCCCATTTCATTTCATTTCATTTCATTGGCTCGCTGGTCTGGAGGTCCCGGGTTCGCTCCCGGTGTTCATCGGATTTTCCGGCGTGGTTTCCCCTTGTCAATGGTGTAAAACGGAGGGCCTGACAAGGACAGCTGTATAGTCGATCAGACGTAAAAGATCCCTTGACATTTGGAATTGGATATAAGAGTAGGCCGTAGCACCGCTGTCCGGGCAAAAGTTCACTCAGAGCATGGCGTATGCCCGTCTTCATTAGTCCAGTCGGAGCAGAACAGTAGGGCGTTAAACCCCATTTCATTTCGATTTCAGAATGATTAATTGCACAAGATCCTCAAATACAGACCGTTGGAAACCACAGGAATTTTTTAATATTCTGGCGTCAGACACAGCGAACATAATCCGAAATATTAACCTTACTTCCTTTTTAGCAGTACAACGCAACGGGAAATTAAGGCTTAGATGTATGTTTTTTCTATGGATTGAAGATGAGCATATCAAAAATATCTTACCACCATGACGAGTCTCCCAATGCGTAAGTATCCCCACATTTATAGGTCGCGCCACATAGCGCCATGCCTTTCTTTGACGAAGCATGTGCCAGGTACGATGACAGTGTCAGTATCACAAATATACAGACCAGCATAGTCCCGAAATAGCGATAGGGCCTGGTTGGAAACATGAATTAATATATGGTAAACGTGCAATGTATTTATAAAAGATTTAAAGATAAGAAAGGTTTTATCATATCACCTCAATTACATATTTCTGCATGAGCTATATGGGCCATTTCTACATAAGGAATGTTTGGACATCTGTTAGTTTTGCATGGGTTGTCCTTGTTGAAGATGTGAGGCGTGTTCGTAATATAAAAATAGACTCCTTCTCCTTGACATCTTAAATTAATAGGAATATTACAAGTTTAACTCAAGACAATATAATTCCATAACGACTCTTTTAGGAGTGAAATCAAAATCGGGAACAGAATGGGGACCGGGGCTGCAAATGGTACTTTTTTGAGACTGTCCTGGGTATCAAACCTCAAGAGACTACTTTGTTTACAAGCTCTTCAAAAACAACGTAAATTTAAGATTTAAAAAGATCAATTACACATATTCATTCTCAGTCCATCTCTACTGAGCATGCCAATCCGTTAAATACACATACAGTTCTAAACATCAATTAATATAAATTAATACTAATGTGTCAACACATAGGAACGTAATGCATCATACTAGTAAGTGCAGGATAACTGCATAAACGCATAAAAGTCGTCGCATGGAACAATATCTCCAGTAGAAACCGTTTCACTTGCACCTGCGAATATCGTTGAAGAAGTTATGTACGTTTTTGTAAAATAAATCCTGTGCAAGGTTGTCCCCTTCCGAACATTCACTAATATGAGTGCATTGATCGTTAAAGCGTCTACACCTTAATTTTGAAATTGAGCTCGTATCTCAAATTCTACACATAATCTAATTTCAACATACCTGAAGCAACTGTACAGTCAAATCAAAACATGGTTTTATAGTGACGTTAGATGATCCCCACCCTCCAAATCTGTCCTTTCCCCTTTGATAAATAACACAAACTAGAATAAATGAACAATATTAGGTAAGTGTAATATTTTATTTTGATTACGTTAAGCTATTGTATACTTCCCCTAGCTTGGTTAATGTTGGACTCTCGATTTCCAACAAATTACTGCTGAAGTTCGGTAAAAACGGCGTGGTATTGACTCTTCGTGTGCAAAACCAAGCATATCTCTCAACGAATGAAGCCTGTTCTAACAATGGTATTAATAGATTGACAAAATTGATGTCGTCATTCACTGTAACATTACCTTTGCAACTAAATTCTGTTAACCAGATAGGGCGATTATAGCGGGAAGCTATTTTCCCCAGAGATTGAATCATCTCGTAAGGAACACAGTGGTAACCATGAATTGCTATTTTATCAACTCTGCAATTCTGACAGGCATTAAAAAACCTATCATACCAGTCGATACACATTTCAGGGAATATATCACACCCTTCGAGAGCGGGACTTATAAGTGTTCTTCCCGCGGCTTTTTCTTCCACGAGTGGCCATAATTCAGCAGCTCTTTCTGGGGTCAGATTCGATTGGTTTGGTGCATTTGGTTCGTTGAAGCCCAGAACATATTTAGCATCGGGTGAGATAATTGCGTCTTTAAGATATTTTTCACCCCATATCATAGGAATATACTCCCCAGCATGTGGCTGGCTGCATTTTTCATCTTTAGTAAAATTATAATGCCAGTTGTACCTGCAAAAACATTTAAGCATTGGTTATGTTATCTGACATATCTATCACAGCGGTACGCTAACCTTTTTTGTGAGCTGTGGTGGTTCAGTGAGTAAGGCGGTGGCTCACTAACTATTAGGTCCGAAGTTCGATCATGTTGTTGGGATCATTATCACATAAATATCAGCAATAGCTGTTATATATTCCATAAATATCGTCATTATTACATTAAATTGTTTATAACCTAATACATTATTAATGATTTTAAAAAAAAATAACCGAAAGAACGACTAGTACTGCTCTTTTGATAGCATGACGTTTCCCGTTTAGAGCTCTGGAGATTAAATGAAATGATATGGGGTTTAATGTAATACTTTCTGTACCGACTGGGCTGATGAAGATGGACTAGAGCTGTGGAGCTTTACGATTTAAAAAACCAAAAAAAAAACACGAACTTTGCGCACTTAATTTGTGACCCAATCAAGCTAGTGTAACTGTTAACATTCCAGCTTTTAATGAAACATAAAACCTATCACGGTGATGTCGAAGTTTCTAAATGTGATTTGAGCGATACAGGAATTGCTCACCAAACTACAATATTGTAAAAGTTAAAGATTGTCCAATAGCACTGTCATTGAAATTAATTTATCAGTCATGCCACAGGCTTTAATAAATATAATGGTGTGTGACGTCTTACTGGGCTAATGGAGACATACATGCGCCATGCAGTGTCCTATGAGCGAAATTGTTCCCGTACAGCGAAGCTACAGTCCATTTTTATATTGAATTCCAAATGTCAAGTTTTATCGTACGTGCACCCCATTCTGTACACAGGACCTCGGTTTATTGTCACGACTAGACGTGTCCCTGTCGGGCTCTACGTCGAGCACCACTGACAAGGCGAAATCGTGCTGGAAAAACACGGAGCACAATTCTCGGCCAACACCGGGGTCGAATCTCACAATATCAAAGAGCTGGATTAAAGACCATATTTATTTGGGCTAGGGATTCATAATAATTGTGCTTATTAACACACCATAATTCAGATGAGTGAATAAACAAACTAACAGGACGTGTTAATAGGTGTAGCATAGTCTATTGTTTATTCTACTACTAGTTAGTATAATCTATTTTAATGCTAGGTAAACAATATGTAATGACTGAAGTTTTCCATTAACTGAACATTGTATAGCTTACCACCATGTTGTACCATTAAGAGCATGGGTATCACCACATTTATAAGCTGCACCACATAATCCAAATCCCTTTTTAGGAGACGCAAGAGACACTGGAAGCAATCTTATTGTAACTATAAAGATAATTTTGAAGTATGCATTAAACATTGCACGATTTTAATGATACGAACAGTAAATTGATATCACAAGACGTTAAATGTATTCATTATTTGATATCTTATCAAATATCTTAATCACGAGGTCACCGAAGACACCCAGATTGTTCTAGATTTCACGGGATATCGATAATATGTTTAAGTGTATAATTCAAATGACAAAATAGAACAAAATGATCTATTTGCCAGGTTTGATATTTCATATCTAAATATGGATTTTTTTTCGGTAATCCATTCATTTGTATCGGTGACTTGATAGCCGTGACGATTAGTTACCCTCACAACGTCGCCGAATATAGGCATATTTATCCATACACTTCCTTACACTAGAGTCAACTTATGGATATCTAAAAATGTCATTTTTCTCTTTTTGAAATTAAAAATCATAGATTAAGGGATTGTTAGTGAGCACAACCAGATTAGGGTTATCTAAATATGTTCTATATTCAATTCACTTTTTTTTAACTTCTATTTTAAAAACCAGACAAACACTCCTTGAGAGTGGTTGACCTTGCAGATGACCTTGCCAATCTTTGTCTTCTATATCACGTTTATATGTTGAAGGATTAAAATTTGGAAGTGAAGGTCAGCGAATGTGTTTTGATATTTGGTCACTTTATATTCTTGTTGTAAGGCGAGCCACGGTGGCTTGGTAAGACGCTGACTCGCTAAACAAGAGATCTTGGGATCGCTTCCGGTATTAGTCGAGCGGCATTTTCCGGCGCGATTTCCCCTTATCAGTAGTGTCTATGATCGGTTGAAAACCGAGGGCCCGTGTACACATTCGTGTGCACGTAAAGTAACCCTTGACAATTAGGCAAAATTTACCTCATAGCCCCATTGTATAGTGTATGTCTATTTTTATTGGCCCAATCGGTGCAGAACAACAGGACGTTAAACCCCATTTCAGTGTGGTCTTTGATCTATCTATCATTTGATCATTATTTAAAATGATGGATGAACTAAAAATTCAGTCCAGTGAAGGCCGTGCTAAATGAACTGCTTTGTTTTTAGAAATAAAACATCCGAAGATAACAAAAAAAATCAAAACTTGACCTACATTCTTATCACTCATCACAAAAATTGGTAGATATAAATCTAAACATATTATTATGTAGAACGACCAGATTCATAACTAGCTCAGAGCAACCAGGGGGCGAGAAGTGTTCTCAGGGGTGCTGTAAAGTTGACGGACAATGTATATCAATTTTTTTTATTGTCGAAATTTTTTTCACAGAGGGTGGGGGCGAGAACGACACATAACAGTAACTCCGCTTGGTTGTACATACGTCAATTGTTTTCTGTCGGTTTAAAACCATTTAATCTTACAAATATGCAAACCAAAAACGTGTGTAGTCACCTAAAATTACTAAAATTCAAACATGAAAATCTCCGTAGAGTAGAAAAGCCAAAACAATTTTAGAGTCACATATTGTTATTTAAAGAAATATCCCTTCGACATCTGAGAATACAATTACTTAATCATCGATGAGAAGAGATATCCAAAATGACTAACAAAATTATAATCGCCCTTCAGCAAATTACTAAACAGTGTGGATTTCATTTCTACTATTAGTCATTTCGTACGAAAGCTTAAATGGACGGCAAGAAATGACTAGATGTAACCATTGCCAGGAAATGAAATCCTACTTATCTGCACCGACAGGTGTAATGAAGACGTGCAAATACCATGCAGTGTGCTATGAGGGAATTTTGTCCGGACAGTGGCGCTGTGGCTTATTCTTTATTTCCCATTTCAACTGTCAATGGTTGTTTTACGTGCGCGCCAATGTGTACACGACCCCCGAGTCAAGGATTATTCTTGAATATATTACATAAATAACCGTTATTGTCTTGTTGCCAAATTGGGGATTGGCTGGTCGAGTCGTCTAACGCCTGCGCATGGGATCGCATGGTCTGTCATTGAGTGATAAGGCGTGGTTTCGATCTGGCTCGTACGTACATATAGGAGCAGAGTCGCCTACCAAACTGAGCTGGTTTCCACCCACTATCAAAGATCCCCCCTCCCCAGGCAAACACACACGCCTCATTTGTTGAAAGTAACTTTCCTAGTGGCCATTGATCAGGAGATTGCTATTGCAACCAAGCAGCACTTGCTTATAAGATTCCAATCAATTCTTCCATTAAATAGTGATGAGTGTCGAACACGAGGCAGGATATTCCTTCTTTTTAGAATACCTGATACCATATTTCATTGCAGTTTTTATGTTAGATATTTGAAGGTCATAACAAGTAAGCCAGCCAAATGTGATTTTACTGCCCCACTATCTGTACATGACACGTAATGCTATCTTTACTCTGATGTTAACTTGACATGGAATAATTTTCGATATATTATCTTATCTATAGACAGTGTCCGAGAAAAACTATTTAAAACAGATTCTGTTAAAAGATAAGCAATACAAGATCTATTGGTAAATATGTTGAGTTCCTTCTTTTTCTTAGGGGCAACTTTGTTTAAGCTTTCATTAGCAATTAGCTCTAAGAAAGGCGTGGGAATATGTTCTTCTGCTTTCATATGCGGTGACACTTGGAAATTTGATGGCGTTTCTTGGTGGTAAGTATTCGATGATGAAGAACGGCGCCTTTTGTAGCATATCAAGTTTAAAATGGTACTCGTGTAGGCTATTGTACTTTATTTTTATTTATGAATGAAATCGAAATGTTGTTTGTCTATTAGATCACCCATTTTCTCTCTTGGCAAATTCTGCACTGATTTAGCTCAACTAAATTTCAAATAACTGAGAAATTGATCCGAAATAAGTACGAAACTAAAAAATATAACTACAGTCCATTGCCAAATAAAAACCCATTATCCCAAATCAATTTTAAAAGTAACGATGCGTCATTTGCATTTTTCGCCAAATAGTCCGATTGATTAATTAACGTATAATTAAGGAATTAAACATACATTATGCAAGAGCTAAATCTGCCTATTGCAAGTCTTTATTTAGGCTTCAGATGTTATATAAATTATTAATTATACCTTTATTTACACGGCAAGCTCAAAATCAACTCTGTAGACCCACGGGTGGCTTGGATACAGTTTGGATCTAAACAGTCGTCCATTTTAAATTAAATCAATAAATGGCGGACCAAGCCAACGTTTACCGTTAGTCGCTGATGTCACTACCGGAAACTGGCGATGATAGGCCTGCCAAGCGAGGCTATCATAGCCATTGAGCATGTTACTTGATAATCGAGAATATGTGGGTGGAGTTATATTCTGTCAATCAAACGATTGATAATCTCATAGACGGTACAGACACAATTGATGCCTATTTGTAGTCCAAACTTCCAACAGTGACAATTACGTTCAGAACAAAGTAATTTGACTGAAATTTTCAACATTTTCTTTTTTATCATCTATTTTTGAATTATTTTAGTAAGAATGGCCAACTCTTTATAAAACTCTTAACTAATGTATCTTTAATATACCAACTCTAGATAACCTCCCGGGAATTGAAAACAGGTCCATCATTTATGTTCGCCCACAACAAAATGGCAGTGGGTTTATTACATAGTGAGCAGCAACCTATCGTTGGAAATACCAAACGGAATTTAACCATTTTGACTGGTATCCTCTCTAGAGATTAATCTTGTTACTTGCAAGGGAATCCCCACTGCACTAAAATGACACAATGGGACTTGAAATTTCATCAGATTAAATCTAAATAAACTTTTATTTACAACCCTCTTAGTAAATACGATACCTCAAAATTAGGTTCCAAGTGACTAGAAAATGGCTTGAACACATCGCACTTAAACAGATTTAATCAAGTCATTATTTCCTCTTCCTATACGTTGTATTCTGAAAATGTATTTTTTTAAAGGTATGACTGGAGGTGGGATCAAGGAGAACGCCACTGGGCTCACTGTCCACATGGTCCCCGCCCAGGATACATTCCCTTGATTTTCAACGAGGATATGGCTAACAAAGCTGTCATACCAAGTGATGCCAAGTATGTCTTGGGATTCAACGAACCCAATGAACCTGGACAAGCAGAGATGACACCGGAAAAATGTGCCCAAGTTTGGCCAACAGTGGAACGTAAAGCTGGAAATCGAATACTAGTCGGTCCTGCTTTAGCTGCATGTGACATTGATCCCGATATGTGTATCAAGTGGTATGAGAGATTTTTCAAAACATGTCCTCACTGTCGTGTCAATGCCATCGCTATTCATGGTTATCATTGCGTCCCTTATAGAATGATGGCTGCTATTGAGAAGATATCAAAGCACTTCAACCGCAAAATATGGTTAACTGAATTCAGTTGTAAAGGAAGTGTTTCAGTAGATGATGATCTCAATTTCATGAAAGTCATTTTACCTTTATTGGAAAAATCACCTTACGTTGAGCGCTATGCGTGGTTCTGTAACCGATTGGATAAAACGTCGGGCTTTCTTCCCAACTACAGTACAGAATTACTGGACCACAATTCAGCTACTCTTAATCGTTTAGGCCAATTCTACAACAGCTTCCATATTTAATATGAGAATAAAAAATATATCTGTTCTAACAAGTGTTATATTTTATTTAAGCATCACCCACCCCCCTCCCGCGCCCCTAAAACATCAAAGGGTATATTCGGGTAAGTCGGCAGTATTTGTCTAAGGGTTTAGTAGCTGCATGTAATTAATCCAAGACAGGTGACAAACTATGTGCAAGTAATTAATATGTGTCATCAATGTATCATTTTGTACTGGTCACCATGTTGCAATATATTTGACGTGCTATAAAGCACCATTTCCCTTCATAAATTGTGAGCTGGAACCAGTCCAGATTTTTAAAAATTTAAGATAGGTTAGTTATTTGCCTATTAACGATAATCGTAATCTGAATTATATCAAGATTATTATCGTATAGAAGTAAAGCATTACAAGAAGCCAACTCCAAACACTTCTGATCTTGATGCTGTTCTTCCAAAAGCTCCAATAAACAGATACTGCAAAAATGATAATAAAAACAGAATCTACGCTGTACAATAGTAAGTTGGATGCACCACTTCATCAAACAATAACATGGACGCCTAACATGGATTTGAATAAAACGTTTTAAATGACAGGACATCGAAATTTTGTTTATCAAATAACTGGATTTTGACAACCCAATTTTCGTTCATCCTACAAATCCTACGAAATACAACTAAAGACGAATTGGAGATAACATTAAGTTGATCAAAATGACCTTTATAATAAATTTTCCATATAGCAAGCGGTTGGTATACCCTATTCTCTACCATATACCAATATCTTTTCACCTTTGCAATTGCCTGTACTGTACGTGTGAATACGGCTTAAATTTCAAAAGAAATGAAATAAAAGCGTCCTACTATTATATGCTACGACTATGCTTATGAAGACGGTGTTTCAAAAGATGTAAGGACAACCGTCTCAATAATAAACTAGAGAGCCAAAAAACGTCAGTACGAATTCAAAATCAGAGCGGCATTTTAATCAAATCATTCTAGAAAACGACTTACTAAATGGATCAAACCAATTTTTTTTGTGAACAGTATGTTGACACATTAGTGATTAATTCATCACAATTACAAGACATTACGAGAAGGTTTAGAGTCGGTACACAGTCTATACATCAATATCTGATGTGTCCACCGCGAGTGTCAATAACAGCAGCACAGCGTCTGTACATGGAGTGGACCAGACGATTGATGAATATATACCATTGGCACCTAGAACCACACTCTCAGAATAGCCTGGCGCAATCCATCGGACCCACTCTCTGGTTCAGGCCGATTCCACCCCAAACCATTATGCTTGGACCACCTACCGCATGGTCAGAATAACGCTGACCACGTCGACACCATGTTCTGGTCCTGCCATCTGCAGTTGATACACAATACCGACTCGCATCTGTGAACAGAACAGTTATACAATGTCTGTGTCACCAGTCCTGGTGTTGTTTTGCAAACTGTAGACGTTCACCGTCGATGGCGAGGGGTTAGGATCGGTCCACGGTAAGGTCTACTACTTCAATGGATGTTCTCTCTGGTGAGACGTCGGCGCACTGTATCGGTATTGATGGGTCTTCCGGGTTTTTGTTGTAAACAATATTTTATTTCTAATTTATGAAAAGGGGTCAGGGAACAGGCATAGCCTATATCACCCCTCTCCTCGTACAAAGAATATAAAACATATAATAAACAGATCTGCTATGTACATACTATTAAATAATGGTGAAAAACATATAAATTAGATAAGTTATATACACACTATTTATAACATGTGAAAAAAGAGGAAGTGCTATGAGTAAATCAGATATTGAATCGTCTGGTGACATCGAAGTATTCATGAACTAATTTATAGATGTTATTTGATTTAGCCTGATTTTCTATGCCAAAAAGAAGTGGTTTAATTGTTTGCTGGTGAGATGGTAAAACATTTATAGTGTTTTTCCGTGCATTTGAATACAGTGGGCACCAGTGGAGAAAATGTTCAGAATCTTCAAAGCGATGACCACAGCTGCATCATGGATCCTCGGAGATATGTCGTGAAAATTTATGCCCGTTTAGGTCGCTACAAGAAAGCCTATGTATAATCTGGTTGTTTCTTTTGCCCTGTAAATTTGGAATCATAGGATCGTCTAGTTTTAGATTTTGTTTGAAAGTAGTGAGAGACGGAGAAATTCTTATATTGATATAAAGTTTGTTCTATTCCTTTGTTGATGAGGGTCCGAAAGGGTTCGAAAAAAAAATGTTGTTCTACATTGGTATTCTGAAAGATTGTCATTGATACGAAGATGATAATTATTGGGTCAGTATAGTATCAAGTCTTTTAGGTAAGCAGGTGTCATGTCAATAATGATTTTATAAATAAGTGTCAGTTTGTGTCGTTTGCGTCTTTCTTGTAGCGTAATAAACCCGGTTTCGTTATATAAGAGTTTATGGCTGGTACCTCTCACAGCCCCACAAATAGTTGTAAGTGCATCTAATTTTAAGTTTTCTAGTTTGTTAGTATGCCCCTTTAGCGCACCCATCACAGTAATCGAAATGGGGTAAAATAAAGGAAGTGTGCAGGGATTTTCGATTAAGCCTACATTTGAGTGACCTTAAGGAGTTAATTAATTTGCTTGTTTTATTGATAATTGAGTCTACGTGAGCGTGCCATTTGCAGTTTGACTGAGATGTTTATGTTCGTTGACTTCTTTTATTGGAATTTGATTAAATCTAAGTGCTGGTAGTGGAGGATTTTTCTTGATAGTTAGTGCCAGTGTTTCGGTTTTGAGGGGGTTAAAGGATACCCGCCATGTTTTAGCCCATCGCTTTAGTTTTTCTAGATCTATATTGATTGTATCTGCATTAGCAGCTGGATCATCGATTGTTAGATACAGAGTTGTATCGTCAGCAAATAAACGGATGTTTGAATTTATATTTTCTATTATATCATTTGTGTAGATTAGAAATAGAAGGGGACCGAGAACAGAGCCCTGCGGAACACCGGATGGAACTGTTCTGGGGTCGGAGGAGGCGCCATTCACAACTCTTTGTTTGCGGTTAGTTAAATAATTTTTAAACCAGTGAAGGACGTCGCCTCTGACCCCAACCGCCTGGAGCTTATGACAGCGTGCCAGACTCTTGTCAAAAGCTTTACTTATGTCGCAGAACACTGCTCCCGTATATTTGCTTTGATCGATGGCTTGTTCCCACTATCTGACGTGCTGTCTCAGATGCCTGTGTGAAGGGATTCTGCACGCCTTATGGTAACCCTTGATCTACCAGTTTGGGGGCGATCATCGATAGTGTTGGTGGCCCGAAAGCCTTGCTGAAGCCTGTAGATGGTCCGAACATTGACCTGGAAGTGATTGGCAACGGTTTGGGCAGTGTGGCCAGCGTCGAGTCTTCCAAGCGCCTGGTCCCTCTGAGCTGTCGTGAGTCGTGTCATGACGTTGACGTAGTGTGAATGATTCAACCAGGTATGGGGGTGCATTTTAAAACAGCACGTGCAGCATGAGTTACATGAAAATCATGGAGAACACATTACCATCTCAGAAATCCGGTTGCGTTTTTGAGAACATTTCCTGTGTTCAATTCTGTGTTTGGGAAGGAGCCTTATTCACATTGCTCAGGTAAAAGTTGGAGATGTGGTCACAAATAATAATAACATTAGACAAGTTGTTTTATGCAATGTGTCTTTTCAGAGTAACATACCAACCTGATGTTTCTTTTGTTGCTTAGCATAGTAGAATATTAATGGCGTACAGCCTTGGGTCATGTTAAACGGGAAAGGGATAGAAATGGGGTTTAACGTCCACTCGACACAAACTAGCTCATTTCGGGACTAACACATGGTTCAATTTTATTTCAATAATTCGCTTGCGCCTAGCGGTCATTAGCAGTGGGAGGGGGGCCGGAGGACCCGGAGAAAACACATGAGGTTGGACAGGCGACCCTACTCCTTGTCACGTACAACCAGGGAATCAAAGCCACACCAATTGACTCAGTGATATACCTTATGATGCAATGCGCACGCGCTAACCCGGGTTAAACAGTCGCGAAAGAAGGAAATGATTGACTCTTACAATGTATCTCCCAAAAACAAAATACACTTTTTGTTATCTTTAGGGTTTATTTTCTGGACAATTACTGGCAGCAGTTTCACGTCTGTTAGAGATAATACAGGTAATTAGCACCTAACCATCTACTTTACTGTACTATCTGCCATATGACATATTTTAAATTTGGGAGGAAACAAGGGATCGCGAAAAAAAATTGTTTTTGGCAGGCCAACCTATACTCCTTGCCACGTGTATGCATAGGATCGAACTCATGAAATTCCTGACTCGGAACGGATTTTATAACATAGCGCACACAGTGGGGATTTACTACTTTTTTTAACCCTTAGTTTCAATATATACTGTCATATATACTGGCCACAGCGAGGTAAGCATGGTCTTATTTTGTCACCGAAATGTATTTATACATTGTACAGGCGTTTACAGGGATTGACACACGAACGTTTAAACATAAAACGATTTCAGTAAATGTTATGGGGAAGTATACAACATTCGAGTCACTAGAAGCCTCCCTGAACGTTGGGGCCGAGTGTAAGGAGACCTACGTTCCAAGCTGAACTAGGTGGGCTACATGAATATTGGCCGGAAAGGGCACTTTTAGTAGAACAATCTTTGCTCTCCGAAAATATGTTATTATTCCTGAATATTTTGACAGGGTGAATAAAAAATATGTTATTTTTCATGAGATATGGACTTTCAATATTCATGCTTCACGCATTTACCGTTTTTAAACTAAAATTAGCCTAGATATCAGAGTATTTCAAGCTTTCACATATTTGCAGTTAACAAAATTTCGAGTGTGAGATTATTTATTTTTTTTAGAATAAAATGGTTGAAACTTGGTGAATTCCTTTGGAAAATCCAAATGATGAATTTAAATTAAGTAGCTTCAAAATATTTAGTTTATTACTTTAAATCATTATACAGTTTTCCCAATCTGCTCAAAACAGGTGCATTCTGTTCCAAAAGACTGGTGCTAAGGTTAGGTAAAAAAGGTGTTGAGGCTACCTTTCTTGCACAAAACCAAGCATATCGTTCCACAAAAGACGCCCTTTCTAGCAAAGGCACAATCTGTTTCATAAATTTCATATCTTCTTCCACTGTAACGTTTCCCTTGCAACTAAATTCTGTTAACCAGATCCGTCGATTATAATGTGAAGATATCATACCCAAAGATTCGATGAGTTTATTTGGAACACAGTGATAACCATGCACGGCGATTCTGTCGACTCTGCAGTGATTACATGCCTTGAAGAACCTATCGAACCAATCAATACATTTTCCTGGGAAAATATCACATCCAGCCAAGGCCGGGCCAACAAGTATTCTTCCTCTGGCCTTTTGTTCCACCTGTGGCCATAAATCCGCGGCTCGTTCAGGGGTAAGATTAGACTGATGTGGTTCATTTGGTTCATTGAAACCTAGCACATACTTGGCATCTGGATGTATTTTAGCATGTTTAATATTATCTTCACCCCATATCATTGGTACCTGGACGCCTCTTGTTGGGCGTCTACAGTGAAGTTGTTCGTTTTTCCCAAAATCATAATACCAATTGTACCTGTAATATAAGTGAAAATTAAAGACAATATAAGGATGTTAGCCACGGGTAGTATCAGGTTATATTCTAATTGACTGAAAAAAAGCATATTCAACGTTTACAAGAGACTCGAGGTATAATCATAGTTACGTCACTCCAAAACCACGTGCTTCAACTGCTTGGCCACGAGTTGTGTGTTATGTTATTTGCTAATACTTCGTGTGACTTTCTTCCTATAATACCAGAATATTTGTGTAGTCATCAGCAAATATTCGGCAACGTCTATTGAGATTTCGTCACCTTGCTTTCTTGAACGATTGATTCCGGTCAAGAACGTTGAATGATGACAAATGAACTGTCCACAGGAAATGAATCTGGACCCAACTGTTGCTAGCCCCACGAGGTAAAATACAAGCTTTATTGTGAGACAATGTTACAGCTATAGGCATTTACAAAAAGGTACATCTTGAAGAACATTCAGTATTAATAAACAAGACCAATGTTGGCCTAGTCGTAAAGAACTATTTATATTTTCTCCATCACGTTTAAAATCAACCCGTTACACGAATTAGTTAGGGAGATAAATATTTAAACTTACCACCAAGAGGTATCATTTAAGGCATAGGTGTCACCACATCGATATGTTGAGCCTGGTAACCCAACCCCTTTTTTTGGCGTTGCAACTGAAGACGGTGCAGTTATGGTTAGGCCCAGAATTGCAGTTACGTACATGTAAACACACTGCATATTCAACTAAAAGTTCCGATTATCGGTTTTCAATTGTTCCCGTGTTCTTGATGTCGCTAAAATGGAAATACGTACCTTACCACATTTATAACAAATAAAGAATGAAATTTTTTTCATGCGCTATCTTATTGAAAGTTCAAAACCTCAATGATAAGCCCTACTAACTGTGGTGAAGAAAACGATTAATTTTCTAAACAAAGAAAATGCAATATGTGATATAAAATCACTATTTCAATCATCTCCCTATAACCGCGTGGGTAAAGGGGTGGGGGCGAATGGTTAGCGCGTGCGCATTGTATCATAAGGCCTGTCATTTAGTCATCTGGTGTGGTTTCCATTTCCCGGTTGTACGTGACAAGGAGTAGGTCGCCTGTCCAACCTCGTGGGTTTCCTCCGGGTCCTCCGATTTCCTCCCACTGCTAAAGACCCCTACGCGCAAGCGAATTATTGAAATAAAATTGAACCATATATTAATCCCGAAATGACCTAGTTTGTGTCGAGTGGACATTACCCCTCCCCCTCTCTCTCGCTCTTTAACCGCGTGGACTATAAAACCAATAATTTCAATCCTAATTATTTCCATAGCCGTTCCTTGGTGTGTTGTCAAATCACTATTATACTATTATATATACATTTTAAACAACCTTCGCATAAAAAATTGTATCATTTTTCACCTGAAAACCAAGTGTACTTACAATACAGATGTGGCGAACCATTATTTCTAATAATGTACGGGCAACTTGCCAATTGTATATTATCTATACTAGATGAAATATTGGACTCGCGTAACGTATTTCAATGAAAAGCACGTCCGGGATCGTGTCTGTATTTTAAGTTGTTTAATGGTCTCGAGCTAAAGACATTGCGTAATATATGGAAACAACAGTCGGCGAACGCCTCGTGCAGTATCAATATATTACTTAATGTCTTGCTCTCGACTATTAAACCACACATGATGCAAGTAGGGAGTTGTCTCAGTTGTCCAGGTCTGTGGTTAAAGAGATAAGGATAAGGACTCAGACTAGCAATTATTTGCCCATTGACTTCAATGTTAAATGGCTGTAACATCACAGGTTGTAGCTTTTTGCTCAACATTCCGCTGGTTCCAATCTTTGTAGCCACAATGGAGGCCCCATTTGGCAATCTCCTCGTCATACTTTTGTAGGGGGTTGACCTTAGATTTTTTGGTACGGGGATTTGATGCTGACTGGGTGAAAATCTCACTTCCGACACAATGATTGCTCTGCAGAAAGACACTTTACACCCATTATCCCTCCGCTGTAATATCATCAGTATTACCTAAAACTGCTATGAAATTGCAAATTTGATCCCTTTTCTCCAATTTTAGAACAAAAAGTCAACCAAAAATGCAATATTTCGGTTCAGAGTTAAGCAATTTGACTGAAATTTTCAGCACGTTCCCTTTACATTATCCAGTTTTTAACTACATGTACTATAGTGAGAACTGTCAGCTCTTTATGTAATCTTTCATAATTCCCCTTTAATGTACTGTGTTAATGGTTATCTAGAATGGATTTAATACACACATTCATATATTTTGTTTTTCAAATAACCAGATTAACTTTCGAAAAACCTACAAAGAAATACAACTACAGACGTATTGATGATAACATTAAGTTTGTAATTACATCTTAAGAGATTCCAAAAACCAAAAGTTCATAATGCAGGACAATAAAAATAAAATCAAATATGTCTATGTGTATGTATGCATGTTCGCCCACCACGCTTCCTCGCTGCGATCCACCCCCGCATAATGTGGTATCAAATTAACCAGCATGATCCTGTGAATGCTTTAGGCCATGATTTATGAAGGTCAAGATCCTAGATTTTGGGTCCCGATATCCTACTAGTTAGAAAGTAAAATCATCCTTTATATCAATGAATTAAGCGCTTCATGTTCAGTAATAGGTCATACTTCTCGCAGTGTTTCTTTTGATTAGACTTAATCCCACTTAACACTACTGTAAAGGGAGCAAATTTCTGTTCCGAATTCCGACTGGTCAATAGTCCAATATCATTCGGCTTTAAACAGAGCTCCAAAGTGGGCCAAATATGTTTACATAACGTTGCGTCATGACTCACGAAATGTATTACGCCCAATTAACCAGCAGAATATTGCAGAACCAGCAGAATATTGCAGAAAACTAATTGCGTGACAAACGAGGCTATCAAACGGCTACAATGTAAACAATACTGTTTGAAGACGATCAATACTTTCACCGTTTTAATACCTTAAATCACTGTCCAAAGTTTTAGAGAAGACCCCGGATTAAACGAAGGGCTGTCATGTTGCTGTACTCGGGATAGATTTGATTGAACGGGAAGAATAGACACACTCGCTCAAAAGCTCTAGTATCAAAAGTCAAACCAGCAATGGCCAGAGAGGGATTTCTCGGGCCATTGCTTCAGGAATATGGTAATAAGTACAAGTAGGCGATGTACGACCATTATCGATGGTTACTTTAAAGGCAACGTCTTGGTTATGTTAAGTAAATATTACAGATGATTTTCTTTTTATATTACGAAGGTGGATGCTCACAAGTCAGAGAGTTAACGTTAGGGTTATTGTGATGGTTCTTGTTATTTTGACATTGACCGTTAGACCTGACAAAGCACTGGAAACCTTTAGTATGTTTTGCTGGATCTTTTGATATCGAATGTATAGCGGTGGACTAGAGAAGCCCTTTCATTATTTTCCGCGCATTTTGCTCCTAGTATTACAGGGATACGCTGTATCCATCCCTGAGACATTTAAATTTTAAACACAATTAAACTAGTTACTTCACAATCAATGTTTGCCATTAAGTTAACAATAGGGGACTAGGGTTATTTGTGTCGAGTAGAAGTTTTGATTAAAGACGGAATAAAATGTGATGTTGGTTACGGTGTTAAATCAACTGTCAGCTAAAAACGGGAATTATTCTAACCCCATAGATGGCCACCCTGTTTAATTCAGATGGCAATATCCGTAACAAGGTTCACGGTTTTGGATGAACTGGAGACAATAAATGGCCAAATAGAGAGCTACCTGCTTCTATTGTCTCCAGTTATTTTAATAGACTAGTCATTACAAATAATGACAAATACTATCGCAGAAATTTGACCGACTCTCTTGCAAACGGTTAGTGACATAATGTTGTGAGAGAGTGAGAGAGATGGGGTTTAACGTCCACTCGACACAAACTAGGTCATTTCGGGACTAACCTATGGTTTAATATTATTTCAATAATTTGCTTTAGCGCAGGGGTCTTTAGCAGTGGGAGGAAACCGGAGGACCCGAAGAAAACCCACGAGATTGAACAGGCGACCCTACTTGTCACGTATAACCGGGGATTCGAAACCACGCCAGTTGACTCAATGACAGACCTTATGGTACAGCGCCATTCGCGCCCCCCCCCCCAACACACACACACCCATAATGTTGTGAATAACAACGCAATTTATTCTGTAGTAAATATATCTAATAATTTATTAATAGCATGTCCAAGAATTCCTGTTAAATCCAAACATAAAATCTATTTGGGTTAAATTCTAAAATCTTATCATACATATATGTATCATGGTTATCGTTTATCTACCTAAAATGCCCTAGTGTTTAGGATAGTTGTTGTGTTATATAGATAAGAACGCTGTACAATAAACCAAAAAGATGAACTCGCTTAGGCTAACTTGGCTAATGTTGATGGCGGCCTTAATACAACCATCTATACTTTCACAAATGACCCAGAATCCAAAAAAGGGAATTGCGATTTGTTCAAGTGCTTACATGTGTGACGACACATATGCCATAACAGATGCATCGTGGTGGTAAGAACTATAATGCGTAATATGTAACCTTAATTTAGCATGTACAGTAATATTAGTATTCGTTAATGTCAATTTTTTTTACCAAAGTTCGTTAGTTATTTGAAATTGTCAATGAAGATTGTACTAATTTGTCACTGTTTTTTCTGCAGGTATGATTGGCGGTATGATCAAGGCGAAGTTCATTGGAACAAATGCACTCGGCAGCCTAGAAATAATTACGTTCCAATGATATTTGGAAACTCAACGGCACATTCTGCTGTCATACCACCCGAGGCAAAGTACGTGCTGGGATTCAATGAACCAAATGCCGCGAATCAAGGAAACCTTTCGCCTCAAAAAGCAGCAGCTCTGTGGCCATTGGTTGAGAAAAAAGCCGCTGGAAGGCTTCTTGTCAGCCCTGCATTGTGGGGTTGTGATACTCGAGTGGAAATGTGTATAAAATGGTATGAAGAATTCTTTGCAGCTTGTCCTAACTGTAGAGTGGATCGTATGGCAGTTCATGGGTATCATTGCGTACCCTATCAAATGATCCAATCTTTGGGAATACTTTCTTCTCATTTCAACAGACAAATTTGGTTAACGGAATTCAGCTGTAATGGCAATGCCACCGTGGAGCAGGATATGAACTTCATGAAAGTTTTGATTCCCCTGTTGAACAAGGCGTCCTTTGTGGAGCGGTATTCATGGTTCTGTCACAGAGTTAAAGAGCCTTCAATATACGTAAATTCCGATCTTCTTGAACGAAATTCTTCGCGATTATCTCTTTTGGGTCAGCTCTACAACAGTCTCTAAAATATTAAAGGTAATCAATAGATATTCGGGTTAATTTGTTTATTATTTTAAGGTAAATTGAGATTAAAGAATCTGTCCGGTTTTTGTAACACTATACCTTTACCCGAGGCAACCCAGACAATTGTTCTGTCGTTTTCGTACACGTTTGCAAAATAACAGTTTTTACATTAAAAATATTATAAGCTACTGTGGGTAAGGCGCTGGAGGTCTCCGGTTCAACCCAGGTTGTTGGCTATGAAAAGTCCTCTTGAAATTCGCTGGGAGCGGCGTGCACGTAAGAGTAGGAGGAAACGCTACTATACGGGCACATTTTCCTGCATAGCACACTTTGTGTGGCTAATGCCTGTGTTGATTTTACCCGGTTGCTGCCGAACATTAGGACGTTAAACCCTATTTGATTTCATTCACATTCGTGTTTAACAACATTTATTATGTTACACACTTCAGAGAAAGAAAGAGGTGGGGTTTATCGCCCACTCGACACAAACTAGGTCACTTCGGGACATATGGTTATAAAATATTTAGCAGTGGAAGGAAACCAGCGGACATGGAGAAAACCCATGACAGGCGCCCCAATTCGGTGTCACGTGCGAGCAGGGAATCGAATCCACACCACTTTCAATGATAGACCTTCTGATCAAACGCGCACGCGTTAACCATTGGCCCCCTCCCTCCTACGATCAACAGTAACGAAGATAGCAATGCGTAGAGTGGAAATACGCCCACACAGCAACTATATCTTGGGTTGACCAAATTTGATATCCTTTTATCTCAAACGAACTAGAAAATCGACAAGGGTTGTTCTCTTGTAACGTTTTTCCAATCTGCTTCCCGAATGCCTCTGCTGTCCAAACTGCAAGTAATAGGGTGGATGAACCGCATGGTTGATTTTAACCACATATGGAAGGTATGTTGCTATTCAGTTATCTAAAAATGGAGTTGATTTGACACATAGGGGTAGGGAGACAGGGTGCAAATTTCGATATTTTCACACACATTTGACTTTATGGAGGTATGTTTTAGTTCTTTTTCTGAATAAAGGTTGGATATCATGTGTCTAGGAACGGGTGTTAGACGAACTGAAAGTATGAGTATGTGGATTACCGAGTTTGCACATTACGTCGCGAGTGAAAAGGATATTTTTTTCTTCTGTACATTATCGCGTGTTCTATTACGTACATTTATCCATTCTATAGTAAGAGCTTTATAGAGTTGTGATCAGTCGAAACAAGGTATATTCCAATTAAGTTCAAAGTAGTCCCTCCTTTAAATAGTCACTGTACCGTTTATTTCATACGTACTACGCAACCCGATGTGCGGCTTATGAAAAGCCAATCCTTCGGATAATCTCCAACAGTAGATCTTCACAGTGAACGTGAATTCGGGATATCTAAAATAAACAAGATGGGTTTACATTCATACAATATTTGGTAAGCATGTACATATTTGGTAAGCATGTACATATTTTTTACAATGTCATCGTGTAATATTGTTGTTTTTTTATCGTAGATAAAAGAAAATGGCGCCAGTTAATTCAAGTGATCCAGTTTATTAACAAGTTGTTGATAAAGTTCAGCAAACACAGGGTGTGCTATTGACTCCTTGTGTGCAAACTCAAGCACAGCCCACCACGCATTAACCTTGTTCAAACAATAGTATTAATAGATTGTTAAAATTGATGGTCACTTTAACATCACCACTGAATGATGACATATTGACCACACCAGTACGGTGGTATAACTTTTGAGCTTTAGAAATGGTTTTACTACTGATGTCTTCCATCTTGCTCCAGCCACAGTAGTCATTTGACTACAAAACTTATAACCGCCTTTATTTCCAGTTAAACTGACCCCAAACTGTACTGTCCGTGGCTTAACGAATAGTAAATCAATTCCCATTAAAATAAAGGTGATACCTTACGGGATGTTTATATGATTTAATACAATCCAACTGCTACGTGATATTTACAACTCAAAATGTCCGCCCAGCCAGAATATACATGCCCATTCCATCGCAAACGATCATACGTCACTTTCTATACATGGACTTTTTTGACTGTATCAATTGTAGCAGTGAACACAAGTATCACCGCTTCAAAACTGCAGCTAGTCAGGGTTACGTCAATCGTTTGAAAATTTCAATTAGCTGTATGATTGACATTCAAATACCACCAAATGTACAGACATGGTTATCAAAGAAAACGGAAAGTTTGTAATCACATATTTTGAAATTATGAATCTCAAAGCATAGATGAGGCCTTATCAGACCACCACTAGTAACACTGTCCCGTTCTTCCTCTAAATTATCAAATTATCAAGAAGGTTTAAACACGGTGTCTTAAACTTTAATAGAAAAAGAAATGTGAACTGAAAAAAAAATACAACAAAAATCACTTGTTATTTACGAACTTGAACGGAACGACGGTAGCAGGTGACAAAACTACACGTAAAAGCAGATTCGATTTCGTCTTTCACTTGACTGATCAACACACCAATAATACCTGGTCGTTATGTAAAATGGCGAAAGTTCTAGAATAACAATCCAGTGAATAGAGAACCAAATGAACTGTTTTGTTTCTAGAAAAAAAAAAAAATCTACACCCACATTCTTTTCAGTCACAACAAACATATTGGTATAATCTAAACATATGTACAACGACACATAAAATGTAATCTTTCGGCTTGCTACATTCGCGTAATTGTTCTGACAATTTAGAACCACTTTTACCTCCACCCCAGCGATCAATAGGGGTAGGTTGTCACATACTGGTTGATGGGATATAATTTCTTTGTTATTTTGTGTATCCTGTGATTAGTATTTACTTTCTGTCAGTAATTTTAAATTTCTGTCATGAAAACGTATAAAAATGGCAATATACTAGACCTGATTGGTCCTGGAAGCTATCCATACAGGCAATGCTTTGAAGTATGAGCCCCTTTTCAGTGAGGGCTAAAGGGGAAATAAACCTAGATTGTGGAAAGCAGCGTGAAAAACTACTCTTTATAGAGTAGCAACATATCCACCGAGGCTGCTTACACAAGGCGCCGCGCTTTGAAAATGTGGGTTTAACACCATGTTGTAATGGTAAAATCCAATCATAACAGAAAGTTTATAGCGAAGTTGTGCAGAACTTTGTTGTTGTAGTCATTGATCTTGTGGTGCCTGGTCGTTTTTAGAAGATAACCACGCAAAGTATGGAAATACGCCCACACAACAGCTGTCTTAACAACAGTTTATCAGAAAGGAACATTTTGATGGTGATTACATTTGATAAGGATCAAATTTGATATCAATCGTGGTCTCAAGCTTGACAAAATCTGTGAAAAACAGTAGACACTATCGCGTTTGCAAGAGTGTCAATTCCGGAATGACGATAACGATGCTCAACCTCTCCTGACATGAGTGCTTCACTCCAAATTTGATGAAAATAAAAACATCTTAAAAACTATAGCCTCTAACGCACCCACGAGATTTTCTGGCGAAAGAGCATAACTTCCGAAACATCAATTTGAAACAAAACAAGTAAACCCTGTAACCTTTATCGTGTTCACAATTTTTACGGCAAGTGTGTGTATGTTGTGTGTGTGTGTGTGGGGGGGGGGGGGTAACTACAGAACAGAAGGTCGAAGAATGCTGATTCGATACGGTTCGTTCTCTCAAGACCCAATGCGTTAGATCTTTTAAAAGTTATAGCAGCTAGCCCGTGCACAAGATTTACAGCATAGGGAGGCTACTCCAGGACGGATGGGTGTATGTAGAATGATGAAAATCGACCCCAATGCTCACACCAAATTTGAGAAGAATCCGTTAAAAACCTTAAGAGTCTATCGCGTTCAAGGCCAATGTTTGACGGGCGGACAGGGTGAAGACTATATACCCCTAAACTACGTGTTGTTGGGTGTATATCAAACGACTATTACATTTTATTACATGGGTAATGCGTACTCTATTTAAAACCGATTTTTTCATCGAAAAGCAGTACAAAAGATAATATTTGATATCTTATCTACCGATCATATCCGAGCTAAAGCATTTATAACGACCGGGTGCTCTTTAAAAAGCTCAGAAATACAAGATATGTTGATAAATATGTTTTGTTCCTTGTTTCTGTTCGGGACAATTTTGTTCCAGCTTTCCTTTGCAATTAGCCCCAAGAAAGGTGTGGGAATATGCTCGTCTGGCTTTATGTGCGGCGACACTTGGAAATTTACTGGTGTTTCTTGGTGGTAAGTATATGACAAAACGGGCTGTGTCTTTAGAATAGTTTAACAAAATAACTAACACTTTATAATGTTTAAATTTGTAAGCTATAACAAAATAATTTTAACTCAGTAAATTCTGTCATTTATTTTCGTTCAAAAAATACTCGACTTTCAGATATGACCTATTATTTAGGTATGACTGGAGGTGGGATCAAGGTGAACGCCAATGGCACCAATGTACAAATAGTCCACGACCAGGATATGTTCCTATGATCTTAGACGAGGCACATGCTAACACGGCTATCATACCAAGTGATGCTAAGTATGTTTTGGGATTCAACGAACCCAATGAAGGTGGAAGCGCATCGATGACGCCAGAACACGCTGGTAAAATATGGCCATTAGTAGAACGTAAAGCTGGAAATCGAACACTAATTAGCCCCGCTTTGGCTGGCTGTGATATTTTCCCAGATATGTGTATTCAGTGGTACAATCGATTTTTCAATGCATGTTCCAATTGTCGTGTCGACGCTATTGCTTTTCACGGTTACCACTGCGTTCCCTACAGAATGATGGATGCAATTGCACAAATCTCAAAACAATTTAACCGTAAAATATGGTTGACTGAATTCAGCTGTAAAGGAAATGTTTCAGTAGACGACGACCTGAATTTTATGAAAGTTATTCTGCCCTTGCTGGAAAGATCACCCTATGTGGAACGTTATGCCTGGTTTTGTAATCGACTGCGTAACACTACTGCTTTTCTTCCTAATTTAAGCACAGAATTGGAGGACCACAATTCATCTAATCTCAATCGTTTGGGTCAGTTCTACAACAATTTCCATATCTAAAAATAAAACTGCATGTTCCTACCAACCCTGTGTTTTTCTTATATAACAACTACTCCGCTTATAAAAAAGTAGGATGATCATATTCCATAAATATCAAGTTCTAGTCATGACTTGTGAACCCAATCAGTAATAATAAAACTTCAAGATCAACAAAAGGCCGCCAGCAGACTTCTGGCATAGGAATTCAACACCCCCCCCCCCCCCACACACACACACACACACACACAAACAAACAAAAAATTTCACGCACGTCACCGTACTCTTTTCCCGGCTGAGATAGCTATATCGTGACGGATATCCGACTGAGCTAGACTAAGCATTCTGTATCTTAGATATTTCAGATCCTTTAAACATGCATTTAATTATTGTGCATTATATTTTGCCTATATTTGGTCATTGTGAATAAGCAGCAGTACAGGTATACAGGTTAACTCTAGCAAAGTGAAGACCTTGGTTGGGACGTTTTGCAGTTTGCACAGCGATTTAGAAGGCTGCGTTATGTGAATGAAATGTGTGTGTGTTTGGGTGTGTGTGCGTGTGTGTGTGTGTGTGTCGGGGGCCAGGGATGTATTCCACTCGTTCAAAATTTCCAAATTTATTTTGCATAATCGGGGATTGGCTAATGTACATACATTGTTTTGTGGACTTTCAGAGGTGTGGGGACACATAATTCACCACCGTGCGATTTCTAAATTTACTGAACTGAACATATACCGATTGACAATTTTCTGGCACATTCACACCCACATATTAAATGTCATATATTTTAAAACTAATAATGGACATAAAAAAGTATGGTCAACACAATAAGAAGAACCTTATCTTTTTTTAAAAATTGTTAAGTAATACCAGGGCGCAGCCAAGTGTTAAAATATATAAACGATAAGGACAATATGTGACTCAAAGTGCCATAATCAAATGAATCTCACTAAACTGTCAAGTTTTACTACGTATTTGCCAGGGCGACAAGGGCCGTTATATGGGGTGTTGCTAAAAAACGGTACGGAATAAGAAAAGGAACGATCGACGATGACAGTACATCCAGAGATGTTTTAACATATACCTATATTCTTCTTGTATCTTATAAACTCCAAATAGTATATTATATCAGTATTTATTAACAAAATGTAATTATTCCAATTAGGACAGCATAATTTGAAAAATGTACAGTACCAGACACCTTCACGTTAAAGCTGTATGAGTTATCTAGAGATGAGCTGTTGCATTAGATGATTTTTTTTATATAAATTACACTCATTTTGATCGATATGGCCGCTAATGAACGTTTATTGATAAATGTTTGTTATATATCACTCTTTCTCAAACACAAGAATATATCAATAAAGAAACTAACGGATTCGAAACGAAAGCATCCCTGTTATCGGACCCTAAAAATGGGCCCGACTTGTTGTAACCATTAGATCTTAAACCTCCCGATAAGTTTCTTAACATTGTTTATATTTTCACGTAACATTGTATTGTCTTTACATCCAAGATAGACCTACCCACTTGTAATCAATCGACATTATAATACGGTGTTTTATTTCAGCTTCTTCTTCGCAAAAATCGATGTCGCCAGTAGTTATGAAGAAAAACGAATGGATTTCGTATTGTTTAACCTAGCGTAGCCCTTTCCCTTGCATTGCATAAAAAATATTTCATGTATAGATTTACCGCTCCTGTTCGATTCCACCTGTGGGTCTAACAAGGCACAACGTATATTCCTTCGGGTAGTACGAAAAACCCGAGGTCCCGTGTACACATTCGCGTGCACGAAAAAGAACCCTTGACAGTTGTATTTCGATATAAGAGTAGGCCACTGGCGTATGTTCGTCTTCATTAGCTCAGTCGGTGCAGAACCATAGAACGTTAAACCCTATTTCATTTCTGTCATTGAAACACGTGGCGTAGATTAGTGGATGCCGCCAAGCCTTACATGACAAGGATTAGGGTGGCATACCCAACCTCTTGGGATGTGGGGGGGGGGGTGTCCTGAACCACGGCTTCATTGCACAGCTAAAGACCCCTACCTGCAAGTGAAATATTGTAATTATATTGTGTTAACACCGCTTCGGTCTAGTTCGTGTCGAGTGACCGTTATTCCCCCCCCCCCTCTTGGGCTAATGCGTGCGTTTTAAATCGTAAGGACTGTCATTGAATCAAGAGGCGTGGTTTCCATTCCCAGCTTGAACATGACACTTAGTAGGGTCGCCTGTCTAATCTCGTGGATATTCTACGGTTTCCTTCCACTGCTAAATACCCCTACGCGCCAGCGAATTATTGAAATACAATTGACCATAGATTATGTTAGTACCGAAATGACCTAGTGTGTGTCGAGTCGACGTTAAACCCCTTCCTATCTCTACAGGCAATTGTACATACAAATAATTTTACCCTGGGCCGGTAGTTTTAAAATGTTTCAGATTAGTTTTTAAATGTGTGTTTAAAATCAAGAGTTTACAGTAAGCGGACAATGCCGTCACGCTGTAATATTTAAAAGATCTAAATCTCTAATATTTGGGACCTAGAAGTATACACAAATGGGTTGCAACGCATATAATAATGTAATATGAATGTATATAAACTGATTTAAGCTCAATCGTTTCTGTTTTTACTGTAATTTCTAGTCAGTTATGTTCGGCGAAATACGCCAAAGGTCTCAATCGAATGGCAACCTCTAGCGTCTGGTTATTCCAGTCTACACCGATAGTATTTATTGTGCATGCTCCCCAGATAAGAATATGGCGTCATAGTTTGACGTGACTTGTGGAATATGTCTAGCCTCGTCCTTCGAGTCCTTGGTTACAAATGGATATGCAAAATGGATATATGGAAAATTTCATTTAAATTACTTTAATCTGAGCCTAAAAATCACTGTTTGTAGTTTTGATAAGATGTGTGCATTGATTGCTTATTATCGTAACCACGGTACTTAAGATTTGCTCCTCAATTTTTATATTAAATCATTAAAGGGCCGAGCCGTTCTAATCTAGTTAAAATTTGCAGATTTAAGTATTAAACCTCAAAAGAGCATTTCAACCTCTAATTTCATCTGATATTGTCAGCGGAAGCAACTTGTGTTCGCCTATAATTTAATATCCATGCACGTGTTTTTCTATATAAATCTATCAAGTAAAAAAGCCATAAAAAAAAGTTTAACGTTCCATTGTAACAATTTACGCTGGGTTTTATTTTATTAACTATGTCGTTCAGAGCGGCATTTATATTGAGTAGAAATTATATCTCCAAATATCGCAACTCCGAGAAGGAAAGAATACCAATCGTATTTCCATTTGTTTACACATAGTTCTTAAAATCTCGTTGACTTGCCGTGATCGCGATCGCTAAATTTGGATTTTTCCTCCTAACTCTCTGTAATGTTTTGCGTACAGTAGTCTCATTATTCTAGACCCAGTAATCAACCGAAGAACATTAATAGGTATACTGGTCCAGTTCCAACGCCAAGGGCACGTAATTGATTTAACATTGAATAGGACCGTATTGGCGTTTAAAATTTCAGTGTATTTGAAGTCCAATTTTAGAGATGCATTTTGTAAGATTTAGAAAAAGAGCTAGCTGTTCTTGCTATAATAGTTAATAAGTAGATTTATATAATGAAGATAAATATATTAAGAATTTCATTCAAATTACTTTTTTCTGGGCGAAGTTATGACTGTTTGAAGATACGATTTGCAGTTCTTCAGGAATAAGTTCGTATTGGACTAAAGATGGTGGTGAGATGAGGAGTACTAATGATACATTTGCGATGAAGCTAGTGATCGTCGTTTGTTGTCTCTCTACTGGGGAAACACATATTCGAACCTATTTAGAAACGCGTTATTGTGTCCCAAAAGGTATGAATTACAGAAACACGAGCGAACCACGAAAGGTGGGGCACAACAAATAGTAGCGTAGCCTACTTAATTGTTTAATTTTATTTCTCAAGTGGGTGCATGTGTTCATGAGCTTTTTAATACCATCTCAGACCTTATATTTCCTAGCATAACTTTTTCAGATTTCAGTGGATATATCTCAGCTTTAGGGGTTTAGTATTGTGTGTTTTAAGAATTGCAATCCAAAGGTCTTTAAGAACGCGCAGCCAAGTTTTTTCAGCTTAGATGTTTGAAGGTCATAACAAGTATGTCAGCCAAATGTGATTATGTGCACCCTACATCCAAACTATCTGCACGTGGCACTTAAGTTAATTTTACACCGATGTTTAAATTTCGTCGTAAAATGTTCGATATATTATCTTATCTGCAGAAGGTGTCCGAGAGGAAGTACTTAAATAGGATTTTTCCCAAAATGAGCAACACAAAAGCAGTTGGTAAATATGTTGAGTTCTTTCCTTTTCCTGGGTACAACGTTATTCCAGCTTTCATTAGCAATTAGCTCAAAGAAAGGCGTGGGGATATGTTCTTCTGCCTTCATATGTGGCGACACTTGGAAATTTGATGGCGTTTCTTGGTGGTAAGTATACATTGAGCATAGGTTGTGTCATTTGCTTATTGGTGTACATGGCTTTTGGCACATCTGTCTCAAACCGTAATAGCTTAGGCATCTAGATAAAACCGATATTGTGCACACAATTCACAAGCATTTTAGCTATTTGTACTATTTGTGAATGCATGAAATCCAATGCCCCACAATTTCATTATTCGATGCTTTGTGCACGATAACTTTGATTTTAATTAAGAGAGAGTAGTGAAACAAGAGTTTTATAACAGCAATACCTTGACTAAGCTCGAGAAGGGTCATTTTCTTCTCAGGCAAAACATAGTGATAAGCACTATGATTTAGGGCACGATGACCTCGATTCTAAATAAACTCACAAGTAGGCAGTGGCTCACTGTTTATTTCTAGTTTCTGGTCATAAAATTCTTAAAAAATGTAAGTCACTTATTCCCACTCCAGTACACTTGTATTCTGATATTTATTTTAAGGTACGACTGGAGGTGGGATCAAGGAGAACGTCATTGGGCCCACTGTCCACATGGTCCCCGCCCAGGATACATTCCCATGATTTTAAACGAGGATATGGCTAACAAAGCTGTTATACCAAGTGATTCCCAGTATGTCTTGGGATTCAACGAACCCAATGAACCCGGAAGTGCATCGATGACACCGGAACACGCTGCTCAAATATGGCCATTAGTAGAACGTAAGGCTGGAAATCGAATACTAATCAGTCCCGCTTTAGCTGCCTGTGACATTGACCCCGACATGTGCATCAGGTGGTATGAGAGATTTTTCAAAAAATGCCCCAATTGCCGTGTCAACGCAATCGCTATTCATGGTTATCACTGCGTGCCTTATCGGATGATGGCTGCAATTGAGAAGATATCAAAGCACTTCAACCGCAAAATATGGTTAACTGAATTCAGCTGTAAAGGAAGCGTTTCAGTAGATGACGATCTAAATTTCATGAAAGTCATTCTGCCCTTATTGGAAAAATCACCTTACGTTGAGCGGTATGCGTGGTTCTGTAACCGATTGGATAAAACTTCCAATTTCCTTCCTAATTATAGCACAGAATTACTGGACCACAATTCAGCTACTCTTAATCGTTTAGGCCAATTCTACAACAGCTTCCATATTTAAAATGAGAATAAACGATACCTGTTCGTATACGTCTACAACAGCTTTCATATTTAAAATGATAATAAAAAAATATGTTCTTATACTTCTTCTGTTTGATGCTAGTCTTCTGTTTCATACAAGCAGTAATCCTTCCCGCCTCCAATAAAAACTAGAGGACGAATCGGGTTAGTTTCTATCGTTTGTCCAAACAGTTAAAGCGAATCAATATGATTAGATCGTATCCTATTTGAGACGTGTGAAAGTGGATGTAAGAGGTGTGAATATGGGCGGCATGAAAGCGAGAGCTAAATATAATTTGGGGGAAACGTTGAGAAGCCAATTCATTTTCGATGATATCAAAACACATTTCTTGGAGCTTAACAAACGCTTCCGACCAGGTTGATATCGCAGAAATATTTCTCAATCGAGTCCAGATAGATGAGATTACTGAAAATATACAAAATAAACTTCTTTAAATATATAAACCGATACAAAATTGATAAAATTCAGGAGGGGAGAAAGGAAGGAAGTTGGATCTCTAGACTAACACACGGTTACTCCATTTAATTGCAATTCTGTGAAAGATAACATATTTTTATTATCTAAGTCCAAATGATAAGGGTAATTTTGTGTGCACACCAATGTTTATTCCCTAACCACACTGGTCTACCGAGTCCCTTATTTAACCGATATACTTAAACATTTGTAGCAATTTCGCGGTGCATAAGATAAACGATTAGAGCTTCCTGTTTTCCCAAGAAAATGGGAAAACATTTAATCACAGTTTTGAATTTTGAAAAGTCATCAACCGGTCAAAAATTTGAAGTTTCATTTTTAACTACCAGCAAATGTGGGGCTACTATAGAATTTGTATGATTTAATAATACTTCCATGGCGCGCTTTAGTAGACCGGTTGGATATAAAAAAACGTCCGCTTCTAGTAAAACATGAAACTTTGCAAACGGGTACTATGACTACTAAGGATCATTTTAAAGTAGCTAAGTCTCTAACTCAATATCATCCAAAATCTTCAACATTGAAAACATGAATTATTTGTCAAATTAAATCAACATTCATGTTGTGATCTTACTGGGAAAAGATGGGCTTTTGATATCCAATATTTAAGACAAAATAAACATTTTACCATTGGTACACGAATCGTGTACCATAATGCGCTTCAGCCCCAGTTGTATCAAGAGACTCGAGAGACGAGGCTAGATACATTGCACCAAATCAAACGGCGTATGTAGACTGGAATAACCAGACGCTAGCAATTTGCACTCGCTTCAGACTGCTGGCTTATTTCGCCGAACATAACTGATTTGAAATTGGAGTAAAAACGGAAACCATTGAATGAAAATCAGTTTATATACATTCATATTGACTTTTGTCAATTTCTAGGTCCCAAATGTTAGCGATTTAGCTCCTTTAAAAGATTGTCCGTTGGATATTCTCACGACATTGAGCTATGGCACAACTTTATTCGGCGTAAGGACATATTTTACTAAATAGTATTGAAAATTACAACTAATAATTAGGATCTTAAATTAAACTGGTATACGAAGTATTGAAGAAGTACAGAATACCATTATCCCTTTTAGTACCAAATGACTTTGATCTCGAGCTGTATGGATTCCTTTATCAACCAACAGAGTGTTATTTTGTCGCAGCAGTTCATATAGCTAACAATTGTTTGATACACTTTTTTTAAACAAATAAAGTATCACTGACCAATGTCCACCAATGCAATGAGACCAAAATTGGGTATATGTTGACTTGGCCATGAGGAGCAGCGAATGTAAGGGGGTAACTAACTGACAGTCTGTTTGAGGTAGGGGCTCTTAGTTTTCTTGACCGAATGGCTAACGGTTGCGAGAACAATACTGTAGATTTTACCATCAGCTAACGGAAAAGAAGTTGATAGAAAATAATACAAGAATTTAGGCTTTGATATTCGTGATAAAGGGGCTGCGAGAAACGACAAATTATACTGGATTCCCTGGGGCGCACACGGGACAAATATGTACGGGGTCACTGACAGTCTGTTTGTTTGACGCAGGCGGCGCTTTGTTTTCTTGGTCGAGTGGCTAGCGGTTGAAAGAACATAATACTGTAGATTTTGCCATTAAACGGCGAAAAAGAAGTTAATAGAGAATAATCCAAGGATTTAATTAGGCTTTGATATTCACGATGAAGGGGCAGCGACAAACGGAACAAAAATGTAAGGGGGTCACTAACTGACAGTCTTTGTTTGACGTAGGCGGCATTTGGTTTTCTTGACCGAGTGGCTAGCGTTAGAGAGAACAATACTGTAGATTTTCCGATTAAAAGGTGAACAATAAGTTGACAGAGAATAAGCCAAGAATTTACTTAGGCTTTGATATTCATGATGAATGGGCAGCGAGAAACGAGAAATTGTAGAAATTAGAATTTTGTAGCTTGGGGTATGTTTGAAAGGGATTTGAAACAAACCTTTCATAGATAAATATGGTTATCATTTAATCATGCAGCCAGTACGTGGAAAAGCATCTGCCCTGGCTTTGTATGTGAAGCCAATAACTAAACCGGTGTTAGCCAAACAACAAAGTTACCAGTAGAAGATAACAACATGTGAATTTCCATGTGTTTACATTAATATGTCGAACATAGATATGATCTTAAACCATGCAAGGTTGCCTTCAGTATTAATGTGGTCCCCGTTTTTTCATAAAACCGATGAGAGCTTAGATATGAAAGTCGCTACGACCATTAGTCAACATGCAATTACTACAGTCAGACAAACGACAGGATGAAGCATTGACGTGGACTTTAGATCATAAGGGTTGACTTCGTATTGGGTGGCTAGGTTTCGATCTCTGGTTTGGTCGCCTGCCCAAAATCGTGCGTTTTCTCCGGAACCCCCACTCTCTACAACGAAAACAGTATGACAAAATATAAATTAAAATTCGCCGACATCCAGTTCAAATTTTGAAACAAACGTTTAATCCTATAGAGCTGGTTAATTTATATTCGAATTCATGCGTCAGATTAACCAAACTAAACATTTTACTTGTACCTATATTAAAGAGGATTAGCTCGTTTCATTGCAATAAATCACCACCTACCTAATTCAAAGGTCCATAAAATCAAAATCAGTGTAATTAAATGTACTTTACCTCTCTAACGTGTAAAGTAGACGGGTGTTCCAATGGTAAAGTATTTTCTAGTAAAACTAGAATATTCTGCGTCGTTCACGACACTTACCAGTCTACGTTAACATGAAATGAGATCGTAGGTTCTTCTATATACAAATTTAAGTATTATTTAGGTAATAGACTTGTCTCAGGAATTTCAAACATCAAAAAATACATTACGACCACTTACTAGTATGGTTACATACTTTTTGATAATAAAAGACTTGCTAATGATAATGGTTCGAATTAAACTGATACGACATAGTTTTATTTGATTTTCAAAGGTTCGAGATTAGATCAATGTGAGTGACGCTTGGCCGACTGCTGGAAATTTTTTTTTATACATGCCTGTGATATTTAATGAAGAGATGCCATATCGTTCCTAGCGATCCAAAAAATATAATATATATATATTTTGGAATTATTTAACATTATGTACTTTTATAAACCTTTTACGGTAAATCTCTTTGATCTTTGGGGTATATTCTATGCCCGGAATAACTTGCGGATATATACAGGGAAATTTGGGGTTATTCTTCTGAAAGTTTTTCTTTAAACCTGTACTGGGTTATTCTTCCAGGGTAGGTTTATTTTCCCATAAGAAAACATGATATAAGGTTTTTCTTACGGGAATTCTGGGATACTCTCACCTTGCGTACATGTAAACATAGACGGGTTATAAGCAAGATAAAAGTCCTCGACTTCGGTTATGCTGGGGAAGAAAGGCTTCAGAAAAAACCCTCGACAGAAAAACTTCGGCCTGCCTGCCTCGGTTTTTCTTTTTCTCGGGTTATTTTCTTCAGTCTTTCTTTCCCCAGCATAACCTCAGTCTCGTGCTTTATCCTACACGTAATACTGGTTGATACATAAGACTATTTGTGCTCTCATCACGCAACTCCGTTTTTTTAAAAAAAAATAGAAATCATGTTTCATATGAAGAATGGTATGTTCCAATATTTTTAAGGGACGTAACATTAGATCGATTTTGATCTGACAAAAAATATATTAGTTGATACTATAGGGGTTATTTTATTTCTATGAAAAGTGTTCTGTTTAATGTAGACATTCGTTACCTACATGATGTGTGACGAAAACTAGGCCAGTGAAGTACCTTGCATTATTCTACTACTTTTTTTTAGACTAACTCACCGACAGTTATGTCAGTACCAATTTCTGGCAGGGGGTTACTATCTTCCAGGCAACTGCTGCACAGATTAGTCTAATTAAACAGAATAATGTTGACGTAAAACGATGCCCATACAAAACACTTACCCCAAAATGGTAATTGTCCCGGCCTAATAGCTGACGCTTGGGCTAATGGTAACTTTTAAAGATACTTTACCAGAAAAGTATATATCGGGTGGTTATTTCCAAAAAAAGTATGGCAATTTTGGTATATATGGAAAGTAGAAATATCCAATCTTACTAGAAAATACTGGATTACCTGAAAAACACTCCTGGGGCGATACACGACAAAAATGTAAGGGTTTCCCTAATCGAGAACCCGATGATTAAGAGTGTCTGCACGCGTTACGTCAAGGTTTGCACGCGGAGATTGAGCGCTTGATGTACATGTTGATAAACTTTATGAAGAGTTAGACGTAATATTTCGGAGTTAAAATCACCGAAAAAGACGCGGGCAGAGGATAATCCAAGAATTTATTTAGATTTCGATATTCGTAATAAATAGTCAGCGATTAAAGACAACATCGTCTTGTGTATGCAATGAATTCTCCCCCGACTTCGCACCCGTTGCTAGGTACCGACACACGTAAGTCACGTGACACAAACATGTCCTCTTTTCATCGATTTTTTAATAGCAAGGGTATTCCCTGACAATTGCAATGTTTTGAGAAGGTTTTGAAGCAAAATTATGATAAATTAATTAGTTTGAATATGTTTTTAGTCCAAATATATCATCAAATTACCCAGTTTGTACGGGGAATGTATCTTTAACCTATGTTTAAAACCAAATCAGCAATATTTAGCGAGCGATTCTACTTAAGTTTAAATTTACACACATATACAAATTGTGTGTACTTTCACAATGACATTGTAAATCATGTCCTTTAAATAACCCAGACCAGCGGTGTATGTTATTCTCCTCTAATAATATTTTATTCAGACCATGTAAAGATAATAGTCAGCAAAAACTAACTAAACTTGGCACCAGGGACCGTCTAGACCTCGATACAGGCTCCTCCACTTCAATAGCTTTGCGCCATTCCAGTATTGTTTTTAATCGAACTCACGACCATCATTTCTCAGTTTAGCCGCCTTAATAAAGCCTCCAATTTCCGTTATTTATCTAAGGCAGGAGTATCGTAAATCCACAATCCCACTCTGAAACCTAAATCCCTAACTGGGTATAGTGACGTAATTACATAAGGGAGCCACTTAGTTGAATAGCAGTGAAATTTGCGAAATTCCATTGGTGTTTTTGATCCAACTCGAAATCACGACCATCATTTCTCAGCTTAGCCGCCTTAATAAAGCCTCCAATTCCCGTTATTTTATTAAAGCAGGAGTATCATTAATCTGCAATCCCATTCTGAAACCTAAATCCACGATTGGATATTGTGACATAATGGCATAAGGGAGTAACTTAATCACCACAATATTTACGAAAGTGGATTCAGCTACCTCGAAAATGTTTATTTTGACACCAAATGTGATCGTTATGTAAAATTACCCCCCCGCCCTTCCCCAATATTGACTCAGGGGTTCACTAATCATAAAAGATTTGTATGGAAATGGATTCAGCAACGCCAAAAAGGTATATTTTGATACCAAAATCGATCATAATATTATGATAATTGGGTGGAATTTTCAAGCCATGTTCAAAACCGGCGGCCATTTTGGATTTTGGCAAATTTGGACACGGATTTAGTAGTGGGACCTTTCTTGGGGTGTGATAATATACATCTGGAATCTAGACTGATAATACACCGTGATCGGCATTTCTGTTGCAGCAACTTCCGGCACTGATATTATCTTGCCTCGAACGAGGGCAACGAAGATGAACTGGAACAGTATACTCTATTAAATGAAGTTTATTTCCTACTTTGAAGTTGATCAAATACTCATTAACGTAAATTTTGACAATTTATGACCTTGAAATGAAATACAACATCTAACTATATTCATTCCGTGTTTTGTATTTTGTTTCTTGAGTCCATATGATAAAAAATGTGCTAAAATATTAATATTATTAACATTTCGAAAGCCATAGTGTGGTAATCGTATGTACACTTTTCGATATATGACCTTTAATAACCTTGAAAAAAATAAAATTCCAAACCTAGTACACTTCTACATTTTTAACAAATTATTCCGGACCCATTGTGCTTACAATATATAATGGGGTTTAACGTCCACTCGACACAAACTAGTTCATTTTGGGACTAACATATGGTTTGATTTTATTTCAATAATTCGCTGCGCGTAGGGGTCTATAGCAGTGGGAGGACACCGGAGAACCCGGAGAAAAATCACGAGGTTGGACAGGCGACCCTACTCCTTGTCACGTACAATCGGGGATTCGAAACCACGCCAGCCGATTCAATGACAGACTTTATGATACAGCGCGCGCACGCTAACCATTCAGCCACCCCCCACCCCCCCAAAAAAAAAAATAGGGACAAAGCGACTTGGTGATCGGGATTTCTTTATTCAGAACGAAACGAAAAAATGCCATGTGCTGATATATTTTAAATGCCATTTAAAGGAGCTAAATCGCTAACATTTGGGACCTAGAAATTGACACAAGTGGGTCGCAACTCATATAATACTGTAATATGAATGTATATAAACTGATTTACATTCAATCGTTTCCGTTTTTACTCTAATTTCAAATCAGTTATGTTCCGTGAAATAAGCTAGCAGTCTCAATCGAATGCAAATTGCTAGCGTCTGGTTATTCCAGTCTACATACGCCGTTTGGTTTGGCGTAATATGTGTAGCCTCGTTCCTAGAGTCTCTTGCTAGAACTGGGGCTGAAACGCATTATGGTACACGATTCGTGTACCAATGGTAAAATATTTATTTTGTCTTAAATATTTGATATCAGAAGCCCATCTTTTTCGGTAAGATCAATGTTGTTTTAAATTTGAAAAATAATTCGTGTTTTCATTGTTAAAGATTTTGGATGATATTGTGTTAGAGACTTAGCTACTTTAAAGACATGTCTTCTATTCACTTAAAGTGAGTAAATCGCTAATATTTGTCACCTAGAAATTGACACAAATGGGTCGCAACGCATATAATAATGTAATTTGAATGTATATAAACTGATTTATTTTCAATCATTTCCTTTTTTACTGTAATTTCTAATCGGCGAAATACGCCAGAAGTCTCAATAGAATGACAATCTCTAACGTTTGATTATTCCAGTCTACACCAATAGTATTTATTGCGCATGTCCTCCAGATAAGAATATGACGTCACCATTTGACATGACTCGTTCTTCCAGTCCCCTGTTACAAATGGCGCTGAAACGCATTATGGTACAAGATTCGTGTACTAATGGTAAAATGTTTAATTTGTCGTAAGTATTGGATATCAGAAGTACATCCTTACCCGGTAAGATCACAATACCAAAGTGGATTTAATTTGATAAATAATTCGTGTTTTCAATGTCGAAGACTTTGGACGATATTGAGTTAGTGACTTAGCTATTTTAAACAATAGCCGTTGAGTTGCTTGTAGAAAACAATTACCACTTGCTTGGTATTGAAATATTTGTGTTAATATAACGGCGTCCTACGTACTGACTACAGGCGATGATTGCTGTTTTGTAGTTATTGAAGAATGTGCATGTTTATCATCTTTAACTCATACTGTGTGAATGCCACATGTACAAGATTCTTTATCATCTCAGCACTCAACAAAGAATCTATTTTGTTCTAATTCTAAAGTCTTATCACACATTTGTACTTTTGTATTCAAGGTGTTCATGTTAGCTGTTCTGCAATTTCTTGTCACAAGAACTGCACGTACCTGACGTTCTTAAATAAGCTAGAAAATGGATCCGCTCAGGCTAATCTGGCTTATGTGGATGGCGGACTTAATACAACCATCGATGTCTCTCATTCTTTCACAAAAGACTCCAAATCCGAAAAAGGGAATTGCAGTTTGTTCAGGGGCTTATATGTGTGACGACACTTATTCCATAACAGATGCATCGTGGTGGTAAGAACATTAATGTGTGTAACATTTACACTTTTATTTAGCTTGATTGTGATTCGCAACAGTAATAATTTTCAATCCATTACTCTCTAAGCTTTTTCTATAATTGCAATATGTAAAGTCTGCTGGTTTGCTATCTCCAATAACAGTAACATTAGTATTTTGTACTTGCAAAATATTTATTTTTCTAAATTTGTTAGCTATGTGAACTTTTCAAATGCGAAGTATATGTACTTGATTTGTCAATGTTTTTGCCGCAGGTATGATTGGCGGTATGATCAAGGTGAAGTTCATTGGAAAAACTGCACTCGACGCCCGAGGAATAATTACGTTCCCATGATATTTGGGAACTCAACGGCGCATTCCGCTGTTATACCACACGACGCAAAGTACGTATTGGGATTTAACGAGCCAAATGGCAAGAATCAGGCAAATCTTACACCACACGAAGCAGCAGCTCTGTGGCCATTGGTTGAGAAAAAAGCCGCTGGAAGGCTTCTAGTGAGTCCTGCATTATGGGGTTGTGATACTCGCGTGGACATGTGTATAAAATGGTATGAAGAATTCTTTGCAGCTTGTCCTAACTGTAGAGTCGATCGTATGGCAGTTCATGGATATCATTGTGTACCCCATCAAATGATCCAATCTTTGGGAACACTTTCTTCTCATTTTAACCGACAAATTTGGTTAACAGAATTCAGTTGTAATGGCAATGCCACGGTAGAGCAGGATATGAACTTCATGAAAGTTTTGATTCCGCTATTGAACAAGGCATCCTTTGTGGAGCGGTATTCATGGTTCTGCCATCGGGTTAAAGAACCTTCAATATACGTAAATTCTGATCTTCTTGAACGCAATTCTTCAAGATTATCTCGATTGGGTCGGCTCTACAACATTCTTTGAAATATTAAATATTATTAATAGTGTTTTCAATCAGTTTGTTTATTATTTTAAGGTTCGATTAAAATGTCCGTTTTTTCTAACCTGGGTCTCACAGATGTTTACCATACGTGCAATACTGCTACTTTGAACAGTGGTCATAATTGTAAAGTCACCCAGTCCAGTCTGTGGGGTGATAATTTATCCCCAATAATTTATAGTGGTTTCAGTTAGCTTGTTTATTATTTTAAGGTACGATTAAAGAATATGGCCGTTTTTTTCTAACCCAGGACACCCAGATGTTTACCATACGTGCAATACTGATCCTTTGAATAGTGGTTAGATTGCAAAGCCACTGATTCCAGCATGGGGGAGATAATAATTTATCCCCAATATGCCAGAAGAAAGGTTAATGTACGCAATCAAAATTTCATTATTTTAAAAAGAACACATTGGCTCCAATTATATTGAAATCGACCTTTTTTACATACGATGTGCCAATTTTGAGTTTATACTTCTTTCTGTTTAATTAATATTCGTCTCCCAAACAAATATATTAATAACAAGAATCACCCTATACGGAAAGGCGCACATCAACAACAGTTTTTGTATTAAAAGTGTACATAGTTTTAACCACTGAAATGTACTCTTCAAAAAAGTAGGGGATTTTGAAATGCAAATACCTATACAGGTTGTGATATGATAAATAGTCATGGACACTTGACATGCTTCGAGAGTATGTTCACAGATGAAGAAGTTATCGCCCCAACAGAACCACTGAGCTACACGTGCTTCAAGCAATAGTGCCATGCACGTGGGAGGAGTTCATTGTCAAATTTGACACGTCAAGGAAGGGTTGATGAAAACTGCCGCGTGCTGGTTTATCCTATCAATGTTTGCTTTCCTATCGGTCCTTGCATAAGATTTACTGTTTAGCGTATCTTTGCTTTAGTGTGTTACGTTTAATTTGCAATGAGACGTCTTCAACATGATGAACGTCTACGCGCTATTGGCATGCTTCAAATGGGTTCTACACAGCGAGCAGTAGCCAACATGCTTAATGTGTCACAGTCTGTGATCAGCGGACTGGAACCGGTACCAACAAACACAATGTTGATGATAGATCTCGTTCGGGTCGCCCTAGAGCTACTAAACAAGCCCAGGATCGATACATTCGTACACAGGTCCTGCGAAATCGAGGACAAACGGCCAATCAGCTTTCTGTAAACTTGTACTAAGTTACAGGAATTCGAGTTAGAATTCAGCTTCATGCAGCCCATTAGCTTGCGCGACGACTGCGTGTTGTGCCCCCGTTAACTCGCCAGCACATGGAAAATAGGCGTCAATGGTGTAGGCAGCGCAGAAATTGGGATAATGTTCTCAGATGAGTCCAGATTTACTCTGGATTTCACCGATAGTCGTGCTCGTGTTTGGAGCGTCATGCTAACGTTAATGTCAGATAGCATGACAGATTCGGGCGTGGGTCTGTTATGGTGTGGGGAAGAATCACCATGACTGGCAGAACGGACTTGCATATTGTTCAAGGAAGGGTCACTGGTGTGTACTACCGTGACCACATCCTGGCACCGATAGTTCTGCCCTTTGCTCAACGTGCAGGTCGACGTTTCATCTTCCAAGATGATAATGCCCGTGCCCACCGCGCTCGTGTCGGGAATGACTACCTCCAGCGTCACAATATTGTCCATATGCCTTGGCCAGCCATGAGTCCCGACCTTTCCCCTATAGAGCACGTTTGGGACATGATCGGGAGACGTGTTCGTCAACGTCAACCGACAACACTGTCAGATTGCCCCAAATCGTGATTGGAACGTTGATTAGGAGCATGCCACGACGAATTGCTGAATGTCTGAGGATTGGTGGAGCAATTACTCATTATTAAGACAAAAATCAAAAACGTCCATTTTCACTTTTGACAGTGTATCTCTTTGCGAGTGAAATGGGGCGGTCAGATATGAACATGAACATGAATGCCAAAATAGACCTAAATAAGAATGAAAAGGTAGACGAAAAAATCCATTGTGGTCTGAGACCAGATATGGAACTACAAAGAGTTGTCTTGCCTTGACCCCTTCCCGGTTCCTCTTTCTGCCGTATTACTGATTCCTACGGGGGATATTGACTAAACAAACGGCAAAACTAAGTAGTTAATGAAATGGATCTTCCAAATATACCAAAATCTTGAGCGTCGAGGGCCTATTTCGAAAACTTCTATTAACTTCAAAATTTCAATAAACGAAAAATATCAGAAAATCTTCCCTGAGCTCCACCCGACACCAAATTCGTCTATTTTTCTCTATAGAAAACATTACGTTTGACACTCTGAACATTCATAAGAAGGCGTAACACGACGTATACTTTTCTCTGTCAGCTTTTTGTGATGTCTGAAAATAGTACACCCAGCGCCTATAGCGGCGTTTAGCATCGCTACAATAAGAATACTGTGATGGTATGTACTGGCACCTTTGACATTCGTGATGATGGACCGACAAGTATGGCCTTTGTCTTGCCAACGTTTAGTTTTAATTTATTGCATAACATCCATGACCTTACGTCAGCAATGAATAATTTGGATGTTATATAGACTCTTGATAGTATGAGAATACAGATACACACTCTTATCGGTGAGTGTCATCAACATATAGATACTGTGATAGCCGAAAGCCATTTATAATCTGACCTAGTTAACGAGTCAACATGGTAAATCGGATTGGGCCGAAAATAGATCCTTGCGGCACACCACAATTCTGGGAGACGGACGAAGAATAAGAGTATCTGATATTAACCATTTGACATATAAATGTTTACATAGACGTCACTCTTCCTGGAAAAATATCCAGATAATAGAAAATAGGTCGGATTACAATGCAGTGTAAAAATCAGATAAAATGAAATGGAATTGTAATATGATTTGGATTTATTAATTATACTATAGCTGTTATATACAAATATAAATACCATTTCGAACCCCGAAACGAATTCATATAAGCTTCTGACTTGTTTTTGAATCCTGACGTCTTTGACAATGTATCTATTTAACATAAATCTTTCTCTTTTTTTTAAATGATCGAATAAAAACAAAAAGTTAAGTCCATAAAAAAGGTTGTCAGATAATAATGTCAATAAGTTAGCCATTGTTTAAATACTGCTAAACCATGTCGACTATTGCCGAATGAAGACATTTAATCACACAACCCACCCCTTTCATAGATTTGGACATAGTTATTCTGGTTAGTGTCATCAGACAGTGCAGTGGAACGTTTTACGCAAGCTTACGATATTTATTGGCAATATTTTATCTATATTGTGTATCTTATATATCCCCGAATAGCATTTTATCTATTCTGATTTTATCTTGATTAGATATTATGCATACGGTGATAATAATAGTTAAATCTGATTTGGACCCAAGTCATTAATTGTCAAACGGCTAGATAAGTGGAATACATAACAATTACAGATATCGCCGAAAATGAACTCACTTCTGTTTTTATATTTTATGTGGATGACATTATTGATACAGCTAGCTGTAACTGTGAATCCCAAAAAGGGTTTTGGTATCTGTTCCACAGCTTACCTGTGCGATGACACATATTATTTAACTGATGCGTCTTGGTGGTATGTACTTTTAAAGATTCATAGAGTGGGCTAAGAAAGGGGTATTAACGTCTACAAACTGTCATTTCGGAACACCTACCCTACAGCATATCACGCACAGACGTGGCATCGAAACCACTATACATGACTTGGTGACAGACATTCTGATCTGAAAAGAACGCGTTAAAACACCCCACCCCATGCCACTTCGTTTAGACATTGGTAATGTTCAATTGCGTTCATAGGATTATTTTGACATATAGGTAAATTAATAATTTATTACGACTCTTCGCATTACATGACAAATTACCTATGAAAACACCACAACCCGATGCCAATTGTTTCGATACGATTCACTTTATATACAGTTTAATTAAAAATTGAGAAAGACAGTGTTTCTTTGATGGACAATAATTTTGTGTTATTGGTAATGTCAAGGTTAACAGCGACTCAGAAATCCAGTATCATCTATATCAATTTACTAGTTTAAGGTCAAAAACCTTAATAATGATATTTTGAAATTGGCTTTATTTTAACCTTACTGATTTCATTGGAGTTATATATAGTTTAAAAGTATAATGGTTTGGTCTCGGGTCATTCGGTGTCACCCCCCCCCCCACCACCGGGGACACACACCAGAAAAACCTGGAAAGAGTAAGCCGTGTCACCTTCATTCCTGGTTTATAACCTGTTCCACATTTTATTATAATCGGACTGACGGATCCGGAGATATCACTCATTCAATTATGTCGATTTCGGCCAAAATGGGCTTGACCGTCAATATTCAAATGACCATTACTCAGTAATCGATTTGTTAAAATTACTGATATGGGTATTGGTGGAAAGGCAATAATCCCAATTCTTAGTAGATGTGTAGGGCTAATTGTTTAATGAAAGTGTATTCCCAACTCGGGTGGACAACAAGGTCAAATCCAGGCCAAAGTAAACAGCATAAGGTAAATTAGTCGATTTTGAATCAATTAGTGGGATTTCATTTCAAGAAAAACCCATTTCGGGGCATTTAACCAATAGGTTACTGAGATATGATCATTTGAAAATTTGTGACCTTCGTATTCTCCTTATTTTAAATTTTGAAATGTTTTTAAAAACTGTACTTTTGCAGTGGCTAAACAATGCAAATAATAACTTCTCGGCAGTAGCTCAACAGCTTGTCGGTTCATTTTTTGAGTTCTTTTATTTATCGGGGATTTTTCAATTTGTATGAATCTTAGAAATAATGAAATATCATAATAACTTTTTAAAAATTGCTATTTGAGAAACATTATAATCAGATCTATTTTGTTAATGAACTGTACATCCCCGTTTGTTCTTTCGTGTATAGGTATGATTGGCGTTATGACCAAGGTGAGGTGAAATGGAACAATTGCTCCAAGCCTCCTAAAGGTGGCTATGTACCCATGATATTTGGAAAACTGTCAGCTTACTCTGCAATAATTCCACCCGAAGCCGAGTACGTTCTTGGATTCAACGAACCAAATGCCCAGAACCAAGGAAATTTAACACCCCAGGAAGCAGCAGCTCTATGGCCGTTGGTTGAGAAAAAGGCCGCCGGAAGACTTCTTTTAAGTCCTGCATTATGGGGTTGTGATACTCGAGTGGATATGTGTATAAAATGGTATGAAGAATTCTTTGCAGCGTGTCCTAACTGTAGAGTCGATCGTATGGCAGTTCATGGGTATCATTGCGTACCATATGAAATGATCCAATCTTTGGGGAAAATATCTTCTCATTTTAACCGTCGGATTTGGTTAACGGAGTTTAGTTGTTCTAATAATGCCACTGTTGATGATCTCATCAACTTTATGACAGACTTGATTCCTCTACTAGACGAGGCATCTTTTGTTGAGCGATATTCGTGGTTCTGTAGTAGAGTTCAAGAACCAACCACTTTTTCTAATACCGATCTTCTAGAACGGAACTCCTCAAGACTCACCCGCTTGGGTGAATTTTACAACAGTATTTAACATGCTTAATACACAAGAAAATCAACTGGCTTAACAATGCCCATATAAACAAACTCCAATCGCCAAGACTTTCAACATAAGTCCACTTTACCGTGACATGACGACAGTGAGTGTCCTTGTAGACAAATATAACAGTAGGCGATGTGAAATTGAATTGGCCATTTATTATTAATAAATGACAGGAAAATATAATATACGTAATAACAATAATGTAACAAAAATAGACTAGAACACAAAAATACCACATTGGGAATGATTATTATGAATGTAAATACTGGTTAGCTAAATACATATTTTTGTTAATAAAGATGGGGTACCGTATATACCGCCAAAGATTGTGAACGCCACGGGAGGGGAGACTGACAAACTAAAACGAATAGCTTAATAAAGTAAATGTAACACAACCTCTGAAATACAACAAATACATATAGAATGGTAGACTAAATGTATCACAATATCTAAAATGCAAGAAATAGAATGGTAGAGGAAATATAAAACCATGTCTAAAATATAACTAATCTAAGTACAACAAATAAATTGGTCAATTAACTCTACAACGAACAAAATCTAAAATACAATAGGATGGATTGCATGAACATGAAACAGACCTACACAACAGCTGCTGCCCTTCCTTACAGCTGTTTGTGGGGTGGGGTGGGGGGGCTTGCCTAGCATTACTCCTCAGCTTTTGCCCTTGCTAACAGCTGGGATAAAATGGCTCATTGGTCCTACAGCTGCTGCTCTTGCTTACAGCTGCAGGAAAGAGACCCTTAGGAAAAGGCAATACCAGGAATTTCAGACTGATGACAATATCGGAATACGCACATACTTTTTAAAAGCGGCGGATCGCCATCTACCCATTTGTTGAATACTATGGTCATTTATACCCTTCAAGGCGGCTGTTGTAGCTCTACCGATGCGGAAACTGTGCCCTTTATAGTTGCCCCCATTATAACCTCCCCACTTTAAACATGTTTGCAACTGCGTGGTAAAAAATTGTCGCGAGACTGGAGTACCATCTAAAAATGAGAATAAAAGACCCGAGAAATCCCCCCCGTAGTGTGAGGTAAGCTACAATTGCATGTACAGGGCACATCCTGACATTGGTTCGGTTAGGTAAAACAAGGAGAACTGACTTCCCCGAACTATGTTTGAAATGCGTCAGTGAGAGTTTAATGGTCTGTATCGTCTAAAACAAATTTAACATCGTCGCGTTGTAGATTGTGCGATGTAGTAGCGCTGGTAGATGTAAATTCTCCAACACGGAGAAGAGCATGAAAGGCCAGCAAAAACATGGCTTTGAGCATAATTCTTAAAGCAGAAAAGTTACAAAATGTCAGTGAGTCGATCAGGGATGCCAATACTTTAAGGGTTTGTTTCATGGACTACTTTAATTGGAGGTGTACGATAAGGCAACTGTCAAGAACAGTCTAGCCATAGATTTACCCTTAACAACTTTAATTCCCCATAACAACTTTGCTCAAAACACGGGGTTTTCTTTTTTTTGTATATATATAGATGATTAATGGTCCCTAAATTTTACTCCTTATTTAATAGTTCTGAAAAAGATAGCCACTATCGTGGCTTACGCCCCCTATCTGATTTATCTCGAAAAAGATTGTAGTCTCTATCACGTTCACAAGCTTTTCGGAATCGGAAGCATAAGTCTGGAAAAGAAAGGCGCCAAACGCTGAATATCCATTCATGCGCGTCACTAATTACATGACGAGGCATTTGGCAACCTTAAGAGAGTCAAAACCCCGTTTACATTACAAATTTTAATGCGTACATTTTAGAGTAATGTAAACGGGTCAATTTCTTGAAATTTATCGCGGCCTGGTACCGTGCCCAGAACGGCACGCTTTTTTCGGCCACGTGTAAACGGGGCTACAGTGCGCCGACGTCTCACCAGAGAGAACAACCATTGCTGTAGACCATACCGTGGACTGATCCTCACTATCGACTTGAACGTCTACAGTTTGCCAAACAACACCAGAACTGGCGACACAGTCAATGGAGAACTGCTCTGTTAACGGATTTGCGTATCGACTGGGGCAGGACCAGAATATGGCGTCGACGTGGAACGAGAATAATGGGGGGGGGGGGGTCCAAGCATTATGGTTTGGGGTGGAATCGGCCTGAACCAGAGAGTGTGCCCTGTGGTGTCCAAAATCGTGGTCCAGGGAGAGGAGGCGACATTACAGCAGTGCGCTACATCGATCAAGCTCCCATACGCACGTCATACCACATTTGGCACGTCATCTAAACAACGTTTTCCAGCATGACAACGCCCGTGCCTACACCGCCAGAGTTACTCGGGACTTTCTACAGCAGGACGGTGTCAACGTTATACACTGACCAGCCCTTAGTCCGGACTTAAACCCAATTGAAATTGGGATGAAATTCAGAGGAGACCGTCGAACCGAGTGTGGTTCCAGGTGCCAATGGCGTTCATCAATCGTCTGGTCCACTCCATGTACAGACGCTGAGCTGCTGTTATATACACTCGCGGTGGACACACCAGATACTGATGTATAGACTGTGTACAGACTCTAAACCTTTTCGCAATGCCTTGGAATTATGATGAATTAATCACTAATGTGTCACTAATTAATCACTATCACTCGCGGTGGACACACGAGATACTGATGTATAGACTGTATACAGACTCTAAACCTTTTCGCAATGCCTTGGAATTGTGATGAATTAATCACTAATGTGTCAACATACTGTTCACAAAAAGGTTTCTTTGATCCATTTAGTTAGTCGTTTTCTAGAATGATTTGATTAAAGTGGCCCTCTGATTTTGAAATCGTACTGACGTTTTGTTTTGTTTTTTTGTTGTTTAGTATATTAAGACGTATTAGGTAATAAACGAATAAACGGGGCATTTTTCTTGTGGGGTATTAAAGTATTATGGCGCATATATAAAACCCCGTTTGTTTTTTTAACAATTTGTACATATTTCGGTTTTTAATCCATATTTCCAAAAGTTGTGTTCCCTTAGACCACATGCCGCATTTCTCTGGATCGCTTACAATTGTTGATGTTACTTGATATTCGAGTCTATTGTTCGGGTGAAGCTAATTGTCTGATGGTAAATTGCCCTACAATAAGTGTTCGAGACTACTGGAGAGAAAAATAAGTGGCCAGATACGTCGTAGAATCGTCAACACTTCACCTTTTGTTGAAGGTAAGTTTAAGATTTATCTATAGGTTAATTAATGTATGCCCCTGGTGAAAAACTACGCAAAGTTGATCGAAGAAACGGAAACAGTCGAGTTATTCTGGGAATGAGGAACATCTCGTGCGGATTACCGGTAGTCATTTTGTGTCATGGATTTGACTGTCGGGCTTATTTGGATTTTGATAAATTGGAACATTCCCAAGCCTGCGTTTTTTAGACGTTCTTGACACAGTCGAATTCGATGGTTTCCTCTTTATTACGTTTTATGAATTTTCAGAATTGATGGACTGCTACCTTTTCTGCCGTCAACAGATTTGTGGATGTCGCGTCTGTTGCTGTTAATAGTAATAAATTCCAGCCGTCAGTAAGTAAGCCTAGATACCTGCACCACTTTAAAAGAAGTATCTACCAAAACTATTTTATTTTATTACTCTACTAGACACTCAGACCCGAAATACCTTGATATTTGTGCTGTGGTAGGCTACTTTTGTGATGCAAAAAAATACATTAAACTGAAATTATTACATAATGCAGGGCCAACATAGTGGAAGTTCCGCTAGCGCATGCGCAAGTTAAAAAATGGGATGCAAGAGGGGGTTTCGTAAGAACAGGCAATGCCTTATCTTTACGACGAGATCGTCGTAAGAATAGGAGACGACGACTACATTGTTCAACTACATTAATTAATTTGCATAAAAAGTTGGATGTACGCCCAGAGTATTCACTTGACCCTTTGTAATCAATATTATTAATAAAAGATTAAGCAGAAATACAATACCGTATTTTATTTACAAACAAAAATTAATGAGCAGGTTCAAACGTAGATCTATAGCCACGTAGACCATGTTGTTCTTGTTAATACAATTTGAACTTCCAATACATTAAGATTTTTATAAGTCGTGTTTGTAATGTCGAAGACTATGGATGATACTGACTTGGTTACTTTAACTCAGTCAAATAACGAAGCTCTACCGGAACTTTCTGTCCACCATGACTAGTCTAGTCCATCAATAATTCTTACGACTACCTGATTAATTGAATATGTATTTTAATAGCGTACCGGTAAATTGAATTTTCATTGTTGTTTACATGAATGCTCTTGTGAAATTTCAGTACTGAACTACGGTACTGGAATTTTGGTCAGTTTATGACCTATTTATTTAGACTGATCATGGCCATGTCAAATGTTAGTTCTCTGCAAAATTATTTAATACTTTGAGTATAGATTTATTTTGGTACTAAATTTGGATTTGTTAACCTCCAATTAAGACCCCATTTTAAGCAAAACATGAATTAATTCTTTTAGGGGGTGGAGGTGGTTCTCTGAGTAAGGATAAAGAGAGAGAGATGGGGTTTTAACGTCCACTCGACACAAACTAGGTCACCCTCTAGAAGTCAGAATTGTTATCCGATTGTACGAAAAATTGTAGGTGTATATTATATTATATTTTATGTATTTCAGTAACCGTTGCTGGTTATGAAAAGAACAACGGAAAAAGAAATTGTAAGAACCAGTGCAAGTCCAAAATATCGAAACACATATTAGCAGCATATCAACATGAAGAGGAGAAAAAGAAATAACTGATGCGACTATTAAATCAAAAAAGGAAAACATCTATCTGTTTAAAAGTACAGCATGAAGGCAACTATCGGCACAATATTGAGGCACTTTCTTAAGTTTCATTACATGGGTCTTTGTCAGGCTTTCAATGGCACATACTGAAGCTTAGGGCGGAATATTGACATAGATTCCTGTACAATTTATGTATCTCTTCCGAAACTTTGTACACCTATTACAGTACTTTGCTGATCCAATTCCCATCTTCATTGGCCAAGAATTTGCTTATCAATTTCTATTTGTGTGCCCATCTTCATTAGCCCAGCCGGAGCAGAACAGTAGCACATTAAGCCCATTTCATTTCATTTCTATGTGTGTGCAATATTCTGTACAGGCCGTTGAATTTGATAGTTACAGTGCGGATGTTAATCATAGTCACATGTGTGTATAGTCAGCTATAAAACAGGTGCTGTATCTCATTAATGAATAATAATAATAATATATGTCAATTTCTTGAGCGCCAAGTCCGTCTATAAACTATATACATGTCTGTTCAAAAATTTAGCAAACATAAGATTGTTTGAACAAGTGAGTTTTTAATTTGGATTTGAAACTTGTATGAGTTTTGCTGTCGCGAATATTCTGAGGTAAATGGTTCCACAGTTTTGGTGCAGCAGTACTAAAGCTTCTATCTCCGAACTGTTTTAATTTTGATGATGGAATACATAAAATGTTTTGATACCGGATCTCAAAGTACGAGTTGGCTGGTATACAGATAGTACTTCTGAAAGATACGAGGGTGATGTACCCTGTTGACACTGGTACGTCAAACATAGGATTTTGAAGTCTATGCAGGGATTTCAAGACAGGGGTGATGTGTGATGACTTGTTTGTTCTGGATATGATAATGGCAACTGTATTCTGTACTTTTGGGGGTTTGTACAGTATGTCTTGTGTACTACCAGCTAGTAAACCGTTACAATAGTCAGTTTTTGATAGGACAAGTGATTGAAATAATGTTTGTGTAACATCTGTGGTGATGATGTTTCTAATACCGCTAATACGTCGCAACTGGAAGTAACACGATCTACACTAATAATCAACCCTAAGATAAGACATGAATCAATAACCACCAAGATCCTTAACGGTACTAAAAACTTGAATGATGGAATATTCAATGGTTACACTTGTTTCAGATATTTCCTGTAATAGTTTCTTTCTTCAAAAATGATTGCTTCTGTCTTATCATTTAATTTTAGTTTGATTGCGTTCATCCAGGATTTTATATCCCAAGAATACATTAAGGTTATGGTGTTAAGAGCAGGGGGTGATCTGATTTGTCTTGAAGGGTGGCACAAGTTGTGTATCATCCGCGTATGAAAGGTGATCGATGTCGTGTTGGGATATAATGTTAGCCACAGATGACGAGTAGAACAAGAATAATACTGGACCTAGAACCGATCCCTGGGGTACTCCGCATTTATGGATAACTGGGTCAGATTTAACATCATTTATTTTAACCTGTTGACTGCGGTTTTCAAGGTAGGACATAAACCAAGATCCTGTCAACATTAAAGACTTCTTAAGCAGCGAAATAAAACAGACCAGAAGCTTTAAGATTCACTGGAAGTCTGACTCAAATTTTGATGACGCCAATAGTGTTATTTAAAGTAGCTAAGTCTCTATAACTCAATATCATCCAAAGTCTTCGACATTGAAAACACGAATTATTTGTCAATGTAAATCAATATTGAAGTTGTGATCTTACCGGGAAAAGATGGATTTTCTGATCTCCAATTTTCGCCCCCCCCCCCCCGCAACGGCTCCATGTCTGTGTACTGTAAACGGTTGATTGGAATTCGAGTCAGACACCTAAGTTGGGCTATATTAGACCACTTTTAAGTTGCTGTATTCACGGGCGAGGTGGGCAACATAATACGGCCCGCCTCTCGCAGACGACCGGCACCGCCGTTTGTAACCCGAAATATTTTCGGGCATTTCATGTTCTACCCCCGTTCCCTTAACACCCATAGAGCCCGTACGCCTATGCATCACGGGTCCATTATATGTATAAATTTATCTGATACCTCTAGATTTAACTTGGTAAGAGGACACCAGTGAAATACCCTTCCTAAAAGCTTTCTGGTTATTAAAAAAAAAGCCACGTCATGATCCAAATGTATAAACAATGAATTAGACCAACCCTATACTATTTATCGTTGATACATACGTATACAATTTCACACACCGCCTTTTTACACGTGACTGGGCTAAGGGGAATAAAAGGTCTGACTATTCATTATGTTCGTGCAAACCGGTGAGGTGTTACGATAGAAATAGAATATGTTAATACAACCGTCTTAATGCTAGATTTCCACAATCACGATTCACACTAGGAAAACGCGTTTTCGGCCGTCAAATTTTCCACTCCACTCCTTCGCCTTTCGCAGACGACCCGCACCGCCGTCTGTAACCCGATTTTTTTAGTGCATTCATCGACCACGTAAGCCTATGGATTGTTGGTCCTCTAACTAGGAGCTTGAAAAGGGTCAAATTTAAATATTTTCACGCCCTTTCTACCGAACTGCATGATAGATCTAACAAAATTTGGTAGGTATGTTTCAACGGTGGGGCTTCGTCAAATGAAGTTGATTAGCCGCGATTTTAAAGTTTCTAAAATATGTCTAAACAACTATCTGTGCCAGAACAAGGCATCAACTGCTTGTGAGAAAATCAATGAGCCCAGTTCAAGTCGCGTTTGAAAGAGTATTTACCACGTGTATTATATTATCACCAGCTATTTTCGTCATGTTTTATAATTTACTTTTATTTATCACAATAAAGTGTATGAGATTTATATCGTTGTGCTTGGTCGAAGAGGGTAAATTCAGAATTAGGTTATTTATATAATATGGTAACTTTTTATCGTTTTTTTTCCTACATGAGTACAGACTTGCGACAAAGCACCCCTTCACACAAACTCCAGTAGCAGTTATAACTACCCCATTTAAGAACTAGTTCAATGTGAACATTACCATGTGTTTGTATGCACAGAATATGAGATATGAAGTATCATCGTTTTACGATGTCATCGTATATTATTCATTCTGCTCGTAGGTACAAGGGAATGGTGCCAAGGTAAATTCAAGTAATCTTGTTTATTTCCAACATACTAAATTTGGGCTGGCCAAACAACAAGTGTAACTGTAGATGATAATGACATGCATATTCCAATGTTTGCATTCAAAGAATATACGATAAGAAGTTGCATTGTCATCGAGTTATAAACAATTTGCTCTCCGATAAAGAAAATGGTGCCAAAATACAAAAAAAAAAACAACCGAAATCTACACCTTATAAATTCACGGGGTCCACTATTGCTGAAACCTATGACAGTATGAATACGAAGGTCGTTTACATAGCGTTGGGGCTAATCGCTCTTTGTCAATATGTATATGCCGCCAGTCAAAAGAAAGGATTCGGCATTGACGCGTCTGGATTTCGATGTGGTGATACTTGGGCATTAACAGATGCCTCGTGGTGGTAAGTCCACAAAATTTACAGAATTCTTTGAATTGGTAATTAAATGAAACTGGTGTAACAACACAAAAAGTCTTTACAAAACGAAGCGTTCATTTATAAAAAGGAGCAGCGGTGGCTGAGCGAGTACGGTGGTGGCTGGCTAACCAGGTCTAGGGTTCGCTCTCGGTGTTGGCCGAGATCTTCTCGCATACATTTGCGTGCACGTAAACGAAACCTTGACAGTTGGAATTCGAAATAAAGAATAGGCCGTACTGCATCTGTCCGAGCAAAATTTCTCTTGTAGTACACTATGGCGTATGTCCGTCTATTCAGACAGGCAGAACAGTAACCCCCATTTCACTTTTACAGCTCAAAAAATGACGAAGTACGACAAGGGACCTAATTATTAATCAATGTTTGTTTGATTTTTAAAGGTATGATTGGAGATTTGATCAAGGAGAGCGACACTGGCACTATTGTCCGAACGCTGGAAAACCTGGATACGTTCCAATGATATTTAATGAAGCGCTTGCCCACACGGCTGTGATCCCACAAGATGCAAAATATGTATTAGGCTTTAATGAGCCCAATGAGCCAGAGCAAGCAGGAATGACCCCAGAGAGATGTGCTCAGGTTTGGCCACTTGTCGAACAAAAAGCTGGGAATCGAATTTTGATTGGCCCAGCTCTAAATGACTGTGACACGGATCCCGACATGTGCATCCAATGGTATGAAAGGTTTTTTAAAACTTGTCCAAACTGCCGAGTTGATAGAATTGCTATCCATGGTTACCACTGCCTTCCATACAAAATGATTGACTCCATTACAAAGATTTCAAAGCATTTCAAAAGAAAAATTTGGCTTACAGAGTTTAGTTGCAAAGGTTACGTCTCTGTCGATGATGATATGAACTTCATGAGAACTCTAATACCCATGCTTGAGAAATCACCGTATGTGGAGAGATATGCATGGTTCGATTTACGTCTAGCCAACCTTACCGGGTACTTGCCAAACCGCAGCACCAATCTTTTGGAACAGGACTCTTCAAAACTAACAAGGCTCGGCCAACTTTACAACACTTTGCGATGAAGTATTTATCTTTGAATAAAATATAATCCCTATTATAATACTGCTTGTCTTATTACCTTACTTGCCAGTAACATATAAGAATATGTAACGGTAACAACACGCAGTCGTATACTGACTATCCACAGAGGCGAGAGGAATGGAGTTTAACGTTCACTCGACACAAACTTGGTCATTTCAGGACTAACATATGGTTCAGTTTTATTTCAATAATTCGCTTGCGCGCAGGGGTCTTTAGCAGTAGGAGAAAACCGGAGAAAACCCACGAGGTTGGACAGGCGACCCTACTCCTTGCCACGTTAAACCGGGGAATCGATACCATGCCAGTTGATTCAATGACAGTATTTATGATACAGCGCACACACGCTAACCATTTGCCCCCTCCGATCTGCAGAGGCGTATAGAGGTTTGATGTTGCCCTTTGAATGCAAGGTCAATTACCATAATGGCAAAGCCAAAAAAACGTCTATTTGAACGAGATTGAAGGTTTCGTTAAAAAATCTTAAATATACGTCCTGATTAAGTGGGACGAAAAAGTATCCGAAAAATGTCAAACTCGATGGGGACTTACAAAATAAAGTTGAAAAGAACCCAGGAAGAAATGTATCTAGGACATTGAGATCGGGTCGTATGTCCTTAAAAAATAACTCGGGTTGATGCCAAATTCGATAGGAATCCCCATTTTATCGGCTTTGACGTACATAACCAACTTAAAAAGAATCATATAATCAATTTGAATAAAAACATCTGTATAGAACCCACCCACCCAGATACACATTGTCCGTCAATTTCACAGCTCCCCACCCCCTCGTTGCTCTGAGCTAGTTACGGCCCTGATGTACCTACTTGCCCAGTTTAGCCTACATTAAAGTTAATGCCAACCACACAATAGTGTTGCATATCCCTGTTCTCTCCATAAACAATCAAAGAAAGTTTTAAATACAAGTTTCCAATCTTGATATGATTCGGATTGGTCCACAAAATCAGAGCAGTGTGTAAGGCAAACAAAGTCTTGTATACTGCACAGATAGCCCATCCACCCATACATCTGGGGTAACTAATGTGAACGTCTTTTAGAATCATTTATAAAGCAAATCCCGATAGTCAGTCGATTTTGGTGTGGGTCGGATTTCAAATTCTTAGGTTATGGTCCCTTTTACGTATAATTATGAAATGTGTACCATGTCATTTGAAAAGAGATTACTTTCTGCGACCGAACCACAAGCATAAGGATTTTATTAACTAGGAAATAATCATTTCAAAATACACAAAGTGAAATTAGAACTAAATTAACAAATGTCAATCAAATATTCTCTGAATTAGAGTTCTTGTGATTTCTATCGTGAGTTTGGTAATGGATGACTAGTGATAATGATCAACCACGTCCATTTTTTAAATTTTTTTTTTTTGAATTGGACATAATTGTTTATTTCTAAAAATAAAAGTGAATGTGTGTCTATGGTCTAAAGCTCCAAATTTAATTTTTACTCTGGTTTATTGGGGCTTGGTGTTCAATTATTTCGATAATAAAACGAAACCTGGACGAAATAGGTCTATGATTATGGAGGAGGGGGTGGGGTCACCTTGATCGAGAAGCACTACGATAACCATGAACCTTAATGATCTGATACGACCGACCTAATATACAACCTTTACAAAATGCAGTTCGTCCCAGATCTGTAAAGAAATCTCTTATCTATATTACATTTCGATTTGCAGTTCTGTAAAGAAATTTCTTATCTTTATTAAATTTCGATAGTCGTTTTTTCGTTAAAATTATCCGACATTTGAAGAAAGTAAGGAAAATATTCTCAAACAATGAAGGCGTTAGTGGCCATTTATGTTGCAATTACAGTACAATGTGCGTTTTCTAAAAGCAACAAAAAAGGTTTTGGAATATGCTCAAGAAATTTTATATGTGGAGATACGTATTCATTCGATGATGTTTCTTGGTGGTGAGTGCATTTATTCAGCAATTAAATTCGGGGGAGTTAAATCTAGTACTTTGAATACAGAATATATTTATTCAATTCTCATACCCTATTCCAAAGCGAATGTTCTTTAAATTCTCGATGTTTTAAAATCTAATTACTGCTATAAAAAAACAGGTTATTTAAGAATAGTGCCGTTATCAAAATCAATTCCACGTTGCGGCATTAGGTAAGATTAGAAGATGAGCGGGTAGTTCTAGCTATAATATCTAAAAAAGCATAATGAATAGACAATACACTGAAAATAATCCGTCAAATCACTTCACTCTGGAGCCTACAAATATATTCTAACCTAGATTGTCATTACTACCGTTGGTAAGATAATCCACCAAGTCTCGATTATCCATTTTTACGGTAACTACATCGACCACAAAACGTATTTAAATCTACTTGTATCGCAGCCATCCGATGGCATCTAGAGTTGATTATGGTCTTGGTAAGTTAATTAATATCTAATTAAAAATTTATAACATTTCAGACCTAAAGAAAGACTTACAATAGGCAGATTTAGCTCGTGCATAATGCCTGCTTAATTCGATTACATATCACTTACAAATTATTATAACCCCGTGCATTAAGGTACGTCTTTCTTGGCCATGTATTATTTGTGATAATGCATGTTGAAAGTGAACCATTGTCTGATATAAAAATATATTTCTATAGGTATGACTGGCGATACGATCAGGGTGAACTTCAATGGAATAATTGTAGCAGTCCTCCGAAAACAGGTTATATTCCCATGATATTTGGTGAATTGTCTACTTATTCAGCCGTAATACCACCAGAAGCGGAATATGTCCTTGGTTTCAACGAACCAAATATCCCCGGACAGTCAAACATCACAGCAAAACGAGCTGCTGAATTGTGGCCATTGGTTGAACAGAAAGCTGAAGGCAAAACGTTAATAAGTCCAGCACTAGCCAATTGTGATTTTAGGGCGAATATGTGTATAGCGTGGTTTGATGAATTCTTTGCGCAATGCAAATCTTGCCGAATTGATGCGCTTGCCGTTCATGCATATGCGTGTCATCCTTATGAAATGATGCAATCATTGGAAAGAATTTCGACACGATAAAACCGGCCAATATGGCTTACAGAATTTAGTTGTCTGGGAAACGTAACAGTCGAGGAAGATATGAACTTTATGAAGGTTGCTATTCCTTTGTTAGAAAAGGCACCCTTTGTTCATCGCTACGCCTGGTTTTGTAGCAGAATACTTGCACCGACAATTTACATGCCAAATTATAGTACTGACCTTTTGCAACGAGATTCGTCTACACCTACTAAACTCGGTGAACTTTACAATAGTTACTGAAAAAATATTATTTAGGAGAAACAACCTGTTAAAGTTTCTTTGAAATATATATAATAAATGATCTATGAAAGCTGTCAATCACTGCTTGAATATTATTTGATCATTAGTTAGATCATCACACCTGTCCAGGTACGAATTACCCCGGTCATCACATTCCACAATTACGCATGCAATCCTGTTCAAGGTATGTTTTCCCGGGAGGTGTGTCGGGATTATGCCCGATCGGGAGCGCCCCTCCCGATAGCCGATAGATTAGGGAAACGTTTTGTGTGGGCTCGGACTCCGATAAAGCCTACTACATTCACTGCACTTGGGGCACTACCGGGTAGATGTGACTATCCTGGTAAAGGACTCCAAACAGAAATAGGTTGTGACACTACCGTCTAGGACAGATGTGAATTTTATCAGGAACTTCCAGAGAACGGCCCGTGATACTAGGGTGACACTATCTTCTAGGACTTTCTTTGACTTTACGTTGTGATAACTATTTCCAACAATCAATTAAGTCTGAAACACTGTTTATGTAGTTACTAATTTTATATAACAAATACAGCAAACTACAATGTTAAATACAGGAAAACCACAACACCTATTATAGAAACTTTAGGCGTTATTAAAATGTCTACGGTCTGAGTTTAGCATTCTTTACAACTCAGACCTAACGGCTTAAATACTACATTTTGTCTCTATCCCAGACTGAGCCAAGGCGGCTGTGCTTATGATGTTCCCCTCTCGGACTGCTCTATGATATCTTCTCTACAGTCTTGTCATGATGTCTGAGGGTAAATCAAACAAGCTCTCTCCTATATAGAAAGTATAATGCGTCATCTATTAGGGCGGAACAATTACCATTTTTGGGTAAGTGTTTCGTAAAGGCACCGTTTTACGTCAACGCTATGTATCAATCCGTGCACGAGATGACTGGACCATAGTACCCTACTTTCTAGAAATGGATACTGACATAACTGTCGGTGAGTTAGTCTAAGATAGTAGTAGAATAATGCAAGATAGTTTATTACCCTAGTTTTCGTCACATCATGTAGGTAAAGAATTTCTATATTAAACAGAACACCTTTCTTAGAACTAAAATAACCCCCATAGTATTACACACTTAGACCACTAGCTGCATTGTCGATCCTGTCCGTACGTCCGTATCAGAGTGGATTTGATATTGATTAAATTATTTTAAGGATAGTCTCAATCTAAATTTAGAATTAACCAATAATTATTTTTGGAATTGAATTAAAAAATAAATGATTGTATGTCCATGGTCTTAAACACTTACTCTTGTATGTTATTAAGTGTTCAAATATTTCTATAATAAACCGAACTTAAAGGAACTAAATCTCTTAACTCAATATTTTTCAAAACATTCAAAATTAAAAACACGATTCGGAATTCAATATTGGTCAATTTCAATATTATTTTACTCAGAAAATATGGGATCATATTATCCAATATTTAAGACAAAATGGTAAAATCAGTATTCGAGTCGTGTACTTTGGGTTTTTTTCGGGCGCTATTTGTAATGAAAAAGGAAACACATCCTACAATTCAATGCGAAAGTTAATAGTAATGGCTGATTTACGAACTACAGAACAATAATAGTAAACGAATGCCGTTGAAATTAGATTGTTCACCTTTTTCACAGAACATAATTTATTAGAATTACAATGATATTTTAAATTGAATATATATATCACTGGACCATTTATGTTTAATTCATGGTTAAAAAGAGTAGAGATTTACTAATTGTTTAATTTATGGTTAAAAAGAGTTCAGATTTACTATCTTTACAATATTCAGTTCGTCCCAGATCTGTAAATAAATATCTTATCTAGATTACCTTATAACTAGCCGACAGTTTAAGACAGGAAATATATTTAAACAATGAAGGCGATGCGACAATTTGTAGTCATTTATATTGCGTTTTTAGTGCAAATAGCCTTTTCTAAAAGCAGCAAAAAGGGTTTTGGAATATGCTCAAGAAATTTTAAATGTGGAGATACGTATTCATTTGGTGATGCTTCTTGGTGCTAAGTGCGTTTATTCAGAAATCAAATCCTGAAGAGATAAAGTTTAATAATTTAGTCCTTCTTTGAATACATATTATTTTTTTTGTGGTCATACCCTATTCCAAACCTTTAAAATTCCGAAGTTGTTAAATCCTATAACTGCTACAACTTGTCATTTAAGTATTAATCTCGCACCTGTTAAAAGGGTATCTCCATATTATTTTTAGATAAAAGCTGAATTTGAAACAGCATTAATAAAAATTTCAAATTGAAGTTCTCTTAGACCTTGAAGTTCGTACTTTTAGAACATAACATTATGTAAGTATTTGAAAAAAAAATAAGGTTGTACTAGCGGTTTGGAGTTTGTTGCTAGGTTGGTAAACAATATTTTCGATCTTACCGGGGTTTTCAAATGAGTTTGCCGGTCAAATCGCCAACTCCGTCGATAATATATAGACACCTTAACATTCAATCTACAAATTGTTGCACATTTTAGAGATTTGTAAAGAGTAAGTATTTCAAAATTAATCACATCCTTCGGTTACAGTCATATTGCCTGTTTAAAGTGAACCATTGTCTGATATAAAAATATATTTATATAGGTATGACTGGCGATATGATCAGGGTGAACTTCAATGGAATAATTGTAGCAAGCCTCCGAAAACAGGTTATATTCCCATGATATTTGGTGAATTGTCTACTTATTCAGCTGTAATACCACCAGAAGCGGAATATGTTCTTGGTTTCAACGAACCAAATATACCCGGACAGTCAAACATCACAGCAAAGCGAGCTGCTGAATTGTGGCCATTGGTTGAACAGAAAGCTGAAGGCAGAACTTTAATAAGTCCAGCATTGGCAGGTTGTGATTTTCAACCGGGTATGTGTATTGGGTGGTATGATGAATTCTTTGCGACATGCAAATCTTGCCGAATTGATGCCATTGCTCTTCATTCGTACGCGTGCCAGCCGTATCAAATGATTCAATCATTAGAAAGGATTTCCACACGATACAACCGGCCAATATGGCTTACAGAATTTAGTTGTAAAGGAAATGTGACAGTCGAAGAAGATATGAACTTTATGAAGGTTGCAATTCCATTGTTAGAAAAGGCACCCTTTGTTCATCGCTACACCTGGTTTTGTAGTAGAGTACTTGCACCGACAACTTTCATGCCAAATTTTAGTACTGACCTTTTACAACGAGATTCGTCTATACCCACAAAACTCGGCGAACTTTACAATAGCTACTGAAAAAATATTGGATGAAACAACCTTTAAAATGTAGAATAATTATCTATCGCATGTTAAGCCACTAATCACCACCATAATTTATGGCCTTGTTCTATAACCACCTTTGTCTGTAAGATTGTATTTGTTGTGATCTAGAGTGTTACCATGTCAACGTAATGTATAATAAATTGAGCTATTGGTCACTACTTTTTTATTCTGCTCTTTCTTAAAGGCTTGTTCGATCATCACCCATGTGGGTATATTTGTGTTTTGGAGGCTGGAGTGACATCAACTATTGCCTATATTTTGATATGTGTATTTGGGGATACAGAACAATGACATTAAACAATTTTAGAAGTATGAGATCAAATCTATAAGGCAGTGCGGAAAATGGTAACTTTTCATGAAACACTGTAGAAGACTGGTTAAAATCTTTTTCAATAAAAACTGTACCCTGTATCAGTTCATCCTCCAATAACCCCAAATGCTTCCCACCTTAATTTGATAAGTAAAGGATCCTTTAAAGGATAAGTTAAAAACAGTAGCCTCTATCACGTTCACAGATTGTTCGGGAACGGGGGCATAACCCTGGTACGGAAGGTCGCAAATGATGCACATCGATAGGGTTCACACCAATTTTGAAAAACGTCCATCAAAAAACTGTAGCCCCAATCGACCGAACAAATCACTTGTGGATGTACGGGCCGATGGGAAACCCTTTAAGCCCCAACTACATGTGGGTGTTTAAAATGAAACATTTGATTGATTTGTTTTTCTATTGGTCACAAATTACATCGGAGTACGACTGTAATACCCGACAAGACCCCTTTTAATATGACTCATTTTATTTTCTAACAATGCGAATCGTGTATGTGCACAGAGGGTTAAGCTTTATGCATGCACTGAAGTGAAGTGACTTGGTCTTTTGTCCCAACCGTTAAACATGATCATATCTTGAATAACAGCTGTTGTCATGCAAGAGACTCCCACACTTTGTCAGAGATTGGCGTAGATTAGAGACATCTATAGAGTTCACCTTCACATTGCCCCAATCCTTCACATCGAATTCCATTAACAAAAATGAGTTAAAAACTGATTCATACATACAGGGAATACCAGTCTAGAATGGACATATCCACGCACTATTGATCCTTTGATCATTTAAACGCGACAAAATCTGTCGTCTCCACAAACCTTTCACATTATTTCGCAGTTTGCACAAGAGACGGAAATGGGGCTTAACGTCCACTCGAAACGAACAAGGTCATTTCCGGACTAATGGTTCAATTTTATTACAATAATTCGCTTGCACGTAGGTGCCTTTAGCAGTGGGACGAAACTGGACAAAATCTTTCACATTATTTCACAGTTTGCACAAGAGACAGAAATGGGGTTTAACGTCCACTCGACACCAACAAGGTCATTTCAGAACTAATGGTTCAATAATTCGCTTGCGCGTAGGGGCCTTTAGCAGTGGGAGGAAACTGGACCACGAGGTTGACAGGCGACCCTACTCCTTGTCACGTTCAAGCGAGGAATCAAAACCAAGCCTTGTGATTTCGCGAGCACGCGTTAAACCACTAGCCCCCCCCCCCCCTTGCGTGCAGAACTGATCCAAGAACCTTTGACAAGTAACATACACACTTCAGTTACGTCTGATTCGGACAAAGATTGTGGCCGCTAGAGGGCCGATAACCTCGGTATTGCATGCTTTTACACTGTTTGCCTAAAGGGGAGCGGCAAATTTGACCTGAATTTTCTGTTCGATTTTCCCGAAATTCGACCTCAACCATTTTTGATGTAACGATGATATATGTGCACCGTTTTAAGACCAAACCAAATTTGTGACCCCTTGAGTGTCCACAAGCTAAAATCGCGTTTTTTCGTACACTCGGGGGCCATAATCCAGGAGGTTACGGTCCGAAATGCGATACTATTGAATGGATCCGACATCTTTGGGATTTAAATATATCTTTTAAGATTCATCAAAATTGATTTTATAGTGTGACGTCTAGAGGGCCCTCAAGCTAAAAAAAAAAACCTTTCGTAGAATCAGGGGCAATATTCCATAAAGTTAGGGCCCGATACACGGCAGTAAGGAACAGATGTTTAAGGGTCCGATACGCGGCAGTAAGGAACAGATGTTTAAGATATAACCATATATTTCAAGTTTCGTCTAATATAAACCCGATACAACTTGTGACATGTATAGTGATTGGACGGTCATGGGCGACGACACAATACGTCCACATCAAAATGTGGACTGTAAAATCGGATATAAGTTTGCTTTTTTTTTTAAATTAAATACTTAAAAACAGGGTGTGAAAGTAGCATATTTCTTATCAGTAAGTCTTACAACCATTAAAAATCGGGCATCAATTGATTATATAAGCTTTGTTTCTCCTTTTAAGGGCTCATTCGTCATTATAATTCTTACTTGACTTCCAAAGCACCTGGAAAACATTGTTTTATAATGATAGAGTTAAGACAATTCGTAGTCATTTACGTAATAATTTTACTACAATTCTCTTTCTCTAAAAGCGGTAAGAAAGGATATGCAGTATGCCCATGGAGATTTCTGTGCAGTGATTTTGATTCGTATGGCGATGCTTCGTGGTGGTAAGTATATTTTAAATGGTAAAATTTCGAAATATTAAACATTGAATCTAAAGCAAGAGATATTCTAAATAAGCCTATATATCCCAAATAATTATTCCGCAAAATTACTGTTTGACACTTAGAACTTACTTTTACAGGTATGATTGGGGAAATAGTCGCCGTGAATTTCAGAGAATGAACTGTACTAATCCTCCAAGAAAGGGTTACGTTTCCATGATATATAATGAACCGGCTCTTTATACAGCTGCAATACCAAAGGACGTGGAATATGTTCTTGGATTCAACGAACCTAACGTACCAAAGCAAGCAAATCTTACGGTTCAAAGGGTGGTTGAATTATGGCCGATGGTGGAAAAAATAGCTGCAGGCAAAGTTTTGGTTAGCCCTGCGCTGGGGGGTTGTGATTATAGACCAGACGTATGTATCCAGTGGTTTGACGATTTTTTTAAACAATGTAAATCCTGTCGAATCGACATCATTGCTCTCCATTCGTACTCCTGTGAACCTTCTGTAATGGTGACAGCGTTGGAGAGAATTTCTAAACGATACAACAGACCAATATGGCTGACAGAATTTAGTTGTCATGGGAATGTGACAGTTGAAGTAGATATGAACTTTATGAAGGCTGCTATTCCCTTGTTAGAAAAGGCACCATTTGTTCAACGATATTCATGGTATTGCAGTAGAGTGAATAAACTAACTGGGTATATGCCAAATTTTAGTACCGACTTATTACAACAGAATTCATCCAAACCTACGAAACTTGGTGAGCTCTACAATAGATTTTGAAACGGCATTGGAGTCGACAATCTACCGCATCTACTATCAAATATGGAAACATTGTCTAATAAATGTTCTATTTCATTATATAGTTAATGTATTCTATATACAATGTCAATTACATTTGTATGTAACCCCTAAATTGGTGTTCACATTAGGTATACTCTTTATAGTGTCATCTTTATAGCGGCACCCTATCTTTGCTGACAGTTTTCGTTATAATAGTTAGAAAAAAAGATAACGTAAAAAGAATATGCTTAAAATTGCAGTCAAATTACTTCATGAAAACAGAATTTCCAAAACTCTGTAGCCTCGATTGTCATTTTACGTTTAATCGTGAACAGCGGTTGCATCGAAGATCGGATTCAAATCTGTTTAAAGTCGTACCGATCGGATGGCATCGAGGGTTGATTATGGTCTTGGCATGTTAATAAATGTCTAATTATATAACATTTATGGCCTAAAGAAAGGCCTGTAATAGGCAAATTTAGCTCTTGCATAATGTATTCTGAACTGTCGTTAATGCTGGGTTAATCCTTTGTTCATTACACAAAGGACAATTTTGGAAGTAATTTTTATCTTCCGTTTCAAGGCCACAGTCACATTTTTGATGATTGTGTGTAAGATAGTAAGTTCCCCGTTGCATGTTAATAGATAATTAGCTGGAGGTTTCGGTTGATCAAATTTACTAATTTTTGATCTGAATACTGCTCTATTAGGAACAGCTTTAATAGATAAATCAAACCAATTCCAGGCACGAATTGTGCTTGGAAAAACGATTTTTTAAACCATGACGTTCGATAATGCGGCGTCAATAATTCGTTGGTATTCCTTAATTGATTACCTCACAAGGCTAAAACAAGTATTGTTACTCTATCCGATGACTCTGTCACCTTTGTTTTTGCTAAATGTGAATAATGAGAGAAATCACAGAATACCGTCGTTTACACTGAATGAACTGGGGAAATATATGTAGTGTTAAGAAGACAAGGGGGGGGGGGTGTCGTGGTGGCAAGCTAAAAACAAGAGTTACCGCCCGTGTGCAGTGTGACATCACCTTCAAGAACGTGTTAAAATGGGTTTACTCAATGCACGTTCGGCGAGGACCCATGTTCACAACAACGACAAAGCCCAGGCTATTGATGATCTAATGCTTGACAATAAACTAGATATTTTGGCTTTAAGGGAGACATGGTTTAAAGATAACGGGTCGGATCACATAGCTATCAACAAACTGACACCGAATGGATACCAGTTTACACAGGTTACACGAAAGGGGAAACGAGGGTGGGATAGCTGTTATCCACAGAGACAATTTCAAATGCAGCAGTGTTAAGACCCTTAAACAGACCAGTACATTTGAACTCCTCTCGCTGAGATTTATGACTGAAACAGAAGTTGTCAATTTACTAACAATTTACAGACCACCACTCAGGACAAATGTCGTCTCCGATGAACTCGCGCAACTATTAGACTGTATTACAACCCTTCCAGGTAAAGTCTTGATTGTTAGAGATTTTAATTACCATGTGGATCAGCCGAAACATAGGGATGCTGTGAAGTTTCGTGGATTATTGGCATCCTACAACTTTGTTCAACACATCACAAAATCTTGCTTAATGTATGTTTAACTGATCGGAGTTATTTTGATGAAGGTAGGAGAAAACAAATATGCTCTTCGCAAGCAATGTACCCCCCCCCCACACACACACACACACTTATCTACTCCCTCTGGACACGGGCAGATTCATGGATGAAATGAAATACGGTTTAACGTCCTAATTTTCACCGCCAACCGGGATTATCAAAACTGGCAGATACATGTACAACATATTGTCAATTTGCCATTCAGCTACTCACGAAGTAGACAGTATTCGCAGCTTTAATTGATTAAAACTTTTTCAACCAAGAATTTTCCAGTCCTTTAATTAATAAATGAATTGTCTGACCACGTGAGTTAATTCCAACCCGTTTCTAACCTTGGTATTATTATATCTACTGAAAGATAATCGGTTTCAGACATGCCATTTGCCTCTGAGTTAGAAATTGGAATCAGACTAGTTATATGATAATTTCGCTTACGAACATGGACGTAACAGACATATACTTAGTCATATTTTCCACGTTACAGATAAGATAAGATTTTATTGTATCATTGCATCCAACAAGGACAGCATACACAGTTTAAACAAAGGTTGATTACACAAATATAACATAACATTTGGGCTGATCATTTATGGATGTACAATGTGATATAATAAGTCTATAAGCATCAAAAGATGGTCAATATATTGAAAATCAGTATAGAGCTAAAACGAAAAGTATCTAGACTAAACTGGAAAGTAAACAAACTATTTCTACCATAAGTATTAGTATAATAAACACATTATATTGAAATGGGGAGTTGGTTAACAGGTAACTCAGACTAGCAATTTCGTTTGGGGATTTAAAACATTAATCATATTGCACGAGATGTGCGGATTACTTTTGAATATTGGCGTAAATTTTGAATTTCTAGGATTGATATATTTATTACAGTCAAATATGAAATTGTATTCGTCTTCTATTTGATTAAACGACCACGCTCTATATCGAAATGGTGTGTGTTTAGCCTAATCGAAGTCAACGCAATTTTATGGGCTTTCGATGTGAAGGAGTGGCGCCAATCTTTACAGGCACATAGGGGACCGCATTTGGCAATCTCCTCGATCATAATTTTGTAGGGGGTTGACCGTTTAGATTTTTTGCTTCGACTATTGGATGTTGACTGGGTCAAAATCCGAAACAATGATAGCTCTGCAGAGAGACACTTTAATCCCCCAGCTGCAATATCATCAGTATTACCTAAAACTGCTAATAAATTGCAAATTTCACCCCGTTTCTCCAATTCTAGACCAAATAAAAGCATTTTTATAACTCGCACCATCATGAAATAAGGGAAAATAATAAGTAGTCTTAATCCATAAGACCAAATGTTGTTATCAGAGACTGAGAGGATATATGATTATTCAAAAAGTAATTGAATGTCACTAGATAAGGGACCTAGAAATAGTCCGCACATTCCTTTGTTTTATTCATTCTATACTTAATAAAAACATTCTAATGCACGGACGTTTTCTATATTTCTCGTTTTCTCTGATCTAGTGACATTCAATTACTTTTTTGAATTATCAGATATCCTCTCACAGTCTCTGATAACAACTTTTGGTCTTCAAAGGAATCATTAGTGAGCAGAAATTCGCCCGTGTATCTGTAATCACTCGTCACTTCGGTCAGTTGTATAGAAGGATAACTCGTGTTTTCCTTTTTGCGTTTGTCACTTCCCTTTCTTGAAATCTTAATAACGCAGCTATCGTAGCAATGATCTCTGTGTTAAAAGTATATTTGGAACGTGTTTAACCAGTTCTATCACATAATATGTGATAATGACTGGCACGAATATTGTCCTTTAAGCGTGACAGAGAGCGCCTTGACAATGGCCAGTGTACTGGATGACCATCAACCATTCAAGAAAACATTACTCGGGTGAATGACATGCTAGACCATTTGGCATATTACCAGTATTGTGGGCATCTCTCATTATCCCCAACGACAAAAGTTTCTGCAGATGGGCACCATTGACTGTGGATCAGAAGCGTGTCAGATTCCTGACGTCCAGTGATAATTTGCGCCGTTTTGAAGCAGATCCTCACAATAAAGAATTATGAACGAGAGCATCGCTATCGCTGCACTGCTGTTTTTATTTGAGGTAACCAGTGTATGTTAATAACAGGCCAATTGTCTACACATGAACATAAACAGTTCATATGGGCGGCTTATTTGACGGCACCATTTCAATAGCAAAGAGATACGCCGTCAACAGTGAAAATGGACATTCAGCAATTCGTCGTGGCATGCTCCTAATCAACCGTCCAATCCCGATTTGGCGCAATCTGACCCACTCCTCTTGCAGTGCCACGGCTATTTCTTGCAGTGTTGTCGGTTGACGTCGACGAACACGTCTCCCGGTCAAATTTAACGTACCACACTAAAGCAAAGATGCGCTAAACAGTCAGTAGATCTTATGCAAGAACCGATAGGAAAGCAAACATGGATAGATAATCCAGCACGTGGCAGTTTTCATCAACCTTTCCTTGAAGTGTTCTGTGAACATACTCTCAAAGTATGTCAAATGTCCATGACTATTTATCATATCACAACCTGCATAGGTATTTGCATTTCAATATCCCCTACTTTGTTTGAAGAGTATATAAATTTACAATAATTGGTGTGTATTTTTTCTATGTCAGTGCTATACTGATAACCCCAAACTTGTGATCCGTACAGTGAAATTAGTTTTATAATACTATTAAACATTTTATTATTATGAATGACCAATCTTTGTTATTAGTGATTTTATAGGGATTAAAGCCTTTTCTGCTTTCAATGACAGATTTTGTAAACATTTGCTCCATTTTAACCTAGAGGAGAAAAGTAAACCCATGTAATTGTAGTACGTTACACATTCTACTTTATTACCGTCCAGGAACTATTTCTCATTCTTTCTCAAAGGGCCACCATTTCTGAACACAATAACCTTAGTTTTATCCATGTTTACCTTTAGATTAAATAGCACACAGAACGTTTCTAGTACTTTCATTTTCTTTTGCAAGTCACCTACGCTATCTGATATCGAGCGTAAATCATCAGCATATAGCAGTGCTAGAATGTCTGACACTTCTGGTATTGTAAATATGCCCCACACTTCAGCATCATCTAGCATTTCAATTAGCTGATTTATGTAAAACCCAAACAGGAGAGGGCTTAAAACATGGGGGTTATGCCATTTCCAATTTTAACACAGGATGATACAACGGAGTACATACCTTTTCAGGTTTGATACATATTTCCTTTAACCCCTTTCTGCCAAAGCCTATTATCGAGTCAAAGACCTTTGAGAAGTCAACATATAAACAACAACAAAACCGGCCTTTTTGTTTACTTAAATATTTTTGTGCCAATCCGTGAAACGTGAATACATGATCTACTGTTGAATAACCGGTGCGATAACCCGTCTGCGCTTCCGAATATTGTTTGTTCATTTCACACCACTCTTTTAATCTTTCGTTTAACACAGACGAATAGACTTTCCCAATGCAATCTAATAAGGATATACCTCTATAATTATTTGGGTCAGATTTCGAGCCTTTTTTATAAAGGGGGATAATCAATGCCCGTGGCCAAGATTCGGGGAAGGTACCAGAGTTAAACACTTTTTTTTTACACAAGTCAGTCAAAATAACAGCAAATATTTTAGGGCATGACTTTAGGAAATCAATACCAATACCATCAGGCACGGGGACTGTACCAGGTTTAATTATGTTAAGACAGTTTATATTGGTTGATTGATAAAGACATGTTCAGCATCACTGTCACATATTGCGGAGTCATTACTGCCGCGTGGGGTTTCCACGTTTAACAGACCTTCAAAATAGCGTGCCTATTCTCTAGGATTAATATCACTAGCAGTGTGTGACTTTGTTCTGAATTTTCTTAATACTTGCCAAAAATTGACTTTGTTTTCTATGTTATCTAACAGCTCATTATAAATATTTTGATCATACGTTTTCATTTTCATTTTACTGATATTTCTTAATTTATTTTTTTCATCTTTATATTTTATTGATGCATTGTTACAGTTATTATCTCTGAATTCCTTTAAATACTTATATTTAACAAGTTTATAAAGTTCTAGACAGTCACTATCAAACCAAAGTGGTTGTTTCCCTTTAAGTCTGTTAGGTCTATTTATAGGCTTGTTAACTACACAGTTCTTAATGTAAGATACAAGAAACTGATGGGAAATATCAATACCAGTAGCCAATAAACCCTTAAATTCATCATAAAATTTAATAAAGTTTCTAGTTATACTTTCTTTAAAAATGTCACTTGTTCCGTTGTTCCATCGTAACCTATCATAAATGTTATATAACTACCTGACTGTTCGTCCGATTCAACAAAGGATTTACAATCAGTTTTGAATGTTAAAGGTAAATGATCAAATGATCTGAATCAGTTTTAAGTTCAACAACAAAATCATTTATTGAAATGAACACCGACGATGAAACAATTAGATAGTCCTCGCCCCGTTGTATTTAATACAGGTGAATTATCTTTCACGGTCCAGTGGTGATCTTCCATTACATGCACATTCAAATAAGCACACAAAGCTAAAAGCTTCAATCCATAGTTGTTCACTTCATGGTCTTTCGATTTACGCTCCCTTTCGAAGGAATCTACTTCATATACGGCATCTTCAAGTCCCGGTATAAACTGAGTTGAATCAGTGTCGAAGAAATCGTGCAGGGAACTGTTACCAATGCAGGTGACTTATCCTTCACGGTCCAGTGTGTATCTTCCATTACCCACATGCACGTTCAAATAAGCACACAAAGCTAAAAGCTTCAACCAATAGTTGTTAACTTCTTGATCTTTCGGTGCACGGTCCCTTTCGTAGGAATCTACTTCATATACGGCATATTCAAGTCCCGGTATAAAAAGCGAGAATTTCATATTTTTTTAAGAAAGTCAAACATTATTTCTATGTCTTTTGCTCATTAGGTTGTCAACTCACTATTAAACGATCATACGTATCATTCTCACACTTAAAAATCATTCAACCCGGAAATAATAACACATTTACCTCCCTTGTTTTTCTATTCCCCCCCCCCCCCTGGAATAGCTATCTTCAAACGTTTGAATTTGAAGTTGAAAATGATATTTTTGCCAATTTCTCAACTGGCAATAGTGAATTATACGATTAACAGTACTATTCTTTAACAAGGTAGGACTGTTTATAGATACCATCTATTTTAAGGCTTTATTTTAATATATTTTAAAAATATAACTTAAAAATATGAAATTATCGCTCGAATCAGTGTCGAGGAAATCGTGCAGTGAACAGTTACCAAAGCGTGCATTGAAATCACCAGTTAACAAGAAGTTACAACACGGAAATTCTGATAAACATGTAAGAGTGTCCTCTTCTAATTGATCAAAACCATACACCTCCTTATGTATTGGCGAACATTCAGGAGCTACGTAGATAAACAATGCCAATAATTAATATTCATTCCAACCGAAATATTTTCAATCAAATTTCAAAATTAGTTTGTCTTCAAATCCTAAGTTCAAACGTTGTACGCCTTCAAATATCTTTTTCTTTATTAACAATAAAATACCACCCCTAGATCACCCACCACTTCTAAAACACGAAAAAGTGCGGTATCGCGGGAAAAGGGACGAAACTTCAAAATCATTTCCTCACCAATTCTCAGCTACGGAAATTACATCAAAGTTGTGTAAATATTCTACAAATTCTGAATCTGATATCTTTGATTTCAGACCATTAATATTCCAGGAAATCCACTTTAAATATTTGACTGAAGAATTAGAAGTTATAATTTTGCTGTCGTTATCACATACCGCACGACCTTTATAGGTCTGACCTAAATTTCATTGTTGTTGTTGAGACTGTAAATCTTCTAGACTAAAGATCGGCATTCTATATCTAATTTGTCGAATCTGAGTCCAGCTCGCTGCCCCTTTTCTCTAGCTGAAAGCATATAAGGACTCAAATCTTTCCTCTTTTGACGCACGGCATAGGAAACATCGTTTGAAACGCATGCGCCACAAGTTTCTCTCAGTCTCATGGCGTCAACAAAAATATCGTTTTTATCTTTAAACTATTCAGTTTGACCAACAAAGAATTACGCGCATTCTTTAAAACAGCGGTCTTTTCAATAATGATGTTTTCTAAACCTAACTGATCTTTAAAATACCTCTGAACTTTATCTTCACGCTCTTTTCTGGTATCTTTCTGTTTCACGTGTAATCCGTTGACGATGATGTCACGCTGTTTGTTTTCATTCTCAATGGCGTCCATTTTCTTCTCCAGCTCACCCTTCTTTAACTTTCATGCCTCTGCTTCGTGTTTCATAGATTCATTCGACGTTTTTAAATTTTAAAAATCTTCCCTTAGTGATGCCATGTTGTCAGAGAGTTGACCATCTCGATTGTTCAATGTAGGAATAGCTTTACTACTTTGCTTAATTTCCACCATCTTTCGATGTAGGTTTTTTAATGGCTAAAAATTCCAGAATGTTTCTTTCATCTCCTTTGCATTCATCTAAACCTGCTCTAGTTAGCATTTTTGGTGGACCTGGATTACTTTCGACATCTCACACAGCTGTACCAAATCGAAATTACCCACCGAACTTGAAAAGTATGATATTATGCGAAGAGCATCTCTCGCCTTCGTCCTCCACGGGCGCCATCTTGAATCTCTTTCAATTTTTGGTGTATCATACATTCGAAACTCTCAATCCATAAATATCAGTTCATATTAAGATCTGCTGCATAATATTATTAATCGCACATATACAGTTTTTATATGGGTTGCTGTGCTCCTATTTCTACAGTCAAGACCTACCTGCAAGACAGCACAGTGAAAAAAAAATAAAATAAAACAGGCAACGCTAGGGATTTAATGAACCCGTATTTATTAAAAAATCAGTTTATATAAATGTTATATATTTTAATCTGGGCCTGTGGTATAATAATTTAAATACAATTTTCTTACAAGACTATCTATTAATGAATTGAGTTGTAAACCTTGCCAAGTCTGCTTAATTGTGGATTATGCATGTCCAAAAGATTCCAATTGTGATTTTTATCAGAAGCAGCCAGTCTGGTACAGAAATAAGCATATCTTTTGATGAAAGGTGCTTTTTCCAGTAAAGGTACCAATGTCTGTATAAATCGAATGTTGACATCAATGTCGGAACTTGTTTCGCAAGCGAATTCGGTTAGCCAAAGCGGTTTTCCAAAATGTTTTGAGATTTTTTTCCAAAGATTGCATGATCTTGTATGGTTCACAATGATACGAGTGGACAGCTATCTTGTCGACTCGACAGTTAGGACAGGCTTTGAAAAACCTCTCATACCAGCCTATGCACCACTCCGGATGGGTATCGCAGCTAGTTAGACCTGGGCCAATAAGTATACTATTTGGGTATCTCGTTTCGATATGTTTCCAATAACCCAAAATATATTTTGAGTTGGTAGAGATTTCGTTGGTATATACATCTTGCTCCCACGTTATCATTGGAACATATTCTCCATGTAGAGCCTGGCTGCAGTGACGGTTTTGATATCACGTAGTTTGGTGCCAGTTGTACCTGAAACGAGTAATTTCGCTTGATTTATTTTACTTTAACTAGGGTTCAGTATCAAACTACAAAGTACACAAATCTTCTCATTCTATTAGATACAAATCGAAAGTTAAAGGTAAAAATAGTGGTAATCTAGTCACAAGTTTCTATACTCGAAGGCCGATATTAGTCAATACTTGGACAAACGATGTGAATATTGAATCAGTGCTCATATTGTAAGATTCGAAACATTTTACTTGAACGCACACTTGATCACTTCTCGTTGCTGATCAAGGTTGCCAAAGCCTTGTTTCGTATTTTCTCACTTTTTGGAAATAAACTGGGGTTTAACGTCCTACTGTTCTGCTCCAACTGGGATAATGAAGACGGGCATACTATACTATACAGTGTGCTATGAGGAACTTTTGCCTGGACAGCGGCGCTATGGCCTACCTCTTATATCGAATTCCAACAACCAGGGATTTTTACATGCACTCCAAATGTGTACACGGGGCCTCGGGTTTTTGTCCCATTCGAACAACTAGAAAGCTGTCCTTGTCAGGCCCTCCGTCCTGCACCACTGACAAGGGGACACCAACCCGTAAATCTCGGCCAACACCTTGAGCAAACCCGCCTCAATATATCAGATTAATCTCGTATTCCAACTCATGGAATAGCAATGGGACTAGTCAGAAGATTCATACTCTGATCACAATAGCTCGTCAAGGCAGGATCGCTACTTCCTGTAAGTTTTGCACAACAACATGTGCCTACCTCAATCCGAGAATTTCCAAATTAGACTATAGGTTGATGTTTGTACAAAATTCCATGAGATGTCATGAACGATTTATGAGATACGCTCTGGAAACAAAATTGTACACCAAAAACTAAGTCAAAATCGTTTCCAGGGAAACACAAAAAATATGAATCCAAGAAATTCAAGAGAAACACAAAAATATAAATGAAATGAAATGGGTTTAACGTCCTACTGTTCTGCTCACAAAAATATATAGGAATGAAATGAAATGGGGGTTAACGTCCTACTATTCTGCTCCGACTTGGCTAATGAAAACGGAAATAGCAAAAGGCAGCACTACTGTAATAGTGTGATGTGTGTACACAGTGTCATAAATATATCTTGAACGGTTTATAAGATCAACTCCGGAAACGAAATCGGGACGGACGAACGGGTCCCATTTTAATACCCCCCCCCCCCCCCCAACAAGCAATCACTACTATGACGCCAATACGTGACTATACTGTGTTGTACGAATTAGAAGAGTGCAAATTTAAAATAATATTCTGATACTAAACACCAACAGCAAAATAAGTAGTGATTGACTACTGCACTGAAATAACTTTCTAAATTAATCGGAAAATTCCTTTACTCACCACCAGGATGCGCCACTAAGGGCATTTGTATCACCACATGTATAATAGGCCCCGCAAAAACAAAAACCTTTTTTTTTTGAGTTGATAACACTGGCGAAACCAATGCCAGAAACAACAATTCCAGCAGTGTCATCATTTAAGTTGTGTGTTGCATTCACCTGCAAATAGTGTGATTGTGTTGGCGTAGATTTAGTTTAATATATATGACAAGATAAGACATTATCTGGTGAGCATCAACAGAAGGTTTATTTTTAAATGTAAGGCATTCTGCAAACATATCAGGTTTAATTTATCGCTTAATGGAAGTTATCATGTAACAACGAAATCGCCAATCTAATCTACAATCAATAAAAACAATAGTGCAATTCACCTTTTAAAGAACAAAAAGCACCAATTCATTTAATGATTTTTTTTTTTTTTTTGTTTGGTGGGGGGGGGGGGGTGCTTAAGGTTTTTTTTCGTGGCGGAAAAGGAGAAAGACGAGCACCCTTTAAGTTTTCGAAAATGAGTATTTATGAAAAGAAAAGAAGTTGTTTCAGAATTCCATGAGCTTTATTATCATTTGATGATAGAAGATTTAAATTATTTGTCTAATAACCCACCAAGGACGTTGTCACGTTTTGGAGGAAGTTTGTTTCAAATCGGAAGAATTAAAAAGTCGTATTTCCAGGAAAACGCAAAGTAAGCTATTACTAAGAATAACCACTACTGAATTTCTCTGTATATCATTATATACGTGCTTGCTAATCCCCCGAAAAAAAGAGAGAGAGAGAGAGAAATGGGGTTTAACGTCCACTCGACACAAATCAGGTCATTTCGGGACTAACATGCGGTTTAATTTTATTTCAATAATTCACTTGCGCGTAGGGTTCTTTAGCAGTGGGAGGAAACCGGAGGACCCGGAGAAAACCCACGAGGTTGGACAGGCGACCCTACTCCTTGTCACGTACAACCGGGGATTCCCCCGAAAAAAAAGAAATACCCAAGACATTTGGTTATGGAATCTGTATTCGTCTGTTCTTCCAAAATCAGCGACAGAATAACATACCCAGTCGACCGTACAGTTCAAAGGTGGGGTTGAGTGTAAGCAGGGGGGGTGTGTTTATTGTGTCGTTTTACATTACCAATCAATAGTTTAAGGTAATTTTATGCATTCTCAAACTGTATAAAACTAACATCCCTCATTTACTAAATACACATGTGAGCTGAAATTAGGTTCAGAGGCATCCCAGAGGACAATTCGTATCAGGACTATTAGTCCCATAGGGCTATTCGTTCCCGGACAATTCGTCTCCATGGACAATTTGTCCCCAGACTCTTCGTCCCCTAGAACAGTTTGTCCCTGAACAACAATAATGGTAGTTCCATTATCAAAAACTGAATTAATCTTTACTTTTTATCCTATATATCAGTTTTGATGCTAATTTTATATCGTTTTACATTTAGTATTAAATCTTGGCCTTAACTTAATGGATTCTGAATTTTTTTCGGGCTAATTGATATACATGTAGTAATCAGCTATGATCAGTGACACCTTTTGTGAGTTAGAGAATCCATTTTATCCCTTCATATGGGGATTGTCCAGTGTCAATACTGCACTTGACTTATAATCAATATGCATTATTGTGCATGATAAAACATCAGTTTCAACTTCTTCAATTTCTTTAAAATTAGCTGTTCATCATAATTAGCGGACGAATATACCTTGGGAACAAATTGTCCAGGGGCGACTTGTCCTCCGCAACACATTATCCGTGACGAATAGTCCTAGGAGACAAATTGTCCCGTACTCGAATTGTCGAGTAGGCAGGTCGCATTGCAGGTTAGTCTGCAAATGATTTTAATCACCATCCCATTCTCTTGGATCCATGGAAGACTTCGCGTTCTTTTTCTAGAAGATATTTTTCGGAATAAAATAATAAATTTTGGACACTTGTGAAGTGGAAACGGGCTCAAAATAGGTGATGCAAATATGTGTAAGCAAGAACGTCACAATCCATTACAAGCAATAACCCTTATGGATTCAAGAAATTGACATGAAAACTAATGAAATGCTTGAAAACGTTGAAATATAATTACTGGGCGCAATACACATTTGTTTAACTAATTAATTTCCAATTTGGACAGTTGTCGAACCTTTGTTTCTTATACTTGCTATGATTTCAGGAATATATCAAAACTGTGACCTCGTTTTATTGATAGGTTACAATCATTGATTTACTTTTGTTTCGCCAAGATAAGGTTTGACCCCAAAACTTGGCCTTATGGTTTAGTAATTAAGTCGGTGTTGATAAGGCATAAGGTTGTTCAGTTTTATTGCACGCCTACATTTCATGTGCGATTAAATTGACGTCTCGTGAGACAACACAATATGAGGTCGCATGTTCTTGAAAATTTTAAAAACTTACTGCAATTTTTGAGCTAGTCAGAGGATTTTACCCCCCTCACTAAAACCTTACAGAAGTTCTACCGGTGATGGTTTTTTTAGATTGAGATTTGATTTTCTAGCTTGCTAGTATTGAAATTAAATGGGGATTTAATGACCTGACCATCAAAGGTGAAAATACACCATTCAAACCTGTCTTCTTTTTAAAACAACAAATATCAAGGCTTAGATTCTCGTTCAATAAGCGTAGTGTAGATGTAAAAGCAAAACTTTAATTCATTAATTAATAACAAGACCAAAGGGACAAACTGGTTTCTGGGGATTCGAACATGCAAAAGGCTTTGGTAGAGAATTTTCGGCTTTGAGAGATGCGATCCCTGATAGAATTAATTCTAAAAAATAATGCTTACGGGTGATCATTCAAGAACTCCTGTTTCATTGACTTGCTGGAAAGAACGTTTAAAAATAACAAGGCTAACTTTCACAACTTGACACAGGAAACATTGACATGTTTGTACAAAATATGTAATGCAAACAGTCGACGTAGTAGTGACACCCAAGAAGAAACAGTTACAATTCTAAGAAGACAGATAAGAGAGATTTAGAGATGAATGTTGGCTCTACGTTTTTATACTCTTTGAACCAACTCGTCGTGAAAAGATATGTCATTGCTCCCATAATTTGCACCACCAGGAAATTCTGTTTTACATATTACACCACAACCACAGATTCGTTTCGTTTATTTTAGATAATAATACTTATTATCATTCTTTTTTTCGTCGAATTTAATTCAGAATGTAAATGGTCACAAACGTATGTTACTTATAAAGTATGAATTTGTGTGGTTGTCACGCTTCATGCTCTAGCAGGTCGGTCGCCCCTGGCTTGTGGTCGCGAGTTTGTATAGACGGTTATATAATGACTCACGTGGGTTTACTACGGTCCCCCAGACCCTATGCATGAATTGAATTTAATAAGAAAATGGTTAAATCGTGCATTGCAACCCCCCCCCCCCCCCCGTCAGTAAGTAGGACGTTGGCTTGCTAAGCTGGAGTGTTCGATCCCTGCATTGGCCAAGAAACTTCGTCCGAATCTTCCGGCATGGTTCCCCCTTGTCAGGGCAAAATTTCCCTCATTGCACACCGCATGGCGTGCATCCCCAGCTAGCCTGATGGATGGGCTGTGAACTGGGGAAAAAAATTAGGGAAGAAATGATTCTTATTTTTTCTGAAAGTATATGACTAGGACATCATCCCAAAAAAAGTCCCACGTTTTCCCGTTTGGGGAAAAATTTTTCCAGCACTTTGAAAATCTGACCCCCAGCAATCATGAAAAAATGGGGTAAAGTTACAAGTATTGTCAATATCTCAGTAAGTACTAGTGATACGGTCATCAAACTTGGTAGGAACCTTCTCCAGTTGATGCTTGGTGACTTTCTATAAGTTTCACTCGCTATCCGTGACGTCATCATCCGATAAAACAAGATGGCGAACCGTTTTTTTCGCGAAATGAAAATTCGTCATAATTCGTCTTTAAAACCACTCAGTATTTAAATTGTCAATATCTCAGTAAGTACTAGTGATACGGTCATCAAATTTGGAAGGAATCTTCTCCAGCTGATGCTTGATGACTTTCTATAAGTTTCACTCGCTATCCGTGACGTCATCATCCGAAAAAACAAGATGGCGAACCGTTTTTTTCGCGAAATGAAAATTCGTCTTGAAAACCACGCAGTATTTAAATTAGCAATATTTTTCAGGCATAATTTGTCATTGAAACACGCATTATTCATCAATATACATGATTTTGAGTCAAATATTAAGAATAATAACGTTCCACGGTGACGTCACGGTATGCTATGACGTCATGAGGACCAGGATCTAGCCTGACGTCATTTTTCATTTTGGGTGGTATGGAAGAGTGTCATATTATGCTTTTGTAATTTCTCGTAGTTCTACAATTTGAGGTGATTGCCATGGATTTGGTGAGTGAATGTCCAAAATGTTGTAACTCAGTGACAGATGATGAAGCAAAGATTCGGTTGAAAGGCCTACAAACGCTGATCCGCTGCAGTGAGGCTCGTGGAGATGAAAAAATGACTGAATATTTTCGCGCCAAATCTGAAACTGATGAACCGATCAAGGTCATTATGCATGCGGCGTGTCATAAAACGTATACGAGGCTCTTGGATGTTGAACGTGCGAAGAGGAACCTGGAAGGGAACGCTCCTACCGCCCTGGAACCAATCCCAAAAAAGCTCAGATCCATGTAAGGTGGTCCGTTTCCCTGGAAAACACATTATTTGCTCTGTGGCGAAGTTGCCGAAATGGACAAGCGACACCCGGATCGAACAAATGTGTATGAAATTCGCACGTTTTCAGTAAGAGAAACTCTCCTATATTATTGTAGACAGCGGAACGACAGCTGGGCACGTGATGTCGATTTGAGAATCGCAGGATGCTCTTGCTTGGTGGCGGCTGAAGGTCGTTACCATCATGGCTGCTACAAGCAATTTGCGCGTGCAATATCAACTTATAGTGAGTCCGGCCGACCGATGGACAATAGTATGCATTCTTGGTTCCTGGCGATGTGCGAATAGCTTGAGCATTACTCGGACGCTTGATGAGCTGATGGACACTATGAGAACATTGGCGTGTGGAGAGGAGATTTATTCTAAGAAAATGCTGAAGGTGAAATTATATGAGCAATACGGAGATCATGTGTTTTTTGCCAGCGTGGGTGGTGGGAGAGAAGACATAGTGTGTTTTAGAAATATGGCAAATTTCATAGTCCATAAGCAGTGGCACCAACAGAAGCAGGAGGATGAACAGCGTGAATTAGACAGATTTATGAGAACATGTGCACGCGTGATTAAAGAAGAAATCAGAGAACGCAACTATGAGCGTCAATTCCCAACACTTGATGAAATTCGAGACAGCGCCACGTCGAGTGAATTCATCACACCATGTTTAGGAATGCTACTGAAATTTCTCATTCCCAATGAATTGAAAAGGAACGTCATCGGACAAATGATTTGCCAAGCTGTCCGCCCAAGAACAGTGATATCGCCTCTCCTGTTTGGATTAGGTGTGGAGGTAGACCATATTTTTGGCTCGAAGTGGTTGACGGATGAACTGTTCAGTTTAGGCATGTCGGTGTCATATGATGAGATTCGAATGTTCAAGTCATCTATCATACAAGATGAAAATCTGGGAACTGTTACACCAGAGGCGTACCCTGCGTTCACGCAGTGGTCGGCGGACAATGCAGATTCTACAATTGCCACCATTGACGGCGGTGGTCAGTTTCATGCCATCGGCATAGTCGCCATGACAGCGAAGTCATCGCCAACGCCGTCGGATTACAGAATCAAAAGGCGAGCTCGGATCCGCGTCGATGACCTGATTAATGGTAAGAAAATCCAAGAAATAACATACATAGCCCCGGCGATGATAGCTATGTCGAGCATCCCACCCCTCTTCTAATTCCGCCCCCGGCATACTACACGAACATTTTATGGCAAGGTGCCCATCGCGGGAAAGGTGCAGTACAAAACTGGAGTGGGTATATGCAGCACATTCACAAAACTAGAGATGATGAAGCTCAAAAGTGGGACGTGATGATACTGCCTATCATAAACCTCAGCCCCAGTGATGATACCGGCATATATACTACATTGATATGCATCTCGGAGCAGTCGGATAAACTCGGTCTACCGTCTTGTGCCATAACTTTTGATCAGCCGCTTTATATCAAAGCATCAGAAATAGTGGAGGCAAAAGGACTAAAAAAAATCGTCCTCAGACTTGGAGGTTTCCATTTGCTTATGGGCGCCATCGGCGCAATTTTCACACCATGACCGGGAGTGGAATCGAGGAGGCCCTGGAATTGATCTACGGTGAGAATGTCGTTAAACATATAATGAGTGGGAAAGCATATGAACGGGCAATGCGGACAATGACTCTATTAGATGCGACATTGACGGCTATCCTGCTAAGTAAAGTCAAGAACGATCCTGAGAATGGAATGGCAGAAGACGAATTCAATGAGTTGGATGTAATGTTCAGGAAATCATTAGATGACCCGTCATTGGTCGATGAAGTGTGTACTTCTGAGAAAATTCTACTCTTGAAAAAATTGGATTGTCTGATCCGGTAGAAAAGACTAGATCTAGAAAATAAATCACGAACTGCAAAACTTTGGAGCCAATTTCAATACTATGTATCTTGTCTGAAGAATTTCATCACTGCGGAGCGGTTGTCCAACTGGAAAATGCATTTGGATGCTGTGAAAAGTCTTCTAAATGTTTTTGCGGCATCAAATCATCACCATTACGCGAAAAGTTCTCGACTATATTTACAGCGAATGCTTGAACTTGAAGTGACGCACCCATGGCTGTACGAGAAATTCTCCTCTGAAGGACTACATGCCGTGAGACGGAGTCAACGATATTGGGCCGGATTGTCGACGGATCTAGTGATAGAACAAGTTATGATGCGTGCAATGAAGTGTCGCGGTGGTCTCACCCACGGTCGTGGGCTCACCGAAAGCATCACAACTCAGTGGGTATACACCTTGCATACATTTGCAGCCGTACATGATGCGATGACAACGGTAACGGGGCGCAAATTGGCTACTAGCAACCAACATGTTGAAATGGGAGCCGCACGATCTGAGCGCGATGGCAGAGATTTTCAAAAGTTCTTCGACTGGTTTGAAGTGAATGACCCCTATCACGCAGATGAAAACTATGAACTTCATTCAATAACATCCGGCATAGTGGCAACAGAAAATGACAATATAACATGTGACCGCGCAGAAGAAATTGGCCGTAAAATACACGCAAAACTTGACAGCGTCTCGATAACTTCCGCAAAAATCCGCAAATGTGACACAGTGCGCACCTTGAAAGATCTCCAGCCAGGTCTGAAATTAGAGAAAGAGACCATCCAAATAGACCCATCCGTACTTTTCATGAGATGTACAACCTTAGCGGCCAGAGAAAACACGGACGAGGTACAGTATTACGCATATGAAATGACTCCAGTACCTACGTCATTGTTCAAAGATGGACTCATGCGAAAAGCGGTCAAATCTGAGTTGACTCAGTACATAGAAAAACAGGGGTCTAATGTCTTCAAAGATGATTATCGCACGGACAACATGTTGTGCATCATAGATGGAGGGTGGTTATTATACCAAATACGATGAACTGCCGGAAAGACCTATAACGAACTGGCAGAGAATTATGATAATTTCGTTCATGACAACTTTGGCTCTTCCGTTACCATTTTTGATGGGTATGACTCTAAATCAATCAAAGACCACGAACATATACGTAGAGCAGGTAAAATGGCACTCAATGTTAAAATTGGGGGTCGTAATGAAATATATCCTGATAGGGAAGCCTTCTTGAGGAATCTGAGCAATAAATCAAACTTGATAAGGTTCCTCTCAGGTTGGCTTGTCCATAGACACAAAACTGTGCTGTGTGAAGCAGACGCGGACAATACGGTCGTAAAAACTGCCTTGAAGTATAGTGAAGAAAAACAGGTTGTATGTGTCGTTTGTAACGACACTGATATAATTGTATCCTTGATCTATCATTGGAAGAATGACATGGAGGAGGTTTATATCAGGAAAGACACTTGGAAACGCGAACGACAAACAATAAAACAATTGTTCAAAATCTCTGACATACATAAGACTCTGGATCCGATGGTCATCAAGTACCTACTGTTTATTCATTCATGGTCGGGCTGTGACACAACTTCATCAACGTTTCAACATGGCAAGCTGCATGTGTTGAAAATGCTTCAGAAATCCGTAGAGCTTCAAAGAGCGGCCGATGTGATGATGTCGTTGGACGCCAGCGCGGACGAAATACAGGCAGCTGGACTGGTAATATCCATTCGGCTGTATGGCGGGAACTCTAGTGACAATCTATGTGCTCTACGATACAGAAAATTCCAGTCAATGATATCCAAGTCAAAAAAACTTGAGCCACAAAGACTTCCCCCTACCGAAGGTGCTTCAAACAAGCACTCATTGCGGGTGCATCTACAAATTGTTCGATGGATTTCGATGGACGATAGAATTCTGAACGCCGAAGAATGGGGATGGAAAATCCACAAGGACAAATTCATGCCAATTATGACAGATTTGAATCCGGCTCCTGATAAGTTACTAAAGGTGATCAGATGCAATTGCCAAACTATGTGTTCCACTCAGTCATGTTCCTGTCGGAAAAACGGCATTAAATGTGTCCAGGCTTGCGGTGGGTGCGGCGGTCGTGATTGCGATAATTTTGAAGTTTATAGTTTTGATGATGTTGAGGATGACGATGTTTAGAATTGCTATTGTTGTTCAAATAATTCCTGATGTTGTTTAAATGATTATATTATGAATCGATTTTATTTCCGGATTCCACTCCAGAAAATTGTAGTGTTGTTGCGTCTGAAGAATCAATAATTTCACCCGAAACACCGTAATCAGGTCGTTCTCGCTTTGTCCCACTATGGAAACATGCATTCAAACCCATCACTCGATATATAAAATCCTTGCAAAACTGAAAAAAATTCCCGCCAAAATTATAGATTTTTGCCAGATGACGTCACACCGGAAGTGGAAAATTGCTCCGTTTCAATTCAGAATAGTCACAGAAACTCGGTACCGGACCAATCAAGCAAAAAAAAAAATCAATTTCCTTGTACTGACTCATTCTCCGATGGAAATTTTCATTTCGGGGAAAAAATGGTTCGCCATCTCGTTTTTTCGGCTGATGACGTCACGGATTGCGAGTGAAACTTATAGAAAGTCACCAAGCATCAGCTGGAGAAGATTCCTACCAAGTTTGATGACCGTATCACTAGTACTTACTGAGATATTGACAATACTTGTAACTTTACCCCATTTTTTCATAATTGCTGGGGGTCAGATTTTCAAAGTGCTGTAAAAAAATTTCCCCAAGCGGGAAAACGTGGGACTTTTTTTGGGATGATGTCCTAGTCATATACTTTCAGTGTATTAATAGCAAACCTTTACCTACATTAGCCAATCGAAATTCAAGGTGGCTTTCATTTTCTGGCAAATAAATGAATACAAATATTGTCATAGTCACATTGTCATATGTATGCCATATTATCCAAAATGCGTAACTGTATCGTCTCTGATAATTGAAAATGCAGCAAATAAGGTATATCATTCGATTACCAGAGTCATTCAAGTTGATGTTAATAAAGTCAGCTAACATCTGATGGATACTTATTCGCGAAATTTAAGATTATTCTGACGCACTATGCGCAGCAATTGCTTGTCTGGAATACTTATACATGTAAACCCTTTTAAAGTAATTAATATTTCTCGCTGTTTGGATCCTATGTTATTTGAAGGGAAATTACCTGACTCAATTTAAAGACGATGCAGAAAAAAGTTCACTATTTCTGTAAAATTTGTTGGGATGGACAATAAGGGTCAAATTTCAGAATAATCTGGTTATCTCTCTGTTAACTGACAAATTCGTGAACTCTTAACAAAGTTCTAAATAAAAATCTTAAACCTTGGTGAGATTGCTCGATGTGACATAATAACATGGAAATGCATCGTGGCGGACATCTTGGATATTTTGATTTCCCCAATAATGCCAGTGGTCCACGTTAGGTGGACTGTATTTACAGTTTTGTCAACCTGTTGTCGGACTATTACGTTTTAAAAACCAGCACCATAATTTCTTCTCATAACTCAAGGTTAGAAGTCACCATTGCCTACTATTCATAAACGTTTGGGACGTCGAACAGGAAAGATGGACAACATTAGACCACATTATCATGTGCATCAGACATCAATTATTATTAAAACAAAAGTCAAACCAGAACCTTTAATAATGAATATTATTGTAAACATGGTCATGCCTGGTTAATGATGGTGAATCCATGTTTAGAAGATTCCAATTATTAGTTTTGTCCGAATTCCTCATTCTGGAACAGTACCAGGCATATCTTTCGATAAAAGGGATGTTTTCTAGCACTGGTATCAATGTCTGATTGGCACAATTTACCTAATTCTTGATTAGAAGTAAGGATGCCAAAAGTGTTACTATTCAGCGAATGATTACTAGAACGGCAACCTTGTGAGTGCGATAGAAGCAATAGCTTTTAACAGATTTATTTTCAAGTTGTGTGTTAACCATTGGGGTCATGAGCGTATGAACGAAATAATTATATAAGAGTGGAATCGTGCACGAAATAATTATATAAGAGTGGAATCGTGTACTTGAGGGGCTCCGTATCTGTCCGATCAATGATTTAAGGTTTAGAACGGACTGTTTAACTGCAGGTGGTGCAAGCCACCGTCGTGATTGGTGTATAGTTTCATTGCACCAGTACCCTGACTACGTTCGATAATGGGCATTTTCTGTTTAGCGTAACGTTAGTCGATACTTTGAGGTACGATATTGTTAATTCTGATTGAGTAAGTGTGGTGCTATTTGGTGTATATATTCATTACACCAATGTCTCCCCTACGAAATCCAATAATGAGCACTTTATGCTCAGTTTAACACTTTGATTGGTCGAGGCTTTATAAAAGGATAAATATGCAAGTAATTAATGAGTGTCATCTAATTTACGACTAGGGTGGGGAACCCACGCAGATTTGATAATCCTAGTTTTTCGTTTTCATAATATCGAAGGCAGTACAGGAACTGGCCGAAAGTCAGTTATTATAAAATATAATGAAATAGTAAATGCATGCCATACTACAGATACTTTCGTGCCGACACCTCTCTGTAACTCATAGTACAGGGACCAATTACTCACTAATCTTACTTCATATAGAGTGTGTCCCAAATCAAGAAGGCCGTTGGACAAGGTTGTTCAATATTAGAGTACATAAACATAGAATCGTAAAGACAATTTTCAAACTGGAATCTTTATTAATGAATATTGTTGTAAACATGGCCAAGTTTGGTTAATGATGGTGAATCCATATTCAGAAGATTCCAATTGTGATTTTTATCTGATTTGTTCATTCTTGAACAGTACCAAGCATACCTTTCGATGAAAGGTGCCTTTTCCAGTAATGGTATCAATGTCTGCATAAATCGAATGTTATCGTCAATGTTGTAACTTGTTTCACATGCGAATTCTGTTAGCCAGAGCTGCCTTCCAAAGTGTTTTGATATTTTCTCCAAAGACTGCATAATTTTGTAAGGGTCACAATGATAAGCATGGACTGCAATCTTGTTCATTCGACATTTTGGACAGGCTTTGAAGAATCTATCGTACCAACCTATGCACCATTCAGGATGAGTATCGCAGCTTGTTAGACCTGGGCCTACAAGAATCTGATTTGGATATTTACTCTCAATTGTTTTCCAAAAGCCGGCTACCTTTTCTGGTGTCATATAACCGTTCCCCAGAGCATTAGGTTCATTGAAGAGCAAGATATGCTTTGAATTGGAGGGAAGTTTTGCTGAAGTAACATCTTGCTCAAACCTAATCATAGGAACGTATTCCCCATGTGGATATTTGGTAGTACATTTATGGTTGTGGTATTCTCCCATGTCGTGGTGCCAGTTATACCTGAGAAAAAAAGTATAAAATTGATACCTTAAATATGATTCAAATATCCTATAATTTTGGATAATAAAATAATATTAGTTCCTGGACAGAATTCTGAAAGGTTAGATGTGGTCCGCCACGAATCAATAACAGGTATTTTACTAAATGGATATGTTCCACGGACATCAGTGGCGGATTAAGCTCCACCAAGGCCTGAGGCGGCAGTTGCTGGAGGGCCTATTTAGTTTTTAAAGTTAGAGCCAAGGTAGTTGCTAACACTATAAACGAGATTCGTTACTGAGGTTATAATATTATTAAAATATTAGTTATAACTATTGAAATTTGTCGTACAGTAAGATCAGATCTCCAAACAATAGGGCCTATTTAAAATGGCGTGGGCCTAATTAATTCCGGGTCAGGGCCTATGTTGATTCCCGTTGGGCCTAAACCCCACCCCCTAACATTCATTGTCTATGCGTTTTTAATCGTATCAGACAAGTCTAAAAAAACATTTTTTTACAAAATCTTTGGGCCTGAGGCTGCAGCCTCATCAGCCTCACTGATAATCCGCTACTGACGGACATGCTGACTTCTCTGGTGATGATTGAGGTTTAGTTGCATTTGGTCCATTGTATCTCTAAATATGAATTTTCCCCGGAAAAATGTCTTGTGCAAAACCTTTTCTTAAGACCATATTCCCCATGAGGATATCTGATGCAACGATGATTGCGATATTTTTCAATATCTTTGTATTAATTGTATCTTAACAGAATGTTGAAACATATAGAGCCAACACTACAGCTGTAGGGAAGATGCAGACCAAAAGTATGGTTTCAGCGATAAACAACACTTAAATATGAATTTTCTTCGGAAAAATGTCTTGTGCAAAACCTTCTCTTAAGACCATATTCTCCATGAGGATATCTGATGCAACGATGATTGCTATATTTTTCATTATCACTGTATCATTTGTATCTGAACAGAATGTTGGAACGTATAGAGCCAACCCTACAGCTGTAGGGGAGATGTAGACACTATTCGCGCAACTATTTTTGGTGGACCCGAAACCTTGAAATACTATCCTTGACCCTGTATCTTAAATATGCTGGCGTCGTGGGTTTACTTTGGTTATCAAAAAGGCAAGACCGTCGTAATGATGTTCTTTAATGAAAACCTAACAATCGTATAACATTTAGCTGTATTTTCTCAACAAGCATTTTACCCACTCAAATATTGATGCTGAAAGTTTTGAAAGAGTGTAAGGATTAATTTGATAATTAATGGGCGATGTTAAACATATTAAAATGGCAAAAGAAACATCAGCCGCCATGGGCCCATATCTACTGTATGCAATGTGAAGCAAGTGAAAAGTGAGTGGGTTGACTACTGAATCTTCAAACTTACCACCATGTTGTACCACTAAGGGCATGTGTATCACCACATCTATAAGCTGCACCGCACAATCCAAATCCTTTCTTTGGGGTTGAAAGTACTGGTGAAGCTAATGCCACAAGTAACAGCACGGGTAACATTGCGAAATATTTACCGGTCACAGTAGATGTGATTTTTATGTAGTTTTGCCTCAATATAAATGGATATGAAAAGAAAGATAAGAACTGTCACATGAGGATTTCAGATTAGTTATTGATAAGTCGGTGGACTGGCTATTGTCATGCTCATGGTCAGGATAGAAACCAAGGCCAAAGAATGGGAATTTTACTAAATTTTCACAATTTCCGTCCCTGACAATTGTTGATTTATATTATATTCTATTCAAAGAACATCTTATGTCTCGGTGAGTCACTAAACTACCTGATTTCATTTAAATATAAGTAACTTCCTGTCCGTAATGGGTAAATAGTTAATTCTTAAAGGAGAATGCTATAGTAAAAGTTTAATTTTTTCATTTACTAAGTTCACTGTGTGACGCATTTCAGAATTTTTTCTTTAAAAATTTTTTTTTAGTAACAAATAAGGTTAAATAAAACACTTTCTGAATTTCCGCAATTACAGAAACACAATTATCTAAAGCTATATCACGTGACAGGACGTCATAGACGACACTCGTCTAGTAGCCGATGCATTTTCCATATTATCCGATATGCCATCGGCAGAAAGTGACAATATGTCAGACTTTTATTTCGCTCTGAATGTTCTTCCATATCAATACGAGTTTAGTTGTAAATGCGTGTCATATTGTAGTATTCTTTCACACCGAATTCGAATATTATTGATGAATAAAAACAGCTTTATTCAAGACATGTAAGCTATTTACGCCTACCATGAAGACGTTTCTTGTTTTTATTTCTAAATTCCGATTTTCATTATACTGTTTCAATGCCTAATTCACTGAAAACGGCAATCCAGGTAGATGCGACTGTGTTCCCATGACGACGGGTCGTGAGTGCAAGTGTTGCTAGGAAATCCAAAAAGCGACGTATATGTGCGACGAGGCATATATATATATATATATATATATATATATATATATATATACAGTGCATCGTCGATGAATGAATGATAACAGTACTTGTAAGGAATAACATGACAGTATTATCAGAGAAAACCTATTATTTCCGATAAGCTTACCCCAGCCATAGATACGGTATTATGATTTAAATTATCTATATTATGATTTAAATTATTTTGTGAAGCAAAAAAAGAGGATCACGTATCGCTGAAAAAAATTTCTGTCACACTCATAATATTAACTACAAAAAGGCATTTACCTAGTTTAAATCTGACGGATATTCGCCATCTATCTATGACCGACTGCAAAAAATTCGATATAGGCCTACTGACGCGGAAGACGCTTCGAAAAGGTTATATTATTCCCTGTGTTGTTTACATTTCGTTACTGTGGTCACATCAGTCATTTCTATTGCTAGATTTTGCAAGCTTGTCGATTTCACACAATGGGATTTTATGGGCAGGAGAGACAGGAAGCGTAACATGCACAGTTTTAACATATTCCTTCAATCGAGCAGGATCACTCGAGACCCGTTGACATCACTGTGTTCAGTCTTTTTGTACGTGTTGCCTCTCTTGGAAATTTTAGAAAAAATAACACGTCCTTCCATATTTATTGTTGGTAGCAGTAGTACATCCCCAAGCGACGCAATTGACCATGTCTATTCTTCCAGATAGTCAAAATGACGGGGTGTAGTGCTTATATTAGTTTCAATAGGGATATCCACACAACCTATGAAACCACAATCCTCAAAATTAAAAGTCATATCGCAAGCTTTGGTCCACAGAAATCTCATGGGAAACTATGAATCGAGAAGAATACAATGGAGAGATAACAGAACGAAAGTATAGAAAAGTTCCCATTGAATACAGTTTGTTTTTTGGATACCCCAGAACCGATACCTGTGGAACATGCGATTTGTTAGAAGCCAAAATATATAACGAAGAGGTTGCACAAAAGATGACAAAACTTGAAAAGGAGGCATGTCAATATTGCGGATCATGCAGTCTTATGCGGCAATGAAAAAACGATCCTGGGAAAGGAAAACGGGGACAAAACATTGCGTATTTTATTCAGACGGTTGTGGTGGGCAAAATAGAAACCATGATGTCGTTTGCTTTTTTCATAGCCTTATACAGAATGGTAGATACAAAAGCATTGGTCATAAGTTTTTAGTAAGGAGATACACACACGTCTAGTAAACGATCGCGACTTCGGTCTTATTCAGCAAAGAATAAGAGTAGAAAACGTTATTACCCCTAGTGACTACAAGCAAACCATAGAATCTGCAAAGTTTAAACCCAGTCAATTTTCAGTTCTGGAAATGAACACGCAAGACTTATTCGACTATCGCAAATTAAGCAAACAAAGTATTAAAACACAATTTAAAGACGAGACTGGTATCAATGTTGCTTTTTCAAAGGTCAGATGGTTTAGCTATGGGTCGAGTTCGGAGAAAGAATGGTCAACTGGGATCAATACCGAAGTCAATCATATCACAGAAGTCTGGTGCAAGTAGATATACTCTTGGTTGCAGTGAAGAGTGGAAAGAAGTCCAGTTGTTGAAAAGAAACGCGTATTTGGATGTTCTCTAGCATAAATATACAGCATACTTAAAGCTAAAACGACCAAAATGGAATGACATCTATAAAACGACAATATTTTGAGTTACTTGCCCACGAAATTGATGAAGAGGATGGCGTATCTACGTATCTGAGTATTACAATGATAGTGATTAATTTCACCGAATTTTAGTGGCAGTCGAAACTGTTTTTAACTACATTACTTTGAACTGATATATGATATTAAATTGTATCACTCTGATTTGATCTGTGTATCTTGTTTTTGTCACGATTAAAGCATTAGTTCTGAGATGTTTCATTTTGAAATCGTGGGCATTTTCATCTCTTAGTACAAGCTTTTTATTATCTTCTCCCAAACCTCTCTTGACTTAGGTTTTTCTTCCTGGGAGATTCTATCTGACGTTTGCTCCGAAGGTAATGCCTTAAAAATAGAATATTTCCTTGTTTTAGTTATTAACAGACAATAGTAATGCTCTCGTGGTTAACATTAACAGATTTGATACATATAAACCGTACAAAAACATTTTAGTTTGATATGTACAATAGTTTAAAAGATCTCGTTTTTTGCTTCTCCTGAAAAGTTGGAAAAAGTGACTTAGGTCGTTTTGGTAGGTAACCCAATTAGGGTGGGTTTTTTTAGTACGTATCTCCTTTGTAAAAATATTCAGAATGACTTTGAAAATTTCGCACGGCCGAAAAACTGATAATATTAAACTTATTTTTCATATTAAAACAACATTTTGCGGTAGCATTCTCCTTTAAGTGTATACTCTTAAATTGATATCCAAAGACCAGTTCAAGTGAGAAAAGTCCACTTAAATCTAGTGTTTACAGTGACTTGTTCTAGGGGAGTACACGATGTAGTCAGGCGAGATTTAGATAATGTTATGTAGGCATCCGGCGAACGCTAGGCATTTGTAATTCTAAACTGTGCGCTTAGGCTAAATGACACTGTTCAAATCTAATTCGACTATAAACAATAAAATACACAAAACAGAATTTGTCATTCCACAATCGACAGCACTGTTTGTTTGCCGTTTCACGGACACCTGGTATTACTGTCCACTATGGGATTATTATCTGCTTTCATTAATCAACTAGCGTTGTCGTTCACGATTTGAAAAGTTATTTGATTTGTCGATGCTTATGGACAAGATCAATTAATTTGAATCTAATTGAATGGAACTAGCGAAACTTGATGTATAGTTTCATTACACCAAAACCATAACTGGGTCCAGGTTGTCCATTTTCTGCGCCAATTAAGCGGTGTTATTGGGATTTTCAGGAAGCTAAGAATTGTTTTTTTTTTATATATGACACAGGTAAGAATTGAGTGACTGCCTTTAGTAATCAAGTTAGACTCCAACAGCCTCAACGTATTGTTCTAGTGTCTTAATAAGTGCAGGAGTGGGAAAGTTGTGTTTTGAATTCGTTAAATTAAACAAAGGAAAATAGGCCATTTTCACGAACTGAGGAACTGATAAGAAGAGATACATAATTGTTCTAGTTTATTTGTTCTTAAATAGTAAGTCAATTCCGTGGACAAGACATATCACACGCTGTAAACAGCAAGTTATAGAAGTGAAGGTACTTTAACAGTTCCGAGTTTTAGGTCGGAAGAAAAAAATTATTCCGAGAAATCCGACTTTTCGTTTTTTCTTTGTTATCATTTTCTTTTCCTTTCTATTATACGTATTAATCAGTCTTTGACATGTAGTCCTGTATCACCATCACCGTGTTGATTATCCTATTCTGTTCTCTTCGTAATTTTAAGCATTTTTTAAATGGAATTTCATTAATGGTGCACCAAAGTCTAACGAGGTTTCAGTCTAAGAAATCCAAATTTCTGCATTCGGTTGCATCATCAATACCATGTTTTCTTTTAACCAATTTCTATTTGATTAGAGTATGAAGGTCATAGTGGATATCTGAAATATACTCTATGTCAGACAAATATTCTGTATATGGCTGTTTTCGGATATACATGAAACCGACATACTGTAATATTATATAGACATCATGTATAGGCATACGTAATATATACTCTTGATGACTTTTTTATAGACCAGTAGGAACGATAAGATGAGCCATTAGGGAATGGGAATTGCGGCGGAATATCAGGAGTATTAATATTTATAGTTACATGATATCGGGAGTTACATGATAAATAATGATAAAAGTCGGAATTATTTTTTCCGAGTTTTCGGAACTGTTAAAACTCGGAAAAAGATTTCCCAAGTTTTCAGTATGACCCCGGGCACCGACCGTAAGGGAAAACAAACTCACAAGGGAGGCAACGCAAACAAAAACAAGGAATTGTATTATTCTAGTGTATGTTAGTATTAATCTAGTGTATGTTATGGTCGGTTATGTGTAACACGATTTTACAATGGTAGTACTTTGAAGAAAAATGATATATATTCATACAATTTGTAGAAATAAGGCAATCCATATTGTCAAACCCAGAACAAGGGAAGTAATCGATAAAGCTAAACGCACTATTAGGCGTCAGGCTAGTAATTCTTTCTCCATTGACTTAAATGTTAAATCCATGCCATTCCTTGACCTATAACATTTATTTGAGCCCAACATGTAACACACATTTGATAAAAATATTGAATGTGGTTGACAGTCTGGAATTTTGGCTACGCCCGGTCAAAGGAATCTACGGGCTCTGCATTCAATTTTGTACGTGATTTCCCTAATTCATATCTGTTTACTACCTGACACTTCATTATATTTACTAAAACCTGGAAGAAAATCAATTTTCTTCAATTCTAAATAAGGGGGTGACTTGTCCGATTGTTTACAAAGTTCAAGGTTTGTGTGGCATCGCGTTACAACGAAGGGATTGGCACATCTGCAAGTTCACACGCTGCCATCTTCGCGTACTGTTGTTACTGTGAGGGGTCGGTTTTCGTCGTCGACTACGCTCTGCCAGACCAGTTCTGAATCAACGTCATCGAGATCACCATGTAGACTGGGCAACGCATCACAGGTAGGCAGTGGCCATTATAACAAAGGCATGGTGTCCACTGTCTTTACATACAGAATGAAACCCAGTACTACAGGACGAATACGCATAGACATCACGCCGTACCACTTTCCTGCATGATAGAGAGAAATGAGGTTTGGGTTTAACGTCCACTCGACGCAAACTATGTCATTTCGGGACTAACATATGGTTAAATTTTATTTCAATAATTCGCTTGCGCGTAGGCGCCATTAGCAGTGGGAGGAAACCGAAGGACCCGGAGAAAACCCACGAGGTTAGACATTCAAAACTATTCCTTGCCAGGTACAAGCGGGGAATCGAAACCACACCACTTGACTCAATGACGGACCTCTGATCTGCCACCCAACCCTCCTCGTGCATGATAATGCCCGTTTGCACACAGCACGTGTCTGAACTGAAAACCGTTCTACTCAGTCGGTAACAATAACTGCTTTCCTTTATTTGCATCACTTCCGTATTCTTCAAATCTTAGCAAATATCTCTATGTTGAAATTATAAATAATGGTGAACCCAAAGCTACAAGCAAAAAACGTGTTATAGCCCATATTAGCTTGGCCTGATTTTGTTCCGTTATTTGTGTACTTTTAACTAGACATAAATGAAAAGATAATAACTGTACCGTGGGTATAAAACATACGGTTTTGGCAATTGTAAGTCAAAATTACGTTAATATTGTATAAAGAAAAGTAAGGCCACGTTTACATGTACCAATAAATCATCGGTTTCTGTGTTTTTAAAGATGCATTTTAAGAGCTAAATCTGCCTATTGAAGGACTTTCTTTTGGCCTGAAATGTTATATAATTATTAATTATACATTTATTCACATGGATTGAAACACAACAGCAATGGATAACCAAGACACTGTTCATTATCGTAACAATAATACTTTACAATCGAGACTGTGAACACTTCAAAACCTGATAACTTCAGTCAGAAACGAGTAATATATCCATTTTCATGATCTATTTATAGACTACTATGTATATCGCAACCTCTTTATCTAAATCTTACATAGTGAATCTTTAACAATCAAATTTTAGAAGATATTTAAAAAGAAAAGTGTAAATAGACTCATTAATATACTGGGAAAAGAAAGCAGCCACATAACATTATCCACTAAGAACAGATTAAAGTTTCAACAATCCACTTAAAACACTGCCATTGCTTCTGAAATCCAGGCTAAACTACCTGCAATTAATTAAGTTGGTAACGAGTGTAATAACGGCTGGTAGCTGAGAGAGACAGTATGCCGCATTCCAAGAAAGACGTACCTGATCTAGGCTGGAATTAAATATCATTGGGAGTTTTTCAGACCATGTAGTGGTTCAAGCCACTGTGCATCCCAAATCTGCCCCAGATATTCACAAATAATCATATAACGCAGCCACAAAAAATGCACCCCTGGCCATTACACTGTGTATGTCGTGAATATCGTTCCGTAGTCCTAGATGTCACTACGTCAGCTTTCACAATGTTGAATGAGTTCGAATACACATTTTGAGGACGCATAGTGGAGAAAACTACAACTTGGGAGTCTGTACAGGTAAATGTTTAAAATATATAATGTAATAGAGTACACCAATGTTCGTATCGGTATACTACGCGTCTGCTCTCTGGTAAACAATCTTAATAGGTGTGAATAACTGTTCGGTCGACACTTTGAAGTGTGTGGGGTGGGGAGGGGTGGTCAGGGTGGATGACGTCAGAGTGCAAATCGTGGATAATCATTCCATGGAACCTCACCCTAGCCCTACGTGTGTACGTGTACAATAATTTTGCGTTTTTTTGATTGATTATTTGCTTAAAATCGCACCATTCTTGACAAAATGAGGAAAACGAAACTGGAAATACCGCGATAAGCGTGGTCTAACTTCCAAACGACAAATTCATTTAAAACTGTTCACTACATAGAAACGAACTATATGAATGAAATAATTATTTTTCAGTGGCAATGTTTTATATATCAGGAAAGTAAAGATAATAATAACCAATAAATTATATATCCACACGGACCAGAGTTGTCAGAGACCCGGTGTGACGTATATGTCACACCGTAATGGCATGGTAGTTAGAATTATTTCGGTAAAATTTCAGCTGGATTTTTGTTCATTTGATAATATTTAAATGTGGTCTAATACCTAAAACCACAATACATCCTAGTTATCCCCCCATGCAATCCTACAACACCCAGTTCAACATGTCATTCTCCATAAAAGTTGGGCAAATGGCCACAGATCCCCATTGACTTTAATGTTAATTCTCGTCTCTTAGACCGGCTCTAACTTTTTCCCAAATTTTCGTTGGGTAGAACGCTTTCTGCCACAGATGGAGCAACATGTGGCAAACTCTTGCCAAAAAGCATTATGAGGTTCACCATGAAAATCTTGAGATACACAAGCTGGAAGTAGAGACAAGTAAACATGCAATTTCCGGCCCTACATTTCAACGTAACCAACCTCACAACTCTTGTATCCTTCCGCCTCAAAATCATGAATATTCACCAAAACCTGGCAGAAAATGTATTTTCAAACCCTTTTTTTTTTCGATTCTACACCAAAAAGTCAACAAAAATCGCCATGCAAAAGGGGGAAAGGGAGAGAGACTAAAAATAACTTTGGCCCTTGTTTCGTAAATATTTGGTGATCTGTGTCCAAATGTACTAATCATGGCCGAGTTGCAAAGTACAATTGCGCAGAAGATAGGTGCGCATCACGTGACTGCCTGTGTCTATTTATATATTATTATATCGTCTGTTCTATTTATTAGATTATAATGCTATCAATGGATCGCCTGTTGTCTTTTATATCTTTTTTATATTGTAACGGTTTGTCTATCCTATTCTATAGTAAGATATTATAAAGGTGCCAATGACAATCCTATAATTCATCACAAAATGGAATTATGAAATCCAAATTTATATCAAACAAACTTATTAGTGTTACTAAAGAAACAGATCTGACTGAGATATAATATAAAAAAAAGTACGCCTATACGCACTTTGGACAAAAATATTTTTTGGGATCATTTAATAAGGATTTCAATATTTTATATTTCAGAATTTTGATGCCAAATTGGTTATAACCCAGTGGTAGATTATTTATTTAATTTGGGAATATTTTCATCCAAAGACTGAAAATATGTCTTTCCAATAATGAATATGCTTCCTCAACAATTAAAATCTTTTCCCCTGGCTCTAGCTTTATTATCCCGCACAGAACGAAGTAGGGGAGAGATACTGAAATGGGGTCCGTCCCAATTTCTTTTCCGGAGCATATCTCATAAACCGTTCAAGATATCTTTATGAAACTTTGTACGCATCCCAACCTATTACAGTAGCTGTGCCCTTTGCTATTTAGGAACTTCTTGGATTTATATTTGTTCTGTTTCCATGGAAACAAAATGAAATGAAACGGGGTTTAACGTCCTACTGTTTTGCTCCGAATTGGGCTAATGAAGACGGGCATACGTCATACAGTGTGCTATGAGGGAAATTTTGCCTGGACAGCGGCACTACGGCCTACTCTTATATTGAATTCCAACGGTCAAGGTATCTTTTACGTGCATGCCAATGTGTACACGGGACCTGTTTTTTTCCATCCCATCCGAACGACTAGAAAGCTGTCCTTGTCGGGCCCTTCGTCCTGCATCACTGACAAGGGGGAACCACGCCGGAAAATCTGGATGAACTTTCTCGGTCAATGCGGGGATAGAACACCCGACCTCCAGGCTAGCGTTTCATTAATTTTGGAGCTAGCAGCCTGAAATTTGAACACCACCTTCCTATAGATATAATCTAGTGACTCTGAATATTTGAGGTTGCTCTTATTTTTTGATGTATAACAATGTCCTTTTTAACTCTATTGAAAAGGGTCGCATTTCATTAATTTTGGAGCTAGCAGCCTGGAATTTGAACACCACCTTCCTATAGATATAATCTAGTGACCCTGAATATTTGAGGTTGATAATCATAGCTTCAGCCAAATTGAAATGCGATCATTTGTGAGCAAAAAAACATGCTCTTATTTTCTTAATTTTGATGCCAGCAGGCTGAAATGTTAATACCACACTCCTGTATATACCTGTAGTTTGAAGTAACTGTCAACAAGTCTGCTTTTGAGTAAAGAACACTTTCACTCAATTGAAAAGGGTCACATTTCATTATTGTTGCAGCAAGCAACCTGCTATTTTAACACCACCTTCCTATAGATATAATGTGAAGACCCTGAACATTGTTAGCTTCAGCCAAACTGAAATGCGACCATTTGCAATTGATCAAAAAAACACCGAATATATATATAAGGAGTTTTTCATTGAAATTATCATTTTACGCTGTCAATGTCTCAAATTTAAGTTCTACTTGAGCTAGCAAGCTGAGAAATTGTCACAGCTGCCCAGGAATACATGTAGGATGATTCTCTAAAAATTTCAGCTTCATAGCTGCAATATTTCAAAACAAAGCATGGGTGATACTGATACATGAGAATATCCCGAAAAGGTATATAATTGCCAAAGAATGCAGAACTGAACACCACTGCCTATGTACCTCCTAAACATGGTAATTCCTTGAAAGTTTTATATGTTTTCCCTCAGACCCTGCAGAGGTACCTTTTCAAATTACATCTTCCTTGCACTGAGATAATTCAATACAGAGCATTACACACATGACACTTTGACACCCAAGAAATGATATTTCTCTCTGCCTCTCTCTCTCTCTCTCTCTGTCTCTCTTTTTGTTTCCCTCTCTCTGTCCCTTTCTGTCTATGTCTCTCTCTGCCTCAGTGTGTCTGTCTGTCCCTCTCTGTGTCTGTATCTCTCTGTCTGCCTGTCTCTGCCTGCCTGCCTGCCTGCCTGTTTGTCTGTCTGTGTCCCTGCCTCTCCCCCCCCCCCGCCTCTTTCTCCCTGTCTCTATCTCTGTCTCTCCCTTCCCCTCTCTCTCTCTCCCTCTCTGTCAGTCTCTCTCTGTCTCCCTGTCAGTTTCTCTCTGTCAGTCTCTCTTTGTCAGTCCTTCCCTCTCTCTGCCAGTCTCCCCCTCTCTCTCTCTGTCAGTCTTTCCCCCCTCTCTCTCTTCTTCTTCTTTCTGTATGTCTCTCTCCCTCTCTATCTGTCTGTCTCTCCCTCTCTGTCTCTTCTCTCTCCAATCTTTCTGTCTGTCTATCTCTCTTTCTCTTGCTCTCTCTCTGCCTCTCTTTCGCTTCCTCTCTATCTCTTCTCTCTTTGGTCTTTTCTCTCTCCCTCTTTCTGTCTGTCTCTCTCTCTCTTTCTCCTGTCCCTCTCCCTCTCTCTGCCCCTCTATCTCCTCCCTCTTTCTGTCTATCTCTCTCCCTCTTTCTGTCTGTATCTCCCCCTCTCCCTGTCTTTCCCTTTCCCTGTCTGTCTCTTCCCTCTCTGCCTCTTCCCTCTCTCTCTCTCTTCTCTCTCTACCTCTTCTCTCTCCTCTTCCTGTCTTTCTCTCTCTCCCTCTTTCTGTCTGTCTCTCTCCCTCTTCCCTCTGTCTCTTCCCTCTCTGTCTATCTCTCTATCTGTCTTACTATTCTCTCTCTCTCCCTCCCTCTTTCTGTCTTTCTCTCTCTCCCTCTTTCTGTCTGTCTCTCTCCCTCTCTCTGTCCCTTCCCTCTCCCCTCTACGTCTCTTCTCGCTCTCCCTCTTCTCTCTCCCTCTCCTTCCTGTCTGTCTATCTCTCTCTCTCGCTCTTCTCTCCCCCCACTCTATCTGTATCTCTCTGCCTCTTCTCTCTTTTGTCTCTTCTCTCTCTCCCTCTTTCTCTCTCTCTCTCTCTCTCTCTCTCTCCCCCCTCTATCTCTCCCCCTGTCTGCCTCTTCCTCCTGTCTCTTCTCTCTATCTGTATGTCTCTTCTCTCTCTCCCTCTTTCTCTCTCTCCTCTTTCTGTCTGCCTCCCTCTCTCTCTCTCTCCTCTGTCTATCTCTCTCCCTCTTTCTGTCTCTCTCCCCCTCTCTGTCTCTTCCCTATCTCTCTCTCCTCCACCCTCACCCCCCCCCTTTCTTCTCTCTCCCTCTCTATCTTCTCCCCCTGTCTGCCTCTTCCTCCTGTCTCTTCTCTCTATCTGTATGTCTCTTCTCTCTCTCCCTCTTTCTCTCTCTCCTCTTTCTGTCTCCCTCTCTCTCTCCTCTGTCTATCTCTCTCCCTCTTTCTGTCTCTCTCCCCCTCTCTGTCTCTTCCCTTTCTCTCTCTCCCTCCACCCTCACCCTTCCCCCCTCTTTCTTCTCTCTCCCTCTATATCTTCTCCCTCCTCTGCCTATCTCTCTCTTCTCTCCACCCTTTTCTCTATCTCCCCCTCTCTCTCTCTCTCCCTCCCTCTTGGCTCCGTCTCTTCTCTCTCTCTTTCTCTGTCTGTCTCTCTTTCTCTCTCTGTCTCTCTCCCCCCTATCTGTCCCCCCTCTCCCTGCCTCTCTCTGTCTGTCTCTCTCCCCCTCTCTCTCTGCCTATCTCCCTCCCCCTCCCCTCTCTCTCTGTCTCTTCTCTCTCCCCTCTCTCTCTCCCTCTTTCTCTGTCTGTCTGTCTCTCTATCTGTCTCTCTGCCCCTTCCCTCTGTCTCTGCCTCTTCCCTCTTCTGTATCTTCTCTCTCTACCTCTTCTCTCGCCTGTCTGTCTCTCCCCCTCCCCCTTCTCTCTCTCTCTCCCTCGCCCCTCTCTCTCCCTCCCACCTGTCTCTTCTCTCTCTCCCTCCTCTCTCTCTCCTTGTCCATCTCTCTCCCTCTCTCAGTCTCTTCCCTCCCCCCTCTACACCTCTCTTCTCTCTCTCCCTCCCCCTCTCTCCTCTGCCCCCCTCTTCCCACTCTTTCCCCCCCTCTCACTGTCTCTCTCCCATCTCTCTTTCTCCCTCCCCTCTCTCTCTCTCAATCCTCACTCTCTCTCTCTCCCCCCCTCCCGCCTTTCCTCTCTCTCTCCCTCCACCCTCTCTCTCTCTCTGTCTTTCTGCGGGTCTGTCTGTGTGTGTCTGTTTGCCTTTCTCTTCTTCCCTATCTATGTCTCTCTCCCTCCCTCTCTCCCCCTGTCTGTCTCTCTCAGTGTTATTAATCTTGGATTTCCTGGCAGGCTTAAAGTGTCTTAAACATTGTTAAATAAAAACGTTTTAAAATTTGTCGTATTTATTAATTAAAAGAACATTTCATAATTAAATGGCCTTAGTTTTTAAGTTTTGTTTTCATGAAATACCCCTAAATAATATTAATAAAGATCTTAATAAAGTACAACAAAAAACGGTAAACACAGACATGTAAAATTTTAATTTTATTTCAAACACGTTTTTAAAATGTTGATTTAATCTTTTACTTTACAAATATAATATAAAGTTTCCATACATTTCAATTAACGCAACATGCCATTATTAATTACCGTATTAAGTAAGTAATGTCGTAAAGTCCAAATCCATAAAACCCACATTATAAATATAGCAACAAACGATATTTATAGAACAGACGATATAATACAGCCAGTCACGTGATGCGCACTCCTCTTCTGCTCAATTGTACTTTGCAACTCGGCCATGCATGATTAGTACATTTGCGAAAGTTGGGCTCTTTGTCATTTTCTCAGAAACGAAAATGAAAATAGAATTCAATGAAACGTCCTTGAATTGATATTTTCAACACACTGCATCCATGGTTACCTGTTACTGTTTGGTGTTTATCATATAGACACGAAGTATAAAGACCTGTATCAAGAACAGTGGAATAATCTACAAAAAACAGGTATATCGTATTCATTACCTTGTATTGTTTATTATAACATTTAAAGGGCCAATCTCGATTATATTTTGGAGATTAAAACTGCTTAATTTGGTGTTAAAAGCCCTTAAAATCCTCTACCTAAGGGCCGAGCAACTAACTCAATATACGTGATACGCTTTCAAACAACTTAAATCCATCAGTCCTCATTTGGAAATGGAGACAGGTGTCCCATGCTGTATTATACGGTCTATAGATAAAACCAGACTTATATTATATAAAAATAACGTGTTTGTCAAATTTACCTTTCGTTATCAAGTACAGCACATGGGACATGTTCTGTATAGACCTCTAAAGCCATGGAACGGCAATAGATTGTCTCACCCAACGAAAAAGTTGACCCAAAATCTTAAAAAGAGTTACGTGTCCGATAAGGGGTTTTGACGTTCACGCCCAAACGACTCATGGTAATTACACCATTCCTCTATATTTTGACGCTTAGATTTTATGCATACACGGACTTTTATTTCTGAGACTCTGTTAAAATGGAGATGGTCGCTTTAACAAGTAAACATTATGAATATTGTACCTCTACTTTTAAATGTTTACCACAGAGTGTGTGCATGAGTTTACTCACAAACAACATGACATGTTATTACATCATTGTGTCCAGGTCGAATTTCAGCTCACTCATAATTCCATTGAAGACGAAAAGTTGTTATATGAGACTGTGAGAGGATATCTGACAATTCAAAAAATTAATTGACTGTCACTAGATAAGAGAAAAGCCCGTACATTCCCTCCCTTGTTTTTATTCATTCTGTACTCAATAAAAACATGGTAATGTAGTATGGAAGGGTATCGCTGCCAATATTAAATGCTCTGCGACAATGTCGTTTCCATTGATTATATGTAAAAAGTACAATGTACAAAGTCCTAAACCGATAATGATAAAGTCAAAAAACCTCTAAGGCAAGAGTTAAATGTAAAACGTCAAATGTTAAGTGTTAAATGACAAAATCAAGCTGGCACACCATAAGAAACTATCTAGACGACCGTGCGTAACAGGCCCGTGGCCAGCTTGCTAGCTTCGGAGGGCAGTGAAGTTTTTTTGTTTTTTTTGGGGGGGGGGGGGGAGCGGGGGGGGGGGGGGCAACATCTGGCACAGTCTGCAGTAGGTATTTTAAAGCTATGTTGTTTTTTTTCGGATGGGCAAAACATTTTTTCGGGGGAGGGGGGGGGGGGGGCATTTAACATTTAACTCTTGCCTTAGAGGTATTTTGACTTTATCATTACCGGTATTAGGACTTTGTACATTGTACTTTTTACATATAATCAATAGAAAAGACATTGTAGCAGAGCATTTAATATTGGCAGTGATACCCTTCCATAATGTAGGGCGTTTTCTATTTATTAAGTAGAGAAGTAATCAAAACATGCGATTGCACGGGCGTTTTCTTTTTTTTTCTTTTTTTTTTTTTTCGTTTTCTCTTATCTAGTGACAGTCAACTCTTTTTTTTATGAATTATCAGATATCCTCTCACAATCTCATATAAACACATTTCGTCTTCGAAGAAATTATCAGTAAGCAGAAATTCTACCGTGTATCTGTTATCGCTCGTTACTTCCGTCAGTTGTATACAAGGATAAATCGTGTTTCCCGTTTCTTCATATCTTCGTTACGTTACGCGTATATCTTAGCAATGATCTTTGTGTTAAATTTATATTTGGAGCGTTTTTAACGAATTCTATCACATATTTGTCCAATAGATAATAAAAATAGGTATTAATAATAGGTAATATAAAACCCTGTGTTTTATTGTTCAATATTTTAATTGTGTTTGTCTTCTTATTGTTTAATGATATGAATATTAATAAAATATTTAGACCAGATTTTAATCACAGTTGCGCCTTAGTAGGCCTATTCTAAAGTCTATAGGATCCTTTATCATTAGCGAGATTATAAAAGCAGGCAAAGGTGGGCAAAATAAATTTTTATCAAGTCTGATTACAAAAGTACGAAAATAATATTTTATTAATATTATAGACTACATATATAGATTACATTTAGGGTTTGTTGACCTCTGTTATATAATATAAGGATTCGAAATGAAGGAATGCAGAAGAAAATCTTATCGGCTTGACTTTAAATATTGGAGAAATAATTAGTAGTCTTACTCCTCCTATTTATGTCATTTTCTCAAAAACGATAATGAAAATATAATTCAATGAAACGTCGTTGAATTAATTTCTTCAAAACAGAAGTTATCTGTTACTGTTTGGTGTTTATCACGTAGACACGAAGTATAGAGGCGTGTATCTAGAACAGCGCAATAATCTACAAAATACAAGTATATCGTATTCATTACCTTGTATTGTTTATTATAACATTTAACATGTAAATATTATGAATATTATACCTCTACTTCTAAATGTCATTTAAAGATATTAAAGAAAATTAATCAGTTTTATGGGTTGTAACAGATGTTTGGCGACGCCATCTTTCAATTGATTAAATGGCGAAATAAACAATTTTAGATTTGTTGAAGTTTAAATTATTTACATAATCGAAATCATATTCATTTTAATATGTTATAATAGCGAAGGGTATGTTTGATATTCAACTGTTATGCGTTAAGTAAAGACAGTTTGTACAGCCACACTCGTCATTTCAGTATTAAATGCTGTTTTCACAGATTGTTCTATGAAGGTGTAAAACAATTTTATAGATGGAAAGGGAAGATATTTGTTGGTCGAACAATGTTTTCCGACAAAAGTTAGTGGATGTGCGTTAGATTCATACACGAACATTTATTAGGCGAGCAATGTCCGCGAGATCAGAATTGTCTGATTTCAAAAACATTGTTCGGCCAAAAAATGTTCGCGTTGATCTCGTTTATTCGGACATCCAATCAGTATTTCTTTAACGATCATGTGGTACAGAAATGGCTCAGCTCGTGTGGACTTTCGAGAAGGGAGCATTTATTGACAGAAAACACCTGGCTGTATGCCACCCCTTCACCAATATATGTAGATAGATTTAGAAAAAAAATAAAAAATGTCAGAAATCGGCACTGTACTTTAAATGACTGGTAAATAGTAACATGTAGACGTTTTCTAAATAGGCAGGCTTTTCGTTGACACATGTGTCGTTAATATGTATAGTCTATCGCTAAGAGTGGACCCCATTGGCTTTAAACTTCATGTAAGCAAAAGGTGGTTGTTGTTGTTCCATACGTGAGGGGGGTGCTTACGGTGAGACACTGGGATAACATGTGTAATTATTTCCGAAAGGATAGACTCTCGGATCCAAAACAATACCCAAAGTCAACCCACTGGGCCCACGATTTGACTATAAGCTTGCAATACGAAACCTATTACCATACAGTGTGAAACAAGAGATTGGCCAACATAGTGATGTGTACATGTATGTGTAATACTATAGGGTTATTTTAGTTCTATGGAAGGTGTTCTGTTTAATGCAGAAATTTGTTACCTACATGATATGTCGAAAATTAGGCCAGGTAAGTACCTTGCATTATTCTAATACTTTCTTTGACTAACTCACCGACAGTTATGCCAGTATCCATTTCTGATATGGGTGTTACTATCTTCCAGGCAACTGTGTGGTACCATGGGTCTTCTGTCAGACGTGGAGAGCGGACCATTGTCAAACCGGTCGCCACATCCTACGTATGACCCGTGCATCTTTTCTTACTACATATCTTATAGTAGCCTTGTGATCGTCTAGAATCTGTCTCTAGCGGTCTTTGCTTCCCTCTCACGTTGTGTATTTACTTTTACTGTTTTCTTAAGACGTTTGTCTTACCAGGAATAACAATGCAACAGTTAGTTTTTACATTTTACATATCATAGCTACTTACATGTGGTACAAGCATAGTATAGATTACAATACTAAAGTCATACCCAAACACTAGCCAGCCAGCCATTACAAGATAATCAGAATTTCTTTGTTCATTTGATTGACCCTAATGGTCTTCCGTACACATCAAATAATATGGTACAGATACAGGATTTTGCTACAAATTCAAAGAGTCAAACCCCAACAATTAAACCATATTGACCTGTCATGAGAATCTTGCTTTATTCGAATTGAAATATTTCTTCAGAGCTTCTCTTTGCAATTTAGCGCTGAGTGTAGCATTTCCAGATGATGTTGGCTAAAGTTCTTGATTCTCTTCTTGATCCAATAATCCCTTTTGCATTCCACATTTAACCAACAAAACATTGTGTAAGTAGCAGACTGTCGGTTTACAACCTTATCAGAGGACAAGCAAATTGTTGTCAAGAATACGCGTAATCTAGCGAGGAATGCCAAAAGCGTTTTCGACAAACCGTCTAGCACGAGAAAATCAATTATATTCGTATCTTCGTTCATACTGAAATTGCCTATGAAAGAAGTTCACCCTGAACATTTCTTCATCCTCTTGCTGAAACTCTTTCCGAAATTTGATTCTACGCCTTGTACGACATTCCCTATATCTTTGAAATCATTGATAAGTTAAGGGCATATTGCGCCTTTATGTCGCCATCTTGTCTCTTCTGAACAAATGTTTGACGATTGCGCTAAACATTCTTCGTTTTCGAGAAATTTAAGAAAATAAAACATTTGTTTGTTAAACGCCAAAGAATTTTCGTCGGTCTACGTTGGACTGTCCAGTCACAGTCAATTCTCTACGAAAGCACCGCAAAGAAGGCCTCAGAATGGACGTTATCAGTAGTGGAAACGTGCATGTGTCCGCCTAGTCATTATTTAATTCAAATTGCTGTTTGAAGTGTTATTTTACGTGTACAAAGATGGTGGTTCACTGTGTACTCGTTGTTGAGCTGGTAAAAGAGCATGTGGAGTTATAGTTCAAATTCGTGTTCTGGGATCTCCGTTAATATTTAACTGAATTTTGGCTCTTTGTTGATATAATATCAATGAAAATTATATTTTTCAGAAAATATATTTGTTCAGTGTTAGAGACCACTCTCGTGTTAGTTGGGATTCTGATAGGTTTCAGCTGAATTGTTGTACTTTTTTGACTTCTAGACAATGAACATTCTGTAAATAATTTTTCTGTAGTTTATATTCAGGCTAAACTGTGTGGTTATTTATTGGAGGTTGGCACCCTGCTGTATATAGTTACAGATCAAAGTGAAGTTAAACTCGGTAATTTTACTGTGATAGTCATGTAAATTTTACAGTATGTTTTATTATTTTATAGTGTATTAAATATTTGTTATAAATACCAATAGTTTTTATACGCCCACATTTTCATATGGGCGTATATTGTCGTCCCCCTGTCCGTCCGGACATCCGTCCACAATTTGTTTGTGGACTCTACAGGTCACAGTTTTTATCCGATTTTGACGGAAATTGAAATATAGGTCTATCTCCCAAAGATCTCGGTTCATTTCGATATTGGCATGTATCGGACCATAACTTCGTGGATTATGGCCCCTGATTGTACGAAATATCACGTTTTTAGCTTGTGGACACTCTTGAGGTCACAATTTTGATTTTGGTGAAACTTGAAATGCATGTGTATAATCGAAATAGCTTGTTTCTTTTCGACATTTGCGCATATCGGATCCTAACTTCCTAAATTATTGGCCCTGATTGTATGAAAAGTCGCGTTTTTAGCTTGTGGTCCCTCTATAGTTCGAATTTTGTGAAAATCGGAACAAATGGCAAATAGTGTAAAATATGGTATATTAAGGTTGTGGACACTCTAGAGGTCACAATTTTGATGCGAATTTGATGAACCTTGAAATGCATGCTTATAACCCAAAGATCTCGGTTCCTGTCGGTATTCGCGCATATAGGATCGTAACTTCCTGAATTATGGCCCTTGGTTGAACGAAAAATCACGTTTTGAGCTTGTGGTCCACAATTTTTAACCAATTTAAACAAACAAACGTGTGAATATATAACAGTTATACACTAATGATGGTTGAGTCCGAATTTTGTGAAAATCGGACAAAAACTGACGGACAAAATGGCCTCCCCTTGTACCCAAATAGTGTGAATATATGGTATATCAAGGTTTTGGCCCCTCTAGAGACCACAGTTTTTATCCGATTTGGATGAAACTTTAAATATATTTTTTTATCATAAAGATCTTGGTTCCTGTTGATAATCACACATATCCGAAAGTAACTTCTTTGATTATGGCCCCTGATTGGTTGAAAATTCGCATTTTTAGCTTGTGGATTCTCTAGAAGTCACTTTTTTTTTCCGATTTTCAAAACAGTTTAGATATATCACTATTCCACCATATTGAAAGTTGAATTGGAATTTCGGGGAAATTCGTTTTTGTTGTTAGCTTGTTTGCTATCCATCTCTTGCAAAATGTGGGCGTATCCTGCCTGGCAGCCGCTGGTTAATTAATTCTTAGTTATAAAGGATTTTAAATCACGTCTCTTTATTGCATTATTCTGGTTAACTTTGGTACATTCTCATTACTATTCGCTATTTTATTTTAGATATTTCACAAGTGCATATATTTGTTCAAATTACAAAGGATGTAATGTAATTTATAACTCATTTGAGTAAGCTAACAGACCCCTTTCTAGCCCAACAATGTTTCGGGGAGGCACGGAACTCTGGGCGCGCCTCTAGAGTGCCCCCCCCCCCCCCGACGATTTTGGAAAATAATGTTTTAAGGCTGAATTTGAGATATTGGCGCATAATGATATTTTGATATAAACATCCTAAACATTTGAAGGAAGGAATTACGAATTCATTCGTGGGCGCCATACCAATCTTACTCGGCATTATTGGACCCCCGCCAGTTATATTACGGGTGCCCATGATCTCGTCGTTGGCGGCCCACCAATCACGGCATTATGGGCGCACCTCTGTTATGAGGCACCCAACCAATCATGCCGTTTTGGGCGCCCCATTGATCAAGCCGTCGACGCCCAACCAATCTCACTCGGCATTGTGCATTATGTGCGGCCCGACAATCATATATTATCATTATAAGGCGCCCCACCAATCATGTATGGGCGCCCCTCCGAGATAAGGCACCCACAGATCCCGCCGATTTTGGCGCCCAATCAATCAAATTGTGGTGTTAATCGTGTGATTCATTATGAGGTGCCTTACAATCTGGGGCGCCTCATATATAACGATATGTTTGGCGATGCACCCATAAAACTAAATGTCACTCGGCTTTATGGGGCGCCCACACTGATATGGGCACGTTGGTCGTTGGCTTTGTATTTTGTCCAATGAAAAGGGCGCCCATTGGGAGCGCCGATTTTTTTTCCAGGGGGCAGCTGTCAATGGAGTTTCAGATTAATGGAACTTCTGGCCAGCTGATCGTCGGACCAAAATTCCTCCGGAGTAGCCGACCATTGTCAAATATTGTACGATTTCTACTCACGGGGTGCTCAAATCGAACCACACTGGTAAATATGAAATGCTATTCGTACTTAAAATTGATGATCTAGATGTGTACGACCTGTCTATCTGTCACACATATCATGACTGAGGATTTGATTCTAATTACCAATCTGCTGCTGTTCTGCGACGAGTTGACGGCGCGGTGTTGCCACAGCCAGTCACGAGAATTATATTTCCCTTCTGTATCTTTGTAACAGATCTTTGACGCTTTCTGATCGTTAGTAGCAGATGTGTGGCGCTTGATAATCGATCGAGAAACGGTTGTAACGAATAAACTGACCCCAGATCCGGAAAGTGAACTCGACTTTGTTGTAGTAACATCAGCTTGATCCTTTCTCTCTTTTTTTCAGTCAGCTTGAATAAAGATATAAAAAATGAGCGGGCCTATCCGTAAATTGATGAACCGTATCGATCGGGAAAAAGAGAAGAATATCCGTGACAGCTTACCATCTCCTGGGGATCGCCACCTGGGGACAGATGTTCTTTCACGAGAACCACAAATAGATCAGCCTATTATTGGTGGTAGTGACCAAAGACATACAAGTCACCCATGCCAGATACGAAAAATTCCATATGCAGCACTCGATAGTAGAAGAGGTTCGCCCAATACAAGAAACAACCAAAACCGGGAATGGAACAGGACCCCAAATTTTTGGAATATTACGCAACTACATGAATTTGACCTGAAGGATTCGGCACACATTCTTATTACATTAGGTCATGATTACAGTCGACTACACGAACTTTTAAACGCACAGCGACAAGATAAAGAATCCGTCAGGCTAACTCTTTCGATACTAGCTAAGGCATGCACATGTTTTTCCCTTCCACAAAATCTTAACATAATCTTGGGTACATTACATCGTTCGTTATTTTTCACCAGGCAGATAAGTAATGTAATACTGGGCATTAGTAGGGCAGATGGCAAAGAGGCACAGCGAAAAACTATCTTAAATATAATTTGTATTCTGCGTGAGCTGTTTATTCGAATACCGGGGCCAATTGCAAATCAAAGCGGTGTGTTAATTTTATTACGTAGAGAAATAGAGATTCTACAAGAAACTACAGAAGTTATTGACGAGGATATCATCGCAAATTTGGAAGAAGTCCTTGATTTAGAAAGGATAAAGCGCAAGAATCTGAAAGCAGATCCTCAAAGAATACTACATAAGGATTCAGATGGTGAAGGTGATGCCCCCAATGACTACCGGGAAATGTCGTTGTTGCCAACATTGGATGATTTAAACGCTAATATAAAGCCGTTCTTGAGAAAAAACAAGGTTAAAGGAAGGTATGATGATGTGAATCATTACTTAGATGTACAGTTTCGCTTACTTAGAGAAGATTTTATACAACCTCTTCGTGACGGTATAGCTAAATATCAAGCAACATTAGGGGACTCTACGCAACGGTTACAAGATATACACGTTTACAATAATGTGACTTTTGTTCGACCTAATTTTACACATACAGGCATTCTTTATCGTTTACGTTTTGACACATCACGCTTGAAACTAAAAAACTGGACCTCATCTAAACGGTTAATTTATGGTTCTTTGGTGTGTCTATCTTCTGACAACTTCAAAACCTTCTATAATGCCACGGTATCTGATAGTGATAGGGAGCTTATAGCTGATGGCTACATAGATCTAAAGTTCGAGCATGATATTGAAGAAATTAACTCCATCGATCCAGATCAGCGATTCATTATGGTGGAATCTACGGCATTTTATGAAGCATACAGACATGTGCTCAAAGGACTCCAATGCTTAACGGCTTTGCCATTTGAAAATCATCTCGTACAATGTCATAATGTCGTCGACGCGCCAGAGTATATAAAAAGAATTCCTGGGGCACGAATAGATTTGCGACCTTTGGTTGATTTAAAGGATAAAAACAATCACAGTGTTTCACAAGTGAATGTTTTAGACCCAGAGTCATGGCCATCACACGAATTGCTTAAATTAGATGAATCCCAATACAGAGCCCTGCAAACAGCTTTAACAAAGGAATTTTCAGTAATTCAGGGTCCACCCGGTACTGGTAAAACTTATGTTGGATTAAAGATTGTTAAAGCTTTGCTACATAATTCTAATGATTGGATTAAGGAAGACATCAATAAAAAACCAATTCTGATAGTATGTTATACAAATCATGCTTTGGATCAATTCTTAACAGGAATCCTTCAATTTCACAACGAAGGTGTTATTCGAGTCGGGGGGAGAATATCTGATACCAACCTAGAAAAGTATTCTTTAAAAACCCGGAAGAATGAGGCGCGGTGCGTCGGTCATTATAAAGACCTGGGTCGAATTAGTTGTACTTATGCTGAAGACCTTGATCACTTAAAACAACGTACGGATGATATATCTTCACGCATTGATACTTCCGAAAACCATGTTCTTTCATGGAACATCCTTTGCAACGTCATGTCTCCACGACATAAACGACAATTTGAAGCCATTACAATAGTCACAAAAAATAATATAATGGCTACACTTTTTGCATGGCTAGGAATAGGATTAGGAAACTTGTGTGGTCTGAAATCCGTTAAGAAAAGTTCACAACAAAATAGTGAACATAAAGGAGGCGGGGTTATAAACGTTACTGGAGATTATGACATTGAACGGAACAAAAGGATTCTGCATGAAGATGAATCAACCGACGAAATATATACACACCCCAAAGATACTGATAGCTTTAACACGTTTCAAGAGGAGGCCGGGTTCCAACTAGACAGGAAGCAGTACAATAAACTTAACCGAAAATTAGAACAAAATATAAAATCTGTTACCAAACTTAAAGCAGCTGAGCCTGAATCGGTAAAAAACGTATGGAGTGTTGATTCCACTACACGATGGAAACTCTATAAATATTGGGTTTCTCAATACCGCCAACAGCTAAGGCAAGATTATTTAGACTACTGTACCGAATATATGGACACCGTCACTAGTCAGAGGGAAGTGGTACTCTTGAAAGAGAAACTCATCTTGGCTAAAGCTTCCATTATTGCCATGACCACATCAGGAGCTGCACGATATCATACCATACTCCAAGAAATAAGTCCTAGGATAACCATTGTTGAGGAAGCAGCCGAAGTGTTAGAAGGACACATTATTACATCTCTTACAGAACAATGTGAACATCTAATACTCATAGGAGATCACAAGCAATTAAGGCCTAATCCAAATGTTTACCAGCTGGCTACAAAATTTAATTTAGATCTATCCCTCTTTGAAAGAATGATAAATAATGATGTTCCCTGTGATGGTCTTGATCTTCAACATAGAATGAGACCAGAAATATCCAAACTTATGAAGCATATTTACCCCAATCTAAAAGATCACACATCTGTTTATAATAGAAAACACATTAAAGGCATGTCAAAAGACGTATTTTTCATTAATCATAATCACGCAGAGGAACATGACACAGAAAGGAGAAGTCACTCAAATCTCTACGAAGTTCAGTTCGTGATACGATTAACTGAATATCTTTTAAAACAAGGGTATGGTCCAGAGTGTATAACAATTCTAACAACATACACCGGTCAATTGCTATTATTTAAGCAAAGGATGCCTAAAAGTCAGTTTGAAGTAATCAAAGTCACATCGGTCGATAATTACCAAGGAGAGGAAAATGAAATTATTATTTTATCTTTAGTGCGTAGTAACTTGGAAGACAATATCGGTTTCTTGAAGATTGAAAACCGGGTATGTGTAGCTTTGTCAAGAGCAAGGAACGGTCTCTATGTTATAGGGAATTTTGATATGCTTGGATATAAAAGTTCATTATGGCGGGATATGGTGAAGACTTCAAAGACATCATGCGAATTTGGAGAAGTGCTATTGTTACGATGCCAGAACCACCCTGGTGATCCCGGAATTGAGGTCAGCACACCAGAAGATTTTCAAAAAGCCCCAGATGGGGGGTGTCAAAAGAAATGTTTTGCCAGATTAGACTGTGGCCATGCCTGTGCAATGTCATGCCACCCAGTAGATTTGGAACACAAGAAGTATCAATGTCACAAACCATGTTCTGAAACATGTGTAGAGGGTCATCCATGTCAACTTAAATGTTTTCAAAAATGCCTGTGTCCAGTGCCTGTGGAGAAAACTATACCACAATGTGGACATATCGAACAAGTCCCATGTCATATGCCTCCCGAAGACCACGATTGTTTACACCCCTGCCAAAAGGTATGTGTAGCAGGCCATCCGTGTAATTTGAAATGCTTTGAAGTATGTAAATGTTCGAAACTTGTTGCTAAAGTTATACCATACTGTCATCATATTGAACAAGTCCCATGCCATTTGTCTCCGGAAGACCACGCTTGTTTACACCCCTGCCAAAAGTTATGTGTAGCAGGCCATCCGTGTAATTTGAAATGTTTTGAAGTATGTAAATGTCCTAAACTCGTTGCTAAAGTTATGCCTGGCTGTCATCATACTGAGCAAGTACCCTGCTATAAGAAACCCAGTGAACACGCATGCCAACAACCGTGTGTGAAGATACTTTCTTGTGGGCATAACTGTGGAAACATTTGCAGTAGAAGCCACGAATGTAAAACAATCGAACAAAAGACTTTGCATTGTGGGCACACTGGTGAAGTGAAGTGCACCGACCTGGAAAGGGCAATTTGCAATGCACACTGTAAAAAGAAACTAAAATGTGGACATGAGTGTCAAGGAACCTGCAATGAATGTATGACACAAAGACTCCATAAAGCATGCAGTTGTACGAATAATTTAGCAAACTCTCCGTTAAGCCCAGCTGTTTGCAAAAGGAAATGTCAACACGTTCCACAAAAAGCCAAATCAGATGAATTCTACAATCCATGTAAAAAACCATGTCCTTGGTTTTGTAAACATCACCAATGCGGAAAAGGCTGTTCTGAAAGATGTACTCTACCACCGTGTGAACAACCATGTGAGAAGACTTTAGGGTGTGGTCATATCTGCATCGGGCTGTGTGGTGAACCTTGTCCACGCTACTGTAGAATCTGTGATGCTGAAGTTGTCACTGAAATTTTCTTTGGACCAGAAAATTCTCCAGATGCACGATTTGTTATGTTGATAGATTGTCAACATATATTTGAGTATAACATCCTGGATAAGTTTATGGATTCAACCACCGACTTCCGGTGTATCATCTGTGAAACACCAATTAAGCGAAGTTTACGATATGGTACCACCATTGGAGAAACTGAATTGGTATTACAACGCAAACAAGATTTTCTAAAAGGCTTAGATAACGCTACGACCAGAGTACAAACTTTGCCCGAGACAAGTCCTTCTATTTCAACATTCTTACAAGAAGTATTACATAACTTTAATAGGCTGCTTAATTCTTGTAGAACGGAAACTGAAGTGGTAACCCTCGAAAACCAATTAGAACTTGTGGTCAAGGCCGTGGTTACTCATGTGCATTTTCTTAATATAACGTATAACATGGATATCCTTACGGCACGTCTACATGATGACATAGATGTGGTAAAAAAGCATTTTTACCAGTTTATTAAATGGCTGCAATTAAAGCGGGTAGTGTTGAGTGATCAAGAAACTGATGACGCAAAACATGAATTTATTCGACAGAGCTTAGCATACCAATTAATTATTTTTGAAAGTAAGATAAATGCACAGAAGCTTTCAGGTACAACGAAGCTAGACGTTTATACCTGTAAATCCATCATTACAAAAGGGCTACCACTCACGGAACAGAACATAGAGTATTTAAAAACCACCATTAATAATTTGAAAGAAATGGTGCCATCAGCCGATGACTGTATTATTGATGTTGATTTGGAGATGTAGATACATTTACAGTATAAATATAGCTATCTGGTAAGTATTTGCTATATTTATTCACACACACACACCCACACACACATACACACACAAATATATATCCAAAAATATTAGCAAAACCGTAAAGATGCTACCTTGTTTCACGGTAAATGATGAAAAGATAAAAGGTATGCCGACACAAACTGATTTCAACACTGGTTTAATAACATTTTAAGATTTTAAAGTACTTTTCATCCGTCTTGGGACTATTCATAAATAATGTCATTCTACTATTAAAAGTTTAGAATATATTGTTTGATAAAACAAAAAATCAAATATTTTAACCAATTTTTTCTTCTTCTTTTCAGACCATTTTGTTGCGTTTTTCATATTAGAAAATAATTGTTTTCAGTAGACTTCTATAGTAGCCTACGGGGTCTACTTCTGGGAGACACGTTGGCTCGCTAACCTGGAGGTCCAAGAAAGTTCATCGGGATTTTCCGGCTTGATGCAAGACCGAGGGACAACGTATAGTCGTGCGTGCGGATGTTTAAAAAAACCGAGGTCCCGTTTACACATGGGCGTGCACGTTAAAGAGTAGGCTGTAGCGCCGCTGTCCGAGCAAACCTTCCCTCATAGTACACTGTATGTCCGTCTTCATTAGCCCAGTCGGAGCAAAACAGAAGGACGTTAAACCCCATCAAAATGTATATGAAATATCGTATTCAGTGTAGACCAGTCTACCTGATATCACTCTGAACATCCCGGCAAACTTTATACCATGCCGACTTCTTCTAGTATACATCTTCTGTTTTTCCATCATTTGTTAACAATGAGACAACACATTTTCAACATTATATGTAATGGTACAGTCACAACACACAGTAAACTGAATTATGCTCACTTCTTTTTTTTCAGGGGATGGCGCTTACTGGTAGTCGTTTACCATGCATTGTTCAACATATTGCTGAAGTTACCAAACAGTACAGAAAATCTTTTTTAGTATAGAGTACCGTTTTTATACGCCCACATTGAAATGTGATCGTATATTGTCGTTGCCCCCGTCCGTCCGTCCGTCCGTCGGTCCGGCGGTCCGTCGGTCCGGCGTCCACAATTGCTTGTGGACGCTCTAGAGGTTAAAGTTAATAACTGATTGACTTTAAATTTATACACAGTGTTTAAGGTCATGAGACGAAGAAGCCTATTGATTTTCAGCGATTTCCGATAAATACTGCCAGAGTTATGGCCCTTGATCACTTCAAAAAATATTGTGGACGCTCTAAAGGCCAAAGTTAATATCCGATTGACTTTAAATTTATACACAGTGTTTGAGGCCATGAGACGAAGAAGCCTATTGATTTTCAACGATTTCCGATAATTACTGCCAGAGTTATGGCCCTTGATCACTTCAAAAAATCTTGTAGATGCTCTAGAGGCTAAAGTTAACATCCGATTGACATTAAATTTATACACAGTGTTTAAGGTCATGAGATGATGAATCCTATTGGTTTTCAGCGATTTCTGATAATTACTGCCAGAGTTATGGCCCTTGATAACTTAAAAAAATCTTGTGGATGCTCTAGAAGCGAAAGTTAATATTCGATTGACTTTATATTTATACACAGTGTTTAAGGTCATGAGACGAAGAAGCCTATTGATTTTCAGCGATTTCCAATATTTGCTGCCAGAGTTATGGCCCTTGATCACTTTGAAAAATCTTGTGGACGCTCTAGAGGCCAAAGTTAATATCCGATTGATATCAATTTATACACAGTGTTTAAGGTCATGAAACGAAGAAGCCTATTGATTTTCAGCGATTTCCGATAATTACTGCCAGAGTTATGGCCCTTGATCACTTCAAAGAATCTTGTGGATGCTCTAGAGGCTAAAGTTAATATCCGATTGAGTGTAAATTTATACACAGTGTTTGAGGTCATGAGACGAAGATTCCTATTGATTTTCAACGATTTCCGATAATTACTGCCAAAGTTATGGCCCTTGATCACTTTGCAAAATCTTGTGATGCTCTAAAGGCTAAAGTTATAATCTGATTGACTTCAGATTGATACACAGAGTTTAAGATCTTGAGACGAACAAGTTTATTGATTTTCAATGAATTTTTATGACTTAAACAGTTAAATCCATGATATTAATAGCTTTGCATACAAAACGTTAGCATGGGGCAGAACTTTATAAAAACCAAACAAATTCTAATAGTTTTCTGATAATTACTTCGTGAGTTGTTGCTCTTAATCAGATTTTAGTGTATTATAAATGTTTCATTACCGAAAAAAGTAAAAATATGCGACAACCCTTGTTGACTGCCCGGACGATTTAGTTGCTGTGGGCGTATGTTTCGTTGCCTGGCAACCTATCTTATATTCTAATGAGTATTTCTATTTTAAGAGATCAATTGTAACTGCTATTGTAATATTTTGTTCTCTCATGCTTTTTATACAAAGGGATATCGCTTTCTTTGTATTTGACTTATTCTTGTTTACTTTCAAAAACTTTAGACGAAACTTTGTTTGATCCGTATGTTGTTTTTTTTTTAAAATTTAAAATACTAAATATTTCGATATACCAAATGATCGTTTTATTTATAATAGTATATGGGTGCAGTGCTTCTTGTGTATTTATTAATCATTTGTATGTACAATAATTTTGATTCAGGTAAGAGCGAAGGGGGACTTATCGATTCCACAGTATGCTGTTTATTTCGTTATATGTTGGAGTTTGAGTGACATACCTAAACCCAATTTCATTTGCAGCGTCCTGTGAAGTGCTTCTTTAAGGCAAACCTTTTTTAGAGTTACCTCCCATCAATCTAAATTTGTTTGAAATATTATACAAAAAAAAGGTCACCTTTAGAAAAATAAGCACCCCCACCCCCTCCCCCCAAAAAAGCAACCAACATTGTGCATGTTAGGCCTAAACAAGAGAGAACTCTTTTTATGGCTGCAATGTTTGAAACAGCTGTTCCTATGTAGATGTAAATTACGGAAAATATTCTTATTTGTAGTTTTAGAAATGAATCCGTGGTTGCCATACCCGAGAAATGAAATAAAAAGGGGGTTTAGCGTAGGCTAATACATATCTACGAAGACTGGGCTAATGCAGACGGCTGTACGCCTTATAGTGTGCTTTGAGGGGGTGGGGCAGTGGAGGGGCTACGGCATACTCTTATTTCAATAATTATTAGGATCAAACAGTCCTATATCGCCATAGAAAAAGACAATATCAAAGTCAAGGTGGTATTATTTACCTTTTATCACCCAATAATACATTCTACAGTAGATATCGCTTGTGTGATAAATTTCATAATCTACTGCGATATCTCCTTTTTTATTAAAAGTAACTCCTTTTTTATTAAAAATAAATTGTTTTTATTTAACTGACTTTGATGGAAACACTGGGTCAATATAAAGGACTTTGTAATGGTTGAATTGCTGTCGAAAAATGATGTATCACTACGCCGTAATGTAATCAGGTTCAGTAAAAGTCTATAGCAAAGAATTATATTTATTTGTTTGTGCACATAAGAAAGGATTGGGTGATAAATAAAATCTCGTTTTTTGTTACTTTATCAACTTGTGTTGATATTTTTTGATATCAAATAAGACTTGTAGGAGATTCTATATTATATTATTATATGTATGGTGTTACATTAGTGAGGTGAAGAAGCGTATTTAATTTCATCAATTTCCGTCAATTTCCACCAATTACTTCTAGAGTTATGACCCTTGTTTCACTTTGTAGAACCTTGTGACCGATCCAACGACAAAAATTATCATGATTGTAGGAAATTGATATCACTGTCTTATAAATGCCCCCATTACAAACAAAAGAATAAATATGAGACGACCCTTGTCGACTGTACGGACGTTTTAGCCGTTGGGGGTGCATGTTTCGTTGCCTGGCAACCTTTCTTTGTATAATTTAAAAATGCAAAATTAAATTTTGGGGCATTCTGACGCATTGCGTCTTTACAAACAGCGTTCTCAGTGAAATTTCACCCGGGCGCTGAAAATGTCATCATTGCTGTGGAATTTATCGTCTTTAATGTGATCCTACTTTTTTAAATTTTATTAAAAATAATATTTGAACTCAAATTATGGTTATTGTTATTTTTTAAGACTCACTATTTCAGAAATTCTAAAAATAGAAGTCATTTTACAATTCTCCGAAATTGAAAGACGCGATTGTCAGGTCAGATGGCGTAATACTTTACAATATTATCGGACGTACAAACAGTATAGTGTGATATTATTAGAGCTTGTACAACGAAAGCAGATTGGCATCTAATGGGAGACCCAGAGAAAGCGAGAGAGGGGGGGGGGGCTTAACATTCAATCGACAAAAACTAGGTCATTTCAGAACTAACGTAAGGTTCAATTTTATTTCAATAATTTGCTTGCGCCTAAAGAGGTGTTTAGTGGTAGAAGAAAGCCCACCCTGTTGGGCAAGCGACCCTATTCACTGTCACGTACAATCCAGGAATCGAGATCAAGCGACGTGACTCAATGACAGACCTTATGATCAAAAAACGCACGCAATAAACCAGTCGGCTTCCCAACCACCCAAAACGCTTATGATAATGCTTACTCCAGTGCATATTACGTCTTGCTTATTGCCTAATTGCATAAAATGTAAAATCTATGACTTATTTTAATTTGTTCCAATTGATTTACTATCATGTTTTGATATTAGAGCAGATTATATTTAGTTTAATAAATGTTTTGACGTTCACAAATGTTACAAGGTGGGGGGTGGTGGGGGGGTAAAATTATAACTATCATTACGGTAACAAATGGCGTTTATTTTACAATAATCGGTCCCTGAATAAAGAACGGAAGCTGTAGATTATAACGAAATTCCGACTGACATCTAATGAGAGAGAGAGAGGCCGGGGCATGGGGTTATCGTTCACTCGTCACAAACTAGGTCATTTCAGGACTAACATATGGTTTAATTTGATTTCAATAATTCGCTTGCGCGTAGGGGTCTTTAGCCGGGGAGGAAACCGGAGGACCCGGAGAAAACCCGGAGAAAACCCACGAGGTTAGACAGGCGACCCTACTCCTTGTTACGTACAACCGGGGATTCGAAACCACGCCAGTTGACTCAATGACGGGTCTTATGATACAGCACGCACGTGCTAACCATTCGGCCCCCCACTCCCTCCTGCAAATGTAGGTTGTGAAATAATCAAGATTGCTATACTAATTGGTAGACATGCGTTTTTACATAGATGGCCACCAAAATATATACTTCAAGAAGTGGGACTTAAAAATGTAAAAAAAAAATAGCAGTGCTTTTGTCCGGAACGTTTCACATCAACTTGTTAAGCTGTCTAACATTAAATATTATTATTATTATTATTATATAGATGTACACTATGTATTAGCGTATCGGGTCGTCATTTAATCCAATTTTTTTTAAGTATTTATGATGAATTGAAAATTTCGCAACATATATAAAGGGGGGGGGGTGGATAAAATGGGTCACTATTTAATCCGATTAAATCTAAGCCGGGAGAATTCCATTACGATTTTGCGATTCTCTTTTGACTACATAATATTATAACATTTATAAGCCGATTAAAATTGAAAGAATTGAAAATAGTGTAACTTACCAATAAAACTGATAAAGATTTATTTATCTATTGTTTGCATGTTTATTATAATATAATCTATAAATAGTACTTCAGTAACGAATAGCGATGTGCCACATATAAGTTGCCAAGCAAGGAACCAGAGGCCTGGTTATCTTGAAATCATAATTGGCACAAGTTTTGAAGTTTTACAAAGAATTTCAGCAGAATCTCACCAAGGATGATACAAAACTATCAAAACCTTTGAGTTTGATTGATGTCACAATTTTAAGGATTTGAAATTTTGACAAGAATAACTCTGTACATACAGGTTTACTATACAATTTGTTTTTTTAAAAGATTATGTAGTATCTGAGATATACTATTCTGTAATGAAAACTCACGAATCAAACCAAGAATACTCAACACAATATTTGGATTGAAGTCGGTGATTTCAAATTTAATGAGCTGACCCAAAGCTATCCCATTTTAAGAGTATTAAAATACCTCTTTAATATAGGCCTATACAACACATAATTCCGTTACCTTTCTTAAATTATTGAATATCAATTAATATCTTACTGTATTAATTTATCTACGTAAAAATCATTTTAAATGAACAAGACGGGCTTTATGCAAAACCTGTGGGGATTATATTAGAAAACTAGGCAATTCAACAATAAATATTTGGTGGATTAGTATCAAAGCTGTAAAATAATTCTAAGATTCGACAATCGTTTACAAAAAATTCCAAATTATCGTTTAATTCTGGCTCCGTTTATTCCCCTTTTAAAAATATAGATCATGTTTTATAAATGCCCGAAACAGTGATAATTCTCATGAGCTTCTGTTATCAAAAATATAAAACTACTAAATTCATACTACATGTAAATGCAAGCGATTTAGTTCAATGACACGCGTTATTCTCATTGAAACCTATGGCTTGACTCAGCTTGTTTACATCGCTTTTAGTGCACTGTATATCTATACAAAACGCAAACTGCAAATGAAAGTAGAAATTCTAGATAGTCGCCACCATTTATTACGTCATTATGATATGTATTTCCAAATATTGTAATTATAATATGGTCGTAAATGTTCGAAACGATATACTAGGAAGTGATCGATACTATATAATCGCATATTCTCATTGAAACCTATGACTTGACTCAGCTTGTTTTCATCGCTTTTAGTGCACCGTATATCTATACAAAACGCAAACTGAAAATGAAAGTAGAAATTCCAGGTAGTCGCCACCATTTATGACGTCATTATGATATGTATTTCCAAGTAGTGTAATTATATAATATGGTCGTAAATGTTCGAAACGATATACTAGGAAGTGATCGATACTATATAATTGCATATTCTCATTGAAACCTATGACTTGACTCGGCTTGTATACATCGCTTTTAGTGCACTGTATATCTATACAAAACGCAAACTGAAAATGAAAGTAGAAATTCCAGGTAGTCGCTATCATTTATGACGTCATTATGATATGTATTTCCAAATATTGTAATTACAATATGGTCGTAAATGTTCGATACAGCATACTAGGAAATGATCTATACCATATAATCGCATATTTTATCTCCATCTAATACACAGTTTACCGGATGCACAGGTTATGAAATTACATTAAATATTGAATGTAATTTGTATAATACAGTATCTCATTGTACGCAACGATACACGAGACGTCTGCTATAACCGCCGAGATTTAACCATTCATCCTTCTTCTTAGGAAATGTTTGTCATTGCATGGTGACTTAATAAATACTTTGGTAAGTACGCGGGGGGTTTAAGGGAAAGTTTGAAAATAACCAAGCTTCGGGTGAAACATAATTGACAAATGATTGAATATTTTTATTAACTTAATGAATATGCATTACCATTCTCGTAGATCAATAAATCAATAAAGTGGTTTATCAAATTGTTCCTTGTGATCCCTAGGGCAATATGAATCCTTCTGAGTGGGTCAACTTTGGGAATAGACCCGCTTCTTACTAGGTCAAATGTCACCATTGGTCCGCCACGCCATATCCACCCTAAATGCATATCTCAATACATACCATCGCTACAAGCACAAAATGTTTACTAATCCTTGCCAACAAACCCCCACCCCCACCCTCACCCCCGGGGGGAATATAATCAGGCTATAAAGCAAGGTATTGTCGCCGTTGCCATAAATTTCACACACTGGTCTACTTCTGGCAAAGTATTAGCACGAACGGTCGCCAAACACTACTGAATTTCAAAAGGTCCTTTTGAAGCTTGAAAATATTTTGGGTGCCGCATACCCTACCCTGACTTTACAGTACGTTTTCGGGAAAATGACGTCATTGTAATTGGAACTAAATGTTTGGTGTGAATTTGATAGTATATGTGTTTATAATTGTGTGAAATGATAAACCAAAGACATTTGGTCAGATAATTTAACTTTTATTCAATTCTATCTCCATTACATAACCTTGCAATGCCAATCATGCCAACAATTTTGAACTCTGCCGTAAACGGCATATTGATTGACTATTTTGGAAGCCGCACCCGCAAGTTGCATAGGCGTACGAGCCAGGGGGGGAGGGCAGCTGCCCCCTAACTTTCGGGCAATCTGGCTTTTCGGGCAGACGGGTAAAGTGAAAAAAAATATATATTATTTCATCTAGTTGGCAAAATAAAGTGCCCGAAATCTAAAAAACACTAATTTTACTTTTCTTTTAATTGAATATCCCGAATTTGTACTGAATTGACTATGGATTAAAACATTTTGTCTGGAGGCACTCTACTTTATGCGACATTTTTCGGGCATCGATTATTATTTGTGAATGCAGCTGCAACAGTGTGATTGGATGGTTGGAATTCAGGTCGGCATAGAGTGGGATTTTGGTTGCAAAACCATTAGATAACTTAGAGTTCCTTAAAGATTAGAGAAGCAGAAAAACGCATTTGTGGTAGTTAAATTTTCAAAATTTTCTCCGGAAGGGCGAGGCCCCCATACGATTGATTGGTTGTTGGAGGTTCAGGTCAGTCAACAAAGGTAGGCTATAATGGACCACATTGAAGTTGCTGTATTCACAGACTAAAATAGCATGAACACGCCTTTGCAGCTGTTAAATTTTCAAAATTTGCTCCCGACGTTTCCGTCCCCGTGGACTGTAAACGATTGATTGGTTGATTGGAATTAGAGTCAGCCATCTTAATTAGACTATATTAGACCATTTTGAAGAAGGTTGCTGTATGCAGTGGCTGGAATAGCAGGAAAACGCGTTTGTGGTCATCGAATTTTCCAAAATAATTGCACTCCGTTCCCAAATTAAGCATGCCTATTTTACGAATCCATTTTTTTTAAATATTTCATCGAACTGGTTTCAGTTTGTTAATTATTTATTTTATTATTTTTTTTTCAGTGTACCTTCCACAAAAATTCAACAATGGGAAACCGTCTCTGCTGTAAAAATAGAGATAAGCCAAGTCGATGCATTGAACAAACACACCAAAATCATCAACAGACAAATTCGAGAGTTTACAGAGAAACGATACCGCATGCCCCAAGTCGATATTCACCCCTTATAAGAGCGGCAAACAATCTACAAAGGACTCCAGCTGTCGTAGAAATAAATAGTAAGGGCATACATCAGAGTACTGTTCATGGAAGGGGAACGCGCACACGTTGTCCTACACCAGGCCCTGTAGAAAAAAATATAAATGAAAATAATGTTCCAGAGAAGGTCACGCGTCCAGCTCAAGTTAAAACACCGTTGCTGCAAAGTAACAAAAACCTGAAACCGAATTACCAAAGCATATCAAGCGATGTAACGCGCCAATCATTAACTTTAGAGAGCGCGAAAAACGTCAGTCAAACATTGGACCAAACACGATATCCTAAGACACCGATTTTAATGAAATTGCACAAATATAAAGAAGAAGAACCCGCTAATGTTCTCCTGTTCCTAGAACATAGTAAGATTGAAGAAATGTTGGATTTAGAAAGAGATGTAGAAACTGTCGGTCTAGCTCTGTCTGTTCTAGCAAATGCGCTTAAATGCGAGTCACTGCCTAAAATATCAAAGAATATCTTGGGTAAATTACCAAACTCCATATTGCTCACAAGTGGAGTGACTTACATCTTACAACGTGAGCAAAATACAAAGAAACTGTCTTTAGTGATCTTTGACATTCTGTTTATACTCTTGAATCTTTTTGCTAAAATTCCAGAATCAAGGCGAAACCAACATCATGTTTTGTCCCTCATATTACAAAAGATTCAAAGCCTTAAAAAAACGTCTGACGTCATTGATAATACAGTAGTGAGTCTTTTCAATCAAGTGGTCAACTTAACAAAAGTGAAGGTAAAGGCGGAAGAAAAGTTGGTTACGAGAACAGAACGTGTCAATTTGGAGGATGCTGACCCTCCTAATGACTGCCGTCAAATAGCTAAAGTGAAGGTAAAAGCGGAAGAAAAGTTGGTTACGCGAACAGAACGTGTCAATTTGGAGGATGCTGATCCTCCTAATGACTACCGTCAAATATCTCTGTTACCAACGCTTAACGATTTAAACCCAAAAATAAAACCATTTTTACGGGAGAACAAGATTAAAGGGAAGTATGACAATGTGAACCACTATCTAGATGTACAGTTTCGTTTACTGAGAGAAGATTTTATAGAAACACTCCGGAATGGTTTAGCAAATTACCAATGTCGCGTGGATCAAGGCGGGGGTCAAGATGTATATATCTATACTGGGGTCAGTGTGGTTCGACCAATCTGTTCTCGAATGGAACTTTTATATCGGCTTGAATTCGACGTTACTGAACTTGGGGATATTGACTGGGACACCTCAAAGCGTCTGACTTACGGTTCTTTGGTTTGCCTCTCATCTAACTATTTCCAGACATTTTACAATGCTACCGTGATAAACAGAGATCAACAGCTGATAAAAGAAGGGAAGATAGACGTTAGATTTGAGCATGATCTGGATGATCTTTTTGCAATGGACGGTGACAAACCTTTTGTTATGGTAGAAAACAGGGCTTTTTATGAAGCTTATAGACATGTACTTGGTGGACTGCAAAATGTAAAGATTTTACCTTTCGAAAAATATATAGTACATTGTCAGAACCATGTGGACCCACCCATCTATATTCGACAAGGTCGTGGCAGAGTATTTGATTTGCGACCTTTAATTGATGATGATATTGTGCTACAAAAAACTTGCTCTTTTAGCAGGAAATCTGGGTGTGCTGCAGCAGTAAATGTCTTGGATCCCCATGCCTGGCCACCACCAGAATTATTGAACCTAAATGAATCACAATTCAGGGCCCTTCAAACGGCTTTAACCAAAGAATTTTGTATGATTCAAGGTCCACCAGGTACAGGTAAAACTCGCGTTGGATTAAGAATAGTCAAGGCGTTACTCCATAATTCTAAAAATTGGGAAGCACCGGGTGTTCCAACAAGACCAATGTTAATTATATGTTATACAAACCATGCTTTAGATCAGTTTCTGGCGGGAATTGCTGGATTTTATGATGGTCAAATAGTTCGCGTTGGAAATAGAATTACCAACGAAAAACTTGAAAAGTATTCTTTAAAAGCCTGGAAGGACCGAGGACGAAAGGAAGGCCGATATAAGAATCTTGGTAGAGAGAGTTATAATCACGGCAGAAATACTGAATACTATCAAAATATTATAGAGCGTGCATCTCACAATGTTGATCCAGAGGGTGATGATATCATATGTGAAGACAATTTGTACCAAATTATGTTACCAAGGCACAGAACACAGCTTCAGCAAGCCTATTGTTCTGGAGATTCAGTAATTATGGAATGGCTAGGTTTGAGTAAAGTTACTGAAAACAAAGATAATGATTTTCGGCTATCCAGAAAGCAAAAAAAGACTTCCCGTCAACAAAGAAAATCAAACATTAGAATGGCGGAAGAGGACGTTAACGACGTTGATAACATTTTTGCGATTGATACCAAATCTCGCTGGCAGTTGTACAGATATTGGGTTTCGAAGGCTCGAACGAAGGTAAGGCAAAATGTTACACATCAATGTAAAGAATACTTGGAATCTTGCACCGCTCAAAAAGGTGTGATGCTTATGAAGGAAAAATTGATATTGTCAGAGGCCTCTGTTATCGCCATGACCACTACAGGGGCAGCAAAATATCAACACATACTTCAAGAGATAAATCCAAGAATAATTGTCATTGAAGAAGCAGCGGAAGTATTAGAAGGGCATGTCATTGCTGCTCTTAGTGAACAATGTGAACATCTTATTCTTATAGGAGATCACAAACAATTAAGACCGAACCCAAATGTCCACAGACTTGCTAAAGAATTTAACCTTGAAATATCGCTCTTCGAAAGAATGGTGGATAATGGTGTTCATTGTGACTGTCTTGAACTTCAGCATAGAATGCGACCTGAAATATCCAAATTACTGAAGTCCATATACCCAAAGCTAGTAGATCATCAGAGTGTATGTGGCAGACAAGATGTGAAAGGAATGGCAAATAACGTATTTTTTATAAACCATTATAACAAAGAAGATCATGATGCAGAGACAAAGAGTCGCTCCAATGTTTATGAGGCACGCTTTTTGGTAGGTTTAACTGATTACCTTTTAAAACAGGGATATGGTACACACGAGATAACGATCCTTGCAACATATTCGAGTCAAAAGCAGCAGTTGGGTAGATTGATGTCTGACGATCAGTTTAAAGGAATAACAGTCACATCGGTTGATAATTACCAAGGAGAGGAAAACGAAATCGTCATTCTGTCTTTGGTTCGGAACAACAAAGAAAGGGACGTAGGATTTTTGAAAACTGATAATAGAGTATGCGTGGCCTTGTCCAGAGCCAAGAAAGGACTTTATGTTATGGGTAACTTTGACATCCTTCGGCATAAAAGTCCATTATGGAATGAAATAATAACAACCCTGGAAAGGCATGGCGAAATAGGACAAACCCTTGTACTGAAGTGTCCAAACCATCCTAAAGGTAAAGGAATAAAGATTAACACACCTGATGATTTTGATAAAGCTGCATCTGGGGGATGCCAAAAAATATGTAAGTCTCGTTTAGATTGTGGACATGCCTGTGAGCTGCAGTGTCACCTTATTGATCTAGAGCACCGGGACTATACTTGCCGTAAACCGTGTCCTAAAACCTGCGAAGAAGGACATCGATGTCATCTAATGTGTTTCCAGGGTTGTAAAAAATGTCAAGTGTCTGTATCCAAATTTATCTCAAGATGTGGTCACTACGACCAAGTGCCTTGTCATAGGCCACCAGCACAGCACAAGTGTAGGTTTCCGTGTGAGAAAATGCTTTCATGTGGACACCAATGTGGAAATCTTTGCGGTTTTGACCACAAGTGCAATATATGTTATGTGTAGAATCTTTTGCAAAGACAGTCATGTCCCATGTTGTGAATGGAAATTTTTTTAAAATGTCACAAATTGGTAAAACAATAATTGTATGTTTTACAAACATTTTCACTGCGGTAAGACCGTTCGCCAAATCTTAGGTGAATTCACGGTCCGTTAACAAGAGACATTATTTAAATATGCACAATAATAAGTGATACATTATTATTTGAAGTGAATGGGGCAATCTTCATAATTCCCTGTACAATTTTAACAGATAATTACTTTTTAATTCACTATTCTAATTCACTTTAGCTTTTGCCATCATTAATCATTATCTATTATATAAGTATAAAACAGGACACTTTCTATCGTGTAAAATACCGAATTTGTCCAATCTATTAGTAACAGAAAGTCGTTCTATTGGGAGAGACGAAACGTATGAAAGATAGGGCATCAAACCATTTAGAAAATTAAATGTACATTATATAAGAGATAAATCTGAATATTGCAGGTCTTTATTTTGACTTCAAATGTTATATAAACTATTATTTAGACATATATTTATATGGCAAGCCTCGCTAAACAACTCTCTAAACCACAGGATGACCGAGGTTTAAACGGATCGAAACACGATCGACAATTTCATTTAATTTAAAATGGATAATCTAGAAATAGTACCGATTGTCAAGTACCTATGCCACGATAATAAACAATCTCCGCTACATCTCCAAACAGTGGTAATTTCGCTCAGAATAAAATAATTTTAATACAATTTTCAATATGTTAATTTTTTATGATCTATTTTTGAACTATTATATCAAGAACGAACCGCTCCCCTTATCCAAATCTTACATAGTGAATCTTTAAAGATATTTGGAATTTGACGTGGGTATTTCAGGTAGATTAGTACATGTTGATAAACGAGTATTAAAATCAAACACAGTAAAGGCCCAAAATATCGCCAAGATTGCTTAGCCGTGCCTATGTGCAATAAGTCACATGGGAAGCTTGATAACCACATTTTTACGACCTTGTTATCAAGATAGTGCAGCAATCAGTTTGGAAACCTGTAATCAATCAAAATAGAACTTTGGATAATTGCTCGTGATTATGATTAGTGCACCTATCTAAAACGCTATTACCCAGATATTCACCAAAAAAACTTTTATATTTACTTCGCATATTAAATGCAATATAACTTTGACAGGTAATCTGAAAAAACCAATTAAGTCAAAATTTGGTGAAAATTGACTTAGACCCTTATTTGGACTTATTTCAGCCTCCACTGAAAAGGCTTCTAATTATCTTCATCTACAAAGCCAAAATAAAATTTGTTTTATATTCAGTAGCTTAATCCTGAAACAAAACAATTTTCCCTTGTTTTCTCTAATTTGCATTCAACAGACTTAATGGATTTTTTCCAGAGGTCGGATTGCATATGGATTTAAATATTTAAACAGTAATATACCATAAGCAACTGTCAAGCATGTGGTTAGAGTTTGTTTGGAGGTTTTATATACAGGTCATTTTTTAAAAAAAATTAGTACGTGCTTAGGGCATCGTGGGAAGGGGGTGCCATAGAATATCTGCATTGTTTGTTTGATGACATATTTAAAACATTTTACTTAGTTTTTCGTTGTTTTCTTACTGTTATCTGCCCTAAGCACGTAAATATATTGCTTAATGGTTAATCCAGCTCTGAAAGATGACTATATACCGTGTTTATGTTTATGAATGGATATTGTCTAGATTTCTTGAAATTGTAAAGCAATCTTGTCAAAGTAATACTGTGACAAATACATTTTCATGCATTTAAATTATTGTAAATATTCGGAATTACCTCAAACAAATGAAAGGGGTACGTTTACGTGCACATCACTGTGTACATGGGACCTCAGGTTCTCGTCCCACCCGAACGACTAGACAATGTTCCTTTCAGGCCCTCGGGCCTGCTCCATTGACACAGGGAAACCGTCCCGGGAGGCCTAATGGTTAGGGAGCCAGCGTTTTATTCGCCGAGCCAGCGCGGCTCCCTACATAAAACAAATGATTCAGCATTGAAATTTAAAATAATATACATGTATACTCTAAAAATAATGATATATTTATGCAGATTATTTACATTTGAGATTAAAAAATATACTGTTATAATTCAGAATTATATACTAAGCAGCGAAAGAAACGTCAGGTTGGTATGTTACTCTGAAGTTGCCAAATGTTTTTAAACGCCCACATTTAGATGTGGACGTATATTGTTGTCGCCCCTGTCTGTTCGGACGTCCGGACGTCCGTCCACAAGTGTTTGTATAGATTTAGAAGTATAGATTTATCTCCCTAAGATCTCGGCTCCTTTCGATATTGGCATGTATCGGACCGTTACTGCATGGATTGTGGCCCCTGATTGTACGAAAAATCGCGTTTTTAGCTTGTGGACACTATAAAGGTCACAATTTTTATCCGATTTTGTTGAAACTTGAAATGTAAGTTTATAAAAGATCTCGGTTCCTTTCGATATTCGCGCATATCGGGCCGTAAATTCCTGAATTATGGACCTTGGTTGTACGAAAAATCGCGTTTTTAGCTTGTGGACCCTAAAGAGGTCATCATTTTTATCCGATTTTAAACACTGTTTCAATATATCCCCGTTACACCCTAAGGATGGTTCAGTTCGAATTTCGTGAAAATCGGCCCAAAACTGACAGACAAAATGGCCGCCTTTCGTACTCAAATAGCGTAAAACTATGGTATATCAAGGTTGTGGACCTTCTAGAGGTCACAATTGTCTTCTGATTATGGTGAAACTTCTTGAAAATCGGCCCAAAATTGACAGACAAAATGGCTGCCCCTCGTACTCAAATAGCGTAAAAATATGGTATATCAAGGTTGTGGACCTTCTAGAGGTCACAATTTTCTTCTGATTTTGATGAAACTTAAAATGTAAGTTTATAACCCAAAGATCTCAGATCCTTTCGATATTTGCGCATATCGGACAGTGACTTCCTGAGTTATGGTCCATGATTGTACAGAAAATCGCGTTTTAGCTTGTGGAGACTATAGCGGTCCTATTTTTTATCCGATTTTAAAAAAAACGTTTGAATACATCACCGTTACACCCTAAAGGTGGTTGAGTTCGATTTTCGTAAAAAAGGGACTAATACTGACAGACAAAATGGCCGCCCCTCGTACTCAAATAGCGCACAAAATATGGTATATCAATGTTGTGGACATTCTAGAGGTCATAATTTTCTTCTGATTTTGATGAAACCTGAAATGTAAGTTTATAACCAAAAGGTCTTGGTTCTTTTTGATATTCGCGCATAAAGGATAGTAACTTCCTGAATTATGGCTCCTGATTGTTCGAAAAATCGCATTTTTAGCGTGCGGATTCTCTAGGATTCAGTTTCTATTCCGATTTTAAAAACCGTTTAAATATATCATCATTCCACCATAATGAAGGTTGAATTCGAATTTCGTGAAAATCGAGATGAAACTGCCCGACAAAATGACCGCTCTTGTGTAAACGTATGCAATACGAAAGTTGTGGGCCCTCTAGAGGTCACAATTTTTATCCCATTTTGATGAAACTTAAAACATATCTTTATTTCCCACAGATCTCAATCTCTTTCGATATTTGCACATTTCAGACAATAACTTTCTGGATTATTGTCCCTGATTGTACAAAAAATCCCGTTTGTTTTTAGCTTGTTCTGTATCCATCTCTTGCAAAATGTGGGCGTATCCTGCCTGGCAGCCGCTGGTTATTGTACGTTTGTGACCATATCTCCAACTTAACCTGAACAATAAGACTCCCAAACACAGAATTGAACCCAGGAAATGTTCTCAAAATCACAACCTGACTTCTGAGATGGTAATGTGTTCTCCGTGATTTTCATGTAACTCACACTGCACGTGCTGTTCACCGGGACCACTGACCAGCCCTATAAAATGCACCCCCACACCTGGTTGAATCATTCACACTACAACGTCAGCAGCATGCCACGACTCACGACAGCTCAGAGGAACCAGGCGCTTGTTAGACTCGACGCTGACCATACTGTCACAGCCGTTGCCAATCACTTCCAGGTCAATGTTCGGATCAACTACAGGCTTCAGCAACGCTTTCGGGCCACCAACACCACGGATGATCGCCCCCGAACTGATAGACCAAGGGTAACCACAAGGCGACAAGACCGCCATGTTGTGCGACAGCACGTGCAGAATCCCTTCACACAGGCATCTGAGACAGCACGTCAGACAGTGGGAACACACGGAAGACCCATCAGTACCGATACAGTGCGCCGACGACTCACAAGAGAGAACATCCATTGCCGTAGACCTTACCGGTGACCGACGTGAACGTCTACAGTTTGCTCAAAAACACCAGAAATGGCGACACGGGCTATGGGGAACTGTTCTGTTCAGAGATGAGAGTCGGTATTGCGTATCAACTGAAGATGGCAGGGCCAGAATATGGCGTGGACGTGGCCAGCGTTATTCTGACCAAATTGATCAGTCTGAATGTGTCATGGAATGAGACTCATGGGAAGGCCTAAGCATAATGGTTTTGGGTGGAATCGACCTGAACCAGAGAGTGGGTCATGTGGTGGTCCAGGGAGAGGAGGTGGCATCACAGAAGTGCGCTACATCGTGAACGCTCTAACGCCAAAAGTTATCATCCAATTGTTTTAAAATTGGTATATGTTGTTTACATTAGTGAGATAAAGAATCCTATTTACTTTCAATAATTTCCATTTATTACGTCTAGAGTTATGGCCCTTGTTTCACTTTGTTGAACCTTGTGAACGCTCTAATTCTAAAAGTTAACATACGATCTTTGTGAAATTTATATGCATTATTTAAATTAGTGAAACGAAGAAGCCTATTGAATTTCAGCAATTTCCGTTTATTACGTCTAGATTTATGGCCCTTGTTTCACTTTATTGAACCTTGTGAACGCTCTAACACCAAAAGTTATCATCCGATCTTTCTGAAATTTATATGCATTATTTAGATTACTGAAACGAAGAAGCCTATTGAATTTCGGCAATTTCAGTTTATTACGTCTAGAGTTATGGCCCTTGTTTCACTTTATTGATCCCTGTGAACGCTCTCACGTCAAAAGTTATCATCCGATCTTTCTGAAATTTATATGCATTATTTAGATTGCTGAAACGAAGAAGCCTATTGAATTTCAGCAATTCCCGTTTATTGCGTCTAGAGTTATGGCCCTTGTTTCACTTTATTGATCCTTGTGAACACTCTAACGTCAAAAGTTAACATCTGATCTTTCTGAAATTTATATGCATTATTTAGATTACTGAAACGAAGAAGCCTATTGAATTTCAGCAATTTCCGTTTATTACGTTTCACTTTATTGAACCTTGTGAACGCTCCAACGCCAAAAGTTATTATTCGATCTTTGTGAAATTTATATGCATTATTTAGATTAGTGAAACGGAGAAGCCTATTGAATTTCGGCAATTTGCGTTTATTACGTCTAGAGTTATGGCCCTTGTTTCACTTTATTGATCATTGTGGACGCTCTAACGCAAAAAGTTATCACCAGATCTTTGTGAAATTTATATGCATGATTTAAATTAGTGAAACGAAAAAGCCTAATGAATTTCAGCAATTTACAATAATTACTTCTAGAGTTATTTCCCTTGTTTCACTTTGTTAAACCTTGTTAATGCTCGATTGATGATAGTTATCATCCGATATGTATGAAATTTATATGCATCATTTAAATTTGTGAAATAGATCTATTGAATTTCAGCAGTTTCCGTCAATAATTTCTAGAGTTATGGCAATTGTGAACGTTTGAATGACAAAGGTGATCATGTGATCTGTATGAAATTTTTATGCATTATTTAAATTAGTAAAACGAAAAAGCCTGTCAAATTTCAACAATTTCTGTAGATTACTTCCAGAGTTGAGACCCTTGTTTCAGTTTGTAGAACCTTGTTAACCCTCAAACGACAAAATTTATAATCTGATCTGTATGAAACTGTCTTGTAAAGGCCCCCAATTACCTACAAAGGAATAAATATGCGACAACCCTTGATGACCGCTAGGACGATGTAGCTGCTGTGGGCGAATGTTTTGTTGCCTGGCAACCTATCTTTACATTTTATATATCATAGCTATTCCTAATTTTTATAAATGATCTCCCACTCAATATTGAATCAAGTCAGATAGATTTGTTTGCTGATGACAGTACCCTGCATTGTTCACACAAAGATATTTTATCCATCGCCAAAAATCTCCAAAATGATCTCTATTTGGTTGCTGAATGGTGTGAAAACAATGGGATGGTAATCAATCCTTCGAAAACAAAATCAATGCTGATTTCAACAAAACACAAAAGAAATCAGAAAAACCTAACTTTATCTCTCCATGGTGAGAAAATTGAGACGGTTACTACCGCAAAATTACTTGGAATTCAAATTGACCAAGACCTTAATTGGGAAGCACAGATAGCAGATATGTCTAAAAAACTTGCATCAAAAATATTTCTCCTAAATAAGATAAAAGATCATTTACCTTACGAGACAAGAATTTTGTTTTATAACAGTTACATACTACCAATATTTGATTATTGCTCTATTATTTGGGGAAATGCTACCAAAAGTAGATTAGACATTCTTTTAAAATTACAAAAGAGGGCAGCAAGAGCTATTCTTGATGCACCGATTGAAACTCCGTCCACCTCTTTATTTACTAAACTCGGTTGGCTTACCCTTACACAGAGGATTCTTTACAATAAAATTGTCTTATCATTCAAAATTATTACATTTAATACTCCACTTTATCTAAATTTCCATTTTTTTGAAAAATCTCTTGTTTCCAAAACGGATATCTTGCTCCGTTCACAGACCAGTAAATCTCTTTTTCTTCAAAAATGCAAAACGGAATCCATGAAACGTACTTTTCATTATTCTGCATGTCTTTTATGGAACAATCTGCCTTTTGATATAAAGATGTGTAAAAATGTTGAAAATTTTAAGATTAAACTGAAAACTCATCTATTTTGCACACTGTAGGAACCATAATATTCAACTGATGACATACTTATTATTTTTAACTTGCAACTGCACTCTATTTTATTTTGTGTGTAATTATAGTGTTCTTCCTATATTCTACTTGTATAATGTATATGTTTTGTAGTTTGGGAGTGACTTATCAAACTTCCCACTTTAAAATGCTATTGCATTTCTAATGATTTTAAATCTATCCTGATATTACATGTATATATGTCTTTGTAGTTTAGGAGGGACCTATGGAAGATTAGTTTTTTTTTTGCAAACTAAATACGTTGCCTCATTAAATAAAGTTTTTATTATTATTATTATTATTATACATAGATACAAGCAAAGTAAAGATTACAATACTAAAGTCATTCTCAAACCCTAGCCATATATGGTTAGTGAAAATTTACTGGAGAAATTTCCCACAAGATATCTGTTATCAACCTCGAATTGAATGTGTACCACATTATGACTCTTTTTTATGTAACAATATGCCACTCATTCGTTACAAGCATAGTATAGATTACAATACTAAAGTCATTCCCAAGCCCTAGCCAGTCAGACTCGCTTGGTGAGTCTGCTGATAAAAATTGCTACATCTTTTCTCTTCTAGAATCTGTCTGCTGTCCTACGAATTCTCAAATGTGCGATAGTTTTGTAGCTTTGGGTTTTGGACCTTCAATTATCTAATTGGTCAAATATGATGTGAATAATCAGAGAGATTCGTTATTGGAACCAAAAGACGTCGAAACCCAACCTTATTATGGATAGTGGAAATTTACTGAAGAATGTGACTGTATGCCACTCATTCGCTAACTTGATTTAAGTACATGTGAATCTAATAACTTTCCAAAGATACTAATTAATACAATATAATGCCATCATTAATTTCAAGAGCAAAAATTCTAGCAATATTGCTACAACAATCTGCCATATTATACGACCTCGTAATTAAAATAGTTTTCCCAGAAATTGAAATTGAAACTAAGAAATGTTGCATAATTATCAACAGATTTACTTACACTGAAAATTGAGTTTGAGTTATTATTAACTATATTTTATATAACTAAATTAAGACCCATTCCACTCTTCGTGATGTCTTAGGATAGTAGAGTTACCACTTAGGACTTCCGTAGTTTTATCGAATTAGGGCACTAGAGCCTCGTTCGTATTTGTTGACTCGTTCTCGTTCCTGTCGTCTGCTACACCGAAGCGGTGGTAGATAATCATCTCGCCCCTTTTACAGGTATGGCAACTGATGTTAAGAAAATTCCGATAAACAATTTACCAGATGTAAATATTGTCCCACAGAACGCGAGAAAAGTCAATTATGCCCATAAACATGTTAATTTAGCGTTGCTACTAGTGCAAGGGATGGAGACTGATGGTGGAACAAAAATTATAGACCAAGCTGGAAATCAAGTCGTGGTGAAGTCTAATGACCCTAGACTTCATAGGAATCTCACCATCAACGAATTCAGATTGGCTTTCTCGCGTTATAAGAATGTCATATGTGAGAAAGAACCAGAGCGCAGAAAAGAACTAGACGGGTATGCGGGCCTTATTGATAGTCTATTCCTGCAGTTTGGTAGTTCCCATTTCTACGAGTACAACAAGGCTTTCTCTTGAGGCTTTTTGCTTGTATCAAGAGCATGTCCTGTGATCGCGGTCAGAGTTCCCCGCATGTACCTGGCTTCTGTCCCCTAGTCGTATCTAACTCAACTTTTTCCAATACTCCGTAGAGCGGCTATGGTACCAACGAAAAATTTAGAAGACCAACTTCAAAATTTCATAAACATGGTAGATCCAGACTTTTTCATAACGGGAAAGAAATTTGTAACAATTTTAATTCTGTTCGATGCTCATTCACTCATGTTAACTTCACTAAAATGTTACATATATATATATGCAGCAGATGTCGTTCCAGCAACCACTCAACCAACGTTTGTGTAAGAAATAAAGACGCAGAATAAATGTTAAAACTAAAGCTTACAGTTGATTTTTGTCCATAACTACATAACCTTGAGTACGAATTTTAAACAATATGTATCCCGAATTCCCGGAACAAATTATATCTTTAAGGCGACTACCCCTATCAACATTGCTGCTCTGGAATTGGAATCACAGAACCACCCTGATAAACATTTTACTGCTGTGATCATAAATGGTCTGAAGCATGGTTTTGACACAGGATTTACCTCCCTCCCCTCAAAACGTTATGTGTGTAAAAATCTCTTGTCAGCCAGGAATCAACCTGAACATTCTTGCATGAACGAGTATGGAAGAGGGGTCATACTCAACAAAACAGACATTGTAGATGCCTTTAAGCCGCTCCCTATATCACCTGACTTGTGGGCCTATCATGGTGTGATGTGGGAAGGACAATACTATTTCTTTATGAGGTTGTGTTTTGGATCACGCAGTAGTCCAAAAATATTTTCTCTCCTTTCCAAGCCATACACCGTTAATTATGGCCTAGTATATCTTTTGTATTTGCTTGATGATTTTCTGTTAATTAGTAGTACGTCATCATATGGTGCAAAACCTGTACAAACATTGAAAAATGGTTTAGGAGTCTAGATATCCCTATACATCCCAACAAAACCATGGAACCTGCTATGACTTTTTCTAGGTATAGACCTTGATAGCATTAGGATGAAAGCTTCCGTATCCCTTTTAAGACAAGGTGGAATAAATTTTGTGCATCCTGAAATCATTTTCCTCACTTAATAAGGTCACGAAAAGAGAGCTGCTTAGCCTACTCGGGCATCTAAGCGTTATACCAGGAAGAAGCTTTGTCTTATACCTATTGTCTTTAGTATCAGTGGTTAAGGAGTTGCACCATCACATATACCTTAATGTGGTTTGTCGACGTGATAGACTTTTTAGAACTCTGGAATGCCAAATCGTTTTTTTCCATGACCTATTTATTGTAGAATCGGCCGATATAGATCTATACACAGATGCTAGTGGCAGTAAAGGATATGGTGGTTATTTCAGTCGGAGTTGGTTTTCTTGTGCGTGGCCTAACGATCTTTTTTTTTTAGAACAGAATGACATGTACATCGCTTTCATGGAACTTGTACCTATTGACCCCCATATTAACATATCAATGTCAGACGTGAATTTTATGTCATTAGATAATTTTGAGTCTTCAGACAAGGGGTGACTATATCTATTAACCGAGTTAGAAACTCGCCACAATTATGCCCAGTAGCTATTATGCAGAATTATTTAATTCTTAGAAACAGCAGTGGCGCATTAAGCGAGGATCCTCCATTTGTTAGCAGCAAGGTACGGGCCTAGGCAGGTCTTTATTTATAAATATTTTAAAGGAAGCTCTTAACAACTTGGGTTTTCAATCAAATGAATATAATGGGCACAGCTTCAGAATAGCAGCGGCCATGACAGCGCCACAGCGGCCAGAGCCCAAGTGCCAAACCACCTCACCAAACCTATGGGGGAGATGGTCATCTGAATGCTTCCAGAAATACATTAGAACAGATGCCAAGTCTATAGATACACAAGAGAAAATGGGCTTATGTAACTGGTGTATAATTTTTCAGGGTCAGACCACGATTATTCTCATCTGTATTCAGTAGTCAGTAAAAGTTAATTTATTTAAGGATACTTTATATGTAGTAAATTATCTCTACAACTATTTTTGGGAGCTTTCATTACAGGTCTTAGGGTTCACTCGTGTTCCCTCATCAACCTGCAATTCCATTTGGCATTTAATTAAGCCGTAGCTTAATTCTTTTTCCCTCAAAAATATATCATAATTATCTTAACACTTTGGCTCATAGTTTTATCTGACAAAATTTACAACCCGAGCTTTCTTCATCCGAAGTTAAAATCCTATAGCAACCATGGCCCCGAAATCAACTCCTACTCAGATTCCGCAGTTGTCCTACTTACAACTGCCTTATACTCATGCTCTCAGCTCCTCTCATGTGCTGCCTTTTCAGTTTCGCAACGAAACTGCCATCAAGAGAAACAAAATTTCTACTGCCTAGCCGTCCGTTGCCCCAGCTCGGTACGACCATGAGTGGACTCCCTTATTGCCAAAGATGTTATTGTGATTAAATGTGTAATTTATATAATTGTTAATATTATATGTTGATATTTATTAAACCTGTTTCAATCAAATATGCGTTAACGTTAATTTGATGTTATTTAAATAAAGATTTATTTATCTATTGTTTGTTATCATTAGTGCTATAATTAGTACTTCAGTAACGAATATTGATTTGTGACATACAGGCCTGTACCAAAAACAGATAGCGAGACAAGAAAACAGAAGCTTGTTCACCTGATTGTTTATCTCGGTTCTAATGTTTGAAGTTTATAAAGAATTCCTGCAGAATCCTAATTACAAACAAACCTCTCAAAAGCTCTGAATACGACGTTTCTATTTCCAAGATAGGTTCACGGATTTACTGACAAGGGTAACAGATGATAGTGTTTATTCAACGCGGCAACGGCAGGAAACAGTGCCTTAAGTCGGTGATATTGAACCAGAGCACCCGATTGATTTCCTCAACTCGTGATTGTCTCGTCCCTCTATTTCACGTTCAAAAATCCTAGACTTCTTGTTTGCAAACCCCACGCTCTCAGTCTTCTGGCCCAGGAACTGCAATTTTACACTTTCACAGGAAGGAGGATTTGCCCAAATCCACCCGAAGTCTACCGACATTCCAAGTCGATCACATATTTTAAGACTGTACTTTGTAATTTGAACATTTCTTGTGCCAAGTGTCATTCTATTGGATACAATAATAGCTATTTTTGTACGAAAAACCGAGGTCCCGTGTATATATTGGAATGCACGTAAAAGATCCCCTGGCAGTTGGAATTCGATATAAGAGTGCGGCGTATGCCCGTCTTCATTAGCTCAGTATAGGAGCAGAACAGTAGGACGTTAAACCCCATTTCATTTCATTTCATTTCAGCTATTTTTGTGTGAACTCTGACTTTCATCCTTGTAGCCACTGGGAAGAAAAATAACTCGTGTATAATAACGTTTAATCTTAATTTATTTGTAGCAGATCGACCTATACATGTATGGACTGAATTCATTGTTATAGCGCTTGTCAAACCAAATAGGTCCATTGTTAGAATTATTATAATCACACAGACACACATAGTTTGGCAGATACCATTATAAAATAATCCGTAGTATTTAAACGTCCAAATATCAATGTAAGCCCTATATTGAAGGATACATTTGAGCTCAGGCATCTATCAGGCATGTTTAATTCTATAACCTTTTACTCAATTAAACTCTGATTCTTTTAAAAGAGGAAGTCGCAGTGGCTCAGTAAGAGCAGGGGATTTCGGGCCCGCTCCGGGTGTTAGCCGAGAAAGTTCCTCGGGATTTTCCGACGTGGTTTGTGCTTGTCATTGGTGAAGGGCGTGGGGTCGGACGTGTCTATTCGTTAGGGTGGGCCAAAAACCAAACTTTAGTTTACACATTGGCATGTACGTAAAAGAACCCTTGGCAGTTGGAATTTGAAATACGATTAGCTGTGGTGTCGTTGTCCGGGCAAAATAACCCACATAGCACAGTAAGTTTATGGCGTATGCCTATCTTCATTATCCCAGTCGGTGCACAAAAGTAGGACGTGAAACCCCATTTCATTTCAGTGTTTACTGAAGAGTCTTCACTGCACGAAATAGTTCTAATATAATTTTATACACGGAAGATTATAAAACTAACCACTACCTTGAAGAAGTAGCGATTATAACCTGATTTATTTCAAAAGATAAGTCGCAGTGGGTGTGTGGGTGTGTTTGAGGGGACGGGGGTGGGCATTTTGATTTCTCTAATTCTGCCGCCTTATGATACATTGCTTTGATAATGTACATAAAACATTTAATATCGAAAGATAGAAATTATACTATCTCCTCAACTATACAAAACTTACAGCAGCAAAAGAGTAGAATACAGTGAGTACATCACAAAATATATAGTATACATTATGACCGATAAACTGTAATAAAATTTGTCAAGTAGGGGGAGGGGAGGGGGCGGGGTACTATTATTATAATTTATACATTCTATAATAATTTTGACATATGGGTCTGAATAGATATATAAAGACAACATAAATTCGTAAGTGGAATTCTTTTTTAAACTACGCGCCCTGTCTGCCATTGTAGTTTTCTGCGTCCAAGATTTAAGATTTTTACCCTACTAAACCTTTCGATGCATGACTTTAAAATGAGCGAATGTTTTTAGTTGGAACAGATACCATCCTTTTGTCATTCAAAAATTGAAAAAATATTAATATCTTCGCATTGGTCTTTCGATTGCCACGCGTCAAATTTAACTGATGAGAGCTTTTTACCATACCCATAAAATGCGCATCTTAGATTTAGAATTTGTATAATTTATTGTTGTAGTTAATTTGGCCATTTCGTGTTGCAAGCTCTTTTAATCTATGATTAACTGATTCAGATTTGTTGTCTGATCACAAATTATTTATTTGAATTTCGCAAAGTGCTAAATTTTCCTGTATTCTGGTGTTTCTTTCACTATATATATCCCATAGGTTGTCCTTCATGAACTTCTATTTAACAATTCTGATTTCGAACACACTGTTAGTTTTCCTGAAATGTTAATTCTTTTCGGGGCCCTTATTCACGAAAACTTAAACTAAGATACAATCGAAATTTTAAGAAATACTGCAATTCGATTGGCTGACCAATATGCAAATTGGATATATGCAAATTGATTTTACTGGTCAGCCAATCGAATTGCAGTATTTCTTAAAATTTCGATTGTATCTTAGTTTAAGTTTTCGTGAATAAGGGCCCGGTACGGATATTCACGATTTAATGTTGTTCTTTATATGTTCTATACACAACAATACGATTCTATAAGGGACATTTTCGATTACATAAGAAAATTCAAATATCTATTGAAGGAATATGAAAGAAATCGACACCGTTGTGCCCTTTAACGACACCAATATAGAGAAATAAGTCATTACATAAAGTCATATTACTAATATATGTACAACTAATACAGAATATTAAATTATTACGAATAATGTATGTAAAACACAAATATATCAATATAAAATAAAAGTTGATATTAAATGAATGGTGTGAATATTAAATTATTACATATAGTAAAACTGAAATATATCAAGTTAAGATAAAACTTGATAATATATTAATGGTGTCAACCAATTATAATACATCATATAAATATCATATATACACACATATTAAAGCCGTGGAACGGTATTTGTATTTGTTTTTGGAGAAATCTATTCTAAATGTATTAAAACGGATTATTTAATTAAAGGGGCATTATTCAAGAGCTAAATCCGCCTTTTGCAGGTCTTTTTAGGCCTTAAATGTTATATAAATTATATTAACATGACACGGCCATAATTAATTCTAGGTGCTCCGATTTTAAGTAGATTCGAACGGTTCGGTCATTCAATGATTTAATTTAATACTGGAAAGGCGAGCCTCAGAATCGAATAACCAGCATCTTGTCAAAACTACAAACAGTGATAACTTCGCTCAGAATAAAGTAATTTGAATAAAATTATCAATATATTCATTTTTCATTATCTTATTTTCAACTATTATAGCAAGAACGGCCAGATCTTTATCTAAATCTTACATAATGTATGTTTAAGAATAATGTATGTTTAACATATAAACGGTAGATAATCTTCCGGCTTGGGTTACATCAGATCAAAAAGAGGCCCATCAAGAGATTTTGCCTGAGACTTGTAAATGGTCCCGTCTTGTTCATATCATCTACAGGGGAAGTCGGGTGTTGCTAAATTGTTAAATCACCCTTTGTAAATACTGAATGGAATCGAACCATTTTTGGGCTGATATTCCTATTATATATTCAACTTTCGCAATATTGTAGTCTGCTACGTCAATAAACGAAGTCGGAATAAAATCAGATCAAATTAGTGTTCTAACAAGTGGACTATGCCAGCAGAATGTGTAAAAGAAAATTGCGTTCCCGTAGAGCGCTGGGTGTTTCGAAAAAAGTACTTTTAAATAGGAGACTTGGGAGTCGAAAATATTTAATTTGGTTGTAGACCAATGCAGGAACCCCTCTTTCATATATAGCTAAGGGATTTATGACTTCTCATTATAATATTTATTCAAACTGTAACTGTAAAGCATAAAGATAATCACTTTCTTCTGTATGTAGTGGGCCCTGTGCATCATCCATTTCGGGAGCCTCTATATTGCCAGCGTGTAGTGCATGGTTCTCTCCACCTATAATTTCATGACACTCAGGACAATTAGCAGTTCCATCTGGTCTACCACAATCGCCAATTGAGTAATAGTGTCCTGAAAGAATACAAAACAGGGATATATATACTTTAAAAGATCCATCGTTAGGTAACATATATAGGTAAAGTATATTTCATCAATCCTACATAACAGTGGACTGGACAACTATCCAGATATATCCGTTACCGAAAACGATAAATGGTGGGTGCTGGTTATAACTTTCTATACGGATAACATCATGTATTTCACTGTAAATCAGCGGCGTTTCGCTTCTATTTGCCGAAGCACTGCTCCACTCCCTTGATTAAATACAATAACATTTAACTCACCGTTTCTGCACTGATACCATTGACCCTTTCTTCCACCAATAGCAGCAACGATATTTAACCTCTCTTGATCTGTGATACCTAGAGTACTCCTTGGTATGTATTGTTCAATGGTCTCAATCATCAATGTCATGTCATCATCGGGAATAGTATGATCCGTCTCCATTTCTCGAATTGCGGAAGCCAAACGTCCCATGAACTGGGCCGGTATTTTATCAACTTTATCGCTGGTTCTGGCACGACCTACGGATAATATAACCCAGTTCTTTAGCTTTTTCAGCCCTGCCTTGGCATCATGTACCTCTTGCTCTGAAAACAATGTTCTCCTGATGCTGACCCACTCTTTCATCTGATGCACGAAAACTAGAACTGTCTTAAAGTAGTCTTCATCGAGACCCAGTTGTCTTCTTGTATTGTCAAGTTGTTGACAGCGAGATGTTATATTTTCATATATGCTTATCTGTGACACAACGGCCCGTAGTTTGTTTTCAGCTTCAATTTCATCATCTCCATATATTCGTTGAATAAATGACCTGAGCTCGTTTGAAACCCGTCTCTTTTCTTCAATTTTTTTCTTAAGATCTGCAATACGTACGGAGGCACCAACAATCTTGGTTTTTATGTTATGAACGTGTTGAAGAGCTTTCTTTACTATATTTCCATATCTTGATGTCTTGATTATCATCGTGTTACACATAGGGCATCGTTTAATACCTATTTCACTATCTGCTGTTGGATCCGTCTCCATTAATTTATCCAATCCATTAACTTCAAAAATATGACAACAATCTTCTAAGTAAATATACCTAGACACGTTAACATCTTCCTCTCCCCATATGTGTAAATCTTCTAACTTATCACGATCACACACTCTACATATTTGTTGACCAGGTTCGCCACAATATTCGCCACAAAGTCCAATGCATTGGTGACCACAAGCCAATAGTTTCCTGCATGGTTCGTCACATTTCACTCGGTCGCACAATTCGCTGCAGCGTTTTGTGCATACATGGTGTCTGCATCGCCATTTACACCCCTCATTACAAGGGATACAGGGTTCGCCACATTTGTTGGTGCATTCGTTATGCTTACATTTGTTAATGCAGGACTGGTAACATGGGGGGCAAACGGAACACGCATCCAAACAGATATGCCCGCAGATTAGAGTTCTTCCACATCGCTCTTGACATGGCATGTGGAGCTTCCCTTTATAACAATCTCCACATGTGCCTTTACAGTCGTGACCACACTTTAACGTTTCGCCACAAAGGTGGTTGCATTTACTCGAATCTTTTTCATGACAAGGTATAATTATTTTATGACCACAGCGTTCGCGATCTACCTCAACCATAGCCATACATTTAGTCTCCAGCAGAGGGGAGCAGATACCTTTGCCTTTATGCCCACAAGGCAATGTCTTCGTCATCGTAGCAGTACATTTAGCTTTCCATGGTTCTTCAGAACAAGGTACATCCACCTCATGCCCACATCTCGGAATAGTTTTTGTCATCGGTATCATACAAGGTCCACATATCTCAAAGCACAATTTTTGACAAGGATGACTATTGTCGCATTGTCTTACGCACTTATTGGAACATTGGACATCTTGGTGATTTCGATCGTTACCATGACATATTCGGGTACATTGGTGCCCACATTTCAATCGTGTATTGCATTGTTTCTTACAGCCGCCACTGGAAATTTTGAAATGCCCAGGTTGTGTAGCTTTAATGAGAAAACCATGAATAGGGCAACTCAGTGGTAAACACTCGTCTATGATTTTGTTTTTGTGAGCTTTTCCGGTCATTTCCTTAATTAGAGGACTGTGCTTTTGCAAGTGTTCGAAGTTACCTATGACATAGAATCCCATTTTAGCTCTTGAAAACGCAACACATAGTCGATTATTTTGGGATAAAAATCCTATCCCATCTTCTTGACTGCTTCTTACTAAGGATAGAAGTATTATGTCATTCTCCTGACCCTGATAACTATCTACGGTGGCGATTCGTACGTTTTTATACTGTTCCTTCCTCATGATTGATGAAAGATAATGCTGCTGGCCAGAATATGTAGCTAAAATTGTTATTCTCTGTGGACGATAACCCTGGTTCATCAGGTACTTGCATAACGCCTTCAAATATTTTCCTTCGAATTGGTTAACACGGGTCGTCGTCTCACAATTTACTTCATCTGGTTGGCAGTGGCTAATGAAATATATATTTCTGTCCACGCCTAAAATATCTTCATAATTCTTAACAACATCATGGTCTTTCAGGTCAGGGTAAATACTGTGTATGATCGTAGATATTTCAGGACGCATACGATGTTGAAGTTTCAGTGTGTCATATGGAATATTATTACCTATAAGTCTTTCGAAAAGGGAAATTTCCAGATTAAATTCCTTCGCAAGCTTGTGAACGGTTGGGTTTGGACGGAGTTGTTTATGGTCACCTATAAAGATAGCATGCTCACACTTCTTGCAGAGGTTCACCACTATGTGACCTTCCAAAACTTCTGCAGCTTCTTCAAATATGACAATTTTTGGACCAATATCTGCCAACACAGCCTGATAACGAGCTGCCCCAGTGGTTGTCAGTCCAACGATTGTAGCATTTTGCATTATATCTTTGTCTTCTATTAGCATTATTTCATTATATCTTTTGGCTAGTTTTCCATATTGTAATTCCTTATCCTTCAACTTTTCCATAACAACTTTCACAAATATTCGTATCCAATATCTGTACAGTCGCCATCTATCTGGATATTTTAATTTTCTCAAATCCGCAACGCCGTTTACTTCATCTTTAGTCATCGTTTCTGCCGATGATATCTTCTTTCGGATGCTTTGTTTGAGATATCTCAGTTTGACCCGTTTTCGTTTCCCGTCCATGTCATTATTTGCGATAATCAGATTGTCTAACTGAGATACATTCAACGCTGTTATTGAAGATTTAATAACTTCCACCTCAGCGTCAATTCCCACTAGATCATCGTCGTCCAAAAGGCGCATATCTTCGAAATCAGACATCTGTAATTCATCTGTATCATCAACTCCCTCGTCAGATTCTGAATCCTCAAATTGATCTTGCTCTAGTCCATGCTGTGCCTGTGGTGGAATGTCGTGTATCTTTTCCAGGTCATTTTGTATCCCAAGCCAATGAAGTAGCCCATTTCTCGATTTCAACTGTTGAAAATGCATATCTTCTATTATAGATTCATCCTTAAAACAACTCTCTTGGATTATTTCCCGTTGAGCAATTTCAAGCTGGACGGCATTTAATTCTATTTCCTTCTTTAAATTATCCAGTTCTATTTTCATGTTGTATCTGGAAACATGAACTGCCTGACTAACTTGCTTCAGTTGTCGTGATCGTATTCTGTGATTTGTGATGGAAAATTCTTTTATTTTTTCGTTTTTACTTCTGGACCCCACCCGAACCATTTTACCATCAAAGAAATCCAACGCGCCACACAGGAATTGGTCCAAAGCATGATTCGTGTAACAAATGACCACTATTGGAGTTTTGTTCTCATCAGTCTGCCAAATATTTCGGTTGTGAAGAAGGATTTTTAATATGTTCAATCCAAGGTGAGTCTTACCAGTTCCAGGGGGGCCCTGAATTATGGCAAATTCTCTACATAATGCGTTTCGGAATGCAACTGATTGGGATTGGTCTAAGTTTAGTTCATCTGCCGTAGGCCATGCCGCATCATCAAGGATATCAACTTCTTGTAATCCATCTAACTTCTGATTAAATGTGTAACCATCGTCATTGTCCGCAAAACGATAGCCATTATCTGCTAGAGGTCGAAGATCATAACTTAGAGTTACATTTTGTCGTAAATATGCCGGAGGATATACATCCTTTGCACCTTCTACAATGTATCGATAGAAAGAAAAGTTATTTTCTCCCATCCGTTGCATTGCTATTAGAACATGTTTGTATGGCTCAAAATATGACGGGGATTCAACCATAACGAATGTCGAGGATTGGTTAGAGTCAACAAAGTCGTTCAAGTCATCTACCTCCGAGAATTCGAAACAAACGTCAATAAGTCCATTTTTGATATTGTCTATTTCTCGATTCACGACTGTGGCGTAAACACACGTTTGAAAATTATCAGTTGACAAGCACAGAAGCGACCCGTGGATGAGACGCCTGCTTGTGTCCCAATTTACACGCGCTATTTGGTTAGTGTCAAAGCTTATTCGATACCCAAGGCCGTTTAATCTACATACGGGACGAACTAATCTGACCTTCAAATAGGCCTTTAAAGTTGAACGTTCAGTGTTACTACCATGACTTCGGAATTCACTAATGCTCTCTCTCAAAGGAGCTATCAAATCTTCTCTAAGCAGTCTGAATTGCACGTCCAAATAATGATCATGATTGTCATATCGATCGTTTGTTTTGTTCTTCCTTAAAAATGGTTCTTTGCTGACGTCTATGTCGCATGCACGTGGTATAATTGTTAAGTTCCTGAAGTCTTCCGGGGGAGCGTCGTTATCATTGTCCGGACGTCTTTGCCTTATTCCTTCATTTGAATCGGGGATTGTTTTCAGGATAGATCGAATATCCTGCAGTTTCCTTGTCGATTCTTCGCCCAAATTATCCCTTTTGCCTATAATTTGCAAAAGTAAATCAATTTTGTTTTTTCCGGCGGCTGGCATTTTCCTCATAATGGACAACATAACTTCCATGGTGTTTTCCAAGAGTTCAGGTGTTACCGTGTCGTGGAAGTAGTATAACATGAGCTGATCTATGAATGGAGAGTCTAAAATGCAGCTCAAGAGATGATTCTTTTCTTCCTCTGCTAATTCACATTGACAGGCTTTGCTAAAACTTTTCATGGCCACTGGTATAAGTTTAGAATCAAGCGCCCCATTTCCTAAAAAACTTTTTAAGCCACCATTGGCCCTAGTAAGTTGTATCAATATCTCATTTGGATCTAAGCCTAAATATTCTTCGAATTTCTCTCTTGTAAGTCGTGTATCTTTCTTCCGCTCTTTCCCTCTTCGGTCTGAATTTGGCCGACCCAGTCTTGGTCTGTTAAAACATAATAAAAACAAAACAACATAAGGATAGGTTGCCAGAAAACGAAACATACGCCCACAGCAGTCACGTCGTCCGCGAAGTCAACAAGGGTTGTCGCGGTTTTTTTTCTTTTGTCGGTAATGAAACATTTACAATAATTTAAAATCTGGTTAAGAGTAACAACTCAGATAGTAATTATCAGAAATCAATAGAATTTGTTTGGCTTCTAGTGCTGACCCATGTTAACGTTTATTGTATAAAGTCAACCGAATGATAACGTTGCCATGTAGAGCATCCACAAGAATTTTCAAAGTAATCAAGGGTCATAACTCTAGCAGTAATTATCGTAACTCCTTGCAAATCATTTAAAGTCTTTGTCTCGTGACCATAAACACTGTGTATAAATTTAAAATCAATCGAAGGATAACATTAGCCTCTAGAACGTCCACAAGATTTTCCAAAGTGAGCAAGGGCCATAACTCCGGCAGTAATTATCGGACATCCTTGAACATCAATAGGCTTTTTCGTCTCATGACCTTAATCAACGGGTACTAATTTAAAGTCAATCGGATATCAACTTTAACCTCTAGAGTGTCTATACGATTATTCAAACTGATCAGGGGCCATAGTAAATATCGGAAATCCTTGAAAACCAAATCAAATTGAAAATCAAAATCAAAATGAATTTCATATTAAAAACGGAATTAAATGACTGTTAAAATCAAATGAATACTAACATGAAAATTCGTCGTAGGCTATCGCTATCATAGTATCCCATAATGCTTTGCGGCTTGGCAGAATACACCCAGATCAGGAATGAATTTACGCTAGCCCGCTACAATTAACTTTTCTCCTTCTAAAAAATTTTGTTCTAGAACATCTTTTTTTATGTATTAGAACACTGAATAACGGTGTTTGACGTATATCTGCATAAAAATATTTTCTATTTGGTGTAAATGGGTATATAAATGAGTAAAGGGTGCCATTCTGCCCGGACCAGTTCACATTATGTAAACAATACACGCGCAATAGAGCCAATAATCGACGTCGCGTGATGTGACGTCACATGTAGAAGGTATTTGAACTTATAAAGGTCAGTCATCTTATACAGAGATATTGCGATTACAATGCCTCTGTGAAACAGATTGGGCAGAATATTGACCTAATGAACTATGACCCGTTTTGACACACGGATAAGTTTCTCTTGATGTAATAGCTGTTATCATTTGCCTGATATCCATGCAAATCGTTTCTTATCAATTTCTTATCAACGCCGATTTTACTGTTATTTTAAGGATGGGGGATATTTCATACGATGTGATAGAGACCTGGAAGGTTGATGCACTTAAAGAATACCTGAGAAAGCGAAATCTTAAGTGTGCAGGCCGCAAAAAGGAGTTGGAAGCGCTGGTTAAGTTTTGACCGCTGTTTGTTTTGAAGTTTTCATTTTACCTTTTTGCGATCTGTTTACTTCAGAATGTGCTTTCTGAGGTATTCTTTACGTGCATCAACCATCTGTGTCTCTATCACATCATATGAAATATCCCCCATCACTAAAATTAACGTAAAATCGGCGTTTTTAGAAATTAGGTCAAAGAAATCCCATGTAAAGCAATGGCGGCCTCCTCGCGAGTTTGCTCACGGATCTCCAACAATGCAACAGCGAGACGCCATTTTTTGGGAATGGGTGATTCATGTATTCCGAGCATGGATTTTGCATTAGGTACATGACGCAAAAACTTCAACTAGGACACTCCCTAGTCAGATTGTCACAGTTTTAGGCTATCGTATTTTAACTTTATCTTTAGATACATCGGTTGGATAGAGAAAATTTTAAAAGGGCGTGTCGAGCGAAACAATGCAAAATAATGGACTTTTTCTTGGAATAAACCCATGGCAAATGACCTAAAAAGTGCAATTTGTTACATGTTACAATTAAACAGTTTGTGACATTCTTATTTCCGACATTCCCATCAAAGAAATAAATGAAAAGAAATAACCTCACAGCCGACCCAGGTCAAATAAATCCATTCAAGTTCTTTGAAGCTTGATTTATACAGATATACTTTTTCAGTTTTTATATTGATTGTGCCTTTTCAGATTTTATAACATTTTATATATAATATAACCTAAGATAATGCCCGTCTTCATTAGCCCAGGTTAGGAGCAGAACAGTAGGACGTTAAACTCCATTTCATTTCATTTCTAAGATAATGCCTAATCAGAAAAGCCCCTAAGTATTGTGGGGTACTATGGTAGCGATAGGCTACGAAGAATTTTCATTAATTTTGATTTTTTTCATTCTACTTTTTAATTTATTTAACTTTTGTTTGTAATTTTATTTTATTTTCAGATTAATTTTTATTTTCAGTTTAAGTTGAAACTTACAATGTAAGTTAAGGGTCAAAAGATCTGCCGCGCATTAGACCACAACTTCTTGGGTTATGGTCCATGTATTTTACGCAAAATGTTAATTTAAAAATATCTGTTGACCTTCTAGATCCCATAATTTTTTGGTTCGATTTAGATGAAACTTAACATATATGTTAAGTTAAGCCTTGGTATTAGCACGATGTTTGCGTACGAGGAGCAATCGTCATTAGGGTGTAACGGTGATATGTTTGAAGGGATTGTAATATCACATAAAAATTGTGACACGTAAAGGGAACACACGCTAAAAAAAATGATTTTTCGTACAATCAGGGGTCATAATACAGGAAGGTACGGTCCGATATGCGCGAATATCAAAAGGAGAGAACCGCGATCTTTGGGATATATACATATATACAAAATCGGATCAAAATTGTGACCTCTAGAGGCTCAACAACCTAGATAGTCCATACTTTAACACTATTTGAGTACATATCGAGAGGAAACAAGATCGTGGGGTTATAAACATGCAATTCAAGTTTCATCAAAATCGGATAGAAATTGTGGACGGGCGTCCAGACGCACAGTGGCAACGACAATATACGTCCACATAAAAATATGGGCATATAAAAATATGGATTTCTTAAGTTTTACATTGCCGGGATTAAGCCGCCAAGAATCGAAACACGACGCAACCTTTCATTCCTGGTGGATGGAGTCATCGGATATCTTACAACGTAGTTTTAGTTCTTAATAAGTGGTAACTATCAGTATCCATACGTACGAATGCACTTTTACAATGTGGCACGAATCACATTTAATCGAACATTGCAGTAACCACCTATTTTTTTTATCATGGTCCAATGCCATTGGCATGATTGTGATGCAGTCGACAACCCAACCGCTTTAATCTAACAGTGATGTAAACTGTTCTGCTTTGGGAAGTTGATAGTACATTGATAGTTGATTATTACAGTGCATTAACACACAGAGAGAGAGAGAGAGAGAGAGAGAGAGAGAGAGAGACTAACATATGGTTTAATTTATTTCAATAATTCGCCTGCGCGTAGGGCTCTTTAGCAGTGGGGGGAAATCGGAGGACCCGGAGAAAACCCATGAGGTTGGACAGGCGACCCTACTCCTTGTCACGTACAACCGGGGCTTCGAAACCACGCCAGCTGACTCAATGACAGGCTTTATGATACAGCGCGCACGTGCTAACCATTCGGCCATCCAACCCCACGTGCATTAAAAGGGGCAGTATGCAAGATTAGATAATGAGCTGACGGTTCCCGCTATAATAACTTAAAACAATCGGTTACCATGCAAGATACGACCGCATTTTACTAGAGATGGACAGGGAGAGTCTAAAAGGCGATTTTTGTACAATTAGGGGCCGGCCACAATCCAGGAAATTAGTATCGAGATCTTTGGGATATAAACATATATTTTAAGTTTCATCAATATTGGGAAACAATTGTGACCTCTATAGGTTCCACAGCCTTGGCATTAAATACTTTTACACTATTTACGTCGGGCTGTTTCGGACCGATTTTCACAATCGTCATTAGGGTGTAACCGACATATATTTGAACGGTTTTTCAAATCGGATAAAAATTGTGACCTCAAGAGGAATCACGGGTCTAAAAATGCGATTTTGTCGCACAATCAGGGGCCATAATCCATGAAATTACGGTCCGATATGCGCGAATATCGAAAGGAACCGAGATCTTTGCTTTGGGATATATTTTAAGTTTCATTAAAATAGGATAAAAATTGTGTCCTCTAGAGGGTCCTTAACTTTGGTATTACACACTTTTACACTATTTGCCTACGAGGTACGGACATTTTGTCGGGCAGTTTTGGTCTGAATTTCACGAAATTCGAATTCAACTTCATTAGGGTGTAACGGTGATACATCAAAATCGGATTTAAATTGTGACTTTTAGAGTGCCCACAAGCTAAAAACGTGATTTTTCGTAGGCTACAATCAGGGGCCATAATCCACGAGGTTACGGTCTGATACACGCCAATATTGTCGAAAGGAACTGAGTTCTTCAGGAAATATACCTTTAACTAAATTGTGGACGGATGGACAGGGGCGACGACAATATACGTCCACATGAAATTTTGGCCTTATAAAAAAATGTGACCAGTAGAGTGTCCACAAAAAAAATTTAATGTGGGCGCTCTATAGTTCACAATTTTATTTTATTTCAAAAACCGTTCAAATCTGTAACGGTTACACAATAATGACGATTGAGTTCGAATTTCGTGAAAATCTGACCGAGACTGACAAAATGGCAGCTCCCCTTTTCACAAATATCGTTCAATTTTATTTCAATAATCCGCTTGCACGTAGGGTCTTAAGCTGTGTGAGGATACACGAGTTTGGACAGGCGACCATACTCCTTGTCGCGTACAAGGAATCGAAACTACGCCCCTTCAATCACATACCTTACGATCTAATGATTAATTCTATCGACCATTTACATTTTTATTTCGGTGAATGATTGTGTAGTAAAGGGACCCAGTGCACTGCTTTGCCTACGGGGCTGACAGCTATAATGCTTTTAAGACGACACTGCTCCCAAATATTGATTGAGCAAATTTTGACATTTGTATCCACATGTGAAATTTTTCCTTATAATATGCCTTACCCTTGTCTGCTGCACTGTATCTTATGTTAGAGATAGATATAGGGCCCACAACAGGGCATTCTGGACCCTAGGACAAGCAACCCGGCAGGTGTCGGGAAGATTGATCGAAAATATTTGAAAGATATATGGTTATTTATGGTTATCTAGGGTAACTATAGGTCACTGAGATTTAACACAACATTATGTATGGCATCATAGGCGTAAGGACCCGATGGATGTTGAGTGAGGGGGGGGGGCTGAAATGCCCGAAAAAGGTCTCGTATACAAACGGCTATTCCAGTCAGTAAATACACCAACTTCAATGTTGTCCAATATAGTCTAACTTGGACGGCTGAAATGAATTCCAAACCCAAACGGTATAAGGAACTCGCAATTTTGAAAATTTAATCGCGTTTTTTCTGATATTCTGGCCCATTTGTCTAGCAACTTCAAAGTTGCCCAATGGTTTTGCAACCGAAATTCCACTCTATTCCGACCTGAATCTCAATCATCCTGTCAGACTGTTGGAATTACATTCACAAATAATAACCCATGCCCGAAAAATGCCACACAAAGCAAGGTGGCTCCAGACAAAATGTTTTAATTCAGTCAATTCAGTAAGAAAACGCGGTATTTATTAAACAGAAAAGTAAAATCAGTGTTTTATTCTACTTTATTTTGCCAACTAGAATTTTTTCACTTTACCCGTCTGCCCGAAAATTCAGACTGTCTAAAAGTTTGTTTTTTTGGGGTGGTTTTTTTTTTTTGGGGGGGGGGGGGCAGTATATTTGTTTCAATATCTAAAATCGTGTTCAACTGGATTCAAACGGAAGAGGGTCCGGATACCCTGACGGTGACGAGAGCCAAAAGCGGAACGAGGACTGAGATATTCCGATTGTAATTCTACCCATGCCACTAGGTACCCACATTCTACGTTACGATCAAGTAACAGTGTACTATATTTTTATTAACTTATACTAACATATTTTTAAAAACATTACTCAGCCTACCTCCAGGCCCCACTAGGCTCCGGGCCACTTGACAAGTGTCCAAGCTGCCCCCCTCTCATGAGCCCTATATAGATATAAAAACACACAGGTACTCATCTGACGACATTCTACTTAGTTTGTTTTTTTGGAGGGGGGGGGGTGTAATCCTATTCCAATACTATAATATGTTCTCTGCTAAATTGATAATTACAAAACAGTGGTATTTTTAAGATATGAAAAACTTACTGTTGCGGCATCGTATATTGGTCGGTATCCTCGTCATCCCAAGCTGACGCCATGAATAATCGTCTACAAAAAAATCATATTTATACTATCTCTTTTAAATTCATAGAATTGGGGTAAAGGGGGAGGTTGGCCGACTGTGTATTCACCTATTGAACACCTGGTCTCAGGCATGATTGAAAACAGCACCACCGCCCCAGGCCAAGTGGCGAAACATTTCTACGATTCCTTGTGACGCAGAGGGCCCAGAAAGTGGGATAACTGCCGTCTACTCAATTTCGTCTTTAGTGTAATTTCAAAATCTTTCGTTGTTCTTATCGAAAGTTTTTAGCTACCATAGGGGGTCTTTCTTTTACCACTGCAATCTCGTTTCGTAATCACCATACAAGGAACATAATCATAACAATAATGACATGAAGTTAAACACAAATAAAGAATAACCTAAGTCCCACTTATCTATCTGAAACTTTTTAAAAAAATTGAACCGTCAATATCAAATTATAACCCTCGTAATGAAAATCTGAACCTCAATCTACCATTTTGTAAAACCAGTTCATATTCTAATAATTTCTTTCCCTGCGCAATTAAACTTTGAAACAACTTGCCTGAAAATATTAAAACCTCACAAACGTTTAGTACATTTAAATTAGGCCTTTCACGTGTGTAGCCTGAAATTAGACAACAACTATATTATAATACTGGAAATAGGAAAGAGAATATTATCCATTGCCAATTAAGAAATAAAGCTAGTTACTTAAATAATCACTTATTCTACCATTTTATTAGTGAAACAAAAGTGTGCCTTAGTTGTAATTCTGCAGACCATTATTTTTTCATATGTCCAGCATACTCTGCCCCAAGAACAATTCTCAAAAATAATCTACACCACCTTAAACAAAATGTTACAATTATTGACCTGATCCTATATGGCAACCCTGCTCTTCCAGACAATGCCAATTCTAACATATTTGAAATAGTGCAAAAATACATAAAAGACAGCATGAGATTTTAACACTTTAAATTAAACTACAAGTCTAAACCACTGCCTGTACATATGTCCACCAATGTATTGTAAACATAAGATTTAACTATTTTATATGACTGGAGAGAACTTATATAGGCCTTTGCCTGTTGTTCAATCCAATTCAGCTTATTGAATAAAATATTGTTTAAACTAAACTAAACTAAGTTAAACACGGTGTTGCCAGCGGCGTGAAATTGAAGTGTTAGAATAAGATAATACATACCTTGTAAATAATTATCTAACAAATCTATGATATCAATTTAGTGGGCATATTAGTCTACCTTGACAGTCCCTTTCTAGGAATAAAATAAAATAAAATTCCACGAATTTCTACTTTCGGTATTATAGTTATTGGCACGAAGCCAAGGTAGACAACAAACTGACTACTTTCTGTTAACTACTTCATTAGCTTAAAACGTATATTGATAAGCCGTTTTATCAAGGCAGCGGAATTCAAAAATGAAGTACGGAAATAGCTTCAACGCAGTAAAATCGCACTGCTTGTATATAATCGCGTTTCATTATAACCTACATGGTCTACATTACCGGGTTATATACGTTGTTTTGGGTTGGGTTTTATTTTTAGTAAATAATCATTTTGCGATCAAACAATAATAAATAATGCAGTATCATTTGCGTTTTTGGAGAAAAAGTTTTAAAAAATAGAAAACTTGCCTGGATACTATTGGCTAATGTCAAACTGTCACACTGATTAGCAGTGAATATTTTACGCGATACCAAATGTTTTGTCCAAATGTATTGTATGGTGTTCTATTTCGGCCACTTCGTGCTTCAAGCGTCGTGCTTCGCCTTTTTCAATGTTAAGTTATAGAGAAGACAAATCAGACGTCGCCCCTCGCGTCACCCTTCGCGCGCGTCGCGCGTCGCTTTTTCTAAACTGATATTGTTTATAGTTTTGGTGATGAAATGCGCATGTACCAGGCGAATGCATTTGCAGTTCATTTGCCGTTTGGTATCTTATCTTCAATACAATAATTTATATTGGACACAAGGAAAGGAGTTGCATTGCATTTTCACGGCGTCTGTGAATGGTGAATGATGTTTGATGTGCAGCTAAATTAAGAACCCAGTTAATAAGTTAGAATACATTTAATTGTTTTATGTATTTTATTGTTTGTATAGTATAAACCTGTAAATGTCATAATATATTCTTTTATATTCTATCTTTACAGATGACCCAGCAATATACATCCTTAGACACATGTGGTAAAACTGTCAATAATATCCTTTATATAACACGACATTTCTATCCAGATTATATGTTATATTTTAAAGTTATGTTCTGAACTTAAAATCGTAAATCTAGTGTGAATGAGTGACCTCGTGGATATGGTTTCCGTTATTTACGTTAGTTGTTTTATAGGTTCTCAAGTGTTGTATTACTGAACTGGGGAATGCTCACTAGTCCGCGGGTTAGGGTTGGGTTTATTGATACCCATATTTATAGTATTTCTTATAGCGGCGGACTAGTGCACCCGCGGACCAGTTAACCCTTTTCACTTAGAGTATGAACTTTCCTTGACATTTTTACAGACAGAATTAGTACGAGAATTTTTTTTTTTTTTTCTTATTTGGATATCCTACGACGAATATATTGGCAACCCTGAAGAAATGAGATTAAGACCGATGTTGAAAGAATCCAAGATTACGTTCACTTCTGCACTAGTTAACCCAGAATCATTGAATGAAATGTGGACACGAAAGTCAGCTACCAGTACAAAATTTCTGAGAAAAATAATAATTTATAATGAAAACAAAACCAAAAAACTTACAAAAATGCAGGTGCATTTTTAAGAATTATTGTATTTACATTTAAAAATGTAAAATAATGAAGTCTCCCTAAGGGAAGTCAATCTTAATTATTTTGACGACGCGCTACGCAAAGGGCGGCGCGTCGCTTTATAAAGGGCGACGTCGTGTCAAAAAGTCAACGTTGCTTTTTTTCTCTATAGCGTAACATTGAAAAAAAAAAAGCGACGCGGAAAGTGGCCGAAATAGAGCACCAGAGTTTTGGCTTATCTGTGAGGTAATGCAGCTATAAATAGCGTGGTATTCCTTGAACTATGGTGGATGATAGTGGCCAGGTAAATTCTCACGATACGAAAAAAATGAAATGAAATGGAGTTTAACGTCCTACTGTTCTGCTCCTAACCTGGGCTAATGAAGACGGGCATACGCCATACAGTGTGCTATGAGGGAAATTTTGCCCGGACAGCGGCACTACGGCCTACTCTTATATCGAATTCCAACTGCCAAAGGATCTTTTACGTGCACGCCAATGTGTACACGGGACCTCGGTTTTTCGTCCCATCCGAACGACTAGACAGCTTTCCTTGTCAGCCCCTCCGTCTCACGATACGAGCTTATGACAGGACTACAGACTTGTCACCGTAATCTCTCTTTACCGATGAACCCAATTACATAACTTTGAAAAAATGAAATGAAAAGGGGTTTAACGACCTACTGTTCTGCTCCGACTGGGCTAATGAAGACGGACATACGCCATACAGTGTGCTACAGCCTACTCTTATATCGAATTCCAACTGCCAAGGGATCTTTTACGTGCACGGCAATGTTTGCACGGGACTAGACAGCTGTCCTTGTCAGGCCCTCCATCCTGCACCACTGACAAGAGAAACCACGCTGGAAAATCCCGATGAACTCTCTCGGCCAACACCGGGAGCGAATCCGCGACCTCCAAGCTAGCGAGTCATCGTCTTACCCTCTTAGCCACCGTGGCTCCCACTTTGAAAAAACCTATAGTATTAGAAGTATTATATAGTATTTAGAAATGCCCAGGAAACCAAGGATGCCCCTCAGGTGTAGGTCAAAGGAAAGCGGGTGCAGCCGGTACATCGCTCCGGGTCCATGAATCCCCTGGGGGATCCTAGATATCTATTTAATTTTGTTTACGTTGGCATAATCGATATTCTTGCCACAGAAAACCCGATCCGATCCTGGCTATGCATGAAGAAACCCTATACTTAGCATGGACCTTGCATAGCTTTGGGACGGGGTGGTGGGGGGAGGGCAAAACATGTCTTGCTCTGGCCCTGCTTAGGTGTTCTTAATTACACAACAACTTTTTTAGTGCATAATATTTACTGTTGTAATATGTGTGAAAGATCTGGCTTATTTTGCTATTAGAGAGTGCGTACACCATGGCATGTATCTAAACTGGAAAGATTCGGGAGGGATGGGGCAGGAAATGAAGTTAAGCGTCCACACGACACAAGGTAGGTCACATTTCGGGACTAACAGGTACTGTAATTCAATTTTATTGCAATATTTCGTTTAGCAGTGGGAGGGATCCCTGCGATCCGGAGAAAAACGTGAGACTGGACGGGCGATCCTGCTCATTGTGACTTACAAGCTTGGGAAATCACGCCACTTGACTCAATGACAGGCCTTATGATTTAAAGCGCTCTTACCAAGGAAATTCCGAGAATTTCAGACTTCAATAATAATTTAATTTGTGTAAGTTGAAAATATTCTAATAGGCCTGCTATTCTATAGGCTAGTGGTGCCAACGTTTTGTATTTTAATATCTTGGAAGTGAATAATAAATGAATCTACGACAAAAACAAATATTCTGTACATGGTATCCTCGTCCAAATACTGTGGTAAAGTTGTATCGCATAATTTGTGTAAGTTGAAAATATTCTAATAGGCCTGCTATTCTATAGGCTAGTGCTGCCAACGTTTTGTATTTTAATATCTTGGAAGTGAATAATAAATGAATCTACGACAAAAACAAATATTCTGTACAAGGTATCCTCGTCCAAATACTGTGGTAAAGTTGTATCGCATAGGGAGAGATTTTACATGGCCACTATCATCCACCGTACTTAAAGCAAACCGAAAATAAAAGTAGAAATTCCAGGTAGTCGCCGCCATTAATGACATCATTGTGTTATGTATTTCCATGTATTGGAAGCGATAGTATATAATGTAATTTACAAGTTAGAAATGGTAACAAGCTTGTGACTGTTAACACGTTAGGTAAGTACAAAGTGATTTATTTTAGTTAACATATCGTGTGTCTTTTAATGTGTATAATATGTGTGGAGAGATGAGGCCATCAATCTATTGTATTATAATTATTACTATTATCCTACATTGTTTTTGTTTTCGACATGTCATACTCATACTGATAAAGTTTTGCTGTCTCTCACGACAGCCCTGGTCAGTAGGCCTTCAGGACTAAATTGGGTGTAATTTAGAATTATGCACCAAAAACGTTGACTATTTCGTGTTGTATAAATGGCACAATATTCAGTATAACACTACGTCTAATTGTCATAAATTAACGAACCGGCATTCCCTTTAACGTGATTTTAACTGATATAAATTTGTTTTAGATAGAATAAAATCTCTCCAGTTTAACAGGGGCGGATCCAGGAATTTTTACAGGAGGGGGTTTGCCAAGTTCCTGAGACAATGTATCTCCCCCCCCCCCCCCCGCATGGTCTCTATCTTCATTTTGGCGTATATACATACACATTGAGCTTTTTAAACAGAGAAATTCAACAACTCGTTTGACGTCAATTTTTATTATGAATTTATACAATGACATTGTGATTCTATTTCATGGATGCAAAGCATTAATTGTGATATCACATAATGTCTATATCATTATCTCGTGCTTTGAGTGCCCACCCTGTTCCACATCTGACGCTAAAGAATAAAGCACACGGCCGATAAACTTTTCTTATAAAAAGCATTGATTTACAAAAAAAAATATGTAGCTCTGGATCCGCCCCTGTTTAACTATTAATTTTCTGATTACATGTACAGTTTATTTGATGACACACGCAATTTATTCGATCGCCAGACTATTGGGCCTCCCTATGCTCATATTCAAACCGAGCAATTGAAACGACAACAATTGTTGCATTTCATTGTAACGTAAATCAAAATATTCAATGGATCTACCGTTATTTTATTACTGTCTTGAGTCATTTATATTATAAATTGTTGCATTTCATTGTAATGTACATTCAAAAGATTCAATGGATCTAGGCCTACTGTTATTTTATTACAGTCTGAGTCATTAATATTATAAATTGAAATTTTCGATTTATTCCAAAACTGAACAGGAAACAATTCTCAACCCAGTAAAACTAAAATTGATCTACCAATTTAATGTAAACGAAATGAAATGAGTTTTAACGTCCTACTGTTTTGCTCCAACTATACCCTAATGAAGACGGGCACATGCCATACAGTGTACCATAAGGGAAATTTTGCCCGGACAGCGGCGCTATGGCCTACTCTTATTTCGAATTCCAACTGTCAAGGATTCTTCTACGTGCACGCCAATGTGTACACGGGGCCTTACATTCTCCCTTGCTTTAAAGTAAGTAACCCCTGCCATGAAAACAGGGGAACTATAATACCACTGGCTTAGTCTTTTATCGTAAGGTATTATCAGGACACCTGTGTTGTGTCTAATATGACAACATTCTACATTGTAGGGTATAGATAGGTTTCTTTTCTCGCAACAATATTAAGTACGGTGATCACTGATACAAAAAGACCTTTGATAATATTACAGGTGTATTTGATTATAACAAGTACTTATTAAAAGTGTAGTAGGCCACAGTATGGGACTCTTGAACATGTGATAATCTTTTATATATGCCTGTATGCTGCACAATGAATCAGCATGTCAATTTAATAGCATACAATAAGATAGCCGTTCTTCTAGTTTCAGTTTTATCAAACCAGAGGAGCTAAAATGAGTGGTGGGCCCTTACGCAAGTTAATGGAACGCTTAAATATAGAAGAGGGGCTTAACGATGATAGACCACAGCCAAGAAGACGAGATAACAACCATGCAAGAGATGTTCGTCCACGAAATCTCCAGATGGGAAATCCGACTAGAAGAAATGTAATGCTGTCGGAAGAGGCTGGAATTCGGGAACCAAATGTAAATAGGCGTGGTTCAACGAATGACATTCGTTTTACTGGTCAAGATTTAGAATTGCCTGGAGTAAATCTTGATGAGAATAGGGGACACCAAGGTGCTCGTGGTAGAGGTAGGGGTGGAGCTGGAGGTAGAGGAAGAGGAGGACGTGGTCGACACCAGCAGCAAAACCCAGTTGTTGGTAACGAGGTCAATAACAGAGGCAGGGGGAACCAACGACATAATAATCATAATACAGCACGTGGCGGAAGAAGATATCAATCGGGCGATCGGAATAAAAGTAGAGAACGTGAACGAGAGATAGATGTTTTGAACTGGAGAAGATTACAAGAATACAAACGAAAAGACCCTTCGGAAATTCTGGTATCACTAGGGCATGATTACAGTGGATTGCAAGAACTTTTGAATTCAACGAGACAGGATCCAAATATCGTCACGTTGCTGCTATCCGTAATAGCAAAAGCATGCACATGTGAATCAATGCCCCAAAACTTAAACAACATCTTGGTCAAACTACCACGCTCCGTATTTTTGTCTGTAGGATTACCCTGCATAATATTGAGACTACAAGATCAAGATGAGACCAGACAAAGAAATATTATTATAGACACGTTAGTTACTTTAAAAGAACTGTTAATAAGAGTTCCCGGGTCATATGCAGATCAAAGTGGTGTTCTAGCTACCCTTCGAAAAGAAGTGGACAGTCTCCGAGAAACATCCGATGTTATTGATAATGACATTATGATGTGCTTGGATGAAGTCAGCGATTTAGAAGCTAGCAAGCACAAGAAAATGAGGGACGTTCTTTCACATGGACGAACTCATCGTGTAGACGAAGAAAGTCACCCCCCTGATGAATACCGTGAAATGAGTCTTTTGCCAACACTAGATGACTTGAACCCAAATGTCCAACCTTTCTTGAGGAAAAACAAGAAAACAGGAAGGTATGATGATGTGAATCATTACCTAGATGTACAGTTTCGTTTACTTAGAGAAGATTTTATACAACCTCTTCGTAACGGTATAGCTGAATATCAGAAAATTATCGATGAACCTAAGAAAAGTCGAAATAGATTGCAAGATATTCGTGTGTACAAAGATGTCAGTGTGATAAGAAGCGTTTGTTCAAAAACAGATTTACTGCATCGTATCCAGTTCGATGTTTCTTCACTTCAACGGGTAAAATGGGAAATGTCCAAGCGGCTCATCTACGGTTCATTGATTTGCCTGTCTTCGGACAATTTTCAAACGTTTTACATCGCCACAGTATCAGATAGAGACCCAAAGCTTTTAAAAGATGGTTATATAGATGTTAAATTTGAGCAAAATCTTGAAGAAATAAATGCTATTGATACAGATCAAAGGTTTGTTATGGTAGAGACTACGGCATACTATGAGGCGTACAAACATGTGCTCAGAGGTCTTCAAAATATAACGAAATTACCATTTGAAAAATATATAGTCCAATGTCAAAACGTTGTCAATGTACCAAAGTATTTAACTATTGGCAGGAAATTTGACCTGCGACCCCTTATCGATGATGACATTCAGTTGAGAGAAGATACAAACCTTCGCATTCAGGGAAGAACAGACCGGTACAATTTCAGTAGGAAATCTATGTGTGCTGAAAAAGTGAATGTGGTAGATCTACAATCCTGGCCATCACATGAAATGCTTAATTTAGATGAATCCCAATTCAGAGCCCTGCAAACAGCTTTAACAAAGGAATTTTCTGTAATTCAAGGTCCACCCGGTACTGGTAAAACTTATGTTGGATTAAAGATTGTGAAAGCCTTGTTGCACAATTCTAAACACTGGGATGAAATCGACTCCGCGAGAAGACCTATGTTAATTGTATGCTACACAAATCATGCTTTGGATCAGTTTTTGTCTGGGATCGTTGAATTTTACAAGGGCAGTGTAATTCGCGTAGGGGGGCGGATATCAGATAGTAACCTTGAAAAGTATTCATTGAGATCATGGAAAAAAAAGGCTCGCGAGGAAGGTCGCTACAAAAATTTGGCTAGGTTAGGGTTTATCCATGGCGACAAATTAAGATCTCTTCATCAAAGAATAGAAAGTGTGTCACAAAGAATTGATGCAGCTGAAGGGGATATCTTGACTGAGGATACACTGCAACATGTTATGTCACACAGGCATAGCGACCAGTTTGAAATCGTTAGAAACGAAATAATGGTCAAAAATATGGGTTACCAAGCTCCTCAGATTTCATCGCTAATGGTTGAATGGTTGGGTCTCGGCGCATCAAGTCAATTTGTGTTCGATGTAATAGATGAAGCTAAAAATGAAAACCCTGAAGATCAAGTTGAAGAAGTAATTGAAGTTCAAGGGGATTATGACGTTGCTAGAAATAATAGAATACTATTTGAAGATGCAGACGAGGCACGTGATAATAGCTTTGAAAGGGTCATTCAAGATAGTCTCCAGTTGAAGAAAACATGCATAGCCCTCGATATATCGAATCTTGATAAAGATGATTTCCAATCGCATGATGGGTTTCAGATTCCAAAGGTACAGCGAAAAAAGTTGAAGCGAAAAATCCGCCAGAAGATTAAATCTAAGAGTAAGATGACCGTAAAGGAAGCCGAAAATGTCAACGATATTTGGAATATTGATTTCGACAGTCGCTGGCGATTATATCGATACTGGGTGTCAAGGTTCCGGGAACAACTAAGGGCAGATATAATTGATAAAAGTCAAGCATACAAAGTAGAATGCACTGCTCAGAGAGAGGTAATGTTAGAAAAGGAAAAGAGTATAATGTCTGAAGCCTCTGTCATTGCCATGACAACGACAGGAGCTGCAAGGTACCAGGCTATCCTTCAAGATATAAATCCACGAATAATTGTTGTCGAAGAAGCAGCAGAGGTTTTGGAAGGACATGTAATTACAACGCTTGCCAAAGATTGTGAACAGCTTATCCTTATAGGTGATCATAAACAACTGAGACCAAACCCAAACGTTTACAAACTTGCTACACAATATAATCTGCAGATATCTCTTTTTGAAAGAATGCTTACTAACGGGGTTCACTGTGACTGTCTTCAACTTCAGCATAGAATGCGTCCCGAAATATCCAAACTGATGAAGCCTATTTATCCTGAACTCAGAGATCATTCGTCGGTTCATGGATTAGAACACGTGAAAGGTGTGGAAAAGAATATTTTCTTTATTAATCACAATCACAAAGAAGAACGTGATGAAGAAAACAAAAGTCACTCAAATATTTATGAAGCACAATTTGTCGTAGCACTGGCTGATTACTTAACAAAACAAGGCTACTCTCGACAGCAGATAACGATTCTTACAACTTACTCCGGTCAAATGTTCCAGTTAAGAAAGCTTATGCCTAAAACCCGATTTGAAGGAATCCGAGTGACACCTGTTGATAATTTTCAGGGAGAAGAAAATGATATAATTATTCTCTCGTTAGTAAGAAGCAACGATGAAAATAAGATTGGTTTTTTAAAAATTGAAAATCGTATTTGTGTAGCTTTGTCCAGAGCGAAGAAAGGCCTGTATGTAATTGGTAATTTCGACATCCTACAATCTGAAAGCTCTTTATGGAAAGAAATGACAATTATGTTGAAGAAATCGGGTGAAATAGGAGAAAGGCTGATTTTGAAGTGTCAGAATCACCCCGAAGATCCTGGTATCGAGATAGGTAAACCGGGAGATTTCCAGAAAGCCCCTGCTGGAGGGTGTCAGAAACTATGTAATGCCAGATTAGATTGTGGGCACTCCTGTGTAATGTCGTGTCATCCACTTGATTTAGAACACGAGGAGTACCAATGCCACAAACCCTGTCCAAAAACCTGTAGCAGTAACCACCCATGTAAACGCAAATGTTATCAAGATTGTGGTGATTGTACGACCAGAGTTACAAAGCTAATACCACGTTGTGGCCACTTCGAAAAGGTTTCTTGTCATATGAAACCCGAGGACCATAAATGTACACAGACATGCATGCAAGTCCTTCCTTGTGGTCATCTATGTGGGAACCAATGTGGCTTTAGACACCAATGTAAAAAAATGATTACAAAAACTTGGCCCTGTGGACATAAGGGAGAGGTAAAATGTGAAGAAAAGGATTCTGCCATCTGCAGATTGAGATGTGACAAGATTCTGGCTTGTGGTCATCAGTGCAGAGGTACATGTTCTACTTGTTTGTCTGGCAGACTTCATGAATCATGTAAAGAGCATTGCACGAAAACCTTAGTGTGTGCTCATAACTGTCAATCATATTGTTCTGACTGCCCTCCATGTGTAATGAAATGCAGAAACAAATGTCCACACAGTAAGTGTACAAAATCATGCGGTGAATTATGCAAACCGTGTAAAGAGCCGTGTACATGGGCTTGTGAACACCACCAATGCACAATGTTGTGCTCCGAGCCTTGTAATCGTCCTCGATGTGATTCACCGTGTAAGAAGTTCTTAAAATGTGGTCATCCATGCATTGGATTATGTGGTGAACCTTGTCCTCGTTACTGTAGGAGATGTAATGCAGATGTGGTCACTGACATTTTCTTTGGTACTGAGGATGAGCCAGATGCAAGATTTGTGGAGTTAAAAGACTGTAAGCATATCGTGGAATATAACAGCCTGGACGCATGGATAGACCAAGACACTTCCTCTGATAAAGCTAGTTTTGTACAGCTAAAATGCTGTCCAAGGTGCAAAACACCAATACGAAGAAGCGTTCGATATGGCACCATAATAAATCGACTTTTACAAAACATCGACCAAGTCAAGGAGAAATATATTGGAAACAGAGCAGATATTGAATTACGTAGGAATCAGATAAAACGGGACTTGCGAAAAGCCACATTGAAATGTCAACCACCAAAATTCCCTTTCATGGTGTCCAATGAAAATAACAGACGCAATCGTGTAAAGGCAATTGATGAATTAGGTCGCCATCTTGATATTTGTGTGTCAGAGAAAGAATTGATCACATTACAAAACCAACTGAATTTTTTAGTTAAAGCCGCGGACAGATATTCTAAGTTTAACGACTTTGTTAAATCGGAAACACTTGGGAGATTGAGGAACGATGAGTTTAAAGAAATCGAACTGGGCTTGCAGCCTTTCATTGACTGGATAACAGTTAAAAGGTCTTCACTGAGTGAACAAGAAATTAAGGATGTCCAAAATGAACTCATTCGACATAATCTGCTGTACAAACTCTTTATTAACGAACTAACGATAGAGAAAAGGGGTTTACAAATCCCTTCCAATACGAAATCACAATTAGAAAAGTGTAAACTTTTCATTGAAACTGGGTTGACTTTCACGCAAAAAAATAAAGATGATCTTGAAAACACTATGAAAATGCTGGAACAAATTTCACCACCATCTGGTTTGGGAATTACAGATGATGAAAGGGTGATGATAGTTAGTGCCATGCAGCTTAGCAAAGGCCATTGGTATAAATGCAAAAATGGTAAGTAAATTAGAGAAGATTCTACACGTTTTTATCCAATATTAACTTTGGAGGAAAATTAAACTGCAACGTTTCATTTTTCTTTTTAAACAGTTTTATGCTTCCACATTTATCATCCGATCGTTTTAAAATTTATAGATGCTGTATATACTTTGTGGAATCTATGATCTGCTTGAAATTTATATGCTTTGTTCGGGTTATCGAGACGGAAGAAGTCTCAATTTCTTTGATAATATTGTTGACTTGTGGTTCTTGCTCACTTAGTAGAATCTTGTGAAAACTCGAGCGACTTAAGTTATCCCGTCTGCTTGAAATTACCGATCTCCTTAAAGGGCGTATGGCTCTATTTTTTGGAACCATAAATAGCAGTGGGGGGAAACCGGAGGATCCGGAGAATATTGAGTTAGAAACTTAGCTCCTAGAACTAGAACGTGTATAGACTATAATTGATTATCTTTTCAGGACATGTATACGCTATTGGTGAGTGCGGTGGTGCCACTGTAGAAGGGAAGTGTCCAGAATGCCAGACCTCTATTGGTGGATCTGGATACAGGCTTCGAGATGACAATGCTCTTGCAAGCGAAATGGATGGGGCAAGATACTCAGAACAAGCCTTTTTAAGGAATTACCATTTAGATTTCTAAATAACCCTGATGTCATGTATAATCTAGATTTAGTTTAAAATATTGGGTTGGTCGTTTTATATTAGTACCTTTATTTTTTTATTTGTTTTTTCTTTTTTAATTATCTTCGGATATTTAAGAGTGCAATCCAACTTTTTCTCATTAACCTACGTATATTCATAGTATGCATAACTACATAACGTATCCGAGACAACATGTCTGCTCCTTTAGGTGCATATAAGATGACAGTGGGGTGTAAAGTTTTATTTAAGAGCTAGAAAAATGGGTAAATTATTTTGTATGATCATCAATAATAGACTGGTCTCTAATCGTATTTTTAAGAATTTAGAAATAAGTTTAAGTTGAAGGTTTGTCCATTTTACAAATATCTAAACATAGCCGTACAGGTCGATTTTCGGGGAGGGGGGGGGGATTTTTGCCTGAAAAATGAACCTACATAACTTGAACTGATAGACTGATCAGCAAGTAGCGCCGAGCTGAGCAAATTTTCAAGAACTGCAGTTTGGGTTTGAGAACTAGACACACTGAATCAAAGTCAGAATTGTGTGATTTTCTGAAACTCCAGTGGGAAATTGCATCACCCCACCCTCTAGTCAGTAAAATTTCCGGATTTCGGTCACTTTATTTTGCGGGAAGGAAAAACTTTTATATTTTTCATATTATATCCACTAAAATTTTATATTTCTTCCTTTGATGGCCACTGCTATAAATACTGGATGATCGCCCGATAAAATTGTTTTGCCCAACTACAGCCTGTGTGTCTAAATAATTCATAATACTTGAATGTAGGAAAGACTTGCAATAGATATAGCTTTTAAATAATGCATCTTTAAGCTATTTTTAGTACAAAACGAATGTTACTGTCCATATTTCTGAAATAATGCATATTTAAAATATTTTTACGTAATGTCATCATCTTAATTATGTAGCAATGTATTGATTATCTAAAGTTTATATAACAGCTTTGTAGTATGTATTCATATATAAAACAAAATTAAAATACGCGTGTGGATTGTTAAAATATAATTTGGTGGGTTTACATCACATGACTGGCAGTAGCGGGACTAATTGGCGCCCGATAAGGACAGTGAGTGACACACACTGATCAGCAGTGAATTTTTCGCTAGGCCGCTACAATCACTGATAAGGATGACATCGATGCGACTCAATGACTCAGAATTATTAACTTTTTTCCTGCGACAAATTAAATTCTAAAACCTTTTTTTTTATGTATTGGAAAAATAAATAAAAGCGTTTGACGTATTTGTAGGTAAAAATTATTTCCTATTTAGTGTAAATGGATATTAAAATGACTAAAAGGCAGCATTCCGCCCGAAGCAGTAATGTCTTGGGTAAACAATGCACGCGCCATTCAGCCAATGATTGACGCCGCGTGCTGTGACGGCACGTGTTAAGGCAGTCATCTTTGACAGAGATATTAATCTAGACCCGTAATTCTCTGTGAAACAGATTGTGAGTGACAGTGTATAGACAGTTGGAATCCGTAGCGCGTCTGACCAAGCAAAAATTCCCTCATAGCACTTTGAATGGTTATGTTATATAAGAATGTAAATATTAAAAAGATTAAAAGGGTAACCTTTTTACCGCTACAATATATTTGTCAATATCCTAATCGATTTAAATTTGGCCAAGTATGTGCTGATTCCGATCTTAACGCTCTTTCATCTTTATCGACATATCTCCAAAAAAACACCTTTCAGACGTCTGTAGTTAAAGATACATTATGGGAGATTAGATAAAAAGCTGGCAGTTCTCACTATAAGTATAATAGATAAATACTAGATAATGTAAAGGGAATTTGCTGAAAATTTCCGTCAAAGCACTTTGAACAGAGAATTTAGCGATTGAATTTTAGGCCTAGCCTCGATCATCATTACTAAAGTCGGAACGATAAAAAGTCTCGATTATCCATTTTTTGATTTAATCATCAATGAGCGTTGAGCAGCAGATCGGATTGTAATCCATTAAATATCCTAGGCAAGCAATGACATTGAGAGGTTGCTTATAGTCTGGATAAGTTAATTAATGTCTAATAATTTACATGACATTTCAGCCCTAAAGAAAGACCTGCAATAGACAGATTTGGCTCTTGCATAATGTATGTTTAATTATGTTACAAACATTATATGATTATCATTGTTTTATAAAATAGCATGATTATAGAAGTTGGGACAATGTAAAAAGTACTTTTATCAAATAAATAAAATATTTACATAAGCTACATTCAATTTTTAATGTTTACAATTATGTAAATAGTTTCGACTTATATGTATATTGAAATATATGTATTTTGTTTTTATGGATCATATGATCTTATTTCTGAATAAAGCATTATTATTATTATTATGCCCGTCTACATTAGCCTAGTCGGAGCAGAAAAGTAGGACGTAAATCCACCCCATTTCATTCATCCCGTGAAGTTAAAGGGGGGGGGGGGGATATTGAAATGGGCTCCGTCTCGGTTTCGTTTCCGGATCATATCTGAGGTAACACTTTAACTACCTATGTATCTTTAATAATTCTTTTCACAGAAACAAATTTGACTTAGGTTTGTAAAGGCACGTGATGGAGATGATCGTCTCATCTCGTTCATTACTGACCAACCGGTTACAGTCACACTTGTAAAAAGCATAAGGCTCCTCCATTTGAAATGATTGAGGTTTGATGGAGTAAAGAGCTATCCTCCATGACAGGTCTGCCTTTTCAGACAAAGCCGCTGATCGTCATTTGCAATTTTCGTTAATTATTTTCGCGATTAAAATCATGCTAAATTGTATTCATTGATTATAATTGGCAGAATGTTGATGTTTTCAATTCATCATCTCTGTGTAAATACAGAACGGAATTTACCCGCTTTCGGAATATTGTAGTTTGTAAAAAGTTAAAATTAACTGATCTGCCGATCAGAAACGTCAAACAACCTAGATTGACACGAGCAGAATGTGCAGCTCTTGTGAAGACCAAGTTACAGTAATCACCCAATTAAAGCAATTCACCAGTGAATTATAAATAATAATCAGTGTAACTTCAGCTGGTAAATATAGACATGGTTATGCTAGCACGTACACAGCAAGGTATTTTGGGAGCTGTGGCCCACCCCACATGAAAACTAAAAATTTCATAAAGCTTAATTCCTTAACCTTGGTCCAGTCTGTCCGTTACCTGCAGGATCCTAGATCCCTATAAAATTGGTAAACATCCAAGCTGTCCTCATGGATAAACTGCTGCTGAGACATAGCTCTGATGTGGGTGTGACCATCTTTCAATAAAATATATCTAGATATTCCTAACTAATATGTAAATGTAATATACCGTTTGTGACTCAGACCTACAGAAAATTTTTATTATTTCATATTTCATTTATTATCACTGGTCTATATTACATATAAAACAATTACCAAATAATATTACTAAGACATTATTTTACATTATATATAATAAATAGTATTATTTACATATAAAAATTGACTTATGTATATAAGTATAAAATAACAATGCTGTATTGTAAGAAGGTACAGATGATGAAAATATTTTACTGCTCTAATATCTTGAAGAAGTACTCCACCTGAAATGACAAACAATAAAAATAAATAATGCTATCTCAACTGCTCAGATTTACAATACATTAACCATATTGTTGAATTATGTCCTAATGAACAAAACATAAAAGTGTTTAACATTACTTTAATAATTATGATGATATAATCCAGTTTACCTCCATGCTGCCATCTTCCGGTAAATCTGTACAATGAACAGCATTCCTGATATTATCTGATCCAAATAAAGCACGAAGTGTTCTAGGTCTTAGATGACGAGCAATTTCCTGTAATAAAAAAAAAAAAGCATGTCATTTCTGATGTACATGTACATTGGCATGGAGGTTATGCAGTATTCTTTCATACAGCCATAAATAAACATTCTAGTCAAAAACATACTATGAATTAAAACTCATTAAAAGTAATTTTCTGTCTTGCCATTTCAATTGAAATCCAGTCACATTAATGTACAGTACTTACTGGATCCGCTGGTCCAGCCATTTCTCTAAATGATTTGGCTGCATCTTGAGCTCGGATTTCTAAGGCAATACAAGGCCCAGAAGTTAATTCTGCTACCATTCCATTGTATTCTTGAACAACTCCTTTATAAACCTCATAGAATTCTTCTGCATTAGCTTTTTCCAGATTATACATTTGTAAAGCTGATATTTCAAAACCAGCTTCCAAAATGGCATTGATAATTTTTCCTGTCAAACCTATTAATATAAATAACAAAACTTTAAAAACTCAATGATTAGATTTAGATAGGCTTGTTCTGGGTCAGGACTGAGGATGGTTCAACCTCTTTACTTGACCGAACATACAGAGCAATTTCAGTCAGGACTGAGTACCATTCCATATTCTTAGTGTAAATGGGGTTTAAAGGTTTCTGATAACTTTGCAGACCCTGGAGAACAAGCTAGAGATAAATGATTTAACCTACCTGATTTTATAGCATGAGGTTTAATAACACAACAAGTGCAATCAGACAACTGAGCTGTGTTACGTCTTTTAGGACCAGTCGAAGGGAAGAAAAATTCTAATTCTCTCGCAGCAGATGTAAGACTGTCTGACCCATGACAAGCATTTCTTGTTTTATCTGTAATAAACAAAATCATTTTGTGTATTTCAGTAAAAAGATTACAATTTGTGCAATTTTCATTATTGGTTAAAAAGTGTATAAATATGTGCCCATCACGGGGTGAACAGAAACATGTGGCAAGCAGCTCATCTTATTACAGATATCACACAAAACCTATATTTTTACTGATTTTGTGTTTCATTCCATCATACATCTGTCTTAAAATTATAACTTTATTTTTTATTTTCCGAAAAAGCATGTGCACAAACTTTTAAACTAATTACCGGTATCCAAGATATATTTAAACTGATACTTTGGCTCATATTGCATGTTTTGATTTATTTTGCCAAATATACACAATTTGTCTTTGATCCGATTTTGACTATATTTCAGACCTTTTTTCATGCCAAACCAAAAGCATCATATTTAACTCTTGGACTGTATCTGGAATTAAACCTAGTCTTTCATATTTATAATTGAACAAGTGTAAAAAAGATACAATAGAAGAAAATAAATTCAAGATTTAACTAACCTGTGCCATACTGAGCTCGAATACTATTTGGTGCCTCACTTCTGGCTGTGGCTGGATCAGTTGGGCCGATTGTTTTTCTCCAATTGGTTATGGCATTTTGACCAACAATTTCAAACGCTAACACCGGTCCACTTGTTACATATTCTAACAAATCACTGTAAACATAAAAAAATAAATGAATTTTGAGAAATAATTCAGGACACATTTTGTGCACAATGCCAAATTTAAATTGTAAAATAGTACATCAAGTCATCTTTAGATTAAGATAAATCATTATGTTTAAGCCTATAGTTATGCAGAAACAAATATTATAAAACAAGACTCATTTTAACATAAATTAATATAACAGTCACAATGTGATACAATTTTCATTAGTCTGATCAATTTTTTCCGACGCCACAAGGTCCATACAAACAAGGTTGACATGTATTTCCTTTGAGTAATAAGCTTAAATATGTCCTTTGTGAATCAACCTAACAAGCTTATATACTATTCAAAAAAAGTAGGGGATATTTGATTTTGGGGGCATAATACTAAAATATGCAAATGACTACGAAAAAAGTCACTATAGAACCTAACAGAAGAAACATTTCCAGTTACATGTGACGCCCAAACGCACCAATAGCTACCGCATGGAATGCAGGTGATGCTTGGGATCATCATGGGGGTCCAACCCAAGATTTGCACGACTCTGACTTTGAATGTTACAGTCATTGTGGCATTGAATTCCAGGGTGGAAACATCAGTTTAATTGTTTTAGTGACCAGAAAACAAATTTTGATATGCGTCGGCTTACTCAAAATGAAAGGTTACGTGCCCTTGGCATGCTACAGATCGGCACAACACAGGCGGTTGTGGCGCGGACGATGAATGTTTCTCAGTCTGTCATAAGCAGGCTATGGTCCAGATACCGTGATACACAATCTGTACAGGACAGACCACGCTCAGGTCGACCAAGGGCGACAACTCAAGCCCAGGATCGATTTATCCGTACCTTGGCCTTGAGAAATCGTGTCATCACAGCAAATCAGATCAGCGCTCGTCTTCAAACAGACACTGGTGTGAGAGTGAGTGGCCAGACGATTCGGAATCGACTGCATAGGGGTCACCTTCGCGCCCGACGTCCTCGCGTGATCCCTTGTTTGAGAGATCATCACATTCAGGCAAGACGTCGTTGGTGTAGGGATCGTCAACACTGGGATAATCGACGCTGGAGCAATGTGATGTTTTCAGATGAGTCAAGGTTCACTGTTGATTTTTTGGACAGACGTAGGAGGGTGTGGCGTTGTCGAAACGAGCGCTTCCAAGACGTTAACGTCATCAGACATGATCGATTTGGGGGTGGTTCTTTTATGGTGTGGGGAGACATCACTGTTGCTGGAAGAACGGCTTTACATGTTGTTGCAGGGTGTGTTACAGGCCAGTACTACCGGGACAACATCTTGGCAGTCCATGTTGTGCCGTTCGCACGACGTCATGGCCGCCGTTTCATCTTCCAGGATGACAACGCAAGATGTCACAGGGCCAGGATCGTTACAGGTTACCTCCAACAACAGAACATCACCACATTACCTTGGCCAGCACTGAATCCCGACCTCTAACCCATCGATCATGTCTGGGACATGCTTGGACAGAGGTTACGTCAACGTCAACAACGTCCTGCCAATGTCCAAGAACTTACTGCTGCGTTGCAACAGGAATGGGACAATCTGGACCAAAATGACCTTAGACGTCTCATTAGGAGTATGCCACGTCGGATCAATGCTTGTTTGGCAAACAGAGGAGGATTTACCCGTTACTGACTTGGTTGTGATGCTGTGGTAACTTTGCTGTTTGACCCCGGGTATCATTTTACCCTTATAATGGTCAGACTGTGCCTTACTTAGTCTAACGATCATTTGGAATAAATCGATGAATGTGAACTTCATTTCATTTTGTCATTTGTTTCTTCGTCAGTTTCATTAGGTGACTTTAATAACACTTACAAATCAAATATCCCCTACTTTTTTTGAATAGTATATATGGTTGTATTCTGTGAATATAGAGCGAAAGAGAATGTAATTACTTCAAGAAAGGTTTCCCTCTGTGTTCCTGGTACATTTCAAAAGCTTCGTTACGATCTAGTTTGCACATTTTAAGTCGAGTTATCATGAAACCATTTCTATAGACGTGATCAAGAATTTGACCAATTTTGTTCATTGCATCAGGCTTGATTAAACCAAGTGTTCTGAAAAAAAAAAAAAATAGTAAAGATATGTAAAATATGTTTCATAATAAAAAAAAGAGTAGATATTGTTGCAAATAGTACATTGAGATAATATAAATTTAAAAAAAGGAATTTTTTCACCCCCATTTTTATACAGAAAAATTATAGCTTTTATTGATCACAAAGCTAACAATTGTTTGTTGTATAGAAAGTCGATCAACAGGATATAGAATGCACATTATTTCTAAAATCCACATGGCTGCTTTGTGTGCAAACAATGACTGCAATGACACCATAGCCTTGATATGATGTACGTCACAATTCAAACTTTGCAATCACAATATGAGTAATATCACGTAAACAAAACAATAAAATTGTAATTATACAACCGACTTGGCAGCCACAACCATCAAGATCAATGCACAAACTCTAAAACTCTAAGGCTTTAATCATATATTTTAGCTTGATCTAAAAAATATAATCTTATTTTACCATTATGGCATGCCTTCTTAGGTCATTTAACAGAATGAAAAAAGAGTTTTGTAGCGAGTTTATACTCCACTTAACCCTTGTGCGGACAGTTGTACGAAAAACATTGTCGGCAACAAGGGGTAATCTAAGACCCCAGACATAAATTGGTTTTTGGATGCATAATTTTATTCAAATAGGATCAAACTACAGCTTCATATAAAGATTGAATAATAATCAATCAGAGTAAAAAAAGATATTTGATGTATTAACAGTGACGATATGAATTATAAGGTATTTTTGAAACCATACAAATCTACAAGTAACTTAATTGTCATTTCCATGTAGAGTCGACTTTTGACGGGGTTGGTAGAGTACCTAGATTTGCTTTCAGATCTAGATTACTAGAATGACCAATGGCGGGATGAAATATCATCAGTAAGAAAGATTCCAAATACAAAGCTAGCACCGAGCGCAGAACAGATTAGACACTTGTAACCAGCAAAATGTTGAAATGAAAGAGGAGGAGGGTCCACAAGACCCCTTGTATCTGATAATGTAATACTAATACTTGTAGTTTCTTGTCAAATGAATGTTACCACTGCCTCACTTCCGTTCTATTTGCAGCATTATACTCTACATTAAGTAGCTGACAATGTATAAAATTCTCGCTAGACAATTGTGAACCAGTTCCTCGCAAATGTTAAGGGTCCTGAAATACCTCTTGTATACGCACAAGGGTTAATGTTTCACAATACAGACATAAAATCACTGCATAATCTTAGATTTGAGAGAATCATAATTCATTGAATAATCATTGCATGCCTTGTGCATACTGAAAATGATACATTTATTTAAAAGAAATTGAATTCTTAAATTATAAATTAAGAGCTTTCAACTTACTTTTCTTTTTGAGATGATAGTTTACTTCTGGTATGTTCATCTGCATATTCAGTCACCTTTAATTGTCGACCTAAAACATTGATTGTACTTCCTATGTAAAGATCAGAAAGGTCAATGGGATGATCTCGTAACGATGTTTTCAAAAATGTTTTTCTATTCTTCATATCGTACTAAAAATAAAGATATTCAAAATATAAGATTCTATAAGGCATATAAATAAAATATTCATCTGATTATGTTAAAAGAGTCGAATAGAAACAGTGGGCTGGTCGACAAATTGATATAAAGCTTTTCATGCCACTATTGCATGTGATAAGCATTATAGTGTTGCATGTTAACTGAGCACTACAAAGAGACCTGCACTCAATCAAACTATTTAACTAAATTTCTGTTACACTAAATTTATTAGTAGGCAAACTGACCACAAACCTCATAATGTCTGTGATGCACACCCACACAAATCTAACTGTGACTGGGTAAGCAGAATTAAAACAGATTAAGCTACATGTATAATTACCATTTCAACACCCTTATTCTTGACATGGTAAATCAATAAAAACTGTCTGTTTCTAGCTGCTATTTCTTCATACCATTCTACAACAAATGTAAATGTTTCATCTGCCTCAGCCTGAAATAAACATTTTATACATTATGCACAACAAAATGTCAGTTTACTATGCCACAATGCTAATTTCATTCTCTATATTTAAATTTAACAAAAATATATACAAAAGGTACGGTAGTCTATGATAGTAATTTAATCCATATGATCAAATCATAAAACACAGGTTACATGCCATCTTGATATCGATGTTCAAGGATAAAAACTAGTGATTCTTCGAATCAATGGCTGGCAAAAACAATATCATGAAATCAATTGAAAGAAAATGGAACATTTTAATACATGGCCATAACTTATGTTAGAAATTATCAATTTTAAATATAGGCCTATTTGGACTTTGTTTATTTTAGAGATGCACTGGCAAATGGTACTAACTACTTGACAATCAAGAATATGAACTGGAAATTTAGGCTATTGTCAAAACTACAATCATTCATAACTACGCTCCTCGTCAGAATAAAATAATTTGCCTAAAATTTCACTATATTCATTTCTCATAATCTGTTTTGAACTATCAGTCTGTAGAACTAACTTTCAAACTTACTTGCCGAGCGGGCAATTGCAATGACTGCTTTTACTTGCCCCCACGATTTTTACCGTACCGATCTGCAGGGGTTTCATCAATTAGGTGGGTAAAGTATCAAAGTAGGTGTCATTTTTCGCAAGCCACAGGCCCGAACCTTAAGAGCTCTGCAGACGCTGATATTGAGCGACATAGATGCAAATTAACCAAGGAGGTTCTGGGACATTCCCCCATCCCACTCTTGAGAAGATTTTTCCATTTCTGCATGCAATATTGTTCAATTTGGATGATTCTACACCACTTTCAGTCGTCTACACATAAAGGCCAATATAAGGGTAACTTTGTATTTCAAACGATCAAAATGTTTTATAAAAGTGTTACCAACCGAGAGTGCAGTTCGGTGCATTTGTGGAAAATAGAACAATCTAACTCAATGATTCCTTCAACCTATTTTCTAAACGGGTACATCATCGTAGGCTATTAAACTCTATTTTTGTATTATAAAAATGTTGTTTAAATTGCAATCTCTGGTCGTCTAGAAAGATACTTTGGACACTTTGGTGTCAGCTAGCTTCGTTGTTTTCGCTGACAAATAATATACAAACAAGAATTGTAGGCCTTCCATATTCAATTGACTTTGACAATGTTGTGATGAAGTTCAAGTTGATGAACAGTCGAAAATACAAGCCAAAACATCATGACATTTTAAAAGAGAACTTCTTTTTTCGTTGGGATATTTTTGGATTTTATTCAACCAGAGGAGATTTCAAACACATACCACATAGGCAAGTTTTTAATAACTCATTCTGTAGTTCGTTCACAATCGATAAGAAATCCATTTAATTACAACGGGTTCAGACAGTTAGATCTATAAAACACTATGTCTATAGACTATAGACTATAGGCCTTATACTTAGTTAGTATAAGGCCTATAGTCTAGACATAGTATTTCTAACCACATCATATTAGAATCTACTAGCAAAACTTTCCTTATGCAGTAAGAATTCATTTTCAGAAACTTTCCTGTTGAAAAAAAATAGTCGGATGTATAATGTATGTCCTGTATGTAGGTCTAGCCAAGGCATAACATAAATAAAACTGAAAAATGGAAATAAAAATTGGGATTTGTCGATCTACATTTCATCACATCATTTAAAAAAAACGTACAAATACCGTACGCCGATTACAATGCAAAGTAAAAAAATACATACCATGTCTATTCCCTTGTACAGTGATGACAACACTCTAATTTCAACTTAAACTGGTTAAAAACAACAAAATATACAGGTAAGAATGGTTTTTATTTGTGTTGTTGTAGCAACCGCCACCGAACAAGTTTAAAACATGAAGTTTCATTGGTCAATAACTCGGATATCCGGTACTGGTCTGGATATCCGGAGAATTATCCAACCATGAGAAACTCACTCGGAACGTAGAGTTTTCGGATGGAAAAAAATAGGGATTTTACTATTTTTTGTTGGGTAGAGTCACGATAAATATAATAACAATTAATATTAGTTTTTATCTTAGATATCCTCAAACGGCCTAGCATTTAATATAGTGTTATGTATCTGGATCCAAACCACTAGTTTTTCTCTCGCTCCCACCTTAAATTGCATCCCGATTTTTTGTGTAGAAATTAAGAAATGGTTCTGGATTTACCTTTTCTGCCAGGTTTCAGTAATTATTCATTATTTTAAGGTGTCATAACAGTTGAGAGTCTAGTTACCCATGAAATATATAGACCGTATAGCAAATATAGAACTTTGTGGCGAGCATCATTCGGACATCTTCGTTTAAAAGTGAACAGGCAAAAAGCAAAAAAATATAAGAGGACCAGGGACCTTGTCACTTAAAATTCGCTATTCATGACTGCCAGTTCAATCACCATATTAAAGAGAGAGAGAAATGGGGTTTAACGCCCACTCGACACAAACTAGGTCATTTCGGGGCTAACATATGGTTTAATTTTATTTCAATAATTTGCTTGCGCATAGGGGTCTTTAGAAGTGGGAGGAAACCGCGGAGGACCCGGAGAAAACCCACAAGGTTGGTCAGACGACCCTACTCCTTGTCACGTACAACCGCCCATATTAAACTTCTTATATAGTACGAGTAAGGTGTTAAAACACCCTATAACCCAATATTATTGGCGTCACGGTTTGGCTCATGATATCAGGTTTATTTGGCCTGGTTCCTGGGAAGATATTACTGGCAAAATTGAATGCTCTGCTAAAATTTAGATTCTAAGGATTGAATATAAAATATAAAATGAAAAAGTCATCTGTCTTTTGACTTTCCTTCAGCTGACACTTTTATTGGTCTATGGCACTATTTTTCTGACAATTATCGGACATTTCTGTTGGCGCACTAGTAATACACCCGTCTGCAACAATGCTGTCAGTGCTGGCTCCACAATTCTTTGTAAAACAAATTCCACGGGACAAGATTTAAAACATAATACTATGAACTCTGTATCAAGCTTTAACAAACAAGCCAACAGTGAGGCTGATGTCCCCCGCCGAAATCCCCAAATAAATAGATGACACATATTAATTAATCGCACATCTATTTTTTTCCAAAGTATCAAGCAATCAAACTGATTATCAACTATAAACTAAGTTTCATCACTCTCTATCAGATAGAATCAAAGTTATCTTGTCCCAAAGCAGGAAATTGCTTATCTCTGCTTAGCTTTAGCTCAATATGTTAATCATTGAACTCAGTCAAGACGAACATCTACATCAAGTTTAAACATTCTACCTCAATTAGAAGAAGAGTTTGACCAATCAACATGCTTATTGCTCGTTGGCCTAAGCAAAAAATTCTCATCATCGAACTTAGTCAAGGTATTGATGTAATGAACTATACACCAAGTTTCATCACTCTCACTTAATTAGAACTAAAGTTATCGTGTTCCACTTCCAAAGCATCAACCAATCAAATTGCTTATCTCTGCTTACCCTAAGCAGAAAATGATCATCTTCGCACTCCATCAAGGCATTGACCTCATTAACCCCTACACCAAGGTTGAACATTCTAGCTCAATTAGAAGGAGGGTTATTGTGTTCCAAAGTCTTGGCCAATCAAATTGCTTATCGCTCTGCTTACCCTGAGCAGAAAATGCTCATCATCGAACTAAGTCAAGGTATTGATGTAATGAAACTATACACCAAGTTTCATCACTCTCACTTAATTGGAACTAAAGTTATCGTGTCCCAAAGCATCAACCAATCAAATTGCTTATATTTGCTTACCCTAAGCCGAAAATGCTTATCTTCGCACTCCATCAAGGCATTGACCTAATAAACACCTACACCAAGTTTGAACATTCTAGCTCAATTAGAAGGAGGGTTATTGTGTTCCAAAGACTCGGCCAATCAAATTGCTTATCGTTCTGCTTACCCTGAGCAAAAAATGCTCATCATCGAACTTAGTCAAGGTATTGATGTAATGAAACTATACACCAAGTTTCATCACTCTCACTTAATTGAAACTAAAGTTATTGTGTCCCAAACAAAGCATCAACCAATCAAATTGCTTATCTTTGCTTATCCTAAGCAGAAAATGCTTATCTTCACACTCCATCAAGGCATTGACCTAATAAACACCAACACCAAGTTTGAACATTCTAGCTCAATTAGAAGGAGGGTTATTGTGTTTCAAAGTCTCGGCCAATCAAATTGCTTATCGCTCTGCTTACCCTGAGCAGAAAATGCTCATTATCGAACTTAGTCAAGGTATTACTGTAATGAAACTATACACCAAGTTTCATCAATCTCACTTAATTAGAATTAAAGTTATCGTGTCCCAAAGCATCAACCAATCAAATTGCTTATCTCTGCTTACCCTAAGCGGAAAATGCTCATCTTCGAACTCCATCAAGGCATTGACCTAATCAACACATACACCAAGTTTGAACATTCTAGCTCAATTACGAAGAGAGTTATCGTGCCCCAAAGTATCAACCAATCAAATTGCTTATCTCTGCTTACCCTAAGCGGAAAATGCTCATCTTCGAACTCCATCAAGGCATTGACCTAATAAACACATACACCAAGTTTGAACATTCTAGCTCAATTAAAAGTTATCGTGTCCCAAAGCATCAACCAATCAAATTGCTTATCTCTGCTTACCCTAAGCGGAAAATGCTCATCTTCGAACTCCATCAAGGCATTGACCTAATCAACACATACACCAAGTTTGAACATTCTAGCCCAATTAGGAAGAGAGTTATCGTGTCCCAAAGCATCAACCAATCAAATTGCTTAACACTGCTTACCCTAAGCGGAAAATGCTCATCTTCGAACTCCATCAAGGCATTGACCTAATAAACACATACACCAAGTTTGAACATTCTAGCTCAATTAGGGAGAGAGTTATTGTGTCCCAAAAAGTGTGACGGACAGACAGACGGACAGACAGACGGACAGACAGACAGACAGACAGACGGACGGACGAACCCATTTTAATAGTCCCCTGCTTTCTTCGAAAGGCGGGGGACAAATATACCCCAAGGAACAATCCCAGTTGATACTATCATGAACTTTCAACTGTATTGCTAACACAATATATTCATAAACTTCCGAATATGCAATAAAAAAAACTTATGGATTTTTATTGGAATCTTTCTTACGATCCAATGAACAATTCCATGAGTGGTCATATAAAAATGGAGATATGTTTCCCAAAGGTATTTTTTTGTGGAGATTAACAAACAAACGGTTGCCAGGCAAGAGATGGATAGAGAACAAGCTAAAAAGAAAAGAAGATTTTTCGCACAATCAGGGGTCATAATCCAGGAAGTTATAGTCTGAAATGCGCGAATATCGAAATGGACCGAGATATTTGGGATATAAAGATATATTTTAAGTTTCATCAAAATCGGATAAAAATTGTGACTTCTAGAGAGTCCACAACCTTAGTATTACACACTTTTATACTATTTCTGTACAAGACTGGCCATTTTGTCAGGTAGTTTCTGTCCGATTTTCGAACTCAACGGTCATTAGGGTGTAACAGTGATACATTTAAACACACTAGAGGGTTTACAAGCTAAAAACATGATTTTTCGTACAATCAGGAGCCATAATCCAGGAATTTACGGTCCGATATGCAAAATTATTGAAAGGAACCAAGATCTTTAGATTATAATCGTACATTTCAAGTTTCATCAAAATCAGATAAAAATTGTGAGTTCTAGAGTGTCCACAACCTTAGTATTACATACTTTTACACTATTTGTGTACAAGGAGTGGCCATTTTGTCCGTCAGTTTGAGTCAGATTTTTACGGAATTTGAACTCGACCTTCATTGATGTGTAACGGTGATATATTTAAACTTCTTTTAAAATTGAATACAAATTGTGACTTCTAGCGGGTCCACGAGCTAAAAAGGCGATTTTCGAACAATCAGGGACCATAATCCAGGAAGTTACATTCAGATATGTGTGATTATCGAATGGAACCAAAATCTTTTTGATATAAACATAAATTTAAAGTTTCATCAAAATCATATCATAATTGTGGCTCTAGAGGGTCCACACTCCACAACCATGATATACCATATATTTACACTATTTGCGTACAGGGGGCGGCCATTTTGTCCGTCAGTTTTGGTCCGATTTTCAATTCGAACTCAACCTTCATTAGGGTGTAACAGTGATATATTCAAAAGTTTTTGTTTTTTTAAATTGGATAAAAATTGTGAGCTCTTAGCCTCGAGAGGGACCACAAGCTAAAAATGCTTGTGTACAATCAAGCGTCATAATTCAGGAAGTTACCATCTGATATGCACATATCGAAAGGAACCAAGATCTTTGGGTTATAAACATGTATTTTAAGTTTCATCAAAATCGGATCAAAATTGTGTCCTCTAGAGGGTTCACATCCTTGATATACCATATATTTACACTATTTGCGTACGATGGGCGGCCATTTTGTCCGTCAGTTTTGGTCCGATTTTCACGAAATTCGAATTGAACCATCACTAGGGTGAAACGGTGATATAGTCAAACGTTTTTTTTTAAATCGGATAAAAATTATGACATCTTGAGGGACCACAAGCTAAAAACATGTTTTTTCGTACATTCAAGGGCCATAATTCAGGAAGTTACGTTCCAATATGCGCAAATTTTGAAAGGAACCAAGATCTTTGGGTAATAAACATGTAGTTCAAGTTTCATCACAACTGGATCAAAATTGTGACCTGTAGAGGGTCCACAACTTTGATATACCATATTTTTACACTATTTGGTACGAGGGGCGACCTTTTTGGCGACCTTTTTGTCCGGCAGTTTTGGTTCGATTTTCACGAAATTCAAACTCAACCATCATTATGGTGTAACGGTGATATATTCGAAATCAGATATTTTAAATCGGATAATAATTGTGACATCTTAGAGGGACAACAAGCAAAAAACGCAATTTTTCGTACTACCAGGGACCATAATTCAGGAAGTTACGATCCGATATGAGCAAATATTGAAAGGGCCAAGATCTTTGGGTTATAAACATGCATTACAAGTTTCATTAAAAGCAGAAGAAAATTGTGACCTCTAGAATGTCCACAAGCTAAAAATGTGATTTTCGTACAATCAGGGGCCATAATCCATGAAGTTTCGATCCTATACATGCCCAAATCAAAAGGAACTGAGATCTTTTTGAGATAAATCTATATTTCAAGTTTCATCAAAATCGGATAAGGATTGTGACCTGTAGAGTGTCCACAAACAAATTGTGGACAGACGGACGTACATCCGGATGGACAGGGGCGATGACAATATACATCCACATGAAAATGTGGGGGTATAAAAACTGATATCTGTACAGAACTGTTGGTACACCTATGAATGCCATGACGGAACAATAAACCCTTATATTTTATATGGCTGTTGTTTCCGAATCAAAACCTTATTGTATACCAAACAGGCTTAAAAAAAACCCACACAAAGTTATAAGTATACCTTTATTTCAGGCTAACAAAAATATAGATTGGTTTTATTTCATCAGATTCATTCCATATTTACAATCACTGCTCTATGTAAACATTTTAATAAATGTACATATTCATTTTTACCATATATTATACATACTTTATATTTACACAAGTGCACATATTTACATAAGGGAAAATCCCTTCTTTTTTTTAAACAACAAAACAAAGTAACAGCTTTACTGAGCTCTCTAACATGACACTTGCGTAAACGTATGTTACTATAAGTAAGTTAAATAAGGTTGTATGTAAGTGTGTGACCAACATGTGCAAAGGCCCATGGGGAGGGGGGTGGGGGGTCAACTCAAATATTACTCCAGTTACAGAGAGAACGTGGATCCATTCACTTGGTCTGATATGTGCGTTTTGTTATTTGTGGTGTATGTATATTGTCTTGTGTAATTGTTTGTGTGTGGTGTGGTCCTCCTGTGCTACTATTCACATGTTGGCAGGTATAATGTACCAGTAGTTCTCTTTTGAAATATCCCACCAACATAGTCCCAAAAAATATCTTGAGGATTTTATATTTTGGCAGAGGGGGAATTACAAATTTGAGAAATTGTTAAGGTGTAATATAATGCTACTAGGAAACACATACACGCCCACCAAGAGCATTTTCACATAGGTTTCAAGGGCATGTGATTCTGAATTATGATAGGGATCCTTATTATGATTAGCTAAATAATCTCAGCAAGTCTGACTAAAAAATCATCAAAAACTTTGACCTCTAGAAATTTTACCCGGTTTATCAGTGACAAGCGTAATAGCTTTCGTAAGACTAGCTGAACAATCCCAGTCAAATTTTGAAAATAATCTATCAAAAACTGAACTGTAGGGTTTCTACAAGGTTTCAGCATCAGCAACAGTAATTCTATGAAGTCAAACACACCTGTAGAGGAGTGTTCTCAGAGGTGCTGTAAAATTGACGGACAATGTATACAATGTATATCTATGGTCGACAATTTTTTCACAGGGGGGCGAAACTTGTGAACAGAGACTGAAGGACAGGGATGACAGTAATATACCAACATGAAAGGTTGGCATGTAAAAATGAGCAATAAAATCATTTCATGGCCCCTATTCTCATACATGTAAATAAGGTTTAGACCTTTTTTGAACTAATAATCTTAAACTTCAATAAATTACCGTATTTTAAGGGGTACAAGTCGATGTGGAGTCTAAGTCGAATTGTCATAATTTACTGTTTTCCGACCTTCATCCATATAAAAGTCTAAGCAGTATACAAGACAAATGTGTTTCAACTCCACAGTAGCAATCTATTATCAAGTTTCAGGACTGGTATCCTAGTCTAATTACGATAAAGTAATCAATTTATAAATGTAGGGCTAACTTGATTATAACTCCAAGTTGTGTTCTTGGTTTATTTGAACCAGTTTTTATTTCAATATATCTGATAAATATAAAACAATGCAGGCGTCGTTTCTAATCGCATATGGTAATAAAGTACTTTACTAAAAATAGAATAAAACAATGCAGTATAGTATGATTGGTTAATTTAACTGAAAACTAAAAGTAGAAATCTCGCGAGACACATGAAATTACGAGAAATGGAAACCTGACAATTTTGACGAATGTCTGAGAAAAGATTCTATTTTGATGGCATATTCTCGGGTAGATGATAATATTTTGAAGGGGGTGGGGGGAGGGGGCCATGTCTACAAATATTTCAATTGGAATAGGGTAACTTAAAGTAGTTTTGTTTTAGACGATAGTGTGTACGGCATTGTGGAGTGACGGTTCCTGAAATTATTTTTTTTTCAAGATGTCATTTTTTCACCTTCATCTGTATGAAGGCCAGACTTAAGCGGAAAATGTATCAACTTATACCCCGAAAAATATGGTACATGAAAACCGACTTTTTCAAACGAAGTAAATGTGATTTATGAGGAATAGAAGTAAATAACAGGTTATACATCTTAAATTAAACATAAAATAATTACAATATGACTAGTTAGATAGGCATGCATATAGATATATCATATTTCAACTTAATATAACTGTTAAATGATTGAAATTACCTTGATGTGAATCAAGATTTTCACTCCAAATGATAATCTAATCCTTTCGTTTTTATCAGTTACACTAACTAAAGTACACAGAATATTGGGGGGTATGGAGTATTTACATCACTTTCACTAGAGGAGTTTAGACCTTGTTTCATTTACCTTACCAGACAAGCAACAAAACATTGCAAATATATTTTAAACAAAGTCTGATTTTGGATTATTAAATATTTTGTTTTCTTTCCTTTTCTATACCTTTTAATGGAATACCTAATACCTAGGCTAAAAAAAACATTAATATGTGAATAAAATTTATATTATGTATTTCATTTACAAATTTTTTTACCACCACCTTTCAATGGATAATATAAATATACATTAATATGTGAGTAAAATTCATATTCTTTCCTTTACACAGTCTTATATATTAAAAGATTGTATTAAAAGAGTAATTTTAAAACCATAAATAATATATTTGTAAATTGATTAGATCTTGAATTTTGACATGCGAGGTTATCTTGTTTTGTAGAGTTGTGACATTTTTCTCCTGCACCAATTATCTTTTAGAGGACTGAGATTTCTCCTTTACATTTGGCACAGCAGTTATAGGTCAAGTTATCATAAGCTGTGTGTGGATGGTAGCGTCCTATGTTACCCTTTGCACATGTAGAACCCAATAAAGACTGAGGCATGCTGTACTTGTAGTCTATCGGGCTGACATTTTTAGAAATTACCTAGAAGAAAGAATAGCCTATATATGTACTTCTTACCCATTTTAATCATAAAATATCACAGGTTTACAAAATAAATCTAAAACAAAAATATCACAATCGCCCATTCCAAAGTTTCTTTCAACTCATTGTGCTACTAGTAACCTACATGTACATATAAATTGGTATTGGATCAAATATCATTGCTTGACTTACACAGCAGATTTTCTATTTCCAGATGGAAATCATAGGATAGGCAGTGATTTTTAGTGATGAAAAGTGAAGCAGTTTCTAACTTTTTATTCATTACAAAAGTTATCTCTCAATTAAAGTAGTCTCAAAAATATCTAATGTTTGTTAATTTGATAACGTTTGTTAATGTAGCATTTGATAAGCTGATCACCGGAAACAGTATTGGCTATTGGCAGTAACTGGCAAAAAATATATTCCACTGATATTTATGACATTCAAAAACCATGATCAATTTACATCAATGAACTTGATTAGTTTACTAACCTCATGTGCTAATGTCTCTGCTGGGGTTAGTCTGTCTTGCCAGTTTGCTTCCACATTTACAACAGAATGAACTTTGGCGCTTGCAGGAAGTAATCTGTAGCGGATAATTTCTGCCAACTGTTGTGCACGTTTTGCTAGATCTAATATATTTGTTGAAGGCAAGACAGTTGATTGATGAGTATTCAATGGATCAAACGCATCCTTTACTTGCTGTAGGCATCTGAAATTAAGTGAGTGATAATCATTCGTTTGAAATGATATGATTACATATTTTTCAAATATTTATCTTTATGTCTTATCTATTTACTACTGAAAAAAAAACTTGTTCTGTATGACACGATTTGCATATTTATGCAAGAATTTAGTTTTATATATCATAACGTGAAAACATTATTACCTAAAACTTGGTGATAATAATAAGACTACAGGTAATATAGCACATCCATTGTCACATAAGTTTAGTTGACAATAACTTTCTATGGATATGTTTCAAAATTGAAATATAAATGAAATAACTTCCTACTTTTAAACAGGCATATGCCATCAGTGTGCAATGAGGGAAGTTTTGCCTACAGCCTGCTCTTATTTCAAACTCCAACTGTCAAGGGTTCTTTTACGTGCATGTGAACACATGACCTTGTATTTTATCATCCAATCTGAATCACCAAACACTGTTCCTTGCCAGGCCCTCCATCTTGTACCACTGACAAGGAGATTCCACTTTTGGAACAATCCAGATGGGCGATCCCAAGGCCTTTTAGTTAGCAATCCAGCATCTTACTCTTTTGAACCTTGGTGTCTCCCCAAAATTGGAAGAGCTTAGGATATGAAATGAATGAAAATCCGAACTTTGATTGAATATATCTTAAAACTGCTGCTGTTAGGGCAAGATGTTGGGATCAAGAATTGTGTATTACCTGTATCCTTCAAGCAGATTTGTTCTGATTTCATGACGTTCATTTAACATCTGCTGTAAGGCATCTTGAGATTCTTGATATTGTAGAGAATAAAAAGCCTTGGCATTGGCCAATTCATCTATCATAACCCTAAAATGAAAAAAAAAATGAACAGGCACCATGTTTAGAACCTTACAAAATAAACTTTTTTTGGGGAGAATGTGTATTTTAAAAATTTGATGTATAAAAATTATTAGGTGTTCTAAATTAAAACTAGTTGAATTAAATTTCTCAATCCCAAAACAAAGAAATTTGAGTAAATATGAAAATAATGTGTTACATTTCCGACAAAAGAAAAGAGATGAATCATGTCATCATGGTTAATTACAGAAAAAAGACCCTCAATAGGCAGATTTAGCTCTTGCAAAATGGATCTTTAAGACACCACAAAATTGATCAAATTTATCAAACTTGACTTTTTGTCAACACAATCTTCAACTAAGTTCACAAAGCATTCTCAGCCTTAAGATAAGAATTTACTCAACTTTCAATCACTGTTTATGAGAAACATCTTTGATCCAAAACTTTGCTCATAGTATCTTATAGATGTATATGATACATTTAAACAAAAGAAATTTTATAAAGGGCTATATTTTAGATCAAATAAGGCAAACAATTTTGAGTAAATTCTTAACTTAAGTCTGAGAATGCTTTGTGAACTCGGGGCCTTATCTGTCAACACAATCCTTTATTTACTTTAACACCAATTTCCTTATGATAATCAAAAGGAAGGATGAATGTATAAATGTTTAATTACCGGCTTGCAAGAAATTTACTACGCCACATATCAGCTTGTATTGAAATCTTGTCCAGATTTTCATAATCGGCTGTCATTTTCTTCATATGATCACCTAGTTCCAATGATAACTGTGCTTTGTCTCTGCATATAAATAAATTACATTTAAGACATATTGAATTTTTGAAAGGATCATTAAAAATGGTAGATATTTTATAAATTATTTCTCTTCTGTGCAATGGGGACTATTTAGAATACACAGTCAGAACCCCATGAGCAATTTGGTTCTCTTGTCATGTATGAAATACCATAGTCCCTGCAGAGTTTTGTTCTTATGTCTAGCTAGCTGCACTTGGTTGAAGAGCTCATGGAAATTTACAAGGCAATGAAACAATACAATAATAATAATGTACATTTTTAGAGCACCAAATCAATCTCAAAGCTTGCTCAATGCGCAATGAGAAAAGTGTTTCAAATTTGATTGTGGAAGTACAATGTATTCTGCTTATGAGATCGCAAGGCATGATATTATTGATATGGTTGATATGGTGTTTGTATTTTAGATAAATAGCTGGGTGCAAGACACTGATGTGTGATATGGACAGGACTTTAAAGGTAATGCAAGTCTGAATTGAGAGTCAATGTAAAGGTATTGTGTGTGTTTCTAATTTGGTTTATGATATGAATCAAACTGCTGTATTCTGTAGTTTGTGGAAACTGATTTAATTAAAGGCTGTCATCATTTCAATGTTTTGAATCCTCGGGTGTTTGAAAAACAATAAAACATCAAAACCAGACATTTGTAGGCGACTCTGATTTTCAATAGAGTTCAACCTTGTAACTTTTGAAAAAGATCCCATGTAGTTCTCAATAAAAATTTCAATAATCCAGGAAGCACTTTCCGGTATAAAATTTTAATGGCAGCGACAATAATTCCTAGAATACCTGATTTTGATAATCTTTGTGTGTAATTAGTTCACTAACCCCAGCAACTTCCATAAAACCAAATTAAAAAACTGTAAACTAGAAGAAAATTAATACTTTTAATGTTAATAACATAATATACTACCTTGCCAATCTTTCAACATTTCTTTCCAGATCTGCACCCATGGAGGCTAATAAAAGCCTTTTTAGTTCTGAATTTACCTGTGAAAAAGAACATTATTTAATATTTCATTACATTTACATGTTGAGATAATAGTTTATACATCTTATTACCTCTCAAATTTATCAAATTATTGATAATAATTGTGGTAACTAATCATTAGATATATTTATCACACCATTATCATGCCATTGACGGTAGGCATGTATAAATACATAATACATAAATGGACAAAAAATTGAGGAGTTTGGGCACACATCCGATATATTGGTAGAGATCCTCAGTATAAAGGCATCTTGCTGGCATAAATAAAGTTAACAAAAAATTGAGGAGTTTAGGCACACATCCAATATATTGGTAGAGATCCTCAGTATAAAGGCATGCATCTTGCTGGCATAAACATCGCATATGTCGGATATTTGCTCAACTCGGATAAAATCGTTTGGACCCTTTGATCCTGCATGTTTTCTGTGCGCAAGTCGCATTTCCTAAGTTGGATCTTCGCTCAACTCGGATCAAAATGTTCGGTCCATTTGATCTAATTCCGACTTTTTTCCTTCGCCCATATCGGATCAGCAGTTTGTTCAGAATTTGACAAAGTCAGTTTGGTCTAAAACATGGTTAGCTATTCCATGCACAGAGCCCAAAAATACATTCCCCTATCATTTTGACTCAAATCAGCCTATCTGACGAGAAGTAATCATAAGATTTTCCTGGAAAATTTGAAACTCGCTGTCTGCTGTACGAGACACTTTCCGGGAAAATTTAGGACATTTTTCAAAAACGGAAGTTATCTACCTGCACCAAAACGGAAGTTATCTACTCGCACATACGAAAAAAAGTTTGAAATGTGCGTTTGAATCAAGTATTATCCGGCTCTTGCAGTTTATTTCTAATCAACCTATATTTGTATCGCCGATTCATTGACGAATGATAACACTATAGTCTCAAATGAGTTAGCACATCCTATCTCATGCAAAACCTCCATAACAACTGTATTTAGAGTTGCATGTAAATGGAGCTACAGATTTAGATTTCAGGGCAAAGACACATATATTATATATCATACCTGTAGCTGTACTTCTAACTGAGACTTCAGAGAATCCACCTCTTTGGTAAGTCTGACTTCATTCTGTTTTGCTTGTTCTAGTGGACTTTCTGTTGTCGGAAGAAAGTTGAGAGCTGAACTTGCTGGGTTGACTACATTCACTGGTTTAACATTTGATGAATCTGAGCCTATATTTGGTTGGACTCTTGTACAAGGGATTGGAACTGGAGATTTTGCATCTTCAGACTTGACAGAATTTGATTTTACACTTATACTTGGCACCACATTTCCTCTAGGTTTTGCAGATTTATCTAATTTTGTATTCAGAAATGATTTTTCATTTTGGTCAGAAACACTTTGATTTATTTTTATGGAGACTTCCTTTCCTTTTTTTTCCTCAATGAACTTATCCAGTTTTTTTCCATGAAAACTGTACTTGGGTACAGCTTCCCTTAGAAGAACTCTAGTTTTAGTCTTTTCGTATTCATTTTTCTTTGTTACAGGAGATGCCATTTAACGGTGTACCAGTAATTAATATATCTGCTTTTACTTGGATCAAAACAAAATAAATCAAAATTTTTCACATCAATCTGTAAAGAAAAGGTTTTAAAATCAAGACTACAATTTGCTATTTGAAATGATATGTGAAGCATACACTGGTAGGATACTACCAAATAAAGGATTTATTATAAACAAAATATTCATTGAGAATTAAAGACTAGTTTTCATCAGTTTTTGCATCCTGCTAAAGAGATTTTCCTTGTTGGTTAAATTATTTTGAGAAATTGTTTTAAAAAGAACGTATCACGTACTGCACAGATTTTCATTTGTTTTATAATATTCTTCATTAGCTTTAGCATTCAAATGGAATGCAATTTAATGTCTGCAGTAGTCAAATCATTACAATACAATACTTCTATCATTTTGAGACTGATACATTGTGAGTTATTATTTCTATGTGACCAACATGTTCAATGCCTACATCCTTCTTCAAAATACCAACTGGCGAAGGAATCATAATATGTACTACACCACTTTTGTTCTAATTGATTAATTCTGAATTCAAATCAATTATTTCATTTTTCTTTAGATGATACCAACTTTGTACTTTACAGAAAAACAACATGTCAAATTTAAAGGGCTTGTCTGGTTACATTAGTTTTCAAACATCTTTTATATAGCATTTTTATAATGCTGTCTTCATTAGCTATTTGAATTTCATACAAGAAAAAGTTGGATGTTAAGGAATATGGAATATGAAGATCGGATAAAATAATTAAAGCTGTCAACTCCCAACAGAAGAACTTGGGGAGATATGATCGAGGGATACAAGATTATATCGGATATTTATGATAAAACGTAACCGGAACATCTAAATTACAACACTGATGTACAAGAGGTCATAACAAAAAGCTTGCTGTCCAAGGATCGAACAAAACCATCAGATCTAACTTCTTCACCCAGCAAATAGTACCGAACTGATCCAACAAAACCATCAGATCTAACTTCTTCACCCAGCAAATAGTAGGCCTACCTAACTGGAATGACATAGGCCTAGTGATAAAATTTGACTTTAATATAAGGCTGATATCGTTACGTTACGGGAGGTAGTAGAAAAAATAAGCACATTGATTACAAAGACCTTGAAAATAGTGGCCAAAGCCAACTTTCAGAAGAGGACCTGTAAGTAAAACTGAAAATGGTCAAATTCAGTAGGTCTTATTGGCTTATTTCCTTTAATAGTAGACTGTAGTAGTATTAGTACTAGTTTAGTAGGCTAGTGACAGTGTGGGCCTAAATGAAATACTGAATAACGACAAAAGCAATATAAATTCAATTTTCTATCTATATACTGCATTGACACTTATCAACGACTAAATAATTAGCTTATATTGTATCTACGGCAGGCCTATTACTATTACGCACAAACTTCCACTCACGATAACTTACCGAAATGAAATGAACGGGATGTGCATATTGGGACAATGGGCTATCTAATTATTGGAAATGGATTCTAAACATCACGTGTTGTCATATATATTTTGAATGTCTACTGTGGAAATTGTTTTCAACGGAAAATATCGACTAAATATAGCTTGGGCATTCTGCATCGGTATACATCGATATCTTCCTCATGTTTTGGTTATAACACTATATAAGTGGTAAATTGCAAGATAAGACGTCTGTGCTGATCCAAGGTAACGAAATAGATAGCATAAAAGTTATCGTCCGTCGTGCACAGCGCCATCGCAATTCCACTGTCAATAGGCCTAACTATCTTGTTGAAGGTTGCAAAAGTAGAATTACAAATCTTTTGGACATGTGGTATGAAATATTGCCATGTGTTGGTATTATGGTGGGTGCAATGACCCTTCCGAATATGTTTTCATATGTAGCGCAGAAAGTATTTCGCAATGGCAAGGTGAGGAGAAGCAACAATTTTGTACGGCGACCATGAGTTTAACATGATATTATTGACCTTACTCCAGAGTGTCTTGAGGTTTCGTTCACGCATAACCGCAAGATTCCTCAAGCTGTATTTAGTTAAGGCTGACTCCGACTGAATTGTTGGCTCATCAAATATATCACACAAATGTTCAACAGTCTTTTAATTATTCATCCGATTCCGAAATGTCGCCAGAACGAGTCCGAAAAGTCGTCAAGTAAAGTCCGAACCGTTGTCAAACTGAGTCCGAAAGGTCGTCTATGTTGAGTCCGAAATGACACGGGACCGAAATGACGTGCTACCCTCTGAACAACAATAATACTTACTGAAAAACAAAAGTTGTTCAGTGAAACAGGTTTATCCAATATCACATTCACCAACATTTCTTTCAGTCGCTATGTTAGGATAGTTTGACCTCTGTTTGATGTCATATCCTCCCCATTAAAATTTGGGGACCCCTGTTTTACGCAAAACGATGTCAGCATTTTTGTACAATATTTCTATGGATTGCGTTATATACTGTTTTTGTAGAGATTTTATATCGGGCATAGAAGATGATGTTTATTGAAGGAATAATTAGGTCGCTCTTCACAGGTAGTTGAAAATACACAACGTCCATTGAGAAATTAATAATTATTTGTTGCATGATTAATTAGTAGACCTAGATCATGACCAGTGCTTGAAATTAGGATTCTTCTACAACGGCACCAAAAATTTATAAATGCCGTGGCTAAAATTAGCTGACAAGGCACCACTGCCTTTCTTCATATTTAACACATACTGTTGTCATTTTGCGTCACGGAACGTGCAATTTTTATATTTGTAGATAGACTAAGACAAACGGCTCGTGCAATGGTTTTCTGTGTTGATTAATCTGGTTCTAATTGTGTTTGGTGGGACTGTCATAAGTATAAAGGGGATCACGTGGCTAAGTGGGTAAGACGCTGGCTCGCTAGCCTGGAGGTTGGGTGTTCGATCCCTGCATTGACCGAGAAAGTGTATCCAGATTTTCCGGCGTGGTTTCCCCTTGTCAGTGATGCAGGACGGAGGGCCTGACAAGGACAGCTGTCTAGTCGTTCGGATGGTATGAAAAACCGAGGTCCCGTGTACATATTGGCGTGCACGTAAAAGATCCCTTGGCAGTTGGAATTCGATATAAGAGTAAGCCGTAGCGCCGCTGCCTGGGCAAAATTTCCCTCATAGCACACTGTATGGCGTATGGCCGTCTTCATTAGCCCAGTTTAGGAGCAGAACAGTAGGACGTTAAACCCCATTTCATTTCATTTCATAAGTATAAAATTTACAGAGTCTTCTTGGAGTAATTAAGTCATTGAATTTGTTTTCTTTTCAATCTTTTAGTTAATCGTGTTCCCAACGGTTTCCATCATGTCAACCATAACTAAAATTGATTCATCAAGTTTCCCACTTCTCTGCCATTAGACTGGATAACCTGCTCTAATACGTCAGACTCGCTCCTACGTCACTCCTTTTCTGACATATTGAAGTCAGAATAGCGCAGTGACGTAGGAACAAGCATGACGTCATTTAGAGCAGGTTGTCCAAATTTCCAGTCTACTCTGCCATAACCTTCTATAATAAGGGCACTATTTTAGAAAGTCAGCATTCTTATGAAAAAATAAATTATAACAGTAGGCTCGGGACGCTATTTACAACTAAATCTTGCATCTCTGAATTATTGACCTAATCCCAAGCCCAACCTCCCCTGAACGACTGTATGATATTGAAAAGTTATTACCTATGCATTTCATGCGTCTACATGTATATAAAAGGCATAACCTTTTGATATGTGTACACGTGGACAACGGCGCAATTTAGGCTATTTTTATTACCGTAGCAGTCTGTGGTTGCTTCAGCTTTTACTTTTTACGACAGTTTTGCCGTTATGCTGTGATAATTTCTAGCATAGGCTGTATGATTGAGATTATTATTTATAAAATGCTATTAAATGTTGATTACAAAATAAAGCCTTAAAATTTGTCAGCATTCATAGAATGTTTCATCGCTAACGGTTGATTATGATAACTTCTGTGTTTGTCAATGTCACGTGACATTTTCCCGCTTTTTCTATCTATAGAGTTGAAAATATCTATAATAAAGCATTGAGTCTTGTATCACACACACACGGCAACTAAAATAAAAGGGCCAAGTGCCATTTTAAGTAAGAGAATGATTTGTTCACAATTTGAATAATATTTTATGAAAAGGTATTTGGCTGCCAAGTCTTTTTGAACAGATATCGACTACGTAAATATCGTCAAAATTTCTTCTGACAGGCCACTCATCGGCCAATTAGGCTACCGAATTGTGAAACCAAAAATCGGACCATCGCTAAAAATAAATTTTAAATGATCGCCTTCAAATTATAGTCTCATGATTTTGTTTTGTTTAAAGACTTTTGTTTGTAATGTGCCCCATGCCAGATTTCACCTTTTGCCAATGTAGGTCATTTCCTGTTTCACTGTGTGTTGTTGGTTGTAGGCGAAGATTTTTGTGAAATCTCTTAAAATAGACAGCAAAAAATATTTTTCGGAACATAGATGGATATATGATATGCAAGTTAATGTGTTAGCAGTGCAGATAGCTGAAAATTGTGAATTTTGCCGTCCACTGAACAAAGTAAACTAGTTATCAACTTTAGCGAAAAGCTTTTGACTTTTGGGATGTTAGATGTTACGTCAACAGAATACCAAACAGTAACATCTGACTTGTTGGATTAGGTTGACCTGACTGAACGAATACCAGTCAAGTCGTCCAAAAGCAAAGTCGTCCACACAAAACATCTGGTCAAGTCGTCCACAGTCCACATCAAAACAATCAAGGATTAAAAGTTATTTCTTCCATACCATTAACAAACAATACGAATAACTTTATTACAAAAACATTAGTGATTCGATCTAAACTCAAACAACAAAACAGTCAATGAGTACTAGCTATTTCCTCCATACAATTAAAGTGTGTACGAGTCAAATATTGGTTGTGGATGACTTAACCATTAGTTGTGTATGAGTCAAGTATTAGTTGTGAACGATATCACCAACAGATGTGGACGATATCACCAATGCCTTGTGGACAACTCCAGCAACGGTTGTAGACGACTTAACTGTGGACGACTTGATTGGCATCCAACTTAATAAATCGAATAAAGACATGAGTAAGAAAGTTGTCGAAATTATATAGTTGCCATTTCATGGTTGATCCTCCAAAAAATTGGAAAAATTCGACTTGATCTTGAATCTTGATGATCTTGATTCATTTATTCTTTATTCTGCTGTAAAATTAGAAGTACCAGACAGGAGACATATCACAATAAAACAAAGAAATAAAATGTGCTGACATACATGTACAAGAAGGCGTCTTATTTAAATATAATTTAAAGATACTTTTCTGAATACAAACTGTGTGATTTAATGATGTATTTGGGCTAAAAACATATTCAAACTAATCAATCTTTCAAAAATTTGCTTCAATTTCCTCTCAAAACTTTGTATTTGCCAGAAATACCAATAGCTATAAATAAACTGTCACCTTACCATAAATATTGAGGCCTAAGTAAAGTCTTTAATTATTTTCTGTCAACTTCTTTTTCTGCAGTTTAATTGCAGGATCTTTTGTATGTTGACACACCTCAATGTTCCCAAAACCACCTAACCATTTGATCAAGAAATAACCGCTTCCTCAGTCAAGCTAGCACACAATAAGCTGGCAACCAACAGTTGGATTGCCAGTTAGTGATACCTGACACTTTTGCGCAGTGCTTGCCCTATACTTTCCAAATATACCAAATTTGCCATACTGATTTAATGGTTCAGGCCTATAAAATACAATACATTTATTTTTGAATTCATTTTCTTAATTTAATACTTAGCGTATAAATACACTTATTTAAATACAATATTATACAAAACTATATGGATTTATAAGTCTGAATGATATAGAAAATAATACAAAATGAATATCTTTATAAAATAAAAGACCTGTAACCTACCATTTTAATCTGCAATGGAAAAAAAAGTACAGGAAAGGTTGAAAGTTGGGGTATTTTAAGGAATAGGATGAATGAATAAAACTAAAAACAAGAGATAAATGAATACTTAATAGTAACATTAATAGAAGCATTTCATGTCCAATATATGTACTATTTTTTTAGTAGGAGACAAGTTTGGCTAAACCACATGTATATCTCTTGTAATCTATATGTACATGCATGTTGTTTTTATGAGATTTATTAACAAACTTTATCTTTAGACATAATTTATAGTTCATAACATTATTCTAATGTATGGTACATTATGAAATTGATTTAATAAAGTAACTTCTTATTTGATTATTATAATAAATAGGTGTAAGTTAAATTTAACACTGACATCAATATTTGTGTGAAACAAAATGAAAAATAAAATGCTCACAATGTGTAGCAATACCAGAAATGAAATGAGCTTTAACGTGCTATTCTACACCGATTGGGCTAATGAAGGTGGGCATAGGGCATACAGTGTGCTATGACGAAATTTTGCCTGGACAGCCGCACTATGACCTACTCATATTTTAAATTTGAACTGTCGAGGGTTCTTTTATGTGCAGACTAACCCAGAACAGCTTTCTCACCCAACATCGGGATCGTACATGAGACCTCCAGGTTAGCGAGCCAGTGACCACAGCTCCCTTCCTAAATCTGTCTGGATATATTTGTGTCTCTTTAAATATGTGTCAAAGATTAATAACCCTACATGTATTTATAAATTACAGCACTGTTGTCGTGATTGGGAGGCTGGTTTGGGTGAAGATCAAAAGGGTTATAAGAGAGATCGATACATAACTGGCAGTGAATACAGACCTAGGGTACAGTATATTTATTATATTCATGTGATGAAGGTGGCGGTGAAAATATCCAGCAAACTTAGACACAATCTACCACAGTAGTTGAGTAATGTCTAAATGTTTATTTTGACACCTGGAATGAATCAGTGATTTGATGTCAAAATGTTTGATATATCCAAATATTGCAATTGGAAGACTTCAGTAAAGCTATACGAAATTAGTTGTGATAAATTTCACTCATTTTTTCGCTTTGTTTTTAAATACATGTTGTTATTCTTATTATAATAAAACACTTTCTATAATGTAAATATGACAAAGAAGAATTTATTTTTATATGCCCACTGAATTTCAGCAATTTCCGTTTATTACGTCTAGAATTATGACTCATTTCACTTTATTGAACCCTGTCAACACTCTAACGCCAAAAGTTATCATCTAATCTTTGAAATTTATATGCATTATTTAAATTAGTGAAACCACGAAGCCTATTGAATTTTAGAAATTTACAATACTGGTAATCACTTTGTTCAACCTTGTTAATGTTCCATTAAACATGCATTATGCAAGAGCAAAATCTGCTTATTACAAGTCTTTCTTTAGGCCTGAAATGTTATCTAAATTATCAATTAGACATTAATTAACTTATCCAGACCATAATAAACTCTCGATGTCAAGGCTAGCCTTTGATGTTGGCTGGATTAGATTCCTATATGCCGCTATTGATAATTAAATCAATAAAAGCGGATAATTGAGACTATGCTGTTTATATTAATGATTTTAGTAATGATGACCGAGACTATGCAAAAATTTCACACGCTTCTTTCTCGGCTCATAGTGGATCATTTTGACTGAAATTTTCAGCAAATTACCTTTACACTATCTAGTTTTTAACTATTATAGCGAGAACTGCCATCTCTTTATCTTATCTCCCATAATGTATCTTTAATGAAAGTTATCATCCGATATGTATGAAATTTATATGCATCATTTAAATTTGTGAAACAGAGGTCTATTGAATTACAGCAATTTTTGTCAATAATTTCTAGAGTTATGGCCCTTGTTTTACTTTGTGAACCTTGTGAACGTTTGAATGACAAAAGTGATCATCCGATCTGTATGAAATTTATATGCATTATTTAAATTAGTAAAACGAAAAAACATGTCAAATTTCAACAATTTCTGTAGACTACTTCCAGAGTTGAGGCCCTTGTTTCAGTTTGTAGAACCTGTGAACCCTCTAACGCCAAAAATTATAATCTGATCTGTATGGAACTATCTTGTAAAGGCCCCCAATTACCTACAAAGAAATATATATGCGACAACTCTTGTCAACCACTCGAATGATTTAGCTGCTGTGGGCATATGTTTCGTTGCCTGGCAACCTATCTTCCTCTTCAAAATTAGTATATTAAGAGTTGAATATTGATTCATTTAAGTTCCTATGGCTGGCCATAATGGATTAGACTGAACCCAAATCAGAGAGAGAGAGATATGGTTTAACCTCTGTATTTATATGCCTCTCATTGTTTTATAATTTGCAATCTATTATAGTATTTATACATTTAAGCCGTTTAGTCACTGGGGAGTCATGGTGGCTCAGTGAGTAAGATGGTATCTCGGTAGCCTGGTGACCCTGATTTCGATCCGTGTGTTGAACGAGGAAGTTCATCAGGATTTTCCTGTGTGGTTACCCTGTGTCATTGGTGCAAGACGGAGGACCTGGCAAGGGAAAATTATAGTCATTCGGATAGCCTGAAAAACTGAGGTCCCGTGTACACATTGGCGTACACGTAAGTCGTAAAAGAACCCTTGGCAGTTGGAATTCGATATAAGAGTAGGTTGTAGTGCTGCTTTCTGGGCAAAATGTCCCTCATTGCTGACATTAAAATTAAACTAAATAGAAAGTCAGGATAGGTTAGAGTAATGACAAGAGAGATGGCAAGTAACGAGTCATGTGCCTACTGATACAAGTAGGCCTACTTTGATTTTTGAAGCAGGACGAAGGGCCTGACAAGGACAGCTGTCTAGTCGTTTGGATGGGACGGGAAACCGAAGTGGCGAGGTCCTGTGTACACATTGGTGTGCACGTAAAAGATCCCTTGACAGTTGGAATTCGATTTAAGAGTAGGCCGTAGTGCCGCTTCATTAGCTCAGTTGAATTCGGAGCAGAACAGTAGGACGTTAAACCCCATTTCATTTCATTTCCTACTTTGATTTTACTTTTATGAACATGAACTTTACATTACGAATATTTCATTAAACAACGTCCACAAAGAAATGCAGAAGTGTTCTTGCCGAAAATCTGATCTCTATTCAAAATATTATTTTCTCCTGTAAACTGAATCGCATGTTGTGTGACTTAGGCATATTCCTTATAGCTAAACCCTCAGACAACAGACACATTTTATCATATGCCTGATTCAGTTGTATATATTTAATATATTATTTCAGAACCAATCAGCGGAGATTGAGAGTGCAAAATTGTCTCATAAATATATTGACGTTTGCAGGATTGAAATATTTTAATGATTGAAACATTGAATAATTTAATTTATTTTTTATTTCAGGGATTGGAATCCATACCAGATTTAAAGTGTTAAGCAGTGTTTTAAAAAAAAGATCTTTGAACTATAGGACAAGTATATTAAGTTCTGCTTTCAAGACCATTTGTGAAATGGACAAAATTCTTTATGTGGAAATGTTTATTTATATTAGGAAATAAAATATGCATATATCTTGATAAAAAGAATCTGTTTCAATGCACAGGTGAAAGTGATGGGTGGCCGTGGGTGCATATCCCTAATTTTGGTTGTTTTATGTTTAAATTAGTAAGAAAAGTCTCTCATAAAAATATGACAAATAAATAACTAAGCTTGTTATCCTGCACCAAACGAAGTTAAGGGAGGGATATTGATATCTGGTCCCATTCAAGATATCTTTATGAAATTTTTTTTTTCAAACTAGCATCAGTCATGTGGCTCAGTAAGGCTCAGGTTCAATAACTTGGAAGTCTGAGGGTTTGCTCCCAGTGTTGGTCAAGAAAGTTCCTCTGGATATTCCTGTTTGGATTCCCCTTTGGTACAGGATGGAGGGGCTGGCGCAGAACAGCATCAAGTCGAGCAGATGGTATGAAAAACTGAGGTTCAGTGTACATGTTGGCATGCATTGTATCCCTGCCATTCATGTAAAACAACCCTCAGCAGTTGGAATTCGAAATAAAAGAAGGCCATAGGGTCGCTGTGTCGGGGAACAATTGATCTTGCACACTGCATGAAATATGCCCACCCGTCTTCATTAGTAGCCCATTGGTGCAGAAATGTGGGCAGTGAAACCCGAGGGGGATCACGGTGGCTAAGTGGGTAAGACGCTGGCTCGGTAGCCTGGAGGTCGAGTGTTCGATCCCTGCATTGGCTGAGGAAGGTCATGTAGATTTTCCACCGTGGTTCCCAATTGTCAGTGATGAAGGACCGAGGGCCTGACTAGGACAACTGTCTAGTCGTTTGGATGAGATGAAAAACTGAGGTCCTGTGTACACATTGGCATGCACGTAAAAGATCCCTTGACAGTTGGAATTCGATATAAGAGTAGGCCGTAGTGCCACTGTCCGGGCAAAATTTTCCTCATAGCACTAGCACACTGTATGGCGTATGCCTGTCTTCATTAGCCCAGATCGGAGCAGAACAGTAGGACGTTAAACCCCATTTCATATCAGTTCAACCTGTTTGGCATGCACCTAAAACAACAGTTTAAAGTTGGGATTCAAAATAAGAGTAGGGCGTAGCGTGGACGTCCGGGAAAGGTTTCCCCTTGTACCCCACATGACAGAGGTTTGTCTTCATTAGGCCCTTAGGTGCAGAAATCTAGGATGTTTAACCACCTCTTTTTATTTTTTTCCATCATCTATACCTGAGCATATAACTTTCAAGTATTTTGAAACCATAGTGGTAGTTTCTAATTAAGCACAATATATGTTCTGTGATACACGCACTGAATTAAACCCAAAATAATTTCTTCGCTAAAAACTTTTATTTTCAGTAAGGTTGAATATATAAAACAGTGTTTTTTTAAACAATTGGTCCTTGCAGTTTCTCGGTTTCTATGTCATGGTAGCCTGTGTGTCTAAGAGTTTATTTTCTTTTGTTCAGATTTTATCATAGCGGGTCACATTCTGACCACATCTGATAAGCGTACCAATGGGTACACTACTAGTAATTGGTTGCCGGTTACAAATAGATGTATTTATTTACCTATCAAAGGGCGTGCAATGTTGATGACTCAGGTCCTCTCGTTAGTTCTTGTTTTGAACCCAGTTCAGGTTGGATCATTAACCTTTATAATGAGAAGTTATGTTTTATTCTGCCAAATACAGCCAAATAACATCTGGTCGAAATTGTCTAAATATACTGCGACATAATGAAAATTTAGCACTTTTATAAATGGATGATGGTAAATCTTATTTGAGAGATGCAGGTTAATCTTGCTATTTTGAATGTAACAACATAAATCACAGTAAAATATAAGAATGAGATTTTCAATTCTCTGAAACACAAAAATTTAAATTCAATAGGATGTTAAAAAATCCTGATTTTACAGTGCAGAGATGGGGTATAAAATGTGGCTTTTAAAAAGTTAGGTTCAGTACAACTGTACAGTTCTGTGGAAGATTCATGGATATACCAAAGTTATCACCAGAACACTGAGAGTGTGCCATTCAAGAGGATAAAGTACCAAAGCCCTTTCCCAAGCCAAAGGGTTGGATGCAACACTACCATCCCTGATACTGGACAATCGTTTCCAAGGCTTAGATGGCAGAATTGCACGCTGTTGGACTTGACCATATTAGGGACTTTGAGTTTTGTGCCTATGTTTTACTGTAAATTAAAGTTCTTACAGCCTCCGAGGGCTGCCAAAAATCACATTTCCACTCCATTACGTCTCTTTAGCACTTCCAGTCAAATAAGTGTTGCACTTCGGAACTAACATGCAGTTCAATTTTATTTCAATAATTTGCAAGCGCGTAGATGTCTTGAGCAGTGGGTGGAAACTAAAGGACCCTGGTCCTTGTTGCATATGTAAGCGAGGAATCAAAACCATGTCACTTTACTCAATGACAGACCTTATGATCTAAGGCTTAAATGCTTAAATCCATTCGGCCACCCCCCTCTAACTTTGGAAACTATGCCATATTATACAAAGAATATGGATGTAAAATTACAAGAACACTATGAAATAAAATTTCATTTCTTTATTCGTTTTGTTCAATTCAAATATATATGAAGAAGAGAGAAATAAATTGAACATGAACTTATCACTGACTGATTCAAAGTATAATAATTATTAACTACCAGAAAACTAGATTATGATTGAATATTGCTCATACTGGTATTCAATAATTACATTTCAAAATCTTAAATCAGTGAGGGAAGCTTTTATATCAAACATTTCCACAAACATCTATACATACACAAACATAATGGATTGTATTCACGATAACAGTCTTTGTATTAGAAAACTCTCATTCAAATCCTGTGGAAATAACCTGATATTATGGTTTGTTGTTCCTGGATGTCAATAATTTTTTTTAAAAAAAAAACAGGTTTGTCATAAAAACCAAGACTTTTTTATCCAAATATATTTGCAAAGAGTACTTCACTATCTCTGACTGTAGTAAAGGTTATCAAAGGTAGGCGTGAGCACATGAATTTACAGGGAAAATTAAAATATTACAGTGTAGTTCATTCTACAACTACGGTATGTACCATTCAGATTCCCAAAATGGCCATACATAACATTGGAAAATAATTATTCTTTCAAACTAAAGTCCAATAGGTGAAAATACCAAAATAAAAAAGATAGTATAGTATATATTCTAATTATTGGCGCCAATAAATAAACCTAGAGAAGTATATAAAATTCTATGTCTATGCACTGTACTGACCTACATTGGTGACAACTGAGACTCCCAATTTGACATACATCGAACCGGTGTAAAAGAAAGAAACAAACATTTGCCTATTTTTAGATTGTAAATTATCTAGCTGGGTTTATTGTCTGTTTTTTTTTTGGGGGGGGGGGGGGGTTGCACCCATGATTTGGTGAGCACAAAATGAACAATAATTATATATTCATTGGATAAATCAACTGCAACTCACTTTTGCACCTAATAATGAAGATGCACTTTCTAAAGTCAAGCTCTTCAGGAACACAGCCACTTCAATTAAAAGCAAAGCTAGTCTTGACATCTTGACCGGTCACCAAAATCAAACCATTCCCAGAGTGTCAGCCAATAAAGTTAGCATGTATATCCATTGAAAGGATGATTATGTGTGAGATTGTTCATGTACCACCTCCAAATACAAGTATAAATTAAAATCTCTCCTAACTCTTGTCTTCACAATTTGGTACACGTATATATGGCCCTATAAATTAGCATTCTGAATAGTCTGTAACTAACATGTAACACTAGCAATCAGAATTATAGGATTGTTAAATATGTGTGAACAACTCATAAAAATAGAAATGAACAAAACTTATAATAAAGAAGGGAAAATGCACTATTCCATGAGGGGGGTTTCATTAATTACAAAGCACTTCAGATATATATACTATATACAAAAAAAAAACAACACATTTACACATCTACCTAAATATTTCACATATTAAAGGGGGAAACAACCCTTTTTTAAATTAATAAATATGTCATACCATTTCCAGTTCCACACTGCACAAAATACTGCCAGACCTATCTTACTGCCATTCAATCAAACACAGGAACCTGAGTTTTGTCTTCAAATAATATTTCTTTTCAACATTGTCTTTTTTAAACATTAACAATGGCAAGGTTGGTTACAAAATTCCTAAAAATATTGATTTCCCCTTTAACTTGGATATTAGAATATTTATGTATTCTATACATTTGAGTTTGTTGATATGAATATATAATATATTTATACATATACAAAAGTTTAATATAACTTGTCGAGTTTCTCTGTTTATAAATTAATATCTTTTAATTACTATTCTAAAGGATTAATCTTCAAACAAAATAAAAATAAGTACTGAAGGAAAAATAGAAATTTTATGGCAATTTCGTGTTCATATAAAAAATATTTCCATCCATTTTGGCTTAATTCATAAATTTTGAATTGATAACATGTATTTCACAGTTGTTTTTCATACTGATTAACCATCTTTACAAACCAAATTCAGAATACCAATACAACACTGTAGATTGTTTACAGCCAATGTCCAATATTTTTATATAGAAATTTGATGCTCTTTAAAATTGTTAGCTATAGGAGAATGTATTATATCCACTAAGTGACTAACTCCAAACAAGAATTCTTCCCACTAAGTAACTGACTTTAAACAAGAATTCTCTAGCTGAGTCAGTGACTATACTAATCAAACATCAAGTCCCAAAACTCTTGACAATATCCAACATAAACATGTAAAATGGAAGAAAACAGAACCTAAAATAAATTTCTTCTATTTACAATATTTCATATTTTTTTACCTTTTTGCACAGCAATATTTATACTATTCACAAATGTTTACAATGATCCATTGCAACACCTCATAGTTTTTTGTATGTCACACGAGAAAAAAATCCAGAAACTTTTATCTCCTTCAGAGCTGAAAATGTGATTTCATTCATCCATTCTTGGAGTTTGTACTGATTTCGTCAAACAAGAATAACAGCTGTCTTTTATTAACACCATAATATTAAAATATCACAATTTTAGAAGGATTAGGCTACATAGTGGTAGTTATTGGGATTATCTTTATCACGCTCCATATAATCTCGGTCTATCAAACTTTCTATTCGTTTCTTTAGATCTGTAGGCTGTGGAGATAAATATAAAATGTTAAAATTAAATATTGAATAATAATATTCAAACTGTCATATTTCACATTTTTGTATCCTAATCCTAATGAATAATTGTGCAATTTATTAATGTAATCTAAAAGAATAAATATTTAAAATTATAAGACATATATCAACAACTCTTACTACTCTGCTAATCTTAGTAAAGATATATTTCCTTGACAATTGCAATGTCAATTACATAACCACTGATTATAAATAATATATCCAAACTTAGTAAAGATATATTTCCTTGACAATTGCAATGTCAATTACATAACCACTGATTATAAATAATATATCCAAACTACCAGAAAAAAAAATATCAATTTTTTTTCCGTAACACAGATATTAGAGTTAATTTCTGTGCCTCGCAGACTTCACAAACCTGTAGCTTCATATATTTATCCCCATTCAGAATATATGTAATTAATGTTGGTAAACTTACCTTGACTGGAAATTTCAACTGATTAAATAACTCGGATATAAGCAAATTGTGACTGAGGGTTTTTCTAGTTTTCATAATACGAACAATTGCAGCATCTACTTGATATTGGCGATCATGAAATACTCTTTCAGTTGTACTTGTATTTTCTTCAGGCTGAATAAATAAATTAAATGCATTGTGACTTTAAGGCGCATTATTGTAGGTTGGTAAAAAGAAAATTTATCGATTGATGTCAGGGATGCTATAAATAGTTTGTATATAAATCTTTATTTTTAATTATAAAGGTCACAAATGGAGGTGTTCACATTAGATTATGTTTAGAACATGAGGCAAATCAGTTAATCTATCGCTGAGAAATATAGATGTTTACAATCAATGAGTTTAACAAAGGCTTGTGCAAAATGTCTCATTCTAAGTAAGTCTGTGCTTTCATTTTTGATAATTGTGGGAGTCTTAGGTTTTCAGACATCAATACTACAATATAATACAGTTGATTATTTAACATTTAAGAAAAAATCAAAATATCAATGGTTGATTATTTTCTGTCTTGGATTCAAGATTATTAAAAAGAGGCCCATCAAAAGATTTTAGCATCTGGCTTGTTTTGACCATGCTTCATTTATTTTTTCTACAGGGGATAGTGTGAATGATGCAAATTTTAATTCATCATATCATTATGAATAATGAACAGAATTGAACCATTCAATATTGTAGTTTGCAAGGGATTCAAAATCTTTCAAATGATAAGTCAAAATTTATTACATTGATTTATTTTCCTAGTATTGTATCTTTAACATCTCAAATAATTTGCAGACATTTCAAATGCAAATTTATCTCTTCGCCAGAAAGTCCAAAACATTGCACATTTACAGAATTTAAATTCTCAAATTGCTGCATATTTTTGTAGCCCAATCTCGTTATATTTACTCAATTGTCACAGATGCTAAAATGTCAGTACTTACCGTTTCTTTCATTTGAACCTGATTAATTCGTATGCGGAACAGAGGATGTTTAAATTCTTCATTAAAATAAAATTTATCTCCATCTTCTATATCTCGCCCCTGAAAACAATATAACAGTTAGTTGAATCTTGACTACAAAATAGGCAAGAATTTGTATCTCTTACCACGGACAGTTGTTAAAATTATCAAAAGCCTTTCATATTGGTCAAAATAAGTATTGCATGGGGTACATCTGATTTGTTATTTTGATCAGTGATGAGCACTGGTAATTTTAAGGTTAAATTATCAATCAAGACAACTTGTCCACACAGGACAAATCAACAATTTTATTCTTAACCCAATCCAAAGAGTTGGTGTCATTTTAAAATCATTAAAGGATTAAATCGGGAGATAAATTTATTTCAGATTCTTTTACAAGCTTTACCACCCTCTTCTCATGGTCAAGCTAATTTAGTCCTAATAAAAGTTCAAAAATTGTTTCATTTACCTTGAGAAAAGATTGAGTGTCAATTGTGAACAATAATAGTTTATACACCTCCCCCTTCCACGATGCCATTGTTGGTTCACTGTTTATTTAAATTATCAATGAAATTGTCGATGGAATTTACATTTGATTTGAACCAACATGAGTTTACATTTGATTTAAATTAAACCATTGATGAAAACTGTACTGTAATTGATTGTAAATATCGCATTGTCTTTAAACAATCTAAAATGTATCCTCAAATTTATTATAGTAATATTTACAAGGTTTTCTTTTTTTCTAAATGAGACAATAAGTAGTACACCTAATAGGGGGGTTTGGGGCATTATGTATTATGCAGTAAGCTACACATATATTTAGATCAGAACTTGTATTATGAAGCACTGAACACTAGTTTATGTAATATGTCTTATTATTTTTCAAATAGAAAAACACCCAAAATTAGTTTCCTCTGTAGACTGATTATAAACCGGGACATTTTGATGACAAAAAGTACCCCCAAAATCGGGACATATTGTAACCCTACCTACATCTGTCATCCACTTTGACCAAATGATACAAATATATCATAATTACCTTTGGCTTTTTACTGAGGACACGTAGAGTAGGTTTACCACAAGCTAATGATTGCAACGTTCTCTTCAATTCACTCTCCTCTGTAAAACCAATAGACATTTATAATGCATAACATATATCACATCTTGTAAAAATATTTCACTTGATACTACAAATAACATAACTAATTAATAATCGTGAATTAATTAATATAACATTACACTATTACATTTTCCCCATGTATCTTATTGGTTTCATCAAGCACTGAAAATTAAGAAAAATAGAGTTCTAGAATCATCAAAAATAATAATTACTAGATTTGTTCTGTAGATAATTTAAATGTAAGAAAGTATACTATACCTATTGCTGTTGCAGTTAAAATTTCTTCATATGTGAGAACATTACCAGTATTAAACAATAAGAGACATAAAGATTGGAACAATGATACCTGTAATTCTTTATTTGCCTGAAAAATAAAATATTCATCAGTTTCTTCAATTTGTGGCAATCATTGATGGAGATTATTCAATATATAATACCACACTGATCAGCAGTGAATAATCGCTAGGCTGCTACAATCACTGATAAGGATGACATCAATGCAATCTTAATGAGTCTCAAATATTAACTTTTTTCCACCGACAAATTGAATTCTAAAACATTTTTTTGATGTATTAGAAAAATAAATAAAGACGTTTGACGTATTTGTAGGTAAAAAATTATTTCCTATTTAGTGTAAATGGGTATTAAAATGACTAAAAGGCAGCATTCTGCCCAAGGCAGTAACGTCTTATGTAAACAATGCATGCGCCATTCAGCCAATGATTGACTCTGCGTGCTGTGATGGCACGTGTTAAAGGCAGTCATCTTTTACAGTTTGATATAATACCAATATGGAGAGGATTTTTTTAAATATGCTTTGAGTATATTAAAGGGGCCATCTCGATTCAGAGTCTCAGAAATAAAAGTCTGTGTACATATCAAATTTAAAGATGGGTTCCCGCGTACAAACTGGGTGATTTAATGGTATAAATGGACCAAAAACATATTCAAACTAATTAATTTGTCATAATTATGCTTCAAATCCTTCTCAAACATTGTTATTGCGAAGGAATGCCCTGCTATTAAAATTCGATCAAACCAGGTCATGTTTACGTCACGTCTTGGGAGTCAGAGGAGAAATCATTGCATACATAAGACGATGTTGTCTTTAATCGCTTACTATTTATTACAAATATCGAATCCTAATTAAATTCTCGGATTATCCACTACCCGCGTCTTTTTCCGTCATTTTTATCTCAGAAAGTATTGTACGTCTAACTCTTCATAAAGTTTATCAACTTGTACATCAAGCGCTCAATGTTCGCTTGTGACCTTTGACATCGTGCGTGCAGAAGTTCCTAATCATCGGGCTGTTGATTAGGGGAACCCTTACATTTTTGTCCTGTATACGCTCCATGAGTGTTTTTTGGGGAATCCAGTATTTTTCTAGTAAGATTGGATATCTCTACTTTCCATATATACCAAAATTGCCATACTTTTATTGGAAATAACCACCCGATAAATACTTTTCTGGGAACCCATCTTTAAGCGCCAAAATATAGAGGAATGGTGTATTTACCATGTCTCAAAATTTTGGGTCAATTTTTTTCGTTGGGTGACATGATAATCTATTGCCAATCCTTTAGAGGTCTATACAGTGCATGACCCATGTGCTGTACTTGGTATTGAAAGTTAAATTTCACCTACACGTTATTTTTATAAAATAAAAGTCTGGTTTTATGCAGACACCGTATAATATAGCTGGGGACACCGGTCTCCATTTCCAGATGAAGACTGACAGATTTAAGTTGTTTGAAAACGTATCACGTACAATAAGTTAGTTGCTCGGCCCTAAGGTCGAGGATTTAAAGGGCTTTTAACACAAAATTAAGCAGTTTTATTCTCTAAAATATAATCGAGACTGGCCCTTTAACATGTATTGGGTATCTGCCTTTGTTCTTTCTGTTGAATAAGCAGAGTGTTTTAGATATATTAATACATTTCGATCCATAAAACACAAATAGCTACTTATGGAAGGAAATTGAGCCTTTTGTACACAATGTTTTAGATATATTACTACATTTCGATCCATAAAAAAACAAATAGCTACTTACGGAAGGAAATTGAGCCTTTAGTACACAATGTCCTAAAGAAGGTTGCCATTGAAGTTTGCGTCCACTATGTTTACCCAAGTAAAACTTCTTAAATATTTCCTGATATCTTATCATCTGTAAAGAAATCAAACATAAAACGCTACAAAGTCTGAAATATGTATCAAGTCCCTATTGTCATTGCTACCATTGTTATGATAGTAAACAAAATCTTGTTTATCCATTTCTTAATTAAATCATGTCTGCATGTACATATAGCTACCTGAAAACTTCAAAACCTACAGAGAGTTGTATTACCACAAAGTAAAACGTGTCTGATATTGTAGCATAATGTTGAGGCACCATTGCATTTTTCTTGTTCAATAAACCTTGAACTAATTTAGCTCAAAACAAATTAAAGAATTCATTAGAAATTTAATATAAACAAATTTTACATAAATACAGAAGGAAATTGACAGAATTATATGGATTTTTTTTTAAAAAGTATAAAATGTTACTTCTGGTGGTAGATGAACTTCCATTGGTGTATAGGTCGGCCAATAACCCATAGTTAATATATTTACAGTTAAATCTATTAAACCTGCTACATCTAAATTCTGCATATACTGAAATAGATATGTCTTACATTATACACAAGAAATCTTTAGTAGAAGGCTGTCTGAATAAAGAATTCTGATTTCACGAAATAAAATGAAAATCATGACTACGCCAAGCCTGTATAATTTCTGTGTTGTAACTAAACTCTACACATCTAAAATCATTCCCTATCATAATTCTGATTAACTAAGATTATTGTTAATTAATCTGCTAGTAAATACTTACAGGTTTCAATGCTAAAGAAAGGTCTTTAGACAAATCCATGTCTTTAAACATTCCTTCTAATTTACTAGTAAATGCTGCACCACATTCTGAAATAGGAAAAAAAAAAATTTTTTTTATGATATTCTGGATGTAGAAACTTTGACTGTAAGCTATTTTGGGACATACATATGATTTTACTGAAACATTTATTAAAGACATGAAATGAAGTTTAACATCCTACTTTTCTGCACCGACTGGGCTGTGAAATGAAAGGAATGGCATCTAGGGAAGAGAAGGATTTTGTCTTGACAGCTGGATCACCATAAAGTGTTTACAAGACAATTTCATACAGATCAGATTATAATTTGAGGGTTGACAAGAGTTCAAAAAAGTGAAACAAGGGCAATAACTCTAGTAGATAACAAAATTTTCTAAAATTCAATATGCGACTTTGTATCACTAATTTAAATGATGCATATCAATTTCATACAGATTGGATGACAACTTTTGTCGTTTGAGCATTTACAATGTCTAACCCAAGTCAAGCATGAACCATAACTCTAGAAGTAATAACGCAAATTGCTGAAATTCAATAGGATTCTACATTTCACTTATTTCAATAAATTTCATTATTGAATTAAATAGGCTTCTTCAGCTCACTAATGTAAACAACATATATAAATTTCAAAACAATGAGATGATATATGTAGTCCGTAGAGTGTTCAAGAGAAATTGTGGACGGCGGACTGGTGGCAATATACGTCCACTTTTCCATGTGGGCTTATAAAAATGACCTTAATTGAATTCAACATAGTTGTTTAGACTGCAAATAGAGAACTGGAGATACAACAGCTATAAATGTAAATCATACAAACCTTGCTTTAATTTAGACAACATAGATTTCTCAGCATCAACCGAAGCACTTTTACTCATCAATAATCTTTTGGCAAGATCTTTCTTATAGAAAGCTTCAAATACATCTTTACCTATAAATTATACATATCAAATTGTTTCATATAAATTTGGATCATCTTAACATTGAAAAGAATTGTACAAATGATTTAAAGTTGTAGAAACAAAACATATAGCTTTAAAACTGAAGTTACTAAAATGTTGTCATGCCTTTATTTAAATACTAAGAATTCAGGCTTTGCATTTTGAGAAGTGTGATTTAAGGAACGTTGTAAATGTGCTTGCCACATGCGAAAAGTTAGATTTAAATATTTTAATAAATGTGTGGTTTCCCCTTTTTTACAATAGCAACTTGCCCAATGTTTACAATCTTCAAATCTCATACATTATCAATAGACTCGATTGCAGCACCCATTAATATAGTGCACACTCAGTTGATGGACGAGTATTATTTATATTCATATGAATCAAATTGTTTATTTCATATTGTCTCAGTGATAATATCCATGACCCTAATAAATTTCTCGGATTATGATGCTGGAATAATTATTACATTTTAGGAAAAAAAATCACTTCATTGTTCCGCTGGCGTGAAGAGTAAACATTGTAATTTTACAAGTGTTAATTTTATAATGTTTTGTTATTATTGCTATTTACTAAAGTCTATTTAATCTGATCAAGTTTATTACTATTAGTTTTAATTTTCTTACTAGATAATGAAATACAGATGTACAATATCTATTCAATTAAATAAGCAAACATTTACACTGTAACCCGGGTATCATTTAATCTTGTGTATTTAGCACTAATTTCATTCACATTCGTTTAATATCAAATCTTTGTTTAAAAATTTGTAAAAATCATCCAAAATTTGTACTTGTTTAGATGATTGTAATTTTTCAGTGGTGTATTTAATTTAAGCTCTTCTGGGTTTTTTAAAATGACAGGCCTAAGATTGAATTCATACAACAAATTAAAGAGACTGGTTATTATTTAAAGAGACCTACCATGTATAAATCTGAATAGAACCATTATTTTATCTAACAAATGTTCTAATTCTTCTTCTGTGGCTTCCTGTAATATATGTTAAACTCATAAGAACTAGTCTGGTGAACAGGTATGTGGTATGTTTTGTTACCTGTTACATTTAAACAGCATACCAGTTTTTTAAACAAACATTTGCAGTATGGCTAACCTAATCTTAGTCAAAATAAGGACAAGTGAAATATAATCATGAACATTAATTTCAACTCGGCCTACTTTTGACACTGTTATTATGTTCATGGCAGTTTTTGGGGTTCATAACAGTAAAACACCTTCTAGTTTAAGACATTTTTCAAACAATGCGTGCAAATATCTACAACAGTACCAATAGACTCTGTCATCACACATACATTAATAATATTATATTTACAATACCTTGAAAGACACATTTAACCACAATTTATATGAAATATGTATTTACATTTACAAAAACAAAAAAAATCCAAAACTAATGAATAAAGAAATTACCTTATTGCCAGCTTTCAATTTACTGTCAACATATTTTGCTGAAATAAAAAATGAGCAATGGGAAATTCATGGTAGATACAATTTAATTCACTTAATAAGTAAATCTCAGTCTTCTAAAGTGTGATCTGTGTTCGCAATGATATCATGATTTATAAATATTGTATTGTAGAACAATTATCCATATTTTTATTTAAATTCAATGCATAATAAATTGACATGTATATCATTGGTTTTAATATCTGAATATTAGTCAAGGATACAAAATAGATGTAGTGCTATTCACATTGAACCACAATTATTTTCACTCACCAATAAGTTCAGCCGGTTTATTCTGTCTTTGATTAATGAAATTTTCAAAACTTTCCTTCATAGCATTAACAAACTTTTCACTTTTACCAAAACACACGTCAATAATATTATCTATTTTATCTTTAAAATCTACAAGAGACATAATCAAAAAATTTACAGTCAACACTCCAACATCAAATGATTGTTATGACTATTGGAGGATAAATTAAAAAAACCAATATGTAATAAACCAGTAAGACAGTATTAACCCAAATTACTTTGTAAATTGAAATGATGTTTAATAATGTCAAATCTTTTTCTAAGATCATTTTTAGACTAACAAAATAATTTTCTATGAGCAGGTACTTGGCAGCTTGAATTTAAGCGCCATGGTATAGAGCTATCTATTCGAGTGCTGAAAATTCTCTTATGTTTCTAGAGAATTATAATATTTATTTAATAATAAAATATAGTACTAATGATTATAAAATCAAAAGTCCATAATATGCAAATATATGACCACATTAAAATATAGTCCTATAAAGAAAGGAAAAGCAAGTCCATAATATACAATTATACAATGAGAATAAAATTCAGGCATATAAAAACCAAATCTGTGCAATAGATGTTACCAGGGAAACGTGGCAAGGTTATAATAATATACCTAATAATTTCTGCACCATTTCTTTATCTTTATCTGGGTCATTTTCATTATTTATCACAATCATTCTACCAGCTTTCTGTTATATAAATATACCAGACAGTCAATATAAATCATAAAAATGACAATCCAAATAAAAAGTGACATATTTCAACACAAAAAAATATTATACAAGCTTAATAAAAAAAAAAGAGCATATCTTTGATCTAAGTGAAAAATGACAAATTGATTATGTTCCTAAACCAATTGTAACAACCATCATCAACTTATTAATACTGCCACACTTGAAAGCAATGATGGCAATGATGGGAGATTGGTTTCATTGGTTTGCTGCCTATGCTTAAGTAGTCCGAATAATCTCTGGTATTTTTACTCCATAATTCTATTAACCATGTTGGCAAAGAAATTGTGGTGCTAGCTGAAATCTTTATTTCAATAACATGATACATTTGCCGAGTTCCAAGAGAAAGACTGTTTTCATCATTAGCCTACCTCAAATAATTATATACATATAATATAAGTAACTACTAACCTTAATATAAACAGCAAACATAGAACACAAATCTTTCTGTCCATGATTTACCCGAGTGAAAAGTTGATACAACAACATCAAATCACCTATTCTATTTTCTTGTAACATATTATCTAATCCTATAATAACATAAATAGTACTGGACATGTAAAAAAACTGACAGCTCATATATTTGAAAACAAGCCAATAAAGTAGAATAAATTTGAGACTAAAAACTGCTGCTAAATGATCCAATATGGCATTATATTTTAAAGTTTATTTTCCATAACATTTCATGAAGAACTGAACTATCACTCAGCTCTAGTTTTCAGGCTAAATTCTTTGAAATTCTAATTTCATGGCAATTAGATTGATTGACAGGTTAAGTTTTCTAGCCAGTAATTTTCACTGACAGTTAGCCAAGACAGGTAAATCTGACTTAAACGAGAGAACAAGAGCCCTGGTGTAGATTCAAATCAAAAAGTGTAAAAATAGTTTTTAAAAGCCTAATATCCAAGAATAAAGTATGAATATAGTTTTTCAGACCAAACACAATTAATTGAAGTCTCTTCAGAAAGGACAACAGCCCAAAATTATCAAAGTCAATTTCCACTGATTTAATGCTGCAATCTTCTTTGGTAATCATCAGCCCATTTCTGATATCCCAACCATAACTTAAACCTAATTTCTACTGTAAGTTTAGTATTTTTCAGACAGAAAACTCCAAGGAACAAGTATGTTACTAGTAGACCTATTGATAATCTATTTAACAGACATATAATATGTAAGCTTACTGTACCTTTATTAAGAATCTGTGGTAAATGTTGATCTATTAACTGTTTTTCTACACAGGCTATCAGAGGTTTTCTGAAAGATAATTCCACAAATACAATGTTACGCTTATAAACAACTATCATTAATTTCAGAAAATTAACAGTATATCCGAGCAATAACTACTACACCTTCACTCCAGTAGATCACCAAAGGGAAATTACTCTAAACAATTTCTCCAGATATAACAAGTATTTGTAAGTAGATGTTTGTTTTAAGGATAGAATATCAGAAACTTACTTTGTTGATTGATCAAGATAATGTAATAAACGTTCCGTTTCTTCATTTAACCGTTTATCAACATGATGTAAGTATTCTGGTACCTACAAAACAGACATTAAAATCCTCAATCCAACTTATCCATTGCATTAAATAATTTAAAATGTATGACTTAATCCTGTACCACTTGCTGAATATACAACTTTTATAAATTCTTGCTATAACAGTATTCAATAACATGTATTGCTTTGAGACTAAGTTTTAAATTCTACATAACTATTGATATGAACTAACACAAAATACAATAAAATACTACTTTGCTGGCAAATATTGTGGTTGACAGAAAGATTTAATTTGAGCTTACATCCCTTACAGACCATCATATGAAATAAAGTCTCACTTATCAATTTTTAGGTTTTGAGGTTGGAATAGATGATGACCTAATTAACCTCAATTTAACATACATTTAACTCTTAACTGATTCACGGCGACTTTTGTCGACACCTATAACATTACTGTTAAGTACCCACAGCGACTTTCGTCAACATAACAAGTTAGCTGAATGCAACGTTCCTAGCGCAATGAGAGTTACTTCCCTTATAACCAGACGTTTTTTTTTCTCATCTGTTTACTTCCTTTTTGACAATTTAACAGTTAAAAATCTTACTGTTTCTTCTTTAAAAATTATAATAAATCGGTGATATGTCTAGTCCTATACGAGAACGTTCTCCTAATGACGGATTACCATCATTATTGGGGGATCACGTGGCTAAGTGGGTAAGACGCTGGCTCACTAGCCTGGAGGTCGGGTGTTCGATCCCTGCATTGGCCAAGAAAAATCATCCAGATTTTCCGGCGTGGTTCCCCCTTTTCAGTGATCTAGGACGGAAGGTCTGACAATGACTGCTATCTAGTCCTTTGGATGAGACGAAAAACCGAGGTCCCGTGTATACATTGGAATGCACATAAAAGATCCCTTGGCAGTTGGAATTTGATATAATAGTAGGCGAAAGTGCCGCTGCCCGGGCAAAATTTCCCTCATAGCACACTGTATGGCGTATGCCCGTCTTCATTAGCCCAGCATAGGAGCAGAACAGTAGGACGTTAAACCCCATTTCATTTCATTTCCATCATTATTGAATGAGTGATTCAGATTTCATCAGTGGTGTAGATATTTATAGTTTTGCGTTAGAACGTGATGGAAGTAGGCTTAATCAACAAATTTTAATCAATTAAGCTTAAATGAAAAGAGATTCATGATGAATGATTTTTAGTTCACAAAAGCCGAACATAAAAATAGAAATAAACATTATATACATGAATTTTGCATGATATATTTTTTAATAATATGACTTTAAAATGCATATCTATACTTTAACACTATTGACCATTATGGCATGGGTTTTTACGACGTTATGATGTCAAACCTCCAGGTCATTCCAGAGTTAAAGCAAGTAAATATATTTTACAACCATATTTGATAATAACAACAGAAGGTCCCGGAATGGAAAAGAGTTTTTAAAGTCATGTTCAAACATTATGTAGATAATTTTGAGAACAGTGCATCTTTATTGTTATCTACTCTTCAAAAAAAGTAGGGGATATTGAAATACAAATACCTATGCAGGTTGTGATATGATAAATAGTCATGAACACTCGACATGCTTTGAGAGTATGTTCACAGATGAAGAACTTATTGCCCCAACAGAACCACTGTGCTGCACTTGCGACACGCAATAGAGCCATACACGTGGGAGGGGTTCATTGTCAAATTTGACACTTCAAGGAAGGGTTGATGAAAACTGCTGCATGCTGGTTTATCCTATCCATGTTTGCTTTCATATCAGTTCTTGCATAAGATTTACTGTTAAGCATATCTTTGCTTTAGTGTGTTACGTTTAATTTGATCGGGAGACATTTTCGTCAACGTCAACGTCCACCGACAACACTGCAAGAGGAGTGGGTCAGATTGCCCCAAATCATGATTGGACGGTTGATTAGGAGCATGCCACGACAAATTGCTGAATGTCTGAGGATTGGTGGAGCAATTACTCATTATTAAGACAAAAATCAAAAACGTCCATTTTCACTTTTGACAGTGCATCTCTTTACTAGTAAAATTTGGCCAGCAGATAAGCAGCCCATATGAACTATTTATTTTCATGTGTAGACAATTGGCCTGTTATTAACATACACTGGTTACCTCTAACAAAAACAACAGTGCATTTCTGCAGTTTTTTATTGTTTCTGAACATCCCCTACTTTTTTTGAAGAGTATTATATGCAAAGCGAGGGAGGACAATACTGCCTCTGCCCCTGCTTTTTTCATCTACTTCAATTTCAAACTGCCAATGTGTACAATTTGAACATAGGTTTTTCATACCCAGGAGTATCAGTGATACTGGCTGAAAAGTAGACTAGGAAAAGTGGAAGCAAGGCTTAAAAATGCTGACGGCTCTTCTTGTCTGGATTCAATCAAACAGTACCTTAGCCGAGCACTATATGATTACCATGGCCTTTAAAGGATCCTTACAATGGATAACTTACATCTCGTTCTTGCATTAATTGTTGTCCTTCTGCTGCATACAATCTATCAGTCGCTTCTAGAAATTTCTTCTCAAAAGCTTCCTTGTAAATCTGAAAGTAATCAAAATAGCATTTGGAATCTTTTCATAACTCAAGCATTTATATTCATTCAGCATCTGTGCAAAATATCCATTTCAATTCAATTTAACTTCTGACAGTCTCTTTAACTTTTGATCGACGTATCAAAATATTTCTAACTTACTTGTAAATCTGATAACATGCGTAATAAACTTTTTAATAATTGACGATTAACGGCTTCACCATTTCTCTCTCGTTCTATTAATCTCAGTAAACCATCCACTGTCTTCACTTCTACAACTTTATCACTTATCACATTAGCACGGAATAAATCTAAACCCATATCCCTGTTAAAATAACAAGACTTTGATTAAGTTAACTAACTACATGTGGTGCTCAAGACAGGAAATCAGCCACATCAGGCACATTTTCCTTATGCCTTTTCTTTGATATTTTAAATGAAAATCCAGTTCCAGCAAGTGCCTGATGGTTTGTCAAACAACAAAAATGGAAATTTCAAGACTGCAGTAGTTCAAAGCAATGAATTTGCAGTCAACACACATTTTAACAGAGGTTTTCGTAACAACGGTAATACATTCAGCAACACTAATGACCACTAATTTCATAATGATCCAGTCTGAAATATAAAGATATTCGTGACTTTGGTTATGACTAAAAGTTGCCATAAGAAATTGACAAACTTCAAAAGAGTTCTTCTTTTAATTAAGCTGAATAAAATTTGATAATCATCCATGAAAATTGTGTTCTCTGCTGAAAATCTTATTTTCGTAGTTTCTACAATGTTAACCAATTGGAATGAAGTTTAAGGTCCTAGTAGTACTGTTCTGCTTCGACTGGGCTAATGAAGACGATACAGTGTTGACAACAAACAGATTGATTCAAAAGGTGATGACAATATATAAGCACATTAAAATGTGAGAGCATAAAATTAGTCTGATAATTCAAAACCTCTCAGAAAGAATATTTTTATACTTACCATATAGATAATATTGTAGAATTTTGAAGTACAAACGTTCTGTCCAAAAAGAGAAAAATACTTCTTATCATTATCATTTGACGACAATGAGCCTGCCAACAGAAGTCAAGTAACTTTAAGAACTGCTCATAATCTGAATTATCAGTGATACATTTAAGGAAATATTAAACGAACAACTTTATAACCCATGCTGACTACACTAACTATTGTGTAATTATTTAGAAGATTTATTCTTTACTACCACAATTATATCTATCTATCCAAAATAAGTTTCCCACCAATGTTTCAAATATCGATATGTTTTGAATTCCTTACAAGTTTTTTCCAACTTTAAGAATGTATTATCAACACATGCTATAATCAATCCGACCTATATATCATGTATTTAGTTTTAAAATGGTTCAGACTTCCATTATTAATTCAATCTTGTTAGTGATTATCATCTAAATTAATCACAAGCAAACAATATATGTAGCGTAATTAGAATTGGATTGCCGATATGTAGCACCTTTAGTTTCTATCTCATTAATTTCTTGTCTTACAATCTGTACGCAGCATTTCAAGATTTGTAACATGATATGATAAATGCAATATTTTCCAAAAAGGATATGCTTTAAACTGTTCGAGACAGGTTCTCACGTGAGCCTCACACACTAATTTCAATTGCTCATATAAATTTGCTGACATCTTATATGAACACATATTTTCTACAGCTTGATATAATTCTTCCAAACTGTAGCGAATTGAACAACTTTTATGTATGGCTTCCACAGCTTCACAAAGTTTCCTCCATGTTTCTTGCTGGAAATTCTCAGGCATCTTTGGCTTTTCTGTAACAAAATAATATTAGAATTATTTGGAGTTCTTGGCGTTTCTTTCATAAAAGCTTATGTTTATTTCATTCTGCTCAGATGCAAGAGTATGTAGCCAGGATTTGCAGAGTTGTGGAAAAAATAGTTGCCAAGCAGAGCGAGCGGAAAAAATTTTGGGGATAGTAAAACCTAAAGTACGACACCATTTACGACATCCAAACCTTTAACATTGGAGTGCCGTAAATTGGTCTGGGTGACCTATTTACGGCAAATATACAAATTTAAAGACCGTAGAATTGTAAAATGAATAGACCTACACAACTTCTAAATATAAATAAACAAAATACCAATACTTCTTTCTTTAAACTAATTTGGGATGATAGAGTCTACTACGGCACACAAAAATAAATCATGCCGTGGCAGACATGGTTTGCTTCGGCTTTTACCATGGCTTTGCCGTTTGCCGTGGTAAATTTCAAGCGCTTAGTTGGTGTACTGAGAAGGGCGAAGGGGTTTAAATACGACTGGGCGGCTTTCTTCGATTTTTTCTTTGTGCTGGGGGGCAAAAAATAGTGCCACCCGGCGTGGCTACATCCCTGGAAATTAAAGGAAATGGGTATAATATATCTTCTAAACACATGACTGGGTTATTTTGGGACTAAATCGTAATTAAAATTTTCAATAATCAAGTGTTTCTGAAGCTCATAATCAGCGGTAGGAAGGAAACTGGAGAATAGTGATGTTCCTATTGGGAGGCAATCAGAGCTTTGAAAACTCAACTGAGCATTGTATAAAACTAAAAGCCCCTACACAAATGCCACATTCAAACAATCTCACATGAAACAATAAATATGGCATAAGGTTATATTTCATTTACAACCCAATGGTTGTATGTAAAATTAAAATGGCCTATGCACAATATGCAGGGGGTCCAAGATGGTGACAACGTTTGGCTTAAGGTTGGAGGAACTAACCGCGAATTCAATAAATTCAGAAGCTTTGAGACAACATTTCTGCTCATTTAGGTGCATACTTGTATAGGATTACAGTAGAGTGAGCTAAAACAGCATTATTTCCATGAAATGAATGTAGGAGAGAAAAAAACTTCTCTGCACAAGCGCGGGGGGGGGGGGGGGGGGGGGGGGGGGGGTTGTCCGGGGGTCCTGACACACGCCTATTATTCTGTCATTTTTCCCCAATAATGACTATGAGGTAATGGTGGTATTGGGTAGTATTTGGTCATCTGTTCTATACGAACCGGTGTTCACATATCTCATTAGTTTTATCTATAAGCCAGGTAATCCAACTGACATCTGATCTTGCATAATAATTCAAAAAGAAAAGGGAAGCTCAAAAAGAAAAGGGAAGCTCAAAAATTGTACCGAATCGACTGAACTGCAATGGAATGAAACAGAATCATGTTTTGCCACAGATGTGATGGCCACTGGAGGCATAATCATGATGTAATCAACACAGAAATCATGTTCCAGGTGTGGTGATTGGTAGAGACATTTTTTTATTTAGTTAGCACATGCTGTTGCTAGAAATTCTAATGTTTTCTTAATTTTCACTGTTTATGGCCGATAGCCTAAAGATTTAACTTTCTTTGTTTTGACAAAAACATAATTAAAATTTATCCCAATAATATACCTAACTACATTAGATTTAGACTGACTGAGCTAAATAATATCAAACAATAGAAAAAGGCAAAGCTACCAGAAAGATAGGCCTCTGGATTACACAATAAAAAAAATATATAACACCTTTGAAGTTTTTGATAACCAACTTTTTCGCTGCTCCGGGTTTATTGTTGGAAAGAGGTGATGAATGTCGGGTGATGCCATTGTTTGGTGTGGTCAATGCCGAAAAATTGGGCTTTCTTTGAGAATCTGTCATGTTTGCTGGGTCGTCCAATTCTCGTGCCCTTTTCAGTGGAGGAGAGGGATTATTTTCGTCGTTTCTTTTGCGCTTATTCTCTCTAATTTCGTCTACTTTTGGTTGTTCAGTTAAAGAAATCTTGTTGGGGCTTGAAAGAGGCATGCATTACGCTTAAAGCCAGATTTCTGGCCCTGAAGATTAAAGATTGAATTGATAAATTTCCAATGTTTTCCTTCTTCTCCAGCCAATATGGCGGAATTCTCGTGCACTCTCTCGAGTTCAAGGGAGACAACTCCAATTTTTTTACGCATTAACGTTAATAGACTACACCAAGACATAATAGAACACTATTTATAGTTAATCATTTTAAAAGATTAACATTCCCAAGAAATTAAAACCAAGAAAAAGAAGAATACTGAGGTCATTAAAAATGCATTGTGGAAGATTTAGATAAAGGGCTGGTCGTTCTTGCTATAATAGTTCAAAAATAGATAATGCAAAATGAATAATACATATTGAAAATTTCATTCAAATTACTTTATTCTGAGCGAAGCAATCGCCGTTTGATGTGGCATAGATTGCTTATTATCGTAACAACGGTACTTGTCATTCGAGACTAGCCTAGCTTCGCCATTTTTAAATTAAATAATTAAATGGCCTCCGTATTTTAATCCGTTTAAATCGACGTCACCCGATGGTCCATAGAGTTGATTAGGCTACAGGCTTGTCATGTGAATAAATGTCCGAATAATAGTTTACTGTTGAAGCCAAAAAGACGACCTGCAATAGGGAGATTTAGCTCTTACACAATGCATCCTTAATTGGGTATCCAATTTTAGCTCATGCAGCAAGTTAAAAAAAAAATATGACGAATGCAAAATCAGAGGGTTCAGCGCTAACACAAGAGACAAAATTGTGTATGGCAAGAGTAAAACATTTACGAGGTTTGTTTTAAAAAAAGGAAATAATGGTATTATATTATATTGTTCAAATTATTAGAATTATATATAATAAGGGCTAATGTAAACATTTTGGATATTTTTGGGCATGATTCATGTTGTCACACTAACCGGGGGGTCCAGGATTCGATCCCGGTGTTGACCGAGAAAGTTCCCAAGGATTTTCCAGCTTGGCTACCCCTTGTCAGTTATGCATGCCGGAGGGCCTGGCAAGAAAAAACGAATAGTTGTTCGGATGGTACAGAAAACCGACGTCCCGTGTACGCGTTGGCGTGCATGTATAACAAAACCCTTGACAATTGGAATTCAATAATTGCTTTCAGGGGCATAACTTCCATCACAGCACACTGTATCATAGAATGCCCTTCTTCATTATCCCGGTTGGCACAGAAACGTAAGACGTTAAACCCTATTTCATCCATTCCGCATAGGTGTAAGAGCCTTTCAGCTGCGACATTTTCCGGGATCATTATTTGTTTCATCATCTTTTCGGGAATCTTAATCTCTTTTAATTGACTAAAGAATTAAACTTTAAAACATTTAAAATCAGAGTAATCTTTAGTAGTTATTCAGCTGCAACAGTCTGATTAATTGGAATTCAGGTCTGTAAAGAGTGGTATTTCGGTTGCAAACTGAAATAAATAAGGGGATGATGGACCACTTATGGTGTATAACATAATGGTGTATAACATATGTATTACTTGTCCACAGACAAGAAAGCTCAGCTGGATTTTCCGGCGTGGTTCCCCCGTGTCAGTGGTGCAAGACGAAGGGCCTGGCAAGGGACAACGACTAGTCGTTCGGGTGGGACGAAAACCCAAGGTCCCGTATTGGTGTACACGTAAAAGAACTCCTAGCAAGAACTCCTAGCAGATAGATATGATATAAGAGTAGGCCGTAGCGCAACATCCCGGATAAAATGTTCCTCATGGTACACTGTATGGCGTGCGCCCGTCTTCATTGGCCCAGTCGGGGCAGAACCATAGGACGTTAAATCCCATTTCTTTTATATGCATCTGAATTAATTTTATATAAACGGATTTTAAAGGAACTTAAGTCCTGTTTGATTTTAACCTGTGAAACTGGAAAAAGAACATTCCTAACCACTTGACACAAACGATCTAGCCAGAACAATACCCGGATATTTAAACCACTTTTACAACGAGTGGTCTAGAAGGTTGGATAGACATCCCATATCTATAGTCCCTCGCAAGAGAGACTAGAGACTTCAAGTCGTGATCCGAAACAGTTGTCGATCTAGGTTACAGCGTTTTATCCGGTCTCCGCTTCGACTGCAACGAATACAATATAAATATTGTACGTCTTACGATTGGTCAAGATGAAAAATGAAGTTTCGTTCGCAAATTTGCCTTTTCGCCGTGAAGTCAGAAAAAATAATCAATATTTCAATGATTACGCTGTATGGTAATGTAGCCAGAAAATCATGATTAGCATCTCATTTGTGAAGCAAAAGAAAACTGGATGAGTTCAGTTCAGTATGTGAGATTCTTGGGTCTTCATTTTGTTTTTGTATCATGCTTTTTTTCCGTACGAGTTTTCATTGATCCTGATAGTTATCAGCTGTGCTGCATCTTATATTACAATTTGAGAATTTGGGTAAAGTTGTACAAAAATAAATTAGATTAAAAGGTGAGTGTAAACTTGGGCACTGCCAAATCGATTTACTATAGCCCGGCAAGTCTCCTCCGCCCCAAAGTCATATTTGTGTGATTCGATATTTATTTGTTGTGTTATTGTGTACTTGTGTTTGTCCCGAATAAAATATACCTGACAAATAAGATCGGTCTTGGTATACGACATCCAATCACTGCGGGACCTTTCACGCATCTATCATAAGGAGGAATCATAAATAGAAACCCTTTCGATATTTAGAGTCTTTCGTCGATTTTAAGCAAAGTAATTGCCATTGTAAAGCTGTTATATCAGACTATTTAAATTTACTGAGACTATTCCGCTAGTCATGAGGATGGATCCTATTAAAAGTCAGAGTTGCACACTGAATTTATAGTGTTATTGCCCCTGTCTCTGAAACCTTGAAGTGAGGAGGGATCCTATTAAAAGTCAGAGTTGCACACTGAATTTACAGTGTTATTGCCCCTGTCTCTGAAACCTTGTAAACATTCTTTAGATTCGTTTTCTCAAACTTGAAGTGATTGTTTGAACTCTATCGAAAGTCAAATTCACATAGTGTCACTGAAACCTTGTAAAAATCTTTAAGAGAGTTTTTGACATTTTTATAACTATATGAATGGTTTGGGGGCATCCAAATGAAATTCAACCATTCATTAATTTGATTTCTTCTTCTGGAGCTTTACGCCCACTTCACTTATATCACAGACAATGTCTCCTAGGATACCGAGGATGAGGTTGATAATGGCAGTACGAGTAGGAAATTTTATCGTCCCCATTTACTTGGTTAATGGAGGCAAGTCTTTAACTCAATATCATCCACAGTCTCGACATTGCAAACACGACTTATAAGTCAATTTAAATCAACATTGTTGTCCTACCGTGAAGAGATGGGCTTCTAATATCCAATGTTTAAGACAAAATATAAATTTTAAAATTGGCACACGAATTACGTGCCAGAATGCATTCGAGCGCCATTTGTAATGAAGCGATTCATTAGGCTAAACATATCCAACATCAGAATTCTACCGGTGTAGACTTGAATAACCAGACGCTAAAGACTGTCATTCAATTTGGACTCTTCGCGTATTTCGCCGAACATAACTGATTAGGAATTACAGTAAAAACAGAAACGATTGATTGTAAATAAGTTTATGTATATTCATATTACATTATTATTTGCGACTCATTTGCGTCCATTTTCAGGTGCCAAAGAATTCAGATTTAGCTCCTTTAAAGGTGTAATATTGCTTTTTCAGACACAATGTCAAATGGTACTGTTAGGGACCATGTAATATATCATTTACTTGAAATTAATTTAATTGAAATTCCCAAAGCGGCAGGTCCTCGTATTTATGTTGCCTGACACCGCTGTTTACTTGGCTAGGACTATGTTCCTGCTCGTGGGTAGTATGCTTCATTGCCGGGCAACGTATGTGTTTAATATGAAGTTATAAGTTTTTGAAATTACAGATTTCTCCCAAACAGGTGGAAAATCGAAGAAATGAAATTCAAAGCTCCCCATCCACTTTAAAATGATCTTAACAAGTTGAAAAGTTCCAATTTATATAGCAACGATTGCTAACATGATTTGTTTCTTTAAGGGCCGTACAGAATTTGCTGATTTATTTTTTATACGTCGAGCAGATGTTGGTTTTACATGTATTATTTACCAGTAAGTTGTAGAAAAAGGAGAATCTTATTTGAACATATATAATTTATATTGATCCTGTAGCACGACAAATTCGATTCCAAATATATAAACACACATGTAAGGTGAAATAAATGAAATCTTATGAAAGGCATTTAATTAAAGTCTTGAAGGTGCATGACGTTTATAACCGTTCATTATTATGCAAAATACCTTCCGAGAATCACGTTGGACTTGAGCTGTCACTGGATCTATATACCGAACGATTATGGATTGTTTTCAACATCTGAATAAATATTAAAAAACATTTTATTGAGAATTTCCAGAAAGAAGAAGGCATGCGCATGTAAGCTTTTTTGATCGCTGGATAAAGAAATAAAATATAACGTTATAAGTGAAAACAGCGAGCCCTTGAAAATTAAAACATTATTTACAAGAAATTTGCGGAATCTAAGATTTAAGCTAAGAATATGTGTGTATGTGTTACATTAAACATAATGTTGGGTGCATAATACAAAATGGTTTACCGAAAATAACTTTTTATTCTAATGTGACATTAACCTATATAACGTGTAACGCCTTAACGTGAACCACGGAAGAACCCAATGCAAAGTAACCCAAAGCGGAATATCATAATATGGAATATGGAATATTCTAATGTGAAATTCTATTGATGAATGCTTACTATTTAAAGAACACCTGCTACTAATTCTCTTTTGAGGAGTTCAAATAAATAACAGACGCTTATGTGTAAAGCCTGTTTAATCTTGTTAACCGGAAACGTACCATTTTTCTGGTATTCAAAAAGTATTTTACCATGTCTGGTTTGCGGTTGCGTCATGCGGTGTATATATGGATTATGTTTGTTGCCGTTTTCTTTATTCTGGAATCTAGATTTATTAGTGTTTTGCCCCTAGAAAACCAGGATGTAAACTTCAAAGATGAAAAGACACTTAACAGAAGGTAACGTAAACATTTTTAATGACATACCTCTTTTGTTGGTAGGGCAGATCGACCCTATATAGACAGTTTTAATTATAATTTTTAAAATGACGTGTAGCGTACAGGGCATTTAAATTTATCCGCCTATTTATTTTCAGTGTTTTTGAAAAGAATGCCGTGAACAGTAAGATGACCAGCAACTTCAACAGAACTGAACTGAGGGAGCTTCTCCACAGAATTCTCGAACGTCATGCGCAGCTAAATTCCAACTTCTCTAGATACAATTTTAACGTGACAGCTAGTAATGAAATTTCTCTTGATAGGGAAATTCCGGATTTTCGACGTGACAAATGTAAAACATTGTTCTACAATATAACGGAACCGGTGTCGGTGTCCGTTGTCATAATATTCCACAACGATGCGTTTACCATGATCCTAAGAACAGTTCACAGCATCATTAACAGGTCACCAAAGTCTATGTTAAAAGAAATTATTTTAGTAGATGATTTTAGTCATTATCCCGACTTAGGTTTAGATCTGGATAAATATGTATCCAAATTATCTCCCTTGGTGCGAGTGATTAGGAACGGCAAACGAGAGGGCCTAGTCAGATCTCGTCTTCACGGTGCAAATAATGCCAGTGGTAATATACTCATCTTCTTAGATGCTCACATGGAATGTGGTCATGGATGGTTGGAACCCATTGTTTACGAACTGTTACAGAACAAGGCGTCCGTTGTACAACCACACGTAGATCAGATAAGCGGAGAAGATATGAAATATTTTACTCAAGACGTCGATTACGATGTTAAAGGGGGAATTACCTGGGATCTGAGGTATGAGTATGATTTTAATCCGGTGCGACTTTGACGTAGGGTTGGCACCCATTCTGGGTGTTGCGGTTCGACTTGGTACATGGTTTCACTTAGTACATAGTTCTTTATGCATGGAACATGCATGTGTTACGAATGTATTTGTTTCCCTGTTTCCATATGGAACCTCATCTATCCAAGTATAGACTAGCTTAGAATTAATTAATCATGTTACTTCACTTTAATTTCATTCCGTTTTCGAAATACGCTGATATGAAAATTATTATTTTTAAATTGTGTTTCAGTTATGTGTGGTACAGAATACCGAAGCATGTGAAGCAAGCAATGCCATCTCTGGAATCGCCTTACCCCACACCAATATTAATAGGTTGTGCCATAGCCGTATGGAAGGAAAACTTTAATGCTATTGGGCAATTTGATAGTTCCCTTAATATTTGGGGAGGTGAACATATAGAATTATCTTTTAGAACTTGGTTATGTGGGGGGCGAATTGTCACCCTCCCGTGTTCTCACGTTGGGCATCTCTTCAAACGGTTTGCCTACAATTTTGATGGCGATCGAAATACTATTATTATGAAGAATATACAGAGGGTAGCAAATTTGTGGCTGGGGAAGTATTTGTGGATACACAAGTCTATGTGGAATATATATCATGATCAACTTAGAAACACGGAAGCAGAGATTAAATCGCTTGCAGAAAGGCGGGAATTTCTTCGACAATTAAAATGCAAAAATTTTGACTGGTTTCTGGAAGCGGTATTGCCGGAATTACCAATACCATCTAAAGATACTGTGGTGTTCGGAGAAATATTTCCAGCTTCGGATACCTATGTCTGCTTAACCGTCCTTGATAATGATGCCATCGGAATTAAATCTGGATGTTCCTTCGTTGGGACCTATCCACAGAACACTTTTAGCTTAGATACGTTTAACAAGTTAGTGTACTTTAACCGATGTGTATCCGTCAATGAATCGTCCCAGACTCTTAAGGTGGAGAATTGTTACTTGACTGAAAACATTACATGGGCGTATCTAGAAGAGCATCAGCGGTTATCAGTGACTACTGCAAAGGGCGTGACTAAGTGTGCAACGTTAATAACATTTAATGGAAACGAAAGACATTTGAAGATGAAACAATGCACAAACAATGATGACAGTCAGAAGTGGAGATTTAGATATAACAGACTTTCATTGATTCCTAGTAGATTGTAATTTTATACGCTCACAGGCATTTTGGTCGTACGTCGTCACCCTGCCCGTTGAACTGTCCGTCGACACGATATAGAGTTTTGGGGGACAAATGCTATCGATAATCGGCGTTTCACGACATTTCGTTGCGGAGGTTTCTCCCCTGTGCCAAAAAACTTGTGAACGCGATAGATTTATAGTTTTTAACGGATCTTTTTTTAAAAATTTGGTAAGAAGCATTAGGATCTATTGGCATTCATCGTTTCAGAGTCCCCTCCCCCTCACACACACACGTGCGCGCGCGATATAGACTATAGTTTTATAATCGATCTTTTTCAAGTTTGGCGTGACGCATATTGGGGTCATCAGAGAACGAATCCTTTCCACATTCAGCGTTGCGTGACTCAATTTTTTGTAGTTATCCCCCCTTTGAAGAGAACCGGATTGGTTTTTTTTTCAGTTATGGTATGGATATGGTGGCTGTTAGCGGCCATTCAAATGAATCTAAATCGTCGCCTTGTGAAGAAGGCGACAAGTCGACAAGTCGACGAAATCAACCCGCCGACACGACAAAATAACCCGACGATCGTCGCCTTCATTTTGTCGTGTCGGCGGGTTGATTTCGTCGACTTGTCGACGTGTCGTGCGGCGACTTGTCAAACTCGAGCATGTGCATTTGCTGATTGGATAACTTGCATGCGCACAGATTAACTTCCGAGGCGACAAGTCGCCGCACGACAAGTCGAAATAATTGTATTTCGTCGACTTGTCGCCTTGTCGGTTGTGAATAAGTCGAAGGCGACAAGTCGCCGCACGACGAAATGAACCCGCCGACACGACAAAATAACCCGACGATCGTCGCCTTCATTTTGTCGTGTCGGCGGGTTGATTTCGTCGTGCGGCGACTTGTCGCCTTGTCGGGTTGTGAATACGTCGAAGGCGACAAGTCGACAAGTCGACGAAATCAACCCGCCTACACGACAAAATGAAGGCGACGATCGTCGGGTTATTTTGTCGTGTCGGCGGGTTGATTTCAATCAGCAAATGCGCATGCCCGAGTTTGACAGGTCGCCGCACGACAAGTCGACAAGTCGACGAAATCAACCCGCCGACACGACAAAATGAAGGCGACGATCGTCGGTCGGGTTATTTTGTCGTGTCGGCGGGTTGATTTCGTCGACTTGTCGCCTTCTTCACAAAGCGACTATTTAGACTCATTTGAATGGCCGCTAACAGCACCCATATATGGAGCACTGGGATCATGAAAGGACGACCCCTATCGATATTCAGCGTTTCACAAACTTCTGTTCTGGAGTTACCCTCCTTTTTCTGAAAACCTTTTTTTTCGTTTTTGGTGTGAAGCATTGGAGCCATATCGAGGCCATAGGTTTAATGGATTTGTTTTAAATCGAATGTGAAGCGCTAGGCTAATGAGATTGCTTCATATAAATAGTTACCCCCCTTTTCCTATATGCTCCTTTCGGAAAAGCTGCTGTCAAGAAATATATAGAGCTTCGTCAGCGTTTTTCCACACTTGCGTGGCTATCTTTATCCTATTGAGTTCCTCCATGCCAATTCGGTAGCTTAAGATTCTCAGTAGTTGGTTATGGTCAGAGTTTGGTTTAGCGCTGGCCCTGTTTACTTCTCGGGACCTTTGACCAGATCTGTCTTTGGCCTTAATTAATTTAGACCTAACCATGAAGTGGAGCAATCTATTTCACAGAGGTAATGCGAAAGCCTGGCGAATATTTACTGATCAGTTTGGAAGTTTGGTGAAGACAAGTAGTAAAACGAAATTTTTAACTATAAACTACGGTGGCTGATAAGGATAAGTCAATTATAATATATATATATATATATATATATATATATATATATATGTTTGGGGAGGGGGCGGGGTGTTTAGCAAAAATGCGACCGACTGATGCACATGTCCCTAATTCGAGTGACGAGGTCAGGGGTCGAGCACGACAGATGATAGTTTTCTAGGGGCCAGTAGCTGAGCTGATCTGGAAGCTGGGAATAGGGAGTGGGGCGGTTCCAAATCTAGTTCGCCATCCACAATCACACCCCACAATGAAGTTCAACAAATTACTGGCTATAACACTGGGCGTCCCGGTAGAACATAGATCATATTGCCTATATAGTTGTTCGCCGGAAAGCAGTTTTATTCAAGTTGACTTAAAGTATATGTCATATGATGATTGTTATTGAATTTTGTTATTAAATTTTTGTGAACCTTAGGGGCAGTGGCTATAACACTGAGCAACCTGAGAAAATTTTGAAAAATTGAATCGATATCCTGGCATTTGGGGTCCTTGCTGGGAGCAAATTCTTGTGAATAAGAGAACCAGAAGAATAGTAATCAATGGGACAAAATCTCGAAATCTGCCCCTGTCAATTCCGTCTGTTTTGCAAGAGTTGTCAGAACATTTGTACAGTCTGACGCTCCACGACCCACGTACCAGCGGTACTACTAACTGGGCAGTTCACTTTAACCGTGAGTATGATAGTGCTGAGGCAGTATAAGAGCACAGAAGAGTGGAAGAATGATGTCATAATGGAATCTAGCGGCCTTAAAATTTTAGTCAATGTCATGACAAATGGGATCAAATTCTCCTTAACAAGGGGATAAGAAATGGGGCAGAATCTTGAGGCCCGTCCGTCAATTTTGCCTGCTTTGTGAGAGTAGAAATAACAATTCTACAGTCTTTCTACCCATTCACTAGTGGTATTACTAATTGGTCGATTTACTGTAACTGTGAATATGACAGTGAAGAGATACAGTAGGCGCGAACAATTTTTAGATTATGTAACTGAGCTTTTAATTTTTATACGCGCACATTGAAATGTGTTCGTATATCCGATTGACTTTAAATTTATACACAGTGTTTAAGGTCATGAGATAAAGAAGCTTATTGATTTTCAGCCATTTCCGATAATTACTGCCAGATTTATGGTCCTTGATCACTTCAAAAATTCTTGTGGACGCTCTAGAGGCTAAAGTTAATATCTGATTGACTTTAAATTTATACACTGTGTTTAAGGTCATGAGACGAAGAATCCTATTGATTTTCAGCGATTTCCGATAATTACTGCCAGCGTTATGGCCCTTGATCACTTCAAAAAATCTTGTGTACGCTCGTTAATATCCGATTGACGTTAAATTCATACACAGTGTTTAAGGTCATGATGCGAAGAAGCCTAAATGTTTTATTACTGAAAAAAGTAAAAATATGCAACAACTTTTGTTGACTGTCGGACGATTTAGCTGCTGTGGGCGTATGTTTCGTTGCCTGGCAACCTATCTTTTGGGACTGGGCCTGAGGGGACTTTGTCTCACGGGGGCGCTTATTTGGTCTCTGAAATGCCATTTACTGGACTTTGGGGTCTGGGGAAAGGTTTTGCAGAATTCTGATGGTCAGAAAATACTTACAACATGAGTAAAATACGTTTTAATTCCTACTGGGATTAAATATGCAACAAGTAAAAATTCTTAAGTTCCATAGTTCGCCTTAACATTTCATAATTTAAAGATTTTTTACGTATTTCTGAAACAAACTATGCTTCCGATAACTTCTTACCAACTGTTCGACCAATGTTATTCGTATGAAAATCAATAATATAATTTATCAAAATCTTCCTAACAAACTCTCTCAATTTCTAACTTTTTGAATTGTTTGTATATTTGTGGTTTCTGAGTATGATGTCTTGTCCATGTATTTGTTTTTATGTAAATTATGTGTGGTGCAGTCCCCCTGGACTTACTATTAGACCAACATACTCATCACAGCGAAAAAAAATTTTTCAAACATGACAAGTTGACCAGGTTATTTTATACTATACCGTTGCAATTTAGGTGCACGGATTCACACAAAAATTTTCTCCTCTATTTTGGCATTGTTTACCTCATTAATTCATTTTGTTTGAGACCGACTGCAGTGAGCACTTATTTTGAGACCGACTATGTGACGTAAGAAATTTAGATGCACGTATATTAGGTATTTGAGATTTTTCCCTTCTAATTCATTTCGTCAGTTGCCGATGCATAATTTTGAGACCGACTGCAGTGACTGCACTTATTTTGAGACCGACTATTTTTCTCCCTGGGGGGAATTTTTTCTTAGAACAATTCACAACAGAATAAGGGTAAAAAAATATTTGTTTAAACATGATAAGCTGACATGGCTATTTTATACTAAAGTTTTGGGTGAGTAGCGTGACGTATGCAATTTATGTGCACGGATTCGCGCAAATACATAAAATTTGGGATTGTCCTTCTATTTTGGCATTGTTTGTTTACCTCATTAATTCAGTGAGCACTTGTTTTGAGATCGACTGCACTTCTTTTGCGACTGACTGCATTTATTTTGCGACCGACTATTGTTTTCGCGGGGGGGGGGGGACACACACACACACACCCCACACATTTACGCCCCTGCATGCAACTCAGTGGTTCTGTTGGGGCGATAAGTTCTTCAACTGTGAACATAATCTCAAAGCATGTCAAGTGTCCATGACTATTTATCATATCACAACCTGCATAGGTATTTGCATTTCAATATCCCGACGTTTCGACAAGTATACCCACCACCCTGAAACAAATACTCAAAGCCAATGGTAACCTACAACCAATAGCCCCGACTCAACCCAAAGGAGTCGTCTACCAAGTAACGTGTTCCTGTAATCAGACATACATTGGGGAAACGAAACGACCAATTGAAAAAAGAATAACAGAACATAAGTCCAAAGCTGCCACTAATAATTCAGCCATAGCAGAACATCTACAGAACCACCCACAACATCGAGTTAAATGGAATGAGGTCCAAATACTCACTGCCAACCAACAGAACAAATAAACCAGGAAGATCCTAGAAGCTATAAACATCAGAAGATATTCACCTGAACTTAATAGGGACTTAGGGCTTTACACCCCCAGGGCATATGATGATGTTATTAATCTGCATAATATAATTTAACTGTGGTAATCTAGCACCCTTGGTTGTATTAAAGTCCCCCCCCCCCTTTTTTTGGTTGTTATAGTTTTCGCTATTATAGATTATCCCAAACCTGTTCATTATTTTTTGTATTGTTATATTTGTATTTATAAATCCATATCATATTTAATTTCATGCATATATGGCCTCACTATCTGTGTCTAATCAGCTTTAACCTGTTTAATTATATCACCCTTTGATGGGTTTCATACTAGTTAATAACCCCCTACTCATGTATTAGAGCTTATTCAGCCAGCTAATTACCTTGTTGTGCTTTGTTAAATCTCCTTTACCTCTTATATTAATTTGATTACTGTTATCTTAATCCAAGTTGATGGTTTCACTATGAATTTTGTATATATATTGACCCCAGGTTTACTAAATGTCATTGTGCTTGATAACGATAAGAGGATACGTGTCGAAACGTCGTGCTTTTAGAATAAAACTAGTGATTGTATCCCATAAAAACTGTGTTCTGTTAATGTGTTTCCGATCGCTAAATGCCACTTAAAGATTATCATTTCTAATGTATACTATGGTATTACTACCAAAACTGAGTTTTTATAACTTTATATGTAAAGCAACAGCCATTAGTACACATACTATTAAAGGGACAATAACACTCTTGTTGGCTTGAAAGCTCCAGAAAATAAATAATATCTCTATCTAAGTACTAGATGTTTAAGTGTCCTACCTGTTGTGTAAATTATCCATTACATCCTATTTTACTTGTCCAGAGGGTTCGAAAATATTTTTAAATCGAAGTTTCATTTGAAAAGGTTTACGTTAGACGTTTCAAACCATTATGTTGAATTTTTCAAAATTTTTAAATAAGGTGTGTTAAGATGAAATTTGTATCATCAATTAATTGAAATATTCTAAAATAGTACAATTTGTTGACCAGAATATAGATTGGGACATATTATTCAGTTACAACAAGAGTGGTATTGAGCCTTTAAAAGAGGTTTTATAATTCAACACGTGCTGTTTATATCCAATTAATTTTGACTCATGCTAAAATAATAAACATGTATTTTTTACTCGTCCAAAATGTGTAACACATTGCAAAACATTAACATATCGTTAATGAATATTATTATACATGTAAAAAAAACAGTTCCTACTAGATTACTGGTTTCCTCCCACTGTTAAAGACCCCTACGCGCAAGCGAATTATTGAAAGAAAATTAAACCATATGTTAGTCCCGAAATGACCTAGTTTGTGTCGAGTGGAGGTTAAACCCCATTTCTCTCTCTCTCCCTACTAGATTATACTCCATTCCTTGTTACTTAAATTAGCGTTAATGTTGGGTTGTATTACAAGTATTTAGACTGTCACAATTGTCGAAATCAAAAGGCTAATTCCTTTCAAAAAATATAGATAATGGTGGCTTTTTAGAATGCTAATAAGATTCAGGTGCCTGCAAAAATCTGAAACTCTTGAAAATCAGCAGACCTCATGACATTCGACAGCCACGGTTAATTTTGATGTATCATGCAAATATAGCTTTTTTCCATTTATAAACAGTAATAATGTGAACCAAAGTGTTGTGCCAGTTTCCTGACACCGCATTTTGTTTCATCAATTTCCTTCTAGTCGGTAAAATAAAGTGTCTCAAATCCCATGACTTTTCTTTGGGACCACACATAATTGTTCGGCAGTTTTCGAGCAATGATCATTATTTGTGTCATCATTTTTCCAGGAATTGGCTAAAACATTTAAAATCAGTGTAATAAACAGTCTCAAGTTACATTCGATCGTCGTTCTTCTCCAAGCGCAACATGTTTTTCTGGCATCATCGTTTGTTTCATCGCTGGTGATCGGCTCCGTAAGCGGCGCCTCCCACTCCCAGGAATCTAATTAGGTTTTTTTGGGCCATTTCATTTCTATAATGTACCTTCTTCCAGATTTTGGTTTCAAAGCCACATAAATATGGCTATCCGCTATAGTGTGTACATGTATAACATTTGTAGTAATGCACTTTACGTTAACTCAAAATTGGTGTATGAAATTGAGTTACCTCCCATAAACATACATGTACATCCTATGCCGAGTTAGATAATAGCCAATTGTTATATTCTTCTTCAACTGATCATCATTCAGGGATTTTCAATGTTTATTTAATCAGTTGTGGGCTAAAATTAAACAATGCTAAAATACATATACATACCCATTGGTATCGACACTTTAACACACATTTATCACCTCCGTTTTCAATTTAACAGCATTACTCTTAATCTTAATGATAAATTGCAGAGAGTGCAATAAAGTAACATAGATTTTAAGATATACTTACAAGTGTTTTTATAATATTGCCCCTGCCTACTGTAACTGTCTGAACTCTGAACATATTACATAGATTTTAAGATATACTTACAAGTGTTCTTATAATATTGCCCCTGCCCACTGTAACTGTCTGACTTACTAAAAGTTTACATACCCTTAAGAAACCTTCGAAATTGATCTGCCAACTGTCTTTTTGAGCCAAAATCTGTATACCGGTCTTCATAATATGAAGAACAGTATTTTTCCACAAGTAAAAGCAGTCCCTGTGTTGAATCTTTCAAAGATACCCTTAAATCTCAATGTGTATGTTGTATAATACTATTATTAATAGCAAATAATAATCATACTCTTCTGTTATTCAAATTTTATTAATGTAAGGAAATATAATAATAATTTTACATGGTACATACAAAAAAGAAATTGGAAATAACAAATTTTGAAAGCTTAATTATATATTATTACTGAGATCTTTGATAAAATACATGTACATGTACAAATTAGTTAAAAATATTCATAAAATCAGAGGTATTTTTTTAGAGTTTATATTTTGGCGTTTTAATATTTCATATTGCTTGATACTCCAGACATCAGGATGAATCCACCATTATCTGTATTACTATTACACATAACAGTGTAATCGGTTGATTTTTTTAGTCCTCTGGAAACTTGGACAGTTTCTGAATTTGTCCAAAAAGTTTAGAAGGGTGATTGTACAAATGTTAGAACCGGAATTAATCAAATATTTGCCAAAACAATTTATTTGCACACAGTAAATGAATCTGACAAAAATTTAAATGAATTTTGACAATATAATCATATTACATGTACTAATAAACACATACTGAATACATACACATCATCACACTTCCACAAAAAACATAGCTAATGATCCAAATCCACCCATAAGTATCAGCATCACATGTAAGCAAAAAATAGAAATGTCATTCATAAGTTTAAGTTCAAAGGGTTGTCTGTCCAAAAATATTAAAAACAATGTCAGTTTGTATTGGAAGCGAAGAAAGATTTTTGTTAAAATATAACCAATTATAAACGCTGTTCCCACACTAGCAAAAAACATCATGGACAGTAATCCTGATGTGAAGTTAAGTATAGATCGCACATGATTATACACTAATGTCCTGTGATAATGGTTGTCCTCTAGGGTTCTTCCCTTGTGGGATGAAACTAAAATGTATGAATTTGCCGTCATTAGACACGATGTGTGAGGTCCTTGATACCTTCTGACCTTTAATGGAAGAGGAAACATGTTTCTGGTCAATTTCCTTATCTGGTCCTTAAAGCTAAAAGTGGGTCATCATCACATTAACTGCAAATATCGAAATCTGAGGTAGTGAGTACTGGTACTTGTAAAATATACTAATATTGACTCTCTCTTTTTAACACACAGTAATTGTTAAACATACAATTGCTAGTTTATTAAGAACTAATTGATATTTAACTGGGATGTGTCTTCTTGTACCACCAATGTGGGGTTGGTTCTTTCAATTCCAAATAATAATAACCTTTAGATACCTAGGATTCTGCACCATTTTTAATTGCTTTTACTTTACAATACTTTCCTTTTTACACTATAATTACAAAAGTAAAGTTTATCCAATTATATGCACATTATAATTAGGCCAAACAATGATGTTTGACTGATGACCGATGTTAAATTATGCACTTTATTATTGCTGCTTTTTTTTCTAATCCTTTACTGGGACGTATAATCCACGTTCTACTTTCCAGATACAGCTACACATTATTGAAACAACAAATGTATTTTCGAATATAAATGACCGTTATTTGTCGATTTTCAACGTCGTATCCTAATGACTTCGCGCATATCGGCCAAAAACAAAATATCAATCTTAAATGATTATTTACCAAAAACAACTATTTTTTTTCTGGAATTACTAAGGGAAGTGACTCCGTTTGCTTTGTTTCGAATAACCAGTCCAAAATAACTATATTTTTATTTTTATTGGACAAACAAGACTATCAATTACAGTTGTCGTAAATGTACATATTTCATGAAAACTCTTCATAATATGCCATGTGTTTTTTCTTATTTCACTAATAAAGTGTACTGGTTGCTTTTGTATTGTGTATTGAATATTAGATGACTTGATTTGTAGTTACAATCTCCCAAGCAGAGTTGTCGTAAGGTAAGAACGCTTAACGATATAAACGTTAGAATGGCTTCCATCGTTGACAAGAAAATCATGACAACCTTTGAAAATGCTGCAGAATTTGTTCGCCAAGTTGCTGGTCAATTAACACCTGAAAATTTACTTTTCCTTTATGCTAGGTTTAAACAGGTAACATAAGTAACTGTATGCAAATATTTTAATGGAGAAGTCAACTAACTCTTTGAGTCAGATAAGACTAGGCTAGTCAGTGTTGACTGTTGTGTTGGTTGTTGCAGAGCCTAGCCTAGGCCTAATCGTTATCCGTCCTTATGGTAGCACGACATTTCAATCCCGCGTCATTTGAGACTTAACACAGACTGATAGTTGTCTTTTGTTTTATTTAATTGATCGGCGATTGTTCAGACTGCTAATAAAAGATTAACGCACTTGTTCTATTGTGTTTGGTCTTAAGCAGGGCTTATGACATATGTCGACTTTGCAACCCAAAGCAACTAGTTGCAGTCAGTTGCAAGAGGACAACTGGGAGCAACTGAATTCGGAGCGCTTATGTCAACTCAGAACTGATAGCGATCACACTGACTGAACACATGACTGTTATTTTATTTGTCACGTGATCAACAAAATGGCGAATCACTTAGAAGAAGCAACCCAAAGGCATGGTCGGTCTTGCTACAATTCTATTAGTATATTATTGTCGACATCATCAAAACTTGAAAAAATGGGTGTCTTCGTTCGCTTCCATTTGCTTATTTATAAAGTCACATATGTCTCTTATCACGTGATGTTATTTCAATGGAAATGAGTTGACTCCAGTTGCAAGAACGCTCATGTCAACTGCAACTAGCTAGTTGCCGCTAGTAGCAGCCAGTTGCAGAAAGTTGAACATGTGCAACTGACTGCAGCTGACTGCCACTAGTTGCTTTGAGTTGTAAGAGGCGCTCAGGTCGACTTTTTCCAGTTGCATTCAGTTGCTCCCAGTTGCCAAAACGTCAGTTGCTTTCAGTTGCAAGGTCGACATAAGCCCCCCTTTTTCAAACAGTAAACGAACTTGATTGACCGATCGGTACGATATTGTTCTTATAATTGTGAAAGCCAAAATGTGTTTTACTTGAAACAAAATAAATGCAATCTTCACACAGACGCCATTATCGGAGATTAACAACTCATGTTTTTCCGCATCCTACAAAGAACCATAAGGGCAATTCCACACCAAAGTATACAATTAGGTGAAAAATTTAATTAGTTGATATGAGTTGACAAAAAGAGTGTTTTATTTTTATGGTGAGAAATAATCTATATTTTGAACAGAAACTTAAATTTGAGCAGAAATTTGCAGATTTTTTTTTATTTGGTCTTGTGTCTAGATTTACGTTGTAAATAAATGTTGAATTTATAATTTTATTGTATTTTCTTAATCTGTGTTTGTATGATTATTCTGAATCATAATTAATGATATGGCATTAGTTATCTGACAATGTCTATAAACATGATATTTATACATTAAAATATAAAATAATATATTTTTGTGAAGGTTACCAACATTGAAAAATATCACTCTTGAGAACGTAACATGCATGTGTCCGTTGCCAAATATTTACATTTTTTTTTCTCTCTCAATCATATTTATAATATGGAATTGTTTAAAACTTCATATCTAAAAGCTAGAATAACCCATTCTTATTATAATGACCATAAAAAGAAAAGATTTGCAAAAATTCTGTAAATAACTTGGGTTTTCATATGTGTAGGCTACGTCCGTTACTTTTCACAGTATTTCATGTTACCAGATATTTACATTTTATCTCTCTCATTCATATTTATTTATGGAACTATTCAAAAACTCATATTTAAAGCTAACATCACCCATTCTTGTTATTATGACCATAAAAAGAAAACATTTTCCAAAAGTCTCTGAAGCAATTGGAGTTTCATAGATATATATATTTATGTCCGTTACGAAAATTTGTGGCTAAAAATGTACGTCCCTTACCAAAATTTTAAGGTCACAATATTTAATTCAAATTGCCATTTCTAATGTTTTCCTAAAAGACTTTTCTTTGTACGCACTAATTTATTGATTGGTACTGCTATCTATGGCAAGCTTGTCGAGGAATGCATGTCAACGTGCAGTATACAGATTATTGTTAGAAGTTTCTAAGGACTTGTAAAAACATTGCACATGTGGTGTAGATATTTACTTTTGTTTTTGTATAGGTCATTTTGAAATAAATTCAACAGCGTAGTATTATATTTTAAAAAATATATATTATTTTTACGGTAAACGATGATAAAGAACTGTAAGTGCAACCAATGTTTTATAGTTTGGTGGAGCCTTTTAATAACCGTGTTTTTCATGTTAATATTTCGTGTCTTGAATTGGCCTTTGGCCTATTTGTAATAATTCATCAGGTACACTTTTTCCATAAATATAAATATATATAGAAATAAAACAGTCTTTTTATTTGGAAATTTTGCTGTTCCTTACGAGGTCTATGAACGACGCCACGACTGCACGTGCTGTAGTTGATGGTGAGCGGGAAATTTTTACCTTCATGTTATTTTTATAAAATCGTTTTTAGCTTACTATAAATTGATTTGACAGTTGTGTTCAACCTTTCCTTTCAACTTATTCCAGAGTCGGAAACAATCTGGTTAAAACACAGATCCTATTTCGTTTCGTTTTTATAGTTCAAAATTTCGTTTTACTTGTCTTTACTACACTTGGATCTGGAAGAGTTGTTATTTAACTCATGTTCTGAATGGTGTCAGGAATAAGCCAATGAAACTGTCTGTCACGGCGAGCTTTAGGCGTGTTTTGCACGGAACTGTGGGTAATCCACTAGTAACATCAATGCTGATTGGTTAATCAAATGTCTGACATCATAGGGTCGTAAGTCGGTCTTTTGACCCCTGACGTAGTGACGTGACCTATCGCTATAACTTGTCAGATCTTCATGTAGTGTAGGCCATCGAAAGTATAAAAAAAACGAAACGAAATATAGATCTGTATTTTAATCAGATTGGAGTCAGAAACATTACCTACCCAAATCCGAAATGTCACCTACCCGAGTCCGAAACGTCAAGGCCATATCTTTTTGAGTCCAAAATGACATGTAATCATCCTTACTTCATGTCAAGCTTAGAAAACAAGCAAAAATGGATAGGCCTAGCCTAGCACATATTTCTTTTTAATAAAGAGATAATCAAATTCAGGGGTTAGATCTACATGTACGGTCAGGGGTGGATTGGGGCCGGGAACCGGCCCGGGCTCCCGTGTCGGAGCGGCCCCTTTTACTGACTGCGGAGCCCGGACAGGGGGTACGGGGCTCTCCCCCTGGAAAATTTTGAAAAATAAACCCCAAATGTAAGGGTGTGACGATTAGTCGGTTTAGTCGAAGTCTGTTCGGTTTTACCTACAAACCGGTTCAAGTTTCGGGAAATCGATAGTCGACTAAAAAATACAGCATGATATAAACCAGTCGCCCGAATATTATAACATTTTTTTTTTAAAAAGATACATATATTAACGGTTGACAATTATAAGCTACATCATTGATAAATGGTCGACAATAATAATAACGAGACAGTATACTTTATTTACTATATTCCGTAATCGGTCGTGGATATTCTCGCGATTACAAGCGAGTGTGTTTTTGCATACCTAATGAAGTTATTTTAAGAATACGTTATTTGATTGGTCGGTCGCTAAGGCCAATGGTTGAAGTGCCCAATCAGAAACAAGCAATCCTCCAGGTTAGGTCAATAGGCATGCGCACTGATCTGATGCCCAGATACGCTTTCTCGTCGGTTTATCACTAATATTATTGATCAATACGTCATTGTTTGAAGTTTTTTATATGTTGTATTTATTACTTTTATTAAAAAGGTTAAACAGGAGATTTGAACAAACTACATAGTACAAACAAAACCAAATTTTTTAATGTACTGGACACATAAAACATAGAACTGTATGTATGTCGCCATTACAGTTTTAAGCTCCGTATATAAAGGCCAGTATATTAGCGTGTATTGTAGACTATGGAAGACTAATATTTTTCAGTTAGTTTTCATTACCGACTAAACCGAATCGGTTCGTTTTTTTAGCCGCCGACTAACCGGTTCAAGTTTTGCTTAGTCGTCACACCCTTACAAATATGCGATTTGGTGACATATCTGATTATAATCTCTGTCAAATAATATATCTCATAAATCGATAAATTTAGGCCAAAACTTCGACCTGCAAGTAATTTACAACCATCAACCTGTGAAGTTATCATATCGTCTTATTATGCAGGATTCCGAATTCCGGCCCACACCCAGCACACCCGGCCCAGAAAGTCTATTATACCAGCCCATTCCAGATTGCAGTGATGGCGTGGCGGCCCGTTAAAGCCAACGGCCACATACAACATGATCATCATCGCTCCATGGCTGGTCCAATACCCCCCTCCAACCCATATAATATTCAGCAGAAAAAGGTTTTTTAGAAGAATTGTACAAAATTTTTTTTTTCATTTTTTTACGACCGCCCCTGTGTACGGTAATAATAACTTGTCTTAAAAATCTTAAACTTTCACATACGGTAACGCAATGAGTCAGTAATGAGTACAGGATAAAAGGCTAAAAAAAAAAAACTCGGCGCTAAAGTCAAAATCATAAAATATTCACCTGTCTACTTCAGTACGACAGTAGGCTACTTGTCGCAGACGCATGATTTTTACATCTCACTACGAAAGCCCAGAAGGCTCGTTCCAAATTCCAAATGCCAAATTCCAAACTCATGTCTTATCAATAAAATAGCAAATTGGCAGCCCCCCTCAATTAAACAAATTAGAATTTAAATAAATTATAATTTTACACAACTAATTAGTGCTAGTTCACCTATCTGATGCCTGGGCCGGATAAACACCTGTTCCAAATTACTAGATTCAAAATTATAAATTCCATTGCATAATTGTATGACATCCCCATTCATATTATTTTAAAAACTGAAGTTAAGTACCCATTTTACAATTGCCAAAACTAAAACTTTAATAAAAGAAAAACAAAATGGATGAACTCTAACTACAGTCTAAGGATAGGGCATGTTCCTGAAGCAACCACTGTGAGTTTTACAACATCTTAACATTGCTAGATTGCTTTAAAACTCCCTAACTTACAGCTACGTGAACAGTAGCATCCAATCAGAGGTTGTGACGCAAACTTGCACAAATCAAATATAGCAACCTCCACGAAAACCGTGACATTGATCGAACCTTGAACTTTGCAACTTGATTATCACAGGTAGACATTTTAGCTGGAAAGCGCGAGACTTGGTATTCACGATGATCAAGGAGGTACTGATAGGCTCTCAAGCTGGGTGAATACCTAATCGAAATTAATGCAGGATAATTAATCCAGGACCAGGGTAATAGGTGAAGATCTTGATAAGATGTACAGAGTTAATAAAGCGAGATCAAGCCTTCTATTGAAGATAGGGTAGGGGTGCATTTGTCCCAAGTAAAAATCCAAATCAGTCAAGTGCAACTCGCAGCTATGGGTAAGGGCACCCTACTGGTGCAGTTATGCATTTACCCACTTAACAGAATTTTCATTAATTCATGCCCCTGAAACCATTAAATGTATCAGTTCAAAGTGTGTTTTACATTATTTTATTTTAATATTTTCAAATACTGAACAGAGTATTTAGCGATTGAATTTTGGGCCTAGCCTCGATGATCATTACTAAAGTCGGTACGATAAAAAACATAGCCTTGATTATCCATTTTTGATTTAATCAGAAGCAGCAGTAAATATCACAGGCTTGCGATGCCATCGAGAGTTGATTATGGTCTGAATAGTTAATTAATGTCTAATTAATAATTTAGATTTATAACATTTCAAGCTTAAAGAAAGACCTGCAATTGGCAGATTTAGCCCTTGCATAATGTATGTTTAAGCTTAAAGATACATTACATGTATGTAAGATTAGGATAAAGAACTGACAATAATAAACAAAGTCTTAATTATCCATTATTTAAAATTAGATTATTAACTTGCAATGGTGTTTAAATCTGTTGAAAATCAAAACCATCCGATAGTCGAAAGAGTTGATTATGGGCTTGGCATATAGTATTAATAAGCTTATAACATTTGAGGCTAAACGAAAGACCTGCATTAGCCAGATTTAGCTCTTACATAATGCATCTTTAAAAGATATATTTAAAATTAATCCGCGCCAAACGAAGTTAGGGACGGATATTGAAATTGGGGTACGTCCGTCCATCAGTTTTGATTTCATTTCCGAAGCATATCTCATAAACCGTTCAAGATATCTTTCTGAAACTTTGTACACACATCAACCTATTACAGTAGTTGTGTCTTTTGCTATTTATGAATTTCTGGGATTTATATTTTTTGTGTTTTCATGGAAACAAATTTGACTTAGTTTTTGGTGTATAATTTTGTTTCCGGAGCATATTTCTTAAACCGTTCAAGATATCTTTTTGAAATTTTGTACACACATCAACCCATTAAAGTAGTTGTTCCATTTGCCATTTAGAAATTTCTGGGATTTCTGTTTTTTATGTTTTCATGGAAATTTGACTCAGTTTTTGGTGTACAATTTGGTTTCCGAAGCATACATGTATCTCATAGACCATTAAAGATATCTTCATGAAATTTTGTACAATCATTAACCTAGTACAGTAGTTGTGTCTTTTGCTAGTTAGGAATTTCTGGGATTTATATTTTTTGTGTTTCCATCGAAACAAATTTGACATTTGTCAGATTTAATCATTTTTGTGTTGCCATGGAAACAAAATTCTCTGTTGAATGATTTTGAATTTTTACTACAGATTTTGAGTTGTTGGTATATAATTATTATTCTAGAGCATCAGAAACTGTTCAAGATACCTTTATAACACTTCTACATTCATCAACCTATTATTTTATTTTCTGATGACTGTCCTTCCGTCCCGATTTCATTTCCGGAGCATATTTCATTATCCGTTCAAGAAATCTTTTCGAAACTTTGTACAAACATCAAACTATTGTAGTATTTTATTTTCGGATGCAAATGTTTAACATACAGCAGCTAATTGAGGTAGGCAAAAGTTGTTGTGCAAACCTTACAGTGAGTAGCGACCATGCCTTGCCGAGCTACTGTGATCAGAGTATGAGTCTTCTGACTAGTCCCATTGATATTCCAAGAAGTTGTTTTCCCTTATGCCTTACAAACAAGTGCAAGGGTGACTAGTCATCTTGTTATATTTTAAAATTCATTTCGAAAATGGTTGTGAATGTGGTGTAAGTTATAGTAAGAATTAATTATGAATAAATGCTGCAAAAGCTGTATATTCATATGGTTTAATATATAGGAGCCATTCAAGAATTTAAGGATATTGCTATGGGATGTGATTGGTCTTGAAAAATTAAGAGTGACAGGTTAGCTGAAAAAGATGAAAAAGAAATGAAAGGCCTACCATTTCTATCTCTTCAATTCACTCAATGCTCAACCTCAAATGACAATTTCTAAAGTGATAATGTAACAGTACAAGTTTAAAATGTGGATATGGCAAAAAAGACGGAAGTTCGATGTCTGAATGACCAAAATAGCATTTCAATATTTTATTGGCTAAATATAAGCCCCTGGCTGTCTCAGGGTGACAGGACCATAGATTTCAAAATGTATTTTATCAAAAGATAACAGAGCATTAACAACTAAATAACATGCAAAACTAAGGATGATTACTTTTGTAAAGCAAAGTTTTCTTATTGTTAAGATTTTAGTCATTCAAGTTTGATGCCTGTTAGCATCTGTCTTCATTAGCCCAGCCCGTGAATTTCAGTGATCATATTCTTGTTCTTAAACTTTTATCCAGCAACCAGCGTCACATTTGGCTAGATAATGATTGGTTTAAAACAAGTCACCTTTATTATGGCTGAATGTTTAAGACCCCTACGTTCAAGCGAATTATTGAAATAAACTTGAACCACATGTTTGTCTGGAAGAAACCTAGTTTGTGTCGATTGGACGTTAAACCACATTTCTCTATTTCTCTCTCTCGCCCAATTCTTATTGTGCTATTTTTTTTTCAAATTCTATTTTACAGGCAAGAGAAGGAAAGTGCAACGTTCCAAAGCCCTATTTCTTTAATTTTGAAGGAAAACAGAAATGGTATGTCAGATGTCCACCTAATATAAATGTACCTATTCATTATATAAATTTCTCTTAAGCATAGACTCTTACAGAATATCAGGAACAAGTTACCTTTCATGTATAGCAAGAGACACTGAACAAGTTATTAAATCCCCAGTTAAAGACAAATAAAATGAAATTTTGAACTATACTATTCAAAAAAAGTAGGGGATATTTGATTTTGGGGGCATAATACTAAAATATGCAAATGACTACGAAAAAAGTCACTATAGAACCTAACAGAAGAAACATCAGTTTAATTGTTTTAGTGACCAGAAAACAAATTTTGATATGCGTCGGCTTACCCAAAATGAAAGGTTACGTGCCCTTGGCATGCTACAGATCGGCACAACACAGGCGGTTGTGGCGCGGACGATGAATGTTTCTCAGTCTGTCATAAGCAGGCTATGGTCCAGATACCGTGATACACAATCTGTACAGGACAGACCACGCTCAGGTCGACCAAGGGCGACAACTCAAGCCCAGGATCACAGCAAATCAGATCAGCGCTCGTCTTCAAACAGACACTGGTGTGAGAGTGAGTGGCCAGACGATTCGGAATCGACTGCATAGGGGTCACCTTCGCGCCCGACGTCCTCGCGTGATCCCTTGTTTGATAGATCATCACATTCAGGCAAGACGTCGTTGGTGTAGGGATCGTCAACACTGGGATAATCGACGCTGGAGCAATGTGATGTTTTCAGATGAGTCAAGGTTCACTGTTGATTTTTTGGACAGACCTAGGAGGGTGTGGCGTCGTCGAAACGAGCGCCTCCAAGACGTTAACGTCATCAGACATGATCGATTTGGGGGTGGTTCTGTTATGGTGTGGGGAGGCATCACTGTTGCTGGAAGAACGGCTTTACATGTTGTTGCAGGGCGTGTTACAGGCCAGTACTACCGGGACAACATCTTGGCAGTCCATGTTGTGCCGTTCGCACGACGTCATGGCCGCCGTTTCATCTTCCAGGATGACAACGCAAGATGTCACAGGGCCAGGATCGTTACAGGTTACCTCCAACAACAGAACATCACCACATTACCTTGGCCAGCACTGAGTCCCGACCTCTCCCCCATCGAGCATGTCTGGGACATGCTTGGACAGAGGTTACGTCAACGTCAACAACGTTCTGCCAATGTCCAAGAACTTGCTGCTGTGTTGCAACAGGAATGGGACAATCTGGACCAAAATGACCTTAGACGTCTCATTAGGAGTATGCCACGTCGGATCAATGCTTGTTTGGCAAACAGAGGAGGATTTACCCGTTACTGACTTGGTTGTGATGCTGTGGTAACTTTGCTGTTTGACCCCGGGTATCATTTTACCCTTATAATGGTCAGTCTGTGCCTTACTTAGTCTAACGATCATTTGGAATAAATCGATGAATGTGAACTTCATTTCATTTTGTCATTTGTTTCTTCGTCAGTTTCATTAGGTGACTTTAATAACACTTAAAAATCAAATATCCCCTACTTTTTTTGAATAGTATATAAAAAATAAAATGAAATAGGATCTGTGTTTTAATCAATTTCAAGTTATCATCTTATCTGTATGAAATTTATATTCATTATTCCAGTAAGTAAACCGAAGAAGCCGATTTAATTTCAACCATTCCCAGTTATTACTTCTAGAGTTATAGCCCTTGTTTCACTTTGTAGAACCTTGTGAATGCTCGAACAACAAAAGTTATCAAAAACGGAGAAGCCTATTGAATTTCAACAATTTCCTTTAATTTTCTCTTGAGTTATGGCCATTGTTTCACTTTGTAGAACCTTGTGAATGCCCGAATGGCAAAAGTATGAAATTTATATGCATTATTTAAATAAGTAAAATGAAGAAGCCTATGAAATTTCAACAATTTCTGTTTATAACTTCTAGAGTTATGACCTTTGTTTCAGTTATGACCTTTGTTTCACTAACGATCAAACAACAATATTATCACCAGATTTTTATTAGATTGATATCAGTGTCTTGTAGATACTCCCATTACCCACAGAAAAATAAATATGAGACAACCCTTTTCGAATGCTCTGAGGATTTACCTGCTGTGGGCATATATGTTTTATTGCCTGGCAACCTATCATTATTATGGTTTGAAACCGACTTTTTATATGCCCACATTAAAATGTGGTCATATATTGTCGTCACTGCCGGCCGGCAGTCACAATTGTTTGTGGGAGCTCTGGAGGCTACAGTTAATATCCGATTGACTTTAAATGTATACACAGTGTTTAAGGTCATGAGATGAAGAAGTATACATATTGATTTTCAAGAATTTCCAATTACTACTTCCAGAGTTATCTAGGCCCTTAATCACTTTGAAATATCTTGTGGATGCTCCTCTAGGAGCGAAAGTTAATATCTGATTGACTTCATATACACAGTGTTTAAGGTCATGAGAAAAGAATCCTATTGATTTTCAACAATTTCCAATTACTACTTCCAGAGTTATGGCCCTTAATCACTTTAAAAAAAATCTTGTGGACGCTCTTAGAGGCTAAAGTTAATATTGGATTGACCTTATATATACACACTGTTTAAGGTAATGAGATGAAGAAGTCTTTTGATTTTCAATGATTTCAAATTAATACTGTCAGAGTTATGGCCCTTGTGCCTTGATCACTTTAAAAAATCTTGTAGATGCTTTAGAGGCTAAAGTTAATCTCTAGAGACCAAAGTTATCATCGGATTGATAATAAATTATATACATAGTGTTTACGGTCATAAGACGACACCTTTATATTTACAAGGATTTCCGATAATTACTGCCAGAGTAATGGCCCTTGATTACTTAGAAAATATCTTGCGGATGCTCTACAGGCCAAAGTGATCATTTTATTGACTTAAGATTAATACACAGAGTTTAAGGTATTGAGATGAACAAGTATATTGATTTTCAATGATTTTTGATAACTTGAAGTTGAACAGCTAATTAAATGTTTTGTTTTGTATACTAAGCGTTAGCATGGGGCAGAACTAGATACCAAACAAATTCTAATGATTTTCTGATAATTACTTAATGAATTTAATCTTTGAGTTGTTACTCTTAATCAGATTTTAGTGTATTATAAATAGACCGGAGGCTCAGCGCGGGGGGGTGTCCATCAAATGGGCACAAAACCATACCCAACTTTTCTAGAGTAAAATTTTGCGTAGAATACGATGCCGAGTGGTAATCAGTCCTCCGTTGGGGCGTTTTCGAGATATTCGGGGTCAAAGGTCAATTGAGTTCATTTGCACTGAAAGTGAATGTGCAGTCATTCTTGTATCATGAAAAGAGGGTAAAAATGATCGAAAGTAATCACACTTTCAATAAAAATGTAAACTTGCTAAATTCACCTTTAGTCTTAGTGACCCTGGAGGTCAAAAGGTGAAATTTACCGTTTTTGCACTAGGAAGATTTAAAGCAATAAAATGGCAACTTAAAATATAAAAATTAAAGCGAAACCTGTTCTAATTGATAATAGGAACATTTCAAATTTATCTTTAGGTGGTCTTAGCACCAAACTTTTACTTTGAAATGTCGAAAATGATCTTGCATAACAGAACCAACACATTTGGAAACCTGTTTCAAAAATACGTAAAAGCTGTCAAATCGAAATCTCTCCGATTTATTTTCACAACGATTTTTATACATAATGATACTAGTTATCTGAAAAAGAATTGAATAGTTTCAGTGTTAGACTCCAGCCTGCAGGTCGCATGGATTTCCGAGAATCCCAGTCTAGGAAAACCAACGTTAATCTGTGACGGGAAAACACGCCTCTGGCGACGAGATTAAAAGTTTGCAAAGTTTTTATGAGTTTTTATGAATTTCGCCGGAACATGGACGCAGATAAAACCGACGAATGCATTGTACATAGTAGTTCACAGGATATATATGTCGTATTGGTAAATGTTAGCGGGGAAAATTTTGGCAGGCTTTGTGACGCAGCCTGCAGGCTGGAGTACAGCCATGGAATTAAAATTTTTTTTTTTTCAGACAACTAGTATCATTATGTATAGCATTCGTTGTAAAACTAATTCGGTGAGATTTTGATTTAACAGTTTTTACGTAGTTTTGAAACAGGCTCTGAAGCGTTTTGGTTCTGTTATGCAAGATCATTTTCGACGTTCCAAAGTAAAAGTTTGGTGCTAAGACCACCTAAAGATAAATTTTAAATGTTCCTATTATTAATTAGAACAGGTTTCGCTTTAGTTGTTATATTTTACGCCGACATTTATTACTTTAAATCTTCCTAGTGCTAAAATGGAAAATGTGCCTTTTTGACTTCTGGGGTCACAAAGAACAAAGTTGAATTTAGCAAGTTTACATTTTTATTGAAAGTGTGATTACTTTCGATAATTTTCAGCTTATTTTCATGATACAAGAATTATCGCGCATTCACTTTCAGTGCAAATGAACCCATTTGACCTTTGACCCCGAATATCTCGAAAACGCCCCAACGGCGGACTGATTACCACTCGGCATCGTATTCTAGAAAAGTTGGGTCTGGTTTTGTGCCCATTTTGCGGACCCCCTCCCCCGCTGAGCCTCCAGACTAAAATGTTTCATTACCAACAAATGGAAAGAAATATGCGACAACTTTTGTTGACTTTTCTGGCAACCTATCTTTTTTTTTTCAGGGAAGCATGGACAAGTTTAGGAAATATGACAAAAGAAGATGCTATGAATGACTATGTAGATTATCTCTCAGAGCTGTTTCCTAACTGGGAGGAGGAGGTACATGTATTTTAATTTTATTTTTAATAAAACCCAGCCATACATACCCCATGTTCCTGAAGCAACGACTACGAGTTTTGCATCATCTAGACGTTACAAGGCTAATGTGCAATTCCCGAACTTATAGCTACGTTATCTCCCTTTACCGCAGACACATGTGACGTAAACACACTCAAATCAAACATGGCGACCCATGCTAATTTCCAAACGTCCTAAATTATCTGACAAGGAATATGCCAAATCGGACATCAGGAGATAGTGAATAATATTCAGAATTCCAAAATTAATAATATAGTGTTTTGAATGTATATCTACCACCCAACCCGATTATCGATGATGGCTAATTGTTTACATCACGTGATAGCTGGCACATGACAGATATTAACCGAACACAAATTGGCGACCTATTCGGCTAGCGACCTATTCGACCGATCCAGCTGGCAACCTGTTCGTTGGCAACCTATTCAGAATGAGAGCGCACCCCTTTAATATGATTGTGCCAACTTTTACTAATAATATTTCGAAAGCTTATTTAATCAGCTTTCGGAATATATTTAGTTGGATGTCCAGAATTTTGTAAGATAATGCGAAATTACATCTCTATTCTGAGCTAAAGGAATGGATAAATGATAATATATTCTACTTTCATTTGATAGACGTTACATTGGAATTTATTGGTTGATAAAAATAGATGAGTTTGGGCGACTGTTGAATTTATTCTGAATAGGTTGCCAGCTGGATCGGTCGAATAGGTCGCTAGCCGAATAGGTCGCCAATTTGTGTTCGGTTAATATCTGTCACGTGCCAGCTATCACGTGATGTAAACAATTAGCCATGTGGCTTAAATTGTGTCACAGTGTCCAGTTTAGAAACTTAATTTACACAAACGCGTTGTATATTATACCTTCAAAACACCGTAAGTTCTTGTTCTTAATATCCTAATAAAGATTACCTTTCATCAGATTTTCTGCCAAACGGCGAAACGATCACAAAATACAGCGCTAAACTTACTCCAAATTTGTAAGTTTACTATAGTGACCAGTGAGCGTGTCGAACCAACTACGTCACTTCCGGTATTAATAAAAATTAATTTCTCGCTTACAAATTATTTTCTGCATATGTTATAGGAGGGATTATTTCTAAATATATATTTATTATTTATGGAAACCTTATTGAAAATCGTTGGTCTTCCCCTGTAAGACACAATAAACATTTTACCATTGGTGCACGAATCGTGTACCATAATGCGTTTTGGCGCCATTTGTAACAAGGGACACGAAAGGGCGAGGCTAGACATATTCCACAAGTCATGCCATATTCTTATCTGGAGAGCAATAGACTGGTATAACCAGGTGCTAGAGTTTGCCATTCGAGTGAGACTTCTGGCGTATTTCATCGAACATAACTGATTTGAAATTAGAGTCAAAATGGAAAAGATTGGATGTAAAATCAGTTTATATACCTCCAGATTACATTATTATATGCGTTGCGACCCATTTGTGTCAATTTCTACTCTAGGTCCCAAATATTAACAATTTAGCCCCTTTAATCTCCGTGATTAAATCAGGGTTTCTGCATTGTCAGACATTTTAATCTCCTTGATGTCAGTGGACAACATGTAGAAACTAGTCATATATGTCACATATCCTATCATATCTGTTATAATACAATAACCGAAAACTAAAGTAGAAAGCTCGCGAGACGAGTGAAATTATGAGAGGTGTCACATGACAATTATCACATGGAAAATGGCAGAGAAAAGGTTCTATTTTGATGCATATTCTCGGGTTTATGATATATGAATGGGCTTTATGTTTTAAAAAAAAAGAAAAAAAAGAAGCAGAGAAATGTTGACAAATATTTCGATTGGAATCGTGTAAGTAATTGTTTTACATGATAACTCGTGTGATCAGAGTCGAGCACTATTATTTAGCAGATGATCTCACTCGCTCTGTATCATGTAGTGACGGTTACTGTCCCCCCCCCAATTTTTTTACCTCCATCCATATATAAGTCGAAACGGAGTACAAGACGAATGCTGGACTTCTGAAAAAAGTGTCGACTTAGACCCCCCGAAAAATATGGTAATTATGGAGGAATATTACTGCTGAGAATTTGATAAAAGGTATGGGTCAGCAGTAGTCGGCACACTTTACAGGTCACAATTTTTATCCGGTTCCTTTCGATATTGGCATGTATCGGACCATAACTTCATGAATTATGGCCCCTGATAGTACGAAAAATCATGGTTTATCTTGTGGACACTCGCTCCTGAGGTCACAATTTTCATCTGATTTTGGTGAAACTTGAAATGCATGAACATTTATAACTCAAAGATCTTGGGGGGTTGGATGGCCGAATGGTTAGCATGTGCGTGCTGTATCATACGGCCTGTTATTGAATCAACTGGCGTGGTTTCGAATCCCCGGTTGTATGTGACAAGGAGTTGGGTCGCCTGTCCAATCTCGTGGGTTTTCTCCGGGTCCTCCGGTTTCCTCCCACTGCTAAAGACCCCTACGCGCAAGCGAATTATTGAAATAAAATTAAACCATATGTTAGTCCCGAAATGACCTAGTTTGTGTCGAGTGGACGTTAAACCCCATTTCTCTCTCTCTCTCTCAAAGATCTTGGTTCCTTTCGATATTCACGTATATCGGACCTTAACTACATGAATTATGGCCCCTGACTGTACAAAAAATTGGATTTTGAACTTGTGGTCCCTCTAGGGGTCACAATTATTATTCGATTTAAAAAAAACGTTCAAATATATCACCATTGCACTGTAATGCTGGCTGAGTTCGAATTTCGTGAAAATCGGACCAAAACTGCCGGATAAAATGGCTGCCACTCGTACGCAGATCGTGTAAACATATATGGTATATCAAGGTTGTGGACCCTCTAGAGGTCACAATTTTTATTCGATTTTGATTAAACTTGAAATGCATGTTTATAACGCAAAGATCCTGGTTTCTTTCGATATTTTCGCATATCAGATTGTAATTTCCTGAATTATGGCCCTTGATTGTATGAAAAATCAAGTTCTAGAGGTCACAATTTTTATTCGATTTAAAAAAACATGTGAAAATATCACTGTTACACCCTGATGATTGTGAAAATCAGACCAAAACTGCCATACAAAATGGCCGCCCCTCGTACGCAAATAGTGTAAAAATATGGTATATCAAGGTTGTGGACCCTCTAAAGGCCACAATTTTTATCCGATTTTGATGAAACTTAAAATATATCTTAACACCTGAAAGGTCTCAGTTCCTTTCGATAATCCTGCATATCCAAACGTAACTTCCTGGATTATGGCACCAATTGTTTGAAAAATCGCATTTTTTGCATGTGGACCCGCTAGAAGTCACAATTTGTATTCACTTTTAAAAAACATTTAGATAATCACTGTTACACATCAATGAAGGTTGAGTTCGAATTTCATAAAAATCTGACTGAAACTGCTGGACAAAATGGCTGTGGACACTCTTACAAGTCACAATTTTTATCCGATTTTGTTGAAACTTGAAATGTATGTTTATAATCCAAAGATCGTGGTTCCTTTTGATATTTGTGCATATCGGACTGTAGTAACTTCCTGGAAGATGGCTCCTGATTGTACGAAAAATCACATTTTTAGCTTGTGGACCCTCTAGAGGTCACAATTTTTATCTAATTTTAAAAAACGTTTATATTTATCACAGTTACACCCTAATGACGGTTGAGTTCCGATTTTGTGAAAATCAGACCAAAACTGCCTCACAAAATGGCCATCCCTTGTACGCTAATAGTGTAAAAATATGGTATATCAATGTTGTGGACTCTATAGAGGTCACAGTTTTTATCCCATTTTTTATGAAACTTGAAATGCATGTTTAAAACCCAAAGATCTTGGTTCCTTTCCATATTCGCGCATATCGGATTGTAACTTCCTGAATTATGGCCCCTGATTGTACGAAAAATCGCGTTTTTAGTTTGTGGTTCCTCAAGAGGTCACAATTATTATCTGATTTAAAAAAATGTTCGAATAGTGTAAACATCTGGTATATCAAGGTTGTGGACCTTCTAGAGGTCACAATTGTCATTTGATTTTGATGAAACTTGATAATGATATGCATGTTTATAACCAAAAGATCTTGGTTGCTTCCGATATTCGCGCATATCAGATCGTAACTTCCTGAATTATGTCCCCTGATTGTACGAAAAATCTCGTTTTTAGCTTATGGTCCCTCAAGAGGTCACAATTATTATCTGATTTAAAAAAATGTTCGAATATGTCACCGTTTTACCGTATTGTTGGTTAAGTTCGAATTTCATGAAAATCGGACCAAAACTGCCAGACAAAATGGCCGCCCCTCTACGCAAATAGTGTAAACATCTGGTTATACGCCCACATTGAAATGCGGTCGTATATTGTTGTCGCCCCCATCTGTCCGGCGGTCCGGCATCCACAATTGCTTGTGGACGCTCTATAGGCTAAAGTTAATATCCGATTGACTTTAAATTTATACACATTTTTTAAGGTCATGAGATGAAGAAGCCTATTGATTTTCAGTTATTTTCGATAAGTATATTAATTTTCAATGAATCTTTATGACTTGAACAGCTAAATCCATGATTTTAAAAGTTTTGTATCCTAAACGTAAGCATGGGGCAGAACTTTATAAAAACCAAACAAATTCTAATGGTTTTCTGATAATTACTTAATGAGTTGTTTCTCTTAATCAGATTTTAATGTATTATAAATGTTTCATTACCGAAAAAAGTAAAAAGATATGACAACTCTTGTTGACTGCCCGGACGATATAGCTGCTGTGGACGTATGTTTCGTTGCCTGGCAACCTATCTTTGTTTAGCTTGTTCTCTATCCATCTCTTGAAAAATGTGAGCGTATCCTGCCTGGCAGCCGCTGGTTTACAAATTCTGTGAAGTGCTATTTATAGAATACGCTGTTTATTACTATTAGGATTTCAATTATCAAGTTTAATGTCGGGGACAAAATGGATATTGTTATTGACAACGGATCCATTTGTCAATGGAAAGATCAACATTTAAAAGTCCCTGAGTGTGTTTTGAGTGATATCGGAATTCCTTGCAAACTACAAAAACTTATTAGTAAAGTTGAATTTCTTATAGGAATATGAGGCCAAAACATGATGTCTCCATTATCCAGTAATAAGATTATATTCTGATGTTATTAATGTATTTTGATCTATTTTAGCTGGATGATAATAATGAAGTAAAAGATGGTAATGCTGGTTTAGGTATATCTGTCAGTAGAATGGTGTCAGAAGATGATGTTATTCCAGATTGTGATAAAACTGTTTTTGATTGGTGTAAAGAAGGCAATGTTAAAAATGTAGAAAGATGTCTGACTGAGAAAAAAAATTATGATATAAATAAATTAGACGAAGAGGTAATGTAACAATTCCATCATTTTAAAGAACAAATTTAGATTATTATTGTTTTCAATCCATAGTCATTCTGTATTCAAAGCCTAGCTTCTGAAAAACACTGTGTATTAAACTTAACAATGTGTGTACAATTTTGATATGCGAATAATTTTTGTTTACAAAATTGTCGAAAATGTCACACTAAAAAAAAACATGCCAATAGACCAGTGAAAGAGAACCGATAATTATTTCCCTTTACAGGAGGATAAACACAGAGTTCCTTATGGCTTTTTTTAGGGAGAAAGAATTTCAGTTGTTTTCATAGATTATGCACGAGTTAGGAAATGTTTTGGAAACATTAAACCGTACTTCAATCGCCAAAATTTTAGCCATTTGTTTTTAAATCACCATATAGACAACGTTTTTCTTTGTTGGCGAACAGGAGATCGGATGGCCGAATGGTTAGCACGTGCGCGCTGTATCATAAGGTCTGTCATTGAGTCAACTGGCATGGTTTCGATTCCCCGGTTATACGTTACAAGGAGTAGGGTCCCCTGTCCAACCTCGTGGGTTTTCTCAGGGTCCTCCGGTTTCCTCCCATTGCTAAAGACCCTATGCACAAGCAAATTATTTAAATAAAATTGAACCATATGTTAGTCCCGAAATGACCTAGTTTGTGTCAAGTGGGTATTAAAACCCATTTCTCTCTCTCTTGTTGGCGAACCGCCACAGCTTTCCTTACTTTAGTTATCTCCCTTGGTATAAATAAACCCTTACACAAAACACAACAGTTCAAAGAGACCTAATTTTACTTGAAATACTCTTGAAACAGAATTAGTTTTAAAAGTGAACGGGGGGGGGGGAATCAAGAAATCAGCCCACTCAGCATTAGAAAATCAATTATTACCCCTAGTTAGGTCGACAAGTAGTTAGTAAATATAGTGTTATGTAATTCTTAAATGACTCAGTTGAATATTGATTTGTACTGTAGGCCTCATTTTGGTTTGACTGAATGTGTAAGAGACTCCAGCCAACCGGTCCATTTTCACGAAAAAAATACATACCACTCGACAAAACAATCGGCCCATTTGCCTGTTTGGACTAAGCTCAGGAGTGGTGCCGCCCTGCCCCCCCCCCCCCAAAAAACGTTGGGTGTCCCTGGCTATCATATTGATAATTAGAGAAGAACTTATTGATAATTTTAAGATTAAAATTGAATACATTGGACTATTTCAAACCTCTTATCTATTTTACTGTTATGAAAGCAAGTAGCACCATGCATGTAATTATAATTCCAGGGTATGACGTTATTACACTGGGCTAGTGATAGAGGTTTAGCTGATATGGTTTCATTATTATTATCACATAAAGCTGATCAAAATAAAAAGGTGAGAACATACAGAGCCAATGTTACATAGCTATAAAAAATTGTACATTTCTGATAATCAGGATTAGGGCTTACAATGATTTTTGAAAGATGTTTACCAGGGTTCCCACTTCAAATTTTTGATAACCAACTGAAACTTATTTTTCATGGGTTCATCTGTCACATGATAACTCTGCTGCTAATGGAGATGGAATGTTGTAGTAGGTGACTGTCAGTCATTGGTCTGCTTTGGGACACAATAACTTTGATTGTGATTAAAAGTGATAGTAGAGTGATTTTATTGGTCAAGGCTTTGGAACACAATAACTTTGATTTGAATTTTAATTCAGTGAAAGTAGTAAAACTTGGTCACCTGGCCACTTAAAGTCTCTGTACAGAATTTGAATTTTTCGGAAAATACAAATTTTGCCACAGATTAATCAGTGCCACAACATACTCAGATTGTTTATTTAAAACATTTGGATTCAGTCAGTTTAAAATGAGGCTGAAGAGATTTTAATGAAAATTACAGTGTAGAGAATGCCGAATGTCAACAAATTTTCAATTCTTTACATCTTTGTAATTACTGAGCGAAAATCAATCATTTTTGAAATAATTTTCTATTTAGAGATTCAACTTTTACAATATTCTAAGTTACAATGGATTCCTCAATCCCTTTCCTCAAAAGGTGTTCAGAGACTTTAACTGTACAACAATGCACAAAATGTCTGAATCTCTGATGGTAGATTGAGAGAATCTTGTGAATGTCATCTGAAATTTCACTAATCTATTCAGCCAGGTTATTATGTAATTGAGCCACATATATAATTATAATATATATAGAACTTAACCCTTTCAATGCTAGACGTAAATCCACTGCCTGTGCTAGACCCTTTTTTGAGGAAAAAAGGGAGGTTGGGACTGAATGCCAAGCAGTACTTATGGAAGCTTTTATGAAAAATCTTTTTGTCTGTTGGGATGGGCATGAGGTTGGGCTAAGAGGAAAAAATAGAATTTTGGAAATTTGCATGATTATGTAGTCACGTGACGTCATGGCGGCCATTTTGGATTTCTCATTTCTCACTAAAGCTAACACGAAAACGAATTTTTCTCCATGAAATACTTAAAAGATATTGTTTTTTTCACTGGATTTTGATAAAGATATATAAAATGAATAAAAATATCAATAGCAACCATGAGCAATGCCGCCGCGAACACGCGCATCACGTCTCCCGCTGCCATGACCACGTGCGGATTGCAATACCTTGTTTTTACTTTCACTTTCACTTTCATCCCCAAGTCCCATATCATTATCAATATAGTCAGTCAATAGATCTACACGTTCGGGAATCAGGAATTACCTACGTCTTTTACGATCCACCAGGCAGGCATTATTATCAACATCAGAATTATTGTCAGAATCTACTGCAGACACAGGGCTATCGTGTTCACATTGGGCTTGTTCATCATGCACGGGAGACATAGCTAGCCATGGGCGGAACGTCGCGCAACAAATCACACACTTCATAATACCAATCACTGTCCTGACTACTATCATTATCAAGTAACTGGAAACGAATTATGTGTATCACCCGCCTCGAAATTGTCCACGTGTTGGTCAGCAAGACGTCATTCACGACTTCGTCGAGAGTGCATCGTCTACGTTGTCACTATGCACTCCGCCATTTTACGGTTTGCCGCTTTGAAACACGTGAAATATGTTCTAGTGTATAGAAAATACAATAGATGGCACTTGCAGTTACGGTACTAATTTTAGCGAGGGCTTTACTGAGTACACGGTAATACCGGGTACGGGCATTTTACCGACATTTTATAATACCCGGTACTACCGGGTATACGCAGTGAAAGGGTTAATGCCCCTGAAAAAAGTATGTATAAATATTAGTGTGGTGTGTCGTTTATTTTATTATTCATTAGATTTTAGATGTAGACTTGATTAAATCTGTTGAGTAATTTTGTTACAATTCTTCATTGTATCTTTTCTTTCCTTTTCAGGATTCAGATGGACAAACTCCGTTACATTTTGGTAAATATTATGGCTTTTCTTTAAACTCTTAATATTTTAATAATGGGTCAGACGGTTCTGAGACTGAATTTGTAAAAAAAAAAAACATCATAAAAAAATTACATGTATGTGCATTCCTGTCAGGCAGAGAATCTGGGTGACATGCTGCTCACCAACCAGGCGGTCACAGGTTACATTCCAGTTTTGGCCAAAAAGAGTTTCTCAGGCTGGATTGCCCTTATCAATGGTGCAGGACAGAGAGCCTGGCCAAGAACAGCACTAAGAGGCGTTTACACAATACAACCAATTCATACAACCGTTGAATGCAACATATCACAAGGGTGTTTACCCGATATAATCGTTCTAAAATTAGCAGGAATTCAGATATCTAAGTCAGATATGACGTCATACACCGAAAGACGGTGTCTGATATAAATAGAACTGATTCTATTTATGGTGTATGGATTGGTTGTATCATGTAAACAGCGCTGAAGCTTCTAGTCATTCAGATGGATTGGAAAACTAAGGCCCTGTGTACATGTTAGTGTACACATAAAATAAAACTTATCAGTTGGAATACAACAAAGAGTATGTTAAAATGTCGCTGACTAGGCAAAAACTCCATCATAGCACACCACATGGCGTATGGTCATCTTCATTACGCTGGATGCAGGTTGGTGCTTAAAAGTAAGACGTTAAACCCTATTCATTTCATTTTATATTCTACATGTAGTAAGCTTACATTGTTTAGTCACAGTTCATTATATAACTTTATGTGTATTAAAATTACAGGATGGAGTTCTGTAACGTAAATAGGACATTCATGTAAAAGAGCTGTAGGTAACATGATGTCTGCATGTCAACCTTTAGAAAAAAGAAATTGTCTATTATAAATATTTTATTTTCAGCTGTAGAGTGCCAACATTTTAATGTTGTAAAAGTGTTACTGGACAATCAGGCTAATCCTATGATAAAAGATTCTGATGGTATTTCTCCACTTGATATAGACACAACATCCAGTATTAAAAAACTACTAGATACATACAGTATCACTATTTACAAAGATATATTTCTGTAAAAACATTTTTAATTGTTAATGGTTTCACTTTTTCCTATATAACCTTTATTAGTCAACTCACGAAGTATTGTGTTAAAATCATACATATATAATTTGATTATATGGCCTTTTTTTTATTTTTAAAGAAAACAGCCATTCTTATTACCTAATTTGGTAAAATCATTTTCGCATTTTGGAAGCAAGCTCTGGACTTACAGGTGTTCTAAACCAAAACATGTAGTCATTTCGTTAAGAAATAAGGGAGAGTCACTCTAGTCTTAATTTTATTTAAACAATAATAGCAATATCTCAACCATAAAGTCATTTTAGGTCTCAATTAAATGTCCAAAAGATTGAAGCCAAATAAAAATTTTAAAACTTTCCACCAATGATAGATTTAACCATTCAAGCAAGATGAATCTGTGTCCATATTTTATTGGTAGGCTACTTAATTTTTAGTTTTACAACTTTGAAGTTTTCTTCTTCGCATTCACATTTGTATTTAGTCAGTTATAATGTGTTTATTAATTTATGTACTAAAACCCTCAAGTTTGCACCCCTTAATATTTGCTGAAATGATATGTTAAAGTTATTTTTGAAAAATGCGCTAACTGTAATATTTATATTGCTATTGCTGTTTGTTTAAAGATGTTTTATTTTGATGGTAAAATCTCTTATTTTGTAGCTATCATTTGTGAAGCTACTTGTATATTCTCAGAATAGTAATGAGGAAGGCACCAAGGGTCATATGGGCCCTTACTCTAGTCATACTTTCCAAATTTGAAGTTTTCAATTTTAGTTCATGGTATTTATTGTCATTTGACTTTCAATATTTCCATAAGAAAGCACATTAGCTAAAGTAAGAGCACTATATAAAACTCTTAGTTTTGCATTTAACTGACTATTTTCTTTAAATAGCAGTCTTCAAAATTGTAAACACGACTTATTTATTGGTCAATTTAAATCAAGCTTAGTGTTGTTATCTTTCCATGAAACGTTGGGCTTCTGATATCTAATATTTAAGACAAACTGAACATTTTAAAATTGGCACACGAATCGCATTCCAGAATTTTTTTGAGTGCCATTTGTATGAAGCGAATCTATGAACGAGGCTAAACATATCCAATGTAGAAGAATACTACCTGTGTAGACTGGAATAACCAGATTCCAAAGACTGCCATTCAATTTGGACTCCGCATTTTTCGCCAAACATAACTGATTAGAAATTACAGTAAAAACAGAAACGATTGAATGTAAAATCAGTTTATGTACATTCATAATACATTAATGTATGTGTTGAAACCCATTTGTGTCCATTTCTATGTGCCAAAGAATAGCAATTTAGCTCCTTTAAGGAATATTAGTTATCATAAAGAGACATTTGAAGGAATCGCTTTATGATTGGATGTTCCAGCTCCATTGCTTATGTTGGATAGAAAATTAGCAATTTTTCCCCCATTTTCAGCCATCAAACATTGGCTAATATTTAATGCTTTGTAATATTTTTAAGTTATTTTTCTTTGATACCATTTCCATGTACGTTTTCATAAACATATGTTAAAAAATTATCATTTGGTATGTTTTGACGTTTTGGTAAAATACTCAAAATTTTTCAGACTGTTTACTGATTAAAACTTTGAATTTAATTTAGTTGGCATGTCCATGAATGAACTGATTGATTTATTTCATTGTACAAAAAGATATTATGTGTTACTTTGCTGCTTTTTCATCAAGATTTGCTCTAAAACCTAAAAGCAATTATATTTTTCCAATTTCACAACAGATTGAAATCAAATTAACACGGTCTGTCTTTTTCTGATTACTAAAGATACATTATGGGAGATAAGATAACGAGATGGCAGTTCTCGCTATAATAGTTAAAAACTAGATAGTGTAAAGGTAATTTGCTAAATATTTCAGTCAAATTGATCCACTATGAGCCGAGAAAGAAGCGGGTGAAACTTTTGCATAGTCTCGGTCATCATTACTAAAATCATTAATATAAACAGCATAGTCTCGATTATCCACTTTTTCTGATTTAATTATCAATGACCGTTAGCGGCATATAGGAATCTAATCCAGCCAACATCGAAGGCTAGCCTTGACATCGAGAGTTTATTATGGTCTGGATAAGTTAATTAATGTCTAATTGATAATTTAGATAACATTTCAGGCCTAAAGAAAGACTTGTAATAAGCAGATTTTGCTCTTGCATAATGCATGTTAAGTAAATAGTTAGTGTATGTATGTATTACAGTTTCATTTCATATGTACCCAGAAAAGTATGTTTGAAGTCAACTTGTCTCTCAGATAAATTAATGGGCAGATAACTCTTCCTATCTTATCTATCAGACCATTTGTTGCTTTGATATCTACTTGCTAGGTTTTTTCAGCATAGATGTTTAATGAAGTGAATTATTACAATATGGTAAGCAGGCGTAGTGAACTGTGATCGCATCTACATGAACGAAATAACATGCACATCAATCTCCAGATTGCACGTACACACATCTTAACAATGACAGATCAGTCGATTTTAGTGTAGATATATGAAAAAAAAAAACGTTCCATCAATCCCAAGTTTCACTGTGGTCCGATTCCATCCATCTAACATCTGCACATCATTCGCATATTTCATTATCGGTTAGTCGATAACGAGACATGGAGTCAAATGACAAATTATCCAATTGTTCGTTAAAATGGTTGTAAAGGAAATGTTATATCTGTTTTTGCAGACATATAACAATAATACAATACCAGTGATATGTTATTATAAATAATTTATGGTTCAGATCGCATTCACAGACTCGAGGTTATTGGTTTCGCACGACTTGCTTTCTGTGTGGTAATCGCTGATACCAAATGTAACAGCCCTGTTGCGATTTTTCTCAGGAACCAGTCATAGATAGGTTGTTCTGTGATGTGGAAGAATTTGTGAGGGTATTTATTATGTTAACTAGTACTAGCACACTAGAAATCTGACCTCATACTCGTATACAGTTGTTTTCTTACCATACATCACAGAATAAATCTATTCTGTTTTAAAAATCCCATAAAATTGAAAACTTTAGGTCAAATGCACAAATTTTTCTCTAATATTTTCTGATGATTTTGAAAATGTCTTGCCGAAAATGGAAGTACAAAGTCATAGGCATTTATGAATGAGTTCACACTCTAGTCACAGTTGGACAATTTCTCTCATCTTGACTTTTATTTCCACTAGAGTAACAAATCATACGTTGCTCTTTTTGTTTCTTTATCCATTCGGTGCAAACTGATATTTATTTATTCAAAAACATTTGGTTAGCATTTCAAAAATCTAAATATAAGACTCAACAAACCCAAATATCTTACAAATGATATATTTGGAAGTTTATAATCATTTTTTGTACAATGATAAATTTCATATTTTAGTCCCAACAATTTGTTAATAATATTATTATCCAAGATTATCTATGTCAGTGTATTTGTGCTGTCATTTTGTATCTTTGCTTTATCAATTCCACCATATTCATATTCATAATATTATTGTTATCATCAATATTAAACAATAATTTTAAAGGGAAATGTGTAAATAGTTAGTTGACAGTGGGCATTGTGTAAACTGTATATAAAATAAAAGGTAATAGCTTGTCAATTCCACAGAGCAGTGTAACTTAGTTTACCGCTGTGGAAAAAGCCACTTATAACTGCACCACATTTAAATTTAAATTTTGGCACTTTTTATGTAAGTGCTATTGTTGACAGGGCATTACAATGGCCAGGTGGTCAAATGTTGATATTTAAGCTGTGATCTAAAATATGTGACGACATGTTTAAATAATTTAAGTTTTGTTAGAAACTTTGTCCACATCATTAAACTAAGTTACACCTGAGGACATTCTTATATTTTATGGCAGTAACAGGCCATCATTACCTTATATTTATTTTCACACTGTATTTCAAGTCTTGTGGATGAATGTGTGTTAAGAAGCATACTACACTATAAGATTGTGTATGTTTGAAAGTTTGTTGTTTTTACATTGTCTATGTCCAGTGGATGAATGTATGTTAAGAAGCATACTACACTATAAGATTGTGTATGTTTGAAAGTTTGTTGTTTTTACATTGTCTAAGTCCAGTGGATGAATGTATGTTAAGAGGTATATACACTAAAGATTGTGTATGTTTGAAAATTTGTTGAATTTAGATTTTATTCCAAGTCTAGTGGATGAATGTGTAAAGGATTATAACATAGATAGCAACAATAGTTTTAGTTTGAAAGTTTGATGATGTTTTGACATACTATGGATGTGTTGTTGATCATTGACATGTCAATGTATTATTATAAAATAGAAATAGATGTTGACAATTTTTCAGTTATTATGTTAATGTTATACTTTTTGTGTGGTCATCAGGTAGCAGGAGAGATGGTCATTACAATATGGCATTAATTGACCATCTAGTCCACTGTTATAAACTAAACCTTCCTTTGTCTCAAAGTAATCTTTGAATGAGATCTGGCTGGTCTGCAACTGACATGTATGGGTTCTTTTTTCATGATTTAGTTTACATGTGCAGTAAATGTAGGGAGAGGAAAATGAATGTAGTACAAAAATTGAGCTTAATCTGTGTTAGTTGAGGTGTTTGTGCTCCAAAAATCAAACTTCTCTTCTTTTGAATTGCCCACACAGTCACAGAAATAATAACATTTGTTTGTGGCTACTATACAGGTCACAATTTTATCCAACTTTGCTGAAACTTGAAATATAGGTTTATATACCAAAGATCTTGGTTCCTTTCGATAATGGCATGTATCGGACCGTAACTTCATGGATTATTGCCCCTGATTATACATACAAATTAAATCATGTTTTTAGCTTGTGGACCCTCTAGAGGTCACAATTTTTATCCGATTTGATGAAACTGAAAATGTATGTTAAAACCCAAAGAACTTAGTTCGTTTCGATATTGGCACATATTGGACGGTATCTGCCTGGATTATTGTCCCTGATTGAACGTTGAACGAAAAATCACGCTTTTAGCTTGTTGACGTTCTAGAGGTCACAATTTTTATCAGATTTTAAAAATTGTTCAAATATATCACCATTACACCCTTTGTCCGCGCAATTTTTATCTGATTTAGATAAAACCTGAAATATATGTTTATATCCCAAAGATCTTGGTTTCTTTCCATATTCGCACATATCGTACCAAAATTTTCTAGATTATGGCCTCTGATTGTTAAAAAAAATTGTGTTTTTAGAGGTCAAAACTTTTATCAGATTTTGAAAACCGTTTAAATATATAACTGTAGCACTCAAATGATGGTTGAGTTTAAATTTCATGAAAATAAGACCGAAACTGCCCGGCAAAATGGCCACTCCTTGTAAGCAAATACTGTAAAAGTATGTAATACCAATCATGGACCCTCGAGAGGTCACAATTTTTATCTGATTTACATGAAACTTGAAATATATGTTTATATCCCAAAGATCTTTATTCCTTTTGATAGTGTTGTATGTCGGACTGTAACATCCTGGGTTATGGCCCCTGATTGTGCGAAAAATCGCTTTTTTTTAGCTTGTTCTCTGTCCACTTTTGCAAAGTGTAGGGATATCTTGCATGGCAACTGCTTGTTGTACATACATTCAAAAATGAACTAGTCTTGCGTCCAATGCACAACATCACGATTAAGAACTACGACGTATTAAAAGGATTTTACAGACCTTTGATGCAATTTTCTATGGAGACAAAAGATGGTGTGAATAATACCTCAGTAGTAGCATGTCAAAACAAGACTGAAATGGAACAGGGTTTAATGTCCCACCAACACAATACTTTGGTAATTTTTATACGCACACATTTATATGTGGGCGTATATTGTTGTCTCCTCCGTCAGTCGGTCGGTCTGTCCGTCTATCCGATTGACTTTAAATTTATACACAGTGTTTAAGGTCATGAGACGAAGAAACCTATTGATTTTCAGTGATTTCCGATAATTACTTCCAGAGTTACGGGCCTTGATCACTTTAAAAAATCTTGTGGACGTTCTACAGGCTATATTTATACACAGTGTTTAAGGTCATGAAATGAAGAAGTCTATTCATTTTCAGTGATTTTCGATAATTACTGCCAGAGTTATGGCCCTTGATCACTTTGAAATATCCAATTGACTTTAGATTTATACAGTATTTAAGGTCATGAGATGAAGTAGTCTATTGATTTTCAACGATTTCCAATAATTACAGCCAGAGTTATAGCCCTTGATCACTTTAAGATATCTTGTGGACATTCTAGAGGCAAAAGTTAATATCCGATTGACTTCAGATTTAACACAGTGTTTAAGGTCGTGAGATAAAGAAGCCCAGTGATTTTCAATGATTTCCAATAATTACTACCAGAGTTATGACCCTTAATCACTTTGAAAAATCTTGTGGACGCTCTAGAGGCTAAAGTTAATATCCGATTGAAATTTATACACAGTGTTTAAGGTTGTGAGACAAAGACGTCTATTGATTTTCAATGATTTCAGATAATTACTGCTAGAGTTATGGCCCCCGATCACTTTGAAATATCTTGTGAACACTCTAGAGGCTAAAGTTAATATCCGATTGACTTTAAATTTATACACAATGTTTAAGGTCGTGAGACGAAGAAGCCCAGATTTTCAATGATTTCCTATAATTACTACCAGAGTTATGGCCCTTGATCACTTTAAAAAATCTTGTGGATGCTCTAGAGACCAAAGTTATCAATAGAGTTTAAGGTCTTGAGACGAACAAGTATATTGATTTTCATTGAATTTTCATAATTTGAACAGCTGAATCCATGATATTAAATGTTGTGTATACTAAACATTAGCATGGGGCAGAACTAAAAGCCAAACAATTTCTAATGATTTTCGGATAATTATTTAAAGATACATTATGGGAGATTCGATAACGAGTTAGCAGTTCTCTTTACAATAGTTAAAAACTAGATAATGTATAGGCAATTTGCTGAAAATTTCATTCAAATTGATCCACTATTAACCGAGAACTAAGCGATTGAAATTTCCGCCTGGCCTCAATCGTCATTACTAAAGTCAGTACGATAAACAGCATAGTCTCGATTATCCATTTAATCGTTAAATCGTGAAGTAAATCGGCTCATAATCCACTAAAGATCATAGGCTAGCGATGCCATCTAGAGTTGATTATGGTCTGGATAGGTTAATTATTGTCTAATAAATAATTTAGATAACATTTAAGGCTTAAATAGACAGATTTAGCTCTTCCATAATGAATGTTTAATGAGTTGTTACTCTTAATCAGATTTTAGTGTATAGTAAAAATATGCGACAACGCTTGTTGACTGCTCGGATGACTTAGCTGCTGTGGGCGTATGTTTCGTTGCCTGTCAACCTATCTTTTGACTAATATATGGTAATTTTTACTTGTGCCATGCGAAGTAGGTGATTTTTGCCTGAACAGCAGCATTTCCACTTACACTTCTTTGGTTTCCAATTCTCATGGGTTCTTTTCAGTGGACACACCTTCGGTTTTATTCTCATCCGAACAATTAGGCTCACTTTCCTTACCAGACTTGCAGGTACCATACTATCAAAAACCATTCTAGTGATGAATTGGTCAATGTAAGTAAGGGACAGCGTCAATGCTGATTTACCTAAATGCTTGGCAGACTAAAGCCTGAGGCCTCAATATCAAGTGGGGCTCCAACCGAGCTGTATAATATTTTTGACCCTGTCATAGTAGGATCTTGGCTCGTTAATCTGGAGGTCCCGTGTACGATGCCTGTGTTTGCTAAGATGTTCAGTGGTGCAGGACAGGCGGCCTGGCAAAGGACAATGTATAGTCCTATGGATGGGACAAAAAACTGAGGTCTTGTGTGCACATGGGTGTCAACGTAAGAGATCTCTTGGCAATATAAGAGGAAGCTATTGGGCCAAATTTCCCTCATTTCACACTGTATGGTATATGCCCATCTTTATTAGCCAAGTCGGGGGATTGGGCGGTGCTATAACTTTGAAAGTATTTGATATTATGAAACCAAAATTATATAAGGAGCCTGAAAGTAATAGTAAAATATCTCCAGAGATGCCCCATTAAATCATATTGACCTTTAAATGTGATGTTAATACATTGAGTAGTAAATTTCCAATAAATTAAATAATGAAAGTCTACATTCAACCACTATGAACCCATTATGTGACACTTAGTAGTAAATTTGTTATAAGCAAAATTACCTGTCTCATGCATGACACCCAGTAACTTAATGGAATGATGGTATGCACTTGAATTAAAAAAGTTGAAGCTGCTGATTATTTAGATGTGACTAAAATCCGAGGTCCTGTGTATACAAGCACATTAAAGATCTATTGGCAGATGGAAATTGAAATAAGAGTAAACTGCAGCACTGCTGTAAAGGCAAAATTCTGACTCAGTGTATAAGGGGCTGACTCATTAGCCAGATCCTGGGTTCAATCTCAGTGTTAGTCATGAAAGTTAATCAGGATTTACTAGCCTAGTTTCCCCCTTGTCATTGGCACAGGGCAGTGGCCCTGGCAAGGAACATTGTCTAGTTTGGGTGGGAATAAAAACTAATGTAAAGGTTGGTGTGAACATAAATGAGCCCTTGGCAGTTGAAATTCGGTGAAGCTTAGGTGAAAAGACCTGTGTCCAGTGCCGGACTGGGCCCACCTGTTCATTAAAAAAAGTGGGCCTAAGCCTATAAAAGGTTTTTGTTTTTGACACTGAAGAGAATTCTCAAATTCATCTTATGAACGTGCTCTTAGGTCATTCTGTTATCTAATTGTATCAGGAAATAAAAAATTTGCCTTCTTCTGCTTTGGTCTGAAATGCTTTGAAAATGGGTTTGCGGCTGTCAATTTTCAAAATTTTCATGGGGGAAGATCCCAGACCCCCCTTGGGCGCTCGTGACGCGCCGAAGGCGCGTACTTGTGTGAGCCTTGGTCAATGACCTGACAGGTGGGCCTTCGACCCACCAGTCCGGCACTGTCGATGTCTGGGCAAAATCTTCGATTTGCTCTCAAAAAGAAAAAAACCAAATGCAGAGCCGTGAGTTAAGGGAGGCAAGTTGCTTACTCAATATCACCCAGTCCTTGACATTGCAAACATGACTTATTGGTCAATTTAAATCAAAATTGATATTGTTATCTTACCGGAAAAGGATGGACTTCTGATATCCAATATATCAATCTGATTAAAACACAGATCCTATTTCGTTTTTTATTGTTCAAATTTCATTTTACTTGTCTTTACTACACATGGATCTGGAAGAATTGTTATATACCGGTAACCAGCGTTCTGGATGATGTGAGGGATTAGTCAATGTAACGGCGAGTTTTTGGCGTGAGGTGCACGGAACTGTGAGTCAGATTCTCATGTAGTAGAGGCCATCAAAAGTACAAAAAAAAAAAGAAACAAAATATACATCTAAGACAAAACAAAATTTTAAAATTGGCACACGAATAGCGCGCCAGAATGCTTTCGAGCACCATTTGTAATGAAGCAACTCGATGAACGTGGCTAAACATACCCCACAGAATACTACAGGTGTTCACTGGAATAACCAGAAGCCAAAGACTGAGATTCAATTTGGACTCTTTGCGTATTTTGCCAACATAGCTGATTAGAAATTAGAGTAAAAACAGAAACGTTTGAATATAAATCAATTTATATACATTCATAATACATTATTATATGCAAAGGGGCCCATTTGTGTCCATTTTTAGGTGCAAAACAATGGCGATTTAGCTCCTTTAAGTATCTTCAATTGAAACAAATGAAATGAAATGGGGTTTAACGTCCTACTGTTCTGCTCCTATACTGGGCTAATGAAGACGGGCATACGCCATACAGTGCTATGAGGGAAATTTTGCCCGGGCAGCGGCACTATCGCCTACTCTTATATCGAATTCCAACTGCCAGGGGATCTTTTACGTGCATTCCAATATATACATGGGACCTCGTTTTTTTTTGTCTCATCCGAAGGACTAGACAGCTGTGCTTGTCAGGCCCTCCGTCCTGCATCACTGACATGGGGGGAACCACGCCAGAAAATCTGAATGAACTTTCTCGGCCAATGCAGGGATCGAACACCCGTCCTCCAGGCTAGCGAGCCAGCGTCTTACCCACTTAGCCACGTGATCCCCCTTCAATTGAAACAGTTTACCACAAAGCATATTTATAACAACATGACACAAACATTGGGTGACAATGCTCCTTCTAATAGTAATAGATCAAGTTGATGCTGTTCTTGACACGATAATTCAGGACAGGCGAGTAACTGTTGGGCCCATTTTTCATGTACGCGTTCTCGATAGCGAAAAAGTATGTCTAGTGCAAATGTAATGGACCATTTCCATGCAACCAGCGAAAACGCGCATATGTAAAACGGGCTTAAGACAGTTAGCTACTGTACATGCCATCATAGTTATGGTTACTTAACAGCTTCTCAGGGACTATCGGAGAGATCCACCTGCGTTCTTGGCCAAAGACAGAAAGTCAAAGAATGCAATGGAAACATGATAGATTATGTATGTAGATGAATTGCGCAGGTTGTGTGATCGAATCAAATAACCTGCCGATGTGTCTGGCTGCTCCAAGACAATGCTCCAGTTCAGACCGCCCAAGTAGATCCTCTCTCACCCAGCATATTCTCCAGATCTAGCCTCCTCGGACTTCTTCCTCTTCCAACAACTTAAATCTTCCCGCAGATTTAGGACGTATGATCATGAGGTCATCTCTGCTGTGGAGGAGTTTTAAACTGGGTTTCTGGAGAAACGGCGGAGCAAGTGCATTGATCTCAAGGGGGATTACTTTTACAAAAAATAAGTATAGCAATTTTCATATAGATGCATCTTAGTTAGGGAGGTCGAAAACTAGTATATGACATTCAAGACTCCACAATTTTAATGTTTCGTTTTATGGGACTTTTGACGGGCTATAGGTCTCTGTGCGTAATTCAAAGACTCACGATGCATAATTAAAAAGTTAACATACTTGTCGTCTTTTTGAATTCGATCCGACCTGTCATTATTTAATCACGACATGATGAAGACATTTATCACCAACGAAAGCCAATTATTGACTTTAAAATAGTTGAACACATTTCTTTAGTAGGTAAAATCCTGTTAAATATAAAACTTATCTTATCTTATAATAGCCACTTATACACTATAATTATACTGTACTTCAACGGTTAAGTGAATGTCTATAAAACTAAGTAGTAAGTGTAAATTTAACTTAATCCAAATAACACTGTTTCAGTTCCCATGATCAATCAAAATGCAAGGTCTTACTCCATGACCTTCAGAGATCTCCCTTCGTTATTTTTTTGATTTGAATGCACAGTTGCATTGGGCATATTTAATTTAAGATTTTATGCAAATTGAGACAAATATGCCAAGCTATAATGTTGATGTATAAATAATTTTCAGATTTTCAATTTCTGAATTTTGTTTTTGGTTATTTTCTAGGAGTTGAACGAGATTTTAGAGCCCACGTTCTCTCCCGCCCTTCAAAGATTAAATCGAATGAACTTGAACGTCCACAGGACTGAATCATTCCCAGATCCAGCTCTAAGCCTGCAACACTTGTCTAGTTGTCTCTGGTGTCATGTTATGGATTTTTATAACTTTGCAACCTACAATATTCTGAAAGTTGAATCTCGAAAGGGAATATCAGTCCACTTATTATGGTTCCGTTCAGGATTAACAAGGATATGATGAATTGAAAATTTGTCAACATTCTGCAGACGATATATTTATAAACTTCGCAAACATCTTTGATGGACCTCTGTTTAATCCTGTTTCATCTACGGTTTTCTTAATTAATTTGAGTACATTTTAGCATGGATTAACCCATGGAAAATTATATGTTGCCCGAAAAATGCAATTGATGGCAAGTGGCTTTAAAGGACTAGGTTTACATAATCACTTTTAATTCAAAGTGTACATCGTAGACAAGTCGATATTGTTTTAGACAATGTGACGATGTATCTAAGCATTGTGTCTGAAAGAATCTACTGTGGACCTAGGTGGAATTTTCTGTGTACTTCATACAACTATCTGGAGAATAAAAGGCGTTCTGAATTATCATATTACTAGACAAACAAATTCTAGTTTTTCTCCTGAACAACAAGGGAAATAGAGAGAAACTATTTTCAAGGCGGAGTATCACAGGGTGCACATGATAATGCCAATATCATTGCTGTCCTTGGTCAACTCGTATCATGTGATAACTTCCACTTATTTTGATTGGTTACTCGCTCTTGTCTCGAGGGACAAGAACTTGGTAGATGTGAAAGAAACTTGACTTTGGTATCTTTACAAACATTCGCTAGTGATGAGAAGAAGATGTGTTTGTACTGCTGTCATTATTACAGAATTTGGCATGAATTAAAGCGCGTCGCCGCATTTCCGGAACAAATGCAAGAAACATAAAAAAAACGAAATACCATGAGACGATAACAGAAAAAACAACCTTTGATTTGTCTTCCCGAAAGAGAATTTAACTAAATGAAAATCACATTATTGCCCAGGTTCTGTAGATCAGGATATCTTTTGCAGTTTTCCCCCTTAAAAGACCAAGCTTGCAACTTTCTAATTGGATTTTTAAAAAGATGTTAAGTCAATGCCGCCAGCTAATAAAGATGAAAATGTATGAGATACGTAAGCTTTCCAGAAAACCTGCACATGGTAGATCTAAATGGTTGCTGTAATTTTGAATTTAAACATTAACAACGGAATTATCGTGTACGTAATATATTCTACAGTACGTAAAGGCTTTGGGGAAAGTGGGTTCTTAATCCTTTGTAACTGCCGTTATAATTGATAAATAAAAGCAAACCATATTCTGTAGGCTGCGTCTGTGTTATAGTGGAAATACGTCAAATATATCATACCTTTTTTTAGTTTTAGCTCAATACAACCGGAAAAATGAAGACGTACATACGTCATACACTGTAAAATCAGCGTCAACTACTTTTTCTATATATTTGATTATACCGGTTGATATACAGAGCTGTCACTGACAGAACTCAGTTGTGATAGATAGTGAGTTAGAGTACAATGGAGTTTAAAAATCAGAATAAAATAAATACCGAAATTTTAATTAATTAGATCATGGACCATTCTTAGTGTCATATTATAGGACTAAGACTAGTAATTATTTAGTGCGAGTTATAAATAGACAATTTTTCCCTTAATTTTTTTCTCCCCTCTTCCTGCATTTTTGGGTTGACTTTTTGGTCTAGAATTGGAGAAAAGGGATCAAATTTGCAATTTCATAGCAGTTTTGGGTAATACTGATGATATTACAGCGGAGGGATAGGGGGTGTAAAGTGTCTTTCTGCAGAGCAATCATTGTGTCGGAAGTGAGATTTTCACCCCTGTCAACTTCAAATCCGTGTAGCAAAAAATCTAAACGGTCAACCCCCTACAAAATTATGATGAGGAGATTGCCAAATGTTGTCCCCATTGTGCCTATAAAGATTGGAACCAACGGAATGTTGAGCAAAAAGCTACAGCCTGTGATGTTACAGTCATTTAACATTGAAGTCAATGGGCAAATAATTGCTAGTCTGAGTCCTGATGTTTCTCTACATAGAACAGGAAGACGCTCCTATAATATGTGAAGTAACCCGCACGCCAAATACTATATTATTGCAACTAATGTAAACTTCACATGGCCATTATTTAATGTAGAATTATCGATTTGAACGAAATATTGGACTAGATATTTTTAAATAGTATTTGTGGTTGTGTATGGTTTTTGATCTGGCATAATGAGGCTTTACAGTGTAAAAAGGTGTAGGCGTCAAAACAATGAGCAAATGTTGCGCAAGAACTAATGCAGTTAATTGGTGATGATGAGCTAGGATGTGTTACTTACTTTCCCGATTGGCTATTTTATTAAACAATGTCATAAGGCCAGCACATGTTATCAATTTGGTGGTGACATATTTCTCATCATACTTTAACGTCGATTTTTAAAGGGGCTCACTGTGCAAAGCGTACTATGCCTATTTTTTGTCTCCCGTTTTTTTGTCCGAGATAGGTAATCACCGCAAAATTGTTATATCTTTAGGTCTCTCAGTGTTCGTTAAAAAGCTTGTTCGTGAATTTACAAATCCATGATGAATGGTCGACGAGTTCATATCGGACTTTAACCTTGATATCTGCCGGGCTCTAATGTCACCTTTGTTGAATTGTTGAAAACGACAATTTTCTTGCAAATAATCGGTTGTGTGCGCTGGCCTTAAACATATAGCTGTTGTTTAAGAATCACGAGTTTATGACTAGACGGATATTTATAAGTAGCTGGTTCTATGATAACAACATGTATTAAAGAAATCTTCCAACAACAACTATTGTAGTAGTAGTAGTAGATATTATTAATTAAGGATGTGAAAGCAAGCAGTAGTTTCCGTTACCCCCGTCAATTTACACAAGTTATGTAAGCTGTGTGTCATTATACCATTGATATACAATTGTACTGCTTCACCTCTGAAACTTCCCGTCCTATATATAATACAGGTTAAAATACTAATTCAAAGTAATTCATAATATGCAACCATTCTCCTACTTTCATAATAACTTGATTTTGCTGACCGGTGAAAAGCGTCGGGAACATGGTCGAAATTTTTGCACATGAAATCTTCGGTGTCACGTAACTGAAATGAAAGGTCAGAAATTTAAAAAATAATAATAGGCTGGGAATTGTTTAACAACCGCTGTCAAATTGTATGTAGTGTATTAAGTGGGAAATATGGCGACCACCGAGAATTCTTTTCTACAAGTTAGACTGCTGAACATGTCTACAATCCTGTTGAAATTTGTTGTTTTGTGGTATTTTTGTTATTTAGGCTTGGGTTAATTGTGTGTGTGTGTGTATGTGTTGTAGGTGGGGGGGGGTGTTTACATTCTACTAGACACTATAATTCCTACTAAAACGTAAGGCCATCCAATAACAATGAACCCAGGCTGTTTATGTTAGGTTCCCACTATCACGTTTTGTGCTTGGATTGAAATCGTCGTTTTAATCGTGGAGTAATAGTTAATAGTGATCCTATCAGGTCTTACGCGTTGATCAAATCGAAACGTATCCGAACGTATCTGCACGTACCAGATCATGGACTCAATAGGGACTACGTATACCCTATCGTAAGGCATCGCACGGCAGTGGGAACCTAGCATTATCTGCCAGTGGGCTGATATTTCGTTTCCTGGCAGTCTATTTTTGTCTTTCATTGTATTAATTGCAGACTCATTGTGTCGTCACTTCTTTTAAGAGGATATAACTATTCGTTCCTGATTTTTCAAGAAAACATGTTCGGTTCCGTCTAGAACAATCCCATAATCTCCAGACAGCTTTCGTCAAGTTGGAGTCATGCGCTTGAAAGTGAACGGCCGAGATCTAAATATCGCCTCAGTTAAAGGACAATATTGGTGCCAGCCATTATCACATATGTGATAGAGCTGGTTAAACACATTTCAAATCTAATTTTAACACAGAGATCATTGCTACGATAGCTGAGTAATACAGGTTTTCTGAATCGGAAGTGACCAAAGCCAAAGGAAAACACGAGTCATCTCTCTATAACTGACTGATGTGACGAGTTATAACGGATATACGGGCGAATTTCTGCTCACTTATAATTCCTTCGAAGACCAAAAGTTGTTGTGTGAGATTGTGAGAGGATATCTGAAAATTCATAAAAGAATTGACTGCCACTAGATAAGTGAACACGAAAGAAAAATAGAAAAAGTCCGTGCATTACCATGTTTTTATAAGGTATAGAATGAATATAAACAAGGGAATGTACAGACTATTTCTATTTTTCTCGTGTTCTCTTATCTAATGACATACATTTACTTTATTGAATTGTCAGATATACTCTTACAGTCCCATATAACAACAGTGTTTTGGTTTCGAAGGAATTATTAGTGAGCAGAAATTCGGCCGTGTATCTGTTATCACTCTTCACATCAGTCAGTTATATAGAGAGATGACTCGTGTTTTCCTTTGGCGTTCGTCACTTCCGATTCAGGAAACCTGTAATACTCAGCTATCGTAGCAATGATCTTTGTGTTAAATTATATTTGGGATGTGTTTAACCAGCTCTATCACATATGTGATAATGACTGGCACCAATATTGTCCTTTAATGCCTTGAGAATGTCCCAAAGAAAGCTCCTACCCAAGTTTCACCTTGTTTCGCTTAAAAACGACCGGGAATGAACTGTCCACAAGAAAAGAGAAGAGAACCCGGGCGAAGCTTTTATTGTAAAAGACTAATTTTAACATTGATTAAAAGTTCGTGTTATAAAAATGAAGCACAATATATTGATGTTAACCAGGTAAATAAGAAATGATCGCAATTTACTTTAACAAGCCAACACTAATGGAACATCGGCGCAAAAAGCCACTAGCAGTAACACCAACCTAGTGGTTTTAATTGACCTATTGAAGTTATGTATCTTAGAAACTTGATCTGGCATAGTTTAATTGTCTTCACACCCTTCTTGATACAAAAATAATTCACCGGAAGTATATATCATTACCAAAAGAACATAGATTAGTCCACCTATAGTTAATTATACAAACTAGCAAGTTATTTTAGAATCCAGAATCTTGACGTGGAAAGCTACTAGCTGTGGTTTAAATACATTTAGTTATTGAAACTCGATCTAACATATTATATTAATTGACATCACACCCTTCTTAATACCAACACATTCATCGGAAGAATATATCATTAACAAACGACATGAAATGAAATGTTTTTAACGGCCTACTGAGATAATGAAGACGGGAATACGATATACAGTGTGCTATGGGAAGTTTTGTCTACTCTTATTTCGAATTCCATCTGTTGCGGGACTTCGTTTTTTCATACCACTGTCATTGCCAGGCCCTCCATCCTGCACCACTGACAAGGGGAAACGCTCCGGAAAATCTCGAGGAAATTTCTCGTCCAACACTTGGAGAGAACCCAAGGCCGCCTGGTTGAGCCAGCGTCTCACTCACTGAGTCACATTAACAAAAGAACATGCATGTTTTCCCACATCACTAATTATATAAACTTGTCAGTTTTTGTAGAATTCTTAACATGCGCCATTTTAGTGATAAATAAATGAATAGATCGCAGAATCCACTAACTATAAAGGAGATAGAGTTGGGATAGGCTGCCAGTATCACTGGAGGTGACGGAGGAAGTCGGACTGCCCTCTCAGACGCTCTGGCTGGAGAAATTGCCGTCTGATTCGTGATCAGAGGCATAGGTATCATGAGGTAGTAGGGTGAAGATCTGGGTGAATCTGGAGCCCGCCTCCAGCCTGTCCGGACATGGATGCGCGGAGTTAATGATCCACGGGGGTGTGATGCAGACTTGGCTGATAATGCAGCCCTGGCTGATGATGCAGCCCTGGTTTGTTTGGCTGTTTCCTGGTAAGCCGTTTCTTCCCTTTCTTGCTATCAAGATTCTTGGATGGGTAGGGGCATCGTGGAACTAGAACTAGTAGAACTCTAGCTGAACGGGTCAACGGGTCTGGTCTGGAGATGTTCACTGTCTTGGATGTCTCAGTTTAGTGTAAAAAATATTCCACTGGCTCTTTTAGCTTGTGATGTCCCAATATACCAAATTAATTTGGAAAATCCCAATTACTGCAGTATACCACCTTTCAATATATATAGAAACGTTGTGTAAAAAATATTCTGTCCTGGCGAACAGCCGACAGCAGTGTCCAAAACAAATCGCTTGATGTTATATGGATATAATATGGCTGTGCTGAATCCAGTGATGTGCCCCTCGTTCCGCTAGAATTCCTCCTCCTCTTCTCGAGTAGATCTGTTGATGGTACATTTATTTACCTATAATAATCTTCTGTGAGCCACCATGCTGTGATTTTTATGGGCTATAAAGAATTTTTGTAAATCTATCTACTTGAAAGTTTTACAAGTTATCATCATAAATGTCTGTCTGTATTTGTAAATGAGTTAATAGAATAACTATATGTTGAGTTTATTACTCCTGTCAATTATAGGGGGTCTAATTAAGATATGTTTTACATTTATATATCATAAACAGATAAACTCCAAGACTCCAAGATCATTAACTCTTATTACGCCACAAGCATTCAAACTTAACAAATACGATTCAGTTCAAATATAAGAGTTGGGTTTAAAGTTTAACGACTTGTCGAAGCTTGACCGAGGTCGTTTTAAGACATTTTAATATGGCTTTAAAGGGGGATATTTTGCCCCTTCAACACCTTTTCTGCGCTCTATTTTCGAATATAACCAAAATAATGTTATCAAAAACTAGTTGATAAGAAGAGTTAATGCCCATTATCCTGGAAGATTTTTTGTTGTTAAGGTCGGATATTATTATGTCAATATTAAATTTCACCCCAATCTGTAAGTCGCCCGAGCCACCACACTCCTTCCAAGAAACCACACAAAACAACCTGGATCTAAGCTTGTACGGTGTCAGATTTGAGTAATTGATATTTTTCGTCTTTTATCTGGAAAGATCGTTAGTCGCATTCCAAATGAACCCATGGAGGATTTTTCCAATTGATGGATAGAAATACGAATCTATATAATAATTAAAACGTTGCAATCCCGGAAATTTACCATTTCTTTTCAACTGCACTTCGCCACAGATGAAATATCACATTTTATCACCGACCATTACCTTACTGTGAATATATATGTGGCTAGGTAAAGAGAATTAATATTACCAGTATATAGTGCAGGATGGAATGTGTAGAATTTCACACTCTGTATTCACAAACATTCTCTGTTATGTGATAAAATTAGACATATTCTGTTCTATATTTAGATCATAAATATTACATGCAGTGCTTGGAGTTAAGAGGGGTCCGTAATTCGATATAAGAGTAGGCGCCGCTGTGCGATCAAAATTTCCCCATAGTACACTGTAGGATGGCGTACGCCTGTCTTCATTAGCTCAGTCATGCTGCAAAACAACCTCGCCTTGGCAGTGGCGGGACGCATGATATTTTGTTAATGGGGTGGGTGACCCGGGGTGGGGGTGGGGTGGGGTTGTTCTCGAATAAAATTTTGAAAAATTGGGGTGTTAATGGTGATTTAGGGCGCATATCTAGATCCAAACCTAACATTTAACTTCATCCAGCTACAACATCACTACACCATACAGTAGGCTATAGTGAATGCAATTTTGAACAATATGAACAAAAAATCTGCTAAGTAGGTTCCAGGCAGTATTTAGGCGGGTGGGGGTTAGATCTGCCTCTACACTGTAGTTGTTTTATTTCGAAACTGCCTGTGCTTTTTGTGCTGTCTTCCTGGTCTACTGCACTATAAAATAGCGGAGTTTTTTTTCTGTCGTGGCAACTTACGCGTACAAGCCTAGCAATGCCATTGCCACTGCGTCTATCCAAAATGCTATTTTATTGATTATTGACAAATACTGATAATCCAAAGATTCATTTTTTTCATGCAATATCAAAACACATTTAATTACGAAGCATTTTATCTCGTGGTGGATTCATTATATTTGAGGACCTATCCGACAAAATACTCTGTATACTGTCAGATTCTTCGCACCATTGTCCTATAATTCATGTATTTGAGTTGGTCTTATCATGGTTTATCTTTGATCATATATCTTAGCATCTTTAAATGTATCTAATAAACTATACTATTCCCACTGTTTGTCCTTATCATCGACAACATCATCATTCAAAGTCGGGGTTCAATTTAAAGCCGCACTGACTTGACCCTTGGACTGAGAGTGATTCCATGTCATACAGTGATAGGGGAGATAAGTCACAGGTCAGTGTAGTAGATCGGCAAGTACCAATTTCAAGGACGACTTGCTTTCAATCAAGTGTGGACCTTGATGAGTCACGTACAATGTAGGCCTACACGAGTTCGATCAGGACAATTTCTATTCTATAAATCTGTTCTACTATATAATATAATATGTAAAAGTTGATGTCAGATAAACTATTTTATCACCAAATTACACCCGGGAATCTATTTTATGATGATTAATAAGATCCATCTATAAACTCTGTGTTACTGTGGTAACAATACAACAAAAAGACATATAAAATATATTTTCTAGCAATTGTCGGGTGAATGTTAATTATTAATAAATTATAGGACAAAAGTTGTTTGAACATTCTAAATTAGCTTGTCCCCCCTAATTTGCACGACACTTGTAACTATTTTTATACATTTTTTGACTCCGCATGTTTAATTGCTGTTGTCCTTATGCTACTTTATTTATATTCGAGTTAATTAGGGAATAAACTATCTTTCAGCTGCCATAGAGAAATATTTTACCCAAGCTTTAATGGAAAGTGTACCGGCGTTACCACTTTTGTCATGGCAGCGATGATCCAGTCAACAATGGCCTTTATTCAAATACAATGTTCATTGGAATTAGGATCTTTTGTATACTATTCATTTTTATGTTATTACAACTATATCTTGGTGTATCTATAATTATGTATGTAGGCTATTTGTTTTATTTACTGTTTATTATGCATGTGTATACACATAACATTGTAATTCTTTCTTATGCAATAGAGTTTCTTCTTGTCCATATAATTGAACCACGGCTGCACACGGAAGTAATAAATTTTAATATTTTCAAAAATCACTATCTGACATATATTGAACATGTTCTAGTTCAATGCGGACAGCTACTCATAAATCATACGAATATGAACTATGTTCATAAACAACTATTAAATTATCAATCAGAGAAATAAAACAGGTACTTGCTCCGATAAATCATCAAATCTGAGGCAGTTCTAAAAGCTGGGTAATGAAATCTTGACGTGTCAAATTTGTAGCTTTAATCACAATTCGCTGATGACTCTTTTCGCCGAATGAATCTCGTCGTTAGCGAGAGCGGGAGATGTGATGGACATTTACGTTGATTGAAGAAAGGGTAACTATGGAAGATATTGAGTGCTGAGAAAGGTTACACCAACTCCAAGTAGTTGTTTTGGCGCCAGTATTCTGGCAGTCTCTATGAAAGATGTACCTAGACTTGCAGGAGGAACCATTATTTATTCCGTTGATCGCCTATATCTTATTTATCACTGCACAATATAACAAATGTATGTTTAAATCGGCCTGCTGACATCCAATGTAATAATAATTATCGATCCAGTTTTTTCAAGTTCAGTGGAAGTGCATTAGATGATTCTCTAATTCCATTCATAAATGTAAATTGGCGTGTTCCTAAAAAACAATTATATCAACTGTCACTGAACCATTATCTCCAACATTTAGTTTGTATAATGTCTCGTCCAGCTTTTTTAGTGAAAGACCTACTCACTACTGGTGTTGTGGCATATATTTCAAGTTTGCGGGGATGGTTCAGTTTGCCATGAGGAAAAGAACGATCACAATTCAAAGCTTTTCGACCTCAAATTTCCCAATTCTCTCCCTACTTACGTACGGACTTGTGTAATCTTGTAGTAAACACATAAAGGGCAAGGGCGTTGGATGGCCAAATGGTTAGCAAGTGCGCGCTGTATCATAAGGCCTGTCATTGAGTCAACTGGCGTGGTTGTACGTAGGAGTATGGTTGACTGTCCAACCTCCGGGTCCTCCGGCTTCTCCCACTGCTAAAGACCCCTACGCGCAAGCCAATTATCGAAATAAAATTAAACCATATGTTAGTCCCGAAATGACCTAGTCTTCGTCGAGTCGACGTTAAATCCCATCTCTCTCTCTCTCTCTCTCTCTCTCTCTCTCTCTCATAAAGGACAAAGTTCTTCATAATATTTTTAAACTCGTTTGGATTGTACAAAGCAGGGTCCCATCAATTTCTGATTGTAATTTTGGAACGCGTTTTGTGGCGTTGTTTTATCCATTATACCGGTCGTCTTTTCTGGTTGGAATCTGTTTCACAGAGGATTACGAAAGTCTTGTAATATCTCTGTAAAAGATGACTGCCTTCAACACGTGACGTCACATCACGCGGCGTCAATCATTGGCGCGTGTATTGTGCATACGGTCATGTATAAATAGATACTGGTTTGGGCAGAACGGCGCCTTTTACTCATTTTAATTCCCATTTACACTAATTTACCTACAAATACTTCAAACGTCTTTTTTTTAGAATTTAATTTGTCGGAGGAAAAAAAAAAGATAATATTTGGGGCTCATTAAGTCGCATCCATGTCATCCTTATCAGTGATTGTAGCGGCCTAGCGAATATTCATTGCTTATCAGTGTGATATTGACCTGGTCGTTCCTTGGACAATTACACACTGACTAGCAGTAAATATTCGCCTGCCCGATCCAGTTTGTGCTACAGAGTTAAAAGAAGGCTTCGCATTACCCCTGTGAATCAAACTGGGGCATTGACGGACTTCGATTGGCGGCGATGACTTTGTGATCCTGGTCCGTATAGAACTCTCGTACTTGTTTAATATCCGTTGTCGTTATGGAATATAAATATTTAGGATATTCGCTTTTCTAACCGTCGCGTTTCTTATTTTGGTTTTGAGAAAAATTAATAATCCGTTATTCATATAGTTGACTTTCGACCTCTTATTTCAAACCTGGGACTGACATAAAACTGTCTTTAATTCTCTATACTAACCCGCCTTAGACTAAATCTACAGTAGGCTATATTTTTAAAAATATGTCAAATGATAAATCCCTTGTTCTCCTTATTTATACGGTTAATCCACATAGCACGTATTACATTTGTATTTTAGTGAATAATGTATATTTTATTTATAACACAGTAAGAATGAGACGAATTGGTAAGAATGGAACTAGTCAGAAAAATGAAAAAAGAGATATGGGTGCAAACCTATTTAGATAATATCAGTGACTGTGAATTAATACCAAGACATAAAACTACCATTCGTGATGGTGTTCAAAGTTGTAAGTGGGCAATCGGAGTTGTAATGAGCCTCATATAAATACCATTCAACTGCATGACATATCTAATCAACTGACCGGCTGGGTTAATATAGAAATAGCCATGCATCGATGGCATTAATGGGGAATCCAATTCTTTGGTTTTAATTTGAGATTTACACTAAACACATATTTGAAAAGGAGGACAAATTGTAAGAATTTATTTCTATCAAGTTTCCCTCTTAAAAGACACAACAGTTAGGCTAATATATATTCGTAAAGATTGTTATATAATTAAAGACGGGGGGGGGGGGCGCTATAGAATCCCTTGCAAACTACAATATTGTGAAAGTTGATTAAGAATATCAGTCCAAAATTGGTTCGACCCCGTTCAGTATATCAACTGAAATTTCCACAGATCTATGCTGCCCCCTGTGTAAAGGGGTTTAGGGTCCCTTTAACACAAACTAGGCCATTTCGGGATTAACATTGGGTTCTTTAGTAGTTGGAGGAAACCGGGAAACCAAGAGAAAACCTACGAGGTAATGCAAGTGACGCTACTCCTTGTACAAGGGTGAGATCGAAACCACGAAACGTGACTCAATGACAACTCTAGCAGACGGTGTAACAAACCGATTTTATATTAATAGTATAACATTTATAGTTTAAAACACATATTGATCGATCATTATAGAAACAAAGTTATAAAAAAAATAAGAATTCACAGTATTTATTTATTTATTTATTTATTTATATGCTCTAAGAAAATCTGCATTAAGTTTTTCAAAATAAATTGAGATTTTAATTTAGACTGAATATTATGCTTTGATTTAAAGATGCATTATGTAAGATTTAGATAAAGAGCCTACTGTTCTCGCTATAATAGTTAAAAAATAGATACCGAAAACGTTTGAAAATTTCAGTCAATTTACTTCATTCTGAGCATCCGAAGTTCTAGAGACTTGATTATGGGCTTGGTATGTAAATATATATATATATATATATATATATAATTAAATGATTTATATAAAATTTGAGGCCAAACAAAAAATCTATATCTGTATCATTTTTCAACTGGTTGGTGCAGAAAATAGGACGTTAAACCAGTTTCATTTCCAACGCATTAATAAAGCTATGCACTGGTTATCAAAACCGAAAGACTTCGGGTTGTTCTGTATGGTTCTGTTTAAAATATCTAGAATTGTTGACAGAAACTCAGAATAGCCGAATTTTGTATTGAAGCTTGCACGTTCATTTAAATAAATGATACACTTCACCAAATACATTATGTTAGGGAATACTGTACTTAGAGAAATAATGAATTAAGAATGAAGATATTGATGAAATAAGATGTAAATTTATTAAGACATGCCTAATTATTACTCTTTAATACCAATTCTTATTTATTTGAAATGTTCAGATTATTAACTATTATTGTACTTTTGTATTAAATTGAAGTGTGTAGGATGCTCGGGTGACAGGTGGTAGGGCATTATTATTGGTTTGCTACTAAACTTACGAATTATTCAAAATTATTGTTAACATATTGCCCTCTTTAATATTGGTCTAAAGTGGTACCATTTTAATTCTAACAATATGTTTTGAGCACTGAAATAATTGCTGACGTTCATCGTTTAAATACTATTTGTTGGCGTTATCGGTAATTTCCAAACGACAGAGTCGTGTGTGTCCTCTATAGGATTACTAAACAAGTCTTGCCTTATCTCGAGTGCTACGATGGACAAGATTCATGTCTTTCAAAATATTTTCTGACAATATCTTTGGTAACATGATTTTGTTTTTTATCAGCTTAGTCCTTTTCGCTATATCATCTTGCAGAACGTTCTTGTCCTGGACGCGATGGCTGTGTCGAAGAGTTCTGTATGCCTGGTTCCATCATGACTTAAATACCGTACATGCATTCTGTAGTATGATAGTCTACAATTAAATTGGTTCAGCATGAAGAAACTTAAAGAGATTTAGGAGACATGAAAGAAATATCTCCGAGGGGGTCTTCCCAGCAAGTCCTTGGTCTCAAGTAGCCCTGTCAGATATAATGAATATAAACGTTTCGATAGCAGTTGTTGCATTGTCTTAGTGGTTTTAATAGATGGCCTTTTATATGGCTGTACTCAAAAGAAGGTGCCCTTACTTTTTCTTAACGTCGACCCTGTGGTTACAGGATATCTACAATCAAATCCACCCCAAAAATAAGCAAAGGTATTGTTATACATTGTCTAAAAAAATCTTTTTACACCAAAGGCCCCCACGAATCTAGCATATTTAAGAAACAATGAAATATATATACACATAGAATATACACGGTACAGATTTTGCACTGAGCTTGAACTGGGTAGATTGTGCGGAACATCTGGAGAGCTTCGTGATTATGGGCATGATATAGGTCCCGCTAGACTATAGAATCTCCACGCAATACTGTCGAATCTAAATATTTATTCTAAACACTGCACGGCACCTGGGTAGCAAGTGAAATGAATTTTGTCATAGTATATACCTCCATGTGGATAATATGATAAATGTTATGTTAGGTTTAGACACCGAGTTCAACCCTAATACAAAACATTCATTCACACGCCTCAGCTCACCTTTTGAGTTTCTTTCTCTATGTTTTTGTCCTGTGTTACTCGTCTATACGGCATCAGATCACATCACATGAAAAATTATATAATAGTTCACCAGTTTTGGGTCGTCTCTTATCAAAGTTTTTTCACGGTTTTTTTTTTTTTTTTGCATTCGTCTAATCAAATGATATATTCTATGCATGTTCGCGCACTCAAATTATTTTTGCAAACGCCAATTTTATATGCATTGCGAAATCAGTGTTTAGTGATATCTAGCATGCGTTAAAAGGGCGTTATGATAAAGAGTTGACAGTTCTCACTGTAATAGATAACGTAAATAGAATATACTGAACATTTCAGTCAAATTCCTCCACTCTGAACCCAGATATTATCTTTTGAATTTCAGGCTAGCCTCGAACATCATTACTAAAGTCGGTATGATAAAAAAAAAAACCAAGTCTCGATTATCCATTTTTTACATTTAGTCATCTGTCACAAAATGTATTCCAATTCGCTCAATGTCGTAGGCTAGCGATGACATCGAGGGTTGATTATGGTCTGGATAAGTAAATAATGTCTAATTAAAGATACATTATGGAAGATCAGATAAAGAGCTGACAGTTTTCATTATAATAGTTAAAAACTAGATAATGTAAAGGGAATATATTGAAAATCTCAGACAAATAGCTCCACTATGAACCGAGATATTAGTGATTGATTTTTCAGCCTGGTCTCGGTCATAATTACTAAAGTCGGTACGATAAAAAGCATAGTCTCAATTATTATTTTTTTTGATTTAATCATCAATGAGCGTTGAGCAGCAGATCGGCTTCCAATCCAGTGACAGTCCGACACATAAGATGACATCAAGAGTTGATTAAGGTTTTTTCATGTTAATAAATATCTAATTAATAGTTTATATAACATTTCAGGCCTAAAGAATGATCTGCAATAGTCAGATTTAGCTCTTGCATAATGTATGTTTAATAATTTATATAACGTTACAGGCCTAAAGAAAGACCTGCAATAGGAAGATTTAGCTCTTGCATAATGTATGTTTATCCATTGTTTTACAGTACTTCTTAAACAGATGAAAATCGACGATTAAGGGTTGCCTAGAACGTTGTCTCAAAATTCTCCTTATATTATGTTTTCAAACGCCAATTTTATATGTATTGCGAAATAATAATATATGCTTAGCGATCTCTAGCTTGAGATAACCATTGTTTTACAGCACATCTTGAACAGATGAAAATCGACGATTGAGGGTTGCCCAGAACGTTGTCTCAAAATTCTCCTCTATATTTTACCAGAAAACTTTACAATAGAAAATTACATAACTCATTTATTCGTGCATTTTTTCTGATTTGTTAGCAAGGTCGCGTTTGTTAGTTTGATACCTTACAAAAGTATTCTGTGCGTCACTCTAGATTGATATATAGTTGTGTAACAAAGATTTGTATTGTCACATTTATTATATTTTCGGTGAAAACGTTGGAATTTATGGACATTTTCATATCTAAACGTTCAAATCATCACTGTTACTTGTGACATCCTAATGTCTAAACTCATGAAGCTTTCCTAAACAATTGTTACGTATACGTTCTTAATACTTCGGTCACTGATACCTTGACAACCTCCGTCAATACCTGGGCCAGAATTTAGCTCAGAAGCCAGAGCTATGTAGATAAAGTTATAACCTCAACACCAGAGGCAGCAGACCAGATATTATGTTGTGTGTCAACGGAATTTACACAGCAAAGTCGTCCGATAGTAATGAGCTCAATAAGATTTCGTAACTTTGAAAGTGATTATTGAAAATCATATATGGGGTCATTTTTTCCACAGGATAGAAACCCAATAAAAGGAATCAGAAAGGTGTGTTAACAAGGAGACATAAAAAAGGAAGTCACAAACAATCAACATATTTAAAATAGATAATATTGGTATTCACGTTGTTCTACAAAGTGACCAAGGGCAAGTTCACTACTGCAAACCGGATGATAACCGTTGTCACTATAGAGAGCGTTAACACCATTGTACAAAATGAGCAAGAACAATAACTCTGGTAGAAATGAACAAAAAAGGTTGGAAAAGGGCAAAATCTCTAGGTCTACAATTAACAAAAATCGTTGACATTCATTATGATTCTTCACTAATTTGGACAAAGTATAAACAATTCAAGTAGACTAGATGATAACATGTCGCTGGAGTGGTCACAAGATTCAACAAAGTTAAAGATACATATGGGAGATAAGATGAAGAGATGGCAGTTCTCGTTATAATAGTTAAAAACTAGATAGTGTAAAGGTAATTTGCTGAAAATGTCAGTCAAATTGATCCACTATGAGCCGAGAAAGAAGCGGGTAGAATTTTTGCATAGTCTCGGTCATCATTACTAAAATCATTAATATAAACAGCAAGGTGACGACAGTATACCACATTTCATCAATGGGGGCATAACTATGTCAGTTGTCATTGAATATAATTGGGGGGTTTCTCCCTTAATTGCAACAAACAATTCATATGAATTTCACAAAGAGCGGGTACAGTATACATGGAATGGTTTACTCAGTAACACTGTTAGCACTACAGCACTGTCATGGCATTTGCATAAACCCCCATAACTCGTACTTTCCCCACGGACCGAAAAAAAATCGTAATTGTAAAGAAGAAGAATAAAGGAAATAAAAATTACTAATCATTTCCGGTCTGATTTCTGGCAGGCAACGTCTGTGGAACTTTACTCATCGTCTGTTTGGAATAGATTGAACTCCAACCAGTTGACATTTTCCTTTATTTAATATTGATCAACGCTGTCAGCAATAAGTTTACAATTAACTCGACTACAAGAATTCCAAAGTATATACACATATTTAATTCTGAGAAATATGTTTTTATTCGAGATCGTAAATTTATTATAGTCAACCTAAAACTAAAATGTCACTTAAAATAGGAATTTTTTATGCTTTCAGAAAGCTGAAGATTGTATAAACTGTGAAATAGTTAGCTGAACAGTAGCACCTGTGTGTACAATTCAATCCAGATTTTAAAATTGGCATTAGTTCTAAACTTAAAGAACAAACCTATTTTAAATAGCTTAGTTAAATCAAAAAATATTAACAGAAAAGTCATTGTTGGTACCCTCATACCAATGCCTGACATGTGTATCGTGCACGGGCAGATATTTATTACTCTTTTTTAGAACAACGAGTACCACTGCCCATTTATATAGCTATAACACATTTTCGCTGTACTTCTGTATTGTGGTAATAGACTTTCTACGCAAAATAGTTCATTTCAGGAATATGTATGTCAAATAGTTCATCTGCGAAGAAAGGGGGGGGGGGCGAAGAAAACCCACGAGGTTAGATATGCGACATTCCCCCTTGCCATCCCCATCCTTTCACATGAATCGATCTATAACGGACTTTCTACTGGATTTTAGAATAGGTTAATATATCTTTAAACTGGTATTTGGGAATTATTTTTCTTCATTTAATAAGATAAAGTTAAATGTTCAAATTAAAACTGCTGTGTGGCAATAAATTTAAACGAAGGTTGAAAGTTTTAAATTCGCATGATGGTTAACATAAATATCGTACCAAATATAAAACTGAAACGAAATAAATTGACAGAAAAAATTTCAACGCTTCAAACACAATTAACCGGAGGGCAAAAATGTTAAGATGAGTTTTTGTACCCAGTGTCTGCTTTTTCTCACCCGCTCTCAAAAAAGCAAAATCAATCATATTCTTCGTTATTTAAAAACACTCGGGCTGACATTTACTGGGGAAACAAGGTTATAATTCATAATTTCACCGCTAGGAGTCCATGGCGTTCTGGGGTTCTTATCAAAACTAGGAATATAGATGAAACAGAAAAGAAAGGCCATAAATCACGAGGCGATGGCAGAATGCTGACTATCATTACTCAGAAATTGTGTAGTCATTACAAGACTCCTCCTTAAACAACAACAACCCAATACCAACAGTAAAACATATATTCTATCCTAAACGATCAGGTTTCACCATAATAGTGATTTGTGGAACTATTGTCAACTGTCGGGGTTCCTCCCACTAATTCGCCATATTTAGGCATAAGACTAAACTCCAATTAAAAAATGAGGTTGGGAATTTTATTGTTATTCACTAGTTGTTCATATAATTGTTTTGACCACGTGCAAAATAAACAAAGCTTTTATTTAAAGATTGCGTATTGAATATCATACAATTATTAATATTTCCAGCATGATTAATTGTTTTGTTGTTCCAATGTTTGTTATCAGAATTCTTTTTATTTTATTATCTTTTTTTTTACAAGTTTTGTTACTAAAATACAATAATGAAATTTACAAGTTTTGTTACTAAAATACAATAATGAAATTTTCAGTGGGTGAATGTAACACTTTAGCCCCTTCCTACAGAAGTTGGTATTAATTTAACAAAACAAAACTTCAAACGTTGTTTCTTTATATAAAATTCATCAGTCTAAAAATGTAACAGCTTTGTTGAATTTGTGTAAAAATATCTTTTACTAATTTAATATATTACTCTCCATATTTCATTGTTAGAAATGAACTGATCTCCATAATTTGTTGTATTTTTTTCTGATATTGATAATTAGATTCACTTAGTTCTGCTTTTCTTCAAATAAAAAAAGGTGTCTATATTGATTGTGATGCATGAGTGCATGGGCAAACGTAGAAACTGTAAAATGAGTACATTCAGTAGGTTTGGGTGATTTGTTACACAAACTTTATATAACCTAAGTAATATCTTATAATACTAAAGCATGTACTATCACCAGTCTAGTGTCGATGTATAAGAGAGAACATCTGATGTTCAATTTATTGATCCATAAAATATGGGATTTCAAGATGAAAGTCAACATTGATTTTCAATCAACTTGACATTAGCTCCTTTTCAAACAATTAAAAGTGAAATATAACATATCTTAAACTGTTAATAGATCTAAAAAATATTAATTTAAACAGTTGGGGAGGAGGGGTGGGGTGGGGGGTAAAAAATATATCTGTGTAGTATTAAACTGTTCTGAAGCTTAATAATATAGTGGTTTCTGGGTTATAATAACTGGTTTTAAGGTTCATTAAATTGCTTTCATATTGTAATATTTTTTTTGGTATATTTGTGTACTAGGATTCGTGTTAATTACATTAGTTTCCTTCATTTTAATGACACTTTTAAGCTTGTAATACACTATTTCATAGATAGTTTGATTGTATTTTTAGAATGTTATTCATGCAATCACTACATTTAACAAACACTTTTTTCTGTAATACTTTGTTATATTTTATTATATTACACTTTTTGTAATACATTGTGGCGTGGTTTCGATTCGCCGCTTGCACTTGACAAGGAGTAGGGTCGCCTGTTCAACCCCGTGTGTTTTCTCCGGGTCCTCAGGTTTCCTCCCACTACTAAAGACCCCTACGCGCTAGCGAATTATTGAAATAACATTGAACCATATGTTAGTCCCGAAATGACCTAGTTTTGTCTCGGGTGGACGTTAAACCCCCTTCCTCTGCCTCTCTTTTGTTGTATCATAATATAATTCATACATCACATTATTTCATTACACTTTAACTATTTTGTAATACATTGTTATATATTGTTTAGGTCTGCGTCATAATATAATTCAAGTATTAAATTGTGCAACAACACTTAATGCCACTTGTTTTGTTTTATAGTTGTAATACATTGTATTTAGTGTGAATATTTTTGCAAAGTCAGTTAATACAGTTTTACTACATTATCTTAATAATATAAAATTGTAATAGATTTATAATTTAGCATACAAAGGTACAACAAGAATTTGTCAATACTTTGTTTTCTACACTTTAATCTAAATCAATTATCATTTCATTTCAATTTGTAATGAATGATTTCGCTACACTTGAATGATGTTATTCTCTGTTACATGGCGTATCAAATTCTTTTAATACACTTCGATTCCTTTTTGATAACTTGTATTAGATTCTTGTTACTCTATAATAATACGTAGATGTGTATCAAACGTTGTAATTAATTTATTTTGTAAAGATTTTAACAACGTTGTCGTAGTAATACGGAAGGTCTCCTACTGCGTGGATGACGATTTGCTCTATAAATCAGCAAAACAGGAATATTGCCAATAAAACAGAGACAGAACAAACAATAAAGAAATAATTTACAATATAATTAAGTAATAACGAGTATAGTACATGGATTAAGGTACAGTTTTCTATCTAGAGGAGTGCGTCGGGGTCGGGGTCGGGGTTGGGGGGGTGGGGGGGCATATTATTTTAGACATCAGTATTGGTAATAAACTACATACATTATTGAATATGTCACACAAACACATACATATTCTCATCATGGAACCAAACAAAAATAACCGTCTGCTTAAGTGCCACAATGCGCGCTTCTTATGTGTCTATCTTATGGTTAACGGTTGTGAGAACACTGAGAGAATTAAACGTCTAGTAGATTAAACGGTGCTAAAAGAAGTTGGCTGATGATAATCAAGGAATTTACTTAGGCTTCGATATTTATGGTAGATGGAAAGCGACTGACGACAAATACAAGCTATAAACATGGATGATTAAAAATAAATTTGAGTAGTTTTCTACCGTTTAAAATGTTTGAGAGGGGTTCGAAGCAAACGTTTGATAGATAAATTAGTTGGAATATGTTTTTAGTCCAAATATATCATCAAGTCTATACGCGAGAAGGCTTCTTTAATATGGATATACAAATGTACAGATATAACCAACATTTACGTGTTCCCTGGTACAGTTGATAATACTACTTTTTAATATTAGATCCAAAGAACAATTACCGTATGTACAGATGACGCTGTGTCAAGTACAACTCAGAACACCAAAAATAAACATTGAAATAAAATGAACCAAAAAGTTTTAAGTAGGTTTAACGTCCTACTTTTCTGCACCAACCGGGCCAATGAAGACTTAAAATAAACATGTACGAGTTATATTTGAACATGTAAGCAACTTAATATTTACGTATGTATACCCTTTAAAACTTGTAATTACATATTGATTGATATTATCAAATCAAGCATGTATTAGAGTATTTTATTATAAAAAAAATACCAGGTAAAATTAATAAAACTTGTGATTTTTGCATTAAAAGGCTACTTAGTCAATGTTTTAGGACCACAATATTTACATTAACCTAATGGATTTTCTGTTTTTCATTTTCATTTCTTTTTTGCAAAAATACAAGAGATCTGAAATTCAAGATAGGGAATTTATTCCTGGCAAGATTTCAAAAATTACTGTCAAATAAAAATAAAAATCATACAAAATTGTAAGTGTATTTTATAATCCTGGAAACACCAGTTCCCGATCAACAAAGATCTAGTTTTTTTAAAAAAAAAAAATAAAAATAATAAATTTAATGGGTTATCACTTTTGCAAAATAAAGTATCATCTTTAAAAAAAAAAAGAGCATTTGAGATGATTAAATTTTGTTACGTTAGAAACCATATGTAGCAGATCTAAGATAAAGTATGATATCACTTAACCTTAAACCCCAGTTTATTTTTGAGCCAAATGTGCAAGCTTAGACGCTATAAATAGTACAATGTTATACAGTATTTTCAATAGTGAGTACAAAATTACTATAAATTTAGCACAATAGTAAGACTAAATGCTCTATAAATAACACCAATGTTCTAATGAATAGATGCATACTTGGAACGTCTTTTATCTCTTTCTAAACGCTTGCATTCTTCTCTGTGTCTTCTGGTATCAGGGGAGATATATTGGGCTATAACTAATGTGCCAAAGTCGAACAGAGTGGGATTTTCTTTCTTTGCTATTCATTTCCCTAGTTGCCAGCATATTTCACTAACTGGAGGGGTAATCTAGTACACCCAGCTCTACGGTCAACCCATGTTTCCGGGCTTTGCACCGCATTGCCTCGCGAATCGTAACATGATACTTGGCCCTAAAAAAAACTTCATTGGTTCGCCCTTGTAACTAAGACCAGTGGAAATAAAACTTCTACTGAAATCCTCCTCTACGATAGATAAGTGGAGGGACTTTAATGTAAATAAGTGATAGTAAGATATGTATTGTTATCGAATGTCGACCGTGTGTATTACTACCAGTAGAAATCTCTCTCTCTCGTTCTCTCATCGATCTTAGGTCACACAACACACGTGAACGAAAGCGAGGCTGGTTGTACCGAGTCACCTCATCGGCTTTTCTATGACTCGCTTCAGTTGAGAATGCTTGCGAATGAACTTCAACATAAAGTCTGAATCGCCGGATACTTTTAAAACTGTAAAAACGGCTGAAAAATTTAGAATGGTGGCGAATTTCCACCCTCGCCAAACGGAGAGTACGTTAAATGGACTGTATATCCCAAGCATAACAGGTAAGTCAAATATCGTCTGCTATTTTATTTGTTTCTTTCGCCACTATGTTGACAAATCGAATGTGTTTACATTTCGCTCTATATCAAATACCGAGTGTCGTTTCTAACGCTATCAACGATTAGCATGTCAGATCGCTTCTTTATTTGTCAAATAATGACAACCAAAGTTTGTCACTAAATTGACAAAACATTTTTACAAATAAAACCTATTCTTATGTCACATTTAGACAAAAAGAAGCCAAAAATGGGTATTACACATTTTTTGTACATAAAATAACAAAATATTGTTTATAATGTGCGACGTATATAAGAAAGGGGGCGTGGATTTCTTAAATAAGCAGACGATACGGAGTGACCAGTGGTCATATTACCTGTATTACATCACTAAACTAGCCTTTGGGCATTTTGTCCAGACTTCATGCCCCAGTAATTTCTCGAGGTCAGAAATATTAATGACCAATTGTTAAAATTGTAACAGTATATTTCATATGGCATGACAAACACAGCACTGTCACTAAATCTGGGTATATCACTTTTCACTCGTTATGGGGAATTAAATTTCGGACACTTGAATAAACCCTTCCCACGTGGTTCAAAACGACACTTTTCATGTCACTTGTGTGGTTTAATATCAGTTACTTAAATCGTTGCCATTTAGTCCTAATTTAACACGGATATAAACTTCAGTTAATGAGAGAAACATTTTTTTAAAAGAAAATACCCACGTCTTAAGAATTAAACCTATATTTCGCGACCTTTTCATTTCATTTTAATTACTGTAGCCAATGTACATGCTAATTGCGATTTAACTTTAATTATACATCCTGAATAAGCACCAAGTCGAATTGAATAGAAACCACGTAAATTAAAATTCTTACAAATTGTGTTATCCGCGACTTAATTAATAAGATAAACTTCCAGAACCGACAAAAATAAAACTTAATACGCTTATGTTTAAAAATTCCATATGTCGAAGATGATAAATGGAAAAATCATATCCTTCATTATAATAATAATATTTTAAATTGTGAATTTATTACAATATATCATTGATACGGTTTATGCCAAGTGTTGGCTACAATAGGACATTTTCTTAATTCGTATGCAATCAAAGGTTATACTAGTGTTACAGACGGATATCTGAGACATGACCGAGTTGGAGACTATCTTTTATGAAGTGTTACGTACCTATATGTAGACATGTGTGTACATTACGTAAAGGTTTAAATATAGATCAAGAAACCATTTGGTATAGTCTACATCCCTAGGCAATTAGAGACATAATTACAGTTAAGATAAATAAAATATTTTAATTATAATTTGATGATTGTTATACAATTGTAGTCGAAAAAAAAATAATGTGATTAGTATTATTAGATATTATTGAAAATTGAATATGATAACCCAATATGACCAGTTATATATCATGGAGTTTTCAATACAATAAACACATATAATATGAACAATACTTTATATTAAATCACAGAAAATAAAATATCATGGTCGATAAATATACGAATAACATTTATAATAGACAAGTAAGGTGTTAAAACCCTGTGGAAATTTGAATATATTGACCAAGACATATGAATCTCTTGTTAATCATAAGCTATACAATATTGAATTATATTCGGTGGTTATGCATGTAAATAAACATTGTATATAAGAATGTTTTAACAAATGTTTAATTTAACTAATATTGAATTCTATACAATTTACATACTTGTATGTAAAATATTCACCAATATATCCAAATGAAATAGACTATTAATTAGAATTTAAAAACTAGTATTGTTAATATCCTGTTAGTAAGTCAGATAGTGAGCATAATTATTAGACTTGCATAACATTTCTTTGTGACTCAGTCAACCTAATATATATTATGCAGGAATAAAATCACATTGAAAATGAAACAATTAACATATAATTATATTTAAAAAAAAGAAATACAGAATCCGTGTTTCCTGATTAAATAATGAAACATCAGGGAACCTCTTGAAATAGTAAAACTAAAAGGAATAAACATATTAAACAGGGACTGTCATTCTGGCACTGGCATAAGAAACCTCTGTGGTCATTTACGATTCTTACAGTGATTTTTAAGATCAGCGAATGCTCGTGTAAAATGCATTGAGATGATAGGGCCAGTTAGTTAAAACAATATTTTATTCAATAAACTGAAATGGGTTGAACAACAGGCAAAGGCCTATATAAGTTCTCTCCAAACATATAAAATAGTTAAATCTTATGTTTGCAGTAAACAATGGTGGATATATTTATTATTCATCCAGTAAGTATCACGCGTAGGATATCCTTCGTTTCCATGTTGATGAGATTGGAGATATTATTAAATTTTTGATAATAATAATGATATTATTGACGTAATATTGTTTTATTAGACACAATGTGACTCTAATATAATTAATTTATATTTTTCATATTAACGGAATTGAAATTATTATGGCAATGCAATACACTATATTACAACTAATTTTGACGCACTTGATACACCTACACTTTATGTGACAATGGTTGCCCCCGTTCATCAATCCCCCAGATCATATACATTCGTGTCCCGTTATCCCGAGTAAAAGACTTCAGGGCAGCTATCTGCTCGCGGTTGCCAGTAATTTACCAATTGTATTTCTCTATAATAGTTTGTATACAAAATTTGAGGACCATCCGTCGGTCCATTTCGGATGTGCAGGCGTTACTATCAGTAAAAAAGCAAAAAGCACAGCGAAATTAAAATTACATGTGCATAATGCGAAGATATATGAACTAAGGAAATAGACACACACCTAGCGACATCTTTAAAGTAAACATAATCAAGATCGTTCTCCCCTAAATAATTTTAAAAAACCATACATTTATCAAATTATCGAAAATCCAAGCCCTGACCTACTTACATAAGAAATACAAAGGGATTTAACGTCTTGCTTATCTGCTTATTTTACCTTCACACCAACGTGTAAACGGGACCTCGGATTTTCCTCTCACCCGAACGACTAGACGCTAATCCTTGCCAGGCCCTCAGACTTAAATTAGAATATTTTTCATGCCGTTCTTTAAACTTCTTTTAAAAAATAAACCCAAAAAGTAAAAACGCCTGTATTTCAGTAGTGATTGTCGTGCAAGTTTGTCACACATTTTGCAAGCAATCAATTTATTTGAACATCCCGGATGTAACAGTTTTCTGTATAATTGAAAATGTATATTTATTTTATATCTACCGACAAAGACCTACAAAGCACCTATGCCTCTTTAAATCGTACATGTTTACAGCTCAGTATGTATTTTAGAACGTATTATATTTTAATCTAGTTTAACCCAGTACATTGGGTGATTCATGAACAATGTTAAGGAAAGAGAGAGAGAGTTGTCATAAAGTTGAACATAAAACTTACATAAAATTAACATTATAACCGGCTCTAACATATTTATGAAAAGATTAACAACAGACTGCAGTATAACTACAGTAAAACATATAATGTATAATTTATACATACATGTATAAATAAATAATTTATTCATTTTGTGCTAGTTATTACATGCATTTTAAAACGAAATGTTTAATTGAAAGGTTTTTTTATATTTTTATATTGAATGAAGCATGATCGGTGGTATGTTATTATAATCTGTTAATTGTTAGATAATAAAACGATATTATATAATTTCATCATATTATGATAGTCATGTGGCTATCACTTGTTTTATGATTGAATAATTTTTGATTGTATGATCTTACAATCTAAAATATGATGTTTATTCCATCGTGTGTCCCTTCAAATATAAAGTTCAACTATTCTGTAATATTAATTCGCAATGCAGATGCTGATAACAGTATCACAGGCAACACGGTATCGTACTTCGAAAAAAATGAAATAAAAACTGCTAAAACACTTCTCGTGTACTAGTTAATAATAGACTCAATTTTCTGATTTCTCCAGCACTCTTTCGCTAGTTTCTACAACATTCGATATCACTTCTCATTCATCTTAGAATTCCGCATACTAACAACTTGTAATCGCTCTAATAGTATTTGGTACGAACATACGAGCATTGTGCCACATTTGTATGCGGCTCTGCGAAATGCAAGATGACATTATAGAGGTCGTCCAAAATTACATTTGAAAATGGTTATCTAAATTAAGATGCGAGGCTGATTCTACAAAATGACATTTTTGGGTGGATGTGCAAAATTAACATTTGTGACCGGCTATAATTAATTTGGAGTGTATTTAATGCCCGTCATTGCAACCAGCACAAATTGACCTCTGTCAATTCTGTAAGTAAATATTAGAGAAACATATTTGTTACACTCTATGGTATAATCTACAGAAGTTAGTTTTTTCTGCCTATATCGTTATTATTTAACTGAGCGTATAAAAAGGCTAAAAGGGTGAAGTGTATTTGTATGAAAGTGTATTAGAGTGCATTCGACCATTAAACAGTCATATATCACTGGCGTTAAGACAGTTCAGAATATAATTCATCGAGGGAAAATTGTGTGGTTACGTCTTGTTTTTTAACAATCTGTTACAAGGTCTTAGGTTTTTCTGGAACGAAATAAGACCGGATATGCTATAGACATAAGGACAATTATGTAAGGATTTAGTTTATGCAATAATATAATCCACCAAAAGCTGGGCAACATATCAAATACTTATTTCATATTAATTAATTGTCGATTGAATAAATTCATTAGTAGTTGTAACAAAATAATGTCTTGCGGTCACAGGGCCTAAAATAACGTGCCTTGGAGCACGAACGTGCCTCGAAATGAAAAATCCTAATTGGGTGTTTCTTCTTGTGTTCTTGTGGTGTGGTCAGTTGCACAGATCAGATCAGATCACCTGGCTCACTCGTAACGAAAGTGATGTGTTGTCTTCCTAGTACTTAGTTTTTATGCGAAAAAAGCTGCTCGCGACAAAATAAATTCCTATGTAAACTGCACAAGAATAGTCCATGTTTCTCGTCTTCTAAATGTTACCTAAACGTATTAAAACCGTTCGACTACATGTAGGTTGATACAGTTTACAAATGGGTAATAATTATTACGTACTTGTATAAACTGCTTTCCCGAACGATGTCATTATCAAGAGAGTCAGTGCATGGAAAACGTGCTATACGCTACTTCAGTATGAAGTGTTATGCCTTTCGCAGTACGCACTTCATACAACATGAAAAGGGACATTTCGCTCACGCATCACACAATATGATATATATATAATATATATATATATATTTACAAACATATTCCGAGCTTTAAACCCCCAATTATAAATGCCCAGACAAGGGATTGGAATGCCACCACCGTGAGGAAGATTTTAATACAAAAATGGTGAGAAACGCCCATTAAAATCCCATTAAAATCTTTGTTTACGTCCATTCAAAAAAAGTTTAGCGGAGCTGGCGATATTGTTAATTTATAAATATACGAGAACTATTCAATCTTAATATACATTTCAATGGTAATATTTTTATTAATTGTATATAACGTGTCAACAGCTTGTCTGAACCAATATAACCACAATGTTAATATTATATAAACACACGTCAAGAATGAATTGCAAAAAAACGGCCAAGTTTTACATGAATGGCAACGTCAATACGTGCTTTTTATACGCCCACATGGAAATGTGGTCGTATATTGCCGTCACCCCCGTCCGTTCGTCCGTCGGTCCGTCGTCCATAATTTCTTGTGAACACTCTATAGATTACATTTATGATCTGATTGTTTTGGAATTGATATATGTGGTTTATAGTAGTAAGATAAAGAAGCCTATTTAATTATGGCCCTTGTTTCACTTTGTTGCACCTTATGAACGCTTTAACGACAACAGCTATTATCCGATCTGTATGAAATGTATTTGCATTATTTAAATTAGTGGAATAAAGACGCCTATTGAATTTCAGCAATTTTCGTTAATTATGCCCAGAGTAATGACTCTTGTATAACTTCGTTGAACCTCGTGAATGCTCTAACGACAAAAGTTATCATCCGATATGTATGAAATTTATATGCATCATTTAAATTAGTGACACGAATAAGCCTATTGAATTTTCGTTAATTACTTTTAGAGTTATGACGCTTGTAATTATGTTGCACCTTGTGAACGTTCTAACGCCAAAATTTATCATCCGATCTGTATGATATTTATACGTATCACTTATATTAGTGAATCGAAGAACCCTATATTGAATTTCAGAAATTTCCGTTAATTACGTCTAGAGTTATGGCCCTTGTTTTAACGTGTTGCACCTTGCGAATGCTTTAGCGACAGGAATTATCATCCGATCTGCGTGAAATGTATTTGCATCACTTATATTAGTGAAACGAAGAAGCCTGTTCAATTTTAACTATTTCTGTTAATTACGTCTAGAGTTATGGCTCTTGTTTCACTGTGTTGCATCCTGTGAACGTTTTAACGCCAAAAGTTATCACCCGATCTGTAAGAAATTTATATGCAACATGTATATTAGTGAAACGAAGAACCCCATTCAATTTCGGAAATTTCTGTTTATTACGTCTAGAGTTGTGGCACGTGTTTCACTTTGTTGCACCTTGTGAACGTTCGAACGACAAAAGTTATCATCCGATCTGTATATGCATCATTTAGATTTATGAAAGGAAGAGGTCTATTGAAATTCAGTAATTTCCCTTAATTACATCTAGAGTTATTGCTCTAGTTTTACTTTGTTCAACCCTGTGAACGCTCAAATGACAAATGTTATCATCCGGTCTTAAAACGAAATTCCAACAATTTCTGTAAGTTACTTCCAAAGTTGAGGCACTTGTTTCAGTTTGTAAAACCTTGTGAACCCTCAAAAGGCGAAAATTCTAATCTGATCTATATGAAATTGTCGACCATCGGACAATTTAGCTGCTGTGGGCGTATGTTTCGTTGCCTGGCAACCTATATTTCCCCCTGAAACATTCAATTTTATATATACCGAAAAATTTTAAACACACGCCACAAAAAAAATATAATTTACGATTTGAATGTTTCATGCAAATAAAGATACACGCGTCAAAACGACATTTCAAATATAGGATCTTTATCGATTGTTTATATTATTTGATCAATTTTAGTATATATCCTATCTGTTTGTTATTGGGTGGGTTGGCTGGCCGAATGGTTAACGCGCGCGCGTTGGATCATTAGGTCTGTCATTGAGTCGACGTGGTTTCGATTCCCCGCCTGTACGTGACAAGGAGTAGGGTCGCCTGTCCAATCTCCGGGGCCTCCGGTTTCCTCCCACTGCTAACGACCCCTACGCGCAAGCGAATTATTGAAATAAAATTGGACCATATGTTAGTCCCGAAATGACCTTGTTTGTGTCGAATGGACTTTGAATCCCATTTCTCTCTCTTTCTCTGTTTTTTGTAAATACTGTATATAAAGTCACTTGAATTCCTTTATGTGTGCTGGAGCCGCGGTGGCTCAGTGTGTGAGGAGGTTCTGACTCATCGAAGTGGAGCTTCACTGCTCAACCCGGTGTTGGTCGAGAAAGTTGCCGGAATTTTCCAGCGATGTTTCCCCCTCTCAGTGGTTTTGAAACCCAGCCTGGAATTCGAAATAAGAGTAGGCCGTATAGAACCGCTGACCGGGAAAGATTTTTCACACTGTATGGCGTTCGCCCACCTTCCTTGGTCCAGTAGGAAGTTAAACGAAATTTCTTTTCATTTTCTTTTTGTGGGATTTATTTTATTTGTTTTGGCTAGTGCACATTAAACCAGTCCCTAATATTTTCATTTTGATAAACGTTGCTTGAGTGACAGCAAGATTCGTTTATAACTCAATCCTAACGTCTAATGATCTACTTAAATAAAGTACCTTTGTGGCGCGATTCCACAAACCTCAAAAATGCGTTAAAAGTTTTTATGAGACAATTTTAACACCCCCTATAATCAGCTCTTGACATTAATAAAGTGGTGTAATAATATGGCACTCCTTTATAAATGAAATGTGGTTAGCGCATCGTAGACTCCTAATATCCACTGGGGGCTAATTTTCTATAATATATTCCCACAGGTAGGTTGAGACCTTAAAACACGGAAATGTATAGTTTTGAAATATTGCTTTTCCAAGGAACCTAGAATTCTGATAGACCATAAAAGTGAACATTCATATATTACATTATGAAGTTAAAGCTAACATTCACAGATTGCATTATGAAGTTAAAATGCATATTCAGAGATTATAGTATGAAGTTAATGTGAACATGCACAGATTACATTATGAAGTTGATGTGAACATTTACATTTTACATTATAAAGTTAAAGTGAATATTCACAGATGGCATTATGAAGTTGAAGTGAACATTCGCAGATTACATTATGAAGTTAAAGCGAATATTTATATATCACATTATGAATTTAAAGTGAATATTCACAGATTGCCATTGTCATACATATATTTTGAGATATGAAATTGTTGATTGGGGGCACAACATATGGATACATCCCTATCCTGTAAATATGGTCTCAGTATATATCCTATAGCAGTATTAGTTTTGGTTGCATTGACCAATAGACTAAACGGAACGAAACAACAACATCTAATTTGAATTGTATTGAAATTGTTTTATGTCGTTGTCTTTATGTCACGTCCTCAGTAGCAATTGTTTAGATGTGCTTGTTATTATATTATACTACATTTAGTCATAATTAGTTTGATATAGCCAGTATATTATATAATTACAATAATATACAACTGGTCTATAGTCTTATGTCTACTGTCTGAAACCTATCCTGTACTTTTAAAGATGTATTTATTCGAGGAATGATTTCAATTCACTCTACTCAGCAGTTTTTGTCTATGCTATTGACGTAATGGACATAAATCTGTGGCAAACAAGAATGGTCCATATTGACGCAATGGATATAAATCTATGGTAAACACTAATAGTTCATATTGACGTAGTGGACAGAAATTTATGGTAAACACTAATTGTTTATATATAAAATCGTGTACCAAAGTATCAAATTATTACTTCTATGGACTATTAGTCATGGATTATTGGAATTTAAATGTTGTGTAGAAATTAACGAAATATTATCAGATGAGTGATCAACAGTTATTAATTTCAATGCCGTTACCCTAGAGAACTTGTCATTCGATTCTTTATGAAAATTTACATGTTACTTTCCAATAGTCCCATAGGAATTAATGAAATGTTTACTACACATATGAAAGATAGATTGAATGCAATGTCGATGTAATCAGAACAATGATTGTCACATGATATCGTCAACCGCTAGAAAACGAATGCTACAGACATGAAAGGAAGGTGTTACTGTAGTAATAGGTATCGTAATGGAGACAGTATATGTTTACTCTTTGGGACGTTCACATTGCTAACAAGTATTCCTTCTGCTTAGCGGAACAAGAAGAAGGTCGAGATGCCTTCGACTATATATTTTAAGTTAAATTCTCATCAAAGTGTCGAATCTCGATGACGAAACAGTTTGCTTCGGGGCATTTGTATAATGAAAATTAGGGCATTTGTATAGCTCCCTACAGGCCTATATCAGAAGGATGTTGACTGTCATTGCAGGAAAAAATAAAGACTTTTTGAAAACAAAGTACAGGTTTAAATACAATTGAAGATATGTATTTTATTGTTAAAAAGTACGGTATTAAATTAGTTCCAGATTAGGAGTATTTGTCTACCAATCTGTTAGTTTCGTATTCGACACCCGATTCTGCAATATATGACGCAACCGGAAACGTAGCCTGAGTGTAATGAGTGACAGGTTGAAAGAGAATATTTCTCAGATATCTCAATAAAGAGACACGTGGGAAGAAAACGAATGGAATGCCGGGATATTATTTGAATAGTGACTCCACCCTCCAGTAGGGGTCGTGATTCAGCCCGAGCATTCGGTACTTTTTACTGTTTTTCTTTAAAGCTACAGGCAAAATACACATATATAAACATACATATGTCTTGTATATAGATAGGGCACGTGATGTTGAGGTCGTCTTAGGACTTAGCCATGAATTACAGAAAGTGATACATATAAATACACATGTAGATATACCTAAATCTAAATATAGACTGTTTACAGTTGAGAAAATATTGTTTTATAAAGTGTGTAATATATATAAGTCCGAAAATAAAAATAAAAACTTTTTATTGAAATAATTGCGAATATAATTATAATTCTCGCATTAATTAATAACGACAGGGTATTGTTTATTCACCGTATTCATTATAACTGAGCCTAGCGTTATCTGTATAATGATTCATATGAACGAGGGAATTTCGGCAGGGCTTCGAATCGACCGTCACAAAATCATGCAACTGAACTTGTACCATCGATATTGATAGTGGACCCATATATATCTTAAAAAGTGTAACATCGATGTTAATAGTGGGGCATTGGATGGCTGTATCATAACGTCTGTCATTGAGTCAACTGGCGGGGTTTCGATTCCCCGGTTGTATGTGACAAGGAGTAGGGTCACCTGTCCAACCTCATGGGTTCTCCGGTTTCCTCCCACTACTAAAGACCCCTACGCGCAAGCGAATTATTGAAATAAAATTGAACCATGTGTTAATCCCGAAATGACCTAGTTTGTGTCGAGTGGACGCTAAACCCCATTTCTGTCTGTCTATTTGATATCAATAGCATGCATCTTGAAGATAGTCACACTAATAAATATATATTTAAGATTGTACAACCGATACTAATAGTATGCATCGTTAAGATTGTACCAACGATACTAATAGTAAACATTGTTAAGATTGTACCATCGATACTAATCGATAATAATAGTAAACATCGTTAAGATTGTACCATCGATACTAATTGTAAACATCGTTAAGATTGTACCATCGATTTAAATACATATTTAAGATTATACCACCGATACTAATAGTATCCATCGGTTAAAATTGTACCACTATTACTAGTATACATATTTGAGACTGTACCATCGATACTAAATACATATGTAAGGTTGCACCACCGATACTAATAGTATACATCGGTAAGATTGTACCACCATTACTACTATACATGTATATATTTGAGATTGTACCATCGATACTAAATACATATTTAAGGTTGTTCCGTCGATACCAATAGCATAAATGTTTATGATTGTATCACCATTACTAGCATACATCTTTAAGATTGTACCATAGATACTAATAGTAGTACTTTAAGACTGTATCATCAATACTAATAGTATACATATTTACGATTGTGCCATCGATACTAATAGTTTAAATATTACGATTATACCATAGATACTAATAGATTGTTCCGTCGATACCAATAGTATACATCTTTAAGATTGTACCATCGATACTAATAGTATAAATATTTACGTACCACCATTACTAGTATAATACCTCCTTAAGATTGTACCATCTATACCAATAGTATGCGGGATTAAACCACTGCAAGATATATATTATATAAGTAACAGATATACAAGGATGCATATGACATTATATGACATAATTTACCCCCTTATTAATGGCACAATTTTATTTTCGGAATTTAACATTTGATTAAAAACTAAATTACAGCCTGGAGTAGAGACCTGGTGGGTTAAAATCGTAATCCAAGTCATGTTTATCCCTTAATACAAACATATTCTATATATAGTTTTTGTCACTATCTGACCGTGAAACTATTATATATTGGGCATAAAACATGATCTAATAGTCAAGATAGTTTTTCTATATCCATACAAATATTTTGCCAGGCAAACTTGTCATATTGTTAAGAACAGGTCAGCGAGGACAATCTTACAATCTAGCCTCCTACAGTCAATTCATAGCCTAAATCGTAATTCACAATAAGGCTATTCAGAAAAATTCGTAGATTAAAATTATTTAAGTACGCGCATTCAAACGCGTAGGTCATTTTTGCCCGGGTTATTTCGAAATTGTCTCCTTTAAGATTATTAAGTCTCTTTTGGCCAGGTGACGGAAACAGCAGAGTGTGGCAGAATGCTCTCGAGCGCCATTTGTAATGAAGCGACTCATTGAACGAGGCTTAACATATCCCACACAGGAGAATACTACCGGTGTAGGATGGAATAACCAGACGCCAAAGACTGCCATTTAATTTGGACTCTTCGCGTATTTCGCCGAACATGATTAGAAATTGCAGTAAAAGCGGAAACGATCGAATGTAAATCAGTTTATATACATTCCTATTACATTATTATATGCGTTGCGACCAAATGTCCATTTCTTGTTGCTCCTTTAAGATTATTAAGTCTCTTTTGACCAGGTGACGGAAACAGCAGAGCGTTGTATTTTTTGCGCAAATCGACGTCAAGCCCAACTTGGCTGCAGGTCTCTTACAACAAGTTATACTACTACTCTACCTATTTTATTGTACATCATATTAAATTGTGGTACGCAAGTTTCTATATAAAACAACCAATAACATGCCTCAATGAATGAAAATAACATCGGGGGGTCGTAAATCCATAGCAAGTTCTGGTGTTTATGACTTTATCAACGATGTCCAAACTCTTTATATCGTAGTCAAGATTATATTGGTATGAGAGGCGACAGTTGTCAGAGACCTGTAATGAAGTGGTCATAATATTCTGTTAAACACTTACATGTTTATTTATTTAGAAAGATGCAGATAATGGAGAAATTTTATGGTTAACAGTGCTTCACTTACTAATATTTGCCACAGTAGTGGTCAACTATGTGCAAAAATATTTTTTGTTTATTCTCAGATTAAAAATCAATCCATTTTCATTATACGGCATTGTGTATAAACTATATAAATTATATAAATTATAGCTCTAAAACGTATTCACTTTAAAAATTAAGAAGGTTGGAACAAAAACGTAGGTTAAATATTCCCTTGGCGTTGATGTCAACGAATGGAAAACCAGATTGACGAATTGAAATTAGATGGATTCTATTACCAGAACTTAGCAATGTACATGTACATAAAACTTTTCGAATCAATATAATAACTATGTTTTGCGTCGACAGATTTCAAACATGTTTGACATAGTTATGTTTTAAAGTATAATGTACCTTTTTGGAATCGTTTGTTTTTATGTCCAAATGTGATTTTATTATTATGCCAAATTTTCCAATATACACGTTTATATATTTAATTTACAAGTCGTTCATTGATATCTGTAACATGTGTCAATTTGAAGTCATTGTGTACAAAAACATATACGATATATCTATACCAATTTAACGCCATTACAAAAACATATATCTATGCTAATATTTGTGACTGTCGTTTGTTTGTCTGTCTGTCTGTTCAGGGTTGACGGCTACACTAGGGCTGTCCCAAGGCTGAAATTTGGTGTATATAGGTAGCTCGGACCGGTGAGTAACATAGGCTAAGTTGCGTTGACCTACCGCTTCCGGCTTGGGAGTAACGGGCATTACCCGGGCAGCGCCGGGTTATCCGCTAGTCCATTATATTTATTTCCGGGAAAACATTAAATAGGGTTGGTCACCATGATCTCTGGTTTACAGGAGTCGCTGTAGCCAAATGCTGAACGCAAAACCATAATGTAGCATATGATCAAATCTACATTTTGCCAGTGATTGAGAATTTTATAAGGGTTATTTCGAACAACATTTGTCAAAACAGTACATTGTTCCCCGTTTAACCGTAACGGGTTTGGTTTGTTTTGTTAAATTTCTCCCGCGGGGCTTGTTATTCAGTGTCTGTAAATCTTTTGGATCGCTTAACAAACGAAAGGTTTGTATAATTAATTTTTGATGGCAATCTAAGGTAGGCCTACTACTTGATTCCCTACTGTTATTAATACCTGTTCTCCACAGGGGATGTCCTGCTATCTCAGATGTGATGATCTTAAAGATAGACTGTCGACAAGTTTATGAACACTGCTTGTAGTAATATTAAGTCGTTGATTTATTGATAAAACTATCTTTTAGATTCATCTGTGTACAGAGAAGAGACATTTAATTCATTATAGTATTCTGAAGCTAAGTTTGAATGATTGCATAAATATTTGTAAGCAACTTAGGATGAGAACTGGTGTGTTTGTATAGTTGTTGCATCTTACTCATCGCTGTAATGATTAGCGTGGTAAAACGCGATAAACTCATCAAAGTAATGCGAGTAATGCATTCCAATCGATCTCGTGTTCTGCCATAGGTACCGATTTCAACCCGTGGTAGTTACCATGACCCTAATACAGTAATCTAACGTTAAAGTGAGAAATCCTCCGAAGTCGAGCAATAGATTTACTTCTTGTAAGTTAAAAAGGGCTTTTCGCATTGATTATCTGCAATTCCAAAAGCAACTGACACAGTATAGGTCAAATATCATTTGCAAAATATGTTCTTTTTAATCCCAGGTTGAAATATCAAACATTAATTTCTATGTAGTTGGGTTGCTTTGTTTCAAATAGTTGACATATATCTCAAATTGCAATTGTTTTAATGTCACGACTTCTGTTATTAGGTAATTAATTACATCCGATTATAACAAAAGCTTCATGACCAAAGAAATGTAATGAAATGCAGTTATTACTATTGCATATTTGGGTTGGGGAGGGGATTTATAATAAGAACCAATTTCATATTGTATCATAATCTCAGAGCTGGTACCTACCTTTTACTGTCCTACCCCCCCCCCCCTCCCGCTTTGAAAACTAAATTTAATAAGTGTTATCCTTTAAATCAACACATGAATACAGCTTACGTATCTTTATCTACTAGTATTATCTTTATTTGGTAGTTTAATCACTTTATACATACCTATATCAGTAACACGCAACCTATAGATATCTCTTATCACAGATACCGTTATGTATACTTCCATATTCCATTTATTAGCTACAGATACTGCACCTTATGTTCTGATAATGCACCTTATGTTCGGTTCACTTGCTTGTGTAACAGTATTTCGTTACAGTCCATTTCACCGTATCAATTCCACACATTGTCTCGCCTTTGAAATCCTTGTTAATTTCTACCACAGGTTCCTGCAGTTCATCATATATAGTTCTATTGGAAGTATTGAACCGAAATAATTTTCATACATTTTTTTGTCCATTCTTTAGACATCAATAGCGGTAAGGTTAGATCTCGTTTTAACGTAATTTCACACTAACTCACTTCCAGAAGAAGGGACAATAATTCCCCGAGTGGCTGGATTCTACTCATCATGTTCTGGGTTCTTTTAGTTTTTTGGGGCGATCTTTTTTGCTAGTTATATATTATCTTTATAACAGCTTTGGACTTGAAGAGACATTGACATTTTCAATAGGAAAAGAAATTTCATCGGTGTGATATACCTGATTCAAAATAACCCTGGACTCATGTTATCGAAAAATCAAAGCAAGGGCCAACTCCTTGAAAACTGCGATTGGGTATAATGTGTATACAAATCGTAAAACACCTATGTATACGAATCGTAAAACACCTATGTATACGAATCGTAAAACACCTATGTATACGAATCGTAAAACATCTGGCGATGGATTTATGTCTAAAATTCCGTAAGCACACTTTGTTTAAATGATCGGCGACATAGCTTCTCCTTGTTTTTAGGGAGATTTTTAAATTTTGCTATTGAGCTTCTGTCTGCTTTAGAATGACTATTACCAACCTTAAACAACATTCAATTATTTTTATATGCCACACATTAAAATGTTTTCGTAACCCCTGTTGGTCCGCTATTCCCTCCGCCGTTCACAATTGAATGTGGACGCGCATTATAGAGGCTATGATTGTACATTTGTATGTTTCAGACTTGGAAGATTGCGGATTTTCAACGATTTCGGATAATTTGTGTTAAGACTCTTATGATTCTCTATCATTTAGAAAAACCTTGTGGGTAGTCTTTAAACTAAAGCTATAATTCCACTAATTTCAAATTTTACCGTGTTTATGTTCGTGAAGGGGTTGACCTTGATTACTTCGTAACATTTTGTAGATGCTCTAGAGGCTATATGAAAACCCTATTATTTTTCAATGATTTCTGGTAACTCTAAAGTGATCATCCGATTACCGATGCATGTTTTGTTTAGCGCATAAACTTCAAGGGTTGTTGCCTTTGACCAGCTTTTAATCTCTTGTAAATAATCATATTACCTTCAACAGAATACAAAATGCGACAGCCTTGATGGACTATCGTACGACTTATCTGCTCTGGTCGTATGTTTTGTTACCCGACAACTTATCTTTGTTTAATGACCACAAATAGAGACGGGTTGTTTTTATTTTATATTAATTATTTATAGTTTATCATCAACCGAAAGCATGTCATTTTCCTTCTGATAATGTGTATATTATAAGTCACTTTGTTGTAAATTAAGACGGTGCAGAAAAGCAGGACGTTATAACCCCATTTCATTTCATTTGTAAATTAGGAGCGAGTCTGTCTTATTTTTGTAATACACTCTTTCTTTATTTTAGTTATAATAAAATTATCAATAATCAGTTCCAAGAATGTGATCTGTTAATAAAATACTCTGTAACCTTATTTGAGTTTGACATGATCAGTTGAATTGAGTGCCAAACATTTCTTGGTGAGCTTTCTCCGTGGAGATAGGAGTTAATTTGAAACTGATTGGTTTAATAAGGAAAATAAACACGTTGTTGGTTTGTGTTTAGACGAGCAGCACCTGACACTGACAATCTGTAAACCATCTTATTTTGAACTAATTCGCATGGCACGTCTTTAAAAAATAAAATACCCTAATTAACTTATTGGATGGTTTTAAGACAAATGACAGCCATTTTAATTCTTGTCATTACATTCCCCATGTATTATGATTTAATTCTAGTTTTCGTGCCAATTTTCTTATATAGGAGTAAGTGTTGGCCAACCTTAGTTAATAATGGATAGGACATATGCGTGTTTCTTACATTACGGAGTTCTGACTTATTTAATTACGATGTTACTGGATAATAGTGGGCTATGTAATTAATCAGCGATGTGGTTAACTTCGACGGATTTCTGCATTTGTAACCGTTTAGAGACAAAGCCATTATTTGAGGTTCTCGGATTTTCGTCGCACGACAGTCGAAAGGGGTGACGGTGTATTGAATAAAAGTATAGGCCTATGTATGTCCGTGAAATTCGCATATGTGCAATTGACGTCATTGTTTTGTTTGTTTTGGCGGGGGGGGGGGGGGTGTTCATCAATATTTAATGCAAAGACATTATGTTTTAGGCATAATATAGATAGTGTTCAGTTTTTACTATGTCGTTCTATATTATAACCGTATACTTATCATAGTTACTATTTATATCGTCAATCCTTCATCTTATCTCTTATCGTCCTTAAAAATTTCGTCGTTGCTTCACAGTAATAGTTGGCCATTAAAGGTCAATGTTGGTGTCATCCATTATCACATATGTGATACAACTGGTTAAACACATTCCAAATATAATTTTAACACAGAGATCATTGCTACGGTAGATGCGTAACGAAGATTTGAAGAAACGGGAAGTGACGCAAAAAATGGAAAACACGAGTTATCCTTATATATAACTAACAGAAGTAACGAGTGATAACAGATACGCGGTCGAATTTCAACTCTCTTATAATTTTTTTACTAGATAAGAGAAAAACGATAAAAATAGAAAAGGCCCGTGCATTCCCATGTTTTTATACCTTCTTTACATAATAAAAACAAGGTCACGTGGTTAAGTGGGTAAGACGCTGGCTCGCTAGCCTGGAGGTCGGGTGTTCGATCCCTGCATTGGCCGAGAAACTTCATCCAGATTTTCCGGCGTGGTTCCCCCTTGTCAGTGATGCAGGACGGAGGGCCTGACAAGGACAGCTGTCTATAAGTCGAAAAACCGAGGTCCCGTGTATACATTGTAATATACGTAAATGATCCCTTGGCAGTTGGAATTCGATATAAGAGTAGGCGATAGTGCCGCTGCCCGGGCAAAATTTCCCTCATAGCACACTGTATGGCGTATGCCCGTCTTCATTAGCCCAGTATAGGAGCAGAACAGTAGGACGTTAAACCCCATTTCATTTCATTTCATTTCATTTCAGGTTATGCACCGTGTATCGCTCGTTACTGTAGTCAGTTATATAAGGATAACTGGTGTTTTCCATTTTTTGCGTGGCTTCCCGTTTCTTCATATCTTCGTTACGCATCTATCGTAGCAATGATCTCGGTGTTAAAATTATATTTGGAATGTATTTAACCAGTTCTACCACAGGTGATAATGGCTGACACGAACATTGTCCTTTAAAAAAATCCTTCAAGCTTCCCGTGTCCAAAATTTGGAAGGTCTGGGCGGTTTTTTTCATAGATCAAAATGGTAGACATATTGTTGTGTCCGTTTCCAGTTGAATTTAAAAAATCCCCGACCTTGTAAATGTGCAACTTTCTTTTGAAAGTTTAACGGAAATTGTTTTACTCTGAGCTAAAACATTTTTTTACAAATATAAATACATTTCAACTATTGCTAAACGTCTGGCCGACATTTTGTTTCAATTTTTAAAGAAAAAAACGAAAAAACATGTATCTATTTGTTTGGCTGCTAAAAGCTACCAATGCGAGAACAATGAGTATTAACTGTAACTGGGACAAACAATGGGGGTTGGTCTCAAAAACGTGAGTAAAACAACTTTTGGTGTAAATTCTGAACTTGGTCTTTTCCTTGTGGTGTTATTCTCCGTCTTGTCTCATAAATTAACAATAAGAAAAAGGAAATGGTTATTAAAAAAAAAGAAAAAAGAATCAGTGACTGTATATAAAGTAATAAATGAAATGTTTAGTTATTATGTAAATGGCGAGACAAGGTTACGTATAAATATGCATGAAATTAACGTTCATATTTCAGAATTTTAAAAAAAAATAATAATAACACGTCAAAATAAATGAAATGTTTGGATATTATGTTAATACTGCGACAAGTTCGTGTATTAATATAATTTATGTTAATATATCAGAATTAAAAACATACCACGTCATATGTATATTATTTATGTGTAATTATTGAGTTAGATTTTATAAACTATCATAGTATTATAATGATATATCAGTATATTCTAGCTTCCTGAATAACATTCAATTGTATTATTGTTACTTAACACCAATCAATTCATTCTGGCTTCCTGATTAACTTTCAATTGAACAATAAGTTCATTCTGGCGTGTGATAATCATATGCGCCAGTACGCCTATATTTTGTCAATTTTGCATAAAGTTTAGTTATTATGTAAATGCCGAGACAAGGTTACGTATAAATATGCATGTAATTAACGTTCATATTTCAGAATTTTAAAAAAAAAATGTTTAGATATTATGTAATACTGAGACAAGTTCGTGTATAAATATAATTTATGTTAATATATCAGAATTAAAAACATACCACGTCATATGCATATTTATGTATAATTACTGAGTTATATAATTATAAACTATCATAATATTATAATGATATATCAGTATATTCTGGTTTCCTGTATAACATTCAATTGTATTATTGTTACTTAACAACAATCAATTCATTCTGGCTTCCTGATTAACTTTCAATTGAACAATCAGTTCATTCTGGCGTATGTTAATCATATGCGCCAGTAACATTTGTCAATTTAGCATATTTGTTTAGTTTATTTTCAAAATTTAGCATCCGATCCTAGTATATATGGCCTAATTATCATTTTGAGATACAAGTTTAATCTTTTGGAAAACGTCATCGTTAACCTCTATAAATTGTATATTTCATCAAAACATTCATCCGTGGTCATTTCCTTATAGGACAATAAGTAAACGCCTTCTATCCGTATTGCTGGTTTCCACATAGTCCGTTGGGCTTATCTTAAAAGTTGTCCAATATCATCTCAATGTTTAAGGTTAGTTGAACTGTATGGTGTTTTCTATCTATATTGTACCGCCTTCTTTAACCTCTCCTCACCCCACAACACATCATAAATTCAATTCTGTAATGAAGTTGATGACAGTTCGTTAGACTGGAGAATCGGTTTTCGTCATTCCTCATTCGTCAATTCATGAAACAGATTACAAATTACTTTTTAGCCGTTAACAGCGTTCTTTCTATTCCCCTAATTCATCACCCTATCCTTTCATAATTTTCTTTCGCTCATTCTTTAATTTCGTTTTGACCAATCTGTGAATCTTTGACGAGGCTGACAAAAATCATCATACAGATGTTTTTGATGAATCGTATCCCCTTTTGCTTCTGTATTGGCAGCTTGTTTCCCGCCAAAAGAAACCAAGTACTCGTTAGTTGTTGAAGAATTCAACACAGCGCATGCTCGTGAACTCATGTATTGCAGCCTATTAAAAAAGTGAACGCCCTGACCCTGGTATGTTGTTTCACTGCCTACTAAAGCCGTTTCTTATATAGTATAGAAGCTATAGAAATACTTGGTTTGTCAGGCGTCAGTCATTTTGTGCGATGAGGTATTTTCGCCAGCTGTCTTAATGCAAATGCAGTGTTCGAAAAATCACACTAAGTCCAGTGAACTAGTCATTTGGCCATTAGCCAGACTACATTAAACAGAATAGGCTTATTTTTGGCTTTTGTTTTGTTTACAACAAAAACTAACATAAAGAATAGAATGTTGTTTTGTTTATTGTAATGCAGAAATAAATAACTGGGTATGCGTGGAGAAAGAAAAAAAAAACTCGAGCGTGGGCTAAATGACTATTACAGATCGCTCTTGGTTCATTCAACACGTATTAAACAGAGTTTGTGAACATCCAGGAATAACTTACTAAACATTGATTATTAAAAAAAAAGAAAACTTCTCTAAAAGGAAAAGTGTTTACATAAACTAGATGATCATGCAAAATAAACAAATCGACACGAAAAAGGTTGTTTATAAACAAGAGTTGTGCCCCTTTATGCTTTTTCTCAAAGATTACTGCCCGCAGGGGTAAATCTATTTGTTAAGGTCAGCTCAATTTTTGTCAAGGTCGCTGAGATGTAAATAAGGTTAGGGCACTTGATTGTTGGCAAGATTGTAGGTTAGGGTTAGGGAAGGCATTGGGGCTAGGTCCAGGGTTCGGGTTAGGGTTTGGATCAGCGCGCCCTGTTTACATCTCGTGACTTATGACGAAAAATTGCGCTGGCCTTATCATTTAGCACTAACCCTGCAGAGCTAGTGCTAATCCTAACCCTAACCCTGGACCTAGCCACAATGCTTACCCTAACCATAGCCTACAATCTCATCAACAATTACGTGCCCTAACCTTATTTACATCTCAAATTGAGCTGGCCTTAAGAAATAGATTTAGCCATATCTGGAAGATGCAACTAAAAATGTGTTTATGGAAATTTATAAGAAGCCCATTCGTCTGCATTTTTTAGATAATATGAAATAATAACGGGTCTCTAATATTAATAGTCGCCTAATGATGATAATAATATAAGGCTAGACTGATTTGTTTTATTATTTTTATATCGTAAATATATCCTCTGGTGTACGAAAAGGCTGGGATAGATTTTTTGATGGTGAGCGTTTCGTCCTGATGATTATCCTATCTGTTGTACATCATTAAAATATACCGTGACACGGGTCCATCAAATAAATCCAGGATCGGTTAATAAATAGAACTGGGACAAAAATCTGTTGGTTTTTTCTGTTTATTCAGGAAAATGATTTTTAGTAATATAATAAATTGAAACATCTGTTGTTAGGTTGTCCTGCACAGTTTTCATCAATTTCTAATAATAGCCAATCACGTGTGTAGATCTGTAATTGCTTACCCAATTAAACAAAACTACTTTAATACTTTTTGTTCATCTCGCGTGGTTTAGTCAAATTAGACGAGAATAGACGCCGTGAACGATGACGTTGCCGATTTCTTCGTACAATGACAATGTAATATATAGAGCACATACTTGACTATAATGTCGACACCCGCCCTCATTATATGCAGAGTTTGCTGAAATAATGTTGCCCTTGTTTTGTTATCAAATGATAAACGTGTGGTAGATTATTATCAGGCGTATCTAGCAATAATACACATTATTTTCTTTGCAGATGTTGGCCAAATACAGCCAAAAATCAATAACTTTTCCCTTAATGAATGGTTATTAATTGATATCAAAATATTAATCATTTACAATTTTAGCGTATTATTGAGTCTGTGAAATTTTCTTTTCCTCTTTTCTTTCTTTGTAAGAAAATCCGAAAGTTTTTATATAGAGAATTTATTGAATATTACATGATGTGATTATTATTATTAGGCCACTAATATTTCTAGAATATTTTTTGAGATTCGGATGAATAATATGATGAAATAAAGATAGTTGGTAGGTCATGAATTTTCACTTAAATGTAGAGACAAAATATTTTATATTGCTGAGTTGTCGGGAACAAAAAGAGTAATATCATAATTTTTTGAAATTAGTGATTGCATGAGCGATAAATATAATAAAAAGAGGAAACAAATACTGCTGTAAGAACTAAGACATTAGTGGTACGTATTAGGGATTCTAGAAAGAATAAGCATAGCTTTCTGGTGTACGACACCTTTCATATCAAATTGTTGTGTCGGTAGATTAAGAGATGAGTGGCAAAACGTTTTCTAGTCTTTTTTTGTGTTTTTATAGTTTGTTTATATCTTTGTTTGGGTGTTTTGGGGGGTTATATGAATATTTTTAAATACATGTATTCGATTTCGAATTTTACACCAATATTTTTAAAGAGTCACATAAAATTTCCTTGAAAACGTAACCCGAAGAGAGAGAGAGAGAGAGAGAGAGAGAGAGAGAGAGAGAGAGAGAGAGAGAGAAATTGGGTTTAACGTCCACTTGACACAAACTAGGTCATTTCGGGACTAACACATGCTTCAATTTTATTTCAATAATTCGCTTGCGCGTAGGGGTCTTTAGCAGTGGAAGGAAACCGGAGGACCCGGAGAAAACCCACGAGATTGGACAGACAACCCTACTCCTTGTCACATACAACCGTGGAATCGGAACCACGACAGTTGTCTCAATAACAGACCTTATGAGACAACGCGCACGCACTAACCATTTGGACATCCAACCCCTGGTGACCCGAAGAAAACCTACAGCCGTGTCACAACCTTTACTCTACACTGACATTTTGTGTGAGTTTGATAAAATGTCCACTTATCTATGTCATCTAAGTAACAACACGTTTTGAACGTTAAGTATGAAAGAAGAACTATTTCTCTTGTTTGAACCACTAATCTCTTGTAATGAATGAATAGTTGAGATAAATTACTGCATGGAAAAAAAGTTACGAGTCTACTGTCATTTGGACACTTGGTTAAAAAAAAACCCGAAAAATCCTTTTTTTAGGAACGACCTTTAAAACAGCAGTCGTGAAAAAAAATCAACTAATTAGTAAAATTTGCATCTTGTAAGCTAGTAATTTTGGACAAATGCCTGTTAGCATCAGGTTACAATACTTCTGAGTGGTATCTATGCAAGTCAAGGGTTTTATCCCAGGCTTTATAAGGTCGCCTTTCTAACCCCGTCATGGATTTGTCCCTGCTACTCTGGACTCCGGGACTTGTAAAGCCACCGACACGAAAGGTTGAAGTAAGGATATACCAAATTTAATGGTGCCGCGGTGGTCAAACGGTATAAGACTTCAGCCTCTCGACTAGAATGAGAATGTCACGGGGTCGAATCTCTAATGAACCTTAAGGTGCATTCACACTGTATGCGAGTTCTACCCTAGCCCACAATCTCTAAATAGTCTGCGCGGGATCGCTCCGGTGTGATCCAAGAATGATCATCGGTATTTCCGGCGTGGTTTCTCCTGCCAGTGGTGCAGGATAGTATTTATTGCGCATGCTCTCCAGATAAGAATATGACGTTCCGTTTGACATGACTTGTGGAATATGTCTAGCCTCGTTCTTCGAGTCCCTTGTTACAAATCGCGCTGAAACGGATTAAGGTATTGTATATCAGAAGCCCACCTTTTCCCGGTAAGATCACAACATCAATGTGGACTTAAATTGACAAAAATTTGTTTTTCCAATGTCGAAGACTTTGAGTTGGAGACTTAGCTACTTTAAATGATCATTCGTGATCTGAACACACCATATCTCTGTATTTGGATTTTTAACTGGTTTAATATACGCTACCGCAGTATATTATGTTTCAGTGAGGAAGAGCTACGACAGGCTATACCCGTGCTGTCGAAACTGCAAACCTCCATTCAATTTTTTAAAACATTACTTTTATTTTAATTCTATCTATTGATAAAAATATACTGTTTATTTTGGGAAAGCTTTATTTATGATTAACCAATGTGGGGTGAAGAATGATTTCATATACCCCAGTAAGCAATTAACATAATTAAACAGTCTATTTTACTGTCTGAAAAATACATTATTTACACTCACTGACCAGTCTTTGACATTCTGATAGATTCAGCAGAACGACCCCAGTTGACCCCCAATTCCCTAATCTTGCGGTTTTGGGAATTTTTATAGGTTTATTTTACCGCCATCTATAAATAATTTTTACTCTTTAAGATCCTTCAAATCACATTAGTGACAAAAGGTGCGTTTAGGTTCAATTGTTTTAGAAAGACTGGCCCATTAACATTACTTGTGATTTTGAAACATTGTTGGAATCCAGCGGCCATGATGGAAGGTCGTGTCAGTACCAATAACTGGCAAAATCATTTATAAATAATCTAAGCAATTGGCCAAACTGGAAATTCGGCAACAATAATAGATGGTCTTTCAACGTGATTATACGACAAGTATTTCTCAAGTCATTTCCAAATACACGTTAGTGATTATATCGTTTTAAACCCATTGACCTCTCGCCTTGAAAGAAATAAGCAAGCACCACAAGGCTATTTTCAAGGGAATGTTGACTTATGGCCATGCTTACAAAAAGAATGCATCTAGAATATAACTTAAAGTACCCTATTATATTCTCAAAGAACTTAATGTGAAATTGTAATTCAGAATTATTAAAGGTTATTTTTGCTTTGTTTGGATGTTGTAAGGTTACAAGTATATGATTTATTTAAATCAACCCATTATTTTGTCCCCATTTCTTACCAATAGGTTGGGATAGGTATAGGTATTTAAACGATCTAACCGTTTTGAGGTGAAAATAAAGTGTTGAATTATGCTATTTCGATTAGTGATCAGACAAGTTTTATTCGATGAAATATTCCTTTCGGAATGTTGAAAAATTGTCTCGGAGTTTTTTTTTCTTATTTTGTTTTTATTTAACAACATTGGCATACTCCGTGGATCTAAAATTTAAATAATGATAGATATCCATTCCACAAAACGACGAGTTTTAGTTTTGAGAAAAGTATTATGTTAAATAAACAAAATTTAAACCTTTTCCAGTCCAATTGTCTCTTTAATACGATGATATGTAATGTGGCTGAAAAATATAGGGCAGGTTCAGTAATGTATTATTGCAACATTACCTCGGTTCGTTTAATAGCATATTAATGAAAAGTTTATTGCGAGACCTTTATTATAATAAGCATAATGGTCATGACAGAACTGAGAAACGTAGAATTACAGGGGACCATTTTGGTGTTGTATGGGTTTAACATGAAATAACACGTCACATATTAAAATTATAGGTTACCAATTATTACAATAACATGATTTATTGCAAAGACGTGTAATATTTATTTGTAAATTTATTGTTAAATCACCAATACTTATTATGTCAATTATCTTCCGATATTATCTCACTGGTTGGTTAACAGGACATTTTCTGTTAAAGTTTGTCAATTGATTGAGTCTATGAAATATTTATTAGGGTTTCACACTGCTTAGCTTGTGTAAAACATTATTGTTTTTGTTAGGATTATTTTTTTTTTCTTAGTATTTTTCTTTTTCTGTTTTGAGTAGATCTCAGCAACTGCTTGTCGCATCGTTACGATGTCTTCTGTTTTACTGGGAAAGTGTGTGTGACTTAGATAAAGTTATTTTGAACGTTCTGCAACAATGCGAAATGTTCGAAATCACCGAAGTTGTCGTTTATAAAAATATTGTCGTAATTTTAACAATAATCGTTGGATTTTAACTTTCGATACACTTTGATTTTTGCAAAATCATCGTAGATATTAGGCGCCAAATTATAAAATTTTACCCCCCCCCCCTCTTTTTGTTTTAGCATTTTACGCAGGATTAAAACAAAATTCACATGCTCCGTGGTCCCAAGTGTCATTTTATTTTTTTATTTTTTTTTTGTCAGTGTTTGTTACCGATAACGTTTCCGGTGGGTCGGAACGTCTTTTCGAAAGCAAATATTTGGTATAACTAAAAGGGTGTGCCCTGTAAAGGCGCACAAGATAGTGAGCTCGTTTTTTTTAATTTCGATTTCATTTTCGGGCCATTTAGATTTAAAGGTGAGAAAAGGTCTAAAAATTCAAACTTTTCAAATTTCTTCGTAACTTTTAGAAACTTGCAGCCATAATTCATATAAAGACAATGTATGCCAACATTAGTTTGTAATAAAAGCAGTTGCTGAGAAAAGGGCAGTTTTGCATGAGTCACTTTTCAAGTTATTTTGCTTGTGAAAGTATTAATTATTATTGGATTTTCATATAATGCACAAAGAAAATGTTCGTCATTTCAAACTGATTACAATTTAAAATTGACACCGGAAATTACACAGTTTTGTTCAAAAGTGTATTTCTAACCTTTAAAATCAAAACTTGATGTTGATGTTCATTAGGTGAATATCTTGACTGAGTTCAATGATTAACATTTCCCGCTAAAGCTAATCAGGGCCAAGCAATTTCTTTGACTTTAATTTTATTTGATAGAGAGTGATGAAACTTAGTGTATAGTTGATAATCAGTTTGATTTTTCGATACTTTTGAAAAAGATAAACCTACAATTAATTAATATTTGTCATTTATTTATTTCTGGATTTCGGCGGGGAACAACAACCTCACTGTTGGCGTGTTTCAACTGAGTATTATTTACTACGTTTTGAAAATTTTAACTTTTAGTTTAAATTAACAGATAAATAAAAAGAATACGGTCATATATATATCACACAATCGTTTCTAACTTGTTCAGTTGTGGCGAAATGGACGATGTTCTACAAATCACTTTTCAAGGTTTTTGATCTATCAAAGTGTCAATTATTATTCGATTTTCATATTTTTTCAACTGAGTATTATTTACTACGTTTTGAAAATTTTAACTTTTAGTTTAAATCAACAGATAAATAAAAAGAATACGGTCATATACATGTAGATATCACAAAATCGTTTCTAACTTGTTCAGTTGTGGCGAAATAGACGATTTTCTACAAGTCACTTTTCAAGGTTTTTGGTCTATTAAAGTGTCAACTATTATTCCATTTTCATAAAATTTTCACCATGTGAAGCATAATGCTATTTATAAAATTAATGTTATTTTGGTAAAAACCAAATTATCATCCGATCTGTGTGAAATGTATATGCATCCTTTAAACCATTGTAATGAAATAACATATTGAATTTCAGCATTTTACTTATTTTTAGAGTTATGGCCCTCGTTTCACTTTGCAGAACCATGTGAACGCTCTAATGACAAAAGTGATTAAATCTGTATGAAATGTATATGCATTATTTAAATTAGTGAAACGAAGAATCCTATTGAATTTCAGCAATTTCCATTGATTATGTCTAGAGTTATGGCCCTTGTTTAACTTTGTCAAACCCTATGAACGCTCTTAACGACAAAAGTTATCATTCGATCTGTATGAAATTCGTATGCATTATTTGAATTAGCGAAACAAAGAATCCTATTGAATTTCAGCAATTTCTTTTTATTACGTCTAGAGTTATGGTCCTTACTTCACTTTGTTGAACCCTGTGAACGCTCTAATGACAAAAGTTATCATCCGATATTTATAAAATTTATATGCATTATTTAAATTAGTGAAACGAAGAGGCCTATTGAATTACATCAATTTCCGTTAATTATGTTTAGAGTTATGGCCCTTGTTTCACTTTGTCGATCCCTATGAACGCTCTAACGACAAAAGTTATCATTCGATCTGTATGAAATTTATATGCATTATTTAAATTAATGTCTTGAGTCATGGCCCATGTTTCACTTTGTTGAACCTTGTGAATGCTCGAACGACAAAAGTCGTCATCCGATGTATATGAAATTTATAGCATTATTTGATTTACTAAAACGAAAAAGGCTGTCGAACTTCAACAATTTTTGTATATTACTTACAGAGTTTATGCCTTTGTTTGTAGCACCTTGTGAAACCTCAAAGGACGAAAATTATAATTTGATCTATTGTCTTGTAAATTCCGCCCATTACCTTCAAAAGATTGGTTGACGGATCGGACGATTTAGCTGCCGTGGGGGTATGTTTCGTTGCCTGGCAACCTATCTTTGAAGTAAATGGTAATTATTATTCATATAAAATTATGACATTTCATTCCAATGGACAGCTAGAATAAATCAATGGGATCATATAGATATCAAAAAAGTGTTTCTAACATCTTCCCGAGAAGTAACTTAATTTGTCAGGATCACTTTTTTAAAGATTTTTCGCTTTTTAGTAAGACTTTATAAAGGGTTAATTCTGTTCAATTTTTAAACTGTCATCTAAAGTGTTGTTTTTTTCTTTAATCCAGTTTAAATATTTTGTTGGTAACAGAAGTGATATCATCGTTTCGAATCTTCGTTTGCTGCTGTTAATTTTATGTCATGTAACAAATGTATAAATGGAACTGTTATTGCTGGATTTATTGACTAATTCTGCGTCCATTTTATAACATATTATGTGAAGTGACGTCAGTTCAACGATAACGTGGCACCTGTGAAACCCGTCATCACTGCATCGCAGTTCTAGTTACATTATCAAAACTATAATATATATTTCACTCGAGTCTGTTTCACGTTGTGTTTTTACCTTAGTATTAATACGGTGCCTAAATCGTACGATTGCATTACATGGCTTATTGGTCTTACCTTTATTAAATGCCGCTTAAATATATCTTATGAAAGGTCGTCTGAACCTGTGTAAATAGAGTAGGACACAGGGTTTTGTGCTGTATAACCCCATATTTTATAAACACAGCAATTTGATATAATAAACCTATCAACTATATTCAGTACTACCCCTGTTCACTGTATATATAAAAAAAATAGATGTGTTATAATATACTAATAAATTGTTTAGAAAATATGTTATAATTGACAACGACATTATTAACGTTTATAGTGCATCTTCGGATTATGCAATACTTATGCATTTCCACATCAGTATATAATTGCATTATAATCATGGGAATGATAATGGACTGTCAACTTCTATTACACATGGTTTCTGCTTAAGACGATGTACCTCTAGAAAAATATAGAATCCTATGATATATTTAACCAAAAAAAAAATATTATTGATATTAACATTTTTGTCAGCTGACATATTATATCCTATGCGGCATGTTTTCAATTCATTAATTATTGCATATTTTTAAAACTTAGTCTTGTTGTCTAAGCGAATATTTGCGATAAAAACAGACGAACAAAATAAATATTTTATTTTTTTGTTATATATTATTTATCAGTATATCCACAAACATGGGAGAAAGTCGTATTTTTTTATAAGACTGGAGTGTACAAAAGGTATTCTTACTAACTCGATCAAGTGTGAAAAATAAAAACAGAGCTATAGTTTAAATCTGTTTGATGCTTTCATCTTAAATGTTTTCTCGTGTAAATATTGGAACTAGATTCGAGTGTCATTTGAGCGAGTGACTTATACCTTTCACGCCGTGTTAACATCAATATCAAACAGTTCGTTTATTCAGAAGCAAAAAAATCAACATCGCTTTTATTCTAGAGGTGTGTAAATCTATTTGTGTAATTGATTCTCTCCTGCAAAGATATTCAACATTTCTACTACTTGAAATCTTTGCGGCCATCTTGCTTTCCTTTAGTTTTCACATTGTTGAAATAGGCTCCTCTTTTAAAACTAATCTTTTACAAACTGTAATAAATCATTGTTTAAGTTTCCCGCCCCTAACTCCGCCTATAAACAGATGGTAAAGTTATCAAACTACAGTGGTTTTTTTTTTCTTATTGTGTTTTCAAATTGTAAACCCCTTTTCTCTCTATTTATCTACATGCGTGGCAAGAAATTGCATAATGTTAACTGCATTTAAACGCCAAATAATACCTATGTGTACATTTTGCTTTCTAGTGAAATGAAACCACTCTTAATATTCCCATTCTTTTGTGTGAAACCGCCGAGATCCAATAGATGTATTTGGTCTTCTGAGATTTTCTTAATATTCCGTTACTTTTATGCATTGTATAATTCCTAATAGTGCACAATTTAATAAAACAACAGAAGTATCTTATTTTAATAAATTGAATAAAAAAATTGGTTTACTTTTTTTATGTACAATTTAATAACGCAACAGTGGTATCCTATTTTAATAAATTGAATAAAATTTGTTTGGTTATTGTGAGTCAAATACTTCTTGTTCAGTTTATTCACACAGTTTACAAATCAATTTATAAAATTCTTTACATTGAATATCTCTTTTTGTATACATATTCCTAATATAGCCGTAAATGCTGCAATATGTTTATCTCTTATAGTTAACTGACTTAGCATACAGCTAAGTTGTATGAAGTCACGATAATCAAAGGAGAACAAAATATTTTATTGCAATCTGATTAAGAAACAGATCTATATTTCGTTTCGTTTTTTATGCTTTCGATGGCCTACACTACATGAAGATGTGGGCGGTTATATTAAAAGGTCGCGTGAGGGGTCGTACGAACGGCTTTTGACCCTATGACGTCAGACATTGATTAATCAATCAGCGTTGACCTTTCTAGTGGTTTACCGACAGTTCCATGCATCGCACGCTGAGGTCGCCGTAACAAATGGTTTCATTGGCCAATCCCTCACGCCATCCAGAACTCTTCCAGATCCTAGTGTAGTACAGATGAATAAAATGAAATTTTGAACTATAAAAAACGAAACGAAATAGGATCTGTGTTTTAATCAGATTGATTTTATTGCTACTGTTTATAAAATACCTAACCGTATATTGTACCATGCTTGTTAGAACATGCATAAATAACACTGTAGTTAGGCTTCTTGCATAATTATTATCTTTTATTCGTTAATTTATCATTGCTATTATTTATTTGATGTGAAAACAAAACAAAAAAGATTTATGTAAGAGATTGACATGTTTGTACCAAAAATTGCAGATGAAAGCTGTATTGATAATATAACAGAATACATGTATTTATAAACCAATTTTTTAAAACTTTATTTACCTATCTTACACTGAACCTGACACATGCAACGTTATGTAACTTGAAATATTTCAATATATATATATACCAACACCAGACATGATATGCTATAAACATGACTTTATCAGACTTTAAATATTTCAATTGTCACTGGCTTTATAAAACTTTAAATAATATGACTATAACATTATCAGACTTTAAATATTTTAATGAACCCTGGCTTTATAAAACTTTGAATAATTCAATTAACATTTACAAGTGTACATTAAATACTGCACTGAATACACTGTAGATACTTTACTTAATGCAGCGTAATTTTAATTTTAAATATGATTGTTAGTAAATATAATTACATGACTGGGTATGACATTATGGACCTGGCGTTATTTAACTGTAAATACATATAAGTCACTGAACATACCGCAATAAGTGTAACTTTAATATTATTTAATTGGGCCTTGTACTTACTATTTAAATAACACACTGAACATAACCTGAGTTATCAATTACATTAAACATGGTATTGTTTAACTACGAACATAAATTGTATTAATATTATTATGTTAAATCTACATTGATATTGTTTTACACACCGTTATTTAATTAAACGGTGTCTAAAACAATATCAATGTAGATTTGTAATGCGTTTGGGTAACTGTTAAAACAGTTACCCAAACGCATTACATTATGTAGTTTCAAATATCATTTACACTTAACGTGGCATTATTTATCTTCAGTAGCATTTATACTTTACGTGGCATTATTTAAATTCAGTAGCATTTACAATGAATGACTCTATTAATCTTCAATAGCATTTAAACTTTACATAGCATTATATATCTTTAGTAAGCCACCGTGGCTAAGTAGGTGAGACGCTGGCTATCTAGCCTGGAGGTCGCGTGTTCGATCCCTGCATTGGCCGAGAAGTTCATCGGGATTTTCCGACGTGGTTTCCTCTTGTCAGTGGTACAGGACGGAGGGACTGACAAGGACAGAGGTCCCGTGTATGCATTGGCGTGCACGTAAATTTCCCTCATAGCACACTGTATGGCGCATGCCCGTTTTCATAAGCCCGTTGGGAGCTGCACAGTCGGACGTCATTTCATTTTTATATATTCAGTAGCATTTACACTTACATGATTTTATTAATCTTCATTAGCATTTACATTTTACTTAGCATTATTTATCTTCAGTAGCATTTACATTCACATGAGTTTATTTATCTCCAATTGCATGTACATTAAACATGGCATTATTAAACATGTCATGACCATATGTAACTAGAACCAGCATTTCCATGTGATTTTTAAATAGATTAGCATTTACATTGAATACCACTAATATACTATTATTTATATATACCGTCTAAATAGCATTTACACAGAAAGCCACGCTATGTATACCATTTACACCAAATATTGTATTATTTAACTCTTAAGGGATTTTTTGTTATTAGTATTTCATTTAGAACACAAGCAGTGGTGGTTTAATTTATATATCTAGGTGCTGTACTTAACGTATCTTTCATCTATTTGAAATATAAACATTATGAAAGAAGCTAAGATAACCTCAACAGTGTTGACGTGACCTATACTTATAGCAATAGATCAGTTGATGAGGTATGGAAGATAACATCATTAACTGAATAACTTACAGTTTTTCTATCAAGGTCACAAATATCTTAATCTGAAAAAAAAATTATATATTTCTGTTTACAGAAATTAATAGCATGCTAATTTGCTAAACAAAAAAGGTGGAGAGTTGAAGATGAATATTGTAAAACGACAACATGAGAATTATCGATGTCTTAAAACAATGTTGTGTGGCAATTTTGGTCATCCTACAATAATATAATGGAAACCTTCTTTACATTAGCTCATAACCCGTTTATGACGAACTTGTTCTCTATTAGCCATGTTGGCAGATTTGTTTTAATCTAAATATATTCGCCCGTCTATCAAATTACTAGAACGGTAAAGTGTCAGTTAGGTATTTCAATAAGAAAATTACTCTGTATAACATATATTTGATAGGCGAAAGACGTATAGTAGGCAATCAAAAGGTAGAGAAGTATAAACGATAAGATTAACTCTGACACGATAACTTAAAACAAATGTTCTATTGGAAACGTTGCCAAGAAGATATTATATATTATAAAGCAATATGTAAACAAACTAGCTTAGGTTTCAATTAATTATCATATGCAGGTATATTAGAACGATTGCCTATATATGTTTATTATAGTGTTTAAAGAGACATTTATTTATTTATTTATTTATTTATTTATTTATTTATTTATTTACCTTTTTAGCTACATACGATATATCCCTTTTTGTCTACTGGTTTAACTCATTACCAATATGAACACTACCTTCCAAAAGTAAACTTTACCACTGATTTTATTGATTTGAATAAATTAACTCCGTGCACTTTTGTGTTCTAAAAAAATGTCATTTAGCAAGTGTGACTTGAGCACGAGGAGGTATATGCTTATATAGGATATGTAAGACTTTTTAAAAATATAAAAAAAAATAAGTTCACAAAGCCAACAAATTCTCCATTTAACTCATGAAAACCTACACACTGCTGTTAATTCGATGAATACCAAATATGAAATACATTATCCTTTTTCTCTTGTCGCGCTCTATTTCAAAATTTGACAAACTCCATAGGGGTGATTTTTCTGTCTTTTCTGGCAGTGTATTAATGAATGTTTTAGCATTTAATATAACCCCTGATGTGCGTCGGCTTACTGCAACGTGCTGGGTAAACACTATAGATTTACTCAAGCATTGGACTTTTGCCATTATTAAATGACTTGTATTACAATAAAATACAAAGGATTTCCCACCGATTTTTTTTCGTTTCATTTATTAAACATCAACATAAGATTGCATCCTTTTTAGCAACAATAAAAGGTAAAATAAAGGCGGGGATTTTATGGGTGTACGTCATTGAATCGTTGAAGCTGCTTATTGATTTAATGCGAACTTTTCTGCAACCTTAAGAAGTACAAATCGTTATTTTAATGAAAGAACAATAGCTGAGCTCACTTATATTATTTGGTCGAATTAAAGTAGTTTTGTATACAATTGATTGTCTAATCATGAGATTTCTTCCGCTTGTAATTTTCTTTTACTTTGAGCTCGTGTCGGCACAAATCCATATTTTATCAATGTTCGGCTCTGTGGTGCGTATGTCTAACACAATTATTGGTATTATATTGGAATCAGTCAATGCATGCAAGTATATTAGAGTTGTATATGCATCCGTATATCTGATAGATGTAACTTCTAACAATAGAGTTTGTTTAAGACTAGATGTAATAAGTCATACCTTAGATTATGTATCATCACCATCATCCAGGTAGGAATACATCTTTATTTGTGTGACATTTAATTAAAATCATCAGTTTTATTAGTATATAGGATATGGCATTTATATAGGCCTACTGGTTTAGTAATATTCAGCTTGTTAAAGATGGCCGAGATATTAAATGGATTCGAACAATTAACCGCGTCATTTGATAATTTAACGTTTTAATGGGTTATTGAGACTGTGTTTATTATCGTAACAATGGTACTTGACAATCGAGAATATCTTTTCAACACTGATAACTTCGCTCAGAATAAAGTAATTAATTTGACTAAAATATTCATTTCTCATTATCTGTTTTGATCCATAAAAGCAATAATGACCAGCTCTATCTAAATCTTACCTAACGCATCTTTAAAAAATAACATTGTATAACTGTATGTATTTTGATGTGGGTATATCCGAAGTACTGATTACCATTTCTGTAGTTCTCCTTATTAGGCTTTTCGCTCCCCGTTTTAGGAATATAACTTGTATATTTCATCGACTTCAGTGGAAAGTTGCACAGTAAGCGGAAATTGGAAATTTAGCAAAAATATAGGTGTTGGTCCTTTATCGACAATCATGATTACTCGGCTACACGGCATGTATCGGGGTTTTCATTTGTTCGGTTAATGCCAAGAAGGAGATATTGACATAACAACGGCTACTATTCTTTAAATTCCAACTACCAGGGGTTCTTTTACGCGAACCATATTTCACGTACGAGTGTGCCTCAATTATTCATCCCATCCAAACGACTAGGCACACTTTTATTGCCAGTCTTAAAGGCGTCGCACCTGACACACGAAGACCTCTTGAAAAATTCTGATGGTTCCTCTCGGCCCATACAAAGAAAGGGAAGGGAATTGGCTCAAACGTGGGTGGGGAACAAGGGGCCAGCATTTCAGTATTGTTGTCACCCCTGTCCGACCGTCATCGACTACAATTGCTAGTGTACGCTCTGGGGCTGAATTAAATGATTGACTAGAAATGTCAACAATTTCTGATAATTAATGTCAGAGTTATGGCTCTTACCAACCTTGAAAAATGTCGTGGACGCTCTAGAGGTTAAAAGTTATCATCTTGAAATTTCTACACAGAGTTTTTGTCTGTGCGACAAAGAACTCAAATACCTAAAATGTTGTCTTTCTTAAATGTATGATGAATGTGTTAGCACAACGAGGAACTAGAAGTCAATAGAATTTTAATTATTTCTCATAATTACTCTTGGGCAGTTTCAGTGTCTTGTAAATGCTCCCATTATTACAAAGGGTAAATATGCGACAACATGCTGCAGATGTAAGTTTCGTTACCTGGTAGCCTGTCATATTAATAAACAAATAATAGCATATAGGCCAAAGTAAAAATAATTAATATTAGCTACTCGCTTCGCTCAGATATACCTTTAACTATATGTTTATTTTTAAACTAAAAAAACGGGGCCGACCTTGCCTTTAGTATATAAGATTTTGGGAACCGACCTGTTGGTGGTGACTGTTATTCATGGGTTTTGTTTTGGGTATTTCATATTATCGTGTTATGACACCATTCGCCATGGAAAGATTGAAAATTACAAAGAGATAATAGAATACTTGTATTTGATATTACAACAACAGCTCTGATGACCTATTTAATATAAATATTATAAAGTTAATATATTCGTTACATTATAAGAGGTTTATGAAAATGAAAATATTTTGAACATTATTTTTTGTTAAAGAGGGGTTATCACTTTCAACAAGAAAATAATTATCATTTGAAAATAACAGTAGACATTTAATTATCGAAAATCTCGAGAAAGAATTTTGAGCGGCCTATATCTCACCGATGAATTGTCAGATTTTACGAATATGAAACAGAGCGACAACAATCTCCAAAGTTGTAACTAAATTGTCATTTTCACAATAGTCCTGTATGATCTGTTGCAAAATCAATAGACACGTGTTCAAAAAAGGTTTTCTCAGAACTATATTTCAAAGGATTGATGGACATCGTTCTATACCACATGCCACCATCACTCACTTATATATATGGCAATTTTCAGAATTTTTTACTGAAAATACTTTGCACCGAATAACGCTATAAAATATAAATCATCAAACGATTTCACCAAATTAATGTACTAAATGTATAGACAGAATATCAAACTAATTTCAAATGTCCTAAAGAGTCTAGTACCCACGCCGATTATACATACATATCGATTTTTTTTCTCCAATTGGATGGAAAATCAGTTATTGAGTGCTGACTATTTTTCATATAAGTGAAGAATTATTATTATATACATCAGATACACCATGCCACTTGAGAATTCACGTACATATTTGTCGTATTTCTGTATTTCAAATGATTACTCATCAATTGAACGCTTGTGCAATTTTCAAGATGATCAAATTTTGTATTTAAAAAAAAAACACAGATAAACTCAGCCACCTGTTCAGCTAAAATTCACTGTACTTGCAATTAATGGAGCCAAAGTTTCTTAATTTTTTCGGGTAGCATGCTCCCGAACGCCCTACCAAAACCACGCCTTCAATGATCGTCCCATATCCTTCGGTCAATCAAGTCTGAACACTATTGTGCAACTGTTTAGATGGTAATTGTAAATGTCATTGGTTAAAACTAAATGCCAAATGAAAAATGCACTTATGTAATTAATCTAATTGTAATAAAGGACCTTCGTTTTCATTGACGTCTATAACTTGCTTCAGAAGTTTTCTAATTTTGTCTATTTGGAGGCGGGAATCTATACAGTCATTCCGCTTGAAATTATTTTTTCAAAAACAAAAACAAAAAACAATGGCTGCACCTTGTTCTTGCGTGAATTTAATTTTTACGGTGATAAATAATTAAATAGGCCATTCAATTTTCAAATAATTGAATGGGATTAAGTCTCGTATTGTTCAATTATAAATACAATGAATTTATTCAGCTTATAGTCCGTGTAATTGTGTAATTAATTAATTAATTAATTAATTATAATTGCAATTTAAAAAAAATCATTTGCATCTAGGAAATAGATAACAATTTATGTCACGAAAGGTTTGGATAGTGTCTATTAGTGTTATATTAATTGGATTGGATTTTTTTTACTTTCCTTATAATTTCCTTTTGCGAACAATAATGGCGGAAAAAGTAACTCGATGAAATTTTGGGACTCATGTAAAATTGTAACTATATATTATGTTGACTATATATACACCATCTTATTAATATTTCACGATGAAAGGCATATATGCAGTATATCGTGTAGCTGAAAAATTGATTTTATATTATTTTGGCTATCAAATTTAAAATCTTTGTAAATGTTGCCGAGTCAGCTCTAAAATACAAAATTCAGAGAGCCAATGTAAACGTTCCCTAATATAATTATATTTGTTGACAATAAGTAATCCTTTTCTCTACAATATGTAAAAAGAAAACACCTCAAAATGACAGCTATGAACTCGTGTGCAACGAAAATAAGAGACTTTGTTATTATGAGATAGTTTGTTTTTTCTGTCATTTTAAGTCGTCAATTCCATAATAATTATACATAATTAGCTGAATTATAATTTCGTTGAAATACTGAAATACATAATATACGACGTGTAGTCTCAAAATGCCATGAGAGGGAATTTTTCGTGTGGAAATGATGCAGGTCAAAATTATTTTTGATCAGATTCTATTTAAAATTATTGGATAGTTTAATTTGTTAGGAAGACCACGTGTAAACTGCAACATCGCATTGATAAAAAGACCAATGAACGTTCATCAATGGTACCATGAACACTGTCGCACACGTAAAATAAATTTTTAGGAGTTGAAATGTGAAGAAAAGTAGCCCGGTAAGCTGGAGACCGATCAAAATTCTCCTGTCATAAAAATAAAAATAACCGTCTTTTAATCTCAAAATGACTAATGGTAATTTATTTAGTGCTGGCGTCCGGTTGGTGGATCTTAAATTAAAACTGGGTGGTTTAAGTCTTGTTATCTGCGCGATTTATGGGTTCGATCCTACACTTGTACGTGACTGCTTTACATACTAATATACAGTAAGCCATGGGTGGTTTTGGACAGTAATCACATGATAGGGTATAGGTTGTATTTAAAAATATATCGTCTTGATATTAAAAAACATTTTATTGTCTTGTGTCTTAATATACATCACGCTGCCACGTGCGGTGCTAAACTAAAGAAGGGAGACAACCAAGTTGAACAAAGCGGACCGGTTTTGTCCAGTTTCTGTAAAGTATACGTGATAATTTCGGGTATTTCAGGAATTGACTCTCTACTTTTATATCAACATTAACAGCTTTACTTGTCTAGGAACACTGTAAATATAAAAAAAAATGTGCAAATTGGTTTTAGTCAAACTAGAAGAAAATATCTAAATCTAATGAGTTAATGACACTGATCAATGTTGCGAGAGAGAGAGAGAGAAATGGGGTTTAACGTCCACTCGACACAAACTAGGTCATTTCGGGACTAACACCTGGTTCAATTTTATTTCAATATTTCGCTTGCGCATAGGGGTCTTTAGCAGTGGGAGGAAACCGGAGGACCCGGAGAAAACCCACGAGGTTGGACAGGCGACCCTACTCCTTGTCACGTACAACCGGGGATTCGAAACCACACCAGTCGACTCAATGACAGACTTTATGATACAGCGCGCGCACGCTAACCATTCAGCCATCCAACCCCCCCGATCAATGTTGCATTACCTGAAATGCCATTATTACTCTAGTAGTCACTTAGTATATTGCTTTTGTAGGTGTGGGGATGGTTGTTGTTAACTAATTGTTGAGGTTTAATAAGGCACGTGTACCTGTAGACCCAATGTGACACATATGGCTCTTTTTAGGTTATTAATACTGGAATAGTGCTTTAAAGCGGTGCGCCCAACCTTTAAGATTCAGTGCCAATTTTCGCAAAGCATTTATTTTTTCCTTTGATTCAAGAGGTTAAGATTAGATTAAGTAGCATCAGATACAAGGCAGGACTTACTTTATCATAACAACACACACAGCTTATATATGTGAGAAATTCATTTCCTTCTTATATTTGTATTTAGCGTTTAAAAAGCAATCTGATTAAAATACAGATCAATATTTCGTTTCGTTTTTTTATACTTTCGATGGCCTACACTACAGACAAGTAAAACGAAATTTTGAACTATAAAAACGAAACGAAATAGGATCTGTGTTTTAACCAGATTATTTAAAAGGCCACCTCATATCATTAATAGCTAAATGCTTGAATTCTTTGAGATATTCAACACTACGAGAAAGATTGTGTTTCATCTTACCATCTGATACCACTTCACAATTATTTGGGGATCTTGAATAACTGTTAATGCTTATAATAGCATTCTTAATTGGTAGCGTTTGGTTGCTTTTTCGAGAACACCTGATGTCACAACTAACAATGTTTGTTGCAGTTTTGTATTAAATTCTTTAATTTGAACCTATTCAGAATTATAGTAGCATATAAGTATTATTATCACCTAGCGCGAGGCAGAATATGACCCATATTACACCTTGTTGTTTTGGGAAGTTCACATAGCTAACTAAAATTAATATTTGTAAGCTGTACCTTATGATATATTTCCTAATAGAATTCTTCCTGAATAGTATTATTCATTTTTATGATTTACTATTGTTATTTATTATAAACAGTGCTATTGGTACCATATAACTTAGTCATAGAATAGGAAACGTTTTAGTCAATAAACTGTTTGGTAATTAAGGCTTTCGATTTTATAGGAATTAATGGATGTGGTTCCTTGCTTCAGTAAGCACAAACAAGTAATAATAACAAGCATAGTAAATGCATTTATATAATTCGATTTTCTCTTTTATTTAACAGAGCTTGTTGTATTAAGATACAATGCTGACACATTAACGATATTGTGCAACAGACAATAGAGAGATACAGACGAGACTGAACTTACATCCAAATGGCTTTTTCACCATTTTAACGAAGAGAAGAAAAAAAAATCTGCTGACGTGTAATTGTATTGCAGAAATTTCTATAATTCTAAGAAAATTAAATTCACTCCAATCTAATTTTCTTATGTTACTCATTGCTGTTATGGGATACAACATATTCTAAAGCAGTGGTAACAAGCATTATCAGCTAATTAGGCACGTAACCATTGCTTGGGGAATAATATTTTTTTTATTATTTTCTCTTGCAGAGACAACAATAATCTGTATGTCTTTATGAAAATGATGAGTTGTCTATCTCATCAAAATGAAGAATCATATTTCCCGTTTGTTATGAAATCGTGTTATCACTTTGTACATTTTATTAACATTATATTTCTTAAATTTATCTTGTTTGGCTATCCAATTGAATGGAAGAACCATATTGATTTCTGACGATAAGAACTTACAGAATTATTTCCTTTTGTTACGAAATCTTGTTTGCGCCTTTGAGGTTTTCAATTCTAATCCGATCTTTCTGAAATTTGTAACTGCGTAGATGACTTAGCTGATGGTGGACGTTTGTGTCGTTGCCTGGCTTCTTAATTATATAGAATAACCGATGTCACCATATGTTAGGAGTTCACATAGTGTTAAAATCTGCTGTACTGTTGTAGCTGATTTGTTTATAATGTCACTATTTTAATGGGCTGTTAATGTATACTAGTAATTGACATATTACATAGGGAAAATACAATTGTTTGGCCCTTGAGAAACCCCATTTTTTCAGTAGCGCGTGGGTATTAGTTACTTACACGATCAATGTAAGATACTTATTATCTATATAGTCACTGCGAAATAAATTTATTTCACTCTCTAACGTCAGTAATAGTTTACAAATGAAACCCATTAATCCTTTCCTTACACAACACATCGCTTTATTGATGTGCCAGATATGGTTTCTTGGGGGATCACAGGTCAACCGTTTCCATAGAAACCTGATTCAACTGCTTTGCCGCCATTTTTAATTTTGTTCAGTGCCTGCCAAAGGACGGAAATGGATTTAGCAATAGGTGTTCCAGGATGACAATCAGACGGTAATTAGAACTCTCTTGGACTTAAAAGATGTCAACATTACCAACTATATCAAGACACTGTCTAGAAGTGTAGATAGTGATTGCATTACCATAAGACTATATTGAGTTTATTCCATCAGTAAGGTGCTGGTGCCATTTTTTTTGTGTTTTTAAAGAAACCACTGTGTGCGTTGTAAGATGCAAACGAAAATTATGCTTTGGTTGGATTATAAAAAAATAATTCTTAAATTTGACTACGGTTTAAAAATTAAGATGATGCTCATTGCATTTCCAAACCCTATCTTAACCCTTGTCTGAACCAAATGGTCGACAGTCACAAAAGTCCACAAGCTATAGAACAGTGGTTTTAAAATCACATCGTAATGGTTTCATTAATCGTGATCTGTGACGTTTTTTATCGTGTTGTTAGCTGTACTAAACAAACACTACTTTTCCATGTCTGAGCCGCTTACGTCGACAATATCGCCAAGATAGCTTAAAGGTGTATAAAACCAGTGTGATATGTGTTATACAAGACAGTATTATAGAAAGCACGTTAGACTTATAATTATTTCCTGCCATCCATGATCGAATACTGGTCATATACTTAAAGGACAATTTTGGTGTCAGTCATTATCACATATGTGATAGAACTGGTTAAAAACGTTCCAAATATAATTTTAACACAGAGATCATAGCGACGATAGCTGCGTTATGAAGATTTCAAGAAACAGAAGTGACGAACGCAAAAGGAAAACAGGGGTTATCCTTCTATATAACTGACTGAAGTGACGAGTGATAACAGATACACGGGCGAATTTCTGCTCACTAATAATTCCTTCGAAGACAAAAAGTTGTTATGTGGGAGGATATCTGATAATTCAAAAAAGCAATTGAATGTCACTAGATAAGGGAAAACGAGAAAAATATAAATAGTCCGTACATTCCCTTGTTTTTATTCATTCTATACTTAAGAAAAACATGGTAATGCGCGTACTTTTCTATTTTTTCGTTTGCTCTTATCCTCCCACAGTCTAATATAACAACTTTTGGTCTTCGAAGAAATTATTAGTGAGCAGAAATTCGCCCGTGTATCTGTTATCACTCGTCACCTCAGTCAGTTATCAGGAGGCAGACCACCATCAAATTTCACCATCTCGGGTTGATATTTGGGTGTAGAATGGACGAAGAGAGTTTGAATTAACATTTTCTGCCAGGTTTTGGTAAATATTCATGATTTTGAGACGGAACGATAACGGGGTTATCAGGTTGACTACGGTGATATGTACGGCAACTAGTTACATGTTTTTCAAGTTTGTTTATCTCAAAATTTTGGTGGTCAACCTCATACAAATTTTAGTGCAAAGACATGACCAGTTGTTCCCCTGTCTGTAGGGAAAAGCATTCAGCCCAACGAAAATTTGGGGAAAAGTTGGAGGTGGGCAAAGAGCTCAGAATTAACATTGAAGTCAATGGGAAAATTAATGCGGGTCTTCCTCCATTATTCGTTACTTCAGTCAGTATTATAGTAGGATAACTCGTGTTTTCCTTTTGCGTTCGTCACTTCTGTTTCTTGAAATCTTCATAACACATCTATCGTAGCAATGATCTCTGTTTTAAAATTATATTTGGAACGTGTTTAACCAGTTCCATCACATACATGTACATGTATGTGATAATGACAGACACCAAAATTCTCCTTTAATAATCAAGTCTATTCGGATCACCCGTATACATGATTTGGTCTCGGCTTAAAATAAAACTTTACCATTTGCCAAATTGTTTAAACTTTTATATATCCATCCAGCTCTTTTGATTTAAATTATAAATCGATTCTTGTTTAAGATGGTTAATAAAAATGTCAGTGCTCTTATAGCTTAAATATACCACACCAGTTAAGTTGGTTAACAATTGCCAGCTTATATGCCATTTCGCGTCCGTTTTCCATCATCTTCTTGGATACCAGATGCACATGCGCATGTTTCGTTGTCTGTCAAACTATTTTTAGGACTGTTACCCCTTTTCGATAGACAACTATAATTCCATTGATAATGTGTGGAATAAATCAGACCGACAACCTATAATTTGTAAATTGTTTAGCTTTCTAAATTGCTACTTTCGTTTGGCGGTTTATATATATCTAAATGATTGCACATAAGTCGGACACCCCTGGTTTATTTATCAACCAGTAAATGAGAAAATAATGAAGCTAGCATTTCTCGCTAAAAATCATTTGGAGAAATTTGATTAAGTTCATATATTTTCAATTTCCAACATTCCAGTTGCGCCCAGCGTGTTTATAAATTCGTATTTTATAGTGTTATGCAATCTGGTTAGATGTCCCGTTAACATAGCGATGAGTCTTGGTTTTGGTAGCCTGCCTATGTGAACATTTAGAAATCTCAGCGAGGATCATGACAAGTAAATAATCGGATGGTTATTGGTAATTCCAATTCTGTCTGATGCGATTTATTTTTACCAACACGTTGTCGTCGACAAGACTTGGATTTCCCATTGTAAAATCGGTTGAGTATGATACGGACTAACGCCCACATAAATAGCTGACCTTTTGTAGCCCGGAGAAAATGAAATACACATGTAATACCACATGTGTATCTATGACAACGTGCCCTTTTTTCCTAAATGGAGTATATAACATGTACTATTGAACAAGTGACATTTCAAGATAAATCCTAGCTTATAGTTAATCACTAGGCCAGTATGCTGTCTTAATTCTTTAAACTACGATATCTGTTGTACAATTTCACTTCAGTTAAATCGGAAATTTTCTTTTCAAAACGCTCTTCACGATCATTTAGAAATTGGACACTCCTTTGTGCAATGCATCATCCTGGTCTAGAAACTAAACCACACGTATGAGTTGTTAGATCTTTGTACAATTTGATCGGCAGTTGGATAAATGTCTCGCGTTCATATTAGTATCCTGTGATCGAAAACATTGCAGTGCTGCTCTCCGTTACGCGGCATGACGTGCGCCAGCGAACCACGGGGGTTACTTACCGAGCTTGGTTGTATTCTACGGTTTACTGGTTTACTCCCACTGCAGGCCCAATTATCAAAACAAAGGTGAAAAAAGAAATACAACATTCTAATCGCACAATGACCTTCCCTCGTGTTGTTTACGTTACAGATGCATTATTTAATAGCTACATTTGCCTAGTACATGACTTTTTTCTGACTTCAAATGTCATATAAATTATTATTTAGACATTTAGACATTTATTCAAGCCCATAATCATCCCTCCAGTGATTCTCAACCAGTGTGCCGCGAGATCTTCCTAAGTTTGCCGCGAAATTTTGAACCGCACACTAAGACAATGCGAAAAGCCACTTGATCTTAATTGAGTATTCACTTGGTATTGGTACGTTCATAGCTGTGTTTTTCTTTATTTAGTTTGAGTCATTCTATGTTTCTATGACTAGTCTGTGTCTACGGTTGTCTATGACTTGCCATGTTTTTATTTTGCAAAATTCAAATATTTTTCATATATATTTAGCCAGGTGTGCCGCTATTTTTTCATGTGTTCCAGGGTGTGCCAAAAAACGTTGAGAACAACTGCTCTAACCCATCGGATGGCTGAGATATTGAATAGATTAGGTCACCGGCGCCATATAACGTTAAAATGGACGTCACTCAATAAAAGGACGGATAATTGATAGTGTTCGACACGAATATTCGATTATTCGCTCGTCCATTGTAATATTCGAATAGCAATCACCATATTCGAATATTTTCGGGTATCTACATTAATTATTCTTTTTGCTCTCAAATATTACTAAAGACGACATTCCTTGTCACATTTCATTCGAAGCTTACTTAGTTTGCCTAACTGCAGGTTGTAGGAGTGCTGCCCCTATATAGGCCTACCCCTATAACTAGTCCAAGCAAAATAATATTAGTGCGGATAGCTACTGCAATAGAAATGCGGACCACTGTTAGACCGGAGGCTCAGTGTGCGGGGGTGTCCATCAAATGGGCACAAAACCAGACCCAAATTTTCTACTGTAAAATTTTGCGTAGAACACGATACGATGCCGAGTGATAATCAGTCCGCCGTTGGGGCGTTTTCGAGATATTCGGGGTCAAAGGTCAAAAATGGGGTCATTTGCACTGAAAGTGAATTTAGCAAGTTTAAATTTTTATTGAAAGGGTGATTACTTTCGACCATTTTCAGCTTATTTTCATGATACAAGAATGACTGCGCATCCACTTTCAGTACAAATGTACTCATTAGACCCTTGACCCCGAATATCTCGAAAACGCCCCAACGGCGGACTGATTACCACTCGGCATCGTTGGGGTTGGTTTTGTGTCCATTTGATGGACATCCCTCCGCACTGAGCCTCCAGACTATGTGTATAGTCGGTCTAGACGTATATTATTACCTCAAAAAAAGTCACAGTCCGAAACCCGTCTCCAAATAGGTCAAATTGGCCAATATCCAAAACTGCCGCCGATTTCGGGGTAGTTGAATCCATGTTCATACAAATTTTTGTGATTAGTAATATTGGGTCGGGGAGAGGGGGTGGGTCATTCAAGATGGCGGCCTGTTTGGGCAGGGAAATTTGAATTATTTTACATCGGGATCAAGTTTGGTGTGAAAATATTTTCAAGGTAGCTGATTTTATTTTCGTATATAGTTTGCTTATTAAGTCTTCCCCCCTGTGTCAGTATAGAAGGAAATCCAATTAGTTTTGTAGGTTTCCGATTAGGGACTGGGGATTAATGATACTCACGCCTTAGACCTAATACGATGCCATTCATTTATTAACATCTTGATTTTTTAAAAACATTTCTGACCTACGGCAGGGGCCACTTCCAGCTCACTGCGGTAGCAGCGTAGCGGGCATGTTGACTGAGGCCACTCTAACGTCGATAACTAAACCAAGATGGCCATGGCTATAGAAGCACGCGGCGAATTCATTTCACAAAATGATTTAAACTTTAAAGATTGATTTGAAATGCAGTGAAATGAAAATTAAAAAGCACAAAAAATGACTAAGCAAAATTATATGTACTTAAAGTGGGTGAATTATAATCATCTTTACAACAATTCAACACCAATCTGATATATGTTCCCGCGTGCTTCTATAGGTTTGGTCATCTTGACTCAATTTTTCGAGGTTGGTGACCAAACATAGAGACGGCCCACTACGCTGCGTCCGCAGTTAGTTGCGGGTGGCCCCTTTCGACATGCCTGCTACATTACTTCCGCATTGAGCTTTTAAGCGGTGGACAGACTAGGCGAATGATTCGACCGAATCGTTCTAGAGACTTAAGTTAATATTCGATTGATTTTCAGTGATTTTGGATAATTACTGCCAGAGTTACGGCCCTTGATCACTTCAAAAAATCTTGTGGACGCACTAGAGGCCAAAGTCAATATCCGATTGACTTTAAATTTATACACAGTGCTTAAGGTCATGAGACGAAGAATCCTATTGATTTTCAACGATTTCCGAAAATTACTGCCAAAGTTATGGCCCTTGATCACTTTGAAAAATCTTGTGACGCTCTAAGAGGCTAAAGTTATCATCCGATTGACTTCAGATTGATGCACAGAGTTAAAGGTCTTGAGACGAACAGGTATATTGATTTTCAATGAATTTTGATAACATGAACAGCTAAATCCATTATATTAAATGTTTCGTATACTAAATGTTAGCATGGAGCAGAACTTATAAAAATCAAACAAATTCTAATGATTTTCTGATAATTACTTAATGAGTTGTTACTCTTAATCAGATTTTAGTGTATTATAATTGTTTCATTACCGAAAAAAGTAAAAATATGTGATAACTCTTGTTGACTGCCCGGACGATTTAGCTGCTGTGGCCGTATGTTTCGTTGCCTGGCAACCTATCTTTTATTTTGGCAATTTGACCCATTTGGACATGGATTTCGGACTGGTACTTTTTGGGGGTGAATGTATTACACGTCTAGGCCGACCATGGACGACATTCGCAATGCCCGGGTGATGCGGAATTGAGTTATAATGTCTGGACTATCTTGACTAATATCGTGGCCAGGCCCCTAATTAGCTGGATTACACCTGATCACCGTATCTCTTTAATTACCATGGTAACTATAAACTGCTCGTTCATACATGTCTATTGAAAGGTATTTGGGTATACCATCCACCAGTGTGACCTCAGAAAGAGCCTTTTCTAATTTTGATTGACAAGAGAAATCGACTCAAACCCAGTACCGTCCGCATGCTACATTTTTTGGCAAAAAATCTGTGGAATAACTTGTATATAATATGCATTAATATAGCTGCATCACGGTTTAACATATATATGTTTGTTTCATATTTGATTCTAGTTCAAGTTTCTAGTTGTAGCCTTAGTTGTCTTCTTATTTTTTTTTTTCATACGCCTAGTTTATGTGTGTGAATACGCTCTGGTCAACTACCTTCGAAATATCAGATCTCGGCTACTCATTCCTTTTAGTAGTTCAAACTTAAAAATATCTGAATACTAATCGAATACAAATTTCAAGACACGTCGAATATTATTATCATGAGAATAGTACATGATAATCTGATGTCAAAACGTAAAAGACTCATAACTTCGCTCAAAATAAAGTAATTTGACTGAAATTATCAATATATTCACTTTTAATCATCATTCTTTGAACTTTATAGCAAATCTATGTCTCGCAGAATGCATCTTTAAACAAATGCGCTTCTCTCAGTCATTAACCTAAATGTTTTAAGAGGCTTCTTTCTGTCATCGTACGGATTTAATGACACATTTTTTAGACTTGTAAAATTGGATGTTTGGTTTGATAAATATATGCTTCATGTTACATTGTCTGATTGTCTAATTAGGAGAGGTTTTTCGTTTAGCAAATCAAACAGCCACCCTGTAAACCAACAGCTTTCAGAAACCGAGAGAGAGAGAGAGAGAAATGGGGTTTAACGTCCACTCGACACAAACTAGGTCATTTTGGAACTAAAATATGGTTCAATTTTATTTCAATAATTCGCATGCGCGTAGGGGTCTTTAGCAGTGGGAAGAAACCGGAGGACCCGGAGAAAACCCACGAGGTTGGACAGGCGACCCTACTCCTTGTCACGTACAACCGGCGAATCAAAACCCCGCCAGTTGACTCAATGACAGACCGTATGATACAGCGCGCGCGTGCTAACCACCACCCCCCCCCCACCTTCAGAAACCGTCAGAAACAAGATCTTAATAGTTTGACATCATAGTCATCTCATTTTGGATGCGCGTGATAATCGTGTGGAATAGCTGCATTTAATATGTTGGTTTTTATACAGGTTTATGTTTTAAATGTGATGTGGGAGTATGGACCCTACTATTTTTAGCCTTCTATGACTTTTTGTTCCAGAGTTATCCCCCTTTTCCGAAAACTTTGTAAACGCGATGGGCTGTAAGTGGGTGAACGCTGATTTTCTATTTTGGTGTGAAACAATGAGATCGGAGAGGATGAAACTTGTTTATTTTCATAATTTCGGAAAGGCTAGTGAACACGATATACGAGTAGATCAGGTTTCTTGAACGTATAAAGGATCTTATCAAATTTGGCCGATCCCGGTTTCGCCGATAAAGCTCCTTAAGATTTTTGGCGTGGTTTCGGTGAAGGATGGAGAACCTTTCAAGGATAGGCGCCTACTCGTTCGGGTGGGACGTAAAACTGATGTCAATGGTATACTCTGGCGATGACTTAAAATAATCCTTGCCAAAATATGAGGGCGTATAGCGCCGATGTATGGGCAAAATCTCTCGGATGCGGGAAGAAAAGTAGGACGTTTAACCAAACGTAAATACCTTTGGCGGTAGTTAATTTTGGATTTAAGAGCTAAATCGATATCCAAACTCTCCCTTTGTTTCTAAAAGTGTTTGCATTCTGATTTGTTTTCATAGAATACCTGTAGCTAGTTTCATACTCTTAAGAACATAAGTACCGGTAGTGTAGCAAGTGAGAATGGAGAATGCTTGTTGTGGAAAATAATTGATTTGAGAAAGTGTATGGAAACATTCCCAAGACGTTTTCGCAGTTCAGCACATTGTTCATTCAGCCGCTGGCCACTAATAAACGAGATCTATTATACGTTTTGTTCTTATTCTAATTTCACAAAACATACAGTAGAGTAAAAATGACACCGTCTAATATAACCCATGTTCGATTCTGAACTAATTAGTAGATCTTTTCGGTAGACTGCAAACACACACACACACACACACAAACAGCTAAATAGCAGGTAGACTGTCCAAACTAACAGTATGCATTAATGGAATATAAAATTCATATATACTGCACACACATCAGAATAATAATAGACAGAACATGTACATAAGAACAGAGAATTGGGTAGACTGCACATTTTTCAGTAGATTAATACACTGTACACACTGCAGCAGACTACATTATATAGACGGCACCCACCGTCACAGATGGACAACAAAAACCACAACAGACAATGGATAGACAGAAAACAGATTAAAACTAATATCGAAAAACTGTAAAGAAAATCAAACTAACATCGATAGACTGTAAATAAAATAAAACCAACATCGATAGAATGTAAACAAAATAAAACCAACATCGATAGACTGGAAAAAAAATAAAACCAACATAGATAGACTGAAAAAATAAAACCAACATATATTATAGACAGTAAACAAAAATAAACAACATCGATAGACTGTAAACAGAATAAAACTAACATCGATAAACTGTAAACAGAATAAAACCAACATCGATAGACTGTAAACAGAATAAAACTAACATCGATAAACTGTAAACAGAATAAAACCAACATCGATAGACTGTAAACAAAATAAAATCAACATCGATAGACTGTAAACAAAATAAAACTAATATCTGTAGACCGTAAAAAAATAAAACCAACATCGATAGACTATAAACAAAATAAACACTGTAAACACAATAAAACCAATACCTATAGACTGTAAACAAAATAAAACCAACATCGATAAACTGTACACAGAATACAAGCACTATCTATAGACCGTAAAAAAAATAAAACCAATATCGATAGACTGTAAACAAAATAAAATCAATATCAATAGATTGTAAACAGAATAAAAACGATATCGATAGACTGTAAACAAAATAAAACCAACATTAGTAGAATGTAGACAAACTAAAACCGATATCAATAGACTGGAAACAAAATAAAACCGATATCGATAGGTTGGAAACAAAATAAAACCAATATCGATAGACTGTAAATAACTAAAGATAGGTAGACTACAAACAACAATAGTGTACTATGGACCAGGAACCAGATCTATATTGAAAATTGTGATATCATATCAAAAAGGCCGTCAGTCGATGCGCAATTGCCTAGCATTGCAAGATTAGGCCAAACGAGTACACCATATTTTTGAAGATTAGGCCGACTGAGCAACACCGCATTGGAAGATTAGGCCGACTGAGCACACTGCATTGGAAGATTAGGTACAACGATCAGTAAACATAAACAACACAGATAAGTAGTAAACAAACAACATTAACGGAGATGTTCAGAATGTACAGTGTACACATAATATAGTACAATAAATAACAAACTGCACAAACTCGGGAAACATAGCGAAAATATTACGAGCTGTGATCTGCTTTAATTTTCAATGAAAATGGGTCAATCGGATATTGGTGATGCATGTATAGCAAATATCAAATGTATTTCTTCTGATGATCAATATCACTATTGCTTTAAATATATTGTTAACTTCAAACATTTGGCATGGGTTATATTGATTGTATGTTCAGTATAAGTGTTTAATTATCTCACTAATCATTTTTCTCAAAAGGTCCCACTACTGCAAATGAAGCAAATAAATACCCACTGTTGAAATACTATACAAACCAAATAGGTGGTATTTTGTTTGTAGTGAGAGATCACCATCTTCAATGATTTTATTTTTACCAAATGGCAATAAAGTATGTGTATTACGTCTTGTCTGGACTTGTTTCTGACACAATGTGTTACATATGTACCGATCTTTATTCTGAAATATTTTCGGGGGTTGGGCCATCCAATCCCCTCCCCCCCCCCGATTTATGTTATGGCCTTAGATATTATTAAACGTTACAATTTCCATTCTCGCTAGAATCCTGGATTGATGCTTAGACGTCTTGAAATAATCATATACTTCTTCCCGTGCAATCAAAAAAAGATTTTTAACGAGTTTAAGGGGACTTGTTATAACGGTTAACCTATATTTTCAGTTCGAAAGCTTTTGGGGGTTTTATCTGAAATTATAATATTTTAATCGAAATGAAGGCACAGAGTTGCTCTTAAACACACAATGTACAATGTGTAGGTCATTGATTAGCTATCAGTCTAAATGCCAAATGTGTCACTTACTATAGTACATCGTAACAGTATAAAAGTGCCCAATTGGTGTTGGTGTGTGATTCGGTTCTCCATAACAAAAATTACTAATTAAATACCCCCATTCCCTCCCCATGTCCACCACCTCGCGTCTTGGATATATTGTGTCAGCATATACATTATCGAATAGTGTTTTTCAAAGTGTTTGTCCAAAGACAGGGTGGCCATTAATTAATGTGGCGATATTGGTCGTATATTGCCGACCCTCGGACGATTTAGCTGCTGTGGGCGTATTTTTCGTTGCCTGGCAACCCTATCTTTTGTTAATTACAGCTTGTTCAACAATACGGTGTCGCATACATACTTATTTATATCCAGTTGTGCACGCTTTTGTATCCTACAAACCGTGCTCTGATTATTTAACCACTATTCATTAAATGTCGATAAATTATCAATCGAAGTATTTGTAATGAAAAGAAACAATGCCAGATCAACTGGGTTTGTGGTTTCATTTATTTGTTCTGTTTTAACGGAGAAACAGACCGAGCATTTGCGTGCTGTAGCAAAGGTTTTAGGTGAAAGCCAAAAGACATAGCCCACTAAGACTAACGGTACACCCTTTATGATATTAAATACGCCAACATGGAAATGTGGTCGTATATTGCCCAGTTTTGAAATTGATATATGTTGTTTACATCAGTGAGATAAATTTGTATCTATTATTTTGCATCCCTCTCTCTCTCTCTCTCTCTCAGTGACTATTTATTTGCTCTCCACGAATTGTATGCACCTTCAAGTGTGTAGTGATCGCTGACTTACAGTAAATTGGTTATTGTGAGGTCTAAACACATGGCTTTTATGAGTTAATATTATCTGCATTTAGAGATACAAGGTGTAAAATTGTGTTTTAATGGAAGCTTGTGGGATTACACCACCATACTTGAAGACATTTTCTCATATCGATCATATAGTAACAGACATTGCGCGTATAATTAGTTGGGTGTAGAATTCTACAATACAGCACAGATGAACTTATATCATAGACCTTACAAAATTTCCTTATAATATAAATGCAAAAGCTAGATAAGTGAGTGGAGGTCGATTACACGTCGATGTCAGTAGATACAAATCGGGTATATTTCAGCCAATCATAGGTCGCAGTGTGAAATAAGAAACAAAACAATGATAACTTCAAATGACCATAACTTCTGCTAGGATAAGTACTGGTCAGGGTTGACCAATTTGAATAATGTTTCTGTTTGTTAGAGTTCGTGTATGATGTTAAACACTACCCCTTTAAATAGATTACTAAAAAGAATAATAAGTACGCATAAGTGGAATATTTTTGCAAAACATTATTCTTCAAAAAATAAAATGTTTTTTTATGTGTTGATTTGATTTATGGAATGACACACCGTCCTCGTTGATAATGCTTTGTTTATGTGTGTATACGCTATCTTCTTTTTCTAATGTCTTTTTTTAGAAATGAGAATAAGATACATGTATTACGTTACAGAATAGGTATACTTGACCTAATGCAGCCATTGGCACAGACGATTTGACAATCTTCTTCGTTTCTTCAAATAACACCTGTTTGATCTTGTTCAATAATGAAATTGTCGATTTCATTTGATATTGATCTGGTTTCTGAGACGGGACTCGTTAAAAAATTGAAGTCCTTTATGATATATAACCGAATGCTGTATCGGTGTCAGCACGGAAAGCCAAACATACGATACAGACTTGACAAAACAAATCAACCAACATCAACTCCACCATCTTTATATCTTGTACATCAAAAAAATATATATTTGTAAAATCAAATTTAGTTCATTTATAAAGTGTACACGTCTACCGGTTTTTACAACCTGTACATTAATTGAAACCACGCGTTTTCCTGATGTATTGTAATATGCGTCAATCATTGTATCTCAGACAATCTCAGTTAATCAATAAAATGAACATTTTCCACCAAAGCGATATCTTGGAGTGTGGTGAGATATTATAAAATCATACGCCAATAAGTATGCTGTGGGGAGAATTTTACCCAGACAGCAATTGAATTCCAACAGCCAATGGTTCTTTTTCGTGCACGCAAACGTGTATACACGAGGATTCGGGTTTTCGTCCCATCAAAAGACTAGTCGTCCTGTATCTCTGATTGGTAAGGGAAAACCACGCTTAGTGAGCCGGTCCAGAATTAGGACCAACAGGGGCTATTTTGGGGCCCGAGTAATTTTGGGTGAAGGACAAAGGATATTTGTTTTTGAAACAGCGCGGAAATATTTTTGGGAACCCATACATGTTTTAACGATATCGTATATTGTGGTTGATGAAGTCTAAACATAGGCCTGTTCGTCACGTCACTAGCTAGATTATACCCTAGCCGATTAAATATGAATATTTTATCGATTTTTGCACTGTCAAAGAGAAATTTCATCATCACTGACATCTAAACGGTTGGTGTCTTAATCTGTATTAGCTGCCTAGAGATTTACCCTGATTTCCAGCTTTTAGCTTCGTGATAAGCCAGTATTAATCATGTTTTGCTTCGGTTATTGGGTATGAGGAGTTGGGGCTCTCAGGGCTTTTAACTTCGATAGAAGTACAACATACTACTTGTACTTGTAGTTTGCTCTTCATGCTTCTTTCAAAAGTTCTGCGTTCAACCCACAACATTTATACCCAACATATAATTGGTTTCACGGTGATTTGTTTATAAGATCTCATGTAGAAAATAGTCATGTCTTCTTTAACAGAGACATTCTGACTCTAGCTCCCCTCTGATCATTTATTAAGCAATATAGCTGACTGTTTGGATTTCAGTAATTTGAGTGTTTGTATTGTCAAGCGAGTAGCATTTCTAAAACAGGATTGGGAATCAGACTTCCGGTATTATTTAGTATTAGCCCATCGAGCCCATATCCTCTTTGGTGACTTGGTTTCGAATCCCCGGTTGTACGTGACAAGGAGTAGGGTCGCCTGTCCAACCTCTTGGGTTTTCTCCGGGTCCTCCGTTTCCTCCCACTGCTTAAGACCCCTAAGCGCAAGCGAATTATGGAAATAAAATTGAACCATATGTTAGTCCCGAAATGACCTAGTTTGTGTAGAGTGGACGTTAAACCCCATCTCTCTCTCTCTCTCTCTCTCTCTTTGGTGACTATGGTGCCCATTTACATTTAAGTTTAAGGGCATGATAAGAGGGTACCTTAAAGATTTAGAGATATTTGACCTCTTCTCCCAAAGCCATGTAGACTTGATCAAACATAGTAGCTCGGCCCTGTAAGCACCTTAAAGAAGAAATTTTTCTTCTGTTCCAACACTCATTGGGTTCGAGGCAAATTTGGTAGTATGTTGCTTGAGAGGTGAACAACATTTGGATGTATTAATACATTATTAATGATGGTGCTCAATATTGTTAATTTGAATATATTATGATATAATATTAAAACTCTGAACCTTCCGGAAGAAAAGGCAATACAACCAATCTCATATATTATGTTATATACATGCACATTGATTGATTTTGTCAAACATGATTGACAGTAGCATTGATTAAAGGGATCATGTTTTATGTCATTTAAGTGATTTGATTATACAGCACATGGAAATCTAATAACTGTACATCGTATTTATACGTTTTATTATACGAGATACGCCATTGTCTGTGAACTATTTTTAGTTTTAGTGACAGTCGTGTCACATAAACATATTTATTTATTACTTCACAAAGATGGCAGCCATCTATTTCTGTATTAATATTGCTATGGTTCGTCTTCATGTGTAATATTTCACGTGTTTAGTCAGTTGTTGTGTTATCGGCACACTACGTATGGTTCGTAACTGGGTGATCACTTGGAATCTATCAATAAATTATGCTGATCGATATCTCGGCACGTGGGTGGCAAAAGTAAAGCCTCCTTTTCGTCCACAACACAGTGAGCAGGTGGGATTAAGCAGGATTTATAGCGACAAGCAGACACAAGGACTATAGAGTAGTGGACGACACCGACTCTCTATTTACCACAAGACATACCGATTGACGTCTGCTCATGTTGAAGGGTTGTCGTAATCGGCGTCGGTCATCGATGGATAAGAAACAAGTTCATTGCATACCTAGTTCATTTAGTTCAGTCAGTTTATCGATGAAGCTGTAATTATTGTTTTACAGTTTTGGGCAATAGTTGCTTGTTTTTGCATGTTACCAAATTGAGACACAAAAAATAACTAAAGACAAAAGTGTCAAAGAAAAACACAGACAGACAATACTTTTACTGTGACTGCCGAGCTCAAAAGAACTTTACCAGCGCCAATTTCCTCTTGCCATAATATCTACTGCTGCAGCCTTGGTTTAAAATCACCATGCTATTGAAATCATTTGGCGGCCCGAGAGGGTACATCCAAAACAGATCTCAATTCTTCCCAGGTAAGAATTTTATTTGATTTGCCGTTCATTATATTGAAGCCTGAACTACAATTTGATTGTGGGCTTTTCTTTTGAATTAAAAAATTTGGTGCACCCTAAGTAGGATACCATGTATTTAATTTCCAGCTAATTAATGCTTTTATCTCCCTTTGTCACTTTTACCTACCCAATTGCATGCAGTTCTGAAAATAGCGATATTCTTCTTTTTGACATTTCAAGTTTTTAAGACACTTTGAGAATCTGTATGGTAAAATATAACTTCCTATTTCATGTAACCATTTGTTCATATTTCTCTAATATCCCTTGTGTTGCCCGAGAAAGTTCCCCACCCCACCCGTCAGTTGTCCAGGACGGAAGGCCTGGCAAGAAATGACGTCTGGTTTTTCATTTTTAATTTTGTAGGTGTTTTTGTTTTTAAATTCGTTAAAATAACACTTTTACGGGGACATTATCATCTTCACTAAGAAAATAGTTATATTTAAAATAACTTTATACCCAAATTAGCAGGACTGTAAGTTTATGTAAGTTGATATGTCTATATTATGTATGTCAGTGATGGATTGGTCGAATTATCTCAAATTTTGCGCAAGCTCTTGTTATAAACACCTCATATGTAACTGTTAAATGGAATGAAATGGAGTTTAACGGCCTACTGTTCTGTACCGACTGAGCTAATGGAAGACGGACAGGCGCCTTACAGTGAGCTGTAATGGAAATTTTGCCTTCACAGCGGCAATACGGCATACTCTTATTTCGAATTCCAGTGGCTCTTTTACGTGCACACCAAAGTGTACACTGGACGTCTGTTTTTCGTCCCATTTGAACGACTATACGTTGCCCCTTGCCAGGCCCTCCGCCCTGCACCACTGGCAAGGGGGTTGATTATGGGCTTGTCATGTGAATAAATGTCTAAATAATAATTTATATGCGATTGGTAGATTTAGCGCTTACATAATAAATCTTTAATCAGATGATAATGTATTTTTAAGCGTATTCAGTGATTGACATTTAAGGATTCTGCGGTGAAATAATTTCAGAGTATTTGCTCACCGAATAACAATTGCAAAATGTTTAATATTTCTGTCAAGTGATGGTCATGTGGCCAAGAACACTTTACCAGAAACAATTTCCGATGAGCAATGTCTTCAGTTCACTTGGGGTTATTCCCTCAATGACCTTATTACTGATAAAATCGATGTAGTTGACACGAGTAACAATTTAACTGATGGTCAGTCTGATCGGACAGCTAGCTGGTGATCGGCTTATACCACCGATGATGACCCATCCACCGTTCTTCTTATTACGGCCAAGATTGGTTCTTGACTCAATAACAAGGCTCAGTCGTGGATAAGCATAACATTGAGTGTCTATGTAAAATAATTACAGCCTCTCCAGATGCACTTGAAAAGTTTGCTAACGTAATGAATGTCAAGATATATTGTATATACAGAAAAAAATATGCCTTTTAGATTATTGCCGTATGCTATTAAAAAAATATAAAGAATATGACATATATGAAGGTCGAATACTGGGGCATTAGTCTAGTTTATTGCTTGAGGTAACCATATCATTATATATCGCTAATTGACAAGACGTTCGTAATAAACAGGTCTGGTTATATCATGACTTACGAAAAAGAAGAAACGTTGAGTTGTTCGTTCATACCTTTCGTTCTGTCGATCTGGATTCGAAAATTTGAATGGTACTTTTCGTGGTTGAAAATAGCACTGTCGTTAAACTTCTTCAGTAACTCCTGAAAATGGCGTTGTCGTTAAGATACAATTGACAAAAATCGCACTACCGTTAAGATACAGTTGATGAAAATAGCACTACAGTTATGTTACAGTTGATGAAATTAGCGCTATCGGTATGTTACAGTTGTAGAAAATAGCGCTACTGGTATGTTACAGTCGTTGAAAATAGTGTTACCGGTATGTTACAGTTGATAGCAAAACCCTTAGGTTACAGTTGATAGGTTACAGATGAAGAAAATGCTTCCGCGAAAATGATCCATAGAGAAACAGCTAGTATTTGCGTGTTTCAATTCTAGCGACCCAAGATGACAAAGAGTTGTTCATCTGTAATATGTTATCATTTATGTGTTCGAAACTGGAAACTTTATTCTATTTCTCTTGCTTCAATTAATTGTTCCAGTTGGGTGATTTCGTGACATTCGTGTTACTAGTTGTTTTAGGAATCTTGTCAAGGGTATGTTATAGATAAAGCTATTTATTTTTAAAACGGGGAACAAAGTCAACTTAAATTGGAGCTCAAACAATTGAGATTTTTCTGAACATACAAATAACTCGGTAAACATGACATTTGGAATTATAAAAATAAAACCATGCCTACTTAAACTTTTGTCTCGCTTGAATTTATGATACATACATTAATCGTCGATGAAATGAAATAAAGTTTAACGTCCTACTGTTCTGTTCCGACTGGGCTAATGAAGATGAGCATACGCCATACAGTGTTCTACTATATGAGGGTTATATCGAATTCAGACTTCCATTGGATCTTTTACGTGCACGTCAATGAGTCAATGTGGAAACGAAACCGCGGGTTTCCGTCCTATACGAACGACTAAACAGCACTCCTTGTCAGGCCCTCCGCCCCGCACCACCGACAAGGAGAAACCACGCCGGAAATCCCGATGAACTTTCTCGGCCAATACCGGGAGCGAACCCGCGACCTCCAGACTAGTGAGCCAGTGTCTCACTCACTTAGCCATCGTGGCTCCCTATGAAACGTCTAAATAGAGATTAAAATCAATATCGTATTGTAACTTCATCCTGCACTTTTACTCGTAACTGCGTGAAGCATCCTTAAATACAAAAGTACAACGATTTGTTTTTAGTTTTATGAAATGAGAGATGAAGTTGCTCCAGCCATAGCTAGTCATCAGATTTCCACACAGACCTGATTTCAGATTAACAACTATAGTACATGATTCTAAATCAGCCAGAACTTTCTACTAGAACGTCCGTTTCTCGGAAATGGGTGTACGGTTTTATCTCTAATTTTAGGCGCAATATAACATGACTTCACGATATAATTATATCACCAAATCACATTAAATGGAAAATCCATTACCGGTTGCTTGCTTATTGCATTATTACATTGAACACTTACATGATATATTGGTATATTAATAATCGTTCCCATTTTAAACCTTTCATAAGAAGCATTCTGTTGACGGAAGTAATGCTCTTTGAGCATTTGTTCATGATGATACCACATTTCTTTCGCCATGGAAACAGAATCATGAATGGGCGGAAAAATACTATATTAAAGTCTCGATGCGTCAGTTTAGCTATATAGGAAGCACTTGCAAACTACAATATCGTGAAAGATGAATCTCTAATATAAATATAAGTAAAAAAAATGGTCAATTTCCATTCAGTATTTACAAAGATATGCGGAATTGAAATTTCACTGATCTATACTGCTCACTATGTAATAAGCCCACCGCCATTTTGTTGACGGCGAAAATTTTTTGGTAGGCCTGTTTTATATCTGACTGAATCCAAGCTGGGACATTACGTAGCATTGGTATTTTGATTTTGTTTTTCTAAATTAAATGTTAAATAATCAATCTGAATACATTGACGTGGATTAAAATTTGATATTTTAGCGAACAATGCAAATGATGCATCGTTGCTTTATTATAGGTAGTTATCCAAAACTTTTTGCACCTTTATGGCAAACAGGCTGACATGTATAATGGCTTACCCACATTGGATTAGCATAGGTAGTTATCCAAAACTTTTTGCACCTTTATGGCAAACAGGCTGACATGTATAATGGCTTACCCACATTGGATTAGCATGAACAAACCGCACTCTTTCATAACTTGGCTATTAAAGGTGGGATTATGTTGGACCGTGGGATAATATATGGTGACACATGAACAATCCGTGGTGGCTTATATTTATTTTTATGGCTTTTGTTCTATGCCTAATTGTGATCTGTGGAATGGCGATGCTTTCCAAAGTCGGGATGGTTTTCCTGATAAGTAGATCAGAGTTTAGATTCTGTTTATTCCTTCAGTGACGATCTCTGTAAAATGAGCTATAAACACATTTTTTCCAGATTTTATTTATTGGTGTATGTAAATGTAGGATATAATTGTAGTGGAACATCTGCTCCTGATAATGCTTCAAGGTTCACCATGGTAACCAAGTCGTGATTTGATGTAATTCATTTGTAGACTTTGAATTTTTAATTTCAGCTCGGAAATGTAATCTTTAATCCAAGACTTAAAGAGAGAGCGTACAATATCTTTTGAAAAGAAATAACATCTTTTATGATCTTAAAATTATCCCCCGGTTGTACGTGACAAGGAGTAGGGTCGCCTGTCCAACCTCGTGGGTTTTCTCCGGGTCCTCCGGTTTCCTCCCACTGCTAAAGAGCCCTGCGCGCAAGCGAATTATTGAAATAAAATTTTTAAAAAAAACATATGTTAGTCCCGAAATGACCTTGTTTGTGTCGAGTGGACGTTAAACCCCATTTCTCTCTCTCTCTCTCTCTCTCTCTCTCTCTCTCTCTCTCTCTCTTAAAATTATATAAAATCCGGAATATATAAACATAACAGATATAAAGTAAAATATCAATGATTATTATTAGCTATGTTATCTTTCCAAATAAGAGAGAGGTGATTTAGAAAATAGTAAGCATAGCCTGCTTCGTGTACCACATAATATCGCTGGAGATTCTATTTTGATTTTGGGGTAATTATTCAGCACACAATCCAAAAGCAAGATATATTTTTTACCAATTGATAGCAGAGAGAGAGAGAGAGAGAGAGAAGGAAGTGGGGTTTAACGTCAACGCGGCACACAAAAGGCCATTTCGGGACTAACCATTAACGTCAACGCGGCACACACAAGGTCATTTCGAGACTAACCATTAACGTCATCGCGGCACACACAAGGTCATTTCGGGACTAACCATTAACGTCAACGCGGCACACACAAGGTCATTTCGGGACTAACCATTAACGTCAACGCGGCACACACAAGGTCATTTCGGGACTAACCATTAACGTCAACGCGGCACACACAAGGTCATTTCGGGACTAACCAATCGACAGAGATCTCTTTAAAATACAACAAAATGGGTCATTGATCTTTCTGTCTGTGACTTGAAGTAAAAAGGCATGCCTGCAAATCTCTAATTATTATCCGGCAAAAGGTAAATTATGATTATTTCTCTCCGGCGAGTTATGTCCTTTTCAAAAAATATGTTTTCTGTGTTGTCTGATACGACCATGATATATTCCAGACAGTCTATCATTATTACCTATATAGCCAACTAAATGGCTTAATGAAAGGCTTCAGGGTTCTTATTGTTTCTCATCTCACTGTTTGTTGATGTGGTAATGTCGGCCTAAGGCCAATGATGTGTTTATGATGACGATATTAAATCTAGATCATTATAAGTTAATTACCATGAAGACCCTATCAATACAATCAGACGGAAAGCCTACGTCTATATTTTACTTCATTATCTTGTTGTTGGTCTGTAGGTTCCGATCTGTTTTCTTTGTTATAGAACTTTGTAAAATATATTAGAAAATCACATAGCATATCTAGCTCCAGCATTCGCACCAAGAAATATATAATTAATTTTTAATCATCTCCTGTTTGAAGAAAACCCAGGTATTGAGCGTTCGTTAAAATCATTGAAAAGCAAAATAAACTGTGTGATTCCTTAATTAGTTAATAACATTAATATGCATAGTAGCAATGAGTCGGTAGATTTGTCTCAAATTTTTGCACACACTCTAATTAAAAAATATGATGGAACTGGACAGTCAAATCACGACAAATCAATAGTATTTTGTAAGAAGAACGTAAACATTCCCCCGATGTGTAAGTTTGAGGCATTCTTTTCAAAAGACCAATTCCATGTTTGGAAACATAATATAACTTTAGAATCCTATATTGCAAATTTCAGTGAAATGACTTTATTCTGAGCGAAGTTATGAATTATATGAAACTTTGACAAGATTCCAGATTGTCTTGATTGTCAAGTATGCGATAATAAAGAAAGTCTCGATTATCCACATTAACGTTAAATTGTTAAATGGCACAGTGGTTCTATTGCATTTAATATATCGGCCATATGCTGGCCTAGAGAATTGATAATGGGCTTATCATGTAAATAAATGTCTAAACAATAATTTATATAACAGTTAAAGTCAGAAAAAAGGTCTGCAAATGGCAGATTTAGCTTTTACCTAATGCATCTTTAAATATAATATATTCCATAATTGTATTCCGTGTTTGTATATAATCGATCTCTGATACCTAGATGATAGCTGCAAACCAAACTGTCGAAAGATATAATCGTAAAAAATCTAAAATGTATAAATAATGCAAAACAATCTCTACAGAAAAATAAAAACGATTATATAATGTAAATTGATTACATGGTTTTTAACTCAATATGTAAAAGTTATGTCACAATAATTATATTTTCAATATATCAGAGCCGTTCTTATGGGTCAAACATTCTAAAAGAGCGTTTAAATATATAAAAGTGCAGTTGGAACCAGACTTGATAAATTCAAATGATTTTTTTTTCTTTGAAGGTGTGGTTCAAACGCAGGGCCAACAAAAATCTTATTGTTTGCAAATGTTATTCCGATGACAAATGTAAACTCGAAATTGCTTTAAGATAGTTTTGGTACAGACTATCTCTGGAAAATAAAAAACTTGTCGTGATGCCTTGTGTATGAGAACCAGAATATTTTTTTTAATTTTTGGTTTTTCATATATGATCTAAAAAATGTGTGCATGTTAATTTCCTCCGTTCTAAGTAGGATTCGTCCGGTTTCAGAGACCTAAATTAATACTGATTCTTCAGTTCATTTTACAATGAGATAACCAATTCCCTAATCTGAGATGATGATAACGGTGATTAATTATCTAACGGTCGTGAAACTCTTACTTTAATTTGGATTTGAAAGATTAAAATAACAATAATGAAATCTTAATATTTTCCAGTACTCAATAATGACTATTTTATTCTAATGAACTCGATAATCCCATCCCCCGAAGCTTTTAAACAGCTTATTTGAAGTAGGTTAACAGTGGATATGTGATAATAGTACAGAAGACCTGTGCAAAGCCATCACTTGCTTTTTGTCTCCGCGAATCGTATAGTCTGGTCGACCAAAACCCCTAAATTACTATCCTATACAAGTAGGCTACAAATCTATATTCTCAGCGTTCGTGTAACATATTGCGATTGCTTGTAAACTAATACCTCCTTTCTGTCACTTCCAGATTTATATAAAATAACTACCTTATCGTATATAGTTCATTTATAGAAATTGAAATGTCTTTATATTATAGATTTAATAATAACATTTACACATAACACGTGCGTAATAATGTTATCTATATTAGATCAACATTAGTCAATATGAATTACATTTAAGTTTTATCCATATTTAAAAGCCCACTTAACTCCAACAGTTACCATACACGTTTATCAAAATATTACAGACTTTGGTGGACATGGCTAAAACGGGCACTTTCTTTCTGCTCTTTCTACAACAGGTAATAACTTATAACTCTTCAATAATTTCTATAGTTAGTGCCCTTACTGACTTTGTTAAATTATGTGATCGCTTAAAGATACATTATGGGAGATTCGATAAGGAGTTGGCAGTTCTCACTATAATAGTTAAATAACTAGATAATGTAAAGGCAATTTGCTAACAATTTTATTCAAATTGATCGCCTAGCCTCGATCATCATTACTAAAGTCAGTACGATAAACAGCATAGTCTCGATTATCCAGTTAACCGTTAAATCGTGAAGGGAAGTTATGCAGTAAATCGGCTCATAATCCACTAAAGATCGCAGGCTAGCGATGCCATCTGGAGTTGATTATGGTCTGGATAGGTTAATTAATGTCTAATTAATAATCTCAGGCCTAAAGAAAGACCTGCAATAGACAGATTTAGCTCTTGCATAATGTATGTTTAAGCGGGACTGTTATATCTGCCGCAGGTGTATGTTTCGTAGCCTGATAGCTAATCTTTACATGTAGTCATCTAAACATTTCAAGAAACGTGTCTTTGTGTTATACAATAGTGTTGAGAAATTAGAATCATCTACATCACAGAGTTATAACCAAAACACTTTTTACAGGTATTCTAAATGTGACTGAATCAACTCCATTTTCTTTTACAGCATCTGCGAAAATATTAAGCGTTTCATTTCCTTGTAGGGGTGAAATACGGGGTCTTCACAATTATATAATTTAATGTATTTTATGTTCTACGGAAATTAAACGAAACGCTGCAAAAAGCTTGTATATTCTCGGGTCATAAGCAATTTTAACCCAGTACCTTAGTACATTGTGCTGAAAAGAGACTTGGCGAACCTAACCATAGCGTGTTCGTTCACGATTATCAAATTTCCTGTGAACATGGACGAATTTTGGATGTAGGTTCCAACTCCATTTAGATACTCTATTATATTAATTAATAATTTGTAACATAGAAAATGCAACAGGTTTGTAAGTAGGCATGTAGAATAAACACCCTTTCCTTTCTGAAACAGTGCAGATGAATGTTCCTTTCGGGCTTACTTACGTAAACAAAATGTGTGTAAGCTAGCCTTTAAACAAATATAACGTGGCCTACACGTTGAGTGAAGTTGTAGTTTGTAGACATTGCTATAAGTTCACCTATGTTTAAAATGTAAAGCTTACTACCTGTGACATTTAATTTCATTTACTTTGTCGTGGTGCGGGGGTCGTCTTAATTAGCGTTCTCCTACTACAAAGTCCACTAATGCATGCTTGTCGCGTCAGACGATAGTCACATTCCAAATTCCCTATTGTCGCTAATGAAGCTTTTAGGATATTTTAAATCCACCTCAACATCTTAAACTGACAATTTCTTTTCGAATATGCTGAATTCTGGAATTAGTTACAAAAGAAAATGTCTTAAGATTTAAACAGAAACCATTGACAAATCTTATCTTATAGATAGGTTATATCCAGACTTCTGCATAGGGCGAACACATTTATTTGTGGAAACAAATTCTTTTCTTCGGATTCGAAGAAATGTAGAGAAAGAAATGCCACAGAAGGGGCATGATTACTGTTTCGGGCACTGTACGAAACTGTCTTTCATTTCAGAGAAAACTGTACAAATCTGACGTCTGAACATAAATCACACTTACTCCCCAGCTTGAAGCAATAGTCATTTTCTTACATATTAAAGGGACAATAACACTCTTGCTGGCTTGACAGCTCCAGTAAATATTATTAGCCTTATTTTAAGTATTAGATGTTTAAGTGCCCTACCTGTTGTGTAAATTATCCATTACATCCTATTTAACTTGTCCAGAGGGTTCGAAAATATTTTCAAATCCAAGTCACATTTGAAAAGGTTTACGTTAGGCTTTTCAAATCATTTAGTTGAATTTTTCCAATTTTATAAATCAGGTGTGTTAAGATGAAATTTGTATCATCAATTAATTGGAATACCGTAAAATAGTACAATTTGTTGACCAGAATAAAGATTGGGACATATTATTCAGTTACAACAAGAGTGGTATTGAGCCTTTAAATGGCTAAATTGGCAAATTTGAGAGCTTAAAATTTCTAGAAAATAGTAGCTACTCTATATTATTTCATATTTAATCTAATCAATGATGCGGACATTTATAGCTGGAGAACTTCATTATTACATTCCAAGAATGCACACCGTGACCGTAGTTATTTCCCAAGAGTATCATGGTGGAAAAGGGTCGGTTAATTAAATAACTATAAGCCAAAAGCGATTGGGCGCTGGCTGTCTTGCTACTGCCTCGCCTTCATTCTGCTTTAAAGAGACATTGCTGTTTTGGAGATCTTCGTCCTTTCCTTTAGTAAACAAAATAATTTCCATTTTCCGTAATTTGTCAAACATTTTGGTGATTTGCATGCAGTTACACCTCAATCGTCCAAATTTAAAGTATGCAAAATTTAAGCGTGGTCGGTCAGTTCATCGCTGAGTTGTAGATATTTTAAGATTCGTTAGGAGTCGTACGTATTACAATGTGGTTTTTAGGGTAATTTGCACTAATAGTAGGTGCAGGAGGACCGCACCACACCTAACAGTTAACTAGAAACACAGAGGACGCTTCGTGGGGGCTGTACTAAATACAGAAAAAATCCGAAGAAAATATTGAAAAGTACAGAAAACACCAAAAAAACTCCGAAAAATACGGAATAAACTTTCTTGATACTAATTACCGAAAAAATCCGAAAAACACTAAATACCGAAAAGACACTAATTACCGAAAAAACACTAGGTCAAACATAAAAATTGTTAGGTGGGTCATGGCTCAGGCTAGGGCATGCATAAAAGTTGTGGGGAATTCTTGGACACGCATGAAAATGATGGATACACTACATGTAGATGGGTAATAGGTTACGCTAAGCCACGCATAAATATAGCGAGACACACTAGGCTGGTCATAATTCGCAATAGGTCCCGCATAAGACTTGTGGGACACTGTAGGTGGATCATGGGTCAGGCTATGTTACAACCCCTATTGTAATAAATGTAATAATTGGTGGATCACTTAGCCCCTATTGTAATATCAACTCCCATTGTAATAAATGTGATACTTGTAATAAAATTTCTCTTAACCCTATCGTAATATAACCCTTATTGTAATAATTGTAATTAATGTATTTTACCATACAATAAACCCGACTATGGATTTTAATCACCATTTCCGTATAATATAGAAGTATTGGTATGCTTATATACTGCATAGAATATTATGAAACAACATCACCGAAAACATGACTAAAATGCCGTTAACAAGTTTGGAGATATTATTAAAATGGAATATCCACCCCTATTGTAATCATTGACATTTAAATAAACGTGAAACATCTTCTCTGAAAAATCTGTTGCCTGGGGATTTTGATGATCTTTTCCATGTGCATATCAGATAAAATAATCCTACTGATAGCATTTTTTAAATACTTCACTACACTTAGACACCTTCATTATGGGTTATACCGTGTAACCCATATTGTAATATCAACCCCTATTGTAATAAATATGTCTACGTGGAGTGAATGATTTTTAATAAACGCTATCAGGTGACTTTTGAGATTGCATGTCCATTTTATTGAATGGTAAAATTCATTGCTTAAAATTATTACAATAGAGGTTAGTATTACAATAGGGGTTAAGAGAAGTTTGATTACAGTTATTACATTTATTACAATAGGGGTTATACCGTGTAACCCCTATTGTAATATCAATCCCTACTGTAATAAATGTGTCTTAGTGTAGTGAAGATTTCAAAAAATGCTATCGGTAGGATTATTTTATCTGATACGCACATGGAAAAGATGATCAAAATCCTCCTCAGAGAACATACTTCACGTATATTTAAATATCATTGCTTATAATAGGGCTTGATATTCCATTGTAATCATTTCTCCAAACTCGTTAACTACTTTTAAGCATGTTTTCGGTGGTGTTGTTTCATAATTTTCTATGCAGTATAAACGCATACTAGTATTCTTATATCCATACATACGGAAATGGTGATCAAAATCCAAAGACTTTTAAATTTAGATGTCGATTTTATTGTATAGTAAAATACATTAATTACAATTATTACAATAGGGGTTGATATTACAATAGGCGTTAAATGAAATTTTATTACAACATAGGGATTATTATTACAATATGGGTTGCAACAAGGTTAGGCCACGTATAAAAATTTTCGGACACTTTAGGTGGATCATTGGTTAGACCTACTTCCGGCCTGTGGAAATACGGATTATTTTTCGTGTGGACTTTGTACCTTTAGTGATGACTTTACCTTCAACTATGATGGATCATGACATCATAGTAGATTACTACTAGTTTCATTTGAAACTTTAGCTCGTGTAATCCCCAAGTGAAAGTTTCATACATTAGCCACAAAATATCGATGGATTAAGTCCGTATGACGTTGGCGAAGTGTTTGTGGGTGAACTTAAGTGATGAATTTCCCACCACTGATGGTCTATTGTGCTTTAGTCCACCACTGATGGACTGTGACCAATTCCACCATTGATGGTCTGTGACCCAGTCCACCACTGAAGGTCCGTGTGTTCCAGTCCACCGCTGAAGGTCTGTGACCCAGCCTACCACTGATGGTCTATGTGTCCCAATCCATCACTGATGGTCTATGTGGACCAGTCCTCCTTTGATTGTCTATTCATATTGTGTCATAGTCCACCACTGAGGTTATGTTTGTCCCAGTCCACTACTGGTGGTCTGTGTGTCGCAGTCCACCACTTGTGATCTGTGTGGGCCATTCCACCACTGATGGGCTATTGTGTCACATTCCACTACTGATGGTCCATTTTGTCATAGTCCACCACTAATGGTCTCAGGCCCAGTCCACCACTGATTGTCTATTGTGTCATCGCTTCAAGAAAAATTTGATGTATAAGCTGATTGTATATAATCCAGTGCACTAAGATCAAAGCTGATTTTGAAAGTTAATCAGTTCGCCTAAATATTGGGCCCATAATTCAAATCAGGGTGAGTAGTGTAACTTTAAATGTCCATATTTCCACAACTGGGCCTCCTATACGATTTCGACACTTTCGTGACTCTAAAGGGTCACTAGATAGCCATATTCCTGTAGCTATGGTCCGAGAAATCCCTCTCTAGTGGGATCAAGTCTAATCAAACGAAACACTGCGAGGAGTATGCTAGATAGCAGGCGGTGAGATAATCGCTTAAGTTCATCCACGGGTCCTTTTGTGAGCGTGCTTCGCCAGCGTCATATGGACTTAATCCGGCTAAACTTTATGGCTAATATCTGAAACTTTCACTCGGGGGGAACAAGAGTCAAAGTAATGATCCACCATAGTTGGAATTAAAGTAATCACTAAAGGCACAAAGTCCACACGAGGAATAATCTGCCTTTCTCCAGGTCGGAAGTAGGTCTCCAATATGTGCACAGGTGCAATGAAACCAACGTTTGCATTTATTCTGTATGTAGGGCATGGCCTTCTACCGGGAGGAGACTGGAACTTATTTGATGAACTTTTAGGCTGCTCTTATTTTCCTCTCCTTTTCTTTGCTATTTTCAAACGTGGCATATCGACGTCCGGTTGATTGCTGAACACCAAATACTAACAGATCAAAAGCCGCCGAAGAATGCTGGAATGTTTTATAGTTAGTTCATAAAGAAAGTGCTGTGCTGGATGGTGTAAACAGGGGATATTGCCGTCTGAAAAAAAAGAATAAACCTAACCCCATTATCCACCTAGAGTGCCCCCCCCCCCCCCAAAAAAAAAATAAATAAATAAATGTTATAAGTGACCTAGGCTGGCCCATGACCCAGCTACAGTGTCCCACTATATTTATGCGTGTCCTAGCGTGACCCATTACCCACTTGAGTGTCCACCATTTTAATATGTGTCCTACAGTTACCCGCAATTTTTAATGGTGGCCTTGTCTGAGTGTGTGGGTTAAGGTTGTTTCGGTAATTAGTGTTGTTTTTTTGGTATTTAGTGATTTTTCGGTATTTAGGGTTTTTCGGATTACATTATATTTTACATTTGATATAGCTCATTTGATATATTTGTAATAAACTAATTAAAAAGAGTCTACTATTTTAATGCGTGTCCTAGAGTTCCCCGCAATTTTTATGCGTCATGGCCTAGCCTGAACAATGGCTCGTTATGTGTGGCCTATGGTTGTTTCGGTAATTGGTGTTGTTTTTTCGGTATTTAGTGATTTTTCGGTATTTAGGGTTTTTCGGATTACATTACATTTTACATTTGATATAACTCATTTGATATATTTATCATAAACTAATTAAAAAGTTATACCCAAAACAATGTTCTAGTCGGTGTCGTCAAGGACTGTTGATTCTGCCCATTTGAACGGTTATATATTATTGTAGCGTGTATCAGAAGGTTTAAGGTCATAGGAAAATTTAATCAAAATCTCTGCAAATCAGTTTAAAAATAATATTAATTTGAAAATCCAAGAATTCGGTGTCATTTTTATACACCCACATTGAAATGTGGTCGTATAATGTCGTCACCCCAGTCCGTCCGTTCGTCCACAATTGCTTGTGGGCGCTCTTGAGGCTAACGTTAATATACGATTGACTTTAAATTTATAAGCTCTGGAGGCTAAAGTTAATATCCGATTGATACACAGTGTTTAAGATCCGATAATTACTGCCGGAGTTATCGTCCTTAATCACTTTGAAATATCTTGTGGACGCTCCAAAGGCTAAAGTTTATATACAGTGAGACGAAGAAGTCTGTTGATTTTCATTGATTTCCGAAATTACTGCCAGAATTATGACCCTTGAGCAGCCTTAAAAATTTCGTGGACGCTCTAGACACTAAAGATGATATCCGGTTGACTTTACATTTAAACACAGTTGATTTTCATTGATTCCGATAATTACTTCCAGATTTATGGCCCTTGATCATTTTGAAAATTCTTGTGAACGCTTTTGAGGCTAAAGTTAATATCCGATTGACTTTATATTTATACAGTGTTTAAGGTCATGAGACGAAGAAGCTTATCAATGTTCAGCGATGTCCGATGATTATGGCAATTGATGTTAAATGTTTTGTATGCTAAATGTTCGAATAGGGCAGAACTAGAAGCCAAATGGGTTGTTACTCGTAATCATATTTTAGTTGCTGTAAACGTTTTCATTTCTGACAAAAGCAAAAATATGCGACAACCCTTGTTGACTCCTGGGACGACTTAGCTGCTGTGGGCGTATGTTTCGTTGACTGGCAGCCTATCTTTATTGACTATTATACCAATATATATACTTCTATCTTGATGGTCTATAACCGGTATTAACCTTTAGTCGCGTTTTAGAGACCAAAACCATGTGGACACTCAAATAATTGCCATAATTAATTGCCATCAAGTCAATGTTCGCAGGTTGCCTTCAGCTGTCGAGCTATATAAAACCTATCTCCGCCAATGCCTTTATACATTGTTTTCCACTTGTCTAATTTTGTTTTTCTGGTTGTCGTCTTCACTTCAGTTCAGTTGTTGGCATTTTCCTATAGCTTTGTCATTTGTCATCGAATGGAGAGCAATAAAGAGAACATTAAGAAAACAAATATGGCAAACAAGTCATGGATTTAAAAATGTCTTTCAAATTGTTAAAATTGATCTACTACTTGAGATGCTTTTATTTTCTTAATTGTTGGAAAACCGTAACTGAGGTATGATTGTAAATAAGCTTTTTGGAAGATAAGTAGAAACATCTATAGATTGACGTATTGAACTATACACCACTCGCCGCATTAAAGTTAACAATTTATGTATAGAAGTAATGTTTCTTTATGTAAGTATTACGGTCATGTGGGTTTCAATAGAGAGATTTCAATGGTTTGAGGAAAGATGGATTTCCGTTGGTTTAAGATATCCCTGATTTAGTTGAAGGAGTTGTTGAATATATATAGTCAAGATAGATTTCAAGTGTCCGTGGGTGTACATCAATATGTCGTACAGTACACTTCAGTTTTATTTGCCCGGAGAATAAATGAAAGTAACGTTTTGTGGTCAATGTTTTTGCTTACCCACTGCAATCCTTGTATAAAATACATATTGAGATCTACTGTTATAATATTAGTTATACATTATGTAAGATTTAGAAACAGAGCTGGCCGTTATTGCTATTATAGTTCAAAAATAGGTAATGCAAAACGAATATATTGAAAATTTCATTTAGATTACTTTATTCTGAACCAAGTTATCAATGTTTGTAGTTTTGGCAAGATGTGTGCATTGGCATTGGTTGTTTGTTATCGTAACCACTGTACTGGCATATACGAGTCTTAGTCTCCATTTTTAAATTAAATCATTAAATGGCCGAACCGTTCTAATCTAGTTAAAATCTCGAACATCCGATGGCATTGAGAGTTGATTATGGACTTGTCATGTTAAAGATACATTATGGGAGATTAGATAAAGAGCTGGCAGTTCTCACTATAATAGTTAAAAAATAGATAATGTAAAGGGAATTTGCTGAAAATTTCAGTCAAATTGATCCACTCTGAACCGAGATTTTAGCGATTGAATTTTCGGCAAAGCCTTGATCATCATTACTAAAGTCGGTACGATAAAAAACATAGTCTCGATTATCCAATTCATGATTAAATCAAGAATGAAAGTGGAGCAGCAAATGGTATCCTAATCCAGTAAACATCGCAGGCTAGCGTTGACATCGAGAGTTGATTGTGCCCTGGTTAAGTTAATTAATGTCTAATTAATAATTTAGATAACATTTCAGGCCTAAAGAAAGACGTGCAATAGGCAGATTTAGCTCTTGCATAATGTATGTTTAATAAATGTCTAATTAATAATTTATATAACATTTAAGGCCTAAAGAATGTTATCACGGTTACTTGGCGAAATTAAGCAATTGTGGGGATTATTTTGGAACAGATCAATATAATAAGCTGAACCCTGAAGAAAAGGTCAGTTGAGAACAAAACGTTTTCGCTGGAAAAAACAGAGATAGTTCCTTTCATGTCGCTACGACGGCAATGTTGTTATTGAATGTGAATAACATATTTTGTAGCATGTGTGTAGTAGCGTAGCTTATAATGAAAGATAGCTTTTGATAATAAAAAAACGGAAAAAAAATCAGTACACGAAGACAGATAAAATAAGTGGATGTTATTTTTTTATTAGATTTATCATACAATCGAGTGTTTATGTAGTCGTTATTATTAGATTTATTATAATGCTGCGTTATATTAATGTCCTGTTTTGGCCTAACATAATTAGCTACATCAAACACGGTTTTTCTTTATCTGCACGCCAAACATGTCATTTCATTTGTTACGCAATATTTTAAGGTAATCGGGTCGAATTGGATTATTGTCACGTCAACCGATTGATCTGTGTGGAGAATCACATAATATTAACTTTGATTTTGTGAACTGTTTCGGATAATTAATTGCGGAGTTATGCCCCTTGATAACTTTGAAATTCTTGTGAATGTTCTAGTGGCTAAAGTTATCATCGGACCTTTATGTAAATTAGCGGGCATATAACCATGTTTACATAAGCAAGAAGAAACTTGTCAAATTGCGCTTTCTTAAGAAGCTAAAATAGACTTTGACATTTTACCGCAAAGCTTCATGGAATATAGGTTCGTACTAACAAACATGCATTATAGTTGAACATACTTGGTGTGTCCAATGGAGGAAAATTCTTCCATGTTTGACTTCCTTCCTCGAAATTAGAATTTTAATAATGCGGCACAAAATATCGGAAAATGAAATGTGGTTTAACGTGCTACTTTTCTACTCCGACTAGGCTTATGAAGACGGAAATTCCAACTCTCAAGCTTTCTTTTACGTGCACGCTAATGTGTACACAGGACTTCGATTTTCGTTCCATCCGAAGGTCTATACGTTGTCCCGCAACCGAACACGGGACCTCCAGTTTAACGAGCCAACGTCTTACTCAATCACTGATCAACAGCGGCTCCGTAAAGTGAGAGTTCCACAGTCGAGGAACAACATTAGGGGGAAACGATCGCGTTGGCTCAACACGGAGGATCTCCGCTGAAGAGTGGGCCTGCCACAGTTGAACTCTCTATGTTACAAGATCAGAAATATAGGGTGGTGCTGATTAAGACATTTGTAAGTGAAAATGAGAATTTTGAATTCAAAATTGGTCACGTACCCCTTTATCTAAGCCGAAATATTTATTCTTTAAGCCGCTTATTGTCGTTTATATTTTTCGAACATTATGTATAATTTGTCACGGCCTGATCCATGCTAAATCGCACTCAAATTAATAAAGAAAACATAATAAATATCAACGGTTGATAATCCCCCAAGCGTAGATTCACTCCATTTAACAAGATGTCTATCAAAAGATTTTATTTAAACTTACAGCTGCCGCTGGCTTGATTTTATGAGTTATAAAGTTTAAACGGGCTTAACCCCAGAAAATCCCTAAAATTGGCCAAACTGGTCATAACTGTTAGTCAAAACGACCATAGATTGGCCACAACGGCCATAAAAATTCCAAGAATCAATATAGTATATCTACAGTACATTAATTTTGACAGAACTTTTAGACGATTCGACCGTTTTGGTTTACGACTGTTTAGACAATTTCCCGTTTTTATCGAGTGCTGCGAAAGTTTCAATTCATGATCTTTTTAAATTACTAAAAGGAATTATGCCATTTTTGGACTGATATTCTCTTTATTTTTATTTGTAAAGAATTAAAAAATCAGAGACTTTCACAAATTTGAACCATTACTTGTCTAAATGTAGAAATATGGTCGTTGCGACATTGTTTTCAAATTTATAAACAAGGAATAGAGAAATTAATGATGACATTATATTGTATTAATTAATATCTTTGGCAAGTTATTAGATTCACATATATGTACTTAAATCAAGTTAGCGAATGAATCGCATATTGTTACATAAAAAAGAGTTATAATTTGGTAAACATTAGCTGGTTCTGTGGGAATAAGAATATCTTGTATTACATGTGATAGGGAAATTACGATTGCAAAATTTGGCTTGTTTAACCAATCTCTATCCTTATTTACATTATATTTGACCAATTAGATAATTGAAGGTCCAAAATCCAAAGCTACAAAACTGTCATATTTGTGAGCAATCGTCAGACAGCAGACAGATTTCTATCAGCAGACTCTCCGAGCGAGTCTGACTGGCTAGGGTTGAGGGCGACTTTAGTATTGTAATCTATACTATGCTGTATCCATGTATCCGGCTATGATATATAAAATGTAAAAAAGAACTGTTGCATTGTTATTCCTGATAAGACAAACGTCGTAACTAATTGAGAAAACAGTAAGAAAAAAATACACAACGTGAAGGGGAAGCGAAGACGATCACAAGGCTACTAAGATATCTAGTAAGAAAAGATGCATGGGTCGTACGTAGGATGTGGCGACCGGATTTGATGGCCCGCTCTCCACGTCTGACAGAAGACCCATGGTGCTACATAAAGCAGGATCATATTGGACTCCCGTGTTAACAATATATCTCTATTATTGTCAGCTTTGCATCCAAATCTTTGTATTGATTGGTTTGTTTTGTTTAATTACCCAGAATGAAAATTATAGTTGACGTGATGTCAGCATTCGTGATAAGAACTATAACTGCGTGTATACAGAAAACAATCGATGGGCCTAAGAGAGCTTATTATGCTTGCAGAGAATATTAACACACAATAAAATTATTTGTTCAATTTGATTTTCCTAACTGTATATATATTTATATACATGTATATATATAACTATATCCACGTAGTTGTGCCCCAGAACGTCGTTTTCCGATAATTACATAACAAGTTTATTATGAAAATCAATAGAGATTTTCACGCAAATACCACTTCCATCATCTAATAATGAACTTGTTACACTCATTAATTTAGTTTTTAAATAATCAGTTTATTGTGTGGAACTTGTTTCACAAAGTAATTACTGTTAGACTTCTTTCATTTGTGGTTGTCTAAATCATTATTGATCTATTACAACTTGTAGATATAATTATCTAGGTCTTGGCTAAATATTCAATCATTCTAAGAGCTTTCCTTCCGTGTTCGTTCTGAATTCAGGTTTACCTTCAGGGTGAAGTTCGTGGTGCACCTTTTTTTTTAAAAAAAACAATGAATATACAGCGCTGAAAGATTATTAGACCTCAAATTTGCAAGCCACAAAAACGAAACGAAATTTTTTCACCATGCTTCAGCAATATTTACATATTTGTCAACTAATCGTGCCATAGTTGCCGTCGGATCTTTTATCCTTTTTGTATTGTTGAACCTTAATCGCTTGACCTTGTCCCCTTTTTACCTGGACTTGGAAAACTATTTATGCGCCAGTGTTCACATATGGCTGTATATTGTTCGAAAAGCACATATTAATATAATATGAATGTATATAAACCGATTTACATTCGTTGTTTTTAAAATTCGTATTGTAATTCCTTTTCACTTATGTTCCACGAAATATGTGAGCAGTCCAAATTGAATGGCAGTCGTTGGCGGCCTGTTAGTCCAGTCTACAAGTTTATCTTTTGTGGGATATGCTTTGCTTTGTTCATCAAGTCTTTTTATAACAAATTGCGCTCGAGATCATAGAGAACCGACGTCGGAAACTGAATTTAAAATTTTAATTCGTGGTTTTAATGTCGACTATTAAGGACAATGAGTTAGCGCGCCCCTTTAACTAATTTGTACATATGAAATGGAAAGACAACAGAAAACATACTTTCAGGTGTTTAACGTATAAAAGACGTCGTTGTATATCTCTATAATAACGTTTTATTCGGAACGCCTTTGATCAATTTCTTACAAGATATAATACGAAACAATGTCTGATTGAATCTATAAAATAAAGCCATATATCAAGGCAACAAACAGACGAGAGATGGATGTTCGATTTACTGTAGGTTTGCCCGCAGGTGGTCGTAGGCTACAGCAGCCAAAGAACGTAATCGATAAAAGATGGATGTTGTCACAGTCAATTTGAATGTACCTAGTTTTTATATCCGAGCTAAAGTAAAACTAATAGAGTCGCGCGAATTCGCCCTACTTCTGCTCTCTGATCCCGGTAATGGATGTGTGTCACATAATTAGGTCAGATGTAGTAGGAAGGGATGTGTTTAGTTAATTAATTAAGAAAGAAAATTGCTAAGAGTATGTCGATTATTGTAAAATATTTACATGGGAGTTATTTTACTAATTAAATCCATTCTATATTTGGAATATTTCTGGCAGGTCATTCTGTAGAACTAGTTCATAAAACACTACGTCAGACCACTTTGATTGCTGTGACAGGCTCTGAAATAGTGAAGCAGTGTGGGTTCGATCCCAAGCTTCCCCGTGATAATAAGTAGGATCGCATGTTTCTCCGGGTTCTCCAGTTATCTGCCAGTGCTAAAGACCCCCGCGCAAGCGAATTATTGAAATAAATCTAAACCACGTGTTAGTCCCGAAATGACCTTGTGTAGAGTGGACGTTTAACATCATTTCTCTCTCTGTATAAACGCTGACGAACAAGATTTGCTAGCCAGTGAAACATCTAACATAATAAAACAGAACAGTTGATCTGAAAGGTCAATAAAAGGCATAAATTCGAAAAGACAAATTATTGTATGATATATTATAAAACACAGATTTATATGGAAAACAATCACTGGGTTTATTTCACACTACGTTTCAACAAGGTCGTCTTGTGTGGTCCGTTTAGGATGATCACCATGCTGCTGCCCTTGCCCAACGATCTCACTATAATTGTAAATATAAGTCAGTTGTAATTAGCTTGCTTAATATATTTATTGTATAACATAGCTACTTTTTTAAATAGACAACTACATTAGAATACAATACGTTATAAAACTGCAAAAATATATAGTAGTACATGTATAGCAATCACTATAAAAATTGTCTACAATATAGGTCAATATAGTATATAGCTATAGATCATCAATTACATACAACTGGTCGGGTACATATATATAATTAACAGTTAGGGGTAAGTCTGGGTCAAACGTTAACCTTATGTATTAGGTCTATCACTATCACTGGTCGCGACTTAAAGGTCAAGCTGAAAGGTTAGAACGTGTCTTATAAGTGTATCTAGAAGAACTGTGTTTTGTGAAAGGTTTATATTATAGGTAGTGTGTAAGGCTACACCAGGCGCGGGTACAGACAGGGATACAGCGGTGTGAACCCGATTGGCATTCTTATTTTTTTTATATATGTATACTACCATATACACAATTCTCGTTATATTGTCCACGTAAGTGACGTAAATAGTTTTGTCAATTCTGTATTAACTTGTAGCTATATATTTTAGAGGTGTAAATTCTCTCTTCGGATATAACAGACTTCGAATGATTCTTCAATTCTTTAGATACCGGAACATAAATATACATATATCGTCATACAGTACTGACAGGCCAGTTACTGCACTTAGTAAGGGATCCTAACTAGTGACTGCCTTCAATGTACAAATGTTGTAATATTTAAGGAAAATCAGATAAAAAGATAAAAGTAAATGTAATTAAAACTGATGTCGATAGATGAACAATGCATAAAAGATTAAACAATATAATAAATCAACAAAAACAATAGATGGGATTAACGTCGTTACCATGACGGCTTGAAAAGTGGTGACAAGTTAACGACTTACTGACCTTAAAGTGGTTAATTTAAGAAGCATTAATTATATTAGCGATAGCAGTTTATCACACCATTATAATATCTCATTCTTCATTGATTTATTCATTACACTATATTGGTTTTCACCCCTCCCCCTTTTTCAAACTTCCTGCTTTAGTTTCTCCATAATATCTTTTCAGTATGTGAATTGAGTGCAGACTATGATTCTCAGTTCCCAGTACAAATAAACATGTATTAGCTTCCCCAAATGGGTAATCATAATTTCGGACTATTTTACGATATAAGATAAAGGAAGAAAAAGAAACACAATAAAATAAAACATTAATTCGTGTACGCAGTTGTTTAAAACGGCATAAATTTAATGTTGAGCAGAAATTTAAATATGAAAAACAAGGGTATAATTATTAATTAACAGGTATTATAAGGCATAACCCAGAGGACAATTTGCGCCCCATTCACACTTGCGCTCAGATGGTCCGTGAATAAAATACTTTACCATGAATTAATAACATAAATCAAAAGTTATATGACAATGATTCTACAACAATGCTTTGACGATTACACCCTTTAAATCGGGCTATATACATGCATAATATAACATTTTTTTATCACAATCTTTCCCCACTTGAAAAAAAAAAAACCCTCATATTTGGCACATTGCCAAGGTTAAAAACATTTTTGTATAAATATTTTCGTTCACTAGGATTAAAGCACTGTATTTAGCCTAATCTATGTAAAAAGATATTGTTATATAACACACTTTATAGATGATTCGGGCGCCAAATATTAATGGATATAAACCGGCTCGGTTTACATGATATACTAATAAGTAAAATGATCAGATCTATATTGTCGTCTGGTGAATAGGATAATTCCATCGGTGTTAATCTTGTCTAGAAACGGATTTATAACGCATGTGCTCAACAAAGGGGGGTATTTGTCTTCTAGAACATCTGATATCAATCCCTAAAAACTGTGCATGTGTAGTTCGTTGGAGAATTTGAACGTCTAGAGACATCTATAGCAAAGGTTTATTCTTGACTGATTTACTAAGTAGGTTTTTTGTGTGGGTCTACCTTGCAGTCAATGTGGATGTACAATTAAGAAACGTCTTTATTGAACCAGTTACATTTAGAAGTAGCAATTTCTGTAGCCCATGGTACAGATGAAGTGTATTGGTATTAATAGAGATAATGTGCAGGAATACAAAAGAACAGATATGTCCTGGGGGTAACAAAGGATGGTGCGGAAACACTGGAAACAATGCTATAAATAAATGGTTATTTCCTACACTTGCTAGGAGTCCTTCTGGCGTAGTATTGCATTTCATTATTATTACAATATAATATGATGTTTTGTCTTTCATTAAATTCCCAAAGTAGTCTGAGCAATTATGTATTGTCACTAAGCACAGTCGTCTTGTTCCATCCACTGTTGCACACTTCCAGCCATAAATAATATAAAATAAAATAAAACAATGGCACATGGTAGAGACACATAAATCAGTGTTCGATATATTGATGTAGTATAGTAAAATATAGAACACCTCAAGCGGTAACTTTACCCCAATGTTTTACCTTAGCCCTTAGGCCTATTACCGATCCCAAGGGCAATATACATTGTAGGCTACAAAAACTCTCCCTTACGCCTGACAGCTTTGCCAAAGGTGGGAATTGTTTCCTTACGGGGGTATTTTCTATTTCAAACAGTATGCCATATTCTACAATGCGTTTCGCCATCAGGGAAAGATTACATGCTAATGCCCGGTCGCAATGAAATGTGACCAGTTTTGATGTTGGCGATAATGACATCTTAAAATTATCTATTATAACCCCACCATCTTGTCTATAAGTATTATGTGTTTGGGTCTATACATATCGTATTCTGTCTTATAAAAGAAACAGTTTTAATCGAGACATCACAGGATTAAATTAGGCGATGCTTACTTTCAGGAACACCCGATATCATTATTTTATTTAAAGGATTTGTATTACAAATAAGATTTAAGATCGTATTAGATTTTATTATATTCTGAACACACAGTAATGTTGAATCTACGGTTAGGTCGATACTGTTTATAGACAGACACACCACAAATGAAATGAAATGGGGTTTAACGTCCTACTGTTCTGTTCCGACTGGGCTAATGAGCAGGAAACAGATAGAAGTCTGAGGGAGCTAAATCAGGAGAGTAGGGTGGATGCTGAAAAAGTGCTGACATGGCAACAGCTGATTTATGCACTGGTGCATTTTCCTGGTGGAAAATCACACCTTTGGTCAACTTTCCTCGTCTTTTGGTCTTAATTTCTTGCCTCAACGACTGCCTTATAAGTGCTGCATAGTATCTACCGTTAATTGTTTGACCCTTTTGGGGGTGATCCACCATGAGAACATTCTCAGAATCCCAGAATACTGAGGCCATCACCTTTCCTGCCGATGAAACAGTCTTTGCCTTCTTTGGGGTCGACTACGTCACACGTTTCCACTGTTTTGACTGCTCTTTTGTTTCTTTCTGAAAGTGGTGGACCCAAGATTCATCCATAGTAACAATTTGTTTTAGGAAGCGGTCAGGATCGGTTTCAAATTAGGCTAGATTCTCTTCTGACATGATGTGTCTTGAACGCTTTTGATCAGGCGTCAAAAGCTTTGGCACCATCGTGCTGAAACCATTGTCATTTCCAAAGTTTCAGTGATAATAGAATGAACTCTCTCCTGGCTAATACGAACTACCCCATCTATGAATCGTTCAGTAACTCGCCGGTCATTCATTATCAGATCATGGATTTTTTGTACCATTTCAGGTGTTTACACAGTTTTTGGTCGACCAGGGCGTGGTTCGTCTTCAATGCTGTCTCGGCCACGCTTGAATTCAGCTGACCACCTTTTAATTGTGGCATATGATGGAGCATCATCTCCTAATGTCTCAACCATATCATCATGTATGGCTTTCGTTGTTAGACCCTTTTTATGCAGATACTTAATCACAGCTCTCGCCTCGATATGGTCCATTTTCTGAAAACAACAGACCCTACTTGATTGTTATGACCTGTCACAACCAAACAGCTTAACCGAACGTGATGAAAGTTTGTGACAAAGCCCGAGGAACGTAATAGTACACGTGCAAAACGTGGTATCATTGTGTTGCACGGTTTTCCAATCGAGGCTCACTACTTATCAATCACCCCTCGTAATCCACAGATATCCAATGAAATGCCTCTAACTTTACAGTGATGCCATGTGTCTTTGAAGTCCTCGTCTCACGGACCTACTTGGTTACTTACATGTTCGTAACAATAATATCAGAAATAAAAAAAATAGTAAGAAAATACAACCCCACCCCCAATTTAAAAGATACAAAACCAAAACAAGGATAAATTTAATCTAATGAAATTGATAATTCTTGTATTGACAATTCATTGCCAACTCAATTCATACTTCGTGTTGACCAGAATAAAATTAGCCTAGTTATCAGAGTCCAAGACCGATCTTAGAATGAATTAACTATAATCTAGTACAAATCTCAAGATTGACGTTGCTTAAAGAACGAAGGGTGTGCACCCCAGGCCATCATAATCTGAGGGCAAACAGCAAAGGCGTGCTGCTCTCTTCACGAAACGTGGATCACGTGGCTAAGTGGGTAAGACGCTAGCTCGCTAGCCTGGGGGTCGGGTGTTCGATCCCTGCATTGGCAGAGAAAGTTCATCCAGATTTTCCGGCGTGGTTCTCCCTTATCAGTGATGCAGGACGGAGGGGCTGACAAGGAAAGCTGTCTAGTCGTTCGGATGGGACGAAAAACCGAGGTCCCGTGTACACATTGGCGTGCACGTAAAAGATCCCTTGGCAGTTGGAATTCGATATAAGAGTAGGCCGTAGTGCCGCTGTCCGGGCAAAATTTCCCTCATAGCACACTGTATGGCGTATGCCCGTCTTCATTAGCCCAGGTTAGGAGCAGAACAGTAGGACGTTAAACTCCATTTCATTTCATTTCATTTCCTTCACGAAACCCCATTTCAACATTGACCTAGAAAATGAACCTCCATCATCTCAACGTTATTGTTATTATTATACATTTGGCTCACCTTTATAGCAGGCCTTAGAATACTAGTTACTACGGTGAACTAAATACCGGTATCTAAAAAAAATTATAGCATATATATACGGGGGAACAATTTACAAGTTTACATGTGTGCACAAACGAGAGAAACTGGTTATTAATTATTAGCTGAAAATCGAGTTACATGTAGGAAGTGGTTATTAAATTGGATACTGGCATTTGGTTTTAGATACGGTAGGTCACTGTGAACTCTGGGCTATACAATTTATCCATTTTACGTCACCTCGATTCAACCTTGAACTTTTGACCCCTAGTTAAACTGTCTCTTGTCTTTACTCATCACTGGTTTGGATTTATGATTTTAACCCCAAATACATTGCAAAAAGGAGTCTTTCAGAGAGTAGTTTGTTAAACAGTATTTTGTATATTCGGGTACATTATTGCCTTGTCTTAGGGTTATATTTACTGGGCTAAACATCTAAATACGGCCAGTAGAGAGAGGAGAGTTTTGTCTGAGCTACGAACTGAATTATGGGTAGCGATTGTGCCCCGTTGGGAATGTGGTAAATTATAGTCCGACATTTTGTGGATCATAAAGGTGAAAATAGACGTCGAAAGTCCTCTTTGGACGGTCATTTGAGCCAAAGGCACCAATGGATCGTTCAGAGATGGGTAAGTCAGGTTATTTTTCCTTCATGACAGCTCAAAATAGAGAAGGTAGCGATCGATTTTGCTTATGTAAGCCGAAATACCATCTGGTTAGGTTGATGTCGGCCATCTTGGAGTCAAAGGAGTTCGTGCACTAAATTACTCTCCCACTTGAAAAGCACCCTAACACCTGCTGTATGTTGTGGCCTTCCGTTGACATGTTATATTCTCTTTTGACTGTTGCATTATGTATAATTTATGTATTTATATGATTCTTTTAAATATTCGTATACAATTTTATAAATTGATTATCACTCAGTGAGTGGCATCGCATTGCTCGATTTACGGCGAGATTTGGTAGAATAAATCCTCGTTTAGTAATACTAATATTAATATTACTAAACGAGGGGCGGGCACATTAATCACAAATCGCCCTTACTACTCAGCCACTAGCCCATTTCAGTATTTGTACAAAATGCATTTGCTCTATACTATTGCGTTATAAGTTTTGTTGGGATTAAACGAACACTTGTTTTACATTTCATGATCCTCCTATCACACCATAAATCTGTGACCTACATACAACGTTGTTAACACTGGCAACAGCACATTTAAATGTGCACAATTATTGTTATAGGTCAGTTCAGCTACTTTGGTATGGTACTGACATACATATAATCATATTATAACCCATGTACACTTCTACATATCAACATCAAGGATTATTTATAGAACACTTAACAGCCGGATTTTTCAGAAATGATTTAACATCGGAATTGTGTGTTGACTGTTATGAAGTGCTTTATCCTACATGTATTCACCCCTTTAACGATTAATACAAAACTAACGATTTTAATGACCATCATCAAATGCTTTTTTTACATTCTCCATTAACATTGTTTCAGGAACAATGATGCATTATTGTCGGCCTCCGTTACATGTGAATCTCTTTCTAATTAGCAACTGCACTTATCTTTTCATTAAGTTTATGCTTACATGTACCTGTATAACATTAACAGTGAAAACTTATCTAATATTTATTGAGCCCCTCCCTGATTCAAAGTAGTATGATTTTTGATAGGAAGACTGGGTTAACTCAAACATGATTTTACTTTACAACTAGTCATGATGACCGTTGTCAACACTCAAGTCACACCACATGCAGTCATACTTTTCATCTCAAAATTTTTGATTGCTGTATAAACACTGATAAAGTAGAAAGTAAGCAGTTTCAATTTAGATAGTTCCTAAATTAATTGAACTAAGTTTGACTTAAACTGTTGTATTTTTGATCTCGTTCATACATGTACACATACATGTAGTATTGTATACTACATGTACTGATGTACATTCCTGAAAATTAGTTATAAAAAAAACACCTTATCTTACATGTATATGCCTTTAAACGTTTATAAGATTGCACCACGCATGTTCTTACTAGTACTACGTCTATGAAGTTCAGAGTAAAATAAATTCATCACAATTTTAATGTTAATAATCTTGTAAAATCTGATGTACACATGTTTCTTAAATTCAACATCCAACCTGATAATGCTTGTATGTAGTTAAATTGCTGTTGTTAACATGTACACACTCATTGTCTTAGCAAAGTTATGTACATCATGCGTAAGCTTAATGAATATATATTATGAGCTCATATTTTGATTCATGAAATAAGACCTACATCAGTACATGTAATATGTTTTATTGCATAGTCAATAGATAAATGTTGTCATCATAATGGTAGTGGGTATTAATTTATTAGTCACTGTTTATTATATAATAACTGATAACTAATTATGATTTCTTTTTTTTTTTTTTCCAGATACCTTAGATGGAAATGTGCATGTAAATGGTAGCATGCACGGGATGCACACACCCAATTCTATGGGTATGAACATGCATGGTCCACCACCAGATATAAAACCTGATATATCAACTCTCGGATCTCCTACCAGTACTCATCCTTACTTTAGTTACGGTCATTTACATGGATTACCAACATCAACACAGCATTCTCCAGGTCCCCCACAGATGCATTCCCCTCCTCTTCATTCTCCTACATCTTCTATGGGTACCCCTCCACTCATGTCGTTGGGATGTCCGTCACCAACAGGAATGCAACCACACACAACTTTATCCAACAAACATATTTGTGCGATATGTGGGGATCGTGCTTCTGGTAAACATTATGGTGTTTATAGGTAACTATTCTACTAATTTAAAGTGAACTTCTATCATCTCATTTAGTTCTGTCCATAATTTTTCGTTCTTGATGAATTGTTTTCATATTTGCAAAGAACCCTGTCGAAATTCAGAATTTTGTGATTGCAAATCATGGATTTATTCTGTCGTTTACATTGATACAACCATGTTGAATCATAATTTTTGGACCATATGCTTATGAATGTAGTAGAGGAAAAATCTCTCAATTATAAATAATTTGTTAAGTCAGTAATGTCCATCTTGAATTATGTTGGGCTCTCTACATGTATCATACCTCAACATTTGACATCTGCGTGGTGTGGCATATTGAATAGTTCTACATTTGCTGAGAAGAGCCGGTGTGGCCCATTGACGGTAAGTCATTGGCTCAACCGGGAGGTCCCCGGATTCAATCCCAGTGTTGGCTGAGAAGTTCTTACAGAATTTTCAGCATGGTTTCACCTTGTCAGTGGTGCTGGATGGGGATGACAGTTAAGATCATTATTTGATTCAAGTCCTGCATAGTAAATGACAGGCACAATATAAGTGTGATTGGGACCTTTTATCCACCCAATTTCCGATAATTGCTTACAAAGTTACTACCTTGATCACTTTTAAAATTATTATTCATGCACTTCTTAAGGCTATGGTTAAACCCAATAGATTTTAAATTTATACATTTGATTTCAACAATTGTCTATAACTCGAACAGCTAAAGTTACATATATCTGATTATCAGTTCATCTTTTGTTCAACAAGTCATTAAATGTTAGCACAAGGATGTACTAGATGCCTATTTACATGAATTATTAAGTACTTGGCAAATTTTAAAAAATCTTATTTTTTGATTTTGTGGTCTAAGGGCAGATAATAATTACAATTTTAGAGTTGTCTCCCTGTTCTTGTAATATTTTTAACCCAATATGTATTTTTTTTTTTTTCTTTCCAGTTGTGAGGGTTGTAAGGGTTTTTTCAAAAGAACTGTAAGAAAGGAGTTAACCTATGCCTGCCGTGATGATAAAAACTGTTATATTGACAAACGTCAGAGAAATCGTTGTCAGTATTGCCGTTATATGAAATGTTTAGCAATGGGAATGAAACGAGAAGGTGAATGAATTTACATTTTATTAAGTCTTATACAAAATTACAAAATAATACATCAGATTTATGCTTAGCATGTTTGGATTGCTACAGCCTGTATGTAAAATAATTTTTTTGGATATTAATATAAGAATTTGAACTTGATTAAAGTAAACTTATAGTAAGTAATAATAATTTAAAGAAAAAGATTTTGAACTTGAATTTATTTACAATGTAATGCTTGCTTTAAACTTTTATGGATTTGTGGTATTCTTTTTTTACCCTATACATGTATGCAATTATATTATTCTAATGCTAAAATTATTGTTCAAATGTAAAACAATTTTAGTGTATGATATTTTTTGGAGCTTATATCTTATTTTTAGAGCTTTTTTAATTATTTAGCTTCTTAGTACTTGTGATGCATTTTAATATTTCAGCTATTTCTATCTCTTAAAAATCTTGATCTAAAATCTAAATTGGAGATGTTAGAATTTTTGTATCTTGTTTGTTTTGCTTAGAGGCAGACACAAGTTCACCAAGTGGTAGTAAGAAATTACGAAGATCTGATTCATACGAATCTAGTGGGTACACTAAAACATGAAATATTCTGTTGAAGTTTGTTTCAGGGACTGTGGGATATAGTTATTAAAATTAATTCTATTTATCCTGCTCATAGAAAATGCAAGGTTGCATGTAGGCCAAAATTTAATTCGAGAAAAGGACATTATTCCATTGGTACAAATAGTAGAGACTTCACTTGTTTTGTTGGGGGGGGGGGTAAATTTATTAGTAAATTGCAAATGAATATTTTTAAAATCAAATCGAATTGATATACATGTATCTATCACCTCCAAAATTTATCAAATGAATTCAAGCAAGATTTTTATTCCTCTATTGTTTCTTTTACTCTTTTTCTCTGACAACATTCTTCTTTTGTACTAATCTGTTAACTATATCCTCTATCTCTTTCCTTTTAATTTTATGTTAGTTCATTTATTTTCTGCATTATGAGTTAGAGTTTTGTTTTCATTTGGATTTTCTTTTGATTTTGCTACTGGTCATCCCATGTTTGTGATATAATATGCAGAGATTTTACTGATGTGTGTCAAGGAACTTGCAAATTAAACATTATCAATATAATAAACAAAACAATCTCAAAGCAAAAATCCAAGCTTGTATTAACTTTAATTTATATAGCAAAAGTGACTTGGCATTGACTTATCTAACTTGACCATATAATTTATGACTTTAAATTTAATAGTTGAAATAAACTTGTTAGTATATAGTTAAACTTGTATAAGTAAATAAAGACTTCTAATGAAAATATAACATTTTCAGTGATAATATAGAATTATTTCTAAAATTAATCTTTCCCTCCTGTCCCCTTCCTCTTCTACTTTTATTATCTGTGTCTAGAATCAGATGTCTCCTCTTAGCACTTACAGAAAATCTCTGAAATACTCAAACTGCAGGACTTGTCACTTCAGTAAATAATCCAAAAAGACTTAACTCTCCTTACTTTGACATTTCAATTTCTTTGTGAAAAAATGGAATTTTTTATTTTTAATTTTGGGTTATTAGTCATTGTAAAGTTCTAACTATTTGATTAGAAATAGAAAATGTTATAAAATTTTGTGGATTTTTGTTGATTGAAGTACACAAAATTTTGTTGTAGCAGATATTAAATTGAAATTTCAAAGTAAAATTACCAAATATTCAAAAAAACGACACAAAATATCACAAGTTCTAACCTCAATCAAAACATGGCATGGCCAAGTTTCTGCTTTTATCTCACCTTCTGACATTGATTTAACGTTGAAGCCGTGCTTCCCACAGCTGTCCAGGAAGAAAGGCAGAGAACTAAGGAAAAGGGTGAAGAGGTTGAGAGTACCAGTAGCGTTAATAATGACATGCCCGTTGAACAAATACTGGAGGCGGAACTAGCGGTTGAGCCAAAAATAGATACTTACATCGACACTCAGGTTAGTAACAAATATGTAGTGGTGATAACATGGTAAAGACACTAGCCTCACAACCAGAAATTTGCAGTTCGAATATTGGTTCAGACTGATAAGAATCTTTGGGATTGAAGGTCCTGTTTCCATTATACATACCGGGGTTGGATGGTTAGCATGTGCGCGCTGTATCATAAAGCCTGTCATTGAGTCAACTGGCATGGTTTCAAATCCCCAGTTGTACGTGACAAGGAGTAGGGTCGCCTGTCCAACCTCGTGGGTTTTCTCTGGGTCCTCCAGTTTCCTCCCACTGCTAAAGACCCCCACGCGCAAGCGAATTATTGAAATAGAATTAAACCATGTGTTAGTCCCGAAATGACCTAGTTTGTGTCGAGTGGACGTTAAACCACATCTCTCACTCTCTCTCTCTCTCTCTCTCTCTCTCTTATACATACAAGCAAATGGAATTCATAACAAATGAAACATGTTAATGAGGCATTAAATGCCATTTAGAATCATTGAAAGAATAAACGGAAGAATGTATTTTTTTAATTCAAATAACTTACTATTAAGTTTGTAATATTTTGGTTTTCAGAAAGATCCAGTCACAAATATTTGTCAAGCAGCAGATAAACAATTGTTTACATTGGTAGAATGGGCCAAACGTATACCGCATTTCACCGAATTACCTCTAGAAGACCAGGTGATACAACTACGTGCAGGTAAAATCTGATTTTAGATTTGCTAACATAATGATAAATGTTATTTTGATTGTATATTTAATAAGAGTATATTTTTAATGATGTTTAGTCTTAAATTTTCTATTTTTAATTGTATATGATCTTCAATCTTATATTTAAGAGTACTTTTAATTAGATATGACTCAGTGTTATATTTGGCTTTTATTTTGAATTGTTATACCTTTTAAGTAAGAAAACTATGAAGTAGAATGCTTGCACATAGCAAGAACTCCAAATACAAATGTCTGATCAAGTGTATTTTGCTTACTATTACACTATAATATACATGTAAATGAAGGTAGTATGTCGTTGGCCCAAAAGTTATATTTGATCACCAATGCGTCCATCTATCTGTGTTTTTAATGATAGTCATTGATTTGGTGATCAAATGAAGTTACATGAAAAAAAAAAAAAAGAGGGTGACATTATATAATCCCTGCAAGTTCCTTGTTTGCTAGTGTTGTCCTTATGAAAATCTTGTTACATCATTTTAGCAAAGTAGTAATTTCTTTTAAACTACACTGTTATGAAAGATTAATTTCTAATAGGAATATCGGTCCAAAAATTTTAAAATTCTGTTTGCAATTTACAAAGATGTGTTGAATTGAAATTTCATCGATCTCGGCTGCTTGTTATGTAAAAAGCCTGCCACCATTTCGTTGTGAGCTAACAAAATTAGTAAGCGCATTTTAAATCTGATTAAATCCAAGCCGCGAAGTTACATGTGTTGGTACTTAATTAAATTTTAAATAATCAATCTGAGTACTATCAGTGTTGATTCAGTCATGAGAAATTTGATATTCTAGCAAACGAGAGGTTGCCAGGCAAAATATGCCCACATTTTGCAAGAGTTGGATAGAGAACAAGCTAAAAAAAAAAAATGTGATTTTTCATACAATCAGGGGGCATAATCCAAGAAGTTACGGTCTGATGCAGGAATATCTAAAGGGACTGAGATCTTTGGGATATAAAGATATATTTTAAGTTTCATCAAAATCAGACAAAAATTGTGACCGCTAGAGGGTTCACAACCTTCGTATTACATCCTTGTACACAATTTGCGTACAAGGAACGGACATTTTGTCAGGCAGTTTCGTTTCAATTTTCCCGAAATTCAAACTCAACCTTCATTATGGTGATATATTAAAATCTGATAAAAGTTTGTCCTCTAGAGGATCCACTGTTATAATATTAACAAAATGCTTATCTTTTTATTTTGCTAGGTTGGAATGAATTATTAATTGCTGGTTTCTCGCATCGGTCTATTGCTGTAAAAGATGGAATTTTATTGGCTACTGGATTACATGTACACAGAAGTAGTGCCCATCAAGCTGGGGTTGGAACTATATTTGATAGAGTTCTAACAGAATTAGTAGCCAAAATGAGGGAAATGAAAATGGATAAGACAGAGTTAGGATGTCTTAGGGCCATAGTTCTTTTTAACCCTGGTAAGTTTATCAGTATCCTGTACTTAGCTTTACTATATGATTAATGTTTGGATAATCAACTATATATTTTTCACTAATCATGGACTCCTTGGGTAGATTTGCTTTAGCAAGTGTCCAACATGCAGAAATGATCATCCATGCTGCACTTAGCATCCTGTCTTACACAACGACTGAACATATCATTCATTGATTAATTTATTTCTAATTTTAGATGCCAAGGGTTTAACAGCAGTACAAGAAGTAGAACAGCTAAGAGAAAAAGTGTATGCGTCATTGGAAGAATATTGTAAAACGCGATATCCGGATGAACCGGGTCGATTTGCTAAATTACTACTCCGTTTACCAGCTCTAAGGAGCATAGGACTCAAATGTCTTGAACATTTATTTTTCTTCAAACTTATTGGAGATACCCCTATTGATACCTTTCTTATGGAGATGTTAGAAAACCCAAGCCCACAGACGTAGCTGTTGTGAATATTCATAAAGAAAAAAGCCTGTCAGTGCCACAAGTTGAAAGTAAAAAAAGAATTACAACTCTAAATGTTTTATTGTTAGCTAAAATTTTTATAAATCACGCACATATTAAATGTATTATATATTAGTTATGAAATCTATAAAATATCTCGAGATTGAAAAAATTATTTTTAGATATTAAAATATTATGTAAAAAGAATTCAGTAAAAATGTATGTTAAATCTGCTTTTAATGCTTTAAATTTAAACAGTTTTTGTGTTAATTTGAGAAAACAATGTGCTGTTTGGTCATTATTTTGTTGAACATAACATTGTGATAGTGTAATTTAACAAAATATGTTAACAAATTACAAAGTTTATGATATTATTTTGCATTATTATGTTCCTCTTGATTTGTGAGAAAAAAAGAAAAATATCATTCAACAAAGAAAATTAAATAATTAATAATTGTTAGAATATTCCTTAAAAGTGCAAATTATGACACTAAGGAAAATGTAAGAGGTGAAATCCAGTATTTGGCCTTGTACATTTTTTTCTTTGCTAAAAAAGAAAAAGGGCACAACTTTTTTGCACAATGGTAATCAAAGGACTGGCTTATTATAGAAATGATCTGCCATGCCTTGATTTTTATTTAGTCCCCAAATATGTTAACACGTCTAGGGAAAGTAGGGTACAGTCTATTCAAAAGAATTAAACAAATTGAAATGTTTTTTTCTCCTTACAAATGGCATAAAATTGTTGATTGATTCAAAATATGGCAAAACTTGTATCCTTAAAATACAGTCTTGTGTTAATTATTTTATAATTTTAATTATTGTTTTGATTCAGAATTTTACTATCTTTGTTAGTAGTGATATATTAGAGATTGTATATTATTTGTAATATGTAATAGTTCCCTAAAGAATCTTGTAAACTAAAATAATTTCAAAATGGCCAATTGATGGTAATGTAATTCTTAATCAAGTTTGGATGAAAGCAATGCTAACACAAATCAGGTGTTAACTTCTATTAAATTATGCATAAAAAGACATTAAATTGGCTCTATATCTGAATTCACCATGTTTTGGATTTGGAATGTGTTATTCTTTATTCACACTGCATTTTAACTACAAGTTAAATCTAGCTTTATGTACATGTATTATTTTGTGTCCTAACTCAGCAACTGACAAAATGAAATTTTTAAATTTCGTTATTGATTGATAGTGTTTTATATTTTAAATTAGATTGTTTTTATTGTTTATGTTATATTAACATTAAAATCATAAAATTCATCAGAAACTCATAAAAATGGAGGAAAATAAATTTACACAAAAATAACTTTGTCTTAAAATATTTTGCCTCTTGATTACTACAAAACATATTTATGTGTAGTTGAACTATTAATTAAAACTTTGAGAGATATAAAACATGACTTGAAATCCTAAATAGCAGAAAGATGCCCAAATTGCTGTTATTTTATTGAAAGTTGATTGCTTTTAAGCATAATTTTCATCTTGAATGTGTGTAGAGTACCGAGAGAAAGAATGTCTCTGAATGTATTATTATTATTTTTTTTTTTTTTAAAGCAGTTCTGTTAATAATTTTTGAAACCTTTGTATGGTCAGTCAAATCTATGTTGAATTTTATTTGTATTAAAATGAAAATAAGTAATACATTTTTATATTGAAATTTTTAAAAAAAAAAGGCATTTTACAAAATTACATGTAATACCAGTTTGATCAACAAAAAGTTGTCTTACTTTTGTCTATTTTGTTAGCTATTAACATTTCAGTTGCAATAGATATGTTAACAAAATCCTTTTTTCTCAATTTCATGTACTTTTAACAAAAAGATTCCAAAATATTTAATTAAGATTAATGTCTCTGTATGTCATTTGCATTTTCGGAAAAATATCAAAACTTTCCACAGCTTAATCCGCCCAAATATGTACTCATATTGATTATTGACATTTAATTAAGAAAACAATATCAAACTGTCAATGGTAGATTATCTCCTGTCTTGGATACAAGAGTATTAAAAAAACAGGCGTATCAAATGATTTCCACAAAAGTGGCACTGGCTTGCCGAATTTTGTCAAATTTCCAAATCATGTCTTCGTCAATACTGAACGGAATTGAATCATTTTTTGTTTGATTGTTTTTAGAAATTCAACTTTCATGATATTATAGTTTGCACGGAATTAATGATCCCTCAAATGATGATCAGAGACTTTTAAAAAAAATAAAATTGTTTAAAAATACTCATTTCTATATTTCAATGAAATTATTTCAACACCAGCAAAGATCATGATAATTATTTCAAATGCTCTAATGTTTGTTTTGTAATCAAGAGAAAAACCCTAATGGAAAGATTAAGATATTCAGATTATTGTAGATTATATGAACAGCACATTTAGAAATGTAATCTTATATATACTTATTCACATGACAATGTAAATAATCATTACTTTATATATATACATACCTTTTGTATATCCTACTATACTTCTATTATTATTATTAGTTATGTATATATTTGTTAGCTTCTAGTTGTCTTGACAACAGGTTTATTATTATGAATATATTATAATTATTTTTAACCAGCATGATGTTTACTACAAGAGATCATAATACAATTCTATGGTTGTTGAGAGTTAGCCCTCTTGATATTGCAATAGATTCTTTTCTCTTGGTTATTCCCCATTATATATATATTTTTTTTTTTTTGGAAACTAGACTCCTGCACAAAGGGCAATGAGTAAATACGTCACTACGCTTTATATAGAGTTTATGAGCTGTACATGTGTACTTTGTTTTATGTGTAGGTCAACTTTATATTTTTGTTACATTTTTAGATAAAAGTCAGAAGTATAACACTGGAAATAATAATATTCCAACGAACACAGTTTTAGAAAATTATTCATGAAAATGTACACATTTTTTGAGTAAGAATTAAATTATGTTCAATAGAATAAGGTCATTTCTATTTTTGCAGTCCTAAATTTAAAAAAAAATATGCGAAAAAGACAATGCATATTTCTATTCTAAATGTATGTCCACTACAATTTACTTACAATAACAATGTCAGTACACTACATTTCAAGTTAGTCTACTACATTTCAAGTTCTCTTTTGGATACCGGTATTTTTTTTCTTATTTACTGTTGAATGTTGAAATGGATTTAGATTTGCTTGAAATGGAATCATAATCAATTTGATTTATTATTTTTTTATCACTTATTGTAAAATTTACCCCACATTTTAAAACCTATAACTTTATCTATTTGTGAGGGATTCTCTATATATAAGATGTGGTGCTTTGTAAAACACTATGAAGTAAGCTTGTAATTTTTTGCCATAGGCATGGTGATTTAATTTTGTATAGATTTTTTTTTTCTTGCTGTGTATCTGTTGAATCACATCGTAACCATAGTTTATCATATTTCTGTTGGTGTAAATTGTCAAATGTACACATTGCCATGGACATCAACAATAAAACTATCAATAACATAAAAATATTCTTTTGGTTTGTTTGTTGTTGATTGGGTTCTTTCTTTTTTATCTTATTGGGGTGTTAATGTAATTCCTTCAAAAATCTGCCTATTGCAGGTACTTACATAATGCATCTTAAACTTGCTATATTAGACGAGGCACAGTTCTATGAATTCTGTTATGCCTTTAAAGTGGCTATCAGAGAGAACCCATGCAAACTTTATTTCTTGCTGTATTACAGTGGTGTATACATATACACATGACACAATGCTATAGAATACATAATATGCTTCACTGATCTTAATCAAGTAAGAAAGTTACATGTATAGATTTACCCTCTTATGTTCTGTATTTAATGATCAGTGTAACTGCCAGATCTATGTACCGATGTCTGATAAATTGTTTTAAGGGCATTTAGTAACTTAACTTAAATACATGAAATTTTGTTCAGTAATGAACAGGAATTGTATTCCATACAGTTGTGTCCTGTGTATTTCCAGTTAGATTACTAGATGCCATTGACACAATGAACAACCAAATGCATGCACAATCAATTATACATCAGTTTTGATCAAATTCACTCCCTTATCCCCGATTTGAAGGAAGTTCCTTAGCTAAAAGGATGGACTCTAAATATGAGTTATCAGATCAGCAATGAGTACTCTTGTATTGTATATATATGAAATAGTCAGGATGCAGACTGCAGAAGCAGATTTTAGTTTAGTACAAGCAAAATGAAATGAAATGAAATGGTGTTTAACGTAGTACAAGCAAAGTAACTGATTCAAGAACAGGGTGGCTAACTGATGTCTTGGTTCATTTAAGAATGAAAAACTTCTTCTACAAAGGATATATATAGAAACTTCTTTAGCATCCTCTAACAAGAGGTCTGCTGTAAGTGAAGGTAATTCTGCCAGCAGTGTCTACTCTTCCAATGAGCAGTTAAGAGATCAGTCAAGAAGTAATCTTCCCTTGCTCGAAAATTAAACAACTTGTTAACCAAATTACTGTTTATTTTTGACATAGCCAACTTATAAACTCAGGAGTTTTCATTACATACAAAGTTACAATGTTGTAGAACCAGAACATAGATACATATCAAGCAATAAGTAGGGGAGACTTAGTCGGACCCAGATCGCTGTAATAAGAAGGGTGACACTATGAAAGGCAATAAAACAAAATTTCAATAGTACGCTAAACCGGGAAGAACAAAATGGCAGTGCAAAATTATAGACAATAAAATAAAACATAAACACATATTATGATAAAGAATCATTATAAATATTAATAGGTAAACATTCATTAATGTGGTTTGATTAAATTAGGATATTCAATCATTTTAATCAGCTATGGTGATAAAAGGTGCAGTTGTCTTGCTGGACGCGTAACTTCTCACATATTTCGACTGTTGTCATGAATATTTGGTGAAGTTCTCTTAAAAATTAACAAGAGCATCGCTAACGCAGCAATATACGTCCACATTCCTGTTTTGTTTGATATGGTCCAGTTTGCATTGAGGGTCTGTGAAATAAAACTGGGTTGTAGGACTGCTATCAGTATAACATTTCGTTCACATTAACAGAACACAATTTTTATTTTAAAACAATCGATGTCTTTATTCTAAAAGCATGACGTTTTTTTTTTGTTTTTTTTTGCTTGATTGATAACGATAAGAGAATACTTGTGGAAACGTCGTGCTTTTAGAATAAACTAGTGATTGTATCCCATAAAAACTGTGTTCTGTTAATTTGTTCCCTGATCGCTAAATGCCACTTAAAGAATAACTAGAAATGGGCGTGGCTCTGCCCCTGGGGGTCGGGCATGCACCAAAAACAATAGGGATCTTCCTTGGGGTATAAGGAATAAGTATACCAAGTTTGAAGAAAATCCAGTAAGAATTGCGCCCTGTAGGCGACACAAAGACACACGAAAAGAAAATGGGCGTGGCTCTGCCCCTGGGGGTTGGGCATGCACCCCAAACGATAGGGATGTTCCTTAGGGTACAAAGAATGTGTATGCAAAGTTTCAAGATTATTAGTTAAGAAATGTGGCCTGTAGACGACAAACAAACAAATACTAGAAATGGGCGTGGCTCTGCCCCGGGGGGTCGGGCATGCACCAAAAACAATAGGGATCTTCCTTGGGGTATAAGGAATAAGTATACCAAGTTTGAAGAAAATCCATGAAGAATTGCGCCCTGTAGGCGAACCACAGACACACACACACACACACACACACACACACACATACATACATACACACACACACACACACACACACAGACAGGGGCGACGGCATAATACGTTCACATTATGAATGTGGACGTATAAAAATGATTATACATTTAATTTCTTGTGCTTATTAAATAAATATCAATGTCTTTCAGTCTAAGGGAGAAAACTCCATTTAAGCTATTACAGAATATCCTTCATACACTCATACGCATGCATTTGGTTATTTCATGTCATTTTATTGCTCAGATTTGGTTTAGAGATTAGCATAAAACCATTTAAAAAATTGATATCCTCAAAATAATCCCTGAAATAAAAAAAACAAACAAACATCATTTTGATGTGCGAAAAAAGAAAAAGGTGTAAGAGCATAGAAGTATTATATTTCTATGGTTAGAGTTATCCCCCCTGAAGGGACCGTTTATTAAACCGGAACGGAATAAAAATTGGGAAGGAAGTTAAAAATAGGCATTTTGTTTGACAACTTTCTAACTTTTAATTCAACATGTTTGTAAAATAGTGGTACATATTTGAGCTCTGCCTCGCCATGAGCTCAGTTTCTCAGGTTTTAAGGTAATTATTACTACAAAAACCGTGAATATTAGCTGGCAGTGGTATTTATGCAACTATTAGTATTCACTTTTTAGTTTCTGAACTGACTTGTCAATGAATATGATAAAACTATGTAGCTTACTGTGTCAGTCAATACTAATTTATTGCACTGTTATAAACTAAACAGAAGACAGTGTTACACTATGACCCACAAGAATTCGTTTTCTTTAAATAAATAACTGCTGATGTGTTCAGAGGTAATCTGAAATATCAGACCACTCCAAAAGGCAAGGTCTCTAGTGATAGATTTAAAAAGTCAAATGCCAGATCATTACTGACATCAGTCATCAGTCATCAGTATCAGATTTTGTCTTGAAGAGAATCGGTGTGGGAAGTTTTCACATAGATAGGGTCCACAGAGGCTTTCCTGTGCATTCATCAAATGTAATCACCTTGAGAGCTAAATGACACACACTGTTTAGATTTTATAAAGTCCTCATGCACAACATGTTTTAAATTCATACTCTGTACACCAAACAGTTGTCTTGATGTCACATCAGTCTTCACCTTTATGAAATTGTGCGGGCAGCGGGAGCCATAAAAAAACACTCTTGCCAATTCCCAAAATGAGAAAAAAAAGCTTTTGTAAAAGATTCATCTTAATTAAATTGCAAGAGTAATTCTAAAATTTCTAAATTAAAGGAGCTAAATCACTAATATTTGGGACCTAGAAATTGGCACAAATGGGTGACAGCGCATATAATAATGTAATATGAATGTTTATAAACTGGTTTACATTTAACTGTTTCCATTTTTACTCTTAATTTTTAACTCAATTATGTTGGGCAAAATATGTCAGAAGTCTCAATCAAATAGCAGTCTCTAGCGTCTGGTTATTCTAGTCTACACCAATAGTATTTATTCCGCATGCTCTCCAGATTAGAATATCGCCGTTTGACATGGCGTGTGGAATATGTCTAGCCTCAATCTTCGGGTTTCCTGGTTACAAATAGCACTGAAACGCAATTATGGTACATGAATCAGGTACCAATGGTAAAATATTTATTTTGTCTTTTAAAATATTGGATATCAGAAGCCCATCTTTTCCCGGTAAGATCACAACATTAATGTTGATTTAAATTGACAAATAATTTGTGTTTTTGAATGTCAAAGCCTTTGGATGATATTGAGTTAGAGACTTAGCTACATTAAGAAGAGCCAAATTCTCTTTTTTATGTCATTTATATGTTCCATGAATTTTCGTCAGATTGATCACTTTGTCAGCATGCTTAGCGCACACATTTGCACTAAAGACCAAACCAATTTTACAAACCCATTTTTGTCCCCCTCCGTGGCTATTTGCCCTACAGTACTTCCAATTTAAAAATGTCACATACAGTTTTGACCATCTCCCGACATATTGATAGTGATAATCAACGCAATGACAATGAGACAAGCGGTATATGCAAACATTTTAAACAACGTAATGTTATTATTAAACGTGTCATTCTATCATTCCTGCGGATTTTCTCCATCAACATCCAGCAACATATTAGGCTGTCTAACATCTATTGGCTGATTTTAGACTTCTATCCAATTAAAACGAGTCTTACATTAGCATTCAGTATGTTTGGTGAATAATTATGACAGCCCTAGTTTTACCATGGAAATGCTCATAGCTCGAAGGAGGAGGTCACTTTACTCCAACATATGCAGTTTTAAAGATAAACAAAAAACTGAAAGTACAGTAATTTAAGAATCTCAATATTTAGGAGAGGGATTTATCTAATTGCAAGCGTATTTAACGACTCCCCTGAAGATAAGTTGAGGTGCGTTGAGAGGCGCAAGATTGAAAGTGCGCCTTAAACTTGAAGGACTGGTCACATTATATATTATCAAATTATTCAAATACTTCCTTTTAAAGAAATGTCTTATCCATTGCAAGATCAGCAGAAATAATCTTGTTATTATAACATAAAAGATATCAAAGCGTTTATTTCATAAAATTTATTTGAGGTTGCCATTTTTGGACCAGGAACTCACCACAAGCGATTCATGTCTTGTTGCTCTTCTTGTGGACGAAGCTCTTCAAATAAAAACCCAAGGGTTCTGCCAATTCAAGTACAATCAACATGAAACTTGCCTTGATTGTTCCGTGGACAATTGCACATCAATTTTTGATATATGGCGTCACAATTCCATGATGGTGGCAATGACATAATGCTCAGTTCCTGGTCTATATATTTTTACTATCATTGACTTTTATAAAAAGAGCTATTTTGGAGATTGTGAATAAATTCTGGTTTGGTAGCTTTCTGTTGATTTGCCATCACTCATACAAAACATTCAGTTGGTTTGTAAAATGGGTTTTTGGCATATCAAAATATAGTCAGTTCTAAAACATAATTTCGGCTTCTATAAAACTTCTGGAGAGGCTACTGGATTTTTGATGATTAGTTCAGCATCTTAAATCTTATCCACTGTTCAGATGATATCTTTTCACTCTACATACATGTATATTACACCCAAGACTTCATCAAGATACAAATTTACCCCTGGGCCTAGTTGAGTCTTTTTCCCTTGGTCACAGGTTACTCTTAAGATGGTGATTAAATGTGCATTTGGCAATAAAGATTTAGATCTGTTAGTACCGTTTTTCTAAAATAAAAATCAGCTGAAACATAAATTATCACCAGAAACAGCAATGATATTTATTGTCTTAATCTGGTGTTTGATACAATGCCTGAATGGGGAATTTAGGCAAGAAGATGATTACCAATTGTATGGAATCAGTTCCTAGTATAAAAACAGATATTTTTGTAGTTTAAAGAGTTATATCTAACTATGTGCTTTATATATGACTAGCAGGATACCCGGCTTCCCTCGGGGGTCATAACTCCGAAACCGGAAGTGGTAGACTAACGCCACCTGGCCTATGTTACTCCCCGGTCCAAACACCCCTATACCCCAAATTTCAGACTCGGGGCAGACCTAGTGTAGCCGCCAACCCCGAACAGACAGACAAACAACAGTCACAAATATTAGTATAGATAACAAAATTTAGGACTGAAGGGAACACCAAATGTATTTTAGCATTGGAGTACATTTATCAACAGCTGAACCACATTAATATGTAAACACAATTTTGTGATATTTTTTAATCTGTTTTTGTTCTCTTCAGGCAAGCAGATTCATTGAAAGTTACAGTTTCTGGTAAAATTCTTTTCTTTCCTTCTGTTCTTCATTCATAACTAACTAGTCGGTAATCCTAAGGAAACACTTTAAGAAGTTTAAAAGGACTTAGTAGATTAACTTTATTTCCTTATTATTTTAAAGCATGACTTTGTATTGTAGACCTTTATGCTGAATAAACTTTCTTTTTGAATGAGACAGCCTACTGACATTTAAGCCAAGGCTTTTAAACATTTTGATAAGATTTTTCAATTTGAACATACATTTGCTAATCCTAATTACTTACTATTATTTCATTTTAATTTTTGACAGGATTATTTTTTTAAAATCATGTCACAAATATATCATTTGTAGATTCCAGTAAAAGTATACCAGAACTATGGGTGCCACGTCAAAGACTAGAGGATCTTTACAAGAAACTTCTTTTAATGGATCTAGAATATGCACTGGATAAAAAGGTTGAACAAGATTTGTAAGTGTTTTTGTGTACTTTATTCTGGAGAATAGGAAATTTATCTGCATGTTTTGGAAGGATAGAATTTTAAATAGATTATAATGATGAATCAAGACTTACAGGAAAAACAAATGTTTCAGCATATGATTCTGATATGGATACTGGATAGATTAGTAAAATAATACATATTATTATTTTATAATTATTTTTCAGGTGGAATCATGCATTTAAGAATCAGATAAATATACTTCAGGCTCAGACAAAAGATAAACAGGTAAAAACGAGACATTTTCTTTTGTCGTCAATAAAAAAACGAATGCAATAAATAAGTTATACAGTCAGCATAATATATGTATCTTTATACTTGCCATTGCTAACACGTGGAGACTGGAGATGTTAGATTTGATAAAAACTGCACGAATAAGAAGTCTAAAAACATATAGTTTGTCTTATGTTATTTAAAAGGAATTTAAGAATCCCCGCTCAACAGTAGCACAACAGACTTGGTAGAAGTGAAGATTGTTAATGAATAATGTTTCGGGTTGTGATACCCTTTTTTTGATCCAGTAGCCATGCAGATGTATTAGCCTGTTCAGCTTTAGTCACCTTGTCTAAGGAGCGTTGCCGTCCCTCTTCTCGCACCCAGTCTTATGTTATTTGTAAAACAGGCCAATTATGCGAGAGACAGGGCTTAAATTTAAAACTGAACAAAGTCAATATCAGTATTGAAATATTTTTCAGAATACAAAAAGAGGAGAAAGTCAAGCTAGTCTTAATTTATTTTTGGAGAATGCAAGTGGATTCTATCTCCAGGTACTCTTCTTTTTATACACACAAGTTTAATGTGGACTTCTGTCACCTGTCACTGGACGTCCATTCACCACTTCTTAGTTATTAAAACAGATTTGTTTTTCAAATTTGCAGGGATTATTCCTTGGGTCATTTGGAAGAACCTCATTGAAATTTGGGAAATTTTTATCAAATTTTCAAATATTATATGGTAAAAAGGAATGAATCACAGAAATCTGTATATCATTATTAAAGCAGCTGATCGTCATTTAAAGATGGCCATGGGTTCCCAGAAAAGTATTTATCGGGTGGTTATTTCCAATAAAAGTATGGTAAGTTTGATGAAAGTAGAGACATCCAATCTTACTGGAAAAATACTGGATTCCCCGAAAAACACTCATGGAGCGTATACAGAACAAAAATGTAAGGGTTCCCCTAATCAACAGCCCGACGATTAGGAATTCCTGCACGCGTGATGTCAAAGGTCACACGCGAACATTGAGCGCTTGATGTACAAGTTGATAAACTTTATGAAGAGTTAGACATACAACACTTTCTGAGATAAAAATGATGAAAAAAGACGCGGGTAGTGGATAATCCGAGAATTTAATTAGGATTTGATATTTGTAATAAATAGTAAGCGATTAAAGACAACATCGTCTTATGTATGCAATGAATTCTCCTCTGACTTCCAAGAAAGGTAAGTCACGGGACGTAAACATGACCTGACTTGATCAAATTTTTATAACAGGACATTTCTTCGCAGTTACAATGTTTGAGAAGGATTTGAAGCAAAGTTATGACAAATTAATTAGTTTGAATATGTTTTTAGTCCATATATATCATTAAATCACCCAGTTTGTACGCAGGAACCCATCTTTAAGGAGTTAAGAATCCTTTTCAAAATATTTTGTAAAAAAAGGAATATCAGTCACAAAATTGTGTTCAGTTTTTACAAAATTATGAGTAGTTGAAACATGTGCAAAATTTGGCATCCACTGTATACAATAAAGTCAGCGATAAGTGTTGGCTAAAATCTTTTGATGGGCCTTGTTCTAATCTTAATTAAATCCAAGCTGAGAAATTATCTATTGTTATTATTTTTATACGCCCACATAGAAATGTGGACATATATTGCCATCGCCATTCGCCCCGTCGGTCCGTCCGTTCATCCATCCATCGTCCACAATTTCTTGTGAACGCTCTAATGCCAAAAGTTATCATCCAGTTGTTTTAAAAGTGATATTTGTTGTTTGCATTATTGAGATGAAGAAACCTATTTAATTTCAATCATTTCCGTTTATTATGTTTAGAGTTCTGGCCCTTGTTTCACTTTGTTGAACCTTGTGAACGCTCTAATGCCAAAAGTTAACATCTGATCTTTGTGAAATTTATTTGCAATATGTAAATTAGGGAAACAAAGAAGCCTATTGAATTCCAGCAATTTCTGTTTATTACTTCTAGAGTTATGGCCCTTGTTTAACGTTGTTTAACCTTGTGAACTCTCTAACGCCAAAAGTTATCATCCTATCTTTCTGAAATAGGATCTGTGTTTTAATCAAATTAAATATTAATTAGTAATGCATGAAATATATCATAATTTTTTGTATGTATTTTAGTTTCTACAGCTGGTCTGTACAACATTTAAATTAGACTTACCATTCAGACGTAAATCATCAGCTTATGGTGTAATGAAAGGTAATCATCCATTTTCTTTTGTTTTTATTGTATAGGTTTAGTAGTGATGTGATTATCACTTTACAATTTCATATTACAGATAATTATAAACTTATCAACACATTAAAACTATACACTTCCTTTGTATTATGAGGGTTTTGTGTGCCTTAAAACAGTGCATTGGTACCATTGAAATTGTGATTTCAATACAAAGATTTTGCATTGCACGGAGGAATGTATCACACTATTTCTTCTAGGTTTTTCAGTTATGAAGAAAGAATTATTAAATAAATCCTGAGTAGATACTTGGAGGCTAATGATGGGGGAACATGAAATGTTCCGAGGCAGCGGATGCTTGACTGGAATGTCTCAGGTTCATGTTCACTTGTCAGGGTAACACCTGCTTGATGTACATGGTGGTTTGTAATGGATTCCTAAATCCCTTAAATATCTTGATGTTTTTTCTCACTCTGTTGTAACTATTAGTACAGGTGTATTATATTGAATTGTATTTCAGAAAAATGTCCTCTTAAAGCCAAGATAAATCCGCCTACTAAGAACTCTTGTCTGTATATTTGTCAACATTGTTTAGTACATCTTGGTGATATTGGTAAGTATTATAAATATCTTTATCTGAATTAAAATTAGATTAGTATTCATCAAAACTGAAAAGAATAATGTTTCCTCCTTAAAAATAAAAAAAACTACCAATTAAATTATTTTATAATACTTTTCTTTATTTTGAATTTCAGCTCGTTATCGACAGCAAATTGACCAAGCTAAGACTTACTACAGACATGCAGCCAATCTAGTTCCACAAAATGGTAATTTATATCTAATAAAGCCCACTGATTATCATTTGCATTTTTCAGACAATATTTAATTTTGAGTGGCTTAATCCTTGCTAAAATGTATTAAAAATGATTATTTAACATTTATTTAAAGCAAACATTTTAAAAATGTCAAGGGCTTGGATTCAGTCTGATTAAAAACAGGGCTTATAGACAAAACAGCCCAAACATTTGGTCAAAACGGGTTTGGTCACAATGACCATGAAAATATTAAAATTTAATTATGGGCGTTGAGTAGTCTAAGATACACACTAACTTTTCAGCGCTAATCATATTAAGACTTTGCATACTTGTTTTATGTGTAAAATAACCCAGAGGACACATAACAGTCCAACCATTTGTTGTGTAGTAATGGAAATACAATCACGGCTGCCTCCAGCAACAGTTTCACACTGGACGACGCATTTCCTTTTTTGAAGTTCGAAGACTACCATTTTCGAATGCATAAAATGAATTTGAGTGCAGCGAAGTAGTGCACTGCAGTAAATATTTACTTTTGACATCCGAATTGTTTAATTTTAAAACTTGTTGTGAACATATTCAAAGAATTTACCCAAAATCATAAAATCTTGTTTGAAGGTTAATAATGAACAGAGATTTTAAGGTACATTGAAGTGAAAATTGTTAACATTATTGGTTTTGAAACGTTGCTTATTAGTTATAACCTCTACTTTCAATCTACAGTTGGGATTATCGATGGCTCTTTATCCCATAAAATTATAGAATATCCAAGAAAACGTATCATTTTTTGGCGTTTTCAAAGATACCAGACAAACCACGGTCTATAGCCAAAATGTGAACCAAACATTTCTTGGACTTTCATTTAGCATTGTTCATGCCAAATTTCTTGAAAATCCCTGCTTGCATTCCATGCATAACTGGGAAAATTAGACTTTTGTTCTCATCAGCACCTTTATTATCATGCTTTTGGGCCAAGTTTTGAACATACATGTAGTTGGTAATTAAAAAGGTATTGTTTTTGTGATTAATATGTAATTTATCACCCGAAATAACAAAATACATCATACACATCTAATGAACAAAACTTACAGTGCTAGCTTTGAAATGTGCAATTTAGAGTACTCTACGCCCTTAAGACAACTTACATATATTGGAGCCCATTTTTCCAGACGCTGCTAATCAGTATATATACCTTAGATTTTGGACAATTTTAATGAGAATTTTGCTGTGGCATTTACCTTGTTACTATGAAAACTTATATGTCAGCTTCAGACAATAAAAATTGGTAACCACACTGCAAATATATAGTAAATTTATCTCAAGAGCATTATCGGACATTGTGTTACTTTTAGTGACAATCATACAGGAATTGGTGAAGCCATAGACTTTTTTTCTAAAGAGTGTCGCCCAAGAACACAAACAAGAAGAAGATTACAAAGTGTATGGAAACAGTTCTTTGTTCATACATATGGTTCTTGCAACTTTGACCTATGTGATACATCCCCCTTTTTTTCCAGTGGCCTGTTTAACCAAATTTTAACTAAGATAAAATCCAAATTTTAGTAATTTGATTAGATAATATTAGATTGATTTTGGTGCTTAGCCAATCAAAATTGAAGTATCTACTAAAATTTGGATTTTATCTTTAGTTAAAATTTTGTGAAACAGGCCCCAGAGATCATATCTCATTTATGATTCAGGGGGTTGGATGGCCGAATGGTTAGCACGTACGCGCTGTTTCATATTCATATGGCCTGTCATTGAGTCAACTAGCGTGATTTCCAATCCCCTGCTGTACATGACAAGGAGTAGGGTTGCGTTCCAACCTCGTGGGGTTCCTCTGGGTCCTCCAGTTTCTACCCACTGCTAAAGACCCCTACCCGAAATGACCTAGTCTGTGTTGAGTGGACGTTAAACCCCATTTCTCTCTCTCTCTGCCGTTTAGTGACATGCTCTTTTGATTCTTGATGAATGTGTCTCCGATTAACTATAAGTAGTACAAATAGTAAGCACTATTTATTCATTTGTATTTATTTAGGAGTACCCAGTAGTTCCTTTTTTTTCATTCTTCCCCAGAACAGAACACCCATAACACAACAATAGTACTAGGATCAGTACAAAATTTCAGATTGACTACCTGACAGATGTAAACTAAAAAAAAATATTTGTTGTGCCAAGAAAACATATTCTAATGTTCAAATATTTTTTTCAGGACAGCCATATAATCAGATGGCAATTCTAGAAGCTGCCCGAGGAAATAAACTTTTAACTGTCTTTTATTATATAAGAAGTTTAGATGTCCGACATCCATTTCCTGTAGCTGCTACGAATTTAGAAAAGTTCTACACAAAATTAGCTAAGGATGTGTAAGTACATAGTGTACCATGTGTTCATATTGTTAGTTTTACCAGAAAGATTCTTCCTAAAAGTGGACAGTACTACATGTATATTGCAGTCTACCATGTTTATTACAAATTACAATAGTCTCTTTTAGATACAATAGCAAGATCTATTTTTATACGTCCGTCTGTACGTCCACAATTTGTTTGTGGATACTCTACAGGTCACAATTCTTACCCGATTTTGACGAAACTTGAAATATAGGTTTATCTCCAAAAAATCTCGGCTGCTTTCGATATTGGCATCTATCAGATCGAAACTTCATGGATTATGGCCCCTGTTTGTACGAAAAATCACGTTTTTAGCTTGTGGACACTATAGAGGTCACAATTTTTATCCCATTTTGTACGAAAAATCACGTTTTTAGCTTGTGGACACTATAGAGGTCACAATTTTTATCCGATTTTGTTGAAACTTGAAATGTAAGTTGATAACCCAAAGATCCTTTCGATATTCGCGCATATCGGACCGTAACTTCCTGAATTATGGCCCCTGATTGTACGAAAAATCGCCTTTTAGCTTGTGGACCCTATAGAGGTCATAATTTTTATCCGATTTAAAAAACTGTATTATTATATCACCATTACACCCTAAGGATGGCTGAGTTTGAATTTCGTGAAAATCGGCCCAAAATTGACAGACAAAATGGCCGCCGTTCGTTCTCAAATAGTGTAAAAATATGGTATATCAAGGTTGTGGACCCTATAGAGGTCACAATTTTTATCCGATTTTGTTGAAACTTGAAATGTAAGTTGATAACCCAAAGATCTCGGTTCCTTTTGATATTCGCGCATATCGGACCGTAACTTCCTGAATTATTGCCCCTGATTGTAGGAAAAATCACTTTCTTTTTAGCTTGTTCTCTATCCATCTCTCGAAAATGTGGGCGTATCCTGCCTGGCAGCCGCTGGTTTGATTATATGTCTTGCTTAACCTGTCTCCTTTTTAATTTAAACTACATTTCAGAATCACTAATACATACACTTATTAAATTCTTTAGATATGAATTAGATTTTGAATTTTTCAGTGTGGATTACAAAGGAAAGTTGTCTATGACAGAAGTAATAAGTGTGTTTCTACAGTTTCATGCCTTAGTGCATTTAACTGCAGGTAAAATTATGTTTAACCATTATTTAAAGATATAAACCTTCATAAAGTTGACTAACGTCCTGTTTTAAAGCTCTAAAAAGTATTCTCAGAAAATTTGCTTTCTGAATATGCATAATGAGGCTCATTTTAAAACTGTAATTATCAAACTTCCACCTTAGCCTTAGAAACAAAACAAAAGAGAATTGAAATATTTTTGATGCTCCTGCGGTACAGGCATCTTTTAGCCCTTCATACCAGATTTATTTCCACTTCTTTACTTTATTTTGTCTTGACATATTTTAAAAATATTACTTTGTTCTTTCGAACCTTCAAAATCCAAAATTTTATCGAAATGATGTCTTATGGAAGAGGCATAAGAATATTTAGAAATATTCTTCAATTTCAAGTTATTTCCCGTAAACTATGGCTGAGTGTAGAGCTGAGTAATATCCTTGGAAACAGATATCGTGACATTCTCAGGAAATATTTTCAGAATGTTTTATAAAATGTCAATAATTTCAGTTTATCACCTTTTAAATATAAATAAACATGCATAAAAAGTTGGAAATACCCCCTGGAGTATATACTTGACACTTTCTAGTCAATATTATTAAAAGTTTTTTGCATACTGTTAAATTATGTTTATATCTACTCGAGGAAAATAAAAATTATCTTCGGTCAGTCTAAGCCAAGTTCACGTCTTCGAACTTAAATTAAATGAGCCAGTTGAATGTATATAACAGCAAACCTTTATGGAGAACTTTCACTAGGTTTATTAACTGCAGCATTTCAATGATGGTACTCTCACTGTTACCAAGCAATGAATGTTATCCACAAATGTTTATGGTTGTCTGTTATTATATATAATTGCTTGCACAAAATGCCCTTTAAAGATAGACGACTAGACAGGGACAAAGATGTAGATGTTGAAAAATTGATTTAATTGTTTTATTTGTCTTTAGATTTAACCAAAGCTGGTATATTAAAGGAGAGATTGTTAACAAGTCTACCAGCACATATTACATCACAAAGTTTTCATACCAGTTTATTGTTACAGTTTGTTACTGTAACAATATTCTCTGTTCATCATGCTAGAAATGATCCCGGAGAGGATGGAAATTTTGGTCCGGCAGCAAAAGCTATACAGTTCTGTCGAGATGAAGAGAAGAGTTATGAACTGGTTTTTACTTTCATCTGTAAGTTTGAGACATATAGAGGTGTAGGCTTGACTGCCATTGTTATTTTTTGTTAGATGTTTTCTTGATGAGATACTTAACAGATAAACTTTCCTGCGATATCACTCTTGCAGTTGTTGTAGTAACAGAGCAATAGGGGTGTACAAAATATAAATTACAGATATATCATTATATATTGTTTTGAAAATGTATGTCAAGGATTAAAATACTCCATAACAGGATGAGATGTCAGTTTTTATACATTGTATTTGAATGTTTTATATAGGTGGATTATTAGAGAGTCTAGTACAGAATACACCTAAACAAGAACAGAAAGCTAGAGAATTCTTTACGCTACCTGCTATTAAAATTATACTGGACTGGTTGAGTTTAAATAATGATCTGATCTCTACTATACCGTCTTCAAAGTAAGATAAAAATAATTTGAGGAAATGGAAAATAATTTAATAAGTCGTAATTTAAAGCATAATGTTATAAGTACAAAATAGACCATTGAACATTAAAGTATTAATTTTATCATCATCTATATTTGAAAAGTTATTTTTGGATGGAAAGATCAATAATTAGTAATGCTCTTGGATTAGCAATTCATATTTTCAATGAAAAGATGATTCAAATACTCTTTTTCAATCTTATCTAAAATAGCCATTAAAACAAGTTCAAATATAACAGCCACAATCTCAAACCTATCAGTAAGTCACCTACAGTTTTGATAGTCCCATAACTATTTGATTACTTGTGGTTTCTGATCATTATATTGTCAGTTTCATACTATTCATGTTTTCAAGTTTATGGAGTCATCTGGCCAAGTTATTGAATAATATTCAGTCATCACCAGACAAGGAAAATGTAGATTTATCAAAATGTAAGTCAACTTTGGCACTCAGTTTTTTCTACATTAGAAAACATTTTCATTTTATTACTATCAACAGCTGAAAAATTCTGTAATAATCTGTCAGTCATATTTTAAATGATGTGCAGATAGAATTTTAAACAAAATAATTCATTTAAAGTTACCTAGAAGCAATTCTGTGTATACCCACATTAAAATAGGGTCATGATATTGTCAATGCCCATGTTTGTGCATATTTGATAGATTGATTATTTTAGATGGAGAACAACCCTTACCAGAAGATGTTGATTTAAGATGTTTTAGACCAATTGAAAAATGCCAGAGGTAAAGTAATAAACTAATTATTGAAATATCTTAAGCACAGCCATTTTTTTCTTTATTTTTATTTAGATACTGTGAAATGAACTGACAGAAATTTAGATCTAAGGAGTCCAGTGTGGCATCAACTTGAACATTTTGTTATTATTATTCTATTTCTATTATAATTTATAATGTAATTATATGGTCCAGTCTATAATTACAAGAATAGACAATTTTACAAATAATCTTTTCAACTTTGAAAGTCCAATTTTTCTTACCCAATAGCTTTAAATTATTCATGTGAAGATAATAAATTAACCTTTCTTGAAAAAATAATGTAATGTTTAAAATAACGGTTAATATAATAGTAGTATTTTAAATTTCAGTACACTAAGTTATAGTAAGTTTTCTCTTGATAATGTACCATCAAATATTGAAGCTCAGTTAAGATGTCAGAGATTGGTGGCTCATGGGAAAAAAATTGCTCAAGAATTAACAGGGTAGGTCATGTTGTTCATTTCAATGGATTAATGATCTTAAGTATTGAGTAAATTAAAGTTTCAGCAACAATAATATAGTAGAAATCCACGATTTTACTTCGCAGGGAGTAAGTTCATCTTTCTACCATCAAACGAAATAATAAATAGTTATCATGATTTTCCAAAGTTACATGGTGTTTTTTATTAATGGAAATTGAAACTCATTTCTTTCCCATTTTTTTGACTTAGTGAAAGCATGTTTATTTTTTATAGGAACAAGGTTTTAACATGTCAGACAGGTAAAACCGGTAAACTTGAATTTCACTCTACAGTTGTGGCTAAAGGTATGTATTTTTTAGATAGTACAATTAGTTATAAACTGATACAACCCTAATCAGTTATACACTTAAACAATCCCAGGGAATTTAATTATCAACTGATAAACCCTAGACAATTACGAACTGATACAACCCCAGGCAGTTATACACTGAAACAATCCCAGGCAGTTTAATTATAAACTGATAAACCCTAGACAATTACGAACTGATACAACCCCAGGCAGTTATACACTGAAACAATCCCAGGCAGTTTAATTATAAACTGATAAACCCTAGACAATTACGAACTGATATAAACCCAGGCAGTTATACACTGAAACAATCCCAGGCAGTTTAATTATCAACTGATAAACCCTAGACAATTACAAACTGATACAACCTCAGGCAGTTATACACTGACACAATCCAAGGCAGTTTAATTATAAACTGATACAACCCCAGAAAGTTGTGCACTGACACAATCCTAGGCAGTTATAAACTAATACTACCCTAGACAGTTATAAATTGATAAACCGTAGACAGTTATAAACTGATACAACTCTAGGCAGTTATAAACTGATACAACCCCAGAAAGTTGTACACTGACACAATCCCCGGCAGTTATAAACTAATACAACCCAAAACATTTATAAATTGATAAACCCTAGACAGTTATAAATTGATAAACCATAGACAGTTATAAACTGATACAACCATAGACATTTATAAACTGATAAACCCTAGAGTTATAAACTGATACAACAATAGATTTTTATAAACTGATAAACCCTAGACTGTTATACACTGATACAACACTATAAACTGATAAACCCTAGACTATATACACTGATACAACACTATAAACTGATAAACCCTAGACTATATACACTGATACAACACTATAAACTGATAAACCCTAGACAGTTATACACTGATACAACACTATAAACTGATAAACCCTAGACTGTTATACACTGATACAACACTAGAAACTGATAAACCCTAGACAGTTATAAAGTGTTACAATTCTAAACATTTATAAAGAATTTAATAATATCCTTGAGGTATAATATTCATAATAACATAACTTTATGGATTTACTACATCTTAGTTTATTACATGCAACATTCCAATACTTTTACAAGTATCCTTCTCGAGTAATGGACAATATTAAATCCAACCATACATTTATAGTACATCCATGTGCATCCATATGTTAAACGAATTATAACAATTAAAACATCAAAATAATTAAGACAAAATAACAACAAAGACTAAAGCCACCATCATAACTTAATTATGAAAATACAATCCCAATTACTTACTACATAATTAACTAATATTTCATTTTTGAACATGACTTCTTAAAAACCCAGTAACCTTAACTAATCTATATTGTAGTTAACACAATTAATTACCCTAGGTTAAAAATTTAATATTTCAGGTACACCTACTCAACCATCAGAGAAAAAAAGTGGTCGACAAAATATTGCCATGCAGGTTATTGTTTATTACTACATTTATTATAGTATTTAATTTAAAAAAAACATGACTCCTTTAGTTTGCGGATGGATGGTACAGAATTTTGCTGAATGGCTAGGTTTTTCTTAATTATTTTCTAATTCTAGATTTATTGATGAATCTTTATGCCCATTTTATTATTATTTTCCATTTCTCACAATGTTTCATTAGTTTTGTATTTATTTTGTAGACAATTTACCAGAAACATGGACAAAAGATGGGTGGTGGCGATGTAAATAAAAAGGTTGGTTTTGATCTAAGACATAATTTAACTAACGGCCTGTATCCACTAAAAGCTACAAATAATACATACAGATGTTAGTTATAAAGGGATATTGCCAGATATTACGGCTCTATTTTAACGATGCACTTTACCATGGTGTAGTGGGTATGCTTGAAACCATAAGCTCTGTCACAAAGTGAAGTGGTGGGGTTTTGATTCCCCACTTCTACGTGACAAGGATTAGGGACGCCTGTCCAACCACGTGGGTTTTCTCCAGGTCCTCTGGTTTCCTTTCCACTGCTAAAAGACACCTATGCGCAAGTCAATTATTGAAATAGAATTAAACCATATGTTAGTACCGAAATAATCTAGTTTGTGTCGAGTGGACGTTAAACTCCATTACTCTCTCTATTTTGTAAGATAAACAAAAAATTAAAGTTGTATTATTCGAGTAGTTCCATTATTGATATAAATAGACTGTGCATATAAGAAAAATATATGATTCTTTCATCCTCAGCCTATTAATCTTTTGGAGGAAGTAGTAGAATATTAAAATTGGTTTGTCTGTCTGTCCGTCACACCTTTTGGAACACAATATCTCTATTTGTAATTGAGGTAGAAAGTTGGAACTTTACGTAGATATTCATTAGGGTAATGTCTTGACTGAGTGTAAGGCTAAGCAGAGATAAAAACTTTGCTTTTTTGATGCCATGGAACTTGAATGAGATTGATGAATCTAGGTCTATAGTTTCCTTGCATCAAAAAGCATTAAGCAGATTGATTTATGGAATTTATGAAGTTTTTTTTATTAAAGATTAATGTGCTAGTAGTTAATGAGTGTGTTAAATAAACCTTTGGATGTAATTCTTCACAAAAGAACTAATCTTTTGTTTTTTTCAGTTGGAGGTTGTGACTACAGAGAACACGACTTCAGGTCAAAGGTCACCAAAATATATTTTAGGCATACCTACCACTGAACCTCAGTTTATGAGACATGGCGGTCAGGGCAGACTGAACCAAAGTCAACTCCCTCCTCGACTACAGAATCAACAAAATCAACAAAATCATCAACAACAACAACAATTTAACAACCAAACATCAAATGTTACTTCACCACCTGCAGAAGAAGCATCTCTATCACCAGGTAGTAACTATGGTTACAGGAACCCTACCAACATGTCTGTACAAAGAGGACAATTTCAAGATGTCTCCAGTCCACCAAAGCACGATTCCAGCCCCAATCATCCACCACAATATAATATGGTTCCTGGTATGTCACCATACCAACAAGAACATTTCAGAATGTCTTCACCAGCCCAAGGTCAAGGTCAGACCTACAGTGAAAGTCAAAATATGCCACCTATGGCTACAGGCCAGATGCGAATGCCACATATGATGCCACCTAATCAGAACCTGGGACCTATGACTCCACCACCCAACCTTCAGCTACTTAATGCTATCAAAATGGCAGCCATGGGGCCAAATGCTGCTAAAGGAATAATGGGAATGAATCAAGCAGGAGTACCAAATGTTCCAGGAATAATGCCACCACACATGAATTATAATCAAGGATCTGATCTCCCTCCAGGACCAACAACAATGCAACAGAGAATGATGAAACCAGGCCAGATGTTGCCAAATTTCCCGGCCTTCTCTAATGTGAATTATGTGGGAACTACCCCTTCTAGTGGTGGATCTCGACAACCTGCTCCTAACAACATGCCTAGATTTGTTACCAGTGAATCTATGTTACAAAGTGGAAAAAGTATGATGGCTGGATATTCACCTCTTACTATACAAGTAGGTCTAGTTTATAGTCTATTTAAAGTTGATTAAAATTTGGTGTCACTATATAAACAGGTTTGTCACTATATTCGTTGATCAGTAGCTATACAAACAAGTACTGTCATTATCTTCAGGTGTATTACAAATAAATTGAATATAATAGCACATAGATTTCATTTGGAATAGGGTTTATTTTGTGCAAGTACAATGTGTATATTGATAACTGACACTGAGCCTCAAAATAAATCCTAAACACTGGTTTTAGATCCGTTTTTACAGTTAAGAGAGCAAACGCCAACCGGTCAAATATTGTTCAATTATTATAGGAATTTAATTTTACTTTAGCATGTATTGGACTGTAACTTCATGGATTCTGGCCTCTGATTGTACAAAAACTTGCATTTTTTCACTTGTGGACACTCTAGAGGTCACAATTTTTATCTGATTTTGATGAAACTTAAAATGTACATGTCTGTTTATAACCCAAACATCTTGGTTCCTTTCGATATTGGCGCATATTGGACTGTAACTTCGTGGATGATGGCCCATAATGGCAGTTAAGTTTGAATTTCGTGAAGATCGGACCGACACTGCCCAACAAAATGGCCCCTTCCTGTAAGCAAATAGTGTAAAAGTATGTAATACCAAGGCTGTGGCCCATCTAAATGTCACATTTTTTTGATGAAAGTTAAAATATATGTTCATATCGCAAAGATCTGGGTTCCTTTCGATACTTGCGCGTATCAGACCCTAACTTCCTGGATTATGGCCCCTGATTATACGAATAATCTGTTGTTTTCTTTAGCTTATTCTCTGTCCATTGCTTGCAAAATGTGGGCGTGGCAGCTGCTTGTATCAATACAATTCAATATAATCAATAATTTTGATTTCTACGGAAAGATAGTAATTTTAGTATGTATTTTTTTTTTTTTTAAACAATATTTTATTGAATATTAGGATTAGGAAACAGGCAAAGCCTATATAATGTAATAATGTATGTAATAAACATGTAAGCATTCTTTTATTTCCAATTTTAATTTTACCTAGCTGATAATTCTTTAAATTTTTAAATCATGAAGTGAAAAAATAAAATAATACCCAACTTACCAGTTTAATGTAGTATAAATTCCTGTAAAAAATATGAATAAACAGATGATGAAATACATGTACAACTACCATGGTTAGCCATAAAATCTGTTGACAAAATAAAAAATAAAATCTCCCTCTTGAAGGATTGTTTGAGAACCAGAATTTTTTTGTACGTGGCCTCATCCAATGACAAAAAATCTAGCAAAACTATAACACACAGAATATTTGTTTTGTATGACCTAATTTTGTTTTTTGAGCTATGAAAATGATGATATTTTGATATTCCGAATTTGGTACTGCTCAAATTTGTTATTCAAATTACCGCTTTACCTATAAAATTACTTTACAGCAGTCACTTATAAAAATTTGCATATCAGGGCCATTCAGGGGAATTGCAGTGTAATTGGACGATACTTGTAAATTGAATTTGTTTTATAAAGAGTTCTTGTAATGAATGTGATATAAATGGAAGTTTTATGACAAAGGAGATGTACTTTTTTGTTTAAAACAAATACCAAATCTTTCCTAATCAATAAAAACTCATGTTGACCTAAATATTAAAGAAAATTAAGATACATTATGTAAGAGCTAAATCAGCCTATTGCAGGGTTTTTTTCTGGCTTCAGATGTTGTATTAGGTAAACATTTTTTCACAAGACAAGCCCATAATCAACTCTCTGGAGCATCAGATGATTGAGATATTGAATGGATTAGACCATCTGTGTCATATAATTGGTAAATTTATACTGAAGCATTTAAGGTCATGCATAAGGCAAAGAAGCCTATTGATTCTGAATGATAATTACTGCCAGATTTACAATAATTACTTCCAGAGTTATGTCAGTTATTTCCAATGATTACTGCCTTTTAGTACTTTTACTGCGTAAAAACCTTTTTATCACTTTGAAAAATTTGTGGATGCCTCAGAGTCCACAGTTATCATCCGATAACAAAGAAAGACAAAGAAGCTGTTTGATTTTCAATGATTTACAATAATAACTTGAACAGCTAAATTCATGATATCACTTGTTTTGTTTAATAAAAATGTTAGCATCGGACAGAACTAGAAAAAGAAAAATTATGTGACAACCCTAATTAAGTACTCGCATGACTTCAGTTGTTGTTTCATTGCATGGCAACCTATCTTTTTCCAAGTAGTAATCTCAACTGTACTTTGAACCAGAAACAGACCATTATGGTCATCACAATCATATTGGAATCGTGACCTATCAAAATGGCAATTGCCATGGGAAGCAGTATGGCAAGTTTCATATTGGATGGCCGAATGGTTGGCACGCTGTATCATAAGGTCTGTCATTGAGTCAACTGGTGTGGTTTCAATTCCCCGGTTGTACATGACAAGGGAAAGGTCGCCTGTCCAGCCTTGTGGGTTTTCTCTGGGTCCTCCGGTTTCCTCCCACTTCTAAAGATCCCTATGGGCCAGGGAATTATTGAAATTGAACCATGTGTTAGTCCTGAAATGACCTAGTTTGTGTCGAGTGGATTTTAAATCATGTTGCGGTTTGACAGAAAGATACAGTCCTTCTCACATTTACATCAATGTACTTTATTGGTACTTTAAAATTTTGGTCCCATTTGCATCAATGTTTGGATTTTGCTTCTATGGTACTGTTAAATTTGTATTTCAAATGTGGCTGTAAAGGTTCATCTAGTAATATTAACAAAGTTCCCAATGAACAAAGACACATTTTGACAGTTTGTCAGAATTCTAATATTTTTGTCAAAAAGAGCCGCGATAGAACTAGAAGGTGGATGTTTTCTATGTAGGAGGAAAATCTAGCATATATACTAGATCTTTGTGCAAAACGAGCACTTTGTATGTTATTTAAGTCTAATACTTGTGATATTTGCACAATTCAGTTTGAATGGTGAATATGGTCTGTTCTTCGGGAACAGCAGAGTATCTGCTAGCAGATTTCAATAAATCCAGTGGTTGTCAACCTTTCTTTGCTAACGGAACACACCTTGGAACACATGAAAAAATAGCAGCACACCTAGCTGAATATATATGAAAAATATTTGAATTTTGCAAAATAAAAAAAAAACGTAGACAGAGACTAGTCATAGAAACATAGAATGTCTTAAACTAAATAAAGAAAAACACATCTATGAACTTATCAGCGAATACTCAATTGGGATCATGTAGTTTTTCGCATTTTCTTATTGTGCCTTTCAAAATTCCGCAGCACACTTAGGAAGATCTTGCCGCACACCTGTGTGCCACGGCACACTGTTTGAGAATCACTGCAATAAATCAATGGCAATCAGAAACATATTATATTTTACAAAGGTTAAAGATTAGTGGCCATTAATAATAAACTTCAGAATACTTATAGATTGTCAGTATTCTTAAACGTTATTATTGATTTTATCTATCAGACAATATGGAACGGTTTAGTTAGATGCCATTTTATCTGCAAATGGTTAAATAAAATAAGGTTTCAGCAATATGTCTTCATTTTGAATATATATCTGAATGTTAACTATGTTTTCAATAATTTCTACCTTCGTTTATAAATATATTCTGTTTAAGTGTGATTTATAAAAACATACAATAAATGACCTAAAAGGGGATCCCTGTTTATTTTATTTTTATTGTTCTATTGCCAGTGGTTTTGATATTTCTACTATATGAACAACCTCCGACGACAATATATATATTTCGGTTTGGTTAAGTAACGGACGCTTCTATTGGTTAAACATGAAAGGTATATCAGCATATACTGATGGCGACATTCAGGTTATACAATGCATATTTTCATTATGGCGACATAACATAAACAATATTCAAAATTTAGTAAACTATATACCGCAATACTGTTCTAATCCGTTTTACATAATTCATGTACACAATGACAAAATAAGCATTTTTAGATTTGTTAAATTGGAGCAGAATAAATATTTCTCAAAATTCTCAAAGTGTAGTATTTTCACCTATCGGTCAACCAGCTTCATGTTGGTTCTCAAAAGGATCCAATTGTAGTAAGTTTCTCAGGGGGGTTGGATGGCCGAATGGTTAGCATGCGCGCGCTGTATCATACAGCCTGTCATTGAGTCAACTGGCGTGGTTTCGAATGCCCGGTTGTACGTGACAAGGAGTAGGGTCGCCTGTCCAACCTCGTTGGTTTTCTCCGGGTCCTCCGGTTTCCTCCCACTGCTAAAGACCCCTACGCACAAGCGAATTATTGAAATAAAAAATTAAACCATATGTTCGTCCCGCAATGACCTAGTTGTGTTGAGTGGACGTTAAACCCCATTTCTCTCTCTCTGTAGTAAGTTTCATATGGTCACAACCCGAATAATATATCCAACTCACATGCAGTGGTTATGGAAAGGACGATATGATCTTTGTTTCAATTGTTTGCAATGGTAGTGTTGTGACAGTGACAGAGTTATATAAAATAAATCAGTGGTGATATAGTCTATGCTATAACCATGTAATTTTGTCTTTTGAAAATTCATATGTTGATAGAATCTAGCAAATGCAATTTTCCAATTAATACAATTTATATTGCTACTTACTTAGTTATTTCTTGTCTACTACTTTGTTATTTCTGCTTATGAATGGCTGGTTTATAAATTTAGTAGAATTTTCTAATTTCTTGTATATATATAGTATTCAAAAGTTTTATTGACATGTCTAATTATTGTAAATTGTAGCACAAATTAGAAATTTCCTCGATTCTGATAGGTCGAAAAGTGTGGAAAAAAGTTATCCAATCTTTGTGAATGTTATATATATTATTTGAGTTAGTGAAACGAAGATGCTTTTTGAATTTCAGCAATTTTCGTTAATTACTTCTAGAGTTGTGGCCCTTGTTTTACTTTGTTCACTTTGTGAACGCTCTACTCTAACATCAAAAGTTATCTGCTGATCTGTATAAAATTTATGTGCATCATTTAGATTAATGAAACCACGAAGCCTATTGAATTTCAGCAATTTACAATAATTACTTCTCGAGTTATGGCCTTGTTTCACTTTGTTCAACCTTGTTAATGCTCGATTGATGAAAGTTATCATCAGATATGTATGGAATTTATATGCATCATTTAAAATTTGTGAAACAGAGGTCTAATAAATTTCAGCAATTTCCGTCAATTATTTCTAGAGTTTTGGCCCTTGTTTTACTTTGTGAACCTTGTGAACGTTCAAATGACAAAAGTTATCATCCAATCTGTATGAAATTTATATCAAATTTCAAAACTTTCTGTAAATTACTTCCAGAGTTATGGCCCTTGTTTCCTAAATAGCTCCGAAGAAAATGCCTAAATATTTGAGCTACACTATTGATAAACACGTTCTTTTTTCGTATTTATCGGGGGTTTATTCTCCATTAAACCATGCTTGAATTATCCATTAGAACAATAAATGGACAATAAACCCATGCATTATACGGCCACATTATCCAAGAGATGGATAGAGAACAAGCTATAAAAAAATGTAATTTTCCGTACAATCACTATAAGGGGCATTAATTCAGAAAGTAATTGTCTGAAATGCACGAATATCGAAAGAAATTGAGATCTTTGGGATATAAACATATATTTCAAGTGTCATCAAAATCGGACAAAAATTGTGACCTCTAAGGTGTCCATAACTTTTGTAGTACATACTTTTACACTATTTGCGTACAATGAGCGACCATTTTGTTGGGCAGTTTCGTTTTGATTTTCCCGAAGTTCAAACTCAACCTTGATTACAGTGCAACAGTGATAAATTTAATCGGTCTTTATTTAAAATCATATAAAAATTGTGACCTCTTAAAGATGGCTTCCCGCGTACAAACTGGGTGATTTAATGGTTTAAATGGACTAAAAACATATTCAAACTAATTAATTTGTCATAACTTTGCTTCAAATACTTCTGAAACATTGTAATTGCGAAGGAATGTCCTGCTATAAAAATTTGATCAAACCAGGTCATGTTTACGTCACGTGACTTACCTCTCTTGGAAGTCAGAGGAGAATTCGTTGCATACATAAGACGATGTTGTCTTTAATCGCTTACTATTACAAATATCGAATCTTAATTAAATTCTTGCATTATCCACTACCCGCGTCTTTTTCCGTCATTTTTATCTCATAAAGTGTTGTTCGTCTAACTCTTCATAAAGTTTATCAACTTGTACATCAAGCGCTCAATGTTCGCGTGTGACCTTTAACATCGCGCGTGCAGAATTTCCTAATCATCAGGCTGTCGATTAGGGGAACCCTTACATTTTTGTATTGTATACGCTCCATGAGTGTTTTCCCGGGAATCCAGTATTTTTCTAGAAAGATTGGATATCTCTACTTTCCATCTATACCAAAATTGCCATACTTTTATTTGAAATAACCACCCGATAAATACTTTTCTGGGAACCCATCTTTAATGGTTCCACAAACTAAAAATGTGATTTTTCGTACAATCAGGGGCTATAATGTGCACGAATATCGAAAGGAAACGAGATCTTTTGGATATTTAAGTTTTATCAAAATTGGATGAAAATTGTGACCTCTAGAGGGCTCACAACCTTGGTCCGATTTTTACAAATTACGAACTCAACCATCATCAGGGTGTAACAATGATATAATTAAACAATTTTTAAGATTGGATAAAAGTGTGACCTCTAGCTGGTCAACAAGCTAAAATCATGATTTTTTCGTATACAATCAGGGGCCATAATCCAGGAAGTTACGGTCTAGTATGTGCAAATATTGACAGGAACCAAGATCTTTGTGATATAAACATGTTTTAAGTTTCATCAAAATTGGATCAAAATTGTGACCTCTAGATGGTCCACAACATAATCCTTTCATGGTACTTGTAATCAGGCAAATGACAAATATAAGCAAATTTGCATGTAAAGGCTAGCAGACATCAATGGGCGTCCTCGCTAAAGGAATTTCCACCGGACGTTGCTACTGCTAGTAAAAACTTGGTTCCACGTCATCTTATAGATGGTAAGAGAACCATATTTCGAAGTTCGGGATTAAATTCTATATCAATGACAAAAACTAACGTTTGTCAACACACCAGTTTGTAGTATAGATTAAAATTTTGTCTTAGAGATTTAGGTTTGATTTTTTATTTAGGAAGCTCAAAAGAGATCAGGATCATCTGATGGTAGAATCATCTGATAATGTTCATTGACATTAACTTTGTTGTATACAGTGATAACTGGTTATTTTTAAAGGCTTGTTTCAGTCAGATATTTGAAATGATGATGGTAGTCTGTTTACACATTTATTCTTTCCTTTCAGCCTCCAAAACAAAATATTATAGATTCACGGCTGACATCAACATTTCAAGGTCATGCTGAGGTAACAAAATTAATTTTTATAAAACATTACTACATGTACTATCATCTATTATCACTCTTTAATAAATTTCCTAATAAATTAAAGATGCAATATATGCACAGGGTACAATTTTATGGATACACAGTTGATAAAGACGAGAATATCCCCATTGAAACGTTGAAAATAACAATTGTACACACAAAAATAAATTTATAAAAAATTGGCAGTCCTTGGATGAGATTTAACCTGTAAAAATACTCAAAGTACGGTGTGCAAATAAGCTAAAGTCACCAAAAATAAAATCTGATCTTTATAACTTATTATGTAAATACAGATTTTTTAAGTTGTTGTATATTGTAAATGTCTAGATAGGTAATTGTTTTATGATAGGCCTACCAGGGACATAAAATTGTTATATGACATTTTGACATATCAAATATCCCAGTGACAGAAAAAAAATATGAACATTTTTTTATATATAAGAATTATTATCCATTTTGGGGAAAAAAACCTGAAAGCCAGTGTGAGCCCTGCTAAAAGGAAATCATTATAATCCCTCCTGAAGATCGAAAGTAGAGGTTATAAGTGACATTTGACACCAAATAAAGATGTTAAAAAATATCTACTCAAAGTATTTTAAAATCTTTGTTGATTATTTATCTTAATGTGAGATTTTGTGATTTTTGGTAAATTGTTTGAAAACGTCCACAACAAGTTTTAAAATACAACAATTCGGATATAAAAAGTAAATATTTACTTCAGTGCACTACTCTGGTGCATTCAAAATCATTTTATACATTCAAAATTGGTAGTCTTGACCATCAAAAAAAGAAATTCAGTGATATTTCAGTTGTGATAGATGGTAGACCTGGATAATTGCGTCATCCAGTGTTAAACTGTTGCTGGAGGCAGCCATGATTGTTTACTGTGGATCTCCGCTTGTATCTCCATTATTACACAACAAACAGTCAGACTGTTGTGTCCTCTGAATTATTTTACACATGGAACAAGTACGCAAAGTCTTCATAAAATTGGTGCTGAAAAGTTAATGTGTATCATATCTTAGACTGTAATCAACTCTCTAGACTATCAGATGGCCGAGATTTAAATGGATAATCAAAACTTAGTCTCAGTTGTCAAGTACTGTTGCTATGATAATAAATGATCTATCCTGCATCTTCAAACAGTCATAACCTTTGCCCAGAATAAAGTAATTGAAATGAAATTTTCAATGATTTTTTACATGAATATTTAATAATCTAATTTTGACTTATTATAGCAATAATGGCCAGCTCATATCTAAATCTTACATAATTATGCATATTTAATGTTCACAAATGTTTTTATCTACATGTATATAATAAAAGAGAAAGTTTGAATGTTTAATTGTGGGTTTGCTATAGGAAACCAAATAGACCGGAGGCTCAGTGCAGGGGGTGTCAGTCTGCTGTTGGGGTATTTTCGAGATATTCAGGGTCAAAGGTTAAATGAGGTCATTTGCACTGAAAGTGAATGCTCAGCCATTTTTGTATCATGAAAACTTGCTGAACATGATTGAAAGTAATCACCCTTTCAATAAAAATGTAAACTTGCTAAATTCATGATATAAGAATGGCTGCGCATTCACTTTCAGTGCAGGGGGTAGGATGGCCGAATGGTTAGCACGTGCACGCTGTATCATAAGGCCTATCATTGAGTCATCTGGTGTGGTTATGAATCCCCTGTTGTACGTGACAAGGAGTAGGGTCGCCTGTCCAACCTCGTGTTTTTTAACGGGTCCTCCGGTTTCCTCCCACTGCTAAAGACCTCTAAGCACAAGCGAATTATTGAAATAAAATTGAACCATATGTTAGTCCCAAAATGACCTAGTTTGTGTCGAGTGGACATTAAGCCCCATTTCTCTCTCTCTCTCGCTCTTTCACTTTCAGTGCAAATGACCTCATTTGACCTTAGACCCCGAATATCTCGAAAATGCCCCAACGGCAGACTGATTACCACTCGGCATCGTATTCTACGCAGAATTTTACTGTAGAAAAGTTGGGTTTGGTTTTGTGCCCATTTGATGGACATCCCCCTGCACTGAGCCTCCAGACTAAAATGATTGAAGTTATAATTTTAAAATGACTTCATGGTTAACCATTTTTTTCTACAAGGAATTGTGCTATTTAATTTGTATTTGGTGTACTAATTAATGATCAAATTGACAATTATTGTATTATTATTGTAATTTATAGAGGTTACAAAAATGGAAATAAATGCTGGCAAGGGAAACATACTATATATATGTATACTACTCCTGTGCCATTGATAAAAAGATACAGCAATTCAATTCTGTAGAATTTGTTTCAGAAGCAGATCTTGTAGATATTATTTGAAACTTTACACTATGTGGTTAGCTAACCATAACCTACAAATTGCAATTTAACCTGTTTTCTAAACCTACAAATATTTTATTGATTTTGGTATTTATATTTTACTTCCCAGCCAACATACTAAATTTATTTCAATGCTACACGCATATTAAAAGTGATCCTTTTAAAATATAGGCAAGAGAAAACTATAGACAAGAGAAATTTGATCATTTTCAATATGCAAACCATTGGTTTCTTTTAACATGTATGATACCTGATATTGTGTTTTATATATTTATAGGGAACTCCTAAACCTGAGAATATGGCTGTTGAGAAAAGGTAGGTTTTAAACTTATTAATATATAACAGAGCAGCTAAACCTCTAACTCAATATTATCCATAACATTCGTAATTAAAAAACATGAATTAGAATTCAATATTGTTCCATTTAAATCAATATTGATAATGTTAATCTAACGTTTCGAGTGGCATTTGTATTGAACAAACACAAACATATCCCACAGGACAATGTGAAAGTAATTAAAAATGGCTGATTCAAAAATGACAAAATAATTTTTTAAAAAACATCTAGAATGGATTAACCACTAACCAGGTGCAAACGACTGCTGCTCAATTAGTACTCTTCATGCATATTATGCCAAAATTATAATCAATTTTTAAGATACATTATGTAAGATTTAGATAAAGAGCTAGCCATTCTTGCAATAATAGTTCGAAAATAGATAATGTAAAATGAATAATTTGAAAATTTCATTCAAATTACTCTTTGAAGGTTTGACAAGATGTGTGCAATAATTTCAACCACCGTACTGGTTGTTTGGAGCTAAGTCTCGCTCCTCTATTTTCGGCTTAAATCAAAATATGACTGAACTGTTCTAATCTATTTAAAATTTAATATCGGAGAAGTCTGATGTCATCGAGAGTTGATTATAACCTGAATGAATTAATTAATGTCTAATTAATAATTTAGAAAACATTTCGGGCCTAAAGAAAGACCTGCAATAGGCAGATTTAGCTCTTGCATAATGTATGTTTAAAAAATTGAATGTGAATCATTTTATACATTCATATTACATTAAAATCTGCTTTTAGACTATTTTCATCTATTTTATGGTTCCAAAAATAGAGCTATGCACCCTGTAATTATGTAAAACAAATATTTGTACTAAAAAAAAAAGTATTTGTGTTCTACATCATGTCCTAAATTACATTTTGAAAGTTTATTTTACAGAGAAATAGAGAGTCTGGTTGTAACAACAGTAGCACCACCTACACAGCCTGGAGTTTATTCTTTATTTAGTAGTTCAACCCCATGGTCTGTCTCCTTACCAACAGCTAGTGACTCAAAAAGTATGTTGTTTACAGATAATTTACCATCCATAGTTCATTTTCTGTTGGCACACACTGCATGTAAGATTTTAAAGGGACATGAAAGTGGTACAGTTTTATTTGCCTCTAAATTCTAATGATATGGGTTGTCTCTCTTTGGAATGAAGACGTCTACTAAGTTTCAACTTTTTTCAGTGATCACCTCCAGAGTTATCCCCATTTATTACAAAATCTTTTTAGCATTTAATTTCACTGGCTTGCTAAATTCCTTGTATTCATCAGGCCCAAGATATGGATTCATGTTTCATGGTTTTGATCCAGTCTTTTGTGTGAGCCAAGCCAGAGAGTAGGTTTGCCTGTCTAACCTCATGGGTTCTCCAGTTTCCTTTCACTCCCACCTCTACGCACAACAAATTACTAAAATAGAGATGGTAGTTTGTATGATAGCACCTATTTAAGTTAATATACACCCCTGCTTGAAATGATGTTTGAGAATCTTATTGATTATTTCTGTTTGAACAGGTGTAGGTTCATCACCATTTTCTTCAGCTGCTAGTAGTATGAGGAATTCACCAGAACATCAGTCAGACTTTACACCAGGTGGTGCACCTAATAACCCTACTATACCGTCTTCTAAACAAACTTCAAACATGTCTGCTTCTCCTAATTATGATCCAAGTCCTAGATTTAATACACCAAGTGAGAACTGGAATCAGCAAGTTACCATGATGATGGGAGATGGTTCGAGTCACATGGTTGGTACATCGAGTACAAATCATGCTCCACCACGATATGTCCAAAATAATATGCAGGTAAATATGCGAAGGATTTTATAACAAATACACATCGTGTAGCTTTCAGACAATGCAGAAAGAGTGCACAACGACAAACAAACAGAACAAGCAACACAGGAGGACAACAGCAAAGAATTTACTGTACAATTATAAATGTACCATATAGATCAATACACTAATTTTATGTAGTAATATCAAAAAACAGTATTTATATGCAGTTTCAACAAATGATTCTTAAACAATGGGTGACTATTCATTTACATAGCTGTTGTCAATTGAGTAAAATAAATTTTAAGGTTTTTATCTATAATACTATTAAAGAAATTTCCTATCTGTTTTTAGATGTTTTGGACCAACCAAGGAAATCAAGGCATGTCGCCTTTGGAGAAACTACTAGAAATGCAGAAACAACGCCAGAATGATCCACACTGAAGGAAGGATGGAATTGCGAGAAATGGTTCAACTTACATAAAATGACTGTTCACTGTTGACTATCTAGTGACAGTTAAATCCATTCTACTTCTAAATGTGGCCAGAATTTCACCAACAACATCCTCTTAATTCATCGTTTGAGTGATTCAAGAAATATTGACAAAAAATGGCAATGATTTATGGGAAAGGAACGAAGATCAAATGAAACAGCTTTGGTACCAAAGTTGGTACCCATGTTCACCAAAAGTGAATGTAAAAAAACGGTACCGAAAGTGATTTGTTTTTAGAGTGATGTTTTGGTTATGAATTTTGGAATTAGAAGTGTAGCGCTGTATAATGAAATACATATATAATGTGAATATAGATATTGAAATGATATTTATAATATATATATACACCGTAAGCTACTCAAATAAAAAGCTGACTTTAAAATGATTATGTCTCGGGTACAACATATAACAAACTCTTATTTGGTTATGGTATGAGACATTACAGTGATGTATATAATCATACTAAAGCTTATGTTTGATTAAAATATTTTGTAAATAAGCATGACAAGATTTCCCGGAATTTTAAGTCTCATTATATTAAAAAATAGAAAAGAAGAAACAAAGAAATTGTTGAAAAAAATGAAAATAAAATTCATTTTTATGTGATAAGTACATATAGTGTTTTATGTAGCTTGAAAAAATGTGAATATGCTTGAAAATTATCTTTAGTTAAAAAGTCCTTAATGTGTTAAGATTGATGATTGTGCTGTTTGGTTTAATGGGGGTTTTTTTTTTCAGCCAACAGACGCTTAATAAATTCCCTTTTTTTTTTTTTGAAACGTGGTAAAAATTATTAACCCATATATGCACATATTTGCTGATTATTTTGTAAATTACTGTTTTCTCAAAAAAGTGCGTATTGATAATTGCAGTGGCTGATATTATTGTTAGCTGGTGGCCTGAAGAAAGAAATAGAGATTTTTCAACCCTGTGGTTAGCTTTTGAAAGTTTAAGAATCCGGAGAATTGCATGGATCATAACTTGTCTGAAGTTTAATTGGTTGTTAAAATGAATGAGAAGTTTTCAGTAATGTATATCTGTATTATTAGGATGTTAAGGTACCAGTTTAAAGGAATGAATGAACATTCTCTATAAATTTGAAACTTTGAGACTAATAATGTGAGTGATGGACTGATTAAAGTGACACTCCCTCCAATCTGAGCACAAAATGTTTGTTGTTTTTGTCACCTGGATACTAAAGTGATCATTACGCTTTTCGAATATTAAAATAAATCATTCAAGCAATTAAATGAAAAGAGCTCACAATATAGATTTGTTTTATGAATTTTGTGTTAAACTGATTTTGATCTCAAAAAAACATGGATGTTAATATTTGAATATATCTGGATATACAAAGCTTAAAATTTGTCACTTTAATGATATATATTCTGTAGTTTTAAATTTGCACTAGAGCCTCACTCTAGTGTGGTTCAGTATAAGGTTGGGTGTAGAATAGCATCTGGTATTATTATTGGGGGTTACGATTATCAATCTGAAACTGTTGAAATTGACAGCATCACAATTGAGTGACACAGAATTGAACCTTGTCACAATTTTAACAATTCTAAAAATAGATGTGGTGTGAGCAGATTCATGATACAATCAAACATTTCTGCTATGGAGCATAACTGGGGTTATATCAAAGCAGTGGCCCCCCTTGGGATATAGTTAAACACATATACACTGTTTATGTTAAGACATAAAAATTAATGGTTAAATGTATGTTTTAAAACATTCAAGTATGGAGACATTTTATGAAAATATATTATGTTTATTGAAAACTGTGTGAACTTAAAGATACCTTCCTATGTACAAACTGTTTGATTTGATGATGTATTTTTTGGATTAAAAATATATTCAAACTATCAAAAGTTTGCTTCGATTCCCTCTCAAGACATTTTAATCACAAGAACTACAACAAGCCATAAAAATCTATTTTAAGCACTCTTAAAATGTTGAGTGGACAACAAGCCAACAGATTCCAGTTAGTGATCCTTTTCAATTTTTATCCAATGTGTGTCCCATGGATGTTTTTCAGGGAATCCAAAATTTTCTAGTAAGATTGGGTGTCTACTTTTTGTACATACCAAATTTGAAAACTATCATGGGAATGTATCTTTAAGTAAAGGCCCAAATCCATAAATCTATATTAAATGTAATGTGAGATATCTTACAATACAGTTATGGAAGTTAGTCTTATAGTAGACTTAGCATAGATTTATGCATATTGGGCTAAAATATTATTTTGGTGGTAAAGATATCTAAAGTTGCTCAGGCCAATATTGTTTATTTGTGTATTAAGTTTAGAATTGCCTTTGCGAAAATGGAAAACTAAGTGAGGATAGTCTATAATCTTAAAAGAAAATTGACTGTTACAAACTAAAACCTTTAAATATTTCAAATTTTCAAATAAAGGATGAGTTCTATTAATTGTAACCGCAAAAATTGTATTTTACAGGATGGTTTATTTTTTATGTATGTTTTGAAAGTATCTAAGACTTGGATACAACCTTTAATTTGCAGATGCACAGGCAGTATGTAGAAAAATTTCTAAAACTCAGTACCATTATATTAGAACGTGGGATTGTTGATGCATAAATGTAATGTGAAGTGATACTTACATCTTTACAAAAATATCCGGCCTGTAAGAACATATTTTAGTTTGGAATATGTATAACAGTTCATGTAAATCTATAAGTAATGTTTCATCAATATTGTTATATAAGTTGTATAGAATGGTATGATAATACAGCTTGAATGACACACATATATACTTATTTATTATTATTATTATTAAAGTGGCCTTAACCTTTGGGATGGCACACTTCTTTCCCCCCCACACACCAAATTTGAAGGTTAAAACAAAATTGACAGCTGCAGACATCAACAGGATGTTAAACCTCATTGACAGAAACTCAACGATTTATTGCTCATTAGTTTCCTATTGTCTTCATGTCATGGATTATTAATCCCTCTCCTGCATTTGTACTTGTAAACCAAAAATTGATATGCATCAAGTTGCAGGGAAAATCAAAGTTGTTTTTTTTATTTTGGACACAACTCACCATTAAAACCATAGTCTATGCTGTTTCAAAAATATGTTGTTTCGTAATGCTCTCAAGGACAGTTGGAATACCATTCAACCCTTTGGAAATTTGAGAATTTGAATGTCGACAGACATATCAAAGATATGTTTTAAAATATCTTATTAACTTGTCACCCAGGTCAAATTAACTTTGTATTTACTATTGAAAAGGGAAGAGAATTTTGGACAGGAAGCCATGAACAATAGATATTTATTTAGTTTGCAAAACTAGACACACTGTTGCCCCAATAGTTCGGACGTGGCTTCTCCTTGTAAGTAGTGCAGGATTGTGGGCCTGGCAAGGAACAGCTTCTAGCATTCGGATGGTATGAAAATCCAGGTCCAGTGCACACATTGGCATGATGTAGAACCTTTGGGGATGGGAATTCAGAATAACAGTATGTTATAGTGCCACTTTCCGGACAAAATATCCTTCATAGCTGATTGCATGGCGTGGACCTGTCTTCATTAGCAGAAAAGTATAAGTTAAACTCCATTTCATTTCTCATGGCTCACATCAAGATTGTGACATGTAATGTAGCTTCAGAAGATTGTTTTCACAAATGAACCTAATACCTGCTTAATAACACATTGTGTCAAACTCGTGTTTGTGATGTATTTTGAAGCATGAAATAATTGGACCTATGGTAATGTGTCACATTTTACAAGGAGATGATGTTGGTTGTTTGTGAGATCACCACAGGTTTGTAGCCCACATACATGGTATAAAAATATGTCTCAATAGATTATAGCTGGAGATTCTTAGTTACCATAGTAACTGGAATCTTCAAGTCATGATTTCAATTTATTTGTATTGGTGTATTTTATTTCACAGATTATAAGGCTTGAAAAATCAATATTTAATCCTACATAACATCTTTACAAAAAAACATGTGATTTATATCCTTGTTTTTGAAAGCAAATCTCAGCATTGTTATTTTTGCAATATCTAAAATGGAAATATTTCAATTTCTAAATTAAAATGTTCTGAAAGTTCATTTGCAATATAAAATCCATTACAGTCAATTGTGTGCGCTCAGTAATATTTCTCTAGTGTAAAATTAACATTTAGAGGTGTATAATATAGCTCTATTTTCATGTTGAAAAGTAATTATTCATTGATGTTCATGGCTTGTCAAAGAAAAATTTAGATAGATCAATTAGATTATTTATATTCCTTTGATATTTAGAACTGTAATTATGCCACCATCCCTTGAGGAATGTATTTTGGTTTTTGTTGTCAGGAACTCAATAAGAATTGTTGTGTTGTCCCTTGATGTACTGGTTCAAAAATTTGCCATTTCCCCCCCCCCACACTTTTCGAGACAAAGGAGGCTATTGAGACTATCTGTCTTTCAAATACAACTTTGGTGCGCACTAATTTCTATGAAATATGATAAAGGGGTGAGGCAAAGCTTTTTGGAAAGTATGTGATTGAATTTTTGAAAATCTAGAATCTGCCATTTATATTTATGGGTTAAAACTCCATCCTTTCCTTTTAAAACTCCATCCTTTCCTTTTCAGAAAAAATCTTCCAATGATCAAATATTCTGTGAATGGCTTTTCTAAAATGCTTTTTTATTTATAATGATTTAGAGGAGTATCTCCATCCAGGGCCCTTTTGGAATCAGATCCATCCTCAATATAATTTGTGAATCTGCACAATACCCCCTTCAATATCTATTCTGCTACATAAAAAATTAAAATGAGATAAAAAAAAAAATATATGACCATGTTTCTGAGCTGATGCAGCATAAAATCTATATCTTTAAAAAGATAAATACTGTCATTAAACTAGACTATAAACTACAGAGCTTAATTGTTCTGTGTTATGAAGATGAAGTTCTCTGTCACGCAACTAGGGGAACATTTGTGCTATTCTGGTATATTATTGATTGAAAACAAGCGTCCCTTCTATATCACAAAATTGATTTGATAAATTTCACTGCCAAACAGAATCCCTATACATAAACACTAAACAATAATTATCTTAAATGTCGTACTCAAGTTTCCTTTTTTATCAGAAATGAAATGCGGTTATAACATCCTACTTTTTTTTTTGCATCAACCGGGCTAATGAAGACAGACATATGCCATGCAGTATGATATGAGAGAAATTCTGTCCTGACAGAGGTGCTACGACCTACTCTTAATTTGAATGCCTACTGTCAGAGGTACTTTTATGTGCTCGCCAACATGTACACGAGATCTTAATTTTTTTTATCATCCCATCCAAACAACTGTTCCACTGTTAATCCCCAAATAACCTAGTTTGTGTTGATTGATAGTTAAACCTCATGTTCATCTCTCCATTTAAATAGAATCAAGATTCATGTGCCAGCTCCTTTCACAATTGTCTAAATTTGTATGGTTTTTAATTTCACCTTCTCTATTTTATAGAAGTGTTATTTTCCATAATTTATTTTCCCAGTGAAAGAGATAATGCCTCTTTTAAGACAAAGGTCCCAGTGCCGGACTGGGCACTGCCCATTGCTCTCCATTTAAAAAAATAACACATGTAATCAATTCCAATCGGAAGTCTTTATGCCTCGAAATTACTTGCAAAGGACTTTAATGCTGCCATGGCCCTTATTCACGAAAACTTAAACTAAGATACAATCAAAATTTTAAGAAATACTGCAATTTGCATATTGGTCAGCCAATCGAATTGCAGTATTTCTTAAAATTTCGATTGTATCTTAGTTTAAGTTTTCGTGAATAAGGACCAAAGGTCTGTATCTCAGTCACAGGTTGGGAGATGTTTCAGTTTGTGCAATCAATTAAATGTTGGCAACCTCCATATAGTCACACTATTCCATTGTAATATCAACCCCATGAAAACTATTTTAAGCCTTTCAAAAGGCCACGAAATCAATCTAATGGTTGAAATTTTTAGATCACTCCTCCAATGCATAAGAAGGGATTTTTATCAGTTTAATTTTCGAAAGGCCATGACAGAACAATTCATGGACAACTTGACAAAAATATATTCTATGTAACATGCACATGTTATGGTATTAAATATTTAAAGCTGATGTTTCATTAAGTAAATATGATATTATTTTGTTCCATGAGCAAGTGATTAATATTAACTAATTTATTAGCTATGTGATCAGGTCTTATATTTCAAAGACTTTACCATTATGGAATTAGTTTTCTATCTTTAGCAGGCTTCTTTTTCATGTGTTGAATTATGTTCATTCAATAATCAGCTGAGTAATGTGAAACATTAATACCATAAAGAACCTTAAAAGTTACCGAAATTAAATTTGTAAAACAACTTACAGACAGGAGCTGTGGTGGGTAAGTGGGTAAGACGCTGGCTCGCTAACCAGGAGAACTTGAGTTCACTCCAGCTAGTTGTTCAGATTGGACAAAAAACTGAGGTCAAATGTACACATTGCCAGGCAGTCATGAACGTAAAAGAACCCTTGACAGAATTCGAAATAAGAGTAGGCCGTAGTGCCGCAATGCTGGCATTATATTCCTCATAGCACACTGTATAGTGTAAGCCTACTTCATTAGCCCAGTCGGTGCCACACTCCTTGCAGTCTTTCGCTTGATTAGACCTAATCCCACTCAAACACTGCTGGACTCGCCACTAATTCCTGTCCCAAATTATTATTGGTTAACGGTTGGGTCAACAACCAATACATTACAGCATAACAAAATCAACCGGGATTAATCAGTAAAAGTGTATGATGGCAATAGCGGCTACATTACATTATAATGCGCAAAATTTATTATGCTCAATTAACCAGCGCATGGCAGAATATTGCCGAAAAATTAATTGTGTGACAAACAAGGCTATCCAAACAATCTTGTTTCCAACTTTTAATACACTTAATCAACTGTCCAAAGTATTAGGGAATTCTCCAGATCAAAGAGACGGACTGGAATGTTACGTATTTTGTTTCAAATTAATTTTTGTTTCAACAAACTGAATAGAACTATGACTTTCAATAATGGTACTCAAGAGAGATTTTATTGGATGATAAAAATAAACACACTGCGGGTCATTCCATGTCAGGTGGGTCAATTTTCAGAAATTTGTGAAATCGACCCCCTCGAAAAAATCTGGGAAAAATATATGTTATTGTACATGCAAAAAACTGTCATCTGAGTGCAGATTCGTAATCTGCACAAAAAGTTCTCTAACGCTACTGAATTTGGGCTGTATATCTTTACTAGAAAGGGGGGTTGGATGGCCGAATGGTTAGCACGTGTGCGCTGTACCATAAAGTCTGCCATTGAGTCAACTGGCGTGGTTTCGAATCCCCGGTTGTACGTGGCAAGGATTAGGGTCGCCTGTCCAACCTCATGGGTTTTCTCCGGGTCCTCCGGTTTCCTCCCACTTCTAAAGACCCCTACGCGCAAGCGAATTATTGAAATAAAATTAAACCATATGTTAGTCCCGAAATGACCTAGTTTGTGTCGAGTGGACGTTAAACCCCATTTCTCTCTCTCTCTCTCTCTTTACTAGAAAGGTAAAGACAATATATATGAAACTCGAGTAAATTATTAATACATAATAATGGCCCACTTGACATGGAGGAAACTGAGTAAATTATTAATACATAATAATGACCCACTTGACTTGGAATGACCCTCCGTAAAAAAAAAATTAGCAATAATGGCTAAGGAGGGATTTCTTGAGCGATTGCTTCAGGAATGTCGGCACAGAAAAGTAGAATGTTAAACCCCATTTCATTTTCAACTTAAAGCGGTTCTTAAATCAAAACAATGATAAATGAAACATAATTGTGAACATATCTGGCTAATCTAAAACCTGTATTTTTGTTATAAAAGACCAGCATGTGCATTGGGACCGACTTTCACTTTTTTGTAAATCAAATAAGAGTCTTGATTCAGGTAAAAACGTTGAAATAAAATGCTGCTTTGATTAGTGACAGGACAAGATATATACAATTAAATAAATAGAATTTTTGTTTTTGACTGTTAAACACAATGTAACTTTCTCAGTAAAACCAACCAACACATCATGTGGAAATAAATTGGGACTCATAATTTTTGCCCAAATCAAAGACAGTCTACTAGTCATTTTATTATTTGCATTAATACACAAATTGAGCTCTGCTAGAAATTCATCTTAGAAATGACTATGCTCTCTTTTTGAAGAAATAAATGAAATTAAGGATGGTAAGAGACAAAACAAACTTTTAGAACCTTACAAATAAATTTGAACATGTAACTAAGTAGCAACTGTAAAGAATGAGTATTATCACCCAATAATACATTCTACAGTAGATATCTCCTTAGAATTTGATTGGTCAGTTGAAAAGGAACTACTTTTTTTGATTTTCAAAAAACAATTCATTTCTTATTAAAAGTAACTTTTTTATACGCCCACATTTTCGTGTGGACGTATATTGTTGTCTCCCCTGTCCGTCCGTCCGCCCGGACGTCCGTCCGTCCACAATTGTTTGTGAACAGTCTACAGGTCACAATCTTTATCCGATTTCAATGAAACTTTAAATATAGGTTTATCACCCTAAGATCTCGGTTCCTTTCGATATTCGCGCACATCGGACCGTAACTTCCTGAATTATGGCCCCTGATTGCACGTAAAAATGCGTTTTTTGGCTTGTGGACCATATAGAGGTCATAATTTTTACCTGATTTAAAAAACCGTATTATTATGTCACCGTTACACCCTAAGAACGGCTGAGTTCGAATTTCGTGAAAATCGGCCCAAAACTGACAGACAAAATGGCCGCCGTTCGTTCTCAAATAGCGTAAAATTATGGTATATCAAGGTTGTGGACCCTATAGAGGTCACAATTTTTATCCGATTTTGTTGAAACTTGAAATGTAAGTTTATAACACAAAGATCTCGGTTCCTTTCGATATTTGCGCATATCGGACCGTAACTGCATGAATTATGGCCCCTGATTGTACGCAAAAACGCATTTTTTGGCTTGTGGACCCTATAGAGGTCATAATTTTTATCCGATTTAAAAAACCGTGTTAATATATCACCTGATTGTACGCAAAAACGCGTTTTTAGCTTGTGGACCCTATAGAAGTCATAATTTTTATCCGATTTAAAAAAACGTTTTATTATATCACCTTTAAACCCTAAGGCCGGCTGAGTTCGAATTTCGTGAAAATCGGCCCAAAACTGACAGATAAAATGGCCGCCCTTCGTTCTCAAATAGCATAAAAATATGGTATATCAAGGTTGTGGACCCTATGGAGGTTACAATTTTTATCCGATTTCGTTGAAACTTGAAATATAAGTTTATAACCCAAAGATCTTGGTTCCTTTCGATATTCGCGCATTGGACTGTAACTTACTGAATTATGGCCCCTGATTTTACGAAAAATCGCGTTTTTAGCTTGTGGACATTATAGAGGTCATAATTTTTATCCGATTTAAAAAAACGTATTAATATATCACCGTTACACCCTAAGGACGACTGATTTCGAATTTCGTGAAAATCGGCCCAAAACTGACAGACAAAATGGCCGCCCTCGTTCTCAAATTGCGTAAAATATGGTATATCAAGGTTGTGGACCCTATAGAGCTCACAATTTTTATCCGATTTTGTTGAAACTTGAAATGTAAGTTTATAACTCAAAGATCTTGGTTCCTTTCGATATTTGCGCATATCGAATTGTAATTTCCTGAATTATGGCCCTTGATTGTAGGAAAAATCACTTTCATTTTAGCTTGTTTTCTATCCATCTCTCGAAAATGTGGGCGTATCCTGCCTGGCAGCCGCTGGTTTTTTTTATTAAAAATGAACTATTGGTATTCAATTGACCTTGATGGAAACACTGGGTCAATATAAAGGACTTTGCAATGATTGAATTGCTGTCAAAAATTGATGTATTACTACGCCATAATGTTCATTAAAAGTGAAATCTACAGCAAAGAATTATATTTATCTATTTGTGCATGAAAGAAGGGATTGGGTGATAAATAAGATCTCCTACTCGTCTTTTTTGATATCAAAAAATATCAACACTCGTTGATAAAGTAAAAAAAACTCGGAAGAGCCTCGTTTTTTGTTACTTTATCAACTTGTGTTGATATTTTTTGATATCAAAAAAGACTGGTAGGAGATTCTCTATTTAACCTGTGTATGATTAGAGTCAGACCCAGCATACTCTGCTCCATTTCAACTACTCAACTCTAACATGTTATACATCAACCAATTGTCCAATTGTTTTACTTTTTAAAGAATTTATTTTCGAACAAATACCATGCCATTAATTCATCCTTTAACAAACATATTTCATTGTAAGTCAACAAAATTTTCAATTAAAATCTTCCTCAACTCAACATGATATTTCGATAATTTTAAATTAACAATAAATTACATATTATAACATACTTCATAACAATATACAGTACAAAATGTAAATTACATACTTTATTTCAATGTTAAATCAGCACAGATCAATGTTTGTGACTTCATAATGATTTAACCAACCCATTCTCACAACATCTTGAACAGAAAAATGTTTATCATAATGCAGTCATATTTTTTCTTTAAATGATTAATTGCTATCATACTTTTTTTTTAGCCAAATCTCATATTTGGAATCATTCTATCATATATATAAGCTAGACTGTAGATCAATTCTTGTTTTTCATTCATAAAATCTATACTAAGTAGGGTAGTTTTGTCCTGGTGGCAACAAAATCCCCTGCTTTTTTTTATGTATTTAAGGCCTCTTTATGGGGATTATCCTTGCACCAGACAGCAAGAATCATTACTAAAATAATTTATTGTGCCAGTATTTTTATTAAATTGATTATCTGAAATGTTTTTAAAACTTGAAATATCGTTAGACATTACAGAGTGCACTATACATATTCCTTCAGAAAATAAACTTTGTAAAACTCAACCAATCACAACAAAATGAATATCTTTTCTCAGGAAAATTACAATTCAGATATATGTTTGTCAAAATATTTAATAATATAATATAATTAACAATAAAAGAACACTGTCAATAATTGAACATTAATGACAATAGAACACTATTAACAATAGAACATCATTTAGTAGAACATAATTAACAAAATGCAACTCTTAAAGCACTAAGTGAAAATATATTAGACAATGATATGAAACATACTGTTAAATGCATTTGATGGACATAAAAAATATTTAATGAATGTATGTCAATCCTATTTTCAGATAATGTTGTAAAGAAGGAATCCCTAAAGGAGCACAACATTTACAAGTTGTTCATTTATCTGTTTCGATATATTTAAAAGTATTGTGATATTAAATATCTCATTGTTCTGATGGTTGATGATAGAAACTTAATGAATAATCAATCAAGATAAGAAATGAAATAGGATATAACCGGGATAATGATGATTGTAATCAAGATAAGACACACTGTATATCAATAATACTTATAATAGATATCTTACTATTTTTTGTCAGACTAGACAATTTACATTGAGTAAACTGATTGCAAGTTTCTTTTTTTGACATACTTAGTCCAGATATAAAACCCTTGGTCCATATTCAAGATTGGCTGAACCTAAAAATATTAAATTTTTTATATTGATGTTATCCCTTTTAGTAAAAAGATTAATTGATAGATCTAACTACCGTGTTTTTATGCTAATTATAAACCAAAGAAATCCTGCAGCATAATCAGTCTTAATCCAATATCAAGGAACATACATATATTTTATTTAACAAATATATGTACAATTATTTATTCATGAAATTTGTAAATATAAATAAAAAGAAAATATAAACAAATACAATATACATAAATATAATACATACACAAATCAGTGACATGGAAAAAATTTGTAAGTCAATTTATCGAATATAAATTTTACTTGAGATTCATATTCTTTGTTTAATTTCCCATAATATGTCAAATGTCATCGGCTAGCTTTAATTGTGTATAGTTATCTACATTTTCAATTTGAAAACAACTTACAGGGTTTTCTATGATGACTACAGTATGAAATAAATTTCTTGGGGTTTAGTTATTTGTAATTATGCAGGATAAACACATAAATCAGAATTTGTGTCTATATTTTGAAGTTGGAAACCCCTCAAGTATAAAAAAATACCCAATTATTTACATTATTTCGTGTTAATTTGTTTAAATATCTTACAAATAAAACATCAAAACTACATTTCAGCAACTTTATCTGTAAAATATAAACCAAGCTAAGAAAACATTTGTATTAAATATTCAAATGTTTTATTTTTTTTATTACCTCAATATCATGAAAAATGACTTGCAAGGTTTTTCCATGTCACTGGATTTTGATTTGAATACATTCAGTGGTGTAGCCAGCTCAGCTCGAGCCGTCCGCCCCCCCCCCCCCTCATCCTGCTCCCAACCAATTACGATCGCTCCAAATAAAGCCAAATTATTAAAAGGTAATCTCCAGCATCGTCCAAGAATGCTACAAGCCAAAACCTCAAAACTTTCACTTGACTTTCAAACCCTTGACATTAACTCTTAACACATGAATTGTATAACCTTATACATTTTTATTGTTTCGTACCAGACAATCCAATTTTTAGTAAAAAAGTAGATGTATTTATCAAACTTGGTACGAAACACACTGAGAAACTCTTAACGAAGAGAAAATACCACTGAAAGAGTCATTGGTATCATATTTACTAAGGTTACCTTAAATGGAGACAAAATTTTCTACAGTGAGCATGCCCCCAAACCGCCTACCTAACTTGCACCCTTAGTGCTCGCTTCATGAGCTTCAGTCATTCAAACCTGAGCAAGCCACCCTCTTAGCAAATTCCTAGCTATACGAGTGAAAAAATAGTTAGAACACCGGAAATATTCTCATTGACAAAAATACAGTTCTCTGATATTATATACAATAAGTACCATTTGCTAATCTTCAGTCTTTATAATAGACAATTTAAGATAGTAGAAACATGGTTTAATAGGTATTCTATTGATATTCTAAAAGTTTTCAAATCAGCTTAAAAAAAAGCACTATAATTCAAATCTAATTCGTTTTTGAGGTGATATGGTTAGGTAAAAGATCAATTGTGTATGAATATGCCTATCACGTATAAGTTTTGGATATGCTAATCATACTTTACACTAGGAAATTCATGGTTAACTACATGATAGTCAAAGCTTACATGGGTTAAAACCAAGAATTTAATTCCAAAATGTTGCCAGCCAAACTTTTCATTCTATTTTGGTTATTCTTTGAAGGTAAAAGTCAGTTGTTTAGTGTTTTACACACCCAAAACTAGCAACAATTCTTAAGAATAACTATTTTCATAGCATGTAACTTGACTGACTGTTAAAATTATGAATCAGTTTTATTCATTTTATATATATCTGGATTAGCAAATACAACCCTACTGGCCAAAATGACCAGCATACCCATCTTATCAATGGTGAGAGACACATCAATGGTTAATAAGTTTACGTATTAAGAAGAAAAGGAATATATATCATCTTGCTTTTCAACAATAATGCAGAGGCTTCTTGAATCTGAGGTAAAAGTAGAAGAAGTTCACCAAATCGATATGGCTGACCAGAAAACTGTGATTGTGTATAAAGTTGTAGAGCTTTCATATATCTCTCCTGTAATTGACCAATAATTGCTGGAGGGGCGCTTGATTTATCATCATCTGTAAAAAGTAAAATATCTATTAGTCACAATCCTTTATTGTGTCATGGTGAATTGGAAGAGTGGAGTAATGTGCCAGCATATTCCATAAGGATTCTGTTTTCTGAATAAAATGTTAACAAAATGCTTGCTGATCTGGACAAACTTTCTGTTTTAATAAATTATGATTGACCTTTCCACAGATCACTCAAATATTAGACTTCAATGAGATCAAGTGGGTTGGGTGGTCAACTAGTCTAACTGTGCTTTTGATCATTAGGTCTGTCATCAATTTAAGTGGCCTGGTTTAGATTTCTGGCTTGGAGGTGACATTATTTTAACAGATTGTATCATATACTATTACATCGTATGATATATGCCGAGCTAAATGAAGATCAGACAGGGGTGTTTCCACTACTATTCTTCATATTGCATTGCTCTTTTATGTGCTATATCAGTTTGCATAGGTATGAAACAGGCTTGATAAACCCTTAAGATTCTACTCGTCCCCATTATAATCTCCTAGAAAGAGAACAACCAATTTATGTTTATATACTTACTTTGACTAACTAGTAGTATAACCTGTAGGCAGACAAATTCTTGTCGTGTCAATTTCAATGACAGAAACTTCGACATTATGTGAGTGACCTTTTCAATGACTGGTCCAACTTCTTTATTAAGTTGCTGTACCGACAAATTGTTTCCAAACGTTTTATTTAAGTACCACTGTATTTTGGTGATGTTCTGTCGAAATAGATCTGTAAACAGTGGACAGGACGCATAGCTTTTCTTCAAGTCTAAAGCACCAAATGCTGTCATTATGAGCAATAAAAGTTCATGCCATTTTTTGGTCAATATCTGAGATTGCACTTCAATGGGAATTTCAGAATAGAAAGGCAATTTTCGGATCCACTGAACCAATTTAATCACAATATCATCTCCAATTTTACACAGAGTCTGAGCTACAGACTCTTGATTTGCTAGTAATTGTTCAAAACCATATGTTTCAGCAATCTCCAATAAAGTGTCTCTTTCAACTAGTTCGGAGATCAGCATCTTGCATTCTTCCATTTTGTTGTCAATGGCAGGTGGTGGGGAAGAAGAGGTTGAGGGCGTGGGAGAAACGGAATGTCGAAGGTTGGCGGGAACTTCGAGTCTGTCACCACATTCAGAGACACTCCGTGGCCAATAATCTTGTTCAAGGGCATTCATATTTCTGAGAGATGTGTACGATGCCATACTGGGAGAAATATCAGACATTGTATCTGAGGAATCTTGACTTTTGTAGCAAATCTTTTTAAAACCGAGATCTTTCTTCTTATGTTTCTTATATTTTACCTGAATTAACCAAAATAGAAATCATAAATACATGGATTATGACAGATCAAATTGTCTTGATTCTTTCCCTATTTTTTCTTATAGCTATTCGAGATCTCGCATCCAGGAGAATATCAGAATGATAAAGTCCTGGTTTTTTTTATCCATTTTTAGAATTTTTGAAGGTTGGATGTTTTTGGGGATTTTCATATGGAAACCTTATTTTAGCTATCCCTTGATATCAAGTTTTTCTATATGAAGATAATCTAAAGGGGCATTATGGGACATTAGATAAAGAGTTGACAGTTCTTGCTATAATAGTTAAAAAATAGATAACGTAAATAGAATATGCTGAATTGCTCCACACGTGATCCGAGATATTAGCTTTTGAATTTTAGGCTACCTTGATCATCATTACTAAAGTCGGTACACACAGGTTTCAAAACGTAAAAAGAGAGAGAAAAATGGGGTTTAAGTCCACTCAACACAAACTAGGTCCTTTTGGGACTAACACATGCTTCAATTTTATTTCAATAATTTGCTTGCGCGTAGGGGTCTTTAGCAGTGGGAGGAAACATTTACTAAGTATACAAGAAGAGTTGTTTTTGAGAAGCAATAATTGTCTTTATCAAATCAAAATATTTTGGGGAAAAAGGCAGTAATTAAAAGCAAATACATTAGATTATACCATTGCAAACAAGCCAACAGTGAGGCTGATGTCCCCCGCCGAAATTGCAAAATAAATAGATGACACATATTAATTAATCGCACATTTATTTTTTTCACTAAGTTTCATCACTCTCTATCAGATAGAATCAAGATTATCTTGTCCCAAACCATCGACAAATGAAATCGATTAGCTCTGCTTAGCTTCAGCTCGAAATGTTAATTATTGAACTCAGTCAAGACATTCACCTAATGAACATCTACATATACATCAAGTTTAAACATTCACCTAATAGACACCTATGCCAAGTTTGAACATTCTACCTCAATTAGAAGGAGAGTTATTGTGTTCCAAAGTTTCTACCAATCAAATTGCTTATCACTCTGCTTACCCTCAGCAAAAAATGTTCATTATCGAACTTAGTTAAGGTATTCATATAATAAATCTATACACCAAGTTTCATCAATCTCACTTAATTAGAACTAAAGTTATCGTGTCCCAAAGCATCAACCAATCAAATTGCTTATCTCTGCTTACCCTAAGCGGAAAATGCTCATCTTCGAACTCCATCAAGGCATTGACCTAATCAACACATACACCAAGTTTGAACATTCTAGCTCAATTAGGAAGAGAGTTATCGTGCCCCAAAGTATCAACCAATCAAATTGCTTATCTCTGCTTACCCTAAGCGGAAAATGCTCAATTAAAAGTTATCGTGTCCCAAAGCATCAACCAATCAAATTGCTTATCTCTGCTTACCCTAAGCGGAAAATGCTCATCTTCGAACTCCATCAAGGTATTGACCTAATCAACACATACACCAAGTTTGAACATTCTAGCCCAATTAGGAAGAGAGTTATCGTGTCCCAAAGCATCAACCAATCAAATTGCTTATCTCTGCTTACCCTAAGCGGAAAATGCTCATCTTCGAACTCCATCAAGGCATTGACCTAATAAACACATACACCAAGTTTGAACATTCTAGCTCAATTAGGAAGAGAGTTATTGTGTCCCAAAAAGTGTGACGGACAGACAGACGGACGGACAGACAGACGGACGGACGGACGGACGGACGGACGGACGGACAGACAGACGGACAGACAGACAGACAGACAGACAGACGGACGAACCCATTTTAATAGTCCCCTGCTTTCTTCGAAAGGCGGGGGACAATAAATACATTGAGATACATGTAGGTAAGAAATGAAATGAAATGAAATGGGGTTTAATGGCTAATGAAGACAGGCATACGCCATACAGTGTGCTATGAGGGAAATTTTGCCCGGCAGCGGCACTATTGCCTACTCTTAAATCGAATTCCAACTGCCACAGGATCTTGGTTTTCCGTCCCACCCGAATGACTAGACAGCTGTGGTTGTCAGGGCCTTGGTCCTGCACCACTGACAAGGGGAAACCACATCGGAAAGAGATAGGTAAGAGGAAATGACAAATGGCTTATAAAATAGGAAAGTTCAAATGATGTTTGGCACATTTTGAAAAGAGTTCCTCAAATCAAGACTGTACCTACCTTATACAAATTATAAACTGCACCTGAATTTCTTCCTCCTGGCATTCTGTCTTCTCGCACGGCTACAATAAGTAAAGAAAAACATTTAGTTTAAGTGCCAAACTATGGGATAAATAAACAAGTTAGAAAGGCAATGTGTATATAAACTCACAATAAACCGACAGATATCTTAAAACAAAACCAACATCGATAAAATCATCCTGAAACCTTTGAACCCACGACCCCTGAACTTGATCCTACTACATACAGTTTCTTTAAACAAAAATTTGACGGTGACCGTAGGACAGACAAACATGAACTTGAGCGCGAACAAACAAATAAAATGAACAGTGTTCAAAAGATTTGTTATGTGGTTATTGACACAACTTGGAAAGAAATGCAGTTTAAGACAATAAAACGGCTGAAGTTTTTAAGAACACATGTAAACATTTGGCCTTGGGTTAGCGTTGGAGTGTTAAAGAGCGGAAAACAAGGTAGAATTCATCAACTAACCATAGATTTAGGAGGGTGTGACACGGTACAGTTCGCGCACTCAGAACTTCTTCAAGTCAATTCTAGAATCAACAGTGACTTAGCAAAGAGATGCTCGGTTTAAACCAATAAGTGCTTGGTTCCTTAACTTGGCGACTGCTAGCCTTTCATCAAATCAATGCCTATTGTTTGTGCGATGTTTTTTACCATCCTCAAGTACGATTAAATTGTTTGTTTTACAAGGAGTGGAAGGTGTTGATTTGAGGAAAAACGGGCCAGTTGGAACTGTGATGTATTTACATAAACTAATTTTTCAAAATTTTGGTATGGTGGAAACAAGTTCAAATTATTCCAACAAAACAAATTTCCCAGAGGAACCAACAATTTTTAACTTAGCAAGCATTCATCTTATAGTGTTAAAAATAAAACTTTAATATTTTCTCATCTAATTTTGTCATTTCATTGCTCTATATTCATCAACTGTTGTGTTAAAACACACCAATACAAATTATTCATATTTTTTTTGTTTTGTCAATACTGGCAATATAAGATAAGATTGCCAAAATTGCCTGGAAGCATTATAATTTATTGACGATTTAAGTATAGCAAATTGTAGCCAATGATTTTGAATGGTTACAGTATTGTTAAAGTATATTAACTAATTATTAAGTCAATAAAAGACAATCTAATGGCAAACCCAAAAGGCAGGGACATCGCAATTAAGCCAGTTTTGTAAGCATATTTTAACAGGAAAAAAATAGGTTTTTTTTTATGCTGTAGTTTTTAATTCCTGGCAGCATGCAAATTGACTGAGAGGTTAATTTTAATCTAGGTTAGTCCTGACATACTTATTATTATCAATCTGTACAAACCTCGATTCTGGGGCATTTTTTATAAATAGCATAAGTCATAAAAATATAAAAATAAATATATCCAACCTGCTAAAACCATGCCCATTTCCAGACATTTCTTGAAGCGACAGAACTGGCACCGGTTTCTCTGGGCTCGGTTGATTTCACAGTCACCACTAGCAACGCATGCATATATTCTCTTATTCTGTACAGTTCGCTTAAAAAAACCTTTGCAACTGAAAAGTAAACATTCGTTGTTTTAGTTTAAGCTTTTATATAAGTTCTTAATATTTTAACATTGCAATTAGGGCTTAAAGATTAGATCTGTATTGAGACATGTCTTTGGCAAACACATTCATCTGTAACAGCAGATGAAGAGCATATAGCCCGGAACGCATCCTGTATTAAACCTTCACTCTTAACACAGTCTTGTCCAGTCTTGTTGCTTGGGGATTATTTATTATGGAACATATTATATGAGAACTAACATTATGCATGAAATCTGTCACCTGCATCCAATATCCTACTCAACAAGTCTGATTAACTTTTTGGATGATTTTCAAACTTATTCAATAAGTATATTCATGAGTATGGAGCACTAGCTATCTTAAGATGACAAAATACTTCATACATGTACATGTATTTAAATCACTTTGTATTGTTCGTAGGTAATTATGATGTGATAATACATGTACATGTATAATAATATTATATAATATGCATAGTTCATTATATGATGTGCTCATTTCATTATAGTATTATATTAGCATTATATAATGTGCTTTTCTCATGTTGTGATGAGCATATCAAGTAATGAGCCATGAAATCAGTCGTCCTTCAAACTTATCCAAGATAAACATCAAAAGACGACACCATCCATTGAGTTTTGTTTAAATTTGACTATTTGTATTCAAGTTTCAGTGTGCCAAAGGTTGTTTTTTTTAATTGAGAGACGGCAACACACAAGTACACATAGACAGAATGTCTAATACATGTAGTCCAACTGCATCTTCCAATGGTGGCACATTCCACCACATCGTGAATACAAAGCAAAACATATTGTGAGTACCGGTATTATTTTTTCCTATAATCCTGGGAACTATTTTTCGTACATGCTAAAAGAGTTAAAACAAGACTCAACTGTACAGTTACATGTATTGGTAAGTTTATGCAACTGAATTTTAAAAGCTGAATAACTCTGAACACCTTAGTGCAAAGGGATAATGATGTGTCAATGTGATAGAATGTTAGAAAGTTTCCCCTACTCATGCCTAAAACCCAAGTTATTTAAATATCAAATTATGAGGATTCCCCACTACTGCCCATCTACTTGATTGAAGATCAAACTTGTGTAGCATAGTACCAGAATTTGGATAATGATCAATAAATTATACCTGTATTTTTTATACAACCTACTTTTATTCACAATTTAAGTCCTAAAAATAAGGACTCTTTACTTTTAGATCAATATTTGTGTACGATATTTTTACACCGAAGATACCCTAATACCAAACAATGATTCTTTGCATTGGCATTTTGTTTATATTTGTTAAATTCTCGGTTCAGTTCATGTTTATATAAACTGAAACACAAAAAAAAGGTTGCCAGTCAACGAAAAGTTCTCTGATCTGTTGACAAGTTTCTTAGGACTTTAATGTTCTGAAGCTTTGAAAAAGATATTTCCAGATTATTACAAAATAATAACTCCTATTCTACAGTGTACCTAAAGAGTGTTTTCAATGTTTTAATATCAAGGCCCGTATAATATCTAAATGACACAAATGACTCTTGGTTTCTGAAATGAAATGGGGTTTAAAGTCCTAGAGTGTGCTATGGGGGAATTTTGCCTGCACAGCCTCTGAGGTTTCTATTGTGTTCTCTATCAGCAATAACAGGAAATGAATATATCAGTGGTCCACCCACTTAGGTTTTAAATGGAGGTAAGTTATCACAGTATTGGAGTGAAAAACCCTTGAGGTCAGAAAGGTGACTCTACTCCTAGTCACGTAGAAGTGGGGAATCGAAACCACGCCACTTGACTCAATGACAGAACTTGTGATCTAAAATGCATGCGTTAAACCCTTTGCCCCCAAAGCTGATAATAGAATGTAGTTCTAAGGATTACTTATTTTTAACGGAATATCACAGCAGGACTTGATGCATGAATCAGAATTTAATTGTTTCATAATCGCAGACACATACTCTTTGGTCAAGATAATATATGTCCTGAAGTGGAGTGTTAGCAAGGTTTTGGTGTATATAAATCTTGGACCAACACAGCTATTACAAAATGGCTCCCATTACAAATATCATTACTAGACTGGAACAAAAAGAAATCCAGCAAGTTCCCCCACTACATGTACCTCTAACCCACTGTGTGGAATTTATCTTTTCTTCTTCTGTGTATGACCTTATTAGACCTGTTTTCAAATGGATTCTTACCAATCTAATTATGTGTATGAACACTTTTTGCATGGGTTTTATTTATAGAACAACATTTACTTACCCTTCGCATGTGATGATTCCATAATGTAGACCAGTAGCTCTATCTTGACAAATTGCACAAATCATGGTCGTTTCTGATTCAGAATTGGTGTCTTTTCTCTCGAGATTATGATTGTGAATGTTTTCGGGTCTGTTGTGAGGATTATCTAATAAATGTCCATTGTATGTAAACTTGCCATTTGTGTAATGGGTGATGAAATCTTTTTCTTTCATAACTTTATCACACTGTGCCCTCTGGGGGTTGACAGTGGCTGACGAACTATTTACATTTGTGGTAGGTAGATTATCATTGAGTTTTTTAGTATTGTTACAATTGTTCACAGTAGCATAAGCTATAGAAGAGGGGACTGTGTTAGTTTTCTGCTTGCTGTTTGAGATCAGGGAAGGAGAAGCAACAAAAATAGGGCCACCAACAGAGCTACATGTAACATGGGTTCCTGTGGCCATCTGACCATGTGAGTTGCTTATAACTGGTATAAACTGGATTGATGTATGCCCAGTAGAACTGGCTACAGATGTCATGGTCATTAATTGTTGTGGTTGTATCAAACATCCAGGTGGCAGGCTAAAACATGGCATCATCAAATTAGACCCAGAATTCGGGGACTTCCAACCGGATAGAAATTCTTGATATGGGGACTTAACTATGGCCACAGTTTCCTTTCTGATGTTTGATTTGGCGCTATGTTTTTGAATTTTTGGCTCAGAAACCTCGTCCATTCCCAAATCTGAACAATAAGCACTGTCTGCTTCACTCTGAGATTCACATTCCGACACGAGGTCATCTTGACGAATGTGAAAAGTGTCAACTTTACAAATTTCACTGACTCTTTTTCTTTTCATCTTGAGATCCCTATAGAGACCAGGCTTCCAAAAATGGTCGTTCATTCCAGGATAATTAGTAGACATTGAGGCAGCAATACAAGCAGTCATCTGAAATTATAAAAATTTGTAAAATATTTAAAAAAAAGTTTGCTTCATAATTCAAAAGATAATGCATCTAAAAGTACAACTTTGTTATGACAATACATACATGTATATGATGCACAATAATAGACATTTCATTGTAAAAGATCAATTAAATTGTAAATCATTTTCTTGAAATTGTCACCACAATTCCTTTACAACTAATCTGAAATATGTCTTCTTTGACTTCAATTAACTCACAAATGATAGATCATCTTTACCCTTTTTACAAAATTTCGCAGGAAATTAGAACAATGCTTGTGAATTTTAGATATTCATAAATACTGCAACTTTTAACTTTAACTCAAAAAGTTTGCTCATTGGTTTCAGTAGACCAACTACTTTACCAATTACATGTAGTTTATTAATGAAGTGATTAATTTATCACCCATTTGAGTGGCAATTAAAACATTTTTTTAAATTTTTTTTATAGAAATTGAGAACAGTGGCAGAAGCAGGATAATTAGTTGAGGGTGGTGTCCTCCTTCCAGAAAATTTGAGAAAAAAAAATTGTGGCGTCAATGGTGATTTGTAGTGCAGATCTTGGCCTGAATATTATAACATTCAATTTCATCAGAAACATCATAATAAGATAATCATTATACTATTATTTGCAAGGGGTCTGGGCCTCTAGGGCCTCTACCTATTTTCAAACAGGTGAGTGCTCCAACTGGGTTAATGAAGACAGGTATATATGCCATACAGTGTGCTAGGAGAAAAATTTTGCCCAGACAGCGGCACTATGGCCTACTCTTACATGTATATCGAATTCCGACTGCCAAGGGATCTTTTACGTGCACGCCAATGCATACACAGGACCTGTTTTTTCATCCCATCGTCAGGCCCTCTGTCCTGCACCACTGACAACAGGAAACCACGCCGGAAGATCCCAATGGACTTTCTCGGCCATGATCACTCTAGAATAGTAAGTAAGCATATTCTCACACACAGGTTTCAAAACGAAAAAAAAGACAGAGAAATGGGGTTTAACGTCCACTCGACACAAACTAGGTCATTTTGTGACATAAGGTTCAATTTTATTTCAATAATTTGCTTGCGCGTAGGGGTCTTTAACAGTGGGAGGACCCAGAGAAAGCCCATGAGGTTGGACAGGCACCCCTACAAGTACGTACAACTGGGGAATCGAAACCATGTCAGTTGACTCAATGACAGACCTTATGATACAGCGCGCATGCGCTAACCATTCGACAATCCAATCCCCCAAACGAAAAAAGCATACTCATTAAACATACATTATGCAAGAGCTAAATCTGCCTATTGCAGGTCTTTCTTTAGGCCGAAAATGTTATCTAAATTATCAATTGGACATTTATTAACATTAAAAGACCTTAATCAAATCTCGATGCCATCTTAAGTTATTTGTCGGATTTTCGCTGGATTTGTATCCGATCTGCTGCTCAACGCTCATTGATTAAATCCAAAAATGGATAATTGTATGTTTAAGCACTTAAAACAACAAGCTAAAGTAAGACATCAGTCACATCATCATCAGTATATCAACAATATGAGTATACCAACAATATATCAACAACCTCCAGTAACACTTTGTCACTTGTACATTTGTAGTTTAAATCAACAACTTGAGTAAACAACTACATGTATCAATAAGAAACATCAAAAGCCTGAGTAAACAACTATCAATAGGAAAAATCAACACCCTGAATAAACCACTATTAATAGGGAACTTAGCCCTAAAAACTTGTCCAGGTGGAAGTGGATGTAAAACTCTAGAAACGAATGAACAAACTAAAAACTTACCAGTGTTCACAAGGATTTACACAAAGGCAAGTTACAGAATCCTCTGACGTTCTTATCTAAGTTTAATCATTTTTTTTTAAAAATTACATTATCTTGATTTGGTGTTATAAAAATATTGACATAATTTGTTTGGGCGGGGGGGGGGGGGGGGGGGGGGGGGGGGGGGGGGGGGGGGGGTGCGGGGGGTGCAAATAGCGTAACATTCCTACAACTTTTTATCAAAGTTCTTCAATCAATTTTAGGGAAAAAAAGGCAAACATAGACTGCCCACCAACAAAACACACCCTCTACAAGCTTTGTCATCCACGCTTTATTTGCAAGATTCAAAAATATAAACTTTGCAGTACCTGTGTAGAGTCATTACACGGTTTCAGTGGAATTGACAGGCAATAACTCTGTGCATAATTCATGCACGACTGTCTATGAGTTTTTGAAAAAGAACAGCATTTTTTAAAAAATTTTTTAAGTGAACTGATTATAAGAATGTCAAGGGCAATAACTTTGGAACATGGGTTCCACGTCGGCCGTATATGCCGGTCAAGACCTAGGGCTATTTAAAATGGCTGTAACTAGATCTGACCCATCGGCCATTTTGATTGGTGCTATAGAGTTGTATACATAATCGTCAACAGATCATACTGAGTGTTGTGTTGATAATTAACAATGAGTGTCTGGTAGTAGAACAATAAAAGTTAATTCATATGTGGAAATCTTATCAAAGGCGCAAAGCTGTCCATTGTTCGTCATTCAGAAAAACTGAGGTCTCGTGTACACATTGGCATGTGCATAAAAGAATCACTGACAGTTTGAACTTGAAATATACAATATAACCCATGGTATATAATACACAGTGTATACTATAACAACTAAAAACAAATTTACTTTCAAGCCTTCCTACAATGTCACAAACTCATTTTTGCTCAAATTTCATAATATTATGTTCCCTTATGCCCTTTTCCTTACCCCCACCCCCATACAAAAAACCTCATAAATTTCTAATATAAATTTTTGAAATAACCCATAAATTCATAATTTATATATCAACTTAAATCTAATGTCAATCATTTTCATCTTATTCATAGTGACCTGAACTGGAAACTTAATTAATACATCCATGCAAAAAATATTAATTCTTGTCACTTTATGATAGTAAATTTATAAATAATCCTGACAGTACAATAGATTTTCCCACTGTGATGCTTTAGCTAAATAAGGGCAATAACTTTTTAAGTAATTTTTGAAATATTCTGAAATATGATAAGCTCCCTCATCTCACTGATCTACATGTATGCAATGAATATAAATTCCAAGTATATTGCTAGAGATTTCACAAGATTTTACCAAGCAAGCAAGGACAATAAATACATGTACTTGAAATACATGTTAAATTATCACTGAAATTCAAAAATTGGAATGCAATAGAATTATTTGTTTTAATAGTTTCAAGTACATTGTAGATCAGACAGGATTTAAAAGATTCTACAAATCAGGCAAGGACAATAACCCTGGAAGTAAATTGTTGAAACACGTGGGGCCTCTTTGACTTGCTAATCTAAGCAATAGACATGGACATGTGTTTTACTCATTTGACAAAATATCTTAAATTGAGAGTAAACATTAGTTATCTCCCCCCCCCCCCCAGCAATATCCCGCTTCTGAATTTGCATCTTAAAATCAAACAAAATAGATAATGGACTGTACCTTGCAAGTATATATGAGCACAAACTCTATAAAATATGATCTTCCGTTGACAGAAAAAAATCACTACACTATTAGTATCCTAATAGAATGTTTCCAGTCACACTGTATATTAACCACAGTATAAATGAAGAGCGAGCTGATCCGCTTGCTACAAAATTTCGAAACAAACTGACAAGTATTGGCAAACTACTTAGTTATACTCTCTAACCACAACACAGTGCACCAAGAACTTTGTTAGATCTGTCAATACTGGTATCGATACATGAGGCTGGTGTAAGCCAACAAACCACAATGTTAAAACTTTGGTTTCTCTATGACCCCCACCTTCAAACGAAGTAAAGTATCTGCTGTATGTGGAGCGGACAAATAAAACAATGGAAACATGAGTGCGTTGTCGGAGCATTTAAACATTGTCGACTTGTGTCAACAGTTTCCTAGCATGAACTTAGTGTAAAGTGATTAACTCTTTTGTGGTATTTGGAAAGCGAGGATTCTTAATTCGCTTTTCTCTACATACCGCTAATTGTGAAGAAAGTAAATGACAAGGTCAAGTAAACAATATACACGAATGTGACCTTCGTTTTATACCTACATGTGCACGTAGATACATGTATACGAAGGTCCTTAACACAATAGTAGACTATATACATGTATGTGTACACGAGTCCATAAAATACAATAATAGACTATATATATTTTCATGGTTTTCTAAATGTATTTATATAATGAAATGAAATCAATGGGATTTATACAGTGCAAGAGTTAGATGAAGAGATGCACTAGGCTTTTCCCCACCCTCATGACAAGAGAAAAATGAATTTGTGTTTAAAACACAATTAAGTAAAGCCGATGAAGATAATGGCAGTGCATGTAAAACCAGCAGTTGCCAGGCAAGAACCCACATTTTGCAAGAGATGGATAGAGAACAAGCTAAAAACAAAAGCGATTTTTCGTACAATCATGGGCCATAATCCAGAAAGTTATGGTCTGAAATGTGCAAATATCGAAAGGGACTGAGCGTATAAAAAGACGTATGTCTAAAAAAATCATACACCTCGGCTGGATACTTCCTGATCTTGAGACACCAGACTTCAGCCTGCATGGCCTATAGGTTAATCTGGAGCTGGGTTTATAATATTTCATAACAACAACATTTCATTAATTTGGAGACTTAACATACATGTATGTATGGCTAGGCTGTGCAACGTGAAAGGAATAATTTTGTCTGGACACCACCGTTTCTGTAAGGTTTCTAAACTAATCCATTGTCAAAAAAATCCAGAATAAATATATGATCATGTTTGTATACTTTTGTCATTAAATTAGGCCTACCAGTAATCAAATGATAAATTTAGCTGTTCAGATTATGGGAAATCCTTGAAAATAAACAGGCTGTGTATCAATTTCAAATCAATCGGAAAATAATTGTGATTAATCAAGGACCATTAAGATGGATGGAGACCGATTAATATAAGCTTTACATATAATTTATTATATATTGTACAAGTTTATAATTGTGTGTAATGTTAAATAAATACTGTTTAAATCAAGGGACATAATTATGGCAGTAATTATTAGAAAACTTTGAAAATCAATAGGCTTCTTTGTCTCATGAACATAAACACTGTGTAACACTATGTATAAATTTCAAGACAATTGAATGATAACTTGAGCCTTTAGAGCTTCAACAAGGGCCACTACTGTGTCACACACAATTATAGGAAATTGTTGAAAATCAATGTGGGCGTATAAATTTGACTATATCTTTCCCTTGGAAGTGCTCCCATCCTGTCCCTAGCAGAAAGGTCAACTTTGATTGAACAAATTTGAATAATCACCAACTGGCAGTGAGTATGACTGAAGCTCAAACTGCACTTTATTTCGTTTCATAGGTTAATTAGAGAAAACAAAGGTTCACTGGTCTAAGACTACAGAATGTGGTCTTAAATCTGATGATCTCTCCATATTTACTTTACTGGGGTCGTGTACTCACTGACTCTGTAACTGATCAATATCACTCCAGACCCAAGGCAGCCATTTTTACACCACTACATATATATATATCTTCATGTTAACAATTAGATTAGGTCAGTAGATGATAAAAACACACAATACTTAAATTAGATACAGTTTTCAAGTATTGAATATAAAAATACACTCTTAATCTCAGTTCAAGTTCATTAATAATTAGATTGAATCAGTAGACGATAAAAACACACAACATTTAAATGAGATATAGCTGATGGGTATTGAATATGAATATATGTATAGTTCTATTCTAGATACATTGCTCATCATACGCCTAATCTTAGATCATGTGAGATTAGTTCATTAGCCAATAAAAATACACTATAATAAAATTAACTTATTGACTCTTGAAAAATAAATTGGTTCTAGATACTTTGCTTATAAAACAAGGCAAGGTAATTTAATAATTTTACTGATAATCTAAATATCTGAATCAATTTTATTAAGTTAAACACATCTAACTACATTAATTAATCTATGAAGAATTACTGTTTTAAATACATGACAAAATGTCTATTAAAAAAACATACTGACAAAGGAAATTAATTCTTTTCCTGTTTAATAAACTAGACATTTTTGATACATGTGACATTACAGAGCCCAGAATCCTTTTGGTTTGGAAAAACAATGGCCTTAACCCTCACCAAGTAGTGTATATGTTATTTTCAATTTTTAAAAGAATTGTTTTGAACTCGAGTTGGTTTATTACTAAATTTTTAATAAACAGGTCTAATATATTTGATGCCACCTATAGATTAACATTTTTATGATGAGATTCATTTGATTTAATTCAGAATGTTAGATATTTTTTTTTTGTTGTAATTAATTTGTTTTCAAACTGTAATTCCTATTTCGCAATAGCTGTTTTCCAGACACCTCTGATTTGTCACCAACTGATAACTTAAACAGAATGCCATCTAGATTCCATTCCCAGCCGTTGACCATAGAATATATTGGCCAAAGTTTCCAAATCTTGTTTACTTAGTCCATATTAGGACAATTCCTTGCATAATTTAACCAATCAAGTAAGAACATTTTGTGCCTTCTTTCATGCATATTCATATTTTTTCACATTCTTTGGCGATCTTAATTTCTACATTATATAATATATATTACAGTGTTATCATGGTTAGCAAGTCCGTTTGCAAGCTTATTTTGAGCAAATTGCTTTGTGCCTGTGATGAAAACTTCCTGGCCAACTCTGCAAAAGTGAGAGATAAAAATAGCCTATGTCTAAACGTTTGAAACCAAAATATTCAGCAGTCTGGAAATAATCGACAAGATTTGATGTGGAGGGTTATGTAACTCATTTTAAAAGTGATGTGGTAATCTCGACTTTCCATCATAATTTCAGTGTTGTAACATGGCGAGAGAGAGAGAGTGCAAGAGAGAGATGGTATTTAACGCCCACTCAACCCAGACTAGGTCATTTCGGACTAACATATGGATAAATTTTATTTCAATAATTTGATCTTGCACGTAGGCATCTTTAGCAGTGGGAGGAAACCGGAGGACCCGGAGAAAACCCATGAGGTTGGACAGGTGACCCCACCCCTTGTCACATACAACTGGGGAATCAAAACCACGCCAGTTGACTCAATGACAGACCTTATGATTCAACGCGCGCATGCTAACCATTCGGTCATCCAACCCCCCAACATGGCTATAGGAACACTTACATGGCAATCTGATTAAAATACAGATCTATATTTTTTGTTTCGTTTTTTTTTTTATACTTTCGATGGCCTACACTACATGAAGATCTAACCAGTTGTAGTGGTAGGTCGCGTCAGGGGTCACTATCAGCGGCTTCCGACCCTATGAAGTGACGACGTCAAACATTTGATTAACCAATCAGAGTTGATGTCAGATAGTTACACATGACCAGGATGAAGGTTTTGGAGTATACAGTTATACATGACTAGGATAAAGTTTTCAGAGTGTACAGTTACACATGACACAGAAATACATGGTTCAACATCCTACTTTTCTGCACCAGCCTGACAAATATAGACATAGACATTACCAATTTTATTCACAAAAATACATGTGCTATGTATAATGTATACATGACTATTAGGACTGTGTATTGCGATACATGTACATGTACTTGACAAAAAGTATTGCAATACATTGCAGTAATGCAATATTTCTATAAGTCAGAGTTTATCACAAAGCACAGTTTTATTCTGAATAGTTTTATTGTTTTTACAGCTTTGGTCTTGGACACTAGTTGACTGCAAAGCCTAGAATATGACTGATTATACAACTTTGGTCTCGTCTTTGCAGACTTATTGTTTACTGCAAAGCCTTAATAATATGACTAAATGTAGTCTTTATCATTTGAATATAAAATAATGATACGCTTATAGTGTATCGCAGACGATCATATTGCAATATATCAATATAAATATAGTAATATTTTTTGACAGCCCTAATGACTATAACCCAGATGATTTTCACAAACACATTCTGCTGCAGACGCAATGTCCCTCTTCCAAATTTTTGGGAGATTTCATTAATTTAAGATAGGTTGCCAGGCAACGAAACATCCGCCCACAGCAGCTAAATCGTCCAGGCAGTCAACAAGAGTTGTCGCATATTTTTACTTTTTTCGGTAATGAAACATTTATAATACACTAAAATCTGATTAAGAGCAACAACTCAGAAAACCATTAGAATTTGTTTGGTTTTTATAAAGTTCTGCCCCATGCTAACGTTTGGTATACAAAACTTTTAATACTGTATCATGGATTTAGCTGTTCCAAGTCATAAAAATTCATTGAAAATCAATATACTTGTTCGCCTCAAGATCTTAAACTCTGTGTATCAATCTGAAGTCAATCGGATATTAACTTTGGCCTCTAGAGCGTCCACAAGATTTTTCAAAGTGATCAAGGGCCATAACTTTGGCAGTAATTATCAGAAATCTTTGAAAATCAATAGGATTCTTCGCCTCGTGACCTCAAATTTAAAGTCAATGAGATTAACTTTAGCCTTTAGAGCATCCACAAGGTTTTTTGAAGTGATAAAGGGCCATAATTCTGGCAGTAATTATCGAAAATCACTGAAAATGAATAGACTTCTTCGTCTCATGATCTTAAACACTGTGTATAAATTTAAAGTCAATCGGATATTAATTTTCGCCTCTAGAGCGTCCACAACATTTTTCGAGGTGATCAAGGGCCATAACTTTGGCAAAAATTATCGGAAATCTTTGAAAATCAATAGGCTTCTTCGTCTCATGACCTCAAACACTGCGTATAAATTTAAAAATTGAGGTGGCCTTAACAAACAGATAGATTTAGCGTGTCCCGACACGTGCCTGTGGTCCCCCTGAACATTCCCTGAAAATTTCAAGTCTCTACGATCACGGGAACTGGTAGAGAGGTACGTTTCTGAAATAGAACCAAATTTTTGACAGCTGTCACAGTAAATTATGCTACAGTCACGCAGTGGGTCCGAAAACAGCTACCAAACGTGATCATTTCATAGTCTAGATTTCAATATCGCAGGTACTATATCAAATTGAACAGTTAAATATTTTATTGACGTGAAGGAAACCATAGTCTTAATCTAGTGCTTCACCCACTCCCCTATAAAAAAAGCCGACACCCTGGCTAATGAATTACCGTAGGTTAAGGTATAAGTATAACATCTAAATGATTCTAAATTTGTTCCCGCAATGCGCAATGTCAGTCAGGCATGAATATGCGAACACCTAAATCGTAAAATAAATTAATATAAAATAGTCTCTACTTACCCACTACATCCAATCTACACGATTTAAAATGATTTGCGAGAGATATTACATCCTCTGGTATCTCATTGCAAAAAATATGTATTCTAATATTATTATCGATTCCATTGTCGTGATATAACGAATTTTAGCATCGCACGCGCGCCTGATTACTCAATGTAAATATATATTAATACTCGACCTTGAAAAACAAATAGTCCGTAATGCAATACATAAATCGTGAATGCACGGATGTTATATGGACGCCAGGGACTCTCAATTATATTATATAACATCGTTATTTAGCACACCGAAAAGACGGCAACCCAATGTCATATTTTTTTATTTTTTTTTCAATTAAACTCCTTTCTAGGTTGAAAACGTGACCGGCGTAGATATACAATGTAAATTGTCGGTCATGTTTTAGGGCCTACTTCTACCGTTCAAGTAGCCTAGTGTAATATTTGAATAAGTCTAAAAATACTAAACCCACTGACTTATTTGCTTGACTGCACTTCACGGAAAGGTGGATCCCGAATCAAAGATAGGCCTACTATTAATATATATCGATAAGCGTGATTTTTTTTTATCGTAGTGTCCATTCGTATTACAACAATTCTGCACCGGCGAGGCTAATGTCGTAATGAAGACAGATATCCGTGTGCTTAAGTAACTAAAATTTTGACCAGATAGTGGTAGGAACTGGGCTGCGGCGATACGCATGGGCGTACGAAACGATTTAATCTCGGGGGGGGGGGGGAAGTAGTATCATCTTTGCCAGACAAATACGGCGACTGCGCCTGTAAAATGAACATACATAAATTTAAACCTTAAAATAACCGTAGGCCAAATAAAATATATAAAAATATATATCTGTATATATATTTCAAATAATCGTACGGGCAATTGTGCCAAGCATAACTTCGTAAAATATTGAACTCGAGTGACGTATTTCATTGCAAAGCACGTGCAAGTGTCTGTATTTTAAGTTGTTTAATGGTCTCGAGCTTAAGACATTGCGTAATATATTGTAAAAACATTCGGGCTTCACGGCCCTCATGTTGTTACAATATATTACTTAATGTCTCGCTCTCGACCATTAAACAATACATAATAAGTACCTGCATGATGCCCATCCCTTATTCTCTGCACCTATAGTTGATTTTTCACTTGGATGAAAAGTATTTCATATAGTTGTTTTTAATTTTGAAATATTTGTTGCCTCTTTAAGTGTGATATACAGCAATTAACCTTTGACGTCTTACCCCCGTACTTCTGTGGGAGAGTGCAAAGGTTCAGTTTACATGTCCCTTCGTTGATAAACGCAAACACCATTACCCGAACAATCATAATGTGTGTCAAGGTCAAAGTTAATAATCACGCTTCCAATTTTTAAAAACAGAACATCGTTAAACATACATTATACAAGAGCTAAATCTGCCTATTTCAGGCCTTTCTTTAGGCCTGAAATGTTATCTAAATTATTAATTAGGCGCTAAATCGCTAATATTTTGGATCTAGAAATTGACACAAATGGGTCGCAACCTATATAATAATGTAATGTGAATGTATAAACTGATTTACATTCAATCGTTTCTGTTTTTACTGCAATTTCTCAATCCAATGGCATTCTCTAGCGTCTGGTCATTCCACTCTATACCGATAGTATTTATTGCGCATGCTCTCTAGATAAGAATATGACGTCACCGTATGACATGACATGTGCACAGAGTAAAAATTTTTACTCTGTGACATGTGAAATATATCTAGCCTCTTTCTACGAGTCCCTTGTTAAAAATGGCGCTGAAATGCACCATGGTACACGATTCGTGTACCAACAGTAAAATGTTTATTTTGTCTTAATTATTGGATATCAGAAAACCATATTTTCCCCGTAAGATCACAACATCAATGTTGATTTAAATTGACAAATAATTCGTGTTTTCAATGTCGAAGATTTTGGATGATACTGAGTTAGAGACTTAGCTACTTTAACATATCCAGACCATAATCAACTCTCGATGTCAACGCTAGCCTGCGATATTTACTGGATTAGGATCCCATTTGCTGCCTAACTTTTATTCATGATTTAATCATGAAATGGATAATCGAGAAAATGCCTTTTATCGTGCCGACTTTAGTAATGATGATCGAAGCTAGGCCCAAAATTCAATCGCTAAATTCTCGATTCAGAGTGGATGAATTTGACTGAAATTATAGGGGTTTTTTTTATCAATTTTATCAAATGATGGGTTGAAGGGGAAATAAATATACAAATTTTACATATAAGTTGATTTAATAAATAGTTATTTAGATAATGTTTTAAAAGTATAACAAATTGTATTTTAAAATTTCCTTAATCATAAAACGTCAACTGATGAGCGCAGGCACTAAACAAAGCAGTGTGCATGTGGGGGAGGGGGCGTCACTGAAACTTTTAGCTTGGGGCGCCATTTTATCAAATGGAGGGTTGACTGGGAAATAAATATACAAATTTTACATATAAGTTGATTATAGTTATTTAGATAAAGTTTTAAAAGTATAAAAGATTGTATTTTAAAATTTCGTTAATCATAAAACGTATAACAAATTGTATTTTAAAATTTCCTTAATCATAAAACGTCAACTGATGAGCGCAGGCACTAAACAAAGCAGTGTGCATGTGGGGGAGGGGGCGTCACTGAAACTTTTAGCTTGGGGCGCCATTTTATCAAATGGAGGGTTGACTGGGAAATAAATATACAAATTTTACATATAAGTTGATTATAGTTATTTAGATAAAGTTTTAAAAGTATAAAAGATTGTATTTTAAAATTTCGTTAATCATAAAACGTCAACTGAGCGCAGACACTGAACAAAGCAGTTACAGTATGCAAGTGGGGGAGGAGGTGTCACTGAAACATTTGCCCTGGGCGCCACATAGGCCTGCGAGGCCCCTGTCGACAATGCACGGTAAGCTGAAGATAAGATAAACATTCTATATGTATCAACCATGTCCGGCGGTTGCTTTCAGAGCGTAATATCGACAAGTTGCAAGGCAGAAAAGTTTGAATTTGCCGATTGCAAAATGAGCTTCGCTTGAAATATCTCATAATATTACGCATTTTTAATAGATGATTATATAGGCTTAATTATATAGGAATCTCGAGTGGAGAAGATTGAAATTCGACATTTAGAAAGGACAATTTTACATTATAAAGTCCCCACTTCTTCTGTATTGGTAGGATTTTAAGTCTAACATCATGAAGTACGAGTAATTAGAACTTCGTTTAAATTAAAATATCGTGTTTAGAAAAAGTTCGAGAAGAAAGAACACGATATGTGCGTAGGTGTAGATTGCTGGATCTACAACGAATATTATATGCTCGAAAATTATTATGTAAATATGACATTATCACTGCGCAATTTTATGGAAGGGTATCGCTGCCAATATTAAATGCTCTGCTACAATGTCGTTTCCATTGATTATATTATTATTTAAAAAGTATAACAATGTACAAAGTCCTAATACCGGTAATGATAAAGTCAAAATACCTCTAAGGCAAGAGTTAAATGTAAAACGTCAAATGTTAAGTGTTAAAAATGACAAATGTTTTGTGGGAAAATGCTTTTTTGACGAGTCTACATTTTACATTTCTCTCATTACATTTTACATTTGCTCTGCAAAATCTCATTTGTCCTTCACGCATTCAACATAGCATGTTTCGCACAGCATCAACTTTCATATGCAGATGTAGGATATCACGTGTAGGATTTCAATGATTGTTTTACTTCCATAAATAATTACACATACGGTTTATAGATACGGTTTCAATTTAAATGTTTGTAATTTGGCAATCTGATTAAAATACAGATCTATCTTTCGTTTCGTTTTTTATACTTTCGATGGCCTACATTAGTGTAGTAAAGACAAGTAAAACGAAATTTTGAACTATAAAAACGAAACGAAATAGGAACTTTGTTTTAATCAGATTGGTAATTTGGCCTTAAACATCTGAACTAGAGGTTTACAGCTACCTGTTGTAAAAATAATGTAGGGTCTAATAGAAAAGGTATGTGGGTGTGGGACAGATTGTGGTCTCCGTCACTTCATAACCATATTGCTCAACCAATGTCAAACATATCTCCTTTTTCACCAGACTAGGCGTTCCGCCTATAATTTCTGGGTAAACACCCGCTCACCAACCCTTGCAGGCCCCTGGGACCCAATTACCAATATAAATATTGGGCTTGTGCGCTCACACATGGTCTTGTGCGCCATACAGCATAAGCAGTCAACACGAACCTGAAATACTGTAGCTAATTAATTGCAGACATTTGACAGAAAGCGAGATAACAATTACCGTTAATGGATTTCCAAAATTCTGTATAGTAAGGTTCAGGTTGTTTCGAAACAAAATATCTACTATGCTAGATGACTGGACAGCGGTGCCCGATACTCTGAACCCTGATTCTTAAGTTGCGGGCCCCCTTCCCATGAGGGTGAGGGTGTGTGTGTGAGTGTGTGGTAGGGGGAGGGGAGGAGTCCAACAAGACGTTTAAGCCTGATTCGTGTGGTCGGTTTTGACACATTATTTACTTTATTTATGGCGGGGCCTTGCCACGTGATTAACACATTTTCTTTTCTTATTTTCGGCTTCGTCACGAAGTCGCTCAAAAATTGCGAGTAAAACCTTTTCGGTTTCTCTCCAGTATGAGTGACAACTACAGTGAAAGCGGGGATTTCCTAAAACTATTCACGGCCACCCGCGAAGGGTAACCTTTATAAGTAAACTGAACAAACGAGCACGCAGTGTATAAATCTATTTTAAAAATTAAAATCATTAAAGCTATTCGTCATCTAAATAAGCTATATAACACACATTTTGGGTGATAAATTATGGACCTAAATATGAAAACGCCACCTGACACGCTATGAATAATATAAAATTGAAAGTCAGATAGTCTCGATCGTTCCAGAGTAATGCTAACATGCATTCACTGATAATATCGATCTCCTGAAATTAACACGGGACCACTGGGATTCCCATCCAAACAGATACTAGTATACACTGTTCCTTGCCAGGCCCTCCGCTCTGCACCTTCGACAGAGGGGACCCACGCTGGTAAAACTTTTTGATCAACACCAGACGAAAGCGCATTACTCACTAAGCCACCGTGGCTCACAGTAGCCACCTCCATGCCTAAACATCTAGACATACACTACATTCGAAAGAGTTACGCAAAATGTTGTTCTTTCGGCATTCCTTAGTAACTACATTTCCCACAACCTTATTATCTCGTCGTTGTGAAAATCTACGCTTCAAGATACGCTCCGCGCATTTTTGCAGAATTGGGTACGGTAACGGGAAATTTCCTTTTTCAATAGTAGCAAGTTCCCATCATCGATTTATAACTCTATAACCGAGGCGTTGTACAGGAAGGGGTGTTATGGGGAGGGAGATCTGCCTTGGATGCTTGGTGGGTTCTAGTGCATTATGTCGTCACCCTGTCCTTCGGTCCACCTTACAGTTTTTATACGCCTACATTTTCATGTGGACGCGCTCTATCATAAAGTCTGTCATTGAGTCGATTGGCGTGGTTTCGAATCCCCGGTTGTACGTGACAAGGAGTAGGGTCGCCTGTCCAACCTCGTGGGTTTTCTCCGGGTCCTCCGGTTTCCTCCCACTGCTAAAGACCCCTATGCGCAAGCGAATTATTGAAATAAAATTAAACCATATGTTAGTCCCGAAATGACCTAGTTTGTGTCGAGTGGACGTTAAACCCCATTTCTCTCTCTCTCATGTGGACGTATATTGTCGTCGCCCCTGTCCTTCCGTCCGGACGTCCGTCCGTCCACAATTGTTTGTGAACAGTCTACAGGTCACAATTTTTATCCGACTTCAACGAAACTTGAAATATAGGTTTATCACCCTAAGATCTCGGTTCCTTTCGATATTGGCATGTATCGGACTGTAACTTCATGGATTATGGCCCCTGATTGTACGAAAAATCACGCTTTTAGCTTGCGAACACTGTAGAGGTCACAATTTTTATCCGATTTGGTTTAAACTTGAAATGTATGCTTATAACCCAAAGATCTCGGATCCTTTCGATATTCGCGCAGATCGGAACGTAACTTCCTGAATTATGGCCCCTGATTGTACGAAAAATCCCGTTTTTAGCTTGTGGACCCTATAGAGGTCATAATTTGTATCCGATTTTAAAAATAAACGTATTATTATATCACCGCTACACCCTACGGACGACCGAGTTCGAATTTCGTGAAAATCGACCCAAAACTGACAGACGAAATGGCCGCCCTTCGTTCTCAAATAGCGTAAAAATATGGTATATCAAAGTTGTGGACCCTATACAGGTCACAATTTTTATCCGATTTTGTTGAAACTTGAAATGCAAGTTTATAACCCAAAGATCTTAGTTCCTGTCGATATTCGCGCATATCGGACCGTAACTTCCTGAATTATGGTCCCTGATTGTACGAAAAATCGCGTTTTTAGCTTGTGGACCCTATAGAGGTCATAATTTTTATCCGATTTAAAAAATTGTATCATTATATCACCGTTATACCTAAAGGACAGCTGAGTTCGAATTTCGTGAAAATCGTCCCAAAACTGCCAGACAAAATGGCCGCCCTTCGTTATCAAATAGCGTAAAAATATGGTATATCAAGGTTGTGGACCCTATAGAGGTCACAATTTTTATCCGATTTTGTTGAAGCTGGAAATGAAAGTTTATAACCCAAAGATCTTGGTTCCCTTCGATATTCGCGCATATCGGACCGTAACTTCCTGAATTATGGCCCCTGATTGTACGAAAAATCGCGTTTTTAGCTTGTGGACCCTATAGAGGTCATAATTTTTATCCGACTTAAAAACACGTATTATTATATCACCGTTACACCCTAAGGACGGCTGAGTTCGAATTTCGTGAAAATCGGACAAAAAAGCCGCCCCTCGTTCTCAAATAGCGTAAAAATATGGTATATCAAGGTTGTGGACCCTATAGGGGTCACAATTTTTATCCGATTTTGTTGAAACTTGAAATATAAGTTTATAACACAAAGATCTCGGTTCCTTTCGATATTTGTGTAATTTCCTGAATTATGGCCCTTGATTGTAGGAAAAATCACTTTCTTTTTAGCTTGTTCGCTACCCATCTCTCGAAAATGTGGGCGTATCCTGCCTGGCAGCCGCTGGTTGACGGATTCTTTTCAAATTTGGCGTAAATCATTGGGCCATGAAAAGAGGAACTCTATCAATATTCAGCGTTCAGAGACTTTCTGTGCCAGAGAAGTTATGCCCGCTTTGCTAAAAACCTTGAGAACACGACAGAGGCCACAGTTTTTAACTGATTCTTTTCAAAATTGGTGTGAAACATTGTGGCTAGCGGAAAACCCTATCACCATTCAGAATTATCAGTTACCACCCCCACCCTCCCGCCCCTCTCACCAGCACCATTTGTCGAAATATCAAATTTGGTAAACATCCAAGTTTTCCTTTCGGATAAGCTGGTGCCAAGACATTGCTGCCGTGTGGGTGTATGTCTACGCTATCTCGTCTTTGTGTAAAACGACAATTGCATAAATAACTTTTGCCGATACTTTAATTTCGCCATGTTAGTTTTGCCAAAACGCCCGTACTAGCTTTAAAACTATTATCAATAAATCCTACAGAGGTGACTATCTGAAGTCACTACTTCCTTTGATTTCAAGTCATTTTATTTTGTAATCATCTCAACAAGAAATCATTACTATTTATGAACATCAAGGCAAAGGTGGTACTTTACTTATGTTTTGTGTTTTAATCTTCTAAATTATCATTTAAAGGATACTTTATAGCGCTTAATTTGTTACATTTTAATACATAAAATATCCACTGTATTTCTAAACTTAAAAATCTTATTTTAACACTGACGTCAAATTGTCATGGGTGGGGTAGACTCATTGCCGTCGAAAACGTTCACTCGGGGAACTTTAGAAACCGCTTTTAAGTCTAGTTCAGCAAGGAATGGATCGAAATGTAAGAATTGGCAAAAGTCCCACCAAGTGCATCCAAAGCGTATAGGTATCCACCATAGTCTGTATGATAGAGACTGGTGGTTTTCATGAGTTACATTAATACTTAATTTATGTCACTCTTTTTTAGAAAAGCTGATGCTACATGCTTAAAATTCTAGGACGTGAGTCACTTTGGCTTGTATCTATTATTTGATCGGCTGAGACCACTTTACTTGGATGTGGACATCAGTCACAAACTAACAAACTTGCACGATTTTGAATCCCATGTAAACCCTGATATTGTTAAAGGTGTATCTATTTAAAGGACAATATTGGTGTCAGTCATTATCACATATGTGATAGAGCTGGTTAAACACATTCCAAATATAATTTTAACACAGAGATCATTGCTACGATAGCTGAGTAATACAGGTTTCCTGAGCCGGAAGTGACGAACGCCAAAGGAAAACACGAGTCATATCTCTATATGGAGGCAGACCACCATTAAATTTCATCATCTCGACAAAATTAAGAAAGAATCTTCAATTCTAGAACAAAAGGCCCATGGACCTGAGCTGCAATCCAGTATACAAAACACTACATAACTTTAAAGGGTCACCATTTCTGCAGTAATTATTTTTTTCTGATTCTGTATTATAATAATGTTGCAAAAATAAACGTGAAGCTATAAAGAAAAGAATTTTGATGATATATGAACTTATAAAACCATATAGGAGGCAGACCACCATTAAATTTCATCATCTCGGTACCCACGAATTGTAGTTCGTCTATTTATAGCAATTCTCTCTCTCTCTCTTTTCTCCCCTTTTGCATGCCCATTTGTGTTGATTTTTTGGTCTAGAATGGATGAAGAGGGTTTGAATTAACATTTTCTGCCAGGTTTTGGTAAATATTCATGATTTTGAGGCGGAAGGATAAGAGGGTTATCAGGTTAGCTACGGCGATATGTACGGCAACTAGTTACATGTTTTTAGTATGCTTCTTCAAGTTTGTGTATCTCAAAATTTTGGTGGTCAACCTCATACAAATTTTAGTGCAAAGACATGACCATTTGTTCCTCTGTCTGTAGTGGAAAGCATTCAGCCCAACGAAAATTTGGGGAAAAGTTGGAGGTGGGCAAATAGGCCAGAATTAACATTGAAGTCAATGGGGAAATTAATGGTGGTCTGCCTCCTATATAACTGACTGATGTGACGAGTGATAACGGATATACGGCCGAATTTCTGCTCACTAATAATTCCTTCCTAACAGCATCCTAACACATGACACAATTATATACAATACAAGATAAAAACAGGCCACCGCCAGCTAAAGAAAAGGGTAAAATCTTTTGGCGATCTTCTTAATCTGATTGAATCCAAGCTAGGAGATTATCTACCATTAAAATTTTGTGTTTTCTTATAATTAAGAACGCGTTTGAGAGAGCATCATGCAGGAACCCATTTTCACAGTTGTTTTATGTATGATGGGTAACAACCCCAAACCGTACTGTCCCAATATTAGATCAATCAAACGATATTTAGAGTGTAGAAATTTTTTTGAAATTTTAATACCCCACCACACCCCCACCCTCACCCCCGAAAAAGCCAAAAATCGTCATTTCAGGCCATTTTTCAATTATGGGGTACAACTAAAGTAGGGAGAGTAGATTAATAAAACTGTATAGGGTAGTAGACATGGTTAGTGAGGATATATATTCTGAAAGTTTGATGGACTTTCATGGAGACGTTCTTGGTATAGTGACTTAGCGCTGCAAGTCACCTTTTACTATGAAACATCATCATTATTTACAGATCAAAATGTTGTAATAAGAGACTGCGAGGAAACAAATCGTGAACGTGAAAGACGATTGGCAATGTGGCAAGGGGTGTATACATCAGAGACCTGTACAGAGTTGATGGTTTCCTTTTTTTTCTACATAGTACCCTTCGAGGTGTACATACTTTTCCCCAACGATGTTGCAAGGCTTGGATGCCGGTGAGGAAAACATTTTCTTTGGCCACCCTAACAAAAAGTAGTTCACAGCTTACATGGCATTATTATTACTAGGAAAATGACGACCGGCTAGTTCCTTTTTTGAAACTGGTCTCATCCATAATTGGTTACAAATTTGGCCAAAAATATTATTAGGATCTGCTTCAAAACGTCAGGAATCCGACACGTTTCTGATCCGCAGTCATGGTCTTTAGCACCATTCTTGCAGAAAATTTTGTCATTCCTAACTCGTTGGCGATAATGTGATCAACCCTCTCGAGATGCCCACAACACTGGCAATATGTCGAGTGGTCAATCGTCAAGCGCCTGTCATGCACCCAGGTAATGTTTTGTTGAATGGTTGCCATTGATGGCCTTTTAGGGTGTGGGTCATCGTCAAGACTCTCTGCCATGCTTTCCATAGTCCACTTCTTTACTGTGGAAAAGGAAGGGCCATCATACCCTTGCTGGCGACGATGTGCTTAATTCTCTCATTAGAGATGCCCACAACATTGGCAATATGTTGAGTGGTCAATCAGCCATCACCATGTCACGTACCCGGATAATGTTTTCTTGAATGGTTGCTGTTGATGGCCTCCCAGGACGCGGGTCATCGTCAAGGCTCTCTCTGCCACGCTTAATTCCACAGCCCACTTTTTTTTACAGTGGAAAAGGAACGTGTATCATCCTTTAAAGTGGAGGCCATGTTGACATGTATTTGTGTTCGGGTACGTGCTTCAGTTGCAAGTGCACTATAACCAGTTTGTACATTTCTGGTTCATAAGATCAGATACGAAGCCAATAATAACACTACAGTTGCTGTTCTTATGTCTGTGATTCATGCAATGATTCTACTTGCAGGTGGCAAAAGTTTGTTTCAATTCAATCGATCTATCCTTTTCGGGCTTAGAATACGTCAGTCAGCCCTCGTATATGCTTTTCATGAAAACATAGCATTTATTTAAAAGTTTCAGTGTAGTCCACCGCAACCCCACGAAAAGTGTTCTGCGGCCCCGAGGTTGGGAACCCAGGATCTAATTACACCGTTAAAATTTTTAAACGATGAAGTTTGAAAAGCTGAATTTACTGTAAATGCCAAAAGAGCTGTTCTTGGTAACCTTTCTTTTCGCATTTTATTAATTCAGTCTCATGATCTAGTAGGAGGATGATGAATTTTGGAGCAACAAATTGTAAAAACTAAATAATTTATTTTATAATGCACTTCAAAGAATAATCGAAGTTGATAGTCTTTTATACTAGCATAGTAGTCATTTTCATCTGTCTATACTTGACAAACCAATGAAGTGGTTATTTGAAAAAGACAAAATATTGATTTTGTCAAAATAAAGGATGGTTTAACTTCTCATATCTATCTAACTGTAACCAACCATGTAATACTATATACACAGAATTATCTTCCTTGATCAATAGTTTGAATACGTAGAACTATTATCACATGAGTGAGTGTATTTATATACCATGTAAATGGGTTGTAATGTCTAGTGCATGTGCGTAAGTTCACAATTGTAGTTTCTTTCAGATAGATGGCTACTAAACTGCATTTTATTTGTGGAAAATGTCAGGGAAACAAACAGCTGATTTCAGCCCCTATCTTGGATGCTGAGGACGGGTTGGATTCCAAACCCAGCTTCAGTCTGACTGATGATCAGTAGGCAATGATTGATTTTATTGAAAAAATAATGCCAGAAATATAGTCATTTTCTTCAAGTTGAGGATCAAATTTAATATCAAAGAAATTGGTGCTAGTCAAGTTACAATTTGATATGCACGAATATCGATAGGAACCAAGATCTTTGGGTTAAAAACATGCATTTCAAGTTTCATCAAAATTGTGACCTCTTGAGGGTCCACACCTTGATATACCAGATGTTTACACTATTTGCGTACAAGGGGCGGCCATTTTGTCCGACAGTTTTGGTGCGATTTTCACGAAATTCGAACTAAACCAAAATTACGATGTAACAGTGATATATTAGAATTTTTTTTTTAAACCTAAAAACGCTATTTTTCGTACAATCAAAAGCCATAATTAAGGGAGTTACGATCTGATATGCATGAATATCGAAAGGAAACAAGATCTTTGGGATATAAACAGGCATTTCAAGTTTCATCAAAATCAGATCAAAATTGTGACCTCTAGAGGGTCCACAACCTTTATATACAAGATGTTTACATTATTAGTGTACGAGGGGCGGCCATTTTTGGTCCGATTGTCACAAAATTCGAACTAAACCAACAATATTGTTTAACGGTGATATAATCAAACGGTTTTTAAAATCGGATAATAATTGTGTCCTCTAGAGGGACCAAAAGCTAAAAACGTGATTTTTCGTACAATCAGGGACCATAATTCAGGAAATAACAATTCGATATATGCAAATATCGAAATAAACCGAGATCTTTGTGTTATAAACTTACTTTCAAGTTTCAACAAAATCGGATAAAAAAAATGTGACCTCTATAGGGTACACAACCTTGATATACCGTATTTTTACGCAATTTGAGAACGAATGGCGTCCATTTTGTCTGTTAATTTTGGGCTGATTTTCACGAAATTCGAATTCAGCCGTCCTCCGGGTTTAACGGTCATATATTTAAATGTTTTTTTTAAATCGGATAAAAATTATGACCTCTATAGGGTCCACAAGCCAAAAAACGCGATTTTTCGTACAATCAGGGGCCATAATTAAGGGAGTTACGATCCGATATGCGCGAATATCGAAAGGAACCAAGATTTTTGGGTTATAAACATGCATTTCAAGTCACTTCTAGCATGTCTATGCGCTAAAAACATGATTTTTCATACAATCAGATAAACCTATATTTTAGGTTTCGTCAAAATCGGATAAAAATTGTGACCTGTAGAGTGTCCACAAACAAATTGTGGACGGACAGACAGGGGCGACGGCATAATACTTCAACATGAAAATAAAAAATAAAACCTCAATAGGCAATTTATGGAAAATAGTTGAATTTAGGGCAAAAAATCTTTACCCCCCCCAAAAAAACCCATTTTTCACTCTAAAATGGCCATAGCTGGTTTGTTGTAAGTGGGGATTAACGTCCACTCGACACAAACTAGATCATTTTGGGACTAACATATGGTTCAATTTTATTTCAATAATTCGCTTGCACATAGGGGTCTTTAGCAGTGGGAGGAAACCGGAGGAGCCGGAAAAAACCCACAAGGTTGGACAGACGACCCTACTCCTATTCGAAACCACTCCAGCTGACAGGCCTTATGATACAAAATGCACGTGCTAACCATTTGGCCATCCAACTCCCCTATTTCATGTGGGATATACAGGTTCTCAATGCATGGTCGCCTCACAAACATGTTCTTAAATGTTACATAATCAATTCAAGTTCATTGTAACACAGATTAAGTTGTGAAAGATTTAATATTGTCCGAAAAAGGCACAATTGGAATCAGCGACTTTAACTCAGGGATTTCCCAAACATCTGTGGTTGAAAATTAAAATTATAATATACATAACATAATAATAAGTATGTGATTTAATCATTAGAAATGTATTATATACATTGAACAATACAAGCAGTAATTAAAGACAGAAATAGTCAAGAGGTATAATAAATCCATATGTACAAAAAGGAACATTCTAAAGTTCATGTTTTTTACAAAAATTTACAATCAAACATAAAATGTTTACTAACATAAATATGCTCATAAATCAAATGGCACGTGTTTTCTCATCTCATCACAAATTATCCGTTAAGTCTCCTTTGTTATGAAAATCAATTATTAATCCCTAAAAACGTTACTGATATTTGGAGATTTAATCTTTAACTTTTGATACTTAAAATCTTAATCATTTTGTTATCTTCTCAGTCTCATGCAACAAGGTTTATTACTGTCTACTTAATTCCCATAGCAACTATTACAAAGATTAAATATTTTCATTTCAAGAATATATTATGAATCCTTTTATAATAATATTAATTATAAATCATAATAAAATCAAGACCATCCTATATATAAAAACTACACATTTTTAAATTAGTATATTAATTACTTCTTTGATAGGTTCATGTATTTAGTATTTGAACATATTAACACAAGGAACAATTTTACAGAAACACAATTATTAAATTTCTTACTACTGGATATGCAACGTTTTGATTAAAACCTTGTACTTTTATTACTCCACTTTTAACAATTTCTTTCTTTTTCTTAAACCAGCGGATGCCAGCAAGATAATCCACATTTTGCAAGAGCTGGATGGAAAACAAGCTTAAAAAAACAAAAACCAGCGATTTTGTGTACAAACAGGGGCAATAATCCAGCAAGTTATGGTCTGTGAATATCAACAGGCGCCGTAATCCAGCAAGTTATGGTCTGAAATGTGTGAATATCAAAAGGAACTGAGATCTTTGGGATGTAAACATATATTTTATGGACAAAAATTGTGACTTACAATCTTGTATTACATACGTTTACATTAATTGCGTTCAAGCTGCGCCCATTTTCGGTCCGATTTACCTGAAATTCGAACTCAACCATCATCAGAGTGTAACGGTGATATATTTAAATGGTTTTTAAAACTAGATAAAATTTGTGACATCTAAATCCACAAGCTAAAAATGTGATTTTTTGTACAATCAGGAGCCATAATCCAAGTTATCGTCTGATATGCGTGAATATCAAAAGGAAAAGAGATCTTTGAGATATAAACATATTTTATTTTCATCAAAATCGGATAAAAATTGTGACCTCTAGAGGGTCTACAACCTTGGTATTACATACTTTAACACTTGTTGCGTTCAAGCAGCGGCCATTTTGTCGGGCAGTTTTGGCCCAGTTTTACGAAAATTCAAACTCAACCATCATCAGGGTGTAACATTATGGTGTAATGGTGATATATTTAAACGATTTTTAAAATCGGATAAAAAAATGTGACTTCTAAAGGGTCCACAAACTTAAATCCTATTATTTTTTTTTTCAATCAGGGGCCATAATCCAGGAAGTTACGGTCCGATATGTGCGAATAGCGAAAAGAACCAAGATCTTTGGGATATTAACACATGTTTTAAGTGTCATCAAAATCGGAACAAAAGTGTGACCTCTAGATCTGGGTCCACACACTTGATATTACCTACTTTAACACTATTTGCGTACAGCGAGCAGCCATTTGTTCAGCAGTATCGGTCCGATTTTCACAAATTTTGAACACAACTCTCATTTTTTTAAATCAGATAAAAATTGTGACCTCTATTAGGACTACAAGGTAAAAACGCGATTATTTGTACAATCCGGGGCTATATTTGGGAAGTTACCGTCCAATATGCGCGAATATTGAAAGGAAACAAGATCTTTGGATTATAACCATACATTTTAAGATTCATTAAAATCGGATAAAAATTGTGGCCTCTAGAGTGTCGTCCACAAACTAAAAAAATGATTTTTAGTACAATCAGGGGCCATACGCCATGAAGTTATGGTCCGATACATGTTAATTTTGAAAGGAATCGTGATCTTTGGGATATAAACCTATATTTCAAGTTCTCTCGATTTTAAATATAGACAAAAGATGACATATGGTGGTGTTAGCCCCAGATATTATCTTTCAATTTAACAGACGTTGTTCGATAACATTTTCAACCACTTGGCTGCCATATTGGATTTTATAAAAAAAAAACAACCTTCAAATCGATATTCAGCTGCCATTTTAATTCTGATTTCCGAAAACTTTTTTTTGTATTGAACCTACTTCAAATGGCAACAATTCTTAGAGAGCCGATTTTTGAATTTCGATTTTGTTTCCTTCCGGTTTCACTTTGAATTTTGTTCAACTTTTCACCAGCTAGCTGGTGACCTAACCTTTCAATGACCCTTGACCTTTGTATGTATGATGACCCTGATGTCTACTAACAATTAATATTAAAAAAAGTTTGGTCTTAAAGTACAACTTCCGGTTTTATTAAGATTTCAAAACGACAGGTGACCTGAAGTACCGAAACACGTCAGTACTTGTTCAAAGTTCTAGTTTTCTACTACAGCTATGAATTTTATTACCAGTAAACAAATAAAATTAGAATTCAATTACATCTTTACAAATACATATCTTCTTTTATTTGGGTAAAAAAAAAAATGAATAAATAATATTTTAAGCAATTTGTTCTTTTGCAAGGAAGGTTATAAAACCCCTTTAAAATTACCTATATTTAGTCCTAAGTTGGTTAATAAATATAACTTAAGATAATATCTTTTATTAAAATGTAAATATATTATTCTGATGCAATGGAGGTGAGGACCATTAGAGAAGTCTACTTTGGTGCAAGGTTTAAATTATCCATTACAAATTTAATTGCACGCATTGGATCGTCTATTTCTCGGATGCTGTCTCTGTTTAGAAGCCAATCCGGACGAACTTTACGTTTCTTGGCAGGAGTTGATAAAGGTAGAGTTCTATTGAATGACTTTGAGGCATTCATTTTAGCTTTCACTAAATTTCGTCCTTCTTGTAATTTGTGTTTTCTGGCTGTCAAGGCATACAGACTTCGTAACTTATCAGTAAAGCTTCTATTGGACATTATTGCCTGAAAAAAAAACCCCACAAGATAATAATAAATCTTGGTATATAAATGAAATCTATATTCTTTGTCTCAGGTAAGAAAATGTTAGTCACAAAGTGATTGGAACCCCTCTATTACATTGGCCTCAGTCTTCGCATACACCCAATAGGTACCAAACCGCTTGGTAATTTTGATGTTCTAATTACCAAATTTGCCATTGTTTTTCAGACTTACAAAACTGAAATAAATGAAATGAAATGGAGGTTAATGTCCTATGTTCTGCTCGGACTGGACTAATGAAGATTAGCATATGGCATACAGCTAGTGTGCTATGAGGGTAATACGGCCTACTCTTACATTGAATTCCAACTGCCAAGGGATCTTTTTGGTGCACACCAATGCATACACAAGACTTTGGTTTTTTGCCCCATCTAAACCACTAGACAGCTGTCCTTGTTAGGTCCTCCATATTGCACCACTGACAAGGGGAAACCAAGCTGGAAAATCTTAACACCACATCATTTAGAGTTTTTGAGGTTAAAAGAATATTTGCTGATAGTTACAACTTACTTGTCTTCTATGGCTATCTAATGCTAAGATACCTATCAATGTACAGGTTTTGGTGAAGATGTGACCTTTCTCACGATATATTGTCAACAACTCCAGTAAATTACTGATAGAATCTTTTACATTATACACATAGTCTCTTGTCTTATCATACTGTAAAATAATATAACATTTTATAAGCACCATACAGTAATAAAATTATATAACAACAATCTATTAAAAGCAGATCCTAATTAGTTTCGTTTTTTATAGTTCAAATTTTCGTTTTACTTCAAGTGACTGCCATGCAAGATAGTATTTTAGTACACGAAGTGGCCATTTTTTCGGCCAGTTTCAGCAAGATTTTCACGAAATTTGAACTAAACCGACATTAGGTTGCAACACTGATATATTTAAACGCTTCTTAAAATCGGATAAAAATTGTAACCTCCACAAGCTAAAAATGCGATTTTTGTAAATCAGGGGCCATAATCCCGGAAGTTACATTGTGATATGCTTGAATATCGAAAGGAACCAAGATCTTTTGGATATAAACATATATTTTAAGTTTTATCAAAATCGGATAAAAATTGTGACCTCCACAGGATTCACAACCTTGATATTACATACTTTTAACACTATTTGCGTTCAGGGAGCGACCATTTTGTCTGGCAGTTTCGATTCGATTTTCATGATATTCAAACTCAACCATCATTATGGTGTAACAGTGATATATTCAAACTTTTTCTTTTTAAATCTGATAAAAATTGTGACCTCTATTAAGACAACAAGCTAAAAACGCGATTTTTTGTACAATCCGGGAAGTTACTGTCCAATATGCGCGAATATCGTAAGGAAACAAGATCTTTGGATTATAACCATACATTTCAAGTTTCATCAAAATCTGATAAAAATTGTGACCTCTAGAGTGTCAACAAATAAATTGTGGACAGACGGAATGGGACGACAATAAACGTCCCACATGAAAATGTGGGTGTATAAAAAAATAAACCCACCTTAGCCAAGTTTAATAGAATATTGATGGAATATTTGATGACGTCCATATGTGGTAAACTTCTATTTAATGATCTCATGAGACGATAAATAACACAAACAGCATTGACTTCTACCATTCTCTCACAACATCGTGGTGATAATCTTGTTACCACATCTAAAATAATTTATTATTGAAGTTTAAATGAAAACAAGTCAGATTTATCATGTATTTCTCAAAAATTAAACATAGATGGTGTCTTGTAAGGCCCCTTAATACATACGTCCCTAACAGTAGCAAAAGACACCTACATTAGTTCCAGACGCCAAAGACTGCCTTTCAATCCAGACTTTTCGCGTATTTCATGAATATAACTGATTAGAAATTACAGTAAAAACAGAAACCATTGAATGTACATGAATATCAGTTTCTATACATTCATATTACATTATTATATGCGTTGCTGCCCATTTGTGTTCATTTCTAGGTGCCAAAGAATAGCAATTTAGCTCCTTTAAATATTATTACAAGAACTCTTGAGCTGAATCACGTTGACAAGATGTCATAAATTGAATTTGAAAATGGTGTGTAACTATGATTTACGATAGAAATATTTCATTAATCCTACTGTTTACACAAAAAAATAGGATCATTTCGCTACCTGTGTGCATATTGTCATTCAATCATCGATTTCTTATATATAATGAGGAGACGCACCTCCATTCCTAAGAAATAGGTTATGTGAAATTACTGCACATAGGAGATGTTCAAAATAAAGCAAAACACCAAAATCTATTATTAATGAAGATACAAAGGTTTTTCTAGTCCTTTTTTTTTTTTTTTTTTAACTAATTAACAACATAAAATCGTTAAAATCATGACCAACTATTTCATAAGCAAAGGTTAGTCTATAGAATACCTAAATGCATAACAGCTTCTAATATGTAAGACATATCTTTATATTTGAGTAAATAATCTAATGCTGATGCTGTTCTATTTCCTAGTTTATTCTCTTCACATGCAGAGTCATTAGCTTTATTAATTCTTTTTCTCATTTCAGCCATTTTCTTTGTGTGCGTCTTTTTTCTTAACATATATCCCTTCCATAACGCCTAGAATAAAAAATGTATAAATTAAACAAGTTCAAATAATCGGCAACATGTGGAAGAACATGGTCAGAATTTATATTTTTCAGCAATTCTCTATCGACTGCAGGTTTCAAATTGGAATATCACCATATTTTATTATGATCTCCAAAAACCTATTACAAAATATTATCTTATAAATCCACAAATAAATTATCCTCAAAATCAAGATGCAACCTTTCGTTTCATTATGTAAAGAATAGAAGATTATAAAATATTATCTGATTTCTAGTTTAAGTGCACACATATAAAATTTTTATTTGCAAACCAATGATAGAGAGAGAGAGAGAGAGAGAGAAATGGGGTTTAATGCCACTCGACACAGACAAGGTCATTTCGGGACTAACATATGGTTTAATTTTATTTCAATAATTTGCCTGCGCATAGGGGTCTTTAGCAGTGGGAGGAAACCGGAGGACCCAGAGAAAACCCACGAGGTTGGACAGGCAACCCTACTCCTTGTCACGTACAACCAGAGATTCGAAACCACGCCTGTTGACTCAATGACAGGCCTCGTGATACAGCGCGAACGTGCTAACCATTCAGCCATCCACCTCCCCCCCCCCCAAAACCAATGAAACCTATACACACAGTACAGGTAAGTAAATTGTTTTATTTGCAAGGATTGTTTTACCTTGAAATGGATTTGCTTGAAATTGAAATGCCAGTTGATTTACATGTCATATAAATTTATAAATGGTACCTGTATTTTTGTGGCACTCTGTGCTTGTTTTTGCAGACAATGTTTTATCAGCCATTGTTTAACAGATCTCTGTAATATACTGGCAGCCTCATGTCGTCTTTTTAGCCATTGTCTCACACCATTTTGCATTTTGGTAATGACAGTTTTAAATTTCAAATATTGATCTCTTTCTCTGTGTGCTCGGTAACTTCTCTGTAAAGTACAAGAACAGATTTTATTTTATTAAGATGTATTCCTTTCAAATATGGCTGTTAAATGTCACTACATGTATTTGTTACTTTAATACCAAGAAAGTAACCCTTTAGTTTGTGTTTCGTTTGATGCCATCTGCTTTATACAAATGGCAGACATTTTACTGGTTGACAGATTGTAATACTTATTTATTTTTGGCTTTGACATAATGTTTTTTCTTCTATTTCTTGTTACAAACTGCCCAAAGGCAAAATTATCCTAAAAAGAGGACACAGTTAAATTTCAAGTGGATTGTGTTCATGATGAGAGATCAAGGACAATATCAATTTTGAGAAGTATTTATTTCGCTTCCATAAGAAAATAAAAGGTTTATTTAGTGTGTGTATGACAGATGTGAAACAGTAAATTTCCACATTACCAAAATAGTATACTAAATTTGGATGGATATGGCAGCCATTCACAACCGAGTTCTATTCTTGAAGAAGATGGTTATATGTGTGCAGAATGGCATTAATTATACTTTCTTACATTTTACAAGTATGTACAGCCAGCAAGCTGCTTCACTATTATTGTACACAAACCTGTATAAAGAGTACAGAAGATATATTTTGTCTTGCTCTGTTTAATATTAGGTGTCTTCTATAACACCTCTGTATTCTAATAGTTGCCATATGATATCTAACTCTCTCACACAGATGTAAAATATAATTCTTTCTCTTTTCCAGGGTAGCCTGGAAAATTAAAACAAAAACAAAAAATCACCAATGAACGAATGAATTTATATTAATTTCCAAAGCACTGTCACATTAAATATACAAAATGCCTCATTTTCTGTGAAGAGTCTATGATGAAGTATCTAATTAATATATTCTTTTGAGATCCAATATGGAATAAATTTTATGTAATTTCCTTCCTATAGCGAATCAAAAATAAATGCTAACATTGCCGACACAAATTTGAATGCGCAGGTAATACTAAAATGTGGGTGCCAATTACATGTATGTGTTTTTATATTGAGAGCACTTTCAGTCGATAATTCCATCCCCACCCAAGTTTTAATCTCCTATAAGTCTAACCCAGATGTATTTTGAGATACTCTGGGCTGATCATTGACTACAGATGATTGTATGTATATGTACGCTTGCTCACAGAAAATAAGACAGCAAGAACGTAGTGGTTGTGTGTTAGTTTGTTATTATTCTCAATCATATTTCAATGTCTGGATTAATAAATAAAATTGTTACCTGGGCAACTTTTTGTCTGTAACATCTATAATATTTCTGTATGAATACAGCAGCTAAATGTCTCTGTCTTTGTGAGTAAACACATCGCCATGCTCTCTGTATCAAAATAATGGACGTCAACTTTTTAACGTAGCACTTTCGTTGAATATAACCTCGGAATAATGTTTGTATTTTTGTCACAGCATGATGTTGCCTCACAAGTTTCCGTTGCATAAGTTTATGGAATGATTTTTGAATAATTAGAGCAGAGCAGTGTCTTTGTGTGAAAGCTCTTTTCAGTTTTTTCACAAACAAATATGTCTTTAAAGCTTTAATAATTACACAGACGGAAAGCTTCATGTGATATAAATATCTACGAATTAAAAAGCCTCGAACACAAGCTTGAACAATTATAACTTTTGAACGATGTACACAATAATTTTGTCTTTGTTTTGCACTCTTATACCAAGACTGAATAATGGTGGCAGCATTTTTAATTTTTCTAGTCTTTTCTAACTTACATAAACGATACCAATTTTGGATCTTAACACAAGCCATTTTCTTTTGAAGAAATTTGGCTCTAATTTGTCTACATAGTCTGTTTGAACGATAATAATCTTGAAGCACTAACGTAGCACATTTTAATCGTAGGTATTTTTCCCTTTGAATCCAGCCCCGTACAACGGCTTGCAGTTTTATACAGTTTTTAATACGAAGAGCACAATATTTTCGTGTTGCAAAACCACGGAATGCAGCTTGAATGGTGATCACTGCACCACAGGTCATAAGATATCTTCTCCGAAATTTCTTAGCTAAAAGAGTAGCTCTCCACTTTCTTTGAATAATGATGGTAGCAATTTTTAATTTCTTGTACTTTTGACAACTTCTGAAGCCACGGTAATGAGCCTGAATATGCACAACAGCTTTACGAATTCTGTTGTAATGTTTTTGAGCTAACCATCCTTTCACATGAGCCTGGATTTTGGTAGCACTGATTTCTCCTTTCTTCTTTTGACAATCTTTGTAACTTCTCCAGTAGTGTTGAATAATTGTTGCAGACATTTCCTGTTTTAATTTCTCTTCTTTCAAGGTCTTCAGTTGTTTATAATTTCTATAATAATTCTGGATAGTTTTGCATGCTTTTTGTTTTTCTAAGAAATGTTTTCTTGCTGCAAAAGATCTCCAAGATGACACAATTGTAATGGCAGCTTTCCGTTTCAGAAGATAATTTTGACGAATTACTTTTCCAAGAAACACAGACTGCAGGTACACTGTGGTTGAACGAATTTTTAGATACATATCTCTACATTTCTTAACCTCCATTTTATTTCTGTACATCTGCTGAGTACAAACTGCAGCTGCTTTTAATTTAAGGAACTGTTTTCTTTGAACATATCCTCTCCATAGTGACTGTATTCTAATGACTGCATGACGTTTGTGAAGATACTGTTGACAAACTTTTAAACCACGGAATCGAGTTTGGATACAAATGGCAGCTTTTTGCATCTGAAGAAAATTAGTCCTCTCTAGTTTAGCTATCTGATTGTTCCTGTATAATCTTTGCAATTGGATTGTTGTTAATTTTAATTTGTGATATTTCTTTTGCTGTTTATGTTTTCGATACCATTTTTGAATAAATATAACTGCTTGCCTGACTTTACAATAATATTTTTTCTGAATGTAGCATCTTAAATGTTTTTGAATAGTGATAGTTTTTTTTCTTATGTTGAGAAAATGTTTTCTCTCTCTTTTAGCTGCTAAGCATCTCCTAAAGACATCCTGAAGATAAACAATTGCAGCTTGGTATTTTGAATATTCTTTTATCGCCAAGTATCCTCGGAATTTGGATTGAATTTTAATGGCCGCCTTTTGTCTCTTCTGTAAATCTTTTCTATCAATATATCCCCGGAAATATTTTTGGATTGTTACCACTGCTGATTTATTTCTCAAGTAATCTGCTCGAGTTTTTCTGCCAGTGACATTTTTTCTATACAATCGCTGCATTGAAATGGTTGTCTGTCTTATTTCTTTGTATTGTTGCATCTGGTGGTGAGCTTTGTAATGAGATTGGATTTTTGTAGCAGCTTCATTTAGATTTTGTTGAAGAAGTCTAGATTTGTGACCTCTGAAGTAGGATTGGATGGTAATGACAGCTTTCTTCTGATTTAGGAATTCTGCTCTCTGCTTTTTACCAATTTGATTTGCTCTGACTCGACTTTGTAAAGCTAAAGTTGTCTTTTTCATTTCAAGGTACATGCTGTAGATACTCTTCATTCTTGCAATACTCTGAATTTTTATCACTGCATTTCTGATTTTCAGATAACTCTGCTTTGCTTTGAGAGCTCTAAAGCAAGACTGAAGTTTTAAAGTGGCTGATTGTACATTTAGATAATCCTGTCTGGCTGATTGACCTTGAAGTAAGGCTCGGAATCTTGACTGAAGTAAAATCACAGCACATCTCTTTTGACTATACTTAAATGAAGCTTGCTGTTGTCGGATAAAGCTCTGGATTTTTATTGCAGCTTTTTTCTTTTGATTGTACTTCTTTTGTTCTTGTATAGATCTCCAGTGACTTTGTATCTTCGTAGCAGCTTTATTTTGAAGAAGAATTTGTTGTTTGGAGTGTTTGTTTTGTAAATATAATTGTACATGATGCTGTAAAATAACAGCTGCAGCCTTATACCTAAGATACTTTTGTCTGGCTTGTTTCATTTTGAAGAACGACTGAATCTCAACGATTGCTTTATTTATCTTACGTTGATTAACTCTGGATTGACGACCTCTGTAGTAGGACTGGATTGTAATGGCCGCTTTCTTCTGATTTAGGAATTCTCTTCTTTGCTTTCTACTAAGTTGATTAGCCCTGACCCTATGCTGTAAAGCTAAAATTGTTTTCATTATTTCTAGGTACTTGCTTCGACTGCTGTTCATTCTTGCAATGCTTTGGATTTTTACCACAGCATTTTTGATTTTCTGGTAATTCTTCCTTTCCAGGAGAGCTCTGAAGTGGGATTGAAGTTTTAAAGTTGCCGATTGTACATTTTGATAATCTCGTCTGGCGGACTCACCTTTGCAGACAGCTCTGTATCTCTGCTGGATCAAAATTATAGCACTGCGCTTTTTAATATATTGCGCAGAAGCCTGTTTTTGACGGACAACATTCTGAATTTTTATTGCTGCTATTTTCATTTGATTGTATGACCTCTGTTTGAGGATTGATCTCCAACGACTCTGTATTTTAGTAGCAGCTTCAGTATGAAGGATAAGTTCATCCTGAGAATGTTTATTTTGTAAGTACAAACGCATGTGATTTTGTACGATAACTACGACTGCCTTATATTTTAGAAAGTTCTTTCTTGCTTGTGTCATTTTTACATAAGACTGGATCTTTACAGCAGACTGATTTCTGTTTTGGAGCTTTCTACGAATTAAATATCCTCTTACAAGTTTCTGAATTATTGTGACAGCAGCAATCCTATGGTTAAGTCTTTCCTGTTTTTTCTGTCTCCACCATTTTTGAATACAAATGCAAGACGCTGTCAGTTTTTGTTGTTCAGAATGAAGTAGGCACAAGTATCTGTATTTTCTATAGCCTCTTTGAATGGAAATTGAGGCAAATTTCATGGCCAAAAACTTGGTGCGATATTTATTGCAACGGAACAAGGCTTGAATCTTTACAATTCTGCCCTGTTCTTTTAGGTAGCTAATTCGTTGTTGATAACCACGCACATTCTTCTGAATCATGACGGCAGCTTTTATTTGTTTATTTTTTTTACATTTCAACCAATTCCGACAAGCTCTCTGAAGGGTAACAGTCGCTGATCGCTTTTGCAGAAAGTTATTTCTATCCTTCATCATTTTCTTGTAACCATGGTAATAGTTTTGAATCATGGAAGCAGCCGACTTTTGCTTATGGAGTTCTTTCCTGATCCTGTGACCTCGGTAAAACGACTGTATGTACACTGCAGATAACTTCATGGATGAATATTTTCGTCTTATAACACAGGTTTCTAGTGCTCTCTGAAATAAAATAAAAAGAATTAGATTGAAAGTATAGGAAAACAATGTAAACACTTTACCTAGGTAATTCTGAGGCTTAATATTATAGAAGTACAATATTAATTACTATTGATATTACGAGATAAATATAAATTTTACAAAAAAATTTGGTGATATCTATAGCAGTTAACTAAGCGACAAAGTACTGGTATATAATCTGGTTCTCAGATATCCCCATGTTTGAGATATTTACTTATTCAGTCGACGCATGCGTTGTAGCCCGAAATCCTCCCTTTCACTCGATTGTCACTATTTTGGGGATTGAGAGAATTCAATTCCGGAATGTTCAATCGAGTTCCCCCAATATTTTGTAACAAAGGCCCATAACTCTGAAAGCCAACATTTGGAAATCATTTGAATATCAATAGCAACTTCATTTTTAACCAGCAGCTGCCAGGCAGGATACGCCCACATTTTGCAAGACATGGATAGAGAACAAACTAAAAATAAGAACAATTTTTTTGTACAATCAGGGGCAATTTTTTGGATATGTGTGATTGTTAAAAGGAACCAAGATCATTATGATAAAAACATATATTTAAAGTTTCATCCAAATCGGATAAAAACTGTGGCCTCTAGAGGGTCCAGAACCTAAATATACCATATTTTACACTATTTACGTTCAAGAGACGGCCATTATGTCCGTCCGTTTTAGTCCAATTTTCACGAAATTCAAACTCAACGTTCATTACGGTGTAACGGTGATATAATCAAACGGTTTTTAAAATCAGATAATAATTGTGACCTCCTGAGGGACCACAAGCTAAAAAAAGGTGATTTTCCATATAATCAGGGGTCATAAATTCAGGAAGTTACGATCTGATATGCGCAAATATCAAAAGGATTCAAGATCTTTGGGTTATAAACATGCATTTCAAGTTTCATCAAAATAGGATTAAAATTGTGACCTCTACAGGGTCCACAACCTTGATATACCATATTTTTTTACACTATTCGCGTACACGCAGAAGCCATTTTTGGTCCAATTTCACGAAATTCGAACTCAACCTTTTTTACGGTGTAACGGTGATAAAATCAAACGTTTTTTTTAAATTGGATAATAATTGTGACCTCCAGAGGGACCACAAGCTAAAAAAGGCGATTTTTCGTACAATCAGGGGCAATAATTCAGGAAGTTACTATCCGATATGCGCAAATATCTAAAGGAACCAGGATCTGTGGGTTATAAACATGCATTTCAAGTTTCATCAAAATCAGTTTAAAATTGTGACCTCTATAGGGTCCACAAGCTAAAAACGTGATTTTTTGTACAATCAGGGGCCATAATCCAAGAAGTTTCGATCTGATACATGCCAATATCAAAAGCAACTAAGATCTTTTGGAGATAAACCTATATTTCAAGTTTCATCAAAATCGGATAAGAATTGTGACCTGTAGAGAGTCCACAAACAATTGTGGACGGACGGACAGGGGCAAAGACAATATATGTCCACATGAAAATGTGGGCGTATAAAAATTGTAATCTCTTGAGTGTTAAAAGGATATTGTGGAAAGACTGATGCACCAATAAACAGGGATAAAATAAAAAGTGGGCGTATATCAAAAGGGAGGAATATTACACAACAAAATTACAATTGTGTTTCCTTTATTTTTTTAATTGTTATGTAACCTATTTTCTACCACCCTATATTTCTGTGAGGTTGTGCGTGCATCTATTGTAATTTACAATATTACAATGAATAAATCTTTTACAATAGCTACTGGTGGATTATGTATTTATAATTACAGTTCATATAGTAGTATTAGTACCTTTATTTTAAGACAGGCTTTAATACGCTTCTCATCCTCAATCTTTTGTTTCATAATAACTACAGCTCTCCTGGCTTTACAACCTCTCCATAAAGCCTGTAATCTAACAACTTTCCCAATAATAACCTTCATTTTCTTTCTATTTCTATACTCTCTATAGGCTGCCTGAATAGTTTGAGCAGCCTTTTCTTGTTTCTATAATAGAATTTTAATTCATGACAAAGACTTAAAGATATTTCAGGAATTTTCAAAGACCAATACTGATATTAAATGACACAATGGTGATCTAATGTGGTCACATGTCCATAAATGTGACGTCTACAAAACATTTCCAACAACATCATTTTGACTGTGATCTTGAGCTTACATTGATCCTGAATAACAAGACATTAATTAACACGGTAACATTTAATCTCGTGTATCTAGCACTGATTTCTTTCACATTCGTTTAATATCAAATCTTTGTTTAAAAATTAGTAAAAATGATTTAAAATCACCCCAAATCATCTAATTTGTACTTGTGTCCAGTTTAAAGTACAAATTAGATGATTTTTGGTGATTTTCCTTCTGTATCAGTATCTGGTTTACAGGTAAAACCGTGGTATTGTTTCGACAGAAACAAATATTAATTAGGATGAATGGTCTATACAGTATCAAAGGTCACATAGAGATTTGTGTACATCATGTTGAATGATTGAGAAGAAATGTGACTATAATCTTTCGTTGAAATTATGCAGAATGATTTTTTTTTAACTGGTGAATTGAGACATGACCCATAAGTCATTAAGTGTATATATGAGCAGCTCAATAACTAGTTTTCCAGAAACACAATTTGAGGATATTTTATACTGACCAATAGGCATTGCAGTCCAAGAGAAGATAAGCTGGGCTATTAAGACCCGTAAAAGCCCCAAATAATTAAACAATTTAATTGCACAACACCTAAATAGTTAATGTTTAATGACCTCTTGATGTTTGATGGTGTGTGATAACCAATATCTTCTCCAAGCATTCTGTATAATTCTAGCTGCTCTTGATTCTTCTCTTATATCTAATAAACGGCTACAGAGATGAGATACGTAAGTCATAACAATCTTTTCATCAGGTATGGTATTAGACATATCAGCTGCTTTTAACATCAACGGAATACCCCCTAATCCAGAAACCTGTACAAAAGAGAATTTAAGAGAAATGGCGTTTCTTAGTGAACCAAGTTATTTTGGGATTAACATACGGTAACTTATTCTATTTAATTAATTAAAAAGATACCAAATTGCATTAGCAGGAGGAATAAGAGACTGTACTCTTAGTGACGTGCTCAAGTCATTTTTCTCTGGAAAATTATTCATGTCAATATATTTGTAGACATACGTTTGTTTATAATTTGTTTTACCAGTTTATATCACTGCCGCACAAACAAACTACATGTATTATTATGCTTAGTTTGGTAACACATGATGCTAATGCATCAATATAATAAATATCTAGAACATAAATATTAAATGTTCATGATTAACTATTTTTTAAGAGAAATCTAAAATATATCAGTGTACCTTCTCATACAAGAGCTTGAAATTGTCTTTTTCATTATTTAAGAACTGCTCAAACATTTCAGGTTTTTCAAGATCTGAAATTTATAAGGACATACAAGTTTTAATCAATTAAAATCTTGTCAACACCATACTTTGATTTTAATATTGCCATGCCTTCCAATATTATAACTTAAGCAGAGTAGATTCTGCTAAGTTTCAGTTGCTTGATGCAAGTTGTATATCAGTCTGTAAATACCAATTCAATCATGAACTTGTTTTTGGTACTAAAATGGTTTTATCTTAAACATATTGTATTACTTTAGATAAAACGAACTGGATACAAGTAACAAAAAATCTAAAAAGAGTCCTGTACTAAAATGATTTGATCATAGAAATAGATTTAAATAAATATTACCAGAATGAGGTGTTTGACTCCAATCAAAACTAGCATCTGAATCAAATTCTTCTTCTTCCTTAGTTTCCATTTCTTCCATGTAACTTAATGTGGTTTGTTTCTTGATAAGATCTTGTGGTAATAAGGTAGGATAATAATGGTGTATTAAATAACACAGGGCACGACCATCAGAAAATGATACACTGAAGTTCTCGATCTATAAAAATACATTCTTTTACTAATTAGGTAAAGATTGGTTGCCAGACAAGGAAACATACACCCACAGCAGCTAAGTCCTCTGGGCAGTGAACAAGTGTTGTCACTTTTTTTTTTATCTTTTGTCAGAAATGAGAATATTTACAACTCATGAAAATCTGATTACAAGTAATATAACCCATGAAATAATTATCAGAAAACATTAGAATTTGTTTCGATTGTTTGTCTCATGACCTTAAACAATTTATTATTATTATTATTGTTATTATTACAGGATATTTATTGTGCACCCTTTCATATAACATGTTCAGGTGTACTTTACAAAGTGACAACATGAAGAAACAATAAGATTATGGACATGTTAACAGTTGTATACAGAGTCAGTTAAAAGCCTGAATAAATAAATGTGTTTAAGTCGTTTTTTAAAAGAATATAGAGATGTACAACATCTTAAACTAAATGGCAGATTATTCCATAAAACAGGTGCTTGAAAACTACATGTAAAATAGCGCTGACCATAAGAGAATAGTTGAGCAGTTTTGAGCTTTAAAAGTAGTTTATCTGATACACGTAATGTCCGGCCAGGTGTATAAAGTTATAAATGATCAGAGAGGTAAACAGGAGCTAAATTATTTAAACATTTAAAAGTAAGTAATAAAATCTTAAAATCAATTTGATATTTAACAGGTAACCAGTGTAAATTATATAAAACAGGAATTATGTGATCGCATTTCTTAGTTAAAGTAACAAGTCTAGCTGCAGTATTCTGTACTTTTTGTAATTTATCTATAAGATTTAAAGGCGAATCATCTAAAAGTGAATTAACGTTATCTAATCAAGAGTGATCAGAGAATTAACAAGTGACTTAGTGGCATCTACAGTTACAATTTTACGTATTTTACCTATATTTCTGATATTAAAATAACACAATTTACAAATATTATTTACTTGAGCTCCCATATTTTTAGCATAAAACTATCAAAGATTGCGCCAATATTACGGGCAGAATAAGATGAACAAATATCACAATTACCAATTACAACAGGGAGGTTCCTTTGACATCCATTTTCTAATTTCACTAATACAGTTCTCAAGTTGCAATTTTGATAAATTGAAAGAAGATGGACAATTAGTTGTAAATGAAATATATAAATGAGTATCATTGGCATACAAATGAAAGCTGAGACCATATTTTCTGACAATATCACCTAATAGTGATGTATAAAGGGTAAATAAAATAGGACCAAGAACAGAACCTTGAGGAACCCCAGATGATAAAACAGATTTATATTAACTTTAGCCTCTAGAGCGTCAACAAGATTTTTCAAATAGGTCAAGGGCCATAACTCTGGCAGTAATTATAGAAAATTGTTCAAAATCAAAAGGCTTCTGCATCTCATGAATTTATTTTAAACACAGTGAATAAATTTAAAGTCAATCAGATATTAGCAGCCAGTAACTATCGGAAATCATTGAAAATCAATGTTTCTTCGGCTCATGACCTTAAACACTGTGTATAAATTTAAAGTCAATCGGATATTAACTTTAGCCTCTAGAGCATCCACAAGATTTTTCAAAGTTATTAAGGGTCATAACTCTGGCAGTAATTATCGGAAATCGTTGAAAATCAATAGGCTTCTTCGTCTCATGACCTTAAACACTGTGTATAAATTTAAAGTCAATCGGATATATTAACTTTAGCCTCTAGAGCCTATATTTGAAGGGGTATTATTCAAGAGCTAAATCTGACTATTGCACCTCTCTATATAAATTATCAATTAGACATTATTAACATGACAAGAACAAAGAGCTAGTTCTCTAGTGCTCATATTAAAGAATAATTCTATTTTCAAAGAATAATCTGTACGTTTAAGATTCATATTTAATGTTGATCGCATAACACATTGTAAAATATTACCTTTATTCCATAATGTAAGCAGACAAGACGACACCATTTTAACAGCAGTGTCAATCTTTCATTTTTTAATACGTCTGCTTCTCCAGAATCACGACGGGCTGCAAATAAAATCAAATATATGTGGATACAATATAAAAAAGAAAGATAGGTTGCCAGGCAATGAAACATACGCCCACAACAGCTAAAGCGGCCGAGCAGTCAACAGGGGTGTTGCATATTTAATTTTCATCCTTTGAGGGTTCACAAGGTGATACAAACTAAAACAAGGGCCTTAACCCTGGAAGTAAAATACAACAAGCGGTTGCCAGGCACGATATTCCCATATTTTGCAAGAGAAAGATAGAGAACAAGCTAAAAACAAGCAAACAGTGAGGGTGATGTCCCCGCTGAAACCCCAAAATAAATAGATGACACATTAATTAATTGCACATTTATTTTTTTCAAGCAATCAAACTGATTATCAACTATACACCAAGTTTCATCACTCTCTATCAGATAGAATTAAAGCTATCTTGTCACAAAGCATCGACCAATGAAATTTCTTAGCTCTGCTTAGCTTTAGCTCGAATGTTAATCATTGAACTCAGTCAAAACATTCACCTAATGAACATCTACATCAAGATTAAACATTCTACCTTATTTAAAAGCAGAGTTGCTATGTTCCAAAGTCTTGACCATTCAAATTGCTTATTGCGCCTTAGCCTAAGCAGAAAATTCTCATCATCGAACTTAGTCAAGGTAATGATATAATGTATCTATACTCGGAGTTTCACCACTCTCACTTAATTAAAACCAAAGTTATCATGTCCCAAAGCATCACCCAATCAGATTGCTTATCTCTGCTTACCGTAAGCAGACAATGTTTATCATCGAACTCCATCAAGAAATTCACCTAATGAACGCCTACACCAAGTTTTAACATTCTAGCTCAATTAGAATGTGAGTTATTGTGTTCCAAAGTCTCGGCAGTTTGGGTCATATTTTCACAAAATTCTAATTCAAACTTCATTGATGTGAAATGGTGATAAATTTAAACGTTTATTAAAATTGAATACAAATTGTGACTTCTATTCTAACAGGTCCACAAGCTAAAAATGCAATTTTTCGAATAATCAGGGACCATAATACAGAAAGATATGTTTGGATATGCATGATTATCAAAAGGAACCAAGATCTTTGTGATATGAACATAATTTTAAGTTTATCAAATTCAGACCAAAATTGTGGCATCTAGAGGGTCCACCATATACCATATTTTTACACTATTTGCATATGAGGGGCGGTCATTTTGTTCCGATTTTCACGAAATTCGAACTCAATCTACAATACGGTGTAACGGTGATATGTTCTGACGATTTTTTAAATCGGATAATAATTGTGACCTCTAGAGAGACAAAAGTTAAAAACTCGAAATTTTGTACAATCAGGAGGAATAATTCGGGAAGTTACAATCCGATATGCACAAATATCGAAAGGAACCAAGATCTTTGGGTAATAAACATACATTTCAAGTTTCATCAAAGTCAGATGAAAATTGTGACCTCTAGAGTGTCCCCAAGCTAAAAGCGTGATTTTTCAAACAATCAGGGGCCATAATCCATGAAGTTATGGTCCGATAAAATAACACAGGACACATACCAGTCTGACCGTTTCTTGGATTCGATGGAAATCCATGCAGGCATAACTGGGAAAATTCAACTTTTGTTGTCATCAGCACGTTTTATTATCATGCTGTTGGGCCAATTTTGGAACATAATTGGTAAATAAAGATGGTATTTTTTTGGTGATTAGTGTGTAGTTTACCACCCCAAATAATAAAAAATGTCATATCTTAGGAAAAAAAACTTACAGTGCTAGCTTTAAAATGTGCTTTTTAGACTGCTCAACGCCCATAAGTCATATATGATAATGGAATAAAAAAATTTGAAATTCCCGCGAATGCAAAGACAATAAATTTCGAAAGCATGCTTTTACCTTGGTTATCAACATGCAATTTTAATAATTTCTGCATGCTAATTTTTACACGCAATGTCTTTTCCAGGATTGCAATTTCGGACTTGAGTTGTTCAATATCTATTAATACATCAACCTAAAAGATCAATAAAAAAAGATTATCAAAACAATGAAAAGTGAAACCTTTTAAACTTATTACCTCAAGATATTAAGTGTTTCCTTCACTTGGTTCAGTAACAGCTACATGTATACAATAAAAGCGTAACTGATGTGCATTCACATGACTGCACTAGTTTCTACCCTTGAATGATGATCTGCACTAACAAATAAGTAAACACAAAAGATATTGTATTAAATGACTATATGTTACTCTTATCTGTGATTTTCAATGACATGCTATATAGAGGCCAGAAAATAGAAGCTATATTAGCAATGTCCAAAATTTTCTTATACTTGACCATGTCGATAACCTCCCTAGGCACAGTTTTCGTGGCTTACTTAGTAACTGCTTAAAGGGCTTTACTTGCTATTGTAATCATCCAGTGCTCTGTATTACCTGGTTATTTTACCTGTGTTTTTGATGGTGATATACTCTTATCTAAAATCAGGGATTATAGGATGTTCGAAGGGGCGGGGATCCTCACCTTCCCCATTCTTTTGTTTCTGTGGAAATAACCATTACTATTTCAAGCAATTGTGGTTAAAAACAAATTTAAATGTAAGGGTTAGGTTTTCTAAAAAAAAAAATAATCTACCTGGAAATGAAATATAATATGCCATAATAAACTCAGCGTCTTTTCTTTATGTCCATCAACTATATCCCGAGCATTCAGCTTAGTTTCTGGAAAACAATTTTTTTCTTTTTACAAAATACTTTATCACCTTAGTATGTGTTGTGATGTGCATATGATATTATACTTGGACAAAATTAGGCTCTTGTTCATTTTGTTCATAGAAACTGTAACATGGGATCAATATTAAAATTCCCATTTTTTATAAACATTTCAGACTTGATTCTCTCAAGTATAACTAAAGCATGTCAATCGTGAAAATTTGCAAGATTTAATAATTTAGACATTTGTTGTAGAAATAGCAATATGAAAAACTATTTGGTAGTCTGGTCCCTATTCAAGCAGGACAACTCTTTCTTAAATGCTGACACAATCTAAAATAAGACAAGAGAATTGGATAATGCCTTTAGTGGTGACTGCCTACACATCTCAAAGCTTTTTAAAGAAAACTTGAAGTCGCCAGATTGATTTTATGCTTTAGCAAAAATTAGTTTTGTAGTCTAAGGGGAGATAATATGGTTATAAGGAAAGTGAATGCACAGTTACCCCCGTCCCCCTGTTTATATTCAGACATTTTTACATGTGAAGCACAAATATTTTCTAACATTTATGAATATTTCCAGTCCCAATGGATAGCCCATCTTGCTGGATTTCAGACGCTATTAGTACATTAAAATAGAGTTACCTAGTAATGACACATCCAAGCCTCTCTTAGTCAGTTCTTTGAAAACAACCTCTACATTATGTATTTTCTGTAGTCGACTGATTGCTGGTGCTCGTAATCTTGACATCAGACTCCAATCATTGCTTAAAAACTCCATTACTCGTCTACAAATTTAAACACAATTCTTACTACACATAATATTCATATACTATACTATTTTTGGTATTAAGCTAATTCAATTCCGGAAAGTTCAATCAATCAAGTATCCCCATAGAGTCTCTGAGATATTAAACAGAAAAATTTAAGTAGGATTTTCAAGACAACTCAAAAATAACAATTCGCAAATATAAATAAATACAAGCTATTATTCATTTCAAAATCTAAATAAATTTTAATATCATTTGTCTGTTTGAACTAACTTTTTAATGTAGTTTTTATATTGAGTATTTAAGAGCCATGAATCCCGAAGTCTAATTTTGGGGGGTTCATTAAATTTAGATAAACAGAGAACAAAATTTTAACAAGACAAAGAATTAAAAAAAATGTGCTCATATGACTTACGTTAATCTTAATCCATCACGCAAATCAACTCCCAGGGCTGTAACAGCATAGTCAAATTCATCCAACGCTGTCTGGGTATGATTTACAACGTAACCCAGATAAGCTAAATGTCTCGTGATATCTCCTTCTCCTGACAAGAAATCACGTGAAAACTGTACCAGGAAATTCTTACTTGCCTTTTAAAAAACAAAATACAACAAATCAAAGGCGTATCATTCACAGTTTACAAAATCTTACACACATATTTGGGAGTTGAAACAATGATTTTTAACTGTGTGTGCACAGCATGCATTAAAAATATAAATAAAAAAACACACAAGAGGAAAATCAGAGCCGTCATATGGCCCTAGACAATATAAATTGTGTCTTAATAATTCAGAGGTTGATGTCGGGTATGTCAATGATAGGATGCTTATTTCCAGACTTATAGATTCTAATAGGGTGGCTCATTGAGTAGGAGGTCCAGGGTTTAATCCAGGTGTTAGTAGACAAAATTCAATCAGAATTTTCAGGCATGGTTTCCCCATGTCATGATGAAGGGCCAAATCGTTCGATGGGATGAAAATCTGAGGTACCACGTACACATTAGTGAGCACATACAAGTACCCTTGACATGTGGAATTTGTAATAAAAGCAGGCTGTTGTGGTGCTGCTGTCCTGGCTAAAATTTCCCTGCTTTGATATTTTCCAAATGTGAAAGAAATTTGTGCTAAATACACACAATTAATAAACCTACCTTCATATCAGCATTTTTACAAAATAAACATGGGTCATGATCAATCAGACGAGACTGTTTAGCGTGATCTAAGAAATACACTAATAATAAAAACTTCTTTAATGTATGTGATGATATAGCTTCTGCAAAACCTAAAAAACAAAATATGCCGGTTAACCTGTGATAATGCAACAAATTCTATTCTATTGATTGAGACTCATGGACAACAAGAATTTTTAGACAACTCTGAAATTTTTAGTCAAAATAAACAAAACCATTAAATGTTCTGAATTGACAGAAATGCAATCAAGTGACAAGAATCTAGTTCTGTCAGATCTGATAAATGATGTGGTGCCAGTTGAATTGTGACATAATTGAAGAAAGCAATCATGTTTCTGCTGTGACAACTGGAGATGGTTGAATGTATCAATGGTCGATATTCTATGGTTACTTAATTATCAGTGGTGAATCAGCCTGATAAGTTTCAAATCCGGAGCATGTAATTCCAATCCCGAATGTCTAATCAAAGATTTCAAAAATTACTTCAATATGACATACCATCTCTATATAAATGAGGAACAGTAGGGTGGGCATATTCTGATACTATATCTGGATTACTTAATAAACGATACACTATAAATCTTGATAAACCAATAACATCATTATTAGACTGTAATAATATCATTTCACCAAATATAGTCTAAAAATAGAAAGAAATTCAATGTTATTATTTTTATTAAAACAACAATATCACCTCACCAAATAACAAATAAGACAAAATTTTATTATTATTAGACTGTAGTAATATAATCTTACTATTGCCTATTAGTAAATCTTTAATTTTTACTACTAATCTTATGTGACCAAGTAGCACCACTGGCAACACAAAAGCAGTGGTGGTTACAAATCTATATCAAGATAAAACGGCCACAGACACAACAGATAAGACTGGAGTTCAGGAGGTGATTTATAAAGAGATGCAAGCAGTGGCTGTAAAATCTTACCTCTAGTCCAATTCTAAGCCACAGTGGATTATAACATAATAACATATCTAATATTTTCTGTTTAATTCCTGAAAAAAAATATATCAATCCTAAATGACATGTATTTGTGTAATTCTGACAATGATTTGTGATATATTATGAGATCCTTGGCATCAAACAAAACAGAACACTTATCTAGTATAAAACAGGTCATTAGCCAACAAAAGACAGATGATACAAACAGCTTCAAATTTTGTCTCTACTTAGTCAACTTCCAATGCATGGGACTATATTGTCAGAAAACGAATTTTCCAATTCTTAGCACTTTTTGGGAAATAATAAACTTCATTTAGTTCCTGCTAGAAAAAGGCGAAAAATCTAAAAGAGTTGATTATCTATTTTGTTTTTTCAAGAAGTTGCCCTTACAGTCAATATGAATTTACATATGCAAGTCAAAAAATCCCTGCAAAACACAGAATTTTCAAGTTTGATTTTTTGTCACTAACGAAATAAAAAATATGATCTCAAGCATATTTAAAAACTCCTCACAACAATGTACTTGTCATCTTTCTTAGTCCAGTTCTCATTATATAACAAACCTAAATCAGCATGAAGCATTCTATCTTTTCTTACAGCCAATCGTCTACTCTCTACTTCAATCTCTACTTTACGTATGACATGTACCACTGTCTGTGATTGGTAAAGTAAACAAGATGCTCGTCGTAATTTGTTCATTCTTCGTCTTGCAGCATAGGCTCTAATAGATAAAACTTCTTTAGTTGGTGCTAATCTAGTACTACCCTTCATACCATCAACAAACAATTTTCCAGCGTCCACTGAAATAAACAATAAAATTGCAAATAAACAATAACTTCTTTACTCAGAAACCAAGAGTCTTGATTTTCATTAATTTTAGATCTCGTACATCTATCTTTTTAATTCAGGAATAAAGTCAGTTACTGTCATTATGGTGAATTTAATTATTAACTCATTGACTCAAACCAGTTCAGATTAAAATTGTCAAAATGAATATGAATAAATTATTTACAAAAAGAGATACAGAACAAAAGAAAAAAAAAAAATAGTAGATATATTAAAAATATTTTAAACAAAAAGGGTAGTTCTTATGATAAAAATACAATATACAGCAGATTGTTAATACAGAATGACACAACCACTTGGAAATTCTATACAGAAATTACAAAAACTTTGATGATTCTAATTTTATTAATGATCTTGCTAAAATTCCATTTGAACTAGTCGAGTCAATTGATGACCCAAATTCTGCCCTTGATACTTGGTATAACCTTTTTATAGGTGTTTTAGACTGCCATGCTCCGCAAAAGCGAAAAAGAGTAAAAAGATACTATCAACCGAAGTGGTTTAATGAGGAAATAAATAAAGCCCGAAAGTTCAGGGACTTCTTTAAAGCCTCCAAGAGGTGTGACGACTATAGAATATGGAGAAATAAAACCAAAAATCTCATTAATAAAGCCAAAAAAAACTTTATCAAGGACTCTATCGAAAATGAAGAGCAATCTAAAAACATATGGAGATATTTTAGTGACATACAAAATAAACCCAATAATTGCCCTTATCCCAATAGTATTAAATATGGAAAAACAACAGTTAATGATCTAAATGCTATTGCTAATGTGATGAATGATTACTTCACTAATTTAACTGATGACATTAAGCCCCCCTATACACCACTTTCTCAAGAGTGCAAACGAAAGATATCAGATTACGTAAATGATAAGATTCCCCCAAATAACAACTTTTCTATTAATTGTATTACTACCACAGAGGTATTAAAACATTTATTGAGTTTAAATAGTAACAAAGCCATTGGGTGTGATGGTATTGGACCCAAAATTTTAAAATTGTCTGCGTATACAATTTGTAGCAGTTTGACATATATCATTAATCTTTGTATTTCTCAAAACATGTTCCCCAGTGCCCTTAAACTGGCTAAAATTATTCCTATACATAAGAAGGGAGCTAAAGATGATCCGAACAATTATAGGCCAATCTCAATTCTCCCCACAATTTCAAAAATATTCGAAAGGCACTTGAGCACTCAAATTCAAACTTATTTGGAAACCTTCAATGTTCTTTATGCTTACCAATCTGGATTTAGATCAAATCATTCATGTGCTACTGCACTGATCCGAATGACAGATAATTGGCTTGATGCTATCGATAATGGTGCGATGAGTGGTATAGTGTATCTTGATTTTAGCAAAGCATTTGATCTCATTGATCATAAGCTTATTATTGAAAAACTACATCTTTATCGATTTGATAATAATTCACAAATTTTGATTGAATCATATCTTGACTCACGGAAGCAAAAAGTATGTTTAGGATCAATTACCTCCTCAATTACTACAGTCAAATGCGGGGTTCCACAAGGTTCGATCCTGGGTCCTCTCCTATTCCTAATTTTTATAAATGATCTCCCACTCAATATTGAATCAAGTCAGATAGATTTGTTTGCTGATGACAGTACCCTGCATTGTTCACACAAAGATATTTTATCCATCGCCAAAAATCTCCAAAATGATCTCTATTTGGTTGCTGAATGGTGTGAAAACAATGGGATGGTAATCAATCCTTCGAAAACAAAATCAATGCTGATTTCAACAAAACACAAAAGAAATCAGAAAAACCTAACTTTATCTCTCCATGGTGAGAAAATTGAGACGGTTACTACCGCAAAATTACTTGGAATTCAAATTGACCAAGACCTTAATTGGGAAGCACAGATAGCAGATATGTCTAAAAAACTTGCATCAAAAATATTTCTCCTAAATAAGATAAAAGATCATTTACCTTACGAGACAAGAATTTTGTTTTATAACAGTTACATACTACCAATATTTGATTATTGCTCTATTATTTGGGGAAATGCTACCAAAAGTAGATTAGACATTCTTTTAAAATTACAAAAGAGGGCAGCAAGAGCTATTCTTGATGCACCGATTGAAACTCCGTCCACCTCTTTATTTACTAAACTCGGTTGGCTTACCCTTACACAGAGGATTCTTTACAATAAAATTGTCTTATCATTCAAAATTATTACATTTAATACTCCACTTTATCTAAATTTCCATTTTATTGAAAAATCTCTTGTTTCCAAAACGGATATCTTGCTCCGTTCACAGACCAGTAAATCTCTTTTTCTTCAAAAATGCAAAACGGAATCCATGAAACGTACTTTTCATTATTCTGCATGTCTTTTATGGAACAATCTGCCTTTTGACATAAAGATGTGTAAAAATGTTGAAAATTTTAAGATTAAACTGAAAACTCATCTATTTTGCACACTGTAGGAACCATAATATTCAACTGATGACATACTTATTATTTTTAACTTGCAACTGCATTCTATTTTATTTTGTGTGTAATTATAGTGTTCTTCCTATATTCTACTTGTATAATGTATATGTTTTGTAGTTTGGGAGTGACTTATCAAACTTCCCACTTTAAAATGCTATTGCATTTCTAATGATTTTAAATTTATCCTGATATTACATGTATATATGTCTTTGTAGTTTAGGAGGGACCTATGGAAGATTAGTTTTTTTTTGCAAACTAAATATGTTGCCTCATTAAATAAAGTTTTTATTATTATTATTAGGCTTTCACCTTCGGTGAAAGACTATTGTTTTTACTAGGTATTATTATTCTTATTATTTTTTTTTTGGGGGAAGCTATATCTCAGGAACTATAAGAGATAGAGGTCTGAAGTTTGGTTTTCTCCCGTGAAAATGGGTGGTGGCTAGTGCTTAAATGTAAAATGAAATGTGTGCGCATAGCGGAAATGCGTCAAATCTTTAACGTGCACGGAAATTGAAAATCGGCTCTTATTCTCTTAATTCTCAATGGATTCTTCAGATATTTACATTTTTGGATAGCTGGAGACATTTCTTAACCGATAGCAGTTCAAAACTGTGGAATTTAGAAACTTTGTCGCTCTCATTTTTTTGGTGAAAAATGGAACATTTTCAAAATTTTCTATTTTTTTTTATTTTTGGGAATTTTGAAATTTCAGTTATATTTTTGGATAGCTGACATCAATCCGATTCCAACAATATAAGTTTTGTTCTGAAATGTTGACTTTGATTTTTCACTTTTTTTCGCATTTTGGTCAAATCGTAGAGTTCTTATTTTTTTAAAACGGCTCCAACGATTTTTCTAAAATTTATAGAATATGAAGTCGAAGGTCCAAACTAGTTCATGAACTATAAATGAAAATCCTCTAATCACCGGAAGTAGTCAAGACATTTATCCAAACTTTGACAAAATTGTGAAAAATGGGTGCCTGTGCGGAAAATGCGATGTATCAATTGTGTTCATGTCGATTAGTTAAAGTTTTATATCGTTTAATAGCCAATTGAATTGTCTATCGGATGGTACTAAAGCGGCATGTTTCTATCAAAAATTTAAAAAGTTATGTGACTTTGAAAAGTAAGGTATTTTGCGATTTCGAGCAACTTTAGACGCATGTTTCTCGGAAAGTCTCCCAACGATTTTTTAAAAACTTTCTCAATCGAGAGATAAATGGGTACTCTGTTGTGAGAAACCACTGTATCATTTTTTGAAATGTCAGGGGTAGCCGAAAAATGAGATCGAAAATCGAAAACGTCGTATTTTTACGATTTGGAGCATTTTTAGAGGTCTATTTCTCGAAAAGTCAACATAATATTTTTTTGAAACTTCTTCTACAGAGAGGCCTATCAGTAGTGTTATATATAAAACCATTGTACAACAGTTCCAAATTTCAGGAGTAGCAGAACAAAGGGATCGAAAATTGAACACGGCACCTTTCATTGTTAAGCGAAACATAAGTAGGGGATACAATCTGTACGTTTTGTCAACGTATAGAGTCTATTCAAGAGTGCTTTTATCAGTGATGATATTTGAACTGAAATTATTTCAACTATGAGTGTTTTCTTCTTTCCAAAATATGGGTTTAGTGACCCTGTAACAGAAATAGTTGATTGCTGTGTGTAATAATTAGCCTTTGAATTAATATTGTTGCTTCTGTGTCAAAATTATCTTATACCGGTAATCATCTGGACAGAAATCGACGGCTCGCGCTGTTTATAAGAAAGTTCAATTTATTAATCGTTTGCAGTAGTATCGTACAGTGGTATCGAATATTGCACCTGTGATAAAAGGCATGACGTTGTTTGAGCATGGACTCTATCTCTAATTAAACTTAAATTTTTATTAGTGACGTCAAATCTTTAACGTGCACGAAACCAGAAAATTGGCGATATTTCATTGAATATTCAATCAATTTTTGAACCAGTTACATATTTGAGTAGCTGACATGAACGCGATTCCGAAGTCCCGTGTACACATTGGTCTGACCGTAAAAGATCCCTTGGCGGTTGGAATTCTATATAAAAGAAGACTAGCGCCGCGGTACGAGCATGTTTAGAGGTCATTTCGGGACTAACATATGGTTCATTATTTTAATAATTCGCTTGCGCGTAGGAGTCATTAGCAGTGGGAGGAAACCGGAGGACCCGGAGAAAAACCACGAGCTTGGACAGGCGACCCTACTCCTTGTAAGGTACAACCGAGGAATCGAAACCCCGCCAGTTAACTCAACGACAGACGGTATGATACAGCGCAGTCCCAAAGGCTAGCCTACCGTGCAAATTCCAGCCAGCATAATGAATCTATATAAGAAACATTTATTCCTACTGGCGATTTACAAACAGTCCCCAAGGATAGCCTACCGTGTAATTTCCAGCCAGCATAATGTATCTATATAAGAGACATTTATTCCTACTGGCGATTTACAAATATTGCATGAAGAAATTCAATTCATGAGAATAGAAACACGACTAATGCACAGTATCATATTGATTATAAAAGTACAATGTATATATTGGTTACACTATATATGTCACAAAACACCAATCATTAGATAATAATAATTATTTACTAATTATATAAATCATTTTAAGAGGTAGGAGTTATCCGTTGTTTAATTTAACAGTTATATAATTACTTTTCTCGGAAAAGCCGCCAATGATTTCTTTCAAACTTGCTCAATCGAGATTCTACTGGGTAGTGTATTGTGTGAAACCCTTGTACAATTTTTCTAATTGTCATGGGTAGCCCAAAAAAGAGATCGAAAATTGAAAACAGCGTATTTTTACGAGTTGGAGCATGTTTAGGGGTCAATATCTGAGTTATGCTAGAGTGTGGGTTTTTTTTTTTTTTTGGGGGGGGGGGGGGGGGGAGTGGTGGGGATAGTCTTTTGTCATATATCTGGCGATCGTGTGACGCCTTTGCGACCGTGAAAGCCTTCAGCATTGCGCGCAATTCTAGTTATTATTATTATTATAATGCACGAAAATTGCAAAATACACCATGCCATTATTTGGTTCAAGGGTGTTTTCTCACATCAGTTCAAAATGAATATTTGATTTATGACTGCATAGTAATGTTTTTATCAATTTTGACAGCTAAAATTAGCAATCTCCTAATTTGGGATCATCGTTCTTTTGAAAGGAATGGAAAAGTTTCCAAATATGTATTACCCTAACACACAACCCCAGTTCAGTGTGCCCATGGGAAAAAGTTTGTTATATTTAGATGTTTATGGTATTTGGTTCATCTCGCTATAATATTGAAAGGAACTGTGATCTTTGGGATATAAACATATATTTTAAGTTTCATCAAAATCTGACAAAAATTGTAACCTCTAGAGGGTCCACAAACAAATTGTGGACCGGACAGACAGACAGGGGCGACGACAATATACGTCCACAAGAAAATGTGAAACTTCTCCAATCAATAGAAACAGGTAACACAAACCAATTACAGACGGTTTGATGGGATCAATTTTGACTAAGTCAAAATGATGCATTTGACATTCAGATAAATTGATATACAATAATTAATAGAACAATATAAAAAAAAACATCGTTTTATCCAACGCGTCATCAGTAAAAACACTAACTTCTTCATCCCTGAAGAATTTAGTATTTTTAATGATGAAACATTGGATAAAACAATGGTTTTTTGATATTGTATTCTATTCATTATTATATCACATGAAAATGTGGGCGAATAAAAAACTTGATTTTCGTACTATCAGGGTCATTATGGTCCTCTCATCATATTAATAAACGTCAAATAATTTATATAGCATTTCAGGCCCAAAGAAAGACCTGCAATAGGCAGATTTAGCTCTTACATAATGCCTGTTTAATTATAAATGAATCAAAATTTAACCTTTTGTTTTCTCAACATTAATATTATATTCTTCAGGAGGAGTGAGAATAAAATTTAACCAATGACAAAATCCTCGTTCTTGTTTCTCCTGCCATCTTTCATCATAATACATATTCCTGGCAGCAAATGGCATGGGATGTTTAGGAACAGCTAAAATTGATACAGAATAAAAGATTAGTGAACAATCAAAACAATTTCCTGAATTGTAAATATAATCATATTCACTTTTTCAAAATTGAATTTAACATATTATTATTATAAAATCTTGATTATCCAAGGTTAGAATGTTTGTCATATAAAAAATCTGAGGTAAAAATATAATGTGTTCTATTCTTACTGGAGTAATACTTACAGGTTTTGGGTTTTTTAATCAACATCAATTTGGACTGAGCCACTCCCTTCATTGGTCCTCTCTGTTTCTTCAAACTTGTTGGAGGTAAGTTTGGTCCTTTAAAAATAATGGTAAAAAATTCAATCAAAAATTTAAATTACAGATCCATTGAAATAGCACATGCAATTAGATTTCATGTTTAAAAAAACAGTCTACTAAAGACAAAAAAGTTATACAATAACAAGCTAACAGTGAGGCAGATGTCCCCTGCCACCATCCCAAAATAAATACATCACTCTGCATTAAGTTAGAATCAAAGTTATCTTGTCCCTTAATAGACACCTACACTACATGTAAGTTTGAACATTCTACCTCAATTAGAAGGAGGGTTATTGTGTTCCAAAAAGTGTGACGGACAGACAGATCCATTTTAATAGTTCCCTGCTGTCTACAAAGACAGGGGACAATTAATCAAAACAAATATCTAATCACCTTTCCTGGACGATAGTGGTGGATTATTACCACTAAGAGGTGCTGATGATGTTCTGGCAAGACCTGCTTTAGTAGATTTATCAGTAATCAATGAATCATCAGAACCCATTTTGATCAGTGGTCTGCCTTGTGGTGTGTTCCTATTATTAGTGGATTTAGTAAAATCTGCCACAAGATTTTCTTGTTTTTTCTCGTTGGATAGATTTCTTGGTCCACTGTGTACTGACTTTCTTCTATCATTGGAAGTAGGTTTGTTAGCTGTGCCAATCAGATTCAGTTTCTCTCGTGAACTGGCTATAGATCGTCTATTACTAGTTGGCACAGGTTTACCGGTAGAAGAAACACAATTAGTGTGCCTGGCTTTTGCAGAACTTGTACCACGATTCGGTGCCATATATTTGTTTTCGGATGATTTTAATTCCTTTGAGATTATCTTATTACCTACTTTGTTTGAGACATCTAATAAAGCAGAATTTGATAGATTTTTTTTATTTCTCTTATCCTTTTTTCTATCCTCGTCTTTGAGACTTGAATCTGCTTCTAATTCTATTGAATCTTCTGTTTTGCTTTTCAAAAAAGAATCATTCAAGCTTCTTAAAGAAAGAGAAGATTCTGATTTTTCCGACAACAGAATGTCTGTACTATCTTCTTTGATGGAAGTGACCAAACTGCTCTCAGTCAATACTTCTTTCATTTCTGTGACAATATCTTGACCAACAACCAAACTGACATTCTCTGTTTCATTTTCAATATTGGGTTCCATTATTTCTTGTCTGTTTTCTTTGGAGGATTGTATATTTTCGATCTCATCAATATCATCAATTGCTGCAAATAATCTCCTTGGACTAACTGAATTCAGATCAACAAATCTAGGAGAAGTGACTAAATGAGTTGACCTTCGACCGATTTCAGGATCAGGAGAAGAAGGCAATCGATTAGGTGATCCAATCAAATTCGGTGAAACTGGTGCTTGTGTAAATATTTCCACTGTTTCCTTTTCTGAAATGCTACACATTTCCTTTTTAGGCAGTTCTGGACTTCCGCTAACTCCAACCTCTACAACTATGCCCTCACCATTCTCCAAAAGTTTGGTGCCTTCCCCAGTTGGTGTGCATTCAAATAAGTTGTTGTTCACTGCCGTTTGAACAGCATACAGCAATGCATCTGAAGGACGACTTTTTGTGACCGTTAAGGTGGTTCGTCTAGTAAAAACTTCACTTGGGCTGGAAGGAAGGACGGATGGGGAGCCAAATTCGTCCAAAAATGGGGATACTCTTTTTGGTGTAAGAACATTGTCATTTTCTTCAAATAATTTCTTTCCTGTGAGTATGACCTTGTTGTGGATATGTGGAGATGGTTTATCTTTAGTGATGGTTCGTGGACAGGCCGTATTGTTCTTTTTAGGTGAATTGGCATCAAAAAGTCGTTTACCAGAGTTTTTCCTGATTTTCTCCACTTCCGGTTCAGCTGATTCGTTCTTTGTTACTGTGCGAGTAAAGATTTGATGCACCTGACTTTGACTATAATTGGCACCAAGTTCTATATGCGTGACAGCTGATGCCTGTTCTTTAAAATCAATTCTAGTTTCAATATCATTATTTTTTTTAATATCATTTTTTTCATCTGTCGGTTTGGAATTTTTAGAGATTGGTGTTTGTCCAACTTTGTTTGATGTCAACAATTTTCGTCTCTTGGGTTTTTCTTCATTGGTTGCCTTTCCACTACCTTTTTTTGAAGATTTGGACAATTCATCTTTCTTTTGGACAGATCTATTTTTCTTCAGAGACACTAAAAAAGTTGTACGTCTCGGACTCTGATGATGGACATTTGGGTTCACTCTATCACTGCCTTTCTTACCCTGATGTTGTCTGAGAAAATTAGTTTTACGAACATCCTTTGTTGCAGACTCTTGAAATAAAGGAGTTTTGACAGTTGTTTTCTGTTCAAATGAGTGTTCATGTAAACTCAGGCGAACATTTCTCAATTGCTGAACGATAAGATTATGAGGAATGGAATTCTGAAGAAGTGCAGAGGGACTTGGAACACCCTTCAAGTTCTCTTCTTCCCCTTTTGTATTATTGAGGTTTTCTAAAAATGAAGTGGGGCTAACTGTTTTCTCACCAATTATTTGTGGTCCAACAATTTTCACAGGTTTCTTCTGTGCCATGTTTAAGGAATCGTTCAAAAATGTTTCTGGTGAAAGGAACTTTTTATCTTTTCCATCTTTGTCATTGGTCAATTTCATGCGTTGTCGTTTTGAAGGAGAATTCTCTTTGTTTTTGTTTTCCTTTTCTTTTATCTTATTTCGAGAGTTCTTTTCTTTTTGGATTTTTGGTGTGTCCTGCAATGTGTCCTGTTCCTTCTGGTAGCCATTACTTTCTTTGAATGCAAGAATTGTTTCTTGATCAGTGGAAATCCTTTGACTTTCAGCAGGTAGATTATTGACATCTCTCAAAACTGAATATTGGGTGTCTGAATATCGAGAATCGGTAATAACACATGAACCATCTATTTCTGACGATTTTAATATTGGACTGAAGGATGGTGAGCAACCTAGATCAACACTCTCTGATTTCGCTGTATATCCGACAGAAGATATAGAAATAGCAGTTGATTCTAATGGAGGTGGTGTGCTATCCTCACCACCCTGTTTATCTAATAGTTGGTATTCCAGGAGTTCATTGATGGGTGCTGGTGGATGTGGTTTTAAATTACTCATCCTCGGTTTCTCTGCATCCAGTGGACTGTAGTTGTCACGAATACACGCCAGACCTGGAGTGTTGATTATTGAAAATGGTTTCTTCACACTTATTCCAAGCAAACCTTTTTTCTGAAAAAAAAAATTAAATTTCAAAATATTAAAACAAAATCTTTCAGAATTCTTACTTTCAATATATAATAAAACAAGGGAAGGATTTTTGCAATGCCATGGCATCTTTAGTGTATCGAGTTCACGGCCATTATGTCCATGGCAGGACTCCTTTTATCATGAAAATGTGCAATAGTATCGGTAAAAGAAAGCACATGCACATATTTTATAACCATATCTAGATGTGATCATGTCTTAAAGGGGCATTATGGGAGATTAGATAAAAACTAGATAATATAAAGAGAATTTGCTGAAAATTTGAGTCAAATTGATCCACTCTGAACCAAGATCTTAGCTTTTGAATTTTAGGCCTAGCCTCGATCATCATTACTAAAGTCGGTACGATAAAAAACAGTCTTGATTATCCATTTTTGGATTTAATCATCAATGAGCGTCGAGCAGCAGATCGGATTCAAACCCAGTAAATATCACAGACTAGCGATGACATCGAGGGTTGATTATGGTCTGGATAAGTTAATTAATGTCTAATTAATAATTTAGATAACATTTCAGGCCTAAAGAAAGACCTACAATTGGCAGATTACAAATTATTAGGCAATATGAATACCAATCATTTTACGAACATTATAAGTATGTATTCATTACATGTATGTAGTAGTACATGTAAAGTTTAAAGTTTTTCCCATAACCTACTTTTTTAACTGGTTTCTGTTTCTTAACAGCTTCCGCTGAACCAAACACATACGATTGTAATCTGTAAACACCATCCACTTTAAATAATATCATTTCACGACAGGTACATGCTTCATCTGGTGACCATGTTATAGACAGAGTGACATAATCTTCTGCACCAACTACAAACTTGGTCTGATCAATGGAAAAGTTTTTCTTATATGGGAAGCGCTCAACAATTACTTCCTGTTCGTATTCATGTGGGTTGCGTACCATCAATATTCGTGATTTTGCTTTCCCAACTTTTATAGTTCCAAACCCAATTCGAGGAGCATTTGTGAAATGGGTTAATACAAGTGTCTCAATCTCTTCATCACTCTTGCGCCTTGCTGCTCCAGAAGAGCGCCTTTTTTTCCTATCAACTGCTATCTCTAGTTTTGTTGCTGGTGGGGTTTCAAACCATGATCTCCTCATTTTTTTCACTTGTCCCGGTGTTCCATTTCCATTACCACTAAATACTGATGTTGACAAGGAATCGTCAGGATTATCTACTGATGCCATGATTTTTCTGTAATTTCACTCACTATAATTCATGTAAATATTGATCATCTGCTGGAATTTAAAAAATTAAAAAGAATTAATTTGTTTATATCTCTGTTGCATTCTAAATACAGAACCACTTGTCTATCTGTACAACCAGACCATATACATCTAGACAATGCCAATACCTACCATACTCTTTGAATGCTATGGTATAAAGAGTGTTATGAGGGAAATTTTGCCCGGACAGTGGCACTACGTCTACTGTTATATCGAATTCTAACGTCAAGGGATCTTTTACATGCACACCAATGTATACACGGGACCTCGGTTTTTCGTCCCATCCAAATGGTAGACAGCTGTCTTTGTCAGGCCCTCCACCCTGCATCAAAAACAAGGGGGAATACTCATTATGGCGTATGCGTGTCTTCATTAACCCAGTTCAGAGCAGAACTGTAGGACGTTAAACCCCATTTCATTTCCAACTGCTTTGCACAATTTCTGTTCATTTTAAAATGGCCGCCAAACCAGAATCACATGATTTTATGTCATTTGAAAATACAGAAAAACTGTTCGGTAAGATAAGATTAAGATTTCAGTGTTCAACTCTTCACTATTTGTAACATAATTACTTATTTCCATCCAAAATGCGATGTGTTAAACATTTTGGAATTGAACCTAATTTAACTTGCTCAAAGCCTCAAATAGTGTATCAATTGTAGCCGTGATTAAGAATTATCATGGCTACAAATATTGTAGTTACTTTAGTAACGAATGGATAATGATATTCATATCACTTCGCTCTATCCGTTACTGACTCATGCTATTGACAACTAATATGAAAAATAAGGCTTTCCCTCCATCTCGGTTCAAAGGCTATTTTGGAATCCTTGTAAACCATCTTTTTTCACCGTGATTCTTCTTTGATATTTATCAAGTAAAATAAAAATGTACCTCAATTTAGGAATGAAATGTTACAGTAGAGAAAAATACTTGAATATTTTACCTGCGATGCCCGATATTTTGCACAACACTAATGATACCATATAAGTTTATTAATTCAAACTGTACATGTACTTTAAAATAATTTTTTCACAAAATGAAAAACGAAAAAACTATTATAGCGAGAACTGTCAGCTCATTATTTAAATCTTACATAATGCATGTTTAATTTATTAAAGGTACCGGTATTTATTTATGTATAGCTTTTTAATTTAGTTTTTCTATTTTTCGTTTTTCATTTTGTGAAAAACTTATTTTAATTGATGTACAGCACGAATTTTCTTTTACGGTAAAATTCCATTCCTTAAATTTGGAATATTGGCTGAGCACAACTATGAACCAATCTGCACAGGTGTGAGTTTGATAATGGTGGACGAATTCAAATGAATGTTGTTTCAGTTTGTGTTTTTGTATTGCACAATTCTACACAAAAATAGTGTTGGATTATTATAAATTTGTGTTGGTTGTGGCAAGAAATGATTCCTTTTGGCGATCAAAATAGACGGCAAGGATTCCAAAATAGCCTTAGAATTAGAACTGAGATGGGGAAAGCCTTGTTTTCATATTAGTTTTCAATAGTATGTGTCAGTAACGGATCAAGCGAAGCGATATATATATCTGTTACTAATAAACTAAAAGTAACTAGGCCTACAAATATTGCAGAGCTGGGGAAAATTTTGGCTGCATGGGGCACCCTACTCTGTATCACCATTGGCACTATACTGCTTGCCATAATTCTTCATATTCGGGCTTTATTCAATTATTTATTGATTAAATCTATTGATTATGATTATGCCCGCTTCCTAGAGGTTTTGCTCACACGTCGTCAAAATATTAAAGACTGAAAGAGTAACATCGGGCCTCAGGTAATTCCGGTACCCAGGAATTCTAGCCTTGCTAGACCGACTAGACGTTAACTTAGAAGAGAAGTAGAAAAATTAAAAATAAAAAAAAGTTGGTCTTGAATCTAGGCCCCTAGACTCTAGACTAGTGAATCGGATTTTAAAATTGAAATTAACAAGAATAAATGTCAGATCATATCATTATCATAGCTAAAAAGAATCGCTTAATTATCCACAAGGAAATTATACTCAAGCATAACGATTACACAAACCAATGTCTTAGAAAAATTACCATCAAATACATTCTAAACTTCTGTAAAACATCGTACAACAGCGTTCCAATCTTCACGCACTGTCATCCATCTTTTCGAATTTGGTGCAGACTATTTTTCGAACCAATGAAAGTAAAGCTTATAATTAAATTAACCAATCCAATTTCCTTTAGCTTTGAAAATAACCAGCTGTCACGTGATAAGCCACATGATATGAAAATGGCCGCTATTCAAGCAAAATATTTTTTTTTTTTCAAAGAATAGCTAATTTTATTTTATCTGTAACAAACATTATATAACTTATATATATGTAGCCTAGGATATATAAGCAAGACGCGACAGATTGTATAGAATAAGAACTACCGCTAAAAATGGGGATGCCTATGAATCATAGTATGCCTATGATGCCAGTAAGCAAGCTATTTTAGTATTTATTTTTCATCTTTAGACTTTTCTCAGTCTGTCATTTATTTAAACTGAATCTATTTTTGACTGACTCAGACTGTATGTTTCAAGATCTGACAGAAAATATGGCTACCATATCCAGCAGGTCTATAAACGTCAATTTTAAAGATGCTAAACCTCCAACATGATGATATTTTCCTATTTATTCGAAATTAAAAATACGAATTGTCCATTTCAAACAACTTGCATTGAATTGATGTTGTTATCTTGCTTTGAAAATATTCAATTTTTAAGACACAGTGAACATTTTATCATGGACCTTATAATACATAATACAGGGACCTTATAATACAGGGGGGTTGGATGGCCGAATGGTTAGCACGTGCGTGCTGTATCATGAAATACGACCTGTCATTGAGTCAACTGGCATGGTTTCGAATCCCCGGTTGTACATGACAAGGAGTAGGGTCAACAGTCCAACCTCATGGGTTTTCTCCGGGTCCTCCGGTTTCCTACCACTGCTAAAGACCTCTACGCACAAGCGAATTATTGAAATAAAATTAAACCATATGTTAGTCCCGAAATGACCTAGTTTGTGTTGAGTGGACGTTAAACCCCATTTCTCTCTCTCTCTCTCCCTTATAATCAATACTCGAGTCATGTAGCGGTATAGTTGCTGGCTCCATTTGTTATGAACAAAGAAAAACATATCCTACATGTACATGTACAAGACAATGCAGAAATAATTAGTAATGGCTGATTCACGAATGACAAAATAATAATAAAATACCCCGGGAAGAATGGACCAAGAAAGTGTTCAATTTGGACTGTTCATGTACTTCACCGAACATAATTGATTAGAAATTACAATAAAAAAATTTAAAAACTGAATATAAATTTAAATCACTTTATATACTTTATAAGACATATAGAAATAGATTTCACTAAAAATAACACACTAATATGGATATACTACTTCTGGATTTTATGTTATTTTCACTTTATATACATTAATATTACATTAATATGTGCCCTCAGACCCATTTTCGTTTATTTTAAGGTTCCAAAGAATAGAGCCATACGTACTTTAAATACATTGTATTATTTAAATTAGTTGTCTTATCTAATCCAATTTAGAATGTACATGTATAGGGTCTTTAATGATCAAATTTAAATCATTGAAGTATGGACATTTTGATTGTATTTGAGATTTTCGAGAGTTTTTCTCATGTTTCAGGTGGGCGATTCAAAGCTCACCTGGAAAATAATCTGCATACATGTAGGTGTACTCAAACGTAGATGATTGCTCTCCTCTAATGTGAAGGCCTGTATCTATATATGATCTGTACATCACTTACCATTCTTGTCTTAAAGCATTATTAAGCCTACAAGCCAGAATAATTTGTCATCATAAAATCATCTTTTATTCATACTAATTGTTGAATATGCATATTAATTTAGAAATTCTAAAAGTTTAAGCTCTGGTACTTGCATTTTTCTTGAATAATTTCCATTGTTTATTTCTCTAAAATGTTGCTTACTGTAAACTATGGCAACCTGTTCTGGTCTTTTTGCAATCCTTACTCTCGCTCCTTCATCCTTGGGGGGGGTTGGGTGGCCGAATTAAGTCAATTGGCATGGTTTCGATTCCCCAGTTGTACGTGACAAGGAGTAGGGACGCCAGTCCAACCTCGTGAGTTTTCTCCGGGTCCTCCGGTTTCTTCCCACTGCTAAAGACCCCTGCACTCAAGCAAATTATTGAAATAAATGACCTGGTTTGTGTCGAGTGGATGTTAAACCCCATTTCTCTCTCTCCCCCTTTATCCTTGACTTCTCAACTTCTTGCTTTCTTGCACTTAAATATCCTTGCCTTTGCGCCGCTTGACTTCTTAACTCTAGATTTCCTACTCCTGACTCCTCATCTTCTCGCTATGCTATATCTTGGCAAAACTTTAAACATGCATAAATTTGCTAAAAAATAAAATAATTTGACTGTAATTTTCAATATATTCATTTTTCATTATCTATATTATAACAATAGTATTATAGCAATTAAGCAGCCAGATTTTTATCTAATTCTAATCTTACATAATGCAACTTTAAAGATAGCAGCATGAAAGCAATAGAAACTAATGTAAACTTTGCATGGCTTTAACTTTAGTTACTTACGATCGATCAATTTGAACATTTTTGGGACCAAAAATGTACCAGTATACAGAATATATGTTTTTTTTTAAAATAAAAGTGCTTTAGATTGTATACATGCACTTCTTAAACTCTATGTTTAAATTTTATTGTCATGTTTGTACATTAAGTATCCTGATTTATGTTTTTTTACGGAAAGTATCCAATAGGTATATCATAAAACATGAAAAAAGAACAAATCTGTATTTGACAAAGGCTGAATTAGTGCCTAACAGCGTCTGCTTCAGATGCCTTATTTCTAGGCTTGGTCATTTATTGACTTCAATATTCAGACAAATTTAGGTAAGATTGAGGTATCACTATCCTTCTACAGCAAAGTCTAGTTGACTAATATTATATTGAATACATGTACAGGGTACATGTATGATAATTACATACAAACTTTGAGATTTTACATTATTTCATGTAGTTCTCTTTGTTATTTAGAAATTAGTTAAATGTATTTTCAGTCAAGAGTTTTTTGTTACAGACGGGAGACAGCCTAATCACGTGACAAGTTACTAAGGTTGTTTGGCTGATATTACATATGTTAAAACAAGTCTATTTAGGTTAAACATTGTTTATATTCATAGTGTCTTTTTGACTATTACTGCTGTGTACAATGTCAAAGTTTTGTCAAAACTTAAAGCTGACGAATTGTCAAATGACAATATCCTGTCCACAATGATAGCTTCCTTATTAGCATGTCATCACTAATTATTTTTACCTTTTCAATAGATTACTTTTTACCCTTAAGCCGTTTGTCCTGTTTTACCTGTTTTACCAATGTGTTCTCAGTCAGAGATAAAATTGGTTGTTATTTCTCATTTTATTTTATCAAGGAAAGATTTAATCAGTGGTGTTGGCTCTTGGTTATTTTTGGCAATTTTAATAACTTATTGATTTTGGATTTTCATCAAATTAATGTGAGTTATTCAACACACCAGTACTAAATTTCAAGCATAAAATTTGGATGAAAAAGTGATTTTGATGTAATGTATGTTTCACGATCGACATTGGATAAAAATGTATGTTAGTTTTGTACGTTTTGTGTGCTTATAATTACATTTATTAGGCCTACGGATTATGAGGTCACCTGTTTTGTGTCTGTCAGTCAATGAACACTTGGTCAGGGTTCACTGGATTGTTTTCAGTTTTGAAGAGATCTTTTATTGGGTCATATAAGTTTTTTCAATATTATTTGTTTATACAAAGTTTCATCTATCCAAACAATCCCTGACTATCAGCCATTAGAGCACTAGAGCACCTATAGGTTGATAATCTGCCGAGATGTTTAATATACCACAGATACAGTCCAATATTAGAAAATTGCTGACAAATTATCTGTTGTGTGCACAGGCCTATAAATCCCTAACCTGCAGGATGACAAAAAGCTATTTAAAGTACATCAAAGCAGAAAAAAATGACTAAGCTTACATTAACACCCAAATAGGTAGTCTGGATGTCCAACTCAAAACTATGGAACTGTTTTTGAAATTCTTATAATCTAGGTTAGAATTGACGGATTTGAAATTTTTAGGATATTATATTAATTAACCCTTTAGCAATCGGTAATTGTAAATATTGACTACCCTACTTCCTCGAAGAAAATTAGAGAAAAGTGAAATATTAATACTGGTACATCCTTGGACAGATCGAAAATGCTGTTCCTTAGACTGCCTCAAAGCGCCCAAGATATTTGAATAGTTTTCTGTATTACAGGACCATTACTAATCTGTGCGGGCACCACAGCTGTCCATGGGACAGGTGATCTAAGGAGTCCAAGTTGTGGCGGTTTGGAGCAGTCTAAGTGCTAATGGGTTAAAACTGTTAGTTATGTAACTGTAAACTGTAATGTAATCTTTTTTTAAATTTTGCATAGTAGCCAAACCCAGTTACTCCGCTCCCATTATTGTCAGATAGCCTGTTATTTTCTGTTATAAGAAATAATATCACGTCAATAATTTTTTGACGAAAAAAGGTGTTTTGAAGGCTTACAATTTATACCAAGTATAAAACATCATAGTTTCAAAAAATTGAAAGATTTTTAGACTGCACCTTTAATTTTCCTGTCTTAGTTTCATTTTTTTATATTTTCCTGTCTTACTCTTAGGTTTTTAACAACCAACCAAAAAATTATTCAATTTATTTTGTTATTTCCTTATTGACAATTTGGAGGAAAAAATTCAGCAGATTCATAGAAAATGTAAAAGAAATATTTATTTTGGGGAATAGAAATGTAAAGTAATACCAGTATTTTATTTAGATCTCATGAATTTAAATCCCATCAATTTCAAAAAGATTTATTTTGTTAGTTACCAAATATTCTGTAAGTTTACTGTTTTATAATATATCCACATGTAATGTTAACATGACTGTCACCCATAGCATCTGTCCATAAGTCAACCTTCTTGTAATCTGGCCATCATTCACAATTACATGAGGATGCTCTAGAGGCTCAAGCCTATGTTTTGTTGCCTGGCAACCCTTCTTTCTAAATTGTGCTTAACCAAATATTTTCAATGACCATTACATGGACCAAACAGTAAATTATTTGGTTGATATCAGAGTTCAAAAAACGATAACCTTTTAGTTTTCTCTCATATACAGCCATTAGAGGATAGAGATAGGTTTCTCAATCATTTAACATGTCCAGTCTAATGTTGTCAAAACTAAACACGGCCAAATCTAAACTGGATGTGTGTGAACAAAGCCTAATACAAATAATAGTTGTCTTCTACTGTGGTAGCGGTATTATAAGGAGTGACTTGATGTCGGGATGTAATCTAACGCGACTCCTACCTGTAACAGTATTTATTTATTTAGTGGATATAAAAGGTAGTTAATAATATTGCGCTTTAGGTAAATGAATAGTGATTATGATATTTGTGTAGATACTTTTTACATATGTAATAGTGAGTACGAATTTATATGTCTTTTTGTGCTTTCATGACAGATGTTGTTATACATGTATATGCGGTAATGACTTGAATTGAAACACATTAATTTTATTCTGATATCCAGATTATATTTAATGCAATTTTATTGCAATGGATCTGTGCCATTAATAGAGAGTTGTATAAAGATTGGAGACAGCTGACTTTTGTTTGCCCAAATTAATGTTTTGATCAATTTTGAAATTTTGGAGTTGATTAATTGTATTGAGATGTTTGCCCAACATTTTTTTCCATTTAGTCTTGATTGATTGTCAGATTATCCTCACAATTAACATAATACATGCAGTCTACATACTTTCTGGTTTAATTCTTGATTACTTGGTCATTAAAATCTTGGTTTTCGAACTGTATAAATTGTTCTTTTAGTCTTCATCCATTGTGATTGATGTCCCGATCATATTGTCATTCAAGGCTGAACAACTTTGTATTATTGGCTTCAATCATTTTCTACGTGTATACATTTAGATGAAATTGTAGGCTAAACTTACGACCTAGTGAATTTATTGATATTTATGTATGTACAGAATTTTTAGAATCCATAATGTGTAATAGTATTTTCTGAATTTTTTTTCTACCAGTATACCGGATCTATTCACTTTTTTTTTTAATTGTAGTCTGTGTTGTCCTAAGTATGATGTCTTGTCCGTGTATTTGTTTTTGTGTAAATTTTGTGTGGTGCAGTCCCCCTGCACTTACTATTAATGAAGTACTTTGAACCAAAAACCATCTTTTTGCCATAATGGGAAAAAATGTCAGATGTCTTCAAAGAAAGAATTCTAATTCTACATTATTTGACAAATTGTGATAAATGACTAAATCCATGTGATTATTCTTAAAAGTATTTGTATTTCAGATGTATTTTGTTACCAAAACAAAACTACAAAATTTCATCTTTGAAAATCTCAACATTACAGATATCAAAGGTAAAATCTATTCACACTTAAAAACGGCATTTGGTTTTATTTAACATGAATTTTTAACTGTAGGACGTCTAGATCAATTATGGACTAAAATATAAACTAGGCTTATCATATATTACGGTCGCTAAATTGTACTGTAACATCTATATGTTTGTGTCTTTCAGGATTAGTTGCAGTATGTTTTGTGGTATTTACAGTGACATTTTTGTTTGAGGCTTTAAAATTGTTACAGATATATTTTCAACTACGTGTACGACAAGATCCTTTATCTTATGCAAAAACAGATACAACGGTCACCGACCGTAGCATTTTACTTACTCCATTACTTATACCAGTGGACATACAACAGATACGAAAACAAAGGTTAATTTCTGGATTCTTTTATAGCAAACTATTAAGGGTCATTCAATGTCAAGTGGACGAAATTCACAGAAAGATGTCAGGTGACCCCTTCAGAAAATTATGAAAAAAATATATTTTATAGTACATACAAACTTATGTAAAACTGCAAAGCTGTATGACTCTAGCATTAGTATTGGCTGAGATATGACGTTTTGAATTGAGGTAACCTTTCGCAAGTTTTGAAACTACTATTCTATGACTCAATTTTGGTGTTCTGATTTTATTCCTTTTAGTCAGTATACGTGTATATTCTTGAAATTTTGGGGTTTGTAAGAGAACGTTACATAGATTAAGAATTCACCATCAAATTTTACAGAACAAGTACTGTCAACTGTGAATAGAGTGCCTTAAGTGCCAAAATTGACACTTGTGCAGAAAAATCAACATTTCGATACAGTGTAGAAATTCGACTACACTATATTAGAAGTTGTTACTTATCACATGTATTTGAACGGGGGGGAGGGGGGGGGGGGGGGGGGTTGGGATGGCCGAATGGTTAGCACGTGTGTGCTGTAATCATAAGGCCTGTCATTGAGTCAACTGGCGTGGTTTCGAATCCCCGGTTGTACGTGACAAGGAGTAGGGTCGCCTGTCCAACCTCGTGGGTTTTCTCCGGGTCCTCAGGTTTCCTCCCACTGCTAAAGACCCCTACGCGCAAGCGAATTATTGAAATAAAATTAAACCATATGTTAGTCCCGAAATGACCTAGTTTGTGTTGAGTGGACGTTAAACCCCATTTCTCTCTCTCTCTCTCTCTCTTATTTGAACAGTAAATTATGATATTTCATTTTTGCTGATTGAATGGATTGATTATAATACTTGTTATTGCCTTATTATCATAAAAGCAAGATCTTCTAAGAACATTTTGTGCATACTTAACAATTATCCATCCATATAAGCCCAAGTAAGTACCATTAATTTATGATTCACCATCAAAACATGGAAAATTCAAGATTTGTAACAATTTAAAATATTATTTATATTTTTCGCCCATTTGAAAGGATATCACTTCCAATACTTTGATTATTATGAAATCACACCCTGTAAGAGCAAGCTCATGCCTATGCATAGCTTCTACAACCTGTATTTTAATAGATTTTCAGTAATCCACTAATTATTAAGTCATTCGTTCAAATTTAATGAAAATGAAATATGAAGGAGTAAAATATTAAAGATAGGCCTTTCATCATTCATAGACACGTGTACAAGCAAAATTTCCCCAAAGTTTCATATTTTTTTATGAAAGGGTTCTAAACATGGTTAGCGTTTGTAAAAGACTGATTTTAGCTATTTTCGTGTGTGAGTCGATTTACAAGGCTAATTTTACAAGAAACCGACAAGATATGGCTTTTAATAATGTTTGTTCAATCAAACAGTACCGGTACCCATTGATACATTATACATGTGATAAGTAACAATTTCTAGTAATACATGTATAGTGTAGTCAAATTTCTTTGCACAAGTATCAATTTTTGGCACTAAAGGCACTCCATACACAGTTGATGGTTTGATGGTTAATTCTAAATCTATATAATATTAATATTCTCTTATTTAGAAACCCCAAAATTTCAGGAATATTGTCTAACTAGAAAGTAGAAGATATAAAATCGAGCCATAGAATAATATAGTAGTTTCAAAACTTGTGAAAAGGTACCACTAATTCAAAAGGCCATAATATCATCTCAGTCAATCTTAATGCTAGAGTCATATAAGTTGGAAGTTTGTATGTACTATAATAACATATATTTTCAAGTGGATGTATATTGTTGTTGCCTCTATCCGTCAGGACGTCGGTCCACAATTTGTTTGTGGACACTCTACAAGTCACAATATTCATCTGATTTTGATTAAACTTGAAATACGTGTTTATAACCCAAAGATCTTGATTCCTTTCGATATTTGCGCATATCGGATCGTAACTTCCTGAATTATGGCACCGGATTGTACGATACCTCGATTTCAGCTTGTGGTCCCCCTAGAGGTCACAATTATTATCCGATTTAAAAAAAAACCTTTGAATATATCACTGTTACACCATGGAACAAAACTGCCGGACAAAATGGCCGCCCCTTGTATGCAAATAGTGTAAAAGTATGTAATACCAAGGTTGTGAACTCTCTAGATGTCACAATTTTTTATCCAATTTTGATGAAACTTAAAATATAGCTTTATATCCCAAATATCTCAGTCCATTTCGATATTCGCGAATTTCAGACCATAAGTTCCTGGATTAAGGCCCCTGATTGTACGAAAAATCACTTGCAAAATGTGGGCGTATCTTGCCTGGCAACCGCTGGTTTTCATAATATTCTGAAGGGATCACCTTACAAACACTGGTCCACTTGACATGGAATGACCCATAAGTAATTTGGGCTTGGTTTCTCATGAAATCTGCCCATTTTTATTTTAATCTTGCATGACATTTAGAATGGTTTATGAGAGCTTAGGATCCCCCTGCATCTTTATATTTTTTACACACAATGTATACAGTTTATTGTCTTGACTCTAAAATGTTTTCTGTATTTCAGGTTAAAGTATCATTTTTATGGATGTTTGAGTCATATGATTAATTTAGCTGTAGCATATTTTATTATGTTAGCGTTTATGACGTATAACGTATGGTTAGGAATATCAGTCGTATCAGGTAAGGATTTTACATCATAACCATTATGTTTGTAAATTAAACAAGACAAATAATGTAATTTTAAAATCCAACACCCGAAATTTCTCTTTATAATTTATATTGTCTCATGACACATTACTTGTAAAAAAAAGTCCAACACAATTGTGTCAGGGGATGCAACTCTTTACTATTATTTGATATCAGGGGTTATTGGATACCCAGCTCTTAAAAATCAATGGTATTCTTGTATAATTTATTTATTATTTTTACTCTTGTTCTAATCCTTATTATCTATCAATATATATTTATATTTTAATTTTATGAGGTGTTTTAAATTTGGTAGAGATTTTTTACTATTAAAAAGTTAAATTCACATACATGTATAATGTATTAAAACATGATGAGGATATTTGATAAAGCAAATAATTTTTAAATATTTTTTTCAGGTGCTACGTTAGGTTACTATGTATTTGCAGCCATTGGTAACCAAATAACACAGAAGTTCACAGAAGTGACATCTAAAAATCAAGCTTTGGAAATAGATTCAGAATCTAACAATACCTCTACACAAGCTGATTCTACTACTGCTGAAAATTGTCATATGTAGGTAAAGAAATTGTAAGAATGGTTAGCCTCAGAATGCTATTACATTACCTGTACATATAAAGACATTTTTGATATCAAAATAATGGAATATCAAATATGATGAAAAATGAATTAAAATAATTTTAATTTTTCTATAAAATTAAAAGGATACCTGTTACTGGTCTTAAAAGTATAAAAATATGATAAAATCAGCAACATTTATGAAAGTAGCTAAGTCTCTAACTCAGTATCATCCAAAGTCTTCGACATTGAAAACACAAATTATTTATTTATTTAAATCAACGTTGATGTTGTGATCTTACTGGGGAAAGATGGGCTTCTGATATCCAATATTTAAGACAAAGAAAAACATTTTACCATTGGTACACGAATCGTGTACCATAATGCGTTTCAAAGCCATTTGTAACAAGAGACACAAAGACTGAGACTAGATATATTCCACAAGTCATGTCAAACGGTGACGCCCATATTCTTATCTGGAGAGCATGCTCAGTAAATACTATAGACTGGAATAACTAGACGCTAGAGATTTCCATTAGATTGTGACTTTTGGTGTATTTTGCCAAACATAACTGATTTGAAATTAGAGTAAAAACGGAAAAGAATGAATGTATAAATCAGTCTATATACATTCATAATAGATTATTATATGCATTGTGACCCATTTGTGTCAATTTCTAGCTCTAAAATATTAGCGATTTAGCTCCTTTAAACAAAATTTGTTTCACATGTCTAATCTGTGGGAAACAAATATTCTGCCATTGCATGCTGGGCTATTTATTCGTTGAAAATATAATGGATTTGCAGTTTACTTTTACCATTTAGAACTTAATGTGTAACTTGTAATGGCCATGGGAATATTCATATTTTTAAAAAGCTTTACAAAGCAAATTAAGTTTTTATGAAAGAGTCCCTAGATAATATGTTTTGTTTATGTATCTATTATATATTTATAAACTGTGTTCTATAAGTTGTACAGTATATATATTTCATCTCTGTGCTTCCTATTTGTGTATGATTGGGTTCTTATCTATCTATACATGTATTTAAATATATAGATATTTAACTTCTCTATATACATTGTAAGCAATCATTCAAATAGTGCTAATTGTTTTATTTATGTGTTAATTGTAAATAATATTTCTGTCCTAGAAATTATGTTTTTATGTTAATGGGATAATTTTATGCTAGGAATTATGTTTTTATGTTAATGGAATAATTCTTTGCTAAGAATTGTGTTTTTTGATGTTAATGAAATAACATTTCTATGCTTGAAATTATTTGTGTATGTTACAGTATCACATTATGTTAAGAATTACACACAAAAATATTTGTTTAGAGCATGGTAATTTTGAAGTTTTGTTAAGAATTTTGTTAATTGAGAGTGTAACATAAACTTATAATAACTTATATTTTGAATTAGAGAAGAATTTCTCAATGTTTATAAACATGGACGGTTATCTTCTTTTGTTGATAATCTTGATCCTTATAATATACATAATACTCAAAGTTAAGCTGTTATCTCAATCCTGGGTAAGCATTATTTTTTCAGACTTTTTCAAATACTTTTAGTTTTAATTTAAATTGTACATATAAGGGCCTTCATGTGAAAATGTACAAGTGTTGATATTTATTGTCATCAATATTGGTTATAGTTCTCATTTGCAATGTTATAAATGATTTATTTAAGGTTTAATTAAGTCCCACAATTCCATATTATGAAACTATTCTAAAGACTTAGCTGCTAAATTCAGTTAACTGAAGATATCTGTCATTTCAGTTTAGTATCACAATCTTAAATAGTTAAAGAGTACATAAGATGAGCAAGCAAACTTTTCTGTACTTATGGCCAGTGGTCACTATATACACTTTACGGCAAGCTCACACCAATCTGGTTTGATTGGCCGGTGACGTCACAGGGACCACACATACAATATACACTATTAAAGGACAATATTGGTGCCAGTCATTATCACATATGTGATAGAGCTCGTTAAACACATTCCAAATATAATTTTAACACAGAGATCATTGCTACGATAGCTGAGTAATACAGTTTTCTAGAATCGGAAGTGACGAACGCCAAAGGAAAACACGAGTCATCTCTCTATATAACTGGCTGATGTGACGAGTGATAACGGATATACGGGCGAATTTCTGCTCACTAATAATTCACTCGAAGACCAAATGTTGTTGTATGAGATTGTGAGAGGATATCTAACATTTCATAAAAAGAATTGACCGCCACTAGATAAGTGAACACGAAAGAAAAACCGAAAAAGTCTGTGCATTACCATGTATTTATAAGGTATAGAATGAATATAAACAAGAGAATGTACGGATCATTTCTATTTTTCTCGTGTTCTGTAATCTAATGGCATTCAATTACTTTATTGAATTGTCAGGTATCCTCTTACAGTCCCATATATCAACTTTTGGTCTTGGAAGGAATTATTAGTGAGCAGAAATTCGGCCGTATATCCGTTAACACTCGTCACATCAGTCAGTTATATAGAGAGATGACTCGTGTTTTCCTTTGGCGTTCGTCACTTCCGACTCAGGAAACCTGTATTACTCAGCTATCGTAGCAATGATCTCCGTGTTAAAATTATATTTGGAATGTGTTTAACCAGCTCTATCACATATGTGATAATGACTGGCACCAATATTGTCCTTTAAGGTTTTATCACTATCCACACACACCACCAGTTGACTAGTGTGTATTGACGGTTCAATTAACATACTTACTGACCTAAGCATTACCTTATTATAATTATCTATGTGTAAGCTACAAATCACTATAATTCAAAGCATTTTTAAGAGCTGACCTTTCTCGTCTTGAATTGTAATACATTACATACTTGTGACTGGAATATGTTAGAGTGCCATATTTTCTATAATTTGCAATGTCATTTTTACGAGTGGTCAATATTTGCGACTTTGAGTAAAGATAGCTGAATTAGTATTAATCAGATAGGTGTGAACGTGCCGTAAAATGCATATTATGTGACCTGTGCTGGCATAATGAGTTGCAATGAGGAAATTTTGAAATTGATTCGGGCAAAAAAAGAATGAGTTAGTATATTCCAAAACAAAATCACATAGCAACCAGGCAATTTATTTGCTATTTAGTTGTTTAATAAAAACATTTTCTATGACAGTGTTACAATTTAGAACAAATGAGAATACTCCACACTATAGTAAACCATGTTTTGTATATTATAACTTTTATGAGAATCTCATCAATTAATTAGCACCTTTAGTGGTCAAGAGATTAAAACTGTACCGTATATTGGGTAATCTGGTTTAATTTCTTGAGAATCAAAGAAGCCGCTACAGCTATAGGTGTGTTCGGTTTTCTTCGTCACACGACTGAACTAAACTAAGGTTTTGCGTGTACATGTTATTTTCAGGTACCGTAAGGATATCAGAATCTGAGTCACTGATAGAATGATAGAAATTTCAATTTCATTTTGAGAGATGCTAAGGTTCACTTTAGGACCTTTTGGTATATTGAAACGAACGGCGGAGAATTTTCTCACTCGAGATTCGTTGCTTTTCGACTTTTTTGTTGTTCTGTTTCCAAAACCTTGCTGATACTAAAATTTGAAACAATAATATCAAATTTGGCATGCTTGTACATTTTATGTGCCGTATAAGGTCACAGTAAAAGAAATTCGACTTTCAATATAAATTATGATTTTTTTTTTTTAAAGACGAAACGTAATGTCAAATGATCACTGCTTGGATTAATTAAAGATACATTATGGGAGATATTTGTAGAGAGTTGGCCATTCTTGCTATAACAGTTCAAAAGTAGATGATGAAAGAAGAATATATTGAAAAATTCAGTCAAATTACTTTATTCTGAACATAGTTATCATCGTTGTAATATTTGCCTAGAAATGTTAGCGAAATGTGTCTTCACCTTCGCCGAACGTTTGATTGACAGGCGTTAACTCCACCTACATATCTCGATTATCAAGTAAAGTTTTCAATGGCACACGGAAACGCTTTACAGCGGCCTCGCTAAGTACACTCTATCATTTAGCCTCGATCTAACTGACGTATTTTCATCAGGTTACCCCTTATCTGATTTAATCAATTAGTGAAATCCTATTTAAATCCGAGCTGTAGCCGAGCCATCCGTGGGTCTACAGAGTTGATTTTGGTCTTGTTGTTTAAATAAAGATCTAATTTATAATTTCTATAACATCTGAAGCCTAAATTAAGACTTGCAATAATCAGATTTAGCTCTTGCATAATGCATGTTTAATAGGGTTAAATAATGACTTGCAAAAGGTTTCATGTATATCACTGACAATTATCAATCAACAACTCATTAATCCATGAAAATTGATTAGTAATTTTCAATGACAAGTTTCGGGTTTAACCTAGTTGATTAATTTATGATAATTATGCAACATTGGACGTCTGAGTCAAACAGCGAATGAGTTACGCTGCGCTGACTTGAAATACGCTAAGGTTGTTTACGTTTTGAAACTCGTTTGTACTTGATGAAAATAATATCATCGGTAGTCGGTAGTACTTCGGTCATATTTATAAACTAGAGATGTAACGCTTCACAACGATGTCAAGTATCACACAAGGGGATTACCTGATCGTCCCACAGCAAGTGACGAAAAATAACTTATTTGCTGAGAAAAAAGAACAATTTATAAATGCGATACTCTCACAAAACATCCAAATAAAGGTGTTTCAAAATGTTTTATTACTATTTTGATCTTTTAGGTTGATAGATAGCATATTTATAGATTCATTTTTGTGAAAATCTAAATTTCGACCCAAAGCAATATTTTCACTTATTTAGCCAGCACGGGTCACATGTAAACACTGGCTATAAGTACAGAAAAGTTTCCTCACTGTTCTTTTGTGTTCTTTATGTTTTCTTTGGCTTGAGAAAAACAAAATTAAAATGATCAGTAATTTTCATTTGACTAAAGATTTAGATAATTTATGCATGATGTTTTATTTTTTTTACAGTCAAGAAGGAATTTGACAAACTCAATTTTAAAACTGTTAATTAAGTCTGAATTTTTAAAAGTAAACATTTAATTGAATCAAACAATTACCTTTATCTAGGAGTATAAATAAAGGCGGTAAATGTTTTTATTAAATTTTGAGTGTCTTTTTTTCTGCTTAGAATTTCTTTTCATGCCACTTGTTCAGTCTCCACTTCAAGGAAATGTGTATCGTCATAAAATTACATAAAAGACATTTTTAGAAAAATAAATAAATATTGAATTAAAGTTATACCAACATGTATTATTTGTACTTACTCATTAGTTCTTAAAATATTTGAAGTAAATGGAGAAAATTGTTGTGCACTTTTTAGCAAAATTGCAGGATTTAGGTGTTCTTAGAGTATAAATTGCTAGATGATAGAATTGTTGTAGTCAATTAATATTTATATCATGTTAATCTACAGTTTTTGCTGTTTTAAAAATACCAGATAATGTCATTTTATGGTGAAAAACATTTTCAGATAAGACAATAGAAGGATTATGAAGGAGCTTCTACGCCCTTTATTTTAAGTCTTTGCCTATATTTACCAAAGATAACCCCATCAGTCATATTGTTGTCATCATTTTAAATACACATAATTTTTAAATTCCATTTTTTATTCTTAATTTATTCAAAATCATGAAGCAATGATTTCTTATCTATATATTAGTTTATATTACCTATTTTAAATATATACAGTGTACATTCCTGAATAAATTGTTATTGAAATATTATTTGCTGATTGTTTTTTACATTATTAATTTTATGTAGGGAGTGGAGTTGGGGTTTCTTGAGATATACCATGTAATACATAATTATTAATTTAAAGTTAGATGGCCTACAAAATGTTTTCCCTATATAATTATTTACATGAATGATACAAAAGAAACATTGGTTTGGTACCATATCTTTCTGGTTTCCTCCCACTGCTAAACATCCCTACGCGCAAGCGAGTTATTGAAATAAAAAATTAAAACCATGTTAGTCCCGAAATGACCTGGTTTGTGTCGAGTGGACGTTAAACCCCATCCCCCTCTCTCTCTCTCTCTCTCTCTCTCTCTCTGGTACCATATCTTGGCCTTGACATTCGTGGATAGAATTGCATTATCATTCAGAGCTTGACAGACATTTACCAGGAACTAAACATTGCAGTGAGAAATAATGTGAACTTTAAGAAGGCCATAATGTAAAAACAAATATTGGTCTCAAAATGGTCTAGGTTTGCTAAGACATTGCACTGAAGCTAACCTTGCAAACTGCACCAGTATAAAATTCATTGAAGATAACCAGAGTAACCCTGCGCTAAATCCATTAAAGATAATCAGAGTAACCCCTGCACCGAATCTATTAAAGATAACCAGAGTTGCCGGCATCGAATCCATTGACGATAACCAGAGTAACCCGGCACCAAATCATATGAGGATAACCCTGCACTACACCAAATACACTAACAAGAGAAATAACATCAAATCTAATACACTGAGATCTAATCAAAAACACAACAAGAGGTACGTAGTTCACCAAAACTTGTTAAACCCAGAGCGACAACATCAGATCCACCAAATCCAAGGCTGATCAATATATCACTCAGATACTAAAGGCATTCGATATATCATATGTAGTCAATTGTATTATTTTAATCGCACCATATTACAAACGTAATAATTAATATTTCGTACAGGAAACCATCTGGTCATAACCATGGTGAGTGACATAGACTCTATCATCAACTCACCAATGATAAATAACGGACCATGGTTTTAACAAGATGCTTGTCAATAAAGGATTTGTTTTTGTTTGGTTGTTTTATTTACTTACACATACCCTTTGTGACGTCACCTTTTAGAAAACGTGTCTTTAATTGTGACGTCAAGATATTGTTAATTAACGCCATATTTCACCCCAGGGAAATCAGAATCGACCAGGACTGGCATCTTAAACGCCAGAACTGATCAACCTGCAGTTAATAGACCAACACTAATTTATTATATCTACCGGTATTTATAATTAATGGATAAAAATAAATACTTTAAAATCAATATCGATGTGAAGTGCACTGGTTAGCGGGTATTTTAATAGAAACGTATTACGTGGTTTGTAATAAGGCTATAATTTTTAAAGAAGAGTTTTGAGATGACGCGAGGTGGTAACTGTATATTGGGTGTACAAATGCTTCTTCATTTGGATTAAATTGTGATTTCCCACAGAACTACGTATGGAAATCTAGCTGCAAACACACTAGTTGTATCGTGACAAATCTTTAAAGAGTTCGCTCAAAATTGTTACTGTATTTATTGTGCATTTTTATTTGGTGAAATTTTATCTGCTTAGAAAATTAAGTTTGTGCAAACCGGGACAAAAGATATCAGTTTTTGAGAGACCTTACAGAATGCCTACACAACGAGAACGTCTTCCTGCAAGATTAGGTAAGGGGTACTACTTAGTTAAAATCACGACACCTGTGCTATAATTTGTTTATATTGAAGCATGATCTATATATCCTGAACATTTTGTGGGTTTCTTTTATTTTATTTACTTATTTCACAGAAAATGAAGAACGAAGAAGCGGAGGCTTTCTTGGATGTTTTGGTCGCAGTAGGAAAAAGAAAAATAGTAAGTTATCTTATCGCATATTGTTTAATAATAATTGTTAGGGGTCTATATATTTATTATTAATCTTTTATCACATCTACTTAATATGGATGCAAATAAAGATATAATACTTCTCTTATTTTTATTTTTAGAAACAGTATTATTGGAGATTCAAGAAGAACTACATTCATTACGTGAACTCCGTCAAATACAGGCAGGTTAGTGTGGAAAGTGTTAATGCTTTTAGGCTAGAGCGCATTAAGGATTGGCGATGAACCGTTTGCTCTATCTGTGTTTTGTTGTACAACACTACTATATACATGTTGCCTATGAATGCATCCGCATCTTACCAAAATTTTGACATCGCATAAAAATGTTTTTATCGTTTTTTTCGAAATTCAGACGAAGTTTCAAGAATGCAACAAGAATTAGAAAGAATGAACAGATCAAAGGTAGAATTAATGGAAACCAATTTAGTTATGAGACAAAATCTAGGTGAAACTCAGCTGGAAAATAAAACATACGCCATAACAATTGAGGGTATGCAACATGAGGGACATCAATTAGAAGAAGATATAGAATCCTTAACAGGTAATAAAATGCTCTTCCCTTTGTTAAAACACGGTTTTAGCGCTTCACATTAATCAATCTGTTTTATAAAAAAAAAATGGCAAGTCAGGGTTATTTATATCATTTTTATACGCACTCCGTCGGTTCTTTAATAACGCACGACGTTGCTACTGGTGAGTGTATTAAGGGACTTGACAAGACTGCGTCTATACTAAAATAGTGTCTATATTGTAATTTTGAAAATTAGAAACACAAAAGGTACTCACTCTCCTAACGTTGATGTAAGCTGATATATTAGTTAATACTTATTGCCTTTGCACATTTAAACTTAAACTCGCAAGACAAAACAATCTAGACAAACTGATGTTCATAGTTTTTCATATCGGGTCTACAAAACTATATTCTGCAGCTGCTGATTACCAATAATATACAGATTAAAAGATTATGGTCTATCATTCAATTTAACTTTACATGGTCATCATATTTTTGGGGTTGATTGAGTGACCGAATTCACCTCGAAGAAATTTTGTCTGTCTAGTTTTCCGATTTAATCTATGTTACAGAAAATGGAATAATTATGCATTGATTAATTTTTGTTCTTGATCATTTGTATGAATTTTTACCTTAGAATCATTTGTATTTTACTTTAGAATCATTAATTTGTATTTGTATTTTACTTTAGAACCATTTGTATTTTACTTTAGAATCATTGAAATTATGTAAAGTGGACAATGGACAGTTGAGGAAGGATAGGGATGTGTTCAATGGTCAAATACAAAATTTACAGAAACAAATGTTATTAACGCAAGAAAACTTGGAACTAATGACAATATCTTTCCAGAAGTCACAGAGTAAGTAACCTTTTTATCTTATGTTTTAACTCAGAGATTTTACTTAAAATAATTCACCATTATACGCGGCTCAGTGAGTAAGGCGCTTGCTCACTTACCAGGTCCGGAGTTCGATCTCGGCCAACGCCGCCAGAACAACGTCTAGTCGTTCGAATGGGACGAACAGCCGAGGTACTGTGTACATATTGGTGTGCACGTCAAAGAATCCTTGACAGTTGGAATTCAAAATAAAAGTAGTACTGTTGTTAGGTGTATGCCCGACTTCATTAGCCCAGTGCAGACAAGTAGGAAGTTAAACTCAGTTTCATTTCATTTGACCCTGGTCGACCCTGTCACTGCTTTGTCATCAAGCTTTACACCAGAAGACCCACATTCTATAAATATAATTTCATTTTTCATCTTCGCAAACAGTTTGATTCTACTCACAACTCACGGATTTTCTTACCCAGAAACAAAGATCGACACTATAGCTTCTAAGATTCCATAATCGTAACAAAGTTTTGAACGTTTCAGATAAGGTAGAGGCTTTAGAAGAACTTAAACAAGAAAATGAAAGAATAATTCAGCATCTTTACGAATTAAAATCTTATCTAGCTAAAAACTGTGCCGAAAAGGACATGGAGATTAAAAATTTGAAAGCTTTATTTGAAAGAGACAGACGAGCTTTTCAAAGTAAGTATAACGTGCACGTACACGAATATCCCCATGAAATTAATTTAGATGTCCCAAATTTCTCACTTTTAAGTGTAAGGCTGCTTTAAAAGTCAATAATTTTATACATCCGTCAGAAATTCTTCACTTTTATGTGATCGCTTTTAGTCGTACGCCTGCTGGGGTCTTTATTTGTAAGACATTTAGTGCAATTCGACTCGTTTTAATTCACGATTCTTATTTCGTTCGTTCGTTTCTGGAGTTTAACGTCCACTTCCAACGTAGACAAGAATAGGTATGTTCTTAGTGTTTAACGTCCGCTTCTACCGAAAGGGATGTCGCAGACAAGTCTTATTTTTCATTTTCATTATCTTAGCGCACGCACACAGGGGTCTTGTCTGTGGGAGGAAACTGGACTACCCGGAGTAAACCCACGAGATTGAGAAGGCGCCCCTATCTCCAAGCAACATACGCCCACACCATGGATCGAAACCACAACCGCAAGCCAGAGGTGACCGGCCAGCTAGAGGTCGAAGCGCGGCACTTTAGAACACTAGGCCACCCCCACCCGCACCCACGATTCTTATGGACCGTTGCCGCTTTTAACTGTTGGTAACTTGTTCTGGGTCAGGCATCGTGTCCACCGCTAAGTAACTATTCTAGTAGTTGACCAAAGAGAAGGTCCAATTGTAAGTTTTCCAATTTTCCGACGCTTTAATTAAGACTTTTAGCTTACCAACTCTATTTTCCACAAGTTTGTCAATGTTTTGTTCTTGTTTCGCAGCACTTCGGGAAGTTCAACACTTTTGTTTGTTGACGCTCATTGATGTTGTCCAATATTTTCAGTTGTACGATTTACTACTTTTACTTACACACTTTTATGTTAGATCTGACTACATGTGTTTATATCGTATCTATAGGTGTCAGAGAATATCAACTAGAGAGATTGGGTAGATTAAAACATAAATATCATAATGCATTAGTAAGTACGATTATATAACTCCATGGACATAAGTCTTCGAGGCCCGAATTTGTGAAGGAGAAATAAATGGGGCCATGAAACTAACACGTACGACAGGGTGAACCACGAACAAAGGTGGATCTATTTGATGTTCGATGAAAAAGAAGGGTACCAAAACATTTTCTTTATCCGCTCGGCACCAAAATCGGCCATTCCTGGATACCCCCCGTCTCACCACACCACACGACCAACCCCGGGGAACATAAATGTAGCTATAGTCAGTTGACCATATCTGAAAGTATTGAAGCTTACTGGAAAATGTTTCATGTTGAGTCGCATTTTAAATTGACTTTGATGAGGTTCGATAATCTAAGTATACTTTGTGGTCCCTTTAGCTATCGATACGGTTTTTTTTGTGGGCGAAAAAAATACACGTAATCCTAATATTTATCTTTTAGATGTACCTATGGGAGATGTCACGGAAATGTGACTGTGATTGTAAAGAGGCGTGGGTTAATCCCGGTAACACATTTAAACCAATACATTACCCAGAGGATGTTCCACTGTCATTAGATTTTAATAGCTTTTTAAAAGGTATGTACATGCAGTCCAATCCCGGTGAGTCAATCTGAAAGGGTTTGACATAACATGGTTGAAAGCTTCGGGCATTCATATATTAAATACGTTTGGTGGGATAGTCCATGTTAAAGGTATCAATGAATATGTCCGTAACTAACTAAAATGCTTAAATATGTTCCCTAATTATTCAGGGGGGGGGGCATATTTTTAAAGAATTTCGACACCCCTTGGGGGAGATTTGGTACATGAATGCCCTGTGCTTTGTATTACAGATGTGATGTTTACTTAAATATATGTATATATGTTACTTTCCATCTATTGAATTATACTAATAGCTCGTGATTTTTCATTTGACATCACCTGTACTGTACTAAAGAATGCTGGATGTGGTCAGTATAATGAAAATATATTCATATTTTTTTCCCCTGTGTAGGTTGTAACGGTTTAACTACGGAACCTAATCTAACCATATTAAATACAACGGTAACATCATATGAACATGAATTATATAGATATAGAAAGATGAATGAAATGTTAGAAGATCAAATTAAAGAATATGAATCTGATTATACAACATCTTCTAGTTCACTGAAAGGTTAGTTTTAATAATATCTCCTGTCTGGTCAATATAGGCATCCTGGCCTTTCCCTTTGGCGATTCCATATCATCACATGTTGATAGACGCGAAACATACAAATTTATCTTGGAATCATTATGTAGGGAATATCAACTTCGCTTCTACACCCTGTACTGGAGGACATAAGTGGTCACCTAGCACGGCTGAAAATCGGATTTCCTCACTTGAGAGGTAATCAAGCTGGGACACGAGTTGCGGTGATTGTTTTGTGAACGGCTCGTGGCCAAACAGTGCCCCAGACTCTACCATACAGCCTCGCTATAAATGCTGTCGAGTTGGCAATTTGGGTCTTGTCTGCGATATCACTTCGGTGGAAGCGGACATTAAATAAAGCTATTTCACACACAATTTGGGCCAGTCGGTGCCTATCTGCTTACCACCCTGTGGTCCTAAAAATAGGTTATAATGCATCTCATTAGTAGTTGTGTCTGGTATCGTTGTAGTAATAGTTATAGATGCAGTATGTAGTCAATCTCACCTTATTAAAACTTCAATAGCATATCTTTCCTACTAGTTCTGTAGCACAGTCCGACATGATATTTATAGAAGTGTGTTATGTTTAGTTTCAGAAGAATCCAGTGAAGATATATCTAGTTTACAAAGTTCCTTACAGGATGATCTTTCAAGTTTACATATTTGTGCCAGTAGTTCCCAAGAATTAGAATCACTAGAAATAAGTGATCTGTATGATCTCAATGATAATAATACGATTAAGAAGGTTAAATTCCTTGAATAAAATTGTAGGAATAAACATAATTCGTGGTCTTCATATTGTCTTATCGTTTTATTAATATCATGGTGCATAAATGCTTTAAGTTCAATCAAAGAACAAAATCTGAACAATTTTAAACGGTTTGTCTGAAAACTTATCACTTCATAATTATAACATACCCGTGCCAGGGTGTCATCAGATACATTCTTTACCAACCTTTGGATTAATCTTGTTAGTGGATTCGCGCTCTGGATTACGATATTGTTCCGACAGAAATTTTCGTTCATTGGTGTCAGTTGGTACTGTCGTGCCCCTTACTTTGATGGAAAGTTGAAACTGTCCTACAAACGCTCTATTCATTTGGGTATTTTCTAAATGAATTCAAAACCAGATTGAAAAACTAAAGAATCTGCTGGATTTTTCAGGTTATTAAAATAGTGAGTAACGGTTCTCTAACAACTACAACCTCAATCCTTTGTAGACTGATAAGATAAGGAAATTAATATACTGAGACGCAATGAAAACAGATTAACTGATCTGACTGGAAATGCTGGCGAAACATAATGCATCTGAAATGGACACAAGAAAACCAATTTACCAAGGCCACACCACCATTAATTTACAGAGAAACACGTGCACAAGGGGTACTCTAAGGACACACGTCCAAGTAACATAGCAGCATGGAGGAGATAAGCCTCTGTATGGCTGCTTGTCGGGCACTTGTTGCAATGCAGCTTCTAATTGACGGAAAGATTGCAGTTGAGGACATTGGTACGCCCGCCCACATATTCTCGGTTGTTGGAAAATCATGAAAGAAGGCTGAACATTCGAGCACTGGAGCTTTATTTTGGTTAAAGAATTCCACATTAATTTACAGAGAAACATGTGCACAAGGGGTACTCTAAGGACACACGTCCAAGTAACATAGCAGCATGGAGGAGATAAGCCTCTGTATGGCTGCTTGTCGGGCACTTGTTGCAATGCAGCTTCTAATTGACGGAAAGATTGCAGTTGAGGACAGTGGTACGCCCGCCCACATATTCTCGGTTGTTGGAAAATCATGAAAGAAGGCTGAACATTCGAGCACTGGGGCTTTATTTTGGTTAAAGAATTCCACAATGGAATGTGTGCAGATCTTAATGGTGTTGATCCAGAATTGGTCATGCCGTCTGGCATGCAGTCGGACAGAGTGTAGTCTGTGAGGCATAGTATCAAATGAAATGAAATGGGCTTTAAGGCACAGTATCAGCCCTGATGAACCCACATGGACCCTTCACGGATGTAGCAGCACGGAAAGCGTGCGATTCTGCAGATTTTACTGGTCTTCTCGAGGTGCTATCACGCGTTGCCGTCCAGGTCTTGGCTGATCTCTAGTGGACCCTGTCTCAGGATGGTAGTGTGGTTGCATCCAAACCTGGCACTCGGTGTTAAGACGTCTACCACATAACCGCAGTTGTACTGACCCTAGCTTTTTAAAAGCCAATTTATCTGTAGTGCGTTTCCGCGATCGTGAAAACATTATTCTTGAGTGTTATCGTCGTAATCTGCTGTTTTTACGTTCAGAATCAAACGAGATTTACAATCATCTATTATAATGGTGTTGTGTTTTCTCTGTACCTCAGTATATAAATTATAATGATAATATAATATTTATTGAATGAATTGCTACCATGCTAAGTAAACAAAAAAACAACTTATGAGTGATATAATATATCGTCTATTCATACACAGCAGAGAAAGCAACATTTCTTTACAGTAACATACAATGATAATGGCCCTGTCACATGGAATTACATGTAGATCCCTTAATTATTGGACTCTTTTGAATTGCAGTGTCATTGGCCATAAAGATTGTCTGGCTCATGCTACAGTTTGTCTAAAGCTACTAACAAACAAGACATAGCTTTCTTGGATGATAACTCTCTACAGAAAACTGCAAGTTGTACATCCAGCTTTATTTGCACTGCATCACTATATACAAACAACTGAAACTATAACTGCATTTAACAGAAACCCTTGTATTGCTATAGCATAATTACATTGGCAATAAATACATCATATGTTCAAATAATAGGTCCATATAGATTATGCAGATTAAAGTGTCATTCATAGTAAGTTTCAAATCATGTACAATATTTAATGTTAATCTAGTAACTAATAAAGGTGTAGAAACATAAAATGCAGTGACTAAAATATTAAAATAAAAGATTCAATACGAAAATTAGGTATGGATTAACTGGCTGTGGTAATACAGTTACCGAGGGTAAATTTTAGAAAATTAACAGGATTAACTTAAAATCAAAGCCAGCATTTGGTTATCTTAGTCAGGTAAAGAGGCATTATGGGAGATAAAGAGTTGACTATTCTCACTATAATAGTTAGAATATAGATAACATAAATAGAATATGTTGAACATTTCAGTCAAATTGCTCCACTCTGAACCGAGATATTAGCTTTTGAATTTTAAGCCTAGCCTCGATCATCATTACTAAAGTCGGAACATAAAAAACATAGTCTTGATTATCCATTTTTGGATTTAATCATCAATGAGCGTTGAGCAGAAGATCGGATTCAAATCCAGAGAAAATCTGACACATAAGATTGCATTGAGAGCTGATTATGGTTTAGATAAGTTAATTAATATCTCATTAATAGTTTATATAACATTTAAGACCTAAAGAAAGACCTGCAATAGACAGATTTAACTCTTGCATAATGTATATTTAATATTTGATTAGGTTTTAGAGAAATGGTCTTAGATTAAATAGTGTGCATATTAAGATATAAATATGCCAAGAGTTGAAAACTTTAATTTTATCCAGGACTCCCATGTACATGCACATATTGGTCAGTATTTTAACTGGCTAGATAATCTACGTGTGAGTCAATTTGCATGCAATTCAATTGGGAATTTTACCTAATCACAACAAATTCTGTTACTTTTTATATAAATTTTTATGTGTAAAACACTGATAAATTCATTTGGGATAATGCTAAAGAATGTCATCTTTGAACAAACTGTCTTGCCAGTCAATGGCCAACAACAAAAGTGCAAGCATTAATTGGATACAATCCATAAGAGTGCATTCTTCCACATAAAGACAGAAAGTAGGTGTATCCAATATAGAAATAAAGCATTTGACTAGAGAATGTAGACAAAATATGGCAATGAAATGGCTAAATAATATAAAAAATTAATCCCAAAACAAGAAAACATATAACTAAATACATAAATATAAAGGTTTAATTTTTGTTATTGGATTTAATATATATATTATGGCACTTTGTGCATATATTTTCTCTCTTCTAATTGAGAATGGCATTTAACCAACCATTTTCATACATTTAACCATCCTTCTTGGAACATTTCATTCACCTTTATTCTACGCACATTGGAAAGAAAGAGAACTAATGTGGAAGACAATAGAAAAATCATGCTCTCGAAATCTATATAGTAACTGGCCAACTAATTGTACTTCTCTATTATGTAAGGCAGTCATACTGTCACTGAAAACTCAAACCCTTGCCTTTCTTTTTTGTACACAGAAACCTCTCATTAACTGGAGAGTGATACATGAAAATAAGCACAAAAAAAAAAAATTAATTTTACTATCAATGACCCAAATAGATAAGTTGAATGAGTTGGTGAATGGACTCAAAACAGACACAAAGAGAAATATTATACAAAGTTTGGGATGACCATTATTCTGAAGAAAAAAAAAGTTGATCACCCATAATTAAAACTATATTATAGTGAATGAAAAAATATATATATATATATTTCAGATTGGAAACTACACATAATCAAACATGGATTATTATCACAATTAAAGCTTCTAGGTTTTTATACACTAACATTTTCTATGGTATTTTTTTACGAAAAGAAACTTATTTTTAACCATTGTATTTAATTAAAGATATGTCCCCTCGAGCATAATAAGATCATACATTTGATCTGCTAAACTTATTATAATTTAAAATTCCGATATTTGTAATTTACCAGGAGAAATCAAATTAGACCCAAATTGCTGTATATAAGTTAAACAATTATAGACCCAAATTGCAAGATGTAAGTTATACAACTTTTTTTTTTAGTATATGTATCACAGAGCCCGATCCTGCTGTCTCACTGCCATATAATATCCAAAAGCAGCACCAGTCTAATACATAATTGCGCCTCGATAAATTTGTACAAATTGTCAAAAATGTTAATGTTAAAGACATTGTAACAAATAAATTTTTCCTAGTAATTTGAATATGTTTTTGATTCAATAATCATATTTTTAGACCCATGACTTTCAAGGAAATATATCTTCAAGCCTCTTAAAACTTAGGTAAATTTTATTTCTCGTAATCTTTGTAGGATATACCTAAAACACTGCACATATTTTATCAAATTTCATGGCAATAAGAATGAGAAATTAATACAATACTAAATGAAATACACCTATTTTAAAGGGACAACAAGCCAGAGTTTAAGATGATACACAATCAACAGTACAATAACCTTGAAACAATATACTGATCCAATTTATATTCAAACAGGAGTTTGAAATTTTAATTAATTTCGCACCATCTTTATGCCCCTGAGATCTTCTTAAATATATTGATTTGAATTCAGTAACAATATTTAACCTGTATTATTTGCTTGTAATTGTCTTAATTACTATCTAAATAGTTTAATTTCAAAACAGAATTTTTTTATTGATTTTCTGCCATGTTGTCCTTTTAATAAATAAATCTCATTTTTAAGAAATAAACTGAATCAAAATGTTTGTTTTTATTTGAATGAATTATGCAGTTATAACTAATATCTCATTGAATCCTAATGTAATATGACATGACAACTTCTGATGAACATAGAACTATTAAGACAAAATATTTACATCTCTTTCAGTAATTGTTTCCCTTGAAATTTGAAAAATAAATGAAGCTAAAACGACAAACTTTGATAAAGTCATCAGAAATATAATACCCAAAACAACAGATTTCTAAAATAAATACTAAATTAAATAGCTATTATCCATATGGACCTATTTCTTTAAAGACAATATCTCTATTTGTAGATAATCTACAGGTATTAGACATTTTGAATATTTTTCCTTATATCAGATCTATGTTAGACATCTACCAGACTTCTATAAGAATTTACTCTAATTACTGTTATGTACAGTACACCCTTATTCCACAGGACATGTTCTGTACATGATCAACAGATATAATCAGTTGATTATCAAATTTATCAATAGCTCTTCTATTGATGTCTATATCTAAATTTTTGTCCCAGTTAGCTGAGTGTGATGCATACGACAGAGAATGTTTACTCGTATATAAACACTAGATACCACTTCTCATCAAATCAGGAAGTTTGATTAGATCATTTCTGGAGTAGTATTTACAAGATAAATCCAGTTATGTTTTTATCACCTATTGGAGGACCATCAACAGAGGATCAACTGATGAATTACAGAACTCAGGCATGTAGAATTTAAGGGGTTCTGTAAACTGTACAAGTATATGGGTCGCGGATTCATTTACAATATTCTTTATTAAAGTCATTCACACATTTTTCCACAAAATATACACATACACTTCCATAAAACATGAACAAAGTGTATCTCCTTTTAGCACTTTTAAAATAACAGAGCTATGTATATAATAAACACTTACAGTGTCTTTATTGGGCTGTTGTACAACTCTTTAATTTAACTAAAATTGGAAATTTTCAATTGCATTTAATTGCCAAGAATCCAAACAAAGAAAGCTCTATTACTGTTTTTCTTTCTAACTTGATGCTAACATTTCATTTTTATTATAAATAGTTTGACTTCTACTAAGAAAGAGTGGTACCAACAGCCCTTAGCGTAAATATTTACCAACCTACTCTAGTGCTTCTAGGAAAATGAATATTCCAAAGAACCTCTAGCTGATTGTCGCTAATTCGCTTACACCATAAGGTCTCTAATTTAAAACTGAAGCTGTACTGTAAACCCTGTTCTCTAAATGGTACAGCCCAAATAACACCCAGGGGGCACTATGTGGGTAATACCAAGTGGTGTAACTCTGATTAAAAACTTGAAGCTCTTTCGTTACTATTTACAGTAAGAGAATATTAGATAGCATAAATAGAGGTAATGAATATCAAACATTAAATAAATGCAATACTTTGTTGGCATATCACCCTCATATAGAATTGATCGTATCACTATTTATAACACTGGTTTAAATTCCTCTCATCACAAGAATGGATTTGACGTGTTACTCCTAGGTGCCATCTGTTGTGCATTTGCTGTGTTCTGAAACAAATAATAAAACATGTGGATAATAATATCCAACATCCACACCAGGTGATCAAATACATGTACATGTTAATCATGTAGCCCTGGAACAATTCAAATTGAAGTGAAATTGAGTTTAACGTCCTGCTTTTCTGCTATATCTGGGTTAATGAAGATGGCCATGTATGCCATGCAGTGTGCTATGAGGGAAATTTTGTCAGGACAGTGGCGTTACGGCCTACTCTAAGTTTGAATTATAACTGTCAACGGCTTTTTTATGGGCATGCCCCTGTGTACAAAGGACCTAAGTTATTCGCCCCATCTGATTGACTAGATGCTGTTCCTTGCCTGACAGTCTGTCCTGTACCATTGACAAGGGGAAACCACCAAGAGAAAATTCCAAGGAACTTTCTTGACCAACAACGGGATACAACCCGGGATCAACAGGTTATCTGCTGGATATATTTGTCTATTGATATGATGTCGAGATAATCAGGTCTCATTCAAAGATAGAGAGAGAGAGAGAAATGGGGTTTAACGTCCACTCGAAACCACGCCAGTCGACTCAATGACAGACTTTATGATACAGCGCGCACACGCTAACCATTCAGCCATCCAACCCCCTCATTCAAAGATAACCAATCAGAATAATTGTATCAAACAGCTCTTAATTAGATATAAAGAGTAATGGTGGCGTCTGCAAATCACAAGGCAAAATACCTTGTATTTGTATATATTTGTGTTTTGACAAATTCAACAATAATTGCAGCTTTGTAGACTGGAATTAATCAAGGACATAAGAATTTGACATCGAGCTGAAGTGAGGATCAAACGTGATAATGTGGTTTTGGTTACACATCCAGCTAAAAAAAACTGTGCAGTTTTGATTAAAGAGGTGATATACTTATTTTAAATTGATATTTACCATAAATGGATTAACCGTTGGTTGTTGATTCCAACCTCCATCAAAAGCTTGCTGTTGTCCCAATCCATTTGGTTGTGCTAATCCAAATCCAGAGGTGGGCTGTGCCATATTAAAACCCCCGGTTTGTGGAAATCCTCCATTTTGCGAAGGAAACTGTCCAAAATTACCAGCTACAGCAGGCTGTGCTGGCTGTGATCCGAAAGCAAAGAAATCTCCTGCACTTGATTGTGGAATTTGTGCTGGCTGACCGAACATAGCCTGTCCTCCACTAGCAAATGGATTAATGACTGGAGCCGCTGTAGGAGCTTGACTGTTTGCTAAACCTCCCCCACTAAATGGATTAGCTGAAAAAACATGAATTACATAGAATAGTTGCAAACCCTCCAAAAAAAGAATTCTTTGGTATATTCTATATTTAGAAAGCAAATTCAGCTATCAACATCAGGTATGTATATCGGTACATGTTAAGTTTCAATTACATCAGTACAAACAAAGAGAATGCTCAATCCAGAAGCATCCATATTGACAAACTTGGCATTAAAGTTACAAATAAATGGTCTGTCTGTTCCTTACATTTGTGATGAGATATTTTCTATTTAGTTGGTGCAAGCTTTGTCAGTTGATATTCCTGCTTACCAGATTGTCATTGTTCAATAATCAATTGTGTTTACAATACATGTACTAATCATAGAAAGAAGTTTCAAATTGTCTTACCAGATCCAGTACTTGCAGGATTACCCCAATTTTGTGTTCCACCAAATGTGTCTGCTGCACCTAAACCACTGCTAGGTGTTGTAACTGTGTTTGTACTATTCCAACCAGCTGTTGTAGTAGATTCTGTGCTCACATCGGCGAAAAGGTCAGCAAATGCTGCATATTTATCTGATGGATTAGCAGTATTAGATGTTGTAGGAGGAGGAACTGCATTAGGTATAGAAGTAAAAGCACCTAACCCTGTAGGAGTATTAGCACTAGATCCTGTTCCTACAGGAGCAAATGAAGCTGTAGAAAAAACCCCAGATAAACAGAGTATAAGATAGGTTTACATTTGATTTCAAGACTGAAATGTGACTTATTGTTACCAGCCCTGTAAGTATACTCTTCAAAAAAAGTAGGGGATATTGAAATGCAAATACCTATGCAGGTTGTGATATGATAAATAGTCATGGACATTTGACATGCTTTGAGAGTATGTTCACAGATGAAGAACTTATCGCCCCAACAGAAGCACTGAGCTGCACATGCGACACGCAAAAGTGTCATACATGTGGGAGGGGTTCATTGTCAAATTTGACACTTCAAGGAAGGGTTGATGAAAACTGCTGCGTGCTGGTTTATCTATCCATGTTTGCTTTCCTATCGGTTCTTGCATAAGATTTACTGTTTAGCGTATCTTTTCTTTAGTGTTTTACGTTTAATTTGATTGGGAGACGTGTTCGTCGACGTCAACGTCAACACTGCAAGAATTGGCCGTGGCACTGCAAGAGGAGTGGGTCAGATTGCCCCAAATCATGATTGGACGGTTGATTAGGAGCAAGCTACGATGAATTGCTGAATGTCTGAGGATAGGTGGAGCAATTACTCATTATTAAGACATAAATCCAAAACGTCCATTTTTCTTTTGACGGTGTATCTCTTTGCGAGTGAAATGGGGCCGTCAGATAAACCGCCCATATGTTAATGTTCCTGTGTATGCAATTGGTCTGTTATTAACATACACTGGTTACCTCTAATAAAAACAGCAGTGCATTTCCGCAGTTTTGTATTGTGTCTGAATAGCCCCTACTTTTTTTGAAGAGTATAAATGCTTGACTGGATTTGAATCGGAATAATGTAACATTGTTCTACAAACTTTCCTGTTAGATGATAATTTAATAAGTAATTTAAACATCTCAAATTTCAACCCTTTTGACATTTGAGAAGTAAGAAAGAAAATAGATAATAGCCAATTATGTATCAAGTCCTCAAAATTTAAACATACAAATTCTAGAAAAAATTATAATACTTGTACAGTACTCTAATATGTTTACAAATATTCGAGATAAGTGCAATCCTCTAGAATTTACAGATATTCACTGATTCATGTATTTTTTTTTACACTGATTAGAGTATCCCTGATGGTTTTAACAAAATGCATGAAAACTACATACATTTATTACTGATCATTTTATCTCAACAATCTAGCCAACTATCTGGGGAACATACAAACAATATTATTTAGGTGGCCTAATATAAAATGATTTTAAAGCTTACAAGTATTATTTGAGACAGGTTGACTGGAAGATACCACCATTGGCTGGCTGTTAAAATTTGAAAAGTCAGCAAATCCACCTGTTAAAATAATTGGAATAATACACATTTTAAATCTAACAAAGAAAAAAAAAAATATTTTAGTACAATGTCAAAAAAGTGTGAGTATGAAATAAGCTTCAATTCAGCATAATTTAACTACTATACAGGATTGTGGGCAATGAATTCATATTCATTTCTTTTTCTTTCTTTATAATTTAAATTTTATATTATTTCTATTCACTATGGTAGGATTTCGATTCTGATGATTGTTGTGCCAAGTTGTGGGGCTTTTGCAAATCAATTGGTCTGTTTGGTCTACCTTTAAAAACTGAAAAAGGTCAGTTGTCTGAAAAGCTGTAATCTATAATCCATTCCTACATTATTTGTTATTTTTCAAGAAATGAAATTAAATGGGGTTTAACATACTACTGTTCTGCTCTGACAGGGCTAATGTCAATGGAGATGGGCATACACAATATGGTGTGCTATGTATGAGGGAAATTTTGCCTCTACGGCCTACTCTTACATCGAATTCCAACTGATCTTTCTTCTGTATGCCAATGTGTACACAGGGCCTGGGTTTTTCGTTCCATCCGAACGACTGTTTGTTGTCCCTTGCTAGGCCCTCTGTCCTGCACCACTGACAAGTGGGAACCAAGCCAGAAAATCCTGATGAACTTTCTCAGCCAATGTAGGGATTGAACACGGGACCTCTGGGTTAGTGACCCCACATCTTACTCACTGAGCCACCATGGCTCCCATTTCAAAGATAGGTTGCCAGGCAACGAAACATACGCCCACAGCAGCTAAATCGTCCGGGCAGTCAACAAGAGTTGTCACATATTTTTAATTTTCGGTAATGAAACATTTATAATACACTAAAATCTGATTATAAATTTAAAGTCAATTGGATATTAACTTTGGCTTCTTGAGCGTCCACAAGATTTTTCAAAGTGATCAAGGCCCATAACTATAGCAGTAATTATTGGAAATCGCTGAAAATCAAAAGGCTTCTTCGTCTCATGACCTTAAACACTGTGTATAAATTTAAAGTCAATCGGATATTAACTTTGACCTCTACAGCGTCCACAAGATTTTTCAAAGTGATTAAGGGCCATAACTCTGGCAGTAATTATCGGAAATTGCTAAAAATCAATAGGCTTCTTCGTCTCATGACCTTAAACACTGTGTATAAATTTAAAGTCAATCGGATATTAACTTTGGCCTTTAGAGCGTCCACAAGATTTTTCAAAATAATAGGTTTTTTTAATCATCGAAATTAAGAATATTATTACCTGTAGCTGGTACAGAAGCATTAGTAGCTGGTGCTGTACATCCAAACGGATCGGAACCTAATTCCCCTAATAAATCAAAACCAGATTTTTGTTGAGGTTTAGAAGTGGGCGTAACAGTAGGGTTAGAGGAAGATACACTAGCTGCAGTCGGTAATGGTATCTGACCTATTACCGGTGTAGAAGAATGGGGATGTTGTCGATTCATTTGTGGAGACTGAAAAAAAAAAATATTTATCAAACATGAATTAGCAATGAATTTGTCTTGTGGATTTTTATGTACAAGAAAGAATAATGGGGTTTACCTTCCACTCAACACTAACTAGGTTATTTCAATATTTTGCTTGTTTGTAGGGACGATTATAAGGAGGAATACAACAGAGTACTCAAATAAAGTCAATAGGGTTATTCAGGCAACACTACTCATTGTCATGTACAAGTGTGAGATCGAATCGCTGATTTGCATAGATAATAGACTTTATATTATACATATAAATTTCATTATAACACTGAGCTTGGGATAAACTTAATAACATCTCTATTCTACATGTACATATCATGAATGGTCCTACAATGCCACAATGCTTTTGGAAGCTCTGATAAAACCTGTGTTAGAGTAACAGTGAACAACACTTTATAGCTAAGACAGTAACATCTTAAATTACATTTAACAACATGGTAGATGAGAAGTATAAAGTTTTTTAACAACCTATTTGCTTTGCGACAAAAATATACAAATTATATACATTACATACACAGGTGAACACTTACAATAACACTTACAATATTATCTTGTAAAACTAACTTAGGTGTTTTATCACCTAACAGAGATCTCAAAGGTTTTGTCTGATTTTTTTTACTAATTGCAGCTTCATTTATACTTCTGGCTTCATCTTTCATTTCTTGTGTTGGTGCATTATACCATCGTTTATTTTCATATTTTTGTACCATAAAATCTCGTACTCTTTGTTCGTCTCTGGAGTCTGGTTCTGGCCACGATCGGCTGTCATATAGTGCTAAATAAACTTTCCGACAAAACTGAAATAAAAAAAAGTTGATTTTCAAAATTTGAAACAGTATGTTTAATGAATTGACAATTTCACTTTCAAAAAGAACAAATTAGATGATCTTTGTCAAAGTTTTCCAACAAACACTGTACCCACAGAAATGGCTACTTCTCAGAAATCCTGGTTGAAGACACAAAAATCACAATTGGCAGACATATATATTTCTACACAATTAAAAACCTTTTGTCCTAAGTTTAATAGAGTTATATATAGTATTAATATTCTTGATCTACATGCACATACACTGTAAGTCTTACATAGGCTTTGCAGTTTACAACTAGAATTGTGAAGTTTAATTCATGTCGCAAAGACAAGGCAGCAGATGACTCTGAACTAGAACCTATTCAAAGTTTCTATAGTGCTACACACCTTACCTTAGAGAAGACAAACTCAAAACTGTATGTTAGTTAATTACACACAGTTATAAATAATGTTTACTAATATTTATTATCTTATCTAAAATATGTACTATACATGACTATATGAGTCAATGAGTATTACAATATAGATAACCAATTAAAAGTGATCTAGTTTCATATGATAAATAATAGGATGTATCACCCTGTATCATTCACAATCACTTTGATCATTTACTAAAGTATGCAGTGGTTAATCCACGGCAAAATACATTAACACAACACGATTATTACTGTAGCTGGCGTATGCATCTGTTTCAAACTCATTCCTCATTTTCTCTTTCCATAAAAACTTCAATTAGAGAAAAACCAAATCTTATGTGACATTTTTGTTGAAAAAACAAATTTTCAAACTGTATCTCCAACCCTCAGATTTATGTACATTTGTAACAGGATTATGCTGTTGTTTATAAGCAAATGACTGTCATAACAGTTAATCATTACAACCATAAATAACTGTAACATTTAAGATCACTCGCAGCACTACTTATCCTGGTGATATGTTTTGTCATTTTTCTTTTGAATTTATAAGTAATAAATCAAAGATGTCTCACCTCGTTACCATGGGATTTTAAAGATTCTATTTCATCTGGAGAGAAACTTGCCATAGATATAGATTTCACTCTGTGAGGTGGGTTTAGTCCTCGTCTGAAAATAAAAGTTTATATACACATGACATCATGATCAAAATAAAGAAATGAATGGGATTATCTGATGTTTTATTTTGATTGGCATTTGAATTATTATTTCTAAAGATTAAGTGAAAGTTGTCTTAGTTTACTAATTTTAGTTTTATTTCTGGCTTACTGTGTTGATAGTTGAACACACTACTGGTTATAAGGGAACATCAACACTCACTTTACCTGTATGCGAAATATTCAACCAAAATACCTAATTGTCATTCCACAAAACAAACATAAAATCAAGTCCATTTTTGACACAGTTCAAAGCGGTTTAGACATCTTAGTTAAGTTAAAGACACGAGATGCTGAATAGACATTAACAGATTCTCTCTTGGTTTTTTTTTAAAGAAATTCCTGTACCTTGCACATGTAGGGTGGTTATCCACATACAAACACTGCTATGATGATACGTCAATTCATTCAACACAATATTTATTTAGAAAATATTTTTTAAAGATTTAACGAAAGGTGTGGGTCAGAGTGATCTAATGCATGAGCTGTAGATCATAAGGCCTGTAAGTTATATATGCAACTCATGAGTTCTATATGCATCAAGGGTTTGTACGTGAAAAGGAGTAGGGTTGTCTAATCGATTTTCTCTGGATTCCTCTTACTTCTAAAGAAACCTGCATGCCCCCCACCGAAATACCCAAATAAATAGATGACACATATTAATTAATCGCAGAGTTATTTTTTTTCAAAAGTGTCAAGCAATCAAACTGATTATCAACTATACACCAAGTTTCATCACTCTCTACGAGATAGAATCAAAGTTATCTTGCCCCAAAGCATCGACCAATCAGATTGCTTATCTCTCCTTACCGTAAGCAGACAATGTTTATCATTGAACTCCATCAAGGAATTCACCTAATGAACGCCTACACCAAGTTTGAACATTCTAGCTCAATTAGAAGGAGAGTTATTGTGTTCCAAAGTCTTGGCAATCAAATTGCTTATCGCTCTGCTATCGAACTTAGTCAAGGTATTGATGTAATGAAACTATACACCATGTTTCATCACTCTCACTTAATTTGAACTAAAGTTACATGTATCGTGTCCCAAGCATGAATCAATCAAATTGCTTATCTCTGCTTACCCTAAACAGAAAATACTCATCTTCGAACTCCATCAAGGCATTGACCTAATAAACACCTAAACCAAGTTTGAACATTCTAGTGCAATTAGAAGAAGAGTTATTGTGTCTCACAAAAGTGTGACGGACAGACAGATGGACCCATTTTAATAGTCCCCTGCTTTCTTCGAAAGGTGGGGGACAAAATATATCACATGTAGGTCCAGAAATGAACAGGTTAATATCGGACAGACGTTAACCCCATTTTTCTTTCTCTATGATAAGAAAATAAACGTTTAAGGAGGATAACTAAACGATAATATTATCAATAAAAGAACACAGTTTTTATATAATGGTACTGTCTCTCCTTGAGGAGTCAATAGCCAGAGCTACATGTACATTTACTGGTTCAAAGGTTAATAGAAGTAACAATATGCACAGACTTGTGACTTGTCGCCTGTTTATCTTTGATCCTGTCACAGTTTATGAATTAAATTTAGGTAATCAGACAATCACGATTGATAAAATTCAGTGCATTTAAAATATGTGAATTATTCATAAACAATGTCTAAATAATCCGATCAGTGAACTATACAATAAAGAGATAGTAGCAATCAATCAAAAAGAATGTTTATATTATCTTTACAATTGGGTTGTACTAAAGTTGGTTCCTTACAAAGACACATTTATTTCTCATGAAATTCTTTATATTAAACAAACTCTGGAAAACGTACATTGTGTCAAAACATTATGAAAAAGGTAACAATCTTCGATTACATGTTGCAGACTGAAATACTGCAAGGGATCGATTTATTTTAATATCTGTCAAAAACATTAATTGTTCTGAGGGTTTGGTTTACACATGAATGTTTTTACTTGGGCATCAGTTTCTATCCGGCATCGAACTCATCCATACCCCAATTGCAAGCAAAGTTTAGGTTCAATTAGAAAAATTTGATGGATAGCCAGCATTTTCTTTAATTTGGAAATTTTAAACTTATTACATAATATCAGGTTGAATATTTATTTTACAATACACACCATAATCAATACCAATATTTTATAACTATTAATTTGAACATTTTTGTCTACTGTCAATGTGCTAAATGCAAGTTATTTACATGTACATCTGGTCATATCGTCTGCTAATACAGGATTACGTATCATGATTACTAATTTAAGCTTAACATTCTATATTATGCAAATATCACGTCAGCAAATCCTGATGACCCTTTTCAGGCTTGATGATGGGACCCTCCAGGTTAGCGAGCCAACTTCTTACTCACTGAGCCACTGTGGCACCCTTTTGAAAGGAAAGATGGACTTTGTAGAGCTAGCCATATCACTGATAGAAATAACACTTATTTGATCAATGACATTATTCAAAGAGGTTTAGTGCCTTTAAAATGAACTGGTTGTCATGAAAAAAAATGGTTGTGGATAAGGCTGGGGTACTATAGGGAATCTGAGAATTATAATATTAGACAGAAATAATATCTGTGTAAAAATAAAACAATTCTGAAATTATCAACCAGATACATTTATTAATTACTTGCACACTTTGTCACTTGTGTGGGCTAAAACAATACCCAGTTGTTTCATTCAAAAGGTAATTGTTATATTTGTGCAAAGTTAAGATTTTCCTAGTATCAGGGATAATTTTCTTAAGTAAACATGCATTATGCAAGAGCTAAATCTGATTATTGCAAGTCTTAATTTAGGCTTCAGATGTTATAGAAATTATAAATTAGATCTTTATTTAAACAACAAGACCAAAATCAACTCTGTAGACCCACGGATGGCTCGGCTACAGCTCGGATTTAAATAGGATTTCACTAATTGATTAAATCAGATAAGGGGTAACCTGATGAAAATACGTCAGTTAGATCGAGGCTAAATGATAGAGTGTACTTAGCGAGGCCGCTGTAAAGCGTTTCCGTATGCCATTGAAAACTTTACTTGATAATCGTGATATGTAGGTGGAGTTAACGCCTGTCAATCAAACATTCGGCAACGGTGAAGACACATTTCGCTACCATTTCTAGGCAAATATTACAACGATGATAACTATGTTCAGAATAAAGTAATTTGACTGAATTTTTCAATATATTCTTCTTTCATCATCTACTTTTGAACTGTTATAATGTATTTTTAAGTAAAGCACACTGCCTTTAATTACTGGCAGTTAAAATGGGCTTCCACTTCAAAATGTTGATTGCTGGACAATTATGATAACGAATGGAAGGTTTGAAAATTAATTTAATACATGAATCCTGTTTTCATGGACTTTCACAGTGTGGTGTAAATAAAAGATTTTGAAAAAGAAATAAAATCTATCTACCCTTAGGCCTACAATTATTATTTCTTAATGAAATATTAATTTATTATTAAAGATACATTAGTTAAAGATACATTATGGGAGATTCGATAACGAGTTGGCAGTTCTCACTGTAAAGTTAAAAACTAGATAATGTAAAGGCAATTTGCTGAAAATTTCATTCAAATTGATCCACTATGAACCGTGAACTAAGCGACTGAAATTTCCGCCTAGCCTCGATCATCATTACTAAAGTCAGTACGATAAACAGCATAGTCTCATTTATCCATTTAATTGTTAATTCGTGAAGGAAAGTTATGCAGTAAATCGGCTCATAATCCACTAAAGATCTCAGGCTAGCAATGCAATCTAGAGTTGATTATGGTCTGGATAGGTTAATTAATAATATTAATGTCTAATTAATAATTTAGATAAAATTTCAGGCCTAAAGAAAGACCTGCAATAGACAGATTTAGCTCTTGCATAATGTATGTTTAAGATTAGATAAAGAGCTGACCATTCTTACTATAATACTTCGAAATAATGCAAAATGAAAATATTAAAATTTCATTTAAATTACTTTAATATTCTGACCCAAGTTATCACCGTTTGTAGTTTTGACAAGATGTGTGCATTGTAGTAACCAGAGCACTGATATATTCAAGACTTAGCCTCGCTTTCCCATTTTTAAATTAAATTTTTAAATGGCGAACCGTTCTAAATTCTAATCTAGTTAAATCTTTCATATTCGATGCCATCAAGAGTTGATTATGGTCTTGTTTTGTTAATAAATGTCTAATTAATAGTTTATATAACATTTCAGGCCTAAAGAAAGACCTGTAATAGGCAGATATAGCTTTTGCATAATGTATGTTTAATAATAGCCATGCAAAGTGCTCTTTTTTTTATCAAAATAAAGAATTGAGGTCGCTCATAATTGTAGTATAGCCATGTTTGAAAATGAGTTATCGATGGTTATGTAAGTTTTCTGACATGTAACTAACTCATGTATTCCGAGCACTCTTGGTTAATTTTTAAGAAAATCTATCCAGTAGGACTGATATGTTCCAGCTGGGTTAGTTGAATTTTAATGTAAGGGGTAAAACTCATATCAGCACTAATAAATATATTTATTGAGACATGTGACTAGTTTTCATTAGGTGTCATATTAGCACAGGAAGGTATCGAAACGAAACAGATGCATTTTTCTTCGTGTTACATTACATTTACAGTTTACAAATTTGCCATTTGACTTAGATTGACAATTAATTCAGACAGTGGTGAAACATGTTGGGGTTTCTTTTTTGCGAATAAAGCTTAATAGATAAAGCTTATGACCAGTATTTGGTATAAGTTATACCAAATACTGGCAGTATTAAAATAAACACACATTTTGATGAACTGTAAATTTTAGTAAATTCTTGTAGCTATGCAACTTTTCTTGCTTTGTGGAACCTAGACATTTCCCGTGATCATATTGTAGGCATCCTATAGTACATTTGTCCATGCAACTCTGACATCACCTGCAACAACTGACAACGAACAAGAGCCGGGTTAAGTTTCCGATGGATTGGATTATTAATTTACTATTAGAAACCACTCCGAAATTCGTCTTTTTAAGTGTAATTTAGCTTGTTAAAAACTTTTTGGTAAATAAAAACAGAAAGACTGAGTAATCACAGGATGAAAAAATAATTTCAATCAAATCTTGCAAACACCCATTAGTAAACATTGCTAATCGGCTTTAAAAAGTCATGTTTTTGACATGAGATTTCATTCTTGAACTTGATGACTTATCGTCGGACGATACGATGACGATGTCGTGTTACTTACAGAATTCCACTACACGAAGTACACACAAAGGATCCAATTGTCATATTTATATATGTCGGCCCACGTTGATGACAATCAAAACACTGTTTGTTGCTGGTCAGTGACACCATGTCCCGTAACATTTTGAGATGTTTTTCATCTTGCTTTTTCTTATTTGACGCCATTTTGAGAATAAATCGTCGAATAGTGTTTCACTTGATTAAACTAAATAATAACCTGTTCGCACAGATAAAGATGGCGCTGTGTATGTAGGCTACCGAGCGAAGATATGTCACCAGTCAATATTTTGTTTCTCGTCCACTCTCACTCGGAATATTCTTGCCAATTAATCAAAAATAAATTCTGTTTTGAACACCATGTGTCAAATATATGACGTTAATGGATATAATTATTAATGCCGAGAAATTAAACATCGGAATTATGACCGTGAGATCCACCGTTTATCAGTTATCATCGATGGTTATGGATTGATGAATGTTGCACACGCAAAGCAAGTCGGACAAATCTGCAGATCTTCATTTTGTGAGATTTTTTTGTTCAATTATTTGTAAAACAAATTACTTATTGTAGTTATAAGAATAATCCAGCTGTGAATTTGCACGCCTGTGCTTTCAGATCAGTTATTGAAAAAGTAATCATGTACTTAGAATAAGGAATAACTGACCAATTTCATGAAGAAATGTCAATTTTTGTCGCTTTGAAATTGTTCTTTGATTCTTTGATTTACTTTTTATTTATTTTCTGTAGAATTGACACGGTCACTAACTGAAAAGTGTGACAAATCCTCTGCTTGAAAGTAGAGAATTAATGTCAAGTGGATATTAATAGTTAGCACAAGAACTAATATCAATTTAATAGGCTATATCATGTAATTGAATTTTTCCTTATAATAAAAATGTCTGCTGTTGAAATCGGATACCAAAACTAAAACATATAAAAGGCAAAAAGGTGTGGTATGAAGAGGGTGTGGTCATTTAATTTCATTGATGGGTATTATGATCATAAATTTCTCTAAAATGTATTTAGAGTCCAAGAACAACAGAAATTTTTTTATTAGCACAATCAAAATGCATCTGTTGGCCCCATTTAATAATTTTCCTAAAGCAGTATCATATTGATACCATGTTAGATCATATTATGCCAAGATAAATTACAAGCGCAAGTGAGAGATATGTAGGCCCTTACATGTAGCTGATACCGATATTCCAATATTCTATTTCTTGAAATGTGGACAAATTTTACTGACTTCACTATTTGGTCATGAGGATGACTTCTTCATCACCCTTTCTCTGAACATTTATGTACGCATAGCTTTAAAGCCTTTGTCAAATCTAGAATTCTCTGTAGATGATATAAACAGGATATGGTCAAAAGAAGCCAGCAGCACCTAGAATCTTCACCAAAATCTTTTCATGGACGTTTTTTTTTAAATCAAATCGAAACCAAGCTGTGAGATTACTTATCACAGATAATTTTTTGATTTTTTATTCTTAATCAAATCTTACATAATCAATTCGAGTACATTTTAGCGTGGATTAAACCTTAAAAATTCGATATTGTCCGACAACTGCAAACTTGCCATCATCATTTTTAATCTTACTTGTTGTATGTACCTGAATTTATATTTGTTGTGTTTTATTTTTCAAGGCTTGAAGTATCTGTAAGCAGTTTTAATAACTGATTAATTTAATTATAAAATTACCATACAATCTTAAAGATTATTGTGGTAATTATTATATAAAGCTCAATATGACCATGGGCGATAAATCACTTTATGCTAAGCTCATAGTAGATGTTGTTATTGGTCCTATATTAGAAAAGGTGAGTGAACACTGTTTTTGTCTGTGTGTAAGTTTACATGTTAACAAAAATATGATAATACTACATGAAGGCCTGTATTTATATTAAGATTTGATTGTATTATAAATTATTAAAATAATTATTACTGGTAGTATTAGTACCAATATTAATCTCACTGCACACTGCCATGCCAAGTGTTATTACATATGTCTTATTGTCTTGTTTCATTTACTACAACTAAGGTCTACATATACATAAAATAAGTACCATACACTGTATGTAATCATATGGCATAGTTCTGAATAAGACAAATCTAATTAAAGAGAAATTACACATCTGTCAGTAAAACTGTATAATCTCATTCATGGAAGGCTTGTGTATACTAACTAAACCCTTTTTTAAGCTCTTGTATGTAAGGTATGTACATGTACATGTGATTGTGTTTACCACTTTAACAATATATTTCAGTTAGAGAAAAAAGATATATCAGCAGCAAATACTTTGAGATCAGCTTTTGCAAAGGTGAGACCATTCTTGAAACTACTTAATAACTCACACATTTAGTTGTCGTCTGAATTTAATCAGAATGTCATAATTGTATGAAACAAAGTTAAATTTTGACTGTAGATGATAAAATTGATCAAATTTTTTTATTAAAAAAAAACATAATTAGAATGGATATTGAATATTATATTCCAGGCTGAAGGATCACTACCAGGATTAACATATGATTTTTTATGTGATTTATTACGTAAAGCAGAGATAAGTGATAAAATTGATGTGTGTGAAACATTATTAAGACTAGGTGGTAGACTAGATACAGATGGTAAGATTTATTATAGCTCTATATATAATATATTCCAAAGTGAAGTGGTATCAGAGTATCAGGTGTTTCAGAAATATTAAGCATTTAGCATACCTGGACTCATGTCCAACACACTCCACTGTGAGCCCTGTATAAATTGAAGTTATCACAAAATCCATACAAAATATATAGTTGATATTGGTGAAACAAAGAAGCATAGAATTTTAACAATTTCTGATAATTGCTAGTACAGAATAGGTCAGTAATGTTACTCATTCCTTTTTTGGAAATATAAATCTTTATTTCCATTTATCTAATTCCAAGGATTTATTATAACCGGGTTGATTTGTATATATAAAACTTTATTCAAATTGTTGATCTTGATTTACAAGCATTGTATCACAAAGCTGTTTGAGTGCCAGGCAACTATTTTAGAGTCTGAAGGAAAAATATATGTTATAGATTTGGTAAGCAAATGGCTATTACATAAAAAGTTTGTATTGTAAGTATACAGTAGTCACTCTTCACATGTATTTTACAGACTTTCGCATTCCACGAGCTGAATCAAGATTCCAAGAATTAAACCATTGTTCTACAGAATTAAAACGTGTTCTTAGTAAAATACCAGATCAAATATATGACAGAAAACTATTTTTGGAAACAATCAAGTAAGTCTAATACCACTTAAGAAATATTTGTTGATTATTTTCCCCGACATATTGTTTATGACTATCATGATGCAGTTTTGAAATGTACTGATCCAAACACATTTTTAGCCATTCAATATTCATCCAATAATGTATAGTCACTTGTATTCTGTAGACAGTAGAATGATATTATTGTAATCTACTTGGTCTGTTGCCTCTTGTGGTACAAAAAGCAATTACATATATCCCTATAGCACTTGCAGGGTTTGGATAATGCAGGTTTCACTAAAGTTATAAATGTTTTGTGTTTACAGAGATATAGCCAATGCAATAAAGAAACTTTTAGATGCTGTGAATCAAGTCATAACAGAAATTCCAATTTCAGACAATGGAAGTGGAAGCAAACAGGTATATAAACTCTTTATGCCTATTGTATGAATGCAAATCTGAAATTTCATTTCACCTGACAAAATGTCTGGCACGGTTTAAGCTGTACTAATTACATTTCGACAGACATAAATATCAATTACAACAAAGAGAGGATAAATCTGTGCTTTTCAATGTGACAGCCAGCAGTTCCCTCTCATTAATGCTATGTAAAAAGTATTTTCTGCTGTGGTTGCCCCTTCTGAATGGTTTAGGACGGAGGGTCTGGTCAGGGACAATGTATAGTTGTTCAGATGGGATGGAAAACAGAGATCATGTATACATATTCGTGTGCATATAAAAATAACCCTTGGCGGTTGGAATTTGATCTAAATCTAAGAGTAAGTCCAAGCGCCACGGTCAGGGCAAAATGTCCCTCACAGCACTCTGTATGGCATATGCACGTCTTCATTAGCCCAGTCGGAGTAGAAAAGTAGGATGTTATACCCCATTTAATTTCATTTTTCAATTATTGTCCAAAGACTCGAAAATCCTGGAATTTTGTATGACCAAAGGGAGATGACCCTTGTTAATACACTATGGCAGGGCTCACACTGTCGGTCGCCAAAGTCGCAATTTGGGATAAAAATATGAAAGTGGTGGAAAAAAAATAGAAAGCCAGTGTGAGCCCTGCACTATGGATACAGACCACCATTGACTTTCATGTTAATTCTTTTCTCTTTGCATGGCTCTAACTTTTCTCAATTCAGTTAGTGATAGTATGTTTCCATACTAGTGGCAGTTATTGACGCAGATAAATTATTCTGTCTGAGCACGACACTAAAATTTGTGACCCAAAGGGAGATAACCCCAGTTAATACAATATGGATGGAAACCACCAAACAATTCCAATGGCATTAATATTAAGTACTGTCTCATTGTACAGCTCTAAATTATCTCAATTTGTGGTCTGCCTCCATACTAATTCTAGTTATCGATGTAGATAAGTTACTCTGTCTAAGCATAACAAGACAAAAATGAAAATCCTTTCTGGTACTTGAAAACTCTTGAATTCTTGCCATTTTTCTCCTGGAGTGAAAGGAACAGTCCAGATTTCACAAGGTATCCATTATTACAGGTTGGTTTAAGTAGGCATATTGAATACAAACATGTAAATAAATTGTCAATATACCTAAATTGCTGTGTCTTAAAAGATTCACTATTCAGCTCATAATAGCTACATGTTTATATATAGTGAGCTGTTCTGCTATGGTCTGAGATAAAAAAAATTTTTGGCCTGTTATTAAGCTTATAGACCCCAAACTCTGTTTCCATTTCATTGCAAATTTATTGAGAGCTTTGGATAGTTGCGCAATGACAAATCTTGGAAAGGCTCTTTCACACAGAATTAGCTTGTTATATTTACTAAATTATATCTGGGACACCATTTGCCACCTAAATTAACAATTTATCATTGCAGATATTAGAGGACAGAAAGAAAGAATTTGTAAGATATTCTAAAAGATTCAGTAATACACTGAAAGAATATTTCAGAGATACTAACCAGTAAGTAGTTTTTTGGAAAATTTGTACCCAATCGACAATCATCTAAATATAAAAGCTGCATTATGGTAGACAAAATATTTTTAAACTTCTTCTAAATCATCTAAATTTAAAAGCTGCATTATTGTAGACGAAATATTTTTTTAAATCGCTTCTAAATTGTCATTCTTTTCCTTCATAATCATAATTAGCATTGTCCAAAAATTAAGATTTCTATTTGCAGGAATCAGAATGTTTTCATGAGTGCCAACTACCTGGTCTTCCAGACAAATGTTATATTGAAAACAGTAAAACAGGAATGTTGTTAGGTCTAACTAACTATATGTATGTAAATTGCAAGTGGTTATATTAAATTCTTATGTTTTTACTTATATCATGGTTAATAGAAATAAAAATACTGCAATATGATATGGCATTGATACTTGGTCAAAACTTACATTAGAAGGGGAAAAATTATTGACATTTCAATTGAGAGTTTGACTGATAGGGCATTCTGTAGAATATGTAAAAATTTCATTGTATACTCTTCAAAAAAAGAAACGCATAGTGACATTTCATCTTCGGGATATCCTCAGTCTACCATCGCCTTGTTGCAACAGGAACCGCAATTCGTTGCTGAACCAAACTGTTCTCCAGCGTTGCTGTGGCCATACCCTGTGTGTCTAAACCCATTGATGTCAGGACATCTGGCTTATATTCTGGTTTTACGTAGGTGTTTATGGACTGTCTGGTCAGATCCTACGCCGTCAAGGAATTGCTGCTGCAGTAGAGGTCACTGTTGTGAACCGTTTCCGCAAATGACGTAACTGGATATGACGATCCAGTGCAGGTGGGATCACACTTGTTTGGCCTGAGCTTGGGCAGTCACATGATGAACTTCGCTGTTGGTACCTATCCCAAAGGCGAGAAATGGTACATTCAGCAGCCTGGCTACATCTTTTTGGGATTCACCTGCTTGTAACCGACTGATAGCATGGTTGCGTTGATCTGCGTTCAGATGTGGCATCACTTTGCTCGTTGAGTGTTTACATGTGCAACTGATTTTAAAACCGAGACAGCCAGGATTTTAAAGGCCTTAGATTTGGGTTTCATGCGAAAAGCTTGCGAAGTAGTTGAACTCGTGTTTTGGTGCAATCAAGTGAAAATAAATTTCGGCAAAAAGTATGACCTGTCACAAATAGTGACCGTACATTTAAAACCAATAATGAATTTCTTTTAACCATACATAATGACATTAAAAACAAATGATGAAAAATGGGCTGTATGTTTCTTTTTTTGAAGAGTATATGATATAATAATTTTGTGTATTACATGTTGAACTAGATAGTTTTGTTATTGAAGACTTATGAATGAAATCTTGAAACTCTGGATCACTGCTTTGGCTTATTATTTAGTACCGATAATAATTTCAATTTAATCTATAGTAAATTTGGAATATATTTCTGAAAAAGTAGACCAGTTGTCAATTTCTTACATTTTGATACCTGTTTTGTCGTTTTTACACTTGTACAGTCAAATATCAACGGAAAACGTGTTTACTGTTCGTGGAGAATGGTTTTAACCTTAACCTGTAATATTCGCATAAGCCAGACTTGAAACAGATCAGCCAACTTATAAGTAGTTACCGGTAGATCTTCATATAATGTGGACCAATATATGCTTAAAAATCAAAACAAAATTAGATGGAATCCAAACATTCTACTGAACCACTTGTAGTTTACATATATAATAGTTGTACAGAACATTATGGGATATATATTTAGACAAATTATAGAAATTACTTAAAATATCCTTCTATTTATCAGTTCTTTACTCTGATGTTTATGTTTTATATATTTTTGTTTAACATTGTTCTATGTTAAAAGCTGTATATTTCATTGTTAAATTAATCACAATTATATTTTCATAAAATTAGTTGAATACACATATCCATTTCTAATTTAATTAAATTTTTATAGAATTATTATATTATCCTTTGTATCAAAGTCAAATTGTCATCAACTTGTTAGAACCACAGACAATGTGAATTTATTTATACTCTTTCATTCCTAATCCTACCCCATCAATAGTTACACATTTTAATTTGATTCAGATCATCTTTCATTAGACACTTTCATGTTTTCAGTTTCTATATGAAGCTCCTCTTTATTCTGTAATTCTATGTATTCATTGTTACCTTGACTGACAATTTGTTCACAGATTGACTTTAATTTCATGATGGTTAATTCAAAGACTGGTATTCTCTATTGAACAGAATTAGGCATAAGTAATACAGTAGTATATCTTAAAAACCTTTAGCCCAGACAAATATACCTTTAAACTTGTAGTCTAGATTATCATACAATTATTAACTTTGTGAAAGAATATTATATCATTTATATAGAAGGTGAGCATTATAGTATTGTATATTGGGACACTGAGAGTAAGATGTGTTTCAAACTATAACTTTAACATTTACCAAGTTCCAAATTTATCAACAAATGTTTTTATTAGGCAATTAATCTGATTTCACCTTTTTGTGATTTTCAATATATGCAAATATGAGTAGAATTACATTCAGATATGAGTAGAATTACATTCAGATATGAGTAGAATTACATTCAGATATGAGTAAAACTATTTTACCTGGGGTGTCTTAGTATTCAAATCTTTTCTGTTGTTTTCATTGGTGCTTTGAACAAATCTATCCATCCTAATATATATTAATGCGGACATCTTTACGTGTTGCTTAGAATTGTAGATATTGGTCATATATTATATATATAACTTCATTTCCTCATGATATGTACATGTATAACTCATCTGGGAATTGGTCTTACAACATAAATACCGATATAAATATATCTCTGAAACCAAGGTTGGTCTCACAAATAGTTTAAATGTCAAATAGTAAGTTCACGTTCTGCTTTAGATGGTAATCATATATTATCTAGATTACTTATAGCTATGATGATTCATTATGAAATTTTAAACATGATTTAATTTTTTTTGCGTGACAATAATGTCAGAATTTCTAATTATTGTGAGGTTTACATTTACATTAATACCATGACACATTGTTTGGCAGTCTGGAATCCTCAGGACACATCATTGGCTAAGCTAGAATCCTCAGGACAAATTGCTAGGCAGTCTGGAATCTTCTTCCTTTTCTGTGGCATTTTACCCAGTGTTCAAGACAACATATTGAAGAATTGTGTGGGAGAAAGAAGTATGTTTGATGGAGTTGATCATTTTTGTTGATATTTTACAGTAGTGGAAAACAAACCTGATTGATCACAGGATATCCAGTTGATCTGAGTGTTCATGTTGACTGAAGATTGTAGTTAAATTTTAGCACACATTTAATCGTGCACAAATATATGCTCCTTTAAATATGATTGATTGATATCATTAATTAAGTTAAAAGTAGAAAATGTCAGCATCCACTCACAATTGCCATTAAATGTTATGTATATAACTTAAAATTATCACTTTTATGTGGAAGTCTTTACAATTTCAAAGAGAACATTTTGAGTTTGCTATATTGCATTAATCTACATTCATTTTTATACTCAAAATATGAAAAGGGTTTACATGTTATCATTAGTGGTGGTATATACATGTAAGATTTCTCTGAAAGCTGGTGGGTACTTCAATCAATTTGGGGCCCTGCACAAGCGCAATCAAAAATTTTTTTGTGTGGGGGGGGGGTGAGGGGGTGGGAAGATCCAAAATTATTGGTCAGTTATTTGACAGCCCAAAAATGGGGGCCACAAACCCTTAATACCTGCAAGACATTATAATGATTTAGACACAAAAAACTATTAGTTATACAATTACTAATATTACAATTAGGAAGTGCTAAATAATTAGACAAAATATTATCAATAACACTATTAATGTTCATTTTTTATTATATAAAGATTTAAATATATAATTTTATCACATGTTATATATCATCTGTTTCCTTAATTCCAATAAATAGAATACATGATAATGTTATGTGTACATATATCTAATTAACATATATAAATATACATATAATGATATATTATATTGTAATAAATATATAGAAAAGGGAGCATTGTCTTTTATTAGTTATACTTGAATTAAAATGCATGCTCAAATAAACTCATTCGTATTAGGTTGATGACAGTGGTAATGTGCACCTTACTTTTTTTTGTGTCCAATGTTTTGTATTATTTTTAGATGAAAAAAAGGCAGACTTTATTTGGAAGAGAAGGGGGGGGGAGGGAGGCATGGATGGCCGAATGGCTAGCGTGTGCTCGTTGTATCATAAGTCAACTGGTGTGGTTTCGATTCCCCGGTTCTATGTGATAAGGGGTAGGATCGCCCGTCAACCTCGTGGATTTTCTCTGGGTCCTCTGGTTTCCTCCCACAGCTAAAGACCCATATGCGCAAGCGAATTATTGAAATAAAATTGAACCATATATTCGTCTCAAAATGATCCTTCAACATCCCAATCAACACATCCAACATATGACACATGCATTCTTTTCTTACTACATATCTTAATACTAACAGCCTTGTGATCGTCTAGTATTTGTAATTGTCTTCGTTGCTTCCTTTTCACTTGTGTATTTCTTCTTCTTATCTAAGTAGTTAAGACATTTGTCTTACCAGGAATAACAATGCAACAGTTCAGTTCTACTTTTTTATACGCCCACATTGAAATGTGGTCATATATTGTCATCGCCCCTGTCCGTCCAGCCGGCGTCCACAATTGCTTGTAGATGCTCTAGAGGCTAAAGTTAATATTCGATTGACTTTAAATTTATACACAGTGTTTAAGGTCATGAGACGAAGAAACCTATTGATTTCTGACAATTACTGCCAGAGTTATGGCCTTTGATCACTTTGAAAAATCTAAAGTTAATATCTGATTGACTTTAAATTCATACACGGTGTTTAAGGTCTTAAGATGAAGAAGTCTATTGAGTTCTGATAATTACTGCCAGAGTTATGGCCTTTGATCACTTTGAAAAATCTAAAGTTAATATCTGATTGACTTTAAATTTATACACAGTGTTTAAGGTCATAAGATGAAGAATCCTATTGATTTCCGATAATTACTGCCAGAGTTATGGCCTTTGATCACTTTGAAAAATCTAAAGTTAATATCTGATTGACTTTAAATTTATACAGTGTTTAAGGTCATAAGATGAAGAAGCATATTGATTTCGGATAATTACTGCCAGAGTTATGGCCTTTGATATTAAATGTTTTGTATGCTAAATGTTAGAATAGGACAGAACTAGAAGCCAAATGGGATGTTATTCGTAATCAGATTTTAGTGTGTAGTAAATGTTTTCATTTGTGACAAAAGAATAAAATATGCCACAACCATTGTTCATTCCACGGTCGACCTAGCTGCTGTGGTCGTATTTTTCGTTGCCTGGCAATCTATCTTTATGTCAAGCTGGATACATGTGGTACAATGCATAATAGATACAATAAGGTCATTCTCCCAATCCCACCCCACCCCAGCGATTCTGCTGATAGAAATTGCTACATCATATGGCTATTCATGACCCTGAATATGTGCAATTACTGATGATTGGTTACTTAAGCCAAATCATGCAAGTGTTAAGTTGCAAGTACTTATAGCCAGTGGTTACAATATGCACTTTAACATCAATCTGATTAAAATTAAATCAGCTATCTTCACTCAAAGTCGCAAATATAGACCTGCCGTAAAACCGATTTTGTCAATTAACGTAAACACTCTTAATCCCCCCCCCCACAGATACCAGTGACGTCACAGTGACCAAATGCATATTAGGAATGTTTATTCCTTAATTATCTATATACAACCGGCGTGTGTATTCATTAACGCCTGACTGATTCCTTAATTAATCCCCTGATTAAATAAAACAATTGACTACGTAATAATTTATTTTATAATTTATTTTAATTTAATTTAAGATCCAATTTAGAATTTGTTTTATAATGTCCCGCCCTCGCTTCTCTTGTGCAGTCCAAACGATTCGAGATACATTTCCGTCAGAAGAGTATTGTGGTTCAAATTTCCCTGAGTAAAAGAGTACAGGAGTAAAAAGATTTGGTCATGCAAAATGTATCATAAAAGTCAAACATGATTGAAACGCGATTTGTAAATGACGATCCGTTATCAGAGTAGCCAACTGTGTCTCATTTTCCTGTAGCCATCGTACGGCGCCTTTCTTTCTGCATTTGGATTTGACTTCATTACTCTGAAGTAGACCGTAAAAATGAAATACGAAACAATATCTCAATATACGTTAGTATTAGCAGTAGAAATAAACTTTGTTGGTAACCATCTAACTATCTTTGTGTATTAATAATATTAATAAAGTGGCAAGTGTAGTGTCGTTAATATCTGTCATTAATCAATCGGACATGGGGTCATAAATTAATTTACACCTCGACGTGGGATTAGTTATGCTGATTAGTATCTTTTTAGCCGGCCAGATCAAACGAACGAACCAAGTTACGGGGGAACTTTGCTACAAACATTTCTCCACTAATCGTTGAATTGTACACCCGTTACACCCTTTTATTGTATAGAATAACCAAGTTTTACTCATCAGTGTTTATAATTATTTTTTATCCAATAATCAATTAGCTTTGTTCATCGATGTTTTTTGTAATAATGTAGCCACGTATTATTAGTTGATTGGCGTTTAGACGACATTTAATTGACTTGATATGAAATCTGAACATAAATTATTCGATAGATAACAGTTTGTGATAAGATTAGGTTATAATGTCTAACATCGTTTAACTTCTTTGTTAACAAGAGCATCGCTAACGCTGCAATATACGTCCACTTTCCTGCTTTGATTGATAAGATACTTTTTAAAATGAGGAGAATGAAATATGAAATGGCTGTAATATGACATGAGACAAAGAAGGCTAGGCGTTGGGCTTGTTTTGCCAAATTTACAGACAAAATACTAACAAAAAAGTGGGTGTGACACTGCCACAGGAGGTCGGGACAATCACCAAAATAAATAGTATAAGGAATAGATATGCAAAGTTCCAAGATGATCCATTCAGAATTCAGACGATAAATACAAAAAATGGGTGTGGGTCTGCCCCTGGGGGTTGGATATGGAACAATATAAATAGGTACCACCCTTTTATTGAAATTACATCAATAGTTGCCGTCCTTGGGGTATAAGGAATAAGTATTCCAAGTTCCAAGATTATCCATGTGGCCTTCAGGCGCTAAAGGCAAAAATTGGCGTGGCTCTGCCCCTGGGCGTCGGTGCATTCACCAAAATCAATAGTTGACACCCTTAGGCTACAAGGAATACATATGCCAAGGACAAAGTTGATCCATTCAGAACTCCGGCCTGTAAACGATAAACACAAAAATTGGGCGTGGCTCTGTCCCTGGGGGTCGGTATATGCAGTTGTCGTCCTTAGGCTATAAGGAATACATATCCCAAGTTCAAAGACAATCCTTTAGGAATCGTGGCCTGTAGGCAACTCACAGAGACACAAAGAACAAATGGGTGTGGCTCTGCCCTTGGGGGTTGGGCAATCACCAACAAACAATAGAGAGAATCCTTAGGGTATAAGGAATAGGTATGCAAAGTTTAAAAATAATTGCGGCCTGTAGATGACAAACAAATAAATACAAGAAATGGGCGTGGCTCTGTCCGAGGGTGTCGGGCATGCACCAAAAACAATAGGGATCATCCTTAGGGTATAAGGAATTCATACGAAATTTTTTCGTGTTGGACATGGACCAATATATATATAGGTACAACATGCTGGATCATTTCGAATTGGATCCAAATTTGTTAATAATGGCAACCAGTTACCTGTATATCATTTACAGACAAAAGTCAACAAAAAGTGGGCGAGGCACCGCCTAAAGGGCTGGGGGTGGGGTGGTGGAGGAGAGGGACGTGCACCAACATCAATAGTTGCCGTCCTTAGGGTATAAGGAATAAGTATACCAAGTTCCAAGATAATCCATTCCGAATTGTAGCCTTTGGGCGCTAAAGGCAAAAAATAGCCGTGACTCTGACCCTGGGGGCCTGGCATTTACCCAAATCAATAGTTGACGCCCTTAGGCTATAAGAAATATGCCAAATACCAAGCTGATCCATTCTGAATTGCGGCCTGTAAACGACAAACATGAAAATTGGGCGTGGCTCAGCCCCTGGGGTCGGACATGCAGTTGTCGCCCTTAGGCTATAAGGAATACATATCCAAATTTCAAAGACGATCCATTAAGTATCGTTGCCTGTAGCCAACACACAGAGACATAAAGAACCAGCGGCTGACAGGCAGGATACGCCCACATTTTGCAAGAGATGGATAGAGAACAAGCTAAAAACAAACGGGATTTTTTGTACAATCAGGGGCAATAATCCAGAAAGTTAATGGTCTGAAATGCGCAAATACCAAAAGGGACTGAGATCTTTGGGATATAAAGATATGTTTTAATTTTCATCAGAATCGGATAAAAATTGTGACCTCTAGAGGGCCGACAACCTTCGTATTGCATAGTTTTACACAATTCGCGAACAAAGAGCGGCCATTTTGTTGGGCAGTTTCATTTCGATTTTCCCGAAATTCGAATTCAACCTTCATTATGGTGGAATGGTGAAATATTTAAACGGTTTTTAAAATCGGAAAAAAATTGTGACCTCTAGAGAATCAGCAAGCTAAAAATGCCATTTTTCGAACAATCAGGGGCCATAATCAAGGACGTTAAGTTCGGGTATCCGCGATTATTCACACATTTTTTTTAAATCAGATAAAAATTGTGACCTCTAGAGGGACCTAAAGCTAAAAACTTGATTTTTCTTACAATCAGGGGCCATAATTCAGGAAGTTGCGTGAATATCGAAAGGAACCAAGATCTTTGGGTTATAAACTTACATTTCAAGTTTCATCAAAATCAAAAGAAAGTTGTGACCTCTAGATAGGGTCCACAACATTGATATACCATATTTTTACGCTATTTGACTACGAGGCGTGGCCATTTTGTCTGTCAGTTTTGGTTCGATTTTTACGATATTCCAACTCAACCATCCTTAGGGTGTAATGGTGAAATATCCAAACTTTCTTTTTAAATCGGATAAGAATTATGACCGCTACAGGGTCCAGAAGCTAAAAACGCGATTTTTTCGTACAATCGGGGGCCATAATTCAGGAAGTTACGATTCGATATGCACGAATATCAAAAGGAACCGAGATCTGTGGGTTATAAACTTACATTTCAAGTTTCATCAAGATCAGAACAAAATTGTGGCCTCTAGAGGGTCCACAACCTTGATATACCATATTTTTTTTACGCTATTTGAGAACGTAGGGCGGCCATATGTCTGTCAGTTTTGGGCCGATTTCACGAAAATCGAACTCAAAAATCCTTAGGTTATAACTTTGATATATAAAAACTTTTTTTTTTTTAAATCGGATAAGAATTACGACCGCTATAGGGTCCACAAGCTAAAAACGCGATTTTTCGTACAATCAGGGGTCATAATTCACATTTCAAGTCTCATCAAAATCAGAAGAAATTTGTGACCTATAGAGGGTTCACAACCTTGATATACCATATTTTTACGCTATTTGAGAACAAGGGCGGCCATTTTGTCTGTCAGTTTTGGGCCGATTTTCAAAAAAATCGAACTAAGCAATCCTTAGGGTATAACGGTGATAAAAACGTTTTTTTTTATTTTAAATCGGATAAGAATTACGACCGCTATAGGGTCCACAAGCTAAAAACGTGATTTTTCGTACAATCAAGGGCCATAATTCAGGGAGTTACGATCCGATATGCACGAATATCGAAAGGAACTGATATCTTTGGGTTATAAACGTAAATTTCAAGTTTCATCAAAATCAGAAGAACATTGTGACCTCTAGAGGTTCCACAACCTTGATATACCATATTTTTACGCTATTTGAGAACGAGGGGCGGCCATTTTGTCTGTCAGTTTTGGGCCGATTTTCACGAAAATCGAACTCAACCATCCCTAGGGTGTAACGGTGATATACTAAAACGGTTTTTTAAATCGGATAAAAATTATGACCTCTATAGGGTCCACAAGCTAAAAACCCGTTTTTTCGTACAATCAGGGGCCATAATTCAGAAAGTTATGGTCCAATATGCGCGAATATCGAAAGGAACCGAGATCTGTGGGTTATAAACATATATTTCAAGTTTAAACCAAATGGGATAAAAATTGTGACCTCTACAGTGTTCACAAGCTAAAAATCAAGGGCCATAATCCATGAAGTTACAGTCAGATACATGCCAATATCGAAAGGAACTGAGATCTTAGGGTGATAAACCTATATTTCAAGTTGCTCCACCAATCCTCAGACATTCAGCAATTCGTCGTGGCATGCTCCTAATCAACCGTCCAATCACGATTTGGGGTAATCTTACCCACTCCTCTTGCAGTGCCACGGCCACTTCTTGCAGGGTTGACGTTGACGTCGACGAAAACGTCTCCCGATCAAATTAAACGTAACACACTAAAGCAAAGATACACTAAACAGTAAATCGTATGCAAGAACCGATAGGAAAGCAAACATGGATAGATAAACCGGCACGCGGCAGTTTTCATCAACCCTTCCTTGAAGTGTCAAATTTGACAATGAACCCCTCCCACGTGTATGGCGCTATTGCGTGTCGCATGTGCAGCTCAGTGGTTCTGACTATCATATCATATCACAACCTGCATATGTATTTGCATTTCAATATCCCCTACTTTTTTTGAAGAGTATATTTTACAATTACATTGACAGTTTAATCACTCACCAAACGGCATCAGGAACTCTACGATGATCACATATTTGATATTCATGTCCATAATTTCCATGCATTTTTCGCGCCAAAATTTAACCTCAGTTATTACGCCCGTACTGTGCATGGAACCGTATTTTAAAGAATGTAATATATGTTTATTAAAGACGTTGAGGTAAAAAGCATAAATCAATCTTGATGCCGATTAGGTGTCAATAGATCTTAAGCATGTTATATAATTGTATACTTATATCGAAGAGCTTTAATAAAGGGTCCTTTATTGATTGTTTATCTGAAGGTAATAAAGTAAGATTTATCGAACGCCATTATTCAGTTTGTCGTTACCTGACATATACTATTCAAAAAAAGTAGGGGATATTTGATTTTGGGGGCATAATACTAAAATATGCAAATGACTACGAAAAAAGTCACTATAGAACCTAACAGAAGAAACATTTCCAGTTACATGTGACGCCCAAACGCACCAATAGCTACCGCATGGAATGCAGGTGATGCTTGGGATCAACATGGGGGTCCAACCCAAGATTTGCACGACTCTGACTTTGAATGTTACAGTCATTGTGGCATTGAATTCCAGGGTGGAAACATCAGTTTAATTGTTTTAGTGACCAGAAAACCAATTTTGATATGCGTCGGCTTACCCAAAATGAAAGGTTACGTGCCCTTGGCATGCTACAGATCGGCACAACACAGGCGGTTGTGGCGCGGACGATGAATGTTTCTCAGTCTGTCATAAGCAGGCTATGGTCCAGATACCGTGATACACAATCTGTACAGGACAGACCACGCTCAGGTCGACCAAGGGCGACAACTCAAGCCCAGGATCGATTTATCCGTACCTTGGCCTTGCGAAATCGTGTCATCACAGCAAATCAGATCAGCGCTCGTCTTCAAACAGACACTGGTGTGAGAGTGAGTGGCCAGACGATTCGGAATCGACTGCATAGGGGTCACCTTCGCGTCCGACGTCCTCGCGTGATCCCTTGTTTGAGAGATCATCACATTCAGGCAAGACGTCGTTGGTGTAGGGATCGTCAACACTGGGATAATCGACGCTGGAGCAATGTGATGTTTTCAGATGAGTCAAGGTTCACTGTTGATTTTTTGGACAGACGTAGGAGGGTGTGGCGTCGTCGAAACGAGCGCTTCCAAGACGTTAACGTCATCAGACATGATCGATTTGGGGGTGGTTCTGTTATGGTGTGGGGAGGCATCACTGTTGCTGGAAGAACGGCTTTACATATTGTTGCAGGGCGTGTTACAGGCCAGTACTACCGGGACAACATCTTGGCAGTCCATGTTGTGCCGTTCGCACGACGTCATGGCCGCCGTTTCATCTTCCAGGATGACAACGCAAGATGTCAAAGGGCCAGGATCGTTACAGGTTACCTCCAACAACAGAACATCACCGCATTACCTTGGCCAGCACTGAGTCCCGACCTCTCCCCCATCGAGCATGTCTGGGACATGCTTGGACAGAGGTTACGTCAACGTCAACAACGTCCTGCCAATGTCCAAGAACTTGCTGCTGCGTTGCAACAGAAATGGGACAATCTGGACCAAAATGACCTTAGACGTCTCATTAGGATCAATGCTTGTTTGGCAAACAGAGGAGGATTTACCCGTTACTGACTTGGTTGTGATGCTGTGGTAACTTTGCTGTTTGACCCCGGGTATCATTTTACTCTTATAATGGTCAGTCTGTGCCTTACTTAGTCTAACGATCATTTGGAATAAATCGATGAATGTGAACTTCATTTCATTTTGTCATTTGTTTCTTCGTCACTTTCATTAGGTGACTTTAATAACACTTAAAAATCAAATATCCCCTACTTTTTTTGAATAGTATATTAAACCAAGCAGAATCTAGGTCTGGCCAATCAGACTTCGTATCGAGAAATGGGCGTCTTTCGTAAATGATCTTCCACTAATCAAAAATGAGTTTAATCCTACACGTGGCATCTTAATAGTGCCGGGACTTTTGGGAGATATAAATAATCTAGCTTAGAATTCACCATTATCTTCACTTAATAAATTACTAAGAAACAACAATATTGGATCTCTCTTATATTCAGGATAAAAACAACCATCAGAAACCACTTTTACAATACTATATATAAGATAGTTGGACTGTTTTTGGGTGACCTCTCTCTTTTTGAATGCAAACTAGATAAACTTTGCAACATCTTGTAAATTGTCATGGATTTAGTTGATATGACCAGCGAAAAATTTGTTTTGAATTTGCTTTAAAATGTAGATTTGAATACCTGAAATTGCAGGAATATGCTTATTCCAATTGGCAGATATCGCACTTAAAATCAAGTTATTAAAGTCGGGATATATATGACCTTGACTTATCAAGCGCGGGAGAACCGGGCCACACATAGCAACCAATTGGAAACGCAGAAGACAAATCCGGAGACCAGACTAGTCAAACATACAAGAAAGGGACGGTGCAAGTGATTAATAATACACTAATCAAATGAATGGACCCGGGGATCGATCGTAAGCGTCCACTGCACTATACAGTTCAGCATGTCTTCCACGCCTATTTATAATATCATATGCACGTATACCAGTTCAATATTTGCTACATACATTGTACATGTAAATATTTAAAGGTACATTCCCACGAAAGTAGAGCAGTTATTTCCAATAAAAGTAAGACAAATTTTGATATACAATCAGCAGATCTAGAAGCTGAGAACAGGGGGTGGGAGGAGGCGGTTCCAAATGTAGCGCGTCACCCACGATCCCACCCCACAATGAATGTCAACAAAATACTGGCTATAACACTTCGCGTCCCGGTAGAACATAGGTGGTATTGCCTATATAGTTGTTCGCCGATCGTTATCTCGTAGGAAAGCAGTTTTATTCAGGTTGACATAAAGTTCATGTCATATTATGATTGTTATTGAATTTTCTTATTAAATTTTTGTGAACCTTTGGCGCAGTGGCTATAACACTGGGCAACCTGAAGGGTGGGGGGGGGGGCAGGGGCAGATCCAAGGGGGAGGGGGGTCTCAGCTACATAATTTCTTTTGTAAATCAACACTTTTTATGAGAAAAATTTCTCGGTCGTGTGCTTTATCCTTTATCGTCAGATGTGGGACAGGATGGGCACTCAAAGCACGAGATAATGATATAGACATTATGTGATATCACAATTAATGCTTTCAATCCATGAAATTGAATCACAATGTCATTGTATCAATTCATAATTCAAACGAGGTGTTAAATTTCTCTGTTTAAAAAGCTCAATGTGTATGTATATACGCCAAAATGACGATAGAGACCATGTGGGAGGGGAAGATGCATTGTCTCAGGAACCTGGTAAACCCCCTCCTGCAAAAATTCCTGGATCCGCCCCTGGGGTCGGGGGGTTCTCCCTTGAGAAATCTGGCATTTGTGGTCATTGCTGGGGGGAGCAAATTCTTGTGAACGAGAGGACCAGAAATGGGAGTCAATGGGACAGAATCTGGAGATTCTGCCTGTCAAGTTCGCCTGTTTTGTAAGAGTTGACAGAACATTTGTACAGTCTGTCGTCCACACGACCCGCACACTAGTGGTACAACTACCTGGGCGATTCACTGTAAACGCGAATATGATGTGATGAGACAGTATAGGACACAGGAGTGGAAGAATGATGACATCATGGAATCGAGCCTGTATACAATGTATAATAGAGAAACTCAATCATGCTAGAAGAGTACGCGATTCCCTGGGGAAAAAAATAAAAAAAGGGGTGCGCACAGAGCAAAAATGTAAGGGTATCACTACTGGCATCCAGCTGGCTTCTTGTGTTCTAAAGTGACGTATACTTAGGGAGCACTTGATGGAATGGCAGAGACTTAAACGTGACACAGGCTGTGATTTAACGTGGGGATTGGCAGATGACAATGGACAGTGAGTAACGACAAATACAAGCCATTATGGACCCTCCCCCATCAAGTCAATGACAAACAAGGATGCCAACAATAGATTACTACGGCTTGGGGTAGTTTCTTGCTATAAAATGTTTTGAGAGGGACCTGGTGTAAACTTTTGATAATTAAATTAGATTAGATATGTTTTCAGTCTAAATATATCATCAAATCACACAGTTTATAAGGTGAAAGGCATCTTTAAATCTTCATTATCATTGAGTCACGCCTGCATTGAATTAATTGAATGACATTCGTCTGTTTGTATAAAGGATTAAGCGTAACATGATATTTTATTCACTTTAACAGTCTAGAATGTCACGAGAAATAACCTGAGTGAGTTAATAACGGAACTTGTAATCACCTTCCACACCCGACCCTCACATATAGATACATTATAATCCTCACAATACCTTAACTATTAGAAGTGTTGCATAATGGTGTTTTGGCAAGTGTCATGAAAGAAATGAAAATGGTGCCTCTCTGTACTAACGATACTAAACTGTGAAATAAAATTCGAAATGCGACAAAACTTACATGTATACTGTAATTAAAATATCGCTTTGCTACATCATCACATGAAAGGACCAAAATATCAAAATATTATATGTATTTACCATTATTTATTACAAACATGTATTTAATTAATTTATCACGTAGATATATCTTGAAAGCAATCATTCACCATACCCCCCCCCCCCCCGTCTCAAGGGGGAACCACGCCGGAAAATCTGGATGAACTTTCTCTGCCAATGCAGGGATCCATAACCCGACCTCCAGGCTAGCGAGCCAGCTTCTTACCTACTTAGCCACGTGATTCCCATACATCGAGAGAGAGAGAAAGAAAGAGAGAGAGAGAGAGAGATGGTGTTTAACGTCCACGCGACACAAGCTAAGTCATTTCGGGACTAACATATGGCTCAATTTTATTTCAATAATTCGCTTGCGCGTAGGGTCTTTAGCAGTGGGAGGAACCTGGAGGACTCGGAGAAAACCCATGAGGTTGTTGGACAGGCAAACATACTCCATGGCACGTACAACCGGGAAATCGAAACCACACCAGTTGACGTGCTAACCATTCGGCCATCCAACCCCCCAAACAACATCGAACGTGATATGGTTTACAAATACTATTTCAAATATAAGCTAAACAGCATTTGCTAATTTTTATTTAAAGCAAGTGCAGGATTTGGAGAATTTTATTTGATTTTTTTGTTACAATTGAGCAAATTAATATTTATATTGTACGGTCTATATTAACACAGGGTACAATTTTATGGATACACAATTACTGAGTTTAATACTTAAAGCGAGGTTTCGACAGGATACACTCGTCTTTATCAAGCCCTTCTCTCTCTCTCTCTCTCTCTCTCTCTGCTGTTCCACCTTTCTTCTGGGGCCAGGCGATTATTCAGTCAAAGGGTGATGTGGGACTCAAGCTATGCACCCCCCCCCCTCACAAGTTCCAAATATAGTTATGACCAGCGATTTGATTATAAAACAAGGGCAATCAGAATCCATTACCAATATACATCCATACAGAAGATCAATAACTGTAACATAGAACTATAATCCATATACATGTCCGACAATGTTGAAAATCAATAAGAGTAACACAGGACACTAATAACAAATGTACATAATAATTATATAGTCATAATGATTATCTACAACACAATGGTAAAGGGGTGGATAATAGCTATTTATGATAGAGCAGCCGGGTTAATCAAACTGTTAGGAACAGTTATAGATCTAAAATGATTTAGTGTTATAAGGGCGTTACTGGTGCATTATTGCTTTTCTAATTGTTCCAGATGCATTCTAGGAAGGGGAAGTGGGACTTTGAAAAACTTATTGTGAATGGTGCTTTCTAGAGTTTATCCTCAGTACCAAACTTCCCCTGACGGCTTTGCTTACCAATGCATCCCAATCGACGTACATTCAAGACTAAAATCGTCCCAAAACTACGTGAGAATTGATCAGTGTAAACGTAACATTGATTTGATCTCTAGTTTTGCGCATCATTGTCCAGCGTTTAAAAATAAAACGCGAAAGTGTGAGTAAAGTTACTTCGATATCCACACGCTTGCCTGGCCTTTCTCACATTAATAAATCGACCGCGAGACTTGACTAAGAAATGGAAGAAGGATGAAAAACTGTCATAATTCGTCATTCTATTATATAGAGACACTGACAACTCAATACGTTAACTTTTTTTCTCTCCGTGGCTCACAGCTGTAATAAAAAAGGAGATGAAATGAGGTTTCACGTCCCACTGTTCTGGACCAGTGAGTGAGGCACTGGCTCGCTAACCAGGATATTGTGGGTCCAATCCCGATGTTGACCGATAAAGTTCTTCTGGATTTTCCCTCTTGTCAGTTGCGAAGGACGGGGGCTTGACAAGGAATAGCGTCTTGTAATTTGGATGGTAGCAAAAATCGAGGTCCTGTACGCGTTAGAACCCCCGACCGTTGGAATTCATTATCCCGGTTGATGCAGAAAAGTAGGATGTTAAACCCATTTCATTTCTTTGTTCAATCACGTTCTTGCACGTAATTTGAGTTTTCTTTCTGATAAAGCAAATAATAAGCACATCCTTTCATTTCACTAAAAGTAAATACAGTTCTCAGATAACGGACCATACATAACACATAGATTATAAAGTCGGTGTAGCAATATACTACACCTAATCTTTAACGCATATTCAATGCACATGCAAGACTACCGATCGGACCCCCGCCCCACCACCACCCTCACACCCTCACACACCGGGCACACACTCAAAGAAAATATTAATTTTAACTGATTTGAATATTTAAATTTAATTATTAAAGCAGGGCTTTGGAATCTAAAAAATCCTGCGAGCCTTAATGCTTAGAATGCAATTGTTTTTCGTCTATATGCTGGTATCGTCGTGGGACGAAGCTGAATTGTGTAGAAATAATTAAGACACGGTAATCTGGGGCTATGTACAGTATCTGGGCGCAGGTGACCAATTATCGGGTTTCTGACTATAATAGCATTATGCAACTATATAATAATACCATATCTGTATTACAATACTGTAATTATATAAGAATATGATATCTTAACACTTTATTTTCCAACTGTTATGGAAATTACCAGAACATATATATTTTTAAGTTTTTAAGGACCTGTAAGTAAACTATAGGCCTACACCTGGCTCGGCCGAAACTGTTTTCAGTTTTAATTAATTCGAGGGCCTGTGGTTTTTGACAAGTATATTTGACGAAGCCTGGAAGAAAACTGCCACTGCTAACTACTATAATTTAAGAAAAAAAACACTTCTTTTATGTGAAAACAAGAAAAAATATAGATAATTGGCATATACTCTATAAATGGTTTTGGCGGGAATAATTCTCGACATTCTGTCGGCGAATCCTTCCTAATTAACAGCTATTAACCGGTATTTAAAGTTCAGATGCCGTATCAATTTAATTGACTTTTTTACGATTAGTGTGGCCTATTGATCTTATTTAACTTACATTTAGACACAGATAGCTAATTTACACGCATGGTAAACGTCAGTAATCCTCTCGCATAGACCCCTTTGTTTTTCTTTCGTTCCACGTGTTTATGTGTATCGTAGCAACGAATAGCGTGCTACACCGCCGTTCAAGCCAAAGCCCGACTCCCCCTTTGATTTAGTTTTCTGCTGTGTTGGAGTATTGTAACATGAATATAGATATGTACTACAAAAGAAAGCCTTGAGTCGGCGACAACTTAAAAAAGACTGTGTAGGCGCCTATATAAAGATTTATTATCGGTTCAATAGGTTTGCCATTATTGTTCTCAGGGCATTTTCTCCGAAATATAACCATGTCAATGCCATTATAATTTGTGGAACGTGTGCTGGACTAGAACACCAATTGACCAAGGAAGGAAGAGCAGACGGTATTTCAAATACTGAAAAATGGATGATACCTTGTGTATAGGAGATATTGTGTGTTTATATTCAGAAGAAATTAACGGATTTGTTTTATCCTTTCAAACAAGGTAGGTATAGATCATAGGTCACGTCATGAAAGCCATTGTTTGTTGACCAAATCAGTTCACGCACTCTTCTACTTATAAAAAACTAATCATAGTATCTGTGTAATAATCACATTTATATTCCAGTCTGTCTTGGTTTATGTTTTACGAAATTGTAGAGAATACGTACTTGACAAATTTAAAATTTTTGCCAGGAATTTACAATAAATTTTCATATTACATCTTTAAGAATCAATTTTAGCTTTATAGTTGTTTTTATTAGCAAATAACAGAAATTTTTAATTCAATTCCTTCTAACATTAGCACATTTTTTCTTCCTAGGTCAGATTATAGGACAATATATTAATTTTATTATATTCTCTTTTTAAATAAATTAATGGATAATAAATGGTACTAGTTTAGTGAGATTGCACCACAATTTATTTTATTTAATAGTGGAAATATACGAAGACAAATCTTTATATTATATAATAAGCTTATCACAAGAAAAAGGTCGTCAGATTTGGGTATATAACTTTTTAAACAATTTTCAAGAAATATTGATTTTTTTTTGAAGTGCCTTAAAACACATTACAACAAAAAATTGTAATGGAACAGCACCTACCGATTGAATTCAAAAAACTAAACTGACACAAAATAAGTTATAATCAAACCCTAAACATCAGAATATAAACAGTAAAAGATGCATGTGTTCTATTTATGGTAATAAAATAGAAAAGAATGTAACATGATTCGAGTTATATTTTAAGCTAGAAACTCATAATTTCGGTAAACCTGACATTAATCAATGCAATATAAGTATATCACTGGTCATTGCTTTATATTTAAAAATATCATTCTTGATTAGGCCTGAAAATCCTTTTTTTTAGTACACATGTTATGCTAGTGACCTAACACAATTTTAACATTGTCACTTAACTGAAGGAAATATTTGCTTAAAAAACAAAGTAATGTAAATTTACATGTAGACATCAGTATCTTAAACCATCCCTAGTATTTGTTTGAAAGACATCCTGTTTAAGTATGTGTAGGTGTAACATTAATTAACAGTAAACCCGTTCAGGGTATGCAGTTTGAATTATCTAAAAAATAAGGCATATACGTGTAAATATAAGAATAGGATCCAGATGAATGGGTTTTTTTTTTGAGCAGTAGTAGGACAATAACAAAATATCAACATTTTCATATATTTTTGTTAATGATATATTATTTAAGAATTAGATAAAGAATACTGTAGTTGAAAAAAATAAAATAATGAATGTATTGAAAATTTCAGTCAAATTACTTTATTTTGTGCAAAGTACTTGAAAACTGAGACTAAGTCTAGATTATCTATTTTACCCCTAAACTCTTGAATGTATTGAAAATTTCAGTCAAATTACTTTATTTTGTGCAAAGTACTTGAAAACTGAGACTAAGTCTAGATTATCTATTTTACCCCTAAACTCTTGAATGGCTGCAGTGTTCTAATCTATTTAAAATCGGAGCCATCTGATGGCCCAGAGAGTTGATTATGGGCTTCTTATAATGTTTAAATAATAATTTATTTAAAATACTCATGCTTGTACATGAAGTTGTGAATAAACTATTATTATCTATCTATACTAATATTTGTGACTGTCGGTTGTTTGTCTGTTTGTCTGTCTCTTCGGGGTTGGCGGCTACACTAGGTCTGCCCCGAGTCTGAAATTTGGGGTATAGGCGTAGCTCGGACCGGGGAGTAACATAGGCTAGGTGGCGTTAGTCTGCCACTTCCGGTTTCGGGGTTATGACCCCCAAGCGAAGCCGGGCATTCTTCTAGTTATTATATAAAATTTGAATCCAGAAAAAGGCAACCTGCAATAAGCAGATTTAGCTCTTACATAATGCATTGTTAAAGATACATTATGGGAGATTCGATAACAAGTTGGCATTTCTCACTATAATAGTTAAAAAACTAGATAATGTAAACGAAATTTGCTGAAAATTTCATTCAAATTGATCCACTATGAACCGAGAACTAAGTGATTGAAATTTCCGCCTAGCCTTGATCATCATTACTAAAATTAGTATGATAAACAGCATAGTCTCGATTATCCATTTAATCGCTAAATCGTGAAGGAAAGTTATGCAGTAAATCGGCTCATAATCCACTAATAATTGCAGGCTAACAATGCCATCGAGAGTTGATTATGGTCTGGATAGGTTAATTAATGTCTAATTAATAATTTAGATAACATTTCAGGCCTAAAGAAAGACCTGCAATAGACAGATTTAGCTCTTGCATAATGCATTCTTAAATGTATTGTCTTCCCAGTTTAATTAAATGTTACAAGGTCGCCTCTATATGCATCCTATTGTACTGTCTCTACTGCTTTTTTTATTTGTCCTTGTTCTGTGGTTCAGTTTTAAATACACAACATGCTTTAATTCTTCCTTTTATTAAAGACAAGTTGTGCATTGATTTTAGTAAAGATTTTTCAAAGTTGTGCATTGATTTTTGTAAAGATGTTTAAAATTATTTTTATTTACAAAGAACAAATGTCTAGAACTGGAGGTTTGTGCAGTATATTATTGATTATTCTTTAGAATCTATATATTATTTAAAGACCCATTAGCCCTGGGAATGTAAATAGAAAAATAAATACAGTTATTATCACAAATTCAAAATTTCATTAAATTCGAATGAGTTATTTTTGAAATAGCATTTCTGATGTCCAGCAGAGGGATATACATCTCTCTGATGAGTGGCTTATTTTAGTTTGAGTAACGCTGAGCCTTATGCTAAATTTTAAACTTGATCAAATTTTATTGCCTGAAACACCCATGGGGAGCAGCATACCCTACAATTGAATATATCACATTATTAAAACAAACATATATATATATATACAACTGGTAAAATGTGATATATCATATCAGATTGTATAGCTAAGGGGATAATGAACCAAAGAGCTACAGATATGTAAATCGGGGTTCTCGATTCAGCCATATTTGCCAGTCTTGAATGACTGACAGTAAAATTGACCAGTGGGACAAATTACTTATCATTCATTCACATGCGTAGAATTATGACTTCAATGAAATTAGCCTTAAAATACAGTAGATACAGTCAAATGGTTAGATTATTATGTGTAAAACACAGAAAAATATCTGTGAAAAAAGTTTGGTAGTGCTTAAATTTGTCATGTACTTTGAAAAAATATTTTGCTAATCTGAAGAAAACATAATATGTTAATAACTAACAGACTGACAAATTTTTAAAGATACATTCCCGGGTACAAACTGGGTGATTTGATATATTTGGACTAAAAACATATTCAAACTAATTAATTCATCATAATTTTGCTTCAAATCTTTCTCAAAACATTGCAATTGTCGGGGAATACCCGGCTATAAAAAATCGATCAGAAGAGGTCATGTTTGTGTCACGTGACACAACGGGTGGGAAGTCGGAGGAGAATACATTGCATACACAAGACGATGTTGCCTTTATCGCTGACTATTTATTACAAATATCGAAGGCTAATTAAATTTTCGGATTATCCACTGCCCCCGTCTTTTTCCGTGATTTTTATCTCAGAAAGTGTTGTACGTCTAACTCTTCACAAAGTTTATCAACATGTACATCAAACGCTCAATCACTGCACGCAACCTTCAATGTCACGCATGCAGACACTCCTTATCGTCGTGCTGTCGATTAGGGAAACCTGTACATTTTTGTCCTGTATGTGCTCCATTAGTGTTTTTCAGGGAATCCAGTATTTTTCTAGTAAGATTGGATATTTCTACTTTCCATATATACCAAAATTGACATACTTTTATTGGAAATAACCACCCGATAAATACTTTTCTGGGAACGTAGCTTTAAAGCTCTTGTAATAAGCAAGGAATTCAAATTGAAATTATTTTTTTTCACTGTTTTATTACATATAAAAACAAAATTGATCTTGATTTGTATCAGGTTTGAAAAATGAGAGGTTTGTTAATGCATGCTTATATTACTGATTTATGCACAAATAGAGATTTCTTTGTTAAAGTATTTATGTAAATAGAGACGTATTTGATTATTAATTTTTGCTGGTTGATTATATATAATCCCTAGTGTATATCTTTTAGGTGAATATTAATTAATCGCAATAGATCAATATTGTATTCATGTTCTTTATGTTGTAGTTCCGTCCATTCTGAGATAGCGGTAGCGCGAGGACAGGACCGAGTTCGACCTCAAATACCTGACCAACAAGGTAAATTACTTATATATAGTAGTAGAAAATGATATTGTATTACTGGTAGTAATCAATAAAAGATATACTCGACCCACAGCAACAACATGATTCTCATATTTCAGTACTACATATTGATTTTTCAAATCATCCTTACAAACAACAAATCATCTTCACCAGGTATTACATTATGGACGTGTTGCAGATGACTAAAAGAAGTTGACATTTGCTATGATGAAATGATTTTTAACTAAATTTGAAAATGGGATTTGGAAAAAGAAAATTAATATCGATCTCCCCCTCCATTTTCTTTAGTCATCATCATTCTTTTATACTACTGGGTTTCTCTTTTCCAGTATCCAATTTCTCTTTCTAGTGATTTTCTTGTTGAAAACTATTTTTGAGCCACAGTGGCTCAATGAGTAAGTAGCTAGCTCACAAAAAGGAGGATCCATGTTGAATGCCAATGTTGATTTTCCATGGTGGTTTCCCCTTGCCGGTAGTGCAGCACCAAGTCCTTGGCAAGAAGAAAAAGTGTGTAATCATTCGGACAGGACAGAAAACAGAGGTCCTGTGTACTTTTTGGAATTCAAAATAAATGTAGCCTGTAGTGCTGCTGTACAGTCAAAATTTCCTTCATATAGCATACTGCATCCTACCAAGTTGTGCAGGACAGAGGGCCTGACAAGGACAGCTGTCTAGTCATTTGGATGGGATGCAAAACTGAGGTTCAGTGTATACATTGGCATGCACTTAAAAGATCCCTTGGTAGTTGGAATTTGATATAAGAGTAGGCGATAGTGCCGCTGCCCGAGTAAAATTTTCCACATAGCACACTGTATGGTGTATGCCCGTCTTTATAAGCTCATTCGAAGCAGAACAGTAGGAATGTAAACCCCATTGCATTTCATTTCATTTCTTATAGATGTATACTTAATTTAAATAACATTTTGCATGACTTCTGGCTCAACTACTAATGAATTTAATACTTTAATTTCAGTGATAGCATTTGAAATATGTGTAGCCAACAGATATAAACTTAACAAGAAATATTTAAAATCGGTAACACAGTCCAATGATGATCCTGATAATATTGCGCTGAAAAATAATGTTTCTCAAAATAAGGTAAAGCATAAAATTATAATGATAAACCCAATGTTAAGGGTGATGGATAAATCTCTGTGAACTTTGTGCTCAAACTTGGTTTTCATCAGATATCTGTAGTTTGTTTTTACCATTTGTCTTCATAATATACCCTTATACCTTTGGAGACATTTTTTAATTTTTAGTGAATTTGCTTATTGAGTAATGGTATCAAATTGACCCTGTGTCCTCACATGACACTTGATGATTCTTTATCAGTCATTCCCAGAACTTCATTGGTTTAGATCCTTGATTTACAATTATCGAGTTCCTTTTGACCAGAGGGGCACTGAAAAGCTGAGGATTTTATATGGCTTCTACTCTTCTACACCAGCCAGGGATAAAATTAATGAGATATACCTGTTCTCAATTTTAAATTTTTTGGGTAAATAGCATTCAACCATTGTTATCTTATATCCCTTCAGGCTTTTGTTGTTATGATGTATATCTGAGGGGGGCCTGTAATGCAATACATATAGTAAATGTGATAGATGTATCTTAAAAGTTATTTTAAATAGAAATTCTTGTTATTTAATCCCCTCAACCCAATTTAATTTGAAGCAAATAAAAAAAATGTTTGTACCGGTATTCCTCTTTTGTCTTGTCAGTTTCCTGAGGTGACATGAATCGGGGTAATGTCAACATAGTGAGAATATTTGGGAGTGACATAAATTAGTAGACTGATTTCATGAATCCTTTTTATTCTATTTTCCATGTTATATTATCTTAATGAATCATTGATTACCATATTGATTACAGTTGATTAACTAACTTATGATTTTAGTTGTGGATATTGATTAACAGGGGGCTTGGGTGGCCAATTGGTCTAACACATGCACTTTAGATCATTAAATCTGTCATTTCCTAGCATGTACAGAAGGTGTAGGGTCGCCTGTCCAACCTTGTGAGTTTACTCTAGTTTCCTCCCACTGCTCAAGAACTCTACATGCAAGCAAATTGTTAAAATCAAATTGAACCATAGGCATATATTTTATTCCCCAAATGACCTGGTTTGTGCCCTGGATCTTAAACTCTCTCTCTCTCTCTCTCTCTCTCTCTCTAAATTAACTTTTATAGATTTGTATTGTAGTTTGTGGAACTCAATATGAGCTGTTAGTGTATGTGAAAGAAGTCCACCCGGACTTAGGCACACTTGTTCACCCCAATAGAAACCACTCCTAGCAAAACGTCTTGTGTCCTCAGTTGAGTATCTTAATCATAACAGCTAGGTGCCTAAAATCACAGGACTAAAACTATGGCGGTATATTAGATTCAAAATTCTAAACTTCTAACTTCTGTTCATGTATTTTTTAACTTCTATTTATGTAATTTCTAACTTCTATTCATGTAACTTTTAAATTAAGACAATGTATAATCCAACTTCTTTATTTGTTCAGTGTAAATTTTAATTCTATTTCATCTTATTTCTATTATTTAGACGAAAAACGTCTTCTTCATTGATGCTTTACACGTTTAGCATCAACATCAACGAATTTATAATTTTTACATTCTACCTAGCAACCATCATTATGAAGTCGTTTGGTGTCGCCACTGCGTGCTCATTTGGTGATTGCGCACCTGGTCAGGACCATTATGTTGATATAAACGACTCGTCCTTCGTTGGGTTGAAGGTTGGACAGAGTGCTGAAATTTGATGAGAGAGAGAGAGAGAGAGAGAGAGAGAGAGAGAGAGAGGCTTGATAAAGACGAGTGTATCCTGTCAAAACCTCGCTTTAAGTATTAAACTCAGTAATTGTGTATCCATAAAATTGTACCCTGTGTTAATATAGACCGTACAATATAAATATTAATTTGCTCAATTGTAACAAAAAAATCAAATAAAATTCTCCAAATCCTGCACTTGCTTTAAATAAAAATTAGCAAATGCTGTTTAGCTTATATTTGAAATAGTATTTGTAAACCATATCACGTTCGATGTTGTTTGGGGGGTTGGATGGCCGAATGGTTAGCACGTCAACTGGTGTGGTTTCGATTTCCCGGTTGTACGTGCCAAGGAGTATGTTCGCCTGTCCAACAACCTCATGGGTTTTCTCCGAGTCCTCCAGGTTCCTCCCACTGCTAAAGACCCTACGCGCAAGCGAATTATTGAAATAAAATTGAGCCATATGTTAGTCCCGAAATGACTTAGCTTGTGTCACGTGGACGTTAAACACCATCTCTCTCTCTCTCTCTCTTTCTTTCTCTCTCTCTCGATGTATGGGAATCACGTGGCTAAGTAGGTAAGAAGCTGGCTCGCTAGCCTGGAGGTCGGGTTATGGATCCCTGCATTGGCAGAGAAAGTTCATCCAGATTTTCCGGCGTGGTTCCCCCTTGTCAGTGATGCAGGACGGAGGGCCGGACAAGGACAGCTGTCTAGTTCTTCGGATGACACGAAAAACCGAGGTCCCATGTATACATTGGAATGCACATAAAAGATCCCTTGGCAGTTGGAATTCGATATAAGATAGGCGATAGTGCCGTTGCCCGGGCAAAATTTCCCTAATAGCACGCTGTATGGCGTATGCCCGTCTTCATTAGCCCAGCATAGGAGCAGAACAGTAGGACGTTAAACCCCATTTCATTTCTCTCTATGTATTCAATTTTAACACTCTGCCAAACCATTCAACCTGACGAAGAGCGAGTCGTTTGTATCAACAGAATGGTCCCGATCAGGTGTTCAATCGCCAAATTGAGCACACAGTGGCGACACCAAATGACATCATAATAAGATGCAACAGAATTAAAATTTACATTGAACAAATAAAGAAGTTGGATTATACATTGACTTAATATAGAAATTACATGAATGGAAGTTAGAAATTACATGAATGGAAGTTAGAAATTACATGAATGGAAGTAAGAAATTAGACGATAGCATGTTAGAATTTTGAATCTAATAAACCGCCATATAAAATACCCCCATTCAACAGATATAGTACATATTATCAATTTCTTTCCTAAAACATGATAATATCCGTTTTCTTATAAATAAGTTGTATGTTGGTTTCAAAATTTCTTATACAGGCAAACCTGTTCATAATATATTGTATTTTGTCTGAAATAGAAATCGTCACTTTAAAAATATACATATATATATATATATATATATATATATATGTGTGTGTAGGCATAATTATATATCTACTATACAAAAGGTATATATATATTACAAACTAAATCCTGGTTACAATGGTATATTATCAAGGTCAAAAATAGTTTATATAAGAAATAAAGCAACACTTGGCTACGCATGGACAATTAATAGTCTACTTAAATAACATTTGTCATAAGTAATATAAATAACTGTATTAAATGATCCTAACATTACACCTGCATCTTTATCTGCATCTTATTTACCGATAAACTTGTTGCTAACAGAAGTCATTTATATTTATCTTAAAGGAATACTCTCATTTTAGTGAACATTCATTTTTTTTTCTGTTAATGGTTAATGCGTGCACGTTGGAACAGAAGGTCTGTCATTGAGTCAAACGGCGTTTTTTCATTTCCCCGCTTGTTTATGACAAGAAGTAGAGTCACCTGTCCAACCTTGTTGGTTTTCTCTGGATCCTCCGGGTTTCCTCCTACTGCTAAAGATCCGTATGTGCAAGTGAATTAATGAAATAAAATTGAACCATATGTTAGTCCCAAAATGACCTAGTTTGTTTCAAGTGGAGGTTAAACCCCATATCTCTCTCTCTCTCTCTCTCTCTCTCTCTCTCTCTCACTTCTGCCTCAAAATCATGACTATTCACCAAAACCTAGCTGAAAATTGAAATTCAAACACTTTTTTTCAATTCAAGAGCAATAAGTGAACACAATATGCCGTTCAGTGGGTGGGGGAAAGGAAGAAAGATAACTACTATCCATCATGAGGTCAAGGGAAGCAATTACTAGTCTTAATCTAAACAGAAAAATTTAGGTTATCCTGTTTATGTATAGATTTGTTATTGTATTAAAACCAAAAGAGTGTCATTATGGTTGAATCTGACCAAAACTGTTGTCAAATGAGATAAAGATAATGCACATTGGTACCAGGATCAAGGTTTCAGCTTTTAGACTATCTGTATATATATATAATCACACATAGGTGCCACTGGTATAAACCAGTAGACGTGGTACAAGGGTTAATCAGCGAACTGGATGTATGAGATGTGTTGTTGACGTTTGGGAAAGTAGGACGAGGGGAAATGTGTAGGGAGTGAAGTGCTGTAAAGGGATAGTTAGATGTATTATGAATGGTTAGAGTTGCTGTGGTGTTACGGTGAAATACTATGCCGCCACCGTAACACCACAGCTTTATGATTTGTTAGACAGGGGTGATGTAATGGGTGTCAACAACTGGGTATGCTGGTACCGTCGCAACGTAGCCGTGAAATATATATTGTGGGGGGGAAGGGCGGAAACGGAAAAATATACAATGTTGACAGTATGTGCCAGGCATGAGGCTGCGCAGACCGAGCGGCAGCTCGATAGGGAGTGTGTGGGAGGGTCACCCTCATAAAAATTTTTTTTTTAAATTTCAGTTTTCTGTAAGCAGTAAAAACACTATTTTGGCATTGTTTGCGGGGTTAAACCTAAAAATCACATTAATACACCTATTGCACGATATTGTGAAACTAGCTGACGAAGACAGCTCGGGCGGCGATTGTTCGACTCGGGGCTGCTCTGTCAGTATCTAACAAACGCATTTAGTTGGCGTACAACTTTTAAAAACCGAATGTCAGTATGGTATTTCTCACATAATTGGTTATCGCAAAACCAGAGTAAACTGAAAGCGAGTAATCTCGACTCAAACCTATAGTCTATAGCCTACTTACTACACTCGTCACTAGGCTTCCTATATTATTGTTTGTGGACGGTTTACTACTCAGTGATAAGCCTGCGCCGCAAAAAGAGGTCTCGCCTTTTATTATTAGTATAATGACTTCCTCATGTGCGGCAGGTTAGTTTGCTTCTAAAAACACTGTTTTCCGTTCCAAAAAATACAAAAGTAATTTTCTACCAGATGACCATGGTTCTTTTCACCGAGACTCGATAATTTCTCTCGGTGTAAGGATATAGCTATGGATAAGTTCATACAAGGTTGTACTTCACAGACTGTTTACCTCCGAACTACCTCCGCACGAAATCCCCGATTAGGGTACTTGTTAAAAGAAAAAGAAATAGTACCTGTGCGCATGCCAGTATAAAAAAACTAAGAGTTCGCGCATAAAAATGCCCGAACGTACCAGGCGCCAGGTCATCAAGGGTTGCCTGTCAAACAATCTTCTTTATTTTTAAAGTCCATAATGTGAACTCAAAGGGATTTTTTTTTTTGATGACTTTCCTTGAACTATTGATGTTGTGTACTATAATTATGATTTGTATTGATTCTTTGATTTTCTATTCAAATACGTCTATTTTGGTCTTGAGTGATTATTCATGTTTTATTACCTTTTTTTTCCATGTAAGTTTGAAGAGTAGAGCAAAAGTGATGCTATATAGTTTTAACTATATATGATAAAATATTGTTTTTTTTTGTATGAATATAATCTTTATTAAGGTTAATGACCTAGAACGACTTTCAAGAAACTGCTGTAACTGTTATAATTTTAATGATTATCAAAATTGGCATCAGTGAAACATCCAATTAATTTATCAGAAGTACACACATATAGTATTCATCATTAAATTCTACATACGAAGCCCCACCAGTACTATATTGCATGAATGTGCAGTGTTCTTAATGAGTTAGAAATAAGAATGGGACAGACTGTTTTAATGTTGAAATTAACAAATTCACTCAAAAGATTCATTTGAACTTTGAATCCCGCTTTTCTAAAATCATGTATCCACTACTGAATAATAGTGATATTTGATTTTCCTGTGGACGTATATTGCCGTCGCCCCAAATTTGCCGTCCGCCATGCCAGCTGTCCACTATTTGTTTGTGGTCACTCTACAGGTCACAATTCTTTTCCGATTTTGACGAAACTTGAAATATTGGGTTATGTTCAGAAGATTTTGGCTCCTTTCGATATTGGCATGTATCCCATTGAAACTTCATCGATTCATCGATTATGGCCCCTGATTGTATGAAAAATCATGTTTTTAGCTTGTGGACACTCTAAGAGGTCATAATTTTTATCTGATGTAATATGTAATAACAAGGTTATGGACCCTCTCGAGGTCAGTATATCATCTAATGTACTGGTATTTGATGTTTGTAGATAACTGCAGATCTAGAAAGTGAAGATAATGCATTAGAACAGAAAAGACAACAGGGTAGAAAAGTTTTATATGGCCAAGTTATACAGGTAAAATATTGTCTTTTGTATTGTCTCTTGAGTTCAGTCACTTTTATTATACTCTATGCTTCTTACTTAGTTTTTTTGAAAAATGTGGTGTCAAATTAAACTTGAAAGGATATAAATTTTCTATATCAAATGTTGTTTTTTTGCTCTTGGAAGATTCACTAATTCAGTATTATTGCTTAAATTTGTCTGCTTCATTGCTTTACCATTTTTGTGTATGGTAATATAGTCAGTTTGTACCATGTTTTTACTGTAAAGTTAGTGTATTTTATCGGTCTTAATAATAAAGGCTGTTGTATATTCCAAATGTATAATTCTAGTATGCAGATACCAAAAATATTAGTAAACCAAACAGTAAAATTTACAAAGTGATCTGTAGATATAAAATAGTAGAATAGGATTAATACATTGACTGTGCTAGCTGACTTTATTGTATTATACTCAATATTTGAACTGATCACATTGAGCACATTTTTTCAACCAAAGCTTTTGATCCAACTTACTTTTACAATAAAGTCAGCTAACACAGTCAAGGTATGAGATAAAATTAATGGTGTAGCACCTAACATTGTAAAGATGCAATATGCTGCTAATTATTAAGGATCTACAGGTAACAATAATCTGTGTCAGTTGCAAGATATATACAAAACACCTACCAGCTAGCTATCTGTGGCTTTTAATTACTATTTTCTAGCTATTCCACAAACAGTCTGTTCCTGGTTTTCCTTTGGTAGCTAACATTCTTGATAATGCTCTGTGCAGTACAAATATACTATTCAAAAAAAGTAGGGGATATTTGATTTTTAAGTGTTATTAAAGTCACCTAATGAAACTGACGAAGAAACAAATGACAAAATGAAATGAAGTTCACATTCATCGATTTATTCCAAATGATCGTTAGACTAAGTAAGGCACAGACTGACCATTATAAGGGTAAAATGATACCCGGGGTCAAACAGCAAAGTTACCACAGCATCACAACCAAGTCAGTAACGGATAAATCCTCCTCTGTTTGCCAAACAAGCATTGATCCGACGTGGCATACTCCTAATGAGACGTCTAAGGTCATTGTGGTCCAGATTGTCCCATTCCTGTTGCAACGCAGCAGCAAGTTCTTGGACATTGGCAGGACGTTGTTGACGTTGACGTAACCTCTGTCCAAGCATGTCCCAGACATGCTCGATGGGGGAGAGGTCGGGACTCAGTGCTGGCCAAGGTAATGTGGTGATGTTCTGTTGTTGGAGGTAACCTGTAACGATCCTGGCCCTGTGACATCTTGCGTTGTCATCCTGGAAGATGAAACGGCGGCCATGACGTCGTGCGAACGGCACAACATGGACTGCCAAGATGTTGTCCCGGTAGTACTGGCCTGTAACACGCCCTGCAACAACATGTAAAGCCGTTCTTCCAGCAACAGTGATGCCTCCCCACACCATAACAGAACCACCCCCCAATCGATCATGTCTGATGACGTTAACGTCTTGGAAGCGCTCGTTTCGACGACGCCACACCCTCCTACGTCTGTCCCAAAAATCAACAGTGAACCTTGACTCATCTGAAAACATCACATTGCTCCAGCGTCGATTATCCCAGTGTTGACGATCCCTACACCAACGACGTCTTGCCTGAATGTGATGATCTCTCAAACAAGGGATCACGCGAGGACGTCGGGCGCGAAGGTGACCCCTATGCAGTCGATTCCGAATCGTCTGGCCACTCACTCTCACACCAGTGTCTGTTTGAAGACGAGCGCTGATCTGATTTGCTGTGATGACACGATTTCTCAAGGCCAAGGTACGGATAAATCGATCCTGGGCTTGAGTTGTCGCCCTTGGTCGACCTGAGCGTGGTCTGTCCTGTACAGATTGTGTATCACGGTATCTGGACCATAGCCTGCTTATGACAGACTGAGAAACATTCATCGTCCGCGCCACAACCGCCTGTGTTGTGCCGATCTGTAGCATGCCAAGGGCACGTAACCTTTCATTTTGGGTAAGCCGACGCATATCAAAATTTGTTTTCTGGTCACTAAAACAATTAAACTGATGTTTCCACCCTGGAATTCAATGCCACAATGACTGTAACATTCAAAGTCAGAGTCGTGCAAATCTTGGGTTGGACCCCCATGATGATCCCAAGCATCACCTGCATTCCATGCGGTAGCTATTGGTGCGTTTGGGCGTCACATGTAACTGGAAATGTTTCTTCTGTTAGGTTCTATAGTGACTTTTTTCGTAGTCATTTGCATATTTTAGTATTATGCCCCCAAAATCAAATATCCCCTACTTTTTTTGAATAGTATATATATCGATGTAGCTCCTATTATAGTGTAGAAATATTAAAATTGATCATATTTTCCCCTCATTTCAGTTACGTCATCTATTTAGTGATAAATATGTCCATGTATCAACAACAAAAACATCCAATACAGAATCTAATAATATGGCAGTAAGTTAATTCTTCCATTCCCTTTAGAAAACAACACTATAATCCAATTATCAGATGTTTTTCATTCATTCTATTACTTATTTTATATTTTACTGGATTCAGTTTTACTTAATATCTGACAAGTTTTAAGATTATATCCGTAAACAGCCAAAAAAAACAACTGTCCAATGATCTATTTATAAACTTAATGAAGGTCTTGTGCATAGCAGCAGTACTGAAATGAATATATTCAGTGTAGAAAATCCAGAACCATAAAGATACAATTTAATTAGATGCCCAGAGACCTGTTGATTATATTGTGCCGCTGGTATCAAGTAAACTGTTTTGGATTGTGGAAGAGTCACATGATAGTGATAGGTATCATGCATGATGCTGTGTATGCTGAACATTTCCAGAACATCTCTTTTCTTATGAGATTTTACTCACTTGCTGAATTTGTCAATTGTATTTTGTATTTTACCTATGGATATGCTCAATCTGGTTAAAACACAGATCCTATTTCGTTTCGTTTTTATAGTTCAGAATTTCGTTTTACTTGTCTTTACTACACTAGGATCTGGAAGAGTTGTTATCATTGACGTGTTCGGGCTGATGTGAGGGATTAGCCAATGAAATGGTCTGTTAGGGCGAGCTTTTGGCCTTTTGGTGCACGGAACTGTAGGTAAACCACTAGAAACGTCAACGCTGATTGATTAATTAATGTCTGATGTCATAGGGTCAAAAGCCGCTCGTTTGGCCCCTGACTTGAACTCCCACTATAACTTGTCAGATCAACGCTAATTGATTAATTAATGTCTGACGTTATAGGGTCAAAAGCCGCTCGTTTGACCCCTGACGTGAACTCCCACTATAACTGGTCAGATCTTCATGCAGTGTAGGCCATTGAAAGTATAAAAAAACGAAACAAAATATAGATCTATTTTAATCAGATTTGGGATATGCTTGATCATCTAGTCCCAAGATTTTTGTTGTCTTTTTTTTTTATCATACAAATTTACTTTTTATCCAATTGAAAGGTGGAATTACGATCAGAAAATGCCAAACACTGTCAGTTTCGTATCATGCCCAGATATAAAGTTAAATCAGAAGGTGATGTGGTAAGTTATTTCTGTTTTAATAAGCTAATCCCTAACCACAATACATAGTATAAACATGGTACACATGATGCCTCCTTTAACAGGATTTTCCTTTGGGTATCTAGAATAGTTTCTTATAAAAATATAAGTACAGTAGAATCTGTATTAAGCAGCCACCCAAGGGAATTTTCACAACTGACCGCTTAACGGGAGTGGCCTCTTAATAAAATCTCATTGCTTTTTGTGCCGACATAAATTAAATATTACTCTTGGATGCATTGGAAGCGGTAAATTTGGCCGTCGCTGAATCTTGCGCCGAACGAAAATTCTTTACTCAAATCTCGGACATAACTTAACGGGAGTGGCCTCTTAATAAAATCTCGTTGCTTTTTGTGCCGACATAAATTAAATATTACGCTTGGATGCATTGGAAGCGGTAAATTTGGCCGTCGCTGAATCTTGCGCCGGACGAAAATTCTTTACTCAAATCTCGGACATGACTTCTGTAAACTTGTCATTTTGTACCAACCTTCGATACTACTGTCTACCATTGTGATGCATTCGATAATATTTATCCATTTTTGTGAAGAAAATCGATGAATTCATTTTATTTTATCAAAAAAGCACATGAACAAAAAAAATCGCTAATTTTATCTCCTATTTAAAGGGGGTGTAACTCTGTATGTAATATTATAGGAGGCGCTAAGAGAGATACTAGATGATCGTGACAAAACTCGGTACTTTTCTTTTATTCAATCAGTATCAAATAATGTGTCGTTACGCGTGAAAACAATGATCAGGTTAGTCGTTTAATAAAACAAAAGATTAATTAACAGATAATCCTGGGTTGATTGTTATGTTTACATTTCTTTTTACCTGATCAGTGGGGGTCCAGTTAATTAACTACTACTCACGGGATTAGCGGGGGTGTTACAAAGAACGACAAGATGGTATCATTCAACAATGGCCGTTGAATGGGCGATGTTTTGTTGAATTTATTAGTAAAATAGTGACCGCTGGCCGCGTTAGAGGAGTGACCGTTGAATAAAGAGATGAAACAACAGAATTTCTACGGGGGGAATTTATCGTGACCGCTTACAAGGAGATGTCGCTTAATAGGAGTGGCTGCTCATACAGATTCTACTGTAATAGTATTATTTGAAATATTTGATAGTTTGGGTAACTATATCAGTCAAGGAAAGATGAAAATAAATAATTGCTAGTTGTAAAGATCCCTTCATTACAATTTGATTTAGAACAGTGATTCTCAACCAGTGTATCAATCTGAAATAAACAATGTGATAAATGTGACGTGAGATATCTTTTGTTAGAAGTGCCTAGGTTGGTTTTCTTTAGTGTCTATGTTATGGTAGAATAACTGATACAAAAGTAGAAATCTTTTGAGACAGGTGAAATTAAGAGATGTAAACGTGCCAAATCTCATACGGCTGATGTCGCGAAAAAGATTCTATTTTGATGGCGTTTTCTCAGATTTATGATCATATTTTGAATGGGGTTTATGTTTTTAAATAAAATGTGGATGTATTATGCCGTCGCCCCTGTCAGTCTGTCCGTCCGTCCAGAATTTGTTTGTGGACACTCTACAGATCACAATTTTTATCCTATTTTGAGGAAACGTAAAATATAGGTTTATCTCCCAAAGATCTTGGTTCCTTTCGATATTGGCATGTATCGGACCATAACTTCCTGGATTATGGTCCCTGATTGTACGAAAAATCACATTTTTGGCTTGTGGACACTCTATTATATGGTTGGGTTGGGTCACAATTTTCATCTGATTTTGATGAAACTTTAAATGCATGCTTATAACCCAAATAGTGTAAAAGTATGTAATACCAAGGTTGTGGACCTTCTTGAAGTCAGTTTTTATCTGATTTTGATGAAGCGTAAAAGATCTTGGTTGCATTCGATTTTCGTCCATATCAGACCGTAACTTCCTGGATTGGAAATAAAAATCACTTTATTTTTAGCTTGTTCTCTGTCCATCTCTTGCCAAATGTTGGCGTATCTTTGCCTGGCAACTGCAGGTTGTTATTATTATTATCATAATATTGTTTGTCTGTATAATTATGTTCCAATAGGACAACTAACGACATTGTAAGCTAGAGGAGACATAAATTTAGGTGTAGCACCTCACAGTATATGAGATTGCACTGCCTTTGTAACAGTCTCAGATATTGTCTGAACATGTATTGGGGGTGTTGGATGGCCGAATGGTTAGCATGTGTGCGCTGTATCATAAGACCTGTCATTGAATCAACTGGCGTGGTTTGTACGTGACAAGGAGTAGGCTCGCCTGTCCAACCTCGTTGGTTTTCTCCGGGTCCTCCGGTTTCCTCCCACTGCTAAAGACCCCTACGTGCAAGCGAATTACTGAAATAAAGATTAAACCATATGTAAGTCCTGAATAGACCTAGTTTGTGTTGAGTGGACGTTAAACCCCATTTCTCTCTCTGAACATGTATTGTCAGCTTGTAATGTCACCTTTTGGTCTATAGATGCATAGTAAGTACCAATTGCTGCTGTAAAGATCGATAAATATCTAGTCATTGGAAATGATGGTATTTTCAATATATTTATTTATGATGTTTTGTCAGCCAGGAAAAAAAAGAACATTTGTAATGTACTAAAACTCATGAAACTCTTATAAGGAACTGAATCAAAGACTTGCCATGAATTATTAAATTTCAAAGTGAACAAGTGTATTATATTTCTGTTGCTCTGCAACGGAAGTAAACATTATGCAGCTTTATATTATTGTTGTCTTATTCTGTTTTCTTTCTGCTATGCTTCATTTAAAGCTATTGTATGATGTATATATTATATTTTTTGATGTAAATATATATTAGATTGTTTGATGATACAAAAAAAGTCTTAAAATAGAAACTGATTGAACAGTTGATAATGGCAACAAATAATAACAAGAGCATCGCTAACACTGCAATATCAATAGTTGCCATCCTTAGGGTATAAGGAATAAGCATACCAAGTTCCAAGATAATACATTCAGAATTGTGGCCTTTAGGTGCTAAAGGCGAAAATTGGGCTTGGATCTGCTCCTGGGGTCGGGGCATTCAACAAAATCAATAGTTGACAACCTTAGGCTTTAAGGAATACATATGCCAAGGGTCGGGACATGCAGTTGTCGTCCTTAGGCTATATGGAATACATATCCCAAGTTTAAAAACAATGCATTAAGAATCGTGGCCTGTAGGCAACACACAGAGACACAAAGGACAAATGGGTGTGGTTCTGCACATGGGGGTTGGGCAATCACCAAAAAAACAATAGGGGTCATCCTTAGGGTATAAGGAATAGGTATGCAAAGTTTCAAAAGGATCTGTTAAGAATTGCGGCCTGTAGGCAAAACACAAGACACACAAACATTGGACGTGGCTCTGTCCCAGGGGGTTGGGCATGCACCAAAAATAATAGAGGTCAGCCTTAGGGTGTAAGGAATAAGTATAAAAAAAGTTTTCAAGACGGTCAATTAAGCATTGCGGGCTGTAAGTGACACACAGACACATAAAAAGAAAATGGGTGTGGCTCTGCCCCTGGGGGTTGGGCATTCACCATAAACAATAGGGATGTTCCTTAAGATAGAAAATATAAGTATGTAAAGTTTCAAGGTGATACATTAAGAAATGCAGTCTGTAGATGACAAACAAATGAATACAAAAAAATGTGCGTGGCTCTGCCACTATGGGGGTCAGGCATGCATCAGAAACAGTAGGGATCATCCTTAGGGTATAAGAAATTCATATGAAAATTGTTCAAGGCCATCGATTAAGAATTGTGGCCTGTAGGCGACACACAAACACACAAAAAGAAAATGGGTGTGGCTCTTCCCCGGGGGGTTGGGCATGCACCCCAAATGATAGGGATGTAGGCGACACATAGACACACAAACACACAAAAAGAAAATGGGTGTGACTCTTCCCCGGGGGGTTGGGCATGCACCCCAAATGATAGGGATGTTCCTTAGGGTACAAAGAATAAGTATGCAAAAATTATATGTTAAGAAATGAAGCCTGTAGACAATAAACAAACATGGGGCCGGGAATGCCCCAAAAACAATGGGGATCATCTTTAGGATATAAGGAATAAGTAAGTAAAGTTTCAAGATGATCACTTAAGAATTGTGGCGACACACAGACACCCACCCACACCCACACCCACAAACACACACACAGGGGTGACGGCAAAATACAACCACATTACGAATGTGGACATATAAATATGAAATGACATATTATACAAGAATCACACAAGTTGGATATGTCATTTTTTTTTTTTTTTAAATATAATATCAATTTAAATTCTTGCTACATATATCAAGCTTTTATTCAACATCACCAAAATTCAGTGGATCATTATCATTGGATTGATTCTAAAAAGAAAAGAAAAAGAAAAGATGAAGCATGAAATATATGTCATCAGCTCCAGCTAAATGAAACAAATTACGCCTTTGCAAAAACTCAAATTTGTATTCAAACCCTTTAAATTAGTTATGTTATATATATATGTGCAGATTTCCTAGCTGAGATAATTAGCTTTGAAGTTCGTATAAATGATAATATTAATATGTATTTTGTTGAACCATCAACGAAACGTTGCTTTAAATAAAATAGTAATTGTGTTCCATATTATGTTTTTGTATTATGTATTTTGTAGTTCATAAATTGTTTTATGATAATAATGAGTATATTTTTTTTCTATGATTTGTAGGTACAAGTTGATGATCAAATAGTGTTAGAAAGTTTTAAATCATCTGGACAATATCTACATGTTAGTCGATCACCATTACCCAAAACATCAGTCTACAGTCATTGGTAAATTATTACACACCTTGCTCTTTAGAAACACAGTTGGGGCTACTGCCTGACATTAAGCAAGGAATTTGCAGATCTTTAGCTTATATTAAAACTTTTGTCTCTTATAGTTTTCGAGTTTTGATTATGTTAATTTATTATTCAGACCTTAGCAAATAAAGGTAAGGTATTAAATGAGGTCCATTCATATATCCTTGTGTCCTGGTTTTGTTTCTAGAGCATATATTAATCATTTTTGAAACTTTGTTCATAGATAAACTATTATTGTGCTTGTTCCCGCTGCAAATTACAAATTTCTTTGATTTAATTATTGGGGTGATGATGATGAGTCTTTTGCTTCATCTTACAGTTGTGAGTTAAATTTATCAGTTGTACAGTCTGGTTTTACTATCTATAGAAAACATAAACCTGGTCAAGATGATGATAAAAAAATCAAGGTAAGAATAATACAATAATGCAGAAGGTATAGTACAATTAATACAAACTCTTATACAAGATATACATTTAAGATTAAAATGGAGAAGACAAGAAAAACAAATCATTCTTTCTTGATGGCAACGAGAGAACACTGTATGGTATATGCCCGTCTTCATTAGCCCAGTCGGAGCAGAACAGTAGGACGTTAAACCCCATTTCATGTCTGTTGATCTTTCTGAATTTTAGGTTAGTGATATGTTACGATTTTATCATAAAGAAATGGAGGCCTATTTAGTAGCAGAAGGATTATTTGATGATGAAATAGTAGAAGATGGTAAGTCTGATATAACACATATCTGGATAATACAGCAATGATTTGATCAAAATATTAAAAAAAACCCCAAAAACCCTTTGCCATTAAACTTATTAGTTATGATTAAATGGAAATAAAGAATTCATACATCACCTTGAAAAATTTAAATTTATTGTTTTAGAACATTATTTCCACCAGTTAAGGGTAAAGGAAAAGGAAAATTGTCATGTTACAAAAGCACATATTCATGAGAATTGAGCCTCATTCCAACAAGTTTTTTGTGATTATTTACAGTTTTTAATTGATGACCTTGTGACACTTGATAGATAAATATTGTCGTATAACCTTATCACATAATATGATATTGGTTAAAAAAAAAGGACATCGGGCTAATCTATTATTTTCAATTCCAGTTCATTTGCGAGTTCGGACAGTTGACCAAAATAATCCGAAGACATTATTTCCTAGTAGTTCAGCTGTAACATACTGGCAGATTGAACTTCAAGAAGGACCCATTGCAGGTAATTTTTATTTCTGTAAAAGTTGAAGTTTCTTTAGTTATTTTTTTTTAACCAAAGAAATGTATTTGCCTTAAAGTAATATTTGATTATATTTTTCAAGAATAATTGACAGTAAGATCATGTAAAACTGAAATGAAATGAAATGGGGTTTAACGTCCTACTGTTCTGCTCCTATACTGGGCTAATGAAGACGGGCATACGCCATACAGTGTGCTATGAGGGAAATTTTGCCCGGGCAGCGGCACTATTGCCTACTCTTATATTGAATTCCAACTGCCAGGGGATCTTTTACGTGCATTCCAATATATACACGGGACCTCGGTATTTTGTATCATCCAAAGGACTAGACAGCTGTCCTTGTCAGGCCCTCCATTCTGCACCACTGACAAGGGGAAACCACGTCGGAAAATCCTGATGAACTTTCTCGGCCAATGCAGGGGATCGAACACCCGACCTCCAGGCTAGCGAGCCAGCGTCTTAACCACCTAGCCACCTTGGCTCCATCATGTAAAACACTAATGGTGATAGATAAAATAAACATTGATATATATGTTTTACAGTATGTATTTTGTTTAAAAATATTTTAGGTGGTGTATTAAAATGGGAACAACAGTGTAAAATAATACATATGTGTACACGTAAATATCTTATGGTAGATACACATGGTAAAGTTACATTAACAGTCAATCATTTAAATCCTAGAACAGTATTTAGATTACACGCTGTTATCAGGGTATGTACACAGAAATATTTTTAGGATAATGCAGGGCTGACTATTTGGCTCCTTAGAAATTGTCATCTGAAAAAATAGTTTACAGATACTATCGTTTCTTTCATTCATATAATCAGTTTTGAACAGAGGACCACTGCAAAATTCCTTCCTGTTTTTCTTTAAGAACCGTATTTGCAAAATAACAGTCAAATATGGTAGCCAGACAATTTCAGTGCCAGTCAGACATAGGCTGAAAGAAAATTCCCAAATAAAAGCCTTGGTCTTGCATTATAGGTTTTGGTACACTGGCTATACTATATTGTAAGGATAATGATTATAAGCAGTTTATATGATATATATGCTATGATTTAGGATAATGTGTAAGGATCTAGTTATTATATATTTTAGAATAGTGCTAATATACATTATAAGTTATGATATAATGGTTATGCAGTATTTTAAAATAGTGATGATTAGTGACAATTTTTCTAGGATATCGATGATAAATTGTTTGATATAATATCTATATATTTTAGTATTGTGATGATATATTATTTATATATATTAGGATAGTGATGATATACCATTTGAAAGTTATTGTCGTATAGAACATGTTGTATCAGGTTTTTGGCTTCATGCAGATGCAGGTAACTGTCTTTTATTTTTAGATTTATTGTGAACTGATGAACCATATTCACATGGCTGTGTTTGGGGAGATAATTATATTCTTTTATAAGCATATCTATGCTGTATCCATCTTTTTGCTATTGTCATATGTAATGTACATTTCTGAATAAGATATTGCTTTAAAACATTTTTGGGGGGTTGGATGGCCGAATGGTTAGCATGTGCATGCTGTATCATAGGGCCTGTCATTGATTCAACTGGCGTGGTTTCGAATTCCCGGTTGTACGTGACAAGGAGTAGGGTCGCTTGTCCAGCCTCGTGGGTTTTCTCCGGGTCCTCCGGTTTCCTCCCACTGCTACAGACCCCTACTCGCAAGCGAATTATTGAAATAAAATTAAACCATATGTTAGTCCCGAAATGACCTAGTTTGTGTCGAGTGGACGTTAAATCCCATTTCTCTCTCTTTAAAACATTTTTGCATACTTATCATTCTAGGGTATTTGATAATGAAACATAATGAGTCATTCGGATTTATGAAAATTCAGCATAAGGTTCCACATATGCATGTAGATTTTAAGCCAGTTTGTATTCACTTACTGTTGTTACAAAATTGGTGATTGCATTGCACTCATATCTAAATTGAATTCGAAAGCTTTGTCAGATATAACAATTAAAGTTCATCTAATCAAGACAATAACAAATGTAATGTAATTCCTATATATTGTATGTTATAAATATTTTTCTTTTGATTTATTTTTCAGCTGATCACAAATCATCAAATCAACCATCCATTGAAGATGAGAAATCTGATTCAATGTCAGGATTAAAATACAGCACAGCACAAGTTAAGCAGGTAGGCTAATGTATTGATTTACTACCAGGGAGTCATGGTGGCTCTTTGAGGATTCTCGCTGGCTCTCACTGACCAGGAGGTCCCGGGTTCTACCCTGGTGTTAGACATGAAAATTCCTAGTGATTTTCTAGCCTAGTGGCCAGGAAAAGCATCTAGTCATTTGTATGGGACAAAAAAGCATCTAGTCATCTGTATGGGATGAAAAACCAAGGTCCTATATACCGCATTGGCAGTATGTTGATACTTTTACTGTTGAAATTGAAATAAGAGTAGGCTATGGCTTCTGTCTAGTTAAAAAGTATGGGAAAAAAAGCATCTAGTCATCTGTATGGGATGAAAAACCAAGGTCCTATATACTGCATTGGCAGTATATTGATACTTTTACTGTTTAAGATTAGATTGATGAATTTTCCGAAAAAGGATTAAGTCAGTCAATCATGGCAGATAAAGTAGTTAATCAAGGTAGGTGTATAGATGGTATAACATGATAATTCACTTAATTACATATAATCAATCCAGCCTATTATCAACGATAATCAGGTGGAGTGGTAGTTATACACTCAGTACACTATATTAATTTTGGAATTTTAGAAATTATTCACCATATCTTGATGTCCGATTGGGCATATTCCTGGTTGGACAATTTCGGACGTTTGGAAAATAGAGTCTGGAATATACAGGCGAAATCCCTTCACTGGTTAAATCCCATTTCATTTCATGCTACCAGACCATTGTATATAAAATATATATTGATTGTACCAATAAATCATTCATTTTGTATATCTTGACATAAAGCCAAAATAATACTTCCAATTGGAATAGTTTTAAAGAGTCACATTTATATTTAGTAGTTTGGTGGATGGGACACATCTGTGTTGAGGTGGTGCTCGGGCAATGTTAGGATATAAATGAGAACAATTTCGCCTGTCAAATGGGATCAGTAAAACACTGGACTAAAATAAAATAATACCCACAATTTATTTTTCAAGAATAGTTAGAAAATTTGATGATAAAGAGATTATCATATTCCTAATCATAATAATGCATATCTAATCACCAAATCTATACATTGCTTGCATTTTAATCGGAGATCGTGTCCCTTTGCATTTTTGAATCGTAGCATGTATAAATTGCATGTTGGTTACAGAAATTATTTTAGGAATATTAATCCTTTATTTTAAATATATAACCACATCTTGTCCTGTTTCAAATATTTGCATGCTTCACTTAGAGAAAGGATAGAAAAAAACAGAAAGTAAGCAATATCATTGATATATGTTGATTATTAGATGCCGTCTTTAATTTTGTTTTATTTTCAGCTTTAATTATTAGGGTTGTGATTTTTGGTATTGATTATCATTAAGAAAACCTATCTATTGACCTTGTTTTTTTTACATCAATTGCATTGTTTAGTCTTTTATATTTTTTATGGTTATGCCGTGCACGTACTATTTACATTTGCTTTCCAAGCTCAATTATTCTTGTAAATACAACAACAAAAGAATTTATCTTGAAGTTATTTTATCAGTAATCGATAATAAAAACATAGTAAATTGTTGTAAACATTGATTTTTATACCTTGACCTATAAATCATAAATTCTCAAAGTATGTTTGTTAATATTTTTTTTGTTTTCTACACATCTGTATATTTTTCAAATTATATATGCGGTTGCAAAAGCTGTCTGATTAGATAATTAGATTCAAATGCACACAGCTTTGTAATGTGAAAATATGTCAATCTCGTAAATGTTAAAACTGCACAATAGCCTTAATTTAACTTTTCAGTATTATATCACTTGTATTTTATAATGATGAATATTTTTACTTCATCTCACTTTTTATTTATTAGTTATTGTAGATTAGCTGTAATTTTAAAGTAAATTATTTAATTTTATATCCGAAAATTTTGATATCACAATATTTGAAAAATGATATTGCAATATGGAGGAGATATGTTGTGATATTTTCATAAAACTATTTGACTGATTGGTTACCGGCAAATAATTTGTGCAATATTTTTTCAAAAAGAACAACACTGGCATTTTTTTAAAGTGTCCAGATCATTTTAGCACAATGTACAACGAGCTTTTGAATAAATAAATCTGATCACCAACAAATCACAGACAAATGCCATTATTTATTTTATTGAGAGTTGAGGCATTCTAGCAGTAGAGGTTATAATGAATCCCACAATATTTCATATTTTTGGTTTGGCATAAATATTAACCAGCGCTATGACACAACTTTCGTGCATTAAAATTCAACTGATAAGAATTGTTTCACCATGTAACATGTAGGTTTGTTACAAAATTTTCCGGTTTCCTCCCTCTGCTGAAAACCCCTATGTGCAAGTGAATTATTGAAATAAAATTGAAGCATGTCGTTAGTCACAAAATGACCTAGTTTATGTCGAGTGGACGTTAAACCCCATTTCTCTCTCTCTCTTGTTACAAAATTTGATCAATCCAAATACTATTTATTGAACAAAAGTAAAGTTGTCTTCCAAAAACTGTGCGGTACCTACTAATGGTAGCACTTACAATATTGCCAAAAGAATGGCCATACTTAATAAATTGTTTTGATAAATAGAAGAAAATATTAGGAACTACAAATGTCCAGAACTGGATGTTGCATGCTTAATAAAATTATTTGTAATTATTTATAGATTGTAGCTATTAAAGAAAAACAGTATGATGATGCTTTTACTGTGCAATCTGTAGATGGTAGTTTATGTAATATATTTAACTATATGGCTGGTATGGTGCCCTGTATACAGAAACTTGTTAATGATGTAAGTTACCCATTACAAAAACTGTAAAACAAATATTTGTCAAGAACAATATTTATCCCTATATTTGGAGAAAAGTGTAAAACAAATTTTTACGCTTGTAAGATTAAACCTACTACCTGCAAATGAAAATTTGTTTGAACAAAAAAGCAGCTCATCCCCCCTATGTTGTTTGTGTAACCTTCTAGATGAGGATATTGTACATATTTTATATGTTTGTGAGCAGTTCAAAGATTTGAGAGCTCATATATTCCCCGAAATTACTTGCGCATCCGAAGTAACATGCACAACTTCTCAAGTTTATGTCACTGTTTTAATGTCAAGGATATTATCTATTGTAAAGTATATCAATAAGGCCATGTATAAAATAGCTGATCAGGTTTAATTAATCAAAGCACTATGAATGTATTTTCAATTAGTTCTGAATTGTACATCCTTGAAAAATTGTCCTCAAATTTGTTCATCTACCACCACCTTTTACCATCATCAAAACGATTATTGCATATTTGTATCTTTGGGTCTGCGACCTTCAATACTGAATAAACTATATATATATATATATATATAACAATCTTGGATTTGTTCCTGAAGAACCTATAGGATTTTCTAGTTTGCCAGGGTTGGTGCCTTGGTTCTGACAAGGAAAGTGATGCTGCTGGGTAAAATGCTCAGTGTGTCAGCATAGAAATAAAAATTACAATATGTTAGTGTTAAAATTACTTTAAAAAAAATTGTCGCCAAGATTTGAAAATCCTATTCCAGTACCTAGCTTGTCTCAGTATTCAGTAGCCTTGAAACATTCATTGGGATGATGGAAATTTTCCTTTGAATTAATTTTAGAAATTTAGATGTTCAAAAAATATTTTTTCAGAAAAAAGATGGGTTGGTACTAAATGCTAAATCAACACATGAAGTAACTATGGTAAAACATTTTTTTTTCATTTCAAGATTATTTTTCTTTGATAAGCAGATTTTTGTCAATATTCTAGCTTAATCAAGACATTTATAAAAATAGATCTACTCGGCCACCTCAGGAAATTTTGTGAAGATTGTATAAGGATTGTGTTGAACAAAACATTTATTCCATTAAATTTTAAGTATTATGAAGTTAATATTATTTAATACAAAATGGAAAAAGCCTTAGGCCTAATTCTGTGGGTTATGAAATTGTTTTTGAGTGTTTATTTATTTTTTTTTTGGCAATTTTCAATTGTTTTTATTCTTGCACAATTAAACAAGTTCTATGATTGACAATTTTTAGAACTGGAAAGTCATTATTTGACTTTTCTAAACCTTAAATTATAACAATAATTGTTTGAATATTTCAGGCTTTACACGAAATGAGAGAATTTATGATAGTGAATAGTGAACCATCTAAAAACAGACAAAAACTCATGAGGAATTTACGGGTATGTATGGTATCACCTTCTCACTCTCATCCATTCCATGACCATGATCAGATTGTTTTGATCATTAAATATAAAGAGGCCTGGTTTGATTTGTTGTTTGGGGAGTTTTCTAATGGAAGCATGTTGTTATTGATGTTCTCATTAAGATATAGTCAGAACTATGAACAAGAGTTGTTGATTTGGATCAGGATCAACTCTCCTCTAAGATGATTTCTTTACATGTGTTATAATTGAGATGTGTATTCTGAATATTTTAAGACCGGTTCTTTTTTTAGATTGTTGACTTGTTGGTTCATTTGTTACGTATTCCATGTAGAGGAGCTCCTGATCAAATGTAAGTAAAGACAACTTGACATAGGATTTTAAACTGAACTTTGACTGAATTTAAGAGGTACGTTGCCGATCTCTGGTTTATCATTGATGAAATCGTGTTGAAAAGGTTTGTGTGACAAAGAGTAGGGTCACAGTTTGTTTCATTTTAAGTGAAACCTGTATAACCGTGGGCACGGTACAGTGCAGTGACGACTGCAGGAAATAACTTTAGAACTTAAATGAATCTGCAAAACAAAATTTACTGGTGTAAAAAAATAATCAACAGATATTTTTTTTTTCAGGCATCTGACAAAGATATTTGTAGAAGCGTATGCAGTTTTATATACATATCTAATGGGAGATAGTCGAAAGAATGAATTGTATATAGCTAAATACATTGACTTTTTCTTAACTCAGTTTGAATATAAAGAGGTGAATATAAATGCTTGTAAAGATATTCAAGTATTGAATAGATATATTGGATTATAATTTATACTGAAGGATTTATGCATTACAAACTTAATGCATATTGAAATAAATGTAACCTTTTGTAGTATGACTTACATGGATCATTTGTACAATGAAAATAGCAGATTATTGCGTAATTGTTATGTTATTAAATATGATAATTTGGTGGGTGGGTGGGGTGTGTGTGAACGAATAGTTAAAGCATGTGCGTTGGATCAGAAAGTCTGTCATTGAGTCAAGTGGCATGGTTACGATTACCCGCTCGTAAGTGACCATGTGGGTTTTCTCAGGGTCCTCTGGTTTCCCTCCACTGCTAAAGACCCCTATGTACAATAAAATTGAACCATATGCAAGTCCCAAAATGACCTAGTTTATATCTAGTGGTGGTTACCCCCCCCCCCTCTCTCTCTCTCTCCCTCTCGCTATCCTTAATTTATGAATCCAAAAAGACTGGATTAATAACTATTGCAGGATATTTGTTATTAAATGAGATAAATGCATACATGTATTTAATAAAAGTAATGAGTAGTTAATAAAATTATGCTTTGAATTTAATTAATGAATATGAATCGGAATGATCACATATTTGTATTGAAATAAATAATTGCAACAGATTCTATTTAACACACAGGTTTCCTTCATTTATGATTGTGTGGTAGTACAAGACTTTTGTGTGTAAAAGTTATCAGAAATATGTCTTATCTTGATCTGGAATTGAAGACAACCTAACTTTTAAATTATTATGAATTAATTACAGGGTAAAATTGGTTTAAATGCAGCTCACATGGTCATGGAATTAATCCGTGATAATCGAAAGATAGTAGATCGAATATCTCATCAACATATTGATAAATTTGTTGAACGTCTACGCAACGACAAGGTTAGTTATTATTTGTTACTTTTTCTTCAATTTGATATGGGGTGTGTATGGCCGAATGGTTTAATGCGTTGCCTCTGCTTTCCACCCACAGCTAAAGACGTTTATGAGATTGAACCATATGTTTGTCCCAAAATAACTTAGTTTGTGTCGCGTGGAGATTAAACCCATTTTAGGCCTATGTTATGTTATATTTTTAGAAATATCATTATTTAAATTTGTTATTGATTGTATGAAAAATTGCTTTTTAAGCTTGTGGTCCCTCTAGAGGTAACAAATTTTATCTGATTTAAAAAATGAGCCAATACAAGCGAGGTCTGGGAAGGCTTGGGGGTCCCTATTTTTTCAGTATTTCGGTAATTAGTTTTTATTTTGGTAATTAGTATTGGTTTTTTTTTATACGCCCATATTTTCATGTGGATGTATTATGCCGTCGCCCCTGTTTGTCCGTCCGTCCATTCACAATTTGTTTGTGGACACTCTACAGTTTACAATTTTTATCCGATTTTTACCAAACTTGAATATCTCCCAAAGATCTCGGTTCCTTTCGATATTGTCATGTATTGGACCATAACTTCATGGATTATGGCCCCTAATTGTACGAAAAACCACGTTTTTAGCTTTGTGGACCTCTAGAGGTCACAATTTTCATCTGATTTTGATGAAGCTTGAAATGCATGTTTATAACCCAAAGATCTTGGTTCCTTTGGATACTTGCGCATATTGGATCGTAACTTCCTGAATTATGGCCCTTGATTGTATGAAAAATTGCGTTTTAAGCTTGTGGTCCCTCTAGAGGTAATAAATTTTATCTGATTTAAAAAAACGTTCAAGTATATCAACGCTACGCCCTAATCATGGGTAGATTCGAATTTCATGAAAATCGGACCAAAACTGCTGGACAAAATGGCTGCCCCTTGTACGCAAATAGTATAAAAATATGGTATATCAAGGTTGTGAACCCTCTAGAGGTCACAATTTTCATCCGATTTTGATGAAACTTGGAATGCATGATTATATCCCAAAGATCTTTTTCCTTTCGATATTCGCGCATATCGGATCATAACTTCCTGAATTATTGCCCCTGATTGTACGAAAAATTGCGTTTTTTAGCTTGTGGTCCATGTAGAGGTCACAATTTTTATCAGATTTAAAAAACTTTTTAATATATCATCGTTACACCCTAGTGATGGTTGAGTTCAAATTTCATGAAAATCGGACCAAAATTCCCGCCCCCCCCCCCCGTACCAAAGATCTTGGTTCATTTCGATATTCACGCATATTGGATCGTAACTGCCTGAATTATGGTCCTTGTGTTTTGAGCTTGTGGTCTCTGTAGAGGTCACAATTTTAATCTGATTTAAATAAAAATGTGTGAATATATCACAGTTATTCACTAACGATGGTTGAGTTCGAATTTCGTGAAAAACGGACAAAAACAGATGGACATAATGGCTGCCCCTTGTACGTAAATAGTGTAAACATATGGTATATCAAGGTTGTGAAACCCTCTAGAGGCTACAGTTTTTTCCGATTTGTATGAAACTTTAAATATATGTTTCTGTCATAAAGATCTTGGTTATCCAAATGTAACTTCCTGGATTATGGCCCCTGATTGTTAAAAAAATCGCATTTTTAGCTTGCAGATTCTCTAGAGGTCACAATTTTTTCCGATTTTAAAAAACATTTAGATATATCACCATTCCATCATAATGAAGGTTGAATTCGAATTTCAGGAAAATCGAAATGAAACTGCCTGACAAAATGGCCGCTCTTTGTATGCAAATTGTGTATAAGTATGTAATAAAAGACTATGGACCCTCTAGAGGTTTTGATGAAACTTGAAACATATCTTTATATTCCAAAAATCTTAGTATCTGTTGATATTTGCACATTTCAGACTATACCTTTCTGGATTATGGCCCCTGATTGTACAAAAAATCCTTTTTGGTTTTAGCTTATTCTCTATCCATCTCTTGCAAAATGTGGGCGTGTCCTGCCTGGCAGCCGCTGGTTCAATATTTAGTGATTTTTCAGTATTTAGGGTTTTTCAGATTTTTTTCGGTATTTAGGGTTTTTCAGATTTTTTCGGTAAATAGTATAAAAAAAATTTTCAATTATTTTTCAATACTTTTCAGAATTTTTGGGGTATTCGGATATTTTCAAAATTTTTGTTATATAGTACCGTCAATAATTTTTTTATTTACAATTATTATAGTTTATAATAGAGTGTTATTTTTTCCAGAATTATGGCTGTTTAGATTTATTGACTATAATAAATATAATGTTATATTTTCAGAACTATCGTTATTTAGATTTATTGAGTGTATTATGTGTTTGTGATGGTGTATCTATAGCTGATAATCAGAAATATATCACGGAGGCATGGCTTATGAGGGGCAATAAGGTTAGTACTAAAAACATGAATAATTTTAGCTGCATGCGATCATCCTGTTTTATTATGGTTTTTTTTATGCTCACAAATCAGATGAGTGCACAAAACTGCATATTCCTGAAGCAATGGTTATTGGATCATTAACCATTGCCGCATTTAGATAATAATCATTGACAGTTTTCATTTGTACTTGCAGACAAATCAAAATAGTCGATATGTTTTTACTTCATAATTCTTTTGAACCCATGGGGTTAAGTACCATCCAGAAGAGCATAGGTTAAGATTTTTAGAATAGTTTAGTTCATTTCAGAGAAAAATTGCAAGTTTAAATCTTAAAGAGACTTTTCCATGGTGTCATTAGTGTTTAGCTTAAGTTGATGTGGAAACTCAACCCAGGGGAAGGTAGTTAATTCAGAAACAACATAGTAGGCATTGCAGTGGTTAATGAGCAGGTAGTGCATCAGGAATATAACAAAGCCGATTGCAATATATTGTGATAGTTTACTTTTGCACTATCCAAAATCTAAAAACATTATCTTTAATTGTGTACAACAATATTTAATTATTCTTTTCTGTCTGCATGTCTTTTTTTCTTACGAGTTCTTTGCATGCCCTCAAAACATATCTTTATAATATAGAAATGCCATCAGTAATATTGTTGCTTTGTAAAAAGATGCAATCTGGCATGTGGTTATTATTTCAGAGTTTAGATCATGTTAATGTAACTGCTGTAGGTCATGTGGTAGGTACAGTTCTATCTAATTAAAACACAGATCCTATTTCGTTTCGTTTTTTATAGTTCAAAATTTTGTTTTACTTGGCTTCCCTACACCAGGATCTGGAAGAGTCGTAAAATAACCCCAGTTATGGGTGATGTGAAGGATTAGCCAATCAAAAATTGTCTGTTGAGTCGAATTCTTATCTTCTTGTGAACGGAACTGTCGGTACACATTCACAGCAATAGATAATAAAACAAAGAAAAGTTCTATTTACGAATAGCCTCTTGGAACATTGATGCTGATTGGTTTACCGAATGACTGACATCATAGTCTCAAAAGTCGCTCACTTGACACCGGATGCTACCTCCCACTACAGCCGGTCAGATCTTAATGTAGTGAAGGCTATTGAAAGTATAATAACTGAAATGAAATATAGATCTGTATTTTATTTAGATTGAATACAAGTCATAGAGGTCCAGATTCTCAGGGCCCCACAAAATTACCTTTGTCATAACCTTAAGCAGAAGTCTCAAGCCTTTTCGCAAATCTTAAACAAAGATACTCCATTTCATTTCATTTAAAAGGATTCGATCTTTTCATTAGATTGTAACCTTGCAGAAGTTGACTTTAAGCAAATAAAAAGAGGGTTTCCTTTATGTCCTTATTGTTGATTTTCATAAGAAATACTCTTTTATTTCAATATAATATTCTATTATTTATATCTAGGGAATACTGTAGATCTCTAGTAGGAAATAAGATTATGTATTGAGATGAGACTTGACAAATGATGACTTAAGGTGTGGCAAATATGATGAATTTTGATAACCTCTAGTGTACCTGTGGCTTGTCATTCTGCACGACTTGAATTAATATTTTTTACATATTAGATATTATGACTGGTGTATAGTGAATTAATATATTATGTATGATATATTTTAATTCTACATATCCTGTGTTCTCAAACAAATATGCAGAAGACAGAATCAAACTAAATGTTTCTAAAAACAAAATACTGTGACATGATTCACTGAAATAAGCACTTACAGTTATATGTATGATTTATTTTTAAAATATATAAATACTATTTATATGATTCCCTTCCTGTTCTTGGTGAAAGAATGATTGCATACCCTGAGAACACATGATACTGTAGCTTTTCAATTGGATGCGACCAACTTTTGCTTTTAGATAGTGATACTAACTGTATCCTTATACTGTGTGATATTCTGAAAATTTGTCGAATATGATAATCTCTTTCTGGATATTGGTTGCGTTGCCTTTTTTATATGCCCACATTGAAGGCTTACCTTTTTTCAGAACATTCGATACCACATATCTACTTATGTCTGTGTAGTTACCCCCTAACAGGTAGTTTCTGAAATCTAAGTCAAACTATTACTCCAGTATGCTAAATCAGTGGGTGTCATGCATGACACAGAATATGCTTACTCTTTCTATACCATGTGATACTACTTCTGATTATTTGGGAATTTTGCATTGCTAAATAGTTCTAGTGTACCTTTATTAGTATTTTGTAATTTTAACCGATGTATTCCTGCTTTCCACTATATATATATGTTTAATTATTTTAGGAAGTTTCTATAAATAAGAGTTGGATCCTTATTCTTTTAAATTACAGCCTTATAAGCTTATATAGTGTATTATGATATCTGACATGTGATGTCATGGACTTGATACTATAGAGTTTAATTGTAGACATTCCGGTATATATATACAAAATATGAACTTAAACTACTACATGTATGAAATATTCATTCAAAAACAAAAGAGTTTATTATGGGATCAAAATGGTTTTGTTTTTATTATACCGTGAAATGCCTTACAACGATAAACTACATGTTGTGAAACGTAATTTGGTATTTAAAAAAATGGAACTGGAACTGGAAGGCTTATTTTATATCTTTTACAGAACTGTGTTTATTTGACTGATCTGGGACAAAAGATTGGAAAGAAAGAAGGAGTAGTATATGTCTCGACAAATGGTGGACGATTGTGGAAAGAACTTCAGGAGTTTGCCAAGGTATATGTTTACATCTTGATATTTGATTTCAGATATTGAAACTAGTGAATGGTGACAGTCGAGTTAATGTGAGCATGAATAAGCAAATATCTCCACCAATCACCATTGTTTGAACTTCAAAACAAAATGTCTGTTCACCGATATTCATTATGTTACGATTTCATTCACAAATCATAATATCGTACAATTAACTCAAGACAAAACAGATGTAAAATTTTAATTTTTTGTTTTTATTTCTTCAGAATTCTCAGGGAGAAACAAATGAAGAATATCTATTTTTAGAACATCAACTAGAATTATTTAGAATGCTATGTCATGTAAGTTCATCGAAAGAATTTAGTTATTAACTTTAAATATTTAAACTGTATCTAACTATTTCAAATTGTTGTGAAAATCTATCAAGTATGTGAAAATAAGAAAACTTTTATTTGAAAAGTAAATGTTGAATTCAAATTAAATTAATATGAATAATATAAATCTATTTTATATATCTTGGGATTACAGGGTCAGAATGAGTTTTCTGTAAAAGTTATAACAACCGAGTTAGATTATTTAACATGGGATGAAGCTTTTAGTTGTTTATCAGATACAAATCTACCTGATAGATTACGAGCTCAATATTGTGATCTAATTATAAGTAAGTATCACTTTTATTTAAACCTTTAATAGGCATACAGTTAAAGAAAACTGTGCAACAGGACAAGCAATTTACACTTTGACAGCAGAATTGTGTTCATGTTTCCAGAGAAAATATCGAATTTAAAAGGGAGAAATTAAAAAAAAAAATTCAATATGAAAAGTATTAAAATTGTGTCCTTTTACTAGAGGTGCTATCAAAATGAAATGAAATTGGGTTTTTACGTCCTACTGTTCTGCTCTGAACTGGGCTAATGAAGACTGGCATACGTCATACAGTGTGCTATGAGGGAAATTTTGCCCGGACAGAGGCACTATGGCCTACACTTATATCAAATTCCAACTGTCATTGGATCTTTTACATGCACGCCAATGTGTACACGGGACCTTGGTTTAACATCCCATCCGAACGACTAGACAGGCCCTCCGTCCTGTATCACTGACAAGGGGAACCACGCCTGAACATCTGGATGAACTTTCTCAGCCAATGCAGGGATCAAACACCAGTGTCTACCCACTAAGCCACCGTGCCCCCCCCCCCTCCAGGTGCTGTCAAGGAATTGTCAAGGAAATTGTTTAACATCAAGACTTCTCTTTTTATTTAGCATTTTGTAGCATTATAGCATTCTGAATGGATGATTGTTATTGATACTCAAAGCCCATTTGTAAGATGGTACCCATAAGAATATATTATTTATTTCAGCTTTATTTGTTGATATTGGTAGTAATATATCCGTCGTAGATCGTGTTTGTTTATCATATAATTATGATAAAATATCAAATGATGAAGTAAGTACATGTACTAATGTCAGGCGAAGATAGTATGTTTTACTTGAATTTGATAGATTTGTTTTGAAGTAACTCCTGCTTGTGTTTTCTGTAGTATTAATCAATTTAAAGCAAAGATCATAGGATGTTTATTTCTGAAGAATTTGTTTGAACTATGTATTTTCATTAATATTTTGATAATTACTACTTAAATATATTAGAAGCTCCCATTTTAATTTTCACAAACTGTATGTTACCAAAATGAAATTTGTCTTGACATCTCCTCTAAAGTATGGGCTAGAAAAATTCCACTGTTTCTTAAAGATTAATTTGACTTAGACAACAGTTGAATTTCTTGTTATGAAAATACAGAGTTTGGAATTTTTTTCTTTGAAATATAAAGAACTACTCTTTTATTTTCAGGCAAGAATAGATCAATCTGATTCACCTACATATAGATACTTCCCGCAACTACGAGATTGGATTGCTAACTTCCTTGGTACAAATGGTGATATGACTGCATCTGAGATTGGAAACAATATGCTAGTTCAACAGGTTGGTATGATTTATAGGTTTTTTTTTAAATATGATATCCATAGTTTTAAAAAAGAATATTATGTATACTGCTCTAATGTTAATATCTGTATGACCCTAATCAAATTTATGAACTTCGACTGTTTTGATTAATTTGGTTAGATCACTTTTTATATGTTAAGCATGGTTACCACTTATAAGTAACAGTTATGGTACAGATAAGAAGGTATATCTAATTATCGTAATGGTATGAAAAACATTATTACATTGCAGTGTAATAATAATTTCCCTGGAAGTTGAAATTTGGAAAATAACGGGTCAGAGTTAAAGAAATGAAATGAAATGAAATGGGGTTTAACGTCCAATATGTACACAGGACCTCAGTTTTTTGTCCCATCTGAATGACTAGACAGCTGTCCTTGTCAGGCCCTCTGTCCTGCATCAATGACAAGGGGAAACCACGCCGAAAATCTGGATGAACTTTCTCAGCCAATGCAGGATCGAACACCCGACCTCCGGGCTAGCGAGCCAGCGTCTTACCGACTTAGCCACGTGATCCCCCAGAGTTAAAGAAACCCCATTCTCTAACTGTTTGATGTTAAGACGAAATGTGTATTATTTTAGTTTAGTATGGTATTATTATTACAGGTATTAAGATTGGTGTATTATTTGGTTATGTATGGGTTTTACAACCAAACTGATGATATTCGTAAACTACTGTCACCATTAATAAGTTTATTAGATGGTAGAAATGACAAACCATATCCTAATATTAAAGGTAACATTACTTTTTTAATTATATAATATATTGCACTTAAATGTTTTTAATCCAACTGTAATAAAGTAAGTCAAAACTTTTTAACTTGATGGAACTGAAATGAACTAACTACTTAGGGTGGTAATCATTTTCATGAATGAAACATTTTGTTTTAGCAACTGCAATAGTTTTTAATCTGAAATGCCTGATATTCAAGTTACCACATTGCTTATAGCTCTTATTAGCAGTGTTGAACACTTTTATAATGCTTAGCCTTTTTGAGGGGTGGAATAGTGAAACTTTTCAAGAAAGATTTTTTATGTGCAGTTATTCTGTTTTTTCCCCCTCAATAATATGGATAATATTAATATATAAACAGGTCAAGAAGTAAAGGAAGTATTAAAATATTTTCATGAGGTTACTAGATATCAGAAGAGTCCTGAAACTAAAGCTATAGTTGATGCTAAATTACAGTAAGTTTACACTTTATTCCTGAATTGTTTTTTTTTTTCAAATTACCACTCCCATTGATGAGAATTTGGCTTAGTAGCACCTGGATTTTGGTCTTTAAGACCCAGTGAGTAAGATGTGGCCGAGAAGTTGTATATAAGGAGGACGAAAAACCCCATTTCATTTTCATTTCCTTTTAGTAAATGCAAAATGTATGTAAAAAAAGTACAAAAATTGTGCAGGTATGATGTTGACAATTCCATGATTTTTTATTCTTTCATTACCCCAAAGTTTGATATAATTGTTACTGCATGTGTAGGTTAGATTATCTTTGTTTTTTTATAAGCAGTAATTATAAGGGCATAGAATTCTATGTTAGCATTTACTGGATACATTTGAATTCGTTTTATTTTCAGAGCCCTAGATGTTTTGAATCTATTTTTCAACTTCATCTTTAATCTTAGAATGGAGGTATAACATATTTTTGGATTGATATGCTTTTCTGTAATGATTTTTATACGCCCACATTTTCATGTGGACGTATTATGCCGTCGCCCCTGTCCGTCCGGACGTCTGGACGTCTGTCTGTCTGTCTGTCCGTCCGTCCGTCCACAATTTGTTTGTGGACACTCTACAGGTCACAATTCTTATCCGATTTTAACGAACCTTGAAATATAGGTGTATCTCCAAAAGATCTCGGCTGCTTTCGATATTGGCATGTATCGGATCGAAACTTCATGGATTATGGCCCCTGTTTGTACGAAAAATCATGTTTTTGGCTTGTGGACCCTATAGAGGTCACAATTTTTATCCGATTTTGTTGAATCTTGAAATGTAACTTTATAACCCAAAGATCATAATTTTTATCCGATTTAAAAAAACGTATTATTATATCACCGTTACCATAAGGACGACTGAGTTCGAATTTCGTGAAAATCGGCCTAAAATTGACAGACAAAATAGCCGCCGTTCGTTCTCAAATAGCGTAAAAATATGGTATATCAAGGTTGTGGACCCTATAGAGGTCACAATTTTTATCCGATTTTGTTGAAACCTGAAATGTAAGTTTATAACTCAAAGATCTCGGTTCCTTTCGATATTTGCGCATATCGGGCCGTAACTTCCTGAATTATGGCCCCTGATTGTATGAAAAATCGTGTTTTTAGCTTGTGGACCCTATAGAGGTCATAATTTTTATCCGATTTAAAAAAATGTATAATTATATCACTGTTACACCCTAAGGACGACTGAGTTCGAATTTCGTGAAAATCGACCCAAAACTGACAGACAAAATAGCCGCCGTTCGTTCTCAAATAGCGTAAAAATATGGTATATCAAGGTTGTGGACCCTATAGAGGTCACAATTTTTATCCGATTTGGTTGAAACTTGAAATGTAAGTTTATAACCCAAAGATCTCAGTTCCTTTCAACATTCGCGCATATCGGACCATAACTTCCTGAATTATGCCCCCTGATTGTACGAAAAATCGCGTTTTTAGCTTGTGGACCCTATAGAGGTCATAATTTTTATCTGATTTTAAAAAACGTAGTATTATATCACCGTTAAACCCTAAGAATGGCTGAGTTCGAATTTCATGAAAATCGGCCCAAAACTGACAGACAAAATGGCTGCCGTTCGTTCTCAAATAGCGTAAAAATATGGTATATCAAGGTTGTGGACCCTATAGAGGTCACTATTTTTATCCGATTTTGTTGAAACTTGAAATGTAAGTTTATAACCTAAAGATCTCAGTTCCTTTCGATATTCGCGCATATCGGACCGTAACTTCCTGAATTATGGCCCCTGATTGTACGAAAAATCACGTTTTTAGCTTGTGGACCCTATAGAGGTCATAATTTTTATCCGATTTAAAAAAACGTATTATTATATCACTGTTACACCCTAAGGACGGCTTAGTTCAAATTTCGTGAAAATCGGCCCAAAACTGACAGACAAAATGGCCGCCCCTCGTTCTCAAATAGCTTAAAAATATGGTATTTCAAGGTTGTGGACCCTATAGAGGTCACAATTTTTATCCGATTTTGTTGAAACTTGAAATGTAAGTTTATAACCCAAAGATTTCGGTTCCTTTCGATATTTGCGCATATCGAATTGTAGTTTCCTGAATTATGGCCCTTGATTGTAGGAAAAATCACTTTCTTTTTAGCTTGTTCTCTATCCATCTCTCGAAAATGTGGGCGTATTCTGCTTGGCAGCCGCTGGTTTCTTCTACCATAAACTTGATGTTATCCATCCATAGTACATTGTAGCCACAGGATATTTCCTTTCTTTTTGAAAGAAAAATATTATCATTAATTTATAACTAGGCTTGAATTTAAACAAAGAAGAAGAAATCATCAATAATCACACAGTCTCCAAGTATTTTTTTTAAGTTTCAGTTTTTCCTTGAACCCCTCAGTATTTTGTTCTTAGTTTAAACAATCGTAAACAAACTCACTAATACTTCTGGTTGCATGCCCCTGTTATTGTAGCATTCTTTGTTTTACTTTAGTATTCCAGTAAATGTACTATTGTGCATGGCAACCTATCGAATTAGATGTTTTTCTATAAGACATTGCTTTACTGATAAAAGATTACCTGTTTTTTTCCGACATTTTATGGCTTGAATAACAACTGTGTTGAGGCACCAGGAATTGTTTAAACTACGAAACTTTTTTGAAATTTTATTAATAATTGTATTATTTATATAGATGATATTAATGTTTTTGTGTTATTTATTTGTCAGAAATTAATGGTATTATTTAAAAATACCCATGATCAAGCCAGTAAACCAAACATGTCACCACCAGAACTTGGCCTTCTTTTATTTGAGACATTCGACATTGAAAACAATTATTCGTAAGTTAACCAATATTTTCCATCTGTGTGACAGTATGTATCTGAATTACATATTTTTCTTTATAAATTTACATAATACAGTACCTGGTTTCACTAAACATGAAAGAGTTGTAAAAATCTACAAACAGAACTTATCTTAAATTTGAATGGTTGTAGTAAGCAATGCAGCTGATGAACAACTGAACAAACAGTGTGTGATAATCCCAAATATCATTGTTTTTATTGTGTTGTTTAACTTTATTTTAGGGTTTCAAAATCAGCCTCAAGAGTCTTAAACAATATTTTTGATGAAACAGAATTTTTCCGAAATTATGAAGTCACCCAAATTCTTTTAGTGAGTATATGAAATACATGTACGACATTGTATAACATAATCTTTTAAACTGTACCTGATACTCAGTATGTTGGACAGAGACGCGCGATTCCTGAGCGAAATGCACAAACCATGCCAAGATCGACTTCCTAAGTTTCTTTTGATCGCCACGTGCCGATCCACAAAGGCAACTTTCTGGACCTGTTATGAATAATTAGCAAGCATGTTTTGTCTTTTTACCGGATTATCAAAATTACCGTTACATATGTGCTAATTACTTAGATTATGAACCAATGGCCGATTCTCACTTAGGTATGACTGTTATTGTAGCCGACAAACAAGTTGATTGACTACTCAATCAACAAGTAATAATCAACCCGTTGTAATTTAGCTGAAAGTGGATTGATTTATGATCCTATAGTGGCCGGTTCATTGTTTTACCAATCGGCTTGATTGAACTTCAAGTGGCTAAAGCCGACAAGAAAACAGCCGATTAAGATCCCTGCCACAGACCTATCCTATGTTAGCCATTTATATCTGAATTGGGCATTGTACTTATCTATTATATATGTTTGTAAAATGGACAGTCCTCATGATAATTGATGAGGATGCCACACATTTACTCTGTGGTAAGTCAGTTTTTTTTTTACTTAATGAATATGCTGGACCTGAGGTTCTTCTACCATTATCAATAAGAAAACATTGATTTTGCCTGCCTTGATTGAAATATTTAGGCAGTAAATTGTACTGAATTAAAAATGATTATAATGTATCTTTTCAGGATTTATCTCATTATGATTATGATGGAATGATATGTAAATCTATGCATCTTTTAAATAGATTTTATTCTTTTCATCATAAACTCTTCAGTCAGGCTATACAAGCTCAGGTATGTATAAACTTGCCAACAATTTTTAAACATTATTAAAAAAAAAAACTCCAACCTTGGATTTAATCAAGTTAAAGACACAAGTATTGAAGAGAAAAAAATTTTTGGACTGATTGAATCTTTTCTGGACTAATATTTTCTTAAGAGATTTAATTTTACACTATTGTAGTTTGAAAAGTTATATGAATCTTGATTAGATTACATGAACATTTTAAATTTAAAAAATAAACACTACCAGGCAGATTTTTACAGTTTGAAAATCTTAAGAACCGAATCGAATAGATTCTTCATCTGGAAAATAAAATCTTGATTTTGATTTGCTACAGTCAAACTAAACTAATTGTATGTTCGATGATGTACTTGTAGATGTTACATTATATTAAATTTTTCAGGTTCTGATCACTGATGCATCTGTTGACATAATGAAGAGATTGAGTGTTATTTTACCAACACTCCGTCGTCTGGCAACAGCTAAACTAAATGATGAACAAACAAAAGAACTAGATAAAATCTTAGAGGAGCTCATAAAGTAAGATTTATCTTCAATATAGGTTTTAAATAACAAAATACTTTTATAATAAATAAATATGGGAGGTATTGAAGGATCGTTTCTATTAATCCTTGTTATATGTGTGTTCAATTTAGTAAGATTCATATAGCTCTACTGATGTTGTCTGTTCAACATGCAGAATTATTGTTAATGTGGAAAATTATATTGATTATTGATGCTGTAATTAAACAACATCACAGGTCAGAATTATTAGTTACAATGCACTTGCTTACAGGCAATCATCAGAAGCTCATAAGCCCCCTTATACTCCTACCCCCTCTTATACTCCTGAAAACTTATATTTGCCAACCTCTAAAACAATCAGATCAGAAATGATAGCACCATTTAGTTTATAAGATTTGCAATTTAGACTCTTGAGAGTCATTGTAACTTAGTTGTTTTTTTTAACTTTGGCCAAACTTTGGCTTTTCTTTTCTTATGCATGCCTCCGAAAAATTAATTTTACCAAAGACTTTACTTTATTCAGAAACTTCTGTTGTAACTTTGGAAACAAAAATTGAATCACATAGAACTTGCCCCAGATAGCACATCAGATCAACCCAGCTCAATACTTTATTTGCACCTAAATCAAAGAGGATTCGAGCCTTTAAGAAATTAGGCAATGTATAATTGTTTCTCCTGTTTTTTTTAATTTCAGGATGTGTCAATTAAAAGGAGAGGACAATGAAAGTCACCAGATGAATCAGAAAATTCTTTATAACCATGGAGTTCTAGAAGATGCTTTAACCATATTATCACAAGCCATAGATATTAAATTATTGGATCAGTATGGTGGCTTAAAGAAGATATTCCAGAAGACGTTTATATTATTACAATCTATGACGTTAAATAATAAAGTTGTACAGAGAAGATTGTTTGATAGATTAGAGATGTTGTTATATAAAGAAGGTGCACCAGCAGAATTAGCTGATCTATTGACTGAGGTAAATTAATATTTGTAAAATACAACCCTTGGTTAAGACTCATGACATGTAAGAGCCTAGTTGTTTTTGGCTCTGATGTGGTCCCTGTTTAAAAACATTGGGAAGCAAAGCATTGAACAAAGTTTGAACATTTCCTTTTTATTAGGAAATAATGGAACTGTGGTAGACAATTTGTCGATCCATGCCTTGAAAGATTTAGTTGGCATCATATGTGGTCACTCTGAAGAACATATCCCATGTCCCAGAATAAGTTGAACACACCATATGATTTTAGTAATGGCTCCTACATCTCCACTATAATATATTAATTCTTGTATTTAACAGATATTTACAGGCAATTCAAATACGTGTATGAAAATTCAAAGTCACCATGTACAGAAAATTGTCAGTTTAATATCCAAACATAAATCAGCAGTTCCACAGTTTCTCAATTTATTGAACGCTGTGGTTAAAGTTGAGGAATTAGATCTACCATTGAAGAGAAATCAGGGTTTCGTGATGACATATTTCATGCAGTATAGATCAGAGATTGCTTACATCATTGATCAAGATGAAAAAGATAGGTAAATAATATTTTTATGTTAAATTTTTATTAATGACTGGGAAAGATGTCTGTACTTTGCAAAAACAAAAGAACCTGTAGTCAGAAAAACAATAAGGTATATAAAATTTAACTATATTATAATTTCTTCCCGCCAACTGGGCTCTATATATAATTTTTGTTGTTATTTTCTAGAGAACAAGTGTTGGTATCCAAAAATTCAAAAGAACTTGACTACATGATAGCAATGGTTGATTTATTGGCCACATGTGCAGAAGTGAGTTAATATAATTTTGTCATACTTGTGAGCTAAATAATTTATATATTTTATGAAAATCACTATTCTGAGTACTATCTGAAAAATTATTGGTCAATATTTAAAATATTTCTATATATTTTTATTAGGAGTAGAAATATTTTTGCCTCATTTTAATTCCAGGGAGAGAATCGTTTTATAGAATCGATTTGTCAGACAATATTTAAGATATCTGATCTGATTGGTGTATTAAACAACAAGCTGGTTTGTGATAATTTAAAGAAACCATTTTTGCGTTTCTTACTATGGGTTTATATGAATACAGCTAGTGGTATGATAGAGAGTGGTGCAGGGGATCTCCCCCATGATGCGTAAGTTATTGATTATTTTCACATTGATTATTCTGTTTATATTTTGATTACATCTATTTCCATTTATTCTTTAATTTGAAAGTAAATTAGCACAACAGTAATTGACATAACAGTAATTGGATATTAAGGAAACAAACATAATTGTTGATAGTAACATCATATCACAACAATATCTAAAGAAAAATAAGTTTCGGATAATTTAAGTTCCAAGTTTGTTTGGATAGATATGGTTGCATGGTTGATCCTCTTGAGCTTTATTTATACTTAGAAATGAATTATCCCTTAATCTTTGACTGATTTGGCTGAAAAAATAAAGATGTCAGAAAGTAATGTGAACTTTAGAAGACCATAACTATGTTAGGATTACTTGATTTTACTCAATATTTGACTAATAGACTTTGGTCTGATAAAGCTGATTTAATCTAAAATATTTAATTAAAGAGCACTTTATTAATTGCTACATGCATCAATTTCTGTTATCAATAGAAGTTAAAAAGCATCCATCAGTAGATAAGTATTAAATTTTATTTCAGTAAAATGTGGGAATTCTTGAATTCTATAACACAGAAATTAAAGGAAGTCAAATTATTTGTGGAGAACAATAAAGAAAAAACAAAACAGTTGTTAAAAGGGCCACCAACGAAGAGGTTTGTGGAATGCTCAATTCTTCAATTTTGCTAATTTATTTTTTGTTGCCTGGCATCAATACAAAATGACAAATTTTATTCAGAAATATTTATTAATTTAAGCTTTTATTTCTCTGATGAATATGGAAAATATTTTTAATACAATCACTTGTATGCTGTGTGAAGCTTTATTTTGATGAGTGCATTTTCATTTATCACTGTTACGACATATTTCACATTAGTAGACTTTCCACAGAGAACAAAAATGGAGCCAGGGAAAGCTGTGTTAGGGCATTTTCAGTGGAAACAGCACTATTATTATATATGTCATATTAAATGCAATGACTATTTTTTTATGTTTTTTTTTATATTCTTTTCAATAAGCTCTTGCACACTACAAAGAAACTAATAAACCTCTTTGGTTCAGGTCAAATTAAAGTACTTGTATTTAATTTGTTTATACATTGATTTATGATACCATAGTGGCCGGTTCATTGTTTTACCAATCGGCCTGATAATTAATTCTTTGTAAATCGGCCAAAAGTAGATTGATTTGTGATAATTTAGTGCCCAGTTCATTGCTTTACCAATCGGCTAGATTAAAGATCAATCGGCTAAAGCTGACAAAAAACAGCCGATTAAGATCCATGCATTTGTCTGTGTTTTTTTTAGATACTTTTAATACCATATTTGGCTTTTAACTCTTGACACAAAATCAGTTATAAGATCTCAACATTGGTTTTTTTCTGATGTTACACAGTATCACCATTATTTTTTTTTTTAAATATTGACTTTTACAAGAATGACATCTCTTCTAGTCTAGATCATACCAGCTCAAATTGTCTTTTCTCCGACTATATTACTGTAACAAATATTGGCCTGACCTTTGACACTGTACAGACAGCACAATTTTATTCAGATTAATTAAAGTTTAAGACAGTTAGACTGGGCGATCAAGACTATATCTGTTCTGAATGAATGAAACCTGACCCAATCTTTAGTTTCTTCACAGGAATATGGTAATGACATTTTTGCATGATTTTTGAATCTCCTATTGTCTATTTAATTTCTATTGTGTTTTTCTGTTTATTCTATATTTGAACAGCACCCATGAAAGCACAGAAGGCAGGTTAGTTGCACTTTTATCATCTTTTAGACATTTTCACCCATTTTCAATTTCTCCTCCTGTTCTTACTCAGAGAACTTTTAAGGAAATATTTCAACTTTTTCACATATTTACAACCTCCTCTCTTAATCCACATGATTACGATTTCAATCATGTTTCTTGAGACATTTTTATATTATTCTACTGTATAGATGTAAATGCCCACTTGCGGATCCAATAATATTTGCAGGAGGGAGTTTGCCAGGTTCCTGTTTAGGAAATTTGACATTTTACAATGCATGATGCCATCACCGTCTCCAAAATATGTAGGCATACATACACACTGAGCTTTGAAAGAGAGAAATCAAACACCCTGTTTGACGTCAATTTTTATTATGAATTAATAGGATCACATTGTGATTGAATTTCATTGATGCAAAGCATTAATTGTGATATCACATATGTCTATATCTGGTTTGGCCCCTGATACCCTATGCCCCATAATCTAAAATAACGTTTTGAGAAACCGTCCTGTCCTGATCAGTATTTTTATTTGCTTCCTGACATATTCTCTTGTTTTTCCTAAGTTTTGGGATTTTGTTTTTATGAAGAATAATGTCATTGTAGTATTTTTATTTATTTTAGTGATCAAGGTAAAATTGAAACAGAGAGAATGAGAGGAACAATACACTATATATTTTTATTTATTTTAGTGATCAAGGTAAAATTGAAACAGAGAGAATGAGAGGAACAATACACTATATATTTGATGGTGTTATGCCATTTTTACAGGTAAATATATATTTGTTTGATCTAAATGATATTGCCCAGAATTAGATGTGTATTATACTTGGATACAATTTTCAGTTTTGATTGTTATATCATTTTACACATCGCATATGATTTCTTGCTCCTTGAGTTTGTCTAGACATGATCAGTGGGAGCTGGTAATCAAAAGGGTGCAGTGCTTTCTTTAGGTATTGTGTCACCTCAAGCAGCTTTACCAGGAGCTATAAATTTAGCAAACTGGAAGATGAATATCGCAAAAGAATCATGCTTGGTGTTCTGATAGATGACGACGAGCAGACAATAATCCACCAACAAACTTTAATTGACAATGACTTTTTTTATTGGCATCTTACTGGAACTATTAAATCAGAAGAAGCGAAATAAAGTTCCAAAGATAGAATATTATGCAAATCATACAGTCCCTCAACAAAAATTGTATTATGGGATTCCTCCCGAAGTAACTGGCACCTTGGGGCAAGTTACCTTCAGCATGGAGTGAGTTAGTCATTTAAATGACGTCATCACTAACAAGAATGCACAGGTGGAAGCTTGAGTAAACGCGGCGCTAGTAATCAAACATCCTCAAGGCAGATTGCATAGATATCTGACTTTTTATTCTCAGCAGACCTTTATCTAACTGATCTCCCTCTACCGATATACACAAATTTATTGTCATAATGGATAATAAATATGTTATTTTATTTTTCTTAAAGATATTTTGTCGAAGTTACTACCAACCAGATTCAATGTTTCCTAATGAAAGTAAAGAGTTGTCAGCCCTTGCTGTAGCATTTGAGGTAAATTAGATACTTATCAGAAGAGAAAGTGATCGATTGTCAGTATAGAATACAGAAATGTTCTGAATTAATGAAATTGGTATCACGTTCAGGGAACTTGTTTTACCTGATCAAGATGGCATCTTATTGAGGTGGCACAATTTGGGGGTTGATTATTATACTATTTGTTCTGTTTTTCAGGCATTCCTTGATCTGATTGCTCCATTAATTAGTGATGAACGACAGATGAAGAATCTAATAGGTGCAATGAGAGCTTTAATAACAGCATCAAATGCTATATCTAAAAATGTAAGAATATTATATTTTCACATTGTTTTTTTTTGTTTCTTCAATGTTATTTGTTTAATATTTTTGCTGATGTGTTTATAACTGTTTTTAATTGACTTTGTAGAAAATGGAAGATTTCTTTGAGAAATATGGTGGAAATAATAATCATGATATTCAAAGTGATGCCAGAAAGGTGAGTAACAATTTGAAGAAAGTATGATGTGAATTGTACCTATATTGCATCATGCTGTGGAAAAACAAACAGGCACTAATTCTCATGTCAGTTTCAGCGGCACAGGAACATCCAAGGGGCAGGGGGCAAGGTGTATGCGTTTGTTGGGGGTTGGGGGGAGGCAAGTGAGTGGCAGGATCAGGGTCTGTTGTCCTCTTTAACGAACACTGCTTTGTGTTCGATTCTATGGAATTCTCATTTGAAGACCAACATTCTTTATGTAAAGATGAACTCATTGTAATATTTAAAAAGAAACATGAATATGTTAATACGGCCCAAAACATTCTTGTCGATGTAGGGTTGGGAGATAATGAAAAAAAAAAATATTGGGATGTGATAATAACTTGTCAAATATCACGATAAACGATATTATCGAGATAATTTATACATGTGTCTTAAGAAGTCAAATTTTGATTACTTGGGCAGAAAATCGTCGATTGATGTCAAATTATTGTTGCTAACGTCGGTAGATGCTATGATGGAGATTAACCCTAGACCAGTTGATACTTATAATTAATAATGCTATTTTTACTGATGAATGTGATTCTATCAATAGAATGTCATACAAGTTAGATGAAGTAAAATATTAATAACAGTAATATGTTAACATAACTGGCAGGGTTCTAAAATCTACTTTTTGATATTTTGCATGACCTCTCGCATTGCCATTTCAACATTGTTCTGTGGACTACAGCATTACTTGTCTTGCGAAGGTGATGATATAGCATATATATTATCATCAATATTGGGACACGATAATTATTATATCGCTATGATTTTCTGGTTTATAATATTTTTATATAAATCTGATATGAAAAGATTGACGATGATTTTATCACGATAAATGTAAATGTTGATTTTCTTTTTATTTCAGAAATATGATGAATATTATGCTGCAGAAGAAGAGATTAATGTTAATTTGAATATATTTGTTGTGAATATGGAGTTATCTTATGGTGGTTTGAATACTGTAGAATACCAAATAGGCTACCCAAGTGATAAAGGTATGTCATTATCCAATAGTTCTAGTAGTATAGGTAATAGATATTATTTTCATTAATGTATTAGTTGAAACAAAGACAAATCAGATATGATGTCATTTATCCAATAATCCTAGTAGCATACATAGGTAATAGATATTATATGTTTCAATAAGGTATTAGTTGAAACAAAAACAAGCCAGATATGATGTTAAAACATTACCTATTGATCCATGTTGATGTCATTTTTTAATCAGAAATATTAAATATGTGAAGCCTAGAGTTACCTCCCTGCATCAGGATCACAACACACAAATTGTCCACACTATGTATAATTGTACAATATCCTATGTTTTGGTCCAGGGTTTAAACTTTGGTTGATTTACAAATGGTCTTGAATTGAATTTTTCCTTCCGGAATAGTGAGCCGCGGTGGCTCAGTGGGTAAGACTTTGACTCACTAACCTGGAGGTCTTGTGTTCGATCCCTGCATATTGGCCGAGAAAGTTCATCAGCGCGGTTTTCTCCTTGTCAATGGTGCAGGACCGAGGGCCTGGCAAGGGACAGAATATAGTCATTTGTATGGGACAAAACACAAAGTCCCATGTACACATTGGATTGTACATTAAGTTCCCTTGGCAGTTGGAATTTAATATAAGAGCAGGTTGTAGTGCAGCTGTCTGGGCACAATTTCCCTCATAGCACACTGTATGGCATATGCCTGTCTTCATTAGCGCAGTCGGAGCAGAGCAGTAGGAAGTTACATCCCATTTCATTTCATTTCCTTCCAGAATATGCTGAGCAGGGTGGGGATGAAGATTTACCATTAGGTCTGGAATTTCAAAATCACCTGAAATGTTTCATTAACCCAAATACCAGGAATCCTGCACTGAGATATAAGCTAGCTGAGAAATTGGTGATGCAACTCAAGTAAGTAGTGAAATATAATATCCAATGAATGTATTTTCATTAATACAAGAAATCAAAAACTTTATAAGAGAACTGCTGTTATAGAGTGGGTCAGGTACTGAACTCTTGAGTACGATAGTTTGTTAGTGCGGCACATAAAACAGAAGTTCAATCTTTGTCATTTTTATTTGCTCTCAAAAAAGAGATATGGGATTTGTATATTTTTATAACTTATAACTGTAGGGAAATGGGAGAACTTAGGGAAAACCCATGGGGTTGCTTCTTATACCAAAATGATATGAAACTGAACCATAATTTGCAGTGCATGCTTTAACCACTTGGCCCACCAAAAGAACAAGAGTAGTATACTGTTTATGATTTGTATCTAAATATTTTCAGAATATCCAGTAATTTAAACAACTTAACCGAGAAACAAAGATTAGATCAAACAGAGTTGGATATCAAATGTCTAAAATTACTCCGTGGTTTAATACATAATGAAATAATCAAACTACCAGTAGATTGGGAAGTAAATATGAAAGCAAACAGCAGGTAAGACATTTGGGGTGTTTTAAGTTACTGAACATGCTCTGTCTACTCTAGTAGTTTGGTGTATGTTAGTGTATGGTAATTTGCAGGAATTCTTAGGTTAACCCTAGTTTGGGAAACAAATTTGGCCAAGAATTAAATCTTGTTCTGTTAATGATTCACAGTCCATTTATTGGTATCAGTAGTCTGCCCTGGCAATATGACAAGCAAAAAAATGGTTTGAAATTTCAGCAAAAATGTATATTAATATATTCTTATCTTTGAAATATCCTTGAAGTTAATCTCAGAATTGGTTAGGAATATGGAAGGGAAAATATTAAACAATATTTATTTACCAGTTTATGGTAAAAACAGTGTGCTGCTCTGCTCTGGCAAAATTATCTCTTTCATTGTACAAATTTAATTTGTACAAATTTGTATAATTATTTCTAAATATTGATATATTGTAGACAACTAGAAGTAATAGAATCTGTCCAGATAGCCATTAATTCATATGGTGTTGTTGATAGTGTCAGTACACATCTGTCTAGTTCAGTTGATGACATAGTACGAGAATTATTAGCTTTTATGTGTGCGTTATTATTTGGTGGAAATGAAGCAGTTCAGGTAAGTCAAGCCAAATGGTACAATTTTGAATTGAGAACCTTGACTACTGGTTTTTTTTTTCTTTTGAAATGATATTTTCTTTTGTTTTTGGTTAATGTCAGATTAATCAGAAAATTAAACTATTCTAGATCAATCAGTCTGCTATATTACTTTATTGTTTTACAGACAAAATGTTTTATATTTGTTGTATTCATGTTATTATAAGCAGTAATTGTAATAAAAACACCTTACTTTTAATGGAGGCCAATTTATCAAGCCAGGCATTTTTGATGCTACTTAGTTCGGATGAAATAATATGAGCAACATGACAAGCTTATGTTCATTGATAAATGGGCTACATAATATATAATCTTTTAGTGCATTTAACGATATTATAAAATGTCAAATTTATTTTATACATTACAGAATAGTCTGTTTGAGTATTTTACTGGAACAAGAGAAGAGACATTCTTTTTTGCTATAAAAAATAGAATGCAACTATCAGCCTTAGCAACCAGAGAAAAGTATGTATTTCTATTTTACATGTAAAATACCCAGAGTCTGTCTGTCACACTTTAAATTGATGTTTATTAGGATGATGGAAGTTAACGACAAGCATTTTCTGCTTAGGCTAAGCAGAGATGACACATTGGTTGTTGATGCTTTGGACACGATACCTTTGAATTCTTATTGATCACATATATAGCTTGTCCCATTATTAAGAACACAGGGGGGGGGGGGTCACGGTAGGTAAGACACTGGCTTGCTAGTCTAGGGGTCGGGTGTTCGATCCCTGTATTGCCCGAGAAAGTTCATCCAGATTTTCCGGCATGGTTACCCCGTCAGTGATACAGGACAGAGGGCCTGACAAGGACAGCTGTCTAATTGTCTGGATGGGACGAAAACCTGAGGTCCCATGTACATATTAACGTGCACTTAAAAGATTCCTTGACAGTAGTGCCGCTGTCTCGGCAAAATTTCCCTCATAGCACACTGTGTGACGTATGTCCGTCTTCATTAGCCCAGTTCGGAGCAGAACAGTAGAACGTTAAACCCCATTTCATTTCATTTTTGTTGCTTTAAGAAATATGTTTTATTTCATTAATTACAGACGTCTCCTAAATGCTCAACATCAAGCTAAGGTTGATGAAATGATCGCTCAAACTAAAGCTTTACAGAAAGCCATGAAAGAAGGTGCGGTTCCAGCGGTAAGTAAAAGTGTTGAAAAATTAGTTTATATCCCCCCCCTCCCAAAGCTGTCAGGGCAAGATTTCATACACTTTTTCCCAGTTGGAGCAGAACAGTAGGACATTAAACCCCACTTCATTTCAGTTTGTATACTCCTGTTCAATCCATAGATGAGATTTACCTCCCTTGGGTATCTCCCATATAATCTTAGGTTTGAACATGAAGTACAGATGATAGTAAAGTGAGAAAGAGAGAGATGGGGTTTGAACATCCACTCGACACTAACTAGGTCATTTCAGGACTAACATACAGTTCAGTTTTATTTCAATCAATCTCTTACGTGTAAGGGTCTTTAGCAGTGGGAAGAAACCGGACGACCCAGAGAAAACCTACGAGGTTGAACAGGCCAGTAAATTAAGGAATAAAAATCTAATCTGTGCAATGATTATCCTACTTTCTTTTGTATTAAATACACATTTTTCAGAATATATGAATTCATTCACACAACCTTCTGTGTACTTTTTTTTATTATTAATCTAATTAAATGAATATTGTATGTTTTATATCTATTAAATTTTTATTTTTGCACCTTTTTCTCTCTTAGGATGCATTTTTAGCTAGTCATCTTGGTTCTATGTTATCTATGGCCAAATCTCGCTCTAGTTTAAAGGGCTCATCCTTATTTAAGGTAGGAAATCTCTCTTTAATTAACTTGTACACTTTACATGATTGTCTGAGAGTATTATTTTTTCTCTGAATTAAAGGAGGTGGTCTGCCTGTTTCTATATTAAAAAAAAACAATAGATAATGATGGTTTCTAAAAGTTATAGGCTTCCCGGTTCAAATACTGTGTAGATTGGTCCTATTTGTTTGTCAGCAGTTTCAACCCTGACAATTGTTTGGTTTGTTTTGCCAGTGACGTCATAAACAAAATCTTTGGTTCACTGTATCAGTAGAGATATCAAATACTTAGAAAGTTTATCCAAATAGTTATTATTGTAAACTATTTTTTTGTTTTGTACAGAACTTTAATTTTCTTACTTTTATTTTATTTTCTGTGGTACTAATTTGCTCTTATTTTAAGCACTCATTAATATCCTTTATTTAATTAAGAATTTGGAAAAAAGTAAATTTTTGATTTCTCTTTAACAGAAAACTAACAAGCTTGGAATTCCAGAGCCCAGGTATGGTAAAGGTCGTTCCCCAAGAGGAAGTCAGTTATTAATTGCACCACCTAATTTGATGAAGAATGGAAGTGCTGTATTTTCTGATTCTGGGAAAAAAGACATAGTGCCCTTTTCCAAGAAAAAGTCTTCTGTGGCTCCAGCCAATGAAGAAGAAGTGGACATTAAGATTGATGTAAGTGCTTTTTTTACTATCAAATATCAGCTTGAAGCTAAATAATAAGACAGTCTGATCTGAAATCTAGTTTAATTCTGCTTGTAACTGTAGTAAACAAAAATAATGACATTAAAAAGCTGTTATGATGCACAGGTATACTCAACCATTGACTAAAATTGCTTTGATGTTTTCAGTGTTTTATGTAGTTATAGGACCTTTATGTTTTCAGTGTTTTTTTTCTTTTTTGATGTTCAAGATGCCTTATGTTAGAGACATATTGTTTATCATTGTAGCAATGGTACTTGACAATTGAGACTATTTACACAGTATATCTTGTCAATACTTCGAAACACACATAACATCGCTCGGAATAAAGTAATTTGACTGAAATTTTCAATAGTGTTGTTTTTGTTTTTTGATGTTCAAGATGCATTAAGTTAGACATTCGTAGCAATGGTACTTGACAATTGAGACTATTTAGAATAAAGTACTTTGACTGAAATGTTCAATATATTTATTCTTCATTATCTATTTTCATGAACTACTATGAGCTCTTTATCTAAATCTTACATGTAATTGTAGTCATTTACACCCTACTGTAATGAAATGTTTATAATATTTCATGAAAATTTTAAACGTGTATAAGTATGTGATTATTTTCCATAGCAATTAGATGAAGAAGAGTTAGCTGAGTTAACGAGCTATGCTGTACAGATGACAGATGATTTAGATTTTAAAGATGATGGTTATTTGGAATTAGTATTACGAGTTTTAGGTTTAATGTGTGATAATCAACATAACGGTATTCAGGTAATATAAATACTATATATATTCTCATCCTTATTGGTGTTGGCTTTGTGCTCCAGTCCCTATTTGGTTTTAAATGACAATATTGATGCCAGTCATTATCACATAATATGTGATAGCACTGACTAAACACATTCCAAGTATTATTTTATCACAGAGATCATTGCTACGATAGATTCGTAATCAATGCTTCAACAATCGAAGTGATAAATGCAAAAGGAAAACACAAGTTATCCCTCTATATAACTGACTGAAGTGACGAGTGATAACAGATACATGGGCGAATTTTTGCTCACTAATAATTTCTTTGAAGACCAAAAGTTGTTATATGAGATTGTAAGGGTATATCTGACAATTCAAAAAAGTAATTGAATGTCATTAGATAAGAGAACATGAGAAAATAGAAACAATCCGTACATTCACGTGTGTTTATTCATTCTATACTTATAAAAACATGGTAATGCACAGACTTTTTCTATTTTTCTTTCATGTTCTCGTATCTAGTGACAGTCAATTAGTTTTTATGATTTGTCAATTATCCTTTCACAGTCTCACACAACAACTTTTGGTCCTCAAAGGAATTATTAGTGAGCAGAAATTCGTCCATGTATCTGTTATCACTCATCACTTCAGTCAGTTATATGGAGGGATAACTTGTGTCTTCTTTCCTTTTGCGTTCGTCACTTCCGATTGTTGTAGCAATTGATTGTAAGAATGATCTCTGTGATAAAGTAATATTTGGAACGTGTTTAACCAGTTCTATCACATATGTGATAATGACTGGCACCAATATTGTCCTTTAAATCATAATGTACATTACACAGAGTATTGTTGGCTGCTTAACGTCAGACAACCCTCCCCCACACTCACCTACTACTATAGTGCTCTATGTGCATGCAAATTGTTAAAGTGAATAGATATACCATGTTTTAGTGAGTAACCAAGTTATTTTGGGTGTAATTTTAAACACCATTTCTCTATTATCTTCAATGAGTCAATCTCCAATAATAATACAAGTCTGGGTTAACACTTCCAGCTTATAATTACTATACATGTTTTCCCACTGTCTTTGAGCTTGATGCAGCTTCAGTAAATAAGACTTGGAATTCCTCTGCATTGACAAACATTAATGATTACTCAAGATATTATAAAAAGTTTATATATTATGATATATTAATAATATTGTCTGTCCAGATCTAGGCCTACTTCTTTGATGTTGAAATTACATTTTGATTAATGTAAGTATATTTTTACAGAATAGATTTGATACTTATTTAATTGGGTTTTTTTTTCAGAATTATCTACGAGAACAGCCTGATAATATTAAATCTGTGAACCTTGTTGCAGAAACGACCAAGTTTCTCAGTATTCTGTATTCAAGTATTAACAATAATACTATTTCACTCATTATAGAATTATTTGATACATTGGTTGAATATACTTCTGTAAGTAGGACTTTTACTTTAAATATTATACATGATGCTATTAACATGTTTAACTGTGTTTTTCTTACAGGATTTTATTTGGCATATTGATATTTATTCTTGAGATTTACCACAAATGTAACATGCTATTTAAACCTTCAACACAAGGCACAAAATATTTTGAGAAAGGTGTATTAATGCAGGTACATCCCTGGATAGACCGAAACTGTCTGAAACTACTGTTTCTTAGACCACCTCAAACCACTCAAGATATTTGGTTAGCTTTCCGTATTATAGGACCATTTATTAATTTGTGTGGGCGCAACAGCTGTGCACTTGACAGGGCTGTTTGTTTGTAGTGAGAGCTAGTGTCATGTAATGGCTTATAATTAAACATGGAACATACCAACTGGCATAGCCGGGTTATGTGTTTGAACTAAAATATTTGTGTTATTAAGTTAAATGTCACTGCTCTTGTACTGTGTATAAATGTTCATGTATTTTTCAGGGTAATTTCGATAATCAGACTGTTGTATTTGATAATAAGATCTGTGATTATATCAATCATATTCTAAGATCAGAAATTTACAAAGGTTGTAAATTGGAACAGGTTGGTATATGTATTCTTATTTGAATAACTTTATGTGATAAAATAAGAAAGTTTGCAATAGGTAGATATAAAGCAGGTATCAGTTTCCTGAACAGATTTTATAATGTCTTTGAATTAATTTAATATTTAGGCTACATTTGAATATTTTTTATTGAAGCCAAGAGTTGTTACATAATATAAAATGTTAATTTCTTACTGTTTCAGATTTATACGCTAAAAAAGTCAATAGCTACGTTAATACGATCTTTAACAGAAGAAACTCCACCAGTTAATGTCGAAGATGAAACTACATTATTACAAGTAAGATTATGCTACTTCAGGTGGTGTTAAAACCCAGAGCACATTTATCAGTAGTATTACACACAACAATCTTACATTTATATCATAATACAGAAATTTTCTCGGGATAAGTCTGTCTCTTTCATACTGTAACACTCAAATTCTGTACTTAAAATCAATATTTTTAGCCACTGGCAAATTTCAAATTGGTGAGAAAATGAAGATTTTGATATAAAGGTGTAGATTTCTCTGTATAGATATTTATTAACCCAGTATTATCCCTTTTGTGTCCTGTAGATGTCATATTTAGAGTGTATTTATTGAAAATTTGACCAATTGGTTTCCTGGGATTGGACATGAAAAAAAAAAAACGTGTTTATCTTTTTACTAAGCAGTGATTGGTCGGTACACTTCTGATCAATTGCCTAACCTATCTTTACAAAAATCAGTCCCAGGTAACCAAGGATTGTTATTATATAGACTTTAGTTATATTGTAATACATATAGACTTATTGTTCTTAGCCTGTTCACTTCTTAAATATTCTCCCTCTTTATTTCATGTTTTTCATAGATTTCTGTGTAATTTAGTTTCATTTATTTTAGAAACAACTTCAAGATCAAACGTGTTCGGTAATAACTTGTTATCAGTATCTGTTGTATAATATGTTGTATTAACCACGTTATTACTTGCTTCAGACATTTTTATATACATTCATATACAGCAAATCTTAAAGTGAATTTGATGATTTTGATATTTTAATGTTAGACATGAAAAACAAGTAATCCTTTTGGCTAGAAAAGAATATCTTAGTTTTGAATATATATTTAAATGTTAATAAATATGTCTGGTATTTGTATTCTATGGTGTTGGTTGAACATATATTAATGGTTGCTGTGTGCCACCATCCTTTTGCAACAATCTGATTAAAATACAGATCTATATTTGGTTTCATTTTTTTACACTTTCGATGGCCTTCATCTGACCAGTTGTACTGGGAGGTCACGTCCAGGGTCATACGAGCGACTTGGACGTTTCTAGGAGGTTTACCCACAATTCCGTGCTGAGCACAGCAAGAACTGGCCGTAACAGACCGTTTCATGGCTACTTCCTCATATCAACTAGAACGCCTGTTATATAACAACTCTTCCAGATCCTAGTGTTGTGAAGACAAGTTGAACAAAATTTTGAACTATAAAAAACGAAACGAAATAGGATCTATGTTTTAATTAGATTGCTTTTGCAATAAATTTTCAGATATCAGGTTATACATATAATTAATTATTGTTTTTAAGTTGGTGTCATTGGTAAATGTAATAGTTTAATTTAAATACATACTTAAATTGTTAAAAATTCTTAATTACTACTATGTCGAGGAGACACAGTAGCTCAGTGACTGTGGTGCTTGCTTGTGAAACATGAGATCTGTGGTTCGATCCTGCTGATGGCTGCGAAAGCTACCCAGAATTTTCCAGCAGCAGTTTTCCCTGGTCAGTGGAGGAGCATCTAGTTGTTCCAATGACAAAAAAAAGGTTCTGTGACATCTTGATGTTTGCATAAAAGAATCCTTGTCAGTAGAAATTCAATTCCTGTCCAGGCAAAATGTCTCCAATAGTATATGCTTGTCTTCGTTACCCAAGTGGGGTAGAAAATTAGGGCTTAAAGCCTATTTCATTCATTTAATCATAAATCATACCCTGTCTATAAACCATATATATACTGCTTGCTTATCTATTGGCTTGTAGCAAAATAGTAAGTAATGTACATATATTCAAATAATAATAGTGATGGATTATATAATGAGAAATGAAACGTATAGTTTCCTTAAATTTAAATATATGTTAACCATTATTTATTATTAATTATTCATAGTAGATTTACATGTTTAACAATTAACACTAATTATATTAAAACATTATGCACAATATATTTGGCACCCAAACTCCTGAAACATTATTGATGTTATTTGGAAACCTTGATAATATTCACCAAATTGTCACTAGCTATAACAACATTAACAAAACAATCAAGATTTTAGACGTCATGATCATATTTCTTGTCCAGAGGAGAGATTTATAGGTTGTCTTTATTAGATTTAAGCGTAATGAAATTGTTTTAATGTCAACTTAAAACTTTACTATCAAACAACAAATAAATGGTACGGTATGTGATATGCTTGTCTGTCATTTCGTCTTCTACTTCTTCTTGCTGTACAGAGGCTACTTCTTAAACAGGATACTGTGAAGTTAAAATATATTAAATTTGGTGTCTGATTATTTCAGGAAGTGTATGAATATTTAGATAAAGCATCTTTAATTAATGCCATGATAACAACCTACAAAGATTTACAGGTGAGTTAATTATATTTGTGATGCACAATAACATGTAAATATATAAAGCTGTAACTTTTTGTGTTCCATTTAATTGACTACTTCGGATCTTCATCGTTTCGGATTCACTAACAGGAAGTCCTGAATTCAAGGACTGAGGTTGGCCAAGAAGGATCCTTTAGAATTTCCAATGTGGTTTCCCCTTGTCAGTGATGCAAGATGGAGGGCTTTCCAAGGAACACCAACATATAAGCTTACGTTGGCTAGTTGCAATGTGTGAAGTAGGCAGAAGTGCTTCTGTCCGGGCAAAACTTCCCTCTCATATATAACATTTCATTTTCTTCTACATACATATTTTGTGTATATTTTAATTTTAGTCGACTAATAAAGAATGTCAAGATAATGAAGGGTTGTTAACATCGGTGGGTTTCATGTATCATCATTTATTATGTCGTAGAATTGATCTTCATGGTGGTGCTGAGCTGGAAGGTGAGAAATTTACTTTCTACATTTTGCTGTTGAAACCCCAAAACATTGTAAAAGTTCTTGATCTTAATTACCTGGTTGTCGAATTTTAAAAAAAAATTGGTTATTACCTGGTTGTCGAATATATATAAATTGTATATTTTTTGTAGAACATTTAAAGACTGATGATGCTAAGACAGCATGGACATATTTTTCTAACAGTTCTCTATCAATAGAGATTATAAAGGATGATATATTACAAAAAATTTACTTTATGGTTAAAGATAAGGTAAGTTGAGGTTGCTTTGAAATTTGAAATGAAATGAAGCATGGTTTAACTTTCTATTTTTCTGCTCCATCCAGGCTAATAAAGAGAGGCATACTCAGTTTACTATAAGGGAAATACACAGACAGCTGTACAGGGTTCTTTTATGTGCATGCCAATGTGTGCAGAGGAACTCTGTTTTTTTGTCCCATCCTAAACAAACTAGACTCTTAGTCTTGCAAGTCTTTGTGGAGATTTTATAAATACTGCCAATTAAAGATTAGACTTGTTTTTAGGATGGGGTTGGGTGGTAAAGTGGTCTATTGTGTGTGCTTTAGACCATATTAAGATACCAATAAGTGGTGTGGTTTTGATTCTTACCTAGTATGTGACAAGGGGTAGGGTTGCCTGTCAAAAATTATGTGTTTTCTCTGGATGCTCTTGTTTCCAACCACTGATAAAGATCTCTTCGAGCAAGCAAGTATTGAAATAAAGTTGTACCATATGTTGGTCCCCAAATTATCTAGTTTGTGTCAGGTGGACATTAAACCTCACTTCTCTCTGTCAATCTATTCATCTGGTTTATTTGATATTTTGTGATTATCTTACAGAATGTTCTTCGTGAAGAAATCAAAGACAAGTTCAAATATGAAGTTGATCGTACCAGTCCCAGCAATAAATTACGAGATTTTATGGAATGGTCAAGTGATATTATTGATGATATTCGATACCAAAGAAAAATTAATTCCATTCCGTTAGCTAGATTCATTGTTAAAATATGGTAAGCACACAATCAGTAGATGATAACAATTATAACAAACTTCAAATACCTGAACATGATTTGAGCAATAGGAGGAATCCTTTGCAAACTACAATGTTCTAAAAGATGAATTTCTAATAGGAATATCAGTCCAAAAATGGTTCAATTCCGTTCACTATTTATAAAGATAATGATGAAGTGAAATTCCCTTATGTATATGTATCCACTCTAGGAGGTTATGTAGCATTGATACATTGATATTAATTTCTTAATTAAATGTTGAACGATCAATCCGAGTACATATTAGAGCAGATTAAGCCATGAGAAATTTTATATGTTCGGAAATATTGCAAACCACCCAACATTCTTTAAAATAACCAGATTCAATTAACTGAATAAAGCCCACTTAGTATAGGTTCAGAAATTATATCATTATGAATAAAGTAATACTGTTTGTATATACATTATGTTCAGGAATTATATGAATAAAGTAATACTGTTTGTATGTACGTATGTTCAGGAATTATACAAATAAAATAATACTGTTTGTATGTATAGAAACAAGAATTATATGAATAAAGTAATGTTGTTTATATTTATAAAAACAAGAATTATATGAATAAAGTAATACTGTTTGTATGTGTTTTTGTGTACATGTATTACATCTGTATTTGTATTTCAGGCCTTATTTAAATGTGATAGCATTATTATTATCGGTTATAATAGCTGTGATGATATTGATAACATGGAAGGCTTCTGGCATTGTGTCTGAGTAAGTCTATTTTACCTGTTAATTTGTTATTTGTGAAATAAGTAATAACTTCATAGTACAATTTTAAGTCTTGCCTCATTTTACCTTGTGGTGCAGGGCCCCCAATGGAGTCTAAGTGCCACTCACATTCTTTCTGTTCATCTCTTGTGGACAGTTCATTTGAAATCTTATTTCTCTGCAATTTGCAAACAGAGCTGGGTGAAACTTAAAGCATACACATTTTGATATCCTGCATTCAGGTGCTGAGCCAACTTCCATTTTGACCATTCATCTTTCAAATGCTGTTTCTTAGCCCTTTATAACCAGAAGCGGATGTTCATAACCACAATTTGATGATGCTCGTTGGACACCTTGCTGAGAGTTGAACTTATTAAAATAAAACTAGGATTTTAATTATGTAATGTTATCATTTAGAAAGAAATGGGTTTTAATTTCAGTGCTGTACCTGATACAAGTGATTACCCATTTACAACAGAGGCCACTTATATTCTGGGTGGCATGCATAACCTAGTTTCACTTCTCATGTTTATAAGTTATCTATTATCAAATCATCCGATATTACCACATTGGACAGATTTTACAGCCATGTTCAAGTAAGTAGCTATTGCATATAATGGTCCTATTCAAATGAACAAGTCAATTTTAAAAAAGAGAGAGAAATGGGGTTTAACGTCAATTCAACACAAACTAGGTCATTTGGGGACTAACACATGGTTCAATTTTATTTCTATTATTCGCTTGCACCTATGTGTCTTTAGCAGTGGGAGGAAACCGAGGAATCGAAACCACGCTACTTGACTCAATAATAGACTTTGTGATTGCATGTGTTAAACCACTAAGACCACCCAATCCCTTATATATCTAGTTTTTAGGTACTGGTAACCTTTTGGATTTTACTGATAAAAATGAAGTCAATTTCCTTAATTTGGAAAGTTTTGTGCTTTTCCATCAACCGGAGACAATTTGGCATTAATTGTGCTGTTAGATTTGTAGGCAAACTGTTTACTTGGAGATGCGGGCATTAAGCCTATTTTAAGTAATATATTTATAAATGAAATAATTATAACCCTGATATACAAAGTGTACTAGACTATGAATATAATTGAATTGCCAAAGTAGGACATTTAAAGTGTGTATGTTTATTAATTAATTACATGTTGTTTCTGTAGAAGGAAGAAAGAAGGGGATGTAGATAAGAAGAAATCTGAATCACATCTTCATGTTAAACTGCTTAGTTTTACAACATTTTACTATCTTGTAAGTTGCTTATATTACAATTATTTTATCGAAATCAGTTTTATACTGCTCTGTTCTGACTGGTTTGATCAAAAACTTAAATCAACATGTCTTATTGTTTTGTTTTCATCTCTTTAAAGGGCTGAATTCCTACTTTTTACAAATCGTACCTGGACCATAGACAACACTGATTTCAAAATGCTCATTTGTCTTCATTGGAGACTCTTAAATATTGTATATCAGGAGCCCATATTTTCACGGTAATGGACGAAGTTAATTTCTAATTTGTGTTTTTAAAGTGAAAGATTATGGATAATATTGAGTTACACTTCACTACATTTAACTTGTAAGATTGTTCAAAATATTAATTTGTATTTTTTTCCAGGCATTTTTAATATTTTCTGTGGCAGGAACTGTTTTCCATGGTTATTTCTTTTCGTTCCATCTTCTACACATGGCGAAGTTAAATCAACTGTTGATTCGAGTTACTCAAGCTGTTACTAGGAATGGTATGTATCAATTCAAGCATGTGAAGAAAGTAATTAAGACAATTGTTCTTAAATTGGCAGAGCCTTAGTGTTTTTTTTCGGAGCGTGTCGACCCCATGAAGAACAAGATGTTTAGTGCTTGGGGTCCAGTTCTAACACTAAAAAAAGTTCTATTTGGGATTTTCATAATCGTTATGAATGATATATCTGGGCGGTCATTCATTCAGATTTAACAAGTCTGTGAAAAGCTGTTGAAATTTTCTTGTCAGGTCCTATTGCCAAGGGTGGTATAAGCTGGGAATTGTTTGGATAAATTATATTAATTTAGTACTGCATCTGAGGAGTTGGAATTTATGAACATGTGGCGTGCAGAAATTCTTCTTCATTAGAATCCACTTTTATTAAACTGAAATACTGTTGCTTTGTTGATGTATTTGTCAAAGAAATAACATTAGAATAATAGATCACATGTTATTCTCAAAATAACCAACCTTAGTAAATCTTTCATTTTTCAATATTTATTTTTACAGGATTGTCTTTGATATTGGTTGGTTTAATGGGTCTGGCTATCATATATATACATGCCCTGGCTGCCTTTGCTTTTTTCCGTGACATGTTAGACAGTAATGAAGGAAGACAATGTGATACTATGTTTCAATGTTTTATTACTGTTATACATCATGGTCTCTCAGATGGAATGTATAATGTAAGTATTTAGAATTCTTGAAACTGGTGAAATATAAAAAAAACTTATTGCAGTGGAATCAAGGTTTACCTATAGTAATTTGTCAGTATGTCTGCTTTATTAACCTTCATTTGTGTAGCCAAATATGTACCTAATTACTTATCTCTCAATTAAATTGTTGAACTCAAGAAATCCCCTGCATTTTCGATGCAGTTATTAAAGAGTAATTGCATATATGAGGTGAATATTTTTGATGGATTTGTTTGTTTGTTTGTAGAAGTGCATGTCATACACATAAGAATGTTTGGCAGAGATGATTAAAATGTTGGTATATAATAATATTTATAAATAATAATTTTTTTATCTAGCATACAAAAACATTAAAATCTTTCTATTTCAGACATTTGAACAGATGCTTACTGGTAAATCATTTGCGGTTTCTGCAGGTGTAGCTGCCTATGATGTCATCTTCTTCATAATTGTTACAACCATTGGTCTGAACATTATCTTTGGTATCATTGTCGACACCTTCTCTGAATTGAGAGATTCAAAGGTAAGGATGATTGTACTGTATAATATATGTTGATACATGAGGACAATCATGTAATTAAGTTTTACCACGTGTTCATGAAAGTGTAAGCATAACCTGCCTCTTGTGTGACACCTGCCACAGCCTTTAAATATGATAAATCTGAAACATTAGGTGCGGCAGATATATTAGTAACATCAGCAGATTTGAATATTAAGTGATCGGAAATAGAAACAGTTTTATGAGGATGCATATAGATAGACAGTTAAACTATATACACATCATATCATAAACAAGCTATCTGTCATTAATTGTCATGTTCAGATGTTATAATGTAATGTCTTGATGAATTAAACAGCAAAATTAAATTATTTCTATTTTTTTATTTCCAGTGGCAAATTGATAATGATATGAAGTCTAATTGTTTCATATGTAGTAGAGAAAATTATGATTTTGAAAGACAAGGAAATGTAAGTTTTTTTAAATTATGGTATGGTATAGAATGATATTCAATCAATGGAACTGCCTAAATAGACAGTCAATTTTTCAACTAGATGTATTATCAGTTTACTGTCTATAAGAATTGGTTGATTAGTCACTGGCTGGCTAGCATGGAGATTCCGGATTTGATCCTGGGTTTGATCCCGATGTTGGTCGAGAAAGTTTCACATGATTTTCCAGGCTATGGTTTCCCCCATGTCAATAGTGCATGAAGGATGGTCTGACAAGGGACAGTGTCAAGTTGTTGGGATAGGAGGTCCTGTTTTCATGTTTTGGTGCATGTAAAAGAACCCGACAGTTGAAATCTGAAATAGGAGTAGGTCTTATAGTACCACTGTCGGGACAAAATTTCCCTCATAATACAGTTCATGGCATATGTCCGTCTTTAATAGCCCAGATGGAGCCGAAAAGTAGGACATTAATCCTCATTTCATTTCTATGTGAAATTCATAGCTAATAAATCTAGCAAAAAGATTTAGTGGGGTCAAGAAATAACAACCGATCCCTAAGTCAAGCTGGCATACAATAATTATAAGCTGGCTGACAATACGTTGGGTTGCAAGTTCGTGATACCCTGACATTTTTGTCCAGTGCTTGTCCCATGGAGGTTTTTTCTAGTAAGATTGGGTATCTATACTTTACATATATACCAAATTTACCATACTTTTATTGGTTATAGCCACCCGATAAATACTTTTGTGGAAATGCATTTTTAATTTAATTTTATTTTTTTCAGGGGTTTGAACACCATGTAAAAAAAGAACACAATCAATGGGCTTATTTATTCTTTTTTATTCATTTGGAAGAAACTCGACCCAATGATTATTCTGCATTAGAACTCTATGTGAACAATCTGGTTAGTAATTCATTCATAATTATTTTGTAAATCTAATAATTTCTCATTTTAACTACATGGATTGAATGTAAGGGCTGGGGATATGCTTACTTTTCTTGTATTTTGATTGTATATGGTCTTAAACTCTATATTTAACCTTAAATTCTGCCATTTTGTGGCATGGATTGACTTGAACCATTGAGAAAATTTTCCCTTTGTATTTCATTAGCCCGGTCAGAGCAGAACAGTAGGACGTTAAACCCCATTTCATTTCATTTCATATTACAGCGAGTAAGAGAGAGCTTTGAATTTTTCCCAATGAATCGAGCGTTGAGTTTACAACATGAAGAAGATAGCAGTGCCAAAAAATTGGAAACGCTGATGAGTCAAGTGGATTATTTAGTGAATAAAATGAAAGCTACGGTAAGAAAATAGTAAACGTCTAGTTCAACATTTACGCCCTGTTGGAATCCTATCACATACAGATAGAGCTATGTTCCTGTTTGAGAACTGTTAAACATGCACAAAATACAAAACTAATAGTATAGAAATACTACACTTACAATATCATGTCATGGAGAATTGCAAAGCACAGGAACATAAATAAAATTTAATGTAAAGATAGATATAAAAAGGTTAGGAAATATGGGCCTGTACACATACACTTTCCCTACTGTTTCTACGGCCTGTCATTGAGTCAACTAGCGTGGTTTCGAATCCCCGGTTGTACGTGACAAGGAGTAGGGTCGCCTGTCCAACCTCGTGGGTTTTCTCCGGTCCCAGGGGCGTAAATGTGGGTGGGTGTGAGGGGGTGGTACACCCCCCCAGGAAAAAAAATAGTCGGTCGCAAAATCAGTGCAGTCTGTCGCAAAATAAGAGCAGTCGGTATCAAAATAAGTGCTCACTGCACACATCACGCTACTCACGCAAAACTTCAGTATAAAATAACCTTGTCAACTTATCATGTTTGAAAAAATGTTGTGTTTCACTCTTATTCTGTTGTGAGTATGTAGGTCCAAGAAGAAAATTTCCCCCAGGGAGAAAAATAGTCGGTCTCAAAATAAGTGCAGTCACTGCAGTCGGTCTCAAAATTATGCGTCGCCGTCTTAATGAATTAATGAGGTAAACAAATAATGCCAGAATAGATCCCAAATACTAGTCAGTCGCAAGATCAGTGCAGTCGGTCGTAAGATATGAGCAGTCGGTATCAGAATAAGTGCTCACTGCACACGTCACTCTACTCACGCAAAACTTTAGTATAAAATAACCTTGTCGACTTATCATGTTTGAAAAAAATGTTTTTCACCCCATGGCATAAAAAATAGTCGGTCTCAAAAAAAGTGCTCACCGCAGTCGGTCCCAGACTAAATGAATTAATGGGGTGTTTTCTGACCATCAGAATTCTGCAAAATCTCTCCCTAAAGTCCAGGGCATTTCAGAGACCAAGTAAGCGCCCCATTGAGGTAAAGTGCCCTCAGACCCAGTCCTCAAAATTAAAAGCTCAGTTAGATATCGGCGCTCAATTCCATTATGCCATCATTCTTCAACTCCTTCTCTGTCTTATACTATCTCATCACTGTCATATTCACAGTTACAGTGAATCACCCAGTTAGTAGTACCACTAGTGAGTGAGTCGTGGGTCAAAAGATCGTAGAATTGTTAATTCTACTCTCACAAAACAGGCGACATTGACAAATAGGCCTCAAGATTCTGTCCCATTTCTTATCCTCTCGTTAATGAGAATTTGCCATGACATTGACTAAAATTGTCAGGCCCAGTCCCGAAAATTAAAAGCTCGGTTACACATCTGAAATTTTTTTGCACCTGCGGCGCTCGATTCCATTATAACATCATTCTTCCACTCCTCTGTTGTCTTATACTGTCTCAGCACTATCATATTCAGGGTTATACTGAACTGCCTAGTTATGTTAGTAGTACCACTGGCACTGGTGTGTGGGTCGTGGGGCATCAGACTATACAAAAGTTCTGTCAACTCTTGCAAAACAGGCGGAATTGACAGGGGCGGATCTCGAGATTTTGTCTAATTGACTCACATTTCTGGTCCTCTCGTCCACAAGAATTTCTCCCAGCAATGACCTCAAATGCCAAGATATTGACTCAATTTTTCAAAATTTTCTAAGGTTGCTCAGTGTTATAGGCACAATCATGACATAAACTTTATGTCAACTTAAATAAAACTGCTTTCCAGAGAGACAACGATCGGCAAACAACTATACCGGGACGCTTAATGTTATAGCCAGTATTTTGTTGACATTCATTGTGGCTGGGGTGGCGCCCTAGATTTCCCCCCCCCTCCTACCCCTATCTAGATCCGCTACTGCACATGGCCCCTACAAAACTCACACCTGTGGTGCTCGGCTCCTGACTGCGTCATTCGTACTAGGGGTATGGGCAACAGTCGGTCGCATTTTGGCTAAACACCCCCCCAAACAAAATCGTTATGTACGCCCCTGTCCGGTCCTCCGGTTTCCTCCCACTGCTAAAGACCCCTAAGCGCAAGCGAATTATTGAAATAAAATTAAACCATATGTTAGTCCCGAAATGACCTAGTTTGTGTCGAGTGAACGTTAAACCCTATTTCTCTCTCTCTCTCTCTCCCTACTGTTTACACCCCTACTGTTCAGAATTCCTGTACTAGTACATGCTATTTTGGTATCCTCTGATAGCTTTATTGACACTCAGCTATCCTTTACTATGTGCACACACCCACTTTCCAGAATTCCTTTAACTATACATGCAATTACGGTATTCCTTGATAGCTTTATAGCAATGCATGTATTTTCCTAAGAATAGTATTTTAGTAATAATATATTTAATTGATAAAACTAATTTTTATTGTCTAAAGACAGTTTACAATTTTTTGGCAATAAAAACCTGACAAGCTTTTCTTTTTCAACAGGAGGCAGAAAAAGAAAGAGATAAAGAAAAACAGCGACAAAAGGAATGGGAAAAAAAGCATATTAAATGTGAATAAATTGTGCTGAAATGTTTGTGATGACTTTTTGAGTTGTGGAGAGACATTGAAAACAATCTCTTTAAAAATCTGTGATATGAAATGACTCTACAAGAAATTATTGTAGATATTATATGATGACTTTTAAAAAAACTTTGTATCAAAGAGTATAACTATTGTTATTTGTTCACATAATTTATTTTTTGTTACAAATATTTATCTGTTGTTTTTTTTTTAATATTTATTTTTACAGTTGTAAATATTTTCGTGTCATTTCATACATTTTGTAATATTCCTTGAGTTCCATCTATTATGTGATGTGCATTTTTGTGAATATGAAATTGCTTTTGATTTAGATTTTTATATGGTATTTTTATAGCCTATTGTATTTTTATAGAGATTATTTCATAAATCATTATAACATGTAACTAAATCTAAAGTGACTTTAACACAAAATATGAAGTTAATTCCCTAATTTCTTTTACATAATAATATGTTGATTTAGTGCATTGTTAAAGAAATGGAACATGCTTTTGAAGTAATAAAGAAGTTTCTTTGACTCAGAAAATCTGAATACACTAATACTATTCCATTCAAAGAGGTTTTAAATAAGACTTTTGATTCTTTTTATTATAAAATTTTTAAATGTCCATCCTTAATTTTGCCTGTAAAATAATACCGATAATTGCCTTTGTGATAGTTTTAATAAGAAATTCTGTACATATATTATATCTTGCCTGAATTATAATATGATATTTTTTTAAATATAAAATTTTAACAAAGGGTACTTAAAGATCCATTGAAAACCTAAGGTCATGTTTTGATACTACTGACAGTGTAAAAGTATAATACATTTAGCTTTTGTTTTTGTAGTACAATTTTTATTCTTTAGAAATGTTTGCTTTGATGAAGATTTAAATGGTAATCTTGATTTATAAAAATGCCAATAATAAAAAAAATATGGCAATACTGTTTTTTTTAAGACATAGATATTACTTTATTGTGAAGAGAAATTAATCATTCAGAAACTAGGAATATCACTAATGCTGGCCATTTTGTCATTTGAAAATATAAACATTATTATTTATCCAATACGTAGGCTTAGAAGTCTTTGGTTGGTTTCGAACACCAGTGTCAGTTGATGAGAGCTTTTGAATTTTCAGATTTGGTTCTACTAACAAAGCTTGCCAAAACTGGCACCAGTTAGGTTAAGGAAAGTGTGTCTGGATAATGCAAAAAGCACATAGAAGGTTCCTTTTCAGTTGGATCAATATTAAGACGAGTATGAGGCCCTGGCAAAACTCGATCTCACATTGCAAGGTAGCCATAGAACAAAATTAGCTTACTTTAGTCTCAAAGTGACCTAATTAAAGTGTATTGGTTTCATATCTACATGAAATATATTTTTTGATTTAATAAAACATTTTAAAAGCTATTTTGAGAACTTAATTATTTGAACACCTGTATTCTTAAACTGCCATGTACAAATATTTTCATAAAATGATTTTACAAAGAGTAAACCACTGCCAGAGTGACTTTTGCCACTTCGTACTCAAAAAAAATAATACTCCCCTTTTAAATCCTTTTAAAAAAGGTGGCCTCTATCGCGTTAGCAAGGTTTTGGGAAAAGGGGAGGGAACCCCAGAACGGAATGTCGCGGAACGCTAAATATTGATAGGCTTAGTCCTGTTATGAAGATAAACGAAACGCTGAAAATAAATATGTTTCCTTCTCTCATAACCCGAATGCTTCAAACCAAATTGGGAAAACAATCCCTTAAAGTCAAGGAGTGACTTGAGAGATACTCGAATCCCCTGTAAACTATACTATTGTAAACGCTGAATCTCAGTCCAAAATTGGTTCAATTCCGTTCAGTATTTATAATTATATAGATATGAAGTGAAATTCCACAAATCAATGCTACTAATATGTAAATGTATATACTGGACTAAATAAAATCTGCCAACAAAACATTTGTACATTGAATTGTCCAACATTTTCCAATCTACGGTAGTCTAATCTCCTGTAATAGCTGCATGTAAGTCAAATTTTGGTGAAATCGAGTTTGAACTTACTAGGTTTTTGTCCGAATTACCCAAGGCATCAAATTATCGTCATCCAAACCCAGACAGCACAGCATATTTGGCCCAGATCTGGCAACATGTGGCAAAATGATTGGGCCGGATATGGCATGCCACATGTGGGCCAGATCTGGCAGACATGGGCCAGACGTGGCCCAATCAGAGCCAGATCTGGCCCAGATTCGCTAATGCACACGCTCGCCTTGCATGGCCCAGATCTGGCACACTGGCAGGCTTTGGCAAAGATATGGCATGCCACGTGTGGGCCAGAAATGGCACAATTGGCCCTTGTCTGGGCCATCACTGGCCCAAATGTGGCCCACAGATGAAATTCATACCATGCTAGATGTGGGCCAAATAGGGCAACCCGTTATTCCCTGTCCTATTCCTCCTTCGTAAACCGAGGGGCATGGCCATGGTCTAGTGGTTTAACACTTGCTTGTGAAATTAAAAGGTCGTTCCTCCAGTCAAGTGGCGTGGTTGCGAATCCCTGCTTGCATGTGACAAGGACTGAAGGAGTAGGGTAGCCTGTCCAACTTCGTCAGTTATCTCTGGGAACTATATTGAAATAGGGTTGAACCATATGTTAGTCCCAAAATGATAGTAGAAATTAAGGATATCTTGCATGCAGCACAAACAACATACATTAACAACAAAAGCAAAATCTTAAATAATAAATTTATTCATCCATATAACACAGCACAGTTCTGTGGATAACAGTCACTATATTATATACACACAACGTTTCGACAAGATTTCACTGTTCGTTATAAGGCATACAAATTATCCATGTCAATATCATTCTCCCCTTCTTCATTCTGCAGCTATCTCCTCCTCCTCTTCCCCGTGTTTTTGTTCTTCCCCCATTCAACCATTTTGTTTACAACATTTTTGAAATTATTTTCCATTGCATCTATAGTGGTGAAGTTATTTATCACACCTGCAATAAATGCAAAAAATGTACATAAAAAACATGTTTTTCCTTCTTTATATCAAGCATGACCAAGGGGTCTGTCAATGCAAGTACATGTAACAAAGTATTAAGTCAAATAATTCTTATTTGCCAAGGCAAAAGAATAGTTAATTAAATGAAGTTATTTATAATGAGGGGGGGGGGTTGGATGGCTGAATGGTTAGCGTGCGCGCTCTGTATCATAAAGTCTGTCATTGAGTCGACTGGCGTGGTTTCGAATCCCCGGCATACGTGGCAAGGAGTAGGGTCGCCTGTCCAACCTCGTGGGTTTTCTCCGGGTCCTCCGGTTTCCTCCCACTGCTAAAGACCCATACGCGCAAGCGAATTATTGAAATAAAATTAAAACCATATGTTAGTCCCGAAATGACCTAGTTTGTGTCGAGTGGACGTTAAACCCCATTTCTCTCTCTCTCTATTTATAATGAAATCACATAAATCTATCTAATTTAATATTATTGTAGAGAAAGTAATAAAATGTACTTATATTTTTATCTTTAACTAAATTCTGTGAAAATAATGCACAGTTTTGTACCACTGCAATGTCTTCAGTTTCTTGTTAGTACTAAATTCTATTAAGTTGTTTTACACTGAATTTTACAATTTTAAATTCAGCAAATGACCAAACAGATTTCAAGATAGTAAATGGGCTGTTCATTATGCTTTGTTGAAAGATTTACATGGTTGACCTGCTAGCTTCAACAAATTGTATAATCTGAGTACAGAATCTACTATAGTAATTAAAATCTAACTACTTTGTAGCATGATACCCAACACTCAGGCTGTGTTCAAATAAACTTTGTCTTTATTTCATTGACTTCTTTCAAGAATAATTTATTATTTTTGCTTTAAAGATTTACATTTACTGGCTTTTGGGGGAGGGTGGGGTGAGAGGATTCCATTTATATTATATACAGTACCCGGTACATTAAAAAAATATTATTTTAAGACTTTAATATTTATTTGTAATAAAACTAATATAGAACAAGGGAAAATTCTACTGGAAACTAGATGTCATATTCTGAGCCGAAATTTATTGTGTTGATATTTTGAGGCATTTGGCCAGTTGGATGTCGGCCATCTCTGGCCCAGATATGGCAAACTTTTCGCATAATATTATTTTTTCAAATGCTTTGAATATAAAACAAAAAATTTAAAACTGTTAAACAAACTGACAAGATATTCTTAGATACCAGTTACAAAAATAAGTTTAATTCAGTAGTGAGCCAATAGTTGCCAAGTGTTAGCCAGATATGGCCCACATCTGCCAACATCTGGCTGGATATGGGCCACATCCAGGCAGATGCTGCCAGATGTGGGCCACACTTGGGCCAAAGCTGAATGGCTGTCTGGGAAGCGCCAAAATAAAACTTTTTTTATATTTAATAGCTTAATCCTGAAACATAACAGTTTTCCTCTGCTTTTCTCAAATCTGCATTCAACAGATTTCCTAGGTTTTTATACGCCCACATGTAAATGTGGTCGTATTTTGTCGTCGCCCCCGTCCGTCCGTCCACAATTTCTTGTGAACACTCTACAGACTACATTTATCATCTGATTGTTTTGAAATTGATATAAATTATGTTGTTTGCATAAGTGAGATGAAGAAGCCTATTTAATTTCAATAACTTCCGTTAATTTCTTCTGGAGTTATGCCCTTGTTTCACCTTGTTGCACCTTGTGAACGCTCTAACGACAAAAGTTATCAACCGATCTGTATGAAATTTATATGCATCATTTCAATTAGTAAAACAAAGAATCCTATTGAATTTCAGCAATTTCTGTTAATTACATCTAGAGTTATGGCCCTTGTTTCACTTTGTTGAATCTTGTGAACGCTCTAATGACACCAGTTATCATCCGATCTGTATGAAATTTATATGCATCATTTAAATTAGTGAAACGAAAAAGTCTATTGAATTTCAGCAATGTCCGTTAATTACGTCTAGAGTTATGGCCTTTGTTTCACTTTGTTGTACCTAGTGAATGCTCTAACGACAAAAGTTTTCAACTGATCTGTATGAAATTTATATGCATCATTTAAATTAGTAAAACAAAGAATCATATTGAATTTCAGCAATTTCCGATAATTACATCTAGAGTTATGGCCCTTGTTTCACTTTGTTGAATCTTGTCAACGCTCTATTATGACAAATTAGTAAAACAAAGAATCATATTGAATTTCAGCAATTTCCGATAATTACATCTAGAGTTATGGCCCTTGTTTCACTTTGTTGAATCTTGTCAACGCTCTATTATGACAACAGTTATCATCCGATCTGTATGAAATTTATATGCATCATGTAGATTAGTGAAACGAAAAAGACTTGAATTTCAGCAAATTTATGGCCCTTGTTTCACTTTGTTGTACCTTGTGAATGCTCTAACGACCAAAGGTATCAACCGATCTGTATGAAATTTATATATATCTTTTTTAATTAGTAAAATGAACAAGCCTATTCAGTTTCAGCAAATTTCCGTTAATTACATGTAGAGTTATGACCCTTGTTTTACTTTGTTGAATCTTGTGAACGCTCGAACGACAAAAGTTATCACCCAATGTAGAGTTATGGCCCTTGTTTTACTTTGGTGAATCTTGTGAACGCTCGAACGACAAAAGTTATCACCCAATCTGTATGAAATTCATATGCATCATTTAAATTAGTGAAATGAAGTCTATTGAATTTCAACAAATTCCGTCAATTACTTCTAGAGTTATGGCCCTGTAGATTACTTTCTGAGTTACGACCCATGTTTTAGTTTTTAGAACCTTGTGGACCCTCAAACGACGAAAATTATTATGTTATCTGTATGAAATTGTCTATTAAATGCCCCTAATTACTTACAAAAGAATAAATATGCGACAACCCCTGTTGACCGCCGGACGATTTAGCTGCTGTGGACGTATGTTTTGTTGCCTGGCAACCTATCTTTCTAGATCAGATGCAAGGGTTTATATTGTCGGATGGTATTATAACACACCAACCACGAACTTTGTTTCCCAGAAATCTAATTGATTGGTCAGTTGTAATCCGATTAAATTCAAATTATATGACACTGATATTTTGATTTTGTTAAGTTAATTAACTGTTAAATAACCAACCTGAGAACATATTAGCGTGGAATAAGCCTTGAGGAATTTGATATTTTTCGAAAAATGCAGAACGCTCACCGTTATTTTAAAAACTATACCCGCTATTGCGTTAACAGGATTTTCGGAAGAAGTTCGAGTAAGTTCATGGAACGCTGAATATCGACCGGGCCCACCCTACTGTGATCTCGATGCTTTACACCAAATTTGAAAAATACAAATCTCTTAAAAATTGTATTCTCTATGGCATGAACGGGGAACGGAAGATTACGGACGGCTGGATATTGATAGGCTCCGTCATTTCAAGAAGCAAATGTTTCAGACAAAATTTGAAAAACATCGGTGAAAAACTGCAGACTTTATAGCGTTAGCAAGGCTTTCTGAAAGGGGTGTGCGTGGGTAGGGTGGGGGTGTAGTTACTCCGAGTCGACGAAAGAAATGGGGTTTAACGTACACTCGACATAAACTAGGTCATTTCGGGACTAACACATGGTTCAAGTATGTTACTCTAAATAGACGCATTGCATAAGTGCCAAATGTTTTTATTGTATATCTGTGACCACATCTCCAACTTTACCTGAGCAATAAGGCGCCTTCCCAAACACAGAATTGAGCTCAGGAAATGTTGTCAAAAACGCAACCTGATTTCTGAGATGGTGATGTGTTCTCATTCACACTACAACGTCAGCAGCATGCCACGACTCACGACAGCTCAGAGGAACCAGGCGCTTGGAAGACCCGACGCTGGCCACACTGCCCAAGCCGTTGCCAATCACTTCCAGGTCAATGTTCGGATCATCTACAGGCTTCAGCAACGCTTTTGGGCCACCAACACCACGGATGATCGCCCCCGAACTGGTAGACCAAGGATTTCCACAAGGCGACGAGACCGACATGTTGTGCGACAGCACGTGCAGAATCCCATCACACAGGCATCACGTCAAAAGTCAGACAGCACGTCAGACAGTGGTAACACAGGAAATACTCTCAAGGTACCGATACAGTGCGCCGACGTCTCACCAGAGAGAACAACGATTGCCGTAGACCTTACCGTGGACCGATCCTCACCCCTCGCCATCAACGTGAACGTCTACAGTTTGCCCAACAACACCAGAACTGGCGACACAGGCAATGGAGAACTCTTCTGTTCACAGATGAGATTCGGTATTGCGTATCAACTGCAGATGGCTGGACCAGAATATGGCGTCGACGTGGCCAGCGTTATTCTGACCAATGTGTCACGGAACGAGATTCATGGGGAGGTCCAAGCATAATGGTTTCGGGTGGGTCCCGTGGTGTCCAAAATCTTGGTCCAGGGAGAGGAGGTGGCATCACAGCAGTGCGCGACATCGATCAAGCTCTCAGACCCCACGTCATACCACATTTCACACGTTATCGAAACAACGTTTTCCAGCATGACAACGCCCGTGCCCACACCGCCAGAGTTACTCGAGATTACTGGCCAGCCCTTAGTAACGAGACCAAACACAGCCGATGTATTGCGCCAGGCTTTTATGAGAGTGTGGTTCCATGTGCCAATGGCGTTCAACAATCTTCTGGTTCACTCCAAGTACAGACGCTGCGCTGCTGTTATTGACACTCGCGGTGGACACACCAGATACTGATGTATAGACTGAACCTTCTCGTAATGTCTTGGAATTGTGATGAATTAATCACTAATGTGTCAACATACTGTTCACAAGAAATAGCTTTGATCCAATTAGTAAGTCGCTTTCTAGAATGATTTGATTAAAGTGCCTCTCTGATTTTGAAATCGTACTGACGGTTTTTTTTTTGCTCTTTAGTATATAAACTTCATGATGCTATACATCTCACCCACTGAGGAATTGAGGACTAGCCGACTAATACTTATATTTGGTTTGGACCGATTTCTTTGATATTAAATTTGATGGTCAACTTGAAGAAAATGACTATATTTCTGGCATTGTTTTTCCAATAAAATCATTCATTGCCTACTGATCATCAGACAGGCCGAAGGTTTGGACTCCAACCCGTCCTCAGCATCCAAGATGGGGGCTGCAATCAGCTGTTTGTTTTCCTGACTTTTTCCACAAATAAAATTAAGTTTGGTAGCCATCTATCTGAAAGAATCTACAATTGTGAACTTACGTGCATGCACTAAAGACATTACTACCCATTTACATTGTATAAATACACTCACTCATGTGATAATTGTTCTACCTATTCAAGCTATTGATCAACGAAGATAATTTTGGGTATATAGTTTTACATGGTTGTTTACAGTTAGATATGGCAAGTTAAACCATCCTTTATTTTTGACAGCCGATGCATTGCGTCAGGCTTTTAGTAGAGTTTGGTTCCAGATGCCAATGGCGCTCATCAATCGTCTGGACTACTCCAAGTACAGACGCTGCGCTGCTGTTATTGACACTGCTGTTATAGCCATCTATCTGAAAGAATCTACAATTGTGAACTTACGTGCATGCACTAAAGACATTACTACCCATTTACATTGTATAAATACACTCACTCATGTGATAATTGTTCTACCTATTCAAGCTATTGATCAACGAAGATAATTTTGGGTATATAGTTTTACATGGTTGTTTACAGTTAGATATGGCAAGTTAAACCATCCTTTATTTTTGACAGCCGATGCATTGCGTCAGGCTTTTAGTAGAGTTTGGTTCCAGATGCCAATGGCGCTCATCAATCGTCTGGACTACTCCAAGTACAGACGCTGCGCTGCTGTTATTGACACTCGCGGTGGACATACCAGATACTGATGTATAGACTGAGTACGTTTTTTTCCTGTTTAGTATATAAACGAATAGAGTAAATCAAAAACACCATGGTTGATTGAAATAAAATGAATATCATGAAAGCAACTCATTTAGTTGGCATCAACTATAGTCAGATGATCCTTGCAGCTGGCTTCCATTTAAAATTTAAGAACATTGCGCAATGCTGCTCAAGCCCTTAAGAGAGGGGGGTGCAGCCAGTGCGCCCTCCAGGGCCCATAAGAGTCTACGTGTCCCTTGTTTGGAATATCATCTGCACGGGCAATACTGAAGCGGAGGAAAAGTTACATTGAATTAAACTAAAAAAACTGTTGTTGATGTTCTTAATGTTTAACACCGGCTTCCACTGAAGGGGATATCGCAGACGAGGGATCTTTCCTGTGGGAGGACACCGGAGTACCCGGAGTAAACCCACGAGGTTGAGAAGGCGCCCTTATGTTCAAGCCCCACACGCTCGACACTCTAGACCACTAGGCCACCCCAACCGCCCACTAAAAACTGTACTTTCTAATACTATGTCACTAAGCCCCATGACAGTATGCCAAAATGGTCCACATACCTTTTAAAAAGATTTTTGATTCCTCAGAACATATATAGTGCAACTGAATCATCTAGATATGACTAGTGTTGGAAAGGAGGAGGAGGGGGTCGCAAAAAGGTCTCGCCCAGCACATTATTTTCCCCTCAAGGGCCCTGTGCTGGTCACCGACCAATATTGCAGATTATCAAGAGAAAGGTGTGTTTTTGGAGTACTAAAGTCAAAGAGAGATATTCCCCTAGTTATGGGAACCTGAATGTCAAAGGTTTTCAATACATTAGGGGAATAAAATTACGGGTAAGCATGATGCAAAATGAAAACGGGGAGATATTTGTTAATTTCAGTGGGATCCGGCCATGCATTAGTGGTAGCTAAGCTGAGGGTCAGAATTGCAAGCAACAGGGCGTAAATTTGCAAAGACATCAAAGATTTGATGCAACAAAATTAAGAATTGAAGATCCCAATCCCTTTAAGATGAAGTCTCTACCGCAGAGAAACTGTAGGCCAGGGTTAGAAAGAAACACACTTAGGGGACAGAAACAGAATACCCAGACAGCTTGAAATACATAGCTGTCAAGGATTAATATTCGTGACATGCATTTGGGTTTAAACACAGACACAAGCAGGCGATCTAGGCCGATTTAATGCGGTCGTTAGGATGAACTGCCTTCCACAGAACAGTATATGACCAAACAACCCGACAGACGTCTAGATCACTTCAGCGTCATTGAATAAAAAACAGACAGTCAGAAAATCCGCCTATGATAGACCTTTATATCAGTCTTGGAGCAATTATTATAGAAGAGTATAGAGGATAATTCTGGAAATTAAGATGGGGAAATTCGTGGTCCAGACAAAATAACATCCGATGCCAGATGGTTACGTAGGCCCATTACTTTATAAGTAGGAGGCATGGCTGACAGCTGGTTGACAAACCTGGAAATATAGCCCACTAATGTTTTTTGATGGATTATATATCTTCAATATGCGTAGATCAGAATACCTTTTGGTCGGAAATATATCTAAATAAAGTGATTCCGAAAACCCATATTTCAATATATTGCACTCCTGCATAAGGGACTTTATGATTTTACCAAACCACCTCCCACCCTCTCCCCCATGACTTTTGGGAAGAATACCCAAGCTCATTTCATTCAGCGGGCCCAATTCTTATACCATCAACCTTCAAACCGAAGTCGGAGGCATGGCCGGCAGCAGGTCGACAAACCTGGAAATATAGCCCACTAATGTTTTTTGATGGATTATATACACAAAGAAAAAGTTACGCACCCCCTAATATTTGTGATGATTTCTCCCTGGGATTATTTGAAATAGTTAAACAAGATACAATTATGGGAAGTGTGGTGTTTGAGCGATACGTTTTAACAAGTGACGCGTGACAGTCGCACCTGCATCGTTTGTGGCATGCACGTGCAACATGCTACCCTCGAGGATCACAAAAAGCAGTATGATCCAACTGTATTTGTGAGTATTTAACGTTGCCTGAAACCAGCATAATTATTGAACATGGCACGGAGACGATTGTCAATGGAGATCAGGAATCAGATTATTGGTATGCATTCTATAGGAATGTCCTTTAAGGCGATAGGACGAAATCTGGGCTGCCATTACACTGTTGTTAGCCGTTTAGTCTGGAAGCATGTGCAGACCGGAAGTGCAATGGACCGTCCAGCGTCTGGAAGACCTCCTGTCACTACACCCCGAGAAGACAGGCAACTGATACGACATACACGCCGAGATCCTTTCCTTACAAGTCCTCAGCTGAAAAGACTGTGGTTACCCAATCGGCCCATCAGCGCCAGAACAGTCAGAAATCGCCTCAAAGCGGCAGGACTGAAGGCAAGAAGAGTAATTAAACGTCCCTTGTTGAGAGACCATCATAAACGTGCACGTTTGTCATGGTGTTTGGCCAGACGACACTGGAATCTGAGGACCTGGAGGACGAAAGTCGCTTCTTGCTTCATGTTACTGATGGAACATTCTGCCAACTGCTGATTATGGCGGTGGCTCTGTTATGGTGTGGGGATGCCTGTCTCATGACTGCAAGCTGGTTTGGTCACCATCAGGGTCAACTCAAGGGAGCTCAATACATCAGGGACGTCCTACAGCCAGTCGTTGTCCCTCATTTCGATAACCATCCACTTGCTACAACGCCAGGCCTCACCGATCACGTGCCGTTGTGAATTACGTGAGGGCCAACGCAGTGACAACTCTGTTCTGGCCAGCATTAAGCCCAGTTCTGAATCCTCTGGAGCATGTGTGGGACATTATAGGGCGCCGAATCCAGGCACGGAACCTCCAGTACCGAACTTACATCAGTTGGAGGCAGCTCTACACGCTGAGTGGATGTTGTTGACCCGAGAACAGATCCGAAATCTGACTGGAGGCATGAGACATAGGGTGGAGTGTGTCATCCGCGTACGTGGCGGGTCCACCAGGTACTGATTGTTCTTACTGAACATGTACACTATATAGTGTCTACAAAGAACATTTTTATGTGACAATATCAATGACAATGCTCTTTCTTCTATATTTCCATGTCAAAATATAAACTGAGACCTGGCTGCAGGACTATGATGGGGGCAAACGGATGCCACTGGGCGCATCATACAGCTACGATGATAATATCTGTTGGAAAGGTGAATCTATCAAATACATACATTACGCCACTCCCATTAAAGAATTACAAGTCTGGACTTGTTTAGACACCGAGATTGTGATCCTAAGTGGCTTAGAAGCTGGGATATTGGTATATATACAGGTTTTTGCACACTATAAATCAAAAGATCCAAGATGGCACCAAGTGGTGCATATCAAAAACAGAAAGCTAAGGCAATATTTAGTATCTGGCATTTGTGACGAAATTATTGAAAGCGTGGAAATACGCCCACACAGCAGCTTATGCTTAAAAACAATTAATTCTAAAGAAAAACTTAGATCTAAATATAGTATCTAATTTGTTCACTAGCTCTTTTTCAGTAAAGTTAAGATAAATCCGGAACGAAAGGTCGAAGAGCACTGAATATCAACAGAGTTCGTCCTCTCATGACCCCAATGCTTCACATCTAATTTGACAAGACAAATATCCGTTGGAAACTGTAGCCTCTATCGCGATAACAGAAATTTCGGCAAAGGGAAATGGGGGTTTAACGTCATACTTTTGTGCACCGAGTGAGCTAATGAAGACGGGGATATGAGGGAAATTTTTCCCGGACAGCGGCACTACGGCCTACCCTTATTTCGCATTCGAACTGCCACGGGTATTTTACGTGCACACCAATGTGTACACGGGACGTCGTTTTTTGTCCAGTCCGACCGACTAGACACTCCTTTGTCATGCCCTCCATCTACACCAATGAAAAGAGGAAACCACGCCGGAAAATCCAGAGTAACATTTTTGACCAAAACCGGGAGCGTGTCCGAGACATCCTGGTTAGCGAACCAACATCTTACACACTGGGCCACTGCGGTTCCCAATCCGTTAAAAACCATAGCTTCTATCGCATTAACTAGGCTTTAACAAAGTAGAACATTTAATTTCATTTCAGGTTTTAACAAAGGTGAGGTAATTCTTAGCCATGAATATCAATAGAGGTAACCATTTGACCCAAGACACTGCCTTGTAAAACACCGCCCCCAAAAAACATACTTTTGCGGATAACACATTGTTTATAAGAGCTGATGGAATGTGTCGTATTGGGCACGTCGAAACGAAATTCATATTGTAATCCGGTAAAAATAATAAATGACCTAGAACAAATTGCAACAGAATTTTTCTCGACGGAATCTGGTAGAGGGGTCTGGTTGAGTTTGGAGGGTGTAAATGTATTACGGGTAGATAGGAAAGTGGTACAGATGACTCAGAAAAAAACATAGTTAAAAGACGTTCCTGTGACGTCATACCTTCATACGGCCAATAATTAGCATAAATCCAATATGGCCGCCATTGAAACTTAAAACTCCAATATCTCGGGAATGGTTGAGTTTGGAGGATGTAAATGTATTACGAGTAGATAGGAAAGTGCTACCAAAGAACTAGAAAAACAATGCCAGGTGACGTCCTTGTGACGTCATAAGTCATACGGCCAACAATTAGCATGATTCCAAAATAAAAAGATAGGTTTTCGAGTAATTATCATAAATCTAATATGGCCGCCATTGGCACCTTAAAACTCCAATATCTCGGGAGTGATTGATTTTATAGTGTGTAAATGTATTAGAGGTAGATATAAAAGTGGTACCAAAGAATAAAAAGTGATTGATTTTATAGGGTGTAAATGTATTAGAGGTAGATATAAAAGTGGTACCAAAGAATAAAAAAAAGCATAATCCATGACGTCACACGTCCAACAATTGGCATAAATCCAATATGGCTGCCGTTGGAACCTTAAAACTGCAATATATCGGGAATGGTTGAGTTCAGAGGGTGTAAATGTGTTGCGGGTAGATAGGAAAGTGCTACCAAAGAATCAGATAAAAAACCTTGCTAAATTACGTCCATGTGACGTCATAACGCCATAGTCCAATCATTAGTATAACTCAATATGGCCGCCTTTGGAAATCTTAAAACTCTTATATCTTATGTATTATGGGCAGACAATGTGAAAAGACGTAATGATTAAACGAAGAAGTGGAACAATTCTTCGACAGTGTTATGTTAATTCACGAAAAGGGGATTTGGAATTCGACCAGAAGAGATTTATCAAAACAGCAACCACACTAATCTGCTGCAAGATTATTAAACAAAATCCATCACACATCCAGAAAAGTATTACCTGGACCAGAAACAATAAAGTTTTTGAGTGGATTGACAAATTTTGCATCAATTTTGCTGAAGAATACACAACCCGTCACCTCAGAATTAAAGTGTTCTATCTCCACTTTTAGGAGAAATGGAGTTATTATAACCAGTAATTAAAATAACTTCAATATTTTACAGAAAACAAATTACCAGCACATATTTTAAAGAATTATAGGAGTAAATCACATAATTTTATTGTCCTATCTCATTAATGAAAGCAAAATTTAGAGTTATAATGTTCTATGTCCGATATCCAATGACACTGCCCAATAACAGTCACGTGATCATTTTCCAAAATGGCGTCTGCTAGGCTTAACCTGTCTAAGGTCATTTTAAAGGATGATGAAGGATGATGAAGAAGATGATGTTATGAACAAGAAAGAGTGAGTACATTTGAAAACTACAAACTATATCACTAAAATTGTAAAGGTAGAAACAATTAAAACATTAAAATATACCAAAAACACTCTGGTTAGTGTGGCCTTGGAGATAGAACAATCTAAATCTAATTTCATCTTATTTTCAATTTGGCGCGTAGACATAGGTTTTTAATTCTTCTCTCATTTGTCATTCATTGTTGTATGTCAAATTTTATACTTTGTTTCATTTTAGGTCTGATATTGTTAGATTTATTCCTAGTGGAATTCAGCTTACACCCAATTAGGGGTATTGTCTGATAGTTCATCTGATACAAATTCGGACATTGATGATGAGGTAGCTGACCCAACCTTTGAAGTTAATGCTGTTGCAGAAACAGACCTGTAAATGAAGACAAAATATGCCTTTCCTTCATTTTGTTATCTAAGTTCATATAGGCACGGATATATTTAGTTCCGAAACTAAAATCAATGTAAAGGAAATGAAATGAAATGAAATGGGAGTTTAAAGTCCTACTTTTCTGCACATGAATGGGTTAATATTACTGATAACTGTAACACTATCTTAGTATAACAGAGATCAGTTTCGTAAATATATGGTTTATTAACATAGGAACAGAATACAACATTAATACATCAATACTACAGAAACTAGACTATACTGGAACTAAACTATACCGTAGCACATATAACTATATTAAATCCACCATTCTGCCCCTCTGCCAAGGCAGCGACTGAACGCGGGTGAGTCCATGCACTCGTCCAAGCCTCTCTTCTCCGCCCGTCTGTGGTCCTCTTTAGTTGACTGCCTAATTGTCAGTAAACTCCTCAATATATACCCTCGGACGATAGATAAGACACATGGTCAAACATACAATTGTCTCTTTCATTTAGTCACGGCATGCTTACTGACCAGTGCATATTCCTTTGAAGTAAAGCGGAACGTGTGCACAGATCATATGTAGCTTGTAAAGGACATATTGAATTAATTACATGTTTAATTACAACACAGACAATCGTGACTTAAGAACAGTGCATACAGAGTTAAAAGGTCAATGTTATATATAATCTTCAAGAAAGGTAGGGGATATTGAAATGCAAATACCTATGCAGGTTGTGATATGATAAATAGTCATGGACATTTGACATTCTTTAAGAGTATGTTCAGAGATGAAGAACTTATCGCCCAAACAGAACCACTGAGTTGCATTGTCAAATGTGACACTTAAGGAAGGGTTGATGAAAACTGCCGCGTGCTGGTTTATCTATCCATGTTTACTTTCCTATCGGTTCTTGCATAAGATTTACTGTTTAGCGTATCTTTGCTTTAGTGTGTTACGTTTAATTTGATCGGGAGACTTGTTCGTCGACATAAACGTCAACCGACAACACTGCAACATCCTTACCATGTTTTATATAAAACAAGTCACACGGAAAACTTTCTTGAAGTAAGAATAGTTGATCGTAGATCCGAGAGAAATATTAATCCAAATCTATTGAGCCCTTTGCCAAAAATCAAAAGTATTCCGATATCAAGTGGATCTTTACTTAATCAGGATAAAATTAAAAACCTCTCTGCAATGTAAAAAATTATGCCTGCTGTAGATCGACAGTATGTTAAGGCTATTTGTAGATTATGAATAAGTAGGGTCGCCTGTGCAACATCGTGGGGTTTCTCCGGGTCCTCCGGTTTCCATGTGTTAGTCCCGAAATGACCTAGTTTGTGTCGAGTGGACATTAAACCCCATTTCTCTCTCTCTACATTATGAATATTCGAGATGTAAATATGTTATCAATAATAAAGACTTTGTTGTTGGTGTTACTTCATCTTGTATAACCTGTTCATGGTATTTCAATATTATTATCACAAATTAACTTTATTACCTTGGAAACAAAAAGACAGGGGCGAGTTGTTTTGACAACTTTAGTAATAAAGGGTAATTAAGTGCTTGTATTTATATGACACAGATAGTCATTGACATCAGGGTTTTGACAAATTCTCTTTCAAAATTGAGGGGGTGTGGCGGTCGAGTGGTCTAACACATGTGCTTTACATCATAAGGTCTGGCATTGAGTCAAGTGACTCAAGCTTTTATGAGACAAGGAGTAGTGTCCCCTGCCCAACCTCTTGGGTTTTCTCCGGGTCTTCATGTTCCGACACACTGATAAAGACCCCTACGTGCAAGTGAATTATTAAAATAAAAGTGTATCATATGTTAGTCCCAAAATGGCATAGTTTGTTTTGTGTGGACGCTAAGTTCTCTCTCTATAAATTGAAAAGGTTAGAACTATAAGTTGTGCTTATTTTTATTTCCTTGCATCTGTAGCCATTCCAAGAGCTATTTGGCTGATATTTTTGGCTGATATTTTCGTCTAAGTAAACGTTCGGAAATCATTGAAAAAGCCTTAAAATCGAGCAAAAAAGCCAGTTGAACATGCGGCTCGAAAATTGTCAAGGGCGAGCGAGGCATTATGATGGGAAAAAAGACGAATCTATTCCCTAGCCACTTCACTATTTAAGCCTTGTAACTTGTACTTTGTACTGTCCACACATGAAAAAATGCTACGTCAAGTTGCACTCATGCGCGTCGGTGATGGACATGAGTGTATACGCCGCCGATTCCACAAGATGTCTGTCTATAGTCACTCTATAGGATTAGGGCACCGTCAGCTAAACAACAAGAATTCGTTTGAAAGTGGAAGCATTAATTAGACCAGACTGGTGTTTGAATGGATGGTTTGAGTAATTTGGGATCCCTTCAACGGGTTGGGAACGGACATATTTGGGTCTGAGAAAAGGCACTTTCAGCAGTAAAAAATGGCACTGTCGAAAATTTGGGTGTGGGGGGGGGGGCCTTGAATCCGCCTCTGTTGTTTATTTGTATATACATGTTTGTTTTTTTATAATCATATCTACGCTGTAAAGCGTCACAGAAAACGATTATTATTATTATTATTATGTTTGGTAAAAGCGGCGAGACCCCAAGCAATTTTAGACCTATTTCATTCAGCGTTCCCGATACAGCTACATCATATTTATGGGCCAGGATTTCTGATCGGTACTTTGAATACATACGACTTCTGTACCTCTTATTTGAAATTAAAGCAGCAACGATGTAGTAATACCGGACTTCCTTGTTGTGTTTCCTTTGTGATCGTAAAATAAAACTACAGGTTAGTTCGTTTCTACAGCTTTACTATTAAACTGCTTGCAAAGCTTCTATGTTCCACGTTCTCAATAAAGCATCTGGTAGCTGCTAGGAATATCAGGGTGAGTTCTGTTCAATTTCTCTCAACACCCTCTTGTATAACCCCCTAATTTCTGCATGTCATAGACGGACCTAGGAGTTCATTTCCTTCCTAAATATGGAATAAGCATCCCCATTCTCCCCAAACCAGGGGGAGAACATTACCTTTTTTGGTCTATCAACCATATCATAAACAGATAGAGACACATGGACAGAAGCTCCAGAACTAGACCCGCCAAGTTTGTTAACTAATTCATCCGATGCCAACTTAAAGATTGAAATTTACAGTCAACGATTCGGATGAACCTGAACCAATTGCATACTTGACACTACAGTCCCTGAAATCGTCAATAAAGAAGAATTGTTAGCAGAAGAATTGTAAAGTTCATAATTGAAATCCAGGTCTATCAGAAACCAAGTAAAATATTCCTGTTAAAACCTTTACAAACTGATGAAATATATGAATTGTTTGACAAGATGATACAAGTAATACATTTTCACCCTCTAAACTTAACCATCCGCGAGAAACTGGATGTTTATGGTTCCAATGGCGGCCATATTGGATTTATACTAATTATTGGACGTATGACGTTACGACGTCACGGTGACGTAATTTGGCAATGTTTTTCTGATTCTTTGGTAGCACTTTCCTATCTACCAATAATACATTTATACCACCCAAACTCATCCATTCCCGAGATATTGGAGTTTTAAGGTGCCAATGGCGGCCATATTGGATTTATGCTAATTGTTGACCATATAACGTTATGACATCACAAGGAAGTCACCTGGCATCGTTTTTCTAGTTCTTTGGTAGCACTTTCCTATCGACTCGTAATACATTTACATCCTCCAAACTCAACCATTCCCGAGATATCGGAGTTTTAAGTTTCAATGGCGGCCATATTGGATTTATGCAAAGTGTTGGTCGTATGACGGTATGACGTAACAGGGACGTCATTTGGCTTTGTTTTTCTGAGCCATCTGTACCACTTTCCTATCTACCCGTAATACATTTACACCCTCCAAACTCAACCATTCCCAAGCTATTGGAGTTTTAAGGTGCCAATGGCGGCCATATTGGATTTATGCTAATTTCTCGAAAACCTATCTTTTTATTTTGGGCGATTTTTGTCTGGGAGATCTTCAGGGACCCCTTGACCAGATTCCATCGAGAAAAATTCTGTTGCAATTTGTTCTAGGTATCCACTCTATACGGCTTATCTTTACCTGACTATTGCGGGGGATTTACCTCATCACAGTCGTTATGCACATTCACCATAATAGAATTGCACGCTTATCGTAGCAATAAAAGTTACCATTTTTTCTCTCAAAATGATCGATGTTTTGAGCTCAAATTATTCATTCAAATCCAACCATAATATCCTTATGCCAACGTCATAAAGTTCTCACCATCACATGCAATAATTTCTAGATTCCATAGATGGCTTGAACATTGACCATATTCTTATGCAAGATTTATTCACTAAAATAAAATGAAGTAAAACTTTTCTCTATATCTTTTCACATACGATGTTTGGGTCCACTACTAACACATACAGTTAGATAGAAGAATAAAGGAAGAAAAAAGAAAATTATTAGCTGATGATAAGAACTTATTAGAATGGAGATGCCATTTCCCATCTATTTGGTTTTTTGATATTTTTGTTGATTTTTGTAATATTTTGTATTCTGCTCTAAGCATTTAAGTTACGGACATTTCGCAACGAAACACAGTGAAGAAAAATATGATGATGGTATTAGAAGGCCTTCTATTTCATATTGAAATACGTCTTGCTTTCACTTATTTATTTTATTTCATCTTTCTTGCTTTGTATTAAAACAATAAGCCAAATCGTCAATGATTATTTTTTTATGTGGCGTTTTGTTAAATTCAGACATAATTCACAGCAACGTTATTTTTTTTCATTTAACAATGAAACAATAAAACAATGAAATCCAATTTCCTTGCATTTTACTACTTAGATACCTTAATAACAAATCTCAATTTTCTCTGTTCGTTTCTTTTTCTTATTTATTTAATGGTTTAGGTCTATAAAAAACATTTATATTTGTATACTATTCTATTCAAGCTTATAAATTCATACATATGACTGAGATAGCCACGCAAAGCGTGGAAATACGCCGACACTGCAGCCATGTCTTGATAACAGCTTATCCAAAAGGAAAACGTGGATGTTGATCAAGTACTATAAGGAATCTGACCTCTATCGTATTCACAGAGTTTTCGGAAAAGGGGGTAACTCCCGGACGGAAGGTCGCGGAACGATGAACATTATAAATACGATTCGTACTCTCATTACACTAATAAACAGGCTTTAAGCCTAATTTTTCAACTTTGAAAATAAAGATATTATTATTATTATTATTATGCTTCACACCAGATTTTAAACAAGTTTTATGGAACAGGGTCGTAACGCTTGGACGGACGGTTGTGGAATGTGGAATGCTTAATTCATAACCTTAATTCATAACACCAAATTCCCCAAAAGTCAGTTTAAACTGTAGCCTATATCGTGTTCACATGGTTTCCGACAAAGGGGGGATAACTACAAAAGGCAAGGTCATGCAACGCTATATATGGATAGAGTTTCTCCTCTCATTCCCCTAATGCGTCACACCACATTTGAAAAACTATAGCCTCACAAGTTCGCGGAATGCTGATTATCGATAAGGTTCATTCTCATCAAGATCGGAACATGGGATTGCCAAAGTAGATTTTAATAAATCAACGCCGAGGAAGTAACAATAAATATAATATTTCTTATTGTATTAGTCCGGTTTATATTTGAGGCAGGTGCCACCTGGAGAGGTAGAAATTCTCATGTGGTTTTTCTAGACCTGTTTTATTCTAAACAAGAATATATGAGGTGAAAGGGAAATATTCTGAACTTTTTTCCGTGAGAACATTTCTTTTTCAAAATGGCCACCAAAATCTCCCATATAGTGACTATGTGGGTTAAATAAGTAACAATGATGCATGTTTGACCACTTTTTGAATTAGGTTTTATTAGAGTTATTCACAAACAAGCTACGATTGTATTCCAGACTCTGGAAAGTCATAAAAAGTGAGGGCGCTCTTCAAAATGGCCGCCAAAATCATAGATAAACTGTGTATATATTTTCAATAAGCATTTATTAGGCCACGCAATGGTTATATTTTGCATTAATTGTGATTAGAATTATTCACAAAGCATCTGCATATGTACCACACATTTTGAAAAGCGGTAAAATGATGAGGGCGCTCGTCAAAATGGCCGCTAACAACTTAGAGAAAAGGATACGAGTCTGTGTAGGTTTAGAAAAGATATGACCTCTTTTTACATTAGTTTTACATAAAGTTATTTGAAAAGAATCAATCTACATGTCTGACAAATAGTCTATGTGGAGGTGGAAAATGAGGGCGGTTGAAAGATCATGAGCGCCCCCCCCCCCCAGCGCTGTTGTCAGCATGATATTAAACAATATTTATTGATAATCCATATTAACTCATTACCTGATGGTACTAGTATGTGTATTATTTATTATTTAGTTAATTATGTTCGCGTCAATGGATATAATAGACTCTAGAAGCCCGAAAGATATTTTCAGAAATGTCGATACGACCCCGCATCTTCTTTTAAAGGGGTCCCGTATGTTTAAAAGGGATGTAGGTAGATATTTCAGGTAGACTCCAAGAGCCCAAGGAGTATTTTCAGAAATGTCCATAATGTCCCCCATCTTCATTTAAATGTATATTTCTAGATATTTCAGCTGTGTTTGATGAATGCAATTTATCATTAAACAAAAGTCGACGTTGTTAACTATCTATGCCACCATACCTGTCTTCGGCGTTCAGATAAACATGAACTAACCTCGCAGCACAGAAATGGCAATACATCACGAACGTCAAAACTGTACATTAATTCGTAAATTATTCATTGTTATAGCACTATATTCTTTGCACAGCAAACCTAGTTGATCCCATCTCATTACATTAACCACTAAAAAATATTCCTTCATGCTGTATTTTCTAAGATATATCCATTCAAAATAGACTTCTTTTGTTCATGATGCCCATCATATTTTCAGTGTGATTGGAGTTGCGTGCTCTTCGTTTGAAGTTAATAGCGTTAAACCAACCTGTGTTATCAAAACTATTGTACACGAAACATTACAGATTAACAGATTGCGTTATCAAGCCTGTTGTAATTACATAATTTTACCTGGTAGCGCCCGATGAACATTCTCTAAGAACTAAAATGTTTACACTGACTGACCTCATAGTGTATTATTCATCACCAAACCTAAGTAATATCACATATATATATACACACCATTCTAGTGAAATTAAACATGTAATACCATAACAATCTGAATTAAAATCGGTCTGAGTACAAAATAGTAATCTGACTGTGACGAGGGATGTTTGTTGAGGGGTCTTATATCATAGGACCAGCTAAGGAACTTGTTTTTCTAGGCCAAATACATACGAGGTCTGACTGAAGAGTTCTAAGCCTGAAAAGGATAACTCAATTGGATTGAAGAAACAAACTTTTACCAGCAACAATTGAAATCACCCGAAATGAATAAAACTGGCTATAGGGCATTCATCAAGTACCTGCAACTTAATGGACTAACCCCAGCACTGATACATGCCAGAAATGGATAAAACTGGCAATAGGGCATTTATCAAGTACCTGCAATTAACCTGAACACAGATACAGGCCGACGTGGTCTCCAGTTTATGGGATGACGCCCCTTCCCTTTCTACAGTAAAGAATAGGCTGCGGAATTTATACGTGGCAGCCTGGGAGGCCACCAACAGCAACCATTCAAGAAAACATTACCCGGATGCAGGACATGGCAGGAGCGGATCCAGGAATATTTGCTGGAGGCGGTTTGCCGGGTTCTTGTTGAGGAAATTTGACAGTTGACAATGCTTGATGCCAGCATCGTCTCCAAATTATGTAGGTATACATACACACTGAGCTTTTTAAAGAGAAAAATCCAACACCCCGTTTGGCGTCAATTTTTATTATTAAGTAAAAAAGGATCATCATTATCTCGCGATTTGAATGTCCATTCCATCCCACCATCTGATGATAAAGCATAAAGCACACGACCGTGACACTTTTGTTCCCCCACCCCTGGATCTGACCGTGCATGGGGGCGGCTGATCGACGATTGACCACTCTTACATATTGCTACGAGAGTGTTGAGCACATTATCGCCAACGAGTTAGAAATGACAAACGTTTCTGATAATTTATTGACCAGATTTGTAACCATGTATGGACCTGTTTCCAAAAATGAAAAAGGAACTAGCTGGTCGTCATTTTCCTAAGATTGATGACGTCATGTCAGCTGTAAACGACTTTATTCAAGGGTGTCTGAAGAAAATTATTCCTTCCTGATCGGCACCCAGGTCTTGCAACATCGTTGGCAAAAGTGTGTACACCTAAAAGCGGACTATATGGATAAATTAATGGAAACCATTGACTTTCTTGAGGTCTTTCGCTGACAGGCTTAGAAGTTTTCAGCCAGCCCTCGTAGGATTATAGTAATATACAGTAAAACAACCTAGTTCATTCAGGCATGATAATGGGAGACAGATTCAAAAGAAACAGCATTTAGCAAAAGTATCGATAATTCTATTAATTTCATTTTCAATCACGGCATTTATAGCATATAATCCTTCGTCCCTTCCCAGTTGTTGTCTGCAATCGGATCAGGCTAATATTGCAGACTATGTATAGCAAAAATCAGTCATTTCCGGATGAAATTATATCTGAAATTACGAAAATCCACTTGACAAGAGAACAAAGCACAAAATGCGAATTGCATGCAGTTCTTAATCGAATTCCGCTCCAGTCAAAACAAGAATCAGCTAGTGGTAAAAGCCCCAGTGCAGCGCCGGATTAACCACGGGACACGGTGGGCCCGGACCCCACATCAAGACTCCTTCTGCTAGTGGCAACGATAGGGCGCTCAGAGGCCCGAGACCATCATTGGCCCCTCCAATTCATGATTGGCCCGTGTTGCGGTTGACATCCGAGAATTCGGTATAATCCGGCGAAACTGCGTCGTACTTTCGACTGGTATCCTCATACGTGTTTTTTTTGGTTTATTTAGCGGGAAAAGTGTATCAGGAAAACGCATTAAAATCCTCTTTAGCGGCAATATTTTGGTTACAGCTTTTTGTGCTACTATGTGGTGGAATCAAGGTAAATTTTTTCCTGGTCCGATGACTTTGTCAGTCGTAAGCGTCAGTGGAATAATGTGGCAATACAGTCACTCGATTACGGACACGCCACGGAGGCTGAGCTCGAACCAAAACAGGCTTTTCCTGTCGATGGTTTTTTGGTGGTGCTGGATAATCTGTATTCGCAGTTACATAAACGAGTGGCTGCCTACACTGAAATTGCGGGATTATTTTGTTTCACCCGCAAAATCGACGACATGAAACCGAGCGAAATTCGCATCTCATGGGACAAATTTGAACAGATATATGTCGATAATATTACTTCCGACATTGGCGACAAGATGACCCAGTTTCGTCATATATTGATGTACCCTGATATTGATGAGCAGAAATCGGAGCATGCATTCTACAAACTGTTGAAAATGGGCATTCAATATACATTCACCAACGTTGAAGTCATCTTAAAATATATCTATCCACAATGATATCGATCTGTCCTAGGGAGAGATCGTTCTCCAAAATGAAACTAATAAAGAATTATCTTCTTTCTATACTATTCAAAAAAAGTAGGGGATATTTGATTTTGGGGGCATAATACTAAAATATGCAAATGACTACGAAAAAAGTCACTATAGAACCTAACAGAAGAAACATTTCCAGTTACATGTGACGCCCAAACGCACCAATAGCTACCGCATGGAATGCAGGTGATGCTTGGGATCATCATGGGGGACCAACCCAAGATTTGCACGACTCTGACTTTGAATGTTACAGTCATTGTGGCATTGAATTCCAGGGTGGAAACATCAGTTTAATTGTTTTAGTGACCAGGAAACAAATTTTGATATGCGTCGGCTTACCCAAAATGAAAGGTTACGTGCCCTTGGCATGCTACAGATCGGCACAACACAGGCGGTTGTGGCGCGGACGATGAATGTTTCTCAGTCTGTCATAAGCAGGCTATGGTCCAGATACCGTGATACACAATCTGTACAGGACAGACCACGCTCAGGTCGACCAAGGGCGACAACTCAAGCCCAGGATCGATTTATCCGTACCTTGGCCTTGAGAAATCGTGTCATCACAGCAAATCAGATCAGCGCTCGTCTTCAAACAGACACTGGTGTGAGAGTGAGTGGCCAGACGATTCGGAATCGACTGCATAGGGGTCACCTTCGCGCCCGACGTCCTCGCGTGATCCCTTGTTTGAGAGATCATCACATTCAGGCAAGACGTCGTTGGTGTAGGGATCGTCAACACTGGGATAATCGACGCTGGAGCAATGTGATGTTTTCAGATGAGTCAAGGTTCACTGTTGATTTTTTGGACAGACGTAGGAGGGTGTGGCGTTGTCGAAACGAGCGCTTCCAAGACGTTAACGTCATCAGACATGATCGATTTGGGGGTGGTTCTGTTATGGTGTGGGGAGGCATCACTGTTGCTGGAAGAACGGCTTTACATGTTGTTGCAGGGCGTGTTACAGGCCAGTACTACCGGGACAACATCTTGGCAGTCCATGTTGTGCCGTTCGCACGACGTCATGGCCGCCGTTTCATCTTCCAGGATGACAACGCAAGATGTCACAGGGCCAGGATCGTTACAGGTTACCTCCAACAACAGAACATCACCACATTACCTTGGCCAGCACTGAGTCCCGACCTCTCCCCCATCGAGCATGTCTCGGACATGCTTGGACAGAGGTTACGTCAACATCAACAACGTCCTGCCAATGTCCAAGAACTTGCTGCTGCGTTGCAACAGGAATGGGACAATCTGGACCAAAATGACCTTAGACGTCTCATTAGGAGTATGCCACGTCGGATCAATGCTTGTTTGGCAAACAGAGGAGGATTTAGCCGTTACTGACTTGGTTGTGATGCTGTGGTAACTTTGCTGTTTGACCCCGGGTATCATTTTACCCTTATAATGGTCAGTCTGTGCCTTACTTAGTCTAACGATCATTTGGAATAAATCGATGAATGTGAACTTCATTTCATTTTGTCATTTGTTTCTTCGTCAGTTTCATTAGGTGACTTTAATAACACTTAAAAATCAAATATCCCCTACTTTTTTTGAATAGTATACGATGGGCCAGGATACACTCATGTATTTGGCGCGACTGACTTCTGAGAGTGATATTCTGGGCACCATCAATGTCTAAGAAACCACTACAAAATTTACCATAGATAATAAAAGAAGAGTGTTCCACCATTGATCATTGAACTCTTATAGGGACAGGCCGATGCCATAATATTCATATGGGCGGTTGAAAGATGGGGTGCTATGGCGAATTTTGGCTTAGATTGACGTAATTGTAGTTACCGTGACCCACTCATAAGTGGACTATAGTATAGACGAAAAGTAATGAAGCCTTAAAAGTTTCTTAGTGTTAAAGTTCTAACAAGATTTGCAATTACACGTTTCCTGTAAATTGTACACAAATCCCGTATTTAAACATGTTTGAATAGTAGAATTACCCATAAAACTGTTACAGTACAACATACATGTACTTTTAACCAACATAGTTGTATCAATACAGATTACATGTAATAAAAATACAGTTCTAACTTGTAAAACTACACTTTTATTGTTAATTTATCATTTTTTTTTACGGTTATCCCATGTTACCTCACTATATAGTATAAAAAAATGCAGTGGTATTTTTGCAGCTCAAAACTTTTTGCGCGGATGAAATCAAAGTGAACGGATGCTCGATGGATAGAGCGTATGAAACACGTATGCAATGAGTACACAACTGATGCATGGCGTTTTCAAACGGAGGGCACGTTTTTTTCCCCGTTTTACATCCTCTTTGCATCCGTAAGTGCAGTGGGACCGGGCCTTTACGTATTCTGCATCACGTCCGTACGTGTAGCAATAAAAATATATTCTGACATTTTATATTGGTATATTTTTGTGATATTTCGATAATATCTAAATAAGTTTTATATTATCGCCAGTATTACTGCATGTAAAATGTAAATTTCAAAAGGTTTCGATTATTTTTTTCAACATTTAGTTTGATGTCTTGTGGTAAAAAAGCTTTCTGATGCAAATAATGTTTTGTATTACTAATGACATATTGCCAGTCGATGAAAAGATAAATTGTATGATATAAAGACAAAGCATTAAAAAAAAGCATTGTCATGATTAAATCCTTCCCAAAAGAAATAATGTATTCAAATTTGTGAAGCGGAAACGCGATGAGTTAGCTGGTTCTATACAATTTAAAATATGCGCTCGATACATTAACACGCACGAAATTTAAAGATTCAGGGCCCTGTTTCACGAAATTTTAACTAAAGATAAAATCTAAATTTTAGTAGATACTTCAATTTTGATTGGCTAAGCACTAAAATCAATCTAATATTATCCAATCAAATTACTAAAATTTGGATTTTATCTTAGTTAAAATTTCGTGAAACAGGACCCAGATCTCAAATTTCAAGGCAAATCCTGGAGTTACTTCGCATTCAGGTTTTAAATTTTAGAGCGCGTGGCCTTGATACAGTAGGTTGGGAAGCTTTCACCATGGACCTTATGCCTTCATATATGCGTTATTACAACCCCAATTGTAGTACTAAAATGTAATAAAACGTATCTGAACAACTTACTAATGTACCATTAACCCCTATAATAGATGCATTAAAACTTCTCTTTATTCACATCGTACTAATTATTGTAATTAATGGATTTTGTTGCCATACAATAGAATCGACTTCTAAAAATACAATGCGAACACCGAATGAGCGGAAACTTTAACGGTTGCAAACGCGATTTCCTGCTATTCCAGCCAGTTAATACATCAACTTCCATGTGGTCCACTATAGCCTAACGTAGGTAGGTGACCGGAATTCCAATCAAGCAATCAGTCGTTGACTATCGGGAGAAAATTTAACGGCCGCAACTTCAATATGGTCTAATATAGCCAAATCAATCGCTTAGTTCACAGAGCCTCCGTCGCCAGGTATGGGTGCCTCGCCCTCCACGAGAAAAGTTTGAAAATTTAACCACCTCAACTTCAAAATTATTGTCCAATGGTTTTGCAACCGATATCCCACTGTATGCCGACTTGGTTTCCAATCATCCAATCAGACTGTTGCAGCTACATTCACAATAATCGATGCCCGAAAATTGTCGCATAAAGCAGAGTGCCTCCAGACAAAATGCCCCCCCGCCCCTGCGCCCCTGACTTGCACGCCTATTTGGAAACGCATTTGAAAGCAGCTTCTACAATAGGTTGTATAAATCCTAACGTAAGTTAACACCTATGTAATAGCTGTGCTAACGGCAAATGTAGAAATACGTTCCATTTTCTTCTTCGCGTCTTATTTCTGGGAGATATAGATTCATAGGCGTACGAGCTAGGGGAGCAGCTGTCCCCCTCCTAACTTTCGGACAATCTGACTTTTCGGGCAGACGGGTAAAGTGAAATTAACATATCATCTAGTTGGCAAAATAAAGTACATGTACTCGAAATCTAATAAAACACCAATTTTAGTTTTCTTTTAATTGAAGACCGCGAATTTGTACTGAATTGACTATGGAACAAAACATTTTGTCTGGAGCCATTCTGCTTTATGCGAATCGGTCTGATTGGAAATCAGGTCGGCATACAGTGGGATTTTGGTTGCAAAACCATTGGGCTAGAATAGCAGAAAAACGCATTTGCGGCGGTTAATTTTCAGGAATATATGAACTCTTTTAACGAAACCTTGTTGGAGTTACGATTACAACCAATCTCTTTGACATTATACATGCGTTGACCTACAGGAGGAAGAATCATATTATCATCTAATTAATGCATGCAAGCGATACTATTTTAATATTAGACATATCTATTAAATCAGGAACAATTTTACTACTGATGCCACAGTACACAATAATTTATTTTGTTCTTCGCTTCTATCAGATCATCTCCTGATCACTTTTTATACGATACATTTCAGCGTGGGCATATTATGTCGTCACCCTGTCTGCCAGTTGGTCCAATACCAATTGGCTTGTAAACGCTATTTTTTAACGGATCGTTATTCAGATTTCCGAGACCGCCCGTTCCGGACTTATGTCCCATTTTCTGAAAACCTTGTCAAAGCGATAGACACCACAGTTGTTTATGAATTTGATAGGAAGCTTTGGGGTCATGGGAGGAGGAATACCGTCGATTGTCAGCGTTTCGCGACCTTCCGTTCAAGATTTATGCACCCATTTGATCCTTATGAACGGTACTGTACGTAGGCTACCGTTTTTGACGGAGAACGAAACCTAAAGATATCCAGCTTTCCGCGACCTTCCGTTCCAGAGTTACTTTGACTTAGTTCAATAATGAGCATTTTCTGTCCATGTTAAATAAATCCTAAGCAATTTGATTGGTCGAGACATTGAAGCACGATAACTTTTATCTGAGTTAGAGTGATGGAACTTGGTGTATAGCTTCATTACACCAATACCGTGACTTAGTCCAAGTAAAGATTTCGAGTTGAATGGTCATACTTGATGTAATTACCTCACCTTGACTGAGTTTGATGATTAGCAATTCTACTAAGGCTAAACAGAGATAAACAATTTGATTCGTTGAGACTTTTCAGCGCACCTTTTTCAAATTTTACTTGGGCGAGCATATTCTGCTTATAGTTTCACAACATTAACTAATTTGGATGATGGATATTTTCTGTTTAGGCTAAGTAGGAACGATCAATTTAATTGACCAAGCCTTTTAACCCAATAATAACTTTGCTTCTAATTGGGGTAAAATGTTCAGACTTAGTGTAGATGTTCATTCGATAAATATTGTGACCTAGTTCGATTCTACTAAGCCAAGGAGAGGTAACTGTGATTCTAATTGACTGAGAGTGGTGAAACTTGGTGTATAGCTCCACGACACCAAAACTTTGGCTATGGTCAATCATGAGTATTTTCTAGGTTTGATTGCTCGATACTTTACAGAAAGACAAATGTCCAATTAATTAATATTTGTCATTTATTTAATTTGGGATTTTGGCGGAAATGAATTGCCTAACGGAGAAAAAGACGAGTATAATAATTTGATTGTTCAATGCTTTACAAAAAGATTAATGCCCAATTAATTAATATTTGTCATTTATTTATTTTGGGGTTGGGGCGGAAATGACTTGCCCAACGGAGAAAAAGACGTACATAGTAATTTGAATTTCGTCGTCCTACCCCCACCCCAACCAAAAAACAGTACAGAATCTAAACAAATTGTTAAAACAACATGTATTAAAGGACGGTTGGCACTTTAAACAAGTTGATCAATTTAGCATGATATACATGTTAATGGTACTATTCGTTACAAGGGTGATAATACCTGTTTGAAAATAATTATAACAAAAGAAAAGCATTAAAATAAAATGAGAGAGAGAGAGAGAGAGATGGGGTTAACGTCGACTCGACACAAACTAGGTTATTTCGGGACTTACACATGGTTCAGTTATATTTCAATAGATACCATTTTCATAATAATTTCATATTACTCATTCTGGTTAGGTTCCATTTAGGTAAAGACTGTACCTGACATATTTGGCTGTACGTTTTAGCTGAAAATGGCCCATGTTGCTTTACTCTAATAACTTATTACTCGGTCTGTCAATGGTTGTAGAAAACAAGTGATTTTCGGCAAAGCAACCACTTCATTTCAGATTTTAAGCGAGGGAAATCATTTGAAATTCGCAAGGCTTGAAATTTGTTGGAATAAACATGACTCACTGTCCGAAGGCAAGATAAGTACTGGCGTCTGGTTTTCACGAGACAGGATATGCTTTTAAGCACAGGTGGATGGAAAAAAATGCTATTGGTATTACCCGAGGTTCTGTGTTAGGCCCTTGATTATATTTAATTTTTGTACTCATATACTGCACATTAATTAAAGAGGTTAATGTTGAAACTTTTGGAGTTTGTCATATCCTTTCAACTATTTCACCCCCACCCCCCATCCAGTAATTCTAAAAATCGTGATATGTAATTAGGACTGGACGATTGCAATCAATTAATGTTATGGAACACAATGTGATCATAAAACCGCCTATAAATTATTATTTCTTTCAAATTCATCCTAATAATCTTTCTTTCTTCCCACATCAAACACAGCGTACATATTATCATACCGTTTCAAATAATTAATAGCCAATTAACAATACATTATTTTTATAAAATGAATTGATCAAAAACAAGCTGTCATATTTTAATTGAGATAAATATTAGTTTTTGTTAATTTCCTATTAATCTAATATTAATGTACGTCAAGTCTCTACTTAAGCAACCAAGCCCACTCCCATAGTGTTGATTGAATTACGAAAAAATGTAAATGTATTGAAGGTGTTTCTGATGGTGTTTCTGATTTGTTAATTTGTTTACATAGCTCACAGGATGCAACGTTACTCAAGTCATTGAAAATACCTATCAGTGTAATTATTGATGGTAATAATAATGTACATGTCAAGTATTTTCATTTGTCAGTAAAAGGGAACTTACTTTAGATTATTGTGGGTAGAGACTTGTAAATGGCCAGAAACTCGAAATAAGTTCAAAATGCTTAACGGAAACAATGGTACAACAAAACGTACTTAATGTAAATCTTAAACCTTACAAAACAAATATATTTTTAGTGCCTACCTAGGAACAGAGGACTTCCAGTTTTGTACAAAAAGGATGTGAAATGGTTTTTTTTATTATGGACATTTAATTTATCCACTTGACCAAAAGAGGTAAAATTAGCAGTTTACTAATCCTGGGTACGTCAAGTAAAGTAAACTTTACAAGTAGAAAATAACCATGTACCCCGACTACATGATTTAGATTCTGTTCTGAACTTAAATCCATATAATTAACTCACAATTTTAATCGATGCCAGCGTTTCCATCAGTATCTTAGAGATTGCAGACTGCGTAAGTAAATCGTGCACGACAATGATAGGTTATGACTATTAATAGTGAACACCATGAACTACATGTTATACAAGACTTCCTATTTATTTAGGAGACAAAATTAAGAACAATAACCAAATAAACCCCTCCCTCTGTAAAAGTTATTAATGAATGACAGATCGTTCGATAAATCCCTACAAGATCACAGTGTGAAGCAATAACATTCAAATTTACCGCGATGTAAAGTATTGCTCATTAATTATTTATCTTCCAGTATACAGGTGCACATATCTATAGTCACTGCCACTGTAAGTAACTTTTGCGTGTGTAACTTATGCATATTATGTCGCATTACAGTCAGTGCAACTTCTGCATATTATATCGCATTGTAGTCAGAGTAAATTACGCACATTATTTTCCGTTACAATACAAATATAATACTTTCATAGAAAATGTCGAAATGTCGCGTAAAAATGTATTGTTGGATTAAAATGTGATGTCGGGTTGTTGCCTTATGAACTTCGCCATCGCGACATGATACGGAATCAGCGTGACGTAGGGTTGTCGCCTTTACAAAACAATGGTAGAAGCGATGATGCACATCTAATTATTAGGATGTACACAAATCCTGGTGTTGGTCAGAGAGTTCCCCGGGATTTCGCAGCGTGGTTTCTTCCTGTGGGTAATGTGGGACCCCCGGGGGAGGGGGGGGCAAAGAACAGTATCTAAAAGAAAAACCCAAGCTCATGTGTACACATTGGTGTGTACATAAAATAAACCTTCACAGTTATGAAGTTGTAATTCGATGAAGACATCCCACTGTCCAGGGAAATTTCCCTCGTAGCACACTGCATAGCGTATGCCTGTATTCAATAATCGGATTAGTGCAGAAAAGTAGGACGTTAAAGCAAATTTCAATGACTCAATCGGTAGAATCGACCAAAGCAAAGTGCACGGATAACGATGGAAGCGTATAGGGGTCAATAGCGCAAAAGACATCGCGATATCCATAAAGGTAATATGTCAACATAGCGCATGGTCATAAATGGAATATGTTGACAAAACTTCAGAGTAACATATCTTAACGCAAACGTGCGCATTTAAAACGAAATAACCTTTTTAAAATAGCCCTGATCCATTGTGTGTTGGCAAGATGACACCGAACTGTCATCAATAGTTAAATATGAGCTAGCCTTTTGGGGACATTGTTCAACGTGTTTATTCCATAATTATAACTGTTATGAGGTATAGTACTTCCTCTAGAAGACACGAACTTGTGATAATCCTAATGAAAGCATTGTTCTGTTAAATGTTTCTGATCGTTTATTCTTTGTTCTAAAAATGTCGACCGACCATTGTTATTAATCAACGTCCATAATATCCATTGAAACAAAAATCGAATGAAGGATATATAACTGGCTCAGATCAATATCATCATTAATGAAAGTCTTTATGTTTATCCCCCAAAAGAAGTTTAGTAACGATTACGATGAACACAAAGCCCAGAAACAACAATAGAGTAGTAAATTCAATAGTGAGGTAAATTTCGTACACAATTTTAAAGCAACAAATTGTTTTTAATGGATATTTTCAAAATATTAGACCCATATAAAATAATAATGGGTATGGATTTAATGTTTGCAATTTTTCGTTCATCACAAAATTTACATTGATAACCGGGTAAATCAGGCATGTTATTACCTTCACCTTATCGCTGTTGATTTCAAGCTACAATGCAGGTAAAAAAGGCTCGTATACATTTCTGTCCGTTTTCATTTGGGTGGAAACGTGTTTGAACTTTTATATGGGACGGATATACTTTGAAATAAAATATCGCAAATCGATCCGATAGAGCATTCGAATCCATAATAAAAAGTTACAATTCAGTGTAATAGTGCACATCGCCAGGGGGCAGGTATAAAGCACTCTACCTTCCCATGAAGTAGTAGGAAGTGTTTCTAAAAAGAGGAGGGGTAGTTACATTGCGAGACTCCCGCAATCAGTCGACATCCTATCAGGGGCGTGCTGCGAACCGAACGCGCAGCGCTGGTAGGGAAGTCTGGGGGGGGGGGTCTCCCCCCCCCCCCCAGAAATTTTTTGAAATTTGACAACGGGAAACGCGTTTTGCAAGCACTTCTGGGAGAAATCTAGGTATCATATTATCCAAATTTATACTGCTATTTTGACTATAAGACATACTACTGTACTACACAAGACACTCATGACAGGTCTGCTTAATATAATGCTAATACAATGTATACTATTCAAAAAAAGTAGGGGATATTTGATTTTTAAGTGTTATTAAAGTCACCTAATGAAACTGACGAAGAAACAAATGACAAAATGAAATGAAGTTCACATTCATCGATTTATTCCAAATGATCGTTAGACTAAGTAAGGCACAGACTGACCATTATAAGGGTAAAATGATACCCGGGGTCAAACAGCAAAGTTACCACAGCATCACAACCAAGTCAGTAACGGGTAAATCCTCCTCTGTTTGCCAAACAAGCATTGATCCGACGTGGCATACTCCTAATGAGACGTCTAAGGTCATTTTGGTCCAGATTGTCCCATTCCTGTTGCAACGCAGCAGCAAGTTCTTGGACATTGGCAGGACGTTGTTGACGTTGACGTAACCTCTGTCCAAGCATGTCCCAGACATGCTCGATGGGGGAGAGGTCGGGACTCAGTGCTGGCCAAGGTAATGCGGTGATGTTCTGTTGTTGGAGGTAACCTGTAACGATCCTGGCCCTGTGGCATCTTACGTTGTCATCCTGGAAGATGAAACGGCGGCCATGACGTCGTGCGAACGGCACAACATGGACTGCCAAGATGTTGTCCCGGTAGTACTGGCCTGTAACACACCCTGCAACAACATGTAAAGCCGTTCTTCCAGCAACAGTGATGCCTCCCCACACCATAACAGAACCACCCCCAAATCGATCATGTCTGATGACGTTAACGTCTTGGAAGCGCTCGTTTCGACGACGCCACACCCTCCTACGTCTGTCCAAAAAATCAACAGTGAACCTTGACTCATCTGAAAACATTACATTGCTCCAGCGTCGATTATCCCAGTGTTGACGATCCCTACACCAACGACGTCTTGCCTGAATGTGATGATCTCTCAAACAAGGGATCACGCGAGGACGTCGGGCGCGAAGGTGACCCCTATGCAGTCGATTCCGAATCGTCTGGCCACTCACTCTCACACCAGTGTCTGTTTGAAGACGAGCGCTGATCTGATTTGCTGTGATGACACGATTTCTCAAGGCCAAGGTACGGATAAATCGATCCTGGGCTTGAGTTGTCGCCCTTGGTCGACCTGAGCGTGGTCTGTCCTGTACAGATTGTGTATCACGGTATCTGGACCATAGCCTGCTTATGACAGACTGAGAAACATTCATCGTCCGCGCCACAACCGCCTGTGTTGTGCCGATCTGTAGCATGCCAAGGGCACGTAACCTTTCATTTTGGGTAAGCCGACGCATATCAAAATTTGTTTTCTGGTCACTAAAACAATTAAACTGATGTTTCCACCCTGGAATTCAATGCCACAATGACTGTAACATTCAAAGTCAGAGTCGTGCAAATCTTGGGTTGGACCCCCATGATGATCCCAAGCATCACCTGCATTCCATGCGGTAGCTATTGGTGCGTTTGGGCGTCACATGTAACTGGAAATGTTTCTTCTGTTAGGTTCTATAGTGACTTTTTTCGTAGTCATTTGCATATTTTAGTATTATGCCCCCAAAATCAAATATCCCCTACTTTTTTTGAATTGTATATTTCTATCCAAATAATAAATTGCATCTTATACATATCGAGGCATGAATACATGTATCAAAGACTATTTCACCTTTAGGTGACAGACATTTGCACGTCAGCATAATATATTTTACTAATGATTTTTCGCGTGCGCACTCTCAATTTTTTGAGGGGATTCCGCGTGAAAATTAGAGCTCTCAGGGGGGCCCGCTTATACGGGTGGACTTATTGTTTAATGGAGGCTTGGGAGGACACCGTCCTCCTAAACTCCCTGCCAGCACGCCCCTGCATCCTATACATGTGTGCACCTGAATGAGCAGAAATATTTTCTGATTTCGTAAAATTCCCGGGTAATTCCCTAGACCTCACGCCAAACTTGATTTTGTCTCCATCCCGGACCTTTCTGCTCAAATCCCTGGAGACGCCCCCGAACTCGGTCTCAAACGCGACCTCTATACTAAAACGGACCATGGGTAAAACAGAAATATCAGCGATTGCAGAAGACAAAGACACTGTATAGGTGCTAATCATCCCGTACTAAACATAGCTAAATATCTGCATAAAATATGCACACACTAGCACATCAGTACAATCATGGTATGTATAGCACGTAAGCCGCATATAAATAAGAAATGCAAATCTCCTCATTTATCATATATACTCTTCAAAAAAAAAAGTAGGGGATATTGAAATGCAAATACCTATGCAGTTTGCGATATGATAAATAGTCATGGACATTTAACATGCTTTGAGAGTATGTTCACAGATGAAGAACTTATCGCCCCAACAGTAGTCCTACCACTGAGCTGCACCTGTGACACGCAATAGTGCCATACACGTACGAAGGGATTCAATGTCAAATTTGACTCTTCAAGGAAGGGTTAATGAAAACTGCCGCTTGCTGGTTTATCCTATCCATGTTTGCTTTCCTATCGGTTCTTGCATACGATTTACTGTTTAGCGTATGTTTGCTTTAGTCTGTTACGTTTAATTTGATAGGGAGACGTGTTTGTCGACGTCAACGTCAACCGACAACACTGCAAGAATTGGCCGTGGCACTGCAAGAGGAGTGGGTCAGCTCCCAAATCGTGATTGGACGATTAATTAGGAGCATGTCACGACGCGACGAATTGCTGAATATCTGAGGATTGGTGGAGCAATTACTCATTATTAAGACAAAAATCAAAAACGCCCATTTTCACTTTTGACGGTGTATCTCTTTGCGAGTGAAATTGCGCCGTCAGATAAGCCGCCCATATGAACTGTTTATGTTCATGTGTAGGCAATTGGCCTGTTATTAACATACACTGGTTACCTCTAACAAAACATCAGTGCATTTCCGCAGTTTTGTATTGTTTCTGAATATCTCCTACTTTTTTTGAAGAGTTTTTAATAGTTTCACACTAAGTTTCTGGTTTGTGTCAATACTAAAAAGCAAATTCAAATAGTTTTTATTTTCGGTGGCATACCTTATCCCTGACACATGTAGGATCTAGAATGAGTTAAACAAATACTCTGAATTTACAACTATAATGTTCTATTTAAATATACAAACACATTATTTCAAATAAGAATCTAGCCATGGATGACTCGTGATTGAAACTTCCACACAATTGAATATATGGAAGATATCATAGACACTACGACTAAAACACAACATGGTGCACATTGATCAGCAGTGAATATTCGCTATGGCCTCTACAATCACTGATAAGGATGACATGAGCCACAAATATTAACTCCCCCCCCCACCCGACAAATTAAATTCTAAAACATTTTTTGATGTATTTGTAGGTAAAGGTTATTTCCTATTTAGTGTAAATGGGTATTAAAATGAGTAAAAGGCACCATTCTGCCCGAACCAGTAACGTCTTATGTAAACTATGCACGCGCCACTGAGCCAATGATTGACGCCGCGTGATATGATGTCACATGTTGAAGGCAGTCATCTTTTACAGAGATATTAGAAGACTTTCGCAATACTCTGTGAACAGATTGAGCAGGGTGTGCTACTATCTGACTGACGTGAAAGCATTTTCAAAATATCCCATGATGCCATTGCGACGATGTTAGAATTCCTCGGAGTCTATATTTCTTTGGATTTTGGAGAGGTAAAAGGTATTCCTCTACCAATGGATACCGATATCTTCACAGTTACATATATTATGTTTCAGCACAACATAAATGTAAAACTGTACGATAATTTTATTTCATTTAACCAGTTTCCATTCACTGTAGTCATCACCTCTTGGGATATACATTTCTCAGTGAAACCATACGCAAGAGTATATGAGAACCTAATAGCAAAGGGCCTAACATTGACAAGCAATTAATTACCCCACTTTGTCGACAAACTAAATTTTTTTACAGTATCCACCAGTGTAATTAAAACAAAGTGGATCACACTTTCATTTCCTTCTTTTTATGTTATCTACACTGTATTTTTTTTTTAGAAATGCTAGCCAATAACAAACGTCTCTGAAAGATTGATTTTGACCGTGTCGAAAATAAGACCTCAAAGACCTCAAAGAGAATTGATGAAGAAGTGGTTAAATCTTCCAGTAGTGTAGGAAAGTCAAAATTAGAACCAAAATGAAATAAAAATCAAATTTTTTGTTCATCATTTGTTTTTCAATCAATTCATTTTCTTTGAAGTTCGGTAATGATGATAAATTTCACTTAGAAAGATAGATAGAAAGAAAGGGAGTGACTAAACACTATCATCCAACATAATTTGCTACATTTGTTCATTGACATGTTTGTTAATCTCAAATAATCTGGATCAATTATATGTGGTCATAGCCATATGTCAAGAAGGTCTGACCAACTACATGTAGTGTCTCAATTGTGATTTAGTAATAAAATGTTTTTTGTCTGATCTTAGGGCTATGCAATTACATATTTTTACTGTTTCCACCACTGAGCCGTGCCCGGACTATCATTATGTTATAGTTGTTTTGTTTGAATAATCATCTATTAAACTTACTGATGAGCTATAAAGATAAGCTGATATGTATCTGTGGTGAGATGTCAAATAAACCTTTAAACTCTCATTTAACCATGTTTGGCAAACGAGAACATTATGATATTATCCTGGCGATAAACGATAATAATAATAATAAAATAACGTCAACATTTTTTTTATCAAAACAACTGTAAACTCTGACGCAGTGGAAGTAACCGATAGAACGTTCAGCTGTACTAATTTTCCAGTCTTCATTAGCTAGCCCAGTAGGGCCTTAAACCCCCATTTCATTTCCTTATCGCACTTTGTCCGTCATAATGTGCATTTACATAAGCCAGTCACTAACCTATGGTTTTTATATTTGGCAGCTTAAGAAGTATAGTGGAACGGTTACGTTCTGTATCATAGTGACTCTATTGACTTCAAATTGCTGAGATGGATTTAAATCCGCAATTAAAATGTTTTACAATCCGCACCAAGACACCGTTAATGAGCATGGTATGTCCGTGTGAGCCATAATCGAAGATATATTCAATCAAATCGAAGTTTCATTGTCCACATATATAATAGTACCAGGTTCTCTCTTTACAGACGATGACAATATATTTTAATCACCCCAATTCTGAAAATATTTTATTTATTACCGGTTATGTCCTGTATTTGCTTTTTCCATCAATAATATTTCTACAGTATTTTATTGTCTTGCCAACAATGTCTGTATTAGTAGTATTTATATAGAATATTTTTCTCTTTATTTGATTGGATAATAGTCTATATATCATGGTATCGACCATGTCCCTTTGGGATGATTTAGATAAAGAAAAGGGGAGATAATAATCTAATAAATTAATATCAAATGTGATGTATTGGTGCAAGTTATTAGGTACGATCTAATCGATTAGCTCCGATTTTTTTTAATAATCAGCCTCACATATCAATTGAAGCAGGGAGAAACTAATAGTAAATCGAGCCACGGCAGCCCCTTGGTTAAAGACGAAATTTCTCTTGTTTCGAAACTGCAAAGTGATTCTACTTCGTTTTTCGGCCTATGCTTAAACACCGTTTTCGGCTTATGCTTAAACACCAGAGGTGCACATGACAGATAAAGGCGAAGTGAAACCCCTTCTTGGCATTTTGTCTTTGCGGCTTCGAACCTCAGACTGTTCGCCTTCCAGTTATAGACTCGATCAATTATGATCCTGACCCGAGACACTAGACATATGATTCCTGGTTCCAAACTGATCGACTACCGCATTTTTATTTTATACAATGCAAAGATGTAATCCTTTCTCTAGGGATAGTCGACCCAGACATATAGATATTTTAATTGGGGATAAAATGCGCCAGAACTTAAACATCGCTATGGGAATAACGCGTGCTTTAGTCTATTGTCACAATTGCTAATGGTGGGCACTGAAAGGTAATGTTGTGCATGGTAAGTATTGAATTTGATAAGCTACTATATGAATAATGTAGTTTTGTTGTTTTATGGTCTCCGTAGTTTCAGAAATACTCGTATGGTATTCTACATGTAATGAATATTAACACAAAACTTCCAATTACACACGGTAACGTGTTCTTAAAGGCAATTAGCCCAGTCTGGGCAGAACAGTAGGAAGCTAAACCCCTCATTTGTTAAAGACCAATCCCTAATAGGCAAGTAAGACTAAGCATACGACACCTGTTACTAATTATAGTTAAATGGAGCCATAGTTTTGACCTAGATTCACAAGCTGTAGCTACTGAATCTAAGATAACTTCGAAGCAGTAGGCCACCAGAAGAGTCAGCCAACCAGTGGCTTGAATACAACAGTACAACCAAAATGACCAACCAGCAATGTTTTATTTCTGACTCCTTGCTATAAACATGACAAAAAAACAAAATTTTCGGAAAATTATTGATATATTAAGAATTGTATAATCCTTTCATCCGAATATAAAACAAGGCATTGGCTGTGTTGTCTTGAATATTAATATATCACGTCCGTGCATTTCCACTTAAATACCAATATTACGCAGTTGTTTCCGATAAAATGAATATAATTACAAATAATAAAATGAGCAGGTATACATGTTAGTCCCCAAATTAATTGGTTACAGATAAATATAAAATGTATAGCTTTCTTGATTTCACTATCCGCCTCATCCAGACGCCTCCATCTTTACACTTGTTAATATATTCAACAATATTTATTGACCCCATTAGTTTAAGACATAGGGAACACAAAATGAGGTATTATTGAAATTCAAATTATTGAAGATCTGAGGCATTATCTAAAGTCATTGACCATGTCTAATTGTTCTACATTTGTGACCTGTTCTATATCCTAATGAACTAAAATGCTCTGTTCTTTTATATTGAGGTAATGGGTAAAAGAGTAACAATAATAATGTTACTAATTAACTAATACACTAGCACTTAATATGACATTTCTGTGTATCCGATGTTAATGTTTATTCGTTTTCCGGTGTCGTTAAAGATTAATATTTTCTAGGGTTTTTCTTTTAAGTTAAACAAAAGATACTTGTAATATAATAACAAATGTTTTTCAAGTAGTTTTCGTGTTTTAATATCTCGGCTTTTTACTGAATTCTGACGTAAAGTTTCTTAATACTTATGTTCGCCTTTAATTGATGTTTATGTGAGTACATGTTTACTCGTATAGATCAAAACGTGCCAGTTTTTAAAGACCCCGGTTCTACTATGATTTCGTAAGGTATATTATCATTAACAATACGTATTTATATAATATGCTAAAAAGTCATTATTTGATAATACTGGATCTTGTTGTTTCTAGGAATCTGTTTGTAAAAAATCATTAGCATTAGTCTCTCATGTTGTTTTTATATAATATGCTCAAAATTCACCTGGTTTTGATCTGTGTGGTAATGACGTGCCGAATTGTTGACGAAACTATCGGCGAAGGCGCATAGATTTTAGCACACGTTTTTTTGTGCGTCAATTTAAACGTAGCTACAACCCCATTAGACATTTAGCTACATTAAATTAGTATTCTATTAAGGTCTAAATTTCGCAAACTGTTTCATTAATAGTTTCCTCGTTGATTGTATTTAGTAACTTCTGAACACGCTATTCCCCGGGGTTTAATAGAAACAATGCGTAGGCCTATATATTGGAATTTCATAGCCAGTGATTTCATAACAAACGTTAAACATGCATTATGGAAGAGCTAAATCTGCCCATTGCAGGTCTTTCTTTAGGCCTGAAATGTTTTCTAAAGTATTAATTAGACATTAATTAACTGATCCAGGCCTTAATCAACTCTCGATGGCATCAGATTTCTCCGATATTAAATAGATTAGAATGGTTCAGCGATACTTTGATTTAATCAAATATGGAGGACCGAGACAGCTTCGATCAACCAGTTCGGTGGTTTAAATTATTGCACACGTCTGTCAAACCTTCAAAGGCTAATATCTTCGCTTGCAATAGAGTAATTTGAATGAAATTTTCAAATTATTCAGTTTACATCATCTACTTTCGAACTACCTGATCAGTGGGGGTCCAGTTAATTAACTACTACTCACGGGATTAGCGGGAGTGTTACAAAGAAAGAACGACAAGATGGTATCATCCAACAATGGCCGTTGAATGGGCGATATTTTGTTGAATTTATTAGTAAAATAGTGACCGCTGGCCGCGTTAGAGGAGTGACCGTTGAAACAGTAGAATTTTTACGGGGGGAATTAATCGTGATGCCCGTTGCACGCGTTGAACAGGTGCGTGTTTAGTAGGGGTTAAATTACTTAAAAATCGCTCGGGGGGATTTTTTGGTGCTCGTTGAAGCAAGTGTCCGCTGATTAGGAGTGCACGCCCGAGCAAGTTCTACTGTATCATAGCAAGAATGGCCAGTTCTTTATCTAAATCTTACATAATGAATCTTTAAATAGTTTCTTACATTAAGGATATACGGTTGACTGTGGGAGAGCATTTTTGTCTATATGTAAATTAACATTTAATTATCAATCCATAAAATATAACATAAAAAGTTCAAGGTGTTAATAAACATGTTGTTTCTTGCAAGACGACAGCTCTATGAAGAATTGTGATTACATGTTTAAAAACACCACGGTACTCTAGAATATTGCAATGGTTTCAACTTTCACCTCTTTGTTTTTTGTCCATGGTTAAAATGTTATTTTAGTTCTATCTATATGACACGTTCCTGAATTAGGTTTCTTAATATTTTGAACTTTCCTTGCATCCGGAAAAGTTGTTTTGGAAGCTTGTCAAATTATTGGCCTAGGATAGCATTTGACCATTCGGTTGTTGGATCCAAACTTTTGTAAACCGTGGATTGTAATACCATGGGTCGTCTGTCAGACGCGGAGAGCGGACGACGGTAAAAACAGGTCGCCACATCCGGCGTATAACCCATGCATTCTTTACTTACTACATATTTTGAAACAGCCCTTGATCGTCTAGTATTGTCTCTGACTATATTCGTAATTCTTTAACTGGTTAGGGCGCATCTTTAAATGCCACATTAATGACAGCTTCGCGTTGTGATTGAATATACTGCATCTTAAATAGTATGGTTAACAGGAACAACAAATACAAGAGGATCTTGATTAAAGTTTTATATTAAACTCCGATAGATAGGATACATTCAAGTATAGATTATAATAAAGTCATTTTCTAGCTAACCCTCAACCCAGATGTTGCCACTTGGACCTCAACAGTCTCCCCTAACGAAATTCTACACGGTGTTGCCTCCCTCAAATCTTCATGATGTCTACACTAGAACGCACATTCTATTAATTATACACTCTCAGATTCATAGCCATAATTTTTCTATTGGCTAATTATGATGTAATTAATTATGTGATTGGTCATTTATGCCAAATATGAAATGGTAACACATGTCCTCTGGTGCACTTATATTCTTCTAATACAATTTCGCATAAATTACCAAATAGTATTACGGGATTACTGGCCAAGTCTACACTACGATGATTGCCTCTCACGGTTTTAGTAACATATTTATTGATATCGATGAAAATTTTAAAAGGATGCTTGAAAATCTCGGGGTGTTTTATCAAAAGAAATGTTCATTTCGTCATCCCCGGCTACACGCTGGACGGATTATGTCAATTTGTTTTCTGAAGGCTTTGTGTTATGTGTTTGCAAACACTTGCCCATACCTCTATACAGTTCGAAACTACGAATCTGCATGCTCAAGTAAGCGCAACTCGTAATGACAAACTATATTGTTGGAACCAAGTGTGTGATCTGTGTGCATGATGAATTATTAAGTCATAAGGGATGCAACTCTTAAATTTTACACTGTGCATATTTCCTAAACGCATTACTAATTGCTTGTGCTACGATTGGCTTGGAAACAAAGTAAAAAATTCCCTGTATATCATTATTAAAAGATTGTGTATTATTACGTATTACTCTACATTAAGTCGCAGTTGACAAGTGTTGGTCTGTGGTGTGTGAATAAAAGCTGTTTGGTTGGAGATAAATATTTTCGATCAATAAAGTCTACTACCTGATAAAACTTTATTGTTTTAAAGATACAATCTTATTTCATATTTGTAACCGTTACTAACCTTGCCAGTGATTTCATCTTAATAAGGTATTTTTGGAATTTATTGCTGATCAGATTCTAGTGGATATTAAGGTATGAAACTTAATTATTGTTTTGTAATTTTGATATCAAAGACGAATTGTTATTGGCCTTTCTCTTTTTCTTAAAAGTAAATTATTACAGGCATCTTTTATGTTAGTATAATTGTTCTGTGAAAATCAGAAATCCGGTAGACTTTAGTTATATATTAGGAAAATGCTCTTAAGCAGAGATAATTTGACAGTGTATGTACGGAAAGTTTAACAGGTTTTATCTATCGCGCTGTTCTTTTTTTAGTTCTTATATTTTTCGACGTTGAGTATAATAATATACCAACGTGGGAAACTAACGGCTTCGATATCGCTATTGTATAGCACATAACCGCTATTTTATCTTATAATTACTACATTTCCTTCGACATTTTAACTGTTAATAAGTTTAAACAGGAAGATAATAAAACCCAGTCAGGTTTGTAAGCATTTGAAAAGTTTTGATTTATGTGATAAACACAGTACGCATGAACAAGCCGAAACCATATAAGTGATAAATAATGGATTGTCGTAGCTACTGGATCGAAATTAATATTCCAAATTATCAAGAAACGGGAATAGAATGTGGTTTGACGTCTTGTAGAGACTTTGCTTGGGTCATTTTGATATTGACACAAGAAAAGAAAGTATAATCGCGTGTTTTAATAATACCTAGTTAGCTGACGTTGCATGCGTGACTGTCTTGACAGACAACTACAGTGTTTCCATAAAAAGAGAGAAACATCGTAGGAAAAGTATGGAAGCCTATTACGGCCATTTTATAATCCCGGCTTCTGGCCTTTGAAAATCCTCGACTTTTCACTCCCTCGCGTTCTCGCCTTTGAGTATTTCGCGTCTTCTCGCGTTCTAGTACTCTCGCTTCGTCACAATCTCAACTCGGAAGTGCAATGTATACGCTTGTCCACTGGCTACCGTATCGACATTTATGTCGGGAATGTTTGGGGTTCTAAAAAGTTTAATAATCCTAATCGTAATTAATATGATCTTTGCGAATAGTATTCTGTTCAGTCGAATATAAAAATCTTTCCAACCTAATGAAGCCGAAGGGAATCAACAAAGTTCTGGCCACGCGCAATCTCGAATCCGTATTCCAGCATCCGGATTAGAAATGAAGTGGGAGCTACTGTGGCTCAGTGAGTAGGACGTTTGCTCGCTAACTTCTTCAAAGTTCATCGGGATTTTTCTGGTGGGGTGTAGGACGGAGGGTCTGGCAAGGGACAACGTATAGTTGTTCAAATGGGACAAAAACCCGAGATCCATTTACACATTGGAGCACACGTAAAATAACCCTTGACATTTGGAATTCGAAATAAGAGTATGCCTTCATAGCACACTGCATGGCGCACACCCGTCTTCAATAGGAGAAGTAGCGGATTGGGTGTCAGAATGGTTTACGCGTGCGCATTGAGTAAAGGGGAGCGGTATCGAATCCCCGCTGGTATGTGACAAGGGGTTGGGCCGCCTGTCCAACCTCGTGGGTTTTCTCCGGGTCCTCAGGTCCCCCCCCCCACTGCTAAAGGCCCCTTTAGGGGCTTTTGATGCAGCGTAACGTACCTTTGTTTACTGAACCCACGAAGTTCGCCTCTAATCTGGATGCTGTAAACTTTGAGGTTCGATAACTCGATAATGCAACATAGAAAGTTCATAAACTTTGGCATGTTTATATTTATAGGCGGGTCAAACGACGGCTAAATGATGTCGTACGTAGAACAAATTGCAACAAAAGGTTTTTTGTTTTCTATTGATTCATTATGATGTCCTAAGTAAGGAAAAGAAAGTTTACCAAAATCGGAGTCCAAATAAGGACAGGGGGCGTGGCCAAATCCAAGATGGCGGCTGTCGATCAAAAATTGCAAATATCTCTAAAACTATTGGATTTAGACACCATAAATGTATTGCGGACAGATAGGAAGTCGGTACCAGCGAGTCCAAAAATGGCGACGTTATGTCTCTACGACGTCATGACGTTACTGTGACGTCACAACGGCATATCAGACGTCGCATTTCTTCCAAAATTAGTCCATTTATGCATGTTAACAGTAAAAACGAATGCTGATTCAGAGAAGAGGGTATGCCCATTATGGGTTGATAAACAAAAACAATGTGTTACAATAACGTAGAAGGAAGCTAAAAGTATATGAATATTTCTGCATTGTCGAAAGGTGATACTATTACAGTAGCCGTAGGAACACGGATTCATTTCAATTGTCGACAAAAATAGACTACAACAATAAAAAGAAATGAAATGAAATGGGGTGATACATATACGTCCTACTGTTCTGCTCCAACAGTGTGCTATGAGGGGAGTTTTGCCGTGCAGTGGCGCAAAGGCATTCATATATCGAATTCCAACTGCAAAGGGGTCTTTTACTGGAGAAGTGCATTAAAGGTTGAATGGGCGGGGCTGACCAGTTTTGACATTTGGGCCACTCAGAAGTAGGTTAATCCCCAAAATCACCATAAGGATTTATATTTTGACACAGGCGTATTCGAGATGTGTTACAAAAAAATTTTTTTTGGCTGCAATGCGACCAGCGCCCTCTGGCAGTGTTCCTAAAAGCATCGCTTAAAGAATTACGTTTTGGGGCCCTGTATATGTGGACAGACAGGAAGTCAATACCACAGAGTTCAAAAAGATGAAAACTGGTCTACCCGACATTTTACGTTTTGCCACGGGCTCTAGCTGAAAGTCTGTTGGGATGTATTTTTCCTGATGAGCCAGGCTAATACCCCCGTCAGACTGGGGTGGAGTCCTTACTGCGACGCTACGGCGTTGGAAAATGGTCGCAGAGCGCGTCAAGATCGCCATAAGCGCGGTAAAAGCTTGGTGGAAACGCCGGATATCTTGTTGTGGTCTCCATGGTCGTGAATGATCGCCGAGTCACGGCGTTTGTTTTAAGCACATTAAAATCGAACGCCAAGGCTCTAAGATCTAACCCGGAAAATTGTAATGCCCCCGTCCGACCGGGGTGGCTTTCTTACTGCGCTGCGGCGACCGTACGGCGACCAGAAAACTATAAATCACCTGCCCCAGCCTTAGTGCCCTGGAGCCCCGACCCGTTCTCGTTTGCTTTACCAAAGTGACCTCCAGTTACCCCAGATATACGCCAAGTGAAGCTGACTATGTGTCTTTCAAAGCCTTTCGCCGAGTTGCTTGTCCCAGGGCCTGGATCTCGCTGTAGCAGGCCATGAAGGAGCAACATTAAGGAGCTCAGCGATTCAATGTTTGACACCCACTTTGTGCTTGTACTGTGGAAGTGCATTGAATGTTGCATGGACAGGCAGGCCGATTTTCACCTTTTTGGACTCTCTGGTATCGAGTTCCTATCTGTCCACATATAAAGTAATGCTTTTGGGGACACCGCCAGGGGGTGCTGTTCACATTACCGCGAAAGTTGGTTTTGTAACACATCTCGGGTACATCTACGAAACCGGTGTCAAAATATAAATCTTTCTGATGATTTTTGGGCCAAATGTCAAAATTGATCAGCCCCACCCATTCACCCTTTGATGCACTACTTCTTCAGTAAAAGACCTCTTGGCGGATGAAATTCGATATACGTGAAGGCTGGCAAATTTTCCCTCATAGCACACTAAGGAAGCCAAATCGGAGCAGAACAATAGGATGTATTAACTCATTTTATTTCATTTCTGCAACAATTGAAATGAACCCGTGTTCCTGCAGCTACTCTAATAGTTTCATATATCGGCAATCCAGCAGTAGTTCTTTTAGCCCCCCTTCTCCGTACTTGTAACATATTGTTCTTCTTTATCAATCAAACATAATGGGGACACACTCTATCTGCATCAGCATTCTTTTCTGCTGTTAAGATGCATAAATGAACTAATTTTGGAAGAAATGCGACGTCTGGTATGCCGTTGTGACGTCACAGCAACGTCATGACGTCATAGAGACATAACGTCGCAATTTTTGGACTCGCTGATACCGACTTCCTATCTGTCCGCAATACATTTATGGTGTCTAAATCCAATAGCTTTAGAGATATTTGCAATTTTTGATCGACAACCGCCATCTTGGATTTTGCCCCCCCCCCCCTGGCCTTATTTGGACTCCGATTTTGGTAAACTTTCTTTTCCTTACTTAGGACATCATAATGAGTCAATAGAAATCAAAAAACCTTTTGTTGCAATTTGTTCTACGTCAAATGTTAGTTTGACCCGCCTATTAGTCATCTGTCAGTGTGGAGATATAAACATCTTCGAGCCACCAAAGATACCTTTGAAGTGATTCTATGTTTAGTGAGCCTGCCCTAACCCTATTTTCTGATATTATTGATATGTTTACTGTAATGTATCTCAACTGTGAAGTCTAGTAGTTTATCCATCCCTTGATTCTGTGAAATAAAAAACATTTTGCTATCAAAGGCTAATTGTCTATATAAATAAAATCAAACTGCGTGTGTGTGTGCGTGTGTATGTATGTATGTATGTAATGTCGCCCATCACTCGCCACTCCTTCATTATTATATGGTATCAAATTAACCAGCATGATCACGTGAATGTTTAAGGCCATTCAATTCAGGGCCAGAGCGAATCACCCTTCGTCGCCCCCCCCCCCCACACACACATATATGATATCAGATTAACCAGCATGACCCCATGAATGTTTTAGGCCATCTAATTTGTGTGTAATACTATTGTATCTTTAACTAATTATTTGGTGCACACTTTCAATAGAGTCAAATCACATGTACTTAAATGAATTTAAGTGATATATTTATATATATATATAAAAAACGGTGATATTTTGGTAAATATCCATTTGTCAAAATATCCATTAAATACTATCTTGATTATGACATGTGTTTGGTAGGATCAAATAAGGTAATGCCCCCCCCCCCCCCCCCGATCTATAGGGAATGGGGATGTTTATTCCGTATTTGGCAAGGAAATTAACGCCAAGGTCAGTCTATGACGTAAAGTAATTAGGGGGTTATAAAGGAGGGCGTTGAGTGAAATTCATAAGAGCTCACCCAGATTTTCCGAGGAGCTATCATCTATACTTTATTGAGAATGAAGAATATCAAAGCCAAGCAGTTTTAATAATAAAGTTGTAGAAACTAACTAACCTGTAGTTTTATTTACGATCACGAAGGAAACACAACAAGGAAGTCCGGTATTACTACATTTGAGCCCTGGGCGAATTTGGGCCCCGTGGTTCAATTTTATTTCGCATGCGCGTAGGGGTCTTTAGCAGTGAGAGGAAACCGGAAGACCCGGAGAAAGCCAATGAGATATTTAAGATATTGCCACTAATCTGACCTAAAACGTCAAAACATATTTAAAATATTTTTTCCAGTTTCTTTTATAAGGCACCTCATAAATATTTGAAAAATTAGAATTTTAAAAAAAATATTCTAGGAATATAGTGGGTTTTTTTTAAAAAAAATAAATAAAGATTCGAATGATACAGTGAGTGCGAAAGTAGCCGTGGCAACCCACATGTATCATTTACATTGCGCGATACACAGCATTGTTATTATACGAATATAATGTGCGTAAGATAACTGTTTTGATCGATATTGGTATTCTTTTTTATATATCTTTTCCCATCATAGACTTCCTTGTTTTCTGATTATTCCCCAGACGAAATGCAATGAAAGCAAATAATTACTTTGACACCCTGGTTATTTTTAAAGTCAGTATTTCTTAACAAGAACAATTATTAGATGTCGATCAATTAAACAAAACCGTTATCAAGAAAGTACGATTTATCTCAACCATAACTGTCGCTTTAAGACACCCTTTTTCACATATTGTTTTTCTAATAATATACATACAGATTTTTTTTCTAATATATTTATTATTAGATGAGGTTTGCCGCCTCCCCAACTCTTTATCAACTAAAGAAATTTGATTTATAAGCTAAGTCGGTATGGGATAATGCGTGTATACGTGAGATGTGCTTTCGTCAGCAATACCTTTAAATGATATCTTTGGTTTAAGGCTAGAATTCCACCCAGTTCTGTATCCACTCAGCAGGTCTCTTACCACCCCATTTTCCAATGATAGAAACTTTCTTAAAATTTAACATGAACTGGAGAATGAAAGTTCTGTATGTAGTGTTGCCTATGGAATAGAGTCACCCTTTCTAAATACTGGCTTTTTTATGACAATAAAATTGGAATAGTTTTATATCCTTCTATCCTGCCCTATCTCTGCCATTGCGTGTATTTTGCTTTGGTTTTTAGATGGCATGTCATGTAAATTGCTCACATCGACTTCAAAAACTACACTATCTGAACACCTTACAGCGTCTTTTTTCTTATTTAATACGTATAACCAATCCAAATATTAATTAGAAGATTAATAACCCCGAAGTTAAAGCCACCCATCACTCTTTCTCGAATTAGCTTGCAAGAAGGACCATAACAATTATTTTGTTCATTCTAGGTATTAAAAAACAACGGCGCCTAAAGGTACATTCTGTGATGATTGACCTTTAATATGGATGATGTGATAATGAATGTTTTTCAAAACCAGCACGCGTCAATTGGGCAGATCTTATTGGGCTCCTTGTTCCTGTTATGTGTATCTTGTACCGTCGGCTCTCGGTGTTCAGCTAACACATTTGGATCGGTAATTCCTGATACTTCGCTGTCTACCAGTATTTTTGATAAGGTATATCCTGGAGGTTTGGCACTATGTGCTAGAGAATGTAAATATAGACGGCGTTGTAAATCGTTTAATTATGTTGATGCTACTGGTGAATGTCAGTTAAACGAAGATGTTATAACAGGATCTGGCGAAAATACAACTGGTGTATCTTACAGTAATATAGACACATGGCCGGAAGTATGTTTTTTTTATCTATAGTTGTTATGGACTGAATATAACGCTAAAATTGAATTGATTTTTTTTTTAGCAATATCGTGTTTTGCAACCTGAAGGAAACGATGGACTTGCAAAACCAGTCGTGTTATGCTTTAGAACAGAATTTGAATACCAATCAATTAAACCATTTAACCATTTTCTTTACCACCGTTGCATAATATCTTAATTCGAAGCCACTATATCTTTGTAATGCCTTTCGTGTTCGTATTTGATTTTTCTTTATGTTTTGTTGTCTTTTTAGACGATAGGAAGCACGTGCGCCAATGATATATGTACAGATTTAGATAAGTGTGTACCTAGTGCAACAGGATACACATGTCAAGCAATTTATTGTAAGTACAGTTTCTATCAATTATGTTAGTCAGTATATCCCGTTTTGTACCCGTATGTATTTTAAACCCCTCAAAATATCATAATGCCCCTTTATAGTCCAAGTAAGATAGCTTAAGTGCGGTCGTATATTATCACCAAAAAAAAAGAGTCCCAGTCCAAAATTCGTGCCCAAATGTGTCAAACTGGCCAATATCCAAAATGGCCGACGGGTTTGGCTTGTAAATTCCGATTTCCACCCATTTATCAGAATATGATCGAGTTTGGTATCAAAATATACTTTTTCGGGGTAACTGAGGCCATTTACATATACACTTATGTGCTAAGTGTTACCGCGGAGAAATTCCAATTAGGGATTTAGATTTCCGATTGGGGATTGGAGATTAATGTTACTCCTACCTTAGACCTAATACAATGACATTCATCCAGTAAATTTCATTTGGAGTATCCCCCAGCTCACTGCGGTAGCGGTGTAGGGGTTTGACTACCGGGACCACTCCCAGGTCACTGCGGAGTAGTAGTATCTTGGTGCTTTAACGTCTGCTTCCACAGAAGTCACTGTGGAAGCTGGTCGTGCATTAGACCCAATACAATGACATTCATCCAGTATCGACTAAATTTCATTTGGAGCGTCCCCCAGGTCACTGCGGTAGCGGTATAAGGGTTTGACGACTGGGACCACTCCCAGGTCACTGCTGAGTAACTGCGGAAGCTGGTCGTGCCTTTTGAAAGCACGCGGCGAATTTGTTTCACAAAATGATTCAAATGTTGAGACACAGATGGATACAGTATCGACAGTTTGTCAGAAATTTGATAATAAATAGCCCATCGTTATTGCTCATTGTTGTAACGTTATTGAAGTGGGGGACCTGTATCAAGGTCTAGACAGTGCTGTTTTCTTTTACATGATCTGTAGGAAAAGACTAGCAGACGGCCCATTACAACAGATATAATCGGTGACCACTGTTACAACAGTAAACAGTAGAACTCGCAACACCTATTTTGTGGACATGCTAAGACAGGACAAATGACGATTTGACATTAATCTAGTTGTATTTAACAAATCAACACTGTGGCTATCTAATTGTATTTAACACATCAACACTGAGACTGGTGTCCGTAAACGGATGACACTCATTAATTACTTGCACATCTAACATATTTATAAAACATTTGGCATTGAAATTGTTCATCACTCTGTGTAACCCAAGAAACTCGAATTCGATGAAATTTCCCACCAGGGTATATGGGATGGAGCGAGGGTGGCTATGTAACCTCTCTTCCGAAAATGTGCCCTCGAATTTCGACAGAGTTACCTTAAATACGCAAGAAAATGCCTACCCTAATGAAAACATTTTCTGCTGTCCTTCCCTTGTTCCAACCAAATCCAGAGATACCACAAACCAATCGCACTCAATGTACGCACATTAATGATGTAATGGCCCCATATGAGCTCAATCAGACCTGAATTCCACGGCTGACTTCCAGAATAGATTTCCATTATATTCAGAATCAACAAATTTGTCTAAGTTTTATTTATTGATCTAAATGAATTTGGGAAAATTGCAAGACGGGCGACGGGAACGTTTTTGCCGGTTGGCATACTCAAGGCCAATACGCTAACAGTCACCACGAACTTTATTGACATTTAATGTCACCAGTAACTTTCTTGGTCTGGATTAAATCGTATCTTGATCGTCTTCTCGTTCTTGGGTTGTCAGTCTACTTTCAGTTCTACCCCTCTACCTCTCCCCTCATTAGTGAGCAGAATCGAATGAAACTTGACAGGTACCCTTTGTAAGTTATACCAGTTCTTTTTGATGCTTGTTTTTCTTTACTCACAGGACGTTTAGTTTTTGGTTGCAGCTAACTATGTTCATGTTCATGGTACGTAATGGCTCACATAGACATCAAATCACTTCTACCATGTGCCACAAACCTCAAATTTTCTCGATCCTGTCCCCTCCTAAACTGCCCTAACTTTGGTGTGCCTATTCTCATTCGGAGGTCCTAGCATGCCCTTAGCCCATAGTCGAACTTAGTCATGACTTTACACCAAGATTTACTCTGTCCTAAATTCTCTGCCATTGAAATTGGTATCTCCGCTCATTATTGAACTTAGGCCATGGATCTTAATCGGCTCATTATTGTCAGCCTCCAATACCCGTTATCTTTCCGTCATTTTCGGAATGACGGTGAGCAGTTCATTATCAAATGGTTCACTGCATATCTGACAAACAGGCGATACGGTATCCATCTGTGTCTCAACATTTGAATCATTTTGTGAAATAAATTCGCCACGTGCTTCAATGGGTTTGGCCATATTGGCTCAATTTTCAAGGTTAGTGATCGAAATCGGACTCGCACAAGACGCTGCGTCATGGCTGGTACGCTGCTTCCGTAGTCAGCAGTGGTCGGCCAGAGAGTCTATATGAAATCTTTTTGGTGATAATATACGTCTAGACCGACCATAAACCGTGGTTGGCATTTCTATTGCAGCAACTGCCCGGAATGGTGCGAACTGAAGCTAAAATGCCTGGACTATTAAGGCATAACTCCATTGTCCGAATCTATAAATACGCATTATTCAATAGGAATACATGTTTTGGCGGTTTAAACCTGATTTTATCGCTTTTCATTTCAGTTAATGTGGTGCAACAGGCGAATACTGCTTTAATCGGCATGATCTTTGATACAGTTACTGTTGGTACTGAAACGGATTGTGCTGATGCTTGTCATTCCCGCATCGCATGTGTATCATTTAATTTTAAGAGTTCTAGTAATATGTGTGAATTAAATACAGCAACAATGCTAACAGATTATATATCATTTATAGGCAATCAACCTGGAAGTTTCTACAGTAATGTAGATCAATATATGCCGGTAAGTATCAGAATGTAAACGGAAGCAAGCAATTTTAATAATTACAGTACGACAGGTCGGTCTTTGCAAAATCAATTCGATGACGACCAGACGTAGCAATAAAGGCGATAAACGAGTTGATAATATACACAGATAACTAAGTATCGTAACTCTCCTATTTATATGGATTTGTTACCTATTTTACGTTCTAGGAGGATTCAATCTTCCTGAACTACCACAAGAAAACACTGATCGAGCAAAGAAATACAAAAAACTGAAGTTTATGTAGAGAATTTAATGGATTCTGTTGAGTTCAAAAATAGAGGAGGAAATAGGTGAAACCAGGCCCAACAACTATTGCTGGTACTGGTCTATATGAAATCCTACAGCTTATTTTATTTCATGTTCAATATTTGGTGTAGCCTCCGCCAGTCTGGATCACCTGTTGAACTCCTCACCCCATTGATCGGATGGGACTGGCTCTGAGTCAGTGTTAGACCCAATGCCAGGTCTACGGGAACGTGGAATGTCTTTTACGTCATTATTCTGTTGATATTTTCGTAATATTCGACTAATGGTCGAAGGGTGGTGACCCAACTGTCGCGCAATCGGTCTCATTGATATACCAGCATTTCTCATGGTAATAACTTGCCATCTTTCCAGGGTAGTGAGTTGGTGATGTCCAATTGTGAAATACATAGAGTGAAAACGGAGACTTTAAAACATTCAGCAATGCAATGGCTGATTTCCCAAACATGATTTGGAGTTCATGCTGTCCTTGTTCTGTAGGTCTGTTATGTGCTGCACTTTTACTGGTGTCTATGGAGGACAGAATACGTCAAAATAATATTTCACATTCGCATATATTTCTCTTGGGTGCAAAAACATTCGGGCAATGCCATATTATTTTCTCTGTGCAATGTGCAATACTCAGGCAGGTTAGCAAGTTACGGACAAAGGCGTCGTTTTCTCCCGAGATGGTACTCTTAAATTTTGATAGACACCATTTCCTTCAAATACATTGTGGCTGCCATCTTGGATCTTCAAGATTTTCGTTATGTAAAAACTTATCTCTACCAATGTAACAGCTACTAAACCGACATTCTCAGAGCTGCTGGATAATTCTGTATCATCTAGAAAAAGCACCACCTCTTCCAAATATATTATGATGTCTATCTTGAATCTTCAAGGTTTGTGCTATGTAAAAACATATATCTACCAATATCGCAGCTTCTAAACCCAAGTTAGAGTGGTTCATGCTCAAAATCTTTTACAACAAACAGACACTATTTCTGGGTTGTTTTAACATTATATGACAAGACATGCCATAAAAACTTTATTCATCAGCAATGGACCACATTTGATTTTTGAGGATATAACTATTTGGAAATTGCTTCAAAATCTTCCCGGCTTCCATTATCAAGGCAGTTAACTCTTAGTAACAATACGAGTTATGTTCCTTGGTCGCGTAAAATATCACAATCACGCCCCTGAAACGAATAAGTCTGTATCGCAGTCGGAAAACTTCGCTTATTTCCTTGTTGCAAAGTAACGGAATACACTCCATGAGACGATTGCATTTGACATATGTACGCATGCGCAAACGCTTAGTTGTTTTAACAATACCCCCACGCCTTCAAATGTCTTAGGGGGGTTGGATGGCTGAGTGGTTAGCGTGCGCGCGCTGTATCATAAAGTCTGTCATTGAGTCAACTGGCGTGGTTTCGAATCTCCGGTTGTACGTGACAAGGAGTAGGGTCGCCTGTCCAACCTCGTGGGTGTGCTCCGGGTCCTCCGTTTCCTCCCACTGCTAAAGACCCCTACGCGCAAGCGAATTATGTAAATAAAATTAAAAACCGTATGTTAGTCCCGAAATGACCTAGTTTGTGTCGAGTGGACGTTAAACCCCATTTCTCTCTCTCTCTTTCAAATGTCTTAATATTAACTGTTTATATTGCTACAACGCTCTCTCGTGTAATATGGTAGCATTTACTCACATGCATCCCAAACTTAGGCTGCCTATCTACAGCTAGCTCCGGCTGAGAATAGACCCTAACCTAATTAACCGACATTTTAATTCCTAAATCGACGATTTTAGTCGAAAACACCGAGTATGCTTTTAGAAATTTTTAGAAGTATTTATTACTCTTCTATTGTCATATTGAATGCAATTAAATATGTTTATTTAGCCGTTGTGTGTATGAAAGATCTTAAACTAATCAGGGCCGAATCACAAAAAGTTCCGTAATTATTCAATATGGCGGCGCCTATGACAGATAATTTCACAGAGGCGGTTTTGTTTGCGAAAACAAATTTAGGAGTATCTAACCTTGTTTTGAAAGATAAACAGATTGAAACTCTAAAGACAGTTTACAATGGTAAAGAATTTATTGCAATATTACCCATAGCCCATATTATATATCGCTTTTACGCGAGTGTCAGCGACATGGCGTGTTTACATAAAACACACGTGATTGGGTTATTTTTACTCTGTTGTCTAAACAAAACGGTGTCTAGTCGACAAGTCCCACCCCAAAACGATCACGTGAGCGTTTTAAATGGAAGGTAATCAGGGCAGTGTCACATTCTGGGAAGTATGACGTAGATGGGTCGCTGCGTGCAGTATGACTCACATGGAGTGTAATTAGATTTTAGTCACGTGACAGCCAAACATGCGGATATAACCGCTGCTACATTATCATCTGTATCATCAAATCACATACGCTCACACCAGGGACCGAACCCATCCCAGATTACTCACACCTTAACTTGGAAGGGAATACACCCCACACTCCATCCCATTCTCATCAGCACCACTAAATAGTTCCTATTATATCTACCCCCTTCCAAGTTAATGACATGCCTTCCAATCGTGTGGTTTTACTCCGTGTCCTTGTTTTTCCTCCCACAGCAAGGACCCTGAATTTAATAAGATAAAGGTTTCCCGGAGGGTGGATGAGGGCGTTTAATCCCCAGCTAGAACAAGGTGTAAGGACCGGCAGGACGCGGGGGTGGGGGATTGTCCGGCACGATCACGCCACTTGCGCCAGTGTAAATTAGGCAATGATTAGTTCCTACATATGAAATAAATAAACTCTGTAACCTCGATATACAATTATTGATTCGTATAATAATATGCGATATACTCCCTACTTGGAAAGGGGTAAATATAACGGGAAATATTTAGTGTTGGTGATGAGCATGGGATGGAGTGTGTGTGTGTGGGTGTGTGGGTGTGTGAGGGGGGGGGGGGCGACGTCGCTGCAGCTTTGGATGGACTGTAAAAACGAACAAATGAATATCTTTATTCTGCAAGTTTATCATCAAATTGCCAAAATCAAAAATTAAATCAAAGAGTGCAATCGAAATTTTTGCTCACGTTCGCTATTAAATAAACACGAAAGTCGAAGTGCGTAATGAATGTATTTTTTACTCGGCTTTATATACCAATACATGTTTGTAGAATACCTCGTGTGACGTATATTTGCTGCGACATCCGAAATCACGTGCGCGGGACTAAACTTTGTACGTTATTCGGGATTCGTCAGTAAAACAGACCGGTCTATCTTCCACCCGACCATTTCCTCGCTACCTCCGACCGTAGGGATAAGTGAACGTTGGGTGGTCGACTAGCAAGGATGTTTGTAGGGTGTTGACTCGTTCAGCACGTTATTCGCGATTCGGGATTCGGCAGAAAAACTCCGACAAAACTGTTCTGATAGATTAACTAAGTAACTCGTTTATCGCCACATGAACAACAGTCCCCTTGGAACATATGTTACTACAGAAACTTTTTAACGTCCTCAGCTCGATCAACAACTTGGCTGGTGGAAATGGAATGTTAATTGAAAAACATAATTGTTTCAAAAGGGCCAACATGTACAGTATACTATAGGTATAAGGATTACATGTTGATTTGTAAACACAGTTTCATTTTGTACGCACTTTGACTGCTAATTAAACTCTCTATAAATAGTGTTGTATAGGTGTCCTTTTTATTTTACAGTCTGATAAAACATCATGATTTTCTATCATTTGTTGCCGCCAATAAACAGAGCTCGCCAATAAACAGAGCTAACAACTGAACCAATTATATTTATTTATTATTATTATTATTGTTATCCTCCCAGTATAGGTGCAGAACAGTAAGACGTTAAACCCATTTCATTTCATTTTATTGTTATTCATCTTCTATAGCGCTTTCCAACCTCGTGGGTTTTCTCCGGGTCCTTCGGTTTCTTCCCCCTGCTAATTATTGAACCATATGTTAATCCCGAAATGACCTAGTTTGTGTTGAGTGGACGTTAAACGTTAAACTAAAGTCAAACATTCTCTGAATTGTTCTTGGTAGCTTATTCCATATATTTTCTGATGATCCTATTTTTGCAATATAATGCCCGTTCTGCCAGTATTTGGCTAACAGTCAAACATAGATCTGCTTTGCATAATATTTATTCCAATGAAAACTTTTTTGTTTTAGCCTGGAGCTTGTAGCAGTAAACCTTGTGACCAGTATTCGGTATGTGTGGAATCACCACCTGGTCCACCTGGATATGTTTGCAACGTAGCATGTAAGATTTACTTTATTATTGTTTGATGTCCTCCATTCGAACACTGTAAGGTGTCATAACAAACAATTACTTCTATTTTACTACATAGTGAATGCATACAACAGCGTAAACGTTGACAATATAACAGTCATAGGTTGCTAGTCAACGAAATTTTAAACCTTCAGCAACTTTGTTGAGGTACCAATTCCAGAAGTAATGAGATCTAGAATCACCGCAAATCACACAATTGGAAAGTTGTCCAGTGCCGTGGTGATGCTATAACCTGGTGAACTCATGTTAACGATGATTATCAGTTCATCAGCCATTGTCTCATTTTGACAGATCTCGTGGATGGCTGTTGTCATTGCTCTGTTTGGTTCACGTGCAGACGAATCAAAATAGTCGAATATGCACAATTCAAACTGTGACTGTGTTTTGTATATTTACAATGACCAACAGTAAAGTGGTACACTGTGACGTTAAATCGTGGTTCGTTATTCGACCCATCTGAAGGGCTATACGTTGTCCTGTAAAAGGGAAACCAGGTCGGAAAATATCGACGAATTTCTGTCTCGTTATTCAAGCTCGAAAAGCCACGAAAAGCAAAATGGATAGTTTTATGACATATACACTTCAAAAAAAAGTAGAGGATATTGAAATGCAAATACCTATGCAAGTAGTGATATGCTAAATAGTCATGGTCACTTGACATGCTTTGAGAGTATATTCACAGATGAAGAACTTATCGCCCCAACAGAACCACTGATCTGCACCTGCGACACGCAATAGCGCCATACACGTGGGAGGGGTTCAATGTCAAATTTGACACTTCAAGGAAGGGTTGATGAAAACTGCCGCTTGCTGGTTTATTCTATCCATGTTTGCTTCCCTATCAGTTCTTGCATAGGATTTACTGTTTAGCATATCTTTGCTTTAGTGTGTTACGTTTAATTTGATAGGGAGACGTGTTTGTCGACGTCAACCGACAACACTGCAGGAATTGGCCGTGGCACTGCAAGAGGAGTGGGTCAGCTTGCCCCAAATCGTGATTGGACGGTTGGTTATGAGCATGTCACGGCGAATTGCTGAATGCCTAAGGATTGGTGGAGCAATTACTCATTATTAAGACAAAAATCAAAAACGTCCATTTTCACTTTTGACAGTGTATCTCTTTGCGAGTGAAATGGGGCCGTCAGATAAGCCGCCCATATGAACTGTTTATGTTCATGTTTAGGCAATTGGCCTGTTATTAACATGCACTGGTTACCTCTAATAAAAACAGCAGTGCATTTCCGCAGTTTTGTATTGTTTCTGAATATCCCGTACTTTTTTTTGAAGCGTATATAAGTGAAAACATATTTTTTTTACTGCTGAGTGACCCTTCTTACAAGTTAATTAAAAAATTAAAAGCCCAGTTTACTTGACAAATAATAATTTTAATTGAATCCCAAATAACCAAACACGTTCTGTCTCATTATTTGTTATTCAAAATTTGAATCCCGAATAGCGAAACTCGTCCTTTATCGTTAGTTGTTTTTCAAGCTTGAATAGATAAATTAAAACAACCTTAGTGTATGTCCCATGTTAGATTGCGGAACAAGGCTGAACTGTTTCACTCTAAATTAAATTAAAACAACCTTAGTCTCTGTCGCATGTTAGATTGCGGAACAACAAGGCTGAACAGGTTCACCTAAAATTATTAAAGAAAACATTAGCTTTACTACTTGCCTGCACACAGGTAAGCCCCTTAAAGCGAGAATTTCATATTTTCTAAGAAAGTCAAAGCATAATTATTTCTATGTCTTTTGCTCAATAGGTTGTCAACTCACTATTATACGACCATAGGTATCATTCTCACACTTAAAAAACATTCACCTCGGAAATAATAACACAATTACCTCCCTTGTTTTTCTACCCCCCCCCCCCATGGAATAGCTATCTTCAAACGTTTGAATTTGAAGTTGAAAATGATATTTTTACCAATTTCTCAACTGGCAATAGTGAATTATAGGATTAATAGGATTTTTCTTTAACAAGGTAGGGCTGTTTAACAAGGTACCATCTATTTTAAGGCTTTATTTTAATACATTTTAAAAATATAACTTAAAAATATGAAATTATCGCTTTAACTTTGCATGCACACAGGTAAATCCCTTTTATATACTCAAAAAGAGGTCAACCTTAGCGTATGTTCCATGTTAGATTGAGGAACAGCAAGGCTGAACAGTCTCTCCTAAAATTATTAAAGAAAAACATTCAGTTTACTACTTGCCGACACAGTAGAAATAAATTAAAACAACCTTATTGTATGTCCCATGTTAGACTGCGGAAATACAAGGCTGGACAGTTTCACCTTAAGTTATTAAAGAAAACATTTGCTTTACTACTTGCCGACACAGTTGAAATAAAGACAACCTTATTTTGTGATCCATGTTAGATCGCGGAACAACAATGTTGAGCACGACTCACCCAAATTATTGGAGAAAACATTCACTACTTTGTTTACACAGCAGAAATAAATAAGACAACCTTTGGTGGATACTCTATGTTATAATTATATTGCGGAACAACAAAGCAAAACAGGCTCACCCAAAATTATAAATAAAGACAAACAGATATTTATTACCGTGTTGGGAGTTAGCAACACATCCTAATCAATCGACCACAGCTAAACACAAGTCACACGTGAGGCATGAACGTGCGTGACTAATATCAACATCTTTCTTCAAAATACTGATATACATATAATATGCTATTTAAATACAGCAAAAGGTTTAACAATGAACGGCAATGCACCATTTTATTTCTATCATCATAAAATAATAAGGTTGTTACAACTATGGTGATGGTGGTGATTGGCTGAAAATACAGAGACAGCCTTTATAAACACAGTACAAATAACAACCTAACTGTCTTATGTGACCTTTAAATTTCCATGATGAAATGTACAACCATACATACATATTTATCTAGTCAATATACCAAGTACATAAGAATAGAGATATAGCCACAAAAATAAGTTTTGGCTTACACAGGGTCAACATTATAAGCAAACATCATAGTTTATGAGAGGGCCTTTACCCAGCAACCATGCCGAAAAGACTCTATAATGTGACAATTCCAAACTCTAAAGTACATCATAATAAGATAAAACACAGAATTAATCTACATTTCAAAAACGGTTTCTAACAGACCTAGAAATATATGTAGACTAACAACCTAAAAACTGAATTAAATGGAATTCAGATTTTCAAACACAATAACATGTAATATACTTTCTTATATTAAACATAGTTCAGGCAATCTAACATATGGTTGTCTATATTAGATGTTATAATGAAGCTGTCACAAATAATGTTACAAGTAGATTTTACAGTATTCCAATGAGACTTTCATAACAGTCATTCTGATAAGGCTTTCATAAAATAACAGTCACCCCATCAAAACTTTCACAGATTGTCATCTCAAGGAATTCATTAACAGTTGTCCCAATAGTGCCACATGTTTCTTATTCCAATACAGTCGATGCAACATAAAGGTTAACCTACACAGTTTCTTCCATCCAACAGTCCCACAATGTCACATACATGTATAATACAATGAAATCAGATATTACAAATCGGATTCCAACAGCATACACAACTTATTTACTGGACGTTCCAGAGTGCTTGTTTTGGTTTTGACAGTCACAACGCGCACTAGACCATTTCTATCAGGGTGCACATTTACAACACGTCCTAGAGTATAGGAAGACCGAATATTTCCATCGAGTATCAAAACTATATCCCCAGCACAAACATTTCTTCTGGGTTTTACCCATTTTTGTCGCTCTTGGAGAAGTTGTAGATATTCCTTCGACCAACGTTTCCAGAATAAATTAGACAAATACTGAATCTGTCTCCATCGCCGCTTCGCGTAAGCATCTGTCTGATCAAAACTTCCAATAGGCAGAGATTCACCTGCACGTAATAGCAGCAAAAGATTTGGTGTTAAGCTATCAAGATCATTTACATTGTTTGACACCTTAGTAATGGGGCGTGAGTTCATTATGGATTCAACCTCACACAGAAAGGTTTGAAGGCTTTCATCATCAAGAGTCACTAAACGTTCACTTAGTAATCCATACAGAATTCTGCGAACAATACGGATTAATCTTTCCCAGACTCCTCCAAAGTTTGACACGGATGGTGGATTGAAGTCCCATTTTATGTTGTGTTGCAAAAGCTCGTTACCAATTTTTTAGACATTCCATTTGTTGATTTCCTCACGGAGTTCACGCTCTGAACCAACTAAATTGGTACCATTGTCAGAAATTAAATATTTAATAGGACCACGACGTGAAATGAAACATCTTATAGAGTTAATACACGAGTCTGTGTCTAGGCTGTAAGCCACTTCGAGATGTACCGCTCGTGTAGTAAGACAAGTAAAAACCACATCGTATCTCTTTAACATGGAGCGACCACGTTTCACTTCTATAGGTCCAAAATAATCCATACCAACTTTGGAGAAAGGTGGCTCGTCTGGTTTCAAACGTTCTGAAGGCAGGTCTGCCATATTCTGTTCCATAGCTTTAGCTGTATACTTCTTACAAGTGACACATTTAGAAACAATATTTTTTATCAAAGCTGGGGCATGGATAATCCAGATTTTCTGACGTAGCTGAGACAATATGGTACATTTACCCAAGTGACCTACTGAACGGTGCACACTGTCAATGATCATTCTTGAAAGTCATGAATACTTGGGAAGAATTATTGGGTGCTTAGCATCATATGACAAATCGGAACGAGTCAACCGGCCACCGACTCGTAATTGACCATCATGTAGCATAGGATCAAGTTTTCTCAGAGAACTTGTTTTCTTCACAGGCAGACCACTGCTCAGCTGTTCTATTTCTGCACTAAAATGACGATTCTGAACGTAACGATAGATAGCAGTTTCAGCCCTTTTAAAGATTTCTGGATTTATCTGTTGATTAATAGACTTCTTAGCTTCCTATTTCATCTTCCTCATCTCTTCTGTAACTTTAGATTTTAACTGATCATCATCAGACTACCGTCTTTCAAATTAGAATTGACTTATTTTCTACTGTTGACCCAATACTTCAGATTGTCAAATCCTCTTAACAGCAGAGCGATAATTCTTCTTAATTTTAACCAGGAGGAATAATGTGGCAGCAACCTATCTACAATGTTCGCAGAGTTGTCAACAACAGTTGCAGCCGCTGTCTTCTTTATTTCAGGATCACCATCCGGTATGTGTTGTTAAAAGCCTTCATCAGTTGGCCATTCATTTATGGGTCCATTAAACCAGCGTTTTATCCGTGAACTATCATTAAAACTCAGTCCTCTGGAACAGTCATCACCAGGATTAAGCCGAGTGCTGATGTAGTGCCAAGATGATAAAGAACTACCATCGCGAATAACGGCGATGCGATTCGCGACAAATGTAAGGAAGCGTGCACCTTCATTTCTGATGTAGCGCAACACAGACATGCTATCCGTCCAAAAGAATAGCTCATTAACAGTGATTTCCAACTCTTTCACTATCATATTTGTTAACATAACAGCAATAGTAGCAGCAGTCAATTCTAACCTAGGTACAGCCAGTTTCTTCAGTGGGGCCACGCGAGATTTACTAAATAAAAGAGCACAGTGTATTTTATTGTCAACATTCACAATTCTCAGGTAAATGGCGACACCATAAGCAATGTCACTTGCATCTGCAAACGCGTGTATTTGGCAGGACGTAATCTCACCAAAATCATCAGGTTTATAAGTTTGTGGAATGTCAAATCTCTCTAGGTAGCCTAAATTATTCAAAAATAACTGCTATCTCTGAAGCTCAGATATAACGTCATCCCAACCAAGTTCAAGTTGACATAGTAGCTGTAATAGTAACTTAGCTGGTAGTATAAAAGGAGAAACTAATCCCAACGGATCATATACAGAACTTACAGCTGATAAAATTCCGCGTCTAGTTGCAGGTAGGGTACTAATGTTCACATTGAATTTCAACACATCAGTTTCAACAACCCGGTTGATATCTAAGGTACGCTCTAAAGGTAGTTCCTCGCAATCTAAGTTCAATTCCTTGATATCTGTGGCTCTTTCATTAATGGATATCGAGTTCAGGACATTCCGTTTATTGCTGATCGATTTAGTGAGGTGAAAACCACCATTTTTACAAATATTACACAGGTCCTTAACAAAACTGATAGCATCATCAGTCTCTTTAAGAGATTTCAAAACATCGTCCACATAAAAGTTCTTGAGAATTGATGTGACCACAGCTTTATCAAATAGATGTGCATTATCGATTGCAGTCTGGCGTAAGGCTAGATTAGCGCATGAAGGTGGCGAAACTGCGTCGAAAAGATGGACGACCATTCTATAAATTACAGGCTTACAATTCAAATTACCATTTGGCCACCAAAGGAAGTGCAAAAAGTCCCGATCACATTCAGGAACGCGGACCTGATAAAACATTTTTTCAATGTCACCCATTACAGCGATGTTTTCCTGACGAAAGCGAATTAATACACCTATCAAACTGTTCGTCATATCGGGTCCCTGTAGTAACTGTTGATTTAGGGATATACCAGAGTACAAAGCAGCACTGTCGAATACTACACGAATTTCATTAGGTTTTTTCGCATGATAGACCCCAGGATGTGGGATGTACCACACTTTACCATCATTACGATATAACTGATGTTCTGGTACTTGTTCTGCATATCCGTTGGTTATGACCTTATCCATAAACTCAGTATAATTCTGACGATAACGGGGACTTCTTTTTGTCTTATTAACTAAACTGTTAAGACGACATTCTGCATGTGATTTGTTGTTCGGTAATGAAACTTGATCTTTTCTAAAGGGCAGACCAATCGTGTAGTGTCCATCTTCAAACTTCAAAGTTTTATTTACTTTCTTAATAAAGGAGTTGTCATCTTGGGAGTTCTCTTTGACATCATCAATTGCTCTTTCGGGGAAATCTAAAGAAGCAGTCTGTTGTACCATTTGACGTAGATTCCCCAAGTCTTGAACTGCTTGAATTTCTGCCCTATTTACAGTAGGCCTCAAACTAGACGAATCTCTGACCAAGTTCCATATGATCCAACCTAGTGCGGATCTGACACCGTGGGGGCTTCCTGGGGGTCCAGTTTTAATCTCCAGTGGTGAGTATGCATCTGGAACGTTATTGCCTATCAGAAGACCAATTTCTGCATCAAGAACGGGCAAGTCAATTCCTTTAAGATGAGCCCATTTACGAATATCATTCGAAGTGGGTATGTGTCCATGAGACACTGGTATATTATCCTTTGTATAAATGTCTGGTAAATCAATCACAGTTTCTAAGGTTAAGTCACCAAGCTGCACACCTTTAATAAGATATGATACCATATTGTGTGACGACCCCATGGTATCTATAGTCAATTTCGTTCTTCTACCTGAACAACCAAGCAACTTCATAACATTGAGCGTGCAGAAAGGCATACGTTTTAAATGACTGGAAACATCCACGCATTTTAACTTGAACAGGAATGATCGCCATAGTGCAATCTGTGGTGCCGGCCTCCATATCTTTACCTAGTTACTATACTTGTAACGTTAAACTGTGTGTTTAACGTTACAATTGATACAGTCTAAGACTCCTTACGCAAGTTCAAATAGGTTCAAACGCACAATTGTCAACACATATCATTACAGTTTGTATTGGAATAAGTAATTCTATGACAAACAGTGAAGACTAGACCACTAAAATAGTTACCGAACAGTTTTTCTTTGTGGTTATGCGTTCTACATATTGCATAGCGATGTTTCTTGTAATGACGTATTACGCATGGCCGCCATGACACCAGCCAGTTGAAATTTCGCGTAGCAGTTGGGTTTCATCAAATCATATCATTATGCGGTAAGGCTTCACCTTTATTTCAATGGGAATTGATTTATTATATGTTAAGCTATGTGCAGTACTGTTTTGGGACAGTTTATGTGTAAATTATGGGAGCTATAGACCAGTAACCTTTTTGTAGTGATTTCACTAAAAAACTTACGCAAAGGAACCCTGTAGGACAAGCCACTACTGTGGCTGGAGTAAGGCGGAAGACATCAGTAGTGGAACCATTTCTAATCTTTACCCATCAGAGCGCTGATAAAAACAGGTTTTAACTTATTTGAGTTCATTTCACCACCATGATTTACACTACTGTTTGTATGCATAATAGAATGATGTGAACCGTCACATTTACTACAATTAGTCTTGACACTGCAAAATTTATACATATGACCAGATTTCAGACATCTGAAACATAGTCTTACAGATTTCATAAAGTCAGATTTCTCTTCAAAGCTCAATATTGAGAACTGTTTACAAGTACAGAAAGGGTGTGAAGGATGTTTACAAAATTTACATCCCACTTCTACTCGTTGCCACTGGTAACCTATGATAAAACTGTCCTGTTTAATCGCAATACATGCTTAAAAGTATCCGTAATGTACAGAAAGAGTACTGTTCATTTCTGATACACGGATACTTTCAAACCGTTTTAAATACCTATCAAGCAAACAGTAGCGGACGTTTAGTCCGATCCAGATCGCAAATGAAAACGATGGCCTTAACCAATGTACATGAAACAACTAGTCAAAATCATAGTAACAAAACAAAATGGGGGGAACTACATGGCAGTTCAAAAACATATACAATGACATTAAATTAACATAACAACCTATTACAAAAATCAATTATTATACATATCAATTGGCATCTATTTCATAATTTGGTTTGATTTATATTAATATGCAAAATATATATATTAGAATATTGAATAATTATTTTAATTAATTGTGATGATAGAAGGCGCAGTTCTCTTGCTGGACACTTCACAGGCATTGATAATAAGCAGGATGAAAAAAACGCCTAGAAAGTCATAAACTTTATTACAAATAAATTTCAACGGAAGAACCATCCGCCGATGCATACTTTCACAAGGAATGACCCACGTTTCGCATTTCCTTTACACTACATTTAATAATATCACAGTCCTCTACGCCATAGATAAGATGTTTTGACGATGTGGTCTAAACAAACACGTGATTGTTTTACGCTCAGAGTATCATAGCAAGACGCACGTGTAAATACTACTCAGGTCGTCTCTCCACTGCGAAATCATTCTACCATGAAATGTAACGTGAGGCTCAGAAAGGGATAAATAATGAAAGAGCAGAAAGTATTTGTCACTTTTCGGTTGAAACGACTCGATAATAAATACTATTTTTCACATGTTGGTTCACAATACTCGATAGAAATGTGATGTAAGTAACTTATTAGCACCTTTCCTCGGTGTATCGGTGAATATCAGGACAGTTTTGGTCGGGGGCCGCCTCGGCTGGGCCCCTCGACCAAAACTGTCCTGATATTCACCGATACACCTCGGAAAGGGTGCTAATAACTACTACATACATGGCTTGCTGAAGGCAGTCTCAAATTCCTTTGGAGGATTAATGGGTTTACGGTCTGACGAAGGACTAGGTTTAACCCCATTATCCGTTAGTTGAGTCGCGAAAGAGCTTCTAGGTTTGAAAGGCTTACGTGGTACTGGTGGGTTACCGGATACAGAACGGTCAATGGATAAGGCTTGTTTACCGAAGGTGGGATCATTGACTTATCAATGAATATGGTATGGTAGCTTCTGAAGAATCTTCTTTAAATTTTCTGAATATTCTAGAATGTTAAGCGCCTCAATACTCTGAACCGCATGTGGACACTCCGTCAAAAACATGGAAAATTCATCAACGGCCTTTTGGTTGTCGGATTTGATGATAGGCCAATTAAGTGCTTTTTCTATAAAGGCATTAGCTATTAACTCTGCATTACCATAACGAGTTTTTAATTGTTCTAACACTAAGGGATAAGCTTGATCTGGGTTCAAATAACAATAACTTTGGACAATTTTATTCGCATCTCCAGTCGTAAACTGATCAAGAAAGTTTAACTTTTCTTCCATGGACACACAGTTCGCCACAACAGCTGAATTGAATTGTCGAATAAAACGTTGATATTCAATTACGTTTCCACTAAATGGCTTTATATTGGAGCTAGGATTTCTAATCTGACGAAGCATAGTGTTCAAGGCCCCTTCGGGTTGATTTTGATGAGGTATGCAAGCATCTGGAGGGTTAAGTGTAGCATTAGGCATATACCTAGAAGCTTGCTCAGGAATGGTTACATCATTGTAACCTATAGACGGAGTACTAGAATTCCTAAATCTGAGAAAATCTTGTCTGGTACTCATATTCTGATTGTGCGGCAATGTCGAAGTTCTGAGGTTTGGCTTTTCCATAGTATTTTCATCAACATTAACAGACTTTAAGGGTTCATCACATACCGGTACATGTTTATCACTAACACTGACATTTGAAGACTTACGACCATCAATGCTATTTTCACAGGATTTATTACAAGTCTTATTATATTCATCGAACAACTTGGCCTTACCATTCGAAATATTTATTTTAGTCACTAAAGCCAGTTCCTTTTCACGGAATTCCAAATCCAGTTTTGCAGCCTCAATTTCTTTCTGTTGTTTCAAGGCCTCAAATAATATTGTGCTGCTAACTAAACTTTATTTTGGTCCTCTTTAAACTTTAAATACGATGTGGCACTGTATCGAGATGAATGACAAATTGATTTTGACTTATTGGATCTCGATCCCTTGCTTGACGTAACATCTTCAAATTGAAGATTTAAAGTTAGCGAAGTATATCTTGCGCTCATCATAATATTCATCATAATAGGTAGCTCTTTCGTCTACAGACAAAAAAGAACAATAGTATTCATGAGTGTTCATATAATCTTCGTACAAACATATCCAGTCGCAATATTGTTTCCTTACTGCAAGAATGTCCTCATTATTAGCCACCATCAGCCTGGCATTTTCAGTTATGTCCTTCAAACATTTAAACACTGAGTTCAGTTTGGTTTTAGCATTACCAATATCTTCTTTTAATAATACAGACGTACTTCCACTGCGCTGGTTTCCAGTTTCAACTTCCATGTTGAATAACGAATACGCCAATGATAAATACAGCAAAAGGTTTAACAATGAACGGCAATGCACCATTTTATTTCTATCATCATAAAATAATAAGGTTGTTACAACCATGGTGATGGTGGTGATGGTGGTGATTGGCTGAAAATACAGAGACAGCCTTTATAAGCACAGTACAATATCAACCTAACTGTCTTATGTGATGTTACCTTTAAATTTCCATAAAATGTACAACCATACATACATATTTATCTAGTCAATATACCAAGTACATAAGAATAGAGGAATAACCACAAAAATAAGTTTTGGCTTACACAGGGTCAACATTATAAGCAAACATCATAGTTTATGAGAGGGCCTTTACCCAGCAACCATGCCGAAAAGACGCTATAATGTGACAACTAATAACAGTAATATTAATACTTTCCCTAATTACTATACTCGACAGTTATATAATAATTTGTGTGCTCACCGTATTTTATGTCATCCCACAATGAAAATAAACTTAATAATAGCACAGCTTCATGACAGCTATCATGACTCTCTATGGGACACAGATAATCAATCGGCTAACGATAAAACAAATTCTTCTGTACTTTATTGCAGAACCAATTTTACCGTGAAAACTACAATAAAACATAAAACAACCTCTAAGTACATGTAAACAATGTAAACAAACATGGAGACAAAGCATAACTTAACTATGATAAACAAACCAAGTTGCCATTATGTAACAGTTGACTTAATAATTTAACAGTATTTCTTGTAGCAAGACCAGACGACATGACCAAATTGGGACGACCAACTTCGAACTTGTGAAGTACAACTTGATTTACGATTACTTTCTTTAAAAAGCTTTCTATCTGATTTAAATTGTTAAATATATAATTATATTGAACACTTACACCATGCAGCTCTTATCATATCTTATCATAGTTTAAAACTAATGTGTTGTAATAACAACACATACTGAGACAGTAAAACAGTCAAATCTGAAAACATGGTTAAACATGTGAATATTAAAACCCATCGCTTGGCATTTGCAACACCACCTCTTGTCTTGCGAGCAGTTACAGCCCATGGACCAAACGTGTCTACACCCACTGAGCTGAATGGTGGACCTGGGATCAATCGATCGGCTGGCAAATCGGCCATTCTTTGTACCTTTAACTTGCCACGTAACTTTTTGCGTGTCTACACCCACTGAGCTGAATGGTGGACCTGGGATCAATCGATCGGCTGGCAAATCGGCCATTCTTTGTACCTTTAACTTGCCACGTAACGTTTGCAAATGACACACTTGTACAATAAAGAGCGAATAATTTTCTTGCCTCCAATTATCCAAAAACCTGCGTCTCTTACGGCTCCTTCTGTGAAGTGTCTACCTTGATGTTTTGTATTTTCATGATATTGCAAAACCAATAATTTGGCCACATGACTCTTTCCTGGAAGAATTATCGGATTTTTCTGACTAATGTTCATGTCCTAATTATTTAGACGACCACCTACGCGTAAAAGTCCGTTGCCATCTAAATATGGATTTAATTCCCGAATACTGCTGTTCTTGTTAACATGTTTCTTGTTCTGTCGACACTGTATCTCACTTGCAAAATGTTCATCCTGTACAGTTTTGAATACAAAAATCTCGGTGTTCTTGTATTCATCAAGTTTGTGATTAATATACTATTCAAAAAAAGTAGGGGATATTTGATTTTTAAGTGTTATTAAAGTCACCTAATGAAACTGACGAAGAAACAAATGACAAAATGAAATGAAGTTCACATTCATCGATTTATTCCAAATGATCGTTAGACTAAGTAAGGCACAGACTGACCATTATAAGGGTAAAATGATACCCGGGGTCAAACAGCAAAGTTACCACAGCATCACAACCAAGTCAGTAACGGGTAAATCCTCCTCTGTTTGCCAAACAAGCATTGATCCGACGTGGCATACTCCTAATGAGACGTCTAAGATCATTTTGGTCCAGATTGTCCCATTCCTGTTGCAACGCAGCAGCAAGTTCTTGGACATTGGCAGGACGTTGTTGACGTTGACGTAACCTCTGTCCAAGCATGTTCCAGACATGCTCGATAGGGGAGAACGCGGGACCCTGTGTTGTGCCGATCTGTAGAATGCCAAGGGCACGTAACCTTTCATTTTGGGTAAGCCGACGCATATCAAAATTTGTTTTCTGGTCACTAAAACAATTAAACTGATGTTTCCACCCTGGAATTCAATGCCACAATGACTGTAACATTCAAAGTCAGAGTCGTGCAAATCTTGGGTTGGACCCCCATGATGATCCCAAGCATCACCTGCATTCCATGCGGTAGCTATTGGTGCGTTTGGGCGTCACATGTAACTGGAAATGTTTCTTCTGTTAGGTTCTATAGTGACTTTTTTCGTAGTCATTTGCATATTTTAGTATTATGCCCCCAAAATCAAATATCCCCTACTTTTTTTGAATAGTATAGTAGAAGTTATTTTAGATCTACTATTCTTAAAGTGTTTCACAAATGTTCGCAATATCATAATAGCACAAACTGGTCTCTTCAATGAAGAGAACGTTGAGAATCGATCTGAACCTAAACAGTCTTGTTCTTGAACTTGAGATTTATTGGTTGTAACTTCCGTTCTGACTTCTTTATCCCCATCCGGTTGAATCAGAGGAAATATTTCATTGTCGCGAGAACCACTTATCTTTCGCGATTCTTGAGCTTTAGGGATTGGTCCATGTAACCATAGACTTTCCTGTAGATCAGTGAGATTTACGAAACGTGTGCCTTGATCTGCAGGATTTAAGTTAGTGGGTATATAGTTCCACTGTTGTGGTAAGGAAACTTGTCTAATACGTTCCACCCTGTTAGACACATAGACATAGAATCTACGTTTTTCATTGTTAATGTAGCCTAAAACCACTCTACTGTCACTGAAATATGTGAATTCACTTAACGGTATCGCTAACTCTTCTGAAATGATCTTAGCTATATGGGTTGCTAACAAGGCAGCACATAACTCGAGACGAGGAACAGTGTTACAATGTAGAGGGGCGACCTTACTTTTTCCAAGAATGAACCTATGATGTCCCTTTTTACTCTTATCAATGCCCTTGATATATGCCACTGCCGCAATAGCTGACTCGGATGCATCACAATACACCAACACCTGTTTTTCTTGAAGAGAATTCAGACCATCAGCAACATAGCATCTTGGAATACTGACATCATTCAGAGCATACAACGAATCCCTCCAGTTATTCCATTCACCGAGAACGTCTGGTGACAACTGTTCATCCCAGTCGGGGTTGTTCCTTAACAAGTTTCTGAGAATAACCTTTCCCTTGACAGCAACTGGGGCGATAAATCCGAGTGGATCATATAATCCATTTATGATGGATAGAATACCACGTCTTGTAGACGGTTTATCTTGTAATGAAACCTTGTACACAAATTTGTCACAGTTCAAATCCCAGACCAGTCCTAAACTATTCTGCATAGGCAAATCTTCACTTAGATTCATGTCAATTAAATCTTTCGCCAAGTCCCTGGAATCAAATTTAGTTAAGAATTCCTTGCTGTTCAAAGCGAACTTGTGAAGTCGAATGTTTCCGTTACACCATAAAGTTACCTTACTTTTATTCAGAACCGCAGAAGCTTCGGCTTCGCTTGAGAAGGACGCAAGCCCGTCATCTACGTAAAAGTTCTTTGAAACAAAGTTTTTTATTTCAGGATCTGCGTTTTCAACAGCCTTCCGTAACCCGTAGTTTGCAACTGAGGGTGAAGGTCGATTTCCGAATACATGAACACACATTTGATATTCTATAAGTTCATTACCAAAGATATTGTCCTTGTACCATAAAAATCGTAAATATCTTCGCTGCTCTGGTATCACATAGAAGCAATAGAACGTATGCTCGATATCAGCTGAAACAGCATTTTTTTCCTGTCTAAATCGTAGTAAAACGCCGATTAGGTTATTTGTAAGATCAGGGCCTGACACCATAACTTCGTTCAAAGAAATGTTATGAAAACTTGCTGATGAGTCGAATACTCCTCTTATCTTATCTGGCTTTTTGGGATGATATACGCCGAAGAGTGGTAGAAACCAACACTCCTCATTTTCTTGTATAGGTGGCGCTACTTCTGCATGACCTTTATTTAAAATACTTGTCATGAAGGTCATCATATGGTCGCGTTTGATAATATCCCTGTGGAGATTCTTATCTAATATTTTAGCTCTCTTCTCAGCTTGTACCTTGTTGTTCGGAAGTCGCGATCTTACAGTCTTAAAGGGTAACGGTGCTGACCATTGGCCTCGAGAGTTCATTTCAAATTGTTTGTCCATTAATTTTAGGAACGTCCTGTCTTCGTGTGAAAGTCCTACCTTGTCATCATCTGGAGTTTTATCAAAAATTGAAGAATCTTCAATCGTACACGTCACTGACTGTTTGCATGGGTCTAGTAAGGTGGGTCTACCATTACTAAGGATATTTATCTTGTTCACTTTAATGTCTGTTGACGCATGTACCTCTCCAACACATACTTCACCAATGATCACCCACCCCATTGGAAGGCGCTGAGCAAATGGAGCATTTTCACTGCCTATACGTTGATCTGACACCTGATGTACGGCGGGCAAGTCTCTACCGATAAGCAAAGATATGTCACAGCCATCTTGTATTGGTGGAATGAAACATTCCAGTTCACTTAAATGTGCATAATGTTTAGCTAAATCTGGGCTCGCTATCTCTTCTTTGGAATTTGGAATATTACTGCATTCGATCACAGAAGGTAAATCAAATGTATACGAGCCATTAACAGACTGAATAATCAGCCCATCAACTTGTCTACCAGTTGTCAAAACATTACCCACACATGAAGACAATTTATAGTTAATTATTTTTGAATCACATTCATGGAATTCATTCAAGAGTTCTGGTGTTGCCAGGGTTCTATTACTCTGGTCATCTAGTATGGCATATACAAGTTTGTGGTGATTTGGGTCTTTACCGCTGAACACTTTCGCTAAAACAATCTTTGCGCAAGATCGTCCGACCGAGTTATCTTTGCATACTTGAGTACATTTAGTAGATACCGTTTCGGTATGCTCCCCGCCATGCTTGACTGTAGGTTTTATTAAAATGTTTACTGTCAGTTGGTACATTATATTTAGGTAAGTAGTCATAATGCATGCCTGTGGAATGTCTGTCTGTCATTACACTGGATAGCAACAGGACACGTGTAACCCCTGTGCTCCTTTGAATCAATACACCTGAAACATATATCATTATCTTTGACAATCTTCCTTCTATCTTCAATTGATTTGTCCTTAAAGGCTACACATGTATTTAAAGAGTGGTGGGCATTATGCAATGGACACCTGAACTGAGACCGTGGAATATGCCTATCAGTCTTTGGTTCTAAAACAGCTGTTTTATGTACAGCTACCTTGAAAGATGGTTTATGATACTCTTTACGGGGAAGACAAGTCAAGTTTTCTTCAAATATAAAGGCTGGATCATTCATAGTCGTTGCAAGCTCATACAAGAACTCAACGAAAAAGCTGAACGGAGGGTAAGTCACTTGGTGCACTTTTTTGTAATTAATTGCCTTACTTCGCCACTTGACCTGTACAAAGGACGGAAGCTTCAGCAGGATAGGATTCACGCCTGCTGAGGCATCATAGTAACTTAAAAGATTGCTATAATTAGTGTCACTTTTCAGCGATAGAATCTCATCACATGTGTCAGCGAGTTCATAAATTTTGACCCTATCTCTGGTTGTAACCTTGGGAAAGTTAGCAAGTTTATTTTTGATAGATGATTCTATCATTTCTGGGCTTCCATACCTTTCATTGAGTCTTGCCCACATTAATTTTAGACCAGCAGCTGGATTCCTTGAGTTGGACGTTCGGAGACTTACGGCATGTTGTTTGGATTCGGGTCCGAGCCACTTTATTGCAAGATCAAGCTCTTAGGCAGAATTTGAATCAATTTCATTCATGACGTCACGAAAAGTGTTTTTCCAAACAACATAATTTTCAGGTTTGTCATCAAATTTAGATAATCTTGAAACAAGGATATCTTTCTTTAAGAGATAACGAGAAACATCTTCAACAGTGTTAAGTTTTCTTGCGTGATATGTCTCTTCTTGTTTCATACTTGGGACTTGTTCTCTAACAGTTTGGTTTTCGGTACCTACACAACTATTAGTAGATACATCATGAAAATTTAATTTACGATTTGTTTGAGTACATGCCATATCTTGCGGAATTTGTTCTTTAATCTGAAAATTGCCATTTTGATCTTGAACATATCTTTCAGTTCGTTCTTTCGAGTCTGTGTGAACCCCCTTGGTCTAGGGCACACAACTGATCGAAAATAACTTGAAGTTCAGCTTCCGCTGCGTCTACTTCCCTTTTTGATTGAAGTATTTTTCTTGCAGTTTCTAGTTCAACCTGCTCTTTCTTATGAAGCATTGCTTGCTCTACTGAACGTTTTTGTAAGTCAGTTTCTTGTTTCACATAATTAAACCTTACTTTGGCTGTCTCTGCCTTCATCCGTTGCTTTGCTAATATACTAGAGGAAACTGAACTAACGGAACATTTTTTTGATGTGCCATGTGAACTTTTATCTTCACTTTTATTTTCCCATAAAAAGTTTGTTACTTCATCGAAAACTTGTTCCAATTGTGTACGAAGTGAGTTAAAGACATAATTGTGACCTGACAGTTCTTGCTCACTTTCAGTTGTCTTAATTCTTATTAGATATTCTTTAAATTGCTCAGATAATTCACCATAAATTCTGAACGCAGACTTGAGTTCCTATGTCACAGACGGCTGCAGGGACTTGTCTTGAATTCCGGATTTAACATGTTTAAATAGTTCATTAATCTTGTACTTTTGTTTCAGTAATTTAGATTTGTGTGTTTGTTCTATTTCGTGATATATACTTTGAGACTTGTCAGTGAGTTTGTGTACGTCTCTAAGTTCATATCCACCAATCGCCTGCTCTGCTTTGTCTTGTTCGTCCATGTTTACTTGTTATGGGTCGTGTTATGGGTACTTGTCTTGTTACTTGTCTGGTAAGAAAGGCGATGGTTTTTCACTATCATGACTCTCAATGGGACACAGATAATCAATCGGCTAACGATAAAACAAATTCTTCTGTACTTTATTGCAGAATAAATTTTACCGTGAAAACTACAATAAAACATAAAACAACCTCTAAGTACATGTAAACAAACATGGAGACAAAGCATAACTTAACTATACTATTAAAAAAAAGTAAGGGATATTTGATTTTTAAGTGTTATTAAAGTCACCTAATGAAACTGACGAAGAAACAAATGACAAAATGAAATGAAGTTCACATTCATCGATTTATTCCAAATGATCGTTAGACTAAGTAAGGAACAGACTGACCATTATAAGGGTAAAATGATACCCGGGGTCAAACAGCAAAGTTACCACAGCATCACAACCAAGTCAGTAACGAGTAAATCCTCCTCTGTTTGCCAAACAAGCATTGATCCGACGTGGCATACTCCTAATGAGACGTCTAAGGTCATTTTGGTCCAGATTGTCCCATTCCTGTTGCAACGCAGCAGCAAGTTCTTGGACATTGGCAGGACGTTGTTGACGTTGACGTAACCTCTGTCCAAGCATGTCCCAGACATGCTCGATGGGGGAGAACGCGGGACTCAGTGCTGGCCAAGGTAATGTGGTGATGTTCTGTTGTTGGAGGTAACCTGTAACGATCCTGGCCCTGTGACATCTTGCGTTGTCATCCTGGAAGATGAAACGGCGGCCATGACGTCGTGCTAACGGCACAACATGGACTGCCAAGATGCTGTCCCGGTAGTACTGGCCTGTAACACGCCCTGCAACAACATGTAAAGCCGTTCTTCCAGCAACAGTGATGCCTCCCCACACCGTAACAGAACCACCCCCAAATCGATCATGTCTGATGACGTTAACGTCTTGGAAGCGCTCGTTTCGACGACGCCACACCCTCCTACGTCTGTCCAAAAAATCAACAGTGAACCTTGACTCATCTGAAAACATCACATTGCTCCAGCGTCGATTATCCCAGTGTTGACGATCCCTACACCAACGACGTCTTGCCTGAATGTGATGATCTCTCAAACAAGGGATCACGCGAGGACGTCGGGCGCGAAGGTGACCCCTATGCAGTCGATTCCGAATCGTCTGGCCACTCACTCTCACACCAGTGTCTGTTTGAAGACGAGCGCTGATCTGATTTGCTGTGATGACACGATTTCTCAAGGCCAAGGTACGGATAAATCGATCCTGGGCTTGAGTTGTCGCCCTTGGTCGACCTGAGCGTGGTCTGTCCTGGACAGATTGTGTATCACGGTATCTGGACCATAGCCTGCTTATGACAGACTGAGAAACATTCATCGTCCGCGCCACAACCGCCTGTGTTGTGCCGATCTGTAGCATGCCAAGGGCACGTAACCTTTCATTTTGGGTAAGCCGACGCATATCAAAATTTGTTTTCTGGTCACTAAAACAATTAAACTGATGTTTCCACCCTGGAATTCAATGCCACAATGACTGTAACATTCAAAGTCAGAGTCGTGCAAATCTTGGGTTGGACCCCCATGATGATCCCAAGCATCACCTGCATTCCATGCGGTAGCTATTGGTGCGTTTGGGCGTCACATGTAACTGGAAATGTTTCTTCTGTTAGGTTCTATAGTGACTTTTTTCGTAGTCATTTGCATATTTTAGTAGTATGCCCCCAAAATCAAATATCCCCTACTTTTTTTGAATAGTATATGATAAACAAACCAAGTTGCCATTATGTAACAGTTGACTTAATAATTTAACAGTATTTCTTGTAGCAAGACCAGACGACATGACCAAATTGAGGCGACCAACTTCGAACTTGTGAAGTACAACTTGATTTACGATTACTTTCTTTAAAAAGCTTTCTATCTGATTTAAATTGTTAAATATATAATTATATTGAACACTTACACCATGCAGCTCTTATCATATCTTATCATATTTTAAAACTAATGTGTTGTAATAACAACACATACTGAGACAGTAAAACAGTCAAAACTGAAAACATGTGTTTTTCAAAAAATGGAATCTACAAAAATATTCTCTCCAAGGGAGATTACACCAACCTACAATTTCATCATACTAGGATTAAGACCAGTAATTTTCTTCATATGCACTACAACAGCAGCCATGCTTCGTCAATGGTAGTCTCTATCATCCAGAAAAATATTCTACGAATATTAGTCTGGACAGGTTGTCAACATTTGAGAAAAATTGGCTAGATAATCCGGTCTTTCACATTATCATAAACAATGTCTAAGGGAGGTAACTCCTCTTAAAACAAGATGTTTACGCCTATGAAATTAATTTAAGAATGTCATTTCAAAAAATCCATTTGATTGCATGCGAGTTCAATATCTGACACTCTCAATTTTTTATTGTAAAATTTCTCTCTTCATGGACCATATCTATGCTTTTAAAATTAATCCTAATTCGTCGTCACGATCCATGTTTGTTTATATTAATGCAAGAATTATGGGATTTATTGTGGGAAGGGGCGCAACTCTTACTTGACTTGGCTAAAGAGACTGGATAATCAACCACATTAAAAACCAAACTCCCGGTTACGCATGGGCAATGGACTTTACGTCAAATATTGACAACCTTCCCAGACCCTCCGTATGTTGAAGACTAGGAGGTTCTGGGTGACCGAGACTACGTCAATGGCGACCTCTCAAGACACGGTCAACCAGACTCAAATTAGCATAGCAATTTACTTAAAGAGTAGAACTCTGGATAACAATTCTTTTCTACTAAAAATTACATCTAAATTTACGACTGGACTTTTTAAAACGAAATATTGATAATTTGCATCTTACACTATTACTATACCTTACTAGATTCAGATTCAGACACTTTCATGTCTAACACTTTAATAGCCGAGAACTAATGCCAGATAATCCTCCATTCTAGCATCCAAGATTTTCTCTGGCCCGTTCATTAGCAAAGTTTATGTCAATCGCAAACCTTTTTCGTTCTACATGTATTTCATTGAAAGTTTCGCTATTTACACCAGGTACAATATTGGTTAATTTCTTCGGGGTGAACCATTTCCTCTAAAAGCCCTCAGAAATGTATTTGCATAGGGTTTACATTCCAGTTCAAGCGCTGTTTGCGACATTTTAACAGACCGTGAACTTGACTTGACGACTCTAAGTGTTTCAGACAAAGTAACACATGGGACACTTGCCTCTTACGGCAAGGGTCGGTAACTCAGTGAATAGCAAAATGGATTGTTTTATGGCATAGACCTGAAAAGCTAGTTGTTTGCTGTCGAGGCAGCCTTCTTATAAATCAATTAGGAGCTATGGTGGCTCAGTTAGTAAGACGTTGGCTCGGTAACCAGGAGATTCCTTGTTGACCAGGAGATCTCTTTGCAAGGGTGCAGGATGGGTGGGTGGGGGGTCTGGCAAGGGACGACATATAGTCCTTCGGATGGGTCTAAAAACCGAGGTCCCGTGTACCGTGGGATTTACGAAATAGAAAGTACACCATGTATGCCCATTTATTAGCCCAGTCGGTTCAGAAAAGTAGGATGTTAAACCCCATTTCATTTCATATACTGCTCATGCACCCTTCTTATAAGTCAATTAAATGAAAAAAACACAGTTTACTTGACAAATAGACAACGATGATATGAATAACGAAACACGTAAGTAAAAGAACCCTGTGACAGTGGTAATTCGAAATGAGAGTAGGCCGTAGTGCCGCTGTCCGAGCAAAATGCCCCTTATAGCACATTGCTTAGGATATATTGCTGAAGCATCATTCCTTTAAGTGAATGAAATTTCTAAGACATTCTAATAACTTGTTTTGAATCCAGAATAACGAAACACTATTGGCTATTCAAAATTAGAACCCAGAATAACGAAACACTTCGTTATTGAAGCTCGAAAAGCAAAATGGATTGTTTTATGACAAAGAAGTGAACGGATATTATTTTACTGTCTCGTTATTCATTGTTCACAATAACGAAACACGATTTAATTTTACACTGCCCGGTAAAGTTCCTCTCATTACCTTACATTTCGTGTTAATAAAAGGCGAAAGTATGTGCATTTCCTGGGTTGTGCAATAATCCTGAGCGAAAAGTTTGTCACGGAGTGGGTCTATTTTTATCGTCCAATCAATCTGTCCTGGGTACCATAGTTAGAAGTCGGTCGTAGTTCTAACCAATTTGTTGACACAAAATACGTAAAATGACAGCCCGTATATTGTGGTCTTCCCTAAAATTTGGAACAGTTGATAAAATGTATCAAAAGATGGTAAAAATGTTGTTCGTCTGCAGTGTGGCCCCATAGATGATGAAATGGTTCTATTCTACGTGTGGCGATTATCAAATGTATACGTTTGCAGTTTATCACACAATTAAATTTTCTGCAATAATCGCCCATAATGAATTTTGCGGATTGTCATGTAATGTAGCGGTGATTATCGTTATATACTTTTACAATTGATTTGTTACGCTGTAATGAATTTGTTGTTTAACCCAATTGTTAAAGGACAATATTGGTGTCAGCCATTATCACATATGCATATGTCGTAGAACTGGTTAAATACATTCCAAATATAATTTTAACACGGAAATCATTGCTAACATAGATGCGTAACAAAGATTTAAATAAACGGAAGTAACGGGCGAATTTCTACTCACCGATAATTCCTTCGAGGACCAAAAGTTGTTATGTGAAACTGTGACCTTCAAGAAATTGCAGCCCCCGAGGCCCTTAAAATCGTGTACATAAACGGGCGGTTTCACCCCTATGTCCAGAGGATGCGACAGTGTGCGAACTGCAAGAAGCTGGGGCAAACAGTCAAGTACTGTAAAGGAACGACTGTGTGTGCCCAGTGCCCGGGGAACCACGCGGGGGTCGATTGCGCGGCGGGTAGAGAAATTAACAGCCCGAACTCTGTAAAGGCGAACATGCAGCGAACTCACCCAAAGTAAAGAGAAGATTACCTTCAGCGAGGCGAAACAGCAGATCAAAACGAAGGGGATGGAAGCAAAAGTTGTTAGGGAGCCGGTTTTGGAGTCAAAACCAGTTCCACCACCGATTCCCTTGACGTCCGATGACATCCCCACCCCCACAGGTAAATGCAAAGGAAAGGACAAGGAAGCTCAAGGGACGAACTGTAAAGGCGATCATGCAGCGACCTCCCCGAAAGTAAAGAGAAGATTACCTGCAGGGAGGCGACACAGCAGATCAAAACGAAGGGGAGGGAAGCAAAAGTTGTGAGGGAGCCGTTTGTGGAGCCAAAACCAGTTCCACCACCGATTCCCTTGACGTCCGATGATATCCCCACCCCCACAGGTAAATGCAAAGGAAAGGACGAGGAAACTCAAAGTCAAAGGACGACAACTACAACCAGCACCAAGGCAGACAACAAAAAGTAGAAGATTCGTGAATCGAGTTTCACCCCCATATTTAAATAGGAAAACAGTTTCACTGACTTCATGCAAGACCTGATAAAGATTGCAATTTCCAAAGAGGACTCGAAAATCAAATTAACGAATAGCTTCAACCGCTTGGGGAACTATTTCGTCATTGCGGACGAACTAGGGAATGTGGAAGAACAGCAACATGCCTCTCAACACTAGGAACCTACTCTTTCCGAGAACAGAACTAAAACTTCGAATCTAGGAACTAATCCACGATCTAATGACCACGGTTGAATTAAGTAGAATAGTGAAGTAAGAGGGGTCACGGTTAGACGGGCCCTGTATCTAAACACTAAACTATACAGGAAGAAGCTTCGGCTATCCTAATTCTTGTCAGAATTAGGTCAGAGCTCAATTCATAGGTAAAACATAGTGCAGTTATAGCTGCCATATTCGACCGGTTATGCTACAAGAAGTTGTTGGTCCGGGAGTTACCTTGTGTACAGGTGTTGTGCAATACGCATAGTATGCTCACCTTTTTGAGAGTTCACATAATGAACACCGGCAAGTTTTACATGACTCTTGTTTAGTATCACAACTTTATCGGAATACGCACCCGCTTCGCCACTTCCACATTTAATACTCACAAACTATTTTAATGAAAACATCAAAATGCTAAACGTTTTTTAATAACACGCATTGCTACATACCTTCATGTTTTTAAAATAAAGTCCACAATTATTCAGAACTGACGTACATGAAAGCCAATTTTCGGTTTCCTTAGCACCATTTTAAAAGTAAAACAACCGCAAAATAAAAATTACACGAACGCAACATGACGAACGTACCACCGTTAATGAACATATTTCAAAAAAAAAAGAAGACGCCATTTAATTTTTTAAAAATCCCAACCTGTCCAAGAGCACAATTATAAATCTCTGCGAAGTTATAACGTTATCATTAATGGCAGCTAACATATCAATGTTTCTGATGGTGTTATTACAGTATTTTCAATGGTCGATTGCTTTGCGATTATATACGCTTAAAAAAATAGGGGATATTCAGAAACAATAAATGAAATGAAATGAAATGGGGTTAACGCCCTACTGTTCTGCTCCGAACTGGGTTAATGAAGACGGGTCAGAAACAATACAAAACTGCGGAAATGCACTGCTGTTTTTATTAGAGCTAACCAGTGTATGTTAATAACAGGCCAATTGCCTACACATGAACATAAACAGTTCATTTGGGTGGCTTATCTGACGGCCCCATTTCACTCGCAAAGAGATACACCCGTCAAAAGTGAAAATGGACGTTTTTGATTTTGTCTTTATGAGTAATTGCTCCACCAATCTTCAGACATTCAGCAATTCGTCGTGGAATGCTCCTAATCAACCGTCCAATCACGATTTGCGGCAATCTGACCCACTCCTCTTGCAGTGCCACGGCCAATTCTTGCGGTGTTGTCCGTTGACGTTGACGAAAACGTCTCCCGATCAAATTAAACGTAACACACTAAAGCAAAGATATGCTAAACAGTAAAACTTATGCAAGAACCGATAGGAAAGCAAACATGGGTAGATAAATCAGCATGCGGCAGTTTTCATCAAACCTTCCTTGAAGTGTCAAATTTGACAATGAATCCCTCCCACGTGTATGGCGCTATTGGGCGTCGCATGTACAGTTCAGTGGTTCTGTTGGGGCGATAAATTCTTCACCTGTGAACATACCCTCAAAGCATGTCAAATTCCATGGCTATCTATCATATCGCAACCTGCATAGGTATTTGCATTTCAATATCCACACATTTTTTGAAGAGTATAATAACATAATTATTACAATGGGATGAAAAATGTTGACCTCAATTCGCCACAACTGACGTGCGATTTTCCAATATGGTTTTTCCTGGTCAGTCTGGCAAGGAACAGTATCTGGTCTTTCGGGTGGTACGAAAAAACGTGATTCTGTATACACGTTGGAAAGACGGAATTCTATGATGAGTAGGAGGGAACGCCATAAGCCCGGTTGGTAAAAACCAAAAATAGGATGTTAAACCCCTTCTCATTACGTTTTATTTCGGGGGAGGGTGGGCGATGCTATTTCTTTAAACCTGAAAGGACTCTATTTTACAGTCCCCCCCCCCTACAAAAACGAGACACTGTTTATGGACTTATTGTGATCAAAATTAAATGGTCAGTTCCCGTTGAATATTATATAAACTACATGTTTTATAAACCCTAAAGCCGACAAATGTAATGCATTTCAGATTGCCCAACACCTACTACCAACGTCTATGTTCATGTTACGCCGGAATATGACCAATCGGTCACTTTATGGCCTGTTGGAACCAATCTAAACTTTCAATGCTGGACTTCTTACTATCGTTCAAGTAACTGGACATGTTTAAACAATAGTACCTGGAAAGATCCTAAATGTACAGGTAGGTTCAATTGTCTTATATTCAGTTATGTGGTATATCAATACCTATAATGTACGTTAGTTTTATTTTTTATGATCAACATAAAGTCAAGGTGAGTGCACCCTAAACCACTTGATGGATATCAACCAAATTTAGTACATATTTTGCTTATTCAAATCTCTTTAAATGAAGTAGATCTTTTCGCAAATTGGATGTTAGTCAAATTTGGTAGGTGTATCGATTGGCGTTGGGGTGTGTTAAAATAGCATTGATTTGCGTCATATGGGCGGGGGCATTGTCGGCATCGATGCCTTATAGTATGGAAGGGGATCGACGCCACATTAAAAGACATGTAAACACGAGTAGAAGTTACTATGTCAGCATATGAAAGTGTTGTTTTGATGATTTTTCCATGTTCGATTTTACAAAATAGAAAAGTATTGTCCACTAACGAAAAAACACATGTACAAATGCGCCTTGTAACGTTTGTATTTTCTACATCTGATCTTTCAACTGTTGTAATTTCTACTAGTGCATAATCGACATATGTAACTTCGACATCGGTATTTTCTTCCAATGTAATTTCTCCACATGTCACATCCATCAAGGCGTGGTTCCGATTTTAGCCGAAGCTTGCGTCATAAAAACAAAACCTCCCTTCAAGTAGTCTCGGTCATCCAGACAATATGGCTCCTCCGCGATAGCTCCCTCGACTAACGGGCTTGGATGACCGAGGCTACCCTTTTGCGTAAGTTAGTTTTTCGAAAAGATAATTTATATTAGAAAAGTCTATAACCATATATGGATACCTGGCCTACATTATAACAATACTAATTCTAATACCATTTCCTGTGGAGAAACTGAGTTGTCTCAAGCCGCGCGAGTGCCTGTTTCGAAGTTTGCGAGAGTTACGGCGCTTCCGATCTCTCCCACCCGGTCTCTTCTCTCTTCGTCGGTTCTTTCAAAGAACAACGATGTGTTCGGAAAGTGGTAATCGGGGAGCGAGCAGAAACGACTCATTAGTCAGATATGGTTCCTTGGCGAAATCGGATCGGTTTGATGGAATGGTAAATCAGAAGCTAATGCATGCAACGCAACATGGCCCCTCCTGTCGTTCGGGGCGGGGGGGGGGGTGCAAATGATTTACGCGTGTGCGCGTTGCATCATAAGGTCTGTCATTGAGTCAAGTGGCGTGGTTTCGATTCCCCGCTTGTACGCCACAAGGAGTAGGGTCGCCTTTCCAATCTCTCCGGGTTTTCCAGTTTCCTCCCACTGCCAAAGACTCCTACGCACAGGTGAATTATTGAATTATTGATATAAAAGCCCCTCTCTCTTTCGTTCCTCCTTTCGCTTCTCGCCAAGATGTGAAATCTCATGTATTCGCCATACCAGATGACCCTAGCCTGCTATGCTACCGTCAAATGTAGCAACGGGGCAGAGGGGCAGAAAGGTGAAATCCGAATAACTGTGCTGCTGATTGCCGAGCCTTTCCGGACACCCACCCGACGGCTTTAGCATAAAATGTGTGTCCCATTAATTGGCTAGGATCTGTGACCTACCTACCAAGGTGTTGACGGGTAATGGGGAATCAGAGTTAGATTCCGGAGAGGGAGCAGGATTTTGGTTTATGCCTATCCCCCAGGGTCGGTGTCATATGGTGGCTGATTGGTGTCATGTCGTAGTGTTACCCTTCATAAGGCAACAACCCGAGAACCCGTCAACCCGTACACGGAACCATCCAAAAAGACTATACGTTATTGTACCACTGTAAAGAGGAATCATACCAACAATTCCCGAAGAGTTTTCTCGGTCAACGCAGGGAGCCAACCTCTTACTCACTGAGTTACCGTGGCTTCCAGAAAAGTAGGACATTAAACCCCATTTCCGGAGCGATTCCTCTTTGACAGTGGTGCAGAACGGGAGGGGGGGGGGCATTTACATACTGGCGTGCATGTAAAAGACCTCCATCATAGTACCCTGTGTGTCCGTCTTCATTAGCCCAGTCGAAGCAGAACGAAATGAAATGAAATGGAGTTTAACGTCCTACTGTTTTGCTCCGATTGGGCTAAAGGAGACGTGATTACGCCATACAATGTGCTATGAGGGACATTTTGCCCGGACACCGGCGCTACAGCCTACTCTTATATCGAATTCCAACTGCCAAGGAATCTTTTATGTATACACGGGACATCGGCTTAACATCCCATCCGAACGACTAGACAGCTGTCCTTGTCAGGCCCTCCTTCCTGAACCCCTGATAAGGGGAAACCATGACGGAAAATCTCGAACTTACTCGATCAACCATGGAAACGTAACCCACGACCTCCAGGCTAGTGAGCCAGCGTCTTACTCCCTTAGCCGCCGTGGCTCCCCGAGCAGAACAGTAGGACGTTAAACCCCATTTCATTTCATTTTACTTTTCTGCACCAATCGGACTATTAAAGATATGACGACAATTTTCAACCGACCGTGGCATTTTTTCATCGAATTTCAACTGTGAAGGATTCTTTTATGTGCACGCCAAAGTGTACACAGGAGCTTGTTTTGTTTTGTTCCATGTACACAACTAGACACTGTTCTTTGGCAGGCCCTTTGTTCTGCACTACCGATATAGAGAAACCGCGCTGCAAAATCCCGGGGAACTTTCTTGCCCATCACCAGGATCAGTGTACATAATCATACTATTGAGAGAAGTAGGGCCGATAACCCGAAATCACGACATCACAACATTTTAATCCGACAATACGACATTTCTAGGCGACATTACGACATTTTTAATGTCGTGGTGTCGGGCGAAAATGTCGTATTGTCGGGTTAAAATGTCGTGATGTCGGGTTGTCATAGTCGAGTTAAAATGTGATGTCGAGTTGTCGCCTTAACACGACATACCAGTAAGCCACCATAGTGCCCGGTCCGCATTTTTAAGAATCTATGATCAATTGTACATGTATTTCAATAACATGATTGCTCATTTCCTAAGCTCCACACCCACTTTTTTGTTAGTATTTTGTGGCCGCAATTCTTATCTGATTGTCGTTAATATATATTGTAATTTAACTTCCAGCTTTGTCATCGTGTACTCAGCTGTATAACGACTGTAACACAGCATATGATGATGGATATTACATATTTAAATTTCCAGGTTGGTAGTAATTTTATGTCCCAAATATTCATGAATGCATTTATTTCTAGTATGTTTTGTTGTCTGCAATCAAACATTATAACTTCGCTTTCAGCCATACGTTCACAGGTCGACGAGTGGTCTAAATGTGATCACGAAATTGTTATTAGAAATTTGTTTTCTCACAGGGTTTACAAGACTATTTTGTACTAGCGATATGGAGACAAACACTGGAAACTCTCGGTTTTGAGTTATTCCGAGCTGATGTATAAATCTGAAATTTCATTCATTCTGATCGGCTAATATTTATCATTTGTTAGACAATAACATCCCTTTAATTTTGGAGGGAGCCGTGGTGACTCGGTGAACCGGTTCGATCCAGGTTTTGGTCGAGAAAGTTCCCTGGAATTGTCAAGTGTGGTTTCACATTGCTAGTGGGTGCAGACTGGCGGGCCTGGCAAAGGCATTGTCTAGTTGATCGGATGGAGCGAAAAACCGTGGCCCCTTAAAAGTTGGTATGCACCTAGAATAATCCTTGACAAATAGTCTCGGTCACCCCAAAAACCTCCTAGTCTTCAACGTACGGAGGGTCTGGGAACGTTGTCAATATTTGACGTAAAGTCCATTGCCCATGCATAACCGGGATTTTGGTTTTTAATTTGGTTGACCATTACTTTGACCAAGTCAAGTAAGAGTTGCGCCCCTTCCCGCAATAAATCCCATAATTCTTGCATTAATATAAACAAACATGAATCGTTACATACATGTAGGGTGGTTCGTGCAAATAACAAAAATCCAATAAACGAGCTATATTTGGGGCTTATTTTAACAAATATGATAAGACTTACCGTTAAAATCATCATTCATTAGCAATTAAACTATTGCTAAGTTGGATATTTGTGTGATTTGGCCATTTGAATGGGACTTTCTAATTATATGGAAAAGTTAATCGCCCAAGTAGCGTTACAGCGGTAGATTTTTTTCATTAAAAAGAGTTATGTTTCTTGGTCACATCAAAGTTTCAAATTTTGCTCTGGAAAACGAATTCTTAATTTCCGCAGTCGGCTTTCTTCGTTTTTTTACGTACGTACAATTAACGATTGAATTTAACATTTGTTCCGTACTCATATTGTAGATGTTAAATATCCTTTATGATAATCCTATTTTGTTTGAAATAATTATCACAAATATAAAAATCACACATCAAAAACAGAGGAGCACACGACATGCGCAAAAAAAAAAGCCTTAAGCATTTTCAAATCGGTTCGGCGGCACACATTGTGCTCTAAACTGTGTTCTAAATTATAGAATAAACCGTAAATCAATTGAACCCATTTCAAGGTGGAACTGCATGCTTTTTGATATGATTGGGCTATTTGTGGCGCCAGATAATCCAAAAATAGAAGTCGATGCGTGACAATGCGTCTCGAAAAATTCTTTGATCTGTTATATGACTGGAAAATTCTGTTATTAAAAACAACCGGCATGGCAATGACTACATAATAAGTTGGAAGTTCTACAATACGGATCTTATAGTGAAATGTTAGAGAAATGTAAGTTTAAATATATCCTTTGTGTTTGAATTACCACTTATGGTTGGTTGTGTCGTATTATGTATCAATCTGAAAATTTCTGTTTTATAGCTATTGTTCTCGAAAGTAAGACGCACAATTTACGCATCGTGTCGCGTTTTCATATTTTTAATAATTTTGAAACAGTCAATGCGCGTCTTTTTGGTTATATTTCAGTTTTAGAAAAATGAGTTGTTGCTGGATGTATAATAACTGAAACGTTTTGTAAACACCATGTTAGAAATGGCGAATGCATAAGGATACTACTGTGTGAACCATCGTAAATTTTAAACGGATTTCTTCGATTATGAACAAACTACTTAACTTTGGTTATTATAAACTTACCTGTGTTTTTGTAATCAACTCCCGTTCGATAAAATCCATTGCACAACTAATTATCACAACGATGAAAACAAGTTCTCTCTTGAAAAATTTGAAAATTTACTTGTAATTTCGACAGAGTCGATGTCAACAATGTCTTCGTGACGTATTGGTCGAATCCAATATACCTGTTGCGGGGGTTGGTTAACATTGAAAGATAGTTTGACAGCGCGATCCTTTTGATCGTATATGGGTTTGGGCGACGAAAAATATCAATTGAAGGCAATTACATAGGAGATTTATATGGAAACCATTGATCGCCAGTCTATCAAATTTTCTTCACAATTAAAATATCACTGATTGCACGGATACTCGTAAAAATAAAGTCATATATAAACTATAAATATCCTATCTTCTTTATGTTATAAATAATTTAACAAGGATTAGGATCATGAAGCTTACCTCCGAATTCTCTGAGTGTATTTTTAATTTTATACGCATTCTTTCGATCGAATAATAACCGCTTCAGTAACATCTTTAAGTGTGTTGCGGCAGACCTCAGCGTGTCTATTGGGTGCCCGGGTGGGTATATAATGCTACTAAGCCCGTATGACCCCGTAAGAAGCGGAACATTAATTCTCGATTCGACAGTTTTGACCGAAGTGTGATAAAGCCCGTAAAACGAATGTATAGTTGTGTTTGTGCGGCATGCGTGTTCAAAAGTAAATTATTCCATCCGAGTCGCTAATCAAATAATTAGAACAAAATATTTCAAAAAGTAAAGCTATGAAATTTGCAGAGATTTTACTAGAATGTAAAAGACGGTAACTAAATACAGGAATGCGGGTAGTTATGTGTGCGAACGCTCAAACTCAAAGCCAATTGTCGTAGGTATCCAGACCACTCGGACAAAAGACTACTCGGACTAAGACCAGTCGGACCAAAACAAGACCAGTCGGACCAATTAAATTATATTATAAGGCTAGACAATATGCTATTTATTTATTATTAAATCACAATACAAAGAAGCAAATAATTCTTATACGGAATTCTTATATTTAGAGTTGTTTATCAATTTTGTGTACGGAAAATAAATCAACGATTAGTTTTAAAATTGATTAATAATGGTGCCAAAAAAAATATCAATCTAATTTTTCTTATTTACTCTTGCAATGAGACTTGGTATGTCCAGACTTTTGACAGTTTCTACATATACGGGTATACTGTTCTTATCTGATAGCCTAATTTTACTTTTTCCACATTCGCGGTATCCCCAGTGGTTTCATTCCGTTCTACTCGACTAACCCCTGGATTTATATATATGGGGGGAGACACGTTTTCAAGTTATCCGCCCTTGATGCGTTAATATATACAGCACATAATAATACGAAGACCGGACGTTTATATGCCCCTTTTTAAACGTGACTAGAAGTGTGGTTCTCGATATTTTGCGATTTGGGATACAATTATCAATTTATTCAAACAACACGTTATTATTAGTTCGAGTAGTCATATTAAAACACACACAATTAGTAATTTATTCAAATAACACTTTATTATTGGTTCGAGTTGTCATATTAAAATAAACACAATTATCAATTTATTAAAATAACACTTTATTATTGGTTCGAGTAATCATATTAAAACAAACGCAATTATCAATTTATTAAAACAACACTTTATTATTGGTCCGAGTCGTCTTTCTGTTGGGTCCGAATAGTCTTTTTGTATGGTCCGAGGAGTCTATTTGTTTGGGCTGAGTGGTCTATCAGTTGGTCCGACTGGTCTTGAACCGAATGGTCTTTGGTCCGAGTGGTCATGGATTCTTGTCGTAATTATACTTGAATTTCGAGTCGACCCTAGGTCCAAATCAAATAGTCATTCGAATAAACCGGTCGATGGCTTATTAAAATTTTGGAATCGTTTGTAATCAGTATAAGTTAAAGAAAAAACGCACTAATTCCAATATCTTTTATCATTGTTTTTGTTTATTTTTTACGTCCCCTCATGTTCAAATTTGATTGTTCAAATTAAAACTTTAAGGTGTTATTGCCACGGCGGCTTAATAAAGTCATGCTTTACTTTTTCCCTCATCCCCATATGCCCCCATCTTTTAAGTGCACGCCAATGTGTACACGGGACCTCGGTTTTTCGTCCCTTCCGAACGACTAGACATCTGTCCTTGTCCACCTCCAAAAGAATATAGAGTCCCTATATATGATATGTTGGGTTAGGGGGGCATATGGGGATGAGGTATTTGACATTATCATGTGGCCTCGTCCAGTCGATAAAATCAGTCAGTTAGTTCAGTCGATAACATCAGTCAGTTAGTTCATGCTCGTCCCATCCGAAAGACTAGACAGCTGTCCTTGTCCGCCTCGAAAAGAATAGAGTCCATATATATGATATGAACGAAGAAAGGGGATGGGGTGGGGCGGGGGGGGTGAGGTATTTGACATTTTCATGTGGTCTCGTCCAGTCGATAAAATCAGTCAGTTAGTTCAGTCGAATAATCCAGTCGAATAAACCAGTCGAATAATTCAGTCGAAAAGTTCAGTCGAATACTTCAGTCGAATAATTCAGTCGAATAAACAAGTCGCTCAATATTAAGCAGCGGTGGCAGCGGGCTAAGATAATTAGTAGCAAATCATGCTCGTAGCCATAGCTGAAGGAGCCGGGGGCATGGGGTAGGGACCGGGGGGCTTCCCAACTAGTTTCAAGAAATGAAAAGAAATGAAATGGGGTTTTAACGTCCTACTGTTCTGCTTGGAACTGGGCTAATGAAGACCGGCATACGCCATACACTGTGCGATGAGGGAAATTTTGCCCGGACAGCGGCACTACGGCATACTCTTATATCGAATTCCATCTGTCAAGGGATCTTTTACGTCCACGCCAATGTATACACGGGACCTCGGTTTTTCGTCCCATCCGAAAGACTAGACAGCTGTCCTTGTCCGCCTCGAAAAGAATAGAGTCCCTATATATGATATGAACGAAGAAAGGGGATGGCGTGGGGCGGCGGGGGGATGGGGGTGGGGCGTGTCGGGATGTGGTATTTGACATTTTCATGTGGCCTCGTCCAGTCGATAAAATCAGTCAGTTAGTTCAGTCGAATAATTCAGTCGAATAAACCAGTCGAATACTTCAGTCGAAAAGTTCAGTCGAATACTTCAGTCGAATAGTTCAGTCGAATAAACAAGTCGCTCAATATTAAGCAGCGGTGGCAGCGGGCTAAGATAATTAGTAGCAAATCATGCTCGTAGCTATAGCTGAAGGAGCCGGGGGCATGGGGTAGGGACCGGGGGGCTTCCCAACTAGTTTCAAGAAATGAAAAGAAATGAAATGGGGTTTTAACGTCCTACTGTTCTGCTTGGAACTGGGCTAATGAAGACGGGCATTCGCCATACACTGTGGGATGAGGGAAATTTTGCCCGGACAGCGGCACTACGGCATACTCTTATATCGAATTCCATCTGTCAAGGGATCTTTTACGTCCACGCCATGGAAAGGGGATGCGATGGGGGAGGGGGCGTGTCGGGATGAGGTATTTGACATTTTCATGTGGCCTCGTCCAGTCGATAAAATCAGTCAGTTGGTTCAGTCGAATAAACCAGTCGAATAATTCAGTCGAATACTTCAGTCGAATAAACAAGTCGCTCAATATTAAGCAGCGGAGGCAGTGGGCTAAGATAATATAGTAGCAAATCATGCTCGTAGCCATAGCTAGGGTGACCCACCATAAGTAAATATCTCCATATATCTCGACAATTACGCCACAATACTTATATATATGCCAAGCCTCAAATCAGTTCCACACAATTATAGTCACTAAATAAACGATCATGTTGTACTTAATAAGCTATGGCCATTAATCACGTATAAATAATAGACTGAAAACTGGTTCCAAGAGTCGTCCATAACATCCAGACACTTTTGAGTAAAAAATAGGTTACGTGCCCTTGTTTTGAAATTAGTCTCGCTTAACCAGTCTATCGACCATTCTACGTCTGATTGACAGGTCGGGATAATCAATACTACTTTTTTACGAAACATAACAGAAAGATAGAACAAGAAATTGAATTTAGAAATAAGCACGTTAGGTAGCTCAACAATCGTTTTAAGAAGCTTGTAAAAGTAAAATGAAACTACTGCTAGTATCATGTTCTTGCCTAACCTGAGTGTTTCAGAGATATTATTTGTACTAAACCAAAAGATGCCGCTCTTAACGGTACAGTTAATGATAAAGCGATTTAAAAAATGAAACGAACGTAATTTCTAAATCTGCTGTAATAACCAAGAAGCTTAATTTTACTGCTATTCAAAATCGTCAACAATAAATTTTTTACGGCTGTAATAGTTGATAGATTTGTAGAGAATTGCACGTGCCATGGCTATTTATAGTATCATACTGTCAGAAAGTTGGTCTCGGCACGGCGAATGTGCACGCTTCAGTGGTAGTCTCGAACTATCAGCGGTGGACTGTATTTCTGTGAGTACATGGGCCACCCTACCATAGCTGAAGGAGCCGGGGCATGGGGTAGGGACCGGGGGGCTTCCCAACTAATTTCAAGAAATGAAAAGAAATGAAATGGGGTTTTAACGTCCTATACTGTTCTGCTTGGAACTGGGCTAATGAAGACGGGCATACGCCATACACTGTGCGATGAGGGAAATTTTGCCCGGACAGCGGCACTACGGCATACTCTTATATCGAATTCCATCTGTCAAGGGATCTTTTACGTCCACGCCATGGAAAGGGGATGCGATGGGGGTGGGGGCGTGTCGGGATGAGGTATTTGACATTTTCATGTGGCCTCGTCCAGTCGATAAAATCAGTCAGTTGGTTCAGTCGAATAAACCAGTCGAATAATTCAGTCGAAAAGTTCAGTCGAATACTTCAGTCGAATACTTCAGTCGAATAAACAAGTCGCTCAATATTAAGCAGCGGTGGCAGTGGGCTAAGATAATATAGTAGCAAATCATGCTCGTAGCTGAAGGAGCCGGGGCATGGGGTAGGGACCGGGGGGCTTCCCAACTAATTTCAAGAAATGAAAAGAAATGAAATGGGGTTTTAACGTCCTATACTGTTCTGCTTGGAACTGGGCTAATGAAGACGGGCATACGCCATACACTGTGCGATGAGGGAAATTTTGCCCGGACAGCGGCACTACGGCATACTCTTATATCGAATTCCATCTGTCAAGGGATCTTTTACGTCCACGCCAATGTATACACGGGACCTCGGTTTTTCGTCCCATCCGAAAGACTAGACAGCTGTCCTTGTCCGCCTCGAAAAGAATAGAGTCCATATATATGATATGAACGAAGAAAGGGGATGGGGTGGGGCGGGGTTGAGGTATTTGACATTTTCATGTGGCCTCGTCCAGTCGATAAAATCAGTCAGTTAGTTCAGTCGAATAATCCAGTCGAATAAACCAGTCGAATAATTCAGTCGAAAAGTTCAGTTGAATACTTCAGTCGAACAGTTCAGTCGAATAATTCAGTCGAATAAACAAGTCGCTCAATATTAAGCAGCGGTGGCAGCGGGCTAAGATAATTAGTAGCAAATCATGCTCGTAGCCATAGCTGAAGGAGCCGGGGGCATGGGGTAGGGACCTGGGGGCTTCCCAACTAGTTTCAAGAAATGAAAAGAAATGAAATGGGGTTTTAATGTCCTACTGTTCTGCTTGGAACTGGGCTAATGAAGACGGGCATACGCCATACACGTCCACGCGAATGTGTACACGGGACCTCGGTTTTTCATCCCATCCGAACGACTAGACAGCTGTCCTTGTCCGCCTCGAAAAGAATAGAGTCCCTATATATGATATGAACGTAGAAAGGGGATGCGATGGGGCCGGGGGGGGGGGGGGGTGAGGTATTTGACATTTGCATGTGGTATCGTCCAGTCGATAAAATCAGTCAGTTAGTTCAGTCGAATAATCCAGTCGAATAAACCAGTCGAATAATTCAGTCGAATACTTCAGTCGAATAATTCAGTCGAATAATCCAGTCGAATAATTCAGTCGAATAAACAAGTCGCTCAATAATCAGCAGCGGTGGCAGCGGGCTAAGATAATATAGTAGCAAATCATGCTCGTAGCCATATTTGAAGGAGCCGGGGGCATAGGGTAGGGACCGGGGGGCTTCCCAACTAGTTTCAAGAAATGAAATGGGGTTTTAACGTCCTACTGTTCTGCTTGGAACTGGGCTAATGAAGACGGGCATACGCCATACACTGTGCGATGAGGGAAATTTTGCCCGGACAGCGGCACTACGGCATACTCTTATATCGAATTCCATCTGTCAAGGGATCTTTTACGTCCACGCCAATGTATACACGGGACCTCGGTTTTTCGTCCCATCCGAAAGACTAGACAGCTGTCCTTGTCCACCTCGAAAAGAATAGAGTCCCTATATATGATATGAACGAAGAAAGGGGATGGGGTGGAGGGGTGGGGGGGTGAGGTATTTGACATTTTCATGTGGCCTCATCCAGTCGATAAAATCAGCCAGTTAGTTCAGTCGAATAATCCAGTCGAATAAACCAGTCGAATACTTCAGTCGAATACTTCAGTCGAAAAGTTCAGTATTAAGCAGCGGTGGCAGCGGGCTAAGATAATATAGTAGCAAATCATGCTCGTAGACATAGCTGAAGGAGTCGGGGCATGGGGTAGGGGCCGGGGGGCTTCCCAACTAGTTTCAGGAAATGAAAAGAAATGAAATGGGGTTTTAACGTCATACTGTTCTGCTTGGAACTGGGCTAATGAAGACGGGCATACGCCATACACTGTGCGATGAGGGAAATTTTGCCCGGACAGCGGTACTACGGCATACTCTTATATCGAATTCCATCTGTCAAGGGATCTTTTACGTCCACGCCAATGTAAACACGTGACCTCGGTTTTTCGTCCCATCCGAAAGACTAGACAGCTGTCCTTGTCCTCCTCGGAAAGAATAGAGTCCCTATATATGATATGAAAGAAGAAAGGGGATGTGGTGGGGCGGGGGGGGGGGGCGTGTCGGGATGTGGTATTTGACATTTTCATGTGGCCTCGTCCAGTCGATAAAATCAGTCAGTTAGTTCAGTCGAATAAACCAGTCGAATAATTCAGTCGAAAAGTTCAGTCGAATAATTCAGTCGAAAAGTTCAGTCGAATACTTCAGTCGAATAATTCAGTCGAATAAACAAGTCGCTCAATATTAAGCATCGGTGGCAGCGGGCTAAGATAATATAGTAGCAAATCATGCTCGTGCCATAGCTGAAGGCGCCGGGGGCATGGGGTAGGGACCGGGGGACTTCCCAACTAGTTTCAAGAAATGAATAGAAATGAAATGGGGTTTTAACGTCCTACTGTTCTACTTGGAACTGGGCTAATGAAGACGGGCATACGCCATACACTGTGCGATGAGGGAAATTTTGCCCGGACAGCGGCACTAAGGCATACTCTTATATCGAATTCCATCTGTCAAGGGATCTTTTACGTCCACGCCAATGTATACACGGGACCTCGGTTTTTCGTCCCACCCGTCCCACCCGAAAGACTAGACCGCTGTCCTTGTCCGCCTCGAAAAGAATAGAGTCCCTATATATGATATGAACGAAGAAAGGGGATGGGGTGGGGCGGGGATGAGGTATTTGACATTTTCATGTGGCCTCGTCCAGTCGATAAAATCAGTCAGTTAGTTCAGTCGAATAATCCAGTCGAATAAACCAGTCGAATAATTCAGTCGAAAAGTTCAGTCGAATAGTTCAGTCGAATAATCCAGTCGAATAATTCAGTCGAATAAACAAGTCGCTCAATATTAAGCAGCGGTGGCAGCGGGCTAAGATAATATAGTAGCAAATCATGCTCGTAGACATAGCTGAAGGAGTCGGGGCATGGGGTAGGGGCCGGGGGGCTTCACAACTAGTTTCAAGAAATGAAAAGAAATGAAATGGGGTTTTAACGTCCTACTGTTCTGCTTGGAACTGGGCTAATGAAGACGGACATACGCCATACACTGTGCTATGATGGAAATTTTGCCCGGACAGCGGCAATACGGCATACTCTTATATCGAATTCCATCTGTCAAAGGATCTTTTACGTCCACGCCAATGTATACACGTGACTGAAGTATTCGACTGAACTTTTCGACTGAATTATTCGACTGGATTATTCGACTGAACTAACTAACTGATTTTATCGACTGGACGAGGCCACATGAAAATGTCAAATACCTCCCCCCCCCCCCCGCCCCACCCCATCCCCTTTTTTCGTTCATATCATATATAGTGATTCTATTCTTTTCGAGGCGGACAAGGACAGCTGTCTAGTCGTTCGGATGGGACGAAAAACCGAGGCCCCGTGTACACATTCGCGTGGACGTAAAAGATCCCTTGACAGATGGAATTCGATATAAGAGTAGGCCGTAGTGCCGCTGTCAGGGCAAAATTTCCCTCATAGCACAGTGTATGGCGTATGCCCGTCTTCATTAGCCCAGTTCCAAGCAGAACAGTAGGACGGTAAAACCCCATTTCATTTCTTTTCATTTCTTGAAACTAGTTGGGAAGCCCCCCGGTTCCTACCCCATGCCCTCGGCTCCTTCAGCTATGGCTACGAGCATGATTTGCTACTAATTATCTTAGCCCGCTGCCACCGCTGCTTAATATTGAGCGACTTGTTTATTCGACTGAACTTTTCGACTGAATTATTCGACTGGTTTATTCGACTGGATTATTTGACTGAACTAACTGACTGATTTTATCGACTGGACGAGGCCACATGAAAATGTCAAATCCCCCCCCCCCCCCGCCCCACCCCATCCCCTTTCTTCGTTCATATCATATATAGGGACTCTATTCTTTTCGAGGCGGACAAGGACAGCTGTCTAGTCTTTCGGAGGGGACGAAAAACCGAGGTCCCGTGTATACATTGGCGTGGACGTAAAAGATCACTTGACAGATGGAATTCGATATAAGAGTATTCCGTAGTGCCGCTGTCCGGGCAAAATTTCCCTCATCGCACAGTGTATGGCGTATGCCCGTCTTCATTAGCCCAGTTCCAAGCAGAACAGTAGGACGTTAAAACCCCATTTCATTTCTTTTCATTTCTTGAAACTAGTTGGGAAGCCCCCCGGTCCCTACCCCATGCCCCGGCTCCTTCAGCTATGTCTACGAGCATGATTTGCTACTATATTATGTTAGCCCGCTGCCACCGCTGCTTAATATTGAGCGACTTGTTTATTCGACTGGATTATTCGACTGAATTATTCGACTGAACTATTCGACTGAAGTATTCGACTGAACTTTTCGACTGAATTATTCGACTGGTTTATTCGACTGGATTATTCGACTGAACTAACTGACTGATTTTATCGACTAGACGAGGCCACATGAAAATGTCAAATACTTCACCCCCCCCCCCCCCGCCCCACCCCATCCCCTTTCTTCGTTCATATCATATGTAGGGACTCTATTCTTTTCGAGGCGGACAAGGACAGCCGTCTAGTCTTTCGGATGGGACGAAAAACCGAGGTCCCGTGTATACATTGGCGTGGACGTAAAAGATTTCTTGACAGATGGAATTCGATATAAGAGTTTGCGGTAGTGCCGCTGTCCGGGCAAAATTTCCCTCATCGCACAGTGTATGGCGTATGCCCGTCTTCATTAGCCCAGTTCCAAGCAGAACAGTAGGACGTTAAAACCCCATTTCATTTCTTTTAATTTCTTGAAACTAGTTGGGAAGCCCCCCGGCCCCTACCCCATGCCCCCGGCTCCTTCAGCTATGGCTACGAGCATGATTTGCTACTAATTATCTTAGCCCGCTGCCACCGCTGCTTAATATTGAGCGACTTGTTTATTCGACTGAATTATTCGACTGGATTATTCGACTGAACTATTCGACTGAAGTATTCGACTGGTTTATTCGACTGGATTATTCGACTGAACTAACTGGCTGATTTTATCGACTGGATGAGGCCACATGAAAATGTCAAATACCTCACCCCCCCCCCCGCTCCACCCCATCCCCTTTCTTCGTTCATATCATATATAGGGACTCTTTTCGAGGCGGACAAGGACAGCTGTCTAGTCTTTCGGATGGGACGAAAAACCGAGGTCCCGTGTATACATTGGTGTGGACGTAAAAGATCCCTTGACAGATGGAATTCGATATAAGAGTATGCCGTAGTGCCGCTGTCCGGGCAAAATTTCCCTCATCGCACAGTGTATGGCGTATGCCCGTCTTCATTAGCCCAGTTCCAAGCAGAACAGTAGGACGTTAAAACCCCATTTCATTTCTTGAAACTAGTTGGGAAGCCCCCCGGTCCCTACCCTATGCCCCCGGCTCCTTCAAATATGGCTACGAGCATGATTTGCTACTATATTATCTTAGCCCGCTGCCACCGCTGCTTAATATTGAGCGACTTGTTTATTCGACTGAATTATTCGACTGGACTATTCGACTGAATTATTCGACTGAACTTTTCGACTGAATTATGCGACTTGTTTATTCGACTGGATTATTCGACTGAACTAACTGACTGATTTTATCGACTGGACGAGGCCACATGAAAATGTCAAATACCTCACCCCCCCCCCCCCCGCCCCATCGCATCCCCTTTCTACGTTCATATCATATATAGGGACTCTATTCTTTTCGAGGCAGACAAGGACAGCTGTCTAGTCTTTCGGATGGGACGAAAAACCGAGGTCCCGTGTATACATTGGCGTGGACGTAAAAGATCCCTTGACAGATGGAATTCGATATAAGAGTAAGCCGTAGTGCCGCTGTCCGGGCAAAATTTCCCTCGTAGCACAGTGTATGGCGTAGGCCCGTCTTCATTAGCAAATCATGCTCGTAGCTATAACTGAAGGATCCGGGGGCATTGGGTAGGGGCCGGGAGGCTTCCCAACTAGTTTCAAGTCTTAAGTGATACATGTACTTTAGATACTAGTATTTTTGCTCCCACGCACAGGGCCCCTCCCATTCCACCAACACCCCGTTTCTATGGTCATATATAGGGACTATTCTTTTCGAGGTGGGGGCCGACAATATTAGTATCTACTTAAGTACAATTATCTCGGCTCCTACAGCTATGGCAACGAACATTGAGCTACTCAATATTATCTTGGTTCGCTGTTTGGCTGTTTTTCCGACTGGTTTCATCGACTGAAGTATTTGACTGATTTTATCGACTGAGATATGTGTGGGATTTTATCGTCTGGACGAGGCCACGTTAAAATGTCAGATTTATGTAAGATGAATCATTACTTGGAAAGACCTAGGAAAACTATATACTACATGTAATTGGGGATCCGATTTATAGGAAGTTATAAGTTGTTTAATTGTTGCTGTTATGTAGGCACTATTTGCTCCTGAAATAAAGTGTTGAAGATCCAGTCCAAGAATCTGTATTCATTTCTGATCCTAAGAGAACACACGTCGAAGAGCTACATTCCCTGCTAGTCAAATTGTACATAATATATTGAAGAAGAAGGCATGGATATGAACTTTATTCTTCCTTCAGCAGCAGTAGCAGCAATAAGAAATCTTGATCAACTATCAGTGTCTTGGAGTCTCAAACAGGGGTTTAAATGGGCTTTAAAAGGGACTTCTCAGAAAATTAATTACCCAGTCCGGAAAAGAAATATCGTTCTTTTGTACAAATACAAAGGGATAGACAGCGACAGCTGGAATTTTTTGCAAAGAAGGGTGCCCAAAAAGTACAGGTTTCTGTGACCTCCAGTAAAAAGGATGCGGGTGTTCAAAATGTTCTGGATACTAACGATGTATCTTTTTTTTAATAACCTTGTGTTAATGGTGTCATCCTGCCAATTGCCATGATAAAGGTTGCAGCCATGCGAGATGTTTCAAGTTTTAGTGCCAAATGCACCAGCCGTCAAGACTCAAGATCACAGATTTAGACATGTTAGGCCTTACAGCAGGAATCCTTTGTACAGGAATAGAAATTGTTATCGTGAAAATAGTTATAGGTTATGTTATTTTGAATAATGGAAAAATAAGGATTTTGATTGTATTAATGATTAAAACATGGGGTCATGTTTTTGTTTGAAATAATTTTAAGGTGGATACACATGACTAATGTATAGGTCATATGTTATTTTATTATTGTTTAATTCTATTTTTAATTTCAAATCTATATTTTAACATTCATTAATGCTTGGTTAGTCATTAGAAGCAGACAACAATTAATTTGTCACTCCATATAAATTATGACAGGCTGGCAACTAGAGTGTTTGATCTGTTCAGTTTCTTTAACTATTGTTTTAAATGGCTTAAGACTTAATCCTTCAATAATTATATGCTTATTTCAACACTTTCATAGTAACTAATTTATATAAAAAGACAAGTGTATGTAGGATGCATTATACAGTAGTTGGAGAGACCAACTTAGTTGCAGGACTGATTTATAGGAAGTTATAAGTTATAAGTTGTTTACTTGTTGCTGTTATTTATTTGCTCCTGAAATAAAGTGTTGAAGATCTATTCAAAGAATCTGTAGTCATTTCCAATACTTAGAGAACACACTCCACGCGATACATTCCCTGAAAGTCGAACCATGTTATGAGCATGAAAGGGCTACTTAATAATATGAAATGAAATGGAGTTTAACGTCCTACTGTTGGGCTAATGAAGACGGGCATACGCCATACAGTGTGCACTACAGCCTACTCTTATATCGAATTCCACCTGTCAAGGAATCTTTTACGTTTATTCCAATGTGTACACAGGACCTCGTTTTGTCATCCCATCCGAATGACTACACAGCTAACCTTGTCAGGCCCTCTGTCCTGCATCACTGACAAAGGGGAATCACACCGGACAATCTGGATGAACTCTTTCGGGCAATGCAGGGATAGAACACCTACATGTAACCTCCAGACTAGCGAGCCAGCGTCTTACCCACTTAATCACTCCCGCTACATAATGAAGTGAAATGGGGTTTAACATCCTTCTGTTGTGCACCGACAAGGCTAATGAAGATGGGCATATGCCATACAGTGTGCTACAAGGGAAATTTTGCCCCGACAGTAGCGCTACAGCCTACTCTTATGTATTGAATTCCAACTGCCAAGGGATCTTTTACATGCACGCCAATGTGTACATGGGACCTTGGTTTTTCATGCCACCCGAAAGACTAGACAGCTGTAGTTTTTGTCACACCCTCCGTCCTGCCCTACGGACAAGGGGAAACCACCTGGATAAAATCCTGAGGAACTGTCTCCGCCAATACCGAGAACGAACCCGCGACCTCCAGGCTAGCAAACCAGCGCCTTACTCACTTAGCCACTGTTGTTCCAGGCTACTTATTGATCTTGGTTCACTTGGTTAGTCATTAGAAGCAGACAGCAATTAATTTGTCAGTCGATTTAAATAACTAAAGTGGGTGGTCTGTTAAGTTTCTTTTACTATTGTTTAAATGACTTAATCCTTCAATAATTATATGTTTATGTCAATACTTACATAGTAACTAATTTATATAAAAAGAAAAATGTATGTAAGATGAATTATAGTTGGAGAGACCAGCTGAGGGAACCTATATACCAGTTGGAGGACCAATTTATAGGAAGTTATAAGTTGTTTACTTGTTGCTGTTATTTATTTGCTCTTGAAATAAAGTGTTGAAGATCTATTCGAAAAATCTGTATTCATTTCCGATACTTAGAGAACACTCTCGACCAGATACATTCCCTGAAAGTGGAACCGTGTTATGAGCATGAAAGGGCTACTCAATGAAATAAAATGGGCTTTAACGTCCTACTGTTGTGCACCAACTGAGCTAATAAAGTCAGGCATATGCCATACAGGGGATCTTTTACATGCATGCCAATGTGTACATGGGACCTTGGTTTTTCATCCCATCCAAACGACTGCCCCACTGACAGGGGGAAACCACCCGGAAAATCCTGAGGAACTTTTTCGGCCAATACCAGGAACAAACCTCCAGGCTAGCGAGCCAGTGTCTTACTCACTTAGCCACCGTGGCTCCAGGCTACTTATTGTTATCTTAGTTCACTCCAATTAGTGATTCATAAAGTATGGTCCTCCACCATCAAGTCAAGCGACTGCTTTTTTTCGCCAGGATTATTCAACTGGTTTTATTGACTAGATTATTTGACTGTTTTTTTTCAACTGGATTATTTGACTGGTTTTGTTGACTGAATTATTCGACTGGTTCTGTCAACTGAATTATTTGACTGATTTTATTGTCGAAAAAAGTCAAATATCCCAGTCAATAAAACTATTTTCTTGTGGCCTCATCCAGACGATAAAGCCAGTCAAATATCTCAGTCAATAAAACGAGTCAAATAATTCAGTCGATAAAACCAGTCCGATAAAATAAGTCGAATATCTCAGTCGATAAAACAAGTCAAATACCTCAGTCGATAAAACCATGGACCTTATAATACCATGATAAAACCAGTCGAATATCACAGTCAATAAAACAAGTCGAATATCTCTGTCAATAAAACTAGACGAATATCACTGTCGATAAATCCACGTCCCAGATCAAGTTGGGTCTTGATACCAGATCAAGTTGACAAAATGTGCTTTTGACAGTTATATGATGAGAAGTTAAAAACAGCCGTTCAATAATAAGCAGGAATTGCAGTGAACTAAGATAATACCGAGTAGTTCAGTCATACCCATAGCCATAGCAGTAAAAGAGCCGGGGGCTTGCACCTCCCTCCCCTGCCAAATAGTTTCAAGTTCAATTTATGGGGCAAAAGTAGTCTGATAATAAGGTATTTAGGGCCGGGGATAGCCGAAAAAACAGTCAAATAATCCGGTCGAAAAAAAAATCAAGCAGATAATTCAGTCGAATAATACAGTCGAATAATCCAGTCGCTCAATATGACGAGGAAAAACGTAAAGCTTGACTTTATTAAGCAGTGGTGGCAGTAACTAAGATAACAACATGTAGCCTACTCCTCTATAAATCCCTCCACACGGTTGTTTTTATTCCGAAGCGACTAGATACTATGCTGTCATCAGTTTTATGCATCGGACACAGACTTAATTCAAGTTGTTTACATTAGTACGGCCATTGTTTTCAGTTGATGACGTCAGTCGTTGACCCTTAACCCTAGATGACGACCTTACTCGCAAAGAGAGGTCAACACGTTGTTTAGGGGATTGCTATTGGAAGGAAAATCTCAATAAAGTTGTGACTTCAACTGTCAGATTTGAACTTGGGGGAAAATAATCAAAATAGACAAAAAACGATGTAATCATATTTGAGTTAGTGCGTTTTTTATTTCAGTCAAACAAACTATTCCCAAATTTTAGCCCAACCATCGACCGAGTTTGTTGACTGGAAATTCTAGTGGTACTTAGGGGTAATTGTGAATTTCCTATGCTGTCACCCCTAATACGAAATGATATCTTCCGCAGAGTGACGTAACCATCTTCCATATTGGTATTTTTCTCTGGGAAAAGTTTGTGATATTTCAATTTTCCAAGAGAGAGCTTGTTTTCATCGTTGTGATAATTAGTTGTGCAATGGATTTTATCGAACGGCAGTTGATTACAAACACACAGGTAAGTTTATAATAACCAAAGTTAAGTAGTTTGTTCATAATCGAAGAAATCCGTTTAAAATTTACCAAGACTCAGACAGTAAACACGAATGGCATAGGGAAAATAATTTCGTTCAATTAATTTCCAGTCTCAATTTTTTTCTGCGTATTTAGAGCTAGCAACAATGTAACAACAGAGTTTTACGGTTAAATAAAAGTAACTTTCACAGTCTTGCAGTGTCGGTTTGTTCACAGGAATCTGACCTTCTATCCGTATATATATGCATACACCATGTCGTACCAGACAATATATAATAAAAAACGGCTATTTGCCACATGTGGTAAGCAAGAATTTCAATATAGCCTTACGACTACAGACCGCAATTGTAACCCGATTTTAATGAAACTTACAGATTATGATAACATTGATAACATCTCTGAGTTACAAAACTTTCGGCCACTTGCGGTTTCCGAGATATGGAGGTTACCACACATTTCATGTGGCACGGCTACAGACCACAATTACAACCGATTTCAATGAAACTTACAAAATATGACAATATTAATAATATCTCAGAGTAGCCAAAATTTCGGCCACTTCCGGTTAGCGGTTTCCGAGATATCAGGTTACCACACATTTCATGTGGCACGGCTACAGACCACAATTATCAACCAATTTCGATGAAACTAGCAGATTATAATTACATTAATAATATCTCAGAGTAGCCATAATTTCGACCACTTCCGGTTAGCGGTTTCGGAGATATCAGGTTACCACGCATTTCATGTGGCACGGCTACAGACCACAATTATCAACCGATTTCCATGAAACTTGCAGATTATAATTACATTAATAATATCTCAGAGTAGCTAAAATTTCGACCACTTTCGGTTAGCGGTTTCCGAGATATCAGGTTACCACACATTTCATGTGGCACGGCTACAGACCACAATTATCAACTAATTTCAATGAAACTTGCAGATTATAATTACTTTAATAATATCTCAGAGTAGGCAAAATTTCGGCCACTTCCGGTTAGCGGTTTCCGAGATATTAGGTTACCACACATTTCATGTGGCACGGCTACAGACTACAATTATCAACCGATTTCCATGAAACTTACAGAATATGACAACATTCATAATATCTAAGAGTAGGCAAAATTTCGGCCACTTCAGGTCAGCGGTTTCCGAGATATCAGGTTACCACACATTTCATGTGGCACGGCTACAGACCACAATTATAAACAGATTTCAATGAAACGTGCTGATTATAATTACTTTAAAAATATCTCATAGTAGCCAAAATTTCGGCCACTTCCGGTAAGCGGTTTCCGAGATATTAGGTTACCACACATTTCATGTGGCACGGCTACAGACCACAATTATCAACCAATTTCGACCACTTCCAGTTAGCGGTTTCAGAGATATAAGGTTGCCACACATTTCATGTTGCACGGCTACAGACCACAATTATCAACTAATTTACATGAAACTTGCAGATTATAATTACATTAATAATATCTCAGAGTAGGCAAATTTTCGACCACTTCCGGTTAGCAGTTTCGGAGATATGAGGCTACTACACATTTCATGTGGCAAGGCTACAGACCACAATTATAAACCGATTTCCACGAAACTTACAGAATATGACAACATTAATAATATCTTAGAGTAGCCAAAATTTCGGCCACTTCCGGTTAGCGGTTTCCGAGAATCAGGTTACCACACATTTCATGTGGCACGGCTACAGACCACAATTATCAACCCATTTCAATGAAACTTGCAGATTATAATTACTTTAATAATATCTCAAAGTGGCCAAAATTTCGGCCACTTCCGGTTAGCGGTTTCCGAGATATCAGGTTACCACACATTTCATGTGGCACGGCTACAGACCACAATTATCAACCGATTTCCATGAAACTTACAGAATATGACAATATTAATAATATCTCAGAGTAGCCAAAAGTTTGACCACTTCCGGTTAGCGGTTTCGGGAATATCAGCTTACCACACATTTCATGTGGCACGGCTACAGACCACAATTATCAACCGATTTGCATGAAACTTACAAAATATGATAACATTAATAATATCTCAGAGTAGGCAAAATTTCGACCACTTCCGGTTAGCGGTTTCGGAGATATCAGGTTACCACACATTTCATGTGGCACGGCTACCGACCACAATTATCAACTGATTTCAATGAAACTTGCAGATTATAACTGGAAGTGGTAGAAATTTTGGCTACTCTGAGATATTATTAATGTTGTCATATTATGTAAGTTTCATTTAAATCGGTTGATAATTGTGGTCTGTAGCCGTGCCAGATGAAATGTGTGGTAACCTGATATCTCGGAAACCGCTAACCGGAAGTGGCCGAAATTTTGGCTACTCTGAGGTATTATTAAAGTAATTATAATCTGCTAGTTTCATTGAAATCGGTTGATAATTGTAGTCTGTAGCCGTGCCACATGAAATGTGTGGTAACCTGATATCTCGAAAACCGCTAACCGGAAGTGGACGAAATTTTGGCTACTCTGAGATATTATTATTCTTGTCAAATTCTGTAAGTTTCATGGAAATCGGTTGATATGAAATGTGTGGTAACCTCATATCTCGGAAACCGCTAACCGGAAGTGGACGAAATTTTGGCTACTCTGAGATATTATTATTCTAGTCAAATTCTGTAAGTTTCATGGAAATCGGTTGACATGAAATGTGTGGTAACCTGATATCTCGAAAACCGCTAACCGGAAGTGGACGAAATTTTGGCTACTCTGAGATATTATTATTCTTGTCAAATTCTGTACGTTTCATGGAAATCGGTTGATATGAAATGTGTGGTAACCTGATATCTCGGAAACCGCTAACCGGAAGTGGACGAAATTTTGCCTACTCTGAGATATTATTAAAGTAATTATAATCTGCAAGTTTCATGGAAATCGGGTGATAATTGTGGTCTGTAGCCGTGCCACATGAAATGTGTGGTAACCTGATATCTCCGAAACCGCTAACCGGAAGTTGTCGAAATTTTGCCTACTCTGATATATTATTAATGTTATCATATTCTGTTAGTTTCATGGACATCAGTTGATAATTGTGGTCTGTAGCCGTGCCACATGAAATGTGTGGTAACCTGATATCTCGGAAACCGCTAACCGGAAGTGGCCCAAATTTTGGCTACTCTGCGATATTATTAATATTGTCATATTCTGTAGCCGTGCCACATGAAATGTGTGGTAACCTGATATCTCGGAAACCGCTAACCGGAAGTAGTCGAAATTATGGCTACTCTGAGATATTATTAAAGTAATTATAATCTGCAAGTTTCATTGAAATCGGTTGAAAATTGTGGTCTGTAGTCGTGCCACATGAAATGTGTGGTAACCTGATATCTCTGAAACCGCTAACCGGAAGTGGTCGAAATTTTGGCTACTCTGAGATATTATTAAAGTAATTATAATCTGCAAGTTTATTTGAAATCGGTTTGTAATTGCGGTCTGTAGCCGTGCCACATGAAATGTGTGGTAACCTGATATCTCCGAAACCGCTAACCGGAAGTGGTCGAAATTATGGCTACTCTGAGATATTATTAATGTAATTATAATCTGCTAGTTTCATCGAAATTGGTTGATAATTGTGGTCTGTAGCCGTGCCACATGAAATGTGTGGTAACCTGATATCTCGGAAACCGCTAACCGGAAGTGGCCGAAAGTTTGGCTACTCTGAGATATTATTAAAGTAATTATAATCTACAAGTTTCATTGAAATCGGTTGATAATTGTGGTCTGTAACCGTGCCACATGAAATGTGTGGTAACCTGATATCTCGGAAACCGCTAACCGGAAGTGGGCGAAATTTTTGCTACTCTGAGATATTATGAAAGTAATTATAATCTGTAAGTTTCATTGAAATCGGTCGATAATTGTGGTCTGTAGCCGTGCCACATGAAATGTGTGGTAACCTGATATCTCGGAAACCGCTAACCGAAAGTGGTCAAAATTTTGGCTACTCTGAGATATTATTAAAGTAATTATAATCTGCAAGTTTCATTGAAATCGGTTGATAATTGTGGTCTGTAGCCGTGCCACATGAAATGTGTGGTAACCTGATATTTCCGAAACCGCTAACCGGAAGTGGTCGAAATGTTACCCACGCTGAGATATTATTAATGTTATCGTTATCTGTAAGTTTCATTGAAATCGGTTGATAATTGCGGTACGGAGACTTGCCACATGTGGCAAATAGTCTCCGGATTGTCGTACCACATGTGGCAAATAGCCCCAGCCATAAAAAACAACAGGAATGCAATGCCTGTTGAAAACTCGATTTTACCTGCTCTCGCTTCGGTTCGTTTTTTTTTCAATAATTCGTAATGTCAGGCAACCAAACTTCTGTCAATTCACTCAGATATGTTTTTTCTTCAATCTAGTCGTTTTGATTTGCATAAATACTCCCACAAAACGATATCATCGCCACTTGTTTCCAATATTTACATCGTTTTCGTCCATTTTCATTTTGTCACGGCCGCTGACGTCACACAAATAGACGCATTCGACAGACCTCGTTTTTCTTGTTGCTGGGGTTGAGGGATTCTACCGATATTCGCCGAATATGTATAGACGTTTCACTGACGCATGAGACGACCCTACTCCTTATTATGTGTTAACCATTCGGCCATTTTAGTAGCTTTTCATGTAAGCAATTTTAAAATGGGAGCTAAAGAATAAAATTTGCCTATTTTTTTTAGTTTTTAGTACCGTAGCTTTTCATGTAAGCAATTTTAAAATGGGAGCTATTGGATAAAATTTGCCTAATTTTTGTGATTTAAACAATGTTTTTTTTTTTTAAATCGACTTCATAGGGCTTACGGCAGAGTTACACAAGCTGTGACAGGTCTTGTAATTGAAAAAAATATTTATAAATACAATATTATGTGATATCAATATAATTTTTAGTTCATCTGATTTAACATTTCGTATTTTAGAAACAATTATGGAAAAAATATTTGATACCGTTCTTTGGTAAATACCTTAAAATTAATATTCCTGGAATTCATAACTGCTCTTCGGCATTTTGACAAGCCTAAACCGACTATTAAATTTATCATATTTTCTAAAACATCATGTGGAAAATCAGATGAATTTATTTTTGGAATTTTTTTTTAAAATTTTAATTTATGAAGCGTCAATACTCGAATATGTGCAGGATTTTTTTTTATATAGGCCTATATATAAAGTTTTTTTGTCTTTTAAAATGCTGTTTGGTAAATCCAACAAACTACAAATGGTTCTGTTGAGGCCCTTCAAAATTGAATGGATGATTTATTTATTATAATTGTTTTGTTTTTTTCTTAAATAGTAGGCCTACTTAGCCTATGCAGAAATGAAATTTTTACATTAGTTTTAATTGTTTCTAAAATACGAAATGTTAAATCAGATGAACTAAAAATTATATTGATATCACATAATATTGTATTTATAAATATTTTTTTCAATTACAAGACCTGTCACAGCTTGTGTTACTCTGCCAAAGCCCTATGAAGTTGATTTTAAAAAAAAAAAAAACATTGTTTAAATCACAAAAATTAGGCAAATTTTATCCTATAGCTCCCATTTTAAAATTGCTTACATGAAAAGCTACGGTACTAAAAACTAAAAAAATTAGGCAAATGTTATTCTTTAGCTCCCATTTTAAAATTGCTTACATGAAAAGCTACTAAAATGGCCGAATGGTTAACACATAATAAGGAGTAGGGTCGTCTCATGCGTCAGTGAAACGTCTATACATATTCGGCGAATATCGGTAGAATCCCTCAACCCCAGCAACAAGAAAAACGAGGTCTGTCGAATGCGTCTATTTGTGTGACGTCAGCGCATGGCGGCCGTGACAAAATGAAAATGGACGAAAACGATGTAAATATTGGAAACAAGTGGCGATGATACCGTTTTGTGGGAGTATTTATGCAAATCAAAACGACTAGATTGAAGAAAAAACATATCTGAGTGAATTGACAGAAGTTTGGTTGCCTGACATTACGAATTATTGAAAAAAAACGAGCCGAAGCGAGAGCAGGTAAGATCGAGTTTTCAACAGGCATTGCATTCTTGTTGTTTTGTATTATATATTGTCTGGTACGACATGGTGTATGCATATATATACGGATAGAAGGTCAGATTCATGTGGTTTGTTGCCACGAGAGTGGATTTAAAAGATAGAAAAAGGGCGAAACTACATGAGTTGACTCTGAACCGAGAACCGTTACAATATATACGTCATTAGTTACAATCAACTAACTTAGTCTAAATTAAATCGCCGAGTTTTAGCCAAAATTTTAATCTAGTTCTTAACTACTTATTTTTAAAAGTCTAACGGGTAAAGAATAATTTTTTACATGGCTTCATTGATAAATAAGTGAATGAATATTGTCACGTGAATGTCTATTTTGGGCGACTGTTTGCTGCTTGCAGTGCACGAGCGAGCCCGTGAGAGCACTTTTCTCATAAACGAAGTTTTGATCCGCGTGACAACATGCTGTTAAAACAGGTCAGTTTATATAGTACAGCTAATTGAGTGTGTTGGCCACTCTACATATGGCCCATGAAGAGAGAAATTTTACATCATCTTGTTTTAGAACGAGTTATCTCCCTTAGATGTTGTTTATGATAATTTAAAAGACCGGATAATTTAGCCAATGACCTATTATTCTCAAATGTTGACAACGCATGCAGACTAATATTTGTAGAATATTTTTCTGGATGATAGAGACCTTTGACAATTAAAGTTTGAAACTAGAACTGCGATGCAGTAATGACGGGTTTCAACGGTGCCACGTTACCCTTGAACTTATGTCACTTCCGGTGCCACGTTACCCAGCAATATCAATTTCATTTATACATTTGTTACCATGTCACATGTGTTACATATGTCAAAAAAGTGATCTTGGCAAAAATTGTTACTAACTTACCGCTAAGTTAGCTCACTTTCTAATGGGAAATTACTCGACAAGGGAAGATGCTAGAAGCAATTTTTGGACATCTATATGATCGTATTGATCCAATCTATATGTCCACGGGAATCAAATATTATCATAATGTTAAACGAATAATAAATATAACTCACTAAAATATTTGTTTGGAAGGCTAAAAATAGAGTTTTTGCTCAAATAACATCATTTCCGGTGACAGTGTAAACGTTAAAATGGTTTGACCTATTCAAAATTGGCATTAGGCATCACATGGTAAAAAAAATTGAAAATCGAATGATAATTGACTCTTACAGGCAAAATAACGCCAAATTGATTATTTCTCGGCAACTGTTCATATTACAAACTAATTTCGACATAGATTGTCTTCGTATAGATAGATGCTACAAGTTTATGAACATTACATAGAAATATTTAAAAATATGAAAAGCCTGAATGGGTTGTAAATTGTTTAAATTTACGCCCTTTTTCACCGTTAAATCGAAATGGCGCAAACACAAAATCCAAATTAACAAAATTGAGTTTAACATTTTTTGCGCTTGTCATAGGGTCATTCTACTTGATCTATCAGATTTGTAAAAATTAATATTTGCTTCCGAAAAGACAGGTCAAAATTGTAAATTCTAGCAAAATTACGTCAATTCCGGTATCGACAGAAAACGTTATCGGTAACAAAGATTTTGCATCATGAAACATATGAAATTTGTTTTATACATATCAGGCAATAAATAATTAACCTAGAATCCATAAACTGTAATTAAAAAGGATGAAAAAATCTTATAAAGTGATCCGGAGAAAATTGGTTATTTCTCGACAAGGGAAGATGCTAGTAGTAGTCCATGTGTCAGGCAGATATTCATTACCAATTTGATGAATTGGTTTAACTATGATTTTCAGTTAGCCTTAGGTCTAAAGTGTCCAAAATTGGTTGATGGACTTCCGGGTCACTTTGCCAAATGTCAGTTTGGCGGCCATCTTTAAAAAAAATGGCCGCCGTTTTTTTTCTTATTTGAAATAGTGCGAGTCGTGGAAGCCTTCATAACTCCTCAACAGTTTCACCTATATGGATATGTAATATATCTCAAAATGTTCATAATATAATTCTGCATCTGCTGGTATATGATATATGTTGTTTAATCAATACTATCAGTTTTAAAATAAAAGATTAATCTGAAAAAAGCAACATTTTCGATTTTTTTTTTCATGTCTGTTCGTATGTTTACTAACAAATCGTGTTCAGACCCATATAAGCCAAATATTTGTTTGGTCAACTTAAGTGATTGAATAGATATCAGAAACATTGATCATAAAAAATAATCTCAAATATGAGTGTCCCAGATCCAAGATGGCGGAAATTCAAAATGGCGACAAAATTTCCTAAAATGGCCAATATGTCAGATAATAGTCATTTCATTGTTTGATATGACATGTACTATCCAATGAGCTTACAATTAAAGATTCATTACGTAAGATTTAGATAAAGAGCTAGCCATTCTTGCTACAATAGTTCGAAAATAGATAATGTAAAATGAATAATTTGACAATTTCATTCAAATTACTCTATTGCAAGCGAAGATATTAGCCTTTGAAGGTTTGACAAGACACGTGCAATAATTTCAACAACTGTACTGGTTGCTCGAAGCTAAGTCTCGCTCCTCCATTTTTAGATTAAATCAAAATATGACTGATACATTCTAATTTATTTAATATCGGAGAAATCCGATGCCATCGAGAGTTGATTATGGCCTGGGTCAGTTAATTAATGTCTAAATAATAATTTAGAAAACATTTCAGGCCTAAAGAAAGACCTGCAATAGGCAGATTTAGCTCTTGCACAATGTTTGTTTAATCTAAACAAAGAGTTTTAAAAATCCAAGATGGGGAAAATTCAAAATGGCGGTCAGAATTTCCATAACACGAATGACTGTTTTATATAGCTTATAATGTCTCTTTTATAAGGTTTACAGAGTCACTGAACATCAATAAAAACTCAAAAATAATGCTGAAAATGATGTTAATGATACTGCTAAAAATGACACATCCTATGCGACCCCCCTCCCCCACACACACACCCCCATAAACAATAAAATGGGGCATAATATGATGGAATTGATTATTTTGGATCTCACAGATCACAAGACATTTCACCAAAATAGTGAGTCATTTTAATTTCATCTACTATGCCTTTGCACCATTTTAAGCCGTATTGAGAATTATTTATGATATATCCAGTTGTTAAGAATTTAAGATCTCTTATTCGTTCAGAAATGGTAATGTGGTCCGTTTTTACATTAACGCCTCTATGCCCGGCAACTTTTGTCGTATAGTCTAGTAGGCCTGCAACCAAAATTTTTAGCTTGCTTAGAAACACAGTTCCGCTACAAGGTCCTCCCTATTAAACAAACTATACATATTTGGAAAGCTTATAACACCAGGAACACAAATCCAATTAAAATGTTTTAAGGCCAGATGAAAATTGTGATAATTGTCAAGTAAATGTTATATTTATACTAACAATTGTGAAGTTGACATAAAATTACACATATGATACCTAGGATAGGACAGGCTTATCTTTGCTCCGTGAGGTGAACGACGGGGTTCTCTACAACCAGACTCGAAATTTCTTTTGAAAAAACTGACTGTAATTTAAATGGTACTTTCTAGAGTATATCCTGGTGTTTTTAGCTTATGCATATATCTTAATAATTCATCAAAAACGACATAAATTCATAACTACGCGAGAACATTGACTAGTTCAGGGACCCCCGAAACTACCATACTCCTTTTGAGTGTCCATCCCTGAAAAGGGAGGCAAAAGATATGATGTTAAAACGATAATTCATATATTATTTTACAGTTATATATATAAAAAAAATGTCTCCTTTTTATCCAATGGACAATTTATTGTTAGTTCATGCAGAAAGATATGGTGCTTATAAACGTGTTGCAAATTTCCGTATTACACGGTAGACTTCAACGTATCATATACACAATAGGTATTTATTTTACAAGTATAAAAAATGTTTCCGTTTTATCGAATGAACAATTTATTGTTAATTCGCGTGGAAAGATATGATGTTAAACATGTTACAACTGGCATATTAGTCGAGTATTTTACATTTTACAGAAAGTTTACGTTTAATCGAAAATTCCAATAAACAATTTATTTTTAAGTTGAAGGGAGTGTCCTACAGGTGGTAGACCATATTAAATGCTGCTTGAATGTGTATTTTCATAAACTTTGTATGCATATAGATTATTATACCGAAGGTTCGTCTGGATAGAAAATAAGATTTTGTATGAAACAGGTGTCCTAGAAAAAATGGGTTCACTAACATCAAATATCTGGTTCTACAAATTGTATTTGTCCCTTCTAAGCTAATACCTGTGCGGAACAAACCTTTCCGTTTCATCGAAAATTCCAATAAATAATTCAATTTTAAATTCAGTGGCTACGAAAACCCTATACATGATATATCACAAGCCCTACCTTGCATGATACTATAATAATAATAATAATAATAATAATAATAAAAACTTTATTTAATTAGGCAACATATTTAGTTTGCAAAAAAACTAATCTTCCATAGGTCCCTCCTAAGCTACAAAGACATATATACATGTAATATCAGGATAAATTTAAAATCATTAGAAATGCAATAGCATTTTAAAGTGGGAAGTTTGATAAGTCACTCCCAAACTTCAAAACATATACATTATACAAGTAGAAAATAGGAAGAACACTATAATTACACACAAAATAAAATAGAATGCAGTTGCAAGTTAAAAATAATAAGTATGTCATCAGTTGAATATTATGGTTCCTTCAGTGTGCAAAATAAATGACTTTTCAGTTTAATCTTAAAATTTTCAACATTTTTACACATCTTTATATCAAAAGGCAGATTGTTCCATAAAAGACATGCAGAATAATGAAAAGTACGTTTCATGGATTCCGTTTTGCAATTTTGAAGAAAAAGAGATTTACTTGTCTGTGATATCCGTTTTGGAAACAAGAGATTTTTCAATAAAATAGAAATTTAGATAAAGTGAAATATTAAATGTAATAATTTTGAATGCTAAGACAATTTTATTGTAAAGAATCCTCTGTGTAAGGGTAAGCCAACCGAGTTTAGTAAATAAAGAGGTGGACGAAGTTTCAATCGGTGCATCAAGAATAGTTCTTGCTGTCCTCTTTTGTAATTTTAAAAGAATGTCTAATCTACTTTTGGTAGCATTTCCCCAAATAATAGAGCAATAATCAAATATTGGTAGTATGTAACTGTTATAAAACAAAATTCCTGTCTCGTAAGGTAAATGATCTTTTATCTTATTTAGGAGGAATATTTTTGATGCAAGTTTTTTAGACATATCTGCTATCTGTGCTTCCCAATTAAGGTCTTGGTCAATTTGAATTCCAAGTAATTTTGCGGTAGTAACCGTCTCAATTTTCTCACCATGGAGTGATAAAGTTAGGTTTTTCTGATTTCTTTTGTGTTTTGATGAAATCAGCATTGATTTTGTTTTCGAAGGATTGATTACCATCCCATTGTTTTCACACCATTTTAGCAACCAAATAGAGATAATTTTGGAGATTACTGGCGATGGATTAAATATCTTTGTGTGAACAATGCAGGGTACTGTCATCAGCAAACAAATCTATATTGAGTGGGAAATCATTTATAAAAATAAGGAATAGGAGAGGACCCACGATCGACCCTTGTGGAACCCCGCATTTGACTGTAGTAATTGAGGAGGTAATTGATCCTAAACATACTTTTTGCTTCCGTGAGTCAAGATATGATTCAATCAAAATTTGTGAATTATTATCAAATCGATAAAGATGTAGTTTTTCAATAATAAGCTTATGTTCAATGAGATCAAATGCTTTGCTAAAATCAAGATACACTATACCACCATTATCGATAGCATCAAGCCAATTATCTGTCATTCGGATCGGTGCAGTAGCACATGAATGATTTGATCTAAATCCAGATTGGTAAGCATAAAGAACATTGAAGGTTTCCAAATAAGTTTGAATTTGAGTGCTCAAGTGCCTTTCGAATATCTTTGAAATTGTGGGGAGAATTGAGATTGGCCTATAATTGTTCGGATCATCTTTAGCTCCCTTGCGGTCATTTTGGACATCGGACAGAACCCCAACCGAAAATGACGTCACAGAAGTGACATAATCTCAAAATTGTCTTTAGGGACAAATTTTGACACAGAAACAACCCGTCCCCAAATATCGTTTCGAATGTGACACACTAGCTAAAAGTTCACTAAGTTTGTGCTCTGCCTCGCCGACGTTCAACATTTTAAATTTGACAGTCTACTTACGACTTTTGTTGAGTTTGCGGCCACCGCAGCTGTATAGGGAGGACCACTGGGCGTATTTATTTATGCTAATTGAATAACTTAAGAAGACCACACACATAATTTGGCTAAAATTACTCTGAACAGGATTTGGTAGTAAACTTATAAAATAAATCATGAAAACCTGGGAAAATAAAAATGCCAAAAGGTTGCTTTTTCCAGAATAATCTGTTGATTTGGAAAATATATGATTCATTCAACAACAAGTATCATATAGCACCAGAAGAAGCATTTTCTTGTGAACATTGTGAGCCACATTCCATATCCATAGGTCGATCTTTTCAGGAGTTATGAAGGTTTCCCCGATGCGCTCAATTTCAATGAAATAACGGCGGCCATCTTGCCAAAATGCAATTTAGCAAAGTAACCCGGAAGTCCATCAACCAAATTTCAACACTTCAGCCACCAGGCTAACTGAAAATCATGGTTGAATTTATTCATCAAATTGGTAATGATGTTCCAAAATCCCAGGTCTGTCACATGGACTATAGCAATTTTTTGACATCTCCATGATCGTATTGATCCAATCTATATATCCACTGGAATCAAATATAATATTAAACGAATACTAATTATAACTCAGTTCAAAATAATAGTTGTTTTGAAGGCTAAAAATACAGTTTTTGTAAAAACGACATTACTTCCTGTGAGAATGAAAATGTTAAAATAGTTCTATGAAATCAGACATGACATAAGGCATCACATGGTGAACATTTTATGAAAATCGTAGATTAATTGACACTTTTATGGGCCAAAAACCATGAAAAGTGACTTGTACCACTTAGAAACCGTTTTGTGGTATCTGTATGATTGTATGGGTTTATTCTATTTGTTGATTTGAATCAAATATCATAATTTTAAAAACATTACAAATAAGAATCATTTGAATAAAATATCTCTTTTTAAGACTAAAGATACAGTTTTCGCCCAAATGATGTCATTTCCGTTGACAGTGAAAATGTTAAATTGGTTTGACCTAGTCAAAATTGGCATAAGGCATCAAGTGGTAAAAAGAATTTGAAAATCGATTAATAATTGACTCCTTTACAGGCAAAATAACGTGAAAAGTGACGCACGCAAAATTGCCTATTTCTCGGCAGTTGCTCATATCACAAACTAATTTTCACATACATTCTCTTCGTATAGATTATTGCTACGAGTTTATGAAAGTTACGAAGAAATTTTAAAATATGAAGACGCTAAATGGGTTGTAAATATCTTAATTTTACACCTTTTTCACCATTTAATCGAAATAGCTCGAAAGAGAAATTGAAATTATGTTTTGTGCGCCTTTGCATGGCGCATCCTTTTGGTAATATCAAATTTGAAAAAAAAAAATATTTGCTTTCAAAAAGTTGTACCGAACTGTCAGAATTGTACTTTTTGCTAAATTTACGTCACTTCAGGTGGCGAAAGGAAACTTCACCGGTAACAAAAAAAATGACATTTTGGACCACGGAGCATATGGACTTTGTTTCATACAAATCGAACAATACATAATTAATCTAGATCCCATAAACTGAATTAGCCAATAGCGACCAAGGAAAATTATCGAGATAAAAATTGTTCATATTTTTGCTCAAATCACATGTCCCTTTAATTCTGGGTAAAACGCCATAAAAAGATATTCATAAATAAAAGAGTTTTTTGTTAAAATTTAAATTTTCAAATTTTTGCGCCTAATATCTCCAAAGATTCGTCGAAAATAAAACATCTAAAGAACCGTAGCTATTTGCCTTGTTTCGGGCTATGTCAAATTGTATCAAATGTTAAAATCCGATGATTATTGTTGATATTACGGCAATATTTAAAAAAACGACAACTTTGTGATTTCAAACATTTCGCATTGTCGCAGGGGGGGGGGGGGTAATGGTTAGCGTGTGCGCGCAATATCATAAAGTCTGTCATTGAGTCAACTGGCGTGGTTTCGATTCCCCGGTTGTACGTGACAAGGAATAGGGTCGCCAATCCAACCTCGTGGGTTTTCTCCGAGTCCTCCGGTTTCCTCCCACTGCTAAAGACCCCTACGCGCGAATTATTGAAATAAAATTAAACCATACGTTAGTCCCGATATGACCTAGTTTGTGTCGAGTGGACGTTAAACCCAATTTCTCTCTCTCTCTCTCTCTCTCTCTCTCTCTCTCTCGCATTGTCGCAGATTAAAAAAATATTAGTTCCGTTCAAAGTTATCTCATTTAATTTTTCGATATTTTCCTGCCTTTTTTTGTTCTTTCCCGCCATTGTCATTTCATTCTCTCATCCGTCAGGTTTTTAAGCGGCTTGATGCATTTTTCTGAAACTTCTGGAACGATTCCGTCATTCCGATTACATAAATAGAAGTTTCAGGTATTTCCCTTTAGTTTCAGATTATTTTTATGCCTGGGTGCAATGTTTCTCGCTATATTTAGACTTGTAACTTCGCGAGTTTTTAACCGATTTTGATAATTATTTTTTCTAATTCTTTTTTCTTTTATTACATATGAAAACTTATTGTTTCTGTTAAGATTTGTTTGTGTTCTTTTCCTGGAAATCTTATATCTCAGAATCTAACCAAAGGATCTTTCTGAAACTTTAACCCCCCCCCCCCAAGAATGGGTGGTGGCTTTGTAGTGAATATATCTTCAAAACGTTTTACGAATCCGAATTCACCGAATTTTACAAACGAAAAAACTTACAATGCATAGTCGTAACTTTGTGGCTTTTTGACCTATTTTACTAATTCTTTTTTCTTTGAGTACCTAGAAAGAAATCATTTTCACCTGCAATTTTCGAATTTCGTCCCGGAAGTTGAGACCAACTTGACAACTTCTTTAATATTTGCACAATTTTCATGAAATTTGTAATGTAAGTAGATCATACCGATGCGACTTAAAAGATGTCATTAGAAACTTTCTAACTTACCTCCCCTTGAAGAAATTAAGGATCAAAGTTTTAAAAAAAATCGACAAAATATAGGTCAGAATGACTTGAATTTTTTTTGCTTTACTAGCTAAAAAATTACTGATTACTACACAAAATATGGAGTTTGTCGATCGAACCGGAAGGGCAGCCATCTTGAAACGTGAAAATCCCCAAGGCTTTTGAGATATTTTACTTACAGACAGGGGAGTTATATTTTCTGAATCCTTGAAGGAATGCCTTAAAAACGTTCAGAGCAGAATTTTGATTTAGGTCAACTGATGGTCACCATTGAAATTGGATATGAAAAATAGTGAAAAATCTACATTAACGGGCTTGTAAATAAACACAATGGACCGTAGTTTGTATATTGAATTCTTCTCCTATTTCTGAAATTAATACATTTCTGGATAGCCTGGCTTATGGTAAATTTTTGGTTTTTGAATATTTTAAGATGGCTATCGTGTAATACCCAATGGATATGGATACTATGACCAGGCAGCAAAATATGGCACGCTAAAAATGAAGTATTTTCTGATTTGGAGCGTTTTTGGACGCCTTTATCTAAAAAAACTTAATCTACAATTTCTCTTTAACTTTCTCTATCGAGAGCCCATTCTATAGTCTTGTGCATTAAGCCATCCAATAAGACTTTGAAATGTCTGGAATAGGATAAAAAAGGAACTGAAAATCGAAAAAAGTAAAAAAATCGTGAAATTTTGGAAAATGCTCTATTACTTTATTATTTAAACAGATTTTTTTACAAAAAGGCTTCACATTCAGATAGCTGACCTAATTACGATTCTAACTATGTATAATATGTATTGAAATATTGAAATTTAATTTTCGACATATTGACATTTTTGCATTTTTGGCACTTTTGAACATAGGATTTCTCAGGGGAATATTATCTAATCAGATAATGTAAAATATCATTACAGAGCCCTGAGGCTATTTAATTGCCCAAACCGGTTATTAAAACTATCCCGACAATAATCTTCATACCGGAAGTATTCAAAAAATGAAAAAAAAAGTTTAAAAAATGGCGCTCTTGCGAAAAACTTGATTTCTCCGTCAGATATTAGCGGACCCAAAGAACTAAAGTGTCGTTGGATAGCCCCATGATTGGACTATCATATGACATCTGAATAATACGATTTCGATAAATGTAGTATTTTCCGTTTTGGAGCCTTTTGAGACCTACGACCTATCGGTAGTCTATAGCGTGAATCGAAAAATAAATCCATTGAAATAATATAAATGGTCTATAAAGAGCCTCAATCTTTGAAAAACGTAGAAAAATCCTTAAATGACTAAAATGCGCTTCTATTTTTCTTTGTTTTGAAAACAGTTCAATGGATGTTTCTGAAACTTTTGGTACAGAAAGGTAAGTATCCAAACAACTTGTTAAAACTATCCCGACAATGATATCCCGGAAGTAGTCGAAAAAATATCCGATATTTTGAAAAAAAAACGTAAAAAGTAAAAAAAATGTTGATCTTACGAAAAAAGTGATTACTTCGCCAAATTTCACCGAATCTAAACAAATAAAGTCTCATTGGATAGTCCGAATAATGGACGTTCTTATGACATCCAAATGATACAAATTCGATGCTTAAGGCAATAGATTATGGGACGCTGAAAATCTAGAATTTTCCTTTTTAGAGCCTATTCAGACGCTTTTATCACGAAAACTACTCTAAATTTGTTTTTTAAACTTACGTTACGTATGGTCCTAACGGCGGTTTTGGGTGTGAATGGAAATCTAAAAGGGTCAATATAGCATAAACGGTCCAAAAAGGGCCCCAATCTTTGAAAAATAGTCGAAAAATCGCTATATGATTGAGAACGTTTGTAACGGTATAAGGGAGGTAACTACTCCTAACAAGATGGTGTCAGACTAGCAATTATTTGCTAAATATCGTTAAATATACTATATTTTGAGGAAAAAAACAGTAAAAAATTTCTCCGTCGGGTGTCATTGAATCAAAACAACTAAATTATCGTTTAGTAGCTTATGTGGCTAGATGGATGTAGAACACTATTAATATTCCATATCTCGGTAGTGCCGCTTATTTTTAGATATATTTTTCCCCTCCTTTTATGGCATATTGTTTGCCTATCTGTATTGACATTTTCGTGTAGAATTGATGAAGAGGTATTGATTATCTATGTTCTGCCTGATTTGGTGTCCGTCTCGTTTCTTTTTGCCATTTTGATTGCCTATCTGTATTGACATTTTCGTGTAGAATTGATGAAGAGGTACTGATTATCTGTGTTCTGCCTGATTTGGTGTCCGTCTCGTTTCTTTTTGCCATTTTGATTGCCTATCTGTATTGACATTTAGGTGTAGAATTGATGAAGAGGTATTGAATTTCTATTTTCTGCATGGTTTGAGACTTTTATGGCGTAAGAATACAACAAGTCAAGAAGCGTTGTTTTGTTCTTGCACTAACACGGTCATGATATTCTGTCCCCCGTCTGCTATGAATATCAGTGAATTGAAATTTTGGTGGTCAACCCTTGTACAAATTCAGTACTCTGATGATTCCATAATGTCATACTAGCTGTGCTGTAAAGGGAAGTTTTCGACGAAATTTAGGGAATGGGCTACTGCATGTAGAATACCAGTGATTCAACATTGGAGAAATTAAGAATGCGTTTGCGAGAGAACCATGCAGGGACCGGCACATAATGAGTGACCGATTTTCACCATTTTTTTTATGTATGATGGGTAACCCCTCCAAACCCCACTGCCACAATTTTAGATCAATCGAACTATTTTTAGAGTGTAGAAAAATGTTTGAAATTTTAAGACCGAAAAAAGCCAAAGAAATCATCATTTTAAGGCCACTTTTCAATTATGGCGTACAACTAAACTACGGCAAGTAGATTAATGAAACGTTATAGGGTAGCAGATATGGTTAGTGAGTATACATTCTGAAAGTTTGATGGACTTTCATTGGGTGGTTTTCGGTATAGGGACTGCTAGGTACCAAAATAGCTAAATTTAGGTATGTCATTTTATTCTATCTATATCTCACCCACTGTGGGTTTAAGTATGTTTTTGGAATGCTGACTGAAAAGGCAATGATCTATAGTATTAAGATCAAGAAAAAATTGGGTGGCACTCGACCCGTTTAGTAGTAAATAATTTCCATTTTTGTCCAAAAATAACGATTTTCAACAAAAATGACGAAACATAAACCGCTTTTTTTACACACTGAAAAGTGTAACATGGCACTGGCACTATCTATCTATCTATCCAGTATCTATAGATGTTCCTGGACAGAAGATAAAAGTTTCGACAAATTTCACGAATGTGACTGTCCATGCTCAAATTGGACACTAAGAGGACTTCACAGTGTCTCATGGTACAAATATTGCATCTCGTACAACCACATCATTTGAACTTGTATTTTTCAGATGTGTATTTTGACCACATAAAATACATTCTGATTTACTTAATTCAATTAAATTTAATTTCAACATATTTCTTGTCATCCTGTCTTTAATCTTAGAGAACTAGTATTCTAGTTCTATGCTCTAATGTCACGTGTACAATTAGGGGATGGAACAGGTTTTGAAAGGGAGTAATTTGCGATCAGCTGTGTATCATCTGCATAGTTGTTCTAAATTCTTAGTATACATTACAGAAAAGACAGGTCCAAGGACTGATCCTTGTGGAACTCCGAATCATCTGTACCGGCCCTACACAGGGTTGCTGGAAGTCGGTTGCTTAAGGGCATTATCTGGCCTAATAATCCCGGCAATGAATGATTTTATTGGAAAAGTGATGTCAAAAATGAAGTCATTTTCTTCAAGTTCGGCCATCAAATTTAATATGAAAGAAATCCGTGCCAGTCATTTTGTCAAAACCAAATATTAGTATTAGTAGTCCCCAACTTCTATTATTAATAGAATTGTCCTCAGCCACGCAGTGGGTGAGATATAGCAAAAACTACATCTCAAAATAAATTCCTTATAGCCTCAATTGGTTTCGGATGAATTTAATAGTCATATATATTGAAGCAGTAGACAAGATCATTCATAAAAAACAATTTAAAATAAAAAATCAATAGGCAATTTATGGGAAATATTTGAATTTAGGGATTTTTTTTTAAAAAATGACGTTTTATTTTACTCTAAAATAGCCATAGCTGGTTCTCCGTAACTACAAGGTTGGTGAACCTCATATTTCATATGGGGTATACGGGGTACCCAATGACCAAATCTGCAAAGTTTGGTCAAAATCGCCCGACACCGCTTGTGCCGTTTTTAAATTTTGCATGATTCTCTCGCGGTTAGGTATGGGCAAGGGAACTTTTCGTGAAATATAGACAACAGTCTAAAACCCCTCCTGTACGGTGGAGATTAGGAAGTTGTGGGTATCGGAGACTACGCGACTTGATGCAATTACAGACCCTTGTTATTTCACGTGTGTAAATTTATTTCTTATACCGACTTGGCTGATGAAGTAATGTGGTTTAACATCCATCGACACAAAATAGGTCATGTTGGGCATACAGTGGGAGGAAACCAGATGACCCTATGCCCTGGTCAAGTACAGCAGGGTTCTGGAATCCACAGCACTTTGACTTCGTGACAGACACTTTCGCAGTGGGAGGAAACCCAGAAGATTGGACAGGCCCTAGTCCTTGTCATGTATAATCTATGACACATCCACACCAATCGATTCCTTAAAATATGTGACTGGCACTCCCACAGCTGCTTAGGTAGGAAATGGATAATCAATTTAGAAAATTGTGGTATGAAGGATTTTTGCCCGGACAGCAGCGCTATAGGGAACCTATTTAGTATTCCAATAGTTTTGGGTTGTGTTACGTGCAAGCAAATGCGTACATAGGACCTAGGTTTCTCATCCCCTCTGACTATATTTTGTCCTTTGTCAGGTCATCCATCATCCTTACATTTTTCACAAGGGAAGAACCAAGCTGGAAAATCTGATAATTTCTCGACTAATATGGGGATTGACTTTTGGACCTAGAGGTTAGCGAGTTGTGGTCTAGGGTGTGCATCCAAATGTAAAAGACTTGAAATGATATAAATGGTCCAAAAAGACCCTCAAACTTTGAAAAAAATTAAAAAATCGTTAAATTACTGAAAATGCTCTTTTATTTTTCTTTTTATTCAAAATTGCTCAATGGATGTTTCTGAATCTTCTGGTACAGGATGTTCAATGCCAACGCCACGTTTTAAAAATATACCGAAATTGATACGTAAACCGGAAGTAGTCGATAAGATATCCGATATTTTGAAAAAATGCATAAAAATAAAAATTTATGCCAAAAACACGATTTCTCCGTTGGATGTTTCCAGATAGCCCAGTGAATGGACTTTCGTATGCTTTTTGGGGGTCTGTTGCCTGAAAGCCGATTCAGTACTGCCATGCAGGTCTATTTATTATTATTTAACGCGGGAGCTTATTTCTCCATGATCGAAAACAGATATCGATCTGGGAGCACATTTTCTATGGAGAAACGATGTGGTGGTTACTTGAAAAACTGTATTTGAAACTTCTGCGCAGACCGGAAGTGGTCGAATTTTGAACGGTGGCCGGAAATTAAAAAAACCAGCTGTGGTTTCGTCAATTCTTTACCTATTTTCAAACAAATGACATTTTTGGAAACCCTGAATCTTTTCCGAGACAATGGCTATCTCACATTTGTCGTTGGAAATTTGTTTACGAGACAATTTTGTTATTCTGCAAAATTTTAAAATTTGACCTAAATTTTTGGATACCTGAAGTCTATCGGATTCCAATAATATAAGTTTCATTCAGAGTTATCGCCCTTTATTTTTCGAATAATTTTCTGCCCATTTTCCAACCCTTATTTTTTTTGAAAGCACCAATCGATGTTTCTGAAAGTCCTGGAACATAAAGCTATATTGTCAGACCATTGGATAAAGCAATTTCAACAACGATCCGTAAACCGGAAGTAATCGAAATAATGTCCGATATTTTGAAAAAACGCAAAAATGGGTGCTTTTGGGAAAAACTCGATTTCTCCGTCCAGTATCAATGGATTAAACAAATTAAGGTATCATTGGACAGCAAGAGGGTTGAACTGTCGTATGATACGATGATCAGATTAGAAAATAGGGCACGTCAAAAATCAAGTATTTTTTTATTTGGAGCCCTTTTGGACGCCTTTATCTCGAAAACTACTCCAACGAGTTTTTTTACACTTCCACTATCGAGAGTCCCATCGGAGGTCTAGTGCATGAAACATCCAATAAGACTTTGAAATAATTGGAATAGCATAAAAAAAACCCCTGAAAATCGAAAAAAATCGAAAAATCGTGAAATTTTAGAAAATGCTGTATTATTTTTTTATTTTAATAGATTTTCAAGAAAAATGTTACACATTCAGATAGCTGACCTAATTCCGATTCTAACGATGTTTAATATGTATTGAGTTATTGAAATTTTATTTTTGATATTTCGACATTTTCGCATTTATGGCACATTTGAACATGGGATTTCTCATGTTGATTTCATCTGATCAGATAATTTAATAAATCACAATAGAGCCCTGCGATTATTTAATTCCCTAACCCGGTTATTAAAACTATCACGACGATGATCTCCATACCGGAAGTATTAAAACAAATGAAAAAGAAAGTTAAAAAATTGGCGTTCTTGCGAAAAACCTTATTTCTCCGTCCGATAGTAGCTGACCAAAAGAATTAAAAAGCCGTCGGGTAGCCCCGTTACTGTGCTATCATATGACATCTAAATGATACGATTTCGATGGTTAGGGAATAAATTATGGTACGCCGAAAATCTAGTATTTTCCGTTTTGGAGCATTTTGAGACGCCTTTTTCTCGAAAACGACACCTACGATTTTTCTTAAACTTTTTTTCAAGAAATAATATAAGTGGTCCAGAAAGAGCCTCAATCTTTGAAAAAAGTTCAAAAATCCTTAAATTACTGAAAATGCTCTTCTGTTTGTCTTTGCTTTGAAAACAGATCAATGGATGTTTCTGAAACTTCTGGTACAGAAAGTCAAGTATCCAAACAACGTGTTAAAACTATCCCGACAATGATCCAAAAACCGGAAGTAGTCGAAAAAATATCCGATATTTTGAAAAAAAAACCCCAAAAAACCCCGTAAAAAGTAAAATAAAAATGGTGATCTTGCGAAAAGAGTGATTACTACGTTAGATTTCACCAAAACAACTAAAGGCTCATTGGATAGCCCGAACAATGGACGATCTTATGACATCTGGTAAGAATTCGCTGGTTAGACATTATATTATGAGACGCTGAAAATCTAGTATTTTCCTTTTTGGAGCCTATTCAGACGCTTTTAACTCGAAAACTACTTTTATTTCAATTCTTAAACTTCTGTTACTAACGGTGTGAATCCAAATTTAAAAGCCTCAATATAGTATATATGGTTCAAAAAGGGCACCAATCTTTGAAAAAAATCGAAAAATCGTTAAATATCTGAAAATGGTCTTCTAATTTTCCTTTTGTTTAAAAACTGTCCAATGGATGTTTCTGAAACTTCTGGTTATGTTCTCATACCACTTGTTAAATCTATCCCGACAATGATCTGTAAACCGGAAGTAGTCGAAAAAATATTCGATATTGTGAGAAAACCCCCCAGTAAAGAATAGGTACACTTGCAAAAATCGCGATTTCTCCTTCGGATGTCACTGAATCAAAACAGCTAAAGTATCGTTTGGTAGCATGATGAATGGGCTATTGTATGACACTCTTCCTGTATGATTTCCATTTTGATTAGATCTCAGCAACTGGTTGTCGCATCGTTACGATTTCTTCGGTTTTACTGGAAAAGTGGGTGTGACTTAGAGGATAATGATATTTTGAACGTTCTGCGACAATGCGAAATGTCCGAAATCACCGAAGCTATCGTTTTTAAAAATATTGCGGTAATTTTAACAATAATTTAATCGTTGGATTTTAACTTTCGATACATTTTGGCTATAGCTGGAGACAGGGCACATAGCTACGCTACTTTTGATTTTTGATTTTCGGCAAATATTAGCGGATATTAGGCGCCAAATTTAGAAAATTTAAATTTTTACAAAAAACTTTTTTATTTACGAATATTATTTTGGTCCTGTATTACACAGAATTAAAGAGTCATCTGACTTGAGCAAAAATGTGATTTTATTTTGTCTCAGTAATTTTCCTTGGCCGCCATTTGCTAATTCCGTTTTTCAGTCCTAGATTAATTATATTTTTATTTTTCGATTTGTATAAAACAAAGTTCATATGCTACGTTGTCTCAATTGTCATTTTTGTTGTTACCAATAGAGTTATCTGTCGGTACCGGAAGTGGCGTAATTTTACCAAAAACTACAATTTTGACAGTTCGGTACCACTTTTCGAAAGGAAATATTATTATTTTTTTTTTAAAAAATGATATAACTAAAAGAGTGTGCCCTTTAAAGGCGCAAAAAAGTGTGAGCTCAGTTTTATTTTAAAATTTCGATTTCATTTTCGAGCAAATTCGATTAAGAGGTGACAAAGGGTGTAAAATTGACCTATTTACAACCGATTCAGGCTATTCAGAATTTAAAATATTTCAACGTAACTTTTATAAACATGTAGCTATAATCCATACGAAGAAAATGTATGTTAAAATTAGTTTGTAATATGAACAGTTACCGAGAAATGGGCAATTTTGAATGATTCCCTTTTTACGCTATTTTGCCTGTAAAAGAGTCAATTATTATTGGATTTTCATAAAAGTGACACCATTTGATGCGTAATGTCAGTTTTGACTAGGTCAAACCAATTTAACATTTTAAATGTCACCGGAAATGATGTAATTTGGGCAAAAACTGTATTTATAGCCTTCGCAAGAAATAAGTTATTCATATCAGTCGTATTTGTTATTTGTTTAAAATTTTGATATTTGATTCCAGTCAACTAATAGAATGAACCCATACGATCATACAGATATCACAAAATGGTTTCTAACTTCTTCAGTTGTGGAGAAATAGGCGATTTTCAACCGGTCACTTTTCAAGATTTGTGGTCCACAAAAGTGTCAATTATTATTCGATTTTCATAAAATGCTCACTGTGTGATACATAATGCCATTTACGATTTCATACAAGTAATTTAAGATTTTCATTATCACCAGAAGTAACGTCATTTTGGCAAAAACTGTATTTTTAGCCTCTAAAACAAATACTTGTTTGAAGTAAGCGATATTCATTATTCGTTTAAAATTATGATATTTGATTCCTATGGACAAAGAGTATTAATCAATACGATCGTATTGATATCACAAAATTGTTTCTAACATCTTCCCTTACCGAGAAATAACCAATTTGGCCAGGATCACTTTTTTAAGATTTTTCGCATTTTAATTTCATTTTATAGGTTCTGGATTAATTATTTATTGCCTGATTTGTGTAAAAGAAAGGCCCATATGCTGCGTGGTGCATATTCTCGAAGTTTCTGACGTAATTTTGCCCAAAACTTCACTTTTGACGTTTCTAAAGTTCTTTTCAAAAGCAAGTATTAAGGTTTACAAATCTAATGAATCAAGCTGAATGCTCCTACTAAAGACGCAAACTATGTCTTGCTTAGTATTTGTTCGGTTTTGCATTTGTGCCATTTTGATTTAAATGTGAAAAGGGGTGTAAAAAAAATTATTTACAACACATTCAGGCTTTACATATTTTAAAACATGTCTTGAAAAACGTTCATGAACCTGTAGCATTAATCGATACGATGACAGTGTAAGTCGAAATTAGTTTGCCTGTTGCCGAGAAATAGGCAATTTTGCATCAGTCACTTTTCACTTTATTTTGCCTTTAAACGAGTTAATTGTACAGTGCACTCTGTCACATCCGATCTCTGATCACTCCGGCACTCTGTTACATCCGACACCATTTTCGTGTCCCGATTTATTTCCTTATTACTTCAGTCAAAAATCTGTGGGTAATTCGACCTCTGTACGTTCCGGATTACGACATCAATCAGCCGTCCCGTCATACGATTTCCATTGAATCGACACCGTATAATCCGTCCTTCAATCGGTTGGTGTGAAGCAAACACTTACCGATTAATTATCCGTGAGATTAAAACTGGATGGTATACAGGTCACAATTCTATGGAATACAATTACTGGTTTTTACTGAGCGACGTTTCGACTAGGCTTCTCTAGTCATTATCAAATGATAAAAAATGAAAATATGACAGGACAATATATACATGTACACAAAAATGCTTAGTTAATGCTGACAAACCAGAGATCTCCCTTAATTACGTGTACCTAAAGGTAATCTAATTTAATTAAGGATTATAAAGTTAAACGCTAATAAGAACATTCAATAATACCAATTAACCTAAAAATTGACTAATTGATTAATGGATAAGTTGTTGTGGAGTATACACAACGATTAGTGGGTTTTAATAACGAAAAACGTTGAAAGAAAATGAAATTTGATGAAATGTTATCAACGACACCTTTCACTGAAATAAACACAAATGATTAATGAATAGATTGTTGTGGAGTATTTACAACGATTTGATGAGGTTTTAATAATGACATCCCAAGAAGATGAGATTTGATTGGTATTATGACAAAAAATAATTGATATGTTCATGTTGATGCGAGTGATTTTACTGATATACGAAAAGCCCTTAGAACAATGACTGCACAAATGACCAATAGTCCCCTGAAGGCTGATAATTTAAAATATTGAGTAGTACTTCCACTGGATGTTATAAAGATGAAGAAAGGCAATATTAGAACTATTGAGTGCATTAAATTACAATAACAGCAGGCCTGAAAAGCAAAAATAGTTCGGAATTATTAATTATCATTTTTGCAAATTATAATGGTTATTACAAACTTAAAATTGTTACTGGAATATTGATAAGTATTAAATATGATTAAAATTCTAATAACGAGATAGCCATCTTGTAATAAGGAGATAGCCATCTTGTAATAAGGAGATAGCCATCTTGTAATAAGGAGATAGCCATCTTGTAATAAGGAGATAGCCATCTTGTAATAAGGAGATAGCCATCTTGTAATAACGATATAGCCATCTTGTAATAAGGAGATAGCCATCTTGTAATAGCGAGATAGCCATCTTGTAATAACGAGATAGCCATCTTGTAATAAAGAGATAATGAGAATAACTATTTTTCCTTTGACCCTAATGGTCTTCCATACAATATCACTTGAATGTGATGGGGCCATATAATTGTACCAATACTTTTTAGGCTAAGGAGATTATATAATCATTAACAAAATCAAAATCAAGAAAACAATTAATTAGGAACAGATAAAATCCAAATATTACGGGCTGTCGCGACCGCAGGGTTTAGCAATATGAAGTCAACCCGCATCACATCCCAAACTTAGGCTGCCCGTCTACAGCTAGCTCCGCCTGTGAACAGGCCCTAACTTAATTAACCGACATTTTAATTCCTACATCGACGATTTTAGTCGAAAACACTGAGTACGCTTTTTAGAAATTTTTAGAAGTATTTATTTCTCTTCTATTGTCATATTGAATGCAATTAAATATGTTTATTTAGCCATTGTGTGTATGAAAGATGTCAAAGTAATCAGAGCCGAATAACAATATAGTCCTCTAATTATTCAATATGGCGGCGCACATGAAAGATAATTTCATAGAGGCGGTTTTGTTTGCGAAGACAAATTTAGGAGTATCTAACCTTGTTTTGAAAGATAAACAGATTGAAACGCTAAAGACAGTTTACAATGGTAAAGGCTGTATTGCATTATTACCCACTAGCACATATATATCACTTTTACCGGAGTGGCAGAAGTTGACATTTTGCCAAGCTGACATGTGTTTGCATAGAACACGTGCTTCGAGGGTTATTTTTACACTGTTGCGTATACAAAGCCGTAGTCCAGTCGATAAGCCCCGCCTCAAAATGATCACGTGAGCGTTTTAAATGGACGGTATTTAGAGCAGTGATCATATTCTCGAAGTATGACGTAGATCGCTGCGTGCAGTATGCCCGCATGAATGCAGGTCAAATTAAAAAATAACGAAACCCAAACTATTCCAAATTAAACTGTAATTAAACATGTCGATCGTCCCTATTCCGGTAAATGTGATGCAATTATTGTTCGATTACATATCCTTTCCATTTTTTGAATATATACTTTTGCTGATATCTTTTTATACTTCTTTACGCTACGTATCTTACTGGTATAAAAGGAATAGTCGCGCTTGTATGCTTTGACGTGTTCCCATATATATCAATAATTGTACGTAATGCTACTAATTTAGTTTATTTTTTAGTGCCTGTTTATAAGAAAATAGTTGTACGTAATGCTACTAATTTAGTTTAATTTTTTTGTGTCTGTTCATGAAAATAGTTGGTTATTAACCGCCCTTGTTTTACCTGTTTCCATGTCACTAATTTCTTTTTTTCCCAGAAACAGAACATGATGTAGTTGTTCAATGCTACACCTCATCAACAAAAACATATTTACGAATACCAGATAATGGAACTTATAGTTATTTTGCAACTAAATATGACCCAAGTTGTCACCCAGACGGTCTAACCTGTGGCACAAGAATATTTTCGACATTCGAAATAGTTATATATGGGAGCGTAAGTATTTTATGTTTTCATCTGGGGACTAGGCCTTTAGTGATGATGCCATGGCTTTAGCGCCGTTTAGCGCCAGTGTTAAATGACCTATTAACTCCAGATTTCCCAGCGTGGTCCCCCCTTTCCAGTGATGCAGGACGGAGGGCCTGACAAGAAGAGCTGTTTAGTCGTTCGGATGGGACCCCCCCCCCGAGGTCCCGTGTACACAATGTCGTTCACGTAAAAGATCACTTGACAATTCGATATAAGAGTAGGCCGTAGTGCCGCTGTCCGGGCAAAATTTTCCTCATGGCATACTGTATGGCGTATACCCATCTTCATTAGCCCAGTTCGGAGCAAAACAGTAGGACGTTAAACCCTATTTCATATCATTTTGCATCTGTTTGTTAAAGTGATAGTACAACAAGATAATTATAGTTTAATCATATAGAAGAACAGGAAAAATGGACGGGGAATGGCAGCACCCCCTTAAAAGAATAGCAGATGCTGTACAGTCCGTTAGATCCGTGTAGCTGCTGAACCAAACGATGCTGCAGGCGAAGAGACTAGATATAAGAGTAGATATAAATAAAAATATAAAAATCCCTCTCAACAGTAGTACAAACAGATTTTAAGTAGAATAATCATTATTTGTACATCGTATATATTTGAGAATTCTGTGACGCCACTACAATTGTGTATATAAAGGTGGCACAGGATTAATTAATTGTACATGTATCATTTGAACAATACGAAGGCCCATTAGTGCGAAACAAAAAAAAATGTTAATACCTTTGAACGAATTAGTTATGTCGTTTGAAAGAATTAGTTATGTCGTTTGAACTAATTAGTTATGTCGTTTGAACGAATTAGTTATGTCGTTTGAACGAATTAGTTATGTCGTTTGAACGAATTAGTCACGTCGTTTGAACGAATAAGTCATGTCGTTTGAACGAATTAGTCATGTCGTTTGAACGAAATAGTCATGTCGTTTGAAGGAACTAGTCATGTCGTTTCAACGAATAGTCATGTCGTTTCAACGAATAAGTCATGTCGTTTCAACGAATAAGTCATGTCGTTTCAACGAATTAGTCATTTCGTTTCAACGAATAATTCATGTCGTTTCAACGAATTAGTCATGTCGTTTCAACGAATAAGTCATCTCGTTTCAACGAATAAATCATCTCCTTTCAACGAAACCTTTGTCCCTCCCTCTTTAAACTTTGTTAATTTTTCTTTTTCTTGAATTACCCTTTGAATGCGATCTTGATCGAGTAGAACTGAAATCAAGGATGATAGCTTTAGGCGGAGCCGCAGGAGACGATGATCCCTTGCCATTCTGGTTGGAAGTGCTGGGAATAATCCCAACATCTTCAGTTCGAGGCAAGGTTGATGAACCCCCGCCACGCAAAGAATCGATAATTTGATTCGAGCTCTGACTCGTTTGAGATGAGCTCGATACCCTTTTATTATGATCTGACGATATTAATATTTTAGGCATTTCTACTTTATTAGGCCAGGTTATGTCTTGTCTGCACGGAAATGGTATTGGTAGAAACTTTGGCTACACTTGAATAAGATTTCCCTTGTGGTGCAATGGGAAAAAGTGCAGCCGGTTCTACCTGCTTACGAGCATCAAAGTAAGATATTTTCCGTTCAGCCATGATCTGTTGGATTCGTTTCTCTTTCTGCCAAATGGGACATTCGCGAGAGTAAGCAAAGTGCTTACCCTTGCAGTTTAAACAACAAAAATCCGCCTGGCAGGTAGCACTCTCGTGGCCATCATGGCCATAGCGAGCACATGTGTCTTTGCCTCTGCAGACAGTTTTGCTGTGTCCAAACCTTTGGCATTTGTAACAGAGTCTTCGGTATTTCGGGACGATTGAAAGTGAGGATGCAGGTGCTTGTTGCAATCACCTTATCTCCTCTGCGTACGCTAATTCTTTTTACATGCGAAACACCTTGAGATGAAAAGTATTCTACCATTTCATCCTCACTGCTACCTTAAAGACCTCTATTTGAATTTATCGACCTGTGTGGAGATACTTTGATATATATGTTTGCCAAGGATGCTGATTGAAGTAGCATGCCAGCATGCTGCACCTTGGTACATTCTATCAAGATTGTTCCATTTTTTTAGTTTTTTAATAGCCTTAGGTTCACAGGCTAAGCCGGCTATACCTTTGGCTATTAAGAAGGGTGAAACTTTAGACATGTCAGTAGAGGGACTCTCAATCAAGAGGAACCTCGGCCATGCCTTTGAATTTTTTTTTGAAGTAATAAATAAATTAGAATCTTACTCTGTATTAGGACGTTTCTGTTTCTTGCTTTGTTCTTTCAGTGGGGTTGGGGGATTGGGGAATCCATGAATATTTTTTTTAATTTTCACCCCTCCTCATCCCCCAGATTACTACCCTATCTACCAGGGGGAGGACTAGCACGGATAACCAGTGCATGGCCTCAGGGTTCGACGATTGGTATACTCAAGCCAGAAAGTCCCAACCTGATTGACGCAAGTCGTCGCTCTGTAGAATGTACTAGGACACAAAGGTAGGTAGTATGCAGGGTGAATAAACAACAGAGCATTAAACTGGGAAAGGGTACATTCTACAGAGCTAAAAACGACCAAAGCCGATTGATCAGAGTGGGTCACTCTGACCACACGTCTAGGTGAACCATGGGCCAAAGTAATGTGTTGCAGAGAAAAGGCTCAGTTACCAGGATTCCACTCTCCACCGACACGGGTCGCAACGCACGGCAAACACGTTGCCCCATGACAGGGATCCTTTTAGTCGCCTTTTACGACACGCAGGAAATGCGAAGTGTATATTCTTATCAAACCCTACACCCCAGGGGGGGGGGGGGGCGGGGCAGCCATATTGGAAATATTCTTAATATGTGATCATTTTACACAGTCGTATACGGCAGAAATGGAATCTGCACCCCGAAAACATATATCTGGCAGAAATGGAATCTATGCCCCTGAAAACATATATATTGACACCAAACACAACTACTTAATCAAAATCAGCACATCGTCCGATTTTCCCGCCAAAAATGGTCGCCATCTTTGGAAATATCTTCATGGAGTGATGGAAAAATATCTGAAATATAGTCACGACCACTGCCAATATTAATACATTGCTAAATCACAGTTGATATGTCGATAACATTATAAATAAGGTGAAAATAAAAAAATAAGTTGCAATATTGTCGCAAAATAGCTGCCCTTAGATAATGACTTCCATATTAGAAGACCTACTCAGAAAAAATGTCAACATTGTTTATTTTTAAACATTAAACATCAAAACCTACAAAATAAAGCTTATTCCACGATTTCTACCTGAAAAGCCGATGGATGGAAATTATGTAACAAATCTTATCGGACTAGAGATACTAATTCGTTAAAACGAGATAATTAATTCGTTCAAACGAGATAATTAGTTCGTTTAAACGAGATAATTAATTCGTTCAAACGAGATAAGTAATTCGTTCAAACGAGATACTAACTAATTCAAGCGAGATACTATTTCATTCAAATGAGGTACTAATTCGTTCAAACGAGATAGTAACTCGTTCAAACGAGATAGTAACTCGTTCTAACGAGATAGTAACTCGTTCTAACGAGATAGTAACTCGTTCTAACGAGATAATTAATTCGTTCAAACGAGATAATTAATTCGTTCAAACGAGATACTAACTCGTTCAAACGAGATACTAATTCGTTCAAACGAGATACTAATTCGTTCAAACAGATTTTAAGTAGAGATAAGAAGTTGTTTATTCTTCATAACGTTGCGGGTGATATGACCCTTTTTCCACGAAGGCCCATTAGTGCCAAACAAAATATAAATATTAATCCGTTCAAACGAGATACTAATTCGTTCAAACGAGATACTAATTCGTTCAAACGAGATACTGACTCGTTCAAACGGATTAATATTTATTTTTTGTTTGGCACTAATGGGCCTCGTAGAAAAAGGGTCATATCACCCGAAAGGTTATGAAGAATAAACCACTTCTTCTCTCCACTTAAAATCTGTTTGTGCTACTGTTGAGCGGGGATTTTTATACTTTTATATAATAAACTATTTACCCAATATCGAAGAATTTGGTTGTACAGAGGGTCCGTCGCCCGTCCGATTTCTCTTATGAATTTCTGTTTCAGAATTCAATGGTTGTTCATATGACGATTTGGAACAACTCCATTGAAATTTTAGGTTTTGAATCGACACTTGCATATTTAGCTCCCCATTTTTTTGTACACATGTATTCTTTTGAACGTAATACCAAATACCGAATGATGAATACAGAATTCAATACAAGTGATATAAAATTGAAATATAAGTTGCTGAGGAGTTTATGCATGGGGATGTAGTCATTATCATAATTATTATGATAATGACTACATCCCCATGCATAAACTCCACTACCATATATCCGCGTCTGCGAAAACTATATTAGGGTCATTCCATGTCAAGTGGGCCCACCCTCTCAAAAAAATCCGGGAAAAATATACGTTATTGTACATGTAAAAACTAGAAACTGTGCAAAATTTGTGGTGTGTAGCTTGAAAATTGACTGATCACAGTGATTTGAGTTTCATGAGTTACCGATGAGTTTTTGAAATAAAATATGTATCAATAATTTACTTTAGTTTCAGATATCTTATTTGTACCTTTCTACAAAAGGAAAAGGGATGTTTAAAAGTTAGTGGCAGTGTTGATTAGGGCAAAGGAGAAACCCTATCTGAATTTAAATTTTCGGATCATATACTAACTTTGAACAGTTCTTTCCATTTTCCTGTATCAAGTGACAACGTAACTAAGGATACGCCAAAAACTGAAAAATTTGTCACATTATTGTTTCGATTTCAGACTCTGCTCCACGTTAATGAGCCAGTTTTACACTGAGTTGAACGAATTGACGATTCTATTTACTAATCCCCCACAAATTTAATTGCAGATTATTTACATGTTTCCCGATTTAACTCGTTCAGATACAGACTGTGATGGCCCAGAAATTTTTAGAGCGGGTAACAATTGTGACCCTAACTGCGCTGTGACAGATGATGGTTCATTTCAAATAGATGTACGTGGTAGCGGTACGAAACTAGGAATATATGTAAGTTTTATGCCATGTATTATTAGCTGACCCATTCAGATCTGGACACGGGCGTATTACCATACATCAGATCCGAAACGACCCTGCTGTCCAGTATTGACATTAAACGTTGTTTATCTTTAGGGTTATTAAATCATAAGGAATCATTTACACAGACCGGCATGACATAATTTTATACTGTAAAGCCTATTTACTTATACGCATTAATTTGACCATATCTCAATACAGCATCCATTAATATTTTTAAAGAAAAATTCCATTTTTATTTAATGTGAAATGGTCGACTTACTGTCCATCTGATGTTTCTTGTGACCACTCTACACACTAGAATTTTTGATTAATTATATTGTTCAAACTTGAAAGGGTCGCCCAGTCTTGTATTTAAAACTTAATGTGAAATGGTCGGCTCATTGTCCATCTAATGTTTCTTGTGACCACTCCACATACCAGAATTCTTGATTAATTATATTGTTCAAACTTGAAAGGACCATTAAGTCAGAGATCACGGAGTTATCCCTCTTTTATGTTATGCATTTAAAACTTGAAGCAGTACTAAAACGTCGATGGTAAATTGCCGAGTGATATCTCCATATAAGTTTTAGTATTACAGCTTGTGAACACAAAACCTTTATAACAACATGTTTAATGAATTTTCTGGGTGAGAAAATTTTGCATTGCTTTGACAGATATCGTTTGTTTGCATATACCAGGCTCCGATAAGCTCGCCTCTTCGTTCCCAAATCCTTACTCTTGTTCCAGTTTTAGTTCACCGTGGATACCATATTCAATAAACAAGTTTCAAATTATTTTTATTGTTGTATTTTGGTGCTATATGTTATTCTGGAAGTCTTTATAAATACACTACATAGTGTCTCTAAGACAGTCATTTATATTTTCATGTTTATTGAATGTGCAGCAATTTCTTTGCTTTAGAATAACTTGGTGGTTGGAGGGGCAAAGCTGGGGCAAAGTCCAAGGTTAAGGGGGCAAAGGCATGAGCTTCAATTACGGATAGGAGGACTCCCCCAGAAATGTTTGAAAAACAGTCTGCCGGAAGTGCAGCCTGGCAGTATTTCAAGCACTGATCGTTAAGATAAAGTGTCAAACGAACCTTGGCGAAGCCCACTCACGAGCGCCAAAGTAGGGAGTCCTTACGGAGGGTACGGGGGACGTCACCAAGAAAATTTAGAAATATAGATTGCCGGAAATGCTGTCTGACAGTATTCAGACAGGCACCGATCGTCGAGATAAATTCGAGCTGACCAGATACCGCCCGTCGCCTGATCACTAGTTTATCCGACCAGAGAACAAAGTGTCAAACGAACGAACTTGCAAACCTCAACGAAGTCACCTCATGAGTCCTTACGAGGGTATTGGGGTCCTCCCCACGAAAATTTTGAAAAATAGACTGCCGGAAATTCTGTCTGACAGTAGTCAGACACCGATTGTCGAGAAAAATAGAGCTGATCTGATACCGTCTGTCGCCTGATCACTAGTTTATCCGACCCCAGAGAGGAAAGTGTCAAATGAACGGAATTGCGAACCTCAACGAAGCCCCCGAAAATTTGAAAAGTAGACTGTGGGAAATGCAGTTTGACAGTATTTCAGGCACTGATCGTCGAGATAAATAGAGCTTACCAGATACCGTCTGTCGCCAAATCACTAGTTTATCCGACCAGAGAGGAACGTGTCAAACGAACGAAGTGAGTGAATCAAAGTGAATGAATATTTTCGCCACGATATTTTGAGAAATAGATTGCCGGAAATGCAGCCTGGCAGTATTTCAGACACTGGTCGTCGTCGAGATAAATAGAGCTGACCAGATACTGTTCGTCGCCAAATCACCAGCTTAATCGAACAGAGAGGAAGGTGTCAAACGAACGAAGTGAGTGTATCAAGTGGATGTATATTCTCGCCGCGTTGAACCTATACCCAAAAACTTTGAGGATCGTAAAAAGCACTTCTCAAGTGGTTCACGTGTTATTGTTTATAGTAGGTTTACAGCAGGATGGACTTGGTAAGAAATCACTCAACTCTACAACATTTATGTCTATGACTGAGTGGGAATGTGGGATTTAATCACCGTAGACGGTATTGACTACGGAAACGTATCACAAATACTTTTTTTTTTATTTTCTAAAATTACTGGGGGGGGGGGGGGGAGGGGGCGGGCAAACAGAGAGCAGACTAGATTTATGGGAGGGCAAATGCCCCCCCCCCTTTCCTCCCCTTAGCGCCGCCACTGCTACTTTTCGTCACACATCATGTAGGTAACGAATTTCTATATTAACACCTTTCTTACAACTAAAATAATTCTTAATATACTATTCAAAAAAAGTAGGGGATATTTGATTTTTAAGTGTTATTAAAGTCACCTATTGAAACTGACGAAGAAACAAATGACAAAATGAAATTAAGTTCACATTCATCGATTTATTCCAAATGATCGTTAGACTAAGTAAGGCACAGACTGACCATTATAAGGGTAAAATGATACCCGGGGTCAAACAGCAAAGTTACCACAGCATCACAACCAAGTCAGTAACGGGTAAATCCTCCTCTGTTTGCCAAACAAGCATTGATCCGACGTGGCATACTCCTAATGAGACGTCTAAGGTCATTTTGGTCCAGATTGTCCCATTCCTGTTGCAACGCAGCAGCAAGTTCTTGGACATTGGCAGGACGTTGTTGACGTTGACGTAACCTCTGTCCAAGCATTTCCCAGACATGCTCGATGGGGGAGAGGTCGGGACTCAGTGCTGGCCAAGGTAATGTGGTGATGTTCTGTTGTTGGAGGTAACCTGTAACGATCCTGGCCCTGTGACATCTTGCGTTGTCATCCTGGAAGATAAACGGCGGCCATGACGTCGTGCGAACGGCACAACATGGACTGCCAAGATGTTGTCCCGGTAGTACTGGCCTGTAACACGCCCTGCAACAACATGTAAAGCCGTTCTTCCAGCAACAGTGATGCCTCCCCACACCATAACAGAACCACCCCCAAATCGATCATGTCTGATGACGTTAACGTCTTGGAAGCGCTCGTTTCGACGACGCCACACCCTCCTACGTCTGTCCAAAAAATCAACAGTGAACCTTGACTCATCTGAAAACATCACATTGCTCCAGCGTCGATTATCCCAGTGTTGACGATCCCTACACCAACGACGTCTTGCCTGAATGTGATGATCTCTCAAACAAGGGATCACGCGAGGACGTCGGGCGCGAAGGTGACCCCTATGCAGTCGATTCCGAATCGTCTGGCCACTCACTCTCACACCAGTGTCTGTTTGAAGACGAGCGCTGATCTGATTTGCTGTGATGACACGATTTCTCAAGGCCAAGATACGGATAAAGCGATCCTGGGCTTGAGTTGTCGCCCTTGGTCGACCTGAGCGTGGTCTGTCCTGTACAGATTGTGTATCACGGTATCTGGACCATAGCCTGCTTATGACAGACTGAGAAACATTCATCGTCCGCGCCACAACCGCCTGTGTTGTGCCGATCTGTAGCATGCCAAGGGCACGTAACCTTTCATTTTGGGTAAGCCGACGCATATCAAAATTTGTTTTCTGGTCACTAAAACAATTAAACTGATGTTTCCACCCTGGAATTCAATGCCACAATGACTGTAACATTCAAAGTCAGAGTCGTGCAAATCTTGGGTTGGACCCCCATGATGATCCCAAGCATCACCTGCATTCCATGCGGTAGCTATTGGTGCGTTTGGGCGTCACATGTAACTGGAAATGTTTCTTCTGTTAGGTTCTATAGTGACTTTTTTCGTAGTCATTTGCATATTTTAGTATTATGCCCCCAAAATCAAATATCCCCTACTTTTTTTGAATAGTATAGTATTACACTGTGCTCCATTTAAAATTGGATTTCATTTTTTTCAGCCTATATCAGATGGAAATATTGTCTACTCGAATAACGACCAGTTATTAACCGGGGCTTGTCCTGGATGTATAGCAAATTGTGCTAGTGTGGGTCTCAAAAAATTATATCTTGCTGAAAACACAAGTATGTTTATCTTTTTATCATCAAATTTCAGGCGAGTTGTCTTACAGTCGACAAACTGAACGTGGTTAAATGTTTCTGTTCGTTTAAGATTTAGTAAAACTTTTTAAACTTTGAAAAACAATTTTTTTAACTTGCGATTGATCTAAATTTCAATTGGTTCTATCATTTAAATACACTGTACACAATTTACAAGGGCATACGTTCAATGTCGTTGCCAAACTTTTGTCTGCGAAAACTAAAGTTTGACAGCAAAAGTCTGCAATTACATTTACAGCGCGGTCCTTGAATTTCGACTTTTATAGTCCATGCTCTTAGTTTCTTCTTCCTTGAGGCTGAACGGGTCGGTGTGCGGTTATGCGATGTGGACGTATTATGTCGTTGACCCTGTCCACCCGGACGTCTGGAAATGAAATGAAATGTTGTTTTATGGCACGTCAGCTACATTGCTCCAAACATATGGTGAAATATACGAGACAGGCTATAAGATATCACAATACTATTTATTTATATGCTTAAATATCACAGTTCTTAAGTTTAAAAATAAATATCATGAACTTTTAAGCATACAAATATTAAAATAGATACCTGAAAATATATATACAATTAAAATTTAAAATAAAAAACCTGTCTCTGTTAAAAAGTCTAACAATTTATGATATAAACCCGGTTGGTCAAACATGTGATGTAATGACTGACAACGGTAAAAATGCGATCTAACACCCTTGAGATGCTTGCACTCAATCAAAATGTGCTTCACTGTCAAAGGAACATGGCAGTGTTCACATTCTGGTTGAGGCTCTCGCTTTAATAAGAAAATGTGAGTTAAAAAAGCATGACCAATACGAGAGCGACACAAAACAGTCTCATCTCTCCTGCTAGACCTGTAGGAACTAGGCCAAACTCCAAGGATAGGCTTGGGTGATGACGTTTATCTGTGTCTGCAAGACCCCAAGGCCGTTGCCAGCGGTCATATATAAAATGGTTGATACAAGATTTAAAATCTGTAAAGGGTAAAAGAAGTTGTAATATGTGAAGATCTAAAGCAGACTTGGCAGCTAAGTCTGCTTGATCATTCCCTTTAATATCAACATGACTGGGGAGTCAGCAAAAGACTGTGTCCTTGCCAACAATCTCGTGTGATAGTAGCAGATGATAAATGTCTGCTACTAATGGGTGTACAAGCTGTTTATTGTTTATGCTTGCAAAGAGGACAGAGAATCAGTAAATATGACGTGTTTTAAATTAGAAGATGATTGAATAAACTCCATTGCCTGAAAGATGGCCTGGAGCTCAGCAGTAAATATGGAAGCAACAGGTGGAAGTCTGGCAGACATGATTCCAGATGGCGTGATGGTAGCCGAAGCTACGCGATCACCATCTTTGGGACCATCTGTGTAAATGGGAGTATAATCACCATATTTAGACCTCAGCTCTCGAAAGATAGCCTGAAACACCGTAGAACTAGTATCGCTCTTTTTGTTTTTCGTTAGATCTAAATCGGTCTTTGGAGGCGATATAGTCCAGGGTGGAGTACTAATCAAAGGGGTATTCGCAATACTGTCATGACTGATGCCAGCCTCTGACAAAAGGGATTGGATGCGAATACCGAATGATGGAGTAACATTAGTTTTCATTAAATACAGATGTTCCTGATATGGTCTAAATATGGTGTTATATGAAATATGATGAGGCAGAGATGTAATTTTTGTAGCATACTGCAGTGCTAGTTTATCACGTCTGTCGTGCAAAAGAGGGCTCGTAAGCCTCGACTTGTAAACTGTGCTCCTAAACTGATTCTAAGTTCTTGGTTGTGTATGGTGTCGATCACTTTGAGATAGGACTCGCGGACAGACCCATACACAATACACCAATAATCGAGTTTAGATCTTAATAAAGCTCGATATAATCTGAGCAAGACCTTACGGTCTGTTCCCCAGTCAGTGTTTGATAAAACTCTCAATATGTTGAGGGCTTTCAGACATTTCTTCTTCAAGGTTTTAATATGAGGGATAAATGATAATATCGTATCAAATATCAAACACACGAATTTCGTTTCATCTACAACTGGAATGGGACAACCATCCAGTGTAAGTTCCGGATCAGGATGTAAACCTCTTGTTTGACATAAGTGCATGCACACAGTCTCGGATTTCGAAAATCGAAATCCATTGTCAGTTGCCCATCGTTGACTAGAATTCAAGCAAGGTGCAACTGACGTTCGATTGTCTGCATACTTGTCGATCCGTAACACATCTGAAAGTCCTCAACATAAAGAGAGCCGTCGACCCCACGTTTAAGGCACGTTGCTATGGTATTTATTTTGATGGAAAAGGAGTGGGAGATAATATACTTCCCTGAGGAACTCCAATTTCCTGGGGAAATGGGTCAGAGAAAATTGATCCCAAATGTACCTTAAACGACCTATCTTCTAAGAAGTTTTTAATGAAGATAGGTAAGCGACCCCGCAGACCGAGATTATACAGGTCGCGCATGATACCACATTTCCATGTGGTATCATAAGCTTTCTCCAGATCGAAAAATATAGAAACTAAATGTTGTTTCTGGATGAAAGTATCCCTGACAAATGTTTCAAATCTAACGAGATGATCAAGAGTGCTCCTTGGAGATCTGTAATGAGGTTGTTTGAGTCAAGGTACCAAAGAAGCCTTCGATTGATCAATCTCTCCATGGTTTTGCAAATGCAGCTAGTTAAAACGATTGGACTATAAGTGGTAGGATTCGTAGGATCTTTACCCGGTTTAGGGGTGAGAATTATTGTGGCTTCATGCCACGAAGGAGGGAAATTCCCATCAACCCAAATTCCGTTATAAAGATCTAATAATGTTAAAAGTATAGAAAAAGGTAAATGTTTTAAAATCTGGTAGTGAATTTCATCTGGACCAGTTGCAGTATCTCGAGCTTGTTTAAGAGAATCACGGTGTATAGCAATAGAAAACTTTTCATTATAACATTCATCATTACTGCTGATGTTTACTGCCCTGAAAGGCATCAGGGGAGAATTTTGATGATGAATTGAATGAGAAAGTACTGGCCAGAGATTTAGCGATATCAGGGATTTGGAAGGGATACGGGAATTTATCCTTGAGACATAACCTTGCCATGAATACTTCTTTGCTTGGCGTGTGGTTCTACGGGTCTTCGCCCGGACCATTTTGTATGCTGCAACATTCTCCATCTCTTAAAATACGACCACGCTCGTTAAGAGCGGATTTGCAATCATTATTATACCATGTTTTATTGAAACGTTTGGGCTCAGCTACATCTTGAAGAATTGAAGTGAATAAGGCCATGGGCTCATCTGCATCTTCTAACTCTTTTGCATCAAGAGAGAAGAGACACAAATATTCAAAAAGAGCCCAATCAGCCTTATGCAACTTCTACCTCTGCGGCCTTTCAACCCGAGAGGGTCCATTATTATCTATCAAGATAGGAAAGTGGTCACTGCCACACAGATCTTCATTCACTCTCCATGTAAAATCCTGAAACAGGACCAAATAGCAAATGGTTAGATCAAGGGAAGAAAAAGAAGCTGTGACAGGATGTAGATAAGTAGGCGAGTCATCATTTAACAAACACAAATTATTAATGTTAATGAAGTCCGTATTTGTTTACCTCTGTTATTATCATCTGGAATACCCCAGAGTGAATGATGCCCATTGAAATTTCCCGTAATTATAAACGGGAGGGGAAGTTGTACAACAAGGTCATCAATATCTCTGGGGTTCAGATGTAAGCTAGGGGATAAATATACAGAGCAGAGTGCGGAAGGAATATGTAGAGTCACCCTCACTGCAACTGCCTGCAAAGGCGAATTGATGGTGACTTTACTCTGCGGAACATTTCCATTCAGGAAAATGGAATCACCACCGTGTGCTCTACCATCATTATTAGCAAAATGATGATATTCAACAAGATGTGTTAAGACAACTGAATTCTTTAAACATGTTTCTTGCAAACAAATAGCTAAGGGGTTAAATTTTTTAATTAATATTTGAACTTCATTAAAATTGGGTTTAAGACCACGACAATTCCATTGAATTATGGAATTGGCCATTTTCAGGGAGGTTTACATAGGCGTACGGGCTCGATGACAGTTAGGGGGGCAGAACCAGAAATGCCCGAAAAAAATTTGGGTTTACAGAGAGCGACGGTCTTCCTTGAGAGGCGAAGAGAGCGGAGCTTACCTTTGCCCCTCCCCCCCTCCCCTCCCCCCCCCCCTCAAAAGAAAATTTTGGAATATTTGACGGCTGCAAACCCGTTTTCCTGCTATTTCAGCCCGTGAATAAAGTAACTCCAAAGTGGTCTAATATAGCCTTATTAAGGTGGCTGACTCGAATTTCAATCAATCGTTCACATTCCACGAAGACGGGACCGTTGGGAGAACATTTAACTGCCGCAAACGCGTTTTCCTGCTATTCCAGCCTGTGAATACAGCAACTTCAATTTGGTCCAATATAGCCTACCTGGCTGACCGGAATTCCAAAACAGCAAATCAATCATCGCTGGGTTCGGGGGTATACCCTCCCGGAGAAAATTTTTTGAAAATTTAACCACCGCAAATGCGTTTTCTGCTATTCTATCCCGTGTAAACTCCAAAAGTATCTAATGGATTTGTAACCGAAATCCCACTCTGAATTCCAACCATCCAATCAAACTGTTGCAGCTGCATTCACAAACAATAATCGATGCCCGAAAAATGTCGCACAAAGTAGAGTCGCTCCAGGCAACATTTTTTAATCCATAGTCAACTCTTCGAGAGGCGAAGAAGCGGAACTGACCTTGTATGGACCCCCCAAGAAAATTTTGGAATATTTGACAGCCACAAACGCGCTTCCTGCTATTCCAGCCCGTAAAATTAGTGTTTTATTAGATTTCGGGCACTTTGTTTTTCACTTTACCCATCTGCCCTAAAAATCAGCTTGCCCGAAAGTTAGGGGGCAGCTGCCCCCCCCTGCCCCTCTGGCTCGTACGCCTATGGAGGTTTAACATGACTTCTGTGATGTTGTTTGGGGTCATGTATTTCTACAACATCCACGAGATTGTCCTGTATCCCGAACCTGTTAAAGGTTCCGTCAGGATCCTCGTCACCAGTCCTACTACGCAAGGTATTTAATTTTTAACTTTTGGGAACTCCCTTACTATAACGTTCCTTGTTAGCGTTTTTGGGTGGATCTCCACCAATTAGTTGAGGAGTGTGGGGGGCACAATCTCATCAATCTCAGACTTCCCAGACTTATTATGGGTGAGAGAAACATTTACAGGTTTTGAAGGTATGGGAGGTTTCTTCTGTGACGAGGATTCTGTCGCAGCTAGAAATTCAGCAGGTGTTTGACAAGCAATGGAAGTGGTCTTCGGCTTGACTGCATTTGCAAAAACACATTGCAAATGTAGGGTGACCCATGTACTCACAGAAATATAGTCCATCGCTGATAGTTCGAGACTACCCCTGAAGCGTGCACATTCGCCGTGCCGAGACCAACTTTCTGACAGTATGATACTATAAATAGCCATGGCACGTGCAATTCTCTACAAATCTATCAACTATTACAGCCGTAAAAAATTTATTTGTTGACGATTTTGAATATCAGTAAAATTAAGCTTCTTGGTTATTACAGCAGATTTAGAAATTACGTTCGTTTCATTTTTTAAATCGCTTTATCATTAACTGTACCGTTAAGAGCGGCATCTTTTGGTTTAGTACAAATACTATCTCTGAATCACTCGGGTTAGACAGGAACATGATACTAGTAGTAGTTTCATTTTACTTTTACAGGCTTCTTAAAACGATTGTTGAGCTACCTAACGTGCTTATTTCTAAATTCAATTTCTTGTTCTAGCTTTCTGTTATGTTTCGTAAAAAAGTAGTCTTGATTATCCCGACCTGTCAATCAGACGTAGAATGGTCGATAGACTGGTTAAGCGAGACTAATTTCAAAACAAGGGCACGTAACCTATCTTTTACTCAAAAGTGTCTGGATGTTACGGACGACTCTTGGAACCAGTTTTCAGTCTATTATTTATACGTGATTAATGGCCATAGCTTATTAAGTACAACATGATCTTTTATTTAGTGACTATAATTGTGTGAAACTGATATAGGGCACTCTCTGGAATAATCAAAATGAGGCCCTTAGCAGTTAATACAACGGTGGCCGAGTTGACAAGATGTACTTTCGTGACCATCTTGTCCACACCGAACACACTTTGCTTTCACCTTACATACGTTTTACTGTGTCCAAAGCGCTGACAATGAAAGCAACGCGATGGATTTGTGATGTATGGGGTAACTGGAATGGCAAGAAAACCAGCTTTGATCATCCTAGGTAGATCTGGTTTATCAAAGGTCAGGATGTAAGTGTTGGTTTGGATAATATTACAATTACGTCTGATAGAAATACGTTTGACGTAGATAACACCGTGTGAGGCGAGATTTTTTTCAAGCATCTCTTCCTCACAGCAGCCTTCTAAATCCTGAGACCGTATAACACTTCCTTTTTGGTGGTAGACAGTGTGGCTTGCAGACTTTTATAATCTTGACGTACCCGTTCTACTAAGAGAGTTATGCAACTTTGATTGAAATGTTGGCTAAAGTCGTTGGTTTTAATAAAGATGATGCATGTGACTCTTTACCACATTCCACTAACAGAGTACCATTTCTCATTTTCTTGACGCTTTTGGGCTCACCGTCCAAGCCAGCAAGACCTTTAGCAATCAAAAAAGGAGAAGTTTTAGCTAAACTAGTATCATTCGTACTCTGTATAACATGAAATCTAGGCCCGGTTCGGGATGTTTTATTTGGTATATTATTAGGTTCCGTATCCTCAGTAGCCATGAGTGTAATTTTAAAAGATTCATCCCTACCTGCTCTCCAACCACCAAAGGGTTACAATGTTCATGAAGGTTACTGCGCGGATATCCAGCGCATACGCCCGAAGAGGACAGACAGGGATATACCTAGACAAAGTAAAGATTATATATTTTTACTTTATCCAGTTGACCCAAGCCGCTGCTTTAGAGTAGACACGCAGGCCACAAAGGTAGAACTGCAACAAATACATTACAGAATTATGGGATGTGCCTACTCGTCAGCTAAACACGACCAAAGTCGATTGATCAGAGTGGGCCACTCTGACCCCCGTCTAGGTGTAGGGTGCCCCGCGCAGTCCAATTTAGCCTCTAAGAAATTTTGTCTTACCTGGAGAGGTGTTGACTGTGCAAAGACGAATTTATCAATGATGACGAAACAGACTCGGGCACACTGAGAGCACGTGCTCGGAGCAAATATTCACTTACATGGCCATGCACGTGGTATTGTCACAACATCAAATGGTATATAAAGACATGTTAACATTTTTTTCATCACGCGTTTGTCTTTCAATATTATTGGATCGCTAACTACGTTAAAAATTCTAAAAATTATTGTCGTTTTTATTTTTCAATTCGCTATATATTTACAGAGTGCTGTCATTTAGTTTCGGCGATTTCACATCTCCCAATAACGTGTGTTGGCCAGGGCAAGATAAGAGTACAACCGGTATCAGTGAAATGAAATTCGATCGTTTGTCTCTTATCGCTCGTTACTTCAGTCAGTTATATAGAAGGACAACTCATGTTTGTCATATTTGACGTCACTTCCCGTTTCTTCACGTGCTTGTTACACAACTCCCGTAGCAATGATCTCTGTGTTAAAATTATATTTGGGATGTATTTAACGAGCTCATCACATATTTTATAATGACTGACACCAATATTGTCCTTTAAGGGGAAACAAATCTTTTTATTTTGTTTAGGAATTGACCGACGGACTCTTTTTAATTTGTTGTCAATCGATTCAGTTAGCAGGCATGACGTCCAACGATGAATTACTATCCAGCATTGGTTTGGGCGACCACTATGATCTTGGTACAATAACTAAACTCCCCTTTGCAAGAATTACAAATAGGCTAGTACTAGGCATCATTAATAAATTTCCGACCAATACAGAGTACCAGTCTATAATTACTGCTTTAGATGACGACAGCGTGACGTTTGATGACAACGGTATTCGAAGTAGGCTGGTCAGACTGAAGACAAAGATTAGAAACCTGGGTAAACATATAAAGAATTGTAATCTTTAAAATTATATGACGATTATCTCTACGGCCCCTTTTTCCCCGGGATAGTGGACAAGACACCATCGACAGATACCAGCACGATACATTTAATAAATAGAGGGACACAGACATCTGCCGATTCGACTATAACCAAGTTAAATAGGAAAAATAAGAATTTATTAAAGAGGATCAATAGGTATGCAAAAACAATTTTCCGTTTAAAAAATCGACTACGGAAGACCTCAAAAGAATTGATTCGCGCGAAGGCTAATAATAATAAAGTTTTAGCAAATAAAAAAACTGGTTGTAAGTCGCAACCTCGTGGGGAAGAAGTAATTTTGTATGATGTCGAAAATCAAAGATACACTCCAAAATGCCATAATTTGGTCATGCAACTAAAAAACCTCAACGTTTCCAATAGGAACGTCGACGCGGTTATAACCGCATGTTTGGCTGTCGCGGGACGCAAATCTAATTATACTCCAACAAAATCTACAGTTCAGAGAATATCATGTGAGCGCGTCGGTGTATCTTTAAAACATGTTTCGGCATAGGCGTACGGGCTCGATGGCAGTTAGGGGGGCAGAACCAGAAATGCCCGAAAAAAATGTGGGTTTACAGAGAGCGCCGGTCTTCCTTGAGAGGCATAGAGAGCGAAGCTTACCTTGCCCCTCCCCCCTCCCCTCAAAAGAAAATTTTGGAATATTTGAGGGCTGCAAACCCGTTTTCCTGCTATTTCAGCCCGTGAATAAAGTAACTCCAAAGTGGTCTAATATAGCCTTATTAAGGTGGCTGACTCGAATTTCAATCAATCGTTTACAGTCCACGAAGACGGGACCGTTGGGAGAAAATTTTGAAAATTTAACTGTCGCAAACGCGTTTCCTGCTATTCCAGCCTGTGAATACAGCAACTTCCAAAACAGCAAATCAATCATCGCTGGGTTCGGGGGTATACCCTCCCGGAGAAAATTTTGAAAATTTAACCACCGCAAATGCGTTTTCTGCTATTCTATCCCGTGTAAACTCCAAAAGTATCCAATGGATTTGTAACCGAAATCCCACTCTGAATTCCAACCATCCAATCAAACTGTTGCAGCTGCATTCACAAACAATAATCGATGCCCGAAAAATGTCGCACAAAGTAGAGTGGCTCCAGGCAACATTTTTTAATCCATAGTCAACTCAGTACAAATTCGTGGTATTCAATTAAAAGAAAAGTAAAATTAGTGTTATATTAGGGCTCGATAACAGTAAGGGAAGCAGAACTAGAAATGCCTGAAAACATTTCGGGTAGCGGCAGTTTTCTTCGAGAGGCGAAGAAGCGGAACTGACCTTGTATGGACCCCCCAAGAAAATTTTGGAATATTTGACAGCCACAAACGCGTTTCCTGCTATTCCAGCCCGTAAAATTAGTGTTTTATTAGATTTCGGGCACTTTTTTTTCACTTTACCCATCTGCGCGAAAAATCAGCTTGCCCGAAAGTTAGGGGGACAGCTGCCCCCCCCCCCCCTGCCCCCCTGGCTCGTACGCCTATGTGTTTCGGAAAACCTAAAGTCAGCGAAAAACACCACTTTATATACGGACGAAACTACAAAATTTGGCTCCATATGCAATAACTGCTGACTCGACTCATACGCCAAATATTATTGGTCTTCGAAATATGGCTGATAAATCTGCGCAAAGTACTCTTACACCTTTAAATGAAATTTTGGCAGATCTTGATGATATAGCAAATCTGTAATTTTCCAAATTAGAAATACAATGTCAGACAGAGCCAGCACCGGAAAGCTTTTTAACACTTTATTTACACAGTACAGAGGCATTATTTGCTCTAAATTAGTAGAAAACTGGTCAGATTTATCAGATTCAGAGCGAAATATTCACCTAAATATAAATCATTTCTTTTGCGGTCTTCATCTACTAACTGGTTTGGCCGATAAAAGTGCGTCTGAATTGAAGAAATTTGAGGAAATGTATTTTAAAACGTATTCGGCCCAAACGTTTAAAACCGCTTCTTCATTTTTGCCAAACGAACCTCGGTGTGTTCGATTGATTCGGACCATCTGTAAAGCCTTTACACAGGGTGGGGACAAAAAGTCGGGTTGTTATTTGCCTTTTAAGTTGTATCTCAAGTCCCTTGGGATTTCAAAATTACCGCTAACGCCATTTCATGGTAACCGGTTTAATATTATTTTCCACAATGCCGCAATTGTAAATTATATGGCCAAGCATATAACAAATTTTCTTGGTGATTTGGGAACAGAAAATAGATTGACCCAAAGCATATTTTTAGATATTAAAATTCCATTATTTCATATTGAGTGCCAGGCTTTGGGCTTGATAAATAAATTAATTACAGCTCTACTGTGGCGCATACTAGAAAGCGGCATTAATGCACTTGACATGAAAACTATCAGAAATTACATGATTTTTTGGAAAACCCGAATATTGCAAACTTTGTTGAAGGTAAATCACAACCATTTGAATCTCTAATCAAAATTGAAAATGATTCGGTCCTTGCTAACCTGACGAAATTTGATTCTGATTTAACTTTTAATTCAACCCTGATCCATGTTTTGAAAGTCCTCTTTGCCGAGTTTAGAAAGTACATTGCAAAAGTTTTACTTGAGTATCGAGATGACTTTAATCCTTCGTGTTCGAGTTCTACCATGCCTCACAACAAATTACCGGAAACCGAGTTCAGTCATCTCGATAGATTAATGAGGATCGCGCCCTCGTCTGATATTTTTGGCAACGAAGCGTCCATTTTATATAAAATGAATAAATCTGATGAATGGCTAAAAAATCTTTCACCTGATAAACGTAATTTGGTCTTAACGATAACGATAACTAAAAATCAACTTTCTAAATTTAGGCAAAGACGGGAAGAAATCGAAAAAAAAACTAGCGGTTCTTTTGGCGAAAAAGAATGAATTAATACAAAAGGGGAAACGTGAGATTAGGAAAAATGAGCGCCTAACAACAGAAATTGTCGGGGTGGGTCTTTGGAAAAGTAAAGAGGGTATGGAAAATGGGCTTTAACAACTTACAGATAGGAAAATGAAAGAGGCACAAGGCACAGCCCCGGTTTCGTAGGTATGTTTTAAATCAGCAAGTTTCCAATAAGTCTATATTTTATTTTTCTGTCGCCGGTAAGGAACCCTCGATTCCTGTTTTAAAAGAAAATTTACAAAAATTAATTGACCTGGCTGATCCTACCTAACCGGAAGAAACTTTCAATGCCCCTTTTTAGCGGTTATTAAAAAATACAATTTCTTCATTCTTCGTTTCTAAAACCATTTTATTTGTCAATCCAGACGTCGCAGCAGACATACATTCCGACACTTCTCACAGTATTTTAACAATTCATTATTTAATAACTGTTTTCTTTAAACCAATCGGTTAATTTTCGGGTAGCAATTTATTTTATAAAACACGCCTACTACTGTAGATCTGCTTTGTAGATTGTGATTTAACCCCGAAAATCGTTTACATTTGTCAGAGAGAATTCCTCTGCAAATATGCAGGGATTACTGGATAATACCACCTGTTAAATGTTGCATTGACACGGTAAAGACGACTTACCCCTGATCTGTGGCATAAATATGGCCAATAATTGGGAAATAGCACCAATGATTGAATGAATCTTTTATTTTCTGGAAACAAGTATTTCTTCAAAACTATTTCAGTGAAACAATATCCAAGAGAAATATATACTTAGATGAAAACGATTTTGGCATGCTTGAAATACTGGTTTGGTCTATTAATTATATATATACTATTCAAAAAAAGTAGGGGATATTTGATTTTTAAGTGTTATTAAAGTCACGTAATGAAACTGACGAAGAAACAAATGACAAAATGAAATGAAGTTCACATTCATCGATTTATTCCAAATGATCGTTAGACTAAGTAAGGCACAGACTGACCATTATAAGGGTAAAATGATACCCGGGGTCAAACAGCAAAGTTACCACAGCATCACAACCAAGTCAGTAACGAGTAAATCCTCCTCTGTTTGCCAAACAAGCATTGATCCGACGTGGCATACTCCTAATGAGACGTCTAAGGTCATTTTGGTCCAGATTGTCCCATTCCTGTTGCAACGCAACAGCAAGTTCTTGGACATTGGCAGGACGTTGTTGACGTTGACGTAACCTCTGTCCAAGCATGTCCCAGACATGCTCGGTGGGGGAGAGGTCGGGATTCAGTGCTGGCCAAGGTAATGTGGTGATGTTCTGTTGTTGGAGGTAACCTGTAACGATCCTGGCCCTGTGACATCTTGCGTTGTCATCTTGGAAGATGAAACGGCGGCCATGACGTCGTGCGAACGGCACAACATGGACTGCCAAGATGTTGTCCCGGTAGTACTGGCCTGTAACACGCCCTGCAACAACATGTAAAGCCGTTCTTCCAGCAACAGTGATGCCTCCCCACACCATAACAGAACCACCCCCAAATCGATCATGTCTGATGACGTTAACGTCTTGGAAGCGCTCGTTTCGACGACGCCACACCCTCCTACGTCTGTCCAAAAAATCAACAGTGAACCTTGACTCATCTGAAAACATCACATTGCTCCAGCGTCGATTATCCCAGTGTTGACGATCCCTACACCAACGACGTCTTGCCTGAATGTGATGATCTCTCAAACAAGGGATCACGCGAGGACGTCGGGCGCGAAGGTGACCCCTATGCAGTCGATTCCGAATCGTCTGGCCACTCACTCTCCCACCAGTGTCTGTTTGAAGACGAGCGCTGATCTGATTTGCTGTGATGACACGATTTCTCAAGGCCAAGGTACGGATAAATCGATCCTGGGCTTGAGTTGTCGCCCTTGGTCGACCTGAGCGTGGTCTGTCCTGTACAGATTGTGTAACACGGTATCTGGACCATAGCCTGCTTATGACAGACTGAGAAACATTCATCGTCCGCGCCACAACTGCCTGTGTTGTGCCGATCTGTAGCATGCCAAGGGCACGTAACCTTTCATTTTGGGTAAGCCGACGCATATCAAAATTTGTTTTCTGGTCACTAAAACAATTAAACTGATGTTTCCACCCTGGAATTCAATGCCACAATGACTGTAACATTCAAAGTCAGAGTCGTGCAAATCTTGGGTTGGACCCCCATGATGATCCCAAGCATCACCTGCATTCCATGCGGTAGCTATTGGTGCGTTTGGGCGTCACATGTTTCTTCTGTTAGGTTCTATAGTGACTTTTTTCGTAGTCATTTGCATATTTTAGTATTATGCCCCCAAAATCAAATATCCCCCACTTTTTTTGAATAGTATATAATGTTAAGAAAAAACAAAAATAACTAGACTTGCTTGCAAGACTGAAGGCTTTCACCGTGCCAAGGCGTCACACGATCGCCAGATGAATGACAAAAGACTAGCATAACTCAGATATTGACACTTTCTTTGCATGCGCATTGCGATAGAGAAGGGAATTGAAAAATAGAGTTGAACAATTCACATCATGATAATCCTAGATCGGTAGAATCGAACAGACGCCGCCAATCCAAATATGTAATCGAAAACTCAAAATTCCAAGAAATAACAATTTTAGTAAATTTTCAAATTTTGAAGAAAAAATGAGAACGACATGGTATTTCAATTCGGTCGTTATCGCATCCGCAATATCCCCAGCTGTACAAAAATATAACGTTTTCGAAAATCCGTTGGGAATTCTATGGTGGCTGATAGTGGCCATGTTAAATCTCGCTCTTTTCATAGCGCGACAACACGACATCACGACAGTATTGACGCAATCATACGACACTTAACTCTGTCGTATCATCGTGTTATTTTTATCGTAACGTCGAGATGTCGACTTATTGTCCTAGTCTCTTTCTACAAGTCACAAAAATACAGCTGTACTCATTACATCAGATACATATAAATAGATACATATAAATAAGACTCGTCAAAAGAGATAATAGGAAAACGTTGATTCGTTTTCTAAAAAAAAATGAAACATTTTGCGCCCAAAATTGAATTGTATTTGGTATTATATTCAAAAAATCTAGAATTATAATAGCAGGACAAAAGTGAGTCAGCTATGTTAATTCCTTGAATAAGAAGTGGTGTCGGTAGGTATCGAACAAGTATGCATTGCCTCGTGTACGACACCCACCAATAATTATAGATTACTGAAGCGATAGTTTAGAAGCGATTTCAGAAGATTTCCAATTTATTTTATTAGAGTGGGAAGGGGATTATATAAAACCTCAAATCAGACTACATAAAATCACCGCATTGGTGTAGCACGCCATCCCAATAAGTGCAGGGGAGGGTTTTTATGAGGTGAAGAAAGCGATTTGCAGCTGTTATTGACCTTATCGCATATTCATCCGTTTGGCATCACTAATGGGATCGGGGCCTAGATGATTAAAAATAGGCCCAGTATTGCCTTCAGCTATGAACACACTCCGAAAGTCCCCTACGCACCCCCCCCCCTCTTATTTTGTTTAACAAATAATTTCGGAATCAATAAAATGGTAGGTCCCTATCAATGATGTTTGACACGACTGGAAATTAATGTGTCTAAAATTGATTAAACAACATAGGGTAGTAAATATAACATTTTGAATCCGTATCAATGATACATTTAGGGTAGTAAATATTACATTTTGAATCCGTATCAATGATACATTTACTCAAAATGTTCCTTCCAATGGATCACCATTTAACTTGAAAACAAGGGAAGCAGCCGATCGAAGAAAAAAAGATTTTAAAAAACAAGTTTCAATATGATAGTAGTGGTTCGGTCATGCATTTACATCTGTGGGTGTCATCCTTTCTTTGAAAGTAATGATTGTGCCAGATTTGAACAAAGTCCATCTAGATTCGCGGCCTGTAGGTAAAGTGTTGACAGATAAAACGTAAAAAAAAAACCAGACCTATAAAAATATATTTTCTAAAACTATTTTAATTTTGAAATTATATTATTTTCACATGTGCTAAGTGTTTTAGTGAATAGTTATAGAAAGGGTCTTGTAGATTAAGACTATAGCGCATGTGCAGTTTTAAACTTCCGAGACGACAAGTCGACAAGTCGATGATACGACAGTTTCGCTTTTTGTCGTGCCGTCGTATCATCGACTTGTCGTGGCGATAAGTCGATGATACGACGGCACGACAAAATCGGGTCGATGATACGACGGTACGACAAAATCGGGTCGATGACACGACAAAATCACGCGATCTTACGACAGTTTGTTCTGTCGTAAGATCGCGTGATTTTGTCGTAAGATCGTGTGATTTTGTTGTGTCGTCGTATCATCGACTTACAGTGGCGATAAGTCGATGATACGACGGCACGACAAAATCACACGATCTTACGATAAAATCGGGCGATCTTACGACAGAACAAACTGTCGTAAGATCGTCTGATTTTGTCGTATCATCGACCTTATTTTGTCGTGCTGTCGTATCATCGACTTATCGCCACGACAAGTCGATGATACGACGGTACGACAAAACACTAAACTGTCGTATCATCGACTTGTCGACTTGTCGTCTCGGAAGTTTAAAACTGCACATGCGCTATAGTCTTTATCTACAAGACCCTTCTATGAAAATTCGCTAAAACACTTAGCACATGTGAAAACAATATAATTTCAAAGTTAAAAGAGTTTAAGAAAATATATTTTTATAGGTCTGGGGTTTTTGTTTTTGTTTTTACATTTGATCTGTCAACACTATACCTACAGGCCGCGAATCTAGATGGAATTTGTTCAAATTTGGCACAATCATTACTTTCAAAGAAAGGATGGCACTCTCGGAGGTAAATGCATGACCGAAGCACTACTGTCACATTGAAACCTGTTTTTTTTTTTTAAAATCTGTTTTCTTCGATCGACTGTTTCTCTTGTTTCAAGTTAAATGATGATCTATTGGAAAGAACGTATTGAGTAAATGTACGTTATCACTAATATGGATTCAATATGTAATATTTCTCATGTTGTTTAATCAATTTTTGACATATTATTTTCCAGTTGTATCAAACATCATTGATACCATTTTATTGATTCTGGAATTATTTGTAAAACTAAATAAGAGACGTGGGGGTGGGGGGTATGAGGATTTTAGAATGTATTCATAGTTGAAGATATTACTGGGCCTATTTTTACTCATCTAGGCCTCAATCCCATTAGTGATGTCAAACGGATGCAAGCCTATATGCGATAAGGTCAATAACGGCTGCGAATCGTTTTCTCCACCTCATAAAAAAAACTCCTGCATCTATTGGGGTGACGTGGGGGGGGGGGGGGTATGAGGCTTTTAGAGTGTGTTCATAGTTGAAGATATTACTGGGCCTATTTTTACTCATCTAGGCCTCAATCCCATTAGTGATTTCAAACGGGAGAGAGAGAGAGAGAGGGAGAGAGAGAAATGGGGTTTAACGTCCACTCGACACAAATTAGGTCATTTCGGGACTAACATGGTTTAATTTTATTTCAATAAATCGTTTGCGCGTAGGGGTCTTTAGCAGTGGGAGGAAACCGGAGGACCAGGAGAAAACCCACGAGGTTGGACAGGCGACCCTACTCCTTGTCACGTACAACCGCGGATTCGAAACCACGCCAGTTGACTCAATGACAGGCTGCGAATCGTTTTATCCATCTCATTCAAAAAAACTCCTGCAACTATTGGGGTGACGTGCTGCACTATGATAAAAATAATGCTGTGATTTTAAAGAATGTGGCCCGATTTGGTTTTTCTTCAATCACCTTCCCACCCTGTCTTCTGATATCACTTTTAAACTATCGCTCCAGTCATCTATAAATATTGGTGGGTGTCGTACACATGGCAATGAATGCTTACTTGTTCGATACCTCCTGACACCACTTTTTCTTCAAGGAATTAACTTAGCTAACTCACTTTGGTCCTGCTATTGTAATTCTAGATTTTTTAATATAATACCAAATATAATTCACTTGTGGGCACAAAATGTTTCATTATTTTGAGAAAACAAATAATTAATCAACGTTTTCCTACTATCTCTTTTATATTTATCAAATCTGCTACTTAGGCCTATATATGATGTAATGAGTACAGCTGTATTTTTGTGACTTGTAGAAAGAGACTAGGACAATAAGTCGACATCTCGACGTTACGATAAAAATAACACGATGATACGACAGAATGAAGTGTCGTATGATTGCGTCAATACTGTCGTGATTTCGTGTTGGCGCGTTATGAAAAGGGCGAGATTTAACATTGCCACTATCAGCCACCATAGAATTCACATAATTAGGGCCGGTTTTCAATTTTCGTGCACGTTAAAGATTTACACCCATGAGGTTGGACAGACGACACTTCTCCTTGTCAAGTACAACCGTGGAATCTAAACCACGCCAGTGGACTCAATGACAGACCTCATGATACAGCGCGCATATGCTACCCATTCGGCTACTCAACCCCCTATAAGAGAGTATAAGATTACATTTATTTAAAGAAAGAAATAAACAAATACAATTGTATAAATTTCCTCGTACACAACAATACCATACACCACTAGTATTAATGAAAAATGTATATAATAATAATAATAATAATAACATCATTTATAAAGTGTATTAATACTGGAGAACGGTTTCTAATGTGCTGTTCAGGTTCTTATATTCACAGAATACATGTATTTACACAGAGATCAGCTCTTGTGCCCATATACACTGTACAAAATTGAAAGATATATACCAACCAGTAAATACAAAGTACATACCGGTATAAGAGAAAAACAAACAGTTACCTAAGTAAAATGGTTCTAGTAAAATGAATTAGAAATGAAATGGTCTAATGAAGATTGGCATATACGCCATACAGTGTGCTATAAGGCAAATTTTGCCTGGGCACAGCACTATATGGCCTACGTTTATATCGAATTACAACTGCCAAGGGATCTTTTTACGTGCACACCAATGTATACACGCGACCTCGTCTAGACTGCTGTCCTTACGCCTTGTCAGCCCCTCCGCCTGCACCACTGACAAGGAGAAACCGTCGGAAATGAATTAGAATAAAAAAGTAAAATAAAAACATATAGTAAGCATAAGGTGACAAAATATAATATGAAAATTTATTGACATGTACAGTACATTTAAGTAAAACATATTTAAAATATGTAATATTTAAAAACCACTTACAAAAATACATGTATACAGGTGTAGGCCTACTCACATAATTTCAACAATATCATCATCACTATTAAAATCAATGTCACTGTCAGCATATGTTTGGCTGTCACTTTTATATTCGAACAATATACACAAATCCATACAAGAAAGTTTTCACTTGTAACAAGTACATCTATTACTGATCTATCTGTAAAAGTGTAATGCAGCTTGATTTACATTCACATTGAAAATTTTGTTTGGTGCTTGATCTCTAGTCACCCTAACCCTGTCATTTGTTCAATAGAGTTTAACAAGTATGTGTATAGTTTAGAGTTTAACAAGAGGGGTTTAAATTTCCACAGCTACAGTCAGGCAACCAGGGAGGAATGCGCCAGAATATGCCCCCTTTTTGACGGGTGATGCAAGGGCAGAAATAATTCTTCATACATATTTTTTCAAGAAAATTAAGTGCACTTGTACCAACTCATCTATTTCGGTTCTAATTTTCTCCATAACATGGGGGATGGATGGCCGAATTGTTAGCATGTGCGCACTGTATCATAAAGCCTGTCATTGAGTCAACAGGCGTGGTTTCGAATCCCCGGTTGTATGTGACAAGGAGTAGGGTCGGCTGTCCAACCTCGTGGGTTTTCTCGGGTCCTCCTGTTTCCCCCCAATGCTAAAAACCCCTACGCGGAAGCGAATTATTGAAATAAAAAAATTAAACCATATGTTAGTCCCGAAACGACATAGTTTGTGTCGAGTGGACGTTAAACCCCATTTCTCTCTATCCATAACAACTTGGGTATGAGTACTGCACATTGTATTCCACCTCAATAATGGTGACACCTCTGGATCATATTAACTATAACACATTTTTAGATTTTTAAAGTTTTGTTAATTTAGGTGGAAAGGCTATGTCATGCATTTAGGAGAATATTTTCATCAGCTTGCATTTGCAAGAAAATGGGGAAAATGTTAAGATATGATCCGATCCACTTAACAAATTAGCCAGACCTATTATTTTATTCTCTTTCTCTATTTTTTTGGCTGCTTGTTTCTAAACATCACTTTCTTCAACAAATATTGGAATCGTGATAATGTTTCATAGTCATACACAGTTTTGTTAACGTTGGTAACGTAGTAGCCTCTACCATACCCCAGTGAGAGAGTTTTGTCTGCACATTCCTGCCTGGAGTTCTTGTCAAGCAAATAGGCATTTGTCTCCGGCACAACCCTGCCATTTCCATTTAATTTGATCCACTGGTTAGCACATACCTTAAATTGTTCCCAGCTTGTCGCAGTGAACGGTTTTAGCTCAGCGTTTTTAACAAAATGTTCACGAAGTATGCAGTTTTACTTTAGCTATCCTTCCGCCATGTACCGTTAATAACAAAACGTAAACAAAGAGCAGGTGACCTTTCACCACACGACCTATTGAACTTTTCGTCGTGTATATTTGATTGGCCAATTATGTCACGTGATCTGTTTAAACTGAGTCACCGCAAAATTCAAATACCATTGCACATTGACAAGTAAGCCCATATTTAACTTACGTTTTCTCTCGAACGTCAAAGAATTGATAAAAGAAAAGTTGTGTGACAATACAAAGTAATACTAGAAGAATTAGTTGATGTAGTTTTTTTTCACCCGAAAATGGTCGGGACGGAGAAACAGAAGCGAGCTAGCTAGAAATTTGACACCACGGCCTATTGATATCGTGTTTGAAAAGCTGTCTTTGAGATACTCTAAGTAAAACTTAACTTTTTATTTTTTCCCAAGGGGAACAATTTGGAATATATGTTTATTACAGATTAGTTCTAAATTACATATCTGTGTTTGGTAAATAATGACTATGTATTATTTATTAGCAATCGATTTGTGAATTGTCGTAACAGATCGTGTTTTGGGGTAAGATTTGAGTTACGCTTTGTTTGATAAAGTGAGTACACCTGCGCTGATTACCTTAATTTTAAACCTATTTATCTTTGGGAAAACCTGTTCCAAATATTATTTTATCACAGAGGTCATTGCTACGATAGATGAGCTATCAATGTTTCAACAATAGGAAGTGACGAACGCAAAAGGAAAACACGAGTTATCCCTCTAATATAACTGGATGAAGTGACGGGTGATAACAGATACATGGGCGAATTTCTGCTCACTAATAATTCCTTCGAAGACCAAAAGTTGTTGTATGGGACTGAAAGGATATCTGACAATTTATAAACAAAATTGACTGTCACTAGACAAAAGAACATGAAAGAAAAATAGAAAACGTCCGTGCATTACCATGATTTTATAAGTATAGAATGAATAAACACCCGTGAATGTACGGACTGTTTCTATTTTTCTCGTGTTCTCTTATCTAATGACATTCAATTACTTTTTTGAATTTTCAGATATACTCTTACAGTCTCATATAACAACTTTTGGTCTTCGAAGGAATTTTTAGTGAGCAGAAATTCGCCCATGTATCTGTTATCACTCGTCACATCAGTCAGTTATATAGACTTCCTATTGTTGACACATTGATTATTCATCTATCGCAGCAATGATCTCTGTGATAAAATAATATTTGGAACGTGTTTAACCAGTTATTTCATATATGTGATAATGACTGGCACCAATATTGTCCTTTAAATAAATTTAAATTGTACTGCACACATCAAAATTAAGCACACGGGAATGACCGATCCAAAAATGAGCTGCGTTGCGCATGCTCGAAAATCTTAAATTCAATCGAAGCATGGAGCACATTAATCAGATAGCAAATTCCGATTTAAACGAATAGTCCCGAATGGTAGTAGTGGTTCATTCTTATCGGAAAATAAATCAATAATTTGAAATAACCAAGAGAACATAACCCCGTCAACATTGAAAACCAAAAACAAATATGTCCGCGGATGGTGCACAAAAGCAGGGTATTTTACAATACAGTCGAATGGATATATCTTGTGAAATATAACACGCAGGTACAGTTTCTTGGCAGTTTATAATAAAGGATCATCACAGAGTAAAAATACACAGAGTGGCGACTCGCATTACGGCCCATAGTAACACAGCGACGCGCAATGCATCTTGGGAATTGTCTGTAATATACACACACTGACAGTTCGCTCAACGACGTTACGATATCTATATCGATGAACTAAATCTCTTTAATTTCGTAGTTTTATAGTATTTTCGGTAATAAAACTAACGAGAATTATCACATACAATCATACGTTAGTTGTGTGTTTTTCGGGAATTTATAAAACATGATTCATATTTTTAAAACATGCAGAGATAAAGCGTGGTACAGCCCGGAATGAAGTGAGAGACGGCATTTGTACGGTTTATGAATTGGTCTATAAGGCCGTAAATTATTGTCTATTTTAAACAGTTTTTATTAACTTTAAAACTAATCAACCAAATACTTGTTGTTTCGATTACCAGATTTGAAATGTAATTTCCATACACCTTAAAATGGACCATTTGAAAATGTCAAAGTGACACGCCCTTTTTTTGGATAAGGCCTATTTTACTCAACATCAACATGATTTACCTTTTTTCTTCTAGAGCCTATTACTGTGTGATTTTCTTATTTATTTTATGTTAATAAATTGAGCTTTCATTAAATTATAAAAAAATAATTTAAGAATATTAAAATCGAATTTCAAATAGGCATACGTTTTCCAATAAACAGATTTGAGCCGTTAGTTGTTTTCCAAGATAAAATACCGTTGGCCCCAACGTTGACTCACTGTGTGCTTTTATGATTTTTGCTCTATTAATTAATGCAGGCTTTCATTTTTTAAAAAAAATAAAATAATTAACGATATTAAAATTCTATTTGAAATAGGCCTACAAAATTTTTCAATAAACATTACTTGAGTTGATTGGTTTCTCTTTTTACAAACAAGTATAAACCAGAAACAACTTTAGAATGAATACTTTGCATATTGCTCTGGGTGTCATCATAGATAATGCCGTATGATTGCCGACTCGTCTTTAGCTCTTCACGTGATGTTGCGTTCTGGTTCGTGCGCATATTTTTTTGCGCAGGGGGGGTTGTTTACTTCCAGTCTAGCTTTCGACAGTACGTACGCACAGTGACACGCGAAATTGACATTTTTGAAACTTACGTTTATGAAATTAATAAAATGAACACGTATATAAAAATTATATGAAAAAAAAGAACAAGATATCTCCTTCCAAAATATTTTTAGATTATTGCAAAAGATGAAATAGCTACTGTGTGACGTTAAGTTGAAAAAAAGTTACAAATGGGCAAAAAATGCCTTTCTTCATTCATGAATCATGTACCGTACCAATTTACACTAAAATTAGGAAATATTTTTGATATAGAGATAATACTTCAAACACCTTTATTTTTATTTTTCTAATACTTCAAAAAAAATGTTCTACAATTTAATTTGCAGAAGGAAAAAGGTTATATTGCGAGCTAACTAACCCGCACCTCTGTGCCACACACAGGCCTACGGTATAGGACTATCTATAGTATGATTAATAAAATTAGATGTTGCATTTTATTATCAATTGCATGGTATATTAGAACAGTTTTAAAAATCTTGTTTATATTCAAATGTGTATTTTTTTTAATAAATTCAGCTTTGTTTGTATACTTTAGTTGATAAAGATGTAAATATCCCTACAAAATTCTTTTCCAATCTAGGCCTAATTAATAATTTTAGAAAATGGCCATTTATTTATTTTAAGTCCCTCTGACGCGCTGTCATTTAATTTAGTTAATTTTAAAAATGCAGACCCCCCCCCCCCCCCCAAAAAAAAAAAAAATACACACATACTTTTTTTTCAGCTTGCACAACTGGAAAAAAGTTTACTTATATAAATCCACCCCAATGTAAGCAATTATTTCATAGTCTTTTTGATCTAGGCTTTGTTGAGAAATTAAATTAGCTTCAGTAGATATAACAATTATATATAAGGAAAATAAAACACTATTAGTATTAAATAAAAAAGGAATTATTGCTTTAGTTATCAATGAAAAGGAATTTTTGTTCTAAAATAGATTCTTCCAGGAATCCTGTACATTAAAAGATTTACAAGAGTTGATAAAGGCAACTTCATCCTTGATATCTGATATTTCAATGTTGGCCACACCAATTTGATTTCCTGTTCTTCGGGCTTCGATATAAAATTAAATAGCTAATTACATCATGTGAAAGATGTTTTGTTTAAAAATTTGGAACTATAAGCTTTTGAACAGTACAGCCAAGTACTTTTGGTGTTTAAATAGATGTATGTATTTTTCCAGAAGAACCAAATAAATAAATATAATGAACGCCAAAACTCTGCAAAAAAATCGTGTTCATAGTGCTTGACAAAACATACCTAGACGAAGTCTTTAGCTGTTTGAAACAGATGAGTTTTTAAAAATTGTAAGGCACTACATTTATCTCATCATGTTGTTTATATGAATATATGATTACGGTATCCAATATCATTCATGTCATTAACATTTAACTTGTTTGCATACTTGACAAATTAGCCTATAGATCTAGTCAAATTTTTTTACCGAGTTACTTCGTGTAACCGGGGTAATTAACAAGACTGTTTTGTTAGGGGTTTTTAAAAAAAAAAAAAAAATTAAAACACGTCATCCAAGCGAGAACCAAAATATATTTCTTTATGTCCTAAATTAAAATAAAACAATAACAATAGACATAAATTTGAAGGGGAATTATGTAAGATTTAGATAAAGAGCTGGTCGTTCTCGTTATTAACTATAACATTTCAAAAATAGATAATGCAAATTGAATATATTGAAAATTTACTACCATACCGTTCTAATCTATTTAAAATCTGAGCAATCAGATGGCATCGAGAGTTGATTATGGTCTTTTCATGTTAATAAATGTCTAATTGATAATTTACATAACATTAAGGCCCAAAGAAAGACCTGCAATAAGCAGATTTAGCTCTTACATCATGCCTGTTTAACATTTAAAAACGCATCTTTAATTAACAATACTTTTATGATAAATTAATAAATGTATTATTAAATAAAGCGATCAGACAATGTTAATGTTACATAATTGGATGAATAATTATATAATTTATAGGCACCTTATTAGATTGAAATACCAACTCTTTCTTCCTCAACTGATAAGATTAAATTATTTAAATCAAAAAATGCAATAGCCTAATATTATTGTTAAGATTAACTTATTTAATTGAAACAAAAATTGTAGGTTATATTTTTAATGATTAATTTAATTACATGGAACAGTAAACCCATATCCTTAAATATCGACCGGCAGCTATTTTTAAATATTAATTTTTCTCCAGAACCGTGTTATTTCCTGAAAAGCCATACATCTCAGGATTGTAACAAAACCAACCTTATCAATATTGGAGCAAAATTGACTGAATTCTGTAACACCAACTGGCAGATCCCTTTTTCGCGAAAATTGGTCATTTGGCTTCAATTCTCAACGTATTTAACCATCAACATAACCATACAAACACATTACACATAGCTTGAATGGTTTATTTTCTGATGTTTGAAATACATAAAATTAAATAATTATGCTTAATTCAACTATACAAAATTAAAATCAATAATGATATAATACAATCAAACAATTTAAACCAAATCCCTTGTTGAGTATTAAAATAAAACAAATAAAATAATGAAAATAAAAATATCCCCCCTCCCCCCCCAAAAAAATGAAATAAAAAAAAAAAATATAAATAAATAGATACATAAAATAAAATACTTTATCAATATATTAATGTCTAGTGTCTCAATATTTATACCCCCCCCCCACCCACACACACAATATGAAAAGAAGTAAATAACATAAATAAAACATACAATTATTTATCAGTATCACAATAAATCAACATGAAATATATTTGCTTCACGGGTACCACTACCAGCACGTTCTGCTGAAAATACAAAAGATTTTTAAAAAATTGTGTAATTAAAAGCTTATATATAGCCAACACAGCAATGTTATTATTCATACCAAACTGTATTTTATATATTTACGATTTATTAATGATCTGCAAGTATTATTTTACAAATTAATGAATTGAAAACTCTATTTTGCCGATTTTTAAAAGTAGGTCAAAGCTGTCAAACTTTGCCTTAACTGGACAACACACGTGTCGAGATTTTCATGAAATGTAATACTTATTTATATAGAGCGAAGCTCTAAAGCATCGCGCGAAGCGCGGTGCTTGAGCAAAGTTCTTTTCCGGTAACACAGGCGCGTAATTGAAATTGTCACCCACAGACTGTTGATTAAAAAAAAATTCAGACAGGAACCGGATACACTGGGGAAAACAGGCAATGCGCATGTCTGTCAATGCGCATGTCAGCGCATGTCAACTTACCAAATCTCGCCCAAGCGAGATTTTGGGTCTCTAAGAAATATTTCTATGACGCGTCGAATAAATGACGTCAGATAATTTTGACGTCAATGAAAATCCTCACACCTTTTTGTTCTTTTTTCAATTGGGGAAACTTTATTATGAAGGTTTTATTTGACAACAATCACATCAGCTTCGCTCTACTCAGGCAAGGCCTGTTACATATTAATATAGAGCGAAGCTCTAAAGCATCGCGCGAAGCGCGGTGCTTGAGCAAAGCTCTTTTCCGGTAACACAGGAGCGTAATTGAAAATGTCACCCACAGACTGTTGATTAAAAAAAAATTCAGACAGGAACCGGATACACTGGGGAAAACAGGCAATGCGCATGTCAACTTACCAAATCTCGCCCAAGCGAGATTTTGGGTCTCTAAGAAATATTTCTATGACGCGTCGAATAAATGACGTCAGATAATTTTGACGTCAATGAAAATCCTCACACCTTTTTGTTCTTTTTTCAATTGGGGAAACTTTATTATGAAGGTTTTATTTGACAACAATCACATCAGCTTCGCTCTACTCAGGCAAGGCCTGTTACATATTATAGAGCGAAGCTCTAAAGCATCGCGCGAAGCGCGGTGCTTGAGCAAAGCTCTTTTCCGGTAACACAGGAGCGTAATTGAAAATGTCACCCACAGACTGTTGATTAAAAAAAAATTCAGACAGGAACCGGATACACTGGGGAAAACAGGCAATGCGCATGTCTGTCAATGCGCATGTCAGCGCATGTCAACTTACCGAATCTCGCCCAAGCGAGATTTTGGGTCTCTAAGAAATATTTCTATGACGCGTCGAATAAATGACGTCAGATAATTTTGACGTCAATGAAAATCCTCACACCTTTTTGTTCTTTTTTTAGTTGGGGAAACTTTATTATGAAGGTTTTATTTGACAACAATCACATCAATTTATGTGCCAGAAACGTTTTAAACAAATAATCTAAACGACAGCATTTTTTGTCCTCGCAATAATAAAAGTAGTGAGACGGCAATCTTTCAGCCAATGAAAATCTAGTAAATAGCGAATAACAGTAAATACACGTGACCTTAAGGAGAATTGAATAGATCAATGTCGTTGTTTTGCTATAATATAATTAGGTCGATTTTTTTTTAGCCAAACTCGTAGTAAATCATATTTCTAATGAAAAGAAAGTGCGCACTATTAATACTGGTATTTACCGGTGTCGGCTAAAATGTAATAAGTGCATAAATGTGAAAGATTTAGGTCAGCGATGACTCATAGTCATTGGGTAGAGTGTCCAACTGACAGCTGCTTACCACTTGGCGATTATGTCACATGTGTCGTGTTTTCGGACCCTCCACCCCATCAGACGGAAATTTTTCCCCGATGCCAGACAAGCTTTACCCCTCTTACCCCCGTGAAGCCGCCGTCGGTAATACCTGAAGGGCTTGTCCTCTCTCAACAAATTTTAAGCTGTTTGTAGCCCGTGTAAATGTGATGAATCAATTTATTATTCTTAAGAAAGTAGGCCTACACGACACTGTGGAATTAATTTTTGCATGCATCGTGTTTAACGTCCGAGTATTAAGATAATTTGAGAAGGGTTGGAAATGTTGTTTGATAGCAATGATATAGGCCTATATATAATCGAATATAAATATAGATAATTGCCAAATATCAAAATCAATTAGCGATGACTCATAGTCATTGGGTAGAGTGTCCAACTGACAGCTGCTTACCACTTCGCGATTATGTCACGTGCCGTGTTTTCGGACCCTCCACCCCATCAGACGGAAATTTTTCCCCGATGCCAGACAAGCTTTACCCCTCTTACCCCCGTGAAGCCGCTGTCGGTAATACCTGACGGGCTTGTCCTCTCTCAACAAATTTTAAGCTGTTTGTAGCCCGTGTAAATGTGATGAATCAATTTATTATTCTTAAGAAAGGAGGCATACACGACATTGTGGAATTAATTTTTGCATGCATCGTTTTTAACGTCCCACCACAGCTCCGAGTATTAAGATAATTTGAGAAGGGTTGGAAATGTTGTTTGATAGCAATGATATAGGCCTATATATAATCGAATATAAATATAGATAATTGCCAAATATCAAAATCAATCAAGGTGTGTGAAGCTATATTTTATTAGAGGCTCTCTTCCTACTGTAGTCTTTTCGTGTGTAGACATACATACTTTGCATTGTCGAGTTCACCCTAATATTAACTGGTTAGAATAGATCCCCTCAGCCCACCCTTCCTCATCTCTAATAAAGTCGACACTGTAGCATCCAAATAATATAACTATGCATAAATCAAAGGCAAGGCCCAGCACTCCCCCCCCCCCTCATACACTGCTTAATCCCCGAACCCTCCATATAAGATTGGAAATACCTTTTAATATCAATATACCCACAAAAGCACCCCTAATAAGGTTTGACAATGTAATAACAATTAACTGATGTTTTGTGGACAGTTATTTGTGTTTGCTAAATTATGACTTTTTGAAATTAATGCATAGGTATAATACAGGTTGTGTTCTAACAACTGGCTAAAATGTCCCTTGTTTGTCCATTCCCCTATTTTAAAAAATATATATAGACTACTTGGTCTTGCTTAAAGGAGCGGTCTATGGGAGTTTTAAAAATAAATTATTTTTTTTAACAGTATTTATTAAAGATAATTGGATTATAGAGCAGACACCCCCACTCTCCAAAAAAAAAAAAAAAAAAAAAAAAAAATACAAACAGATATAAATATTACAATCAAAACATAATGAAATTACAATAATAAATCAAATACATAAATAAACACATATATATATTACATACACTCACACACACATGTACAATATGTATAAACAAGTCATAGAAGTCACATATTGTAAGAGTATATAACGCCCAGATCAATAGACAGTCATTATATACTATTCAAAAAAAGTAGGGGATATTTGATTTTTAAGTGTTATTAAAGTCACCTAATGAAACTGACGAAGAAACAAATGACAAAATGAAATGAAGTTCACATTCATCGATTTATTCCAAATGATCGTTAGACTAAGTAAGGCACAGACTGACCATTATAAGGGTAAAATGATACCCGGGGTCAAACAGCAAAGTTACCACAGCATCACAACCAAGTCAGTAACGGGTAAATCCTCCTCTGTTTGCCAAACAAGCATTGATCCGACGTGGCATGCTCCTAATGAGACGTCTAAGGTCATTTTGGTCCAGATTGTCCCATTCCTGTTGCAACGCAGCAGCAAGTTCTTGGACATTGGCAGGACGTTGTTTACGTTGACGTAACCTCTGTCCAAGCATGTCCCAGACATGCTCGATGGGGGAGAGGTCGGGACTCAGTGCTGGCCAAGGTAATGTGGTGATGTTCTGTTGTTGGAGGTAACCTGTAACGATCCTGGCCCTGTGACATTTTGCGTTGTCATCCTGGAAGATGAAACGGCGGCCATGACGTCGTGCGAACGGCACAACATGGACTGCCAAGATGTTGTCCCGGTAGTACTGGCCTGTAACACGCCCTGCAACAACATGTAAAGCCGTTCTTCCAGCAACAGTGATGCCTCCCCACACCATAACAGAACCACCCCCAAATCGATCATGTCTGATGACGTTAACGTCTTGGAAGCGCTCGTTTCGACGACGCCACACCCTCCTACGTCTGTCCAAAAAATCAACAGTGAACCTTGACTCATCTGAAAACATCACATTGCTCCAGCGTCGATTATCCCAGTGTTGATCCCAAGCATCACCTGCATTCCATGCGGTAGCTATTGGTGCGTTTGGGCGTCACATGTAACTGGAAATGTTTCTTCTGTTAGGTTCTATAGTGACTTTTTTCGTAGTCATTTGCATATTTTAGTATTATGCCCCCAAAATCAAATATCCCCTACTTTTTTTGAATAGTATAATTCGTCTGCTATATCACTTCGGTGGAAGCGAGCGTTAAATAAAGCTATTTCACACACACATATATCCGAAAAATATTAGACATTTCTAGCACGCTTTTACAGCACTCGGGGAAACCTCGGCAGATTCCGTAACTCTACATCTAGCTTCGGTTGCATGACGGTAAGTGATATGTACCTACGAACTTGCCGGTTTTAGAAAGAAGTTATCAAAATTGCGTCGTTCGAAGCGTGTTTAGAATTTTCAGAGCAACGTTGTCCTTGTTTGAAGAAAATCTGATCAGGTACATATCACTTACCGTCATACAGCGGGGCTGTTTGTAGAGTAACGGAATCTGCCGAGCTTTGCCGAGTGCTATACCGGTATTAGAAATCTCGCGAGACGCGTGAAATTATGAAATGAATACATGACTAAATTCACGCTTCTAATGTCGAAGAATAGATTCTATTTTGATGGCATATTCTCGGATTTACGATCATATTTTGAATGGGGTTTATGTTTTTTACTAAAGAAATAAGTAACCTAGGCAATGTTGACGAAAATGTCGATTGAAATAGTGTAAGTACTTAATTGTTTTAGACGATAGCGCGTGCTAGCGATTATTTAGCGGATGGTGTCATTCCTCGGGATATCATATTCTTACTCTCTGTACAAAAGTCGTAACGGAGTTGATAATTAACATCAAACAACTGAGAAAAAATGTACCATAATAGACTAAAATAAATATGTATGCTGCACATGTCTGACATATAAAGAAATAGTTAAGATTTTTAATACATGTAGTTCAAAATTTAAACATTAAAGTAGCTAAGTCTCTAACTCAATATCATCCAAAATCTTCAACATTGAAAACACGATTTATTTGTCAAATTAAATCAATATTCATGTTGTGATCTTACCGGAAAAAGATGGGCTTTTGATATCCAATATTTAAGACAAAATAAACATTTTACCATTTGTACACGAATCGTGTACCATAATGCGCTTCAGCCCCAGTTTTATCAAGAGACTCGAGGGACAAGGCTAGACACATTGCACCAAATCAAACGGCGTATATAGACTGGAATAACCAGACGCTAGAAATTTGCACTCGCTTGAGACTGCTGGCTTATTTCGCCGAACATAGATGATTTGAAATTGGAGTAAAAACGGAAACCATTGAATGTAAATCAGTTTATATACATTCATACTACAGTATTATATGCGTTGCGACCCACTTTTGTCAATTTCTAGGTCTCAAGTGTTAGCGATTTAGCTCCTTTAAATATTACTGTAATGACTTTAATTGACAAAAGTTCTGATTTTAATGAAAATGAATATGGAAAAAAACAGTATGTACAAGCTCTGTTGATAAGATATGAATTTATAGGCTTGAATCAGCATACAATAAGTATGTAAAAACATATATACAAAGTCATTTTAAAATTTAATAAAACATGTTGATTTTGATTTTATAATTATACTAAATCATTCATGGACTAAAGTGTACAAAATATGCATAGTGAATTTTTTATGGTTAATATATGTTATAGCGAGTTCAATGATAGGTTCAATATTAACAAAGATTACTTGAATTGTAAAACTGTACAAAATTTAAACTCGACTAATGATACAGATTTAAAACATTAGTTTTACTATAAGATAAAACAAAATTATAATCCGATGGAATAACTTGATTTTAAAAATATCAGAAATTAAGAGAAAAAAAAAATCACTAAACTTCAGCCGATCATAAGGGACAGACACAAAAAAAACCCCTGATGTAAGAGTTATAAACTATGTGAGAATGTAGTATTCAACTGAGGATAAAATCCATGCTCCCATATATTGCTTTAATTTTAGTAATGCCAGGTTAAAGGTGTACAAAGAATTGGGGATAGAAAATCATTTTAAAGAAAAGGAAAAAATAATAATACTTTTAAAACAAATATTTGTTCATGTAATAATGAAAATATATATAATTATTTTTTTTATCGAGAATGTATTAATTATTATCTTTGTAACAATATATAGTTTTTACATTCTTCTTCATCATCATGATGATGATCATCATCTATAGCCATCTCTGTGGGTGTAGGTGTGGAATTTTGACAGTCTTTACATCCACATAGATCTGTACAGGAAAGAGCAGAAATTTACACCTTTGAAGCTTCTTCCCTTGTTCCTAAAGAAAATAGGAAATATGATAGAAAAAACGTAATTGTATGTCACATGTGTGAATTTTTTTTTGAGCAATGCAATCTCTAAATGAAATCAAAATCTAAAATTGCTTAGTTAAAAAGCATTTCCGCCTGTAGGATCAATAATCTTTGCAGATCTTTTTACGGCTTAGACTAATTGCCTTTGATTTTTCTGTAAAGGCTATTCCAAACTATGCTCCCACAAGACGACAGGTTTTGTTTTAGACCAATCACCGACGGAATATAAATTTGACAAAGTTCCATGGAACCTGACTAAAATGATTCTAATAAGAATGTAATTTTAAATATTATGTGCTGTACTCCATATTTCTAATATTACTTTATTGAAAATGATATTTCATAACCCTTGACATTGTAATTAATGACTAATGTAATTTGTTAGTTATGTTTCATAAAAATGTTTTCCCCTCAGCCAGTTTAGGCTTCAGTTTTGTTTTAAAACTTGAATGTTTGCCCACCACTGGTTTGCGCAATACCATGTATTGTGAACAAGTACTTTATATATTTCTTAACAACAACCAACGTGCACACTCACAGCCTAGAAAAAATTTAAATACTAAGACTAAGAAAATAATAATAATAAAATAACTAATAATAACATCCAAACATACCTTCGAACACATCTCGATACGTGATTGCAATGTTTTTTTCTTCTTCATCCAAAGTCTGCCACTGTTTTGAATATTCCACACAATGCCTCCTGGTGTTGCCGTTAAAAACCTGTAACTTGCAGGGCTGTGTTGCATTCTGATGAATAAGGCACTTCATTTTTCTGGTCAGAATGCCAGAAAAATGTGTCCTTGTTGACTATAATACGCCAGATTGAAGGATCGGGGCTAAACGTTTTCTTTATTTTGATTGGCCAAAATGGCACTCGGCAACAAACTTCGCGTGTATTCCTACGCGTGTAATGTTTATTTTTTAGGTGATTAGGTTAAAAAGAATTCCATTTTTAAAAAAGAATTATTTAATACTGGCACATGCCGAATGTGTGGAGATCATGTTTTTTAAATTAGTACAAAGAGACGTGTAATTTAAAAAATTAAAATCTCCCACAGAGGTTGTTGCAACGAACTTGAACGATAAATGTCTTCGGTCTTTCGCCTATAGGCCCCCTAATACTATGAAATTATCCATTTTACACTACTACACAAGAATATATTAAATTATTATAAATCTGAAGTTTGCTCTAAATATCCATGACATTAGGTCTGATCTATGTTCAGAGTTACTTTTATTTTTGTGGTTTTTTTTGTCAACTAATTATTTAGAAATAGAAAATTTAGTTTATACTGTTTACTTATGGAATTATCTGCCATGAAAACTGAAGTTAACCATACGGCATACTATTACTAGATAATGACTTAGTAAATTAAAATTATTTTGAATTACTGAATGGTTTAAAATTAGTGACAGTGCTTCAGTAAATATTTTATTGGTCGGATTAAGGCCTACCAGTAGAAGGGTAAATGTGATTTTGAATAGCATAACAGTATTAGGCTTACTGTATTAAAAGCTTACTGCAACTGAAAATTGAGCAAAATAATATTTTTGTTATGAAATTTGGAAAGGTATATAACATACCATATACTTAACACTTAAATTGTTTACCACAAGTAATTGTAGACCTACATAGAATCACATTTTTCGATACACAAAATATAGAATGTAAAAAGAACATGTGCAACTAAAGACTTAATGGGTAAAGCTTACGATTTAAAATTTGATCCATTAAAATAGATCTACAATTTAAATTACCGGATATTAATACGTTTATTAGACCTATGACTATGACATGTCATGGATTCAAGAGGCGTGGTTTCGATTCCCCGCTTGTACGCGACAGGTGTAGGGTCACCTGTCCAACCTCGTGGGTTTTCTCCGGGTCCTCCAGTCTCCTCTCACTCAGTCACTGCTAAAAAAAGACCCATCAATTGAATTATTGAAATAAAACTGAACCATCTTAGTCCCGAAATTACCTTTATTTGATTTAGCTTAGACAAGTTAGAGCGAGAGGTCATATTATCATAAGTTAGATAGCCTAAAGACGTATACCTATAGGTCTACTTCTAGGCCTACAGTACTCAGTACTCTACATTGGAATATATCATAATATGCAATATAATGCCAATTAATCAATCAAATATGAAAAAACCTTTCACCAAATATGTACTCTTACAAAATAAAATTTTTGATGATATATACTGCTGTTATTATTATCTATAGTATTATAGTATTTTCTTCTGTTCAACTGCGAAGCGTCTTCTTTAGCCGACATGTTTAGTGACATTACATCCCACTTCTACTCGTTGCCACTGGTAACCTTTAATAAAACTGTCCTGTTTAATCGCTATACATGCTTAAAAGTATCCGTGTATCAGTAATGTACAGAAAGAGTACTATACAGAAAGTGCTGGACACTTCACAGGCATTGATAATAAGCAGGATGAAAAAAACGCCTAGAAAGTCATAAACTTTATTACAAATAAATTTCAACGGAAGAACCATCCGCCGATGCATACTTTCACCAGGAATGACCCACGTTTCGCATTTCCATTACACTACATTTAATAATATCGCAGTCCTCTAGGCCATAGATAAGATGTTTTGACGGTGTGGTCTAAACAAACACGTGATTGTTTTACGCTCAGAGTATCATAGCAAGACGCACGTGTAAATACTACTCAGGTCGTCTCTCCGCAGCGAAATCATTCTACCATGAAATGTAACGTGAGGCTCAGAAAGGGATAAATAATGAAAGAGCAGAAAGTATTTGTCACTTTTCGGTTGAAACGACTCGATGATAAATACTTTTTTTTCACATGTTGGTTCACAATACTCGATAGAAATGTGATGTAAGTAACTTATTAGCACCTTTCCTGGTGCTGGGCCCCTCGACCAAAACTGTTCTGATATTCACCGATACACCTCGGAAAGGGTGCTAATAACTACTACTTACAGACAAAACCCAAGATGCAGTGCGCGACCTACTTTGTATGCAAATGAAGCAGTCGCCACTCTGTGTGATTTTACTCTGTGGGATCATCTAGGGTTGTTGTTTATATATATATATATAGTGCCATAACTGTAAATAGTTTTCGATATTTTTTTCAGCTCGGTCACCCTACACTGTCTGAACCATCGTAAATTTTAAACGGATTTCTTCGATTATGATCAAACTACTTAACTTTGGTTATTATAAACTTACCTGTGTGTTTGAAATCAACTCCCGTTAATTAAAATCCATTGCACAAGTTAATACATGTATAACGAATAAAAAAGTTCTCTCTTGAAAAAAAGTAATTCCCACAAACTTTTGACATGGAGAAATACCAAAATGGAAGCCGATTACGTCACTTTTCGGGAGAGATTATTTCGTATAAAGGGGTTACAAGATGTCACGGTTTGCGGTACTTTTACGACAATTCAAGTTTTGTGTAATCCCGGCTCGGTATTGAGTTTGGGCGTTCACACACATAACTGCCCGTAGCCTATTCCTTTATTTTGTTACTATCTTTAACATTCTAGTAAAATCTCTGCAAAGTTTAGAGCTTTTACCTTTTGAAATATTTTGTTTTAATCATATTTTTGATTAGAGTCGGGTGAATGCATTTTCTTTTGAACACAAATACGACACAAAAACAATGACATTCGTTTCACGGGTCTTAAATTTTACCCATGAATATCTTTAATCTAACATGATTAACGTACATGTACAGGGTATTTAAAATTGTGGGGCTATATGCATGTTCCTGAAGCAACGACTATGAGTTTTACAACATCTGATCAGATGTACGTAGTTAAAGCGAGATTAAGCCTTCTATTGAAGGTGGGGGCTATGGTGTGATTTAAGTATTATTTACAATAAATTAAAAAAAAAAAAATTCATAAAGAATATATTTTCATCATGAACCATAAATATTGCACCATATCACAATACGGTCAAAACTGTCTTCAGTTGATATTTTTCGTTGCCCAAACTCAACGATCGAAATGAGAACGCTTTGTTTTGATTGCAACACGTGGTTGTCAAAATCTCTGTCATACCCCGCAACAGATTCAATGGTTTCGTCCAACACGGGAGGAAAGCCATGTTGTTTTGAACTCAGTCAAAAATACAAGTAAATACGTCAATTTTTTCAAGAGAGAACTTTTTTATTCGTTGGGATATTAAATTGTGCAATGTATTTTATTTAACGGGAGTTGATTTCAAACACACAAGTAAGTTTACAATAATCAAAGATAAGTAGTTTGATCATAATCGAAGAAATCCGTTTAAAATTTACGATGGTTCAGACAGTAGGTGAATTGTGGGTCGAAGCAATGTGTTGCAGAGAAAGGGCTCGCAAGCCAAATCCCCACTCAATTACCAGGATTCCACTCTCCACCGACACGGGTCGCAACGCACGGCAAACACGTTTTCCCATTACAGGGATCCTTTTAGTCGCCTTACACCCCAGGGGGGTGGACGTCTGGAAGTCCGTTCACATTTGTTTGTGGACACTCTACAGGCCTTGCGCCACAGCTGCATCCAAACCACCAGGCGAAATGTCGGCAAAATAGCGTGATTGGCCAATGAACTATCGGTATGCAAAATGCACGCGATGAACCGTGTTAACGATGTAGTAGACATTATCAGGGAGATAGTAATAGTATACGCGTCAATTAAATATATCTAGAACAATAGCCGAGAGAGACACACTACATTTACCAATCAAATCAACATGACGGCCATAAAACTTCCCAAAGGTTTCAATAAGTTTAGTGCGCAAGTATCCCTGCGGTTGAAGCAAGAGTAAGAGTATAGCACAGCACCTTCAAATATTAACCAAAATATGGGTTTAATGCTTCTAGAATGAAAATAGGTCATTTTAGTAAGCAAAACTTTACCCCTGAGTTAATATCACATGTCTTTTGTCTACATGGCGTCATAATAAAAAAATTCCTATTATCGCCCTTTTGAAAAAAAATTTTTTTCCGCTTCTTTGATTTTGCCATATTTAAAAATATTTGCCAATAGGAGTCGTTTATCAACTTTTTAGAGTGATCTCAACTATTGTAAATAAACTGGAAGTGCCACCATTTTAAAATCTATATCGTCCTGCAATTCTTATCCAATTTTCAATATCTTCATATTTTTGGAAACCAATCACTATTGACAATCGATTAGAATTTTAATATTTAACATAGATTTTTAAAGTGACGTCATACAAGGACTATTTTCATGTTTGTGTTTTTACCAATTTTAAGGTACCTTTTGATATACACGGACATTTTTATCTTGTGTTTTTACCAATTTTCAACCCATTAAGTGTAAGTAATTTAATGAAATTAACCTGTCCATAATATCATATTTAATGTATTGGAAGTTAAATTGTTCTAATGGATAATTCAAGCACGGTTAAATGGACACTAAACCCCCGATAAATACGAAACAAGAATGTATTTATCGATATTGTAGCTCAAATATTTAGGAATGTTCTTCGGAACTATTTAGGAAACATTTTTACACCCATTTTGAAAAGTCATTATTTGGTCATGTGCTTTCGTTCATTTTTCAAAATATTCTCAAAAGATTTAGACCGTCCTTGCTTTCCTGCAAATTTAAAATGCTTGAGTCTCGAGTTGCTGGTAAATGAATTATGAAAGAAAATATTTAACGTTTGAAGACTTTTAAAAGAACAGAAAATTTGTCTTATTGTGGTATTTTAAGACAGGCACTGTCAGCTGTGATTGAAATAATTCCGACCTGCTACCCGAGAATAAAAGAGGAGTAAATCTTGGCGACAAAGATGACTTCGCTTCGGGAGTTTCGTGTACGTTTTCAGCCTGTATTATTTTATTTGCAATTTGCAAACTGTTATCACAATTTTGTAGCTAGTTCTTGTTCAAACAATTACAATTCCTACTTACATCCTCAAATCAAAAATACTCTATAAAACTATGACCGTGGTGTCTAGCCTAAGATTCCAGCGGTTGCTATGTATACTGTTCTGGCGTGTTGTAAACAAAATGTCAATTTGTAATACTATAGGGTCTATATATTGTAGAGATTACCTAAGTTCTGTAAAAGATGCCCCGGTTAATGTATTAACGTCGTTAGCTAGTATCAGTGACATGTCTGGTAGATTAAAATCGGGCAATGACATCACAGTCTGCTAATCCAAATATGACAGCCCCATGCGTTAGAAACGCGGGTAGCCGCTGTGTTGAAATCCAGGGTAGCGTTTGTGCAGCCGACCAATCCGATAAAGGAAGTACCTGTTCAATTTACCGGGGCTCAATACATGACTCATGCACGTATCCTCTTTATATGAGAAGAGCGGGTTTAACTTTCCCTTCAGAGTTCAGGGTAACATCATACCCATAGCCTCTTGTTCGAGGCCGGGATAGAGATAATATGTAATGTTTCAGCCGTAGGTCTGAATGCTAGACTTGTTAAACTCGACTGTATATATACTATTCAAAAAAAGTAGGGGATATTTGATTTTTAAGTGTTATTAAAGTCACCTAATGAAACTGACGAAGAAACAAATGACAAAATGAAATGAAGTTCACATTCATCGATTTATTCCAAATGATCGTTAGACTAAGTAAGGCACAGACTGACCATTATAAGGGTAAAATGATACCCGGGGTCAAACAGCAAAGTTACCACAGCATCACAACCAAGTCAGTAACGGGTAAATCCTCCTCTGTTTGCCAAACAAGCATTGATCCGACGTGGCATACTCCTAATGAGACGTCTAAGGTCATTTTGGTCCAGATTGTCCCATTCCTGTTGCAACGCAGCAGCAAGTTCTTGGACATTGGCAGGACATACAAACATACCTTCGAACACATCTCGATACGTGATTGCAATGTTTTTTTCTTCTCCATCCAAAGTCTGCCACTGTTTTGAATATTCCACACAATGCCTCCTGGTGTTGCCGTTAAAAACCAGTAACTTGCAGGGCTGTGTTGCATTCTGATGAATAAGGCACTTCATTTTTCTGGTCAGAATGCCAGAAAAATGTGTCCTTGTTGACTATAATACGCCAGATTGAAGGATCGGGGCTAAACGTTTTCTTTATTTTGATTGGCCAAAATGGCACTCGGCAACAAACTTCGCGTGTATTCCTACGCGTGTAATGTTTATTTTTTAGGTGATTAGGTTAAAAAGAATTCCATTTTTAAAAAAGAATTATTAAATACTGGCACATGCCGAATGTGTGGAGATCATGGTTTTTAAATTAGTACAAAGAGACGTGTAATTTAAAAAATTAAAATCTCCCACAGAGGTTGTTGCAACGAACTTGAACGATAAATGTCTTCGGTCTTTCGCCTATATAGGCCCCCTAACACTATGAAATTATCCATTTTACACTACTACACAAGAATATATTAAATTATTATAAATCTGAAGTTTGCTCTAAATATCCATGACATTAGATCTGATCTATGTTCAGAGTTACTTTTATTTTTGTGGTTTTTTTTGTCAACTAATTATTTAGAAATAGAAAATTTAGTTTATACTGTTTACTTATGGAATTATCTGCCATGAAAACTGAAGTTAACCATACGGCATACTATTACTAGATAATGACTTAGTAAATTAAAATTATTTTGAATTACTGAATGGTTTAAAATTAGTGACAGTGCTTCAGTAAATATTTTATTGGTCGGATTAAGGCCTACCAGTAGAAGGGTAAATGTGATTTTGAATAGCATAACAGTATTAGGCTTACTGTATTAAAAGCTTACTGCAACTGAAAATTGAGCAAAATAATATTTTTGTTATGAAATTTGGAAAGGTATATAACATACCATATACTTAACACTTAAATTGTTTACCACAAGTAATTGTAGACCTACATAAAATCACATTTTTCGATACACAAAATATAGAATGTAAAAAGAACATGTGCAACTAAAGACTTAATGGGTAAAGCTTACGATTTAAAATTTGATCCATTAAAAATCACAACTACTTGTAATTCTAAAATTACGAAATACTAGATAGCATGCGATAAAGAATGCAAGGAATGAGTTGGTTTACATCGAAGCGCAACTACTTATTGTCCCGCAAATGCGCAACTACTGAAAAAAAGATCTACAATTTAAATTACCGGATATTAATACGTTTATTAGACCTATGACTATGACATGTCATGGATTCAAGTGGCGTGGTTTCGATTCCCCGCTTGTACGCGACAGGTGTATGGTCACCTGTCCAACCTCGTGGGTTTTCTCCGGGTCCTCCAGTCTCCTCTCACTCAGTCACTGCTAAAAAAAGACCCATCAATTGAATTATTGAAATAAAACTGAACCATCTTAGTCCCGAAATTACCTTTATTTGATTTAGCTTAGACAAGTTAGAGCGAGAGGTCATATTATCATAAGTTAGATAGCCTAAAGACGTATACCTATAGATCTACTTCTAGGCCTACAGTACTCAGTACTCTACATTGGAATATATCATAATATGCAATATAATGCCAATTAATCAATCAAATATGAAAAAAACCTTTCACCAAATATGTACTCTTACAAAATAAAATTTTTGATGATATATACTGCTGTTATTATTATCTATAGTATTATAGTATTTTCTTCTGTTCAACTGCGAAGCGTCTTCTTTAGCCGACATGTTTAGTGATATTACATCCCACTTCTACTCGTTGCCACTGGTAACCTTTGATAAAACTGTCCTGTTTAATCGCTATACATGCTTAAAAGTATCCGTGTATCAGTAATGTAGAGAAAGAGTACTATACAGAAAGTGCTGGACACTTCACAGGCATTGATAATAAGCAAGATGAAAAAAACGCCTAGAAAGTCATAAACTTTATTACAAATAAATTTCAACGAAAGAACCATCCGCCGATGCATACTTTCACCAGGAATGACCCACGTTTCGCATTTCCATTACACTACATTTAATAATATCGCAGTCCTCTAGGCCATAGATAAGATGTTTTGACGGTGTGGTCTAAACAAACACGTGATTGTTTTACGCTCTGAGTATCATAGCAAGACGCACGTGTAAATACTACTCAGGTCGTCTCTCTACAGCGAAATCATTCTACCATGAAATGTAACGTGAGGCTCAGAAAGGGATAAATAATGAAAGAGCAGAAAGTATTTGTCACTTTTCGGTTGAAACGACTCGATGATAAATACTTTTTTTCACATGTTGGTTCACAATACTCGATAGAAATGTGATGTAAGTAACTTATTAGCACCTTTCCTGGTGCTGGGCCCCTCGACCAAAACTGTCCTGATATTCACCGATACACCTCGGAAAGGGTGCTAATAACTACTACTTACAGACAAAACCCAAGATGCAGTGCGCGACCTACTTTGTATGCAAATGAAGCAGTCGCCACTCTGTGTGATTTTACTCTGTGGGATCATCTAGGGTTGTTGTTTATATATATATATATAGTGCCATAACTGTAAATAGTTTTCGATATTTTTTTCAGCTCGGTCACCCTACACTGTCTGAACCATCGTAAATTTTAAACGGATTTCTTCAATTATGATCAAACTACTTAACTTTGGTTATTATAAACTTACCTGTGTGTTTGAAATCAACTCCCGTTAATTAAAATCCATTGCACAAGTTAATACATGTATAACGAATAAAAAAGTTCTGTCTTGAAAAAAGGTAATTCCCACGAACTTTTGACATGGAGAAATACCAAAATGGAAGCCGATTACGTCACTTTTCGGGAGAGATTATTTCGTATAAAGGGGTTACAAGATGTCACGGTTTGCGGTACTTTTACGACAATTCAAGTTTTGTGTAATCCCGGCTCGGTATTGAGTTTGGGCGTTCACACACATAACTGCCCGTAGCATATTCCTTTATTTTGTTACTATCTTTAACATTCTAGTAAAATCTCTGCAAAGTTTATAGCTTTTACCTTTTGAAATATTTTGTTTTAATCATATTTTTGATTAGAGTCGTGTAAATGCATTTTCTTTTGAACACAAATACGACACAAAAACAATGACATTCGTTTTACGGGTCTTACATTTTACCCATGAATATCTTTAATCTAACATGATTAACGTACATGTACAGGGTATTTAAAATTGTGGGGCTATATGCATGTTCCTGAAGCAACGACTATGAGTTTTACAACATCTGATCAGATGTACGTAGTTAAAGCGAGATTAAGCCTTCTATTGAAGGTGGGGGCTATGGTGTGATTTAAGTATTATTTACAATAAATTAAAAAAAAAAAGTTCATAAAGAATATATTTTCATCATGAACCATAAATATTGCACCATATCACAATACGGTCAAAACTGTCTTCAGTTGATATTTTTCGTTGCCCAAACTCAACGATCGAAATGAGAACGCTTTGTTTTGATTGCAACACGCGGTTGTCAAAATCTCTGTCATACCCCGCAACAGATTCAATGGTTTCATCCAACACGGGAGGAAAGCCATGTTGTTTTGAACTCAGTCAAAAATACAAGTAAATACGTCAATTTTTTCAAGAGAGAACTTTTTTATTCGTTGGGATATTAAATTGTGCAATGTATTTTATTTAACGGGAGTTGATTTCAAACACACAGGTAAGTTTACAATAATCAAAGATAAGTAGTTTGATCATAATCGAAGAAATCCGTTTAAAATTTACGATGGTTCAGACAGTAGGTGAATTGTGGGTCGAAGCAATGTGTTGCAGAGAAAGGGCTCGCAAGCCAAATCCCCACTCAATTACCAGGATTCCACTCTCCACCGACACGGGTCGCAACGCACGGCAAACACGTTTTCCCATTACAGGGATCCTTTTAGTCGCCTTACACCCCAGGGGGGTGGACGTCTGGAAGTCCGTTCACATTTGTTTGTGGACACTCTACAGGCCTTGCGCCACAGCTGCATCCAAACCACCAGGCGAAATGTCGGCAAAATAGCGTGATTGGCCAATGAACTATCGGTATGCAAAATGCACGCCAATAGGAGTCGTTTATCAACTTTTTAGAGTGATCTCAACTATTGTAAATAAACTGGAAGTGCCACCATTTTAAAATCTATATCGTCCTGCAATTCTTATCCGATTTTCAATATCTTCATATTTTTGGAAACCAATCCTTATTGACAATCGACCAGAATTAGAATTTTATGATTTAACATAGATTTTTAAAGTGACGTCATACAAGGACTATTTTCATGTTTGTGTTTTTACCAATTTTAAGTTACCTTTTGATATACACGGACATTTTTATCTTGTGTTTTTACCAATTTTCAACCCATTAAGTGTAAGTAATTTAATGAAATTAACCTGTCCATAATATCATATTTAATGTATTGGAAGTTAAATTGTTCTAATGGATAATTCAAGCACGGTTAAATGGACACTAAACCCCCGATAAATACGAAACAAGAATGTATTAATCGATATTGTAGCTCAAATATTTAGGAATGTTCTTCGGAACTATTTAGGAAACATTTTTACACCCATTTTGAAAAGTCATTATTTGGTCATGTGCTTTCGTTCATTTTTCAAAATATTCTCAATAGATTTAGACCGTCCTTGCTTTCCTGCAAATTTAAAATGCTTGAGTCTCGAGTTGCTGGTAAATGAATTATGAAAGAAAATATTTAACGTTTGAAGACTTTTAAAAGAACAGAAAATTTGTCTTATTGTGGTATTTTAAGACAGGCACTGTCAGCTGTGATTGAAATAATTCCGACCTGCTACCCGAGAATAAAAGAGGAGTAAATCGTGGCGACAAAGATGACTTCGCTTCGCGAGTTTCGGGTACGTTTTCAGCCTGTATTATTTTATTTGCAATTTGCAAACTGTTATCACAATTTTGTAGCTAGTTCTTGTTCAAACAATTACAATTCCTACTTACATCCTCAAATCAAAAATACTCTATAAAACTATGACCGTGGTGTCTAGCCTAAGATTCCAGCGGTTGCTATGTATACTGTTCTGGCGTGTTGTAAACAAAATGTCAATTTGTAATACTATAGGGTCTATATATTGTAGAGATTACCTAAGTTCTGTAAAAGATGCCCCGGTTAATGTATTAACGTCGTTAGCTAGTATCAGTGACATGTCTGGTAGATTAAAATCGGGCAATGACATCACAGTCTGCTAATTCAAATATGACAGCCCCATGCGTTAGAAACGCGGGTAGCCGCTGTGTTGAAATCCAGGGTAGCGTTTGTGCAGCCGACCAATCCGATAAAGGAAGTACCTGTTCAATTTACCGGGGCTCAATACATGACTCATGCACGTATCCTCTTTATATGAGAAGAGCGGGTTTAACTTTCCCTTCAGAGTTCAGGGTAACATCATACCCATAGCCTCTTGTTCGAGGCCGGGATAGAGATAATATGTAATGTTTCAGCCGTAAGGTCTGAATGCTAGACTTGTTAAACTCGACTGTATATATACTATTCAAAAAAAGTAGGGGATATTTGATTTTTAAGTGTTATTAAAGTCACCTAATGAAACTGACGAAGAAACAAATGACAAAATGAAATGAAGTTCACATTCATCGATTTATTCCAAATGATCGTTAGACTAAGTAAGGCACAGACTGACCATTATAAGGGTAAAATGATACCCGGGGTCAAACAGCAAAGTTACCACAGCATCACAACCAAGTCAGTAACGGGTAAATCCTCCTCTGTTTGCCAAACAAGCATTGATCCTACGTGGCATACTCCTAATGAGACGTCTAAGGTCATTTTGGTCCAGATTGTCCCATTCCTGTTGCAACGCAGCAGCAAGTTATTGGACATTGGCAGGACGTTGTTGACGTTGACGTAACCTCTGTCCAAGCATGTCCCAGACATGCTCGATGGGGGAGAGGTCGGGACTCAGTGCTGGCCAAGGTAATGTGGTGATGTTCTGTTGTTGGAGGTAACCTGTAACGATCCTGGCCCTGTGAGATCTTGCGTTGTCATCCTGGAAGATGAAACGGCGGCCAAGACGTCGTGCGAACGGCACAACATGAACTGCCAAGATGTTGTCCCGGTAGTACTGGCCTGTAACACGCCCTGCAACAACATGTAAAGCCGTTCTTCCAGCAACAGTGATGCCTCCCCACACCATAACAGAACCACCCCCAAATCGATCATGTCTGATGACGTTAACGTCTTGGAAGCGCTCGTTTCGACGACGCCACACCCTCCTACGTCTGTCCAAAAAATCAACAGTGAACCTTGACTCATCTGAAAACATCACATTGCTCCAGCGTCGATTATCCCAGTGTTGACGATCCCTACACCAACGACGTCTTGCCTGAATGTGATGATCTCTCAAACAAGGGATCACGCGAGGACGTCGAGCGCGAAGGTGACCCCTATGCAGTCGATTCCGAATCGTCTGGCCACTCACTCTCACACCAGTGTCTGTTTGAAGACGAGCGCTGATCTGATTTGCTGTGATGACACGATTTCTCAAGGCCAAGGTACGGATAAATCGATCCTGGGCTTGAGTTGTCGCCCTTGGTCGACCTGAGCGTGGTCTGTCCTGTACAGATTGTGTATCACGGTATCTGGACCATAGCCTGCTTATGACAGACTGAGAAACATTCATCGTCCGCGCCACAACCGCCTGTGTTGTGCCGATCTGTAGCATGCCAAGGGCACGTAACCTTTTGGGTAAGCCGACGCATATCAAAATTTGTTTTCTGGTCACTAAAACAATTAAACTGATGTTTCCACCCTGGAATTCAATGCCACAATGACTGTAACATTCAAAGTCAGAGTCGTGCAAATCTTGGGTTGGACCCCCATGATGATCCCAAGCATCACCTGCATTCCATGCGGTAGCTATTGGTGCGTTTGGGCGTCACATGTAACTGGAAATGTTTCTTCTGTTAGGTTCTATAGTGACTTTTTTCGTAGTCACTTGCATATTTTAGTATTATGCCCCCAAAATCAAATATCCCCTACTTTTTTTGAATAGTATATTATAATAACTCCTAATGTACTATCATAGATGTTGTGGTTTCCTGTATTATAAACATGGTTATAAACCAACAAAGTGTTCCAGAGTTAATTGATCATATGCACAACATGAAGTCAAAGTTAGTTCCGACCGTAGTGTCACAAATTTTGGCATAATAATTACTAAATTAGGCATATATTTCTACTCCCTCATTATATTTTCAAGCGATTTCTTGTGACTAATGACTTATTATTAGGCAGGTCATGCTAGTCAGACTTTGATCAAAGCGTGATTTAAAAAAACAACCCACCTGATTTAGTAAAAATTGGTGAGTGAAGCTAGCCTACCCATGTTCTCACACAAATCAGATGTGTGCTTTTTCCTATTTGCTAAATGCAATTAACTCCCTTCATTGTACTGGATAATAGAGAATAAAACATGTCTATTGAAATGAAGTTTAGGTTTGTTTACAGCAAGTGTAAGTTGCTGTTTTCTCAAGTCAAAGTATTGTCATTGGGGGCAATTAAGTTTCAAGCCCTAATTTTAAACTACAGTCCTCACTTCAAGTACATTTTGCTCCGACGAGACGGATTTTAAAGCTAGAATTTCAAGTCAAAGGGAAAGTTTAGTTTGCATTTTTAACACGTCAAAAATTGCTGCCTCTGCAAATAAAGTTGAATTAGATGGTTTAAAGAAAAAGAGACGATCGATTTTTAAGAAAGTCATTGATAGATACATTCAAAATGGCAGACTGATATTTCACAGAATGTATATTTTGTGAGACTGAGATTTCTTAAAGAGACAATGAAAATAAATTATCAGAATTGAATGATATTCAAGGCTCTATATGCAGCTTAATATATGACGAAGAACACTTAATTGAAGACTGTGCACAACACAACGAATATGAGATAAAGGCCTTACAGTATATATCCATGCTGAGTGAATACATTAAAAAAAACAACCCCTAACTAAAGATGATGCAAGGTCAAATTTAGAAGTTCAAGGTGTTGGCCCTACCGTACCTCAAGTCCGATTACCTAAGATTAATTTACCAACATTTGATGGCGATGTGTTGTCATGGCAACCATACTACCAGTCAATTAAAGTATTTGTCATTGATAACCAATCTTTAGCAGATGTTCAGAAATGAGCGTACATAATGAAACAGTTAAAGGATTCATGAAAATTATGAAGCTGTTCTAGATACATTAATAGCAAGATTCGGTAATCAACGTCTCATTTTAGAAGCCCATATCAAGTCTTTATTACACCAATCACCACTAACATCAGAAGATGCAACTCATCAATGAAAACCTTATTATCATTTCTTGAGCACGCCATAAGAGCTAAAGAAATATCAAGTATTAAATCATTTTATTCTTCAAGTTCACAAGAATCAAAAGTTTCTTCAAAATGAAATGGGGTTTAACGTCCTACTGTTCTGCTCTTATACTGGGCTAATGAAGACGGAAGTTTCTTCAAAGGTTGAGCCTTTGAAGAATGAACCTTATAAGTCTAACTACCCTTTCAAATCAACTATATCATCTATGACTGTTTCTGTTAAAGATCAAGAGTGTCCTTGCAACAATCCAAGACACAAGATTCCGTCATGCATTCAGTTCTTATCCATGACTGTACGTGACAGACATCAGAAATTTTTTATCTAAAGGACTTTGTTTTCTTTGTTTAGAAGGTGGTTACATCTCGGAAAACTGTCAAGCCATGTCATGTAAATACCGCAAGCGAAGACATCATCATTTATTACACCTTGATTATGGTAATTCAACACTTGAATTTACTGAAGTAAAGTCTGCCAGTTTTACATCAGCATTAACCAAAGTCGGCAACAAGCAAGTTCAAAGTATACTGCAAACAGCGCCATGTATTTTGACTGGCTCGAACCTCCTATCCAAGAACGTTAGATGTTTCTTTGATCCAGGATCACAGTCATCATTTGTAACGACACCTATCACAGAAGAACTTGGCCTCAACTGAAAAACAGTTAGAACGACGGTTTCCGGATTCGACGGAAGACAGGGTAAGCCTGTACTTAGAAGAAGGATTCCATTAATATTGGCCTCTTTAAGTAATCCGAAGATTAAAATTTCAATGACGCACTTACAACCGACAAGATTTGTCAACCTGCTGAAGCTGTAGAATTCCACCCTTCAAATTGGTCACATCTTCAAGATATCAAATCTGCCGAAGAATTTCCCAGAGGTGAATGCGAAATTGATGTACTCATTGGTATGGACTATTAATACCTCTTCGTTACCTCAGATATGGTGAAGGGAGAACTCACATAGACCCATCTGAAGATAAAATTATGAAGGATTTTAAAAAGAATTTAATATTTGAAGCAAATCACTACACAGTATCTATCACATGGAAGGAAGATATATATATATATATATATATATATATGAGAGAGAGAGAGAGAGAGAGAGAGAGAGAGAGAGAGAAATGGGGTTTAACGTCCACTCGACACAAACTAGGTCATTTCGGGACTAACATGGTTTAATTTTATTTCAATAATTCGCATAGGGGTGTTTAGCAGTGGGAGGAAACCGGAGGACCCGGAGAAAACCCACGAGGTTGGACAGGCGACCCTACTCGATGTCACGTACAACCGAGGAATCGAAACCACGCCAGTTGACTCAATGACAGGCTTTATGATAACGCGCACACGCTAACCATTCAGCCCCCCCCCCCCGAAGGAAGATATACAGCTGGCATCAAATTACAAACAAGCTGAAAGAAGATTAATCAATTTAGAAAAGAAGTTGAAGTTTGATACGAAGAAAGCTGATATTTATAATGAAGCAATCAATAAGTGTATAGAAGAAGTTAAACCCGAAGAAATTCTTCCGCCTGATGATGGTCGTCACATTTTTTTATCTGCCTCATCATGCTATATTCCGTGAAGATAAAGCCACATCAAAAGTACGAATTGTTTTTGATGGGTCCGCGAAAGACACAAATGGTGTATCTTTAAACAGTTGCATCCACCCTGGAACTGCGCTTCAAAAAGATCTTGTTGGAATTCTAATAAGGTTTAGAAAGCACCAAGTCGCTATCGTGGGAGACATACAGAAGATGTTTCTGCAAGTTTGTTTAGCTGATAAAGATAAGGATGCTCACGGGTATCTATGGAGAGACCTTGATGTTGTTAATCCTAGAAAGTCTTACAGAATGACCAAAATCACTTTTGGTATTACAGCCAGTCTTTTTAAGCCATAGGCACAATTCAAGAACATGCCAAGTTACATCAAGGGCATCATCCGAAATTATTAGAAATACGTACGTAGATGACATCGCAACTGGAGCTGATGACGACACGCTTGCTCTGACATTACAGCAAGACCTTAAGGATCTTATGGCTCAAGAAGGTTTTAATCTTACCAAGTGGCCTAGCAACTCTAGAGAGGTCTTAAAAGCTATACCTGAAAGGGATAGAGCACCCGATGGTCCTATAAATCTCGAAACTGAAACTCAAGAAAGCCCAAGTTTTACTCTACAAAGACACTTGGATCGAGATGGGATCCACAGAATGATACACTGAGTTTTAAAGTAGACATTCCCAGTATTGATTTAGGGCTCATTACTCCGTTTACTGTCCGCTCAAAGATATTATTTCAAGAATTATGGTCTAAAGGTCTGTCCTGGGATGATATAATTCCAGTTGATATTTCCAGAAAGTAGATAGATTGGTTTAAAGAATTAAAGAGTTGGAGCATTTGAAGATACCCAGATGTTATACACGACTTCCCAAATCTCAAGTTAAAGAAATTGAAGTTCACCGGTTTGTTGATGCATCCGAGAATGCATATGCCGCAGTCCTATACCTTATGATTATATCCAAAAGCAATACTATAAGTACCAGTCTTGTAATGTCTAAAAGTCGTGTATCTCCTGTTAAGAAAAAAAACGTAGCTAGACTAGAATTGATGGCTGCTGTTATCATTGTTCGTCTCTGTAAATATGTATGTTCCATGTTGGATTGTGATGTCACTGGAGTCGGTTGCTGGACTGACAATTCATCAACATTTCACTGGGTTAAAAGAATAGCTTCACAGTTGGAACCATTTTGTAGCTAACTGAGTAATGGAGATTCAAGGAATCTTTGAACCAAGAGTATTTTGCTACTGCCCTGAAAAAGATAACCCTGCTGATTTACCGAGTAGGGGAATAAAAGTTCAAGAACTTATGGATAGTCAACTTTAGTGGAATGGTCCATCATGGTTAACAGTCCTTCACGTTTAAGGGGAGCTTTCGCTCCTGCTCCTCTCGACGCACGTCGGCTTTCCTTCGAAGTAGTCATTAAAGACTCCTGCAAATTAGCTAAATCGCTCTCCTAAATATTGAGATTAATAAACTACTTTCAGTTTTTGTTTACTTTTAAACTGCATATATTCAAGGTATCAGGAGCGTTTTATGGCTCCCGCACAATTTTATAAACATGAAGGACTGTGGTTAATGAAATCAGAAGTATAGCCTACTGTTTCGAAGTCCTCAAGTTAAGTCCTGATAATGAAGCTATAATCCCCGAGAAAAGAAAGAAATCGCTTATAGTTTGTATTGGTCAAGTAGAAGAATCATTCATCAACTTTTATAGATTTAGCATATACCTCAAACTCATTAGAACAGTCGCCTGGATCAAGAGATTCATCAGAAACCTAAAAGTCAAGAAAGAAGACAGAAATTTGTATATACTGTCAGTACCAGAAATAGAAGCTGCTGAGATTTATTTACTGCATCAGGTTCAGGAAACATCATATAAAGAAGAGATCGAATCACTTAAAGTTAACGAATCACCAACCTCTAATCATTTATCTAGCCAGGATCCATTTGGTGGTCGAATTCACAAGTCAGTGTTACCAGAAGAAGAAAAACATCAAGTTATTCTTCCATCATCGCACCCAGTAGTAAAGTTATTAATAGCCCAAGTACACAGTCATGAACTTTATGCTGGAACAGAACATACTCTGTCTATCCTACGTCAGAAATAATGGATATGTAAAGGTCGATCCACGGTTAAGCAAGTTCTCAATAAATGTTTACTTTGTCGTCATTACTATACAAAGCCATTCTCCCAGCCAATGGCCCCTTTGCCAGCAGACCGCATTCAACCATCTGCACCATTTACTAATGTTGGATTGGACTTTGCTGGATCTATTTATCTTAAAGATTATGACAAAGTGTATATTTGTTTATTTACGTGTGCTGTTACGCGTGCAGTACATTTAGAATTAGTAACTGATATGTCTGTAGATAAGTTTTTTTTTAGCGCTTCGTCGTATGGTATCAAGACGCGACATGTGTCATACGATTTAGTCTGATAATGCAAAAACATTCAAGTGCGCAAACAAAGAATTACAAAAGTGTTGGAGAATCATAGACGATCCCCAGACTCAAACTGATTTAACCAATAAGAACATCATTGGAAGTTTATAGTTGAAAAAGCCCCGTGATGGGGTGGCTTTTACGAGCGTTTGTTTAGAAGCATTAAGACGTCACTAAAGATGATTTTAGGGAAATCGTTATTGGACATTGAAAGTTTTGGAACTATTCTCACCGAGGTAGAATGTCAAATTAATAGCCGTCCTCTCACTTACGTAAGTTCTGACCCTAAAGATCCTGAAGTGATGACTCCTGCACATATTCTTATTGGAAGACCTTTTCAACCGTTTCCTTTCAAACACACGCCCAAGACAGAGCAAACATCCAAAGCTATCCCCAATCGTTGGCGTTACCATCAAAGATTGGTGAACAACTTCTGGAAACGTGGGAGTTCAGAGTATCTAAAGCCGCTTAATACAGTTAAACGATGGACTTCACTTGGAAATGAAGTGCATGTAGGAGATCTTGTGTTAATTAGTGATGATCGCGTAGCTCGTGGTCAGTTATTACGTGGAAGAGTACAAGAAATCTACTTAGGACGTGATAATCTTATTCGTTCAGTTTTATTGAAGATTTCCGCTGGTGCTGGTGTTTTACGAAGACACGCTCAACGGCTCCATTTATTAGAGGCAGTGGGTACAGATATCTGAACTGTAAAGCTAAATTTGTTAAAATGTTATTCCTGAAAATGGTGTGATAGTCATGTGTGCAGAATTTCTTGAAGATATTTGTCAATAAAGATTTGATTCGTCTTGAGAATTTAGAGGGGGTTTATTGTTCAGCACAAATTAGAAATTTCTTTGATTCCGATAGGTCGAAAAGTGTGATCGAATGGACAATAAACTCCCTCTAAATCAAGGCGAATTACTGCGTACAAATATACTCTTCAAAAAAAGTAGGGGATATTAAGAAAAAATACAAAACTGCGGAAATGCACTGCTGTTTTTATTAGAGGAACCAGTGTATGTTAATGACAGGTCAATTGCCTACATATGAACATGAACAGTTCATATGGACGGCTTATCTGACGGCGCCATTTCACTCGCAAAGAGATACACTGTCAAAAGTGAAAATGGACGTTTTTGATTTTTGTCTTAATAATGATATAAATCAAATAAAACCAAGTACGAACAATCCAAACCATTAGACAAAATTCGAAGTCCTAAAGAAACGGTATAGGGAAAATAGTGTAATATGGCAAAATAGTGTAATCAGCATATGGACTGTTCATCGTGTACAAAATACACGACAAACAGTGGTAACAGGTGTCCGGAAGAGTAAGCTTACCCTGCCTGGCGCCACACCCGCCATAGCTGCATCCAAACTATTAGGCGAAATCTCGGTAAAAATCAAACCGTCCAATCAAGATTTGGGGCAGTCTGACCCACTCCTCTTGCAGTGCCACGGCCAATTCTTACAGTGTTGTCGGTTCACGCTGACGTCGAGGAACACAGCATGCACTATAGGAGAAAAGGCAAAGGACTTATGGCTGACCAAGGCATATGGAGAATATGTTGACGCTGGAAGTAGTCATTCACGACACGAGCGCGGTGGGCACGGGCATTATCATCTTGAAAAATGAAACGTCGACCTGCACGTTGAGCAAAGGGCAGAACTATCGGTGCCAGGATGTGGTCAGGGTAATAGACACCAGTGACCCTTCCTTGAACAATATGCAAGTCCGTTCTGCCAGTCATGGTGATTCCCCCCCCCCCCACACCATAACAGACCCACGCCCGAATCCGTCACGCCTCCAAACGCGAGCACGCTTATCGGTGAAATCCAGAGTAAATCTGGGCTCATACGCGCCCATCGATGATTACCCCAATTTCTACGCTGCCTACAACATTGATGCCTGTTTGCCATGTGCTGGCGAGTTAATGAAGGCACAATATGCGGTCGTCGCGCATGTAAATGGGCTGCATGTAGCCGATTTCTAATCGTTTCGGGTGAAACTTGAATTCCTGTAACTTGGTACAATTTTACAGAAAGCTGATTGGCCGTTTGTCCTGTGTACGAATGTATCGTTCCTGGGCTTGTGTAGTGGCTCTAGGACAACCTGAACGAGGTCTATCGTCAACATTGTGTGTTTGTTGGTACCGGTTCCACAGTCTGCTGATCACAGACCGTGACACATTAAGCATGCTGGCTACTGCCCTCTGTGTAGAACCCATTTGAAACATGCCAATAGCACGTAGACGACATCATGTTGAAGATTTCTCATTGCAAACTAAAAGTACCACACTAAAAAGTAAATCTTATGCAAGAACCGATAGGAAAGGATAAACCAGGACGCGGCAGTTTTCACCAACCCTTCCTTAAAGTGTCAAATTTGACAATGAACCCCTCCCACGCGTATGGCGCTATTGAGTGTCGCACGTGCAGCTCAGTGGTTCTGTTGGGGCGATAAGTTCTTTATCTGTGAACATACTCTCAAAGCATTTCAAGTGTTTATGACTATTTATCATATCACAACCTGCATAGGTATTTGCATTTCAATATCCCCTACTTTGTTTGAAGAGTATATTACAGTGTACTTATTTTCATTTTGTGGAGTCGAAAATAGCAGCTGAAATATAGACCCTAATCATTATGCCAAAATTGACATTTGTTGACAAGAGAGAGAGAAATGGGGTTTAACGTCCACTCGACACAAACTAGGTCATTTCGGGACTAACATGGTTCAGTTTTATTTCAATAATTCGCTTGCACGTAGGGATCCTTAGCAGTGGGAGAAAACGGGGGACGCGGAGAAAACCCACAAGGACATGTGACCCTACTCCTTGTCACGTACAACCGAGGAATCGAAACCACGCCAGTTGACTTAACGACAGACCTAATTATACAGCGCGCACGTGCTAACCATTCGGCCATCTCCCCCACCATAGGCTAGGGCATCACTGTCATAGAATTACGGGGTATTTTGAGGATGTAAGTACGAACTGCAATTGTGTGATTAAGAACAAGCTACAAAAAGTCGTCTTTGTCGCCAAGAGTTACTCCTCTTTTAGTCGCGGGTTGCAGGCCAGAATTATTTCAATACACGACTAATTTCCTGTTCTATTAAAAATCTTCAAACGTTAAAAATATTTTTTTGTCGATATCCGAATAACATTTTCTTTCAACTCGAGACTCAAGCATTTTAAGTTTGCAGGAAAGCAAGGACGGTCTAAATCTATTGAGAGTATTTTGAGCTCAAAATATTTTTTTGTCGATATCCGAATAACATTTTCTTTCAACTCGAGACTCAAGCATTTTAAGTTTGCAGGAAAGCAAGGACGGTCTAAATCTATTGAGAGTATTTTGAGCTCAAATAATGACTTTTTAAAATGGGTGTAAAACTTTTTCCTAAATTGTTCCGAAGAAAATCCCTAAATATGTCAGCTACAATATCGATAAACACGTTCCTGTTTCGTATTTAGAGGTGGTTTATTGTCCATTTAACCATGCTTGAATTATCCGTTAGAACAACTCGACGCTGTCGCGTCTCGTGTAATAATGTTGTTTATTAAAGATTTAACTTCCAATACATTAAATTTATTACGGACAGGTTGATTTAATTAAATTATTTACACTTAATGGGTTAAAATTTGGTAAAAACAGAAAAAAAAGTCCGTGTATATCAAAAGTTCCCTTAAAATTGGTAAAAAAAAAAAAAAAAAGGGCCTTGTTTGACGTCACTTTAAAACAAAATCTATGTTAAATATCAAAATTCTAATTCCGTCGATCGATTGCCAATAATGTGGGGTTTCCAAAAGTATGAAAATCGGATAAAAATTGTAGGACGATATAGATTTTAAAATGGTGGCTCTTCCGGGGAATTTACACTTTCCGGTGTAAAAATGTTTACTAAATAGTTCCGAAGAAAATACCCAAATATTTCAGCTAAAATATCGATAAAAACGTCCCTGTTTCGTATTTAGAGGTGGTGTATTGTCCATTTAACCATGCTTAAATTATCCATTAGAACAACTCGACGCTGTTGCGTCTCGTGTTCTAATATTGTTGTTTATTAAAAATTTAACTTCCAATACATTAAATATATTATGGACAGGTTGATTTAAATAAATTATTTACACTTAATGGACTGCAAATTGGTAAAAACAAAAAATAAAAATGTCCGTGTGGACGTATATTGTTCTCGCCCCTGTCCGTCCGTCCGTTCACAATTTGTTTGTGGACACTCCACAGGTCATAATTTTTATTAGATTTTGACGAAACTTAAAATATAGGTCGATCATCCAAAGATCTCGGTTCCGTTCGATATTGGCATATATCGGACCATAACTTCATGGATTATGGACCCTGATTGTACGAAAAATCACGTTTTTAGCTTGTGGACACTCAAGAGAACACATTTTTCATCTGATTTTGATGAAACTTGAAATGCATGTTTATAACCCAAAGATCTTGGTTCCTTTGGATATTCGCGCATATCGGACCATAACTTCCTGAATTATGGCCTCTGATTGTACGAAAAAGCGCGTTTTTAGCTTGTGGGCCCCATAGAGGTCACAATTCTTATCCGATTTACAAAACCGTAAATGGTTGAGTTCGAATTTCGTAAAAATCGGACCGAAACTGACGGACAAAATGGCGGCCCCTCGTTCGCAAACAGTGTCAAAATATTGTATATCAGTGTTGTGGATCCTCTAGAGGCAACAATTTTGATCTGATTTTGATGAAACATGAAATGCAAGTTTATAAACCAAAGATCTTGGTTCCTTTCGATATTCGTGCGTATCGGATTATATCTTCCTGAATTATGGCCATTGAATGTAAAAAAAATTGTGTTTTTAGCTTGTGGTCCCTCCAGAGGTCACAATTATTATTCGATTTAAAAAAACGTTCGAATATATCACCGTTACACTGTAATGAAGGTTGAATTCGAATTTCGTGAAAATCGAAATGAAACTGCCCGACAAAATGGCCGCACTTTGTACGCAAATTGTGTAAAAGTATGCTACGATGGTTGTGGACCCTCTAGATGTCACAATTTGTATCCGAGTTTGATGAAACTTAAAACATATCTTTATATCCCAAAGATCTCAGTCCCTTTTGATATTTGGGCATTTCAGACCATCACTTTGTGGATTATTGCCCCAGATTGTACAAAAAATCCTTTTTGTTTTTAGCTTGTTCTCTATCCATCTCTTGCAAAATGTGGGCGTATCCTGCCTGGCAGCCGCTGGTTTACTGAAGTGTCCGGATGTTATGGTCGACACTCAACCATTTTTCAGTCTAGTATCTATCGATTTTTAAATAGTGATAGCTTATATAGTACAACATGGCCGTTTATTTCGTGACTATAAATGTGCGAAACTGATTTAAGGCTTGGTGTATATATATATATATATATATATATATATATATATATTGTGTAATTATCGAGATATTTGGAGGTATTTATTTATGGTGAGGCACCATACAATAGTATCTCCCTCACAATCCGAAATATCTGAGTACATTAAATCCTTGTTAAATATTTTCTGTCAAAATTCTGCACTTTGACTAGCTTTAAATAATTCTTTGTGAGAATTTACGTTTTATTTTTCAACCATAAATGTTCTACAAACTGACTTGCTCGGATCAGTTCGTCGTCAAAATCGTTTGACGATATTGCACAAAATGCCAATTTGTGAACACGCGGTTACTAAAATGTAATGCACGTGGAACTTACGACTTGTTTTCTTAAAGCCCGGCCCATACCGCCACGACTTGCCCAGACTCTACCCAACGCAACGTCTTGTCTCAGATAATCAGTGCAGTATGGACAGTCCCACGACCACGATTCAATCGATTTCCGTCGCGTCGTGGCCCGTCGGCCCGATTGAACATGTTCAATCGTAGTCGGATGCAGTTGGTTGCTGTCGTAACTTATCGTGTTTGTGTGGACACTCACACGACACGATCAATTGTCTTACTGGTGTTTAGCCAATCAGAGAGTAGCATTTAGTGGCGTAACTCACGACGCATAATCTGTGAGAGTCGGGCCTGTGTGGACTGGTACCGTCGTAGGCAAGTGAAGTAAAGGCGCGACCCGATTTTTTTTTTACAACTACCCAAGACGCTGCGTCCTGTCGGCTTGTGTGTAGTCGTAGCGGTATGGGCCGGGCTTTATTTTGTCATATCAGTCGTAGGGCCGAGATAGGCTAAACCATTGACTTATAGGTGAAATCAATTAGGATAGATTTAAAGTCCGGCCCACATCGCCACGACTTGCCCAGACTCTACCCAACGCAACGTCTTGTCTCAGATAATAAGTGCAGTGTGGACAGTCCCACGACCACGATTCAATCGATTTCCGTCGCGTCGTGTCCCGTCGGCCCGACTAAGCATGTTCAGTCGTAGTCGGATGCAGTTGGATGCAGTCGTAACCCATCGTGTTTGTGTGGACACTCAAACGACACGATCAATTGTCTTACTGTTGTTTAGCCAATCAGAGTCAACTTCAGCGGCATCTTGGCAAAATATAATGTCACTTTTATGCTTCCGGTTTACTTTTGGAATCACTCGCTAGAGGGAAGTGGCGTAACTCACGACGCATAATCTGTGAGAGTCGGACCTGTGTGGACTGGTGCCGTCGTAGGCAAGTGAAGTAAAGACGCGACCCGATTTTTTTTTACAACTACCCAAGACGCTGAGTCCTGTCGGCTTGTGTTTAGTCGTAGCGGTATGGGCCGGGCTTAACATTGATGTCTGTATGCAAGTCAAATATTACCCTTATACCCTCGGACAATATGTGAAATAACCCACGGCCCTCGACCTTACGTTATTTCACATATCAGCCCTCGAGTAGGGTAATATTTATCTCGTATTTCGATCGATTTTATTGCACATTAACCAGCAATAGGCCGCTAATAATTAAAGATGCATGTCTGCCCATGTCTTTTTGTGGCTCCAAATGTTATATGAATTATTATATGAATTATTATTTAGATATTTCTTCACATGACAAGCCCATAATCACCTTTTTTCCATCGGATGGATAAGAACCCTCTCGCCATTTAAAATATAAAGAAACTTATCTAATCGAGACTTTGTTCATTATTATAGCAATGGAACTCGAGAATCGAGGCTATCTTGTAAAAATGTCAAACATCAATAACTTCGCTCAGAATACAATACTTTGACTAAAATTTGCATTATATACTCATTTTTCATTGTCTATGTTTGAACTATTATAACTGGGACGACCAGCTCTTTATCTAAATATATTTTATCCAACCAGGTATCAACTATTCTGGTACAACGGAACCAGTATGCCTTTGAAGATCCTGTCAAAGAATTATATTGGTTGATGTATATAGACCATGGCAAGACATCTATTATTATTAAATATTAACTTTTACGTTTGTATCCAAATAAATAATAAAACATAAAAATATAAAGTCGTAATGCCATGAGATCGTTGCCACAATGGCGAGGTCAGACAAAAAGCATCGACAGTGTTTATTAGTACTAATTTCAATAAAAAAATTTATCCCGGCCTTGGATGCATCAGTAAATTTGGCAGACACTGAAACTCGCTATTGGAACGAAAATTCCAAATTTTGAACACGATGTCAAAAAGGAACCAAGTAATTTAGATTGGGTGGATTCATATACTTCTAATTTGGAATTTGTCAATAGTATAGGCATTATCTGGCCTAGTACGTTGACCCGGCTACTTTTGACTTCCACACGATTTCACAAGATTCTAACACTAACCCCTACCCTTACCCTAACAAGATTCTAACCCAAACCCTTAAACCCTAACCCTAACCACGGCGAATTCCAGAGTAGCCGGATCAACGTACTGCGCCCATTATCTTTAGCCTAGCAGGGCAGTACAATTTACCCAATACTACCACAAACATGCCTACCAAAATACCATGGGCATGGACCTTCCTTACCTTCCTTTATAACTTAGGTCCATATACTACCTCATTCTTGTGGAAAACAATCATAATAATACTTCAAATATATATTTTTCAAGCCAGAATTTCATATTTTTAAGTTATATTTTTAAAATGTATAAAAATAAAGCCTTAAAATAGATGGTATCTATAAACAGTCCTACTTTGTTAAAGAATAATCCTGTTGATCCTATAATTCACTATTGCCAGTTCAGAAATTGGCAAAAATATCATTTTCAACTTCAAATTCAAACGTTTGAAGATAGCTATTATTATTTCCGGTGTGAATGGTTTTTGAAGTTTGAGAATGATACCTATGATCGTATAATAGTGAGTTGACAACCTATTGAGTAAAAGATATAGAAATAATTATGTTTTGTCTTTATTAAAAAATATGAAATTCTCGCTTGAAAAACTGAGTTAATTTGTGGAAAACTTGCAAAATATGTAAAAAAAACAATAAACCCGGGATTATCTGTTAAGTAATCTTTTGTTTTATTAAACGACCAACCCGCTCGTTGTTTTCAAGCGTAATGAAACATTATTAGATACTGATTGAATAAACTAAAAGTACCGATGAGTTTTATCACGATCATCTAGTATCTCTTTTCCATTGCTACTTTGTTTCTAAACAGACGTTTTAGCGCCCCCTATAATATAACATGCAGAGTTACACCCCCTGACAATAGGTGACAAATTCAGCGATGGTTTTTTGTTCATGTGCTTTTTTGATAAAATAAAATTAATTCATGGATTTTCTTCACAAAAAATGGATAAATATTCACAATGGTAGACTATAAGTATCGTTGTTGATTCAAAATGACACGTTTACAGAAGTTATGTCAGAGATTTGAATCAAAGAATTTTCGTTCCAAGCAAGTTTTAGCGACGGCCAAATTTACCGATGCAGAGAGAGAGAAATGGGGTTTAAAGTCCAATCGACACAAACTAGGTCATTTCGGGACTAATTACCGATGCAAGTATTGATGTTCGCCTAATGCATCAAAGCGTAATATTTAATTGATGTCAGCACAAAAAAAAAAACCACTGAGATTTTATTAAGAGGCTACTCTCGTTAAGCGGTCAGTCGTGACAATTTCCTTTGGTGGCTGCTTAATACAGATTCTACTGTATATTATAATTGATTAATGTGTTGGCACATGCATGTAAATGTACTGAGATGTATGCATGATTTTTCTATGTAGTAGAAAGACACCATCCTATTGATTACTATTATCAATATAAGGGAAGATGCCATATAAGGAAATTATTTAAAAAGGGATTTTTAAGTACTTCTCTAAATAGCCAATATCAATATCGGGGGTCAAAATAACGCTTGTCTACTGTATTTATCGAATCCAAGTACGGTAACATTTTCAAATATCAAGTAGAAATAAAATCTACTTGTCACCGGCGACAACTAGAATAATGTCTATAAAAATTCTAATCGTTATATATCCTTGATTGACTATTACCTTGATATTTAGAACATGGGCTGCAGCTTTTATTTCGGAAAATGTGGCCCATCTATGGTGGCTGATTGGTATCATGTCGTAATGTCGTGATGTCACCTTTCATAACGCGACAACCCGACATCAGGACATTTCTACCCGACAACACGACAACCCGACATCACGACATTTTTACCCGACATTACGACACTAAAAATATCGTGATGTCGGGTAAAAATGTCGTGATGTCGGGTAAAAATGTCGTGGTGTCGGGTTGTCGTGTTGTCGGGTTGTCGCGTTATGAAAGGCGACTGAAATGATTGATCTTGCCGAATTGGAACCAAATCTGTTAATAATTGTGACCTGTAGAGAATTTACAGACACAAATATTAACAAAGATATAAGCGTGACACCGCCTCCGGTGGTCGGGCTCGGGCATGCACCAAAATCAATAGGTGCCGTAATTAGGTATAAGGAATAAGTATGCCAAGTTCCAAGATGATCCATTTAGAATTGCGGTCTGCAGGCGATACACACAACAATAGGGATCATCCTTAGGGTAAAAGGAATAAGTGCGCAAACTTTCAAGACGATCCGTTAGAATTGTGACCTGTAGGCGATGCACAGACTCACACAAACACACACACGCACAGAGAGAGAGAGAGAGAGAGAGAGAGAGAGTTGAGGTTTAACGTCCACTCGACACAAACTAGGTCATTTCGGGACTAACATATGGTTCAATTTTATTTCAATAATTCGCTTGCGCGTAGGGGTCTTCAGCAGTGGGAGGAAACCGGAGGACCCGGAGAAAACCCACGAGGTTAGACAGACTACCCTACTCTTTGTCATGTACAAGCTTGGGCTGGAAACCACACCACTTGACTCAATGACAGACACATAGACAAGGGCGGCTTCATAATATGTTCACATTATGAAATGAAATGGGGTTTAACGTCCTATTGTTCTGCTCCGACTGAGCTAATGAAGACGGTTCACATTATGAATGTGGACGTATACAAATGGATACGAATGCAACTCAAACTGCACTGTGAGTGTGAATCTACTTCCACTTGATCAACCATTTTCTTAATTGCCAGTTTTTTGTTATGAATATCATCGTGGCCGCTTATAACATTGATCATGAAAGTCGACAACCCGACATCACGACAACCCGACACCACGACATTTTTACCCGACATCACGACATTTTTAGTGTCGTAATGTCGGGTAAAAATGTCGTGATGTCGGGTAGAAATGTCGTGATGTCGTGTTGTCGGGTAGAAATGTTGTGATGTCGGGTTGTCGCGTTATGAAAGACGACATTACGACATGATACGACATAACGACATTTTTACCCGACATCACGACATTTTTAGTGTCGTAATGTCGGGTAAAAATGTCGTGATGTCGGGTAGAAATGTCGTGATGTCGTGTTGTCGGGTAGAAATGTCGTGATGTCGGGTTGTCGCGTTATGAAAGGCGACATCACGACATTACATGATACCAACCAGCCACCATACCCATCCCTTACCAGAAACCATTACATTCCAATATTGTTTATATGACATTTCATACACATGGCCTATGGCATGGTTACTGGATTTTTCCAGTTGTCCCAGTTTCTACTGACAAATTGACAAATTTTGGCTCTCAGGGCATCAGAATTATAAGTTCCAAAATCCTGAGACATACTGAGACAGTGGAAAAAACAGCTTCCATCACCAGGAACATCCTGAATGGTGAATGTTTTACCATTTATAATTATTTCACACATTTTTAAACAAAATCAAATTAAACTTACGGCACCTTTAATTTATTTTCTTTTGGGAAATCTTTAATAATAAGTGCAGGAGGACCGCACTACACGCAAATGAAAAATCTACAAGATAAACCTGCGGACAAGACAGAAAATAGACATTGCACCAAATAAACAAATATCAAATCAGAATTAAATTAATTAGGTCAGCGTTTGATTACCTGTCACCTTTTGTTTACCTTTGATTACTTCAAGTACTTGTCACCTTTTGTTTACATAATCGTAGCAGACGACAGACCGCGAAAATATTAACCAATGCCCACATAACAATATGATGTTAATTTTACGTTACATTTACGTAAAAATGGTCAGTCAGTTTACCATCATTTTGCTCATCTTTTTAACGATAATTTTACGTCAGGAAATGACGTTAATCTAATGTAAACTTTACGTCATTTTTACGTTATATTTACGTCATTTTCTGACGTAAATCTAACGTAAACTTTACGTCATTTTCTGACGTAAATCTAACGTAAAATTTGCGTAAAGTTTACGTCATTTTCGTTAGATTTACGTCAGAAAATGACGTAAACTTTACGTTAGATTTACGTCAGAAAATGATGTAAATATAACGTAAAAATGACGTAAACTTTACGCTAGATTAACGTCATTTCCTGACGTTAAATTGTCGTTAAAAGGATGAGCAAAATGATGGATATCTAACCGACCATTATAACGTAAATCTAACATTAAATTAACATCATTTACGGATGCAATTCTAATGTCAAATTTGATGAGCATTAAAACCTTCAAAATTATTCATTATCTGCGGCAGTAAATGGGAAGTACATTCAACCAATAATCAAATTTCCCTGACCCGTGGATGAGGCTAAAAGTTGAGTGGTCCAACGTGTGCGCTTTAGATCATAAGGTCTGTCATTGAGTCAAGTGGTTTGTTTCCACACCCAACTTGAACATGGGTTTTCTCTGGGTCCTCCTACTACTAAATATTCCTGGTGCGGATGAATTATTCAACTTGAATTGAATCACTTAGTCCCAAAGGACAGTTTATGTCTATTGGATGTTTTACCCCATTGCTCTCTATCTACCCATAACCAGTCAGAATTCTAAATGTATTGCACAGAAAAGTTAAAAATCTAGCAGAATTATATGACAAAATATACTACAAGTATGTATACATATACTTTATTTAAAAGACAAAAATATAATGTTATAAAATACAAAATACACATTTAAATATTAACAGTTTTTATCCACAGCTGTATTAGAAATGAAGACGGGCATATGCCACACAGTGTGCAGAGCTATTGCGTACTCTTATATAAAATTCCAACTGCCAAGGGATCTTTCACACACACACACTTGAGTTTACACTGTACCTTGGTTTTTTGTCCCTTCCGTATGACTAGTCAGCCATCCATGTCAGGTCCTCTGTCCGGCATCACTGACAAGGGAAAATGTTCAAGAAAAAGGTCTACATTAGCGCTCTGGAAGTGTTGATATGCATATAAGAAAGAAAAAACTGGGATATTGACCAAATTGGGCCAAAACCTATAGCCTCTATCTTTTTTTGCTCAAGGTATTGATGGAATAGGAGTTAACTTTGGAATGAGTGAAATGAAATGGGGTTTAATGTCCTATTCCGACAGGGCTAATGACATGGAAATATGCTATACAGTGTCCTATTATGGAATTTTATCCAGACAGCGGCGCTAAAGCCTACTCTTATATCGAATTCAAACTTTCAAGGGATCTTTCACGTGCACACCAATGTGTGCACAGGACCTCGGTCATTCATACCATCCAAACGACTAGACAGCTGTCCCTCCTTGTCAGGCCCTCTGTCCTGCACCTCTGACAAGGGGAGGAAACCAAGTCTGGAAATCACGAAGAACTTTCTCGGCCGACACTGAAATGGAATGTTGTGGAATGCTGAATATTGATAGGTTTCGTCCTCTCATGATTCCAGTGTGTAACACAAATTTGAAAAAGATCAATTAAGAATAAACACAGCATCTATTGCATTTGAAAAAGGGAGAATTAACCAAGGAAGGCAAAATCCTGAAAAGCTGTATATTGATAATGCTTGTCCTCTCACAATCGGAATGATTCACATTTCACACCCAGTGTACGGACAAACAGGGCCAAAATTGATATATGGATGTATAAACAAAGATATATACTACACCAATATTACATGTGTTGCAGAATTGGTTTAACACATTTCAAATATAATTGTAACACGGATATTTGCAATGGTTGATCCATGACAAAAGATTTGAAATATTTTGAAGAGACGCAAAAGATTACGCCATACAGTGTGCTATGAGGGAAATTTTGCCCGGGCAGCAGCGCTATGGCCTACTCTTGTATCGAATTCCAACTGCCAGGGGATCTTTTATGTGCACGCCAATGTGTACACTGGACCTTGTTTTTTTTGTCCCATCCAAACGACTAGACAGCTGTCCTCGTCAGGCCCTCCGTCCTGCATCACTGACAATGGGAAACCACACCGGAAAATCAGGATGAACTTTCTCGGCCAATGCAGGGATCGAACACCTGATCTCAAGGCTAGCGAGTCAGCGTCTTACCCACTTAGCCACATGATCCCCCCCTGGCCTATGTACATGTAGAGATGAATTTTGAGCTACCTTTATATATATATTTCTATTTTTAAAACCCGCGACAAGTATATTTATATCAAGGATGTAACCCTCTATCAGTTAACCCGTCACAGATTGGTTGCATTGGTGAACCGGTTCAAAATATTCGTTTCATATCATACCTGACCTTCAAATCTAGGAATTGTAGCCACAACGGGAATCACGTTGGTTAAGTCGGTAAGACACTGGCTATCTAGTCTGGAGGTCGGGTGTTCGATCCGAGAAAGTTACTCCAGATTTTCCGGCGTGGTTCTCCCTTGTCAGTGATGCAGGACAGAGGGCTAGACAAGACAGCTGTCTAGTCATTAAAATGGGACAAAAAAATGAGGTCCCATGTACACATTGGCGTGCACGTACAAGAGCCCTTGAAGTTAGAATTCGATATAAGAAAAGGCCGTAGTGCCACTGTCCGGGCAAAATTTCCCACATAGCACACTGTATGGCGTATGCCCATCTTCATTAGCCCAGTTCAGAGCAAAACAGTAGGACGTTAAACTTTCATTTTACTAGCCACAGCTCTGTTTTCTTTCACCAAAGGGTGGGGGGGATGGTGGATGGCTGAATGGTTAGCGTGCGCGTGCTGTATCATAAAGTCTGTCATTGAGTCGACTGGCGTGGTTTCGAATCCCCGGTTGTACGTGGCAAGGAGTAGGGTCGCCTGTCCAACCTCGTGGGTTTTCTCCGGGTCCTCCGGTTTCCTCCCACTGCTAAAGACCCCTACACGCAAGCGAATTATGTAAATAAAAAATTAAACCATATGTTAGTCCCGAAATGACCTAGTTTGTGTCGAGTGGACGGTAAACCCCATTTCTCTCTCTCTCTCTCTCTCTTTCACCAAAGGGGGGGATCAAGTGGCTAAGTGGGTAAGACGCTGGCTCGCTAGCCTGGAGATCGGGTGTTCGATCCCTGTATTGGCCGAGAAAGTTCATCCTGATTTTCCGGCGTGGTTTCCCTTGTCATTGATGCAGGACGGAGGGACTGACAAGGACAGCTGTCTAGTCGTTATGGGACGAAAAACCGAGGTCCCGTGTAGATATTGGCGTGCACGTAAAAGATCCCTTGGCAGTTGGAATTCAATATAAGAGTAGGCCGTAGCCCCGCTGCCCAGGCAAAATTCCCCTCATAACACACTGTATGGCATATGCTCGTCTTCATTAGCCCAGGTTAGGAGCAGAACAGTAGGACGTTAAACCCCATTTCATTTTATTTCTTTCACCAAAGACCACATAAATACTTCATTTAGCACTTGTCATTTGAAACAGTTATAGCCTATGTCTTGTCTGGAAGAGGGGGCATCATCACATTACCATACAGGGTATAAGTCGATGTTGAGTATAAGTCAAATTGCCAAATTTTACATTTTTCCGACCTACATCCATAATTAAGTAGAGGCAGTATATAAGACTAATGTTTTTCAACTCCACGAGTTTCGGGACTGTTATCCTAGTCTAATACCGTGCCGGTGTACGCCAAAGAAAAGTTGGGCCATATAAATAATGAGGGTCTCGGACAGTTGTCAATAACACTTGCATTTATAAACAAACATGAATCGTGATGACAAATTAGAATTCAATAAAAAAACAACATAGATATGGCCCATGAAGAGAGAAATTTTACAATAAAAAAAATTAAGAGTGTTGGATATTGAACTGACAATGCAATCAAATGGATTTTCGGAAATGACATTCTTATATAAATTTCATGGGCGTCAACATCTTGTTTTAGGACTAATTACCTCCCTTAGACTTTGTTTATGATAATGTAAAAGACCGGATAATCTAGCCTATGACCGATTATTCTCAAATGTTGACAACGCAACCACACTAATATTCGTAGAATATAGAATATTTTTTTCTAGATGATAGAGACTAATAATATGCCAACATTGAAATGTGTGCATAAATATGGTATATACTTAACTACACCAATATTATACCTATGTCAAAGAATTTGTTACACACATTACAAATATAATCTTAATAGAGATCTTTGCTATGGTTGATCTATCAGTAAAAATTGGAAGATTTGTAAGGAACGCAAAAGGTTATTGTTTACTGGCTGCAGCAGGGAGCAATAACAGGAACACAGATGATTTTCAACTCACTGATATAACTCAGTTTAAACTTTAAGCCAAAGAGCTGTTATATAATACTGTGACAGGATATCTGCTCTAAACTAACTAGTCATCAAAGAATTGACTGTCAAAAGTTCAGACAGAAAGTATTTTAGGCCTACAATGCTTGTAAAGCTTTGGCCTACATTCTGATGATATTTGTGCTACCATAGATACATATATATTTATATCATTACATTATGTGACAAGTAGTAGTGTTTGGCAAGTAGTAGTGTTGTCTAACTTTCATTATAAAGCCCATATAAATCTTTTTAGAACTTCTTTGTCATTACTGCCACCAAGGGTGCTCAAATATACATGTAGGATCTGTAAAAAAACCCAAAATAAATAAAAAGCAACTTTATACTCCCAAAAAAAACGTAATTGGGTTAAACGGCCTACTGTTCAGCTCCAACTGGGCTGACAGCCAACCTACTGTGGATCTGTAATGAAATGGGGTTCAACATCATACTGTGCTGCTCAAACTGGGCTAAAGAAGTTGGACAAATGCTTGAAAGTGTGCTGTGATGGAAATTTTGACTGGACCGTGTGTACAAAAGAGCTTGGTTTTTTGTCCTATCCGAACAACTGTACATTAGCCCTTACCAGCCCCTCTGTCTTGCACCAGTTAAAAGAGGAACCATGCCAGAAAATCCTGATGAACTTTCTTGGCCACCACAAGAAAAAATAAGCAGGGGAGTAGGACTGAAACCTTTATGTACAAGTATGTACGGGCAAACTTGTTATTTAATGTTATATCATATAAATAGGCCTATGTATATAAGCTTAAAGTCTTGATTATCCATTTTTCAATTAAATTAAATCATTAACATTAACCGCCAGTGTTTGAATCTGTGAACATCTCGAGCACCCGATGGCATTGAGACTTGATTATAGACTTAGCAAGTTAATACATTAAAATATCTTATAAAAAAATTTAACATTTACAGTCTCAAGAAATACCTACTTAACCTACGTACAAGATATAGATTTAGCTCTTGCATTATGCATTATTATATTTGCAAAAATATCAGTACAATAACAACAAAAAAAAACCAACCTGAAACACCCATAAAAATGTTTAGAAAATACTACATGTACTTATATTATAATTAGCACAGCCTGAAGTTTAACAATCTACATCATTAATAAATAAGTTATGTGTTTGATAATTTTTAGATCCAGATTTTTTAAAAACAATTTCGGAACCAGTATTACTTTCGATAACTTAAAGCAATGTTGATTTTGTTTATGAATAGTATGGTTTACGGACAATGTAACTGCATCGTGTTAAAAACAAATACTGACTGTCTGATATACAAAGTTGCGTGCAAACTTTTTCCACGGCCAGATTATTTTTTTTTATCAACATTAGATCTATCGATATACTGTCAACGGAAGTTCGCATAAAAAGTGCACTTACCTTCAACTTTACTTTGCTGAATCCAAAATCGTGTGTGTATGTGTGGAATAGCTCTATTTAACTTTAAATCACGGCATCATTTCTTCTTTGGAAAAAATAATAACCTATGCCGCCATTTTAAATCCCAGAATTCCGTACGTTCCGGTCAAACGAACAAACAAAAAATATTTAATAAATAATTGAAGCAATTTAGATAAATAACAACAATAACCGTAACCTATAAAAAAATATTGTAATGTGAATAGAAATAATATGATATAAACCGATTTAAACACAATCATCAACCGTGAACAGATCGTGACCTTGACCTTGCCCGAGACGATAAAAATATATTTGTACATCTATGTAGGTATAAAAATGGCGACTGTTCGTTTCAAAGGCCTGTAATATTTCTGATAATGAATCTATTCATATAATTTGTTTGTATACGCTCTACCATATATTATATGAGGTTACATAATTACGTTATATTAAAAGAATAATCAAATCGGGGAATTTTAATTTTCAGAGATAGGTCTTTTATCGAGAGACGATAAATATATGGACTCATATAGCTAGAGTAGATCTCTATGTTAATTGACTGGGTCATTATTATCTATTTTTCAGATTCTTAACTTAAAAAAATGGAACTAGTCTTGGTCCATACTTTATTTTTATATGGTTTTACAACTTATATAATTAAGTGTTGAACTTTTAAATTCGAAATAAAAAAACGGCAACAATCGACTCATGACCTATTTTATATATTGTATATGTAGACAGCCGCCATTTTGAATGACATTAACAACACACATTGATTTAAGCAATCTTTTATTTAGATAGTTTCATATTAAGAACTAAATTTTCAAAACTTTAAGGATTCATGAACAAGGCCAAAGGTTATTATAATTGATCTCCATATTGTTAATGGTAATACAATTCCAAGAATGTACACTTGTACAAACATACATGAAGGCCTTATATAAATAATGATCATGAATTTTATATTTACTGGTGCAAGGTTGATGAAGGCCTTATATAAATAATGATCATGAATATTATATTTACTGGTCCAAGGATCATTAAGTTTATATTTACTGGTGCAAGGTACTACATTTAATAACTTTAATTATAAAAACACTTAATGCATTGTCGGCCTATGAATTTTATATTTACTGGTGAAAGGATCATTAATTTTATATTTACTGGTGCAAGGTACTATATTTAATAAATTTAATTATAAAAACACTTCATGCATAGTCGGCCTAGGTGTGGACTACTCCGAACATTTGGACAGTGATAACCTTTTAGTAGAGAACAACTTTGCTTTATGAAACAGTTCCGACAATCAATCATTATTTGTTTTGTCAAATTTTTGGGTATCAAAATTGAGAGAGAGAGAAATGGGGTTTAACGTTCACTTGACTCGATGATACAACAAAAAACACAATTACTATTTTAATTAAAGCGACATTTCGTTGAGGGTTCTCTCAACGTTTTCAAGTAAATGATGCTCAATAGTCAACGGGTGCACTCGTCCGCTTGACAGCCTATCTTTTATAGTCCCATTGGTGCAGAAAAGTAGGAAATTTAAATAAAATTAAATGAGATTAAACATCCTACTGTTTTGCTCTGAGTGAGCTAATGAAGACAGGCATACACTATATACAGTGTACTATGACGGAAACTTTGCACGGATAGCGGCACTATTGAATTACAACTGTCAGAGTGTCTTTTACGTGCATGCCAATATGTACATGAGGACTTGATTTTTCGTATGACCCGAACAACTATACCTTATCCCTTGCCAGATCCTCCGCCCTGCCACAGTCCATAGAAAATTTCCGTCATAGCACTCTCCATTGCGTATGACTATCTTCAATAGTCCAATCGGTGCAGAAAAGTATGAAAATGAATTTTAAATGGGGTTTGAACATCCTACTATTTTGTTCCAAGTGGGCTAATGAAGAAGGGCATATGCTATAATGGTTAAAATGTTGTGATTTCGGGTTAAAATGCCGTGATGTTGGGTTATCGCCTTACGAAGGGTGATATCAGTCACCATATCTACTGGGTTTCTTTAATACTCATATTTATAGTATTTTATAGAGTCAGACTAGTGGACTAGTGAATGCACGGATTAGTGCACCCACGTACTAGTGAACCCGCAGACTAGTAATTGGTAATGATGGAAAAGTGTGTAAAGATCTGTTTTACAGGTTGGCGTGCACTTAGAACTATTGGTAATGACTATATGCGGAAATGCTGCTCTCCAGGCAAAATGTCTTTCCTAGCACATCTTCATTAGTAAGTGCAGTAATGCTGCTGTCCAGGCAAAATTTCTGTCATAGCACATCTTCATTACTAATTTTGATAAAGCCACGGTGGCTAAGTGCGTAAAATGCTGGCTCGGTAATCCGGAGGGCACGTGTTCGATCCCTGCATTGGTGGAGCAAGTTCATCAGGATTTTCCGACATGGTTTCCCCTTGTCATAGGTGCAGGAACAAGAACAGTAGTCTAGTCACTCAGATGGGACAAAAAACCGAGGTACCATGTATACATTGGCTTGCACGAAAAGATCCCTTGGCAGTTGGATTCGATATTAGTAGGCCACAGTGCCGTTGCTGGGGCAAAATTTCCCTCATAGCACATTGTATGGTATGTACCTGTCTTCATTAACCCAGTCGGAGCAGAACAGTAGGACAATAAACCGATTTCATCAGGACAAACCTACATGAGGAAAAACCTACATTTCACAAACTTAGTAATTAGTAATGGGGGGGGGGGGGGGGTTGGATGGCTGAATGATTAGCGTGCGGGCGCTGTATCATAAAGTTTGTCATTGAGTTGACTGGCGTGGTTTCGAATCCCCGGTTGTACGTGACAAGGAGTAGGGTCGCCTGTCCAACCTCCGGTTTTCTCCCACTGCTAAAGACCCCTACGCGCAAGCGAATTATGTAAATAAAAATTAAACCATATGTTAGTCCCGAAATGACCTAGTTTGTGTCGAGTAGACGTTAAACCCCATTTCTCTCTCTCCCTCTCTAGTAATTAGTAACACACTGGCTAGCAAATGAGGGGTTCAATTTCCGTGTTGGTCGAGAAAAATGAAATGAAATCGGGTTTAACGTCCTACTGTTCTGCTCCTAAACTGAGCTAATGAAGACGAGCATACGCCATACAGTATGCTATGAAGGAAATTTTGCCCAGGCAGCGGTGCTATGGCCTACTCTTATATCAAGTTCCAACTACCAAGGGATCTTTCATGTGCACTCCTGTGTGTACACGTGACCTCAGTTTTTCATCCCTGACTAGACAGCTGTTCTTGTCAGGCCCTCCGTCCTGTATCACTGACAAGGGGAAAACACGCAGGAAAATCTGGATGAACTTTCTCAGCCAATGCAGGGATCGACGAACACCCGACCTCCAGGCTAGCGAGTCAGCGTCTTACCCACTTAGCCAACGTGATCCCCATGTTGGTCAAGAAAGTTCCCTTTGTTAGTAGTGGTGTAGGACAGAGGACCTAAAAAAAACTGTGTCTAGTCCATCACGTGGGTGTGCACGTAAAAGAACCCTTGACATTTGGATTTTGAAATGAGAGTAGATCATTCATTCATTCGTTTTCTCTTTGTGTGTCACCTACAGACCGCAACTATTAAAGGAGCTAGATCTCTATTCTTGGGCACTTAGAAATGGATACAAAATGTAATGAAATGAAATGGGGTTTAACGTCCAACTGTTCTGCTCCGAACTGGGCTAATGAAGATGGCCATACACCATACAGTGTGTTATCAGGGAAATTTTGCCCCGACAGTGGCACTACGGCCTACTCTTATATCGAATTCCAACTGTCAAGGGATCTTTTACATGCATGCCAATGTGTACACGGGACCTCGGTTTTTTAGCCCATCTGAACAACTAGACAGCTGTCCTTGTCAGGCTCTCCGTCCTGCATCACTGACAAGGGGAAACCACGCCGGAAATCTGGATGAACTTTTTCGGCCAATGCAGGGATCGAACACCCGACCTCCAGGCTAGCAAGCCAGGGTCTTACCCATTTTAATGACTAGACAGCTGTCTTGTCAGGGACTTAATTGTTAGTATCATGACATTAAACTGACATTTGTTTTACGTTTTACAACTAATATCAGGTTTATGTTAGAAAACTAACGTTAGATTTATGTTAGAAAACTAAAGTTAGATTTATGTTATAAAATTAACATTAGATTTACGTTAGAAAACTAACGTTAAATTAACGGTTAAAATTATGACATAAAACTAACATAACATTGAACGTTAGAAAACTAACATTATATTAACGTTAGAAAACTAACGTTAGATTTACGTCAGAAAACTAACGTTAGATTTACGTCAGAAAACTAACGTTAGATTTACGTCAGAAAACTAACGTTAGATTTACGTCAGAAAACTAACCATAAACTAACGGTTAGAAACCTGATGTAAAATTTACGTTAGATTAACGTTAGAATTATAACCAATAATACATATATAATTATTATGTCTGAATTCCGACTATATATCAATTGTTAGAATGTGCACACACTTGTAATGTTATTTAATCAAGAAGTATTCAAAGGGAAAAAAATTGGTTAGTAATCCGTCATAAAGTTTACGTTACATTTACGTCATTTTCTGACGTAAAAGTAACCATAACCATTATGACGTAAAAGTAACGTAAATTTAACCAAAGAATTTTACCATTATTGGACGCTAACCAAAATCTAACCATAATGACGTAAACTTTACGTAAATCTAACCATCAATGTTAACTGGGTGAGAAGTCCGTAACGTCTGTAAATATAGACCAATGAAATTACTCCGATGGTTGTCATTAATTTGGCTAATTTCTATTTAGAGATTCCCCCCTCGGGTGTAGGGGGTGATAACAATATGTCAATTACCCTTCGTATTTCCTGCGTGTCGTAAGAGGCGACTAAAAGGATCCCTGTAATGGGTCAACGTGTTTGCCGTGCGTTGCGACCCGTGTCGGTGGAGAGTGGAATCCTGGTAATTAAGTGGGGATTTGGCTTGCGAGCCCTTTCTCTGCAACACATTACTTTGGCCCATGGTTCACCTAGACGGGAGGTCAGAGTGGCCCTCTCTGATCAATTGGCTATGGTCATTTCAGCATCAAAGAGGGTATTTGTTTTCCTTTTTCTGGCTTTGTTTTCAAGTAAGCTATTTAACCTTAGTGTCCTAGATACCCTCTTTGAAGCGTGGCCTGGGTCAATCAAGTTTGATATATACTTGTATACATCTTGCTTGAGTATACCCTTCGCCTAGCCCTGAGGCAATGCGCTGGTCATCCGCGCTAGTCCTCTCCTTGTAGGCAGGGAAGTAACCGGGGGGGGGGGGGGTGGCGAAGGGTGAATATCCAAGAATTATTTCATGGATCCCCAATTCGACCTTGTAGAGAAGAGAGACAGACGAAGATCCAGATATTCCTTCAAAGATATCTAGATCTTGGCCGAGGTTTCTCCTGATCGAGAGCACCTCTAATGTAGACTTTTCAAAAGTATCTCCTTTCTTGATATCGAAAGGCATCGCCTGCTTGTCGAGGGAGCCTAAAAATATCCAGTGATTACGTTTCTAGTGTAAGGAAAGATTTGTAATATAAGAATCTTCAATGAAAAAAATGGAATTAAACAGTTAGAAGGTTTAATGGATCCATGTGATTTAAAGCGTCGACACATGGATCCAAAATTTTCACAGTCTACAACAGAATACAATAATGATAAATAATAATAATAATAGCTTTATTTCCAATCAAGGGTCCACAGGGGACATGGTACAGAGCAAACAAAGAGAGAAAACCCAAATGACAGTCAAGTAAGAAAATATAATAGTATACATAGCTCCCAACAGGGGAGATACACATATAAGTACCTTTTGCACTAAGGCTTCATGCCGAAGAAAAAACGGCTCATGAGAACATTATTATTAATCATGAAAGGGAGATAAATCCACTTAACTCTTAATGTTACAGATCAATATTAAGCATTACAGAACAGCTGTATTCATTGGCAAAAAAAATAGTACCTAAAATTCATGTACATTATATAGGTTTAAACGTCAAATGAGGTCAAATGAATAGAGACGTCTTTAATATATACTAAATATTCGTATTATCCCAAATCGACAATAAAACAGTGAGAAAAAGGAAAATCTAAGTAATGGCAATCTGATTAACATAAAATTTACGACATAATGGATTCTTCAATGTTTTGATGGTGATCATTAAGAAAATAGGCCTACATCTGTTCTCAGGAATCCGATAAGATTTTCAAAAAAAAAGATCAGTATAATTATAGATTGTTATTCCACAAAGTCGAAAGGTATGTTAGATTTTTCATTCAGTGAAGTTAGAGCGAGTTTATTGCCGTACTTTGAGCTCCAAACCCGATAGAAATGAAGGCGGAAGTGGCCATAATAGTTTTAGAGATCACTACGTGATGGCACTCCTGCGTCGCGACAAACCGGGCCGATTTGTCAAGAAACTTTAAAGTGGAGCACTGTTGATAGAATGTGCAAAAGAGCAGCACGCCGCGGTGCTACTTAAATCGGAAATGCTTGGTACCTATTCTATCAAAGTAACTCCACATAAATCTCTCAACTCATCTAAAGGTGTTATTCGCTGCCGGGACCTTGAAGGCAGCAGTGAGGAAGAAATGGTAGACCATTTATCATCACAAAATGTGACACATGTTAAAAGAATCAGTGTCCGACGTGGCGATAAAATTGTTCCCACGAGTACATACATCCTCACTTTTAATCGTCCCGACATCCCGAAATCGATCAAGGCAGGTTATCTTAATATTCCTGTTGATGCCTACATTTCTAATCCTTTGAGATGTTTTAAATGCCAAAAGTACGGTCTCAGCAAAACTGTATGCACAGGTAAAGAGACGTGTGCCCGGTGTGGCCTTGATGGTCACGAGAGCTCTACCTGTGCTGCTGATTTTTGCTGTGTTAACTGCAAGGGAAAGCATTCTGCATATTCCAGAGAATGCCCTATATGGCAAAAGGAAAAGAAAATTCAACAGGTGATGTCTGAAAGGAAGATTCCTTATTATGACGCCAAAAACAAGTGGAAATAACAACATTTATTCCACCTACTGGATCTTTCGCCAGTAAAGCGAAAGTCCAAACAAGATCTATTAGCGTTCAGACATCTGAATCCTGCCTAAAAGGAGAAACACTGGTTTTACAGGATAATAAAAACAAAAACGCTTCAACGAGTGCTTTGAGCTCATCACAAACGTCTGTCAGCTCGGATAAAAATAATAATAAAAGTAATAAACATACTGGCATCAAGGGAGGAGGTAATAATCAAAAGCCTTCTATACCCGAGAAGCCAATTTAAAAAACAGCCTCTTCTCAAGATAAATGTAAAAAAGGGAACCGGAAAGGTCCCGGTCCAATAGACTTATATAATCGATTTGGAGTTGAGTCGATGGAGGAGGAGGACATTACTGTTGTTGATATACACAACGCCCCTCCCCATAACAAACCTCATAGAAGTCCTGTAAAACCTCCCTGAATATGGTTAATTCCATTCTACAATGGAATTGTCGTGGTCTTAAGCCAAATTTTAATGAAGTTCAACTTTTAATTCAAAATAAAAAATCCATTAGCTATTTGTCTACAAGAAACTTTTTTGAAAAAGTAATGATAGCTTGTCATTCGGGCACTTTGTTTCTTACCATCATTTTTCAAACACTGATGGTAGAGCACATGATGGTGTTTCCATTATTGTCAATGGAAACATTCCACACAGTCAAGTTACCCTGGATACTCCCTTGCAGGCAGTAGCTGCCCGGGTGACATTACACATTCCTTTTACGCTCTGTTCGATCTATTTACCACCAAGACTAAATTTAAACCCCAGAGATCTTGATGACCTTATTTCCCAGCTTCCTCTCCCATATATTCTTATGGGGGATTTCAATGGTCATCATCCACTCTGGGGTAGTCCTGATGATAGCTTAAGAGGTAGACAAATAGTAGACTTCATTAACAATAATAATTTGTGCTGGGTGACTATCTAATGATGAAACATATGATTTTGAGCAAATGGTCATGTACTCTGTTTTGTCAGAGTTCAGTTTGAGAAAGTTTGGAGTCATCCATACTTTGATGTTGTTTGTCTGGAATATCACATGGTGGTCCTATTAGATAGAGTTGAGTGTCTTCTGCAAAAAGATGGTAGTCTACACAGTGTTTGCGGATGATTTCACCAAGGGGAGAGGTATAGATAGTAAACAGAATTGGCCCCAAGACCGATCCTTGTGGAACACCAAATTTTACTTGGGCTGGATTTGATTTAGCATTGTCTACACATACAATCTGAGTACGATTAGATAAGTATGATTGAATAAGCTTTACAGCAGAGTCAGATAATGTTAACCTATATTTGAGTCTGTGAAGTAAAATATGATGATCAATAGTGTCGAATGCTGCAGATAGATCAAACAAAACAAACAATATGACACACTTGTTGTCCATACCACGCAATAAGTCATTACTCACTCTGACTAGTGCAGTTTCACAACTATGATTGTCACGATATGCGGACTGAAATGGGTCTGAGAGATTCTCATGAGTAAAATGTTCTTTGAGTTGTTCAGCAATAACTTTCTCGATGACTTTCGAAACAAACGATAAATTTGATACTGGTCGGTTGTTTTTAAGACAGTCTGGATCAAGGTTTAACTTCTTTAGTAATGGTCTGACATGGGCCGTTTTGAATGCAGTCGGAAACTGGCAGCTAGAGATGCAATCATTTATTAAAGTGAATAATATCTGAAGCAGGTGTGGTAAACATATCTTTAAGAGCCATGTTGGTATATCGTCTAGATGGCATGATTTTGTGGGAGCATTTCGAATAATGTTTATCTTACTTATGAAAAAGTCAGAGAAAACCTCCATCACATTAAGCCCCTCTTAGGAGATTGGGCCAACTCCTAAAGAACCAACAGGAGGGATGAAATTGTTTTGTGTCGCTCTCGCATTGGTCATCCATTTTTAACTCACATTTTCATCTTGAAGCGAGAGCCTCAACCAGAATGTGAACGCTGTCATGTTCCTTTGACGATGAAGCACATTTTGATTGAGTGCAAGTATCTTGGAAATATTAGATCAAAATATTACCGTCGTCAGACATTACAACATTTATTTGCTCAACCGGAGCTATATTGTAAGATTCTAAACTTTTCGAAAGAGACAAAATTTTATTATAAGTTTTAATTGTATATATACTATACTGTCCATCTTTATACAATATGTATAAATATACTATACTGTCCATCTTTATACAATATGTATAAATATACTATACTGTCCATCTTTATACAATATGTATAAATATACTATACTGTCCATCTTTATACAATGACATTATTTATGAATAGTCCCAAGACGGACGAAAAGTACTTTAAAATGTTAAAATGTTATTAAACCAGTGCTGAAATCAGTTTGTGTCGGCATACCTTTTTTTTTATCTTTTCATCATTTACCGTGAAACAAAGTAGTGCAGCTTTGCGGTTGTGCTAATATATATATATATATATAACCCATCTTTCATTTTAATTGTTTATTCATAAAGTATTTGATATTTATTTTTAATTTTATATATTATCTGTGATATTTGTTTTTATTTATGGATATAAATATATTTCCGTGATTTCATTTATTTTGTCTCAAATAATTTCACCATATGTTTGGCGCAATATAGCCCGGTTGGAGCTGACGTGCCATAAAACCACATTTCATTCATTTTTATTTAGAGATTTATTTCGTGAAAGACAGCGTATGTTTTTAATTTAAATTGTATTTGTGAGTGTTCAATTTAAAAAAAATAACTGTAGAATTATTTCTGTTAGTTACGTGATTTCATATGGTTCCGGTCTGAAATTTTGTAAAAAATCCTTTTGGATTTATCAGCAGCTTTCGATACTATTGATCACGGCAACCTACTGGATTGACTGTCATCAGATTATGGACTAACTGGATCCATTCTAAAATGGTTTTCATCCTATCTCACAGGACGATTTCAGTATCTTGAAGTTAACAACTCCTCATCAAGTCATCAGCAACTCTTATGTGGTGTTCACCAAGGATCCGTTTTGGGCCCGATAATCTTCACAATGTATACAAAAACGTTAGGTAAACTTATCCATGATCACAATCTGCTCTATCATTTTTATGCTGATGATTCTCAGCTCATTGATAGCTTCAAGCCACTTCCGGTCGATCAAAATGTCATCAAGAATCTGGAAGGGTGTCTCGATAATGTCCAAAAATGGATGGCATCCAATATGCTTAAACTCAACGATGAAAAAACTGAGTTTCTTCTCGTGGGTCTGCTAACAGACTTAAGAAATGTAACATTCGATCGATCAACATTGGAAACACCGAAATTCCTGTGTCTAGAACTGTAAGAAATCTTGGAATTCTTGTCGATTCTCGTCTCAGTTTTGAAAACCAGGTGAACAACATCTGCAAAATATGTCATTTCCATCTCCGAAGGATAGGGTCCATCTATTAACAGAAGACGCTGCTGCAACCTTAGCTCGATCCTTCGTCCTGTCCAGAATAGACTATTGTACTTCGGTACTAACTGGTATTACGTACGAACAGATTTCAAAACTCCAAAGATTACAAAACCGCGCTGTTTACATTGTCACAAAAACTAAATCAAGATCACACATCACCTCAGTCTTGAACAAATTACATTGGCTCCGTGTTCGAGAAAGGATCAACTTTAAAATCTTATCGTTAACCTATCAATCGATAAACAAATCCGCGCCAGATTACCTTCAAAATCTAGTATCACTGTATCAACCTAAACGATCATTGAGATCAGAAGGGAAACTGTTATTGAATGTACATGTCTATAATTTGAAATCTTTTGGGTCCAGAACTTTTCGATATAGCGCATCAATACACTTCCAGAAAATATCTGACAATGTGCATCTGTGTCGGTTTTTAAATCCAAAGTGAAAACCTGGTTGTTTAATCACTATCATTAACACTCCAAAGTGAGAACATTTTCTAGCGCCTAGTGCATTCCCTAGTGGATTGAATAGTTGCGCGATATACATATCATTATTATTAATCAACAGTCTGTGGGTGACATTTTCAATTACGCTCCTGTGTTACCGGAAAAGAGCTTGAAGCGCGGTGCTTTAGAGCTTCGCTCTATATTATTTATAACTTTGTTATTCCGTAGAAGAATAACCCAATTCCTTAGTTAGGTAACAACATGAGCTAACAACCCGTCAGTCTGATCCATTCGTCCGCTAATAAAGTGAAAGTAACATTTTGTTCCCGAAACGAAGCCTTTATTTTTATTTGAAGTACTTCGCGATTCCATTAATCGTTAGATATGGTGATTCTATCCCCCCCCCACCATTACATAGTTATTTATCCATGACATTTTGTCATACCCGTTATTTGTAGCTTCTGGCGGGAAATTGTTTACACGTTTGCGTACCATCCTGTGTTGACATATGCTTGTCAGCCGGTACCTATTGATAAGTAATCGCCGGCCAAGACAGTTGGGTCATGTTCGAATGAACACATCAAGTTGCGAGACCCCAGGCTGCCCCCACCCTTTCCTTTAGCATTGTAGCACTACCACATATCTCTCTTTTGGTATGATCGTCAAAGTGTTTGTTTGACTCTGGGCTGCTACTGTTGTATCTTTCTTCTTAACGACTTGACGATTATGTTTTCTTACGATACCGACTCAAATATGTAACAGCAACAACAATAGTGTTTTTGCTAAACGTTTTTATGTCACAACAGTTACACAGTCACTAGTCTACATTACAATATTTAAAATTAACATCTTTTTCTCTCAACCCTACTCATGTAAAAGTCTAACCAGCGTGGCTAGACTCAGGAAACCACTACATCAGGAAATGGCCATCTAAAAAACCCAATGCGCGTCTGTCTATTTTAGCCCCCCCATCCCTTCTTTTATTGGTGCCTATTCTTTTGTCTGTGGTGTTTACGTAAAAGACTGATAACAGCTAAATTCCAAATATGGAATGGACATGCACCGTAACCTGGATATCGACAGTGATTATTACCTAATTTGGTCAACAAATATGTTTTATAACAAAAAAACATGTACATGACCAACATGTGTATTAATCTATAGCTCAGTTAACGTGTCAAAATAACTAACATATACTTTCTATATTTTTGGTTATGAAGTTAGAATCAATACTATGAAAGATAATAATATTTTTTCAGCCAGTATATGTCTAGATTCCTTGTCATTAGACTCCATGTCCTGTTATTGTCACAATATTTCATAAACAATTTAATTTGCGTTTCAGAATTAAAGATACATTAGTTTTATAAAGAAGTGACCATTCTTTCTATAATAATTCAAAAATAGATGATAAAAAAATAGAATGTTGAAAAGTTCAGTCAAATTACTTTGTTCTGAACGGAATTGTCACTGTTAGAAGTTCGGACTAGAAATAGGCATCAATTGTGTCTGCACCGTCTATGAGAATTGGCGATCGTTTGATTGACTATCAGCGACTAACGGTAAACGTTAGCTTGATATGCCATTTATTGATTTAATTTTAAATGGACTACTGTTTAAATCCAAACTATATCCAAGCCATCCGTGGGTTTAGAGAGTTGATTTTGAGGTTGTCGTGTAAACAAAGGTCTAATAAATAATTTCTATAACATCTGAAGCCTAAATAAAGACTTGCAATAGGCAAATTTAGCTCTTGCATAATGTATGTTTAACTTATACCATAGCTAATATTTTGGCAATGGGGAATAATTAATCTAATTAATCAAAATGTTTCTTGATTCTTTTAAAGTATCCTAAATCCAAAACATTATAACTCTAAACTTAATTTAACTTTAACTTCTGTCTCAGGAAATCTTAATTTGGTAAGTTGGTAAAACCATTTCCTCTTCTTGGATTTCTATTGGTATATTTCAGCTATCTCAATTCTTAACAGTGAATCTTTTCTTTTCTTGACCCAGAGGTTATTCCGTTAGTCACAAGTCTTCTGACTTCCAAGAACTTTCTTCACTCTTCTGTGATGATTGGTTGGGTGGACATTTCATCCGCCAAATCAAAAAATGTCATTGCCATCAGACTAAGATCTAACTCTATTTTAATATTAATCTAACATTTTTATTCTTAAATCTGATTATCAACTCTTACTCTCTATTGAATTTTTAATAAACTCGGATAATGTGTCTCTTTAATCATCAGAATTCTAAAACCGTTTTAAATTATTCATCTTCATACTATCTTTGACCTCTTGACCTTAACTCAGTAATCTACAATTCTATTATTTCGTTTTTGTTTTATAATTCCGACAAAACAATTACAATATTATTTTATCATTTCACCATTAGGCTTACGTTATCCTAATTTGTAAAAAAAAATATCCATGTTATACAACCATCTACTACCAGTAGATTGACCTAATCTCATTAATTTTAACTTCTGTTTTACAAGTCAGCCAAAGCAACTATACTGCTGTATTGCACCTATTCCAACATTAATGGTACATAAACATTATCAAGAATGCCAAACAATTGCCCGTATATTCGCATGACATTTTATTTTTACTTAGAATAGAACTATGTTTTTATTAACATGATTTTGGACTAGGGTCTCAAAATCATGTTAGCTATATTATAATGAACAAGACAAACACATATTTTAACGAATCAAAGCATAAACATGGCCAAGTCTACCCTTAGCTCTGCCGTCTTTCCACTCTGATCCGGAAACACCATTAATTCTTTATTTATTTATTTATTTTTATTATTCCTTATTTTCTTAAAGTTATTAACCTACTCCCTATTGCCCTACTTTAAATATAACTCCAATTTACAACCCCTACTCATATTTGATAATTCGTAGCGTTCCTGTTAATCTTAATATACTTTATTTCCTACACTTAAACTCTTTAATACCTATCGTCTTATTTAATTTTAATTTTAAATTAACTACAAAGCATTTTTTAGTCTGTTAAAGCAAGTTCATAAAAAATGTATCTCCCCATTAATGGTTTCCACAGATTTTCTTCCAATCCTCCATGGTACACTATCCTTGGTCACTTGCACCAAATAAGATATGTAGCACTACCACATATCTCTCTTTTGGCATGATCGTCAAAGTGTTTGTTTGACTCTGGGCTGCTACTGTTGTATCTTTCTTCTGAATAACTTCACCATTGTGTTTTCTTACGATACCGACTCAGATATGTAACAAGAACAACAATAGTGTTTTTGCTAAACGTTTTTATGTCACAACAGTTACATAATAGTCTACATTACAATATTTAAAATTAACATCTCTTTCTCTCAACCCTAACCAGCGTGGCTAGACCTAGTAAAATGGTCATCTAAAGAATCCAATGCGCGTCTGTTTATTTTAGCCCTCACTCCTTCTTTTATGGGTGCCAATTCTTTTGTCTGTGGTGTTTACGTAAAAGACTGATAACAGCTAAATTCCAAATATGGAATAGGCATGCACCCCAACCTGGATATCGACAGGGATTATTACCTAATTTGGTCAACAAATATGGTATATGTTTTATAACAAAGAAACATGTAAATGACCAACATGTTCATTAATCTATAGCATAGCTCAGTTAACGTATCAAACTAACCAGCATATACTTTCTATATTTTGGTTATGAAGTTAGAATCAATACTATGAAAGATAACAATATGGTTTCAGCCATCATTTTTCTCCATTCCTTGTCTTTAGGCCCCATGTCCTGTTATTGTCACAATATTTCATTAACTTATACCATAGCTAATAGTTTGGCAATGGAGAATAATTAATCAAAACCATAATATTATTTATTTATATATTATGTGTTCTTTAGCACAAATCCCTGCCATCCATATTACTACAGCAGTCGCCCCGAATGCATTGTAGATGGCCGCATGGACCCAAAATTATTTGCTGGGACTCTAGATTGTTGCAGGTAAAGTAAACATAACATCGATCGGGTACGCTTACTGGGTAAAATAATTCATAATCAAAATCTTCTTTTCAGGCGTTCTTCAATTAGCTTTTCCAGCCCGCCTAAGAGATAAAACCGCGTCTCACATAAGATGACCTGTAGCTCGAAGCTGTTTGTTGGCTAGTAGATGTGACACTCGAGTTATTTTGATGTTTCTCAAGTAATCCAGGACTATCTCAAAGTAGCGTGGGTTCCTGTCGATGAAGTAGCATAGGCTGTCCTCATCGTAATAGGGCTTGAACATGGTGGTAACGGACATCTCGAACTTCTTGCCACCGATATTGAGGTAGATCCTCTTATTCTTTGATCCCACACAGTTTCGAAGTCGAAGAGTCTTGATACTTGTGGGCTGGTAGGCGATAGAGACAGGATCTTCTGGAAGGGCCACTGCCAAACTCAAGGCCACCAATGACTCCGGTCCACAGGACGAGATCTCTCACAAGAACAACCGGCTTGGAGAAACTGGGGGATCCGGGTGCTTAGCCCTGGTCCACTCCCAAAGGCACCCAGAGATCTTCGGTAGAGCTCGGGAGGTCGTTCATGAAAGGTTCGGGAGTGTGGACTGGACAGCTGCAGTGGTCCGAACCTCAGGTCAGCTGTTAGCGGTGAATAAGGGTGTGGTGTCTGGGTTGGGACCGGAACAGGCCAAATATCGGGCAGTATAATAGTTTGCGAACAGAGAACGATCTAACTTTACGACACATAGACCCCACGGCTCAGTGTTAACTATAGACACATAGTTGTTTAGACTTGGTTTGTGAAAAACAGCTAGACCACCACAAATTGAATTACGTTTACCGAGTTTATACAAGTTACCGCGATGCACAAACACCCCAGGTGAAAAGTTTTCGATAGTAAAACTCTCATTACTGTTTTTCAACCAGGTTTCACACAACAGTACAATATCAAAATCAGATATGTAATTTATAAATGAATTATCGTCAATGACAGAATTCAATCCATGAATATTACATACAGTTATAGCAATATAATCTGTTAACTAATCCCTGGGAATGTCCTAGCGTCTGTTATACCGATCAGGTGTTGATAGCCTAAACCGATTATCGTCAGCAAAAGGAATAACATTTGTTCTTCTAGAACGCGCGGCTGCGGTTTGGAAACCATCATATGAGGAAGTGTCGTAATTTCTATTAGCAGGGGTAGATGATAACGGACCCCAAGAACCCAATTCTTGGTTAGTATTGTAAGCCGGATCAATGTGGCTTGAGTCTATTGATTTTAACCCGGTCTGTTCATTGGCTGGCAAAACATGATTGGTAGCAGGTGCTGCCATCTCAAGAGAGTCCCGTGGCTTTATGAACTGGCTTACTGTCTGAGTCTTGGTAAATTTTAAACGGATTTCTTCGATTATGAACAAACTACTTAACTTTGGTTATTATAAACTTACCTGTGTGTTTGTAATCAACTCCCGTTCGATAAAATCCATTGCACAACTAATTATCACAACGATGAAAACAAGTTCTCTCTTGAAAAATTGAAATATCACAAACTTTTCCCAGAGAAAAATACCAATATGGAAGATGGTTACGTCACTCTGCGGAAGATATCATTTCGTATTAGGGGTGACAGCATAGGAAATTCAAGTACAATTACGACAAGAATCCATGACCACTCGGACCAAAGACCACTCGGTTCAAGACCAGTCGGACCAACTGATAGACCACTCAGCCCAAACAAATAGACTACTCGGACCATACAAAAAGACTATTCGGACCCAACAGAAAGACGACTCGGACCAATAATATAGTGTTGTTTTAATAAATTGATAATTGCGTTTGTTTTAATATGATTACTCGAACCAATAATAAAGTGTTATTTTAATAAATTGATAATTGTGTTTATTTTAATATGACTACTCGAACCAATAATAAAGTGTTATTTGAATAAATTACTAATTGTGTGTGTTTTAATATGACTACTCGAACTAATAATAACGTGTTGTTTGAATAAATTGATAATTGTATCCCAAATCGCAAAATATCGAGAACCACACTTCTAGTCACGTTTAAAAAGGGGCATATAAACGTCCGGTCTTCGTATTATTATGTGCTGTATATATTAACGCATCAAGGGCGGATAACTTGAAAACGTGTCTCACCCCATATATATAAACCCAGGGGTTAGTGGAGTACAACGGAATGAAACCACTGGGGATACTGCGAATGTGGAAAAAGTAAAATTAGGCTATCAGATAAGAACAGTATACCCGTATATGTAGAAACTGTCAAAAGTCTGGACATACCGAGTCTCATTGCAAGAATAAATAAGAAAAATTAGATTGATATTTTTTTTTGGCACCATTATTAATTAATTTTAAAACTAATCGTTGATTTATTTTCCGTACACAAAATTGATAAACAACACTAAATATAAGAATTCCGTATAAGAATTATTTGCTTCTTTGTATTGTGATTTAATAATAAATAAATAGCATATTGTCTAGCCTTATAATATAATTTAATTGGTCCGACTGGTTTTGTTTTGGTCCGACTGGTCTTAGTCCGAGTAGTCTTTGGTCCGAGTGGTCTGGATACCTACGACAATTGGCATTGAGTTTGAGCGTTCGCACACATAACTACCCGCATTCCTGTATTTAGTTACCGTCTTTTACATTCTAGTAAAATCTCTGCAAATTTTATAGCTTTACTTTTTGAAATATTTTGTTCTAATTATTTGATTAGCGACTCGGATGGGATAATTTACTTTTGAACACGCATGCCGCACAAACACAACTATACATTCGTTTTACGGGCTTTATCACACTTCGGTCAAAATTGTAGAATCGAGAATTAATGTTCCGCTTCTTACGGGGTCATACGGGCTTCGTAGCATTATATACCCACCCGGGCACCTAATAGACACGCTGAGGTCTGCCGCAACACGCTTAAAGATGTTACTGAAGTGGTTATTATTCGATCGAAAGAATGCGTATAAAATCAAAAATACACTCAGAGAATTCGGGGGTAAGCTTCATGATCCTAATCCTTGTTAAATTATTTATAACATAAAGAAGATAGGATATTTATAGTTTATATATGACTTTATTTTTACGAGTATCCGTGCAAATTAGTGCAATCAGTGATATTTTAATTGTGAAGAAAATTTGATAGACTGGCGATCAATGGTTTCCATATAAATCTCCTATGTAATTGCCTTCAATTGATATTTTTCGTCGCCCAAACCCATATACGATCAAAAGGATCGCGCTGTCAAACTATCTTTCAATGTTAACCAACCCCCGCAACAGGTATATTGGATTCGACCAAAACGTCACGAAGACATTGTTGACATCGACTCTGTCGAAATTACAAGTAAATTTTCAAATTTTTCAAGAGAGAACTTGTTTTCATCTTTGTGATAATTAGTTGTGCAATGGATTTTATTGAACGGGAGTTGATTACAAACACACAGGTAAGTTTATAATAACCAAAGTTAAGTAGTTTGTTCATAATCGAAGAAATCCGTTTAAAATTTACGATGGTTCACACAGTAGGTCGGTATCGTCATTAATTGTAGATAGCTTGCTGTCAAGCGATTTAACCATAATTCTGCCGTCATAAGTCCAGCAACTGTCTATAAGTTTGTTTTTATACAGGTCTCTTGTTTTGCGAAATGAATTTGATCGCTTCTTAGTCTGGGCTTCATTTATATACTATTCAAAAAAAGTAGGGGATATTTGATTTTTAAGTGTTATTAAAGTCACCTAATGAAACTGACGAAGAAACAAATGACAAAATGAAATGAAGTTCACATTCATCGATTTATTCCAAATGATCGTTAGACTAAGTAAGGCACAGACTGACCATTATAAGGGTAAAATGATACCCGGGGTCAAACAGCAAAGTTACCACAGCATCACAACCAAGTCAGTAACGGGTAAATCCTCCTCTGTTTGCCAAACAAGCATTGATCCGACGTGGCATACTCCTAATGAGACGTCTAAGGTCATTTTGGTCCAGATTGTCCCATTCCTGTTGCAACGCAGCAGCAAGTTCTTGGACATTGGCAGGACGTTGTTGACGTTGACGTAACCTCTGTCCAAGCATGTCTCAGACATGCTCGATGGGGGAGAGGTCGGGACTCAGTGCTGGCCAAGGTAATGTGGTGATGTTCTGTTGTTGGAGGTAACCTGTAACGATCCTGGCCCTGTGACATCTTGCGTTGTCATCCTGGAAAATGAAACGGCGGCCATGACGTCGTGCGAACGGCACAACATGGACTGCCAAGATGTTGTCCCGGTAGTACTGGCCTGTCACACGCCCTGCAACAACATGTTAAGCCGTTCTTCCAGCAACAGTGATGCCTCCCCACACCATAACAGAACCACCCCCAAATCGATCATGTCTGATAACGTTAACGTCTTGGAAGCGCTCGTTTCGACGACGCCACACCCTCCTACGTCTGTCCAAAAAATCAACAGTGAACCTTGACTCATCTGAAAACATCACATTGCTCCAGCGTCGATTATCCCAGTGTTGACGATCCCTACACCAACGACGTCTTGCCTGAATGTGATGATCTCTCAAACAAGGGATCACGCGAGGACGTCGGGCGCGAAGGTGACCCCTATGCAGTCGATTCCGAATCGTCTGGCCACTCACTCTCACACCAGTGTCTGTTTGAAGACGAGCGCTGATCTGATTTGCTGTGATGACACGATTTCTCAAGGCCAAGGTACGGATAAATCGATCCTGGGCTTGAGTTGTCGCCCTTGGTCGACCTGAGCGTGGTCTGTCCTGTACAGATTGTGTATCACGGTATCTGGACCATAGCCTGCTTATGACAGACTGAGAAACATTCATCGTCCGCGCCACAACCGCCTGTGTTGTGCCGATCTGTAGCATGTCAAGGGCACGTAACCTTTCATTTTGGGTAAGCCAACGCATATCAAAATTTGTTTTCTGGTCACTAAAACAATTAAACTGATGTTTCACCCTGGAATTCAATGCCACAATGACTGTAACATTCAAATTCAGAGTCGTGCAAATCTTGGGTTGGACCCCCATGATGATCCCAAGCATCACCTGCATTCCATGCGGTAGCTATTGGTGCGTTTGGGCGTCACATGTAACTGGAAATGTTTCTTCTGTTAGGTTCTATAGTGACTTTTTTCGTAGTCATTTGCATATTTTAGTATTATGCCCCCAAAATCAAATATCCCCTACTTTTTTTGAATAGTATATAAATCTTGAAGTTTCTTGAATTATTATTCAACTTGAGGCGCTTTTTATTTCCAAAAACCATGGCTCTGCACTGATAGCTGATGAACCGAACTATAATGTCACGACAAAAACCTGGACGTACCGGACCAACTCGATGCGTTCTACCAAGGTCATGTAAAGACAGTTGGACATTTAGATGATCAGTGATTTCACAATTTATGATATCAAGAATTGTATAATCTGTGTTTTACCTTTCACCTGGTCCGACTTCGGGTATGCCACTAAACTTGAGACATGTACGCCTAGAGTATTGTTCGAGATCTTCGATCTTTTTTTCTAGATGAGTTATACGTTCGTCCAGGGTATTCGTAATAGCTGGCTGAAGTTGAGATAGTAAATGTGCTTTCGCAGTTTCGTTTTTCAAGAGATCGACAATAAAAGTTTTAAGCGATTGTTCATCCTTTAACAGTGAGTCTAGAAAACTAGGAGTGTCAGACGAGATTGTTGTGTTATCAGAATCCGAAGCGTCCGCTCTTTTTCGTTTATTGGAATTGTCAGATTTTACCTTTTTACTAGTTTTCTTTTTATTATTAACGTCGTTTTTATTGTTGATCATGATGACAAGCCCAGATTCGTTGGCCGTGAGTGAATTGTGAAGAAAGAAAATCAACACTGGTCGGGCTGAAATTTTTTCACTATATAAACATTGTATTCTAAATATCAATCTTTTAATTTTGTTACTTAACTTTTAAGGAGTTTATTCTGCTACGTCCATGATAATGATAAATCCAATTTAATCCAGAAGAAAATGCACATATTTTGATCACAGAAAGCACTTGTTAAAATACATTGTTAAACTCAGTTGGTCACGGTTGACCACCTCACGCAGCGTCAAATGTATGTCCACTCACTAGGCGTCCACTTTAATGTTCATTTATAGCACTAGGCCTAGCACTCGACGATCACGATGACTCGTATCGTACTCGTAGCAGACGACGCGACGTAGACTGAGCTCTTTTTCTTCAGGAATACTGAATTCTTTTAATCCCTCAATTGTCCCTAAAATTAAAACACCCGGCATAGGACCTACTCTGGGTACCCTATCCACCACTCGGGTGTTTACATTTTCTTCTGTTCAACTGCGAAACGTCTTCTTTAGCCGCCATGTTTAGTGACATCACAGAGTAATAATACAAATAGTATGCTGTATGGTTAACTTCAGTTTGTATGGCAGATAATTCCATAATAGTACACAGTATAAATTAAATTTTCTATTTCTAAATAATCAGTTGACAAAAAAATCACAAAAATAAAAGTAACTCTAAACACAGATCAGACCTAATGGCCACAGACGTACGGGCTCGATGATAGTTAGGGGGGGGGGGGGGCAGAACCCACAATGCCCGAAATATTTCAGGGTACAGGCGGTGGCGCCTGTCTTCTGCGAGAGCGGAGGAGCGGAGCGTACCGGATAGGGACCCCTCCCCCCCGGACCCCCCCTCCCATGTAAATTTTGGAAACATTGACGGCAGCAAACGCGTTTTCCTGCTATTCCAGCAACTGAATACAGCAACTTAAGTGATCTAATATAGCCCAATGAAGATGGTTGACTCGAATTTCAATCAATCAATCAATCGTTTATAGTCCACGGAGACCGGACCGTCGGAAGAAAACTTTGAAAATTTAACTGCCACAAACGCGTTTTCCTGATACTTCAACTTGTGAATACAGTAATTTCATTGTGGTGCAATATAGCGTACCCTTGGTGACAGACCCGAATCCCCCAAAAAACAATCAATTGTCTCGCCCCGCCCCCCCGGGACAAAATTATGAAAAATAAAATACCACAAATGTGTTTTTCTGCTAATCCAGCCCGTGAGTTAAGTAAGTCCAAAATTGTCCAATTGTTTTTTAACCGAAATCCCGCTCTATGCTGACCTGAATTCCAACCATCCAATTGGACTGTTGCAGCTGCATTCACAAATAATAACCGATGCCCGATGTCGCACAAAGTAAAGTGGCTCAAGACAAAACTTGTTAATCCATAGTCAATTCAGTACAAATTCGTGGTATTGAATTAAAAGAAAAGTACAATTAACGTTTTATTAGATTTCGGGCACTTTCTTTTGTCTTTTGCCCGAAAAGTCAGATTGACCGAAAAATAGTGGGGCAGCTGCCCCCCCCCCCCGCCACCCTGGCTCGTACGCCTATGCTAATAACATGGATATCTAGAGCAAACTTCAGATTTATAATAATTTAATATATTCTTGTGCAGTAGTGTAAAATGGACAATTTCATTAGGGGGCCTATAAAGGCCGTCAAAACATTACATGACACCCAGAGCAATATGCAAAATATTCATTCTCAAGTTGTTTTTGGTTTATACTTGTTTGTAAAAAGAGAAACCAATCAACTCAAATAATGTTTATTGAAAAATGTTATAGGCCTATTTAAATAGAATTTGAATAGCTTTAATTATTTTATTTTTTAAAAATGAAAGCCTACATTAATTAATAGAACAAAAATCATAAAAGCACACGGTGAGTCAACGTTGGAGCCAAAGGTATTTTATCTTGGAAAACAACCAACGGCTCAAATCTGTTTATTGGAAAAAGTTATATGCCTATTTAAAATTCAATTTTAATATTCTTAAATTATTATGTTATATTTTAATGAGAGAGAGAGGGGGGAATGGGGTTTAACGTCCACTCGACACAAACTAGGTCATTTCGGGACTAACATATGGTTTAATTTTATTTCAATAATTAGCTTGCGCGTAGGGGTCTTTAGCAGTGCTTTAAAGAGTTGTCTCTCCCATGTAAATTCGTTTTTATGGGTAGTTTCTGAGAGCCTTTGTTTATCTTACATTTCAGAACGCTTTGTATATCATAGAAAATTAAATAAAGCGTTAAAAGCATTTATACCGGTTATTTGTTGACGTTTCAAACCGATTTTCTGAAGGAAAGAGATTATAGCTTAATTGGTCCCTGAATTAAACAGTTCAACAAAGAGATATGTCGACAACTACAGAGAAAGCTGGAATCCAGCAAATGTTTGATGTTATAGTCCATAATGAACAAGATACAGAAGCCACAAATGGACAAGGGGTTTGGATGGCCGAATGGTTAGCACGTGCGCGCTGTATCATAAGGCCTGTCATTGAGTCAACTGGCGTGGTTTCGAATCCCCGGTTGTACGTGACAAGGAGTAGGGTCGCCTGTCCAACCGGGTACTCCGGTTTCCTCCCACTGCTAGACCCCTACGCACAAGCGAATTATTGAAATAAAATTAAACCATATGTTGGTCCCGAAATGACCTAGTTTGTGTCGAGTGGACGTTAAACCCCATTTGTCCCTCTCTCTCTCACACACAAATAGACAAGAAAGGACAGAGGCGACACTTAAACAGAGGAGGAAATTAGTTCGCGGAAGAATATCACGCTCATCGAATAGAATTCGCAAAGCCATTCGGAGAAACGATACGAATCACAGGAGACTAAAGAAAGAATTGGCAGAGATTAAAAGAGACTTTGAAGTTGCCGGAGAAGTGAACTCTAATCCCTATGAATTCGTATCAGATGCTACACGACTTGATAAGTGGGATGATGATCTCGTTATTGATATTTTTGAAATTGAAGAGTTGTTAGAAGACTATTTGTCTAACGTTCACCCACTTCGACAGATGTCTGGTTCAGCTATCGAGTTAGTAGAGAGAAGTGGAAATGTCCCAAGAAATGACGAGGCGCATCAAAGAGAGAAAAAAGAAAAGTCAATCGCTGGTCAGACTTTGGAAACCATAAATCCATCGTAACCGGAGAATAATAATCATATAGCGCAGATCAAGTATCCACCCAGAATCTGCCTCAAGCGTCTCCCTTCGTGATTCATAGTCGATCCAGTCCAACATGTCATGATTCTCCATATGATCAATCTACTTCCTCCATACGTGAGCAGTCTATACGCACAACAACATCTGTTGACACATGGATTGATGAATTAATTGAGTTTAGAGAGACTACGCTTTTAGGAGAAATACGACACATGGATCGATGAATTAATTGAGTTTAGAGAGACTACGCTTTTAGGAGAAATACAAGATCTGTCAATACCCTAGGCATATCCCATCAGTCCAGTTGATCAAGTTTGATGGAATTCCACTGCACTATGTAGAATTTATCGACAGATTTCGAATTCAGATTCATAATAAACCATAGCGCAGAGACAATCTCAGAATGATTCAATTGAAAATGCATACTCACTGGAATCGGTTCACAGGGTACCATGTACGCTACGACACTCAGGACTTTGAAACAAGAGTTTGGACAGAGAAGTGTTATTGCACGTGCATTTATAAATATACTTACTAGAGGAAATAAAGTGATGATCAATGACAGAATAGGGTTAAGTGAACTTTCCTTAGAAACAATTAGATTATATGGCTGACCTGAATATGATTGAAACATTAAGAATTATTGTGAAAAGATTGTCTGATCCTTTAATAGATAGTTAGAAGATGACAGCAGGAGAAATAATAGACAAGGGATATACGCCAGATATCGAAATCATCAGTAACTTCATTAGAGAGTGAGTTAGAGTCATGTTTGATCCCGACTTTGGTGACATTAATAAACAAATGAAGACTGAGAGTAAAAGAAGTAATTTTCCAAGAGCTGTTGGATGAACACAACGCGATCTACAAAGTCTGAGGTGTTCAATTTGTTATGACAATCACAGAGTTTCTGACTGCCCCAAATTTAAAATTGAACATTGAAGGTAGAGTAGATGCTGCGAAGACTAATAACTTGTGTTTCTTGTGTCTGTACGCTGGCCATAAAACATATGCAGACATAAAAAACGGTGTGATGTAAATGGTTGTATCAGAACTCATCACAAACTCTTTCACATAGATCCACCGGTGGCAAGTGGAGTGTCGATGCTTGACCGAGTTATACCCTACCAGTCACTACAGTTAGATTTCGGTCTGGCAATGGAAAACATTTGCAAGGAAATGTTCTTATTGATAGTGGAGCTGGGACAAATGTCATCAGAAAGGAATTTGCCCATAAGCTAGGTATTCAAGGAAGAGTAGAACAGGTCGACATAGCAGTTGTAGGCGGTGACCACATTTCTCAGCGAAACAACAGGAGAGTCAAGTTTTGGCTATCACCAATTAATGGAGGCGAAGAATTCGCTGTCGAGGCCCATGATCGACAAAACTATCATCAACGTCTTGCCACTGGACGAAATTTGGCTGAAATCATTTAGACACCTCGGTGACATCCACATAAATTATGACGGCGGTACAGTCGATTTGATTCTTGGCGTCCAGTACAGCCACTTGCATTTAGGATATGCGACAAGACAAGGCGCACTTTTCGAACCCGTAGCAAGACGGACACGCTTAGGTTGGCATGTCATTGGCACTGACAATAGCAGACATACCCCATCAATTTATTCCATTTCCTTTATGGAGAAGGTCGAAGTTTTACCAATTCGAAACCTTGGGAATTCAAGTGCCAGACTGTGTTTGCTCAAAAGGAGTTGGGGGGGGGGGTTGGATGGCTGAATGGTTAGCGTGCGCGCGCTGTATCATAAAGTCGACTGGCGTGGTTTCGAATCCCCGGTTGTACGTGACAAGGAGTAGGGTCGCCTGTCCAACCTCGTGGGTTTTCTCCGGGTCCTCGGTTTCCTCCCACTGCTAAAGACCCCTACGCACAAGCGAGTTGTTGAAATAAAATTAAACCATATGTTAGTCCCGAAATGACCTAGTTTGTGTCGAGTGGACGTTAAACCCCATCTCTCTCTCTCTCTCTCTCTCTCTCTCTCTCTCAAAAGGAGTTATCTCTCCTGAAAGCGATGGAGATGTTTGAAGGGAGGGTAATCAGTACGTCATTGCTCTGCCATGGAAAACAGATCCAGTTTTATTACCAGATAACTATTCTCTTGCCGAGAAGAGATTTGTGTAAGACGCCAGTCAAAGCGGATCTATACAGCAAGATTATGATGGAGTAAGGAGAAAAAAATAGCCTCGTCGACTAACGGCTGAATAATATTGTCAGTAAACTGATAGTGAAAACACGTCAATCAGTCAGGAGGTAATTTGTAGTTGAAATTTTGCCATCCGGATGTTTACAGTGTGGTTGAAAAGGTATATTCTGGATGTGGGCGTGGCCTGCCTCTGTTTTTTTGTACGCGGTACAATCGCCATGCTTGTTCTACAAATGTAGGGCGGTATTTTTTTTATTTAATTATTTGTGTAGTTTTCTAATCGGAGTTCAGCATTAAGTCACGAACTCTCTGTGTTGAAATTAAGCATGTAATTAATTCAGTATGTCCTTTACAAGTTGGGGGGGGGGGATGGATGGCTGAATGGCTGAATGGTTACCGTGTACGCGCTGTATCATAAAGTCTGTCATTGAGTCGACTGGCGTGGTTTCGAATCCCCGGTTGTACGTGACAAGGAGTAGGGTCGCCTGTCCAACCTCGTGGGTTTTCTCCGGGTCCTCGGTTTCCTCCCACTGCTAAAGACCCCTACGCACAAGCGAGTTGTTGAAATAAAATTAAACCATATGTTAGTCCCGAAATGACCTAGTTTGTGTCGAGTGGACGTTAAACCCCATCTTTCTCTCTCTCCTTAACAAGTTACACATGATCTGTGTACAACACTCGGCATGACTTCAAAGAAATACGCACTGGTCGGTAATCACACCATGACGTGATAAGAAGACAATTCCATATATGATTATGAGTCTAATCCATTGCCGGACGCTATATAACAAGGAGTTTGCTGACAGACAGACGAGCGGAGATGAGCAGAGACGAGCTGGGGGGGGGGGGGAGATTGTACGTGTGCATGGACTCACCCGAGTTCAGCCGCTGTCTTGGCAGAGGGGCGGAATGGTGGATTAATATAGTTATGTACCGTCCTGGTGCGTTCCTGTCGTAAGTCTAGTTTCTGTTTAATATATGTTCCTGTTCTATTTATGTAGTTGTTTGATATTCTGTTCTGATGTAAAAAAAACCTATATGTACGAAACTGATATTCTGTTATCGCTAAAATAGTGCTACATTTTATGCTCCAGATATAAGACTGTGTATACTCTCTGTTTTGAAGGAATACTTAGCTAGAACAGAGAGTCTACGTTCAAATTCAGCTAACAGTTTGTTTATAAGTTATGTTAAGCCGGACAATCTGGTTTCTGAGAACACTCTTTATCTCGGTGGATAATAAAGATTCTTGTTCGATCGTGTATTGATTTTTCACTACTTGTACCCCATAGTGTGCATTCTTCACCAACCAGCGCCGCTGCCCGGGCTAAGGTACCTATTTCTTCCATACTGGAATTTGCAGGAAGGGCTAAGAAATCAACATTTAGGAAATATTAAATAACAAAACTTTAACTTCATTAATTTTGGAAGTTCAATGTTTAGAGCTTGATTTTGGAACTTTAATATTTAGAGATTGGTGTAAGTTGTATTATTTACATGTTTTTTAAAATAATTCTTGCTTGGTTCATGATTACAATGTTGATTCTATCATGGGGCCTCTTATTCGATAGTCAAACAGCAAGGTATAATATGGAAGTTAAACGAGACTTAACCCTGTAAGGTGAGGTTTGACTGGAATTATACCTTTCGGCTTTCTGTTGATGTAGATAAAGAGGTCACATGCCCTCCCAGTTTGGTTTGGTTGACTTGTAATCATTCAATGGGACGTTAAACCCCATTTCATTTCATTTCATTTCACTTCAGGGGGTTTGGATGGTCAAATGGTTAGTGCGTGCGCGTTGTACCATAAGGTCTGTCACTGAGTCAACTGGCGTGGTTTCGATTCCCCGCTTGCACGTGACAAGGAGTAGGGTCGCCTGTCTAACCTCGTGGAGAGGATAACCAGTGACAATTTTCCCATAACACAAGATCTGAGTTAAAATAAACCACTATTTTAGCTATAACCAGCGGCTGCAAGGCAGGATACGCCCACATTTTCGAGAGATGGATAGAGAACAAGCTAAAAAATCGGGGGCCATAATTCAGGAAGTTACAATTCGATATGCGCTGATATCGAAAGGAACAAAGATCTTTGGGTTATAAACGTGCATGTCAAGTTCCATCAAAATCGGATTAATATTGTGATCTACATGTATACAGGGTCCACAACCTTGATATACCATTCTTTTACACTATTCGCGTACAAGCGGCGGCCATTTCGTCCAACAGTTTTGGTCCGATTTTCACGAAATTCGAACTCAACCTTCATTATGGTGTAACGGTGATATAATCAAACGTTGTTTTTTTAAATCGGATAATAATTGTGACATCCAGAAGGACCACAAGCTAAAATAGGCGATTTTGCGTACAATCAGTGACTTAATTCAGGAAGTTAAGATCTGATATGCGCAAATATCGAAAGGAACCAAGATCTTTGGGTTATAAACATGCATTTCAAGTTTCATCAAAATCAGATTAAAATTGTGACCTCTACAACCTTGATATACCATATTCTTTTTTATACTATTCGCGTACAAGCGGCGGCGATTTTGTCCGGCAGTTTTGGGTCCAATTTTCATGAAATTCGAACTCAACCTTTATTATGGTGTTACGGTGATATATTCAAACGATTTTTAAAATCAGATAATAACTGACCTTCAGAGGGACCACAAGCTAAAAAAGGCGATTTTTCTTATAATCAGAGGCCATAATTCAGGAAGTTACGATCCGATATGCGACAATATCGAAAGGAACCAAGATCTTTATGTTATAAACATGCATTTCAAGTTTCATGTCCACAACCTGGATATACCATATTTTTTACACTATTCGCGTTCAAGCGGCGGCCATTTTTCTGGCAATTTTGGTTCGATTTTCACGAAATTCGAACTCAACCTTCCCTACGGTGTAACGGTGATATAATCAAACTTTTTTTTTTCAAATCGGATAATAATTGTGAACTCCAGAGGAACCACAAGCTAAAAAGGGCGATTTTTCGCACAATCAGGGGCCATAATTCAGGAAGTTACGTTCCGATGGGCGCAAATATCGAAAGGAACCAAGATCGTTGGGTTATAAACATGCATGTCTAGTTTCATCAAAATTGGTTCAAAACTGTGACCTCTATAGGGTCCACAAGCTAAAGACGTGATTATTCGTACAATCAGGGGCCATAATCCATGAAGTTTCGATCCCACACACGCCAATATCGCAAGCAGCTGAGATCTTTCGGGGATAAACCTACATTTCAAGTTTCGTCAAAATCGGATAAGAATTGTGACCCGTAGAGAGTCCACAAACAACTTTTGTGTAACGTAAAAGGTAGGTAACATGCACTACGCTACATGTTTGTGTTACAATGGCGATTTTCTTGAAATAGTAGGCCTAAACCCCGCCGTTAGTCAAAGTCTATCGCCTATCCTACTAAAAAAACAATCTAGCTAAGTAGATCTAGATAAGAAAGACGTCGCCCGATTGAACCAATTCCTTGCTTAGTCAACAATAAATTAATAACCATCGAAACAAACAAATATAATATAGACCTAAAATCATTGTATTTCTACCAAATAATTTTCATATTATAGTAAGGTAAAAAAAAAGAAACATAGGCTACCTTCCAAATATATTTAAGAAAGCTTGCGTCGTGTTTTATAGACATAATCAATAATCACACTTATCTATCAGAACAAAAAAGCACAAAAACCTTACCAAGTCTTAAGTGTTAAGAATAAAATAAATTTACAATGTTAAAGATGGGTTCCCGCGTACAAACTGGGTGATTTAATGGTATATATGGACCAAAAACATATTCAAACTAATTAATTTGTCTTAATTATGCTTCAAATCCTTCTAAAACATTGTAATTGCGAAGGAATGCCCTGCTAAAAAAATTCGATCAAACCAGGTCACGTTTACGTCACGTCTTGGGAGTCAGAGGAGAATTCATTGCATACATAAGACGACGTTGTCTTTAATCGCTTACTATTTATTACAAATATCGAATCCTAATTAAATTCTCGGATTATCCACTACCCGCGTCTTTTTCCGTCATTTTTATCTCAGAAAGAATTGTACGTCTAACTCTTCATAAAGTTTATCAACTTGTACATGTTTACATTGGAAAAGACCCTCTCAGTTCAGCACAACAGCGACCTCCAACAACTAACTCATTCAAATGGCAATGAATAGATACGTCTGATGGATCAATTTCACTTAAGTCATTGGATGTGTCATTATATGTTTCTCGGTCTTCATATGACGTTGAAGACCGCCTTTGTTAGCATCTTTAAAGCGAAAATCACAAATTTTACAAGCTGGTTTCCCATCAGAAGTCTGCACAAGCCAGTCTGAAAATTCTTTGTCTTGCAACCAAGATTTGCAAAAAGCTTGCCGATACCATTTTGGTTTTGAAGGTTCAGATTCCTCCATACCTTCAGTCCTCCTCAACGAAGGCTTAGAAAATCTAGTTATCTAGATTTATTAATCTAAATAAAACACAAATTTTAAAATACGTAAGAATATCTATGCCTACAAACGATTTAATCTACACTATCGCTAAAACTTTAGAAAAAAGATTATATTATTCTCTAGGATAGGCCTACTTGGTACTCTGGATTTATTTATTAAAAATAGCCGAACATAAATGATTTATTAGCCTTGATTTTTTTCTAAAAATCGAAATAAATGATTAAAAAAACTTTCTAATATAAAAACACTAGATTTGTAGGTTTTTTTTTCAAAATCATTCACTAGGACACTAAATTTGGACTAAAACACTAGATCTAGTGTTAAAACACTTAGCGCTGGCCACAATCCGTGGGTTTTCTTCGGGTCCTCCGGTTTCCTCACACTGCTAAAAAAAAAACAACGCGCAAGCGAATTATTGAAATAATTTATTTTTGAATAATTTATTTTTTAATATCATCAAATCACGTAAATGACACCTCATTTGTATTTTAAAATGAATTAATCTTAATCCGTAGTTATTGGAATTAAATATTTAAAAAATTGTATTTTGAATTAACGCTTTGCTCCTTAAGGTCGAGGACGTTTTGAAATTCGGAGACGACGATAGTTACCGACACAATGTTTACGTTTGTAAAAAGGTGAAGTGTTCTATTACTAAACGGAATTCGGCATAACTGTATGGTAATGTATATGAAACCTTTACATATCGATATCCTTTTCCGGTAACCGTTGTCAGTTTAACGATTATTAGCATCGCTCGTCTGAAGATATGAGGGGTCATTTTCAAGATTGAAAAAAAGTTGGACACCAATCGCGTGGAAGCAAGGACGCGGACATCCCACACTACATAGATACAGGAAAGAAAATTGAAATACTAAGACTTGACTACTGTACTACAGAGTATCAATAGAGAGATAATAGATGTCCTCAACTTTTATCGTTTTGCCTGTAGGTGTAACCCTGATTGGATGAGAAAGTGATGAAATTGAAATTTTCCTTTACCTAATAACGTGTATGATTTAATGGGGTATGGACAGTTGAATGGTGTATAGTGGGTAATATAGTTTATTTTGAACTTTGTATCGAAGGGCCACTATTTTGTGTTGGAAAATAATATGTCTAGCCTTGTTGGTGTCGAGACTAATTTGCAACAAGATGATGTCACTTTACCTTGCCCTTAACTGCCCCCTTTTGATGTCAGAGTGGACTAAAGAGCTTCTTTCTCCACATAGGTAGGGTGCCCCACCATAAATAAATATCTCCAAATATCTCGACAATTACACCACAATATTTATATACACAAGGACTTAAATCAGTTTCAAACATTTATAGTCACTAAATAAACGGTCATGCTGTACTTAATAAGCTATGACCACTTAATCATCCATAAATAATACACTGAAAGATGGTTACGAGTGTCGGCCATAACATCCGAGCACATATGAGTACAAAATAGGTTACGTGCCCTTGTTTTGAAACACGCACGTTGGGCAATTCAACAATTGTTTTAAGAACCTTGTAAAAGTAAAATGAAACTACTGCTAGTATCGTGTTCTTGCCCAACGCAAGTATTTCAGAGATATTGTTTATACTAAACCAAAAGATGTCACTCCTAACGGTACAGTTAATGATAAAGCAATTTTAAAAAATAAAACGAACGTAATATCTAAAGCTGCTGTAATAACCAATAAGCTAAATATTACTGCTATTCAGAATCGTCAGCAATAGATTTTTTTACGGCTGTTATAGTTGATAGATGTGTAGATCGGAATTGGACGTGCGATGGCTATTTATAGTATCACGGCTGAGTATTATTTTACTGCGTAGTAAGCGAGAAATCACTTCGGATCAAGCCACTGAAGCGTTTACATTCGCCGTGTCGAGACCAACTTTCTGTACGGAAAATTTTGGGTGCACGGGTCACCCTAACATAGGATCGACACCGTCTCTGGACTTAATTTATGAGAGTAAGCAAATACTTTCAATGTCAGATTACAAGTTGAACACCACCTACGATTCCCACGCACGTGCGGCAAGTTGAGCGAGTTGGCTGAGGGGAACGCACGCCAAATATATTGTATACACTTATCGACGGGAAAAACATAGAAAGAAAGTAAAATGGCAAATGAACATACATTTAAAAGACAACAGTAATTAACAATGATTAAAAGATTTTACACATTTTACTAACTCCTTTTTATACGTCAACATTTTAATGTGGACGTATAATAATACGGTCAAGAGACGAAGAAAACTATTGATTTTCAGCGACATCCTATAATTGCTTGTCGAGTTATGGTCCTTGGTCACTTTGATAAATCTTGTGGACGCTCTAAAGGCCAAATAATTTCTGTCAGAGATATGCCCCTTGATTACATTGTTAAATCTTGTAGACGCTCTGCAGGCTAAAATTATTATCCGGTTGACTTTAATTTGGTACACAGCAGTGATGGGATTTAAAAATTTTCTTGTCGGACATTTTTACCGAAAATAAAGGGACATAACTCTTATCGTTATTTAAACGCCTCTGACACTACGGTGTCGTTAAATAGATCAATAATGAATTACTTCCCCTTTGTGATACGGCCCGTGATACTATCGTCTAGGAGTTTTCTTTGACTTCACATCATGATAACTATTTTCAATGTTAAATTAAGACTGGAACACTTTTTACGCTAACTATGTTTTTATATCTTTATAACATCCATAATACAGGAAACTACCTACACCGCTATGACACCAAATATAAGCTACATATAAGTTCTCTTTCCCCAGCTTGTGTTTACTAGATTACGATTAACATCATTCTCTATACCCCAACCTTTCGTAGGACAAGTTTACTGATGTACCCCCTAACATCATATGGCTCTCCTACAACTTAACCGGGTTCTCTAATCCGAATGATGTTTTTTTATTTCCTAGCCTCTCAGCCCAGGAGGCTGTGGTGTTCCCAGCTTCCCAAGGATATCTAAAGAAACTTCAACCGCGCACGTTCGTTATAAAGAGGTTACGTCCGCGCACGTTCTTTATAAAGAGGTTACGTGCATGAGTCATGTATCGAGCCCCGGGAAAATGACCAGGTGCTTCCTTTACCGGATTGGTCAAATGCAAAGATGCTACCCTAGATTTCAACACAGTGTACTTATATGGGCACCACGATTCTAACACATGGCGTTACTATATTTGGATTATCAGACTATGATGTCATTGCCCACTTTAAACCAGACATAGTCTTGTTAGCCTATTTCTTGTTAGTGGTACTAGCTAACGACGACGAAACATTAACCAGAACTTCGCTACAGAATTTAGGTAACCTCCACAGTATATAGACCCCATAGTGTTATACCTCTTGATATTTTAGGATTTCCGATAATTACTACCAAATAGTTGGCCCTTGATCACTTTGAAAAATCTTGTGGATGCCTCGAGGCTAAAGTTATTATCTAATTGACTTTAAATTTATACACAGTATTTTACGGTCATGAGACATAAGAAAATGACTGCCGGACGACCTAGCTGCTTTCGCCGTATGTTTCGTTGCCTGGAAACCTAGCTTAAGCCTGTACGCCCACTAGAGGTCAATTGTTTCCGATTAAAACATAGATTTATACCCCAAAGACCTCAGTTCCTTTCGATATTGAAGCTCGTCGGACCGTAAGATCCAGGATTATGGACCCTGATTGTACGAAAGTCGTTGTTTTAGCTTGTTCTCTGACCATCTGTGGCAAAATGTGTGCGTATCTTGCATGACAACCGCTTGTTGAAAATAAAACATGAGGACGCTTGTTTCACACAGGTTCAGGTAGTGAATTCCAGAATAAAGAGGCTGTATATTGAAATGTTCTTGCCGTTGTCCTTTTTCTTAATATTTGGAATTGCTAATTTAAGTTCACCCCCAATGTCATGTTAGTTTCGGTCAATTTAGAATTTCCAGATATTATGTTATAAAAATGTGATGATAATTTGTCTCTTAGAATTTCGAAGTGGTACATTAAAATCTTGTCATTGTCTTGTTCTAATGTTTTGGAATTACTAATTAAGTTGACTTTCTGACCTTAATGTCATGGCAGTGTCGGTCAATTTAAAATTTCCACAGAATATGTTATGAAAATATGATGATAATTTGTCTATTAGAATTTTGAAAGTGAGTATTATCTGATTGTATTGAATGCGTTTGTGGATTTCGAGCCAATTAAGAGATTCAAATAAATGTGAAGGTTGTGAATCGAATTTTCATCCAAACTGCTCCTCGCTGCAGGTAATAAATCATAACAAAAGTATTGTAGTAAGATTGGTAGAATTTTTGCTCTTTAAATTAATGATAGCATTATATTATATCTTTAATTAATTATTTGATTAATTTTTTGGTTCACACATTCTATAGAAGTCAGATCTCATGCACTCAAATAATGAGTGACAGATTTACACATAAAAAGTGTTATAAAACCAAAACATACCTGGTTCTATGTGTCAACAAAATATCACCAGGTATTTGGCTTAAGTAACTAATTAATTACGTGATATTTGACCAATTAGATCATTGAAAGTCCAAACCCTACGCTAAAAAAAAATCTGTCAAATCTCAGGGCATTCGACAGACAGTCCAATCCACAGGGACAGAGCCACGCTCATTTTCTCTTTGTGTGTCTGTCTGTCGCCTACTGGCAACAATTCTTAATGGATCCTCTGGAAAACTTTTCATACTTATTCATTATACACTAAGGATGACCCCTTTTTTATATTTGGTGCATGCCCAACCCCCTGGGACAGAGCCACGCCCAATTTGTGTGTGTCTCTGTGTCGCCTATTGGACGCATTTCTTAACAGATTCTTTTGAAACTTTGCATACCTATTCCTTATAGGTTGATTCCCATTGTATTTGGTGAATGCCCGACCCCCATCGACAGAGCCACACCCATTTTTCTTTTTGCGTCTGTGTGCTGCCTACAGACGTCAACTCTTCGTGGATCGTCTATTCCTTATAGCCTAAAGACTCCAGCTATTGATTTTGGTGCATGCCCAATTTTGGTGATGATCGTATACAGGTCGCAATTCTGAATGGATCAGCTTGGAACTTGGCATATGTATTCCTTATAGCCTAATGACGGCGACTATTGATTATTGTGCATGTCCCCACTCCCAGGCTACAATTCTGAATGGATTATCTTAGAACTTGGTATAAATATTCCTTATACCTAAGGACGGTAATTATTGATTTTGGTGTGTGACCCCACCCCCCTTGGACGGTGCCACACCCACGTTTTGTTATTATTTTTTCTGAAAATCATATGGATAGTGTCAGGTTGAGAAACCAAACATAGCATGTGACAGTACCACCAACAAAATCAAATTACTATTTCCGTGGTACAAGCTCATTGATGCGTTATCAGATTCATTTGAGTTGTGGCGTTGCACAATTCCCCATATGAGTTCAAATGACTGCATTTCTAACCGTCATTTTAGGCATATGTCAAGTCATTTACGTAATTGAACCAAATTGACACAACCAGGACCCAGTTTTGGGCGTGGCGCTATGTGCCACCGGGGCAATGAATCGAATAAAATTGGGCCGTAAGTCATGTGATTAGTAAGGTACCGACATGTAAATTCATTAAGGAAGACCAAAGGTCTGTTGAGTATTGAAAAAAAGAGAAAAGAAACAGGCGTTATTTGTTTTTAATTTAGCTTCACAGTGTAGGTAAACAACCTGAAATTAAAGAAAAATAATACAATTTTGTATCAATTACCCAAGAGACATGATCCCTTTGGCCAGATTACCTTTAGGTATGTGGCGATCTAAGGTGGTGAGATTATTGGTTTCTTTATAGCAAACACCGTGTATCTAGACTGTTATGACTTCCGTAAGCTTTAAAAGCACAGAACTTGTAGAAATCTTTAAATTTCAAGGAATGTATATTGCATATCCGAATTCGTTTATAGCGTCAGAGAAATAACGTCATCTTAGTGGTACTGGATTTGCACTAGGTTTACATTCAGTTTCACGAGTTGGGCTACTGCTACAATATAAAAAGTTAGTAAGAAGTATATTCAAGACAATATTCTACAATGCTGTTATTGTTCAATTATTCAATTAATATAACACAAGCGGTATTGTCCATTCCACAAACTTCCTTTTCGACATCGACATATTTGACTTTTACTAACCTTATGCTACTGAACAACACTGGGACCCAGTTTCACAGATACCGTTGTTTATAACCCCGGCGGGACATTCCCCAAACACCATAGGTCGACACAGGCCCATTACAACTTCACAATTCTTTGGTGTTTCTAGAATTACAAATTATCGGCAATATACACAATTATAGGATACTTATCTCCTAGTATATTTCTAAAAACGAAAGCATATCCATACGTAAACTAAAAAAAATATATATATATGTATGTTACAACCCACAATTCGCCAAATTTATTTATTCAGTAGCTGCTATAATTATTCACGCTTCTACACTAGTAGTAACATTTTTTACAGCTAGTTGCGCACCTGCTAATTAGTGACTACTGCATGATTCTTACCACTTTCTATATATATTAAACATTAGTTTGAAATAATGAATGACTTAGAATGTTAGGACTAAAAGCTAAGGCCCATTGCAGATTTCGTCATTGGTCACGAGATGAAAATAGGGTTATGGCACGGGTTAGGGCTAACCTTAACCAATAATCTCGTCAACAATCGCGTGACTTAACCCTATTTACATCTCGTTACCTATGACGAATTTGATCGGCAATAGTCCTTAGCTTTTAGTCTGCCTATTGTAGATCTTCCTTTAGCTCTGACATGTTATATAAATTATTAATTAGACATTAATTAACGCATCCAGGCCATAACCAACTCTCGATGCCATCGCTAGCCTGCGATATTTAGCGGAATGGAATACACATTGTGAAGAATGATTAAACGTAAAACTGGATAATCGAGATTTTGTTTTTTATAGTACCGATCGAGGCTAGCCCAAAATTCTAATGCTAATATTTCGGTTCAGAGTGGAGCAATTTGACTGAACTTTTCAGCATATTCTATTTACGTCGTCTACTTTTAAAATATTCAGGACGGAGGGCCTGACAAGGACAGCTGTCTAGTCCTTCGGATGATACGAAAAACCGAGGTCCCGTGTATATATTGGAATGCACGTAAAAGATCCCTTGGCAGTTGGAATTCGATACAAGAGTAGGCGATAGTGCCGCTGCCCGGGCAAAAATTTCCCTCATAGCACAATGTATGGCGTATGCCCGTCTTCATTAGCCCAGCATAGGACGTTAAACCCCATTTCATTTCATTTCATTTTAAAATATTATAGCGAGAACTGTCAATTCTTTATCTAATCTCCCATAATTCCCCTTTAAATGAGTGCTTTGAAATGTTTTTTTTACAACTTAAATTTCAACGGTTTGTAAATATAACTGTCTTAGTTTTTTAACGTGTTTTGATGAAAGTTTCCATCAATGTTACCAACATTTTAAAGATGTCCAAATTCCGAGTTATTTATTTTAATTGTTTGTAAATTTGAGGGGGATGAATTAATAATAATTATTATTATTATTATTATTTTAGACCTCTACGCTTACCTAAAGGTTGAATATGTACATCATTTATTTAGCGACTGATTACTTTATTTTTCAGTGAAATGGAATAGGGTTTAATGTCATACTGTTCTGCTCCGACTGGGCTAATGAAGACGGTCATACGCCATACAGTATGTTATGAAGGCAATGACAGCGGCGCTAAGACCTACTCTTATATCGAATTCCAACTCCCAAGGGTTCTTTAACATGCACATCTATTTGTACCTATGTATTTCGTCCAACCTGAACGCTGTTCTTGTCAGGCCATCCGTCCTGAAACAAGGGGAAATCACGATGAACTTTCTCGGCCACCACTCGGAGCAACCCGCGATCTCCTGGCTAGCGAGTCAGCGTCTTACCGTCTTACGCACTGAGCTGTCGGGGCTACCCTACTAGGGTACTAAAACAATGTATATAATATCCTTTTTAAAAATATGTCTAAATTTGAATAGCCTGAACGTCAATATTTGCAGTTTTAGTATGAAAAATAAATCAATATCAATTTTGGAGCAATATCTTTTTTGGTAAATCTAAATTTTAATGGATTGAAAGTCTATATTTGCAATTATATTTTGGAAAATCAATCAATATCAATTGTGGGTATACATGAAAAGGTATTTTAATTATATGAATGAATATCGGACATTTCCTGACAATTTAAATAATAATTTAATATTTTAATCTTGATTTACTTAACTTTTTGACAATTATAAAATTTAAGAAACACAAAAACATAATATGAAAGACAATTTTGATTAAAGCGACGTTTCGTTGAGGTTTCTCTCAACGTTATCAAGACAGTGGAATCAAAATTTAATTATTTATGCCACCTGGCGAACTCTCGCTCTATAACGTTGAGAGAACCCTCAACGAAATGTCGCCTTTATTAAAATAGTAATTAGAATGTATTGAATATTTAATTTCAGGCAGGATTATTGTGTTTTGTTGTCAATGATCATCAGGATTATAATAGAAATTATTATTTAGATCTTTATTTACACGACAAGCTCCAACTCTGTAGACCCACGGATGGCTTGGATACAGTTTGGATTTAAACAGTCGTCCATTTAAAATTAAATCAAGAAATGGCGGACCAAGCTAACGTTTACCGTTAGTCGCTGATGTCACTACTGTAAAACAAAGAAGGATTTTGTAAATTGTAAATATAGTTGTTTAAGAATGTACAAGAAATAAATTGTTTTATGCTATTACAATATGTGTTTTTTTTTATTATATATTTTGGCAGATAAATATTCAAGTTGGCGGAAAAAAAATATCATCATTGTTTTACATAAAAATATTAATCCATTTTGGCGGAAAAAAATTGAAAGCCAGTGTGAGCCCTGTCTACAGGAAACTGGTGATGAAAGGCCTGCCAAGCGAGGCTACCATAGCCATTGAGCATGTTACTTGCTAATCGAGAATATGTGGGTGGAGTTATCGTCTGTCAATCAAAACGATCGCAAATTCTCATAGACGGTGCAGACACAATTGATGCCTATTTCTAGTCCAAACTTCCAACCGTGACAATTCCGTTCAGAACAAAGTAATTTTTTATCATCTATTTTTGAATTATTATAGCAAGAATGGCCAACTCTTTATAAAACTCTTAACTAATGTATCTTTAATAACAAATTTTAACCAATTGAAGTCGTTTTGTAAAAGCTAATGTTTAAATCATACGGTATTTTGCTGTAATGTTTGATAAGCATCGTTTCAATCATAACGCGTGGAGCCACGCTGGCTCAGTGAATAAGACGCTAACCTGGTGTAGAATGGAGGGCCTGACAAGGGATAACGTATAATCGTTCCGATGGTATAAAAAAACCGAGGTCGCGTGTACACATTGTCGTGCACTTAATAGAATAAAAGTAGACCATAGTGGCGACGCCCGGACACACGATCTTCATTAACCCAGTCGGAGCAGAACAGTAGGGCGTTAAACCCTATTTAATTTCATTTAATTATAACGCAACTCTTAAGATTATTAAAATCAAATATACAAAGCACTGTTACAAATATAAATAATAACATCCACTAGTATTTTATATAATAAGGGTAAATATTGTTGGGGACTCATCAGGGCGTGACCTGTCCTCGGCAAGTGGTCCGTACTAATAATAAAATGGTGCCCCATTCCGGTGTGAGGTGGTATTTTTGATTAAAAGAAGAATTGTTTTATTTTATTTTATGTGTCACACAGTGTAGATTTACAATAAAAATACATTTAAAATAATGAAATTATACAATGTCCGACTGTTTCGATCTGTAAGACATACCATGCAAGGCAACTCGTTTAAAATCGAAAAAATTCTACAAAGTTTAAAGGTGTAAAAAAGACAACATTGTACTATTATAGGCATAAAAAAGAACATTGTACTTATGACCTATAATATATTAGTAACTGGACGGTAAACTAACTGGTCAGTACGATTTGATAGTTACTGTATTCCATAAATCGGATTGGTATCCACCTGTTACGCTTTTAGGTTCTTTGAATCGGTTCTGGATGACAACACTGGTTTAAACTTCATATAATACTTTTATTGTTCAAACATATCATGCACAAAACTTAAGACTCCGTAATTAGCTAGTGTTGCGGGAGCCGTGGTCCCAGCTTGGCTTTACACCCTTGAGTGCCAACTCCCAACTAACTTACATGGCCCTTGTTCTAGCCTTAACCCAAGGCGCTCATGGCCTTCTCTGTTCACTAACTACTTTTGATTCCTGCTTTAAAACCCTTTCTAGACAAAGAATAATCGAAGAGATTATGCAGCTAGCTATATATTGCATCATATACTAGATTAAACGTTCAGTACAGATTGCTTTACAAGACATTACATAATTGGGCTAGCTATAAGTTTATATTATGGTAAGACTAATGAGTTCAATCTGGACAACCATGGATGTCGATAGCCGACATAAAGATATTTTAATCAATTCTACTTTCATGTGTCAAGATGGCATGACAACTATCAATAATATCTGCCATTATGTAACACACCTTTGTATTGAACTTGTTACAATAAAGTAAAGGGACCTAATCGCCACAACGGACTGCACATCCGTCCGTTTACATTAATAACATATCTGATTTGTATAACCTCGGATAAAACGAATGTTAGTTAGAAAAGTGACAAGAATAAAAATAAACTAATTTTTAGTTAACATTTTAGTTGTTACCTGTGCTGTATTGAAAGATTCAGTATTAAACCCTTCTGTACACACACCCCTTGAAACATGGTGTTATTACAAACAATTTGCGTGCCCAGGCTAAGCCAACGATGAGTAATATGGAGTCAAATTAAACCAGTCATAATATTTGACGTGTTATAAAGATAATTCAAAGTAAAACTTAACGCATCGATGGCCACCACACCACAATACTGAGCACAAGAAGGAACCTCGTGATTGCGACTGAAGATGCTCAGCTTTTGGGGGGTTTGGTCCCTTATATAATTGAGATTATCCATTATAGACCTTTTTATATCCCCAAATTTCACTTAATTCTATGTTATTATCATTTATATTTATTCTGTGTATTGCAAAGGTATAATAAAATTTTGTGTTAAAATTAATTTCATAAACTCGGTTCTAAAGAATCTGACGTGATACTTAAATAATGATTACTTTAAAATATGTTCTATTTTTACAGTTTTATATTTTACAGCCAATCGTTGTTTTTATTTATTTACAATCTGGATTAGATGTAAATGGTTTCAGACAATTTATTTAAATTTATTTCTTATCTTATGAAATAAGACGGCATATTTTACTATTTCTTATAAAAGTTATTACTTTTTTATGAAATCTTTTGATTGTTCACATTCTGAAGTGTTTATAATCGATATTTGTACTATGTAACCCACAGGATTCGTTACTCGTGGCTGACTTACCAAACTATTTCGTAAACATTTTAGACACACGACGTGTGGACGTGTATAGGGGTCAATAGCGCGATATATACCGCAATATTGAGTTCGTAATACGTCAACATATAGTGATTGTTCTGATGATTTTATCTCTGAAAAGATAATTGAATCAACGCGCTATGTTATGTCCCTATTTCGTTTTAAATGTGCACGATTGCGTTAAGATATTGCTATTCTGAAGCTTTGTCAACATATTCCATTTCATCGTAGTATATATCGATATGTTTGCAAATTATCGCCATGCGATATGTCGACGTGTGCATTTAAAAGGAAATGACGATATACATCATAGCAAGTCATTCAATTAACTCAGAAAAAATTGTTTGATTTTCAGAGATAAAATCATCAGAACAATTACAATGTTGACATTACCTACTTAGTATTGCGGTATCTATCACGCTACTGACCCCAATACGCTTCCATAGTTTCAAGTAATAACTGACCACATGACATATTAGATTTACTAAGTTAAAGTCGTTCTTAAGAGCTGATGTTCAAATATTACGTTATTTTGTTGTAATGTTTTAATCATAACACAACCCTTACATTATTCGATTGTCTGCGATATGACTTCCTAATGAAAGCGGGTGTTAAATAATGGTATTAAAGAATGTGTCAACGCTTTTAATATTTGCTTTTCTCTACTCACACCATTTTGAAACAAAATAATGAAACCAGGCAAGTGTCGAGATAATCGTCATATGATTTTAAAGATTTATTAGAATAAATTATATTTTCACGCAGCTTTCTAATCTTTGTCTTCAGTCTGATCAGCTTACTTCGAATGGATATCCGTGTTATCAAACGTCACGCAGTCGTCATGTAAAGCAGTAATTATAGACTGGTTCTCCGTGGTAATCGGAAATTTATTAATAATGCCTTTTACTACACTATTTGTAATTCTTGCAAATGAAAGTTTAGTTATTGTACTGAGATCATAGTGATCACCCAAACCTATCCTGCTAATCGAATCGATTGACAACAAATTAAAAATTAAAAACAAAAACAAATTAGAAAGATTTGTCCCCCACCCCCTTAACCCTAAAAGTCAATAATAGTCTCGAACAGTAAATCTGGTTAACCGAGACTACCCTTCGTTTCGTTTAATTCATTTAAAATACGAAACAAGTTGTTAATTTTATAACTTGGCAACACTTGTATTTTGGGAATATTTTAGGAACCTTGCAAAACTAAAAGAAAAATATAGGTTGCATTCTGATCTTGCCTAACACGAGTGTTTGGGAGATCTGAAATCGCCGAAACTAAACGACAGCACTCTAGATAAATAGCGAATTGAAAAATAAAAAGGACAATAATTTTAAAATTGTTAACGTAGTTAGCGATCCCATAATATCTTAAGACAAATGCGTGATGAGAATATTTTTAACATGTCTTTATATACCATTTAATAAAAAAACAGAAAAAAATTAGGGCGAGGGACACAGCAAGAATGGACTGCAAATTCAACTTTTAGATATCGGCTTAGTCGAAGAAATAAAACGTTAATTATGTGAAGTCATCGTTCAAAAATAGCTGAGAATGGCAGTTTCTGAAGCGACACGAATACAAAAAATCTGACTTTTAGTTAACATTTCGAGTAGTTACTTGTTGTAAATCGAAAAATATGTGTGTGTTATTAAAAAGAAATTGATTACCGACCGAGTGACCCTATTTTGTTTACTAGTAATCATGGTTACAGAAATGATAGTAAATAAATATTCCCTGAACAAGATTTTTTGTGCATATTGATCCGTATATAAATTTATAATTTATTTAAAAATAAACGAACTAACTATGTCTCAATTAGATTTAATTGTGACATTATAAGTACATAATTTGTTTTCGCCAGTACGACTACACGTTTTGTTTTCACCAGTACGACTACACACATTATTATATACTATTCAAAAAAAGTAGGGGATATTTGATTTTGGGGGCATAATACTAAAATATGCAAATGACTACGAAAAAAGTCACTATAGAACCTAACAGAAGAAACATTTCCAGTTACATGTGACGCCCAAACGCACCAATAGCTACCGCATGGAATGCAGGTGATGCTTGGGATCATCATGGGGGTCCAACCCAAGATTTGCACGACTCTGACTTTGAATGTTACAGTCATTGTGGCATTGAATTCCAGGGTGGAAACATCAGTTTAATTGTTTTAGTGACCAGAAAACAAATTTTGATATGCGTCGGCTTACCCAAAATGAAAGGTTACGTGCCCTTGGCATGCTACAGATCGGCACAACACAGGCGGTTGTGGCGCGGACGATGAATGTTTCTCAGTCTGTCATAAGCAGGCTATGGTCCAGATACCGTGATACACAATCTGTACAGGACAGACCACGCTCATGTCGACCAAGGGCGACAACTCAAGCCCAGGATCGATTTATCCGTACCTTGGCCTTGAGAAATCATGTCATTACAGCAAATCAGATCAGCGCTCGTCTTCAAACAGACACTGGTGTGAAAGTGAGTGGCCAGACGATTCGGAATCGACTGCATAGGGGTCACCTTCGCGCCCGACGTCCTCGCGTGATCCCTTGTTTGAGAGATCATCACATTCAGGCAAGACGTCGTTGGTGTAGGGATCGTCAACACTGGGATAATCGACGCTAGAGCAATGTGATGTTTTCAGATGAGTCAAGGTTCACTGTTGATTTTTTGGACAGACGTAGGAGGGTGTGGCGTCGTCGAAACGAGCGCTTCCAAGACGTTAACGTCATCAGACATGATCGATTTGGGGGTGGTTCTGTTATGGTGTGGGGAGGCATCACTGTTGCTGGAAGAACGGCTTTACATGTTGTTGCAGGGCGTGTTACAGGCCAGTACTACCGGGACAACATCTTGGCAGTCCATGTTGTGCCGTTCGCACGACGTCATGGCCGCCGTTTCATCTTCCAGGATGACAACGCAAGATGTCACAGGGCCAGGATCGTTACAGGTTACCTCCAACAACAGAACATCACCACATTACCTTGGCCAGCACTGAGTCCCGACCTCTCCCCCATCGAGCATGTCTGGGACATGCTTGGACAGAGGTTACGTCAACGTCAACAACGTCCTGCCAATGTCCTAGAACTTGCTGCTGCGTTGCAACAGGAATGGGACAATCTGGACCAAAATGACCTTAGACGTCTCATTAGGAGTATGCCACGTCGGATCAATGCTTGTTTGGCAAACAGAGGAGGATTTACCCGTTACTGACTTGGTTGTGATGCTGTGGTAACTTTTACCCTTATAATGGTCAGTCTGTGCCTTACTTAGTCTAACGATCATTTGGAATAAATAGATGAATGTGAACTTCATTTCATTTTGTCATTTGTTTCTTCGTCAGTTTCATTAGGTGACTTTAATAACACTTAAAAATCAAATATCCCCTACTTTTTTGGAATAGTATATATAGAATAGGCTTCAAAATAATAAAACGTTGAAATTAATCATAAAGTGTAATATTATCTTTTCAATACACAATATGGTATCAAACTACAAATACATTTTCAAAATCCCTACTGTGAGTTATCAGTTAGGGGTCCGATTGGACCTCCATGTTCCTGTCAAGCGTTGGGCCTGATTTTCATGTAACATAACTCTGCATGTGAGAAGCAGATGAATACCGATATCTTCACTACGTGTAAAAATGTATAGAAGACAAAGTCGCTAAATCTCAGAAAGCAGTGCCCAGTAGTTATTACAAAACACCATAAAACATGACAGACAAGGGTTAAAAAACACTTGCTAAACTTTTATTAGTTGGTTTACACATGCAGTAGTCAATACTAAGTAAACTAAACAGGGCAAGACGTTTTCCATTTGGTGACAATTTCTTTGGTCTTACCCGTAGATAAAACCAACAAATATACAAGCGAAGTGTGTTCAACTGTCGACCTAAATCAATGAGATTAACGTGTTTGTTTAGGAAAAGTCATTAAATCATTGTAAATTAAACTTCGTTAGATACAGTGCGTACAAGCTCGATTGTGTTCGAACTTTTCAAAAAGATTTCATCCTTTCAAATTTTATTTGAATTAACTAATATTTTGGGAAACATTATTGTATAAAAACATTGGGGAATTTTGACACGTAATCGTGGAAGAATTGTTTGAGTTTATATAATGAATACTATATAGTAAAATACACTACCAGCTTACCTGTGGCTGTAGCACAATCATCTCCTGTAAAATCGGGATTACAGTCACAAGAAAAGTCGGTACCACTGAGAGACGTACACTCTCCATTGCCGTTGCATGGGTCAGGGTTGCAATTATCAACTGAAATTTATAATACCATTTCACAATGATTGTGCTTATATATTGTGTTGTGACTCTCGTAACACTACATTGCACTCCACGGTGCATCTGCAAAAGTTGAACTAATGTTAATTCTACGTCTTCCAAACAAGCCAATATACCCTTTCTCGAGTATTATCTATCCTCGGGGGTGCGTAATTGGATTAAAATATATGTTGACTAGAATAGCATATATTTTTAACGTTTGAAATAAATGTGAACTGTCTGATCTGTTATTATTTTATGACATGAAGATATGCACTCGTGTGAAGGAAAACTCATTTGTAACTAACAAACGAAATGCATATTTTGACATTATCTTATTTCAAAACAAATTCGACCTTTGCTTTACGTCAGTCGAAATTGACATCGCCATAGGATGTCCGAGGTGAGACGTGGGTATAGAACAAGTTCATATCATGATGAAATTGATTTCTTCGGAGATGGACAATGATAGTGTTAAGCGGCGTTTAAAAGATACAACCTATGTATACAATCATCAGATGCAACATTTTGGTCGACTGGTTACACAATACAATGGTTCTATTCGTTGTGTGGCAATATTCTGGCAGTTTAGATATATTTTGCTGATGTCTCTAAAACAAAGTATATCACATTATATTAACTGTATCTTATCATTAGTGGAAGGGGAAGTTAATTTTATGGATATCCATTGATCATTTAATTACAAGGTGGGGGGGGGGGGGTATTGAATTTTGTGGTTAGTGATATATATAATCACCATCATAATACATTTTGGTTTAAAGATAAATCAGACTAAACTTTTATAGTTGTAATCTGGCTTGAAAAAAGACAAATCTTTGTATTTTACATTTGAATTTTTCTTTTATAGAATACGAAATGTAGATGCATGATTATTATCTTCCCGGCATGTACACCACAGTAACTGTCTAATAAGCGGTATAACTAGCTTTCGGGGTCCCCTTCTGTTATAAGAGCTTCCACTAGCCTGTCTCTCCATCGCACATATTACATTACAATACCCGTATCTTGTCATTAGTGGAAAGTCAATTTTATGGATATCTATTGATTATTTAATTACAGGAGGAATATTGAATTTTGTTGTTAATGATCATCACCATTACAATAATTTATATCTTAGTTTGAAGATAAACTAGACTAAACGGTTTATGTTTGTAACCTGGCTAGAAAAAATACAAAGCATATATTTTACATTTGAACAATATGTGTAGTTTATGACGTGTGTAGACTCAAAAATATTTTTATAAAGCGAAAACCTAGAATACGAAACGTAGATACATTATTATTACCTTGTGGGCATGTACAGTACTGTCTAATAAGCCGTTTAACTATCCTTCGGATGAACCTTCTGTTATAAGAACTTCTACTAGCATCTGTCTCCATCGCAACAACTAACACCACAATACTGAGCACAAGAAGGAACCTCATGATTGCGACTGAAGATGATCAACTTACTACAAGAGATGTGAAGGTCTGGTGGTTTTGGTCTCTTTATATAATCGAGATGGTCCCTTTTTATAACCCCTAATTTCACTTACTTCTATGTTATTATCATTTATTTTTATTCTATGTATTGCAAAGAAATAATAAAATTGTCAGTTAAAATTTAAATCATAAACTCGGTTCTAAAGAATCAGACGTGATACTTAAATAAGGATTTCTTTGAAATGTTCTATTTTTACATTTTTATTTTTACAGTTTTATATTTTACAGCAAATGGTTTATTTATTTATTTACAATCTGGATTGGATGTGAATAGTTTCAGACAATTTATTCAAATTCATTTTTTATTTTATGAAAGAAGACGGCATATTTTACTATTTCTCATAAAAGTTATTACCCTTTTTTATGAAATCTTTTGTTTGTTCACATTTTGAAGTGTTTATAATCGATGTGTGTACTGTATAACCCACAGGATTCGCACCTGTGGCTGATTTACCAAACTATTTCGTAACCATTATAGACACACGACGCGTGGAAGCGTATAGGGGTCAATTGTCCGATATATACCGCAATATTAAGTTGGTAATACGTCAACATATTGTGATTGTTCTGGTGATTTTATCTCTGAAAAGATAAATTTTGTCGAATCAATTGAATCAACGCGCTATGTTATATTTTTCAATTTCTTTTTATATGTATACGTTTGCGTTAAGATATTGCTATTCTGAAGCTTTGTCAACATATTCCATTTTATCGTAGTATATATCGATATGTTAGCAAATTATCGTCATGCGCTATGTGGACATGTGCATATTAAATACGATATACATCGTAGTGAGTCGGTCAATTAACTCGGCAAAAATTGTCTTTTCATAGATAAAATCCGCAGAACAATAATGATGACAATATGATGACATTACCAACTTAATATTACGATATCTATCGCGCTACTGACCCCAATACGCTTCCATAGTTACAATCAATAACTGACCACATGAAATAAACATTTACTAATGTAAAGTCGTTCTTAAAAGCTGATGTTCAAATCTTGCCTTATTTTGTTGTAATGTTTTAATCATAACACAACCCTTACATTATTCGATTGTCTGTGATATGACTTCCTAATGAAAGCGGGTGTTAAATAAAGGTATTAAAGAATGCGTCAACACTTTTAATATTTGCTTTTCTCTACTCACACCATTTTGAAACAAAATAATGAAACCAGGCAAGTGTCGAGATAATCGTCATATAATTTTAAAGATTTATTAGAATAAATTATATTTTCACGCAGCTTTCTAATCTTTGTTTTCAGTCTGATCAACTTACTTCGAATATCCGTGTTATCAAACGTCACGCAGTCGTCATGTAAAGCAGTAATTATAGACTGGTGCTCCGTGGTGATCGGAAATTTATTAATAATGCCTATTACTACACTATTTGTAATTCTTGCAAAGAAAATTTAGTTATTGTACTGAGATCATAGTGATCAACCAAACCAATGCTTGTTAGTGATTCATGGTTGGACGCCATTCCTGCTTATCGAATCGATTGGCAACAAATTAAAAATTAAAAAGAGTCAGTCGGTCAATTCCTATAAACAAATTAGAAAGATTTCTCCCCCACCCCCCTAAAAGTCAATCTGGTTAACTGAGACTCCCCTTCCTTTCGATTAATTCCATATACAAATTTAAAATACGAAACATTTTTTTAATTTTCTACCTTGACAACACTTGTCTTTTAGGAATATTTTAGGAAACTTGCAAAACTAAAAGAAAAATACGGGTTGCTTGGGAGATATGAAATCGCCGAAATTAAACGACAACACTCTAGATAAATAGCGAATTGAAAAATAAAAAGGACAATAATTTTAAAATTGTTAACGTAGTTAGCGATCCCATAATATCAAATGCGTGCTGAGAATATTTTTAACATGTCTTTATTTGCCATTTAATAAAAAAAAAAACAGAAAAAATTAGGGCGAGGGACACAGCAAGAATGGACTGCAAATTCAACTTTTAGATATCAGCTTAGTCGAAGAAATAAAAAGTTAATTATGTGAAGTGATTTTTCTTCAATAGCTGAGAATGGCAGTTTCTGAAGCGACACGAATACCAAAAATCTGACTTTTAGTTAATATTTCGAGTAGTTACTTGTTGTAAATCGAAAAATACGTGTGTGTTATTAAAAGAAATTGATTACCGACCGAGTGACCCTATTTTGTTGACTAGTAATCATGGTTACAGAAATGATAGTAAATAAGTATTCCCTGAACAAGATTTTTTGTGCATATTGATCCGTATATAAATTTATAATTTTATTTAAAAATAAACTAACAAACTCTGTCTCAATTAGATTTAATTGTGACATTATAAGTACATATTTTGTTTTCGCCATTACGACTACACGTTTTGTTTTCACCAGTACCACTACACACATTATTATATATAGAATAGGCTTCAAAATAATAAAACGTTGAAATTAATCATAAAGTGTAATATTATCTTTTCAAATGACGGTACGTAGATCGAATTGTGTATATTTTATAACTCAGAGCATTGCATTTAATTAGCTTACAGCTAAGCTTTTTATTAGTCGATTAGATATTTATTTTCGAATCTAAGATTTAGTTGCCCATTGGATTGATAAACCATAACAAAATTGTAGTTAGCTGAGCCATAAGCGAACGATTTTAACCCGGCGAGTGAATTAAATTTGTTCGAAAAGTGATATTGACTTTTCTTGTTAAAAGACAAGTTGACTCAAGCTTGTTATTTCGCTTTATCACAATAAATAAACTATTAAAAATACTTATGTTTTGAAAACTTTTAAACAATATCTAAAGAGCACAAGGCTTATTATATTGAATAAATGTCACTACAATGGACGTCCCATTTTTCGGGCCGTCCATATTTATCAACCAATCAACCAAACTGCTGACGTCAGATCGCACTAGTTTTGTTGACAATCTGCCAGAATGTGCAGCTTTCGGGGGTTTAATTAAGATCGATAATATCGGAAAGTGGCCTATTTTAAAATTTCCCCACCGAGAACACCAGCAGAAAGGCACAGAGCAATTCTCTGGTTTCAGAGCATTGGTACCCGTGATAGAATATACAAATTTAATTTCAGCGACAAGGCAGTGTTTTCCGACCATTTCTACAATGTCGACACCAACTACTAAATATGTATCTTCATATTAAATGATAATTAAGTATATTAATCTGTTAGGGTTTTTGAATGGACAAAAACATTTTAAATGTCATAGTTATATACATTAATGTATTTTCTGGAGAATGTCTTGTTTACATCTCTGACATAAAAATACATTTTGAATTAGAATTAATAAACTGGTCGTAATCAGACGTTGAAAACGTCATAGTAATATTAAACTATGTGTAGTATATAAAGTGTGTAGCCCCAAACCATTTTTAAAAAAGTACACGGAATAAGAATACAAAATGCAGATAAATGTGTATTACCTTGTGGACAAATCCCATGCAAATTTGGGAAAAAAGAATATATTCCGACCGACCGACATTAATTTTTTTTAGAAAAATAGGTGTAGTCTATAAAGTGCGTAGAAGCAGACCACTTAAAAAAGTAAATTAAAAAAGGACAAAAAATGCAGAAAAATGAATATTACCTGAACAATACCTGTCTAACCTGGCTTGGATCCTGTCTAAGGTATTTATTAGGTACCGACAATAGAAGTTAGTAGCCTGAGTCTCCATCGCAATGGCTAATACCACAATACTGAGTACAAGAAGGAACCTCATGATTGCGACTGAAGATGATCAACTTACTACAAGAGATGTGAAGATTTGATGGTTTTGGTCCCTTTATATAATGGAGATGCTGCATTATAGACTTTTTAATTAAAATAAAAAAAAAATAATAAAAAAAATAAAATATTCTCTAAGGTTCAATTACTTCTTTCTTTGTTGTTTTATTCTCATAAAATATGTTCAAAGTTCTTCAAGTGATACTTACAGCACAGTGAAATGTTCTTTTTTTACGTCTTTCGCCAGTTTTATCTTCGACAATAAATGTTTTATTTTTTTTATTATTATTTACAAACTGGATTGGTTTGAGACAATATTTATATCCCCCAAATATTAATTACTTATACGAAATGATCACTAATTTTTGTTCTGTGATATAAAAAAGGACATGTAATTTTGGGTTAAAATTAATCTCATAAATTCTGTTCTAAAGGTTCTCTCAAGTGATGCTGAACTAGATAACCTTTTTTATCTCACAAGTGATGCTTTTAAGCCTTTTACGTCTTGCGCATGTAATATATTTCACAAGAATTGTCATAACATTTTTTTTTATGTAATCTGTGACATAATATTTGGAAGTGTTGATAAATGAAATGAAATGAATGAGGTTTAACGTCCTACTGTCCTGCTCCTAACTGGGCTAATGAAGACAGTCATACGTCATACAGTGTGCTATGAGGGAAGTTTTGCCCGTTCAGCGGTACTACGGTCTACTTTTATATTGAATTCCAACTGTCAAGGGATCTTTTACGTGCACGCCAATGTGCACACGGGGCCTCTGTTTTTCGTGCCATCCGAACGACTAGACAGCTGTCCTCCGTCCTGCATCACTGACAACGGGGAAAGAGTTGATAAAAGTGCTGATGTATTCAACTGGTTTTTTTTTCATAAACAATATTTTTATTCAGGTTGTCTGAATGGGATTGGGGAACAGGCTTAGCCTATGTAAAACCCCTCTCCCTATTCAACTGTTATAAGCAATGGCGTAGCCGAGAGTTAGCTGAAAGGTAAACTTCGTAATCAGTAGCCGTACACCGGTTGAATTATCAGGAAACTGTCTTGGAACCATTCATTTAGTTAACTTTCAATGTTTTCATTTACACCTAGACTGTGTTACTTTAAAACAGTTAGGTGGTGGATGGCCGAATGGTTAGCGCATGTGCGTTGTATCACAAGGTCTGTCTTTAGGTCAACTGACGTGGTTTCGATTCCTCGGTTGTACGTGACAACGAGTAGGGTCGCATGTACAACCTCTTGGGTTAGCTCCGGGTCGTCCTGTTTCTTCCCACTGCTAAAGACCCCTACGCACAAGCGAATTATTGAAATAAAATTGAACAATATGTTAGTCCCGAAATGACCTAGTTTGTGTCGAAGGGACGTTACCCCCCTCTCTCTCTCTCTCGTTTGAACCCTTTACCACCAACACTTAAATTTTAAACAATTATACATTTCAAATATGTGCAGCTTATAAAGAATCTCTTGCGATATTTGATTAGGATACAATCCAAGGGATTATTGATCTACTAATGTTTTCAGAAGACGGTGGTTGCCTCGATTTTCCACTCAAGTTCCCAGTGAAATGATACAAGTAGAAACCAAGTATTATATTGTAATATACAGACAGATCATTTATGTTAAATAATAAACCAAACTCATCTTTATATACACCAAAAGATGGTCAACAGATTTGTTAAAGTAAAAAATAGTCATTTGTTTGTCGTATGCCGTACCGCCGCTCTCTGGACAAACCTCCCCCCCCCCCATAGCACAGTGTATGACGTAAGCCCCTCTTCATTCCCAGTCGGTGCAGAAAGGTAAGACGTTACACTCCAGTTCATTTCATATTATTTCTTTTGTCTCTTTTTAGTGAGATGTCATCCAGGATTTGATGATCCAACTTTGTGTCCAGCCCTAGAACGATATTGTTCCAGACGGATTGTTCTATTTCTCCCTGACCTTTATTTGTTGTACAGTAGTATGGTCTATTCGTTTTATTTATTATTTTACGGTCATTAGCTTGGCGTTAACTGGTCAAAATATTTCATAATATTCTGTTATATTGTGGGAGATGTCGTTACAGGGTATGGCTTTTATCTCACGCGTCTATGTTGACGTGGATTCGCACTTTAAAGTTTCAATTTCATTCTTCTAGCTCCATCGATGCAAGGAGATTATTTATGCACAGACAATATACAATTAAGACCAAACCACTAAGCACGAAGTTCTATATCCAGAGTACCGAATCATAACAGATGAGATAAGTAAAAGGCATATACAAATCAACGTTCTGGAAATAGTAAGCTAGCCATGAGGAAACCCTCGGGGATGGGCAGGGGACCAAATCATTATCACGCACAAGTCCTAGGTGGACTAATGAATATCACGACCCCATTACTCTTTATTTTATCTACCTTTTGATATTTAGTTTTGATTTATACTTTTGACATAGTTATTATATTATTCGAGCAACATGTATGGGTGCGATCCCCACCCGAAGCATTTAAAAATAGCAGTTCAGTTTATTGTTTTTGTAATCTTCAGTTTAATGTTCTATAGGATGGGTCCTATACAGTTTGAGTAAATATTTTGTAGTTCATAAACGTAAGTATATTCTGACTTTCTATGTTTTAAGGAATGACAACATCATTCTTTACGTCTATGTTGATGTAGCACCATAAACTATCCATGGGCTTTATGGGGTGCTATTAAATATCATCTTTTCGGGTTTTATAGTTGTGGCATACTTATACATCAAATGTAGTAGACTATGTTTTAAAAGCTCATTGATATGTATCATAAAACTAGTATGCAATATGAGTTATTCGAGTAAATAAAATCATAAATCTTGGTAATGGGGACTTTTCAACTGATTGATTTTAAATTAAAGATTATTTGAGATTTGATGTGAAAGGCTTGATTTATATCCCATTCATTTAATGTTAAAGAGAAACATTAAATTATCAGTATTCAGTTCAATTGATTCCTAAAGATTAACAGCATGATGTTATTCAGTTTATCCCAATATACACCCCATTATAAATAGTTGGTGTTGGTTGTTTATGACATGTCGTAAATGCAATCAAAGACACTTAATGTCTTGGTAAAACTACTATAAACTCTCCAAGGTACTCGATCGACCTATGTTTTTTTATTGATGAAAAGGGCTGGTTCACTATAATTAATAAATTAATATTTAGGTAATTGGGTTAGCCAGTTTGAATGTATTGAAATTGGTATGATAAGAAACATTATGCTGGCATTTTTCTCTCGTTCATTTTAATAAACTCAAATCGAATTAAACTTTAAAAAGAAAGACCATCCATAATTTGGTTTAAAACGGGAGTGGGCATTTTATTTAACTTTATGTGTTGAATTAGTTATTTTTATTTTTTTAGGGAAAAACTTTCTGCTTTAAAATTTGTACGTCCATGGCTAAACTCGAATGCCTTTGCAGTCGAATTAAAATGATCAGATCTCTTTAATTTCATTCGAAATTAAAATGTCGAGTTCATTTGATTGATATATTTGTGTTGCGGTATGTCAAACTATCGTGGCTGAAATTTTTACTTCAGTATATAAAGTCAATGCTTACAAATAACACATCAGATCAACCTACTCAATATTTTGACACAAATCAAAGAGGAAAAACGCAGTTTAATCCCAAAATGCCCCCCCCCCCCCTCCCCACAACCACACACACACACTACACACACGATCCATGGTGGAGAGGTGTTAAATCTTGATTATAGACTATCATTATTATTACTATTCATTTAGTTAAGTTTTCCGTCGTGGTTTCCCCTTGTCAGTGATGCAGAACGGAGGGCCTGACAAGGACAGCTGTCTGGTCGTTCGGATGGGACGAAAACAGGAGGTCCCTTGTACACATTCGCGTGCACGTAAAACATCCCTTGGCATTTGGAATTCGATATAAGAGTAGGCCGTGGCGCCGCTGCCCGGGCAAAATTTCTCTCATAGCACACTGCATGGCGTATGCCCGTCTTCATTAGCCCTGTTTAGGAAAAGAACAGAAGGACGTTAAACTCCATTTTATTTCATTTCATTTAGTTAAGGGTTAACTACGTTAATGATTTGGAGCCACGGTGGCTAAGTGGGTAAGATGCTGGCTGGCTAGGTCGCGTGTTCGATCCCTGCATTGGCCGAGAAAGTTCATCGGGATTTTCCTGCGTGGTTTCCCCTTGTTAATGGTGCAGAATGAAGGGCCTGACAAGGACAGCTGTCTAGTCGTTGGCGTGCACGTAAGAGTCATTGCGCGATTCCCCCGTCGTACGTGACAAGGGGTAGGGTCGCCTGTCCATCCTCGTGGGTTTTCTCTGGGTCCTCCGTTTTCCTCCCACTGCCAAAGACCGCTACCCGCAAGGAAATTATGGAAATATAATTGAACCATATGTTAGTCCGGAAATGACCTAGTTTGTGTCGAGCGGACACGTAACTATGAATGTGCCAGGAAATAACTGATAAATTCAAAGAACCGGAGACACATGCTTTCCAGTGATGTATAACACGATAACTGAAATTTTGACATTTCAAACAAATACTCGCCAGAAATGTTTTTGGAGAAAAGTTATTGAAGAAATGTTTTTGGAGAAATGTTTTGTAAGATTTGTATTTGGAGATTTGTATTTAGAAACTTGTTAATTTTAGTGTACACATGTCGAAATACGACAACAAATACAGAAATGAGAATTAAGGACTGTGAATTAAAAAATAAGGACTAAAAACACTGAATAAATGGCTGTTTGGTCATCCATACACCCCCCTCTCTCTCTCTCTCTCTCTCTCACAGGGTTTTTCAAGACCCCCTGTTTTAACTTGTTTTCAGCATGACTCAGTGAAGACCCGCCCTCTCTTCTCACGACAGCGATTTTAAAACCATGTTTTAAAGTGACTTTTTGATTTTTTAGTGTTTTTATCCTTTCTCTATATATTACTCCTTCATATGTAAATAACTTAATTAAATCAGCCTGTCCATAATATCATTGGACGTTAAATTTTTAATAAACAACAACAACAAGAAGTTCGTGTACGGTTATTTCCAAGACGAAAATACAGAGAAGTTGACAGGAGTAAACCGTGATATTGAATATGCCGACGCTCTTTCACATTTTGTGGGTTTAGATTTGTTTTTAATATCCTTTTGTATATTCCATGTAGATTATGGTAAATGTAGTAAACTACATATAAAGTTGCATTTTGTCGAGTTTCACTTTTATTGTAAACCACATGGGGTTTGGGTATTCTAGTGGATTAACGCGTGCGCGTGATACCATAAGGTCTGTCATTGAGTCAACTGGCGTGGTTTCGATTCCCCGGTTGTACGTGACAAGGAGTAGGGTCGCCTGTCCAACCTTGTGAGTTTTCTCCGGGTCTTCCGGTTTCCTCCCACTGCTAAAGATCCCTACGCGCGAACGAATTATATAAATAAAATTGAACCTTGTGTTATTCTCGAAATGACATAGGTTGAGGGCGTGAAACCCCGTTTCTAGTAAACCACATTTCTGTGAAGCGGACTGTAGTTCTAATCCGTTTGTATTTGATAATCCCCATGCTTGACTGCTCCTACGATGAGAACACTTAGCTGGGGGCATAACCCAACGCAATAAAAGGCATGAACGGGCTCTGACCTACTTAGAATAATTAAGTTCCATGAGAGCCACTAACGAATACGAACGACTCGTAAATTGAAAGTATTAAATCATTCGATATAACACAGCGACGGGTTAACCGATTTGTATCAATTTTTGTTTGATTTGAGGACCTGCGGTTTAGTCATATCACAGCAAATCGAGAATTTTATGTTTATCAATCAACCGGTAAAGATAACCAAACGCGACATAATGCCCCTTTAATAGTTTGACAACTGATGTATATCGATATTAACTAAACTCCTTTTGTCAAGAATTATACCTGCTTGTCTATGGTGGCTTTCACCAACCACTGATGAAAGCCAGACTGATAACACCGATGACTCGTTTTTGCAGTGATATTTATAGTGTCTTATTTCTAGTTTGTTTAGCTAAAAAATGCAGTGGTCAACCCCATAAAACTTTGGAGTAAAGGCAGGTTCTCTCCGTAGTGAACTGCGTTAAGTCCAACGAAAATTTGGTAAACAATTGGAGTTGGGTAAAGAGACCAGATTTAACATAAAAGTCACTGGAGAAATTAATGGTGGTCTGCCTCCAGATAGATTCAAAAGAGTCATTCCCCGTGAATTATTTAACGAAAGAAGGTTTTACATGTATGACTGAATTACATCAGGCAGAATGGAATGTACTATTTGTCGGGAAAACAATATTTTGCTTAGTTGAAGACATTTTGTATTGGTATATATATAGTAGCGTAGGGGAGTTTTGGCCTGATTAACGAATGCCTCGTTCTATTCTTATTTGATTTCCAAATGTCAATAATGTCCTTTTACGATCACACCAATGTGTACACGGGCATATCTAGGTTTATTATACCATCCGGATGGCTCGACACAATTTCTCTGCCAGTCTCACCACTGTCATAGCCGAATTTCAATTACTAAAGAAACCACCCTATTCCATGTGTCCTAAATACTCATTTACAGGCCTGTTTTTTTAGTTCGGAATTTAGTTTCTGAAAAACTGTTAATGATATGTTAAATATTGTAGTCTATCTGTGAATAAATATATCAATACAAATTTGCAATTACAATAAAAGATAACCTACCGTAATATATTTTTGGCAATTAACAATATAACATTGACATATGGATAGGTATATCAAATATCATTTTGTTGCCCTGAGCAGGTACCCTTGAAGTTCTTAAAGTTTAAAACCGAATATTATGATCCTGGCTTTAAAATATTTAATCATTGGGCAATATGTTGATTTAACACTATACCATATCTTGCTTCTGGATTGCAAAACTGTATTATCTCCCTTGGAATTTAACTTAATTTGCAGTTATCCATTCCCAGCGACTATGACAAGTGCCGACTGGGTCTAATAATAATCCACAATGACACATATTTCAGTACTACTCCATTTAGAAGCACTGTATTCCACTTGGAAATTCACCACAATTATATTATGTTCAATTTAAATTAATAATCACTTTAGTAATAGTAATTTAAATACTCTTATTATATCCCTTATTTATTATATATATTTCAATATAAGTATTCTAGTTTACAAGTTTATAAATTTATGTGATGTACTATACAATATCTTAATTGATACAGAATCGCTAACATATACTTCTAAATCACGACGATTCCATGTGAATAGTTACCAGCATCAACTTCCTTTAATGTAATGTTTAAAGGAATGACGTGGTCTTCTTTGGAACATGCCTCCTGAAGTAATGGAGCCGACCTTTTAGACACAAAATTGTATTTCTTCATCCAATCGTATATCGTTACAATGCCAACATTGGCTTACATCAATGGATTGATAATTGATTTCTGGGTCACATGTTTGTAATTGGAATTAACATTTAAAAACGTTCAGTGTTATTTAAAGAAACTCCAGTCATTTTCACATTAAACTGGTTATTTTGATACACTTATACTTTCAGTAATTATATTGTAATACTTTCTGTATGGTTCTGTGCCCTTAAAATTCACACATAATTAATACATAAGGTGTCCCAAGCATAAATTGGGCATCCGGCATGTGTTCAAAAATAAGGATAAAGGAAAGAACAGCGTACTCAGAGAATCGGACTTAAATTTAAGATGACAATGTGGTATGGGGTTATAGGGTTTGTCGCAGTTCACCAAGATCTCATAGCAACATTATTTAATACTATAACAGCTACTTCTACACAACCTCACCCAACCCTCTACTGTACCTACAGGATGACCCCCAAAATAACAGAACCCACAAATCTTTAAATAAAACTGTTAATTTTACTTCTTTACTTTTTCAGGGTATACAAGTCGACTTTGTGCATGAAATATTGGAACAATAGTCTTCCCTAACGGACAGAAGTTTAAACATACATTATACAAGAGCTAAATCTGTCTATTGCAATTCTTTAGGCCTGAAATGTTATCTAAATTGTTAATTAGACATTAATTAACCTATCCAGACCATAATCAACTCTAGATTACATAGCTAGCCTGCGATCTTTAGCGGATTATGAGCCGATTTACTGCATAACTTTCCTTCACGATTTAACGATTAAATAAATAATCAAGACTATGATGTTTATCGTACTGACTTTAGTAATGATGATCGAGGCTAGGCGGAAATTTCAATCGCTTAGTTCTCGGTTCATAGTGGATCAATTTGAATGAAATTTTCAGCAAATTGCCTTTACAGTATCTATTTTTTAACTATTATAGTGAGAACTGCCAACTCGTTATCGAATCTCCCATAATATATCTTTAAGTTTGCTTGATCGTTGTATGATTTAATAACAAATATAATTCGTTACTCTAAAACAAGGGACAATATTGCTACTAATCGATAATTTAACAAATGACGTCTATCGACTTTTAATGACAAGACTGCGTCGAATTAACCAGAAACACGAGAAAACAACAATATACAGCTACACATGAAGAGGCATTGTCACTTTCAATAAGAAAAACGAATGTAATTAATTCGGAACAATATTACAATATTTAAGATAATCATAATCACCTAATTGTCAAAAATCTAAATACCCATCTTCTCAATACTTTTTTTTATGCTATATTATATATTTTACAGGATAATGTATACGTGTTTATGGACTTTTCTGCACAAATATGAACAGGATTCATCCATTCTGGTTTCAATGCCTCAATTTGAAAACAATCAGTTAAAAACTGTAGTCTCTAACACATTAGTCCCCCTTCACGGAAAGTGACAGAGTGTTGAAGCAAACGGGACCCCCACCCCCCTCTCATGACCAAAACCCTTTAAAGCAAATTTGAAATAAATCTGTTGTCAACTGTAGCCTCTATCGCGTTAACAAAGTTTCGGAAAAGGACGGATAACTCAGTAACAAAAGGTCGCGGAGTGCTGAAAACTGATAAGGTTCGTCTTTTTACTAATCTTATCGATCACACCAAACTTGAAAGACACCCGTCAAAAGTGTTAGGTTGGTTGTTTTGAAATGTAAGGTGTACATTTGTATATTATTTTGTATGCTACTTCAAGTTTATGTTTTTCAAGATTACCATACATGATTTTGAGCATAAGGTTGCCACATGTTGATCCGTCTGTGGTAGAAAATGGTCAACCTCGCAGAAATTCGGGAAACAGTTTCAGTCGGTCAAAGAGGTGAGAATTAATCTTAGAGTCAATAGCGAAACTAATGGTGTACTGTGTCCTGTTTATATCCAACTTGAAAAATCGGATTAACGAGGTATGGTGGTGGTGGTGGGCGGGGGGTGGGGGTGGGTAAACTGGAATAAAATATCGTAGAGCGCTGAAATATTTGAAAATAATATCTTGAAAGACAGAAAAACAAGAGTGACGACATATTATACACCCACGTAGGATATACAAAACGAAAATATTTGTATGTACTCGGCATTTGGTAGTATGTTTCATTTACTATGATTACCAAGACAAAATGGTAAATATTTTTAAGTGGTACATGAAAGGTCTTTTCACAGATTATCAAATGTCGCGTATACAGTTATATTACTACTTTAAAAGATTACAAGACTCACTTTAATATACATTTCGTTCTAGCGATATATTTAACTGAACAATGGGATATTATTAGCACGAGTTACTGAGATATCATTAGCATGAATTAATGAGATGTTATCATTTTCTTACATACTAGATTTGCCTCCCTTTAATTGTATATGGTCACACGACACCATTGACATCATCATAATCATATGTATGAGAGAGAGAGAGAGAGAGGGGGAGGGAGAGAGGGAGGGAGGGAGGGTAACGTCCACTCGACACAAACTAGGTCCTTTCATGACTAACACATGGTTCAATGTTATTTCAATAATTCGCATGCGCGTAGGGGTCTTTAGCAGTGGGAGGAAACCGGAGGACCCGGAGAAAACCCACAAGGTTGGACAGGCGACCCTACTCCTTGTCACATACAACCGGGGAATCAAAACCACGCCAGTTGACTCAATGAAAGACCTTATGATACAGCGCGCACGTGCTAACCATTCGCACCCCCCCCCCAACACACACACACACACACATACACATACTCCCTCATCATATATGCGACTGATTTGTAATTCTGTTGCTTGGATATTATCCAAGGTTTCTAATTTTATTCCTTTCATACCCGGCTCCCTGAGAAGTAGGAAATCGTTGGCATATTGTATATTTGTCATGACATGGCAATAAAAAAGTATATTTCCGAAATAAATTCCAATGTATTTTCTATACTGTTTATTTGCAACTTTTCAAAATATTTTCACATAACTGAAATATTCCCTTTATAAAATAGGCATTATGCAAGAGCAGTTCTTTCTTTGGGTCTTATTCTTTAGACATTAATTAACTTTCCATGGCCATAATCAACTCTCGATGCCATTGGATGGTTCCGATATAAAGTAGATTTAAATACGTTTTGCAGTTGATGATTTACCGTCAAAATGGATAATCAAGACTTTGTTTATTATCGTAACATTGTTAGTGGATCGCCGATATCTCGGGTCAGAGTGAAGTACATGTAATTGAACTGACATTTTGAACATATTCCCTTTTCATTATCGTTTCTTTAACTGTTATAGCGAGAACTGGCAGCTATTTATCTAATCTTACCTAATACCACCCCCACCCCCCGAAATAATTCTAAATTTTAGAACAACAGGTCCAAGGACCGCTGTACATAAAGACGTTGCCACATCTTGCTCTAACTGTGGTAGAAAACGCCCAATCCAACGGAAATCTGGGGAAATGTTAGGAGCCGAGAATTTACATCAGAGTAAATGCTGAAATTAATGGTGTACTATGGCCTGATCACTCATACAGACTGTAATGGTAAAGGAAACGATAAAACGGGGTTTAACGTTCACTCATAACAACTACGCCATCCATGACTTGCGTATTGTGTGATTGAAATGCTGACACATCTAGATCCGCAGCGCACCACCCTAAACAAGATTGGAGAGCCTGTTCAAATAACCGCTTCTACGTTTGTGACGTTTCCTTATTTAATAACACTAGATGATCTAGGGACACTTCTGATGGCATGTAGAGTAGGGTACCCAGTTTTTGCATTGACGAAGCATTTGTCTTATTATTACAACGCACAGCAATGGTTTATTTAGCTGACAATTGGTGAGATTAACGACAATAGACCGAATAACGTTCGGGAATAAAGAATAACGGATACACCCAAAGACTTTAGCACACCGGGTTTACGTAACATCCGTGCATCCACTGGACAACCGGCAAGCTATTCGTTATTTGGGAGTATACAGTTTATAATTGCGGTTAAATAAATTTCTAGGCTTAATCAAATTATTGTTGGGTACCACAGTTATTATCATAGCACAACTGCCTCTCCGGTATAAAGTACAACTATAACGCCAAAGCTAAAGAAATCAATTGTTTTCGTTATTTAAGAGTGTATAGTCTATAAAGGCCGATTATATAAACGATTTTAAGGATTAACATAAAATATGTTATCAAAGTTCAACTGTTAGAACGTTTACGGCAAAGTATTTATAATGAGGTTAGTCGTCGGCGTGTTCCACATGTTGACGTCGCCTAACGAGAGTAACAGCCTCGACAAATTGTGAAGCAAATTTAATCAGCTTTGAAATTTATTTAATACCTTTCATCTATAGACTGTTACTTTTAACCTAGGGCAGATCAATTCATAACATTTTAATGATTTTAAGGTTTGTGGAACTTTATTTATTTATTCGCATAATAATTTAAAGCACGTAGGCTACTCAGTATTTGAGCATATTTCTGTCTAAACTTTAAAGTTATTCCATTCACGGCTGCCAGTTATGTAGGTCTTTGAATTCTATTGCTATTCCCATAGGCATTTAAATGTAGACTACTTAGTAATTAGGCCTACTTCTAATGTTATCTATTCATCTCTGCCCACTATTTAGATCTGTGTTCGATAACAGATAATTTTGGAGCTCATTCTTGGTTTGTTGACCGCAATTTCGCGGGTGGTGGAGTTGACCTCACGTACCGGCTAACAATAATATTGAACCGGTGCCAACTAGTAAAATTTTGGTGTAATATAATATTTTATAACATGGTAAACATGGCTAATATAGACCATGCTGAGGTCACGGAAGCTACCGGGTGCATTGTCTACAACAATATTAATTGTATTAATAACTGTATTTAAAGGACCGGTCTGGTTTGTGTGAGGTGTCATAATAAGTATCGATATTGGACAGCATCTGTCAAGTGCTAGCTTTGATTAGTATTTTAAATTTTAAAGGGGCTAGTGCCTACCTTATCTTAATTCAATAATTAAATTTGAGTTTTAGGTTAGTATACAGCTATAATGTTGAGGTCAACCAGAAAGAGATCGGCCGTTCCAACGTTCCCAGCAAGGAGTTGGGGTTGTACCTCCAAAAAGGACCCAGACAAAGCAGAACAAGACTACACAAACTAGTCAACAGCAAAAATCTATCCCGCCAACTTCAACTAATATTGAGAAACATTCTGCTCAAATCAAATCGATTAAATACATGGCTTGTTTAAATTAAATTACCGATTATATTGAGAGTATCCGGGCACTACAAAAAAAACGAATGCAATAGAAAAAAGTAACGTAAAAATGCTTGTTTTTTTAAAAAAAATATTCACCTCCAACACATACAAAATGCATTACTATATATAAAGTACAGTACTTCAATCATTTTTTATTGGTCCCTAGATACAAAACTATATCCATTCTAGTTTAATATGTCTGCATACCAGCACTATCTACCCAATCATCCGGAAAAATACGAAAGTTCATTCAGTAGATATATTAATGTGATTGTTATTAACCGTATTGAAAATGGATATCTGTACCAATTTCTCCTTATATAGTAATAAATTCAATAATAAATCCTTCAATACTTTCACAAGTTAGCAGTCATCAAATGTTATAAACTAGGATGATAAGGGACCCAAGAAAGTGAATAATCATCCCATATCAATTACAACGAGCTGCAAACATATGGTTGCCTAATAGTGTTCCATGTCACGTTCAACATGTACGAGCGTGCAAGCATCTTTGCACTGTGACGTCATATAGAATACCGATGCCCGTCAATCAATGGGCAATTCATAGCTGTTAATGCTATGAATTAACGGCTTTTTAGGCTTTTTTCGAAGAACGTTGGCCCGAGAGAAGAATAACAAATTAGCTTCAATATTCTACATAAGCAAATACTGTTTACTGCAGTATTCCTAGTCTGATTTTCAAAGGATGCGCAATTGTTCAAAAAACAAGCATGCCAAATAGCGAAGACTTTGACTTTTATTTTCGAAGAGCATTATCCCCAAGAATAAAACAAATACAAGATGAGTAACGCTTGGGATCTCAAAGAAATGAACACACAACATCTATGTCGTTCCGATGGGAAGAAAACCCCATTGATTTTATATATGCATTTACGTTATTATATACCGAAGTGGTTGTCCCAGAGTGCGTATATAGCGGACGACAATGATTTTTGTACACAGTTTAAAGACCAGCGGATGCCATTTTTCTCAAGGAAAGGTTTGCATACACCTTATAATGCAGTTGATATCTTTTTCACAATATGGGGAATTTCACAAGTTTATTCACCTCATTGTTTTCAAAATAGAATTAAAAAAAGTAATAATTCGCGCCAACTATCCCCAGTTTAATTGACGTGTAATTAATTTTTAACACTATTACAATTTATGTTTATTTCATAAAATATACCTTATTTGAATCGAAAAATTATACTTTTGAAAAAAGGCAAAATACTAAGGTGGGTGCGGGGTGGAGAGAGGGGTATATTGTCGAGGTCACCATTGTATCCGTCCGTCCGTATGTCATTGTGTAACTCGTCTACAAATCAGTGTGAATCATGTTCAAAGGAGGGACCCAATCAAAAGCGAAATTGGTGTCATGGTCACCGTTTCAATATCATATAATCATGGTCATCATCACCACACTCGTCATCATCGACGTTGCGTAGGTAACATTTCAGGACGTAAGCTTAATCAGACTAGTAAGTTATCGTCGATGAACCTTTGTTTTAGTAATTTCATCTGCAGTGGTCTTTCCTGATGGTCGAAACCGGAATACCCGGAGTAAATGCACGAAATTGAGACGATCCCCTTATCTCCAAACCACATTCGCTTACACTAGGGCCCAAACCCACGACACTCAGACGAATGAAATGAGGCAAGTCACTATAGTTACGTAACGTAGCACGATGGCGTAAGGGCGAGAATTATAAGAAAAAGTTTTTCTATGTATAGTGGATGACTGTTTTGTTTTGTGCGGAGGATGGGGGCTATTGGCAGGCGGTCCGATGGCGGGAAATGTGATGTTGTTGATATAAATGATGATCATCGTATACATTAGTAAAACATTTATTTTTAGGCTGGGATCGGTTGCTTTAAACTCAATTATTTTAACGACCCATTAAACTCTAACGGATCATCATCTTGCTAACGTCTCGTTTGTTAACAGTCTGTTAAATTTTTGTTGCTGGAAAGTCAATTTCATGATCCGACTGAGCGGAATCTCTCCCCCGTATTCCAGCACCCGGATTCGAGATCAAGTTAGCACACATATTCTCTCACCCGTATTCCAGCACCCGGATTCGAGATCAAGTTAAAACCCCACCTTTTTCAACAAGCGTATCAAGAGTTACATTAGAAGGGTTTAGAGCACGCCTCGGCATGGAATAGGCGCTATATAAATGACTTTATTATTATTATTATTATTATTATTATTATGTAATAGATCCCCCGACCCCACCCCACACCCCAAAATATACTATTACCGTAAACATACTAAAATATCGCACACTAGGCTAACCGAGCATGCAAAAAAGGGGTGCGTCCATTTTGCATCAAAAAGCACCCAAACCAGATTTGGTGGGAAAATGTTTTTTTGTTTCACGGAATCAAGAGATGAATAAACTACTAGAATACAAACTTTCAGAAGGCTCCTATGTTGGCGTTTCGAGATATATTACCGTAAACATACTAAACATATGGGGGAATCGGGCTGGGGTAGGCTCAATGCGCACACAATAACTTCTAAACTAACTTTGGAAGCTTCAATAACTTTATTTCACTAAATCGATTGATGCACGAGGTATGCACATGCCGAATTTCATTAACTTTCTATGTTGGCGTATTGAATTATACCACCGCAAAGTTCCTAGCACCCGGATTCGTGGTGGAGTTTGTGGGTTGAATAAACAACGGGTACGCCCATGCTGCATCAAAAAACGACCCAAACCAGCTTTGGTGGGAAAATGTTTTTTGTTTCACTGAATCAAAAGATGAATAAACTACTAGAATACAAAATTTCAGAAGGCTCCTACGTTGGCGTTTCGGGATATATTACCGTAAACATACTAAACATATGGGGAAACGGGTTGGGGTATGCTCACTGCGCACGAAATAACTTCTAAACTAGCTTTGGTGGCTCCGAAATCTTGCACCACATCGACAGATGAATAAGGTATGAGCATGCCAAATTTCATAAACTTTCTATGTTGGGGTATCAAGTTATACCACCGCAAAGTTCCTAGCACCCGGATTCGAGGCGACGTTCGTGTGTTAAATAAACAAGGGGTCCAAGCTGCATCAAAAAGCACCTAAACCAGCTTTGGTGGCAAAATGTCTTTTGTTTCACGGAATCAAGGGCTGAATAAACTACTAGAATATAAAATTTCAGAAGCTTCCTATGCTGGCTTTTCGAGATATATTACCGTAAACATACTAAAACTATGGGGGAATCGGGTTAGTGTAGGCATACCGCACAAACAATAACTTCTAAACTAGCTTTGGTAGCTCCAAGATCTTTATTTCACCAAATGGACAGATGGATAAGATATGAACATGCTAAATTTTATTAACTTTCTGTGTTGGCGTATCGAGTTATACCGCCGCAAAGTTCCTAGCACCCGGATTCGAGGCGGCGTTCGTGAGTTAAATAAACAAGGGGTAAGCCCAAGCTGCATCAAAAAGCTCCCAAACCAGCTTTGGTGGGAAAATGTTTTTTGTTTCACGGAATCCATGGATGAATAAACTATTAGAATACAAAATTTCAGAAGCTTCCTATGCTGGCTTTTCTAGATATATCACCGTAAACATACTAAAAATAAGCGGGAATCGCGTTAGGGTAGTCTCACTGCGCACGCCATAACCACTAAACTAGCTTTGGTGGATCCAAGATCTTTATTTCACCAAATCGACAGATGTATAAGGTATGAACATGCCAAATTTCATTAACTTTCTATGTTGGCATATCGAGTTATACCACAGCAAAATTCCTAGCACCCGGGTTCGAGGCGAGGTTAGTGGCTTCAATAAACAAGGGGTGCGCCCGCGCTGCATCAAAAAGCACCCAAACTAGCTTTGGTGGCAAAACGTTTTGTATTTCACAGAGTCAAGTGATGAATAAACTACTAGAATAAAAAAATCCAGAATCCTCCTATGCTGGATTTTCGAGATATATTACCGTAAAAATACTAAAAATATGGGAAAATCGTGTTAGGGTAGTTTCACTGCGCACGTAATAAATTCTAAACTAGCTTTGGTGGCTCCAAGATATAACTCGATACGCCAACATAGAAAGTTAATGAAATTCGGCATGTGCATACCTTATTTAGTGAAATAAAGATATTGAAGCCATCAAAGCTAGTTTAGAAGTAATTGCGTGCGCAGTGAGTCTACCCCAACCCGATTTCCCCGTATGTTTAGTATGTTTACGGTAATATATATATCGAAACGCCAACATAGAAGCCTTATGAAAGTTTATATTCTAGTAGTTTATTCATCTCTTGATTTCGTGAAACAAAAAAACATTTTTCCACCAAATCTGGTTTGGGTGCTTTTTGATGTAAAATGGGCGTACCCCTTTTTAACATGCCCAGTTAGCCTAGTGTGCGATATTTTAGTATGTTTACGGTAACAGTATATTTTGGGGTGTGGGGTGGAGGCGGGGGATCTATTACATATATACTTTGCATTAATATGTTTTAAAATTTTATTTTCTAATATAAAGGTAACAATTATTTTCGTGATAATTATATCTAAGCTTTTCTTGGCGCTAGGAATATGTGGGCTAACTTGATCTCGAATCCGGATGCTGGAATACGGGCGAGAGAATATGTGTGCTAACTTGATCTCGAATCCGGATGCTGGGATACGGGTGAGAGATTCCGCTCGGTCACGATCCGTTAGCTAACGGATTAAAGTTTATCCAAGAGAAGACTGTTTGGTCGTTGGCTGAATTTTAATTTTTAAATTAAGTGTACATGTTTGAAATTAGTATTAACATAAAACTGAAGAAAGTGGAACAACTGTGGAATCTGTTCCCAAATCTTGATTAAAGACAAAAAGACAACTGTAGAATTTACTACAGAAAACACGATGAAAAAGCTATAGAATTCTATAGTATTTTCCTATAGAAATTTTTGCATAAATCTGTAGGAAAAGTTAAAGGATTTGAACTACAAAAACTGTAGAATAACATAAATTTTGAGAAATTTGATTAATGTTTAAATATGATCATCTTATACTGACTTGTAAATTTACACCTGAGTGGAAGATTTAGATTTACAAACAGCATGTAAATTTACAGTTATGGTAAATTAACTTGTTCTCGTAAATAGAAAGTGAGGTAAATTTACGTTCACTGTAAATTTACACTGTGTAAATTTACCTCAAAGTTATCTTACACTCACTGTAAATTTATACTGTGGTTGTATTTTACACTCACTGTAAATTTACGTGGTGTTTGTAAATCTAAATCAACCATTTAGGGGTACATTTACAAGTCAGTGTTAAAATGATGACTTTCCTCGGTCAATGCAGGGATCGAGCCAGCGTCTTACCCACTTAGCCACCGTGACCCCCTCTTAAATGAACTATAGTATAGACGAAAAGTAATGAAGCCTTAAAAGGTCTATCAATGTTAAAGTTCTAAAGAGATGTACAATTACACGTTTCCTGTAATTGTATAAAAATCCCGTATTTAAACATGTTTGAATAAATTACTCATAAAAACAGTTAAAGTACAACATACATGTACTTTCAACCAACATACTTGTTTCAACACAGATTACATGTAATAAAAATACAGTTCTAACTTGTAAAACTACACTTTTATTGTTAATTTACCAATTAATTTTACAGTAATCACATGTTACCTCGCTAATACAGTAAATTTATAGTATAAAAACATGCAGTGACATTTTTACAGCGTTATGTTAAAGAAATTATGTTAAAGAACTTACGTTCGCTCTGTGGATGAGGGATGGGGACAGCATTGGACTCAAAATGTATTTTTTTCCGGACAAAATTCACATGGTTCTAAAAATTGTCTTGATGATCATGTTATAGATCAGTAAAACATTATTTTCTAGCACTGTACATCTCTAAATAAGAGTATAGAGTACAGATGAACAGTTGATTTGCTTTCCTAGGGAGGTTAAGGTACTGTGTGTGGGTGTGGGTGGGTGTGCTTCAGGGGTGGGTGTGACAATGCCTAGACTCAGTGGAAAATGTGACAATGTTGATGTGAGTAATAATCATTTTGTAATGTCCCTGGATAACTGTTTTGCGGGAAATGAGGTTGAGGATCCAACGTGTAATTTAGGAAACAAAAAGCGTTGTGTTGGAAATCAGTATTTACAAAAAAACAATTGGTAATCTGCTCTATTTTCAATATACTTAAGATTTCTTTAAGAAGCCCGCTTTAGGGCCCCAAGAAAATTTTGAAATTTTGATGTGATTTTTTAAATTTTGAATGACTTATTAACATACTGTATACGGAAACGCCACCGAGATCAACCTGGCACACTATAAGCCAGCATACTATAAGGGTATCTGGACGACCGGGACTCCAACAAAATCTCCTGATTGGTATGCATAGTTTCTTTCGACAAAACAACGAGGAATTTTCTTCCTCTTCTAAAGTACGTAAAAGTTCTGTGAATGTGCCAGGAAATAACTGATAGACTCAAAGAACCACAGACACTTTCCACTGATGTATAACATGATATCTGGAATTTCGTATTAAGACCCGCATGTTAATATTGCATACCCCACACCCCTTCTTGTAATCATAGTACCATCCAAATTTGATCGTTTGTCGAGGTTGAGTAAATTTCTTATAGTGTGCCAGGTTGATTTCCTCTTGACGTGTAGTGAATATCTTTATAGTGTGCTGGCTTATAGTGTGCCAAGTTGATCTCGCGTCGTTTTCGTGTATCTTAATAAGTCACGTGATATCCTAGATTTGCATAATATCAGCACTGTGCGTAAGAATGCTATGCAGTAATTGTGAGGGACAAATGAAAAATGAAATGAAATGGGGTTTGACGTCCTACTGTTCTGCTCCGAACTGGTTTAATGAAGACGGGCATACGAAATAGTGTGCTATTGCCCGGACAGCGGCACTACGGCCTACTCTTATATCGAATTCCAACTGTCAATGGATCTTTTACGTGTACCCCAAGGTGTATATGGGACCTTGTTTTTCGTCCCATCCGAATGACTAGACAGTTGTCTTTATCAGGCCCTCCGTCCCGCATCACTGACAAGGGGGGGGGGGTTCATGCCGGAATATCTGGATGAACTTTCTCGGACAATGCAGGGATCGAACACCCAACCTCCAGACTAGCGAGGCAGTGTCTTACCCGCTTAAATGGTCATATATTCTTAGTAAAATTATATATACTTTAATTGGGATTGAGTATATTTTGTGCATTACAAGCACCAAATATTGAGAAATTACTGTAAAAACTAAATCATTTAAAATTTTAGGATAAAAGTGATTGGTCTTGTTCATAAATTTAAACATATATTATGCAAGAGCTAAATCTGCCTATTGCAGGTCTTTCTTTGGGCCTGGAATATTATATATAAACTATTAATCAAATCTCGATGCCATTTTCACTGGATTTGAATCTGATCTGCAGCTCAACGCTCGTTGATGATTAAATGCAAAAAAATGGATAATCGAGACTAAGTTTATTTTCTCATCGTACCGACATTATTCAGTTTTTTAACGATTATAGTAAGAACTGTCAGCTCTTTATCTAATCTCCCATAATGCCCCTTCAAATGCAATAGTTTCCTTTTATAATTAGTTTTTATTAGCTAATTAAAATGCATACTATTGTCTAGCAAAATTTAGTATATATAGCTATGACCCCCTTTAAATACTTCAAAAACTTACTTCACTCACTTTCAAAACATTTTTTTCATAAAAACAATAGGGGGTCACGGTGACTAAGTGGGAAAGACGCTAGCTCGCTAGCCCGGAGGTCGGGAGTTCGATCCCTGCATTGGCCAAGAAAGTTCATCCAGATTTTCCCACGTGTACACATTGGCATGCACGTAAAAGATCCCTTGGCAGTTGGAATTCGATATAAGAGTAAGCTGTAGTGCCGCTGTATTGCGTATGCCCGTCTACATTAGTTCGGAGCAGAACAGTAAGACGTTAAGCCCCATTTTATTCATTTCGTTTCATAAAAACAATAACAAAACAATAAAATATTTCATTAAATGTTAAGATGAACACTAAAACAGAAATAAAATTTAAGGTCATAGGTAAAAAGTTTTCTAAATAGATTTTGTAAATTTGTCCGCAACGTCCGTTGAAGGAAACCTCCTATGCCGAATCATCCTTGGACGAAATATCCTGGGCAAAACGTCCAGTGGTCGAAACTCCGTCCACCATTCAAGACTTTGGACCCACTCCACCCCCGTATCTCAGAAAAAAAATTCATACACCTGATCACCACACAGAATCGACATACACAAAAAATTGCTTGGTCTTGTAAATTCTCCTCGGGAGTGGCGATCCCCGCCCTCTAAACCTTGTGCCACTGGACTATACAGCTAAATTTTATTAGTCGTACTATTTTAACTACCAAGAAGGAAGTGTGGTCAGGCGAATAAGTACTTTCCATTTCAAAATCGAGTCACATTGTATACTACTTTATCATGGCAATGTCAGTTACTTTCTGTTTGAGTGCTCTTTAGAGTCTATGGTACTATTCTATTTAAATTTGAGGGCTTGGGTGGCCTAATGGTTAGCACGTGAGCGTTGTAACATTGAGTCAACTGGCGTGGTTTTGATTCCCCGGTTGAACATGACAAGGAGTAGGGTCACCTGTCCAACCTGATGGGTTTTCTTCGGGTCCTCCGGTTTCCTCACACTACTAAAGACCCCTACGCGCAATCGAATTATTGAAATAAAATTGAACCATGTTAGTCCCGAAATGACCTAATTTGTCGAGTGGACGTTAAAACCCATCTCTCCCTCCCTCCCTCTCTCTCTCTCTCTCTCAGAAAACCTTTAATGTGTATCCGCCCTGTCCTATCTCCACAATCAATCCTGTTAGCGGAAATCTAAATGAGCAGCGAAATAACGTTGAAGTAAACGGTAGAGGAGAATAGAATCAAATATATAATGTGATAACGATTTGCTACTGGAATGTCCGTCGCTTTGACATCTTCAATTGCCATAATGGATTTTACATTACGATTTTAATATTAACTGAAAAAAACAAACAATCTATTTTACTTTATATACTCTTTAATAAAAGTAAATGCTGTAATCAAGGAAGTAGCACACTAATGTAAAGTCTTTTATTTGTATAATAAGTTAAGAGCTGGGATCTAATTTCACTTGGCAGAAATGTACATTTAAGTAACTCAACGGTACGTGCCACTTGACTGTACTAGTTTTCTCTTGGATCAATATATTTCCCTCTTACTTATTGACAAAACTTGTATCAACAACTTCAAAATATACAATGCCTGGTTAAGGTAACGTTAGTATATTATCGACTGTTTATATAAAATCAATTTACATTTAGTATCAACACAAATGTAATGTGAACAATGCAATTAATTCTGAAAAATTGATAAGTCTCCTGTGCGAAGAAATTCTACTTGACTTAATGCATGCTTTGTGTGATATTTAGTTTTTTCACATGAAAATTATGGTTGACACTTGTGATTAAATTACAAAAGGAAAGAATGTAGAGGTCTGAAGAATTGATTCTGACTATTCAATTACAATAACAATAACATTTAATTATACGATTGCAACCTCTTACGTTTGTACTAATTTAAATGGATTAAATTGTTCACGGAACAATGCCCCCTCAAAACACCTAAAAATATTTGTGGTGATGTCAAGTGATCAATTGATAATAATTATTGTATAAATAAATAAAGCTAACGATAATTAATCTACTTTTAGATGCTCTTAAACATCTACAGTCATTCAAGGGTCTTTCTTATTTTTTAATTGAGAATGATTCGTATCTGGTTGCAGATCTTGTGATAGAGTTAGGGAACCGACATAACCTTTAATTCGGTGTAGAGCAATACAAACTTTCGCTCTATTATCAGTCATTACCAGATATGTGTTTAACCAGTTCTATCACATATGTGATAATGACTGACACCAATATTGTCCTTTAACCTAGGTCAAACCTACTGAAAATGTTGAGCAAATATATTTGGTTGAAGCATGTTTTGTTATTCCATTTTGGGAATCGGGCATAGATTTCTAGTATCTCGTGAACGTATAAGTCGTAGGATCAAATTGTCTAGTGGTTTGACTTTCTAGCGGTGTAAATAGCCGAATGAATGCCAAAACATTAAATGTTTATGTTTTCTTTGTCAAAACATTAAATGTTTATATTTTCTTTGTTAATTGCGTCTGATTGTTCTAAGGAGGGGGGGGGGCGTATTTCTAGCGATATATATATATATATATATATATATATATATATATATATATAATTGAAATTAAAGATGGCAAAATAAAACTACATTTTTATGCTAACGTTTTCACCGCGATAGCGGCTCTTCAGGCATTTATTAAACATTGTTTAATGTTTAATATCGCGGTGAAAACGTTAGCATAAAAATGTAGTTTTATTTTGCCATCTTTAATTTCAATTATATATTACCAAAGAGCAGCTTTAATTAACTATTCTACTATATATATATATATATATATATATTATATTATATTATTATGACAACATTATTGACAAAGGATCTGCATCAAGGATAGTATTTCAGAAATTATAACTATATATTGAGAATTTAAAATGTTCAACAGGTATGCTCGTAATGTGTGCGTGCGCTTGGAATTAACAGGAACATAAGCTACGTCTGCAAATATCACGTTTCCACATAGAACAACCAACACGGGAGATTGACTCGAATCTCCTCAATTTTAGGTGTTTCTTTTCGGATGACGATAACCGGACGACTAAATATTTCTCAAACCAATTAAAATGACACAGATCGCAATTAATTACTACATTGACTACAATGTTAATTCTCGTCTATAACCGTTTTGCCAAATTCTGATTGGTGTTCACTCCTCTCTAACAAATGTGTAACTAAATACACAGTTTTTACAAATTTGGGTATATTTCAAAGTTTCCAATATTCCAAACCCCACAAGTGTCATTCAAAATTTGATTGCAATCCTTGTCCTGAAGCAAGCCATCTGAACCTTTACATCAATATTCTGCAAAAATGAAGTAAAAAATGTAGTTATGACAGAGTTGATAGCGCAAAGCATACCCGCAAAGGAGTAAAATTAACATTTTATTATTCTGTAAGTAAAATTTATGTAACAAACACCACAAATCCAAGATTTTGATAAGAAAGTGTTGAACATTAAACATACATTATGCAAGAGCCAAATCTGTCTACTGCAGGTCTTTCTTTAGGCCTGAAATGTTATCCAAATTATTAATTAGACATTAATTAACCTATCCAGACCATAATCAACTCTAGATGGCATCGCTAGCCTGCGATCTTTAGTGGATTATGATCCGATTTACTGCATAACTTTCCTTCAAGATTTAACAATTAAATGGATAATCGAGACTATGCTGTTTATCGTACTGACTTTAGTAATGATGATCGAGGCTAGGCGGAAATTTCAATCGCTTAGTTCTCGGTTCATAGTGGAACAATTTGAATGAAATTTTTAGCAAATTAATTGCCATTTTTTACATTATCTAGTTTTTAACTATTATAGTGGGAACTACCAACTCGTTATCGAATCTCCCATAATGTATCTTTAAGCGGACATTTACACATCTAAACCATTTCTTTATCAGGGTGTGGTCTCGGTCAGACATATCTCGGAATTCTAAGTTTGACACTAAATAAAATGTGTTCGAAATCCTTGATAAAAATAACATTAAGCCGACATTTACACATCTAAACCAGTTCTATATCAGGGTGTGGTCTCGGTCAGTCATGCCTCGGAATTCTAAGTTTTACCCTAAATAAAATGTGTTCGAAATCCTTGATAAAAATAACACCTGTAATACAAACGCACATTCCAATTGCTATCATTCAAATGTCAACACATGTCCATTTTAATGCTTAAAACAAAAATGTATGTCCTGAGAAAAATTGAGTCACCCCTTTTCTATACATTATCAGCACAGTGTTCCCAATTTTCAATTTTCTGTGGGAAAGCTGGAACATTTTCGAAGTCTGACAAAGTTATATAAGCAATGAAAATAGAGACATTTCTAGACACGTTGACTAATCTTATTGGACATCAACTGTTTGATTTATAATTCAAATTGGGGAAAGATGAAGATTTTCTGTGAAATGTCCTGATTTTAGAGCAAATTTTGTGAAATTACAATATTGTTTACTTTATCTATCTTTTTCTGGGGCATAATTAGTCAAAACTGTTCATTTTTTTTATTACTTTTAGAAATGAAATAAAATGTAGTAAAAAATCCCATTTTTGGCCCCTAACTTTGATAATTATTATTTTAATTTAACTTTTTATAGGTTTTCTGTATTCAAAATATCTTGCTCATATTTTCTGAGAATTTAGTATTCATATCTTTAATACAGCCTGGTCCACGAAGAATAACAAGATGCTTAGTGCCTGGGGCCTGTTTCACGAAATTTTAACTAAGATAAAATCCAAATTTAAGTAATTTGATTGGATAATATTAGTTGGTTTTAGTGCTTAGCCAATCAAAATTCGAGAAACAGGGCCCTGGTCCACAAAATAAACCCCCGAAATCAATGCTAAATTCAGTCTCAATACTCATATAAAAGCAAAAGCTGTTTAGTACAGTATTCTTGATTCGACTTTTGTTCTTTCGTATATAAATTGTCTTTGATTTATTTTGCGGATGCCGTTAAGGGCTCTTGATTATTGATGAAAGTCAAAGAGTAACAAATAACAATACCCTATGGCTTTCGTATACACGACCCTTAAAATCAAGTCAAAGATCTTAACATTTATAACAAATACTTAACTTGCCAAGTGATATTTTAATTGAAATTTAAAAGATTATCGAACTTTCATAACTACTTAGAAATGTTTTAACACGAGATAAACAAGATTTTCAACAATGAATACACCATTAAATATCTCCCAACAAATATTCAGCATAACATCTATTAAAACATAGACACGCAGAGTGGAACTCATAAATGTAGTCTTAATTTAGAGGGTTGTTATTCTGAAACAAAAAGAGACTAAATTAAAAGAAAACAACAAAGAACTTGTCATTTCTTTCAAAGAAAAATCACATCTCGTTAGTTAAAAAAAGGCAATTGAACACGCCCAAGCGGTTCTTCTGTTCAAGTAAGCTTTAAGATATAAAATGAAGTTCAGAACATCAAACAAATACTTCATAGGCTTCGTGATCTGAATGGAAATTTCGAGTTGTTTTGACCAAAATAACTATATATAAACAAAAGAGGGATGGGATTTGGTTTAAACAATATTGTTCTTAAAAATATAACATAAATTTAAGGATATGATAAAACACAAGCTAAAAGCTAATATAAATTTGCTTCATATATGACTACATTCAGATTCGGTTATTTCAAGAATATATAGAGGATATTTGTCGTTTTAGAGTGAATAACATATTTTATTTCATCGAGAAGCAAGAAAACTTATATTTTCACGAATGCGTAGCATGAGTGAAAATATAAACGTTTTCTTGCTTATTTTGTTTCATCGAGAAGCAAGAAAACTTATATTTTCACGAATGCGTTCATACAAGGTCAATAAATCCGCGGTCACTTCGGGTCACACTGTTGAGAAAATAAACCGATGGGTTTGTTTAGTAGCAAATCGAGCGTGAATCAACTGAGTTTGTACTGAAAAATTTTTGAGTGATATGTATGAACTGTCTTCACACATTCGGTTTATAATTAGCGATACACAGGTACAGTGGCAAGTGTTGTACTTCACAGACTGTTTACCTCCGAACTACCTCCGCACGAAATCCCCGATTTGGGTACTTGTTAAAAGAAAAAGAAATAGTACCTGTGCGCATGCCAGTAAAAAAAACCTAAGAGTTCGCGCATAAAAATGCCCGAACGTACCAGGCGCCAGGTCATCCAGAGGGGGGGGGGGGGGGGGGGGTTGGGGGGTCGAAACCCCCCCCTGCTCAGCTACATAATTTTTTTTGTAAAACAACACTCTTTATGAGAAAAGTTTCTCGGCCGTGTGCTTTATCCTTTATCGTCAGATGTGAGATAGGATGGGCACTCAAAGCATGAGATAATGATATAGACATTATGTGATATCACAATTAATGCTTTGCATCCATGAAATTGAATCACAATGTCATTGTATTAATTCAAAATAAAAATTGACGTCAAACAAGGTGTTGAATTTCTCTGTTTAAAAAGCTCAATGTGTATGTATATACGCCAAAATGGCGATAGAGACCATGAGGGAGGGGGGGGGGGATACATTGTCTCAGGAACCTGGCAACCCCCATCCTGCAAAAATTCTGGGATCCGCGCCTGGTATTCACTTCAAATCAAACCATCCCAAAAAGATATGTGACCCCAAGAGCTTTTCTACAGGTCTTCGCAAACTATGAGGAATTCGTCAAAAGGCCATAAAAAAAAGCCATAACCACATGTAGCCGAAGATCAACCAAACCAAGACTCCCAAATACTCCTGTAAAAAAATGCACAAATTTGTACTTGAAGGCAAAAGTTCTTGCCAAATAAAAACTACTAATGAAGCAAACAGAAATACATAGAGGATATTTGTCGTTTTGTCGTGAATAACATATTTTATTTCATCGAGAAGCAAGAAAACTTATATTTTCACGAATGCGTAGCATGAGTGAAAATATAAACGTTTTCTTGCTTAGAGATGAAATAAAATATGTTATTCACGACAAAACGACAAATGTTCTATTTATTTTATGACTTTACATTCATTTTAGGTAAAAACAACTAGCCAGTGGAAAAACACTTTTATTTCACTGATAAAACGCGGTATTCCACTACTGATCATAAAATAAATTTCTATACATAGTTGTAGTAGCTGAAGGTAAGTGTTTTATGACGAAAACAAATAATACAAAATAAAAAATGCAAATAAATAATATTTAGATAAATAAATGAGTAACAGACCGTTCAACCAACAATGAGGATTTAGTCATATTTAAAGTATTTTAATATGCTAGTAAGACGCCTTCCAGTCAATCTCAACGATACCTGCTAAAACCTTTTGTTGGTTTTATATAATCATGAACTATCTTGTCTATATTTGTATTTATATCTCACCGAAGTCATCTTTGTTACATATAATAAGTAAACAGATGGTAGAGCGCTGGTCTTATGGCAGTGTATTGTTGTATGATCGGATAGTTGAATAATGATTACAGTAGATGAAAAAGTGTGCGGAATTCTGTATGTTTAACTATGTCATGTGGTTCAATTATATTTCCATAATTTTTTTGCGCGTATGTGTCTTCAGCCTTTGGCGGAAACCGGAGGGGGGGGGGGAATTAACGAGGTTCAACAGGCGACCCTATTATTGTCATGTATAGGCTATCGCATACAGTATAGCCTACAAGCGGGAAATGAAACCACGTCACTTGACTCAATGACAGGCCTTACGATCTAACGCTCACGCATTAAAAAATACGCCCCCCCCCCAATAAAATAAACAATGTATAAGTTGAAGATAATTACAAAACACACAAAAGTATGTGAAATAAATGAGACAAACCTCTTTAAATTGTTAATTGTAAAGTGTGAAATTGGATTAATATTATGCATTATTTCGATTATTGATGGGAATCAATTAATCTAAAAGATTAAATTTTCGATTGTGGCTTAAATCATGGACAGAGGAACAAAAACTATGATATATCTCAGAATTGACTTAATTTTGTATTGATGAAACTTGTGTCCCAAAGTAAAGATCAATCAAATTGCTTACAAATTAGGCAAACAATGCCCATTACCGCACATGGTATACCCAAGTTTCACCACTCTCATTGAATTTCTATCAAAGTCTTCGTGTTCCAAGGCATGGACACATCACCTTGCGCATTTACCAAATGTACATAGTTATTATATGCATGCCAATTTTTAAAATTCTACCGCAGTTAGACAGCTAGTCAAAACCATTTTAAACAAAAAACGCTTGGTTTCGTCGAAAGGTTGGGGACAAAAAGTAGTTATTGTAACGACAACATAAATTTCGTTATTGTTTGCTAATGCAGACCATATTATTCACCACTGTAAGACACAAAATTATAAGCCAAAACAATCTATATATTAACTGGGGTCTTAATTTCTCTTAAGATAAAGCCTAGGAAAATACAATAGCCCCATTATTCTGCGTGAAAACAAACGGAAAGGGCTATAGATTTTCAATCAATGGTCATAATAGTATTTGATATTTTAAGCACGTGCTTCGATGCCACCTATGTTTTAAAAAAATAATCGAAACTTTGAAACAATACTCTGTATAAAAGATCCATATTTACATTAAAGAAACAAATGGATATTGATAAGGGTTGGTTTTAGAAATAATTAATGGCAAAAAGTTGGCTAGAATAACAAAAGAGATGTAAGTTTTGTAGAAAGCTTTCAAACCCAAACACATTTGTTCGAATAAAGACATCTAATCAATTATATGAGGATACGCTTTGTTAAATTTTAATGAATAAAAAGTACGTGAATAACATTGTATTCAATAATATTATTGTTGTTTTTAATGCTACTTTCTACATGGTTTGTTTTTAGATCTTATTTATTTGGGGGGTTTTTTCTACTTTTTGACGTCATTGTTCAGATTGTAAATTATTTCTTGATTTAACATGCAAGATAAGAAATTATCGCTGATCATTCAACGTTGAATAGTATTTTACTGGAAAAGATCCCATGCCCATAAACATTTAACAACCATAACGAATACGAAGAATGGTGCATTAAGTTGTGTTACTATATGAATTTGAATCAAATCATGTGAGATTTAAGATAAGAAAGAAATTCACTGGCGCGTTACAATAGACGACTTTCTGTAGTTTCCATATTGTTTTGCAAACAATCGTATATTAGAAAAACATATGAATATTTAATTACTTTAACTAATATCTAGATATATGGTTAGGTTGTTTTCAAATTATGATTGTTATAAATAAGGTGCTACCCAGTGCGGTTAATATTTATTATATGGCTTAATAAACCACTATAACGACTAAAAAGCAAATATATGAACCACGTAAGAAGTATTAAGCAGTTAAAAGGAAAATCATTACATATTTATGGACACGCCATTACCCATTGCACAAACGGCACATTCTGTTTTTATAATAGCTTTTACAAGACACATTGTTCTTGCCAAATCGTCTATAAAAAAAACAACGCAAATAAATCGCGATTTTAATTATATCAAATGTACCATCAAATGCTTTATCGATGGTAATCGGTATATAAAATATTAGCTGTTGAAAACGCAGAAGGGAGAGAGTTTAACGTACATTCAACCCAAATTAGATCTTTTTGACACTTGCACATGTTAGCAATGGGGGGATTCCGGGCGACCGACGAAAATCCCACGTGTAGACACGCAACCATACTGCAATGCTTGTCACGTAAAGTCTGTGATCGAAACCGCACACCAATTTGACTGAAGGACAACCCGTATGATCTAAAGCGCATGTGTTAGACGACTCAGCCATCCAACACCTATGTTTAGTGATGTTTTCTATCATCTAAAACATGTCAACAATGCTCTAATACAAACAAATAAGAATATACGTGACCAAGTCACATAAAGACTCCCCTGACCACCCACATGCCCTTGCGATTGATAAAATACAGCAATTTTTCCACAATAACTCTTCAGTACGAAATCGATCTACTCTTCACTTGGTAAAACCGAAACGTTTTGAATCAATAAGCACCATGTAAAAAAATATGCTATGTTCTACCCGTATTTATGAAATAGATAATAGAGACTTTTGGCAAATGGAATTTTTCCCATCAGTATAACGTATTCGTATCGTCACCTGATACGTTGCATTAATTTAGTTTTAGAGTTTTGGCAGATTTTCGCGCCGCGTACGTATGGGTAGCTGAGCTGAGCGTAGTTCTATTACAGCATAGTGGCAGTTATCTACCAAGATCAACATCAGTACTAGTCAAGTACCTAGCCTACAAATTCCTGAAGGGAGTGAAGTCGTCTTTGCCATGGTTAAAATCACGTCAAATATACACCTTCGTGTTCTAGGATACACATATATTCATAAAAACGCTACGGCACAATATTTCAGCGTCTAAAAGTAGCAAAACATACGGTAAAAAGACGACGATGTTATACGGACCTTTTCCGTATGAAAGCTGTTCGATACGTGCTGCCGTATCCGTGTGCCGTATCACGTATGAGAAATACACACGCATTGATGACGTCACACGCAAAATCGTTACGGATACGCGATGCGGACCAGGAATTTACGTTTGCCAAAAGTCTCTATTTGCTACTTTTTGAGTGTACTTTTAGTATGTTAATAGTTGTATCACCCAGGCATATGATACCCTGACGTAGGTACGTCGGAGAGTGACACAACATAGCATCACCCTGCGTCGCCGCAAGTGATATTAACCACCAGTTAACCACGGCTAGGCAACCCGAACACAAGTTTTGACGTTACGAAAATACCAACGCTAGGTGACACAAGGGGTCTTTACTGTTGCTATTACCTGCGTAACATACGACTATCGTGCTTAGAGCATGTAATCTATTATCATTCATTTGACATTTTTGTAATAAATAAGAATTGTTTGCAATTGTACTTATATTAAATAGAAGTCGGCATGTTTACAGTTTCAATTTTGGCTTATCATGTCGACAGTGGATCACACAATCGGTTATATACTAAAGCCGGCTTTATCTGTAGACATAAAAATGTCACCTACTACATCCCACAGCCCACGGTCTTTTTATTACAAATCTCTCTTTCGAATTGAGATACAGTATTCATTATGTGGATGTCTTGGCTGAGTGCGACAGTGCGTATTTCCTTTGTCATTGCGTGAGATTACTACCCTTTCAAGGTTGGATAATGGGTGCTTTCTGTTTATCAGAGTGAAATCAATATTTGTAGTCAAGACTTTGGAACACGATAACATGGAATAAATGGATTTAGACGGTGTCGTGCAACAATTACCATGAAAAAACCCCAACATTTCTATTAAATCAAGTATTCTGCATAAAGTTGTCTCAAATTACCCCAGATCGTATATTTTTTTGGAATAAATTTTATATTTGCACAATATCAATGGTGCAGGACGGAGGTATTGCCATGGACAACTCTGTAGTCATTCGGATGGGACGACAAAACGATGTTCCGTGTACAGATTTGGCGTGCACGTAAAAGATCCCTTGGCAGTTGGAATTTTATATAAGAGTATGGCTTAGCCGCTGCCCGGGTAAAACTCCCCTCATAGCACACTATATGGCGTATGCCCGTCTTCATTAGCCTATTCTGAGCAGAACAGTAGGGCGTTAAACACTATTTCATTTCATGTATATATTTGCACAGATAGTATAGGTCATTGCAATATCCACTTATTGTGTTGTGACATAATACATATCACAAAATAGTTATTAACATCATGAATAGTCTGTTGTGATGGTTTCCTACACTTTGCTGTAAATATTACTCGTGAATTTTAAAAGTATGGATACACAGTCCAGACAGTAAATGGACAATTTTCAATCCTTCTGTAATTATTACAGAAAACGTTTGGAAACCAATTTTTAAACAGTTAAAAGAATAATCCATATTATTTTAGTGTTATAGTTTGTATCGACATTCATAAAACAAATAATGAGATCCGGTGCCTGAAGTTCTATTATTAAAACATAATTATTATTTCCTTTTCATTAGAAATTCCCTTTGATACCTGCATTTACGCAACAACGCAATCCATTACGTGAATAAGTAAGATTTTAAAGCTCCTAAAAGTTATACTTTAACGTATTTTTTGTCCCCCGTCTTTCGAAAAAACGGGGGGTGGGGAGAAATGGGGTCACCGGTCCGTCTGGTGTAGATGTTCATTAGGTGAATACCTTGGTTGGGGTTTGGTGTTGGGCGAAGCAGAAATAAACAATTTCATGCATCGACGCTTTGTGATATGATAACTGAAATGGGGTTTAACGTTACACTGTTCTGCTCCGACTGGTCTAATGAAGACGGACATACGCCATGCAGTGTGTTATGAGGGAAATGGCACTACGACTCTACTCGGGTTCTTTTACGCGCACGCCTAGGTGTACACGGGACCTCGTTTTTTTGCCCAATCCGATCGACTTGCCAGACCCTCCTTCCCTGACAAGGGGAAACCATGCCGGAAAAATCCCGATGAACTTTCTCGGCCGACGCTGGTTAACAAGCCAACGTCTTACACACTGAGCCACCGTGGCTTCATTTGAAAACTGTGATCCTGACTGTGATTTTAGAACACGATAATAACCACCATTCTAATTGAATTAGAGCCGTGGAAATTGATGTACAGTTTCATTACATAAATGCATTGACTAGACTAAGATTGATAATGAGTATATTTTTCTCGCGTTAAGCAAAACAATAAGCTATTTGATTGGTCGAAACATTCTAATTGAGGTGGCGAACACCAGACTCACCGTGGCTTGGTTTTTTCACGAACAAATAAACGTATTATAATTTTCATTAATTAAGCTAAATTATATTAAACAAAGGTTGTCATAAAACGAACCATACCCAGTCGCTGACAACCTGACATCACAACATTTTAACCTGACATCGGTTTGTCGCCTTTTCAGAACAATGGTAAAAGCGACCATGTCCGTCTCAATATTAGGATTATGTACACTGATTCTATTGTTGGTCAAGAGAGTTACCTGGGTTTTGCAGCGTAGTTTCTTCCTGTCGGTAGTGCAGAACGGTGGGCCTAGCAAAGAACAGTGTTCAGTTGTGTGGATTGTACAAAACACAAACTCTTGTGTATACATTGGCGTGCACATGAAAGAACCCGTCACGTATGGAATTCGATGAAGAAATGTCACTTTCCAGGGACAATCGATAGAGCTCATCCTCCCAGTGCTTCGAGAGCCGCAGTGTCTCAGTGAGTAAGGACTTGACTCAATAACCAGGAGGTCTGGGGTTCAATCTCGGTTGGGGTTGGGTTTTTTTTTTTGGGGGGGGGGGGGGCGTCTAGAAAGTAACCTTTTTCAAAATATTATTTTTTATAAGACAAAATAAACTTAGAATTCAAACATGTTCTTTTAAACAAATTTATTCAACAATTAAAATAACTTTTCATTTAATTTCTGGAGGCCATCCAGCTGACTAAAGGCCCTTTTGCAGTTCCTAAACCCTGTGGATGATATTGATCTCGAGGCAGTTATCAACATTTTCGCAAGATAGAAAGCTTGAAAGAAACTTATTATGTGAAACATGTTGGATGTCCATTGTCTCATAATTAGTGCTGCATGTATTTTACAGGTGATTTGTGTTTCCAACTGGTGGGTTGCCCATACAGCAGCGGTGTCTCAAATCCGAAAGGAAAACTTGGATGTCGAGCAAACTTCGGTTTTTGGCAAAGAGGAGAGGGGGGGGGGGATAACAGCAAATGAAAAATGGCATTGCATATTTATGGGGTTCATCCATTGGTAGCCACTAAGAAACTATCCGACTTCACAAATCAGTTGTTTACGGACCTACGGACAGGGTGACAACAAAATACGCCCACGCTGCAATGTTGGCGTATAAAATTACCCTTTACTTTAAACAACATCAACGAAACGTTATCTAGGTCCTTTTGGTTTTGTTTATAGACAAAACATCTATTTGAACTTGCCTTTAAAAAGTTTTGTTTTTTCAACCATCAAACTAAATCTAGATACTGCAAAGTATAATAATTAAGTTTTGAAAAAAAAAAATGACTTCCATTTTGCGATGTTTCAATATTCTAAAATCTGCCACATTGATTACTAAATGATACAGATTAAACTATGGGTGGGATTATAATCATATACGAACAGTTGTGATATATGCGCACATATTATACGGGAATTTTTACAATAACCAACTTTATTCCTTTCAAAAATATAAAAATACTGAAATTGGTGAATTTTTTCGATGTTCTGCCCCCTCTGTTCTACCTCATGCGACGAAGAATATTTTATTTTCTGATAAAAAAAAAACCCCTTTATTATCTGATAAAAAAAACCCTTTATTATCTGATAAAATATCCTTTATTTTTTGATAAAAAAACTTTATTTTCTGATAAAAAAACCCCTTTATTTTCTGATGAAAAAACCCCTTTATTTTCTATTTAAAATATTTATGGTAAATAAGCCAGACACGCTGCATTATATTTTTATTAGCAAATATATAGATTTTGCATGGATACACCGTTAGACCATGGCATATTTTAAATAAGTTATAAAGTTAATTCTGTTGGGATTGGACTATCATTGTGCTACTAGATCTCACTAACAATGTACATGCGAATACGTTAAAACCAGTGACGTATCCGTTGTCTTCTTGGTATTCCAAGCATGATGCTTATCTATCTGTTATCTACGAAATTCTATCTTTTTTTTATTGTTCTACTCTTTTTTACGATCAATAAGCATTCACCGTGTACAAACAATAGAACGAATAATATAAACATCTTTTGTTAAACGAGGCTTTCAAGCGCCGCATGAATTAATCCTTATGGAATAAAAAGTTCTTTTCACGTGTCGCCAATTCTTTTGAAAGCACTGAAACGGACGGCATAAAAGGGTCTTGTAGATTTAGTTTCAAATTAAGTAATCTTGATTGTTGAATTTTTCTAAGCATTTTCGTTTTCGCTGCTTCATGTCAATTTTGACCCCGTAAAAGAACACTTTACTCTACAGGATATAAGAAAGTGGGCATTGCAAAAGTATCGAAATGGACTAGTTAGATTTTGAGGGTGTTTATACATTATCCAAAATAAAACCAATATACCCACGATTGTCACCGGCATGCCTACTTGTCCGTAACGCCTCCTCACTTATTTGCATTGTATATGGCCACATTTCAGTGTGGTCGTATTATGTCGTCACAATGTCCATCGGTATGTTCGTTTACAATTGGTTTGTGAACTCAATAGAGGCTACAGGATTTCTTTTCAAATTCGGCGTGAAGCATTATGGTAATGAGTGAACTAACACTATCGATTTTCAGCTTTCCTGAGTACCCTTTTTCGAAAAAATTGTGAAGGTGATAGAAGTTGTAGTTTGAACGGATTTGGTTTGGGTCATGAGTGTATGAACCGTATCGATTTGAAGCAAATCGCAAATTTCCATTCGGGAGATACCCCCTACTGACGAAACCTATTGATATTCAGCAGTTTGTGGTTATCCGTTCCAAAGATATGCCCCCTTTGTCCGCAAGCCTTATGTACGCATAAAGGCGTCCGTTTAAAACCGCCCCTTTTTAAGGACAAGACGAATCCTATCGATATTCAGAACTCTGCGACTTTCCGATACAGAGTTTCTCCCCCCCCCCCACCTTTCCTGAAACCCTGTTAATGCTATAAAAGCTACAGTTTTTGACGGATATTTTTCAAATTTGACTGGAAGAATTATGGCCGAGAAATGAAGAACGTTATTTATGTTCAGCGTTCCAGACATATGCCCTCCCCACCATAAGCACTTTCCGACCCCTTTGCCTAAAACCTTGTGAACGCGTTAGAGGCTATGTTTTTTGGCGATCAGTTTTCAAATTTGGTTTGAAGCATTGGGATGGAGATTCCTAATGATATTCAGTGTTCTGTGACTATTCCGTTCCAGAGTTATGCCAACTTTTCCATATGCCTCGTGAACGCGAAAGAGCCTATAGTTTTTGACACATCTTTTTCAGGTTGGGTGCGAAATATTGGGACCACGAGAGGACGAATCCTATTGATAATCAGCATTCTGCTACTTTCCGATCCAGAGTTATCTCACCGTGTGTGAGTTAGTTGTATTTTACGTCTGCTTCCACCGAGGTGATATCTCACTCTTGCCGAAAACCTTTTGTTTCAAAATTGATGTGAAGCATTATGGTCATTAGAAAGATCTGTATTTATTCGAAAACATTGTGAACGTAAAAGGGGAGGAAACCGGAGGACCCGGAGAAAACCCACGAGGTTGGACAGGCGACCCTACTCCTTGCCACGTACAACCGGGGATTCGAAACCACGCCAGTCGACTCAATGACAGACTTTATGATACAGCGCGCGCACGCTAACCATTCAGCCATCCAACCCCCCCGCACAGGTATAGAGCTCCAACTATACAGACGTTGACGATATATCTCCACAAATGCGTGGTCCGTGGCTATCGAGTTATACCATACCATATTAATTAAAGATAGCCACGCAAAGCATGGGCATACGATTACACAACTAAGATTTTGACCTTCAAAAAATCCGATCTCTATCGTGTTTACCAGCTTGGTGACCCCATTGCTTCACGCTAAGTTTGAAACAAATCCACTAACAACTGTAGTCACTCGCGTGCATAAGGTTGTCAGTATGGAATTAATAAACGGGAAACATGCCTATACAAGGTATATTTATTGATAATAGTGGTTTTCTTAAAGTATTCCAAAGAACACTCGTTTGTCAATAACAAACCAATTCTAAAGCGGAAATCTCATTGAATTACAGGCCGCACCTATCTGACACCCAGAAAGTACATACTTAGTAACTATAACAATTAAAATCGATCCGAGAATGGTTCTTCTATTCACTTTTATCGGTTCCTTTGTTCTCATAGTCCATCTTGTATTTATGTTTTATGGACGAACCCAATATAATTGATCTTTAGTTTCCTATATTTAAAGAGCAAATAATATGATTCCAATCTAATTAATATTTTATAACTTTAATTTTATATGATAATTAATGCGCAATAGAAGTTACGATAATCAGACTGATATGAAGTCATTTATTAATGAACAGGACAGGCTCCCCATTTAGCAAAGGCTAGTGCAATGCATCAATGTATATCGTTTTTACGAGAAATTAAAGAATGAATGAAGGGCGGTTCGCTCCCTATATGACAAATGCGAGTACAGTATTGATTTCAAATGTGCTCAGGTTTTAGAGTGTGGCGGTAGAATGTAAGGGCGGGTGGACCCATTTTAATATCACGCCGACCTAACCTGGGACATGTAGAATCTGGTTTTATATTAAACCAGAAAATGTCTCTATTTAACTAGCATACTGTAATCTGTTCGGGCGAATTTTATATTTAGTAAAAGGCTATAAGCTGAACGTCTGTTTATTTCAATAGTACCCAGAATCAGATAGAGAATAAATTAAATAATCCAGGAGTCTTTTCAACAATTTGTAATTTCCCCGCGTTGTAATACTGCTTCAGTTCAATATATTTATTATATATATTTTTAACAATCCAACAATCCAAATTTTCAATTTAGGATCAAATATTGAAGTCAGGAATATGTATTTGAGAATTGGTTAAATATGTAGCATTAATGTACACGATCATAAATCTATCAACAAATAATTTGTATTTAGCCGTTTTGAAAAGAATTTCGCAAGTAAAATATATTAAAAATATTTTATGCATTCCGTTAGTAAAGGGTTGTATTATCTGATCTTCTTGAACTTGTGATGTGCTATTTTGGTGTTTATTCTTCTTATTCTTTTTCTTCAAAATAAAGAGTAGGGTTCTTCCAGAACGTTATTACTCTTTCCTATAACAAAACGTACGTCCTCGTCCAAATATATCCACCACCAATCCCAGTTGTTGAAAAATCGTCGTAGTATCAAATTTTATACGTAAACATTTCAGTGTTGGCATATTATATAGGCCAGTCCGTCAAATGGTTTGTGAACACGACAGAGGCTTCGGTTTTTGACGGATTCCTTACGCTAACCATTGTGGTCATGAGAGGACGAATCTATCGATTTGTAGCGTTCCGCGACCTTTCGTGCCATAGATATGCATGCCCCTTTTCCCCGAAAATCTTGTGAGCGCGATAGAGGCTGTAGTTTTTAACGGAGGCTTTTCACATGAGAGTACGAAGCATGCTGATTTTCATCGTTCATTGACTTTCCGTTACAGAGTTATCCCCGCTTTACGGAAAACCTTGTCAACGCGAAGAAGGCTGTAGTTTTCAAATTTGATGGGAAGTGTTGGGGTCATGAGATAATGAAGCCTATGGATTTACAGCGTTCCACGACTGTCAATACCAGAGTGATTTCCCGAAAACCTTATAAACCCGATATATTCCATAGTTTTTAACGGATTCCTTTCAAATCTGGTGAGAAGCATTGGGGTCATGAGATATCGATATTCATCATTTTCCGATATTCTGTTTCCGAGTTATGCCTCCTTAGCCAAAACCTTGTGAACGCAATAGAGACTAAATTGTTGTCAATGATTCTTTTCAAATTTGGAGGACGCCAACCCCCCCATCCCCGCAGCCCTCCTGCCGAAAAGCTTGTTAACGGAATAATGTTGACAATAGATTTTAAGGGATTGTTTTGAAATTTGGCGAATTCGATCAAAATTGAAGTTCTTCTGTCAGATAAACTGCTGTGTGGACGTATTTCCACGCCTTGCGTGGCTATCTTCTCCGTGATCTGTGAATCTACAACGCGTTTTAATGGGGTCGAGATCTCTGAATATGGATGTTTGTTTAATCAAACCCCAGTTGCGGTCATGGACTCTAGAACCCTGCTATGGACGAGGTTTACACCGAGGGTTAATACAGTGATACGTGCAAGTACAATCTGAAATCGTTTTCCGATATTCTGTTTCCGAGTTATGCCTCCTTAGCCAAAACCTTGTGAACGCAATAGAGACTAAATTGTTGTCAATGATTCTTTTCAAATTTGGAGGACGCCAACCCCCCCATCCCCGCAGCCCTCCTGCCGAAAAGCTTGTTAACGGAATAATGTTGACAATAGATTTTAAGGGATTGTTTTGAAATTTGGCGAATTCGATCAAAATTGAAGTTCTTCTGTCAGATAAACTGCTGTGTGGACGTATTTCCACGCCTTGCGTGGCTATCTTCTCCGTGATCTGTGAATCTACAACGCGTTTTAATGGGGTCGAGATCTCTGAATATGGATGTTTGTTTAATCAAACCCCAGTTGCGGTCATGGACTCTAGAACCCTGCTATGGACGAGGTTTACACCGAGGGTTAATACAGTGATACGTGCAAGTACAATCTGAAATCGTTTTCCGATATTCTGTTTCCGAGTTATGCCTCCTTAGCCAAAACCTTGTGAACGCAATAGAGACTAAATTGTTGTCAATGATTCTTTTCAAATTTGGAGGACGCCAACCCCCCCATCCCCACAGCCCTCCTGCCGAAAAGCTTGTTAACGGAATAATGTTGACAATAGATTTTAAGGGATTGTTTTGAAATTTGGCGAATTCGATCAAAATTGAAGTTCTTCTGTCAGATAAACTGCTGTGTGGACGTATTTCCACGCCTTGCGTGGCTATCTTCTCCGTGATCTGTGAATCTACAACGCGTTTTAATGGGGTCGAGATCTCTGAATATGGATGTTTGTTTAATCAAACCCCAGTTGCGGTCATGGACTCTAGAACCCTGCTATGGACGAGGTTTACACCGAGGGTTAATACAGTGATACGTGCAAGTACAATCTGAAATCGTCGATTATTGATCTATAAAATGTGACAGATAAATTTGTGTATTTTCATATCTTCTTGGGTTTATTAATACTTGACGACATAATGGAAGATTCACGACTTATTAAAGACTGTTAGTTTCGTCAAAGCCAATCTGATTAAAACACAGATCCTATTTCGTTTCGTTTTTATAGTTCAAAATTTCGTTTTACTTGTCTTTACTACACTTGGATCTGGAAGATTTGTGATTTAACTCGTGTTCTGAATGGTGCCAGGGATAAGCCAATGAAACGGTCTGTTACGGCGAGCTTTAGGCGTGTTTTTCACGGAACTGTGGGTAATCCACTAGTAACATCAATGCTGATTGGTTAATCATATGTCTGACGTCATAGGGTCATAAGTCGGTCTTTTGACCCCTGACGTGACCTATCGCTATAACTTGTCAGATCTTCATGTAGTGTAGGCCATCAAAAGTATAAAAAAACCGAAACGAAATATAGATCTGTATTTTAATCATATCGCGTCAAAGCATATTCCCAATTACAGCGTTAGTTTCCATGTCTGGTCAATTATCTTGCTTTCACAATGTCTTAAAATATTTCATGTCTTATTGAAGTCTAATTGGGATATTTTAATTGATATACATTATTTATAGCTACTGTCTTTCCATTATATATTTTTGGGTTTGTTTGATGCTAAATTAAATGTGATATTAAATTACTATATAGCTGAAAGGGAATTTTAGAACGCTTATGTTTGGAATTTGTTGAAGCTCGGAATTTGTTGGAAGATATTCAGTCCTAGCTTCATCATAGATACCTGGTTGTTATCCTAGAAACGTGGGAATGCCCACTCTGGGTTACTGTATTATATCCAACAATTGTTGCAAATGTCCTTTCTATACGGCTTGGAAATCAAGTTGGGTTCGACGTCACGGTTGGTGTGTCGGTTTAGCAGTAGCGGTGTCTATGGGATTTGTTTTGCCAGAAAAATATTCTACGTCACCATAATTATCGGAAAATGTCAGGCTCATAAGTACATCATCCAAATCAGCTTCAATCATTTGTCCCTAATTGTTGGATTTGCCATTCATATTGGAATCTTATGGAACAGCGGCGTCAGGGTCAAGAAGTCCATGATTACCTTTATCAGGATTATCCAATTCTTCAATAATATCTGATGGATGGTAACATGATATATGACTGGGCCTTTAACTTTTTAAGTTTGCGAAGACAATGCTACCCAGAGACGGTTGGCACGAATAACCCAATCATATTCCTTCAATACAACCACGGCTATCAGTAAACATATCTTACAATCAAGAGGAATTTTACCAGAAGGTATTAGGCAGAGGGTAGTCTAAATGAGAGAAGTCCAAATTATACTAAATGCATATTTATTAACAACAAATTACAATTATTTTATAATATATTAATGAAGACCGGACAGGTGTTTATATATAATATGTAGGTTTAGGAGTTTTATTGAGAATCAAATTGCCAAGTATAAGTTCAATAATAATAAACATAATAGAATGAAATATTTCAGACAAAGACCGAATAGTAATACTAATAACAAAAGTCAAACATATAGATGTTATACATATTTGAAATCAGCGAAACATGCTACAGATTTTGACAATACAATTAAAGGTTATCTACACTTATAAAAACGAAAGCGAAACGACTGGTTTGTAAACTGTTTTTTGATTGGTCCCTAGACTTTATCTACAATCAAGGCCAGGGTCCTGAAATCGTGGAAACCCTATGGAGGCAGACCACCATTAAATTTCCCCATCTCGGTACCCACACATTGTAGTTCGTCTATTTAAGCAATTCATCATCATGTCTCTTTTCTCACCTTTGCATGCCCATTTTTGTTGATTTTTGGGTCTATAATGGACGAAGAGGGTTTAAATTAACATTTTCTGCCAGGTTTTGGTAAATATTCATGATTTTGAGGCGGAAGGATAACGGGGTTATCAGGTTGGCTACGGTGATATGTACGGCAACTAGTTAGTATGCTTCTTCAAGTTAGTGTATCTCAAAATTTTGGTTGTCAATCTCATACAAATTTTAATGCAAAGACATGACCAGTTGTTCCTCTGTCTGTAGTGAAAAGCATTCAGCCCAACGAAAATTTGGGGAAAAGTTGGAGGTGGGCAAAGAGGCCAGAATTAATATTGAAGATAATAGGGAAATTAATGGTGGTCTGCCTCCCTATGGGTTAACCCAGGGTATAGCGAAGTAGAATGAGTATACTGGGGATACCGAGGATGATAAAAGAACAGAATTGAAATCGATTTCTAAAGGAATAGGATATTATATGTCAAAGTTTTTCGGATTGTCAGTAAAGTGTGTATATGTTTTGTATGCGTGTTTGTGTATGTGTAGTTTTTCCAACAAATACAAAGCTTTTAAATTATGTATACCTTTGTATCAATTACACAAATATATTTAATAGCAACATACGCTGATTTATTATAGCACAATTAGGGCGCTTATGCTCTATAACGGTTTTCTATTGTTATATTTTACCTTTGCAAAATATTACTTTCAAAGACTTAGAACAATTCATAACTCTTAATACTGTACGTAATACTATACTTGTCGCGCTTATATCGATTTATTTAGTCACATGCTATCGCTATCAATGTGACAATATCTTCATCTATTTGTTAACATCACCATTTTCATTCATCGTATAGCCTTTGGATGATAAACAATTCAGAGTGTATTTTAACACAATTAAAGTAGTTGATACTGTAGAAAAAGGTAAGATACACAATTATATAATTCATATTGCATAGGAAATGAAATGAAATGAGGTTTAACGTATTACTTTTTCTGGAGCTGATGAAGACCGGCATACCACATACAGGGAAATTTTGCCGGTGTAGTGGGCTACAGCCTATTGTTATTTTGTATATGCGTATTATTATAAAATTTAGAGTATGATTGTCGACAGTTACTATTTAAACCACAAACACAAATGAAGTATGCATTTGTTGTTGTAAAATTATGTTCAGAAGAACAGTTTCTAAATTAATATTGTGCATGTATGTGGAGACCTCGCTTGATATTTGCCAAGATATGTAATACTGGTAATAAAAGTATATGACATTTTGTCCGGTATATATATATACCATATAATAACTATAATGCATGTATTTTGTATTTTTATGCTTTTCGCCGAAAGAAAAGAAAAGGGGGTAAACGTCATAATTTTCATAATACATAGTTAATGAAACGAAATGGGGTTTATAAGCCTACTTTTCTGGGGCTGATGACGACGGGAATACTACATGCAAAGAAAGCAGTGGAGCTACAGCCCATTGTTATTTTGTATATGCGTATTTTTGTAAAAATTAGAGTGTACGATTGCCGATAGTTAAAATTTAAACCACAAACACAAATTAAGTATGCATTTGATATTCTAAAATTGTGTGAAATGAAATGACATGGGGTTTAACGTCCTACTGTTCTGCTCCGACTAGGATAATGAAGACGGACATACGCCATTCAGTGTGCTATGAAGGAAATTTTGCCCGGACAGCCACGTTACAGCCTACTCTTATATCGAATTCCAACTGCCAAAAGATCTTTTTCGCACACGCCAATGTGTACACGGGACCTCGGTTTTTCTTCCCATCCGAACGACTAGACAGTTGTCCTTGTCAGGCCCTCAATCCTGCACCACTGACATGGGGAAACCATGTCGAAAAATCCCGATGAACTTTCTCGCCCAACATCGGGATCGAATCCGCGACCTTCAGGCTAGCGAGCCAGCGTCTTACTCACTTAGCCAACGTGGATAGCCTATTGTTATTTTGTATATGCGTATATATAAAATTTAGATTGTATGATGGTCGACAGATACAATTTAAACCACAAACACAAATGAAGTAGGCGTTTGATATTGTAAAATTATGTTCATAAGAACAGTTTCTAAATTAATATTGTGCATATGTTTGTGGAGACCGCGCTTGATATTTGCCAAGATATATAATACTGTTAATAAAAGTATATGACATTTTGTCCGGTATATATATATACCATATAATAACTATAATGCATGTATTTTGTATTTTTATGCTTTTCGCCGAAAGAAAAGAAAAGGGGGTAAACGTCATAATTTTCATAATACATAGTTAATGAAACGAAATGGGGTTTATAAGCTTACTTTTCTGGGGCTGATGACGACGGGCATACTACATGCAAAGAAAGCAGTGGAGCTACAGCCCATTATTGTTATTTTGTATATGCGTATTATTATAAAAATTAGAGTGTATGATTGCCGATAGTTAAAATTTAAACCACAAACACAAATTAAGTATGCATTTGATATTCTAGAATTGTGTGAAATGAAATGATATGGGGTTTAACGTCCTAGTGTTCTGTTCCGACTGGGCTAATGAAGACGGGCATACATACGCCATACAGTGTGCTATGAAGGAAATTTTTCCCGGTCAGCGACGTTACAGCCTACTCTTATATCGAATTTCAACTGCCAAAAGATATTTTACGCACACGCCAATGTGTACACGGGACCTCGGTTTTTCGTCCCATCCGAACGACTAGACAGTTGTCCTTGTCAGACCCACCGCCCTGCACTACTGACATGGGGAAACCATGTCGAAAAATCCCGATGAACTTTCTCGCCCAACATCGGGATCGAATCCGCGACCTTCAGGCTAGCGAGCCAGCGTCTTACTCACTTAGCCAACGTGGATAGCCTATTGTTATTTTGTATATGCGTATATATAAAATTTAGATTGTATGATGGTCGACAGATACAATTTAAACCACAAACACAAATGAAGTAGGCGTTTGATATTGTAAAATTATGTTCATAAGAACAGTTTCTAAATTAATATTGTGCATATGTTTGTGGAGACCGCGCTTGATATTTGCCAAGATATATAATACTGTTAATAAAAGTATATGACATTTTGTCCGGTATATATATATACCATATAATAACTATAATGCATGTATTTTGTATTTTTATGCTTTTCGCCGAAAGAAAAGAAAAGGGGGTAAACGTCATAATTTTCATAATACATAGTTAATGAAACGAAATGGGGTTTATAAGCTTACTTTTCTGGGGCTGATGACGACGGGCATACTACATGCAAAGAAAGCAGTGGAGCTACAGCCCATTATTGTTATTTTGTATATGCGTATTATTATAAAAATTAGAGTGTATGATTGCCGATAGTTAAAATTTAAACCACAAACACAAATTAAGTATGCATTTGATATTCTAGAATTGTGTGAAATGAAATGATATGGGGTTTAACGTCCTAGTGTTCTGTTCCGACTGGGCTAATGAAGACGGGCATACATACGCCATACAGTGTGCTATGAAGGAAATTTTTCCCGGTCAGCGACGTTACAGCCTACTCTTATATCGAATTCCAACTGCCAAAAGATATTTTACGCACACGCCAATGTGTACACGGGACCTCGGTTTTTCGTCCCATCCGAACGACTAGACAGTTGTCCTTGTCAGACCCACCGCCCTGCACTACTGACATGGGGAAACCATGTCGAAAAATCCCGATGAACTTTCTCGCCCAACATCGGGATCGAATCTCCGACATTCAGGCTAGCGAACCAGCGTCTTACTCGCTTAGCCAACGTGGCTACAGCCTATTGTTATTTTGTATATGCGTATTATTATAAAATTTAGAGTATGATTTTTGACAGTTACAATTTAAACCACAAACACAAATGAAGTATGTTGCTAAATTAATATTGTGCAAATGTATGTGGAGACCGCGCTTGATATTTGCCAAAATATGATAATACTGGTAATAAAAGTATATGACATTTTGCCCAGTATATATATGTAATACTGGTAATAAAGGTATATGACATTTTGACTGGTATATATATATACCATATAATAACTATAATGCATGTATTTTGTCATATTATGCATTTCGCCGAAAGAAATGCAATGGGGTTAAACGAGCTAATTAAGGCGGGTATACACTATGCATTGTGCAAAGAGGGAAATTTTGCCCGAAAAGCGGCGTTTCCGCCCACACAGTCAATGGTTCTTTTACGTTTACATGGGATCTATATTCTTTCCATCTGAACGACTAAGTCCTTTCGCTATCCTGCACTACCGACAAGAGGAAACGACGACGTACACCGGAATAGAACCCGGGATCTACTGATTAGTTCCTTTTTTTAAGCCAGCGCCGATATGGCTCTCTTTGCTGAAAGGTAGGCCTTTTATTACAGATTACTACGAAATTACAGAAATACTCGGGGTACTTCCCTCGTGCCAATCATATTACGTTAAGGCAACGGGTCAGACTCCAAGAATGAGGGACGCGTTACTAAATGCCCCATCATGCTAGTGTCGATCTACTTTAGTCTACAGCGGACTTGAAAGCATTTCATGTATCATAAGTAATCCATTGTCTGCGATAGACTTTTTTTGTTCAGCCAATTCCAACTTTTTGCATACAACCAGATGACGCAGAATCTTTCATTTTGTTTGATGAAGCTCTATTATATTAGAGCACTAGTGTACATTAAAATGTTATTGAATATGGTAATTTGAAATGGCTTAACAAGGACTGAGGTTAAAGTTCAAATCTCCCCCTTGGTGTACTGGGCAGACTGTTTCCGGGTTCTAGCTTAATACATTTCAATCATTTCTACAAAACTACAATCCGTGATTTATTGACTAATGCCTGACACCGTTATCGTCGAGGGGTCAAACTTACAGCCATCAGATGTCAGTCCTATTAGGGTTGCAATGGGAACCCTAGTTACAAATATTAAGCTAAGTAAAACATCTACCGTCACTCATTTTCAATTATGCAAATTCGTGTGAAATCTCTCAAAATTATCTCTTCGAAAAAGCTGTGCACGCGCTTTGTTAATTTATTGGGCGCGCTTTTACTTAAATTATACAAAATCCATTATTTTAAACTAAACACAATAATCACAAGTAGCTGATTACTAATACATATTCATTAGAAGGCATGTTCATTGTGAAAGACGCGTTATTGCTTTCTCCAATCCCTGCCAATCTTTTTATCTTGCATTGCAGTTTGCTTTGTGACGTTGCGGTGGTTTATTTAAGATTGATTTATGTGAAATTAACTTAGTGAGCCAAGAGAAGACGAGAAGATATATATCATATATTATTTATTTTTAAATTATTGGTATATATTTATTATTACTTATATATATACGTAGGGAATGCGTTTGGTATTTAGAAGGTCCACTGCCTAGAAGGTCTGTGAGTCCGAAATAAAACCAAAATAGCCATTTTTTAGTATAGATTTTAAGGCAGATCCAGCATTTTTAATGAAATTAAGATTTAATCGATAAAATCGATATTCCCGCATAATAAGTTAACTATTAAATATTCATCAATAATTAATGTAACTGCACGATCAATGATTTGGTGTATGGAAGAAGAGTAAAATATTTCTGATTTTCAGCATCATTTTACTGTAAATAAGGACAGAGTTGAGATCACGCGGTTTCATAAAAATGGCTTTCATTTGTGACGGGCACCGAAAAGGGGGAAAAGTTCTCGTCAAGGATGGTTTTCGGTATTTGAGGAACAAAGTGACTAAAACTACAATATACTGGAGATGCTGGAAACCAATATGCGGCTCTCTTGTCCAAACAAATGTATTTGACGTCCGTTCCGATAATCCGAACATTAATATCTGGAGAGAGACAGATCATAATCACGAATCTGACGACGACATGATCGAATATGCGAGATTTGTTATGGAGTTAAAAAAAGAAATTAGAAGAAATCCGTCTACAACAATTAAGCGAATTTATGATGCTGGATTGATTAAAAAGGTGCGTAGAGGAGATTCTCGGGAATTTATACCCGATTTTTTAAAGATACGACCTATCTTGGCACGGGCAAGAAGAAAAATCCTACCTTCAGTTCCGAAAACCACTACAGATGTTGTTATTGAGGGCCAATGGACAAAGACTTGGTCTAATTATGATTTTCTCTTGGACCACGATGTAGACTGGGGAGTGACACTTTTTGGGACGGCAGAAAACATTCGACGACTTCAAAAATGTAAAGATGTATACATGGATGGGACATTCCGGACTTGTCCAAATCCTTATACCCAAGTTTTTACCATTCACGGGAATTATAGAAATAGAGTGCTGCCATTCGTTATGGGGTTGATGGTGGGTCGAACGGTAGGGCACTATCGTCACGTTTTGGGCGTTGTCAAAGCAGCAGTGAGAAGAGAATCGGGACATAGATGGAGACCTAGAAAAGTAATTTCAGACTTCGAGCCAGCACTAACCAACGCCATTGAAACTGAATTACCAAATGCTGAGCTTAGTGGTTGCTATTTTCATTTTACTCAAAGCCTGTGGAGTAAGATTCAAGAATTGGGACTCGCAACAAGATACAGAAGACACATACGATTACGAAAATGTTTACGCAAATTTATGGCGATTGGATATCTGCCCGTAGCCTTAGTAAGGGCCAATTTTCAAACTTTGGCAACAGCTCCAAGAACTTTACGACTAATTAGACGTTGTCCAGAGCTACAAGATTTCATAACATACATGGAGAATAATTATTTAGAAGGCGCCTTTCCACCAGCCTTGTGGAATGTCCATCAGAGAGATATGGATAACCGCACCAACAACCATGTAGAAGGTTAGTATATTTTTTTTTCGTATGAATTATAAATGTATTTAATCTTTTTTTCGTTTTGAGGTATAATAAGTTATTTAGAAATCGACAGTTTAAAATTAGTTTAGGTGTAGGTGTAAAATTAGTTTAAGTGTAGGTCTTTCGAAACAGTGAACAAATGAACTTACCAAATGGCGACACCCGGAATGCGCTACCAATAAATTCCAATTAATGATACACTTAAATTACGGCATTAGTAAAATCTACATACAATTAATGTTATACTTTATCAAGTACTCTTCAGGAAAATATAACATGTCTGTGTCTAATAAAGTGGTGTGAAGGTGGGCTTGGTTGAATATATATTTTGTCAAATCAAGGCTATTTAATTCATTGAATTTTAATAATTTGTGTCCTCTTGCATTATACACAGCAGGCATCAAAAATTTGTTAGTTTAGTGAAATCTGCAAATGTGAAGTTGTACATAGCTAGCTTAGAGCTCATATAATAATATCTAGAGATGAAATTCCAAATTTAAAGAGGCTTAGTAAAAATACACGCGTCATAGTTTTTATTCAGACCCCATTGTCAATGACGGTTAAAGCCCCAATGCGCCATTTATCGTTTCTATGCATCCCTAGCAAACTGTAATATTGAATATTGTGAAAGTTAGATCTATAATAGGAATATGTTCGATTTTCGTTCAGTGTTCGCAAAGTTATGATTTATGCTACAAACTATGTAATACACACCACCGTCGCTTATTGGTGGTATAGAGAAACATGATGGGGGTAGTTGAAATCCGATTGAATCTTATAGCCGGGATATTACCTTTCAGTATATGTTTTCGAAAACCATTATTTCCCTCAACCATCTTTAGCTAATTACTCCTTTTGATAATTTTATAAAAATTCTGAAGAAATAACTAGTCGATAAATGAAAGTGATATTTGCGATCTTTTGATACAATGAAAATGAAATAGAACAAAATTTAATGTAAAACATGACAGACTTAGTGCGAAGTATAGCGGAGTTTAAACTCTAAACTGATATATAACTGTTATGTCTTTAATATGCAAATTATTTTTATGTCCTTCAATCATTTGTCATAATCATTTTATTCATAGACAATAACTTGAAACAAAAAGTACGCTCTTTGGCTAACACTCTAAGCAAGACGAACGTAAATGTTAAGAGTTTGGCAAACCAACCAATTTTCGATCGACTTTTCTAGACATGTGGGGACAAATATTGATACCTTCATTCCATGCCGTATTGATAAATAAGCAAATCATCGAAGTAATTATCAATGACCATTAAAGTCAAAGATAGCTATTAATTACCAAAATGTAGTCTTCGAAAACCAATGTTTGCCCCCACCTAACCCCACCATTGTATATATGCATTTAAACTACAATTTAAAAAATATATGAAATGTATGACACAAACTTATAGCACGGACTATAGTGGAATCTATGTAACTGCAAAATGATTTTGTTTACATCAATCTTAAAAATAAGTTATCATTGTTATTTTCAAATGCATGCGCTATAGTTCATTTTATCCTCTGATAATAACTTTGCTTTCCCTTACTTTTTAAAAAATTTGCTTTGGTCTACACAATAAAAAAAGGAAAACGTAATGTTGAGAGCTAGGCAAACTAACAACTGTACGATTGGCTTTTCTTTTGTCAACCTAATCGACCCAGTGTGGAGTTCAATAAAAATTCATAATATTTCTTGCTGTCTGATTGGATTTATTATTTGGTAAGCATTGTACTTTCGGAATCTTATGGACTATATCTCTAAATAAAGACGTTTTTAATAAAGTCAATAGCCACTTAAATGGAAATATTACAAAGATATGTTAGGGAAATCGTTGCTCGATATTTAGGCAACATTATAATACTGGGTGGCACAGAAAACTAGGAGTAAACCTAAAATGTTGTTTTGAACCATTTAAGAAACAAATATTTAAAAAAAAAGGTACCCGTTTGCTTAAATAAAAGGCCCTTGCGGGCATTTGTATAGTTTGCAAATTCATTAAATTTTTTGATACAATTTATCATATAACAGACGAAAAGCATGCTCCCTCTGTGAGACGTATTCCATATATGAGGTCAACCATGCAGTTAATTGCCAAATTTACCAAAAGCTGATATAACACGAATAGAAACCCTAATCATTGTTTAAAGGCCCAATACCACTCTTGTTGTAACTGAATAATATGTCCCAATCTTTATTCTGGTAAACAAATTGTACTATTTTACAATATTCCAATTAATTGATGATACAATTTTTTTCTTAACACACCTAATTTAAAAAAATGGAAAAAATCAACTAAATGATTTGAAAAGCCTAACGTAAACCTTTTCAAATGTGACTTGGATTGCCAAATTTACCAAAAGCTGATATAACACGAATAGAAACCGTAATCATTGTTTAAAGGCTCAATACCACTCTTGTTGTAACTGAATAATATGTCCCAATCTTTATTCTGGTAAACAAATTGTACTATTTTACAATATTCCAATTAATTGATGATACAAATTTTTTCTTAACACCTAATTTTAAAAATTCGAAAAAATCAACTAAATGATTTGAAAAGCCTAACGTAAACCTTTTCAAATGTGACTTGGATTTTAAAATATTTTCGAACCCTCAGGACAAGTAAAATAGGATGTAATGGACAATTTACACAGCAAGTAGGACACTTAAACATCTAATACTTAGAATAAGGTTATTATTTATTTTCTGGAGCTGTCAAGCCAGCAAGAGTGTTATTGTCCCTTTAATTGCACCGTATGTTTACAAAAAATAAAAATTGAGGCTTTAATGGAGTTTCTCCTTTCAATTAAATCATCGAGAGAAGTTACACAGAAACATAGAAAACGTATCCACTTTAATAGGCCACCTTTTAAATATATAAATGAAAATTTGTATTCATATCAAAATATTTGACATAGTTCAATTTATTTTCTGAAGGAACACAAGTTCTCTTATTGTCTTAAACGAAAAGTCATCGCTGAATATAGGCCGTTTAAAACACATAAATATTTGATTCTTTTAACCGTGATCAGTGATTAGCAGTTAACATGAAATGCGGGCTCTTCTTACTTGAGATAAGGGTGCATGATCAATTGAGTTCCTTTAAGTGACATTTTATCATGCGGGCTTTTGTATAGCCTAAAAAATAATTATAATAGAAATGTCAATTACATTCAGACCGCGGCTTTCATGTTTAAAATGAGTCTTCGTACTAAACCAATTGTGGTATGATGACAATTCCTCAACTCTGACTAGGTTAAAATGAATTGGAATGAGGTTGAACGTCCTGTTCTGCTAATGAAGATGGACATACGCCATAATATAGTGTCGGGCAGCGGCACTATGGTCTACTCTTATTTCAAACTCCAACTGCCATGGGCTCTTTTAGGTGCACACCAGTGTATACACGGGACCTCGGTTTTTCGTCTCACCCAAACGACCATACATTGTCCGCTGCCAGACCCTCCCCTCTCACCACTAACAGTGGGAAACAATGAACTTAATCAGCCAACACCAGGATCAAACACAGGATCTTCTAGTTAGCGAGCGCAAGTCTTACTGGCTGAACCACCACGGCACCAAACGTGGTTAAACAGTGGTTACTTACTAAATTTGTATTCGTAAGTCTTACTGGCTGAACCACCACGGCACCAAACGGGGTTAAACAGTGGTTACTTACTAAATTTGTATTCGTATTGTTTAAGGCAGATACACTTGGTGTTAATAACTAGACATGAAGTATCTTACACACACAGGAAGACTGTTAAGAAAACAAGAACAGAGCAACCATATTTATTATAACAATATCGTAGACATATAAATTAATAGAAAATCATGTGTCAACACTAAACTGAATTTTGGAAATAATAACCATATTGTGCTTTGTGCACGGCGATTGGAGTAATTATAATAATAACAAAATAGGCAAAAATGGGTCTTCGAAATTAACAATGGCTGATAATATAAACGTGTATACCTTTCTAGAAAATAAACCCGAATAGAACATTCTGAATACGAAGACACCACTTCAAGTCTAATAATACAGAACTACTTATAAACAAAACGCAGAAAAAACCTATACACAAATAGTGCATTCATTTTCTTTTTTAGGTTTTATATCCGAGGCGTGATTACCTGTTTTTGTTTGTGATAGTTCTTTTGTACTCTTTAGGGAAATTGACTCATTGATATTAAGTAATTGACGAATTCTGGATATGTGATTTTATAGTCTTTCAGCAGATTGAGCTACTTGGTACGGATACTATGATTATATTAACTCAGTTAGTTTGTATAAATCAACCATTCCTTTAGTTTATCACAATAATGAAGTAGTATGTAGTGGTATTTGGCAGTTTTTAGTTAGTATTAAGTGGTATTGGGTAGTATTTGGTAAATTGTCCTGGCGTTCTTTTTGCTAAATTATCAAGATCCTTGAAGGTGTATGAGGTGAGGGTTCGGATACTGAAAATGCCCACATAATATGTTGATTCGGAACGGTTCAGAAATATTAAGTAGTTAGTATTAAGTGGTATTGGGTAGTATTGGGTAAATTGTCCTGGCGTTCTTTTTGCTAAATTATCAAGATCCTTGAAGGTGTATGAGGTGAGGGGTCGGATACTGAAAATGCCCACATAATATGTTGATTCGGAACGGTTCAGAAATGGATAGTACAGAATTCTTCCCTAATTTCAAAATTCCGCGGCTTACATCAAGTTAAGTTATGAACAGAAATTATTTCTAGGGATAGTTGATAGAATAATTAGCGCGTTGTTAGTTTCAATAAAGCAAGATTATCATCATCTGTGAAAGTAAATGAAATGAAACGGGGTTAAACTGCCCCACCTTTCTGAACCAATCGGGCTAATGAAGACTGGAATGTGCCATGCACTGTACTATGTGGGCCATCTTGCCCGGACAATGGCGCTTCTCTCGGGTCTTCATCGACGGCACCACCTAATTCGCTATGATTCGTTTGAAAGATCATATGATGAGCATTTCCAGTGTTCAAATATATTACAATTACGCGGTCTGCTCATATTTTGTAAAGTTGTGTGCTAGGTGACCCATACGCTTTAGCGAAATATTCCACCATCGCCAACCCAAACCATCATGGTAATTATCAACGCGATATACACTGTCGAGCCGTTCATTTATGACATTTTTTTTATCACAGACATTCGACATATGTAGGTATATGGATTCGATAATGAAACATTTTTTGTCCCTGGAAATTTTTTTTTTATCCACCGGCCCCTTAAATCTGTTTTAACGGTCGGAATTCTATAATTTATTCAAGACACCCATAAAACTAATTTTGGACTATTTAATATTAATTTATAAATTCAGTATTTATTAATATAAATTTGTTGTTTAACATTTTATTGTTCCATAATCTAATGACACTACTATTTAGTTTTGAAATTAAAATTAAAGGGGAATGCAATGCAATGGAGTTTAACGTCCTACTTTTTTTTTTATCTCCGACTGGGCTAATGAAAACGGAAGTACGCCATAGTGTGCTATGAGGGATAATAAGATATTGTCCGGACAGCGGTGCTGCGTCCTATTTTTATATCAAATTACAACTGTGAAGGGTTCTTCTACATGTACACGGAATATTGTTTTGGGTCCCATCAGAACGACTATATTGTTTTTGTCAGGCCTTTCATTCTGCACCGCTGATAAGGAGGAACCAAACCGGAAAACCCCCATCAACTTAACTTGGCCCACACAGGGATCGAACACGGGACCACCATTAAAGGGGAAATTGATCTACCACTGTATGAAAACTAAGTGTGTGGGTTGATAAACCTAAAATTTAGTTTACATTTTAACACAATTAAACATAATAATACATTGAGCGGTGTCGTACTCGAGACAGTACGAGTTTAATCTTACTAGAATAACTGATACAAATCCTATTTATTTGGTTAGTTCATATAGCTAATAATAATCGTACTACGTATATCCGTAAGGGAGACTATTTCATTTCGTGTCTTTAAATAGCTGGGTTTTACTGTTTTATTGGTTGTGTTAAAATTACATTTTTACGTACCGAACAGGGTTGACATATTGCATGATTTAATTTTGTTGTCTGTGCAGTCAAACTGGTTATCATTATGTGGTGAAATTTAATATAAAAATATACTTAAGTAGATAGGAATGATAACTATATCCAGTGACCTAAATTGAATCAGATAACTATATCCAGTGACCTAAATTGAATCAGATTTTACCCAACTTAACAAGTTTACTTTTTTGTTTTATTTCAGCATTCCATTGTGTATGGAATAAAATAGTCTCAGAACGTCATCCATCTTTATGGATTTTCATTCGTCATATCAAAGATCTTCAATCTAACGTCGAGATCTCAGCTGATGCGGCAGACAGAGGAGACCCTTCTCCAAAAAGAAGGTTAAAATGGCGGCAGCTGGAGGCTAGAATTACACGGCTGAAAGATGAGTATCACAGTGGGAGACGAAACCTTACAGATTTTTGGGATGCTGTAGCACACTGTATTTCACAATTTCGATAAAACTGTAAATGTCACATTACACCATCAATATTTTGCCAATAGGTCGCTATGCTCGGTTTCCAACGTTAGACAATCCACCGAACTTATATTTCTCAACGCAATCCAACGCTGCAGATCACCATGACTCCGGTAATCGTGATCTGTAATCCATTACATTCAATTATACATACGTAATCACTTATACAACCATGGTTACTCTTCAATGAAATTTCAATTATTATTTTAAATTAGTGTTTTATTTTTCTCACTTCATATATATATATATATATATATATATTTCTACTTACAATAGATTGTATAAACAGCAATATACAATCAAGATATGAATATTGCGATGTCGTTGTCAAATGTCCATTATAACAGATTAAATGTACCAGTAAATTATGGCTTGTTTTATTATTATATAATGTTTGTGATCATGATTATTAATATATATTTTTTTTAATGACAAGGATTAAAATAAAACCACATGGACAATGTGCTTTTGTTAGTACAAACAATATCAGCCACATTCAACGCTAGACAGAAGTCCAATTACACCTATCATTGCTGGGGTCTTAAATGAAAAACCGAGTATGACACAGTCGCAGAACAAGAACAGATGTTAGTGTCATGCTTACTTTTGTCAAAAGCTGTTAACTTCGTTCTACGAGTTGTCCTACTTTCTTTTACAGTTTTAAATGTTCAATTATGCCATATAATCGAGTCTTGGGACAGACCATGAACTCTCTTGACAACTAAGCGGAAATCAATATAATTATGTCACTTCTCATTTTTGGGGAAGTTCAAATAGTTAACTGTTATTTCTTTTAAAAAGTGTTCGTGTGTTTTTAATCACCTTTAAAATGTCTTTCCAGCGATATTACGCATACATTTAGCTAGATTTTAAAGAAGCACTTGGATGGCCCGCTCATGCATTTTAGGGCTGAAATGTTTTATAAGCTTAAGCGAGTTTCCTGTGATTAAAATGTTTTCCCTATAAACGTAAAATATTATCATTATCATATTCTTATTCATTGACCTAAATTCAATCAAATTTAATATATATGTGCTTTAAATCACTTATAATTCATGTAGTAATTCTGTTGCAATAAAATGTAAGATTAAAAATCTTAAACATTTATCTGTTTAATTACCGACATTGGCCCTGACCCTCAACTGAACACTTATTTTAAAAATAATGATATATATAATTCGGATTAAGGTACCCTCTTCTGGCACCCATTTCGGAATATACGGCTGCAACCCCGTCGTATTTACGTTGATATTGTATAAATGCTGCTTTTTAATTTGCCCCCAAGTCCAGTTATTGTCAGAAAACCCTCGTAAAGTCGTTAAACGTCGGCACTCTATTGATGGGACCAACTAGTTCCAATGTGAGTACGCCAAAAGACAGTAAAGTGTAAATACACATTATTCCAACCCATGGGATCATAAATTGTTTTTAGAAGCCAGCAACATTTTGTATCTACTCTGTGCATAGATACGCCAACCTGAATTCAGATTGGTTCCTGGAAATTATCCCGGTAATGAATCCAAAATTGTGTAAATACGGCTTTTTAATTTGCCCCACAGTCAAGTCATTGGCTGAAATCCTTCGTTTTACAGCCCTTAAATATCCATGATGGGTCTATTAGTTCCAATTGTAGGGAAAAATCTATATACACAATATCCCAATGCATGGGAGCAAAAATTACTTTTAGAAGTCAGCCAGGTGTGAATCTACGCTGTTTCTAGATGCTTAAATCTAGATTCAGACCGGTTCGTTGAACATAGCTCGTTAACCAATCCAAAACTGATGAAGTCGATAATATTGAAGAAACGTATTGACATTCGTATTGGACAATAGCTCCTCATTAATCAAACACGTTCATAAAGTCCAAGTTCATATATTATATTTAACAAGTAGTTTAACTTGATACATGGTAAGCTTCGAAATCACAATACTGTTTAGAACCTAATCAAAGTAAATATTCCATGTGAAATTACTTACTTTAGTCTTTTGGAAAAGCAATCAGTTTGTAATTCTTCGCCGGGCGTACATACTCTGTTTGAAACACCCGTTACTACTTTCGCAGTTTTCATGGTTCTATTTCAAATATCAGTCGTTTTATATTTATATGGACCTTCAATTTAATTCGACCTTTATATCGAAGCGAAGGTATATAATATTCTATTGATATGTGGACAGATTCGTTTTCGTAGTAAATAAATGTGACTCACAGACCCTGCAAGAACGTTACTTTACGGGTACATGGGTCTTTCAAGTAGGTGTATGCCTTTAGTAGATCTATAATAAGATTGTTGATTTAAACAGTATTTATTTAACATTTATATAATTACACACAATATACAATATACAATGCATAATATATTATATGGATTCGGAAAATAAAGCTTATATTAATCAGTCTCAAATTGTTAAAGCATGCGTTTTATGAAAAGGGCCCGGGTCCCTTATAAACATACCAACCTTTGATAAATGTTTATCATGCAAAATAAATTTTAAAATGGTGCATTAAGCTGCTTTTGACCCATCATCCCGTCTCCATTCCTAATTTGTTTCAAAAAAGTGTCCCTTTGTTTGTTAAAACACGTCAAACACTTAATGGATGATAAAAAAAAACTTCTGCTGAATGCATTTACGGTCTTGATCACTTGTAAATATCCTTATGTTTTAACTGCGTGTGCCATTAAACGCAAATCGAAACCAATCCATCACTCCATAACTTGGAATGATCTATAATTTGCAGAGTCATACATGGCATTACAACAACTATGTAAGAAATTTCAGTAGCAAATATCTAAATGAGTATATAAAATATTTAAATATGCGGGTCCTGTGCTCTAATTAACAAATCGTACAACCGAGCGCGTTCATAGCAGCATGTCGGGGCCCGCTCATTAGTTAGACGCTCAGTTGTCCTACAATCTTTGATCTAAGGTGTAATAAATAATAAGATTAGTAGAAAGTTTGCTCTTTAAATTAATAATAGCATTATATTTTAACTCATTAAGTTTCATTTTGTATTAAAGTCATATCTCACGCACTTAAATTGAATAGGTGATGGGTTGACACATAAAAAGATTTATAAAACCAAAACATAGCTTGTTCTGTGTGAAAACAGAATATCATGTTTATCACTAATGATAGGAAAATTACCATTGCATCATCTGGCTTATTAACCAATTAATTAATTACGTCATATTTGACCAATTAGATAAGTGAAAGCCGAAACCCAAGGGTAGAAAACCACCAGAGCTCTAGTCGATCGGCTGACATCATGTAGATTCTTATGGAACGGAATTTCCCTCATAATTCTGACCCCAAACCTAGTAATGCGTATGCTAATATGCTTACTTCTATGCATTTAACTTCTTACTAACACATGTTAAATTGGCTATTTACACATTTAAACATGGACGTCACACATGGGGGGGGGGGGTGAATATACTTGGACCCCCTCAAAAATTTACATATTTATTTACAACAATTAGGATTAGTTAAGATTCGATCTGTATAAAACCTGTATATATCCCAATATGGTTTATACTGCTAAAATAAAACAGATAATCATCCTGGAAACATGTGTGAAGTGAAAAGTACCTGTGTTCCATAAAATTGTGTCTAGTTAGCCTGTCAGTAATTTTGTTATTTTTTTCCTGCCACTTATCAGAGTGAATCGCATGTAGGTACCCAAAAACATAACCGCCTAAACCAAATATTTATTGCCCGCTCAGCCAGCAACGTAAACATAATGCTTTTGCACGCGGTGTCTTGGTAGACAGCATGGCCACATGGTGTTTGTTTATATTTTTTAGGGGTTTTAAAAAATGGGTTAGGGTTAGGGCTTAGGGTTGCGGACCCCCCCCCCCCCAATATATATTTCACGGCTACGCCTCTGCATGTAAAAATGCTAATTTATACGACTTATTTTTAAATATTGCAGTTAGAATTTGTATTTTGTTCTATTTCCATGATTACTTTTAATTTCTTGTAGTCTGTTTAGTTTCGTTAACATTTTGACATTTCACAAATGTTACGCGATAAAGACGTCATTGTAATTCTAAAGCTCATTTGGGTAATAGGCGGCACTGTTTATAATTGTATGGTGGCTCATTCGGAACATGTAAAATCGCGCCTTTTCCACAACCAGAAAGATATGGCTTAAATAGTAAAGTGGCTAGGGAATAGATTCTTTTTTTCCCCCATCATAATGCCTCGCTAGCCTTGACAATTTTCGAGTCGCATGTTCAACTGGCTTTTTTTCTCGATTTTAAGGCTCTTTTTCAACGATTTCCGAACGTTTACTTAGACGAAAATATCAGCCAAATAGCTCTTGGAATGGCTACAGATGCAAGGAAATGACGGATAATGTTATTGGGGGGGACCCCCCCCCCCAAAAAAAACAAAAAAAAAACCTCCCAGCGGCGTGCCCCGTCTCCGCGGTCAGTGCCCTCATTTTGCGGCGGCCCTCTTTTCAAAATTCCTAGATCCGCCCCTGCCAACGATACTTGACAGGGCTTCAAATGTACATAACCTTAAAATTGATTAGTCAACATAGTGAAGTATAGACAAAAATAATGCTTTCAAGATTTTGCATCCACCCATATTTTCATGTGCACGTATGCCATCAGCCCTGTCCGTACGTGTGTCCACAGGCCACTATATGTTGATATCCCAAAGATCTCGCATGAGTTCGATATTGGCACTTATCTCACGATAACATTTTGGATTATAGCTCCTGATCGTACGAAATTAGCACACATAGCTTTTGGATCTAGAGGTCACAATTTTTTATTCAACTTCTTTTAAAACTTTAAATGTATGTTTATTTCCTACAGATCTCGAATAGGTTCATTTTTGGCATATAATGGACCGTAATTTCCCGGATTTTCGCCCGCAGCATCTTGGGTTACGGCCCCTGTCATTTACGCAAGATCAAATGTATGTTTATTTCCGACAGATCTCGAATAGGTTCAATTTTGGCACATAATGGACAGTAATTTCCCGGATTTTCGCCCCTGGTTGAACGGAAATCGAAGAGATCATAATTTTGATTAGCTATATGTTTAATACACAACAATCACTGATGAATTCTATTTTAGAGGAAATAGGACCGTAACTTTCCGTTAAAATTGCCCCGTTCCTTCAAGCAAATACATGTAGTGACAAAGCATGTAATACATAATTATACCAATTTTTAGATGACACTTAAAATATGCGTTGAAGATCGACGGATCTGGTATGCACATATATTTTGGACCGCAGCATCTTGGGTTACGGCCCCTGTCATTTACACAAGATCAAAAGTATGCACGGGGTTTATGGCCCAATTTGAAACTTAAATATGTGTTAGGGATCGAAATATCCTAAATTGGTTTGAATTTGGTGAGCATCGGACCTCCCGTTCGAGAGTTATCCCCCTTTTCCGAAAACATTGTGAACGCGATACAGGCTTAATTATATCGAATTAAGTTATGGTAGGGTGACCCACCATAAATAGATATCTCCATATATCTCGACAATTTCGCCACAATATTTATATATATGCCAAGCCTCAAATCAGTTTCACACAATTATAGTCACTAAATAAACGATCATGTTGTACTTAATAAGCTATGACCATTAATCATCTATAAATAATAGACTGAAAACTGGTTCCATGTGTCGTCCATAACATCCAGACACTTTTGAGTAAAAGATAGGTTACGTGCCCTTGTTTTGAAATTAGTCTCGCTTAACCAGTCTATCGACCATTCTAGGGCTGATTGACAGGTCGGGATAATCAAGACTACTTTTTTACGAAACATAACAGAAAGCTAGAACAAGAAATTGAATTTAGAAATGAGCACGTTAGCTAGCTCAACAATTGTTTTAAGAAGCTTGTAAAAGTAAAATGAAACTACTGCTAGTATCATGTTCCTGTCTAACCCGAGTGTTTCTGAGATATTATTTGTACTAAACCAAAAGATGCCGCTCTTAACGGTACAGTTAATGATAAAGCGATTTAAAAAATGAAACGAACGTAATTTCTAAATCTGCTGTAATAACCAAGAAGCTTAATTTCACTGCTATTCAAAATCGTCAACAATAATTTTTTTACGGCTGTAATAGTTGATAGATTTGTAGAGAATTGCACGTGCCATGGCTATTTATAGTATCATACTGTCAGAAAGTTGGCCTCGACACGGCGAATGTGCACGCTTCAGTGGTAGTCTCGAACTATCAGCGGTGGACTGTATTTCTGTAGGTGCGTGGGCCACCCTAGTTATGTCCCATAGCCGAAAACTCCATCAATATTCAACCTTCTATACCCCCCCCCCCTCCCTTAACAGATTTAAATTCAGATATAAAATTACAGCAATGGTTTTTGACTAAGGGAGCATAACAAATTCCAAAAAAATCTGTTAAAAACTATAGATTGTGTCGCATTCACAATGTTTTCGACAAAGAGGGGGTGGGGGTCAATCCTGAACGGAAGGTCCGATGCACATCGAAATTAAACAAATTCAGGATCTTTCGATCCTACACCCATATTAATTTAAGTTTCATCTCAAATTGGGTGAACAAACTACGTGCACTCTTTACGAAAAAGACTTTTAGAGGGTGTTAACAATGCAAAACTATACCAATTTCAAATTCTTTTGGCCTTTATCCAATTAGTTATGACACCAAACTTTGGAGTGAGATTAATAAGATCAATACAAGCGGTGAATCGTTCGCCCAATGCCCAAAAAGACCCCCTACCTCATAAGACAAAACCGATGATTTGGACATTAAACATACATTATGGAAGAGCTAAATCTGCCTATTGCAGGTCTTTCTTTACGCCTGAAATGTTATCAAAATTATTAATTACACATTAAAAACATGTGTTAGTAAGAAGTTAAGTCATAGAAATAAGCATATTAGAATACGTATTACTAGGTCAGAAGTTAGAATTATGGGGGAAATTCTTACAATAATAGACGATCACAAGGCTATTAAATTATGTAGCAGAAGAGAGTATGCATCAGTCACACATCGGCTGTGGGAGTTTTCGCATGTACTTTCCATGTCTAACAGCGACGCATAGCAGTACATAGTGCTACACAGGAGGAATGGGACACTTTATTACTGCTAACAGATTTGGCTTGCACGTTCCCATTGACATGATCTTCGGGTAAAACAAAATCATCTATGTTTATGGACTGTATTACGTTTCATTTTTAATAGTAAAAAAAAACCCAACATCTACACCTCTTGGTTTACATTGGACAGAGCAGCACATGTATGAACGAGTCCTAATTTATGAATGACCTTTTGTTAGCTACAGTCATAATGTATCAAGTGTTCAGGAAATGTCTTGCAGCGGTTGGGCCCAAACTACAATAGCACACAACAAATTATAAACGTCCCGCATTATGTGATATATCTAATTTTAAAACCGTAATTAAAAAAATCCTGATATCTAAAATAAATTTCTTCGGTAATCATATAAATGCAGTATTAAAACGTCGTGCCCTACCCCACTATCGTCGAACCTTTTTAATCAACTCCACATATACTGGATTTGGGTATTTTCCCCAAATATTTCTCGGAAATATTGTCTTCCTTGTTCGGAAGCGGGTGTCAAACCCTACCTAGTTTTAATTCCCCATCAATTGTGTTCATCTTCAAATTATATGTTTATTTGCATTGGGATTGACATTGGCTAAATTGTAAAGAATGGCAGAGATACTGCAATATTTTATCAAGTTATTCATTTTAGATGTACTCAACAACAATTGGACTTTAATTAACACATCCAATGTTTTAATCCCTGCTAAAGACTTTTAAAACCAAGTAAGTGGAAGTGTAATACTCGCCCGACGTTTCAAACAAATTATTACCTTCCCTCAACACTTATAGTAAGTGCAAGTAATACAGACTCTACTCCTTAGATGTTTCAAACCCCGCAAAAGAACTTTAATTGATACCCCCATTATGGCGTCCAATAATATAAACTGAGACATTCACCTGCGGTGCGGTTGCGAAAATGTGGAGAAATTCCACAGACTGCAAAACGTTGACAGTTTTAATAACCACGTTCGATTGTAGTCAGGTGTACCCAAACGAAATTAAACCATACGACTAAAAAATCAATTTACTCGCATATGGCAATAACATAAGAAAAAATATAACTTGCGCAATAGAATTACAGGACACTCCTCTTAACTAATCAAAAACACTATTATAACAATCCTAGTTACAACCCACCAGTTTCGAGTCATAATTCTTAAACTTAAAACCAATCATAAATAATTGTAAATAAATCCTTAGAAAGTTTTAGTTGTGTGAACACAATAGCTTAAATAAAGTATTTTTCATAAGCATTTAAAGCTTTATTTCATGAATAATTTTACTTGGAGGTAAGCCTTATTACTTTCGCCTAAATACTGTTACCAATTTCCTACAATTAAAACTATTTTTGTTGATTCCAAACCCAATGTGTTATATTTTCAGCAGGGTGTCATGTCACAAGGTTTACATTTTCTGAAACAGCTGACACTACTTCATTTACTGCATGTACCATTTTCAGTCATTGAACTAGGTCCTTGTTGCAAATTTTACTATTTCTCAATTGCACATTGGGGTTTTGTATGTAATCTCACTTTAGAATAGCATATGTACCTTTTGTCTTACAGATTTAAAAAAATAGCCTTATTTTGAAGTAACAATACTAATACTTACAATGTAAAAGGGTTGATTTGTTCAAGGGTTTGGATGTATCTACTGCTTAGCTCCCATTGTAACTCCACCTTAATAGTAAGTGCAGGGGGATTGCACCACACAAAATTTACACAAAAACAAATACACGGACAAGACATCATACTCAGGAAAACACAAACATACAGACAATTCAAAAAAAGTGAATTAATTGTTGGTTTTGCTTTCGATTGGGTTTTTCATAGTTACCATGTAGTACTTAAAGCTGAACCCCGGTTACAAAAATACCGAAATAATTAAATAAAAAATAACGCCCCCCAAGCCGCCATACTTGTTTCCAATTAATTATGAAATAAATATGGCGGACATGGAGGCTTATGACCTGGAAAGGTTAGCCGATCTCACTTCCCATTTTGTCTCTTGTCAGCCACCTGTACTCATCCGGTTTTTTTCTCTACACACGCTTCACCGATTGCTCTATTTTTTCCCCCAACAGTATACCAAATTATTGAAGATTGCAAAATGTCTCATCAGGTACGCCTGTGAATAATTATATGAACTGCGTCTACTACAATATAGCCTAAGCTTTACTCTAAAACAAAAGATGCAAAAAAAAACCGGCTTACCCCAACCTGAAATTTTCAACAAAAACAAATCGCCGACACACATTATTGTCTTCTTCATAGTATTATTATTATTGCCACATCTTCTTGTGAATATCTTGCACATATGTAAATCACCAAAAAAAGTTATCGCAGCATAATGTCCAGTGTAATTATAACTAATACTATTGCAATAAACAGATAGTTTAGATTAGATTTTCACAGGTCGCATAGTATTAGTTATAATTACACTTAGATTATGCTGCGATAACTTTTTTGGTGGAAGTGAGATCGGCTAACCTTTCCAAGTCATAAGCCTCGCCATATTTATTTCATCAATTGCAAACAAGTATGGCGGCATGGGGGCGTTAACTTTTTTTATTTAATTATTTCGGTATTTTTGTAACCGGAGTTCAGCTTTAATTATGAGCAATTACTGTGCTTGATAATGAATGATCAGTTAAATTATTTGTTTTTATTTTAGTTTTGTTACATTCCTAGACCAACCCACCCGGTGCTCTTTTATATTCAACATATATGAAACGATGCCCGAACATATTCAATTTGTGTGTTGTATTTAATGTGCAAATTTATTTAATACCCCCCCCCCCCCATCAACAAGTAATTATATGTATGCTCAAAGGGTAACGCTATCACTCACAACCTTTGAACCATCGGCTATTCTTGGTCAAATAGTACACAGGTACAAAATTGCTCTGGTACATAAAGATTTATTTATAAATTATTTTTCTTAAAACCATAACGTTCATGTCGATTTATAAAAGTGCATACACTTAAGGACGTGTAAATGTTCCAAAATATTACCAAGTACAACATCTTAATTAATAATTCTTAATTCAGGTGAGGTGCATAAATGAATAAACCACATTAATCAGCTAAGTTGTAAGGCTATATGTATTGATTTTTCCTCATGATTTATATTCATTGTAAATTGATACCGATTGTCTAATTGCCCAACAGCAGTTGAATTTGAATCAGTCTGATGGGTATTTGTCAATTTAATGTCGTTGTACATGCCTACTCAGGCTGGGATTCAACTTCAAGGATTTTCAGTATCGGAAAAAAGTCAGCCTTCCGGAAATTAGTGAAATCTGATCCTGTCGTGAAGTCTGTGCTAGTCCATTCATCCCTCAAAATAAATCACAAGAGGACATATCAGATCTTGGCAAAGATGGTTGATCTCTTTGGTGGCACGTTTGGTAAACTTTTAGTATGTTAAAAAGTACATTAAAACTACCAGAATCAGCTGAGAAACCTTTTGTATCAATTTTTTAGGGGTAAACTGTATTTTCACCTGACTACGGTTTACACCACTAAAGGCTAGGGTTGAGACAGCTGGCACCCGGTGGAAAGATTGACTCCCTGAGACATCAAATTACCGATCTGATAACCAAATCCAAGATGCGACGAGGTGCCCACAACCTGAACAAGTCCCAAAACACCGCCCTGCAGGAACTGAAGAAAGACCATAACACCACAATAGTAGCTGCTGATAAAGGGAAATCCACTGTTATAATGGATAAGACTGACTATCTCAACACGGTATCTCATCTACTGGCAGATAAAGCCACCTACAGGAGGATTAGGAAAGATCCCACCCACAGCTATAGCGATAAACATACTGCCCAGTTATTGAACCTGAAAGAACAAGGAAGACTTACCAACCCGTTATTCTACAAGCTCAAGCCATCTCATCCCAGACCTCCATATGCCAGAGCCACGATTAAACCCCACAAGAATCCTATTAAAGCCAGACTCCTAGTATGCTCCAGAGACTCTGTATTTTATAATACAGCGCAACACCTGTCTAAACTCCTCTCCCCATTAGGTAAAGAAGCCCCTTCGTTCATAAAAGACTCTAAAGATTTCTGCGAAAAACTACAGGACCAACCACAAGACATACAGATTCTGTCGTACGATGTCATCGATCTTTTCACTAATATTCCTCGAGATGAAGCACTACGCCACAGATTATCTTCCCTAGAGAACCCACTTGACACCAACCTCAGCACGGAAGACATCATTAACCTCACTAAACCCTGCATTGATTCCACCTACTTTTCCTGGGGAGATGATTTTTACGAGCAAGTACATGGATTACCCATGGGAAGCCCCTTGTCCCCAGTCCTCAGCGAGATCTATATGACTAGTTTTGAAAAGGATGCCCTATCCACTTCACCGGTTCAACCTACAGCTTGGCTTCGTAAGGTAGATGATATTTTTGTCATCCTCAAACAGAACGAAGACCCCAACCTCCTCCTCATCCACCTCAACAACCAAAATAACAGAATAAAATTCACGATAGAAAAAGAACAGCACCAGTACATCAATTATAAGTCGAATCATCCGCACAGCGTAAAGAAAGCTACTGTATCCACTTTAGCGCGCAGAGCCGTGAACATCTGCGACAAAGACTACATCAGAGCAGAACTTGATCACATTGAAACATCTCTAACCAACTTCAATAACTACCCCCGACAATTAGTGCAGAAAATCATCAAAGCCACCACCAATCCTCCTACAGATATAAGCCAACCTAAACCAGATAAACCACCAGTGAGAATAACAATACCTTTTCAAGGCAAACTATCGTACCGCCTCAGAAGACTCCTAACCCCAACAGGCATCCAGGTAACATTTTCCAAAGGAAGAACTCTCAAAGATCTCCTGAAGGCCAGTGGCAAACTTCCCCCAACCAAACAACTGAACCCAAAAGAATGTGTTTATGAAATAACCTGCACGTGTGACAAAAAATACATCGGAGAAACTAGACAGCCTTTAGACAAGAGAATCAGTCAGCATAAATCTAAATCCTCTACTACCAATTCAGCTGTGGCCCAACACACACAATCCAACCCAGGACACAGAATTAAAACGTATAGAACCCTGGCGGCCAACCTACCGACAGAAAAAACCCGCAAAATTATTGAGGCCATACACATTAAAAGAAACAGTCCAGACCTCAACCGCGACACAGGGATATTCCTGCCTCGTGCTTATGATGAACTTATTAAATATACCTAAATTATGTGTTTTCCATCACCCCCACTCATTCTACAGTACAGTGGATAAAAAACCTTTGTGAATTTTTATGAGTTTTATTATTTTTCATTTTTCTAATATTATTATCAATTTATCAGTTATATCCACTCTATTTCTTAGAATTATTACACATATGGGTTACTCTAGTCTAATTGTACATTTAATCACACAGACATATAATGTTAATTACCATTATCTAAACAAACCATGGTATATCATAATTGTATTGTAGGTACTATCCCATTCTGTCGGTAGTATTGTATCGATCATCATAGCTACCTAATTGCTTAACTATACTCAATGGCTACTCTTCACACTTAATTAGTTTTTGTAGAATAAACCCCTTTGATCTTGTTGTTGTCCTGTATGGTTTCATGAATTGTTGTTACAGTTTTCTGTATATATTGATCTCATTATTCTTGTATTACTGTATTAGCTTGATAACGTTGAGAGAATACTCTTCGAAACGTCGCCCAAATAAATAAGTAGCTGTTTTTCCATAAGTATGTGTTTTTTGTGTATTGCTCTACCCAGTTACTAAATGCCTCTTAAAGATTATAAAGGCTAGTAGTTACCCCTATTTAGGTGACAACTAGATTTCACCCGAATTGGTGTAAATTTCTTTATTATTTTTAACTGTGTATAATGACATAACGCTCCCAATGACATAACGTACCTACCCTGACAATGAAATGTAACCCACCCACACTGAAATGTAACGCACCAACCCCGCTCGACAATGAAATGTAATACACCAACCTCGACAATGCAATGTAATGTACCAACCCTGACAATGTTATATACGCAACGCACCCACGCTGACAATGGTATGTAATCATTTTCCCAAGAATTGATTGGACACGTTTTAATTTTCCCACGACATGAAATGGGGTTTAACATCCTACTGTTCTGCTTCGAGTGGGCTAATGAAGGCGGGCATACGCTATACAGTGTATGCAAAATAATGGTAAATTTCAACTGTAAAGGGTTATTTTATGTGCACACTGGGGCTTGTGTTTCTGTCCTATCTACACAACCAGACGCCGTGATCGTCTAGTATTTTCACTTGTTGTATTTGCTTCCCCTTCACGTTGTGTATTTACTTCTTACTGTTTTCTCAGTTAAGACGTTTGTCTTACCAGGAATAGCATACAACAGTTCGTTTTTACATTTTATATATCATAGCTGCTTACATATGCTACAATGCATTAAAGAATAAAGTATCTCCGGAATATAATGAAAATCTGCCTTAAAAGTTTGCACTGATTTCTTTTATATCACGCACAGAAGATGCTATTCATGACTTTGAACCCGTGCAATTACCGATATGATTAGCTATCGGTGAAATCCAGAGTAAATCTGGACTCATCGGAGAACACTACATGCGCCCATCGACGATTACCCCAATTTCTACGCTGCCTACACCATTGACGCCTGTTTGCCATGTGCTGGCGAGTTAATGGAGGCACAACACGCGGTCGTCGCGCATGCAAATGGCCTGCATGTAGCCGATTTCTAATCGTTTGGGGTGTAACTCGAATTCCTGTAACTTGGTTGAATTTAACAGATTTATATCCAAGCAAATGGCTGTATAATCCATTCACCCAGAACACAGTCTATATTTTCTAAACATGACATTCCTAGCTTTTAATTACACATAATATAGTATCATTCAACTCACTGTAATCACATGTCTTTTACACATGTCAAATTTAACACGGTGTGAATACCTATTGTTTATAATAACCAGACTAAAAAGATTAAAGTGACATGTAAAATTACAAATTCATAACCACCTCGCGTGAACAATTTAAAGCAAAATTTAATAAATTACACAAAATAGCATTTAGCAAATACATATACTATTCAAAAAAAGTAGGGGATATTTGATTTTGGGGGCATAATACTAAAATATGCAAATGACTACGAAAAAAGTCACTATAGAACCTAACAGAAGAAACATTTCCAGTTACATGTGACGCCCAAACGCACCAATAGCTACCGCATGGAATGCAGGTGATGCTTGGGATCATGGGGGTCCAACCCAAGATTTGCACTCTGACTTTGAATGTTACAGTCATTGTGGCATTGAATTCCAGGGTGGAAACCAGAAAACAAATTTTGATATGCGTCGGCTTACCCAAAATGAAAGGTTACGTGCCCTTGGCATGCTACAGATCGGCACAACACAGGCGGTTGTGGCGCGGACGATGAATGTTTTTCAGTCTGTCATAAGCAGGCTATGGTCCAGATACCGTGATACACAATCTGTACAGGACAGACCACGCTCAGGTCGACCAAGGGCGACAACTCAAGCCCATCGTGTCATCACAGCAAATCAGATCAGCGCTCGTCTTCAAACAGACACTGGTGTGAGAGTGAGTGGTCAGACGATTCGGAATCGACTGCATAGGGGTCACCTTCGCGCCCGACGTCCTCGCGTGATCCCTTGTTTGAGAGATCATCACATTCAGGTAAGACGTCGTTGGTGTAGGGATCGTCAACACTGGGATAATCGACGCTGGAGCAATGTGATGTTTTCAGATGAGTCAAGGTTCACTGTTGATTTTTTTGGACAGACGTAGGATGGTGTGGCGTCGTCGAAACGAGCGCTTCCAAGACGTTAACGTCATCAGACATGATCGATTTGGGGGTGGTTCTGTTATGGTGTGGGGAGGCATCACTGTTGCTGGAAGAACGGCTTTACATGTTGTTGCAGGGCGTGTTACAGGCCAGTACTACCGGGACAACATCTTGGCAGTCCATGTTGTGCCGTTCGCACGACGTCATGGCCGCCGTTTCATCTTCTGCCAATGTCCAAGAACTTGCTGCTGCGTTGCAACAGGAATGGGACAATCTGGACCAAAATGACCTTAGACGTCTCATTAGGAGTATGCCACGTCGGATCAATGCTTGTTTGGCAAACAGAGGAGGATTTACCCGTTACTGACTTGGTTGTGATGCTGTGGTAACTTTGCTGTTTGACCCCGGGTATCATTTTACCCTTATAATGGTCAGTCTGTGCCTTACTTAGTCTAACGATCATTTGGAATAAATCGACGAATGTGAACTTCATTTCATTTTGTCATTTGTTTCTTCGTCAGTTTCATTAGGTGACTTTAATAACACTTAAAAATCAAATAACCCCTATTTTTTGGAATAGTATATATACGAAAGCCCCCACTTCATAAAGCCCTTCTCTCAATTTTATATCATAATCTCTTTTCATGCGCTTTTGTGCCATCCCTAAATTTTCTCTAGTGACTTCATGTGCCAATATCGCAGCTTCTTCCAGATCAACTAAATATTGATTTGTCGTTCGTACATTCCGATTTTCTGGACTCCCAAACCTAAGATTTACTGGAATATTTATTTCCCTGCCTAGCATTAACCTTTTTGGGGTAAATCCGGTCTGTCTGTTTACCGACGACCTTAAAGCGCCAGCCAATTGAGCTAGATGTTGATCCCAATTGTCCTGTTTCTCATCTACGGAACATTTAACAGCGTCCTTTAGTGTTCTGTTAGTGTTATACCTTTCCGCTTGGCCATTCGAAGAAGGACGATACGGAGTAGTTCGCGCTTTATGGATTTGCATCTGATGACACAATTCTTTAAACAAATCACTCTGAAAATTCCTACCTTGATCAGTGAAAATTTGGAAGGGATACCCTTTTGTGAGGATAACGGAACACACTACCCATTTTGTAAACTGATCTACCATCATTAGAATATGTTCACCCCCCCCCCCCAAGTTGACCTCGGCAAGGGTCCAAGGAAATCTAAATGTACCCTTTCCATGGAAAAACCAGACTGATAGGACACTAAACCTGAACGAGCATGGAAAGTAGCCTTCTTACAAGTACTACAAACCCTACAGTTTTGCAAATAAGCTGCCACATCCTTGGACATACAATACCAGAAATAATTCATTCCAATTTTCTGTTGGGTTCTCTTTAAACCTTGGTGTCCGGCTGAAGGGAGATAATGACACAAAGCGATAATTTCTTGTATACAATTTTTAGGCACCACTAATTGAGACGACCCATCCGCGGGATCCAAACTGACTCGAATTATCCTCCCAATCCGAGAATAACTCTTGTGACAATATTCTATTTACAACCGGTTCCTCAGGAATCCTAGATAAAAAAGGTACCGATTCCTCTACTTCTATAAAGTCAGCCCAGTCTTCATAGGCCTTACAACAATATTTACACCCCCCACAAGGCAAAGCTTCCGGTAGAATTTGTGTCTTGAAATCGGGACAAGGGCCTAGCTCGGGCGTTAAGAAATCAGCATTCACGTGGATCACGTGACTTTTGAGCATATAATGATGAAAAACACGTGCAAACACAAACTCGTGAGGTCAATCGATGCAAGTTTCCTTAAACTGAACACGCAACTTGAACTGGAAAAACAAAATTAAAATTGTTATTTTCATCTTTGTTAGAAAATGCCGCGCCTTTCAAATGTAGAACGTCTATGTTCTATAGGTAGGCTCTATGCTGGTCACTCCAGGAAGATCAAGCAATACGATTACGTCATCTTAGAAACAGATTTGTCACTGCAACTTCCACAAGTAGAGAGATGTTTGGTGGAAGGGTAACTGCACAGACTGTTCGAAATCGCTTGCAGGCTGCTGGTCTTCGAGCTCGGAGGCCCTATAATGGACCAATATTGACACCTCTTCATCGCCGTAACCGACTTGTGTGGGCCACAAGACACATAAGATTTACTCAAAGACAGTGGAATTCGGTTGTCTTTAGTGACGAATCTCGATTCACTTTGAGATTTGCCGATGGCAGGGTCCGAGTGTACCGCAGACGAGGTGAACGTTACGCTAAAGTATGCGTCGGAGAAGTTGACCGATTTGGTGGCGGCATCGTCATGGTTTGGGGTTCTTTTTGTGCACATGGACGTTCTCCTCTTGCTATTGTCCAAGGGAACTTAAATGCTGTCTAGTACAAGGATCAGATTTTGCAACCTGTTCTTCTTCCGTTTATGCAGAGACATGGGCCTGGACTAACGTTTCAACAAGACAATGCTCGACCCCATACATCAATTGCTACCCATAATTTTTTAAGAAATGCCTTTATGCAAGTCCTGGATTGGCCGTCGCTTAGCCCCAACCTTAATCCTATTGAACACATCTGGGACGAACTGGGTCGACGTGTTCGTCAGCAAGTGAATCCACCACTGACGTTGCAGGACCTTCAACATGCTCTTGCTGAGCAGTGGCGACGTCTTCCTCGGGTAGTGTTTACTAATGTTCTGAGATCCATGAGAAGACGTTGTGTGGCAGTACGAGACGCTAGAGGAGGCCACAACCGTTAAACACTTTATTCCGATTGTTCTCCAAGTCTGTGAATTTCATTTTGGGGGGTACTGTGACATCACGAACGTTATCAATGTGAAGGACTTTCGGCGAGACGTATTCTTGCTTTCTGTTGATGTCAAGGTCGTCTGAGCACAACATAACACTAAAATATATTATTCAAAAAAAAGTAGGGGATATTTGATTTTGGGGGCATAATACTAAAATATGCAAATGACTACGAAAAAAGTCACTATAGAACCTAACAGAAGAAACATTTCCAGTTACATGTGACGCCCAAACGCACCAATAGCTACCGCATGGAATGCAGGTGATGCTTGGGATCATCATGGGGGTCCAACCCAAGATTTGCACGACTCTGACTTTGAATGTTACAGTCATTGTGGCATTGAATTCCAGGGTGGAAACAGTTTAATTGTTTTAGTGACCAGAAAACAAATTTTGATATGCGTCGGCTTACCCAAAATGAAAGGTTACGTGCCCTTGGCATGCTACAGATCGGCACAACACAGGCGGTTGTGGCGCGGACGATGAATGTTTCTCAGTCTGTCATAAGCAGGCTATGGTCCAGATACCGTGATACACAATCTGTACAGGACAGACCACGCTCATGTCGACCAAGGGCGACAACTCAAGCCCAGGATCGATTTATCCGTACCTTGGCCTTGAGAAATCATGTCATTACAGCAAATCAGATCAGCGCTCGTCTTCAAACAGACACTGGTGTGAGAGTGAGTGGCCAGACGATTCGGAATCGACTGCATAGGGGTCACCTTCGCGCCCGACGTCCTCGCGTGATCCCTTGTTTGAGAGATCATCACATTCAGGCAAGACGTCGTTGGTGTAGGGATCGTCAACACTGGGATAATCGACGCTGAAGCAATGTGACGTTTTCAGATGAGTCAAGGTTCACTGTTGATTTTTTGGACAGACGTAGGAGGGTGTGGCGTCGTCGAAACGAGCGCTTCCAAGACGTTAACGTCATCAGACATGATCGATTTGGGGGTGGTTCTGGTATGGTGTGGGGAGGCATCACTGTTGCTGGAAGAACGGCTTTACATGTTGTTGCAGGGCGTGTTACAGGCCAGTACTACCGGGACAACATCTTGGCAGTCCATGTTGTGCCGTTCGCACGACCTCATGGCCGCCGTTTCATCTTCCAGGATGACAACGCAAGATGTCACAGGGCCAGGATCGTTACAGGTTACCTCCAACAACAGAACATCACCACATTACCTTGGCGAGCACTGAGTCCCGACCTCTCCCCCATCGAGCATGTCTGGGACATGCTTGGACAGAGGTTACGTCAACGTCAACAACGTCCTGCCAATGTCCAAGAACTTGCTGCTGCGTTGCAACAGGAATGGGACAATCGGGACCAAAATGACCTTAGACGTCTCATTAGGAGTATGCCACGTCGGATCAATGCTTGTTTGGCAAACAGAGGAGGATTTACCCGTTACTGACTTGGTTGTGATGCTGTGGTAACTTTGCTGTTTGACCCCGGGTATTATTTTACCCTTATAATGGTCAGTCTGTGCCTTACTTAGTCTAACGATCATTTGGAATAAATCGATGAATGTGAACTTCATTTCATTTTGTCATTTGTTTCTTCGTCAGTTTCATTAGGTGACTTTAATAACACTTAAAAATCAAATATCCCCTACTTTTTTTGAATAGTATAGTTGCCTTAAACCAAATATTAAAAATCTAGTCCCCAAAATCCCGAGTGTCAAGTTTTTAATTTGGCTGAGTATATCATCTAAGAAAGCCAATGCTATATTCAAAGTTAATCCATGCATTACTAAATTGATAGCCCTGGAAAATGTGGACGGGCTGTTCGTGAGTCCAAATGGGAGTCTACGGAATTCAAATAATCCATACTTAGTTATGAAAGCGGTCTTTTTCTGATCTTCCTCCTTTAAGGAGATTTGATAATAAGCATTTGCCATGTCCATTTTAGAGAAAAACCTACTACTCCCCACTGTATCAATACATTCCACGATCAAAGGTAAAGGGAAATTATCTTTGACGGTTACATCATTAAGATTTTGACCCTGTCTGATAAAGTGGGTGGTCAACTTCTACCCCAGCACTAATTTGAAAAAAAAAAAAATCAGTACATAGTAATTTTGTGTGGACTTGTTTTAGGGTACCATATTCACATTGTCCTTATAGTGTAACTTTTTCTTTCATGGTCGCAAGTAGAATTTCTAATGGATGGTTTTAAAGTGCTAAGCACATAGTATCCATAGGTGTAAAAAATGACCGGAAAGCAACATACTTAAAATATACAGCTTATTTAAAAGTGCTAAAAATAAGCTTTTGTGATACATTTTTTTGCAAATTTAATTAGAGAAATAAAATTTTTGACTTTTATAGGTTTTCATCATATCCATAGCCATTATTTGTACCATGTTGTACTCTATATAAGTGTGTATTTGTATTTATTGTGTATTTGGTATTGTGCCTTTAACATATTTGTTGTATTGTCTCTTTAAGATTTCATTTTCAAACAAGTTACCGAAAATGGCTACAAAATGTTTTCACTATTCATTTTGGGACACATCGACTGATTTCTACAATACAGAAATGTGGAAGCTTAAATATTAACGGCAACGAAGCCTAATTGCGTCGAAGTGGGTGACATTGAACAGTGTAGTATGGCAGCTACAGCTCTCGGGCACCGTTAGCTGCACCTTCAGGGCCGGATTTAGAATAAGAGAGGCCCTAGGCAAACCCCCTGAACAAGGCCAACGACATGGACCTTGGGGCCCTGGGACAAGCAACTCGGTGAGAGGGTGGGTCGGGGGAAGTCATGTGGTTGCTGATTCGAATCTCACTTTTAGGTGAATTTTTCATTTTCGTTGGATTATATTATTTAAAATAATGTCTATTTGAGAGTAATAGATATGTTTGTTAAGATTGAGAACGTCGAAATTCCAATGGAAGGTCGTGGTCAACTGCAGAAGTCAATTCCTGTCGACGCCAGATGAGGCATGAACGATTACAGGCCTTGAAAGTATTTTTTTTCAAGATATTTTTATAAAACAGATACTAATGTATTTTATGGCTGGTAGTAAACACCATATGAATGAAAAGGAAAATAAATGTTAGGTTTTTTTTTTTTTTTTTTTTTTTTATCTACTACGGTTAATTATCTCCAAAATAGGGAAATTACAGATTAATTTCATGGGTTATATTTTCCTTTACCTAGTTTTTGTCAAGTCGATTCCGGTCATTTTTATTTTTTGTATCAAATGTTGGGAGGTTGCTTGTTCACGGGCCATAAATTTTTTAAACCCACCCCATGAAAGAAGTAGCTATAGGGTGTCAAACTTTGGGTGACGAAAAATGGGGAATTTAGACCGGCTTTGATATCCAGTCCGTATACAGATTTTGTTCGCCAGAATCGTCTGAAGTTAATATTGTGGTAACAGCACTGAGTCATCGATAAACAGTGTGAGTTTGGTCTTTCTGCTACGTATAGTAAAGGTGTAAGGACTTGCCAAAGTTGGTATTTGAGAAAAGACAGATTTTGGCAATTTCACCATATGGAAAATGTTTTTATAATTTTCTCATACAGGAATTGAAAGATTTTATCTAATATTGCACATTTGGTTTTGGGACTATACCAACTTATAAACCAAATTTGGTCAAAATCTGTGATTGAAGCCTTAGCACTTTCTGTATAGTGCTCTATAATCAATACACCACCTAACGGAACCATCGGGTTTCCTTATCAAAAAGGGGGGGTGGATAGCTGAATGGTTAGTGTGCGCGCGCTGTATCATAAAGTCTGTCATTGAGTCGACCGGCGTGGTTTCGAATCCCCGATTGTACGTGACAAGGAGTAGAGTCGCCTGTCCAACCTCGTGGGTTTTCTCCGGGTCCTCCGGTTTCCTCACACTGCTAAAGACCCCTACGCGCAAGCGAATTATTGAAATAAAATTAAACCATATGTTAGTCCCGAAATGACCTAGTTTGTGTCGAGTGGACGTTAAACCCCATTTCTCTCTCTCCTCATCAAAACCGGTGGACTCGTCCAATCAGACGAGGATGGATGAATTATTTTAGCTTCTTACATTTTCTTTATTAAGGATTCCTCCTCGTTGGCAAAACTAATTGGCGTACGACGAATCCGTTACTTGATCGGTTTAGCGCTGCCCGTATCTATAAAATGTTCCAAGACACCAAAACTACCCAAATCATATTCCGTTTTAGCAAAAACATCCTGAAACTCAATTAAGACTTTAGCTAATAACTGGGCCTGTTCCCCTGGTAAGTTACTTGTAGATTTTTCGAATAATGCGACCAAATGCTGCGGAGGGCTCCTATATCCTTTTTCCAACACTTCATCCTTACTACCTTCCGCTTGGAGGATGGAGATATTTTCTACTTCTACCGCTTTACCTATAACTTCCGTATTTTTCAGAACTACCGACTCATTTGAGCAATTAATTACACACACATTCGGTTGACTCCCTGAATCATTTAATGTTTTACTTATTAACACATCATTCCGTTCCATCGGCTCTACCATGCATGAACCCACACCCCCTGGATGAACCTGACACCTTAACCTAAGAACCGTTTTAGGGGGAACGATAGTTCTACTGGGACTGTTACTACATAAGAATTATTACTTTGTAACTTTATAGTTTCATCCTCAGTGATTGGACACTGATTCCCTAGATCCAAAATCATATTCTTAGCCATTAAAACATTTAGACCTATTATCACATCATTGGAAATATCCGCTACATAAACAAAATCCTCCAAACTAACCTTCCCAATCCCAATTTGAACAGAGCCTATAATAAAGCCCTCTAGTTTAGCCTTACCCGCCGTATTTAAACATGCATCCTTAATCTTCAGAGGTTTCTCAGGTAACTTATCATAAAATACCTTAGATAAAATGGAGATCTCACCATCCGTATCAATTATTCCATTAGCATTTACTGTTTGAATTTCCACCGGTATCCGTAAAGAATACGGAGAATAACCCGGCAAGTCTGGTCTAGATGTTCCCAGGTCCTTTTTAATCTCTGAGGACGAGTTCCGACCCGTAGAGTCGCCCTTTATCAGTTTAACGCTTGTTGGTCTTCTGAAAATGTTACCTTAGCAGCGGATTTATTTAGAGGACATTCCCTAGCAAAATGTAAAGGGGAGCTACATTTAAAACATTCCCCTGAATTCCACCCCCTGGGTGAAGGAGACCTGCTACGTGGTATTCTACACAATCTTTCTACCACGCTAGTTAATTTTTTAACGTCCTCTTTAATAGAATTAATCTCTTTTACACTCTTTATCCTCGGACTTCGGGGACTTTGTTGCAGAATCCACCCTGACTGGTGACGGACTAGTCTGTCGACAATAGGGCTGGTTCGGGGGGTGGACCTATATTTGGACTGTCATAGCGTCTATTTGGAGATCGTGATCGATTTAAAGTCACCCTACCTTCATAATTTAACGGGATAGAATCAGAAACATGTCGGTACCATTTTAACCTATTCACAGTTTCATCAAAATCCAACAAACGTAGATTGGCGACATACCTACTTCCCTCGATATCCCTACTTCCTGATAATAACCTTGAGATAGCTGTTTTGCAACAAATTGCCTGGGCAAGACCGGGAAAGCTTTATCAGCTAACATCTGAACCCGGACTGGCAAATCATCCAGACTCTCCCTTGGATCCTCCTTTGCTTGCAGAAAAAGACTTTCCATTTGTTCCGGAAATTCCACAAAGCCAAACCGACGACCTAATTTTATCATGAGATCTTCAAAAGGTTAAATATATATCTACAACTTCTATTCAAATAACAGAAGTATTCGCTAGCCTTCCCAGTTAAACAATAACATAAACAATCTCTACACAATTCGTCATTATTAATCCATACCAGACCTTTAGCATATCTGTAAAACCTTTCAAAAACATCCCATAACCCTTTGTTATCCTCTTCCCCACTAAACACAAGATTTCTCGGAATTCTACCATAATCCACCACATTCCCTTTTAATGACCCCCTATCACCTACCCCAGGGGTTTCCGGAATACAAAAAAGGTTCCCTGAACACAGGCATAGCCGGCAACCTACGCTTGGTTTTTAGTGCTGGAGTAAAACCCATGTCCGTAGGATTAGCCTTGATATGATTCTCTGCCTCTTTGTCTGAAGATGCATTTAGCCATACACCCTATTGTTCCAGATCATATGCACTTTTCTCGTTAGTCGACTTTTCCCTAACTTGTTGCCTTTCCTCATGACGGCTAGCGAAATATTCTATAACTTCCGTAATCCGCTTTAACATATCAGAAAACGAATCTCCCTCCATTTAGGAATCCGAGGAGGCCATATTAAAAGGTTTCATACTACTTACTATCGTTAGAAACACTTTAAATTTATTTGACTTACCAGAAAAAACAAATTGTTGAAATTCAGTGTCAAGTTTTTAATTTGGCTGAGTATATTAACAGACCCCAATAGCCCGTCTTGGGCGAGCGTACTGCCCCCTAAACACTCTGTTTTTCTCCACTAAGTGGCTGCCAAAAGTTAACACTAGCAACACCAACTTTCCTTCCCCGCTAAAATTTTTAAGCTCAACAGCGGCAATAAAGTGATTTGCCTAAGTATAGAAAGTTAGATAAGCTTACATGTAACCTCTTCGTCTTGATAGCTTACACTAATACTAACTAGGTCTGCTTGACTTGAACAGGTGAACTCCGAAGTGTCGTCTGCGACCTCTGATCCAACGCCAGTTTCTTATATACACCTCATGCACGTGCATCTCACATCGAGTCTGCATTTGGGCGACCCGTACATGTTCATGAGTTTAGGCGTTCTCTGGATACAGTTTAGTTTGGGCGAGTCAAACCAACTCGACAGTAGAAAAGTGTTACTGTGGCTGAATAGGATATAAATCAGGTATGTTATTATCTAAACCGTATCACAAAACACAACACACCTCCCAGTTTTTAAAAAGACCCCCAAAAATGACTAGGGCTAAACCCAAAAAGGTGGCTGTGGCTGAATAGGATATAAATCAGGTATGTTATTATCTAAACCGTATCACAAAACACAACACAGTAAAACTTTGTGGTTGCTAAGACTCCTGTAACAAGAAATTGAAGAATAAGACTACACACAAGTTTTTCCCCTCACATCAAGATATTTACCAAAAAATCAAGAATTAAAAACTTCACAAGTATTATATGAAGAATTTATTACTCCTCTTGTTTACATTTCATTTTACTTATCTGACAAAAGAAATAAAAATGTCTACTTCTGTCCCAGAACATGAAGAATATCCGACACCTAAATACCCTATTAATGTTAAAGTTACGGAAGAAACTGTCCATACCAGTTCTACAGTTGTAAAAAGAAAGGAAAGAATAGAAAAGGATACACGAGTAGACAGAACTGAAACAATAGCGACTTCAATAAGAAGTTCCGCGAGATCAGAGAAAAGAGCTGATATAGCAGCTAAAGCAGCCAAATTGGAAGTGGACTTAGAATTTCATCAATTAGAATCTGAGAAACTTGCAGAGCTTAAGAAAATACAGATTACCAAAGAATTGGCTCAAGCTAAGGCAGAAATTGAAATTTTAGATTCTGAATCCCATTCCAAATCTTTATTTTCAAGACCACCAACAGAAAAAGGAAATAATGATCATCTAAATAAATATTTAGAGACACAAGTTAAGAGTGTTGAAAGGAACAAACCTCCAAGTATTTCCCCAATCCCTGACCAAGTGGAACAACCCACAGATAGTATTATTCACCAACTAGTGGACTTACTAACCAAAAGATGGGACAAGGATACCTTGCCTAAACCTGAACCAGATGTATATAAGGGTGATCTGACCATGTGGACTGATTGGATTTCCACCTATGAAACACTTGTAGAAAGCAAGAGTTTATCGACTATTGGCAAGTTGTATTACCTGGGCAAATACACTGCAGCGGATGCCAAAGAAACCATTAAAGGATACCTTCCTTTAAGAACACCAGATGCTTACCGTGATGCCAAGAAATCACTTCAAGATAGATATGGTAACCCACTTTTAATTGCAGAGGCCTATAAGAAAAACCTTAGGGACTGGCCAAAGATTCCATATAATGATGGTATCAGTCTTAGAAAGTTTTCCGACTTCCTTCTACACACTAAAACTGCCATGGATACTGTGAAATATCTAGAGATCCTGGATGATCCAGATGAAAATAAGAAACTGTTAAGAAAACTGCCTCTTCACATTGTAAACAGATAGAGTAGAATAGTGGATAGAGCCATTGAAAAATTTGATTATTCCGATGATGAATTCGAAGAGAAACGCCCAGAAGGACGACAACAAGAATCAAGATATCCCACATTGTTGAATTCTGCAGTTTTCTCAAGAAAGAAGCCAGGATTGCATGTAATCCTGTAACCTCAAATCTCAGGTCAGAAGAAGAAAGCGATAGGAATAAAAATAGGGATAGAAAATTTGAAAGCCCAAAGAAGAGAACCTTTAGTAGTTATGCAACAGCTGCTATAGAAGAAAGCGAATCAAGAAACAAGAATTATCAAGAAAGGAAGCCCGACGAAGAACAAAAGAATTGTAGAATGTGTAAGAAGAATAACTGTAAAGATTTGAATACCTGTGAAGAATTTCTAAAACTTGCCTTACCAGAGAGAAGAGAATTTATAATATCGAAAGGACTGTGTAATGGATGTTTCGAAACTGGACATATACGAAATATCTGTCAGAACAAAAGGAGGTGCGAGAAATGTAACTGGAACCACCCTACATCTTTACACGATCAAGAAATCTATTTAAAATACAAGAAAATAATGCAACAAGAACGATCAGCGGCTTCCAACTGGACCAAGTATTTTGGGGACTGTATCCAATCACACTCCTTAATCATACCAATTAAGTTATTCCATAAAGATCACCCGACCAAGAAGATACTGGTTTATGCAGTAATGGATGAACAATCTGACACCTGTTTTGTCGGAGATGAACAAACAAAAGTCTTGAATTGTGAAGGAATAAATGTCAACTTAGGCCTACCAACAATCCTTGGCGAAGACGTTATAACGAGCACCAAGATTTTTGGATGGATTATACAGGACATTCACGAAACCATAGAAATTTCATTAGCCCCTACCTACACACGAGAAACCATCCCAACAAGGCGAAAACAAATCCCGATACCCGAAACCTGCAAGAATTGGCCACACCTCAACAAGATTTCATCTGAAATTATGCCCTAGAAAGATGTTGAAATAGGACTCTTAATTGGAATAAACTGTGCCAAAGCTTTAAAGCCTCAAGAAGTTATTCCTGGTAATGGGAATGACCCTTATGCTATTAGGACAATGTTAGGGTGTGGAATCGTTGGAATGATTAACCCATCATGTCGGAGATTTACTGAAGAACCAAGAAATGAAAAGAAAGACCATTTTGTTTACAAAACAGAATGTAAAGAATTATTAACTCAAGTAAATCAGATATTTAATTTCGACTTTAACTCCAAAGAAGAAGAAGAAAGGTCTTACTCACAAGAAGATAAAAGATTTATCAAGATTGTGGAAGAAAATATTGTTCATTTAGATAATAATCACTATCAGTTACCCCTACCACTAAAGAAAGAGAATATTGAGCTTCCTGAAACAAAGAATTAGCGCTTTCCAGATTAATGACACTGAAGAAAAGATTGAAGACAGGTAAGAAGTATAAAGAAGACTACTGTACCTTTATGGAAGATATTATCCAAAAGAATTATGCTGAAAAGGTCCCACAAGATACAACAGGAAATGACCCGTCATGGATCATCGCTAGCCACGGAGTTTATCATCCTAAGAAAAAGAAAATCCGAGTCGTATTTGATTGCAGTGCGATATACCAAGCTAAGTCCTTAAATCATCTGCTATTACAGGGACCGGATCTGCCCAACAACCTCCTGGGAGTACTCTGCCGATTTAGAAAGGAACATATAGCATTTACATGTGATATCCAAGCCATGTTTTACCAAGTATCAGTTGAAGAGAAGTATAGAAACCTCCTTAAATTCGTATGATGGGAAAACAACAATTTTGATAAAGAGCCGATCGAATACCGCATGACTGTGCACTTATTCGGTGCATCATCATCACCCTCTTGCTCCAAGAGCTGCAGATGACCACGAAGAAGAATGCGGATCGCCAGCAGCTAACTTCGTCCGAAACGACTTCTGCGTAGACGATGGACTGAAGTCAGTTAAGACCCCAGAAGAAGCAGTTTGTCTTATAAAAAGCACTCATAAATTATGTAGTAAAGGTGGTTTCACTCTACACAAGATTGTGTCTAACTCAAGTAATGTCCTGCAAGAAATCTCACCTGACGATAAAAGTCAAAGCAGCAAAGATTTGGATTTCACCCAAGATGAAATACCTATTGAGAGAGCACTTGAAGTCACCTGGTGCATTGAATCAGATACCTAACAGTTCCGGATTCAACTTAAAGACCAACCCCTAACCAGAAGAAGATTGTTGTCGACTGTTAGTTCAATATTTGATCCCCTCGGCCTGGTATCGCCATTCGTATTGATTGGTAAACGTATCCTGCAACAACTTTGTCAAGAAGGTCAAGACTGGGATCAAAGAATACCAGATTCTATTCGTCCTACGTGGCAGAAATGGAGAACAGAAATATTACAAGCCCCCAGACTTTGGTGAACCGGAAGTTATAGAAGTTCACCATTTTTCTGATGCCTCCACTAATCGATATGGCCAATGTTCGCACCTTCGTCTTATCAACAAGGAGAATGAAGTCCATTGTTCTCTGATATTGTCCAAGTCAAGAGTATCCCCCCTCAAGCCTGTTACCATTCTGAGATTGGAATTAACTGCGGCTGTAGTTTCAGTGAAGATTAGCCAGATTGTATATAAAGAACTTCAGTATACAAGACCAGTAGGAGAATACTTCCACACCGATAGTCAAGTTATATTTGGCTACATAAGAAATGAAGCCCGTAGGTTTCACACTTTTGTTGCCAATCGTGTACAAAGGATTAGAGACCATTCATCACCAGATCAGTGGAGTTACGTTGAATCTAAAAATAATCCAGCAGACGATGCTTCACGAGGCCTTTGGGCGGCAGAACTAATCAACAATACCAGGTTGTGGAATGGCCCAGAATTTCTTTGGAATCGTCAAGAATCAAATCAACAATTCGATATCTCCACATAGAGGCCAGACTAGTGACAGAAATGGCAAAACAGCTGATCAAAAATTGGTGTTTCTTAAACTTATGTTGGGACAAATAGCAAACCCTGGAGAATTTAGTCACCGTTCTATGGTTACGCTTACTCCACCCAGCTTTACCTAGACTGATCAAACAGAGATATGGTACAAATCTACCCAATTGCACCATTTCATAGCTAAAACCTGAAATATTTCTTGCCTTACCAGCTTTATTAGACGAACTCGAAACAGCTGAGGAAGTTAGATGTATGCGAATGGGCCCTGGATCAAAATTTCAAACGACCTCGAAAGTAACACCGAGATTCGCGCCTCCCCTGCCTCAACATCACCTTACCCCACTAAATGTGGTTGGAGAAACTAAGTTAGTTTAGACTATCCCGTGACCATCACATACTCAAATTCACAGCACTTGTCGTCGAGTCCATGGATTTTGAAATTCTATTGTTGTGAATGATGTTGCTGTTCGCCGTGCTAAGCTACAAGTCATCCTCGGTGATAAGATTTACCCTTATGGTTTAAGCGCTGTTAAGACTGCTCCCTCGGTATAACGGCTGGGGACCTTGTGACTTGGGATATAGCGCGGGACAGTGGGGCTCTGGCACACTGGATACGATCTTCCGTTCTTTTTCTTGCTCCTCGGGTCGGCCGTGTTGTCTATAGCGGGTTTTCTAATACTGAACTCATCACCAGGTTGGGTAAATCAAACAACAACCAATGTTTAATGCTTATAATATATTAAACTCGACAGAGTTAAAAGTAATAATTATAACAATTTGAATGGGGAAGTCGGTAGTTGTGGGGTGACATTGATAAGTAATGATGAGTACGTAAAACTTTGTGGCAGACTCAATAATTCTTGGGAGTGTATACTTTTATATATCTTGCAAAAGTCCCACTTTTAGGGCGTGGCCAGGTGGGCTTGAGGACGATCTGACTTGAGGAAAGTCCCAACATTTTTGGTTAGATATTCGAAAAATAATATGTTTTCCAAGTATGGATCTTTGTTTCTAGTAAGTTTCAGCCATGTAACTTATGGCCATATAAAAAGCCCCATTTTTAGGGTGTGGTCGGAAATACTTTAGAGCGATCTGACTTGGAGAAAGCCCCCAAATTTTTAGTTAGATTTTTGAAAACTGTATTTACCAAGTGTGGATCTTTGTTTCTGGTAAGTTTCAGCCATGTAACTTATGACCATATAAAAAGCTCCTTTTTTAGGGTGTGGTCGGACATACTATAGAGCGATCTGACTTTGGGAAAGCCCCCAAATTTTTGGTTAGATTTTTGAAAATTGTATTTACCAAGTGTGGATCTTCGTTTCTGGTAAGTTTCAGCCATGTAACTGCTGACCATAGTATTAGCCCCGTGAGGCGATATTGGGTGTGGTCTGACTTGGGGAAAGCCCCGGAAATTTTGGTTAGATTTGTGAAATATTTACTCCGACTATGGATACCATTGTCCCTAGAACGTTTCAGCCATGTAACTTATGACCTAATTTTAGGCCTCCCTGGGGGCTACTTTAAGGTGATGCTGCGGCTATACGCCCCAGCAGTGCCCGATCTGACCAACTGATTTTTACTCGTACGGACACCTGCTACAAATTTGGGGGATCAAACCTTTTGTAACTGATGACCATATTATTTTGTCATTAGCTCCTGGACTATAAAATTTATTGTTTTCATTAGCTCCTGGACTATTACTAGAGAAGAGGTAAGTACCAAAAACTTACACATATAGTCTAAATATAGAACTACGGAGCGCTTTTCCGGAAAACGAAATATAAATAAGATAGCTACGGCTACCGGTTACAGAAAATGCGCATGCTCGAAGACTGTCAAGGCATTACCCTAATAAACACAAACATCAAGTTTGAACATTTTACCTCAATTAATTGAGAGTTATTGTGTTCCAAAGTTTCGACAAATCAGATTAAGGTATCTACGTAGCCAAAGCATAAAATGGTTATTATCGACCTTAGTCAAGGTATTGATTTAATGAAACTATACACGAAGTTTCACCACTCTGACTCAATTAGAATCAAAGCTATCGAGCTCTAAGTCTCGACCCATAATTGCGTATCTCTCTGAGAAAAAAAAATCCTTGTCGAACTTATTCAGGTTACTGATATAATCAAACTATTCACCAAGTTTCACCACTCTTGCTTAATTAGAAACAAAGTTATCGTGTCCCAAAGTATCAAACAATAAAATTGCTTATCTCTGGGCATGTTATAACATCTACACTAAGTTTGAACATTCTAGCTCAATTAGAAGGAGATTTATTGTTATCGTCACTCAATATAAATTAGTTCCATAAATTTATGAACACATTTGAAACATTAACTGTATAAAAATACATATTGGGGTCATTGCACTAATCTAAAAGATCAATATTTTAATAAAAAAAAAAAATTAAAACTAAAAGTTAAGAAGACGTAGAGAGAACGATGACATGTCAAATTGAACTGTTCTATAACCTTAACATGGAAAGAGGAAACCGGAGATAAGCCGGACCATGATCTTTATCGGTATTTTTTATTAAAAAATAAATATTATTTGTGCATGTTTTAAAATAGATGGACGCAGATTGATTGATGCGATACCATAGTGAACATCCTGATATTTAATTTCAAACGCTCCGGAACTAACATGGCGGCCATCGCTCCTATCTGGCACAAACATTTAACATTGTGGGCATTATGGGAGTCACGTGATCAGTGTGGACTCTACGTTTCTATATATAATACTATGGTGTTCTGCGACTTCCCGTTTTAAGAGTTATCACCCCTTTTCCCAAAAACCTTGTGAACACGATAGAGGCTGGGATTTATGACGTATTCGTTTCAAATTTGGTGTTAAGCATCGTGTTCACGAGACGGCCAACGCTATCGATATTCAGCGTTTCGTGACTTACCGTTTCGCGATAGTGGCTGCAGATTTTTAACGGATACTTTTCAAATATGTTGTGAAACATTGTGAACATGAGAGGAAAGGCATAGTGCTTAATGGCTTATTTTCAGATTCGGTGGGACGCAATAGAGATTATAGATGTTAACATATTCTTTATAAATCTGATGTAAAACATTGAGGTTATGAGCGAATGAACCCTATCCGAAATGACCCCTTTTCCGAAAACACTGTGGACATGATAGCTAGGCAACAGGTTTTGACAGAAGTTTTCATGGATGTAAATACGATAGACATCAGATTTCTTTAAGGCATCCTTTCGGGAAAGTTACACCCGAGACATACCTGCTGCGTGGGCATATATCTGCGTGGCTATCTGTATTCAATTTTCTGGAATACATACTATTGGGGTAAAATAGCCGCATTCGACTCGTAAGGGTAGTTCCGGAATTATTAACCCGAAGCTCAAAAACTTCAAATCACTGTTATCTGTTATTTTTTGTGGGTTAAGATGCGAAATAATTACAATACATATAGCATGAAACGCCTTGATTTAATGCATTCTTTTTTTTTCTAGATTATGGAATCATGGAGGATTTGGTAGTGGAGTATTACATAATCTGGCCGTCAACGTTCCATCGAATCTTATGGTTCCTGCTATTAGTTCATGTGCCTTATAATGCTGCCAATCGATGCGATGCTATACCATTTGGATCTGTATTTGTCGGTACCTCGCTTCCTACCAGTATTTTTGATAAGGTGTATCCTGGGGGTTTGGCACTATGTGCTAGAGAATGTAAATTAAGACGGCGCTGTAAATCGTTTAATTATGTAGATGCTACTGACGAATGTCAGTTAAACAAAGAGGTTATAACAGGAGCTGGCCTAAGTACAAATGGGGCATCTTACAGTAATATCAACACTTGGCCCGAGGTAAGTTGTATAATTCACATAAAAAGCGAAATACTTGAAATGCCAACATATCCTTGTCAGCGTCGACAAACCTTCTTTGGGCATGAATATCTCGAGTGAAAAATGCTTTAATGCTATGGGCCATAACATATGATGTTCGGCAAACCGAGACCCGGAAAGAACAGTATATTTCACAGGTTAAAGTGGCAAACATTGGATTTAATTTGACTTTTAATTTAGGGAGTTTACACATATATACGTTTGCTGTATATTCAAAATCAATTTGTGCACTATTACATGTATGTGAATGCACTGGGGTTAATAAAAAGAAAGCGCTAAACTGCACAACTCTGAAATGCATATTGGCCAACTTTTTGGTGCAGTACTCAAATTTCACTTCCATATATTTATCCAGCAAATGCGCTCACAAAGTTCAAACCCAAATAATGTTTGGTCAACAATCGGGTCAACAACCAATCACAGCGTAACAAAATCAATCGGAATTAAGCAGAGCTCTAAATATGTTAACATAATATAATGGCAATATGGCAATCGCGGCTACAATACATCATAACGCGCGAAATTTATTATGCTCAACCAACCAGGCAGCTAAATTTAAGCTCTTATAACATATGGTCCTACCTCAACAGGTGTTCACGACATCAAATAGTATATAAAGCCATGTTGAAAAATCTTCCCATCACGCGTTTGTCTTTAGATATTATTTGATCGCTAACTACGTTCAAATTTGTAAAAGTTATCGTCGTTTTTATTTTGCTATTTATCTCCAGAGAGGTAATTTTTAGTTTCGGCGATTTTATCTCCAAACTCTGACGTTTGGGTTCAGGGGAAACAAATCTGTTTAATATGATTAGTAATTGATCGACGGATTTTCTTTTAATTTGTTGTCATTTGATTCGGTTAGCAGGAATGGCGCCCAACGATGAATCACTATCCAACATTGAGTTGGGCGAATACTTTGATATTGGTACAATAACTAAACTTCCCTATGCAAGAATTATAAACGGCCTAGTAATAGGTATTATTAATAACTTTCTAAAAATGTAAATAATTCAAATAATTTTGATAAACCTTTAACATTATTATATATGACGATTATCTCTACAGCCCCTTTTCCCCGGGATAGTAGACGAGACACCATCGGCAGATACTAGCACAATTTATTTCATAGAGAGACACAGACTTTTGTCGATGGGACTTTGGCCAATCTAAATAAATAAATATAAGTCTTCATTTGATAGGAATAAAATAACAATTGTCCGTTTAAAAAGCATTGATTCGCGTGAAGGCTAATAATAAGAAAGCTTTGGCAGTTAATTAAACTGGTTGTGAGTCCCAACCTTGTGGTCAAGAAGTAAGTTACACTTTAGAAAGCCGTAATTTGGTCATGCAACTACAAAATCTCAACGTTTCCGATGTTTGGCTGTCGCGGGACTCAAATCTAATTGCACTCCCATCAAAAACCACAATTCAAATAACATATTGTGAGTGCATCGGTGTATTTAAAACAAGTTTCGGAAACCTTAAAGATACACTCCAACAAAAGTGGAGACACCCAACCTTACTAGAAAATAAAGTATTCCCTGAAAAACATTCATGGAGCGCGCACAAGGCAAAAATGAGTGGGTTCACTAAATGTTAGCCTGACGATTTAGAGTTGTCTGCTCGACTGACGTCAAAGGTTGCACGCGTACATTAGATTGTTTGACTTTTCATTAGGGGGCGCTTAATGTATCTTTTGATAAACATAATAGTGGGCGGACGTGGAGCCCCCTGGAGGTCACAATTTATATCCGACTTTGATGAAACTTAAAACATAATTTTATATCCCACAGATCTCGGTCCCCGTTGATATTAACGCATGTTGGGCAGTAACATCCTGGATTATGGCCCCGGGTTGAATACAAATTAATTGTTTCACCATGTTCTCTTGCAAAATGTGGGCGAATCTTGCATGGCGACCGCTTATCTTTGTTCATTACAAATGGTGTGCGAAACCATAGAATAAACTACTCGTGTACTGATTATAAAATGTTTATGTTGTCTTAAATAATTTCACGGCAAGATAAGAACATCAAGATTAATCGAAATGGACTAACACTGAATTGTAATTCATATTTCCAATTTCGAATATTGTGGAAGATATTGAGTTAGAGTTTTAGCGCCTTTAATAATCTTTTACCTGATAAACGTAATCTAGTCTTAATTAGATGCTCAAAGGTAACGAAAAATCACATTTCTAAATTTAGGCAGAGACGAGAAAAAAAGGCTAACAGTTATTTTGACGAAATAGAACGAATAACTAGAAACGGGGTAACGTAAGATTAGGAAATTTCTTTATTCTAAAAATATAAGTGATTTTTTTTAAACTAATCGGTTAATTTTCGGATAACAATTTTTGTACAAAATACCACTGTAAATCAGTTGTCATATCGTTTTCGGAAAGCTGCAGCTGACAAGTAAAACTAAACTTTTTATTATGAGAATATAGTAATGTTTATTACAGAGCAGTTCTACTTTACAGTTCTACTGTGTTTGGTAAATAATGGCTTTATATTATATATTATCAATCGATTTGTGAAATAACGTAACAGATAGTGTTGTGGAGTGTTTGAATTATGCTTTGTTTAATAAAGTGAATACACCTGCGCGCTGATTACCTAATTTTTGTCCTATATATCTTTAGGAAAACCTGTATTTCTGCCGTATAATAGCTGATATGATAATATGGACAGTTTTATGAGAATACATATGATTTAAGCGTGTTGTAAAAGAAAACACCCCGTTACGCAAGAAGATCTAACATACGGGCATGTTGGTCACGATAAGATGTGTTTATCGTCGCTGCGCCTTCCAAATCTAACCAGTGATGTGAAGTTAGCTTGTGGTTCGTTATTCGCGAATAACAAGCTAGTTTGTTGTTCGGGATTCGTGAATAACGAACGACTAGCTAGTTCCTTGTTCGTTATTCGCCCGAACACCGAGCTGTTTCATATTGGCGAATAATGAACAACGGGTAAAAAAACAGCTTGTTAGAATCTATTTCCCAAGACATTCAAGTGTTATAAACCAATTAGGCCCATAATCCACTCCGGGTGTATTCCCGATAAAAGTGCCTTTATTATATTATTAATTTCATATCTGGTGAATAACAAAGAACAAAATAGCTCGTTATTCGCGAATACCGAACTACAAACTGGCTCGTTGTTCGTTATGTGCCAATATGAAAAAGCTCGTTGTTCGGATAGAAAGACAACTTCTTATAATCTATTCCCAAAGACTTTGAAGTGTTATTAACCAATTAGGCTCACGAAAAAACACTCTATATCTGGTGAATAACGAACAAACTAGCTCGTTGTTCGTTCTTCGCGAATACCGAACAACTGGCTCGTACGATATTCGCGAATACCGAACAAATGAAATGAAATGGGGTTTAACGTACTACTGTTCTGCTCAGACTGGGCTAATGAATACGGGAATACCGAACAATAAACTGACTCTTTGTTCGTTATTCGCGCATAACGAACCACAAGCTATCTTTACGTCACTATCCAAATCAGGGGCGCAGATCGCCAAAGATTAGTGGTGAGGACAGTCCATGCACGGGCGACTTTTGGTAAAGAGAGGGTTTGGGGGGTCCTCCCCCGATATTTTTTGAAAACTAGACGCGCTAAAACGCGCTCTGTGGGTATTTTCAGCATCATTTTCTGGCAAACAATTCTAATCCCTGAGGCAGCAAATGGTACGAAATCTAATCTAAAGACAAATCTTCAAGCCACCGTTCACGATTTATTCTCTCATGTACACTACAAGAACTAGAAATATTTACACTACTGAGATTCCAGCTCCGCCTCCATTCCCAGTAGTGTTCGAAGACTACGTAAAGTCTTTGAGCAAAATGTGTATTCAATTGGATACACAAATGTCAAGCCTACAAATCTTTTAATTTATATAAACTAAAACAAGCCATACACACAGCTAAATATATCAATATCCAATCCCAATTGAAATAAATGTAACATTTTACTGTATAATTCATTGGTGATTAAAAATTTGTTTTTCCAGTTCACGTTACGTGTGCGTGTTCAGTTTAAGCAAACTTGCATCGATTGACCTCACGAGTTTGTGTTTTCACGTGTTTTTCAGGTTTTTTATCTTTATATGAAATTTATATGAAATTAAAGGCTACTTACTACTTACTATCGTTAGAAACACTTTAAAATTTATTTGACTTACCAGAAAAAAAAATTGTTGAAATTCACCAGTGTCAAGTTTTTAATTTGGCAGAGTATATATTACCTAATGAGACCCGTTTATTGAAGATAAATGAAATGAAATCGGGTTCAATGTCCAACTTTTCCGCACCATCCGGGCTAATGGAGAGGGGCTAAATGAGCCACCGTAGCTCAGTAAGCATGGCGCTGACTCTCTAGCATGGGGGACCCGGGCTTGATCCCAGCGTTGGTATAGAAAGTTCCTTGGGATTGTTCGGTGCAAAACGAAGGGCCTGGTAAACAACATCGTCTAGTCGTTTGGATGAGAAAAAAGTGGAGATTGTAAAGATTGAATGAGACATAAAAGTAGGCCGCAAAGCCGCTGTTCGGGCACAATTTCCCTCAGAGCCCACTACATGCTGCATGCCAGTCTTCATTAGCTCAGCTTTATCTGAAAAGTAAATCCCCATTTCATTTCATTTTATTTTATACTCTTCGTCGAATTCCAACTGGTAGATCGTAGATTCAAAAACTAAATTAAATATCAAAATCAGTGCATTTTATCCCATGATTTTATTTCAAATTTGAGAAAATTACATGCAAAATAGCAGTTTGACATAATTTTCTGTGCATGTTTTAGGGTTCTGGTGATTTAATTGAAATGCCACTTTTCACCAATGGAAAGTGTAGGTAGAAACATTGATTTGTACCTTTAAAATCTCTGGTTACCTTTCTTAAGATAATATCGGAATGGGTGTTTTCTTATATGACCCCATCACCTCGTGGAGTTGTCCTTTCTTTAACATCTTCCCTTTCTACTAAGCTAAAGTAGGCCTATAATCTTTTCTTTCCAGTCCATTGTTTTCCAGAAAGTCTAAACAATAATCTGTCTGTTGTCTTCAGTGAAGATGTCACAGGCCGTTTATTTCTGTCATATCTGGTAGATGTTCTTACTGCTATTTCCTTTCTAGTCTGTCGCGAGAATAACTGTAGTGACCATCAAGCTTCATCGAACTTTTGTATTCTACATTTTATATTTTGAGTTCTCTGCCATTGCGTAATTTAAGAATTCGGCTTTTTTTGATATTATGATCTTCATTTATTTCATTATCTTCAGTTAATTCATTTATTTCACTATCTTCAGTTAGTTCATTATCTTCAGTCATTTCATTATCTTCATTTACTTGTTTGTGATCTACCTTCATCCCAATCCGGATTTTTGAAAATGTCATCGGCGTTTGAAATCTTGTCACTTAATTCGTTTATTTTATCTTCAAGCTTAATTTATATTTTTTCATGTTCGTTATCATTAGTATCGAGAAGATTATCTGTTGTGGAGAAATTTAGAGAGACTCCATTATAACTGCAGTCATTACCCCCTGAATACAGTTTCGACTCTAGTGGTGGAGTGGCTTTATCCATGTTTTCTATTTCAGGTTGTGTAAGTGTTCGAATTTTCTTTTTTTTGATTTAATAGAAAGAAAGCTTATCTGTTGTGGAGAAATTTAGACAGGCTCCATCAAAACTGCAGTCATAGTCCCCTGAATACAATTCCGACTCTAGTGGCGGAGTGGCTTTATCCATGTTTTCTATTTCAGGTTGTGTAAGTGTTTGAATTTTCTTTTATACCAGAATGTTCCCCTAATGCGTAATAAATTGAAACGTAATAAGTATTTCTATGGTTAAAGAAACAAAAAGCAAAAGTTATATTTCTGCAAGGAACACATAGCACAAACTCAGATAAAATCACCTAGCAACGGAAATGGGGAGAGCACATATTATTTGCACACGGAAAGGGTAACTCGGTTGGAACTGCAGTTGTATATAATACATCAAGTAACCTAGATATATTAACTCATATGAAATGGCGGATTCTTTGTTTTCGAAGATCAATTTTGGGAAGGGCCCGCTAGCAGAGGACGACACGCCCCCTAATGGCTAAAAAGGCCTATTCTTGAACTGCATGGCCTTCAGCGGTGTTGGCATGCGGAGGTCCGGGCCGTTGGATCGTGTGTTGTGTCTGCTTTTCTCCGCTTCCTTGTGTGCGGTTGTTCTCCAGCTGGATCTGCCGGCTGCCTGCTTCTCACAGGTGGTGCGTTTGATACCAGCCTGGGTGAACTGCCGCTTCAACTGTTCCTTATACTGTTCCCGAAGAGCTCCTCTGTTTCGCTTCCCTTCTGCCAGCTCTCCGTAGAATATTTCTTTTGGCATTCGAGGGTCCTCCGTGCGGGAGACATGGCCTGCCCATCGTTGTTGGTGAGGTAGTGCTGCCACTTGAAGTTCATGGTGGAACGAAGAAAATTTTTGTGGAACTGTTCCAGTCTTTTCAGCTGGTACTATACAGAACCCATGCCTCAGCTCCAAACAGCAATGTTGAGATAACGGCAGCTTTGTACACTTGAATCTTGGTGGAGAGTGGCAGGGAGTGGTTTTTGAAGCTGGTCAAAAGCACTGCTAGCCTTTGCGAGGCGGTTGTCCACATCTTATGTTGTTGGATCTTTTGAGATGACGCTGCCCAGGTAGGTAAATTACTCTACCGTACTGAGGGAATTGCCATGGATGCTGATGTGAGGAGCCGTGTAGACTGTCCCGGCTTTCGGTTGATGAAGAACCTCTATCTTCTTCAGACTGATTGTTAAACCGAACGCCTTGCACTAGGCAAAGCGGTTCACAGCAGGGCTCACAATTTTTTTTTCCGCCAAAATGGATGATAATTTTTATATCAACCAGTGGCTGCCAGGCAGGATACGCCCACAGTTTCGAGAGATGGATAGAGAACAAGCTAAAAAGAAAGTGATTTTTCCTACAATCAAGGGCCATAATTCAGGAAATTCCAATTCGATATGCGCAAATATCGAAAGAAACCGAGATCTTTGGGTTATAAGCTTACATTTCAAGTTTCAACAAAATCGGATAAAAATTGTGACCTCTATAGGGTCCACAACCTTGATATACCATATTTTTACGCTATTTTTTTGAAAATGAGGGGCGGCCATGTCAGTTTTGGGCCGATTTTCACGAAATTCGAACTCAGTCGTCCTTAGGGTGTAACGGTCATATACTAATACGGTTTTTTAAATCGGTTAAAAATTATGACCTCTATAGGGTCCATAAGCTAAACGCGTGATTAAAAATGGGAGTTAAAAATGGCCGCCTAAGCTGTAGGTGTAAAAGAGGTCTGTGTTTCAAGTTGATATTTAAGATGAAAATTAGAAGAGAATAAAATGAAAATGAAATGTTATGAAGATTTAATAAGGGCATGGTGAACATTAAGTAATAGTAAATTGTTATTTCCTGTGTTTTGAACACAATAATATCAACTGTATAATTAGTGGCTATCTAAAATAGGTGAACACAGTTAACTACTGTGAAAACTGAACTGTACTCTACCAACAATCTATTTATAGCCCAGCATAGTAATACGGGAACTATGTTGTGCAGCTTGGTTAGGTTTGGTCTGTTATAGTCCCGGTTACTGAACGGGCCCCGTTCAATAGACACCGTATGTGTTACGGTCATCAGTAAAAATGCAACACTCCTCCTCCATTTTTTTCTATAGGTGAGGCACCATTAGCTAAAAGCAAAATCCTACTAAAAAAAGAATGGCAACTCGCTCTCACAGAAACACACTGATAGCGGTATACATGTACACCGTAACTTTCAGCCAATCACACCCTTTCACTCCGCCGGTCAACCAACCCCCCAGGGCCTATGGGTCCAGAAGCTCCCGGTCTCAATTTTCCGGTACCGTCGGCACCGGAACGGCAGGTTCATTGACCAAATAGGTCTTAAACTGATTCCTTTGCTCCGGAGTTATGTGATTTAACAGAATCACCAGACACCTCCAGTAGACCAACCCCGCCGGGGAATCTAGGGGGACCAGAGTGTACCGGTCCCTTTCAGGCCACCGACACATTAGGGAATGTTGCTTCCCTCAAGGAGCCTTCTGTTATAAAGCGCCTCTGACGAAATATAAGAGCTATATTGAAGATGCTCCCCCAACCAAATGGCACAGAAACTGCAGTGCCCTGACCTGCCTTGATACGATTCCCGGATCTAGTGAGGTTTCCAGGGCGAAATACCAGGGCAGGTGTTCCTTCTAACAATGTGCCTTTATTTTCCGGCCAACACGACCGCAGCCAACCATGGGACACGTCTGGTTGCGCCCTTGTGTTCTGTGGATTCTGTGTTCAGGTGGGACCCACATTTGGTTGGAAGAGGGCGTGGGTAGATTAACATAGTGCCCTGTATAAAGGCTGCCTGTGAGGTTGAGTGGCTCTAGCCTGATTGTACGGAAAATCGCCATCTCCCACCGGAAGAAAGTACCCTTCCATAATATCCGTCCGGCGGTCCAATCTGTGGATCCTGGTGTGGCCCCTATACAATTGCCACCGTGTTCCTATGGCATTATCCATTTTCCTGCAAAATATAGAAACTAACACTGCCTTTACCGTTAAATGCGGTTAAGACAGTAATTAAATTACTTAAAATCCCTTTAATTACTTTAATTAAAGACAGTTCGGACAATAATACTCCTTATCGTCCCAATCCGAATCCGGATCTACTGAGAGCCATGGAAAACGCATCACTTAGTTTTTCGTATAACAAAATGATCCTGTAAACATATCTTATTTATTTTGCTTCTTATTGTGAACAATATTCAAATGGAAACACATCAATAACAACACATTTGTACACTTAGGGATGTTTAATCTGTAATCAAGGGTACAAAGTCAGAGGGGTCAAAACCAAAAGTACGACACAGATGTCAGTAGCGCGTGTGTCCTCCACGGGCCATCATCGCGGTAGGCTACAGCATTAACGCGACCCCTGCGAATGTGTAGGGCGGTCCGGTGATGAAATGTGAAGCCTCCCCACACCATTACACTTCCCCTACCCCATCGATTCGTTTCGAAGACGCAGCAGTCTGCAAGACGTTCCCCAAGACGTCTCCACACACGTTGACGTCCATCAGCGTGATAAAGATAAAAGCGACTCTCATCACTGAAGAGCACACATTGCCAGTCTACTCTTCTCCATGTCTGGTGTCCTTGAGCCCATATCAAAGGCCGCTGACGGTGATGATCCCTGAGGATATCTCCAACATAAGGTCGTCGTGCACGGAGTCCTACTTCTCTTAGACGACGTCTTACGGTGTTGGCACTTACTGGTCCTTGTCTTTCGACGACTGCTGCACCTGTTCGAGTCGCTGGGCGGAATCTGTCACGCAGATGAGTGACCCGGATGTAGCGGTCTTGAGCCTAGGTTGTAACGCGATGTGGACCAGGACGTTGACGGTCACGTGTTGATCCAGTAACTCGAACACGTTCCACCAACCTTACAATAGTGGACTGATGACAATTAAAGTGTCTGGCCGGGACATTCCAATGGCTTCATTCCGTTGATTTTCAGTAAGTCTCGGCATCTCTAGCTCGATTTCTTTACACGTCCAACAACAAATTACGACAGATTGACGTTTCACAGTTCATGTACTGCACATTAGGTTGAAAACATGCTTTTAAAGGGCTCGCACACAATGCTGATGAATATTGGGTTTTTCATGTGCATCTCGTTCAATTCGGCACTTTCTATGCTAATGATGGGTATCGAACCCAGGTCTATCTGGATCGTGAGCCAGCGACTGGCACAGCCTTTGTGACCCCCGCAACATGCACACTACCGGGTACCCAATCAAATTGATCCAAGGTTTAAAAGGATATTCCAAAAATCATAATTGTCAGTGATTTTAAGTCAAGAAAAGGTCAAAATTCAGAGAGAAATAAATAACGGAATCCCATGAAAAGCGACCTCAGTCTGTAAATATTTCTTTTTAATCAAATACTCGAAACACCCCCATCTTAATACATTCACGGAAACACAGTTATCATTGATTAAATGTCAACAAAGGGCTAATTTTCAGTCAAATGGTAAGCAATTTCACAAAACTTGAACTTAATTTGCAACTCTACTACACAAAACAGTGTACCAAATTTCAATCAAATATTACAATTTGTTTTAAAATCTGAAAAACAAATATGAAAGACGGATAAACAAAATGATGGATGAAAGACCTATAATGTCCCCCCGGTTTCACTGGTGTGGGACAAGAGAATAGGGGGTAAGCAAAGCTCCAATTGTATGTTTAAGTCTAACGGAAATTGATTTGATCAACGATATTTTATAAATATATTAATTAGCCTATTTCTTTTAATTTACAAGCTCAAAAATAACTACCCTGTAAATATTTAGCGTACCGCTGTTACAATCTCTATTGTAATAACAACCTCTATTGTAATAAATGTAAAAATTGTAATAAAATTGCTCTTAACCCCTATTTATATAAATGTAATGATTGAAATCAAATTTCACATAACCCCTATTGTAATACTAACCGCTATTGTAATAACTGTAATTTAATGGATTTTGCCATACAATAAAATTGGCATCTAATATTAAAAGTCTATGGATTTTGATCACCATATGAATATAAGAGTACTGGTATGCGTTTAAACTATTACAGTCGGGCTAAAAGAAATTTTATTAAGCTTTCATATTACATATGAAAGCTTATTGTTTCTGTTAAGATTATTAAGCTTTCATATTACATATGAAAGCTTAGTGTTTCTGAAAGCTTATTGTTTCTGTTAAGATTATTATTAAGCTTTCATATTACATATGAAAGCTTATTGTTTCTGTTAAGATTATTATTGTTATTTTTTTTGTGTGTTTTGTCCACAAATCGGATTTCTCAAAATCTAACCATAGGATCGTTCTGAAACTTTTACCTATCCCCCCAAAAATGGGTGGTGGCTGTTGATTAAATATATTTTCAAAACGTTTTACGAATCCGAAATCACCGAATTTTACGAAGGAATGCATTTGACCTACAATGCTGTAACTTTGTGACTATTTGACCTATTTTACTAATTCTTTTTTCTTTGAGTATCTTGAAACATTTACTTCAAATCTGCAATTTCGGATTTTGGCATTTCGAAAATTCGTCGCTGTCATTTCGAACCGGAAGTTATTACCAATTTGACAACTTCTTTAATAGTTGTGCGATTTTCGTGAAATTTAGAATGTTAGTAGATCTTGCCAATGCGACTTCAATGATGTCCTTGGAAATTTTCTAAATTATCTCCCCTTGGTGAAATTAAGGATCAAAGTTTTCAAAAAAATCGTCGAAATATAGGTCAGAATGACCTAAAAAAAAAATTTGATACTAGACAAGTAATTACTGATTCGTACACAAAATATGGAGTTTGTCGATCGAACCGGAAGTGCCACCATCTTTAAACGTGAAAAATCAAAAAGGCTTTTTTGCTATTTTACTTACAGACTCGGGCGTCATATTTTCGGAATCCTGGAAGGAATGCCTAAAAATCTATCGGATCAGAATTTTGATTTCGGTCACGTGATGGTCACCATTTTGAATTGAAAATGAAAAATAGAAGCAATTTGAAGGGCCGGGACTTTGGAACACAAGAACTCTCCTTCTAATTAAGCTAGAATGTTCAAACTTGGTGTAGGCGTTCACTAGGTCAATGTCATGATTGAGTTCAAAGATGAGCATTTTTTGCCTAGGGTAAGCAGAGATAAGCAAGCTGATTTGTTGATTCTTTAGGGCACTATGACATTGGTTATAATGAATGGAGGGCGATGAAACTCTTGTCAATCGAGAGGCTAATAGCTGGCCTGTTGTGTGAAATCATTGTATCATTTTTTGAAAATGTCCGGGGTAGCCGAAAAAAGGAGATCGAAATCCAAAAAGTCGTATTTTTACGATTTGGGACATTTTTAGAGGTCGTGTAAAGTAAAATAAAGCATGCATATACATATATTATTGATATTAAATATATCATATAAAAAACTAAACAATGAATCAACTGTCATTGACAGATTTTATATTATAAGCATGGTCAGTGGAAGGTCAGCGTATTGTCTAACTTGAACTCACTGACTCCGTAACATTATTGTGGGTATGGTATAAGCTGAATTTGATGAGATGCACATATCTCGTATGACTATTTGGTACTTACAGTGTTAGACTTTGTCGTAACGTTACGGTCTCCATTCATCAAATCGTCGTTGGGGCTATAATACGATTTTGAATCAAGTTATTTATCACTGAGGGACTCAAAATTAGGTTTGATGTAGCTCTGCTCATTTACAGTGGCGAATTTACGGGCTCATGGGTTCCAGCTCCCTCCTCTAGAAATTTCACAGCACCCGCATGGATTGTGGCTAATTTTGTGGCAGAATTTTATTTTTCTGGGGGAGGTATTTCTAAATGGCTCCGACACAAGTGCCTGAAATGCCATGAAATCACGTTTTCGGCCTCCAATTAAAATTTCTTAGCGGGAGAACCCCCTGACCCGACCCCCTTGCGGGGCTTCACGGTCGGTATCAGCCCCCCTCCCCACCACCATGGTTAATCCGGCGTTGATGTTCCCTCTTGTGCAGCTGCAAAAGAATGTACAAGTTCATTGCCTCATTGTCAAAGATCCCACTTTTCTACCCCAGTTCGGGTAATGAGGTCGAGCGTATATTGTATAGGGGATATTAAACAAGCAAACAGTATGGCTGATGTCTCCCGCCAAAACCCCAAAGTAAAAGATGACACATTAATTAATCGCACTTTCATATTTTTTTCAAAAGTATCGAGCAATCAAACTATACTGTAAATTTCATCACTCTCTGTCAGATAGAAATCAAGGTTATCTTGTCCCAAAGCATCGACCAATGAAATTGCCAAGCTGTAGCTCAAAATGTTCAGTCAAGACCTGATGAACATCTACACCAAGTTTAAACATTCTAGCTCAATTAAAAGCTGGGTTGTTATGTTCCAGTACTTCATTATAACCAAAGTTATCATACCCCAAAGCATCAACCAATTCAAAGTCCCGGCCAATCAAGTTGCTTTGCTTATCCTGACTAAGAGAATGCTCATTGTCGAACTTGGTCAAGGTAATATGGTCAAGGTACTAATGTAATGAAACTATACACAAAGTTTCATCAAATTGCTTATCTCTGCTTACCCATTTTAATAGTCCCCTGCCAATCGAAAAGCCCCCCGACCCACCCACTCCACTCCCGTGTAATACATTAGGTTATAATTGTGTTACAAACGTATCACAAGGAGCATTTGAATATTCTCTCTGAGGCATCTGATACCACTTGTTCCTATTATTATTTTTTTTTTTTTGTGTCATTTCTACAAATCGGATTTCTCAGAATCTAACCATAGGATCAATCTGAAACTTTGACCTACCCCCCCAAAAATGGGGTGCGAATGTTGATTAAATATATTTTCAAATCGTTTTTCGAATCCGAAATCACCGAATTTTACGAAAAAATTCATTTGACCTACATTACTGTAACTTTGTAACTATTTGACCTATTTTACTAATTCTTTTTTTGAGGGGTGCCTTGAAACATTTACTTAAAATCTGCAATTTCGAATTTTCGAATTTCGAAAATTCGTCGCTGTGATTTTGAACCGGAAGTTGAGATCAATTTGAAAACTTTTTTAATAGTTGCACAATTTTCATGAAATTTAGAATGTAAGTAGATCTTATCAATGCGATTTCAAAAATATCATTAGAAATTTTCTAAATTATCTCCCCTTGATGAAATTAAGGATCAAAGTTTTCAAAAAAATCGACGAAATATAGGTCAGATTGCCTTGATTTTTTTTTCTTTACTAGCTACGACACTACTGATTCGTACTCAAAAAATTGAGTTTGTAGCTCAAACCGGAAATGCCACCATCTTGAAATGTGAAAATTACATAAGGCTTTTTTGATATTTTACTTACAGACAAGGCAATTATATTTTCCGAATCCTGGAAGGAAAGCCGAAAAACGGTAGATAACACAATTTTGATTTCCGGCAAATGATGGACGCCATTTTGAATTGAAAATGACAATTAGTGAAAAATCCACATTTATGGGCTTGAAAACATATACAATTGGTCGTGACCTAGAGAATATGTCTCCAGGATAGCCTGGATCATGGTCGAACGTTTGGTATTTGAATATTTCAAAAATTCGAATTTCTCCTTTGATGTTTTCCGTGCCGACAAGGTTGTTTTCGAGTTTAGCTGGATTTGACTTCGCGCATGCGCTACGCTAGAACCAAAGGTACCATGAGTACTACATTCCGGCGAGCAACTTTTCACGTTGGTACCTAGGTACCCTGAAAATTTCAAGGTGATACCTGCATTCGTTCAAGTCGTTTGTTCTTGTCACCTGCCTTTCGTCGTTTTTTTTCTAAGTCAATTTACGGCTTCCATGAGGGGAAAAAAGTGGAATTTCGCAGTGACACCGGCACCGATTGTCCGAAAACCATGAAATTTGGACACAATATGCCAATTACCACTCTGTGACTTACTCCCATTTTGATCAGATTAAAAAAAGGAGTTTCAGCAAAAAATAAACAACCGATTTTCGGAATTTAAATTTGGTTTTAATTAATTTTGAAATTCCAAATGCAAAGGGATCTTATCGCCTCTTCCGTATGTGATTGCTATTAGTACTATACACATTATCCGTAAAAGACATTTTTTTTTAAAATGAGCGCAACACCAAAAACCGAAATCGACTATTTTTTCTTTATCATACATTAAATATTATATGCCATCGGTTAATTTTTATACGCCCACATTGAAATTGAATTTCAGCGATTTCCGATAATTACTGTCAGAGTTATGGCCCTTCATCACTTAAAAAAATTCTTGTGGATGCTCTAGAGGCCAAAGTTAATGTCCGATTGACTTTAAATTTATACACAGTGGTTAAGGTCATGAGACGAAGTAGGCGATTGATTTTCAGCGATATCTGATATTTACTGCCAGAGTTGTGGCCCCTGATCACTTCAAAATATCTTGTGGACGCTCTAGAGGCCAAAGTTAATATCCGATTGACTTTAAATTTATGCGCAGTGTTGTGGCCCCTGATCACTTCAAAATATCTTGTGGACGCTCTAGAGGCCAAAGTTAATATCCGATTGACTCTAAATTTATGGTCATGACACGAAGATGCCTACAGTATTGATTTTCAGCGATATCTGATATTTACTGCCATTTCCGATAATTACCGTGAGAGTTATTGCCCTTGATCACTTTAAAAAATCTTGTGGACGCTCTAGAAGCTAAATTCAATATCCGATTGACCTTAAATTTATACAGTGTTTAAGGTCATGAGATGAAGAAGCCAATTGATTTTCAGCGATTTCCGATTGAATCTTTTGAAAATCACACCTAACTCTAAAACTAAAGGCAAGAAACGGGCCGGTTTACATTGAAGCACAACTAATTCCTGTCCTGCGTACTCTATAAATATAATATACGGTTTTCTAAATATGCCTTGGATGGTAGCCACAAGTCGACCATATTTGTTTTGTATTTTTCCCATTTTGTTCATAAGGTAAATGTAATTTTTCAGATACCTGATGACATTTATACTTATTGTTTCAATAGATTCTAATAACCCCCTTTGCAGTTAATATGAAAGCTTTCATATCTGCTATGCAGATCTAGTTATTTTTTTTTTGTGTTTTGTCCACAAATCGGATTTCTCAGAATCTAACCATAGGATCGTTCTGAAACTTTTACCTATCCCCCCAAAAATGGGTGGTGGCTGTTGATTAAATATATTTTCAAAACATTTTACGAATCCGAAATCACCGAATTTTACGAAGGAATGCATTTGACCTACAATGCTGTAACTCTGTGACTATTTGACCTATTTTACTAATTCTTTTTTCTTTGAGTATCTTGAAACATTTACTTCAAATCTGCAATTTCGGATTTTGGCATTTCGAAAATTCGTCGCTGTCATTTCGAACCGGAAGTTATTACCAATTTGACAACTTCTTTAATAGTTGTGCGATTTTCGTGAAATTTAGAATGTTAGTAGATCTTGCCAATGCGACTTCAATGATGTCCTTGGAATTTTTCTAAATTATCTCCCCTTGGTGAAATTAAGGATCAAAGTTTTCAAAAAAATCGACGAAATATAGGTCGGATTGCCTTGAAATTTTTTTTCTGTACTAGCTAAGACAGTACTGATGAGTACACAAAATATGGAGTTTGTCGAGCAAACCGGAAGTGCCACCATCTCAAAATGTGAAAAGTCCATACGGCTTTTGCAATATTTTACTTAAAGACATAAGAGTTACATTTTCTGAATGCTTGAAGGAAAGCCTAAAAATCTATCGGTTTAGAATTTTGATTTAGGTCAACTGATGGACGCCATTTTGAAATGAAAATGAAAATTAGTGAAAAATCCACATTTATGGGCTTGAAAACATACACAATTGGTCGTGGCTTAGAGAATCTGTCTCCTATTACCGAAATTAATACATTTGAGGATAGCCTGGATCATGGTCGAATGTTTGGTATTTGAATATTTCAAAAATTCGAATTTCTCCTTTGATGTTTTCCGTGCCGACAAGGTTGTTTTCGAGTTTAGCTGGTTTTGATTTCGCGCATGCGCTACACAGGAACCAACGGTACCATGAGTACTAAATTCCGGCGAGCAACTTTTCACGTTGGTACCTAGGCACCCTGAAAATTTCAAGGTGATACCTGCATTCGTTCAAGTCGTTTGTTCTTGTCACCTGCCTTTCGTCTTTTTTTTTTTCTAAGTCAATTTACGGCTTCCATGAGGGGAAAAAAGTGGAATTTCGCCGTGACACCGGCACCGATTGTCCGAAAACCATGAAATTTGGACACAATACGCCCATTACCACCCCGGACTCTGTGCTTTACCCCCATTTTGATCCCATTAAAAAAAAAGAGTTTTAGCAAAAAAACGATTTTCGGAATTTAATATTGGTTTTAACCCTGTAATACCCAGACATGATATATTATTATAATCCCTATGAAATATTTTAATTATTTACTGCTATAATATGAATTATCACTTATTCCCCGTTAAATAAATATCGGTCACCTGGTGCCGCTGTACAACTTAAAGGACACTGGCCTCAAGTCAATTTACGGAGAGAGAGAGAGAGAGAAATGGGGTTTAACGTCCACTCGACACAAACTAGGTCATTTCGGGACCAACATATGGTTAATTTTATTTCAATAATTCGCTTGCGCGTAGGGGTCTTTAGCAGTGGGAGGAAACCGGAGGACCCGGAGAAAACCCACAAGGTTGGACAGGCGACCCTACTCCTTGCATCAATTTACGGCTTGCATGAGGGGAAAAAAGTGGAATTTCGCCGTGACACCGGCACCGATTGTCCGAAAACCATGAAATTAGGACACAATACGCCCATTACCACCCCTGATTCTGTGCTTTACCCCCATTTTGATCACATTAAAAAGAAAAGAGTTTTAGCAAAAAAACGATTTTCGGAATTTAATATTGGTTTTAATTAATTTTGAAATTGGAAATGCAAAGAGATTTTATCGCCTCTTCCGTATGTGATAGGTATTGGTACTATACACATTATCCTTAAAAGACAATTTTTTAAACTGACCGTAACGATGCATCGACACTAGAAACCGAAATCGCCTATTTTGACCTATTTTGACTGCTGGGGTATCTTTCCGTACGTGACAAGGAGTAGGTCGCCCGTCCAACCTGTGTATTTTTTCAGGATCACCCGGTTTCCCCCACTGCTAGACCCCTACGCGCAAGCGAATTATTGAAATAAAATTGAACCATACGTTAGTCCCGAAATGACCTAGTTTGTGTCGAGTGGTCGATCAACCCCATTTCGCTCTCTCAATTTTAGCACTCCTAACTCTAAAACTAAATGCAAGGAACGGGCCTATTTACAGAGGTCACAATTTTAACCTACATGCACACCTACATGATATACATATTATTATAATCCCTATGGGATATTTTAATTATTTACTGTTATAATATGAATTATCACTTATTCCCCGTTAAATAAATATCGGTCACCGGGTGCAGCTGTACAACTTCAAGGACCTTGGGCCTCAAGTGCATGGGACCAACTCTACATTTTCTGAAATGTCAATAAAAGCCCTGGAATGATTTCATTTAAAAAAAATAATCAGAAAGTAAATCTAGTTTTATTTATATGCTATTTGTTGCCAGAAAATATATTTTGTTACGAGTCTAATTCAAATTTAAAAATAAACAATGGGTCTGAGGCATATTTTATTGATATATAGAAATTAATGCAGTGTTCTCATTATGTGATAAAAGAGTGCCAGAAATGTCTCGAAATTCAGCCATTTGTGTATTTAGTATATCAGGTATATGCGTGTATTACAAAGCTCTGAGTTGTGTGATTTGTGTACACCCCGCTCCCCCCCCCCCCCTCCTCGTGTCACTATCATGTACATATCAATTCTGCTGCCAACCCACCCACGCGAACATGACTAATTTATGAAACATTGTCTAGTCGTTTGTATGTTACGACAAAACGAGGCCAGCGTGGCTCATTTGCTGCAGAACGGAAGGCCTTGCAAGGATTAGTGTCTAGTCGTTTGGATGGTACGAAAACCCGAGGTCAAAGTGGTTCCCCGTTGGCAGTGGTGAAGTATGGAAGGCCTAGCAAGGATCTGTGTCTAGTCGTTTCGATGGGACGAAAAACGCCCGTCCCCTCGTCCATGGTACAAGGATTAGTGCCTAGTCGCTTGGATGGTATGCAAAACAGAGGTCCCCGTTCTCTCTCTTTGTCTGTGGTTCTTGACCGAAGGCCCGACAACTAACTTTGCGTGCAGTTTTTTAGGTAGGACGAAAAATCGAAATCCTGTGTGCATATTGGCGTGCACGAAAAATAACCCTTTGCATTTGGAATTTTATGCACCCACCCCACCCTCGAACAACGCTTAACATAACATTTTGTTTTCACTACCTACATTGTAAAATTTGTTTGATTTCAGATGACTTAGCCCCGGTTTTTCACAGTGAAAGATTTTGATGAAACTTGACATGCATGTTTATAACCCAAAGATATGGTTCCTTTCGATATTTGCGCATATCGAATCGTAACTTCATGAATTATGGTCCCTGATTGTAAGAAAAATCACTTTATATTTCGCGTGTTCTCTATCTATCTCTCGGAAATGGAATATGGAAATACACAAGCTAGCTAGTGTATTACAGGTTGGTGGTGGTGGGGATGAGGTCTTCTATTTGCAATGATTTTTTGACTACAAAATATACGTTCTAACTCATTACTCAAACTACAGCAAAAAAAGCGCGGAACGGAAACCCGATTTTATATATTCTTACAATAGCAACGCACTTCGGGATTAACTTAGAAATGGTTCCACTACTGATGTCTTCCGCCTTACTCCTGCCACAGTAGTGGCTTGTCCTACGGAGTTCCTTTCCGCAAGTTTTTTTTAGTCAAATGACTACAAAAAGGTTACTGGCCTATGTATAGCTCCCTTAATTTACACATAAACTGACCTAAAACTGCACTGCACATATAATAAACCAATTCCCATTGAAATAAAGGTGAAGCCGTACCGCATAATTATATGATTTGATGAAACCCAACTGCTACCTGAAGTTTCTCGCCTATCGAAGTTATAATATCCGCCGGTGTCATGGCGGCTCGCACATTATAAGAATCATTGCTTTGAAAATGTAGAACGCATTAACACAAAGAAAAACTGATGGGTAACTAGTTTAGTGGTCCAGTCTTCACTATAATTTGTGATAGAATTACTTATTTAAAAAAAACTGAATGATGTAAAAATAAAAATGGTTGGAGTGCCCAAGTTTAGATTTGTCGTTGATTTCATAAAGATGTTAGGATATAGAACGTTAAATACTGTGTGATTCAACATGGCGGCCGAGGGGTTTAATATGATATAAGTACGAAATACATGTACATGTAGTACCAAATGGTTTATATGTATGAGAGTCAAGGTTTGGACTAAATGTCTTGGGGAAGTAGGGGGCGACTAGCATGTGCCTCTCTTTAGTGGACCGATGTGAGATTGCCCATTGTATTAACTGGACGGGTAGGCCTATTCACCTTCAGTTATGTGTCAATGTCAAATAAGCGGCTTCGTATCAACACGGTCGGCTCTGGGCCGGTTTAATTCTACGTATCTCTCGTAGCTGAGAGAAAAAAGATTTTTTAGCCCAGAGAATATCTTCCGTCAGAGTGGTTGTTGATTCATAGATTCTAATAACCCCTTTTGAAGTTTATATGAAAGCTTTGATATCTGCTATGCAGATCTAGTTAAGCTTTCATATTACATATGAAAGCTTATTGTTTCTGTTAAGATTATTATTGTTATTTTTTTTTTGTGTTTTGTCCACAAATCGGATTTCTCAGAATCTAACCATAGGATCGTTCTGAAACTTTTACCTATCCCCCCAAAAATGGGTGGTGGCTGTTGATTAAATATATTTTCAAAACGTTTTACGAATCCGAAATCACCGAATTTTACGAAGGAATGCATTTGACCTACAATGCTGTAACTCTGTGACTATTTGACCTATTTTACTAATTCTTTTTTCTTTGAGTATCTTGAAACATTTACTTCAAATCTGCAATTTCGGATTTTGGCATTTCGAAAATTCGTCGCTGTCATTTCGAACCGGAAGTTATTACCAATTTGACAACTTCTTTAATAGTTGTGCGATTTTCGTGAAATTTAGAATGTTAGTAGATCTTGCCAATGCGACTTCAATGATGTCCTTGGAAATTTTCTAAATTATCTCCCCTTGGTGAAATTAAGGATCAAAGTTTTCAAAAAAATCGTCGAAATATAGGTCAGAATGACCTAAAAAAAAAATTCGATACTAGACAAGTAATTACTGATTCGTACACAAAATATGGAGTTTGTCGATCGAACCGGAAGTGCCACCATCTTTAAACGTGAAAAATCAAAAAGGCTTTTTTGCTATTTTACTTACAGACTCGGTCGTCATATTTTCGGAATCCTGGAAGGAATACCTAAAAATCTATCGGATCAGAATTTTGATTTCGGTCACGTGATGGTCACCATTTTGAATTGAAAATGAAAAATAGAAGCAATTTGAAGGGCCGGGACACTGGAACACAAGAACTCTCCTTCTAATTAAGCTAGAATGTTCAAACTTGGTGTAGGCGTTCACTAGGTCAATGTCATGATTGAGTTCAAAGATGAGCATTTTTTGCCTAGGGTAAGCAGAGATAAGCAAGCTGATTTGTTGATTCTTTAGGGCACGATGACATTGGTTATAATGAATGGAGGGCGATGAAACTCTTGTCAATCGAGAGGCTAATAGCTGGCCTGTTGTGTGAAATCATTGTATCATTTTTTATTCGAATTTCTCCTTTGATGTTTTCCGTGCCGACAAGGTTGTTTTCGAGTTTAGCTGGATTTGACTTCGCGCATGCGCTACGCTGGAACCAAAGGTACCATGAGTACTAAATTCCGGCGAGCAACTTTTCACGTTGGTACCTAGGTACCCTGAAAATTTCAAGGTGATACCTGCATTCGTTCAAGTCGTTTGTTCTTGTCACCTGCCTTTCGTCGTTTTTTTTCTAAGTCAATTTACGGCTTCCATGAGGGGAAAAAAGTGGAATTTCGCCGTGACACCGGCACCGATTGTCCGAAAACCATGAAATTTGGACACAATACGTCCATTACCACCCCGGACTCTGTGCCTTACCCCCATTTTGATCCCATTAAAAAAAAAGAGTTTTAGCAAAAAAACGATTTTCGGAATTTAATATTGGTTTTAACCCTGTACCCAGACAAGATATAGATATTATTATAATCCCTATGAAATATTTTAATTATTTACTGCTATAATATGAATTATCACTTATTCCCCGTTAAATAAATATCGGTCACCGGGTGCAGCTGTACAACTTCAAGGACCCTGGCTTCAAGTCAATTTACGGCTTCCATGAGGGGAAAAAAGTGGAATTTCGCCGTGACACCGGCACCGATTGTCCGAAAACCATGAAATTTGGACACAATACGCCCATTACCACCCCGGACTCTGTGCCTTACTCCCATTTTGACCGATTAAAAAAAAAAAAGTTTTAGCAAAAAAACGATTTTCGGAATTTAATATTGGTTTTAATTAATTTTGAAATTGCAAATGCAAAGAGATTTTATCGCCTCTTCCGTATGTGATAGGTACTGGTACTATACACATTATCCTTAAAAGACAATTTTTTAAAATGACCGTAACGATGTATCGACACTAGAAACCGAATTCGCCTATTTTGACCTTTTTTGACTGCTGAGGCATCATTCCGGTGGTCCAAATCTCTGGAATTTCTAGCGGTTGGCTGCGCCGCGATGATATTTATCACATACTAAATTGAGAAAAATCCTCAGATATCAAGAACAATAAAAATTCGATAAAATACGGCAATTTTTTAAGCAAAAAACCTTTGATTGTTGGGGGCGGGTTTTGAATTTATTTTGAACGTTCTCGGAATCCAACACTCTTCTATTTTTAATATGTGATAGCTAGAATCCCAAGGTACATTCTGTGCATATTTGAAGGCAATCGGAGCACAGGAACGTTGCCTGGGCAGAGCAAATCAAAGGCTTCTTCGTCTTATGACCTTAAACACTGCGTATAAATTTAAAGTCAATCGGATATTAACAGCAAAAGGGGGGCGACGACAATATACGACCACATTTCAATGTGGGCCTATAAAAAGTAAATCATTGCCAATAGAAAAGACCCACCTTTCCCCCAACAACAACCATGTAATGCACTAGCTATAATGGGGATTTTTCTGGAACACAGCGAAATGGGTCTTTTAAAATGTTCACAAGTGTATCACAAGGAGGGTTTGCTTCTTCTCTATGGGACACCCGATACCACTTCTCAACGAGGAATTCAGTCACACAGCCAACACCATTTTGTATGTTTGTGTAATCTTTATTCAGTATAAATCAAGTAATACAAATAAAAAAATACTTGGATTGATGAAAACATAATTTTTGAGAGTTATTCATACATGTAGCATAATTGTTCTTATTTAAAAAATGTACATGATTACATGTTTGTCATAAACAACATTAAATAAACAATCATGTTTCTTCACGATAACAGTAACAGTATAACAATTGTATGAAATATATTTTCCTTTATTTTTTTTTATTTTTAGAAAGGCCACTTCCTTGGTTTAAAATATATCATAAATTGTAGTTATCTAACATATACTTCCATGTATGTTTAGCTAACAGATTACCACGTCGCCTTATCTAACAGAGAGTAAATGGTATACAATATCAAATTATAATCTACCAGCATTACTTGTTTCAGTAATTTAATCGTGTGTTATTCTTGTATTTAAGTGAGAAGAGTGAATAAACTATCATGGGTTGAAACAAATATATTGGAGTAGAAATAAACATTGTATATTGGTTTGCAAATAAATAATTGGTACAGATAATGCAATGTCATACAACATACTTTTTGGATTCGGTACAAATACAACCTTTTTATCATCAATGAAAATAATGTGATTTCAAAGTAACGATGAATAAAAAAACATTGCTTATATAAAGTACATGTAATTGGGTTCATTTAATTCACTTTGTATCTATAATATACATGTAGTATTAAACAATAAATATATTGATTAATGCCAATTCTATACAAATCTCATAGTTGTATTCATGTTTTCTTTACCATAACAAGAAACAGTACAACAGATTTAGTAACAATATATTCCTTTCTACATCCGTCAGAGTGGTTGATGATTCATAGATTCTAATAACCCCTTTTGAAGTTTATATGAAAGCTTTGATATCTGCTATGCAGATCTAGTTATTGTTATTTTTTTTTTGTGTTTTGTCCACAAATCGGATTTCTCAGAATCTAACCATAGGATCGTTCTGAAACTTTTACCTATCCCCCCAAAAATGGGTGGTGGCTGTTGATTAAATATATTTTCAAAACGTTTTACGAATCCGAAATCACCGAATTTTACGAAGGAATGCATTTGACCTACAATGCTGTAACTTTGTGACTATTTGACCTATTTTACTAATTCTTTTTTCTTTGAGTATCTTGAAACATTTACTTCAAATCTGCAATTTCGGATTTTGGCATTTCGAAAATTCGTCGCTGTCATTTCGAACCGGAAGTTATTACCAATTTGACAACTTCTTTAATAGTTGTGCGATTTTCGTGAAATTTAGAATGTTAGTAGATCTTGCCAATGCGACTTCAATGATGTCCTTGGAAATTTTCTAAATTATCTCCCCTTGGTGAAATTAAGGATCAAAGTTTTCAAAAAAATCGTCGAAATATAGGTCAGAATGACCTAAAAAAAAAATTTGATACTAGACAAGTAATTACTGATTCGTACACAAAATATGGAGTTTGTCGATCGAACCGGAAGTGCCACCATCTTTAAACGTGAAAAATCAAAAAGGCTTTTTTGCTATTTTACTTACAGACTCGGGCGTCATATTTTCGGAATCCTGGAAGGAATGCCTAAAAATCTATCGGATCAGAATTTTGATTTCGGTCACGTGATGGTCACCATTTTGAATTGAAAATGAAAAATAGAAGCAATTTGAAGGGCCGGGACTTTGGAACACAAGAACTCTCCTTCTAATTAAGCTAGAATGTTCAAACTTGGTGTAGGCGTTCACTAGGTCAATGTCATGATTGAGTTCAAAGATGAGCATTTTTTGCCTAGGGTAAGCAGAGATAAGCAAGCTGATTTGTTGATTCTTTAGGGCACGATGACATTGGTTATAATGAATGGAGGGCGATGGAACTCTTGTCAATCGAGAGGCTAATAGCTGGCCTGTTGTGTGAAATCATTGTATCATTTTTTGAAAATGTCCGGGGTAGCCGAAAAAAGGAGATCGAAATCCAAAAAGTCGTATTTTTACGATTTGGGGCATTTTTAGAGGTCGTGTAAAGTAAAATAAAGCATGCATATACATATATTATTGATATTAAATATATCATATAAAAAACTAAACAATGAATCAGCTGTCATTGACAGATTTTATATTATAAGCATGGTCAGTGGAAGGTCAGCGTATTGTCTAACTTGAACTAACTGACTCCGTAACATTATTGTGGGTATGGTATAAGCTGAATTTGATGAGATGCACATATCTCGTATGACTATTTGGTACTTACAGTGTTAGACTTTGTCGTAACGTTACGGTCCCCATTCATCAAATCGTCGTTGGGGCTATAATACGATTTTGAATCAAGTTATTTATCACTGAGGGACTCAAAATTAGGTTTGATGTAGCTCTGCTCATTTTTCATATTATTATTTTTTTTTGTGTGTCATTTCTACAAATCGGATTTCTCAGAATCTAACCATAGGATCAATCTGAAACTTTGACCTACCCCCCCAAAAATGGGGTGCAAATGTTGATTAAATATATTTCCAAATCGTTTTTCGAATCCGAAATCACCGAATTTTACGAACAAATTCATTTGACCTACATTACTGTAACTTTGTAACTATTTGACCTATTTTACTAATTCTTTTTTTGAGGGGTGCCTTGAAACATTTACTTAAAATCTGCAATTTCGAATTTTCGAATTTCGAAAATTCGTCGCTGTGATTTTGAATTGGAATTTGAGATCAATTTGACAACTTCTTTAATAGTTGCACGATTTTCATGAAATTTAGAATGTAAGTAGATCTTATCAATGCGACTTCAAAAATATCATTAGAAATTTTCTAAATTATCTCCCCTTGATGAAATTAAGGATCAAAGTTTTCAAAAAATTCGACGAAATATAGGTCAGATTGCCTGATTCGTACACAAAAAATTGAGTTTGTAGCTCAAACCGGAAATGCCACCATCTTGAAATGTGAAAATTACATAAGGCTTTTTTGATATTTTACTTACAGACAAGGCAATTATATTTTCTGAATCCTTGAAGGAAAGCCGAAAAACGGTAGAGAACACAATTTTGATTTCCGGCAAATGATGGACGCCATTTTGAATTGAAAATGACAATTAGTGAAAAATCCACATTTATGGGCTTGAAAACATATACAATTGGTCGTGACCTAGAGAATATGTCTCCTATTACCGAAATTAATATATTTCAGGATAGCCTGGATCATGGTCGAACGTTTGGTATTTGAATATTTCAAAAATTTGAATTTCTCCTTTGATGTTTTTCGTGCCGACAGGGTTGTTTTCGAGTTAAGCTGGATTTGATTTCGCGCATGCGCTACGCTGGAACCAAAGGTACCATGAGTACTAAATTCCGGCGAGCAACTTTTCACGTTGGTACCTAGGTACCCTGAAAATTTCAAGGTGATACATGCATTCATTCAAGTCGTTTGTTCTTGTCACCTGCCTTTCGCCGTTAAATAAATATTGGTCACCGGGTGCAGCTGTACAACTTCAAGGACCCTGGCCTCAAGTCAATTTACGGCTTCCATGAGGGGAAAAAGTGGAATTTCGCCGTGACACCGGCACCGATTGTCCGAAAACCATGAAATTTGGACACAATACGCCCATTACCACCCCGGACTCTGTGCCTTGCCCCCATTTTGATCCCATTAAAAAAAAAGAGTTTTAGCAAAAAAACGATTTTCATAATTTAATATTGGTTTTAACCCTGTACCCAGACAAGATATACATATTATTATAATCCCTATGAAATATTTTAATTATTTACTGCTATAATATGAATTATCACTTATTCCCCGTTAAATAAATATCGGTCACCGGGTGCAGCTGTACAACTTCAAGGACCCTGGCTTCAAGTCAATTTACGGCTTCCATGAGGGGAAAAAAGTGGAATTTCGCCGTGACACCGGCACCGATTGTCCGAAAACCATGAAATTTGGACACAATACGCCCATTACCACCCCGGACTTTGTGCCTTACTCCCATTTTGATCCGATTAAAAAAAAAGAGTTTTAGCAAAAAAACGATTTTCGGAATTTAATATTGGTTTTAATTAATTTTGAAATTGCAAATGCAAAGAGATTTTATCGCCTCTTCTGTATGTGATAGGTATTGGTACTATACACATTATCCTTAAAAGACAATTTTTTAAAATGACCGTAACGATGTATCGACACTAGAAACCGAAATCGCCTATTTTGACCTTTTTTGACTGCTGAGGCATCCTTCCGGTGGTCCAAATCTCTGGAATTTCTAGCGGTTGGCTGCGCCGCGATGATATTTATCACATAGTAAATTGAGAAAATCCTCAGATATCAAGAACAATAAAAATTCGATAAAATACGGCAATTTTTTAAGCAAAAAACCTTTAATTGTTGGGGGTGGGTTTTGAATTTATTTTGAACGTTCTCGGAATCCAACACTCTTCTATTTTTAATACGTTGCCTGGGCAGAGCAAATCAACCCGGTCGCGGAAATTTGTTCATTCTTTAAAGTTATTATAATATTGTGTTATGACCGCCATCTTAGATACACCGTCACTTACCAAACCACTCCGAAATATACCCAAAATCCCAAAATCGACCATAATTTCTTTTGACTTCGCGCATGCGCCGCGCTGGAACCAAAGGTACCATGACTACCAAATTCCGGCGAGGAACTTTTCACGTTGGTACCTAGGTGCCCTGAAAAATTCAAGGCGATACCTGCATTCGTTCAGGTCGTTTGTTCTTCACATGGTTCCTGCCATTCGGCTTTTTCCGCGATTTACGGCTTCAGTAAGGGCGAAAAAAGAGGAATTTCGCCACGACACCGGCGCCGATTGTCCGAAAACCATGAAATTTGGAAAAAAAAACGCCCATTACCACCCCGGACTCTGTGCCTTACTCCGATTTTGATCCGATTAAAAAAAAAAGAGTTTTAGCAAAAAACCGATTTTCGGAATTTAATATTGGTTTTAATTAATTTTGAAATTGCAAATGCAAAGAGATTTTATCGCCTCTTCCTTATGTGATAGGTATTGGTACTATACACATTATCCTTAAAAGACAATTTTTTAAAATGACCGTAACGATGTATCGACACTAGAAACCGAAATCGCCTATTTTGACCTTTTTTGACTGCTGAGGCACCCTTCCAGTGGTCCAAATCTCTGAAATTTCTAGCGGTTGGCTGCGCCGCGATGATATTTATCACATATTAAATTGAGGAAATCCTCATTTATCAAGAACAATAAAAATTCGATAAAATACGGCAATTTTTTAAGCAAAAAACCTTTGATTGTTGGGGGTGGGTTTTGAATTTATTTTGAACGTTTCGGAATCCAACACTCTTCTTTTTTTAATATGTGATAGCTAGAATCCCAAGGTACATACTGTGCAAATTTGAAGGCAATCGGGGCACAGGAACGTTGCCTGGGCAGAGCAAATCAAAGGTTTCTTCGTCTTATGACCTTAAACACTGCGTATAAATTTAAAGTCAATCGGATATTAACAGCAAAAGGGGGGCGACGACAATATACGACCACATTTCAATGTGGGCCTATAAAAAGTAAATCATTGCCAATAGAAAAGACCCACCTTTCCCCCAACAACAACCATGTAATGCACTAGCTATAATGGGAATTTTTCTGGAACACAGCGAAATGGGTCTTTTAAAATGTTCACAAGTGTATCACAAGGAGGGTTTGCTTCTTCTCTATGGGACACCCGATACCACTTCTCAACGAGGAATTCAGTCACACAGCCAACACCATTTTGTATGTTTGTGTAATCTTTATTCAGTATAAATCAAGTAATACAAATAAAAAAATACTTGGATTGATGAAAACATAATTTTTGAGAGTTATTCATACATGTAGCATAATTGTTCTCATTTAAAAAATGTACATGATTACATGTTTGTCATTAACAACATTAAATAAACAATCATGTTTCTTCACCATAACAGTAACAGTATAACAATTGTATGAAATATATTTTCCTTTTTTTTTATTTTTAGAAAGGCCACTTCCTTGGTTTAAAATATATCATAAATTGTAGTTATCTAACATATACTTCCATGTATGTTTATCTAACAGATTACCACGTCGTCTTATCTAACATACTCTGTATTTTTCCCCATCTTGTTCATAAGGTAAATGTTATTTTTCAGATACCTGATGACATTTATACTTATTGTTTCAATAGATTCTAATAACCCCCTTTGCAGTTAATATGAAAGCTTTCATATCTGCTATGCAGATCTAGTTATATTTATTACAATAGGCGTTATACCGTATAACCCCTATATTGTAATAAATGTGCGAAGTGTATTGAAGAATTTAAAAAATGCTATAAGTAGTATTATTTTATCTGATATGCACACGTAAAAGGTGATCAAAATCCTCAGATTTTTTAGTGAATATACACCATGTACTTCAAGATTATTTAAATATCATTGATAACCAAATGGTTGACATTCCATTTTAATAATTTCTCCAAACTCGTTAACGGCTTCAAAACACGTTTTAGGTGGTGCTGTTTCATAATATTCTATACAGTATAAACGCATACCAGTACTCTTATATTCATATTATTAAAATCCATAGCCTTTTAAAATCAGATCTCGATTTTATTGTATGACAAAATAAATTCATTACAGTTATTACATTAGGGGTCGGTATTACAACATAGGTTAAGAGGTATTTTATTACATTTTTACAATAAGGGTTAGTATTAAAATAGGGTTAAGAAAATTGTTATTACATCTAATACAATAGGGGTTGTAACATACTGCGACCATCTGTTTATGAGTTACTCTGTTTTTTCCCCAACAGTGAACGCGAGAGGCTACCTCTAACTGATTTATTCAAGCATGTGAATACGATAGAGATCAAATATCCAGGCTTGCCTTTAGGATGACATGCTGTTGAGACACTGTTTCCGGGTGAGCGTATTTGCATCGCTTTGTGTGGCTTTGTTTATCTGGCAACAGTTCGGAGATATTCATTCAACTATAGACAATGTACATCGGTTTCGATAGGGTTAACGTTGAATAGCTATGTCAGGCAAACTAATTTGAAATGGATGCTATCGAGCGAGGACATTGTTTTTACATATAACCTAATTTGAGGGTATGCTTAGCCATGATGGACTATACCTGATTAATATAGAGCGGTAACATCTAATAATTGCTCTGAAGACGAGTTGTCGTGGGGTCTTCCCATATCGCCGACTCACCAGAATTTGGAAAGTTAACCGCGGCACTCTTTGATGGGTTAAAAACGGATTAAAAGCGTTCATGAGACAGGGACCAGTCATTATTAATATAGTTCACTTAAATTACATGAACTTGAATTTTGTCAGAATTCAACTCACTCATTAATTAATAAAATAATAAGCTACAGTTCAACATGAAGCTGACAGGTGATCGAAATTCAGTCCATTGTGATAATTTCTCATAATAAGTATAAATACGTAAATCATTCCAAGACATATTTCAAAACTTCTAACTTTTATTAGATGTGTTGAAGGATTTTTTTAAAACTAACCTTTATTATATGGAAAGAACCACACGGACATTTTTATGTGTAAATACTCCACGAATCCAGCTATGTGATTTTTACTGTGAGAACTTCGCTTTTCCACATTAACTTTCCTATTTTAACTTGTTTTCATTATGACAAAGTGAGAAGATGACCCGCCCTCTCTCCCCGCGACAACGATTTTAAAACCGTGTTTTAAAGTGATTTTTCGATATACAAGAACTTTTTATTATTTTAAATCTGTTTTAAAGTGACCTTTAGATATACATGAACATGAACTTTTTACCATTTAGTGTTTTTACTTATCTTCTATATTTTACTTATTCAGATGCAAATAAATTAAATCAACTTGTCCATAAACAACAACAACAAAACATTTCATATTCATTTCTTTCTACGATGGATAATGCCCAGTTACAATCTAAGTTTATTCCTATACAGCAAAGGAAGGAAGAATGAATTTGTTTGGACACTTTATGCATGCAAAAAGTTAAAGTTATGTGTTATGTTATGTGTTAAAGGTTGTTACAAATTTTACAAATAAATGCTCCCAAAATTATCTGCTTAATTAGTTTTATCCTTCAGCTTGGATCTATTGTTCTTGGTCACTCAACCCCTTAACGCCGACCAAAATTTTTCCCCTAAAACTCGTCGAGTCGGCGATATAGGAATGAACCTAGACGTATGAGACGTGGACGTTTCAAACCGGCTATTCATTCGAAAAATTTGCAAGTCAGTACACCATACATTTGATTGATTTTGTTTCAAACTGGCTATTCATTAGAGAAGTTTGCAAGTCAGTACACCATAGTTTTGATTAATTTTGTGATTATATTATTCTGATATATATGTAGATTAACTAAAGTCATACTAATTTTGTACTTCAGTCAATTGCAGGCGTGTGTGCCAATGCCAATTGTACGGATTTCGACACATGTGTACCAACTGCAGAAGGCAGAACATGTGAAACTGTATACTGTAAGTATTTAAGACGCATTTCCACGAAAGTATTTATAGAATAGTTAGTTCAATAAAATTTTGGTATATGAAAAGTACTTGAGCAATACTAAAATACTGGATACCCTGTAAAACACCCAGTGGACGCGCACGAGACAAAAAATGTAAGGGTGTCAAAAATGGGTTGTCTGTATGTTGATCAAAAACCTAGCGGTTGTGAGAACAGTGAGGGACCTACACAGGCGTTTCGATTAAATTGTCGATAACTAAATGGCAGAATTTAATTAGGTTCGATATTTATTGTAAATTAAAGACAAGTGGAAGCTGAAAAATGGATCTCCCCTCAGCTGGGCAAGTTGCTGTGACAGTCAAATCATGTGTCACATTCTACTTTAAAGGCACAGTATATGCTTTTTACGATTGTCTTTGGAATTAGTACGGAGTCAATTGTTTTAGGTTCTAATTTGTTTTTCGCAAGTCTCCATCTCCGTTTTAATTCACCGGCCAGAATATCCATAACTACACCTGGAAGTACAAACGGAAACCACGATAATTTGTAACATCGGAAGTCGGCTGCAAGTTTTGAATCTGGACACAGCACAAGCTTTGTACTACCTTTTCACTAAACTTTCTCATGCGCGAGATAGTGTTTCAATTGTTCGCAAGGACATGTTTCCATCTGTACTAATTTTATCACGTGAAAACTCAATATTAAAGGAGTTATATTTGGCGGCCATGCTGAATTTATGTAAATTAGGATATTTCCCCGACCCGAAAATCAGAGAACTTTGAACATACCGGTACCAAGAAACATGTTGCAATTTATTCTAGGTAACCTCTTAACTTGCCTTGACTATATTACATGTATATCCTTTCTGATATAAATGTGGTTTATTTCCGAGTATGGCCGACAGTGTACGTCGGGATTGGAATGGATAGCAGACTCTCCCTTACGTCAGTCACACCCCTAACACCATTTAGAGCAGAATATCCAGGCTACTTCCGGGCGTGATAAGAAACACATTTTTGAATGGACATTCACTATGACGGTTAGAAATTGTAAAAGAGTAGTAGGAAAGTCCAATACCTAGGCCAGTAGTGCTTTACACTACCACGTGGGAGTAACAAGAGCGACCACAGAGATATGATTCAAGAATATGCAAAAGAATCATTCATTATACGTGAAACAAACACATAACGTGGCGCTCGGTACAAATAGCGAGCCGACTGAATATACTATAGGCGACAATCGGCCTAGCGTGTTGAAAAGAGCGCTGCTAACCTTTTACGTAAATTAGATTTTATATACTCAGCCAAATTAAAAACTTGACACTGATGAATTTTAACAATTTTTTTTTTCTGGTAAGTCAAATAAATTTTAAAGTGTTTCTAACGATAGTAAGTCGTAAGAAGCCTTTAATTTCATAAAATTGTAAAGTCACGTGGATCACGTGACTTTTGAGCATATAAAGATGAAAAACCTGAAAAACACATGCAAACACAAACTCGTGAGGTCAATCGATGAAAGTTTGCTTAAACTGAAAACGCACACGTAACTTAAACTGGAAAAACAAATTAAAATTGTTATTTTCATCTTTGTTGGAAAATGCCGCGCCTTTCAAATGTAGAACGTCTACGTGCTATAGTTGGGCTCTATGCTGGTCAGTCTGTGGTTACTGTTGCAAGAGCCTTTAATTGTTCACGCCAGACAATAATTAATCTTAGAATGAGAGTGCTTCAAACTGGAACTATTACCGACCGCCCAAGGGCGGAAGCGCCACGTGTGACGTCACTCCAGGAAGATCAAGCAATACCATTACGTCATCTTAGAAACAGATTTGTCACTGCAACCTCCACAAGTAGAGAGATGTTTGGTGGAAGGGTAACTGCACAAACTGTTCGAAATCGCTTGCAGGCTGCTGGTCTTCGAGCTCGGGGGCCCTATAATGGACCAATATTGACACCTCTTCATCGCCGTAACCGACTTGTGTGGGCCACAAGACACATAAGATTTACTCAAAGACTGGAATTCGGTTGTCTTTAGTGACGAATCTCGATTCACTTTGAGATTTGCCGATGGCAGGGCCCGAGTGTACCGCAGACGAGGTGAACTTTACGCTCAAGTATGCGTCAGAGAAGTTGACCGATTTGGTGGCGGCAGCGTCATGGTTTGGGGTTATTTTTGTGCACATGGACTTTTTCCTCTTGTTGTTGTCCAAGGGCCTGGACTAACGTTTCAACAAGACAATGCTCGACCCCATACAGCAATTGCTACCCAGAATTTTATAAGAAATGCCGGTGTCCAAATCCTGGATTGGCCGTCGCTTAGCCCCGACCTTAATCCTATTGAACACATCTGGGACGAACTGGGTCGACGTGTTCGTCAGCAAGTGAATCCACCACTGACGTTGCAGGACCTTCAACATGCTCTTGCTGAGCAGTGGCGACGTCTTCCTCGGGTAGTGTTTACTAATGTTCTGAGATCCATGAGAAGACGTTGTGTGGCAGTACGAGACGCTAGAGGAGGCCACAACCGTTACTAAACACTTTATTCCGATTGTTCTCCAAGTCTGTGAATTTCATTTTGGGGGGTACTGTGACATCACGAACGTTATCAATGTCAAGGACTTTCCCCGAGACGTATTCTTGCTTTCTGTTGATGTCAAGGTCGTCTGTGCACAACATAACACTAAGATAGTTGCCTTAAACCAAATATTAAAAATCTAGTCCCAAAAATCCCGAGTGTCAAGTTTTTAATTTGGCTGAGTATATAAACCATTGCATGCAATAAAGTTAATTAACACTGTTTAAAAAACAAAAACAAACAAAAACAAACAAAAAAACTACTGTATGACAAAATATTGCTCCGCAATGCATATACTAAATTCCATTTTGTCCATATTCAGATTTTAGAATTATATCCTAACAGATAATCTGACGACTGCAAATGGTACAGCATTAATTGGTCATGTGTTTGATATTGTTAACGCCAACACTGATGTCAACTGTGCAGCAGCATGCTATGCCCGCAAGGCATGTGCATCATTTAATTATCGGAGTGCTGGTGGAAGGTGTGAACTAAATTCAGATACAATGATAACAGACTATATGTCATATATTGGAAACCAGCTAGGAACAATATACAGAACTATAGACCAGTATAATTCGGTAAGTACTAGGACCCAATACAATTGTAGCTTTTTCACAAGAAAATGCAAGATTTATCACTGTAACATTGTTACTGGTGCCATGTAGTCAAGCAGAACTATGGCTGAACCTGGAAATTGTATACAAAGTGAACCTCAGTCACCCTTGAGCGTTTTGAGAAATTCAAGATGTCTTCCAAGACTGCCGCCACATCAAATAATCCCCTATAGCTACCATAGTATTTATTCTAGGATGATAATTTTGGGGTCTAACCGTATGTTTCTGGGGCCAAGGAATACACCTGTTGTGGCGTGATTAGATGATAGTAAGATCAAACATGCCAGATGATATTGCCCTTTAATTCGTTAGCGGCGGTTGGGGGCGATTATTTCACTGACCCAAACTATATCTAGAGACAAATTATATATTTCTGGACATAGGAGCGTATGACTGATAGGATAACACCACATACATCCCTATCAGGGGCTCCAGGGCCACATGGGTCGGTCCTCAAAAGGGAGACACAAGCTGTATGTTGAACATTTAAAAAGACAAATTCTACCCGCAAAACAGGAACATAACCCCGACAAAACTAGGTAATATCCAGTTTAATCCTTTAGTCGTGTTTCTGGCTGCAACCTGAGACAGCACAGGCGCAAAATACTGTATATTCTAAGCCATCCCTAGTGCAGCTACAAGCACACGTACTACATGAGCTGTCACTCTTGCAACCAGATCTGGTGAGCCACATGGCAGACCCCGGAGCAAGTTTACCGGTTTTAATGTTTTCAATTTGGTGTCCTTCTCCCAGCAATACAGTACCGGCGGATTTAAATCTTCCAGTGAACGCCACTCAGTAGTTTTGCGAAGTCATATTTTTACGTTCACTACAAATGCATCATTTGTTGGAGCTGGACTACATGGTTAAGGTGGGGATGATAACGATACATTTTCAGTTTTAGATGCCTGTACCCCCCAGTGTGTTTCAGTCATCGATTTGCAAGAGCTCTGTTCATAACAAGCTTACAGTGGAATCGCTAATCGAGAAGGAACAACCGTTGACATTGGTCAAACTACGGAGAATCACATGTCAATTATCATTGAAATCCTGCCAGCTCATGCTCTTACTGGATGTGACATGGTTACATGCGGCTACGTCATGGGGAAAGGAACTGCTGTGAAAGTCGTTAGAGTTTGATTGTATTCTTTCTCCCTCGTCGGAGTAATAGCCACTCCATTAGAATCATTTTTTACACAGGCCACTGTATTTATGTCAGCTTGTTATGGACAAAGTTCTAGAAATCTATGTCTGAAACACGCTGGAAGGCTTGGACATCTAAAACTGAAAATGCATCGTAGTTTTGCTCGACGCGTGATAGATTTGCAGAGAACGTAACAAGAGCTCATCACAAAGCTATTGTGTGGCGTTCACAGGAATATCGTGCTGGGAGAAGGATACTAAATTGAGAACATTACAACCGGGCAACTTGCTCCAGAGTCTGTCATGTGGCTCATTAGATGTGGATGCAAGAGTGACAGCTCATGTAGTATGCGTGCTTGTAGCTGCACTAGGGACGGCATAGAATATACAGTATTTTGCGCTTGTGCTGTCACAGGTTGCTGTCAAAAACACGACTAAAGGATTAAACTGAATATTAATAGTATTGTGGAGGTTATGTTCCTGTTTTGCGGGTAGAATTTTGTTTTTAAATTTTCAACAATCAGCTTATCAGGGCGGACCCATGGGTCCCTGGAGCCCCAGATAGATATGTATATGGTGTTATCGTATTACTTCCACGCTCCTATATCCATAAATATTAATTTGTCTCTAGATATAGTTTGTTTTGGTGAAATAATGTCCCTCTCAACAGCCACTAACGAGTTAAAGGGCCATATTGTCTGGCATTTTGGATTTTACTATCGTCTAATCACACCACAAATATAATGAACGATTTCATTGTATTCCTTGACCCCAGAGACATTCGGTTAGACACCGAAATTATCATCCTACAATAAATACTACGGGAGCTATATGGAAGTATTTGATGTGGCGGCTGTCTTGGACGCCATCTTGAATTCTCAAAACGCTCAAGGATGACCGAGGTTCACCCGACAGATACTGAAAGAAAACACCCTAGGCTACTAAAATCAATCATGAAAAAAACATTGTATACAATTTCTAGGTTCACTCGAAATATTGGGTTTGGCGATCGGACTAATGTCATTAAAGACTATTACTCGCTTGTTTATAAAGTTTATTCTGATCTGTGTAGTATGGAAGACTAAACAGCTCTTTATTCGTAGTTCTTAATTCACAGTCTTTAATACTTATTCCTTCATTTGTTGTCGTATTCCGACATTTGTACGCTAAAATTGACATTTGTATCTTAAAATCAATATTTATTTTACAAATCATATATTTGTCATAAAAGATTTGTAAATTGTATTTTTGTTTAATTTAATTTAAGTTATATAAAGATAAAATTTATTTTAGAAAATCAAAAAATTAGCCTACATTTACATTTCATCAGAGAAATACAAAGAAAAACAAATCTCGAACAACAAATTTCCAAATACAAATCTTGAAAACATTTTTTCAAATACATTTATCCAAATACATTTCTCGAAATTCATCGAACCGGAAAATTATGACGACATAAATCAACCGGGCACCAATAAGTTAGTATACAATAATGGGGAATCGACCAAGCATGTGTACAATAAGCAACATCGCTCTACGACCGTGACTGTAGTGAAACCAGATGCGTTGTATGGTTAATCGGGCCGGGCGTTCGAAAACTATTTTCAGAAATTAGGTTATTGTCTCATAGCGATTTTTTTGGGCTCAAACGAAAGGGTGTTTTATCTCTTCTAAATCATGTAATCATGAATGTGCCAGGGAATAAGTAATAATATATTGAAAGAGGAATATAAAATACTTTCCGGTCATGCACTACACGATAACTCGTATTTTACATTTTAAATACCCCGCCACCCCCTCGCACACACACACTAACTTAATTAATTGTATTTAGCGTCATCCAACTTTAATACCCTTTATCATGCTATGTAAATTTAAATGTGCCAGAATTTAATTATATAATTGACATTTTTGAAAAGGTAGATTAAATTAAAGCAAACCACATTTCACAAATCTTTTATGACAAATTTCTGATTTGTAAAACAAATATTGATTTTAAGATACAAATTTTAGTGTACAAATGTCGGAATACGACAACAAATGAAGAACTGAGAATTAAGGACTATGAATTAGGAACTAAGAATTAAAAACATTGAATAAATAGCTGTTTGGTCTTCCATAGTGTAGTTGTTTCGAATTTTCAACTAAACGCAAAATTGTATGTAACTGGGCTTAACAAGGTTTGTCTTATATCTGGACTAATCATTTGTGTTGTTTACTCAATCCTGATTTTATAATGCTTCGTATACGTGATCTAGATATGCAATCCTGGGATGGCAGCCGTAGACAACCGTCTAAACTAAAATATTATAATCTATTTAAATTGAATTTTGTTTTTAAAAATTATATAAATAATTATCTACCAATGTATCGCGTGTCCCTTTACAGACTTGGGTGTAGGTGAGGTTGGATGGCCGAATGGTTAGCGCGTGTGCGTTGTATCATAAGGTCTGCCATTGAGTCAACTAGCGTAGATTCGATTCCCGGTTATAAATGACAAGGATGACGGTCGCCTGTCCAACCTCGTGACTTTTCTCCGTCCCCCCACCAACTGCTGGAGACCCCTATAAGTGACAAGGAGTAGGGTGGCCTGTCCAACCTCGTGACTTTTCTCCGTCCCCCCACCCACTGCTGGAGACCCCTAACCGCAAGCGAATTGCCAAACATAAAATTGAACCATATTTTAGTCCCGAAATGACCTGGTTTGTCTTGAATAGACGTTAAACCCCATATCTGCCAATACCAGTGAACCTATTGGAGGTACATTTGACACGGCACAACTCTCACTTAAGTAGAATCAACTGCAACGATCTATCTCTCCTTGGCCTAAGCAGATTGGCATGCACGTAATACACATTTTTGTGACAGAATTACCTTTTAAATATGGTGCAGATAGCTACCAAAGCTTATGGAAAAGTCAACACAGCAGCTTTATCTCCAAAAAAGTATAGCCAACAGCTTTTTTGGAAGAAAATATTGGGTGTTGACCTTAAAGGACAATATTGGTGCCAGTCATTATCACATATGTGATAGAACTGGTTAAACACGTTCCAAATATTATTTTATAACAGGGATCATTGCTAGGATAGATGCGTAATCAATGTTCAACAATTGGAAGTGACGAATGCAAAAGGAAAACAAGAGTTATCCCTCTATATAACTGACTGAAGTGACGAGTGATAACAGACACATGGGCGAATTTCAGCTCACTAATAATTCCTTCGAAGTCCAAAAGTTGTTGTGTGAGACTGTGAAAGGATATCTGACAATTCATAAAAATAATTAACTGTCACCAATATTGTCCTTTAAAGAAATGTAAGCTCTACCTTATCCACAAGCTTTCCCAGACTGTATATCTATAGAACACAAAGTCTTAAAAAGCTGAAAATCAGCAAGGTTCATCCTTTTTGATCCTACTTTGAAAATATATACGATTATCACAGTTCTAATGCTTCACACCAAATCTGAAAAACAATGTGTTAAAATCTGTAGTCTATTTAGCGCTAACAGGGTTTCAGAAAGGGGTGGGTGGGTAATTCCAGAATGGACAGTTATGGAACACTGAATGTCAAAAGCGTTCGCCCACTTATGGAGACAAATTTGAAAATAAAATCTGGTTTATATCCTCTCATTGCGCTCATACGGTCTGTCATTGAGTCAACTGGTTGGGTTCGATGCCCCGGTGACAAGGAGTGGGGTCGCCTGTCCAACCTCGTGGGGTTTTTTCTGGGTCCTCCGGTTTCATCCCACTGCTAAAGACCCCTTCGCGCAAGCGAATTATTGAAATAAAAAATTTAACCATGTTTTAGTCCCGAAATGAAGTAGTTTGTGTCGAGTGGACGACCCCCCCCCCCACACACACACACACCTCCTCTCTCTCTCTCTCTCTCTCTCTCTCTCTCATTGTCCTACTGCTCCACACCAATCTGTTAACTGAACGAGCGAATTGTTGACAGACGGACATGGTTTGCGACATTATACATCAACTAAAATGTTCTTCCTATTTCACTCGTTTTTCAATTGGCACTCTCCGAAATAAAGGTTAGTTTGTCATTATATTACCTTTTAGTCTGTAGCAGGTGATTGTAGCAGTCGACCTTGTAATCAATATTCTGAATGTGAAGATATAGGAGGTGCTGTTTGTACAATCAAATGTAAGCATATTTATTTTTAGACATAATGATTGAGTATAATATATGACACTTCCGTATAAGGCTTCGTGTTTAAGGAATAAGATCCCAGTCTTTATTAGACAATAAAATAAAACCTAGTACGAACAATCCAAGCCATTAGACAAAATTCGAAGTCCTAAAAAAAAACCGGTATATACTGTATTGGGTAAAGGGTGCAGGGGAAAGTTTTGGTTAAAATGGGCAATGCATATGTGTGTGTGGGTGGGGGTAGGGGGCAATCATTGTAGGTTTCTGTTTCTGTCAGGTTATTTTGGGGGTTTTTATTTTGGTCTGGTACTGATAACTCTCACTTCAGCCATATATTGGCAATCATTTGATTATATAAAAGCTAAAGGCCTGTAGCTCTCTTAATTTCTAATTAATCTGGGCCCATATCATTAACTAAGTGAAATTAAGTTAAATTGAAACTCTTTTCATCTAAATCAGAAAATGTTAGATATAAATATTTAGTTGTTAATTACAATTTCACTTATTTTGTCAAGAACCATAATGATTCCAAAAATAAATTCACCGCCAACAAGATAATTCAGATGTTGGATTTTTTAAATGATAATAGCTTTGTTGAATTTGGAGGGGAAATTTATCAGCAAGTGGTAGGTATCCCGATGGGCACCAACTGTGCACCTTTGCTTGCTGATTTGTTTCTCTATTCCTACGAAGCCGATTACATACAGGTACTTGTATAATCAAACAAACGATTAGTCAGACATTTTAATTTCACTTATCGATATATCGATGATGTTTTATCACTGAATAATCCAAAATTTAGTGATTATGTAGAATTCATATATCCTGATGAGTTCGAAATTAAAAACACTACTGACGGTGACAATTACGCTTCCTACTTGGATTTGCGTCTCGATTTTGACAATTGCCATAAACTTAGTGTTAAATTTTACGATAAACGTAGTAACATTCCGATATCACCAGCTTATGGAGTGTTTGTGTCTCAATCAAATCGTTACGCGAGAGCTTGTTCATTTTATTCTGATTTTTTAAGTAGATCGAGGCATTTGTCATCTAAGCTTCAACTACAGGGATACTTGCGAACTAAACTTATTAAAACCTTTAAAACGTTTTATGGCCGTCATATTGATTTGATTGGTAAATATAACATGTCTCTCTCGGCTGTTATTCTAGATATATCTAATTGACCCGTATACTATCTCCCTGATAATGTCCGTCTACTACATCGTTAACACTGTTCATCACGTGCATTTTGCATACCGATAGTCCATTGGCCAATCACACTATTTTACCGAGATTTCGCCTAATAGTTTGGATGCAGCTATGGCGCCAGGCAGGGTAAGCTTACTCTTCCAGACACCTGTTACCACTGTTTGTCGTGTATTTTGTACACGGTGAACAGTCCATATGCTGATTACACTATTTTGCCTATACCGTTTTTTTAGGATTTCGAATTTTGTCTAATGGTTTGGATTGTTCGTACTTGGTTTTATTTTATTTATATTTACCTTACCGCATAATTCTATGATTTTGAAAAATCCCAAGGCAACATGCAATTTGACGCGGGTAAACGTCATGGCGACTTGTGTACATAAAACACGTCACTTTAAAAATATAAAACGCATTATCACACCGATAAACTGTTCGGGGATTATTTTAATGGTTCATACTTCATTGTTTTGTGATAAAAGCATTTATTTCAATACAAAGTATGATGGAATGTGTTGAAAATTATTCATGGGGAAGTATTATGTCGTCGCTCCTGTCTACCCGGGCGTCAGTTCAGATTTGCTTGTGGACACTCTACAGGTAACAATTTTTTTTCCGATTTTGACGTCACTAAAAGTATGTGTTCATATTAAAGATTTCAGTTTCTTTTGATATTGGCACCTATCGATCTGTAACGAACAAATGTTCATCAAACCACAATCACTTATAATAATATGTGTTACGTATCAAAAGATCTTGGATGCGATCTCCGAGACCTATTGTGCCAGAGTTATTTCCCCGGGTGTTCTAATCCATTCATCACGGTCATCCGTTGGTTTAGAGAGTCGATTATGCGCTTGTCATTCGAATAAATGCCTAATTATAAATTTATATAACATTGAAGCCCCCCCCCCCCCATCTAAAAACAGAAACTGCACTAAGCAGATTTAGCATAATGGGTTTTAAGGATATACAAAGTTTATCACCCAATAATACATTCTACAGTAGATATCGCTTGTGTGATAAATTTCATAATCTACTGCGATATCTCCTTGGTCAGTTGAAAAGGAACTACGTTTTTGTAGTTTCAAAGAACAGTTAATTTGTTTTAAAAAGTAACTCCTTTTTTTTAATTAAAAATGAATTATTTTTATTTAATTGAATTTGATGGAAACACTGGGTCAATATAAATGACTTTGCGATGGTTGAATTGCTGTCAAAAAATGATGTATCACTACGCCGTAATGTAATCAGGTTCAGTAAAAGTGAAGTCTATAGCAAAGAATTATATTTATTTATTTGTGCACGTAAGAAAGGATCGGGTGATAAATAAAATCTCCTACTCCTATTTCTTGATATCAAAAAATATCAACACTCGTTGATATTTTATTTGATATCAAAAAAGACTTGTAGGAGATTCTCTATATAACCGTTGTATCACCTTTTCAGACTGCCCACCACCTACCTCTCCCCCAACTAATGTGCATGTTGTACCTGAATTTGATCAAAGTGTCAAGTTATTTTCCATTGGTACTACGCTAGGATATTCCTGTTTTCCGTCCTATTATCCAGATGTCAACTGGGTGTGTCATTCAAATGGTACATGGTCCGACCCTAATTGCAAGGGTAAGTATTCCACATAAAAAAGGTCTACCGAAAATAAGATATATGTACTAGTTATAAGCACAATCCTGGTGAAGTGTGCATCGGTGGATGGTTCCTCCGTTGAAATTTATTGTAATAAAATTGATGACTTTCTAGGCGTTTGTTTCATCCTGCTTGTATAAAAGTGTTCGTTTGTCGGAAATGAACAGTACTCTTTATGGAAAGCGTACTGTGCATTTCTGATACACGGCTACCTTTATGCCGGTATTGGAAATACACAGGACAGTTTTATCAAAGGTTGCCACTGGCAACGAGGTAGAAGTGGGATGTAACAGATAATACATAAACTAATGACAAGTGATATCATATTTTAAAACAACAACAAACTAATCAACGAATACAAAAATAATTTTAAAAATAGCCACCAAAAGCGCGAAAAAACGCCTACACAGATGCTATGACTCAAGCAAACGAATTCACATAGCCAGGAGCGTAGCATCTGATCTTTATCGTGTTCGCTAAAATATGTCTCTGTCGTGTTCGCGGTGTCTTCGGAAATCAGGGGGAGTAATTATGGTATGGAATGGACAGCGCTGAATTAGTCAGGTCAATATATGGAAAATAACCCATCAACCCCCCAGAAATTGCTACAAAGGGTTTCTCAACTGTTTCTGGTAGGGTTTAGTGTACTTTATAACATACTAAAAGTTTACCAAAGTAGTACCCTCGGAAAAGTAACTATGTAACTATCAACTCAAATTTGATTATCTTGGTGTCTGTCCCTAGGTTTGTGGGGGGGGGGGGCAAAGAACACATTAAGATCATTAAAAATGATGTTGGCCTATTATGTCAAAAATGGCCACCAACACCTCCAAATGACCGCAAACCCATAACTATTGACTCTAATTTGAAGATCTTGATGTCTATTCCCAGGTTTTGGGGGACAAGTTTGGATATCACTGAGCTGTTCAATCATTACGAAAATGAATTCGCGACTTTCAGCGGTCACAATTTTTATCCGATTTGGTTTAAACTTGAAATGTATGTTTATAACCCACAGATCACGGTTCCTTTCGATATTCCCGCAAATCGGACCATAACTCCGCGTGTTTAGCTTGTGGACCCTATAGATGGGGTGGGACGATTTACCCAATACTACACAATACCACCCAATGTCACCCCAATATCACCACATACTACCCAATACTACAAGATAATGATGCAAAATAGGCATATCATTTGATTTCTTTTTAAAAATAGAGAGTTATATCGCAGGAAATGTACTTCAAATGCGATACCGATGTCTAGCTGTTCCATTTGCCTCCCTATACGACCCAAAACAAACCAATAATAACCCAATACTACCAAATACTCACCAAATGCTTCCAAATACTACCCAATATGATTACATAACAACCTAATATTGTCAAATAACAGCACATTAGTATAATTACTGCAACGAATATTCGATATTTTGCAGAAAATTGAAATGTTTACCCAGTTATACCCCTTTACAACCGATAAATAGATTTTAGATTGCTACTCAGATTAATTATCTTCTTTGGCTTTGCAGTTGGTTTCCAAGAGGAGAAACTTAAAATAAGAAAAACAAGTATGACGATATACCATATTTTATTCCAAAAATGACCCATCTCTCTCTTACCGCTTGATAGTGACAAGGCGTGGGGTTTTCTCACTGCGTGGATTTGCGTGCACGTGACCTTGTACTGGATGACCCCTTTCACTCCGTAACCTTGCACGTGCGTGACCTTGCACTGGATGACCCCATGCACGTGCGTGACCTAGTTCGTCGTGACCGCGAGGAGGGCGAGAAAGAGAGGGGCGCACGGGAAAGGAGAGAGAAATAGAAAGGGAAAAAGGAGAAACAACTCTTTTTGCATTGATTGTGTTGGCCCTGAAAAGGGCCGTTGTCCTCTCAATGATAGGGTTCCTTCACAGGAACACTTCGGCCGCTCCGCCGAATACCTTGGCCGCTTCTGGCATTTCAGTAGGTGCCTACACCTCTTATGATAGGTGTTGGAAACATCTACTCCACACCAGTAGCAGACAAGATAATCGGCATCCGGCCGATTACCCCTAAGCATTGGGTAATACCCCCACAAGTTGTGCAAAATCGTTTATCGTTTGAAATTCGACCCATTTTGCTTGTGACATCTCAGACACTCCTATTTATGGCTCGGGACGAGACGAGTCTAATGTGTTGGGATGATATTATTTTTCACCAATCAGAATACCATGACGTCACAAAAAACATGACGTCCAAAAAAAACAGACACGTGATATGTTGTCGACAAAGCATTTTATTGAACATTTTATGGTTACAAAAGAAATCAAACGAAAACTTACAAAGTTATCATGACAAAAGAGCAAAAAACATTATAAACAAAACGAATTTATAGAGTGAAAAAGCATCGACATCGTTGTCCTTTCCTCTGTTCCTCTTGCAAGTTGGGAAAATGATCCCTAGCCCATTGTTCGACGAGTATATCGTTTACACGATACACGCGACCGAAAACGGAAAAGGGGTATGGGGAAGGAACGTGAAATCGTTGACACAGAAAATACAAGCAATAATGTCCGCAAACGACACTGTCGAGACGTTGAATCCATCTGGTTTGGTAGTCGAGTTGTTGATCTTGGACGAACCGTCGAAAGGCTTCTCCATAGATATCAGGGGGACAACCATAGGTAATCACATTTGAAGTACATTTCCCACGGTATATCTCACTATTTTTGAAAAAAAATCAAGTAATATGCTCATTTGGAACCATTATGTTGTAGTATTGGGTAGTATGTGGTGATATTGGAGTGATATTCGGGTGGTATTGGGTAGTATTGGGTAAATCGTCCCGCCGCTATAGAGGTCACAATTTTTATCCGTTAACAGAACAGTTTTTATGGGAAACTTTTTATCCGATTTAAAAAAAACGTTTGAATATATCAGCGTTACACCCTAAGTTCGAATTTCGTAAAAATGAGACCGAACCTGGCGGACAAAATGGCCACCCCTCGTTCGTAAATAGTGTCAAAATATTGTGTATCAGGGTTGTGGACCCTCTGGAGGTCACAATTTTTATCTGATTTTGATGAAACTTGAAATGCATGTTTATAACCCAAATATCTCGGTTCCTTTCCATTTTCGTACATATCGAATCGCCACTTCCTTAATTATGGCACCAGATTGTACGACAAATCGCTTTTTAAGCTTGTGGTCCCTCTAGAGGTCACAAATTATTATCCAATTTAAAAAAAAACGTTCGAATTATATATCACCGTTACACCGTAATTTTGTCTGAGTTTGAATTTCATGGAAATCGAACCAAAACTGCCGGACAAAATGACCGCCCCTCGTATGCAAATAGTGTAAATATCTGGTATATCAAAGTTGTGGACTTCGTTTGCTGCTGTTAATTTTATGGCATGTAAACACAATCATGTATAAATGGAACGGTTATTGTTGGATTTTTTGGCTAATTCTGCGTCCATTTTATAACATATGTGCAATGTTCATGTGGAAATCTGTTTAATGGTTCCATTCGTACGGGAAATGACGTCAGTTCAAGGATAACGTGGCACATGTGAAACCCGTCATCACTGCATCGCAGTTCCAGTTGAATTTAAATTCATACGGTCTTGAGACGATGCAGTCTGTTGATTTTCAATGATTCCCAAAAACCTGATTTCAATTAATTACTTACATTCTGATGATACCAGATATACATGCATTGATACCATATAGGAGAAAATTGGTACACTTTTCAGCTAGGTTAACTCCCTGGGCTCCCGCTCTAAACTGCAGAACCTGCAAATTTATGTATTCCTGTGTCTTGTAGAAAGTATGGAAGCCTATTGCGGTCATTTCTTAATCTTGACTTCTCGCCGCTAGAAGTCGAGGGCGAGAAGTCGAGACATCGAGGACGAGAGTGCAAGAACGCTAGGAAACAATGCGAGAATACGAGGATCTTGCCCCGCTTCTTCTCACTCCCTTGCGTTTTCGCCTTTGAAAATCCTCGTGTTCTCGCACTTTCGCCCTCGACGTCTCGATTTCTCGCCCTCGACGTCTCGCTCCCTCGTGTTCTCGCCTTTGAAAATCCTCGACTTCTCGCTCCCTCGTGTTCTCGCCTTTGAGTATTTCTCACGTTCTCGTGTTCTCGCTTCGTCACAATCTCGACTTCTCGCTCCCTCGTGTTCTCGTCTCAGAAGTGCAATAAATGCGCATGTCCACTTACTACCGTATCGACATTTATATTTGGACATGGATTCAAATAGACAGGAACTTTTGGGGATCTAGAAAGTTTAATAGCCCTAACCAATTTTAATCTCTACTTGCACATATAGTATTGTATTGTGTACACAATTTTAGGTCTTCAGTCGAATCTTTGTTTGCTCTCTAACTTCGTCAACGTACATCGGGATTTTTCATGCGTCTTTCCGCCTGGTCAGTGGTGTAGGACGTAGAGCCTGGCAAGGGACAACGAATAGTGGTTCGGATGGTATAATAAAAACTAAGGTCCGGAATCGAAATGAGGTAGGAGCAACGCTGGCTCAGTGAGTAGGACGTTTGCTCTCTAACTTCATCAAAGATCAGTAGAACTTTTCATGCGTGGTTCCCCTTGTTAGCAAGGGTCAACATATAGTCGTTCGGATGGGATAAAAGTAACCGAGGTCAATGAAGTGGGGGCAACGGTGGCTCAGTGTGGTTCCCCTTGTCGGTGGTGTAGGGCGGAGAGCCTGGCAAGGGACAACGTATAATCGTTCGGATGGTATAAAAAAAACCTAGGCCCCATGTCTGGAACAGTGCGAGCAAGGGTGGCTCAGTGAATAGGACGTTTGCTCTCTGACTTAATCAAAGATCATCGTGATTTTTCATGCGTGGTTCCCCTTGTCAGTGGTGTAGGACGGGGGCCTGGCAAGGGACAACGTATAGTCGTTCGGATGGGCTAAAAGTAACCAAGGTCCCGTGTTAGGAATCGAAATGAAGTGGGAGCAACGGTGGCTTAGTGAGTAGGACGTTTGCTCTCTAACTTCATCAAAGTTCGGATCCACGCTGGCCTGGAAGTTGTGTGTGCGATCCCTGCATTGGCCGAGTGAGTTCGTCGGGATTTCCCGGCGTGGTTTCCCCTTGTCAGTGGTGCAGGACGGAGGGCCTGACAAGGACAGCTGTCTAGTCGTTAGTTTGGGAGGAAAAAGCGAGATCCCGTGTATACTTTTGTGTGCACATAAAAGATCCCTTGGCACTTGGAATTCGATATAAGAGTAGGCATTAGTGCCTCTGCCCGGGCACAATTATTTCTCTTATAGCACACTGTATGGCGTATATATGCCCGTCTTCATTAGCCCAGTCGGAGCAGAACGGTAAGACGTTAGACCCTATTTCATTTCATTTCATTTCATCAAAGTTCATCGGGATTTTTCTGACGGAGTTTACCCTTGTCAGTGGTGAAGGAAGGGTTGGGTAAAAAAGACCGAGGTCCCGTGTCCGGCTCAGTGCGTAGGACGTTTTCTCTCTTCGTCACAGTTTATTGTGAATTTTCGGGCGAGGTGGTGTAGGGCGGTAGGCCTGGAAAGGTACAGCATGTCGTTCGGATGGCATGAAAAACCGAGGTCCGGTGTACACATTGGCGTAGGGTCGTCTGTCCAACCTTGTGTTTTCTCCAGGTCTTCCGCCCCCTCCCTCACAGCTAAAGACTTCTACGAGCAAACGAATTATGGAAATTAAAATTGAACCATGTGTTAGTCCCGAAGTGACCCCATTACCCCACTCCCATCCCCTCTCTCTTTTTTTCATTTCGAAAGTCAATAAAAACCGATAATAATTGTTACCTTTATATTAGAAAATAACTTTTTAAGACACACGTTAATACATAAAATAAGTACTAGACAAAAAAATAACCACATTAAGTTATTACTAGACACACACTAAAAAGTCGTACACTAGACTAAGTGAAGACGCAGAAAGGGGTACGTGCATCAAAAAGTATTCAAACCAGCTTTGGTGGCAAAATGCTTAATATTTCACAGAATCAAGGGATGAATAAAGTACTCGACTGCAAAATTTCAAAAGCTTGCTTTGCTGTTTTGTCAACATACATATCACCATAGACATACCAAACATATGAGGAAATCGGGTTATTGTAGGCTCACTGCGCACATAATAACTCCTAAACTAGCTTGGGTGGCTCCAAGATGTTTATATTTTTGAATTAACAGATGAATAAGTTATGAACATACGAATGTCCATTACTTTGCTATGATGCATTATCAAATTCGACGGAGCCCAAATTTGCCCGGGGCCCAATTCGCCCGGGACCCAAGTATCCCAAATTCGCTCAGTGCTCAAATTCGCCAGGGGCTCAAATTCACCTGGAGCCCACACACACATACACAATTTTATTTAATTTATATAGATATCACCGCAATGTTCTCATGACCCGGATTCGGGACAAACCTTTTGGGTTTATTAATCAAAGGGTACGTCCAGGCTGTATCAAAACCACCTAAATAAGCATTGGCGACCTACCCCTTGTCACGTACAAGCGAAGAATAGATACCGCGCCAGTTGACTCAATGACAGACTTTATGATCAAATGCGAACACAAACCAGGTCATTTCGGGACTAACAGTTTTATTACATAATGTGCTTGCGTGTAGGGGTCTTTAGCAGTAGGGGAAACCCGGAGGACCCGGGAAAAACCCACACGGTTGGAGATACGGCCTAATCCTTGTTATATTCAAGTGGCAAAACGAAACAGAGCCACTTGAATCAATGACAGACCCTTCCTCCAAGCTTATGTGGACGTTGTCCGTTGCCAGGGCGTCCGTCCTCCGTCCTACACAACTGATAAGGGTAGACATCCCCAGAAAAATCCTGATGAAATTTGATGTAGTTAGACAGCAAAAGTCATACTCACTGAGCCACCATAGCTCCCACTTCATTTCTATTACGGACAAGGGACCTCGTTTTTTTATACCATTTGAACGACTATACGTTGTCCATTGCCAGACCCCCCGTCCTACACCACTGACAAGGGTAACCTCGCCAGAAAAATCCGATGAACTTTGATGAAGTTAGCGAACAAACTTCCTACTCACAGGGCCACCGTACGTACCTCCCACTTCATTTAGAATCTGGACACGGGACCACAGTTGTTGGTGGGTTTTTTTTGTTATCTTATTCCGCACTACACTGGCTACACAAGCGGCAAGGTGGAACCCCGCCAGAAATAACCCTAGGAACTTTGATGAAGTAAAAAAGCAAACGCCCAACTCACTGAACCGCCGTAGCTCCCATTTTCTTTCGATTCCGGACCAGGGAGCTCGTTTTTTTTATATTCCATCCGAACGACTATACGTTGTCCCTTGCCGCCCCCCACCCCGTCCTACACCATTAACAAGGGTGGGCATCGCCAGAAAGTTCCCGATGAACGTTGATGATGTTAGAATTCAAACGTCTTACTCACTTAGCCACCGTAGCTCCCACATCATTTCGATTCTGGACACGGGACCTCGTTTTTTTTATATCACATTCGAACGTCAATACGTTGTTTCTTGTCAGGCTCTCCGTCCTATACCACTGACAAGGGGTAAACACGCATAAAAATAACCCGATGAAAGTTGATGAGGTTGGAGATCAAAGAAAGATTCGACTGAAGACTTAAAATCGAGTACAGAATACAATACTATCTGTGCAAGTAGAGATTAAAATTGGTTAGGACTATTAACCTTTCTAGAACCCCAAAAGTTTCCGTCTATTTGAATCCATGTCCAAATATAAATGCCGATACGGTAGTTAGTAGATATGCGCATACATTGCACTTCCGAGGCGAGAACACGAGAAGTCGAGATTGTGACGAAGCGACAGTGAGAGAACACGAGAACTACTCAAAGGCGAGAACACGAGTGAGCGAGAAGTCGAGGGCGAGAAGTCGAGATGGTGACGAAGCGAGAGTGAGAGAACACGAGAACGCGAGGAATACTCAAAGGCGTGAACGTGAGGGAGACAGAAGTCGAGGATTTTAAAAGGCGAGAACAAGAGGGAGCGAAAAGTCGAGGGCGAGATGTCGAGGGCGAGAGTGTGAGAACACGAGGATTTTCAAAGGCGAGAACACGGCGGAGCGAGAGGTCGAGGGACGTGGGAGCAAGAAGTCGCGGTGAAAATAATATCGTGTTCTGAGGGCGAGATCCTCATATTCTCGCCATGTTTCCTCGCATTCTTGCCCTGGACTTCTCGTTCCCTCCTGTTCTCGCTCCCTCGACTTCCCGCTCCCTCGCGTTCTCGCCCTCGACTAGTCGAGATTAAATTAAGAAATGGCCGCAATAGGCTTTCATAAGAAAGGCACTTGGGCGATACTATCGCAAGTCTAGTTTGTGTGTGATCGCGTTCTTGCCGTCGCAATTCGTGTTAAGCATAGAACGGGAATTTACATGGATATTATCAGGAACCAAACTTAATAGATCGTTCTTTATAGTTTGATTTATTTAAGGCTTATAATTACTAATGTCTTCGTCTCTTTTCCTTTATTACATAGCTGTTGAGACTTGTTTCGAATTATTTACCAAGTGCAACACAGATTATACAGATGGAAATTACATTATTAAGTATCGAAGTAAGTAGTATTTTACGTTATCATAGTGAAATGAGGCATGTTTTCCTGGATTTGTGCTATACCCGATTCTGATTCAGAAGGTATCGTCTCTTGTTCTTTACTTGGTTCTAAAATATATGAACGCAGTCTTGAAATTTATTAATGAAATATTGATCTTGTCCAATCGATTGTTATTAAACCATTGGAAATAACTTCCCTTTGATTTCGCTATATGAGGTTTGCTATCATTTCTGGTATTGGTTTAACTTAACTTCTGGCGTATTTTGTTATCAAGCACTGTATTACCACAATTACCGAAAAAGAAATTTATCACATCGCAGGGTGTTGTGGGAGCCCTTTTGTTAGGCAGCTGCACTGTAAATTGTTCTGTCTGCTGTGATGTTACAATACTCAGCAAAATTAAAAACTTGACACTGATGAATTTCAACAATTTTTTTTTCTGGTCAAATAAATTTTAAAGTGTTTCTAACCTGAAAAACACGTGCAAACACAAACTCGTGAGGTCAATCGATGCAAGTTTGCTTAAACTGAACACGCACACGTAACTTGAACTGGAAAAACAAATTAAAATTGTTATTTTCATCTTTGTTAGAAAATGCCGCGCCTTTCAAATGTAGAACGTCTACGTGCTATAGGTAGGCTCTATGCTGGTCAGTCTGTGGTCACTGTTGCAAGAGCCTTTAATTGTTTACGCCAGGCAACAATTAATCTTAGAATGAGAGTGCTTCAAACTGGAACTATTGCCGATCGCCCAAGGGCGGGAGCGCCACGTGTGACGTCACTCCAGGAAGATCAAGCAATACGATTACGTCATGTTAGAAACAGATTTGTCACTGCAACCTCCACAAGTAGAGAGATGTTTGGTGGAAGAGTAACTGCACAAACTGTTCGAAATCGCTTGCAGGCTGCTGGTCTTCGAGCTCGGAGGCCCAATAATGGACCAATATTGACACCTCTTCATCGCCGTAAACAGTGGAATTAGGTTGTCTTTAGTGACGAATCTCGATTCACTTTGAGATTTGCCGATGGCAGGGTCCGAGTGTACCGCAGACGAGGTGAACGTTACGCTAAAGTATGCGTCAGAGAAGTTGACCGATTTGGTGGCGGCAGCGTCATGGTTTGGGGTTCTTTTTGTGCACATGGACGTTCTCCTCTTGTTGTTGTCCAAGGGAACTTAAATGCTGTCCAGTACAGAGATCAGATTTTGCAACCTGTTCTGCTTCCGTTTATGCAGAGACATGGGCCTGGACTAACGCTTCAACAAGACAATGCTCGACCCCATACAGCAATTGCTACCCAGAATTTTTTAAGAAATGCCGGTGTCCAATTCCTGGATTGGCCGTCGCTTAGCCCCGACCTTAATCCTATTGAACACATCTGGGACGAACTGGGTCGACGTGTTCGTCAGCAAGTGAATCCACCACTGACGTTGCAGGACCTTCAACATGCTCTTGCTGAGCAGTGGCGACGTCTTCCTCGGGTAGTGTTTACTAATGTCCTGAGATCCACGAGAAGACGTTGTGTGGCAGTACGAGACGCTAGAGGAGGCCACAACCGTTAGTAAACACTTTATTCCGATTGTTCTCCAAGTCTGTGAATTTCATTTTGGGGGGTACTGTGACATCACGAACGTTATCAATGTCAAGGACTTTCGGCGAGACGTATTCTTGCTTTCTGTTGATGTCAAGGTCGTCTGTGCACAACATAACACTAAAATAGTTCCCTCAAACCAAATATTAAAAATCTAGTTCCAAAAATCCCGAGTGTCAAGTTTTTAATTTGGCTGAGTATACATGTACACACCCGTTTGTGGTAGTGGTGATGTGTGTTTATAAGCACCGGTTGTATAATACGCTTTTCTATTCTGTGAATCCGCATTAGTGAACATTTTTATTCCCTCAGATTTTCTCGTTGACTTACAATGCCATCGCCCCTGTCCGCCCGCCTCTTTTACTTGACACAATGTTTATCCGATTTGGTTGAAACTTCAAAAAGAAAGGTTAGATCTTAGATGGGTATTTTAACACGTATCGGACTTTAACTTTATGGATTATTGCCTCTGATTGTTTGAAAATCGCGTTTTTAACTCGCGGTTCATCTACGGTTACAATTTTTATTCGATTTTAAATTCCCTTCAAAGATATGTTCATTACAAAACCATCGGAGATGGGTTCGAAAATTCCATCAAAATGTCCTTTACGCAGATAGTGGCAAAGTATGTCAATCGCATATATATGTGAAAACTCTGGGGACACCTATCCTTTGCCTAGAGAGCTACATCTTTCATGTCACACTGTCGTGTGTCTGGGTATACGACTTCACGCTAGTTTTGCAATAAAACTTCAAACTCTTTTCTGTGTGTTGGAGGTATCTTTATATACTCTTTATAAAAGTAGGGGATATTCAGAAACAATACAAAACCGGGGAAATGCACTGCTGTTTTGATTAGAGGTAACCAGTGTATGTTAATAACAGACCAATTGCCTGCACATGAACATAAACAGTTCATATGAGCGGCCTATCTGACGGCCCCATTTCACTTGCGAAGAGATACACTGTCAAAATGTGAAAATGGACGTTTTTGATTTTTGTCTTAATAATGAGTAATTGCTCCGCCAATTCTCAGACATTCAGCAATTCGTCGTAGCATCCTCCTAATCTGACCCACTCCTCTTGCAGTGCCACGGCCAATTATTGCAGTGTTGTCGGTTGACGTTGACGAACACGTCTCCCGATCATTTCCCAGATTCATGCTGGCCAATGCATATGGACAATATGGTGACGCCGCTGGAGGTAATCATTCACGGGCATTATCATCTTGAAAGATGAAACTTCGACCTGCACGTTGAGCAAAGGGCAGAACTATCGGTGCCAGGATGTGGTCACGGTAGTACACACCAGTGACCCTTCCTTGAATAATATGCAAGTCCGTTAGCAAGACGCCCATTTACACGCCTCCAATCGCGAGCACGCCTATTGGTGAAATCCAGAGTAAATCTGGACTCATCTGAGAGCATTACACGAGCCCATCTACGATTACCCCAATTTCTACGCTGCCTACACCATTGACGCCTGTTTGCCATGTGCTGGCGAGTTAATGGAGGCACAACACGCGGTCGTCGTGCATGCAAATGGGCTGCATGTAGCCGATTTCTAATCGTTTGGTGTGTAACTCGAATTCCTGTAACTTGGTACAAGTTTACAGAAAGCTGATTGGCCGTTTGTCCTCGATTTCGCAGGACCTGTGTACGAATGTATCAATCCTGGGCTTGTGTAAGGGCTCTATGACGACCTGAACGAGGTCTATCATCAACATTGTGTGTTTGTTGGTACCGGTTCCACAGTCTGCTCATCATAGACTGTGACACATTAAGCATGTTGGCTACTGCTCGCTGTGTAGAACCCATTTCAAGCATGCCAATAGCACGTAGACGTTCTTCATGTTGAAGACGTCTCATTGCAAATTAAACGTAACACACTAAAGCAAAGATACGCTAAACAGTAAATCTTATGCAAGACCCTTTAGGAAAGCTAACATGGATAGGATAAAGCAGAACGCAGCACTTTTCATCAATCCTTCATTGAAGTGCCAAATTGGACAATGAACCACTCAGTGGTTCTGTTGGAGCGATAAGTTCTTCATCTTTGTACATACTCTCAAAGCATGGCAAATGTACAAGACTATTTATCATATCACAACCTGCAAAGGTATTTGCATTTCAATATCCCCTCCTTTTTTAAGAGTATATGTTACAATGATATATTCTACGACATCAATACATCAACTGTTCTATAGGTAGAGTAGTTCACGGCTCAATAATTTGTCCATATAAAAACTGACAGGCTAATCTGTCTGACTGCACCATCGATGAGATTTTCTGGGGTGAGCAAAGGTTAATCCCACGCACGTGGAGTCAGAGATCGCAGCAAAAATACGTCACAAACAGCTTTTAAACAAACATTTATTGGTATATAAAGCCGAGTAAAAAATACACCCATTAAGCGCTTCCACACGTCACAAACAGCTTTTTAAACAAACATTTATTGGTATATAAAGCCGAGTAAAAAAATACACCCATTACGCGCTTCCACTTTCGTGGTTATTTTACAGCGAACGTGAACAAAAATTTCGATTGCACTCGTTGATTTAATTTTTCATTTTGGCAATTTTTGTACAGAGCTAGCTGTAATAGATTCGTTTTTTTTTTCTAACTTTCAAACTCATGAGCGCGGCAAGATAAATTCATTACAACACTTTGAGATTTACTTTTATTTACTGGTTACAACCTTCGTTTAGGTGTCTCTCTCGTGAGTTTAGGAAATAAAAATTTGCTAGCTCTAAATACGCAGAACTATTTGAGACCGGAAAATAGCCGAAACAAAACTTTTATTTGTAGTCTTTTTTTCCAGACACTTTTCGGTAACTTGGTGTAAATTATTTTTATTGTATCTTATTTAATTATTTTGTGGTGGACGGACTTTGAATGCCTTGTGAATATATAGAAAATAGAACAGATAACAGCATAAATATTCGTGTGTAAATTCTATCAGTATCATTCCACGAGAGAGAATGTGGTCCTGATTTTAAATTTGCTGATAATATAATATAGTCATTTATGTTGTATTTACTCCTCCCAACTATTCCTACTTCGAATTCAAATCCCCGTCCAATCTACCCGAAGCTACCTCGTACTTTATTCAGCAATGTGTTCTTTTTTCGTAACAAACATCATACGGCACAACATATTTATTTATCCGCGGGACAAAAAAATAAGTGTTGAAGTATTAGATTTATAGAGGTCTTTATCCTTCTCTCTCCGTATTACATCCTCTACTTTAACCGACAAATTGTTCTTGTATAATCTGACAATAGTAAAATACAGAAGTGAAGAGGTGAATTAAATGCCAATGGTAGGGTGACCCGTGAAGCGAAAATATTTCCCTACAGAAAGTTGGACTCGACACGGCGAATGTGCACGCTTCAGTGGCTTATCTCGAAGTGATTTCTCGCTAACTACGCAGCATGATAATACTCCGCGCTAAAGTCTATGACACTATAAATAGCCATCGCACGTGCAATTCTCGAAACATTTTATCAACTATTACAGCCGTAAAATAATATTATTGTTGACGATTCTGAATAGCAGTAATATTTAGCTTTTTTGGTTATTAAGCAGCTTTAGAAATTAAATTGCTTTATCATTAACTGTACCGTTAGGAGCGACATCTTTTGCTTTAGTACAAATAATATCTCTGAACCACCTCCTTTAGGCAAGAACATGATACTAGCAGTAGTTAGGGTTTCACAGTACCTCGTGTGAAACACTATTGTTTTTGTTTCTGATTATTCTTCTTCTTATTATTATTATTATTTTTCTTCTTTTATTTTGCTTATATCTCAGCAACTATTTTTCACATCGTTACGGGGTCTTCGGTTTTACTGCGAAAGTGGGTGTGATAAAGCTATTTTGAACGTTTTGCGACAATGCGGGATGTTTGAAATCACCGAAGCTGTCGTTTTTAAAAAATATTGTCTTAATTTTAACAATAATCGTTGGATTTTAACTTTCAATACATTTTGGCATAGCCTGAGACAGGGCACACAGTTGTGCTACTTTTGATTTTTGATTTTCTGCAAATCTTCGGAGATATAAGGCGCCAAATTTAGAAAATTTAAATCTTTACCAAAAAATGTTTTATTTATGAATATTTTTTGATGGTATTTTACACAGGATTAAAGAGTCATCCTACATGAGCAAAAATGTAAACCCATTTGGGCTCAGTAATTTACGTTAGCCGCCATTGGCTAATTTAGTTTTTCGGTCCTAGATTAATTATTTATTGTTCGATTTGTATAAAGCAAAGTACATTCCGCGGTCTCAATTGTCATTTTTTTGTTACCGATAGAGTTTCCTGTCGCCACCGGAAGTGACGTAATTTTACCAAAAACTACAATTTTGACAGTTCGGTACCACCTTTTGAAAGTAAATATTATTTTTTTTTTCAAAATCTGATATAACTAAAAGGGTGCGCACTGTAAAGGCGCACAGAATGTTGAGCTCGGATTTTTTAATTTCGATTTCATTTTCGGGCAGTTTCGATTAAAAGGTGAAAAAAGATGTAAAATTAAGCTATTTACAAGCTATTCAGCGCCTTCATGTTTTAAAATATTTCTTTGTAACTTTCACAAACTCGTAGCAATAATCCATACGAAGAGAATGTATGCGAAAATTAGTTTGTTATTTGAGCAGCTGCCGAGAAAAAGGCAATTTTGCATGCCTCACTTTTCACGCTATTTTGTCTGTAAAGAATCAATTATTATTCGATTTTCAATATTTTTTACCATTTGATGCCTTATGCCAATCTGGACTAGGTCAAACCAATTTAACATTTTCATTGTCACCGGAAATGACGTCATTTCGGTAAAAAAAACTGTATTTTTAGCCTTAAAAATACATATTTTATTCAAATGAGTATTATTTGTAATATTTTTAAAATTATGATATTTGGTTACCATCAACAAATAGAATACACCCATACAATCATACATATACCACAAAATGGTTTCTAACTTATACGGTTGCATAGAAATAGACGATTTTCCACAAGTCACTTTTCAAGGTTTTTGGTCTATAAAAATATCAGTTTCACCATATGACGTCTTCTGCCATTTATGATTTCATAGAACTAATTTAACATTTTCAGTATCAGCGAAAGTAATGTCATTTTGGCAAAAACTGTATTTTTAGCTTTCAATGAATCTGATTTGTAATGTTTTTAAAATTATGATATTATTTGATTCCAATCAACAAATAGAATGAATCCATACGATCATACAAATGCCACAAAATGGTTTCTAACGTGTACGGTTGCAGAAAACAGACGATTTTCTACAAGTCACTTTTGAAGGTTTTTGGTTTATAAAAGTGGCAATTATTATTCGATTTACATAAACGTTTCACCATGTGATGATGCCATTTCTGATTTCATAAAACTAATTAAACATTTTCATTATCACTGGAAGTAATGTAATTTTGTCAGGATCACTTACATGTATAACATGAATTGATTGCTGGATTTGGTTTATTCTGCGTCCATTTTATTTCATGTGTGCAATGCTTATGTGGAAACCTGTTTAACGGTTTCATTGGTACCGGAAGTGACATAAGTTCAAGGATAACTTGGCACCAGAGGTGACATATGTTTAAGGGTAACCTGGCAGCGGTGAAACCCGTCACTACTGCATCGCAGTTCTAGTTTTATTTTACTTTTACAAAGTTCTATAAACAATAGTTGAGTTACCTAACGTGCGTGTTTCTAAATTCAATTTCTTGTTCCACCTTTTTGTTGTTTCGTAAAAAAGTAATCTTGATTATCCCGGTCTGTCAATCAGACGTAGATTTGTCGGTAGACTGGTTAATCGAGATTAATTTCAAAAGAAGGGCACGTAACCTATTTTTTACACACAAGTGCCTGAATGTTATGACCGACACCCGTAACCATCTTTCAGTGTATTATTTATGGATGGTTAATTGTTCATAGCTTATTAAGTACAACATGGCCGTTTATTTAGTGACTATAAATGTGCGAAACTGATTTAAGGCTTGGTGTATATATAAATATTGTGGTGTAATTGTCGAGATATTTATTTATGGTGGGTCAACCTACCAATAGATCAATTATTTAATTTGGCTATAAACTTAACCTTTTATTATCATTTATATCAATTTTATTCTCTAATAAACCGATAATAGAAAAGGGGAATTACAGGATTTAAAATCTCTTTGTTCAGTGTCTAAGTAAAAAGTGTGTGAGGGTCAGCCGTAACACTTCCTTTCGCGGCGTTTATGACGATACCGTTTGTACAACAGACAATGTATTAAGTCAACGGGTCACTTCAGGGGTCAAAGATCAGTGGCATAACACTGAATTGCAGCCTTTAAATTTTAATAACTTGAACAAAACAACAGTTATGTGTTGATTAAACGAATTGACGGCTTACGGGTTTCACCGGTGCCACGTTACCATCAAACCGTTAAACAGGTTTCCACGTAAGCATTCCACACATGAAATAAAATGGACGCAAAATCAAACACATCCAGCAATCAATTCATTTTATACATTTGTTACATATAAGTGATCCTGACAAAATTACATTACTTCCCGTGATAGTTTTATTAAATCAAAAATGGCATCATCACATGGTGAAACGTTTATGTAAATCGAATAATAATTGGCACTTTTATAGACCAAAAAACTTGAAAATTGACTTGTAGAAAATCGTCTATTTCTTTGCAACCGCACAAGTTAGAAATCATTTTGTGGTATCTGTATGATCGTATGGGTTTATTCATTTGTTGATGGGAACCAAATATCACAATTTTAAAAATATTACAAATAATACTCATTTGAATAAATTATATGTATTTTTATACGCCCACATTTTCTTGTGGACGTATATTGTCGTCGCCCCCGTCCGCCCGGACATCCGGACGTCCGTCCACAATTGTTTGTGAACAGTCTACAGGTCACAATTTTTATCCGATTTCAATGAAACCTTAAATATAGGTTTATCACCCAAAGATCTCGGTTCCTTTCGATATTGGCATGTATCGGACTGTAACTTCATGGATTATGGCCCCTGATTGTACGAGAAATCACGTTTTTAGCTTGTGAACACTGTAGAGGTCACAATTTTTATCCGATTTAGTTTAAACTTAAAATGTATGATTATAGCCCAAAAATCTCGGTTCCTTTCGATATTCGCGCATATCGGAAATGTAACTTCCTGAATTATGGCCCCTGATTGTACGAAAAATCTCGTTTTAAGTTTGTGGACCCTATAGAGGTCATAATTTTTATCCGATTTAAAAAAAAACGTATTATTATATCACCGTTACACCCTTTGTGAAAATCTGCCCCAAACTGACAGACAAAATGGACGCCGTTCGTTCTTAAATAGCGTAAAAATATGGTATATCAAGGTTGTTGACCCTACAGAGGTCACAATTTTAATCCTATTTTGATGAAACTTGAAATGTAATTTTATAACCCAAAGATCTCGGTTCCTTTCGATATTCGCGCATATCGGAACGTAACTTCCTGATTTATGGCCCCTGATTTTACGAAAAATCACGATTTTAGCTTGTAGAGCCCATAATAGAGGTCATAATTTTTATCCGATTTAACAAAAAAACGTATAATTATATCATCGTTAGTCCCTAAGGACGGCTGAGTTCGAATTTCGTGAAAATCGGCCCGAAACTGACAGACAAAATGGCCGCCCTTTGTTCTCAAATAGCGTAAACATATGGTATATCAAGGTTGTGGACCCTATAGAGTTCACAAATTTTATCCGATGTTGTTGAAACTTGAAATGTAAGTTTATAACCCAAAGATCTCGGTTCCTTTCGATATTCGCGCATATCGGACCGTAACTTCCTGAATTATGGCCCCTGATTGTACGAAAAATCGCATTTTATTCGATCTAAAAAAACGTATTATTATATCACCGTTATACCCTTAGGGCGGCTGGGCTCGAATTTCGTGAATATCGGCCAAAACTGACAGGTAAAATGGCCGCCCTTTGTTCTCAAATAGCGTAAAAATATGGTATATCCAGGTTGTGGACCCTATAGAGGTCACAATTTTTATCCGATTTTGTTGAAACTTGAAATGTAAGTTTATAACCCAAAGATCTCGGTTCCTTTCGATATTCGCGCATATCGGACCGTAACTGCCTGAATTATGGCCCCTGATTGTACGAAAAATCACTTTCTTTATAGCTTGTTCTCTATCCATCTCTCGAAAATGTGGGCGTATCCTGCCTGGCAGTGAAAATGTTAAATTCGTTTGACCTAGTCAAGATTGGCATTAGGCATCAATTGGTAAAAAAATATTGAAAATCGAATAATAATTGATTCTTTACAGGCAAAATAGCGTGAAAAGTGACGCATGCAAAATTGCCTATTTCTCGGCATCTGCTCATATTACAAACTTATTTCGCATACATTCTCTTTTTATGGATTATTGTTATATCAGATTTTGAAACATTAATATTTGCTTTCAAAAAGCAGTTTTTGGTAAAACTACGTCACTTTCGATGCCGACAGGAAACTCTATTCTATCGGTAACAAAAGAAAATGACAATTGAGACTATGGATCATATGAACTTTGTTAGCCAATGACGACTAACGTAAATTACTGAGCCCAAATGTTTTCACATTTTTTTCAAGTAGGATGACTCTTTAATCCTGTGTAAAATACCATCAAAAATATTCATAAATAAAATTTTTGGGGGTAAAAATTTTAGCTTTTGCAGATTTGCAGAAAATCAAAAATCAAAAGTAGCACAGCTGTGTGCCCTATGTAAGGCTATGCCAAAATGTATTGAAAATTAAAATCCATCGATTATTGTTAAAATTATGGAAATATTTTTAAAAACGACAACTTTTGTGATTTTGGACATTTCACATTATCGCAGAATGTTCAAAATAGCTTTATCCTCTAAGTCACACCCACTTCCACTGTAAAACCGAAGACCCGGTAACGATGTGACAAGTAGTTGCTGAGATCTAAGCAAAATAAAAGAAGAAAAATGATAATAATAATAAATAGATCTGCTACTGTCCTATGCAGATATGAAAGCTTTCATATTCATCGTCAAGTGTCATTGATTATATCAAATATCTTAAAAGAAAAAAGAACAAGAAAAATAATTATCAAAATTGGTCAATAACTCGCGAAGTTACAAGTCAAAATATAGCGAGAAACATTGCACCCAGGCAAAAAATGATCTGAACACTAGAGGGAAATAACTGAAACCTGTATTGCTGTAATCGGAATGACTTCCCGTTCCAGCAGTTTCAGAAAAATGGATCAAGCCGTTTAAATACGGGACGGATGAGAAAATGAAATGAAAATGGCGGGAAAGAACTAAAAAAAAGGCAGGAAAATATCGTTAAAAATAAATGAGATAACTTTGAACAGAACTAATATTTTTTGAATCAGATTGACCTCAGGTGTTGGAATATTTAGGTTAAATTTTTAAATTTTGAAAATTAAAAACATTAATTGTCCTGCAAACAACCTTTTCGGCACCTAAAAGGTCAAAGGCGAAATTCAAAATGTTGAAATTTTCAAACGCCAAAAATTCGACCTTGATCCAGGGCTATCCTGAAATGTATTAATTCCGGAAATAAGAGACGCATTTAACATGTTACGACCTATTGTGTTTATTTTCACGTCCGTTCAAGTGGATTTTTCACTGTTCTTCATATTCAATTCCAATTGGAGACCATCAGTTGACCGAAATCAAAATTCTTTTCTAAACGTTTTTTAGGCATTCCTACAAAGATTCAGAAAATGTAACTCCCATGTCTGTAAGTATAATATCGCAAAAGCCTCATGGATTTTTCACGTTTCAAGATGGTGGCACTTTCGGTTCGATCGATAGACCTCATATTTTGTGTACTTATCAGTAATTGCTTATCTAGTATAGAAAAAAAATTCCAGGGCAATCCGACCTATATTTTGTCGATTTTTTTATAATTTCTAATGACATCGTTGAAGTTGGATCAACCAGGTCTACTTACATTCCTAATTTGATAAAAATACTAATATTCTAGTAGTTTTCAAATTGGTTTTACATCCGGGATGAGCTGTCAATGACGTAATATTCGAATTTCAAAAATCAGAAATAGCAGATTTAAAGTAAATTTTTTAAGGTACTCAAAAAAAAGAATTAGTAAAATAGATCATAAAATCACAAAGTTACAGCCGTGTAGGTCAATGTTTTCATCAGTAAATTTCGGTGATTACGGATTCGTAAAACGTTTTGAAAATATATTGATTCCAAGGCCACCACCCATTCTTGGAAGGAGGCTAACCAGAAATGTATTAATTTCGGAAATAGGAGACGAATTCACGAAACGGCGGTCGGTTTATATTATTTTCAAGCTGTTAATGGGAATTTTTAACCCATAAACAACCTTTGTCGGCACGAAAAACGTCAAGGGCCATATCGGAATTTTTGAAATATTCAAATACCAAACATTTGACCATGAGCCAGGCTTTCCTGAAATGTATTAATTTCAGAAATAGGAGACGCATTGAACATACTACGGCCTATTGTGTTTATTGTAGACAACTAAGATGGCGGCGTAAGACGGGTTGGTGTGAAAGAGCTCTGAGATCTCAACTAAAATACGACAATAAATGATAAAGTCTACATCGGAAAACTATATCAAAAGTTCAGTTTGTAGTCATAGAAGCCATCAAAGAACACATATATGAGGTTTACTTGATAAATTCATAGAAATCAAAGAAACATTATAATAAACAATAGTACAGTATTCATCAGGGTGAGCATTTGTTTACATAGTCATTAGTGAACCGTGTTAACGACATAAACACCGTGTTTTGTTTCAACTGCTTTTATTAAGACAGTAGATCAACATGTCATCTAAAGCAAGTGATAAAATAGAAAACCCGAAAGGCCCGCTAACAAGAAGTTCCACATCTCAGTCAAAAGCAGATTTTGATAGAAATGAGGGTGCGATAGATATAGCCTGTGTCCTCGAAGCTTTAGAACAATTAAAAAAAGAAGTAAAGAATATGATAAGTAAAGATGATATGGAGAAATTAATGAATGATATCAGTGAGTGTGTAGTAGTCAGAATCAGAAAAGAAGTTAATAAGGATATTAAGATATTAAACGAAAAGGTAGTGACACTACAAGAAAATTATGAGGCGGTTTTTGTTCAAAATGAGAATTTGAAAAGAGAAAATGAAAATCTGAAGACCGAAATAAAGGACGCCCATTCAAACACTAAGGTGAGCTATCAAAAGGCAAATGAAGCCATCAAAATGGCTAACTATAATGAACAATACTCTCGTAAGATGAATATTAGAGTACTGGGTCTCACATCAAACGTATCTCTAAACTTGGAAGATAATTTCATTGACACCGTACGGAAGATATCTAGTATAGATGTAACTAAGAGTGACATAATAGCCATTCATGAACTACCATCAAAATATGTTGACAGACCAAAACCGGTTATTGTAAAGATGAAAAATACAGAGTGCAAGTCTAAAATAATGAAAAACCGAAAATTATTTAAAGAACACAATTTTAAATTAGCTGATGATATCACAAAAAAGAACCTTAGTCTAATCAACAGGGCTTACGCTAAACCAATGGTGGACAAATGTTGGTATTTTAATGGCAGTGTATATGCAAAGGCAGCAGGTAGAAAACGGGTGAGAATAGACTTATTTGACGACCTAGAAACATTAGTGCTATCGGCAAAAGAAGAATCCCATAGATTAGATGACTCGACATATTGAAATACCCTAGAAATTAAATTCAGTACTTTGTAATGTTTTGCACACTATTGCTCTGTATAAATTTATTATCTAAACAATATCAGTATTAAGAGTAAGCTTACGTTAAAATGTTCCCATTCGAAATATATAAACTGTAGCCACAAATGAATTCGCGTTTAACATTAAAACTCAGTAAAAACCCTATATACAACTGTTCCATATGCATAATTAGTTCTCCTAAAAATATGGCTTGTGGTCCGCTGTAAGAACAGTAGTGTGTTAAACCCCCGTTCACTTCATTTAAGCGACCCTGAATCGCAGTACATGTATATCGAAAAGCCAATCTGCCCTGAATTAATTTTCTTATATATCACGTAATTGTTGTACATATACGATATAATATAGTTTATGATGGTGAACTTCTGTGAGTTATTTGCATAAATAAAAAAAACCAAAAAAAAAACAAAAAAAACCCCCAGAAATGTATTAATTTCGGAAATAGGAGACGAATTCACGAAACGGCGGTGGGTTTATATTATTTTCAAGCCGTTAATGGGAATTTTTAACCCATAAACAACCTTTGTCGGCACGAAAAACGTCAAGGGCCATATCGGAATTTTTGAAATATTCAAATACCAAACATTTGACCATGAGCCAGGCTTTCCTGAAATGTATTAATTTCAGAAATAGGAGACGCATTGAACATACTACGGCCTATTGTGTTTATTGTAGATTTTTCACTATTTTTCATATTGACTTGGTGACCACCAGTTCACGTAAATCAAATTTCTGCTCTGAACATTTTTCAGGCATTCCTTCATAGATTTAGAAAAAGTAACTCCCGTGTCTGTAAGTAAAATATCCAAAAAGTCTTAGGGATATTTCACATTTCAAGATGATGGCACTTCCTGATTGAGCTACAAACTCCACTTTTTATGTACGAATCAGTAGTGTCGTAGCTAGTACAGAAAAAAACATAATTCAAGGTGATCTGAACTAATATTTTCAGAATCAGATTGACCTCCGCTGTTCGAATATTTAGGTTAAATTTGTAAATTTTGATAATTAAAGACATAAATTGACCTGTAAACAACTTTGTGGTCATGTAAATGGTCAAAGTTGAACTTCGAAATTCTGAAATTTTCAAACACCAAAAATTCGACCTTGATCACGGCTATCCTGAAATGTATTAATTTCAGAAATAGGAGACGCATTGAACATATTGCGGCCTATTGTGTTTATTTACAAGCCCGTTAATGTAGATTTTTCACTATTTTTCATATTCAATTCAAAATGGTGACTACCAGTTGACCTAAATCAAAATTCTGCTCTAAACGTTTTTTAGGCATTCCTTCAAGGTTTCAGAAAATATAACTCCCGTATCTGTACGTAAAATATCAAAAAAGCCTTAGGGATGTTTCACATTTCAAGATGGTGGCACTTCCGGATTGAGCTACAAACTCCATTTTTTGTTTTTTTTTGTATACGAATCAGTAGTGTCGTAACTAGTAAGAAAAATAATTCAAGGTGATCTAACCTATATTTCGTCGATTTTTAAAAAAAATCTGATCCTTATTTTCTCCAAGGTGAGGTACGACAGAAAGTTTCTAATGTCATCTTTAAAGTCGCATTAGTATGGTCTACTTACATTCCCAATTTCATGAAAATATCGTGCAACTATTCAAGAAGTTGAGAAATTGGTCTTAAAATCCGGAACGAAATCTCAGCGATGAATTTTCGAAATTCGAAAATCTGAAATTGCAGGTGAAAATGACTTTTGTCAAGGTACTCAAAGAAAAAAGAATTAGTAAAATAAGTCAATAAACCTCAGAGTTACGACTATGCATTTATTTTTTTAGTTCGTATAATTCGGTGATTTCGAAATCGTAAATCGTTTTGAAAATATATTTAAACAATACTCACCACCCATTTTTGGGGGGTTAGATTCTGAGAAATCCGATTTGCAGAAAACACACACACACAAATAATAATAATAATAATAATAATATAATAATAATAATAATCTTAACAAAAACAATAAGATTTCATATGAAATATGAAAACTTAATAATAACTAGATCTGCTAGGCAGATATGAAAGCTTTCATATTTATGGCCAGTTTCTGTCACATCTCATGGGTTATATAAAGAATCTCGGCAAGGATAAATAATTATTAAAATCGATCAAAACTCGAAGTTATTTATATATATATAGTGAGTAACATTGCACCCGGGCAAAAAAGATCTGGGAAATAACTGAGACTTATATTGCTGTAATCGAATTGACTCCCCGTTCAGAAGTTTAAAATACGGATATAGATGTTGAAAAACGGGACAGATGAGAAAATGAAATGAAAATTGCGGGAAATAACTAAAAAATGGCAGGAAAATTTCGAACAAGTAAAGTGTCTCGTGGAATGATCATTTGGAAAATTATCAACCCTATATTGCACGGTTATTAATATGAAATGAAATGGACTTTAACGTTCTGCTTCTACTGGGCTAATTAAGACGGGCATACACTATATAGAATATTATGGGAAAATTTTGCCCGAGCAGCGGCACTATGGCCTACTCTTATATCGAATTCCATCTGCCAAGGGATCTTCAACTGTACTCCAATTTATAGACGGGTCGTCAGTTGATCGGCCCATGCGAACGATTAGATAGCTGTTCTTGTCAGGGCCTCCGTACTGTACCACTGACAAGGAGAAAAGACGCTGGAAAATGCTGACATTTATGCGTATATATAGTGAATAACATTGCACCCGGGCAAACAAAATTTTGGGAATAACTGAGACTTGTATTGCTGTAATCGAATTGACTCCCCGTTCCAGAAGTTTAAAATACGGATCATTTCATTTTTTATTTTAAAACTTGAAAGATATTTCTATAGTTCAAAGTGCTAGAATAAAGTCACCTGGCTGCGACAAAAGGTGTTTCCATATACCAGACAAAATCAAAACCATGCTATGGACAATATTGCGCAACATGAAACCCCAAAAATCTCAGAAACTGTTCGAATATAACATATTGAATAGGTTTTATGTCGGAGAATTTACGACACCTACGAGGTTCAGTCTAATATCCACAGACCACTTGAATTAGGTAAAAAGGTGAATTATCGATATCCTTAACGGCGATCACTTTATGATCTGGATATATGTCTACGTTTTAAATTTTAGGTTGCTAAGCTTTAACATAGCAAGTATTGAAACGGGCTGAAGAGTGAAGTCAAGTCAACTAATAGACTGCTAAAATATAACGAGAACCATTCCCCCTGGCCAAAAGATAATCTAAAAGTAAAAATATATTGCTGAGACCGTATTGCTAGAATCGGATTTACTTTCCGTTGCAGAAGTTTCTGAAAAATCGATCAAGTCGTTTAAAACCCAGAAGAATCAGAAAATGAGTAGAAAATGGTTGGAAAATGTCGAGAAAATATCGAACAATAAACTGAGATAACTTATAATGAATCTTATATTTTTGGAATCGGATTGACCTCAGCTATTCGAATATTGTGATCAATTTTGTAAGTTTTAAAAATTAACGTAAAAAAAATGTCGTCAATCAACCTTCGGAAATAGAAAACCAATTCACGAAACGGCGGCTTATTTCGGGTATTTCCAAGCCGTTAATGCGGATTTTTTACTCGTAAATAACTTTTTTCGAGTTAAATGATTCAATCTACTTTCATTCCAAATACCATGAAAATCGTGCTTTGATCCCTCATTTCTCCAAGGGGAGATTATAAGTTAGAAAATTTCTAACGGCATTGTTTAAGTTAACTTTTATTCCAAATTTCATGAAAATCGAGCTAATATTAAACAAGTTGTCAAATTCGTTTTTACTTCCGAAATAATATGTCAATGACGTAATTCTTGAAGTTCGAAAATAGCAGATTTAAAGTAAATGTTTCAAAGTACCTAAAGAAATATAGATATGTAAAATAGGTCAAATATTCACAAAGTTACTGCTATGTAGGTTAATTGTTTCATCATTAACATTTGGGGATTTCGGATTTGTAAAGCGTAACGAAAATATGTATTCCAAAATCAGCATCTATTCTAGGAGACAGGTTAAAGATTTAGGAAGATCCAAAGATTAGATTCTTGGATATAAGCTTGACAGAATCTTAAGAAAGAAATTGCCCTGTAAACAACTTCGTCGGCACGAAAAATGTCAACGTGGAAATTCGAAATTTTGAAATTTTCAAACATCAAAAATTCGACCTTGATCTCGGGCTATCCTGAAATGTATTAATTTCAGAAATAAGAGACGTATTGAACATATTACGGCCTATTGTGTTTATTTTCACGTCTGTTCAAGTGGGGGAGCCACGGTGGCTAGGTGGTTAAGACGCTGGCTCACTAGCCTGGGGGTCGAGTGTTCGATCCCTGCATTGGCCGAGAAAGTTCATCCTGATTTTCCGACGTGGTTTCCCCTTGTCAGTGGTGCAAAACGGAGGGCCTGACAAGGACAGCTGTCTAGTCCTTCGGATTAGACGAAAAACCGAGGTCCCGTGTATACATTAGAATGCACGTAAAAGATCCCTTGGCAGTTGGAATTCGATATAAGAGTAGGCGATAGTGCCGCTGCCCGGGCAAAATTACCCTCATAGTACACTGTATGGCGTATGCCCGTCTTCATTAGCCCAGTATAGGAGCAGAACAGTAGGACGTTAAACCCCATTTCATTTCATTTCATTTCTGTTCAAGTGGATTTTTCACTGTTCTTCATATTCAATTCGAAATCAAAATTCTGTTCTGAACGTTTTTTAGGCATTTCTTCAATGATTCAGAAAATGTAACTCCCATATCTCTAAGTATAATATTGCGAAATTTTTGAAATATTCAAATACCAAAACATTCGACCATGAGCCAGGCTTTCCTGAAATGTATTAATTTCAGAAATAGGAGACGCATTGAACATACTACGGCCTATTGTGTTTATTTACAAGCCCGTTAATGTAGATATTTTACTATTTTTCAAATTCAATTCAAAATGCCGACTATCAGTTGACCTAAATCAAAATTCTGCTCTGAACGTTTTCAAGGATTAAGAAAATGTAACTCCCATGTCTGTAAGTATAATATCGCGAAAGCCTCAGGGATTTTTCACGTTTCAAAGATGGTGTTACTTCCGGTTCGTTCGATAGGCTTCATATTTTGTGTGTGCATCAATAATTTCTTATCTAGTAAAGAAAAAAAAGTCCATCGCAATCGGACCTACATTTTGTCGATTGTATTAAACAATTTGATACTTATTTTCTCAAGGGGAAGATAACTCCGTTAACTTGGATTAACCAGTTCTACTTACATTCTTAATTTTATGAAAATCGTACTAATATTTAAAAAGTTGTCATGTTCGTTTTACTTCCGGGACGGCATATCAATGACGTAATATTCAAAATTCGGAAATCGGAAATAGCAGATTTAAAGTAAATGTTTTAAGGTACTCAAACAAAAACGATTTAGTAAAATAGATAAAAAAAAAAATCACAAAGTTACAGATATATAGGTCTATTTTTTCATCAGTAAATTTCAGTGATTTCGGATTTGTAAAACGTTTTGAAAATATATTGATTCCAAAGACACAACACATACTAGACGAATTGAACAAACTACGGCCTATTGTATTTTTTACAAGCCCGTTAATGTAGACTTTTCGCAGTGTTCAATATTCAATTCAAAATGGTGACTATCAGTTGACCTAAATCAAAATTCTGCTTGGAAAATTTTTTAGGCATTCCATCAAGGATTCAGAAAATATAACTACCATAGCTGTAAGTAAAATATCGCAAAAGCCTTAGGGATTTTCACGTTTCAAGATGGTGGCACTTCCGGTTCAATCGACAAACTCCATATTTGGTGTACTCATCCATAATTAATTAACTAGTACATAATTTTTTTTAAGGCAATCTGATTTATATTTCGTCGATTTTTTAAAAAAAATTTGATCCTTAATTTCTCCAAGTGGAGATAAGTTAGAAAATGTCCAAAGGCATTTTTCACGTTGCATCAGTAAAATCTACCTTCATACTAAATTTCATGAAAATCGTGCAACTATTAAAGAAGTTGTCAAGTTGGTCTTAACTTCCGGTTCGAAATCACAGCGACGAATTTTCGAAATTCGGAAATCTGAAATTGCAGATAAAAATGATTTTATCCAAGGTAATCAAAGAAAAAAGAATTAGTAAAAACAGTAAAAAAAACAAAAAACCCCACAAAGTTACGACTATGCATTGTACGTTTTTTCGTTCGTAAAATTCGGTGATTTCGAATTCGTAAAACGTTTTGAAAATATATTCATTCGAAAACCATCAACCATTATTGGGGGTGGGGTAGGTCAAAGTTTCAGAAAGATCCTATGGTTAGATTCTTGGATATAAGATTTGCAGGTAAAGAACCAAAAAAATATAATAATAACTAGATCTGCATAGCAGATATCAAAGCTTTCATATTAACTACATAAGGGGATATTAGAATCATTTGAAATAATAAATATAAATGTCATCAAGTATCTGAAAAATTACATTTACCTTATGAACAAGATGGGAAAAATACAAAACAAAAAATGTCGTGTTGTGGCTACCCTCAAGGCAAATTTAGAAAACAGTATATTATATACAGAGTATGTTAACTCTTGAATAGACCTTTTAGTAGTTTCGCGTACGCAGAACAGGAAGTAGTTGTGCTTCAATGTAAACAGGCCCGTTCCTTGCATTTAGTTTTAGAATTAGGTGTGATTTTCAAAGGATTTAATCGGAAATCGCTGAAAATCAAAAAGCTTATTCGTCCCATGACCTTAAACACCGTGTATAAATCTAAAGTCAATCAAACATTAACTTTAGCCTATGAAGAGCATCCACACAAATTTTCAAAGTGGTCAAGGATCATAACTCTGACAGTAATGATCGAAAATTATTGAAAATAGAGAGAGAGAGAGAGAAATGGGGTTTAACGTCCACTCGACACAAACTAGGTCATTTCGGGACTAACATATGGTTTAATTTTATTTACATAATTCGCTTGCGCGTAAGGGTCTTTAGCAGTGGGAGGAAACCGGATTATTGAAAATAACTCTAGGCTTTTTTCTCTTGTGACCTTAAACACTGTGTATCAATTTAAAGTCAATCGGTTATTAACTTTAGCATCCAGTAGACGTGGTACAAGGGTTAATCAGCGAACTGGATGTATGAGATGTGTTGTTGACGTTTGGGAAAGTAGGACGAGGGGAAATGTGTAGGGAGTGCTGTAAAGGGATAGTTAGATGTATTATGAATGGTTAGAGTGGCTGTGGTGTTACGGTGAAATATTATGCCGCAACCGTAACACCACAGCTTTATGATTTGTTAGACAGGAGTGATGTAATGGGTGTCAACAACTGGGTATGCTGGTACCGTCGCAACGTAGCCGGGAAATATATATTGTGGGGGGGAAGGGCGGAAACGGAAAAATATACAATGTTGACAGTATGTGCCAGGCATGAGGCTGCGCAGACCGAGCGGCAGCTCGATAGGGAGTGTCACCCTCATAAAAAAATTTCAGTTTTCTGTAAGCAGTGAAAACACTATTTTGGCATTGTTTGCGGGGTTAAACCTAAAAATCACATTAATACACCTATTGCACGATATTGTGAAACTAGCTGACGAAGACAGCTCGGGCGGCGATTGTTCGACTCGGGGCTGCTCTGTCAGTATCTAACAAACGCATTTAGTTCGCGTACAACTTTTAAAAACCGAATGTCAGTATGGTATTTCTCACATAATTGGTTATCGCAAAAACAGAGTAAACTGAAAGCCAGTAATCTCGACTCAAACCTATAGTCTATAGCCCACTTACTACACTGTCACAAGGCTTCCTATATTATTGTTTGTGGACGGTTTACTACTCAGTGATAAGCCTGCGCCGCAAAAAGAGGTCTCGCCTTTTATTATTAGTATAATGACTTCCTCATGTGCGGCAGGTTAGTTTGCTTCTAAAAACACTGTTTTCCGTTCCAAAAAATACAAAAGTAATTTTCTACCAGATGACCATGGTTCTTTTCACCGAGACTAGATAATTTCTCTCGGTGTAAGGATATAGCTATGGATAAGTTCATACAAGGTCAATAAATCCGCGGTCACTTCGGGTCACACTGTTGAGAAAATAAACCGATGGGTTTGTTTAGTAGCAAATCGAGCGTGAATCAACTGAGTTTGTACTGAAAAATTTTTGAGTGATATGTATGAACTGTCTTCACACATTCGGTTTATAATTAGCGATACACAGGTACAGTGGCAAAAGTTGTACTTCACAGACTGTTTACCTCCGAACTACCTCCGCACGAAATCCCCGATTTGGGTACATGTTAAAAGAAAAAGAAATAGTACCCGTCCAAAAGATATCCAAAGAGATCAAGTGTAGCACCATGGGCCTTTCATTTGACGTGACGCGGAGAGCGGGCGATGGAAACCAGTCACCACATCCTACGTATGACCCATGCACCTTTTCTTACTACAAAACTTAGTAGCCTTGTGATCGTCTAGAATTTGTCTCTGGTTGTCTTTGGCTTTTCCTTCACGTTGTGTATTTACTTCTTACTGTTTTCTTAAGACGTTTGTCTTACCAGGAATAACAATGCAGCAGTTCGCTTTTACATTTTATATATCAAGCTGAATACATATATACAAGAATAGTATAGATTACAATACTGAAGTCATTCTCAAACCCTAGCCAGCCAGACTCGCTGAGCGAGTCTGCTGATAGAAACTGCTACATCTTTCCCCTTCTGGAATCAAGCTGCTGTCTGACCAATTCTCACAAGTGTGATAGTTTTGTAGCTGTGGGTTTTGGACGTTCAATTATCTAATTGGTCAAATATGATGTAATTAAGCCAAATGATGCAATCTTGATTTCCCTATTATATGTTTTTTGACACAATCTATCCTTGAACTTAGACCCTCTTTTCTGTTATTCTCACACTATTTCATAAACAATTAATTTGCGTTTTAAATAAACTCATACCATAGCTGATATACTGGCAATAGAGAATAATTTGTAAAGATAAAAATATCGTTCGAACCATCTTATTTCTCCATTCCTTGTCTATAAATTTCAAAACAATGTCACAACGACGATCCCAGTGTTGACCGAGAAAGTTCATCAGTATCTTCCAGCGTGGTTTCTCCTTGTCTGGATGGCACGTAAAGATCCATTGGAGGTTGGAATTCGATATAAGAGTAGGTTGTAGCGCCGCTGTACGAGCAAAATCTCCCTCATAGCACAATGCAAGGCATATGCTTGTCTTCATGAGCCCAGTCGGGGCAGAACAGTAGGACGTTAAACCCCATTTTAGTTCATTTCGACAGGACTAAAAATATCAATTATTCATTTATCCAGTTGTTTTCTTGGTAAATATTGACCAGGTCGTATTGAAGCACCTAAATCGCAAAATATGTATCCTTTCTGCAGTGGCTATATCCAGCACTATAATACACATTCATCATTTCACAAGATTTGACAAGAAACTGCAACCACTTTCCTCAGGACCTTGCGCAGAAATGTATTGTCTCAAGCTCCTTTTATAAATGGCTGACGAACAGTTTTGTCGTATGATTCAGCCAAGTTTCAACTCCTCTGACAGATGAAATAGCAGTCTGAATTATGATAGCTGACTTGTATAGCTGTGAAAGGGTGCCCAGTTTAGAAGTGCCAGGAATTGGACACGCCGATTCATATTCCATTGCAATATCGAGAGCCCGATTAACCGTCATTTTCAAGTTCATTGCTGGGAATACTTAAGATAGACGTATTCATGCCATTACTATTATAGAAAACAAACTTGCAACTGTTGGATTTTGATGGGACAAATTCAAGTTGTAGATATTTAGTCGAAAGCCTAAACTTCAGTTGACAATTTCGATAACCAGTGACTTTAATGCCGTCTATCTTTAGAAACAATTTGAACAGATGACTTAATTGCAGTGCAAAATAGAGAAAACGATTCTAAGAGAGGATGTCGTTGTTTGTCGGTTTCTCCTTCATAGAGACATCTTGTATTCATAAGTCTTATAACACGACGCATGGTAGAAGACTTTAATAGACACAGGATCAAAATCTTGTACCTGAAAAAAGCATAGTTACAAGTTGATTGATTATACTCTCAGCTAGTGATTATTAGAACTAGATATTTTTTAAATATTTAGTGTGATTTATTGGTGTCAGTGGAGGGCATGCAAAATTTCCCTCATAGAATACTTCATTCCGGTTAGTGCAGAATTTTATTCATTCATTCTTGAAATCTTCAAAAACCCAAATTCAACAGTAATTGAATGAAAACATTGACCTCTAGGTAGATCTATGGACTGGTCGTAGCTTCAAATTCAAACAAGCGATTGCTATGCAAAATACGCCCACATTTTGCAGAAGATGGGCAGAGAACAAGCTAAAAAAAGAAGCGATTTTTCGTACAAATTCAAAACTCAACGTTCATTACAATGTACCGGTGATATATTAAAACGGTTTTTAAAATTGGATAACCAGCGGCTTCCAGGCAGGATACGCCCATATTTTCCAAGAGATGGATAGATAAAAAATTAAATCAAAAGCGATTTTGCGTACAATAAGGGGCCATAACCCAGATAGTTATGGAAATGAAATGAAATGGGGTTTAACGTCCTACTGTTCTGCTCCTAACCTGGGCTAATGGAGTTATGGTCTGAAGTGCGCAAATATGGGAACATATATTTTAAATTTCCTCAAAATGGATAAAAATTGTGATCTCTAGAGGGTCCACATCCTTCCTATTACACGGATTTTTACGAAATTCAAACTCAACCTTCATTGATGTGTAACGGTGATATATTTGAACCTTTTTTAAAATTGAATACAAATTGTGACTTCTAGCGGTTCCACAAGCTCAAAATGTGATTTTTCGAACAATCAGGGACCATAATCCAGGAAGTTACGTTCGGATATGCGCGATTATTGATAAATTTAAAGTTTCGTCAAAATCGGATATAAATTGTGGCCTCTAGAGGGTTCACAACCTTGATATACTATATCTTTTTACATTATTAGCGTACGAGGGGCGGCCATTTTGTCTGACAGTTTTGGTCTGATTTTCACGGAATTTGATCTCAACCATCATCAGGGTGTAACGGTGATATATTCACAATTTTTTTTAAAATAGGATAAAACTTGTGACCTCTAGAAGGACCACAAGCTAAAAACGCGATTTTTCGTACAACCAAGAGCCATAATTCAGGAAGTTACAATCTTATATGTGCAATATCGAGAAGAATCAGGATCTTTGGATTATAAACATGTATTTCAAGTTTCATCAAAATCATATCAAAATTGTGACCTGTAGAGGGTCCACAACCGAAACAAAGGATAAGTTTACACTATTTGCGTACGAGGGGCAGCCATTTTTGTCTGGCAGTTTTGGTTCAATTTTCACGAAATTCAAACTCGATCAACATTACGGTGTAACGGTGATATTTTCGAATGTTTTTTTTTTTTAAATCGGATAATAATTATGACCTCTTGAGGGACCAAAAGTTAAAAACGTTATTTTCAGTACAATCAGGGGCCATAATTCAGGAAGTTACTATCCGATATCATGAATATCGAAAGCAACCAGAATCGTTGGGTTATAAACATGCATTTCAAGTTTCATCAAAATTGTAACCTCTACAGGGTCCACAACCTTGATATACTATATGTTTACACTATTCGCGTACATGGGGCGGCCATTTTATCCAGCAGTTTTGGTCCGATTTTCACGAAATTCGAATTCAACCTTCACTACGGTGTAACGGTGGGGATATAATCAAACGTTTTTTTTAAACCGCATAATAATTACGTCCTCCCGAGTGACCACAAGCTAAAAAGGGCGATTTTTGGTACAATCAGGGGCCATAATTAGGAAGTTATGTTCCAATATGCGCAAATATCGAAAGGAACCAAGATCTTTGGGTTATAAACATGCATGCCAAGTTTCATCAAATCGGTTCAAAATTGTTACCTCTATAGGGTCCACAAGTTAAAAACGTGATATTACGTACAGTCAGGGGCCATAATCGATGAAGTTTCGATCCGATACATGCCAATATCAAAAGCAGCCGAGATCTTTTGGGGATAAACCTATATTTCAAGTTTCGTCAAAATTGGATAAGAATTGTGACCTGTAGAGAGTCCACAAACAATTGTGGACGGACGACCGGCGTCCAGACATACGGACAGACAGGGGCGACGACAATATACATCCACATGAAGATGTTGGCATATAAAAAGGCGATTCTTCGTATACTCAGCTGCCATAATTCTGGAAGTTACAATCCGATATGCGGAAATATTGATAGGAACAAAATCTTTGGGTTATAAATATAAACATGCATTTCAAGTTTCATCAAAATCGGTTCAAATTTGTGACCTCTATAGGGTCCACAAGCTAAAAACGTGATTTTTCGTACAATCAGGGGCCATAATCCATGAAGTTTTGATCCGATACATGGAAATATCGAAAGCAGCCAAGATCTTTTGGAGATAAACCTATATTTCAAGTTTCGTCAAAATCGGATAAGAATTGTGACCTGTAGAGTGTCCACAAACAATTGTGGACGGACAGGGGCGACGACAATATACATCCACATGAAAATGTGGGCGTATAAAAATTGTGACCTCTATAGGGTCCACAAGCTAAAAGCATAATTTGTCGTAAAATCAGGCGCTATAATTCAGGAAGTTACGATCCGATATGTATGAATATCGAAAGGAACCAAGATCTTTGGGTTATAAACAAGGGCCCACAACCTTGATATACCATATTGTTACACTATTTGCGTACGAGGGGCAGCCATTATTCGGTCCGATTTTTCCGAAATTCGAACTCAGCCATCCTTAGGGTGTAACAGTGATATATTCAAACAGATTTTGAAATTGGATAAAAATTGTCACCTCTATAGGGTCCACGAGCTAAAAACACGATTTTTCTTACAATTAGCGACCATAATTCAGGAGGTTATAAACATAGATTTCAGGTTTCAAAAAAATCGGATAAAAATTGTGACCTCTAGAGTGTCCACAAGCCAAAAACATGATTTTTTGTACAATCATTGGTCATAATCCATAAAGTGACGGTCCGATACATGCCAATATCGAAAGGAACCAAGATCTTAGGGAGAGAAACTTCAAGTTTTGTTGAAAGCAGATAAAAATTGTGAACTGTAGAGTGTCCACAAACAATCGTGGACGGACAGGGGTGACGACAATATATATGTATGTCCACATGGAAGGGGCCATAATGAAGGAAGTTACACCCCGATCAATCTGATTAAAATACAGGTCTATATTTCGTTTCGTTTTTTTTATACTTTCAATGGCCTACACTACATGAAGATCTGACCAGTTGTAGCGATAGTTCGCGTCCGAGGTGATACGAGCGGCTTTTGACCCTATGATGTCAGATATTTGATTAGCCAATCAGCATTGACGTTTCTAGTGGAGCTTTTGACCTATGACGTCAGCCATTTGATTAACCAACCAGCATTGACGTTTCTAGTGGATTACCCACAGTTCCGTGCAAAACCCGCCTAAAGTTCGCCGTAACAGACCGTTTCATGTGCTAATCCCTCACACCATTGGGGGGTTGGATGGCTGAATGGTTAGCGTGCGCGCGCTGTATCATAAAGTCTGTCATTGAGTCGACTGGCGTGGTTTCGAATCCCCGGTTGTACGTGGCAAGGAGTAGGGTCGCCTGTCCAACCTCGTGGGTTTTCTCCGGGTCCCCCGGTTTCCTCCCACTGCTAAAGACCCCTACGCGCAAGCGAATTATGTAAATAAAATTAAACCATATGTTAGTCCCGAAATGACCTAGTTTGTGTCGAGTGGACGTTAAACCCCATTTCTCTCTCCTCACACCATTCAATACACGTCAATGATAACAACTCTTCCAGATCCTAGTGTAGTAAAGACAAGTTAAACAAAATTTTGAACTATGAAAAGCGAAACGAAATATGATCTGTGCTTTTTTTATCAGATTGCACCCCAATATGCGCGAATATCGAAAGGAACAGGGATCTTTAGGTTATAAAGACACATTTCAAGTTTCATCTAAATCGGATAAAAATTGTGACCTCTAAAAGGTCCAAAAGCTAAAAACACGATTCAGGAAGATATGATCAATTAGCGAAAGGAACCAAAATCTTTGGGACATAAAGATACGTTTCAAGTTCCATCAAAATCGGATCAAAACTGTGGCCTCTAGTCTAGAGGATCCACAACCTTGATATACCATATTTTTACACTATTTGCGGACTAGCGACGACAATATACGTCCACATGAAAATGTGAGCGTATCAAAATAATAATAGAATAATTACCTTTAACTAGTATCCTCCCATCCATGTATAGCCCAAGCTGTGAAAAGATCGATGTCCTGTTTTGCACTGCAAGGAATTGGACAAGGCAATTCATATTCCAATTCAATATCAGAGCCTGGTTCGCCATCATTTTCAAGTTCATTGCTGGGAATACTTAAGATAGATGTATTACATTCTGGATATTTAGTCATAGAGACATCTTGTATACATATGTCTTATAACACAAGGCATGGCAGCGGACTTTAATTGACACAAGATCAAACTCTGCTACCTGAAAAAATAAATATATGGATAAAGTAACAAGTTGATTGATTTTACTTTTAGCTAATGATTATTATAACTAGATCTTTGTTAAATCTTCGGTGTGATTTTTTTGGTGGCAGTGGTGCTGGGCCGCGGGCCTGGCAATTAGGAACAGCGTCTAGTTGTTCAGAACGGATATAAGAGTAGGCCGTAGCGCCGCTGTCCGGGCAAATTTTCCCTCATAAAACACTTCATACCGGTTAGTGCAGAAAAGCAGGATGTTAAATCCAATTTTATTCATTTATTCTTGAAATCTTCAAAACCCCAAATTCAACAGTAACTGAATGAAAACATTGACCTCTATGAACTGGTTGGACAGAGCTGGTATTGTAGCTTCAAAATCAACAAAATAATAATAGAATAATTAGGCCTACCTGAACTAGTATCAGCCGTTAACTTGATCGGTGATCGTACTATTTTGTGGGCTGTCTTTAAGCCAGTGTCTATGTTTTTCTTGTCGGTAACCTTTGATAACATTGTCAGTAGTCTGATAATTAGGTATTTAGGCCGGGGATAGTAGCCTAATCCTCTCAGGGCCTCAGGGGGTTGGGGTAAGGCTATATGATATGGATAAAACCTGTCAAATAGCTCAGTTGAATAAATCAGTCAATAAAAGCAGTGAAATATCTCACTTGAAAAAAAAGTCAAATAATCCAGTCGAGAAAAACAGGCAGATAATTCAGTCGCTCAGTATGACGTGGGAAAACGTAAAGCTTGACTTTATTAAGCAGTGGTGGCAGTAACTAAGATTACAACATGTAGCCTACTCCTCTATAAATCCCTCCACGTCGTTGGTTTTATTCCGAAGCGACTACTGCCTGAACCGTGCTAAATTGTAAACGGATTTCTTCGATTGTGAACAAACTACTGAATAAATGTTATTAAAAACTTGCCTATGTGTTTGAAATCACTTCCCGTTGAATAAAATCCATGGCACAATTAAATATCCCAACGAAAAAAAAGTTCTTTTGAAAAGTCAATATTTTTGCTTGTATTTTCGGCAGTCCCCATCACAACATTGTACTTGTCACGTGATGAGCTAATCCATCGTAATAATTTGAAGGGGGCAAAGATTGACAAATTTTAACAATCACGTGTGCTGCTAACCAAAACAGCACACGCCCTTTTCCATCGTTTGAGTTTGAGCAACAAGATTAGGAACTGAAGACAATAATATTAACTCGGAAACAATTAATTGATTGTCAGTCTACTAAATTTTATTCACAATGAATATATCACTGATTACACCTTTACTCGTAAATATTGCTTTCACATAATCATCGACCCATAATTGTAAATACCCTGTATCCTGTATGTTATGTAAATTTTCATAAACTATATTAAATCCCTGCATGCCAATTATTATAGGCAACTCTGTGGCTAACATTTACAAATAAACACACTTTATTTCATAATTTTAATTGATCATATTTCATAACAGGGTCTAATTCCAATGCTCTGTGGTTAATAGTCCATTTACAAAATTTTATAATTACCCGGTAAAACAAACAAAAAACAAAACAAAAAAGGCCACCGCTTGTTAATAATTTCCATATTTAATTCACGTTCCGAATGTTCATGTCAATAATATTCCTGATTAAATTACTTTTTTTGTTTATTCGACAAATACTAAAATCGAAACATTCTTGAAAAGAACAGTTCGGGGTGTCTCTATATCGTTTGTCGTCTTCATAAATATGTATTTAAAACAAAAAAAAATCACTCGTCAAAAGAGGCATCGCAGATTTCGTGAAAACTACTCGTGAAAGTTTCGCGCCAAATTTAACCGTTTTCACTGCATCTGTGTGGCATGGTACATTTACGGTAATAGAATTCAAAGCGTTGATTGACTGAGGCATGATCGCGATCTATAAAATGCCATCATGAAATAGTAAAGATATTTAAGGGCGAGATTCAAGACTCGTAAAACGAATGCCGTTCTTTTTTTACTGCATCTGTGTTCAAAAGAAATAATCCCACCCAACTCTCTAACCAAATAATTAATACAAGACGAAAACAAAATAACGGACTACTGGCGTATTTATGGTTGTAAACGCCCAAACTCATGGGTCCGAGAGCAATAGTGTATTCATACACAAGTTTGAATTGGCGGAAGAAAACTAAATACTGTTAAGATATGAACAAGTTTTGTTGCGACCCCCTTGTACGAAATGATCTATCCCGATAAGTGACATTATTAGCTTCCATGTTTGTATTTCCTGATGTCCAAGTTTGTGATGAGTTCAATTTTACAAGAGATAACTTTTTTATTCGCTGGGATATTTAGTTGTGCAATGGATTTTTTTAACCGGACTTGATTCCAAACACACAGGTAAGTTTATAATACCCAAAGTTAAGTAGTTTGTTCATAATCGAAGAAATCCGTTTATAAAATAGGAAGGTTCAGACAGTCATCAGTTTTATGCACCGGACACAGATTGCTATTGAAGGAAAATCTAAAAAAATATTTGATTTCAACTGTCAGATTTGAACGGGGGGGGGGGAATAAACAAAATAGATAAAAAACGATGTAATGATATTTGAGTCAGTGAGTTTTTTTTTTATTTCTGTCAAACAAACTATTCCCAAATTTTAGCCCAACCATCGACCGAGTTTATTGAAAGGAAATCCTAATGGTACTTAGGGGTAATTGGTGAAATCTGATTGGCTAAAAAATGGCCTTTGCTATGACCAACTTAAACAAAAGAATGTAATTTTAAATGCTAATTACTAATTAGCAAACCATTTCTATCAGGAAAACATTTCATTTTAGGGTCATACTTTATCAAATTTAATTATCAAATAGAGATAATAATATACCCTTCACCAACTTCTTGAGGCACTTTGTAACAATTTTTAACTACGGCCTATGGTCTAATGTACTCTATCTATTATGGATAAATGCTTTTTGTCAGTAAAATTCCGTGATTTTAAAACATTTTAAAAATATATTAATTCCAAAGCCACCACCCGTTCCGGAAGGAAACTATCCAGAAATTACATTATGTATTAATTTCGGAAATGCAGATATGAAAGCTTTCATATTCATCGTCACGACATGGATTATATGAAGTACACTGTATCTTAAAAGAAAAAAGAACAGGAAAGAATAATTATCAAAATCGGTGAAAAAGTCGCGAAGTTATAAGGCTAAATATAATGAGAAACATTGCACCCGGGCAAAAAAATAATCTGAAAACTAAAGGGAAATAACTCAGACTTGGATTGCTGTAATCGGAATGACTTCACGTTCCAGAAGTTTCAGAAAAATGGATCAAAACTTTTAAAAATGGGACAGATGAGAAAATGAAATGAAAATGGCAGGAAAATATCGAAAAATAAAATGAGATAACTTTGAACGGAACTAATATTTTTTTAATCAGATTGACCTCATCTTTTCGAATATTTAGGTTAAATTTTTAAATTTTGAAAATTAAAGACACAAATTGTCCTGCAAACAACGTAAAAAGCCAAAGGCGAAATTTGAAATTTTGAAATTTTGACCAACGAAAAATTCGACCTTGAAATGTATCCTGAAATGTATTAATTTCAGAAATAAGAGACGCATTGAACATATAACGGTCTGTTGTGTTTATTTCCACGTCCGTTCAAGTGGAGTTTTCACGCATCAGTAATTTCTTATCTAGTATAGAAAAAAGATTCCAGGGCAATCGGACATGTATTTTGTCGTTTTTTTTTTAAAATTTGATCCTTACTATCTCAAGGGGGGGGGGGGGGGATAACTTTTAAAAAATTCGAATGACTTCGTTGAAGTTGGATCAACCAGTTCTACTTAGATTCTTAATTTTAGGAAAATCATACCAATATTCAAGAAGTCATCGTGTTGGTTTTACTTCGGGATGAGCTGTCAATGACGTAATATTCGAATTTCGAAAATCGTAAATAGCAGATTTAAAGTAAAATTTAATGTTTTAAGGTACTCAAAGAAAACAGAATTAGTAAAATAGATCACAAAATCACAAAGTTACAGCTGTGTAGGTCAATTTATTTTTCAGTAAATTTTGGATTCGTAAAACGTTTTGAAAATATATTTAATCAACAACCGCACCCCATTGTTTTTTTTTTTTTTGGGGGGGGGGGGGGGATCCAAGTTTCAGAAAGATCCTATGGTTAGATTCTGAGAAATCCGATTTGCAGAAAATACACACAAAAAATATAAGAATAATATTTCATATGAAAGCTTAATAATCTTAATAAAAACAATAAGCTTTCATATAATCTTAACAGAAACAATACGCTTTCATATGAAATATGAAAGCTTAACAATAAGCTTTCAGAATCCCTTCACACAGGCATCTGAGACAGCATGTCAGACACTGGGAACACACGGAATACCCATCAGTAACGATACAGTGCGCCGACGTCTCACTAGAGAGTACATCCATTGTCGTAGACCTTACCGTGGATCTATCCTCACCCCTCGCCATCGACGTGAACGTCTATAGTTTGCCCAACAACACCAGAACTGCATAGGCGTACGAGCTGGGGGGGGGGGGGCGGGTTGGAGACACAATTGTACGATGTAAAAGTTGTATATATAAAAAAATATTGTGCTATTGAATGTGTCCAATTTAACAGCGAATTTATTATTATTATGTAACATACTAAGAACCTAACTACATTTTTTTGGCACCACCCCCCCCCCCCCCCAAGTCAAAAATTTCCCCGTACGCCTATGCAGAACTGGCGACACAGGCATCTGTTCACAGATGAGAGTCTGTATTGTGTATGAACTGCAGATGACAGGACCAGAATATGGCATCCACGTGGCCACCGTATTCTGACCAATGTGTCATGGAATGAGGTCCAAGCATAATGGTTTGTGTGGATTCGGCCTGAACCAGAGAGTGGTTCCTGTGGTGTTCACAAGCTCTCAGACGCCACATTTCGCACGTCATCGAAAGAATGTTTTCCAGCCTGACAACGCCCGTGCCCACACCGCCAGAGTTACTCGGGACTATCTACAGCAGAACGGTGTCTACGTTTGGCACTGGCCAGCCCTTAGTCCGGACATAAACCCGATTGAACATCTTTGGGATGGAATTCAGAGGAGACTTAATAACGTCGTATCCGAGACCAAACACAGCTGATGGATTGTGCCAGGCTTTTCTGAGAGTGTGTTTCCAGGTGCCAATGGCGTTCATTAATCGTCTGGTCCACTCCATGTACAGACGCTGCGCTGCTGTTATTGACACTCGTGGTGGGCACTAATGTGTAAACATTCTGTTCACAAAAAACTGCTTTTATCCATTTAGTAAGTCGTTTTCTAGAATGATTTGATTAAAGTGCCTCTCTGATTTTAAAATCGTATTTACGTTTTTTTTTGTTTGGGGGGGGGGGGGTTGTTGCTGTTTAGTATATGTTTCCATATTCAGTCTCTTGATAGTATTGTCAATTTTGACTTTATAATGAGAGATTAATAAAAGGTTTCAATACACATAAAATATTTCATATCTAATAAAATGTGTATAAATGCCGTGTTATTATAATATTACGTAACTGAAGCTATAACAAAGACTGCATTAATTATTAGAGATAATTTAGAAATTATGCGATGTAGAAAGTCAAAGCAATCCGCTTATTTAAGAACAATATTGAAATAATTTTATTTCTGTACATCGCCGAGTGTAATTCTCGTACTAGATGGATCCTCGGCAAACTATAATGTTGTGAAAGTTGAATCTTTAATATGAAAATGGTTCTATTCCACCAATCTATGAGTGATAAAAAAACTCTGGGTTGAAGTGAGAAAAGCACCCGATAGGCACTGGGTTGAAATGAGGAAAAACACTTGATAGGCATTGGGTTGAAGTGAGAAAAACCCCGGTATTTGTCTAACACACTCTCTTTTGAATCACTTTGAATACTCGCAATCGGTAGAACAGTCTGATACTTCCCATTCCATCCGTGTTATGCAACAGGGATGACATTTGTCTTGCCAGATATTTGATCATTCATACGCGCCGGTAAAGCTGGGGTTTGTATCACACTGACAAACATTTTTATCCCTTATTCCACTCTGTTTTCTAATGGAAAAGGTGACACGGCCGGGTTTCACAGTGGATCATAATTTATGCTTGACAATTTGCTCTCCGTAGCTTCTGTTCGTATGACCCTGTAATTTGTGCTCTTATTCCTGTGATACATAAGATTTTACATTTCTGGTTGTATTTTCTTTCATGGTCTACTAAACTTAGTTATTTTGTTGAATTTGGGAACCATATTGGCGTTTCGTTCGGTCATGGCACATATGGTCATGGTCATTCAGATATGAATTCAACGAACCCGAAACCTATAGTTTTATACATTACTAATAGCGTTACGTCTTGCCAAATATGGCCAGTATTTTGAATATGAGCTCAACCTGGAATAGTTTTTGGTTGGAACATATTTTTTGGTTTATATCTGAAGTAAATGACACTGAAAACCTATAGTTTAATATACTGCACAGCTTTTTGGGGGAATTTATGTGTTTCTCCCCAAAATAAGCCTCCATTTTGAGTTTGGCCCCTAAGTGGAATTAGTCTGTATTTTTAGGAGGAATACCCAAGTTCACTGGATTCAGCGGGTCAAATTCTTTTAGAAATCACCTTTATACCGAGGTCCGAGGGAATCTGTCCCGAATTTTACCCCACTAAATTAAAGTAAATAACCAGAAAATACCTCGTGACGGCAATTTTGAATTTTTTAATATCCTCAAGGATACCATGGTGGCATCATTCGGATTCTGAAACTCTGCATATTGAAATTATATAATACACCAAAAACCTATATTTTAATATATTACACACCATTTTAGGAGACTTTATAAGTTTCCTGCCAAAATAATCCTCCATTTTGAATTTGGCCCCCTAGCGGAATTAGCCATCACCCATAGGAGGAATACCCAGGATTACTGGATTCGACGGGTCGAACTCTTATCAAACTCATCTTCAAAAAAAAGTCCCAAGAAATCTGTCACACATTTTACCCCACTAAATAACCAGAAAATGCCTCATGGCGGCCATCTTGAATATTTTAATTTGCCCAAGGGTGCCAGGTTGGCATCATCCTGATTCTTAATCTACACAAAGTGAAGATATATAATCCATCAAAAAACATTAGGTGGGCTATATTTCCACGTTAAGGCTTAAAATGGGGTTTGGCAACTGCACTAATTAGCTTCTTGTGTGAGTTTTAATGGGTAATTTTGTTTAAGTAAAAATTGTTTTAGTTCATTTAATCTAAGAACGGGGGGGGGGGGTGAATGGCCGTATGGTTAGCACGTGCGTGCTGTATCATAAGGCCTGTCATTAAATCAACTGGCGTGGTTTCGATTCCCCGGTTATACATGACAAGGAGTAGGGTCGCCTGTCCATCTTCGTGGGTTTTCTCCAGGTTCTCCGGTTTCCTCCCACTGCTAAAGACCCCTACGCGGAAATGAATTATTCAAATAAAATTAAACCATGTATTAGTCCCGAAATGACCTAGTTTGTGTTGAGTGAACGTTAAAGGGTATATTTCATTTGTGTGTGGAGGGTCGCATGAATTAAAATTTAAGTATTGGTGTGTATTTGTTCGTTTGTAATTTAGGTCATTTTTTAATTCGCCATTATTTGACACAATAACTGTAACATCTAAAAGGGAGGGGGGGTACAATCATGTATTTTATAGACCATAGAAAGAACCTGTTTTCTATGATTCACATAATATTTTGTAGTTTGCGCCCATCCTTTTAATCAATGCTATTTCTTCTTAGAAAATTTAATAAGCTCAAGGGGAGATCATTCCCAGAAGCGAGATTACTTTTTTTTTGTTGCTGTTTTGGTATATGATTTGAGTGTGGTGATCAAACGTTTGAGGGTGCGTTTTCCAGATATGGTGGGAAGGGGGTGGAGGGTAAACTTGACGGGAAATGAGTTCACGTTGATTTAAATGATATTCTTAAAGCTTGATGAAACATCTCTAAATATGCTAATAAGATTCCCATTGTATGAGGGTGGGAGCCGGGGTGCGTGTCAGTGGGGGAGTGTGTGTGGGGGGGGGGGCGCGGTTGGGGTTAGACAGAAATCATTTGGTTCAAAATTGACCTTAAAAGTGGTTTCTCGCTAGCTTTTTCTTTCAGTACCTATTTCGTCATTCAAAATATTACATTATGAGATCTGGAAATGTAAATCAAAAACACAGTAAATCAGAAATATGTTTAGATATTAGTTTATTAGTTTTCATCAGAAGATTCAAAATCAAAAGTTCATAATATGAGCGAGATAAATATCTTCTTGGTTGCTGACCAACAGCTCGCATATATATCCTTTGGAAATGCTTCAGATACCAATTCAAATTGTAAATCTTCATTCCAGCCAGGCAGCAACAGACCACTACGACAAGGTGGTAATAAAGAAAGGTCTGTTATTTTTCACCCAGAAAATCTTTCTTCTAGTGTCATCTACTGATGTAATTCGCCTTCCGCGATATTTTTTACCTTTGTCGTCTTATTATCGATCAAAATGTGTATATTTGGATCATCTTTTGCGAGGAGAATGATTGGGATGTCTATTTCGCCCGAACAAGAACGCAAAATACAATTTGTTTCAACGCCTCCATTAATTTACAATGCGAAGATGAGTGGGTAAACTATTTTGGTGTCCTAATCTTGATATACTTTTTGATCCAATCAATATTAGTATTGAAAGTGTCAATAGTAATGACTGACTATCTGTATTCCTTTAAGATAATTCCAACTTTGTAACAATTTTGAAAGAGCTGGGACAGACAAACGATGTTTCTGATGACACAATTGCGGATTTAGAAATAATGGTTTGCACCATGGACAGCGAAAGGCGACTTACATCAGTAGATGACACTAGAAGAAAGATTTTTTTGAGGAATTGTAATTGTGATGAAATATAACAAACCTTCTTTCTTTATTACCATCTTGCCTGGGTAGTCTTTTGCTGCACATTAAACGCAACAATTATGTTACAACAATATGGACATATGCTGCAAAACCAATGATCGAACAAGATGACCCTGCGATAAAGGCTGGAATGAAGATTTACAATGTGAATGGGTTTCTGAAGCATATTCAAAGGATATATGCGAGCTGTTGATCAGCCATGAAGAAGATATCTATCCCGCCCATATTAGGAACTTTGATTTTGAATCTTCTGGTGAAGATTATAAGATTGAAAAGTACCATTATAATTTAATATTTTGTATGACGAAATTAATACTGAACGAAAAGGCAAACGTGAAAAACACCATACAATGGAGATCTTATACACATAGAGATGTGCAGCGGAATCAAAAAGTAATGTTTTTACCAATTTTTACCAAGCTCTAAGAAAATCATCATTTAAATCAACGTGAACACATTTCCCGCCAATTTACCCCCCCCCCTCCACACACGCACATCTGCTACCCCAACACCACCTCCCAACAAATCAAAAAAGTTGTCCAGGGGCATTACATACACATCTTTAGAGGTGGACAGTCCTAGATATTTATGTTTTATTAATATATAACATGATCATCATTTATGTCAACATAATGACATTTCCCCCCAATTGTAGATATTGGACACCACCCCCCACCCCCATATCCCGAAAACGCCCCCTCAAACACCTAATCACCACCACGACACGGAATCTATGTAATAAACTGGTTTAAAAAAAACTTGGTCTCATAAATTCACAGCTCTGGTAGCAAATCCCCCCCACCCTCGTCTTTCATCCACCGGACTATTAGCATCCATAGGGCTTGTTGCGGATCGGTTATTTCGGCGAATGTATTTGTCAACTCTGATTTTAGCTGATCCCATGTCGCATCTGGGGTTGCAGTCAGGTTTCTCTAGATGAAACTACTTACCATCCCCTGCAAGATTAACCCTAATTTGCGCCAACCCTATTTTGTTTCCAAAAGGGTATATTATTCTATAATTCTTGTATTGCCAGTATACGGTTCAATAATATTGACAACTGAATTAATTGAGTTCGATGAAAACAAACCCACCAATTCATCAGTTAAAGGAGCTCAATCGCTAATATTTGGGACCTAGAAATTGACACAAATGGGTCGCAACGAATATAGTAATTCAATCGTTTCCGTTTTTACTCTAATTTTAAACCATTTATGTTCGGCGAAATACGCCAGAGGTCTCAATCGAATGACAATCTCTAGCGTCTGGTTATTCCAATCTACACCGAAACTATTTATTGCGCATGCTCTCCAGATAAGAATATGGCGCCACCGCTTGACATATCTCGCGGAATATGTTTAGCTTCGTTCTTCAAGTCCCTTGCTACAAATGGTGCTGAAACGCACTATGATACACGATTCGTGTACAAATGGTAAAATGTTTATTTTGTCTTAAATATTGGATTTCAGAAACCCAACTTTCACGGTAAGATCACAACATCAATGTTGATTTAAATTGACAAATAATTCGTGTTTTCAATGTGGAAGACTTTGGATGATAATGAGTTAGAGACTTAGCTACTTTAAATTTTGTGGAGTTGGATGGCTGAATATCCAGCGTGCCCGCGCTGTATCATAAAGTCTGTCATTGAGTCGACTGGCGTGGTTTCGAATCCCCGGTTGTACGTGACAAGGAGTAGGGTCGCCTGTCCAACCTCGTGGGTTTTCTCCGGGTCCTCCGGTTTCCTCCCACTGCTAAAGACCCCTATGCGCAAGCGAATTGTTGAAATAAAATTAAACCATATGTTAGTCCCGAAATAACCTAGTTGTGTCGAGTGGACGTTAAACCCCATTTCGCTCTCTCTCTCACTTTAAATTTTGATAAAATTCTTCAGCCATTGTTTTTGTTTTGTTTCCGAGACCAGTAGAAACAGAAAGTAACGGCACCAAAAAGACCATATGACACGTATCCTATGTCCGGTCAGCTAAATCTTCAATGTCACACTGTCGTGTGTCTGGGTAGGGCTTCTTTTCAGTTGTGCAATAAAACTTAAAACTCCTTCCTGTATGTTGGAGATATCTTTATATGATACGAAGATATATTCTACAACACCAACTGTTCTATAGGTATTGAAACGTTAATCACGAGTAGATCTTATGATATCTACCCTGGCTATTTCGCCCAACCATCTCTCGAGGAAAAGGCGCTAATTTAATATATATATAAAAAGTTTAGGGACGTCAACTATCAGGGCGGATCCTTGACCATATTTGGGAAAGTGTTTTCATTTGAGCACGCCGTTATGTCAACCCCAAATTTATTCTGTACTGCACCAAAGGTGCGGGGATCTCTGACCTGATGTCTGATCATTAACGTAATAAGATATTTTTAACGAACCGTGCCACAACAGTAGCCCGCTACCAGAAATAAATGGTGGCAGCAACCGTGAGTCAGTCCAAGGAAGTTGAAGGAATCCTGCAAGGGTAGCCTGCATAGTATCACAGTCCGCCCTCTTGTTATGATTTATCCCGTACATTAAAAGCTTAATAAAGAAATGTCTGAAAGCCCTAAACATATTGAGAGTCTTATCAAACACCGAGTGGGGAGCAGACCGTAAGGTCCTTCTTAGATCATATCGAGCTTTAAGACGATCCTAACTCCATTATGGATGTATTGTGTATGGGTCTGCTCGTGATTCTTGCCTCAAAGAGCTGGACACTATACACAACCAAGGATATAGTTTAGAGTTTAGCAGATATTTCGTACATCTCCAGTTGACAGTTTATGCGTTTGGTTGCACGAGCCCTCGTTGCACAACGGGCGTGATAAACTAGCCCTGCAGTATTCTACGAAAATTGCATCACTTCCTAATCATATTTCATGTAACACCATATTTAGACCATATCGTGAGCAATTGGAGGGTCTAGAGCACAAGTGATCTAACAACCAACTAAAATGGTTGGTAGTTAGATCACTTGTGCTCTAGACCCTCCAATTATATCTGCTTAAAACTAAGGTTGTTCCATCATTCGGTATTCAAATTCAACCCCGTTTGTTTGAGGCTGGTATCAGCTATGCCAGTATTGCGAACACCCTTTTACACAGTATAAAAAAATATCCTAGCTCCACGGTGTTTCGGTCTCTCTTTTGGGAGTTAAGGTCTAAATATGGTGATTATGCTCCAATTTATACATATAGTTCGGCTACCTTGACACCGTCTGTAACAATTTCTGTCTGCCTTCCACCTGCTGCTTCTATTTTACTGCAGGCTCCAGGTCTTTCTATATGCACTGGAGGTCATTCAGCCATCAATTTTTTTACAGCACGTCATCTTTACTGATTCTCTGTCTTGTCAACAGGAGTCGTCTATCAACTTTTTAAGAGTATTTCCATGAAGTTAAAATTCCCCGGAAGTGCTACTATTTTGAAAATGTAAGTCAATCTTCAAAATCTATCTCGTCCTACAATTCATATCCCCACCTTCATTAGTCCAGATAGGGGAAAACAGAAGGACGTTAAACCCCAGTTTTAGAAATCATTAACAATTCGGAATCGATCGGCGCAATTAGAATTTTGATATTTGACTTAGAAATTTTAAAAAGCGACATCATAAAATTGAGTTTTTTGTTATTTTTAAGTGTAAAACTTTAAAATCATTTAAAATGTTGGTGCTTAATCGAAACATTTCATCAAAATTCATTTGTAATCAAAGATTTTTGTGCAACTTTAAAAAATATGGCACAAAATATGTTAACCAAAATATGACTTCATACTTCCGGACGTGCGTCGGCAAATGTTTGTAGGCACCCAACAGGCCACAATTTTATCCGATGTTGACGAAACTTGAAATATTGGTTTAGCTCCAAAAGAACTCGGTTCATTTCGATATTGGTATGAATCGGACCGTAACTACAGAAAAAATACGTTTTTAGTTTGTGGACACTCTAGAGGTTACAATTTCTGATTTCATTCATTCATTCCTTTGTGTATTTGACACTCTATCAACGACATTAATCCCATTCTAATCTTGATAGTTTAACAGAACACCGATAACAGACCAATTCAACCATTTTGTAAATAATGTCGTGGATTAGACGGACCGATGGTGAATGTAAATGTGCTTAATGTCATCTGAAATCGTCCTCACCAATCGAAGACGTCAGACTGACATCGTCTACAAATGATAATGAAATAAGGGGGTGGGGTGGTCGAATGGTTAACGTGTGCGCGTTGGATCAGAAAGTCTGTCATTGAGTCAAGTGCCGTGATTCGATTCCGCGCTTGTACGTAACAAGGAGTAGGGTGGCCTGTTCAACCTCTTGGGTTTTCTTCCGGTCCCCCGGTTTTCCCCCACTGCTAAAGTCCCCTACGGGCAAGCGAATTCTTAAAATAAAATTGAACCATATGTTAGTCCGAAAATGATCTAGTTTGTGTCGAGTGGACGATAATCCCATTTTTCTCTCTCTGTTAATGAGATACCGGTACATCTCCTATCTATAATAACCCTACACACAGCAAAGCCCTTAATATATTTGAAAATATAAGATTTCTGCTATACTGACGACCTTTTGGTCATGAAAGATTTTTACTATACTGACGACCTTCCGATCTTGTTTTCATAAAAAAAAACTGATAACGGAACTACCAGATAGTTATTAAACAAGCCAACAGTGAAGCTGATGTCCCCCGCCGAAATCCCCAAATAAATAGATGACACATATTAATTAATCACACACCTATTTTTTTTCAAAAGTATCGAGTAATCAAACTGATAATCAACTATACACTAAGTTCCATCACTCTCTATCAGGTAGAATCAAAGTTATCTTGTCCCAAAGCATCGACCAAGGAAATTGCTTATCTCTGCTTAGCTTTAGCTCGATATGTTAATCATTGAACTCAGTCAAGGCGAACATCTACATAAATTAGAAGCAGAGTTGTTATGTTCCAAAGTCTTGACCAATCAAAATGCTTCTTGCTCCTTAGCCTAAGCAGACAATTTTCATCATCGAACTTAGTCAAGGTATTGATGTAATGAAACTATACACCAAGTTTCATCACTCTCAATTAATGAGAACTAAAGTTATCGACATCGTGTCCCAAAGAAACAACCAATCAAATTGCTTATCTCTACTTACCATAAGCAGAAAATGCCCATCTTTGCACTCTATCAAGGCATTGACCTCATAAAAACCAAGTTTGAACATTCTAGCTCAATTAGAAGGAGAGTTATTGTGTTCCAAAGTCTCGGCCAATCAAATTGCTTATCGCCCTGCTTACCCTGAGCAGAATATACTCAATATCGAACTTAGTCAAGGTATTGATGTAATGAAACTATACCCCAAGTTTTATCACTCTCACTTAATTGGAAATAAAGTTATCATGTCCCAAAGCATCAACCAATCAAATTGCTTATCTCTACTTACCCTAAGCAGAAAATGCTCATATTCACACTCCATCAAGGTATTGACCTAATAAATACATACACCAAGTTTGAACATTTTAGCTCAATTAGAAAGAGATTTATTGTGTTCCAAAGTCTCGGCCAATCAAATTGCTTATCGCTCTGCTTACCCTGAGCAGAAAATGCTCATTATCGAACTTAGTCACGGTATTGATGTAATGAAACTATACACCAATTTTTATCACTTTCACTTAATTAGAACTAAAGTTATCGTGTCCCAAAGCATCAACCAATCAAATCGCTTATCTCTGCTTACCCTAAGCAGAAAATGATCATCTTCGAACTCCATCAAGGCATTGACCTAATAAACACCTACACCAAGTTTGAACATTCTAGGTCAATTAGAAGGATGTTTATTGTGTCCCAAAAAGTGTGACGGCCAGACAAACGGACGAACCCATTTTAATAGACCCTGCTTTCTTCGAAAGGCGGGGGACAATAATGTCCACGATTAGGGTATCGATGTTTAATATCAATGTGTTTAGTGATATCTGACATGGGCATACCCATCAATAATGATTAGTTACCAGTACAACATCCACAGTTGTTAATGAAAGAATACAATAATATGTACTCTAACTGTAGTAATTTTAAAACAGGCACATTTGAAGATTACCAGACAGAATAATACATTTTATCATGTGATGACTATTTTATTCGTGACCATGTTTACAATTCTTTTCACATGTGGGTAAATGTTTTGGTTTTGATGTCCCTAGTTCATAGTATTCTAATAGATGTATGCCAACATTTTTCCATGGTAGTATTATTAAAGGGTGATATCATCTGCCATATCTTATTGTCAAGTTATAATAGGATTTGAACTACATAAAAGCAATTTGTCTCATCTATAATGTCCGCAATTGTTAATTCTAGTACTAATTACCTCGTTTTGTAGCAATGCTGTACACAAATGATGTGACCTCGGCAATATGCCCTCAGTACTTCCCATGTGCTATCGTGCACATGATTTGTGTCATTGTTGAATTTCGAATATTCAGCTGATCGTCCATTTTCCGAATATTATTTTCAGAACATACATTGCCCACAATATTATTTGAACGCCGTGCTTCGAAAATTAGGTTTTAACACCAGGAACACAAATCCAGAGAGTTTCAAGCAAAAAGTCTGCACTAACTCGATTGAGGGCCAGATGAAAATTGTGATAATTGACAAGTAAATAATAATAATTGTGAAGTTGACATAAAATTAAATATTGACGAAAACACCCGATGCCTCCATCCTAGGCAAAGAATATGCTGTTGGTTAAATTTTGATTTAAACCAAAATGCAGAAAACATAAGACAAGGAAACATACAGAATTTTGGAAATCAATTTATGGTAAAAGGAGTTATCTCCCTTTATGGAAAATATTAATAATTATTGACAACAGTAAAGGGATTTAACTACAGACAAGAGCCTATATAAGTTCAATCTTTTTTTTTTCAGTTAGAATTTGAAGCTAAAGGTCTAACACATATTTAACCTGAAACATAGCATCTACTGATATTTAGTTTTCTCACTAAAAAAGATATGGCCAAAACTAAATAATACTGTAAATGGAGTGACAACATTGTAATGAAGAAAAAAGAAATCAAATGGAATACAATATCTTACTGTTCTCCATCAACCCGTATAATACATTATTGTTTGAGTGGGGGGGGGGGGCATTGTACGTGTACAACTAGTATGTTTCCCCTTGTCCGTGACTCACTAATTAGGAGGTCTGGGGTTCGATTCCTGTGTTACTCTAGACATTTCCAGAAACTTTCCAGCGTTGTTTCCCCATGTCAGTGGTGCAGGAAGCGGGGGGGGGGGGTGATGGGCAGCGTCCAGTTATTCGGATGGAATATAAAACTGAGGTCCCGTGCACACGTTTGACGTGCACGCAAAAGGACTTTAAATCCGAAATAAAGAGTAGACCGTAATGTATGGCGGGCGTATGTACATCTTCATTATGACGGTTGATTTTTTTCTCTCTTCATTACAATTCCCACTCACCTACAGTATTATTTAGGTTTTGACATATATCTATTTTAGTGAGAAAATTACATATTGATGCTTTGTTTGAATTCAAATATTTGTTAGGAATTTAGCCCCAAATCTAATCTGAACTAAAAGTTTACAAATATATTTGTAGAAATACTGTTTTGGGAAAACTTACAAAAATGACCGCCCACCCTCCCAGATTCTTTGAACCGTCCATTTTTCGGGCCATGTATTTCAGTTTTTCGGGCACAAGCTTCAGAGAATGAAGAATGCGAACAAATCACATGGAAATATAATTGTATATTTGTGTAACAATCTGATTAAAATACAGATCTATATTTCGTTTCGTTTTTTATACTTTCGATGGCCTACACTACATGAAGATCTGACAAGTTATAACGATAGGTCACGCCAGGAGTCAAAGCACCGACTTATGACCCTTTTGACGTCAGACATTTGATTAACCAATCAGCATTGATGTTACTAGTGGATTACCCACAGTTCCGTGAAAAACACGCCTAAAGCTAGCCGTAACAGACTGTTTCATTGGTTTATCCCTGACACCATTCCGAACACGAGTTAAATAACAACTCTTCCAGAACCAAGTGTAGTAAAGACAAGTAAAACGAAATTTTGAACTATAAAAACGAAACGAAATAGGATCTGTGTTTTAACCAGATTGATTTGTGTAATTAATTCAAAATAAACAATCATCACAGCTTTGTGGTAAATTCATTTTAGTTAAATATTGATTCATTCAGAAAATTTGGGTGACAAATTTTTCAGGCAAATAGGCTCAACCCCCCACACCCAACTGAGATTAGCCCCCTACACCATGTAGCCCCTTACCTGTTCAATCCGATTCAGTTTGTTGAATCAAAAATTGTTTAAACTATTGTGTTCTCTCCCATCGAGCGACTGGGCATTGCTTTTCATTTTCAATAATTGATTTACTTCAATAAATAGTTTGTCTTAAATCTATATTTGTTAGCAAATTACACAATTATAGATATGGTTTCAGTTTAAATGTTTGTAATTGGGCCTTAAATATCTAAACTAGAGGTTTACAGCTACCTGTAGTAAAAATAATGTAGGGTCTAATTGAAAGGGTATGTTGGTGTGGGTTTATGTTTTAGTGGAAAAAATCACGTGGTTTCAATGCGATTTACACAACTACGGACATAGTCTGGTCTCCATTACTTCATAGACATATTGCTCAACCAATGTCAAACATATCTCCTTGCTCATCAGACTAGGCGCTCTGCCCATAATATCTGGGTAAACACCCGCTCCCCAACCCTTGCAGTCCCCTGTGACCCCATAAATATTGGGCTTGTGTACTCACACATGGTCTTGTGTGTCATACAGCATCAGCAGTCAACACGCACCTGAAATACTGTTACCAATTGCAAACATTTGACAGAAAGGGAGATAACTCTCTATTACCGTTAATAGATTTCCAAAATTCTGTATGTTCCCTTGTCCATTATGTTTTCTGCATTTTGGTTTAAATCAAAATTTAACCAATAGCATATTCTTTGCCTAGGATGAAGGCATCGGGTGTTTTCGTCACTATTTAATTTTATATCAACTTCACAATTATTAGTAAAAATATAGCATTTATTTAACAATTGTCACAATTTTCATCTGGCCCTAAATCGAGTTAGTGCAGACTTTTGCTTGGAACTCTCTGGATTTGTGTTCCTGGTGTTCAAAGCTTTCCAAAAATGTATAGTTTGTTTTTTTGGGAGGACCATGTAGTGGAATTGTGTTTCTAAGCAAGCTAGAAATTTTGGCTGCAGGCAAAATAACTTGTACAGAATCAAATTATATCTACTTTCAATGTGCAATGAGTCTTACCATTTTATTTTAGAAACAGAGTACGATGTGGCAATAACATGTTACACAAATTCAAGCCATACTTACCTGCGTTTATACGCTAATTCAACGTTCAGTTATTACTCTACTCAGTACACCAATACATGTCACTCTGTGCCGAACACCTGCGGTCGACGAGTGTTCACAACATTTCGTGTGGTTTTCGCCAGTTCGGTAAGTATATTTTAAATACATTTTTTTTTCAAATAATTGATCCATCTTGGGGCTTCTTAAGGCGGCAAATGTAGACCATGTCATGGATCTCAACTGAGTTCAATAGGTATATATTTTGTCTTGGTAGTGCTATGCAGATTTGTTCAAATGAAGGTGATTGGTGTAATAAAATAATGAGGTGTCGGAGAAATTAAATTAGAGCTTGTAAAAACCGTAATGACAACCCTAACCGTCAATAGGAAATTGGTGATGGATAATTACTCCAAGGGGAGATAAGTTTGAACATTTCTAATGACCTTTTTTCAAGTCGCATCAGTAATATCTACTTACATTATAAATTTCATGAAAATCGTGCTTATATTAAAGAAGTTGCCAAGTTGGTCTCAACTTCCGGGACGAAATGACAGCGACGAATTTTCGAAATTCGAAAATCTGAAATTGCAGATGAAAATAATTTTTTTCAAGGTACTCAAAGAAAAAAGAATTAGTAAAATCGGTCAAAAAACCACAAAGTTTGTAAGTTTCTTTCGTTCGTAAAATTCGGCGATTTCGAATTCGTAAAACGTTTTGAAAATATTTTTAATCCGCAGCCACCAACCATTCTTGGGGGGGGGGGGGTAGGTCAAAGTTTCAGAAAGATCCCATAGTTTGATTCTGAGATATAAGATTTATGGGAAAATAACAAAAAAAAAACAAAAACAAAAAAAGCTAGATCTGCTACTGTCCCATGCAGATATGAAAGCTTTCATATTCATCGTCACATATTTTTACAAAACTTCACGTCAGGTGTTACTAACTTTGTCAAAATGGTGAAAGTATTATTGACTAGTGTATAACGGTACTAAACATTTCAACCGGGTAAAATTTCCCGTATTTACATATATTCACGGTCACTTCCTGTTACATGTCATTGGTGACATAAATAATCTCAAAGATAGGTTGCCAGGCACCGAAACATACGCCCACAGCAGCTAAATCGCCCGGGAAGACAACATGAGTTGTATATTCTTGCTTTTGATGGTAATGAAAGATTTATAATTCACTAGAAATTGTTTAGCTCATGCTAACGTTTTGTATACAAAACATTTCAAGTTACCAAAATTCATTGAAAATAAATATACTTGTTCGTCTCAAGACCTCAAACTCTATGTATCAATCGAAAGTCTATCGAAATGATTATATATAGGCGTAAACACGGTGTATAAATATGAAATCAATCAGATGATAACTTTGGTCTTTAAAGCAGTTCTCAAGGGCCACAACTCTGGCCATAATTATCGGAAATCGTTGAAAATCAATAGCTTTTTCGTCTGATGACCTTAAACACTGTGTATAAATTCAAGGTCAATCGGATATTAACTTTAGCCTCTAGAGCGTCCACAAGCTTTTTCAAAGTGATCAAGTGAAAATCAATAGGCTTCTTCGTCGCATGACCTTAAAAACTGTGTATAAATATAAAGTCAATCGGATATTAACTTTAGCCTCTAGAGCGTCCACAATCAATTGTAGACGCCGGACCGACGGACGGGGGCGACGACAATATACGACCACATTTCAATGTGGGTGTATAAAAAGGAAAAATAATTATTAAAATCAGCAAAAAACTTGCTGAGTTATAACGAAAAACATTTCAACCGGGCAAAATTTGCCGTTATTTGTTACGAATTAAATCGGTCAAAAACTGCCTAAGTAATGACAACCAGGAATGGACTTCAAATCAGTTGTCATTGATCTTGTCAACAATCTTAAAGAGAACAGAATTATTAATTTGGTTATCAGGGTAAACATTTCAACAGGCAAGATTTTCTGTTTTAACAGTTAATTTGCCCAGTACCTGTGATTAGCAACCGATTTTTACAAAACTTGACAAATAAGCTCTTACTGACCAGCTTAATCGTTTGCGATCAACTTGTGATTTGAATTTCTTCAGTTTTTAAAGACATTAAATTGAATAACGTGAATTTAATAAAAACAAAATCGGCTAAAATCTGACCGGGTTAAAAAGAGGAATGTTTCAACCAGACATCACTTAACATCAGGTGTTACTGACTTTGTCAAAATGATGAAAGTATTATTGACTAAAGTATAATAACGGTACTAAACATTTCAAACGGGTAAAATTCCTCGTTTTTACATATTCACGGTCACATGTCGATGGGTTATATAAAGAATCTCAAAAAGGAAAAAGAATTATTAAAATCGGCAAAAGAGAGAGAAATGCGATTTAACGTCCACTCGACACAAACTAGGTCATTACGGGACTAACACATGGTTGAATTTTATTTCAATAATTCGCTTGCGCGTAGGGGTCTTTAGCTGAGGGAGAAAACCGGAGGACCCGAAGAAAACCCACGAGGTTGGACAGGCGACCCTACTCCTTGTCACGTACTACCGGGAAATAGAAACGACGCCAGGATTCAGAAAATGTAACTCCCATGTCTGTAAGTATAATATCACAAAAGCTTTAAAGACTTTTCACGTTTCAAGATGGTGCACTTCCGGTTGTCAGTTCTGTTTTACTTCCGGGATGAAATGTCAATGGTACTCAAAGAAACATAAATTAGTAACATAAGTCAAATAGTCACCGAGTTATAGGTATGTAGGTCAATTTCCTCGTTCGTAAAATTCGGTGATTTCGGATTCCTAAAACGTTTTGGAAATATATTTAATCAACAACCGCACCCCATATTTTTTTTTGTGGGGGGGGGGGGGCAAAGATTCAGAAAGATCCTATGGTTAGATTCTGAGAAATCCGATTTGCAGAAACTACACACACAAAAGAAAAAAAAAATAATAATAACTAGATCTGCTACTGTCTCATGCAGATATGAAAGCTTTCATATTCATCGTCACGTGACATGGATTATATCAAGTATCTTAGAAGAAAAAAGAACAAGAAAAAAATAATTATCAAAAACGGTGAACAACTCTAAACATACTGAAAAACATTGCACCCGAGCAAAAAAAAAAAAAAAATCTGAAAAGTAAAGGGAAATAATTGGGACTTGGATTGCTGTAATTGGAATGATCTCCCGTTCCAGAAGTTTCAGAAAAATGGATCAAGCCGTTTAAAAACTGGACGGATGAGAAAATGGCGGGAAAGAACTAAAAAAATGGCAGGTAAATATCGAAAAAATAAATGAGATAACTTTGAACGGAACTTATATTTTTTGAATCAGATTGACCTCAGCTGTTCGAATATTTAGGATAAATTTGTAAATTTTGAAAATTAAAGACATAAATTGTCCTGCAAACAACTTTGTCGGCACGTTAAAGGTCAAAGGCGAAATTCAAAATTTTGAAATTTTCAAACAGCAAAAATTCGACCTTGATCGAGGACTATCCTGAAATGTACTAATTTCCGAAATAGGAGACGCACTGAACATACTACAGCCTATTGTGTTTATTTTCACACCCGTTAAAGTGGATTTTTCACTGTTCTTCATATTAAATTCCAAATGGAGACCATCAGTTGACCGAAATCAAAATTCTGTTCTGAACCTTTTTTGGACATTCCTTCAGGGATTCAGAAAATATAACACCCATGTCTGTAAGTATAATATCGCAAAAGCCTGATGGATTTTTCACGTTTCAAGATGGTGGCACTTCCGGTTGTAATGTTGTATCGATAGACATCATATTTTGTGTACGCATCAGTAATTTCTTATCTAGTATAGAAAAAAAAAATTCAAGGCAATCTGATCTATATTTAGTCGATTTTTTTAAAAATTTGATCCTTAATTTCTCCAAAGGGAGATACGTTAGGGCATATCTAATGGTATCGTTGAAGTTGGGTCAATGAGATGTACATACATTCCAATTTCATGAAAATCGTACAAATATCAAAGAAGTTGTCAGTTCTGTTTTACATCCTGGACGAAATGTTAATGACGTAATTTTCGAAATTCGAAAATGGGGGGGAGGGGCAGGGGTGGATGGCCGAATGGTTAGCACGTGCATGCTGTATCATAAAGCCCGTCATTGAGTCAACTGGGGTGGTTTCGAATCCCCGGTTGTACGTGACAAGGAGTAGGGTCGCCTGTCCAACCTCGAGGGTTTTCTCCGGGTCCTCCGGTTTCCTCCCACTGCTAAAGACCCCTACGCGCAAGCGAATTATTGAAATAAAATTAAACCATATGTTAGTCCCAAAATGACCTAGTTTGTGTCGAGTGGACGTTGAACCTCATTTCTCTCTCTCTCTCTCTCTCTCTCTCTCTCTCTCTCTCGAAAATCGGAAATAGCAGATTTGAAGTAAATATTTAAAGGTACTCAAAGAAAAAAAAAATTAGTAACAAAGATTACATAGTCACAGAGTTATGGGTGTGTAGGTCAAATTCTTCGTTCCTAAAATCCGGTGATTTCGGATTCGTAAAACGTTTTGAAAATATATTGATTCCAAGGCTAACCAGAAATGTATTAATTTCGGAAATAGGAGACGAATTCACGAAACGCCGGCTGATTTCGATTATATTCAAGCCGTTATTTGGAATTTTTTACTCCTAAACAACTTTGTCGGCACGATAAACGCAAAGGGCAATATTCGAATTTTTGGAAATATTTAAATACCAAACATTCGACCATGAGCCAGGCTATCCTGAAATTTATTAATTTCAGAAATAGGAGACGCATTGAACATACTATGCCATTACTACGGTCTATTGTGTTTATTTACAAGCCCGTTAATGTCTTTAAGTATAATATCGCAAAAGCTTCAGGGATTTTTCACGTTTCAAGATGGTGGCACTTCCGGTTCGATCGATAGACTTCATATTTTGTGTACGCATCATTAATTTCTTACCTAGTATAGAAAAAAAAATCCAGGGCAATCGGACATAATTTTTGTCGATTTTAATGAAAAATTTGATCCTTATTTTCTCAAGGGGGAGAAAAGTTAGAAAATGTCTAATGACTTCGTTGAAGTTGGATCAACCAGGTCTTCTTACATTCTAAATTTTATGAAAATCGTACTAATAGTCAAGAAGTTATCATGTTTGTTTTACTTCCGGGATGAGCTGTCAATATTCGAATTTCGAAAATCGGAAATATCAGATTTAAAGTAAATGTTTTAAGAATAAGTAAAAATAGATCACAAAATCACAAAATTGCCGCTCTGTAGGTCAATTTTTTCATCAGTAAATTTCGGTGATTTCGGATTCGTAAAACGTTTTGAAAATATATCGATTCCAAGGCCAGCACCCATTCTTGGAAGTAGGCTAACCAAAAATGTATTAATTTCTGAAATAGGATACGAATTCAAGAAACGCCGACCGATTTCAATTATTTTCATGCCGTTAATTGGAATTTTTCACTCCTAAACAACTTTGTCGGCACGAAAAACGTTAATTTTTGAAATATTCAAATACCAAACATTCGACCATGAGCCAGGCTATCCTGAAATGTATTAATTTCAGAAATAGAAGACGCATTTAACATACTACGGCCTATTGTATTTATTTACAAGCCCGTTAATGTAGATTTTTCACTATTCATCATATTCACTTCAAAATGGTGACCATCAGTTGACCTAAATCAAATTTCAGCTCTGAAAGTAATAGGCATTCCTTCAAGGATTCTGAAAATGTAACTACCATGTCTGTAAGTATAATATCGCAAAAGCCTTAGGGACGTTTCACGTTTTAAGATGGTGGCACTTCCGGTTCTATCGATAGACTTCATATTTTGTGTACGCAACAGGAATTCCTCAGCTAGTGCAGAAAAAAAAATGCATGACAATCTGACCTATATTTAGTCGATTTTGTTTTAAATTTTGATCCTTAATTTCTCCTAGTTATGACATATCTAATGGTATCGTTGAAGTTAGGTCAATGAGATCTATATACATACCAAATTTCATGAAAATCGTACCAAAATTAAAGAAGTTGTCAATTCATTTTTACTTCCGGGACGAAATGTCAAGGATGTAATTTTCGAAATTCGAAAATCGGAAATAGCAGATTTGAAGTAAATATTTCAAGGTGAAATGAAATGATTGAAATGGGGTTTAACGTCCTACTGTTCTGCTCCTATACTGGGCTAATGAAGACGGGCATACGCCATACAGGGAAATTTTGCCCGGGCACCGGCACTATCGCCTACTCTTATATCGAATTCCAACTGCCCAGGGATCTTTTACATGCATTCCAATGTATACACGGGACCTCGGTTTTTCGTCTCATCCGAATGACTAGACAGCTGTCCTTGTCAGGCCCTCCGTTCTGCACCACTGACAAGGGGAAACCACGTCGGAAATCCAGATAAACTTTCTCGGCCAATGCAGGGATCGAACACCCGACCTCCAGGTACTCAAAGAAAAAAGAATCAGAAGAATAGGTCACATAATCACAGAGTTATGGGTATGTAGGCCAATTTCTTCGTTCGTAAAATTCGGTGATTTCGGATTCGTAAAACGTTTTGAAAATATATTTAATCAACGTTCCCACCCCATTTTGGGGGAGGTAGGTCAAAGTTTCATAAAGATCCTATGGTTAGATTCTGGGAAATCCGATTTGCAGAAAATACACACACACACACACACAAAAATTAATAATAACTAAATCTGCTAGGCAGATATTTTAAAAAGCTTTCATATTCACTTTCAGTTTCTGTCACATGTCATGGGTTATATAAAGAATCTCAACAAGGAAAAGGAATTAATAATATCGATCAAAACTCGAAGTTATATAGGTACATGTATATATATTGAGTAAAAATCTGGGAAATAACTAAGACTTGTATTGCTGTAATCGAATTGACTCCCCGTTCCAGAACTTTAAAATGCGGGTCTAGATGTTGAAAAACGGGACAGATGAGAAAATGAAATGAAAATATCGGGAAATAACTCAAAAATGGCAGGAAAATGTCGAACAAGTAAATTGTGTCGTGGAAATTAAATGAAATGAAATGAAATGTGGTTTAACGTCCTACTGTTCTGCTCCGAACTGGACTAATGAAGACGGGCATACGCCATACTGTGTGCTATGAAGGAAATTTGGCCCGGACAGCGGCACTACGGCCTACTCTTATATCGAATTCCAACTGTCAAGGGATCTTTTAAGTGCACGCCAATGTATACACGGGACCTCGGTTTTTCGTCCCATCCGAACGACTAGACAGCTGTCCTTGTCAGGCCCTCCGTTCTGCATCACTGACAATGGGGAACCACGCTGGGAAATCTGGATGAACTTTCTCGGCCAATTCAGCGATCGAACACCCGACCTCCAGGCTAGTGAGCCAGCATCTTACCCACTTAGCCATCGTGATCCCCTTGTGTCATGGAATGATTATTTGGAAAATTATACAACCTTCAATTGCACGGTTATTAATACGAAATTAAATAGGCCTACTCTTATATCGAATTCCAACTGCCAAGTGATCTTTAAAGTGGACACAAATATAATTAACGGCGATGGCTTTATGATCTGGATATCTGTCTACGTTTTAAATTAACTTGCTAAGATTTAACGTAACAAGTAATGAAACGGGCTGAAGTGTGAAGTCGAGTCAACTAACATACTGCTAAAATATAACGAGAACCATTCCCCCTGATCAAAAGGTAATCTAAAAATAAAAAAGATATTGTTGAGACTGTATTGCTTGAATCAGATTTACTTTCCGTTGCAAAAAATCGATTAAGTCGTTCAAAACCCAGAAGCATCAGAAAATGATTAGAAAATGGTTGGGAAAATGGCGAGAAAATATCGAACAATAAACTGAGATAACTTCCAATGAATCTTATATTTTTGGAATCGGATTGATCTCAGCTATTCGAATATTTAGATCAAGGTTGTAAGTTTTAAAATGAAATGAAATGGGGTTTAACGTCCTACTGTTCTGCTCCTATACTGGGCTAATGAAGACGGGCATACGCCATACAGTGTGCTATGAGGGAAATTTTGCCTACTCTTATATCGAATTAAAATTGCCAAGGGATCTTTTACGTGCATTCCAATCTATACATGGGACCTCGGTTTTTCGTCTCATCCGAAGGACTAGACAGCTGTTCTTGCCAGGCCCTCCGTTCTGCACCACTGACAAGGGAAAACCACGTCGGAAAATCCCGATGAACTTTCTCGGCCAATGCAGGGATCGAACACCCGACCTCCAGGCTAGCGAGCCAGCGTCTAACCCACCTAGCCACCGTGGCTCCCGTAAGTTTTAAAAATTAACATAAAAAAAGGAAACCAATTAAGGAAACGACGGCTTATTCCGAGTATTTCCAAGCCGTTAATGCGGATTTTTCACTCGTACTCGTAAATAACTTTGTCGAGTTAAATGAATCAATCTACTTTCATTCCAAATATCATGAAAATTTCTAAAGACATCGTTTAAGTTAAATGAATCAAGTCTACTTTTATTCCAAATTTCATGAAATACCTCGAATGGTCACCCCATTGCTTTCTTTCTTGTGAGAACTAAGTTCAGGTCAAGTTTTATAGCCTTTCTCCTTCGTAAAATCGAAGTTTGTTGACATCTTACTACTGGAAACAGCCATGTTTGGCCTAGTTATCTGGACGAGCCTAAGTGGACAAGGGGTGCTGGGTTTGCTTTAAGTCGTTTCACCCTACTTGGATGTATTGGTGGTTGTTTCGGTCCAGTAGAATATAACTCTTTTCAAAGAGTTATTTACTGAATCCCAGACCACGGTTGTTTGTCCCACTAACTTGAATATTTAATTTCCCTCCGTCCGAAAGTTGTAATTTTTTTATATCGATATAAGCTACATGCAAATTTTAACCCGCTGACATGTGATGGAATTGTGGAAGGAGGCTGCAAGACCTACTCAAACGTTACTCGGTCCACAATGTCCATTGGTTATGGCGGTTTGCATTATTCAGTGGCTTAAAATTTGCCTTGAGAACTGTTGGAAATTTTAAAATTGAGCCAAGACTGGCATGGTGATCAACTAATTTTCTATGTAGCGCAATTCCTAATGAAACGTTCAACAAAAATAATACTACTATGTATTATATAAGATCATTTAGACAGTTATTACATCAATAACATGACATGTGACTGTTATCTAAAGATTAAGATAAAGAGCTGATAGTTTAAATATTATAGTTTAAAAATAGATAATGATAAAGGAATATATTGACACTTCAGTCAAATTACATAATTCTGAGCGAAGCTATAAATGTTGGGAGTTTTGATATAATAAGAAAATCGCAGTCTCGATTTCCATTGCTACCATTTTTACGATAATAACAATATTCTCGATTATCCATTTCACTCCATTAAAAATCACGACCATCCGATGCTTTAGAGAGTTGATTATGTAGGCCTACTGGTCATGAGAATAAATGTCTAATTAATAATTTAAATAATATTTAGGGCCTAAAGGAAGACATGCAATAGGCAAATGTGGCTCTTACATAATGGATCTTTAAAAGAAATTCACTTACATACGAGCCATTACTGTGTAGATTAAGAATGGTCGCTAACTGGTCAGGTCAAATGTATCTAATTTTGGTAAACAGTTTTTAACCGACCTTAATTTGCGACCCGGCTTTGTAGAGCCCGTACACAGAATTTACGTGTATATTTAGAACGTAGGCAGTATTTCTTTTTTAAAATTTTCATTGGTTTATAATTCACTGTATTATGTTTCTCAAATAACTACAGTAATATAATTGTTTGGCACATTATATGCCCACATTTTCATGTGGACGTATATTGTCGTCGCCCCTGTCCGTCCGCCCGTCCACAATTTGTTTGTGGACACTCTACAGGTCACAATTCTTATCCGATTTTGACGAAACTTGAAATATAGGTTTATCTCCAAAAGATCTCGATTCCTTTCGATATTGGCATGTATCGGATCGAAACTTCATGGATTATGGCCCCTGTGTGTACGAAAAATCACGTTTTTAGCTTGTGGACACTATAGAGGTCACAATTTTTATCCGATTTTGTTTAAACTTGAAATGTAAGTTTATAACCCAAATATCTCGGTTCCTTTCGATATTCGCGCATATCGGACTGTAACTTCCTGATTTATGGCCCCTGATTGTACGAAAAATCGCGTTTTTAGCTTGTGGACCCTATAGAGGTCATAATTTTTTATCTTATTTAAAAAAAACCGCATTATTATATCACCGTTACACCCTTAGGACGACTGCTGAGTTCGAATTTCGTGAAAATCGACCGAAAACTGACAGACAAAATAGCTGCCGTTCGTTCTCAAATAGCGTAAAAATATGGTATATCAAGGTTGTGGACCCTATAGAGGTCACAATTTTAATCCGATTTTGTTGAAATTTGAAATGTAAGTTTATAACCAAAAGATCTCAGGTCCTTTCGATATTCGCGCATATCGGACCGTGATTTCCTGAATTATGGCCCCTGATTGTACGAAAAATCGCGTTTTTAGCTTCTGGACACTATAGAGGTCATAATTTTTATCCGATTAAAAAAACCGTATTATTATATCACCGTTACACCCTAAGGACGGCTGAGTTCGAATTTCGTGAAACTTGAAATGTAAGTTGATAATCGAAACATCTCGATTTCTTTTGATATTCGCGCATATCGTACCTTAACTTCTTGAATTATGGCCCCTGATTGTACGAAAAATCGCGTTTTTAGCTTGTGGACCCTATAGAGGTCATAATTTTTATCCGATTTTAAAAACCGTATTATTATATCACCGTTACACCCTAAGGATGGCTGAGTTTGAATTTCGTGAAAATCGGCCAAAAATTGACAGACAAAATGGCCGCCGTTCGTTCTCAAATAGCGTAAAAATATGGTATATCAAGGTTGTGGACCCTATAGAGGTCACAATTTTTATCCGATTTTGTTGAAACTTGAAATGTAAGTTGATAACCGAAACATCTCGATTTCTTTTGATATTCGCGCATATCGTACCGTAACTTCTTGAATTATGGCCCCTGATTGTACGAAAAATCGCGTTTTTAGCTTGTGGACCCTATAGAGGTCATAATTTTTATCCGATTAAAAAAAAAACCGTATTATTATATCACCGTTACACCCTAAGGATGGCTGAGTTCGAATTTCGTGTAAATCGGCCCAAAATTGACAGATAAAATGGCCGCTGTTCGTTCTCAAATAGCGTAAAAATATGGTATATCAAGGTTGTGGACCCTATAGATGTCACTATTTTTATCCGATTTTGTTGAAACTTGAAATGTAAGTTTATAACACAAAGATCTCGGTTCATGTCGATATTTGCGCATATCTAATTGTAATTTCCTGAATTATGGCCCTTGATTGTAGGAAGAATCACTTTCTTTTTAGCTTGTTCTCTATCCATCTCTCGAAAATATGGGCGTATCCTGCCTGGCAGCCGCTGTTTTTCATCTTGAAATTGTGCATAACAATATTCCATTATTTAAGGGACTATATTTTCCTAACATTCGTTTATTTTTGTTTTCTTTTCTACTACTGTGAAACTATTGTAAATCCAAATTTTTTAAAGATATCTTACAAATATTTTACACTTTATCGCAAAGGTTACTATTCCAATCCGATTAAAATACAGATCTATATTTCGTTTTGTTTTTTATACTCTTCGATGGTCTACACTACCTTAAGATCTGACAAGTTATAGTTGAAGTTCACGTCGGGGGTCAACAGCGCGACTTTTGATCTTATGACATCAGACATTGATTAATCAATCAGTGTTAAGCTTCTAGTGGTTTATCCACAGCCCAAGAACTCGCCGTAACAACCGTTTCAATGGCTAATCCCTCACATCATCCAGAACACGTCAATAATAACAACTCTTCCAGATTCTAGGGTAGGAAACACAATAAAAACGAAATTTTGAACTATAAAAACGAAACAAACTAGAACTGCGATGCAGTAATGACGGGTTTCACCGGTGCAACGTTGCTCTAAACATACCAATGAAACCGTTAAACAGGTTTGCGCATAAGCATTGCACACATCAAATCAAATGGACGCAGAATCAACCAAATCTAGCAATATCAATTTATTTTATACATTTGTTACATGTAAGTGTACAGTACTTCCGGTGATAATGAAAATGTTCAATTAGTTTTATGAAATCAGAAATGGGATAAGGCATCCCATGGTGAAAATTTTATGTAAATCGAATAATAATTGCCACTTTTATAGACCAAAAACCTTGAAAAGTGACTTGTAGAAAATCGTTTATTTCTCTGCAACCGTATAAGTTAGAAATCTTTTTTGGTATCTGTATGATCGCATGGGTTAATTCTATTTGTTGATTGGAATCAAATATCGTAATTTTAAATACAATACAAATCAGACTCATTTGAATAAAATATCTGTTTTGAAGGCTCAAAATACAGTTCTTGCAAAAATGACGTTACTTCCGGTGATAATGAAAATCTTAAATTACTTATATTAAATCCTAAATAGCTTTAGGCATCACATGGTGAACATTTTATGAAAATCGAATAATAATTGACACTTTTATGGATCAAAAACGTTGAAAAGTGACCTGTTGAAAATCGTCTATTTCTCTGCAACCGTACAAGTTAGAAACCATTTTGTGATATCTATATGATCGTATGGGTTCATTCTATTAGTTGATTGGAATCAAATATCAAAATTTTAAACAAGTAACAAAAACGACTCATTTGAATAAATTATTTGTTTCGAAGGCTATAAATACAGTTTTTGTTTTGCCCAAATTACGTCATTTCCGGTGACATCGAAAATGTTAAATTGGTTTGACCTAGTCAAAATTGACCTTATGCATCAAATGGTGTCACTTTTATGAAAATCCAATAACAATTGACTCGTTTACAGGCGAAATAGCGTAAAAAGTGACTCATGCAAAATTGCCCATTTCTCGGCAACTGCTCATATTACAAACTAATTTTCACATACATTCTCTGCGTATGGATTATTGCTACACCTTTATGAAAGCTGCGAAGAAATATTTTAAAATATGAAAAGCCTTAATGGGTTGCGAATAGACCATTTTACGCCTTTTTCACCTTTAAATTGAAATGGCGTAAAATGAAATCAAAATTAAAAAAACTGCTTAGGACATTTTTTTTCGCCTTTACATGACACATCTTTTTTACTTTTTACTTATTTTAAGAAAAAAAATATTTGCTTGCGAAAAGACGTTCCTAATCGCCAAAATTATGGTTTTTGTCAAAATTACGCCTTTTCACCTTTAAATTGAAATGGCGTAAAATGAAATCAAAATTAAAAAAACTGCTTTCAACTTTTTTTTCGCCTTTACAAGACATATCTTTTTACTTATTTAAAAAAAAAATAATATTTGCTTGCGAAAAGACGTTCCTAATCGCCAAAATTATGGTTTTTGTCAAAATTACGTCATTTCCGGTGCCGACAGAAAACTTTGTCGGTAATAAAAAAGTTTAGACTTTGCAGCATTGAGCATATGAACTTTGTTTTATACAAATCGAGCAATAAATAATTAACCTACAACCTACAAACTGGATTAGCCAATAGCGGCCAAGGTACATTATCGAAGACATCGAATCGATCCGACAAGTAGTTTCTGAGATATGCTCAAGTGGAAAAAAAAATTAATAATAATAATAATCTTAACAAAAACAATAGCGTGAAACCCTAAATAGAATCTGTGTTTTAATCAGATTGCCATTCAATCTGCTGCAATGCAATTCTATGAATATCGATAATGTAATGAACAGTGGGGAATGTTAAAATCTGTTGATGTATATATTGGCAAAAATATAATTTTTGCCAGAATGACGTCATTTTCAGTGACTAATTGGTTACATCTAAGGAATATTCACAGAATGCTGCAATTTTTTTTATGAATATCAAACAACTATTTTTTCTTTTATTTTCATAAAAAGTTGAAAAGTGATTCCCACAAAATTGCTTATTTCCCGAACATGTCAAAAATTTGAAATGATCTATGGATTTATTTTTTGCTCTTATATATGATTTATATATGCCTTTGAAAATAGTTGTGTTTCAGCCTTAAGATCTAAATTGCAGGAAAACGAAATTCGAAAATTGGTTTCTGTCTTACAACAGCAGTTCATTTTAACCCCTAAAAGTGTTCTGAAAAAGGTAAAAAAAAAATGCTCGTTTCTCTCAATCAGAGCTATAAAGTCTCAGAAAACAAAATTTGGAATCATTTTACTCGACATATTTATTCAAATTTAAATAAGGGCTAACCTTTTACACCAATTTACTTATTTCCGAAAGTTCGCATGTTTCTGACATGTGCCGACTTTTCAAAAATAATCCAGTGAGAATTTTTGTGCGAAATAAGCATGGTGGAAACAGAAAAAAAAACATATCAATCTGATATTGTTTCAAACAAGCTTCAAATTGTGAAAACCTAATAAGTATTATTGTCGCGAAACAATTCTTCTTCACTAGACATTTCTAACCGAATGCACCGAGTTTGTGAAGTACCTGTCTACCTTAATGCGAAATGCAAGTGCCCCATTTAACGCACGCGTAGTCGAAATGTTTATGTTCTGAGAAGGTATGGCAAGCATTTTTCGAGTCGGGGTATCACCTGGAACAGACCTTAGGTGTGATTTTCAAAGGATTCGATCGGAAATCGCTGAAAATCAATAAGCTTCACAAGTATGATAGTTTTGTAGCTATGGGTTTTAGACGTTCAATTATCTAATTGGTCAAATATGATGTAATTAAGCCAAATGATGCAATCGTGATTTTTCTATCACATGTTTTTCGACACAATCTATCCTTGAACTTAGACCCTCTTTTCTGTTATTCTCGCACTATTTTGCGTTTTAAATAAACTCATACTATAGCTAATATACTGACAATAGACAATAATTTGTAAAGATAAAAATATTGTTTAAACCATCTTATTTCTCCATTCCTTGTCTATAAATTTAAAAACAATGTCGCGACGACGATATTGCTACACAAGGGTCATAACTCTGGCACTTCGAGTGTTGGCCGAGAAAGTTCATCAGTATCTTCCAGCATAGTTTCTCCTTGTCGGTAATGCAGAAAGGGGGGCCTGACAAGGACAGTTTTCTAGTTGTCTGGATGACACGTAAAGATCCATTGACAGTTGGAATTCGAGATAAGAGTAGGTTGTAGCACCGCTGTACGAGCAAAATCTCCCTCATAGCACAATGCATGACATATGCTTGTCTTCGTGACTAAAAATATCAATTATTCATTTATCCAGTTGTTTTCTTGGTAAATATTGACCAGATCGTATTGTAGCACCTAACTCGCAAAATATGTATCCTATCTGCAGTGGCTATATCCAGCACAATAATACACAGTTATCATTTCACAAGATTAGACAAGTCGACAAGAAACTGCAACAACTTTCCGCAGGACCTGGTGCAGAAATGTATTGTCTCAAGCTCCTTTTATAAAAAGCTGACGGACAGTTTTGTCGTATGATGCAGACTATCTCTATAGAACAAGAATGAACAAAAGTATTACCTGTACCCGTGATGTGTCAAATTGTCAATCCTAAGTGTTTCGGAATATGTTTTCTTCAATATTACGACATCCTGAGTGAGAAAAAGTACTTTCTTTTTGTTTTCAAGTGTCGGTAGATTTTTTTGTTGAAAATAAATCAGACATACTGCTGCACCATATTATAAAATTAAAAAGTGGTGGTCATGTTTCAACTACTCTGAATGATGAAGTAGCAGTCTGAATTATGATAGCCGACTTGTATAGCTGTGCAAAGGTGCCCAGTTTAGAAGTGCCAGGAATTGGACACGTCAATTCATATTCCGTTGCAATATCGAGAACCCGATTCGCCGTCATTTTCAAGTTCATTGCTAGGAATACGTAAGATAGATGTATTCATGCCATTACTATTATAGAAACAAACTTGCAACTGTTGGATTTTGTATGGACAAATTCAAGTTGTGGATACTGAGTCGAAAGTCTAAACTTCAGTTGGCAATTTCGATAACCGATGACTTCAATACCTTCTATCTTTAGAAACAATTTGAACATATGACTTAGTCAGCTGTACATGTTTCTCTTTAATTGCAGTGCAAAATAGACAAAACGATTCTATGAGAGGATGTCGTTGTTTGTCGGTTTCTCCTTCATAGAGACATCTTGTATATATATATATATATATGTCTTATAACACGCGGCATGGCAGTATACTTTATTAGATTGGTTGTACTCTCAGTCAGTGATTATTAGAACTAGATATTTTTTAAATATTAAGTGTGATTTCTTGGTGTCAGTGGAGGGTGGGCCTGGCAGTTAGGAACAGTGTCTGGTCGATCAGAACGGAAATGTGAGTAGGTCGTAGCGCCGTTGTCCGTGCAAAATTTCCCACATAGAACACTTCATTCCGGTTAGTGCAGAATTTTATTCATTCATTCTTGAAATATTTAAAAATTCAACAGTAACTGAATGAAAACATTGACCTCTAGGTAGACCTATGGACTGGTTGTCACTTCAAATTCACACAAGCGCTTGCCATGCAAGATAGGCCCGTATTTTGCAAGAGATTGACAGAGACCAAGCTAAAAAAAAGAAGCGATTTTTCGTACAAATTCAAAACTTAACGTTCATTACAATGTACCTGTGATATATTAAAACGGTTTTTAAAATTTGATAAAAATTGTGACCTGTATAGGGTCCAAAAGCTAAAAGCACGATTTTTCGTAAAATCAGGGGCCACATATTTCAGGAAGTTACGATCCGATATGTATGAATATCGAAAGGAACCAAGATCTTTGGATTGTAAACATGAGCCCACAACCTTGATATATCATATAGTTACACTATTTGCGTACGAGGGGCAACCATTTTGTTCGTCACTTTCGGTCCGATTTTTACGAAATTCGAACTCAGCCATCCTTAGGGTGTAACGGTGACATATTCGAACGGATAACAATCGTGACCTCTATGGGGTCTACGAGCTAAAAACGCGATTTTTCTTACAATCAGCGGCCATAATTCAGGAAGTTATGGTCCGATATCCGCGAATATCTACAGGAACTGACATCTGTGGTTTATATACTTCGATTTCAAGTTTCAACAAAATCGGATAAGATTGTGACCTCTACGGTGTGCACAAGCTAAAAACATGATTTTTTGTACAATCAGGGGCCATAATCCATGTAGTTACGGTCAGATACATGCCAATATCGAAAGGAACCAAGATCTTGGGGAGAGAAACCTATATTTCAAGTTTCGTTGAAATCGGATTAAAATTGTGACCATATTACTACAAAATTCAATTGCAACTTAACATAATATCTAATGTTGATATTGGTGACTTTTTTTTATATTTAACCCCTCTGACCCTTCTTCCAGCATAGGATCTCAAGTGGGTCGTAATCATTCCTTTTTTGGAAAATCTACTGAAAGATCTGAGAATCAAATTGTCTCTAGAGCCAATGATGACACTGAAAATGCACGTAAAGTATATTGCTCCTGTCAAGACCTAGTTTTGGACAAATGCTAGCATGTGATTCCATCAGTTGCAAGACTGAGTGGAATCATTATGCATGTGTAATTACAACGCGTGCACCGAAACATTCATTGTTTTGTTCAGACTGCAAATCTGGGACAAAGATATAATTCAAGCAAACAATTTCAGAAATGTTTAATACAATTATTATATTTATACATGTGCTTCAATGTAAACAGGCCCGTTAGTTTTAGAGTTAGGAGTGCTGAAATTTAGAGAGAGCGAAATAGGGTTTATCGACCACTCGACACAAACTAGGTCATTTCGGGACTAACGTATGGTTCAATTTTATTTCAATAATTCGCTTGCGCGTAGGGGCCTAGCAGTGGGGGGGAACTGGAGGACCCTCAGAAAACCCACGAGGTTGGACGGGCGACCTACTCCTTGTCACGTACAACCGGGGAATCGATGCTGAAATTGAAAACAACATCGGGCGTGATACAGTTGGCAAATACTATTTCAAATATAAGCTAAACAACAATTTTTCATTCTTTATGATTCCTTCATTTACCGACCTGGCTAACTTTATGGTAGTGTTTTTCCAACAATATTTTTTCAAGTTGCATAAAGAGATACAGAATTTCATACATAGCGGTGTTCTTGATGAAATTAAACCAAAATGTAATGGGGTTTATCGTCCTACTTTTCTACACCAACTGGGATAACGAAGACGGACTTATGCCATACAGTGTGCCATCTGTGAAATTTAGCCCGGATAGCGGCGCCATGACGGTCTACTTTTATTACGAATAAAAGCTGCCAGGGGTTTTCGTACGATCCGAACGACTAAACACTGTCCATGGGAACTAATAATGACAGAAACATTATACTTTTATTACTTATTATAGCAGCCAAGGGTTTTTGTCCGATCCAAAAAACTAGACACTGCCCGTGTCTACAATAACGACATCCTCTGCAAATCACAGGGGCGGAAATTTAATGTCAAAAATATTATAAAGCTTAATTTTGCCAGTGTGTATACTAGCTGACGATGTTATAAAACCCATAGATATATTTCTATGGTATAACCGATATCTTCCGGCGTGCCCCCCCCCCCTTGTTATTGATGCAGGAAGGGGGTCTGGCACAGACAGAGGCTGGTATATATATATATATATTATATATATATATATATATATATATACATATTTTTAGAGCAGTAAACTATTATAGACCAACAGTATATAAATATTAATTGGCTTAACTGTAAATAAAAATCAAATAAAATTCTCCATATCCTACACACTTGTCTTCAACAAAAAATTAACAAATGCTGTTTAGCTTATATTTGAAATAGTATTTGCAAACCATCACATTCGATGTTTTCAATTTTAACCTTTCAACCTGCCGAAAAGCGAGTCGTCTGTATCAACATAATGGTCCCGATCAGGTGCTCAATCGCCAAATTGAACACACGGTGGCGACGCCAAGCGCAACATACTGATGATTGCTAGGTAGAAGTATCAAAATTCTAAATAAGTTCGACGCCCATGATTAACATGTAAAGCGACAATGAAGTAGACATTATTCGTCTTAATAATAGAAATAAGATGAAACAGAATTAAAATTAACACTGAACAAATAATGAAGTTGGATTATACATTGTCTTAATTTAGAAATTACACGAACAGAAGTTAGAAATAACATGAATAGAAGTTAGAAATTGGACGACAGCATGTTAGAATTTTTAATCTAATATACCGCCATACAAATCACCGTAAATGTATTAACTCTGTTATCCCACCGCTACCTCTGGCAGAAAATATTAATTTAAAACCTCTTCGCCCATTCTTGACCAAATATGGACACACAAAAGGGGAGAAAAGAGAAAGAGAGATAATTGCTATAAATAGACGAACTACATTTTATTGTTTGTCTGCCGGTCAGATCTACTGGATAAAGCCAACTTCAAGTTTGGTGAAAGGTCAAGTGATGTAAGCAGGGCTAGCGGTAATCCCAACCCCAACTCTAACCCAGACCAAAAACATCAACTTTTAAAGACTGAACTGAAAGTATGCTGAAAGAAAGATATCCACGGACAATATGGTAATTATATTCTTGACGGCCCTTACATGGGATACACATTTCTCGCCATTTACCAGAGTCATCTACCTTACATTAATGCGTATTACGTTAATGTGTATTTTTCACTCGTAAACAACTTTGTCGGCACGAAAAAGGTAAAAGGCGAAATTGGAAATTTTAAATGTTTCAAATAACAAAAATTCGACCATGCGCCAGGCTATGCACACATATAATTATTTCAGAAATAGGAGACAAATTCAACAAACTACGGCCTTTTATGTTTATTTACCAATCTGATTAAAACACAGATCCAATTTCGTTTCGTTTTTATAGTTCAAAATTTCAATTTTACTTGTCTTTATTACACTTGGATCTGGAAGAGTTGTTATTTAACTCGTGTTCTGCTGGAAATGAGGGGTCAGCTAATCAAATGTTCTGTCGAATCGAGCGTTTTACCTTTTTTGCGCGGAACTGTGGGTAGACATTAGCGGCAATAGAAATCAAAACAAAGCAAAAGTAGATAAAAAAAATACATGGCGTTCGCTAATTGGTTAATCGATTGACTGACGTTATCTAGTCAAATGTCGCTTGCTTGGTACCTGACGTCATAGAACGTGAACTCTCACTATAACTTGTTAGATCTACATGTAGTGTAGGCCATCGAAAGTATAAAAAACGAAACGAAATAAAGATCTATATTTTAATTAGATTGGTTTATTTACAAGCCCGTTGATGTAGACTTTTCACCGTTTCCAAAATTCAATTCAAAATGGTGACTATCAATTGACCTAAATCAAAATTCTGCTTGGATGATTTTGTAGGCATTCCTGCGAGGATTCAGAAAATATAACTACCGTGGCTGTAAGTAAAATATCGCCAAAGCCTTAGGGATTTTTCACGTTTTAAGATGGTGGCACTTTCGGTTCGATCGACAAACTCCATATTTTGTGTACTCATCCGTAATTACTTAACTAGTACAGAAATAAAAAATCATGGCAATCTGACCTATATTTCGTCGATTATTTTTAAAAATTTGATCCTTAATATCTCCAAGGGGAGATAAGTTACAAATTTCTGAAGATATTTTTCAAGTCGCATCAGTAAGATCTACTTACGTACTAAATTTCATGAAAATCCTGCAACTATTAAAGAAGTTGCCAAGTTGGTCTCAACTTCCGATTCGAAATCACAGCGACGAATTTTCGAAATTTGAAAATCTGAAATTGCAGATGAAAATGATTTTTTTCAAGGTACTCAAAGAATTTTTTTTTATTAAAATAGGCCAAAAATCCACAAAGTTACGACTATGCATTGTCAGTTTTTTCGTACTTAAAATTCGGTGATTTCGGATTCGTAAAATGTTTTGAAAATATATTTAATCCACAGCCGCACCCCATTTTTTTGGGGGGTAGGTCCAAGTTTCAGAAAGATCCTATGGTTAGATTCTGAGATATAAGATTTGCAGGAAATACACACAAAAATATTAATAATAATCTTAACAGAAACAATAAGCTTTCATATGTTTTACAATAATCTTAACAAAAACAATAAGCTTTCATATGAAATATGAAAGCTTAACTAGATCTGCATTGCAGATATCAAAGCTTTCATATTAACTGCAAAAGGGGATATTTTTGTGCAGAATGTTTAACGTGCACGAAAATCGATCCTAATTATGTCAATATATAAACATAAAATGCACATTTCTTGCTTGCAAGGAATATAATTATGGTTTTATATACGAACATTGCTTACTTCTGATTTGTTAAAGACTCAAGGGCACAACCAGCGTGTTCTTTATATGCAAACGTAAAACGTATATTTGCATACATCAAGTTTGAAAGATTTAGAATAAAGTTATCTAACCAGGTATGGTGTTTCCACATATCGAACGAAATGAAAACTACGCTGCGGAAAATATTGCGCAAACATGAAACCGAAATGAATTGTCACGAACTGTTTAAATGTAACATAAAACATATTGCTGCAAATCTGAGACAAAGGTATAATTTAAGCAAACAATTTCAGAAATGTTTAATACAATTATTATATGTATACTTGTGCTTCAGTGTAAACAGGCCCGTTCCTTGCATTTAGTTTTAGAGTAAGGAGTGCTGAAATTTAGAGAGAGCAAAATGGGGTTTTATCGACTACTCGACACAAACTAGGTCATTTCGGGACTAACGTGTGGTTCAATTTTATGTAGACGGGCGACCCTACTCCTTGTCACGTACAACCGGGGAATCGATGCTGAAATTGAAAACAATATCGGGCGTGATACGGTTGGCAAATACTATTTCATTCTTTTTGATTCCTTCATTTACCGACCAGACCAACTTTATGGTAGTGTTTTTCAAACAATATTGGGGATCACGATGTCTAAGTGGGTAAGACGCTGGCTCGCTAGCCTGGAGGTCGGGTGTTCGATCCCTGCATTGGCCGAGAAAGTTCATCCAGATTTTCCGGCGTGGTTCTGTAGCAGTGTAAATCTTCGATAATAACTAAAGACTGGAACTATCCTTCAGACTATTTATTACCGGAAAACATTAAACATCATATACGGAGAACAGCACGTCCGACAAGCAGAGTAACTGTCCTGGAAACGGGATGAAACCTAGAATGCTATATTAATGTACAAATCGGTATTTATAATAAAATGGTATCTAAGGAATTAACAATATACCCGCACTATATTAATAGCAATTAAAGAGGAAAGATTAAAATATAAAAGACATTGCAATAAAATAAAATAATTAGGTAGTAATTAATCTCATTAATGTGTCAGCTGTCAACCGTCTGTCAATAGATTAGTAGCTTAACGTCTAATTAAAATGAGGGATTAACAGAAATATAAGAATAATAGAAACTTTTAATTGAATGAATGAAAAATGAACGAAGGAATTATTGAAAGAATACAATAGAAACAGTTCATAAATTTATCACCATTATAATTTCCTCTAGGGTGAAAATGATTCGTCCTCGGATCATAATAAAATAACAAAATTAAACAACGCTTAAATACTTTTTCAAAATGTCTACATAATAATGGTGATAACTTAAGATTAAAACAAAATGTAAAAGTTGTTCTGTTAAACTTCCGATGAAAACACATTTTTTATAAAAAAAATCATCACTTTAAGCAATAATTACCTGGAGGTAACGTATGCTTTATACTCTTAAAGAATATTGGGTTTTCCTTGGCAATCACACCCCAGTCTTCCCAATCTATTCTTGTTTATCGATCTCCATTTTGCGGTCCCGAGCCTTCTCGTTCTACCTTTAGTTGGACTTTCCCAGTTTTTGCGTTTACCTGGAAATGGAAGACGTTTGAAAGTTTTAAGTTTTCTTTGCGGGGTTATGTCCACACCCCTGTTGGAAACACACAGATATCAGCCTGGTTTCGATTTTCCAACAACCACGGTTCTGGGCCCGAAATCTTATTTGGGTATGCCGCAATGTACGAAATGGCATTTTTGTCAAGCTTGTCACCTGAAACCCAAGTGTTCCTTGTTGCCGGCATATTTTGCCATCTAATCAAGTACTCAAGTTTATCATTTTTCACGCGCCGTTTTAATACCTTGGCTGTTGCTTGTGTCTTTGGGGTGGTCACAGTCATGGCTTCTGGTTCTCTTAGTTCTGTGGCCACGCTAACAGTATGTATACTTTTAGTGTAGGTAGTCGGTACTGCTGTGGAACTTTTATCTGACCGTTCTGGACACTTTGTTTGACACCAACTAGATATTTTTGGTTTTATCTCGTTCGTCTGAACAGCTATATTACTTTGAGTAGCAATAACATTTACTGGGGGTACCGTGGATTCTTTGGCAGCAAGCATCTGTTTGAACCGCTGTCCTCTTATAAAATCTCTTGTTTGCTTACTTGTTGATTTTCTACTGTCCACTGAATTAAAACTGGACCAAGTTAAAACAACTGAAGTATTATTTTCTCGTCGATCAATTCTCCATTGGTTGGCCTTAGTATTCATTCCCATCGCTTTCAAAATCTTTGTCAGTTCATCAGAGATGACTAAATTTTCCATATTGTATAGGTTTACCTTACTCGCTTGCAAGAGGTTCCGAGATCTTGCCTCACAAAGCACTCCACCAATCTGTAGCAGTGTAAATCTTCGATAATAACTAAAGACTGGAACTATCCTTGAGACTATTTATTACCGGAAAACATTAAACATCATGTACGGAGAACAGCACGTCCGACAAGCAGAGTAACTGTCCTGGAAACGGGATGAAACCTAGAATGCTATATAAATGTACAAATCGGTATTTATAATAAAATGGTATCTAAGGAATTAGCAATATACCCCAACTATATTAATAACAATTAAAGATGAAAGATTAAAATATAAAAGACATTGTAATAAAATAAAATAATAAGGTAGTAATTAAACTCATTAATGTGTCAGCTGTCAACTGTCTGTCAATAGATTAGTAGCTTAACGTCTAATTAAAATGAGGGATTACCAGAAATATAAGAATAATAGAAACGTTTAATTGAATGAATGAAAAATGAACGAAGGAATTATTGAAAGAATACAATAGAAACAGTTCATAAATCTATCACCATTATAATTTCCTCTAGGGTGAAAATGATTCGTCCTCGGATCATAATAAAATAACAATAGTTCTACCTTGTCAGTGATGCAGGACGGAGAGTCTGACAAGGACAGCTGTCTAGTCATTCGGATGGTACGAAAAACCCAGGCCCCGTGTACACAATGGCATGCACGTAAAAGATCCCTTGGGCGTATTCCCGTCTTCATTAGCCCAGTTCGGAGCAAAACAGTAGGACGTTAAACCCCATTTCATTTCCAACAATATTTATTCAAGTTTCATAAAGCGATACAGAATTTCATAGATAGCGGTGTTCTTGACGAAATTAAACCAAAATGTAATGGGGTTTATCGTCCTATGTTTCTACACCAACTGGGATAATGAAGACGGACTTATGCCATACAGTGTGCCATCTGTGAAATTTAGCGGTCTACTTTTATTACGAATTACAGCTGCCAGGGGTTTTCGTACGATCCGAACGACTAAACACTGTCCCTGGGGACTAATAATGTCAGAAATATTATACATTTTTTTACGAATTACAGCAACCAAGGGTTTTCGTCCGATCCGAAAGACTAGACACTGCCCCTGTCTACTATAACGACAGCCTCTGCAAATCACAGGAGCGGAAATTTAATGTCAGAAATATTATAAATCTTAGTTATGCCAGTGTGTATACTATACTCGCTGACGATGTTATAAAACCCATAGATATATTTCTATGATATAACCGATATCTTCCGGCGTGTTTCTCCCACCCCACCCCCTCCTTGTTATTGATGCAGGAAGGGGGTCTGGCACGGACAGTGGCTAGTCTTTTTAATGGTATAAAGAGACATATTTTTGGAGCAGTACAAGAATATAGACCAACAGTATATAAATATTAATTGGCTTAACTGTAAATAAAAATCAAATAAAATTCTCCATATCCTACACACTTGTCTTTAACAAAAAATTAACAAATGCTGTTTAGCTTATATTTGAAATAGTATTTGCAAACCATCATGTTCAATGTTGTTTTCAATTTAAACCTTTCAACCTGACGAAGAGCGAGTTGTCTGTATCAGCATAATGGTCCAGATCAGGTGCAAATTGAGCACTCGGTGGCGACATCAAACGCAAGATAATGATGATTGCTAGGTAGAAGTATCAAAATTCTAAATTAGTTCGCCGCCCATGATTAACATATAAAGCGGCAATGAAGTAGACATTTTCGTCTTAATAATAGATATAGGATGAAACAGAATTAAAATTTTCACTGAACAAATAATGAAGTTGGATTATACATTGTCTTAATTTAGAAATTACATGAACAGAAGTTAGAAATTACATAAATAGAAGTTAGAAATTAGACGATAGCATGTTACAATTTTGAATCATATCACCGTAAAACCTATTAACTATGTTATCCTACCTCTAAATCATGAATATTCACCGAAACCTGGCAGACAATATTAATTCAAACCCTCTTCGTCCATTCTTGACCAAAAATGGACAGACAAAAAGGGAGAAAAGAGAGAGAGAGAATTGCTATAAATAGACTGTTAGATCTACTGGATAAAGCCAACTTCAAATTTGGTGAAAGGTCAAGAGATGTAAGCAGGGCTAGCGGTAATCCCAACCCTAACCCAGACCAAAAACATCAACTTTTAAACACTGAACTGAAAGTAAGCTGAAAGAAAGATATCCACGGACAATATGGTAATTATATTCTTGACGGTCCTTACATGGGATACACACTTCACGTCATTTACCAGAGTTATCTACCTTGCATCGCTAAGACGTTAATGCGTATTTTTTACTCGTAAACAACTTCGTCGGCACGAAAAAGGTCAAAGGTAAAATTGGAAATTTTAAATGTTTCAAATAACAAAAATTTGACCATGTGCCAGGCTATGTACACATATATTAATTTCAGAAATAGGAGACGAATTCAACAAACTACGGTCAATTGTGTTTATTTACAAACCCGTTAATGTAGACTTTTCATCGTTTTCCATATTCAATTCAAAATGGTGACCATCAGTTGACCTAAATCAAAATTCTGGCTGGAACATTTTTTAGGCATTCCTTCAAGGATTCAGAAAATGTAACTGCCATAGCTGTAAGTAAAATATCGAAAAAACCTTAGGTATTTTTCACGTTTCAAGATGGTGGCACTTCCGGTTCGATCGACAAACTTCATATTTTGTGCAATTATCCGTAATTCCTTAACTAGTATAGAAAAAAAAATTCAAGGCAGCCTGATCTATATTTCGACGATTTTTTTGAAAACTTTGATCCTTAATTTCTCCAACGGGAGATAAGTTAGACAATTTCTAAAGTCATTTTTCAAGTCGCATCAGCAAGATCTACTTACATATTAAATTTCATGAAAATCGAGAAACTATTAAAGAAGTTGTCAAGTTGGTCTCAACCTCTGGTTCAAAATGACAGCGACAAATTTTCGAAATTCGAAAATCTGAAATTGCAGACGAAAATTATTTTTTTCAAGGTACTCAAAGAAAAAAGAATTAGTAAAATTGGTCAAAAAGTCACAAAGTTACGACATTGCATTATAATTTTTTACGTTCGTAAAATTCGGTGATATCGAATTTGTAAAACGTTTTGAAAATATATTTAATCAACAGCCACCACCAATTTTTGAGGGGATAGGAAAGATCCTATGGTTAGATTCGGAGAAATCCGATTTGTGGACAAAACACACAAAAAAATAATAATCTTAACAGAAACAATAAGCTTTCATATGTAATACATATGAAAGCTTAATAACTAGAGCTGCATAGCAGATATCAAAGCAGATAACTGCAAAAGGGATTATTATAATATATTGAAACAATAAGTATAAATGTCAGCAGGTATCTGAAAAATTACATTTACCTTATGAACAAGATGGGGAAAAATATAAAACAAAAATTGTCGTATTGTGGCTACCCTCAAGGCATATTTAGAAAACCGTATATTATATACTGAGTATGTTAACTCTTGAATAGTCCTTTTAGTAGTTTCTCGTACGCAGGACATGAAGTAGTTGTGCTTCAATGTAAGCAGGCCCGTTCCTTGCATTTAGTTTTAGAGTTAGACTGAAGGCTTTCACCATACCAAAGACGTCAAAAGACAAAGACTATCCCCCCCCCCCTAAAAAACACACTTGCATAACTCAGATATTGACATGTTCTTTGCATGCGCACTACAATAGAAGGGAATTGAAAAATGATCTAGATCGGTACAATCGGACAGACGCCGGCAATCCAAATATGTAATTGAAAACTCAAAATTCCAAAAATTACAATTTCCGTAAATTTTCAAGAAAAAATGAGAACCGCATGGTATCTCAATTCGACCGTAATCGTATCCGCAATATACCCGGCTGTACAAAAATATATCTTTTCGAAAATCAGTCGAGAATTGACATAATTAGGGCCGATTTTCATTTCAATTTTCGTGCACGTTAAAGATTTACATCACTTCCGGTCTGTTCACATCTTTCGCGATAGTTATAAGTACCAAACTGTTTAAAACATGGGACAAGTCAATATTTAGAACTCTATCTGTTATAGTTTTAGAGATCTACACGAATTGTAAAAGCAATAAAACAATAAGTTTTCCGAATGGGACAAAAAAGGTATCTGTAGTCTCAGCTAATAATCAAAACGCTACATCATACTCACCAGTATTAATTTTTCATTATTAAAAAAGAGGGGCGACTTCCTTATAAACAGCTGCAGCGTAGCGCTTTATTTTCACTGGTGTCAAGTGATGACGTCATGTAGACAAAAAAACTGGGATATTAATTTCAGGGGTAACTGTTATTTACTCAAATGAATTATTTTCACTCTAGAAGCATCAATCCCATCGGACAAAAAATGTGGCCCTGTGTATATACTGGCGTGCAAGTAAAAGGTCCCTTGGCAGTTGGATTTCGGTACATTAGCCCAGTTGGAGCAGAACAATAGGACATTAAACCCCATTTCATTTCATTTTAGATACACTTATGACAATTTTAAAGGACCCTTTTTGATTGATTCCAGACAAATGGCCGTTACAACTAATGTAACATGGTTGTGATTGGGGTCGGGGGGGGGGGGGGTAGGGCATTTAATATTGGCAGTGATTCACTTTGTAAAAAAAATACGCCTTCACTACAGAGTAGAAGCCCGTTCTCATTAACCCAACTGGAGCAGAAATGTAGAATCTTAAACCCTATTTTACCCGTCCTTACAATAGCAACGCCCCTTGGGATTAGCCCTGTCCACCTTATCATCCTCGTCTATTTATTTGTCAATTCAAATACGCCTTCACAACAAAATAAACGACCGTCTTCATTAGCCAATCTTACAAGATAAACGCCTTTCGGCATTAACATTGTTTACGACATTGTCGTCAAATTTTGTCGTCAAATTTATTTGTCGATTCTCTATAAACTTGCAATATCTCTATTCTTCTACCTGGGCTGTTTGAACACTGGGGGTGTAACGATTAAAAAATATTTATATAAATATAAACATAAAATGCACATTTCTTGCTTAGAAGGAATTTAATTATTGTTTTATATACGAACATTGCTCGACTAGTTGGGCAAAAATAAATATGTAATTAACTTACTTCTGATTTGTTAAAGACTCAAAAGGCACAACCATCGTGTTCTTTATATGCAAACATAAAACGTATATTTGCATATATCAGTTATCTAACCAGGTCAGTTGTTTCGACATATCGAACGAAATGAAAACAACGGATAAAATTGCGCAAACATGAAACCGAAATGAATTGTTACGAACTGTTTAAATGTAACATAAACATATTGCATTGGTTTTATTTTAGAGAAGTTACTTTTATCCGTCAGATTACCACAGTTTCGAGGTTTAATCTAAAATGACCAAGCCACAGTTTTGATTTGGTTAAAAGGTGAAACATCGATTAATTAAAGGTGGTGGCTTTGTAAAGTGGATATCTTTCCAAATTTTACATTTTAGATCGCTAAGCTCCAACAAGAATTGAACCGGGATAAAACGGCCGTGACTCCTCAGTGAAGTCTGTAAGTAAAATATCGAAAAGGCCTTAGTGATTTTTTCACATTTCAAGATGGTGTCACTTCCGCATTTTGCTAGTAGAGAAAAAAATTCAAGGCAATCTGACCTATGTTTTATCGATTTTTTGAACAAATTTGATCCTTGTCGTCTCCATGGGGAGATAACTTAGAACATTTCTAATGACATCGATGAAGTTGGATCAAATTGATCTACTTACATTCCTAATTTCATGAAAATCGTATTAATGTTCAAGAAGTTGTAATCAATGACGTAATATTCGAATTTCGAAAATCGGAAATAGAAGATTTAAAATAAATGTTTTAAGGTACTCAAACAAAAAAGAATTAGTAAAATAGATCAGAAAATCACAAAGTTACAGCTATGTATGTCAATTTTTTTATCAGTAAATTTCGGTAATTTCGGATTCGTAAAACGTTTTGAAAATATACTGATTCCAAAGCCACAACCATTCTTGGAAGGGGGCTAACCAGAAATGTATTAATTTCAGGAAATATGAGACGAATTCACGAAACGGCGGTCGATTTCGATTATTTTCAAGTCGTGAATGGGATTTTTTTCACTCGTAAACACCTTTGTCGGTACAAAAGACATCAAAGGCGAAATTCGTAATTTTGACATATTCAAATACCAATGATATTAACATGAGCCAGGCTATCTTCAAATGTATTAATTTCAGAAATAGGAGACGAATTGAACAAATGAAATGAAATGAAATGTTGTTTAATGGCACGTCAGCTCCAACCGGGCTATATTGCGCCAAACATATGATGAATCTAACGAGACAAATTAAAACAATATCACATAATTGAATTTATATATGTAAATAAAAACAAATATCACAGAAAATATATAATTAAGAATAAATATAACAAATCTTTTACATATATAAATATTTAAAACAATATACATGATTAAATATATACAATTAAAATTGAGAATAAAAGTTTGTCTCTTTTAAAAATGTTAGCACTTTATCATATAGCTCCGGTTGAGCAAATAGCTGACGTAATGACTGGCAACGGTAGTATTTAGATCTAATATACTTGAGATGTTTGCACTCAATCAAGATGTGGCTCACTGTCAAAGGAACATGACAGTGAACACATTCCGGTTGAGGCTCTCGCTTCAAAATGAAAATATGAGTTAAAAAAGTATGATCAATGCGAGAGCGACACAAAACAACTTCATCTCTCCTGTTAGACCTGTAGGAGGAATTGAACAAACTATGACCCGTTAATGTAGGTTTTTCACCGTTTTCCATATTCAATTCAAAATTGTGACCATCAGTTGACCTAAATCAATATTTCAAAGTACCCAAAGAAATGTGAATAAATATGTAAAATAGGTCAAATATTCACAAAGATACACATATGTAGGTTAATTCTCTCGTTATTAACATTTGGTGATTTCGGATTTGTAAGGCGTTTCGAAAATATGTCTTTCAAAGCCAACATCCATTCTGGGAGACAGGTTAAGATTTAGAAAGATTCAAAGATTAGATTCTTGGATATAACCTTGACAGAATCTTAAGAAAGAAATTGTCCTGTAAACAACTTTGTCGGCAAGAAAAACGTCAAAGTGGAATTTCGAAAATTTGAAATACCAAACATTCGTGCCTGAGCCGGGCTTTCCAGAAATGTAATAATTTCGGTCATAGGAGACGGATTCTCTAAACCATGACCTATTGTGTATGTTTTCAAGCCCATTAATGAGGATTTTTCACTATTTTCCAGTTTCAATTTAAAATGGCGTCCATCATTTGCCAGAAATCAAAATTCTAAGCCCTGCATTTTCTAAGCTTTCCTTCAAGGATTCTGAAAATATAATTTTCTTGTCTGTAAGTAAAATATCAAAAAAGCCTTAGGACTTTTCACGTTTCAAGATGGTGGCACTTCCAGTTGTATCGATAGACTTCATATTTTGTGTATGCATCAGGAATTCCCCAGCTAGTACAGAATAAAAATTTCAAGGCAATCTGGCCTACATTTCGTCGATTTTTTTGAAAACTGTGATCCTTAATTTCATCAAGGGGAGATGATTTAGAAAATTTCTAATAACATTTTTCAAGTCGCATCAGTAAGATCTACTAAATTTTAGGAAAAGTGTCCAAATATTAAAGAAGTTGTCAACTTCCGATTCGAAATCACAGCGACGAATATTCGAAATTCGAAAATCCGAAATTGCAGATTTGAAGGTTTCAAGCTACTCAAAGAAAAAGGAATTAGTAAAATAGGTCAAATAGTCACAAAGTTACAGAAATGTAGGTCAAATGCATTGGTTCGTAAAATTCCGTTATTTCGGATTCGAAAAACGTTTCGAAAATATATTTAATCAACAGCCACCGCCAATTTTTTTTTTTTTTTTTTGGGAGGGGGATAGGTAAAGATTTCAGAAAGATCCTATGGTTAGATTCTGAGAAATCCGATTCGTGGACAAAACACAAAAACACCTTGTCGGCACGGAAAACATCAGAGGCGAAATTCGAATTTTTGAAATATTCAAATACCAAACATTCGGCCATGAGCCAGACTATCCTAAAATGTATTAATTTCGGTAATAGGAGACAGATTCTTTAAGCCACGACCAATTGTGTATGTTTTTAAGCCCATTCATGTGGATTTTCACTATTTTTCATTTTCAATTCATATTGGCGTCCATCATTTGCAGGAAATCAAAATTCTAATTCATATAATTCATGGGCTTTCCTTCAAGGATTCGGAAAATATAATTCTCTTGTCTGTAAGTAAAATATCAAAAAAGCCTTAGCGATATTTCACATTTCAAGATGGTGGCACTTCCGGAATGGGCTAAAAACTCCATTTTCTGTGAACAAATCAGAAGTGTAGCTAGTACAGAAAAAAAGATTCAAAGCAATCTGACCTATATTTAGTCGATTTTTTGGAAAACTTTGGGCATTTTGTATGGTATCGTTGAAAATTGTACCACTATTAAAGAAATTGTCAATTCTGTTTTACTTCCGGGACGAAATGTCAATGACGTAATTTTCGAAATTCGAAAATCGGAAATAGCGGATTTGAAGTCAATATTTCAAGGTACCCAATGAAAAAAGAATTAGTAAAATAGGTCACATAGTCACAGAGTTATGGGTATGTAGGTCAATTTCTTCGTTCGTAAAATTTGGTGATTTCGGATTCGTAAAACGTTTTGAAAATATATTTAAGCAAAAGCTGCCACCCATTTTTGGGTGGGGTAGGTCAAAATTTCAGAAAGATCCTATGGTTAGATTATGAGAAATCCGATTTGCAGAAAGTACACAAAGAAAATAATAATAATAATAATAATAATCTTAACAAAAACAATAAGTTTTCATATGAAACCTTATTAATACTCTTAACAAAAACAATATGCTTTCATATGAAATATGAAAGCTTAATAATCTTAATAAAAACAATAAGCTTTCATATGAAATATGAAAGCTTAATAATAATCATCTTAGCAAAAGCAATAAGCTTTCATATAAAATACAAAAGCCCAATAAGCTTAACAGAAACAATAAACTTTCATATGAAATATGAAAGCTTAACTTGATCTGCTACTGTCCCATGCAGATATGAATGCTTTCATATTCATTGTCACGTGTCATGGATTATATCAAGTATTTTAAAAGAAAAATGAACTGGAAAAAATAATTATCAAAATCGGTCAAAAACTCGCGAAGTTACAGTTCTATATATACTAAGAAACATTGCACCCGGGCAAAAAAAATAATCTGAAAACTAAAGGAAAATAACTGAGACTTGTATAACTGTAATCGGAATGACATCCCGTTCCATAAGTTTCAGAAAAATAGATCAAACCGTTTAAAAACGGGACGGATGAGAAAATAAAATGAAAATGGCAGGTAAGAATATCGAAAAATTAAATGAGATAAATTTGAATCGACCTAATATTTTTGGTATCATATTGACCTCAGCTGTTGGAATATTATGGTTAAATTTGTAAATTTTGAAAGTTAAGGACATAAATTTTTCTGTAAAGAACTTTATCGGTACGTAAATCATCAAAGGCGAAATTCGAAATGTTGAAATTTTCAAACACCAAAAATTCGACCCTGATCCCGGCTATCACGAAACGTAAACTTTTGGGAAATAGGAGACGAATTTTCCAAACTACGGCTTAAGTTTATTTTGAAGTCTGTTAAGGTGGATGTTGCACTGTCCCCCATATTCAATTCCAAATAGCCGGAAGCAAAATATTACTCTGAACGTTTTTTAGGCATTCTATCAGGTACAATAACGTTTCCAGATGGTGGCACTCCCGGTTCGATGAACAAACTCCATATTATATGTACGCATCTGTAATTACTTAGCTAGTACAAAAATAAATTTTGAAGGCAATCTGACCTACCTTTTGTCGATTTTTTTTAGAAAATGTTGATCCTTAATTTCTCCAAGGAGATATAACTTAGAAAATTTCTCTAATTACATCGTTGAAGTTGGATTAACCAGATCTATTTACATTCCTAATTTCATAAAAATCGTAATAATATTCAAGAAGTTGTCATGTTGGTTTTACTTCCATGACGAGATGTCAGTGACGTAATATTCTAATTTCAAAAATTGGAAATAGAAGATTTAAAGTAAATGTTTTAAGGTACTCAAAGAAAAAAGAATTAGTAAAATAGAACAAAAAGTCACAAAGTTACAGCTATGTATGTCAATTTTTTCATCAGTAAATTTCAGTTATTTCGGACTCGTACAACGTTTTGAAAATATATTGATTCCAAAGCCATCAGCCATTCTTGGAAGGAGGCTAACCAGAAATGTATTAATTTCGGAAATATGAGACGAATTCAAGAAACTTGGGTCGATTTCGATTATTTTCAAGCCATTAATGGGAATTTTTCACTCGTAAACAACACGAAAAACGTCAAGAATTTTTGAAATATTCAAATACCACAGATTCGACCATGAGCCACGTTATCCTGAAATGTATTAATTTCAGAAATAGGAGATGCGTTGAACATGCTACGGCCTATTGTGTTTATTTACAAGCCCGTTAATGTAGATTTTTCACTATTTTTCAAATTCAATTCAAAATGGTGTCTACCAGTTGACCTAAATCAAATTTCTGCTCTGAACGTTTTTTAAGCATTCCTTGAAGGATTCAGAAAATATAATTCCCGTGTCTGTGATAAAATATCAAAAAAGCCTTAGGCATATTTCACATGGTGGCATTCCGGATTGAGCTACGAACTCCATTTTTTGTGTACGAATCATTAGTGTCGTAGCTAGTACATAAAAGATAATTCAAGGTGATCTGACCTATATTTCTTCGATTTTTTTGGAAACTTTGATCCTTAATTTCTCCAAGGGGATATAAGTTAGATAGTTACTAATGACATCTTTCAAGTCGCATCCGTATAATCTACTTGCATTTCGAATTTCATGAAAATCGTGCAACTATTAAAGAAGTTGTAAAATTGGTCTTAACTTCCGGAACGAAATCACAGCGATGAATTTTCGAAATTCGAAAATGTGAAATTGCAAAAATGATTTTTTCAAGGTACTCAAAGAAAAAAGAATTATTAAAATGGGCCAATAATCCACAAAGTTAAGACTATGCATTGCGGCAATACTATATACCGGAAAACCACCCGAAAACACCATTTTATAATGAATACCGGAAAACACCGGAAAAACACTAAATACCGGAAAATACCCTAAATTGGTAACCCGGAGACTGGCACCCTAAATTGGTAACCCGGAGACTGGCACCCTATATAGGTAACCGAGAGCCTGGTCCTCTGTATGCCTGTGTTAAGGTTAGGGTTAGTTTCCGGTTTATAGTATAGCCCATCTCTGGGTTACCTATTTAATGTGTTTTCCGGTATTTAGTGTTTTTCCGGTGTTTCCGGTATTCAGTATAACATGGTGTTTTCCGGTAGTTTTCCTGTATATAGTATAGCCCATGTATTGTCAATTTTTTTCGGTCGTAAATTTCGGTGATTTCGAATTCGTAAAACGTTTTGAAAATATATTTAAACAATACTCACCACCCATTTTTTTTTGGGGGGGGGGGGCGTAGGTCAAAGTTTCTGTAACATCCTATGGTTAGATTCTGAGAAATCCGATTTGCAGAAAACACACACATAAAAAAATATTAATAATCTTAACAAAAACAATTTGCTTTCATATGAAATATATTCAGCCAAATTAAAAACTTGACACTCGTGATTTTTGGGACTAGATTTTTAATATTTGGTTTAAGGCAACTATTTTAGTGTTATGTTGTGCACAAACGACCTTGACATCAACAGAAAGAAAGAATACGGCTCGCCGGAAGTCCTTGGCATTGATAACGTTCGTGATGTCACAGTACCCCCCAAAATGAAATTCACAGATTTGGAGAACAATCGGAATAAAGTGTTTAGTAACGGTTGTGGCCTCCTCTAGCGTCTCGTACGGCCACACAACGTCTTCTCATGGATCTCAGAACATTAGTAAACACTACCCGAGGAAGACGTCGCCACTGCTCAGCAAGAGCATGTTGAAGGTCCTGCAACGTCAGTGGTGGATTCACTTGCTGACGAACACGTCGACCCAGTTCGTCCCAGATGTGTTCAATAGGATTAAGGTCGGGGCTAAGCGACGGCCAATCCAGGACTTGGACACCGGTATTTCTTAAAAAATTCTGGGTAGCAATTGCTGTATGGGGTCGAGCATTGTCTTGTTGAAACGTTAGTCCAGGCCCATGTTTCTGCATAAACGGAAGAAGAACAGGTTGCAAAATCTGATCCCTGTACTGGACAGCATTTAATTTCCCTTGGACAACAAGAGGAGAACGTCCATGTGCACAAAAAGAACCCCAAACCATGACGCTGCCGCCACCAAATCGGTCAACTTCTCTAATGCATACTTGAGCGTAACGTTCACCTCGTCTGCGGTACACTCGGACCCTGCCATCGGCAAATCTCAAAGTGAATCGAGATTCGTCACTAAAGACAAGCGAATTCCACTGTCTTTGAGTAAATTTTATGTCTCTTGTGGCCCACACAAGTCGGTTACGGCGATGAAGAGGTGTCAATATTGGTCCATTATAGGGCCTCCGAGCTCGAAGACCAGCAGCCTGCAAGCGATTTCGAACAGTTTGTGCAGTTACCCTTCCACCAAACATCTCTCTACTTGTGGAGGTTGGGCGGTCGGCAATAGTTCCACTTTGAAGCACTCTCATTCTAAGATTAATTATTGTCTGGCGTGAACAATTAAAGGCTCTTGCAACAGTGACCACAGACTGACCAGCATAGAGCCTACCTATAGCACGTAGACGTTCTACATTTGAAAGGCGCGGCATTTTCTAACAAAGATGAAAATAGCAATTTTAGTTTGTTTTTCCAGTTCAAGTTACGTGTGCGTGTTCAGTTTAAGCAAACTTGCATCGATTGACCTCACGAGTTTGTGTTTGCACGTGTTTTTCAGGTTTTTCATCTTTATATGCTCAAAAGTCACGTGATCCACGTGACTTTACAATTTTTTTGAAATTAAAGGCTTCTTACTACTTACTATCGTTAGAAACAACTTTAAAATTTATTTGACTTACCAGAAAAAAAATTGTTGAAATTCATCAGTATCAAGTTTTTAATTTGGCTGAGTATATGAATATAAAAGTTTTATAATAATAATCTTAAGAAAAACAATAAGCTTTCATATGAAATCTTAATAATAATCTTAACGGAAACAATAAGCTTTCATATTTCATATGAAAGCTTAATAATAATCTTAACAAAAACAATAAGCTTTCATAATAATCGTAACAAAAATATTAAGCTTAAAAATTAAAACATTAACAGAAATAATACACGGCATTAAATTTTTAGACTTAAATTAAATTGATTAATATGCATTGTAATTTTTAATAATTATGGCTGTGTAGGTCCCTATTCGTTTTGCCATTATTGTCCCTTTCTAACTAGATATGTAGTTCCCTCTCTTAATGTCAATTTATTCTGATATTATTAAAGAATTCAACTGGCTTAGCCGCCAACCTGGTCTACACATGACTAGTGCTTTTTTTTGGAACTTACTTAACAGTTAATTCCTGATTCTGCTATGAATTTTGAGATCGCTTCATAAATTTTATGACATATTCCGAGGAGGGGGTGGTATATTTTGATGGGTATATTGAAGTTTGGTATCTTCCTTTAAACATCTTACTTGGGGCCTTTTCTCTTCCAATTTATTGCACACAATGACTACCTGACTAACATTCAAAATTTGGCCGCATTCGCACCTCACGGGTTTATATTTATGGTCGGTAATTAAATCTTTAGTTCTCAGTCTTTTAATTAAGCGACAAATTGTGCGAGATGGGTGATTGACCTCAGCCTTTACAATCAGGTCGTTATTTAATTTGAATCTAGAAGTATTTGCTCTGGCCTTCCCCGTTTTCCAGTCTGATTTAATCTTAATTTTAACAATGCTGTTAAATTCCTGAACATTATATTTTAAGTCTTCTGTCTCGCAGAGGCTGAGCCCTTTGTGGGCCAGATTGTCTGCAGATTCATTGCCTACTATGCCAACATGTTATTGTAACCATGTAAATTCTAAGGTTTTATATTTGTTTCGGAGGGAACAGACACTTGCTCGAATATTCTGAACAGTTTCTGGTCTAGATGTTGTTTTATCATGTTTTATTGACTTTATGGTGCTAAGAGAGTCTGACACAATGACTGCGCTTTGAGCGGTGGATGACACAAGCCACTAAGAGCTGTGGATATTGCCTTCAATTCTGTGGTATTGTTGGAGCATCCATCTGGTAGCCTTTTTATATATTAACATTAAATTCAGGAATGACAACAACTAATGCAGTTTTGGTTGTGTTTGGATCACGAGATCCGCTGTGTATATTTTCACATGAGATGACCATTTTTCGTTCAAGAATTCCCTCGGTAGCATTGGAGCGTGTTGTGGATTTTTTTTCTTCTTAACAATATTGTTTAGGCTTATGTCATAGTGTGGGTTTAATAAAGTCCATGGGGCTTGATACAAAAATACCTTATCAGTAATCTAATAGTGATTTAATCTTAGGTATTTTAATAGATCATTTGTACTGTGACCGAACGGTTGAGTCTCTGATTTAACATTTATTTTGATTTTTTTCCTTGAGGTTTTTGTACACTTAGATGGTGGATAGCTGTCCCCAAGATATTGTATCTTAGCGCAGTATCTCAATGTTAATTCGTTGCGCCTCAATGCGAAGGACATTTCACCTGCTTCTTGCAACAGGCTTTCCCGTTTTGTGCCAGATGAAGCCTTCGTTGCTATCGTTATTGCCTCATATTGTAAACTGTCTAGTTTAGCAAGAGCTGTTTTATTTGCACTCGCAAACGCAACACAGTCACAGACACATATTGATCTTGTGATGGACCTATATATCATTAGCACGGTGGTTTATTTGCTCCCCAGGACCTGCCCTTCAGGCATCGCATTACATTCAGAACATTCCGTCCTCTTTTAACAATTTGTTTAATATGTGGTATAAAAGTCATAATGCGATCAAAGGTCGCCCCTAGAAGCTTTGATTGATCTTTGAATTCAATTCGGATGTTGTTCAATTCAAGTTTCAAAGACGACTCTTCCCTATGATCCATACAGAAGAGCATACCTACGGTTTTAATTTATTTTAAGATATGCGAAATCCCTAGTCATTGGACCATTTCGACAATTTGTCTAAAGCTTCTTGCATTCTCGTTCTAACCGTACCGTAGTTATTCGCTAAATGACAGACTGGGCTGTCGTCTGCATAGACGGCTACGTCAATAAGTTTCTTAGTGTAGTTATTAGACTGAAGTTCATTAATCATGATATTGAAATGTGTCGGGCTAATAACGGAACCCCTGGGGTGTGCCATTTTCGAATTCATATTTATTGCTTATTGAGAGACCTACATTAACTTCATTTTTATCTTTTAATGGTTTAATCAATGGGGTTGTTCCTTCTGACCATGATTTATTGAATAATTCTAGAAGTAAATTACGTAATGACCCCGAGAGTTTTCTTAACATACTATATTTTATTTGATCTTCGCCAGTCGCCGATTAAATTTTACTACCTAAACCTTTTCTTCTAGGGCAAAGGGTAAGTTAATGACTTTATGTTCGTCTACTAGGTTACGCAATGGTTACGCGACTTTCGTTTTAAGAATTTGTCTCTATGATTTTTATCGCTACTGCCATCAGCAAACGTTTTTCGCTAATAGCTCTGCCTTTTCGCTATTTGTCATGGCTGCCTGGGATTCATAATTAAGAGCAGGGATATTTCTAGAAAAACATTTGCCTCTTATTGTGTGTATTTTTTCCAGACATTCGAAATTTTAGTTTTATCATTCGTACTATCACAGAATGCCATCCAATGCTTTTCTTTTGCCTCTGAAATGACCTGTTTGGCGTTTGCATCACGCTGCTTATACAAAGATTTATTATATGCGGACCATACACGAAATAGGTTTTTTAAGTGATTTTTGACATTCTGGGGACCATCAAGGTTTTTGGGGCGCCTTGGGTTTTCCCGCCTGTTGTTCTGGGGATTAGGCTTCTGCTACATTAAAGATCGCACGCGAAATATACTCGGTTAATATATTTATAATATAGTGCCTAACTGCACTTGGATCGATTTCTTCACAATAGTGTTGAAGAAGAGTGCAATCTCTTGTTCAAGGTTCCATCTTTGTTTGCACGTGACTGGTTCTTTATTTACGTTTGAGTTTATTTCAGTTTTGACTATTAGTTGATTACTACCCACCGTATTATTTATGACTTGCCATTGTTTCTACTTTATTTGTCTGACTTACTTTCAGTCGAATGAAAGGGATATTATCTTTTACATAGATGGCAAGCCCATCGGCAACTCCCTTTATTGCACCTGGTCGATCATGCCTCGACATTGTGAAGCTATCAATTTTTATGTCATTGTTTCTAGGGGACAGTATGGTTTATTGTATACACAGTATATCAGCATTGTTTTTAAAGATATATTGTTTGAGATCCATCAAACGAGGTCGTAACACATTGTTTTAGTATTATTGACTTGCTTATAATACCTCGTCGCTATTACCTACACTTTTTGTGGGATTAATTATCTCTTGTTCAGTGATCATGGGATTAACTCAATGCCTGAGTGAATTGACTTCCTTTTCTGAAACAACATTTTCTATTGATCTCTTTGAGGTTGATTTAGACCAGCTTCTACTTCTATCTATTGCAGCAGATGTGATGGGAAGGGACATTTCTTTTGTATCTTTCACATGGGCCTTCTCTGCTTGAGGAGGTTTCCCTTACGTACTTTTCGGTGTTTGAGTTATTTTTGTATGGTTTCCCTATTTCGGCAATCCTTTGTTCTCCCTCCGTAACTAAACTCAATCTAGCGATGTCTTGACAGACGCGGACAAAATTTTCTGCGCTTTTAAGTTGGGGGGGGGGTGAAATATTTGTTAGTATCTTTTGCAGCTGTTTCCGCTGCTCTTTGGGGCATAGTTTTGCCTCTTTGTGGGATATTCCACGCGTGTATTGCATGGTTAAGATAAATTTTGTATTTAAATTTTGTATTTAAATATTGGGGGCATTTCGGCGAATCAGCCCCGCGATTCCCTGTACAGTTTGAACATTTTGGCTGCGCGGCCCTGCATTCTTCTGTTTTATGGGTATTTCCACATTTACCGCAGATAGCTAAGCTCCTGCAGAATTTCTCCAAGCATCCCACAAGTATCATCGATCTTTCTATAGACGTGGACTGCAGTGCCTTGTCTTCCAGGTAGGTCATGTATACTTCGGTCAGTAGCTGGGATTGGGGGCTTCCCAATAGTAGGCCATATATCTGTTGGTACAATTGATCGCTCTAGTTGTTGTAAGTTTAACGCAGCCTGTAATTAGGTGTATTTGGTTCTGTTCTTTTAGTTCGTTTAGCTTTTTCGTGTGTTCTTTTCTTAAAGATTCATTATGGGAGATTAGATAAAGAGCCGGCAGTTAATTCTCACTATAATAGTTAAAAACTAGATGATGTAAAAGGAATTTGATGAAAATTTCAGTCAAATCGATTCACTCTGAACCGAGAATTTAGCGATTGAATTTTGGGCCTAGCCTCGATCATCATTACTAAAGTCGGTACGATAAAATACATAGTCTGGAATATCCATTTTTTGATTTAATAATCAATGCGCGTTGAGCAGCAGATCGGATTCCAATCCAGTAAATATCGCAGGCTAGTGATGACACCGAGAGTTGATTATGGTCTAGATAAGTTAATTAATGTCTAAGTAATCATTTAGATAACATTTCAGGCCTAAAGAAAGATCCGCAATCGGCAGATTTACCTCTTGCATAATGTATGTTTAAGGTGATAGGGTCTTTTCTTATTCTGCGATAGGTAGTGGTGACTTTCAGTAACTGTTTGTCGGGGCGTGCCTCCATGCGATTTAAGCTCGAAATTGAATTCGGCATGTACGGATTGTCGCCATATATATTTGAACACTTGCTATTGCTTTGCTTAAAACCGGGGTTGTTAATTTGTAGTTTTATTGAAAATTTTGGTACACTGAAAAAAAAATTGTCTTTAAATAACACAAACTTGTGTTGTTTTCAACACAAGTTAGGTGTCTCTATTTAACAACACAAACTTGTGTTGAAACAACACAAACTTGTGTTAAATGTTGACACAACACAAGTTAGGTGTCTCTATTTAACAACACAAACTTGTGTTAAATGTTGACACAACACAAAACTTGTGTTAAAATTTATCACACAACACAAACTTGTTTTGAAACTTGTGTGAAAATCTACACATTACTTGTGTTGAAATTTATGAAACTTGTGTTGAAATTTACGAAACATGTGTTGAAATTTATGAAACTTGTGTGGTTTCATACAAACTTGTGTATAACCATTAACAAAAACTTGTGTTGTATTTGCCCCTATTTATATAAAGTATAGCAATCTTTCCCATGCAGCACCCCTTCTTTTGATCAGTTCACCTGTAAGGTTTAATAAATGACGGAACAATAAATTTGTTTGTTAAATTATTATTTATTTAAAAATGATAGGAAAAAGTAAATTAATACTGTCAAATCAAAACTATATAGACATTTGGAATGTTAACAGAAAATTAATTCCAATACTAATGAAATTATGTTATATAATGACATATAATTATGCATCAAATTGAAATACTTTCAAACACTGAAAAGTGCATCAAAGTCATTTTACAAGTGATTTGTGAGGCATCTAGAAATAAGTAGCATACACAAAATAACTAACTAAAGAAAAATGCACTATTGCAGAAGTTATAAAATTATGTAGAACCCTTTCCTCATTAAAAACACACAAAATGAATCTTTTGTACATAAAAGGAGCGTCCATTGAATAATGAAAGCCCCAAGATTACAGGTTTTTGTAAAATAAACGAAATAAAAATATCAGAGAAAATGGCAAATATTAAATAATATGTACAAAATATTTATATAAAAGTCATAAGCAAGGGGGAGCTACATTGGTTCAGCGAGTATAAGGCGTTGGCCGAGAAATTTCATCTGGATTCACCGGCATAGTTCCCCCATGTCAGTGGTGTAGGACATGGCAAGAGATGATATAGTTGTTCGCATAGGACAATAAACCTAGGTCTCATAAACACCTTGGTGTGTATTTAAAGCAAGATAGAAATGGGGTTCAGTTTCCACTCGACACAAACTGGGTCAAATAGGGATTAACATAAGGTTCAATATTATTTCAATAATTCACTTGAACATAGGGGTCTTTAGTAGTGGAAGGAAACAAAAGGACCCGGAGAAAACCTGCGATGTGCGCCTACTCCTTGTCATGAACAAGCGGGGAATCGAAACCACCCACAATATGTTCACTTTAAAGAAACCATGACAATTTAAATATTTTACTCAATGCCAGATCTGATCCATTGTGCGCATGTTAACCATTCCGCCACCCATCGCTTCCTGTGTTTATTTTAAAGAAACCTTTGAAATATTTGATAAAAGAGTAGGTTGTAGGTCAGAATTACCATAATAACACAGAAAGGTAGGATATTAAACCATATTTCATTTGATAAGCAAGAGAAAGTCACCTTAATGTAGGTCATGGGATTTTTGTAATTCTGCATAATAATATATACTGATAGTTTTTCGTATAACAAAATGATCCTGTAAACATATCTTATTTATTTTGCTTCTTAATGTGAACAATATTCAAATGGGAACACATCAATAACAACACATTTGTACACTTATGGATGTTTAATCTGTAATCAACGGTACAAAGTCAGAGGGGTCAAAACCAAAAGTACGACACAGATGTCAGTAGCGCGTGTGTCCTCCACGTGCTCTTACGCACGCCGTGACTCTTTATATAACGATAGTCACTAAAATATGTGTTTTTCATATCGATAAATGTTCGCAGGCACATTTATTACATTGTTAACCTAATTATGTATTTTACTTAGGAAAATTATTATATTCAAGAATCCCCGCGGAGTTCGACTGATTGTGATGGGCCACGTCTACATCAGGCTGGTAAAAATTGTGAGGCAGATTGTATCGAATCCTCGAATGGGGAATTTCAAGTAGACGTAAGGGGTAGTGGGATGAAGCTTGAAAGGCAGGTAAGAATATCTTGTGAATCTTTATTTTCCGATCACTTTTATATCAATAAATATTTTCGGTTCGTTCGGAGGTCTACCTTATTTTCTCTAAATGGGTGTTAGTCTGAAATTTCAGGATCCAACATTGGCTAAATTTCAAAATTAAATCGCACGTCTTTTTATTTAATACGTGAATTTCTCCAATTGGGGTTGTTTGGATATCGACGTCAGATTTCGAATAGAAGGTAATGTCGGGGACAAAAGTCAACAGCAAAACCATTAGCCATGTTTCGGGTGTTTATACATAGCCGTATATATTAAATGCAGTATTTGTACCTTAGAATTGAGAGAGAAAGATAGATAATGGGGATTAACGTCTGCTTGACACAAACTATGTTATTTCGGGACTAACGTATGGTTCAGTTTTACTTCAATAATTCGAAGGTTGGGCAGGTGATTATACTCATTGTACCTTACAAGCTAGGATTCGAAACCGCGCCACTTAACTCAGTGGCAAACCTTATGATCGAACGCGCACGCGTTAAATAACTGGGTCACTCAACCCCCCAACTTAGAATTGAAATTTCGCATCAGATAGTTCAATAATTTCAGACCTATTTATTCAATACTAAGGCTTTCTCCCTTACCTGTAAGATGTCGATCCTCGATCGGCAAGTAGTCTTATTAGAATTTTGGCGTGGAACAAGTAATAAAAAAAACTAATGATTTATTAAAGATGCATTATGCAAGAGCTATTTTTGCCCGTCGCAGGTCTTTCTTTTGACCTCAGATGTTATATAAACCATTAATTATACATGTATTAACACGCCAAGACCACAATCAACTGTCTAGATCATTAGAAGCTTACTATTGAAATGAAATGAAATGAAATGAAATGGGATTTAACGTCCTACTGTTTTGCTCCTAAACTGGGCTAATGAAGACGGGCATACGCCATACAGTGTGCTATGAGGGAAATTTTGCCCGGGCAGCGGCGCTACGGCCTACTCTTATATCAAATTCCAACTGCCAAAGGATCTTTTACGTGCACGCCAATTTGTACACGGGACCTCGGTTTTTCGTCCCATCCGAAAGACTAGACAGCTGTCCTTGTCAGGCCCTCCGTCCTGCATCACTGACAAGGGGAAACCACGCCGGAAAATCTGGATAAACTTTCTCGGCCAATGCAGGGATTGAACACCCGACCTCCAGGCTAGCGAGCTAGCGTCTTACCCCCTTAGCCACGTGATCCCCCCTTACTATTGAAACAAGATCGTCATTTGATAACCCACTGAAAAAAAAAGGATAATCGAGACTGTGTGTCCTGTCGTAGCAACGGTAGCAATACTAATCGAGACTCCACTATTCTCCAAACAGCCATGACTTAGGTCAGAATGGAGTAATTTTACTAGCATTTTCAATATATTCTTTTTTCATTATCTATTTTAAAACTATTATGGCGAGAACTGTCGGCTCTTTATCTGGTGGCGTGATTTATAAGGCGACACTACGGCATTAGAAATGTCGTAATGTCGCGTAAAAATGTCGGGTTAAAATATTGTGATTTCGGGTTGTCGGCCACCTTCTTCACATTATACAGCATTGATCCAGGTGTTGTTCAAGAAAGTTCCGGGATTTTGCAGAGTGGTTATCCCTGTCGGTAGTGCAGGACGAAGGGCATGGCAATGAACAGTGCCTAGTTGTGTAGATGGGACACAAATACAAGCTAGTGTGTACACATTAGCGTGCACCTAAAGAACCCTTCACGGTTGGAATTCGATGGAGAAATGCCAATGTCACTAGAAAATTTCCGTCATAGCACTCTGCATAACGTATGTCTATCTTTACGATCCGATTGGCGCAGAAAAATAGGACAATTAAATGAAATGAAATGGGGTTTAAAGTCCCACTGATCTGCCCCGAAGGCCGAATGGTTAACACGCGCGCGCTGTATCATAAGGTCTCTCATTAAGTCAACTGGCGTGGTTTCAATTTCCCAGTTGTGCCTGACAAAGAGTAGGCTCGCCTGTCCAACCCCGTTGGTTTTTTCCGGGTCCTCCCACTGCTAACTGCTAAAGACCCCTACGCGCAAGCGAATTATCGAAATAAAATTGAACCATATGTTAATCCCGAAATGACCTATTTTGTGTCGAGTGGACGTTAAATCTCTCTCTCTCTCTCATCTCTCTCTCTCTCTTGAAGTGAGCGATGTTCATTTTTCCTATAAAAGTTTGATATTCGATTCTAGTGGACAAATAGAATAAATCAATACGATCAGATATATATATATCAAAAACGTGTTTCTAACATCTTCTCTTGCCTCGAAATAACCAATTTTGTCAGGATCACTTTTTAAGATTATTCCCATTTTAATTTCAGTTTTGGGGTTCTAGGTTAATTATCGGCAATACTATATACCGGAAAACAACCGAAAAACACAGGAAAACAACCGGAAAACACAATTTTATACTGAATACCGGAAAACACCGGAAACACCCTAAATACCGGAAAACACCTTAAATAGGTAACCCGGAGCCTGGTCCTCTGTGTGCGGTTTTGGACCAAGTGAGCGCCGATGAAGGAAGGTCAAGGTCATTACGATGTTTGTTTAACAAATAGCCCCCCACCCCCCAAAAAAATTTCCGATTTATTTTTTCTCCCAAATTTTTTTGAACTGTCACAAAAAAAAAATGGAATTTTTCCGAGAATTTGGTTTTACAAAAAAACATTCCGAAGAAAATAATTTTACAGAGAAAAATATGGGAGAAGAAATTGTTTAAAAAAATCTTAAAAATTTTTTTTCTTTGACCGTAGGCGATTGCTCGCTTGTATGTTAATGAACTTATTTCATCAGCGCTCACCTGGTCCAAAACCACACACGAGGACCAAACTCCGGGTTACTAAATAGCTACCGGAAAACTTAGAAGAGTAAACTGTGCCCGAGATTTTTTTTAGAGAGCACGCCGCGCCGCGCCGCGCCGCTCCGGGAGGGATCATCGTCAGGGTGGGATGGGGGTGGAATTGTCCAGTCACGTGACGAACATAGATCTTCCGTTCCTCAACCCATATTATTTTCACAGTCATTGTCATTAATCACAAATTACGGGATGATATACGAAAATGCATGTTTACTTTGAAATAGTGCAAATGATACTTTTCCATCTATAATCTTCAGATCAAAGGATGCAAGTTCTTATACAGTGCAGCATAATTTGTGCAACAGAAGACATCTCGAATATCGATTGTCGGAAAAAACATTTTCTCGGGGACATTTTTTTCCGAATACGCATTCGGTGTAAGTCTTCAGCCACCAGGATGTGGTTAACATAGTAATGTTTTATTACGATAGTAGTACATAAAACAAATTGGTTGCCTGAGGTTCTCGGGGGGAAAGTAGCCTCATCGGCTAGAGTCCTCTATTTCACAAACAAAAACAACAATTGCTTCCTTGAAAATTTATCGATCAACCCTTTTCAAAGCTCGAAAAGTAATCCAGAAAAAAATCCTGTGTGAGGCCCTCGGAATTTGATGGAATATGTTGAATATTATTATGGCTCAAGTGATTATATTTGACCCTGGAGTGAAAGTAAGCTCAGAAACAAGTAGATTTTTAGCCCTTCCAACGAGATGGATAGCTCTTGGAAAGGATAGACACTTTTCAGATTACAGCCTGTCCCGAGAATTGCGTGGCATCCATTTCGTTTGGTGATAAGGACGCATAGCGGTTAAACCTGGAACTTCAACTCGAACTATTCAGAGATTTATTAACTCGCTTTTGATGATACTTCCTGTTTTATGATGCGATTTTTTGTTATCCAGGGAGGAGTAGGCATAGTCGTGCCTTCCACTAATTCGTACCACCCTGATGCCAGCGTTACTGGTAAGAATTAGGAGACCGGCGCAACCGGCATATAATGGGGCCCTCCGAGGGCAGTGTTTAATCTACTGAAATACTGAAACACTGAAATCTACTGAAAACTAATATTAAAATACAAAATAAAATATGGTCAATGGTGGAGGTAGACTGATTGCGTCTTTTAAAACATTCAAAAAGGTAATAGGCTATTTGTAAAATGAACATCGTAATGACCTTGACCTTCCTTCATCGGCGCTCACTTGGTCCAAAACCGCACACAGAGTACCAGGCCCTGGGTTACCTATTTAGGGTGTTTTCCGGTATTTAGGATGTTTTCCGGTATTTAGTGTTTTTCCGGTGTTTTCCGGTATTCAGTATAAAATGGTGTTTTCCGGTGTTTTTCGGTATATAGTATGGCCCGTTAATTATTTATTGCCCGATTTGTATAAAAGAAAAGCTCATATGCTCTGTGGTGCAAATTGTCAACTTTTTTTACCGATAACTTTCATAAACTCGTAGCACTAGTCCATACGAAGAGAATGTATGAGCAGTTGGTGGGAAATATTCAATATGCATTTATATTGCGCTTACATTCACTACTGATAGTGCTCTGTGCGCTGGTTGTTCAATACTAATAGCAGATTTGAAAACGAAAAGTTTTCAATTTAGTTTTGAATATGTTGAGACTTGAATATGATTTAATGTCAATAGGTAACTCATTCCATTTGATGGCTGCAGCATATTGGAAGGATCGCATCCCATATGTCTTGAAGTAAATTTGTGGAAGTGTAAAAAACATCAAATTTTGTGATCGAAGTTGGCGTTTTGGGTTGTAGAACGTGAGTAGTTCCTGAAGATATATTGGAGAGTTTCCATGAAAACACTTGTATGCAGTAGTCAAAATTTTGAAATTTATTCGAGCGGATACTGATCAAACTTTTTAGTCCTGGTGACAATTCTTGCTGCCGTATTCTGAATATTTTGAAGCCGTTTAAGTTGTTCCTGATTTGAATTTGCCAGAAGTCCATTGCAGTAGTCTAGTCGTGATAAGACAAGAGCACTTGTTAGCTTTTTGGTTGCGTCGGTGGTTAAACATTCACGTAGTTTACTGATGTTGCAGAGCTGGTAGTATGTAGTTCTACAGATGTTTGATACTTGTTCGTTAAGTTTCAGATGTTTGTCAATGTATACACCAAGATTGTTCACTTTATCTGTGGGCTGGATGGTGCTAGTGCCGATCGTGATGGTTTGGTTTGACAAATTAAGCTTCTGTAATTTACTCTTGGATCCGATCACTCTCTCACTCTCTCTCTCTCTCTCTCTCTCTGTCTCTCTCAATATTATTACACTCTGAATGGTTAGAGTACTAAAAATAACACCACACAATTGTACAGGTTTATACTTGTTATGTACCCCAAATAAATCCCAATACTTAAACTGCTCAACGGTATAACGTACCGTCCCTAAAAATAACTATTATGTGATTGAAAACTCCAAATTCCAAGAAATAACAATTTTAGTACAGTTTCTCTCTCTCACTCTCTCTCTCTCTCTCTCAATATTATTACACTCTGAATGATTAGAGTACTAAAAATAACACCACACAATTGTACAGGTTTATACTTGTTATGTACCCCAAATAAAACCCAATACTTAAACTGCTCAACAGTATAACGTACCATCCCTAAAAATATCTATTATCTTATCTTCAGTAAATTCAAATAAAACCCTGAGTTCTAGACAATCAACAAATAAATGGAGCAACGTTTCAACAGAATTATTACATACGGGACAAATATTATCATTTACTTTATTAATTAAAAACAATTTTTCTTTTGTCTATAAAATGTTGTGCAAAATCTGAATTAAATCTGGATTTTTAAACACACGATATAAGTAATTTCCAGTTAACATTAAAACCCAGATTTGTCCACAAACCTATACTAGCAGGGGGAATAAAATGAGTTTCTAATAAAATAGAATATAAAAGTTTGGTTTTAAAATCATAACTATTGTATACTTTATCATCATATTCCAACGCCAATTTTGGCTCTTTTACTGACCCATCAAAACAATCATGATCAATAATACTTTCCCACTATAATGGAATACAATTTATAATGGTTGTATAACATCTTTCTGCTGTAGCTTCTCTAATTTCAGTATCTTCAAAATGAGTGCTAATAATATCATAGATGCTATGTAGAGGCAATATTCCAGTCTTTACATAATACACAATATCAAAATTTTTACGAATTCCAGCCTTCTCATAAATATCAGAATATAACACTTTCCCATCATTTGACATTATAGCTAGATTATTGAAAAAGGTTCATTACAAACGTCTGCAAAAGTTTCAGGTCCACTACGCTCATGATTTTTAAGAAGATCCCATGAAGTTAATAAAAAAACTATAAAATACTGGCAGTTTTTCTAATAATGATTGTACAAAATGAACATTAAATAATGCATAATCTAACTCTAAATTATCATAAGAAATAGCACATAGTCGCTTTCCAGTTACAGCAATACTCTGGACAGAAAAACTTCTTAAGCCACTTACGGGTAAGAGGATGACCTTTAAGCTTTAAATTGGGAATATCTTACCCACCAGATTTTTTGCCACCAATAATTGTGTTATATTAAATTGCAGACGGTGTATTCATCCATAAGAACTTTAAAATCATGCTATTAATATCCTGTTCAACCCATGCAGGTAATGGGTGGACAGCCATCGTATACTACAACTGGGAAACTACTAAACATTGTATAACAGAACATCTTCCTTGAATAGATAACCTTCTCATATTAAATATATTACGAATTTTAACTATTCTACTATCCCAGTTCTGACGTTCACAGACATTTCTATTCTTGGATAAATAAACCACCCAACATATTAATGCCATCTTTCAAAACTTTAACAGTCACATGGGTAGAAGTTCTGATTTTTCCCTGGGAAAAATCAATATCCAGAACTCTATCTGGTATAGTTTCAGAGATCTACACGAATTGGAAAAGGAATAAAAAACAAAATTCCGAAAGAAAATAACTACCACAACCTATATCATACTTACAAGCATTAGTATTTCTTTATGTAAGAAGAAATGTTTGTGAAATAGCTTTATTTAACGTCCGCTTCCACCGAAGTTATATCGCAGACATTAAGAAGAAATTCGACTTCTTTATAAACAGCTGCAGAGGAGCGCTTTGTTTTCACTGGCATTAAGTGATGACGTCATGTAGACAAAAATCCTGTCGTATTAATTGCAGGGCAAACTCGCAATTGTTACTTGCTAAAATGACTAATTTTCACCCTAGAAGCACCAGATTTTGGTTACCAGCAAACCATTCTTAGTTCAGATATTGGCACTATACGTTGGTAATACCTACAGATTTTATCCACTCTTTCGATCTCTTTGTTTTCCTACTCCTGATATTTCGGACTATTGTGCAATGGTTTCATACATAAAACTACCGATTAAACTCTCTGTAGAAGAAGTTACAAAACAATATTAGGTTGACTTTTCGAGAAAATGACCTCTAAACATGCTCCAAATAGTAAAAATACGCCGTTTTCAATATTCGATCTCTTTTTTCTGCTTCCCCTGACATTTAAAAAATTTGTACAATGGTTTCATACAACAGACTACCCGTCCGTAGACACACTCTGCAGATCTTTTTATCCGATTTCACTGAAACCTTAAATGTAGGTTTATCACCCTAAGATCTCGGTTCTTATCGATATTGACATGTATCGGACTGTAACTTCACGGATTATGGCCCCTGATTGTACGAAAAATCACGTTTTTAGCTTTTCAACACTGTAGAGGTCACATTTTTTTTTTATCCGATTTGGTTTAAACTTGAAATGTATGTTTATAACGCACAGATCTCGGTTCCTTCGAAATTCGCGCATATCGGACCATAACTTCCTGAATTATGGCCCCTGATTGTACGAAAAATCTCGTTTTTAGCTTGTGGACCCCATGTATAGGTCACAATTTTTTTTTATCTTGGTTCCTTTCCATTTCCTGAATTATGGCCCCTGATTGTACGACAAATTGCGTTTTTAGCTTGTGCTACCTCTAGAGGTCACAATTATTATCCGATTTAAAAAAAAAACGTATTATGATATCACCGTTACACCCTAAGGACGGCTGAGTTCGAATTTCGTGAAAATCGACACAAAACTGACAGACAAAATGGCCGCCCTTCGTTCTCAAATAGCGTAAAAATATGGTATATCAAGGCTGTGGATCCTATAGAGGTCACAATTTTAATCCGATTTTGTTGAAACTTGAAAGATCTCGGTTCCTTTCGATATTTGCGCATATCGAATTGTAATTTCCTGAATTATGGCCCTTGAGTGTAGGAAAAATCACTTTATTTTTAGCTTGTTCTCTATCCATCTCTCGAAAATGTGGGCGTATCCTGCCTGGCAGCTGCTGGTGAATTGAATATGAAAAACAGTGAAAAATCCACTTTAACGGACGTGAAAATAAAAACAATAGGCAGTAGTTTGGAGAATTCGTCTCCGATTTGCGAAATGATTACTTTTCTGTATTGATGGGGTCGGGGTTCAATTTTTGGTATTTGAAAATTTCGCCTTTGACCTTTTATGTGCCGACAAAGTTGTTTACAGGACAATTTATGTTCTTATTTTTCAAAATTTACAAAAAATTTAACCTAAATATTAGAACAGCTGAAGTCAGACTGATTCCAAAAATATACGTTCCATTGAAAGTTATCTCATTTAATTTTTCGATATTTTTCCGCCATTGATAATTACTTTTGCTTGTATTTTTTAAATTCATAATATATTCCATGATACATGACGGTGCATATGAAAACTTTCATATCTGCATAGGGCAGTATCATGTCTATTTTTCCCCCATAAATCTTATATCTCAGATTCTAACCATGGGATCTCACTGGAGCTTTGACCTACCTTCCGAAGAATGGATGGTGGCTATGGATTAAAACTATTTTCAAAATACTTTACGAATTCGAAATCAGCGAATTTTTCGAACAAAAAAAATGACCTACAAAGCTGTGACTTTGTGACTATTTCACCTATTTTACTAATTCTTTAAAATACGTCGCTGTGATTTAATATTTGCAAGATTTTCATGAAATTTGGAATGTAATTAGATCTTACTGATGCGACTTGAAAGATGTCATTAGAAATTTCATAACTTATCTCCCCTTTGAGAAATTAAGGATCAGATTTTTCAAAACTATCGACAAAATATAGGTAAGATTGCCTTGAATTCTTCTTTCTGTACTAGCTAAGACATTAATGGTGGGTACACAAAATATGCAGTTTGTCAATCGAATCCGAAGTGCCACCATCTTGAAACGCGAAAAATCCCCAAGGCTTTTGCGATATTTCACTTACAGACGTGAGAGTTAAATATGAAAAAAAGGGAAAAATCAACGGGCGTGAAAATAAACACAGTAGGCCTTAGTTTGGAGAATTCGTCTCCTATTTCCGAAATGAATACAGTTCTGGATAGCCGAGATCAGGGTCAAATTTTTGGAATTTGAAAATTTCGAATTTCGCCTTTGACCTTTTTCGTGCCGATAGAGTTCTTAACAGGACAATTTATGTCCTTAATTTTCAAAATTTACAAACTTGACCTATATATTCGAGTAGCTGAGGGCAATCTGATTCCCAAAATATATTCCATTCAAAGTTATCTAATTTAATTTTTCTGCCATTTTTTTAGTTCTTTTCCGACATTTTCATTTCATTTTCTGATCCATTTTTCTCAAACTTCTGAAACGGGAATTCAATCCGATTACAGCAATACAAGTCTCAGTTATTTCCAGATTATTATTTCGCCCGGGTGAAATGTTTCTCGTTATATTTAGGCTTATAACTTCGCAAGTTTTTGATCGATTTTAATAGTTATTTTTTCTTTTAATATTCTTGATATAATCCACTTTCATATCTGCATGGCACAGTAGCAGATCTAGTTATTCTTCCTCTTCTTATTATTATTATTAATATTGTTTTTCCAAGTTGATTGTATCTCGGAAACTACTTACCGGGTCGATACGATTTCTGCGACAATGCGAAATGTCCGAAACCATCGAAGTTGTTGTTGTTTGTTGTTTTTAAAATATTGCCGTAATATTATTATTAACAATAATTATAAGATTATAACATATGATGCATTTTTACATAGCCGTAGATAGGACACATAGCTATGCTACTTTTGATTTTTGATTTTCGACAAATCTTCGAAGATGTTACGCGCCAAATTTTGAAAATTTATATTTTTACAAAAACTTTTTTATTCATGAAAATTTTTGGATGGTGTTTTACAAAGGATTAAAGGGTCATTTGACTTGAGTAAAAATGTTTACGATTTTTTATCTCAGAAAATATTGTTAGTCACTATTGGCTAATTTAGTTTTTCGGTCCTAGAATAATTATTTATTGTGTTATTTGTATAAAACAAAGTTCATATGCTCCTGTCGGCACCGGAAGCTTTAACAAAAACTACAATTTCGACAGTTCGGTAACATTTTTCGAAAGCAAATATTAATTTTTACAAAAGATGATTGCTCATGCTAAGGGCGTAAAAATATCTTGCGCTCAGTTTTTTTTAAATTTCGGATTCGTATTTGTGCCATTTCGATTTAAGGATGAAAAAGGACAAAACTGAGCTATTTACAACTCATTCAAGCTTTTCATTTTTTAAAATATTTCTTGGAAACTTTCATACCCTTGTCGTATTAATCCATACGAAGAAAATGCATGTCAAAATTAGTTTGTAATATGAGCATTTGCCGAGAAATAGTCACTTTTGCATGGGCCACTTTTATTTTTATTTTATTGTTTTGCCTGTAAATGAGTCAAACTAATTTAACATTTTCAATATAACCGGAAATGGCGTCATTTGGGCAAAAAATATATTTTTAGCCTCAAAACAAATATTTTATTCAACTGAGTCGTATTTGTAAGTTGTTTATAATTAAGATATTTGCTTCCAATCAACGAATAGAATGAAACCATGCGATCGTATGCCGAGAAAATTGACGATTTTCTACAATTCACTTGTCATGGTTTTTGGTCCATAGAATTTTCAATTATTATTCGATTTTCATACAATTTTCACCATGCGATGCTTAATCGTAGATTTTCATTATATGCGGAAGTAATGTCATTTTGGCAAAACCTGTATTTTAAGCCTTCAAAACTTTTTTTTTTTTTTTTTTAAAGTCAAGTTATATTTAGTATGATTTATGATTCCAATGGACATATAGATTGGATCAATAGGATCATATAGATGTCAAAAATTGCTTCTAGCAGGATCACTTTTTACGATTTTTTGCCTTTTTAATTTCAGTTTATGGATTCTGGGTTAATTACATGTATTTATTGCCCGATATGTATAATACAGAATTCATATGTTTCAGGGTGCAAATTCTCGTAAGTGACGTAATTTTGACCGGTCGGAACGTTCTTTCGCAAGCAGATGCAGATATTATTTTTTACAAATCTGATAGTTTAAGAAGAATGCTCTATTATTTATTATTATTATTGGGGTTTTTTTTGGTTTTTTTTATTTGGTTTTTTTTATTTGGTTTTTTTTTTTTTGGAGGGGGGGGGGGTTGTTTGCGCCATTTCGATTTACATTTCATTCAGGCTTTTCATATTTTAAAATATTTCTAAATGTTCATATAAATAGCTGCAAATATAAACATTGGGTAATTACCATGTTTAGCATCTGTTGGACCACGCAGCAGACGAACAACATTTCACCATCTTTTATCACATCTAATAGACCCTAGACCAAAGCATGCAGGACGGAGGGCCTGATAAGGACAGTTGTCTAGTCGTTCGGATGGGACGAAAAACCGAGGTCCCGTGTATACATTGACGTGCACGTAAAAGATCCCTTGGCAGTTGGAATTCGATATATGAGTAGGCCTTAGTGCCGCTATCCGGGTAAAATTTCTCTCATAGCACACTGTATGGCGTATGCCTGTCTTTATTAGCCCAGTTCGGAGCAGAACAGTAGAACGTTAAACCCCATTTCATTTCATTTTCTAGATCAAAGTCACAAACTGCCATGTTAGGCATAATCAGTTGTTTCAACTCTCCTGTGGAAGGCAACCATCGTAAACCTTAGTACAGACATAGAAACCCTGTTACTATTTGAGGAGTGTAAACAATATCAACCGACTTTTAAAACATATAGGAGACTTTGAAATAAATAATTTGTATTTCTTTCTAGGTGCTCGTTGGCGGAACTAGCGTTTACTCAAATAATGACCAAGTGGTTACAGGAATTTGCACTGTTTGTGGAAAAACATGTTATATTTCAGGCCTGGGAAAGTTGGCTCTTGCAAATGACACAGGTATAAGAATAATCAAATCGAATTTATCACTAATCTTTTATCAGCACGAAGTGACATATGCCCGTCTGGTCATGTTTAGATACATTTTCGATTTCTCCGACTAATGGATTTCAACATAATTTATTAGGTATGCTGCTTATTCGAATGAAGGTGAAATCAAGTACCATATAGTAGCCTAGAACAAAGGCTGTATATAATATTTAAAATGGTAAACATACACACATGTATATATAATAAAATGGATGAAAATGTGTACTAAAAATTGTAGGTTATAGTATACATACATGCACACCCATACATCCGGATTATGCCAGAATAACAAGGTGCCTACTGGTGAACTGGTGAAAGCCAACAACGTGGGAGAACAGGCCAAAGATATGCATAAAATTGAAAAGAAAATAATAATTGGATCGAGATTAAAATCTATTTGACATATCAATAAAATTATGAACTTGATTAAAATTATCATTGTTTACATCTAAACAGTGGGTTTTCAACAAGATAGCGACTTTAGAAAGTTGTTCTAAAGATACTTCAGATAAATTAATCACGTGTAACCATGTCAACATTAAATCAAATTGTTTAAACAAGTGACTACGTATGTCTAATCAGATTAAAATTATCATGCGAATGATATAAGGACACAAATATGGTAAATATATTGATATTCTCTATCAGACTATTTTCTTATGAATAGTGAATACGAACTCACGCTGACAAAGTAAAAGTGTTAATACATGTTTAGTGTGCAATACAGTCGTTTTAATTAAAGTATACTAAACCTTTTATAGCTCCCATAATAGGTTTAAATTAATTGGGAAGACACTAAAGCACTAGAACGAAGAATTATCGGCCCTGAAAAATAAAATGAATAATCTCGGAACAATACACACGAAAGGCCTATAACATAATTTACGGGTATTTGGGGCTGGTGAAAATCGTACTGAACTGGTAAGATAAAAGAAAAACTTAGCATAGGCAATCATTTAGAAATTGCTGTAGCTCACAGAGAAAGACTGGATTCTATAGAGTTAGATGGCCAAGGGACAGTTTCTTTACTTTTGGAGTTAACCATATAAAATAATCTGGCAGACGAATTTAATTTGACCACGTATTATTCAACCTGAACTCAACTTTACAACTAATCAATAACAGGCAACTCTGTCTATAATCACCATGTAGGCGCGGACATACATGTACATTAGTATTATTTATATCTACAGATACTACAATCCCTTTCTTTATTCTGAGTGTTCAAAATTTTCTTCGTTGAAATCTGAACTAATATTTTTAAAATATTACTATCACTTTAAATGTTTATAGTACCATTAGAGTATTAAATTAAAACTTTTTTTTAGTAAATCATCACAAATTAAAACACACATCTATACCTAAAGTTTTATTTAAATGGAGTTAATATAACACTCATAGTCTTTGTACTTTTCTGGCATTTTTGTTTTCTTCGAAATCTTAATTCAGTTGCAAAAGCATCAGGTAATTGTACATGTACTTCAACCTATCACGGATCACACTCATTTGACTAACTTTCCATAATAAGCAACTCTGAAGTTTCTATTTGATTTTCACTGTTACTATTAGATACTTTTCCATGATACCATTTCTAAGATATTGATTATACGGTGCATTTTCACTCTGAATTAACACACTATTTCCATCCTTACGAATAACATCAAACATGGTAGTCGGGGTCACAAACACCAGATCCGTGACCATTTCTCGGGGAACAAGGTTTGACGATGGTTTCTGATAGAATTGACCATAGGGAAGATATATGTAGTTTGCTACCTCTGAAATCTTCGAGCTAACTCCAGGAGAGCCGAAGATCCAAGATTGCGGCCAAAATGGTTTGAAATTGCCCATGGCAAACATTGTTGGCGAAATGACCCGTGTAATATACAATTTTATAGGTTTTGTTGGTAACCCGACCAATTTTGGACACTTCCCGATTAATTTCACAAACGATTGATCCAATATGGATACCAAAATCCAAAATAGCAACATAAACTTGTAGTATGTCGTGTCAGGGGTTATTGGTTACGAGAAACGCGAATATGCCATTTCCAAGCTGATATAACTGATTTGAAAGGAGATAACATACATAAATTAAGCATTTTCGCGACTACAGTCCTACACGTGTAATACAAACAGTCATAAATTGTTCCAGGCATCCGTGAATATTATCCTACATATATTTCAACTTTCATAATACATTATAAATCAATGTATAATAACGTATTCCGCAATATGACTCTCAGATCTCGAAAACATGTGTTTTGAGTCATTATCGGACTTGCGAACTTAGATTGTTATTTTGAGAGATATCGACTGAAAAAGGTTGTTTTAAACACTTAGACATAGAGCACCGGGTGTGTATCATAGACAAAACCTCATATTCATTCCAAAGAGGCGATGTTTGATTCTGGGTCTGTAATACAGCATAATGTAGAAATGATAGTTAGCTCTTTTGACCTTTTACATAAAACTATCGCGATCTAGTGGCTTACGCGTGGTAACACTACAAATTGTTTGTTTCCAAGTCACTGAATAGTTTATTTTCTAATAGTAGTGAACAGCATCGGAATTGGGGTATTCATAGTCTTTTAAAAGGGTATAGGCACTGAAGTCGCAATACATTTAAGGGTCAAACAGAAGATAATTTATACAAAATCTGCTTCTTTTCTAATTGGCTGAATGGATTTTTCTGAAATGTGATAAGGACCACCCAAAGATAGTACAAATCAGAGTTTGTCTGAAAGTAATTGGAGAATTTTGATAACTATTATTGGCATGAATGTTACTTATCGAATACAATTGCTCGATTCCATCGTTTTTAGTGAAGCAACACTTTGATAGGGCAAATTTTCAACTCCTCCAAACCCTTTAATGGTTTTAAATAAAATTGATTGAGAAGTGGTTGTCCAAGATTTTTCAACTGGGCAGGAAATGGACAAGCGTCGTGGAATTGGAGGAAGAAAGGAGAGAGGGTGGTGATGGATTGCAGATAAATTCATAAGCTATTGAAAATGAAATGTATGTATTTAAAGTCGTTATGTTCCGTTAAAAGCTGCTCCTGCGTAATTCTGACAATAAGTTCCGAATTTAGCTGCTGTCCATCATGAGTTTTAATGGAATCAAGAAGTCCACAATGTCTAAATATGTCCCTTAACGGTGCCAATATCGGCGGTGTGTAGAGGTTTGGTGATGCCGGGATCATTATTTGGCCCGACCGTCAATCCAAAACCCAAGTTAGGGCCTACTACTGAGAAATGTGAGAAAAGAAACATTTCATATAATTATGTAAAATCAGATCAAATAAACCTTTCACAACAAAGGTAGCAGCGATAGTTTCAAATTTCAACAAACTTTTGAATTCACTCTTAGATTGGGTTCCCATTGAAATGGATGCCTGGTGCATGTGTTGAAACCCATTAAAAGGGTTCACGAGAGGACCTTTGCTCAGTTAAGGTGCTTTTGCACCAAAAGGTATGGGATCGAGCAATGGCAGTAGACTAAATCACAATAACCGCTAGCTAAGTACAATTCATGTCACTATTTATCAAAATTCTTCAACTATTTATCAAAATTCTTCAACTACTTTCAGATTATCTTTTAACTTTATCTTATTAGGGTGACCCTTACCGCATTTCAGAGTTATCCATTCAGCCATTATGGAAAAGACGCAGATTTGGTAATATAACTTCTGTACCGTTGAAGAAGACGGAAATGGGGGAGCTTGCAGGGTCCAAACTAACAAACTAATGGTATAACCGGATTAGGTTTATTTTTGAAAACACTGTTCTGATCATTTAATTAATGGTAGTTGCTATACAGCATTGCATGGTTACATGGTTTTATTGGTTGGTTATTGTCCCCCGCCTTTCGAAGAAAGCAGGGGACTATTAAAATGGGTTCGTCCGTCTGTCTGTCCGTCCGTCTGTCTGTCCGTCACACTTTTTGGGACACAATAACTCTCTTCCTAATTGAGCTAGAATGTTCAAACTTGGTGTATGTGTTTATTAGGTCAATGCCTTGATGGAGTTCGAAGATGAGCATTTTCCGCTTAGGGTAAGCAGAGATAAGCAATTTGATTGGTTGATGCTTTGGGACACGATAACTCTCTTCCTAATTGGGCTAGAATGTTCAAACTTGGTGTATGTGTTGATTAGGTCAATGCCTTGATGGAGTTCGAAGATGAGCATTTTCCGCTTAGGGTAAGCAGAGATAAGCAATTTGATTGGTTGATGCTTTGGGACACGATAACTTTTAATTGAGCTAGAATGTTCAAACTTGGTGTATGTGTTTATTAGGTCAATGCCTTGATGGAGTTCGAAGATGAGCATTTTCCGCTTAGGGTAAGCAGAGATAAGCAATTTGATTGGTTGATACTTTGGGGCACGATAACTCTCTTCCTAATTGAGCTAGAATGTTCAAACTTGGTGTATGTGTTGATTAGGTCAATGCCTTGATGGAGTTCGAAGATGAGCATTTTCCGCTTAGGGTAAGCAGAGATAAGCAATTTGATTGGTTGATGCTTTGGGACACGATAACTTTTAATTGAGCTAGAATGTTCAAACTTGGTGTATGTGTTTATTAGGTCAATGCCTTGATGGAGTTCGAAGATGAGCATTTTCCGCTTAGGGTAAGCAGAGATAAGCAATTTGATTGGTTGATACTTTGGGGCACGATAACTCTCTTCCTAATTGAGCTAGAATGTTCAAACTTGGTGTATGTGTTGATTAGGTCAATGCCTTGATGGAGTTCGAAGATGAGCATTTTCCGCTTAGGGTAAGCAGAGATAAGCAATTTGATTGGTTGATGCTTTGGGACACGATAACTTTAGTTCTAATTAAGTGAGATTGATGAAGCTTGGTGTATAGTTTCATTACAGTAATACCTTGACTAAGTTTGATAATGAGCATTTTCTGCTCAGGGTAAGCAGAGCGATACGCAATTTGATTGGTCGAGACTTTGGAAAACAATAACTCTCCTACTTTGATTGTCCCCCGCCTTTCGAAGAAAGCAGGGAACTATTAAAATCACCCAGTTGTGCAAACGAAACGTCTTTATACAAACTTTTCCTTTTTATAAGCTCGTTTATATAGTTTATGCTTTAGTTCTTGAAGAAGCTTTCCAATGTATTACCCCTGTAATTCCTCCTCTTTTATCTGTACAATATTTTCGAAAAAAATGAAACGAAATCCACTTATGTATACATTTAGGTTACATTATAGCCTACATGTCCGACTCAACTTGCCACATTACATGTCATAATATTATAACCAGGTATTGATAAAAGCATCAATTGAGCAATTCCAATACAATCCAATACAATGAATATAGGCAAGGTAAATAAACAAAAAAATGGAAAAAACAAATTGAAAAAGAAACTATTATAAATTAATTAAATATGTAGTATGCAATAATGAATTGACATTTAATGACAGAAAGAAAACAGTGAACTTTGCACAACTTGCAGCAAGATGGAAAATAGACCCGTTGATACAACCAAACTCTAGATCTGTAGGCATAGAGCATGTTTTCCCCTTAATATGCTATAATTATTCCATCAAAAACATTGTATGCTTAGACTATAAGTAAAGATATACTGTTTGATTGTTCAATACTTTGTAAAAGATAATTTGTGATAAATTTATATGTGTCCTCTAATTATTTTCCTATTTCGGCGGGGGACATCAGCCTCACTGTTGGCTTGTTTGATCTAAAACTAAAATAGAACAAAATATATCAAGCTTACAAACTGACACATAAATATAAGTTACACTAAAAACCAGATATACATATGCAACTGTTAACTTCAATTAAGTTTAAATCCGATATATCAAATATGTCAAATAAATAAGAATTCAGTAAATTATATAGTTACTTCTATGGCGGGACTGCGCGACCCTGCTACGAGAACGGTTTTACATAAAATAATAAGTGACACGCAGGCCGCTTTCTTAACAGCAGAAAAAGCACATGCAACAACAACAAAAAGAGAAACAGTTTGGAATCAAACCACTGATGATTTGTAACAGTAAACAGAACACCCCCCCCCCCCCCGGATGGGGAATTATTCCTATCAAATTCATAACCGTTTGCAGGCAATAAAACAGCTATTTTGGTAATCGATCTTGTATATTGATTGTTTTTATTTAACTTTAACTTTGTCAGCTCCTGGATAAACTTCGATAACTCTACCGATTGTCCACTTGACCATTGTTTCCAAAAAGATTCTTCAAGTTTCTGAACAAATTCTACTCGGGTTTCGAGTGTTTCTAAAGGGTCTTTGTGCCACATGACTCGAGGCGCGACCGAGCAGAATATCATTTGGACACAAATACGAACCATCATTTGGGTCCTTCGGGATTCTACCAATCGGGCGTTGAATAAATTTGCGCATTCCAACAGATAAGTCATTCCAACAGATAAGCATAGAGTTCAAACGGTGCCTTAATGCTGTTTTACACACTTTAACCGTTGATTCAGTGCAGCCATGTTGATGTGGGGCGGCAGGCGTAGAAAACCTCCAGTGTATTCCATTAAAAGAGCAAAGTCTCAGTGTTTATTCCTTTCATCATGTCTCTCAATTCCTTTTCAGCTCCGACGAGCTGAGAACCATTATCGCTAATCATTAACGCACGTGTTCCTCTAATAGAAAAAATATTCTTAAAACCTGAAGAAAAGCTTGAGTTGAATAATCGACGGCCAGTTCCAAGTGGGCAGATCGAGTGTTTAAACATGTAAACAAAACTCCGTAATGTTTAGTTGTCTTATTACTGCCGAATTTAACAATGTACGGTCTAAAATATTCGACTGTGGTATTGTAAAAAGGAGGGGTAAACGGCGGCAATCGAAACTTAGGCAAGTCCGTCATAAATTGACTTTCAGTCCGGTGTTCTCGACAGGTAACACGTCTAAATTTGACAGTTTTTGAAAGTTTATGAACCTTGAATATCCAATATTTTCTTCTAATTTTCGCGGCAGTAGCGGTAATTCCTAAATTACCGTGATTATGAATTATTCCATTTTCATCTGTAAATGGACTTAATGATTTGAATTTCCCTTTCAGGTGACGATCATGTAACCCAGTTTGCCCTTGTTTTATCCAGTAATTTTCAGATGCGGCAATTTCTTCAGCAGATAGGGGCTTTTTACGGGCATCTTTGTTTCGCATGTTACCCAGTAGATTGTAAATAAACCTTTTAACATAGGCAGTGACTCTCGGCATCTTATGCTAGCTGGAGAAATTATGGCTATCCATAATATTTTCTTTAACAGTGACACTGACAGCATTGACACAGATAATTTTACGAGTTTCTAATTGTGTTTCTACTGTGGGTGTAATTGTATCAGTTCGCCAGTCTTCTTCTTCTGTGTATAGGAAGTCAGGTCCGTGTTTCCATCTTTTCGTAAGTTGTTGAACTGATATTCGTCGGAAAATATCAACTGCTATATTATCTTCGGAACGAATATGTAACCACTAGGATGAATCCGTTATGTCTTGAATTTCACCAATTCTTGCTGATACAAAGAGTTTGGACTTCCGGGCATGACCTTGAATCCAAGCAAGAACTATCGTACTGTCTACAAAGAACATTGTCTTTTCTATGTTCATCCGAATTTCTTCCAAGATAAATTTATACAATCGAGCAGACATTACAGCTGCTTGTAACTCGAGTCGTGATATTGTCAATTTTTTCAACGGCACTCCACGTGACATAGTAGCAACAAATCGAACAGCATATCCAAAATCAATATTCCATCTCAGGTAAGCAGAAGCACCGAATGCTTCATCGGAAGCATCGGAAAATATACAAAGTACAGGTAAGCCAACGGATTCCATAGGTGTTAAGCACCTTTCAAATTCAACACAGTTGAGTTCATTCATTTCAGTAAAGAGACTGATCCATTCAGTGTGAACAGATTGAGGCAGGCTTTCATCCCAATCCAGACCCATTTGCCAAAGTTTTTGCATACCAATCTTCATGCGGATTTAAAAAGCGGCAGCTAAACTAATCGGGTCAAATATCTTCGCTAACTGACTGAGGATTCTTCGTTTTGTTAGAATTGCTGGTGTCCTCGTATCCACTGATGAATATTTATCGGGCTGTTATTAACTTTAAATGTGAAAACATCCTTGATGTAGTTCCATACAACACCCAGAACCCTTTCTTCACTCATGCTTTCCAGTAGTTTTAATTCAGTTGACTCAGTTTATGTTGCAGGAAACAGAATTTTATTAGATGTCCAACCCTTTACTTTAAACCCACCTTGAGCTAAAACCTGATCAACATCAAACGCCAGTTTACTGGCTTCTTCTATGTTTGTGACAGAAGAACATATATCATTCTCCTTTAGAACCTGGGCTGCTTTTGGGGATAAGGTTTCAGCTTCTACGGCAGTTTTCTTCAAAGCTATCTTGGCCATGGCAGGGACTGGTTTATCTCCAAAAGTTAAGACAGTCTTTATATAAACATCCGGTTTATTTTCAATCTTCAAGTTTTTCCACAAGAAACGGTGTACATGCTGATCAGCTTCCGGTATTAGGACTCTGTGGTACATCTTGGAAATGTCTGGAAAAACAACTCCGTGTTGTCGGAATCTAAAAATTGCCCCGAACAAATTATTCAGTAAATCAGGGCCTTTCATCCAGTATTCATTTAAACAGTGACCATGGTAATTTGCAGATGTGTTGAACACAATACTTTTCTTTTCTGATCTAATTACAGCATGATGTGAAATATAGTGAACGGGGTCGTGATAATTTTCTACTTCAGTTTCAGTCAGTTGTTTTGCAAAGTTCATTTCAACCAGTTCCGTCATTTGCTCAACATAGATTCTAGCATGTTCAGGTGACTTAAGTAAACGTTGTTCGGTTGATTTGCATTCAGCTTGTGATCGGTTGTCTGGTATCAGTTTGGGGTCATTTTTACATGGATAAGGAACTAACCATTGGTTTCCAATCCTTTGACAGGAATCTTCAAGTTCATCTGGACTAAGTTTACAATTACAGGTATTTCTAGTAACTCCATAGATTCAGTAGACCAAAACTCTGCCATATTAATCTGAAACGACATTGCTACGTGGTAAATGTGGTTTTCGTAGATACGTTTATCAGACATTGTAGCACTAAATATTACCCAGCCTAAAGGTGAATATCTTGCTATGAGGTTATCACATTCCCATATTTCACCATCGTGCATCCGTGCATGATTAATACCTATCAGAAAATCAAATGTTCCTTCACCTCTAAACAGATAATCTGCTTTAAGCCCAAACTGACCGACAATGTCTAGTAGATTAATTCCTTGTATATCTCCCCTAATAGATTGAATTCCTACAGCTGTTACAGTGTGAAGTGTATTGTTTTCCATGGAACGTATATTATAGTTACTCGAAACAGTTTAGTCGTCATTTCTACATCACCTCCGACTTTTGTTAAAGTAATACTAATATCCTTTCCATTCAGTTGTAGTTCTTCAGCCAAAGAAAATCTAATAAGACGTATTTGTTCTGCAGAATCAAATAGTAGATTTGCTTTAAGAAGGTAGTTTTGATATCCCACAAGTTCGACCATTAAAATTGGTAATTCTTTCCTGTTTACAACAGATGCGACTCCGACATTGTGACTGTTTTTACACGGATTACCGTTGTATTCTTTTGTACATTGACGTCTTCTTGAACAGGTAGGTAAATTGTTGTCCCTACCAGCGATGTTTAGACAACTAAAACATGCATGGTTATTCTTCACTGCCTTTAGACGGTCCTCCATTTTCATAGCTGTAAATTTCTGACATTGGTCCTGATGGGTGCATTGGCTCTTATTCTGTACTTCATTTCTGTATTCATCCAATCTCATAAATCTTCTAAAGACGCAGTCTGTTTTTCTTCCTCTAAATGACGAAACCAAACTTTTCTATCTTTAATGTTCATCTTTTGTTCAGTGATTGCTAACATGTGGTTATTATTCACGTCATTAGGGCGACCAATTTCTTTTGGGGTGTTATAACTTCTTCTTACTAGATGAATTAAATCACAAAGCGGTTATCTTCACCATCTCGTAGTGGACGGAAGCAGTTTATATCTTGTGTAATAGTATCGGTAATAAATGTAGGATCTCCATAAATAGAATCGAATTATTCAAACGTAGCATCGGAATCACAACTGATTCCCTTAATTAAATCAAAGGGTTTGTTCATCAGACAAGAGCGTAACAAAGTTATTGCATCTCGTTTACTGCATCTCGAACCGATCATGTGCAAAATATCGGACTTGAATGTAAAATATTCTCGAAAATCTCTACTGAATTTCGGCATTTTCGGTTTCTCCATATTAAAACTACAGGTATCAGTGTGTTGGACAGGTATATTATATACTGAATCACTGACAGAACGTCCATTTCTCGGTTCATTGTAAACGGGAATATCTTGTGGAATGCTGTCATAATCACTCGGAATAACAGCAGGATTTTCATTACTCAGGATAACAGCAGCAGTTTTGTTTGTCAAGTTAGCAACATTATTAGGACTTTTATTCGTGTCACCAAAAACATCGACAACCAGGTTAGCGGAGGAAGGCACATTTTGTAAAACAGGATCAGAAACATTAATATAAACCGAATCAGGTCGATTACTAACAGGCGTTGTGTGTGGCGAAGCAGATAATTGACCGAGACTATGAACATTCTCTACAGAATCAGTATTTGTTATCAGAATCTGTATTCGCTGTCTTTAATTCCAATGCCCTAAAGAAGTCTTTGGCATATATTTTGAATGTTACACTTCATCTAACCATGCTTCGGCGAAAACAAATTCATTATCATCATCTAACACTTGCGTGTAATCCCTATGTTTTTGTACAAGATTATCAAACGCTGTGTAAATTTTCAAAACAATTTCAGTAATTTCTTCTTTATCTCGATGTTCATTAAGTAATCTATCAAGCACGTTTCCTAATCTAGTAATATAGCAGCTTTACAGTTTCGTCCCTTCCTCTTTGCTTCGGAGACTAAATTTTTTATTCCCTCCGATTCACACATTTTATTCACGGTTCAGTTAAAAAATACAGATAATAAAATGTTTAATCACAGGTTAGCAGAATTGATCAGGCTGGTTTACAGGCCTTGAACACACAGTATTACGAATTAGCAGATTCCCAGACTGTAAAAAACTTACGTAGCAGGATTCATTTATAACAGGTTAGCAGACAGAAGTAACTGGCTTCATTCGTCAGAAAGAAATCAAATTTGTATGGACCGTTGAAAAAGACGGAAATGGGGGTGCGCTTGCAGGGTCCCGACTAATCGTATAAAGGATTAGTTTGTTTTAAAAAAAAAACACTTTTCTGATTCTTTTATATATTTAATGGTAGTTACTATACAACATTGCATGGTTACATGGTTATTTGGTTTTATTGGTTGGTTATTTGATCTAAAATAGAACAAAATATATCTAGCTTACAAACTGACACATAAATAATATAAGTTACACCAAAAAACAGATATACATATGCAACTGTTAACTTCAATTAAGTTTAAATCCGGTATATTAAATATGTCAAATAAATTGGAATTCAGTAAATTATATAGTTACTTCTAGGGTGGGACTGCTCCCTTCTGCTAAAAGAACGGTTTTACACAAAATAATAAGTGACACGCAGGCCGCTTTCTTAACAGCAGAAACAGTACGTACATCAACACAAAGAGAGAGAGCGAGAGAGTTTGGAATCAGACCACTGATGATTTGTAACATTAAACAGAACAACTTCTATTTGACCCTCAAATGCGCTGGCACTTCCGTGCATAAATATATACCCTTTGAAAAGACAATAAATGCCCCAATTAGGAAGCGATCACTAATATTTGGGAAAAAAATCTATTCAGTAACTTGGAAGCATACGATTTATATTGTGTTCCACGTGTTTACCCCAAGATCGTGATAGTTCAAGGCAATAGGTCAAAAGATCTTACCGTCAATGCTGCATTACAGACTCCAGAATCGACATTGGTCTCTTGGGCTTGGCTGGAAAGTATATGATACACACCCGATGCACCGTGTCTAAACAACTTTTCAGTCGATAACTTCTAAAATAACATTATTTCTCAATCTTAGTGCGCAAGTCCGATAGATGACTCAAGATACTCAGACGCTTGGCACCTGTTTTCTGAGATTAAGGAGTCATAATGTGGAATACATTGTTATATAGTGTATTATAATGTATTACGATAGCTGTAATATATGTAGGATAGGATTCATAGACATCTGGAAAAATTTATGGTCGTTATTATTACATGTGTAGGTCTGTAGTCGTGAAAATGTTTAGCTTTTGTATGCTATCTCCTTTCAATTTAGTTCTATCACCTTGGAAATGGCATATTCATGTTTCTCACCCCGACAACCTCTGTAACGACTTATCACATGTGTACGTTGCTATTGGTATTGGAGGAATACGTTTCGAGCAAATTTCTGTCGCCATTTTGGATTTTGGCGCCCATATTGTATCAAATGTTAGTGAAATGAATCGAAAACTGTCCAAATATAAAATGATATATAATAAACAGCAAAAAACAAAACAAAAAAAACGTCAGTACGATTTCAAAATCAGAGAAGCACTTTAATCAAATCATTCTAGAAAACGACTTACTAAATGGATCAAAGCAATTTTTTGTGAACAGTATGTTGACACATTGGTTATTAATTCATCACAATATAAAGACATTACGAGAAGATTTAGAGCCTGTACAAGTCTATACATCAGTATCCGGTGTGTCCACCGCGGGCGGGTGTCAGTAACAGCAACGCAGCGTCTGTACATGGAGTGGACCAGACGATTGATAAACGCCATTGGCACCGGGAACCACACGCCCAGAAAAGTCTGGCGCAATTCATCGGCTGTGTTTGGTCTCGGTACGACGTTATTAAGTCTACTCTGAATTTATCCGAAAGATGTTCAATCGGGTCTAAGTCCGGACTAAGGGCTGACCAGTGCATAACGTTGACACCGTTCTGCTGCAAAATGTCCCGAGTAACTCTGGCGGTGTGGGCACGGGCGTTTTCATGCTGGAAAACGTTGTTTCGATCGGTGTAGCGCACTGCTGTGATGCCGCCTCCTCTCCCTGGACCAAGATTTTGGAACATCACAGGACCCACTCTCTGGTTCAGGCCGATTCCACCCCAAACCATTATGCTTGGACCTTCCCATGAATCTCGTTCAGTGACATATTGGTCTGTCAGAATAACGCCATATTCTGGTCCTGCCATCTGCAGTGGATATGGTACAGCGCGCACGTGCTAACCATTCAACGACCCAACCCCCCGTAAAACATCAGGAACGAACGATCGATGTTACAAATCATTATTTGTTCATAACGATACATGTATGTGTATCGAAACGTAGCATGTTAATACATTCAGAAGTAGTATATCAATTTAATTATGTATTTTGTCATGTACTACATTCCACCTTGATAATATAAGCTTTTATAATTATCAGATTTGTATTATCTTTTGTAGACGTCAACTATTCGGAAACTGTTAAACCCGTTTGTACACCAAAGACATAGAATTCACTGCTTGGCTTTTTAGAGTCTGTGGCAATCTTCAGCGATTAAACAATGCTAAACAACAAACAACATTGAACAAGGACTAACACAATCTAAACTGTATTCAAAAGTATAAGTTTTGGGCTATTAATTTTGATGAAATTGCTACCGACCATGGACAGTAAATACTGCAGAATAAAATAGTGGAACATAGTGAAAACGCATGATGTGATCGTCCCAAATTTTTGGTTAAAATCCTTATATAGTTTATTGAAATCCTTAGATATCAAATACTATATTAAAACTCTCGTGCTTGTGTTTTTGATGTTTGAATGATCGAAGATAGCAACGCAAGACGTGGAAATACAACCACACAACAGCAATGTGTCGACAACAGGTCATCCGAAAGAAAAACTTAAATTAAATGTTTAGCAAATTTGATTTTTGGCAAGGGGGCGGGAGTATTAATAAGATTGGTCCTCTTATGGCCACAATACTTCACACTAAATTTGAATAGGGTGCTTGAAAAACTATGACCTATTTTGCGTGCACAAGATTTTCTGTAATAGCCAAATACAGTAGCCTATCCGAAAGGAAGGGTTGACCGACCTAGATACATAACACTTGGCTGGAACGGAAGAAGGCGAGGCTCAATAAATGAAGGTCGATGAACGCTGAATAACGATGAGGATCGTCGTCTCACCAGCCAAATTTCAAAACCAAATCCGTTATAGAACATACTCTTTTGCATAAAAAAACGATTTCGAACAGTGCAAGGCGATTTCAGGACGCAAGGCCTCGGAACGCTGAATATCAACATGGTTTCCTCCTCTCACGATCGCAATGATTCACACTGAAGGTTATATGATGGCCGTAAACTCGATAAAGCGGTATTGAAACGCGTCACCGTCCCTTTCGCTCGAAACTGCAGCCATACCGTTAGCAGTAGCCGATGTCTTGTTTACATTTAGCCTTTCACAAAGAAACGACGAAATGAGACCTTAAACTAGCAGTATATACGGTTTGTCGTCATGGAATGTCCGTTTACTGTGTGACAGGACTATTAAATCATTTAACGGAGTATCTGTAGGGGAGCTTAAAAATTTTCAAATAGTTTGGGACCGATATTTGCTCGCTATTTTTCTTTTTGTACGCTTCCCGCTGGCTTGCATCATCCATTATGGACGCCCATTGACTTCAATGTTAAATGTGTTACGGTCATATAATGTCTATTTATTATTCGCCTAAGTATTAGTACTTGCGTCATCGTAAAGGCTTTAATCCAGTATGTAGTTGCCGCACTCAAAGGTCTTGCTCGGTCAATCTTGATTGTGCGCATGTCTAACAATATTGTCGACCGCTTTGCATTAAACTAAGTCAGACTTTTCAACACGGCTATTTCTATGAAAAGTTAGCTAAGAATGTCTACAAAGGTCTAAAATTATAGTATGTAATTTATCAATCTTCCAAGGATTGAATTTTTTTTTAATAATGTAGATAGATTTCTATGGTCAGTACATTTTATGCATTCATGCCACGCGGTTAGTCTCGATCACCCGATCCCTAAAGACTACCTTCTGCCTGGTAGTCTCGATTATCATACATAGAATTGTCTGTTGATAATCTAAATTTTTCCAAGTTTTTTATGATTTTATTTTCTATTTTGTGGTTAATCTCTTCAACTATGATGTTATAATTGGTTAGAAAGAAAGAAACTCAATTAATTAACAACTATTAGAACTAGAAGAGAATTGACAATTTTATTTCCTCTCATTCAACAAGTAGTCTACAAGTACAACAACAAACATTTTTAGAATAGCATACTATGACCACCACCTTCGCCTAAGACAGCTAATGTAGTTTGGCATCTACAAAATGGCTGTAACATCACAGGCTGTAGCTTTTTGCTCAAGATTCCCTCTACCCCCCCCCCCCCCCACACACACACTGTAATATCATCAGTATTACCCAACACTGCTATGAAATTGCAAATTTGATCCATTTTTTCCAATTTTAGACCAAAAGGTCAACCAAAATATGCAGGAAGAGGGGAGAGAAAAAATTAAGGGAAAAATTGTCTATAACTCGCACCACATTCGTCCATCATGAAATAAGGGGAAATATTTACTAGTCGTAGTCCTATATACCTCACATGTTGCTGCTGTCTGAACAAATCGGTTGTTATATAATAAACAAACATATATGGAATGCCCTGGCCAAAGATTATGAAAATCCATGCATTTTCAGATGAGCAGTGCGGCATTCTGCAAACACTTTAATACATCAGAAAACTGCGGAATTTCAGACAGATATTTAAAAGCACATGAATTTGGATTCCTCAGAATATTGTTAACTTTCCATTTATTGGTAGTAACATTCCAATATCACCAGCTTATAGAGTGTTTGTGTCTCAGCTAAATCGTTACGCGAGAGCTTGTTCCTTTTATTCTGATTTTTTAAGTAGATCGAGGCATTTGTCATTTAATCTTCAACCACAGGGATACGTGCGCACTAAACTTATAAAAACATTTAAAAAGTTTTATGGCCGTCATATTGACTTGATTGGTAAATATAACAGGTCTCTCTCGGCTATTATTCTAGATATATTTAATTGACGCGTATACTATCTCCCTGATTATGTCTACTACATCGTTAACACTGTTCATCACGTGCATTTTGCATACCGATAGTCCATTGGCCATTCACGCTATTTTACCGAGATTTCGTCTAATAGTTTGGATGCAGCGCCAGGCAGGGTAAGCTTACTCTTCCGGAAACCTGTTACCACTGTTTGTCGGTGAACAGTCCATTTGCTGATTACCCTATTTTGCCTATACCGTTTTTTTAGGACTTTGAATTTTGCCTAATGGTTTGGATTGTTCGTACTTGGTTTTATTTTATTTAGACGCCCACATTATATTGTCGTCGCACCTGTCCGTCCGGATATCCTTCCGTCCACAAAATTGTTTGAGGACACTCTACAGGTCACAATTCTTATCCGATTTTGGGGGGATCACGTGGCTAAGTGGGTATGACGCTGGCTCGCTAGCCTAGAGGTCGGGTGTTCGATCCCTGCATTGGCCGAGAAAGTTCATCCAGATTATCCGGCGTTGTTTCCCCTTGTCAGTGATGCAGGACGGAGGGCCTGTCTAGTCGTGTACATATTGGCAGTTGAAATTCGATATAAGAATAGACCGCAGCGCCACTGCCCGGGCAAAATTTCCCTCATAGCACACTGTATGGCGTAAGCCCGTCTTCATTAGCCCAGTTTAGGAGTAGGACGTTAAACCCCATTTCATTTCGTTTTATCCGATTTTGACGAAACCTGAAATATCGGTTGCTTTCGATATTGACATATATCGGATAGAAACTGCATGGATCTTGGCCCCTGATTTTACGAAAAATCACGTGTTTAGCTTGTGGACCCTCTTGAGGTCAGAATTTTAAACCGATTTTGATGAAACTTGAAATGCATGTTTATAACCCAATGATCTTGGTCCCTGTCAATATTTGCGCATATCGGATTGTAACTTTCTGAATTATGTCCCCTGATTGTACGAAAAATTGCATTTTTAGCTTGTGGTCCTTCTGGAAGTCACAGTTATTATCCGACTTCAAAAACCGTTCAAATATATCACCGTTACACCCTAATGAAGGTTGAGCTCGAATTTCGTAAACATCGGACCAAAGCTGCCGGACTAAACGGCCGCCCCTCGTACGCTAATAGTGTAATCATCTAGTATATCAAGGTTGTGGACCCTCTAGAGGTCACAATTTTGATCCGATTTTGATCAAACTTGGTTTCTTTCGATATTCGCGCATATCGGATCGTAACTTTCTGAATTCTCGCCTCTGATTGTACGAAAAATCGTATTTGTAGCTTGTGGATTCTCTAGAGGTCACAATTTTTTATCCGAATTTAAACAAAATTTAAATACATCACCATCCCACCATAATGAAGTTTGAGTTCGTATTTCGGGAAAATCGAAATGAAACCGCACGACAAAATGGCTGCTCTTTGTACGCAAATTGTGTAAAAGTATGAAGTATGTAATACGAAGGTTGTGGACCCTCTAGAGGTCACAATTTTTATAAGATTTTGATGAAACTTAAGATATATCTTTATATCCCAAAGATCCCAGACCCTTTTGATATTTGCACATTTCAGACTATAACTTTCTGGATTATGGCCCCTGATTGTACGAAAAATCGCTTTTGTTTTTAGCTTGTTCTCTATCCATCTCTTGCAAAATGTGGGCGTATCCTGTCTGGTAGCCTCTGGTTATTTTTGAACATAAATGCATTCTGTAAAAAGATAAGATAAATTAAATATAAATCAAATAAAAAAATACTTGTGGTCAAATCGAAGATGTTGAAACATGCAGTGTCTATGAATTTTAACGTATCTCCTACATAATTGTATTTAAGTCGAAATAATCTGATTATGTAACACTACAACAGTTTTCTTTTCATCCCCACCCCCTAGTATGGAATCTGATACATCGCTGACCAATCATAGGTCTCCCTGTTCACTCCGGCCTGACAAATAATCTACAATGGCGGTGGTGCCTACGGCTTTCCTGACAGATATGCACAACCGTCAACACACAAGCCATTTATGTTATCTTCCAATATGAGAGGGCATACTAAACACAAGGGTGTCCCTTTCAACCTCGGAAATGAAATCAGGGCCAAATAGCAAAGTTTACAGAGGTCCTCGGTTGGAACACAAACCTATTACGATTTGCACTCCACTTCCACAGGTGTCACAGCGATCAGGGATTAAACTGATAAGCATCATCGGTCTACTTAAGCCGGTTAGGGGAAGTCATTGGGTTTTGAGATGTAGACCTGAAATGTTAAATTTGGATGAGAATGAGAATTCTGGGGCGAATACTATCGACGGAAACGGATCATAGACATCCAAAAAAATGGCCAAAATGTGTAATTCTGTCATTTAGTTACATGCCAAGGGGAGAAGAAACGCCTGTGCAGTTCCAGGCCGTTAGTGAGCTGAAGTGGGGATCATGTTGGATGTACTTCGTAAAGTGTACGAAATGCACATTTATCTCACGCGTTTTGCAGTATTTTAAATACTTGTATTCCACTGTATGAAACATTACCCTGGCACCTGAAATTTTAGAAAGATGGGAATAAAAAAAGTGAGAAAGTACAAAATTTCCAGCCCGTTAGTGAGCAGAAGTGGGATCACGTTGGATGTACTTCGTAAAGTGTACGAAATGCACATTTATCTCACCTCCACTTTTATATCATTCCACTCTATAAAACATTACCCTGGCATCTGACATGATAGAAAGATGGGAATAAATATGCAATAAACAAAATTCCGTCTCTATTTCTAGCGCCCTATCATTGGCCCTTCAGCAAGAAACCAGTTAACAACCAATAAAAATGTAAGTCAATCTCATAGGTAGACACCATGTTTTAAGGTTCGGTCTAAATATTAAGGCCAACTGCAGATTTGGTAGAAGGTCGCAACATGAGAGTGAATTGTTGAGTGTAGATCTTAACATTTCGTTGTTTGATGTCAAAACATGGATAGGTCTAAATATTAAGGCCAACTGTAGATTTGGTCACATGTCACAACATGTAAACAGGGTTAGGGCACACGATTTTGACCCCAAAATTCACACTCCGCCAACGGATACCCCCAATAATGGCTATTTTGAAATCAAATAGTCACAAAACTTACTGCTGAGCAATAAAATAAAACAGTATTCTTACCACTTCTGACACTTCCCATTCAAAACTTCAGGAAATAAGTGGCTGAGAAAATATCTACATTCCAAGCCGGTCGCTATATCAGGACTTAATAATAATAATAATAACTAGACCTGCAAGCAGCACTGAACCGGCTTTCAGTAATCAGACAGGAAGTGTGTCATACAATAGCCCATTTATCGAGCTACCAAACGATACTTTAGATGTTTTGTTCCGGTCACATCCGACGGGGAAATCCCGATTGTTGCAAGAGCACCGATTTTTTACTGTCTTTTTTTTAAATATCGAATATTTTTTGACCACTTCCTGTTTACGGATCATTATCGGGATAGATTTAACAAGTGGTATGGGAACTTAACTTCCTGCACCAGAAGTTTCAGAAACATTAGAAGCAGATTTACAGATATAACGATTTTTCGACTTTTTTCAATGATTGTGGCCCTTTTGGACCATTTATACTATATTGAGGCTTTTAAATTTGGATTCACACCATAGACCACCGTTAGGACTCTAAGTAGCAGAAGTTTAAGAAAGGAAATAAGAGAGGTTTTCGAGATAAAAGCGTCTGAATAGGCTCCAAAAATTAAAATATTCTTAGTAGGCATTCCTTTTGGTAGCCCTTCTTGTAACTTGCTAACCTGTAGGTCCAATATTCAATCCCCATTTAGTCAAGAAATATTCAAATTTTCCAGCTTGGTTCTTCTCAAAGGTTTAAGGACGATGTGTGACCAAATGATTAACGTTGTGGATGCGAGTCATTGGTTGTAAATGACAAGGACTAGGGCCTGTCCTACCTTGTGGATTTCCTTAAACTGCAAAAGGTTCTGTCACACAGTGAAACTGCTATGGATTGCACCCCTGTTTTTAGTGTTCAGGGCGTAGGGTTGCTTGTCCACCTTGTAGTTTTTCTCCAGGTACTCTGGTTTCCCCCCACTTCTAAAGACCTTGTAATTTTTTCCTGGTTCCCCCCCACTGCTACAGACCCAAACACACAAGTATATTATTGAAATAAGATTTAACCATAATGCCTAAGAACGTTAAACCACATTTCTTCAACAGCAAAGTCAGAATAAAAAATCGATTTTCACAATTTACTATTAAGCACCTGATATAACAAGGGTCTGTAATTGCATAAAGTCGCGTTGTCTCCGACACCCACAACCCCCAGCAATCTGTATGAGGGTTGACGACCCAAATTTCAATTAACTGAAATTCATAGCAGACTGGGATCAGAATATCATGACCGTGTTAGTGCAAAAACAAAACCACTTTACTCGTATTCTTCCGCCATAAAAGTCTCAATCTCAAATTTTTTTTATTTTTTTTTTTAAATATCCGATATTTTATCGACTATTTCCGGTTTAAGCATCATTTTCGGAATAGTTTTAACACATGGCGTTGGCACTTAACTTCCAGTTCATGAAATTTCAGAAACATCAATTACCAGATATTTAGCCAATAATTGGTATCCTGATTCCATCATGCTTAGAGATATACTGAGCGCCATGGAAAACGCATCACTTAGTTTTTCGTATAAAAAATGATCCTGTAAACATATCTTATTTATTTTGCTTCTTATTGTGAACAAGATTCAAATGGGAACACATCAATAACAGCACATTTGTACACTTATGGATGTTTAATCTGTAATCAACGTTACAAAGTCAGAGGGGTCACAATCAAAAGTTCGACACAGATGTCAGTAGCGCGCGTGTCCTCCAAGGGCTCTTACGCACGCTGTGCAGCGACGTCGCATGGAATTTACTAATGTTTGAAAGAAGGCCTGGGGCAAATTGTTCCATTCTTGGACAAGAGCAGCTTTTAAAGCAGCAATGGTGTGCATCTGTGGTCTCCGATACAGACGGCGTCCAATCTCATCCTAGACATGTTCTATCGGTGCCATGTCCGGAGACATGGCTGGCCAGTCCAAGACATTGATGTTGTTAGCAGCTAGGTAGTCCATACTAAAACGGGCGGTATGCGGACGTGCATTATCCTGTTGGAAGTGCTGAAGTTGTGGGTGCGCTCGAAACATCGGAACAACAATTGGTTGCAAGACATCATCACGGTAGGCTACAGCATTAACGCGACCCCTGCAAATGTGTAGGGCGGTCCGGTGATGAAATGTGAAGCCTCCCCACACCATTACACTTCCCCCACCCCATCGATTCGTTTCGAAGACGCAGCAGTCTGCAAGACGTCTCAACACACGTTGACGGCCATCAGTTTGATAAAAATAAAAGCGACTCTCATCACTGAAGAACACGCTTTGCCAGTCAACTCGTCTCCATGTCTGGTGTCCTTGAGCCCATATCAAACGCCGCTGACGGTGATGATCCCTGAGGATAGCTCCAAAATAAGGTCGTCGTGCACGGAGTCCTACTTCTCTTAGACGACGTCTTACGGTGTTGGCACTTACTGGTCCTTGTCTTCCGACGACTGCTGCACCTGTTCGAGTCGCTGGCCGGAATCTGTCACGCAGATGAGTGAAAATCCTTTTTCGAGTAACCATCACATGGTTTCCCGAGAGAAAATTGAACTCCAGATCGATATCTGTTTTCGATCATTGAGAAAAGGGCTCCCGCGGTAAATAATAATAATAACTAGACCTGGAAACAGCACTGAACCGGCTTTCAGGAATCAGACAGGAAGTGTGTCATACAATATCGAGCTACCAAACGATACTTTAGAGGTTTTGATCCGGTCACACCCGACGGTGAAATCCCTATTGTTGCAAGAGCACGGATTTTTTACTGTCTTTTTTTAAAAAAATATCGAATATTTTTTTGACTACTTCCTGTTTACGGATCATTATCGGGATAGATTTAACAAGTGGTATGGGAACTTAACTTCCTGCACCAGAAGTTTCAGAAAGATCCATTGGACAGTTTAACCTCCCTTATACCATTAGAAGCAGATTTACAGATATAACGATTTTTCGACTTTTTCAAAGATTGTGGCCCTTTTGGACCATTTATACTATAGTGAGGCTTTTGAATTTGGATTCACACCATAGACCACCGTTAGGACTCTTAGTAACAGAAGTTAAAGAAAGGAAATAAGAGAACTTTTCGAGATAAAAGCGTCTGAATAGGCTCAAAAAAGAACAATAATAGATTTTCAGCGTTTCATTATATATTGCCTAACCCGCGAATTTTTACCATTTAGATGTCATACGATCGTCCATTGTTCGGGCTCTCCAATGACACTTTAGTTGTTTTGATTAGGTGAAATCTAACGTAGTAATAACCTTTTTCGCAAGATCACCATTTTTTTACTTTTTATTGTTTTTTTTCTCAAAATATCGGGTCTTTTTTCGACTACTTCCGGTTTTTGGATCATTGTCGAGATAGTTTTAACAAGTTGTTTGGTTATCTAACCTTCTGTACAAGAAGTTTCAGAAAAATCCATTTAGCTGTTTTCCAAAGAAAGAAAAATAGAGCATTTTCAGTAATTTAAGGATTTTACAACTTTTTTCCAAGATTGAGGCTCTTTTTGGACCACTTATTATTATTTCAATGCTTTTATTTTTGGACTCACGCCATAGTCCACCGATAGGACTCGTAGTTTTCGTTATCGAGAAAATGGCGTCTCAAAATGCTCCAAAACGGAAAATACTAGATTTTTGGCGTACCATAATTTATTTTCTAGCCATCTAAATCGGATCATTCAGATGTCATATGATAGTCCATTAATGGGGCTATCCAGCGATGCTTTAGTTGTTTTTGTCTGCTAACATCTTATGGAGAAATCAAGTTTTTCGCAAGAGCGCTATTTTTTTTTAACCTTTTTTCTTCATTTTTTGCATACATCCGGTATGGAGATTATTGTCGGGATACTTTTAATAACCGGATTGGCTTATCAAATAGCCACAGGGCTATGCAATGATATATTACATTGTCTGATCAGATAAAATGCCCCTGGGGAATCCTATGTTCAATAGTGCCAAAAATGCAAAAATGTCAATATATCGAAAATTAAATTTAAATATTTCAATACATATTATACATCGTTAGAATCGTAATTACGTCAGCTATCTGAATATGTAACTTTTTTGTAATTTTTTTTTAAAATAATAAAGTAATAGAGCATTTTCCAAAATGTCACGATTTTTCAACTTTTTTCGATTTTCAGTACGTTATTTTACCTATTCCAGAAATTTCAATGTCTTATTTGATGGATTCATGCACAAGACTACCAGAGGAACTCTCCATAAGGAAAGTTTAAAAAAAATCCTTTGAGCAGTTTTCGAGATACTGGCTTCCAAAAACGCTCCAAATCAGAAAATACCTGATTTTCAGCATGTCATATTTTGCTGCCCACTCATAGGATCCGTGTGAAATGGGTATCATATGACAGTCGAATCCCCGAGCCACCCAACGATACCTTAATTTCTTTAATCCGTTGATATCGGGTGAAAATATCATGTTTTTCCCAAAAGCACTCATTTTTTGCGTTTTTTTTTCAAAATATCGGACATTTTTTCGACCACTTCCGGTTTAAGGATTCTTGTCGAATTAGTTTTATCAGTTGGTTTTGGACTATAACTTCATGTTCCATAAGTTTCAGAAACGTCAATTCGGCCGTAAAACGAAACTCGGGCACACAAAATGGACAGAAAATTCGAAAAAAATCGAAAATTAAAGGGTGATAACTCTGAATGAAAGTTATATAACTGGAATCGGATTGCCTTCAGGTATCCAAAAATGTAGGTCAAATTTGAAAATTTTGAAAAATTACAAAAATTGTCTCCTAAACAACGTATTTTCAAATTTCGAACGAGAAAAGCCATAGATGAATGTTCGAAATTGAAAAATGTGAGATAGCCATTGTCTCGTAAAGGATTCTGGGTTTCCAAAAATGTGAATTGTTTTAAAATAGGTAAAGAATTGGCGAAACCACTGCCAATGTTTTATTTATTGCAACCGTTCAAAATTCGGCCACTTCCGGTCTTCGCAGAAGTTTCAAAAATACTTTTTCGAGTAACCACCACATGGTTTCCCCGGGAGAAAATTGAACCCCAGATCGATATCTGTTTTCGATCATGGAGAAAAGGGCTCCCTCGGTAAATAATAATAATAACTAGAACTGCGATGCAGTAATGACGGGTTTCACCTGTGCCACTTTACCCTAAACATATGTCACTTCCGGTTCCAATGAAACCATTAAACAGGTTTCCACATAAGCATTGCACACATCAAATAAAATGGACGCCGAATCAACCAAATCCAACAATATCAATTCATTTTATACATTTGTTACATGTAAGCGTACAATACTTCCGGTGATAATGAAAATCAAATATCATAATTTTAAAAACATTACAAATCAGGCTCATTTGAATAAAATATCTGTTTTGAAGGCTAAAAATACAGTTTTTGCCAAAATGACGTTACTTCCGGTGATAATGAAAATCTTAAATTACCAGTATGAAATCGTAAATGGCATTAGGTATCACACAGTGAAAATTTCATGAAAATCGAATAATAATTGACACTTTTATGGACAAAAAACCTTGAAAAGTGACCTGTTGAAAATTGCCTATTTCTCCGCAACTGAACAAGTTATAAACCATTTTGTGATATCTATATGATCGTATGGGTTCATTCTTTTAGTTGATTAGAATCAAATATCAAAATCTTAAACAAACAACAAATACGACTTATTTGAATACATTATTTGTTTCGAAGGCTATAAATACAGTTTTTGCCCAAATTACGTCCGGTGACATTGAAAATGTTAAATTGAGTTGAACTAGTCACAATTGACATTATGCATCAAATGGTGTCACTTTTATGAAAATCCAATAATAATTGACTCTTCTACAGGCACAATAGCGTAAAGAGTGACCCATGCAAAATTGCCCATTTCTCGGCAACTGCGCATATTACAAATTAATTTTCACATACATTCTCTTTGTATAGATTATTGCTACGAGTTTATGAAAGTTACGAAGTAATATTTTAAAATATGAAAACGCTGGATGGCTTGTAAATAGCTTAATTTTACACCTTTTTTCACCTTTTAATCGAAATAGCCCAAAAACGGAATCGAAATTAAAAAAACTGATCCCAACATTTTGTGCGCCTTTAAAGGGCGCACAATTTAAGTTATACCAGATTTGAAAAAAATAATATTTGTTTTCGAAAAATGGTACCTAACTGTCAAAATTGTAGTTTTTTGTAAAATTATGCCACTTCCGGTGCCGACAGATAACACTATTGGTAACAAAAAAATGACAATTGAGACAACGGAGCATATGAACTTTGTTTTATACAAATCGAACAATGAATAATTAATCTAGGACTGAAAAACTGAATTAGCCAATGAGGGCCAAGGAAAATTACCGAGTCAAAAACTTTTCACATATTTGCCCAAGTCAGAGGACTCGTTATATTTGTGTAAAACACGACTAAAAAATATTCATAAATAAAAAAGTTTTTTGTAAAAATTTAAATTTTCTAAATTTGGCGCCTAATATCTGCGAAGATTTGTCGAAAATCAAAAATCAAAAGCAGCGTAGCGATGTGCCCTGTCTCCGACTATGCCAAAATGTATCGAAAGTTAAAATCCAACGATTATTAAAAAAATTTTGCAATATTTTTAAAATCGATAGCTTCGGTGATTTCGGACATTTCGCATTGTCGCAGAACGTTCAAAATAGCTTTAACCTCCAAGTCACACCCACTTTCCCAGTAAAACCGAAGAAATCGAAACGATGCGACAAGCAGTTGCTGAGATCTAATCAAAATGGAATTTGAATAATAATAATAAGAACTAGAACTGCGATGCAGTAATGACGGGTTTCACCGGTGCCACGTTACCCTAAATATGTCACTTCCGGTACCAATGAAACCATTAAACAGGTTTCCACATAAGCATTGCACACATCAAATAAAATGGACGCCGAATCAACCAAATCCAAAAATATCAATTCATTTTATACATTTGTTACATGTAAGTGTACAGTACTTCCGGTGATAATGAAAATATTCAATTAGTTTTATGAAATTAGAAATGACATAAGGCATCACATGGTGAAAATTTTATGTAAATCGAATAATAATTGCCAATTTTATAGACCAAAAACCTTGAAAAGTGACTTGTAGAAAATCGTCTATTTCTCTGCAACCGTACAAGTTAGAAACCATTTTCTGGTATCTGTATGATCGTATGGGTTCAATCTATTTGCTGATTGGAATCAAATATCATAATTTTAAAAACATTACAAATCAGACTCATTTGAATAAAATATCTGTTTTGAAGGCTAAAAATACAGTTTTTGCCAATATGACGTTACTACCGGTGATAATTGAAATCTTAAATTCATTGTATGGAATCGTAAATGGCATTAGGTATCACACAGTGAAAATGTCATGAAAATCGAATAATAATTGACACTTTTGTGGACAAAAAACTTTGAAAAGTGAACTGTTGAAAATTGCCTATTTCTCCGCAACTGAACAAGTTAGAAACCATTTTGTGATATCTATATGATCGTATGGGTTCATTCTTTTAGTTGATTAGAATCAAATATCAAAATCTTAAACAAACACTAAATACGACTCATTTGAATAAATTATTTGTTTCGAAGGCTATAAATACAGTTTTTGTCCAAATTTTGTCATTTCCGGTGACATTGAAAATGTTAAATTGAGTTGAACTATTCACAATTGACATTATGCATCAAATGGTTTCACTTTTATGAAAATCCAATAATAATTGACTCTTTTACGGGGACAATATCGTAAAGAGTGACTCATGCAAAATTGACCATTTCTCGGCATCTGCGCATATTACAAATTAATTTTCACATACATTCTCTCCGTATAGATTATTGCTACGAGTTTATGAAAGTTACGAAGTAATATTTTAAAATATGAAAACGCTGGATGGGTTGTAATAGCTTAATTGTACACCTTTTTCACCTTTTAATCGAAATAGCCCGAAAACGGAATCGAAATTAAAAAAACTGGGCCCAACATTTTGTGCGCCTTTAAAGGGCGCACCCTTTCAGTTATACCACATTTGAAAAAAAATAATATTTGCTTTCGAAAAATGGTACCTAACTGTCAAAATTGTAGTTTTTGGTAAAATTACGCCACTTCCGGTGATGACAGATAACTCTATCGGTAACAAAAAAAAATGGCAATTGAGACAACGGAGCATATGAACTTTGTTTTATACAAATCGAACAATAAATAATTAATCTAGGACTGAAAAACTGAATTAGCCAATGGCGGCCAAGGAAAATTACTGAGACAAAAAAAATTCAGATTTTTGCTCAAGTCAGTTGACTCGTTAATTTTGTGTAAAACACGACTAAAAAATATTTATAAATAAAAAAGTTTTTTGTAAAAATTTAACTTTTCAAATTTCGAACGACAAAAGTCATAGTTGAATGTTCGAAATTGAAAAATGTGAGATAGCCATTGTCTCGGAATAATAATAATAATAATAATTTTAGTAAAAACAATACGCTTTCAGACAAGTCTGAAAGCCTAATAATAATTTTAGTAATCTCAATAGGCTTTCAGACATATGACAGTCGAATCCCCGGGCCACCAAACGATACCTTAATTTCTTTAATCCGTTGATATCGGGTGAAGAAATCATGTTTTTCCCAAAAGCACCAATTTTTTGCGTTTTCTTTAAAATATCGGACATTTTTTCGACCACTTCCGGTTTAAGGATTCTTGTCGAAATAGTTTTATCAGTTGGTTTTGAACTATAACTTCATGTTCCATAAGTTTCAGAAACGTCAATTCGGCCGTAAAACGAAACTCGGGCACACAAAATGGGCAGAAAATTCGAAAAATAAAGGGTGATAACTCTGAATGAAAGTTATATTCCTGGAATCGGATTGCCTTCAGGTATCCAAAAATGTAGGTCAGGTCAAACAACGTATTTTCAAATTTCGAACGACAAAAGCCATAGATGAATGTTCGAAATTGAAAAATGTGAGATAGCCATTTTCTCGGAAAAGATTCAGGGTTTCCAAAAATGTGAATTGTTTTAAAATAGGTAAAGAATTGGCGAAACCACGGCCGATTTTTGATTTATTGCTACCGTTCAAAATTCGGCCACTTCCGGTCTGCGCAGAAGTTCCAAAAATACTTTTTCGAGCAACCACCACATGGTTTTCATAGAGAAAATTTAACCCCAGATCGATATCTGTTTTCGATCATGGAGAAAAAGGCTCCCGCGGTAAATAATAATAATAATAATAATAACTAGACCTGCAAGCAGCACTGAACCGGCTTTCAGGAATTAGGCAGGAAGTGTTTCATACAATAGCCCATTTATCGAGCTACCAAACGATACTTTAGATGTTTTGATCCGGTCATACCCGACGGTGAAATCCCGATTGTTGCAAGAGCACCGATTTTTTACTGTCTTTTTTTAAAAAAAAAAATATCGAATAATTTTTTTGACTACTTCCTGTTTACGGATCATTATCGGGATAGATTTAACAAGTGGTATGGGAATTTAACTTCCTATACCAGAAGTTTCAGAAAGATCCATTGGACAGTTTTACCTCCCTTATACCATTAGAAGCAGATTTACAGATATAACGATTTTTCGACTTTTTCAAAGACTGTGGCCCTTTTGGACCATTTATACTATATTGAGGCTTTTATATTTGGAATCACACCATAGAGCACCGTTAGGACTCTAAGTAACAGAAGTATAATAAAGGAAATAAGAGAAGTTTTCGAGATAAAAGCGTCTGAATAGGGTCCAAAAAGGAAAATAATAGATTTTCAGCGTTTCATTATATATTCCCTAACCCGCGAATTTTTACCATTTAGATGTCATACGATTGTCCATAGTTCGGGCTCTCCAATGACACTTTAGTTGTTTTGATTTGGTGAAATCTTACGTAGTAATAACTTTTTTCGCAAGATCACCATTTTTTTCACTTTTTATGGGTTTTTTTTCTCAAAATATCGGATATTTTTTCGACTACTTCCGGTTTTTGGATCATTGTCGGGATAGTTTTAACAAGTTGTTTGGTTACCTAACCTTCTGTACAAGAAGTTTCAGAAAGATCCATTCAGCTGTTCTCTAAAGAAAGAAAAATAGAAGAGCATTTTCAGTAATTTAAGGATTTTTCAACTTTTTTCCAAGATTGAGGCTCTTTTTGGACCACTTATATTATTTCAATGCTTTCATTTTTGGACTCTCGCCATAGTCCACCGATAGGACTCTAAGTAAAAGAAGTTTAAGAAAAACCGTAGTTTTCGTTTTCGAGAAAATGGCGTCTCAAAATGCTCCAAAACGGAAAACACTAGATTTTTGGTGTACCATAATTTATTTTCTAGCCATCTAAATCGTATCATTCAGATGTCATATGATAGTCCACTAATGGGGCTATCCAGCGATACTTTAGTTCTTTTGGTCTGCTAACATCTGATGGAGAAATCAGGTTTTTCGCAAGTGCGCTATTTTTTTAAACCTTTTTTCTTCATTTTTTGCATACTTCCGGTATGGATATTATTGTCGGGATAGTTTTAATAACCGGATTGGCTTATCAAATAGCCACAGGGCTATGTAATGATATATTACCTTGTCTGATCAGTTAAAATGCCCCTGGGAAATCCTATATTAAATAGTGCCAAAAATGCAAAAATGTCAATATATCGAAAATAAAATTTGAATATTTTAATACATATTATACATCGTTAGAATCGTAATTACGTCAGCTATCTGAATATGTAATTTTTTTGTAAAAGTTTTTTTAAATAATAAAGTAATAGAGCATTTTCCAAAATTTCACGATTTTTCAACTTTTTTCGATTTTCAGTACGTTATGTTACCTATTCCAGAAATTTTAATGTCTTATTGGAAGGATTCATGCACAAGACTACCAGAGGGACTCTCGATAGGGAAAGTTTAAAAAAAATCCTTTGAGCAGTTTTCGAGATACAGGCGTCCAAAAACGCTCCAAATCAGAAAATACCTGATTTTCAGAATGTCATATTTTGCTGCCCTCTCATAGGATCCGCGTGAAATGGGTATCATATGACAGTCGAATCCCCGGGCCACCCAACGATACCTTAATTTTTTAATTCGTTGATATCGGGTGAAGAAATCATGTTTTTCCCAAAAGCACCCATTTTTTGCGTTTTCTTCAAAATATCGGACATTTTTTCGACCACTTCCGGTTTAAGGATTCTTGTCGAAATAGTTTTATCAGATGGTTTTGGACTATAACTTCATGTTCCATAAGTTTCAGAAACGTCAATTCGGCAGTAAAACGAGCCTCGGGCACACAAAATGGGCAGAAAATTCGAAAAAATTCGAAAAATAAATGGTGATAACTCTGAATGAAAGTTATATTCCTGGAATCGGATTACCTTCAGGTATCCAAAAATGTAGGTTAATCTTGAAAATTTTGAAAAATTACAAAATTTGTGTCCTAAACTACGTATTTTCAAATTTCGAACGACAAAAGCCATAGACGAATGTTCGAAATTGAAAAATGCGAGATAGCCATTGTCTCGGAAAAGATTCAGGGTTTCCAAAAATGTGAATTGTTTTAAAATAGATAAAGAATTGCGAAACCACGGCCGATTTTTGATTTATTGCTACCGTTCAAAATTCGGCCACTTCCGGTCTACGCAGAAGTTCCAAAAATACTTTTTCGGGTAACCACCACATGGTTTCCAGAGAGAAAATTTAACCCCAGATCGATGTCTGTTTTCGATCATGGAGAAAAAGGCTCCCGCGGTAAATAATAATAATAATAATAACTAGAATTGCGCGCAATGCTGAAGGCTTTCACTGTCGCAAAGGATCACACGATCGCCAGATATATGACAAAAGACTATCCCCACCACTCCCCCACCCCCCAAAAAAACCCACACTCTAGCATAACTCAGATATTGACCCCTAAACATGCTCCAACTCGTAAAAATACGCTGTTTTCAATTTTCGATCTCTTTTTTCGGCTACCCATGACAATTAGAAACATTGTACAAGGGTTTCACACAATACACTACCCAGTAGAATCTCGATTGAACAAGTTTGAAAAAAATCATTGGCGGTTTTTCCGAGAAACATGGGTTTAAACTTGATCGAAATCGTAAATAACCTTACTTTTCAAAGTCCCATAAATTTTTTAGTTGGCAATAAAATCTTGTTGCTATAGCACCATCTCGTAGATAATTCGCGTGGCTATCATACGACATAATACTTTAAGTACTCGGTAAACAACCAATTGATACATCTCATTTGGCGCACAGGCACCCATTTTTCAGAATTTTGTCAAATTCTGAATACCTTTCTTGACCACTTCCGGTGATTAGAGGATTTTCATTTATAGTTCATGAACTGGTTTGGTCCGTCGGCTTCATAGTCCCGACGTTTCAGAAATATTGTAGGTCTTCGTATTTGTCTAACCAGGGTAATAATATAACTGTTAAATTAAACAACGGATAACTCCTACCTCTTAAAATGATTTACATAATTAGTAAATAATTATTATTATCTAATGATTGTTGTTTTGTGACATATATAGTGTAACCAATATATACATTATACTTTTATAATCAATATGATACTGTGTATTAGTCGTTTTTATGTTCTTATGATTTGAATTTCTTCATGCAATATTTGTAAATCGCCAGTAGGAATAAATGTCTCTTATATAGATAGATTATGCTGGCTGGAATTTGCATAGTAGACTTGCCTTTTGGACTGCGCTGTATCATACTGTCTGTCATTGAGTCAACTGGCGGGGATTCGATTACCCGGTTGTACGTGACAAGGAGTAGGGTCACCTGTCCAACGTCGTGGGTTTTCTCCGGGTCCTCCGGTTTCCTCCCACTGCTAAAGACCCCTACGCGAAATAAAGAAAAAAACATATGTTAGTCCCGAAATGACCTAGTTTTCTATCCCCCCCACTCTCTCTCTCTCTCCATACACACTATTCAAAAAAAGTAGGGGATATTTGATTTTGGGGGCATAATACTAAAATATGCAAATGACTACGAAAAAAGTCACTATAGAACCTAACAGAAGAAACATTTCCAGTTACATGTGACCCCCAAACGCACCAATAGCTACCGCATGGAATGCAGGTGATGCTTGGGATCATCATGGGGGTCCAACCCAAGATTTGCACGACTCTGACTTTGAATGTTACAGTCATTGTGGCATTGAATTCCAGGGTGGAAACATCAGTTTAATTGTTTTAGTGACCAGAAAACAAATTTTGATATGCGTCGGCTTACCCAAAATGAAAGGTTACGTGCCCTTGGCATGCTACAGATCGGCACAACACAGGCGGTTGTGGCGCGGACGATGAATGTTTCTCAGTCTGTCATAAGCAGGCTATGGTCCAGATACCGTGATACACAATCTGTACAGGACAGACCACGCTCAGGTCGACCAAGGGCGACAACTCAAGCCCAGGATCGATTTATCCGTACCTTGGCCTTGAGAAATCGTGTCATCACAGCAAATCAGATCAACACTGGTGTGAGAGTGAGTGGCCAGACGATTCGGAATCGACTGCATAGGGGTCACCTTCGCGCCCGACGTCCTCGCGTGATCCCTTGTTTGAGAGATCATCACATTCAGGCAAGACGTCGTTGGTGTAGGGATCGTCAACACTGGGATAATCGACGCTGGAGCAATGTGATGTTTTCAGATGAGTCAAGGTTCACTGTTGATTTTTTGGACAGACGTAGGTGGGTGTGGCGTCGTCGAAACGAGCGCTTCCAAGACGTTAACGTCATCAGACATGATCGATTTGGGGGTGGTTCTGTTATGGTGTGGGGAGGCATAACTGTTGCTGGAAGAACGGCTTTACATGTTGTTGCAGGGCGTGTTACAGGCCAGTACTACCGGGACAACATCTTGGCAGTCCATGTTGTGCCGTCCGCACGCAGTCATGGCCGCCGTTTCATCTTCCAGGATGACAACGCAAGATGTCACAGGGCCAGGATCGTTACAGGTTACCTCCAACAACAGAACATCACCACATTACCTCTCCCCCATCGAGCATGTCTGGGACATGCTTGGACAGAGGTTACGTCAACGTCAACAACGTCCTGCCAATGTCCAAGAACTTGCTGCTGCGTTGCAACAGGAATGGGACAATCTGGACCAAAATGACCTTAGACGTCTCATTAGGAGTATGCCACGTCGGATCAATGCTTGTTTGGCAAACAGAGGAGGATTTACCCGTTACTGACTTGGTTGTGATGCTTTGGTAACTTTGCTGTTTGACCCCGGGTATCATTTTACCCTTATAATGGTCAGTCTGTGCCTTACTTAGTCTAACGATCATTTGGAATAAATCGATGAATGTGAACTTCATTTCATTTTGTCATTTGTTTCTTCGTCAGTTTTATTAGGTGACTTTAATAACACTTAAAAATCAAATATCCCCTACTTTTTTTGAATAGTATATATATCAATTAGTCTCTCTATAGAAGGAGTTCCCCAAAAAATATTAGATTGCCTTTTTGAGAAAAATACCTCTAAACATGGTCGTACAGCGGCGCTAGTCTGCTTTTATATAGAATTCCTACCGCCAAGGAATCTTTTACGGTCACACCAATGTGTACACGGGACTTCGGAATCGCGTTCATGTCAGCTACTCAAATATGTAACTGGTTCAAAAATTGATTGAATATTCAATGAAATATCGCCAATTTTCTGGTTTCGTGCACGTTAAAGATTTGACGTCACTAATACAAATGCAATATTAATTACAGATAGAGTCCATGCTCAAACAACGTCATGCCTTTTAACATAGGTGCAATATTCGATACTACTGTACGATACTACAGCCACCGTTTAACAAATTGGACTTTCTTATAAACAGCGGGAGCCGTCGATTTCTGTCCAGATGATTACCGGTATAAGATAATTTTGACAAAGAAGCAACAATATTAATTCAAAGATTAATTATTACACACAGCAATCAACTATTTCTGTTACAGGGTCACTAAACCCATATTTGGGATAGAAGAAAACACTCATAGTTGAAATAATTTCAGTTCAAATATCATCACTGATAAAAGCACTCTTGAATAGACTCTATACGTTGACACAACGTAAAGATTGTACCCCCCCCCCCCGCCTTATGTTTCGCTTAACAATGAAAGTTGCCGTGTTCAATTTTTGATCCCTTTGTTCCGCTACTCCTGAAATTTGAAACTGTTGTACAATGGTTTTATATATAACACTACTGATAGGCTTCTCTGTAGAAGTTCCAAAAAAATATTATGTTGACTTTTCGAGAAATAGACCTCTAAAAATGCTCCAAATCGTAAAAATACTACGTTTTCGATTTTCGATCTCTTTTTTCGGCTACCCCTGACATTTCAAAAAATTATACAGTGGTTTCACACAACAGAGTACCCATTAGTCTCTCGATTGAGAAAGTTTTAAAAAAATCGTTTGCGGCGTTTCCGAGAAACATGCGTCTAAAGTTGCTCGAAATCGCAAAATACCTTACTTTTCAAAGTCACATAACTTTTTTATTTTTTGATAGAAACTTGTCGCTGAAGTACCATCTGATAGTCAATTCAATTAGCTATTAAACGATATAATAATTTTACTAATCAGCAAAAACACAATTGATACATCGCAATTTCCGCACAAGCACCCATTTTTCAAAATTTTGTCAAAGTTCGGATACATTTCGTGACTACTTCCGGGGTTTCAATTGTTTTCATTTATAGTTTAAGGACTGGATTAGACCTTCGACTTCATATTCCTGAGGTTTCAGAAAAATCGTTGGAGCCGTTTTAAAAAAATAAGAACTCTACGATTTGACCAAAATGCGAAAAAAAGTGAAAAATCAAAATTGACATTTCAGATATTTTTTTATATCGTTGGAATCGGATCGACGCTAGCTATCTAAAAATGTAATCATAATTTAAAAATTCCAAAAAATAAAAATTTTACCAAAATTTAGAAAATTTTTCCAATTTTCACCAAAAAAATGAAAGCGACAAAGTTCCTAAATTCGTCGGTTTTGAACTGCTATCTGCCCAGATATGTCACCAGCTATCCAAAAATGTAAATATCGGAAATATCGGTTGAGAATTAACACAGTTATGACCAGTTTTCGTTTTTCGTATTTAACGTCACTTCCGGTATGCGAACAAATTTCAAAATAGTTTTAAGCAGTAGCTGCACACCTTTTTTCCCACAGAAAATCAAATTTCAAACCTCTATCTCTTATAGTTGCTGAGATCTAGCTTCCCCCAATAAAAAAAAATAATATTAATCTTATTGCAAGACTGAAGGCTTTCACCGTGCCAAGGCGTCACACGACCGCCAGATCCATGACAAAAGACTATCCCCACCTCTCACCCCCTAAACAAACACACACTTCCCCACCCCCCAAATAAAAACACACATTTGCATAACTCAGATATTGACATGTTCTTTGGATGCGCATTACGATAGAAGGGAATCGAAAAATAAAGTTGATCTACGCGAAATGGAAATGGACGAAAAGCAATGTCGCAATAGATATTAATATCAAAGTAAAATGAAATGGAGTTTAACACCATTCGGATCGGAATGGACCATGAGGAATGTTTTGAACGTACAGAGGCGCTAGCCTACTCTTATATACAATTCCAACTGCCAAAAGATCTTTTACAGTCACACCAATGTGTATGCGGGACTTCGGAATCGCGTTCATGTCAGCTACTGAAATATGTAACTGGTTCAAAAATTAAATATTTCCAATTTTCTGGTTTCGTGCACGTTAAAGATTTGACGTCACTAACATGTAAAAGTTTACTATTAATTACAGACAGAGTCCAGGATCAAACAACTGAAGCAGTCAAGAGCCAGGATGTTCGCAACTTCTTTGTTTTTTTTATATTTACTGATACTATCATATTTCATTATTTGTTAGCGTAGGACATTTTCATTTATATATATATTAAACATGTATTATATGTCTTATCATAGAAGTCTATAGTGTTATGTTCGTTCGTAGCCATTTGTTTAAATACCTTAATTGTTCGTACCTTTCTAACTATTGGCCGAGAAAGTTCATCCAGATTTTCCGGCGTGATTCTCCCTTGTCAGTGATGCAGGACGGAGGGGCTGACAAGGAAAGCTGTCTAGTCGTTCGGATGGGACGAAAAACCGAGGTCCCGTGTATACATTGGCTTGCACGTAAAAGATCCCTTGGCAGTTGGAATTCGATATTAGAGTAGGCCGTAGTGCCGCTGTCCGGGCAAAATTTCCCTCATTAGCCCAGGTTAGTAGCAGAACAGTAGGACGTTAAACTCCATTTCATTTCAATGATATAACTGTTAAATTAAACAACGGATAACTCCTACCTCTTAAAATGATTTATATAATTAGTAAATAATTATTATTATCTAATGATTGTTGTTTTGTGACATATATAGTGTAACCAATATCTACATTGTACTTTCATAATCCATATGATACTGTGTATTAGTCGTGTTTATGTTCTCATGATTTGAATTTCTTCATGCAATATTTGTAAATCGCCAGTAGGAATAAATGTCTCTTATATAGATACATTATGCTGGCTGGAAGTTGCACTGTAGGCTAGCGTTTAGGACTGCGGTCGAAAGGTCAGCGATGAACTCGCTGATCTCGACATGCTACTTTCCGATGGCACAGAAGCTCCTTTAAAGCTTCTTTTTGTTTCAGCGTGCGCTGTATCATACGGTCTGTCATTGAGTCAACTGGCGGGGTTTCAATTCCCAGGTTGTACCTGACAAGGGGTATGGTCGCCTGTCCAACCTCATGGGTGTTCTCCGGTTTCCTCACACTGCTAAAAACCCCTACGCGCAAGCGATTTGTTGAAATAAAAGAATTAAACCATATGTTAGTCCAGAAATGACCTAGTTTCTGTCGAGTGGACGTTAAACCCCATCTCTCTCTCTCTCTTTTCATTCAAATATATCAATTAGGTTTTCTATAGAAGGAGTTCCCCAAAAAATATTAGATTGCCTTTTTGAGAAAAAGGACCTCTAAACATGCTCGTACAGCGGCACTAGTCTTCTTTTATATAGAATTCCAACCGCCAAGGGATCTTTTACGGCCACACCAATGTGTACACGTGACTTCGGAATCGCGTTCATGTCAGCTACTCAAATATGTAACTGGTTCAAAAATTGATTGAATATTCAATGAAATATCGCCAATTTTCTGGTTTCGTGCACATTAAAGATTTGACGTCACTAATAAAAATTTAATATTAATTACAGATAGAGCCCATGCTCAAACAGCGTCATGCCTATTATCACAGGTGCAATATTCGATACTACTGTACGATACTACTGCAACCGCTTAACAAATTGGACTTTCTTATAAACAGCGCGAGCCGTCAATTTCTATCCAGATGGTTACCGGTATAAGATAATTTTGACAAAGAAGCAACAATATTAATTCAAAGACTAATTATTACACACAGCAATCAACTATGTTACAGGGTCACTAAACCCATATTTTGGATAGAAGAAAACCCTCATAGTTGAAATAATTTCAGTTCAAATATCATCACTGATAAAAGCACTCTTGAATTGGCTCTATACGTTGACAAAACGTCCAGATTGTATCCCCTCCTATGTTTCGCTTAACAATGAAAGCTGCCGTTTTCAATATTCGATACCTCTGTTCTCCTACTCCTGATATTTGGGACTGTCGTACAATCGCTTTATGTATAACACTACCGATAGGCCTCTCTGTAGAAGAAGTTCCAAAAAAGAACTATGTTGACTTTTCGAGAAGTAGGCCTCTAAAAATGCTCCAAATCGTAAAAATACGACGTTTTCGATTTTCGATCTCTTTTTTCGGCTACCCCTGACATTTCAAAAAATGATACAGTGGTTTCACAAAACAGAGTACCCATTAGCCTCTCGATTGAGAAAGCTTTTAAAAATCGTTTGGAGACTTTCCGAGAAACATGCGTCCAAAGTTTCTCGAAATCGTAATAGACAATTCAATTGGCTATTAAACGATATAAAACTTGAACTAATCGACAAGAACACAATTGATAAATCGCATTTTCCGCACAGGCACCCATTTTTCACAATTTTGTCAAAGTTTGGATACCTTTCTTGACTACTTCCGGTGATTAGAGGATTTTCATTTATAGTTCATGGACTGGTTTGGTCCTCCGACTTCATATATCTGAAGTTTCAGAAAAATCGTTGGAGCCGTTTTTAAAAAATAAGAACTCTACGATTTGACCAAAATGCGAAAAAAAGTGAAAAATCAAAGTCAACATTTCAGAACAAAACTTATATTGTTGGAATCGGATTGATGTCAGCTATCCAAAAATATAACTGAAATTTCAAAATTCCCAAAAATAAAATTTTTAGAAAATTTTGAAAATTTTCCATTTTTCACCAAAAAAATGAGAGCGACAAAGTTTCTAATTTCCACAGTTTTGAACTGCTATCTCCTCAGAAATGTCTCCAGCTATCCAAAAATGTAAATATCTGAAGAATTCATTGAGAATTAAGAGAATAATGGCCGATTTTCAATTTTCGTGCACGTTAAAGATTTGACGCATTTTCGCTATGCGCACAAATTTCGAAATAGCTTTAAGCAGTAGCTGCACACCACTTTTCCGACAGAAAATCAAATTTCAAACCTCTATCTCTTATAGTTGCTGAGATCTAGCTTCCCCCAATAAAAAAAAATAACTAGAATTGCGCGCAATGCTGAAGGCTTTCACCGTCGCCAAGGCGTCACACGATCGCCAGATATATGACAAACTCAGATATTAACCCATATACCTGCTCCAACTCGTAAAAATACGCTGTTTTCAATTTTTGATATCTTTTTCCGGCTACCCATGACAATTAGAAAAATTGTACAAGGGTTTCACACAATACACTACCCAGTAGAATCTATATTGAGCAAGTTTGAAAAAAATCATTGGCGGCTTTTCCGAGAAACATGGTTTTAAACTTAACTTTACTTTTCAGAGTCCCATAAATTTTTTAGTAGGCAATAAAATCTTGTTGCTATAGCACCATCTTGTAGATAATTCACGTGGTTATCATACGACATAATACTTTAAGTACTCGGTAAACAACCAATTGATACATCGCAATTGGCGCACAGGCACCCATTTTTCAGAATTTTGTCAAATTTTGAATACCTTTCTTGACCATTTCCGGTGATTAGAGGATTTTCATTTATAGTAGGCCTATATTATTTTAAATTTACAAATCTTCACAAAATGCAGCTGGTCATTTTCTTAGCAATATGTAGGCCTATATCATTGGGCCTAGTATTTTTGTATTTTTAAAAATCTTCACAAATGCTGTGAGATATTCTGCCTGCATATATGCTCACTTTATTTTGACAGCTGACCATTTGTAGGCCTTTTGGAAAATGCTGTGCGAGATCGGTCTCTTAACATTCTAATATACACAATCATAAAATGAAAAAAAAATTACTGAATTTTATTGAACAATGTATGAGTATTGGCTCAACCGCTCAATGGTTAATATCAATTCGTCTATTTTTTATTGACAAATTACCTACTTCTTGAATCAAAACAGGTACGCCGCTACGGATTTTTTTTTTTTTGCTCGTCCTCACTGCGCCAAAACCTCGACTATTGTCCCACCCTCATATGATAACCCGAGGTACCGACTCAACAAAATTCCGAGAAGAATTCCTAGCACAATAAATAAACAGGAGAAATTAGTTATATAGTGACACACATAAAAAAAGAAAGAAAAACAAAACAAGAGTTTTTAGGCCTATTTTATAAATATGGCGACACAGAGAAAAGTTACGAACGGCACAATATTTACATTATAATACATTAAAAATATCATTATATGATATCTGATACTCCTCGATGAAATTAAGATCGAGTATTTGAGTTTTAAGAGCAAATGGGTAATCTTTTCATTGATAACCTTAGCTCGATCACCTCGTATAATTTCAGAAAATAACTGGCCTCTTCCATTACTCAATGAATGCAGGACTTATGAAAGATGTCACTTGTGCAAACCCCTCTTCGCGCAGGCGCTGCATAACATAACACAACGTCATCGGGTGGACATTCCGTCTGTATATATTTCTATGGCGAAACTGTCTTGATTGTGACAGAGACTTCGTTCAGTAAAGGGAGCGATAGTGGCTCAGTGAATAGGGCGCTGATTCGCTAACCAGGGGGCCTCAGTTTCGATCCATGTATTGCGCCAAGAAAGGTCCTCGAGGTTTCGAGTTTTCCCATGTCGGTGGTGCCGGATGGACGGCCTGAGGAGTCAGTGTCAAGTCATTCGGATTACTAATTACAAATAGTTCATCATCGTTAAATTTTATTTCAATCCGCATCGTTCCTTTTCAATTAAATAGTTGATTAACGTTAAAATCCTTTTATCCCTTTTTGAATCTATTTCACATTATATTCTCTATCCTATAATATATATAATACGTCCGGTTAGAAAAACCAATTAGCATTGTGCTTTTGTCAGTTAATACCGAGAGGTATAAAGGTGAGATAACTCTGTTGTTGCATTTTACCGCATATTATTTATAATCCATTGTCTTGGTAATCTATTATTCTACCTTAATGTAAGTGATTGTTTTGGGGGGGTTTTGGGGGGTTTTTTTTATTTCTTTTTTTTAATCGGGATTATTTTTATTTATTTATGTATTTATCTACGGCAAACATAGACGTATTTGTACTTTTGTACTTTATCTACTTTTGTCTAGTGCTATTGTTTCTTCCACAATGTATACAAAGTTTATGTTGGTCGTCTGTTATAAACCGAACGTGTTACATATGCATCACAAATCACGACATTGAAATCCCGATTTTTCTAAATTCTGGGGTTGTGGAAATCCCCCTACCTATAACCAAATAATCTGCGTCCACCACTGGTGTACTATATAGGTGCTCCATGAAATAACCAGAATACAATGTTTAGGGCGGAGAGACCATCCCTCGTGCAACAAAATACCCTGCGTCCTGCACTGGTGTCCCATAAGAGCTTCATAAATATACCAGAAACAATACAATTTTAAGAATAACTGTTCCCCGCTGTCAGTACTGTCACCCAAGGATTTCTTGCTAGGGTGGCGACATTACGTTCAGAAGTCACACGGAAACTGTAAGCCTTTAACACACCTGATACCACTTTGCATTATGGAATTACTAGCGTGTGGCCAATCAAATTGCTGTCGTCATTCAATTTACTCAAAAATATACCAGCGGCTACCAGGCAGGATACACCCACATTTTGCAAGAAATGGATAGAGAACAAGCTAAAAACAAATGTGATTTTTTTGTACAATCAGGGGCAATAATACATAAAGTTACTGCCTGAAATGTGCAAATATCAAAAGGGACAGAGATCTTTGGGATATAAAGATATGTTTTAAGTTTCATCAAATTGTGACCTCTATAGGTCCACAACCTTCGTATTACACACTTCTACACAATTTACGTACAAAGAGCGGCTATTGCAGTTTCATTTCGATTTTCCCGAAATACGAATTCAACCTTCATTATGGTGGAATGGTTTATAAAATTGGAAAAAAAATTGTGACATCTAGAGAATCCGCAAGCTAAAAATGCGATTTTTCGAACAATCAGGGGCCATAATCCAGGAAGTCACTTCGGGTATCCGCGAGAACCAAGATCTTAGTGTGTAATGGTGATATATTCACGCGTTGTTTTTCTTTTAAATCGGATAAAAATTGTGACCTCAACAGGGTCATAATTCAGGAAGTTACGATCCAATATGCGCGAATATCGACAGGAACCAAGATCTTTAGGTTATAACAATGTATTTCAAGTTTCATCGAAATCGGATCAAAATTGTGACCTCTAGAGGGTCCACAACCTTGATTTACCAGATATTTACACTATTTGCGTACGAGGGGCGGCCATTTTGTCCGGCAGTTTTGGCTCGATTTTCATGAAATTCGAACTCAACAATCATTACGGTGTAACGGTGATATATTCGAACGTTTCTTTTAATCGAATAATAATTGTGACCTCTAGAGGGACCACAAGCTAAAAACGCGATTTTGCGTACAATCAGAGGCCATAATTCAGGAAGTTACGACCCGATATACGCGAATATTGATAGGAACGGATATCTTTGGGTTGTAAACTTGCATTTCAAGTTTCATCAAAATCGGATCAAAATTGTGGTCTCTAGAGGGTCGAAACCTTTGATATACCAGATATTTACACTTTTGTCCGGAAGTTTTGGGCTGATTTTCATGAAATTCGAACTCAACCACCCTTAGGGTGTAACGGTGATATATTCGAACGTTTTTTTAAATCGGATAAAAATTGTGACCTCTATGAGGTACACAAACTAAAAACGCGATTTTTCGTACAATCAGGGGCCACAATTCAGGATGTCATGGTCCGATATGCGCAAATATCGACAGGAATCTAGATCTGTGGGTTATTAACATGAGATGAAAATTGTGACCTCCAGAGGGTCTGTCAGTTTCGGTCCGATTTTTACGAAATTCGAACTCAACCATCCTTAGGGTGTAACGCCATCCTTAGGGTGTAACGGTGATATATTGTAACGGTTTTTTTAAATCGGATAAAAATTGTGACTTCTATGGGGTCTATGGGGTACAATCAGGGGCCATAATTCAGGAAGTTATAGTCCGACATCAGGGGCCATAATTCAGGAAGTTATAGTCCGACATGCGCGAATATCGAAAGGAACCGAGATCTGTGGGTTATAAACATACATTTCAAGTTTAAACCAAATCGGATAAAAAAATTTGTGACCTCTACAGTGTTCACAAGCTAAAAACGTGATTTTTCTTACAATCAAGGGTCATAATCTATGAAGTTACAATCCGATACAGGAGGCAGACCACCATTAATTTCCCCATTGACTTCAATGTTAATTCTTTGCCCACCTCCAAATTTTCGCCAAATTTTCGTTGGGCTGAATGCTTTTCACTACAGACAGAGGAACAAATGGTCATGTCTTTGCACTAAAATTTGTATAAGGTTGACCACCAACATTTTGAGATACACACACTTAAAGAAGCATACTAAAAACATGTAACTAGTTGCCATACACATGGCCGTAGCCAACCTGATAACCCTGTTATCCTTCCGGCTCAAAATCATGAATATTTACCAAACCCTGGCAGAAAATTTTAATTCAAACCCTGTTCGTCCATTCCAGACCAAAAAATCAACAAAAATGGGCATGCAAAAGGGGAGAAAAGAGAGAGAGAATTGCTATAAATAGACGAACTACAATTCGTAGGTACCGAGATGGTGAAATTTAATAGTGGCCTGCATATCGAAAGGAACCGAGAGCTTGGGGTTATAAACCTATACTTCAAGTTTCATTGAAATCGGATAAAAATTGTTGGCGTATAAAAATGTGGACTGACGAATGACATGGTTATGACAAAAGCATTTTTGCCCGTTGGGTTGAAATCAATAACAAATGCAAGAAATAAAATGTTTTAATTTCTACTTTTTTGTTTTCTTTTGTTTTCTTTTGTTTTTAACGTTAATTTTCCTTCCTATGCCTGAAAAACATAATAAAGATATGTATCATATAAGCAATGATTAAACTGTAGAGACAAAATGATAGAATGCGAAGCCAAATACAGTCCCATTCACACCTTCCGGGTATTTGACCCCGGGTGGCGCTGCGTGGAGGGGGTGGGGACGAAATGGGTCCATTTTGGTATGAAAGCAGAAAAATTCAACCGAACATGGATGTTTAAAACCACCGTGTCGAACCGCCAACAACCGCTTTTCCGTGGCCATTTTGATGGAAAAGCAGTATAGTTCAATTGAACACGGTTCGTCACGGATCGCTCCGGTTTCACAATGGTCTCGTAATGCGTGACGCTAATCCCCACGGTAACGCAAATGCCAAGAAGGTGTGTGACTTGTACTTTGTATATTCTACCGGTGGAAACATCGGGGGCGACCGTACTGCCACCTTTGAAGATCGGAGCGCAACCTTGGCAAACGATATTAAACCGTAGAGGATTATGGATCTACCGTGGCTAATAACCGTGGGTGTGTGACCTTGGTGTAAGAACATAAACAATCGATGTAAACCGTGGTAATAACTGTAGCACTACCGAAAGCACGTGTGTCTGCACCGTAGTGGCACCGTAGTGGCACCGTAGTCTAGCCGTGGACTACCGTCTTTTTCGTCAAAATGGCCCGGCTTGCCCGGGTTGGTAAACCTTGGAAGACGGGAGAGGACATGGGTAAACCGTGGCCAATACCTGGAAAGTGTGACCTAGGCTTAAGACCATGAACATATAAAGATAAACGGAACAAATTGAAACTCAACTACAAAATTCAAATTACTTCTCATTATTTCAGTAAACACGACCAGAAACCCAGATAATACATGGTAAATTAAGATACATAAGTTTCTGAGACTTTTAACGGATAGCCCCACCTGGACTTGTGGACATATGTTGGCGTACATTATAACCACTCAAAACATGTTCTCACTGCATTCGGTCTCAAACTAAATGAATTAATGAGGTAAACAAAAAAATCTTTAAATTGTGAAATGTTAAAGCGATCTATTGAATTTTTACTTGTTGCAAATTAAAACTTTCCAATTTGACTGTATCTCAGAAACTACATGTCGGATCGATACGATTTCTTCGGTTTCATTGAGAAAGTGGGTATGACTTAGAGATTAAAGCTATTTTGGGCATTCTGTGACATTGCGAAATGTCCGAAATCACCGAAGTTGTCGTTTTTTTAAAAAATGCCGTAGTATTAACAATAATCATCGAATTTTAACATATGATGCATTTTGACATAGCCGGAGACCAGGCACATAGCTGTGCTACTTTTGATTTTTGATTGTCGACGAATCTTCGTAGATATTAAGTGCCAAATTTCGAAAATTTAAAATTTTACAAAAAACTTTTTTATTTATGAATATTTTTATATGGCATTTTACCCAGGGTTGAAGAATTATCCGATTTGACTAAAAATGTCAACATTTTGTGTGTCAGTAATTTTCCTTGGCCGCCATTGGCTAATTCATTTTTGCAGTCCTGGATTAATTATTTATTATTCGATTTGTACAAAAGAAAGTTCATATGCTGCGTGGTCCAAAATGTAATTTTTTTTGTTACCGGTAAAGATTCCTGTCGGCACCGGAAGTGACGTAAAATCAGCAAAAACTACAATTTTGACAGATTTTGACAGTTCGGTACAACTTTTTGAAAGCAAATATCATTTGCAAATATGATTTAACTGAAAGGGTACGCCCTGTAAAGGCGCACAAAACATCGGGATCGGTTTTTTTTTAATTTCGATTTCGTTTTCGGGCCATTTAGATTAAAAGGCGAAAAAAGGTATAAAAATAAGATATTTACAACCCATCCACTGTCTTCATATTTCAAAATATTTCATTGTAACTTTCATAACCTCTTAGCAATAACCTATACAAAGAGAATGTATGTCAAAATTAATTTGTAATATCAGCAGTTGCCGAGAAATAGGCAATTTTTCATGAGTCACACTTCGCGTTATTTTGCCTTTACAAAATCAATTATTATTCAATTTTCAATTTTCTTTCACTATTTGATGCCTAATGACACGTTTGACGAGGTTAAACCATTTTAACACCTTTACTGTCACCGAAAGTGACGTCATTTAGGCAAAAACTGGATTTTTAGCCTTCAAAACCGATATTTTTTTCAAATGAGTCGTATATGTTATTTGTTGAAAAGTATATTTAATTTCAATCAACAAATAGAATGAACCCATACGACCATACAGATACCACAGAATGGGTTCTAACTTGTAAGGTTGCAGAGAAATAGACGATTTTCTACTAGTCACTTTTCAAGGTTTTTGGTCAATAACATTGTCAATTATTATTCGATTTTCATAAAATTTTCGCCATGTGATGCCTTATGCCATTTCTGATTTCATAAAACTAATTTAACATTTTCATTCTCACCTGAAGTAATGTCACTTTAGCAAAAACTGTATTTTTTGCCTTCAAAACAAATTTTTGGAAGCGAGTTATATTTAGTATTTGTTTAACATTATGATATTTCATTCCCATGGAAATATAGATTGGACCAATACGATCATAAATATGTCAAAAAAATAGCTTCTAGCATCTTCCCTTGCCAAGAAATAACCAATTTCGTCAGGATCACTTTTTAAGACTTTTCGCATTTTTATTACAGTTTATGAGTTCTAAATTAATTATTTATTGCCTGATTTGTATAAAACAAAAGCTCATATACTCCTTTGTGCAAATACTTAAGTCGTTTCTACAAATAAAGTTTTCTGTCGGTCCCGGATTGACGTAATTTTGCTTAAAACTTAAATTTTGACGGGTCATTAGGGTTTTCCTAAGGAAAAATATTAATTTCTACAAATCTTATCAATGAAGATGAATGCTCCTACTACAGGCGCAAAATATGTTGGGCTTAATTTTTTGGGGTTTTTTTTATATCGATTTTGTATTTGCGCCAATTTGATTTAAGTGTGAAAAAAATGAGTAAAAATCAGCTATTTACAACCCATTCATCGTCTTCATATTTTAAATTATTTCTACGCAACTTTCATAATTTTGTAGCATTAATCCATACGAGGCCAATGTATGTCAAAATTAGTTTGTAATATGCACAGTTGCCGAGAAATAGGCAATTTTGCATGCGTCACTTTTCACGTTATTTTCCAAGTAAAAGAGTCAATTATCGTTCGATTTTCAATTTTTTTTACCATTTGATGCCTCATGCCACTTTTGACTAGGTCAATCCAATTTAACATTTTCACTGTCACTGAAAATGACGTCATTTGGGCAAAAACTGTATTTTTAGCCCATAAAACAGATATTTTATTCAAATGAGTCTGATTTTTAATGTTTTTAAAATTATGATATTTGATTCCAATTAACAAATAGAATGAACCCATACGACCAAACAGATATCACAAAATGGTTTCTAACTTGTTCGTTTGCAGAGAAATAGATCATATTCTTCAAGTCATTTTTCAAGGTTTTGGTCTATATAAGAGTCAATTATTATTCGATTATCATAAAATTTTCACCATGTGATGCCTGATGCCATTTATGATTTCATAGAATTAATTTAACATTTTCATTATAACCAGAAATAAAGTAATTTTGGCAAAAACTGTATTATTAGCCTTATTGTTTTGAAGTGAGTTATATTTATCATTCGTTTAACATTATATTAGATTCCAGTGGACATGTAGATTGGATCAATACGATCATATAGATGTCAAAAAATTGCGTCTAGTATCTTCCCTTGTCGAGAAATTTCCCATTAGAAAGTCAGCTAACCTAGCGGTAAGTTAGTAATAAATTTTGTCAGGATCACTTTTTTGACATATGTAACAAAAGTTTAAATTCAATTGATGTTGCTGGGTAACTGAGAATAGAGATCCCTATAGGAAATTGTGTGTAATGTTTATTATGAACTTGTTAACTGGCCAGGCCAGGTATTCTGAGTGCCTGTTGATTATATTCATGTTCCCAGACCAATTCCACACGCTCTTCCTTCGCGTCACGAAGCCTGCCAAGCCTTTCCCCGGTAACATTTACCAATACGGCATTTATATTCCGTGAGCTATAATGAACAATCTATCCACCGGTGTTATCCGTGTCTATGTTCATGTGAAATTCATGAAAACTCATAAAATATTTCCACTCTTTTGATCAGGTCGTCAGATACGGCTTTCCCGGTAGCAGATTAACGTCGCTTTTCCCAGATTGGGATTCCAGTAAATCAACGCTGCCTGCAGACTGGAGTCCAAACATAAAACTATTCAATTGTTTTCTGACAACTACTTTCATGGTGTATTGCAATTGTTGTGAAACTAAATCGAAGAGATTTCAATTGATGTATTTTTGATAACCTTCGAAGTGTTTTGGTCCTGGTATGCAAGATCGTTTCCGACATTCCAATGTAAACGTATGGTGCATGGACACCCTAAAGATAAAATTCAAATGTTCCTTTTATTAATTAGAACAGGTTTCTCTATAGTTTTTATACATGTATTTTACGCTGATGTGTATTGTATTACCCCTTCCTAGTAGTCTGTGACCATTTCTCAGGAAACAAGGTTTGACGATGATTTCTGAGAGAAGGGACCCCAGTGAAGATATTTGTCGTTTTCTACCCCTCAAAACTTACTGGCTAACTCCCGGAGAGTCGAACATCCAAGATGACGGCCAAAAATGGTCTGAAATTGACCCTGGAAAACATTGTTGGTGAAATGGCCCGTGTAATAAAACATTTTATAATGCAGGGTTGATAGCTTGCTCATTTGACCTTTTACATGAAACTATAGTGACCTACTAGCATACGCTTGGCACATACTACAAATTGTATGCTTCCAAGTCACTGAAAAGTTTTATTCTAATAATAGTGAGCGTATCGAAATTGGGGCATTCACAGTCTTTTAACAGTTATAGTTACCCAAGTTCAAACACATTAATTAAGAGTCAAATAGAAGATATTTTATGCAAAATCTGCTTCTTTGTCATAATGAATGAATGGATTTTTTTCCAAAATGTGGTAAAGGATCACCCTAAGATGATAAAGATAAGAGTATGTCAGAGAGTAATTGGAGAATGTGATAACTATTATTGGAATGAATAATTGCATAACGCAATTGCTGGATGCCATAGTTTTGATGAAACAAGTCCTTGATAGAGCAAATTTTCGACTCCTCCAAACCCTTTAATGGGTTTAATCATAATTTAATTGGTATGTTGATTGAGGGATGGTTGTCGAGGGTTTTCAACAGGGCAGGAGATGGACCAGAGGCGTGGAGGCAGGGGTGATTCCGCTAAACGTCTTGATGGAGTCATAACATATTGCCAGGATAATGCAGGAACAGATTTAAAGAGAAATTTGTATTGAAATATTTTAAGTCAACATGTTCCGTTAAAAGCTGCCCCTGCATAATCCTGGCAATATGTTCTAAATTTAGCTAAGGCAATCATGAGTTTTAGGAGAATCAAGAAGTCCACAATGTCTAAATATTCCCTTCGCGATACCAATGTCGGCAGCGTGCAAGGGTTTAATGATACCTGGGTCATTATTTGTCCCAACCGCCAAACCAATGCACAAGTTTAGGGCCGACTACTGAGAAATGTGAGAAAATAAACATTTCACATAATTATGTAGAATCAGATGAGATAAACCTTTCACAGCAAAGGTAACGGCGATAATTTCAAATTTCAACATAAAATTGATGCATGGCGCATGAATGGATCTGGACAAGCACCACTCAATCAATATACCTACCAAATTTTGTTGAAACCCATTAAAGGGTTCACGAGGGGTCCAAATATTGCCTAATGTGGGTGCTTTTACAGCCTAACTCTAAAATTTATCATCTTAGGGTGATCGTTACTGCGTTTCAGTTATTGAGCCATGATGGAAAGACACAGATTTGGTAATATAACTTCTATTTGACACTTGGGACTTGTATTGAGTGCCTACATGCATACTGCTTTCAGTCTAACTCATCTTAGGGTGATCGTTACTGCGTTTCAGTTATTGAGCCTTATGGAAAAGACACAGATTTGGTAATATAACTTCTATTTGACATTTTTTGGGACTTGAGTGCCTACATGCATACACGTTAAAAAAAAGACTATAAATGCGGTCACTGATATTTGAAAAAAAAATAGTCATTAACTTGGAAACATACGATTTATATTGTGTATCGCGCGTTTACCACAAGATTGTGATATTTTAAGGCAAAGGGTCAAAAGCGCTAACTATCAATCCTACATTATGCAGCATTACTTTACAGACCCCGGAATCCACATTGGCCTGTATATGATACACGCGTGCTGCCCTGTGTCTAAGTGTTTAAACAATTTCTCAGTCGATAAAACTCCCAAAATAACATTACTTTTCAATCTGACTCTTGAGACATGTTTCATATGATTATGGTTGTGTGTATGTCTGTAGTCCTGACAATGCTTACTTTGTGTAGGCTGTTTTTTTTTTCAAATTAGTTCTGTCAGCTTAGAAATGGCATATTCGTGTTTTTCGTTCCCCACAACCCTTGAAACACGTGTATGTCGCTATATGAATTGCAAGAATATTTGTCGAGTCAATGTGTCGCCTTGTTGGATTTTGACGGCCATATTGGATCAACCGTTTGTGAAATAGATCGGAAACTGAAAAAATTGAGTCGGGTGTCAAACAAAACCTATAAATGAGATATTACACGGGTCATTTTTCCTACAAAATGTTTGTCAAGGTCAATTTCAGACCAGTTTTGACCGCCTTCTTGGAGTTTCGGCATTCCTAGAGTTCGCCCGTAAATTTCAGAGGTAGCAAACTACAAATATCTTCACAAGGGTCCCTTCTATCAGAAACCTTGTTCCCGGAGAAATTATCACGGATCTGGGGGCTTTGATCGAACAATAAAGCAAAAACGGAAAATATGACCATTTGCCCTCCGGGGTCAAAAAGAACAAAGGTGAAATTGGCAAGTTTACATTTTTATACGCCCACATTTTCATGTGGACGTATATTGTCGTCGCCCATGTCCGTCTGACCGTCCGTCCACAATTGTTTGTGAACAGTCTACAGGTCACAATTTTTATCTGATTTCAATGAAACTTGAAATATAGGTTTATCACCCTAAGATCTCGGTTCCTTTCGATATTGGCATGTATCGGACTGTAACTTCATCGATTATGGCCCCTGATTGTACGAAAAATCACGTATTTAGCTTGTGAACAATGTAGAGGTCACAATTTTTATCCGATTTAGTTTAAACTTGAAATGTATGATTTTATCCCAAAAATCTCGGTTCCTTTCGATATTCGCGCATATCGGAACGTAACTTCCTGAATTATGGCCCCTGATTGTGCGAAAAATCGCGTTTTTAGCTTGTGGACCCTATAGAGGTCATAATTTTTATCCGATTTAAAAAAACCGGTACAATATATCACCGTTACATCCTACAAATGGTTGAGTTCGAATTTCGTAAAAATCGGACCGAAACTGACGGACAAAATGGCTGCCCCTCGTTCGCAGATAGTGTCAAAATATTGTGTATCAGGGTTGGGGACCCTCTGAAGATCACAATTTTCATCTCATTTTGACGAAATTTGAAATGCATGTTAATAACCCACAGATCTAGATTCCTGTCGATATTTGCGCATATCGGACAATGACATCCTGAATTGTGGCCCCTGATTGTACGAAAAATCGCGTTTTTAGTTTATGGACCCCATAGAGGTCACAATTTTTATCTGATTTAAAAAAAACGTTTTTGATGAAACTTGAAATGCATATTTTAACCCACAGATCTCGGTTCCTTTCGATATTCGCGCATATCGCATCATAACGTCCTGAATTATGGCCCTTGATTGGACAAAAAATCACGTTTTTATACACCCACATTTTCTTGTGGACGTGTATTGTCGTCGATCCTGTCCGTCCATCCACAATTGTTTGTGAACACTCTACAGGTCACAATTTTTATCCGATTTCAATAAAACGTTTAAATGTATCACTGTTACAACCTATTGATGCTCAACTTTGAATTTAGTGAATATCATACCAAAATTGACAGACAAAATGACCGCTCTATGTATGCAAATAGTGTTATAGTATGTTAAATTAAGGTTGTGGACCTTCGCTAGATGTCACAATTTTGATTTGATTTTGATGAAACCATGGACCTGAATTATAAGGTCCATGATGAAACTTAAAACATGTGTTTATGTCCCAATGATCTCGGTTCCTTTTGATATTTCCTGGATTATGGGCCCTGATTGTAGGATAAAATCATTATATTAGCTTGTTGACTGTTGACTCTCTAGAGTCACAATTTTTATTCGATTTTAAAAATTGTTTAAATATTTCATGGTTACATCCTAATGATGGTCGATTTCTAATTTCATGAAAATCAAACCGAAACTGCCAGACAATTTGGCCATTCCTTTTACAGTCGGACCAAGACAGAAGACCACTCGGACCAATGTTTTTGAAATAATAAAGTATTGTTTTAATAAATCGATGATTGTGTTTGTTTTAGTACATTTGTTTTCTTTGTAGCCTACTTATCTTGTGTTATTATCCCATCATGAAGCACAGAAATAAAAAAAAACATTGACAACAGAGTACTTATTAATTCTTTATACTGCTGAAAAGACTATTCTTTGTGCGTACTATAGTAATCGATTTGTATTGCCTTTTATTGCAAGCTTCTCCTGGAAAGCATGTTGAAGTTCACTTTACATTTGATCATTTAAAGTGGTAGAGACTTTGAATAACCATGTGTTGTGTAATATTTTCAAACTTTATCAACATAGGCCTAGCCTACTACTACAATATTCCTTTTTTTATATATAACTTTTATCATTTATGGGAATCTCTATAATTATCAACGCACATTAACGTTTATCGTTTGGTAGAGCCTTTTTAATAATAAGGTGTTTCATGTTTATATTTTCTTACTGTTTTGAGTTGACCTATTTCAAAGAAATTCATCAGCTATTTTCATTTATGCATTGATGAAAAATAAAGTTACAGAAAGAAATATAGATTAAAAGGAAAATCATTTTTAGTCCTTTAAGTGAACCTGAATAATGACAATAATTCATATTTGATAATATCAATCACGTGACATAAATAATGAACCATATCTACACAGAGTGATATCTAACATACACACGACTTTTGAACCAGAGTTGCCTACACAAAAAGAACTTTAGAGACAAAAAAGGGTCGGATATTTTAGACTACAATATATAGAACATTTCTGAGAGATATCTAGTGTTTATACAATTCATATAATAACTTTAAATAATACTTCAATTCATAATTGTTTTCTAACCTTGGTCCGAATGGGTTGTTTTCATTATCGGGGTTGAAAGGTCAGAATAAGCGTTTTGATTGATCAGCTATTCCAGACACTCGGCAAACCTCGGCAGATTCCAGTACCTACATCTACCCTCGACTGTATGACGAAATCCGCCATTGGTGCTACTTTCAAATTCCCGGTTTACCTACGGCGTTGCCCATGACGACACCTTTGAAGAATGTTTTATCATACCAATATCTAGCCTCGACTGTATGACGAAATCCGCCATTGGTGCTACTTTCAAATTCCCGGTTTACCTACGGCGTTGCCCATGACGACACCTTTGAAGAATGTTTTATCATACAAATATTTCAAAGTCTGAAGCTATATTTCTTTCAAGTTTATCGGATTTTCTTCAAACAAGGACAACTTTGCAATGAAAATTCTACACACGCTTCGAACGACGCAATTATGATAATTTCTTTTTAAAAGCGACAAGTGTTCCTCATAAGTAAAGCGGTGGCGTCGCAATTGTATAAGCTTAAGTACCTAGCGAAAATTCACTGCAGATCAGTGTGACAGCCGAGGCTAGATGTAGAGTAACGGAATTAGCCGAGGTTTGCCGAGTGCTATTCCACACTTCCTAACCGACATTTTGCGCCCGGTTTCCAAGCTATCCAGTCGTGACTCGACGAAAGATGGACCGGTAAGCTAATATGACTTTGTATTTTACTAAAACAGTGAAGGGGTTTGCAATCATATTCGTGGGTTTTAGATCATAAAGTATTGTAGGCTCCTTATTTATTAAACTTATTTAATTAGTACCGTGCTGAATTGCGTCCTTATTTCTCCTTTTTCACGCGCCGAGGTCTAGGCCCACGGTAGGGTGACCCATGCACTCTACAGAAATACAGTCCACCGCTGATAGTTCGAGACTACCACTGAAGCGTGCACATTCGCCGTATCGAGACCAACTTTCTGACAGGGTGATACTATAAATAGCCATGGCACGTGCAATTTTCTACAAATCTATCAACTATTACAGCCGTAAAAAATTTATTGTTGACGATTTTGAATAGCAGTAAAATTAAGCTTCTTGGTTATTACAGCAGATTTAGAAATTACGTTCGTTTTATCATTAACCCGACCGTTAAGAGCGGCATCTTTTGGTTTAGTACAAATAATGTCTCTGAAACACTCGGGTTAGACAGGAACAAGATACGGCGCTATTCCACTTTCGTACCTCTACCAGTTCCCGTGGTCATAGGCACTTGAAATTTTCAGAGGATGTTAAGGGGGGCTAGCAATGACCACACACCAAATTTCAGCCAAATCGATAAATAACTTTTTATTTTACCGACCTTTTAATTTCTAACGAGAGAGAACTTCATCCGTTTGACGCCATTTGCTTTGTTTACTAATCAGACATTAATAACAAGACACTAAGACGGAAACCGACTCGAATAACAAGACACTTAGACGGAAACCGACACACTGTACTAGCTGCCTAACACTGCAGTTCATAAAAATTAATATAATTTTCGTATACTTTAATTTTTGCGCGAAGCCACCATTTTCTATAAAATACTATTTGGTGTTGATCAGTGGATTGGCCTTTAGGTGTAAATATTGCCGTGACCTTGATTTTGACCTTGAGGCCAAACGTCCCATCCATCTCGGGCCCTTTGCGTTTATGCTTGCCGTGGCCTTATTTCTAACTGTATTATCAAAGTTAATGTTCGAGGTGAAAGCAGAGACGACGTCCTCCAGAAAAGATAATTGGGTCAAAGTCGTAGGTCAAGGTCATCTTACAGAAAACTAAACTCGTACTTTTCAAAGTCAGTTTTGGGACATTTGACCTTGACTTAAGGCCTTGACCTCGTAACCATTTTCGAAGGCTATCACCTTGGCTTGAACCATCGACGTTTACTTTGGTCCTGTCGCACACTGTTCGGTCAGAAAAGGGTCAAACGCAAAGGACCCGTGTCCGAAAGGAAGTCAATGGGCGTGGTCAATGTGAAAGGTTGTGGTGACCTCCACTAGTCACCTTTAATCATCCGTGACCTTGACTTTGACCTTGAGTCCAAACTTCCCATCCATCTCGGGCCCTTTTCGTTTATGCTTGCCGTGACCCTATTTCTTACTGTATTATCAAAGTTAATGCTTGAGGTGAAAGCAGAGACAACGTCCTTCAGAAAAGTTAAAAAGGTCAAAGTCGTAGGTCAAGGTCATGTTACAGAAAACTAAACTCAAACTTTTCAAAGTCAGTTTTGGGACATTTGACCTTGACTTACAACCTTGACCCCGTAACCATTTTCAAAGGCTATCAACTTGGCTTGAATCATGGGCGTTTACCTTGGTCCTGTCGCACACTGCTCGGTCAGAAAACGGTCAAACGCAGAGGGGCCCATGCCCGAAAGGAAGTCAATGGGCGTGGTCAATGTGAAAGTTCGTGGTGACCTCCACTAGTCACCTTTAACCATCCGTGTCCTCGACTTCGACCTTGAGTCCAAACTTCCCATCCATCTCGGGCCCTTTTCGTTTATGCTTGCCGTGACCCTATTTCTTACTGTATTATCAAAGTTAATGCTTGAGGTGAAAGCAGAGACAACGTCCTTCAGAAAAGATAAATGGGTCAAAGTCGTAGGTCAAGGTCATGTTACAGAAAACTGAACTCAGTTTTGGGACATTTGACCTTGATCCCATAACCATTTTCAAAGCCCATAATCTTGGCTTGAACCATCGACGTTTACCCTGGCCCTGTCGCACACTGCTCGGTCAGAAAACGGTCAAACGCAGAGGGGCCCGTGTCCGAAAGGAAGTCAAAGGGCGTGGTCAATGTGAAAGTTCCTGGTGACCCCCACTAGTCACCTTTAACCATCCGTGACCTTGACTTCGACCTTGAGTCCAAACTTCCCATCAATCTCGGGCCCTTTTCGTTTATGCTTGCCGTGACCCTATTTCTTACTGTATTATCAAAGTTAATGCTTGAGGTGAAAGCAAAGACAACGTCCCTCAGAAAAGATAATTGGGTCAAAGTCGTAGGTCAAGGTCATTTTATAGAAAACTGAACTCAAACTTTTCAAGGTCAGTTTTTGGACATTTGACCTTGACTTACGAGCTTGACCCGTAACCATTTTCAAAGCCCATCATCTTGGCTTGAACCATCGACGTTTACCCTGGCCCTGTCCCAAAAATGACTTTGAAAAGTTTGAGTTTAGTTTTCTGTAACATGACCTTGACCTACGACTTTGACCCAATTATCTTTTCTGAATGACGCCGTCTCTGCTTTCACCTCGAACATTAACTTTGATAATACAGTAAGAAATAAGGTCACGGCACGCATTAACGCAAAGGCCCCAGATGGATGGGAAGTTCGGACACTAGGTCAGGGTCAAGGTCACGGATGGTTAACGGTGACTAGTGGAGGTCACCACGACCTTTCACATTGACCACGCTCATTGACTTCCTTTCGGACACGGGCCCCTCTCCGTTTGACCCTTTTCTGACCGAGCAGTGTGTGACAGAACCAAGGTAAACGTCCATGATTCAAGCCAAGGTGATAGCCTTCGAAAACGGTTACGGGGTCAAGGTCGTAAGTCAAGGTCAAATGTCCAAAAAATGACTTTGAAAAGTTTGAGTTTAGTTTTCTGTAACATGACCTTGACCTACGACTTTGACCCAATTATCTTTTCTGAAGGACGTCGTCTCTGCTTTCACCTCGAACATTAACTTTGAAAATACAGTAAGAAATAAGGCCACGGCAATGCACTATCGTACTGTGACCCTGAGTGGTCAATTTTTTCATTGGCTGAGATTGTCATCCTATTCCTTTGTTGTCCAATTCTATCCCGTTTACTGAATTACGCACGGCTTACAAAATGACTGGTACCACACTGAAGCATTTAAATATAAATAATTTGATTAAATTAACTTGTCATTCATAAATATCATACTTAATGACATTGCTCATTTTTTCGATACATTCTTTTCAATGGGGGAGGGGGTGGATGGCCGAATGGTTAGCACGTGCGCGTCCGCTGTATCATACAGTCTGTCATTGAGTCAACTGGCGTGGTTTCGATTCCCTGGTAGGGTCACCTGTCCAAACTCGTGGGTTTTCTCCGGGTCCTCCGGTTTCCTCCCACTATGTTTTAGTCCCGAAATGACCTAGTTTGTGTCGAGTGGACGTTAAACCCCAATTCTCTCTCTTTTTTCAATGGTCCCCACCCCCACCCACTCGCCTTTGATATTTGCATCTTTCCCATCGAATCCACGCGATGTGCGTCTTTCATGGATATTAGAGACTTGGCAAGCATAAATTCTTGGTCCATATCGCGTATCAGTATTGATTTTGCGTGTGACGTCAACAATGCGTGTGTATTTCTCATACGTGGTGCACACTTTCATACGGAAAAGGTCTGTATAACATCGTCGTCTTTTTACCGCATTTTTTGCTACTTTTATGAATCTTTGTGTATACTGGAACCCGAAGGTGTATATTTGATGTGATTTTAAACATGATAAAGACTGGAATTTAATCATTACTTTTGATGAGCTTTTCACAGAATTTTCATATTTTCCCGTTTGTCTGCATGCTGGTTGATCTATGTGCTAAATTTAGGGAGGTGGGGCCTTGCAAATCTGTAAAAGGGGTATATATACTGAGCGCCATAGAAAACGCATCACTTTTTTTTCCCAAATATTTTATTACCAGGTGGTTTTGTATGTATAATATTATACAATACTATGAACTATTGTTTCACACAATGCTCCCAAACACAAAAAATTGCACGAGATGCACATGAAAAACCCAATATTCACGTGCAGCATTGTGTGTGAGCCCTTTATAAGCATGTTTTCAACTTAATGTGCAGTACATCAACTGTGAAGCGTCAATCTGTCGTAATTTGTTGTTTGACATGTGAAGGAATCGAGCTAGAGATGCCGAGACTTACTGAAAATCAACGGAATGAAGCCATGGGAATGTCCAGGGCTGGCATGTCTACACGTGCTATTGCCAGACACTTCAATTGTCATCAGTCCACTATTGTAAGGTTGGTGGAACGTGTTCGAGTTACTGGATCAACACGTGACCGTCAACGTCCTGGTCCACAACGCGTTACAACCCAGGCTCAAGACCGCTACATCCGGGTCACTCATCTGCGTGACAGATTCCGCCCAGCGACTCGGAAGACAAGGACCAGTAAGTGCCAACACCGTCTAAGAGAAGTAGGACTCAGTGCACGACGTTTGATATGGGCTCAAGGACATCAGACATGGAGAAGAGTAGACTGGCAAAGTGTGCTCTTCCGTGATGAGAGTTGCTTTCATCTTTATCACGCTGATGGCCGTCAACGTGTGTGGAGACGTCTTGGGGAACGTCTTGCAGACTGCTGCGTCTTCGAAACGGATCGATGGGGTGGGGGAAGTGTAATGGTGTGGGGAGGCTTCACATTTCATCACCGTACCGCCCTACACATTTGCAGGGGTCCCGTTAATGCTGTAGCCTACCGTGATGATGGCTCGTGGAGGACACACGCGCTACTGACATCAGTGTCGTACTTTTGGTTTTGACCCTTCTGACTTTGTACCCTTGATTACAGATTAAACATCCATAAGTGTACAAATGTGTTGTTATTGATGTGTTCCCATTTGAATATTGTTCACAATAAGAAGCAAAATAAATAAGATATGTTTACAGGATCATTTTGTTATACGAAAAACTAAGTGATGCGTTTTCAATGGCGCTCAGTATACTTTCTGAAATGATTCATTAGTGAAACCAAAAATTGCGGTAGAGTCGAAGTCGAAGATTTTTTAAATAAGATTCCACACTATAGTTTTTTAAAATTTTATATAGGTCAGCGACTGTCGAGCGACTTTACTCCCTTAAGGGATTTGTAGGCAAGGGAGAGAGAGAGAGAGAGAGAGAGAGAGAGAGAAATGGGGTTTAACTTCCACTTGACACAAATTTTATTTCAATAATTCGCATGCGCGTAGGGTTCTTTAGCAGTGGAAGGAAACCGGAGGGCCGTGAAAAAACCCACGAGGTTGGACAGGCAACCCTACGTTCGCGGCACGAAAATCTGCCAAAACTCTAAAACTACATTGACACAACGTATCATGTGACACTACGGATACGTGATACGGATGAGGAAAATTCCACTCGCCAAAGTCTCTATTGTCTTCTACACATTATTCTTTTTGATCGTCTTCCTTTGACACTTTCTTCTTTTCGATTGAATCAGCACCACGTATGTCTTTCTTCAATATGTTATACTTTTTAATTGTATCCCCAAGATGTCCGCCTTTCTTCGATAGGTTCTTCTTTTCAATCGTATCCCCACCACGTGTGCCTTTTTTCGATACTTGCATCTTTCCCACCGCATCCACACCCATGTATCTTTTATCGACATTGCCTTTGACACTTTCTTCTTTTCGATCAAAACAGTACAACATTTGTCTTTCTTCAACGTGTTTTTCTTTTCGATCAAATCCCCACCATGTGCACTACTGCATATAATTGCCACAGTTGCAACAGAAACAAGGAATCAATCCAACATGGCCATAAAGTCACAAGGACTAAATGGTTGCGACATCGTGACTTTTATCCTAACTGGTAAGGACCTCTAGATGCAATCCAATTATTAATATAGAATTGTACCATTAGTCCCGAGATGATCTAGTTTGTGTTATTGAAGCTCCTGCCCCCGTCCCTACCCAACTCACCACCATGTGGATAAATTTCACATACATTATGTTTTAGGGAAACATACTGATTGAAAGTAATAACTAGGTAGATACACACACTATCTACACAATTTTTCACATCACCTGAACTTACACAAAGCCTTTATACATGTTGGTTCCATTGTAATTTGTTTATTTTATTATTCTTATAATATTTAGTCAAAACAGATACAGGGAATTATTGTCGGCCAGGATGTACCTGCAGTTTGCCCTGATGTTCCCATGAAAATGGCCTGTTCGCGACAGCAGTGCTTTATGAAATAGAATAACAGAAATCCATACCCTAACACCAATGGAAATTGCTGAAATGTAGTTCCTGTTTTTGGATTCACTATTTAACTAAAGTGCCTGCTAGGTCTATAAGAATAACATGTAAACTATCTTCTTAATTTGGCTAGACACAAAAATTTAAATAAGGGCCAAACAATTAAAGAATCACATTTTCTGCCCACAATGCACTGTGCCGCAAAAGTTGAAAAAAAGTAACCATCCTACTAAAATGCCCCCAACTCCCCAAAATTTACAGTTTATTGTTTAGTAAATGAAATATTATGAAACATGCTTAATAATTTTTTTGTTCGTCTGAAATGCCAAGATTAAAAAAACAGTCAGCAGATGTTAAGAAAAAAGAAAGAAAGAAATATATGGTGAGGTGTAGATCCATATCTACGCCTGAAATATAGAAAGTAGCATTAACACGGTCTCTTAACGATCTGATATTGACCCATTTGTGGATATTGAGGATGGTAATCACAAAGGGTCGTTTTGCTCTGATATTGACCCAAGTGTGGATAGTAATGAAAAGAAAGAAATGAAAAAGCTTAATGCAATTGCAAGTAGAAGTACTTATACAACTAGTGTTACTGTTGAAAAACATGTGGCACATGGTTGTATTAGTACAAATGATGATTTTGAAATGCAAGAAAAGCTTAATGCAAGTAAAAGTACTTATTCAACTAGTGCTGCTGTTGCTGAACATGTGGCACATGGTTGTATTAGTACAAATGATGATGTTGAAATTGAAGAGTACAGTGGGGTGTTAAAGCCATCTGTTACTGAAAGTAATGTTAATGCAAAGAGTGCTACTATTAAAAACTATGTAGCGCCGAGTTTTGCAGGTAGAGAAAATAATGTAAAAATCTAACTTTGTCACAGCTTGACAAATATTTTGATTTTAAAAAAAAAACAGAATTGGTTGAAACGAAAAACAACTCATGCAGTCGATAAGAAAGCTAATGCAGGCAGAAGTGAATATTGGAGGTCTTATAAACAGGTAAAACGAAAAACCTCTGATAGAAAGGTAAAGAGATTAAACCCTGGCTACAGAGAATAAGAAAAGATGAGGGAAACCTCTGATAGAAAGGTAAAGAGATTAAACCCTGGCTACAGGGAATCAGAAAAGATGAGGGAAACCTCTGATAGAAAGATAAAGAGATTAAATCCTGACTATTGTTCTAGGGATAAGCAAAAACGCTCTGATTTCCTGAAAAGGAAACGCCTAGATCCTGAGTACAGGGAATCAGAGAAGACGAAGGAAACTTCTGATAGAAAAGTGAAGAGGTTAAACCCTGAGTACATGGAATCAGAAAAGATGAGGGAAACCTCTGATAGAAAGGTAAAGAGATTAAACCCTGGCTATTGTTCTAGGGATAAGCAAAAACACTCTGATTTCCTGAAAAGGAAACGTCTAGATCCTGAGTACAGGGAATCAGAGAAGACGAAGGAAACTTCTGACAGAAAGGTGAAGCGGTTAAACCCCGAGTACAGGGAATCAGAAAAAGATGAGGGAAACCTCTGATAGAAAGGTAAAGAGATTAAACCCTGGCTACATGGTATCAGAAAAAATGAGGGAAAGGAAATTGAAAAAGTTAAGGAGATTGAATTCTGACACAAGAATTAGTCAGAATAGAAAGGCCGCCATTAGTAGGCGTAAGAAAAGAGCTAAATTGAAATCTTTAGACACTAACGAATTAATTTGTCTGTTCCATCAGAAGGTAAGCAATGGGCCTACCTACACTTGTGAAAGTTGTCACCAGTTATGGTACAAACACAGTGTAAAACGGTCCACAGTAGTTAGTAAGTTGAATGATTCTGCCATTAACTGTTTAACAGAAAATGGTAGTGGATGGATATGTGGCACTTGTGAAAAGTATATCAAAAAAGATAGGATTCCTCCACTATCTATCTATAATGGTAATGCTATACCAGAGCTACCAGAAGAGTTTAAACTGTTTCCATTAGAGTGGAGACTGTTATCACCTAGAACTTCTTTCATGAAGGTGTATGCAGCCCCACGTGGTGGACAAAAGAAAATCAGAGGAAATGTTATAAATGATGTTGCTAATGTGTGTAGTACCATCAGATCTCTTCCCAGAGCTCCAGATGAAAACTTCACAATAGCTGCTAAATTGAAACGGCAACTTAAGTATAACCATGCTGTTATGACTGAAAATATCAGACCATATAAGATTATGGAAGCTGTAGCATGGTTAGAAGCAAACGGTGACCTCTTCCACAGGGAAGGGGTTCACTTTGAACAAGCAATTATACCAAATAATGCAGATGATGAAAACATGGTCAAACATGTTGACCACTGTGATGAAAGTAGTGAAATCTCTCTAGAAGAAAATGGTGTAAATACCATTCATGTTGACAACTCTGATGAAACAAATGTTTTATCGGAGGATGAGAAAATGAGCAAAGAAAGATGTGTCACTGACAACGAAAACTCAGTTAAGGAAGCCACTACTTCAGGAAAACCTGAAGTTAAGGATTGGAGTGAGGATGAAGATGAACAAGCCCCTGGGTCTAAGGATACATTGTTGACTTCCCCTGACTTCATTGAAGATGATGAGAAGGAAAGGGTATACTCTTTTGCTCCAGGACAGGGTAATATTCCATTAAGTATCATTATGGACAAATACTCTGAAGAGCTGTCATTTCCACAAATATTTGCCGGAAAGGCAAGAGAGAGAGGGAGAGAGAGAGAAATGGGGTTTAACGTCCACTCGACACAAACTAGGTCATTTCGGGACTAACATATGGTTTAATTTTATTTCATTAATTCGGTTGCGCTTAGGGGTCTTTAGCAGTGGGAGGAAACCGGAGGACACGGAGAAAACCCACGAGGTTGGACAGGCGACCTACTCCTTGTCACGTACAACCGGGGATTCGAAACCTCGCCAGTTGACTCAATGACAGGCCGTATGATACAGCACACACGTGCTAACCATTCGGCCACCCAACCCCCCGGAAAGGCAAGAGTAGATTCAAAGGAAAGGAAAGCAAAAGTTTACTACAGTGAACTTTGTAAGTCTGAGTTAAGACGGAACGATAGAAGAGCTGCAAATTGTGTTGACAATATCTTTTTCAAATTGAAAAAGCTGCAAATGAAAACTATGATTGGTCAAGCAAACATAGCAGTTAGAAAAAATAAAACTGCTGGTAAAAATTTGACGGCTGGTGATCTCCGGACACCTGGCCACTTGGAGAAATTAGTGCAATTCAATGATGGTTATATGGTGTTAAAAACTCTGAGAGGTTCGCCACCATACTTTAAAAAAGCCAAATCCGATCTTTTCGGGATAAGAATGTTGGGAGAGGCCACCTACTTTTGTAGTTTTAGTGCCGCTGAAACAAAGTGGAAACATTTGCTTAAAATTTTAGGCAAGTTGCAAGATGATGAAGAATATTCTGATGAAGAAATCGATAACATGGACTGGGAGAAAAAGTGAAAGCTTATTTCGTCAGACCCAGTTACGTGTGTAAGACAGTTTGATTACCAGGTCAATCTGTTGTTCAGAGATGTACTGAAAGCAGATAACTCACCCTTGGGGAAAAATAAGTGATTATTTTTACAGGGTTGGGTTTCAGCACAGAGGCTCGCCTCACATTCATGCCTTGTTATGGGTTGATGGGGCAGTGAAAATGAAGAATTGTTGAGTACATTGATAGCAAGATATCATGTAGAAGAATTGTGGATGACGATGATTTACAGACACTTGTAAATTATCAGACACATAAGCATTCTCATACATGTAGAAGGAAGAACCAAAAGATTTGCAGGTTTGGTTTCCCCCAAACACCAATGCCAAACACTGTAATTCTAGAACCGCTGGATGCAACGGTTGTGAAAATAACATTAATTCACATAAAAGTGATTATGACAAAGTGAAGGTAGTTTTAGATGAAATGAAAGAGGGTGAGGACATTTCTTTTGAAGATTTCTTGGGAAAAGTCTCTATCTCTTATGAGCAGTATATTATGGCAGTGCGTTCATCAATTAGATCAGCGACAGTCTTTTTGAAAAGAACGCCGAATGAATTGAGGATGAATTCCTATAATCCTCTTCTTCTGAAGGCATGGAGAGCAAATCTCGATATCCAATTTGTGCTTTATGTATATGCTTGTGCTATGTATATTGCCTCATATATAGCCAAGTCACAAAGAGGTATTAGTGATTTGCTAAGGCAAGCAATGAAAGAAGTCAGAAACGGTAATTATGGTATCAGAGACCAAGTCAAGGTAATTGGCAATAGGTTTCTGAACAATGTAGAAGTTAGTTCCCAGGAAGCTGCATATATCATACTGCAACTTCCTATGAGAAAAGCATCGAGGGAAGTTGTGTTTATTAACACGTCTCCTCCGTGTGAAAGGGTATATCTGTTGAAATCGCAAGATCAACTGGATGGCCTTGATGATGAAGATGAAAATATCAAATCCAGTATAAGAACCGTTCAAAGCAGTAGAAAATGTAAGTCTAGCTGATTTCATTGCTTGGTATGATAGAAAAAATACCTATATAAAACGATCCAAGCAAGTAGAAAACGACCAGACATTAGTTGAAGACCAAATAGAGCACAACTCTGATTGGGACGATGACGACTTGAGAGAGAGAAGAAAAGAATTAAAAAGACTACGATAAAGAAAAGGGCAGTGGCAAGAGTCATTAGGTATGTCAATTTTAATGTTGACAAGGAGCCCGAGAAACATTACAGGGAACTCCTCATGTTGTATTCCAACTGGAGGGATGAAGACGTCGATTTATTGGGAGGATTTGATTCCTTCCAAAGCAGATATGAACATATGAAAGATCAAATAGTTGAGCAAATTAAGCAATATGATGCAAATAGGGATGCTGTAGATGCAGCTATTCTTGCTGAAGGCCAGAATTTGGAAGATGCCTGGGAACAACAGGCACCTGTTACCCAGCAAGTTGAAAAGGAAGATGAAATAGAAGAAAAGTTAGATATAAAGAAAGATTCTGAATGTGGTAAGCCCACCAAATACGAGTATGATATTGGTATGGATCTGGGACTTCCCACTGAAAGCAATGTTGAACAGGTGGCATTGTATGAAATGCCCGATGAAAATTATAGATCTCTGATGAGGTCATTGATTCAGAAACAGCTGTATTTTGTATATGATACCTTGAATGAAATAAAACTCTCACGTAATCAGGTTTTCAGATTCTTGAGTGGCGGAGCTGGTGTAGGAAAATGTTTTGTAACAACGGCTTTGTATCAAAGTTTGTTGAGGTATTACAAAACTAAAGCAGGTGATGATTTTGAAACTATTAAGCAAATATTGTTGGCTCCGACGGGCAAGGCCGCTTACAACATCATGGGTAGTACTTTCCACAGCGCGCTCAAGATCCCTGTGTGCCAGTCATTGCAATATAAAAGCTTAGATAGTAGCAGATTAAATACGTTAAGGGGTTTGAAAGTTGTTTTTATTGATGAGATATCCATGGTAGGAAGTGGAATGATGAATTTTGTCAATAAAAGATTTCAAGATATCAAAGGCTGTCCACTGTTATTTGGCGGATGTCATGTTATCTGTGTAGGAGATCTGTTTCAGTTGAAACCGGTATTTGATAGCTATATATTTGAAAATCTCGATAGTGCCTATGGGCCACTAGCGAGTAATATATGGAAAGATAATTTTTGCATGTATGAACTTACAGAAATTATGAGGCAAAAAGATAGCAAAGCCTTTGCTGAGCTATTGAATAGATTAAGAGAAGGTAATTATATATCTGAAGAAGAAAAATGTAATGATATCAACATTCTTAAATCAAGATTGTTGAAAGTTAATGAAGAGAGTGAGTATCCCTTTGACATACAACATCTCTTTTTAAGTAATGAAAAGTTGAAAAACTTTAATGACAAAGTTTTTGATAACATGGTGGGTGAAAAAATTGTAATTTTAGCAAAAGATAGCATAGTTGGGTCTGCTTCGCAAGTTGTGGGCAAAGGTATACTTGAGAAAGTTCCGGAAGATCCGAGAAAAACCATGCAATTACATTCCACTTTAGGATTGGTAATTGGCTTAAAGTGTGAAATAGCTTTAAATGCTAGATTGGATGATGGGTTGACAAACGGGGCGTCTTGCGTGGTAAAAAAATCCAGACAGGCGCTTCTAGGTTAGCAAGTAGCACCATAGTCTAGGTCCAGTTTGAAAATCCAGATGTTGGGAAGTTAACTAGAAAAGATTATAAAAGTCTTATCAGTGCAGAAATTGATGCCTTTTGGACACCTATTCTGGCTGTTGCACGACAGTTTAGAGTTGGGAAATACAAGAATGCAGAAGTAATGAGAATGCAGATACCTTTGAGACCAGCTGCTGCTAAAACTGTTCACCAATCCCAAGGGGATACTTTAGAAAGCGTGGTCGTTGATTTCGAAGGTAGGAAAACTCCACATATTCATTATGTTGGATTAAGCAGGGTGAAAACTATTGAAGGTTTACACATCATAAACCTGAATGAAAACAAAATATCAGTCAGTAATGATGTGAAAGTAGAAATGAATGAATTGCGTACCACACGTACAGTCATATGCAGAACGTGGGATTTGAGTTCTTTGAGCTCAGATAAAATAATTGTGGTTTATCATAACGTTAGATCACTGCAGAAATATTTTGAAGATGTAAAAGCGAGTCTTTGTAAAATTAATACTACTGTCGTCATACTGGCAGAGATAAGAGTAAAAGCAAGTGTAAATTCAGATATGTATAACATACCTGGTTATACCTTGTATAGAAATGATGCTGTAACAGAAATATTTAAAAATCATCATGGCATGGCTGTATATGTCAATGATATAATGAAACTGAAAATATTGTTGTTGAACCATTCAATATGAATGGTGTTGAGATGGCTGTATATGTCAATGATAAAATGAAACTGAAAAATATTGTTGTTGAACCATTCAATATGAATGGTGTTGAGATGAACGTTATAAAGATAGATATTGAAATTGGAAATATAAAGAAATCTTGCAAGATACTTGGGCTATATAAACCCCCTAAAGTGTCAGAGAGTCAGTTCTGTTCAGCTCTTATAGATGTGAGCAAAACGTCAAACGAAACTGATTTCACCAAAGTTCTTGGTGACTTCAATATGAAATTTGAAAAATGTAAGACTTCGATGGTCAATGAAGTGTTGAAGGGCATGAGCCAGTTGATTGATGAACCTACCACTGATTCAGATACAGTGATAGATTTGATATACACTGATCTACCGAAAGTTCACATAAGGTCTGGTGTTCAGGAGAACTACTTTTCGGACCACAAAGTGATCTATTTGATGATCAGTAAAGAAAAATTAAGTAATGATGAGAATAAAGCTTACAGCAACATTAATGCTGCCTGTAATGTTGGGAATGAAAATATGTGGAAATCCCACACTGTTAAGGAAAATAAAAAGTCTTCTCTATTTGGGGAAAATATTCCCGCAAGACAAATTTCTAAAGAAATGAAAAGAAAAAGTGATATTCAAAATGAAATGCAGGTTGATAATATAATAGTCAGAAAATATGGCTATCAGATAAGCAGAAGAGATCTAGCTACCCTTGCTCCAAGACAGTGGCTTAATGATCAAGTAATAAATGTGTATATGAAATACCAACAAGAAAGAGAAAGAAATGAAGGCAATCAAATATTGGCTGAAGAAATTTTCTGTTACACCAGAATAGAAAGAAATTTAAGAAATGCAGGTAGAAATATTCTACAATATAATATGATACTAGTTCCAGTGTACACTCCAAGTCACTGGAGCTTGTTGGTAGTATATGTGAGATCAAAGACAATAAAGTACTTTGATTCGCTTGGAATTTTTAGTAGACTTGCTGTATGTTTGAACACACTGCTCAGTTTTATTAATGAGATTGAGACCGTACGATGAAACACATGGAAAACGATAATGGAAAGAAACATAACTATACAAGATAATAGTTATGACTGTGGTGTTTATGTATGTATGTTTGCTGATTTAATTCTTCAGGGTTTATCTTTGAAGAACAGAAGGAAAACCGCTGCTGGTTATCGCCAGCACATGAAGGAAATAATAATGATGTGAAATACTGTGGTGGCAACTATGCTCTTGGTCATTTCAAATATATATGCTGTTGTCTTGGTGTTTTATATTGTAGAAAAATGCAATTTTGAAAGATAAAGCTCTAATACACAAGTTACAGTGTATAAAGCAAAAGTAAGATATCAGCTTTTGTAAGATTGTAATTAGTATGTGGCAGGTTTAAGGGAGCCAGCCCAGGTGATGATGATGTTATGTTATACATAAAGCAGAAAAAGGTATAGCCGCCTGTATTATTGGCTAAGAAATTAGTAGTTTGCAGCGGAATCGAAATAGGAAAAAGCTGCTGGTTATCGCTAGCACATGAAGGAAATAATGGAATGGTAGCAACTATGTTGTTGGTTATGCAAAAGTTTATGTTATACATAAAGCAAAAAGTTGTAACGGTTAATACTCCTGTATTACTGGCCAAGAAAGTGTAAGATTGGCGGGTGTAAGGGAGTCGGGGAGCCTGCCTATATAAATATTTATTTATTTATATTAAGATTATGTTTAGGAAAAAGCTGCTGGTTATCGCCAGCACATGAAGGAAATAAAGGAGCGGCAAGAACTATGTTGTTGCATATGCAAGAAGTAAAGGCTAATACTCATGTATTACTGGCAGTGAAAGTGTAAGATTGGAGGGAGTCGGGGAGCCTGCCTATATAAATATTTATTTATATGAAAAGTATGTTTAGGAAAAAGCTGCTGGTTACCGCCACCACATAAAGGAAATAATGGAGTGGCAAGAACTATGTTGTTGCCTATGCAATTGCAATTAATAACGGCTAATACTCTTGTATTACTGACCGTGAAAGTATAAGATTGGCGGGTGTAGGGGAGTCGGGGAGCCTGCCTATATAAATATTTATTTATTTATATGAAAAGTATGTTTAATTCTTTAAGGTTTATCTCAATCTGATTGAAATACAGATATCTCTATTTCGATTCTTTTCTTTTACACCTTTAATGGACTACAGCAGATAAAGTTCTAATCGGTTGTATTGGATTTTATCCCTATGGCATCAGACATTTGATAAACAAATCAGCATTGATATTCCTAGTGTGATAACCACAGTTCCTACATCACATGGACCATTTCATTGGATTATCGCTTACATCAATCAGAACGCGGATTATACAAATCCTACAGTAGTAAAGATAAGTAAAGCGAAATACGACTTCTTTTTTTATCAGATTAGGTTTATCTTTGAAGAATGGAAAGAAGTAAGTAACAAAGTTTGTTACCTTGATTCGTCAGTCTTAGTTGCAATAAAATGCTTGTTACTTCCCTTCTCCCACTTTCAAAATTATCAAGGGCTGATGATTTAATTGCAAAACGGAACGATACCGCTGAAAATACCGAAGATTGCTTATCTCCAGCACATGAAGGCAGTACAGTACAAAATGGTCGTACTAAAGCTTATGACATTGTACATAAAGCAGAAAATATTTGCGCCTAATACAAATGTATTATTGGCCAATGTAGTCGAAAAATGCAGATTGGACATGGATGGTTGGTCAAATGGTATGGAAATTGTATGGAGTAATAGCTGAAATTTCACTAATTGATGAGAAGATAAGTATTTAAAGATTGATTTGAAAATATTGTTTACTAATCTAGTCCTTCAATGTTTGCTTTTGAAGAACAGAAAAAATATGGTAGTTATTGCCAGCACATGAAGGAAATGATAACTATGTGAAATACTGTGCAATTAAGTTGTTGAGCATTACAAATACATATGGTATAGATCCTCCATTGGCCATAAGAAATGAAATTGGGTTTACATCCTACTGTTCTGCTCCAATTGGGTTAATTAAGACGGACATACGCCATGCAGTGTGCTATGACTTATGAGGGAAATTGGCCCGGGTAGCAACACTATGGTCTACTCTTATATCGAATTCCAATTGCCAAGGAATCTTTTACGAGCATGCCAATGTGTACACACGAACTCGGTTTTTCGTCCCATCTGAACAACTAGACAACAGTCCTTGTCAGACACTCTATCCGGCACCACTGACAAAGGAAAACCATGTCGGAAAATCTAGATGACTTTTCTCGGCCAATGCAGGGATCACACACGCAACTTCCAGACTAGCGAGCCAGCGTCTCACCCACTGTGCCCCTTAATGGCCACAAGACTGTGGTTTTCGTTATGTATTACAGTAAAAAAAATGCAATTAGGAAAGATAGATTAAACACTTTTTGCTCTCATAGTTTTTACACTAATAATAATAATACAGCCTAAAAAAGCTTCTTATACTCATGCATTGCAGATTGTACAACAATGGGTAATTAGTTGCATTAATGGAGATAAAAGATCATATTGATGAATAAATAAAATTATAATAACTGTTTGTCTTGAAGATAAGTATTGTTTTATAAAGTTGGAAAAATCTATTTTACTTTGATACATACTCTTGTATGGATCCAAAAGGTCAAATTAACACATATTTCGCTATTCTAGACCAACATTGTTGCAAACTAACAACACATGTAAATTCTAAATTTCTTATCCATGCCCAGATGATTCATTGTTATCAAATTAATACGTTATTTCCAACAATAACCAATTAAAATCTTTACATACATATGTTTCTGTTTCTTTCAGAACTGCCAATTACCAAATATTACAGAGTTACATAATAACTAAAGATATTCATGATAATTTTAATATATTCACAATGTCCATTTTATATTACCTTTACCTACATCTATCTTTAGAACATTCATACTTTTTAAAATAAATTCTTGTTCATTATTTCAAATACACCCGACAGACTTTTTATCAATCAAATTTTCATGTGGACAAATATTGTCGTTGCCCATGTCCGTATGTCTCTCAGTTCGACCATCCACAATTTGTTGTGTCACAATTTTTATTAGATTTTGACAAAACTTAAAATACCGGATTTCCTCAAAAAATATAGGTTTTTTGCAAAAAGATCTCCCTACCATTCCATATTGCCATTTTTCATACAATAACTTCATGGATTATGGCACCCGAAGGTACGAAACATTACTTTTTTTATACGCCCACATTTTCATGTGGACGTATATTTAGCTTGCAGATTCTCTAGAGGTCACAGCTTTTTTCTCCGATTATAAAAACCGTTTAAATATATCACCATTCCACCATAATGAAGGTTGAATCCGAATTTCGGGAAAATCGAAATGAAACTGCCCGACAAAATGGCAGCTTTTTGTACGCAAATTGTGTAAAAGGATGCAATACGAAGAGAGATGTGGACCCTCTAGAGGTCACAATTTTTATCCGATTTTGATGAAACTCAAAACCTCTTTATATCACAAAGATATCAGTCCCTTTTGATATTTGTGCATTTCAGACCATAACTTTCTGGATTATTGCCCCTGATTGTACCAAAAATCCTGTTTGTTTTTAGTTTGTTCTCTATCCATCTCTTGTATGTGGGCGTATACTGTCTGGCAGCCGCTGGTTTATTGAAAGAGTGAGTAGTATCGATCATTTTCAGCATGATTTAATGATACAAGAATGACCCAACAGAAGACTGATAACCACTCGGCATCGTATTCTAAGCAAACGAATACTAGAGAATGGGTCTGGTTTTATGCCCATTTGATCCCCCCCCCCACTCCCACTTCCAGACTTTTATCATCGCACTTAATCAAGCCAATCACCGGATACCCCCCGACACTTAAAGCCTGAACATTCTAGCTCAACTAGAAGAGTTATTGTGTCCCTAAGCATCGATCAATCATTTTTTGTTTATCTCTGCTTAACCTAAGCAGGGTATCCCATCTTTAAACTAGTAGGGGCGTTATTTTTACCCAAAGCATCCACCACTCAAATGGGCTCGAAGGTCCGTCCGGACGCCTGTCTGTCCGTCACACTTTTTGGGACACAATAACTCTCCTTCTAATTGAGCTAGAATGTTCAAATTTGGCGTAGGTGTTTATTAGATGAATGCCTTAATGGGATGTGATGGGAATTTTCTGCTTAGGCTAAGCAGAGATAAGCAATTTGACTAGTTGATGCTTTGGGACACGATAACTTTAGTTCTAATTAAGTGAGAGTGGGGACACTTGGTGTGTTGTTTTATCACATCAATATCTTGACTTAAGTTCAATAATGAGCACTTTCTGCTCAGGGTAAGCAGAGCGATAAGCAATTTGATTGGTCGATACTTTGGAACACAATAACTCTTCTTCTAATTGAGGTAGAATGTTCAAACATGGTGGTGTTAGCGTTCATTAGGTGAATGCCTTGATCTATATATAGTTTGATGATAAACATTGTCTGCTTACGGTAAGCAGCGATAAGCAATCTGATTGGTTGATGCTTTGGGGCACGATAACTTTGGTTATAATTAAGTGAGTGATAAAACTCGTGAGTATAGATTCATTACATCATTAACTTGACCAAGTTCGGTGATGAGAATTTTCTGCTAAGACTAAGGAGCGATAAGGAATTTGATTGGTCAAGACTTTGGAACATAACAACTCTGCTTTTAATTGAGGTAGAATGTTTAAACTTGATGTAGATGTTTATTAGGCGAATGTCTCGACTGAGTTCAATGATTAACATTTCGAGCTAAAGGTAAGCAGAGCTAAGCAATTTCATTGGTCGATGATTTAGGACAAGATAACTTAGATTCTATCTGATAGAGAGTGAGGAAACGTAGTGTATAGTTGATAATCTTGATAATTTTGAAAAAAAAAAAATTACGATAAGTCCCCACTGTTGGATTGTTTATTTTCAACTTACTTATTACGAACATATCAACTGAGATTTGGGCACTAATTTAATTTAGATATTTTCCCGTCGCGTAAGAAAGCTACTTCCAAAAAGAAGGCAGCTGTGCTTGGCGGAAGAATAGGATGATCTACTTATTTTGATTAATATAAATTGCTGTCGGGGTTTGGGGGAAGCAGATTCCATTTCTGCCATTTACAACTGTGTAAAATGATCAATATTTACCGATTATGCATATTTCCAAGATGGCGGCACTTTTTGTCGGGGAAAATCGGAACGATGTCAATACATATGTTTCGGGGGCGCAGAAGTTCACCCATTTAACATATTTCTACGATGGCCGCCATTTAAGTTTCTTTGCGAGATTTGTTCACCTATTTAACATATTTCCATGATGGCTTGCATTTGTTGCATGAAGTTTTCTAAAAACATCAATGTAAATCAATTCAAATAGAATGTTCTATTCTTATTTACAATTATTATGAGGGTTTCGCATTGCGTAGTCTTGTGAAAAACTTATTTTTGTTCGGACTATCATTCTTCTCAAAGGCTCAATACCACTCTTGTTGTAACTGAATAATATGTCCCAATCTTTATTCTGGTCAACAAATTAATTGTACTATTTTACAATATTCCAATTAATTGATGATACAAATTTCACACCTAGCTTAAAAAAATGGAAAATTTCAACTAAATGATTTGAAAAGCCTGACGTAATTGGATTTAAAAATATTTTTGAACCCTCTGGACAAGTAAAATAGGATTTAATGGATAATTTACACAACAGGTAGGACACTAACACATCTAGTACTTAGAATAAGGCTAATTTTTTTATTTTCTGGAGCTGTCAAGCCAGCAAGAGTGTTATTGTCCCTTTAATATTCTTTTTATTTTACCAGTTTGCTCATATCTCAGGAACTAATTGTCGGATTGTTCCGACGTCTTGGAGTGAATTGGGAAATTGGGTGTGACTTAGAGGTAAAATGTATTCCCAATGCTCTGCAACAATGAGAAATGTTGTCATTTTTTCAAAAAAAATACTCCGCCATCATTTTAAAAATACTTGTCGGATTTTAGCAGTTGATATATTTTGGCATATTAGTCGGGACGTCAAATGCCAAATTATCACTGAACCCACTTTTGCCTGATATATAATGTTTCTCGGTGGATTATTGTTGGGTAGGGTCCCCTTGATTTTTCCAGGGTGGGTGTGGTCGTGTCACCCTTGGGGAAAATTAAATATTCAAGATAGCGGCCAAAAATGGTGGGAAAAATACAAAAAAAGTATTTTTCACCATCCTAGGTCGTGTAATATATCGTTTTATATGTTTTCGGGGTCACTGAACATGAAATCGGGCATATTTTTAACATCCGACTTATTCCGAGCAATATAATTAAAATGACGGCCATGGCGGCGGAAGTACAAGAATTCCATATTTCGCCCCACTAACGCGAATTCGGACATGTTTTTAACATAAGACCCATCATGAAGGCGGAAAATAGAATACAAAGTTCACACAGCTGGATTTATGATAAATCATCCCAGAAATTTCAATTTTCACTAAAACTATAAGTAACAAAAAGATACGATATGTAAATCATATGATTAAAGCAATATTAATATTAATGTATCATATTGTGTCATCTTCATCATCTTCTTCGTCTTCTTCATCACTGTCCTCTGTTCCAATGTAAATCATATGATTAAAGCAGTATTAATATTAATGTATCATATTGTGTCATCTTCATCATCTTCTTCGTCTACATCATCACTGTCCTCTGTTCCAATCTCAACTGAGACGGAATTGAAGCATTTGTATGAATGGGAACAGGAACAAAAATCAAAACATGATAAATCTGACTTTTTACAGCCACAACGGCCGCTTTGACATAGCGGCTCAGATTGACACCCGCATTTTATAACTTTTATCAGAACATCCGGTACCATCTGGTACCAATCTGGGCACTAGTGATTTTTTTGTTCCTGATCAAATTCATATAAATAACAGGGGGGGGGGGGTACGATATTGATCCACGAAAGAGAAAATACAATCATTAGAACATGATAGATAATCCGGTGTATTGATTTCAGTATTGCAACCGCGCTGTGCACAAAGTCTAGCAGAACTATGACTGAACCTGAAAATTGTATACAAAGGTTTTTTTATGACTAGTTTTAGTAGCCATGGGTGTCCTCTTTTAGAATCTGGCAGATGAATCTCGGTCACCCTTGAGCGTTTTTAAGAATAAACAATTACTGATTACCAATAATTCGAATATAGTGAATATACTATGTAAAAGATATTTACTTCACCTTCCATTTAAAATAATTGGACTTGAATGGGAGTAATTATCAATGGAAAAAAACGCAACCCAGTGGCTGTAAAAAGTCAGATTTATCATGTTTTGATTTTTGTTCCTGTTCCAATTCATACAAATGCTTCAATTCCGTCTCAGTTGAGATTGGAACAGAGGACAGTGATGATGAAGACGAAGAAGATGATGAAGATGACACAATATGATACATTAATATTAATAAGATTTACATATCGTATCTTTTTGTTACTTATAGCCTTACCCAAAATTGAAATTTCTGGAATGATTTATCATAAATCTAGCTGTGTGAAGTTTTTTTGTTTTCTATTTTCCGCCTTCGTGATGGCGGGTCTTTTGTTAATATGATGTCCGAATTCGCGTTAAGCGACCCCCAAAACATATAAAACGATATATCACAAGACCTAGTAGGGCGAAATATGAAATTCTTGTACTTCCGCCGCCATTTTGAATATCTTTGTCCGAATAGGTAGGATGTTAAAAATTTGCCCGATTTCGTGTTTAGCGACCCCGCAAACATTTAAAACGATAAATTACACGACCTAGGATGGTGAAAAATGATTTCTTTGTATTTTTCTCACCATTTTGGGCCGCCATCTTGAATATTTAATTTTCCCCAATGGTGACACGACCACACCCACCCTGGAAAAATCAAGGGGACCCTACCCAATAATAATCCACCGAGAAACATTATATATCAAACAAAAGTGGGTTCTCGGCCCTGGCGTCCGGACTATATCTGGAGACAAAGCATATAGCTCCGGTACTTTCGATTTTTTATTTTCGACAAATCTCCGAAATTATTAGGCGCAAAATTTTGAAGATTTAAACTTTTACAAAAAACTATTTTTGTTTCGGTAATTTTCTTTAGCCGCCATTGGCTATTATAATTCATTTTTTTAGGTCTTGGAATAATTATTGGTTGACCTGGTTGTATGAAAGGAAAGTTCATATACTCCATGATCCCAATTGTCATTTTTTTTTTTTTTTTTTTTTTTTGCTACAGATAAAGTTTTCTGTCGGCATCGGAGATTACATAATGTTGACAAAAACTACAATTTTGACAGGCCGTAACGTCTTTTCGGAAGCAGATATTGATTTATTGATTTGTACAAATCTGATAGATCAAGGTGGAAATAACTACGGAAGGCGCACAATATGTCAGGCTAAGTTTTTTTTTTTTTAACTTTCGCTTTCAATTCCGACCATTTTGATTAAAAGATGGAAAAAGGTTTAAAATTTAGTTATTTATTAGGGTTGACTTAGAGCTTAAATGTGCACAGAATGATCTGTAACAATGCGAAATGTCCTAAATGAACGAAGTTGTCATTTTTTAAAAAAAAATATTGCTGTGATTTTAGCAGTTGTGGCATAACCGGTGAGAAGACATATAGCTTCTGTACTTTAGAATATTGATTTTCGACATATCTTTGCAGTTATTAGGCACCAATTAATGTTTCCGTAATTTGCCCTAGCCGCCTTGGTCAATTCATTTTGTCGGTCCAGGAATTATTTTATTTATTGTGCCATATGTATAGAACAAAGTTCATATGCTCCGTCGTTGCAATTATCAACTTTTTTTTTCTAATTTTTCTTTTTTTTTCAACACAAAGTTTTGTCGGCATCGAAGGAAATATTTTTACAAATCTAATTGATCAAAATGGATGTCCCTACTAAAGGCGCACAGTGTCGGGGACAGTTTTTTAACTTTCGCTTTCATTTGCGGGCGACTTCGATTAAAAGGTGCCAAAAGTTCTAAAATTGAGGTACTAACAATTTCTTCCACATCATCATATTTTAAAATATTTCTTCCGCTTTCATGAACTTGTAACATTAATCCCATCCTCGGTATCCCCAGTGGTCTCATTCCGTTCTACTCCACTAACCCATGGGTTAATCTTTGGGGGAGACACGTTTTCAAGTTATCTGCCCTTGATGATTGTGCTATTTTTATCGAATAATCCTCTCAATCGTTAATTGCAAAGAAAGTTAACAAAGGGAAGTATCTCTCATCGGGTAAAGTAAGCAAAACGCAAAGACTTCCTGGAAATTGTATACAAAGTTTCTTTATGATTGATTTTAGTAGCCTAGTAGTACTCTTTCAGAATCTGCCAGGTGAACCTCGGTCACCCTTGAGCGTTTTGAGAAATTCAAGATGGCGTCTAGGACGGCCGCCATTTCAAATAATCCCCTATAACCTCATAGCATTTGGTCTAGAATGATAATTTTAGTGCCTAACCGTATTTTTGGGGGGTTAAGGAATACACGTAAATCGTTCAATATGTTGTGGGGTGATTATATGATAGTAAAAGAAAACATGCCGGAGAATATGGTCCTTTAACTCGTTAGCGGTGCTTGGGGACGATAATTTCACGGAACCAAACTATATCTAGAGGCAAATAAAATATATTTATGGGCATAGGAGCACAAACATCCCTATCAGGGGCTCCATGGCCACATTGGTCGGTCCTGAAATGGGAGCCACAAGCTGTTTGTTGAACTTTAAAAAAAAAAAAAAAATGTATATGCCAATCCATCCCTAGTGCAGCTACAAGTACACATACTACATGAGCTGTCACTCTTGAGTCACATAGCAGACGCTGGAGCAAGCTGACCCGTTGTAATGTTTCCAATTTAGTGTCCTTCTCCCAGCAAAAGAGTTCCGGAGGATTACGATATTCCAGTTAACGCCACACAATAGCCTTGTAATGACATATTTTTACGTTCCCTACAAATGCATCATTCGTTGGAGCAAGACTACATGGTTTGGGTGGGGATGACGACGATGTATTTCCGGTTTGGGATGTCTATACCGCCCAGTGTGTTTCTGGCATCGATTTGCAAGAGCTCTGTCCAAAACAAGCTTACAGTGAAATCGCCAATCGAGGAAGGAACAACCGTTGACATTGGTCAAACTACGGAGAAACATATGTCAATTATCATTGAAATCTTGCCAGCTCATGCTCTTACTGGATGTGACACGGTTACACGCGGCTACGTCGTGGGGAAAAGCACAGCTTTGAAAGTGGTGAGAGCTTCATTGTATTCTTTCTTACTCGTCGGAGTAATAGACACTCCAATAGAGTCATTGCTTACACGTGCCACTGTATTTATGCCAGCTTGTTGGACAGAGAATTAGAAATCTATGTCTGAAACACGCTGGTTGGTTTGGACATCTAACACTGGCAATGTATCGTCATTATTCCCACCCAAACCATGTAGTCTTGCTCAACGAATGATATATTTGCAGAGAACGTAAACAGAGCTCATCATCAAGCTATTATGTGGTGTTTACTGGAAGATGGTAATCTATCGGAACTTGATCCGGAACTGTATTACTGGGAGAGGGATACTAAATTGAGAACATTACAATCGTCCAACTTGCTCCGGGGTCTGTCATGTGGTTCATCACATGTGGATGCAAGAGTGACACCCTGTGTATTACGCTTGTTTGTAGCTGAACTCGGGATGGCTTAGAATGTACAGTATTTTGCATTTGTGCTGTCTCGAGTTGCAGCCAGCAACGCGACTAAGGGATTAAACTGAATTTTACTTAGTTTTGTGTGGGTAATTTTTGTGGTTTGTGGGAAGAATTTGATTATTTAAATGTTCAAAAAATAGTTTGTGTCCCCTTTTCACGGTCGGCATATGTGGCCCTTGAACTTCCGATAGGCATGTATGTGGTGTTATCCATATGCTCCTATATCAAGAAATTATATAATTCGTCTCTAGATATAGTTTGTTTTGGTGAAATAATGGACCTCAACGGCCGCTAACGAGTTAACGGGCCATATTGTCTGGCATTTTGGATTTTACTATCATCTAATCATCCCACAATTAAAACACAATGAACGATTTCTGTGTATTCCTTGATCCAGAAACATATGGTAGTGTCACGTTAAACAAGGAAATTTCATTGCTCCATAAAGGCTTAAAGTTCACCGCTACACCACGAAGTAACACATGTACTTTAAAGTCGGTGCTGTCACAATCATGTCGAAAATTGAGACTCCAACATCATCAGGGGTGTAAATGTGTGCGTGTTGGGGGAGGGAGGGGGTATATGCCACAGCGAAAAAAATTGTATGTCGCAAAATAAGTGCAGTCGATCTCAAAATAAGTGCTCACTGAATTAATGAGGTAAACAAACATTGCCAAAATAGAAGGAAAAATCCCAACTTTTATGTATTTGCGTGAATCCGTGCACCTAAATTGCATACGTCACGCTACGCATCCAAAACGTATAAAATAAAATAACATTATCAACTTGTCATGTTTGAAAAAATGTTTTTTACCCCTATTCTGATGCGAGTTGGTCTAAGAAAAAAATCCCCACCCTCCCCCACAGGGAGAAAAATAGTCGGTCTCGAAATTATGCATCGGCGACTGGCGAAATGAATGAATGAGATAAACAAACAATGCCAGTCTGAATAGAAGGGAAAAATCTCAAATACTTAATATACGTGCACCTAAATTTCTTACGTCACATAGTCGGTCTCAAAAAATAAGTGCTCACTACAGTCCGTCTCAGACTAAATGAATTAATGAGGTAAACAATGCCAAAATAGAAGGGAAAAATTTTGTATGAATGCGTACACCTAAATTGCAACGGTAGAGTATAAAATAACCTAGTCAATATGTCATGTTTGAAAAAAATATATATTTCCCTGTTATGAGTATGTTGGTCTAAGAAATTGAGAGAGCTTGTTACGAAGATTTCGATAACTTAAATTATATCATTGATTGTCATACGAATAACATTAGTCGAACAGTTGGTAAGAAGTTATCGGAAGCATAGTTTGTTTCAGAAATACGTAAAAAATCTTTAAATTATGAAATGTTAAGGCGATCTATTGAACTTAAGAAGTTTTACTTGTTGCATATTTAATCCCAGTAGAAATTAAAACGTATTTTTTCTCATGTTGTAAGTATTTTCTGACCATAAGAATTCTGCAAAACCTTTCCCCAGACCCCAAAGTCCAGTAAATGGCATGTCAGAGATCAAGAAAGCGCCCCCGTGAGACAAAGTCCCCTCAAGCTCAGTCCCAAAAAATTAAAAGCTCAGTTACATAATCTAATTTTTTCGCGCCTACGGCGCTCAGTTCTTTTGTATCATTATTCGTCAACTCCTCTGTCTTATACAATCTCATCACTATCATATGCACAGTTGCAGTGAATCGCCCAGTTAGTAGTACTACTAGTGAGTGGGGCGACAGATTGTAGAATTGTTATTTCTACTCTCACAAAACAGGCGAAATTGATGGACGGGTCTCAAGATTGCTGTCCCATTTCTTATCCTCTCGTTAAGGAGAATTTGGTCCCATTTGTCATGACATTGACTACAAATTTTCAGGCCCGGTCCCCAAAAATTACATATCTGAAATTTGTTCGCGCCTGCGCCGCTAGATTTCATTATGACATCACTCTTCCACTGCTCTGTGGTCTTATACTGCCTCCTCAGTACTATCATATTCACAGTTATAGTGAACTGCCCAGTTAGCAGTACCGCTGGTGCGTGGGTTGTGGGCCGTCAGACTGTACAATTGTTCTGATAACTCTTGCAAAACAGGCGGAATTAACAGGGGCACATTTCGAGATTCGGTCACATTTACTCATATTTCTGGTTCTCTTGTTCACAACAATTTGCTCCCAGCAATGACCACAAATGCCAGGATATTGATTCAATTTTTCAAAATTTTCTCACGTTGCTCATTGTTATAGTTACTGTCCCTAAGGTTCACATCTGTGGTGCTCGACCCCTGACTGCGTCACTTCCCGCTAGGGTCCCGTGTGGAGAAGCGACGCTGGCTGTCGTTGGCCGACTTGTTCGGGAAGACGGGGCACTTGAGAGGGGAACGTTGGCTCAAGCGAAGGTCGGCTGCTCTGGCCGCCCTGCGCGTGATTACCGATGAACGCCGACGCGGAAACCTTCCCCTCTTGGTTCACCTTATTTATTTTTTTGGAGTTGATTTTATCGCAGCCGGACAGGCGCCCCGCCTTTTCGCTGTGGCTGCCAGCTCGGGAGTGGAGAACAGCGGGGTATTTTTTGTGAGTTTTTTTCTGGTTTACTTTTTCTATAGGGTCGGGACCCGGGGCGCCGGGCCTGTTCTCAGGCACGGTGGACGAGATGCTGTCGGTGCTGGAGAGCGACGGGGCCGGGCTGCTCGTCTCGCAGAACTCACCTCAGGGCAGTGCTGATCTCGGCAGACCGCCGCACTTGAAGACCGAGATGGTAGTACCGCTTCTGAGGTCCCTCTGAATGTGACATCTGTGCCGCCAGATCGGCAGCGAGGGTCGGGTGCCTCTCGAGCATAGAGCACACGATGGACTTGCGTACGACCCGACTGTTAAACTTTTCCCCTAGGAAATTGCCGTAGCGGCTATTTAGCAGTGCACCCATCCCGGAAGGCGTGTAAGGCAAGGCGGACCTGAACTTGATGAATAGCATGTCCTCACGGCTGTGCCTGGCCTGGGCCAGACAGCGCATGAACTGAAAATACCGCATGATCTCATCGAGCGGGAATTTAGCCGGCCCGGCATAGCCGGTCTTGCGCTTGTAGACTGAAACCACCCTAATTAATTCGCCGTCGGCGCCCGTCGACGGTACTGCAACCAAAAATTCGCATGTGGCCATGTTACAGACGGCAAGGCTGCGCTGACCCGTGTTGAGCAAGATCTGGCCGAAGAGGTAGGCTAGTACGGTACGGAACCGGACGGTGGTGATCTGAAGCGTGGCATCGGTGTCGATTCGCCTGAGCAAGTCTCGGGCGGTTGTTGTCACGTCGCAGCTGTCAATGTGAGCGACGTCGGTGGCGGTAAGTAGGTTATCGCGCTGTTCCACGGCGTGCCTGCGCTCACTAAACCTCTTACGCATAGATCGACCCCAGCGAGAGATTTTGGTCAGCCACAAGTCGTAACTAGTATCGACGACGTTCGACCGTTCGCGGAGAAATTCGATGAACAGTCTGAGCGAGGACAGATACGAATTTACGGTACCAACGGCCGCCTCCGAGGTGAGCATGGGTATCATCCAGCGGTCTCGCGCCGCTCTGTGCGAGTCGAAGTCGACAACGGGGTCCCAGTCCTTGGTGATCGCTTGCCATATACGCCAGACCTGCTTGACACGCTGAAACACGACATAGCCACGTCGAGTGATGCCTTCGGAGAAAGCCACCTCCTTCCGGAAATTGGCTAAGAGGCGCCTTGCGGTCGCACCCAGGGGCGGCGATGTGGAAACGGGCTGGGGTGGCGTAGCATGATGGAGAGCCTCGGTCAATGTCGACTTTTGCTCCTTGTGTAGCCGCAAGGCGCTTTGATAGCACGGGCATTTTCGTCCCGGATATTTGTGAAAATTTAACAAGTGAAGGTCCACTCGAGCAACGCGCGCCTGACAGTTTTCTACGGGGCACTTGTATCTGACCGAGTTGCACTTGTACGTACGTATGCTCTTTGCAACGGCATTCTGTCTACACATGTCTCGCCAGTCGTACGACTGAAGCCTCACAGAGAGAGCACTGCCTACGCGGCCTCGTCATGACCAGAGACTGATGACCGACTGAAACTTCGGCCGGGCCCAGCCCGATACCCGTGCTGTGCGACACGCCAGCATCCTGTCAAATGTTCGAACACTTGCTCTTGAAGAAGATTTAATGGAGAGAATCTGGCCAAGGGAGAGAATAATTAGGGCAACGCCGCTAAAATCGCAACCCAGAGACGCTACACGAAGGTCGAAGGGCGCTTCGGACGGGAAAATATACTCCCCATCTGCCCCGCGCGAAGAGACGGCTGACAGCGGCCGGGATCAGCTGGAATTGCATGCAGGTCAACCCCCCTAATAGGATAATATGTTACTGAGCCGATACTTTTTAGCTACTCGGTTTCCCGAGTGCGATAATTAACTTCTACCGAACATTGATCATTCGCCCGGCGAGGACGGCGCTAGCCAGAGGTTCCCTGTCTGGGAGAAACGAAGGAAAGGCAGAGAATACAGCAGATCTGTTTGCACAAGAAAGGCAGAGCTGTTCACGTAATTTTCTCGTCTTTCATCGGGCCGCGAAGGCAGTGTGTCGATGTAGCCCGCTGACAGCCTTTCCCTAACGAGCATTTTTTTTTTTTTTTTTGGTCGTTGAGCGCACGCCACACACACACCTTTTGAACAGGATCAATCGAGGGCTAAGCGAGATTTCCTCGGGCCAGCGGTCGCCTGGAATGGCTGGCTAGCGCGTTCTCCCCGCTCTTACCTGCCTGTCCCCCGAGGCGGCATTTGCTCGAGTCGGCGCTCGCTAGAGAGATGCGAGCAGGCTGTATCCCCCGCTCTTACCCGCCGGGCTAGAGAGGCGGCCAAACATTGCTCGAGTGAGCGCTCGCGTAGAAGCGCTGGCTAGTGCGCTGACGAGCTTTTCCCTGCCAGTCGGCAGGGCGCCGCTGCCTGGGCGAGGGTCCCTTGGTCACGAGCGATGCACAGGCATGAATTCGGGCGAGTCCGGACAGCAACTGTTCGCACGGCAGAGAGATACCAGCCTGTTGGGCCGAGGCGGCATTTGCCCGAGTCGGCGCTCGCTAGAGAGATGCGAGCAGGCTATCTCTCCCGCTCTTACCAGCCGGGCGTAGAAGCGCTGGCTAGCGCGCTGACTAGCGGCTAGCGGCTAGCGGAGGGCAGCCAAAGTTGTCTGAGCGAGGGTCCCTTGGTCACAAGAGATGCACAGGCATGAATTCGGCCTATTCGCACGGCAGAGAGATACCAGCCTGTTGCTCGAGTCGGTGCTCGCTAGAGAGATGCGAGCAGACTATCTCCCCCGCTCTTACCCGCCGGGCGAGAGAGGCGGCCAAACATTGCCGAGTGAGCGCTCGCGTAGAAGCGCTGGCTAGCGCGCTGACGAGCTTTTCGCGCCCGACATTCAAACGCCCCTAGCGATGAGATGCGCTGAGATATCTCGGCGAAAGTTGTTGGAACGAGGGTCCCTGGCCAGAATGGATGCGAAGAGATGAATTTGGAAGGGCAGAAACGCCATGGAAACGAAAAAATCGAGTCGAAACCTACTTTTGCACGACGGTATACCTTTCAAACGAGTGCGAAACACTAGTATAGGAGGTAGGTGTGAGAGACCGAACCTGGTACGGTGCATGTGTATACCTTTCCAAAGAGAGCGTTTTCTCTTACATGGAGGGTGAAGCTCAGCCGGTACTCGGCGAGGCAGGGAACTTTGGCGGAGAATTGGTCGGGCGAATTTCTGGAGACGAGCGCTTTACGGTGGAAGGTTGGCCGGTCTCCTCTTGCGCGGTGTGAAGGCTATGGAGTGTGTGTTCGTGCAGCTCCCGGTTACCCTTCTCGTCAACGTCGTCGCGACGCTTGCTCGAGGGGAAGGATGGCACCCGAGACCGCGTCCCCGCTCTGTTTTCTCGCGGCGCGCTCTTTCTTCTCTCTCCTTCGCCGGTTCTTTCTCGGCGCGGGTCACAGCTCGTGACGGTCGGTAGTGCAGAGATTTATTTCTCGGCCCGCCTGGCAGACCCGAAAAGTTCCGGTGCACGCTTACACGGCGGGACAGACTGGCTCGTCCGATTGTTAAATCAGCGAGTCTCGACTACCATCCCTGCGGCAAACGCCGCAGGGAGATCCCGATTCGGCGCACCCGCTGGAGCTCGTCTCTTGCGTGGCCCGTCTCGGCTCATCTCGGTTCTTCCGTACGCCTAGTAGCGACGGAACTATCGCCGGCCGCCCCGCTGGCCACGGGGACTTCCTTCCTCGTCCGGAATTACGCAGCAAACGAGGCAGGCGCGCGGGGTTCAGAATTAGGTTCCCCGCCGCCCCGCCGACCCTCGCTCTCTCGCTTAGCGGCGACTGGGAGAGGCGTTTCCTCGTGGTTCTCTTCGAGCTCGTGAAACGGCTATCTGGTTGATCCTGCCAGTGATCATATGCTTGTCTCAAAGCTTAAGCCATGCAAGTCTAATTTCAGGCTCGTTCCTTTCGGGGAGCGAGTCGAAACTTCGAACGGCTCATTAGTCAGATAAAGTAATTCTAGAGCTAATACATGCGACACACCGTGGTTCCCCCCCCCCTCTCTGGACCAGATCCCCCTAGCCTGCGAAGCTACCGTCAAAAGTAGCGACGGGGCGAAGCGACGGGTGTTGAAATCCGAATAACTGTGCCGATCGCGGGGTCTTTCAGGGTCCCCGACGACTTGGCCATGAAGTGTCTGACCCATCAATTGGCGATGGTCGCCGACCTGCCTACCACGGTGCTGACGGGTAACGGGCTACCACCTCCATGGAGGGCAGCAGACGCGCAACTTACCCAATCCCGACACGGGGAGGTAATGACGAAAAATAACGTGGCGGGGCCCTTTCGTGGTCGCCCCGGGCGGAATGAGCGCAACTTTAAAAAAGTGTGCGAGGATATATTGGAGGGCAAGGCTGGTGCCAGCAGCCGCGGTAATTCCAGCTCCAATAGCCTATATCGGAGTTGCTGCTGTTAAAATAAAAAGCTTGTCGTTGGATCTCGGAGACGGCTCGGAGATTTCTTGGCCGCTCTGTTTTCTCGCGGCGCGCTCTTTCTTCTCTCTCCTTCGCCGGTTCTTTCTCGGCGCGGGTCACAGCTCGTGACGGTCGGTAGTGCAGAGATTTATTTCTCGGCCCGCCTGGCAGACCCGAAGAGTTCCGGTGCACGCTTACACGGCGGGACAGACTGGCTCGTCCGATTGTTAAATCAGCGAGTCTCAACTACCATCCCTGCGGCAAACGCCGCGGGGAGATCCCGATTCGGCGCACCCGCTGGAGCTCGTCTCTTGCGTGGCCCGTCTCGGCTCATCTCGGTTCTTCCGTACGCCTAGTAGCGACGGAACTATCGCCGGCCGCCCCGCTGGCCACGGGGACTTCCTTCCTCGTCCGGAATTACGCAGCAAACGAGGCAGGCGCGCGGGGTTCAGAATTAGGTTCTTCGCCGCCCTGCCGACCCTCGCTCTCTCGCTTAGCGGCGACTGGGAGAGGCGTTTCCTCGTGGTTCTCTTCGAGCTCGTGAAAAGGCTATCTGGTTGATCCTGCCAGTGATCATATGCTTGTCTCAAAGCTTAAGCCATGCAAGTCTAATTTCAGGCTCGTTCCTTTCGGGGAGCGAGTCGAAACTTCGAACGGCTCATTAGTCAGATAAAGTAATTCTAGAGCTAATACATGCGACACACCGTGGTCCCCCCCCCTCTCTGGACCAGATCCCCCTAGCCTGCGAAGCTACCGTCAAAAGTAGCGACGGGGCGAAGCGACGGGTGTTGAAATCCGAATAACTGTGCCGATCGCGGGGTCTTTCAGGGTCCTCGACGACTTGGCCATGAAGTGTCTGACCCATCAATTGGCGATGGTCGTCGACCTGCCTACCACGGTGCTGACGGGTAACGGGCTACCACCTCCATGGAGGGCAGCAGACGCGCAACTTACCCAATCCCGACACGGGGAGGTAATGACGAAAAATAACGTGGCGGGGCCCTTTCGTGGTCGCCCCGGGCGGAATGAGCGCAACTTAAAAAAAGTGTGCGAGGATATATTGGAGGGCAAGGCTGGTGCCAGCAGCCGCGGTAATTCCAGCTCCAATAGCCTATATCGGAGTTGCTGCTGTTAAAATAAAAAGCTTGTCGTTGGATCTCGGAGACGGCTCGGAGATTTCTTGGCCGCTCCTAACTGGTGTGCGGGGCGAGGCGGACTTGACCGTCCTGCCTCGCTTCTCTCCTTCGCGGGAGAGATCCCGCCACAATTTATGTCTACCTTGAACAAATTAGAGTGCTAAAGGCAGGCTAAAACTACGAGCCTGGATATTTCGTGCATAGAACAAGCGGGGAAGCTCTATTCCGGAGGGCGGTCCGGCCGACTTGTTTGACGTTGCCTCCCTGTCGGTGTCGCCGGAGAGCTAGGATTCGAGAGGAACGGTGGGGGGCGAGCGTACCGGGCGGGGAGAGGTGAAATTTTGTGATCCGCTTGAGACGACTCGAAGCGAAAGCGCTGGCCCTGGACGTCTTCCTTAATCCAGAACGAAGGTGGGTGGAGCAAAGACGATCAGATACCGTCGTAGTGCCGACGGTAAACGCTGCCGCCCGGGCCGCGGACGAGGATCGAGAACAGCGGTTATGGACCCGTCCGTGGCGGCTTCGGGCAACTTGAGAGTTTACGGGTTCCGGGAGTAGTATGGTCGCAAGGCTGAAACCTGAAGGAATTGACGGAAGGGCACCACAAGGAGTTGAGTCTGCGGCTTAATTTGACTCAACACGGGGCAACTTACCCGGTCCGGACATCGTCAGGATTGACAGACGCTCGTGCAGTCCTTTCTCGATTCGATGGGTGGTGGTGCATGGCCGTTCGTGGCTGGTGAAGTGAAAAGACTGGTTTATTCCGCTAACGGGCGAGGCCTCGCTCTTAAATAGTCGACTCGTGGTTCTTGGTCGTCCTCGACCCGCTTGCGGGGCGACATGGGAGAACATCGGGCGAGTTGAAGCAACTTCTTAGGGGGATCCCGAGCAAGCTTAAGCTAGGTGAGAGAGGTCAATAAGTGACCCTGAATGCATCTTCTCGTTAGGTCGGCTACGACCAGGTGTCGCCCAGAGGTGGTCGGCGAGGCACAAGTTGCTGCCCAGTGCCCTCTACCGCCACTGTCGTTAACAGGTGACGGGACTCTAACTGTGTTTACGGCTACTTAGCCACAAAAACATTAAAGACGTATTATGTAAAAGTAAAATCTGCCAATTGCAGGTCTTATACTGGTTTCAAATGTATTGTTTAGACATTTTTTATCTACACATAAAGCCCATAGTAAATCAAGTCTGGCTGAGCTATTAAAAGTATAAGAGAATATCTTAGTTAAACGTTAAAGTGGAAAATTCAGATTTCGTATATTATCATAGCAATGGTACTCGACAATCGAGATTATTTAAGCTATTTTTTGTCAAAACTTCAAAGAATCATAACTTCGCTCAGAATAAAGTATTTTAGAATCGATCCAATAACTGATAAGAGTTGCACCCCGTTTTAAACAAACCGATAACAAGGCTTCTCAAACACCGGTATTTGAAACGACGCATATTTTCTAAATCAGACCTTGTTTTAAAGATGTCTTGTTTTCTAAATGCGACTTTCTTTATTGGATGAATTATTATACCAGTATTTGACAAAAATGGTAAACGAGGCTTTTTGAGGTTTACGGTTTATTATAGAAAAAACGGTCAGCTCTTTATCTAATTATTACATAATGGGTACTATGCCATCCCCTAGGTCAACGTTATACATTAATTTACTAGATGTTGTTATTAATTCAAGTATAAGTGTGTAATATTTCCGTATAAAACTATCAAAGTTGTCCATTTGACAAGTCTAGTAAATATTACAACTAAATGCTTTTAAAATAGAAGATTCAACATGATGATAGTATGTCTTTGTAAAGTATATCATCTAACATGTCACGCTTACTGTTCAGAACATCTGATATCACTGGAGATATCACAAAGCTTACAACGTTTGTTTAACAGTAATCCTCTCCATCTTAGCATTATTACTAGTCGTTTATACTCGAAACCTCAAAGTAAAAGGATGGTGCAGATTAATAAATAAAAAAAACACACGTACCACTCCAGAGCAACATTCCTTTGTATCTTCACACAATCCAACATCGCTAACACGGACGCCAAGTGAAAAAGCTATACACGTGCCTTGATTTACACATGAAGCCAAAATGGCAGGAATTAGACTACATGGTAATTCAGCTGGAATAAAAAAAGATAAAATCTTCAAATCCCATGACCCATGCTTTTACATTTTGTTTCAGGATTTTACAAGTTAGCTATAAATATACATAAGTAATATAACTCAAAATTGTATGTTCAGTTTTATTATTAGGGTGCTCGTTGTCGCCAGAAAGATTTTACACAATACAGTGTACTTAAAGGTTGTATATACTTTTAATGCAGATATATATTGACAGTTTCTGGTCACTGATGGCAAATGTAGCGAATAATTAGTTCAAGTGATTCAAATATAATTAACACGACATTGTATTTAAAAATTGTATATACTTTTAATACGGATATATAGTATTAGCAGTTTATGGTCACGTCTATTATTCAGCAATTTATAACATTTGCATTGCCGTACACTGGCGGCAAATGTAGCGAATAATAAGTAATTAATTTCGGGTGATTAAAATATAATTAACTCTGAGAAATAGGAGCTAATTATCTACGTCTGGAAAACCCGGAATAAAAACTGTATTAATCCAAATGTTTTGTGTCCACAATTGCTAATGAACATGGTCTAGGACGACAAATCCCAACCTGTTCACCGCCATACAAAGGCGACAGCACACAAATTACGCAACTGCTGCTATGACCAACAGCCCAAACAAGAAAATATTTCTTCATTACAAAACTGGAGGCCAAAATAAGTACAAAAAATTTCTTCGGGTAAAACCGGGACATGTAAATAGTCTCTATGTGCACAATATGGAGAACCATTATCGACAAAATTTCATCCTCAGGCCTCAGGGGTTTTCTGAATAGTCCGGCAGAACTATGGCTGAACCTTGAAATTGCATACAAAAGTTTTTTTTATGATTGATTTTAGTAGCCTAGGGTGTCCTCTTTCAGAATTTGCTGGGTGAACCTCGGTCACACTTGAGCGTTTTGAGAAATTCAAGATGGCGTCTAAGACGGCCGCCATTTCAAATAATCCCCTATAACTCCCAGAGTATTTAGTCGAGAATGATCACTTTGGTGTCTTACCGTATGTTTTTGGGGCCAAGGAATACACTGAAATCGTCCATTATGTTCTGGGGTGATTAGATGATAGTAAAATCAAGCATACCAGACAATATGGCCCTTTAACTCGTTAGCGGCGGTTGGGGCGATTATTTCACCGAACCAAACTATATCTAGAGACAAATTATATATTTCTGGACATAGGAGCGTAGGAGTGATAGGATAACATCATATACATCCCTACCAGGGACACGTGGGTCGGTCCTGAAAAGGGAGGCACAAGTTGTTTGTTGAACATTAAAAAAAAATCTACCCGCAAAACAGGAACTTCACCTCCATAAAACTAGGTAATATTCAGTTTTCAATTTAATGTCCTTCTCCCAGCAATACAGTTCCGGACCAAGTTCCGGCGGATTCTGATCTTCCAGTGGGCCATACTATATACCGGAAAACACCATTTTATACTGAATACCGGAAAACACCGGAAAAACACTAAATACCGGAAAACATCCTAAATACCGGAAAACACGATAAATAGGTAACCCGGAGCCTGGTCCTCTGTGTGCAGTTTTGGACCAAGTGAGCGCCAATGAAGGAAGGTCAAGGTCATTACGATGTTCGTTTTACAAATAGCCCCCTATTATGCCTATTATGTTTTGAATGTTTTAAAAGACGCAATCAGTCTACCTCCATCATTGACCATATTTTATTTTGTATTTTAATTTTAGTTTTCAGTAAATTTCAGTAGATTTCAGTGTTTCAGTATTTCAGTAGATTAAACACTGCCCTCGGAGGGCCCCATTATATGGCGGTTGCGCCGGTCTCCTGATTCTTACCAGTAACGCTGGCATCAGGGTGGTACGAATTAGTGGAAGGCACGACTAGGCCAACTCCTCCCTAGGTAACAAAAAATCGCATCATAAAACAGCAAGTATCATCAAAAGCGAGTTAATAAATCTCTGAATAGTTCCAGTTGAAGTTCCAGGTTTAACCGCTATGTGTCCTAATCACCAAACGAAATGGATGCCACGAAATTCTCGGACAGGCTGTAATCTGAAAAGTGTCTATCCTTTCCAAGAGCTATCCATCTCGTTGGAAGGGCTAAAAATCTACTTGTTTCTGAGCTTACTTTCATTCCAGGGTCAAATATAATCACTTGAACCATAATAATATTCAACATATTCCATCATATTCCGAGGGCCGCACACAGGATTTTTTTCTGGATTACTTTTCGAGCTTTTTCCCAACTTGTTGACCAGTTTTCCTTGAGAAAACCCCAACTTTCGCCCAATTGTCCATGAGAAAACTACATATTCTATCTTACTGCATTGACGGGAAGTGGTAAGCTGGACGTCTGTGAAAAGGGTTGATCGATAAATTTTCAAGGAAGCAATTGTTGCTTTTGTTTGTGAAATAGAGGACTCTAGCCGATGAATCTACTTTCCCCCCGAGAACCTCAGGCAACCAATTTGTTTTATGTACTACTATCGTAATAAAACATTACTATGTTAACCACTTCCTGGTGGCTGAAGACATACACCGAATGCGTATTCGGAAATAAATGTCCCCGAGAAAATGTTTTTTCAGACAATCGATATTCGAGATGTCTTCTGTTGCACAAATTATGCTGCACTGTGTAAGAACTTGCATCCTTTGATCTGAAGATTTTAGATGGAAAAGTATCATTTGCACTATTTCAAAGTAAATCTGCATTTTCGTATATCATCCCGTATATCATTCTCTAAAAAATGTCCTTCGAAGACCAAAAGTTGATGTGTTAGACTGTGAGAGGATATCTGACAATTCATAAAAAGAATTGACTGCCACTAGATAAGAGAACACGAAAGAAAAACAGAAAAAGTCCGTGCATTACCATGTTTTTATAAGGTATAGACTGAATATAAACAAGGGAATGTACGGATCGACTATTTCTATTTTTCTCGTGTGCTCTTATCTAATGACATTCAGTTACTTTATTGAATTGTCAGGTATCCTCTTACAGTCCCATATAGCAAATTTTGGTCTTGGAAGGAATTATTAGTGAGCAGAAATTCGGCCGTGTATCTGTTATCACTCGTCACATCAGTCAGTTATATAGAGGGATTACTCGTGTTTTCCTCTGGCGTTCGTCACTTCCGATTGAGGAAACCTGTATTACTCAGCTATCGTAGCAATGATCTCTGTATTAAAATTACATTTGGAATGTGTTTAACCAGCTCTATCACATATGTGATAATGACTGGCACCAATATTGTCCTTTAATTCATTTCGTCAGTTGCCGATGCATTATTTTGAGACCGACTGCAGTGACTGCACTTATATTTTGAGACAGACTATTTTTCTCCCTGGGGGGGGGGGGGGATTTTTTTTCTTAGACCAACTCACAGCAGAATAAGGGTAAAAAACATTTTTTCAGACATGATAAATTGACAATGTGTGTAGCGTGACGTATGCAATTTAGGTGCACGGATTCACGCAAATACATAAAAATTGGGATTTGTCCTTCTATTTTGGCATTGTTTGTTTACCTCATTAATTCAGTGAGTACTTATTTTGAGATCGACTGCACTTATTTTACGACCGACAATTTATTTCCCTGTGGGATTATTATAAATTTGTGTCGGATCTGGCAAGAATTGATTCCTTTTGGCGAACAAAGAAGGATCACGGTGAAAAATAGACGGTGAAGATTCCAAAATAGCCCTAGAACCGAGATGGAGGAAAAGCCTTATTTTCATATTGGTTGTCATTACGACGCGCCAGTAACGAAGAGAGAGCACTAGGGGTCTCTAAGACTTCGTTACTAAAGTAACTATGTTCTGTACTTAGTTGGATCCCATCTGAACAACAGAAACCTTACACCTGCAGTGAAGTGACTCTGACAAGTCCGTAGGCATACTACTCATACCACCTGGTAAATTTATCACTGGTCATGAGGTCAACGTACTACTTTTTCTACCAGAATCTTAGTTTGTAAACAAATAAACCAATGTAAAATGGCCTCGACACTTATAAAATTGGTGTTGTTTCAATGCTATGCAACCCAGTTAATCCCTTTAATCCATATCCTTGATTTGGAAAAGGTAACTGCGTTCATTGCATTCATGCGAAGAAGAACGGGTGTCAATTAGCTTTCAAGCGAAACTTTCGGAATGGCTTGTTAATAATTTTAAAAGTACACTTTACAGATTGTGTACTTCCTCCAGTAAGTAATATTACCAAAGCAAGTCTACAGCGTGTTAATACCGCAGAATAATTTAAATCGTTTAACGCCATAAAAATCAGTAGCGGCATGTGGGTTCACATTGTGAAAAATATACTGTTTACCGTACAAATTGAGCAATGGTATTAGTATTATGTAGAGAAATAAAGATCGACGCCAACTAGGAAATAAAACACTGATCATTTGGTTATATCAGACTTGGTTTCGGTGGATAGTCGAAGCAGGCAGAGATTTGATTGATTATCAAGTTGATTATATAGAAGAAATAAAGCAAAGCAAACAACTGAATAATATAATATATTATGACTGGGATTACCTGTATTGGAAACGCATTATTCTTTTTATCGAACCCTGTATCCATTCCATATAATTACAAAATAGCAATATTATTTACTCAACACGCGACCTCTCACATTTATTATACACTTTAAAGGATTAGGTAGCATACATTTGAATAGAAGAAAATGGCTAAAGTAAATTCGAAAAACATATTTATTGAGAAATGTCGAACACAAAAGGTAAGGACGTTCTTTTTAAATGATCAACATCAAATAATGATAACAACATGAAAACTAAATAATGGTTATAATTAAAGGGATCTTACAAATATATGTCCCTTTGGCTTGGTATGATTCTTCCGCTTATTCTTTATGCCTCGTTTAATAATAACTATAAACCAATACAATATCTACGCTTTGGATAATAGGTTAGCCCCACCCCATTTTTTAAAATTGAAATCTTTCAAATCTATGTCCCTTTGGTTTGGTATGAATTTTCTTTACGCATCGTTTAATAATAACCGACATACACCAACTTGCATTTTATACCAGTTAAACTTAGCTGGGAGTTTTGATAATAAGACAACGTCTTTCGGTTGTTAGCCATAAAAAGATTCATACACATATTTGTTGTTTACCAGTAAAGCTTTTCGTGTGGCATAAAAATTAGCTGTAAAGGTGTAGTTAAATAAAAGATCCACGAAGTCTAGTTTGAACAATTTTGAGGTAAAATGTTTTTCATCCAATATATTATCATCAAATAAGTAGTAGCGCTTCCAATATCTTCTTATATTATTTCTTATATTAGATATTATTTCTTTGTTAATTGATCAATAATTCTCCAATGCATGTTTTATGGACTACACATTAACTGTTAAAACACAATTAATTGGACTGTTTTTATGTTTCAATTTTCTTGGATAAATTTTCACCAGATGACCAAACATATCCAATTTTTCAACTTTATTGGCTAACACAGTTTCCTTAGTATTTAATAAGAGGTAATGCGTTTTGGAATTCTGTTAAAAATGTTAAAATATACTGGCCCTGCTTGATTTATCCATTCCGGCGCATAACGGCTGGCCACAGTTCGGCAGTTTCGGCGGCGCGGTGACTTGATTTAACCGAAGTCGACACAAGTTAGGCTTCAGCGGTAGTGGCGATCACCGGCGCAATATCGTGAACATGTCAACCAGATGAAATTCACGTTATTTAAAAATGCCATAAAACACACATTTTAAATTTAAACCATATGTTTTGAAGTTGAATTGGAGCTTCGTAAAACCAGATGTTCATATGCCATTTATTTTTTCTCGGTAGTATTAATAATAATAATACATATCATGTAACCGGTTTAATATTATCCGACACCATATTGTTTATCAGCCGGGTCACTTGATTTGCTTTGATACGGTAACCTGATCGGCTTACGCCTTGTAGAAACCGTCTCGCCCAAGCAGCCACATCGCGATTTGCATTATCAATACGCATAACATACGTTCAGGTTGGCCGTAAAGTCGCATGTAAAAGAAAGTCGCAGGGAAGGTGAGAGCGAGATAAATTTGGTTTAACGTTCACTGGACACAAACTATGTCATTTCGGGACTAACATGGTTCAGCGTAGGGGTCTTTAACAGTTGTATTTGTATATGAATTCACTGCTCATCAGGCATCCTCTTTTATGATATCCTTATTTAGTTTTAGAAAACTGATTTAATCAAATGTGTTTTAGAGACATTCTGAATCCACTGCTTAGACATCCCCATTTATGGTGTATTTAGTTCATTTTAGAAGACAGGTTGTTATTATGATATCTTAGTTTGTGTCTAATTGGATCAGACGCTGGCTCGCTAGCCCGGAGATCGCGTGTTCGATCCCTGCATAGGCCGAGAAAGTTATCGGAATTTTCCGACGTGGTTTCCCCTTGTCAGTGGTGAAGGACGGGGGGCCTGACAAGGACAGTTGTGTAGTCGTTCGGATGTCATGATAATCCGAGGTCCCGTGTATACATTGGCGTGCACATAAAAAAAACCCTTGGAATTCGATATAAGAGTAGAGGCCATAGTGTCGCTGCCCCGGCAAAATTTCCCTCATAGCACACTGGATGGCCCAGTATAGGAGCAGAAGAGTAAGACGCTAAACCACATTTTAGAAAACGTATTTAATCAAATGTGTTTTGAAGACATTGTGTACCTGTACATCATCAAATCTGCTTTTTTGAGATTCTTGGAGAAAGTGCAATTTTAATGTGAATCCACTGCACAGTCATCCTCACTTATGATATCTTTAGTTCGTTTTAGAAAACTGTTTTAATCCAATGTGTTTTGGAGACATTCTGTAGATATACATCCATCAAATCTGTTTTTTTTTTAAGCTTCAAGTCTGAATATCGAAAAACGAGTAGCTCGTATCAATAAACAAATAGAAAGTGCAGTTTTCGTGTGGACCCACTGCTCAGGCATTCTCATTTACCGGTATGATATCTTTAGTACGTTTTAGAAAACTTATTTTATCAAATGTGTTTGATCGAAAATCGATAAATGAAAATCGAGCTTATTATCATAACGTTTCGGTACGGAAGCTCAAATACGAACTACTTTTTGTTTTTCGATTTCCTATTTCTATTTTTAATTTTTTATTTTGAAAAATAATTTCTAATTTCTATTTTTAATTTTGTAGAATAATTTTTAATTTTGTAGAATAAATTAATTTTGTAGAATAATTTTTAATTTTATAGAAAATTAATTTTTAATTTTATAGAAAATTAATTTTTAATTTTATAGAAAATTAATTTTTAATTTTATAGAAAATTAATTTTTAATTTTGTAAATTAATTTTTAATTTTGTAAATTAATTTTTAATTTTGTAAATTAATTTTTAATTTTGTAAATTAATTTTTAATTTTGTAATTAATTTTTAATTTTGTAAATTAATTTCTAATTTTGTAAATTAATTTTAAATTTTGTAAAATAATTTATAATTTTGTTTTTCTCGAGGACCATTCGGCAAACCTCGACTGATTCCTTGATCATCATCGTGTCATGTTGCGTAGCTTGATATGCCTCTCCGCTATACGCCTGAGATTGTGGTCGTAGGTTTACTGATTATAAACACGTGTCGCTTAACAAAAACAGTTCTTAAAAAGGCGTGGTAGTCGCAATTTTCTTTAAAGGCAGCGCGTTTGGAAGGTGTGCAGCCGAGGTCACAAATAGACGAGGAAGGCCGAATACATGTATATACAAGCGTCTGTTATCAACGAAATGGGACCACTGAATAAAATAAAATGAAATGAAATGGGGTTTGACGTCCTATTGTTCTGCTAAGACTGGGCTAATGAAGACGGGCATACGCCATTCAGTGTGCTATGAGGGAAATTTTGCCCGGGCAGCGGCGCTACGCCCTACTCTTGTATCGAATTTCAACTGCTAAGGGGTCTTTTACCTGCACGACAATGTGTGGGCTTACGAGTTTTCATCGCATCCAAACGACACAACAGCTGTCGTTGTTAGGTCATCCGTCCTGCACCATTTACAAGGGGGGGGGGCACACCTGAAAATACCTGCACGCCAATGTGTGGGCCTTCGAGTTTTTGTCGCATCCGAACGACTCAACAGGTGTCTTTGTTAGGTCCTCCGCCCTGCACCATTTACAAGGGGAAACCACGCCTGAAAATATCGATGAACATTCTCGGCCGACAGTGTCTTACTCGCAGAGCCATCGTGGGTCCCATGGCGACAGGGAAATAAGTGTGGTTTAACGTCCTACTGTTCTGCTTCGACTGGACTAATGAAGACGGACATACGCCGTACAGTGTACTATGAAGGAAATTTTATCCCGACAGCGACGCTACGGCCTAAACTTATATCGAATTCCAACTGCGAAGAGATCTTTGACGTGCACTCCTATGTGTACACGGGACTCAATTTTTTGTCCCATCGCAACTACTACCAGTAAGTGAGTGTGAGAGAGAGAGAGAGAGAGAGAGAGAGAGAGAGATATGGGGTTTAAAGTCCACTTGACACAAACTAGGTCATTTCGGGACTAACTTACGGTTTAATTTTATTTCAATAATTCGCTTGCGAGGAGTCTTTTGCAGTGGGAGGAAACCGGAGGACCTGGAGAAAACCCACGAAGTTGGACAAGATGTAAATGAACCGGGGCGGTCTGATGGTTCTGAAAACAAATTTACAAAATTGAAAATTATTGTACAAAATTGAAAATTATTGTACAAAATTGAAAATTATTGTACAAAATTGAAAATTATTGTACAAAATTGAAAATTATTGTACAAAATTGAAAATTATTGTACAAAATTGAAAATTATTGTACAAAATTGAAAATTATTGTACAAAATCGAAAATTAAAAATAAAAATTCGAAATTACTTTTCTCAAAAATAAAAATAGGAAAAGAAATAAACAAAAATAGTTCGTATTTGAGCTTCCGTATTTCGGGATACTGGCGATTCTTTTTCAGAACTGGCGGGAAAAAATCGTAAAATTCTAATCGTATATTCAAGATTGACAATTACATTGAGTGTCAATCATAATCATGTGGCGAAATATTATAATTTAATCAACTCGCTGATAATCCGGAGTAATACTAACCAATTGTCTCGGATTAATGATTATTGGATTGATAATTGCCATTGATACAACTATAGCCCGTGTCAAGTCATTATTTACTCCTAATAATTAATCCAAGCGGTGATTTTTTTGATGTTTCGCCTCCTGTTTAAAAAAAAAAATAAACAAATGGAAATAATCAAAATGGCCATCAATTCCTTTAACGGTTGAATTCCATTACTTTGGCTTCAACGGCATGTAAAATATACAAGCATGATCAATCGGATATTATTATTTTCAATTATATTATCACCATTGGTCGGAAACGTCAGAACGAGTGAAATAGCCACGATTCTCGAGTGAGAATACGGTCCGTCATTTTTCGTTACCGTTGCCAAAATGCCCTAAATTGAACGACGAATCGGATTGTAGGAATCTCTTACAAATGAAATTTCTATCATTCTATCAGGGATTCCGATTCCGATACAGTTACGGTACCTGAAAATAGCAAGCCTATTGTACGCGCAAAACATACATTTATAGAAAAATTGGCGATCCTTGGGTGAGATTTGACGTGCAAATACCGAAAATATTGTGCAATACGGTGTGCGAATCTCCACTTTCATATTTTTATCGCAAATTGCGACTTTGGCGAACGACAGTGTGAGCCCTGGTGCGAAAAGACGAAGGACACCAAAAATAAAACCTGATGTTATGGGCTAATGTATTATGTAAAGACGGATTTTGCTGTTGTATAATTTATAGCTGTAATTGTTTTGTAATATATATGTCTACCTGTATCTGAGAAGTAAAATTATGTTATCATACATTTTTGACAGATAAAATATTCAAGCTAGCGGAAAAAATATTCCAGCTGGCGAGAAAAAAATTTGAACATTTTTTTATATAAAAATAATTATCCATTTTTACGGAAAAAAAATTAAAAGTCAGTGTGAGCCGGGCCAACAAAAGACAGATATTGGTGACGGTTACTTTCAGAAAACTTCTAGGTGCAACTATTCAAGCCCCATCCAATAGCCACCTTAAGATATTGTAACCACAAGCTAAAAATACTGGTTGGTTTTAGTAAATCGGTCAGATTCGTTTATTTTGTTTAAATTTGTGAACGCATTCTTGATCTGTCATTTTCCAAAAGGTTTTTGAAAGTGAGAGAGAAATGGGGTTTATTTAACGTCCACTCGACACAATCAAGGTCATTTCGGGACTCACATATCGTTCAATTTTTTTTTTCAATAATTCGCTTGCGCGTAGGCCCCGGATTAAACCAACGAGGTTGGACAGACGACCTTACTCCTTGTCACGTACACCCGGAGAATCGAAATCACGACTGTTGACTCATTGATAGACCTTATGATACAGCACGCGCGTGCTAACCATTCGGCAATCCATCCCCACCCCTTTCTAAAAGTGAATTCTAGAAGCAGTTACCATTATCTAACTATTGTTATAATACAGAACAGCCAGTGTAAACAATATCAATAAAGAATTCAAATTGTAACATTACCTTGACATTTCAAAGATTTCATTCTCTTTTCCAAACATGTTACCTTGTCTTTCAACAATTTGCATTGTGGTATTTTCTTGCGACGGGCATCAACCATAATGGCGAATAACGCAAAAATGAAAAAAAGCTCAAACCTCATATTTGCCACTTGTTATCGGTAGGTAAGCAAATTATTATGAAGTTATAGTTTTGAAATTCGCCTTTATATACCACAGCTAGTCTTTGAATTTGATCAACAAAGCATGACATTTTCACTCTGATTATTTTTCCACGAAAATATCGCTATTTATTAAATAAATTAACGAAATACATGTATGACCCCTCCTTTAAATTTTATAAATTGCATGAATGAAACTTTTTCAGATGTCAAAGAGATAATAGTCCGTATGGTTGATATTTAAATGGGGTCAATTTCATAAATTTCAAAGAAACCGGAGCATCTAGTTAATATCACCTTGTGAAGTTGTATCTAATATAATATGTTTCGTCATGTCGATAGCCAGCCAGTACGTGCTTTCCTATTTTTTAGTTCTTATCTTGGATCTGTAAATTTGACAACCAGTTAAAATATTGATTGAAATACAAGTTAACGCCGATAACTTCGGGTATGCCAACTCGATAACACAGTCAGTTAGCTAATCCGCAGATGATAAATGCTATTTTACAAACCCAGTCCATATATAATTTAATAATTAATTTTTGTTGGATTCTTATTTGTCAAGAACAGACTTAATATTTGTAAAAAAATAAGTATTGTGTAATTGAATTCTATTAATGCTTTTAATCGTAAAATTAAATCTAAATCTATGGTAATATTTTATTCATTACAGCGCAACAAAATAGATGCTCTAAATATAAATGGATTTACAAATAAATTTTCCATGATCTTTGATCGCATGCAAGAATTTAAATAGATTGGTTTGAATTTCATCAGATTACCAATAAGCGGAAGCTTTCGGGCCCAAGTGGTTAAGTTTTAAAATAATTTCTTGTTTTATAATATTTTATAGATGTTTTTGGTTTGGTTAGGGTATCCACAAAATTATTTTTAAGTTTTACAAATTTTGCTGAAGCGGGTGGGGGTGGGACTCGACGGACGGTAACGGGGTAAATTATTTTCAATACGAAAAAAACAAAAAGTTTAAATTATTCTTGAAATCTGTATTTTCATCATAACTTTAATCCGTCTAAACAGACAATTCAAACAAAGAAAACTATATTTTCTCAACAATTTGAAACAGTAATCCATAGTTAAATTCATTCAACTAAAGGCGTAATAGATAACATGAAATACAAATGCATAGTTAATTTCAATCCGCACCATGGAGATCTAGAAAAAAATCTCTTGATGTATTACAGCATAAAAATACATTACATGTAACATATTTACTCTGAGGGTGAGATTCGATGTTTTCGTCCCAACAAACCTCACATCGACCGTTTCACAGACCAGTTGTAATTTAAAATCTCTTTGTCATCTATATAAAGGATAAATTCAGAAATATTAATCAATTCGCAAAGGAAAAGTCACATAAATTTGGAAAAAAACGCATTAATACTTCAGAGTCCCTGGACCAATATGGGTGTACAATCTGCCTCACTGGGCTGATACGTCCTACCGAAAAAAATATGACAGTAATTGTAAATATTACCGATCTATATATAAACTTTACAAAAAGGTTTTGATTTGGATAAAGTTTCATGAAAAAAATTCACAATCATTTTTCTTACTTTGAACTTTCTCTGTTCACCGTGATTTTGTGTTTGACATTGAAATGTCACTCTACAGATTTTTTTGCACTAAGACTGCACTACTTCAACTCGACCATAGACCTACCTAAAACTGACTTATAATGAAACAACGACCATAATACACATATGCATTGCAACATTATATTCACTATATGATGGGACATGAGAGTCCCGTCGGGCCTGATGAAATGTACAATAGAAAAAGGTTGATCCTGATATTGCCAGGACGTTGACTACATGAAGTATTAGTCTTCAATGAAGTAAAAAGCAATTTTTAAAAGTAGGTCTTAAGTTTGCTTTTGAAAGTATAAATACCGGAACAGATCATTAAACATTTGGATTTTCACTCAATATATGCGACGAATCGCATGAAAAAGAACGTTGAGCAAAGAAAGTATTGGGTACCAAAAGTGTTGACTTAAGAGGGTAGAGGGGAAAGCACATATCGTTTGTGTAATACTGGATGTGGAACTGTGTTTTTAATGTTTTTAATATCAGAGTTAATATAACCTGTTCTACGTTTTAAGAAGACAAAGCATATAAATTTTAGTTTTAGGGAGGTTTCTTCACATCTAATGAACATGGACCGAACATTATTTTTATTATTCTTTAAGTGGCATTTAGTAACTGGGTAGATAAATAAACTATACACATACTCATGGAAAATAGCTACTGATTTATTTAGTATTTAGGCGACGTTTCGAAGAGTATTCTCTCAACGTTTTCATACTATTAGCTTGGAAACGTTGAGAGAATACTCTTCGAAACGTCGCCTAAATAAATCAGTAGCTGTTTTCCATAAGTATGTGTATAGTTGAACTATTTTTATTATTGCGTCCACTGGTATACTTTCTGTACTTTTAATGAATTCCCCCTTTCTCCGCCTCTGTAAGAAATCATATTTGATACAAAAATTTTAGATTCTTATCTATTTTATATCCACAAAAAGCTGTTTGATAAAAGAAAATGGGTTCGTACAGTAAAAGTATTTTAGTAGGCTACTATTTTGCAAACTAATTTTCTGAATTTATCTATCTTTAATTTCTTATCGGTTATTTTTCAAATGGGAGCCAATTTTAATTAACTTGCATGTTCACGAGTTTTATTTGAATTTTAAGATTTCGGTCTTTATATTTTTAATGGCGTAAAGAAATAATATTTATATTGTTTTTTGTTACACTTGAGTGTATTTTACTTTGATAATACACATGCATAGATAAATGCTTGTTTACGGCTGCACGACCCAAGATTAAAATAGTATGCAAAAAAAAATAAATAAATAATAACTTAACCAATCGTATACAAATATAGGCCTACAAGCATTTTTATTTTTGAAGATATTTTTTTTATTATTATTTATCAAAAAGTCACTATGACATAAACAAAATGCAGCGGTGCATGCTTTTTTTAAATCAAAGGTAATAACCACATATTGTAAGGTACATATCCCAAATATAAGGAAAATAATCTAGTTTCAAAATTACTTTACCGTGTCCTTAACTGATAAGAAGAAAACTGAAGTTTCGTATCTCAAACTTGGGTATCTCATATGAGACGTAATATAATATTATATGTTTCACTGTCCTTGTACTTTATGACTTCGGGGTCCTACATGTGTACTTTAGAAAATCGTGGGAATCATACACTAGGTTTTTGTCAACATTTTATTCATATCCAAAGTGGTGAAATTTCGACACTCATTGCGCTATAACACATTAATATATTCATAGTTCTATATCCAGCCTCATTGTTTAAAAAAAAACCTACCCGTAAACTGGGGCAACTCTAGCCCAGGGATTACATTGTCACAGGTTCAGAATCCTTCCATTTGTGTAAAACATATTTAGCGTATGCCAAAGTAACCCCTTACGTCTAAAGTTACTCTGGTTTACAGGAGAACAAAATGGGTTTAATTCATGAAAATTACTATTGAAATCCATGCTACATTTTCGCCTGACGAAGATTAACCACGAGTGTCAATTTATTAAATAGCTACAAAAATGATTTCGGAAAAAGTAACACATAACACTCTCAAGCATTAAACATAACAAAAAGCCTTTTCCGGCCCAAAATTGAACGAAGAGAAAGCATTGTCCACTGATTCGACAGTTAACCGCACTCTTAGCTTACCGCCAAGCACATGTAGGGGAGACCGGGGCACATTGAACCTAATATGTGTACATTGAACCACCACGGATATATCCTTTATATATACTATTCAAAAAAAGTAGGGGATATTTGATTTTGGGGGCATAATACTAAAATATGCAAATGACTACGAAAAAAGTCACTATAGAACCTAACAGAAGAAACATTTCCAGTTACATGTGACGCCCAAACGCACCAATAGCTACCGCATGGAATGCAGGTGATGCTTGGGATCATCATGGGGGTCCAACCCAAGATTTGCACGACTCTGACTTTGAATGTTACAGTCATTGTGGCATTGAATTCCAGGGTGGAAACATCAGTTTAATTGTTTTAGTGACCAGAAAACAAATTTTGATATGCGTCGGCTTACCCAAAATGAAAGGTTACGTGCCCTTGGCATGCTACAGATCGGCACAACACAGGCGGTTGTGGCGCGGACGATGAATGTTTCTCAGTCTGTCATAAGCAGGCTATGGTCCAGATACCGTGATACACAATCTGTACAGGACAGACCACGCTCAGGTCGGCCAAGGGCGACAACTCAAGCCCAGGATCGATTTATCCGTACCTTGGCCTTGAGAAATCGTGTCATCACAGCAAATCAGATCAGCGCTCGTCTTCAAACAGACATTGGTGTGAGAGTGAGTGGCCAGACGATTCGGAATCGACTGCATAGGGGTCACCTTCGCGCCCGACGTCCTCGCGTGATCCCTTGTTTGAGAGATCATCACATTCAGGCAAGAAGTCGTTGGTGTAGGGATCGTCAACACTGGGATAATCGACGCTGGAGCAATGTGATGTTTTCAGATGAGTCAAGGTTCACTGTTGATTTTTTGGACAGACGTAGGAGGGTGTGGCGTCGTCGAAACGAGCGCTTCCAAGACGTTAACGTCATCAGACATGATCGATTTGGGGGTGGTTCTGTTATGGTGTGGGGAGGCATCACTGTTGCTGGAAGAACGGCTTTACATGTTGTTGCAGGGCGTGTTACAGGCCAGTACTACCGGGACAACGTCTTGGCAGTCCATGTTGTGCCGTTCGCACGACGTCATGGCCGTCGTTTCATCTTCCAGGATGACAACGCAAGATGTCACAGGGCCAGGATCGTTACAGGTTACCTCCAACAACAGAACATCACCACATTACCTTGGCCAGCACTGAGTCCCGACCTCTCCCCCATCGAGCATGTCTGGGACATGCTTGGACAGAGGTTACGTCAACGTCAACAACGTCCTGCCAATGTCCAAGAACTTGCTGCTGCGTTGCAACAGGAATGGGACAATCTGGACCAAAATGACCTTAGACGTCTCATTAGGAGTATGCCACGTCGGATCAATGCTTGTTTGGCAAACAGAGGAGGATTTACCCGTTACTGACTTGGTTGTGATGCTGTGGTAACTTTGCTGTTTGACCCCGGGTATCATTTTACCCTTATAATGGTCAGTCTGTGCCTTACTTAGTCTAACGATCATTTGGAATAAATCGATGAATGTGAACTTCATTTCATTTTGTCATTTGTTTCTTCGTCAGTTTCATTAGGTGACTTTAATAACACTTAAAAATCAAATATCCCCTACTTTTTTTGAATAGTATATAATAATAGGCAACCCAAGACTACACAGACGTGAAATAACTTATTAAACCTATTTCCCCGTCAATAGACAGTAACAACATGCTGTCAATTATTTTTTAGGCAATGATTTTTTCAAAAGAGCTCTTAAAAGTGAAAATGCACTACTTCCACTTATCATTTTCCATACATGTTAACTGTTTAGTCTAGGAAATTCTTGTACTTAAAATCAGTTCATACATGTCTAATCTACAATCCAGATAAAAGGGCTTGATCCATAGAGGGCATATTTAATTTTTTTTAAATTTTGATCATGAAACTGTGATTGGGCAGATTGAACCACTGTCAATGGGGTACTTTGAACCATGGTTCAATGTAGCCCAGTGTATTATAGACTATATATCATTTGATAATTTGCTCAGCCTAGGAAATTATTGTACTTACAATCAGTTCATATTTGCAATCCAGATAAACAAGGGCTTGATCCATTTTGGATTTTTTCAAAATTTGATCATAAAACTGTGATGTGACAGATTGAATTGAACCACTGTCAATGAGGTACGTTAAACCACTGGTTCAATGTACCCCATTGCATTATAGTTTATATATAAACTTTGAAAATAAAAACAATATTAGAAGATCAATTGACCCAACTCTGTAGGCCTGTCATATAAACGGAATTAAAACTTCATGGGAGCAGTGTTCGAAACATGGCTGTGACATACAGGGGCGCAATGGGCCTCCCTGACTAAGAGTCGCTTGTTAGCAAATCAGGCTGTCCAAATTTAGACAGAATATTGGACAAATTTTGGTTTGTTTCACTGCAAAAGTTGACTGGGATCCCATTATCACCCCAAACTGCCAACTTAAGTGCAATTTATGGCGATTTGTAGGCGCCTAGGGAATCCGGACTCCTGTGGAGATTTGTTCTTAACTAAACACTGATTGTTTGCAGATTCATTAGATCACTACGAAACAAGTGACTAGGTTTGTGATCCAAATTCACATCTATGTTTAACATGGAATTTTTACCACTGTTCAACGTGCCCCATTATGTGGTTGAACCTGCCCCGACTATTTTGTACAGCGGGGTACATTGAACAATTACAGTCAAGTGGATTAAAATGTGATATACAATAGCAACTATGATATGTCTTCAAACAATACAATAAAGTAAAGAGATCTTCTAATAAAAACATTTGATATCTAAGGAGGACAACCATGTATGTGGAAAAAAATGGTTCAATGTGCCCCGCTCTCCCCTACATTTGATAAAGATCATAAATATATTACACTGACACTGTAAGCCTATGATGGTAGGGAGCCACGGTTGCCAAGTGGGTAAAGCGCTGGCTCGCTAGCCTGGAGGAAGCGGCTCTCTAGTCGTTCGGATGGTACGAAAACCCGAGGTCCCGTGTCTGGCATGTACGTAAAAGATCCCTTGGGCCTTGATGTCAACTAGTTCCATCTCCATCATTATGTACGGAACTACTGTGTACGATCATTCAAAATAAAAATAGGGTTTCAACAAAACATTAGGCCTAAGCTGTCTTAAATTGCCTAACAATCAATACATTTTTAACAGATTAAGAATTTCATTCTGGGACAATATTCTGAGGGCCGTACGGCGAGTTTTCTGCTCTAGAAATACAGCCATGCTGGTGTCTCTTTTTTGTTAAAAGACCACATGACACCAGACCCAGGAATTATATTGGTGAAAGTGGACATAGAACTTTGTGAGGGGGAATGGGTTGAAATTTAAACAAAAGCCTATGTGTTTTTTTTTGGCAATTTAACCTAGAGGGCGCCTCTAAATTAAATCTTGCTCAAAGTACATAGCACCTGTTGATTCAAAGATAGTTTTTATGAAATATCTCATTTTTAGTGAAACGTGGACATAGAACCAGTTAATCCTCAGCCCACGACTTATAGATGACTAGAGCGATAGTGATAGGGATTTCAGAAGATATCACATTTGTTTTATTACATGGCGGGAAGCGGATTGTTGAAAGCCTCAAATGGGGCCACATTCTTTAAAATCACCGCATTGATGTAGCATGCCACCCCAATAGTTGCAGGAGAGGTTTTTTATGAGGTGCAGAAAACGATTTGCAGCTGTTATTGACCTTATCTCATATTCATCCGTTTAACATCACCAATTAAAAATAGGTCCAGTATTGCCTTCAACTATGAACACACTCTAAAAGTCCTATACGTTCCCCTCACCCACGTCTCTTTTTTGTTTTACAAATAATTTCAGAATCAATAAAATGGTATCAATGATGTTTGATACCACTGAAAAATAATACATCTAAAATTGATTAAACCACATAGGGTAGTAATGAGAAATATTACATTTTGAATCCGTGTCAATGATAACGTACATTTACTCAAAATGTTTCTTCCAATGGATCATCATTTAACTTGAAAACAAGGGAAGCAGTCAGTCGATCGAAGAAAAAAGACTTTTTTTTTAAAAAAACCCAACACTTTTCAATATGACAGTAGTGGTTCGGTCATGCATTTACGTCAGAGGGTGTCATCCGTTCTTTGAAAGTAATGATTGGGCCAAATTTGAACAAAGTCCATCTAGATTTGCGGCCTGTAGGTAGAGTGTTGACAGATAAAAAGTAAAAAAACAGACCTATAAAAATATATTTTCTAAAACTGGAGGAATTTTAATTGTTTCTTTCTTTATTACCATCTTGCCTGGGTAGTCTTTTGCTGCACATTAAATGATCGAACAAGATCACCTTGAGATACAATACAAGGCTGGAATGAAGATTTACTATGCGAATGGGTATCTGAAGCATATTCAAAGGATATATGCGAGCTATTGATCACCCATAAAGAAGATATTTATCCCCCTTATAATATGACTTTTGATTTTGAATCTTCTGATGAAGAATATAAGAATAAACTAACATCTAAACATGTCTCTTGTTTACTGTTTTTTCCAGATCTTTTGAAAAGTACTGTTATAATCAATCTGATTAAAATACAGATCTATATTTCGTTTCGTTTTTTATACTTTCGATGGAATACATTACATGAATATCTGACCGGTTGTAGTGGGGGTGGCGTCAGAGGTCATACAATCGGTTTTTTACCCTATGACGTCAGACATTGATTAATCAACCAGCGTTGGCAAGAATTAGCCGTAACAGACCGTTTCATTGGCTAATCCTCCACATTAACCAGAACGCGGCTTATATAACAACTCTTCCAGATCCTAGTATTATGAAGACGAAATTTTGAACTACATCTGTGTTTTAATCAGATTGCATTATAATTTAATATTTTGAATGACGAAACTGGTACTTAACGAAAAAAAGCTAACGAAAAGCCACTTTTCAGGTCAATTTTGAATTAAGTGGTTTCTGTCCCCAAAAATACATTTTACCCCCAATACAATGGGAATCTGATACACATATTTAGAGATGTGCAGCGAAATTAAAAAGTAATGTTTTTATCAAGCTCTAAGAAAATCATCATTTAAATCAACGTGAACACATTTCCCGCCCTCCCCCTTACACACACGCACACCTGCAACCACCTACCCCACCTCGCCACAAATGAAAACAGTTGAACAGGGGCATCATAAACACTTAGAGATGGACAGTCCTAGTAATATATGTTTTATTAATATTTAACATGATCATTTGTGTCAACATGATCACATTTTCCCCCAATTGTAGACATTGGACCCACATATCTCGAAAACGCCCCCCCCCCCCCCTCAAACGCTTGATCACCAAGCAGATTTGGAATCTAAGTACAACTTCGTCTCATAAATTCACAGCTCAGGTGGCGATTCCCCTCCTTCAGCCACCGGACTAATAGTTATAAGATAGTATAAGAATGGAGACATTATGGACTCGAGCGTCATAGATGCAACAACTGTTTAGATAGCGACTTATAATAACTGAGCTTTTAATTTTTTGGGACAGGCCTGGGGTGACTTGTCTCTCGAGGATGCTTACTTGATGTCATGGAAATAATGGATGTAGCAGTTTCATTTTATTCAACTGTATGGGAAGCCCACGGTGTAATAATTTTTGTTTTGGAAGTTTACATGCCAAATGACATTCCATTTATGGCTTAGTTTTAAATATGAGATAGTATTGTTCTTTTATGTTAATGGGTTTTTTTATGTATCATATTGTACAACAAGTTAAATTTGAGCAATTATGAATCTTAAATTTACAAATACTTTTTTTCGGGTGATTTGAAGTACCAATCTAAGGGGGAATAGGTTTCTACAAAAAGTATAAACGGTTCCTATAAAAAGGTATAAAAGGTTTAGATTTTTCTTGTACATTAGTTAGGCAAATGTCAGCCATCTTTGATTTACCAGATTTTACCGCTTTGAGGCAACCTCCGAGCTAGCTCATTAGTTCAGGTCTCTATTGACTGAATAATCCCGGCTCTATTGTTTTCTGGATTTTCATAAATCGTGCTGTTTACTTGATAGGAACCGGTCCAACACGACCTAATTGTGCACGTTTAAATACGTTTACCAACAGCAGAGAGCAGAAAATTTCCACAATAATATTAATATGTACCAGAATTTGGCGATCTTGTTTCGTAATGCTTAGCAATGATGTCCAGAATATTAATTAACTACAATTTTAACTCACAGACTTCGCCTATTCATACCCACACGTTGTCTTTGTACGTGTGTTTACAAAATAACAAAAAAAAAGTTTCCCGAATAACCAAAATATTTCTAACGAAATCTTCATCAGATTCCACTGACACTTATTTTCTGTTATCCGTTATTATTATTTTATTATCTATTTTATCTATACACTATTATTGGGTAAATTTACATGATTTACATTATTATTTTCAAATACGGATTGGTACGGTAATACGTACGTTGCAATCCCTGAGTGACATTTAGACGGTTAAACAAAACAAAAAGCGTTAGATGCCTCGCCGAATGTCTGTTAATAAAAATGAATTGTCTTTAAGACAGACTATTTACAAGAAAGGGATAATGTCGGAATGAAATGAAAAGAAAGTAATGTAAACTTTAGATTGATCGATCTTAATAAGTGTCGATCTAATATACTTTTTCTATAATACTACTATGAATGTCTATTGTCTGATATTTTATTATAACTGTTATTATGAAATATTGGGCCTTTACGAAATGCAAAAACAGATACAGCAGTTTCGGGCCCATTTATTTTTTTTAACTCTAACGTTGACGTTGCCCTATGATATTGTGAGAGTGTAGACACGAGATCGATTCAGTTTAGCAGTATAACTGCAAATATGCGTTTGGCAGTTTCAAAACATTAAATAATATTTTATTCATACTCACTTTCACATGTTGTCCCCGTGAACCCTTCTGAGCAGTCGCAGGTAAACCCATTATCTGTTTGCCTACATGTTCCCGAATTCCGACAAGGACCCGAGTCACATGGATTAACACTAACAGGAGCTGTAAACAGAAATATAGTTTTTAATATTATGCATGTGTATAAACTGTCATAATAGTTGTAAAAATAACTTGGATAAGAGCTAACTACTATCATTCAATATAAATAATATACATTTTTAATTTACAAGGATTTTCATTTACATGGTTTAACTTACGTAACTGGAGCTGTAAAAATAAATATAGATTTTATATTGTTCGTGTATTTAAACTCTCATAATAGTTTTTCAGAAATGTAAAAATAACTTGGATAATCACTAGCCTTCAATATATTGTTTTTCGACGTTCTATTTACATAGATGTAAACATTTATAAGAGATTATTTCTAAATTAACGAGAATATATTTTTGCTAGAAACAAGAAATTGTAGACGTATTTTGTACGGATAGCATGTAGATAAATTAAAATGCAAACCCTAACCCTAGCTTCTGTCAATTATGAGCTGTCAATGACATATAGAGGTTTGGTGTTGCCCGGGGCCATCCCCTTGGTCGTTTTCAACTAAGACTATAGAAAACGACAAAGTACTTTAAATAAAGTACAGATTTTCCGGCGTGGTTCCCCCTTGTCAGTGATGCAGGACGGAGGGCCTGACAAGGATAGCTGTCTAGTCATTCGGATGAGACGAAAAACCGAGGTCCCGTGTACACATTGGCGTGCACGTAAAAGATCCCTTGACAGTTGGAATTCGATATAAGAGTAGGCCGTAGTGCCGCTGTCCGGGCAAAATTACCCTCATAGCACATTGTGTGGCGTATGCCCGTCTTCATTAGCCCAGTCCGGAGCAAAACAGTAGGACGTTAAACCCCATTTCATTTCATTTAAATCAAGTAGGTCAGTACGTACACCAGAGATAAAATCGAGCATTTCAAACTAAAAAATAAACTATGTTTTAATTTCACCCTTTGTTTGGATTCAACCCCATAATGGATGCCCGGGGGTGTCGCTCCCTCTGCCCCACTGCGGGCTGCAAACCTTGGACGTGCACCTTGTTTCTTTACTTAATAGTGGTATCTCATGTGTACAGTCACATTAAAGGACACATAGGGAATTATATTGTGGTCAGCTATGTCAGTCGTCTGTTAACGTAATGCAAGCCAGCGATCTTGAAACATTAGAATTCTAATTTTTCTTTATTCACATAGAGACAAATGAAAATAAGCAGTGGTTTATCAGGCCTTTAAATTACGGAATAATATTTTAAAATAATATTGTTTATATTAATAAAACACTTATGAAGCTGTGTTGCTTTAACAAAGTCTTTTTTAAGCCTACAGATTAGAAACCCAATTTCGCACAACTGTTTTTAAGGCCAGATGGAAATCGTCATAAATGTCAAGTAAATGCTATGGTTATAGCCCAAATTCCGAACTTCACATATAATTACATATTAGAGAAAATGCCTTCATTTCTTGACAAAAAAAGTGTATTGGTTACATTTGGATTTAAACAACAATACCCACAACATGGGAAGGCAATGAATTTTGGAAATCCATTAACAGTACAAGGAGTTTCTCCTTTATCTCAGCAATTATTGATAACAGAATCTACTTTAAACAATATGTCAATCAATAAAATGAATAAGATTGAACAGCGCACAAGGGCCTAGAACAATAGTCTCCTTTTTTCAGATAGGATTTGGGGCTAAAGTTCTCATAACAAAAATTGAATAATACTGAAAGGAAGTGTCAATTGTATTGAATACAACAGATATCAATTGGAGTGTAATGTCGTATTGTTACGCACAAACCGGGTAATGAAGGCAAGCATACGGCATGCATTATGCTAATGGGAGAAATTTGGACATATTTCGAATTCTAACCGTCAAGATTTCTGTTAAGTGCACTCTAACGTGTGGACGGTACCTTGGTTTTACGCCCCATTCGGTCGCTACCCTTGCAAAGCCCCCCGTCTTGCACCACTGACACGGTCATATAGTCAGTGCCTTACTCACTGGGTCACCGCGGCTCCTTTGCACTTGCATGGAAACAGGAATATAAGTTGTACATGTATAATTATTTAAGGGAGCTGCAGCGCCTAAGTGAATAACATTCTGGCTCACTAACCATGATATCTCGGTTCGCTTCTGGTGTTGGCCGAAACAATTCCGTGGGAATATTCCGGCGCGATTCATCTTTGAGGTTCAAATCACCCGCCAATTCACTAGGCCGCATAACATCGCGGTTATTTCGGCCTCGCCCGAGTAAGCCGTTTAAATGACGTCATCGGTAACCAGAATACACCCGTGAAGGCTCAGTAGTGCGGCGCTATTAATCGAACGCACCCCTCATAACACTGCGAAATAATAAATTAATTGCACCCGTTTGTGTCCCGTTTATGATTGAAATTAATCGGAAATAGTTTAAAATTTTCTCATCTATTCTATACTGATCCGAAATTGTAGTTAGGTGGAACATGTAGCAAAATATTTACGCTAGAAATTCTGGCTGCGTGCCTATTTCTTTAGCAGCGCTATTTACCAGTAGATTCATTTTATTTGTACATCTTTGACTTCGTGGGATGTAAATATACACGATGTTGTAGAATACCAACTTGTATGTAGACATCAGGCGCGGAATCAAGGGGGCGCCAAGTAAGGGCCCCTACGGTTCACACAATCATTAACAAGTATGTCATGACCTTTATGTCAACTTGCATACAACTGCTTTGCGTCGAGATAACGATCGGCGCGAACAAGTATATAGGCAATACGAGCTGTGTTCTACTGGGGCGCTCAGTGTTCTTTTATGCATTGAACAATATCCTTCCCCCACCCCCTTGCATTTCACAGCTTCTAGATTTACTGGAAAATTATAAATTTATTTCTATAAGGGTTACATCAGATGTTTCTTGTCAACATAAGTCAGGGAACAACAATTGCAAACCATACGAAATTATATGAAATCGAGAAAGTTTGGACGGACTGTGGCACTACTCGCTACACTTATTTCAAATTCCAACTGTCAAGGGTTCTTAATGCTACAAGTTTATGAAAGTCACAAAGAAATATTTTAAAATATGAAAGGCCTGAATGGGTTGTAAATAGCTCAATTTTACACCGTTTTTCACATTTAAATCGAAATGGCGCAAAAATGAAATCGAAATTAAAAAAACGGCTTCCGACATTTTTTACGCCTTTACATGGCGCAACTTCTTACTTTTTACTTATTTTTAAAAAAATAATATTTACTTTCGAAAAGACGTTCCTAACCGCCAAAATTGTAGTTTTGGTCAAAATTACGTCATTTCCGCTGCTGACAGAAAACTTTATCGGTAATACAAAAAGTTGAGACTTTGCACCATTGAGCATATGAACTTTGTTTTATACAAATCGAGCAATAAATAATTAACCTAGAACCCATAAACTGAATTAGCCAATAGCGGCCAAGGTGAATTACATGCTCAAATTACATGACCCTTTAATTATAGGTAAAGCGCTATAAAAAATATTAATAAATAAACAAGTCTTTTGTCAAAATTAAAATTTTCAAAATTTGGCGCCTAATATCTTCGAAGATTAATCGAAAACCAAAAATCTAAACAATCGTAGCTATTTGCCGTGAGTCAGGCTATGTCAAAATGTATCAAATGTTAAAATCCGACAATTATTGTTGATATTACGGCAATATTTCAAAAAACGAAAACTTCGGTGATTTCGGACATTTCGCATTGTCACAGAAAGTTCGAAATAGCTTTAATGTCTAAGTCACACCCACTTTCCCAGTCAAACCGAAGACTTCGCGTTGATCCGACAAATAGTTTCTGAGATATACTCAAGTGGAAAAAAAAAAAATAATAATAAGAATAATAATAATCTTAACAAAAACAATAGTGTTTCACACTGACGCAGTGTGAAACCCTAATAATCTTAACAAAAACAATAGTGTTTCACACAAGCTACGCAGTGTGAAACCCTAATAATAATCCGAACGAAAACAATAGTGTTTCACACTGGCTACGCAGTGTGAAACCCTAATAAGAACTAGAACTGCGAAGCAGTAATGACGGGTTTCACCGGTGCCACGTTACCCTTGAACTTATGTCACTCCCGGTGCCACGTTATCCTTGAACTTATGTCACTTCCCGTATCAATGAAACCGTTAAACAGATTTCCACATAAGCATTGCACAAATAGATGCAGAATCAAGCAAATCTAGCAATATCAATTGCATCTATACATATGTTACGATGTGTTACATATGTCAAAAAAGTGATCCTGACAAAATTTGTTACTAATTACCGATAAGTTAGCTAACTTTATAATAGGAAATTAAAATGGGAAAAAAATCTGTAAAAGTCATCCTGACAAAATTGGTTATTTCTGAACAAGGGAAGATGCTAGAAGCCATTTTTGGACATCTATATGATCATATTGATCCAATTTATATGTCCATTGGAATCAAATATCATAATGCTAAACCAATAATAAATATAACTCACTTCAAAATTTGAAAGCTAAAAATACAGTTTTTGTCCAAATGACATTACTTCCGGTGATAATGAAAATGTTAAATTAGTTCTATGAAATCATGGCATAAGGCGTCACATGGTGAAAATTGTATGAAAATCGAATAATAATTTACACTTTTATAGACCAAAAACCTTGAAAAGTAACTTGAAGAAAATCGTCTATTTCTCTGCAACCGTACAAGTTAGAAACGTTTATATGGTATCTGTATGATCGTATGGGTTCATTCTATTTGTTTTTTTGGAATCAAATATCACAATTTTAAAAACATTACAGATCAGACTCATTCGAATAAAATATTGACCAAATGACGTCATTTCCGGTGATAGAAAGATGTTGTATTGGCTTGACCTAGTCTAAATTGGCATAAGGCATCAAATGGTAAAAACAAATTGAAAATCGAATGATACTTGACTCTTTTACAGGCAAAATAATTTAAAACATGACACATGCAAAAATTGCCTATTTCTCGGCAACCGCTCACATTACAAACTAATTTTGACATACATTCTCTTCGTATGGATTATTGCTAAATATACAAGCATGCTCAATCGGATATTATTATTTTCAGGTATATTATCACCATTGGTCGAAAACGTCAGAACGAGTGAAATAGCGACGATTCTCGAGTGAGAAAACGGTCTGTCATTTTTCGTTACCGCCGCCAAAATGCCCTAAATTGAACAACGAGTCGGATTGTAGGAATCTCTTACAAATGAAATTTCTATCATTCTATCAGGGATTCGGATTCCGATACAGTTACGGTACCTGACCAGCGCTGCCAGGCAGGATACGCCCACATTTTCGAGAGATGGATAGAGAATAAGCTAACAAGAAAGTGATTTTTCCTACAATCAAGGGCCATAAATCAGGAAATTACAATTCGATATGCGCGAATATCGAAAGGAACTGAGATCTTTGTGTTATAAACTTATATTTCAAGTTTCAACAAAATCGGATAAAAATTGTGACCTCTATAGGGTCCACAACCTTGATATACCTTTTCATAACGCGACAACACGACAGTATTGACACAATCATACGACACTTACTCTGTCGTAACATCGTGTTAGTTTTGTCGTAACGTCGAGATGTCGGCTTAGTCTCTTTCTCCAAGTCACAAAAATACAACTGTACTCATTACATCATATAAGTAGCAGATTAGATAAATATAAACAAGACTCGTCCAAAAGAGATAATAGGAACACTTTGATTAATTATTTGTTTTCTCCAAATAATGAAACATTTTGCGCCCAAAAGTCAATTATATTTGGTATTACTATTATATTCAAAAATCTAGAATTACAATAGCAGGGCCAAAGTAAATTAGCTATGTCATTTCCTTGAATTAGAAGTGGTGTCGGGAGGTATCGAACAAGTTAGCATACATTGCCTTGTGTACGACACCCAACAATACTTCGTGGGCTGAGGATTAACTGGTTCTATGTCCACTTTTTGTCAAACTGAGAAAATGGGTGTGAAGTTTTGCATCGCTGTATTTTGAAACTCATTGAATTTTTACCAAATTTTCACTGTTGTGGAAGCTGACAATATAAGCAGCTGACAGGGTGTGTGGTGGTTTTTAATGCAGTGGTATCCGATCTAGTCAAACCGAAATACTATAAATGGAGATGGGACTTTGTGACTTACAAAATTTTATGAATTTATCAGGCACAAAGTTCTGAATTTATCAGGCACAAATTTCTATCTAGGAGATAGAACCTTGTGTCTCAAGACGATCCGAATCACATAGTTCTATATCCAGCCTCATTGTTTAAAAAAAACCTACCCGTAAACTGGGGCAACTCTAGCCCAGGGATTACATTGTCACAGGTTCAGAATCCTTCCATTTGTGTAAAACATATTTAGCGTATGCCAAAGTAACCCCTTACGTCTAAAGTTACTCTGGTTTACAGGAGAACAAAATGGGTTTAATTCATGAAAATTACTATTGAAATCCATAATACATTTTCGCCTGACGAAGATTAACCACGAGTGTCAATTTATTAAATAGCTACAAAAATGATTTCGGAAAAAGTAACACATAACACTCTCAAGCATTAAACATAACAAAAAGCCTTTTCCGGCCCAAAATTGAACGAAGAGAAAGCATTGTCCACTGATTCGACAGTTAACCGCACTCTTAGCTTACCGCCAAGCACATGTAGGGGAGACCGGGGCACATTGAACCTAATATGTGTACATTGAACCACCACGGATATATCCTTTATATATACTAGGGGATATTTGATTTTGGGGGCATAATACTAAAATATGCAAATGACTACGAAAAAAGTCACTATAGAACCTAACAGAAGAAACATTTCCAGTTACATGTGACGCCCAAACGCACCAATAGCTACCGCATGGAATGCAGGTGATGCTTGGGATCATCATGGGGGTCCAACCCAAGATTTGCACGACTCTGACTTTGAATGTTACAGTCATTGTGGCATTGAATTCCAGGGTGGAAACAGTGACCAGAAAACAAATTTTGATATGCGTCGGCTTACCCAAAATGAAAGGTTACGTGCCCTTGGCATGCTACAGATCGGCACAACACAGGCGGTTGTGGCGCGGACGATGAATGTTTCTCAGTCTGTCATAAGCAGGCTATGGTCCAGATACCGTGATACACAATCTGTACAGGACAGACCACGCTCAGGTCGGCCAAGGGCGACAACTCAAGCCCAGGATCGATTTATCCGTACCTTGGCCTTGAGAAATCGTGTCATCACAGCAAATCAGATCAGCGCTCGTCTTCAAACGGACATTGGTGTGAGAGTGAGTGGCCAGACGATTCGGAATCGACTGCATAGGGGTCACCTTCGCGCCCGACGTCCTCGCGTGATCCCTTGTTTGAGAGATCATCACATTCAGGCAAGACGTCGTTGGTGTAGGGATCGTCAACACTGGGATAATCGACGCTGGAGCAATGTGATGTTTTCAGATGAGTCAAGGTTCACTGTTGATTTTTTGGACAGGCGTAGGAGGGTGTGGCGTCGTCGAAACGAGCGCTTCCAAGACGTTAACGTCATCAGACATGATCGATTTGGGGGTGGTTCTGTTATGGTGTGGGGAGGCATCACTGTTGCTGGAAGAACGGCTTTACATGTTGTTGCAGGGCGTGTTACAGGCCAGTACTACCGGGACAACATCTTGGCAGTCCATGTTGTGCCGTTCGCACGACGTCATGGCCGCCGTTTCATCTTCCAGGATGACAACGCAAGATGTCACAGGGCCAGGATCGTTACAGGTTACCTCCAACAACAGAACATCACCACATTACCTTGGCCAGCACTGAGTCCCGACCTCTCCCCCATCGAGCATGTCTGGGACATGCTTGGACAGAGGTTACGTCAACGTCAACAACGTCCTGCCAATGTCCAAGAACTTGCTGCTGCGTTGCAACAGGAATGGGACAATCTGGACCAAAATGACCTTAGACGTCTCATTAGGAGTATGCCACGTCGGATCAATGCTTGTTTGGCAAACAGAGGAGGATTTACCCGTTACTGACTTGGTTGTGATGCTGTGGTAACTTTGCTGTTTGACCCCGGGTATCATTTTACCCTTATAATGGTCAGTCTGTGCCTTACTTAGTCTAACGATCATTTGGAATAAATCGATGAATGTGAACTTCATTTCATTTTGTCATTTGTTTCTTCGTCAGTTTCATTAGGTGACTTTAATAACACTTAAAAATCAAATATCCCCTACTTTTTTTGAATAGTATATAATAATAGGCAACCCAAGACTACACAGACGTGAAATAACTTATTAAACCTATTTCCCCGTCAATAGACAGTAACAACATGCTGTCAATTATTTTTTAGGCAATGATTTTTTCAAAAGAGCTCTTAAAAGTGAAAATGCACTACTTCCACTTATCATTTTCCATACATGTTAACTGTTTAGTCTAGGAAATTCTTGTACTTAAAATCAGTTCATACATGTCTAATCTACAATCCAGATAAAAGGGCTTGATCCATAGAGGGCATATTTAATTTTTTTTAAATTTTGATCATGAAACTGTGATTGGGCAGATTGAACCACTGTCAATGGGGTACTTTGAACCATGGTTCAATGTAGCCCAGTGTATTATAGACTATATATCATTTGATAATTTGCTCAGCCTAGGAAATTATTGTACTTACAATCAGTTCATATTTGCAATCCAGATAAACAAGGGCTTGATCCATTTTGGATTTTTTCAAAATTTGATCATAAAACTGTGATGTGACAGATTGAATTGAACCACTGTCAATGAGGTACGTTAAACCACTGATTCAATGTACCCCATTGCATTATAGTTTATATATAAACTTTGAAAATAAAAACAATATTAGAAGATCAATTGACCCAACTCTGTAGGCCTGTCATATAAACGGAATTAAAACTTCATGGGAGCAGTGTTCGAAACATGGCTGTGACATACAGGGGCGCAATGGGCCTCCCTGACTAAGAGTCGCTTGTCAGCAAATCAGGCTGTCCAAATTTAGACAGAATATTGGACAAATTTTGGTTTGTTTCACTGCAAAAGTTGACTGGGATCCCATTATCACCCCAAACTGCCAACTTAAGTGCAATTTATGGCGATTTGTAGGCGCCTAGGGAATCCGGACTCCTGTGGAGATTTGTTCTTAACTAAACACTGATTGTTTGCAGATTCATTAGATCACTACGAAACAAGTGACTAGGTTTGTGATCCAAATTCACATCTATGTTTAACATGGAATTTTTACCACTGTTCAACGTGCCCCATTATGTGGTTGAACCTGCCCCGACTATTTTGTACAGCGGGGTACATTGAACAATTACAGTCAAGTGGATTAAAATGTGATATACAATAGCAACTATGATATGTCTTCAAACAATACAATAAAGTAAAGAGATCTTCTAATAAAAACATTTTATTTCTAAGGAGGACAACCATGTATGTGGAAAAAAATGGTTCAATGTGCCCCGCTCTCCCCTACATTTGATAAAGATCATAAATATATTACACTGACACTGTAAGCCTATGATGGTAGGGAGCCACGGTTGCCAAGTGGGTAAAGCGCTGGCTCGCTAGCCTGGAGGAAGCGGCTCTCTAGTCGTTCGAATGGTACGAAAACCCGAGGTCCCGTGTCTGGCATGTACGTAAAAGATCCCTTGGGCCTTGATGTCAACTAGTTCCATCTCCATCATTATGTACGGAACTACTGTGTACGATCATTCAAAATAAAAATAGGGTTTCAACAAAACATTAGGCCTAAGCTGTCTTAAATTGCCTAACAATCAATACATTTTTAACAGATTAAGAATTTCATTCTGGGACAATATTCTGAGGGCCGTACGGCGAGTTTTCTGCTCTAGAAATACAGCCATGCTGGTGTCTCTTTTTTGTTAAAAGACCACATGACACCAGACCCAGGAATTATATTGGTGAAAGTGGACATAGAACTCTGTGAGGGGGAATGGATTGAAATTTAAACAAAAGCCTATGTGGTTTTTTTTGGCAATTTAACCTAGAGGGCGCCTCTAAATTAAATCTTGCTCAAAGTACATAGCACCTGTTGATTCAAAGATAGTTTTTATGAAATATCTCATTTTTAGTGAAACGTGGACATAGAACCAGTTAATCCTCAGCCCACGACTTATAGATGACTAGAGCGATAGTGATAGGGATTTCAGAAGATATCACATTTGTTTTATTACATGGCGGGAAGCGGATTGTTGAAAGCCTCAAATGGGGCCACATTCTTTAAAATCACCGCATTGATGTAGCATGCCACCCCAATAGTTGCAGGAGAGGTTTTTTATGAGGTGCAGAAAACGATTTGCAGCTGTTATTGACCTTATCTCATATTCATCCGTTTAACATCACCAATTAAAAATAGGTCCAGTATTGCCTTCAACTATGAACACACTCTAAAAGTCCTATACGTTCCCCTCACCCACGTCTCTTTTTTGTTTTACAAATAATTTCAGAATCAATAAAATGGTATCAATGATGTTTGATACCACTGAAAAATAATACATCTAAAATTGATTAAACCACATAGGGTAGTAATGAGAAATATTACATTTTGAATCCGTGTCAATGATAACGTACATTTACTCAAAATGTTTCTTCCAATGGATCATCATTTAACTTGAAAACAAGGGAAGCAGTCAGTCGATCGAAGAAAAAAGACTTTTTTTTAAAAAAAAAAACAACACTTTTCAATATGACAGTAGTGGTTCGGTCATGCATTTACGTCAGAGGGTGTCATCCGTTCTTTGAAAGTAATGATTGGGCCAAATTTGAACAAAGTCCATCTAGATATGCGGCCTGTAGGTAGAGTGTTGACAGATAAAAAGTAAAAAAACAGACCTATAAAAATATATTTTCTAAAACTGGAGGAATTTTAATTGTTTCTTTCTTTATTACCATCTTGCCTGGGTAGTCTTTTGCTGCACATTAAATGATCGAACAAGATCACCTTGAGATACAATACAAGGCTGGAATGAAGATTTACTATGCGAATGGGTATCTGAAGCATATTCAAAGGATATATGCGAGCTATTGATCACCCATAAAGAAGATATTTATCCCCCTTATAATATGACTTTTGATTTTGAATCTTCTGATGAAGAATATTAGAATAAACTAACATCTAAACATGTCTCTTGTTTACTGTTTTTTCCAGATCTTTTGAAAAGTACTGTTATAATCAATCTGATTAAAATACAGATCTATATTTCGTTTCGTTTTTTATACTTTCGATGGAATACATTACATGAATATCTGACCGGTTGTAGTGGGGGTGGCGTCAGAGGTCATACAATCGGTTTTTTACCCTATGACGTCAGACATTGATTAATCAACCAGCGTTGGCAAGAATTAGCCGTAACAGACCGTTTCATTGGCTAATCCTCCACATTAACCAGAACGCGGCTTATATAACAACTCTTCCAGATCCTAGTATTATGAAGACGAAATTTTGAACTACATCTGTGTTTTAATCAGATTGCATTATAATTTAATATTTTGAATGACGAAACTGGTACTTAACGAAAAAAAGCTAACGAAAAGCCACTTTTCAGGTCAATTTTGAATTAAGTGGTTTCTGTCCCCAAAAATACATTTTACCCCCAATACAATGGGAATCTGATACACATATTTAGAGATGTGCAGCGAAATTAAAAAGTAATGTTTTTATCAAGCTCTAAGAAAATCATCATTTAAATCAACGTGAACACATTTCCCGCCCTCCCCCTTACACACACGCACACCTGCAACCACCTACCCCACCTCGCCACAAATGAAAACAGTTGAACAGGGGCATCATAAACACCTAGTAATATATGTTTTATTAATATTAAACATGATCATTTGTGTCAACATGATCACATTTTCCCCCAATTGTAGACATTGGACCCACATATCTCGAAAACGCCCCCCCCCCCCCCTCAAACGCTTGATCACCAAGCAGATTTGGAATCTAAGTACAACTTCGTCTCATAAATTCACAGCTCAGGTGGCGATTCCCCTCCTTCAGCCACCGGACTAATAGTTATAAGATAGTATAAGAATGGAGACATTATGGACTCGAGCGTCATAGATGCAACAACTGTTTAGATAGCGACTTATAATAACTGAGCTTTTAATTTTTTGGGACAGGCCTGGGGTGACTTGTCTCTCGAGGATGCTTACTTGATGTCATGGAAATAATGGATGTAGCAGTTTCATTTTATTCAACTGTATGGGAAGCCCACGGTGTAATAATTTTTGTTTTGGAAGTTTACATGCCAAATGACATTCCATTTATGGCTTAGTTTTAAATATGAGATAGTATTGTTCTTTTATGTTAATGGGTTTTTTTATGTATCATATTGTACAACAAGTTAAATTTGAGCAATTATGAATCTTAAATTTACAAATACTTTTTTTCGGGTGATTTGAAGTACCAATCTAAGGGGGAATAGGTTTCTACAAAAAGTATAAACGGTTCCTATAAAAAGGTATAAAAGGTTTAGATTTTTCTTGTACATTAGTTAGGCAAATGTCAGCCATCTTTGATTTACCAGATTTTACCGCTTTGAGGCAACCTCCGAGCTAGCTCATTAGTTCAGGTCTCTATTGACTGAATAATCCCGGCTCTATTGTTTTCTGGATTTTCATAAATCGTGCTGTTTACTTGATAGGAACCGGTCCAACACGACCTAATTGTGCACTTTTAAATACGTTTACCAACAGCAGAGAGCAGAAAATTTCCACAATAATATTAATATGTACCAGAATTTGGCGATCTTGTTTCGTAATGCTTAGCAATGATGTCCAGAATATTAATTAACTACAATTTTAACTCACAGACTTCGCCTATTCATACCCACACGTTGTCTTTGTACGTGTGTTTACAAAATAACAAAAAAAAAGTTTCCCGAATAACCAAAATATTTCTAACGAAATCTTCATCAGATTCCACTGACACTTATTTTCTGTTATCCGTTATTATTATTTTATTATCTATTTTATCTATACACTATTATTGGGTAAATTTACATGATTTACATTATTATTTTCAAATACGGATTGGTACGGTAATACGTACGTTGCAATCCCTGAGTGACATTTAGACGGTTAAACAAAACAAAAAGCGTTAGATGCCTCGCCGAATGTCTGTTAATAAAAATGAATTGTCTTTAAGACAGACTATTTACAAGAAAGGGATAATGTCGGAATGAAATGAAAAGAAAGTAATGTAAACTTTAGATTGATCGATCTTAATAAGTGTCGATCTAATATACTTTTTCTATAATACTACTATGAATGTCTATTGTCTGATATTTTATTATAACTGTTATTATGAAATATTGGGCCTTTACGAAATGCAAAAACAGATACAGCAGTTTCGGGCCCATTTATTTTTTTTAACTCTAACGTTGACGTTGCCCTATGATATTGTGAGAGTGTAGACACGAGATCGATTCAGTTTAGCAGTATAACTGCAAATATGCGTTTGGCAGTTTCAAAACATTAAATAATATTTTATTCATACTCACTTTCACATGTTGTCCCCGTGAACCCTTCTGAGCAGTCGCAGGTAAACCCATTATCTGTTTGCCTACATGTTCCCGAATTCCGACAAGGACCCGAGTCACATGGATTAACACTAACAGGAGCTGTAAACAGAAATATAGTTTTTAATATTATGCATGTGTATAAACTGTCATAATAGTTGTAAAAATAACTTGGATAAGAGATAACTACTATCATTCAATATAAATAATATACATTTTTAATTTACAAGGATTTTCATTTACATGGTTTAACTTACGTAACTGGAGCTGTAAAAATAAATATAGATTTTATATTGTTCGTGTATTTAAACTCTCATAATAGTTTTTCAGAAATGTAAAAATAACTTGGATAATCACTAGCCTTCAATATATTGTTTTTCGACGTTCTATTTACATAGATGTAAACATTTATAAGAGATTATTTCTAAATTAACGAGAATATATTTTTGCTAGAAACAAGAAATTGTAGACGTATTTTGTACGGATAGCATGTAGATAAATTAAAATGCAAACCCTAACCCTAGCTTCTGTCAATTATGAGCTGTCAATGACATATAGAGGTTTGGTGTTGCCCGGGGCCATCCCCTTGGTCGTTTTCAACTAAGACTATAGAAAACGACAAAGTACTTTAAATAAAGTACAGATTTTCCGGCGTGGTTCCCCCTTGTCAGTGATGCAGGACGGAGGGCCTGACAAGGATAGCTGTCTAGTCATTCGGATGAGACGAAAAACCGAGGTCCCGTGTACACATTGGCGTGCACGTAAAAGATCCCTTGACAGTTGGAATTCGATATAAGAGTAGGCCGTAGTGCCGCTGTCCGGGCAAAATTACCCTCATAGCACACTGTGTGGCGTATGCCCGTCTTCATTAGCCCAGTCCGGAGCAAAACAGTAGGACGTTAAACCCCATTTCATTTCATTTAAATCAAGTAGGTCAGTACGTACACCAGAGATAAAATCGAGCATTTCAAACTAAAAAATAAACTATGTTTTAATTTCACCCTTTGTTTGGATTCAACCCCATAATGGATGCCCGGGGGTGTCGCTCCCTCTGCCCCACTGCGGGCTGCAAACCTTGGACGTGCACCTTGTTTCTTTATTTAATAGTGGTATCTCATGTGTACAGTCACATTAAAGGACACATAGGGAATTATATTGTGGTCAGCTATGTCAGTCGTCTGTTAACGTAATGCAAGCCAGCGATCTTGAAACATTAGAATTCTAATTTTTCTTTATTCACATAGAGACAAATGAAAATAAGCAGTGGTTTATCAGGCCTTTAAATTACGGAATAATATTTTAAAATAATATTGTTTATATTAATAAAACACTTATGAAGCTGTGTTGCTTTAACAAAGTCTTTTTTAAGCCTACAGATTAGAAACCCAATTTCGCACAACTGTTTTTAAGGCCAGATGGAAATCGTCATAAATGTCAAGTAAATGCTATGGTTATAGCCCAAATTCCGAACTTCATATATAATTACATATTAGAGAAAATGCCTTCATTTCTTGACAAAAAAAGTGTATTGGTTACATTTGGATTTAAACAACAATACCCACAACATGGGAAGGCAATGAATTTTGGAAATCCATTAACAGTACAAGGAGTTTCTCCTTTATCTCAGCAATTATTGATAACAGAATCTACTTTAAACAATATGTCAATCAATAAAATGAATAAGATTGAACAGCGCACAAGGGCCTAGAACAATAGTCTCCTTTTTTCAGATAGGATTTGGGGCTAAAGTTCTCATAACAAAAATTGAATAATACTGAAAGGAAGTGTCAATTGTATTGAATACAACAGATATCAATTGGAGTGTAATGTCGTATTGTTACGCACAAACCGGGTAATGAAGGCAAGCATACGGCATGCATTATGCTAATGGGAGAAATTTGGACATATTTCGAATTCTAACCGTCAAGATTTCTGTTAAGTGCACTCTAACGTGTGGACGGTACCTTGGTTTTACGCCCCATTCGGTCGCTACCCTTGCAAAGCCCCCCGTCTTGCACCACTGACACGGTCATATAGTCAGTGCCTTACTCACTGGGTCACCGCGGCTCCTTTGCACTTGCATGGAAACAGGAATATAAGTTGTACATGTATAATTATTTAAGGGAGCTGCAGCGCCTAAGTGAATAACATTCTGGCTCACTAACCATGATATCTCGGTTCGCTTCTGGTGTTGGCCGAAACAATTCCGTGGGAATATTCCGGCGCGATTCATCTTTGAGGTTCAAATCACCCGCCAATTCACTAGGCCGCATAACATCGCGGTTATTTCGGCCTCGCCCGAGTAAGCCGTTTAAATGACGTCATCGGTAACCAGAATACACCCGTGAAGGCTCAGTAGTGCGGCGCTACTAATCGAACGCACCCCTCATAACACTGCGAAATAATAAATTAATTGCACCCGTTTGTGTCCCGTTTATGATTGAAATTAATCGGAAATAGTTTAAAATTTTCTCATCTATTCTATACTGATCCGAAATTGTAGTTAGGTGGAACATGTAGCAAAATATTTACGCTAGAAATTCTGGCTGCGTGCCTATTTCTTTAGCAGCGCTATTTACCAGTAGATTCATTTTATTTACATCTTTGACTTCGTGGGATGTAAATATACACGATGTTATAGAATACCAACTTGTATGTAGACATCAGGCGCGGATTTAAGGGGGCGCCAAGTAAGGGCCCCTACGGTTCACACAATCATTAACAAGTATGTCATGACCTTTATGTCAACTTGCATACAACTGCTTTGCGTCGAGATAACGATCGGCGCGAACAAGTATATAGGCAATACGAGCTGTGTTCTACTGGGGCGCTCAGTGTTCTTTTATGCATTGAACAATATCCTTCCCCCACCCCCTTGCATTTCACAGCTTCTAGATTTACTGGAAAATTATAAATTTATTTCTATAAGGGTTACATCAGATGTTTCTTGTCAACATAAGTCAGGGAACAACAATTGCAAACCATACGAAATTATATGAAATCGAGAAAGTTTGGACGGACTGTGGCACTACTCGCTACACTTATTTCAAATTCCAACTGTCAAGGGTTCTTAATGCTACAAGTTTATGAAAGTCACAAAGAAATATTTTAAAATATGAAAGGCCTGAATGGGTTGTAAATAGCTCAATTTTACACCGTTTTTCACATTTAAATCGAAATGGCGCAAAAATGAAATCGAAATTAAAAAAACGGCTTCCGACATTTTTTACGCCTTTACATGGCGCAACTTCTTACTTTTTACTTATTTTTAAAAAAATAATATTTACTTTCGAAAAGACGTTCCTAACCGCCAAAATTGTAGTTTTGGTCAAAATTACGTCATTTCCGCTGCTGACAGAAAACTTTATCGGTAATAAAAAAAAGTTGAGACTTTGCACCATTGAGCATATGAACTTTGTTTTATACAAATCGAGCAATAAATAATTAACCTAGAACCCATAAACTGAATTAGCCAATAGCGGCCAAGGTGAATTATCGATACAAAAATTTTTCATATTTTTGCTCAAATTACATGACCCTTTAATTATAGGTAAAGCGCTATAAAAAATATTAATAAATAAACAAGTCTTTTGTCAAAATTAAAATTTTCAAAATTTGGCGCCTAATATCTTCGAAGATTAATCGAAAACCAAAAATCTAAACAATCGTAGCTATTTGCCGTGTCTCAGGCTATGTCAAAATGTATCAAATGTTAAAATCCGACAATTATTGTTAATATTACGGCAATATTTCAAAAAACGAAAACTTCGGTGATTTCGGACATTTCGCATTGTCACAGAAAGTTCGAAATAGCTTAATTGTCTAAGTCACACCCACTTTCCCAGTAAAACCGAAGACATCGCGTTGATCCGACAAATAGTTTCTGAGATATACTCAAGTGGAAAAAAAAAATAATAATAAGAATAATAATAATCTTAACAAAAACAATAGTGTTTCACACAAGCTACGCAGTGTGAAACCCTAATAATAATCCGAACGAAAAAAATAGTGTTTCACACTGGCTACGCAGTGTGAAACCCTAATAAGAACTAGAACTGCGAAGCAGTAATGACGGGTTTCACCGGTGCCACGTTACCCTTGAACTTATGTCACTCCCGGTGCCACGTTATCCTTGAACTTATGTCACTTCCCGTATCAATGAAACCGTTAAACAGATTTCCACATAAGCATTGCACAAATAGATGCAGAATCAAGCAAATCTAGCAATATCAATTGCATCTATACATATGTTACGATGTGTTACATATGTCAAAAAAGTGATCCTGACAAAATTTGTTACTAATTATCGATAAGTTAGCTAACTTTATAATAGGAAATTAAAATGGGAAAAAAATCTGTAAAAGTCATCCTGACAAAATTGGTTATTTCTGAACAAGGGAAGATGCTAGAAGCTATTTTTGGACATCTATATGATCATATTGATCCAATTTATATGTCCATTGGAATCAAATATCATAATGCTAAACCAATAATAAATATAACTCACTTCAAAATTTGAAAGCTAAAAATACAGTTTTTGTCCAAATGACATTACTTCCGGTGATAATGAAAATGTTAAATTAGTTCTATGAAATCATGGCATAAGGCGTCACATGGTGAAAATTGTATGAAAATCGAATAATAATTTACACTTTTATAGACCAAAAACCTTGAAAAGTAACTTGAAGAAAATCGTCTATTTCTCTGCAACCGTACAAGTTAGAAACGTTTATATGGTATCTGTATGATCGTATGGGTTCATTCTATTTGTTTTTTTTGGAATCAAATATCACAATTTTAAAAACATTACAGATCAGACTCATTTGAATAAAATATCTGATTTGAAGGCTAAAAATACAGTTTTTGACCAAATGACGTCATTTCCGGTGATAGAAAGATGTTGTATTGGCTTGACCTAGTCTAAATTGGCATAAGGCATCAAATGGTAAAAACAAATTGAAAATCGAATGATACTTGACTCTTTTACAGGCAAAATAATTTAAAACATGACACATGCAAAAATTGCCTATTTCTCGGCAACCGCTCACATTACAAACTAATTTTGACATACATTCTCTTCGTATGGATTATTGCTAAATATACAAGCATGCTCAATCGGATATTATTATTTTCAGGTATATTATCACCATTGGTCGAAAACGTCAGAACGAGTGAAATAGCGACGATTCTCGAGTGAGAAAACGGTCTGTCATTTTTCGTTACCGCCGCCAAAATGCCCTAAATTGAACAACGAGTCGGATTGTAGGAATCTCTTACAAATGAAATTTCTATCATTCTATCAGGGATTCGGATTCCGATACAGTTACGGTACCTGACCAGCGCTGCCAGGCAGGATACGCCCACATTTTCGAGAGATGGATAGAGAATAAGCTAACAAGAAAGTGATTTTTCCTACAATCAAGGGCCATAAATCAGGAAATTACAATTCGATATGCGCGAATATCGAAAGGAACTGAGATCTTTGTGTTATAAACTTATATTTCAAGTTTCAACAAAATTGGATAAAAATTGTGACCTCTATAGGGTCCACAACCTTGATATACCATATTTTTACGTTATTTGAGAACGAACGGCGGCCATTTCGTCTGTCAATTTTGGGTCGATTTTCACGAAATACGAACTTAGTCGTCCTTAGGGTAACGGTGATATAATAATACGGTTTTTTAAATCGGATAAAAATTATGACCTCTATAGAGTCCACAAGCTAAAAACGCGATTTTTCGTACAATCAGGGGCCATAATTCAGGAAGTTACTGTCCGATATGCGCGAATATCGAAAGGAACCGAGATCTTTGGGTAACACAAAGTTAAGTGGTAAGGGTTTTCAAATCTTAGCTTTATAAACGGGCCATAATTTAAAAATAAAATAATAACATGATTGGTGCCACCTCACACTTTAAGACACAACATCACATATTTATATTTCACATTTCTATTTCATATTACATAAATGTCATTACAAATACACATTTTACATCAATATATTTCAAAATGTTGTAATCCGATGTAGTAATTTGTCAAAATTGGACAGTTTCTTGTTAATGTCACAGGCCTTGGGCGACTTTGTCTCTTGGGGGTGCTTACTTAATGTCATGGAAATAATGGATGTGACTGTTTCATTTTATTCAACTGTATGGGAAGCCCACGGTGAAATAATTTTTGTTTTGGAAGTTTACATGCCAAATGGCATTCCATTTATGACTTAGTTTTAAATATGAGATAGTATTGTTCTTTTATGTTAATGGATTTTTTTTTATGTATCATATTGTACAACAAGTTAAATTTGAGCAATTATGAATCTTAAGTTTACAAACACTTTTTTCCGGGTGATTTGAAGTAACAATCTAAGGGGGAATAGGTTTCTACAAAAAGTATAAAAGGTTCCTATAAAAAGGTATAAAAGGTTTAGATTTTTCTTGTACATTAGTTAGGCAAATGTCAGCCATCTTTGATTTACCAGATTTTACCGCTTTAAGGCAACCTCCGAGCTAGCTGATTAGTTCAGGTCTCTATTGACTGAATAATCCCGGCTCTATTGTTTTCTGGATTTTCAGAAATGGTGCGGTTTACTTGATAGGAACCGGTCCAACACGACCTAATTGTGCACGTTTAAATACGTTTACCAACAGCAGAGAGCAGAAAATTTCCACAATAATATTAATATTTACCAGAATTTGGCGATCTTGTTGCGTAATGCTTAGCAATGATGTCCAGAATATTAATAAACTATAATTTTATATCCCTACTTGCCATTTACTCCATACATGTATGTTAACTCACAGACTTCGCCTATTCATACCCACACGTTGTCTTTGTACGTGTGTTTACAAAATAACAAAAAAAAAAAGTTTCCCGAATAACCAAAATATTTCTAACGAAATTTTCATCAGATTCCACTGACATTTCTTTTCTGTTATCCGTTATTGTTATTTTATTATCTATTTTATCTATAAGCTATTATTGGGTAAATTTTTATCGTAATCTTGATTTACATTATTTTCATGCTTCACTTAAATAGTCCATTATAATTTTCAAATACGGATTGGTACGGTAATACGTACGGTGCAATCCCTGAGTGACATTTAGACGGTTAAACAAAACAAAAAGCGTTAGATGCCTCGATGTCTGTCAATAAAAATGAATTGTCGTTAAGACAGACTATTTACAAGAAAGGGAAAATGTCGGAATGAAATGAACAGAAAGTAATGTAAACTTTAGATTGATCGATCTTAATAAGTGTCGATCTAATATACTTTTTCTATAATACTACTATGAATGACTATTGTCTGATATTTTGTAATAACTGTTATTATGAAATATTGGGCCTTTACGAAATGCAAAAACAGCTACAGCAGTTTCGGGCCCATTGACGTTGCCCTATGATATTGTGAGAGTGTAGACACGAGATCGATTCAGTTTAGCAGTATAACTGCAAATATGCGTTTGGCAGTTTCAAGACATTAAATAATATTTTATTCATACTCACTTTCACATGTTGTCCCCGTGAACCCGTCTGAGCAGGCGCACTCAAACTCAGTATCTGTTTGGCTACATGTTCCAGAATTCTGACAAGGACCCGAGTCACATGGATTAAAAGGAGCTGTAAACAGAAATATAGTTTTTAATATTATGCATGTGTATAAACTGTCATAATAGTTGCAAAAATAACTTGGATAAGAGCTAACTACTATCACTCAATATAAAAATACATTTTTAATTTACAAGGATTTTGTTTACATGGATTAACGGGCCATACTATATACCGGAAAACACAGGAAAACACCGGAAAACAACCGGAAAACACCCGGAAAACCGGAAAACACCGGAAAAACACTAAATACCGGAAAACATCCTAAATACCGGAAAACACCCTAAATAGGTAACCCGGAGCCTGGTCCTCTGTGTGCGGTTTTGGACCAAGTGAGCGCCGATGAAGGAAGGTCAAGGTCATTACGATGTTCGTTTTACAAATAGCCCCCCCCCCCCCAAAAAAAAAAAAAAAAAATTCCGATTTTTTTTTCTCCAAAATTTTGTTGATGCCTATTATGTTTTGAATGTTTTAAAAGACGCAATCAGTCTACCTCCATCATTGACCATATTTTATTTTGTATTTTAATTTTAGTTTTCAGTAAATTTTAGTAGATTTCAGTGTTTCGGTATTTCAGTAGATTAAACACAGCCCTCTGAGGGCCCCGTTATATGCCTGTTGCGCCGGTCTCCTGATTCTTACCAGTAACGCTGGCATCAGGGTGGTACGAATTAGTGGAAGGCACGATTAGGCCAACTCCTCCCTAGGTAACAAAAAATCGCATCATAAAACAGCAAGTATCATCAAAAGCGAGTTAATAAATCTCTGAATAGTTCGAGTTGAAGTTCCAGGTTTAACCACTATGTGTCCTAATCACCAAACGAAATGGATGCCACGCAATTCTCGGACAGGCTGTAATCTGAAAAGTGTCTATCCTTTCCAAGAGCTATCCATCTCGTTGGAAGGGCTAAAAATCTACTTGTTTCTGAGCTTACTTTCATTCCAGGGTCAAATATAATCACTTGAACCATAATAATATTCAACATATTCCATCATAATCCGAGGGCTGCACACAGGATTTTTTTTTCTGGATTACTTTTCGAGCTTTATTCCCCAACTCGTTGACCAGTTTTCCTTGAGAAAACCCCAACTTTCGCCCAATTGTCCATGAGGAAACTACATATTCTATCTTACTGCATTGACGGGAAGTGGTAAGCTGGACGTCTGTGAAAAGGGTTGATCCATAAATTTTCAGGGAAGCAATTGTTGTTTTTGTTTGTGAAATAGAGGACTCTAGCCGATGAGGCTACTTTCCCCCCGAGAACCTCAGGCAACCAATTTGTTTTATGTACTACTATCGTAATAAACATTACTATATTAACCACTTCCTGGTGGCTGAAGACTTACACCGAATGCGTAATCGGGAAAAAATGTCCCCGAGAAAATGTTTTTTCCGACAATCGATATTCGAGATGTCTTCTGTTGCACAAATTATGCTACACTGTGTAAGAACTTGCATCCTTTGATCTGAAGATTGTAGATGGAAAAGTATCATTTGCACTATTTCAAAGTAAACCTGCATTTTCGTATATCATCCCGTAATTTGTGATTAATGACAATGACTGTGGAAAAATATTGGTTGAGGAATGGAAGATCTATGTTCGTCACGTGACTGGACAATTCCACCCCCCGTCCCACCCTGACGATGATCCCTCCGCTCTCTAAAAAAAATCTCGGGCACAGTTTACTCTTCTAAGTTTTCCGGTAGGTATTTAGTAATGCGGAGTTTGGTTCTCGTGTGTGGTTTTGGACCAGGTGAGCGCTGATGAAATAAGTTCATTAACATACAAGCGAGTGATCGCCTACGGTCAAAGAAAAATTTCTTTTCAGATTTTTTTAAAGAATTTCTTCTCCCAAATTTCTCTTCAAAAAAAATTCAAATTTTGTTTCCAGTATTTTTCTCTGTAAAATTATTTCCTACGGAATGTTTTTTTGTAAAACCAATTTTTCGGAAAAATTCTATTTTTTGGGGGGGGCAGAAAATTTTTTTCGTCAAAAAAATTTGGGAGAAAAAAAAATCGGATTTTTTTTAATTTTTTTTATTTTTTTTTTGGGGGGGGGGGGGGCTATTTGTAAATCGAACATGACCTTGACCTTCCTTCATCAGCGCTCACTGGGTCCAAAACCGCACACAGAGGACCAGGCTCCGGGTTACCTATTTAGGGTGTTTTCCGGTATTTAGGATGTTTTCCGGTATTTAGTGTTTTTCTGGTGTTTTCCGGTATTCAGTATAAAATGGTGTTTTCCGGTTGTTTTCCGGTTGTTTTCCGGTGTTTTCCTGTGTTTTCCGGTATATAGTATTGCCGTGGATTAACTAGCGTAACTGGAGATGTAAAAATAAATATAGATTTTATATTGTTCATGTATTTAAACTCTCATACTAGTTTTTCAGAAATGTAAAAATCACTTTGATAATCACTAGCCTTCAATATATTGTTTTTCGACGTTCTATTTACATAGATGTAAACATTTATAAGAGATTATTTCTAAATTAACGAGAATATATTTTTGCTAGAAACAAGAAATTGTAGACGTATTTTGTACGGATAGCATGTAGATAAATTAAAATGCAAGTATGGTGCTTCTGTCAATTATGAGCTGTCAATGGCATATAGAGGTTTGGTGTTGCCCGGTGCCATCCCCTTGATCGTATTCCACTAAGACTATAGAAAACGACAAAGTACTTTAAATCAAGTAGGTCAATACGTACACTAGAGATAAAAGCGAGCATTTCAAACTAAAAAATAAACTATGTTTTAATTTCACCCTTTGTTTGGATTCAACCCCATAATGGATGACCGGGGGTGTCGCCCCCTCTGCCCCACTTCGGGCTCCAAACCTTGGACGTGCACCTTGTTTCTTTATTTAATAGTGGTATCTCATGTGTACAGTCACATTAAAGGGCACATAGGGAATTATATTGTGGTCAGCTGTGTCAGTCGTCTGTTAACGTAATGCAAGCCAGCGATCTTGAAACATTAGAATTCTAGGTTTTCTTTATTCACATAGAGACAAATGAAAATAAGCAGTGGTTTATCAGACCTTTAAAATACGGAATTATATTTTAAAATAATATTGTTTGTATTAATAAAACACTTATGAAGCTGTGTTGCTTTAACAATGCCTTTTTTAAGCCTACAGATTAGAAACCCAATTTCGCACAACTGCTTTTAAGGCCAGATGAAAATCGTCATAAATGTCAAGTAAATGCTATGGTTATAGCCCAAATTCCGAACTTCACATATAATTACATATTAGAGAAAATGCCTTCATTTCTTGACAAAAAAGTGTATTGGTTACATTTTGATTTAAACAACAATACCCACAACATGGGAAGTCAAGGAATTATGGAAATCCATTAACAGTACAAGGAGTTTCTCCTTTATGTCAGCAATTATTGATAACAGTATTTACTTTAAACAATATGTCAATCAATAAAATGAATAAGATTGAACAGCGCACAAGGGCCTAGAACAATAGTCTCCCCAAACATTATTTCTACGCATATAGCTGTGCACCTTTTTTCAGATAAGATTTGGGGCTAAAGTTCTCATAACAAAAATTGAATAATACTGAAAGGGAGAGTCAATTGTATTGAATACAACAGATATTACGCACAAACCGGGTAATGAAGGCAAGCATACGGCATGCATTATGCTAATGGGAGAAATTTGGACATATTTCGAATTCTAACTGTCAAGATTTCTGTTAAGTGCACTCTTACGTGTGGACGGTACCTTGGTTTTACGCCCCATTCGGTCGCTACCCTTGCAAAGCCCCCCGTCTTGCACCACCGACACGGTCATATAGTCAGTGCCTTACACACTGGGTCACCGCGGCTCCTTTGCACTTGCATGGAAACAGGAATATAAGTTGTACATGTATAATTATTTAAGGGAGCTGCAGTGCCTAAGTGAATAACATTCTGGCTCACTAACCATGATATCTCGGGTCGCTTCTGGTGTTGGCCGAAACAATTCCGTGGGAATATTCCGGCGCGATTCATCTTTGAGGATCAAATCACCCGCCAATTCACTAGTCCGCATAACATCGCGGTTATTTCGGCCTCGCCCGAGTAAGCCGTTTAAATGACGTCATCGGTCACCAGAATACACCCGTGAAGGCTCAGTAGTGCGGCGCTACTAATCGAACGCACCCCTTATAACACTGCGAAATAATTAAAATTGCACCGGTTTGTTCCCCGATTATGATTGAAATTAATCGGAAATAGTTTAAAATTTTCTCATCTATTTTATACTGATCCGAAATTGTAGTTAGGAGGAACATGTAGCAAAATATTTACGCTAGAAATTCTGGCTGCGTGCCTATTTCTTTGGCAGCGCTAGTTACCAGTAGATTCATTTTATTTGTACATCTTTGAATTCGTGGGATGTAAATATACACTATGTTGTAGAATACCAACGTGTATGTAGACATCAGGCGCGGATTTAAGGGGGGCGCCAAGTAAGGGCCCCTAAGGTTCACAAAATCATTAACAAGTATGTCATGAACTTTATGTCAACTTGCATACAACTGCTTTCCGTCGAGATAATGATCGGTGCGAACAAGTATATAGGCAATACGAGCTGTGTTCTACTGGGGCGTTCAGTGTTCTTTTATGCATTGAACAATATCCTTCTCCCCACCCCTTTGCATTTCACAGCTTCTAGATTTACTGGAAAATTACAAGTTTATTTCTAAGGGTTACATCAGATGTTTCTTGTCAACATAAGTCAGGGAACAACAATGGCAAACCATACGAAATTATATGAAATGGGTAAAGTTTGGACGGACTGCAGAAGAGTTAGTTTTACGGTTTGGTATAAATTGGCGGACAAACTATGAAATCGCTCCGCCAAGATTAAACTTAATTAATTTGTGAAAACTACTTTTTTGTAAACGTATTTATTCTTTTAAGTTGTGTGTCTTGATATTTTATAAAACGAACTTAAGATTAAAATTGCGAATTGAATCCATCTTTAAACATATGAAAACTTTATAAAATTAACTAAGTTTAGTTAAAACATACTTGGATTTCTTGTCATTTCCATGTCGTTTATATATATCTAATCCAGGGACAATAAGCAGCCATAGATTTATCAGCCGAATTATTTGAACTCAAAAGTACAATTTACACAGGAATCGGGAAATAAATCGCCTCCTTCTATACGATTCATACACGTATCATATGTGTACATATACTTTAACGAAATATTTACTCAAATCTATTTTGTTAGTATCAATATCGATCACAAAAACGCATAAACAGTAACCCAAAGAATTTACTCTATAAACAGGAATTTGAATTGTGTTTTTATAGTAACGTTTTATTGTAGATAATTATTGACTTTCTTACTAAAATTAAATTCGATCACGCATATAAAGGACATAATGTATTTTGTTTTATTCCAAAAATCGTTTTTAAATAATGAGGTAAAGATATATGGATGTTTGCATTTTAAAACAGTTTTATTATAAATATATGTATAAAAAATATGCAAATTGGTTACCTAGCTATTTTATATTAAAATTATTACTTGCGCCTACTAAATAAACATTCTGTTAGAAGGCGATTGCTATATATAGTTATTCTATTAGACAAATTTGATTAAATCAACAAACTACAAAATTCTGTAAATATCATTTAAGAAAAAATGCGCTTGCAGAAGTAGAAAGTTTGTAATTAAGGCCCTTTACATACAAAATATTGTTAAAAGCACTACTATTTCATCAGGTGATACACCAATGTGCTATAACACTATTTATACTTATTCAAATTAATAATGTATACATATATTCTTTAGAATATATATTGGTTTGAAGAAATAAATACATGTAGTAAATAATTGATATGTGTTTTGAAAAGTGGTTTAGTTTTTATATATTTATTTACATACCTGAATTTAATCACTCTTATGTTTATGAAAAGTTAATATCATATACTATCAAAAACCAACTGGGTGTCAATAAGGTCTATGCACCTGAATGATCGTTCAATTTTCTGAAAGTTATAGAGCACTTTGTCACAATATTGGTAACGGCTAGTTTCAGAAAACTTCTAGGTGCAATTTTTCAAGCACCATCAAAAGCCATAATAAGTCGATCAGATTTGTTTATTTTGTTTAAAGTTATGAACGCATTCTTAATTTGATATCATCATATGGGGTTGGTTTTCCAAACAGTTTTTGAAAGCGAATTCTAGGAGCTGTCACCATTATCTAACTATTTTTACAATATAGAAATAGGTAGACCATCTCCTTAAACAGTGTAAACAATATCTATAAAAATTCAAATCAACAAAGTATGACATTTTCGCTCTGATTATTTTTCCACTAAAATCGCTATTTATTAAATTAATTAACTAGATAAATGTATGGCCGCTCCTATAAATTTTATAAATCGCATGAATGAAACTTTTTCAGATGGGGGGATCACGGTGGCTAAGTGGGTAAGACGCTGGTTCGCTAGCCTGGGGGTCGGATGTTCGATCACTGCATTAGCAGAGAAAGTTCATCCAGATTCTCCGGCGTGGTTCTCCCTTGTCAGTGATGCAGGACGGAGGGCCTGACAAGGACAGCGGTTAGTCGTTCGGAGGGGACGAAAAGCCGAGGTCTCGTGTACACATTGACGTGCATATAAAAAAATCCCTTGACAGTTGGAATTTGGTATAAGAGTAGGCCGTAGTGCCGCTATACGGGAAAAATTTCCCTCATAGCACACTGTATGGCGTATGCCCATCTTCATTAGCCCAGTTCGGAGCAGAACAGTAGGATGTTCAACCCCATTTCATTTCATTTCATTTTTTCAGATGTGAATGAGATATATGGTTGATCAGTACCTCTAGTTAATGTTACCTTGTGTATAATGTAAAATTTATAGTCACGTCGATAACCACTGCGAGCCTCCCTTTTATAGTTTAAAATATTCGATCTGTAAATCTGGCAACCAGTTAAAATCGATATATTAAAAATAGTTTATATTTTATAAAAAAAATATGAACCCGAAGAGTTGAAGCTTTACAATTTTCAACAATAAAAGTCAATCCTTTCTTTATGCAATATAATCTATATATCTATATATAAATAATAAAAATACGTCCAGTTAAAAATCAACCACTTTTTAATTAATTTTGATATACATGATATACAAAATACAATTGTGGTTTTTAAGGCTATAGAAGTGGCTGGCGTTTACTATTCATTAATTCAATAAAATAAAACCAAGTACGAACAATCCAAACCATAAGACAGAATTCGAAGTCCTAAAAAACGTTATAGGCAAAATAGGGTTTCAAGCAAAATAGTGTAATCAGCAAATGGACTGCTCCTCGTGCACAAACTACACGACAAACAGTGGTAACAGGTGTCCGGAAGAGTAAGCTTACCCTGCCTGGCGCCACACCCGCCATAGCTGCATCCAAACTATTAGGCGAAATGTCGGTAAAATAGCGTGATTGGCCAATGAACTATCGGTATGCAAAATGCACGTGATGAACTGTGTTAACGATGTAGTAAACATTATCAGGGATATAGTAATAGTATACGTGTCAATTAAATATATCTAGAATAATAGTCGAGAGAGACACGTTATATTTACCAATCAAATCAATATGACGGCCATAAAACTTTTTAAAGGTTTTAATAAGTTTAGTGCGCAAGTATCCTTGTGGTTGAAGCTTAGATGACAAATGCCTCGATCTACTTAAAAAATCAGAATAAAAGGAACAAGCTCTCGCGTAACGAATTAGCTGAGACACAAACACTCCATAAGCTGGTGATATTGGAATGTTACTACTAATAAATGGAAAGTTAACAATCGGAAAGTCAAAGTCATCACGTTTATCGTACAATTTAACACTCAGTTTATTGCAATTGTCAAAATCGAGACGCAGATCCAAGTAGGAAGCGTAATTGTCACTGTCAGTGGTGTTTTTAATTTCGAGCTCATCAGGATATATGAATTCTACATAATCACTAAATTTAGGATTATTAAGTGATAAAACGTCATCGATATATCGATAAGTGAAATTAAAAAGTCTGACTGATCGTTTATTAGTTTTTACGAGCGTCTGTATGTAATCGGCTTCGTACGAATAGAAAAACAGATCAGCAAGCAAAGGTGCACAGTTGGTGCCCATGGGGATGCCAACCACTTGCTGATATATTTCCCCTCCAAATTCAACAAAGATGTTATCAATTAAAAAATCCAACATCTGAATTATCTTGATGGCCGTGAATTTGTTTTTGGAATCACTGTGATTCTTAACGAAATATGTGGAATTGTAATTTACAACTAAATATTGATATCTAGCAGTACCTGATTTAGACGAAAAGACACTGTGAATAATGTCTTTCAACCGGGCTTTTAATTTACTAGAAAAGTCAAACGTTTGAATAGATGAGACTGAAGCAAGGGATCTAGATTGCAAACCATCAAGTAATTCTTTGGAATTTTTCAATATCCACATATGATATTGATTTTTAAGATTGTGGGGGAAAGTCTAAGGCGGGGGGTGGGGGTGGTGACTGAGGCTGCTTGTCCGTAAATTAAATTTTGTCACCAGAATTTTCCACAAATATTATTGTGGAGGTCTTATGTATTTTAGTATTCAAACTGTACACCGCGAGTGGTTTCATTTTACAATTATATTTCCATGATATATGGTCTCATTCACTGATATCTGTGCCTGAAAAACGGAAATACATTGCCCGTCCCGAATCCTACGCCTATGGTTGAAGACATTGTTCAATCGAGGATTGTGTGTCGAGATAAAGGTTAATACATGTAGATATAATGTTTAATGTTTCAGTCGTCAACCCTTAGCCTTGTCGATCCCTATGTTAATAACTTCAAGTGTGTAGTCAGTTTCCGTTATGTTAGATTTCAGTTCATCAAGTTATCAAGATAAATATACTAAGCAGCAAAAGAAACGTCAGGATAGTATGTTACTCTGAATAGACGCATTGCATAAAACTTGCCAAATCTTTTTATTGTATATTTGTGACCACATCTCCAACTTTACCTGGACAATAAGCCTCCTACCCAAACACAGAATTGAACCCAGGAAATATTCTCAAAAAACGCAACCTGACTTCTGAGATGGTAATGTGTTCTCTCCATAATTTTCATGTAACTCATGCTGCATGTGCTGTTTAGCGGGACCAGCCCTATAAAATGCACCCCCACACCTGGTTGAATCATTCACACTACAACGTCAGCAGCATGCAACGACTCACGACAGCTTAGAGGAACCACGCGCTTGGAAGACTCGTCGCTGGCCACACTGTCCAAGCCGTTGTCAATCACTTCCAGGTCAATGTTCGAACCATCTACAGGCTTCAGCACCGCTTTCGGGCCACCAACACCACGGATGACCGTCCCCGAACTGGTAGACCAAGGGTTACCACAAGGCGATAAGACCGCCATGTTGTGCGACAGCACGTGCAGAATCCCTTCACACAGACATCTGGAGACAGCACGTTAGGCAGTGGGAACACACGGAAGACCCGTCAGTGCCGATACAGTGCACCGACGTCTCACTAGAGAGAACATCCATTGCCGTAGACCTTACCGCGGACCGATCCTCACTCCTCGCCATCGACGTGAACGTCTACAGTTTGCCCAACAACACCAGGACTGGTGACACAGGCAATGGAGAACTGTTCTGTTCACCGATGAGGGTCGGTATCACTTATCAACTGCATATGGCTAGGACCAGAATATTGGGTCTACCCGACCAGCGTTAGTCTGATCAATGTGTCATGGAACGAGACTTTGGGGGGGGGGGGGGTCCAAGCATAATGGTTTGGGGTGGAATAGGCCTGAGCCAGAGAGTGGGTCCTGTGGTGTTCCAAAATCTTGTTCAAGGGAGAGGAGGCGACATCACAGCAGTGCGCTACACCGATCAAGCTCTCAGACCCCACGCCATACCACATTTTGCACGTCATCCAAACAACGTTTTCCGGCATGACAACGCCCGTGCCCACATCGCCAGAGTTACAGCACAGCAGAACGGTGTCAACGTTATGCACTGACCAGCCCTTAGTCGGACTTAAACCCGATTGAACATCTTTGGGATGAAATTCAGAGGAGACTTAATACCATCGTACCGAGACCAAACACAGCCGATGGATTGTGCCAGGCTTTTCTGAAAGTGTGATTCTAGGTGCCAATGGCGTCCATCCATCGTTTAGTCCACTCCATGTACAGACGCTGCGCTGCTGTCATTGACACTCGCGGTGGACACGCCAGATACTGATGTATAGACTGTGTACAGACTCTAAACCTTCTCGTAATGTCTTGGAATTGTGATGAATTAATCACTAATGGTCAACATACTGTTCACAAAAATTGGTTTGATCCATTTAGTAAGTCGTTTTCTAGAATGATTTGATTAAAGTGCCTCTTTGATTTCGAAATCGTACTGACGTTTTTTTTTGCTGTTTAGTATATATTTAAATGTCTGTCTCTTTCGAGAAAATATCTGTAATAAATCGATCATTAGGTCTCTTGACAAGAACATAAAAATGCAATTTCCATGTAATTTAAAAATTAGTTTTAATAGTGAATTTAATATTAATTTTCCAAGTCATTTAATAATTTGTTCAAATCTGTTATTTGGCCAAGACTAGTTTTCCAAATGAGAGATACGTCGTATAAATTATCTTTTAAATTTTTGTCCGGTGAAGTTTCTATAGTTAATATCAAATCTGTTTCTTGTTATTGTATATACTTTTTCTTCTAAAAATCCAATTACGAGGTTATTAAGGCCTGGTGAACAAACGAGCACATTATACAGCCTTTCCTAATTACGCTTTCCTAATTTGAAAGTATTATTACTGAGAATAATATCGATATCTTCTAGAATAAAACTTTTTGAAAAACGGGGAGTTAGAACTTGAGGTAATCTATCAATCCAACAACTGGCTGCCTCCAGACACGAATTATGTGAAATATTACTATAGAGACTACGGACATCTAATGTTACAGGCATTTCCTACTCGTTTATTTCCTGAAACAGTTTATTGACAAAGTCAAATCCTATATATTGTCCTCGTAGAAATTAAAGTTGCTGTCATTATTTAGTGACGTTCACAGTGACACTTAGTTGGTTCACAAAGAACTTTAAACAAGAATGTCATGTTCTGGGCTATCATAGTGCGCCATATACTGACTGAAATACAAGTTACGCCGATAACTTTGGATATGTCAACTCGAAAACACGGCCATTTTACTAGTCCACATATCATAAATGATATTTTACAAAGTCCATATTTAATGTAACAATTAAATGTTGTTACATTGTTATTTGACAAGCAAAATGGTTCATCCCGCTATGACCCCCCGCCAATGTTCTTATGGTAGGAACGGTCAAGCAAAGGGATTATCGGAAATGTGGTTTAGAACAAAAGTGAAACTCGACAAAGACCAACTTTATAGTTTACTACATTTGTCATAATTTAAATGAAATAGACAACAAATATAAAAAAACCTCACAAAATGCGAAATAGCGTCGGCATATTCAATAGGACTTTTTACTCCCGCTGTCCGATTCTTATGGGCCTGTCACACTATAACGTTTTAGACAGTTTATTCCGACGTATAAAATAATAGTTCAAACACGCTGGAATACGCTGAAGCCGAATTTAAAAATCAAGCGGACGCTCTTTTTGGACCCATATATAACGTATTTCTAACGCGCTGAACGAATACATAACCTATGTTTAACGCATAAGTTACTTATTCATAACTTATCCCCAACGGGCATAACTTATACAAGTATATGACAGCGTGTGCCCAACGAATTTTTAGCGTTCTTGACTTATGCGGAACTCATGCACAACATTAGTCTAACTTATGGCATGCATAACGTGTTGGAGCGTACTTCGACAACCATGTGAGGTCAGATATAACAACTTATACTTGTTAAAAACGTACCCATAACGTATTTAACGTACACCAGCGTGTTTGCTAAATTTCTCATACGTCGGCATACGCTGATGCTATACGTCAATGTGTGACAGACCCATTAGATCACTAATTATACGGTGTTCAAGTCTTCTGTATTTCCTCCTTAGAAATAAATCATACACGTACTTGACCGCATGCAATTTCTAAAGATGCTTTGTAATTTAAGTGATAAATATCCTTCTACAGTGATGGTGAGATTCTAACCAAATATTTGATTCATGGGTAAATTTTGAATGCAATTATATTAAGATACACGTCAACGGATGACACATGGACTTATCTCATATATTTTAATCATTAACATAGTTAACCGTTAAATAGATGAACAGTAACAATAATGATACAGGCTATAATCCTTTGCGCACTTAAGTTTTCACACCTCTCTGCCATAACATCGTTTGATTGGCTAGGGGTGGGGGGGCATTGTCGGATTAACCCGTCAAAAGACTTAAGGGATGCTGGATTGCCAGTCCGGAACGTTCATAGATAAATGCTTGTTTACGTCTGCACGTGCTGATATTGAAACAGTATGCAAACAAATAAATAATAACTGCATCAATAATAAATATATAGGCCTACACAGAAATCACTATGGCAAAAACAACATGCAACGGTGTATGCGAATTTTGAAATTAAGGTAATAACACAAATTTTAAGGAACATATCCCCAGTCTAACGAAAATAATCCAGTTTCGAAATTACTTCGACCGTGTCATGAACTGATAGGAAGCAAACTGAATTTTCGTATCTCAAATTTGGGTATCTCATATGAGATGTAATATAATATGTTTCACTGTCCTCGTACTTTATTGCTTCGGATTCCTATATGTGTACTTTAGAAAATCGTGGGAATCATACACTTTTGATAACTCGGCCAAATCAATTCAACTGGGTTTTGTTAACATTTTAATTGCTATTTAATTCATACCAAATAATTACTATATATTTTAAACGATTATGTTCAACGTAAACATTCATTAACTTAATAAAGAGTACAAGAAAATTGGAAAAGATTTTTTATTTAAAATGTTTAACTCGAATGGTAACACTTCAGAATCTACATGTATCAACAGTACCCGCTATCAAAGAAAACTGCATTGAAAAAAATAATGATTATAATTATATTTCATTGAACACTGCATTTCATCTACGAGTGGCACACAATTAACTATGAATGTCAAACACTTTGCTTAAAGAAAACATATAAAACTCTCTCATTTTAGTTAGCTACAATTGTATATTTTTAATTGAAATATTTAATAATAAGCAAAACGCGTTGTAGAATATGAAACTGAAAGAGATTATAAGGTATGTCTATGGTAGAACGGGTTTTTCAGTTTCAAAATTAACAATATTTCTAACAAAAAATTATCAGCGGAATGCTACACGTTTTCATTGACTCAACTAATGCCGACCACAATTGGTTTCTCGCTATAATAGTTAAAAACTAGATAATGTAAAGGGAATTTGCTGAAAATTTCAGTCAAATTGATCCACTCTAAAACGAGATTTTATCGATTGAATTTTCGGCCTAGCCTCGATCATCATTACTAAAGTCGGTACGATAAAAACACATTGTCTCGATTATCCATTTCATGATTAAATCAAAATTAAAGTGGAGCAGCAAATGGTATCCCAAGCCAGTAAACATAGCATGATTATGGTTTGCATAAGTTAATTAATGCCTTATTAATAATTTAGATAACATTTTAGGCCTAAAGAAAGACCTGCAATAGGCAGATATAGCTCTTGTATAATGTTTGTTTAAGAAAAAATTAATATCAAAAATAAATGTAATTAAATATAAACAACTTGAAATATTTGACATGAACTAAGGTTTATTTTCTTATTAAGATATGTTGGATAACAATACAATTCAAAGGCGCATCCTCTATTATTCGAACTTAATTTCCATTTTATCTTTTAGCAGGTATATAGTATATCATTACTTTATTTTCAAACTATAGTAAATGCCTTTTTAAATCGTGCATCGAATACAGTTAATGGCACAATAACCTATTCGATATAAGGAGATATTATATTTTTGTTCAGCACCAACAAAACTCAAGCAATAGACAACATTTCATCTATATACCTTTGCATTTGATCTTTGTTATCTGGTTTTCAATGGGTGCCTTTTTGTCGAGTAACCGTTTGCAACGTCTTTCACGCACATATCTTCTGATGACGCCCCAATGTTCATCTACCACCAGTGAAATGGCTATTACGGCGAAACACAGAACAAGAAACGACCTCATCGTTAAATTGATCGTTAAATTTCTTTTGATGGAAAGTCAATGTCATTATCCGTTTGCTAACGGACTAATTAAAGGTAATCCAATACTATTAACAAAAAACTGAAGAAGTGGGACAACTGTGCAGTATGTTCACAAAACTTGATTAAAGAAAAGATAAAATGATAACTGTAGAATTTCCTACTGAAACCACTATAAAAATATCTGTAGAATTTTACCATAAATTTGTAGGAAAACCTTTAGTATCTGCACTTCGGAAATTGTAGAATATTTGGGGTCGTTGTTTCCAACAAGCCTATCAAAATTTTGAAGAATGCTATAGAACTTGATCCTATAGAAAAACAAATCACTAGAATTTTCTACAGACAACTGCACTGTTATTCTATAGGACTTTTTGCTAAAGCAGTGGACACATTAGCCGAATCAATCGGCGCCGAATTTTTATTCGGCCGAATGGGTGGACACACTAGCCGAAGGCTTCGCCCGATTCAACCTGTCGATTGCATCACATTTCACGTCACATGATTAAACATGGCGGCGTCTATGTCTTCAATCTATCACGTGACTTCTCGATATGAGTGGTGATTGGCTAATAAATTCTATATTCGACCGAATGCTTCGGCGAAGCGGACACACCAGGCGAATATAATTCGGCCGAATATATCAAACCTGTTTGATTCGGGCGAATCATTCGGCCGAATTTTCTATTTAGTGTATCTTTACTGTTTAGCGTATCTTTGCTTTAGTGTGTTACGTTTAATTGGCAATGAGATATCTTCAACATGATGACCGTTTGAGCGAAGGTTATTTATTTCATATGTAGGAACTGATCTTTGCCTAATTTACCCTGGCGCGATTGTGCCGGGCTTCTACATTCAATCCCCGCGCCCTACGGGCCGCAATTCTTAATCGATCATCTTGAAAACTTTTCATACTTATTCCTCATACCCTAAAGATGACCTCTATTATTTTTGGTGCATGTCCGATCCCCCTGGGACAGAGCCACACCAAATGTTTGTGTGTGTTTCTTCTACAGGGCGCAATTCTTAACAGATTCTTTTGAAGCTTTGCATACCTATTCCTTATACCCTAAGGATGACCCCTATTGGTTTTTTTTGGTGATTGCCTGGCTCCCAGGATCAGCGCCACACCCATTTTTTCTTTGTGTATCTGAGTGTTGCCTACAGGCCAGGATTCTTAATGGATCGTCTTGGAACTTGGCATATGTATTCCTTGTAGCCCAAAGACTACAACTGCATGTCCCGACACCCAGAGACAGAGCCACGAACAATTTTTGTGTTTACCGTATACAGGCCGCAATTCTGAATGAATCAGCTTGGAACTTAGCATATTATTATGTATTCCTTATGGCATAAGGGCGGCAACTATTTATTTTTGGCGCGGGGGGACCAGACCTGAGCTTCTAGATAAGAGGAAATGTCAGTCTCTCCTAGCAAAACTCTGTATATATACTATTATTGATTCGTATAATAACATGCGATATACTCCCTATTTGGAAGGGGGTCAATATAACGGGAAATATTTAGTAGTGGTGATGAGCATGGGATGGAGTGTGCGTGTGTATGTGCGTGTGTGTGTGGGGGGGGGGGGTCCGCTCCGTCACTGCAGCCTTGGATGGGCTGTAAAAACGAACAAATGAACATCTTTATTCTGCAAGTTTATCATTAAATAATGCACAAAATTATACAGATTAAAACATCGGTTGACGCGTGTTCGACTGTAGTATCTCGAGTGCTCGACTCAGTATCTCGAGCTCTCGTCTTAGTATCTCGAGCGCTCGAGTTAATTTTTTTTGCGTGTCCTAAATCAGCCACCGTACAGGGCCGATAATTTAAAATCGTGGAAACTCTATGGGTTAACCCAGGGTATAGTGGGGATACCGAGGATGGTTTGTACCTTGAGCCATCAGTATTTGTACCTTGAGACTTTCGTATGCACACTACCTCCAATAACTATATAGCGAATTAACGGAACTTACCGAAGCCAGTCTACAGCGTGTTAATACCCAAAGCACAATAATTTAAATCGTTTAACGCCATAAAAATCAGTAGATATGTGTGAAATTGAGCAATGGTATTATATTAGTATTATGTAGAGAACTAGGGATCGACGCCTACCAGGAAATAAAACACTGATGAATTGGTTATATTAGACTTGGTTTCGGTGGATAGTCGAAGGAGGCACACATTTGATTGATTATCAAGTTGAATTATAGAAGAAGCAAACAACTGATTAACACAATATATTATTACTGAGATTGCCTGTATTTGAAACGCATTTTTTTAAATCGAATCCTGTATCCATTCCATATAATTACAAAATAGCAATATTTTTTACTCATCATGCGACCTCTCACATTAATTATACACTTTAAAAGATTAGGTACATACATTGTAAATGAAGAAAATGACTAAAGAAAATTCGAAAGACATATTTATTGAGAAATGGCGAACACAAAAAAAAGGTAAGGATGTTTTTTTTTAAATGATCAACATCAAATAAAATGATAACAATATGAAAACTAAATAATGATTATAATTAAAGGGGTCTTACAAATCTATGTCCCTTTGGTTTGGTATGATTCTTCCGCTTATTCTTTATGCCTCGTTTAATAATAACTAAAAACTAATACAATATCTACGCCTTGGATAATAGGTTAGCCCCACCCTATTTTTTAAAAATGAAATCTTACAAATCTATGTCCCTTTGGTTTGGTATGAATTTTCTTTACGCATCGTTTAATAATAACCGACATACACCAACTTGCATTTTATACCAGTTAAACTTAGCTCGGAGTTTTGTTTGATAATAAGACAACGTCTTTCGGTTGTTAGCAATAAAAAGATTCATACACATATTTGTTGTTTACCAGTAAAGCTTTTCGTGTGGCATAAAAATTAGCTGTAAAGGTGTAGTTAAATAAAAGATCCACGAAGTCTAGTTTGAACAAATTTGAGGTAAAATGTTTTTCATCCAATATATTATCATCAAATAAGTAGTAGCGCTTCCAATATCTTCTTATATTCCAATTTCACTTAGATATTATTTCTTTGTTAATTGATCAATAATTCTCCAATGCATGTTTTATGGACTACACATTAACTGTTAAAACACAATTAATTGGACTGTTTTTATGTTTCAATTTTCTTGGATAAATTTTCACCAGATGACCAAACATATCCAATTTTTCAACTTTATTGGCTAACACAGTTTCCTTAGTATTTAATAAGAGGTAATGCGTTTTGGAATTCTGTTAAAAATGTTAAAATATACTGGCCCTGCTTGATTTATCCATTCCGGCGCATAACGGCTGGCCACAGTTCGGCAGTTTCGGCGGCGCGGTGACTTGATTTAACCGAAGTCGACACAAGTTAGGCTTCAGCGGTAGTGGCGATCACCGGCGCAATATCGTGAACATGTCAACCAGATGAAATTCACGTTATTTAAAAATGCCATAAAACACACATTTTAAATTTAAACCATATGTTTTGAAGTTGAATTGGAGCTTCGTAAAACCAGATGTTCATATGCCATTTATTTTTTCTCGGTAGTATTAATAATAATAATACATATCATGTAACCGGTTTAATATTATCCGACACCATATTGTTTATCAGCCGGGTCACTTGATTTGCTTTGATACGGTAACCTGATCGGCGTACGCCTTGTAGAAACCGGCTCGCCCAAGCAGCCACATCGCGATTTGCATTATCAATACGCATAACATACGTTCAGGTTGGCCGTAAAGTCGCATGTAAAAGAAAGTCGCAGGGAAGGTGAGAGCGAGATAAATTTGGTTTAACGTTCACTGGACACAAACTATGTCATTTCGGGACTAACATGGTTCAGCGTAGGGATCTTTAGCAGTTGTATTTGTATATGAATTCACTGCTCATCAGGCATCCTCTTTTATGATATCCTTATTTAGTTTTAGAAAACTGATTTAATCAAAGGTTTTTTTGAGACATTCTGAATCCATTGCTTAGACATCCCCATTTATGGTGTATTTAGTTCATTTTAGAAGACAGGTTGTTATTATGATATCTTAGTTTGTGTCTAATTGGATCAGACGCTGGCTCGCTATCCCGGAGATCGCGTGTTCGATCCCTGCATAGGCCGAGAAAGTTATCGGAATTTTCCGACGTGGTTTCCCCTTGTCAGTGGTGAAGGACGGGGGGCCTGACAAGGACAGTTGTGTAGTCGTTCGGATGTCATGATAATCCGAGGTCCCGTGTATACATTGGCGTGCACATAAAAAAAAACCCTTGGAATTCGATATAAGAGTAGAGGCCATAGTGTCGCTGCCCCGGCAAAATTTCCCTCATAGCACACTGGATGGCCCAGTATAGGAGCAGAAGAGTAAGATGCTAAACCACATTTTAGAAAACGTATTTAATCAAATGTGTTTTGAAGACATTGTGTACCTGTACATCATCAAATCTGCTTTTTTGAGATTCTTGGAGAAAGTGCAATTTTAATGTGAATCCACTGCACAGTCATCCTCACTTATGATATCTTTAGTTCGTTTTAGAAAACTGTTTTAATCCAATGTGTTTTGGAGACATTCTGTAGATATACATCCATCAAATCTGGGTTTTTTAAGCTTCAAGTCTGAATATCGAAAAACGAGTAGCTCGTATCAATAAACAAATAGAAAGTGCAGTTTTCGTGTGGACCCACTGCTCAGGCATTCTCATTTACCGGTATGATATCTTTAGTACGTTTTAGAAAACTTATTTTATCAAATGTGTTTGATCGAAAATCGATAAATGAAAATCGAGATTATTATCATAACGTTTCGGTACGGAAGCTCAAATACGAACTACTTTTTGTTTCTCGATTTCCTATTTCTATTTTAAATTTTTTATTTTGAAAAATAATTTCTAATTTCTATTTTTAATTTTGTAGAATAATTTTTAATTTTGTAGAATAAATTAATTTTGTAGAATAATTTTTAATTTTATAGAATAATTTTTAATTTTGTAAATTAATTTTTAATTTTGTAAATTAATTTTTAATTTTGTAAATTAATTTTTAATTTTGTAAATTAATTTTTAATTTTGTAAATTAATTTTTAATTTTGTAAATTAAATTTTAATTTTGTAATTAATTTTTAATTTTGTAAATTAATTTCTAATTTTGTAAATTAATTTTAAATTTTGTAAAATAATTTATAATTTTGTTTTTCTCGAGGACCATTCGGCAAACCTCGACTGATTCCTTGATCATCATCGTGTCATGTTGCGTAGCTTGATATGCCTCTCCGCTATACGCCTGAGATTGTGGTCGTATGTTTACTGATTATAAACACGTGTCGCTTAACAAAAACAGTTCTTAAAAAGGCGTGGTAGTCGCAATTTTCTTTAAAGGCAGCGCGTTTGGAAGGTGTGCAGCCGAGGTCAAATAAAGGTATACAAATAGACGAGGTAGGCCGAATACATGTATATACAAGCGTCTGTTATCAACGAAATGGGACCACTGAATAAAATAAAATGAAATGAAATGGGGTTTGACGTCCTATTGTTCTGCTAAGACTGGGCTAATGAAGACGGGCATACGCCATTCAGTGTGCTATGAGGGAAATTTTGCCCGGGCAGCGGCGCTACGGCCTACTCTTGTATCGAATTTCAACTGCTAAGGGGTCTTTTACCTGCACGACAATGTGTGGGCTTACGAGTTTTCATCGCATCCAAACGACACAACAGCTGTCGTTGTTAGGTCATCCGCCCTGCACCATTTACAAGGGGAAACCACGCCTGAAAATATCGATGAACATTCTCGGCCGACAGTGTCTTACTCGCATAGCCATCGTGGGTCCCATGGCGACAGGGAAATAAGTGTGGTTTAACGTCCTACTGTTCTGCTTCGACTGGACTAATGAAGACGGACATACGCCGTACAGTGTACTATGAAGGAAATTTTATCCCGACAGCGACGCTACGGCCTAAACTTATATCGAATTCCAACTGCGAAGAGATCTTTGACGTGCACTCCTATGTGTACACGGGACTCAATTTTTTGTCCCATCGGGTTTAAAGTCCACTTGACACAAACTAGGTCATTTCGGGACTAACTTACGGTTTAATTTTATTTCAATAATTCGCTTGCGAGGAGTCTTTTGCAGTGGGAGGAAACCGGAGGACCTGGAGAAAACCCACGAAGTTGGACAAGATGTAAATGAACCGGGGCGGTCTGATGGTTCTGAAAACAAATTTACAAAATTAGAAATTATTGTACAAAATTGAAAATTATTGTACAAAATTGAAAATTATTGTACAAAATTGAAAATTATTGTACAAAATTGAAAATTATTGTACAAAATCGAAAATTAAAAATAAAAATTCGAAATTACTTTTTTCAAAAATAAAAATAGGAAAAGAAATAAACAAAAATAGTTCGTATTTGAGCTTCCGTATTTCGGGATACTGGCGATTCTTTTTCAGAACTGGCGGGAAAAAATCGTAAAATTCTAATCGTATATTCAAGATTGACAATTACATTGAGTGTCAATCACAATCATGTGGCGAAATATTATAATTTAATCAACTCGCTGATAATCCAGAGTAATACTAACCAACTGTCTCGGATTAATGATTATTGGATTGATAATTGCCATTGATACAACTATAGCCCGTGTCAAGTCATTATTTACTCCTAATAATTAATCCAAGCGGTGATTTTTTTGATGTTTCGCCTCCATTACTTTGGCTTCAACGGCATGTAAAATATACAAGCATGATCAATCGGATATTATTATTTTCAATTATATTATCACCATTGGTCGGAAACGTCAGAACGAGTGAAATAGCCACGATTCTCGAGTGAGAATACGGTCCGTCATTTTTCGTTACCGTTGCCAAAATGCCCTAAATTGAACGACGAATCGGATTGTAGGAATCTCTTACAAATGAAATTTCTATCATTCTATCAGGGATTCCGATTCCGATACAGTTACGGTACCTGAAAATAGCAAGCCTATTGTACACGCAAAACATACATTTATAGAAAAATTGGCGATCCTTGGGTGAGATTTGACGTGCAAATACCGAAAATATTGTGCAATACGGTGTGCGAATCTCCACTTTCATATTTTTATCGCAAATTGCGACTTTGGCGAACGACAGTGTGAGCCCTGGTGCGAAAAGACGAAGGACACCAAAAATAAAACCTGATGTTATGGGCTAATGTATTATGTAAAGACGGATTTTGCTGTTGTATAATTTATAGCTGTAATTATTTTGTAATATATATGTCTACCTGTATCTGAGAAGTAAAATTATGTTATCATACATTTTTGACAGATAAAATATTCAAGCTAGCGGAAAAAATATTCCAGCTGGCGAGAAAAAAATTTGAACCTTTTTTTATATAAAAATAATTATCCATTTTTACGGAAAAAAAATTAAAAGTCAGTGTGAGCCGGGCCAACAAAAGACAGATATTGGTGACGGTTACTTTCAGAAAACTTCTAGGTGCAACTATTCAAGCCCCATCCAATAGCCACCTTAAGATATTGTAACCACAAGCTAAAAATACTGGTTGGTTTTAGTAAATTGGTCAGATTCGTTTATTTTGTTTAAATTTGTGAACGCATTCTTGATCTGTCATTTTCCAAAAGGTTTTTGAAAGTGAGAGAGAAATGGGGTTTATTTAACGTCCACTCGACACAATCAAGGTCATTTCGGGACTCACATATCGTTCAATTTTTTTTTTCAATAATTCGCTTGCGCGTAGGCCCCGGATTAAACCAACGAGGTTGGACAGACGACCTTACTCCTTGTCACGTACACCCGGAGAATCGAAATCACGACTGTTGACTCATTGATAGACCTTATGATACAGCACGCGCGTGCTAACCATTCGGCAATCCATCCCCACCCCTTTCTAAAAGTGAATTCTAGAAGCAGTTACCATTATCTAACTATTGTTATAATACAGAACAGCCAGTGTAAACAATATCAATAAAGAATTCAAATTGTAACATTACCTTGACATTTCAAAGATTTCATTCTCTTTTCCAAACATGTTACCTTGTCTTTCAACAATTTGCATTGTGGTATTTTCTTGCGACGGGCATCAACCATAATGGCGAATAACGCAAAAATGAAAAAAAGCTCAAACCTCATATTTGCCACTTGTTATCGGTAGGTAAGCAAATTATTATGAAGTTATAGTTTTGAAATTCGCCTTTATATACCACAGCTAGTCTTTGAATTTGATCAACAAAGCATGACATTTTCACTCTGATTATTTTTCCACGAAAATATCGCTATTTATTAAATAAATTAACGAAATACATGTATGACCCCTCCTCTAAATTTTATAAATTGCATGAATGAAACTTTTTCAGATGTCAAAGAGATAATAGTCCGTATGGTTGATATTTAAATGGGGTCAATTTCATAAATTTCAAAGAAACCGGAGCATCTAGTTAATATCACCTTGTGAAGTTGTATCTAATATAATATGTTTCGTCATGTCGATAGCCAGCCAGTACGTGCTTTCCTATTTTTTAGTTCTTATCTTGGATCTGTAAATTTGACAACCAGTTAAAATATTGATTGAAATACAAGTTAACGCCGATAACTTCGGGTATGCCAACTCGATAACACAGTCAGTTAGCTAATCCGCAGATGATAAATGCTATTTTACAAACCCAGTCCATATATAATTTAATAATTAATTTTTGTTGGATTCTTATTTGTCAAGAACAGACTTAATATTTGTAAAAAAATAAGTATTGTGTAATTGAATTCTATTAATGCTTTTAATCGTAAAATTAAATCTAAATCTATGGTAATATTTTATTCATTACAGCGCAACAAAATAGATGCTCTAAATATAAATGGATTTACAAATAAATTTTCCATGATCTTTGATCGCATGCAAGAATTTAAATAGATTGGTTTGAATTTCATCAGATTACCAATAAGCGGAAGCTTTCGGGCCCAAGTGGTTAAGTTTTAAAATAATTTCTTGTTTTATAATATTTTATAGATGTTTTTGGTTTGGTTAGGGTATCCACAAAATTATTTTTAAGTTTTACAAATTTTGCTGAAGCGGGTGGGGGTGGGACTCGACGGACGGTAACGGGGTAAATTATTTTCAATACGAAAAAAACAAAAAGTTTAAATTATTCTTGAAATCTGTATTTTCATCATAACTTTAATCCGTCTAAACAGACAATTCAAACAAAGAAAACTATATTTTCTCAACAATTTGAAACAGTAATCCATAGTTAAATTCATTCAACTAAAGGCGTAATAATATAACATGAAATACAAATGCATAGTTAATTTCAATCCGCACCATGGAGATCTAGAAAAAAATCTCTTGATGTATTACAGCATAAAAATACATTACATGTAACATATTTACTCTGAGGGTGAGATTCGATGTTTTCGTCCCAACAAACCTCACATCGACCGTTTCACAGACCAGTTGTAATTTAAAATCTCTTTGTCATCTATATAAAGGATAAATTCAGAAATATTAATCAATTCGCAAAGGAAAAGTCACATAAATTTGGAAAAAAACGCATTAATACTTCAGAGTCCCTGGACCAATATGGGTGTACAATCTGCCTCACTGGACTGATACGTCCTACCGAAAAAAATATGACAGTAATTGTAAATATTACCGATCTATATATAAACTTTACAAAAAGGTTTTGATTTGGATAAAGTTTCATGAAAAAAATTCACAATCATTTTTCTTACTTTGAACTTTCTCTGTTCACCGTGATTTTGTGTTTGACATTGAAATGTCACTCTACAGATTTTTTTGCACTAAGACTGCACTACTTCAACTCGACCATAGACCTACCTAAAACTGACTTATAATGAAACAACGACCATAATACACATATGCATTGCAACATTATATTCACTATATGATGGGACATGAGAGTCCCGTCGGGCCTGATGAAATGTACAATAGAAAAAGGTTGATCCTGATATTGCCAGGACGTTGACTACATGAAGTATTAGTCTTCAATGAAGTAAAAAGCAATTTTTAAAAGTAGGTCTTAAGTTTGCTTTTGAAAGTATAAATACCGGAACAGAACCATAAACACTTGGAATTTCACTCAATATATGTGACGAATCGCATGGAAAAGAACGTTGAGCAAAGAAAGTATTGGGTACCAAAAGAATTAGAATCATAGTGTTGACTTAAGAGGGTAGAGGGGAAAGCACATATTGTTTGTGTAATACTGGATGTGGCACTGTGTTTGTAATGTTTTTAATATCTGAGTTAATATAACCTGTTCTACTTTTTAAGAAGACAAAGCATATAAATTTTAGTTTTAGGGAGGTTTCTTCACAACTAATGAATATGAACCGTAACATTATTTTTATTATTCTTTAAGTGGCATTTAGTAACTGGGTAGATAAATAAACTATACACATACTCATGGAAAATAGCTACTGATCTATTTAGTATTTAGGTGACGTTTCGAAGAGTATTCTCTCAACCTTTTCAAACTATTAGCTTAGTATTCTCCCAACGCTTTCAAGCTATTAGCTTGGAAACGTTGAGAGAATACTCTTCGAAACGTCGCCTAAATAAATCAGTAGCTGTTTTCCATAAGTATGTGTATAGTTGAATTATTTTTTATTATTGCGTCCACTGGTACACTTTCTGTACTTTTAATGAATTCCCCCTTTCTCCGCCTCTGTAAGAAATCATATTTGATACAAATTTTTTAGATTCTTATCTATTTTATATCCACAAAAAGCTGTTTGATAAAAGAAAATGGGTTCGTTCAGTAAAAGTATTTTAGTAGGCTACTATTTTGCAAACTAATTTTCTGAATTTATCTATCTTTAATTTCTTATCGGTTATTTTTCAAATGGGAGCCAATTTTAATTAACTTGCATGTTCACGAGTTTTATTTGAATTTTAAGATTTCGGTCTTTATATTTTTAATGGCGTAAAGAAATAATATTTATATTGTTTTTTGTTACACTTGAGTGTATTTTACTTTGATAATACACATGCATAGATAAATGCTTGTTTACGGCTGCACGACCCAAGATTAAAATGGTATGCAAAAAAAAATAAATAAATAATAACTTAACCAATCGTATACAAATATAGGCCTACAAGCATTTTTATTTTTGAAGATATTTTTTTTTTTATTATTTATCAAAAAGTCACTATGACATAAACAAAATGCAGCGGTGCATGCTATTTTTAAATCAAAGGTAATAACCACATATTGTAAGGTACATATCCCAAAAATAAGGAAAATAATCTAGTTTCAAAATTACTTTACCGTGTCCTTAACTGATAAGAAGAAAACTGAAGTTTCGTATCTCAAACTTGGGTATCTCATATGAGACGTAATATAATATTATATGTTTCACTGTCCTTGTACTTTATGACTTCGGGGTCCTACATGTGTACTTTAGAAAATCGTGGGAATCATACACTAGGTTTTTGTCAACATTTTATTCATATCCAAAGTGGTGAAATTTCGACACTCATTGCGCTATAACACATTAATATATTTGAAACGATTATGTTCAGAGCAAACATTCATTAATTTAAAGAATAAAGAAATAGGAACATGAAAATTGAAAAAAAAAATCATTTAAATTGTTTGAGTCGAATGGCGACACTTTAGAATCTACATGCATGAACAGTATTAAATAAAAAGGCAACGAAAAGACATAATAAGTATAATTATATTTCATTGAACACTGCATTTCATCCACGAGTGGCACATAATTAACTATGTGAATGTCAAGCACTTTGCTTAAAGAAAACTTTAAATAAAACTCTGTCACTTTAGTTAGCTACGATTGTATATTTTTAATTGAAATATTTAATAATACCTAATCGTTTTGTAGAATATGAAACCGAAAGAGATTACAATGTTTATCAATAGAAGAACGGGTTTTTCAGTTTTAAAAATAAGAATATTTCTAACAAAAAATTATCAGCGGAATGCTGAGATTCCGTTAGTCGGTTTCATTGATTCAACTAATGCCGACTATTAATATAATTCAAATTTAGGCAGGTGTAGTTCCGAAAAAATTAATATAAAAAATAAAACCTTGAAATATTTGACATGAACTAAGATTTACTATAGTAAATGTTTTTTTTTAAATCGTGCATAGAATTATAAAGCTATTGCCACAAAATAACCTTTTTCGTTATAAGGAGATATTAGAAGTTCTTTTTCAATAATTTTTGTGTAGCATCAGGAAAACTTAAGCAATAAACAACTATAGTAATTATATGAAAATTCGTATTTTCATCTAGATACCTTTGCAGTTCTTCTTGGTTATCAGTTTTTCAATGATTTTCTTTTGGGCGAGTAACCGTTTGCAACGTCTTTCACGTCCATATCTTCTGAGGAAACCCCAATGTCCATCTACCACCAGTGAAATGGCTATTACGACGAAACACAGAACAAGAAACGACCTCATCGTTAAATCAATCAGTTTCCGAATAGAGGAATGTGTCGCATTTCAAGCCTTATATAGTCTAGACGGTCGTATATTTTCGATAGATCTAAAACCGGGTGCCAAGCTGGTGCATATATTAAAGTGAATATATATACGTATTTGATTTTTAATGCTTTGGATTTAGTTCACACCTTTGTATTGCTTTTATTTGTTTTCAAAAGATAGATTTGAAGGTAGAATATAAATTTGATTTTCTATGATTAATCCTCCGCGAGATTGTCCCTAAACATATATAAACTGTTTATTTTATATCGACTTGCTAAGATTTCCTTGTAACAGATGCGAATATAGGCGTTGTGTGCATGTGTCTAGCTGTTTTCCTCGGATGGCCCGTCTTTCTAATAGTATTTTTTCAGGTTAGGTCATTCAATGAAATTTATTTTATTAAATCTGCCAATAAGGTATCGTTGACATGCATAAAAAAATTGCATTAGTACATTTGAGAGTAAAGAATACATCATCGGTAATATAAACTTGAATGATTTTACGTTCATTTAGCATTTAGGTTTATACACACTATCAAGTGTATACAGAGTGAAACGGTTCGTCAACATGTTGCCGATAGAATGCAAATACAATCCTAGTTGCCGTGTTGATGAGAAGTTACCTAACTTTAACAAATCAGATATCAGCCTGAAAGCATGTGTCGGTGATACAGAATGGCAGAGCTGGAATGGACATAAATAAACGTCGATAGATTTTGCGCAATATGTTACCGAAAAGTTGGCCAGTCAAAAATTATGTTGAACCAGGTATGTTGACGAAATATTGGTCAACATGTTACCGAAAAGTGACTATGATACAGTCCACTTATACGACCTAATCAATACATCATGAGGTCAACGTACTAATTTTTCTATTGGAATTTACGTCAGTTTCTAACCAAATAAACCAAAGTAAAATGGCCTCGACACCCAGAAAACTAGCGTCGTTTCAGTGCTATCCGACCCATCTAATCACTAACTTTGACTTGGAAATCTTTACAGGGTCCCGAAACCCGCTGCTCATGGAGGCTGCCATCTTGGAACTATTTTGTGCTACGGTCGAGTGTCACAAAACATATATAATTCACCTCAATGCTTAAAGGTGGAGTCTCTTTATTATTTTACTTGTACGTTATACGATATGTATTATATAATTTGGGCGAATCGTGAAAACAGCCAAATTATGGCTGGGATTATTGAACCAAATAGTGGTTCATTGCATTCGAGATGAAAATACAACTGTCATTTGGTTTTCGAGTTTTCGGGATGGCTGTCTAGTCTGAGGATTCAATAAAATTAACAGCCAAGTAGACCGTTGGTCCGAAGAAAATTATAATATAATATATATTTTAAAGCAATATTGTTATTTAGTCTTGCATACATACATGTACAGTATTAAATAAATGGTATTGTTAAAACGCACAAAAGAGCCAATTGCAAACTATATTATAATCCAGATATAAATCAATTTCAGCTGTGTTCTCTGGACATTTACAAACAAATCGATTGAAAATACTAAATTGTGTTTAGCTTTGATTGGTTAATATATGTATTGGTCACTGACATACAAGGTGTATTATATAAGATTTAGATAAAGAGCTGGGGCTGGTTGTTTAAAGATCCGTTAAACTCTTAATGGGTTGTTATCTTCCAAACGTGTCGTTGTGTTAACTGTCCGTTAAATTTCTTTTTCAGGAAAGTCAATATTATTATCCATTTGCTAACGAACTGAACAAAGGTAATCCAAAAGAATACTGTTTGATCATTGGCTAAATTGTAAATATTTAAATTCAATGGAAGTTACTATTAACAAGAAACTGAAGAGATTGGGACACCTGTACAATATGTTCACAGAACTTGATTAAAGACAAAATGATAACTGTAGAATTTCCTACACAAAACACTATAAGAACAATTTGTAGAATTTTACCATAAATCTGTGGGGAAAACTATAGTATTTGCACTTCGGAAACTAGAATATTCGGGGTCGTTATTTTCAACGGGCCCGTAAAAATTCTGTTGAATACTATAAAATTTCATCCTATAGAAAATAGGATAGTCACCTCCCCACCTTCCGCGATAGACAACTATACTGGTATTATATAGGACTTTTTGCTAAATTATATACAACTCCACCCTTAAATCGATGACGATGCTCAACACCTTCGTTAAATGTAACGGCAAACCGGCCTCAGACTGTGCTTGCTATTTTAGTTTAAAAATTTCTAATTACTCGTTTGTGAGAGACGTTATCAGACTTTATTAAAGTGTTCAAATCGTAGTCTCGATTATTAAACAATGTCTGGATTATCCATATTCAAATTAAATTACTAAATTATGACGATCGTGTTTCAATCCATTGAGAGTTGATTATGCGCTTGTCATGTGAAGAATAAATATCTAATAATTTATAATTTATATAACATTTGAGACCAAAAGAAGGACCTGTAATAAGTTAGCTATTACACAATGCATGTAACATCCAGGGCTGAACCCAGTTTACACACCATATTTGGCAGTTACGACAAGCGATGTACCGGGCTGTTTACACATGTAATGTAACATTTCCTGTATCAACAAGCCAACAGTGAGGCTGGTCTTCCCCGCCGAAATCCCAAAATAAATATTAATTAATTGCACATATTAATTAATTGTACATTTATCGTTTTCAAAAGTATCGAGCAATCAAACTTATTATCTATACTTAGTCTATCCATAAAATGCTCACGATCAAACCCAGTAAAGATTTAGATACACTAAATTTCATCACTCTCTATCAGTTAGAATCAAAGTTGTCTAGTCCCAAAGCATTGCTTAGCTCTGCTTAGCTCTGCTTAGCTTTAGAAATGAAATGAAATGGGGTTTAACGCCCTACTGTTCTGCTCCGAACTGGGCTAATGAAGACGGGGCTTAGCTTTAGTGGGAAATTTTAATCACTGAACTCAGTCAAGACATTTACTTAATGAGCATCTACATCAAGTTTAAACATTCTACCTCAATTAAAAGCCGAGTTGTTATGTTCAAGAGTCTTGATCAATAAAATTGCTACTTAGCCTAAGCAGAAAATACTCACCATTGAACTTAGTCAAGATTTTAATTTAATGATTCTATACTCTGAATTCCACCGCTGTCACTCAACGCTCTCGCACCATTAGAACTAAAGTAGGTTATGGTGTTCCAAAGTCGCAACCAACCAAATTGAAGTATGTGCATTGCCTAAGCAGAAAGGTCTTGATGTAATAAAACTATATACCCGAATTTTCACCACTATCATTCAATTAGAATCAAAGATGTCGAGCTCCAAATTCTCGACCAATCAAATTGCTTATCGTTCGGCTTAACCTGAGACAATAAAATCTCATTATTAATCAAGGTATTGATGTGATGAAACTATACGCAAAGTTTCATCGCTCTCACTGAATTAGAACCAAAGTTATCATGTCAAAGCATTAACCAATCAAATTTCTTATCTCTGCTTAACCTGAGCAGAAAATGCTCATCTTCGAACTCCACCAAGGCATTTAAGTATTCAACCAATGAACGCCTACACCAAGTTTAAGCAATCTATCTCAATTAGAAGGAGTGTTATTGTGTTCCCAAGTCTCGACCTATCAAACTGTTTGTCGCTATGCTTACCCTAAGCAGAAAATCGAAGTTAGCCAAAGTATTGATGTAATGAAGCTATACACTGAGTTTCATCACTCTCACTTAATAACAACTAAAGTTATCGTGTCCCAAAGCAACAACCAATCAAATTGCTTATCTCTTTATCTGTGCTTACCCAAGCAATGAAATGAAATGGGGTTTAACGTCGAACTGTTCTGCTCCTACTGGGCCACGTAGTGTGCTATGGGACAGCGGCGCTATGCCCTTTTCTTATATCGAATTACAACTGTCAAGGATGCTTTTACGTGCACGCCAATGTGTACACGGGCCTCGGTTTTTCGTCCCATCCGAACGACTATACGTTGTCCTACACTATACTTTCAAGGGGGAACCACGCCGGAATATCCCGATGAACTTCCTTGGCCAACGCAGGGATCAAACACGGGACCTCCAGGTTAGCGAGTCAACGTCCTACGCACTGAGCAGCCCTTAGCTCCAGCTTACCCTAAGCAGAAAATACTCATCTTCAAACTCAATCAAGGCTTCACCTAATAAACACCTACACCAATTTTGAACATTATTGCTCAATTAGAAGCAGAGTTATTGTGTCTCAAAACGTGTGAGTGACAGACAGACAGAAGGACAGGGCGGACAGACAAACAGACGGACGGAAAGACATATCCGTTTTAATAGCCCCCCTGCGTTCTTCGAAAGGCGGGGGACGATAATATACACCACCCTACCATGGCATAGCTGTTATATACATATATTTCTGTTTTTAAGTGGGTTTTATGATAATGGACTTTTCATGTCTTTTAAATCAAGCTGACACATTTAGGCATATTTACTTGCATATTCACAAATATATGCCATAAAGAAATGTATAATAGTTTCAATTGCTAAAAAAAGATTTTACTTTTAATATGTTTGATTGGGTACAGAAATCACATTTGAATAACATGTTACGCTTGAGATATTTGTTATAATTTGTTACACATTTAAAGAATTGTTGCTTTCTCTACTTATAATCTTAATTAACGTATCCTTAGGTTGAAATACCTATTTCACACTGAAGCCAACTCTTGATGAGCAATATACACATATTCAAATATTTTACAGTTATTCATCAAGAAAGCAAACATTTGCAATTCATATATCTAAATCGATGTAGATATATGAAATGGTTGGTCTAAGAAGTAGCATTAATTACTGAATATACACTTCTTATTGGCTTTTTATCTGAGTGTTTGGGAGTCATGCGCATAATTTAAAATGTCGGGAATGTTTTATTCGCTATTCTGTATGTTAAAAGGTATTAATCTTTCGCAAATCTTATTCAGTTTATTATACATTTTAAAAGTGTTTGTGCAATTATTATGTTGAACGACAACTTGCATTTTTGAGTTGAAAAAAGACAAAAGTGAAAAATTTATTACATGAAAATATGTTGTCAGCGCGAATAAATACTTTCGTTTATATTTCGTTTAAATCATGAACTGGATAATCGAGACAATGTTTTTTTATCGTACCGACTTTAGTAATGATGTTCGAGGTTAGGCCGAAAATTTAATCGCTAAATTCTCGGTTCAGAGTGGATCAATTTGACTGAAATTATTTAGTTTTTAAGTATTATAGCGAGAACTACCAGCTCGTTATTTAATCTCCCACAATGTATCTTTAACTGAATCATAGACAACCTACAAATCTAATTACCTTTAGGTTTAATGCTGTGAATTTGGTTCAAACGTTTTATTGCTTGTATTTGTTTTCAAAAGATTGATTAGAACTTAATTTTTCTCAGATTAATCCCCAGCGAGATTGTCTCTTAAACATATAACATGTGTATTTCATATTGACTTGCTAAGATTTCCTTGTAACAGATGCGCATTTTTTATATACTTTTATATATAGTTTTTTCTCTCCAATTGTTTTTTGAGGTTAGGTCACTGGGTGAAATTTATTTGATCATTTCCAAAAATCTCTATCTTGTGATACATTTGGGGGTAAATAATAAAAGATCACCGGTAATATAAATTGGAATAATTTTACGTTTATTCAACACTAAGGTATATACACACACAATCAACCACTTGATATTATGTTGACCAATATTAGAAACTCAACACAATGTTCGCAGTGCCGGCCGGGTTTACCATGGTGGTCCCCAACCTAACACAAATGACATAACTTGGGCAGTATTATTCCATTCATATGAATGTAACTATATCAAACCTAATTTGAAGTTGGTCAATGATAAATAACCGAGAGACCTTGATACAGGGAGTCATGTACTAGAAGGCCGTAATGTTACGACATAGTAACCGACTGGAGTCGATTTTTGGCATACGTCGAACACCGTAAGAGCCAAACGATAATACGAGATGTGTGAACACAAATCATACACTATCCAAATAAACTTCTGGGTTACTGTTTTTGGGTCTTCAACTCTAAAGTATTCTTCACTTCAGAATGGGGCGACTTTGTCGCAACCAAAATGATAGATGGGAGTCTAAACGTCATTGAATTATGACAAAATAAGGATAAGAGAATATGTTTATTGGAAAGAGCACATCATATTCATTATGTGTACAAATTATCATGAATATTCAGGAAGAGTGAGTCAAATGAAGCTAAAAATCAAGTTATCTTTCAATGTCATTTCTTCTATGCGATGATCCCCGCCGATAGAATAATCTCTACCAGCGGGGGACACCCCTAAGTTACCGCTGATGTGTGATACACGATAAAAAAAACGCCCAAACACTCTCATAAAAGGATCATAACGTTCACAGTCGCCGCAAAAAATCCCCACCCTAGCCGAACTCAAATTTAAATGCGTGTTGTTGGAACCAATACGCGACATATCGTAAGTAATGTAGTCTATACAGAAACTACTCATATTATACAAACCAAATTATCAAATAATTATAGTCTACAGGCCAAACATCGAAGAATACGAGTCAAGGAAGCAACGTTCCTCGATGCACCGGCAGTAAAAAGAAAAATATCGACCGGAGATTAACAAAGACATTTGTGACAGAATCTGCGTCCCAAACTCGAATATAAATGGGTTCTCTGATTCCATGTCTTAAGTATCATAACAAGTTGTAACTAAAATATTGCAGCTAAAAAGGTATTTAATTCGATTTCTTAAAACATTTATTTCCTGCTAAATAAATAGATACCAGTCGAAAGTAAGAAGCGGCATCTCCGGATTGCACCAGATTCTCAAATATCCACGGTAACACGGACCCCCCATGGATTGAAGGGGCCCAGGACTTTGAAAACAGAGCAAATGGTGCGTCAACATTCCGGTCAGCATGCTGCCGATAGAATGCAAATACACATGCCAGTCAACACGATGCTCAATGAATGCAAATGCAATCATTGCTGCGAAGTGATGAGAAGTGGACTAACTTTAACAGATCAGATATCAGCCTGAAAGCATGTGACGGTAGAGAAAAAATGGGAGATGGGATGGAAACAAAAAAAAACGTCAATAAACTTTGCTCAATGTTACTGAAAGGTTAGCCAGTCAAAATTTATGTTGACCGGGTATGTTGACGAAATATTGGTCAACATGTTACAGATAGGTTGATAGTGTACACACGTCTTTATTTGCACCAATAAAATGGGTTCATTTTAAATTAAATTTATGCATAATCCCATCTCTGCACAAGGATTACTCTATGTTCTTCCATATATTTATACTTGCTTGGCTCCGATTTGAACAATAGCAACCTTCCACCTGCAGAGAAGTGACTCTGACACAGTCTGTAGGAATACTGCTCATATCACTTGATCAATACATCACAGGTGATGAGGTAAATGTACTGCTTGTTCTATCGGAATCTCTTCATTATTTTACTTGAATGCGTTTGTAGATATGTATTTAATAATTTGGGCGAATTTAGTAAATAGCAAAATTCTGGCTGGGATTACTTAGCCAAATGGTGGTTCATTGCTTTCATGATGTGAAGACAAACAGGTGCCAGTTGGCTTTCGAGTGTTACTTTTGGAATTGCTTGTTAATAATTTAATACACTTTATAGATTGTGTATTTCAGTTTTTGTACCTTGAGAGTATCGCATACACAATGTCTACCATGTCTAATATAAGCGAATTAACTTAACTTATCAAAGCCAGCCTATAGCGAGTTAATTACCGCATGCAGAATAATTCAAATCGTTTAACGCCAGAAAAATCAGTAGATGCAGGTGGATTCACATTGTGAAAAATATACTGTTTATCGTACAAATTCAGCAATGGTATTATGTAGAGAAATAAAGATCCACGCCTACCAGGAAATAAAACACTGATGAATTAGTTAAATGCGACAAGGAGTATGATTGTTTGTCCAACCTCGTGAGTTTTCTCCGGGTAGTCAAGTTTCCTCCCACTACTAAAGACATCTACGCACACGCTGGCTATTGAAATGAAATAGAGTCATATGATAGTCCTGAAATGACTTAGTTTGTGTAGAGTGACTGCTTTGCCCCAAAATCTGGATTCAAGTGAAATAAACGAATTTTGTGAAAATCTCCAAAAAATAAACTGAAAGGAAGCGCCGAATCCAGTTTAAGGGCCCAACGTTTAAGAAAAGGGACCCTCTGTGTCCAGTAAGAAAAGGGCATTTTGACTTCATGGCAAGGCTCTCTGTGTTTGTGTCCTGTAGTAAGTGCCATATGTGTGATCCATCATTCATTACTGCACATAGGCCAAGTTGTTTTTGTTATCTCTTTTCAACACACTGTGCGCTGAATTCGATGTCTGGATGTTCGTTAGCATTGGCTATGATGGGTGCATGCTGATATCAATACCCAGGTCCCTAGTACACATTGGCATGCAGTAAAATAACTCTTGACAGTTGAAATTTCGTATAAGAGATTTCATAGTGCCGCTGTCAGAGCAAAATTTCACTTCTGGTACATTGCATTCATTAGCCCAATCGGAACAGAACACTAGGACGTTAAACCCCCATTTCATTTCATTTCAATACATTCACTGTTAGATCCCGATTAAGATTGTGTCGACCGCGCTCGTTTATTTTCCCACCCGAAAGCCCCCGCCCCTGTTACTTTCAAGACCAGCAACGGGATTTTGAAGAAGAATAGGCCCATTATTATATTACAAATGACTTGGTTGAAAATATAAAAAAAAAATTATATTACCAATGACTTAGGTTGAAATTAAAATTGACTTCGGTTAAAACTTACGGAAGCGTATAGGGGTCATGCAAAATTTTCTAGAAGACCTCGAGATCCTGCGATCCCGTGATATTTTCTCGAGATCTCAATTTAATATTCTCGAAATCGCCTAATAATTTTCTCGAGAATCTCCCATCCTGTGTTAACGATCTCGAGAATTCGGGATAATGTTCTCGGGATCTTGTCATCCTGTGTATATGTTCTCGAGATCTCGGGTATTTTTATGTGTGCGCGTAGTTTAAACGTATTTTCAGCGCCCTACAACTTGTCGTTTCGCCCCCTCTCCCCCCAAACACACACACACACTTTCCCGAAAACCTTAATAGCACGATAGAGCCTACAGTTTTTAACGGATTTGTTTCAAATTTAGTGTAAAGCACTGGGGCCATGAGAGGACGGCCCCTTTCGCTTCTAGCGCACCTTATCGTTCTGGAGTTATTCCCCTTATCCGGAAAACTTGTTAACGCAATAGAGGCCACAGTGTTTAACCGATTTTGTTTTTCAAATTTGGTGTGAAGCACTAGGACCTTTCAGTACTCCGCAAACTTCTGTTCGAGAGTTACCCACTTTGTATTCTTAAAATATGTGACGATGAGAGGACGAACACTATCGATATTCAGCATTCTGTGACCTTCTGTTTCTTAATATACATCCCTCCCCGCCCGTTTCCTGGAAGCATTGTTCACGCCATAGAGGCTTCACTTTAAAATTTTGTATGAAGCTTTGGGGTCATGAACTTTATTGATATTCAATGGTTAGCGATCTTCCGTTCCGGAGTTCTACTCTCCATTCTTTGAAAACCTTGTTTTTAACGTATTTTCGATAGCCAGTGTTCCGCGACAAGGATAACCCCTGTTAATTTTCAGCAATATCAGGTTTTTTGTCCCAGAAATATAACAAGCACGTGAACACGAGAGATTAGATTTCTTGAAGAATGCTAGACTCTTATCCAATTTATTTTCCTTTCGAATAATCTGCTGTTGAGACATAGATGTTGCGTGGGCGTATCTCCATACTTTGCGTTGCTATCGTTCAAATTTCTTTTGAATCATTAGTGTCATAAGCAGAGGAACTCTATTTATTTTCTTCGAAACAATGAACCTTATTGATTTGCAGCGATCCCAGGCGTTTTGTTATGGCGTTATTCCTATTTTCCGGAAAACCCTGTGAACGCGTTAGAGCCCAGAGTTTTTCAAGTTTTTTGATTTAAAACCAGCCCCGAAGCATTTGTGCCACAAGACAATAAACTTTGTGTCTAGCTTTATTCTAAAACAAAATATGGTCTGAAAACAATGCAAAACATGACATTTTCTATTAAACGTCGCCTAAACATTAAATTGAAATAATTTAACAAGCATGTCTGTAATTCAAAGCTAACGTGGTAGGGTTTTGAATTTCATATTTGGACGATTTGGTGTTAAGTATTTGGGCCATTAGACGATGAACCGTATTGATTTTAATCATTTTTCAAATTTAGTGTAAATCATGGGTACCCTATCGACTGTCCGTTTATTCTTCCATTAGTTAGCAGTTTTCCTTTGCAACAAATGTTAGAGTATTTTTTTTTATCAAATTTGGTGCGAAGTATTGAGCCAATGGTTGCATCACAACACGGAGACACTATCATATGAGGTTTCATATTAACTCGGATCTCGAGAAAATTTACCCAAGATGTCACTATCTCGAGAACATTAACTCGAATTCTTAAGAAAATTTACACAGGATGTCAATATCTCAGGAAAATTATCACGGGATTTCGAGAACATTGAGCTCTCGAGAAAATTACCAGGTGATCACGGGATTTCGAGAAAGTATCACAGGATCGCAGGATCTCGAGACCTTCTACAAAATTTTGCCTGACCCCTTTACGCTTCCATAAAAACTGTCAAAAACAAATTATATTCCCAATGACTTGGGTGGAAATTATGAAAAACAAATTATATTACAAATGACTTGGGTGGAAATTAAAATTGACATGGTGAAATTTTTAAAATGGGTAAAAGTTAAATATATATATATATATATATATGTATATATATATATACTATTCAAAAAAAGTAGGGGATATTTGATTTTTAAGTGTTATTAAAGTCACCTAATGAAACTGACGAAGAAACAAATGACAAAATGAAATGAAGTTCACATTCATCGATTTATTCCAAATGATCGTTAGACTAAGTAAGGCACAGACTGACCATTATAAGGGTAAAATGATACCCGGGGTCAAACAGCAAAGTTACCACAGCATCACAACCAAGTCAGTAACGGGTAAATCCTCCTCTGTTTGCCAAACAAGCATTGATCCGACGTGGCATATCCTAATGAGACGTCTAAGGTCATTTTGGTCCAGATTGTCCCATTCCTGTTGCAACGCAGCAGCAAGTTCTTGGACATTGGCAGGACGTTGTTGACGTTGACATAACCTCTGTCCAAGCATGTCCCAGACATGCTCGATGGGGGAGAGGTCGGGACTCAGTGCTGGCCAAGGTAATGTGGTGATGTTCTGTTGTTGGAGGTAACCTGTAACGATCCTGGCCCTGTGACATCTTGCGTTGTCATCCTGGAAGATGAAACGGCGGCTATGACGTCGTGCGAACGGCACAACATGGACTGCCAAGATGTTGTCCCGGTAGTACTGGCCTGTAACACGCCCTGCAACAACATGTAAAGCGGTTCTTCCAGCAACAGTGATGCCTCCCCACACCATAACAGAACCACCCCCAAATCGATCATGTCTGATGACGTTAACGTCTTGGAAGCGCTCGTTTCGACGACGCCACACCCTCCTACGTCTGTCCAAAAAATCAACAGTGAACCTTGACTCATCTGAAAACATCACATTGCTCCAGCGTCGATTATCCCAGTGTTGACGATCCCTACACCAACGACGTCTTGCCTGAATGTGATGATCTCTCAAACAAGGGATCACGCGAGGACGTCGGGCGCGAAGGTGACCCCTATGCAGTCGATTCCGAATCGTCTGGCCACTCACTCTCACACCAGTGTCTGTTTGAAGACGAGCGCTGATCTGATTTGCTGTGATGACACGATTTCTCAAGGCCAAGGTACGGATAAATCGATCCTGGGCTTGAGTTGTCGCCCTTGGTCGACCTGAGCGTGGTCTGTCCTGTACAGATTGTGTATCACGGTATCTGGACCATAGCCTGCTTATGACAGACTGAGAAACATTCATCGTCCGCGCCACAACCGCCTGTGTTGTGCCGATCTGTAGCATGCCAAGGGCACGTAACCTTTCATTTTGGGTAAGCCGACGCATATCAAAATTTGTTTTCTGGTCACTAAAACAATTAAACTGATGTTTCCACCCTGGAATTCAATGCCACAATGACTGTAACATTCAAAGTCAGAGTCGTGCAAATCTTGGGTTGGACCCCCATGATGATCCCAAGCATCACCTGCATTCCATGCGGTAGCTATTGGTGCGTTTGGGCGTCACATGTAACTGGAAATGTTTCTTCTGTTAGGTTCTATAGTGACTTTTTTCGTAGTCATTTGCATATTTTAGTATTATGCCCCCAAAATCAAATATCCCCTACTTTTTTTGAATAGTATATATATAAAAAGTTAAAGATAACTACTCTTAGGTATTAGATACACAAAAATATAAAAGTTTTTGAAAAAAGAACTACATTATTTGTCGATTACTAGCACTTTCGTTGATTATCTGAAGAGCTTAATAAAATAAGCGAAAGTGCTAGTAATCGACAAATAATGTAGTTCTTTTTTCAAAAACTTTTATATTTTTGTGTATATATATATATATATATATTATAATTGACTTGGGTGAAAATTATAAAAAAAAAAATTATATTAAAATTGACTTAGGTGAATATTAAAAAAAATAAATGATATTATTTTTCATGTCCCTTTTCAGCCATCATAATAAGATGCAATTTTTTAGTTAGATTGTATTCGGGGTCTGTTATAGCCAACATATATCAATTCAATGGTTGTTAGAATTTTCTTTTCTGAAATTAATTGATCAAATTGATTACTTTTGTGTAACAGCGGCGAATTCCACTGATCAACAGTCTTTATTGACTCCCTGGATTTAAACAGCTTACATTTATAACACAAAGAAAATAACTTACGAGTACAACATTTTTCACATAAATGTTTCACTTTACGGCATGGTATTCGATTTCGGATTCCGTTATGGGCATCTGATACAACAAAGACGGTAACCAAGAAGGCTGCTAACAACAGAAGACGCATTTTGGAAAATTGCTGCTTAACGCTTTAAAATAATCAAAATGTATTAACTGTTAAATAAGATATCATAACTTATAAAGCGAATGAAATGGAAACAGATGTTGTTTATTTCATATTGTAAAACTTCTTTTGTTATATTAATAACATTTATCGTCTAAAAAAGCACACAAAGGCATAGAAAATGTTAGATAATGTATTTTGACGTATAGTGGATCAATACGGATTATATGATATTCTGGTTATTTTCAGTATGTTATTCCAACTGTGCCTTAATTAACACATCATCGTAAACCATATGTTACTCCGTTACAAAACCTTTGAACTGGTGCTAAATTCGACGCATCTCTGAGTAAACAAACGAAAACCTTAAAAAAGGAAATCTCGCGGTTAACGGTTGTGGTGGATATATTTTAAATGAGCTAAATCGCTAATATTTGTGAACTAGAAATTGACATAAATGTGTCGCAACGCATATAATAATGTAATATAATTTATATAAACTGATTAATTCAATTGTTTCCGTTTATACTCTAATTTCAAATCAGTTATATATTGGCGAAATACACGATAAGTCTGAACCGAGATATTAGCCACGATCTTCATGGCTGCCGTTGGTACGATAATAAACAACGTCTCGATTATCCACAATTACGTTAAATTATCCATCACAAAACATATTCAAACCCACTAAATATCGCAGGCTAACGATGGCATCGAGAGTGGATTAGAGTCTTGATATGTTAATTAATGCCTAATTAATATTTTAGATAACAGTTATGGCCTCACCAAATACCTGCAATAGGCAGATTTAGCCCTTGCATAATTCATGTTTAATTATGAGAAAATTAATGTTTATCTGAAAGCCTATTGTGATTACTAAAATTATTATTGTTTTTACTAAAATTATTATTAGGCTTTCAGACTTTCGTCTGAAGGCCTATTGTGATTACTAAAATTATTATTATTTATTATTATTTTTTTTTTTTTCGCCATAGCCTATTTCTCAGTGCCTGTAACAGATACCAATATGGGACCTAATTTCCTATCGGAAACCATGTGGTGGCTTGATAAACTATTTTTGAAACTTCTGCGTCGACCGGAAGTGGCCGAATTTCGTGCGGTGCATAAAAATTAAAAAACGGCCGTAGCTTCGTCAATTCTGTACCTATTTTCATACAAATGACATTTTCAGAAACCCTGAGTCTTTTCCTCGGACGATAGCAGTTGAAAATTTTGAAATTTCGAAACTTCGTCGCTGACTTCTAGCGTTCGAAAAATGAAAAATTTTGTTTAAAAGACAATTTTTGTTATTTTTCAAAGTTTTCAAAATTGACCTACATTTTTGGATACCTGAAGACCATCCGATTCCAGAAATATAAGTTTCATTCCGAGTTATTGCCCTTTATTTTTCGATTTTTTTCGAATTTTCTGCCCATTTCCCAACCCTTATATTTTTTGGAAAGGATAAATCGATAGTTTTGAAAGTCCTGGAACATAAAGCTATATAGTCAGACCGCTGCATAAAGCAATTTCAAAAACGATCCGGAACCGGAAGTAGTCGAAATAATAATAGATATTTCGAAAAAAAAGCAAAAAATGGGTGTTTTGGGGAAAAACTCGATTTCTCCGTCCAATATCAATGGATTAAACGAATTAAGCTTTCGTTGAGTGGCCCGAGGAATGGACTGTCGTATGATGCCCAATTTATACGGATACTATGACCAAGCAGCAAAAAATGACAAGCTGAAAATCAAGTATTTTCTGATTTGGGGCGTTTTTGGACGCTTGTATCTCGAAATTTTAACGGCAACTTTTTTTTAACTTTCTCTATCGAGAGTCCATTCGATAGTCTTGTGAATTATGCCATCCAATAAGACTTTGAAATGTCTGAAATATGATAAAAAAAGGGACTGAAAATCGAAAAAAGTCGAAAAATCGTGAAATTTTGCAAAATGCTCTATTACTTTATTCTTTAAACAAATTTTTACAAAAAGATTACAGATTCGGATAGCTGACCTAATTACGATTCTAACGATGTATAATATGTATTGAGTTATTGAAATTTAATTTTCGATATTTTGACATTTTTGCATTTTTGGCACCTTTGAACATATGATTTCTCAGGGTCATTTTATCTGATCAGATAATGTAATATATCATTACAGAGCCCTGCCGCTATTTCATTGCCCAAACTGGTTATTAAATCTATTCCGACAATAATCTCCATACCGGAAGTATTCAAAAAATGACCAAAAAAAAGGTTAAAAAATTGTCGCTCTTGCGAAAAGCGGGATTTCTCGGTCAGATATTACCGGACCAAAAGAAGTAAAGTGTCGTTGGATAGCCCCATTAATGGACTATTATATGGCATCTCAATTGTACGATTTCGATGGTTAGAAAATAAATTGTGGTACGCCGAATATCTAGTATTTTCCGTTTTTGGAGCCTTTTTAGACGTCTTTTTCTCGAAAACGACAACACCGAAATCCAAAAGGAAAAGGTTTGAAATAATATAAGGGGTCCGAAAATGGCCTCAATCTTTGAAAAAAGTTGAAAAATCGTTAAATTATTGAAAATGTTCTTTTATTTATCTTTTTTACAAAAAACTACTGAATAGATGTTTCTGACACTTCTGTGACAGAAAGTTAAGTATCTAAACAAATTGTTAAAACTATCTCGATAATGATCCAAAAACCGGAAGTAGTCGAAAAAATATCCGATTGTTTTGAAAACAAAACGTAAAAAGTAAAAGAAGTGGTGATCTTGTGAAAAAGTGTTACTGTGCCACATTTCACCGAATCAAAACAACTAAAGTATCATTGTATGTCTTGATCAATGGACGATTTTATGACATCTAAATGGTAAAAATTTGCTGGTTAGGCAATACATTATGGGACGCTGAAAATCTTGTATTTTCCTTTTTGGAGCCTATCCAGACGCTTTTATTTCGCAAACTACTCTTAATTCATTTCATAAACTTCTGTTACTTGGAGTCCTAGGGTGGTCTAGCCTCAATATATACTCATGTCCAAAAGAAAGTATACGCTGTGCATTTCATACTGCATCAACTAAAGTCGTTTTTCCATTCTATGCGGTATTTGGGTACAATTTCAATTTGTTTCACCTTTTGTTGCTTAGAAATGTTGAGTTTGGATGCAAGAGACAAGCTCAGTAATGTTTTATCAATTGTTTTTAATCTAAACAAAACTTAGACATATTTTTAGTGTGTATACTTTCTTTTGGACATCAGTATAGTATAAATGTTCCAAAAAGGGCCCCAATCTTTGAAAAAAAAGTCGAAAAATCGTTATATTTGTATCTATACTATAAGGGTATTAGGGAGGTAACTATCTCTAAGCACGGTGGAATCCGGCTACTAATTATTAGTCTCTATCATCCAGAAAAATATTCTACGAATATTAGTCTGGATCCGTTGTCAATATTTGAGAAAAATTGGCTAGATAATCCGGTCTTTTACATTATCCAAGGGAGGTAACTCCTCTTAAAACCAGATGTTTACGCCCACGAAATTAATTTAAGAATGTCATTTCAAAAAATCCATTTGATTGCATGCCAGTTCAATATCTAACGCTCAATTTTTTTTGTAAAAGTTCTCTCTTCATGGGCCATATCTATGCTTTTAAAATTAATCCTAATTCGTCTTCACGATTCATGTTTGTTTATATCTTTGCAAGAATGATGGGATTTATTGTGGGGAGGGGCGCAACTCTTAGTTGACTTTGGCTAAAGAGACTGGATAATCAACCGCATTAAATACCAAACTCCCGGTTACGCATGGGTTTTCTCCCACTAGATAATCCGGTCTTTTACATTATCCAAGGGAGGTAACTCCTCTTAAAACCAGATGTTTACTCCCACGAAATTAATTTAAGAATGTCATTTCAAAAAATCCATTTGATTGCATGCCAGTTCAATATCTAACACTCATTTTTTTTGGTAAAAGTTCTCTCTTCATGGGCCATATCTATGCTTTTAAAATTGATCCTAATTCGTCGTCACGATTCAGGTTTGTTTATATCAATGCAAGAATTATGGGATTTATTGTGGGAAGGGGTGCAACTCTTAGTTGACTTTGGCTAAATCGACCGTGATTTCGCCTATTCTTTACCTATTTTAAAACAATTCACATTTTTGGAAACCCTGAATCTTTTTCGAGACAATGGCTATCTCACATTTTTTAATTTCGAACATTCATCTATGGCTTTTGTCGTTCGAAATTTGAAAATTCAAATTTTTACAAAAAACTGTTTTATTTATGAATATTTTTTAGTCGTGTTTTACACAAAATTAACGAGTCATCTGACTTGGGCAAAAATGTGATATATTTTTGTCTCAGTAATTTTCCTTGGGCGCCATTTGCTAATTCAGTTTTTCAGTCCTAGATTAATTATTTATTGCTCGATTTGTATAAAACAAAGTTCATATACTCCGTTGTCTCAAGTGGTATATTTTTACCAAAAACTACAATTTTGACAGTTAGGTACCATTTTTCGAAAGCAAATATTATTTTTGTCAAAAATTGATATAACTAAAAGAGTGTGCCCTTTAAAGGCGCACAAAATGTTGGGATCGTTTTTTTTAATTTCGATTTCATTTTCGAGCAAATTCGATTAAGAGGTGAAAAAAGGTGTAAAATTGACCTATTTACAACCCATTCAGGCTTTTCAGATTTTAAAATATTTCTACGTAACTTTTATAAACTTGTAGCTATAAACCATACGAAGAAAATGTATGTTAAAATTAGTTTGTAATATAAGCAGTTACCTAGAAATGGGCAATTCTGCATAAGTCACTGTTTTCGTAATTTTACCTGTAAAATAGTCAATTATTATTAGATTTTCACAAAATGTTATTTATTATTATTATTTTTTTTTTTCGCCATAGTCTATTTCTCAGTGCCTGTAACAGATACCGATATGGGACCTAATTTCCTATCGGAAACCATATGGTGGCTACTTGATAAACTATTTTTGAAACTTGTGCGTCGACCGGAAGTGGCCGAATTTCGTGCGGTGCATAAAAATTAAAAAACGGCCGTAGCTTCGTCAATTCTGTACCTATTTTCATACAAATGACATTTTCAGAAACCCTGAGTCTTTTCTCGGACGATAGCAGTTGAAAATTTTGAAATTTCGAAACTTCGTCGCTGACTTCTAGCTTTCGAAAAATGAAAAATTTTGTTTAAATTTACTTTATTATTTAAACAAATTTTTACAAAAAGATTACAGATTCGGATAGCTGACCTAATTACGATTCTAACGATGCATAATATGTATTGAGTTATTGAAATTTAATTTTCGATATTTTGACATTTTTGCATTTTTGGCACCTTTGAACATAGGATTTCTCAGGGTCATTTAATCTGATCAGATAATGTAATATACCATTACAGAGCCCTGTCGCTATTTAATTGCCCAAACTGGTCGTTAAAACTATTCCGACAATAATCTCCATACCGGAAGTATTCAAAAAACGAAAAAAAAAAGGTTAAAAAATTGTCGCTCTTGCGAAAAGCTGGATTTCTCGGTCAGATATTACCGGACCAAAAGAAGTAAAGTGTCCTTGGATAGCCCCATTAATGGACTATTATATGGCATCTCAATGGTACGATTTCGATGGTTAGAAAATAAATTGTGGTACGCCGAAAATCTAGTATTTTCCGTTTTTGGAGCCTTTTTAGACGTCATTTTCTCGAAAACGACAACTCCGATTTTTCCGAAACTTTTTTAACGCAGAGTCCTATCGGTAGTCTGTGGCGTCAATCCAAAAGGAAAAGGTTTGAAATAATATAAGGGGTCCAAAAATGACCTCAATCTTTGAAAAAAGTTGAAAAATCGTTAAATTATTGAAAATGTTCTTTTATTTATCTTTTTTACAAGAAACTACTGAATAGATGTTTCTGACACTTCTGTGACAGAAAGTTAAGTATCTAAACAAATTGTTAAAACTATCTCGACAATGATCTAAAAACCGGAAGTAGTCGAAACGAAAAAATATCCGATATTTTTGAAAAAAAAACGTAAAAAGTAAAATAAGTGGTGATCTTGTGAAAATGTGATTACTATGCCACATTTCACCGAATCAAAACAACTAAAGTATCATTGTATATCCTGATCAATGGACGATTTTATGACATCTAAATGGTAAAAATTTGCTGGTTAGGCAATACATTATGGGACGCTGAAAATCTTGTATTTTCCGTTTTGGAGCCTATTCAGACGCTTTTATTTCGCAAACTACTCTTTAATTCATTTCATAAACTTATGTTACTTGGAGTCCTAGGGTGGTCTAGCCTCAATATATACTCATGTCCAAAAGAAAGTATACGCTGTGCATTTCATACTGCATCAACCAAAGTCGTTTTTCCATTCTATGCTGTATTTGGGTACAATTTCAATTTGTTTCACCTTTTGTTGCTTAGATATGTTGAGTTTGGATGCAAGAGACAAGCTCAGTAATGTTTTATCAATTGTTTTTAATCTAAACAAAACTTAGACATATTTTTAGTGTGTATACTTTCTTTTGGACATCAGTATAGTATAAATGTTCCAAAAAGGGCCCCAATCTTTGAAAAAAAAGTCGAAAAATCGTTATATTTGTATCTATACTATAAGGGTATTAGGGAGGTAACTATCTCTAAGCACGGTGGAATCCGGCTACTAATTATTAGTCTCTATCATCCAGAAAAATATTCTACGAATATTAGTCTGGATCCGTTGTCAATATTTGAGAAAAATTGGCTAGATAATCCGGTCTTTTACATTATCCAAGGGAGGTAACTCCTCTTAAAACCAGATGTTTACGCCCACGAAATTAATTTAAGAATGTCATTTCAAAAAATCCATTTGATTGCATGCCAGTTCAATATCTAACAATCATTTTTTTTGTAAAAGTTCTCTCTTCATGGGCCATATCTATGCTTTTAAAATTAATCCTAATTCGTCTTCACGATTCATGTTTGTTTATATCTTTGCAAGAATTATGGGATTTATTGTGGGAAGGGGCGCAACTCTTAGTTGACTTTGGCTAAAGAGACTGGATAATCAACGACATTAAAAACCAAACTCCCGGTTACGCATGGGTTTTCTCCCACTAGATAATCCGGTCTTTTACATTATCCAAGGGAGGTAACTCCTCTTAAAACCAGATGTTTACGCCCACGAAATTAATTTAAGAATGTCATTTCAAAAAATCCATTTGATTGCATCCCAGTTCTTTGACTTTGGCTAAATCGGCTGTGGTTTCGCCTATTCTTTACCTATTTTAAAACAATTCACATTTTTGGAAACCCTGAATCTTTTCCGAGACAATGGCTATCTCACATTTTTTAATTTCGAACATTTATCTATGGCTTTTGTCGTTCGAAATTTGAAAATTCAAATTTTTACAAAAAACTGTTTTATTTATGAATATTTTTTAGTCGTGTTTTACACAAAATTAACGAGTCATCTGACTTGGGCAAAAATGTGATATTTTTTTGTCTCAGTAATTTTCCTTGGCCGCCATTGGCTAATTCAGTTTTTCAGTCCTAGATTAACTATGTATTGCTCGATTTGTATAAAACAAAGTTCATATACTCCGTTGTCTCAATTGTCATTTTTTTTGTTACCAATAGAGATATCTGTCGGCACCGGAGGTGGTTTATTATTACCAAAAACTACAATTTTGACAGTTAGGTACCGTTTTTCGAAAGCAAATATTATTTTTTTAAAAAATTGATATAACTAAAACAGTGTGCCCTTTAAAGACGCACAAAATGTTGGGATCGACTTTTTTTAATTTCGATTTCATTTTCGAGCAAATTCGATTAAGAGGTGAAAAAAGGTGTAAAATGTAAAATTGACCTATTTACAACCCATTCAGGCTTTTCAGATTTTAAAATATTTCTACATAACTTTTATGAACTTGTAGCTATAAACCATACGAAGAAAATGTATGTTAAAATTAGTTTGTAATATAAGCAGTTACCTAGAAATGGGCAATTTTGCATAAGTCACTGTTTTCGTTATTTTGCCTGTAAAATAGTCAATTATTATTAGATTTTCACATATTAATCTTCACATATTAATAAAATTCATAAGGTCATATAGATTTCACAAAATTGTTTCTAAGTTGTTCAGTTGCGGAGAAATAGGCGATTTTCAACAGGTCACTTTTCAAGGTTTTTGGTCCATAAAAGTGTCAATATTATTCGATTTTCATAATATTTTCACTATCGCCGGAAGTAACGTCATTTCGGCAAGAACTGTATTTTTAGCCTTCAAAACAGATATTTTATTCAAATGAGTCTGATTTGTAATGTTTTTAAAATTATGATATTTGATTCCAATCAACAAATAGATTGAACCCACACGATCATACAGATACCAGAAAATGATTTCTAAATTGTACGGTTGCAGAGAAATTGACGGTTTTCTACAAGTCACTTTTCAAGGTTTTTGGTCTATAAAAGTGGCAATTATTATTCGATTTACATAAAAATTTTCACCATGTGATGCCTTATGCCATTTCTGATTTCATAAAACTAATTGAACATTTTCATTATCACCGGAAGTACTGTACACTTACATGTAACAAATGTATAAAATGAATTGATATTGATGGATTTGGTTGATTCGGCGTCCATTTTATTTGATGTGTGCAATGCTTGTGTGGAAACCTGTTTAATGGTTTCATTGGTACCGGAAGTGACATATGTTTAGGGTAACGTGGCACCGGTGAAACCGTAATCATAAAAATATTCGATATTAAAAAAAAAAGTAAAAAAACAGTAAAAATCGGTGCTCTTGCAAAAATCGTGATTTCACCGTCGGGTGTGACCGGATCGTTTGGTAGCTCGATGAATGGGCTATTGTATGACACACTTTCTGTCTCATTCCTGAAAGCCGGTTCAGTGCTGCTTGCAGATCTAGTTTAAATTGTTTTTGTTTTCAATGATGAGCTCCAGAATGCTAGCCAAGTTATACTTCCGAACACCAAACACTACCTGTTCAAAATCAGATTAAAATATATTAAACTTGAAAGAATCATACCACATACTTTACTGAAAACTTTTTTTGTATCCGGCTTCGCTCGGGGCCAAAATACGATGTCATAAAACATTCGCTGTATCATGCTTGCTAATGTGACGCCACATGTGAGATGGAGCGTGGCGACAAAGCGTGATGGGTGAACACACACGCATGTCTGTAGTCTCTATAGCATTATCTCACATTATGTGTGCCTTGGGCAGTCAGTTATTGGATAGATATTTTACCTCATTCAAAATCCCCGTTTTTGAAAAACTTTTATTCTAAAAGCTATCGATATTATTCTCAGGAATAATAATTTCGAATTTGAAAAACGTGCTATGGGCTCAGTGTGTTCGCCAGACCTTAATAACATCGTTATGGGATTTTTAGAAGAAAAATTATATACAATAACTAAAAAAGACATTTGGTATTAACTATAGAAATAACATCGAAGATAAATTTAAAAAATGTTTGGACGATGTTTTTTTTTTCTCGTTTGGAAAGCTAATCTTGGCCAAATAGCACAAACTTTTAAATGACCTAGATATTAATATTTAATTCACTATTGAAACTAGTTATAATGAAATTGCATATTTAGATGTTCTCGTTAAGAGACCTAATATTTACCCAAAAAGAGACAGATACTAAAAAATATTTATCTTACAAATCATGTCAGCCTCGTCATATTAAAAATAATATACCCTTCTCTTTTGCCAGAAAACTATGCACTATAATTTAAGTCGAAGATCTCACAATTTGGCCACTTGATGAATTGAGATCCAATTTATTGAGAAAAGATTATCCACTTGGGGTTATTAATATAGGTATTTTAAATGCTAGGGGTCTTTACTATATACTGAAGCATTAAGAACGCCAACAGAAAGAATATTCCACTTGTATAACATTTATTTCGCCATATAATCCTCGATACAATAATTTTTTTCAACATATTTATGATACTTAGCATGTTCTCCTTTCTAATGCTGATCTTATAATAACCAATTTCATAGCATAGAATGAATTAATAGTAAACGTCAGCCTCCTAGTCTTAAAAATTTACTCATTAGAGCCAAATTTTAAGCTTCTAGTAATGTGACTTTTCTACTTCTAGGTGCCATAGCCCACTTTGTAAATGTTGAAATCATATGATTATTCACTTTTTCTAATACTAATTATAGAATTAATGATTATATGAATTGTAGTACTATAAAAATAATTTATGTTCTTGTATGTAAGCAATGCAATATATTCATTTTACATAGGGGCATGTGGTACTGAACTACGCGCAGACATCTGAGTACATAAGCAACAGTGTATACAAACTAATCCTCTTTTGAAAGTCTCTAAACATTTAAATACTTGTAAGAATTTAGTATGTTTTTCTTTTTATAAAGTCAAAATTAACAATACTATCAAAAGACGGAATATGGAATCATACTTTATCGGGCGGTTCTTACCAGACATAAATGTTTAATTTGCCACCACCCCACCCTGTTAATGTTCTAATAATATTTAATTAAATCTTAATATATGTTTTTACATTTGTTACCTCGACAGTAAGGAGATCTTAAACCCTGTAATTCATTATTTGTTTTAATTATCGGTTTATTAGATAATGGAATTGAAATGATAATAAAAGGTTAAGTTTATTGCCAGATTACATAATTGATCTATGGACATTTATTCCATCTCATTACTCCTGTATTGTATTATTGTCGGATTATACCAAGAAGACTATGAAAATTAATGAAAGGTTAAGTTTTATAGCCAGATTTTATATGTCAGAAGGAAGTAAAGTTGTGAATTTGTTACCTGGACGTATTTTTTTATTTCTATGGCGTGGATTACAGATTGTATTTATAAAACCAGTTGAAACGATTCCTAGACGATGTATTCTGTATTTGGAATGAATGACTTGGCAACATTGCAGATTTGCAATAAATATTGAATGATTTAGATACCAAAAACTATCTCTAGTATAAATCATGCCACCGACGCCATACTAAAAATAATATCGCCGGTGGGGAGTCAAAAGGTCGTATCTGGCATATTTTGCGAAATTATTATTTTTTTGCTTCTTCTGAATGAGAATTTTCTTGCGCATCTTTGGATCTAGTTGTCATATTTCTAAGCCAATAAAAAGAGGTTTTATATAATAATATACTGTTTCAAAATGTCGTATATGGGGTGTTCCCCCCAAAAAATTACTAAGAGCGAAAATGTCGTAAAAAGAGGTTTTATAGATACTGTTTCAAAATGTCGTATATGGGGTGTTCCAAACAAAATTTATTAAGAGCGAAAATGTCGTATTTCCTTGAAAAAATCAACTTTGTGTCTAACCAAAGCATTGCAATCAAACGAAATATGGTTAAATACGTATTATTGAAATTATTGTTGAGCCTCTACTATGTGAAATTGAAGCAGGTAAAGGTGAATATTTTCCTGAGATAGTCTTTGCTGTATAAAATTACAAATAAATAGCTTTCACTCCTTATTTCTTCACTAGATGTTGTGCTTGCTATGTACAGATAGTTACATCTGTTTAAATGGCTACATATACATTTTGTACATAAATATTTGAGAAAAGCTTCAGAAATACATTTTACATACGACATTTTGACGTGACGATTTTAAAAGACATTTTAATTCTTAACCTTTGGCTCTCCTGGAAAATTTTGCAAAATCAAGATACGACCCTTTGACCCCCTACCGACGAAAGAAACAGATACCCAAAACTACCTCTCGTATAAATCATGTCACCCACGCTATACTAAAAATAATATACTATTTTCCTTAGCTAGACAAATATGCACAATTGTGATAGATGAAGACCTCCGGATTGTCAGATTAGGTGAGCTAAAAAGCATTCCCCCGCCCTCCCACCCTCGAGGTAATAGAATTTTTGATAAATATGGCTTTGGCAATTGACATCCAAACTGTGAGGGATATTAAAGTAAAATACAGTTCTGATAATTTTATCACCTTCGTCGCCGCCAATATCCCAACTTCTTTAAAACAATGCACGAGAGCAGGATAATCCTGGCGTCAAACGGCAACCAGAGAAGGGGATTTGACAATATTTAATTCATTAAATTACAAAGATAGCAACCGAATCTAAAAGTTCTCCTAACCAAAGCAAAATTCATTCCACATACAACAAGGACCGGTTTTTATGTATCCAAATGCCCGGATCTTCGATGTGAATGTTGCGACCATAAAAGGAATACATATATCAAATTCCAAGACAATTCATTAAGAATTGTGGCATGTAGATAAAACTAATTTTTGTTGAAAAGTCTAGTTGACATCTTTAAAAGCCAATCTGAGATCTTGAAAAGTCAAGCTAATATCTTTAAATTTCATGTTAATATCTTACAATAAAACCGTTTAATATATACTGAGCGCCATGGAAAACGCATCACTTTTTTTCCCAAATATTTTATTACTAGGTGGTTTTCTATGTATATAATGCAATACTATGAACTATTGTTTCACACAATGCTCCCAAACGCAAAAAATATCGGCCCGTGTGCCTAAAAAAAATTGCACGAGATGCACATGAAAAACACAATATTCACGTGCAGCATTGTGTGTGAGCGCTGTAAAAGCATGTTTTCAACTTAATGTGCATTACATGTCTGTGAAACGTCAATCTGTCGTAATTTGTTGTTGGACGTGTGAAGGAATCGAGCTAGAGATGCCGAGACTTACTGAAAATCAAAGGAATGGCATGTCTACACGTGCTATTGCCAGACACTTCAATTGTCATCAGTCCACTATTGTAAGGTTGGTGGAACGTGTTCGAGTTACTGGACCAACACTTGGCCGTCAACCTCCTGGTCCACAACGCGTTACAACCCTGGCTCAAGACCGCTACATCCGGGTCACTCATATGCGTGACAGATTCCGCCCAGCGACTCGAACAGGTGCAGCAGTCGTCGGAAGTAGGACTCCGTGCACGACGGCCTTAGGTTGGAGCTATCCTCGGGGATCATCACCGTCAGCGGCGTTTGATATGGGCTCAAGGAAACCAGACATGGAGAAGAGTAGACTGGCAAAGTGTACTCTTCAGTGTTAAGAGTCGCTTTCATCTTTATCACGCTGATGGCCGTCAACGTGTGTGGAGACGTCTTGGGGAACGTCTTGCAGACTGCTGCGTCTTCGAAACGAATCGATGGGGTGGGGGAAGTGTAATGGTGTGAGGAAGTTTCACATTTCATCACCGGACCGCCCTACACATTTGCAGGGGTCGCGTTAATGCTGTAGTCTTGCAACCAATTGTTGTTCCAACAGGATAATGCACGTCCGCATACCGCCCGTTTTAGTATGGACTACCTGGCTGCTAACAGCATCAATGTCTTGGACTGGCAAGCCATGTCAAGGGACATGGCACCGATAGAACATGTCTGGGATGAGATTGGACACAGTCTGTATCGGAGACCACATATGCACACCATTGCTGCTTTAGAAGCTGCTCTTGTCCAAGAATGGAACAATTTGCCCCATTTCTTCTTTGAAACATTGGTTAATTCCATGCGACATCGCTGCACAGCGTGCGTAAGAGCCTGTGGAGGACACACGCGCTACTGACATCTGTGTCGTACTTTTGGTTTTGACCCCTCTGACTTTGTACCGTTTCCAATTGTGTTGATATTGATGTGTTCCCATTTGAATATTGTTCACAATAAGAAGCAAAATAAATAAGATATGTTTACAGGATCATTTTGTTATACGAAAAACTAAGTGATGCGTTTTCCATGGCGCTCAGTAACTTGAGCTTTTTTAACTAACATTTTTAAATTTCATCTTGAACTCAATCTTTTAAGATATTAACTTCAACTTTTAAAATATGAAAGATACATTCCCACGAAGGTATTTATAAGCTTGTTATTTCCATTAAAAGTATTGCAAATGTTGTATATATGGAAAGTAGAGACGCCCAATCTTACTAGAAAAATACTGGATGGGGCACGCACTGGACAAAGATGTCACGCTATTACTTACTGTCGGCCCGATGGCTTATTTTCATCCAGATAAACTGAGGAAGCGGTTATTATTTCTTAATCGAATACTTAAGTGGTTTCGGGAAGATTGAGGGGATTGGACGTACAACAGACCAAGCAATCAATCGGAGGAAAAATAATTTGGCAGATGATAATCAAAGAATTTATTTAGGTTTCAATATGTACGGTAAATGGACAGCAAGTAACGTCAAATACATTCTGAAATAGACCCTCCCTCAATCAAGTAACATGACAAACATGGCTGCTTTTAAAATTAGATTTTTACATCTTGAGGTTCATCCCGAATACAATGTTTTCTGAGGCATGTGAAGCAAAGTTTTAACTGATTAATTAGTTTGAATACGTTTTTAGCCCAAATATATCATCACATCATACAGTTTATACATGAGAAGGCATTTCTAACTTAAACATTTAAAATTTAAACTTAATTTTTAAGTTATTATGTTTTAAGAACTTAAAATTTTTAATATATTAACTTAAACTTTTAAGATATTAACTTAAACTTTTAAAATACTCACTTGAGTTTTCAAGATACTAACTTGATATTATCTTGAATTTTCAAGATACTAAAATTAATTTTCAAGATACTAACTTGAATTTCAAGATACTAAGAAACTTGAATTTCAAGATACTAACTTGAATTTCAAGATACTAACTTGAATTTCGAGATACTAAGATACTAACTTGAATTTCAAGATACTAACTTGAATTTCAAGACACTAAGATACTAATGTGAATTTCAAGATACTAACTTGAATTTTCAAGATACTAACTTGAATTTTCAAGATACTAACTTGAATTTTCAAGTTACATTCTCATGTGTTTACTTGAAAAGAAAGACCCCTGTAGTCTTTCATATAAAAACGAAATATTTTTGGACTAAAATTACCGTTTATGGAACATTTGTTTATAACACATTGAGATCAAATCTCTTTACGACAATTCATCAATCTAAATGGTAAAAGGATGTTCATAATAAGACGAGTTTTATTATTATGTATGATTATTCGACATACTACTTGTATGAAATACACTGTTTAAGTTAAGCGTGGGATCGTCCTTAACGAGCAGCCATTTCCTGCAGTATGCAAAGGGCATACAGCAGGATCTAGTATAACTTAAGATGTGTGGATCAAAATGTTAATAACAAAACCCAGTCTTTCATATTGAGTTCTTTTCTACAATTTGGAAAATGGCGGATCACTAACTATATTTCACGAATAAATGCCTAGGTCCCACTGGGAAAAAATCATCGGCGATATAGAAATAAACAAATTTTGTCCCGATGGCTCCCGATGATTTTACCCAAAGAAACGGAGCAGTCCCATGAGAAATAGAAATTATTAAGCATCGGCCCTGGTCTGGTGAATGTGCACTGATGCTTAGGCTATCGTCATAAAACTTCTGGGAATGCCCCCGGGCTATTGCCGTGAACCATCGAAGATGGCTCCCAATAATCGGGAAAGCTCAGGGGAACCTTCGCCAATAATCAACATCATCGGGTGAATATTCATGTCGGGAGATCTCAGTCTCTTGCGTGGTGGCATATCAGCGGCACTTATGCCCACGTCCTACTAGGCATTTTTGCATCGCCTATATACTACCGATGGAAATTGATGATCCTCGGGAGGCGCCGGGAAAAGGAACTCCCGGTGTGCAGGGGGAGCTTCGGGGTCGTCGTGTAATAATGAGTAATTGCTTCACCAATCCTCAGATATTCAGCAATTGATCGTGGCATGCTCCTAATCAACCGTCCAATCACGAGTTGGGGCAATCTGACCCACTCTTGCAGTGCCACGGCCAATTCTTGCAGTGTTGTCGGTTGACGTCGACGAACACGTCTCCCGATCATGTCCCAGACATGCTCTATAGGGGAAAGGTCTGGCCAAGGCATATGGACAATATGATGACGCTGGAGGTAGTTATTCAAGACACGAGCGCTGTGGGTACGGCCATTATCATCTTGAAAGATGAAACGTCGACCTGCACGTTGAGAACTATCGGTGGCAGGATGTGGTCACGGTAGTACACCCAAGTGACCCTTCCTTGAACAATATGCAAGTCCGTTCTGTCAGTCATGGTGATTCCTCCCCACACCATAACTGACTCACGCCCGAATCTATCATGCTGTCTGACGTTAACGTTAGCATGACGCTCATTTACCCGCCTCCAAACGCGAGCAAGCCTATCGATGTAATCCAGAGTAAATCTGGTCTCATCTGGGAACATTACACGCACCCACCGACGATGACTCCAATTTCTACGCTCCCTACACCATTGACGCCTGTTTGCCATGTGCTCGCGAATTATTGGAGGCTCAACACCCGGTTGTCGCGCATGCAAATGGGCTGCATGTAACCGATTTCTAATCGTTTGGGGTGTAACCCGAATTCCTGTAACTTGGTACAAGTTTACAGAAAGCTGGTTAGCCGTTTGTCCTCGATTTCGCAGGACCTGTGTACGAATGTATCGATCTTGGGCTTGAGTAGTGGCTCTAGGACGACCTGAACGAGGTCTACATCAACATTGTGTGTTTGTTGGTACCGGTTCCACAGTCTGCAGATCACAAACTGTGACACAATAAGCATGTTGGCTACTCTTCGCTATGTAGAACCCATTTAAAGCATGCCAGTAGCCCGTAGACGTTCATCAATTTGGAGATGTCTCATTGCAAAGTAATCGGAACACACTAAAGCAAAAAGATACGCAAGTAAATCTAATGTAGGAACCGATTGGAAAGCAAACCAGCACGCGGCAGTTTTCATTGACCCTTTCTTGAAGTGTCATATTTGACACCGAACTCATCCCACGTGTATGGCACTATTGCGTGTCGCAAATGCAGCTCAGTGGTTCTGTTGGGGCGATAAGTGTTTCATTTGTGAACATACTCCCAAAGCATGTCAAGTGTCCATGAAAATTTATCATATCACAACCTGCATAGGTATTTGCATTTAACATCCCCTACTTTTTTAAGAGTATATAAATATACTATGGTGTCCATCTCTGTGCAGTAACATTATTTAACAATAGTCCCAAGACGACGAAAAGTACTTTAAAATGTTTAAAATGTTATTAAACCAGTGTTCAAATCAGTTTGTGTCGGCATACCTTCTGTCTTTAAATCGTTTATCGTGAAACAAGGAAGTGCAGCTTTACGGCTGTGCTAATAATTTTGAATATATACATGTACATGTATATATACATACAAAAAGAATTCCTCTGAACTACTCCCAGAGAAATATATAGAAAATTACGTTGAAAAAAAAATAGATAAATACGTGTTTTTGGCTAACGTTTTCTGTTCTTTTGAACCCTTTTGGGCCTCATAACATAATAAAATGTAATACAAGTCAAACATATTGTGGAATGTCTATTGAAAGTTAATATTTTAAAATTTATCAGTCGTTCATATTGATACGGCAATCTGTTGCCGTACACATAACAATAATTCCATGTAAATGTTTTATTTGTGGTATTTTAATACTTCAAACAACTTGATTTATAGCAATAATCGATTGGGTTTTTTTGTTGTTTTTTTTATTATTATTATTTTTACATGGACAATATAACTTTGAAACATGTTAACGTTGATATACTGGATTGATTTTATAGCAGGCAACGTGTTTATGCGTATGACACGTCATGAGTGTAGTAAGAGTAGCAATGAGTGTGTGTTTTCTTTCAAATTAAGTGAAATTTAACGAAATCACAAACTATGTTTAAACACGTAATGTGATATATCGTTTCAAGTTTTGAGGTTAAATTCAGAACCTATTGCCAGGATTATGCAGGAACAGCTTTTAACGGAACATTTTGATTTTAAATATGTCAATACAAATTTCTCTTTAAAACTGCTCCTGCATAATTCTAGCCATAGGTTAACAATTTATCGTCAATCCTTTATGACTTTGCTCGCCTCCACCAATTCCATGCCCCTGGTTCATTTCCTGCCCAATTTAAAAGTCCTGGCAAAACATCACATAATTTAAAAGGTTTATACGGGTCGAAAAGTTGCCCTATCAAGGTGCTGTTTCAACAAAACTAGGGGGTAGAGTAAATGCATTCGATAAATAACATTCATGCAAATAATAGTTATCAAAATTCTCCAATAACTTTCAGATAAACTCTTATCTATTCAATGACTTGGAAGCATACAATTAGTTGTGTGTGTAGTATGCAACTACATCGCGATAGTTTTATGCAAAAGCTATCAACGTACATGTACATTATGCTGCATTACAGACTTCAGAATCCACCGGCCCTATTTTGGAATGGATGGAAAGTAGTGAATAGGAAGTGTTTGTCTATAAGATACACATCGGGTGCTCTATGTCTAAGGGTTTAAAACGACGTCTCAGTCGATATCTCCCAAAATAACAATACTTCTCAAAGAAAAATTTTCAGGCCAATTTCTGTCGCGTGTGTGTGGGTATATGCGTTTGTATATGGTGTATACCGAGGACACACATCTGAATACACACCTTCTAGTCGGTTCAACCCAGGACTTTTTGAACTAAATCTAGGACTGCAACGGTGTTCAGACGCCCGGATTTAATATCCCATTTGATTTTAAGGTCGATCTGAGGTTTTCCGCGTTAGGCGGTATTCTACAGTTGGGGTGTATCTTTCGTGTGTGTGATCTGAAAAGGGAAAAATATGATTATGTGTATCAAGTCCGCGGTGAGTGTTTATTGGACAGCGAGTGTATCAAATCCTCAGTTAACCGATGTCTACCATACACACCATATGTGGTCACGTGGGAGAAATAAGTTATTATTTATGCCATATCTAAACTTAACCGTTTTAAACCCGTACATATTAAAAATCTAGCCATCTAGTCATTATATTACTTCTGACTGAAATTTCGAGATTTTTACCTGGCGTAACATATAAGATTATTGCCGAAATAATAAGGATAAAATAATAAAATATCAACAATTGAAATATTAATATGTCGCGCAATTTATAGTAGTGGCACTTGTTAGGGCGTAATAAGCCAGTATAAGATTATTGCCGAAATGATAAAGATAAAATAATGAGTAATCAACAGTTGAAATATTAATAAGTCGCGCAATTTCAAGTATATTAAGCTAGTTACAATTGTCTTATATAATGCGTAGATACCACTGGGCAATTTTTGCCTTGCCGATGTACTAAAGATGGAAGGCGTCGGGAACAGGTTTTCAGGTGTCCTAGGGAGCTCCTGGGGCATCGCGAGCCATGTGGACCCATCGGGAGGTGTAGCACTATCATCGTTGCGACATTGTTTTTAAATTTATAGACAAGGAATAGAAAAATAAAATCGGTTAAACAACATTTTTTTTATCTTTACAAATTATTCTCTATTGTCAGAATAGTAGCTATAGTATGAGTTATTTAAAACGCAAATTAATTGTTTGTGAAATAGCGTGAGAATAACAGGAAAGGGGTTTAAAGTTCAAGGATAGATTGTGTCGAAAAACATGTGACGGAAATTTACGATTGCATCATTTGGCTTATTTGACCAATCTCTGTAATTATTTACATTATATTTGACCAATTAGATAATTGAAGACCCAAAGCCAAAAGCTACAAAACTATCATATTTGTGAGAATTCGTTAGACGGCAGCTTGGTTCTAGAAGGGAAAAGATGTAGAAGTTTCTATTCAGCAGACTCGCCCATATCCAGTCTGGCTGGCGGGTTTGGGATTGACTTTAGTATTGTAATCTATACTAATGCTTATATGTATCAAGCTTGATATATAAAATGTAAACACGGACAGTTGTTATAACTACTGAGAAGACAAACGTCTTAAGAAAACAGTAAGAAGTAAATACACAACGTGAAGCAGAAGTAAAGACAGCTAGAGGCAAATTCTAGACGATCACACGGCTACTAAGATATGTAGTAAGAAAAGATGCATGGGTTGTACGTAGGATGTGGCGACCGATTAGGATCTCCCACTCTCCGAGTCTGACAGAAGGCCCATGGTGCTACAGAGGTCACGGAAGAACTGCGAAAAGTTTCAATGCTTGCATTGTCAGGAAAATAGACCGAGAGGCATCCCCAGAGCTTCCCAGATTCACAAGGAAATTCCCGGGATGTTTCCCGGAAGCTTCCGCGAAATATGCCCCGGGGCATGACTGAAGCATCAGCGATGTCTTGCTGATGTATCAGAGGACCTTTGAGGATATTTAAATCGGGGATGCCTCGGGGAAAAAGTATTTCGCGGAAGCTTCAAGGAAGAATCTCGGAGCTTCCCCGTCGGGTAAACATCGGCCAAATTTTTAATACTAGCTTTGAAATTTATCGCAGTTATCCCCAGGCCACCCGATGGTTGCATATGGCCCGCGACGACTCCGAAGCATCGGCGATGTCTTGCTGACTTATCAGGCGACCTTTGAGTATATTTGAAGCAAAATATTTCGCTGAAGCTTCATTGCTCCAGGGAAGCATCTCCGGAGCTTCCCCGTCGATATGGAAAGCTGCCGGCATGCCCTCCCGGTCTGTTTTCCAGAGAAAACGTCGGGAACACATCGGAAAAAATTTCAATGCCAGCTTTTAAATTTTTTGCAGTTCTCCTGAGTCCTCCTGATGGTTCAACATGGCTCATGATGACCCAGAGACTTCCCCTTCACACCGGGGAAGGTACCCCGGAGCTTTCCCCCCGATTATTGGGAGCCATCCCCGATGATTCATGGCAATTGCTCGGGGTGGGGGCATTCCCTAGCATCAGTGCACATTCACTAGACCACTCCCGATGCTTAATAAGTTCTATTTCTCACGGGACTACTTCGTTTCTTTGGGCAAAAACATCGGGACCCATCGGGAGAAAATTTAATATCTTAAAAAGTTAAGTTCTTAAAAGTTTAAATTAACACTGTAAACCTCAGAATGCCTCGTTCGGCAATTTTGTCCAAACGTGGCAAAAATGTGTTATAATATTTGCCACAATTTTGCCACGTTGTAACGTGGTAAAAACAATGCCACGTTAATCTGGAGTTTCAAAACGTAGTTGCCATGTTTTTGGAACCAGGTATTTCGTCCAGAACGAGGCAGGGTAAAAAATGCCTCATTAGCTGTATTTGCTATCAACAAACAGAGCCAAACAAATTATTTTTCGACCATCACGTGACAAATTGCAGATCTACAAATTAGATTATTTATTTGGGACATGTTATGGTTCATTATTAAAGTTTACTAACTTTATTAATTCCATTTCACCATTTGGTTATCTTTGCTTTTTCAAATTTAATTTGGTTCTTCGTGTGTAACAAGATATACATAATATTTATTTTATATAGAGTGCCAATTTTTAAATTAGGCAATAAACGTTTTTACAGCTTTAGATCATAGTTAGTTTTTATATATCTCTCTACCATAAATAATAGTCCGAGTGTCACAGAATATATGGATTTAAGTATAGTATTTTACGGGGTAGCGTTGATGTGGAGTATAAAGGCGCGTTCACACTGGGGGTTTAATCTGAATTGAACTCAGAATAAAGTCTTATTCCGGATTTAGGCGTCAAAATTATTCCAGATCGGGTTATTCGCAGTCAAATTTTGAGTGTGGCGTGTTTGATTCAGATCTAATTCAATTCTAATTCAATTTTATGGCTTGTATGGAAACGTGTGTATTTTCCGGGCCAATAGTCTGCAAATAAATAAAAATTAATATTGCAAACATAATAAATCAGTTGGTGTATAGCCTACATAACCGTAGCCCTACCTCACTAAAACATATACTGAGATAACATAACCAGTTCAAAATCCAAATACAAATATATGGTGTGTTCAGGTCACGGCTGTTTATTTTAAGGTCTAGACATTTGAGGCAGGGCAGGGCAGGGCAGGGCAGGGCATTCCAGTTCCAGACATCTTGAGTCTAGTAGAATCCAGTCTCTAGCATGTATTGTATGTAGTTCGATTACAATGACAACAAAATTCAATTGCTTTGCATTGTGCATGTTTAGTGCTGCAAGGATTTGAACTATGAAATGTTATCTTTGCTAGTACAGAGTCGAGAGTGAAGTGCATGTACATACTTGTTAATGCATAGTAAACACGACCAGAAGAGTAATCATCCTCATTCGCTTTTAATTCTTGCAGACAAATCGTGCCCGACGCTCAATGACAAGATTAAATATTAGCAACAGAAGATCACGAATACGAATGACTGGCGTATCCATCTTGCATATGAATGACCTTCACTTCTGCTAGTTACGTGCATTCAGTGTGGCACGATTTAATTTGAATTCAATCCGAATAAGCTGTAATGTGACCGACAGTTTTTAATCCGAGACAAACCAATCTGAATTCCGGAGGCCGGTCTCCGGAATTCGCATTGAATGCTGCAAGGATTTGAACTATGAAATGTTATCTTTGCTAGTACAGAGTCGAGAGTGAAGTGCATGTACATACTTGTTAATGCATAGTAAACACGACCAGAAGAGTAATTCTACGACAAGAAGTTGATAGCTAAAACCTTTAGATCTAAAATTAACGACCACATAAAAGTTACTGATTTTATTTCCAAACACAATTGATGCATACTATTTGCAGCGAGAACCTCCCAATAATTATTTCTTTTTAACGCAAGGATACTTTCCACAATTAGAGTATTGAACATGGGAGGTTATCATTTGTTTTATACACAAATAACTGATCACATGACGTGTTCGTTTGAACATAAATATAAAACATATAACGTTGCCATCTCATCATGATGGCCACGAACATTAATATAACTTTTATTGTGCAAGGACAATAAATTTTCTGCTTATACTTTTGTCTGAAAAACCCGCGTGCTCATGACAAGTCGGCAGTTATATCCGAATAGCTCCGTATTTTAAACTGACAATAAAAACTCGTTACATTTCTTTAACTTTTGACTATACTATTCTGCGTTTGTATTCTATTTTTATTAACGTACTTTATAAACACGCGTGATTAGAAACAGAGCCTGCATCGTCTTATATTTATCAGATATATTGAAATAAAAACTGGTTCAAATAAACCAATATTAATCAAGTTAGTCCTACGTCTATAAAGTGATTATTTTATCGTAATGAATATAACGGGTCAATTTATTCTGGCGTAAACCGGCACGGTATTCGATTAGGAAAATAGTCCCGAAACTCGATTTGCTCATGTCCGTTCTACTGCACGTCTTGGAGGCCTACACAACCATACAACTGGTGACTGTAATCATTTATATAGCACCTACTAACCGTTGAAAGATTTAAAGTTTGGGTTAAAGTTAAGTGAGTGTAGATCAAACATGCCGCTGGCAGAGTGTGTATTGAGATGGTTAAGATGAATGTTATTCCCCACTATGTCTTTCTAAGGTTCTTACTACATGTATATAACTTAACTGTGAAATAAGCCAAACCAATGGTGATAATAAAATAAATATACGATAGAATTAGGGATGGGACCAAGTGTACGTTTGTACCATCTAAAAATTCTGCAGGGGTGTTTCTCAGGCGAAAATGATTGAAAAAAAAACAATTTTGGCAAAAGTTTTGTTCTATCTTGATTTTTCGGTCGGGTAATTGGCATTTTTCAAAATTGCGACCAAAATGGCGACCAAAAATGTCTTTTTCGAGAGTTTTATCCTCGAATGGGCCAGATATGTGTAACAATATTTCTTTTAATATGTTTTCGAGTATGCCGAGTTCCAAAAATTATACTCCGACGTGTTTCGAGAAATGGCGGCCATCTTGGATTCAATATGTCCGCCATTTTGGCCAAAATGGATAACATAAGTAAATTCTTTGATTATTCTCTGCCAAATTATTTTTCCGCCGTTTGATTGTAGGGCCTTCCGTACGTTTAACCCACTCAATGTTGCAAATACCACTTAACTGTTTGATTAAGAAATAATAACAGCTTCCTAAGTTAATCTGGCAGACAATAAGCCGTCGGGCTAACAGTAAGTAATACCCCGACATTCTTGTACAGTGCCTGACCCATGCAGTATTTTTCTAGTAAGATTGGGCGTATATACCAAATTTGCCATACTTCTATTTGAAATAACTACCCTATAAATACTTTCGTGAGAATGTATCGTTCATATCTTAAAAGTTTACGTTAATATCTTAAAAGATTAAGTTCAAGTTGAAATTTGAAAATGTTAGTAATTTAAAAGCTCAAGTTAATATCTTAAACGGTTATATTTTAAGATATTAACTTTAAATTTCCCCCATCTACACTCGCTGCACTCCCCAGTCTTCCTTCCGTTTCCCCTCCGTTTCAGTTCAGTGTCCTTCTGGTCTCATTTACCAAATAATTCCTTAATTAATAATATGGAGTTAACTAGAGATTATAATTTTCTCGTGTACCCTCACCCACCGCCCCAGCCTTTCTTCTACTTCTCCAATCATTTTCAGACCATTACAAACTGATAATGACGATGATAATGTTAATGGTGATGCTGATGATGAATTATGTTACTGCCGCAATGTAAATTTTGGAATTACACATTAGAGATCCAGATTCCCATGAATAATTTTCCCATGTATTCGATTGTGTGCGAGTCATCGATTGTTCACATACAGACTGTAAGACCTCACTTATATTGGTTCGGAAAATTAGAAGTTTCAGTATTCTTTCAATGAGCTACTCCTGTGGACAAAGGGGGCCTGTTCTCGGATATAGAACCCACCCAATTTTTATTATTGATATACACTTCAAAAATCCTCGGATGTGAGTGTCTGTGTACTCGGTTGTTGGTGTTCACCATACACAAAGTCCCCATTTGTCCGTATTAAAACATAATGTACGTCCTCGGTTGGTCACGTTAATAAAAAAACCCTCTTCTATCGCGATATTGCACCGCAAATGAATTATAACGGTTATGTTGTCTTTTTTCCCATGTGTGGTCAAAGGGCGAACAAAAACGTAGTTATTTACGGGTTAAAGACCACAATAAGTGTCAAGAACACAGGTCCTCGATTGTTCACATACAGTCTGTACGACCTCAGTCAGACTGGTTTAGAAAATTAAAAGTTTTAAGTGGCTGAATCAAAAAAAAAAATGTTCTTTCAGTGGGCTGATCATGCGGTCAAAGGTGACCTGTTCTCGGATATAGAATGTTGAACCCACTCAATTTATATTATTGATATACACTTGTAACGTCCTCGGATGTGAGTGTGTGTGTACTCGGTTGTTGGTGTTCAACATACACAAAGTCACCAATTGTCGGTATTAAAACATAATATTCGTCCTCGGATGATCACATTAATAAATGACTGTTGTATCGCGATATTGTGCCATACATCAATTTTAAACAGTTATATTGTATTTTTTTTCCCCATGTGTGGTCAAAGGGGGGGGGGGACAAAAACGTAGTTATTTGCAGGTTAAAGACCACAATAAGTGCCAAGTCCACAGTATGGTAGTATAGAACAAATGACCTCGCTTGGCGGCGTTCCCAACTTACACCATGCGTGTCTTCGGTTAGGCGTAACTAGCATGGGTTTAACGTCCACTCGACACAAAGTAGATCATTTCGACACTAACATATGGTTCGATATTATTTCAATAATTCGCATGCGCGTAGGGGTCTCTGGCAGTGGAGGGGGAGGGACGGAGGACCCGAGGAAACCCACAAGGTTGGACAGGCGACCCTACTCCTTGTCACGTAGAATCGGGGAATTGAAACCACGCCAGTTGACTCAATGACAGACCTTATGATACAGCGCATACGCGCTAACCATTCGACCATCTAACCCCTAACTGTTCGTGAAATGAATCGGAAACTGTCCACAATGACTCGGGTGATCAACAAAACCTATAAAATGATATATTACATGAGCCATTTCGCCAACGATGTTTGTCATGGTCAATTTCAGACCATTTGGGGCTACCATCTTGGATTTCGGCTCTCCTAAAATTAGCCTGTAGATTTCAGAGGTAGCAAACTACAAATATCTTCACTGGGTTCACTTCTATCAGAAACCATCGTAAACTTTGTTCACCGAGAAATGGTCACGAATTTGGCGTTGTGACCCGAATATACACATAATAAATTGAAGAAATGTAATCCACTGGAACACATTAGGTTGGCTATATTACTATGTCAATGCTTAAAATGGGGTTTGGAGGCCGGGCTACAATGAGTAGGGTTATCAGTACCAACCTTGTTGGGGTTTTTTCATGTCATCCGACCCCCCCCCACCCCCGCACACACACACAATTGCTAAGCAGCCGTACGCGCACCCCGACGCGTATAGTTGCTGAGCGTTTCTTATAGTCAGAAGACTCTAGGACATGCGACAAAACTCCTTGTTGCCCAGAAGCCAGGGATAGAAACGACGTTTGAATTAGTGGTAACCTTATGACCCAACATTAGCCACCCACAATGAAAAGGAACGAGATAAGTTTAGTAGGGCATTTGCCTGTTCCCAAATCCTTGTACAAAATATATCCAAATAAAAATATTCCTTAAAAATATCCCTCCTGTGGTTAAATGGGATTATCAATACTTAACCAACTTCTATTTCATATTCTGTGTAGGATAAAGCACGAGACTGAGGTTATGCTGGGGAAAGAAAAACTTCAGAAAAAAACCCCGAGAAAAAGAAAAACCGAGGCCGGTAGGCCAAGGTTTTTCTTCGAGGGTTTTTTCTGAAGTCTTTCGTGGGGTTGGACGGCTGAATGGTTAGCGTGCGCGCGCTGTATCATAAAGTCTGTCATTGAGTCGACTGGCGTGGTTTCGAATCCCCGGTTGTACGTGACAAGGAGTAGGGTCGCCTGTCCAACCTCGTGGGTTTTCTCTGGGTCCTCCGGTTTCCTCCCACTGCTAAAGACCCCTGCGCGCAAGCGAATTATTGAAATAAAATTAAACCATATGTTAGTCCCGAAATGGCCTAGTTTGTGTCGAGTGGACGTTAAACCCTATTTTTTTCTCTCTCTCTCTCTGAAGTCTTTCTTCCCCAGCATAACCGAAGTCGAGGACTTTATCTTGCTTACAAACCGTCTATGTTTAGATGTGCGTAAAATGAGAATATCCCAGAATTCCCGTAAGAAAAACCTTATATCATGTTTTCTTATGGAAAAAAACCTACCCTGGAAGAATTACCTGTTACAGGTTTAAAGAAAAATTCCTCTCGATATATTCAGACAGCAAGTTATTCCGGGCATAGAATATACCCCAAAGATCAAAGGGATTTACCGTTATAGGTTTATAAACGTTTATAAGTTGAATAAACTTTCTAAATAAATTCAAAGCTACAAGTTACTTCTCTCTTCTCAATCCCAATTCATATTTAAACTAATACATGTAAATAACTACAGAAATTGGAGTACATGTACCGATCTATATAAAAGAATAGATCCCTGGCGTTCAATTAAATTGTTGCCCTTATTATACAAGCGATATAAAGATAAAACTAGGCAGACATATTTTTCGACATTGAAGATCTTATCTCCTTGCTTATAAGTAAACATGAAAAAACACGCCACAGTTGTCATGCTAAGCGCCAGGCTGTGCGATCCTATATAGAGTCAAATGAGTAAAATGAATATACGCTTATCAAACCAGTAAATCGTTATGCGTGACATATGTCTACTAAATACAAACTAGGTCATTTCGCGACTAGAATGTATATGAGTGTTAATTTTAGTATTCCAGTTGCTCATAGTTTTTTAGCAGTGATATAATGCCCGAGACCCCACCCTCTCTTGAAATAGAAATCAAGATACTTGCAACGATAACATAAATTGCACACGTTATGCCTTCGCATTCTTAATGCATAACTCACAAGCTTTAAACTACAAAACAATTTCTGTCAGTTTCTTAAAAATTCGGTCACCTTTCATTATGAGGATGTGTAAGCTGAATGATGTGGTGTGGAGGGGATGGTGAGAGTGAGTCTGATTTTCGGCATTTTTCGGAATGGGGTGTTATATTAAGTGATTTCCATTAAGTATCACTACATATAAAGTTGTATGAACTTTGGACCAGTATGATTATATATATTTTACATCGATTTTGTGTCAGTCTAATTAAAATTATACGATATATTACCGTTTAGGTTATCAGACGTTTTAAACAAACGTTTGAAGTTTTTGATTACAACCATAATCGCCTTGACGACAGGACATGGACTATACAGTAGTTCCCCAAGCCAGATCACGCCCTATCCCCCTCTCGGGGCTTATATGACCATCATTGACTTAACAATACAAAAGTCCATACCTTTAAAACATAATTTTCAAACATCTAATCAAATATGTTCGGGCTTTCCAAAGTCAGATAATCCCAAAATCCATCTTGCCACGCCCCAACACTTGCCCTTATAGTATGATCACCAGTGACATGGCTGAAATTTAACAGAAACAAAGATCCATACTTGGAAAATATATTTTTCTAAAATTGAATCAAACATGTTGAGTCTTTCACCTTGTCAAATAACCCTAAAGTCCACCTGACCACGCCCTAAAACATTATCGTAAACTATGTATAATATGGTCACCAGTTACATGGCTTAATTGGAATAAAGATGAATGTTTTTCCCTCGCAAATCTAACCAAAAATGATGGGTCCTTCCCCAAGTCAGTTCACTCTAAAGTCTACTTGACAACGCCCTAAAAATCAAACATATTATATGGCCATCATTTATTCAGAAATAAATATTCATGCATGGAAAGAGTATGTTTGAAAATCAAACTAAAGATAGTGGGGCATTGCCCAGGTCAGCCACACCCACCTTCTACACACAGCTTATATATATTAACATCAATAACGTATTATTGAATCACAACACACATGCACCAAACGTGGTTAGCTATACGAAATATTCATATGCGAAATGGTATCAGGTGTTATAGAAAGAGTAAGCATAACATGTCCCATTCACGACATTGCATAGCACTCTGTATCGCCAATGCACGTCTTGATTAGCCCATTCGTAAGTGGGGTCCTCGTTTTCCTAGTCCTCTTCATCTACACAAATAATTTTCTTTGACGCATTTATCCCGACAGTACAAATGTATTTCACCCTCTTACGACGCGGTAGGGTACGGTCTATACATTTAAAATTTGTTCATTTTCGATGTTGTGATTTTCAAAAAGTAATCACCATACACTGCCATCTACTTTATAATTAGACGACCATTCCAACATATGTTTCTACTTTCAATACACTACTATGTATCCAATCAGCAACAAGTCGACTCTTTTGTCATTGTCAAATAAACTTATGCCGTCATCAGCCTATTCTCAGAGATAATTCTCGAACATCGTGTGACTATTTAAGCCTTTAATTGACATTTTTGCATGTGTCCAGGGTCAGCGTATAGGGGTCAATAGCGAGATGGATACCGCAATATTAAGTTGGTAATATGTCAACATATTGTGATTGTTCTGATGATTTTATCTCTGAAAAGACAATTTTTGCCGAGTTAACTAAATAACTCGCATTGTTGTTTATCGTCATTTCGTTTTAAATGCACACGTCGACATAGAGCATGGCGATATTTCGCGAACAAGTCGACATATACTACGGCGGAATGGTATATGTCGACAAAGCTTCAGAATAGCGATATCTTAACGCACACGTGCACATTTAAAACGAAATGGGGACATATAACATAGCACGTTGATTCAATTAACTCGGCAAAAATTGTCTTTTCATAGATAAAATCAAGAGAAAAATCACAATATGTTGACATATTACCAACTTAATATTGAGGTATCTATCGCGCTATTGACCCCTATACGCTTCCATATCTCGGTTATTAAATATAAAACTTTTCTAAGCTTTGGAAGGACTTAAGGTCGTCAACTAAAATTATGCATAGTGAGATGTGACGTCGTTTAAGATGTTTTAGGGGGTGGGGTGGTTCGACATATTTTAAAAAGAAAAGCAAGTTAACCGACTTCATGTATTTCACACAAACTGAACAAATTCAACACATATTCATGCCTATTAGAGAATCTATTTTTGTATAGTTTAGCAGTTGTTTTCTTTTCCTGAATTTTAGAGAGATTGAGAAAATCCTTTCATGCATTCGACATGATATTCCGACGCAGAATCGCTTTGCAATTTAATTTTACTATTTTGTTTTAAAATCCTTTATTTGCCTCGACAGTGAGCACCTTTTGTCCGCTAGACTTGGGCTATGCACACCATTCAGAGGTATAGAACGTGTGTTTAGAATATTAGATTTTTTCGAGAAAGTTCAAATTTCACCAGCTGTTACATTTATTAGTAGATTGGTTTGATTTGAACTAATTCGGTCTTTGGAAAATTGTTACTTTTGTGTTAGTACTCCAGATACGTGTTAAAAGTGGTCGAATTATGGGAAGTTTGTCGAAAGAGTGGAATTTAGCACGGGTATAGATATTGACATGAAGATCATTTAAGAGTCGTCGGGGTCATCGACTTCATTGTGACATCACCGACTATGAAATGAAATGAGGTTTAACATCCTACTGATCACCGACTATATTTGCTACTATTGAATGTAGAAATGTGAAATGTTTATGAACCTTTTTCTTTTTCTTTTTAGTTTCTTAAAGTTACATTTACTAGAAGTTACATGCCTTTAAAATCTTATATTGTTGGGGGGGGGGGGGTAAATTTAAAGTGAAAGACTTGGTAGGATATAAAAAACTAATTCACTGATAGTATTTGACTCTTGTCTAAATAGTTCCAGTTCAGTGAAAGTAGGTATTGATATAGTCCATTTAATTCGGTTAGCACTGGTTAACGTTCCCGTCTTACTGTATAATTTATGACTGACACTGACATCGACACTGACACTGCATGGAACGAAATAAAATATTTCTTAAACCAAGCTAATGAAAAATATGTAAGAATGGACGCGAATATTCCCCATAGAAGCCAAGATATGAACCAGAACCACTTATCATACTTTCCGCATACAAAATAAATAAACAAATATTCGTATTGTGTTGAAATAATTACACTCCAGTTATTTACAATTGATGATTTCATTAAAAATAAGCTTCAAATGTTCAAATGTTATATATAAATATGACAACCCCATAATCAACTCTCTAGTAGGCCATGGCACGGCTTATAAGATATTAGTTGGATTAGAATTCGTGCTAAGAGCTAAGCCCAAGCCGAAATTTTCCGAAAATACATGACGTCATTCACGTAAATTTAATTTTGGGGACCGAAACCACTTGGTTCAAAATTCACCTGAAAAATGTTTCGTTTTACAAGCCGCTCGTATGACCCCTGACGCGACCTCCCAGTACAACTGGTTAGATATTCAGGCAGTGTAGGCCATCGAAAGTATAAAAAAACGAAACGAAATATACATCTGTATTTTAATCAGATTGTTTTTTCTTTCAGTACCAATTTCGTCATTCCAAATATTAAATTATAACGGTACCTTTTAAGAGATCTGGAAATGTACATAAAAAAACACAGTAAATCAGATAAGGTTTAGATATTAGTTTATTCGTAATCTACATCAGAAGATTCAAAATCAAATTTCATAATATGAATATGAGTGGGATAGATATGTTCTGGATGGCTAATCACAGCTCACATATCCTTAATATACCCATTCACATTGTCAATCTTCATTCCAGCCTTGTATCACAGGATCATCTTGTTCGATCATTGGTTTTACAGCCTGTCTCCATATTGTTGCAACATAATTGTTGCGTTTAATGTGCAGCAAAAGACTACTTAGGCAAGATGGTAATACAGAAAGAAGGGTTTGTTATTTTTCATCACAATTAAAATTCCTAAAGAAAATCTTTCTTATAGTGTCATCTACTGATGTAAATCGCCTTTCGGCCGTACATTTGTTCTAAACTAGCAATTACGTCATCAGAAACATCATTTGTCTGTCGCAGTTCTTTACAAAATGTTAGAAAGTTGGAAAAAGAAAGACAGACAGTCATTACCAATGAAATCATGTAGGCCAAGATATTCTTGACACTTCAATACTAATCTTGATTGGATAAAAAATATATCAAGGAAAAAAAATAGTCGGTCGCAAAATCAGTGCAGTCGGTCGCAAAATAAGAGCAGTCGGTATCAAAATAAGTGCTCACTGCACACGTCACGCAAAACTTTAATATAAAATAACCTTGTCAACTTATCATGTTTGAAAAAATGATGTGTTTCACTCTTATTCTGTTGTGCTTGTGAGTATGTAGGTCTTAAGAACAAAATTTCCCCCAGGGAGAAAAATAGTCGGTCTCAAAATAAGTGCAGTCACTGCAGTCGGTCTCAAAATTATGCATCGCCGTCTTAATGAATTAATGGGGTAAACAAATAATGCCAGAATGGATCCCAAATACTAGTCGGTCGCAAAATCAGTGCAGTCGGTCGTAAGATATGAGCAGTCGGTATCAAAATAAGTGCTCACTGCACACGCCACTCTACTCACGCAAAACTTTAGTATAAAATAACGTTGTCGACTTATCATGTTTGAAAAAAATGTTTTTCACCAAATGGCAAAAAAATAGTCGGTCTCAAAAAAAAAGTGCTCACCGCAGTCGGTCTCAGACTAAATGAATTAATGGGGTGTTTTCTGACCATCAGAATTCTGCAAAATCTCTCCCCAAAGTCCAGGGCATTTCAGAGACCAAGTAAGCGCCCCATTCAGGTAAAGTGCCCTCAGGCCCAGTCCTCAAAAATTAAAAGCTCAGTTACATATCGGCGCTTAATTCCATTATGCCACCATTCTTCAACTCCTTATATATCTCATCACTATCATATTCACAGTTACAGTGAATCGCCCAGTTAGTAGTACCACTAGTGAGTGAGTCGTGGGTCAAAAGACTGTAGAATTGTTAGTTCTACTCTCACAAAACAGGCGACATTGACAGATAGGCCTCAAGATTCTGTCCCATTTCTTATCCTCTCGTTAACGAGAATTTGGATCCATTTGCCATGACATTGACTAAAATTGTCAGGCCCTGTCCCAAAAATTAAAAGCTCGGTTACACATCTGAAATTTGTTCGCGCCTGCGGCGCTCGATTCCATTATAACATCATTCTTCCACTCCTCTGTTGTCTTATACTGTCTCAGCACTATCATATTCACGGTTATACTGAACTGCCTAGTTATGTTAGTAGTACCACTGACACTGTTGTGTGGGTCGTGGGGCGTCAGACTATACAAAAGTTATGTCAACTTTTGCAAAACAGGCGGAATTGACAGGGTCAGATCTCGAGATTTTGTCTAATTTACTCACATTTCTGGTCCTCTCGTCCACAATAATTTCTCCCAGCAATGACCTCAAATGCCAAGATATTGACTAAATTTTTCAAAATTTTCTCAGGTTGCTCAGTCTTATAGGCACAATCATATATGACATAAACTTTATCTCAACTTAAATAAAACTGCTTTCCAGCAAGACAACGATCGGCAAACAACTATAATTATACAATACAACCTATGTTCTACCGGGGCGCTTAATGTTATAGCCAGTATTTTTTTGATATTCATTGTGGGGTGGGATTGTGGCTGGGGTGGTGCCCTAGATTTGGACCCCCCCACACACCCCTATCTAGATCCGCTACTGCACATGGCCCCTACAAAACTGGCACCTGTGGTGCTCGCCTCCTGACTGCGTCACTCGTACTAGGGGTATGGGCACCAGTCGGTCGCATTTTGGCTAAACACCCCCCCAAACAAAATCGTTATGTACGCCCCTGAAGACAACCAGGGTGTTGGCCACCTTTCTATCTTTCTATAACATCAGGTTTGATAGTTGGTCATTTGGCCATCGATACTACCGATACCAGACGTGAAAGTGGAGTTCCCTTAAACTTAAGTAATCCATGGATCTGCGCATATCAAAATGTATTGAGAATGACCATTCGACCACCCAACCTCCCTGCATGACTGGAAGGCTTCCAAATATGCGATAAGATATAATCGGCGAGATAGTATTGACGTGAAAAGTAACATAAAAAAATCTTGTGGTATAGGGGAGATAACTACATTTTGTAACACACCACACACGGATGCAGACCACCATTAATTTCCCCATCGACTTCAATGTTAATTCTGACCTCTTTGCCCACCTCCAACTTTTCCCTAAATTTTCGTTGGGCTGAATGTTTTTCACTACAGACAGAGGAACAAAATTTGTATGAGGTTGACCACCAAAATTTTGAGAAGCATTCTAAAAACATGTAACTAGTTGCCGTACATATCACCGTAGCCAACCTGATAACTCCGTTATCCTTCCGCCTCAAAATCATGAATATTTACCAAATTCTGGCTGAAAATGTTAATTCAAACCCTCTTCGTCCATTCTAGACCAAAAAATCAACAAAAATGGGCATGCAGAAGGGGAGAAAGGAGACAGAGAGAGAATTGCTATAAATAGACGAAGTACAATTTGTGGGTACCGAGATTGTGAAATGTAATGGTGGTCTGCCTCCACACACACACACACAAACACACAGATATATATATATATATATATATATATATATATATATATATATATATATATATATATATATATATATATAATTTTCCTAAGCTTACATTTAGTGTCAATGATAGCATGAATTGTGACACAAAAAATCTCATATATGTCTTGACTCGCAATGGGTGTCTAAATTTTTACATAGGGGAGACGTCTATGCATCTACGGGATAGAGTACGCAACCATCGACGGGATTGTAATATTGAAAATTGGCCCTTATTTGTAAATAGACATATCTATAAATGTACACAGCACCTACAAGTAAAAGCCGATAACACCACGAAAAGGAAATTAATGGAAAACCATTTTATTAAAAAAATACGTTCCTCGACTAAAAAGTCAATAAGTAACAATTGGCCATTAGCTTCATTAATTTTCTTAAATCTATCCCTTGATTATCTTCCACTCATTGTTCATAAATTGAACCCATACACTACAGATTAACACACGTGTGTACATGTTTTCTATTAGTTAACCATATACTATGTAACCATAGACAATGGTAACTATAATAGCCAATTAAAACCACAGTGTTACTATGTAAATATGTATCAATATACTATACTGTCCATCTTTATACAATGACATTATTTATGAATAGTCCCAAGACGGACTAAAAGTACTTTAAAATGTTAAAATGTTATTAAACCAGTGTTTAAATCAGTTTGTGTCGGCATACCCTTTTTGTATCTTTTCATCATTTACCGTGAAACAAAGTAGTGCAGCTTTGCGGTTGTGCTAATAAATTTGGATATATATATATATATGAGAGAGAGAGAGAGATGGTTTGACGTCCACTCGACACAAACTAGGTCATTTCGGGACTAACACACGGTTCAATTTTTATTTCAACAATTCGCTTGCGGATATGGGTCTTTAGCAGTGTGAGGAAACCGTAGGACCCGGAGAAAACCCACGAAGTTGGACAGACGACCTTACTCCTTGTCACGTACAATCGGGGAATCGAAACCACGCCAGTTGACTCAATGACAGTCCATATGATACAGCACGCACGTGCTAACCATTCGGCCACCCCTCATCCCCACCACCCACCACCCAACACCCAACACATATAGATACAAAGTTACTTTATAGGTTTAGACAAGAAAGTCCTCCCCACACCCTATTGAATTAAATGTCAAATAGGCATGTGTTAAAATAGCGAAAATCTAACCCGGGTGCATCCCCTCCACCAAAGCCTCCAACTCTATAAGTCTGAAGGTCATCGGTTTGATGCCGGCTTGTATGGATAAGAAGTGGGCCTTTAAGTCTCAAAATGCAGGGGTCTTTAGCAGTGGGAGGAAACCGGAGGACCCGGAGAAAACCCATGAAGTTGGACAGGCGACCCTACTCCCTGTCACGTACAACCGAGGAATCTAAACCACGCCAGTTGACTCAATGACAGACCGTATGATACTTTTCGGTCATCCAACGCCCCTTGGAAGGTATAGGGACTCTCAATATTACTGAATGCCACGAAAACATCTACCTGACGCCCACGGGAAAAAAATGTGACAGTAGAGAATTTTGGCAAGTGGAATTATTTCCATCCGTATCACGTATCCGTATCGTCACGTGATACGTTGCGTCAATGTAGTTTTAGAGTTTTGGCAGATTCTTCACGCACGGACGTATGAGTAGCTGAGCTGAGCTTAGTTCCATTACAGCATGATCGCAGTTATCTACCAGGATAAGTGTCTGGCCTACAAATTCCTGAAGGGAGCAAAGTCGCTGTGTTATGTAAAAAAAAAATTAGTGTCGAATACTCGAATCTTAATAAAAAATCTTCGACTTCAACAGCAATTTTTGTTTTCACTAATGTATCATTTCAGAAAGTATACCTCTTTTACAGATTGTACGGTCCCACCTCCATAAATTTAGCACATACATGCATATCAACCAGCATGCAGACAGACAGACAGGAAAAAAATGAAAATTCCGCGAAAAGCTCATCAAAAATAGTGATTAAATTCCAGTCTTTATCATTATTAAAATCACATCAAATATACACATAGATTCAAAAAAACGCTATGGCACAACATTTCAGTGTCTAAAAGTAGCAAAAGATACGGTAAAAACGACGATGTTGTTATACGGACCTTTTCCGTATGAAAGCTGTTTGATACGTGCTGCCGTATACGTGTGTCGTATCACGTATGAGAAATACACACGCAATGATGACGTGACACGCAAAATCAATACAGATACGCGATAGGGGCTAGGACTTTACGATTGCCAAAAGTCTCTCGTGTCACTAACCGGCAACCCGTCTGCTCGGGTGACGTATGGAATGCTTCATATGTGCTGATCTAATGGATAACCATTGTGGGAAGATTGAGAGATTACGCACCATGTAGACTAAACGATGGAAAATTAAGTTGACACAGGATAATCCAAGAATTTACTCTGGTTTCGACATTGATAGTAAATAGATAGCGATTAAGGTCAAATGCAAGCTGGAGTGTATTGATATGGGAAACAACCAATAGTTTAGGTCAAGGCGGCATTGGGTAGGTTTCTTGGTTAAAATGTTTTGAGTGATATTTCTGATAGATAAATTCCTTTGAATATGTTTTTAGTACAAATGCATCATTAAATCACAGAGTTTGTACGCGGGAAGGCCTATTTAATATACAGTTTTTAAAAAAAATCTCTTGCATCTCACGTATTTCAAATTTTATTTTAAAATATATTCTGCCGATAAAAAACAAAAGGGTGTTTACTATGAACTGGAAATAAAGTTGATGTGGAATTAGAAGTGGAATTTAGAAATCGAAGAAGGATGGTCCTGAACGTCACTAACCTTGCAATTTTCCCCACCTTAATTTATGAATGAATAAAGTTGGGTTTTATGTCATCAAACATGTATAAGATGTAAAAAACAATAAATTTATATAAATTTGATCTTAGCAAATAAAATCACCGAATGTTTGTCTAAAATGATTGAAGTATTAAATTAAACCCGAATACCATTTCAGATGTAAGTTATGTTATATGCCGTATAGAATTCAAATGATAAACAAAACGAAACACAACTCTGTCTTATATATAGTTCATTTAACATATCTTGAATATCCATCTCTTTTATTAGGTTCCGCATGGGTACGGTTGTTTTCAAGTGAATTCACGCGTTTAAATTAACTCGGTACAAAGTATATCAATAGACATACATTGTACTCACTTCTTATTCAAACTAACAAAGCCAACGCATTTACAAGAAGGGGGGGGGGGGTGGCCGAATGGTTAGCACGTGCGCGCTGTATCATAAAGTCTGTCATTGAGTCAACTGGCGTGGTTTCTAATCCTCGGTTGTACGTGACAAGGAGTAGAGTTGCCTGTCCAACCTCGTGGGTTTTCTCCGGGTCCTCCGGTTTCCTCCCACTGCTAAAGACCCCCTACTCGCAAGCGAATTATTGAAATAAAATTAAACCATATGTTAGTCTCGAAATGACCTAGTTTGTGTCGAGTGGACGTTAAACCCCATCTCTTCTCTCTCTCTCTCTCTCTCTCTCTCTCTCTCTCTCGCATTTACAGGAAATTATAAGGACTTCGAATCATTTAGAATTGTAATTATCCAGGATTAATTAATTCGACAATTCCCCCAAAAGAGAGTTAATAGTAATAACATATCAATATTTATAAAGCGTATAAACACAATAATTATAAAACTTCTCATACGTTACTGGTTCCAGAGTTATCACTGGTTATTTTTTCACAGTGGATTTCGAAACAGATATGTTTTGGCGTGGAATTTGTAGATTTTCTTTGATTTTGATTGTCTTAATTCTAGAGGTAGTGGATTCCATAAAAAAAATGATGTAGCTTATGAGTTGGTATTTTGGGGAGTTTCCTGTCTGAATATCAAAGTGTTCTACTTGGTAAATGGTGATTGAAAAGTTTTTATGCAGGCGATTCATCATGCTGGTCTGAAAAGGTATCTTAAAGTGTATTCTCTGTTGAATTGAAGCCGATGGAGTGTTTCAAGAACAGGTGAAAGTGAAACATGATCGTGTTTACGGATATTGGTAAGTTAAGTTGGTAAGCATGGATAACGCGTTCCGTGTTATCGTAGTAAGGTAGGGATAACGCGAATGCTAACGAACAAACAGGTTGGTTTTGATACATGATACTGACTTTATGATCCCGTTATCTAACTGTAGATATGGATGATTTGTATGTATGAGCTATTTCATGTGGTTACCTGGTTCCAATTATTAGAAATTCTGTCTGTATGGGGATAGTTTTAAAAAGTGTGCATATAAAGCATGTGCATGTGTTGTTCAAAATTTCAGCAAGTAATGTAAAAATGAAGAACTATCATAGATGATTATAAATCGATATTATTTATTAAAATATCCGAGAATATCTCTTGTTATCAGAGAAAATGATAATAGGGATTTAAAAAACAAACCTGTTGTGACTTCTTGGGTTGCAGTTTCTGTAATTGTGGCATCTGAAGTTACTTCTTGAGTTGTAGTTTCCGCCAAAGTAGTTTCTTCAGTCGTAGCATCTGAAGTTATTTCTTGAGTTGTAGTTTCCGCCAAAGTAGTTTCTTCAGTCGTAGCGTCTGAACTTATTGCTTGATTAGCCAAACGCATGTTTCTACTTTCCTGTGCGATTTGGCACTTCTCATCAAACATGTCTTCGAAAAAACGACATGCAAATAAAATTGGATCTTCAGGATGAAGATCGTCTGAAACGTATCCACTTGATAAAATTGAAATCCATAAAAATATTCGAAGACTAACATACATACTTAGATAATAGGTTTATTTTAATAAATAATTATATTTAGTCACATCCGTTTGTTTATGTTATTTCATATGGGTTAACTCAGGGCAAACATAGATATTCAAGTCCCATGTTAAACACGACGAAGACTCCTGACATATTTAGACCTAATATATAGTATCCTTGAAATGAAATGGGGTTTTAACGTCCTACTGTTCTACGTTAATGAAGACGGATTATATATATGCAGTCTGTATGCCTCGGTGTTAAATTATTATGCCCCCGATTTAAGCACACCTATTAAATAGTGGTATGAATAAATATATTATATCACCATATTTCTTGGGTAAGTCACGCACTGTTTGACATGTAATATACTCCAACTGCGAGTTTTTCCATTATCCTTCCCTCGTTATGTTCGGTTATGCTTGTGTCTCAGAAATAGTTTCATACGCCATCTTCTATATACAAACGTGATCTAGAAACGATGCGAGTTCAATATTAAGAACGTTTAGGTACAGTTTATCCCTTTTACTAACACTACACTAAAACAAGACTCGACTGTAGGATCAAACATCTCACCAAACACTTTCTTTCTAGTTATATGACGTCAAATCACTATGTTTAGTTATATGGTCTACATAAAATGGCTGCTGAAATAAAATAATTTGTGGCCTTTTCCAAAAAGACAATCAGCCATCCCAGTAATTGTACATGAATGGCCCTTTAACTCACGCCTCAGTGGTTATGAAACTATCAATCGAGTTGAACTAAGCCCCATATAAAGTACCCGCATACTTCGTATTCAACCAAACAATAGTAAAATAAAAAGTCTTGTAACTGACGGGCGTCGTATTTTATAATACATACAATACCTCAATATACACGTATTTATACACATATCAATCTTGCTTGGTTAATTTTATGTCATATTTACCACATAACTAACACATACGCACAGTGTCAATATAAACACATTTACACCAATTCCGATCCAGTTCGGATGACCTTTTACTTGTTGGGAGCAATGTCAACAACCCTTCAAGAATGGATGAGAATGCGTTTCTCAAAACTTCGGACTAAACTCCCATAAAACTCATCTCACGGTTAATCTAAATTACCTTTAGTTCTTCTAACCACAATTTGGTATCAAATAAGATGAGATTGGAAAATGCCAGAATTTGCTATTGTATGCTCCCGATCCGACCTTAAAACTTTGATCACAAGTACCACCCCCGTCCATTAATTCAATTTCTAGCTCATCCAATTACTATGCCTAGCCCGTTATAGGTAGTACATTTTAATTATTAACCTCTTTAGTTATGATCTCCCAAAGCTTTAGTTTCAAATGGAAACTTTGAAGAATCATTTAAAACAACCGTGGAATTCAATTGATCCACACCACATTTCATATAATGTGTCATTGACATGTTTTGTAACATTCAAAAATAAATCGTGAATGAATTTCTTTACTTAAGCATCCCTTCCAGAGAAGATATTATGTCTATGTTTTTGATTTCGGACATAGAGTTTTCTAGAGAGAATTGATAAGTTATAACAATGTGTCTTTCTTTCTGTTCAGGTCATTTGTACTATTTTCCGTATAAGCCCTAAAAAGATTAACCCAAAGGATGTTTTTGATGGAACTACATACATCAAGTACATCAAGTTTAAAAGAATTTTTGAGATCACAACAAAAAGTTTTGTTTTATGTTTCTATCCGATTGCCACACAATGCTGATTTATACATATTAATGCATCAAAGCTGTAAGCAGATTTTTAATGACCAACCAAATTGGGTTTTGTGACGAGATTTTTTTCTAATAATTATAGAAATACACACTAAAAGTCTTGTTCGTGAATGGGGGGTTGGATGGCCGAATAGTTAGCGCGTGCGCGTTGCATCATAAGGTCTGCCATTGAGTCAACTGGTGTGGTTTCGATTGTGGTTGACAAGAAGTAGGGTCACCTGTCTAACCTCGTATGCTTTCTCCGAGTCCTCATTAATCAGACAGATTACCATTATAAAACACACAGTCCAAACTAACGAGACCCATTTAGTTGAAATATCTATACGAATGATTCATGAATGATATGATCAATGAATACGCGTGTTTCTCCCCAAATCCATCATTAGAGTGACTATATAAATTCATACCTCCCACCACGTAAAACCGAGAAAGTTCATCCATATTTTCCGGCGTGGTTCCCCCTTGTCAGTGATGCAGGACGGAGGGCCTGACAAGGGCAGCTGTCTAGTCGTTCGGATGTGACGAAGGACCGAGGTCCCGTGTACACATTGGCGTGCACGTAAAAGATCCCTTGACAGTTGGAATTCGATATAAGAGTAGGCCGTAGTGCCGCTGTCCGAGCAAAATTTCCCTCATAGCACACTGTATCCGTCTTCATTAGCCCAGTTTGGAGCAGAACTGTAGGCCGTTAAACCACATTTCATTTTATTTCATTTCCACCACGTAAACTACAGTTTCACTCGCAACCAATCAAACAACGACAACAGAACAGGCAGTCCACGTGCACTCAAAGCAATCATACCTGCAACCATACATGTAAATTACTCACATTTGGCAAATATTAACTATCATGCATCTTATAATAATAAACTACTGTTTATAAATCAAACTTTATTACCATATTCCGAAAACATTCTCACCAGTTGTCATAAACTGTAATAAACAATAATAACATATATACTATATTTATTAATGCACAAATACATGTGACCTCGAAACATAGCAATACCACCGTGAATATACAGCGGTTATTTGGTACACCAACGGCAAACTATTTTTGTAAACTATCTATATTTAGCCTAATAACGATATTGTAATACGTGACACCTCTTGTTGCTAAAGACCCCTACGCGCAAGCGAATTAGTGTAATAAAACTGAACCATATGTTAGTCCCGAAATGACCTATATAGTGTTGAGTGGATATTAATCTCTCTCTCTCTTTCTCTTTCTCTAGTCCGTGAAGTCAAGTCGCCATAAGTTTAAGACGACATACTCTCTCCTCAATGTCCTCCATCATTATATTACATGTAAGTCAATATGTACCGTTTAAAAGCGTGTAGCTTTCTTTATTCTTTCGAACCTTAAAATAGAAAACAATGGGTGTAATAACTCTTACATCCCACTTCTACTCGTTGCCACCGGTAACCTTTGATAAAACTGTCCTGTTTAATCGCAATACATGCTTAAAAGTATACGTGTATCAGCAATGTACAGAAAGAGTACTGTTCATTTCTGATACACGGATACTTTTAAACCGTTTTAGATACCTATCAAGCAATCAGTAGCGGACGTTTAGCCCGATCCAGATCGCAAGTGAAAACGATGACTCTAACCAATGTACATGAAACAACTAGTCAAAATCATAGTAACAAAACAAAATGGGGGGAACTACATGGCAGTTCAAAAACATATACAATGACATTAAATTAACATAACAACATATTACAAAAATCAATTATTATACATATCAATTGGCATCTATTTTATAATTTGGTTTGATTTATATTAATATGCAAAATATATATATTAGAATATTGAATAATTATTTTAATTAATTGTGATGATAGAAGGCGCAGTTCTCTTGCTGGACACTTCATTAGAAAGTACATCAACCAGCATGCAGACAGGCAGGCAGACAGGAAATATGAAAATTCAGAGAAGAATTCATGAAAAATAATGATTAAATTCAAGTCTTTATCATGGTTTAAATCACACCAACTATACACCTTCGTGTTCTAGGATACACATAGATTTATAAAAACGCTATGGCACAACATTTCAGCGTCTAAAAGTAGCAAATAGGACGGTAAAAAGACGAGGATGTTATACGGATCTTTTCCGTATGAAAGCTGTTCGATACGTTCTGTCGTATCCGTGTCACTTTTAACTACGTCCGCATTGTCTTCTGAAATATGTTTACCATTGTTTATTACAATTACAGATGGCACTCGAAATCATTATATCCATTGACTACACGACCCGTGTACTGATTTTAAATAGTTGATGTTAGGATCCCATATTTTCACAGTAAGTTAACAACATCATTATTGATTGAAATTGACCAAACGGCAATTCTAATTGGTTTGGGGTTTTTTTTTGTTTTGAATATTAATTGAGAAGTTTAGCTCCTGTAAAGGCCTAGAGCGGTTCATATATTAATGCTGCATTGTTATAACCGTCATAATTATTTCAGAGAAATCCTAGGCTTATACCAGAGGAAGAACAGCCAGTGTTAATTTCCCCATTGACTTTAATGGTGATTCTGGTCTATTAGCCAACTTCTTCAATAATTTAGTTGTGCATGGGCTTGCTCAAATATTTATGCAGTTGACCACATATTCTTTTAGATAAACAAACTTGAAGTAGTATACTATAAACATGTAACATCACCCACCTTAACCTGGCAGAAAAAATTCAATTCAAACCCTCTTCTTCGATTCTATGCCAAACCGTTAAATAAACTGTCCATACAAATGGAGAGAGAGAAAGAGAGAGAGAGAGAGAGAGATTGTTAATGTGTCTCGTTTTGGATGGATGTTAGCATTTAACAGTAGTAACTATCATTATAATATAAAAGGAGACTGCATGAATTAATCGAATGAAGGGCAAGAACAGACATTTTTGTTTTTACTTAGATCACCTTAACTTAATTCGGAAAATCGAATCTAACATACCATGCATAATATGTGTATATTTGATCGTCCAACACGGTATCGTGTTTATAGCAATTCAGCCGGTTGGGGTGAGGGGGTACCTGCTAGCCGAAAAACTAAGGAGTTGTACAGGTAATAACCCCAAACTCAAACACATAATTTTCAACATAGTATACAATCAACATATAATCATGTATCTCAAATAATAAATGCTGAAGTACATTGAAGAAAATCTGTTCATAATTATTCATGTTCTAATAAAGAAGTTAAAAGCCAAGTAAAAAAGTAAATTGTTTATTACAGTTTTGGGGACAATTTAATTAGAAATTAAGGGAGTTGCATGCCAGCAGGTCCGGATTAAAGGTACTGTTAGGCCTAAGGCTGCTTACTAAAGAATGACCTCATTTTGCGAACAAAATGACAAAAAGTAATACAAATATATGATACTGCGAATTTATTTCAAATAACTGAGTGTAGGGTGCATATCCCTCCCTTTTTTCATTTAGCTGTTAGGATTGGATCGCTAGGCTAATAAGGTTGTTGAACTGTGTATATGAAGTATGTCTATGAAAACTTAAATGTCTGGTTACCATCTAGGGGTTGTCCATGAGACCTAACAGGTGTCACCTTCTGAGGTTCGGACGGAAGTCCAGTCAAATACAAGTTATTCTTCAAAATATACTTTTTATCATATCTACATGTCAAATAGACTCATCAAAGGAATCCGATTCAAAACAGTGGGATTTTAGAACAACTCCCAATACTCTTCAATATTCTTATCAATTTGGTGTCTAGCCTGGCAGAACATTGCACTTCTACTTTTCGGCAATAAACCTGGTTCGGACAACATGATCTACAGGCTCTGTGTATGGTCTGTGAACCGTTCCTACATAACATCATGACGTTAAATTTTGCGTATGACGTCATGAAAATATGACGTCAAGTGTACAAATACGCCATCTTGGGTCCAAAGTATTTGTAGTACAAATTTTGTACCTACTTACTATTTTATGTCCTATCACATTGTTGTGTCGAAGTTGGCTGCCCCCGACAGGGATGTACTATATATATAGATATGTCATAGAATTCCGCGAAAAAGAGATAAAACATACATTTTTTAAACGAAAAGTATAGCTGAACAAACTATTATTATTATTATTATACAAAAAGCGCACATTATTGTTATAAAAATATAGTCTAATTCATAAGAAAGTGAAATAAAAGATACACCAGATAAAAGCGCTATCAATATATTTAACTTGCATACCCTTTAAAAATCAGATTTTTTGTACAGACGGGTAAAATGAAAAATGAAAATTTAAATAGTAATTTGAGAGATACTTAACCTTTTTGCCTTCTTGCCGGCAAAATAAATGCCTGAAATTCAATGATTTTTTGGTCTGGAGCCATTCCGGATTGTGTGTCAGTTTTCGGTCATCGATCATTAATTGTATCAACAATTTTTCGAAAATTTACTAATGGATAAAACATTTAAAATCAGTTTTACTCAAAATCAGTGTAAAATCGGTGTAATATAAATAAAAGGTGTCTAGCGTGACATGTGTTTCGGGCATGTTATGTTTCATCAGTGACATGTGATACGAGATATAGCTCTCCGAAACTTTCTGGTTTCTTTTGCAATTTGTTTGGGGTAAGACGTTATCACTCCCAGCCCATGTGTAAATAATAATATTGATCTAATATATAAACCGCACAAATTTAACAGATACAAATAATGTACATGTTATTCCACAGGTAGACAGACATTGAAGGGGCCCAGTGAAGGAGACGCGGTTGGTTTAGACTTTGTCCGACTCTTTGGGGTATTTGCGCCCCATTTCCAATGAAATAATCACGTTGCTCTGATGCTCAACTATATAGTATCAAATATATATCGTGTCTGAGATTTATTACAAATCGGCTCGAACATGTTCCACACATCTCAACATTTATCAGCTTTTTGTTCAATCTATAAAAGCCTACATTCCTACAAAATGTTTTGTTTAGTCAAGTGAAACAAGAAAATGCATAGGCTAAATGGAACAATAGAAAGTACACCTTGTCGACAAATACGTAAAACTATGAAATAAGATACTTTTATGATATGATTCAACCGAAAGGTACTATATATTCAACACATATATATAATATCTACAGTTAAACGTACTGCATCTGCTTCTATTCATTTTAAGTATTGCGTCGAGCTGAATAAAAGATATGATTTATTATCATTAAAGGATCTATGGGTGGTTGGTTAACAATGTGTAACTAAAAACTATGATAATATTATCTTTATTGCCAACATTTCAATGTACATGTACCTAGAATTTTCTACACCAAGTCTATTGCATCTAGATGTTTAAAGTGCGTTAACAATATATTCATTTAAAGCGGAAATTGCAAATTTTCTAAGAAAGTCAAAACGTAATTATTTCTATGTCTTTTGCTCAATAGGTTGTCAACTCACAATTATACGATCATAGGTGTCATTCTCACACTCACAACTCATTTACACAGGAAATAATAACACAATTACCTCCCTTGTTTTCTATTCTCCACCATGGAGTAGCTTTTTTCAACGTTTAAAAATGAAGAGGAAAATGATATTTTTGCCAATTTCTCAGCTGGCAATAGTGAAATATAGGATTAATAGGATTATTCTTTAACAAGGTAGGACTGTTTATGGATACCATCTATTTTCAGGCTTTATTTTAATAAATTTTAAAAAAATAACTTAAAAATTTGCAATTTCCGCTTTAAGAGCAACTATGTCATTTCGGGATTAATATACCACATATTACAAGTCATACTCAACGGAAAGAAATGACGATTAATTAAAATTCCACCATTTTGGATTTCATTTTGCCGGCCATTGTAAATTTCTACCATCAAGATTTCTCGAAATTAAATTTTTGAGGTTATCGCTGCCCTTTTATTACCAAATTAATGTTGTTGTTTTTTTTTTTCGTTTTTAGTTTTTTTTAAAATGGTGCTCTTTTACCAAATTTGGCAGTCATATTGAAAGAAATGCCCGCCACCAAATGACAAATACATTTTTTTAATTGATGTTTGTCAAATTCGATTTTCCCCACAGATTTCGCTTGCATAACCACTCTGTGTTTGAGGAATTTAAAAAGAAATAATTTCCCCCCCCCCCCACACCACTGAAAGACACTGATTACGAGATATCGGTCTCCGATAATTCCTGAAGAACGCTAAATTGAATTCTGTTAATCATGTCATTTTTGACCGATTTTGAGTATAATTTCGTCTGACATATTTATCATTGAACCAAACTGCATTGGTTTCTTTTGCAATTTGTTAAGGATAAATTGTAGCCCGTAAAACGTTATATAGGCCTACCAAGAAAAAACATAAAACGTTTTGTTAAGTAAAGCTATATGACGCCATGACGTCATAGATTTTATGGCGTCATACTTGGGACCCAAAATGGCGCCTGTAAATCTAACATTAAATAAACACCATTTTCGGGCGCAATTCTAATGTCAAATTTTGATGAGCAAAGTTATGAAAATATAACCAACAATTAAAACCTTTAAAATATCTATGCGGTGGTGAATGTGAAATTCAGTCAAGCAATAACCAATTGTCCATTAACCATAAGAGGGGCTGTATGGTCCAACGCGTGCACTTAAAATCATAAGGTCTGCCATTGACTCAAGTGGCTTGGTCTCGATACCAAACTTGAAAGTGGGTTTTCTCTGGGGCCTGACACTGCTAAAGATCCCTACGTGCAAGCGAATTATTGAAATAAAATTGAACCATATGTTAATCCATAAATTACCTAGTTTGAGTCTAGTGTACATTAAACCCCTCTCTCTCTCTCTCTCTCTCTCTCTCTCTCTACCCATAACCATTCAGAAGTCTAGCACAAAAGTATCTATACTTTATTTAAAAGACAAATTATAATGTAATAAAATACAAGGCAGACATTTAAATTTTAATAGATTATATCCACAGCACTGAGTTGGTGAAATATTAGAAAACAACTTTTAGAGAAAAAGTTAAATACGCCCAAACGGTCCGTAGCATATCCGAAAGGAAACCTGTGATGTTGACCAAATTTGATAAAAACTATAGTCTCTGAAAAGGAAATTTGAGGAATATTCAATATCGATAGGGTTTACCCTCTTATGGTCCCAATGCTCCACGCCAACTTTGAAACAAATCCGATAAAAATTTCACCTCTATAGCGTTCACAGGTTTTGCCGCAATGGGGAAGGTGGGGTGGGGGGGTAACTCCGGAACAGATGGTATAAGAACGCTGTTTTTTGTCCTCTCAAGACATCAATGCTTAACATTAAATTTGAAAAAGATCTATTAAGAATAGTGACAGAGAGAGAGATGGGGTTTAACGAACACTCGACACAAACCAGATCATTTCGGGACTAACATATGGTTCAATTTTATTTCAATAATTCGCTTGCGTGTAGGGGTCTTTAGCAATGGGAGCAAACCGGGAAACCCGGAGAAAACCCACGAGGATGGACAGGCGACCCTACTCTTTGTCACTTACAACTGGAGAATCGAAACCATGCCAGTTGACTCAATGACAGACCTTATGATATCTACTATAGAATGTGTTATTGGGTGATAAATGTATTTGCTTGTTACAATGAGGTTTCAGGTATTAGTGACGGTAAAGTTCTGAACAGAAGTCTTGAAAAAAAAATATTATTTAGCAGATATATCAAACAATGTACGTAAAAGGCGTATATTAAAGCATACTTATAAAGGTGCATTTATCAAACAACATACGTTTAAAGATACTTTCCGATAAGGTATTTATCGGGTGGTTATTTCCAATAAAAGCATGGTAGTTTTGGTATATAAGGTAAGTAGAAACATACTAGAAAAATACTGGATTCCCTGAAAAACACCCATGGAGTGCATACAGAACAGAAATGTAAGGGTTTCCGTAACCGGCAGCTCGACGATTATGAATGTCTGGTCGCGTCTGATCTCCCAGCGTTAGTAAGCGCTTAATGTTTATGTTGATAAACTTGATGAAGACCTTGAGCGTACAACAGTTTCTGAGATAAAACCCACGGAAAAAGACGTGGGCAGTGAATTTAACTAGGCTTCGATATTTATGATAAATGGACAGCGATTAAAGAAAGACAGCATCGTCTTGTCTATGCAATGAATTCTTCTCCGGCTTTGCACCCGTTGCTAGGTAGCGCGTCAGCTAAGTCACGTGACACAAACATGACTTCTTTTCATAAGACTTTTAATAGCAGGGGTATTCCCTCGCGAAAACAATGTTTTGAGAAGGATTTGAAGCAAAATTTTTTTAGGTTAATTAGTTTGAATATGCTTTTAGTCCAAATATCATCAACTCACCCCGTTTGTATGCGGGAAGGTATCTTTAAGTAATGGTTGTTTTGAGTGACATATGCATAGCGGATAAATAATATATCACAATTAATTTCAGATAGTCATAATCCAAACTAATAAACAATTGATTATCAATATTGAATTGCACGAAAAGTTCACGGAATGGCTAATAGAGGCGCCTACCCGAGACTCCTTGGAGCAAAGTTTTAATATTGTGAAAAACTGACGAAACTGTTCAATATGTTTAGTAAGATCAGCGATATACTCACGAAAGTCACCTTGCATACAGGGAACAAGCCTTAATGCATCGACGACCTCAAGACATGTATCTGAACAAGAAATGTCACACAATTTTCTGAATTTATGGAAGAGTAATATGAATTCAAAATTCCTTAAACGAAGAAAGTTCGACAAATTGCACCCTTTGTAGGTCATTCCTTTGCTAACGACACAGGATGGAACTGACTTCCACGACGTACAAGAGGAAAACATTATGTGTTCTTTAGGATAATATGTCAGAAAGCCGAAACACATTTCGTCACTTGTTGAATCACCAAAATGTGTAGCCTCAATTTTGTGAACTGAATTGTAGATACAGGTGGTGGATATGGTATCTCCTGGCAATAGTTCCAATGGCTCCTGAAATCTGAAATAGACCAGAAACACCCGAAGGTTAAAGATACATTATGGATAGTTAAATCTGCCTAATGAAGGTCTTTCGTTTGGTTTTAAATGTTACATAAGTTATTATTTAGACATTGATGGACACATGAAGCCCATAATCAACTCCCTAGTCCATCGGATGGCCGAGATTTAAATGGTTTAAATATACGCGAGAATATTTTAACCATAATTAATCGACCATCGAGGCTAAGTATCGGTTGCCAAGAAAGGTTGCAATAAACGATCTACGTCATATCTTTAAACATTCATAACTTCGCTCAGATTAAAGTATGTTTTAGATAACTGTACTTTTGTTTGTGTATAGTCTTCATCTCTATATATATAACATTTATTTTGGTACTATGTTGGTGTTCCAAATGTATGGAACGCCTTCCACTGCTCACATAGCCAACAATCTATGCCGAACCTAAGTATTTAAATGGTTCATCTAACAACTTACTTGTAAACTATGGGATTATCATAATTATATCTCATATCATTGATAATATTCCTTATTTTTGTACCATTACGAAACTGTTCTATTTTTTGCGAGACACCTGAAATTTAATGATATATAGATGGCAAGTAAAAACCCTTTACCAAACCCCATTAATAAGTTAAAATGAGAATAGATTAACCCACTTCAATTAACAATACATATACGCTACCTCGCGCATAGCACCCCACATATTCAAATACTATTAGCAAATAGTATCAAAAATGAAAGACATCCTCGGAATTAACAGACATGAGATGCTTGAGTATTAGATAACGTAAAAGGGGGCATAGCTCTTCTGAGATCGACCGCAGATTTGTTAGAATTTGAAAGAAAACTATATGAATGATCAATGTTGTATATAAGATATCCCAAAGACAAGATCCAGTTTAAAGGTAAATCACTTTTAACAAGAAAATAAATGTAACCAAACCTCAATGGAATGGGTCTAAAAGCGCATATTATTCATGTAATATAAATGTATGTAAAGTGATTTATATTAATTTATTTGAAATAATTGTTATATTTCCTAACCAATTATGTTCGGTGAAATACGTGCACAGTCCAAATTGAACGACAGTCGTTTTCGCCTGCTGAGTCTATTTTACTCGTTTTTTGAATTGTTATTATTCTCTCGTCAGTGAATCGGACATTACTAATTATTTCTGCATTGCCTTGTAGGATATGTGTTTCTTTGTTCATTACGAATGATCATAGAATACACGACCGACTCGTGCACTGATTATAACATGTTCATTGTGTCTTAAATATTTGATATTAGGATCCCATATTAATTCGCGTCAAAATAACAACATTAATATTGATTGAAATGGGCCAATATTGATTTCCAATTCGATGAAAAATATTGGGTTAGAGGATTTTCTCCTTGAAGCACTTCTGTATTTTGAAGGCAAAGGGATCACAAGCTGTATGATGTAGGCCTACCTGATGCACTGTCGAATTTGATGCCAATGGGATATATTACTGATGATTTCAGTTTGTGATATACATATTTCTCCCCATTAAGTGATTTTGATTTCAGAAGATTATATCTTTCAAATGATATTGGTAACGTGCATCATCGCCCTAAGGTATGTTTCAGAAAAATCCAACTGGGGGCATTTATATTGTCTTTGTTAGAGCTTCTTACCTAAATAATGCATATGGCTTGTCGCGGAAGCTATATACACCTTTTCTTTTACAGCAAGACTGGTACATTCTCCTGGACAAATGCCAATATATTCTGTATGCTTGGTTCGAGGCTGAATATTTAGAAATGAAGCCCCCACTGTCAAAATGCCTGCATCTGTGATACGCCGGTTTGTCGTAAAATACAATACTAATGCTGATTGGTCAATGTAATTCGTGCTTAAAGTTGGATTGTTCCAGTGAAACTGTCGATAAAATAATAACAAATTACCACTTGTATTGCTTATAAAAACAGTGTGTTTGAATGTGTAATACAGGAATGATTCTTGAAATGTTCAAATGAAAAGTCTTTATTTGGAAGAGCTGTTTTACTCCATATTTCTAAATACAACAATTTACGGGTAAATACACACCCAACTTCAGTATGTACCAATTACCTGTAATGCGGCTCTTTTAAACCCCTTTGTTCCAATTCTGAACCCGGTAGAATTGTGAATACAATCTCCACTTAACCCTACAGTCCATATACTGATAACCTGCTTACACTTGCTACTAGGTACCATGTTGCAAGATTTCGGATTAGGTTCTAACTGTGCGTCTGTAATTTAAAATTGAATAATGCAATGTTTGTTAATTGATGATGCCTATGGTATGTTCATGAAGCTATCCGTTTTGGATTGATTTTGGCACATGGATTTAGTGCGTCAGTTAAAGTATTCTTATATTCGAAAGAAATTTAAACGTTATAAGAATATGTTTTCCATAATACCATGTTACAACAAACAATGTTTAGCTATTCTGTCGACGTTCCCATTTACGACACAGTTCTAGCACAGTCATATATTTCGTGCAAACTAATATAAAGTACATACCATCTTCACATCCAAATAAAACAGCATGATGCATTATTTGTATATTGTCGATAATAGGCTGTGTCGCAACCAAATGGTAATCATCATCTTGTGGCAAATCAAATACGATGCAAATATAAGTAGTCTCTGCATTAGGTACTGCAGTTTTAGGAAACTGAATGGTTACATTCGAGATACCTGCAAATATATTGTCTGCTGTAAAACTAAATACAAAGTCTAGATTTCAGTATTAATCATTAACATTTACCGTGTATCATTAAACTACAAATCTACCACTTGTGGCATGAGTCTCATATTTAGCGTCTACGTATCTCAAACTGTAGAAGTAACACCAGTTCGCATAGTTATAATTCTTTTAAATCTCAGGCTTGTTAATAATTTTCTCAGAACCATAAAAGGGAAAGTGCGATCAGCAATAAAATTAAAGGAACATCTTGAAATATCCCCATGGATAAATTTACATGCATAAATTATGAAAATCTCAGATATCTTTCAAAGATACACTTTTATTACTATAAGGGTGTCTTTTGAAAATCATTAAATTTCTATAATCATTTCCTACCTTCAATCAAGTGTGGAGCTGTGGTGGGTCAGGACGTTGGCCCGCTAATATGGAGGTCCCCTGTTCGATCCTGACGTTGATCGAGAAAGTTTATCAGGATTTTTCGTATAGTCGCTCGGATGAGACGAAAAACCAAGGTCCCATATACACATTGGCGTATACATAAAAGTACCATTGGTAGTTGGGATTCGATGTAAGAACGGGTAGTAGCGCCGCTATCCGGGCAAAATTTCCCTCATAGAACACTGTATGGCGAATGCCCATCTTCATTAGCTCAGTCGGAGCAGAACAATATGACGTTAGACCCCATTTCATTGCATTTTTCAATCGAGTGTTATAAAGTACAATTACCTGCCTGGTTTATCGCATCGCAGGCAAATTCCTCTTTTTGACATTCAGACTCTAGCCATGCCAGCTGATGTTGACATTTTGGCTCATTCCAGGGTTCACATACACCTGGAAAAAACAGACAGCGGTGTAGAAAACATACTTTATTTTTAAAACGAAATTAAAATGATTATAATAAATCATAACCATTTTATTTTGTTGAAACCCAGGGGTAATAATAGTCGTGTAGTACAAATCATATAACGTTCATTAATGTATTGAGTCGTTATGCCATATAGTAAATATAGATTCAACAAAAACAAATCTACACGAAAATTCGGCCATGTTATACAAAACTGAATGGATATACTGTAACCAGTTTTGGAATAAAGGTTCAATTATATATAAACTAAATTACTAAAACCTGGTATATATAGACATTAAAAACTGTTGGTTTTTTTTACTAGACTTCCAATTTTGTAAAACAAATGAAGTGGTTGATACAAAATTGAACTCTTCATTACAAAACAGGTGTCTACATATAGCGGTCATATTTTCATCTATATTGCAATACTGAACGGATCCGAATACCTTGATTTTGTTTCCATCAAAACTACTTCCATAAACGTTAGATATGTCTGTAATATTTCCATCGTCAACAGTACAGATTGCATCATTATTAAGAACAATTATTGTTAAAATAAACAGGTGCAGTTTGTTTCGTTTAAAACATTGCAAATATGCACAAGACAAAACTTGCTGAAATAATACCAAATACTTCAATATTCTCTATACTGTTTAAAGAATTCTAGAGGATACCATTTCCTTCATATCTATACCTGGATGAGAAATGTCAGTATTTCGCTCAGGAAAACTTTCTGGGGACCAAATACAATTGGGATCGCCAAGTTCTTGTCCATTCGTTTTACCATCTCCGTCCGAATCTTTCTTGCACAAAGCGTCGGTCCATTGCTAAGAATGAATAATTATAGATCATAGCAATTATTCTCCGTACAAAGCAACAAATATAGATTCCCCACCAGCCTTTTGAAAATGAAAGGAGAAAAGAAGGTCTATAATAAAAAAAAATACTGTACAGCGTTTAATAACTTACGGTAAGGAGGCGATACCTCCACAAGATAATTAAAGGGCAACTCTATGTTCTGCAAGGCTAGTCTAAAAAGTTTGAATACAAGCCAAACAAAACCACGGAGTATTTACTAGGTTTTTGTAGCAGTGACACTTAACTCCACAAAAAATTGTTGCGGGACTCGATAGAGGTCTTTTTCCGTTGACTGGTATTTGGTATCTGTTTTGAAATTTAGAGGTCATTTTATCAGTGCTAAGTTAACATGTAGTTCTAGTGCAACAGAAAATTGAAATGAATGAAATGGGGTTAAACGCCTTACTTTTCTGCACCGACTGGGCTCATAAAGACGGACAGGCGCCATGCAGTGTGCTCTGCGGGAAACTTTGTCCAGACAGTGTCACTACTACATACTTTTATTTCGAATTCCAAAATGCATGTCAAGTGTATCGAGGCCTCGACTTTTTCGTACCACCCGAACGACTATAGATACTGTTCTCTGTCGGGTCATCAGTCCAGGACCCCTGACAATGGGAAACCAGCGGGAATATTTCGAGGAACTTTCTCGGTCAACACCGGAAGCGAACCCGAGACGCAAGGGGTACCATTAGCACACTGTGCACAACACAACGTCAACACTATTTAAATCAAATAGAATGCCTAACCACAGTAATATTACAAACATTGAACATAATCTATGTTTATAGTATGGACACAGGAATAGATTATTTATCGTCAATCTATTCATTGCTACCCTTTATAAACAGTTTAGAGCATAGTTTAGTATAGCGTTTCAAAGCTGAAATATGTAAGCTACCTACATGTAAAGTACTAAATCTGGCAATGCCCAGAAATCCAAATTGGTGGAAATTCGACGATGAGAACATGAACTCAGCTGTTTGTGTACGGGATTTGCGAATAACAGGGGTGTTTTTATAAATAAAATAAAAAAGAGGAGTTCATTCTTTAAAATGCATGTTATACAATTAGCAGAAGTTTAGGCAAAAACAATAAATTACAACCGTATTGGGATAATATGCCATCAGTTGAATATACACGCTGCCAGTAGGATACTTACATGGCCAGCCGAAGCAAAATCTTTTCCAAAGAAATTCAAGTTTTCTTTGCCCAATGCAAATTTGTGTCCAACTCCATGCCACAAGTGATTTGGTTTACAGGGATGTGGTACAATATTACCATTCGGTATATTGTGTTGATAAGTTTCAAATCCAAACGTCGGAATAACCATAAAACTTGCGACTTGGCTGAAACGTAAAAATAAATTGCTTAAAAAGATGATTTTGTTTTTGACTCTGCCAAATTCTATCATCCGCAATCGTAGTCCAACACTTTTATGTTTAATATCTAGATATGAATCTTATAGTAAAAAAGGTTTGATGACCAGGACAGCTGCTTCATTTGATTTATCTCTAATTTGCATCTGAAAACGTGTCTAAATATAATGCCGTCCATGGTAGAGAACTTATATCCATAGTTGAAATATATATATTGATCTTAATATTACTTTTCTTGGCTGTTTAACATTTTATTATCAAGGTATGGCGTAAAGTGTTTATTTAGACATAGCATTCAATTTCTAGTCTATACTAAAGAGAGAGGGAGAAATGGGGTTTAACGTCAACTCGACACAAATTAGGTAATTTCGGGACTAACACGTGTTTCAATTTTATTTCAATAATTCGCTTACGCGTAGGGTTCTTTAGCAGTAGGGGGAACCGGGGGGCTCGGAGAAAACCACGAGGTTGGACAGGCGACCCTACTCTTTGTCACGTACAACCGGGGAATCGAAACCACGCTAGTTGACTCAATGACAGACCTTATGATACAGCGCACACGTGCTAACCATTCGGCCATCCAATCCCCTTAGTCCATACTAAAATATTCAGGTGAAAGAAAAGGGACAAATTGCATAGACACAAATTTTCTTTGTTATGTAGAGCACGAAAACGACGACTATCAAATTCAAACTATTGACACATGAATGGCTATTGCGATAAATGTTGTTTTTGTCATATAAGCCAAATGAATGAAATTTGGGTTTAATGTCCTTCTTTCTGTACTGACTGGCGTGGGCTTTTGAAGACGACACAAGCAATACCTGCTCCCCCTTTCTGCTGGTTGTTAAGGGTTAATATAATGTTTGTCCTAAAATGCCACCATATTCCTCTTATAGTCTCGAGAATAAGCTTCTGGACAATAGTTATCTTCACAGTGATATTAAAACATGCATAAATAATATAAAATAAATATTTACAGACCAGAAGAGAGTAAAGTCCATAGTTTATGCTCATTGTTCGAGTTCCTTGGTAATACTGATTTTCTTTTAAATCCACATTATGACTTGTTTATATACAACATAATCATTGCAAATAGCAGAACTTATAAATATTATTATCCAAATTATGCAACGTGACTTTTGTTTTAGTTGATCAATTCTTTGTTTGCTTTGGAATCTATCCAGTCACGGGACTGTTGAGTTAACCGAGTTAAAATATTCAATATGTTTTGAATAACAGGTATGTCCTATTTAGACAGACCAGACGCGTGTTGTAGTGAATCGATATTAAGACCTTTATCCTGAATAGACATTATATTGCTAGTGTTAATAACCCGTACTTGTATGACTGCTGGCGCAAGCATATACAAGAGACTGCATTTATTCAGTGCAAATAGGAAGGATATGATGTACAGATAGGATTTCTATTTTACCTGTAGGTATTTTACCTATGATTTACAGACTATTAGGTTTATAGAAAAAGTTTGATACCCCTGAAACAATGAACCGTAGTCTTACTCTCTATTGATACTCTTAGCCAACAAAAGAAGGATAACTAATATTCATAAAGAGCGAACGGAAGATGGATTCTGGCCAGTGTCATATAATATCCAAAAAACAATTTCCAGCCATTATGTTTTGTTAATTCTTAATAAATAAAATGAATGTATGATTTAATGTCATACTTTTTTTTACACCGATCGGGATAATGAAGAATGAGCAATTCAAATAAGGAACACGTGTACGAGTTCTCTAGTGGAGTGGGGCTTTTAACTATTTATTATTTGTAGATTATTCCGTTTTATTTTATAGTAACATTATGACAATCGTATCAGAGTACGTATTGGGCATGTCAAAACAATTTCTCACAAGTATGCAAAATAAAATTACAGGATTGTCAGCCATCTGAACAATAATCCACCACCATCGCCCAAACAACCGGTAAATTGCATGTAAAACATTGTCGTGGTGGTGGAACGAACTACATAAACCAACGAACCTTTACAAAATTTAGATGGTAGCGTCAATAACATGTCGAAACATTTCGTATAAAGAGGCTAACAGACAATAATTATAATAGTCGCGGTAATAAAACTTAAGATACAGTAAAGTATATGTTTTCTGACATATTATTCCCCTAGCACACAAATGTAATTATTCAAGAATCACCTAGTCGTCAACGTACGAGAGTCCGGGACAGTTGTCAACGTTTGACGACAATGTTACTGGATAATCAACCATATAAAAAAGCCTTACAGTTCACTCATGGGCAAAGCTATCGATATAACCAAAAATATTTTTAAAAATAATAAGAGAAAAAAAATAACAATAATCCACTTAGTGTGCTGGATAGTTTTGTCGGAAATAAGATATTGAAATAAAATTGAACCATTATGTTAATCCCCTAATGGAATTGTAGAATTATGGAAGATAATGTAAAGGGAATATGCTGAAATATATTTGAATCAAATGTAAAGGGAATATGCTGAAATATATTTGAATCAAATTACTTCACTCTGTGCCGAGAAAACCTCAGTTCAATAACACTGTAGCCTCGTTTGTCATTATTACCGTTGTTACGATAATAAACAAACTCTCGATTTTCCATTTTTACGGTTAATTATGAACCGCCTTTGAACTGCAGATCGGATTCAAATCTGTTGAAGATCTGATGACATCGGAAGTTGAATATGGTCTTGTCTTGTCATGTTAATAAATGTCTAATTAAGGCCTAAAGAAAGACCTGCAATAGGAAGATTTAGATGTTGCATGATGCCTGTTTAATATGTTATAAGCTTGTACTGTGTGTTTAAGAACTTTATAATAAAACTATATACTGACTGGTAGACTAAATAAAGTCGATACTTTGTAATATTTGCCAATATTTAATGTATACAACCGGAATGACATCGGGGTATCTGAACCATAACGGGTTGGTGCAGAACAGCTAGACATTAAACTCCCTTTGAATTCTTTTCTCTTCATTACAATAACTCCCATTACAGTATTATTTAGTTTTTGCCATATTTATTTTAGGGAAAACTAAATATTTATAGATGCTTTGTTTCAGTTTATATATTTGTTAGATCTTTAACCTCGAATCCTATCTGAAAGAAAAGGTTTACAAATATTATAGTAGATATAAGTGGGGGGGGGGGAGAGAGAACTTACATAGGCTCTTGTCTGTTGTTAAATCCTATTCAGAATATCGAATAAATTGTTTATATTGTAAAATACTCTTTATCAATAAATTGACTTTTTTCATAAATATGGAATATTGTCCGTTATGTTTTCTGCATTTTGGTTTAAACCAAAGTTAACCAATACCCTATTATTTGCCGAGGATGAAGGCATCGGGTGCTTTCACCAATATTTGATTTTATGTCAACTTCACAATTGTTGTCGCCCGTCATTCGGTCATCCAACCAACAAGTTGGCGTATAGTCTCGTCACTGATGGAGAGTGGTTAACTTATCGTACTTTCACTACCAGGTACATACTTCAACACCTTTACTGAGTTTGGTCGAGAACATAGATAATCAGTTTGATTGCTGAATACTTTTGAAAACGATAAATGTGCAATTAATCAATATGTGCCATCTATTTATTTTGGGATTTCGGCGGGGGAAATCAGCCTCACGTAGCTTACTGTAGACTTGTTAGTATAAATATAGCATGTACTTGATGACGTTTTTAGTCAGGCCCTAAATCGAGTTATTGTTAACATTTTGCTTGGAACTCCTGACTGCAGGACTAAGTCATGGGATTGCGATTCCTGATATGCCCAGTATTTCGTTTGATTCTCGGGCCATTGTTTCAGGAATATGCCAGTATTTTTGAATCTGGTTCACCCTAATGTGCATCTGAGGTTACTGATTATAGCGACTTATGACCCAATTATAATGTATAATTAATCCATATTTTGCTTTTTGATACAGACCCCTGCTCAGTGATAGATCAACAGATTATGGCGATTTATGTTCTGACATTAAAATGTTTACCATTTTTCTGTTTCATTATAATATATTCTTATTCCATATTTCTTTTTTTTTTTTTTTTTTTTTTTTTTGGGGGGGGGGGTCATATATACCCCTGATTTCCCGGTTTGATTCTCCATTTGGGCACGGTTGCTAAAATGATATATATGTAATTGGGGTCCGTCTAATGGGTGCCATGTATTAAACATTCTGCTCTAGTTCACTTGTTGAAACCCAACTGTTTGTTATTAGTATGAATCATTGGTTTGGGTTTGTAGTCCTAAGACGGAGGCTATTGAAATGAGTATATTTGTATATCTGACAAACGTGGCGGGGCGCGATGATCTATTTCTAATTGAGGTGGTACGTTCAAACATGGTATAGATGTTCCTAAGGTAAATGACTTCGTCGGGTTCGCTGATGAGTATTGAACTGCCGGAGCCTTAGAGTAGAAAAAAATATGCTGGGGCGAGACCTTTTTTGCCCCCTCTCCTCCTAACAATAGTCATATCTAGATGATTCAGTTGCAATATACATGTTCTGGGGAATCAAAAATCTTTGTAAAAGGTCTGTGGACCATTTAGTCATACTGTCATAAGGGCATGCGCACCGACTGCACCCTCCTCTCGTGAGGCCTGTGTACTGCACATAAGGTAGCAAAACAAATAAGGTAGCGAGCCAAAATAAATAGATGACATATTAATTAATTTCACATTTATCTTTTTGAAAAGTATCGAGCAATCAAACTGATTATCTATTCTTAGTAAGCAGAAAATTTTCACGATTTAACTATCTATGAAGTAGATGGTAGTTTAAACCAAAATTATCTTGTCCCAAAATCAACCAATGAAATTGCTTAGATCTGCTTAGCTTTAGCGGCAAAAGTTGACCATTGAACTGAGTTCATGACAATCACCTAATGAACATCAACGCCAAGTTTAAACATTCTGCCTCAATTAAAAGCAGAGTTGATATGTTAAAAAGTCTTGACCAATGACAATGCTTATCGCTACTAAGCCCAGCAAAAGGCGAGTCATTGTGTTCCAGTGTCTCGTCGACCACTCTGATTGAAGTCTCTACTTGGCCTGAGCAGAAAATGCTCATCATCAAAACAGGGGCGGATCCGGAAGGGGATGGGGAGCCTCCCTCCACTCAGCTACATAAAAAAAACATTGTTAAACAACACGTTTATAAGAACAGTGACACGGTCGTGTGCTTTATCATTTTTCATCAGATTGTCGGATGGGATGGAAAATCAAAGCGCGAGATATCACGACTAATGCTTTGTATTAAAATGAGATTGAATCGCAATGTGATCCTATTAATTCACAATAAAAATTGACGTCAATCAGGTTGTTGGATTTCTCTCTTTAAAAAGCTCAGTGTGTATGTATGCCTACGTAATTTGGAGAGGATGAATGAAGGCATTATACATTGTAAACTGTTAAATTTCCTTAACAGAAACCTGACAAACCCTTTCCTGTAAAAATTTCTTGATTCGCCCCTGCAAACTTAGTCAAATTACTGATGTAATGAAACTATACACGAAGTTTCACCACTCTCACTCAATTAGAATCAAGTTTATGGAACCTCAAAGTCTCGGCCAATCAAATTTTTTATCGCTCATGCTTACCCTGAGCAGAAAATGCTCATTATCGAACTTAGTTAAGGTATCGATATAATGAAACTATACACCATGTTATATCACTCGCACTAAATTAGAACCAAAGTCATCGTTTCCCAAAGCATCAACCAATCAAATTGCTTATCTCTGCTTAGCCTAACCAACAATTGCTCACCTTCGAACTCCGTCAAGAGATTCCTCCAAAAATACCTACAACATGTTTGAACAGTCTACTTCAATTTCAAGGAGAGTTGTTTTGTTCCAAATTCTCGACTAATCAAATTGCTCATCGGTCTGCTTACCCTAACCAGAAAATGCTCATAACAGACAGATGGACCCGTTTCAATACCCCCCCCCCCCCAGCTTTCTTCGGAAGGCGGAGGACAATTACAACGCAATAAAAAATACTTACACCATGTTTGAACATTCTACCTCAATTTGAAGGAGGGTTGTTTTGTTCCAAATTCTCAACTAATCAAATTGCTTATCGGTCTGCTTACCCTGACCAGAAAATGCTATAACAGACAGGCCGATGGACCCATTTCAATAGCCCCCAACTTTCTTCGGAAGGCGTAGGACAATTACAACGCAATAAAAATATGACCTAGTAGCATTTTGGGTCAACAACTGTGCATAAAAAAGAGGGGTGAGTTTGAATTTCAGTATGGAATAGCCATAGAACCACAGTTATTGTTATGATTCAAAATCTAGTGGGAAGGGCTAACGAGATTACGGTAACGGGTGCAGTAACGGTCAGTACAGAAAAATACCACTTTATTTCAATTAGTTTGAAATTACAAAGATTTGACTACAATAACATCGTTAGATCTGCTTACAAATAGTAAATACAGTAAATATCAATATTAATTCAATAACAAAAAAGTATATGTCTTAAAAATTAATCAATATGTCATAAAAAATGGAATGTATATTCAATATAAGAAATATAAATATAAATTCAACAGCAAAAAGTAATAATTTTATGTCTCTAAGTTATAAATTTATCAACCGGTCATAAAAAATGGAATGTATATTCAATAAAAAAAATATCAAAATTATTACAAAAAGCAAGGTCATGATTTGAAATAATGGAGTAAAATATCTTTTAAAATATATATTTTATTTTATTTCTAAAGTGATTTAAGTTTTAAAAACATCCAACTTAAAATCTAAGCAGCGATGCTACCAAGGCAAATGACAATATCATCTTTATTGACGAAATAATCTGCTTGGCATTACCATTACCACCAACTGTAGAGGGTGTAGGCCTGGCATTACCATTACCACCAACTGTAGAGGGTGTAGTTGGTTTAAGGGTAAGCTTACCATCACACTGAGAAAACATTCGTTTCATCTCCCTGCCTATATCGGATGAACCATAGACCACGTCCATGTAAGCTCTGGGGTCACCTTTCAAGCATGGATTATTATCCAATAAACGGAGACATTCTGTAGTACACGAGTTAAAGCACGTATTATTCAGGTCAACATAAAAATTATTTGTTTCTGGAGTTTGTCTGGTATACTTGGATACCTCACATCCCTCGAAAACGTTGCCATCCTCAATTGCGCAATAAGGGATGCTTCTAAAGCCCGTACAGAATAATTGTCTGACGTTTTCTTTCGGGTAGTAGGTCATAAATCCATAACACATTTCATCACTTGTTGCGTCTCCCCAATTAGTGACTGCATCTCTGTTCATAGAGTTAAAACCGCACGTAGTAGTAAGAACATCACCTGGCCGAACTTCAATGGGCGTTGAAAATCTGAATAAGATAGAACATTGACAAATACATGTTATTCCTGTTTTATCGACATATATAGTAAGGAAATTGTTACATGGTCAGAAAGTGTGTTCACAAGTGAGTCCGGGGCTGAACACCCATCTCGGGGCGCGAAGAACCTTTTAGATTTGTTCAATGCAAATACTCGCTGTACAAATGGTCTTACACTTTTCGCACGTAACGACATTATAAATATATGTTTATCTCAAATGAAATGAAAAACTGTTTGAAAGCCTGGAACTATGTATGATTGGATACTTACTCATGGACAAGAGGACTGTCGTAATTATACTTTTCATCGTTAGTAATGTCTATTATTCTTTTTCCGTCGCGAAAAAGTTCTATCTTCTGTTTGGCACCTGCAAATAATGTAAATTAACTTAATGATATAACCTTATTGAAATTTCAAACGTGTGCCAGTTGTATAACTGTAGTTTTTGTTTACAAAATGCAGCCTTATGGAGCCTTAAGTTCCCTTTGTATGACATATTTATTATTCATCTGAGGAGAAAATAACAACTTCGTGACACGTACAATTGCTCAGAAGGGAACCTTTAGGCCTTTAAATCATTGCCAAATTAACTGGGAAGATAGAATATCCAACAGATATCAAAAGGGGCACAATTACTACAAGTATTCTACGACCTCAACAATCAAAGCTGTAACGAATAGCTGTCTTAAAGAGCCTTTCATCTTCAACCTGTTTAAGTGCAAATGTGACCGACAATAATATCTAGATTCTAGACGATAATATTTATGATTTTGATAAATAGGCGAGATGCTTCTTCATACAACCCCGAAGTGTAGTTATGTATAAAGAATATCGCCTTTACGGAGATGCACTTTCTGGGTAATACTCGTCTATTTTAAAGGTGCAGTTCGTTCGATCTTTCATTTTCAGTATAACTGATACCATAACTATACTTCAGACTGTATAAGGCGACAAAATATTGCCATGGTAATAAACCACACATAAGGATACATTTTAAAAGGTTTAACAATGTCATCTCATTTTTTTTATCAATATCAAAGATGATGGACGCTGGTTGTAGGGAGGTTTATCTTTGAGGAAGAAATCGTGAAACCCTAGGAAACGTTTGAGTGGGTCGTAGACTGGCGATATGGGGAAGTAATTGACGCCAATGTCAATAGGTTTAAGTCTCGTGCATTCGTGTAATATGCAGCGTTACACCTTTATCTTACTAAGAGAAGTTGTACTGCACCCCGTTGTTATTTCCTTACTCGTGGTCCACGGAGATCCCCTCATTTCTTCACAGATGACTTTAATTATCACTCGGAAATCAATTCTTTTGCTATTCGAAAAATGAATTTTAAAACCGTTTACCTGTTCATCTTGCTCACCTATATAATGCATGTGGTTGAATGCAGACACGATATAAATTTTATCACTAAGCATGGAGCTGGTACAACTACTAGGACAGTAACCAGTTAATTCTGTATTCAGGGTCCGTGGTGGCACAACAAAACGCTCTGGACCAATAGTCCATACACCAGCATCATTTTCACGCCTATTACTTGTATAATGTACAATTATTCCAGATGAATCGGTGTAATCTGTTTTCAGAGTAGGATTGTTCCAGTGAAACTAAACAAAATGAACAACTGTTATATACATATGTGTGTGCATTTAACTTCTTATCGTACCAGTCATGGTCGTTAATACAAAACGTGAATAAATATGTATAAGTAACGACACTGGGGCAATTAAATACAGAATATCATTGTTTTCCGGAACAGGAAATCTAATATATTCGCGACTTTCGGTTTCATGTACAATGTAGGTGCAGAGAGACTATTTTCCATAGCTGTACTTACGACAGTTGGCTTAACAGAAACTATCACCAGCGCGAAGTGAATACATCCAATACGGTCATACGGAAAAATAAACAAAAAACAAACCGAATTATTATAATAACAGTGTGCAAGGACCACAGAAGGGCGGGACGATTTACCCAATACTATCCAATACTACCACATACCACCTCAATATAATGATGCAAAATGGCATTTTAATGGATTGTTTTTAAAACCATAATTGAACGAATATTTAACTAACTGACCTGTAAGGCCACTCTCTTAATTCCATTAGTTCCAATTCTAATACCAACTTTGTCATGTAAACATTCGCCTGAACTTCCAAGGGTCCAGATACTCAAGATTTGTCCACACTCTCTACTGGCTACCATTCCACATTCGTGAGGTGTTGATCTAATGTCATGAGTGTCTGAAGAAGAAACACAATATATATGTTTAGTTTAATAAAGTGCACACGGCCGCGTGAATAGGTCAATTGTCTTGCTACTTATTTGAATTTTTTTCAGTCGGTACGAAATATGCGTTTTGCGTTATATTATGAAATTGAATGAAATGGTGTTTAAAGTCCTAATTTTCTACACGAGGAAAGTTATAACCTGACAGCCACGTTTCTGTCTACTCTTCGTCGATTTCCAACTGTCGAAGGCTTATTTTACTAGCATGTTAACAGTTAATTCGTTCTACTTTAACTACTATACCAGGGGTATAGGCGCACTATATACAAATTTCCGATAACTATGTTCTACTTTAGTCAAATATTACACAACAAAAAATTGTGCGACTAAAAAACATAGAATGAAAAATACATTTAAGATACCTTCCCGCGTACAAACTGGGTGATTTGATGGATATATTTGGACTAAACACATATTCAAGGTAATTATTCTATTAAACTTTTGCTTCAAAACATTATATTTGCTATAAAAGAATATATTAAAAGAAGTCATGTTTATGTCACGTGACCTGGCTGGCGCGAAACCTACCCACGTCCTTTTCCGTGGTTTTTATCTTAGGAACTGTTGTATGTTTAAGTCCCTCACTTTATCCTAATCCGCTCACCATCAGGTTTATCAACATATAGATCAGACATCCTTTGACGTTACACGACCAGACATTCATAACCGTCCTGTATGCGCTCCATGGGAGTTTTTCGGGGAAAAACGAAAATCCAGAGAGAAAATATTTCATAAATGTTTTGAATATCTCACATTATAAAGTAAAACATTCAGTTATTTGGCTGTACATAGTGCCAATTGGTCCACATAAGTAGAATTCTACGACTCTAGTATGAACGGTTAACTATAACATATATTACCAGCAACCATTCAAATAAAATTTTGAACTCTACCAATTTAGAATGGAGGCTTAAATATTACACAATGCGCACGGGAAAAATAAGCAAATATTCAATTCTATGTATTATGTAATGGCTTACCACTTGAACATCCAAATATAACAGCATGGTGCATAACATTGACATTGTCAACAATAGGTTGAGTAGCTACCATATGATAATCTCCAGTATTATCCAATTCAAACTCCATACATATATAGGTTGTTTCTTGAACGGGTACTGGTGTAGATGGGAATTTCATCGTCATGTTCTTTACATCTGTATAGAATAATAATAAAATTATAATGATAAGGAAAGACTATCAACTCTATTTATCAGTAGTCAAAATGCATCTAAAGCATCGTGACAGCCATGATTATTCTTTTATGGCAATTCGGATACCAGACAACGACCTCAATATTACTAACTAGCATGATTAAAGCACAGCATTTTGTTGATCTAAATATATCCCGAAAGCCTTGCAATAAGACGAGGTTAATGTTAGTTTGTTAGCCAATTCAACGCTACCAAGAAGATATTACACCATGAGCATACCCTAACTTTTCGGAATAATATGAGGCACAGTCTCCGTAAGTTTATGACTTTGGTATGTTAAATAACACGTTTTGGGGTGAAGAGGGGCAAGTTGCACCACCCAGTAGATTCTGTTTGGAATATAGAAATAAAATGTTATCGAAATCAGTACAAGATGTGTCAATATCCACTATAATGTTTGAATTTTATTGAACAATGCTCGTTAGATAAAGTAGGTTTTCTTTGGATAGATTAGTTTGAATTAGTTTACTTACCTATTTCATTTAGTGCATTACAGATAAATTCATCACTTTTGCAGGCCTCGGACACCCAGGACAGTTGGTGTTGGCATTTTGGATCATTCCATGGCTCACAAACTCCTGAAATTAAGGCGCTCATCTGTAATACGACACAGAAAATATGATGTTTCTATGCATGTATATGGATTGTGAGATTTTTAGTAGGATATGCAATAAAGAAAACATCAATAAGGAAATCAGTAGGTTTATTTATGAATCTCGATCGACATAATCTTTTTATATATATACAATAATATTTCATTCATAAATGAATGAATAGGATTGAAGAACAGGAATAGGATTGAAGAACAGGAATTGCCTGTGTAAGCCCTTTCCTTGCCAGTGATAGCTATTGTACGCTGACAAATGGAAATAGTCGGGCACTTTGACTTGCTCATAAACTAATTCAAAGAGTTAATATTCCACGAAGAGTATCCATAAACCTTGGTGTCCAGACAAACTTCATCCGTATGTTATTTTCAAAGGGATAAGGGTATTTTAGGCCATAAATGACAACTGGCGTATTGACAAAATAAGGTATAATATCATCCATCCTATGTGATATTTAAAGCGTGTTGATGAGATCGTATGAACTATTCTTATTTCAAATGGCCTTTGGAATATAATTATTGTAAATGAATTGATAAACAGATTTTATATATACATAAGGTCCACCGCGTTGTTTTCTGTCGAGAATCATCCTCTATCACTAAGTCATCGGGAATAAACTCAATAAAAATCTGGTGGCTGTTGATCAAATGTTATACCTGGGTGCGATAAAGTTGCACTTTCTGGAGATGGCTGGCCCGCCACCCAAGAACAATTTGGATCACCTAATTCGTAACCATTTGTTTTACCATCACCATCAGAATCTTTCGCACACAATTCTTTTGTCCATGTCTATAAATAAAAAAACGAGCAAAGAAAATTAAGGCAGTAATCGATAGGGTTCAAAACATCATACGCGGTAAGAAATTGGTTATAAAGTCTAGAGAGTGTGGAGGTGTCCCTAAGTGAGGGGGGGGGGGGTCGGGAAAAACATAAAAAGGGTCTGGGGTTGATTGCCAATACATACGCAGGTAATCAACTAAAATGCATTTTGGTGTAAGTATACGAAAAGGAAACGGGTTTCTTAGTGGAGTACTACTGTAGATTTTATTTGATTTTGATGAAATAATACCATGTATGTATAGAAAAAAATATATCTTGATTGCACCATGTAATGTCGAAATATCTTTTTAACTGTGGTTACATCGAAATCTGTTTTTAACACAAAAAGAATGGACTGTTTGTATGGAAGACCAAACAGCTTTTTATTCAGTGTTCTTAATTCTTAGTTCTTAATTCATCATAGTCCTTAATTCTTATTTCTTCATTTGTTGTCGTATTTCGACATTTGTACACTGAAATTAACATTTGTATTTTAAATTCAATATTTGTTTTACAAATCAGACACTTGTCATACCAGATTTGTAAAATGCATTTTTGTTTAATTTAATTTTATATTAATATAAAGAGAAAATTTATTTTAGTAAATCAAAGAAATAATCTACATTTTCATTTCATCATAGACATACAACGAAAAACAAATTTCTAAATACAAATCTCCAAACACAAATCTTGCAAAACATTTCTCCAAAAACATTTCTTCTTTAACATTTCTACAAAAACATTTCTCGAAATTCATCGAACCGGAACTTTATGACTACTTTCAATTTATTTTCTTTCTCGAAGGCCAGGCCCGATTACACTGAAAAAAAAACTTGTGTTGGATCTCAACACAAGTACTTGTGTGAAAATTATTCTACACAAGTTATGTGTTGTTTTGTATTGCATTAACACAAACTTGTGTTCTTTTTAATGCATTAACACAAATCTTGTGTTTTTTCCATATAATTAACACAAGTAATGTGTACCGTCAACAAATTTTTTTTTTTTTAATTTGAACTCCATACAAAGTCTTAATCCGGGGGTCCACAAGTAAGAGAAAGGTATTTTTTACTCAGACAATATAGCCAGACAGACTTGAATGCTAATTGGTGTTAAGATGTCTGTAGTTAAAATAAAATTGGGCCCAATAAACTGGTAGATCAAAGGCCTGTTGAGCGCTCATGCCCGGTGTGATTTTAACAATTGACTCAAAAAGCGTTGACAAGAAAATAAGTAAAACTGTTATTGAATGTGATTGGTTGATAAAATCAACGTACTATAGGCTACATTTTGTCTGCGATATCATCTCGGTGGAAGCGGACATTAAATGAAGTGATTTCACACAATTAATTTAACATTTAACAACGTGCTGAAATGATTTTGGAGCAGTGATATGTTTGACAAATGTAAGCTAATGGTCACATAGAATACAAGACCGCAGGTTTGTGAATATTTATATAAAAAAAATAATTCCATGTATGTAATTTAGCATCGATATTGTTTCTCTGTATAATATTAGTATTTCGTTTCCTTAAAAAAAACTCCAACAATTTAAACCGGAAGTTCATGTTTATAATATGGCGCGGTCAGGAAAAAAATTTCGGCATGTTATTATCAAATCTGTTCAATTTTTCTGAAATCATGCTTAATTAACATTAGTTGTTCGGCGCTACGATGTTGTTCAAATACTTACATTACAGAATCACATTATGATTAAAGCAGAAACGGCTCGACTTGAACCAGCAGGTAAGAAGAATCTGTTTTGAAATTATATCTTGGGAGGTTGGATTGGCGATGGAGACCCGATTGGCGGCCATTTTGATTCTTGTTTCATGATTTTTTTTATATTATAACAATTTTGCCAAGAGTAGACATAAACGCGGGCACAGACTAGAAAAAAATCTTTTTACACTTTTGTGTTAGTTGAATTGTAATCTAATTTATGTTTAAAAAAACAACCTTAAATCTAATAAGCAGACGGAAGATATGGACGAACAACAAAAAGAAGTTATGGAGGTCCCAACAACTGAACCTATGGAAGTAGAAGAATCGCTTACAGCCGAAACCCGATACGATGTGCCAGTTCCGGTCATGGAGTCCTCCATCTCAGACGATGCCGACGATGTCCGGCAACAGTAATCCAAGATGGTGATACATACCAACCAGGCTTAAAGAACCATCTTCACCCAGCAGAACCCGGTATACAGACGGCTACCAAGATAAAAGTTACAGTAGGTTTAAAAATTATATATCATTTAAATTAAAAATTTATATATGTGTGTAAATAAATAAAATATAAATAAACCAATAATATATTTGTAGTTTAATATGTTTTATCTTATCATTACAGGCAAAGCATGAAGCCAAAGGAAATGTTTTTACCAAGTCATGTTCCTCAATAGCGGAGAGAGTTTTATCCAGTGTCGGTTCTGCAGAAGAACCCATTCATAGCAGACCACCCATGGCAGCACTTGTAAGGTCGCTACAAAGAACCCGACAGACTCTGCGACCAAAAGATCCCACTGACGTGTCGTCAAGCGTAAGTACTCATGCAATTAAATACCCATGTATATAAGAATTTATTAACATGTAATTAAATGTACAATTTTATTTATTTATTAACATGTAATTAAATGTACTTTTTTATTTTTTTTTTTTTGTTTTAGCTTGACGAAGATTTCATTGATCATAGTGCACCGGGATTTTATCAAAAAAGAGTAAAAGTTGGGGAAAGGCGCCATCACATTTTTTGTACTGATAGACAGATGCAACTACTCGCACGCGCAAAAACTTGGTATATGGATGCAACTTTTCGGGTGGTGAACAAGCCATGGTCTCAGCTGTTTTCCATCCACGCCTTCATTAAGACTGGAGAGACCACCCGACAGTTACCATTGGTGTTTTGTGTAATGTCGGGTAAAAGCCAAGACGACTATTATAAGGTAAATAGCACTTACTGATTGAATTACTATTAATAGTAAAAAAGGACTATTATTTGGGACCTTGAAATTGTCACAAATGGGTCGCACTAACAGCGACATTTGTTTCAGGCATATTTGTTTCATCGGTGACACGTCTGGTGTCATGTGAATGCAACGACAACAGCCTGGTTGATTGATTTGTTGATTGGAGTTCAGATGTCTACATTAAAATCGACCACTTTCAGGTTGCCGTATTCACGGCCAGGCAAGACCGACTTGAAATTTCTAGAAATTTTTCTGGGGGAGACAGGCCCCAACAAATCCCCCGACGGTGCGTTTCACGACTTTGGCGCAAGACGGTGACCTTGAAGAGACGTCGAAAACCATTTAATAGACATAGTAAAAGTCATATCTTACGAGATTATCGCTGGTCTTGTCATATGACCAGTTTGTGTTTGAAAAATTTAAAAAGAAATTATTTATTCTCCCACCATTAAAGCACACTAATTACGAAATATCGCTCTCAGAAACTTCATGGTTTCTTTTGCAATTTGTTTGGGGTAAGACGTTATATAAATAATATCAATCTGTCTACCACAAAAATTTAACAGATACAAATGCATGTTATTCCACAGGTAGACAGACAGGGCCTCCTTTGAAGGGACTCAGTGAAGGGAACGCGGTTGGTTTAGAGTTTGTCTGACCCCTTTGAATATTTGCGTCTCATCTCCAATGAAAACAATCATGTTGCTCTCATGCTGTTCTCAACCAGAATCAAACATATATCGTACCCGAGATTTGTTAGCATGTTCCACACAACCCAACATTTATCGGCACCGGGATTAAGGGTGTATATCTTTGTTTCTAACGCTTATTGGGAATACGCCACGGAAACTACAATAAAAACTTATTTACAAAAACATTTTAAAGAGTGAAAACTGACATATTTCAAGCTTTACTGTATTTAAAGAAATAATTTAAATCAGCCGGCTGAAACCCCGTCTCCGCTATTTGTTCAGTCATTCTTTAGGTATAGTGCCAGTTTCCACCGACAATGATATTGCAAACAAGTGTCCAATCTATAAAAGCATACATTCCTACAAAATGTTTCTTTAGTCAAGTGAAACAATAAATTCATAACTATGCGAGGGTGTGGTGAGTAAATTCGTGGTAACAAGTCTGAAAAGGCTAATGTGACATAGAACAAGGTCACATTGATGTTGACAAATACGTAAGACGATATGAACATCAACTAAAAAGATATGTAATGTGATTCAGCTACAAGGTGATATATGCATATATGCAGCATAGATAATTAAAACTTCTATTCAAGTTAAACCAACTGTATCTATTTATTTAAGTCTTACGTCGAGCTGAATACATTTTATGATTTATTGTCATCTATTGGTGGTTAACAGTGTGTAACTAAAAACTAAAATTGGATCTTATTATTGCCAATGATATAATGTACATGTAATAGCAAGTGTATATATATTTTTTGTTCAGTCTGTACACAGTAACATATCTGAGAACCATATTATTATCATTTCTGCCCAAGGCTCCCAGTGCCTTATAGTTAGCAGTGATACAAGGCAATTACCAATTTTCCATGTTCTTGGCCCGAAGAAATAAAATAATAAAAGTCAAGTTTTTATTATTATGCAAGTGGAAAAATACAATTATTCATAGTATGATTTGAATAAATACAACTGATTTGAAGTTGGAATTATTATTTGTCTAAGATGACTGGGCATTTACAAATTGAAATAGCTACTCTTCATCAAGAAAATACATGAATATTTTTCCCAATTCACCTGGATTTTATTGTAGGTCTTTGTACGTAAAATAGCTTTATTTAACGTCCGCTACCACCGAAGTGATATTGCAGAAAATTAACAAATTCGGATTCCCTTTTAAAGGAAATTGACTGCACTATCGCTGGATTGTATTATATAGGTCATGTCAGTTTTTTTCAAAATGGCGCCCAGAACACAAAACAAACATTGCAATTCAAGGCGGACTGGTGTCGAGGCTGTATCCTAAGAATGATTTTTTGAATATTTAATCACACAGAAACACAAGTATGCACATGCAGTTATGATATAATATTAAATTAGCTTACCTCAAATACCTCGAAATATACTGTTTGGTCAGTTTGTCCGCCCGCCATATTTCTATTAGTCACACATCTTCGGCCAATTAAAATGGACGTATATTTTGTTTTAACCGAAACGAAAAATTTGCGTTATAAATAGTAAACGAGCTTGATTGACCGACCACTGCTAATGTTTTTTCGTGAAACGGTATAACTGCAATCAACACACGGCCGCCATTCTCGAAGATTGACAACTCACGTTTTTCCTCATCCACCAAAGAACCGTTAGGTTTCTTTGAACATACTGTAATAACATTGGGATTATCAGTTAATCAGCTTTAATTATCCCGCTTTGTTGCCATTTCTTATATTTTCCACAAAAAAACTTTGCCTTGTACGCACTAATTTATCAATTGGTATTGCCATCTACGACAAGCATGTCAACGTGCAGCTCACGGATTATCGTTAACAATTTCTAGGGGCTTGTAAAAAAAGATTGCATGTCGTGTAAATATTTATTTTGTTTTTTGTGTAGGTCATTTTCAAATAAATTCATCAGCATATTATTCGTTTTAAATAAATATAAAACTTTTATGAGAAACGATGATTATCAAAGAACCGTTAGTGCAACTAATGTTTTATCGTTTGGTTGAGCCTTTTACTAACCACGTGTTTCATGTTAATAAATATTTTCTTTCGTGTTTTGAATTGGCCTATTTCTAATAAATTATCCCGAGTCCCAAACGTCGTTAACCCGAGTCCCAAACGACGTATACCAAAGTCCCAAACGTCGTATACCCGAGTCCCAAATGTCGTGGTCATATTTTTTTGAGTCCCAAATGACATGTAATCCGTTGTTCAACCTCTGTGAGTCTGTGTAATATTTAATATTAGGCCCCATTTTTGCCTGATTCAGTCACAGTTAATAAATAACGGAACTAGAATCAGCCTGTGGAAGTTTCTCTATAGTTTTATTATTTTTTCCAGTCAGTTATGATATGTGACTCTTTCCACCTTCCAGCAATAATTATTGAGAATTTACCAAGGACTCCATTGGCATTGAATCGAAGAAAAACAGGTAAAAATTTCAATTAATTTTTATATTTTCTATTTTTTTTTTTTACCAATGTCCTACAATGATTAGTGTAGGTGAACATACAATCCAAAATAAAGTATTTATATGGCACTTACATGCAACAGAGAGAGAGAGAGAGAGAGAGAGAGAGAGAGAGAGAGAAATGACATATACAAGGCCTTACATGTACTTGTATTTGAAGAATCAAGTAGTCCATGCTGTGCCTATATGCATACCGGTAATCAACTACGACGAGGATTAGCCTACTTCCGTTTCCACCATTTCCCTGCACACTGTCTCATTCTACATGTATTAAAAATTGGTATGTTACTGTAATATTAATTATGCGCGAACCTACATGTAGAGTTGTTGCAAGATGGGTCCTTATATCTACTAAGCCTACAGACGCTAGGTCGTTTCGGGAAAAAGGACAGCTAAGGTTAAATTTAATATGAATAATTCGCTTGCGGGTATGGGTATTTAGCAAAAGGAGGAAACAAAAGGACCCAGAGATTAGAGAAGGTATGCTTCAATTTAATATGAATAATTCGCTTGGCGTAGGGGTGCATGTATTTAGAAAACGGAGGAAACCGAATGACCCAGCGAAAAAACTCAAGAGATTGGACAGGCGACTCTACTCCTTGAAATTGAAACCATGCCACTTAACACAATGACAGACCCTGTGATTTCATGCGCATGCATTACCTACTAGACCATTCCCCCCAGCCCCACCCCATATCGAATAAAAGTATGACTTATTTCAAATATGATATTTACATATAAAGAAAGCAGAGAGACTTCAATCTTACTAGAAAAATACTAGATTGCCTGAAATGAAATGGGGTTTAAAGACAACGTCCTACTGGTCAGCTCCGACTGGTCTAATGCATTGTGCTAAGTGAAAATGTTTGTCTGGGCAGCGACACTATGGCCTACTCTCATACCGAATTCAAACTGCCAAGAGAACTTTTATGTGTACGCCAATGTGTACATTGGATCTCGGGGGAAACCACTCTGCAAAATCAAGATGAGCTTTCTCGGTCAACCCCAAGAGATAACCTGTGGCCTCCATGCTAGTGTGCCAGCACCTAATTTACTCAGTCACCATGGCCGTCTTCTAATTACTGCGACAGTGAAACCATGTGACAAACAAGGATTATTAAGATAGACTTTTACGGCTTAGGTAGTTCCTTGGGATTAAAACTTTTGATACATATAGATACATTAGTTTCAATTTCATATCACACAGTTTGTATATATGGTAAGGTAGCTTTAATCGTAAATTACATATCATGTATTTATTTTTTCAGTTTCAATATTGGATGTATATGCAAATCACCCAGAAAAAGATCATGTAATTACAAAAGAAATTATAAAAGAAAAAAATGGAAGAAGAAATGGCTGGAAAAAATGATGATAGAGCAGCTTTTTCTTGGTGGGTAACTATTCAATTCTAATAGAAAAGATTGTTATGCTATTTTGAAATCTAAAATTCAGTTTAGTATAGTAAAACTGTACACGTCATGTATGAGCAGAGACAGAATCTTAGTTATATGTAGATATCACTGTCTCATCTGTGGCAAAGCAAACCAACACATGAAACAAAACAAATGTAATTAAATTAACATTTTTTTAATTAATCAAAACTGTCTAGTCAATTTAAGCCAACTAATACATTGCCAATTTTTTTTTCAGTTACCCACCTCGGAAGATCAAGTTGGAAAGGGCTATTGATATTGTGGAGACGTTTTCTCACAGATCTTGCTTATCAGACAAAGACTATGTAATTACCATGCATATTTGCTTTTTAAATCAGGAACTGGTTCTATACACTTGGTGGGGGGGGTTGGATGGACGTTAAACCCCATTTCTCTCTCTCTCTCCTAAATATTGAGATTTTTGTTTACTTTTAAACTGCATATATTCAAGGTACCAGGAGCTTTTTATGGCTCCCGTACAATTTTATAAACCTGAAGGACTGTACCTTTTGAATATTAAGCCATCAAATTATTTTATAATTTTGAAAATGAAATGAAATGGGGTTTAACATCCTACTGTTTTGCTCATAAATTGGGCTAATGAAGACGGGCATACGCCATACAGTGTGCTATGAAGGGAATTTTGCCCGGGCAGCGGCGCTACAGCCTACTCTTATATCGAATTCCAATTGCCAAGGAATCTTTTACGTGCACGCCAATGTGTACACGGGACCTCGGTTTTTCGTCCCATCCGAATGAAGACGGGCATACGCCATACAGTGTGCTATGAAGGGTATTTTGCCCGGGCAGCGGCGCTACAGCCTACTCTTATATCGAATTCCAATTGCCAAGGAATCTTTTACGTGCACGCCAATGTGTACACGGGACCTCGGTTTTTCGTCCCATCCGAACGACTAGACAGCTGCCCTTGTCAGGTCCTCCGTCCTGTATCACTGACAAGGTGAAAACACGCAAAATGTAAGTAACATATATATTTGTATTTTTAATCAGGAAGTACTTCTATACACTTGCTTGGTAATCTAGTTATTCTTCTTGGGGAATGCCTAGGACTCTGTTGTTTCAAGTACTTGGCATGCTTGATTTTTGCCAATCACATCCATTAAGTTGCGATAGGCCCTACATGTATGTGTATTTTTACAGTAAATAGCAGTAAAATAATGATGGACAGTATTTTACTTTCAAATAGATTTCAATAGATTTGAAAGGGTAATATCCAATTTGTTGTCAATGGAAATAAAATAAGAATGGGTCCAAAAATAATTAGACATTGCCAAGTAAATAGGTGCTGCCATGATGTAGTAGGGAATCTGGATTTGCAGACAATACATGTATGAAAGGGTGAATAGTTGACCTATTATGAGACTTCAGTCCCAAATCTCAAGACTTTTTTCTGACTTCTAACTCATTTGATTTGAGCATAATAATCTGCCTGGGTCTGTAACTGGACAAGACACAATAAGCATTACGCAAAGTTGAAACGAAATAGAGACTCGGTCTCGATGTGGCAAAATAAATTGTTTATTTAAACGTTGTGAACCATAGAAAGTATTCTTATTGCCTACTTTTTATTTTTTAGGCTGGAACACCATTGAAAGAGTATTTGCTGTATGATAACAACAAGAAAACCCAAGCATCAATTTATTTTATACTTCTGGGAAAGAATGCATTTGACCCAATTTTTAAATATTTATTTTTTGTTATTAATGTTAACTTTTCTTCCAAAACACAATTAGATTTTAATTCTCTTCAGAAATGTATGTATAATATAGCAAGTAAAGTGACATATAAATCACTTAGAATTTGGTCAGAAATCATAAAGTATTTAATAGGCATTACTAGAAACCAAATGTAGATCAAATACACCCGGAATTACAAAAAACCTTGACCTACATAAAGGTGACTTTCCCTTGCTTATGAAATGAAATACGGTTTAGTATCCTACTTTTCTGTGTTCTTAGAGTGATTCTGCCCTACACCCTACTCTTATATAAAATATTGCAACTGTCAAGGGTTCTTTAACGGGAACCCGGGGGGGGGGGAGGCAATGATTAACACGCACACATTTGATCAGGAAGTCTGTCATTGAGTGGGGATGGTTTCGATTCCGGGAATGGGGGAGGGGGTGGTGGATGGCCGAATGGTAAGCACGTGCGTGCGGTATCATACGGCCTGTCATTGAGTCAACTGGCGTGGTTTCGAATCCCCGGTTGTACGTGACAAGGACTAGGGTTGCCTGTCCAATCTTGTGGGTTTTCTCCGGGACCTCTGGTTTCCTCCCACTGCTAAAGACCCCTATGCGCAACGAATTATTGAAATAAAATTAAACCATATGTTAATCCCGAAATGACCTAGTTTGTGTCAAGTGGACGTTAAACCCCATTTCTCTCTCTCTCTCTTTCGATTCCGGGCTTGTACCCAATTATCCCTTGCCATATCCAACACTACTGACAAGTGGGAACTATGCCGGAAAATCCAGTTGAAATTTCTCGGCCAACACCTTATACTCACTGAACCACTGTGGCTTATGACTTGTGATTGTATATAAGTTTTTTGTACATATGATATTTTTTTATTTCAATCCTGTAATATTGATGCTTTGCTTCTTTTATTTACAAAATATTCATTTTGTTTGGGTTTTTTTTTTTTAATGAGGAAAAGGTTTTACATCATTTTATTACTCCTGCAAAATAGTGCATTTTTCTTTTGTTAGTTTTCTGTGTATATTTGTTATTTCTATATGTCTCACTAGGTGGGTAAGACGCTAGCTCGCTAGCCTGGAGGTCGGGTGTTCGATCCCTGCATTGGCCGAGAAAGTTCATCCAGATTTTCCGGCGTGGTTCTCCCTTGTCAGTGATGCAGGACGGAGGGGCTGACAAGGAAAGCTGTCTAGTCGTTCGGATGGGACGAAAAACCGAGGTCCCGTGTACACATTGGCGTGCACGTAAAAGATCCCTTGGCGCTGTCCGGGCAAAATTTCCCCCATAGCACACTGTATGGCGTATGCCCTTCTTCATTAGCCCAGGTTAGGAGCAGAACAGTAGGACGTTAAACCCCATTTCATTTCATTTCATTTCATACATGTCTCACAAATCACTTGTAGTGTGATTTTGTAGCACTTTTCAGTTTTTGAAATTGTTTCAATTTAGTGCATAATTAATCTTAGTGCTTGGTTTGGATGTTATTAAATTTAGATATTATTTGAATTATATATTTTGGAGTATGGGGTAGGGATACTGTGTACATATCTTTATATTCTCAGTTCTTGTTTTGGGGTAAAGAACAATTTATATAGCTATTTTATATTTTGTGATAGGTAAAGTGTGTGGGGTTAAGAACAATTTAAATAGCTATGTTATATTTTGTGATGGGTAAAGTGGGGTGTGTGTGTGGGGGGGGGGGGTCAATATATATAACACAATATAATTAGTATTAGAATTCTCTGTTTTTCTGTTAACATTTCAAATATCTATTTAGTTTTGATGTATTAATTTACTTTTTCCTATGATTTTATGAATAAATAATAATCTTACAAAAACAAAAAAAAATTTTGTTTCCTTCTTTTATCAAACTTTACAGGTCTAACAGAGCAAAGAGATGGGTCCTGCATAAAAAGGTTGCTATACTGTATATAAATTGGGGAAAAACACAACACAAGTTTTTGTGGATGGTTATACACAAGTTTGTATGAAACCACACAAGTTTCAGAAATTTTAACACAAGTTTCAGAAATTTCAACACAAGTTTCAAAAATTTCAACACAAGTATTGTGTAGATTTTCACACAAGTTTGTGTTGTTTGATAAATTTTAACACAAGTTTTGTGTTGTTTCAACATTTAACACAAGTTTTGTGTTGTTTCAACACAAGTTTGTGTTGTTAAATAGAGACACCTTACTTGTGTTGAAAACAACACAAGTTTGTGTTGTTTCAACACAAGTTTTTTCAGTGTAGCCATACCACGCACGTGATTTTACCAAAGCGGTCATCGAGAGATTTTTCTTATTGTTAGGGTGACCCACCATAAATAAATATCTCCATATATCTCGACAATTACGCCACAATATTTATATATATGCCAAGCCTCAAATCAGTTTCAAACAATTAGAGTCACTAAATAAACGATCATGTTGTACTTAATAAGCTATGACCATTAATCACGTATAAATAACAGACTGAAAACTGGTTCCAAGAGTCGTCCATAACATCCAGACACTTTTGAGTAAAAGATAGGTTACGTGCCCTTGTTTTGAAATTAGTCTCGCTTAACCAGTCTATCGACCATTCTACGTCTGATTGACAGGTCGGGATAATCAAGACTACTTTTTTACGAAACATAACAGAAAGCTAGAACAAGAAATTGAATTTAGAAATAAGCACGTTAGGTAGCTCAACAATCGTTTTAAGAAGCTTGTAAAAGTAAAATGAAACTACTGCTAGTATCATGTTCCTGCCTAACCCGAGTGATTCAGAGATATTATTTGTACTAAACCAAAAGATGCCGCTCTTAACGGTACAGTTAATGATAAAGCGATTTAAAAAATGAAACGAACGTAATTTCTAAATCTGCTGTAATAATCAAGAAGCTTAATTTTACTGCTATTCAAAATCGTCAACAATAAATTTTTTACGGCTGTAATAGTTGATAGATTTGTAGAGAATTGCACGTGCCATGGCTATTTATAGTATCATACTGTCAGAAAGTTTGTCTCGGCACGGCGAATGTGCACGCTTCAGTGGTAGTCTCGAACTACCAGCGGTGGACTGTATTTCTGTGAGTACATGGGTCACCCTATTATTGTATATATGCTTGCTCGATTCTCCTTTATTGTATGGTGAATTGTTGTATACAAGGTTGATTTCCGCTCATGTCGTCATAATATTCCGGTTCGATGGATTTCGAGATATGTTTTTGAAGAAATGTTTTTGGAGAAATGTTTTGCAAGATTTGTATTTGGAGATTTATATTTAGAAATGTGTTGTTCCAGATTTGTTTTTCGTTGTATTTCTCTGATGAAATGTAAATGTAGGCTTAATTTTTATTTTCTAAAATAAATTTTATCTTTATATTGAAATATAATCAAAATACATTTTACAAATCTGATATGACAAATGTCTGATTTGTAAAACAAATATTGATTTTAAGATACAAATGTTAATTTTAGTATACAAATGTCGAAATACGACAACAAATGAAGAAATAAGTACTATGAATTAAGAAATAAGGACTAAGAACACTGAATAAAAAGCTGTTTGGTCTTCCATATGTTTGGCTTTTATAAGTAATTTAGCAGATGCCCCCTGTCTATGCTTCCAGGGGAGCCACGGTCTCTAAGTGAGTAAGACGCTGACCCGCTATCCTGGAGGTCGCAGGTTCGATCCCGGTGTTGACCGAGAAAGTTCATCGGGATTTTCCGGCGTGGTTTCCCTTTGTCAGTGATGCAGGTCGGATGGCCTGACACGAATGGATGTCTAGTAGCTCGGATGGGACGAAAAACCGAGTCACGTGTACACATCTGCGTGCACGTAAAGGATCCCTTGGCAGTTGGAATTCTATATAAGAGTAGGTCGTGGCTACTAATTTCCAAAATATAGAAAGCCTGTCAAACACACGCGATGAGCCAACAGCCTAATTTCGAACATATATGGGCGGAATCAGCCATCAAATAACAAAACACATGCCCTTAAAATATGGCTGAGTGAAAATTTAATCCAATTATTTTTTAAATAATATACATAAGGCTTGTTTAAGTGGAAATGAGTAATCTGTCTGTAAACATACAAATTGTTAAATATACATACTAATTTCGAATTTGTTTTTTACTTGCTACCCTCTTGAATAATACCATTTGTTTATATCCCGATACGTTCTCTTACGATGAACTAAAACGAAGTTCACACATGCTGTAATTTGAGGAATTTTTACTTGCCTGTTCTCTACGATGACCCTTGATGGAAGACACTGACAATTTGTTGGCCAAACAAATATTAGAGAAAATTAAACAGAAACGGGTGTGGGATAAACTCCTTATTTCTTGCATATAATATAATATACTATAGCATAATATATACATCTATTAAATTTGAATAGTGTCATTACACTAGATGAACTGTGGGATATATAATCTCATAAATAGAGTTAATCCCCCGTTTTACCATCTTCTTTACCCCGCACATTCCAAGAAGCGTTCGTCACGTATATACAACAGCGTACATCGATTAAAACCCACCTCCTCCCACTAGACATTATCTGTAATTGTTTTGTCCATGTTACTCCTGCTTCGCTTTATATTTTTGAGGTGCCCCGATAGTTTGGCTTCATTTTAAAGACAAAGATTACTTTTCATTCGGCCGGCAATATTTCTACAAGCAGGTGGCAATGGCACGCAAACAAACATTTGAATTAATAACCTTTTCATTCCTCTTAATCACTCGAAATTAATTATTTTGGAACTTATTGTTCGCGGAATTTGCCATATGTGACATATATATGGAAAATTTGAAAATTGTTGATTAATATAAACCGCCAATACTATTCGTATTTTAAAAGTATATAAAAACTTTAAATATAATATTTTGTATTCAATCGTTCTTGTTATAAAATACTAAAGGCAATAAACAAGACTTTTAAGGTAGTTTAAGAAGAGTTATTTACCCCTACATTTGATTATCCCCCTTTTATAAATATGGATCTTATTATAGAAATTAGGCCTAATACTTATCATCAGGTTAATGTTAATTTTTAAATTGATTTTCCGTTTTATAAGCAGTCGTGGGATATATCACCTTTTTATTGCATGCAAAATATGTTAGGCGATTGAATATCGAAAAGGTCAGCTTTAAGGGTCATCAAGCGGATGTGTTGCCCTATAATCTTTAATGACCCCTAGGATTTCATGTATCCAAAAAGGAAATATAACATCTCACCGGTCAATTAATACACTACAAATCATGCATGATTGGTTAGTAAATGGTTAGTAATAAAAAAGATATGACACTTTATAAATACCCCACCCTTTTTAATTTTGAAATTTTGTGGAAAGGGTTAATTTTGTACCCTTTATTAAAACATTAACGTTAGCGTCCGCACTTGCCAGACACGGCTCTACATGATATACCTTGCTGCGGTGGATGCTTGTCACAGTTGTGTAATATTTATACAAGCGGTTGTAATGCAACATACGCCCACATTTTGCAAGAGATAGACAGAGAACGAGCTAAAAAAAATTATGTGCTTTTTGTACACTCAGGGGCCATAATTCAGGAAGTTACGGTCAGATATGCGCGAATATCCGAATGAACCGAGATCTTTTGGTTATAAACATATTTTTAAAAAAATTTTGAAATCGGTGACAATTAACAATTGTGACTTCTAGAGGGTCCACAACTTTGGTATTACACACTTTTACACTATTTGCGTACAAGGACCGACCATTTTTCACGCAATTCTAACTCAACCATCGATAAGGTATAACAGAGATATTTTAAAAGATTTTTAAAATTGAATAAAAAATTGTGACCTATAGAGCGTCCACAAGCTAAAATCGGTTTTTTTCGTATAATCAGGGGGCATAATCCAGGAAGTTGGAGTTTCATCAAAATCGGATAAAAATTGTGACCTTTAGAGGATCCACAACTTTGATATACCATACTTTTACACTATTATGGTGTAACGGTGATATATTTGAACGTTTTTATTAAATCAGATAAACATTGTGACCTCTAGAGTGTCCATAAGCTAAAAACCTGTTTTTTCGTATAATCAGGGGCCATAATCCATGAAGTTGTGATCTGATACATGCCAATATCGACAGGAACCGATATCCTTTGGAGATAAACACTAAACAGCAAAAAATAAATTGTCAGTACGATTTCAAAATCATAGAGACACTTTAATCAAATCATTCTAGAAAACGACTTACTAAATGGATCAAAGCAATTTTTTGTGAACAGTATGTTGACACATTAGTGATTAATTCATCACAATTCTAAGACATTACGAGAAGGTTTATAGTCTGTACACAGTCTATACATCAGTATCTGGTGTGTCCACCGCGAGTGTCAATAACAGCAGCGCAGCGTCTGTACATGGAGTGAACCAGACGATTGATGAATGCCATTGGCGCCTGGAAGCACACTCTCAGAAAAGCCTGGCGCAATCCATCGGCTGTGTTTGGTCTAGGTACGACGTTATTAAGTCTCCTCTGAATTTCATCCCAAAGATGTTCAATCGGGTTTAGGTCCGGACTAAGGGTTGGCCAGTGCATAACGTTGACACCGTTCTGCTGTAGAAAGTCCCAAGTAACTCTGGCGGTGTGGGCACGGGCGTTGTCATGCTGAAAAACGCTGTTTCGATGACGCGTGAAATGTGGTATGACGTCGGGTCTGAGAGCTTGATCGATGTAGCGCACTGCTGTGATGTCGCCTCCTCTCCCTGGACCAAGATTTTGAAACACAACAAGACTCACTCTCTGGTTCAGGTCGATTCCACCTCAAACCATTATACTTGGACCTCCCCATGAGTCTCGTTCCATGACACATTGGTCAGAATAACGCTGGCCACGTTGACGCCATATTCTGGTCTTGCCATCTGCAGTTGGTACGCAATACCGACTCTCATTTGTGAACAGAACAGTTCTCCATTGCCTGTGTCGGCAGTTCTGGTGTTGTTGTTGAGGACTGGTCCACGGTAAGGTCTACGGCAATGGATGTTCTCTCTGGTGAGATGTCGGCGCACTGTATCGGTACTGATGGGTCTTCCGTGTGTTCCCACATGCTGTTTCAGATGCCTGTGTGAAGGGATTCTGCACGTGCTGTCGCACAACATGGCGGTCTTTAGTATACAAATGTCGAAATACGACAACAAATGAAGAAATAAGTACTATGAATTAAGAAATAAGGACTAAGAACACTGAATAAAAAGCTGTTTGGTCTTCCATATGTTTGGCTCTTATAAGTAATTTAGCAGATGCCCCCTGTCTATGCTTCCAGGGGAGCCACGGTCTCTAAGTGAGTAAGACGCTGACCCGCTATCCTGGAGGTCGCAGGTTCGATCCCGGTGTTGACCGAGAAAGTTCATCGGGATTTTCCGGCGTGGTTTCCCTTTGTCAGTGATGCAGGTCGGATGGCCTGACACGAATGGATGTCTAGTAGCTCGGATGGGACGAAAAACCGAGTCACGTGTACACATCTGCGTGCACGTAAAGGATCCCTTGGCAGTTGGAATTCTATATAAGAGTAAGTCGTGGCTACTAATTTCCAATATATAGAAAGCCTGTCAAACACACGCGATGAGCCAACAGCCTAATTTCGAACATATATGGGCGGAATCAGCCACCAAATAACAAAACACATGCCCTTAAAATATGGCTGAGTGAAAATTTAATCCAATTATTTTTTAAATAATATACATAAGGCTTGTTTAAGTGGAAATGAGTAATCTGTCTGTAAACATACAAATTGTTAAATATACATACTAATTTCGAATTTGTTTTTTACTTGCTACCCTCTTGAATAATACCATTTGTGTATATCCCGATACGTTCTCTTACGATGAACTAAAATGAAGTTCACACATGCTGTAATTTGAGGAATTTTTACTTGCCTGTTCTCTACGATGACCCTTGATGGAAGACACTGACAATTTGTTGGCCAAACAAATATTAGAGAAAATTAAACAGAAACGGGTGTGGGATAAACTCCTTATTTCTTGCATATAATATAATATACTATAGCATAATATATACATCTATTAAATTTGAATAGTGTCATTACACTAGATGAACTGTGGGATATATAATCTCATAAATAGAGTTAATCCCCCGTTTTACCATCTTCTTTACCCCGCACATTCCAAGAAGCGTTCGTCACGTATATACAACAGCGTACATCGATTAAAACCCACCTCCTCCCACTAGACATTATCTGTAATTGTTTTGTCCATGTTACTCCTGCTTCGCTTTATATTTTTGAGGTGCCCCGATAGTTTGGCTTCATTTTAAAGACAAAGATTACTTTTCATTCGGCCGGCAATATTTCTACAAGCAGATGGCAATGGCACGCAAACAAACATTTGAATTAATACCCTTTTCATTCCTCTTAATCACTCGAAATTAATTATTTTGGAACTTATTGTTCGCGGAATTTGCCATATGTGACATATATATGGAAAATTTGAAAATTGTTGATTAATATAAACCGCCAATACTATTCGTATTTTAAAAGTATATAAAAACTTTAAATATAATATTTTGTATTCAATCGTTCTTGTTATAAAATACTAAAGGCAATAAACAAGACTTTTAAGGTAGTTTAAGAAGAGTTATTTACCCCTACATTTGATTATCCCCCTTTTATAAATATGGATCTTATTATAGAAATTAGGCCTAATACTTATCATCAGGTTAATGTTAATTTTTAAATTGATTTTCCGTTTTATAAGCAGTCGTGGGATACATCACCTTTTTATTGCATGCAAAATATGTTAGGCGATTGAATATCGAAAAGGTCAGCTTTAAGGGTCATCAAGCGGATGTGTTGCCCTATAATCTTTAATGACCCCTAGGATTTCATGTATCCAAAAAGGAAATATAACATCTCACCGGTCAATTAATACACTACAAATCATGCATGATTGGTTAGTAAATGGTTAGTAATAAAAAAGATATGACACTTTATAAATACCCCACCCTTTTTAATTTTGAAATTTTGTGGAAAGGGTTAATTTTGTACCCTTTATTAAAACATTAACGTTAGCGTCCGCACTTGCCAGACACGGCTCTACATGATATACCTTGCTGCGGTGGATGCTTGTCACAGTTGTGTAATATTTATACAAGCGGTTGTAATGCAACATACGCCCACATTTTGCAAGAGATAGACAGAGAACGAGCTAAAAAAAATTATGTGCTTTTTGTACACTCAGGGGCCATAATTCAGGAAGTTACGGTCAGATATGCGCGAATATCCGAATGAACCGAGATCTTTTGGTTATAAACATATTTTTAAAAAAATTTTGAAATCGGTGACAATTAACAATTGTGACTTCTAGAGGGTCCACAACTTTGGTATTACACACTTTTACACTATTTGCGTACAAGGACCGACCATTTTTCACGCAATTCTAACTCAACCATCGATAAGGTATAACAGAGATATTTTAAAAGATTTTTAAAATTGAATAAAAAATTGTGACCTATAGAGCGTCCACAAGCTAAAATCGGTTTTTTTCGTATAATCAGGGGGCATAATCCAGGAAGTTGGAGTTTCATCAAAATCGGATAAAAATTGTGACCTTTAGAGGATCCACAACTTTGATATACCATACTTTTACACTATTATGGTGTAACGGTGATATATTTGAACGTTTTTATTAAATCAGATAAACATTGTGACCTCTAGAGTGTCCATAAGCTAAAAACCTGTTTTTTCGTATAATCAGGGGCCATAATCCATGAAGTTGTGATCTGATACATGCCAATATCGACAGGAACCGATATCCTTTGGAGATAAACACTAAACAGCAAAAAATAAATTGTCAGTACGATTTCAAAATCATAGAGACACTTTAATCAAATCATTCTAGAAAACGACTTACTAAATGGATCAAAGCAATTTTTTGTTAACAGTATGTTGACACATTAGTGATTAATTCATCACAATTCTCAGACATTACGAGAAGGTTTATAGTCTGTACACAGTCTATACATCATTATCTGGTGTGTCCACCGCGAGTGTCAATAACAGCAGCGCAGCGTCTGTACATGGAGTGAACCAGACGATTGATGAATGCCATTGGCGCCTGGAAGCACACTCTCAGAAAAGCCTGGCGCAATCCATCGGCTGTGTTTGGTCTAGGTACGACGTTATTAAGTCTCCTCTGAATTTCATCCCAAAGATGTTCAATCGGGTTTAGGTCCGGACTAAGGGTTGGCCAGTGCATAACGTTGACACCGTTCTGCTGTAGAAAGTCCCAAGTAACTCTGGCGGTGTGGGCACGGGCGTTGTCATGCTGAAAAACGCTGTTTCGATGACGCGTGAAATGTGGTATGACGTCGGGTCTGAGAGCTTGATCGATGTAGCGCACTGCTGTGATGTCGCCTCCTCTCCCTGGACCAAGATTTTGAAACACAACAAGACTCACTCTCTGGTTCAGGTCGATTCCACCTCAAACCATTATACTTGGACCTCCCCATGAGTCTCGTTCCATGACACATTGGTCAGAATAACGCTGGCCACGTTGACGCCATATTCTGGTCTTGCCATCTGCAGTTGGTACGCAATACCGACTCTCATTTGTGAACAGAACAGTTCTCCATTGCCTGTGTCGGCAGTTCTGGTGTTGTTGTTGAGGATTGGTCCACGGTAAGGTCTACGGCAATGGATGTTCTCTCTGGTGAGATGTCGGCGCACTGTATCGGTACTGATGGGTCTTCCGTGTGTTCCCACATGCTGTTTCAGATGCCTGTGTGAAGGGATTCTGCACGTGCTGTCGCAAAACATGGCGGTCTTGTCGCCTTGTGGTAACCTTTGGTTTACCTGTTCGGGGGCGATCATCCGTTGGTAGCCCGAAAGCTTTGCGGAGGCCTGTAGATGGTCCGAACACTGACCTGGAAGTGATTAGCAACGGCTTGGGCAGTGTGGCCAGCGCCGAGTTTCCCAAGCGCCTGGTTCCTCTGAGCTGTCGTGAGTCGTGGCATGCTGCTGACGTTGTAGGGTGAATGATTCAACCAGGTTTGGGGTTGCATTTTATAAGGCTGGTCCCGGTGAATAGCATGTGCACCATGAGTTACATGAAAATCATGGAGAACACATTACCATCTCAGAAGTCAGGTAGCGTTTTTGGGAACATATCCTGGGTTCAGTTCTGTGTTTGGGAAGGAGCCTTATTGCTTAGGTAAAGTTGGAGATGTGGTCACAAATATACAATAAAAACATTTGACAAGTTTTATGCAATGCGCCTATTTAGATTAACATACCAACCTGACGTTTCCTTTGATGCTTAGTATATATTTCGTCAAAATCGAATAGAAATTGTGACCTCTAGAGTGTCCTCAAACAAATTGAGGGCGGGCGGACGGACAGTGGCGACGACAATATACGTCCACATGAAAATGTGGGCGTATAATAAAACGTATGGTTACGGACGGCAAAATCCTAGTCGGACCTCGCGGTACAGAATTTTTTCGCACGGCATTATGTTCATCGACCCGCCAGTCGTTTCCTCGTATCTCTGTAGGGATGATTTACTGTTTTATGAAAAGAGAATCAGTTATATACTTACTCGTTCAGCAGATGCGAAATCGTCACCAAACGGATTTCTATATCCACTTCCAGCTGATTTTTGGTGACCAACTCCATCCCAGATTGAGTTAGATTTACAAGGATGTGGGACTCTATTACCATTTGGTATTTTGTCTCTGTAATTCCCATAGCCCCGTATACAGGTCACACAAAGTATGGCCAACAAACTGAAATACATAATATGTTATAGTAATAATAATAATAACCTGTAAAAACACGTGGTTTATAATACTACTAATGATAATGATAGGCAGGAATAAGAGCCGTACAACAAAAAGAGCCCTCTAAGAATACTTAATAATAATGATAATAATAATAATAGGAGTCTTATAACAATACGTTTATAATAATAATAAGAGACTTATGTAATGGATAATGGCCGAAGACTGTCCATTATGTAAATAGAAAGAACAACTGAGGGGCGTTAGCATTTTTGTAGCTGAAAAGTGTCCAAAATTGTGTCAACTATCAAGTCCAAAACAAAATAATTCAAAAGTGTCCAGTGATTCCAGGGAAAGTAACATCCATTCTTCGGAAATTTCAATTTATTTAAAATTTTGTAAATGTTGAAAGGGAAATTAGTAATAAATGGACAGTTTGTTTTGATTTATTTTCAGTTGCTTAATATATAATGACTACACTTTATTATTAATGTATTTTTCGCTAATAATGGACAATGTCTAAAAATAATGGACTATTTCCATTAATAATGGATTGTTTTCATTAATAATGGACTGTTTGTTTACACATCAATCCATTCCTCATTATAATGGATTAAAAGAACAAGGGATGACATCATAGCTGTGGTTTAATAGTTGTTTGTGGACTCTCTACAGGTCACAATTCTTACCCGATTTTGACGAAACTTGAAATATAGCTTTATCACCAAAAGATTCGGTTGCTTTCGATATTGACATGCATCGGATCAAACCTTCATGGATCATGGCCCCTGATTGTACGAAAAATTACGTTTTTAGCTTGTGGATACTCTAAGAGGTCACAATTTTCATCTGATTTTGATGAAACTTACAATGCTAATGAAATGAAATGAAATGAGGTTTAACGACCTACTTTTCTGCTCCGAACTGGGCTAATGAAGACGGGCATATGCCATACAGTGTGCTATGAGGGAAATTTTTCCCGGACAGCGGCACTATGGCCTACTTTTATATCGATTTCCAACTGTCAAGGGATCTTTTACGTACACGCCAATGTGTATACGGGACCATCCGAACGACTAGACAGCTGTCCTTGTCAGGCCCTCCGTCCTGCATCACTGACAAGGGGAACCACGCCGGAAAATCGGGATGAACTTTCTCGGCCAATGCAGGGATCGAACACCCGACCTCCAGGCTAGCGAGCCAGCGTCTTACACACTTAGCCACCGTGATCCCCAAAAAACTTACAATGCATGTTTATAACCCAAAGATCTCATGGTTCCTTTCGATATTTGAGCATATCGGATCAAAGCTCGTCTCTCCTATATCCAAAAACCTAACTCAATTTATACTGAAATGGTACATTCATTAATGATACTGAACAAAAGAACTTAAGATTATCTTACGATAATCACATAACAGGTTACAGAACAATTGATGTGTGGCAACACAATTGATGTGTGACAAATGAACACATTGTAGTAAACGTAGCTAGCGGTCAACGTATTATCTGACTAAGTAACTTGACCACTATAGATATGCCAGCCGCTGGGCCTTTGTTAAATTAAACAATGGTATGGTCAATTAAAGGACATCGGAGATTGTATCACACAAGCTGTCATATGATGATTCTAATCTTTATTCGCTTAATCCGGTTTTGATAAAACTTGAAATACATGTTTATAACCGAAAGATCTTGGTTCCTTTCGATATTCGCTTAATCGGATCGTAACTTCTTGAATTATGGCTCCTGATTGTATGAAAAATGGCGTTTTAAGCTTGTGGTCCCTCTACTGGGAACAATTTGTATCCAGTTAAAAAAAAAACGTTTGAATATATCACCGTTACACCCTAGAGACAGTTGAGTTCGAATTTTGTAAAAATTGGACCAAAACTTCCGGACGAAATGGTCGCCCCTCGTACACAAATAGTGTAAATATATGGTACATATATATTTAGGCTGTGGACCCTGTACGATTTAATCCGATTTGGATGAAACTTAAAATTAATCTTTACAATCCAAAGATCTTGGTTCCTTTTGGATTTTCGTACATATCGGATCGTAATTTCCTGAATTATGACCCTTGATTGTACGAAAAATCGCGTCTATAGGTCACAATTTATATCCGATTTAAATAAAACCATTTTAATATATCATCGTTACACCCTAATCACATTTGAGTTTGAATTTCGTGAAAATCGGACCAAAACTGCCAGACAAAATGGCCGCCCCTCATACGCAAATAGTGTAAAAAAAATTATGGTATATTAAAGTTGTGGACCCTCTACAGGCCACAATTTTGATCCGATTTTGATGAAACTTTTAATTTATGTTTAAATCACAAAGACCTTGGTTCCTGTCGCGCATATCCAAACGTAAACTCCTGGATTATGGCCACTGATTGTTTTCGAAAAATCACATTTTTAGCTTGTGGACCCGCTAGAAGTCACAATTTGTATTCAATTTTAAAAACTGTTTACATATATCACCATTAAACATCAATGAAGGTTGAGTTCGAATTTCATAAAAATCTGACTGAAACTGTCGGTTTCAGGTTAAATAAACACGAAAGTCGAAGGACGTAATGTGTGTACTTTTTATTCGGCTCTATATACCAATACATGTTCGTGGAAAGCTATTTGTGACGTCTACATTCAATGTATCTCGTTTAGTTATTTTGTGGCCTTAAGCGTTGATCGTCGGACATGTTTTTCTAGATCTGAAATTGAGCACCGCAAGATGGCGTCCACCGATGATTTGCTACACAGCATTGGATTGGACAGGTACTCTGAACACTGTAACCAAACTACTAGGTATTGTTCATAAATTCCCGACAGCTACGGTGCATCGATCTATCATAACTGCTTTACATGACGACTGTGTGACGTTTGGTGACAAAGAGATCCAAAATAGACTGTTCACACTGACGACAAAGACTAGGAAGTTTGGTAAAAGTAAAGCTGTGTCCAATAAATCTATAAAACCATACGACGATTTTCTTGAAACTCCATTTTATCCTGGTATAGCGGACGAGACCCCGTCGGCAGAATTGATTTAATAAATAGAGAGAGTTGGAAATATTCCAATGTGACCTGGAGTGATTTAAATAGGAAAAATAGGTATTTGCGGTGACTGTCAAGGTGTCATGAAAGAACAATCGTCAAGTTAAAAGATCGATTTTGGACGACTAGAAAATAAATTATTCGCATGAAGGCAAAAATGAAAATAAAAAAAGAATTAAAAAAAACCTGTATAGTGGGGCGACAATTAGATTATGGTGCCACTCTTCTGAAAACAAAAGCTTAAATTCTACTTTCAGATCAGGAGAATATTTAAGAGCACGAATATCAGTAACGACATGATCTCCAACTGAGTTACCAGGTCTGATACTGCTCAAATATGACAATTGGCTATAATTTTTAAAGAATGTATGATCGACATATTTGATCTGATATTGCGGCTCCCTTCTGGCTGATCTAAATATATTTACGTACTCGGCTGGCCAACATACTTCGCGATTTCGGGGCTTATTTTCGATGGCAAAAGGAACGGAGTCCACCTCCATCCAGGTATGACCTTTCTCCAAAAACTTTTGAATTATTGTAACACCAGTTGACACCGACATGTTAAGGAGTGCGTTGGTCAATACAAAATTCAGGGTCTGATAGCAGCAGCCATCACTATAACGAATAATGCTTTTTGGTGGTTTTTCAACATTTTGACTAATGATATGCTGAACCTGGTCAACAATACAGGATGCGAAATTGTTTCCAGTAACTTCACCTTGGCCCTCATGCCAGAAATAGCAATACACTTCCCTAGTTCCTAGATTATAGGTAGTGGAGTTCTGGCACAAGACCTTTGTTTTGTAGCAATTGGCATTTGCAAAAATTCTTGGTCATAGAAGAACCACTTGAAGATCCATGTAAATACCACAATATCACCATCTCTAAACTAAGCTTTTTCATTGTCTTTCTTTTTTTTCTTCTTTAGCCCCTTCTTTTTTCTGTATGTGAAGCTGGTGTTCTTCATCGGATATGGTGTTGTACTTATATGAAAAACATACATTGCATTCGTCTTTTTGGGTTTAGTAATGGCGACATTGTCTTCATTCATCACTTTGCTGAGCACTTGGATAGAAACCTTCGGGTAATCTTTTGAGTCACAGTAACTTTGGAACACTTCATATAACTTTCTCTTTGTGTCAGTTGTTGTTTCTATGTAATGTTTGGATGAATCAGGGCGCGAATAATGTGATGACAGCTTGGGTGATGATTTAAGAAATTCTCTTGCAATACTGATCTTATTTTTGTTGGCAGTTGGTGTGTCTACTGTTTTCGATAGCTGTAACTCTCGTGCATACCGTATTTATCCTTCGCACAAAGGACCCAATTTCTAACAGACCATTCTTTCAGCCCGAATGTGTAAAGAAACATTCTTTTACACACATTAATCAACGCTTAAATTGTACTTAAAAGTTCCGGTCCTGTGCCCTCGGTGAGAAACATGATAATTAACAAGGGAAACTATACCCAGGAAACACAAAACGTTTTGGTAACATTCGTAATTGGTTCTAATATGGTTGCGGTCAGAATGTTTTTTTAAGCACGTTCTCCAAACGTTCGAAAAGGGTTCAGAGATAGACTGTTTAATTTTCTCTAATATTTGTTTGGCCAACAAATTGTCAGTGTCTTCCATCAAGGGTCATCGTAGAGAACAGGCAAGTAAAAATTCCTCAAATTACAGCATGTGTGAACTTCGTTTTAGTTCATCGTAAGAGAACGTATCGGGATATAAACAAATGGTATTATTCAAGAGGGTAGCAAGTAAAAAACAAATTCGAAATTAGTATGTATATTTAACAATTTGTATGTTTACAGACAGATTACTCATTTCCACTTAAACAAGCCCCCTAACTTTCGGGCAAGCTGACTTTTCGGGCAGACGGGAAACGTGAAAACAAAAATTTATTTCATCTACTTGGCAAAATAAAGTGCCCGAAATCTAATAAAACACTAATTTTACGGGCTGGAATAGCAGGAAAACGCGTTTGCGGCTGTCAAATATTCCAACATTTTCTTGCGGGGTCCATACAAGGTCAGTTCCGCTTCTTCGCCTCTCGAAGAAAACCGGCGCCGCTGTCTGTAAACCCGAATTTTTTTCGGGCATTTCTAGTTTTGCTTCCCTTACTGTTATCGAGCCCTAATATAACACTAATTTTACTTATCTTTTAATTGAATGCCACGAATTTGTACAGAGTTGACTATGGATTAAAAAATGTTGCCTGGAGTCACTCTACTTTGTGCGACATTTTTCGGGCATCGATTATTATTTGTGAATGCAGCTGTAACAATCTGATTGGATGGTTGGAATTCAGAGTGGGATTTCGGTTACAAAACCAGTGGATACTTTTGGAGTTTACACGTGCTAGAATAGCAGAAAACGCATTAGCGGTGGTTAAATTTTCAAAATTTTCTCCGGGAGGGTATACCCCTGAACCCAGCGACGATTGATTGGCTGGAATAGCAGGAAAACGCGTTTGTGGCAGTTAAATTTTCAAAATTTTCTCCCAAAGGACCTGTCTTCGTGGACTGTAAACGATTGATTGGAATTCGAGTCAGCCACCTGAGGGGGGGGGGGGGGGAACAAGGTAAGCTCCGCTCTCTTCGCCTCTCAAGGAAGACCGGCGCTCTCTGTAAACCCGAAATTTTTTTTTCGGGCATATCGCGTTCTGCCCCCCTAGCTGTCATCAAGCCCGTACGCCTATGCTGGCGTGCCATAAAACTCTTATTTCATTTCATTTCGAAATGCTTTATTATGTAGTTAATTTAAGAAGTAGACCGTAAGAGAAAATAATAAAAAGTTACATTAATGAACAGGGATCAAAGAACATAACAAAACCATTCATTAACGATCTATGAGAAAGAAACTACTGTGAATTATAAAGGTAAATTAACAGTGTCATCGTTGTATATATAATGGGTTCTCGGCAACGAATGAAATAGCAAATAAGAATATAATTTAATCGTATTCAAGAATTGGGTTTGTGATGCTATGATGTGGATTGGTTGTAAAACAATAATGAGAGAAAACCACCTATGTTGTTTTAAATATATTTCAGAAAACAAGACATAAAAATAGACTCACCATTTTAGATTGTATGTAACCATTTCGTCTAAAACCTGTCCGTGTCGCTTATGCGATATCACTATCTACCCTGCACAGTCACGTGACAATACGCAAAGCTCGCCTCGCCTCAATGATCTCTTCAATGATCACACCAATGTACTGAACTCGGCGACACGAATTGTGAATATACAGGTCACAATTTGTGACCTGTATATTCACAATTCGTGACTCACAATTGTATGGAGTACAATTACTGAGCGACGTTTCGACTAGGCTTCTCTGGTCATTATCAAGCTATGATAAAAAATGAAAATATGACAGGACAATATATACATGTACACAACAATACTTAGTTAATGCTGACAAACCAGAGATCTCCCTTAATTACGTGTACCTAAAGGTAATCTAATTTAATGAAGGCTAATGGGAACATTCAATAATACCAATTAACCTAAAAATTGACTAATTGATTAATGGATAAGTGTTGTGGAGTATATACAATGATTAGTAGGTCAATGATCCCAGCTCTAACCTATATATTTTAATGTGTTCACTTACTAAATGCCGTTCAAAGAACAGTGTATATATATTGATATACAACTGGCGGTAGTTTTTTCTTTGATGTCCATAGCAGTTATATCTCATAACAACCTGTCATGACGTCATCACAGGTTGATATATTCGTTCATATCAACCGCTGATGACGTCATGACAGGTTGATATTTCATATTAACCGCTAATGACGTCATCTCAGGTCGATATATTCAGCTCATATCAACCGCTGATGACGTAAATGATCGAAATAATACAAAAAAAACCACAGAAATAAATTTGTATTCTTTTGACAATTAAAATTTGTTATGGTACAGTTTCTAACATTCAGGACCGAAATAGATGGCGTACTTATCGACATACATGTATTTAGATCGGTTATCCATGTCTAAGACATCTTTCAGAATTTTCTTTTCGTCCACATTGCGATTATTTCTCCACACACTACAAGACTTGAAAGTATTTATCGCCCAAGAGTTCCTTTGTAAAGTGTTTTTGGGTACAGTCCACTTAAAACAGTCGGTCAAATCCTTCTCTGAACATACCGAAAACCTTCAATTATGGTTCACTGTCAGAATTCTTGGAAAAGAATGCCTTTTGGTCCAAATTTTCTGCAGGCTTTGGATAGATCCTCGTCGATATTTGCACTCACATCTATTCCATCGTCAATATGTTGGCTAAAAAGGATTGATTATTCATCTGACTTCGTATTACTATCCATTTTGTTTTTGCTTTCAATTCAATAGTCCAAAATGGCGACATATAAACAAAAACATGCACGTAATTGCACGTGATTACTTCGGTAATTTTCGGTATTTGGCGGAAACAATCGAGCAATTATCCAATCGTTGTTGCCTTTTAATGGAAGAGCCCATTAAATTTAAGGGTGAAATGGCGTTGTGTATGTCGGATATAAACCTACTCTCCCTCGGATTGATATGGTAGAGAACGCAAACGGCAAATACCTGGTGAGTTGCCGACAGGGTATAAAAAAAAGCACACGGGTATTGAACATATGTTATCTAGAGCGCCCTCTCAGTGGCTGCCACAATGTTTTGCTCTGTGTTATTTTATGTAATTTGAGGTGTTTTAGAACTTTCTTTAAACTATTTTATTCGAAACTACATCTGGTATATAACAAAGGTTACTTTTATTGTGATTATTTCTTTAAGTTTGGTTTGTACTGAAGGATATTTGCTGTTTTAATATTTCAATTTCACTAGTGTTGTTGATTTAAGGAGATGTGATGTGTTATTCACCATTGTACCAAACTAACCAACCATTGCAGAGGGGGTCCAGAGGTGGTCGAAATAAACAGAGATCAATTAAACCTGTCATATCTTTCCGAAAAGCTAACTACAAACCATGGTCAGTAAATCGGCATAATTGGATAGATTTAACATGTTCCACAAATAATTATGAACTTTCAACTACTTTAATCGAAACTATTGATGTAGTGATATCGGAACCAATAACTGAGACTTGTAAAAGACAGCAATCATCGATTAACCATAAAAACTTAATCAACGTTAAAACTATCCATAGCAGTATAAAAGTAAACACAAACATTCAAGTTGGATTATTGAATTCAAGATCAGTTAGAAATAAAACAACTGAATTGTATGACTTTCTTTTAGATCATGATCTAGATATATTTGGAATCACAGAAACATGGTTAACTGGTACCAGTGATTCAAAAACAATATCCGCTCTATTGCCATGCGGCTATTCTTTGTTACACGTACCCAGAGAATCTAGAGGCGGGGGTGTTGGCCTGATTTTTAAATCTGCCATAAACGTAAAACAATGTGTTACTGATAAATACAGCTCATTTGAACTTTTAGCATGTGATCTTTGACTATAAACAATCAGTCACCCCACATTGCAACAATTTATCGTCCACCTAATAATAGAAATACTGCCCAGTTTTTCGAGGAATTTTCTTTATTTGCTGATTAATTACTACTGAAGTACCAGAAACTTATCATAATTGGAGATTTTAACTTACATTTTGACAACAGTGATGATTCGCTCGTAAAACAGTTTAATGATATCCTTGACATCAGATCACTAGTTCAACATGTAACGGACCCAACCCACAACAAAGGTCACCTCTTAGATCTGATAATCACTAACCAAAATAGCTCTAATATATCTAATATTACCATTGATGATGTACCTAATCAGATCACTTTCCAGTTTTATTTAACAATGACTTTCATCTAAATATATAACAGATATTGTTAATTGTTGTTTCAAACAAGGTATTTTCCCTACTTTGTATAAAATTGCAAATGTTAAACCCATTATTAAAAAGTTGGACCTGGATATCAATATATTAAAAAATGATCGGCCTGTGTCAAATTTAAATTTTATATCTAAAATCATAGAAAAATGTATCGCCAATCAACTCATAGAATATGTAGATGATAATAATTTACAAGAACCCCTTCAAAGTGCATATAAGCGATTTCATAGTGTAGAAATTAAATGAAATGAAATGGGGTTTAACGTAATACTGTTCTGCTCCTACACTGGGCTAATGAAGACGGGCATACGCCATACAGTGTGCTATAAGGGAAATTTTGCCCGGGCAGCGGCACTATCGCCTACTCTTATATCGAATTCCATCTGCCAAGGGGTCTTTTACGTGCATTCCAATGTTTACACGGGACCTCGGTTTTTCGTCTCATCCGAAGGACTAGACAGCTGTCCTTGTCAGGCCCTCCGTCCTGCATCACTGATAAGGGGAAACCACGTCGGAAAATCGGGATGAACTTTCTCGGCCAATGCAGGGATCGAACACCCGACCTCCAGGCTAGCGAGCCAGCGCCTTACCCACCTAGCCACCGTGGCATAGTGTAGAAACAGCATTAACCAAGGTTCATAATGATATATTGTTGTCTTTGGACAATCAACACTGTGTATTTCTTATTTTGTTAGACTTATCGGCTGCATTTGATACAGTTGACCACCCAATTCTTATTAGTCGTTTAAATGTAGATTTTGGTATAGATGGCTTTGTATTAAAACTTATAACAAGTTATTTAACTGGTCGACAACAAAGAGTGCCAATTAATGATACATTTTCTAACAACAATGACATCTTATACGGAGTACCCCAGGGCTCTGTTCTTGGACCCATTCTATTTACACTATACACTTCTCCGCTCGGCAAATTAGTTCGGGGTCATGGCTTAGACTATCAGCTCTATGCAGATGATACCCAAATTTATATTGCTTTTTAATTGACATAAAAAAAATGGATGTCTGCTAATTTTTTTAAGTTAAATAGTGACAAAACTGAATATATTCTTATAGGATCAAATAATAATCTAAATAAAATATCTGATTGTAGATCCATATCAATTGCTCAGTCTGTCATTATTAATAATGTATGTAAAAGCTGCTATTTCCACATTTACAATATAGGTAAAATTAGAAAATACATTTCACTAGATGCCACTAAATCACTTGTTCATGCTTTTATAACTTCTAGGCTTGATAATTTTAATTCTCCCCTTGCTGGTCTTCCTGTAAAACACCTAGATAAACTTCAAAAAGTTCAAAATTGTGCTGCCAGATTGATAACTCTTTCGAAAAAAACATGACCATATAACTCCAATTTTAGCTTCTTTACACTGGTTACCCATTAAGTACCGCATTAATTTTAAAATACTTTTATTGGTTTATAAATGTTTTAATGACACTTCACCCTCTTACATAAAAGATTTAATCACTGTATATACGCCAACTAGATGTTTGAGGTCATCTAGTGACCCCCTTCTCTTTAAACCCATCTCTGTAAATCTTTCTTCTTTCGGAGAACGATCCTTCTCTTTCCAGGCACCGAGACTCTGGAATAAGCTCCCTTTTGTTTCTAGGTCAGCAAAATCTATTACAATATTCAAACAATCACTGAAAACACATTTTTATACACATGCTTTTAGTTAAAAAGATTCTATATATCTTGCATTTTACCATATGATTTTACATATGCTTTTAGTTAAAAAAGATTCTATATATCTTGCATTTTATCATATGATTATGTCATTCTCTATATGTATGTAATTTTATCATTTAGACTTTTATGTACATTTGAATTTTATATTGATTCAATTTTTGTTTTTGTAAAGCGCCTCTGAGCATTGCTCTGCAGTGGAAGACGAGCGCTGTATAAATATCGTTTTAATAATAATAATAATAATCTAGGGAAAGTACACCCATTAGACATCAAAATTATCAAAAAGTGAAAATCATCTTTAGCGGGCTTTTTCCATGGTGAGCCAATAACTATTTTCTTAAATGTTTACACGGCTAGCACATGGAACACGCTCGTTATGTTTTTCGAATTTGAGAGACATGAGCAAAACATGTTAAATGATCTTTTTTTTTCAACTGTAGTTAAATTAGGTCATTTATACGACCATTTCTTTCAACAATTCTGACGTCATTCGCAAAAAGTCACTCATTCAATTTCGTAAACATTTTAATATCAAATATGACGAGAGCAATACACGTGCATGCTAGTAGTTTAGCTGCGTACTTTGAGTGATTCAGAGGACTGTCGACCCTAGTGGCCAGGTCCCCGGGCTGGTGTTCTGCTCTGGGAAACTCCGATCTCTGAGATCCAACAAGTTGGATGGTGGTTACAAACAAGCGGTAATGTCTTTCGAAAGTTCATATAATGAGTGACTAGGAAAAGTTAATGCTATGTTTGATCGCATCGACCAGTTTCCGGGAAGATATACGCCTGAACCAAATCTCCATACCGGACTTCCCAAAGCCCGGTGTTTTCCATTTAAAACGCTCACGTGATCATTTTGGGGTGGGATTTATCGACTGGACTCCTTCGTTGTGTACACAACAGAGTAAAAATAACCCGATCAAGCACATGTTTTATGTAAACACATTGCATTGGCAAAATGTCAATTTCTGTAACTCCGGTAAAAACGATATATAATATGTGCTAGTGGGTAATATTGCAATACTGAAATGAAATGAAATGAAATGGGGTTTAACGTCCTACTGTTCTGCTCCTATACTGGGCTAATGAAGACGGGCATACGCCATACAGTGTGCTATAAGGGAAATTTTGCCCGGGCAGCGGCACTATCGCCTACTCTTATATCGAATTCCAACTGCCAAGGGGTCTTTTACGTGCATTCCAATGTTTACACGGGACCTCGGTTTTTCGTCTCATCCGAAGGACTAGACAGCTGTCCTTGTCAGGCCCTCCGTCCTGCATCACTGACAAGGGGAAACCACGTCGGAAAATCGGGATGAACTTTCTCGGCCAATGCAGGGATCGAACACCCGACCTCCAGGCTAGCGAGCCAGCGCCTTACCCATCTAGCCACCGTGGCTCCATATTGCAATACATTCTTTGCCATTGTAAACTGTCTTTAGGGTTTCATACTGTTTATCTTTCAAAACAAGGTTAGATACTCCTAAATTTGTCTTCGCAAAATAAAACGCCTCTGTAAAATATCTTTTATGGGCGCCGCCATATTGAATAATTAGAGGACTACTTTGTGATTCGGCTTTGATTAGTTTGACATCTTTCATACGCACAGCGGCTACATAAACATATTTAATTTCATTCAAAATGACAATAGAAGTGAAATAAATGCTTCTAAAAAATTATAAAAGCATACTCAGTGTTTTCGACTAAAATCGTCGATGTAGGGATTTAAATGTCGTTTAATTAGCTTAGGGCCTGTTCTCAGGCGGAGCTAGCTGTAGACAGGCAGCCTATGGATGCCCGGGAACTTAGCCAGTATAGTGAACAGGACTCACAGGGACTTAAAGGCACTCTGAGAGACCGGGGCTTCAGACGAGACATGAAGAACTTAGAGTACACAGCGAAACTACTAGCATGCACAATTGTTTATCGCGCTCGCCATATTTGATATAAAGATGTTTACCAAATGGAATGAGTGACCATTTGCGAATGACGTCAAAATTGTTGAAAGAAATGATCGTATAAAGGACTTAACATAACTACAGTTGAAAAAAAAATGATCATTGAACATGATTTGCTCTGAACACCCCATGACTCCTGAACGCGACAGCGGTGGTTAATTTGGTAAGGCGCTGGTTGGCTAGCCTGGATGTCGGGTGTTCCATCGCTGCATTGTCCGAGAACGTTTATCGGGATTTTCCGACGTGATTTCCCCTTGTCAGTGGTGCAGGACGGAGGACCTGACAAGGAAAGCTGTCTAGTCTTTCCATGGGACGAAAAACCGAGGTCCCGTGTATACATTGGCGTGCAGGTAAAAGATCAGTTGGAATTCGACATAAGAGTAGGCCATAGTGACGCGGTCCGGACAAAATTTCCCTCATAGCACACTGTATGGCGTATGTCCGTCTTCATTAGCCTCGTTTGGAGTAGAGCAGTAGGAGGTTACACCCCATTTCATTTCATTTCGCTATAATTTAGCGCAGATGATAGCGCGGTTGCCTTTTTATCAATCATAATTTTATTTCAGAATTTCTACGACACAATGAAACAATGACCTACTGAAGTCCCAAACATTGAAGCCTTGTAGCAGAAACCTCCCAATGATATATACGTATGCTCATTCTTAAATCATTGCTTAATAAATCATTGTTTATTCCTTCTCACGCACAAGCGAGGAATCTAAACCAGGAGCAATAACCAGGTATAACCGAAATGGACATGTCTGAAGATAAACATATTCCTCCATCGGACTAGCCGAAAAAAATACAGCATAATTAATTTTGTAATGTCAAAAAAACTTAACTTTAACACATTGATTGATGAACACGATAGACGCTGTAGTTTTTAATGGAGCATTGGGGGTCATGAGATGATGAACTCTATTGATATTCAACGTTCTGTGATTATCCATGCTGGATTTATCCCATAACTTATGGAAGGGTATCGCTGCCAATATTAAATGCTCTGCTAAAATGTCTTTTCTATTCATTACGTGTAAAATGTACAAAGTCTTAATACCGGTAATGATAAAGTCAAATTACCTCTAAAACCAAAGTTAAATGTAAAACGTCAAATGAAATGTGTCAAATGTTAAATGTTGTCTTGGAAAATGCTGTTTTTGGCGTGTCTACTTTTGACATTTCCATCTTCACCTTTTACATTTGCGTTCTGCCGCATCTCATTTGTCCTTCACGCTTTCTACACATCTTCGGCAGAGCACCAAGTTTGATATGCAAATGTAGGATATCACTTGAATTAACATATACGGAAACGAGGCCGATATCAACCTGGCACACAAGGTGTAACGGTGATATATTTTAACGGTTTTTAAATCGTATAAAATTCTGACCGCGAGTAGGACCGACTACAAGTTACCGCACTATATGCGCGAAGATTGAATTAAAAGTCAATAGTGTAAATATTTTTGGTTAAAAAAAAGTAAATGAATACAAAGTTAAAATCTGAGAAATGACGATAATAGAGCTAATGGCAATATCGTCATCGAATTACCCTTACCATCAGCTGCACTGGGTGTAGTTGGTGTAAGGGTAAAATTCGTGACATTATCTACACTATCACAAACTTGAATCTCAAAACAGTTGTTTTTGGTCATGTATATCTGTATAATATCTCCTAAACACCTTGCATTCAATCTGTCTTCCAAAGGGAACCAAACATGTCATAGATGATGATGCTTAGGCGTTGGATTTACACCAAAACTGCACTTTCTCCTTATATTTTTTTTATATTGGTGAATAAAGAAAAACGAGTAGCTCGATTTTTGACATTCAAAAAAGAATAACAGATTTTAATCATAATATTTATCTACAGGATGTCTCCAAAACACATTGCATTCAATCTGCCTGAGCAGTGGATTCACATAAAAACTGAACTTTCTCCTTTTTTGTTATTGACGAATGACGAATAACGAGTAGCACGGTTTTTTTCCATATTCAAACATGAATCTCAAAATAGCGGTTTTTCATCATAATATCTACAAAACACCTTACATTCATTCTGTCTTCAACAAGCGGTTGCCATGCAAGATACGCCCACATTTTGCAAGAGATGGACAGAGAACAAGCTCAAAAAAAGAAGTGATTTTTCGTACAATCAAGGGCCATAATTCAGGAAGTTACAATCCGATATGCATGAATATTGAAAGTAACCAAGATCTTTGGGTTATAAACATGTATTTCAAGTTTCATCAAAATCTGATCAAAATTGTGTCCTCTCTCTAGAGGGTCCAAAACCTTGATATACCATATATTTACAATATTTGCGTACGAGGGGCAGCTATTTTGTCCGGCAGTTTTGGTCCTATTTGTACGAAATTCGGACTCAACCATCATAAGGGTGTAACAGTGATATATTCAAACGTTTTTTAAATCGCATAAAAATTATGACTTCTATAGGGTCCACAAGCTAAAAACGCGATTTTTCGTACAAACAGGGGCCAAAATTCAGGAAGTTAAGGTCCGATATGCGCGAATATCGAAAGGAACCTAGATCTTTGGGTTATAAACTTACATTTCAAGTTTCAACAAAATCAGATAAAAATTGTGACCTCTATAGGGTCCACGAGCTAAAAACGTGATTTTTTTGTACAAACAGGGGCCATAATCCATGAAGTTTCGATCCGATACATGCCAATATCGAAAGTAGCCGAGATCTTTAAGAGAAAAACCTATATTTCAAGTTTCGTCAAAATCGGATAAGAATTGTGACCTGTAGAGTGTCCACAAACAAATTGTGGACGGACGGACGGACGACAATATACGTCCACATGAAAATGTGGGCGTATAAAAACGAACCAAAAATGTCATAAATGATGATGTCTGAGCAGTGAATTCACATAAAAAATGCACTTTCTCCTTGTTTGCGAATACTCCTCATAATGTTGATAATATCTACAAGAATATTATATATATATATATATATATATATATATATATATATATATATATATAATATTTATGATACTAAGAATGTTCTCCTTTCTAATGATAATCTTAATAATCAATTTCATGGCATAGATTTAATGAATAGTAAGCGTCAGCCCCCTAGCCTCAAAGAATTACTCACTAAAGCTAAGTTTCAAGCTTCTAGAAATGGAACTTTTTCTACTTCTAAGTGCCATAGCCCACTTTGTAAATGTTGCCAACATATGAATATTAATACTAAATTCACTTTTTCTAATACTAATTATACGTTAAGAATTAATCATAATATGAATTGTAGTTCTAAAAATTTAATTTATGTTCTTGTTTGCAATAACTGTATGGAGAATTACATAGGGGAGTGGGGGGGGGCTGAATTACGCGCACGCATCCGAGTTCATAGGCAACAGAGTTTACAAATTAATCCTGTTTTGAAAGTCTCTAAACATTTAAATACTTGTGCTCAGAATTTAAATATTAAATTTAGTATTTTTCCTTTTTATAAAGTCAATATTGACAATACTATCAAGAGACGGAATATGGAAAATTTAAATGCTTAATTTGCACTCTTCCCACCCTATTAATATTCTAATAATATTTAAATATAATCTTAATAGATGTTTTTACACTTTTTACTTCAACACTAATTAAGGGGATTTTTATCCCTGTATACCTTTATTTCTCTATAATCAGTTTATTAGAGAATAAGATGGATATAAATAAATGTACAGCCTAATTACCTAATTGATCTATTGACATTTAATTAATCTCTTTACTTCTGTATGGTTCTATTGAAATTAATGAAAGGTTAATTTTTATTATAGCCAGATTACATAATTGGTCTATGAACCTTTATTCCATCTCATTGTTCCTATATTGGCAATTGTCAAACTATAGGGAGAATAAAATTAAAGAATCCCCGCTGAACAGAATACACGAACAGACTTGTAGAGTTAGAGGATTGTTGAATGAATCAATCCTCTAAATGAAACAATCCTCTAACTCTAGAAGTCTGTTCGTGTATTCTGTTGAGCGGGGATTCTTTAATTTTATTCTGCTACTCCGCCCCGCCGGTATCATTTTTTGATCCAGTCTCCACGCAGATGTACCAGCCTGTCCAGCTCTAATTACTCTTCAAGGGAGTTATGCCGTACCCTTTTCCTGTTTCCAGTATACCAGGAAGACTATGTAGATTTGTGTCATGTTATGTATTATATACTTTTAAACCTTTTGTTGTACGTTATCTAATATTATTTATATTCCATTGTCATGGAAATCTATTATTCTAAGAATGTATGTATTTGTAATATTTTGTATACATTATTAATATCTGAAGACGCCCATAGAAGGCAGACAGCTAGCTTATATGATTTAATGTATGTCAGAATGAAGTAAAGTGGAGAATTTTTTATCTGGACGGATTTTTTTTATATATACCTCATCTTCGCTGGGTTTGAAATGTTGGGTGCCAGTTGGGCTATCAGGGCGCTACTCGTTTTTATGTGAATCCACTGCTCAGACATCCTCATTTATGATATCTTCATATATGTCCATCAAATCTGCTTCTTGAGATTCAAGATTGAATATCGAAGCTGTTTCTTTTTGTTTTGTTTTTTTGTTTTTTTTTGTATTGTTTTTTTTTAGAGTCTATTTTGAATATCGATAAACGAGTAGCTCATTTTTCGACATTCTCCAATATCAATGAGAAAGTGCGGTTTTATGTGAATCCACTACTCAGGCATCCCCATTAAAATTTATGACATTTTTTACTTAGTTTTAGAACCTGATTTAATAAATTTCTTTTGGAGACAGGATGTAGCTATGCATCCACCAAATCTTTTTTGAGATTCAAACCTGAATATTGAAAAACGAGTAGCTTATTTTTCGACATTCGCCAATATCAAAAAACAAGGAGAAAGTGCAGTTTTTATACGAATCTACTGCTCAGACATCCTCATATATATTGTATCTTTAGTTTGTTTTAGAAAATGTATTTGATCAAATCTGTTAGGGTTTTTTTTTTTCTTTTTCTTTTTTTTTTGGGGGGGGGGGGTAGATTCAAGTTTGGATGTCGATAAAGAGTAGCTCGTTTGTGGACATTCGCCAACATAAAAAAACAAGGAGAAAGTGCAGTGGGGAAGTGTGTTTTGAAAGAGCAAATGAGTGACAATTATAGACCAATGTTGAATCAATCATATTTTATTTCCAACATATTCCTTTTTTCGTTATCTATATTTGAACTACTATAGTAAGCTACTCCAGCTCTTTCCCTGAATCTCGCATAATGAATCTTAATTAATTAGGCCAACCAATTAGTTACGGTGTGTTTTCTAGTGACAAATGTTAGTGTTAGAACGTACGTATGTCATTTCATCGTAATATAAATCTGCTGCGTTTACTTTCTATGTTCTTTTAAATACATCCAACAGAACAAGAACATACTCACAATTTTGGAATGAAATTTGCCATTACATCCAGAATAACTACACCTATATAATGAGATGAAGGCAATTAGCTAACTGTTATATAATATCTATAAAGCGCCAGAGTAGTCATGAGATGCAGATAATTAATTATATACATAATGTGCCTGGTTAGTCATGTGACAATAATTACATCCTATAAAAAAAGCATTGCCTTCATGATCCCATGCACCGAAACGAGGCGCATATATGTCCGCACATACGCTGTCACCACAGATCAACAACCAAACTATACGTTTTTATTAAATAAAGGGAAGAAATTCCCACTAAACCTACTCCATGGCCTAAGGCCGAAAATGGAAAGATTGCAAAATCATATTCTAAAAACAGGAGGAAGCCTTGGCTCTCCCATGTCTTGTCTGCGATATCACTTCTGTGGAAGCAGACGTTAAAGCACCAGGTAGTAGTAGTAGTAGTATGTAGTATGATCCCACCCATAATCTATATTTTTAACCCGGGCATTAGAACATTTGGCGTGTTATTATTATGAATTGTTTGGATGGCGGATCAGGTGATACCGATCGGCGAATTGGATCCGCTATACCAACTAAACTAATATATAAAAGTCTATTGAATTAATATGTATCTCCCACCCTGTTTGAGTCCTAATCGATAGAAATGTATGTTGAAATAATATGAAGTAATTTTGCAATAGGCCAAAAGCTTTGTCATATACTTATACAGTTAATGGCGTTTACTTTCAGCTTTGGCAACGCAAGACGACTTACTATTGACTGTTTAATATAGGATTACTGACTCATTTACTTTGTCATCTGACTTTCAAACACCTGATATTTGTATATAAGTACCATACCACATAGTTTACCTTACTAAATCCTACGACTCCAGGTGGGGTCGGTGGCCGAATGGTTAACACGTGCGCGCTGGTTCAGAAGGTCTGTCATTGAGTTAAAACGAGAATTTCATTTTTTAAGCTATATGGTTAAAATATGTTAAAATAAAGCCTTAAATACATGACATCTATACACACGAGTCCTACCTTGTTAAAGAATAATCCTAAATCCTATAATTCACTATAATTATAATCCTATAATTGGCAAATATATCATTCTCTTTTTAAAGAATGTCCTGCGTGCCGTGAAAGATGACTAAAAGGATCCCTGTAATGGGGTAATGTGTTTGCCGTGTGTTGCGACCCTTGTCGGTGGAGAGTGGACTCCTGGTAATTGGTTGGAGTATGGGATTTTGACCATCGCGAAGAATACACGTTTGCGCATCTAGACAAAAGTGTGATGGACTATTGCAAAACAAGTTCACTACTCTAGATTCCGTCAACCAGTAGCAATACTCTTTTCGCTCGGTGGACAATCGAGTCTACGATGACGTTTACAATTGTCTACGTGACTTAAAGATATAAACCGTAGAAAAACATTTTAACTTGATATGTACAATAGTTTAAAAGATCTCGTTTTTTGCTTCTCCTGGAAAGTTTGAAAAGGTGACTTGGGCCGTTTTTGTGGGTAACCCTTCATTTGTATTGTGTAATTTTGATTTTCGGCACATGTTCTTGCAATCGGATTAAAATACAGATCCCAGTTCGTTTCGTGTTTTATAGTTCATAATTTCGTTTTATTTGTCTTCACTACACTAGAATCTGAAAGTTGTTAAATAACCTGGGTTCGGGTTGATGTGACGAATTAGCCAATCAAATGATGTGTTGAATCAAGCTCTTGATGTCCAGCATAAGGAACCGTGGGTAAACATTCGTCACGAAAGAAAAAAAATCAAGCGCCGATTTGTAAATCGAATAACGAAATCATATAGTCAAAATATTCTCGTATGACCCCTGGCATGACCCCCACTACTTCTTCTATTAGTGTTTAAAGGACAGTCTTGGTGACAGACAATATTACATATGTGATAGAGCCGGTTAAACACATTCCAAATATAATATTAATATGAAAATTTATTGACATGTACAGTACATTTAAGTAAAACATGTTTAAAATATGTAATATTTAAAAACCGCTTACAAAAATACATGTATACAGGTGTAGGCCTACTCATAACAAATCACATAATTTCATCAATATCATCATCACTATTAAAATCAATGTCACTGTCAGCATATGTTTGGCTGTCACTTTTATATTCGAACAATATAAACAAATCCATACAAGAAAGTTTTCACTTGTAACAAGTACATGCAGCTTTTTGACTGGGGATGCAAGGGCCGCAGCGACATTTTCAGCCAGGAGAATCATGCGGAAATAATTCATAGGCCTACATATTTTTTTCAAAAATAAAAAATGCACTGTGCACTTGTTGTACCAACTTATCTATTTCGGTTCTATTTTTCTCCATAACAACTTGGGTATGAGTACTGCACAATATAGGCCTATTTCACTTCAATGGTGACACAGTCTTTAGTCCATTAGTGGTCTTCTGTCTTTGACTGAGTGGACTTCTATTGGTCTGAGTGGTCTTGGGCCGAGTAGTCCTTGGTGAGTAGGTCTGGGTTGTCATGCATTTTAGGAGAATGAATATCTTCATCAGCTTGCATTTGCAAGAAAATGAGAAAATGTTAAGATATGATCCCTTTAACAAATTAAAAAGACCTATTATTCTTTTTCTTGTTTTGCTCCTTGTTTCTAAACATCACTTTCTTCAATAATTTTGGAATCGTGATAATGTTTCATACACAGTTGTGTTTACGTTGGTAACATGGAATGTGAGAAGTCTGTATTTATAGAGCGGGAGCCCAGGGAGATAACCTAGCTGAAAAGTGTACCAATTGTCTCCTATATGGTATCAATGTATGTATATCTGGTATCATCAGAATGTAAGTCTGCCGGGTTTCTGGTGGTGGGTGTGGTATTCCACGCCCAAAATGCCATGCCCCCCAACTAGTCTAGATTAGCTCAAAAGTGCGATTTTCAGGTGGTACACTTTTGAGCTAATCTAGACTAGTTGGGGGGCATGGCATTTTGGGCGTGGAATACCACACCCACCACCAGAAACCCGGCAGACTTACATTCTGATGATACCAGATATACATACATTGATACAATATAAGAGAAAATTGGTACACTTTTCAGCTAGGTTAACCCCCTGGGCTCCCGCTCTATAACCTCACATCTTGTTTCCAAGCTAAAAAGAAGTCTGATAAAAGGAAATCCATTTGTGACTCAAAAACTTAACCCACATTGTGGGTCAACAACATCTTTCTAGAACCAATCTGATTAAAAAACAGATCTATATTTCATTTCGTTTTTATACTTTCGATGGCCTACACTACAAGAAGATCTGACAAGTTGTACTATAGGGTCGTATCAGGGGTCGTACGAGCGGCATTTGATTAATCGATCATCGTTGACGTTTCTAGTGGTTTACCCACTGTTCCGTGCATGACAGCCAATAAGTCGCCGTAACAGACCGTTTAATTGGCTTATCCCTCACTCCAACCAAAACGGCCTGTCCAGCCTCGTGGGTTTTCTCCGGGTCCTCCGGTTTCCTCCCACTGCTAAAGACCCCTACGCGCAAGCGAATTATTGAAATAAAATTAAACCATATGTTAGTCCCGAAATGACCTAGTTTGTGTCGAGTGGACGTTAAACCCCATTTCTCTCTCTCTCTCTCCAACCAAAACGCCGTTAATATAAAAACCCTTCCAGGTCCTAGTGTAGTGAAGACAAGTAAAACGAAATTTTGAACTATAAAAAACGAAACGAAATAGGATCCGTGTTTTAATCAGGTTGTTCTAGAACCTTCTTGTCTTTTAGAAGAGGACACTATTTTTCCTTAAAATCTTGAAAATGTTTAAAATTTTCTCCGGACCCCAGTGCACCTATGCGAACCCCTACGAACTGCTAACGAATACAATGCATGACAAACTTTCATGTATGTACACCCAAAATTCGAAACACGTCAGAAACGTTATCTCTTTTCGGAACATTGTGACAGGGGCCAACGGAGGTGCGGATAACTTAATATATATATATAATATATATATAATATATATAATATATATATAATAATCTATTTATAAAGCGCTGAATATCCAACAAACTGGTTGCTCAAGAGCGCTATCTACATAAGACATATTTAAAAGATGAAAAATAACCATGATACGATAAACATTTAAACACAAGGAATGAACAAAATAAAAAAACGCAAAACATCAGAGCACAAAACACACACAGCTGCCACTAAGGCGCTTTACAAAATTGAGAAGCGGGTCGCGGTGGAAGGTTTCAAGTGAGCAGGACTTCCTGAATAATTTTCTCGGTTCATAATGGCTTGTATTAATAAAATTTCTGGGGAACAATAGAGGAAAAGTAATCAACGTCACCAAAATACTGAGATAATGACTTTCTCTGTTTATAATCAAGTGTTTGCCGAAACACTTACCGAAACGGAAATATCTAAATACATCCGTTACGCATTTATCAACATAATGTCATAAAAAAAGTCACACATTGTCGTGCACATTAAAGATCCCTAGGCAGTTGGAATTCGATATAAGAGTAGGCCTTAGCGCCGCTATCCGGACAAAATTTCCCTCATAGCACGCTGTTTTGCGTATGCCCGTTTTCATTAGCCCAGTCGGAGCAGAACAGTATGACGTTAAGCTCGGTTCATACTACATCCGTATCTGTAAATACGTGCGTGAATGTACTGGTATACTTTAGTCATTTTTAGAGAAAGGGTTGAAATAGAATCAAAACAACTACCGGATTGATTGCTCCCAGAGCGTATTTTTGTAAAGTGTGTCCGGCATTTCGGCTAGTGAGCCGAGCTTTAGCCAATCAGCGAGTACTTTCCCCTTATTACATCATCTCCCCAAATAGAAACTCAATCCATTTCAAGAAAAGCCTGGCCTTGTGTGCTGTGGATTTGTGTAGTCTTGTGAAGAACACAACATGGACAAGACAGAGGAAATAATCATCCTTGTGGAGAAGAAATCCCATACTATATTACAAAACCGAAAGACTTCCTCTGTGTCACTGTTAGACTCCATGATTGCAAATGACAATATGTTATCTCTGACGGACAATTCAGCCTTGAAAGCCGGACGTTTTCTATTTGAACGGCAAAACGCGGATATGGATGTTGGTGCGGATGCGGATACGTTTAAGGATACGTATGTAGTATGAACCGAGCTTTAACCCCATTCCATTTCATGTCATTATTTACTGGGCCATCGTGGCTCCCAAGGTACTGTGACTACAAGAGCAAACACGGCCAACTGTAAAGCGTTTACAAGGATTTGGTGACGGGGTGTAGTAACTCCGCTAAAAATCGTTGCGTTAATATAAGAGACAGACCACCAAATATTTTCCAACTGACATTAAATTAACATGAACTCCAGACCACCATTAAAGATACCTTCCCGCGTACAAACTGGTTGATCTGATGATATATTTGTCCTAAAAACATATTTAAACTAATAATCTATTTAATTGCCAGGCTGCCAATTAGTGGCACCTCTTATTTTGGTCTTGTGAGTGCACTATTGCTGTTTTTCAGTGAATCCAGTATTTTTCTAGTAAGAATCGGTGTCTCCACTTTTCATCCAAATGTTTATTTGAATAGCCACCCGATAAATATTTTTGTGGGAAGGTATCTTTAAGTTCCACATTGACTCAAAGTCAATTCTGTTCCAATCTAATTAAAATACAGGGCCCTTATTCACGAAAACTTATACTAAGATACAATCGAAATTTTAAGAAATACTGCAATTCGATTGGCTGGCCAGTAAAATCAATTTGCATATATCCAATAAAGTTGCAGTTTTTCTTAAAATTTCGGTTGTAACTTAGTTTAAGTTTTCGTGAATAAGGGCCCAGATCTATACTTCGTTTCGGTTTTTTTTTATACTTCCGATGGCCTCTGCTACATGAAAAACTGGCCAGTTGTAGTGGGAGGTCGCGTCAGGGGTCATATGGGCTACATCTGACCCTATGATGTCAGATATTTGATTAACCAGTCAGTGTTGATGTTTCTAGTAGGATACCCACATTCGCGTGCATCGCATGCCAATGGCTAATCCCTCACATCAATCAGAACGCGGGTTATATAACAACTCTTCCAGATCCTAGTGTAGTAAAAACAAGTAAAACGAAATTCTGACCTATAAAAAACGAAACGAAATAGGATATGTGTTTTGATCAGATTGATTCTGTTCTCAAACTTTTTTCAAAATTTTAGTTGGCCTGTGCGCTGTTCAAAACAGACAGCAACAAGTGGCCATGTCTTTGCTCTAACTTGCGTAGGAGGTTGATCACTGAAATTTTGAAATGCACAAATATGCCTCTAAGCAAGACGTTGCTCCATCGGTGGCAGAATTCCACCCAACAAAACTTTGAGAAAAGCCAGTCAAAGAGACGAAAATTAACTAAGAACCCGACACAATTATAAAACCTAGCAGATTTTAAGCACACGAGTTCCCCGTAAAATATAAAATGCGGAGAGAGAAACATTAGTCCCGAAATTATCTGCCTGTAGTTTGTGTCGAGTGGACGTAAACCCTGTTTCTCTTTTTCAGAGAATTATAATATATGTTATTGTATTTACTGTGCATGCTAACCAACTGACCTGCCCATGAAATAATTTATTTAACGGATATTAACTCATTTATACATAATCAGTATTACTATATAGCGTCATTGCCTGCCTTTCCCCGCAGTAGTTGAAGTTGTAGACAGATGACTAGAGGAGTAAGTAGAAAGCTATATAGATAATTAGTTAACCTATCACGTAAGGCGACAAATTGAGATAAAACACATAATATGTATTTTCTTAAAGAGGTTTTGGAATCTGTGAATAGGTCGGTTAATAAATTAAAAAGTCGAATAAAAAGAAACATGTGCAAAAAAGTAAATGTAATCTTGGAAAAAAAATCTAAACTCGCTGCTCCCGGTGGAAACAGCAACTTTATCTTATATAAAGATTGGTCACACACAAAAATATAATGATCATATTCACCAGTTTTATTTCAACTGCACTGGTTGGTTATTGTTTGAGCGAAATACTTTTATTGACTTTTAAACGTTTAACGATATGGCACTTATAAACATTCTAGAACTTTACGGTCATCCACTGACATTTTTTCATTACTGGAAAAAAGGGCCAACCTTTCAAGTTATGGAGGGAAAACTTTTTCGTTTTAAGTACGAAAGCAGTTGAATTCCACGCCCTTTAGCACCCGCTGTTGCGCCGCTTGAACAACTTTTAAACCTAAACTTAGAACTATTTTATTCCAAGAGGCTTTTAATTATTAAATTAATCCTAAATCCTACCCATTGTCTGTATTTTTCAGCTTTTATAAATATTTATATTTAACTAATTTACAGATGTTTATACTTTACTGGTTTCATTGATATTTATACTTTACTGGTTTCATTGATATTTATACTTTACTGGTTTCATTGATATTTATACTGGTTATATCGATATTTATATTTTACTGATATTTATTTATTTTTTACTGATTTTATAGATATTTATTTATTTTTTACTGATATTTATTTATTTTTTACTGATTTTATAGATATTTATTTATTTTTTACTGATTTTGTAGATATTTATATTTCCAATATAAGCGCACCTGAACACGTATGTGAACGATAGTGCTATATAAGTGTTATATAATAATAATAATAAATAATAGCAATTTAATCAAACCCAATATTACTTTATCAGAAACGTAAAATGTTACACTGTGGCTTTATCAGTTTTTGGACAAAGGCATTGACGATGCGTGGATGAAGAAGATTGTTCATTCTTTTTAAGCTTTTTAAAGGGTTTAAAAAACTTCTCGAAATCGTGACTGAGTTAATTTATTCGATTATTTCATAACTTAAATCGCCCTTCCGAGTATTTTTAAATACCACGAAGACTATTCTGGTGTTTTTTATTTAGAACCAACTGGGATACTGAAACTGACACGAGTGAATTTTGCCAGCACAGTGGTGTGTCTGCCTACTCTTAGTTGATGGCAACAAAATCCGAGGTCCCATATACATACTGGCATGCACGTAAAAGAACCCTTGACAGTTAAAATTCGAAATAAATGGTATGAAATTGTATGACTGCGATACAGAACTTGAGTTCAGCAAAATTTTTTAACAAGCGGCTGTACAGATATGAGCACAGTTTGCAAGAGATAGGCGGAGAATGGAAAAACAGAAGGTGTCAAACCCATTCTTGATTGGCGTGTAAAGAACATGCTATATTTGGGGCGGTATTTAGAATGGAATACATTTTGTGGCTTCTAAACGTGATTAGGGGCCATAATCCAGAAAGTTGCTGTCAGATGCGTGCCAATTTGGAATCCATACGACAATTGTGGCGTATAATAAACATACATTTCAAGTTCGAGTGAAATCGATTATTCGTACAACCAGGGGAAGTAATATATGAAGTTACGGTCCAATAAGCGCCAAAATTCATATTTTTAGATTTAATAAAAATTGTGACCTCTTGAGTGGCCACAAACAGGTTCGATGGCATAATGTGGCGTATATAATCTTGTCCATAATAGAATTTAACTTGAATTCCGAAGAGTTATATTTCTATTTCGCGGTCACAGTTTTTTTTTACTGATTTGGGTCTTGCATGGGTGACACTGCTGCTGGTGGCCGTAATATGGGCTTTGTTTTTTTTCTCTTTTCAGACAGGAGTTATAGCAAAACGACCATGTATCTGGCTATTTATGATTATGAAACTCAAAATATTGGAGACATCGCATTAACGAAAGGGGATCAAATAGACAGGGTTAAGGATGTCGGGTGTGGGTGGATGATCGGTCACAATATTACAACTAATATGACGGGACATTTTCCAGCTGCTTATGTTCAACTGTCTTCTGAGTGGAAAAGGAGATTGACCTCGATTACTTCTAGAAAAAAGAATTCTCCGAAAAACGACACCACTGCCCAAATGCCCAAGAGGACAATTCCAGTTCCCGTGAACGAAAAACATAACATGGAACCAATAAAAGACCATATTATGTTAAAATCATCAGAGAAGGATAATCTGAAAAGAAGATCAGACACCAAGTTAGTTAAAGACAAGCTTCATCCTTTGGAAAGATTTCGGAAAAAAATCACACCACAAGACAAAATTAAACGTCGCCGACTGAATGTGGCTTTAGGATTTGGTACCGGATTACTTTTAGGAACAGTCCTCTTCTTTGCATTGTTTTACAGTTTCCATTACACTTTGCTGGTATCTGGAATCATAACTGGAGTATCTACTTTTCTTCTTTGCGTTGGGTTGGCCTTTTCAAGTCGGTGTCGGTGTATCATTTTATTGGTATTGCCAAGTCTCGCTACTGGAAAGGGTCGAGCTGCATTCTTGTCCCTTATAACTGGGTTTCTCCTCATGGGACCAGTGATGAACATTACACGGAATGCCAATGAAGTTGCTGCTAGTATGGCATGTATTACAGAACTAGCCTACAACCAGAGTCAAGTACTACAAGATGCACTCAAGAAACCATTAGAAGAAGTTGAGGAGCAGGTAAAAGAGGGCGTTGAAGTCGTAAAAGCATATGCTTCTGAGATAACACGGGAACTTGACAAAGCAAGAAATGCATTAATGTCTGCTGAAAATACCGTGACAGATGTGGTAAATGGTTTTAAAAACGTGAGTTACTTTCTCTAATTCAAAGAATTGTAAGTTCTGACAATGCAATATATTCCCCGCATACAAATTAACATTAAATTTGAATCACATCCCGAAGTTTCTCCGTGGTAATTTTGGGAAATAATATATGCTATGTGTGCTATCAAATCATCGACATGTTATTTATAGCCAACAATAAGATTAATCATATTAATCACCCTATCCCAGTACAATGAAGTTTCTCCGAAATATTTGTTGCAATTTTATGTAATAATATAGATTATTTGTGCTTTATCAAATAATTGGCATTATTAATTAGAGCTAATATTAATATTACATTTGAATCAAATAACAGCTATCCATTAAAGTTTCTCAGAAAATATTAGTGGTAAATTTAGAAATTATATATGGTTGTGCTGTAACAAATAATTGGCATTGTAGTTATATCTAATATTTTGGTCCTAGTCTTGATATTTTTGTTAAAGCGTATAAAGGCAACATTATATTATTGTTCCAAAAAAGGAAATCGTAAAACTGACAATTCCACGGCCCCTTCGCATCTACCATTTATCACCAGAAGGTTTCAACCTCGGATCATTCAGGTATACCACTGAATATGTTTCGCATACTATCTAATACAGCCAGGACAGAGTGTATATTGTTTCATGGAAATTATTATTATTGGCAGAGATTTTAGAGCCAGCACGGACAGCTCTGCTGTTGTTCAGCATATTATGGCGCTGACAAGCCCTCGTATATGTTTTCCGATCTGTACATGACCTTGTTTTAAAATGATTTGAGTCTCGAAATTCTTTAAGAAATCGACAAGCTTTACGTAACGTTATGAGAGAGCATAATAATTATGTCAATCAAACTAATGATCAGAACATACTTTAATATTCCTCTACTAATCAAAGTCACCTGGTGTGAAATTGCAATTCATTGAAAAATATCTGTCGGGCATTTTATTGCTTGTATCAAGATTTCCTTCAAGTTTTTGATATTGTAACAATGAAGTAATTAATTGTACATGGCAGTGAGGTCGGCATATTTTCCCTATCCTATCTTTGTGGAGATGCCAAGACCAGTAAAGAGCCCCAAAATGTTTCGGCTTGGCTGCGGTCGGCCTCACAGACTTCAGAAATTGCTGTATATTTTGGATAGAGCTAGCTCTGTTGCTCTATAAATGACGTTATCCCAAATTTCACAGAAAATATACCAGTTATTCCTGTCTACGACTCAGATCAAAAAGGCTTGCTGGAATCCAATTTTTGGAGCAGCGGTGGCTGAGTGTTAACTGAGTATTTTCTGTCGTGGTTTCACCAAGTCAGCGGTGCAGACCGGCGGGCCTGGCAGTTAAACATGTAATCGTTCCAATGGGACGAACAACCGTGGTCCCGTGTACATATTGACGTGCACGTAAAAAAAATTGACAGTAGAAATTCGAAAAAAGTAGGTGTAGTTCCACTGTCCCGGCATAGTTTTCCTCATAGCACACTGTATTAGCCCAATCTGCGCAGAAAAGTAAAACGCTAAACCCCATTTCATTTCTGTTAAATTTTCTTAAAACATTATATTGAATTGATCTTATATTTTAGAAATGTGTTTCGAGTGTCAATTCCGGATTAAACGAGTGCATGAGAGGTTCTAAAAAACTTAAACAAGATTGCCACCGTTCTCTTGATCCCTTCAAAATGGCAACGAAAGATGTTAAAAATCTTGTCAATACAGTAACGGACTTTTTCCGTGGACGTCGTCGAAGAGATGCGTTTTCTACAAATGGTTATCTTGACCTTAACAGGTATGAACATTATTAGTTTAATTATTAGTTTTCATTTATCCACTACTATGTTCGTAGATTTATGCCAATCAAAGATATATTCTCTTGGAAAGGGAGGCTATACTGTGGATTTATATATCTATTGGCGTGCAGACATGGCGTCAAACAGTAACTCGGGTTTAAAAACGTCATATTCGGGCTCGCACAGTCTCTTGATTTGCCGTTCGTTTGAAACTGGTAGTACCGGATCTAGGGGTGGCAGATTAGGACACATTTGGGAGTCTCATCATTTTGGGATACAAGACTGTGAATTGATATAGCATTTTATTGTTGATTGTTTGCATTTAAGTTTGGAACTTATGTTTTAATACAAAAATTGTGCAATATTTATATTTTATTTAACTTGTGTTACTCGCCAAGAATCAGAGCGCACCAAATCCAATTGAGTCGTATCGTCTGAAGAAACCCAATCGAAAGTTAAATGTGCGCAGATAGTAGTTGGCTAGGCATGAGCGAGAATCGGCTATTATACATGTACTTTTCATTCGAAGCTAGCCATACATTGGTTGCTTTGGATTGTGTCCGCCTACTTCTGGAATATTGTGGCGCCTCTACTGCTCATGTTATCTGTTCTCTATTACTCTTTGACCGCGACAAATCGTTCGATACGCTTCGCAATACCTACGAAAAGCTATTTTGGGCGTATTTCTGTTGCTCAACAACCTCTTTTTCTGTTTTGTTTATTGATTTTTATTTGATTATGTGTCATTTCAGAACAAAGCGTCAGTCGGGTGGTATTGGACGAATATGTGATATATTTTTCGTTGGTGATCAGATTTGTGGCGCGTTTAAAACTATCAATGTATGTTCAATCGTATCATTTCCAAAAGATATAATTAGTGGCGCATTTCGAATTTTTAACGATGCATTTAAGTTTTATGCCGAGTTGCTCGACGTAGATTTTATTAGTTCTGGGCAGATTGACAGTGGGGCAAATGCTTCACAATCAGCCGCCCAAATAATCAGTAATATCCGATCTGAGTTAAAATCTAAAATAGATAAGGCCACATACTACATCAATATTCTAAATAGAGTGGTATCATTATCCGTAATTCTGCTTATTATAAACGCCTTTCTGTATGAAAGGCAGTACCTATCCAAAATATCATTTGATAATTTCTATATTACATCTTATTTTAAAATTATTGATCGGCAACGAAAGGACAATGGTAAAATATCCATATTGCCCCTAAAAAAGAAAGAAAGAAAAATTTACACTGAATCGCGATCCTTTAAGATGTCTTCAATTGAATTAACCAGATGCAAAACGGGGTTAGCCCAGGTCCTTCTGCATGCTGTGATGTGTGTTATGTTGGTGCTCTTTGATTATTTGCTTTATTATATACTAGATCTTCTCAATCGTCATGGCGATGTTCAGTTCGTCTTTACTGGGCAGTCCAAACTCAACATTCAGATCACTGGAAAAGGACCGATTGCTTTGCTATTTAAGACTCTCACGGGCGATATTCGAGTATCTCAGACGTACAATTCGGTCGTTGATATAAATACCTGCCTACCCAAACCCAAGGATCCGAATTTCTCTTTTCTCTACGTTTTTGGGGGACTTTACATGGCCGCCCTGTTGCTTGTTTTCCTTCAAGGTTATGGTAAACGATTAATGTATTTTATCGCGGCCTTTTTCTATCCCGAGAAAGAACAACAGAGGGTTAACTACCTCTACCGAAGAATTTTAGTTAAGAGGAAAGTCTTCCTTAAAGAAGCAAAACAGATGATTCTCTCTAACGCAGTTGGTAGCAATTTTGATGATGGACATAATTTATGCGGAGGGCTTGCTTCTCGATTTCCATTTTGTAGAAAATCGAACAAAACCTGTACTAACTGTGAAGTGTCAAGTGAAGATATCAGTGCTTGTAGAAATGAGAAATGTGGCGCATTTTATTGTGAGGAATGTTTTGTAGAATTTGGCAGGAGTTGTCCTTTATGTACAAATGATGAAGACGATGAAGATGTATATGAAGTACTTGGCCTACGTGAGAAAACAACTAGGGCGGTGAAATCACCGGATTTACCATGAAGTAGGGGTATCCTGTATTGTAAACGATTTTGATTATTTGGCGCTAGGAGTAATAGGATACGCCTACTTTATGAGGTTCACTCACACCTGTCAGACCATAAGATAACTAATTCTGATAATTTCAAATGAAAAACATTTTTAAAGGAAAAAAAACGAACCATCAATTCGCCGATGTATTATTATATGAATACTATTTCAGAGAAACAAACTAATATACTATTGCATTTGCTTTCGTAATTATAGGCCTAATGCATTTTATCTGGTTGATGTTAAAGAACCACATTGCCCTTTAGTATCGATGTTACACTATTTAATCCCAATTGTAACCATAAAGTATGTAATGTTTAAACTTTTCGATTGATATTTATGTTGTTATTGCTCTTGCTTCATTAATTTTGTTCAATTTTTGTTATTTTCATGCAAACTGGATGAAGTGTTTAGCCCAAGTGGATGAAACTGGTAGTGGTTTTATCACTAAGATATGGTTCCATATTTAAGAATAAAAATAGTTAGAACTCATTGACATTGAATACCGCTCGGGTTATTCAATAGTTCAAGAGCGAATATCCCTGCGCAAGTATTCCACGTTATTCACCAATAACGTTAAAATTCATCATAGGTTCCGCCCTTTTTTATACGCCCACATTTTTATGTGGACGTATATTATTGTCGTCGCCCCTAACCCCTATGAAGGTTGTGGACCCTCCAAAGATCACAATTTTCTTCTGATTTTGATAAAACTTGAAATGTAAGTTTATTACCCAAAGATCTTGGATTCTTTCGATATTCGCGCGTATCGGATCGTAACTTCCTGAATTATGGCCCTTGATTGTACAAAAAAATCACGTTTTTAGCTTGCGGTCCCTGTAGAGGTCACAATGTTTATCCGATTTTAAAAAAAACCCAAGAAACGTGTGAATATATCATCATTACACACGAAGATCTTGGTTCCTTTTGATAATCATCACACATATCCGAACGTACCTTCTTGGATTATGGCTCCTGATTATTTGAAAAATTGCATTTTTAGCTTGCAGATTTTCTAGAGATCTCAATTTGTTTCGCCGATTTTAAAAACCGTTTGAATATATCACCATTCCACCATAATGAAGGTTGAATTCGGATTTCTGGAAAAATCAAAATGAAACTGCCCGACAAAATGGCCGCTCTCTGTAGGCCATTTGTGTAAAAGTATGCAATACGAAGGCTGTGGACCCTCTAGAGGTCACAATTTTTATCCGATTTTGATGAAACCAAAAACAGATCTTTATTAATATATCACAAAGATCTCAGTCCCTTTTGATATTTGCGAATTTCATACCATAACTTTCTGGATTATTGCCCCTGATTGTACATAAAATCCTGCTTGACAGCCGTTGTTTCTTTCTTTTTTTAAAAAAATTGTAGTTTGATAGTAGTGACGTCATTACAGTTTGACGTAATTCTGAAAGTGACGCCATTCATTCTGGACAAAAGTAATACGTGTCCAAGCCACTGAATACAACCATAGGTTATTCAATGGCTGTATTCAAAGACTATACAGACATTGAATACAGTCATTGAATAACCTATGGTTGTATTCAATGGCTTGAAAACGAACTACTTTTGTCCAGAATGACGTCACTTTCAGAATTATGTCAACACTAGGCAACTACAATTTTTGGTTTTCGTCCAAGTACATGTACAAGAAAGGGGATTTGCGAATCATCACTACAGATGTACGGCCCTAAATTGGTGCGACAGACATCAGTCCCTCGGACTCCGTGCGTGACCTAGGAGTGATGTTTGATACAGATGGAATGATGGCATCTCAAATTTCCAATACGTGCAGTGCGGCTTCGTTTGGCTTATGGCGAATAGGGAGAATTCGAAAACTATTGGATCAGTCTGCTGCTGAGAAATTGGTTCATGTTTTCGCGTAGATTTCTGTAATAGTCTATTGCATGATCTTCCTGACACAACACTGAAGATACTGCAAAGAATTTGAAAATTCTGCAGCACGGCTTGTGACTCGGACACGTCTCCTACCCCCGTTCTTCGAGACCTTCATTGGCTTCCCATTGTACAAAGATGTCGCTTTAAAATTTTATGTTTAACCTTTAAATTAATTTCCGACCCTTCCGCTCCTGCGTATTTAACAGAACTTATTTGCACGCCAACACCGAAAGATCATCAGAAGCTGTCAGACTCAACTTGCCAAATATGAAGTCCAACAAAACATATGGGGATAGAGCATTATGCACAGCGCACCTTAGGCTTGGAATGAATTGCCTGTTAAAATTTAAAATATTGAAAAATATGAGTCCTTTAAAGCGTCGTTAAAAACGTTTTTGTTTAAAGAATGTTACAACCAATTCTAAATGTTTAGCAATGTTGAAATAATTTGCTTCAACATTCTGCCAACAACATTGTAAAGCGCGTTGAGATATTATTTGTATATTGTAATGCGCCATAAATTATTATTGTTATTATTAATAATTCTACACTATTATTCTAGTCAACTAGATATAGGATTCTATTATATAAATTATTTTTTTTTCCATAAACAATAAATGTTGTCTTATGAACCATTACTGATCTTCCTCAGGCAGAATATATAGAATAAAGTTGTTATTTGACAGCGAATCTGTTGAATTAATAGTTCTTTTCCTTTTCCTTTTCCATCTCCGGTAAATATATACCGATTTTAAGAACGGTGTTAGGGTCAGTTGTAAATAAACAAAATGACAGATCTAGTTTGTGGGTGGAAATCCGTTTCGCTGATGCGTTTGTCAATGACTCTTGACCTGTGGTTTATCAGACTTATTTAATGTATGTCATAATATACTCTCAAGTCATACTAAACGGTTTCATTGGGACTGTTTACTTACTGTTGTAAGCAGATACATCCGACAAACTATTTAGTAAAACATCTAGGTGGTCAAAATTATACCAAATGATTGGAACATTCTTAGCTTTTTGTACGTAAAACAGTATAATCCAAGGTATACTAAATATATATATATATATAAAAAGTCATTAGCTACCTATCTAGTATATTCAGATGTTATAATGCAAGAAAATAAGACACAAGTCATACAGTTTTATAATGAATGTTTAAAACTGCCCTTGTCTTTATTCGCCCGGTCATTGTAGAGAACTAGGCCGTTAAACTATATTTCATTCATTTATTCATTATAAAACTGTATGCCTTGTGAATAGGTACGGTGTAATAGTGGTAGATTATATTTTTTTTATGTTTATTCATTGATTTTTATGTATTTTTAGATATGTCTATAAACAGCTTACTTTAAACATTGAATTCAAATTGAACTAACACTGATATTATCTCTTCGTATGCAATTGCCGCTAAAATAAATAATTAATTTTCCCTTACTTTGTCTCAGCATTTTTGTTCTAGAATTTGAGAAAAGGAATCAAATTTGCAAGTTTATAGCAATATTATTCATATTATAGCGAAGGGGTTGAGGATGTAAACTGTCTTCGGGCACAGTAATCATTGCGTAGGTGGTTACATTTTGACCCCAATCAGTATCAAATCCTCCAAGTAAAGAACTTTAAATGATCAACCCCCTTTTATATTTTGACGAGAAGACAGAACAATATACTATTTGCATATAAAAATTAAAACAAACGGAATGTTGGGAAAAAGTCATAGCATATAATATGATTATATAACAACGAGGCCAATGGAGGCAGACTATCATTAAATTTCACCATCAAGTTCCTTCTATTAATAGTCTATCTTCTCATTTCTCCAATATAGCTTCGGGTCCCCATTGCCAATGGTGCGTGGCGACAGAATTAACAACGAACAGTGTCCAGTCGTTCGGATGGCACGATAAACCGTGTACAAATTGGCGTGCACGTAAAAGAACCCTTGACAGCTGAAATTCGACATAATAGTACGTCGTGGTGCCGCTGTTCGTGCAAAAGTTACCCCATAGCACACTGTATGGTGTATGCCCGTCTTCAATAGCTCACGCGGTTCAGAACAGCGGGTCGTTAAACTCCATTTCATTACATTTGTCTACTTTGTTATGGCAATTTGTGTTGAATCTTTAGCCTAGAATTGGTATTATTGATGGTTTAGAGCCAACAGGATACCTTAGTTGAGAGGTTGTTTACTCTCACAGGTACAGCGGATAGTTACATGTTTTAATATGCTACTTCAGATTGTGTATCTCAAAATTTCACTGGTCAACCACATACAACCTTTGGAGTAAAGTCATGACTAGTTTTCTCTCGGTAATCAGACCAACGGAAATTTGACATTAAATTGAAATCAACATCAATGGAAATTTAATAGTGGTCTGCAACCATCGGTGGAAGTCTAGTTGTCTCCCTTCCACCAGTAATGAGGAATTAAGATGTACCGTATTCTTCCCAAAGAAGTTGAAAAAGAACTGAAATTTTTGAATCTGAAATTTTTAAGTGCACCCCCAGCTGACCTGAACGCGTTTACCCAACAAAGTCTATCCAACTGAATTATAAAAACCTTGAATAATTGAGACTCAAACACATCATATTATGGTTTTCTGTGTTCGAAATTAATATGTAATTTCGGAGACGAGACGGAAAATCCCCTCCCCTATATGACAGATCCATTGTCTTTGATGGGCACCAGCCAAACTTCATACTTATCAAATTTCGTTGAAATCAATTCAATGGTCTAGAAGATGTCGAAAATACCTGACAATTTATAAATTTGCACTGAACATCCCCAAAAATATGTAAATTTGCCATGAACATACCCGAAAATATCTCAATTCGCCCTGGCCACATCCATATGGCTCATTTGATCTAGCAACGCCATTTGAACTAATCCGAAGAAGTCTTCCCAGCCCCTATATCCCTACCAAATACAGGTATATAAAATGCTGTGTGTTATCCTATTTCTTTCCAGGTCAAAGTATCTTTATCGTTATCTATATTTAGATAAAATGCAATGTGTTGTCTCATATTCATCCAGTACGTGGCTATGAATTGTGGTGTTAATTTCTTCTTCAAAGCAATTCACATTTCACATTTGTAAAGATAATCATATTTCCATACTACTCCATGTAGCTATGGAACGATGGTCTTATCATTAATGTTTAATCGACAACGCAGTACAGCTGACCAGCATAACATAGAACAAACTCTACGTACATACAAAAAGCCAATCTAAAAGTTGCATTTGTTTTGGTAAGTTCTTTAAACTGTACGTTTTAAAATTAACTCCTGAATTAGAGATACGTACTCCAACCGAGAAATTGAAGGAAATAAAAACTACCAGAAAATTCTATCTGGATTCAATCCATTAAATCATAATTTAGATCCTTTTTTGCCCATTTTGTGTGATTGGAATCGATGTAACATTGTTGGAACTGAAATTTTCTATCCGGTTATGGTGAACATTAATGATTTTGAGATGAATCTGGAACTTAATAAATAACATTTCTACTGAAGGTTATTGTAACCCAGAAAGCGTAAAACAAGAGTAAGCTCCCAATTAGTAAACTAGTAAGTGTGGCCTAAATAGTAACTTTTGTCATTAACGCTTTCGTGCCGATTCCGCGGGTTTTTTGGTTTGTTTTGGGTTGTTTTCTTTTTTTTTTTTGGAGGGGGGGGGGGATCAATAATTCAAGTCTATATATATTATATAAATTTGTTCGCAAACCTTTTTATTCTCTGTATAAGTCCGTACCTATATTGATAAATTGATTTATGTCCAGTACGTGTGGCCATATTAACGATATAGGCTGTGTTTGCATTGAACAGCTGATCGAAAGCGTGTAACTATGTTTTCTCTCCAGAATCAATATTTAAACTGACCATGTGATCAACGAAATCAGTTTTCGAGTAACAACCAAGAAAGCAACGCGCGGCGATTTGTGTATGGAGAAACGTGTCAGTCAAACATTAAACTATTACAAACGTACAATATTCATTTTATTCCATTCTAGCACACCATAGTAATCCAATACAATGGCACGCGGCCTATAGTTGAACATTGACTAGCTATTTAAAGAACCGTGGCTTGTAATTGTAGGAAGCCAACTACGTTGAATATATAGCTGTTAATGGTCAATATATATATATAAAAAAATATGCACGATGGATCTATAATTATCAGTTAAAAAGGTAAGACTTCTACAGTTCTTTCATTGAAAATAGAAAATCTGATTATGCCCATTCAAGTATGTAATGACCCCATTCTTCTCGTAGACGCTTGATGTGATGAAGCATCGGTTCCTTTTGTTGACATTTTACTGCTTGTGTTACAGCTGTTAAGGATTAGAGTCCGGCTACTGTAAAGCTTTTACAGACATGGGTTAAAAATACTTTTACAATAACAAAATGTCTTCTAGTTCAGCACCAATACTTTGGAACGGTTCAGAGCTAATTACCATTAATTAACCGAACTGCATTACGGCTAGTACGTGTCCCTCAGCAAGAAAATCCCATAGCATAATAAATACAATGGCAGTTTTCTATATAGAAAATCAATAGTTTGTTTTTTTGTTGTTTTTTTTGTTAGATCCTTCTATTCCCTAGATGTATTTTTTATTACTATTATTGTTATGTAACGTTGCTTCTAGAGAGACTGGGGGGGATATACCATTTTCTATTAGATTGCTATATATAGAATTTGGGGAGTGCCATGGAGGGGGTTGGGTGTAGCTAACATCGCTGCCAAATATTTTACAATATCTATATGGACGTATGCTGTAGTCTTTCTCGCAGATTTATGAGAATATTTACAGGAAAATATTCCAATATTTGTAGATAGATAATTATGTCTGTGAGAATGTATTTCAATGATATTTGTAGCATTCTATTTGGGATTTAGGTCCAGTGCATTTTGAGAGAGAGAGAGAGAGAAATTGGGTTTAACGTCCACTCGACACAAACTAGGTCATTTCGGGACTAACATATGGTTTAATTTTATTTAAATAAATCGCTTGCGCGTAGGGGTCTTTAGCAGTAGGAGGAAACCGGAGGACCCGGAGAAAACCCACGAGGTTGGACAGGCGACCCTACTCCTTGCCACGTACAACCGGGGATTCGAAACCACGCCAGTCGACTCAATGACAGACTTTATGATACAGCGCGCTCACGCTAACCATTCAGCCATCCAACCCCCCCCCCCACTGCATTTTGATGTAGGGGAGATATGGCTATATAATTCTATTGATTTTTATTGATTTTTATTTTGTAAAAATGTAGAATTGGCCCATGATTTCTTTGAAATTTGGGACGTCATTTTTTCTCTCAGTATAGATTTGAATTCTGTTGTTGGTCAGAAGCTTGACAGGTTTACTTCATATAACTAAAATATAAGGAAGGCAAAATAGTTAATGAAAGAAAAAATCACATATTGAGCTTGAGTTGATATTGTTATACAGAGAAAAATAATAAAATGCACTCATATTTTTAGCTTTGATCAGAGACTGAACATTATTGTATAGCCTTCTTTTCATCAGTTTCTTGTTTAATCATAACTAATTTTATTCAATTACAAGTACTATAAACATGGACAAGAAACCGAGCATGATGTCATCACCGCCATCTTGGAATTGTGACGTCATATCAGAAACCAATGCCTGGCAAATGATGCGCAGTTTTAAGAGAAACAAGCACGACAAGTTTCATGTCGATTGTATTTGATTGCCTTAGACTATTTTTCGAAAATAGTCGGCCCCGCCCCGCCCCCTCCCACCGCCGCGAAAAAGATGAGTAGCGCCTATTTAATTCTGAAATAGAAACAGAATAGACTTGTGCGATTCACGAGCCATGGTATGCTTACCCTTTTGAAACACCTGATACAGCCATTCAAATTATATGAATCGATTTTATGTTGCCAAGTCCATAACAACAGTTAAACTGTTGAATTGATTATTTAACTATTGATTCTTTGGTTACGATGTTCGTTTTGGTATTCCCGTATTTAACATCGCGCCAAAATAATATCCTGGGTCATTCCAACAATGATATTTATAAAAATGCAAAAGGTATTTAAATTTTCGACATCTGTGGTGTGTGTAGCCTAAAGGAGAGCAAATAAGTACAAATACCTTGGCAGCTGTCTATTTATCTTAAAGAGAAACGTGTACACCTACGTCACAGATGTAAATAGCACATTTTATGCAATCTAATGCAAGCTAAGTACGGAAAGTAGCCTACATCTGACATACGACAGATTGATAATACGTTTTAGAACATTGATGAAAATGAAAACGCGTCGGTTTATCGGGCGGTTAGCATAATGAACACGCGACCAGAACGTCCCGGTATCGAATCTCTAGAGAGTTTTCAAAACCTCGATTACATTTGCCAAGTACAAAATGGACTGATATTGCAAAAATGATTAACCGGGGTATGCATGAAAAATTTAAAAGTTAAACACTTCATCTAAAGTCTTGATTTTAAATTTCTCCATTTTAAAAGTTTGTTTATAAATATATTTTACCTTAAGTAATGAGACTATCAATTATTTTCAATATGAGTTCAAATGAGATATTTAGAATTTGACTTTTAATATTTCGGTAATGTCGGACTTATAGAGAGAGTCCACTCGACACAAACTAGGTCATTTCGGGACTAACATATTCTTTTAATTTTATTTCAATAATTCGCTTGCGCGTAGGGGTCTTTAGCAGTGGGAGGAAACTGGAGGACCCTGGGAAAATCCACGAGGTTGGACAGGCCACCCTACTTCTTGTTACGTACAACTGGGGATTCGAAACCACGCCAGCCAGTTGACTCAATGAAGGCCTTATGATACAGCACGCACGTGCTAATAATTCGGACATCCACCCCCACCCCCGCGTCGGACTTAGGCCTATAGTCCCGACATTCAAAAATAAAGGTTAGAGACAAGAGCTGAAGAACATGTACACAAGGAAACGTACTTTTATTTAAAGGCACAAGTCTGGTCGTTCGAATATATGTTAAAAGTAAAATATGATGTACTAGTTTAATATGGGGATTGATGGTACTGAATAATTAAGCACGTCTGAGTAAACAAGTACGATACCAATGGACCAGGATCCGAGGATGACGTCATTGTCGCCATCTTGGCATTGTGACGTCAAAAATCGAGATCCGTTATTGGATGCACAATTGTCGAAGGAACATGCCTGCAAAGTTTCAAGTCATGATGTTAATCGTCCATGAATTGGCGGTGCCTTGGACTTTATTCGAAGAAGAAAAACAAGAAGAGTAGCGCTTGGGGACCTGTAATAGTTATATTATTGGTATTTCTAATTTGTCACCCAATAATACATTCTACAGTAGATATCGCTTGTGTGAAAAATTTCATAATCTACTGCGATATCTGATATCTCCTCTTTTTTTTATTACAAATAAACTATTTTTATTTAATTGACCTTGAAGGAAACTCTGGGTCAATATAAAGGTCTTTGCAATGGTAATGTAATCAGGTTCAGTAAAATCTATCTTTTATCTATAGTGAAATCTATCTTTATTTATTTGTGTATGCAAGAAAGGATTGGGTGATAAATAAAATCTCCTACTCGTCTTTTCTAATATCAAAAAATATCAACACTCGTCGATAAAAAAAAAACTAAAAAAAAACTTAACCCTGAGTTTGTTTTACTTTATCGACGAGTGTTGATATTTTTTTGATATTAGAAAAAACGAGTAGGAGACTCTCTATTTATACAATGGTCATGACTGTGGTTAGACTTCATCGATTTTAATAATTTTTAGATCTAATGTTAGAGGTCTATTAATTAACATATGTATGATCATAAAGCTACATTTAACGTTTCATCATAGGAATGTTGCTAAAAAAAATATTCAAATCCATGAATTATAACTTTAGTTATGACCATTTAAAGCTTCACTTGATTTTTATTTATTTCACACCACCATATTGTTGTGTCTTAGATAAGCAAAGAAACAATAAGTCTGCTACCTTTTCGCCTAAGTCATCCCGTTGTTCACGGTGTGCTTATTTACATAATAAGAACAGTCGTCACATAAAATAATACGTTTTTTCTATATGTAAACTATCGGGATTGTTTGTAAATATTGATGTATCAGAATTAATATATTTGAATTTTAGCAATTATATTGAATTTAAACTCGATACTCATATTTAATTAAAGTAGGACTGAAGCAAAACTAAGACTGATGTATACAACCATTGTAGATACAAGCCATATACCTTCTTAATCGCTAAGGTCATGACTAATCCATGATATTATATTAAACTATGAAACAAAGGGTGGTAGATTGACCGATTACAGAGTTCACGATAAGATTGTACGCAAATACCTTAACAATGGCATTCGGTTCATCCAACATTCACTGTATAGTCGAAGGTGAAGGTAATTATGTCAATGACTTTTTTGACTCGATAAATTTGCCGAATACACCTTATTACGAACAAATGGGGACATGGCTTATCACAAATGAGGACGTGACAATCACAAAATGAGGACGTGACCTACTTGATAAACCTTCATCTTCATCGCGCAGCTAGGATACCAACCACAAACCCCTTAAGAGATTAATGATTTTGTTGGGTCAATGTATTTGAACTTCGAAATTGTCAAAATAAATTCATTCCATTCTATATATTATACGACATTGTGGATATAACGTCAGAAAATACACGAAATTTTTTCCGGACGTTCGTCCCGTGTTTCAATACTTTGTTTCTAATTTATTTGAATCATGTTTCAATGGATGTTTCAATGAATCATTTTTATGATTTAATTAAATGTTAGTTGAGTTGGTGAATTTAAAAAAAAGCTATAATTTGGTATGGATTGTAGGGGTCTAATTAAGCCAGACTGATGAAATTTGGTGCATAGTTTCATTACATCAATGCCTTGACTCAGTTCGATAATGGACATTTTCTGCTCTGGGCAAGCAGAGCAATAAGCAATTTGATTGATCGAGTTTTCATCACCCGATATCATTCCATTCAGCTGGGATGTTTGCTTATCTCTAGGAATGTCATCTAAGGCAGTACAGTTGTAAGTTCGAGATAAAGATTATTAAGTGTAACCACTGACTACAACAGCAGCAACAAGCCGGCAGTGAGGCTGATGTCCCCCGTGGAAATGCAAAAGTAAATAGATGACACATATTAATAAAGTGATTATTTATTCTTTTCAAAAGTATGGAGCAATCAAACTGACTATCTATACTTAATCTAAGCATACAAGGTGCTTTGAGGTACCTGGTAGTGAAACTAAATACTAAGTTTCATCACTCTCATCAGTTAGAATCAAAGTTATCTTGTCCCAAATCATTGACCAATTAAAATGCTTAGCTCTGCTTAGCTTTAGCGGGAAAAATTAACATTAAACTCACTTAAGGCATTCACCTAATGAACATCTACACCAAGTTTAAACATTCTACCTCAATTAAAAGCCGGGGGGGGGGGGGCGAATGGTTAGAACGTGCTGTATTATTATGGAAGGGGATCGACGCCACATTAAAAGACATGTAAACACGAGTAGTAGTTACTATGTCAGCATATGAAAGTGTTGTTTTGATAATTTTTCCATGTTCGATTTTACAAAATAGAAAAGTATTGTCCACTAACGAAAAAACACATGTACAAATGCGCCTTGTAACGTTTGTATTTTCTACATCTGATCTTTCAACTGTTGTAATTTCTACTAGTGCATAATCGACATATGTAACTTCGACATCGGTATTTTCTTCCAATGTAATTTCTCCACATGTCACATCCATCAAGGCGTGGTTCCGATTTTAGCCGAAGCTTGCGTCATAAAAACAAAACCTCCCTTCAAGAAGTCTCGGTCATCCATACAATATGGCTCCTCCGCGATAGCTCCCTCGACTAACGGGCTTGGATGACCGAGGCTACCCTTCGAGGAAAGTCATTCCTACTACCAGAAAGTTGCATGGGGAGCATCAATAATTTTTAACGGAAGTTAACACTAACATATTGTTTTATGCTAAATTTTAATACAACTTTTAATAGTTTGCTTTCTTTGTTATTTTTATGTGTCTTGAATTCACCATTTCTGGTGTTCATGTCGTTAACATAATTTTGAATGCATAGTTATAGTTTCGAATATAGAACCGCCCCTGTCGGCCCTGTCGTCTGCTCCACATTGGTGACATCGTTCAATCGTAGCCATGGACAATAATAATCAGGTATATTTATGTTTGAATATCTTCCACAAAAAACTTGTTCTTAGAGCACATAAGCGTACAAATATACTACATAAGTGACACAGGTCTTTCTTCTTTTTTTGGTTGTCAGATGATAGCACTATCTACACTACAGTTCTACACTCGTTCAGTCGTTGAGTCGTTATAGTTTCACGCGTAGACGCCGTAGATACCACATGGTCAATGAAATGGGGTTTAACGTCCTATTTTGATGTATTTTTTGTATTGGCTAATGAAGACTGGCATATACCATGCAGGGTGCAATGAGGGAAATTTTATGTGATTGAGTGTAGTTTAGCTTTATTATAAGATTATAGTAAACAAACAATATTTTCGAGTTTCTATTAGATGGGGGTTGTTTTGAACATAACATGTATTACATTGGTCTAAAAAAAAGGGTATCAAATTCCTGTCCTGACAAAATTTCCCTCATTGCACCCTGCATGGTATATGCCAGTCTTCATTAGCCAATACAAAAAATACATCAAAATAGGACGTTAAACCCCATTTCATTGACCATGTGGTATCTACGGCGTCTACGCGTGAAACTATAACGACTCAACGACTGAACGAGTGTAGAACTGTAGTGTAGATAGTGCTATCATCTGACAACCAAAAAAAGAAGAAAGACCTGTGTCACTTATGTAGTATATTTGTACGCTTATGTGCTCTAAGAACAAGTTTTTTGTGGAAGATATTCAAACATAAATATACCTGATTATTATTGTCCATGGCTACGATTGAACGATGTCACCAATGTGGAGCAGACGACAGGGCCGACAGGGGCGGTTCTATATTCGAAACTATAACTATGCATTCAAAATTATGTTAACGACATGAACACCAGAAATGGTGAATTCAAGACACATAAAAATAACAAAGAAAGCAAACTATTAAAAGTTGTATTAAAATTTAGCATAAAACAATATGTTAGTGTTAACTTCCGTTAAAAATTATTGATGCTCCCCATGCAACTTTCTGGTAGTAGGAATGACTTTCCTCGAAGGGTAGCCTCGGTCATCCAAGCCCGTTAGTCGAGGGAGCTATCGCGGAGGAGCCATATTGTCTGGATGACCGAGACTACTTGAAGGGAGGTTTTGTTTTTATGACGCAAGCTTCGGCTAAAATCGGAACCACGCCTTGATGGATGTGACATGTGGAGAAATTACATTGGAAGAAAATACCGATGTCGAAGTTACATATGTCGATTATGCACTAGTAGAAATTACAACAGTTGAAAGATCAGATGTAGAAAATACAAACGTTACAAGGCGCATTTGTACATGTGTTTTTTCGTTAGTGGACAATACTTTTCTATTTTGTAAAATCGAACATGGAAAAATCATCAAAACAACACTTTCATATGCTGACATAGTAACTTCTACTCGTGTTTACATGTCTTTTAATGTGGCGTCGATCCCCTTCCATATATTATAAGGTTTGTCATTGAGTCAACTGCCGTTGTTTCGATTCCCGGGTTGTACGTGACAATGAGTGGGGTCGCCTGCCAACCTCGTGGGTTTTCTCCGGGTTCTCCGGTTTCCTCCCACTGCTAAAGACCCCTACGCGCAAGCGAATTATTGAACTAAAACTGAACCATAAATTTAGTCTCAAAATGACCTAGTTTGTGTCGAGTGGACGTTAAACCCCATTTCTCACGCTCTTTCAATTAAAAGCCGAGTTGTTATGTTCCAAGTCTAGAATGTTCAAACTTGGTGTAGGTGTTTATTAGGCGAATGCCTTGATGGAGTTCGAAGATGGGCATTTTCTGCTTAGGCTAAGCAGAGATAAGCTGCTTAGGCTAAGCAGAGATAGGCAATTTGATTGGTTAATACTTTTGGACACGATAACTTTGGTTCTAATTAAGTGAGAGTGGTGAAACTTGGTGTATAGTTTTATTACAGCAATGCCTTGACTAAGTTCGATGATAAGAATTTGCTGCTAAGACTGAGTATCGATAAGCAATTTGATTGGTCAAGACGTTGCAACATAACAGAGAGATATAGGCGGCGGGCGGGAGGGGGTGGAGGGTAACGTCCACTCAAGACAAACTAGATTATTTCTGGACAATATGGTTCAATTTTATTTTAACAATTCGCTTGCGCGTAGGGGTCTTTAGCAGTGGAAGGAAACCACTAGGATGGAAGGAACATAACAAATCTACTCTTTATTGAGGTTTTTCTTTGCAGAACAGTAGGACGTTAAACTCCATTTCATTTAATTTCATTTTATTTCATTTAATTAAGGTGGAATGTTTACATGGTCATCAGATGAATGTCTTGAATGAGTTCAATGGTAACATTTTCCTCTAAAAAAGCAGAGCTAAGCAATTTCATTGGTCGATGCTTCGAGACAAGATAACTTTTATTCTAACGTATGGAGAGTGATGAAACTTAGTGTAGAATTTCACTATCAGGTACTTCAAAACTATGACTTACTATGATATCTTCGGCGTAGACTAATTATAGATATAATCAGTTTGATTGCTCGATACTTTTCAAAAAGATTAATGTTCAGTTAATTAATATCTGTCATCTATTTATTTTGAGATTTCGGCGGGGGACATCAGCCTCACTGTTGGCTTGTTTTTTTTTTCTAAATTCGTTCACTGGCAAAATCTATGTAGTTTTTGTATAGTAACGATTTTGAACCAAAGCAGTGAACCAAGGAAGCCAAGAAGCCTCTTAAATTTCCACAATCAATTATTTGTAGAGTTACGACCCTCGTTTACTTAAGGGAGGGGGTGGAAGGCATTTCGCCCTTGCGATGCGGTGCGGTGCGGCTGTGTGCGATTGGCATGGTGCAACTGAATATAGCTAGGAGATGCCAATCTGTTTTACAGACCTAATGCGACATCCGTCTTTTATCTCTGTCCAAGATGACTGACCTTTAAAAGGTCAAACCGCTGTAGTTCTAAGGGTGACGTCACATCACAATGTTTACCAACAAAGCAAGATGGCATCGATAACGCCAAAAAAGATTACTTCTGTGGCTTGTTTTTGTTGTTTTAAAACAAACACGAGCAGGTCAATCAGATTAGACGGTAAAAAATGTACTTCTGAAACAGAAAACAGAAAAAAACGTCAAATTGATGGTCACACGTGCGTTGTTTACATCGAACGTAGTAATATGAACTGGTACGGGCAGAATTATATCGTTTTACCCACTTTACGCCTCCGCGTACTATTTTCTGTACTTATTTACGCTAATTATGGAATATTTTTTGTCAAGATATACTTCAAACACCTTTATTTATTTTTCTAATACTAAAAAAAAATGTTTCAGAATTTAATTTGTCGAAAGAAAAAAGTTAATATTTTGTAGTCATTAAGTCGCATCGATGTCATCCTTATCAGTGATTGTAGCGGCCAAGCGAATATTCACTGCGGATCAGTGTGAGGAGATGCATGAAAAGGCGACATAAGCTATAGGTCTACTGTAAAAGACACGCAGGTTGCAGTTTGCAACTAGTTGCGGCGACATAAGCGGTTTTGCTATTGAATGCAACTTGTCTTTAGGGAATGTTTAGGCATTCGGTGTATTTAGTTCTTTTGATGGGGGTCTACTCATGTCATTGTCTACACCCCAAGAGTGTATTTGTATTCAAAGAAAGGCTTATACCATGTAATAGCTAATGTCGATCATCCAGAACCTAATAGTCTTCAACGTACGGAGGGTCTGGGACCGTTGTCAATATTTGAAGAAAAGTTCCGTTGCCCATGTATAAACAAACATGAATCGTGACGACGAACTGGGATTAATTTTTAAAAAAAAACATAGATTATATGGCCCATGAAGAGAGAAATTTTACTATAAAAAAGATTAAGAGTGTTGGATATTGAACTGGCAATACTATCAAATGGATTTTCTGAAATGGCATGGGGGGGGGGGGGTGGATGGCCAAATGGTTAGCACGCGCGCGCTGTATCTTACGGTCTGTCATTGAGTCAACTGGCGGGGTTTCGATTCCCCGGTTGTACGTGACAAGGAGTAGGGTTGCCTGTCCAACCTCGTGGGTTTTCTGGTCCTCCGGTTTCCTCCCACTGCTAAAGACCCCTACGCGCAAGCGAATTATTGAAATAAAATTAAACCATATGTTAGTCCCGAAATGACCTAGTTTGTGTCGAGTGGACGTTAAACCCAATTTCTCTCTCTCTCTCTCTCTCTCTGAAATGGCATTCTTAAATTAATTTCATGAGCGTCAACATCTTGTTTTAGGACTAGCTATCTCCCTTAGACTTTGTTTATGATAACGTAAAAGACCGGATAATCTAGCCAATGACCTATTATTCTCAAGTGTTGACAACGCATCCAGACTAATATTCGTAGAATATTTTTCTGGATGATAGACACTATGTAATAGCAGAACCTACTTTAAATTTTAAGAAAGTTATTGCTAAACTCAAAGGACAGCATCGCCATTTTGTATTGGTTACATGGCCGTCATGGAATTCATTTGACCTTATTTTGGTGGCAGCGGGATCAGTTGCATACAATCATAAGTCCTCCGACTTTCCGCTTGAAAGTAATTCGCAGGCGACATAAGCGGTCGGCATTTCCAGTAGCACACAATCACATCGAATTTGAAGAGGCAAAAGTGGGTGGGTGGGGGTCATAAGTTGGGCTTTAAGGATTCACAATGCGACAAACTTTGTTGTTTGTAAAGACGACTTAACTGTTCTTGGCCTATGTTTCATTGCCCGGTATGTTCTTAAGATATTAGTCGTCAAGCCCCTGTGATGTGGGGACAATTATATATAAAGCCACGTTATACCAAAAATTAACCAGGTCACATTGATGTCACGTATATAAGTTAGATCATTGTCGGGTTTACAATGTTAATTAAATTGTCAGTAAATTATTGTCCAATTTGTTGAATAAATGGGTAATCCCTGAAATTTAATTCACAAAGGCAGATCCGATAAGGGATTTTCAGTAATATAATACGTACTAGATCAAGTTGGGTATATCTTTATTTCAGTTACTAATTTACCCGCTGGGGTGTTTATAATTAGCAATGGCAAGATACCAGAATAACTGAGGTTGACAGACGACCCTACTCTTTATCACATACAATCGCAAGAGCGAATTAACTTTCTGTGCCAACTACGAACACTTGAATAGATGACATAAATTGTCATATGTTATTCAAGTTTTTGGTCAAAAATTAAATCATGACCATCCGAGTGTCTAGATAGCTAATACCTAATTAATAATTTATATAACATTAAATTGAAGCCTAAGAAAGAACTTCATTAGGAAGATTTAGCTCTTTCATAATCAATCTTTAAAGGGGCTATCCCGATTTGAACAGAGTCTCAGAAATAAAAGTCTGTGTACGTATGAAATTTAAGCCCCAAAATATAGAGGAATCGTGTATTTACATTGTATGAGGATTTCAGCTCAGAATATTGAGTCGTTTGGACGTGAACGTCAAAACTTCTTATCCTGACACGTAACCCTTTTAAGATTTCAGGTCAGGTTTTTCGTTGGGTGACCTGATAATTAATTCCCTTTCCTTTAGAGGTCTATACAATGAATGACCGATGTGCTGTACTTGATAACGAAAGGTAAATTTCACCTACACATTATTTTTATAAAATAAAAGTCTAGTTTTATCAAGACACCGCATAATACAGCTTGGGACACCGGTCTCCATTTCCAGATGAAGACTGACGGGTTTAAGTTGTTTGAAAACGTATCACATATATTGAGTTAGTTCCTCGGGCCTAGGGTAGAGGATTTTAACACAAAATTAGGCAGTTTTATTCTCTAAAATATTATCGGGATTGGCTCTTTAAAGATATTTCTTTTGGCCCCCAAACGCTATATGAATTATTAATTTCAGCAATTTCCGTTTATTACTTCTAGGGTCGTGGCCCATGTGTCACTTTGTTGCACCCCGGAACGCTCTAACATCTATAATTATCTGCCGATCTGTATGAAATTTATATGCGTCATTTAAATTAGTAAAAAGAAGAACCCTATTGAATTTCAGCAATTTCCGTTTATTACGTCTAGAGGCATGGCCCTTGTTTCACTTGTTGAACCTTGTGAACGCTCTTACGCCAAATATTATCACCCGATCTTTGTGAAATTTATGTGCATGATTTGAATTAGTGAATCGAAGAAGCCTATCCAATAACGGCAATTTCTGTTAATTACCCCTAGAGTTATGGCCCTTGTTTCACTTTGTTGAACCTTGTGATAACTCTAATGCCAAAAGTTATCAGATGATCTGTATGAAATTTATATGCTTCATTTAGGTTAGTGAAACCACAAAGTCTATTGAATTTCAGCAATTTAAAACAATTATTTCTCGAATTATAGCCCTTGTTTCACTTTGTTCAACCTTGTTAATGCTCGATTGATGAAAGTTATCATCAGATATGTATGAAATTTATATTCATCATTTAAATTTGTGAAACGGAGGTCTATTGAATTTCAGCAATTTCCGCCAATTATTTCTATAGTTATGATCCTTGTTTTTATTTGTGAACCTTGTGAACGTTCGAATGACAAAAGCTATCATCCAATCTGTATGAAATTTATATCAAATTTCAAAATTTTCTGCAAATTACTTCCATAGTTAAGGCCCTTGTTTCAGTTTGTAGAACCTTTTGAACCCTCAAACGACAAAAATTATAATCTGATCAATATGGAATTGTATTGTAAATGCCCCCAATTAATTACAAAAGAATAAATATGCAGCAACCCTTGTCGACCGACGGACGACTTAGCTGCTGTTGGCATATGTTTCGTTGTCTGAGCCTGACAACCTATCTTTTCTGGAGTTAGGCCTTGTTTCACTTTGGTGCTCCTTTTGAATACTAAACTATAACACATACTTATGGAAGAACAATTACTGATTTATTTCGGCGACGTTTCGAAGAGTATTCTCTCAACTTGCTTGAAAACGTTGGGAGAATACTCTTCGAATCGTCGCCTAAGTAAATCAGTAATTGTTATTCCATAAGTATGTGTTATAGTTTATTGCTCTATCCAGTTACTAAATGCCTCTTAAAGATCATTTTTGAATACTCTAACGACAAAAGTTATCAGCCGATCTATATGATATGCATCATTTGAATTAGTGAAACGAAGAAGTGTATTGAATTTCATTAATTTCTGTTTATTACGTCTAGCGTTATGGCCCTTGTTTCACTTTGTTGAACCTTGCGAACGCTCTAACGACAAAAAATATCATTTGATTTGTATGGAATTTATATGCATCCATTTAAATTAGTGAAAAAAGAAGCCTATTGAATTTCCATCAATTACTTCTAGAGTTATTGTCCTTGTTTCAATTTGTTGAACCTCGTGAACGCTCGAACCCCAAAAGATATCATCCAATCTGAATTAAATTTATATACATCATTTAGATTAGTGAAAGAAAGAAGCCTATAGAATTTCAGCAATTTATGTCAATTACTTCTCGAGTTATGGCCCTTGTTTTACTTTGTTGAACCTTGTGAACATTCGAACAACAAAAGTTATTATTCTATCTGTATGAAATTTATATGCATTATTTAAATTAAAAAAACGAAAAAGTATGTCGACTTTCAACAATTTCTGTAAATTACTTCCAGAGTTAAAGCTGGCCTGAAAAGGACAACGGTGCAGTCGTTCTGATGGGGAAAAAACGAGGTCCCGTGTACACATTGGCGTATGTTTCGTTTGTGTATGCCCGACCCCCTGGGACAGACCCATGCCCAATTTTTTTTTGTCTGGCTGTGCGTCGCCTGGTGAATGCCCGACCGCCATGGGCAGAGCCACTCATTTTTTTCTTTGTTTGTGTGTTTGTTGCCTACAGTCCACAATTCTTAATGGATCGTCTTGGAATTTGGCATGTATTCCTTATAGCCTCAGGACGGCAACTATTGATTTTGGTGTATGCCCCAACCACCAGGGACAGAGCCACGCCCAATTTTTATATTTATCATATACAGGCCACAATTCTGAATGGATCATTTTGGAACTTGGCATATGTATTTCTTGTAGCCTAAGGGCGGCAACTATTGTTTTAGTGAGTGCTCCGACCCCCAGCGACAGAGCCACGCCCATTTATTGTGTTACCGTCTGAAAGCTACAATTATTCTGAATGGATTATCTTGTAACTTGGTATATACCCTAAAGACGGCAACTATTGGTTTTGGCGCATGATCCGCCATAGCTGCAATTTTACGCCGTGATAATTCTTATCTACGGCTGCAATTGATACACCATTCGAGGCTTTGAGCAAGTAAAATTAGGTTCAATTGCAAAATTTTCAACACATATCTTCACAGTTTGCATGGAAATAAGTAATTATAATTTACAAATAGTGAAGAGTAGAACACTGAAATTATAATCTTATCTTACCGAACAGTTTTTCGAGTGACATGACACCCCGTGATTCTGATTCGGTGGCCATTTTAAACCGAACAGAAATTTCGCATAGCAATTGGGTTTAATCAAATCATATAATTATACGGCAAGTTTTCACCATTATTTCAATGGGAATTGCTTTATTATATGTTAAGCTATGTTCAGTACAGTTTGGGGTCGATGTTATTGGAAATTAAGCGAGTTATACGCCAGTAACTTTTTTTGGTCAATTGACTACAAAACTTGCTCAAAGAAAGTGGAACCATTTCTAGATCCGCCCCGCTTGAGCATTGCCACACACATTTTTTGTAATTATTTTGTCTGTAAATAATCTACAGGTTGCAATTATTAACAGATTTGGACCCAATTCGGCATCAACTATCATAGTGTTGTACCTACTTATATTGTTCCATATCCAGCCCCCAGGGGCCGAGCACGCCAATTTTGGGTGTTTATCGTCTACAGGCTGCAATTCTGAATGGATCATTTTGGAACTTTGCATATTTATTCCTTATACTGTAAAGACAGAATTTTTTTTTTTTTTTTTTTTTTTTGTGCATGCCCCGTCTCACAGGAATTTGGACGTATATTGCAGCGGTACTGATGCTCTTGTTAATTTAAGTCATCAAAGATGGGTGGTTATTTCCAATAAAAGTATGGTATGGTAATTTTGGTATATATGGAAAGTAGAGATATCAATCTTACTAGAAAAATACTGGATTGCCCGAAAAACACTCATGGAGTGTATACAGGACAAAAATGTAAGGGTTCCCCTAATCAACAGCCCAACGATGTACAAGTTGATAAACTTTATTAAGAGTTAGACGTACAACACTTTCTGAGATAAAAATGACGGAAAAAGACGCGGGTAGTGGATAATCCGCGAATTTAATTAGGATTCGATATTTGTAATAAATAGTAAGGGATTAAAGACAACATCGTCTTATGTATGCAATGAATTCTCCTCACATAACGTAAACATGACCTGGTTTGATCGAATTTTTATAGAAGGACATTCCTTCGCAAATACAATGTTTGAGAAGGATTTGAAGCAAAGTTATGACAAATTAATTAGTTTGAATATGTTTTTAGTCCATACGCGGGAACCCATCTTTAACTGTAAATCGTATTAAAATCTGTTGGAAATCTCCTGCATTCGATTGTATCGAGAGTTGATTATGCTCTTGGGAAGTTGAAGTATATTTCATATAACATAAAGGCATAAAGAAAGACTTGCAATAGGCAGATATAGCTCTTGCATAACACCTGTGTGACAATTTTTAAACCCTTTACCCTGAAGTTAAATGAAGGTTTGATAAGATAATGAGGTCTGTCATTGAGTCAAGTGGCGTTCTTACTTTACCAAGTTGCGTTCTTTACTTTAGGGTCGCCTGTCAAACCTAATGGGTTTTCTCCGGGCCCACCGGGCCCCCCTAATGCTAAAGACCCCGAATTATTGAATCACAAAAATTTTACCATTTTTTAGTCCCTAAATGACTTAGTTAATCCTATTGTGCTGCAAATAGTTATCTGGTCCATAACTCAATATCCTACTGTCATTGGTGCGTTAAGCTTGATATATTTACAAAACTTTGAAGACACGATATCAAATTTTATTTGAAACACAATTTACTGATCTTGACATAGCAGGGGATAGGGCCACAAGACACTCTCCGTCCGTGGAACCGGTTTCAGCAAGAGTAAAGATTGCGTGAGTGTTTACTGTTTGTTTAACTTTGACACGTGATGTAAATGTCATCTATTTATCGGTTTTATTTACTTACGAATCAGATGACATTTTTCAAAAAAAAAGTGTGATTTTCAGACACAAAAAAGCCGTTGTTTTAATAACAAGCATACGCTCACCACTTTGTAAGTATATAATGGTTTCTTTTTAATTATTAAAGATGCATTATGTAAGAGCTAACGCTGCCTGTTGCAGGTCTTTTTTATAGCTTCAAATGTTATATAAATTATTATTTAGCCATTTTAAGTCGTTCGGATTGGACGAATAGCCGAGGTAGTGTGTAGGCTACATATTGGCGTGTACGTTAAAGATCCATTGGCAGTAGGAATTCGATAAAAGATTAGGCCGTGGCGCCGCTGTCCGGGCAAAATGTCCCGCATAGCACACTGTATGGCGTAATCTCGTCCTCAGTAGCCCAGAATAAAGAAATTTGATTGACATTTTCAATATATTCATTGGTCAGTATCTATTTTTGAACTATTACAGCAAAAACGACAAACTTTTTATCTAAATATTGCATAAGTTATCTTTAAGTACAAAGGGACTGTGTAAACTGTAAAATGCGGAACAGTACCGATCGACAATGTGGTCAATATCACCAACTCCTACCAAGAAATGTTCAATATATATATCCATTTTCCATTATCTATTTTTGAATTATTGTTGCACGAAAGACCGACTATTTAACCAAATCCTACATATTGAACCTTTTAAAGGAGAAATCTATATCCTCATACCGGTGTCGCAGTTTAACTCGACTTTTCATCCACCTCCACCAGTATTATTTTCTAAGTAAGTTTACATCGAATGTCAATTAAAATGGTGTAAAATTTTAATGTCACGACACATTCAAACACCCACTTCCAGCCCGGTCCCACCCGAATATAACCAATATTATTTTATATGTAAGTTTACAACAAATGGTAAGATCCGAACAACATTAAATGTCAATTGAAACGGTGTAAACTTTTACAATATTATAGTTTGCCAGGGCTTCATATAACACTCATATACTTTCAAATAACCTTTTAAAACTGGGTACAAAGACGTCTTGCAGGATTTCCTCATACATTTGACATTTAGAATTGTCACATCATACATTAATTACCTTGCAGTTACTCTGTAGTAGTACACCTAATATCCCATGTAAAATTTATATTAGAACATAGACCATAAACTGCATGTGTATGTAAAATGATTTATATGGCTATTAAAACGGTAGGATATTTTAAGTCGTCGGATACATTGTGGTTGTATTTAGGCGATATATTTAACCCCCATTAATATTCTAATTGTGGTAACTTGACATGTCTAGTCACTAGTTAGGGGTAAAGGTTCCATAACCAGAAGCTTCCTGTCAGTGGTGCGTGGGGTAAGCAGCCTTTAAATTATAGGACCGGGTGGGGAATCGGAGGGATTCCCCTCCCCCCACCCCCTTTTGTTCCAGATTCATTTTCAAGTATACCTCCTGTCTAACACCCGTAAAAACTCTACCAGGTTCCCACGTCACTGTCTGTTGTGCTTCCGTCCTAGCGATGTTTTAGCTTTTGTCAGTGGTGCATGACGGAGGGCCTAGCGAAGAGCAGCATCTGTACGTTCCCATGGTTCCGAGATTTCATGTGCACTCTGGTGAAATGTGGGGGAAGAGATGGAATTAGAGGAGGAGTAGGCGAGGTGCGCCGCTCTCATAGCACATTACATGACGTATGCTCGTATGCATTTATATGGTTTATAGTGAACTACAGCGATTTTGGATAAAAGCTTCAAAGTGACATGTCACTTATAGGCTGCATACAATCTTTTAAACACTAGAATGGTTAAAGCTATTATTCGATCTATTTGATATTTCGATCAGTAAAAAATTACGATTTTCAATAATTATCGACAAGATTAAGTCCTACACCAAAAGTTAACATTTGAAATTGATACACACTCTAAATGTTGGTTAGTCCTTCATGAAAAGCTATGTCCCTTGTTTTCCATTTCAAGCCTTTGGTATAGCTTTATGTTTAACGTGCTTGTAAATAATATCATTCAGTAATTGTTGCCTTTGTTTCACATTTTATAGGATTTGTATTTAAAAAAAACTCATTGGGACTTATAGACATGGGATATTTATATTTTTCAGGCATGGCGAAGAAATCAGATATAGACCAAGGATGGGCTTGGGTCGTATTATTTGCAGCTTTTACAAGTTCGGCACTCTACGCTATGGAAGCTGTGTCCCAGGGTATATTCCAGTTGGAATTCTTGGAGACCTTTGAGGGATCTCGTAGTTATATTTCTTTGGTTTGCTCCATTCATTTAGGGTTGCAGTTATTTTTAGGTAAAAACAAACTGCAGTACTCAACATCTTGACATTTATAAACTATGAATTTCGTAAAAATGATCCCTCTATTGCTGTCTCGAAAAAGAATATATCAATGCGAATGCGAAAAGAAGTGGTTTTACTTTACGAAAGTTGACTTTACTGGGACCCGATGTGAGAACTTGCAACCTTAATGAAACCCCAGCATGATCTAAAAAAAAAAGTAGTATGTTAGTATTGTGGTCAAATTGTCCCCGGGGTTTCCATTGCATTTGTGTATGGTAACAAGCCAATTTTATTACGTCACCCTCTCATAAGTATTATAATATGCACGCAACATGTGGTGTTTACAAGTCATGTGAGTAAACTACACATTTAAATCCACCCAACTCTATCAAGCCCAAGTTTACATTTTATCTATTTATCTACCGTAAACATAGAAGTACTTGTACTGTATCTGCTTTAATCTAAACAAATGAATACATAGCTGTTATAAAAGGTCAAACCAGTGTATTGTTTAGTTCTTCTAGGTCTTGTTTAATATAGGGGGGTTGGATGGCTGAATGGTTAGCACGTGCGCGCTGTATCATAAAGCCTGTCGTTGAGTCAACTGGCGTGGTTTCGAATCCCCGGTTGTATGTGACAAGGAGTAGGGTCGCATGTCCAACCTCGTGGGTTTTCTCCGGGTCCCCCGGTTTCCTCCCACTGCTAAAGACCCCTACGCTCAAGCGAATTATTGAAATAAAATTAAATCATATGTTAGTCCCAAAATGACCTAGTTTGTGTCGAGTGGACGTTAAACCCCATTTCTCTCTCTCTCTCTCCCTCTCTCTTTGTTTAATATATATACATGTATAACCCACTCAATTCTTGTGTACGATGTTTTGTTAAAATTTCAAAACTTAAACATTTATAACTAAAAGCTTTTGATAAAAGCAACTAAATTATTATTGTTTTGCTGGAGAAATTGGATGCACCGTTGTTCCCGAAGAATAGAAATGTAAATTGTTGTGCCCTTAACGACAAGTTAATATTTTTAGATCTATCAAACCCGGGGGTTGGTGGGATGGGGTCAGAGTGGTCTAACATGATTTCGATCCAAGAAGTAGGGTGGCCTGCCCAGCCTTGTAAGAATACACCGGGTCCTCCCGTTTTCTCCCAGTTCTAAACACCCCTACCCACAAGCGAATTAATGAAATAAAATTGTTCCGTATTTGAGTCCCGAAATGACCTAGTTTATGTCAAATGGACGTTAAACCCCATTTCTTTCTCTAGCAATCGGAAGTATATAATAAACGATAAACAAATATTAAATTCCATATGCATGGGGTCTTTCCATGTCAAATCACCCAATGGGGTAAACCGTGCACCCTTTGATTTTGCTGAAATGGTTTAAATAGTTCTTTTAGCTTCAAAAGCTGGTATTCCAAATGTATGCCTAATCGGAGTAACGGTTCTTAGATGTGACCTATTGAAATTTCTCATTTTTTTATTAAAACGGGCGTGGTCGCCAATAGTCAAATGTCTGTAGCCCTGGAACTGATCGTTCAAAATTGCTAAAATAGGTTTTGGTGGAAGGGTAGTTTCACAAGGATTTCTGATAATTTCTTAATGAGTTGTTACTCTTAATCAGATTTTAGTGTATGGTAAATGTTTCATTACCGACAAAAGAAAAACCTCGAAGAATTCACGGGCGGCTTAGCTGCTATGGGCGTATGTTTCTTGCCTGGCAGCCTATCTTTCAATTGTTTTGGGTGATTCGACACGGAATGGCCCTATACACTTTCATCTCGACTGGCTACCTACACTTTTTTATCAGCCATCTCATTTATTGCCTTTGTGTGTGTGGGGGGGGGGGCACGGTGGCTCAGTGTTTAGGCGTTAGCTCGCTAACCTGGAGGTCCCATTTTCGATCCTTGGAAAGAAACAGCGTATAGTTGTTTGGATGGGACGAAAAACTGGGGCCCCGTGTACACATTGACGTGCATGTAAAATACCCCTTGGCAGTTGGAATTCGATATAAGACTGGGCCGTAGTGCCGCTGTCCAGGCAAACTTTCCATCATAGCACACTGTATGGCGTATGTATGCCCGTCTTCATTAGCCCAGTATAGGAGCAGGACAGTAGGACGTTAAACCTCATTTCATTTCTGTTTTTTTTTTAATTATTTTTTATTGCCTTTATAATTTCTTACAGGCATAGTTGCAAGTGCTATTTGCAATGCTTTCTCTATACGAGTTGCAGCAATGTTGGGTTCCATTCTCTTCTCAGTGGGTTTATTACTATCATCGTTTTCTACAACATTTGAAGAGCTGATGCTATTTTATGGAGTAATAGCAGGTAAGTACATTTTTATTATAATACTCGTTTTATTAAAGGGGGATTGTCAGATATAACAGCTGTGCTTGATGGTGATATTTGCCGTGGAGACAAAAGATAACATGTCAAAACATGGCGAATTTTGGGGAATGAGCGTCTCTATAAACTTTTAACTATGGACAGATATGGTTCATGTAATCCTGACCGTAAACACTGCCGATAACGGTTGAAAGATTTGATATTTTGATCTAATATACATATTAGTGTTACTTCCATTAAAGTTTAGAGCCTGAAAGCAATCATGAAATATCTCAAATATTTCAATTTTCAACTGGTGTTTATTTCTATCTCATGTTTTCATTGTAATGTAGTGGTACATTTTCCAAAGGCTCAAGTTATGCATTGCATATATTCATAAACCGGAGGGCTATTGATTTATGATAATTACTTTCAAAGTTAATGGCCTAGATCATATTGGCGCACTGGAGGTTAACGTTATTAGCCTTTTAGATATCTTTGAACGCTATTGCCTTGTTAGTTATCACTCCATCGAGATGGAATTGATATACACGGTTGCACTGTGTGAGACACATATGCTGATAGATTTTTATCAATCTATGAGCACATTGCAAAATATAGTTGTGTTTTGCAGTAGAAAGGTTTTGGCGTTTATTTACTTAGGGACTCACGACAAACAGCGTTGCTGCTCTGGTCAAATCTTTCAAAGTATCACTGCCCATCTTTCATTAAAAGAGAACACCCTTATGTTTTGGACAGCGATCGCAGGGACTAGAATCTTCATTTGCAAAAACATTCCAGTAGCCACTACCCTCTTGGGATAACAGTGACACCCAGAAGAAGAAGCAACCATTTCTAGTCTCCGTACAATCATCTGACACATGATTGATTCGCGCATGGTACCGCGAATCGTAACTGGGAAAATATCCTAAGGTCAAATCAATGAACTTAACCATAGTTTTAAAAAAATATTAAAAACGCATCTAATTAAACAGAGCTGTTATAAGAATGACATTGAATGTAGTGTTAAATTAAATCTCATATGATACCAATAATTTCACATCATTTGATACCGTTTATTCAACCACGAACTTGTTGTTCTTCTTGTTTTTTGTTTTTCTTAATGCTCCGCATGCTTGTTTCTCAGACGTCACAATTTCAAGAGGGCGACGATTACGCCATGCTCGGTTCCTGGCCCACGTGGTTTTTTTACAGAGCAATATTCCATATGTTGCCACTGACAAGTTCACATCCTTAACATTGTCTTGTACTTTCGTATTTCAGGAGGTGGTTCCGGAATATTCTATACATCAGTGAGTGTCATAACAAGTCATTATTTTCACAAGAAAAGACTTCTTGCATGTGGTATAACATTCTCTAGCCCAGGGATTGGCTATATTTGTGGCCCGTCGTTCATTCGCTACCTCATAGAAAGTTTTGGCTGGAGATCAGCTTTGAGCATCTTGGGGTGCATAGTAGCACAGACTTGCGTTTTATCAGCACTGTTCTTCCCAGTTGACGAAACCAGTAACTGCTGTACTGCGTTGTGTATTAAGAAAGACACAAATCAAAGCTCAAAATCAGACAAAGATGGTGGGGTTGTAAATTTACCGTTACTTAAAAAGTATAATCAAAAACTGAAGTGTGATGTCCCAAAAGAGAACCAGTCTGATGTATGTGCTTCTAAAGTAGCAGGACCCAGCCCTACGCGTCAAAACAATAACATGTCGAAATTAGGTTCTATGTCTGAACTGAACAACCTCCATAATTCCAAAGAAAGTATTCCTACCGTGCCAAACTCTCCACAGGAAAACAGATCGCCTACGCCACATATGAATAAATCTTTGAGCAAGAATGGTTTTAAGAACAGTGTGACTTCCATTAATTCCCGTAATATTCATGAATATTACTCTATTATGAAAGACGGTAGTTCCATGTCTGTGTTGAAACCCGAGAATCGATTCATTACCAGTATACAATCACTTTCGTCCGTATCTCGTAGACATCTTCAAGCATCTACAGGAAACTTGATGTGGGAGTCCCATTCCAGTATTCAGCATCTTGGTACTTACCTGACTGAAGAAGAAGAACGCGAAGCAGGCATTGTTAAAGAAGATTCAAAAAAATTCTCGTGCAAACCCGATGTTAGTGTGCTCAAGAACAAAGCGTTGTGGTGTTTAAGTTTAAGTCAGTTACTTCTGATGTTTGGATATTGTATCAACTTCATCCATTACCCGTCCATGATTGTTTCGAAAGGGATAGATATATCTGTGGTACCTCAGTTATACATGACACAGGGTGTTAGTCTTATTGTAGCTCGTTTAATTGGTGGACTATTCTGTAATCATCCGGACATTAACATCCTGCTAATAAGCTTTGGATGTCAAGTGTTACTAGGAGCTCTAGTGTTTTGTATGCCCTTTCTGGGCGCCAATATATGGGCTTATCATTTGTGCCAAGTATTCTTTGCGTTTTATTATGGAGGAACCTACGTTGTTCTTAGTCAAATTCTGATAAAATTGTTAGGTCTTCGGCATTTAGCTACCGGCTTTGGTATTCAGATGATGATGAGTGGAATAGCATTTTTTATAACACCAACATTAGCAGGTAGGTACTGAAATGTTAAAAATGATCTGTGATGGGGGGGTTATCGATTAAAGTAAAACGATGGTAAATCCCACGCAGTATTAAGACTAATTTGTCGTTATATTGTACAAGTGTATTTAGGGATGTTTCATTTGATTTTGCTGTAAAAAGTCTAATAACTACAATTAATCTTAAATAATTATAGTACATCTCATTTTGTGTCATGTTCAAGTTGTTCATAGATCAGTGAAAAAAGTCAGTATCTGGGAAGGCCTCTGCCAGTCTGGATCACATGTTGAACTGAACTCCCCTGCTTATTGACTGAATTAGACGTTGGATCTGATTCTGCGTTGGTCTGAACCATTCCGGATGTATGTCTGATCCAGATCGTCACGATTATGCACTGATAAGTCCCTCTAGGCTGTTACTCTGTACATGCCATGTTTCTACGTCTCCATATCCATGACCAATTGATTGCTCGCAATGAAGCCACATTCCAATAATGACGTGCCCGGCACCATGCTAGCCGTGAGAGGCCTTATGGGCACGTTACAAAAGCGGTCGTCTGACAGGTCTCTTTGCACCATATCAAGCCGATTTGAGCTGGTTACGATCAGTTCTGTAGGATAGGAGACGGCGAGGTAGCCATTTCAAAATAGTGCATAGTGCAAAAGGGTAACGTCGCAGGAGTCTCAAAAGAGCTGCATCTTCTCTTGTCGGTCTTTAACGTCAAGTTGATATTTTCTCAATAATCGACAGAACTGTCGTGCATTCTTTTCGCTGGAGTGCATTATCGATGTCCGATTGTGAAATACACACAGTGAACACGACGTTTAAAACTCCCCTCAATGGAAAACCTGCTTTTCAAAACAAACTTTTCATAATGCAAGAGGTTCATACTTTCTTGCCCCGTAGGTATGTTAGGTGCTGCATTGGCAGATTTCACTGGTTTATATGGAGGACAGAATATTTAGGTCATACTTTTTCTCTGTGTATAAATTCACCTAATTATCCAAAAAGTTAAATAATTTCGACGCGCGTCCGCTGAACCAATAGTGGTTTTTTTTTCCATGCCATGATTTTGCAGTTCAGTTACGCCAGGAAGTTTACCAATTTGGTTACATGCAAAATTTGATACGGATTTATCCCTTCATCGCTGAGATATGGACATTAGTATATTGTGGAAATATGGTATATAGTCAAAAATTAAACATCACATTAACGCCACATTAACATTATTGTGTTTGTCACAGTTCAGCTGTTTGCTCATTTAGCACTGTTTATGTAACATGCAGTGTCAGTTTATTGTAACATGGGATCTAAGAGCAAAGCGACTGTAATAACGCCAGCTTGTGAGAAACATTCGCAAAATTTTAACACTTTGCGTCCAAACAAATACCCTGTGCATAGATCTCGATGTTGGGAGCCACGGCGGCTCAGTAAAGTAAGACATTATTGGCTCGCTAACCCGGAGGTCGAGTGTTCGATCCCGGCATCCGCCGAGAAAGTTCATCGGGATTTTCAGGCGTGGTTCCACCTTGTCAATTGCGCAGGATGGAGGGTGACTGGCAAGGGACAGCGAATAGTAGTGTACACATTTGTGTGCACGTAAAAGAACCCTTAACAGTTGGAATTCGAAATAAGAGTAGGCCGTAGTGTCGCTTCGCGGGCAAAATTTCCCTCATACCACACTGTATGGCGTATGCCCGTCTACATTATCCCAGTCGGAACAGAAAAGTAGGACGTTAAACCGCAATTCATTATATTATATTTCAGATCTCGATGTAAGTCCCATTTCGTTTCATTTAATTTTTGGTTTATTTTCGTATTTGTTTTAACTATTTTAAATAACCACACAACATTCTTGTTTTATAAATAAATATTTCACTGAACTAGCGGGCATGTCGCATTGGTATACACATGTAGGTAAGGACACTAGGTCGTAAATGAACCTTGCATTGGTGAGCGATATTATAACAGACATTTGATAAGATCAAATTATGTACATGTATATAATCTGGGTTTAAAATACTTTATACGCACGTCTCGTACTAGATATAAATGTGCTCAAACACGAAGTTGGTTAATCGGGCATTGGCCTGGTTTAAATAAATCTATCGCCAAATTACATTTGTATGTTTCAGGTTGGCTTTATGACATTACAGAATCCTACAATCTCGCTTATCATTGTGCTGGTAAGTCATGTTTTGAAAAGAGTTTCTAACATTTCTTTTTACAAAGGCAGTTCAAGGATGACTGTTTTGACAAAAATGTGGATTTAAAGTTGTATCATTTCATGAGGGCGACACGTACTCTCCATATTTGGATCCAGACCAATAAAACATGAATAGCGATAGCGTATGGATGGAACGAAAAATAAGGTCCCATGTACACCTTGGTGTGCATGTTAAAGATCCCATGACAGTTGAAATTCAATTGCAGTTCTACGTATATTAGTGGGGTTTTATATTATTTTTATGTAATAATATAGCAAGAAATCGCAGCTCGGGTCTGTTTTCCTTTGACAGTAAGACTGATCAGTGTTATAAACATCAGTTTAGGTCGAATCGAATTTAAACAAAATGTGACAAAAGTCGGTCTTAACAACTACTGCAATTTTTATCAAGCTTTCTGAACTTCGATAGTGACCTTTGTTAAATGTAATTCAAAAAAGGAATCGAGTCACTGTAAAACGCAAATCGACTGAATAGTGATTTTTGTTAACAGTTTGACAAATGGGGGTTCAGTTAATATAAACGATGGTGTAGACTGCATCGAGTTGATTGTTGTATTGATTTCTTCAAATATCTCGCCCACCCCACATGTGGTATCAAATTAACCAACATTACCCTGTGAATGTTTTAGGCAAGATTTAGGAAGGTCAGGATCATTTATTAGTTTAGCAGAGCCTAAAATGTATGCTGGACTGTTTTACTGCAATTAACAGAAGAACAGAACAGAACTTTATTCACAACTCAGATCAAATACATGACATGTGATAGGTTATTTACATATTTACAAGACGGGGGCTTTTAATTTCTTAGTCAATGGACATAAATTTGTTAAGTATTATCTTTAAAAACATACATAATTTTATAATTATTGATTGTTTGCTTGAATTAAAAAAATTATTATATTTAAAATTATTAGGTCTTGTATAATAATATCTGGATATATATTTTTCGCGTTCTTTAATAAAATAAGTACAATTGAAAAGGGCAGTGATATTCATCGCCGACTGTATTTACTTCACATAAAGGACAAATTCTTTGTTCAAAATCTACACTCGTCCATCTCCCGACCTCAACAGGGAGTCTATGGTTACATGTTCTATATCATGTAAAAGTATATTTATAATTATTCGGCAATGAGATAAGATACTGTTCTAATTTAAATTCGGTCTTATAGATTCTATAATTAACAGATTTATTCGATTTCTGGATATTTGACGACCAGGTTTGAATATACTGATCTTTTAGTCGTTGTAACAATTCATATTTCAGTTTAACTGGATTTCGCGCAAGTTGTGAGTTCCATACATAACTATATCCACATTCGTCAAGAGTATTTTTGATAGTCATTAGCCATTTATTAGTACGATTTACATCATTTTTTAACAGAGACTTATATAATAACAAAGAATACTTGCCAGTTTTACCACTTGTCATTTTAATCCAAAAGCTAACCATTCTATGCTTAATATAAATATTTAAAGGGTATCTCCCAGTTTCACCATATAACATATACTGAGGGTATTTCTTAAAAACTTGTTATGGATAGTTTCTATTGGGGGGTAATTCCCCAAATCCCCACATTTCACAACCGTACAGTAAAATCGGCAATATAGTATGATCAAAAAGTTTAAGTTGACAGTCAATTGGCAGATTGAGATTATGGATCCTCGAATACAAGAGGTATAGAGCTTTAGAAGCCTGCTTTTTAATTATTTGTTGCGCTTGCGCGAAGCTCCATCCTTTAGAGAATACAACGCCCAGATAATTATATGAATCACATATTTCTAAATCATGATTTAGTAAAGAGAAAGTTGCATTAGACTGACCTCTCGATCCAAAAATCACTACCTTGGTTTTATTTATGTTTACATTTAGTTTCCATAGAGTACAATATTCACCAAATATATTTAGCAATTTGTTCATATCATTTACATTGTCAGCAAATAATAGTATCATCAGCATATAGAAGTACAAATATTTTTAGATAGTTTAAAAGTTCATTTTCATAGTATTCTATTTGAACGCCTTTACAGTCATGTTTTAATAAAAAAAAAAGATTCGAGATCATTTAAATACAGTGCAAATAAAAGTGGGGTGAGATTTTTTTGGGAAAGGCTTCAGATATTTTGTTTTTATATTTCACAGAGGACTTTATGTCTTGATACATGTTGTAAATAGCATTAAAACATTTACCATTTATTATGTCAATTAAGTGTAATAATAGTAACGGATGATGTAAGGTAGCGGGAAAAGCGTACAAAAAAATGTCGAGGAAGCCGGGTTTCGAGCTAGTTATTAATAATGCAGAGGATGCTTTTATAGCTGATATATAAAAAATAACGTAATCCAAGGGAAGTAACTCCTTCATTGCTGCTGAACTGAAACGTTCATTTATGAAAAAAATCCCACCCCCATCAGTTATGATCTTGCGGCGGAAGGTTAAGGAAGTAAACAAACATGGGCTGAAGAAATCACCTACAAAAATGGCAACAGATCCGAAAGATTTCTTTAATCGAAAGTAGCAAAAAATGGATATGGTCAACACCCTTCGATATGTTAAAGATTGTGACATGTTGGGCTTTATGTGATTATAAGAATTAAGAATATTCACAAAAGGGTTATGCGCCACGAATAGGTATGGACTTAACATGGAAAGTCAATGTTTGTCGTAAATTATATATTCCTTTCATTCCAGGATTTGTTATTTTTGCTGGGTCATTTTTTGTTCTTATGGTACAAATTTTGGAACCAATGTCTTTCACGAATGAACTTTCTCCGGAGCTAGTCGTAGAAATTGAAGAAATAAAAACTGATAAAGACAACTGAAGCCTATATATGAATATTTGTTTTTATACATGTATATTATATAAATTTTGTTTATTTTTTGAACCCATCATTCTGTTATATTTGTGTACGAAAATGCTTAATAAAATGAATTAAACATATGTTGTTATTTGCATAATCATTATTATTAATTTTGAATTAACTTTAATGATATTAGGATGCTTATCCTATCTCGAAAGCCTGTTCCCGTTCTCGGGTATCTACTACCAGTAGCTTCAGCTTTTGAAACCCAGATACTGTTAGTGTTAGCTATAATTAGTAATGGATGTCCATACCCAATCTCACACTTAACACTGCTGTAAAGGAAGCAAATTTCTGTTCCAAATTATGACTGGTCAATGGTCCGATTAACAACCAATAGCTAACTGCGTAACAATATCATTACGCTTTAAACAGGGCTCCCAGTTGGACCAAATATGTTTACATAACGTTACGTCATGACTCACGATTTTATTATGCCCACTTAACCAGTGCATAGCAAAATATTTCAGAAAAACTAATTGCATGACAAACGAGGCTATCAAAACGAATACAATGTGGAGACGAACAACACTTTCACCGTTTTTAATACCTTAAATCACTGTCCAGAGTTTTAGGGAAGACCCCAGATTAAACGAAGGGCTGTCATGTTGCTGCTGTACTTTAGATAGATTTGATTAAACTGGAAGAATAGACACACTCCCTCAAAAGTATCAGAAGGCAATCCAGCAATGGCCACAGAGGGATTTCTCGGGCCATTGCTTCAGAAATATGTGGATATCGTACATGCAGCAAGGTATGCTTAATCTTTCACACTGGATCGCATATGTTCCTGTATCTTCTAATATTGAAGTGGCATACATTGATACCGAAGCTGACAATGCAATCAGAACTCTTCGGCGGGGGCGTACATAACGATTTTGTTACTGAGTGGGAGGGAGGTAGAAGCAAATATGAGACCGATTGATGGCAAATGCTCCTAGTACGAGTGACACGGTCTGGAGCCGAGATCCATAGGTACGGGTTTTCTAGGGGCCAGAAGCGGATCTAGAAGCTGAGAATAGCGGGTGAGGCGGCGGTTCCAAATCTAGGACGCCATCCACAATCCCACTCCACAATGAATGTCAACAAAATAATGGCTATAACACTTCGCGTCCCGGTACAACATAGATAGTATTGCCTATATAGTTGTTCGCCAATCGTTATCTCACCGGAAAACAGTTTGATTTAAGTTGACATAAAGTTCATGGCATATATGTTGATTGTTATTCATTATATTTATGTGAACCTTGTATGAATATAATAGTGCTGAGACAGTATAAGACAACAGAGGAGTGGAAAAATGACATCATAATGAAATCTGTTTTGTTCTTATTTTAATAAGAATTACTGTTTGATTTACAAAGCACTAACTAACTTGGCCAGGCCATGTTTTATTAGTCTAGATTAACCAATACAGTTATTACATCACAACTGTGACAGTATGATGTAACTTGACCTAAATAGAGAGTACTGTAGAAGTTAAAGGGCTACAGACACTTAGTTGCTTTCATGCAGATTCTATACCATTACATCTCCCTTCCTTTAAAGATTAATAATATTCATTACATAAACTATAAGCTTAGCTAACACAACATGGTTAGATTGATTTCCTATTAATTAAATATTAAACATTCAAACTCTGTAAATAAGAACTCCAACAATAATTTTTTAAAAACAAATTGTCTTTATAAATTTTACAGTTCCTCTGTCAGTCTTCTTGGAGCACGGACGTTTCTTTAAGACCTTCGTGAAACATTTTCGTTTCGCTGTTGCGCATTAACATTTTCACGTTCCAAATTATTTGGCATAGGATTTGGATTATTGAATTGAATGAAATCATCATCATTATCAAAATCATATTGAACTTTATCGCGAAACACAAATGGTTTACGGAATTCACATTTTAATAGATCTTTTCTATTTCTACGATATTCTACACGATCACTTGTCAAAACAATATATGACCTCGGAGCTACTTTGCGTTGCACTATAGCTCGCATTGACCACACTTTATTCACATTGTCACGCATGTGCACACTATCACCTTGAATCAACTTTGGCAATTCTCTTACGCGTTTATCATAATTCATTTTCTGCTTCCCTTTCCTTTCCTCCCTTTTCTTTTTGAAATTCTTGGCAGGTTTCGGATATAACAGTTTCTCTTTAATTGGTAAATTTGATCTCAATCGCCATCCATATAACATTTCACCAGGTGATTGACCATTTTCTAATGGAGTTGATCTGTATATGTGTAAACCCATATAAAAGTCACTTTTATCTTCAACAGATTGTCTGCGATATCACCTCGGTGGAAGCGGACGTAAAATACAACTAACTCATCAATAGATTTCTTTAGCAGAGTTTTGACAATACCAACAGCTTTCTCAACAAGCCCATTTGACTGGGGAAGATGAAGTGAGGACGTTGAAATTTTAAATTCATAGCTTCTAGCCAAGTCCTTATACTGTCGACTACTAAATTGAGTACCGTTGTCTGAAAAACTTCTCTTGGAATAGCATCATGATTCGAAAAAGCGCGCTTTTATTGCCATTGAGTTTTTACCAAGGACTATGTTCAAATTTTACCCAGTCGCCCCAGGGGCAAGAGAAAAACAGAGAACAATGACAGAACTTTATATATTATTCTTATGAGTCCAACATAGAATTCTTTCTCATTTCATTGATTAGGTCGTCGTGCTAGGCTGGTAGCGAACTCACAATACTCGTATTGCGCGTTGATCTGGACGCCTGTGGAGGAGACGTGCGTAACAGTACACTTACTTACCGGAAGTTGTGTAATGAGGTGGCGTGCATGCAATTTTCAATTCACTATAGAAAGATTATTTGAAGAAATTTAAAAATTATATGATTTTGAATGAAGAAATGATTTTCCGCGTGTACTTTTTGACATGACAAGTATTTCCCAACTTTTATAGTGCGACCTATACTCTCGGCGGATTAAGACTGATGGCGGTAAACTGGTGATGATAAACTCATCTACACCTACGGTATCAGTGAATGGCAGTACGAAAGTTCACTTTCAGTATAAAATCGAGGATGAATACTCAGTTTGATAAATGATGAAATTTATGGGATAATTAACAGTCATTTTCTATTTATCTATTTAAAGAGAGACCCCCACCGAACGTAGTAATAGCACCCCCCCACACACACACACACACACACACACACACACACCGCCGTCCAAAAATATTAACACATGTTTTATATATTTTAAAATTTGAACTTGATAAATCTATTCTTAATGTTCAAATTTACATTCACTTGTACAGGGTGACCCCAAAATAACAGAACACATAAAATTTTTATTAAATGCTTCAGATGTCCAGCAAATTACCTCCCAATTACCTCCCTTGTTTTCCTATTCTCCACCATGGAATAGCTATCTTCAAATTTGAAGTTGAAAATGATATTTTTGCCAATTTCTCAACTGGCAATAGTGAATTATAGGATTAATAGGATTATTCTTTAACAAGGTAGGACTGTTTATAGATACCATCTATTTTAGGGCTTTATTTTAATACCTTTTAAAAATATAACTTAAAAATATGAAATTGTAACTTTAACCGTATGATTCAATGCACAAGACTTTCCACCAGGAATGACCTCAAATGCTAGGATATTGACTCAATTTTTCAAAATTTTCTCAGGTTGCTCAGTGTTATAGGCACAATCATCATATATGGCATAAACTTTGTGTCAACTTAAATAAAACTGCTTTCCTACGAGACAACGATCGGCGAACAACTATATAATTATACAATACTGTCTATGTTCTACTGGGACGCTTAATGTTATAGCCAGTATTTTGTTGACATTCATTGTGGGGTGGGATTGTGGATGGCGCCCTAGATTTGTCATTTTATTTAAAATGAATGGTAGTATAAATAATGTTAACCTTTTGGCTTTTCGTAATGTCATACACTTTAAAGCGGCATATTATGACATTTATTTTACAAATATATCGCTAAGTAGTATTTTTAAATATGAACACTACGAGTATATTCAATAGACTGGGGAACACTGACTAAAGTGGATTATTAAATATTGAGTTATTTATTGACCGAGCGGTATACCTATTTGCTATAAACCGTGTTGGGTTCACCAATAGGCTTGGCAGGCTAAAGACTGGGGCCCCAAGATCTAAGGGACCTCCGACTAAAGTGTATAATATGTTTGACACTGTCAAAACACGCTTTCATCTTCCTATAGTCATGAGGTTGGGGGATTTGGAGGGGCCTCACAAGTGGAATAATCTAGGGTCTCTCTAGATCTAAATCATAATTATAAAACATAATGTGTTAACTGGGTCTAACATAACAAAGATGCAGCACAATGCAACACAATAGTTTGAAATTTGAACGTTAAGTTATATTTAAAGCATAGTTTTCACGAGTTAAAGAGGTTAACAACAGAGACCGTATGAATCGTATTATATATGACTTGTAACATTGACACCTGCTCAATATGCTCGCTGTTACTGCACAGAAAACCCCACCCCACTTCTCTATATGATTTCAGCTAAAACTGGCGTAAACCAGCAAATGTGTGCAATAACATTGAAAATGTCAAATTATCAGGGAAACCAAAGGAAGATTCCTTGCCCATGATTATCATTCTTTAGCACTTTACATCTCTAAATAGTGCTCTTGGATAACCGTTTTGTTTCTTTGCAGATGTACAAAACTATAGATTAATCTTTTACTAATCTATATTACTAATCTGGAACGTCTGCTTACCCCCCCCCCCCCCCCAACCCCACACAAAACAAAACAGTTATCCAAGAGTGAAAGATGTAAAGTGCTGTGATAATCAACATTACCACATATCCACCCCATTGGACCGACCACACCCAAATCCCTACCCGCATATCTCGGCAAAACCCCCTTATTCCCAAAATGACCCATCTGTCTCTTACCACTTGATAAGGTCGTCTGTCAAACAAGGTGGGTTTTCTCGGGTCCCCCGGTTTTATCTCACTGTTAAACACCCCTTCGCGCAAACAAGTTAATGGAATATTGAACTATTATGTTAGTCCCGAAATCACCTAGTTAGTGTCGATTGTTTGTATTTATTTTAAAATTAAAATGTTTATATTCATTTTTTCATGTCAACTATTAAGTTATTGCGTATTTACTTACTGCGCGATGTTTTATTTTAAAATTAACGAAATTGCACATGTTTCTTTCCAGTGTGTAATTCTCGACGCGACACTTCTCAGTTCATCAAAACTATCATTTGCGGCTGTGTTACAGCTCTGTCGGTTTCTTTGATAATATAAATAAACCTGAACTTGATTACCCAATCAACAATCTTAACCCCATTGATTAATTGTTAAGTCAGGTGGAATGTATATACGAGTAGAGCATTACACATTTGTAATAAACATGTGCATTGTAATAAACAAATGCAATTTCGTTAATTTTAAAATAAAACATCGTCCATTAAGTATATATGCAATAACTTAATCGTTGACATGAAAAAATAAATATAAACATATGCATATGTGGGAGGAAACTGGTGACCGTGTCTATTCATTTAGGTGGTAATGGACATGGCCGCGACATCGTCACCTGTGGATATATGCCGTAGAATAATTAGAATTTGTTCAATAGTGACGATATTCGAAGAATCGGTGAAATTTTGACAAGAGGGGCTTTTTCAAGGGCGACTAGTTTGGAACCGGAATCATTTAAAAGACAAAGAATGCGCGTTAATAGGTCATTAAAAGACAGATATAAAAATAATTTCGTGTGCTTTCCTGACATATTATACCCAATTTGTTTTTACAGGAACGCGTGCACTTGTAGACAGCGTGTTATAAGATGAAGAAATAATTATAGTAGAAGAAGACTTTTGAGTAGGCCACGAGACCGTTAAATGAACATTTTTAAATCAACCCCTAAAATATTATTTTATTCGGATGTTTGGCTGTTTATTTTATAAACCGATTTTATTTTGATGCATTTTTTAAATCTTTGTTAACTTCTTTTAAAACTCTTTTTTGTCTTGGAAACAAACTGCAAAGTTCAACAAGATGATTAATCTGAGTAGCAATCTAATATCTACCTGCCGATTGTAAAGGGAGATAACTGCGAAAATATTTTAATTTTCTGTAAATTATCGAATATTCGTTGCAATTATTACACTGATGTGCTGCTAATTGACGATATTAGGTTTGTATTTTATAATATTGGGTAGTATTTAGTAGTATTTGATAAGTATTTGGTAGTATTAGGTTATTATTTGCTTGAGTTGGGTGATATAGGGAGGCAAATGGAACAGCCAGACATCGGTAATCACATTCGAAGTACATTTCCCACGATATATCTCACTATTTTTGAAAAAAATCAAGTAATATGCTCATTAGGCACCATTATGTTGTAGTATTGGGTTGTATGTGGTGATATTGGAGTGCTATTCGGGTGGTATTGGGTAGTATTGGGTAAATCGTCCCGCCGCCTTTCACCCAGAATCGAAATCTACACACACAAAAAAACTGCTCTATAAAAACGTGGTCTTATAAATTCTTCTATTACCCCATTGAGTCACCGGACTATTATTATCAAATCCAAGGTTTGCTGCACTCTGTATCATATGGTCTTTCATTGAGTCAACTGGGGGGGGGGGGGTCGAATCCCCGGTTGTACGTGACAAGGAGTAGGGTCGCCTGTTCAACCCCGTGGGTTTTCTCCGGGTCCTCCGGTTTTCTCCCACTGCTAAAGACCCCAGACGCCACTGACGTCACAGTGACCGAATGCATATTCGGAATATTTATTCCTTAATTACCTATATACAGCCGGCGTGTGTATTCTTTAACGCCTGAAGGATTCCTTAATCCCCCTAATTAAATAAAACAATTGAATACGGAATAATTTGTTTTGTAATTCATTTTAATTTAAGATCCAATTTAGAGTGCCTACAACTTTTAAACTTTGAAGTCCTGAACTCTTAATTAATTTTTTACAATATGGAACTTATAGGACGAACACTTTTAATATGTAAAAAATATACGGGTCCAGTTATGTGGTTTTTACTGCGAGCACTTCGCTTTTCCACATAAAGTGTAGTGTCGTTAATATCTGTCATTAATTAATCAATCCGACTATAAAAGTTATACAGGCATGGGTCATAAATTAATTTCAAGTTGGTCTTAGCAGTGAGTATTAGTGGGATTAAGAATGTTGATTAGGTAATTATCTTTTTTTACGCCGGCCAGATCAAAGACATGACTGTGAGTGGAACGTGTGCGTAATACCTCACGAACGAACTAATGGTAGAATCATACACACACACATTAATTGTATAAAATAAATTAAGTTTTACTAATAAGTTGTTTAAAATTACTATATACCCAATAATTATTGCTCACCGGTGTTTTTGTAATCAAGTAGCCTCATATTGTTTGTTGATTAGGGTTTAAACAACATTTAATTGATGGATGGATAAACGTTTTTGATACGATTAGGTTATAATGTGTAACATCGGTTATCTTCTTTATAATAAAAGTATTTTACAATTGCATCTCCTATTTTAACTTTCATTATGACAAAGTGAGAAGATGACCCGCCCTCTCTTCCCACGACAACGATTTTCAAGCCATTTTTAAAACCGTGTTTTAAAGTGATTTTTAGATATACAAGAACTTTTAATTATTTTAAATCTGTTTTAAAGTGACGTTTAGATATACAAGAACTTTTTATTAATTAGTGTTTTTACCTAACTTCTATTTTTTATTTAAGTAAATAACTTAATCAAATCAACCTGTCCATAATATCATGCATTATGTATTGGACGTTAAATTTGTAATAAACAACAACAACAACAACAACAACAACATTGACAATAACAACAACAACAACAACATTGACAGTTTAATCACTCACCAAACGGCACCAGGAACTCCACGAATGATCCCGTGCAATTTTCGCGGCGAAGTTTAACCTCATTTACTACACCCGTAGTACATGGAACGGTACATGATAATAAGATACCAAACGTTGATTGGCAGAGAAATGAGTGCGATCTATTATACATGTTATGCATAGTCATCGGAAAATTCCATATTCACTGTAGTTGTTCTTTATGTTTAGAAATGGTTATTATTATTATATATAGCTAATAATAAATATATCGACAAATGACTGGCACCATTTGTATTTCTGTACTTAAGTTTGGGATATCAAGCATTACGGGGTTATCCAAATTACCGGTAAATGCGCTAATTTCTTGAGTCATCTTCATTTGACACGTGGCCTATTTAAACAAAGGCAGCTTAAATTGCTTTACGGCATGATGCGACATTTTAAATTCACTCTAAAATATTCCAATCACAAATGTCTAATCTATACCAATGAAAGACGATAATTCGGCGATTATGATTAGGCCAGTCACGTGGTAATTGGACCGTCAATAGACGCTTGCCCAGTTGCCGTGTGTATTGATAGTGCTATATTGTACATACGGTGAGATATTGTATAGATAATGTATATCCTATGTGTAGTGCCTGTGACGTCACCAGCTAATCAACCGGATTAAGGTCGTAATTGAAAAATCGAAAAGCGTTTTGGCGTGTCGGATACTTAAACGTTAACAGCGGACTTAATTTTAATCAGATTGGTGTGAACTTGCCGTAAAGTTGATATAGTAACCATGGGCTATACATACATGCAATTTAGATTTTTGATCTTACGTGGTCTTTAAGTTTAAAGGCAAAGAAACAGAAATCAATTCATAATATTTTAATTAATCTTGCTATTCTATTTTTTCTTTTGCAACCAATACATAGATAGACTACTAACTGATGATTGGGGTGTAAATGTATGAACACATCGTTGTTGTTGACTTCGGAGTTCGGACGCGCCCATGTGAATCCTAAAAAAACATGTTGAGTTTTCGTTAAAAACAAACCTACTAAAACACTCTTTAATTTTTACTTCTGCACAATTAATCATCATTTTGGACAGTATTATACAGTATTAAGCAAAACCAAAATGCTTACAAAAACTACGAAAATATTGAAATCGATCATTTCACAATTTTCAACTGCTGCATTTGGAAATTTCAAACTTCTAAACTGGAGAAATTCGTCACTACCGGATAGGAATACTTATCGGGTTGAAAAATTACCATGTAACTATAAGAATACCGTAAATTCTAAAGAGGAGTTCGAGAAATTAATCTGTATAAAATCCTGCAATGTCAAAAATCACATCGCTTGATTTGCCATTGACATTGAGATCTCACTGTGTCTCGCGCGAGAGGCAGAGAAACCAACCAACGAGACTCGTTGCCTGTCCATCTATATACGGTCCATGGTATACCTACACATGTAATGTAAATGAAATGGGGTTTAACATCCTACTGTTCTGGTTCTAACCTGGGCTAATGAAGACGGGCATACGCCATACAGTGTGCTATGAGGGAAATTTTGACCGGACAGTGTCGCTACGGCCTACTCTTATATCGAATTCCAACTGCAAAGGATCTTTTACGTGCACGCCAATATGTACACGGGACCTCGGTTTTTCGTCCCATCCGAACGACTAGACAGCTGTCCTTGTCAGGCCCTCCGTCCTGCACCACTGACACGGGGAAACCACGCCGGAAAATCTGGATGGACTTTCTCGGCCAATGCAGGGATCGTACACTCGACCTCCAGGCTAGCGAGCCAGCGTCTTACCCACTTAGCCACGTGATCCCCGTATATATCGGTACGGGAAATTTGTTTTATAATAGGCCTATATAATAAAGTACATTGTTGTAGCCTAAGGTGGTTTTTTTTGGGGGGGGGGGGGTATCAGACATTTTTGGCAGATAAAATACCCCAGTTGGCGGAAAAAATATGAACATTTTTTTTATATAAAAATTATTATCCATTTTGACGGAAAAGAACGAAATACAGTGTGAGCCCCGATTGCACGTATTCAAATGCGACCTGGAAAACTGAGACTACAACAACTTCCGAGGCGAAAAGTCGAAAATCGCAAATAGCGTGGTGTGTTAATTTCCTAATTTCTACTTTTCGAGTTGCATTTTGGCTTGGTATGCGTGTTGGCGCTTTCTTACTGACATCAATAAATACAAAAATATGACTAAGTCGAAAGTCGACAAGACGGTATACAAGTCAAAATGCAAGTCGAACATAAGAAATTAGGAAAAAACGAGGGGCGCTATTATCGCTGTGTGTTATTTCTTAATTTCCTATTTTCGAGTTGATTTTGGCTTGTATACCGTCTTGTCGCCTCACATTTTGTCGTAACTTCTACTTTCGTGTTCTGAAGAGGCGAAAAGTAGAAATTATGAATGGTAGTTATAGGCTTCCATAGTTTTATTCCCATTAAAATGATGTGAGAGTGATTTGAAGTAAACATTTGATAAATTAGTTGAATGTGTGTTAGTACAAATGAATCATCAAACCACGCGGAAAGGAATATTTTATTGTAAGTACATCTCACATAAGCAAAACTAGCTCAAATAATATACCTCTATAAATACCTACAAGCTGCGTGGTGTTACTATGGCCTTGACTGCATATTCTACAGCACATTCATTAATCCATTCATTTGATCGCGTTGCATGTAAACGGACTACAAATATAACCCACTGGGTTAATAAACTATGTACATTAAAATGTATATACGTTTCCTCTTGACTACGTTGATTCGGTTCGTGAGTATTTCTGAACAGTATGACCGTGCGAAACGGTTCTGTATGGTTGGGTGGATTAACATTGGAAATATTTGAAGGGTAAACAGCTGTCAGGTAAATCGTATTCTATGTTGGTAGACTGCAAAATACATATTGGAAATACCTTATTGTGTACTATGTTTGGTAAAAACCTATGTTATATACTATATATGTATAACTAGATATGACCGAAATGTGTTATTTTCCCAGTATACCGATAACTAACCAGTACGATAACAGATAGAACAGGGATTATTGATTTATGTGTGTAATTGGACGACATGGTCCGATGAGATACATACATTATAATTGCGTATAAACAAACCTTAAAAGAGGACCATAACACAAACATACGTTGTATAATTATATGGCGTGACATTACGTCGTGGTGTCGCCCCAATCACCTAGATTAAAGACACTGTCGTGCCTTTTGAAATATAGAGCCAAATGAGCTAAATTTAGTCGAGGGATGTGTTTTAAAATTAAAACCATTGTTCACGAACCTGACACTCGGCAAACCTCGGCAGATTCCGTTACTTTACATCTAGCCTCGGCTGTATGACGGTAAGTGATATGTACCTACACCTATGCAATTGCGATGCGGCACCGGTTTACTTATTAGGAAAAGTTGCCGCTTTTAAAAAGAAGTTATCAAAATTGCGTCGTTCGAAGCGTGTGTAGAATTTTTAGTGAAAAGTTGTCCTTTTTTTAAAAGAAAATCGGATAAACTTGAAAGAAAAATAGCTTCAGACTTTGAAATATGCGACCCTGACTGATGGTAGACAGGTGCTCAGGGGCGTAAATGTGGGGGTGGGGGGGAGGTACACCCCCCCCCCCCCCAGGAAAAAAAAATAGTCGGTCGCAAAATCAGTGCAGTCGGTATCAAAATCAGTGCAGTCGGTATCAAAATAAGTGCTGACTGCACACGTCACGCAAAACTTTAGTATAAAATAACCTTGTCAACTTATTGTGTTTCACTCTTATTCTGTTGTGAGTATGTAGGTCTAAGAACAAAATTTCCCCCAGGGAGAAAAATAGTCGGTTTCAAAATAAGTGCAGTCACTGCAGTCGGTCTCAAAATTATGCATCCCCGTCTTAATGAATTAATGAGGTAAACAAATAATGCCAGAATAGATCCCAAATACTAGTCGGTCGCAAAATCAGTGCAGTAGGTCGTAAGATATGAGCAGTCGGTATCAAAATAAGTGCTCACTGCACACGTCACTCTACTCACGCAAAACTTTAGTATAAAATAACCTTGTCGACTTATCATGTTTGAAAGAAAATGTTTTTCACCCCATGGCAAAAAAATAGTCGGTCCCAAAAAAAAGTGCTCACCGCAGTCGGTCTCAGACTAAATGAATTAATGGGGTGTTTTCTGACCATCAGAATTCTGCAAAATCTCTCCCCAAAGTCCAGGGCATTTCAGAGATCAAGTAAGCGCCCCATTGAGGTAAAGTGCCCTCAGGCCCAGTCCATTATGCCATCATTCTTCAACTCCTTCTCTGACTTTTACTATCTCATCAATATCGTATTCACAGTTACAGTGAATCGTCCAGTTAGTAGTACCACTAGTGAGTGAGTCGTGGGTCAAAAGACTGTAAAATTGTTAGTTCTACTCTCACAAAACAGGCGACATTGACAGATAGGCCTCAAGATTCTGTCCCATTTCTTATCCTCTCGTTAACGAGAATTGGGATCCATTTGCCATGACATTGACTAAAATTGTCAGGCCCATTCCCAAAAATTAAAAGCTCGGTTACACATCTCAAATTTTTTCGCGCCTGCGGCGCTCGATTCCATTATAACATCATTCTTCCACTCCTCTGTTGTCTTATACTGTCTCAGCACTATCATATTCACGGTTATACTGAACTGCTCAGTGTTATAGGCACAATCATATATGACATAAACTTTATGTCAACTTAAATAAAACTGCTTTCCAGCGAGACAACGATCGGCAAACAACTATACAATACCATCTATGTTCTAAAGGGACGCTTCATGTTATAGCCAGTATTTTGTTGACATTCATTGTGGGGTGGGATTGTGGCTGAGGTGGCGCCCTCGATTTGGACCCCCCACCCCTATCTAGATCCGCTACTTCACATGGTGCTCGGTTCCTGACTGCGTCACTCGTACTAGGGGTATGGGCATCAGTCGGTCGCATTTTCGCTAAACACCCCCCCCCCCTCAAACAAAATCGTTATGTACGCCCCTGCAGGTGCTGGCTGATCTACAACGGGATAATACATTGTAAAGCAGCGCGCTGACTGTGAGAAGAACGACAGGGCCAGGAGGCTTATCTTATCTATACAGCTGTCATATATTTTATATTGAAGCAGAAAGCGGAGCTTGTTATTGTAAATTTCAATTTTAAACAGCGCCATCTGTTATCTTAATGAGAATTTGCACCGCATCTTGTCACATTTGTGAAAATGTTTACGGGACTAAACAGATTACAATAACAGGGGCTTGTTCGTATAATCGAAATTCGGGGCCATTTAACCCATACGAAACCGCTTCTCAATCAGTTAATGATTACTAAAGGTAGGAAACCTTTTAAAGTTTCTCTAATTTCAAATCGAATTGGTCAACACGTTTTTTTACGTTCGAATTAATCAACACGTTTTTTTTACGTTCTCAGAATTATTGTAGTTTCTAACTAGATCGTTTTTATTTTTAAATTGTTGCCATTGATTACATCTTTGTATGCTCAATCACTTCGGATAAACTCTTTCGTGTTCACATCCGGGCGTAGACGGAAAAGAAACTGTTAGATTTTTTAAAGCTCTGTCCTTCACTTGCAAGAGGTATTGATGTAGGGCTGAGAAAAAGGTGTGCATAGTAGGTCGGAAGAGACGAACAAATGGAGTGCATCTGTGTACATATTGGTGTCTACATAAAAGAACCAGCGACAGTTGGAAATCGAAGAAGTGTAGGGGAAAATTCTCAAGCTCGCGCTATCTGCGTAAGCATAGCAGTAAAAATTGCAATGCTTTTGTCTCAAAATAACAGAAGCAGTTGACGGGGCATTAAAAGCCAATTCCGTTCCCTGAATTATTCTATTTGGTTGGATCTGAGTTTCTGTAATATATCATTTTATAGGTTTTGTTAGTCACCCGACCCATTTTGGACAGTTTCCGCTAAAATTCAAAATTGCGACAGAAGTATTCCTTCAATACCGATAGCAACTTTCAAGTGTGATATGTCGTTTCGGGGTTTGGGGAGGGGCGAGGGGGACAAGAAACATGAATATGCCATTTCCAAGCTGATAGACCTAATTTTAAAGGAGATGCCTAAGGGGTCAATGTGGATTCTGGAGTCTGTAATGCAGCATAATGTAGGATTGATATTTAGCGCTTTTGACCTTTTGCCTTATACTATTACGATCTTGTGGTAAACGTGTGGTACACAAAATAAATCGTATGCTTCCAAGTTACAGAATATTTTTATTTTCAAAATATTAGTAACCGCTTCCGAATTGGGGCATTTATAATATTTATAAACTGTATATATGTAGTCACATAACTCCCAACACATTTAAGGGTTAAATAGAAGTTATATTGCCAAATCTGAGTAAATTTTCATAATGGCGGAATGGGTATCTCCGAAACGCAGTAAGGGTCGCACTCAGATGATAAGTCTGAAATTAGTTGAAGAATTTTGATAACTGTTACTTGTTGAAAATTAGTCTACTTAAATTGCTTGATCCCAAAGTTTTTGGTGAAGGCACCTTGATTGCACAAATTTTGGGCCCCTCGTAAACCCCTTGATTTGTTTCAACTAAATTTGGTAGGTATGTTGTTTGAGTGGTGCTTGTCCAGATCCGTTCATGCGCCAGACATCCATTTCATGGGGAATCCACTCAAAGAGTGAACTCAAAATTAAGTTTGTTGAAATTTGAAATTATCGCTGTTACCATTGTTGTAAAAGGTTTATTTCATCTGATTTTATATAATTGTATGAAAAGTTTCTTTTCGTACATTTCTCGGTAGTAGGCCCAATACTGGATTTGCGGTCGGGGCAAATAATGACCTCCGGCTTCATCAAACATTGTAGACTTCTTGATTCTCCTAACAGTCAAGATGGGATGCAGCCTAATTCAGAACCTATTGCCAGGATTATGCTGGAGCTGCTTTTAACAGAATAATTTGACTAAATATTTCAATACAAATTTATCTAAAAACTGGTCCAGCATAATCCTGGCAATAGGTTAGAAATTTATCTGCAATCCATTATGACTTTTAGAAGATTCGCCATCTCCCCTCCCTTCCTCCAATTCCACGCCTCTGGTCCATTGCCTGCCCAGTTGAAAAATATTGGACAAGCATATCTACTAAATTTTGTTTAAAGGGTTTGGAGGAGTTGAAAATTTGCTGTATCAAAATGTTGTTTCACCCAAACTATGGGATCCAGCAATTGCATTCGATAAGTAACATTCATGCCAATAATAGTTATCAAAATTCTCTAATTTCTCTCAGACAAACTCTTACCTTTATCATCTTAGGATGATTCTTACCACATTTCAGAAATATTCATTCAGCCATTATGATAAAGAAACAGATTTTGTATAAAATATCTTCTTTTTGACCTTAAAATGTGTTGGGACCTGAGTGCCTATACCCTTTCAAACGACTATGAATGCCCCAATTTCGATGCGCTCAATATTATTCGAAAAGAAAACTATTCAGTGACATGGAAGCATACATTTTGTAGGATGTGCCACGTGTATGTCACTAGATCGCTATAGTTTTATGCAAAAGGTCAAAAGAGCTGACTGTCTACCTACCCTACATTATTCTGCATTACAGACTCCAGAATTCACCATCTCCTATTAGGAATGTCTGGAAAGTAGAGAATAGGAAGTGTTTGTCTATATGATACACACCAGATGCTCTATGTCTAGGCGTTTAAAACATCTCACTCTGCTGAGTGTTTAAGTCTCATAGATGACTCAAAATTCTCAGACTTGCCGCAGATTTGAGAGTCACAGTGCGGAATACATTAAATATTGCATTATAATGTATTATGATAGCGACAATTTATGCCATATCCTTTAAAATTGGTTCTATCATCTTGGAAACGGCACATTCGTGTTTCTCGTCCTCCACGAACCTTGAAACTACATATCACACGTATATGTTGCTATTGGTACTTTTGGATCAAATTTCCGTCGCCATTTTGGATTTTGGCTGTTATATTGGATCAAGCGTTTTTGAAATGAATCGGAAACTGTCCAAAATGTGTCGGGTGACCAACAAAACCTATAAAATAATATATTACAAGGGTCATTTTGCCAACAATGGTTGTCAAGGTCAATTTCAAGCCAATTTAGCCGCCATCTTGGATTTTTAGCCCTCCTGAAGTTTGCCTGTAGATTTCAGAGGTAGCAAGCTACAAATATCTTCACTAGGGTCCCCTCTATCAGAAACCATCTTCAAACCTTGTTCCCCGACAAATGGTCAAATGTAAACCGACTATGTGTTTATTACGCAGTTTAAGTCTACATTTTAAATAACATATTTGCCCAATGAACGAAGATGTTCACATCAATATCTCTCTCTCTCTCTCTCTCTCTCCCCCTCTCTCTCTCCGTGTGGGTGTGTGTGTGGATGTATGTGTGAATGTGTTTATGTAATATGTATTATTTATTTTAAAGATATGGCAAAAAAGAAGGACATAGATCAAGGATGGGCCTGGGTTGTATTGTTTGCAGCCTTTACAAGCTTAGGAATCTACACGATGATAACCTTATCAACTGGCATATTTCAGGTGGAATTTTTAAAGGAATTTGAAGGAACTCGCAGTAAAATATCATTAATTGGTTCTACTCATATAGGATTAAATTTATTTTTAGGTAGGTAAAAGAACTCCCTTTCATGGATACTACCTTCACCTGCCTTATTCAAATAGTAAATATAGCCATATAAATACGCCCACACAGCAGCTTTGCCAACACTGTAGCTTATCACAAAGAAAAGATAAAACTTGGATGTTGAGCAAATTGGATAAGGATCTAGGGTTCATCCTTTTATAAACCCCATTGCTTCCAACCAAATTTCAAACAAAAACAAATCTGTTAAAACCTATAACCTATATAGCGTTCAGAGGGTTTTCGGCAACGTTCTTGTACTTTTCCTATTTAGCTTGCATTTTAAAGATATATTGTCCCGAAAGTCTGGCAAATTTGGTATGTATATATATGGAAAGTATAGACACTCAAGTAATCTTACTTGAAAAATACTGGATTACCCGAAAAATAGCCATGGGGCAAACACTGTGCAAAAATGTCAGGGTATCACTAACTGGCAACCCGACTGTTGTCTGCCAGCTTATTGTGCTAGCTTGACTGAGGGAGCGGTTGTCAAATTTTAAAACGGCGGAAAAAGAAGTTGACAGAAAATTTAAAACGGCGGAAAAAGAAGTTGACAGAAAATAATTAAGAATTTGCTTAGGTCTCAATATGCACGATAAATGGACAGTAAGTAATAGAAAATACGGTCTGAAAAATGGACCCTCCCACAATGAATTGAGTTGACGGCAGTTTATTTATAGCTTGTGGTATATCCCCCACGAAAACAAAGTTTTGAGAGGGATTTGAAGCAAATTTTTGAATATGTTTTTAGTCCAAATATATCATCAAATCACACAGTTTGTACGCGGCTACGATTACAAACACGATTGTATAATTCTTTGGAGATTCTAACAATACTAACATTTTTGTCTAATTATATATTTTAGGTATATTGGCAAGTGTCATTTGTAATATTTTCTCAATACGATTTAGTTCAATGTTAGGTGCCGCCATTTACACATTTGGACTCATGCTATCATCATTTTCAACAACATTTGAAGAACTGCTGCTGTTTTATGGAATTTTAACAGGTAATTATATATTATTCCAGCGTGCGATATATTGGCCTACTCTACTCTACTGTCCATACTGTGCTGTCACTGAGAACTATTACGCTCGTTACACGCCAAGGGCGTTGCTACGACGTTTCAATAGACCCACGGTGCATTCTTATTACGATCCACATCCACTAGCTGCGAAGACCGTGATGATGTAGACGACCATCCTGGACCCCTACCTCGTCTTGTGGACAGTGGAGCCGTCCTTATGTGACCGTAACAAACAGACCAAGAACTTACTGTAAGCTAGTGTAAGCTACCCCGTTTCATGGATTTCACAATTCAGCTTGGTTGAAATATGTTGAAAGTCAGGGTGCGCAAAGATATGGACGACTGATCGCAGTAGAGTATGATATGGAGCTAAATGAAACCATGAGAATATTTTTAAAAATATATATTTGAGACAATGATCAATTTATATTTTTAATTGGAATATCTTTCTAATGAAAGTCTACTGCGAGCAATCTCTGGTGCAAGTTATTGTTTACGGGTAACTCTCCTTTTGTATGTTTCAGGTATTGGATCTGGAATATTTTATACGTCAGCAAACGTCATCACCAGCCATTATTTTCACAAAAAGAGACTGTTCGCTTGTGGTATAACATTCTCTAGTCCAGGAATTGGGTACATGTTCGGTCCTACATTAATCAGATATCTAATAGAATTGTATGGCTGGAGATCAGCTATGGCCATAATGAGCTGTATTATGGCCCACACTTTAATTTTAACAGCGCTCTTCTTCCCAATGCATGAAGGTAATAAATCCAATTATTGCCCCAGTAAATGTATAAAACGGGACACAAAAAGTAACAAAAGCTTAAAAGTAAGTATGCAAGATCCCTTGAATAGCCATCCATTATTGCAAAACTCCAATCAGAACTCAAACACTCATCCTAAAATTGAGGACCACGATAGTCTGCTGACTGGGCCACCAATGGTACAGATATGCCACCGCACGTCAGAAAATGATCGTACATACGAGAGGAACACCTGTCGGAATGCCACAGAGGATAGATCTCCCGAAATGCTCAAATCGCAACAAGGATCCAAATCACTTCCATTTAGAAACGAGTTCAATAATAGTGACAGTTCCATTAATTCTAGCAATATTCGTGAAAACATCAAAGATAGTGTCTTGATGCCACTGCCCAAGACAGAAAACATACTTCTCAACAGTACACGATCGCTTTCATCCGTTTCTCGTCGACATCTTCACACATCTGACAACTTGATGTGGGCGTCTCACTCCAGTATTCAGTATCTAGGTAATCAACTTGCTGACGAGGAGAATATACCAACCACTAATAAATCCTCATGTAAACCTAATTTGAGTGTGCTCAAGAACAAAGCGTTGTGGTGTTTAAGTTTAAGTCAGTTCTTTATCATGTGTGGCTACTGTGTGAACTTTATTCATTATCCATCCATGATTCTTTCGAAGGGAATAGACATATCTGTGGTACCTCAGTTGTACATAACACGGGGTATAAGTCTGATTGTAGCACGAATTCTAGGCGGTTTATTTTGTGGAAGTTCAAACATAAACATTCTTGTGATTAGTTTTGGATGTCAAATGTTATTAGGAGTTGTAGTGTTCTGTCTACCATTTCTAGGTGATACCATTTGGGCCTATCATCTCTGTCAGTTCTTATTTGCCTTTTATTATGGGGGAACCTATGTTGTTCTCAGTCAAATTCTGGTATTAATATTAGGGCTTAACAATTTGGCTACAGGATTTGGTATTCAAATGATGATGGCAGGAATCGCATATTTCATTACACCAAGTTTAGCAGGTAGGTTAGATTTTTGTGTCATTTAATTATACCAACGGGGTCACAATTCAGACCTGCTAAACAAACAATTAAAAGATAGGTCTCGAGTGATTTTAGATTCTATATTATTATTTAAAAAACTATTACTTATATTTTCTTAGTGATACTGACAATGTATCTTGTACTTTTAAAATACCATTATTTACGTACGCTTTGCTTTAAATTCTCCAAAAGTAGTTCCTTTCTTTTTTGTTTTTTTTTTTGTTTTAGGTTGGCTATACGATATTACAGATTCTTACGACCTGGCATACTTTTTTTCTGGTAAGAGAGTTGGAGGTGGGGGACAAAGGGTCTAAAAATTAGGGGGGGGGGGGGTCTTTGGCTAAAGACGTGCAATGATTTTCTTACACACACAATAGTCAGTCTTATCTTAAGCATACGTCATCATCCTTGGCTTTGCTCAGTTGTTGTTAAACCACATAGTTCATCTACTTCTAGTCGTGCGGTTGAGGGATTGGGAGGTGTCTTGTAAGTGGAACAACCTTGGACCCTTCTTCATCTGAAATCGGCATTGCATATCCTACGTGTATTTCCAACATTAATCAAAATTTGAAGATATTTTGGGAGACACAATAAGTAAGTTTTTTTAACAGATGACTATCTTAGTGTTGTTGGCCCAAGACAACTTGACTTTTTTTAAGAAGACACCCCAAATATATTTTAGTAAATGAAATCGGCGGTAAAGACATTTATATCACACATCAGCCATACCTTCTTCGTCTGAAACCGACATTGCATATTCTACATGTATTTCCAACATTAATCATAATTTGAAGATATTTTGGGAGACACAATAAGTAGGTTTTCTTAACACATGACTATCTTAGTGTTGTTGGTCCAAGATACTAGACCTTTTTTTAAGAAGACACCCCAAATATATTTTAGTCAATTAAACCGGCCGGAAAGACATTTATATCACACATCAGCCATATCTTGTCGACAGTAGCTTTTCGAAAAGAAAACTTAGATGTTGACCAAATTTGATATGGAAAGTATCCTTCAAGACATCTGATCTCTATGGTGTGCACAAGCTCCAAAGAACTATAGGCTGTTCAAACTCTAAGCTGTGTCCTGTTCTGGAAGGGGCATTACTCTGGTGTTTCTCCCTGTTGTTCTTTATCAATCGCGCTATTGAAGACGGAAGACACTTATAAACCTTTAGTCCACATACCTGCGGCTATATCTCAACTGGTTAGCCATGCCATTATGGTTCCCGTAATGTGATGGTTGAGATTATCAGGTCGTTTAAGCAATGGCCCAGATGTTTCTAATATTATAAAATCCAAAACGCCCCAATTCATAGACAAAATACGGTCATCCCCTTTAGAAAATTTAGTGTAACATGTTTGTTCCATGTGACCAGAATTTGCAGAAATGGGTTTAGTTTATTCCCAACCTACAATTTCCAACAAATATAAAAAAATACCAAGTCAGAGAGGATAATATTTTTTGAATGCTGTCATTTTCTTTTCTTTTTTTACTTTTGCAGGGTCGATTATTTTTGCCGGTGCATTTTTTGTCCCGATGATACAGATTTTTGAACAAAACTCTTTCACCAATGATATAAACCAAGACATCGAAATAGAAGAGGAGTAAATAATTATAATATTAAATTTTTCACAAAAGATAACGGTATTTACTTTATTATGTGTAATATCAATATATAATCTATTGATGGATATGGATGTTTTATGGAATCCTTGCTTTTTGATGACATCAATTCAGGTTATGTTTTATCTCCAGATTTTATAATTCAGGTTTCTAGTCCGTATAAGACACATAGAAATAGATTGCACAAAATTAAAACACTTATATACTACTTCTGGAGTTTATTAACATGCTACGTTTCATTACACATATAGCTATCGTTAGCAAGCAAATTTTCTTGATAACCATAAACTTCCGAAGTAGTATAGCCATATAAGTGATTTACTCAGATTGCTAGTGTTTGAGTACAATAAATTAGAATATTTGACGTTTCTAATGTTGGGTGTTTTATCGATTCATGTCTTTAAAAACGAATCATGATATAACAAGTTCTATTATGTGACGTAAATGTGTATTATTACTTAGTATTTAATTTTATATAGCCAAAAGGGGAGATAACCATTAATTTGCCACTAAGATAAAAGGATGAAATGGAATAATGTGATTTAGTGTTCTGCACCACAAGGATAATGACGACGTGAATGTGGTATCCAGATGAGATAAATGTTGCCGAACCTTCTCTTCTTTCGAATTCTAACTGTCAAGGGTTCTTTTACGTGATTGCCAACGCGTACACGGAACCTCGGTTCTTCGTCACATCCACACGACTAGACACTTGTCAGTGCCAGGACTTCCGTCTACACCACTGACAAGGGCCAACCACATTGGAAATCCGAAGATACTTTCTCGACCAACATCGTAATCGAACACCGAAATTGAGTCAGCGCCTTACTCACTAAATTCCCTTTGCCCCCTCCCCCACACAATTAGAACAAATAAACAGCATAACTCTAAAATCAACCAACATTTGTTCATCACATACATACAAAATGCCCCCAGTTTGGCATGTTTAGTAGCTTAAAGATACATTATGGGAGATTAGATGAAGAGTTGGCAGTTCTCACTATAATAGTTAAAAACTAGATAATGTAATGGGAATTTTTAATTTCAGTTAAATCGAACCACTCTGACCGAGAATTTAGCGATTGAATTTTTGGTCCAGCCCCGATCATCATTATGATTACTAAAGTCGGTACGATAAAAAAAAACAGTCTCGATTATCCATTTTATGATTTAATAATGAATGAGCGTTGAGCAGAAGATCGAATCCTAATCCAGTAAATATCGCAGTCTAGCGATGACATCGAGGGTTTATTATGGTCTGGATAAGTTAAGTAATGTCTAATTAATAATTTGTCTAATCAATAATGCATGTTTAAATCAGGGGCGATTTTGTTACTTTGTTTTAACGCGATTATGTACATATTTTAACATGAGCGCATTATATGGCATTTTCTATCAGAACACCATTTTAGAGATAGATATATTCACATTTATATTAATCAACAAATATAACATAATACATACAAGTACATTGTTTTAACCATGGCAGTGGATTGCTTTTCGTGCCTTCTACACGATACTAGTTAACTTTACCCTTGCATTTATAATATCTAAACAGGGTTCAACACGAACAGGTACACAGAGATATTTTTCTGACCCCCTTATACCTTCCAAATTCTATTTTGTATGGAAACTTAAGGCTATACAGTTTCCTTCTATATGATGGACAATAATGATTTCATATAAACCTGTTCATCAAATACATAATGTTTAAAGATACATCCCCACGACAATACTTATCATGTAGTTATTTCCAATAAAAGTTTTAGAAAAACATTAATTCACAAGAAACACATACGAATTATAATCATGATTATTTCAAATTCGTTATTCAAGTCGTTCGAATGTGTCCATTTCACCTTTAATTGTTGGGATAGTCACCAAAATATACATTTAAGGCAGGATTTAATATTTAGTTTCATCGAACTCCTAGACAATCAAAATAGTCACCAGTTGGGTTTTTTTTTATTTTATTTAAAAGGGTGTGTATCAAACTAACATTTGACACCAATTTTGAAGAGACCATGCATAATTACGTTGAAAAATGGTGAAGTAGGCAAATTTTACCAGACAGAATCCATAGAGGGAGTGGTGTCCTGTCTTTGCACGAATGGTTTTTAATTTATTCGTTAATTCTACCAATTTTCAGTTCAATCAGTAATTATAGATCCAAGTTTAATATAAACCGTTTTATTTATATATGTGACAGTCAATGTCTACAATCAGGCAATGTTAAACCTGTTACAGTGTATATGTTACAGTCAATGTCTACAATCAGGCAATGTGTACAATGCCTTTGTAACCCTAACCCCCACCCAACCCTTACCCTAACCCTAACCCGAACCCTGCAATGTACACATTGACTGGTATATTTCAGGCATTGTACACATTGCCTGATTGTAGACATTGACTGTAACATATACACTGTAACAGGTTTAACATACCAATATCTAAGCATTATGCAACTGATATTGTATGAAAAATCGTTAATTGCCACACAAGGTTAATATAAACGTGTCGTGATACATATATTACATATTTTAATTGGTAATGTACATATAACAGAATACATATATTATAATGACTATCTCTCCATTCGTATCTCTAGAAGTACATTTAGAGCCCAGTAAATTGTTTATTTGACACATAATCAAACGTTTTGCTTTCAAACTGAAAGAAATTAACAGCCCACTATAATATGGTTTCTGATTTCGAAGCTTCTCAAAGGCATCTCATGCCATACATGATTGTGTAACAAATAGTACAGGAGTGATTAATAAAATTCAGAATGCATGAACGAAATGGGGTTTACCGTCCCATATTTCTGCACCAACCGAGCTAATGACGATGGGCACACGCAATACAGTGTACCATGTTGGAAATTTTGCCCGGGCAGCAATTGAATTCCGACTTTCAAGTGAAAAGACGGACCTCGGGTTTTGGTCTCATCCGAACGACTAGACGCTGTACTGCATCACAGCATCCACGTCGGAAAATCCAGAGCCTTACTCGCTGAGCTGTTGAATGGGTGGACACCCGGACGCGGAATTAAAGAACTCGTTGTGTGTCAATATATTTATCACCCGGTTAAGTGTACAGATACAATCATCATAACTTCGACGTTTTCTCATTTGAATAATAGCGATCGTCTTAGGTATTAGTTAACACCAATACCAGCATCGGTCATCATTCTTGTTTCTCTGTGTTTATTTCTTCACTTCCTATTACAATCTCCTCAGGTGGCTCGTCCATAAATGATACTGGATCGATAACTTGTATCATCAATACAAAAAATGCACCACCGAACATAACTGCACCTGAATTGTATTACAACAATATAAGATCATGTAATCATCTGAATGGATAGGCTAGGAATGATCACGTGTGCAATGCTAGAGGACATATTGTGCTCGGACAGTGGCCTTTCTGTTTATTTCTAATAACCAAGGTTTCTTTTACGTGCAATGCAGTTTGGACACGTGTTCGTCCTAACCGAACGACTAGGCACCACTTTCCCTGTGAGCAGCACATGCGCTGTCCATGACAATTCCCACGGTGTTTCTTGAACCCAGGTCATTCTGCCCTGTTCCCCTACCGCGGCCCCAACCCCTACGTACAAATTGTACAAAATTAGAACTACCGGACATTTCACAACGAAAGGGAATGGGGTGTAACATCCTACCTTTATGCTACAGCCGGGCTAATGACTAATAAATTCGCCTATCGGTGGTTGTATTGTTCATCGTGAATATATTTGTGTTTTCTTTTGCTTAATTCTGACCCACTGAATAAAACAAAGCAACACGGCCGTTGGCGTACGCGTAAAGAATTTAATTGCTGCCCGGAAAAAATTTCTCTCATCGCTCACTGTATGGTGTATGCTCGTCGTCAAGCACGGTTGTTGCATGTAGGACGTCAAACCCAGTTTTATTCACGTAAATTCGCTTCGTTTCGTTGTTTTAACATTCGGTAGTTCTAGTTATTAGAGCGAGAAATTGTGAATCAAGATTTTTCGGTTTACCATACTTCCTATCGGGTATAAATGATTGATTGATTAACCTCATGCGATGTAAAATGTTTAGGTTGCCTATGTTTTTATTAGCAATTTGAACATTTAGCTATGCCGGATTTGATTGTGTCGGCTGAATATGAGTGGTAACGACGTGGGGATAAAGTCACTTTGTTGTTCACAGACGCTTATGACGGATATGAACGGCGTGAAAAGAAAATTATATTACCTGCAAAATGGTATGCAAAAGCATAAGATTCTGTAATGTCATAAAGCCAACCTGAAATGAAGATATTTTTGTTTATCATTAAAGGTGCATTATGTAAGATGTCGATAAAGAGCTGGCAGTTCTCTTTATAATAGTTAAACAAAGGAATCCTTTGAACATTTCAGTCAAATTACTTCACTCTGGGCCGAGTTATCGCCGTTAGAAAAACGGTGTAGCCTCAATTGTCATTGCTACCGTCAAGATAATAAACAAAGTCTCGCTTTTCTATTTTTAAATTAATAAATGTTTAATTTTATATAACATTTAAGGCATAAAGAAAGACTTGCAATAGGCAGATTTAGCTCTTGCATAATGCCTGTTTTCAAAATTCAAATACTGGTATCTCTTGCATTCTATCGACTAAGATACATTTCTCCGACAACCGAGATTCTAATTAATGAGAGATAAAACATAGTTTGCCAAATACATGGACAGTTCAAGATGTCTGAACGCAGATGCTATGAATAATAGGCCAATGCGCCACGTACGGCACAGGAGCAACGCTACTTCTCGCAACACTAACACTTTCAAAACAAATTACGTAACCGCGAAGGAGACAACATGGGGAATATCTTACCTCCTAATGCTGGTGTTATAAAAAATGATGTCCCTGCCATCATCATTTGCAGTCCAAACCCAGTAGCTAAGTGTTGTAATCCTAAGATCTTGATCACAATTTGAGTAAGAACTACATAAGTGCCTCCATAGTACATTGCGAAAAAAATTACGTACAGATGATACGCCCATATATTACTACCAAGAAAGGGTACACAAAACACTAGTGCTCCCACGAGCACTTGACAGCCAAAACTTACAAGAAGAATGTTAATGTCGGGATGACTAGCGAATAATCCACCCATTAGACGAGCTATTATGAGCGCAACACCTTGAGTCATGTACAGTTCTGGAACCACAGATATATCTATTCCATTAGCTACTACCATGGAAGGAAAGTGAATGAAATTTATTCCATATCCACATATAAGGAAGAATTGACTTAAGCTAAGACACCACAAAGCTTTGTTTTTGAGAACACTAAAATCAGGTTTGCAAGTAGATTTTGGGGAATCTTCTGGAAGAATCCCGAATTCTTCAGCATCGTCAGCTTCGGCTAAATAATTACCAACGTGCTGCATACTCCAGTGTGACTCCCATATTAAACTGCCGGAAATGTGTCGATGACCATGACTAAGCGGAGACAGGGTTTGAATACTTGTAATAAATCTACCGTCAGGTTTTGATATCGAAACCCCATCCTTTACAGTGATATATCGCTCATGAATATTATGTGAATTCACAGAACTTAAACTAGTATTAAATCCCTTCCTGCTAAAGGGTTTATGTGCAGATAGAGTCGGCGAGTTAAATCCAACTGGTAAGGAATTTGGCACTGTAGGATAAGAGAGACTTTCATTTGAATTATTATAGTTGTTGTATTCCGAATTACAATTGCTTAGGGTCATATTGTTATTTTTGTTCTGTTGTTGTTCATCGGACTTGTTATATTTCGGTATTTCTAAATGACTTTCACTTTTCAACTCCTGAATTCTCTTTGGACTAAAATCTCTTGTTAGTGGAACGCCCACCGCCCTATCATCCTTCCGGATTTTTACATTTTTCTTGTTTCTTTGGCAGACTGATTTACATCCGTTTTTGTGTTTTTCGTCTATTGGGAAAAAGAGAGCCCCTAAGACGCAGACCTGAGAGACGAAACATCCGATGATACCCAATGTGGACCTCCAGCCTACGTTTGTGATAAGATATCGTGTTAAAGATGGACCAGCGAGGTAACCTAAGCCAGGACTGGCAAATGTTATACCGCACGCTATGAGTCTTTTTTCATGAAAATAATGACTAGTTATAACACTAACCGATGTATACATTATTCCGAATCCGGAGCCTGAAAGTATAAAATATTTCCTGATTTGGATCACAATAAAATATGAATTGGATTGTCTCTATGAAACAGTAATAGTCTAGTAAGTCCGTTAGTTATATTGCTGATATATTCCAAATTATATACATTTACAGCAAAGCACTGTATCAACATTAATTTTGAATATAATCACCTGCGATTACACCAAAAAACAGCAGCAGTTCTTCAAATGTTGACGATAAAGATGAAAGTACTAGACCTAGTGAAAATACCATAGATCCGAACATGGCGCCTACACGAATGGAGAATGCATTACAAATTATACTAGCAACTGGTCCTGGAATAAAGCAGAAACATAAATTATTACCAGGTTCGTTTTGGTTTAATCATTGGCAGGAAAGACTGTAAGAAAAAGTGACCTAGTGAAAATACCATAGATCCGAACATGGCGCCTACACGAATGGAGAATGCATTACAAATTATACTAGCAACTGGTCCTGGAATAAAGCAGAAACATAAATTATTACCAGGTTCGTTTTGGTTTAATCATTGGCAGGAAAGACTGTAAGAAAAAGTGATACACAGTTTAAATTTATAACAATATTATATTTTAATATTCTGTCAGTATTTTAATGCAATGTTAGGCCATTAAATGGGGTAAACCAAACATTACATGCGTTATAAAAAATTGTCCAAACCAACAGAAAATCCTAATAATATTGTGATAGATGAAATCTGGTTCATCGAGGTACACAAACATTTAGTATGCTTCTCGAAAGGAATGAATGAACAAAGTGGTGTTTTATGACACATTGGGTATTTTGCGCCAAACATATTATGGAGATGAGAAACATATCGCAGAATTTTAAATAAAATAAATAATAAAAATTACAACTTCAAGTACACAAATATTTAAAAATGAAAAAACAAGATTATATATAATTTTTGGAGGCATTTAATAATTGGATAGAGCACGTTTCAAAAGGAAGAACCCTTAAAGATATCCTTAAAGCCAGTGGTAAACGTCCTCCAACAAAACAACCCAGAGAACGGGTTTACGAAGTCGTCTACACCTGTGACAGCAATTGGAGAAACGAGACAAAGGAATCTGCCAGCATAAATCCAAATTCTTTACTACCAACTCGGATGTAGCACAACACCTACAACCCAATATAGAACACAGACTAAAACTCTGGCAGCTAACCTTCCTATAGAAAAGGCCTGTAATCTGGTTGAGGCCATATATGTATATAACGGAACAGTCTAGATCTAACTTTATCTTTTTTATTCTATTATGCTCTTGAATAATGATAAACGTGTGCACAAGTCGTGTGCACTTGAACCCCTTCCCACACATATCCTGAAGAACTGTTTGTCTGAAACAGTACCAGTAATTATTGATATAATCAATTCCTGTATAGATACTAGCATTGTTCCGGGTGTATTCAAACTTGCCTTTCTAACTCCTCTAATTAAAAAGACCTACCTCGATTGTAATGTTTTGAAAAATTATAGGTTTGTTTCAAATTTAAGTTCCAAAATATTTGAAAAATGTATGGAAGTCAGTTGACGTGTAATACTGAATATATGTCTCTGCATGTGCCCATATAAAACTTTTTACCGTACTGAAACTGCCTTAACTGGTGTTTCAAATGACATCGTTTTAGCTCATGATAACAAAAAAATATATTTTTATTATTATTATTAGACCTGACATTCTTTTAAATCGTCTCCGTTTTAGATTTGGTAGAAATGATTCTGCTCTTAATCTTTTAGAAAGGTATTTACTTGGTAGGCAGCAATGTGCTGTTTTAAATGATACATATTCTTTGCATTGTGTTTCAAATTTTGGCGTTTCCCAGTGTTCTGTCCTTGGTCCTATTTTATTTCCGTTATACACCTCACCACTTGGAGATGATATAGATAGAAAATATGACTTAGAATTTCATTTTAAACGCACATGACACCCAAATATATATTTCATTTGCACATAAAACTCCAGATTCTTATGTCAGTTCAAAAGTTGTTATTGAAGAATGTATATCTGGAATTATATTGTGGATGTCAGGAAACTTTCTAAATCTAAATGATGATAAAACTGAATATATGTATATATTAATTGGTTCAAAAATTGACTGTAAATCTCCCTTCTTAATTGGTAATAGTGAAATTAATCCTTCGTCACCTGCCCGTAATATTGGTGCAATATTTGATATCAATATCTAAGCCCAAGTAAATTATATATGTATATTGTAATATAGACTCCACAAAAGCGCTAGTTAATGCTTTGCGCGGTCACTTCTAGATTGGGCAATTTTAGGCCTTTATTAACTGGTCTATCCGCCAAACTTTTAAATAAATCATACGCATTACAAATATGACTATATTACCCCAATTTTAAAAAAAAATACATTAGATATTTAGTATGTATCAGTTTTAATTCTCACTTTGCCAGCTGTTCACATTGTTCGATATATATATATATATAATGATGGTAATAAACTATAACTAACTACCTATTTCTTATAGAATTGATTTTAAAATTGTATTGTTAACTTTTAAATATTTGAACAACTTAGCGCCTGTTTATTTATCTGAACTCTTACATATGTATATACCAGGGCGATATTTAAAGCCCAAACATTCAACACTTTTTAACTTTTGGTCAAAGATCTTTTAGTGTTCAAGCACCTGCTAATATATGGAATAAGTTACCATATCACATCAGGTCCTGTAATAATGTGAATAAAACTAAAACCCCATTATCTATTTCTTCAAGCTTTTTAGATAAACATGTATATTGCAATTTATATTGAATGTGTAGGTATGTTTTATTTAGTATTGTACATGTATTGTTTAATTTTATGGTTTCATAATTCTATATTTGTTCCATTGTAAAGCACCCTTGAACACGTATATTCTGTGAATGGGGGACTATAACACGTTTTTAATAATAATAATAAAATTGTGTTTTCATCACATCGACTCATTCTTTAGTACTGTCGAATTAAGATTAGTTGTCATGATTAATATATATTTTTTTCATTTTTATTATTTTCAACGTTATAAATTATATCATCTTCTAATATTTATTACTATCAGTAGTAGGTTTACCCTTGTTATGATTGGTTACTATTATCACCTTATATCATAATAGTTGTTTTTAAAAGTTAATTACCCTGTTGTTACTTTCCTATATGTGGGTAGTCTATTAGCCATAATCACGGCTACTATTTACATAAATAATACTCAATGGCTTCACTAATCTCTTGTAAGTAGATTATCACCCTCTTGAACCCATGTTCATTGTACTTTGATCTTGTTGTCAAGTATGGTTTCATGATGTGTTGTTATAGTTCTTCCATATTTTGTATTATTGTATTAGCTTGATAACATTAATAATAATAATAATAATATGAATATTTGTATAGCGCCAATTCCACATTTAACGTATGCTCTATGTGCTTTCTACACACAATTTTAAATTAAATATAACGTTGAAATAGGTATGTTTTAGGTCTGGATTTGAAACACTCAATAGAAGGTGCACTTTTGATGAACACTATGAACTAACAACTCTTGCCCCAAATGTTTTCATTCTCTTCCTTGGAATTACCAACTGTATTTGGTCACATGAGCGTAAACTCCGGGAAGGCTCGTAACTTTGAATTAGTCAGTTAAATAAGATGGTGGGTGCTATGTAAGATAGTGCTAGGTTATTAACACATCGATAGGTCACCGGAACATGAGAATGTTCACATTCTCGTTGAGGCTCTCGCTTTCCAGATGACATTGAGTTTTAAGAAGCGTGACCTATGCGAGAGTGACACAACTTCATTCCCCCTGGGACTCGAACGGGTCTTCCTGATTACTAATCCTAGAAAGAATTCGAAACCATTTCTTAAACACTGTAACATACAGCTTTATTAAAATAATTAGCAAATAAAAAAAAATATCAGGGTCAAACAAAATGTATGGACACGAGTGTATAATTATATAGATGATAAAATGAAAACAATACCGCACGTTGTTCTGAAAGAGGCATATGTGAATGAATGCAGAACAATAGCTCATAAGTATCCACTTACCTAAAAATAGTTGTAATCCTGAATGAATTGAACACACCAGAGTTATATAACTCCTCGTTCCGTCAAAACTCTCCAGAAATTCAGCCTGGAATATTCCTATAGATGCTGTTGCCATGGAACATAATCCCAAGCTAGTAGCGGCTGCTACCAGAACTACCCAAGCCCATCCTTGGTCTATATCCTTTTTGGACATACCTTGAAATTAAAGATAATATAATATACTCTTTGAAACACGGAGCTCACATCCTCTAAGTATGAGCACATATGGTTTGTGATTTCTGGAAGGTCTTCCACAAGACCATAATGTTATGGACAATTTATTAGTGTTGTGCATGATCAAATCAATAACTAATTTTCATTTTAAAAAATACTTCTACAAAGAATACCAGTTCTGGTTTTTGCGTCATGTAACTGATAGTCGGCTTAACATCTAATATCCAAATGCAATCTTTAATGCAAACGAATTTTAACATGAAACAACAATCGAAACTTATTTATGTTAGATACTGTTGCGATTAAATCACCTATCTATTATTCGCCTGGTAGATATCTCGAATTCTCAACACGTTTAAATGGTTTTAGTGATAAAATACTGAAAGTGGAAAAACGGACGAGTGTTTGTAATTTGAACAAACCAGTTCATTCTAGTAAGTAAGTAGGTAAGTCATCATATGAATATAAATGTAGCCAATGCAATGGTTATAACCTATACAATTTGTGTCAAAATAATAGAAGGGACTAGAGTCTGTCAATGAATCGTCATTGGACGACATTAAAGTGGCATTCTCTTTAAATTTCATTATTAAATGATACTTAAACTAAATTGTATCCAGTGCTCAACATCTGGAGACGTCTGAACTCTGATATAAGCCCTAATGGGTAGTATAATGACAAGGGGGTCTCAGTCTAATAGGGGGGGGGGATATATTTGTTGCTCGTCATATAAAATCAGGTGATATTTAACTTGAATATAATATTACCTAATCTTAAACATGCATTATGCGAGAGCAAAATCTGCTTATTACAAGGCTTTCTTTGGGCCTGAAATGTTATCTAAATTATCAATTAGACATTAATTAACTTATCCAGACCATAATAAACTCACGATGTCAAGGCTAGCCTTCGATGTAGGCTGGATTAGATTCCTATATGCCGCTAACGGCCAAAGATAATTAAATCAGAAAAAGTGGATAATCGAGACTATGCTGTTTATATTAATGATTTTAGCAATGATGACCGAGACTATGCAAAAATTTCACCCGCTTCTTTCTCGGCTCATAGTGGATCAATTTAACTGAAATTTTCAGCAAATTACCTTTACACTATCTAGTTTTTAACTATTATAGCGAGAACTGCCATCTCTTTATCTTATCTCCCATAATGTATCTTTTTAAGTATAATAGTTTAGTGCCCTTTATTTATGTTTGCATAAGAAGTATTTGGGAATTTATTTTGATAATAATATTTAAAATTTAACCTAATGAATAAAGACAATAAACAAAACTTCAATTTGAACGAACTGGTATGAAAATTAAAGATGCATTATGGAAGATTAAATAAAGAGCTGACAGTTCTAAATATAATATTTAAAAGCTAAATGATGTAAATGGAATATGCTGAAAATTCAGTCAAATTGCTTGACTCTTAAGTCGAGAAAACCTTATTTTAAAATCTTTGTAGCCTCGTTTGTCATTGTTAGCACTGTCAAGATAATTAACAAAGTCTCAATATACAGGTATTATCCAGATCGGATTCAAATCCAATGAAAATCGGACAGATACGATGGCATTGAGAGTTGATTATGGCCTTTTCATGTTAATTAATGTCTAATTAATAGTTTATATAACATTTCAGGCAATAGACAGATTTACCTCTTGCATAATCTATATTTTAGTAAAATCTATAAAATTGGCCGATGTTTGATTTTTCTGTATGCCCACATTCTCCTGGTTTGACACATTTGTACGGGTCGCAGTTCTTTCAAATGCGGTTATGTGTGTCTTTCCATTTAAATTCGGAGTGCCAGTAACAATTAGAAAGTACTATGAACTGGATGTAGTTCTTAAATTGGAAGAATTATGTCTTTTTTTAATGGCAGATTTCAAAAGCAAATGACTGCCTATATCTCCGTTTGCATTTTGATTGTAGCGGCCTAGCGAATATTCACTGCCGATCAGTGATTGACAGTGAGCCTGTTATGGCGATACGAGACAGACTGGGCAAATCTGTGTGCGGTATGGAAGAAGTGGAGTTTGAAATGTTCGAATTTAATCGCTAACAAATATCACATTTAAAGTTTATACTTTATCTCAAATTGGTGAGATGTATTTCTAAACCTACGAACGGGGAAAGAATTTACAACCTTATTTAAACATGCTTTATGTAAAAGTTTTAGATAATGAGCTAGCAGTTCTCGCTATAATTGTTCAAAACTAGATAATGAGAAGGGAATATTATTATTTACAGAAAATAAGTCAAATTACTTCATTCTTGGCGACGATAGGGCTGTTTGGAGAATACCGGAGGTTCGAGTGCCATTGCTAACGTTGTTACGATAGTAAACAAAGTCTCGATTACCCAATTTTAAATTTAATCTATAACCGTCAATTGTGTTTAAATCCTTTGAGAATCTAGAGCATCCGATGGCATCGAGACCTGATTATGGCCTTGGCAAGTTACTGAATGTCTAATTAATAATTTATATAACATTTAAAGTCTAAAGAAAGGCCTGCAATAGGCAGATTTAGCTCTTACATAGGGCCTTATTCAAGAAAAGCCACGTCTTGAAGTTAGGGCATCTCATAGTTAAAATGTAATACCTCAGAGACTATACGTATCAAACCATAACAAGAGTCGGTATACATATAGGTCAATGTCCCAAGACGTGTCATCGCGTTTTTATTAAGAAAAAAATGATGAATACAGTTCAAGTTACGTATTGATGGGATCACGGATTGTGTTTACTTTCCGAGTCACACGATATCTTTCCGGTGTTTCAAATTTCTGTATGCCCTTTTGACGTGAATGGGGTTTTTATAACCAAAATTTCTGGCTACTGCCAGATCATCCGGCTAAAACTGGTGATTGCCGGTTAGAAAGTAGTTTTCAAAGGGTATTTCTTTTATTAGCAAAATAATGAATTGACATATGCGTAAATATTACCAAGATAGTAGCCTACTTGAAAAGTAACAACGCTGGTGTAATGAGCAAGTGCATTCGGGTTCACACAGGGTCTCGTATGCGCTAATATATTAACACCCAACCCTCCTATCTATAAGGTCAGAAGTATTTTAAACACATGGAAATAAGTACAGATATAATTAAATTCTTGATAAAAACAAATTTAAAGTGTCGTGAAGAATTTTGGCATTGCTTACTGTTAACATTTACAGCATACCCCAACAAATATAGAGCCCAGTAGGACGTTAAGCCCCATTTCATTTCATTGAAGTAACCTTACCTGCAAAGTACCGACGATTCGCTACCACTTGGGCATGAGTGGTATAAATCAAGCACAATTGCTTAAAAGTCAGAAAAAATTCCTTCTAAGCTTACTATGGCTACATTTAATTCCCTCCTGTCCTGGGTTATGGCTTTAACAGTTTTAATGCAACAATGCGCGGACGATTTTGATATAAATAAATGCGGGTTTCATATTTATGTCTTTATTTAGTACACGATGTAAGCGATCATGGGTTTGTGTGAATCAATTTCCGTGTAATGTCGGGCAAATGTACAAAGATCGAGTGACTATTGCTGAAGAAATGTTAAGGTGACACCCAAATAACTGAAAACCTGAAGTGCTTAACATTATTTATTTATGCTTAATGTATATTTTTCAAACCATAGACCTGTTTTTAATTTAATTTCTCTGAATCCTGGCCATACTTTGCTGAATAGCAAAACTTACCCTTTTGTAGATATCAATGTAACGCATTTATAATGTAGACTTAGTGCGAGACAAAGCAAACATAACCTAAGATATAATACCCCCGTCAGACTCAGGGCGGGATGGCGTCCTTACTGCGCTGCTACGGCGAGGGAAAATGGTCTCATAGCGCATCAAGATCGCCATGTAAAAGCGTGGTGGAAACGCCATATATAGTGCTGTACTGTCTTGCAAAAGTGACACGGTGTCCAGTCGACACAAACTAAGTCAGTTCTGGAATAACATATAGTTCAATTTCTATTATTCAGTTTCAATAATTTGCTTCCGTGTATGGGGTCTTTAGCCGCCGGGAGACCCATGGAAAACCCACGAGGTTGGACAATCTACCCTTTTGCATGTCAAGTACAAGCTCGAGGTCTAAATCACACCGCTCAACTCAATGACACACCTTATGTGGTGTAAATGAAATAGGGTTTAACGTCCTACTGTTCTCCGACTGTCCTAATGAATACGGCTTATGATCTAAAGCGCATGCGTCAAACCGTTCGGCCACCCAACCCCCGTATTAATGTGACAGTGTAAAATTTCCCAAATAGCATAATGCATGGTGTATGTCCGTAACCCCAGCAAAGTATTCTTAATAAGTGAATTTTCCGTATGGGAATGACCTGCTCAAACGACCCGATCTCCCCATCCGGCATGGAAAATGGACAACATCATAACAGATAGTGACGTAAGGGAAATCACTCTCTTAAACATTCGAGAAACAAAGCTGATTTTGTTTATTGTATTCTTTATACAAGGGTTATCTGAATTTATTCTGGAGGATATTCCCGAATATCTATCAGAATCAGACAGACCAATACCTGAACGAACTTGTTTTTGAATTTCTAGAAGGGGATAGCGATAAAATACTATAAATAGAAAATAACAAATTTGTGTAATAAAATGTGAAGTTTAACAATGGAAGGGTCGAAGTGGACAACGTTCAAATAGTAAAAGAGTATTAGATGTTCCGGACAGCATAAGCATACCCTGTCTTATACTGCTATGTATGGACCATGGGACGGGTCAGTATATATTTAATAGGAACAAAGTTGGGGAGCCATTTTGCTAATCAGTGTCTAAAATATGGTTATTCTATGCGGATGTCTTCGGATTTTTTTTTTAAAGAAATGACGCCAGGTAAAAAGGTCTTTTATCGTTCTCAGGGCATCGAGGTTGATTTTTCAGGTTCGTCACTATGAGCTTTGCTACCATTTAACAATAACCATATATCCATGCCATAGTTCTGAAAGGTTGTTAGTGCCACTTATGATCCAAAAAGATATTTTTGCAAAGAATCAATAATCACATGGGGGGGGGGCGTCCCTATGCAAATTGCTTTTAAAAATGTTTATATCCTAATTGCGTTATTAAAATTGAAGTATAGGTTTTCTCTCATATCTCGAAAACTAATCCAACATTTTTTGGAAACTTAACACCTTTGAGAACTATGACATCGATATCAATTTCCTTGATAATTTATACCCGTCTTCATTATCCCAGTGGATGCAGAAAAGTAGTACGTTAAACCCCATACCATGATCATTTATATTTGAAATTTCTAATAAAGATATCGCTTAACAACTTCAAAATCTAAAACAGTGGACTTGAAATATTCCAATCCAAATTACTGACATAGAAAACAATCTTTCTCCCATCTTAAATAGGAATCGAAAAACAGAAATATGAAATGAAATGGGGTTTAACGTCTTACTGTTCTGCTCCTAACCTGGGCATACTGTGTGCTATGAGGGAAATTTTGCCCGGGCAGCGGCGCGACGGCCTACTCTTATATCGAATTCCATCTGCCAAGGGATCTTTTACGTGCACGCCAAGGTGTACACGGGACCTCGGTTTTTCGTCCCATCCGAATGACTAGACAGCTGTCCTTGTCAGGCCCTCCATCCTGCGTCACTGACAAGGGGAAAACACGCCGAAAAAATCTGAATGAACTTTCTCGGCCAATGCAGGGGCCGAACACCCGACCTCCAAGCTAGCGAGCCAGCGTCTTACCCACTTAGCCACGTGATCCCCATTTGAAAACATAATCAGAAATTAAAGTTACAAGGTCGGGTGTTGTTGTGGGTAATTTCAGCATTATCAATCATAAGGTACAATTGTAACTTACTGGTACATAAGCCTAAAAGTAAGAAGGTTAATTATCAGGGTTTAATCAAAATCTTAACAATAAGAACATTCACTGGTTACAATTCTATGGAATACAATTCCTGCTTATTAATTACTAATCGTAGATTTCTCAAGTCCCTTTCAAGCCTAGGGATTTTAAGTTAGTTCAATTACTAAATAGCAGTGAAACATTTTAATAAGGAAATCCTCCCCCGGAATCCCACAAATCTGCCCAGAAATGCCACTAATACCATCGCGTGTATTATCATACTATATCTGTTCAAACAGAATAAATGTTATTCGTGTTGCTGATATTCAAAACAATTTAGTTATTATGAACAATTTTTGTAGAATAACTGTATTCTATAATACACCCACACTTCCAAACAATTATCCTACCTAAAATAACTATATGAATACAATGATTAACATCACGTGTCAAACTGATACATTACATTTCTCACCTAAAATGATAGTATTTGCGCAAGAGGGCGTTGTAATATTTTGAATGGTTTTCTGGTTGTATACATCCCTTTGTTCAGGATGCAATCGCCACACAGCTTAGCTCTTATCTCTTTACTTTTCATAGGATAGAAGTTAAAATGGCGACACGTTAAAGGGACTGGCGTAATTTTCGAGATTGAGATAGTGTGGGCGTATATGTCGTGGACCGTGATAGAGGCTAAAGTTTTTAAAGTTTTTTTTTCAAATGATTGTGTTCATGAGAGGACAGGTCTTATCGGTATTAAGTTTTATGTGATCCTCCATTTTTTAACAGTGTCCATTTTAGCAGTCCGTGAACTTCACATCTGGAGTTACCTATCGATTTCAAGCATTCCACGAGACCACGACCTGTTTAAAAGTCATGCCCCGTTTTCCGGAAAGCGATATCGTTTTGAATGAGAATGAACTCTGTTAAATTTCGGCATTTTAGGACTTTCTGTTCCATCAATAAACTACGTGTCCGGAAAAACTCGGAACCGTTCCTGTCACGCTAAATGTGGAACTCCTCACATAAAAGGTAATTTCAGACACCTAATAAGCTAATACAGTGTGCAACCGAATTCCAACTGTTAATGGTTCTCTAATTAGCCAACGTGTCACCCGAAATGAATATCTTGAAAATTTAGAATTGTAAATATATTAATCCGTCCAGCCTTATTTTTGTGCCTTGAACATTCACCCTGCTATCTATATATATTTCAATATACTCCTGTAACTTAAAAAGGCATTGGGTTGGGGTTTGGTTGGCTTTTTTGGTAAACTGTTTTTACGCATGTCCGACAACGTTTAATGAATCATAAATGATTACTATTTATAACGTATTATAAAAGCCTCGTAACCTCAATGTGACCCCTCTGATAAAGTATCTTATAATTAGTTATTGTCTCTAATGTATATTGTTAAGCCTACCTACATATGGTTCATTCCCATATCGCCGACTCGCCGAGTTTTAGGTGAAAAATTTTGGTCGGTGTTAAGGGGTTGAGTGGCCAAAAACAATAGACCCCTGCTGAAGGATAAAACTAATTAAGCAGATAATATTGGGAGCATTTATTTTTTAAAAATTTATAACAACCTTTAACACATAACATCTATCTATCTATACTAATATTTGTGACTGTCGTTGGTCTGTCTGTTTGTTTGTCTGTCTGTCTGTCTGTCTGTTCGGGGTTGGCGGCTACACTAGGTCTGCCCCGAGTCTGAAATTTGGGGTATAGGGGTAGCTCGGACCGGGGAGTAAGATAGGCCAGGTGGCGGTAGTCTACCACTTCCGGTTTCGGAGTTATGACCCCCGAGGGAAGCCGGGCATTCTGCTAGTAACACATAATTTTAATAAGTCCAAAACTTCTAACAAATTCATTCTTCCTTGTTCATATCTATGTTTCGAATGTGGATTGAATTCTGACAAAATTCAAGTTCATGTACTTAAAGTGAAATATATTCATTTTATTAATTAGTGAGTGAGTTGAATTCTGATAACAATCAATTTAAGTGAACTATATTAATAATGACTGGTCCCAAGCCTCATGAACGCTTTTAATCAGTTTTTAACCCATTAAAGAGTGCCGCGGTCGACTTTCCAAATTCTGAAGAGTCGACGATATGGGAAGACCCCCTACATATACCAACACTTGTATTTCGTTATATACGTCTTGGGAAACTCGGTATTTTTTAAATATTAGGTTATAATTTAATACTATGAGCAAGAAATAATGATAGCGTGTTATTGCCAAAGATCCTATTAGATCAGAGACACAATCAAAATGATTCGAGATTTGCCATCTATTTCTTAACGTTGCTAAACCGTTTTGGTAATTATTTCAAGTGGGTTGGATAATAGGCTATCAATAAATGAGAAAATGTCTACATCTGCCTGTTTTGGAAGTCTAGCAACTACATTTCATAACTATTGGCATATGCAACTGAACGGCAACATTCCTACAAAATGCTTATCAAATGTAATATGACGAAAATATCACAATTTTAACCATAAAGATATCCTGAAACCCCAAGAGGGCCGACAAAACTGTTAGAATAAGCCCGAATAATCACAACCCATGCAATAGATCTAACAGATCTAGAATCCATTAAATAGTTTAGAAGCAGAAGTGGAACATTTCTCAATTTGCCGCTTTCTCAAATATATATAAACAGGTCTGCATATAACCGTTTTCATACTTATTGCAATCTATATATACACAGAGAAAAAAAAGTATCGCAACACCCGAATGTTTATGCGCTTGAGAAAAATATAATATCATTGGAAGCTGACAGTGCTGCATGTAACAGAACGGCATACGGAAAGCGTGAACCACTTGCGTCATGAAAGCATGTTGGGAAATCACTTTATTCACAATGGGACCTACAGTTAATTATTACAAAATCGTTTAACAGACTAAATGACGCAAAGGACCGTCAACGTTCTGGTAGACCCCACAGTACCGTATACAAGAGAAGCTGCAGTACTATTGAACTCGTGTGACAAGGCTGCGAAGCACATCACAATTGGAACCTGGCGTCATTATAAAATATTTATTGGTCGGATGAGAGTCGATTTCTCTAGTTCATGGCGGATGGTAGAGCATAGGTGTGACAACGTACGAAGATGCACAGAGAAATTGAACAGATTAACGAAAGTTTGACACTTTCCACTCCGATAAGATAAACTAGATGGCAGGCGACAGGTGGTATCTGGTCAGATCTATTTATCTCGACGATCTGTGCCTGAAATACTGCCAAACTGCATTTCCGGCAGTCTGTTTTTACAGAAATTTCTGTGGGGGGATCCCATACACCTAGTTGAATCTCCGCGCCTTTGCCTAAACCTTTGGCCCAGCTTTGCCCCTCGAACCAAATGACTTGAACTGAAATAATTTTGAACCCTTGCGTGTTAAAACTTTTGGTGGGATTTGGTCACTGGATAGAGTAATAAACTATAACACACACTTTTAAAATGGAAACAGCTACTTAGAGTATTTTACAGAGAATATTTACAGTTTATTACCTTAGGGGTAAAGTATTATGTTTTACAAGATAATGACTTTTATCAAATTAATTTTATCAATCAAGTTTTAAGTGAATAGATATACTATATTGTTCTTGTGTAGATTTGTTTTTTTAAGTCTCGAAATTGATATTGAAAATATTGGCAAAATGAGGAGATAACTGCAGACAGGCAGCCCAAGTTTGGAATGGGGTGGAAGTGGTCTAGAGTGTCGCGCTTCAAGCTCCAGCTGGCCGGTCCCCTCTGACTTCCGGTCTTGGTTTCGATCCTTTGTGTGAGCGTGTGCGGCTTGTAGATAGGGGCGCCTTCCTAACCTCGTGAGTTTACTCCGGTCTTCTCCAACAGGAAATACCCCTGCACGTGCGCTAAGCATTAAGACAACTTATCTGTGATATCACCATCTGTGGAAGTGGACATTAAACACTAACAGAAGGAGAACCAGTAACGTGTACTAAAAAGTATTGTGCTACAATGAAATCATAAACCAGGACATACATCAATCAATATCGCTTCCGTCAGATTTTACCCATTGCCATGGTGATATAATGCTGTTTCTACTGTTTTCTTTAAATGTGTCAATATAATACTAGATAATAATATATACCTGTGATAGATCGAAATGTTACCTAAACGCAAATAATGTGATTAAAACCATGATTTGAATTCAGTTTAGAAACACTTCCAAATAAATATTAAGCTATACGATGTCAGACACTAATTCATCTCTTCGTCCAATATATCAACAACACAATCTCTTGAGAAATTTTCCAATTATTTCCAACATAAATTAAAACTGTTGCAAATACATAATCTAACATTCAAATAATATAATGTTTTACTATTCGAATTAATTTATTATTGGAATATTCTGAACCATTGAATGGTTGCCTGCAATATAACGATGTGGAAAACAGCTGTTCTAGCGAAAATGTAAACAAACGTAATATCGTGGGATATATCTCTAAACCAATTACATTTTTTTAACCGATGAATGTAAATTAAACATTGAAAACGAATAAATCTTACCTTATGTGAAAAACAGACAAAATATATCCATTGTCTTTATATATACAAACTACACAACAAATGCTGGATTTAAATGCTGAGTGGACGATTGACCTTTGTAACTAAAAATAACCCTTAAGCAATCATCCGGGCAACTAATGCGCGATGACCACCAGCTGTAATTACGGACTGCTTTACCAGAACAAACTGTACGTCATTCAATGATATGGCTGTAGTGTTTATGATACAGTTTGGGTTTCCTTTATTCAATGAATTATGCGAGTTACTTTAATTGCCACACACACAGGTTTAGATAATTAACCATTGATTTATATGATTCAAATGAGTGTAACGTTTTCAGTTGATGTCGCACATCCAATATGCTTAGAGCAGAAGTAAAAACATTTTAATTGTTTTCTAGAACAATTTTGTAGACCTTGAAGTCCATCTTGTTGAAACTTACGAACAGTTTGTTCCACAAAAAAAACTCTACCGGTAAACCTGCTGCATGGTGGTCAAACCGATATGTCCGATCAAAATCATTTCACCAGTCGGTTCGATGATTTTCAGTTGTGAACCATGATGGTCACACCGAAAATTTCGAAAATCCATCTTTCACAAGGACCAGTTCTTTTGAAAAGTCAACATGGATCAATTTAAGATGTAATTTTCGTCGGTTAAAGCAATCCATACTCAGTCAGTCACGTGTACTCAATTAACAAGTTTGTCAGCTGGCCATTATTGTATTGATTTTTGTCCTGTGGCAGTCAACATGCACACGCTGTCAAGATATATATAATGATATATAGCCAACAATAACAGTTTAAAAAATAATGTATGACACCAGTTTCTTCATGTATATAAGTGATGTGTCCTTTTGAACAGTATATTATAACCAGGGCCTATTTTGACGAACCTACATTATGGACCTGCATCAGTATGAAAAATCCGTGCTTTGAAAATCTGAAATCCGTGCTTTGAAATTTGTATGTATACTTGTTAATGTGAGTGTGTAATTATAAATGTGAGTAAATGTGAGTAAGAGCGCCACCAGAAATCATTATGATGATACGTCACGTCGTTTGGTTTGGTATCATGTGTCATGATATCTGTACATAGTCGCATTTCGGGGTGGAGTGGGTGGGGTGGGGTGGGGGGTTCTAAAAACGAAGCGGTTGATGACCCAAGTGACACACCCAATCGCCTATATATAGGACGAAATTAACCGATGATTTGTCTGTGTACAAAGGAGAAACTCGTCAGTGGTATGTGATAATAAAGGTTCATCTTCCTCGAAATCAATTTTGGATTTGACCGATGATATTGCTACGCGATTATAAATATTAATCTGTCAGTTCTGTCAAAGTGGGTTACAAAAGTGTAAACGTGATGATGCTTTAATTCCACTTTCGGAGAGACCGTTCGTTGGATTTCGTCATGGCCAATTATGTCACAACTTCCCAGAGAGAATACCTTACCCCCCCCCCCCCCCCCGGCCCACCCCTACAAACCCACATCTTCGGAAACGGGCGTCGTCAATAACCGCCCCGCCCCTACAAACCCACAACTTCGGAAACGGGCGTCGTTAATAAAACCTTAAAATAGACCCTAATTCTAACTATATAATGTTTGATGTTTTGTTTAATTTAGCTTAACTAATATTTTATTATTTGATAAACAACAGTCAATGTCTATATTATGTAATGTGGCGGTTAATATGACCTCGGTTAATAACTATACCATAGTAATTCTATGTCTATTTCCGTAACATTCTACAGTGGATCAACACGAAAATTGTGTCTAGTCGTCTGTTCAGCTGGTAGCAGGTAAAAGAACCTTTGGTGGTCGGAATAAAAGCCAAATGGGCGGAAACGTCGCTTTTTATTAAAATTCTACTCCCGCACATGTGGTCGTGGTAAATTTATTAGACTCTGAAATTTTAAATCCAGTTTATCACTTGTCATGTGTGGCGCCTGTGGGGTTGCTAATGAAAGTGACAAGTTGTCGGCCACGTGTAGAAATTTGTAGTGCACACGAAAGATCCATTGGACGTTAAAATTCGTAGAAGAATTGTTGGAAACGCTGCTATACTGTATTGTACACACATCTATCAATATAAACAAATCCCGTTATTTTGGTCTCATATAGAAGCAAGGTGTAGAAGAGACGTAAAACCTAACACTCTGTCATTCGAATGGAACAAATCGACACATAATATGCAGAGGCAAAACTATACCTATTGTATTTCATTGCATGTTTTCAAACGACCACTGATCCGGTTTCAATGTGAAATGTGACATCGCGCTTCTGAGGGATAGATAGCGCCTGGTTGCTTTGATGGCACGAAAAAACGATGTTGTTTCGTATACAAATTCGCGCGTGCGTTAGAGTTCACCAAATGCATACCTTAGGGTTAGGGCTTAACCAATACAAATTTCGTGGGAAGATCCATTTACATAGAAACTGCTAAAGCAAATAACACGTATTCCTGAATTAAAGTGTTCTTCCTGAATTATAAAGACATAGACAGGATCTTGAAATACACAAACTTTTTTATTCATCACGAACAATTTCATATGAAAACGAGAAAATGTGTCAGCAGCAGTATATTATCATACAACATTTATATATTATATATACCATAAACATCAAATTTCTATAATAACTATAAACATATACTAACAAAATAAATATATTTATTTATCTTTCATGGACGGAATAAAAAAATGTTTCTTGCATTGTTTTAAAGATCTAACATATCAGACTAAAGGTTAAATTCCATGCACACAGAAAGGTACTTTTTAGTCAAAAACTATTCAGATCGATCAAATTCCAACTTGCGTTGTAGCCATAGAAAGTATGCCATGGGTTTAGACAAATAAAGTTAGACTGGTATTGTTGTTAGTAGTCATTATGGTTCATTAAAATATTACATGTAGATACTTTGAAGTTTGGATATTTATGTGAACAGTCGGGCTTGTTGTGTCTTTAAGTTAATGGATTTTACTGCCCTGTACAGATTGCCAATTTCTTAAAATCAGCTACAATGTGTTGCCTTTCTTTTTTTAAATCTAAATTTACAAATACACATAAATAGGAAAGAAAACATACTTTTAAAAATATGTTCCTGGTACAAAATAGAATCAATAATGAATGAGAATATGGGATATTATATAATACCTAATAACATTTCTTGTTTCGAAAGTTTACATACCATAACAAATGGTTCTAGTTTTGCATAACCTAATAATTAAATCGTCTATTTTAATCAGATAAGCTAATGGGTTATACATACATATATACGGTATACTTAAACAAATAACGATTACTTTTAATATAATCTATATTAACTAGTGGTGAAGAAGAAAGGTTAAAATCACCAACGCAGTCATGGTAAACATAGAATAAATTCAACCTATTGACAGAAACTGTGGGTTAAAATAAAATGTATTGTCGTTAATTTATCGATAATTATCTATTACTGAAGCTAGGAATGGCTCTGTCTCTAAGGGAAACACATCTACCGTTAAGTGAAAGTCATTCTCGATCTGAAATGAACAATTAAAAACACTTAGAGCTCGACCTTACTTAGAAATATCTCTATGAGTTACTAATGATTAAAATGGTAATGGGTGGACTGACCAGGCTTATGTTTATATAAATAATTCCTCATTGTATCAATAAATCTCTAAATGAACATTATATATTGTGTCAAAAATATGTAATTGATTGATTGGTCTTGATTGCTCCATCCCAATTTGTCAACCCTTAGACTGCACCAAATATTAACCAAGATACAATGCCGCCCGTTGCCTACAATGACAAATTTCGTAACTGGTTCACAAAGGCTAAACCAGTTTGGCGCCGGAAGATCGCCTGGTGTTCGCCTGGTTTACACACACACACAAAGCAAACGGTGCCAAACACGGTTCTTTTTTTTTAGTCTTCCAATTAACAAGACACTATGCATATTTCAAAAGCAAAGCGCATGTTATTATTCCTCTTAACCACCCACAGGACTTTAGTGTGACCCCTGACACTTTATATATACGCAAAGGATGCTCTTTTGTCCAAATCAATATTCGCTGTCACGGAAGCTTTGACGGTTTGGCTGGAGAAAACGGGACTATAGACTTCCTACAGCATTAATATATTATTAACAAACACTTAATATTTCATTTTTAAAAGCAAGTTGCATAAACAAATACTGAAAGGGCAATGTCAACGTTTTACCTCATTGTGTATGTATAAAATGGTATAGCCTAGCACACAGGGAGATCATAATCTTTAATACAGACATATTTTTCTCTACAACATATTGTGTTGCGTTTGACGTTACGTGGAAGCGCACACAGATAGATCCTTAAAATTTTACTTTCGGTTCAGCGACGAAAATCTTTTCAATCGTTTAAATGCGCATACATGGTAAGATTACCTAAAACAAACGTGCTTGAATGATGGGATGGTTGTGTGTGCGCTAGGCATAACGTGCATAGACATAATGGTCAGTTTGTTTTTACTTAAAAACGGGAAAAAATAATTGCCACGAAAAATGACGGTGCTAAATCATTTTGCATTATAGATTACTCTTAAGTAATTAAACAAGGGTTAAGTTAACATAACAAAAGCAGTGAATGATAACACAATTAACTTAGTAACTCTGTAATGTTAATTACTGTCTAGCAGACATAGACTACAATATCATAGTATGCAAAACTAACATACACATAACATACGATAAGCGACATCTGTATAATTAAAATCAGGTAACAGTTTCGTTTCGATTTTTTTCACAGTTTAGTAAAACATGAGAAATTAAACGAAACGGAATTGACATCTGGTGCTGCAGGACAACTTTCTGTAATTTTCATTTCTCTTTTGGTATAGAGTAGGTCAGTGAAAATGATAGAAGGGTTCGTTTTATACCTGCCCATGAATTATAAGCTGAGATTCTCCAATGCTTAGGTTTTAATGACATTGTTTTTGATGGGGGTTGTTTGGGAGTTGTTTTTTTTTAAGAATGGAGCATTATAAGTAATGACAGTAATAAACTTTTGTAATTTATATTTTGGTTCGATTATATTTTATGCTAATAAACACCCCCAGATCAATGCCGTTATAATAAGTATATACAGAAAATGAAAGATTATAATTTGTGATTAATAGATTTAAGGCATGATTTTTTTCAACTCGATGTTCCGATTCAAAGACACCTTAATTAAATTCCCAGTAGCCCCAAAGGCGTATTTCTAAATGACAATAAAGTCCATTATTCACCATAGAATAATACTTAACCGAATTCTGATGCATTGCTTGTGATATTTAGTTTGTTTGATTTTATTGATTTTATTCTAATTTATATAATTTCAGGGTTTTCCCAATCTATTTATGTTTTTGGTTACTACGAGATAACATTTTTTTAACGCAGAACAATGTCCGAAAAGGAATACGTCTTATTCCATTATTGATACAAATACAAAATAAAGAGTCACGAGCTAATTGGGCAAAAGAGTCGTAGATTTATGAAATTTGGAATTTTTAATTTTCATTTAGTTGAAATTTCAGTAAACAAAGGAAATTACATTTATAAATAGGTCATTGTCTTTATTAATATTGGATATAAATATGAATATTGACAAAGTCAACTTTTATGGATTTATATCTAGTAAATTATTATCGAGAGAGGTAGAATCTATTCTAACTCTCTGTTATATACTACTTAAAGATGGACATAATGTCAATGCATATAGGAATACAATTTGTGCATTGTTATTACAGCTAGATAAGGAACACCTAAATTTTAACTGGGGCTACTGGGACTTTAACATAGAATTAATGTCTGTCGTTGTCAGGGTAAACCCTTATATCATTTCCAGTCTGCTTAAACTTTTTTTTCGACCTTCCATTGATCTTTTCTTGTTTTCTTTTTTCTTTCGCTTTTTTGTGGAAACTGTAGACTATACAGCATCCAACCACAGTCATAGCTATCAGCACAACAATGATGATCAGAGCAAGGTTTCCTTTGTCAGAAAAAAATTCAGCAATCTTGTCTCCAATAGATTTATGGATCACAATCGATGTTTTGTCTGAAAGTACAAAATGTACATGACGTTATAAGAATAAGTACAGTTAAAACAATCTGCGAAGTATCCACGTGCGGAGGAAGTCTATTTGGGGCGCGGGGTTGGAGGTCCGACGTCCGCCAAGACAGTTCCCGGGATTTTTCTGTGTGGTTCCCCGTTGTCAGTAGGGTAGAACGGTCTAGTGGTTCGGATGGGTCGAACAACTGGGGTTACGAGTACACAAAGATGTGCACGTAAAAGAACTCTGACAGTTGGAATTAGAAATAAGAGTAGGCTGTAGAGCCGCTGTCCTGAAAAAAAAATCCGTTTCGTCATAATATAATATTTTTTATTTCGAGTGACTGTTGTCAAGGAGACGATAAGAACAAAATAAATTATATCGATAACTGTTTTAAGAGTTTTAATGGACTTTTATATTATAAAATCGATTGTTTATTCAAAAATCGGTATGCTAACATTATTAACATCTCGCTGATAATATTAGCAATGCAAATTCTTTTAAATCAACGTTATTTATATGACTTACTTAACGTGGTCTGACAAATGATCAGTTTTTTGTCTGAACAATTACCACTTTCCAACTTGCCAGTCTGACTATTGTATAGTACACACAGGTGATTATTGTTTGGATGTCCAGTCGTCCAGAACTGACTTATGGCTGAAAAATAGAAGAACTTTTGAAATTAAATAAAACATAGAATGTTCGATGCCTAGTGTGCAATAATTAACGTGTGGGGTTGGGGGTAGGTGAGGGTGCAGATTCTCATGAATTCAATCTGTTTCCTATATAGCTTTGCCTCGCGACCTTCCAAATGAAAAATGAAATTACAGTCCCTCTAAATAATGGGGTAATAAATTCCTCAAAATTCTAAAATTAGAAAATTTAAGGTCCGTGACTCTCTATTATATATTTCTTTCAATTATAACATACGAATTTTACAATTGGGACATTGTTTATTGCTGTTCCTTCTAAATTATATATTTGGAATACATCCATAGTGAAGTCCATCCTTATATTGTGTTGATAAGCCACTTGATCCTATATGATGCCTCGCTTCGTAAGAGAACCTAATACAACTTAGGTTGATACAGATGGTTCGTTTGCCATAGTAACAATAAAGCAAATTTTCACGCATTACTCTGCTCGGCATGAATGGTTTTGACATGCAATTCAACATGTTGCCGCCAACACCACCTTTTTTTATCCCATCTCTAAAAATTTATCGCCACTGATTCTTGACTTACATTCTGCTGAGTATGTTTCTTCGTGTTTGGATGTCCATTTAAATGTACCGGTTGATGTGGGTTTTGTTAGACCAACCCATACACTAGCATCCCTGTTGAATACAAAAAAAATCGGACCAATAGAGCGGAGACCTCCCTCTGATGAATCTTAATAAAACAAAATGGAACTTTGTCGAAATTGAAGATAATTCGAGGCGCGTGTGTTAAATTATGCTATGGCGTGAGTCAGTGGAGCAAAATCTTTGGTCTCAATCGTCGTTACATTGTCTATTAACTAAATCCTAAAATTGAAACTAACCGAAACACAGAATAAAAATTGATTTTCGTTCAAAAAACATCCATAAAACCATTTAATATTCTGTATGTAAATTCATGCCGTTCAAGACATATCTGGTAATGTTTTGATGTTGTCATTTGTCAACAAAATAAATTAACTCATCTTTGAGCGGCATAAAACTGATAAAGAGTACTAAAGGGTGTTCAAATTCAATGTCCACAAATAGAAAATGATCAAAATAGTGTACTAGTAGGTGGACTTTACAACTGGGGCGTATCATAATGACGTCAATGTTCAAATAACAAACTAAACAATCAAGCGGTATAAGAGTCGAGGGGGTTGGATGGCCGAATGGTTTGCGCGTGCGCGCTGTATCATTAAGTCTGTCATTGAGTCAATTGGCGTGGTTTCGATTCCCCGGTTGGTTAGTGTCACCTGTCCAACCTCGTGGGTTTTCTCCGGGTCCTCTGGTTTCCTTCCACTGCTAAAGACCCTACGAACAAGGGAATTAGTGAAATAAAATTAGTCCCGAGATGTGTATAAACGTTTAGCAGAATATTACCCGTTTGAAGAATTGGTCAGCAATTCCTCTACGATAGATAGCGTCTTGTCTGATGTTACTGCCACGACTTCCTGGTTCTGTAATATACAGAAATCTCTAGCCTCCTCATACGTTTTCACCTGAGCACTTGGAACAGTTAAACATACATCGTAAGGTTGTCTAGCCACAAGCTGAGAATTTGCTGGACATGTAGGCACTGAAAAACACATTATATGACACTACAGAACTATGATATGTCGTTAGACGCTTCAGCTTAATAGAAATAAATTTAACTGAAATGGGGTTTAACGTCCTACTGTTATGCACCGACCGGACTACTGAAAACAGGCATACGCGATACAGTGTGCTATGAGAAAATATTTGCCTAGGCAGCGGTACTACGACCTACTCTTAAATTGAATTCCAGCTGTTAAGGGTTCTTTTACCGTCCCGCCAATGTTTATACGGTATCTCATTTTCTCGTCCCACCCGAACGACTATACTTGTCCTTTGTTAGGTCTTCCGCCCTGCACCACTGACGAGGGGAACCACGCCGGAAAACCCTGATGAACTTTCTAGGCCAATGCAGAGCTAGCGAGCCAACTTGACAGAATGAAGACCTAAATAGGCACCCCGTAGATTTATCGGGAAATTCGACCCCGGTGTTATTACGCGTATGTTATCGGTGCAAGCGTCGTGGTTTCGAATCAATTTCTCTGGGTGACCTAACCTCGTAGTTTTTCCCCGAATCGTTCAGTTGTATTTTCTTGTAATACTATATCCCAATGATTAATCATCAAGGTACGTGAAGGACAGTAGTTGTTACCTTGTTGAACTGTGTAGTAGATATTGTATTCCTGTGAACCACCACATTTATAGCCTGGAAATCCTATACAAACATACACACAATCTAAAAAGGAAATGGATTTGTTAAATATGTATTGGCTTTATAACGATCCAACAAAGTTGGTATATTTTAAAGTCCAATGTATTAATTATAGCAATTAGTGCAGCCGGATCAAATGTTATGTTTCAGCCATTCAACTACACGTGTGGTTTCCGTACCAAATGAATATTAAACTAGTAAGATAACGACCTGGCGTTACAAAAATAATAGACAAAATTATATAGTAGAGATGTGTATCTATCCATTTTAATTATAGTATAAACTAGCTTAGAAATTGAAGACTCCGCGCTGCTATGATTCAGAATATGGCTCAGAAGTACATATACCTTTTGGCGAATATTCATTATATTATATTGCTATATGAAGTCTGTATTAGTGGTTTAATCTCAGCAGAAAAACAATGTTACTAATTTTATACAAGTGCAAATTTCGAATAACCCTTATAGATTCGCCCAATTATAGTCAATTCTTAGAGCAAAGTATTTTGCACGCTCAAATCCTTAAAATAGCTACAGGCTATAGGTTAAAACACTTAAAACATCAGTATGGCTGGTCGGACCTGACTCAAATTTTTCATACAATCTAATTTGAAATGAAATGGGGTTTAACGTCCTACTTTTCTGCACCGAGTGGGATAATGGCGACGTTAATGTAATTTGAACACTTCCGAAGTAACTATAATATAGTCAAATCACGGAAAATAAAATCGGAAAGTTTTTTATAAAGTGCCAAGAAGGTATCTAGAAGCTTAATGAAGACGTACCTTCCGATACTCCGTGTTTACCGTAAGATGATCCACACCAACATTCTGTTGCTCCTAATCCTAACCCAGCGTACGCGAATCCTCGTGTCTGACAAGAAATCATGCAGTGTGTGATGTTCAGTTGGGAACTGTCAGTTCTGTTTGACCAAATTTCTTCTGTTAAATCTCTGTCATTTTTATCTTCCTTATAACACCCCAGGTGAGGTTGATTGGCTGTGCAATCTGAAATGATCGAAAAATACAATACAGTAACATTATATTTATACGTCGTTTGTCTAATAACCATGCGTGGTTATCCCAGAAAATGCACAATTACCAAATGACATATTTTGATGGGAAGGAGTATTTTTGTGTTTTGTTTTTGGTGTTTTGCTTTTGTTTTGTATTTTATTTTGTTTGAATTAGGTTTCGGGGCAGTTAAACAGTTTCAGCCAGCAAAGGGCTGTCATCATGGAACTTTGGTACACTGGATGTCATGATTTATGGTGAGAGTGGCCTGATTTACTTCTGGTATGTTGATACGTGCAATGGTAAAATTAATGTATATTCTACCGATGGTAGTATTTTTTCTTTGTTCTTGTGACAGAATTGATGCACCGCCATTACAAGACATTTGACAAGATGAACAGGTAGAACTACAGTACGTCAACATTACCAATTTAATATCAATAAAGCCATTAACTTTTAAGTGCTTTGTTTACCAATTGGTATGCCTGTCGGGTTTTCTTGCAATCTTAATTCTAATGAACATAAGTAAAAAAAAATCTATATTGCTGTTTATTATATCGTTTTATATATAGCCAAGCGCCTGTTTTCAAAAAAAAAACAATTAATAATTTATCGACATTTTATAAAAGGAACTGGTGTTTAACTTATACGAACTGTTTGACATTTATACGAACTGGAATGATCGATAAACTTTTCTGGAGTTATTAATAAACTATATTTACGGATCTATAAGTTTGATATATTGATCCGCCATGATGTGTTATGAGTTTTAAACTTTACTGCAAAGAAATCTTAAACGTCGTATTTAACCGCCCTTGTATAGCTAGGATTACAATTCTTCAAAAGAACTATTTGTTTGTATAGAAAAAAAAATAGTTATGCCCCATTTTGTAACTATAAACGACATGTATGTATGCCAGTGTTGTATATATTAACACCAGGAACTTTATAAAGTATCTACTATAATCACCTTCCAATTGTGTCGTTAGGAATAGCCAACAAAATTAATGTTTGTTACATCTTTGATTAGTCGTGGGACAAACTCTATGCTATTAACATTTTTGTTTGGCAATATATATAGCGGCTTGTTTATCAATTTACTGTATGTGTCGACAGCGTGAAACAAAATGGGCTATATCTTTCACACTGGCTTTATCAGAAAACACATTTAGATTGATCTTCCCAAAAAGCAAATCAACATAAATTCTAATGAAATAGTCAATCTTATGTTTTACCCAAATCAAAGAGATCTACTTTTTTTTAACAATAATACTTGCTATATAACAATAATGCTTGCTAAATACAGTATACTACGCACGTTAGTATTGTCATATTCCAATATCAATCAATTATTATATATAAAATCTTTTATATCAACGTATATATAATTTATAAAAGTATTGAGCGCGTACAAGAATCTTTGTTATTGTCTTATACATCGATCAATGAAACCCCAAAGTGTAATGTCAAGATTTTCATCTGACTAAAATATTCCATTGATATTAATTTAGACAATTAATACCACCTTTGTCTCGATGTTCGTGGATAGACATGAAGTATTACCCAGTCTTATGATTTAACATTATATAATCCAAAAAAACACGGAAATCAATAGAAAGTAATGGTGATGGTTGATTTTAATTTAAATAAAAAACATTTTAGCCAATATGCCTTCTGGTATGGCTACTTTTTATAATACATCGTATGGAGTGCTATATTTGCTTTTCAGACTGGTATATTGAGCGTTTTAAAGATTTTAAATAAATGCTCTTTGTTATCACGGCATTCAAAGCGAGGTAAATAAATGTTAAAAGGAAGACAGTCCCATTTAAATTTCTTTGCCGCCAGTAATACAGTTTGAAATCCAATTCACTCAATAAAGGCCCTTTCTATCCAGTTTCCTTCCGCTGGTAAATCCGTCCTCTCCAGTTTCCTCTCACGGCTAAAGACCCTTTCTCTCGGTTTCCTCTCACGGCTAAAGACCCTTTCTCTCGGTTTCCTCTCACAGCTAAAGACCCTTTCTCTCGGTTTCCTCTCACAGCTAAAGACACATTATTCCTAGTTTCCTCCGTCTGCTAAAGACCCTTTCTCTGCATGTTCCTGTATAATCCAGACGTTGTTATTTTTTTTTATAATACCGACAAATTTTTAGCTATACAAATTGTATTTTATAGCCTAAAGGAAAAGAAACAATTTAGATTCGGGTCGACGCAAATTGCTTTGTTTAACATTTAAAGGTAATACTAATTAGCGGTGTGATACCACAGCAATGTTGAATTTATAAATGGCATTTTCTTGTGTGAGAAAATACAGTATGGTCGATCATAAAAGGTCATGAAAATACATAGACACATGGGCGTACTAGTGGGATGGAGGGCATTCGTCTCAGTAAAGTGTCATGCAGAGATGATAACTTTCAAAAGAAAAAAAAAGAATTTTAGCATATGTTCTAAAATATCAGTAAGAAAAGTGTCATGCAGAGATGATAAGTTTCAAAAGAAAAAAAAAGAATTTTAGCATATGTTCTAAAATATCAGTATGAAATTGTCTATGCCTATGGCAATAGGATATATGTTTAGGGTATATTCATAAAAATAGTAGAATGGGAGTATGTACGTCATTCATTTCTAATTAAATACATATACATGTAAATACAAAACATTTCACACAACAATCAGCTGGCTGTACCGAATACACCATGGCTATATGTATTGCCATCTTAATTCTTCGAATAGACGAGATTTTACAAATGAAAAATGCTAAAACATACTTACATATAACATAATAAACCAAAATAAAGACAATATGTTTGGTCATCTTGTTTCGTGTTGTAAAATAAACCTGACTTATTCCTTCTCTCTTCTTCACGGTATTATAACGTACCTGTAATTAATCGATGATTGAGCATGGCACCAGCGTCTTGTCGATCGATACATCCATTTATTGTCGTTCCTCCGATACCTTGGAAACGCCGACGATCTATTTCTTTTTTATTCTTATGGGGCACAATAGTCCGTCACGTCACTCGCTTTCAGTTACCGGTAAAAACAATGCATTTGCCAATTCTTCTTATATAAAATATTCTCACTCAGTAATCGATAAGCTATAATAAAACCATTCTTTATGTTTTACGAGAATAGTCCTATATGTGATTCCATACATTTTATAGCGTTTTATACGGTCGTTGTGTATCATTAGGCCTTTGTTCAATATATATCTGAAAAGGGGATCATATGTTCTCAAGAGATTGTAAATTAGAGCAATGTTTTTGAGACGGAACATTTAACCGAATTTCCTGCAGTAAAATACCCTCTGAACTTTTTAGCAGTGTGGAACATTTATGCATACAACTATACGATCCATGATTTATGATAATCCTTATGACAAAATTTCGATCAGTTTCACTTCTATGATATTCCCAATCTCGGAAACATCTGTTACGTTATCTACACCGAATCGAAATGAAATGGGATTTAACGTCCTACTGTTCGGCTTCGAACTGGGCTATGAAGACAGGCATACGCCATACAGTGTGCTATGATGGCACTACGGCCTACTCTTATATTGAATTCAGCTGTCAAGGGATCTTTTACGTGCATGTCAATGTGTACATGGGACCTCGGTTTTTTGTCCCATCCGAATGACTAGACAGTTGTCCTTGTCAGGCCCTCCCTCCTGCATCACTGACAATGGGGGGGGGGGACCACACCGGAAAATCTGGATGAACTTTCTCGGCCAATGCAGGAATCGAACACCCGACCTCCAGGCTAGCGTGCCAGCGTCTTACCCACTTAGCCACCGTGACCCGCTACGCCGACTCACATATCTGGATAAATATAACCCGCAATTTTAGTGGTATTTCTCGGTTCACCAATATAATTACCTGTGGCGTATTTGAAATGCTTGTCGCTCCTTCTCGTTACTCGCCCAAAAATGAAGATAAAACAAAAAAGGCGAGGGACGGAGTGGGGTGGGGGAATCTCCAAGTGAGATCATTCGACAATTTAAAAATATTCATTTTTACATCGATATAGACAGATCATGTATCTTATCGAATGAACATTGATGTTGTGAATTCTGTCGTCTGAAAGCTGGTGCAAGCTTGAGCCGTTCTTTGTATAGCCCAAGTAATGGCATTTACATCTGGGTTACTTGCTTTCCAATCAATTTATTGGGTACTGAGGTAGAGTTTATTTTGGAGAATTTAGGGGAAAAGACAAGGACCTCTATAAACATTATTTCCATAAGATTATACACAGAATCTTAGTCGAAGATAAAGATATAAACGTGTCTCCCATAAACACTGGTCGAACTCGACTCCAAAATAGTATACAATATATTAACTCGCAATACCCTTACCCCAGGCTCTGATCCAGGATTTTTTGCAGCAAGGGGTTTGCCAGGTTCCTAAGACAATGTATCTTTGTGGGGAGGAAGAGGGGTTCTCTTCCCCCGGCCTTGATTTTTTTTTTAGAAATACATGGTCTCTATCGTCACTTTGACAAAACACAGAAGCTGGGATTTTACATAAAAACATACTAAATACATGTTCCTACTACGCTACGTTTTAGTTTTACTGATGTGCAATAAAATCAGTTCTGCACGATTTTGACACGAAACTCTAAGGCAGCAAAATAGAAAATCAAAAACCGACCGCGACTGTGTCAAACGCCAAAATATCAAGAAAATTCATCACATAAACTATTCGTTAATTTTTTGCCAATACGCCGGGACACAGATAACTTGACAAGCGTCTAAAATAGAGTGGATGTCTTTGATGAATTATGAGCTCTTGCAAATCGATGCTAGATTCAAAACTGCAAATATATCGTCATCATCCCTAAACCATGTAGTCTTGCTCCAACGAATGATGCAGTTGCAGGGAACGTAAAAAGATGTCATCACCATGCTATTGTGTGGCGTTCACTGGAAGATCGTAATCCGCCGTAACTAGATCCGGAACTGTATTGCTGGGTTAAATGAGAACATTACAACCGGTCAACTGTCATGTGATTCAATAGGGATGGCTTAGAACGTACAGTATGTTGCGCCTGTGTTGTCGCAGGCATAGGCGTACGGGCTCGATGACAGGTACGGGGGCAGAACCCGAAATGCCCGAAAATATTTCGGGTTTTACAGACAGCGGCGCCGGTCTTCCTCGAGGGGCGAAGAAGCCACCCTCTAAAGAAAATTTTGGAATATTTGACGGCTGCAAACACGTTTTCCTGCTATTTCAGCCCGTGAACAAAGCAACTTCAAAGTGGTCTAATATAGCCTAATTAAGGTGGCTGACTCAAATTCCAATCAACCAATCAATCGTTTACATGCTATTCCAGCCTGTGAATACAGCAACTTCAATTTGGTATAATATAGCCTACCTGGCTGACCCGAATTCCAAACAACCAATCAATCGTCGCGGGGTATGGGGCCCTTCCGGAGAAAATTTGAAAATTTAACCACCGCAAATGCGTTTTCTGCTACTCTAGCCCGTGTAAGCAACTCCAAAAGTATTCAATGGTTTTGTAACGTAAAACCCATTCCGATGTTCGGATGGTACTAAAACAATGGTATTTTCGTGTACGATTTGGTAATAACCTCTTTAGATTTTGAATGCAAACTGGGCTCATTCAGCTTTTCAAGTCTTTCCTAAAACCAATGATATTGTGTATGACACAGACTAAATGAAGTATAGCAGAATGAATTGGCACTGTCAAGTCGCCCTCCCCACCACAGAAAATACTCTTAAAATGTTAATAGTCACGGTTATCAATAATAATAAAGTTGTTAATAATTAACTATAATTAATATCAACTGTGTGTGTAGTCCTACTCAGAAGCTTGATGTAAATCAATGATATACTTGAAAGGGAAGAAAATAGATAAACAAAGATTAATTAGGTTCTAGTAAAATGTATTTTATAAGTATTATCAAAAGGTCTAAATAAATACACTGATGGACTTCTTTTGTTTTCCTTTGCTTGTTGTTTTTACTTTAGTAGATGCATTTGCGATTTTTTTTTTCATTTCAGCTTTTTCCTATTCAATGGGGAAATTTGTCAATAATCATATACTTTAACCTTTCAAATATAAATCTGAATATATTAGTGGAAAGTGGGCCTTATAACATACATACCATAATAAGATGTTTAAGTGCCCAGATCTAAAATATATTATAGTCGGTTGGTACAAAACAATCATTGTCTAAAAAAATTACATTAATTTTAAAGCTAATTTGGTTTACTCCAAATATTGACCTATTGTTTGAAAACTATTTTATGGAATTGCATAAGAGAATTCAGCTGCTAGACATGTCACTATTTCATATTTTTTTTTATAATTAGGAAGAGTCATTGCTTTCCATTCAATTTTCTAGAGGTATCCAATCTTGGTATATGTATTATATTTTTTTGCCATTATTTTAACGAAAAGTTGTGTAATAAACATTAATCAAATTCAAATAAAAATTGTGACCTCTAGAGCGTACAATCAGGGGCAATAATCCAGGAAGTTACGTTCTGATATGTGCCAAAATCAATTCCTTCCAATATCTTGGGGATATAAACAAGTTTTTTTTTTATCTCCAAAGTGTCCACAAACAAATGTGAACAGAGGTGTGGACACAAAGATGGACAGGGGCAGTACGTCCACATGAAAATGTGTGTGTGTAGAAATGAAATGGGGTTTAACGTCCTGCAGTTCTGCTCAGACTGGTCCAATGAAGATGGGTGAGCTTGTAAAGGGAAAATTTATTTATCTCTGTCCCAGGTTTCTGAGTCTCATAACTCATTGAAAATCAACAGGTTTCTTTGTCTTGTGACCTTAAACACTGCTTATAAATTTTAAGTCAATCAGAAATTAACTTTAACCTCTACAGCATTCACAATCATTTGTGGACCACAGATATATAGATACTTTGTGACAATATTTCCTTCTTTCCATAAAATTCAACATCATTTTTATCAAAATCAAATACCTGTATTCCTGTATATCTTTATTGCTCACTGTCTTTCATTATCTAATAAAATATACTACATACTAACTTTCTCACTTCAATATTAACTATTTACAAATAATATTTTAATATTTAATTATAATTTGTTGTATTTATTATTTAGAATCAGATTTATTGTTGTCTAATAAATCTTTGGCTTCGTTTATCTTGGCTGCAAGAAATGGTGAGCCTCCTGAAACAATAAAGAAAAAAAATCAAGATAAAACAGAATTATCTGTCACTACAGATTCAGTTCCTGTTTTTTACATGTATATCGATAAAAAATCATATTAATTGACTTTAATTAAAAACTTAGCATGGTCCCACAATTGATTTGACACAATATGGCTCATTATATACCATATCAACATTCTGTGTCAAACAAAATGAAATGAAGTTTAACATCCGACTATTCTGCTCCGACTGGGATAATGAAAACAGGCATACAGTGTGCTATGAGGGAAATTTTGCCTGGACATCGGCGCTACAGCCTACTCTTATATTAAATTCCAACTGCCAAGAGATCTTTTACGTGTCCTCCAATGTGTACACAGGACCTCATTTTTTTGTCCCATACAAACGACTAGACAGCTGTCCTTGTCAGGCCTTCGGTCCTCCACCACTGATAAGAGGAAACCACACCAGAAAATCTTGATGAACTTTCTCGGCCAACAACGAGAGCCTGTGTCAAACAGTTTGGTGAAAATAAAATGTAAATGAGATAACAGCTAATGTTGAATTCAACTGTATCATAAGGTCTGTCATTGAGTCAACTGGCGTGGTTACAATTCCCCGGTTGTACGTGACAAGGAGTAGGGTCACCTGTCCAACCTCGTGGGTTTTCTACGATTCCTCCGGTTTCCTCCGACTGCTAAAGATCCCTACTAGCAAGCGAATTATAGAAATAAAATTGAACCATATAATTCTCACTCACTCACTCACTCTTTGTCAATACTACATATTTTGTTTATAAACAGTCATACCTCTATCTGGATGATTTAATAACATAATTCTTTTATGGGCTTCTTTTAACTTTGCCTTGCTTGCTGTAGGACTGAGTGAAAAAAATGAAAAATATAAATCAATAGTTTCTAATACAAATAGAAGATTGTTTTTGATATTGATTTCAGCTATGATTAAAAATTCCAAGATTAACGAATTCTTGTTTTTATTGTGCATGTTGCCTGAACAAGCAGTGTTACATTGTAAATGGTAGATATAATTACCGGTACATTAGTTATTGGACTGATATCCATTAGTTATCTCAAAAATAACTGTAAAAAAGCAGAAATTAAATATATTTTGGTAGGTTTGACAAACCATACAGCTGAATTTGATGTGATCCTATACATGTACATATTTCACAAAACTGCTTAAATAACAGAAATAATTTTACCTGACACCGAGAACTAATCCAGCTTCTCGTTTGGACATCTTTGGTTCAAAACCTCCCTTATAATATTTACTAAAGGCCTGTCAATAAATAAACAGAATAAAATATAAGGTGTCTGTGAATTTTGAAAACATAAAATTAAATATGTGTAGCAGTCTACAGTTCTAATAATAATAAATACTCTATTAAAAAGACTTTTGTTTTGAAAAATTAAAAAATATTACAGTTTAAAGACTAGAAAGGTTTATTTTATTTAATAAATGTCACTACAATGGACGGCACCATATAGTTTTTCAGTTGACAAAAACATTTTAATTATCCAAATTATACACAAACATTAATGCAGTGATTCTCAACCAGTGTGCCGCAGCACACAGGTGTGCCACGAGATCTTCCTAAGTTTGCCGTGAAATTGTGAACGGCACACTAAGAAAATGCAAAAAACCATGTGATCCCAATTGAGTTTTTACTGGTGTCTACTGGTAAGTTTATAACTGTGATTTTCTTTATTTAGTTTTGAGTCATTCTATGTGTCTATGACTAGTATGTGTCTACGGTTGTATGCCGTCTATGACTTGCCATGTTTTTATTTTGCAAAATTTCAATATTTTTCATATATATTTAGCCAGCTGTGCCACTATTTTTTCATGTGTTTCAAGGTGTGCCATTAGCAAAAAAAGGTTGAGAACCACTGCATTAATGTAATTTCTGGAGAATGTCTTGTTTACATGAACCTTTCTTTTAAAGGAAATATCAAAATCAACAACCACATTGACAGCTTCATGTATTTTACTTTGTACACCAAGTGCACCAAATGACAGATTATGTCATAATTCTATACCATCATGCTAAACATGGCAACCCATATGGGGAAAAAAGCAAGAAAATGTTGATCACGATTAACAATTTGAAAGATTTTTGATCAAACCAAGAATCAAATACTATAAACAATTACTGCTTCATTCAGATTAGTTTACATTCTTCATTGGAGAAGATCATGATTAGCTTCTGTGATTGGCCACAAGAAAGAGACCATGCAAATCCTGGAAATAAGATCACTTCTAACTGGATTAATGAAGACATGTGTCACATATTGAACTATTGTAGTTATGTCACAACATGTTTACTGAACATGTGTTGTTAGACCTGCCATCCACATCAATGTTAAAACTACAGTTTCTATACTGAAGTCCAGAAGAAAGTATACACTGTTCATTTCGTCCTGTTTCAAACAAAGTCGTTTTTCCATTGTATGCGGTATTTGGGTACCATGTTCATTTGGTTTGCCTTTTATTTGCTTAGAAATATTGAGTTTGGACGCACGAGACGTGTTCAGTGTAGTTTTATCACATTTTTTTTATTTAAACAAAACTTAGTCATATTTTTAGTGTGTATACTTTCTTTTGGACTTCGGTATAGTTCTAGAACATTGAAGTTGTGACAGTGGTTGACATTCATGTGGTTGGTGAACATGAGATAATGAAACTACCATCCTGACCACATCAATATTCAAACTAGGGTTTCTGTCTCGAAAATGTTGAATTTTTCATTGTTGTGTCTAGTTGCACACTGGCCTTTGGTGACATCTTGAGATGATAGTTTGTGTATAACTCATATACAAGAGTCAAGCAGGGAGAATCATGGTTGTAGCCATAGAGAAATCAATAAAAATTATTTTAATAATGATTAACGAGATATAGACCAGCTATATTATATATTAGCTGTATACTAAAACTGTATTCATATACAGAGTAGAAATATTATACTCATACTGCAATGCAACAATAGAAATATCGCAATATCAGCCCTAAAGTTTACATGTACATGTACCTACCCCAGACTGTGGTAAAGCATCAAATTGTTTCTTCATAGCTTGCTGGGCTTGTTTTCCATACCGTGCAACATATCTTCCTGAATAACAGAAAATGATTACAGCTATACAAAAACCATCCTTCAATAAGTACTGGTACACTGTACACCATAAATTATTAAAAAAATTTGAAAGTCAAATTCAGTGAGAACTAAACTTGCTTATTGCCAGGCATTTTTGTGCCTTCAAATGTCATATAAATTATCATTTAAACATTTATTAAAGATGCATTATGCAAGAACTAAATCTGCCTATTGCAGGTCTTTCTTTAGACCTTATATGTTATATAAATTATTAATTAGACATATAATAAGACTATAATCAACTCCTGATGATTAAGATTTTAAACAGATTTAAACACAATTTGTGGTTAATGATTTAATTAAAAAATGGATCATCGAGACATGTTTACTATCTTAACAACGGTAGTAATGACAATCGAGACCTCACCATTCTCCAAACAGTCCTAACGGTGCTCAGAATGAAGTAATTTGACTGAAATTTTCAACATACTGCTTTTAAATAATCTATTTTTTAACTTCATGTATTATAAGAGAATTGTCAGTTCTTTATTTAAATCTTACATAATGCATCTTTAACATGACAAGCCCATATCAACTCTTAGATATTCAGTTGATTATAGCTAATATGGCCAGCCAAGTCAATATGGGTTATACTATATACCGGAAAACACCGGAAAACTACCAGAAAACACCATGTTATACTGAATACCGGAAAACACCGAAAAAACACTAAATACCGGAAAACACACTAAATATCGGAAAACACCCTAAATAGGTAACCCAGAGCCTGGTCCTCTGGAAAACACCGGAAAAACCTAACCCTAACCTGGTCCTCTGGAAAACACCAGAAAAACCTGGCCAATTTTTGCCCTAAATATCTTGCAACAACATATAGTGAAATATTTCCTCTTTTAGGGTAATAAAATATGTTTATATTATACATGTGTACCTGCAAATCCCACAGCTGCCAAACCAATACCAGCTATAATTAATCCGCTAGACTGCAAGAAAAATAAAACATGCCTTTACAATCAGTAATATATTTGTGTTATTTGAGCAGGGTTTTTTAAAAAATAATGCCTGATACTGATCAGTTTTTATACTGTCTACACTGCTCTGTTACATTTTTAATCATACAGAAAAATAGTGAAAAAAAGAAAAAACAAAATAAGTCTAAAATAGTCTGAATGACAATATTTTGAAGTTAATCAATTTTGTTGGACATTTGAATGTCACACACATACATGTACATGAACCAAGTTGGAGGAGCCTAAATGCTGAATCCTGAAGTCGGATAATCTAATAATTCGAGAAAGAAAATAACAAGCGTTATATGGGGTGCTTGATTGTCAGTTTGGAACCTTCCGAACTGATTCAGTTGTGTAGCCTAGGTTTACAATACTGTGAGTTTAGAAAAGAGATGCGGCAATATAGCAGAATTGGTACGAAATCAAACATTTCTGCTATGGTGATTGGATGAGACAAATCATATTCAGTTGGCTACGGAAGACCATTAGAATAAATCGAATGAAAAAAAAATTCTGATTATCTTGTAATTACAAGATAGTTGTCTTGTAATTACAAGATAGTTATATAAAATGATTATCTTGTAATTACAAGATACGTAATTTATTTCAAGGTCGCCATACACTGATTTATCGAATAGCTAGGCCAAAGCACTTTATTAGCACATTCATACCATGCTCCCATTAATATCATTTGTTATTTACATGCCTCATTAAAATCATAAAGTTCATACTCTCATTAACTTCATACTCCAACCAACTTCATACACGCATTGATATCATTCATTAATGATTCATCGATCTCATTTATTAATGATTCATTGATTTCATGCTCTCCTTAAAACCACAGAATGCTATTTATATTTTTTGGAAAGTTTCTGTAAATTTTGATTTTTTGGCCATTTTTGTTTTCGTTTGTTTGACTTTAAACATTTTTTATTGTCTGCAGAAGTTGCTGAGTTTAGCGATCTTTTCCATTTAAACAGAACCCACGAATCTGAGATTTTGAAGTTTTGACAAAAATGCGTTGAAATTTGTTCTCTGTTGTTATCTACAGTAACATTTATTTGTGATTTAATATTTCATATAAATACATCAGAAGACTAACTACTATAAGCTAACCAGTTTATTTGTTACTTGTGATATCTTTTCACTTTAATAAGGGTCAAATTGCATGATGATCTCATTTGCCATTTCGTATGAAAAAAATAAAATGGTACAGTTCACATTAGCCCCAATTCGCCACTTTGTAAGATCAAGCAAGGGCTAATTTTGGACAGTTTATTGCATTCTAATCATGTTTGTCATAAATTTGTCGATTCAGGAATATATTTCATCCAAAGGTCGTCATTTCGTCATGGTGTATAAAAAATCAAGCGCAATACTAATTGAACACAGAATCTCAAGGCATCACAATACAGTAATTTAAAAGTTAATCATAACTTTTAGTCAAAACGACCATAGACTGGCCATTATGGCCATACGATCAAAACCATTGGTTAATATTTGCTATTTAAAGCAGCACTTAATGGAAGATTAGATAAAGATTTGACAGTTCTCGCTATAATAGTTAAAAAATAGATAATCTAAAGGGAACATGCTGAAAATTTCAGTCAAATTACTTCACTCTGAGCCAAAAAACAACATGTTAATAACACTGTAGCCTTGATTGTCGTTGTTACCGTTGTTACAATAATAAACAATGTCTCGATTATCCATTTTTACGGTTAATTATCAACAGCCTTTGAACAGCAGATATGATTCAAATCTGCTGAAAACCGTAAGCATCTGATGGCATCGAGAGTTTATTATATATTGTCTTGTCATCTTAATAAATGTCTAATTAATAGTATTTTCCAGCGTGGTTTCCCCTTGTCACTGATGCAGGATGGAGGGCCTGACAAGGACAGCTGTCTAGTCGTTCGGATGGGATGAAAAACCGAGGTCCCGTGTACACATTGGCGTGCACGTAAAAGATCCCTTGGCAGTTGGAATTAGATATAAGAGTAGGCCGTAGCACCGCTGCCCGGGCAAAATTTCCCTCATAGCACACTGTATGGCGTATGCCCGTCTTCATTAGCCCAGGTTAGGAGCAGAACAGTATGACTTTAAATCCCATTTCATTTCATTTCATTTCTAATTAATAGTTTATATAACATTTGATGCTAGCTCTTGCATAATGCATGTTGAATAAGAACCCACTGACGTATATTTAGGTAAATTTTTATCACATTTTGGCCGTTTTGTTATCGTTCATTTTAACTTTACACAGTTATATACATGTAAGTTTTGGTCGTTTTGGATTAGCACTGTTTTAAACAAAACGTCTTTCCGTTTCGCAGAACCTCTTTGATGCGTCTCTATTTAATTAGTTTGAATCCAAGCCTGCAAATGATCTATCATTGTGTTCTTACTGTTGATTTCTTTAATAATCAATTTGTGTACATTCTAGCTTGGATAAACAAAATTTTCTGAAAAATGTGAATGGTGTTTTCCGTGGCTTTAAGGAGAGCACGAAATCAATGAATCATTAATAAATTATATCAATGAGAGTATGAAGTTGTTGGGGCTATAAAATTAATAAGAGCATGAACAAAATAAAAGATTTTTAATGAAGGCATGAAATATCTAATGATATTAATTGGAGCATGAACTAAATGTGCTGATCCTGTAACATAAAAAAGTACTTCGTTGGCCTACAGTCTAAACCAACGTAAATTTTAAACGGATTTCTTCGATTATGAACAATTACTACTTAACTTTGGTTATTATAAACTTTCCTGTGTGTTTGAAATCGACTCCCGTTAAATAGAAACCATTGCACAAATAATTATCACAACGAATACAAAAGTTCTCTCTTGAAAAATTGAAATCCCACAAACTTTTGACACAGAAAAATACCAATATGGAAGCTGATTACGTCACTCTTTGGGAGATATCATTTCGTATAAGGGGTGACAGCATAGCAAATTGAAACAGTTTTCGGTACTTTTATGACAATTCAAGTAGCTTGTTCATAATCAAAGAAATCTGTTTAAAATTTATGATGGTTCAGACAGTAGCTATCCGATAAATCAGTGTAGAGTGACGTTGAAATATATTAGTTAAAACACTTTTGTTCATGTGATTGACCCTGATGGACTTTTTAGTAGCGGTACCGGTTTCTTGTAATTACAAGACAGCTATCTTGTAACTATCTTTTAATCACAAGATGATCTGGCCTAGTACGTTGACCCGGCTACTTTTGACTTCAACTACTAACCCTAACCCTAAGTAGCCGCATCATCGTACTGCGCCGATAATCAGAATAATTTTTTTGGCTTTCATTAAGTTTCATTTGATTGGCCCTATTAGATTAATGTCTTCTGTAGTTGGCACTACATGATTAGTCACAAAAACTTTTCATATTTACTCGATTGCCACTTTCTAGAGACCGAGAGCACTCAATTTTGGAACATTCGATGAGTGACCCCTGAATGTCATTTTAATTAAATTATTGACCATGTCCATTGTATTGTTGACAATCTTTCTTCAAATTCTTGGTCTTCGTGGATGATACAGTTTTATGAACAAAATTCGAGCAACAATGGATAACACTACGCCGGAAGACAAGACAAGATAAATACAATTTAATTACCATTTTTGATGTATGTAAAGACTACGAATACGTAAATGACATTTTGTGAATATCTTACGAAATATACATGTAAACACGTGTTTTGGTTTGTGATTGTCGTTAAATGTTATTTTGAAAAGATTTCTATATAGCCAAATTTATTAACGGACAATATTAATCAGAATTCTTTAAATGTTTAGAAAATATACTATCCTGTCATAGAAGTTTACAGTCTTGAACAACAAAGGTACATTTTAAATGTAATTATATTTTACGACAACCATAACCAAGTGTCATGGCGGCGCCCATGAAAACGTGCAGACGAATTTTTATTCAGTTCAAAACCTTGAAAAATTGTAGATATTACTGTGAGAGTACTCCTAGCAATGTCAGGGTTAGGTTTGCGCCTAGCCCTACGGGGATGCTTCATTTGGGAGGATTGAGAACTGCTCTTTACAACTATCTGTTTGCTAGAGCTAATGGAGGGCGTTTCATTCTCCGAATTGAGGATACAGACCAGGTACTAATTAATGCAAAAGCTTTTTTAAATTTTTTAATCTGACTAAAATTGAATATTTACTAGTCCCCCCCCCCTCCCATTTAAGAAACAAAAAAAGAATTCAAAATCGATTAAGAAATAAGAATGTTATTGCACTTTTATGACCCAAAATGGATCGATGTCTAAATTTGTAAAAAAAAGTGACTGAAGGCAATTTCTCAGCAACCATTGAAGATATAGGCATCAAATTATCAGGAAACATCCTTCCAACCATTAACTATTCATTGGAATTTTTAAATTTGGGCTATATAATTTATTTCTACTTTCAGTGACGAGCGCCGTTTTTGCCTTTTCCTGATAATTTTATTTTTTCAACATACATGAAATAAGTCGTCCAAGTCACACTTGACACAAACTCTGTTTTCGTCTTAACATGAAAAGCGCAAAGTCATCGATGTTGGTGTTCATACAACTTCCCAAAGTCGCAGAACAAAAACGACACATTTTACGGTCATTTTTTTTTGACATTGATAAAAATAGTATCAGTGGCGCCTCTAGCAAGCTTTTGCATTGCTACAGGTATTATATAATGAAATAGGCATACCACTAGGTATATTTTTTACTATGTAGTACAAAAGGCATGCGTGCAAAGATTAATAGAAACGTACTGTCATTATTCTATAACACAATATCGACCAATCACTAGGCGTTTTGGGTATTTTAAGAAAGGGTAGAATTGTTATTGTTCAGGCCTATCTTTTTACTATAGCTAATTCGGTGACAATCCTATCACGCTCATGTGTCTCTCTATCATGTACTAGTATAGCTATAGAATACTATTACAGTAGCAACACAATCTCGCATAACAGCAAATACTATCAAGTATTGGATCAGTTAATCAAGCCAGATTTTGGACTTATAATGAAAGTGTCCGCCTACTAAAACCATGACTGCTTAGATTTAAAATAGATGAGTTGTGCCTGTGTCAGGTAAGGTTATATCTCCCCCGTAAGAAAATATATTTCAGGGGCTTTTTTTTTATTTCAGGCAAGATATGTAAGAGGGGCTGAACAGAAATTGGAAGAAGCTTTAGACTGGGCGGGCATTAGTCCACATGAAGGTTGTTAACACATTTTATTTATTTAAGTCTACTTTGTTGTACCTATAGTAAATTTATTTTGCCAACTTTTATCACTGATCACTTAGTAGTTGTCAAGTTGGATGATGGTAACTCTTAACAGGGACACAAATTGTGAGTACCGGTAGTATTATAGTATTTCAGATGATACTCGCAGATATTGCTGTCTAATAAGCTCTTTGAAAATAAGTGTTTCTCCTTGTCATTGGTGCAGGATGGAGGACCTGACAAGGACAGCTGTCTAGTCATTTGGATGGGATGAAAAACTGAGGTCCTATGTACTCGTTGGCGTGTATGTAAAAAATCCCTTGACAGTTGAAATTCGATGAAAGAGTAGGCCGTAGCGCGCTGTCGGGGCAAACTTTCCCTCATAGCACACTCTATGGTATATGCCTGTCTTTATTAGCCCTGTCGGAGCAGAACAGTAGGACATTAAACTCCATTTCATTTCATTTCCTACAAAAAGTATTCCATCCAGTTCCTTTATATTGTTGATGTAAACAAAAGGAAGCTACAAATTTATAGCCAGCGATTGCAACCTTCAAAATGAACGTTAAATACCCATTACACGATACAATAGTAGGAAAATTATATCTTTTTTACTTATTTATGCCTTTGAGTCCTTTGTTTATTTTGCTAATATTGGCATATACAAAAAATGTACTCAATATCTAATCAGCTTTGAAATTTAAATAAAATAAATTGGTCAGTGGTAGTTAGATCATTTAGTGACCTGCTAAAGAAATACAGCTCATGGAAGAATATGAATTAGAGAACAGGTATTAATTAAAACTTCTGTTACTCTGACAATGATTTGTATAAAAGTAAATGCCTTGTTTGTCAAATAAAAGATATATTTGTATCATTTTAGGACCATCTCAAGGTGGTAACTACGGGCCATATTTACAGGTAATTTGAACCATTTACTTCTTCTCTCCACTGTCCTGGGGGTGCCAATATCATTAAACTCATTAAGTGAGTGAACTTCAATAATTAGTATCAGATTTAAACAAGTTTCATCTTTGAATTCTTCTCAGAATTTCTTGAACGTATAAAAGTGGTATATTATGTTGTGTTTTCATATACTAAAACAAAATTCCATGCATAATTATGATATCTTCACTGAAACTAGCAACTATAGCTAGCATGACCCCAGTTCGAGTTTTAGAGTTTGGACTTGAATTTCTAAAGGCATAGCTACATAGAAGAAGGAAAGCTGTTGTTTAAATACAAAATCACTACATATTAAATAGTTAGCTATGTGGTGAACTAACCAAAGAAATGAGAAATAGTATCAGATGTTATAAAAAGTAATAATAATAGTTTGCACAAGCTAATGTAATTTTTATAATTTCTGATTTCAGTCAAAGCGATTAGATCTTTACCATGAAGAAATCAAAAAATTGATACAGGTATTACCATTTATAATTTCATTTAGCACCTAGACATTGGAGAGATTATTATTTGTTTTAAAATATATGTGTTTCAAATGTTGGCGAGGTCATTTCTAGAATAAAAACCAAAACTGTTTGAATGAATGAATGAAATGGAGATTAACATACTATATTCTGCACTTCCAATGTAAATATATAGTCAAATAAATAAAATCAGAAAGTTTTTTTAAATGTGCCAAGAAGATATCTAGAAGTTTAATGAAGATGTACCTTCCAATAAAACTGATTGACAATGTGAATAAATAAGGAGAGAAAACTAACATGCTTTAACTGATTTAAATATTTGCAGAATGGAACTGCTTATCATTGTTTTTGTACACCTAAAAGACTTGAACTATTACGTAAAGATGCTGCCAGACGAAGAGAGACTCCCAAATATGATAATAAATGTAGACATTTAACATCAACAGAAGAAGAAGAAAAACTAGCTAGAAATCATGAATTTGTTGTTAGATTAAAGGTATTTTATCTGCTTTAAGTTTAAGTTGTATTTAAGAGATGTAATGACTTTTATTAATATACTAAACCAGTTAAATCTGTACAATAATCAATACAAACTTTGACTAGGGGACAAGAATATTACCCACTATATAGGTATCAAATCATCTGCTGCTTTTGACATCACAAATTACCAAATTGCCCTTACCTGAAAATAAAACTCATTCCAATAAAATCACAGAAAATACTGAAACTGGTTAAATAAAGCACATTTGTTTTAGATTTAGGACGGTACATTCTAAATTCTCTGTTCCAACTAAGGGGAGATAATATTGGGCCAGACCACAGTTATGTTACCTTTTATACCATTGATATTATGCTTTAGTTTTATGATTTAAATTATTATAGATGGAATGGAGTGAAGAACCATATGAAGATATGATTAAAGGACCAATTGTACATAATGTAGCTGAAATAGAGGGAGATCCGGTAATTTATTAACTCTATTCTATATAATTTGATGTCATACCAGAGTAATACAAAAATACTACAAATATGAGTTATTTATGTAGACTCCTTAACATAACCTGAATTGTGCATGACATGTGTGGCTACTTAAATGGATCTATGGTTTAATCTTGGGTTTTTTCTTAAGGTGTTTAATGGTTCATAGACAATTTAATGCAGATACCAGCATCTATGCCACCAAGCAACTGACAGCAGATTCTGGGCATGTATGACAGAAATGTGCCAATGATTTTAAGACTAATTTAAACACTGACATGTATCCCCATTTTTTTTTCTAGGTTCTACTTAAATCTGATAAATATCCTACGTACCATTTTGCTAATGTTGTAGATGATCATCATATGGAGATATCACATGTTTTTAGAGGAGATGTAAGTCATACTTGATGTATGTTATAAAACCATTGAAAATATGGTGTATATTTGTACAGCCATTGAAAATATGGTGTATATTATACAAGCATTGAAAATATGGTGTGTATTATACAAACATTGAAAATGTGGTGTATATTATACAAACATTGAAAAAATAATGTATATTTTACAATCACTGAAAATTTGGTGTGTATTATACAATCATTGACAATATGGTGTATGTTGTACAACCACTGAAAATATAGCGTATATTTATTATAAAATATTTGTCTCCTTTCTTGTTACCATTTGACTCGTTAATCTGGTGATAAATGATAAAAGAAATAGGAAACAAGACTTTTTTTTTAAGATTATTTTCAATTATGATGTAGTATAACTATTAAACTCAAAATTCATGAGCGCTGAAATAAACTTAAATCAAATATATTAAATATATTTATTTATTCATTAAAGTGAATTTGGGGGATGGTGGCCAAGTGGTCAAATGTGAACACTGTATATTATACAAAGTGTGAGTTAAATCCCAATGTTATATACAACAAAGATCAGGTCGCCTGTGGGTGGGTACTTTAATTTTCTCCATAACACATCCCCACACAAACAAATTACTGAAATAAAGATATATCATTATGTTGTGGGGACATCAAACCCCATATTAACATTAATATACAAAGCTATTAAATAGCAATTAGGATGGGCTGTAATTGAGATTTCTGTGCATTTTTCAGGAATGGCAGGCATCAACACCCAAACATATCATGATATATAAAGCATTTAATTGGTCTCCGCCACAATTTGCACATTTACCACTGATTGTAAACAAGTAAGACCAGATAGACAATCAGTTACCACTGAGTATAAACAAGTAGGACTAGATGTTAGATAATTATGTAAACATGCTATAAATAGATAGAAAATCATTTACCACTGATTGTAAACAAGTGTAAGACTAGTTATTAGATAATAATTATGTAAACATTTAAAGGTAGAAAATCATTTACTGGTATGCCTGGGTAAAGATCATCATTATGTGATTAATTTGGTGATGGAACTGGCTATAAGACTGTTCTCATATTTTTGGGCTCTCAATCTAATTCAATCTTCGACCTCAGCAGTAAACAAGTAAATTAATAAAATTGGTCATGTAAAGAAATGGTGGTATGATAAACCCAACCAAAATTCATGCCGTTGTATAAGAATATTTTACATTTTGGTAAATATGGCAAACTTACAACCAAAATTTGTGGCATGAGAGGGGATAGCACTATCGTGGCACGTTTACATCTTTATCAATGGTGATAACAGATGAATTTAAGATTTATGTGTTCTGGATTTATATTGTTGAAATGATATGATATTAAATTAATGATTTTTGTTTACCAAAAAGTGTGATGGTTGTTACTTTAATTTCTGATTATGTTTTCAAATGGGGATCACGTGGCTAAGTGGGTAAGACGCTGGCTCGCTAGCCTGGAGGTCGGGTGTTCGATCCCTGCATTGGCCGAGAAAGTTCATCCCAATTTTCCGGCGTGGTTTCCCCTTGTCAGTGATGCAGGACGGAGGGCCTGACAAGGACAACTGTCTAGTCGTTTGGAAGGGACGAAAAACCGAGGTCCCTTGTACACATTGGCGTGCACGTAAAAGATCCTTTGGCAGTTGGAATTCGATATAAGAGTAGGCCGTAGCGCCGCTGCCCGGGCAAAATTTCCCTCATAGCACACTGTATGGCGTATGCCCATCTTCATTAGCCAGGGTTAGGAGCATAACTGTAGGACATTAAACCCTATTTCATTTCATTCCATTTCATGTTTTCAAATGTAAACTGGTAATTGAAAAAACCTTTATTTCTATGTTATAGGGATGGAAGTAAGTTATCAAAACGACAAAATGATATAAATGTAGAATATTATAAGGTAAGTTTACATTCAAATTAATATTAAAAATATCAATTTCAAGTAGGTCATTTTACAATGACTATATTTCATATGGGAGTATATTGTCGTTAGCATCCCCCCCCCCCCCCATTCAGCCTTTGGTCTCCTGATCGGTATTGTGCACAAGCCCGGGAATGGCATTCTTTTCGGAATACCACTTTCCCTGACTTTATCCATGAGAGACACGACTAACTGTTTAGTTTACATCATGATAGTTTGTGTACCCTGGTATTTCGTCAACTGAGGCTTTGGCATCTTGGTATATAGTACATGTATATACTATATACTGTTATAAGTATTGCTTGGTGGGTATGGTGTACTATTAAATGGACATTAAATCAGATTTGTAACTTTGTTGTTATTTGTTGTTGCAGGATTCAGGTTACTTTCCAGAAGCTGTAATAAATTATGTAACAAAAGTAGGGGGTGGATTTGGAACAGATGAACTCTATGGTTTCAATTTGCCACAATTAGCCGATATGGTAAAACTTTAAATTTTATTACTCAGATAAAATATAGAAATTTAATAAAACTTGCTTGTACTATAAAGTATAAAAAAATCAAGTATAAATCCATTACAAACATGAAAGAAAAGAAAACATTTTCTAATGTCTGTCACAAAAAATTAAAGTTCAAATATTCTTCAGTTTCATTTTGAACTCTACAACAATTATTCTATAAAACTTCATTGTTAGCTTGATTTAAAGATGTACTTCTTTGAAATTCTTGAAACTAAATACCTAAACAATTCTTGCAAACATATCCAAATCCCGAGAAATCTACTCTTGTTTTACACTTAGATTTTATTATAATTTTAGTTCCATGTAGCGCGTATAAAAAGACAGTATGGTCGTCTTGATCCTCAATGGTTAGAAGAAGCCAATAAAGTTCAATTAAAAAATAAAATAAAGTGCCCAGATGAGAGAGTCAAACTAATCAAATTCATTGGAGATATTGTTCATAAGGAATTTGGAACTATGTAAGTATATATGTATGGTCCTAAATGGACAACAAATCAGATTATTCACTAATATCACCGAGGTCAAAAATCTGTGGTTAATTTTATAGTAAAGACCATTATTCTAATTAAATTCCCCAGAGTAAAACAAAACCTGCAGGACCTATAATTAATGGATTGGAATAATTTCCAACCAGTATGGTTTTTATATGGCCATATTGAATGTGGATGTATATGTATATTGTCATCACCTGAGTTTGTCATCTGTCATTTTTTAAAAACTATTGAAATTTAGTATTTTCGGATCTTGAAATTCTAGTGTGTTTCAAGGAGTTATCCTTCTGTTTACATTTTTACAGCTTACTTTGCAGGATTTGTTGAAGCATGGATAACTTTTCTCGTGATGGGCATATTAGCAAGCCTTGTCTACTTTAAGTACATTTGGTTGTATACCTTTGCTCAAAACAGAACTAATAAAACAATTTCACTAATAGTAAAACAGCTATTTCTGTTATGTTGTAGTAACGAAGACTATATTGGTAGAGTATTGGATTGGAGCATTGCAGAGGTAAATAATTGACATTAGGATCACATTTAATGAAATGACAAAACTTCAGGATTTTCTAGTTGGGTTACCCATTGTCATTCGCATGTATACCATTGACAACATGTTAGAGATCTCCCGATAGTTAGAAATTGTAAATGGATAAGACCATATCGCCGCCACATTACACGAAAAATAAAACAGCACCCACTCCTCCAATAGCACAATGCATATCATATCTGTCTTCATTAACCCAGTATGTGCTCAAATGTAACATATTAGACTCCATTTAATTTTATTTCCATATTTGTTTTATCCACAGTGGGATTCACTCTAACCCAGGTACCATTTAATCTTGTGTATCCAGTAGACGTGGTACAAGGGTTAATCAGCGAACTGGATGTATGAGATGTGTTGTTGACGTTTGGGAAAGTAGGACGAGGGGAAATGTGTAGGGAGTGAAGTGCTGTAAAGGGATAGTTAGATGTATTATGAATGGTTAGAGTGGCTGTGGTGTTACAGTGAAATACTATGCCGCCACCGTAACACCACAGCTTTATGATTTGTTAGACAGGAGTGATGTAATGGGTGTCAACAACTGGGTATGCTGGTACCGTCGCAACGTAGCCGTGAAATATATATTGTGGGGGGGGGGGAAGGGCGGAAACGGAAAAATATACAATGTTGACAGTATGTGCCAGGCATGAGGCTGCGCAGACCGAGCGGCAGCTCGATAGAGAGTGTGTGGGAGGGTCACCCTCATAAAAAATTTTTTTTTTAAATTTCAGTTTTCTTTGAGCAGTGAAAACACTATTTTGGCATTGTTTGCGGGGTTAAACCTAAAAATCAAATTAATACACCTATTGCACGATATTGTGAAACTAGCTGACGAAGACAGCTCGGGCGGCGATTGTTCGACTCGGGGCTGCTCTGTCAGTATCTAACAAACGCATTTAGTTCGCGTACAACTTTTAAAAACCGAATGTCAGTATGGTATTTCTCACATAATTGGTTATCGCAAAAACAGAGTAAACTGAAAGCGAGTAATCTCGACTCAAACCTATAGTCTATAGCCTACTTACTACACTCGTCACTAGGCTTCCTATATTATTGTTTGTGGACGGTTTACTACTCAGTGATAAGCATGCGCCGCAAAAAGGGGCTCGCCTTTTATTATTAGTATAATGACTTCCTCATGTGCGGCAGGTTAGTTTGCTTCTAAAAACACTGTTTTCCGTTCCAAAAAATACAAAAGTAATTTTCTACCAGATGACCATGGTTCTTTTCACCGAGACTAGATAATTTCTCTCGGTGTAAGGATATAGCTATGGATAAGTTCATACAAGGTCAATAAATCCGCGGTCACTTCGGGTCACACTGTTGAGAAAATAAACCGATGGGTTTGTTTAGTAGCAAATCGAGCGTGAATCAACTGAGTTTGTACTGAAAAATTTTTGAGTGATATGTATGAACTGTCTTCACACATTCGGTTTATAATTAGCGATACACAGGTACAGTGGCAAGTGTTGTACTTCACAGACTGTTTACCTCCGAACTACCTCCGCACGAAATCCCTGTGCGCATGCCAGTAAAAAAAAACTAAGAGTTCGCGCATAAAAATGCCCGAACGTACCAGGCGCCAGGTCATCTAGCACTAATTTCTTTCACATCGTTTAATATCCAATCTTTGTTTAAAAATTCATAAAAACTGTTTAAAATCACCATAAATCATTTAATTTGTACTTTTGTCCAGTTTAAAGCTGACCATTTAATTTTGATAATGAGTGTCCAATTTACAAGTGTTTAATTTTTCAATCACTGTTAAAAAATAAACAACCCAACTGATTAATGATGTATAATGATTAAATTTTGAACAGTGGTCAGGAAATTAAATACTTGTAAATTGAACACTCATTATCAAAATTAATCAGTCAGCTTTAAACTGAACACAAGTACAAATTAGATAATTTTGGGTGATTTTAAACGATTTTTACAAATTTTTAAACAAAGATTTGATATTAAACGGATGTGAAAGAAATTAGTGCTAGATACACAACATTAAATGATACCTGGGTTACAGTGATTGTCTATGATATATATGACCATGTTTTGTGTTTCAGAATCGAATTGTCAAATTACAAGATTTGGTGGGGTCAAGATTTATCTTCTTGTGGTCAACACCATCTGACAGTCATATAGATGCCATGCAAGCTATAGACCCTACTGTAAAAGCTGTGTTAATTAACTGTGCTAATAAATTAAAGAATGTTGACCATTTTACTAAAGACTGTTTAGCTGAGGTTCTTAAATGTCATATAAATGAGGAAAAAATGAAAATGATGGACTATATGAAAATCTTGCGAATGGCTTTAAGTGGATTGAAGGTAATATTTTTAAACTTACATTATTTAGACCAACAAGAAAGTTACACCTTGATTACAGTATTTCCTGTGTTTGATTATTATAATGAATAAGGCATTAGATGGACTTATTCAACAGAAGGTTTGTTTTATAGCAGTTATCATTCTGTGGATACAAGATGGTGGAGAGAGAGAGAGAGAGAAATGGGGTTTAACGTCCACTCGACACAAACTAGGTCATTTCGGGACTAACTTATGGTTTAATTTTATTTCAATAAATTGCTTGCGCGTAGGGATCTTTAGCAGTAGGAGGAAACTGGAGGACCCGGAGAAAACCCACGGGGTTGGAGAGAGAGAGAGAAATGGGGTTTAACGTCCACTTGACACAAACTAGGTCATTTCGGGACTAACATACGTTTTTTAAAATTTTATTTACATAATTCGCTTGCGCGTAGGGCTCTTTAGCAGTGGGAGGAAACCGGAGGACCCGGAGAAAACCCACGAGGATGGACAGGCGACCCTACTCCTTGTCACGTACAACCAGGGATTCGAAACCACGCCAGTCAACTCAATGACAGACTCTATGATACAGCGCGCACACGCTAACCATTCAGCCATCCAACCCCCCCACGGGGTTGGACAGGCGACCCTACTCCTTGTCACGTACAACCGGGCATTCTAAACCACGCCAGTTGACTCAATGACAGGCTTTATGATACAGCGCACACGTGCTAAGCATTCAGCCATCCAACCCCCCCACAAGATGGTGCAAATAAAAACAATTATCCATTGGAGATTATATGTTCTGTTGCTCTGGTCTTGTCCCAGTGGACTAATGCAATTCATTGAAACAATTCTATCTCATACATTTCATGATATATTAAAGACTGTATGTTCAACAGAAGGTTTGTTTTAATGGGCTAATAACAAAAGAAGAGAGGAGACCTATAATATAAAATTTGTCCTGAGCTGAGTTTACACACAAGGTCAAGCATCCCACTCTGTGAAATAACTTCTTGGGGCCACTTGGTATAAAAAAGCTGCCCTTACCTCAGCAACTACTGAACCGATTTAATTTTAAAATTCAATAGAAATTGAGTTTACAGGTTACTTGATTTTATTAGTTAAGTATACAAAGAAATTTACACTATTTTCTTAATTTGAATATTCAGTTAAATTTTTATTTGTTTTTTTTTTTTCAGGAAGGTCCTCCTGTGGCAGAAATGATGGCAATTATAGGAAAAGATAGTACATTATCTAGACTTCAAAATACAATAGATAAACTTCCTAGTGCAATATTATAGTGATCATGTATATAATGTAAACAAAATATATATATACTGTATAATAAACATTTACAGATTGCCTTTTTTATATTGGTCATCTTACCAACATAGAGTTTACTGAGATTTATAAAATTGTTATGAAGTTATTTTCTCAAACATTGGACAATTTCCTAAAATATCTTATAGTTTTACATGTATTTTGTGAAACCTGATCCTGGTCCTGAATCCACAACAATTTTTATAATGTAATACTGTAAAACAAAACATTTATATGATCTGATGGGAATGGATCGACGTAAACGTGTGTTGAAATTAAACCAAACAATGACATCATTGTTCTGTTATCAATGACTTTTATTAGCCCAGCATCTAAATACATGTACCGTTAATCACCAAATATTTTGCCATATAAAAAAAGATATGCTGGTTGACCTGCTTCTCAGATATCTCTGTGTCTAAAATTGTTTTTCAAATCCTCATGTTTTCTTTTGTATGGCTGTACTGTTTTGGGGAGTGTTCTGTTTGATGATACTAATATACTGATTTACAGGATAACTAGATGTTACTTCATTTTATGTTTGCAACACCCCTGTGGTACCTTTAAATTTTATAATTACCGACACATGCCTTGCACTAGATGACACAGGGGGTTATGCAGAATAGTGGTACACCTGTTTGAGACGTACATTATGGGGTATACCATTATGATCAATGATGCCTAACAACAGAATTAAATTTGATATCTTAATTGCTACATATCAGTGGACAGTGCCATTGCATAAGACTTCTCTGAAGTCAAACTAGATGGAGTGATGGATGTAAGTCATGAAGATATGAAACTTTGTATGTGTGGCAAACATAAGAATAGGTTTCTCAGTCTATCAGATTCTATTGTACTACCAATTGTACACAGGGCCTTGGTTCTTCGTCCAATCCCTGACACATGACTGGAATTGTAGATTCTTTTTTCTAAAAATTTCAATAACAAAACATATATTTCAATATATTTATATTTGTGCATTACATATTCTACTGTACATGTATATATATATACAGTGTATCAGTATATTATATTTTTATAATTTGTGCATTACATAGTTTATTTTAGATACAAGCTTTAACAAGAGTATAACTATAAATACTAAGATATACCAAACACAAATTACCTGTACATCTGTAGTATCAGCTTTTAGAAACAATAAAGATAGTCTGCCCGGCAATGTAACATACACCAACCACCAACTTTGTCCCCATTGTAATTATTAGACTCATTTTGTGATTTTTAGTACTGGGTACATTTTGAGTTTTTATAGTTAGGGGACTGTACTGTAAATAATAATCAAACTTGGGTTGAAAACGGCCATGAACTCAAGCCTATATATTACTAAAATATCAAACATCAGGGGCAATAAGTACTCAAATTGAAGACAATCAGAACACTGAAAACTTTATGCAAGTACAGTTATATATTCATGATGGCACACTCTAGTGAGAAATAACAGTGGTAAACATAGGTCAACAACCAGGCCTCAGAACTGACCATTAGTATTTGTCAAGTATCAGAGAGCTTCCAATATTTGAACAGGATTGTGATAAGGTTAAGTGCATTTACCACCAGTTTTATTCATTAAACTATATGTGGGACGGCTCATTTAAAATGTTACATTATTAATACTGTCTACAAGAGAAAACTTCTCTGGTTTTATAAAGATCAAAATTTTATTTAGTTAGTGTATATATATATATATATATATATATATATTTGTTAAATATGATTTTTTTTTTTTTGTGGTGTCCAATCTAGATATCTGAATGGAACAACTTGCAAATTTCCATAAAAAACTTTGATATTCTTATCCATATTCCTCAGGATTTAAACCTCTTAACATTTTTTTAATTTAAGAAGTTCTAAGGTATCTGAAAGTTTCTAGACATTGTCAATCCTCCCAAGGCAAGTACTGCTTTTTCTTTCTATAGGTTATGCTACAAAATGTAATATACCCAGCCATACTAATTATTATCAGTATAAATTGTTGACTCATCTGATTTGAGACAATCACAGTCTAGTTCTCATTGATGATTTTAAATGAATTGGGCAATTTCCAAATCATGTGAGATCAAACCAAACTGAAGTTTCTATTAAACATATGAAGCTCTGGTACAAAATTTTTACTAAATAATTTAAATAACAGCGAACAGATGTCTTAACTATAGTTGTCCACCAAAGACAGTGAGAGACATTTTTTGATCAAGGCTATGAATGAGATACTGGACAACAACTTCTTGACATTGTGAAAATGGACATTGTATGGTATAAAATTCTTGCAATACGCAATTTAGTTTTCTCGCTTAGATTTCATTAAAATTGATGTATCATTAAATATTACACATAAATAATTTATTATTCCATTATTTGTCTGTTTTAAATTCTAGATTGTAAAAATCAATATATTTTCAAACAACTAAACAAAACATTTACAAAAATATTCAACTTTACATCATTTCAAGAATATTATAATAGATAATATATAACATAATATAGTAAAGCTATAAGTATTGCAGCTGGTTTTATGGCAAGTAAATATGTTTATATCAGCAGTAAATACAAACATAGGCAGAGGCTTATCAAGACCCCTTAATACACCCACCATCAGCAAAATTAACCATGCCTGCTTTAACTTCCTGATTCGCAAGATTTCAAAGATCCTAGCACCCTCCTCCCTGCCCCCAGAGAACAATTTTTGCCCTATATGAATTCACAAAGTTTCATCTATTTGAATTAAAATGCTCAATTGAACGTTAACAGAAAGATAACTCATCCATCTAAGAATCCTAACTTTAATAGCAATTTTCCTCATGGCCTAATGAACAATTCTCACTAATTGAAAATATATCTGACTTGACGATTGTTCACAACAAATTGTGGATGGACGCACTGACGACAACATAAATCAACATTAAATTTGTGCTTATAAAAAAAAGTCATAAAAATTATTAAAGAGTTTTATATACTATGAGAATAAATCAGGAATTCATACATCAACAAGAAAACAAAATATCACATAATATAATATGTAGACCTATACCAGTATATAACATGGATTTAAAATATATGCATAAATAAAGGAGCTAAACCACTTTGATTTAGGTTACCCTCTTCACAAAAAAATCAATACACAATTAAATCGACATTGTGATTGTATTTACCTAAATCAATGAAGTCTAATCCTTTAAATTGTGTTATCAAATTGGTGATTTTCAATACACATATGCTCTGTAATTTACATTCACAATAATTATGAAAATCATTATGCATCATTGATTCATTATATACCCTTTTCACATCACATCTGAACATGAATTAAATGCAGGTTTCAATGACTAATTGAGTAGTGCTTTTGCAATATTTCATCCATACCTAAAGGCTATTTACAAATGATAATTATCTGTTACAAAGTTGATAATCACTGCTTTCCCCATTCTTCTACCACTCTGCTTCATTACATTTTCAATTTCTGGCATCATGGCATGATAAAAACCTTTAGACACATCCAGTGAAACAGAAATTTAGTTTGCATAATTAACCATGGTTTACCATCTTTTCTACTTTCATTTTTCTGGGCAGTTTTTAATAAGTCTTTATTAATATTATTGGTTATTAATTTTTAGAAACTGACCACACAGATATTGGAAATCTGAGGAGTCACAAGTACCGCTAATATGAAGTTTACTGTTCATGTGCAAAACGTCTAGTCAGACTGGATAAAATATCCCAAATCTAGTAGCAATGGGTACAAGAATGGCTTTCCTCATGGAAAGAATGGCTATAACTAGTACAGAATAAGCATATCATTATATAGAAAGTATAACCTATTTTGGGATTTGCTCATGAGAATCAATTAATAAATGTTCAAAATTATCTTGATTAACTGGTATAAATTGTTTCCTTGCTCGACTAAACATATAAACATCAGCTGAATGAACATCAAACCAGAAAGCATGCAGGAAGAGTTGACCCGTCATTAGTTTTAATTTTAGAAAAGGATACGTTGATATATGATGTAACTGTTGTAAACAGTTAACCTGAAATTAGACAATATAAAATTTAGTAGCAGATTATCACTGCAGAGTCAAAGGACTGTATATGAGCTTTGTTTGTTTATGAGAACCAAAAATGTATGGAACCAACTTTCAACAATCAATACATTAAAATGCTGTATGCCAAATACCATGCATCTATGTCTACCGATTTATTTAAGAGTGTCTCAGAAGTATATATACCTTTACCTTAAACTGCTTTAATTTCATAGATATGTCCCAAACCACTCAAAAAACGTTTTTTTTTTAACTAATACATATATTAAACAATATTGGTTACATTCAGTTGGTTTGTAAAGTTTTGGTTAGTCACACTTTTGAGGTTTTTTACTGGCTTCAAAATGTAAGCGATAATTACACCTACTTTGTCCGACATTTCAAGTTACTAAATCTCTATTCTTTGGCACCTAGAAATGGACACAAATGGGTCGAAATGCATATAATAATGTAATATGAATGTATATAAACTGATTTACATTCAATCATTTCTGTTTTTACTGTAATTTATAATCAGTTATGTTTGGCAAAATACACAAAGAGTCCAAATTGAATGGCAATCTTTAGTGTCTGGTTATTCCAGTCTACACTGACAGTATTCTCCTATGGGATGTGTTTAGCCTCGTTCATTGAGTCATTTCATTACAAATGGCGCTCGAAAAATATTCTGGCACTTGATTCGTGTGCCAATTTTCAAATCTTCATTTTGTCTTAAATATTGGATATCAGAAGCCCATCTTTTCACGGTAAGATAACAACATCATTGTCGATTTAAATTGATGATAAGTGGTGCTTGCAATGTCGAAAAACTTTTGATGATACTGAATTAGAGACTTGTCTCTTTTAAAGATACATTGTCATGAAAGTATCTATCAGGTGGTTATTTCCAATAAAAGTATGGCAAATTTGGTATATGGAAAGTATAGACGCCCCCAAAAATACTGGATTACCCGAAAAATACCCACTGGGCAAAAATGGCAGGGTTTCACTACACTAACTGGCAACCCGACTGTTTTCTGCCAGCTTTTTGTGTGCAAGCTTGACTGGGAGCAGTTGTTATTTCTTGATCAAATGGTTAGGCGGTTTTGGGAACATTGAGGGGTGTAAATGTACCAAAGACTCTGCAATTAACGGCAGAAAAAGAAGTTAAGAACTTATTTAGGCCTCAATATGTATGGTAAATGAACAGTAAGTAATGGAAAATACATTCTGAAGAATAGACCCTCCCTTAATGAAGTTAGGTGACAAACATGGCTTCTAACAACAGTTTATTTATAGCTTAAGGTATCTCAACGTGAATACAAAGTTTTGACAGGGATATGAAGCAAATTTTTAATAAATTAATTAGTTTGAATATGCTTTTAGTCCAAGTATATCATCAAATCACATAGTTTGTACGCAGGGAAGTATCCTTAAATGATTGATTACCTGGTTATTGACGAAAACACGCTGACCAATATGATCTCAATAGATGCATTTATCATAATAAAACAGGAACATTTTTTAAATTCAAATCTGTCTTTTTGAACTGATTCTGATATATATGTAAATCAGACCTTGTCTTAAAAGAAGAGTGATAATTGGCCCTCACCTAAACCCGCCTAAATTTCAAATTGGGAGATCAATCTCATTACAGAAGATAGAAATCAAAGTTCAATAGAAACTCTACACATATATACAGGTTCTGATGCTCACCATAAATTTTTTAAAGCAAACTAAGAAAATACCTGAGAAAATTTATCAGTAATGCTGAATTTATTTTCTGGATCAATATAGGCTTCAAAACTTTTATAATTCTCTATTTCAAACAATAATGGTCCGGCATAGTTGTTTGATGGTTTCAATTGTTTAAATATATCAATAGTATCTCTTCCATGAAGTTTTAACCACATTTCTAGATAGGATTTTGAAGGTTCATCCTCCTTCTGTTGTATACAAGTATCATATAACATATTGACAGTCTGAAATAATAATATTGAAAATACTTGTGTAAACTTATTTATATGATATAAAATATTAACGCATGTGTGTGTGTGTGAATCATTTGATTGATTTATAAATCAAAGATATCGATTTTCTCCAAAACTGTGTATATAGGGTGTTCCTGAACAACTAAAGATATGTTGCCAGGCAACGAAACATACGTCCACAGCAGCTAAGTCGTCCAGACAGTCAACAAGTGTTGTCGCATATTTCTTCTTTTGTCAGTAATGTGGATGTTTACAACACATGAAAATCTGATTACAAGTAAAAATAACCCATGAAATAATTATCAGAAAACATTAGAATTTGTTTTGATTGTTTGTCTCATGACCTTAAACAATTTATATTAACTTTAGTCTCTAGAGCATCCACAAGATTTTTCAAAGTAATCAAGGGCCTGAACTCTGGTAGTAATTATCGGAAATCGGAAATCGGAAAATGAATAGGATTCTTTGTCTCATGACCTTAAATACGGTGTATAAGTTTAAAGTCAACCAGATATTAACTTTAGCCTCTAGAGTATCCACAAGATTTGTTAAAGTGATCAAGGGTCTTAACTTTGGAAGTAATTATCTGAAATCTCTGAAAATCAATAGGCTTCTTCGTCTCATGACCTTAATGACTGTGTATAAATTTAAAGTCAATCGGATATTAACTTTAGCCTCTAGCACGTCCACAAGCAATTGTGGACGACGGATCGACTGACGGGGGCGACGAAAATATGAGACCACATTTCGATGTGGGTGTATAAAAATGAAATTGGTATAACATTTTTGTCATTATGAATAAATAAACAGATGATACTACATGCAGTCAATTTAATTCTAAGTACAATGCAATGCAATGGAATAAACAGGCCGAAATGTGAAAGCAAGTTTTGCCAGGTATATTTATAGTATACTGACTGCAACCAATATTTTATCGCATAATTAATTTTTTAGGTACATTTCATCAGCTGCCCCGAAGGGTTTGCTTTGGATCATAATAGTCAAATTGCATGGTTGCTATTCACCTCATTTACCTGACAAGGAGTAGGGTCACCTGTCCACCATTGTGGGTTTTCCCCGTGCCCTCTGGCTCTGGTTTCCTCCCACTGCTAAACACCCATACGCGCAAGCGAATTATTGACATAAAATAGAAGCATATGTTAATCCCAAAATGACCTAGTTTGTGTTGAGTAAACATTAAACCCCCTTCCTCTCCACCCTCAGGTTCGAATGGGCTTCTCGCAAAGATAAAACTACCTAAATATATATGTAGTGCAGATTTTTTAACCCATTAAACACCATATAGAAGTTTCTTCTGAAGGGATTAAATTTGACTAGAGATGCAAAGTCTCCTCTTTTTGTAATACAACTATACACATACCTTACAATCAGAATGACCACATACAACAATATCTTTAACATTTTTTTGAATACAACCAAACTCAAGTGCTCCTGCTTCGGTAGACACAGTATTTTGATTCAGAGTGCTGGCATCGGGTACCATATTTCCCACATTACGAACAATAAAATGATCACCAAGATCATCATCTAGAAACCTATTTGGACGAACTCTAGCATCCATACAGGAAAATATAACAGCTTTCGGCTAGAAAAAAGATAATAGAAATAATTCAAACAATACTTCAATGAACGAAAGATAGCTGATGCTAGGCAACAGAAAATATAATCCTTATAAGACATATAGAAATAGATTTCACTAAAAATAACACACTAATATGGATATACTACTTCTGAATTTTATTAACATGCTACGTTTCAATACTCATACAGGTATTGTTATCAAGCAAATAATAATTAATTAACAAAAACGTAGTGCAATATATAGATAACTACTTTGGAAGCCATTTAGCAGATACAACAATAACAACAAATTGATTAACAAGATGAAAGATATAATATATAGAAAATATGCCTACAACTGCTAAGTTGTCTGAGCTGTCCACTAAGTTTGTTATATTTTTATTTTTTTGAAGGTATGAAAGCTTTCACAAGTAGCTCTACTAAAGATAGGCTGCCAGGAAATAAAAATCTAGTGCAGCTATAAAGTATGCCTACAAAGAATGAAAGAACTGGTGGACAGATCCCAGCATTAATCTATCCCATATTGGCTGGAATTTATCCCCACAACAGATAAAAGTTCCTCGTATAAATTTGATTCTAATAATGGTTCATGACAATGCAATATGCAGCATGGATAAAATATAATTACTGTCCCAACTTTCAAATGATATAATACATTGTATTCAAATGACTCATAGCCTTGTATGAGAATGTAGTTTATCTAAATGTTAGTATATTTTAATGCAGTTCAACTCTGAAGGTGGGTCTCATTACACTCGCCCTGTGCGTTCAGGAAACGTCCTTTTGATTGAATCCTTGTCGAAAAATGTTCACTTCCCAGTCAATTTTACTGGGCAACTTTTCACTGCTAAATGGTCGCGTGTCAGTCCCTGTGAACATCCGTACAATGTAAAGGAACATTTTAGTGCAACACAACATGTTGTTAAAAATACGTCCCCTTCTGCTAAACGACTTGGCTGACGCCATTGAAATTTACTCGGCCACATCTGAAGAAACAAAATTTAGGTAAGCTGGGGGGAAAAAAATTGGAATCTTTGAATCTTCAGTCATTTATTGCTTTGCCTAGCCCAATTACAATGTAATAGACCTGAACTAATTTTAATGTATACTATACTCTAGGATCTACTGTAGCCTACATGTACTAGCCTAGTTTTACCATACAAAATTATTGTTTGAAAAAGTTTATCGAATGCAAGTTGTTTTCACCAATCAACATCAACTGTAAACTTATTTCATGTGATGGAAATCATAAATTAACACAAGTTAGGCTATAAGTACGCAATAAATGTTCTACAACAATGAATTTATTTTTAAACCGAGTGTCGTATAACCACTTGCATTTGTATTTGCCACCTGGGTGACAAATAACCATTCCCACGAAAAGAGAATAGAAAAGTAGAATACGATAATTATTATGATATATTAATATACGAACCTGAATATTTTTGTTTATCTCTATTAATTTCTTTAATGAATTTGCCTTGCTTGCTTTATTATAGCGCAAAATACCATTCAACATTTTTTCTATGACAGGCATTTTGCAGTTGAAGAGTGCTTACCAGTGCCGTAAAATATTGAAAATAATAACAGTTTGCTAAATTTCGACACAGCCTTCACCTTCAAAGGTCACAGAATTAACAGTTTGGAGTTATCTTCCATTGATAAGTCTCGATTGTCAAGAATATCTCCGACGTGTCACCATAGATATGAAATTAAAGGAGCTAGACCTCTAACTCAATATTTTCCATAATCTTAAAAATTAAAAGCACGAATTAGAATTCAATATTTTGGTGCATTTCAATGAATATTAATGTTGCTATCTTGCCGTGAAAATATTTAACAGACAATGAACACTTTATAATCAATACGATACACGAGTCGTGTATTCTATGATTTTGTGTGCCATTTGTAATGAACAAAGAAAAACATGTCCTACAAGGGGAAGTAATAAGTGGTTTAATGGTTAATTCTCAAACGACAAAACAATAATAATAATAAAAAAACGTTTAAAATATAGGCCTACTGTTCGATTTGGACTGTTCACGGACTTCCCCGGACATAATTACTTTTATTTATTATTCCATCATGTATAGTGCGCACTTTCATATAACGTGTTCAGTGGAACTTTACAAAGTGACTGTGCAATCATAAAAAGATTATTAACATGTTAACAGTTATACAGCGTCAGTTAAAAGCTTGTTTGATAAATATGTTTTAAGTTGTTTTTTATAAAAGAATAGAGATGTGCAACACCTTAAAAAAAACATGGTAGATTATTCCACAAAATAATATGATTAGAAATTACAATAATATTTTAAACATATGAATATAAATTATATTACATTAATGAATATGTACTTTTAGAGTCAAAATATTCGTTTATTTTTAGGTTACATAGAATAGAAAAATACGCCCTTTAAATGAGCGTCTTAGTTCGTCTGCACGTACCAACCGGCAAACGAAAACGGACATACCCCATCGTCATCATACATGTATTGTATCCAACTTTCATCAGTCAGTGCTAGCAGCTCTTGTTTCCAGGATACTGTAAAATTAAACTTGGGATATAATGCATGTATTTACATGTAGTGCTAATTTGTTTATGTCGAATCACGATATTCTGATAAAAATACACATGAAATACATGTCATTGACACATTAATTCATAATCTCTAGCAAAAGAACAGTATGATGCCATAACCAATTAAGGATTGAAGTAAAAACTGCTATTGCTCTGTATCGTATACATGTGTATATGAGTATATATTATTACAGTATAAATTATTAAATGTAAATATATAGTAATAATATAAAATGTAAATCATTATATTATGATTATCACCACTTAGGATGTTTTGTACATAATATTTGTTTTCCACTCTTGAAATTTATAGGTTTTTTATATTTTGTAAGTTTTCACTCTCATTACGTTATATTCTTGGTTTCGTGTGTAACAGATTTTATAATTGATCTTTGTGCAACGCCTATTCTGGGGTTAATTTGTTTAAATATACTTTAACAATGTCATTACGAACATGATTTTGGATGTCAAGTGTCTTGTATCAAAACTGAACAATAAAAAGTTACGGTCCGATATCTTTCAATATTTATGCCAATAAGATGTTATCAGTTTAATGCAAACTTGGACTGATAGTGATCATGATAATATGATTTATATTTAGTCTCACAAAGATCTGTTTTGTGGCCATTCCGGTTTTATATTCAGTCGAAAGGGGGACAACTGTTCAAGACTTGGGAGACGCGGTGGCTCTACCATTTTAATATGATAAAAATTCAAAAACGGTTTACAAATTCTTGATTCCTCCGATGGCAATATAATTCGGTTCAAATTACTCAAATCGCCTTTTAATCTCATTATTGGTCTCTATAATGTCTCATATTATATCCTCAAACAAATCTCTACAATTTGGTAGAAAAGGAAATTCAATCCCTTTGATGAACTTAAAAATTATATATATGTGAATATAAAAATATAGATGATGTACATTTAGGAGGTGACTTTAACACCCGGATGCGAAATCTTCAGGATATTTTCAATTTAGAAATACAAACTTCTACTGGTAACAAACATTTCTCACAATTTAGGAATACTAATCTAACAAACAAAAATAAATTAAGAATTAGGAATAATAAAGATCTTGTAATAAATATCCGGAGAAAAGAACTCATCAATTTATGTAACACAAAAGATATGTATAGTAGCCTATATAAATTTATATAGTTAAAACTAATAAAGGTCTTTCAAAACAAATAGATTCAGATATGGGAGCGAAGCAAGGGTGTGTCTTGAGTCCCACACTATTCAACATCTATATGAATGATTTGCAATCATATTGTGATGACCGAGACGCTCCATGTTTGAACAATTTGTAATCCCACATTTTGCTCTTTGTAGATGACTTGGTTATATTCTCAACCTCATCGCCAGGTTCTTCTAAACTCTCTTAATCATTTTCATGACTTCTGTACAAACTGACAGTTACAAGTAAATCCAAAGAAATCTAAGATAGTGCTCTTTATATAAACCTAATAACAAACCTAATAGAAAATATTTATGTCTTACTTTTGGCAATATAAAACTTGATATTGTAAACTAGCGACCGCCTTAAACGATGAGTTATCTGTTATGTTGACCTTGGCAAAAAGGCTAGTATAGTATAAAAACAAAATGTGCCCCTCTGTTACCTTCCTATTTATCAAACTCAATGGATCTGTGGCAAACCAATTGACTTGTATGCCTGAGATAGGGATCTCAAACTGTTAGTTTTAAGGGATTCATTTTATCAAAGTGGGCCCAAATAGATCACAATAAATATCGATTAAAAACTGTAAGTCAATTTTATATCCCCCACCCCATCCTCCCACCACAAAAAAACAATATTTGTTGCAGGGCAGAACTTGGACCTTTCCGCTTACAACTAGAATGATACGGGGTTTTTTTTTTTTTATTAAAGACTAAATAACTTTAAAAAAAAATAATAACCCTGTCCTTGCTGCAACGTTCCAGGATGACATTAAATTTTATATAAAACGGCAAATTTTGATATCAAATTATCTTGGACAGCCTCTGTTACATGTCTGCTAAATTACTTTCCATATAATCTCAACTAAAAGTAATGTTAAATCAGCTCTCCAATCACAATTCAATTTAAATTTTACTGCATCATGCTGCTCAAATGAAAATAAATGTGATGAAATTAATAACATGGATTATTTAAAACCCAAATTAACACTTATGCTGATTATTTATTACACGTTCATAACAAGAATTTCAAAATTGCAATGACTTCGCTTCGAATCAGTTCCCACTCTCTCTAAATTGAAAGGGGCAGATATAAAGCTATAAACCATCAGACCACAAAATATGTCAATCATGTACTTTACAAAAAATTAAAAGTGAATTACATTTCCTACTAGAATGCTCGTTCTACGAACCTCTCTGTACTATTTACATATACCCAACACTTACTGACAATTGTCAACCATATAATATATTTGAAACTCGCCTTTTCATTCTTGTTTGCTTTCTTAAAGGGCGTATGGCTCTATTTTTTAGAACCTTGAAATAGACAAAACTGGTTCTAAAAGCACATATATTAATGTATAATATATAAAGTGATTTATATTCAATTTTTGTAAAAAATATTGTAATTTCTAATCAATAATTATGTTCGGTGAAATACGTGGACAGTTCAAATTACCGTTGCTTCAAGTTTCAAATTGAACTGTCCGATACTATCGGTAACATAAGATTATGTCTATTTTTTTATTTACATGTATTGAAATATACAGCAGTGAGTCAAGAGCATCCGCCATTGTACGCGACCGTGTCACTCTGACATAATAAAGACAGTCGTGGCGTTAACACATAATGTAGGCTATACATGTATTATGAAATCGTTTATTTGATGGAGAACTAGACATGGGTGTAATACTACATTCCACAGAATTGTATCATTAGATCCTATCACTAAATGATCTAGACAAATATCAGTTGACAAAAGCAATATTAAAGATGCCTTATTTATATGTAAGAGTTAAATCGGTCTTGCATCAAGTATTATATAAATTATTATTTATTTAGACATTTATTTACATAGTAAGTCCATAATCAAACCTCCAGACCATCGAATGATCGAGATCTTAATTGGATGAAAACGGTAAATGGGTAATTACGACTTCGTAGCAATGGTACGAGACAATCGAGACTATTTAGACTAAATCTTGTCTGGAATGTGATTGAAATTTTCAATATAATTTTAGGGCACGTGAGCGGGGGGACGGCGGGGGGCAGCTGGGACACTTTCCCAGGGGCTCGGAGCCTAGAGGGGTCCGGAGCTATGCCGAGTAATGTGTATAAAGAAATTGTTGGGATAATCTAATGAAACAAATACACTTTTACTTGATCGTAAAGTTGAAGAAAACCGGTAACTTATCTCAACGTGGGTACCTACATGTAGTGGCGTGGAAATGATTAGAATCAGATTATGACTGTTCACTTTTAAAGTAAAAATGGTGAATTAAAAATTACAAGTTACCGGTCCGGACCCTCGTGCCGTAGGACCCCGATCCGTCCTTGTTCCGTTTGAGGCTCTTACCACTGTCAGGGTTTCCGGGCCCCAGCAGGTAAGCAGGGCCTAGTCCGGACCTGCAGAACGCTGCATTGATGGTTAGCTTCCAAGTGTGCACAAAAAGTTCCATTGGAATCCAGTTCAACGTGATTGAAAAAATAAACGAATAGTAATAAAAAAATATTTCTTTTTGATATCTTGGAGTCTGATGGTCACGATTTTTGTTTTTCCATTTGTTTGCTTGCTTAAAATTTTCTGCCAAAATCGTGTATATCTGAATTATTATTAATGAAACTAAAACGGGGGGCTATCGCGCGGTCCCTGATAATATATTCATTTTCATTATCTGTTTTTTGACTATTATAGCAACAAGGAGCATCTCTTTGAATCTTACATAATGCGTCTTTAAGTTTTCTACATACTATAACATCCACTTTAACAATTGGATCGGAAATTTAACCTTCAAGGGGTATCAGTTTCTTGTTTTGCATTCTATTTTTGACTGTTTATTTAACTAATAGATGAATTTAAATGTATGTATACGGCAAAATCGACAGATGGTTTCACTACCAGGTCACGGTGATTTATTATGCGCTCTGTGAAAATACTCTTTGAAATGAAATGAAAATAGATGGGGTTTAACGTCCTACTGAAGACGCCATGCAGTGAGCATTGGGGAAAATATTGCCGGAACAGCGGCGCTAGTCGCTACGACCTACTCCTCTCGGCGCTGCAATTGCGCCCTCTTATTTTGATTTCCAGCTGTCAAGGATTTTCTTATCCATACGAAACGACTAGACACTGCTCTTGCATTGCTGACAAGGTGAGTAACGCTGAAAAATCCAGAGATACTTCTCCGCCCAGCACTGGGATCGAACTGTACATGCGATATAAAATAAATGCGACTACTTGTTCGATCAATGGTGTGGCTGTCGCTCTGACAATGCACTCTGCGTGATACACGAGAAACTGGAAGTTCCGACAAATGTGGATATTTATAGAATTCTAGTCATCATACAGAAATCCCATTTATATTTAGCTGTATAGAAGGGAAGCATCGACAGTGTCAGCGTCAGAATCCAAACGTCTATGAGAGAAATTACAACATATCAGCACCCAAGGGCCAAAAAGCAAGAAATGCCTAAAATAAACAGATTTGTGGTAAGTTACACAGCTATATATTAGTATATATACTGCATGTAGTTATGTCAAAAAGCCGACCGTTACGGATGGCTGAAGTTGCGTCTGTAAACAAGTCAAGACATAATTACGGGCAACGGTGTTTCTTGTGTCAGTTTATTTCAGACGCTGGGATCATTTTTTGAATTAGGAGCATTGGTGTATAATCCTAATGGAGTCGTAGGATTTTGATATGTGTGAAAAGGAACGGTTTAAACAGCAACATGTATTTCAATTTAAGATTTGGGCTTTGATTTCGACTGGTTTTTTTCATTTTTATTTCAGATAATATAGTACCATCGAACTCCATGGATACACCTGAATTAAAAATTGAAATAGCTACCTCTTCAGAGGCTGGTTATTCTGGCGAAGAAAACTGCACAAAGAATAGCAAAAAACAACATGATAGTTATGTATTATTTAAAAACCTGCAAGCCAGTGACTTAGGCCAATATTCAGACGACGATTTGTTTATTTATATTAAGTATATGGGAAGTCGAACTGTTCGGGTTACTGTGTACAACGAAGATCATACACATTTTGAAAATGCTACTGGTTTTATATGCAAGAGAAATGGGGAGGTGTACGTTGTTACAAATTCGCACGTCATTAATTCTGAACTGAAAGCCGAAAACTGTACCATTGATTTTAATTACGAGGACGAGGAAGGCACCAATACTATCACAACACGTGGAACAAAACTAAGACACGTGAACCCGAAAAGAGACTATTGTCAAATTGAATTTGAGACCGGGCCTGTACGTCATATTACAGATGCTATCCTTGATTTATGGAATTATAATGTATGGGTGAGGTTCCCCGGGGAAAGAGAAGAAGAAAAGTACTACATATTAAAAATGGACCGTGACTTCGTTCTACAAACGACATCTCTCTTAAATCACAAAGAACTTCCAGATCAACCAATAGAGGTGAGATTTAACGACAATAGTGTTAGCCAAATCACCGAGATCTACAAACGAACACCAGATTACGATTATGTTAAGTTCGGTCCCGTACCTCAATGGCTGATAAGTTTTCACCAAGCTGTGCTTCCTGTATTAAATATCAATGGTGATAAGGCAATCTCAGTTATCAGTATCTCTCACCCCCATGGCTTACCGAAGAAGGTTTCCATAGGCGAACAACTAGACGAAGGCGACAACGGATATGTTCTTTACCATTCTGCTACAACATGTTTCGGAAGTAGTGGGTCCCCAGTCTTCAGAATTGGTATCAAAGACATTGGTAAATTCCCAAGGACAATGCTGTATACACACTACGAAGGGGCGGCCCTCCACGAATATAACGACAAAAGCATTCGCTCGGGAAACTACAACAAAGCAACTCTGAATACGAGGAGACCGAATAGACCCAGCGTAAAATCCTAAAGACAAAAATATTGTGTTGTCTTAAAGTCATGTCAAATTAATAGGATAATTCAAGCAATATGAGCGCGTGGTTGTACTTTTGTAGGTTCTATTTTAACTCTCTCTGGCTCAGAGTAGGATATCTTTCGCGATGGTGAAATGTGAAACAGAACTGGACTACATAACGAGGCATTGCGCGTGGATATTAAAATGGTTTACCATTAATGTTAAGTGTTGTGTGCTAAAATCATTTCCTAAACCCTAAACTTAGTCTTTCGTTGAAATTTATAAATAGTACAGTGGATGCTTCTGCTCAGAGTTCTGATACTATATGCGCATGAAACGTTGATTTTGTTTGTCGTGGACTTGAGAGTATTTCTTACTGGCCAATTAGATCATATAAGTATGTTTATAGTTTATTAGATCAAAGGATTTTTTTTCCATCTCGGGGTATATATAGAGAGCTGGGGTTTAAAATCCCTACCCGACAAAAACTGTCATTTCAAATTGAACTGTCCGATAGTATATATCGGTAACATAAGATTATGTCTATTTTTTTATTTACATGTATTGAAATATACAGCAGTGAGTCTAGAGCATCCGCCATTGTACGCGACCGTGTCACTCTGACATAATAAAGACAGTCGTGGCGTAAACACATAATGTAGGCTATACATGTATTATGAAATCGTTTATTTGATGGAGAACTAGACATGGGTGTAATACTACATTCCACAGAATTGTATCATTAGGTCCTATCACTAAATGATCTAGGCTATACATGTATGTAGGCGATTTGTTTATTTATATTAAGTATATGGGAAGTCGAACTGTTCGGGTTACTGTGTACAACGAAGATCATACACATTTTGAAAATGCTACTGGTTTTATATGCAAGAGAAATGGGGAGGTGTACGTTGTTACAAATTCGCACGTCATTAATTCTGAACTGAAAGCCGAAAACTGTACCATTGATTTTAATTACGAGGACGAGGAAGGCACCAATACTATCACAACACGTGGAACAAAACTAAGACACGTGAACCCGAAAAGAGACTATTGTCAAATTGAATTTGAGACCGGGCCTGTACGTCATATTACAGATGCTATCCTTGATTTATGGAATTATAATGTATGGGTGAGGTTCCCCGGGGAAAGAGAAGAAGAAAAGTACTACATATTAAAAATGGACTGTGACTTCGTTCTACAAACGACATCTCTCTTAAATCACAAAGAACTTCCAGATCAACCAATAGAGGTGAGATTTAACGACAATAGTGTTAGCCAAATCACCGAGATCTACAAACGAACACCAGATTACGATTATGTTAAGTTCGGTCCCGTACCTCAATGGCTGATAAGTTTTCACCAAGCTGTGCTTCCTGTATTAAATATCAATGGTGATAAGGCAATCTCAGTTATCAGTATCTCTCACCCCCATGGCTTACCGAAGAAGGTTTCCATAGGCGAACAACTAGACGAAGGCGACAACGGATATGTTCTTTACCATTCTGCTACAACATGTTTCGGAAGTAGTGGGTCCCCAGTCTTCAGAATTGGTATCAAAGACATTGGTAAATTCCCAAGGACAATGCTGTATACACACTACGAAGGCGCGGCCCTCCACGAATATAACGACAAAAGCATTCGCTCGGGAAACTACAACAAAGCAACTCTGAATACGAGGAGACCGAATAGAACTAGCGTAAAATCCTAAAGACAAAAATATTGTGTTGTCTTAAAGTCATGTCAAATTAATAGGATAATTCAAGCAATATGAGCGCGTGGTTGTACTTTTGTGGGTTCTATTTTAACTCTCTCTGGCTCAGAGTAGGATATCTTTCGCGATGGTGAAATGTGAAACAGAACTGGACTACATAACGAGGCATTGCGCGTGGATATTAAAATGGTTTACCATTAATGTTAAGTGTTGTGTGCTAAAATCATTTCCTAAACCCTAAACTTAGTCTTTCGTTGAAATTTATAAATAGTACAGTGGATGCTTCTGCTCGGAGTTCTGAACTATATGCGCATGAAACGTTGATTTTGTTTGTCGTGGACTTGAGAGTATTTCTTACTGGCCAATTAGATCATATAAGTATGTTTATAGTTTATTAGATCAAAGGATTTTTTTTCCATCTCGGGGTATATATAGAGAGCTGGGGTTTAAAATCCCTACCCGACAAAAACTGTCATTTCAGGACTAACATGTGGTTCAAGTTTATTTCAATAATTTACTGGGCAGTTGATCCTACTCCTTGTCACGTACATGCGGGGGTCTAAACAACGTCACTTAACTTAGGGAAATACCTAATAATCTGAAACACACCCGTTAAACTATAACGGCCACCCACTCCCCTCATCTTAAGGTTATATTTTGTAAATGAGCATGTTAAACCCCATTTCATTTCATGTATCATTGTTTCCGCTGTATTACTGTATCCAAATGGAGTGTACAAAATCTTTGTTTGTATCTTTTGCAATTAATAATTTTCGGGTTTTATGGGAAGTGTATATTTGACTGTAGTGTGTGTGTCTTGTTCACAGGTTGTCTTTTGGCTATTGTTTGTGTGGTGTGGTCCTCCTGCATTTTTAATTTACAATATTTATTCATGTATCATTGGTTTATTAAGATGTTTACAATATTTATTCATGTGGTCTATTTATCTAATGTTAAAATATGTCGGTGTGTTGTATTGTCTACTTTTTATTCCACGTCGAATGATGTTAGGGATGGGGGATAACTGAAAAAGTGTTCCGACTGCCCGCCTGTCTGTCCTTAATATTACAGATATCATCCAACTGATTTTAAGTATAACTAGAATCCGTATTCAAGCCATGCAAGGGGATTAATTGTCATAACTGACCTCTTTAATATGGGTGACCTCATAATAAATTATCAGTATTACATTTGCTGATATCAAATATATATATTTTACGCATCGATGCATCGGGAGCAAAGAGAGAGGGAGTAAGAGGGGGAGATGGGGTTTAATGTCCACTCATCACAAACTAGGTTATTTCCGGATTAACATAATGGTAAAGCATTTATTTTAAAACCCAAAAGGTTAGACAGCTGACCATTGGATCGAAGAAACAACTAATTTGCGTCTACTTTAATGGCGCGAGTCTTGTTAGAAAAGTCTGTAGTCCTCGTATAACACAAAAAACTGTGGATGACACGAAAAAATCGTGGAATGCAGTAGCAGTATGCAAAACGAAACAAGCGTAGTAATTGTGACGAAACATTGCCCACGTTGCACGTCACATCCCTCCCACTTGGGCGTGTGGTAAAGCGACGCTGCTGTTGGTCGACTTGCTCGAGAGAACAGGGGACGTGAAACCGAGAGCCGGAGAGGGGGACGATGGCTCAAGGTGAACCAAGAGGGGAAGGCCTCGGTGTCGGCTCGCACCGGTAATCAAACGTACCAGAACAGCCGTTCCTCGCTTGAGCCAGCGTTCCCCTCTGCAACCCTCGGCTTCAAGTCCTCTGTCCTATCGACTAAGTCGGCCAACGGCAGCGTCGCATCTCCGCACGGTTCTCTAGTGGGAGGGATGTGACGTGCAATGCGATAAATTTGGCGGCACTAGTACTCTTGCTTCGTTTTGCATGCTGCATGCGCAAATTAATTATTTCTTTTAACACTCTGCCCCACCCCTCTATCTTAGAAACTCACCCAAATCCTCTTCCAAGGCAATCAACACATCTGGCAACAATAACATTAATTCTTAATATTTAAACATCGCTGACAAGCAATCGTATACCTGTAGTTCTGTTCACTGAGCTAGTGAAAATTCAGCTAAGGCACAATCTACCATTTTATTTCTTAATTGGGTGCATTTCAAATCCACGTCCTTACAATATCATACATATACCTGTCATAATGCCTGTTTAAGCATATACATGTCATAAAACAATGACTTCACTACAATTAAACAAATTGGATAATTTCCAAGGTATTCTATACTAATTCCCCTTTTCACAGGTGTAGTTCCTTCTACTGACGCTAACGCTAGAAATAGTAAAGAATCTACGCGTTTTAAATCATATTATCGTTAATTGAAACACAATTTCTGCATGTCCCTTCCATGCTTCTGTACAATCGAAATCGTAATTCGTTCAAACGAGATAATTAATTCGTACAAACGAGATACTAATTCGTTCAAACCAGATACTAATTCGTTCAAACGAGATACTAACTCGTTCAAACGGATTTTTTTTTTTTTTTTTTTTTGGCACTAATGGGCCTTCGTACCTTAATCATACTGTCAAACAATAATAAAAACATGCATGTGTTTTTAAGTAGCCACACCTTAAAATATGTACATCACCTGGAAATTCTATAAAGTAAACATGGATTCCTACACTCCCCTGTTAATTTCTTATTAAACAATCTTATTGTTATTTTTAACATGAATACATGACATATTTCGAGGATTAACACAGTTTTTTCCTGTTACTAATAAATTCGTGGTTATCCATCTGTTTATATAAGGTACGATGTAGGTCAAGTCAGTCATGATATGCTTGACTGAAAAATAATTTTTATAGACATATATTAGTGTCAAACGCGTAGGCCAATAACAACGCCTGGGACATTTGGGTTATCAATTGCATTAACGGTAAGTACAGCACCCGATTTTGTTTACATGTTTAAATACAATAGACAATATTTAATTTGTGATTTAAAATGGGCATCAGCGTGATTTAAAATGGGCATCAGCGTGATTTAAAATGGGCATCTTGACCTCTCACTAAATAAACCTTTGTAATATAGATTGGGTGTTATTTGACCCAATAGAACTTTACATCGTGGATGTTAATTAGCTGGATTGTACTCGACATCAATCGGCCACGACTCGGTGCCAATACATCGCTAAAAACAGATAATTTAACTTTCAATGTATACGTGGTACATATTTGAAGTGGTTTGCAACTAGCTTATATAACGGACCGTCCCACAAAGTATATACCTGTTATTTTGTCACCTATGTTGGGTGTCTCGGTAATTACATTTCTATATTCATGTAAATCTGCGATATTTCCAAATACGTATCGTTTAGAATGGATGACATTTTATTTTCTTAATTAACGTGACAATAATGATATGATAGGGTGACCTGAAATGTGGTTCAACTACCTTTCTGCGCCGACTGAGCTAATGAAGACGAGCACACGCCATGCAAAGAGACTAAATGTTAGCAAGCCAACTCTTACTCACTGAGACCCCCCCCCTCCCCACACACACACACACACACACACACACGCGCGCCTTCTCGGGCCTACATATTATTATATCAAAATAATTTACAGAATAGGGATGACCACGGTTTCTTTACTAACTTTAGTTTATTGAGATGGAACTTAAACCTCATCTAAAAGAAACTAAACATTTTCGAATTGAGATGATTTTATGTGTTAGTCCGTTTAGTGGTAGGGCAAGCTCTGAATGACTAAATTTTTGTTTACAAAGATAAAGCGGATCAAGTTCTCATGTTTACTAATTTTATTTTTGCTAACAGTTTGGCTCACTGTCACAAATTCAAGATAGATTGCCATACCCCCCCCCCCCCAATAATTTGGCGGCAAATACTCCTTTCTTCAGGTTATTGCACAGAAGAACCTACTCTAATAAAAACAAAAAAAAGCTTGATTTTAAGATAGAAGTGAGTAGACATGAGACTTAGCAATCTGTTTCACAGAGTATTATGAAAGTCTTCTAATATCTCTGTAAAAGATGACTGCCTTCAACACATGACGTCATATCACGTGGCGCCAACCATTGGCTCAATGGCACCTGTATTGTTTACATAAGACGTTACTGATTCGAGCAGAAAGGCGCCTTTTATTCATTTTAATACCCATTTACACTGAAACAGGAAATATTTTTACCTACAAATACTTCAAACGTCATTATTTATTTTTCTAATACATAAAAAAAATGTTTTAGAATTTAGTTTGTCGGAGGAAAAAAGTTAATATTTGGGGTTCATCCCTATCAGTGATTGTCGCGGCCTCGCGAATACTCACTACGGATCGATGTGGGGACTTAGAAGAAGAAAAGCATGCTATGTTCTATACTGATGGGGCCCATTCCGTTATTACAGTATGACAAAATGATCCACAGACCTTTTAAAAATATTTTTGATGCCTCAGAACATATATAGTGCAACTGAATCATCTAGATATGACTAGTGTTGGAAAAGCACATTTTTCCCCCTCAAGGGCCTGATGACCAGTTAAAAAGAGCGGTTGCCATGCAAGATACGCCCACATTTTGCACGGAATGGATGGGAAGAGGTTAAAGCAACAAAATCCATACGTATTTCAAATTTTGCGTGAAAAGCAGGGGCTATAGCTCTAGAATGAAAGATCTGATGAGTACCAAAGTCGAACTCATCCAAGAACTTTTGATCCTTAACACACAGGCTAAGTTTCATCGTGAAAATGTCCACAAACTTCATTCATATTTCACATTTTGTGTAGAAGGGCAAATGCGCACGAAAATTGATCTCACCCAAGAACTAGTGATACTCCTTTTAAAGGAGCTAAATCGCTAATGTTTGGGGCCTGGTAATTGACACAAATGGATCGCAACGCATATAATAATGTAATGTGAATGTATATAAACTGATTTACATTCAACCTTTTCCGTTTTTACTGTAATTTCTAATCTGTTATGTTCGGCGAAATACGCCAGAAGTCTCAATTGTATGACAATCTTTAGCGTCTGGTTATTCCAGTCTACACCGATGATATTTATTTCGCATGCTCCCCAGATAAGAATATAGCGTCACCATTTGACATGACTTGTGGATATGTCTAGCCGCGTTCTTTGAGTCCAATGGTAAAATGTTTATTTTGTCTTGAATATTGGATATCAGAAACCCATATTTTCCCTGTAAGATCACAAGACCGATGTTGATTTGAATTGACAATAATTCGTGTTTTTGATGATATTGAGTTAGAGACTTGGCTACTTTAAGTGTCATCTAAATCGGATAAAACTGTGACCTCAAATGGTCCACAGTTGGGTATTGCATGCTTTTATTATACTATTTTCGTAAAGGGGAGTGGCTATTTGAAAATTTTGAAAATATAATAGAAATTGTGACTTCTAGAGGGCCCATAAACTAAAAAAACAAACGTAATATTTTGTACAATCTGGGCCCTTATTCACGAAAACTTAAACTAAGATACAATCGAAATTTTAAGAAATACTGCAATTCGATTGGCTGACCAATATGCAAATTGGATATATGCAAATTGATTTTACTGGTCAGCCAATCGAATTGCAGTATTTCTTATAATTTCGATTGTATCTTAGTTTAAGTTTTCGTGAATAAGGGCCCAGGGGTCATAATCCAGAAAGTTATGGTCCAATACGCGCCAAATCGACAGGAACCCAGATCTTTGGGATATAAATATATATTTTAACTTTCATCAAAATTGGATAAAAAAAATTCGAACCGCTGGATGGTCCACAACCTGGGTATTACGGTCAGATCTAAATATTAAATCACCTGTAGATTTCGTCCAGGTCACGAGATGTAAACAGGGTTAGGTACGTGGTTGTTGCCAAGGTGGGCTAGGCTAAGGGCTAGATCTTGGTTTAGGGTTTGGCGATATCTGCAGGTGGCCTTAATATTTAGATCTAAGCTGGATATTACACTCTTTTAATGGGAGCTGCTATTTTGTCGGACAGGTTCGGTCCGAGTTTCATGAAATGTGAAATAAACCGTAATTATGGTGTAACGGTGATATATATTCGAACGCTTTTTAAATCGGATAAAAATTGTGAAATCTAGAGGGGCCAGAATTTAAAAACGCGATTTTTCGTACAATCAGAGGCCATAATTCTGGAAGTTACCTCTAGAGTGTCCATAAGCTAAAAACCTGATTCTTCGTACAGAGCTCTCTCCCCCCACCCCCCTCTCTCTCTCTTTCTCTCTCCTCAACACATAAAATCCAATAAAATCGACCATTTTATTTTTGATCCAAATCAAACAGGTATAGTCATTTTAATGTAGGTTATAATATTTAGTCTAAAATAAAGCACACTGTTGCATTTTTAAGATATATATCTAGAATCAGTCCTGGATTTATTTATTGATTTATTTATTTAGAATCAGTCATGGAGAATTCTGGATTTGATGATATTAATGGAAAGCCTTTGGAGCCTATTCCACCTATAGATTTAGAGACTGAAGATGTATCAGAATTGACCCGCTCTGATCAATATAGATTTATGTTTCTCATTGGTTTCCCGACATTCTTTTTTGTTTTAGCAATAATATTAATGAGTGTATACAATTAGGTAAGCATCTAAATTACTTATATACTTACTCATGGTCGTAGAGGGGGTTTAACGTCCACTCGACACAAACTAAGTCAATTGTATTTCAGTGATTCGCTTAGCACTGGATATACACCTCGCAGTGTTTTGTTTGATTGGAGGGATTTCTCGGGCCATTGCTTCAGGAATATAAGCACTGGGAGAAAACCTGGGGACACGAAGACAACCCAAGAAGTTGGACAGGTGACCCTACTCCTTGTCAGGTACAAGCGGAGAATCGAAACCATAGCACTTGACTTACAATTACACACCTTATGATTTAATGGTCGATTAGTTTGGTCAAGAAGTTGTAGTAGTATTAGCTGGTGGTTCGATATCGATATTAATCGGATTTTTTTTCCGCTTAACGGGGCATTATAGAAGATTAGATAAAGAGCCGTCAGTTCTCACTATAATAGTTAAAAACTAGATAATGTAAAGGGAATATGCTGAAGATTTCAGTCAAACTGCCCCACTCTGAACCGAGATATTAGCGATTGAATTTTAGGCCTAGCCGCGATCACCATTACTAAAGTTGGTACGATAAAAAACAAAGTCTCGATTATCAACTTTTGCGTTTAATCATCAATGCGCGTTGAACAGCAGATTGGATTCAAATCCAATGAAAATCGAACACATAAGATGTCATCGAGAGTTGATTATGGCCTTTCATGTAAATAAATGTCTAATTAATAATTTATATAACATTTCAGGCCTAAAGGGAGACCTGCAATAGGCAGATTTAGCTCTTGCGTATACATGTATGTTTAAGAGGGGCCAATCCATAGTGAAATTCTTTGATATCGTCTTGAATTCTTTCACGGAACCTCGGGTCACCCAATTAACGCTATTATTTACTGTAATGCTTTATTTCCTCGCATTTTAAAACCAAACATGGGATATTAAAGATTTGTCAACAATATACAACGTCCGGCTGGACCATGTACGACGTTGGCATTGTCTGCACAGAGCATATTTATAAGGAAAATCCCTGTTGGAATTCCTAACGCGAATCTTTGATCTATGAGTATAGATCTCGATTGCTGCATGAATGTGTTTTTTTTTCTTTTGCAGATTCGAGAAACGAATACGTTTACACAGATGTCATGCCACATTTTCAATGGTTTAACGTTTACTGGCGTCACTAATATCCATCTGTCAAGATATATTTATTAATTTCATAACCCCATAAAGACCTATTTTTTTAATGTATTTTCTAGCAATATTTGTTAATATAATAAATATCAATTAAAGATACATTATGAGAGATTCAATAACGAGTTGGCAGTTCTCACTATAATAGTTAAGTTTGCAGAAAATTTCATTCAAATTGATCCACTATGAACCGAGAACTAAGCGTTTGAAATTTCCGCCTAGCCTCGATCATCATTACTAAAGTCAGTACGATAAACAGCATAGTCTCGATTATCCATTTAATCGTTAAATCGTGAAGGAAGGTTATGCAGTAAATCGGCTCATAATCCACTGAAGATCGCAGGCTAGCGATGCCATCTAGAGTTGATTATGGTCTGGATAGGTTAATTAATGTCTAATTAATAATTTAGATAACATTTCCGGCCTAAAGAAAGACCTGCAATAGACAGATTTAGCTCTTGCATAATGTATGTTTAATTTAATATTGGACTTATTTGATCGTAGTTTTGTATGGTTGTTCATTTATATTTTGTATTGTATTGAGTTGATTAAACGACAATGTTGGTGTCACTGTCAGCCATTATCACGTTCCGGATTTTATTCTAACACAGAGATCATTGTCACTTTTTTTCTATCAGATGTAAAATCTCTACTCTGTGTGTTAAGAAGGAGTTTCGAACCCGATACCTGTGGTATGGAATACACACGTCTCACTTTTATCTAAAAGTTACAACAGATGTATAATCTCTACTCTGTGCGTTTAGAGTGAGTTTCGAACCCGATACCTCTGGCATGGAATACACGCACATCTCCTTTTTTTCTCTTTTTTATATTTATATATTTACACCCCTGCTGTACTGACAATGAAAACGGACAACAAAAAATTAACAGTTGATTTTGTTTAGTGTAGCGAATCACTGCTTATCGATTATCTCATATTTACATCTAGTATACGTGGATGATAGATTAGATATATTCTATAGATATGATACGGAGGTAGAAATTATCACACGACTGTAATGTACACAATTAGTATTATAGTCAAACAGACCTGCTGATGAACCGGATGTATTGCGGTGACAAGTTTAGTCAATGAGAGTAGTTACCGTACAAATTATAATTGATTTCTATATTTTACTGGGGCTTGTTATTAATAATATTGGATTTTCTTAAAGTGTAATCAAACTGGGAAACACCGACATATTATATCCAGATCGAAGTTTTGCAAATCAAATTTGTTATCTGTGATTCAGTATTTTTAGAGAACGAAGTTCAACATTTTTACTACAAGTGATTCTTTTCCGTTAACAACGGATATAACAATTAAGATTTATTAATAACCCATGTATGTAGCACATAGTTAAACGATAACAAACGAGGTTTGGTTTGTTATTGAGCTGTTTTTAAAATGTTTTTTGACTTATTATCTACTGAATGTGCAGAGGAACTATTTTTAAATTTAAATATCCACTATGGTAAGTATTGTTTTTAGAACTTTAAATTGGGATCAACATCAAGTCACGTGGACAATTTTTAATCGTCATCGTAGTTTGGTGTTATCTTTTAAAATTTTCCACGTTACAGGCGCCTGTGACTCTAACTGTTGATGTGGAACTAGAAGATTTACGCGGTGGTGACTCAGTGAGTAAGACATTGGCTCACTAACCAGGGGGTCTCAGATTCGCTCTTGGCCATGGTCAAGAAGGCTCATTGGGATCTTCCGGCGCGGTTTGCCTTTGTCTATTTTGCAGGTAGGGTGGACTGGCAATGGCAGTGTCGTGTGGTTCGGGTAGTTCACATTGGCATGTACGTAAAAAAAAATTGGAATTTGAAATAAGAGTATAAACCGTATTGTCGTTGTTCGGGAAAAATGGCACATCGCATGTCGTATTCCCGTTTTCATTAGCGCGGTCGGTGGAGAAAAGTAGGACGATACACCTCATTTTTTTTACTTACAAAATGAGTGGTCAACACCTGTTAAATATTTATTAATAAAGGGAACCATAATCCATGTCCCTAAATGACTAGACTTTGTTTTGGGTCAAAAATTAAATTGTCACCAGAATTTATCTTTTGTGTTGATTTGTTTTGTGGAATGACAATCTGTCATAGAGCCAGTGTTTAGATACAACCGATTGGTATCCTATGACTAATCAAAATAACACACCAAATCAACCCAATTATTTATTTTATTTTGACCTTAAACAAAGATGTTCGGCTCCTTTAAGAAAATACCAACTGCTAAGGGTTCTTTTACGTGCACGCCAATGCGTACAAGTGACTGCCCCCCCCACCCCGACAACCGTATGATGTTCATAGCCAGGTCCCTGCTAAGGGGGGAACACGCCAACGTGTACACGGGATCTCGGGTTTTCCGTCCCATCCGAACAACAAGAGACTGTCCTTGCCACGCCCTCTGCATTGCATCCACTAACAATTGGAAATCTCGCTGGGAGATCCCGTGAAACTTTATGCATAGCAATCGTTGTGAATCTAAATCGGAGAGATTTTTATTTGACAGTTTTTACGTATTTTTGAAACGGGTTTCGAAGTGTTTGGTTTCTGTTATATATACAAGATCTTTTATTTGACAGTTTTTACGTATTTTTGAAACGGGTTTCGAAGTGTTTGGTTTCTGTTATATATACAAGATCTTTTTCGACGTTCCAAAGTAAAAGTTCGGTTCTAAGACCACATAAAGATAAATTTATTAATTAGAACAGGTTTCGCTTTCATTTTTATATTTTACGCTGACATTTATTGCCTTTAATCTTCCTAGTACAAAAACTGAAAATTTGACCTTTTGACCTCCGGGGTCACAAGGAACAAATGTGAATTTAGCAAGTTTACATTTGTATTGAAAGGGTGATTACTTTCGATCATTTTCAGCATGTTTTCATAATACAAGAATGGCTGCGCATTCACTTTCAGTGCAAATGACCTCACTTGACCTTTGACCCCGAATATCTCGCAAACGCCTCAAACGGCAACGTATTCTACGCACAATTTTACTATAGAAAAGTTGGGTTTGGTTTTGTGCCCATTTTGCAGGAGGGGGTTTGCCAGGTTCCTGTTAAGGAAATTTGACAGTTGACAATGCATGATGTCATCATCGTCTCCAAATTCCTGTGGCATGCATACACACCGAGCCTTTTAAAGAGAGAAATCCAACACCCCGTTTGACGTTAATTTTTATTATAAACTAATACGATCAAATTGTGATTCAATTTCATTGATGCGGGTGTTGTTTTCAATTTGACACCAGCCCTTTTGGATCCGCCCCTGATATGCGTTGTATAGATTTCAATGGTACAACGAAAATAGCTATAGAGTATAAGGGCGCAAACCTGCCGTGGTAGTTGATGGTTCCTCCGGATTACACGAAATCAATCATGCAGTGGCGGATACGCATTAGATAAGAAATGTCATCTCGCGACCCTTGGACGTCTGTTTCGAAATAAGAGATGGTACTATATAGTTCTTTCTGGAAGATGCCGATGCGAATCACGTCTCAATTCAGTAAGCAATATGGTCCCCTTTTTCTTCAAAAGACAATTGATTATTGTTATTTATTACATTTCTGCCACACCCAACATATTAAACATATTATCATACCTCATACAAGTATGGCCTACAAATCATCCCTTTTAAATCGAAGCGTTTCAACCAGGTTAAACATAGGCTACATTATGCAAGAACTAAATCTGCCTATTGCATGTCTTTATTTAGGCTTCAAATATTATAGAAATTATTAGACCTTTATTTACACTACAAGCTCAAAATCAACCCCGTGACCCTCATATGGCTTGGATACAGTATACAGCTTGGATTTAAATGACCGACCACTACCAGAGACAGTCGATGAAAGGCCTACTAAACGAGGGTATCATAGCCATTGAGAATGTGTACTTGATAATCGAGAATATGTAGGTGGTTCAAACAATCGGCAATTCTTGTAGACTGCCTATTTCTAGTCCAAACTTCCAACAGTGACAATTCCGATCAGAATAGAGTAATTTGACTTAAATTTTCAACTCTTTATTAAAAGTTTGACGTCTTAACGACATGTAGGCGGGACTAAGTATTTGTCATGCACAGCAGCCAATTAGGCCTAAAATGCGCAAGTAAAGAACTTGTTGGGGTTGCACATGAGTAATGCACCATAATTATTGTGAATGGCGGTACCCACTCGGCAAATCTCAGCAGATTCCGTTACTCTACTTGTAAGGTACTGGAATCTGCTGAGGTTTGCCGAGTGTGGCGGTACCAACTCGGTCAAAAACACAGCTTGATTAACTTTAATAATATTTGTAGATAAGCCAAAGTTGTGTTACTACACTGGGTCAGATAGTATATAATTATCTTATTTTTAAGATGATATATGCATTAATAAAAAAATTAAGTCTAAAGTCACCCAAACAAACACATCAGGATGTCCCGACGTTTTTAGCTAGGTTCTCGTAGTTAGATATGCATATGATTGGTTAACACTGGTTTCTACCGATTAAGACACTTTAATTCAGTTGTCAAATATGGCGTGATGTCTACATGCTGTAACATCACATCAAAGAGATAAGTTTATCTAAATCGAGCAGACAATAAGTAAATATGTATGATACACGTCATCATGTACTTATTGTCCCCCGCATTTCGAAAAAAGAAGGGGACTATTAAAATTGGTTTGTACGTCTGTCTGTCTGTCCGTCACACTTTTTTGTTTTGGGACACAGTAACTCTTCTTCGAATTGAGCTGGAATGCTCAAACGTGATCAAAGTGTTTATTGGGTTAATGCCTTCATGGGGTTCGAAGATGAACATTTTCTGCTTTCGGTAAGCTGAGATAAGAAAATTTGATTGGTTAATGCTTTGGGACACGATAACTTTAGTTCTAATTAAATGAGAGTGATGAAATTTGGTATAGTTTCATTACATCAATACCCTGACTAAGCTCGATAATTAGCATTTTCTGCTCAGGGTAAGCAGAGCGATAAGCAATTTGAATGGCCTAGGCTTTGGAACACAATAACTCTTCTTTCAGTTGGGGTAAAACGCTCAAACTTGGTGTAGGTGTTTATTAGGTGAATGCATTGATGAAGTTCGAAGATGAGCATTTTCTGCTTGGGGTAAGCCGGGATAAGCAATTTGAATGGTTGATGCTTTGGGGCATAGTATCTTTGGTGCTAATTAAATGCGAGTATCACATCGATACGTTGACTAAGTTCGATATTGAGCATTTTCTGCTCTGGTATGCAGAGCAAAAAGCAATTTGATTGGTAAAACTTCATGTATAGTTTCATTACATCAGTACCTTAAAAATGTTCGATGCCGAGCATTTTCTGCTTAGACAAAGTAGAGACATCGGTCTGATAGGTCGAGACTTTGGAACACAATAACTCTCCTTCTAATTGAGGTAGAATGTTCAAACTAAGTGTTGGTGTCTATTAGGTGAATGACTTGATTAGAACAAGATAACTTTGGGTGAGAGCGATGAAATTTCGAGTATAGATTCTTTATATCAATACCTTGACGATGACGATGAAAAAGATTTTATTAGGCTAAGTAGTGATAAGCAATTCGATTGATTGGAACATAACAACAATGTTTAAACTTGATGTATATGTTCATTAGGTGAATGTCTTGAAATTTCCTGCTAAGCTGAGCTAAGCGATTTCATTGGTCGATTCTTTGGAACAAGATAACTTTGATTCTAATTGATGGAGGGTGATGAAACTTAGTGTATAGTTTCACTGCCGGGTACTTCAAAACCCTGACTTAGTTTGGTCGTGAACATTTTATGCTTAATCTAAGTATAGATACTCAGTTTTTTGAAAAAGATAAATGTGTCATCTATTTGTTTTGGGATTTCGGCGGGGGACATCAGCCGCACTGTTGGCTTTTTAATATACAAATGATCAATCACAGGTGATATATTACCTGATATTTGTGGATAAATTGGGATCATTATGTTTTGAAAAATAATTTATGAAAATTAGACGACCGCTTTTCCTGCTATTTCAGTCCGTAAATACAGCAACTTGATGCCAGAAAAAATATCGCGGTTAAAGCAGAGTGACTACTTTACATTGATTATTATTTTAATAATAATAATAAAAAATTCTGCCCGAAAATCTGACTGTCCGTATGTTTGGAGTGGGGTTGTGGGGAGCAGCTGCTAGTACGCCTATGACTGTGAGGATGAAGACTATAGATTTTCATTCGAAGAAAGAGCCATACTCATTTTCAGCATTAAGGGGACTTTCTGTTCCAGGGCTATATTATGTGCACGGAAAAGCTTGTGAATAGTAGTGGAAGCCATATTCAAATTTCATTATGCAAGAACTAAATCTGCCTATTGCATGTCTTTATTTAGGCTTCAGATATTATAGAAATTATTAGACCTTTATTTACACTACAAGCTCAAAATCAACCCCGTGACCCTCATATGGCTTGGATACAGTATACAGCTTGGATTTAAATGACCGACCACTACCAGAGACAGTCGATGAAAGGCCTACTAAACGAGGGTATCATAGCCATTGAGAATGTGTACTTGATAATCGAGAATATGTAGGTGGTTCAAACAATCGGCAATTCTTGTAGACTGCCTATTTCTAGTCCAAACTTCCAACAGTGACAATTCCGATCAGAATAGAGTAATTTGACTTAAATTTTCAACTCTTTATTAAAAGTTTGACGTCTTAACGACATGTAGGCGGGACTAAGTATTTGTCATGCACAGCAGCCAATTAGGCCTAAAATGCGCAAGTAAAGAACTTGTTGGGGTTGCACATGAGTAATGCACCATAATTATTGTGAATGGCGGTACCCACTCGGCAAATCTCAGCAGATTCCGTTACTCTACTTGTAAGGTACTGGAATCTGCTGAGGTTTGCCGAGTGTGGCGGTACCAAGTCGGTCAAAAACACAGCTTGATTAACTTGAATAATATTTGTAGATAAGCCAAAGTTGTGTTACTACACTGGGTCAGATAGTATATAATTATCTTATTTTTAAGATGATATATGCATTAATAAAAAAATTAAGTCTAAAGTCACCCAAACAAACACATCAGGATGTCCCGACGTTTTTAGCTAGGTTCTCGTAGTTAGATATGCAGATGATTGGTTAACACTGGTTTCTACCGATTAAGACACTTTAATTCAGTTGTCAAATATGGCGTGATGTCTACATGCTGTAACATCACATCAAAGAGATAAGTTTATCTAAATCGAGCAGACAATAAGTAAATATGTATGATACACGTCATCATGTACTTATTGTCCCCCGCATTTCGAAAAAAGAAGGGGACTATTAAAATTGGTTTGTACGTCTGTCTGTCTGTCCGTCACACTTTTTGTTTTGGGACACAGTAACTCTTCTTCGAATTGAGCTGGAATGCTCAAACGTGATCAAAGTGTTTATTGGGTTAATGCCTTCATGGGGTTCGAAGATGAACATTTTCTGCTTACGGTAAGCTGAGATAAGAAAATTTGATTGGTTAATGCTTTGGGACACGATAACTTTAGTTCTAATTAAATGAGAGTGATGAAATTTGGTATAGTTTCATTACATCAATACCCTGACTAAGCTCGATAATTAGCATTTTCTGCTATGTTTGGAGTGGGGTTGTGGGGAGCAGCTGCTAGTACGCCTATGACTGTGAGGATGAAGACTATAGATTTTCATCCGAAGAAAGAGCCATACTCATTTTCAGCATTAAGGGGACTTTCTGTTCCAGGGCTATATTATGTGCACGGAAAAGCTTGTGAATAGTAGTGGAAGCCATATTCAAATTTCTTATTTGAATCGTCGATAGTTGTAATTTTATCCACGTAATTAGTTGAAATTATCTCCCTTTTGTGCAATACTGTATTATATTTGACCCTATCCTTTGTATTTGACCTTCCCACAAATCTTGCAAAGTTTTCCTAATGTTATCCTCTCACCAGAAGTATTAGATTAGAAATCTTGCAAAAAAATGTTTACTTCTTGTGTTCTTGTATCTTAGGGGACGTTTAACTCGAAACCTTTTATAGTTATTATTACGTATACACATTGTACGGTGATTGGAGGACGTGATCTTGAATTATCTTATCATTGGTATGCCAGCAAACTAAAAATCATATCTTTCAAAACAAGATAGTTGATCATATAGAGCAATCACAATATTTGTTTAGGATTCAGTGATATGTACTGAACTAGACGATATTGAGTATATCTACAGACAATGTCAAGTATTACATTATCTTATATTATGGCCAATATCCATTCATAGTTGATAAATAAGTAATTTAATGTTTGATACAGAACGATAAAGAGGTCTGTAAGTATTGTGTTACATACAGTAGAGGTGTGTGAAAGCAAAAGTGAGTTCCGGACGCTCTTCTTACTCCAAACTTTTGCCCGATATTAAATCTTTCGCTCATTTTATTTACCTCACAAATGCGAAAACAAAATGCTTAAATTCTTGCAAAGATTGTAAAAGTTCATGTACCTTACATTAATTTTAAGGAAATTATTTTTGTTTGTGTTTATAGTTTTAAAATACCAACAAAATGTACAGGATTGAACGGTTTTGTAATAACAATAGAAATTGAGATGCTATTTATTTATCTTTTTAAAGCGCGTGGATAACATAGTATGGGCAGTTTTATTTCTTTAGAGCGAAGAGAACCGTCTCAATTCCTTCTGATTTGATTTGAACTAGCGAGCTGGGAATGATGTGTTTACATAATATTATTACAGATAATGTTGTTGCATGTTATTGGTCTTATACCAGGAATTATTCCTATGGTTATTATGTACCATTCCTGTAGCCTGCTATCAACGTATGGTATTTTTCTGCTTACAGACGAGTGTTTGTTAAAACTATTTAGTAAAATACTGGGCTATGCTTTGATTGTGCTAGTGGCGACAAGTAAGTAAATATATATTTATTATCAATTTTGAAAAATATGAATTTTCTCGAGTACGGCATTGGTAACTATTCTACTACTCCAGTCAGATTGTTTTTAAAGAAATGTTATCACCATTATCATTTTTTTTTTAGTAATATCCCATTCAAATCTAAAAACAGGCCAACGGCCGTTGATTCAATTTCTTGAAAACTACTGAAAGATTCACACGTTAGTAAGTTGAAAGTTAAAGAGTATGTATCTCTGTGATAGATTGACAGACTTATTTCAAATTTGCATAGAAATTATCTAATCTGAACAGTGAAACTATATTGTAAAATTCCATGTCAAATCATTTTCTTTCTCTTTTACCAACAACATGCGAGGTTCTTCGAAGGGTCAATGTTCCTTGAATTGAAATAATATTATATTGTAGTTTAGCGTGAATAGGAAATTCTTCCATTTTATATTCATAAATAATTCAGTGCACATAAGATATTGGTTACAACTCTTTTGGCCTGACAAATAGATTATTCATAGTTTGAAATATATACGGCTTCTGGAAAAGACCCCTTTATCGCCTATTGTTTTTTATACACACCATGGTTAGCACGTGCGCGCTGTATCATAAGGTCATTGAGTCAACTGGCATGGTTTCGATTCCACGGTTGTACGCGACAAGGAGTAGGATCGCCTGCCCAACCTCGTGAGTTTTCTCTGGGTCCCCGTTATTCACCCCTTTATGACAGGGTCGTCTTAACAGCATTAGAGCCCCCGGGCAAAGCAAACACTCACAGGGGAAAAAATATAAATGGTTGATATAATTAAATATTACAAAAAAACGTATGTAGAGCAAAGAGTAATCTACACAAATCTTGGAACAATATAACGTATTATGCTCATGGGACAATTAAAAACACGAATTAGAATTCAATATTGATCAATTTCAATCAATATTGATGTTGTTATCTTGCCATGAAAATATGGGATCCTAATAGTCAATATTTAAGACACCATTGCCATGTAATAATCAATACACGAGTCGTGTACCATATGGTTTCGGATGCCATTTTGTAATGAACAAATAAAAACATATTCTACAACACATTGTGGAAGTAATTAGTAAAGGCTTATTAACAAACGACAAAATAATAATTTTAAAAAACGTGCAGAATGCACTATATAACCAGACGTAAACGACTGCCGTACAATTTGAACTGTTCACATATTATTATTTCACCGAACATGATTGGTTAGAAATTACAATATTTTTTTCAAAAATTGAATATAAATCACTTTTCATTCATTCATATTACATTAATATGTGTTTTTAGAGCCATTTTTGTCGAGCCATACACCCTTTAAGAAGGCCCTGCATTATAGGAAAGAAGAATGCTTTGTTAGACAGAAATGGTAATCTAACATAGTTCGATCCAGTAAAGCTTGTGCGAAATGGAATACAAGAAATGCCAAAAAAAAGATGCTTGACATCTTGCGTTGTTGGACATTAATATGACTTTAACATTTGAATTTCAAATATGAAATGAATTCAATAAATTAGTTTTATTATATTTATGGTATTTCTTCATTTTTCAGTACAATGGCCCCAAATATTACGTGTTTTAAGTAAGAGGAGTGGGGAGGGTATTAGTACATTAAGTGTTATATTGATGTTACAAGCATCATCTACCAGTGTAGCCTATAATCTACAAAAACATTTTCCACTCAGGTAAGTGATACAATGAATTACCAGATATTTATGTTAAACACACTATATTTGAAATATTGTAAAACAATGGATTGCCAGATAGTTATGTTAAAATATATCTGAACTATTATAAAACCATAAAAAGAAACGAAACAGAATTCTGCAAAATAAACTACATGTATTATTGATGCTGGCATATCAATTACGCCAGATCTCAACTGGGGTGTATTCTAAAATTATAATTCGCTAATACGCTCGTAATCTTCCGTAACATATCTTTGGACTAAATCTCTTTATCACAAATGCAACGTCGGTATAACAGATGCTGTCATTTTGTCATACTTTTTCGTCAGAGTTTATGTAATATTCACAAAGTAAAATATCGACCAAAAATCTGGTTAGGTTTGATTAAGTTTTCAGACATCCGGGCATGCAAATAAATTTGGTTTAAACAAGCCGTTGTAATTGTCTTTAAGTGAGGCTGATTGTATATTCTGAGCCGGATTATTATGAACATGTCCATTGATTTGATTGAGGTAGACTAATAATATTTTTAAAAAATAGTGTGAATTGTGATAGCTCATCAATAGAAATATCATTCTACACAAAACAAAGTGCATATCTCTACTTGACCTCAGGAGAAAATGATCATCATCGACCTCAGTCAAGACATTCACCAAAATTTGTAACAGACAAACGGAAACACCCTTTCAATAGCCCATACTTTTCCCGAAAGATCTTTTCATGTCTTTTTTTTTAATTTCAGTACATGGGGTGAAAGTATATTGTTAATGGCCCAGTATTTGATATTAAGTTGTTTGTTATTGTTGTATAATAAACGACCAACATTTATGCTGGGTTTTCTGTTTTTATATGTTCCTTTTATGTTGATTTTATTACTACCATTGGTACCACCACAAGGTATTATCTTTATGAAAGCCTTAAATCTACCAATAGTTACTGTCAGTAAGGTAAGAATATATATTGTTTTGTTCTGGTATACAAAGACACTTTTTATTAAAGAAAATCTTTACTGGCCAATATTTTGCGCCGCAGATTTGGAGACAGAAATGATAGACATAGTCCTTTTATGTTAATACACCTCTCTTTGACCGGCTCTAGCGTGTTCAAAACTGTCGTTGGATTGAAGCAACCCAAATGGGATTCCGCATTGAGATACACAACATACAAATAGCACACTAGTAAATATTCACCCTATCCTGGCAATGAATGTGAACTCAAACATTTCGTCATCAAACGGGGGTGAAAGGGTGGGAGGACTATTAACAAAAGCAATTCCATTATTGAGAGGAATCCTTAATAGTCCGGACCTAGATTGCAATAGCTTGGTCTACAATTGCCCCCCTTATAATTATGATCTGTTTCAGTTTTTTTAAAGACTGCTTTTAAACGTTGACGTCTTGTTTCAGATTGTTCAAATATACACCAATTACAAACACAAGGGTGCCGGTGAAGTTTCCATAACAACTACATTATTAGTCAATTTGAGAGCGTTTGGGCGACTCACAACTACTGCTATTGAAACCAAGGATTTGTTACTTGTGTTAAATTACAGCCAGAACTGTTTTTGGAACACAATATTATCATGCCAAACTGTGTATTACAAACGTAGAAGAAAATTAAAAAATAAATAATATAGTTTTATACTTTTTTTTAGTTTGCAGGCAAAATGTTTGATACACTTCAAAAACGGTTGCCATCATGCGTAAAGGCGAGGGCCAGTTTTAACGGAAATCCAATTAATCCTTAATATACCGATATATTTATCTAGAGGTTCCACAACCTTGGTATGCTTTGTCTCAAGGGGGCCCCAAACTTTGTTACACATTCTGAGTAAAAGGCAGGGGTCATAACCCATGAAGTTACGGACAGAAGCGCACCAAAATCCAACCCATCCGAGATCTGGTGATGCGTCAAAGGCAGGGGAAATAATCCAAGAAGTTATACCTAGGGGGTATAACAAACATATATTTTAAGTTTTATAAAAATCGAATAAAAAATGTGTGCCACAATCGAACCTATCTGAGATCTTTAGAAATGTGAACGGACGCTTCCGACGACATCATTTATCCATCAAGAGTGGGGAATGCAAAAATTAGTACGATTTCATTTATGCGTTATAATTTTTTACCCATTCCCATTCTCGATAAAGGACATTGAAACACAATTAATCATTGTGAGATAACGACTCCACAAATGTTAAATGATGAATCGATATCTCAGTAATATATACTTTGATCCCCCAAAAAACCAAGGTCGTATTCGGGAATCAACAAATTATATATATAGACGCGACGATTAAAAAAAGACCGAAGATAGTCAGAAAACGATAAAGGAGATGAAAACTAGGGCGAAGACCCCTACATCGGTCAACGAAAAAAATAATTTGATATCCATGTAGTGGCCTGTTCCCACAAATGGATATCAATCAATGCCGCATCCATTATTTCCGAATCCAATTGAGGAAGAATAAGAAACATTTATCCTGATTTTGTACAGCTATCAGAAACTTGTGATAATGTTTCAATGAAATCAAAACTCAATTTCCAAGAGAGAGTGGCCAAAAGTCCCTAATTCCACGCTATGTATGTATCTGGATAAGCATTTCTATAATCTTACCGATTGTCCAGACAGAACAGAATGAATACCTTAAATGGCTTTTGAATTTAGCAATCAAATTTGAAAGGCTCAATCAGAAACTTTGGCAATCTGGCGTTTTATTTGTATACGTAACCCCACTTTCATTTACGGTCTACAGGGAAATTCGGGACTGTCCCTTCAAGTTACACCACATTTGGGGTCTGCTCAATGATCCGACGTTCACTGCGCCGACGGTGCAGGTGTGATCCGGTTTATTAATGCACTTATCAAGTGCTCATTCATTATAATTATTCAGAAAATATTTATGTAACCAAAGGTTAATTTTTCAAGGTAGGAGGCAATGGACTTCTGTAATCAATGGGAATAATAATCAAGGTGGTATATTCGGTGCTACAGACCAGTTTAATTCAGTGCATATGGGGTGGGGTTAATATAGACTTAAATTATTTGCTTAACATAATCTTTTTAAACTGAGAAATATCGGTCAATCATTATTGTACATGTGGTTTCAGTAAAGTATTCCTGAAAGGTGTCCAACTAACCGGTTGACCCCTAAATCTGTCAACCTTGCAGTACCATAGAAATGAAATGAAGTTTTATGTCATACTTTTCTGCACCGACTGAGCTAATGAAGACAGGTATATACGCCATGCACTCGTGCTATAGGGGATATTTTGCCCGGACATCAGGTTATAGCCTACTGTTATTTCGAATTCTAACTGTTAAGGGTTCTTTTACGTTCACGCCAATGTGTACACGGGACCTTGGTTTTTTTCCCTTCCAACCAACTATGCAGTGTCCCTTGCCAGGCCCTCTCACACGGGGGAACCACGGCAGAAAATCCTGATGAACATTCTTGGCCAACACTGAAATTGAACACGGGATCTCCTGGTTAGCGAGTCAACGTCTTACTCACTGAACCACCGCAGGTCCCTAGTTCCAGATACATTATGAAAGCATGGTTATTTTCTATTTTTTAATCAATAATTATGGAATACTACTCATAAATAATGGTCATCACGGAATGAAGTTGTGGCGATGGTATGGAAAGGACCAAAGTACAGGAAGGAAACATGCTTGAAAAAAAAGACAAAGTATTCTGATCAAACAATATTATTATAACAATTATATTAAATCTAACAAATCTAATCATAGATTATCTACATGACAAATGATGTAAATCCACAATAATAAACATATCTTAGAAAACAATATCCTTAGATTGTACAATAATAAAAAAAACCTGCTCCAGTATAAAATCAAATGGTGACAACGTTATTTAAATCATACTATTAACCATAGTCAGTGTTGTAGTGTGTTGGGGTGGGTGCCTACCAGGCGAGCCAAAAATTCTTAGCAGGTGCAAAATTTTAAAAGAAAACAAGCGGTTGCCATGCAAGATAAGCCCACATTTTGCAAGAGATGGACAGAGAAAAAGCTTAAAAAATTAATGTGATTTTTTGTACAATCAGGGGCCATAATTCAGGAAGATATGGTCCGATATGCACGAATATCGAAATGAACCGAGATCTTTGGGTTATAAACATGCATTTCAAGTTTCATCAAAATCGGATCACAATTGTGACCTCTAGAGTGTCCACAACCTTGACATACCATATTTTTACACTGTTTGCGTACGAGGAGTGGCCATTTTGTCCAGCAGTTTTGGTCCCACTTTCACGAAATTCAAACTCAACCAACTTTACAGTGTTAAGGTGATATATTCCTACGTTTTTTAAATCGGATAATAATTGTGATCTCTAGAGGGACCACAAGCTAATAAAACGATTTTTCGTACAATCAGGGGCCATAATTCAGGAAGTTATGTTCCGATATGCACGAATATCGAAAGCAACCAAGATCTATGGGTTATAAACATGCATTTCAATTTTCATCAAAATCAGATGAACATTATGACCTCTAGAGTCCACAAGCTAAAAACGTGATTTTTTGTACAATCAGGGGCCATAATCCATGAAGTTTCTATCCGATATATGCCAATATCGAAAGGAACCAAGATCTTTTGGAGATAAACCTATATTTCAAGTTTCGTCAAAATCGGATAAGAATTGTTACCTGTAGAGTACGTGTCCACAAACAAATTGTGGATGGACAGACGGAAATGACAATATACGTCCACATTAAATGTAGGCGTATAAAAAAAAGTTGCAATAATAATTAAAAAAAAACCTTAGCACACCACCCCTTCATACACAGTACATCTCACTATTTTAAACAACACCATCAAAAATAAGAATTCATATAAAATATTAGAAATATAGATGTTTGTTACAAAGACTACACTTATTATAATACAATTATTATTATGATCTGATGAAATATTATACAGATTGGTGTGTACATTTATTATTAAACAAAATACTAATGATCCTATATTTCTTAACACAAATTTATTTCCATAACAAGGTCTAGCTAGTTATCATATATTTGCATTTTGTACCTCATTTGGTGGCCAGTCAGAAAATGGTCATTAGAGCACTGATAATTAAATTCCAGTCAATAAGACTTGGAGGTGGGGTAAAACGTCATGTTTCAAACCTGTAACCGTTTGTATACAGTTAATAATCTCATAATCATATTTTACTATGTTAATCATAATAATCGCATAATCATATACTGTAAAAGAAACTTACAACAGAGAAACATTCAAGAGATCAGTTATAACAACTATTCATAAAAAAATAATAATACTTTCAACTCTCATAATCATTACATTAAAAGAAAATTTAACAACTTAGATCAATGCAGAACACCTGATATCTTACTCGTTCTATTACACTAGATACCATTATTACATTTTTATTATTATACTTTAATAATCATACATCCCCATTTTTTAGATTTTTAGGGGAAGTAAATACAAACACTTCGATCTTTGAACATAAGTACATAATTAATAATGCCAGTATGAATTAAGAAAAACAGGGATATGTAAGGCCATCTAAAAAAAAGTGACATGTTTCTCAGACAATTTTGAAAAATAGGCAAGGCAGGTAAGAACCTTTTTTCTGTTTTTAAATTGTCCAAGCCTGATTTTCTTTTTTATTACTGGTACATTTTTGGTTAGCTTTGAATTTAAACAATAAAATTCAATAAATGTCCTCAGTACGCACTTTAGGTATGTATAAGGCCCAATTAAACATTAAAATTGTTGATAAAATGGAACACACAATGGCATTAATAGGTGGGGTCCAAGAATCAATCAAATGGGGTTTAACGTCCTACTGTTTAAGAAACATACAATTCTTTTAGATGGTCTAAATATTAACCATGGTAAGAATACCACAGGTCACATCTGTTTAATTCATTTTAATGATTAAAAATAATTAATTAATTGATTATTTTTAATTATTATTAAAAATAATTATTTGATATATTTATGATAATAAACAGCACCAGCTCCTGCTATGGACAACACAGTCCCAAACGTCATCAGACGCAGGAAGCCAGGGACTGATGGTGCATTCTTTTCCCAAAATGAACGATTGAATGGTCTGGGTTTCACTTCCTGTAAATAAGAAAAAGACATTCTCTTTGATTTCATAAATCCAGGTTTTCAGTAATGAAAATAAAATACCTGTGTGGAAGTTTCATAATACATGAAACCATGATTAATCATATTGATTATTATTGCCTCTCTAATGACAGCAATTATTGCACTATATTAGTTATTTCCTTTAGAAGTATAAGAAAAGATTTCATACAAATTGTGATTTACATGAAGCAAATGGTATGCAGTTTTACATAACAAACACCATTTTAAAATAAACATGACCATCTAAATGAAAATGCCCAACAGCAAAATCAATATTCAATAAACAAGTAAAGTATGAAATTACCACATCTTGAGGTTCATCTTGATTTATCTGATCATACGGTAACCTTCCTAATGTATGTAGTATCTAAAGGTAGAGAAAAAACAAAATATTGAATACAATTATAGCTAGAGTAGTAGATAACAATATACATTCCTTTGGAATAATGTCATTTTAGTTTTGCTGTATGCAGTTTACTATTAAATGATTCTCAAAATGTTTTATTGCACATTTACTCACAATGGCTTATCGGGTAAATATGACAAAACAGGAGACCTAAAACCAAACCATTATACAAACCTCTCTTGCTGCTCTCTCTCCAGCTTGTATAGCACCTTCCATATAACCTGACCATTGAGTAGCTGTTTCTGTTCCGGCAAAATATAATTTACCTATTGGACGTCGTATTTCCCTGTTCATAAACAATTTAAAATATAGTCTACATTTAATACCAAACAATTGACTCAACTAGTTGGTTTCCAGTCAGATAAATTACCTGGATCTTTCTTAAAGTCAGAGACAAACCAAATGGGTTTATCAACCAGTCATAATAACTGGGTTTAATGCCAATTTGGGAGAAAAAGAGACTTGGCAGGCTTATCTCCCTTTAACACAAACCATGTGTTCAAGCCCTTGGTCCGGGATTACTCCACCAGTATCCTTAAGTACGTTTCAACATGCGCAGTGGGGATGGGTAATCGAACGGGGCAGCGCTTTCTTTGGGTATCAAAATGGAAGATAAACGCCGTCAAACAATTGATACTGACTTTTTCATTGGCATCTTTTTGGAACTATTAAATCCGGAGAAGCAAAAGAATATTATGCAGAACATAGTCCGACTCTACAATCAGTAGAAGACTTTAAATCACACTTTCGTTTAACCAATGTAACGTTTGATAACTTTGTTAACGAGCTCCATGGCTTACCAGAATTGCAGTCAGGAGGGCAAAGCTATGAACACAAACCAGTTACAATTCCAAAACAAGCAATGGTGTTTCTGTGGCATTTCACTCACCATCTGATAGATTTGGAATATCTAAATGAACAACGCACTGTATATGCCACAGAGTTTCAAATGAAAACAACTATTCAATGGCCATTACCCGATGGACGGCGAGAAGTTTCTGTCGTTTTGCTGAATATTGTAAATCTCCCGGAACAATCAGAGCTATCGGTGGCTGTCATATCCAAATTAAGGCGCCCAAGATAAAGAACAATCGAATATCATACATTAACCGGAAAAATTTCACTCGGTCATACTCAAATTCGAGTGTTGTTTTACAAGGGTTTTTTTATGTACCCCTCAAATCCTCCTCTGGATCTGCCCCTGTAGACTATCCAGGTTTATTGAAATCAGCAGAGAAATTGGACAGTCAGACAAACTAAAAGGGTTTATCTCCATGGCAAACTTTACAAGAGTTTATCATCTAGTCAAATAAACAAACACGGTTTATCTCCATGCAAGTCAGAAAAAATTTTGATTCTTTATCTCCCAAGGACCAACTGAGTAAAACTTGACTTGACCAGAAAGTTAATTATAATAAATTTATACGCCAACACTTAACCAGATTATAGTTGGGTCAGAATCAACATACTTTCCAAAATTAGTGATAAAACCTGGTGGCATCATGGCTGTGTAGCAACCGCCTGACCATTGTTCTTCCATCCAATTCTTTTCTTCATAATGTACTGGCTGAAACAAAACATACATAATCATAACAACAACTTGCCAAAGAGAAAATGTTTGGAACTATTTGATTTAAAACATGCATAAAATAATCATGTTTCATGTGAAAAATTGATTCAATCTGATTGGGGAAAAAAGTAAAAATTGTCCGTCATTTATAATGAAGAGATTACGTGATGGATAATGGCCTCAGACTGTCCATTATGTAAATAGAAAGAACAACTGAGGGGCGTTAGCCCCGAAGTTTTTCTTTGTATTCACATAATGGCCAGTCTGAGGCTATTATCAAACCTAAAACATAGCACCATAGAGATACAAATAATGGGTAGTTTTCTAAAAGAACAAGCAACAAAATAATGGATATATTCTTAAAACAACATGCATCTGCACATGAATGCATGTGACAAAACACTCCAGTCATACAATGCAAGCATACACAGACAGTCCAAAATATTCGACATGGAGACGACATGTTTATAACACAGTCGAAAACAAATATTACTAATGAGAATATATGTGATAAGAATTTGGATACTGATTACATTTGGTAATGAACTCGATATGGAAGATAATAGCCATAAAAATTGTGATGTTCTTCATATGGGGGATAATAGCCGTCAAAGTTGTGATGGAAGGCTGCTCACGAAAATGATTTAAACATTGATAACATTCTTATTATTGTGGTTAATATGGAGGGTACTAGCCGTCCAAATTTTGATTTTAAATTTAATATATACTCTGATATAAGTGGTTTTTAAAATCGGATAAAAATTGTGACCTGTATAGGTTTCACAGGCTCAAAACACATTTTTTTGTTCAATCAGGGGCCATAATCCAGGAAGTTATGTCCGATATGCGCCAATATCGCAAGGAATCGAGATCTTTGGGTTATAAACACACGTTCAGTTTCATCAAAATGGACTAAAAATTGTGACCTATAGTGTGTACAATCAGGGGCCATAATCCATGAAGTTATGGTCCCATACAAGCCAATATCGAAAGGAACCGAGATCTTTGGGATATATACCAATATTTCAAGTTATGACCTGTAGAGTGTCCACAAAGAAGGTGTGAAAATGTGGGCGTATAAAAACATATCATCAATCTATTGCCGAACGTACTATTAAACGGACACGTGACATATAACCGACGGATTTAAGTGGGATTCTTTATGTAGACAAACACGTGAAATCAACATTCGGTCATGTGACATTTCGGTAACTATGCTGTTTTATAGTAATTTCATGTACTGTAATTTAATTTGTTCAGAGAATAAATTATCCCAAAATACATGTTCATTTTTCAGATAAGTGTCTATTATTGGTAAACCTGCCAATTATTCTTAATAAATAATGGACAGTTTTATAAATAATAGACGATTGTTTAAGAAAAGCGTACATTCTCCTATATACTGGTTAAAAACATCAAAGGGTGACGTCATATCTATGTTTTAAATACACATAGACTATGTAAATTAATGGAAGGTTAAGTTTTATAGCCAATTAAAGATGGCAAAATAAAAATACATTTTCATGCTAACGTTTTCACCGCGATAGTCTGTAGGCTATGAAATAAGTTATTTTTTAGCCTACAGACTAGCGGTGATCCAGGAATTTTTGCAGATTTGCCAGGTTCCTGTTAAGGAAATTTAACAGTTGACAATGTATAATGCCTTCATTCATCCTCTCCAAATTACGTTGGCATACATACACACTGAGCTTTTTAAAGAGAGAAATCCAACACCCCATTTGAGGTCAATTTTTATTATGAATTAATAGGATTACATTGTGATTCAATTTCATTGATGCAAAGAATCACCTCGCCTCCAGATCTGCACTTGCAATATACAGGTCACAATTCTATGGAATACAATTACTGCTTTTTACTGAGCGACGTTTCGACTAGGCTTCTCTAGTCATTATCAAGCTATGATAAAAAATGAAAATATGACAGGACAATATATACATGTACACCACAATGCTAAGTTAATGATGACAAACCAGGGATGTAACTTAATTACGTGTACCTAATGGTAATCTGATTTAATTGTACGCTAATAAGTAATAATACCAATTAACCTAAAAAAATTGACTAATTGATTAATGGATAAGTTGTTGTGGAGTATACACAATGATTAGTGGGTTTTAATAATACAAACGTTGCAAGAAAATGCAAATTGATGAAATGTTATCAACGACCCCTTTCACTGAAATAAATACAAATGGTAAAAGGATAGATTGTTGTGGAGTATTTACAACGATTTGATGAGGTTTTGATAATGACAACATCCCACGAAGATGAGATTTGATTTGTGTTATGACCAAAATAATTGATATGTGGATGTTGATGCGAGTGATTACACTGATATACGAAAAACCCTTAGAACAATGACTGCACAAATGATCAATAGTCCCCTGAAGGCTGACAATTTAAAATATTGAGTTAAAGCGTGATCAAGCCTTCTATTAAAGATAGGATAGAGCTCAATATAAGTAGACTATTTTAAATCAATTCTCTCATAAACTAGAAATATTTACTGGTATATCTAGAAATGAAATGAAATGGGGTTTAACGTCCTACTTTTTTGCTCCGAACTGGGCTAATGAAGACGGGCATACGCCATGCAGTGTGCTATGAGGGAAATTTTGCCCGGACAGCGGCACTATGGCCTACTCTTATATCGAATTCCAACTGTCAAGGGATCTTTTACATGCACGCCAATGTGTACACGGGACCTCAGTTTTTCGTCAGATCCAAACGACTAGACAGCTTTCTTTGTCAGCCCCTCCGTCCTGCATCACTTTACTTTAAAGAATTAAGACTTACATGTAAACCTTCTTCACATTCAAAGACTTTAGCATAGAGCTGAGCAATTTTAATTTTTCTTTGTTCTTTAGTCATATCTATATATTTTCTAGCTTTATCAGCTAATATGAACCTGGAAATATATAAATTTTCCCAATTTATTAAAACACAGATCCTATTTAGTTTTGTTTTTTATAGTTCAAAATTTTGTTTTACTTGTCTTCACAACACTAGGATCTGGAAAAGTTGTTATATAAGCCACGTTTTGTTTGAAGTAAGCGATTAGCCAATGCAACGGTCTGTTACGCCGAGTTCTTGGTGTGTGATACGCAGAACTGTGGGTAAACCACTAGAAATGTCAAAGCTGATTGATTAATCGATGTCTGATGCGACCTTCCACTACAACTGGTCAGATCTTCATTTAGTGTAGACCATTTGTATAGATTTGCATTTTAATCAGATTAGATCAGAATTGGACTGATAATTCATATAAGAGATTCATCTTCCAGAATATTGTAGTTTGCAAGTTATTCCTATTGCTTAAAATGGCCCATCAGGACTTTTAAAGTACCTTATAGATTAAAGTGACAGCAAATGTTACATCTTTTTTCTACTGATGGCTTTAAATTACTTGTGTAATGAGAAAAGGTACAAACCCCATGAGAGCTGGATGAGAACCATCATGATGAACATGATCTAACGTAAAACCAATAGGTGCACCATCATCATCTATAGCTGCTGAACCACATAAGCCTAAAAATAAACAAAAACAGACAATACATCAACTATAGTGGTTAAACCACATAAACCTAGAAATAAACAAAAACAAACAATATGTCAGTTATTGATTCACATAAACCTAGAAATCTAATCATCCATCACCCGATCAGCTAAATGCTTGATCCTTAGTTTGGCCAAGTGTCGAATCGTTATAACCTATTGTGGTTGTTAAATAGTTGATTTTATGTCCGCTTCCACCGAAGTTTTTTTGCCTTTTATACCTCCCCACTTCATTTTGTTAAAACAAGGAAAGTGAAATGTAAATTTTAATGTACTAGCACAAAAATAATTCTGCAGCTAATGAGAATATTGAGATAATGAAATGTAAGTTACAGAATAACCTTTCTACCGGTCAAAATACATAAAATTACATCACAGTACATTATTACTGTTAAACGTAAGAAGGCAGTTTACCTTTTTCCCTCCAAAAGGGTGTTTTATAATACATAAATGTTTTTATAACTGAACCCATGGGTAATCTCTGTATTAACTGATTACGTAACCCTGGTAAAGGTGGTTCATAAACTATTTTATTTTGTAAAGGTAATGGAGCTGCTATAATTACATATTTTCCCTGAAATATATTAAATATTGCAATACAATATTAATGTTTGTAAATAATACTACAAAAATATGAACTACTGTTAGTGCTTACTAGGTCATGAGATTTAATGACAGGCAGTAAATCTGAGAAATATTGATCGACTTCCTTTTTATGACTGGCTAGTGACTATATGAATGTGGATATTCAGGACTGGTGAGGCATCAAGAAACAATTAACTCATTGTAAACATCCACTTAATGGAGGTAAATCGCTAATACCGGTATTTGAGACCTAGAAATTGACAAAAATGGGTCGCAACGCATATAATAATGTAATATGAATATATATAAACTGATTTACTATCAATCGTTTCCGTTTTTACTCATTTCAAATGAGTTATATTTGACAGCGAAATACGCCAGAAGTCTCAATCGAATGGCAATAGTATCTATTGCGCATGCTCTCCAGATAAGAATATGACATCACAGTTTGACATGACTTGTGAAATATGTCTAGCTTCGTTCGTGTACCAATGATATATTTTGTCGTAAATATTGAATATTAGAAGCCCATATTCGCACGGTAAGATCACAACATCAATGTTGATTTAAATTGACAAATAATTTGTGTTTTCAATGTCGAAAACTTTAGGTGATATTGAGTTAGAAACTTACCTACTTTAACAAATATTTGGGACTGACAAAAGGTATACTTTAATATGTACAAACATGGGTGTCAATCTCCCAACACTTACACCAATGTGATGGACCATTCAATCCCTCACCACCTAGACTGTCAACAACTAGTTTGTACTTACTGTATAAGTATTACCATTAAGATCATATACTATAACATCTTTTTCTTTTTGTTCTATTTTACTAACAGGTCTTTCTAATAATACATGATCTAAAATATATATATACATATATATACATGTACAGTTATTATAAGTACATGGAAATGAAATGAAATGGGGTTTGACGTCCTACCGTTCTGCTCCAACTAATTTGACAGGGTAATTACTGTTAGTATTCTGAACTCTTAAGGCATTCAACACGTCATTTATAAACAAGCTACCAGTACCAGTGATCTTTGTCAATATTGGGCCAAATGAGACGGAGATCTTTAGCAATATTGGGCCAAAGGAGATGTGCAGTTATAAACGTGGTGAACAGAATTCTGAGCTGGACTTATTGTTGAGAACAATATTTAAATTCCTAGAGACAACTCACCTTTACCAATCTTTTGAGCCATTTTAATGCTGATCTGTTGTGATCCACCAACAAACTTTCTTTCCTTAAAATAGAAAAAAAAGATCCCATTTTGCTCAAATAAAAATAGTCTTAGACACAAAAATAAAAGTCACATGTCTTATTTAATTGATTGATCACTATAATAGTTAAAAACTAGATAATGTAAAGGTTATTTGCTGAAAATTTCAGTCAAATTGATCCACTCTGAACCGAGAATTTAGCGATTGAGTTTTTGGCCTTGCCTCGATCATCATTACTAAAGTTGGTACAATAAAAAAACATAGTCTCGATTATCAATTTCGTGATCTAATCATGGATGAAAGACGAGCAGCAACTCAGATCCTAATCCAGTAAATATCGCAGGCTAGCGATGACATCGAGAGTTATTATTGGCTGGATAAGTTAATTAATGTCTAATTAATAATTTAGATAACACTTCAGGTCTAAAGAAAGACCTGCAATAGGCAGATTTAGCTCTTGCATAATGTATGTTTAAGTTCAACATTATTTTGTAGAAATATAAGAAAATGTATGAGGAGTGCTGTACTGTACTACTCTCTAAAAATAAGATTATTAAATAAGATTACAAGTCTTTAAATAAGATTACAAGTCTGTTAAATAAGATTACAAGTATGTTAAATAAGATTAAAAGTATGTTAAATAACATTACAGGTCTGTTAAATAAGATAACAGGTCTGTTAAATAAGAATACAAGTCTGTTAAAGGAGAATTATGTAAGATTTAGATAAAGAGCTGGCGAATATATTGAAAATTCCATTCAAATTACTTTATTTTGAGAGAAGTTATCAATGGTTGTAGTTTTAACAAGATGTGTACATTGAACAAAAATACCATACTGGTCATTCTAGTCTTAAGACTCACTTCTCGGTTTTTAAATTAAATCATTAAATGGCAAATCCGTTCTAATTTACTTAAAATCAGAGCCATCCAATGGCATCTAGAGTTGATTATGGCCTTGTCATGTTTGTAAATGTCTAATTAATTTATATAACATTTAAGGTCCAAAGAAAGACCTGCAATAGGCAGATTTAGCGCTTACATAATGCCTGTTTAAATAAGATTACAAGTCTGTTTAAATGACACTACGTCTCTGTTAATAAGATTATCATACAAGTATGTAAATTTTACAGGAAATAATTTAAAAACACACTCAGTTTACTGTTTTAAAAATACATGTACTGATGTGTAACATTAATGGAAGAAAATTATCTAAAAGAAGAGAGCACAATAAAGCATGCATTGAAGCTAAAGCAGAGAGAAAATAATTCTTTAAGCATTTACAGAAAAAATTTTATGAACATGCCACATGTGGGGTTACTGTACATTATTCTCATGACCAAGTATTAAAGCATTCTCCCAAGACAGTGTACTTTTAATACTGGGAAAAGATTACTAAATTACAATGCATACTATTTCTATACGTATATATGTTTTTGGCCATAGCAAACTTTTTGCTTCGCCTTTAATAAAAGTTCAAGTTCTACCCTGCCAAATTATTCTATCTAAACATTCTAAAGGACAATAACATCTTGACAGGTTTGATTTGTCTATTTAATATTTTCACCCACTCAATCCGATTTTCCTCAATGTTTTCTGTTAATGTTATTGAATGAAATGCAGAGGAATGATATTTCTACGTAAAATTTGAAAAATATATGCGATGTTAAGATGCTTATGGGGATTAAACCACTTGACAACTAGAATATGAAACTATGCTTCAAAGTTATAACATATGGTCAATACTTAATTCAATAATGTTTGCACGTGGCATGGCCCGATTTTACTTTTAACAGTACACCTCCCATTCATCATTATGTTTATACACAATATAACGTTTAAGCTAATGGAAACAGGTTTATATATCTAAAGGAAAAGGATTTATATTACACTGCCTACATGTATATACCTGTGCACCATTTTCTGTAGCATTTATTCGCCTTGTGCCGGCAGCACTTTTAGTATACCACAAACACCACAATAATGATATTTCACATGGTTCACAACATAGATTTATTCGCACATGATCTAACGCCCAAAAATCACCACCACTGTAACCAATATAATAATATAGCTATCAGGGATTTGTACCAAAGAATATTTCATAAGAAGTGTTGAGTTTCAGAGTATGCAATGCAAATGAAAGAATTTGATATTCAGGCACCTCCACTGAATGTAACGTTTATCTTTCTTAAAACAACAAATTAACTTTTTAACAGGTCATTATAAATAAAACAAATAATATTTCAGACCAAAAAATTATGTAAAATTGTTAGTGGTTTGGGAAAATAAGACACAAAAAACTATCAATTCATTTGGTATATCTTTCATTTAAGGTACTGCTATTTATTTATGTTTGTAAAGTTACAGGCAAGCGACCAAGTCTATCGGCAGCCCAAAGCAATCACAATCAAGTGCATCACCATCTATATAAGAATAGAAATGCAAAAACAAACTTTAGCAGGTATCATACAATCTAAATTGTTATACCTGAAATCCCATTACCGAAAATTAAATTGATGTTACATGTCTGATGATTTATAGAGTGCAGAAGTGTTTCTCGATATGATAAATTCTTAAATAATACATTTGGAATTATTGAAATTACAAATATTGAACTTTGAGGGAAACATGGAAAGCATGTGTATTCATCAGAACACTAGTGTAACAAGAGTTACTCTAATCAACCATGTACTTTATTTAAGATTGGTGTGTGAATCACACTTTCAATAAACTTTGCTGGATCCCATGATTCTAAATTTTATAGCATTTCATCTGATTTAACCATATTTTATTACTTTAAAGTAAATGGATCGGATAAAAGTTACTAAAACTTATAAAGGAGTCTTCTCCAATACAATATAATTGTTGTAGGTGATAAGTAAAACAATAGATGTACATACATGTCAGATACTAATTATAATAAACAATGGAGAGTATTCTATATTTGCCGCTTATATTGGGCCTTTCACAAAATGTCATGCACACTATAAATCTATACTTAAAGGACAATATTGGTGTCAGTCATTATAAAATATGTGATAGAGCTCGTTAAATACATCCCAAATATAATTTAACACAGAGATCATTGCTACGGGAGTTGTGTAACGGGAAGTGACGTCAAACATGACAAACATGAGTTGTCCTTCTATATAACTGACTGAAGTAACGAGCGGTAACAGACAAACGATCAAATTTCATTTCACTGATAATTCCGTTGAAGATGAAAAATTGTTATATGAGACGATGAGAGGATATCTGACAATTCAAAAAAAGAATTAGCTGTCAGTAGATAAAAGATAACAAACAAATTAGAAAAAGTCCGTGCATTACCATGTTTTTATTAAGAACAGAATGAATAAAAACAGGGAAATGCACGGGATTTTTCTACTTTTTCTCATGTCCCTTATCTAGTGACAGCCAATTCTATTTTTGAATTGTCAGATACCCTCTCACCGTCCCATATAATAACTTTTCAACTTCAACGGAATTATCAGTCTTACCGCTCGTTACTTCAGTCTGTTATATAGAAGGACAACTCGTGTTTGTCATGTTTGGCGTCACTTCCCGTTTCTTCACGTACTTGTTGCGGTCTCCCGTAGCAATGATCTCTGTGTTAAAATTATATTTGGAATGTATTTAACCAGTTCTATCACATATGTAATAATGACTGACACCAATGTTGTGCTTTAAAAACAGAGATCAAATATATTTTGCAAACAATTAAACTACAGACATAAAAATAACAGCCATGTATCCAAGAAAAGCAATAACTTCAACGGTAAAATTATTCTTTTTCTAATTAGAAATAGACCAAAACCTGCTGAAAAGAATGTCTGCATATACCATATACCAACTAAATAAATATATACTCTTCAAAAAAAGTAGGGAATATTGAAATGCAAATACCTATGCAGGTTGTGATATGATTAATAGTCATGAACACTCGACATGCTTTGAGAGTATGTTCACAGATGAAGAACTTATCGCCCCAACAGAACCACTGAGCTGCACATGCGACATGCAATAGCGCCATACACGTTGGAGGGGTTCATTGTCAAATCTGACACTTCAAGGAAGGGTTGATGAAAACTGCCACGTGCTGGTTTATACATCCATGTTAGCATTCCTATCAGTTCTTGCATAAGATTACTGTTTAGCGCATCTTTGCTTTGGTGTGTTACGTCTAATTTGATCGGGAGACGTGCTCGTCGACGTCAAAGTCAACCAACAACACTGCAAGAATTGGCCGTGGCACTCCAAGGGGAGTGAGTCAGATTGCCCCAAATCGTGATTGAACGGTTGATTAGGAGCATGCCATGACGAATTGCTGAATGTCTGAGGATTGGTGGAGCAATTACTCATTATTAAGACAAAAATCAAAAACGTCCAATTTCACTTTTGACGGTGTATCTCTTTGCGAGTGAAATGGGGCCATCGGATAAGCCGCCCATATGAACTGTTTATGTTCATGTGTAGGCAATTGGCCTGTTATTAACTTACACTGGTTACCTCTAATAAAAACAGCCGTGCATTTCCGCAGTTTTGCGTTGTTTCTGAATATCCCCATGCTTTTTTTGAAGAGTATAATTTGAAGAGCACCTTTCCAATAGAATGTTTGAGGAAAAACAAAAGAGTATTTGAAAATTTTAAGATGGGTTGCCAGGCAATGAAGTTTCTTCAAAGTCATGAATTTCAAGTCAATTGAAATATATCTTTAGCCACAAGATTTTTTCTATGTAATCAAGGCCCATAACTCCAACAGTATCAGAAATCCTTGAAAATCAATAGGATTTTTCATCTCATTATACACTGTACATAACTCTGAAGTCAAACGGAGAGGTGAGGATAATGTTATGTTATTTCAAAGACTGCACTGTTTTTATGTCACAAAATAAGAAATGCCATAAAAACTTCAAAGAGCACCAATAGATTTCGTTTTGCTTCATTTCAGTGTCATAAAACATACAGTATTCTGATCAAATCATTACATTGAATATGATGACAATATCTTCCTTTAGTAAGATGAGTGCTATTAAGGCAAATAAAAATGGGTTTCAAAATGAGGATGTTTCAACAGTGATTATTTGGTAAAGGGCTCTTCTTTTTCTAGGGATTAAGGTTTTAAGATTGGTTAATGCTAGTTCAGTGTAAGTAGGAGTTGGGTTAAAACTAATGAGCATCCAAGCAAGCAATACTGTTGTGCAACAAATTCCAATCTAACAAATACACTGTCAATTCACAAATAAAATAGAACTAGTGGTAACCTGTCCTCCGTTTGATGTGGAGAAAATACGATCTATTCCACCACACTGAGCCACATACCACAGGAACCACAATAAGGAAGATTCATAAGCTTCAGATGTAACATTTAGTCGAATAAAATCTTTGACAAAATTACTAGCTTTTCTGGGGAAAAAAACATGTATAGTATCAAAATTATTTACCATTCTAATTACAATTCTCATGTTGGCCTGAAGAAATTTATTTATAAGGCACTTTCATCAATGTGCAGGTTGAGATTGGTTAACTCCAGATCAACCTACCAATCAAAACCTGTGATACAGAAAATTCTGCAAAATCCTTTGAAAGGCTTGCTTATACAGACATTGATTGTCTAAACAAGATCAAGGTGGACTGCAGAACTCCCATATATATATATATACAGTGGACTGTCAATTCCGACATTGTACGGGATCGATACAATGTTGGAATACTCAATTGCCGCAATACCAGAAGTATTATACCAGAAGTATTATTGTACCTTTGAATACCGTAAGTATTATTATAATGCACCCTCGAGTAATAAGAACTTAAAATATGATAACGCTTTCTGTACATTCTGTATGATCACACATTATGAACACAATTTTATAATGATAGTGATTCTTCATCTCGGCAATTTATATATAATGTCGTTGTATTTGACGTGAGAAACTCAAATCAAATACCAAGCGCTAATACCAGTTGGGGGTTTTTTTTTGGGGGGGGAGACTTTGAATTTTGTCTAATGGTTCAAGGTAATCAACAAATGAAATGAAATGAAATGAAATGAAATGAAATGGGGTTTAACGTCCTACTGTTCTGCTCCTATACTGGGCTAATGAAGACGGGCATACACCATACAGTGTGCTATGATGGAAATTATTCCCGGGCAGCGGCACTAACGCCTACTCTTATATCGAATTCCAACTGCCAGGGGATCTTTTACGTGCATTCCAATATATACACGGGACCTCAGTTTTTTCATCTCATTTGAAGGACTAGACAGCTGTCCTTGTCAGGCCCTCCGTCCTGCATTACTGACAAGGGGGAACCATGATGGAAAATCTGGATGAACTTTCTCGGCCAATGCAGGGATCGAAAAGTAATCAACAAAGTTCGACATGTGTTTTATGCTCACAGATAATTGATTGGTGAATGCTTGTCAATTAACACCCACTGATTGAAGAGTGAATTATCCAATGTTAATTGAATGCAAATTGTTGGACGGGACCGCTGATTGATGTCGTAATTCGGAATATTCAGAATCCGGACTACTCAAAACTTTTCTGGTTGAAGTAATAAGGAAATAAATCGGGAGATGAAAATGATGACAGATTTCACAGAATGCTGTAGTATTCAGATGTCGGAAGTGACAGAGTCCACAGTTCATCAAGGGGCTATGCCAATCCAAATTAATTCAATTCCTTCATAGAAATTAGAGAAATTATTTTTCATCAATCATAACATAAACTCACCTTGTCCAAATATGTTTATCATAAAACTGCTGCATACTCATTTTATCCCATTCTTCTGCATGCGGTGCTTTCCAAGGTGCGTCAAGTGGAATCTGAAAAAATAATTTATGACACAGTAATCTATAAAATTTTCTACAGGAGGAAGCAATACACATATATACTCTTAATAGATGTAATTGTGATGGAAATTGCATTTTTGGGTCTTATTCAAGTAAACTCTTAGGTAGACAATCGAGTCTACGATGACATTTAAAAATTGTCCACGTGACTTAAAGAGGGTCACGTGAATAATTTTTAAAAAGTCATTGTAGACTCGATTGTCTACCAAGCCAAATTTAGTGAGGATTGCCACTAAAAGTCATCGTAGACTCGATTGTCTACCAAGCCAAATTTAGTGATGATTGCCACTGGTTGGCGGAATCTAGAGTAGTGACATTGATCCCAATTATTCAATTCCATTGTCCAATCCGTTTCTCCCCTTGGTATTACTGAAAGAAAATCGGTTTCAGATGAGTTATTTGCCCCTGAGTTAGAAATTGGAATCAGACCAGTTATTTGATAATCTCGCTTACGAACATGAATGTAACAGACTTTGACATATACTTAGTCATAGCTTAATGTTATTTTTTAAATATTTTCCACGTTACAGGCACCTGTGGTGCAAACTAGTCCTAATTCAAAACTAGATAAAGAATATTATGGTGATTTTAACTGTTTAGAAAATGAACAAAGGGGGGTTACTCTGATAAGCATAAACACATTCTGTACTTTCTGTAAAAATATTGTACCATGCTGAAATCACTATTTTAAAATTAACATCTTTTATAGAAGAATGTTTGGGATAAGATATTGTTGGAAAATTATGATGGAGTTACATCCATGTTGATACATGAAGAAAAAGACATTTTCTATTTGCTGATAACCACCTACCTCTTCACCCATTTCATCCATTAAACGAAATATATTGTTCAAATCTAACCAGGCTAAAAGACCACCCATCGGAGGATACGTTGATTTAAATCTTTTACTCTTACCCTGAATTGAAAAAAAAAAAAATTATCAACCAATGACATTATACATGTAACAATCAGCTTTCTAAGAGTTTCATGTGAGTTACGTCTAAAATGGATTATCAATGGAGAAAACTATAAAATATTTTGGAAAGTGGAATTCTGGCCAATTTTGGGATATTAGAAACATAAACTGCATGAATTTAGATGTTAAATGGTATTAAAGATTTAATTTTTGAGTATTGCATACATTTTCACAATGGCTGAACAAAGTATGGTTTCTTTGAATACCCATTTAATGAATATATATGTTCTGAGTTTGCGATCATCGTCCCTCAGAACAAGTCTGAAAACACTTGACACTTAGGTCCTAATCAGATCTGAAATCTGATTGATTTGGATCAGAGTTAGTTGTCGTTTTGGTGTTGGTGTTGGGAGTCAGTTCGGAATAAAATACCTATAGTCTGCATACAATGTTTAATTGACTGAGGACATTGCTCAACATCAATGAACCCGGAGCAACAAATCGTAGCCTCACATATTACTGAGATAAATTTATTCGAGCAAATCACCTTTGAATGAAATATCAAATCTTCAACTTCATTAGTCAGGAAAGTCTTGACTCCAAATTCATTAGCCATTCGAAGTAATCTGTTCTGTGTAGGACCAACATATGCTCCTCCCAAATCAACATATTTGACATTATCATTCTGTAAAATGATATTTATGTTTAAGCTTATAATATTGTTATGTTCTAAACAGTCAAACTTCATATTAAGTCTATGTCAAATTTGTTGTCAACTGCAGAACATGACTTAAACTAGTAACACACACCTAAAAGCACAGCAAGCCAGAATATTCACAAACATCTTAAAAGTAAAACATCTGTAATATTTCAATATAAAGACAAGCGTTTGCCATGCAAAATAACCCCACATTTTGCAAGAGATGGGCAGAGAACAAGCTAAAAAGCATTTTTTTGTGCAATGGGGGGCCATAATCCGGGAAGTTACGGTCCAACATGCGTAACCATCAAAATTAAATGAGATGTTTGGGATATAAACATACATTTTAAAAGTCATCAAAATCGGATAAAAAAATGTGACCCCTTGAAGGAACACCACTACCTTGGTTTTAAATGCTTATTGTACTACTTGCGTAAAGGTGAGAGGACATTTTGTCAGTCTCTGTCTGATTTTCACAAAATTCGAACTCATCTGTAATTATGGTGTAACAGTGATATATTTGAACCTCTCGAAGGTCCAAAAGCTAAAGATAGGTTACAAGGCAATGAAACATACTCCCACAGCAGCTATTTCGTCCGAGCGGTCGCTAAGGGTTGTCGCATATTTATTCTTTTGTAGGTAATTGGTGGCATTTACAAGAAAATTTCTTACAGATCAGATTATAATTTTTGTCATTTGAGGGTTCCCAAGGGTCTACCAAACTGAAACAGATCGGATGATAACTTTTGGCATTAGAGTGCAAACAAGGTTTAACAAAGTTAAACAAGGGCCATAACTCTTGACATAATAAACGGAAATTGCTGAAATTCAATAGGCTTCTTCATTTCACTAATTTTAATAATGCATATAAATTTCACAAAGATCAGATGATAACTTTTGGTGTTGGAATGTTCACAAGGCTCAACAAAGTGAAACAAGGCCCATAACTTAGACGCAATAAACGGAAATTGCTGAAATTCAATAGGATTCTTCTTTTTACTAATTTAAATGATGCATATAAATTCCATACAGATCGGCAGATAACTTTCAATGTTAGAGCATTCACAAGGTGCAACAAAGTGAAACAAGGGCCATAAACAGAAATTGCTGAAATTTAATAAGATTCTTCTTTTTACTAATTTAAATGACGTATATAAACTTCATACAGATCGGCAGATAACTTTTAATGTTAAAGCGTTTACAAGGTGAAACAAGGGCAATAACTCTAGAAGTAATTATCAGATATTGCTGATTCACTAATTCAAATAAGACATATAAAATTCACAATGATCGGATGATAACTTTTGGCGTTAGAGCGTTCACAAGGTCCAATAGAGTGAAACAAGGGTCATAACTCTAGATGTAATTAACGGAAATTGCTGAAATTCAATAGGATTCTACTTTTTAACAATCTAAATGACGCATGTAAATTTCATACAGATCGGCAGATAACCAAGATCTTTAGGTTATAAACATATGTTTTAAGTTTCATCAAAATCGTATAAAAATTGTTACCTCTAGAGTGTCCACAAGCTAGAAACGTGATTTTTCGTACAATCAGGGGCCATAATCCATGAAGTTATGGTCCGATACATGCCAATCTCCACTTTCCCGATAGGGGCAGAAAAGTAGGACGTTAAATCCCATTTCATTGACTCAATTGGTAAAAAATTTGATATGACATATTATAAAAAAAATAGGGAAAAAGTAATCATGAAAATATAATTTAAAATAAAAAATGCAGTTTTGGCGCTATTAAATTGTATATATTTGCAAAACATAAACCTATATATGGAATGGGGTTTAACACATGCAATACCAGTATGTTATACCAGATAACATGTGGTAATCTTAATTCTATGACTGTTTGTAAAATGCAAGGAAGGAGAATTTTGCCCGGACAGCGTCTTATCTGTCCATGCTTCTTCAATTTTGAACTGGCAAGTGTTCTTTTAAGTACATACGCAGAGGGTTCTTTTCCTGTTAGAACAATATTACACAACAATAAGATACTGTACATAAAAAAAGAACTCCTTTATTCATTTATAACAATTACAGATTATTAACAAAAAATAATCCGATACATAAAAACAACTTCTTTATTCATACCGGTACTTAAGCACTTTTTATTCGCCCACATTTTTATGTGGACGTATTGTCACGTATTATGCTGTTACCATTGTTGATATAATCAGTGCTACACAAAACTCTGTTCCGGAGTTACCCCCTTTGCTGAAAACCTTCTGAAAGCCATAGAGGCAACAGTTTTTAACATATTTATATTAAATGTGGTGTTCCAGAGTTCCCTCCTTCTCCAAACACAATAGAGGCCACATCTTTTAACAGACTTTTGTTCAGATTTGATGTGAAAATGAAATGAAATGGGGTTTATCTCCTATTTTTCTGCATGGCTGAGCTAATGATGACAGGTGTTTGTCATACATGTGTCATGAAGTAAATTTTCCTGACAGCAGCGTAATTACCTACTCTTATTTCGAATTCTCTCAAGGAATCTTTTACATGCACTCCAACGACGCGAATAGACAATGTCCTTGCCATGCCCTCCGTCCGAAATTACTGACAATAAAGTCTTTTGACCTGCAATAAAGTCTTTTTTTACACTCTGTTATTCATGGAGGGTTGTAGCAGGGAAGAGCTCATCTTATATTCAGAGGCCTACAAAAGAAAAAGTACAGAGTTTAAAAGGGTATTAACATATTCATAAAGAAAACTGAAGAGTTTATATTCGTATTAACATATTCAACATAATCCTAACGGACAGCAGGAGATGAACTTATATAAAAGCTCTGGTTTGTTTTCAGATCTAATGATTATGTAGCTTTAGATTATGTAATACTGATTAAATAAATATTGTTAGAAGGAAAAAGAAACAGCGTCGCTATCTGATATTTAGACTCACATTCATGCAAATTTTATAATGTCAATACGACCAATATTTAACTTACATAAAAAGTCTAAACACACTATATCTGGCTTGAAAGTATAATAAAGCATTATACACATTTTAGCTATTGCAGCTATTTTCGAGTATTTACAATACCTCTTGGAAATACACCAATACAACTGGATTTGAATGAATATGATAATGTTTTCAACATTAAATCAGGGCGTAGAAACAGACACCCATTCAAATGATTTTAAAAAATGTTTACCTTGAAATTTCAGTGTGCATACAAATCTTTTTAAAACACCTGTAGCACATTTGAAATTGGCAAAATGCTGAGACCATTTATTAAGGTCTAAATTTTTATAGAGAATTTCCTTAGAATCTTAACTGAATTTTCCTACACATTAATAAAGTTAATAAAAACATTTTTTTTTTTATTATTATACATCTATATCTAATAATGTTACAAGCAAACAGTTTTTCTTACAATCTAAAAAATACATTTTAGCCATTAACATACTTTTAAGGGGCTATGATTATGAAGGAACCTTGAAGTAATAAATGATACACAAAAAAAAAATAGGCCTAAAGATAAAACATGACTAGGCCAATATATCAAATATTATATCAAATAAAAACAAATTAGGTTTTATAATACATGTTCCTGGACACATTCTCATTGTTATGATTCATGTGTTACTGCTGTACGGTAAAATGTGCAGATAATATCCTTTGATAGGAATGAAACATTTAATTATAAATCGTATTGATACAAAATAACTTACACATGTTTAAACATTCATTTCGAATATATCTTGGTAGTTGTGTAGACAAAATTTTGTTCTTATTTTATTCCGATGATCACAGGACTCATACTCATTTCTTCAGGATTTTATCAAACCGGAAGTAAGTTGTGGTACATCTCTTTCGCACATGCGATGTATAACATAAACGACCAGTCAAACTTCCTTTCTAGTACAGTTTTATGATGTAACTATGGGCGGGACAAATTACCCAATACACCAAATACCAACTAAATACTACAAAATACCAACTAAATACCACAAAATACCACCACATACTACCTCAATATTGTGAAAAACTAACACAATACTTCAATTATATAAAAATAAATTTAATTAATTCTTGGAAAACTTGCATAAATGTGTGGCAAAAGTGATGGCCAATGTCTTGATGTTCCAGTTACCTCCCTTGGTCACCCAATACCAACAAATATCAATCTATACTATACTATTCAAAAAAAGTAGGGGATATTTGATTTTTAAGTGTTATTAAAGTCACCTAATGAAACTGACGAAGAAACAAATGACAAAATGAAATGAAGTTCACATTCATCGATTTATTCCAAATGATCGTTAGACTAAGTAAGGCACAGACTGACCATTATAAGGGTAAAATGATACCCGGGGTCAAACAGCAAAGTTACCACAGCATCACAACCAAGTCAGTAACAGGTAAATCCTCCTCTGTTTGCCAAACAAGCATTGATCCGACGTGGCATACTCCTAATGAGACGTCTAAGGTCATTTTGGTCCAGATTGTCCCATTCCTGTTGCAACGCAGCAGCAAGTTCTTGGACATTGGCAGGATGTTGTTGACGTTGACGTAACCTCTGTCCAAGCATGTCCCAGACATGCTCGACTCAGTGCTGGCCAAGGTAATGTGGTGATGTTCTGTTGTTGGAGGTAACCTGTAACGATCCTGGCCCTGTGACATCTTGCGTTGTCATCCTGGAAGATGAAACGGCGTGCGTGCAAACGGCACAACATGGACTGCCAAGATGTTGTCCCGGTAGTACTGGCCTGTAACACGCCCTGCAACAACATGTAAAGCCGTTCTTCCAGCAACAGTGATGCCTCCCCACACCATAACAGAACCACCCCCAAATCGATCATGTCTGATGACGTTAACGTCTTGGAAGCGCTCGTTTCGACGACGCCACTTCCTCCTACGTCGATTATCCCAGTGTTGACGATCCCTACACCAACGACGTCTTGCCTGAATGTGATGATCTCTCAAACAAGGGATCACGCGAGGACGTCGGGCGCAAAGGTGACCCCTATGCAGTCGATTCCGAATCGTCTGGCCACTCACTCTCACACCAGTGTCTGTTTGAAGACGAGCGCTGATCTGATTTGCTGTGATGACACGATTTCTCAAGGCCAAGGTACGGATAAATCGATCCTGGGCTTGAGTTGTCGCCCTTGGTCGACCTGAGCGTGGTCTGTCCTGTACAGATTGTGTATCACGGTATCTGGACCATAGCCTGCTTATGACAGACTGAGAAACATTCATCGTCCGCGCCACAACCGCCTGTGTTGTGCCGATCTGTAGCATGCCAAGGGCACGTAACCTTTCATTTTGGGTAAGCCGACGCATATCAAAATTTGTTTTCTGGTCACTAAAACAATTAAACTGATGTTTCCACCCTGGAATTCAATGCCACAATGACTGTAACATTCAAAGTCAGAGTCGTGCAAATCTTGGGTTGGACCCCCATGATGATCCCAAGCATCACCTGCATTCCATGTGGTAGCTATTGGTGCGTTTGGGCGTCACATGTAACTGGAAATGTTTCTTCTGTTAGGTTCTATAGTGACTTTTTTCGTAGTCATTTGCATATTTTAGTATTATGCCCCCAAAATCAAATATCCCCTACTTTTTTTGAATAGTATATCAGAAATCCATCTACCAGGTATTTCCATAAATTAATAGGCCCATATTAAGCAAAAATGAGATTTAAAGTACAATAATTTGAATAACAACACGTTTATTTGTGAAAAATAAATTATTTATTCAATGTTTAGCCTTCAAATGTTTGCAGGAATTAACTCTTGATATTGAAGTAATTGCTAAATTCTGTAAGATGTGGATATTTGGCTTGACTTTCAGATGCTTGAGCTACAAGGTAGTGATACTATAAATAGACTTTTCCAGTTTATCCTAAAACATTTTGCCAATTCCTCAAATTAATTCTTTTTTTTTTATATAATTGAAGTATAATGATAGTTTTTCACAATAATGAAGTAGCATGTAGTGATACTTAGCAGTATTTAATTAAGTATTGGGTAGTATTGGATAATATTTTTTCTTCGTTGATTCTCTTGTAAATCTGCTGTATACAAGATAAGCCAACAGAAAAAGAATATTTTAAAAAAAAAGATTTTTATAAAAATAGCTTTCTATAGATGTTTCAAAGTATACAAAATAATCAAATGTCGAATGATTGCTTAAAATGTGTCTTTCTGACTAAAGATGTGTGCTGGTTGACTAATAGTAATCACACTGTTGTGTATTCTCACAGTAGCCTACTGACGATAAAACACTGTAACCCAGAACCCAGGTATCGTTTAATCTTGTGTATCTAGCACTAATTTCTTTCACATTCGTTTAATATCCAATCTTTGTTTAAAAATTTGTAAAAACTGTTTAAAATCACCATAAATCGTTTAATTTGTACTTCTGTCCAGTTTAAAGCTGACCATTCAATGTGTTTAATTTCTCAATCATTGTTAAAAAAATAAACAACCCAATTGATTAATGATGTATAATGATTAATTTTTGAACAGTGATCAGGAAATTAGATACTTGTAAATTGGACACTCATTATCAAAATTAATTAGTCAGCTTTAAATTGGACACTCATTATCAAAATTAATTAGTCAGCTTTAAACTGGACACATGTACAAATATTAGATGATTTTTACGAATTTTTAAAGATTTCTACGAATTTTTAAACAAAGATTTGATATTGAACGAATGTGAAAGAAATTAGTGCTATATACACAAGATTAAACGATACCTGGGTTACAGTGAAAACGGCAATCATCGTGGAAGGAGTTATAAAATGAAAATATCCAAATACAAACATTTGTAAGGGTAAATAATAGCCACATCATTAGTAATATGGAGTGGAATGCTATATTTTCACATGAAGTTTTCATTAACGGTATGGTTTAACTATTTAATATTTGTAACACCATAGCTGTATTCTTATATTGTTTGTTATGTCTGTGTTATTTTATGCAGTTTTCCTGCTTTGTCTATTTATGCAGCATACCTGGACAGTATATGTTCTTCCTCCCACTCTATCTCTAGCTTCTAGCACCAAAACATTTAAACCTTTTTCTTGTAATAATTTGGCAGCTGATAAACCTGTAACATAAGAAGCATAGAATAAATATACATGTATATAGCTGCTTGTAAACTCAAATTTAGGTCAAGGTCAGACAGGGCATCTCCAGTAAGCCTAACTATCATGCACTCTGCATGCAATCTGCATGCAAAGAATCTGCATGCAAAGAAAAAGTGCAATACAATCCAGATAATATAAACAAAATATCAAAATATGGGACACAATTATTATCACAATTAAAGCGAGGTTTTGTTGAGGGATGATAATGTTGAAAGAACCCTCAAGTCGCTTGAATTAAAATAGTAATTATGTTCCATATTTTGTTTTTGTGTTTATTGCATGTGTCAATTGCTAAATGCTGCTCAATGAACAATCCAGATATGCTGTTTACATTGAAAATAAGAGAAAAAGAAATCTTTACCAACAAAATTTCCAGACCAGATTGCTAAATGTTTCCTGCTTCCACTGAATTATCTCATTTCTAAACCGAATGTAGTGTCAATAAACAAAAGTTTCATGTCCTATCCAAACAACTAGAGACACCTTCCTTGTGAGCCAGACAGACTTAATAATGATAAATGAGAACTGGGCTTGAAATCCCAAGTATTTTCTTGGTTCAAGCTTGTATTTTATCCCAGTGTTGGCTCAGAAAATTCCATAGCATTTTCCAGTCTGGTTTCCCCTTGTAGGTGGTGCAGGACAGAGGGCCTGGCAAGAAACACTGTCTAGTTGTTTGGATGGGATAAACAACAATTTTCATTTCATTCAATACTATTTATCTTTGTTTTAAACCTATGTATTACTTGCCATGCACACCCACACTTAAACACAGAAAAGCAGTTCCATTGGAGGAGAAATCATTTCTCTCCCGCCTGTCCCTACATAAAATAACAGTGAAAATTAAGATATCTTCACATTAAAATTCATAGCACCTACTCTCTTTAACTGAAATCCTTCAAAGTATCCAATTTCAATATTTTTTGACATACAATCATAAGTAAATATACATGCAGATCTTTAGACTGGTTTGTTGACAATACGTGACAAGTTGGATCATATATGACTCAAAAATAATTGTGTCGCCCCTGCATCGTTTTTGGTTGTCAGTAGCCGCAAAAGGTGAGGCAGACCTTGCGCAAGTACTGTGGTAGCACACACATCACATCTAACTCTGTATTACAATAGAGTTACTATTTGTGTGCTTTTCGCACCTTTGGCGCTCGCAAATTGTCACTACAATCCTGATCCACCCCTAAAACTTGGGGAATTATCTACAACAACACATCTCAAACCAATACAATTTTCAGGATTAATAATCAGCCCAGCGGGCACGCAACGTTGTTACAACATTGTGACAACGTCAATATTGGTCGTGACGTTGTACAACGTGTTTTCGACCAATATTCGACGTTGTATTTACGTCATATACAGGTTGTTGACACAACGTTGTCACAACGTCATCAAAACGTTATCAAAACGTCATAAACAGGTTGTTGTCACATCGTTGTCACAACGTTGCCACAACGTCATTAAAACGTTATTCTAACGTCATATACAGGTTGTTGTCACAACGTTATCAAAACGTCATATACAGGTTGTTGTCACGGCGTTATTACAACGTTGTTACAACGTTGTCACAACGTTGTAACAACGTCTTCAAAACGTTATCAAAACGTCATATACAGGTTGTTGTCACAACGTTGTCACAACGTCATCAAAACGTTATTCAAACGTCATATACAGGTTGTTGTCACAACGTTGTCACAACGTTATCAAAACGTCATATACAGGTTGTTGTCACGGCATTTTTACAACGTTGTCACAACGTCTTCAAAATGTTATCAAAACGTCATTATTATACAGGTTGTTCTCACAACGTTGTCACAACGTTATCAAAACGTCATATACAGGTTGTTGTCACGGCGTTGTTACAACGTTGTCACAACGTCTTCAAAACGTTATCAAAACGTCATAGGTTGTTGTCACAACGTTGTCACAACGTTATCAAAACGTCATATACAGATTGTTGTGACAACGTTGTTAAAACGTTGTCACAACGTTGTCATAACGTTATCGAAACGTCATATATAGAAGTTCGAACCTTGACCTCTGATTGTCAAACCAAGGTCACCACGAGACTCCCAGGGGTCAATTTAGTTTAAATAGCCACGACCTCAAGGTCGTCGGATCCGATTTGGGATGGGCGAGTTATCTGCCCTTAGACCACACCGCTGTAATACTCAGCTATTTCACTTTCTAGGGAAATTTGCCCAAAAAATGTCTTCCAATCGCCCCGGGATTTGGTGACCCGATAGACTGACCCAACATTTGTTCTTCATTTTTTAAAATCGCCAACCAAAAGTCGTGACCTTGACCCGCTAGGGGCCCCGGAAGTATTTTGGTTTTTGAACCCTAGAGGCCCATCTAATAGAGTCAGGACCACTGGACCTTGACCTTCCAAAATGTCATCTTGGTCCACATGACCATGGTAGGTCAAGGTCATCTGAAAGGGTCAAGGTCACCAAAATATCTACTGAGTCGGATGCTCCCGGGCACATGGTGAGGCCCCGGGTCTGCGCGGCAAATCAAAGGTCATGACCATGGATAGGCAACTCATTGACCTTTCGAATGGGGCCTTGACCTTTGACCTGACCCTTGACCTTGGGATCGAAAAAGTCCCAAAACTTCATGTACCACCCAGACTTTCGCTAATAAATGTCAAGGTCAAAGTCATGACCCGCACCCGCAAGGTCATTTTTGGGGTTGTAACCTGAGTCAAGGTCATGACATTGCCTGACATTCCCTGTTCCCGGCAGCAATTTAGGTAAAAAGTCACATTCAAAATCCCGAGAGAAAGTGAAAGCGGAACTTTCAGAATGTTATTTGGAAGAAAATATTTTGCTTTCTTGTCAGTAAAATAAAGGGCCCCAAATTCGATGACTTTTAAGTATAATATAACATTTTCACTTTCTTGTCATTGAACACGGCGAATTTGTATTGCATTGATTGCGGATTAAAACATTTCGTCGGGTCCCACTCGGCGGTGTGCGACATCGATCATTTATTTGCTTTATAATTTTTCGGAAATCATAATTTCCTTTAATGCATTAAAGTTATTGGTGTAATAAATAGGCAATACTGGCCTGCTTTCATGTTGCTGAGCACACGGGTTGGGAAAGCAAGAAAAGGCGTTTGCGTCCGTCAAGTATTATACAAAATGTATTTGAACTGTAAACGAGATGCCTCTCCCGCACCTAAATGTCGCTGTTTTTACATTCGGTGTTTTGCAATTGAAATAATAACACAAAGCACAGAAAATGGTGATTAATGCATATTGTGTAGTGTGCAGCGTTTGCTACACAAATTCAGTGCATAATACGGGCCTAAAACAGGAATTGCAATGCGCTTATCTATATAAATTGACGTATGATCTTGGGTACAGTTGTATTGGTTAACGACGTAGATCGAGATTGAATAACACAATACAAGCTATAATACATTTTAATTAAGGCTTATTGTAAAACAACTAGAAGCTGACAAATATTCCGGTTAATTCTTCAGTAAATTATCTGGTAACACTACCAGGTTTTTTTTCCCCGGATACTGATAACGTGACTCTAATGTTGCCGCGAAAGATGCTTCTGGGACGCCATATTGGTTTTTTGGTTCGTGCCGAAGGTAAGTTCTATTATTTTAACTCTCAACTGGGTATGTGGAAGGGATATAAAAATCGTCAATTGCTTCTTCTAAGGCTAATATAAGATGAGATAAAATTATATTGTATCTTAACACCCCATTAGGCTATTAGAGACAGCATACAAACAAAACATTAGGCTACCTACGCTACAGCATTATCAATGGCTATAAAACAACAAAAACACCAACTATATTTACATGTATGTAAAACACGCGCATCTATACATACATCATGTAGTAACAGGGACTATTATTATTAAGTTGAATATGAAAGCCCCTCGACTTTGATTACCGGTAAGGTAGGCATGGACTTCGTTGACGACCGCGGTGTAAGTGGCGACGTTCATTTCAAACCACCTATTATAAGCATCAGTCGAGCAGGCAAAATTTCTCTCTCCCCATTGATTTAAATGTTAATTCCTTGACATTTCTCATCCTATAGATTTTTTTGTGTGGATATTCTGATGATCTTAATCTTGACCACATAGAACCCAACATGTCACAATATTTCTGATAAAAATCTTGATGATGGTCGACCATCTCGATATTTTGCTACACAAGGTCAAAAGAATCTTACTGCTCTTAATCCTTCAGTGGTGTTCAGTGTAGGACTGCATAGCTAGGATATTCAACAATAAAGCCTTTCCAGAATTTTCAATCTTTAACACGAGCCTTCCTGCCCTCCATTTCTCTTTAGTTAGACTGAATCAATGAAACTCCAGGGTTAGGGCCATGGATTCGATTATCAAGTATCTATTAATTGGCATAGAAGGCAGGGCAAGAAGGAGTTTACAACAATCATGTAATTAAAGAAATAATTGATTTTCAATACGTAAATGTCTCCTTATTTCGTTTAAAACTTCTAGTGGTCCAATAAAAACTGTATACAAGCAGTAGATTAAACCAGTGATGAATTGCTTTGGCTCAGTTGCCTAAAATTTTATATATAATGTAACTACAATGGCCTAATATAACTGTATGGTCAAATTATGTCAAAATGAACGTTATTTGGGTCCACTAGGGGAAGATATCTAAAGACATTTGTAGAAGGAGAAAACCTTTTTAGATGTAAATCTAAATAAGTGTGATGTGTTTAATAGAGTTAGTGGAAATCAATCACTTAACCAGTTTCTATTCTGATTTTACTTACGTGTAACCAACAAAAATAGATTGCCAGGACCAAATATGTGGCACAACATCAAATTGCAAGAGCAGTCCATAAAGACTGTCATATTTTTTACTCTTTATAGGTAATGGGTGTATTTACAAGACAATAAAAAGTGATCAAAGGCAACAAACCAGGAAATATCATCTTCTTTGAGTGGTATTTAGCAATTGACATACGTAATACAAAACCATATTATGGAACACAATTACTTTTTTAATTAGGGTGACGTTTTGACCTTCAACGTTTTAAAGAGAACCCTCAACGAAACGTCGCTTTAATTAAAATAGTAATTGTGTTCCATAATATGTTTTTGTATAACCCAGGAAAAAATTATCAGAAATAGTTAGAATTTGACAGCCTTCTAGTTATATTCCAGTCAATATCTATGGATGTCAACATCTGAGAGAGAGAGAGAGAGAGAGAGAGAGAGGGGGTTAAAGGTCCACTTTACACAAACTAGGTCATTTAGGGAATAACATATGGTTCAATTTTATTTCAATAATTCGCTTGTGGGTAGGGGTCTTTAGCAGAGGTAGGAAACCAGAGGGCCCGCAGTGGCGGCGTCAGGAGGGGGGGGCAAGGGGGGGAGGCATTTGCCCCCCCATTAATCTGGTCTGCTCTCTGTTTGCCCCCCAATAATTTTAGAAAATAAAAAAAAGTATTTGTGATACGTTTCGGTAATCAATACCCTCTACGATGAATAAATCCCACATCCCCACTCAGTCATAAACTTGCATGTTGTAGAGCATTTCCGACAGTCTATTTTTCAAAATTTTCTTGGCGAGGTCCCCAATGGACTCGCTACTTTGGCGCTCACAAGGGGAATTTGTTGAGATTTGCAAGTCCGTTCGTTTGACATTTTGTTCTCTAGTCGTATAAACAAATGATCAGGCGACGGACGGTATCTGGCCAGATCTATTTATCTCGACGATCGGTGCCTGACAGAATACTGTAAGCCAGCATTTCCGGCAGTCTATTTTTCAAAATTTTCTGGGGGAGGACTCCCTACTTTGATGCTCTTGAGTGGGCTTCGTCGTGATTCGCAAGTCCGTTCGTTTGACACTTTACCTCATCGATCAGTGCCTGAAATACTGCCAGGCTGCATTTCCGGCAACCTGTTTTTCAAAATTTTCTGTGGGAGGCCCCCTACCCCTACTTAAAGCTTGTGCCTTTGCCCCCAGAACCCTGGACTTTGTCCCAGCTTTGCCCCTCCAATCACCGATGGCTGGCGCCGCCACTGAGGGTACGGTGAAAACCCACGAGGTTGGACAGGCGACCCTACTCCTTGTCACATACAACCAGGGAATCGAAACCACGTCAGTTGACAGGCCTTATGATACAGCACGCACACACTAACTATTCAGCCATCCACCACCCTGGATTCTTCTAAGACTACCAGACTTAGTAGCAATAGGTTTCCAAAATCTTGTAATTGTTTGAATTATGATCACAAGTTTCCAGTATTAAACACTGCAGAACCATTAAAGACTTTTGATATATCTGTTACTAGACATGTTACCATTTAACTCTTTGAACCCTGGCATACCGTAAATGACCCTCCCCCAAAAAATATACGATAGATTGCCCGGCAACAAAACATACGCCCACATCAGCTATGTCATCCTGGCAGTCAACAACAGTTTCGCATATTTTTTCTATTGTCAGTAAATCTGATTAAGAATAACAACTTATTAAGTAATTATCAGAAAATCATTAGAATTTGTTTGACTTTTAGTTCTGCCCCATGCTAATGTTTATGATACGAAACATTTAATATCATGGATTTAGCTGTTCAAATTATCAAAAATCATTGAACATCAAAAAACTTGTTCGTCTCAAGACCTTAAACTCTGTGTGTCAATCTGAAGTCAATCAGATGACAACTTTGGTCTGTAGAACGTCCACAAGATTTTTCTAAGTGTTCAAGGGCTTTAACTCTGGTAGTAATTATCAGAAATTGCTGAAAATCAATAGGCTTCTTTGTCTCATGACTTTAAACACTGTGTATAATTTAAAGTCAATTTAAAGTAATCAGATTAACTTTAGCCTTTAAAGCGTCCACAAGATTTTTCAAAGTGATGAAAGGCCATAACTCTGGCAGTAATTATTAGAAATCACTGCAAATCAATCGGCTTCTTCGTCTCATAACCATAAACACTGTGTATAAATTTAAAGTCAATCAAGTCCAAATCCCCCCTGTTCAGCTACATAAAAAATTTGTAAAACAACACTTTTATGTCACGGTCATGTGTTTTATATTTTACCATCAGATGGTGGGATGGGCTGGGCATTAGCACGAGATAATGATATAGACATATTTGCATCAATGAAATTAAATCACAATGTGATCTTATTAATTCATAATAAAAATTGACGTCAAACGGGGTGGGGTGTTGGATTTCTCTCTTTAAAACACTCAATGTATATGTATGCCTATGTAATTTGGAGACGATGATGGCATCATGCATTGTCAACTGTCAAATTTTCTTAACAGGAACCTGGCAAACCCTCTCCTGCAAAAATCCCTGGATCAGCCCCTGTGTAATGGACACTATGCCTGTAAATAGGCTGGTCATATATGTACATGTGCCTACAACAGTGTTAAAAAACTATGCCCTTTGGAGAATCTGTGTGACTTGAAAAGTTGTCTTGTTCACCTATTTATATTACTGTCCATAACAACAGTCATTAAAGGTACGATTAGCTATTTGTATTTACCATAAAATATCAAAATTTCTTATAGCTTAATCCCCACTATAAACAACAAATTAAAGGTCGATTAGCTATTTGTATTTACCATAAAATATCAAAATTTCTTATAGCTTAATCCCCACTAAATACCAACGAAGGGTCCGAATGTTGCACATCATCGTATTTCAGTACAGTGTATAGAAGTGCACTGGGATGAAAATTTATTTTGAGCTTTTGGGGCATGAACCTGGAGAAATTAAGTGATGTATTTTGCTGAAATCTCAAATTCAAAATTTTCGTCCCACAGCACTTCTGTACTGAAATACGATGCCTTGTGACATGCGGATCCTTTAGCCAGAGCGAGTCACAGCCTGATAACATGCTGGTATTTAGTGATCGTCCATAGTTTAACATCACAATGGCCAAGACAGATTTTTATAAAACATTTGGCACAAAATCTATTATAATGAAGCTTTTTTTCTCAGTATTGTAGACATTAGTTGTAAGATCCATGAATCAGTTTATCTTGAAGGTTGTAAATCGTAATATTGACATCCTAAAATGGTTAAGTAAATAAAATAATTATTATCTTCTCAACTCAAGAGTTGATGTTGCCACTGGGTTTTGTAACCCAGATCACTGTGTGGTAACTCTCAACATAAACCTGAGGAAACCAGTTCATATTTCAGCAAATAAAGAGGGTAGAATTAAATTAAGATTTTTTCAAGAAATAGGGTTTTTTGATCAAATGGAGGGTTGATGGGGGAAATAAACATAAAATTTTTACATATAAGTTGATTTAAATAAAGCATTAAAAGTATAAAGTATAGAGGGGACACAACCTTGGTATTACATACTTTTACACTCTTTGCATGCGAGGGGCGGCCATTTTGTCTGCCAGTTTTGATCCAATTTTCATGAAATTCAAAATGAAATGAAATGAAATGGGGTTTAACGTCCTACTGTTTTGCTCCTAAACTGGGTTAATGAAGACGGGCATACGCCATACAGTGTGCTATGAGGGAAATTTTGCCCGGTACTCTTATATCGAATTCCAACTGCCAAGGGATCTTTTACATGCACGCCAATTTGTACACGTATCCTCGGTTTTTCGTACCATCCGAACGACAAGACAGCTGTCCTTGTCAGGCCCTCCGTCCTGCATCACTGACAAGGGGAAACCATGCCGGAAAATCTGGATGAACTTTCTCGGTAAATGCAGGGATCGAACACCCAACCTCCAGGCTAGTGAGCCAGCGTCTTACCCACTTAGCCACGTGATCCCCCATGAAATTCGAACTCAACCAACATTGTGGTATAACAGTGATATATTTGAATGTTTTTTTTAAATTGGATAAAAATTGTGACTTCTAGTTAAGGACCACGATCTGGGGTCATAATTCAGGAAGTTACAATCCGTTATGTGCGAATATCGAAAGGAACCAAGACCTGTGGGTTTTAAACATGTATTTCAAGTTTCATCAAAATCAGCTGAAAATTGTGACCTCTAGAGGGCAATAACCTTGATATACCATATTTTTGCACTATTGGCTTGCGAGGGGCGGTCATTTTGTCTGTCAGTTTTGGTATGATTTTCACAAAATTCGAAATGAACCGACATTATGATGTAACGGTGATATAATTGAATGTTTTTTGTTTTTTTAAATCAGATAAGGATTTTTCGTACAATCAGGGGCCATAATTCAGGAAGTTACAATCCTATAAACGCGAATATTGAAAGGAGCCAAGATCTTTGGGTTATAAACATGCATTTCAATTTTCATCAAAATCGGATCAAAATTGAGACCTCTAGTCTGTCCACAAGCTAAAAACATGATTTTTTGTACAATCAGGGGCCATAATCCATAAAGTTACGGTCCGATACATGTATTTCGAAAGGAACCGAGAGCTTTGGAAGATAGACCTATATTTCAAGTTTTGTCAAAATTGGATAAAAATTGTGACCAGTAGAGTGTCCACAAACAAATGTGAATGGACACACACACGGACGGACAGGGGCGACGACAATATACATGTATGTCCACATGAAAATGTGGGCGTATAAAAATGACTGGAATTGACTAGACAAAAACTGGGTAAAGGAAACAATAACCCATGAAATCAACCTGAAATTCAGCTAGTTTGGGCATAATTAACCGTAGCAGATCACAAAAAACTATCATCTTTTTTATCTTTTCATATCTGTTCACTACCTGTTCTAAAATACATTAGTATCTGTTTCATCAAAATGTCTTTAAATAAATACTTTATACAGCCTGTAATTGTTCATGGTTCACCTGGTGCAGACAGGAATTGGCTTCCGCATGCATCCACAAGCTTCCATTCGATTATCGCCTTGCTTAACGAAATGATCTTAAACGATATCAAAAACTCTCAAATAGACATTATCTTAAATAAAATAATCTAAACAAAAATTCCCCTAAATGTGAGATCCAAACCACCAACCGTATGATCAACTGTTAAATTGCTATACTTTGCAGTTGAAAGTCCGATGCTTTTGGTTATTTGTAAAGAAATCTTCTAAAACTTCTGAACAAACGAGTTGTTTAGATTAATGTAATATATAATTTAATAATAAATTCTACACCAGAGAACCAAAACAATGAGTAATATCTATAGTAATATAGTCAAGTTGCAGATATAACAATATGGCAACAGCAATGTACTGGCTTGGGACCCATTTGACATTGAATTTAGGCAGCATGTTTATTCATATCATTTGGTTAGATAGGGGTGATGATTTTCCGTGATCGCGGAAAAAACACGGAAATCGCGGAATTGTCCACTCAAAACAGAATTTGAAATCTCACATGGAAAAAGACGGAAAAGCCGATATTTGCTGATACTAAACACAAACTCAAAACAATTTTGCAGTTATCCAAGTATTTCATCTTTTTATCCATAAAAATCGGAAATATTGAATGATATCGCGTGGTTTTGTTACTGTCTATTTTAGTATTTAGCTACTTTCATTTCATCATGTAGGAATCATAATTTTAATCGAAACGAAAACCCGTCTATTATCCCTGTATACAATTACTCTGTAGTTGAACTTCAATTAAAACATTGTAATGTATATATATGTCTTAAAGTTACAATTTCATATTTTCTAAGAAAGTCAAAACATAATTATTTCTATGTCTTTTGCTCAATAGGTTGTCAACTCACTATTATACGATCATAGGTGTCATTCTCACACTTAAAACTCATTTACACCCGAAATACTAACACAATTACCTCACAATTACCTACCTTGTTTTCTATTCTCCACCATGGAGTAGCTTTTTTCAAACGTTTGAATTTGAAGAGGAAAATGATATTTTTGCCAATTTCTCAACTGGCAATAGTGAATTATAGGATTAATAGGATTATTCTTTAACAAGGTAGGACTGTTTATAGATACCATCTATTTTAAGGCTTTATTTTAATAAATTTTAAAAATACAACTTAAAAATATGAAATTGCAACTTCTGTCACTTCATAAAAGTAAAAATCGTTTCATTTACTTCTTATTTTACTGCCGGGCTCATGACTCGTGTTTATCCGCATTAAGCACGTGACATCACTAATATACCGTAGCCTTGTGAATCCAGCCCTTATTCTCAAAGAAACGGTAGTAACTACGAAGATGTCTGGATAAATCGCGAATACAACTAGCAGCTGAGAAAAATGGCTTTGTCTGCTAAAAAGATGAAACGAGCTCACAAGATGTAATTTTCTGTTATTTAATTCGGGAAACAGGTTTAAAGAATAACTAGTCATTGAACATTACAAGTCATTCACAATTCAACATTTGTTATCATTGGTTTAAAACATAGAGGTGTATATATTGACTAGAGTGTATTGTGGTCACGTGATCCCCATTGACGTAACGTTAATGCCGTGGGCCGTCACTGGAGACTGGCCGCCATGTTTCAACCGGGAAAGAATCACGGAAGTGCCCGGATGAACGTTATGTAAACAAAGGGAAATAGACTGACGGAGGGCGGACTAGCCCATTAAAAAAGCAGTTCTAATTCAACAATATCAACCAAAAAAATGATGATTGAAAGGTTTTACCTTACTGTCCTAAAAACAAAATCGTTTTGGTCAACTGGCATATTTTTGGGGCTTTATTATTAAGAATAACTCTTATCATAATCATCATCATGATGAATACAGTTGGCATGGTCACCATCCATGGTGTAAATTGTAATGCAGAACTGACGAAATCATGTTTATTTTATTAATTGAGCAAAGTGAACGTCCTCGAATGTCCAGATCTATAAAGTGTTCAGCAAAATTTTGAACATTGCTCCTCGGTAGTTCACATAAAACTTTATTTTGGATAGATCTAAATAATTTGTTGGACGATTTGAAATGAAAGGACTGCTTGATTGACAGATGATAACTAAACTATCTATGTAAAGAAATAAAAATCGATTTTTAAAAATTATGTATGACTTCTATCATTTACCAGTAGAATAATATCTGATGCCGATTGGAAATATTTTTTTTAAACAAAAGGAAAACATAAACACACCTAGCAAGGCCTTAGTAGGTCTATATGGTTTTCGTTCAATTTCCATGATCTGGTGTCTGATTTTTTTTGTTGAAAAATACGGCGGTATATTAAATTTTACAAAAAAATAAGACTAACTTAATCATACTTAATTAGATTTTCATAGTAGCAGCGATTAAAAAAAAATATGAGGCCTATTTTTTTTTTTTTTTTACAAAATGTGACTGGGTCTGGACTCTGGGAATGAAGTTATCAAGACTACTTTTATTAGGCCTATTATTAACCATTAACTAGTTCAGGGTTTTTAAGCAGGTTTTCAGAAGAAGAAAAAAAAAGAAACATAAATATTGTAAGAAACTTTCACTTTATTCTGTACATCTGTGTACACAATGAATGTCGGCCTAATTAATAAAATCCGAGGGAGTAAAACTAACCGATAGCAAAGCAACTACTGGCCAGTGTGTGCATGTCTATGACTAAACACTCCACTCCAATAAGCAGACTTACTCCCCGCGATATTTTTCGTACAATCCCAAATGTGTGTATATATATAATATGCGCAATTTCCATAATAATTAAATATACATTAATTTGGAAGTTCACTAAACGCACGGACCTTGTAATTATTACATAATAAAAGTATCAGTACTAATAATATAGAACCACCCGGTTTCCGGCCTCAAACCTCCAGTGTTCGACGTCTTCTCGCCGTGTTTATTAAATTATTTTAAACAATTATCATGATTATACTATATCTATTAGATCACTATTTCACTTATAATATATCTTACCTACTTATGGAATGATAATTCACTCCCTTTTCGCCTGACATTGAATTAACCAAAACAACAACAACTCTCCGGCATGTTGATATATGCCAACGTAGGCTAAATCTTCCCGGTTGTAAAATGGCTGCCAACCTCCATAGTCAGCAAATCACGTCACCACCATACACTCTAGTCAATATATACACCTCCATGGTTTAAAATGATCCGTTTTGTAATAAAAGGCATTTTAAGATGTTTTATTCATTTATTCATAAAATAACATTTTATCTCGAAAAAACGGAATATGGTAAGCTCTGAAACGGAAAATAATGGAATTAAAAATACTTAAAACGGAATTTGCTATTTTCTGAAACAGAAAATCATCACCCCTAGAGAGTGGCAGGGAATGGGAGATATTATACAGATGGATACTATACAGAATTGACTAGAGCATAAAGTGGGTTACAGATAATTGTACAACATATTTGCAAGAGAAAAATCTGAGAACTATGTCTTGGTCTAGTTACCAAAGTGGAATTGGATGAAATATTGCTCTCACAGACCTCTGCCCAACAAGGATACACACAGAGATATCATAGATATATCTTCAAGATAAAGTCCTTAAAGTATTTCGAGGTACTGGAGTGGTTCTGTACATGAAAACAGTGGAGCACAAAATTAGAAAGATAATTCCCTAAATAAATAGTGGAAACATGCTCTGAAATGGAGCATTCTGTAGGTATTTTTGGTGATCTGCTTAAAAATGAAACCTTAAAGGGACAATACAACAAATATATTAATGGGACAAAACGACAAATACCAAATATACAATAAATACAAATACAGTGGACTCTGTCAAATCCGACATCGTATGGGATCGTTACAATATGTCGAATTATGCAGAGTGTCGGAATACTCAGTTTTCTCAAAACCGGAAGTATTATTGTAACTTTGAAAACCGGAAGTATTATTATAATGAAGCTTCGAATCCCCAGAACGTTATTCCCTTTAAAAATGATAAATCTTTCTGTACATTCAAAATTTTATTACATTAATTTTTATTTCATTTAACATGCGTAGGAATTTTGAATAGGTCAAGTCTGTCGTTAATTTATCTTCTTCATCGTCTTTGGTGTCACGTGTTCATTGATAATCTGTCTTTCTATGTCCAAGTCGTCGTCACACAGTTCGGATAGATTCGTAGGGTGAACAAACTTAGGTATTCAGGTTCAATCAGCATGCACAAAGAATGTTTCCAACAGGTGCTAGGAATATTTTTAGGACTGTGAATAATTTGTGGGAAAATTTGTGGGTATTCTTGAGTATTTGTCACAACTGTCTTACAAAAGATTATAAAATTATCAAAGTAATCAACAAAGACCTACGCGAGCGAGTTTTAATCTCACCGATAATTGATTGGTGATTGCTTGTTAATCTTTTGTGGCTTCACACCCACTGATTGAAGGTCAGATTATACAGTGTTGATTCAATGGAAATTCGGAATATTCAGAGTACGGATTACTAAAAGATTTTTTGGCTGACATAATAAGGAAATAAATCGGGACATGAAAATGATGTCGGATTTCACAGAGTGCCGGAGTATTCAAAGGTCGGATGTGACAGAGTCCACTGTATACACGAATAAAACTACCACAATGGTTGTCAGAAAGTTTTATTTCTCTAATTATTCAAGAAGACAAAAATGTACCAAAAAGGCCGATTTTGAGCACTTTTCTATAAGCTTTATATTTTAAGTTTGTTGCATTCCAGTCAAGCAATAACTTCAATGGTAAAATTATTCTTATTCTAATTAGAAATAGACCAAAACCTGCCGAAAAGAATGTCTGCATATACCATATACCAACTAAATAAATATATTCTCTTCAAAAAAAGTAGGGATATTGAAATGCAAATACCTATGCAGGTTGTGATATGATAAATAGTCATGGACACTTGACATGCTTTGACAGTATGTTCTCAGATGAAGAACTTATCGCAGCAACAGAACCACTGAGCTGAATGTGCGACACGCAATAGCGCCATACACGTGGGAGGGGTTCATTGTCAAATTTGACACTTCAAGGAAGGTTTGATGAAAACTGCCACTTGCTGGTTTATCCTATCCATGTTTGCTTTCCTATCGGTTCTTGCATAAGATTTTTTGTTTAACGTATCTTTGCTTTAGTGTGTTACATTTAATTTGATCAGGAGACGTCAATGTCAACCGACAAGAACTGACCCTAGTGCAGCAAGAGGAGTGGGTCCCAAATCGCGATTGGACGGTTGATTATGAGCATGCCACGGCGAATTGCTGAATGTCTGAGGATTGGTGGAGCAATTACTCATTATTAAGAAAAAAATCAAAAACGCCCATTTTCACTTTTGACAGTGTATCTCTTTGCGCGTGAAATGGGGCCATCAGATAAGCCGCCGATATGAACTGTTTATGTTCAAATGTAGGCAATTGGCCTGTTATTAACATACATTGGTTACCTCTAATAAACATTTCTGCAGTTTTGTATTGTTTCTGAATATCCCCAACATTTTTTTGAAGAATATATTTGCTTAACACTATAAAACCATCCGAAGCAATTCTACTTACGGCAACAAATATCATAGTACATACATGTACCAATTTATTTTTTTTTTCAAATCAGTGCTGGGCTAGAAGACAACCACCAGCTTCATCAGACGTGTCAAATCCAGAATTTTAGAAAAAGTGTGATAAAAGACATACATGAAAATCAAAATTTTAACCTTAAAATGAATTTTTCCTGTTCAGTCCTTTATATAGTGACATCAAGCTGGAACCACTTCAGCTTGTCACTTCTGGTCCCTAGGGGGTGTCATGGCATAAGTTTGATCCAAAACTTCAGAACCCATTCTTAGCATTTTTTTTATTTTTGCCTCCCTGGTTGTACGTGAAAAGGAGTAGGGTCGCCTATCTTTAAACAGTTCAGTTGCCATCAAATGCCTTACAATCTGACTACTAATATGATCACCCTGCACAGAACGGGTTAATGAAGACAACATAGAGCAACAGTGCGCTATTAGAGAAATGTTGTCCAGACAGCTGTGCTACACCCTACTCTTATTTTGAATTCCAACTGCCAAAGGCTCTTTTACGTGTACACCAATGTTTACACAGGTCCTGAGTTTTTCATGCCATCCAAGCGACTAGACATTGTCCTTGTCAGGCCTTCCGTCCTGCTCAAATGACAAGGAGGGGGGGGAAAACATGCCGAAAAAATACCAATGAATTTTCTAGGCCAATGCTGGGAGTGAACCCGAAACCCCCTGGTTAACGAGCCAGAGTCTTACACGCTTTAACAAAACATCTGATAGTACACATCAATAGCAACATTTATCCTGGTTAAATAAGACTAACAACAATATCCCTTCAAAACAAGCCAGGAACATTTTTGTTTTTACTCTGATTTAGTTATAAACGATTTGTATTAATCATCGCACAATCAACTGTGTTTTAACATTAAAAAAAAAAATGAGATAAAATCTATTGTCTTTAATCAGTAGCAATCATTATTCCTTTTATCAGTTACTTTTTTTTTTCAAAGCTCATCGATCAATGTTCTTGTCAATCAACATACAACAAACGTGGCCTAATTACACAGTTTGTCACTTGCTACTGTATTTTTTTAAGTTCAGAAATTATATGATGATTGTATTGTATGACCAATGTCTAGGTCATTTTTAATTCGATTTTTAATTTCAAATCTATATTTTAATATTCATTAATGCTTGGTTAGTCATTAGTGCAGACAAAATGAAATGGGGTTTAACGTCCTACTGTTTTGCTCCGACTGGGCTAATAAAGACGGGCATATGCCATTTTAAATTCCAACTGCCAAGGGATCTTTAACGTGCACACCAATGTGTACACGGGACCTCAGTTTTTCATCCCATCCAAACAACTATACGTTGTCCCTTGTCAGGCCCTCGGTCCTGCACCACTGACAAGATTGCGATGAACTTTCTTGGCCAACGCAGGGATCGAAAACAGGACCTCCAGGCTAGTGAGCCAACATTCTACCCACTGAGCCACCATGGCTCCCTAGTGGCAGATAGTAATTAATCTGTCAATTTAAACTATGACAGGCTGGCAACTGAAGTGGTTGATCTGTTAAGTTTCTATAACCATTGTTATATCAATACTTTTATATTAACTAATTTATATAAAGATAGGTTGCCAGGCAACAAAACATATGCCCACAGCAGCTAAATCGTCCGAGCAATCGACACGGGTTGTCACATATACTGAGCGCCATGGAAAACGCGTCACTTTTTTTCCCAAATATTTTATTACTAGGTGGTTTTGTATGTATAATATTATGCAATACTATGAACTATTGTTCCACACAATGCTCCCAAACGCAAAAAATATCGGCCCGTGTTCACAAAAAAAAATTGCACGAGATGCACATGAAAAACCCAATATTCACGTGCAGCATTGTGTGTGAGCCCTTTTAAAGCATGTTTTCAACTTAATGTGCAGTACATGAACTGTGAAACGTCAATCTGTCATAATTTGTTGTTGGACGTGTGAAGGAATTGAGCTAGAGATGCCGAGACTTACTGAAAATCAACGGAATGAAGCCATGGGAATGTCCAGGGCTGGCATGTCTACACGTGCTATTGCCAGACACTTCAATTGTCATCAGTCCACTATTGTAAGGTTGGTGGAACGTGTTCGAGTTACTGGATCAACACGTGACAGTCAACGTCCTGGTACACAATGCGTTACAACCAAGGCTCAAGACCGCTACATCCGGGTCGTTTTAGTATGGACTACCTGGCTGCTAACAACATCAATGTCTTGGACTGGCCAGCCATGTCTCCGGACATGGCACCGATAGAACATGTCTGGGATGAGATTGGACGTCGCCTGTATCAGAGACCACAGATGCACACCATTGCTGCTTTAGAAGCCACTCTTGTCCAAGAATGGAACAATTTGCCCCAGGCCTTCTTTCAAACATTAGTAAATTCCATGCGACGTCGCTGCACAGCGTGCGTAAGAGCCCATGGAGGACACACACGCTACTGACATCTGTGTCGTACTTTTGGTTTTCCCCCTCTGACTTTGTACCGTTGATTACAGATTAAACATCCATAAGTGTACAAATGTGTTGTTATTGATGTGTTCCCATTTGAATATTGTTCACAATAAGAAGCAAAATAAATAAAGATATGTTTACAGGATCATTTTGTTATATGAAAAATTAAGTGATGCGTTTTCCATGGCGCTGAGTATATTTATTCTTTTGTAGGTAATTAGGAGAATTAATAGACAATTTTATACAGATGACATTATAATTTTCGTTGTTTGAAGGTTCACAAGGTTCTAAAAACTAAAACAAGGGCCGTAACTCTGGAAGCAATCTACAGAAATTGTTCAAATTCGACAGGCTTTTTTCATTTTACTAATTCAAATAATGCATATAAATTTCATACAGATCAGATGATAACTTTTGTTGTTCGAAAGTTCACAAAGTTCAACAAAGTAAATCAAGGGCCATAACTCTAGACGTAATTGACGGAAATTGTTGACATTCGATAAGCTTGTTCGTCTTCATTTCACTAATTTAGGTGATAACTGAAACTCAATAGGCGTGTTCGTTTCACTAATTTAAAGATACATTATGGGAGATTTTAATACAGAGTTGGCCATTCTTGCTATAACAGTTCAAAAATAGATGATGAAAGAAGAATATATTGAAAATTTCAGTCAAATTACTTTATTCTGAACAAAGTTATCACTATTGTAATTTTTGACTAGAAATGGGAGTCAATTCTCTCTTCACCGTCTCCGAGAATAGACAATCGTTTGATTAACAGGCGTTAAATCCACCTACATAATCTCGATTATAAAGTAACGTTTTCATTGGCTGGGGTTGCAATTCAATTCGTATCACATTTATTTTTACTACAAATTAAAAATAAGACTTTTAATATATAGATAAGAATGGACCAAATCAATGAGGCATAATTATAGCCGACTTTTTGTGCCTGCGTGTACTCTTGTACTGTAACTGGTAGGCCTGCGTAACTCCCGAACAGTGATCCAATGGAGCTGCAATTCAACTGGGGTGCTGTTAGCTGCGATGTTTATCAATTTCTATAATTTTTCTGTAAACGCAAGTGACAAAAGAACGCAGCCTATAATACCGACATCCAAACTCTCATTTTAACCACAACTAAACATAATATCAAGGCCGTATACATGTATATCGAACTTTCAATCAAATTGACTGACATGCGGCCTCGCTCAACAGCGGTCTCGCTTCGTACAATCTATCATTTAGCCTCGATCTAAAATTATTTCCGGGAGTATGACGTCAAGGTAACGGTTAATCTCCGCTTACGACGCCATTTAAGAATTTAATCAATCAACGAAATCAAGTTTAAATCCGAGCCGAATCCAAGCCATCCGTGGGTCTACAGAGTTGATTTTGTGCTTGTTGTGTAAATAAAGATCTAATTTATAATTTCTATGACATCTGAAGCCTAAATAAAGACTTGCAATAATCAGATTTAGCTCTTGCATAATGTATGTTTAAATGATACATATAAATTTCATACAGATCGGATAATAACTTTTGTCGTAAGAGCATTTACAAGGTACAACAAAGTTTAACAAGGACCATAACTCACGGTGTAATTAACTGAAATTGCTGAAATTCAATAGGCTTCTTCGTTTCACTAATTTAAATGATGCATATCAATTTCAAACAGATCGGATGATAACTGTTGTCATTAGAGCGTTCACAAGATTCAACAAAGTGAAACAAGGGCCATAACTCTAGATGTAATTAACGGAAATTGCTGAAATTCAATAGGCTTCTTTGTTTTACTAATATAAATGATGCATATACATGTAAATTTCATACAGATCGGTTGATAACTTTTGTCGTTAGAGCGTTCACAAGGTGCAACAAAGTGAAACAAAGGCCATAACTTCAGAAGAAATTAACGGAAGTTATTGCAATTAAATAGGCTTCTTCATCTCACTAATGCAAACAATATATATCAATTTATCAATCGGTTGATAAATGTAGTCTATAGAGTGTTCACAAAAAATTGTGGACGATGGACGGACGGACCGACGGGGGCTACGGCAATATACGAGCACATTTCCATGTGGGCGTATAAAAAGACAAATGTATGTAAGATGGATCCAATTTAGGGAACCTGTATACTAGTTAGAGGTCCAATATATAGGAAATTATAAGCTATTGTTATTTTCTCCTGAAATAAACTGTTGAAGATCCATTCCAAGAATCTGTATTCATTTCTGATACTTAGAGAACACACGTCCATGAGCTACATTCCCTGAAAGTCAAAGGGTGTTAATTGTGCATCAGAATTTAAATGTCTGATCATTTATCTTTAAAGTGTGTGACCTATTAGGTAAAAAAAACAGTTTAATCCAATTTAATTTTAGATCCACACATAAAGTTAATATTATGATATCTGTTTTTTGGTTCAACATATCAATTTTAAGCCAAAGTTAGTAAACAAGTCCATTTCCCTGGAATCTTTTGAAACCAAATGTTTATTATATACATTACTACTTGTCCCCATCACTAATTGAAATAACGAACCAGTTGAACCTAATTCAATACTAGATTTTGACCTAAATCAAAGAGGTTTAGCATCTTAAAAACTGCTGCTTGTCATTTCACTATGTTCGGGACATTGTAATTATTCTGGGATTTATTCATACTAAATAGATTAAGCATTCTCTAAATGTACATTATTAATATTTAAGAAAAAATCAATCTATCGATGATATAGAATTGTTGCCCTCAGATTTAATCAGATTAAAAAGTGGTTTATCCAAAGTATTTAAGACTTTCGGTTTCAGTAGCTTATTCACCAGGTATATAGCCTTAAACCAAATTGGCACAAAAATTTGGTAAAAATGGGCATGACTTTTGGTCAAAAAAATCAAAACAACCATTCAAATATATGTCATTCAATATAAATCCAATGATATATTAGCATATATTTTGACCAAATTTGGCCATTAGAACAAAGTAAATTTTGGATTACATCTATTTATATCATCTGCAGAAGATACCAAATGTTGAGTAATATTTAATTCATCATATCTTTGTAAGATACTGAATGGAATTTAACCATTTACTTTTTGAGGAGAGAGAGAAAAATTGTTAAAGGTCGACTTAACACAAACTAGGTCATTTCGGGACTACGGTTCAATGACGGCCGTTATGATCTAAAGCGCAGAGTTAGACCTTTTGGCCACGACCCTAAAATGATGAATGTCTGCCTTCAATCTATTATCAGGGTTCTACATTATGGTGAAAAACATGCTATACAATTTATTTCTTCAAACGGGTAAAAAACCAAAATGCAATATCTGTATAAAATTAGTTCAATTTGACAATTAATGCTTACTATCACTTCTCTTTGGTTATGTGTACAAAGCAGTGGAGTATATTACCTGGGCCCTTATTCACGAAAACTTAAACTAAGATACAATCGAAATTTTAAGAAATACTGCAATTCGATTGGCTGACCAGTAAAATCAATTTGCATATATCCAATTTGCATATTGGTTAGCCAATCGAATTGCAGTATTTCTTAAAATTTTGATTGTATCTTAGTTTAAGTTTTCGTGAATAAGGACCCAGGGCAGTAGCAAATAATAATTTTGTGTAAGGGCCTGTGAGGGATTCAATATCGTGATAGTTGCTGCATTAAAAAAATTGCAATATGCAGCATATTCTTATTAAAGCATGTCATTTCTAGAATGTCACAGTTCCATTTTGGAAAGCAGGTTTAGAAAGGATAACAGTAAGTAAGACATATGCATGACTATACAGAAGACTTCGGTGAGCAAAGTTCTCCTTTAAATTAGCTTACATAAAGCCATAAAAATACTGTCTCGACTGACAATGGCGTATGTTGGCTTCCTTAATATTGTTTGCGGTATTTTAGTATTTTTCTGTTAAAACATTGTTATAAACATTCTCTGAGAGTATTTAATAATTGGTCAATACGATGCCTGAATCATTGCAGGAATACAGTTAGTCTTGTTTATCGATAGAAATGCACGTGTTAGTTCGAGTCGTATAACCCTTCTACACTTTGACTGAGACAGACTTGGCGTAAAAACCAAGGCAATATAGCGCTGTTATAAATTGTTAAGCCTGCAGTGATGAATGAATGCACGTGCATGAATAACTGTATATTTGCACTCACCGCTTAATCCTGCACCAACAATAACCACATCGGCCTGCTTTTGGCTCATTTTCCTTTCCGACAACGCCCAAAAGGTGAACAATTATTATCAAATCCTTTTACTGCCTTGATCTACTACCGTTGCTGGATGTATCAAACTGTCAGCTTGCTCGAGCGATATGTGATCACGTGACCATACTATACAAAGCCAACAGCTGATTTAACGTTTATCGATTAAGATTAGGCTTGTGTAATCTATTTGTCCTTGTAGATGAAAAAATAGTTTAATTAATAAGTTCGGGACATGTGAAGATAAAAAAAAAAGCACTTAATATAAATATAAATTCAGTTATCTTTAGCCTGCACTGTTAATCTGCTAACGAGATCTCTGATTTTGGTTACTACCGTATGACTAAGCATTTCCCCGCAATCTTTTCGTCTGGCAATTTAGCAAAAACAAACAAACTTGTGTTAAGATTATCTTATCGTGTTCATTAATATAATGTGTTACGAGAAAATAGTGCGTAAATTAATAATCGATGAAGGCCTTTATAGCTTGTATAACACTTTTATTTTTTCTGTATGGTTTGTTGTGCAGTTATTCCGAATGTATGTTAAAACATAGGATATAATATATAATCACTGTGATTATCACTGTTATTTATTGGAGAATATACATTGATTACATATTTTCCCGATGTATATTGTATTTTCTGTTTTATTGAACAATATATTACACAGTAGGATATTTCACGATAAATAAACTAGGGCAGTTGTTCTCAACCTTTTTTTGCTAACGGCAAACCTTGGGAACACACCTGGCTAAATATATATGAAAAATATTTGAATTTTGAATAGTAAATAAAATAAAACCAAGTACGAACAATCCAAACCATTAGACAAAATTCGAAGTCCTAAAAAAACGGTATAGGCAAAATAGTGTAATCAGCATATGGACTGGTCACCGTGTACAAAATACACGACAAACAGTGGTAACAGGTGTCCGGAAGAGTAAGCTTACCCTGCCTGGCGCCACACCCGCCATAGCTGCATCCAAACTATTAGGCGAAATCTCGGTAAAATAGCGTGATTGGCCAATGAACTATCGGTATGCAAAATGCACGTGATGAACAGTGTTAACGATGTAGTAGACAGACATTATCAGGGAGATTGTATATGCGTCAATTAAATATATCTAGAATAATAGCCGAGAGAGACATGTTTATTTACCAATCAAGTCAATATGACGCCCATAAAACTTTTTAAAGGTTTTAACAAGTTTAGTTCGCAAGTATCCCTGTAGTTGAAGCTTAGATGACAAATGCCTCGATCTACTTAAAAAATCAGAATAAAATGAACAAGCTCTCGCGTAACGAATTAGTTGAGACACAAACACTCCATAAGCTGGTGATATTGGAATGTTACTACCATGGCAAGTCATAGACGGCATACAACCGTAGACACGGACGTGTCATAGACACATAGAATGACTCAAACTGAATAAAGAAAAACTCAGCTATGAATTTATTAGTAGACACCAATGAATACTCAATTGAGATCACGTGGTTTTTCGCATTTTCTTGGTGTGCCGTTCAAAATTTCGCGGCACAATTAGGAAGACCTTGTGCCACACAGGTGTGCCGCGGCATACTGGTTAATCACTGAACTAGGCTGTTATTCGTAACTCAAGGTTCTCTCTCTCTGATTTGGATGTTATTTTCGTTCCATTTATTCGGTTGGTCACTCGATTAACAGCTGAAGACATGCTTAGAGATACATTATTTAAGATTAGATAAAGAGATGACCGTTCTTGCTATAATTATAGTTCAAAAATAGATAATGAAAAATGATTATATTGAAAATTTCATTCAAATTACTATATATATGCTAGGCGAAGTATAACTGTTTTAAGATGTAGCGTAGATCGTTTATTGAAGCAACGGTACTTGACATCCTATGCTCTAGAGAGTTGATTGTTGGCTTGCCACGTGAATAAATGTCTAAATAATAATTTATATATTTGACGCAAAACTAAAAGAAAAACCTGCAATAGGCAGATTTAGCTCTTAGCTTACATAATGCATCTTTAAGACAAGCTCTTCCGCTTCCCCCATCCTCAGCCTTCGCGTAATACCCAGCATATTTCAGCATTAATTTCGATTAGGTACAAGGCCAGCTTGTGAGCCTACCAGATTCCTCGATCGTCGCGAATACAATGTCTCGCGCTTTCAAGCTAAAATGTCTAAGTGTGATAATCGAGTTGCAAAGTTCAGGATTCGTTCAATGTCAAAGTTTCCATGGTGGTCGCTATGTCACAACCTCTGATTGGACGCTACTGTTCACGTGTCTGCACATAACGTAGCTATAAGTTCGGGAATTGTGAAGTAATCTAGCAACGTCCAGATGTTGTAAAACTCGTAGTCGTTGCTTCAGGAACAGAGGTTGTAAAACTCGCAGTCGTTGCTTCAGGAACATGGCGCGTCCCTGGTCTGCGACATTAAGAATAATAGTACTCATGGCCTTGATTGAATGTCTGGTTAATCCCCCCCCCCCCTCCCAAAAAAAGCCTTTGAGTCATTTATTTTATCACGATTGGTAGGTTGACCAATCACAATTACTGAACGCGCCTTAAAAAATATGTCTTTACATCGAGACAGTGGCGGCGCCAAGGGAGCAGGGGGGCGGGGTCTGCCCCCCCCCCCTCGTCAATAATTTTAGGAAATAAAGAACAAAAAATTGTGGTTTGTTTCGGTAATCAATACTTTCTACGGTGATTAAGTGCTTTTTACGATCCTCAAAGTGTTTGGGTGTGGGTTCAACGCGGCAAGAATATTCATTCCGTTCGTTTGACAGTCAGTATCTGGTCAGCTCTATTTATCTCGACGACCAGTGTCTGAAATACTGCCAGGCTGTATTTCCGGCAGTCTGTTTCTCAAAATATCGTGGCGAAAATATTCATTCGCTTGATACTTTCACAGAGTTACTCTGTGATACTTTCCTCTCTGGTCTCATAAACTAGTGAATTGGCGACAGGCGGTATATGGTAAGCTCTATTTATCTCGACCATCGGTGCCTGAAATACTGCAGTTCCGGCAGTCTATGGCCCCTGATTGCACAAAAAAAAACGCGTTTTTAGCTTGTGGTCCATCTAGAGGTCACAATTTTTATCCGGGGAAACTTTTGAATATATCACGGTTACACACTAATGATGGTTGAGCTCGAATTTCGTGAAAATCGGACCAAAACTGCTCGACAAAATGGCCGCCCCTCGTACGCAAATAGTGTAAAAAGTATGGTATTTCAAGGTTGTGGACCCTGTGGAGACCACCATTTTGATCCCATTTTGGGGAAAATTTAAATTTATGTTTGTCACAAAGATCTTGGTGTGACACTATGGGGTCAGATGTGTCTATCCTGGCCACGGACTCCAAATAAGAGATAGACTGTGTCACCATCGTCTAGGACTTTCGTTGACTTCACGTTGTGGGATCAATTATTTCAATTATCATTTATCTGACCCTGGAAAACTATTTATGTGGTAACTATGTTTATATATCGAATACAGCAAACTACAAAGGTTAAATACAGGAAACTGCAATATCTAAGATAGTACTTTAGGAGTTATTAAAAATTTTGGATATTTAATATCCACAGCCTGAGTTCAATATCCTTTATAACTCAGACCTAACGGCTTAAACACTACATATTGTCTCTATCCCAGCCTCTCAGCCAAGGCGGCTGTGGATATGACGTTCCCCTAGGAACTCACGGATCATGTGTTCTCTACGGTCTCATCATGATGTCTGAAGGGAAATTTAACACCGCTCTTTCTTATACAAAATATAGATGTGTCAGCTATTATAGGGCGGGACGATTACCATTTTTGGGTAAGTGTTTCGTATGGGCACCGCTTTACGTCACCCTTATTCTGTTTAATTGGACTACATGTAATAGTACCTTACTCCCAGCAATGGATACTGACATAACTGTCGGTAAGTAAGTCTAAGATAGTAGTAGAATAATGCAAGCTACTTCATTACCCTAGTTTTCGTCACACATCATGTGGGTAGAGAATTTCTATATTATACAGAACACCTTTCTTAGAACTAAACTAAACCCTATAGTATTAAATTGGTTCCTTTCGATATTCGCGCATGTCCGAACTTCTTGAATTATGACCCTTGATTATTGTACGAAAAATCGCATTTTTAGGTTGTGGACCCCCCTAGAAGTCACAATTTGTATTAAATTTTAATAAACGTTTAAATATATCATCCTTACACATCAATGAAGGTTGAGTTTGAATTGCGTGAAAATCAGACCGAAACTGCCTGACAAAATGGCCGCTCCTTGTACGCAAATTTATAGTGTAAAAGTATGTAATACCAGGGTTGCGGATCCTCTAGAAGTCACAATTTGTATCCGATTTTGATGAAACTTAAAATATATCTTTATATCCCAAGTATCCCATTCCCTTAGATATGCGCGCATTTCAGACCATAACTTCCTGGATTATGCCCCCTGACTGTACGAAAAAAACACTTTTTTTAGCTTGATCTCTATCCATCTCTTGCAAAATGTGGGCGTATCTTGCCTGATAACCGCTGGTTTACTATACAGTTTAAAGATACTTAATCACTCTGACGTAGGAAATACACATAACGATTTTTAAAGAGTGACATAATTAAAATAACTGTAGACTCTTCTAATTACCGAAAATCACAAACAAGAAAAAAAATGAAAGGCGCTATGGCCCCTTTATTGCACACAACATTAAGCTGAAGGTAAGTGTTATGCTTAATGTGCATTACGCGTATATTCATAAGCGAGATGGCGGCTCGTAAGACGTTGGTGAACTAACCCAGGAGTTACATGTTCGATCCCGGTTTTGGCCGAGAAAGTTCATCGGGATTTCAGGCATGGTTCCCCCTTGTCGGTGATGCAGGACAGCAGGGCCTGGCAAGGGACAGCGTTTAGTCGGTTAGGTGGGACGGACAACCGAGGTCTCGCGTGCGCGTAAAAGAACCCATGGCAGTTGAAATTCGTTATAAGAGTAGGTCGTAACACAGTGTATGGAGTATGTCCGTGTTTATTAGCCCAGTCGGGGCAGAAAAGAAGACGTTTAACCCCTTTCCATAAGATGCTATTATCAATATTCAAATTCAAGGGCAAATAATGTGCTTGAAACTGATTATGTAATAAGATTAGTCATTCTCCCTTGACTTCAGGGTTAAATTCACGAAATGTCTTAACCTATATTTTTTATATATTATTCTGCGATCATCTTAATCTTTATAACCACAAAGAGGCCAAATTGTCACAATCAACTGAAAAAAAATATTGAAGGCGGTTGAGCCTGCAGATTTTATTCAAGGCCTGATCAAAGGAATCTATAAAATGGGCTGTAACGTCATAGGGGATTTCCCGTTTTCATTAGCCAAGTCGGTGTAGAACAGTATAAAGACGCTTAACCCCATTTCATTTCATTGGAGATTTACCTAATTTATGTCAGTTTACGTCCTAATAATTCCACCTCAAAATCATAAATATTCACCAACGCCTGAACGAAAGTGTCAATTCAAACCCTCTCCTTCGATTCTAAACCAAAATGTCAACACACAGGGGAAGAGAGTAGGGTACCGAAAGTGGGGAAGTAATCGATTACAAACGAGTTATTAACTCTCAATAATTATTTTTGAACTTACAACACGTTAATCGCACATCACTATGTTAACCTAGTCCAATCAGTTTTAGCCCGTTATCAACCTACAACACCTTATCTCGCGATTTCTGTGTTATCCTAGTGCTATTATGCTGTGTTTTAATAACCTTTTAAGTTATTGTGATATTATGCTGAATTACTTTTCAGTCAAGATCCTGTGTTATAAGCCCTTATCAGTTACATACAAGTGGTCTAATGGGTTTTTCTCCACCCCCCCCCCCCCCAGTTATCACTTTTAATTATGTATATTTTTGACCCCCCCCCCCCCAGTTATTAACTTTTAATAACATATATTCTCTGAACTTTAACACCTTGAATCGTGATTACTATGTTAACTTAGTATATTATTATTAGCCTATATTAGATCCTTCAAACCCTTGGATCAGTTTATTGTGTTATCTTAGTGCTATTATGCTTTGTTTTTATAACATTTTGTGAATGTGGTTTTATTTACAAGACCGTGTGTTTATAAACTCTATCTGTTATATACTGTTTGTTTAATGTATGGTTTCCCCCTAATCATTTTTCTTTTTCAATATCAGGGTGGTTTTAAGGTTCATGTACAACTATATCCTTGTCATCACACGGTGCTTTTCAGGTCTTTGATGTTAAATATGTCTGTTAATTGGTTGAACTCTTCTAATGATTAGTAATAAGAATGGTTTCGCATTGCACATATATATAGACCCTCAAGTTTACTAAATGTCATTGTGCTTGATAACGATAAGAGAATACTTATCGAAACATCGTGCTTGTGTATAATAAACCAGTGATTGTTGTCCCATATAACTGTATAGTTTTGAGTTATTATCTACTGATAAGGGAGACGTTTACAGACGAGTTATTATATCTACTGACAGAGAAACGTTTACAGACGAGTTATTATATCAACTTATAGAGAAACGTTTACAGGCGAGTTGTTATACCAACTAATAGAGAATCGTTTACAGACGAGTTGTTATATCTAAAGAAACATTTACAGGCGAGTTATTATACCAACTTATAGAGAAACGATTTATAATATCTACTAATGTAGAGGGGGTAAAACGTTACCTTTAAGCTCTGAACTACAACACCCATTAAAGAGGCATTATGGGAGATTAGGTAAAGAGTTGACCGTTCTCGCTATAATAGTTTAAAAAATGATAACGTAAATAGGATATGTTGAAAATTTAGATTTTACATTTTACGCTGACATTTATTACTTTAAATCTTCCTAGTGCTAAAACGGAAAATGTGACCTTTTGACCTCTGGGGTCACAAAGAATAAAGGTGAATTTTTATTGAAAGTGTGATTACTTTCGATCATTTTCAGCTTATTGTCATGATACAAGAATGACCGCGCATTCACTTTCAGTGCAGATAAACCCATTTGACCTTTGACCCCGGATATCTCGAAAACGCCCCAACGGCGGACTGATTACCACTCGGCATCGTATTCTACGCAAAATTTTACTCTAGAAAAGTTGGACAACCCCCCCCCCCCCCCCCCGCGCGAGACTGAGCCTCCAGACTAGTGGGGTATCTTAAATTAAATTTAACTCAACCAAACCCAAGTGTGAAGTGTCCTACATTCGCATTCGAACTTTCCCGTCCACATTCGACACATTTGCGTGCACTCCAGGAAACCCTTCCCTTGCCCACAAAGGGTGTCCTACCTCGCACTGTTTAACTATTGGAATTTAAAATATATTATAGTAGTCTTAAAATAATCGAATTAATGTATTGACGAGACATTAGACCCCCATCCCTCATGCCATTCCATTCAGTCTACTGTAGCTGTGTTCTATTTAAACTGCTTAATCATATTAAAGATGACATTAAGACTTGTTATCTCTTACTACATCACTCTGTCAACCCTGATTACATCAAGATTTATTTATAGAGCCAGTTAGGTGACGATATCAGTGCGGTATATATTCACCTTTATAATTACATTGCATGTCATGTCACAGCTCAGACAGAATTTGTCTCTGCTTGATATTATTTCTGTTCCAGCGTATTTACTTTTTATACGCCCACATTAAAATGTGGACGTATATTGCCGTCGCCCCCGTCCGTCCGTCTGTCCGGCCGTCCACAATTTCTTGTGAACGCTCTAACGCCAAAAGTTATGATCCGATTGTTTTAAAATTGATGAGATGCAGAAGCCTATTTAATTTCAATAATTTCCGTTTATTAGTTACGGCCCTTGTTTCACTTTATTGGACCTTGTGAACGCTCTAACATCAAAAATTATCATTCGATCTTTCTGAAATTTATATGCATTATTTAAATTAGTGAAATGAAGAATCCTGTTGAAATTCAGCAATTTCAGTTAATTACTTCTAGAGTTATGGCCCTTGTTTCGCTTTATTGAACCTTGTGAACGCTCCAACGCCAAAAGTTATCATCCGATCTTTCTGAAATTTATATGTATTATTTAAATTAGTGAAACGAAGAAGCCTATTGAATTTCAGCAATTTCCGTTTATTACGTCTAGAGTTATGGCCCTTGTTTCACTTTATTGAACCTTGTGAAGTTGTGAATGCTCTAACATCAAAAGTTATGCATTATGTATATGCATTATTTAAATATAGTGAAACCACGAAGCCTATTCAATTTCAACAATTTACAATAGTTATTTCTAGAGTTATGGCCCTTGTTTCACTTTGTTCAACCTTGTTAATAAATAAATGCTTGATTGATGAAAGTTATCATCCAATATGTATGAAATTTATATGCATCGTTAAAATTTGTGAAACAGAGGTTTATTGAATTTCAGCAATTCCGTCAATTATTTCTAGAGTTATGGCCCTTGTTTTACTTTATGAACCCCGTGAATGTTCGAATGACAAAAGTGATCATCCGATCTGTATGAAATTTATGTGCATTATTTAAATTAGTAAACTACTTCCGAAGTTGAGTCCCTTGTTTCAGTTTGTAAAACCTTGTGAACCCCCAAACAACAAAAATTATAATCTGATCTGTATGGAACTGTCTTGTAAAGGCCACCAATTACCTACAAAGGAATAAATATGCGACAACCCTGGTCGACCGCGCGGACGATTTAGCTGCTGTGGGCGGATGTTTCGTTGCCTGGCAACCTATCTTTGCTTGTAGTTTTGACAACCAAAACCTACAGATTTCCTTTGATTTGTAATTTCACTTACCTATTTCACCTACTATTTATTTATTTATGTATGCTGCATTTATAACAGGCGATAGGCATGGCGCTTAAACATACGGGGACGTTAATGTTTGAGGTATTTAACATAGTTTTTAATTTCTAATAATTATAAAAACTATTGGTATCTATCTCATGACAAAAATTAAGTATTTTAGTCGTGTGCTAAAGTTAGCACAGTTCCTGACTTCAGACTACAGACGATTCGAGAGTTCTGATCAGGGGGCACCGATGTATTCTTATTTCACCTGCAGCTCCATTATGGTGACAAGAATAGTAAAGGAATTAAGTTCAATGGAGAGAATTTTGCCATTTATCGCGAATATGTTTTACGTGCATGTCCATGTGTATATAATTTAGCGTTCAAGTAAAGTTATAAACATATAAACATATATGCTTATTGAAAGAATGTTTTATATCCAGGGGTTATATTATGTAAGCAACTTATACTGTATGAACTGTTTATAGCCTTCTATACATCACTGGAGAATAAAAATGTCGGCTAGATATTGATAATCAATGTAGGTTAATCGCAGAGAAACCCGACGACTGAAATTGATAATTTTGATCATGTACGTTGTTTTCATACAGCATGTACTGAATAAACCTCATTGTAGTGTCTGCTCTTCGATCTTCATTGGTTATCAATTACCAGGATATTGCGAATTATTGAGAGACGAGCAACAAGAGCCCGTGTCACGCTACAAGACTAGTTATGTCACTATAATATTGTAATCGAGGTATAGAATCTGGGTTAAACACTCTATATTAAAAATAAGCCCCACTCTGGCCCAACTATAATCAATCTAATAACAAATAAATTACAATTTCTATTTGTTTATTTATTCTGTGTTTTATAATTATTCGTATAAACACGCCACGTGATCTGAATGTCGACTTCTTGGATGTTGATGGAGTGGAAGATAAAAAAAAAACACAAAATAATTTTAATCAGAACAACTTTTAAAATCTCTTGTATATAGGGGCTTGTAACCCGTGGGGCTATATTTTAACCTACTAGCCTATTATGTGTGGTTTAACGATCGACATTAAGTAATATCGAAACAACACGAGGGACGTTAGTCCTGGGTGTTGTTTCAAACTTTCAATATATTACGCAATGTCTTAAGCTCGAGACCATTAAACAACTTAAAATACAGACACTCGCACGTGCTTTGTAATGAAATACGTCACGCGGGTCCAAAATTTCAAGTAGTGTAAATAATGTACGCTTGGCACGTTGCCCGTACTATTATTTGAAATAATGGTACGCCAACATCAAGGGATGACGTCACAACCGTATTTTAAGAGGAATTCACGAAAAAAACGAACCTGGCCACAGTGATCAGAAGTGAATATTCGCTATGCCGCTACAATCACTGATAGGGATGACATCGGTGCGGCTTAATGAGTCTCCAATATTAACTTTTTCCTTCTGCAAGTTAAATTCTAGAACATTTTTTAAGCATTAGAAAAATAAATAAAGGTGTTTGAAGTATATGTAGGTAAACCAGCGGTTGACAGCCAAGCTACGCCCACATTTAGCAAGAGATGAATAGAGAACAAGCTAAAAACAAAAGCGATTTTTCGTACAATCATGGGCCATAATCCAGAAAGTTATGCTCTGCAATACGCTAATATCGAAAGGGGCTAAGATCTTTGGGATATAAGTTGATATTTTTTGATATCAAAAAAGACGAGTAGGAGATTTTGTTTATCATCCAATCCCTTCTTACATGCACAAATAGATAAATATAAATCTTTGCTGTAGATTTAACTTTTACTGAACATTATGGCGTAGACATACATCATTTTTTGACAGCAATTCAACCATTGCAAAGTTCTTTATATTGACCCAGTGTTTCCATCAAGGTCAATTGAATAATAATAGTTCATTTTTAATATTAAAAAAAGTTACTTTTAATAAGAAATGAACTGTTCTTTGAAAATAAAAAAAAGTAGTTCCTTTTCAACTGACCAATCAAATTCATGTAAAGCGATTATGAAATATATCACACAAACGATATCTACTGTAGAATGTATTATTGGGTGACAAAAAGATATATATGGGCGTATAAAAATACTTCCTATTTAGCAAAGGCCACCATTCTGCTGACCGGACCCACACCCATTTCATCCAATCAAAGAGTGAAATTAGAACTCAGCTTTTTGAAAATTTGCTGTACGCACAAGCTGCCCCGAATAAACTCGAATAAAACGTTTATTTCATCTGTTTTAACATAACGTTTAAAATGTTTTCCATTCTCATGGTTCTGTGTACTAGGCAAATAGACCCTATATTTGGGTTTGGGGCTTGGAGGCATACAATGAAGGAGTTGGCACCAGGCATTACCAAACCTCTGAAAACCGCTGATTAAACAGAAAAAATAAAATTAGTTAAGTTCATCAATCTTATTACGATTACGTAAGTTATGTGAATGTATTCGTTTTGTATTCGCTGGCGTCACTTATAATTTTGGGAGGGGGTACTTTTCTAATTTGCTATCTAAATTCCTTCTTTAAAGCACATTGTGTTTAATTTAAACTACTATACTCTTCAAAAAAAGTAGGGAATATTGAAATGCAAATAACTATACAGGTTGCGATATGATAAATAGTCATGGACACTTGACATGCTTTGAGAGTATGTTCACACAGATGAAGAACTTATCGCCCCAACAGAACCACTGAGCTGCACATGCGACACGCAATAGCGCCATACACGTGGGAGGGGTTCATTGTCAAATTTGACACTTCAAGGAAAAGTTGATGAAAACTGCCGCGTGCTGGTTTATCTTTGCTTTAGTGTATTACGTTTAATTTGATCGGGAGACGTGTTCGTCAACGTCAACCGACAACACTGCCGGCCGTGGCACTGCAAGAGGAGTGGGTCAGATTGTCCCAAATCGTGATTGGACGTTTGATTAGGAGCATGCCACGACGAATTGCTGAATGTCCGAGAATTGGTGGAGCAATTACTCATTATCAAGACACAAATCAAAAACGTCCAGTTTCACTTTTGACGGTGTATCTCTTTGCGAGTGAAATGGGGCCGTCAGATAAGCCGCCCATATGAACTGTTTATGTTCATGTGTAGGCAATTGGCCTGTTATTAACATACACTGGTTACCTCTAAGAAAAAGAGCAGTGCATTTCCGCAGTTTTGTATTGTTTCTGAATATCCCCTACTTTTTTTTTCTTTTTTTTTTTGAAGAGTATATTAATTTGTTTGGAGCCGTCTATCCCGTTGCATTAATTTGGGTTAAAGTTATTTTGTTAATAAGACGTAGACGCTGGAATAATAATATTCTAAATCTTAAACTTTTCGGTTTTACTGCTACAGTATGCGGTACGTGCCATTATTTCCATATTTCACAAGTCGTGTCAAACGGTGACGGCATATTCTTATCTGTAGAGCATGCACAATAAATACTATCGGTGTAGACTGAAATAACCAGACGCCAGAAATTGCCATTCAATTCAGACTTCTGGCGTATTTCGCAGAGTTAAGATAGGTTGCCAGGCAACGAAATTAACATACGCTCACAGCAGCTAAATCTTCCGTGCGATCGACAAGGGTTGTTGCATATTTATTCTTTTGTAGGTAATTGTAGGCATTTACAAGACAACTTCATACAGAACAAATTATAATTTTCGTCATTTGAGGGTTCACCAAACTGACACAAAGGTCTTAACTCTGGAAGTAATTTACAGAAATTGTTGAAATTTGACAGGCGTTTTGTTTACTAATTTAAATAATGCATATGAATTTCATACAGATCGGGTGATAACGTTTGTCGTTTGTACATTCACAAGGTTCACAAAGTAAAACAAGATCCATAAATCTAGAAGTAATTGACGGAAATTGCTGAAATTAAATAGACTTCTTCGGTTCACTCATCTAAATGACAACTTTTGGTGTTTGAGCGTTCACAAGGTTTAACAAAGTGAAACAAGGGCCAACAACTCTAGAAGTAATTGACGGAAATTGCTGAAATTCAATAGGATTCTTCGTTTCACTAATTTAAATAATGCATTTACATTTCACAAAGATAGGATCAAACAAAGTGAAACAAGGACCATAACTCTAGACGTAATAAACGGAAATTGCTGAAATTAAATAAACTTTTTCGTTTCGCTCATCTAAATAATAACCTTTGGTGTTAGAGCGTTCACAAGGTTTAACAAAGTGAAACATGAACCAACAACTCTAGAAGTAATTAACGGAAATTGCTGAAATTCAATAGGATTCTTCGTTTCATGAATTTAAATAATGCACATAAATTTCACAAGGATCGGATGATGACTTTTTGGCGTTAGAAGGTTCGCAAAGTTCAATAAAGTGAAACAAGGACCATAACTCTAGACGTAATAAACGGAAATTGCTGAAATTCAATAGGATTCTTCTTTTTACTAATTTAAATGACGCATATAAATTTCATACAGATCGGCAGAAATTGTGGACGACGGACGGGCCGACGGGGGCCGACATTACGATTATATGTAAATCAGTTTATATACATTCATATTACATAATTATATGCATTGCGTCCCATTTGTGCAATTTCTAGGTCTCAAATATTAGCGATTAAGCTCCTTTAATTTCAAATCTTCTAAATTTGGAATTCGTTTGCTTGAAAAAAAAAACACCACTGTTGTACGCTTACTGGGAGTAATAATTAATAATAAAAAAAGGTGTAAGTTATAAAAATCCGTAATTAGGTGTATGTTTGATTTGCACCAATGAGTGTGATTTATTCAAATCTGATATTACAATATTTTGGATGTAATAGTCATCCGAAGGTGGTGTATCTGTAAGTCTGATAAATTTTGACAATTATTTTGACAATAAGACAGGGAGTAAACTGCCGTATTCTTTTTTTACTGTGTAACAATACTGAAATTTTCTCTCTGTCTTATTGTCAAAATAATGAGGACTAATTGGTCAGACTTACAAATAGAACAAGCTTGATAACGTTAAGAGCATGAGCATCGAAACGTCGTACTTGTGTATAATAAACCAGTGATTGCTGTCACATATAACTATGTTAGCTTTGCTATATATATGTGTCCAATCGCTAAACAGCAGTAAAGGATTAAGATTCTATAAGCATGAAAATATACCTGAAAATATTAAACCTTCATGATATGCATACTTGCAAATTTTGTTTAGTTACATCGAGAACGCAATTAATTTTTTTCCTTTCATAAGATGCTTTCTCGCTATCTCGAATTCAAGAACCATTAATTGATCCGTAGGTCATGTTTACGGAAGAACTCAACTTGTTGACGTAAGATAATTCAATTTCAGAAAAACGTCATGAATCAACTCTTCATTCAGTTTAGACCTCCTTAAATTACTTAGGCCTGTTGCTCCGTGTAATTGTATTACAGAAGTCTCAATAGATCGTTAAATCATCGTCGAAATAGATTTTTATCAGCAGAAGTACAACGATACAAAATTGATTAAAATAAGTTGATTCCATGTGCTGACAAATACATATCCAACCCAAGGTTTTATGTGGTATTATATAGGTACTATTAATACGAAGATAAAAGAAACATAACAAATTCGTCCAATTATCGATTTGTAAGATAAAGTCGTCTACTGTGACCAGATTGTCAATTACCACAACCGGAAATAAGAAGACACTTGGTCTCTGGGGAGTTACTGGAACGAAACAAATCACATCCTTTATGTCTCATTCTCAGTGGCGCCACTGTCTTCTCTTAGGTATCATACATGTAGAACTCATTTTCCTGAAGCACGCCCCACAGTGGTGAGTTGCCTGGTTGTCGATAGTGGTGGTATATTCGTTCGCTTGAAAGGAATCGGTAAAGACGGTTTCTACGCTTCAAGTGTTTTGGTACTATAAAGTCATTATCACAGGTTTGCAACGTATATTATGCATATTGAAAATATTAGAATATGATGTTTCAAACGATATAATATTGTTTCAAGTGTACACTGGGTATTACATTATATAATATATTTAAAACCATAAGAACCCATGTACAATAAGTATAGGGCCCAAGAGTAGGAAGTCCCCTGAACTATAAGTTTAGGATAACGTTGGTCTTCAACTCTATGAATTTGGGGGTCCACTGCTGAGTTTGGCCTAGGGTCCAAAGGTAGGTTAATCCGACCCTGCAATCATGCCTGTAGTATTGTATACCACTGGGGATAGCGAGGATTCAGATTTAAAGTTACGTTGGTTTCTACCATGCATTTCACACTTCTATCTGTATGTGTCTTAAGACAGATAAAGTTACCAGTCAGTCCGTTCTTCCTGGAGTTTGTTTAATACTAGTATGCTTTATAATATAAACACCCTCGGTTGACTTTGAGATTTAACCATTTGGCAAAGCTATGTGTGATCTTGATTTGAACGGAACTGTTATGTTAACTACTTGTATAGTATACAGCAGACTCATTTAAGCTCGGGAGCCACGGTGGCTAGGTGGTTAAGACGCTGGTTCGCTAGCCTTGAGGTCGGGGTGTTCGATCCCTGCATTGGCCGAGAAAGTTCATCCCGATTTTCCGGCGTGGTTTCCCCTTGTCAGAGATGCAGGACGGGGGCCTGACAAGGACAGTTGTCTAGTCGTTCGGATGGGACGAAAAACCGAGGTCCCGTGTACACATTGGCGTGCACGTAAAAGATCCCTTGGCAGTTGGAATTCGATATAAGAGTAGGCCGTAGCGCCGCTGCCCGGGCAAAATTTCCCTCATAGCACACTGTATGGCGTATGCCCGTCTTCATTAGCCCAGGTTAGGAGCAGAACAGTAGGACGTTAAACACCAGTTCATTTCATTTCTATCAACGAGGCGTTTTGTTATGACAGCTGAAACCATATTGTTATGTTGAACGCTGGTGACAATTTACAGCCACACGTATGCTATGCTTTATCGAATAATTGAGTTTTAATTATTATCTGCCGATGATATCATACAACTGCGATTTGTGTGAATATTTTGTCAACAGTGCATTTTCGGGCAATTTATTTTAAAATTTAAAAATTGGCACACGAATCGCGGGCTAGTATGCTTTCGAGCGCCATTTGGAATGAAGCGACTCGATCAACGAGGCTAAACAGACCCCACAGGTGAATATACTACCGGTAGAGATCAGAATAACCAGATGCCAAAGACTGACATTCAGTTTGTACTCTTCGCGTATTTCTTCAAACATAACAGACTAGAAATTACAGTAAAAACTACGGAAGACCAATAGGGTCAATCAAATGAAAAAAAAATATTCTGATTATCTTGTAACTACAAGACACCTATCTTGTAACTGTCTTGTAATTACAAGATAGCTATCTTATACATGTAATTACAAGATAGCTGTCTTATAATTACAAGATAACCATTTTATATAACTATCTTGTAATTATTTTTCGTACAACCATGGGCCATTATCCAGGAAGTTATCGTCTGAGATATTGGGGATATAAAGATATATTTTAAGTTTCATCAAAATCGGATAAAAATTGTGACTTCTAGGGGTCCAAAACCTTGGTATTACATACTTTTACACTATTTGTGTATAAGGAGCGACCATTTTGTCAGGTAGTTTCGTTCCGATTTTCACGAAATTCGAACTCAACCGTCATTATGGTGTAACGGTGATACATTTAAACGGTTTTTTAATCGGATAAAAATTACAATTTTTCGTACAATCAGGGTCCATAATCCAGGAAGTTATAATCCGATATGAAATTGTGACCCCTAGAGTGTCCACAAGCTAAAAACGTGATTTTTCGAACACTCTGGGGCCATAATCCAGGAAGTTATGGTTCGATACATGCCAATATCAAAAGGAACCGAGATTTTTGGGAGATAGGCCTATATTTCAAATTTCGGACGAACGTACAGGGGCGACGGCAGTGTAAAATCAAAACAAACAAAAATAGCCCAAAAATCAAAACTTTAAGAAATTTTTCAAAAACTATAAATAGTGTTCTGTGGCCTATGAAATTGATGAATCATGATATTAATAAATGATATCAATGCGTGTATGAAGTTGGTTGGAGTATGAAGTTAATGAGAGTATGAACTTTATGATTTTAATGGAGGCATGACAATAACGTATGATATTAATGGGAGCATGACATGAAACGGCGTTGGCCTAGCTAGTCGATAAATCAGTGTATGGCGACCTCTAAAAAAAAAAACTTCTCCGTATCTTGTAATTACAAGATAACCATTTTATGTAACTATCTTGTAACTAGAATTGTTTTTTCTTTTTTTGTTCATTTGATTGACCCTAATGGTCTTTCGTAAAAAAACAGATACAATTGAATGTAAATTTTTTTTAATATACATCCATATTACATTATTATATATGCGTTGGGGAGGGGGGGGGTACTCGATTGAACATTCCGGAATTGAATTCTCTCAATCCCAAAAATAGTGACAATCGAGTGAAAAGGGGTATTTTGGGCTACAACGCATGCGTCGACTGGATAAGTAAATATCTCAACCAACTATGCGGCCGAAACATATTCGCTGTGTTTAATTGCGTCCCGATTCTACTCACACCACCTCCGTAGCGGGCAGAACTGTGACTTGATAGCAATTCTGTCAATTCTCGACGTTCTGGACTGTGAATCGAGCATCCCCTAGGTGTCAAAGAATAAGGATTTAGCTCCTTTAACATATTGTAAATTTAAACTATTGTGTAATTAATTAAAAATAACCATCGATCACAGCTTTGTGAAAAAATCGTTTTAGTTAGTTACTGATTCATTCTGAAAATTCGGGTGACAAAGAAAATTTTCGAGCGAATAGCCTCAGCTCCCCCAACAAACTTTGTACAAATGCTATGAGAAGCTCCAACATGGGGAAAGGGGAATTGACATTCACGGCTGCTTTCAATCATCCAAATACAGGTTAGTAAAGCTGGTCCTTGGGACTGTAATCTGACGGTTATCTCGTAATGACCAGCTTGTAAAAAAGGTTGTTCTAGTTTGTATCTGTAATTGGGATGACGTTTTACCTCTATGGCCTTAATCTCATTATATGTCCAAACAAACGTTAATAACAATTTATAAAATGGATGAAAAGTGTAAAAAAAAGAATACTGCAGGATATGTTCACTTCTGTTTGGAACCAAATCATATTTCCAAGTTAAATTGACTGATTCAATACTATGAAATATATCGATGACACTACAAACATCATAGTTGTAATACTTTCAATAAGTTACAAGCTGTGATATAATAACTCCAGGGTGCCAAAATATATGATATCATCGTGAGAAGCTGTTGATACCAATTGGCTTCAAGCATATGAACCTATCCGGTTGAGATGGGTAAAGATGAAAGGAAGATGCCTTTCAACGTTTGCTTCCATTTGACCAGAGGCAATGAACGTATAGCAAGTAATTGTCGACTATACTTATTGATCTCAGAAAAACGATTTTGATAATGCCATAAACTACACAGACAAAATATTGATTATAAAGCAGCGTTTACACAGGCAACCACTGAATACAGAGAAAGTCTTGATACGTAGACCATGTTTTTAAGAAACGGTAACCAAAGATTTTCCGATACCAGATCTTTAAATGCCACCGAAGTATTTAATGTTGGGGGTATTATGCAAACATCTCCTAATGGTCAAGAATTAAGTAGGAACAACCATATAACATAATAGTTCACGTCTCAATACAAATAGGAATATTGCTGGAAGCTCTAAAACTATATATAAATCTGACGACAATTATTTTTTCTTGTGATTTGGTCTCAATTCTGTGTCCTAGGTAACGGTTTAGTATACTGAGCCTGGATGTGCCAGACGGCCAACAGTCATTTTTATAAGCTACAGTTTTTAACATATTTTTTTCAATTTTGGTGTGAAGCATTGGGATTAAAGAGTATATGAACTCTATTCATTGCCAGTGTCCCTCTACTTTCCATTTAGTTATGCCCCTTGCCCGAGCACATTGGGGATACTCGATTGAACCTTCCGGAATTAAATTCTCTCAATTCCAATAAAATAGTGTCAATCGAGTGGAAAGGAGAATTTCAATGTACAACGAATGTGCCGACTGAATAAAAAAATATATCAATCAGTCATGACAGCTGAAACATATTTTTACCTAAAATACGCCACGATTCTACTCACACCACCTCCTTTGCCGGGAATGGCAGAACTGTGACCGGGATGAATTCCGTATCACTGGAGTGCAATTTTGTAAATTCGGGAAGTTCCGAACTGACAATCGAGCATCTCCCCTCCCACACCACCAACCAGTGAAAACAAAAGTGGCAATATTTCTTATCATTTGGTGTGAATCATTGCATGATTTGTACCTTTAGACTACGGGCGAAATTTCTATTTGCAATCCAGTAGATGTAGATATTTCGAGGCATAATGTTAACTGCAATACAAAAATAGTTCAGTTAATAAGCTTTAAATGTTATTATAGTCTGTACATTACCTCAATTTGAAAATATAACTAGTTAGCACGACATTGGGAAACTTTAACACAATATAAAACAGTACAATAAACTGGAGAGATTCCAGATCTTATGGGGATACTCAATTGAATGTTCCGGAATTGAATTCTGTCAAACCCAAAAATAGTGACAATCGAGTGAAAATGGGAATTTGGGGCTAGAACGCATGTACCAACTGTATGAGAAATTATATCAACCAACCATGACAGCTAATACACATTCGCTCAGAAAAAAGTAATTTGACTGAATAATGTTCAATATATTCATTTTTCATTATCTATTTTGAACTATATAGATCGACCAGCTCCTAAATCTTACATAATGAACCTTTAATTCTAGTAAAGAAATCACTATATATAATTTGTGAAAATAATCTATAAACTAAATATTGTGCACATCCTGCGCTTCTCTAGACTTGTTTTAGAAACGTCCCATGGAATCAAAATATCGAGGAAATGCTTGCGGCTGACATAAACGTTTGGTAGATCAGCTGCAAATCCTCCCTTCAAATAAAAATTCAAAGATTTTAGATTCCTATATACTGAACAGCTAATCATTAGTTCTCGCAGAATGTTTAACATCGTTTGGTTTGATAGCATGGGCTTGGCGACACTGTTTTGTACACGCGAATTGAAATCTTGTCATATGATGTACGATAAAATGTCTAATTATCTACACATTCTCAAACTGAAGTGAAAAATCAATGTTAATCTTCTCATTGATGGAGGAATCATGCTATCATTAATCAACAAGTTCTAAATAGACTTCACACACACGATCACTGCTCGATAGACATTAGCTTAATTGCTGACATCGCGCTTTAAGGTATTTCCTTTACCTTCGAGAGGTTGGTTCCTGAAATCAGATATTGATTAATTTTTTACTCGGTTAAAGCTAGCTACGAAAACGTAGCTAAAAACGTTGAGATATACTAAAGTGCTTGTTTTTGCTAAGATTGGGTGCCTTTAGTTCCATGTAGCAAACTCAGTTTCTTTATTAATGCATGTAACTTCTTAAAAATAAGATAATTTTATACTATTATGACTAATTAAACTTAAAGAGGCCAATTTAGTGGCACAACTATCGCCTAACTCCAAATATTCGCGTTTAACTTAATGAAGCGTTGTTTTTATCCGAAATACACCGTCATACATCTCCCGTTTAAAAATGGCGTTCCTAGTAACGGCTTAACGCCTCGATTTTAAATACGATGATTTATACCCGTTTCGGGTAGGATTATATGCTTAATTGTAGTTGGATGTGGCAGAAATATTAAAAATAACAATAATCAATCGTCGTTTTGATGAAAAATATTGTCAATTTTGCTTACTGCATGTAATTTGGAACTATATAGCACCATCTCTTATCTCGAAACACGGAGGGTTGAGAGATGAGGTTTGTTATCTAGGTTAACTTAAAGCCACGCTGCTCCGGCAAGCCAATGCATACTACTTCCCTTACTTAAATTTAATAAATTTAAGGTTTTAAAAAGTGTTCTTCGGATAGTAATCTAGACGATTAAATAACAAATGCCTAGGTTAGTTACCTTCTTGACCTCGGTGTTTCAGGAGAGATATGAGTTATCCTTGAATTCCTGACCGGCGATTGTATACGACAATAGAAAATCAGAATTAGTCGATTTGATAAATTTTGTATCTTCGCCTTTTATTCTTGATTATGTGTTTTAATGTCAGAATGGTTTTATTAAATGCGTAAACTACCAAGTCGCCACATTAGATAATTATTATTTGTATTTGAAACTTAACAAGATCTTTACTAAGCAGCTTATTCTCATATGTAGTGTACGTATAGTGGATCCGCCAGAGCACTTATAAAGGGTAACACCTGTGGGGCTGACAGGTCGTTCGGTGGGACAATATAGCCTAAACAGGTTCACCTGTGTAGACATTCTGGTACACATAAAAGCATAAAAGAACCAATGACAGAATTCGATGAAGAGCAGGGGAAAATGTCACTTTGTGGGAAAATATATTCTTCCCGCACGTGACCATAGAAAACAAATAATTTTAGTCTCAAAATAAAAAAAAAGTATTGTGTTGACGAGATGTTCATATAATATATTCCTTTGAAACTTTTTTTTCTAGAGACACAATCTTAACACCTTTAGAGATTAATAGCCTATTTCTTTTCTCAGTCGGTTTGTTTGTTTTTCGTGACTTTTGCAGCCAGTCTTTATTTGGCTATGTGTTTTCTGGTTTTATTATATATGGGTAATTGGGGATCATAAGGAGTTGCCTCAGTTGGGTCTTTTTTTATCGCGTGGCATGGACACATAACACCAAAATATTCCTATACGTTTAGTTATGGACACCACAAACATTCCTTCGCTTGGTTACCCCCCCCCCCCACTGTAGTAGTCCATTATATTTAGTCTCTCCTTCGAAGTTCCGGTTCCCTATCTCGCCATTGGGACGACGATTTTGTGGACATTTGGGTGTAGTCACTTGCACAAGTTCGTTCATAAACGCGTATTTAATTGACCAATGTTAGATTGGTTGTTTGTAACTTAATAAATTTAAGAAGTTTAATGGTCGAGTGCGAGACATTAAGTAATATATTGATATTGTACGATTTCGATCGCAATGTCTTGGACGAGACCATTAAACAGACACTACCCAGCACGTGCATTTCAATGAAATACGTCACGCAGGTTCAATATTGTAACTAGTATAAATAATGTACGCTTGGCACATTGCCAACATCAAAGGATGATTTCACATCTGTATTTTAAATGTGGTGTATGATTTGATAAAAGTTAAAATGTGCTTTCATTACCACTGCCACTCGCCTAATTTCGAACACCGATTCTCTAATTAGCCTGCTGAGATTCGATTAGTCGTTTCTCGGGAAATCAAAAACTTTACTTCTAATACAAAGATATCACCTACATTATTGGACCTGCATTCTTAACAAGTGTCTACACTACATTAACCTACTGCAATGGATGAAAGAAATGGGGTTTATCGTCAAACTTTTGTGAACCACCCGGGCTAATGTACCATGTGGGAAATTTTACCCGGGCAGCAATTGAATTCCAGCTGTCTCGGATTCTTTTATGTGCACACCAACCAACATGTATACGGAACCTCGGTTTTTCCTCCCATCCAAACGACTGTACGCTGTTCATTGCTAGGTCCTCCACCTTATACCACTGATATGGAAAACCACGCTGGAAATGAATGAAATGGAATTGAGTTTAACGTCCTATTGTTCCGTTCCGACTGGGCTAATGAAGACGGGCATACATACGCCATACAGTGTGCTATGGGGAAATTTTGCCCGGATAGCGGCACTATGGCCTACTATTATATCGAATTCCAACTGCAAAGGGATCTTTTACGTGCACGCCAGTGTATACACGGTACCTCGGATTTTCGGCCCTCCGTCTTGCACCACTGACAAGAGGAAACTTTCTCGGCCAATGCTGGGGTCAAACTGGCGACCTCCAGGCTAGCGAGCCAGCGTCTTACCCACTTAGCCACCACGATGGAAAATCCCGGGGAACACGAACTCCGAAGCTGCTGGTTAGTGGACCACATCTCGATCCGATGCATCTGCAATGTATACGTTCAGACTTTAAAATATTAATTAAAAGTACGTCCAATTCTAAATCAAGAGCGTGACCTAATACGACGATTGATTCAAGGGAGACGACTTGTTTTACGATTGCCATCCTTTCCAAACATCCTTTAGAAAATCCTAACCGAGCTTCATAATGTCCTCCAAATACCATCTATACATGTTTTAGAATGATTAGAATAACTCGTATCAGAAAAAGAAGTTAATCACTATGGAGATGAATTCACTCCCGAAACTGTCAAAGGCATCATAGTTTTATAATACACGCTAACGAAATGGCAAGGGCAGTGGATGTTTTTTTTTTCATAAATGCAACACGATTTACAGACACTTTGTAGTAGATATAAAACCTACAAGGCATATTTTATTGGTAGTTGGCAATTTATGGGGGAAAAACACGAGGTCGGTGGTTATAAGTAGTATTTGATTATAGTACATGACGTATATATTTATTGAAAGTCATTACTAAGAGTAAAATGTAGTATATATAATATTTTACTCAATGAATTATTAAATAAATATACCTTTAAAAAGGACGGATGTAAAATGGAAATGAGCATCTCGTCCGTGACGTATTAACTAACTATAACTACACACAGGCCTAAGGGGTCTCCCAAACAGCCAAATGGATTTGTTCTCTAATTAGAAAGAAAAAAAATAAATCAAATGAAAATGATCAAAAAAGACACCATGGCCTTTAAATGGACAGTTGTTCCCTAAATCATTATATTATGGGTTTTTTTCCCCGATGAGTAAAGTAAAAGACACCCAAATGTTTTCTCGTCGGTATTCGCTCGGTCATTATTTCGTACATGGCCCCACTAAAGGTTAACTTGGATAATTTAGACACTTATAAACACACATCTGATTACATGTGAAGTGCGGTGGGTATGATTTCAGCGGATATCTTTCCGATTCCAACTGTCCTGGGATCGTTTACAAGTTTCGCTTATCAGAATACAAACCTGTGTTTTTGTCCCATTCGAAACACTACAAACATATGCTTTGGGACATGACCACAGCGAGAACCGGTCTCCTTTGTCCACGTCTATAAAGGGGCGAACGGTCGAATGTGGTATATTCAAACTACAAAATCCAAAATGCAATACCGAGAAATAATGAGAGGACTTTCTAATTCTAAATTGAAAGAAAAAATATTTGAAAAGTATATTATTCTATGACAAATAAAATGAAATTGAAATCTAATCTAAATCTAATCAAACATCGTACGTCGTATAATGTATAATTCTATGAAATTTTGAGTTACCAACGAGGCGTGATATATAAACAGCTCATAATAACTGTTTATTAGACTCAGTGATAAATTCTTATGTATCTCTAGAGTTGATTGATATCGATAATAAAATCAAGACTTCGCAAAATAATTGCTAAATTTGTATATTTCTTTGTAGAACAAACTATTCATTCATTTCGATTTGTCTATCTTGAGATATTCAGTTTTCCTTACGTCTTTTACTGTTAAGAATATCGTAAGTTACTTTTAGATCATAGACCGTAAGAGATAAAAAAAAAAAACTGTTAGCTGCTGATATGTTATCATTATTTTAAAATATTACACAGCTTAGCGTATACTGGTGTTTCTATATTTACCTAACTTACGTTCTGGGTGTATTTCATGTACGAGGCAGGGTATGCATCATGTTGCACGTTTCCTTTTTTCCAAACATTTGTTTACATGTCTCGTAAAAGCTAGTTACATGGACACATAACCCAAACATTACTATTACACTATTTTCAATTGCCACTGTCGTTTTATTTTTCCTTTCTGTAAAGTAGCATTTATCAAAATGTTGTTCAAAACCGTGTGGACGGTGGACGGGTGTATAGGCATTAATGTGTTTACAGAAAAGAAAAACAACAAGAGGGGATTAATATCGGTTTCTTCGCTTGAAAAGTGTCATAAACGTTTATATACATATAATGTGAAAACATTAATCTTGTTAGGCTATCCATTGTTTTTAAAGGGAATCAATCAGATATTTGAAAAGGTATATTTATATAGCATACACGCCAAATGGAAACAAGCGAATAAATTCTTTAATATTAATACAAACAAAGTTGCGAAAACGATATTCCAAAACTAGTATCGTTGTTTATAAGGGTTGTTCCAAAATATGTGTTTATATTTTTAAAAATCATTGAAGTGTATTATTGAATAAATATAACTGAATATATATATGCCCTTTTGTGGATATAAGGATTAGCTTTATTTCAATTTTCCTTATGTTGCTCTCAGGGATAAGGGGACAATAGGCCAGACTCCAGAGTTAAATTTCTTGAGCAGAACTGATTTCTGAAAGTAATTCTTTGAAATAGATAATATTATATGGAAATACTTTGCAATCTGTAAAAAGGTAATTAGGCCCCATTTTCGCCCTAGAAAACTTTAATGAACTGTTTTGGACATACATTTGACATAAGAATAATACAAACTATATGAAAGTTTCAATAAAAAAATGTTTTAAATTCTGTAATTTAAATATTGAAACGTTTTATACCGCCTGTCATTAAGACGTTGGTTCGCTAACCTCGTGGTACAGTGTTCGATTCCTGTGTTGACCGAGAAAGTTAATCGGGATTTTTCGGCGTGGTTCCACATTGTCAGTGGTGCAGGACGGGGATGGCCTGGCAAGGGACAACGAATAATCGTTTTGGACGGGACGAAAAACCGAGGTCCCGTGTACACATTGGCGCGCGCGTAAACCAACCCTCGACAGTTGGAATTCGATATAAGAGTAGGCCGTAGCTCTGATGTCCAGACAAAATTCCCCCTTCCCTCATAACACACTGTATAGGTATGCCAGTCTTCATTAGACCAGCCGGCGCAGAACAGTAGGAGGTTAAACCCCATTCCAGTTCATTTCATTTCATTTCTGTCATTGAACATTACAAGTATTACACATATTGATGTTGTTTCCACCCCCACCCCACCCTTTCAATTAAAAGGAACGATTCTATTATATTCGAAAAAAAAATGTATGTATGTAAATGATTCAGTCCATTTAATAGAAGTTGACCTTTTGTAAACTGGTTTACAACATAATATGTATGTCTACGTAAATGCCAGCGATAATAGTAAATAACTGCAGGTACGGGACAGACACGAATAAAACGGATGAAGAGGCTATTTTCTTTGACATTTTAGATAATTCAAGTTAGACCGGACACCATTCGTCCGGATGGTATATCTCTTATTTCAACAATTTCCACATCTATACCAAAAGATAATACAAATTTAATACACATTAAAGAGACACTGTAACTTTCGTGAAATTTAAAATAACCTTAAAATCATCTAATTATCGACAATTCAAACATTGAATGATATGGTGTATTGCAATGATTGGTTAGAATAAAACATTTTAAGATTGGGGTACGATCGGATCTTTATAGCCCCACCCCACCCCACTTAACACTGGTGTAGGACGGAGGGCACGGCAAGGAAAGGCGGCTAGGCCCTCGGAAGGGATGACACACCGATGGTATGTATATCATTAGTAGGACCTTAAGATTCACTGGCGAATATTATTTCCAAAATGGAAACTGTAATTATGTGATATTTAGTCTGGCAAGGTAAGAATATGTCTGATTCTTCTACTAAAATTTGAGTGGTTATAATAGGGGTCATTGGAATTTACACCAAAACATAAACATTGTATATAGATTAAAGATTCGCCCTTATGAACTAGTGGCGGGTAAATTCTTATAATGCCTAACTTTATTATATACTATGTATTATGGCATAATCCAAATAATGTAAACATTACCTAGAACTACTGGGACTTTAAACATTAGATAAACTTTTTTATCTCGTAAAACCACTCAGAAGATAAGTCGTATGTACATACTATCTATATACTGACAATGTAATAGATTTGTTTATACTATGTTGAACATTGTACAAACCTTCTGCTGATATCATTAGATATGGCTATATATATACGAATATCTTTTAATATGAATCCAATTAATCTTCGATTTATCCATGTTATCATTTTGGAATATTTTTTAAGCTTTACAGATGCACGTGTAAAATACCGATTATATTTTAGGGAAAGTGGGCGGGGCGAGAGGGGTGTGCCCAGAGGGAATTCCGCTCTGCCTCGTTTTCAATATTCACGTTTAGTCTTCAAAAGATTGTAAAGCGTGATGGCGGCTGCAGACGGCTCTCCGCGTAAGTATACATTTTATTCCAGTTTACATTTTTTGACAGTCTTTGTGAGAAATGGATAACATTATGGAGAATTTACGGGGTTTTTTATTAAAAATATTCGTGAATATCTTGCAGCACGATCGCTTGAGGTAAATAAACGCATACCGGGCGACAGTCATACTGGCTATGATAATATGATACACACAGTTTATACATTATTGCCTCTAGTCTCCCAGACCCATGTTATGCAGCAGGCACCGTCTGACTCACGCGATTAAATTATGCCATCACCGACTTCACATAATCAATAATGTGCTGGTGAACAATATTAGAATAAGACAATGATAGGATTAAAAATGTATCCCCAGAATATGGTATAACAGAAATTTTAGGATCAGTCTCTAGTATTTCTTAATTCTTGTAAATTAACATGGACAAGTAAATATGTATTTTTTTGAATAAAAGCATTGAGAAAACATATTATTAACATAGACAAATGTGTACTCAATTTGAAAATGTTTTCTTTTCGTTGTTGAATTTTGTGATTTCGTTATTTTTAAAGACGCTTGTCACGTCCGAAGTTTGCAAGTGACAACTTCGACTATTGTGTTGTATTTGTTTTTGGATGTTTATTCAAATATAGAGTCAGTAGGGATGCAATCACATCTTTTTTCAAACTTGAGGTTATTTAACCATAGGCTGTCAGTCTGTCTCAAAAATGGCAGTGTAAGAAAAGGCAAGAAAGACACCAGCCTGTTATTGAATGAAAAAACATGTCTGTAAATTGAATGAGAAAACACTTCTTTTGGAAAAGGGGGTGGAATATATTTTTAAAATGGGTATTTTTGGGGTTTTTTTTCAAATGTATGTAATTATTGAAAGCTTTATTCTGGATTAGTCATCCTGTAAACGAATGGTAGAAAAATGAATTTATGAATTTGTTCATTTAATATTTTATCCTCTCACTAGTACAACTTCAAAAGAAACAAAAAAAAACTTCAAAGGATTCTTCCCTTAAGATAAATAGTATAGGTATAAAGATGAAATAAAAGTCATTTGTAACCAGTTAAAAATTTCAACATTCAAAGGAAGAAAACACCCAAACAATTAACACTTGACCCCAATGATCTAACACTAAAAGAAAAAAAAAATTAGATTAACACTTTCCTTATTTAAAGAAAAGATAATATTCCGAATTTCACAAGGCTTCCATTGATAAAAGAGGATTTAATAATAAAAGCAAATCAAAATGCAAGATATTTACTGTAAAAGAACAGGTTTCACTGAATAAAGAAGGTAAAGTATTAAATGCAACCTAACAGTAATCAAATTAACTTTTATCGAATTCCAACTGCCAAGGGATCTTTCATGTGCATGCCAATGTGTACACAGGAGCTCGGTTTTTCATAGCATCCAAATGACTAGACAGCTGCCCTTGTCAGTCTCACCGTCCTGCACCACTGACAAAGTGAAACCACGCCAGAAATTCCTAATGAACTTTCTTGGTCAACACTGCGATCGAACCCACGAGCTCCAGACTAGCGAGTCAGTGTCTTACTCACTTAGCCACAGTGGCCCCAATTAAAGCTTAGGTGTATTATGGGAGATGAGATAAAAGGCTGTCAGTTGTCGCTATAATAGTTAATAAATAGATAAAATGAAGAGAAAAAGCTAAAAAATTTAGTCTGATTGCTCCACCCTGAACCGAGATATTGGCGATTGAATTTTAGGCCCAGCCTTGATCATCATTACTAATGTCGATACGATAAAAAAAAAAACAGTCTCGGTTATCCATTTTGATGTTAAATCATCCATCATAAAATGTATTTAAATTCAGTAAATATCGCAGGCTAGCGATGGCATCGAAAGTTGATTATGGTCTGTATACGTTAATTAATTTAGCTCTTGCATAATTTATGTTAAACAAAACCAAATACAATACGGCATTATAAAATATTATAATGTTAATCAATGTTCTTAATAGCATAACATACAATTAATTAATAACCAGATGTTGACCCGCTATTTTTACACTTATATTTAAAACAGCAAAAATCCACTCTCCAGCATTTACAATGTATGTTGCATTTATTTCTTGTCTTGAATTTCCTTGTCTGAAAGTTTCAGCCCAAAGTGATCACCAGAGCTTCAGGTACATAATTAGGTTTCTAAGAGCCTTCCATATAAAATTAATCCAAAGACCAATATCTGGGAGAGTTTCTTTAACTAGATATGACATAACACAAAGAAAGAGATATTTACTCAAGTAAAAGTGATTCATACTACCTCCTACACTATCAACAGCTTTGACAAGGATGATAACAGATACTTAAAGGGATACTCCTAACTACATCTATCACAAAATAAGACATCTGTCAATTCCTTTCTGGCTAAATATATGTATGTTCTATTTTGCCACCAATATCCAAAAAGATAAAAATATATCTCACAATTATTTTTAATTTGAATTGAATAATTCATAAGGATTGTCAGATTTTTAGAATTAATTTCTTCAGTATTATAATTCAGGAGATACAATTTAGGAGACAAAGAATTAAATGTTTAGATGAGATAGTGTCAGTAGCAAGGCTATCAAATTACCCATACACCTTCTGTCACATCTAGTAGTCTTAAAACTGTACAGAAGCTGTCATTCTAAGTGGTTGGAAGCCTGTGTAAATTTTCTAGGTGTTGTCATAGCAACAGGAATATAATTTACATGTAGTCTTGAAATGGGCATGTCTGGCAGATAGGAAGCTTAGATCAAAGTGACGGATTACACACAAAAGGAAGAGCATTTAAGTGATTTACAGTATAAAACATTGCTGTCTTTGTAAAACAATGTATATTTTATTAATATTAGATAGATAGTACCTCAGTGAATTTCAATTTGTTTATTATCTTGCAAAAGCCAATATAACGGTCATGTGAGTTTATTACATTGAACCGGTTTATGAATCATTGTGTTTGGTATGTTTTCAATGATGATACAAGAGAGATATTTTAAACTGTGGATGTTAAACATTCTATACATGTAGTTAAAATTTGACATATTTTATGTTTAGTCAATAAGAAAATTCTGTATTGATTGGTATTAATCATGTGTATTTAATAGTTATTTGAATAAAAACACTCATTTAATGAACATACAGATATGCATATCTGTAATGTTCCATGTAATAATAATGACTTTATTACTTACGTAGATACTATGTACAAACTGATTTAATTTTATTGCATAGTCTCACTATTAAAGGAGCACAGTAATATTAATTTCATTATTTTGCTAAAATCTGAATTTTTCTCATAATTTCTTATGAATTTTGTCTCACTGGCAACCCTTTGGTTCAAAGATTTTGGTTAAGATGTTTTATATCTTTAAGAATTCAACTTTATGAAACTTGGACAGGCTTAATTTTTATACGCCCATATGGAAGCGTTGTTAACAAAGTCATGGGTATCACAAAGCCATCTCATGACATAATATAAAGAGTTTTGTGATACTGGTGTCACCGTATCAAGTTTTTTTATGACTTGGATCCCATCTAAGTTATGTTATTCAATCGAATTGTTTGGGATTCCCCTCTCTCTTTATATTTATTTAGATTCACATTTTCATGAGGACTTACATTTATATTGTCGCCGTGTCCCATCGGTCCACAATTTGTTTGTGGACAATCTACGGGTCACAGGTTTTATCCGATTTTGTCCAAACTTGAAATATAGGTTTAACTCCAAAAGACGTCAGTTACTTTCAATATTGGCATGTATGGGACTGTAACTTCACGATTATGGCTGCTGATTGTATGAAAAATCATGTTTTTAGCTTGTGGACACTCTGGAGGTCACAATTTTTATCCAATTTTAAAAAAAAAAAACATTTAAATATATCAATGTTTTAATGTTTTGACAACAAAACTGTCTATTACAGAGAAACAGGTTTTTTTTCCTGCTTGTGCAAATGATTTCCCATTATGCATTTTATATAAACTAAAATCACTGAACAAAATTGAATTTGTTTACAATTACCCTTAAATATGTAGGTTTATGAATACATATTTTTGTCACACAGAGGAAATGTTTGTAAAGCTTTATTAGGTTAAAAGCACCAATTTATTTCCTGAATTTCAAATAAAATCTAATTAAATCCCTTGAATAGCGGATGTGACTGAAAATGTGCTTGTCAAGATTTATAATAAAATAAAAAAACAACATGTTATTTCATTGCTGATAAATGGTGTCGAGGTCAATATTTTCAGTATCTATTTTCACATTGGAAAAAAATAGAAAATATGTAAAATGATAATAGCTTTGACAGTGCTTGAAAAAAAAAAAGTTCATGTAAATAAAGGCATACAGGGATTACCCCAAATGATATCTACAGTTCAGCCTAACCTTGGTTCCAGATCTTTTCGATACAGTGCATCAGTTGTGTGGAATACACATGCACACATGATTCTGTGTCAGGTTTTAAATCCAAAGTGAAGACTTGGTTATTTAGTCACTATCAGGTACATGTAACAGGTAATTTATAAATTAGTTCATGTTGTTAGATCTTGATTATAGTTAAAAATAGTTACAAATAACAAGTGTGATATACATGTACATATACAATGTGTGATTGTTGAGGACAGTTGGTGAATGAAGGATTGAAAAAAGAATACTGTGTGCTTTACTTTCCATAAAAATGATTCAACAAATATCAACATGTACAATGTACCTACATGTACACTTAGTCTTGAAACACCATGTACCACAGAGGTTCACACATGTATTTCCTTATATTATATTTAGCTCACAGTCGAACACAAAATAATTTGAATGCCTTGAAGCTTGTCAACTCTCATCATCTTATATTGGTTTGATCTCTATAATATTAACCAAATATGTAAATTCAAGAAAATGCTCCACATGCATGGAAATTCTGAGTAAACAGATTTTGGGGCATGGTCAGTGGATTGCTATAATATTTTCATGTTTCAGTACTTCCCAAAAATAATTGAAAGATGAACTTGTCCTTTATTATATAAGAGCCCAATTATACTTTAGTGAAAGCAATTTCTGAAGAAAAAAAAGCGACCCCTGTCATGGATTGTTATTTAATTTATTGCATGTAGTGTACATTATGTTGACATTGTAAACAGTTTAACGGGTGTTTGTTGTGAATTATTGATTATCTATCTACCTTATTAGTGAATGCAATCAATTGAACATGTACCAGTAAATATATGTACATTGATTCAAATACATGTACATTGATTCAAATACAAAAGTTTTTATACGCACACATTTTCATGTGGACATATAATGTAGTCGCGTCTGTGTCCGTCCGGATGCAAGTCCACAGTTTGTTTGTAGACACTCAACTACAGGTCACAATTTTTATCCGATTTTGACGGCATGTATCAGACTATAACTTCATGGATTATGGTCCCTGATTGTGAGAAGAATTGCGTTTTTAGCTTGTGGTTCCTCTAGAGGTCACAATTTTATCCAATTTGAAAACCGTTTAAGTATATTTCCATTACACCCTAATGCCACTTTAGTTATCGGACTGAAACTGCCCCAAAAAAATGGCTGGACCTCGTACGCAAATTCGTATAAGTCGGATCTTTGCTCAAGTCGGATAAAATCGTTTGGACCCTTTGATCCTGCGCGATTTTCTTATTAAATTTCTGCGCGTAAGTCAAATTTCCTAAGTCGGATCTTCGCTCAAATCGAATCAAAATGGTTTGGTCCATTTGATCAAATTCTGGCTTTTTTCCTTCGCCTAAGTTGGATTGGCAGTATGTTCACAACATGCCGTTAAAAATACGTGCCCCTCCGCCAAACGGCTTGGCTGACACCATTGAAATCCAAATACAGGGCAGCGCACAAATTTGCGCAACTCGGCCATATAAGATGAAACGAAATTGGAATTTTTGAAAAAATTTGATTGTAATTGGGCTAGGCAAAGCAATAATTGACCGAAGTTTCTCAGCTTTTCAACTATACTAATTTTTCCCCACGCCAGCTTACTAAATTTCGTTTTGTCTTATATTGGCATGGCAGAGCCACGTAAATCCATACGTCACCCCACATCTGTTTAGCAGAAGGAGACGCATTTTTAACAGCATGTTGTGTTGCACATACTGACTCTAGCGAGGTAAGATAGGTCTTATTTTCTCACTAAAATGTTCCTTTACATTGTTCAGACATTCATAGAGGCTGACACACGACCGTTTAGCAGTAAAAAGTTACCCAGTAAAATTGACTGGGAACCAATTTTATTTCGACAAGGATTCAATAGAACGTACAGGGTGATAATGAGACCTACATTCAGAGCTGAACTAGGTCTTCTGCTAACTCGGATCTTCGCGTAACTCAGATAGAATTGGTCAGTTCATTTAGATCAACTTATGCAAAGTTTACTGTAGTGTATAAGTATCGGACCGTAACTTCCAGGATAATGGACCATTGGACCCCTTTTTTTAGCTTGTTCTCTGTCCATCTTGCATATTGTATTTTGCACCGCAACAGCTTGTTATAGTTAAATTAAAAATGCATTATGTAAGATTAAGATAAAGAGATGGCCTTTATGTAATGACTTATGTAATGTTTAAAAATAGATACATGTACATGTAATAAAAAATTAATATAATGAAAATGTCAGTCAAATTACTTTATTCTGAGCAAAGTTAGTACATGTGTGTGAATGTTTAAAGTTTTGACAACATTTGTGCCTAAATACAGTAGTCTTGATTGTCAAGTATATGTACCATTGCTATGATGATAAATAAAGTATCGATTATCCATTTTAGCATTAAATTACTAAATGGCATGGTTGTACTAATCCATTTAATATCCCAGTCATCTGATGTCCAAGATAGTTGATTATGGGCTGGTCATATAAATAAATGTTTAAATAAGAATTTATGTAGAATTTAAAGCCAGAAAAAAAATGCAATACATATACTATTCAAAAAAAGTAGGGGATATTTGATTTTGGGGGCATAATACTAAAATATGCAAATGACTACGAAAAAAGTCACTATAGAACCTAACAGAAGAAACATTTCCAGTTACATGTGACGCCCAAACGCACCAATAGCTACCGCATGGAATGCAGGTGATGCTTGGGATCATCATGGGGGTCCAACCCAAGATTTGCACGACTCTGACTTTGAATGTTACAGTCATTGTGGCATTGAATTCCAGGGTGGAAACATCAGTTTAATTGTTTTAGTGACCAGAAAACAAATTTTGATATGCGTCGGCTTACCCAAAATGAAAGGTTACGTGCCCTTGGCATGCTACAGATCGGCACAACACAGGCGGTTGTGGCGCGGACGATGAATGTTTCTCAGTCTGTCATAAGCAGGCTATGGTCCAGATACCGTGATACACAATGTGTACAGGACAGACCACGCTCAGGTCGACCAAGGGCGACAACTCAAGCCCAGGATCGATTTATCCGTACCTTGGCCTTGAGAAATCGTGTCATCACAGCAAATCAGATCAGCGCTCGTCTTCAAACAGACACTGGTGTGAGAGTGAGTGGCCAGACGATTAGGAATCGACTGCATAGGGGCCACCTTCGCGCCCGACGTCCTCGCGTGATCCCTTGTTTGAGAGATCATCACATTCAGGCAAGACGTCGTTGGTGTAGGGATCGTCAACACTGGGATAATCGACGCTGGAGCAATGTGATGTTTTCAGATGAGTCAAGGTTCACTGTTGATTTTTTGGACAGACGTAGGATGGTGTGGCGTCGTCGAAACGAGCGCTTCCAAGACGTTAACGTCATCAGACATGATCGATTTGGGGGTGGTTCTGTTATGGTGTGGAGAGGCATCACTGTTGCTGGAAGAACGGCTTTACATGTTGTTGCAGGGCGTGTTACAGGCCAGTACTACCGGGACAACATCTTGGCAGTCCATGTTGTGCCGTTCGCACGACGTCATGGCCGCCGTTTCATCTTCCAGGATGACAACGCAAGATGTCACAGGGCCAGGATCGTTACAGGTTACCTCCAACAACAGAACATCACCACATTACCTTGGCCAGCACTGAGTCCCGACCTCTCCCCCATCAAGCATGTCTGGGACATGCTTGGACAGAGGTTACGTCAACGTCAACAACGTCCTGCCAATGTCCAAGAACTTGCTGCTGCGTTGCAACAGGAATGGGACAATCTGGACCAAAATGACCTTAGACGTCTCATTAGGAGTATGCCACGTCGGATCAATGCTTGTTTGGCAAATAGAGGAGGATTTACCCGTTACTGACTTAGTTGTGATGCTGTGGTAACTTTGCTGTTTGACCCCGGGTATCATTTTACCCTTATAATGGTCAGTCTGTGCCTTACTTAGTCTAACGATCATTTGGAATAAATGGATGAATGTGAACTTCATTTCATTTTGTCATTTGTTTCTTCGTCATTTTCATTAGGTGACTTTAATAACACTTAAAAATCAAATATCCCCTACTTTTTTTGAATAGTATATATATACATGTATGTAGGCATATTTTGCTCTTGCATAATGCGTATTTAAATGAATTTTTATACAGGTACATTGAAATGTGGTCATTTATTATTGTCATTCAGGTCTATCGGTTCGTTGTGAACAATTGCATGAGACGGCTATAAAGATACATGTACATGTAGTCTGATTGACTGTTTATACTTAATGTGAATGTTCATGAGACGAAGAATCCAATTGATTTTTAAGAATTTTCAATGATTTCTGTCAGAATTGTGGTTCTTAATCCCATAAAATATCTTGTGAACATTTTCGACAATATTTCGATCAGCTAAAATTATTGTCATTACATTTCTTGTTTATGAGAGCTGTAGGCAGAAATAGTAACCAATTCAGATTTTAATTTTGGTAATTACGTTATAGGTTGTTGCCCATGATATGTTCTCATTGTATTGTCAATGCTTGCATTAACTACAAAAGGATAATTATTTAGCACTGAGATGTGTCCCTTTTGGTAATTTATTTCTTGTAACTTGTAATTAATTTATTGTGCAAATGAATAAATAACTTTCCTGTTCATTTGGATATTTGAATGTACATGTATCAGTATTGACATATTTTGATTATGAAAACAAACAATAGAGTTTCTTTGGATGAGGCTTTGTGTTTCTTATACTCTTAGTGGTGTACATCTGAACTCTTATTTCAAGTTGATTATTTATACAATGTACATGTATCTGTAACTGGTTTTATCAAATCATATCATCCACTGAACCTCCCAGGGAGTAAAATACACTATTCTGGAGTACATGTAGTAGACCATGAAATGCCAGTGTTTTCTGTTAAAATTAATTTTAGCAAGGGTTGTTTCAAGTTGGCTGATTATGAGACTAACAATGTGTAATTATTGAATCATCATTTTTTTAACCTTTGTTGTTTCTGTTGGCCTTATGAAATCTCAATTATTTTAATCTTAATTATATTTTATGATTTATTGTGAAGTATTTGTGGTAGTTGATATTAATGTGAATTGATACCATGTTGTTGTACAAGTTGACAATAGTATGCCATTATCAGTTGATGGCCTGAAATTCCCTGTGGCAGTCTGTTGCTATAACAACCATTATTTTAAATAGTTCTGAAATTCCATTATATCTTTGAATTGGCCTTTAGGAAAAGATAAAGTAGAACTTGGTGCATGAATTCCTCAGTGAGTTCAATTAAAGGAATCTTTAATGGATTTTTTACTTTGATTAATTTACTACTGTGATTGATTATGAATTGCACTGGAATGAAATATTGAAAAACAAGGTGATCTACATGCATGCATAATTCATTTTTGTGCCAAGAAAATTGAGGACTCCTGGTTGAAGAAATCTGGTATTACATGTACATGTATTAGGGGTAGCAAAGCAAAAAACTACATGTACATGTATAGGCATGCATGTACAGACATCAGAAGCTTGAAGACTTAATTTTCAAGTTGTCAATAACATTTTTATACATTTTCATGTGGACATATTATGCCGTGCCTGTCCATCCGTTTGTGGACACTCTACAGATCACTATTTTTCAATTTTGACGAAATTTGCAAAATAGGTCTATCTCTCAAAGATCTAGGTTCCTTTCGTACGAAAAATCACGTTTTTAGCTTGTGGACACTCTAGAGGTCACAATTTTCATCTGATTTTGATGAAACTTGAAATGCATGTTTATAACCCAAAGAGGGGATCACGTGGCTAAGTGGGTAAGACGCTGGCTTGCTAGCCTGGAGGTCGGGTGTTCGATCCCTGCATTGGCCGAGAAAGTTCATCCAGATTTTCCGGCATGGTTCCCCCTTGTCAGTGATGCAGGACGGAGGGCCTGACAATGACAGCTGTCTAGTCCTTTGGATGAGACGAAAAACTGAGGTCCTGTGTATACATTGGAATGCACGTAAAAGATCCCTCATAGCACACTGTATGGCGTATGCCCGTCTTCATTAGCCCAGCATAGGAGCAGAACAGTAGGACGTTAAACCCCATTTATTTCATTTATAACCCAAAGATCTTGGTTCCTTATGATAGGAGGAGAAAGTTCCTCTACATTATTTAGCGCGGTTTCACCTTGTTGTGCAGGATGGAGAGCCTGGCAAAGGACATCTTCTAGTCGTTTGGTTAATGCAAAAGACCAAGCGTCCATGCCCCATGTACACATTGTTTTTCAAGTAAAAGAACCCTTGGCAGTTAGAATTAGATTACGAGTAGGCGAAAACTCCACTGACCAAGGCTAAATTTCCCTCATATTATACTGCAGGGTTGTTTCAGAAAAGCATGTAAATCCACTTTCATTTTGTTAGGACTGTTATTTTCTTGAAAACTTGAAAATCTACAAAGGTGCAACACATCTCGGATAGCTGCATATACATTTGTATATAGCAGTCAACAGTTTAGCAGTATAAAAAACAATTATTGTTTGCACATTAAAGGTGCAGATACATGTAGAGTAGTTTGGGTAAATGAAAGCAAACACAGTCTACAAGTGGTGCAGCATATTTTTAGAACAGAATACCTGTATTTTCAGGGCTGGCGACGAATAATTTGAAGGCGAGCAGATGACTGCTCGCGCAAATTTAGGTTTGGGCGAGCAAGGCGAGCAATAAAAATTGCTCACGCAAACAACATTGTTTCAATTTAAAATCATAAGAAAATTGCTATTCCTGGCACAGAGTTTGCAGTAAACATGTGTGACCATCGCTTTCTGTTTTTGACAGTCATACTCTTCTTTACTTAGTTTAAAACCAATTTCCGTATGGATTTCTTCACCCCACGACATAAATGTGGATAGGGCAATCGGGTTTCCTTTGGCCATTATTACGCTTAGATTGAAAATTATACGACTGCACAATGGAATAAAAACCAAAGTTCTGATAAAATAAGAAATTTTGCGCGAGCAACGAACTGCTCGCGTAAATGTAGATTTGCGCGAGCAACTGCGCGCGTCTCGTGGCAAGCCCTGATTTTAAACCTCTTCTGACACTTCTGCAGGCTGATTATGGTTCAGTTCAACACTTAATATCATTGTCATTGTCTGGTTGCCATATTCTATGATTTATTGGGTTTGATCAAAATACATGTAGATCTCTGTAGTAATGCTGGATATAGTTTGTGCCAGACATTTTCAAATGAACTGTGAACAAGTGCATAAAGTTAGTTGGTTGTAATTACATGTAAAAACAGATCAGCTGAATGATATGAATGTGGATCAATGTACAGGATCTTCAATCAAATGAAGCTGTCTAACTAACTGAAACTATGCTCAATATTTAATGAAATGTCAACCAAACGTTTCAGCTGTGCTATAATCTGATTCATAATTTTGACTGTTACTAGGGGAGTAGATAGTATGTAATTTATATAAATTTATTCATATTCCACCTGTTATGTCATAGTGCATGTTGTTCATTTATTCATGATATATAGTATTGGTTGGTACATAACATTAAACTCGTTGATCCTGATTAATTCTGGGGTTTTGAGGGTGTGCTTTTTATACGCCCACATTAAATTTGTGGTCGTGTATTGTCATCGCCCCCTCCCTCTGTCGGTCCGGCATCCACAATTGCTTGTGGACGCTCTAGAGGCTACAGTTAATATCCGATTGACTTTTAATTTATACACAGTATTTAAGGCCATGAGACGAAGAAGCCTATTGATTTTCACCAATTTCTGATAATTACTGACAGATATGGCCCTTGATCACTTTGAAAAATTTTGTGGAGGCTAAAGTTGATATCTGATTGACTTTAAATTTATACACAGGTCATGAGACGAAGAAGTCTATTGATTCCTGATAATTACTGCCAGAGTTATGGTCCTTGATCACTTTGAAAAATCTTGTGGATGCTTTAGAGACCATAGTTATCATCTGATTGATTTTATATTTATACATAATGTTTACGTCTACAGTATATATACTTTTGATTTTCTGATAATTACTTAGAGTTGTTACTCTTAATCAGATATTAATGTATTTACAAAAGTAAAAATATGTGAAAACTCTTGTTGACTGCCAGGACGATTTAGCTGCTGTGGGAATATGTTTCATTGCCTAGCAACCTATCTTTGATGTGGGTAAAAACATGTATGGGAAGCTGCGAAGAGATGTTACAGTACATTTACTACATTCATTTACATCAAGATATTATGTGTATTTTGGCCTTAATGATACATTGTCCCAGAAGTATTTATCTGGTAGTTATTTCCAGTAAAATTATGGCAAATTTGGTCCATTGTAATATATGGAAAGTATAGGCACCCAATCTTACTAGAAAAATACTGGATTACCCGAAAAACACCCATGGGCAAGCACTGGGCAAAAATGTCAGGCAACCCAACTGTTTTCTGCCAGCTTATTGTGTGCTAGCTTGACTAAGGGAGTGGTTGTTATTTCTTGATCATATGGTTAGGCTGTTTTGGGAACATTGAGGGGTGTCAAATAAACTGCGTGAAAAGAAGTTGAAAGAAAATAATTAAGAATTTACTTAGGCCTCAATATGAATGATAAATGGACAGTAAGTAATGAAAAATACATTCTGAAAAATGGACCCTTCCTCAATGAATTGTTATGACAGACATGGCACCTACATGTAACAACAGTTTATTTATAGCTTGAGGTAAAAACAAAGTTTTGAGATCTACTTGAAGCAAATTTTTGATAGATTAATTAGTTTGAATATGTTTTTAGTCTAAATATATCATCAAATCACACAGTTTGTTGACAGGTGAAAATATCTTGAAATGATTAAATTGATGCTTGAATTGGAGCTGATAGGAATCTTTGTGCTAGATCTATTTTCTCCCTATGATAGTTTAGTTATTAATTTTTCTTGAGTTATCATTTGTCGGTTGAATGTGGATTTGAAGATGGCACATCAAATATGTTTGGAGTTAATTCAGGATTTTGCCGAGATGACTGTCTGAAATCATAAATGTTTTAAATTTAAGTGGTCAAAATTCACTGTTAATACTTCAGTAGGGTATTTGGCAGATATATTTATTAGATTGACCTAATTAATCATTAAAAGTTCATCAGTCAAATTGTTATGGTGACTTACATGTACATGTATCATCTCATTAATCAATTAGTATTAGACCAGTAGATGACTTAAAGGGTCAATTGAAAGGTTATTACTTTGTACCCTGAAGAAAATATCATAAACTAGATAAACCTGTTTAATTATAATTAAATTACTTTACATGTATCTCATGTGTTTTTCAAAGATAGCTCATGATGCTTCACAATGTTATTGAAACATGTTCTACCAATGCAAGAATGGCAAATAAATGTTAAAACAGTCTTAAGCTAAGAAACCACACTGATTCAAAGACCAATAAAAAGAATTTTATTTTGAACTAGAGGGTGATGAGATTGTACCCCCTACTGCTGGTGTACATGTAGCATACCGTTAAAAGTGCTACCAATACAAGAATGGCAAATGTACATGTAAATGTAAAAACAGTCTTATGCTAAAAAATCACACCGATTCAAAAACCAATTACAAGAATTTTATTCTGCAACTAGAGTTGAAGGGTGATGGGGTTGTACCCCCTACTTCACCCCTCACACCGCTAGTGTAGCATACAGTTTCGAGTGCATTGTAACAAAAGATCTACAATGCTGATGTAACAAATTAGAAATTTCTATACATGAGCTACAAGTAGATGATAAAATACATAGATGTCTGCTTGATCATTATCATCATAGCAGTCTGCTTGATCATTATCATCATAGCAGTCTTATTAATCATATTTCAATGAATCAAGGTTTTGTTACATAGTAATCAACAGACTAGGTCATACATGTAATACCACAGCTGGGTAAATGTCATGTTGGAATGAGCACCACTAAACATACATGTACATAATTAAATTACAACTGTTTGTAGTTTTTGATTTTATCATGTGAATGTGATAGTCACAAGATTCATACTTGTGACTCAATTTTTATGACTGTTCATTTACAAAGTTAAAACATGTGCTTATTTGATGACAAATTGGTTAGAAATTGTAGGAAATGAAATCTAGAAGAGGAAGTTTTTTTGAAGTGTCACTTGGTTTGATGCAAAGTTTTTGCAAAAATATTTGACAAAGGAACAGCATGTGTCAGGGGCGGATCCAGGAATTTTTGCAGGGGTGGGGGGGGCATGTTCCTAAGACAATGTATCTCCCCCCCCCCTCCTGCATGGTCTCTATCGTCATTTTGGCGTATATACATACACATTGAGCTTTTTAAACAGAGAAATTCAACACCTCGTTTGACGTCAATTTTTATTATGAATTAATACAATGACATTGTGATTCAATTTCATGGATGCAAAGCATTAATTGTGATATCACATAATGTCTATATCATTATCTCGTGCTTTGAGTGCCTATCCTGTCCCAAATCTGACGATAAAGGATAAAGCACATGGCCGAGAAACCTTTCTCATAAAAAGTGTTGATTTACAAACAAATTTATATGGCTGTGCAGGGGGGGGGGGGTCCAACCCCCCAAACCCCTCTCTGGGTCCGCCCCTGTGTGTGTCCTAAGACACAGAGCCAATCAACCTCAACCGAATTGTAGGGGAAAATTCAGCTTTTAAGATAAACAATTTGTAAATTTCACAGGTTATCAAAAATATGGTCATGCCCTTCCTGACTCGAATCTCAAGTTTTAAAAATAAAATGTCAACTAATACTAATTAAGTGGTTTGACATTAAAACTATGCTTATTATTTAGCATGTGGTTGTAGGCAAGGGTCAAATTCACACCCATTTATTATACTTACTAAAATTAGAGCATATAAATATGAAGATTAATTGACCTTTCAATATGAGTACATCATGATCAGTTTTGTGCACAGTTATATGGATACTCTGAAATCTGTCAATACATGTAGTTTCAAAGTTAAGTTGCCATTGAAATTTCTGACAAGGAGTTCACAAGAAATATTCATTTTAATTATGAAGTTGCAAAATCAGGAGACACAAGTGTGGTATGTCTACACATACATGTAGAATGTCATAGAGCATGTCACAAAGCATGCATTGCAGTGCAATATGCAAGCAAAGGTTTTGAGTGTGTGGCCAATGGGAAATATATGTATATGTAACATTGGCAAAGATTGCACACAGTGGCAAAAATCCCCAATTAATTACTTAATAATTAAAATGTTACATTTGTTTTATTGTCGATTGCAATAAGAATATATTTTCTATCATTTGAACCACAGATATGGTAGACCGTAAGGTGTCTATTCGTACTCTTACTATAAATGTTTTAATTACTCTGAAACTAGAAATTAATGCAAGCAAGAAATTAATGCTTTAAATGTGACCGATCACAAGTCATTAATTTTAAATACACATTTTGTTCAGAAAGTAAAATGAAGTAGGGAAATGTTACACATATCACATAAATAGAAACGATCAACAGTAATTAATCATATGATGTACATGTAACAATGAAGTGGTTATCTGATAATTGTGGCCTGTGTTATAACTACATGTGCAAGGAGATTCCCTTTTTAGCCATGAATAGGGCACAGTAGATTACAATGATGTAACACCCCACCCCACCCTCCTTTTGGCATTTCATGCGGAATTAATTTCTTTTGGTACAATACAGTTTATGAATTTGATAGCTATGTGTATGTGTAGATAACAAATAGTAATAATAAATCATGTAATTAAACAACTTCCATAATTTGATTCTTTCATCACCTCATTAGCTGTATATAATCAGGAAGTTGAAAAGAGTTTATTATTATTCGTCTGTAAATGGCAATCAATAATTGATTATTCAGTGTCTTGTAGCAAGGAGAATAATGGAATCAAACTCCAGACAAGCTTATTATATGTGTACATCAGACCATTGAATGTATTATACATGTAATTTGAGAGACCTAGTTCTCAGGTCATTGTCTCTCATGGTATATTTAATCAATTGATTTTTATACATGTGAGCCATTAGGTCTTTGTGTACACCAGATAAAATACACCTAGCCACACAGGCAAACCTAGAGTCATTTATCTTAATAATTCAGTGGACTTACATTTATCAAGATTACATTAATCAACTGGTGAATCATATTATGATGGTGGGGATGGTTTTTCAAATTATTGTGATAATTCAGTCAAAACAGAATCACACAGATCTGTAGGTCAAGGATTGAAATTTACCAGTGATATTCTAACTTAGCTCTGACACCCAAAGTAAAGAAACAAATTTTATATTATTCTTGCTGTTATAGACAGTCTCTGATACAGAGTGATTTGTCAGGCATTATGCAAGAACAATGTACCTGCAAAATAAGCCCCACTCCCATCCATTCTCAAAACAACAGATTCTTTGAAACTAAATATTTCTTTGGAGTTTTGATACTTTGATAGTGAAATGTTTTGCTTTCCTGTCGATAGTTCTCCAGCATAAAATGTTTCTCATAGCGAGTGCTACCAGAAACTATGAAAGGAAGCATTAGATTTGCTTACCAGGTACATACATGTACAAACAGTATACATGTCATCAAATCATCTCATGTGAATAATTGTATTAGACTACTGGTACATTAATAGACTATTCTTACAGCAGATAATGACCAGACAACATGAGTTCATGGTCACACCTCAATTAAATTAGACATGGTTGGTGGATTTCTTTGTGGATTTTTGTTTTTAAAAGATACACAATGTACATAGTACACCTGGCAAAGATAAAAAGATGGTCCTTGCACAGTAGCATGTAAAACTCCATTTTGTTTCATCTTTCTATTTGTATTTAACTACCTGAATCAACATTTTAAAATTTGAAGGAATCACTGACCTCCATGATTACTGTTATTAAATTCAAGGAACCACCCCACAGTAAAGCTGATTAATTATGTTAATTCTTAGAATAATTTATGTATACATATAATTTCGTCTGAAGCTGGGTGAAAGTTCTTCAGGATTTTCCTGCGTTGTTTCACCAGGACAATGGTGCAGGATTGTGGGGTGCGGGGCTAGGGCTGGCGAGGAACAGCATCTACCATAGTGATTTGACTGGATGACAAACCAAGGCCTGCATGCAAAAGAACCATTGACAGTTGGAATCTGAATTAAGAGTAGGCAGTTGCTCCGATGTTCAGACAAACTTTCCCTCATCCTGTCTATTTTAGCCCGGTTGATGCTGAAAAACAGGATATTGAAACCCATTTCATTTTATTTATTGGTGATTTAATAATGCTTAATATTTTAAACTGGAACTTTCGAACATTACATACAGTAATCTTTTCATTTGATTTTGGTTTGTAATTACATGTAAGCCCACTTTTATCAATTTATTGTATATTTGGGACAACTCCATTAATAAATTGTACATTTCCTCTCTGCTGTGAACATTGTTGTGCTTGTACATGTACATGTACATGACTTTTCAATGCCACCTTTCCAAGATACATATACATGTACCATTGATGCATACCCTGTTCATTCAAGGTGAACATTGTTGTGCATGTACATGAATTTTCAACCCCTCCTTTCCAAGATAAATACATGTATATGTGTATAATAGGTTTCAGTTTATTGTTCCGCGCCTTTCGAAGAAAGCATGGTACTATTAAAATGGGTCCATCCATCCATCTGTCCGTCATACTTTTCGGGAAACAATAACTCTCCTAATTGAGCTAGAATGTTCAAACTTGGAGCTTGAATGTTACAATTTATTGTTCCGCGCCTTTCGAAGAAAGCATGGGTGTATTAAAATGGTTCTGTCTGTCCGTCAGTCTGTCTGTCCGTCATGCTTTTTGGGACACAATAACTCTCCTTCTGATTGAGCTAGAATGTTTAAACTTGGTGTATATTCATTAGGTGAATGTCTTGACGGAGTTCAATGATTAACATTTTCTGCTAAAGCTAGGCAGAGCTAAGCAAATTCATGGATCCATGCTTTGGAGAGTGATGAAATTTAGTGTAGAGTTACACCACCAGGTACTTCAAAACCTTGTCTGAGATCGATCATGAACATTTTATGCTCAGACTAAGTATAGACTGAAAAGTTCTAAGCCTATATGTGAAAGACCTGTACAAAGTCGATGGTTTCCCTTAATTTTTCTACATAGTCCCCTTCGAAGTGTACACACTTTTGCTAACGACTTTGCAAGGCCACCACAGCTGACATGCCGTTATCATTACTAGGAAAATGATGTGATGGGACGTCAGGAATCTGACACGTTTCTGATCCACGATCAAGAGCTTTGGCACCCAATGGCACCCATCTTGCAGAAACTTTTGTCATTCCTAACTTGTTGGCGATAATGTGCTGAACCCTCTCATGGGAGATGGCTACAACACTAGCAATACATGTATGTCAATTGGTCAGTCATCAACATGTCGTGCACCCGGGTAATGTTTTCTTGAATGGTTGCTGTTGATGGCCTTACAGGACGCGGGTTATCGTCAAGGCTCTTTCTGCCATGCTTAAATTCCACAGCCCACTTCTTTACTGTGGAGACCATGTCAGCATGTATCTGTGTTAGGGTTAGTCCTTTCAGTTGCAGGTACATGACTGCCCAATAGCCAGTTTTGTGCATTTCTTGTGATTTCAATTGGTAGGTTCACAATGGGTAGGTTCACAAGATAGTCTGGTACAAAGACAATAATAACACTACAGTTCTTATGTCTATGATTTATTCAATGATTGTATGTTTTGGTGGCAAAAGTTTGTTTCCACCCAATTGATCTACATTGTATCGTTTTCAGGCTTAGAACTTTTCAGCCAGTCCTCATAATCAGCTTGATTGCTTGATACTTTTCAAAAAGATAAATTTGTAATTAATATGTGTCATCTATCTATCTTGGGATTGCAGCAGTAGACATCTGAGCTAACTGTTGACTTGTTGTAATTACCATTCAAGTTTCTATGTATACATTTTGAATGATTTTTCTTGTGCAAAATTGTTAATTTTTTGTCTGAATGAATAATTATTTATTTTTAGCTTACATTTACTATATGTAAATATGAGCTACATGTATAGTCATGTCAAGGTCAATGGGAATAATAGCCTGTGCAATGAATACTTAATTTTGAAACGCTCTGTAGTTGCACATTGAATAGCTACAGTGATGTTGTGATCTTACCAGGAAAAGGCAGGCTTCTGATATCCAATATTTAAGACAAAATAAACATGTTACCATTGGTACACGAATCGTGTATCATAGTTTGTTTTAGTGTCATTTGCAACAAGTGACCAGAAAGAACGAGGCTAGACATATTCAACAGGAGAGCCTGCTTAATAGACTGGAATAACCAGACGCTAGAAATTGCTATAGGGTTGAGACCCATGCTGTATTTGGCTAGACATAACTGATTTGAAATTAGAGTCAAAAAGGAAACAATTGAATGTAAATCAGTTTATATACAATCAGATTACATTATTATATGCGTTTCGACCCATTTGGGTCAATTTCTAGGTCCTAAAATTAGCGATTTAGCTCCTTTAAGATTTGTAATACATGTATATAGTTTGTGGTTGCATTGTATACATGTATGGTATTATTTTTGGCAACAAATATATATTTTCCTGGCTGTTGATGTTGTTAAAATAAGTTTCCATTCAGTTATCATATTTATCACCTCAATAAGTCCAAGAAACATGCTTTAAATATAGAATGATAAAGGAATAAGTTACCAGTAGTTGTAATGCCATGTATTAAAATTGGGCTTTTCTTGTAAGACAGGACTTAATGGCCTCAATCAGACTATAAGCTTCATTACTGACACAAATACTCTTCCTATCCATTCACATCAAATTGTTCTATTAATGATGTCTGCTTCATTCCTCCACTTTCATTCCCATCATGGCAGACAGATTTGTAGAAGATACTAATATAAGAAAATGCACAATTATTCCACTAATTACACTTATGAAGACCAAGGTACATGTATATGAAGAATTTTATGTAGAAGACAGGGTTGTAAAATCATTTTGAGTTTGGGATGAAAATGTGATCCCATTTAGCTAGAGCTCTTGTTTAGGATGACGGTTGTAGGTCAATGACTGACTGACACATGAAACTCTGAAATCTGTATTTGGTGTAGTATTTTTGCATTGATATTACAGCAAAATATGGCACATTCATCTTTCTTTAATATTGGACAAATTTTGTTTTCTTTTTCAGTTGTTCTTGTAACTGGTGCATCAGGTTATATAGCTACACATGTTATTAAACAATTACAAGAAGAAGGTTATAGAGTGCGAGGAACAGTGCGAAGTTTACAAGATGAAAATAAAGTTAAACACTTACATGCTTTATGTCCAGAAGCTCAATTTAAACTTGAATTAGTGGAGGCAGATTTAACTAAACCAGAATCTTGGGAAGCGTAAGTTAACTTATTATTAGCGATTCAATTGTAGGCTGGCCTCGGTCATCATTGCTACCATTGGTACATTGATCAACAAAGTTTAGATTATCCATTTTTACATTAAATTATCCATCACTAAACATATTCAAATCCACTAAATATCGCAGGGTAAGTTAATTAACGTCTAATTAATAATTTAAGGCCTAAAGAAGGACCTGCAATAGTCAGATTTAGCTCTTGCATAATGCATGTTTAATCACAAAAATGCATTTTATGAAAAAATTGTTTCCTTTGAGACAGGGTAGCTCGGACTTAACTTGCTCCAGTTGGCTATATGTTGTTAACGGAACAAAGTAATCTTACTCTTTACAGAACATCTAATGCCACAGTAATTTTGTATCATAGCCTCAAGAGTTATAACTATTGAGGCAGGGTATGGTTACAGCAACTCTGGGCCCTTATTCACGAAAACTTAAACTAAGATAAAATCGAAATTTTAAGAAATACTGCAATTCGATTGGCTGACCAGTAAAATCAATTTGCATATATCCAATGAAGTTGCAGTATTTCTTAAAATTTTGATTTTATCTTAGTTTAAGGGCCCTGATTTTTAGGAGAAGTGTACAGGGCTAAATATTCCTGTTATTCTATTCTGTGGTTGGCAATAACACTATTGTCATTCTTATTTCAACACTAATTCTAGTATTTGAACTATTTTTTTTTTTTTTTTTAGAGCTGTAAAAGATGTGGTTTATGTGATACATATTGCTAGTCCATTCCCTGCTGCTGCTCCTAAAGATGAGAATGAAATCATACAGCCAGCTGTAGAAGGAACACAGAATGTCTTTAAAGCGTGTGTTGATGCTAAATCTGTTAAAAGAATTGTATTAACTAGTTCATGTGCTGCTGTTGCTTGTAAGTATATGTAAAATTTATTTTAGTCTCCTAATTTGTCACATATTTGTGATACGGGTGTAAACCTGAACATTGTCAAATTTTGATACCAAGTTTAGAATTAAACTGATAACAAGTCGACATTTCATGTGCAGTATATTGTCGTCATCCCTGACTGTCCCTCCACAATAAGGGTATTATTGTATTGTGAGACGTGATTCTTGTTTATGTTATTTTGTCGCTTCAGTAAGTAACCTGTCACTCTTAATTATCCATGTAACATATTATCCACAGATACACAAACACTCCTAAATTGTTTTGGTCCATATTTTGATCTGTCGGCCACAACACAGGCACTTGAAGAGATAAGATGAAACGTCTTACTACTGCTTGACTATATATTACAGTATTAACAGACAAACAAACATTTCAAGCCCTGGACAGTACATGTACATTAATTGCAATTTGTGACTCCAGTAAAATTTCAATTATTCATTTATCCTGTTCAGCACTAATGTTATTGGGTTATGTTAATATACATGGCAAATATGTGACAAATAACAACAATATTCAAGTTTAAAAAATGATATATTAAATTAGTTAATTTATTTCATAGGCTAATTAAAAATTATAAAAAAAAAATTGTAACATGCAATTCTTTATATTATAGGGGAGACAGCCGGTACAAGTAAAGATAAAGTCAATTCAGAAGAAGATTGGAGTGATGTGGAGAAATTAGATGCTTACTCTAAAAGTAAAACACTAGCAGAAAAAGCAGCATGGGATTTTATTAAAGAACTTCCAGGTTAGTTATTTAAACATTCAGTCCTAGTTAACCTGGCCAAATTAAGGTATATGGTGTTTATAGATTATTATGCAGGAAGATTTGCATATTGAGATTCCAAATCTATATTTATTGAAAATAATGTTAAAATCAGAACATTTTGTTCTACCTCAGTACCTCACTTTAATTGGTTTATGCTGAAAATGAAAGAATATATGAATTGTAATATTTTTTTTATACGCCCACATTTTCATGTGGACGTATATTGTCATTGCTCCTGACCGCCTGTCTGTCCATCCACAACTTGTTTGCAGACACTCTACAGGTCACAATTTTTATCCAATTTTGACGAAACTTGAAATATAGGTCTATCTCCCAAAGATCTCGGTTCCTTTCAATATTGGCATGTATCATCGGACGGTAACTTTGTGGATTATAGCACCTGATTGTACGAAAAATCACATCTTTAGCTTGTGGACACTCTAGAGGTCACATTTTTGATCCGATTTTGATAAAACAATGTTTATAACCCAAATATCTTGTTTCCTTTCGATATTCGCGCATATCGGATTGTACCTTCCTGAATTTTGTTTAGCTTGTTCTCTATCCATCTCTTGAAAAATGTGGGTGTATCCTGCCTGGCAGCCGCTGGTTTCCCTTCCGACCAACTATACAGTGTCCCTTGCCAGGCCCTCTCACACTGGCCAACATTCTTGGCCAACACTGGAATTGAACACAGGATCTCCAGGTTAGCGAGTCAACATCTTACTCAGTGAACCACTGCAGGTCCCCAGTTCCAGATACATTATGAAAGTGTGGTTACTTTCTATTTTTCAATCAACAATTATGGAATACTACCCCCGGTGGCTAAGTGGGTAAGACGCAGGCTCGCTAGCCTGAAGGTCAGGTGTTCAATCCCTGTATTGGCCGAGAAAGGACGGAGAGTCTGACAATGACAGCTGTCTAGTTGTTCGGATGGGACGAAAAACCAAGGTTCCGTGTACACATTGGCGTGCACGTAAAAGATCCCTTGACAGTTAGAATTCGATATAAGAGTAGGCCGTAGTGCTGCTGTCCGGGCAAAATTTCCCACATAGCACACTGTATGGCATATGCCCATGTTCATTAGCCCAGTTCGGAGCAGAACAGTAGGACGTTAAACCCCATTTCATTTCATTTCATTTCATGGTTATAACCCACAAATCTTGGTTCCGTTTGATTTTTTCATATATCGGATCGTAACTTCCTGAATTACGGCCCTTGATTGTAAATAATGAAGATTGAATTTGAATTTCGGAAAAACTGAAATGAAACTGCCCAACAAAATGGCCGCTCGTATGTAAATTGTGTAAAAGTATGTAATACAAAGGTTGTGGACCCTTTAGAGGTCACAATTATTATCAGATATTGATGAAACTTGATATGTATGTTCTTAACCCAAAGATCTCGGTTCCTTTCGATATCCGTGCATATCGGACCATATCTTCCTGGATTATGGCCCCTGATTGTACAAAAAATCACATTATTTTTTTAGCTTGTTCTCTGTCCATCTCTTGCAAAATGTGGGCATATCTTGCATGGCAACCACTTGTTCATATTGAAAGAATCGTGACTCCAATGAATTTAACAAATCCTAAAAGTACCCCCTCTATAACAGAAATTTATGGCTTTTTAAAAAATGCTCCCTTACATGGAGAAGTACAATGGAGCCTTTACATTTCTTAGCAAAAGGGGAAGTAATTTATTGATTTAAGGATGCATTTAAAAGATAGCCAAACTAACATGTGTGCATACAGAAACAATTATAAACACATTCATTTTATTTCAGATTCAGATAAAATAGAATTAGCTGTTATTAATCCAAGTTATGTGATGGGCCCTGTTCTTTCTGGATCAAACTGTACTAGTATGGAGGTAATACTTGAATTAAATACCAATATTATAGTCTAATATACCCACATTAATCACAATATAAAGGATCATATGTTTAAATGGTTTCTCACTGTGAATTTAATTGCTTTTAATTGATTTATGATTGAAAATTGAAAGGATTGGGGTTGAATAAAATGCCCCCTCTTCGGGCAGGAAAGGGAGAGGGGGGACAAATAGACCTAGTGGACGAATTGTCTGGGGAAAAATTGTCCACGGGGACGAATTATCTGGGATCAAATAGTCCTAGGGGATGAATTGTCCTTGGGCGAATTGTCTGAGGACGAAAAGTCCCAGGGGACAAATTGTACAGGAACGAGTTGTCCAGAGCTGGATTGAAACTTTTCCAATATTTGATAATGAATAAAATATCAAGAATCAAGAATGGTTGGATTTTATGTAAATGTATCAAGAATGATTATATGAAATGAAATGAAATAGGCTTCAGTGTTCTACTTTCCTGTACCATATTTTTATTTCTAGATTGTAAAGAGGCTATTAGAAAGGGCCATGCCTGCTGTACCTAAGTTGAATTTCCCTGTTATCGATGTACGAGATGTGGCTACAGCACATGTTAAAGCGATGACATTAGATGAAGCTGTTGGTAAGTAATTAAAGAAGACAGACTTATTAAAACTGATGACAAGAAAGACAACCAATTACTAATTTGAAAAGCTGAAATTTTAAACACATAAATTCAGTTTTATTACATCTGTTAGAGAAGTGGTTTGAAGGTCCAAAGTTTCATTGGTTTGTCACCAATAATATTGAGTCGGGTCACCTGCCAATCCATATCAAGCTTGAGTAGACAATAATATTTGTAATTGAATGGGCCATGGTTAAAGGCATTTATGGTATGTATGACAAGATATTACTCAGTGGCATGGCAGATCCACTGTGGTCCCTTCCTTATATATATATATTGTTAATAAACAGATTACATATTTAGAGTTAGTAACAAAGTGCCCAAAGTTAAAGGTTGACAAAATGGTTAACAATATGTCATTTCTAAATTGAATCCCATGATTTTATGTGTTTCTATTTAGCCTTAAGTTTTCTCCATACTTCCTATAATTTTATTGATGGTCATGAAATTTCAGGTAAAAGACATCTAATTGTTAACAGTAATGTTTGGATGAAGGAAATGGCTCAGATTCTTGCTAAAGAATTTAAACCACAAGGTATTTAACCTGCAACAGCAAGTGCATGGTTGGAATGCCTTTAATGGAATAGTTATTTATGTTTGCGCCTTTCATGTTTTGTTTATTTTATGGATTTATTTATGTGTATAATTATTATGAATGACATTTACAGTATATTACAAGTAGTCATTTCTTTCTGGTGTTTTTTTTTTTTTTTTTTACCTCAACTTAGACATAGTTTTTAGCAATATATCGATTTTAAAAAACAGTTAAAGGTTAGAGTGTTTTCAGACAGTTACACAAAAAAATATAAGTATAGATATTGTGTTTAAATGTTAAATTCTGTCAAATTAATGATTATTAGATGTAAATTACTGACAGGTTAATTTATAATCTATGTAGTCAGTATGAAACAAGAGACATTGTCTGTACAGAATCAATGTTAAGTTGAATCCTATCAGCATCACAATTTATATAATAATTGTTCAAAAACTGACACATTTGACGATCCAATTAAAAATTTCTGCACCTTTACAATTATTCACAGAGGTTCAGGTGGAGCCTTGAATATGGAGGAAAGAAAAGTACATGTATGTTGGAAATGTCATTCATATTACAGGGTTGAAATGTTATTTTGCATGTTGATTGCATGTTATTTTTTTTGCTGCTACAGGCCATCGACACATTATTTCTCATGAAAATATGTATATGAAAGAAATGGCACTTATTTTAAAAGCTGAATTTGAATCCCAAGGTTTGTTTGATATTAGCTTAGCTTTATATATTTTTGGTTTAATTTTTATGCTTCTTTATGCTTTCATTATTTAATTAGGATTATGGTTTTAATTTGATTTATTACTATTAGAAATATGGTATCACTCTCACCATCAAAGTGCAATTTTTTTTTTTATATTGAATATGTTCATAAAACCCAAGAATCACCTGATTATTGGAAATTTCAACTACAGAGTAAGGTTCATATTCATTTGGACGTATATTTTCGTCGCCCCTGTCCGTCTGTTCACATTTTGTTTGTGGATACCCTACAGGTCAAAATTGTTATCCAAAATATAGTTTTATATCCCAAAGATCTTGGTTCCTTTCGATAATTGCGTATATCGGACCATCGGATTATGGCTTATTTCTGACTGCGCAAAAATCCTGTTTTTAGCTTATGGACCCTCTAGAGGTCACAATATTTATCTGATTTTGATGAAACTTAAAATGTATGATTATAACCCAGAGATCTTAGTTCCTTTGATATTCACGCATATCCAACCATAACTTCCTGGATTATGGCCCCAGATTTTACAAAAAATTGTGTTTTTAGCTTGTGGACCCTCTAAAGGTCACAATTTTTATCCAATTTAAAAAAACGTTCACATGTATCACCGTTACACCCTAATGACGGTTGAGTTCGAATTTCATGAAAATCAGACCTAAATTGCCCAACAAAATGGCTGCTTCTCGTACATAATTAGTGTAAAAGTATGTCATACCAAGGTTGTTGACCTTCTAGAGGTCACAATATTCATCTAATTTTGATGAAACTTAAAATATATGTTTATATCCCAAAGATCTTGGTTCCTTTCAATATTCATGCATATCGGACTGTAACTTCCTGGATTATGACCCCCCTGATTTTACGAAAAACTACATTTTATACACCGTTGTACCTAATGAAGTTTGATATATCACAAAAAACTGGGTTCGTTTTGATACTTGCGCTTATCAGACTGCAACTTCCTGGATTAAGTCCCCAGATTATACGAATCTTGTTCTCTGTAAATCTCTTGCAAAATGTGGGCGTATCTTGCATGGCAGCCACTTGTTGTCAAGCATTTGTTAAACTACTTGAAAACCGCTATTTGTCCCAAAATGCATACAATTCAATTTGAACACAATGTAGCTTTGAAGTCAAATCAGGTCAAATCAAAAATAAAATCTTTTATCAACCATCGATTATCCCAAAACTTTAAATATGTTTTATATGCTCACAGATCATTTTTGTCAAAATCTACAGTTTTATTCATCAGGGAAAAGCATCTTTTTATTTTTATTTGTGACAACATTTTTTTAAAACATTTTGGGATAATTGTTCAACCAGTGAACTGTGATGCTTTTTGCCTCCCTCTACTTGCTCCTTGGACAGCTTGGATAATAAGGCTGTTGGAGATACTTTGAAAATGGAATTACATATAGGACGATTACATGTATAATGTATACAGATACAAAATTTAATCAGCTGACTTAAAAAAAATTACGGTACCTTTAAAACAGAATTCTTTCTTTCTGCATTATGGTTATGCAATGTTATACATGGTTAAATTTATTTCATGTAGATTTCATGCTATAGTGGAATAATATGTTTTTAATTACCAGAATATAAATTTTGAATACCAGTATTTTGTAAATACATGTATACTGCATGCTGTGTTTTGACATGTTTCTAAAATGATGAACTAGCTGTCTGATGCGTTTTCTAATTACTACTAATATAATCAACATAAAATATTATTACTAACTAATCTTGTATTGCGTTGCCCGAGTAAAACAGCATGCTTATTGGGGCTATAGTGCAACTCTTACTATCTGAAGTCTTATTTTAGCTATTTTCAGTTTCTCATTTATAATGCTTGACAATTATAATAAACCAAATATCAATAAATCTTCTATAATATAAAAGTATTATCTATACTTTATTTTATTTTCAGTCTACTATTATACTAAGTGTACTACCATTTCACTTTAATATTTTCTTCAAATGTGGCTTTAGCTAAAATATGCCTTACTGTGCTATAAATTTGTACAGATTTGGACAGTAGTGCTGATTTTGTCAGCATCGAACTTTCGTCAAATAAGAGCATTTTGGATATGAGAAATACAGATATGAATAAAATTATCCATTAATGTTCCAATGCTCCTTTCTTGTGTACTCTCAGATTCATTTAATTCCAATTTCACAGACTAAAGGGAAATAACCCTGCTAGTTGTGGGTGAAGTCGATAATGGTAATATGTTATGTTTTATAGGTTACAGTGTTCCCACAATGAACTGCCCGTACTTTGCTCTATGGCTTTCTAGTGTATTTGATAAAACACTCAAGCTTATCTTGCCTCAAGTTGGTAAAGTCCACAGATTTGATAATACTAGAGTAAGTATTTAAACCAGCAATCTACAATGTACATATAAAAAGAATTTCAGATTATACACAGTGAATATTCTAATGACATAATTTAAAAAATCTTGTAGATGTGCCAGAGCCTAAATTTATTAAAGTGTTTATGTTAATAAGATGAGAAATGCTATTGATCTTCAATGATTTACAATAATTACTGTCTGAGTTATGGCCCTTGATCAATAGAAAACATTTTGTGAATGGTTTTAAGTTATCCAATTGATTTCAAATTTATATACATTGTTTATGTTGATAAGATGAAGAGAGCTATTTTTTTTCGATGATTTCTGATAATTACTGTTGGAGTTATTGCCCTTGGACACTCCAGTGATAAAGTTAACAATCAAATGATTTGAAATTTATGTTGATTAGACAAAGAATCTGATAATTACTTTCAAAGTTAATATCCTTAATCTTTATCGTTATTTAGTGTCTTTTAAATACCCCTATTAAATATGCATTATGTAAGAGCTAAATCTGCCTATTGCAGGTCTTTCTTTAGGCCTTAAATGTTATATAAACTATTAATTAGACATTTATTAACATGACAAGACCATAATTGACTCAGATGTCATCGGATGCCTCAGATTTAAACATATTTGAATCCGATCTGTTATTCAACAGCTGTTATGATTAACCGTAAAAATGGATAATCAAGTCTTTATTATGGTAACAATGACAATCGAGGCTACCGTGAATTTGAAATGAGAATTTCTCAGCTCAGAGTGAATTTATTTGACTGAAATTTTCAGTATATTCCATTTACATTATCTACTTTTTAACTATTATAACGAGAACTGTCAGCTCTTTATCTAATCTTCCATAATGCTGGTTTAATTACAAAAAAATAAATATTGTGCGAAAACCATTGTGGACCTCTAGAACTTCAAATCTACTGTGGATGTATATCTTAAATATATTTATGCTGATTTGGATTGGTTATTATGAATCAATATAGATCTACATGTATTATTTATTTTTTAGATGAAAGAAGTTTTGGGAATTCAGCCAAGAGATACCAAAGAAATGCTAATAGATATGGCTTACTCACTCATAGAGGGTGGCTTTGTTAAGAAAACAAAGAAATATACAGGGCCTGGGGGAGCTCAGTCCGAAGAAGAAACTAAGACAGAAGAGGCTAAGGAAGGGGAAAAGAAAGATGGGGAGAATGGAGATGTGAAGGTAAAGGAAAATGGAGAAGTTAAAGAGGACCAACCTGAAGGAGAGAAGGAGCCAGAGAAGACTGAAGAAAAGGAAGCAGAAAAAGTGGAAGAAAAGAAAGAAGAAGAAAAGAAAGAAGAAAATCCAACACCTGCTCCAGCTACTGAAGGTGAAGAAGCCAAGAAGGAATAAGATATCTTATGTTGTAAATGTGCTTTTATCACTTTCTATCTATTGTAGGCCAATAATACTAATGCTGTATTATTTTTTATTGTGCAAATTGTGAAACTAAGAATGTAGGATATATGAGGTGATCATAGTATTTTATTATTTTTTTTCATTTGGAAATTTTAACTTTAGACCAGATTTTACTGTAAGGTTTCTTCATGTACTTTTTGTGTACAGTACCTTTTACAAATATTTTCCTCTATGTGAGGAATTATCAATTTTCAAACTATTTATACTAATATACGGTTACAACTTTGTTTGACCTTGATTACTGATCAAATTGGATTTTAGGAATAACAAATGTTATGTTTCATCATAAATTAAAATAGCAGGTTGATTGAATATAGAGATGATTGTTACATTTTGGTTGATGGGCACAAAAGCAGTTAACTATCATATTTCTTTATTCATATTTTATATAGACATTTTCTTTTAAAACCAGTGATGTTGGCTTATTATGTAGTGATACTAAGTGTTATTTTTAGAAGCATTTTAACAGTATTAAATATGTCATAAGTGTACATTAAACCCAGCCATGTAAAATATATTTATTTCTTTGCAACCTAGATCAACATCTTATGTTTGTCAGCCTCCACATGTATTATATAGGTCTGAAAAGTTCAAAATTTTAAGTAGTCGCTACGTTATCCAAAACCTGAAGTGTACAAGGGTTCAGTCATAACAGTGGTTAAAAATATGTTTTACAAGAATAACTAATATCCTGATATCAAATATTAGTGATCTTTTCAGGCCTATATTTATGGTAGAAAATGTGTTTTTAATAGAACAAATGCCAAGAGGTTATTAGTAGGCTTATAAAGTCATAGTCATATGTAGCAATCAGACTTTCAACCATTGTGTTTTTCCAAGAAATAGCCAGTGATAACCACAATGTCAGAGATAAAAGTTAACTAACTATAAAATTGAATGAGAATGGTTCAATTGCCATGAACAGAACATTTATACACTGAATTGTATAGTCAGTGATTTTATGACTACGGTTATCGAGGTGGTTGATAATTTGCTGTGTGTAATTTTAGTAAGATATTACATTGTAATTATACATGTACATTATCCTTTTATTTTATTTGTCAACTTAAAATTGAATGTGGAATAACTTTTATAAGTATATTGGCTTTCCTCATTACAGGATTGATCACTTTCTGAGAAAATAATTTTGTGCAATGAAATGATGAGATTAATTTTAATTTCTTTTTCTTTTTTTGGACTTTGTAGCAACAACAAAAAAAACTTGAAAAATCTTTGATACTGTTGATTTATATTAATTTTTAATGAATTTGCTCAATTTAAATTTGACTCTACCTTTAAAGTGATTTTTGATATTTAAATAGTCCAGATCATAGAAACAAAACATCCCATAAATGTTTTGAAAAACCTGATTACCGGTACATTATATTTCATCATGCACAATCACAATACATAAAGTATCTTCAAGCACAAAAATGAAAAAGAAACCACACCAACTTTTGTACATGTACAAAAAGTTATGTTGCTATTTATGTAAAGCTTGAACATAATCTGCCTTGTATATAGCAGAAAGGGGGCAGGTGTTGTTATTGTATATAATATGTTCTGCCAACATTTTCTTTTTGTAGCTTGATATTTTTAGTTGAAATGTCTATCCCCTTTCTGCCCCAGTCGTTGCCTTTTTTCATGGTTGTTTGTTAAGGTTATGCATTGAGGTTATCTTTTTTATACATTTAATCATTATATCTCAGTGCTGTTCATTATTTATATGTTTTTAAGGGCATATACCAATTCAATAGGATTATCAAATATTATTTTATAAAGTCTGTGTAGCTTGATTGAGATTTAAAGGGTCTTTTACTTAAAATAATAGATTGATGTGAAACTAAAAACTCTATAAATGACAAATAGATGATAAATTTCAGCTCAAAAATTCAGATTTTGTTGCATTATTGGATTCAACTGGGGTTGCATTTACAATAAAACTCATATACATAGCTCTCTGAAACTGTTTATGTACTTTCATTTATAATCATGTACTTAGTACTTTATCTCGATGAAAATATGTTTTGTGTTCGAATATGTGTTCTTCATAAACCTACTATTATTCATGGAAATTTTTTTAAAGGGTTTCTCCAATATTCATCATAAGGGTTACTTAGGGACCACCAATTCGATAATTAAAACATTTCTTGGCTGACCGTAATGTGGTAATAATCATATGTATAAATAATAATGTATGAGAATAATGTTAAGTCTTGTTTCTTTACATAATTTTGTTTATTTGTGCCATATAACTGAACAACATGTAATATTCAACATTTTATGTGTAAACACTATTATATTTCATACTGCTTTTTATATTACTTTCACTCTTGCCATATGTGTACTAAATTGATGAAGCCTGTATATTTTTTTGCTAATCTATTTTGTATACGTCTGATATCTTTGTTTACTTACCTTTACATTCTATATTTACATGCGCAGAAGAACTTCATCTTTTATTAAAATGTTGCAATGTCAGTATTTGTATAAATTATATTTAATACATTAATGTTGACATTCTATATTGTCAAAATATTCTGATGTGGCACTGCCAGATTATTGAAAATATTTGCCTTAAATGTACATTTGTATGTCTTATTATATTCGTGTAGATGCAAAGGCAATAGGGTAAAATTACTCGCACTAAATTATTGTTCATTACTACTCATACATGGACGGAGGAGGGATATTTAATTATAAAATACATGTATTTATCACTAGGCTTTGTCTTTTTTAATATATCTTTTGATCATACTTATACTTGTAAAATGTATCTTTAAATATGTGACCCTTTTATAGAATGGAGCTATTTTACCCTATTGCTTCCAACTGGTCTTTGTATTTCTCCGCTGAATTCATTGCTCTATATATTATCAAACAACTGCTCAATGGAAACGCATATTTGTCAAATAAAATTTTTCATTTGAAAAGAATTTCTTTATGTTTTAATTATAAACCAAAGATTTAATCAGAATGGAGTGTATGTTATTAAAAGAAGAAATAAAGTATTCCTTTAAGATGTTATTCACAAGAATATCATTTTGTTTGGGAACTATAAGAACTATGGAAGTGTGGTATTATACGCCAACATGGGAATGTGGTCGTATATTACAATCGCCTCCATTTGTTCATCTGTCCGTTGTCCACTATTGCTTGTAAACACTCTACAGACTACATTTATTATCTGATCATTGTGAAATTTATATATGTTGTTGACATTAGTGAGACAAAGACTATTTAATGTCAACAATTTCCGTTAATTACTTCTAGAGTTATGATTTTTGTTTCACTTTATAGAACCCTGTCAACTAAAGTTATCATTCGATTTGTACTAAATTTACATACATTATTAAAATGAAGAATTCTAGTGAATTTCAAAAATTGCTGTTAATTACTTCTACAGATATGGTCCTTGTTTCTCTATCGACAAAAGTTATGATCTGATCTCTATGAAATTTATATGCATTATTTAGAGATCAGTAAAACGATGAAGCTTATTAGATTTCAACAATTTCCGTTGATTACATCTATGTTATGGCCCTGGTTTTGAACATCGTCCAAGCTAGGTTAATATTCATAGATTAGTAAAACTAAGAAACCTATTGAATTTCATCAATTTCCGTCGAATATTTCTAGAGTTATGGCCCTTATTTCACTTTGTTGAAAACCAAAGTTATCGACCGATCTGTATTAAATTTATATGCATAATTTAAATTAGTAATACAAAGAAACCTACTGAATTTCATCAATTTCCATTAATTACTTCTAGAGTTATGGCCCTTATTTCTTTTTGTTGAACCCCTTGTGAATTCTCTAACCTCAACAGTTATCATCCGATATGTATTAAATTATGTATATTATTTAGCCTATTTCAGCAATTTCCATTAATATCTTCAAGAACTATGGCCCTCGTTTCACTTTGTTGAAGCTTGTGAACGCTATACTGAATATAGCAGCTGCCAAGCAGGATACACCCACATTTTGCAAGAGATGGATAGAGAACAAGCTAAACAAATCCAGTGAAGTGTTCCCAAGCCACTACAAGGCCTACAGAAATGATCGAGGTACTCTCGGAGGAGGGGTATTCATCCTAGTACACCAGGACCTGGTTGCGGAAGAAAGGGCGGATCTTGTGACTGACTGTGAAATCGAGTGGGTCCAAGTCAAACTAAAGGGCAAGAAGACTCTATTGATATCAGCATTCTACATGCCACAGAGGAACCTCTCAGATATAACTGCACTACGATCCTCACTTGAACTTGCAAATTCCAACAAAGAACGTCACACCACGGTAGCTGGGGACTTCAATTGCCCAGACATAGACTGGCACTCACTCTCGGTACGGAAAGAAGCACAAGACAGAGAAGTCCAACAGGCTCTACTTGACCTGTCCATTGATTTCAACTTATCCCAAGTCCATGATAAACCAACAAGAGAAAACAACCTACTTGATCTTGTCTTTACATCAAATTCGTCACTAATCAAATCCTCCACTAATGCTCCGGGGATCTCTGACCATGACATGGTAGTCGTCGATTCAGATATCAAGCCATTCTACGCCAAGCAGAAACCCCGAAAATGCTTCTTATTCTCCAAAGCCAACTGGGACCAGCTGAAAATTGAAATATCCTCTATCTCCCAGGAAATAAGCCAACTTTACGTAAACGGTTCATCTGTCCACACCTTATGGAATACCTTCAAGGAAAACCTAAAATCAGCCATTAACAAGAACTTTCCATCCAAAATGAAAACATCAAGTAACTCTCCACCATGGATAACAAGGAAAGTAAAACGCGTCCTTAGACGCAGGGCCAGAATTTATAAAAGAGCTAGAAAAACCAATGACTGGACCCAATACAGAAGATTTCAAAAGGAAAGTAAACGCGAGCTCAGGAAGGCAGAATGGTCACACATCAACTCCGTCATAAACCAGGGTCTACAAAACAACAATTCCAAACCATTTCGGAACTACGTTAAGTCCAAAAAAGAAGACAGTATTGGGGTAGCACCACTACGTAGTAAACACGGCACACTTATCAGCGACTGCAGTGCCAAGGCAGAGACTCTTGTAAACCAATTCCAGTCAGTTTTCACCAAAGACAAGGGAGACCAACTACCCAAAGTACAAAGGTGAGTTGATGAAGATATACCACCCATCAAGATAGGAGAGGAAGGCATTTTGAAACTACTACGCAACATCAAGGTCAGCAAAGCCTCAAGCCCAGATGAGTTACCCAACAGAGTTCTCCAAGCCTGTGCAGTAGAAGCAACACCTGCCATCATCTGTATCTTCCAGAAGTCGGTCGACTCTGGTGATTTGCCCAAAGATTGGAGAAATGCAAACGTTGCCCCAGTCTTCAAAAAAGGAGATAGCCATGCACCAGAGAACTACCGTCCAGTATCACTCACATGTGTCCTATCCAAACTGCTAGAGCACATCATTTGCCATCAAATGTTGAATCAGCACATGATCTCTACACAATTACTACGACAAGAACTAACAAGTCGACACAGCGATACTGGACTTCAGCAAGGCGTTTGACACTGTGCCTCACAACAAACTTCTCCACGATCGAGTCCTATGGAATACGAGGAGCAACACTCAAGTGGATCACAAACTTTCTTACGCAGCGGAAGATGAGCGTCATAGTTGAAGGTGAGCGATCCCAACAGGTTAACGTAGCCTCCGGCGTCCCACGAGGCACAGTACTCGGACCTCTACTATTCCTCTGCCATATCAATGACCTCCCAGATAGAGTTAAATCCCATATTCGTCTTTTTGCCAATGACTGCTTGATATATCGTGCCATCAACTCAATGACAGACCATATACAACTCCAAAAAGACCTAGATAACCTCCAAGAATAGGGCATGGAATTTAACGCCAAGAAATGCTATATTTTCAGCACCAAAAGCAAATCCAAATTCTTTTACAACATCAAAAACAACATACTCCAACAAGTCCAGAATAATCTACCTTGGAATTACCCTATCCGATGACCTTAAATGGAAAACGCACATCAACAACATTTGCAAAAAAGCCAACTCAACGCTAGGATTTCTCCGCAGGAACCTAAGACACTGCCCTAAGCCATGCAGGAAGAACGCCTATATTGCACTAGTCCGATCCAAACTTGAGTACGGAAGTGTCGTCTAGGATCCTTACTTGAAAGGAGACATCGACCGCTTGGAGAGGATCCAAAGATCAGCAGCACGATTTATAACGGGCGACTATAAATCCAGGCAGGAAGGATGCGTCACTAATATGCTCAAGGAAATGGAACTGCAACCACTTGAAGAGAGACGCCGTCACCAGCGTTTGGCATTCCTATTTAAGGTGATTGAAGGGCACGTACCAGCCATTAACATTGATCACTACCTCAAGGCTAAGCGACTTAAGAGAACTATTCGGGCTAAACAATTTGAAAACTACAATGTATGTTAAAACTAACATCGTAGAAAAATCAGTGTGTAACAACAACAAGTGCTTCCAGCCAATTAGTGCTAAAAGTGACATATTCAAATACTCATACTTTGTACGAACTGTATACGACTGGAATAAACTCAGTGATGATACAGTGAACTCAGAGTCAATCGAAGTATTCAAATCTAAACTAGAAAACATTAACTAGCGCACTCCATCCGTCGGGTTAAAGCCAGTAATTGGCATCTACGACTGTTCATTCAGATTCAGATTCAGATATTTCGTACAATCAAGGGCCATAATTCAGGAAGTTACTATCCGATATGCGCGATTATCAACAGGAACCAAGATCTTTGGGTTATAAAGATATATTTCCTCAAGTTTCATCAAAATCGGATCAAAATTGTGACTTCTAATAGACGGTCCACAACAATTGATATTCCATATTTACTCTATTCTATTTGCGTACGAGGGGTGGCCATTTTGTCAGGCAATTTTGGTCCGATTTTCACGAAATTCGGACTCAACCATCATTAGGGTGTAATGGTCATATATTCAAACTTTTTTTTTTAAATCGTATAAAATTGTGACCTCTAGAGGGACAACAAGCTAAAAACGTAATTTTTCGTACAACCAAGGGCCACGATTAAAGCAGTTATGATCCGATATGCGCGAATATCGAAAGGAACCAAGATCTTTGGGTTATAAACATGTATTTCAAGTTTCACTAAAATCAGCCAATTTAAAAACTTGACACTCGGGATTTTTGGGACTAGATTTTTAATATTTGGTTTAAGGCAACTATTTTAGTGTTATGTAGTGCACAGGCGACCTTGACATCAACAGAAAGCAAGAATACGTCTCGCCGAAAGTCCTTGACATTGATAACGTTCGTGATGTCACAGTACCCCCCAAAATGAAATTCACAGACTTGGAGAACAATCGAAATAAAGTGTTCAGTAACGGTTGTGGCCTCCTCTAGCGTCTTGAACTGCCACACAACGTCTTCTCATGGATCTCAGAACATTAGTAAACACTACCCGAGGAAGACGTCGCCACTGCTCAGCAAGAGCATGTTGAAGGTCCTGCAACGTCAGTTGTGGATTCACTTGCTGACGAACACGTCGACCCAGTTCGTCCCAGATGTGTTCAATAGGATTAAGGTCGGGGCTAAGCGACGGCCAATCCAGGACTTGGACACCGGCATTTCTTAAAAAATTATGGGTAGTAATTGCTGTATGGGGTCGAGCATTGTCTTGTTGAAACGTTAGTCCAGGCCCATGTCTCTGCATAAACGGAAGAAGAACAGGTTGCAAAATCTGATCCCTGTACTGGACAGCATTTAAGTTCCCTTGGACAACAACAAGAGGAGAACGTCCATGTGCACAAAAAGAACCCCAAACCATGACGCTGCCGCCACCAAATCGGTCAACTTCTCTGACGCATACTTGAGCGTAACGTTCACCTCGACGACAATAGCGACGACAATATACGTCCACATGAAAATGTGGGCGTAAAAAAGTTATCGTCCGATCTGTATTAAATTTATATGCATTATTCAGATTATAGTATAACAAATAAGCCTATTAAATTCAGGCAATTTCCATTATTTACTTCTAGAGTTATGGCCCTTGTTTCACTTTGTTGAACCCCTTGTGAATGCTTTAACGACGAAATTTATTATCCTATCTGTACGAAATTTATATGCATTATTTAGATTAGTAAAACAAAGAAGCCTATTGAATTTCCATTAAGAACAAGCCATTATAATAAAAATAGAAATAAACAAATAAATATAAACGCATTATATACTTTCATCAAATAAGTCACGTTTAAAAAATGTTCCATTATCAAAACTACCAATACTTATTACCAATAAGTATTTCAAATTAAAAGAAATATCGCTATACTTTCCTATCTACTATCTGTATAATAAGTATCTTATCATGAAAACTGAGCTCACAATTACACCGTTAAAATTTTTAAACGATGAAGTTTGAAAAGCTTAATTTAATGTAAATGCCAAAAGAGCTGTTCTTGGTAAATATAATTAATCTATCTAGGCTAATTTTGAACATTTTATTAATCCGGTGATATAATCTCATGAACTAGTAGAACGATGATGAATCTTTGAACAGCAAATCGTAAAGAAAAACTAAATAGTGTATTTTATACTAGCATAGTAGTCATATGCATCTGTCTATACTTGACAAACGAATCAGAGAGAGAGAGAGAGGTTTAACGTCCACTCGACACAAACTAGGTCATTTCCGGACTAACACATGGTTCAATTTTATTTCAATCATTCGCTTGCGCGTAGGGGTCTTTAGCAGTGGGAGGAAACCGGAGGACCCGGAGAAAATCCACGAGGTTGGACAGACGACCCTACTCCTTGTCACGTACAACCGGGGAATCGAAACCCCGCCAGTTGACTCAATGACAGACCGTATGATACAGCGCGCGCGTGCTAACCATTCGGCCATCCAACCCCCCGACAAACGAATCAAGTGATATTTCAAAGACAAAAACAAATAGTATATGCGCGTAAGGTCTCTATTGTAGCATACTCCTCGCAGTGTTTCGTTTGAAAGCAAATTTCTGTTGCAAATCATTCGGGTTTAAACCTAGCTCCGAATAATTATGGTTACATACCGTTACGTCATGATTCACGAAATGTATTAGGCCCAATTAACCAGTACATAGCATAATATTGCAGAAAAAATAATTGCGTGACAAACGAGGCTATCAAAACGGTTACAATGTAAACAATGCTGTTTGGAGACGAACAATACTTTCATCGTTTTTAATACCTTAAACCACTGTCCAAAGTTTTAGGGAAGATTCCAAATTAAACGAAGGGCTGTCAAGTTGCTGTACTTAGGAGAGATATGATTGAACGGGGAGAATAGACACACTCTCTCAAAATTTCAAGTATCCGAAGACAATCCAGCAATAGCCATAGAGGTATTTTTCAGGCCATTGTTTCAGGAATATGCTATTGTAGGTTTTTTCGGATAACTGGCTAGTAAACCGCATTTTATGTGTGGAAAAAGACGGGAAAATGAACAGCTGATTTCAACCGCCATCTTGGATGCTGGAGTACAAATTCTAACTTCGGTCTGACGAATAATAATAATATGCACATTTATATAGCGCACGTACTCCATGCACAGATGCAAGCTCGCTGCGCATACAATTAAATTAATTTAATTAATCCTGATAACAAGATGGGTTTTAAGTCTTGATTTAAAACAAGAAAGAGTTTGGGATGATTTAATGATCTCTGGAAGATTGTTCCACAGTTTAAGCGCATTCACCGAGAACGATCCGTATCCAAATGATTTTAATTTCCACCTTGAGCAACACAACTGATGGAGGTGTGTTCGGTCGGAGGTTAGGGAACTTGTATTTGCATAAGAGTAGATAAGTCATTCACACACTGATTACGTCAAAGACAGACTTTTGATGATGATTCTTTCGTTTATTGGCAGCCAATGGATTGATTTCAGAACAGGAGTAATATGGGAGTATTTTGATGATCTGGTAACAATTCGAGCTGCGATATTTTTAATATTGGCACTAGATGTTTCTACTAACAAGCTATTACAGTAGTCAATCCCTGAGAATATCAAGTGTAGCAGCTGCTTCCTGGCTAATTAAGTGTCTTCAGTCTTATATGGCCTATGTTCCTGGACTGAAGATAACACTTTCGACAAATTTAACTAACGTGACTGCCCATGCTTCAACTGGACCCTAAGAGGACACCTAACTAAGTTCTTCACAGTGTCGCATGGTACAAGTATTGCATCTCGTACAACCACATCATTTGAACTTGTATTTTTCAGATGTGTATTTGGACGAAATAAAATACTAAATTCAATTACATTTAATTTCAATATATTTCTTGTCATCCTATCTTTAATGTCATGTATACACAATTTGATGTCAGAATAATTAGGGGATGGAACAGTTTTTGAAAGGGAGTAATTTGCAATCAGCTGTATATCATCTGTATAAGAATGTCCTCAGCCCCACAGTGGGTGAGATATAGCATCATGAAATTTATATGTTTTAGCATATAGAAAAAAACTACGTCTTAAATAAATTCCCCATAGCCTCAAGTGGTTTCCGAAAAATTTAATAGTCATATATATTGAAGTAATAGATAAGATCATTCATAAAAAATAATTTTAAAAAATAAATAATCAATAGTCAATTTATGGGAAATATTTGAATTTAGGGATTATTTTCTTAAAAATAACGTTGTTTTATTTTACTCTAAAATGGCCATACGCCCATAGCTGGTTCCCCGTAACTATAAGGGTGGTGACCCTCATATTTCATGTGGGGTATACGGGGTACCCAATGACCAAATCTGCAAAGTGTGGTCAAAATCGCCCGAAACAGCTTGTGCCGGTTTTTTTTTTAATTTTGCATGGTTCTCTCGCAAACTCATTCTTAACTACTGAGATAGTAAGGCCTAGAAATACGTGATGACATTGAAAAGGATAGATGCATGGCTATTACATGTGCTACTATGCGAAAATTATCATGGAGTACGTGGACTGATGCTAACTTATAAGACAATGTTATTTTTTTTTTTACAGCATACCCCCCCCCCCAAAAAAAAAAAAATAAATAAATAAATAAAGTATGTCTTATTGTAAGTTTGATATCTTTTAAATTAATATTAATGGATTATTTGTTGTTTGACTCTTCTTCTCCTTGGATTTGATAGATTATTAAAAGGAATTTCCAATCACAGTAGTAATTTACATTTCTAATTATAATCACCAAACTAACACCATTTCGCTGATTACCAACTTGAAACTACTTTGACCTGGATATTATATAACAACTGCTAATTGCCAGAGTTTATTAGGGGCAATGTATTAATATAAACAAACATGAATCGTGAAGACGAATTAGGATTAATTAAAAAGAAATATATAGATATGGCCTATGAAGAGGGAAATTCTACAATAAAAAAATTAAGAATGTCGGATATTGAACAGGCAATGCAATCAAATGGATTTTCTGAAATAGCATTCTTAAATAAATTTCATGGTCGCCAAAATCTTGTTTTAAGAATAGTTACCTTCCTTAGACTTTGTTTATGATAATGTAAAAGACTGGTTAATCTAGCCAATGACCTCAAATTCAATAATTTTGTTATTTTTCTGTGTCAATCGGGCTATTGAAGATACAAGGTATACGCAATGCAGAGTGATATGACGGAAATTTTCGATGGACCGTGGCATTTCTTTATTGAATTTCAACTGTGAAGGATTCTTTTGTGTGCTCGGCAATCTGTACACAGGAGCTTGTTTTTTTGCCCCATCTACAATATGCTACTAGACACTGTTCTTTGACAGGCCCTTTATCCTGCACTACTGACATGGAGCAACCACGCTGCAAAATCCCGGCGAACTTTCTTGACCAAATCAGTGTACATAATCATAGTATAGAGAGGAATATAGCCGATAACCCGACACCACGACAACCGGACATCACAACCCGAAAACTGTCGGTGTCGGGTAAAAATGTCGCGATGGCGGGTTGTCGTGGTGTCGGGTTAAAATATGATGTCGGGCGACACTACGACATCACGACAACGACATGATACCAATCAGTCACCATAACAATTAGCTCAGCTTGAGAACAGACACTAAGCTAGTTGACCGACATTTTAACTTTTAAATCGACGATTTTTTTAGTTGAAAAAAACTAAGTCAATTTTGAGAAGTATTTATTCTGCCTCCATTTAATTAAATTGAAAAGGTTTAATTAGTCTTTGTGTGAATGACAGATGTGAAACCGAGTAGAACCGCATAACAAAACAGTATACTAATTTTTGGATATGGCGGCCATTTAGGACAGAGATCTATTTTCAAAGTAGAGTAGATTACTATAGATAGCACACACAAGAAATATAAACACTCTATAAGATCGATTAATTTGATTGCATAAAAATGTCCACGGGAATATCCACAGACACAGGGGCGGGTCCAGGAATTTTTGCAGGAGGGGGTTTGCCAGGTTCCTGAGATAATGTATCTCCCTCCCCCTCCTCCCGCATGGTCTCTATCGTCATTTTGGCGTATATACATACACATTGAGCTTTTTAAACAGAGAAATCCAAAACCTCGTTTGACGTCAATTTTTATTATGAATTAATACAATGACATTGTGATTCAATTTCATGGAGGCAAAGCATTAATTGTGATATCACATAATGCCTATATCATTATCTCGTGCTTTGAGTGCCCATCCTGTCCCACATCTGACGATAAAGGATAAAGCACACGGCCGAGAAACTTTTCTCATAAAAAGCGTCGACCCCCCCCCCCTCTGGATCCGCCCCTGAGACATCACAACTGGAACCTCCCGGTGTATTGGTCGTAATTTTTTCTTTAGTGAGAAGTATCAGATGTTCTAGAAACTGAATTATTTGCTCTTCCGTGAATTAAGGTTATCAGAAATCGATGGTATACCTGTTAAAACTGTATTTCTTATTACAATATTCGGTCCCATGGTCAACTCAACAATTTAAATTCAAACTACAGATATGAGTTAATGTTAATTGATGTCCTTAAATTTAGTAATACTTTGAATTGACAATTATATTCAGCCCATGTTAAATTTCAGATGGTGTATTTTTTTATATAGCATAGGTGGCATAGATACTGGGACACATGGTGATCTCAATGGAAAAATGTATGGAAATGTTCATTAGATTTTCTATTTATACCCATCTTCTTTTTCATGCTTGATATGTCTCTCGAAATAAGCTTCTTATCCAAATCTGTAATTAAACCAAAGACGTATCTGTGTTTGGCAAAAGTCCAAAAAGCTATGACGGACACAATCATTAATACGATGCCTAAAGTCATGTCTGTGATTGCCATGGCAATGTTTTGATAGGTGCTGTACTGACAGGCAATCTTGGAACTTTCAGATCCTGTAAAACCGCCTCGACACAAGTAGAGAGCATATCCGGCAACAACCAAACTACCGATGCATAAAAACAAACACATCAACGTTAGAAGACCGTGCAGTATAACCTGTTTTTTTAAAAAATAAAAAATTGATCAAGTAAATATTGGTAAATAGATAAATATTATTTAATATAATATAAAAATTTGAACCGAGACACAAGAAAACAGGGCAAAACAACAGATTTTCATTTCCAAAAATCAGAAACAGATTAAAACAACAAGTTAAATCTGACTGACACTTTTATTTTTTACCCAAATGAAACAGGACTTTAACTTTAATTCGATCGACAGGATGGATCGATTTTAATAAGCTTTGGGGCAAATGTGCTTTTTAATGTTTCTGGAATAATATTAACATATTACTGCCTTTTATTCTGGACTGGAGTGTTGTGCCTTTAATGTACAGACGGTATGCCGTCATGGGGGATCACGTGGCTAAGTGGGTAAGACGCTGGCTCGCTAGCCTGGAGGTCGGGTGTTCGATCCCTGCATTGGCCGAGAAAGTTCATCCAGATTTTCCCGCGTGGTTCCCCCTTGTCAGTGTTGCAGGACGTAGGGCCTGACAAGGACAGCTTTCTAGTCGTTCGGATGGGGCAAAAAAAAACGAGGTCCCGTGTACACACTGGCGTGCACGTGAAAGATCCCTTTAGTTGGAATTCGATATAAGAGTAGGCCGTAGTGTCGCTGTCCGGGCAAAATTTCCCTCATAGCACACTGTATGGCGTATGCCCGTCTTCATTAGCCCAGTTCGGAGCAGAACAGTAGGATGTTAAACCCCATTTCATTTCATTCATTTCGGTACGCCGTCATTTCCCTCTTGTGTATTACTGACCTGGGCCTTCAGTAATCAGAAATAAGCAGATTTGGCACCAAGAATCTGATGAACAGTGTTTGGGTATTAGTTGCATCATGGGCGTGGTGATGGTCATTTGGGGTTGAGTACGGTCGAGACATTGTGGCGCAGAAATACACCTCGATTCCTGCATAAAAAAAAACCCTTACCTTGGACCTGCATTTGACATGCACGCCCCCTTTCGGGTAAAAAAATTGAAATTAGAAAGTTGAATTAAAAACGAAAGATATGGAAAATGAGAATTATTGTGTCATTAAAAATTTACCAATTAGAAAATACAACGATATGATACGAAATAATCACGATAATTCTGAAAACAATATTGTGCACTATTCTGATATGCCGATCATGATGTCATGCTACTCGTATTGAATAACATGTAATTCCGCATGTTGAACAAAAATCCACTTTTGATTTCTGGCGCAAAAATGATGGCAAAAGTCACCGTGGCGGTGGCGCATGAGTTTTGCTACTCACGTGCTCATTATCACCAGGCCCCTGAGTTGTATAATAAATAAGACAAGCAAGATAAATATAACTATAAATTTAGGAGATAACAGTTATTTACGACTCGATGAAGACTTACAAAAAATTTCAGAGAACACCAGTGATTTGTATTTGGTTTATGGGTCCGAGATATTCTAAAGGCTGTGGCTCCGGCAAAAATACTCTGAAATGCAATACAAAGTGAAAAACATTAATTGAGAGCTGACCAACATTTTTACACATATTATTATTATAAATATACTCAAAGCCATTAAAAACGCAATGCCTAATTCGTGAAATATATCTGGTAAACGTTTTCTTGGGCTTTCCTATCTTATGGAACATAGGTGAAACTTGTGATGGGTCTCTTTTTGTGGAGTTCTGGGTTTGAACCCAATATCAGTTCTCGGTAATGAACTTTGTTCGTGCAAACGCAACACTTGTCTTTTTTCACGATTTAAAGCAGCACCATGTCACACGTTTTACACGTGCATTCCCTGCACTCTGGCCCTTTATATACAGATCAAAATTTCAACATTCATCACTTCGGAAAAATGCCACGCCTTACACAAGAAAACAGGAACAGAGCTATTGGCATGTTGGATCAGGGGACTTCACAGGTAGCCGTCGCCATACACTTTAATGTCCACCCATCGACCATTGCTCGCCTCAGACAACGCTTCCACGCCACTGGAAGAGCTGCCAATCGACCACGACCTGGAGCGCTACCTGTTACAACCTCGGCTCAAGATCGCCACATCCGACTACAGCATCTGCGCATCAGGTTCCAGTCAGCTACTGCTACTGCCAGGGGAACTGTTGAAACACGACAACGTCAGATCAGCCCTCAGTCAAACAGTCCGAAGGCGCCTATGGCTGCTCTTGGGTTACGCTGCCGTCGACCTTGCTAAGGTCAAATCCTTAACGTCCTACTGTTCTGCTCCTAACCTGGGCTAATGAAGACGGGCATATACGCCATACAGTGTGCTATGAGGGAAATTTTGCCCAGGCAGCGGCACTACGGCCTACTCTTATATCGAATTCCAAGTATATCGAGTATTAATCTTCATTCAATTAATATGGTCCCAGATTGCCATCTCCGCAACAACAAACTTTTTTTTAATTTTGACATTAGTATGACGAAGATGCCTATCGAATTTCACCAATTTCTGATTTTTGTGGCCTTTTATCACCTTTAATCACCTTATCACCTTTTCCATCATTTAAATGACTTGAAATTTATCTTTATGTTCATGAAACGGACGAAAGGGCAGTGTTTTAGCTCAAGTGACGATGTTTACTTTAAAAATTCTTGTGGTCGGTAATTTACAGCACGGACTGCCCTTGATGACTTTTTAGTGTCATGTAAATGGTCTAGTTACCTTTAATAGTTACTGACAACACGCCTTTCATAGTCTGAACGATTTTCAATAAAAATAAGCCAGTGCGATTTTCGAAATACCAGTAAAGAGTTGTCGGTTTGAAAATACAAAGACATTTAAAAGGCGCGTGGTCATAATATAAATCACAAAAATTCCTACCAACATTCCAGTAACCATATCAAGTCCCAAAATATAAGGTATTTGTGGTCTTCTAGCTCCGAAAAATACCGTTAGAAACCCCGCCATTGCTGCGAGACATCCGATCATTACTTGGGGTATAGAAGTACATCTAAAATTCCGTCTAGCTTCTTTCAAATGCCGTTTTCGTTCTAGAGAACACTTGGAACAACCTACAAATGGAATGAAGACTTAAATGAAATATAACAATTTCGATAGTGCATAAAATACGATTAAATTAATGTCCCATAGAACGTATACGAAAACACGCTGTCCAAAGTTACACCCTGGCATTGCACACATAATAACATGAAAAAAAACCATATTAATTAATAATCATATTAAAATAGGTGGAAGTGGCGATTTTGAGATGATGATTATACATTTGATTTATTATACATTTTAAATATTTATAGTGGAATCCATGATGAGGTGACAATAAACACATCAACATCTAAGTAACATTTGGTATCATCAATCACCCAGACGAAATCCAAGATGACAGCCTGTCTTAAAAGATATCCCGTTTGAAAGGTCCATTAATTTGAAAGGCATGGAGTCTCGTGAGCACAATAAGTCGGGCATATCGGGACTAACATACTATTACTTCTTTTTCATTTTCTTTGGTCAAATGAAGGGTACACTGAGGGAGAAGAATTTTCTTCGGGGATTGGGCTTTTCGCCTACACATCTTCGAATCTTTTGTCTTCTTCGTAACTTTTTTGTAACTGTAGGGATTTTTGTTAAAATAAACGCTAATATAGGAGTGGGACCAGTTGCGTCTATACGGCTTCTTACCTTTTGATATAATATCTGCTAAAAGAAAATTTGTTTCTTTCGAGCTATTTAGCGGGATGGAACGATAGTTAGGATATACTATTAAAGTACAAATTTTCGTGTCTAAAATTGTGTGGAAATGTGATAATTTTGATAATCGTTTTATAGCACTTTACATCTCTAGGTATATAGGATGTTCTTAGATAACTGTTTTGTTTTGCGTGGGCCTGGGGTGGTAGGGAGGGGGTACTATGCCTATAACTGGCGGAAAATGTGATAATTTTGATAAGGATGATCATCTTATACATTAGTAAAACATTAATTTATAGCAATGTAAATAAGTGACTTTTCGTTCCGGTATCAAGTCCTCTTTTCCGAAAAGGCTATAGCTTTCAAATTTGATGTGAAGCATCGTGGGCATGATAGGACGAACTCTATCAATAATAATCGTTCTGTGACCTTTCGGCTTTGGTATCAGAATTATGCCCCACCCCCAACCCAATCCCTTTACCGAAAACCTTGCGGAGACGATAGGTAGAGGCTAGTTTTTAACAGATAGTTTTCAGATTTGTGAGCCCTGTCGATTTTTTTCCTGTAGTTATCCACTGCAGATTGCGGAAACCTTTGTGAACGCGAAATAAGCTACAGTTTGTAACATACTGGCATGTGAAGGCTATGGTACAGTTTTTGATGGATTCTTTTCAAACTTGGCGTGAATCATCGTGGGTTATAAGAAGACGAACCTTGCGACATCCCGTTCTGATGTTATGTCCCCTGTTCCGAAAAACCTCGTGAATACGATAAAGGCTATAGTTTATAATTTTATAGCATCTTTTTCATTGGCTTAAAGCATTGTCACTAAGGTCGTCGATACCGATCGATATTCATAATCCGCAGCCTTCCGTTCCTGAGTTATCCCTACTTTGCCGAAAACGTTGTGAACGCGATAGAAGTTATAGGTTTTGGCATATTTTTTTTAAAATTTAGCAAGTAGATCAACTAGCATGAAGACAGACAGGAAAAATATGAAAATTTCTAGAATAACTCATCAAAAATAATGATTACATTCCAGTCTTTATCATGGTAAAATTCACATCAAATATTCACCTTTGTGTTCTAGGATACACATATTTTCACAAACACGCTATGGTACAACAGTTCAGTGTCTAAAAGGTGGCAAAAAAGACGGTAAAAAATTAACGATGTTAAAGGGACCTTTTTCGTATACTGCCGTATCCGTGTGCCGTATCACGTATGAGATCTACACGCACATTGATGACGTCACAAGCAAAACCGATACGGATACGTGATACGGACCAGGCATTTACGCTTGCCAAAAGTCTCTACTATCTCGAGCGCTCGAGATATTTTTTTTTTTTTTGCGTGTCCTAAATCAGCCACCGTATTTACCAGTGTTGCGCACAAAACTTTCAGTCTAATCCATAAAGAATTTCGTTTAATTTTGGAATGACGGCAGTTAGATCTTTTCTTAACTATTTACGGTGGTCTGTTGTTGCCACTCGTTAATTTGTACCCTTTTCTAGTAATTTACCTAATAGATAGATTCACTCTGCAATACAAAGATGGGTTTTTTCGCAATGAAAACTTTGGTAAATTTAAAAAAAAGAAAAAAAAAACAACCATGAACAACTTTTTCTCCGCTGTGTAAACGTTTTCTCCGCGATAGAAACATTTCCCCGCGGTGGAAACAATTTCTGTAAACTTGCGATATACCACCGCCGAGAAAAGGTTTACACCTCGGGGAAAGGGTTTCCACTTTAGAGACCACAGTATTTATCCGATTTGGATGGCACTTAAAATGGATGTTTATTTTCCAAAGATCTCGGATGAGTTCGATTTCGGCACGTATTGAATCATAACTTCATAGACTATTGACCGTGGTTCCCAATTTTGTATCCGAATTTGCAAACCGTTAAAATGTATTTTTATTACATAGAAATCGCGGATGCGTTCGGATTTGGTGGAAATCGGATGGCCAGTTCCTGTTCAAATTGTGAACCTTCGATTTATCAAAAGATCTTTGATGAGTTCAATTTGTACGAAGTTTTTGGAACTCCACAGCCCATAAGTTTGATTCGATTGAGATGAAACGTAAAATATATACTCTTCAAAAAAAGTAGTGAATATTCAGAAACAATACAAAACTGCGGCAATGCACTGCTGTTTTTATTGGAGGTAACCAGTGCATGTTAATAACAGGCCAATTGCCTACACATGAACATGAACAGTTCATATGGGCGGCTTATCTGACGGTCCCATTTCACTCGCAAAGAGATACGCTATCAAAAGTGAAAATGGGCGTTTTTGATTTTTGTCTTAATAATGAGTAATTGCTCCACCAATCCTCAGACATTCAGTATGCTCCTAATCAACCGTCCAATCACGATTTGGGGCAATCTGACCCACTCCTCTTGCAGTGCCACGGCCAATTCGTGCAGTGTTGTCGGTTGACGTTGGCGTCGACGAAGACGTCTCCCGATCATGTCCCGAACATACTCTATAGGGCAAAGGTCAGGACTCATGGCTGGCCAAGGCATATGGACAATATGGTGACGCTGGAGGTAGTCATTCACGACACGAGCGCGGTGGGCACTGGCATTATTATCTTGAAAGATGAAACGTCGACCTGCACGTGGAACAAAGTGCAGAATTATCGGTGTCAGGATGTGGTCACGGTAGTACACACCAGTGACCCTTCCTTGAAGAATATGCAAGTCCGTTCTGTCAGTCATGGTGATTCCTCCCCACACCATAACAGACTCAAGCCCGAATCTGTCATGCTGCCTTACGTTAACGCTAGCATGACGCTTATTTACACGCCTCCAAACGCGAGCACGCCTATCGGTGAAATCCAGAGTAAATCTGGATTAATCTGAGAACATTACACGCGCCCATCGACGATTACCCCAATTTCTACGCTGCCTACACCATTGACGCCTGTTTGCCATGTGCTGGCGAGATAATGGAGGCACAACACGCGGTCGTCGCGCATGCAAATGGGCTGCATGTAGCCGATTTCTAATCGTTTAGGGTGTAACTCGAATTCCTGTAACTTGGTACAAGTTTACAGAAAGCTGATTGGCCGTTTGTCCCCGATTTCGCAGGACCTGTGTACGAATGTATATACCCTGGGCTTGTGTAGTGGCTCTAGGACGACCCGAACAAGGTCTGTCGTCAACATTGTGTGTTTGTTGGTACCGGTTCCACAGTCTGCTGATCGCAGATGGTGACATTAAGCATGTTGGCTACTGCTCGCTGTGTAGAACCCATTTGAAGCATGCCAATAGCACGTAGACGTCCATCATGTTGAAGATGTCTCATTGCAAATTAAACGTAACACACTAAAGCAAAGATACGCTAAACAGTAAATCTTATGCAAGAACCGATAGGAAAGCAAACATGGATAGGATAAACCAGCACGCGGCAGTTTTCATCAACCCTTCCTTGAAGTGTCAAATTTGACAATGAACCCCTCCCACGTGTATGGCGCTATTGCGTGTCGCATGTGCAACTCAGTGGTTCTGTTATGGCGATAAGTTCTTCATCTGTGAACATACTCTCAAAGCATGTAAAGTGTTCATGACTATTTATCATATCACAACCTGCATTTCAATATTCCCTACTTTTTTTGAAGATTATATGTTCAGAATTAAATGATTCGATGGTTTCTATTTTGATGCGCATAGAAACATCTTCGGTTATGGTCCCTGCATTTTACACAAAATGTGTAACAAAGATTGTGGCAACCGCTTATTCCCCATGGCAACTACGACTTAAAAAAATTTTCTAAGTTACTTAAAGATACTTTCCCGCGTACAAACTGTGTGCTTTGATTATATTATATTTTTCAGAATGTATTTTTTCGTTACTTACTGTCCATTTATCATACATATTGAGAACTAAGTAAATTCTTAATTATTTTCAATTACTTTTTACGCCGTTTAATTGTAGAGTCTTCCTCATTGTCCCCAAAACCGCCCAACCATTTGATCAAGAAAAAACACCCCACCCCCCCACCCAGTCAAGCTAGCACTCAATAAGCTGCCAGTTAATGATACCCTGCCATTTTTGCGCAGTGCTTGCCCCATGGGTGTTTTTCGGTTAATCTAGTATTTTTCCAGTAAGATTGGGTGTCTATACTTTCCATATACCAAATTTGCCATACTTTTATTCGAAATAACCACCCGATAAATACTTTCGGGACAATGTATCTTTAAAACTTCTCACGAGTTAATGTGTACAGTTGCTTTAAACACTCAAAAATACAGTTTGAACACCGGGACGCCCCAGGGATCCTGAACAAATTTAAGTTATGAACTTCAAGCTCTATAATCACTCTAAACTTTGTATTATCGTTTATAACAGTTACAAAATAATATTTATCGATAGATATGCAATGGGTTCTTGTGCATAGAATATACCGGTGTCTGAAAGAAATAATCTTTGATAAAAATGTTTTCAATTTGTGCATATATAGGTAATCACACTTACCAGTTTTCTGTGTATATCCAGATAGATAATATATGGTATGTGTTGGCGAAAAACTCGGCATTTTTCAGATAAGAACAATGTACGTTTTAGATGTATCTTTTGCTTGAAGTAATTCTTAATTATGAGAATAATGTTATTATATAAAGTATCTCTATTATCGCAGACCATATAATTTTGACATCCGTTGCTTTAAATGAAAGATCTGTTTCAATATTTGTATTATGATGTATACGAAGATGTATGTCCATTGGCTTGTCTAAGAAGATGTGTTTTACGATGTTGATGAGTGACAAGGACTTAACTTATAGAATGTATTGCTTACTAAGTAATTTCAGTCTATGAGCGTTCTAATTCTAGTAAATATAAGTATACATTATGTACAAATTGTAATTAAGATTATGATTAAATAGGACAAACGTTTTTGTCATTCAAATTACTGCCAACACCATATAAATTCTATTCTAGACCTTAGATTCCATCATAAAATTTTCAAAAATTCACGGCGAAATACGCGATAGATATTCTACGCAAAATTCTACAATAATCTACATCATTTGTGCAGTCATTGTTCTAAGGGTTTTTCGTATATCAGTGTAATCACTCGCATCAACATCCACATATCAATTATTTTGGTCATAACACCAATCAAATCTCATCTTCGTGGGATGTTGTCATTATCAAAACCTCATCAAATCGTTGTAAATACTCCACAACAATCTATTCTTTTATCATTTGTATTTATTTCAGCGAAAGGGGTCGTTGATAACATTTCATCAATTTTCATTTTCTTGCAACGTTTGTATTATTAAAACCCACTAATCATTGTGTATACTCCACAACAACTTATCCATTAATCAATTAGTCAATGTTTTAGGTTAATTGGTATTATTACTTATTAGCGTACAATTAAATCAGATTACCATTAGGTACACGTAATTAAGTTACATCCCTGGTTTGTCAGCATTAACTTAGCATTGTTGTGTACATGTATATATTGTCCTGTCATATTTTCATTTTTTATCATAGCTTGATAGTGACTAGAGAAACCTAGTCGAAACGTCGCTCAGTAAAAAGCAGTAATTGTATTCCATAGAATTGTGACCTGTATACTCTAGTTCAATTACTAAATGCCATTGAAACAGTTTACATTTTTTGTATAGGACTTCTTCATAAGAGCTTCTATGTGACATGGATGAAAACAATGTGTCAGTCCTTGAAGAGCTTTATTGCCAAACCCAAATAAGTACTAAAGTGGATTTAATATACAGACCAACTAGTTATCGATAGAAGATTACGTGCTCATGTTATACAATGTCTTGCTGTCTTTTTGGGGTCAACCAAAGTCAACCTTCGATCCCTGCATTGGCCGAGAAAGTTCATCCAGATTTTCCGGCGTGGTTTCCCCTTGTCAGTGATGCAGGACGGAGGGCCTGACAAGGAAAGCTGTCTAGTCGTTCGGATGGGACGAAAAACCGAGGTCCCGTGTACACATTGGCGTGCACGTAAAAGATCCCTTGGCAGTTGGAATTCGATATAAGAGTAGGCCGTAGTGCCGCTGTCCGGGCAAAATTTCCCTCATAGCACACTGTATGGCGTATGCCCGTCTTCATTAGCCCAGGTTAGGAGCAGAACAGTTGGACGTTAAACTCCATTTCATTTCATTTTTTTCCAAAGTCAACCTTAAATAACGGTCGACAACTATCATTGTAGTTACAGTACACTAATCATTTCTCTCTTATGAGAGAATATATATAAACTGTAATCTGTAGAAAATACAATTCTGTTGTTATAGTGCCCATTTTATGACAATACAACAATATCTCTCTTCTGGAGTCTCCATGTATCAAACCCAGTGGCGGCGCCAGTCGTCGGTGATTGGAGGGGCAAAGCTGGGGCAAAGTCAAAGGTTAAGGGGGCAAAGGCACGAGCTTCAACTATGGGTAGAGGGCCTCCCCCAGAAAATTTTGAAAAACAGGTTGCCAGAAATGCAGCCTGGCAGTATTTCAGGCACTGATCGATGAGGTAAAGTATCAAACGAACGGACTTGCGAATCACGACGAAGCCCACTCACGAGCGTCAAAGTAGAGAGTCCTACTGCCGGAAATGCTGTCTGACAGTATTCTGTCAGGCACCGATCGTCGAGATAAATAGATCTGCCCAGATACCGTTCGTCGCCGGATCACTAGTTTATCCGACTAGAGAACATTAATGTCAAACGAACGGACTTGCGAACCTCAACGAATTCCCCTTATGAGCGCCAAAGTAGCGAGTCCATTGGGGACCTCGCCAAGAAAATTTTGAAAAATAGACTGTCGGAAATGCTCTACAACATGCAAGTTTATGACTGAGTGGGGATGAGGGATTTATTCACCGTAGAATGTATCACACATTCTTTTTTTTTATTTTCTAAAATTATTGGGGGGGGGGGGCAAACAGAGGGCAGACCAGATTAATGAATGCCTCCCCCCCGGCGCCGCCACCGATCAAACCCCGTTCTTAAGTTGATTAGGTGCCCGCTAATCTATTCTAGTTTGGAGGTCGTGGCATTTTGAGCGTGTCTGTTAGGGGTAACCCACCGCACAAACTGTCTGGCAGTGGTCATGCATGATTTCTGTGGTGGTACTGAACAACTTCAACGCAGTTTTAGGTGGAACAGATTTCAGCTAATCTAGCCTAGCTGCTGTCTGAAAATTAGATAACTCTTGTCAGGGATACTTCACCACTACAAATGTCTGGCAATTACATAGCTCTGTCATGGGTACCCTACCACTAAAAATGTCTGTCAGGGTGTTCTTGTAATGCCTGAAGATGTACGGTACACTGCTCTATTTATCCCGAAAATCGGTGCTTGACTGAATACTGCCAGGCAGCATTTCCGACAGTCTATTTTTCAAAATTTTCTGCGGGGGGTCCGCCATACCCTCCGAAAGGACTCCCCACTTTGGCGCTCATGAGTGGGTTTCGTCGAGGTTCGCAAGTCCGTTCGTTTGACACTTTATCTCAATGATCAGTGCCTGAAATCAGAAATACTGCCAGGCTGTATTTCCAGCAGCCAGTTTTTAAAAAACGTCTGGCTCTAGTGGAAGCTCGTGCCTTTGCCCCCTTAACCTTAGACTTTGCCTCAGCTTTACCCCTCCAACCAACCACTACTGTGAAGGAGCCGCATCGATGGAGGGTCTCGGCGGAGGACCCCGTCACTGCCACTAGCCGATGGCGTCCTCGGTCCGGCCATGCCCACGTCGCTTTTTCCGCAACTGAGATTTTTGTGGGGTTGCCTAGCCTATCTATCTTATCTGAGAGAGGCCCTATCCGCAAGCGAATTATTGAAATATGTTAGTCCCGAAATGACTTAGTTTGTGTCGAGTGGACGTTAAACCCCATCTCTCTCTCTCCCCCCCCCTCTCTCTCTACTCTCTCTCTCTCTTTCGCATCTGAGAGTAAATAATATTCACATTTATTACACTGGACGTTAAAGATATTTTATTTATAAGCCGAATATATATAATCATCGTTTAGTGATCAATTTTGGTTCTGGTTTTCTGTGGGGTAGGATTGGTACGTGTTTTTAAAAGGACAGTATAAAAAACAGGAATATAGGCCTATTAGGCCTATGATCACCTTTCTAAATATAAGCTATATTTATGTTCTTCTTTTATTTAGACATTCGTGCCTAATTTTTTACCCCATCGAATTAAACTGATTATTATTGTAGGCTATTATTAATTATTAATAGGCTATTAGCAGCCCAATGTCCGGTCCCGCAGGTTCACATCCATTTTAGGTGCACCCTATCCCATTGGTTCAAAAACCACTGGTTAATCGATTGTTGTTAACTTCCTCTAAAATACTGGATGATCTAAAAACAACAGGCAATGGGCGAAGAATGGATCGTAGATAGCAGATAACCACAACTGTAAATAAACGCACCCATTTTTACAGGCCTCACATGTTCCGGATTACACAAGCAACAGTAATAGTGAATAAAGATGGACGAAAGCAGGCGACACGTTAATCCAAACCCTGTGTTGAATGCAAATATTTTTTCAAGAATATTTTTCTGGTATGATGATTTCGTTTGCTCTTACCCTGACATACTATTTGAATTTCTAGATTTTATTATATTACATGAGTAGGTATATGGTACTAGTAGATTTAATTAGCTTAGTTATGACCACAAACATGAATACCGCAAAACACGAGGTTTGGCTATATATAGAGACAGGCTATTGTTCAGTTACGTTACAACTTACATTATACGGGACATCATAACAAAATATAATCCCATTTTATTAGCACTAGCAGTGAGCTGGTAACCACAGTTACTTGGCTTAAATATACTAATCTTATATTATAAATCATATAGCCTAGAAAAAACTGCTGCAATTGAGCCAATGTCAGTTAGCTGAGCCTACCAATATAGAGCTATCCTTTATTTTAATGCTACATGTACATGTCTATTTATAATTTATGATAGTTTACATTACATGGGGGATCACCTGGCTAAGTGGGTAAAACGCTGGCTCGCTAGTCTTCAGGTCAGGTGTTCGATCCCTGCATTGGCCGAGAAAGTTAATTCAGATTTTCCGGCGTGGTTTCCCTTTGTCAGTGATGCAAGATGGAGGGCCTGACAAGGACAGCTGTCTAGTCGCTCGGATAGGACAAAAAACCGAGGTTTGGTGTGCACGTAAAAGATCCTTTGCAGTTGGAATTCGATATAAGAGTAGGCCGTAGCGACACTGTCCGGTCAAAATTTCCCTCATAGCACACTGTATGCCGTATGCCCGTCTTCATTAGCCCAGGTTAGGACCAGAACAGTAGGATGTTAAACCCCATTTCATTTACATTACATGTGTAGGTATACCATGGACCGTATATAGATGGACAGGCAACGAGTCTCGTTGGTTGGTTTCTCTGCCTCTCGCGCGAGACACAGTGAGATCTCAATGTCAATGGCAAATCAAGCGATGTGATTTTTGACATTGCAGGATTTTATACAGATTAATTTCTCGAACTCCTCTTTAGAATTTACGGTATTCTTATAGTTACATGGTAATTTTTCAACCCGATAAGTATTCCTATCCGGTAGTGACGAATTTCTCCAGTTTAGAAGTTTGAAATTTCCAAATGCAGCAGTTGAAAATTGTAAAATGATCGATTTCAATATTTTCGTAGTTTTTGTAAGCGTTTTGGTTTTGCTTAATACTCCAAATTCCCGCATGTATGAAGCATTTTAAAATTATGAAAATAAAGTTCAGGTATAATACTGTCCAAAACGATGATTAATTGTGCAGAAGTAAAAATTAAAGAGTGTTTTAGTAGGTTTGTTTTTAACGAAAACTCAACATGTTTTTTTAGGATTCACATGAGCGCGTTCGAACTCCGAAGTCAACAACAACGATGTGTTCATACATTTACACCCCAATCATCAGTTAGTAGTCTATCTATGTATGGGTTGCAAAAGAAAAAATAGAATAGCAAGATTAATTAAAATATTATGAATTGATTTCTGTTTCTTTGCTTTTAAACTTAAAGACCACGTAAGATCAAAAATCTAAATTGCATGTATGTATAGCCCATGGTTACTATATCAACTTTACGGCAAGTTCACACCAATCTGATTAAAATTAAGTCCGCTGTTAACGTTTAAGTATCCGACACACCAGAATGCTTTTCGATTTTTCAATTACGACCTTAATCCGGTTGATTGGCTGGTGACGTCACAGGCACTACACATAGGATATGCATTATCTATACAATATCTCACCGTCTGTACAATGTAGCACTATCAATACACACGGCAACTGGACAAGCGTCTATTGACGGTCCAATTACCACGTGACTGGCCTAATCATAATCACCGAATTATCGTCTTTCATTGGTATAGATTGATTAGACATTTGTGATTGGAATATTTTAGAGTGAATTTAAAATGCTGTATCATGCCGTAGATCAATTTAAGCTGCCTTTGTTTAAATAGGCCACGTGTCAAATGAAGATGACTCAAGAAATTAGCGCATTTACCGGTAATTTGGATAACCCCGTAATACTTGATATCCCAAACTTAAGTACAGAAATACATATGGTGCCAGTCATTTGTTGATATATTCATTATTAGCTATATATAATAATAGTAACCATTTTTATACATAAAGAACAACTACAGTGAATATGGAATTTTCCGATGACTATGCATAACATGTACAATAGATCGCACTCATTTCTCTGCCAATCAACGCTTGGTATCTTATTATCATGTACCGTTCCATGTACTACGGGTGTAGAATTTAATAATTTATAATCATATTAGGTAATTTTATATACATCCCTAGGTAAATTCTAAGATGCACTTGACCATTAAAAAGTCTATTATTGAGAATTTAAATGAAAGGTTCTATAAGTTAACATGGCTGTTGCATAATGAATCAAACATTGTACAGTATTTAGATTTACTAGTGGTCACTGAATGCTTAGTTAGATAAATATTTAGATATTGCAAGTCATTATTCAAATGGGGGAGTTGGATGGCCGAATGGTTAGCATGTGCGCGCTGTATCATAAGGTCTGTCATTGAGTCAACTGGCGTGGTTTTCGAATCCCCAGTTGTACGTGACAAGAAGTACATGTAGGGTTGCCTGTCCAACCTCGTGGGTTTTCTCCGGGTCCTCCGGTTTCCCCCCACTGCTAAAGACCTCTACAAAACGAATAATTGAGGTAAAATTGAACCATATGTTAGTCCCGAAATAACCCAGTTTGTGTCGAGTTGACATTAAACCCTATCAACTACCGAGCAGTTGATTTCATTGAATTGATAATAGTAAATATTTCAATCATAGCCTACAAACAGGACGAAAAAATTAGATTAAATTCCATTAGTTTTAATTAATATCCAAAAACGAACCATTCAAATATTTGCATGAACACTAAAGCTTAGTATTTTTTTTTCTGCTTCCAATTCCAAGTCTCTAATATCTCGGGTAAAACATCGAGCCAAATTTCACAATATAAAGTACATAGATAATTTGGCTGGGGAAAATCGATGTACTAGACTTAATCATAGAACTGTTGCTTTGCTGGCTGGCAATATTCTCATGTCAACAAGAATTGATTATCTCATTTGTCTCAATACAACATTGCAGTATAGAGGTAGAAAATATTCCATTTTTTTTTCCATATCAAATTTTAATAGGCCTACATTATACATAAAATTAAATATACATTATGTAAGATTTAGATAAAGAGCTAGCCATTCTTGCTACAATAGTTCAAAATTAGATAATGTAAAATGAATAATTTGAAAATTTCATTCAAATTACTCTATTGCGAGTGAAGATATTAGCCTTTGAAGGTTTGACAAGACGTGTGCAATAATTGCAACCACGGTACTGGTTGTTCGAAGCAAAGTCTCACTCCTCCATTTTTAGCTAAAATCAAAATATGGCTGAACCGATCTCATCTATTTAATATCAGAGAAATCCGATGCCATCGAGATTTGATTATGGCCTGGATAAGTTAATTAATGTCTAATTAATAATTTAGAAAACATTTCAGGCCTAAAGAAAAACCTGCAATAGACAGATTTCGCTCTTGCATAATGTATGTTTAACTAAATGTAGATAGGGATAGTTCATTAATTATTGTGTATGTATTTTTACAGGTGGTTAAATCCTATATTTAAAATTGGATATGAAAGACCTTTGGAGGTTCAGGATATGTACAATGTTAATAAAGAGGATTCTAGCGATACTTTAGGTGATCAACTAGAAAGGTAAATCCTTCCTCTACTTTATATATTTGGATATTGTTTAATACAAATCAAAAGGGGTTTCATTATTTATGAAATTGTATAAATAAACTTGTCAATGTTGATGTTTAGCTCTGTTTTACCTTTCCGATGTGTCTCATTTAGCCAGAATCCGTCACATACAGTATACCATTTGAAAAAAAAAGGGAAAAGAAAAATTGCACTAAATAATTTTATACATGCACGTATTCTATAGGGAATGGTTTAAAGAACTAGCGAAAGTAAAAGGTACAAAGAAGAAACCAAGTCTATTGATAGCATTGATTAAATGTTTTGGATGGAGATATTCCGTTTTAGGTTTTATTGTGTTTGTGGAGGTGAGTTCTCTTTTTTCCAGTTTATACATGTAACTCAGAAGTTATGTCAGACTGACTAGTCTTCAAAAGAATGCAACCCTACAATGTCCACTTTTATTGATGTGATGATCTTCTCAGACTTTCCTGTTTCTTTTTTAGTCCCCCGCTTTTCGAAGAAAGCAGGGGACTGTTAAAATGGGTCTGTCTGTGTCACACTTTTTGGGACACAATAACTCCCCTTCTAATTGTGGTAGAATGATCGAACTTGGTGTAGGTGTTTAATGCCATGATGGAGTTTGAAGACGATGAAACTTGGTGTATAGTTTCATTACATCGATACCTTGACTAAGTTTGATAATGAGCATTTTGATAATGAGCATTTTCTGCTCAGGGTAAGCAGAGTGATAAGCAATTTGATTGGTTGAGACTTTGGAATAGAATAAATCTCCTTCTAATTGAGGTAGAATGTTCAGAATTAGTCGATTCTTTGGGACAAGATAACTTGGATTCTTCTACTAATGGAGAGTGATGAAACTAGTGTATAGTTGATAATCAGTTTGATTGCTTGATACTTTTGAAAAAGATAAATGTGCCATTAATTGAGATGTGTCATCTATTTTTGGGGGAGATTTCGGCGGGGGACATCAGCCTCACTGTTGACTTGTTTGTACAACACTTGGCTGAATTCACACAAGATTTTTTTATACGGCCACATTTTCATGTGGACTTATTATACCGTCGCCCCTGTCCATCCGGGCATCCGTCCACAATTTGTTATTGGACACTCTACAGGTCACAATTTTTATCCAATTTTGGCGAAACTTCAAATATAGGTCTATCTCCCCCAAACCTGGGATCCTGTCGATATTGGCATGTATCAAACCATAACTTCATGGAGTATGGCCCCTGATTGTTCAAAAAATCATGTTTTTAGCTTGCGGACACTCAAGAGTTCACAATTTTCGTCTTATTTTAATTAAACTTGAAATGTATATTTATAGCCCAAAGATCTTGGTTCATCTTTGATATTTGCGCAAATCGGATTGTAACTTCCTGAATTATGGCCCCTGATTGTACGAAAAATCGCATTTCTAGCTTGTGGTGCCTCTAGATGTCACAATTATTATCTGATTTGAAAAAAAGTTTCAATATATTACCGTTACATATCAATGAAGGTTGAGTTTGAATTTCATGAAAATCAGACCAAAACTGCCGGACAAAATGGCCACCCCCTCGTTCGCAAATAGTGTAAATATATTGTATATCAAGATTGTGGACCCTCTATAGCTATAGGCCACAATTTTGATCCTATTTTGATGAAACTTGAAATTTATGTTAATATCACAAAGATCTTGGTTCATATCTGAACGTAACTTCCTGGATTTTAGCTTGTGGACCCACTAGAAGTCATAATTTGTATTCATTTGTAAAAAAACGTTTCAATATATCATCATTACATATCAATGAAGGTTGAGTTCACATTTTGTAAAAATCTGACCCAAACTGTTGGACAAAATAGCCGCTCCTTGTACACAAATAGTGTAAAAGTATGTAATACCAAGGTTGTGGACACTTTAGAGGCCACAATTTTGATCCGATTTTGATGAAACTTTAAATTTATGTTTATATCACAAAGATCTTGGTTCCCTTTGATATTTGCGCATATCGGACCATAACTTCCTTGATTATGGCCCCTGATTGTACGAAAAATCATACTCTAGAGATCACAATTTTTATCTGATTTTAGAAAACATTTAAATATATGACCATTACACCCTAATGGCGGTTGAGTTTGAATTTTGTGAAAATTGAAACGAAACTGCCTGACCAAACGGCTGCTCCTTGTACAGTAGAATATGTATGAGCAGCCACTCCTATTCAGCGACGTCTCCTTGTAAGCGGTTATGATAAATACCCCTCGTAAAAATTCTATTGTTTCATCTCTTTATTCAGCGGTCACTCCTCTAAAGCGGCCAGCGGTCCCTATTTTACTAATAAATTCAACAAAACATCGCCCATTCAACGGCCATTGTTGAATGATACCATCTTGTCGTTCTTTGTAACACCCCCGCTAATCCCGTGAGTAGTAGTTAATTAACTGGACCCGCACTGATCAGGTAAAAGGAAATGTAAAAATAACAATCAACCTGGGATTATCTGTTAATTAATCTTTTGTTTTATTAAACGACTACCCTGATCATTGTTTTCACGCGTAACGACATATTATTTGATACTGATTGAATTAAATAAAAATACTGAGTTTTGTCGCGATCACCTAGTATCTCTTTTCCATTGCCACTTTGTTGTTAAACAGACGTTTTAGTGCCTCCTATAATATTACATACAGAGTTACACCCCCTGTAAATAGGTGATAAAATCAGCGATGTTTTTTTTGTTCATGTGCTTTTTTGATAAAATAAAATTAATTCATCGATTTTCTTCACAAAAATGGATAAATATTATCAAATGCATCACAATGGTAGGCAGTAGTATCGAAGGTTGGTACAAAATGACAAGTTTACAGAAGTTATGTCTGAGACTTGAGTAAAGAATTTTCGTTTGGTGCAAGATTCAGCGACGGTCAAATTTACCGATGCAAGTATTGATGTTCGCTTCCAATGCATCCAAGCGTAATATTTAATTTATGTCAGCACAAAAAGCACCAAGATTTTATTAAGAGGCCACTCCCGTTAAGCGGTCAGTCGTGGAATTTCCCTTGGGTGGCTGCTTAATGCAGATTCTACTGTATGTAAATAGTGTAAAAGTATGTAATACCAAGGTTTTGGACCTTCTAGAAGTCACAATTTTTATCCGATTTTGTTGAAACTTAAAATACATCTTTATATCCCAAATATCTCAGTCCCTTTTGATATTTGTGCATTTCAGACCCTAACTTCCTGGATAATGGCCCCTGATTGTACGAAGAATTGCTTTTTTTTAATAGCTTGTTCTCTATCCATCCAACTAGAGATATTTGAAATTATCATAGATATTTTAATGGATGGCTTCAATTTCATATCGGGGGGTTGGATGGCTGAATGGTTAGTGTGCGCGAGCTGTATCATAAAGTCTGTCATTGAGTCGACTGGCGTGGTTTTGAATCCCCGGTTGTACGTGGCAAGGAGTAGGGTCGCCTGTCCAACCTTGTGGGTTTTCTCCGGGCCCTCCGGTTTCCTCCCACTGCTAAAGACCCCTACACGCAAGCCAATTATGTAAACAAAATTAAACCATATGTTAGTCCCGAAATGACATAGTTTGTGTCAAGTGGACGTTAAACCCCATTTCTCTCTCTCTCTCAATTTCATATCAATAATAAATAATTATAATTCCAATTTTAAAAGTGTAATATCGTTAATAAGAAGGCCTGACCTTTATTTATATTTCTTTCTAAAAAGTATAACATTGATAACTGTTCTACTGTGCGTAGTATTGTTCAAATACAGATAAGATATAAAATTGGTCAAGGAATTATTTCAAACAGCATTCTGTCTAACCTACATCCCTGTTTACTAGAATACAACACATCACTAAGATTTGGAAGATAATTTGGTCGCTTCACTTATGACAAACCAGAAGTGTTCTACAGATAGGGCCCATATCTTGGTTATTTTTAAACTGATTTTCAACACGTTTTCATTTATTTTTGTTGTTTTAGTAGAAATATTCTTTTATTAGTCTTCAAGACAGTTTGATGCTGTCTTTGATTTAAGAGAAATGTCTGTTTCGACAAGCTTTAGGCGAGGTGTGCACTGAATGGGAGACATCCGCCCATACATGTATCTGTCTGTAGAGACCAAAACAAATAGTAAATATAGTTCAGACGGTCATCGGATGATCGCGTACATATTAGTGGGAATATATAAATGTATATGGTTGTATTGTAAATGGTACATTTTTTAATTTCAGGAAGGAACAAAAGTAGTTCAGCCGCTTTTACTTGGTGGATTAATACGTTATTTTACACCTGATTCAAAAATGTCTGACATGGAGGCCTATCTGTATGCCATGGGTGTTAGTTTGTGTGCGATAGTATTAGCCGTTTCTCATCATCCATATTTTTTCACTGTTTGCAAAATAGGCATGCAAGCTAGAATAGCTTGCTGTTCACTTATATATAAAAAGGTATGCACACTACATTTTAAACTTTCACTATAGTTGATTTAAACAGTGTTTATTTTACATAATTACATACTATATATACATACTTTCATACTATATACATACTTTATGGAGAGGGGGTCTATAAGCTTCTGTCTGTTCTCCAATCCAGTTTCTGTGAATAAATATTGTTTAGATTTTTTGGATTGGGAAACAAGCTGTAAAGATATATTAATCTGTCTCCAGGCCCCCCCCCCCCATTTTCAGCAATAGCCAAATTTTATTTTGCACGACCCTCAGGTAAAAAAAATAAGAGAAGTTGCTCTCCCCTCCTACATTTTCTGCTGTCTGAGAAACAAGACATTCATTTTGTCTGACCTATGGAAAAGTTCTATTGAAATTTAGGATAGAAAATTTTGAATGCATTTTGCACAATTAAAGATGCATTTTTATATGAGCTAAATCTGCCTAATGCATATCTTTCATTTGGCCTCAAATGTTATATAGACCATTAATTAGACATTTATACTCTTCAAAAAAAGTAGGGGATATTCAGAAACAATACAAAACTGCAGAAATGCACTGCTGTCCAGTGTATGTTGATAACAGACCAATTGCCTACACATGAACATAAACAGTTCATATGGGGGGCTTATCTGACGGCCCCATTTCACTCGCAAAGGGATACACTGACAAAAGTGAAAATGGACGTTTTTGATTTTTGTTTTAATAATGAGTAATTGCTCCACCAATCCTCAGACATTCAGCAATTCGTCGTGGCATGCTCCTAATCAACCGTCCAATCATGATTTGGGACAATCTGACCCACTCCTCTTGCAGTGCCACAGCCAATTTTTGCAGGGTTGTCGGTTGATGTTGACATCGACAAACACGTCTCCCGATTAAATTAAACGTAACACACTAAAGCAAAGATACGCTAAACAGTAAATCTTATGCAAGAAGCGATAGGAAAGCAAACATGGATAGGATTAACCAGCAAGCGGCAGTTTTCATCAACCCTTCCTTGAAGTGTCAAATTTGACAATGAAACCCTCCCACATGTATGGCGCTATTGCGTGTCGCACATGCAGCTCAGTGATTCTGTTGGGGCGATAGGTTCTTCATCATCTGTGAACATACTCTCAAAACATGTCGAGTGTCCATGACTATTTATCATACCACAACCTGCATAGGTATTTGCATTTCAATATCCCCTACTTTTTTTGAAGAGTATATTTACATATTAAACCCATAATCTACTCACTAGACTGACTATCTGATGGTTTAATGTTTTAAATTTGTTTTACAGTCATTATATTTTTTGTTCTGTTTTCCAGTCCTTACGTTTAAGTAACGAAGCTTTAGGTAAAACTACAACAGGTCATATTGTTAATCTTTTATCTAATGATGTTAATAGATTTGATCAGGTAAGAAACATTTAGCTATATAGGTTTGTCAAGCTGTTTTTAGCACCAAGTCTCTGTTAGGATTCACAGGAGATTAAGAGTAATAAGACCAAATAATTATCAGAGAAGATTGTGATCTGTATCGACACAGTGGAGTAAAAAAAAAAAAAATTAGAATTAATAAACAAGCCGACTACCACTTAAACCTGTGAAACAGAACATTTATTCTATTAAATTATTGAAATCCATGTAGAATTGTATTAGTATTTTAATTCAAATGAAATATATTTAAATCTATTCTTATGTTTTATAGGCTGCGATATTTCTTCATTTTTTGTGGGTTGGACCTCTTCAAGCGATTGCAGTTTTAACAATATTATGGTATATAATGGGACCATCTGTATTAGCAGGTTTTACTGTTCTTCTATTACTAGTACCAGCACAAGGATGGATGGGAAAGTTATTTTCTCGACTCAGGTATTATTAGTCCATTTTTCCATTGGGCCAATGTCTTAAAGGACTTCTTTCATGAGAAACATCAGGATGTGCGTCTAATTTTGATAAATGTCAAACTTTTTTATGATTAGACAGAAATCAGGACCAACTAAAAATATATTTGCATAAAACCTTAGGAGCAACAGTTGTGGCTTAACTATAGCCTACCCCTGTCATCAGTATTTATTATTACTAAAAAATCCAATAGGGATTAGTCACAATTAAGGATATCCATTAATTAATAGAAAAGAATAACATTATTGTTTTGTTAATGGAGATTGCAAACAAAAGATATTTATTTATCATTTCTTGAACTCCTTGGATTTGCTCTTTGAAATAAATGGGCTCTTGTTATGTAAGGCTCTGTCAACTTTTTATTGTATATGAACGTGGGAAATTCCACAAGTGTATGGTATAATGTCAAGATTTTCATTTTCAGGTTAAAAACTGCAGCTCAAACTGATAAAAGAGTTCGGATTATGAATGAGATAATCTCAGGTATGAGGGTTATTAAAATGTACTGTTGGGAGAAACCATTTGAAGAATTAGTTAAGAAAGTGCGAAGGTAGGCTCTTTAATTTTAAGACCAAGCTCTTTTTTCACGAACACTGGTATACATTGAATTGATTTAAACTCTTACTCGACATTAGTATATTTTGCATATGTTTACAGTTATAATACATTATGACTAAGACTACTTTAAATATCCAAATTTTATTTCACTGTAGTAGTTTGATTAAATCAGATTGATGGAACTAAAATACTTCTTATATTTAATAGGTATATATGCAATACCTACCTTGATTTGAATATTATATTATCAAATATTTTAACTTGTCTTCAAATTCGAAAATCACAAATTGGAAAAGTAGCCTATGCAATCTATTTTTAATTTAAAAATGGATGTGTGTCATAGGAATGCATAATTAAACAAATGAAGATGATATTCCATTCCATTGATTTATTCATGCATGCATTTTTGTTTTATTTTTGTTTGTGTTATTTTTATTTGATGTTTATTTATGTTGAAACTTGCCTGTTGCATTAAGTTGGTTAATATTTTTTAAGATTCATGAAGAGCGTTTTATCTTATGCTAACCAATGTACTATTTGGATGGTGGTAAAGTTCAATTGGTTAATTAAATTTACTAAAATATATTACCAACTTAATGAAACGTATTTACTTGAATGACTTTACTGTAATGTGAAAGTTTTTTGCAACAATTTAAATGATATGAAGACAAAAGGCATCTAGAAATATTTATGTCTACGTTTAATTTTAGAACCACTTTCGTTAAAACATTTGGATATTGAATAGAGTTTAAATGAATGCAATAATTTCTTGCTTTACAGTATTGTGTTAATGATTTAACCCTGCTTGCTTCTGTAAAATACCTAGCTTTGCAACTATAACACCCTGCTTTAATTATTTTACAATCATTCTAATCAAATCTTTTGCTATAGATATTAGTGCATACCTCATCTGTCATTTCTAGTAGGTAGAAAGTGATATCACAGCCACTTGCATAATTATAAAACCAGAACAATTTTCAAGTTTCCAAAATATGAATTCAATACACAATACAACTTTCAATTAAGTTTTCAAAATATCATTCAGTACACAATAAACAGATAGATTTGTCACCCAAACTGAATGTTCTGTTCGAGTTGAAATCCAAATGCGGTCAACCAAATATTTGTGATTTATTTTGGCGAGTTATTAATAATAGCAGAATAGTTAGCTTCTTGCACCTACAAATTATCTGTATTTGTAGATGTATTTTCATGATTGATGATAAAATTCCACTCTATTCCTAAATGCTTGGTTAGCCATGTCTGCATAAGTTAGTGATATCATAAGTGATTGTTTCAAGTACCATGTCACTCATACAGTTGAACAATAGATTACCTTACATGAATTATGATACCTGGCTAGTGATTATGAATAGCTCAGTGTTTTAAGCTGAAACTTTCAGACAATCTGTTTGCAAATCAGGTCTAAAATGATTTGTGTTATGCATAAGCCACTGTACTATTGGGTCCTGTGTAATTCCATTCAAGACTTGTTTTGATTTGACGAGAGGTATTTCACCAAAGTTACCATTCTACTTACTGTACGTGCATACGTAGAACAGCCATAGAACACAGATCTTGTTTATTAGTTTACAAGTTGATGAGCAGTTAGCTGAAAATGGAGTAACATTAAAACTTGGTACAAGTAGTTGACCGTATGGATAAAGTCTTGATATGCTCTTATTATTACTACTATCATCCTTTTATTATTATATCATTTTCTGACATAGAAATAGATCTATCTAATCACCGTTCGTGTTCGGACAGTTCGCTTCCACATGAATTAGCCACTCATGACCACAACTTGAAGCTCTTTTGAAACCACAGGGTTTTTTAAGTGTGATACAAGAACATATTTATTCCTTTTGTCGGGGGGGGGGGGGTTGGATGGCCGAATAGTTAGCATGTGCGCGCTATATATCATAAGGTCTGTCACTGAGTCAACTGGTGTGGTTTCGATTCCCCGGTTGTACGTGACAAGGAGTAGGGTCGCCTGTCCAACCTCGTGGGTTTTCTCTGGGTCCTCCAGTTTCCTCCCACTGCTAAAGACCCCTACGCACAAGCAAGTTATGGAAAGAAAATTGAAACATGTGATAGTCCCGAAATGACATAGTTTGTGTCGAGTTGACATTAAACCCCATTTCTCTCTCTCTCTTTCAACATTGTCAACAAAGCCACTCGATGGATGCCCAGCAATTTTAGTAGATACCTTGAACACTCCGCAAACCTCAGCAGATTCCAGTACCCTACATCTAGCCTCGGCTGTATGACGAAGTTCGCCATTGGAACTACTTTCAAGTTCTCAGATTACCAACGGCGTTGCCCATGACGTCGCCTTTTAAGAATGTTTTATCATACAAATATTTCAAAGTCTGAAGCTGTTTTTCTTTCAAGTTTATCTGATTTTCTTCAAACAAGGACAACTTTGCACTAAAAATTCTACACACGCTTTGATAACTTCTTTTAGAATTCTGAAGTATATGATAAGAAATTAAATTGTAGGTGTTGTACATAATAAACTTATGTTGTATACATATAAAATAATAAAACTCTAAGGAAACGTCATTGTCAACAAGTTATGGAATTTTGCCGGTTGTCATGGGATATCCCTAAATATGCTTTATGTAAGATTAGATAAAGACTAAGACCTGGTCGTTCTTGCTATAATAGTTCAAAAATATATAATGAAGAATGCATATATTAAAAAATTTCATTCAAAATACTTTATTCTGGGCAAAATTATGACAGTTTGAAGATGTAGCACAGATCGTTTATTATCGTAGCAACTGTACTTGACCATCGAGACCAAGTTTGTTTATCAATTTTCTCGTTAAATTTTAATACCTTGTGTGTGTTCAAATCCATTTAAATCTCTGCCATCAGATAATCTTGTTAGTTAATTTGTCATGTGAATAAATATCTAAATAATAATTTATATATCATTTGATGCCAAAAGAAAGACCTACAATAGGCAGATTTAGCATCTTTAAAGGAGCTAAACCTCTAACTCAATATCTTCCATAATATTCGATATTAAAAACACAAATTAGAATTCAATATTGATCAATTTCCATTAAGGCTACACAAAATAAATGTCTTGTTTCTCGGGCAACTGACAGCTGAAACTGTAGGGGGGGAGGGCGGTTTATTTTTTTTTTTATCTCATTTCTGGCTAGAGGATGGTGCAAAATAAAATTTGCCTATTGTTGAAAATTGTTGGGGCGGGAGGGCGGCCTTGTATTTTTTTATTTTTTTTTAATGAGAAAGTCATTACTTGTCTACGGTTTTGCTTTTAGTTATATATTATACATACTTAGAACATAAATCCAAAAATCAAGTCTACTCAAACTCTGAACACTGACTGAAAGGAAAATAATTTTCCATATTTAATTCACGTAATGTAGCTTACTAATGGTAATGGTGACAACCATAATTGAAATTGGTTTAAAATAAAATTCCGTACAAACGACTATTAATAGCCGTCCATAATAACGACAATATTTTAAAGAGTAAGCCTCTGTCAGCATGTGTATCAAAAATAATCATCACGGTAAACGACACTTCGATCTAAATCTAGTATCGCTGGTTTATAATGATTGACCTAATTCCAACCAATGCATGTCACGTGTCATCGGGATTCGTGAAATGACTGTTTCTCAGGATATTTGGTGTGTTTCTCAGCATATTCGGTGTTCTATCTGGGGTTTATATCGAATGACTATTTAAATTTAACTAACAACTCGTCAGTAAAACCATCAAATGTGTAATCCAATTATTATTTTCCGGATTATCAAAACTACCGTTAAACGTGCTAATGACCCAGATTCTGACTAAGGTATGGTGACTATCATCGTATCGTATTCGTAGCCACAAGTTATAATAATTAACCTGTTCTACGATTCATTGTTTTATAAGTAGGATTTTTTCAAACATGGACCGACTGAAGCCGGCAATAATGAGCCGATTAAGATCGAATGATTGAAATACATTGCATTGTTGTCAATGACTTTCGGTGTTTAACACGAATCAAATTCTAGTTCACAAGGGGAGGTAATTAAAATCACGTGATACACAAATGGAGGTTCTTTCGATATCAATAAAAAAAGACCCGTAAATGAGCGTTTACATCTGAATCAGTTTAATACATTTGAATGGATATTCACGAATGGGGCATGTAGATACATGCGGCATATTTTTTTTATGACTTGCTTATCGATGTTCGGGCGGGCGTTACATATTTTTTATTTTTCATCAAGACTAATAAATAGGCCGCACGCGCAACCAATTTTGCGTGCGGGCGGTGCCCGTGAAACAACTTATTTTATTTGTGTTGCCTAATATTGATGTTGTTATCTTGCCATGAAAATATGTGATCCTAATATCCAATATTTAAGACACAATGAAGTTTTGAAATCAGTACACAAGTCGTGTACTGTAAGATTTTGGCCTTAAATTTGTAATGAACAAAGAAAAAATGTATCCCAGAAGACAATGCAGGAGTAATTAGTGATGACTGATCACAAACGACAAAATAATAATAAAAGAAAAACTTGTAGAATGGGCTAAGCAGACGTTAACAGCTGCCGTTCAATTAGGATTGTTCAAGTATTTCCACAAACATAATTGATTACAAAGTACAATGATTTATTTAAAAACTGAATATAAATCACTTTATATACATTTATGTTACATTTATATGTGCTTTTAGACCCATTTTGTCTATTTTAAGATTCTATAGAATACACCCTTTAAGAAGCAGATTATTCATGACATACTTCAATCATTTTGTCATTATTTTTTCATATTTCTTATTAAACAGGCATTATGCTAGAGCTAAATCTGCCTTTTATATGTCTTTCTTTAGGCTTGAAATTTTATATAAATTATCAATTAGACATTAACTTACCAAGACCATAATCAACTCTTGATGCCATCGGATGGCTCCGGTATAAGATTTAAATAATTTTGTGGTTGATGCAGTTACCTTAACAAAGGATAATGGAGCCTTTGTTTATTTTCATAACAACAGTAGTAATGGCAATCGAGGCTAGGCTATAATGTATCGCCAATATTTAGGCTCAGAGTGAAGTAATTGGACTGAAATTTTCCGCATATTCTCTTTTCATTATCTGTTTTTTTAACTATTATAGCGAGAACTGTCAGCTCTTTATCTAAACTTACCTAATGCCTCTTTAATCATTTCTGTTTTTGTCATGAAATTTGTCTGTTTCTTAGAATATGATAGATGAATAAATAAAAACATCTTCAGATCTATCTGTCAAATATCTTTGAGCACTTGTGGTTATGATAAAATACTTATTTATGTTAGCATAACAGCGCATATATAATATTATCAGAACTTTTTATTAGTTCTATCTATCTGTGTGTGTACATTAATTTAATACAATTATTATAGATACCATGTACACAATGCAACAACTCACAATCTATTTTTCTGTGAAAACGGTTTTCTAATTTAAATTTAACTTTTTCTTTACTCAGAACTTCACGAAGTTCATGTTTACAGTTTAAAGGGCGTTGAGTAGTCTAGAATGCACATTTTAAAGCTACATGTAGCACTATAAGTTTTGACATATATTGTTATTTGGGGTGATAACTACATATTAATCACCCAAAAAATACCAATTTTATTTACTATGTTCCAAACTAGTTCCAAATGTATGATAATGCTAAATGTAAGTACAAAAAATTTATATGTTCATGGTAAAAAGAGATATCGATAACCCCAATCGTAGATCAAAAGTAGAGGTTATAAGCAACATTTTGACACCAAAAACATTAAGAATTATCACCTCAAAGTATTTTGATTTTGGATAAATTCATTGAATACATCCACAAAAAGTTTTAAAATTCAAAAATTCGGAAATAAAAAGTAAATATTTGCTTCGGTGCACTACTCTGGTGCATTCAAAATCATTTTATGCATTCAAAAATGAAAGTCTTCAACCATGAAAAAAAGAAATGCAGCTATGTTCCAGTTATGATATATGATAGACCGGGATAATCCCATCGTAGAGGGAATTCCTTTTATGGTGTCAATATGTCATCCAGTGTGAAACCGTTGCTGGATACAGCCATAATATGACCAATGTGTACGAAGTCATAATTTATCCAACAACTTTTTTAGGTCGGGGAAACCTTCTCGTTTGCTATAAATATTTTTTTTTCTTTCCGCTTGTATTTCCATTACTACACAACAAATGGTTGGACTGTTATGTGTCCTCTAGGTTATTTGACACATAGAACAAGTATGCAAAGTCTTAATATGATCAGCGCTGAAAAGTTAGTGTGTATCTTAGACTACTCAACGCCCTTAATACTGGAATCACACCTAAATTAATTGGGATAAATTAACAGCACCACAGCAAATCTTTCAATTTTTTTCTTTGTACAACAATGTAAACCTTTCAAGTTCATTTATAAACTCACAGCCTTCAACAATATAACAAAATTTTGAAACTCTTTTCATTATATGACTATTTGATTATTATTATATTTTGAAATGCCATTTGTAGTTCAAAATATACATGTATGCACTAAATTTTCATGAGGACTAAAATACCCTTTAAGCACAAGTTTGTTCTAAAAACAAGAAACTACAAAGTAGAATTTACTTTTTTTTACCTTGACTACTGGTTATTGTCAGTTGTTCAGATGTATTGCCAATTATTTCAAAGATTGTAAATGTTAAAGTGTGGGTATGGTATTAGACAGGTTCCATGTCTTTTTGCATGTGGTTGCAATGGAAGTTTTGATTAATATTGTTACTGTTGATTTTTTTCCCTCTCAGGGTCAAGTAGAATAGATAAGTCAGTTTTGATTAAAATAAAGTCTTTATTCGAAGGACTTACCAAATAAGAATGGAATCATTTTAGAGCAAATTCCTGAATGCTGATTAAAACCAACCATTTAGGTAAGCAGTGTTTTGGCTGGTAAACATAATGTATATTCTGCAAGGCTTTATTAGTTCAAACGTAGTTAAAACTTCTACAGATATATTTCAATCATTTTGAACAAGATCATACATAAAATAACCTTTAGATTTAGACTTGTCTAATCAATAATTATGTACAAGAACAGATCAAGGTAGTTTGAACAAGCATTTGTTAACTCGTTGATAACCACTAAGTACTATGTACAACTAAATTGTAAGAAAAAAAACATCCCAAAATTTCCACATCTCAGAAATGAATTGACATGTTTGTCTCAAATTTGGCACGCAATCTAATTTGAACATCCGCAGTGAAACTAGATAATAAAACAGTAAATAACATGGGTAAAGATCTGCAGAATGCCAAGCCGTTTTTAAGATATGAACAATTTAAAAGCCGTTTTTAGCAGAATATAAACATTATTATTAACTGATCAATGGTTAGACTTAATCAGCATTCTGGTTCACAGTATATAGATTTAGATGGAGTTTAAAGATGTCTTCTTGAATTGGATTAAGAACTCAGGCTGCAAATGCTGACAATTCTTCACAAATTTTTTTTATGGAGGACAAAAATGGAACCTGTTTGTTTCTATTAAAGAATTTTTCCACTCACCGAATTCCTACAATTAAATAGAAGTTTTGTGATTTGTGTGAATTGCATTTATATTAATGTGCATGTATGCAAGCAGTAGTTAAAAAAATAAATCAAGGTTGTCCATTAGATTTTCATTGGATACAAACTATTTTGTTTCAGTCTAGAAATAAAGAAAGTACACCATGCCAGAAGAGTTCAAGCGTTTATCCTCGGTCCATATTTTAGTGCCATGAAGGTGGTAATTTACTTGATCTTAGTAACTTACGCCTTGCTTGGTAATGCTTTAACTACTGATGTAGTCTTTATCATAATAGGAGTTCTCAATGGCGTGAAGTTATCAATTACCTTGTTCGTGCCTGTAGCCATTCAGTTTCTTGCAGAATTGTCAATTTCTGCTAAAAGATGTCAGGTTTGTTGTTTTCATTAAGTTTTCAATTATCTGTTCTGTATTTAGAAAAAGAACAAATCTAACACAGAAAAAAAAAAAAAAAAAATGTCTTTCTTTTCTTAGGTTTTGTTAAGAAGCAAGTTACTAACATAAGACACAAATTATATCTAAGTTTAAAAATCGATATATAATTTGTGACTTAATATCATAAAATTTCTAGCAACTATTACATCATTCACCAATTGGAAAAGTAAACTATTACAACTACGGTAACTATATTTTTACAATTATGTAAAACAGTCTAGTCTTACCATTAACAAAAAATTTGATGTAACATTTCATTCATTTATTTATTTCTTCATAACATATTTGATTTTATATATGCTCAAATTTCTCAAAACTGCCTAATTTAGCTTTTACATTTACTGTTATTTGTCTCCTTATATATTAGATTCAATCAAATAATTTATAAAATCCCTACTAATTATCACATCAGATAAGATTACCTGTAAGCCATTTATTTTCTATATAAATTTTCCTTGTAAACTAAAATCCCAATGAAATTTAAAAGTGATAAAACAAATAATAATAACCAGTGTTTTGATTATCTTCGTATTATTTTCTTACTTTTCATTCAACATTATTAACAAAACCTAAAAACCTGTGCATGCCAATCAGTATTATAAATTTTAAATGGATTAGTCTACTGATCCTTTTATTAAATTGTAATACATATATTTTTTTCTCTCCAAGAATTGATGATTAGGCAAGTTTCCTGCTTGCTAATAATGTAATTTCGACCTGTTCCTGAAAAAGTATATAATACTATGGACAATTAACTCATTATATCCTTACTTTGTTTTAAGATGTTGTATATTAACAATATGAAAGTATCAACATATAAAACGATATTTAACATTAATGTAATTACAACTGATACTTTGATGATGAATGTTGTAACTTGTATCCAAAATTTTAGTTCATTCGATTTTTAGAATTAATTAGTACTTACTACTTTAAATTTATTTCTTACCGCAGGCAAGAAATGGCCATCAAAGTTGAAGTATTTCGTGTTGACACAACCCGTTTTCTTTCTTTCTTTGTTGGAAAACATGTACTCTACCTCACAGTGTTTGTACCATTCTTCGTATCTGGCCAAAGTATTAGCACTACCAAGTTCTTTATACTACTGGCTTATCTTACTCATGTGCGTTATATAGCCTTTAGTCTTATATCTGGAACTGTTAAACAACTTGGAACCTTAGTGGCTTGTCTACAGAGGGTAAAGGTAGATGTATTTTTTACGCCATCAATCATACTCCATTCTCAAAATCAAATTGTAAATATCCAACTTAGGACTTATTTTAATCCCGCAGAAAACATACTTTTGATGCTCTTACAATTCAGTACTAGAATATGCAAGAAAACTTGGTTTTAAAGGTTTATATGTAAACACCATTTGATACCTGATATTGTTTTGAACTCAAAGAGGTACTTCAAATCGCACAAGTCTGTTAAGGATCATTCCATATCAAGTGGGTCAATTTTAAAAAATTTGGGAAATCAATCCCCTCGAAAAAATCTGGAAAAAATATACCGTATGTTATTGTACATGTAAAAACTAGAAACTGTGGAAAATTTGTGGTCCTTAGCTTGAAAATTTGTTTCTGAAACCATATTCAAATTCAAGACCAATTTTCTGGGAATCTAGTGAAAACTAAAGCGTTTTCATATGATTCTTATGTAGTAATATCGGCAATCTCTGTATAGGCGACGATTTGGGTCTATATCTATTACTTTGTAGCTCCTGGAGCACTACAAAATCCTGAAAATAGACAATTACATCATATTTTTTTTGGTTTTTATGGCCAAGTACCACTCACCTGTAATCTGATTGCAGATTCACTAGAAAGGTAAAAATAAGAAATAAGAAATCTGAAACTCAAGTAAATTATTGATACATATTTTGTTTCAAAATGATCGTATGAAATATCGCGTTTTTAGCTTGTGGACCCTATAGAAGTCACAATTTTTATCTGATTTAAAAAAACAACGAATATATCACTGCTACACGATAATGTATGTTGAGTTCGAACTTCATGAAAATCGGGCCAAAACTGCCAGACAAAATGACCGCGCCCCATGTTCGCGCAAATAGTGTCAAAATATTGTGTATCGGGGTTGTGGACCCTCAGGAGGTCACAATTTTAATCTGATTTTGATGGAACTTGAAATGCTTGTTTATAACCCAACTATCTTGGTTTCTTTCCATTTTCGTACATTTCGAATCTTGACTTCCTGAATTATGGACCCTGATTGTGCGAAAAATTGCATTTTTAGCCTGTGGTCCCTCTAGAGGTCACAACTATTATCTGTATTAAAAAAACGTTCAAATGTTTTACTGTTACACCGTAATTTTGTCTGAGTTTGAATTTCATGAAAGTGGGACCAAAACTATTGGACAAAATGGCCATCCCTCGTATGCAAATAGTGTAAACATCTTGTATATCAAAGTTGTGGACCCTCTAGAGGCCATTGTGTATCGGGGTTGTGGACCCTCAGGAGGTCACAATTTTTATCCGATTTTGATGAAACTTGAAATGCAAGTTTATAACCCAAAGATCTTGTTTCCTTTTAATATTAGTGCATATCGGATCATAACTTCCTGATTTATGGCCTCTGATTGTATGAAAAATCACGTTTTTAGCTTGTCGTCCCTCTAGAGGTCACAATTATTATCCGATTTAAAAAAACGTTTGAATATATCACCGTTACACCGTAATGTATGTTGAGTTCAAATTTTGTGGAAATCGGGCCAAAACTGCTGGACAAAATGGCCACCCCTGGTACGCAAATAGTGTAAACATCTGGTAAATCATGGTTGTGGACCCTCTAGAGGTCACAATTTTGATCTGATTTCGATGAAACTTGAAATACATGTTTATAACTCATAGATATTGGTTATTTCGATATTTGCGCATATCGGATCGTAAATTCCTGAATTATGGCCCTTGATTGAACAAAAAAATCACGTTTTTAACTTGTGTTCTCTGTAGAGATCACAATTTTTATCTGATTTAAAAAAAAAACCTGTGAATATATCACCATTACACACTAAGATCTTGGTTCCTTAACTTTCTGGTTTATGACCCCTGATAGTTTGAAAAATCGCATTTTTAGCTTGCAGATTCTCTAGAGATCACAATTTTTTCCGATTTTAATAACCATTAAAATACATCACCATTCCACCATAATGAAGGTTGAATCGAAATTCGGGAAAATCGAAATGAAACTGCCTGACAAAATGGCCGCTCTTTTTATGCAAATTGTGTAGAAGTGTGTAATACGTAGGTTGTGGACGCTGTAGAGGTCACAATTTTTATCCGATTTTGATGAAACTTAAAACATCTTTATATCCCAAAGATTTCTGTCCCTTTTGATATTTGCACATTTCAGGCCATAACTTTCTGGATTATTGCCCCTGGTTGTACAAAAAATCGCGTTTGTTTTTAGCTTGTTCTCTATTCATCTCTTGCAAAATGTGGGTGTATCATGCCTGGCAGCCGCTGGTTACATCTACAATAGTATATATATCTTTTCGAGGGGGTAGATTTCCCACCTCTGGTCCACTTGACATGGAATGAACCTTAAATACTTAAGATTCTAAGTACAACTTTTGATGAATCATTTTCATTCCGTTTTATCACAACGATAATCACAACTATTGTTTGTATTTTTCATATTTTAACATTTGGAATGATGATCATGACACTTGTCGAGTTGTTATCATTCATTTCAATGTTAACACATACAATGATAATCACATATATGACATTCATCACATGAGACGTACAGCTGGCTATGCCGTTTTTAATGGTTGTGAATAGAATATTTGGCTGGTTGTGAATAGAAAGTTTGCCTGCATTTAATATTATGCCTTAATGTTGCCAACAATATTGACTGACATTGCCCTGCTCTCTGTATATTTTACATCATTGCAGAAAAAAGAATGATGTTATGTATTTCATTACCATCTAGTTGACTTACAAGTGTGTAGTCACTATTATTATTGCATTTTGTTTTATGAAATTTATATCTATCAAGATAGCATTAATTTTTCTCCCATTCTTTTAAAAAATAATAATTTAAGGAGGTATGATCACTAGAACCATAAATGATAATTAACTGCTAATGAAAATAATTATATGGGTGTCAGTACAGTAAAAGCCTTTGATCATCGTTGCATTTTCGGAAAATATCTATTTTCATTTGTGAACTGTATTAGAAATAACAAGAAACACTGTGTTAATTAATTATAAAAGATAAAAAGATAAATATATGTATTTATCAATAAATAAATATTTTTGTCAAGGATTTGATGGAAATAGCTTTATATTTGGTGAAATATAAACATTAGTTAGAAAATCCATCCGTAGGAACAAATACAGAAAACACAGCAAACTGGGTTAAATAGCTGTTTGGCCATTTTTTAAAATAATTTTAATCTTTCCTTTTGGATGTCTATTCTAATATACCATTCCTACATGCTATTTTTGCCATAGCCTTACATTGTTAGTTTATTCTTTGGATGATGAATCATGAGTGTATTCCAGTTAATACTGCATATCCTGTTCCCACCAGATAAATATTACATTATCTATTGGCCTATAGTGTATTTTAAAAAAGTGTTGAAAACTTCAAATCAGCAAATAAACTTAAAATAAATTTATCCGTATACCAATCCAAATTTTTTAAAATTGTATTTAAAAAACCAGACATTGGACATGATCTGATTTGTGTGCATCGTAAATAAACAGGTATAAACTTGTTATATTCAGGTTATTGCACGAGCTATGGTGTTCATCTAACTTGAACCCCACTGTCGCAGTCGATAACCCTTACATATTAGCACAGATTGTAGTAACTGGTGTGTGCTTGGTTTTACCATTTCCCATTTTCATTTATATGTGTTATCATATAGCTTTGTGAATAATGATTGGAATTGACCTATTTTTGGATTGATATTTCTTTTAGAGATCCAACTTTACCAATAATTTGCAAGGGATTAAATATCCCTTAAATAGCAATTAAAGACTTTAAGTAATAGTGGCACCTGGAGAGTATCTTGTTATGCTTGTGGTTAATGATTACATCTCTTGGCCCACAGTTTTCCCAAACTAAGGAGAACAATAACCTGTGGGTCTTATGAAGGAAGACTACAGCACAGTGTTGCTTTTAACATGATATGTCCGTATATACTGGTGTATAATCCATTTATAAAATAATAAATATTTTGTGGACTTACATTCCTTACATTGTATGTGGTAAATATTAGTGTTTTGTAGATCTGTCTTGACAGAGATACAGAAGGATAGATGTACTTCGTTGGAACAGGTTGCAGTTTATAATAAATTTTGAAACTTTAGGTAGTATTAATAATAGTGTTACAATAGTATGCTTTTTATAGAATTTGATTGTCTTTGTACAAATCCACTGCATTCATATTCTACACATGGTCTGTATAGCTTTGTCAGATATAGTGTGTTGGCCCCTTATGATAAATTGTCATTGGTAAAATGGTTTTCTCATAGCTAGACTGCAACAAGGAAGGATGACTAGTTATAAGTAATAATCACGACTAAAAAAAACCCATCACTGCACATGAATTTCACCTCTAAATATAATTAATATACACAATTATGTGATAAATAATTTCACTAATGACAAACACTACAAAATTTGTTGTTTTACAGTGTGAAGTGAGAGGTTATCCCCAATTCATTTCCAGTCGAGTATGTTAGGGACCAGCTAACTATCTGCTTATTGATCACAAAGCTGAATTTATGCTGCTCATATCATAAAGCAATATATGTGTGCAGTTATGCAAGCAGCCAGCTTATTTTCTTTGTCTTTTGCTACATCTACCATTTGTTTATTTGTTCTGCATATTTCAATATTCCCAGTATATATTTTTGTCTTATTTCCACAGGACAGAATTGGCTATAAAAGTGCGAATTTTTTGTATTGACATATCACGTTTCCTTGGTTATTTTCTGGGAAAACATGTTCTATACCTTACTGTTTTTGTGCCATTCTTTATGTCTGGAGAAGGTATAAGTTCAACCAAGTTCTTCATTCTGCTGGCTTATCTTGGTATTTTACGTTATGAATTTTGGGGTCTTTTACCTGAGTTAATTAAACAGATTGGAATGACACACGCTACTTTACAGCGATTAAAGGTAATAAAAATTACATTGTAAGTGTAAATCCACCGTTATCTAGCATTTACAGGAAATATATAAAGAGCCCCGAGGAAGAATGATCTAAGTCACTTTTTCAACGAACCCCTGTTAATGGCGCTATCTGGTAGCAAATTGTATAAACTTTCAGTGGAACAATCAATTTCAGGTAAAAACGGAGTCACATCGAACCAAGGCCCTTCTGAAATGACCTCACAGACAAATATGTCCATCATGCCCTTTATTTGACCTTAATTTGGCTGAAAAGAGGAAGTAAGTTTCTGTACTGGTAATTATGATTCATATTAAACATCATTTTGAAGTTGTAATTAAACCCATTCGTTGTTCTGTTTGCGTCAAGCATTCTCGTCCAAAAGTCTGTTTTGCCTTTTATGCGAAAAGACAAAAATGTGACTTAGATCGTTCTTCCCCCTGAACTCTTCATATGGGCTACTGATATCCAATACATGTATTTAAGACACAATGAACATTTTAAAATCAGTGAGTGATGTCGTTTTATCTATGGTCTTGAGCACTATTTGTAATGAGGTGCCTTGATGAACAAAGCAAAACATATTTCTTTAGTCAGTGCAGAAGTGAAATTTATAACAATACTCCCAATGTAAACTGGACTAACCAACTAAGGATGTATTTGTTTATTTTGTATTTGAAAAGTAGTATTTGTTGATCCCAACCTTGCAATCAAGATAAGTTTGTTACCAATCTGATTAAAACACAGATCCTATTTCGTTTCGTTTTTTATAGTTCAAAATTTCGTTTTACTCTTTACTACACTAGTATCTGGAAGAGTTTCTATATTACCAGCATTTTGGTTGAAGTGAGGGATAAGCCAATGAATCAGTCTGTGGGTAAACCACTAGAAATGCCAATGCTGATTGATTAATCAATGTTTGATGTCATTGGGTGAAAAGCCGCTCATACGACCCCTGACACGACCTTCGAGTACAACTTGTCAGATCTTCATGAGGTGTAGGCCATCGAATGTATAAAAAAACGAAACGAAATATAGATCTGTATTTTAATCAGATTGGTTTGTTACGGTTGTGTAATACATCTGTCCAGAGTAATAGCAATGTGAAGCTCAAACATGACATTGTCCATTTCATGAAATGGACAGGATATCTGCGCATTTCATGATATGGGCAACATCACATATTTTGTATAACAAACATGAATTACTAATACCTCATGAATGACAATGAATTTTAATTGTCAATTAATCAAGAGTGATAGTTGATTATTTCAAATTAATCTAATTGTATATAGTTGTTCATATATTAAATATTTGTCTGTCAGACTAAATCTAATCATGGCACATTACAGTATTTCTAAATCTTGGCAATGGTGGTTGTGTGTGCTTATCAAAAAGAGAGTGTTCTTTTAGTTGCAGACTCAATTGTCAATCGTAAATAAAGTTATGTCACATAAGGGCTATTTTATATTTACAAAACGATAGAGAGAAATTAAGTGACTAAATTTATTAGTTTGTACTCATTTGAATTGTAATTGTGACCATTGTAGTGATTTTTGCCTCGCTGGTTTGCCAAGTAAGCTAAAAAAATATGTGCCATCTAATTACTTTTTATACGCCACATTGAAATTGACTTTAGATTTATATGTATAGCGTTTAAGGTCATGAGACGAAAAAGCCTGTTGATTTTCAACGATTTCCGATATTTACTGCCAGAGTTATGGCCCTTGATAACTTTGAAATATCTCGTGGACGCCCTAAAGGCTAGAGTTAATATCTGATTGACTTTAAATTTATACACATGAGACAAACACACCTATATTTTTCAAAGTGATCATAAAGATCTTAAGATGAACAAGTATATTGATGTTCAATGATTTTTGATAACTTAAACAGCTAAATCCATGATATTAAATGTTTTGTATACTAAACGTTGGCATGGGCAAAACTAAAAGCCAAACAAATTCTAATGATTTTCTGATAATTACTTACATGTAAATGAGTTGTTACTTTTAATCAGATTTTAGTGTATTATAAATTTTTCATTACCGACATTGCCAGGCACCCTATCTTTCAATTTGACCGGGGACATCAGCCTCAAAGTTGGCTTGCCTTACTAGTTTGTGCTCCCACTCCTCAGCAACACTCATTATTCACAAACATAGTAAGAAATTAACTACATTTATTTTAACACATTTACAAAGATTCTGAACTTGAAATACATTTGAGGAAAAAGTTTGTCTGCGAATTCTGCTAGGATACATTTATGATTAGTTATTATGACATGTTGAGAAATTATAACCTGCTTATTATTTTCGTCTCCTATTTCTGCCATTTGTTTGTTTGTTTGTTCCACATATTTTAATATTCCCATTATGTATTTCTCCTTTGAATATTATTAAATTTTATTTCCACAGAACAGAATTGGCAATAAAAGTTTGCATCTTTTATATTGACATATTACGTTTTCTTGGTTACTTTCTTGGAAGACATATTCTGTACCTTACAGTTTTTATACCATTCTTTATGTCTGGTGAGGATGTCAATTCGGCCAAGTTCTTCATCCTTCTGGCTTATATTAGTATTTTGCATTATGGGTTTTGGGCCTATTTACCAGAGGTTGTTAAAGCCATAGGAATGTCAAATGCTACTTCTCAACGAATAAAGGTAATAAAAGTTACATTGTATTTCCTCCATTAGTGAACTAAAATAACAGTCTAGTCTATCTCGACTGATTTGTGTCTCGCAATAACTGGGATACACAGCAAACGTAGTGCAATATGCATCACTGTAATAATATATTTTTTATTTCATTTTTATATGCCCAAATTTTAATGTGGTCATATAAATTTGTTACCCTGTTCATCCATGGGAAGAAGCTTTGCGATTTTCAAAGATCTGTCATCAACTGCAGTTTTTATCCAATTAGTTTGAAATATTTAGAGGTTGTCTGGCAATAAAAGAAAAATAAGCAATGATTAAATTTAAAACGGACAATGGCATACCGTAGACCCCAGGTCAGGCCCAATTAAGTTTGGAATGGCCCCAGACTGATTGTCATGGTCCATGTTATAAATTGCAATTGAAAAAATATTTTTTGACATTTATTTCCGATAAAGATAAATTTTGGCTATTGCATGTATTTGTATCTTGTCCAAGTTTATTTTTTTAATAAAAGATTTTCATTGTTTGATGACAAAGTTTTTCTTTTGATGGTAATGCCCATAAATGGCTGATTAAAACTAATAGTCTGGAGACTCAGTACGGAGGGGTGTCCATCAAATGGGCACAAAACCAGAATACGATGCTGGGTGGTAATCAGTCCGCTGTTGGGGCGTTTTCGAGATATTCGAGGTCAAATGAGTTTATTTGCACTGAAAATGAAAGCGCAGCCATTCTTGTATCATGGAAATAAGCTGAAAATGATCGAAAGTAATTACCCTTTAAAAAGGTAAACTTGCTAAATTCACCTTTGTTCTTTGTGACCCCGGAGGTGAAAAGGTAAAATATAAAAAACTAAAGCGAAACCTGTTCTAATTTTCTAATTAATAATAGGAACATGTATCTTTAGGAGGTCTTAGCACAGAACTTTTACTTTGGAACATCGAAAAAGATCTTGCATAACAGAACCAAAACACTTTGAAACCTGTTTCAAAAATATGTAAAAAAGGTCAAATCAAAATCTCAATGAATTAATTTTACAACGAATGCTATTATACACAATGCATCCATTGGTTTTATCTGTGTCCGTGTTCCGGCGAAATTCATGAAAACTTATAAAAAAATTTGTAAACATCTAATCTCGTCATCAGATACATGTTTTCCGGTCACAGATTAACGTCAGTTTTCCCACATTGGGATTCCCAGAAATCTACGCGGCCTGCAGGCTGGATTCCAACCATGAAACTATTCAATTGTTTTTCGGACAACTATCGTTAAACTAAATTGAGGAGATTTCGATTTGACAGTTTTTACGTATTTTTGAAACAGCTTTAGAAGTGTGTTGGTTCTGTTATGACAGATCTTTTTCGACGTTCCAAAGTAAATTTACGGTGCTAAGACCACCTAAAGATAAGTTTTAAATGTTCCTATTATAAATTAGAACAGGTTTCGCTTTAGTTTTCATATTTTATGCTGATACTGTATTGCTTTAAATCTTCCTAGTGCAAAAATGGAAAATTTCGCCTTTTGACCCCGGGGTCACTAAGACTGAAGATGAATTTAGCAAGTTTACATTTTTATTGAAAGAGTGATTACTTTCGATCATTTTCAGCATATTTTTATGATACAAGAATGGCCGGGCACTCACTTTCAGTGCAAATGACCTCATTTGACCTTTGACCCTAAATATCTCGAAAATGCCCCAATGGGGGGCTGATTACCACTGGGCATCATATTCTACGCAAAATTTTACTTTAGAAAAGCTGGGTCTGCTTTTGTGCCCATTTGATGGACACCCCCCGCGCACTGAGCCTCCGGTCTATAATTTCAATAGTTGTGACATCTGTGAGACATTAAATTATTTCTCTAGTGTAAGCCTTTTGAATTTCTAGGATTTATGTTGATTGTTTGACCATATCAAAGGAGGAATTTTATTGATTCGCAGTGATTTTTTTACATTGACTTTCAAAATTATGAAAGCTTTATTACACTCTTGTAGAAACTACAACTGATTCCCAATCATTTTAAAAAGGTTGTCTTGCTATTAGAAAATGGTGGCTATTGAATTTCAACAGTTTGTGACATACTTGTTTTGTATTATGTCCCTTTATTATCAAGCATTGTTTACATATTCAAGTACAATGTAAGCTTAAACATGCATTATGCAAGAGCTAAATCTGATTATTGCAAGTCTTAATTTAGGCTTCAGATGTTATAGAAATTATAAATTAGATCTTTATTTAAACAACAAGACCAAAATCAACTCTGTAGACCTACGGATGGCTCGGCTACAGCGCGGATTTAAATAGGATTTCACTAATTGATTAAATCAGATAAGGGGTAACCTGATGAAAATACGTCAGTTAGATCGAGGCTAAATGATAGAGTGTACTTAGCGAGGCCGCTGTAAAGCATTTCCGTATGCCATTTAAAACTTTACTTAATAATCGAGATATGCAGGTGGAGTTAACGCCTGTCAATCAAACATTCGGCGAAGGTGAAGACACATTTCGCTACCATTTCTAGGCAAATATTACAACGATGATAACTATGTTCAGAATAAAGTAATTTGACTGAATTTTTCAGTATATTCTTCTTTCATCATCTACTTTTGAACTGTTATAGCAAGAATGGCCAACTCTCTATAAATATCTCCCATAATGTATCTATAAGTTAATGACAAAGCTCTTAATTAGTTATGTAGCAAGAAACGATGTCTTGTTGTTAAAAAATAAAATAGTTATTTTCAGTTTGACTTGATTATACAGGTCAGTAACATATTAGATTCTATGAATAATTTGAGATAAATCTGCCAATCCATAGTGATAGATACAAAAGCAATAGTTTATACTGTTTTAATTTGATTTTGTTGTATATTCCTCAATATATACATGTGCATGTACAAGACTTAACTTTGACTATGTTATCGTAAAAACTGTAGCTTTTTAACAGCAGTGGGTTTTATTGTTCAGGTTTGGTTGAAATTAACCCTTGATTGATTTTGTATGTTCAATGGACAGAAGGGAATAACTGTTTTGGAAAAATGTGTAACAAATGAACATGCTTCTAGACTGGGGAATTAGGTGACGTGAACTGTCAATTATTATAGAAAGCTCTGCTCATCATATTTCACAACTTCAGTGCAGTCTTTGGTAAAAAAAATGATCAAGTAATGTATCATTACATCATGGTAAGATAAATAAAAGTAGTATCATCTATGAGAATGAGGCTAGTCTACAGTTAAACACACATTATGCAAGAGCTAAATCTGCCTATTGCAAGTCCTTCTTTAAGCACGAAATGTTATATAAACTATTAATTAGACATTTATTAACAAAACAAGACCATAATCGACTCTTGATGGCATCTGATACTTGAGATTTTAACTAGATTAAAACGGTTCGCCATTTAAAAATTTAATTTAAAAATGGGAAAGTCCCGATTATACCAGTGCCCTGATTACCACTGTGCACGCATCTTGTCAAAACTATAAACAATGATAACTTGGCTGAGAATGAAGTAATTTGAATGAAATTTTCAATATTTTCTTTTTTTTATCATCTATTTTTGAATTATTATAGCAAGAATGACCAACTCTTTATTAAACTCTTAACTAGTGTATCTTTAATGTTATGATAATACATGATATATTATACAGCTTTGCTATACATGAAACAATTATGTTTTGTTTCTGCAACCTTCCCTTGCTTATAAGCAGTTTCCCCGTTTTCACATTATTATTCAAGTTTGCATATCAGTATTTTGTGCTTCAGATATTGCAGCTGGTTACTGATGACTGTTGAAAGGTTTTGTACACAAAAGTAAATTAATTACTGTAACATTTGCCAGTGTGCATATATTGTCTTTGTACTCAACAATCTTTACCGGTATATGCATTGATTATCTTTTTTTGAAAGACATCTATTATAAGTTAAAATTTTCTTACTACAGGAGTGAGCTGGTAATCATTATGCAAGCCGCTTGTGTAGATGCCTCACGGTTTCTGGGCTACTTTGTTGGACAACATGTTCTATACCTTACTGTGTTTATTCCATTCTTCGTTTCTGGTCGAGGTATGACCTCCACTAATTTCTTCATTCTCCTGGCTTATCTTATTATTTTGAAAAATGTATCTTTTGGTATAATACCTAGAACATCAAAGCAGATTGGAATGCTAGATTCCTGTTTACAGCGAATAAAGGTACATATTATATAGAAAACTCTTTGATTGATCTACCGGTACCCAATATTTTAAAATGTTAATCTTAAAAGAGCTAAATTGCTATTCTTTGGCACCTATAAATGGACACAAAATGGGTCGCAATGCATATAATAATGTAATATAAATGTATAAACTGATTTACATTCAGTCATTTCTGTTTTTACTGTAATTTCTAATCAGTTATGTTGGACAAAATACTCAAAGAGTCTAGATTGAATGGCAGTCTTTGGCATCTGGTTATTCCAGTCTACACCGGTGTGCATCTTTACTTGATCCATTTCACTATAGATATGAATGAGTCAGAATTCAGCATGCAAGATTTTGTGAAAGGAAATAGAAAACTTTCAAAGCTATTTAGAAGATGTAATAACCCTGAATTCAGTGACTAGACTGTATAGATTTTATGTATTCCCAGAGATTCAAGATGCTATCGAAAACAAAATGCTTTTCAGTTGTGACCCAAACCAGAAACTTATTAGTTTGAAACTTTACAATAAACAGGATGATTTTAATTTTCCATTTGTTAATTTCCTGTTCATGGGCACGAATATATTTGTGCTCTCTGCCCTGGAAGATAATCTTAAAACAAATATTTAACAAATAAAAGATAGTTGGTGTGAAAATGACGACAATTTATTAAATGACGACTGAAGCATAGGTTCTGAGAGTAATTAAATATAATTAGATTCCATTAAAGATATGTGATTATTAAAAACTATCAAGCAATTACCAGAAGAACCTCATGCTTCTGAGGATCAAGTAATCGTTGGACTGAATCGAAACCCATATAACCGGCCAGACACAGCTATAAACGCATCTCGATTGAGCTTTCGGGCCCAACAACAGACAAATCACACCAACCAAATTAATAAACAACCAGAAAAAGAACGGTAACAGAGTTTTTTTTTTACAAAAATCAGAATGGATATAGAATAATACAACAAAAATACACTTAAGAAAATTTAAAGTAAGTATTAAGCTGAAACTACTGATGTGCAATTCGATAATAATAGATAGACAGCTGATATAATGAACAGCATGTGAAATTAAAATATTGTAAAATTGCCATGATATATGGTAAACGAAGCATAGGTAGAATAATAAATGACTCATGCAGCCTATATGATAAATAGGTGAAACAAAACATTGCAAACAAGTTAAAAATGAGACAGCTGAGTGTAATTCTATCAAGGTTAATACAATTTAAATTAAAAACTGACTAGAGTATGATTAAAATTGACTAGAGTAGGTTGAATAATAACTAGATAAACATAATAAACGACAATGGAACTACAATAAAGCTGACATGATATAAGGTAAATGAAGATTAAGATACTGAGAGACAAGATATACAGTGTATGTCCCATTATAAACTGTATAAAAACATTAACTAAAAATAAAATGCAAAAGGATATATGATATGAATAAACAGCATGCGACAAGTAAATTGGATAAAAATAATGACATATTCAGTGTTTGGACACTATAAGATTAACCAACATGACAGAAAATGCAGAAACACTAACAATGCAGAAACACTAACAATTGAAATAAACCATTACATGCAAATGAAAGGATAACGGACAACACGCCACCGGAAATAGTACGAGCTAGATGCCCGTACAGACAGACAGGCATAGCTTATGCCTGTATACATACATGTTTCATTTAACCCACTGTGCAAGAGTTGCATGTTTTAACCCTTTCAATGCTAGACGTAAATCCACTGCCTGTGCTAGACCCTTTTTTGAGGAAAAAATGGGGGTTGGAACTGAATGTCAAACAGTACTTATGGAAGCTTTTATGAAAAATCTTTTTGTCTGTTGAGATGGGCATGAGGTTGGGCTAATAGGAAAAAATAGAATTTTGGAAATTTGCATAATAATGTAGTCACGTGACGTCATGGCGGCCATTTTGGATTTCTCATTTCTCACTAAAGCTAACACGAAAACAAATTTTTCTCCATGAAATACTTATGAGATATTGTTTTTTTCACTGGATTTTGATAAAGATATATAAAATGAACAAAAATATCGATAGCAGCCATGAGCAATGCCACCACGAACACGCGCATCATGTCTCCTGCTGCCATGACCACGTGCGGATTGCAATACCTTGTTTTTACTTTCACTTTCATCCCCAAGTCCCATATCATTATCAATATAGTCAGTCAATAGATCTTTACGTTCGTGACTCAGGAATTGCCTACGTCTTTTACGATCCAGCAAGCCAGCATTATTATCAACATCAGAATTATAGTCAGAATCTACTGCAGACACAGGGCTATCATGTTCACATTGGGCTTGTTCATCATGCACGGGAGACATAGCTAGCCATTGGCTGAACGTCGCGCAACAAATCACTCACTTCATAATACCAATCACTGTCCTGACTACTATCATTATCAAGTAACTGGAAACGAATTATGTGTATCACCCGTCTCGAAATTGTCCACGTGTTGGTCAGCAAGACGTCATTCACGACTTCGTCGAGAGTGCATCGTCACGTTGTCACTATGAACTCCGCCATTTTACGGTTTGCCGCTTCTAGTGTATAGAAAATACAATAGATGGCACTTGCAGTTACGGTACTAATTTTAGCGAGGGCTTTACTGAGTACACGGTGATACCGGGTACGCGTATTTTACCGACATTTTATAATACCCGGTACTACCGGGTAGACTCAATGAAAGGGTTAATAAATTTACAAGCTAGTTTTTTTAAGAAGTTACAAATAATGGACATTAACCATGTTTGTAATAAGTTGATAATAATATTATTAATATGTACACTATAATTAATTAATAGAATGTCATGTACATTATTATCTAGGTACGTTTACATCAATTTTCACTAATCGTAGCTTCTGTTTTTATACGCCCACATTGAAATGTGGTCGTATATTGTCGTCGCCCCCATCCATCCGTCCGCAATTGTGGACGCTCTAGAGGCTAAAGTTAATATCCGATTGACTTTAAATTTATATACAGTGTTTAAGGCCATGAGACGAAGAAGCCTATTAATTTTCAGCGATTTCCGATAATTACTGCCAGAGTTATGGCCCTTGATCACTTCAAAACATCTTGTGGACGCTCTGGAGGCCAAAGTTAATATCCGATTCACTTTAAATTTATACACAGTGTTTAAGGTAATGAGGCGAAGAAGCCTATTCATTTTCAGTGATTTTCGATAATTACTGCCAGAGTTATGGCCCTTGATCACTTTGAAAAATCTTGTGGACGCCCTAGAGGCTAAGGTTAATATCCGATTGACTTTAAATTTATACACAGTGTTTAAGGTCATGAGACGAATAAGTCTATTCATTTTCAGCGATTTTTGATAATTACTGCAAGAGTTGATCACTTCAAAAAATCTTTTGGACACTCTGGAGGCCAAAGTTTAAGGTCATGAGACGAAGAAGTCTATTCATTTTCAGTGATTTTCGATAATTACTGCTAGAGTTATGGCCCTTGATCACTTAAAAAAATCTTGTGGATGCTCTAGAGGCTGAAGTTGATATCTAATTGACTTTAAATTTATACACAATGTTTGAGGTCATGAGACGAAGAAACCTGTTGATTTTCAAAGATTTCCGATTAATTACTGCCAAAGTTATGGCCCTTGATCACTTTGAAAAAGTTTTAGTGTATTATAAATGTTTCATTACCAAAAAAAGTAAAAATATGCGACAACACTTGTTGACTGCCCGGACGATTTAGCTGCTGTGGGCGTATGTTTCGTTGCCTGGCAACCTATCTTTATTGTTTTCAATACCGGTATAAAATCTATGCAATCATAGATCTACTGTGTATAGCCTTCTGCCTCTTTTAAACAGACCATCAATATGCATGAACCAGTAAACATATTACATGTACATAAATAATCACATCTTGGAATGCCTGGATTTTTATCTATTTCATTTGTAATGTTGGTATTGATGCTATGAGTTACCAGTATTCTTTTGATCTTGCATGAATTAGTATTTTGGTATTTTGTAATTCTTATTTCTTTCAGTGTTGGTAGTCACATATGCTTGCCAAATACATTCCCTTGAAAACATGTACAAGCATATAGAAAAATTATTTAGTGGTGGCTATAAATGATTGTTCTAATTCACCAAACTGTAGAATTGCTAACTTTCATCTTCTATCTGATAGTCATGATTTGTCCAAATACCAAAAGCTTTGACAATCCTGAGTCACATACTTAGATCATAAGCATCGTGGTTTCAAACCCAATCCCAGTCTAACCGCATGACTGTTCTCATCTGGTTTCCTCCCACTGCATGACTTCTGTATTATCTGGTTTACTCTCACTATATAAGACCCATATTACTCCCAAATGTGTATTATTGAGATATAATGTTAGTACCAAAATTAACCTAGTTTGTGTTCAGTGGACAGATAGAACAATCATTTGTGACCGGTGACAGCCAAATGAGTCACTTGGGGTAAAAAATAAGTACATGTTATAAGCTTTTCAATGATATATAAAATGTAAAGCCGGAAGCAAATATTCCAACGGCAACTTCGTCAATTTGGCAGACGAAAATGGCTAATTTTTACGAATGTTTTTAGCATTGATTTTAATGACACTACTTACAAAACACCCAATTTATACACTAAATTAATTAAATATTAAAATTTGTCGCGATTACTCCAATAATAGACAAGTTAAAGCATCGGATTTCGCAAAAAAACCATTTTTTTTAAAGTTAGGCTCAAGTAGCTATTTTACTTCGTAGCGTTAAATGATCATGTCCGACTTCAGACTCATTTGGTTGTCACCGGTCACATTTGTTACTGCACCAGAACAAGTTTTTAGGGAATTATTTCTGACATTTATGATTTAAGCTAAAGATACATTCTGTAAAAGCTAAATCTGCAGATCTTCGTTTGGCCTCCAATTTTATATGAATCATTAATTAGACATTTTTTCACATGCCAAGCCCATAATCAACTCTCAAGATAAAAAGGATGGTTTTTAATTTCAACGGATTTAAACACGATTGCCAGTTAATAATGTAATTAAAAAAATGGATAATCAAGTCTTTGTTTATTGTCGAAACAATGGTAGCAATAACAATCGATACTACACTGTTTTTCAAACGACCATAACTCTGCTCAAAATAAAGTAATTTGACTAAAATATTTTATAAAATTTATATTGATTATCTCATAGGAAGGAAATGAAGCTAATAAAAGAGAAAAGTTATTGTGTTGATTTAGTGCTCAATATGATGTGGTTTGAAGGCAGATACCTTATGTCTTTGACAACCTTACTGCCATACTTAGTTAATCATAACAGCCCATCTCCACAAAATTTCTTTATCTTGATGTCCTATACCATATTGATGAAAGATTCGTTTATGGGAATTGTATGTGAGCAGCTCAAAAACCTTGCAGGTGCTTGGCCATCGGTTTTTAGGATTAAGGTAAATAGCAAGATTAGTTATTACAAATTTAATTGATGTATGTATAATGCAACCACTGGGGTGTACAAACAAGGTCCCCCAATAATGTACACTGGCATGCACTTAAAAGGACCATTGACAGCTAGCAAAATTCTCCTACAATACCTCATTGCAATTGCATTATTTATAGAGATAAATATTAGTTTTGTTTTTATTACAAAATAACTTTCCCTGTTCCACAAACCTTATAAATGCTGTAAAGTTTAGATTGTACTACAGGCACCTGTAACATAGAAAATCTCTTTCAACCAGTTATACTTACTAATTTTCACTAGTAGGCTTGATTTGATTGTGTAACTATTGATGGAATGTAAGGCTGCAGACTTTCATACCCATACCCCCCCCCCACTTCTTTTTCTATATAATATCTACTTGGTTTCAGACAAGTAATATACCGCTGAATTTGATAATCTTGTTTACGAATATGATTGTAATAGACTTGAGACATTAATTAGCCTTTATAAAATTTTCCATGTTGCAGTTGCTTGTGAATTGTACAGCCAATCTTATTCTGGGAACTTAGTGAAATTGAGCTCTTCAACAATTTTTTGCAGAGTTACTGCCTTGTCACTGTAACGTTGCAAAGGCCTTAAAGGTCTGATTTGTAATTACAAACTTGTTGTTCAGCTAGTCTCAAAAGAAAATTAAATTTTCTGAAATATTATTTTGTTAAACTTTGAGGTATTTGATTGGCATACTGCTGAATATAACATAGTTACAGTTCAAGGTCGTGTTTCGTGTGATTACATTAATTCTTTAATGAATTGGCGATTTCAATGTAAATTATGTTTTCTGAATTATTTTATATTAAACTTTGGGGTATTTGATTAAAGTTTGATAATGCAAAGTAAAGTTGCAGATCCAGCTTGCATATTGCGAGATTGTTACTGAATTATGACCCTGTATTGACTTAAAATCAATGAAAATTCGGTTTTCTGAAAATATTTTAGGTTAAGCTTTGGGGTACAGTGTTTTACATAGCAGACCAATTCGTTAAAAATTCTGTTTAACAGAATTTATTCCATCTATACAGTGTAGTACTTTGCGACCATATTGTATCTTTAACTAATTATTGGATTCACACATTGTATAGAAGTCATATCTCACACACTTAAATGAAATTTAGTAATAGGTTTATATATAATTTGATTAAAACACTGGTTATGTGCTTTCCATTGTCAAAATACCCATCAGATACTATCTTGTTTATGACATGTGTTTGGTAGACCAAAAAATGTAATGTTCTCCTCACGGTCTTTGGAGTATGGGGGCAGTGGCGGCACCAGCTGTCGGTGATTGGAGGGGCAAAGCTGGGGCAAAGTCCAAGGTTAAGGGGGCAAAGGCACGAGCTTCAACTACGGGTAGGGGGCCTCCCCCAGAAAATTTTGAAAAAGAGGTTGCCGGAAATGCAACCTGGCAGTATTTCAGGCACTGATCGATGAGGTAAAGTGTCAGACGAACGGACTTGCGAATCACGACGAAGTCCACTCACGATTGTCAAAGAAGGGAGTCATCCCCCAGAAAATTTTGAAAAATAGACTGCCGGAAATGCTGTCTTACAGTATTCTGTCAGGCACCTATCGTCGAGATAAATAGATCTGCCCAGATACCGTTCGTCGCCTGATCACTAGTTTATCCGACCTGCGAACCTCAACGAATTCCCCTTGTGAGCGCCAAAGTAGCAAGTCCATTGGGGACCTCGCCAAGAAAATTTTGAAAAATAGATTGTCGGAAATGCTCTACAACATGCAAGTTTATGACTGAGTGGGGATGTGGGATTTATTCACCGTACAAGGTATTGATTACCAAAACGTATCACAAATACTTTTTTTTATTGTCTAAAATTATTGGGGGGGGGGCAAACAGAGGGCAGACCAGATTAATGGGGGGGGGAAATTCCCCCCCTAGCCCCCCCCTGGCGCCACCACTGTATGGGGGATGTTTATTCCATATTTGGGTCAGAAATTAACGCCAATCAATTAGGGGGTTATAAAAGTGGCTGTTGAGCGAAATTAATTAGGGCTCACCCAGTCTGTCAGAGCTGCCATCAAAAGCTATATACACTTTATTGAGAATGAGGAACATTGGTGCCAAGCGGATTTAATAATAAAATTGTATAACGACTTGGGGAGCCATGGTGGCTAGGTGGTCAAGACGCTGGCTTGCTAGCCTTGAGGTCGGATGTTCGATCACTGCATTGGCCGAGAAAGTTCATCAGGATTTTCCGACGTGGTTTCCCCTTGTCAGTGGTGCAGAACGGAGGGCCTGACAAGGACAGTGGATAGTCCTTTGGATGATACGAAAAACCAAGGTCCTGTGTATACATTGGAATGCACGTAAAAGATCCCTTGGCAGTTGGAATAAGATATAAGAGTAGGCCGTAGCGCCGCTGAACGGGCAAAATTTCCCTCATAGCACACTGTATGGCGTATGCCCGTCTTCATTAGTCCAGGTTAGGAGCAGAACAGTAGGACGTTGAACCCCATTTCATTTCATTTGTATAACGACTTAACCTGTTGTTGTAATTTTGATCATGAAGAAAACACAACAAAGAAGTCCAGTAGTACTACAACGGAAAGTATTTGGATTATATGTTTACAGAAATGTATTCACAGTATCAGACTCGTACAAATGCATGCATGCATTGTAAAATTGGTTGGGGACATGTATTGATTCAGCAGTTCTCTCAGAATGTTTGTTTTATAAAGTAATTTTGAATTATGGCCGTCGAGTCAACTCGTGCACATTAAGACAATAAAATGAATTATTAAAAGAAACAAGTGAAACAAGGATATAATTAGTATGGTACCAGATTAACTGGCACTGAAAATCATTGTGAGGTTCATTGGTCTATACTATCAACAAATGAATAAAATATGTAAATTCTGTGATATAACCATGAACCCTATGTCCATATGACAAAATCAATATTTTAATTTCAGAAATTTTGTTAAACTGTATAACAAAAATACTTAGGATACTCTCAAATTTTCAAAGATGAAACATCAATCATTGTCAAAATATTTGCGTACTTTGTTAATGGGCATTTCCTTTCTAAGATAAGACTTTAAAGATTAAACAATTGTATTTCAAATGTAACTTATAATCCTTGTTATATTTTCTCTCATTGATAAATAACATTGAAAGCTTTATTTACTGTATGCTGCTCTATTATTTCCAGCAAATGATTTCATTTATATTCAGAATCCCCTGTATTCCTAGCATCAGACTGTCTCCCTTTGTTTTTTATTTTAATTAACCTTTCAGCAAGGAAATAAAAGATTGTTTTTCATGTAGGAAGGAATTGAAGTTGATAAGAACGATAAAGTATGGAGGTGACCTTGTGCAAGAGATGATGTGGTGTGAAAGTACTTATGTTTTGTATTTGACTGTTCTACTCCCATACTTAGTTTATAATTCCAATCCCTCATCACAGCATTTCTTTATTTTGATGTCATGTACATTTTTGCTGAAAGAATCTTTGTTGGGGACTCTGTCATATCAGATTCATAGCCTAGCTGGTGCCTGGACATCAACTATTAGGATTAAGGTAAATAGATTCGTTTGTTATGTGCCTACATCTCATGTTAGAGTAAAATGTTGTCAGCACTGTCTGTTGGTTCATATGTCAAAAGTTTGTGTAAACTGGGTTTGGTCGTCAATTATTTTGTAGTGGGGGGGGGGGGGATTGGGGATGGCTGAATGGTTAGCATGTGCGCGCTGTATCATAAGGTCTGTCATAACTGGAATGATTTCGATTCCCCGGTTGTATGTGACAAGGAGTAGGGTCGCTTGTCCAACCTCGTGGGTTTTCTCCAGGTCCTCCGGTTTCCTCCCACTGCTAAAGACCCCTATGCGCAAGCGAATAATTGAAATAAAATTGAACCATTGTTAGTCCTGAATTAATGACCTAGTTTGTGTCGAGTGGGTGTTAAACTCCATTTCCCTCTCTCTTAATTATTTTGGATGAAACCTTAACAAATTCAGGTAACAGTTATTGCTTGTTAAGTGTTTTTTAGATTTTCCAATATATGCTAGGTTTGTTGACTGGTGCTAAGGAGGAAGACAATGAAAAATTATATTGCCTGTCACTTAAACATTTTCTAAATGCTGTGCAGGCCAGAGTTTTTGTGGCTGTGCATCTTATCGAGATAGATAGGAATTTGCTTTTGAATTTCAGAGTTATTGTTTCATCAAATAACAAGTAAGAAACCATTTGTCATAGAAACCTTGGTGCAAGTTTTGGGATAATTTACAAAGGCAGTCACAAATGTTAATGACTGCATTTGATCATAAAAAAGACAAATTTGGACTGAAAGTTCTCTCCGAAAATAGTGGAAAAATGTGATGTCAGACCATGTACATTCTTATTTGCAAAAACCCTGTGCCCCAAGTTCTATCCAGGCTGTAAGGGTTGTAAACATATATATACAATTAAACAATTTCTTAATTGATAAGGATCCAGATGAAAAGGAATGCAAAAATGAAATTAAATGAATGAATATCCTTAAACTAGATCTGTCTTGAGGACAGTTGAGAAAGAAATGTGCTCTACCAAAAAAGGTGATACTGGACAAAAGTTGCAAGAGTTTCAGCTCAAATTTCTACACAGAATTGTTACCACAAAATCATACCTTTACAATATCAAACAAAGCAATGAAAAGCAATGTTCATTCTGTGGGGAAAAAGATAAAACTCTTGAACACCTATATTATGAATGCCCTGAAACTCAAAATATTTGGACAAATATATCTAATGCTCTTGAATAGTATGGGTTTCTGGATGTCCACTTCAAATAAATTATATAATGCTAGGTCAACAGGAGACATCTTATGAAGTAGTATAACAGGCAACTCATTTGATTTCCAAGGTTTATTCATTTTTATTACAGAATTGAAAAGTATCTTTCCACGAAAAATGCAATAGAAAATGGAATATGATTGCTGATCTGCTGTTCAATATTACGAAATGACTACAATATTTTCTAAATTTCAACCAGTAGCTTGATGTGAATATAACTATGTGAAATCTACCCGAAATGTAAAATAAAGAATATAAGATATTTGTATGGAATACAAAAAAACCCCATTAAAATAATGAAGTTTTCGGGGCATGAGCCTTTTACCAACTTTCTAAATGCTGTTGAGTGTATTGCCAGGCTTGAAACCAGAACACAGAAATTCAAACAAAGTTCTTTTTCTGCTGTTTAATCACCAAGTTTTCTCACAACCACTAGCCATTAGATCAATACATAAGAAGCACTCCTTACATCACTTTAAGAGACAGACTGAGTTTCAGGTATACCCTCACATTTTTGTCTTGTGCACACCTCATGGGTGTTTTTCAGGGAATCCAGTATTTTTCTAGTTCTAGTAAGATTTAGTGTCCCTACTTTCCATATACCAAACTTGTCATACTTTATTGGAAATAACTACCTGATGAATACTTAAGTGGGAATCGCAGGCACTTGAAGGGATTAAAATAAAACTTCTTACTACTGCTTGGCTATATATTATAGTATATAAGAAGGTATTTCAGCCGCCATCTTTGTTTTCACGTCTTCAAGGCATTTCGTCTGCTAACATCTCACAATACTCACTAGTTCTAACACAACCCGTCGTTTTTATTGCCAACGAGGCCTTATTTGATCATTATTCAGCTATAAGGTCTCGTTGGCAATAAAAATGACGGGTAGTATTAGAACTAGTGAGTATTGTGAGATGTTAGCAGACGTAATGCCTTGAAGACGTGAAAACAAAGATGGCGGCTGAAATACCTTCTTATATACTATAATATATAGTCAAGCAGTAGTAAGAAGTTTTATTTTAATTCCTTCAAGTGCCTGTGGTGGGAATGTATTTTACTATTCATTAAGAATATTGAAGGTATATATTCAATCTAATCAGAAGTTTAATTTCTATTTGGTTTTGATTTTAATTTTGAAGGTTTCTTCACCAGTCCTCTTTTCTCTTGGATGTCTAATTATAGCCGCTGTTATTGTTTTATAACATTCTATCCTAAGGCATATGCCTTAGTATTGGCTAGATGATAGATTATATCAGGTCAACTAAAACTTCCTAAGGATGTCCGTATTGGACCCTACTGTAATGTAAGTGTTAAAGCATGAAAGCTAGAAAGAAACAACAATAAGGTCTTAATTTTAATCTGACTGGTGTGTAAATGTGTTTTAACATAGTAGAGTTACAGACCAATTCAGTAAAAATTCAAAATTTGGATTGTATAGTCACAGAAACGTATTCACAGTATCAGCCTCTTAAACTTTATGCAGTACTGTCAATATGGTTGCATTGAATAAGAATTAATGAGCTTCAGATAGTTACTTTGGGTAGGATAATGGTTCCTAGGAGTCTCGCACATAGAACTAGTTTTATTGACTCAAATATATGTTCTTTGAGGTTGTAGCTTCAGTAGAAATATAAATAGACATTAACATCTTTGATAATTATGTTTAAACTGGTTGTCAAGTATAAGAAGTTCCCTGTCACAGGAGGTTCTTAGGTTGTCAAAAATGTTCATTTATCTGACAAATCACCAGGAAATACCACATTGCCAGTGCACTACCCAGTTTCAAATTCACACAATGCAGATATGCCATACCGTTAAAAATATATCTGGAATATTCATTTCTAAAATTATGTTTATTCCAGCTCTTTTAGATGGAGCTTAAATAATTTTTTAAATTCATTACAAATTAAGGGAAATATCTATTGAAATCAATATCTTCATGTCCCTTTGATATAAACATGTCTCTAATGACAGTGTTCTTAATTCAGGATATTTCTTGAAAATAAATTAAATCATGTGCCATCGTACAATCATATGATAGAAGACATGCATGCTTTGTTTTCCCTGCATCCCACAATATTTTGTTCTATCAGTAAATGTTCCAATGTCTTTAATGTATACTTTCAACCCCAGCTTGATATAGAACCATTTATTTGCATGTTATACAATGTATCTTTTTGATTTGCAATATAAAAAGTATAATTAAAGGTAAATTTTAAAGGAACTAAATCTCTATTCTTTGGCACCTAGAAATGGACACAAATGAGTAATATGTAATATGAATGTATATAAACTAATTTACATTCAATCATTTCTGTTTTTACTGTAATTTCTAATTAGTTATCTTTTGGCAAAATATGTGAAGAGTCGAAATTTAATGACAGTCTTTGGCGTCTGGTTATTCCAGTCTCCAACAAGTAGTATTCTCATGTGGGATATGTTCTCGAAGCCCATCTGTTCACAGTAAGATAACAACATCAATATTAAGTCTTGTTTGCAATGTCAAAGACTGTGGATGATATTGAGTTAGATATTTGCCTCCTTTAATATTAAAATTCATTAAGAATGCTTTATGTAAGAGCTAGGTCTTTCTTTTGGCTTTAAATGTGTAGATAATCGAGTCTGAGTCTTTGTGTTTAAGTACCATTGCTATGATAATGAATAATCTATGCTATATCTTCAGACAGTCGTAACTTTGCTCGGAATAAAGTAATATGAATGAAATTTTCAATCTATTCAATTTTTTTTTTCATTATTTATTTTTCAAAAATTAGAGCCAGAAAATCTAGCTCTGTATCTAAATATTATATAATGCATCTTTAAAGAGGCATTAGATCTTTGGAACTATTGGCTGATTGGTAAAATACTAGTCTAAAATTACTGCAAAGTATGTTCAGATTAGATTATGTGCAAAATTTCAGACAAATCAACCCAAGTACTACATGATTCAGTGTTTAGTAGTTATCATAGAAGAGTATAAAATTATTTTTAATATATTACTGAAATTCAGTTAAATAAGCTTATATTTTCTCTTAGTATGGATGTCTCTTTAAAACATAGAATTATTTTCTCTTTTATCATTTACAGGTTTCACAATCACTGTCTTGTGAACATACTTAGTCTTGCATGCTTAGAAACCATTGCTGCCATTATATCTTTGTAATACTTCTCATTTGAGACGTTCGTAATGCTAAAAAAGTTTTCTTGTACATGTACTTTCTATTCCACTGTTGAAATAAATAAAACACCATTTTCAGTTCTGAGATGAAGTGGATTAGAAAAACTAAGGAATGCTCTATTTTCATGGTTAATGTTTGGTTTCTTCCGGATCGTTTGTTAGTATGGCTGTCAGTTGTTGCTATGGCTCTCTCTGGTATCAATTTGAGGCCAGAATATATTTACCAGATAATAGCTTTATTACACAATGTAGCTGAACTAATGATGGGTGTTTTATATCATTGCTTTGTTTGGATTGGTGAAGCTATAGCTACAATTATACGAGTTCAGGTAAGACAGCTGGTTAAACTAGGATCTGACATTTTTCACAAATTTATGTTTAGCCCATCAGTCTAAAGGGATCCATCTATGGCAAGGTTTGGGAACATTTGTGTGGAACTTTTCACCACAAGAGTTCCACTAGATATTGGGTTTCTGAAAATAAATACATTCCACAAGACTTTCGACTTAAAATAATATTCATAGAGTGTTTTGCGTCTGTGGTGTTTTTCACCACTATAGTTCCACTAGATATTGGACATAGAAAAAAAATCAATTTTTTCAAAAATTCTTCTCAGACCTCCCTATATGCCTGTGTGGTACCACATTCCACCAAATTTTCGACTTCGAATAATTTTGATAGAGTGTTTTGATTCTGTGGTGGGTTTTTTTTGAAAAAATTAATATTTTTTAAAAAAATTGTGAAACTCTTGTGGTAAAAAACACCACAGACCCAAAACACTGCATCAAAATTATTCAAAGTTTTTGTGGAATGTGGTACCACACAGGCACATAGGGGGTCTGAGAAGAAATTTTTGAAAAAAATTGATATTTCTTTTATGTCCAATATCTTGTAGAATGTATTTTCCCCACATCTTACAAGATGATAGGATAAACGATTATTGTTCCAGCGAAATAAAAAGAAAATGTTTCATAAATATTTCATTGTTCACTTTTCCAAACGCCCCCAAACCTTGCCATGTCTAAAGGGCTCATGTCATCACTTCTGTCTCAAGCTTTACAGTGTACATACACAATTAATCATATGCTATTCCTCCCCCTAAACAGCTTGATGGACATTTTGTCAGGGTAGTTTGTTAAAATGAAAGGGCAGAACCCTGTAGCAGCAGATCAGAACAGGGGCAAATTTAACATTGATATGACTTATTCTTTGAGAGCACTTGACAGATTTTAGTGACAATTGATATGACTGTTTATTAATCTGCGTTTATTTGGATTTGTTCAAATGATGCTGCTTGACTTTATAAATGTCGGACAGAAGCTCTTTCCTTTGGCCAATTTGTGTATTTTTGACTTCTCCTAAACTGTTTGGATTTCAACCAAATTTGGTAGTTATGTTAGTTGGGCGATACATGCTGTTAACTTGATTTCTATGGGTTAGGGCTGAAGTTGTCATTTTCCAATTTATAATGTCTTATCAAGAGTAAGATAAAGAGGCATATCAAATTTCAACAATTTTTGATGATTACTTCTAGAATTATTGTATTTAGAATTGTATAGATGGTCTATTGGTGAAATATATTACCATTCTCAAGTCATTAAGAATTTATATGTATTGTTTAAAATAGTAAAGTCTCTATTTCTGATATTACCTTCAGATGATTTAGAGGCTAAAGTTATAAGTGAATAATTATAAAATGTTTTAGTGAAAAGAAAAAGCACTATCAATATCCTATAAATATTGCTGCCTTTTATTATTATTTAGTTTCTTGTAAATGTTGTAATTTGTTCATATGTTTCATTGTCTGATAAGCTATCTTTGCTTGTTGTCAGAAGTTAGTTTCTTCACTGTTTGGCATTAACGGTCAGGTACATGTAATTTCTATCAGAAGTGTGTTTTGTGGATGTGTTATTATCAAACTAATATCTAGGATAATTTCTGTATTAGTATGGTTTTTCTCAGGTGGCAGAAGTGAGGTGTGGTTTCTAAAATGCACATTTAATATTTATGCTGCACTCTCACTCACTCAGTAGGTCAGCATAATATCTTCCATTGATAGTCTGGCCTTTTTAAAAAGATAGTCAATCAGCAGAATACCCTTGGAATCCCAAAAGACTGAAGCCATCACCTTTCCAGCAGAAGGAACCGACTTGACTTTTTTGTGGGCTGGTGACTCTGGATGATTCTATTGTTTAGATTGAATTTTGAATTCTGGTTGAAAGTGATGAATCCAGGTCTCATCCATGCTTACAAACCTGGCCAAAACATTATAAGAATCTGCTTCAGATTGTCACAGGCGTCAGCAATCTGACACGTTGCTGATCCCCAGCAGAAGCTTTTGTCATTCCTAACACATTGGAAATAATGTGCTCAACCCTCTCATGGCAGATGCCCACAACACTGGTAATATGTTGAGTGGTCAATCGGCCATCACCATGTCATGCACCGGGTAACGTTCTCAGGTCATCACCAAGGCTCTCTCTGCCACGCTGAAATTATGCAGGCCACTTCTTTACTGTGGAGAAGGAAGGGGCATCATCCTGTAAAGTGGAGACTGTGTCGGGATGTATCTGTGTTAGGGTTAGTCCTTTCAGTTGCAGGTACTTGATGACTACCCTATAGCCAGTTTTGTCCATTTGTGGTGATTCCAATTGGCAGGTTCACGAGATGGTCTGGTACAAAGACAATAATTCCACTACAGTTGCAGTTCTTATGTCTATGATTCATTCAATGATTGTACTTGTTGGTGGCAAAAGTTTGTTTCAACCCAATTGATCTATCCTTTTCATGCTTAGAACTTTATAGCCAGTCCTCATACATGTACCGGTATTTTAATTTATTGTGATGAAAATAGCTGTTTGAAATTTCATTTCTTTTCTCATTTATTTTAAAGATTTTAATAACTTATAATCCTCTTTAGTTTTTCATAAATATTAAAGATCTATACGCACTGAAAAGACAGCGACATACAATGTCAGTTTAAAATGGTAGGCATGCATAACACAGTACTCAGTAAAAAAGAAAAATCTCTAAAAAGATATATAATATATAACACATCAAGTCAAAGATTTATACTAGTAATAAACATTTACACAAATACAATGGAAAAAATAAGCACGCAACATGATTAAGCCATTCACACAAGTAATAAAATACTTCTGTATGAAAACAAATACCCAAATAGATACATAACTGAAGCTGTTTCACTCAAGTCTCAATCCCATTCACTGACCCAAACCTTGGACTGAGTCAAACTGTATCACCATTTGACACACACTTAATATCACATATGGGGCATTCAATGTCAAGTGGACCAAATTTCAGAAAGTTTGGAACATGACCCCCTCCAAAAAATAAAAAAAAATATATGTTATAGTATATTGCTTTAAACTAACAAATCCAACCTCGTGGGTTTTCTCCGGGTCCTCCGGTTTCCTCCCACTGCTAAAGACCCCTATGCGCAAGCGAATTATTGAAATAAAATTAAAAAACCATATGTTAGTCCCGAAATGACCTAGTTGTGTCTAGTGGACGTTAAACCCCATTTCTCTCTCTCTCTCTTGAAATTAGGGTACTGAAACGGATCATAAATTCAGTAATTTTTTTTTCAGGTTTTCGGGTGCTTTAAACACACATTTCTGATAGTAGTAGAACTCTCTAACTTTGTAATCTGAAGACAATTTTTGGTGTAGATTAGAATTTAGCATCACACACAATGTGCGATTCACACAGTTCGTGCCACCAGGTGGCAAAATGTGGAACAAATGCACTATTCACTTTTTTTTTCAGGATTTCCACAGCCTCTGGCAAAGTCACTATTGTATACACAAACTCCAAAATTGGCATAGTTAATGTCAATTTACAAAAGATTCACCTTCAATTTTGGCCATGTGGGACGGAGGTTAAAATTCTGAAAAAAATTGATAATGAAGCTTTCTTTACCCTACTATAACATACATCTTGTGTATTTGATGGCTTATATTTTTAATTGGCACTTGAAATCTGTGCAGTGATGAAGTATCAATGGCTATTATCAAAATTGTTGACTTTTCACATGTCTATTTAGAGTAAATGTTTGCTTACATTACGAATATGCAATCATTTTGGATCTACAGTGTATTGTTCTTATTTTATTTTGCCTCCCAAATGAGAAAAAAATGATTATTCCGCTTCACAAATTGGAATATTGGACTTTGACAATCAGATTAAAATTACTTCTGGAAGACATAGGCTCCTCATATTTGTCATTTTAGAGCAACTTATAATGTATAATAAGAATATAGACTCAATTTGGCTACAGAAAGTATCGTTTCAATTTAATTTTGCTTTCAAAAACAGGGGAAAACTTGTTTTGTCTGCTTAGAAAGTTGAAATGAAATGGGGTTTAACGTCCTACTGTTCTGCTCCTAAACTGGGCTAATGAAGACAGGCATACGCCCTACAGTGTGCTATGAGGGAAATTTTGCCCGGGCAGCGGCACTACGGCCTACTCTTATATCGAATTCCAACTGCCAAGGGATCTTTTACGTGCACGCCAATGTGTACACGGGACCTCGGTTTTCCGTCCCATCCGAACGACTAGACAGCTGTCCTTGACAGGCCCTCCGTCCTGCATCACTGACAAGAGGAAACCAGGTTAGAAAGTTGAAGTACAGTAATGTTGTTACACTAACACTGGACACCTGAAAACTACAATTCTTAATACATGGTCTTAAAATTTTGCATACTTATTCCTTACACCCTAATGATGTTTCCTATTGTTTTTGGTGCATGCCCAACCCTCAGGGTCAGAGCCACACCTATTTTTTTCTTTGTGTGTCTGTGTGTTTTGATCATCTTGAAATTTCATAATCTTTTGTAAATTGATGAAAGACAAACTGACATTAACTATGCCAATTTTGGAGTTTGTGTATACAATAGTGATTTTGCCATAGGCTGTGGAAATCCTGAAAATAAAAGGGAATAGTTTATTTGTTCCACATTTTGCCACATGGTGGCGCGTAAAGTATGCATTGGACATTGAGTGTGATGCTAAATTCGTAATCTATACCAAAAGTTGTCTTGGATTACAAAATTGGAGAGTTGTACTACTATTAGAAATGTGAATTTAAGATCCGTTTCAGCACCCTAGTTTCAAACGGACATATCTCAGCAAATTTTTGACCAGATTGACGTAAAATTTCAGATTTTTTAGTTTAAGATCATATACTATATAACATATTTTTTATAATTTTTTTGGAGGGGGTCATGTTCCCACCATTGGTCCAGTTGATATGGAATGACCCATATAGCAGCTTGAGTTTGCTGATATTGTTTAAAGGAGATTTTGCTTTTTTGCTTAAATGCATGCTTGTATAAATGCTATTTGTATATGAAGAGTCTTCTGTAGACAGTAATTGTATTCTTCTGATTACATATATTTGCAACTAGAATTTTTTTTATTTCTCCTTTAAGTGATATCATGAACTTACTTTCAGGCCTGAAATGAAATATGTCTGGCTGAGAAAAAAATTATCAATATTTACAATGAGCGTTTGGTTCCTAGCCAGTAGATTCCTATGTTATGTTGCTGTTGTCGTCATGTCTCTGATTGGTGAAAGAATCGGAACACAGCGCCTGTACATGATTTTACCATATTTAAATATCTTAGCCAATACTATGATTGGAGTCTTGTCGTATTGTATTCAATTATCAAGTGAAGCATATACCTCAATAAAACGTCTGCAGGTAAGGCTTACCTCTGTTTAAAGATTCTGGAACTTGTTTTAAAATTAAAGTTGAATGTAGATATAAGTAACTGAATGAAGAGGATTTTCACTTTGTTAGTAACTGAATGAAGAGGATTTTCACTTTGTAAGTAAAGTACAATTTTAAAATTGGCCCGTAAAAGATAATTTCGTGTATTACTAAGTTAATTACAGTCGCTGATCGTCATTTGCATTTATCTAATTTTTTACGGCTGAATTCACGCTAAAATGCACTCACATTGATTATTTAAAAATTGAATGAAAAACATCAAATCAAGAATTCAACGTTTGACAATCTCCTGGGTTGGATTCAGTCGGATTGAAAAGTGGCCCATCAAATAATGAAATGAGTTCTGCAAAATTTATAAGTGGTTCTTGCTCTGGTTTTGACCATATTCTACATATCACATGCAGTTGATGGCAACTATTTACAAATTTTCATTTCATCGTATCTTGGTAAAGACAGAACCTTAAATTGAATCATTTCTAGACTGATATTCCTTTTAGAGATTCACTTTTCACAACAAGGCATTCAAAGAGAGACAATGCCCAATTTCAGATGTTTGGTTTGTTATCTATATATAAATGTACAACTGTACATGAAGTCTAATGAAAATTGTATTATAATTTCATTGTAATTCAGTATCATTTTCATTCTTTACTTCATTCAAAAATGTGTATTATTAGAACACTTACTGTATTTATTTTACTCACAATACTAAAGCTGTGACAGATAAGAATTTAAGACCATACAAACTTCTAAAGACATTTTGGTCCAAACCAAAGTATTGACATTGATCAATTCTAACTTAAGTCATGGCCATATTAATTTTCATGGTTATATACACCAGTTGGAATTTGATGAAAATTACAAATTTACTTAAAGTATAATTACATGAATTACTTTTCCCAAAACAAAATTGGCTTTTATAACAGGGGTCTCATAGTACCTCTTGTGACCATTCAATTATTTATTTAAAAGATTTGAGCTTACTGAAACAATAAAATTGTTTGACATTTAACTTACTCAGATTAAAATTTGTTAAATGTTCAAATTGTATAAAAGTATCAGCTTTACCTTCATGATGATGATTTTAATGTTTCCTCTTGACATTTTCCTGCAAACTTTCTTTTAAAAATTATGTACCCTACTTGCTAATAATAGTACCTTACATGCTAACAGTCAACCTACATGAACAGAAATTAATTATATTCAACTTCAAGTACTAGAAAATAGTGTCCTGTGTGTCGGATGCATGAGTGTATAAGATACCAGGTAAATTTGTCAAAGGCTTTTCAAGGAAAAATGAAGATTTAAACTTGTTTAAGATGCATCGTTCTTCAGGCAGCAGCAACATACCAACTTGATCATGTATTCAATCAAATTTAAATGTACACAAACTGTTAAAATATTTTTTTTTAATATGGCAGGTCCTGAAATTTCAATGGTATTGACATAAATTTTCAATGAAAAGGAAGGCAGTAAACACCTAATTTTTATACTCCCACATTTTCATGTGGACGTATATTGTCGTCGCCCCTGTCTGTCCACAATTGTTTGTGAACAGTCTACAGGTCACAATTTTTATCCGATTTCAATGAAACTTGAAATATAGGTTTATCACCCTAACATCACGGTTCCTTTCGATATTGACATGTATCGGACTGTAACTTCATGGATTATGGCCCCTGATGGTACGAAAAATCACGTTTTTAGCTTGTGAACACTGTAGAGGTCACAATTTTTATCCGATTTAGTTTAAACTTGAAATGTATGATTATAACCCAAAGATCTTGGTTCCTTTCGATATTCGCACATATCGGAACGTAACTTCCTGAATTATGGCCCCTGATTGTACGAAAAATAGCGTTTTTAGCTTGTGGACCCTATAGAGGTCATAATTTTTATCCGAATTAAAAAAACGTATTATTATATCACCGTTAGACCCTAAAGACAACTGAGTTGGAATTTCGTGAAAATCGGCCCAAAACTGACAGACAAAATGGCCGCCCTTCGTTCTCAAATAGTGTAAAAATATGGAATATCAAGGTTGTGGACCCTATAGAGGTCACACTTTTAATCCGATTTTGTTGAAACTTGAAATGTAAGTTATTACCCAAAGATCTAGGTTCCTTTCGATATTCGCGCATAACGAACCGTAACTTCCTGAATTATGGCCACTGATTGTACGAAAAATCACTTTATTTTTAGCTTGTTCTCTATCCATCTCTCGAAAATGTGGGCATATCCTGCCTGGCAGCCGCTGGTTTTTTTATTCTGCATGCATATTTCACAAGATATGAGTTTGTTTATAGTATAATTCACATGTTAAAAATATGGAGCATATTGTGATAAATGCATGACAGATGATATTAATTTTGGCATGATTAAGACACACTTGACGACATGATATCAAAAGAGTTAATGTTTCCTCATTTTGGAGAATGTTAATGCAATTTAAAATCAAACTTTGTTATGCTGATAGACAAAAGGTTTCTATAATTTTCCACTATCATACCACATTTTTTTATTAAGTTCAATGTTTCTAATACTCAAGACATTTTTAAGTGAACATACATATATCAAATATTGATCAAATATAATCATACTTATTGTCAAAAACAAATGTATCAGAATACTAGGACAACTTTTAGGTTTCCATGGAAACAAATTTTACAATTTGTTTTTTGGTTTACATCTAATATTCTGCAGCTTATCTCAGACCTTTCTGTATATCACGAAACTCTGTATACTTCATCATTCTATTATAATAATAGTTTTGTGTCATTTACTAATTGTAAAATTCTTGGTTGCATAGTTTTTGTCTTTGTATCACCAACAGTTCTGTGCTATTCATTGTTTGAAATATCACAAACGGTTTGGGGCTATTCTTCGTTTGAATACGCACCCAGGTGATACATATGTAATATTTCATACATATGGATGAGCTAGGATTGGTGGTGTATATAGCTCATTCGTGGAGAAGTATTCTGGTCGAGGTGGTCACTGTGCATTAAAAGTCCAAGTCAAAATCTGTTTATATACAGTTAAAATATACATTATATACACGATCATATCAAGGGCTAATAAATGACTTAACCCTATCTTCTATCTCATCTGATAGGGGTCTTTTAAAGAAACTAATTTGCATACAGATAAAAGGACAATCATGTCAACAAATCAGATTAAAGATACAATTTGAATTAGGGATAAAAATATATTGTAACGAATCAAATGAAAGAAGTTAAATTAATATATAAATTTCATTGGTTAAAGTTTTATAGTAAAATATAATTAATAGAATCAGTTACTAAGCTCTAAGCCATAACTAAAGTAAAAGTGTTGACACTTGATTGGCGCTGATCTGACTGCATTGTCAATTGTATAACCTTTGCATCAAAGTCTTAATAAGCCTATTGGCACCCAAAGTTTATAACAGTACAGTCAAGACCATTCTTGCTTAAGGCAATTTCTTTATAAACTTTAAATCAAAATATTAACATTAAAAGTAAAGACAGACAGACTGATAACCTTAATGTTAGCTATATTGTCTATATATGTGAATAAAGAGTGAAGAAATAAATTATGTATTCTTAAAATAAAATTTGAAAAAGAACTAAAAATTAGTATAACTATTCGGTGATACTTGTATGGAAACACATTTGACTTACTTTTTGTTGTGCAATTATTATTCCAGATCACATCACAGAAACCATTTAAGATATCTGTATTAACCATTGTGATATTGTGTTTTCAAACATGTATCATTCATACATCTAGAGTTTTTCAGGGTTTTTTTTTATACTTTGATAGTGTAAATCTAAAAATAACATTGGTGATAGTTTATGTCCTCTATATAGGTAGCATATGTTGGATCCCTGGTACTATTAGCTATACAAAGACTATTAGTATTTGGTTGTAGATGATTAATCGAACAACACACTGATTGTCTTATCTTTTCGGAGCCTGTCCATGGACAAGGAATTTTGATGACTGAGCCATTTTGTTTCAATTTTTTTTTCTGACTGTGAAAAAGTTTACGATTTTACAATTATACCAATATTGGTCTAAATTAATGTTAAAGATATCAGCATAATGAAATAATAATAGAATTTAATATTAACTTTTGTTCCTTTTATATTGGGTTGGGTGGCTGGATGGTTTAAAGTGTATGTGTTAGATCACAAGCAGGGTTCACACTGGTTTTCAATTTTTTTCTGCTAAAATGGATGATAACTTTTATATAAAAAAAATGTTCATGTTTTTTTCTGCCAATTGGTATATTTTATCTGCCAAAAATGTGTGATAAAAAGACAACATGTAACAATTTTATGTCTCGGCTAGGCTTATTATAAAACAATTACTGATATATACAATAGAATATGCAACAATTTTAAAAATCTCTCCTTACATAATACATTAGCACAGTTTTGATTTACTAAATACAGATTTATATTTATATTTGTAAGAGATGCTTACAGTTATACTCGTCATTCACTTTTAGAGCATTTACACGATGGTAACATGGTGAACTGGTTTCTCGCTCAAGAATCATTGCTATTCAACTCGTTCTTATGTTTCCGATCAGTGGTGATAATATAATTTGAAATAATAATATTTCCGAAAGGCATGCTTGTATATTTTACTTGCCATATGAAGCCACAGTAAACGGAATTCAACAATCAAAATATTAAATTCTCTTTGGAAAGAACTGTTGGCCATTTTTTTTTTAAAGACTTAACGAAACATCAGATAATCACAGCTTGTATTAATCATTAGGAGTAAATAATGACTTGAGATAGGCTTTATATATATTGGCAATTATCAATCAACTAATCATTAATCCAAGACAACTGATTAGTATTACTCATTGGTGCGATATGGATTATCAGCCAATTGATTAATTTATAGTATACCGCCACGACGCCACATGATCGACACTGAATATAATGGTTAATCCAGGATAAATACGATTAGAATTTTAAGATTTTTTTCCGCCTGTTCTCAAATAAATCGCCAGTACCGCAAAATGTTATCGTGAAGATTATCACCAAAATCAAATTTTAATCATCCCTTTCATATTATCGCAAATTGCAACTTTGGCGACCGACAGTGTGAGCACAGATCACAATGTTTGTCTTTCAGTCAAGTTGTGTGGTTTCAATTCCCCGCTTGTATGTGTCAGCTGTCCAACCTTGTGGGTTTTCTCCAAGTCCTCTGATTTTCTCCCATGGCTAAAAACCCCTGTGCGCAATCGAATTATTAAAATAAAATTAAACCGTATGTTAATCCTGAAATGGCGTAGTTTATGTCAAGTGGACGTTAAACCCCATTTTTTTCTCTCTCTCTTGTTGCTTTCAAGACTAGATGGACTTTATATTCTAACTGTTATTATCATAATTGCAGGAATTTTTGCTTTTGGAAGAACTTGATTCTAGTAGTAATCTTGAAAAGTCTGGTTTACGACCCAAGCCTAATGACTGTACTGTGGAAATTAAAGACATCTCCTGTAAATGGGATAAGGTAGTAAAATGATTATGATTGTTTTGTGACATTAAAGATTCATTATGTAATATTTAGATAAAGAGATTGTCATTTCTTCTATAATACTAATAACTTAAAAATAGATTATGAAAAATAAATATATTGAAAATTTCTGAATATGAATGGTTGAAGTAGATTCAGCTCTTGTACCAGGGTATAGAATGGCGATATATAATCAGTGATAAAGAGTGTGCAGCTTCTATAGGATGTCAGCTCGTCATTACTTACAGTATGACATTCTAGTTTATGTATATTATGTTACAGGAGAGTGAGCAGTTAACATTAGATAATATCAATGTTAGTGTTAGAGCTGGTGAATTATTAGCTGTTATTGGTCCAGTAGGTGCTGGCAAGGTAAATATTCATTCGTAGTAACTCTTATTTTAAATTCCTTCATGTCATAGTTTCGCCATATTTAATATTTATTGCATTCTCTCCTATTATGATGAGACCACTGCTTCAAGGCCATATGTAATTATTTATTTCATGCCATAGTGAGGCCTCATAGAATTACTTATATAATGTCATAGTGAGGCAATTTTATTTTATTTTTGATCCAAATCGACACTTAATGTGATATAAAGCTACTTCAGGAACCAGTATAGATATATTTTCTTTTATGTAGATATATTCTGATTATAATAAAATTACCATAATTACAATATAAATTTAAACTACTAATAATTGATGGCATCTATTTTTCCTTTTTCAGTCTTCTCTGTTAATGGCGTTACTAGGAGAGTTACCCTTAATCAGTGGAAATATCAATGTCAAGGGTAAAGTGGCATATGTGTCGCAACAGCCGTGGATATTTTCTGGCACTCTACGACAAAATATAACTTTCGGACAACAGTATGATAAATCTAAATTCAACAAAATAGTGAAAACATCAGCTCTTACTCGTGTAAGTATTGTTGAAAGTTTTTATAAAAAAATGGATACTTTAGGCTTAATATACCAGCCTAATTTAATCTACAATCAGAAGCATTTTTAAATGAAAATGAAACGAAATGAAAATCAATTAACGTCCTTCTGTTGTGCTCTGACTGGGCTAATGAATATTTGCATATGCCATACAGTGTGCTATGTAGGAAATTCCAACTGTCAAGGGATCTTTAACATGTACACAGAATCTTTTTTTTTTTCTATCCGAACAACTATACGTTGCCCCTTGGCAGGCACTCAACTCTGACCAACTCTGGGATTGAACATGGGACCTCGAGGTTAGCAAGCCAACATCTTATTTGAGAGATTGGCCGGATTGCATTTCATAAAGATAATTATTTTCAAGTACATATGTCAATGTGGAGTCACAGATTGATTGGTACAACAAAATATTCTAGGTTGTATAAAAAAGTATTGAAAACTTTTTATATTCTTTAAAAAATCATAAATGTGTTGACTTACTACATTTGATTGGGATGTTTTTTGATTTTTTAAATCAATTTGAAAATTTTGTTTGTATTTCAGGATTTAGAAATAATGCCAGATGGAGATAACACTTTGATAGGTGATAGAGGAGTCAGTCTTAGTGGAGGTCAAAGAGCACGAGTTAGTTTAGCAAGAGCGTTATATACTGATGCTGATATATATTTATTAGATGATCCATTAAGTGCTGTAGATACAACAGTTGGAAGACATATATTTAATATGTAAGAATATTGTAGTTAATATTTGAGCTAGCTAAAAAGTATTATGAAATTTTACATAGGCAGCACCTCCTTAGAAAAAAATAAAATGTCATGTTCTCAGCATAATCAGCATACTATAAAGTTATTTTTCATAGGGCAATAAAGCCCAATCAGTCTATATACAAGGGCTAGCTGAAGAGTTCAAAGCCTATCTTTGACAGACCTGTACAACGTCGATGGTTTCCATTTATATTTCTACAAAGTTGCATTCAAGGGGTATACACTTTTGCTAATAAGGTTGCAATGCCTGGATGCTGGTCAGGAAAAAATTTTCTAGAGACCAAATTTATTATCAGATTGACTTTAAATTTATGGTCATGGGACAACGAATCTTATTTCCAATGGTTTCTGAAAAAAATATTGCAAGAGTTATGGTCCTTGGATTTCAACAATTTCTGATTTGTATACTAAACGTTAGCACGGAGACGAACTAGAAGACAAACAAATTCTAATGATTTCTGATGTTTACAGAATGAGTGGTTACTCTTAATCAGATTTGAGTGTGTTGTAAATGTTTTCATTGACTGCACAGACGACTTAGCTGCAATGGGTGTGTGTTTCGTTGCCTGGCAAACTATCTTTTTATGATATCAAACTTTTATATCTTTTTCAGATGTATTAAAGGATTATTATTAAAAAATAAGCCATGTGTATTGGTCACCCATCAACTACAATATCTAGAAAAAGCTGATAAGATATTAATTCTTAAAGAGGTAAAACAATATTATTTGTTTAATCTTTAAAACTAGTACCTGTACGTATTATTTAGCTATTCACATGTATATATTTGAAGATGGAAATTTTAATTGTCAGTATATACTCAATTGAGATAAACTGGATTATAGTTGATAGATTTCAGTTTTTTTAGAACCATGTAATGTATTACTTTTCATTACATAACTTTATTTTTATACTGTACTGAATAAATTCAGTTTATATTGAATAATTTCAATTTATATTAATTGGATGCTGCATATTTTACTTTGAAGTTTGGTGGCTATGACAATAGATTTGGGTTAACTTTTGACAATAGGACATTTTTGTTGTGTTGTCATCAAGAAATATATTATGAATTTATAAAAATAAGATATCACATTATTATATATCGTTATATCGTTTCAGGGTGCTACATTAGGTATAGGAACATTCAATGAATTATCCAAATCCGGAATTGATTTTGCTTCTTTGTTAAAACGTGAAGAAAATGAACCATCGTCCCCACTTCCTGGAGTAGAAATGTCTTTATCAAGACATACAGAATCTTCCCGTTCTTCAATCACAGAAATAGATAAAATAGGATCCGCCTTATCATTAACATCTATTAACTCAATGTTTGAGGTAAGAGCAGTTATTTTATAAATGCCTTAGTTGTACGTAATAATGTTATATTCAAGTGTATAAAAAGGGGATAAACAAGAGATAGTCTGCGATATCACCTCGGTGGAAGCGGACGTAAAATACAACTAACTAACAACAACGAGGTAGTCTGAGAAAGCCAGCCCCACCCTCCAACTTTTGATGAGAAAAATAATTGTTACTATTTTAATTTTAGGTTGATGCCGTACAACTACCTCAAGAAGAAGAACGTAGTACTGGTACTGTTGGTTATGGTGTATATTTTACATATTTTAAAACTGGTGCTGGTTGTTTTCTATTTTTCTTACTTGTATTATTAAATCTGGCAGCTCAAGCTTCTTATATCATGAGTGATTGGTGGCTTTCTATTTGGTAAGTAATCAATGTTTTATCTATCCTACATGCTAATTCAAACATTTTATGTCCATAAAGACTTGCCATATTTGATATTTTCAGAATTTTGATGTATTTTTGGGAGTTTTTGCTCGTATTTTAATTTACAAGCGAAGATGACAATTCAATTTTGAAATTACAATTTTGATGGCCAAGCAAACAGTAACAAGTTTTGACCAAAGTTGATGAAATTGACAGAAATGTATTGTCGTGAATATGTGCCCTATTTAATATTAAAGAATGCAATCAATATTTTGGCATAACAATATGCAATTGGTCTAGTGTGTGTGAATACAAACTACCTTCATTTAATTGTTGACACCAGTGAAAGAAATATGGTTTTAATTATTTATAATTTTTGTAGGTCCAATGCAGAAGATAAACGTCATCAAGCTTTGTTATTACATAATCAGTTATTATCTGAAGGTTATAATGTAACAAATGTAACAATACCTGTTATAGAAACAGAAATCAATGTTTATATATTTACTGGTATTATATTAGCTGTATTTCTGTTTGGACTACTTCGAGCCCTCTTGTTCTTCTTCATTGCTGTACGAGCTTCACAGAAATTACATAACCTAATGTTTGCTAGGATTCTACGAACTACTATTAATTTCTTCGACACTAATCCAGTTGGTAAGTAAATTTTGTATTTAGAAAACAATACGAACAATTCCATGTGGAGGATGTGATCATTGATATTCAAATAGAACAATGGTCTCCAATTCTGTAAGCATGGTCTGGATTATTACTTTTGAGAATGATATTAATGCCATTTGGTTTGTTTACATGTGTCTTATCTCCAAATGTATCCTTTAAGGTATATTATCCATAATATTGGACTTTAAAAACCGAAAGTATGCTTCAGTACGGGTCCATTTCAATCAATATTAATGTGAAAATATTGCAAAACAAAGCAAAACATATCCCACCAAATTAATGCAGGAATACTGTAAACAAGAAACAGAACTAACCAGGCGCAAATGGCCAGTGTTTATGTTCATTTTCACATTGTTAGTATGCATGTCACAAATGTTAAAACCTCCATATGCCAGAAGGCTAATGTTTATTTTCCTAATTTTAACTTTAACCAAAATAACAACTGAGATGTTTTCTTCAGATAGTAATCTAGATGATTAATTGAAAAACAATTGGGTTAAATAACATTTTGACCTGAATGTCTTAGGCTAAAAACAATGTATTCTTTAACACTGGCTGATGTTGTAAGACAGACATTAATGTCATAAAATCAGTAAAAAATATTGAGAACTTTAGATGGCCATAACTTTGATTGGTTTTAGTAAATTTTGGACCAACATGTTTGAAAGATGATATTTAAATTGCCTTTTAGTCTGGAATATTTTGATAATATAAGAGATAAGGTGGCTATGAAGACCTGGTTATCCCAAATGTCAGTGACTAGTTTCGTTCGTATTGAACTCTTCAGACTGATTGGATTCGCGTGTTGGGTGTTTTTATTTATACTATTCCGAAACCCCGGTGGGGTTTCTATGATTACTAATTGGCAAAGTTACCGGGGTTGGCCCCTTGGCGGGGTTTGCGAATTTGTTACCGGAGTCGGTAGCTCGCTTACCGGGGTTTTACTGATTGTTTAGATTGAAGTGCTAGTGTCCATAATTTTGCTAACTAGGGTGCCTTGGTTTGGTTTGTAACATTGTTACTTGTCATAACAATGAAGGGATAGTATATAGACAAGGGTGTTGATGTAACACCCGTGAGAGGGGTATAAGGCTAAATATAAATCCAAAGTTGGAACACTCGGGGGTAGAGCATTGTGATACAAAAATAAAAATGGTTGGAGTGCCCAAGTTTAGATTTGTCGTTGATTCCATGAATTAGTTAGGTTTTAGAACGTTAAATACTGTGTGATTCAACATGGCACCCGAGGGGTTTAATATGAAATAGGTACGAAATAGTACCAAATGGTTTATTGGTATGAGAGTCAAGGTTTAGACTATAATGCCTTGGAAATCGGAAGTTGGAGGCGACTAATATGTGTCTCTCTATTGTTGGACCGATGTGAGATTGTCCGTTGTGTTAACTGGACGAGTAGGCCTATTCACCTTCGGTTATATGTCAATGTCAAATAAGCAGATTCTTATCTACACGATCGGCCGTGGACCGGTTTGATTCTACGTATATCTCGTAGCTGAGAGAAAAAGAAGATTTTTTAGCCATTTTTCCAAGGCATTATAGTCTAAACCTTGACTCTCATACCAATAAACCATTTGGTACTATTTCGCACCTATTTCATATCAAACCCCTCGGGCACCATGTTGAATCACACAGTATTTAACGTTCTAAAACCTAACTAATTCATGGAATCAACGACAAATCTAAACTTGGGCACTCCAACCATTTTTATACGCCCACATTGAAATGTGGTCGTATATTGTCGTCGCCCCCGTCCGTCCGTCCGTCCGGCGTCCACAATTGCTTGTGGACGCTCTAGAGGCTAAAGCTAACATCCGATTGACTTTAAATTTATATACAGTGTTTAAGGCCATGAGACGAAGAAGCCTATTGATTTTCAGCGATTTCCGATAATTACTGCCAGAGTTATGGCCCTTGATCACTTCAAAAAATCTTGTGGACGCTCTAGAGGCCAAAGTTAATATCCGATTGACTCTAAATTTATACACAGTGTTTAAGGTCACGAGACAAAGAAGCCTATTGATTTTCAGCGATTTCCGATAATTACTGCCAGAGTTATGGCCCTTGATCACTTCAAAAAATCTTGTGGAGGCTCTAGAGGCCAAAGTTAATATCCGATTGACTTTAAATTTATACACAGTGTTTAAGGTCATGAGACGAAGAAGCCTATTGATTTTCAGCGATTTCCTATAATTACTGCCAGAGTTATGGCTCTTGATCACTTCAAAAAATCTTGTGGACGCTCTAGAGGCCAAAGTTAATATCCGATTGACTTTAAATTTATACACAGTGTTTAAGGTCATGAGACGAAGAAGCCTATTGATTTTCAGCGATTTCTGATAATTACAGCCAGAGTTATGGCCCTTGATCACTTTGAAAAATCTTGTGGACGCTATGGAGTCTAAAGTTAATATCCGATTGACTTTAAATTTATACACAGTGTTTAAGGTCATGAGATAAAGAAATCTATTCATTTTCAGTGATTTTCGATAATTACTGCCAAAGTTATGGCCCTTGATCACTTAAAAAAAACCTTGTGGATGCTCTAAAGGCTAAAGTTAATATCTGATTGACTTTAAATTTATAAACAGTGTTTGAGGTCACGAGGCGAAGAATCCTATTGATTTTCAAAGCTTTCTGATAATTACTGCCAAAGTTATGGCCCTTGATCACTGAAAAATCTTGTGGGCGCTCTAGAGGCCAAAGTTAATATCCGATTGACTTCAGATTGATATACAGTGTTTATGATCTTGAGACGAACAAGTATATTGATTTTCAATGAATTTGGAACAGCTAAATCCATGATACAGTATTAAAAGTTTTGTATACAAAACGTTAGCATGGGGCAGAACTTTATAAAAACCAAACAAATTCTAATGGTTTTCTGAGTTGTTGCTCTTAATCAGATTTTAGTGTATTATAAATGTTTCATTACCGAAAAAAGTAAAAATATGCGACAACTCTTGTTGACTGCCCGGACGATTTAGCTGCTGTGGGCGTATGTTTCGTTGCCTGGCAACCTATCTTTATTTTTGTATCACAACTGGAATATTTTGACTTAAATGTGGATGTTTTATATTTCTAGGTAGAATATTAAATAGATTTTCTAAAGATGTTGGTCATATGGATGATTTATTACCTGTTACTTTCTTTGACTTCATTCAGGTAAGTTTAAAGCAGGGCCCCTGACATTAAAAACTAATAAAGTTGATCCAACCTCAAAAGATGTTCATATTCAAATGAAAATATGGGTGATGACATAGCAACAACTCTGATGCATGTAAATACAGTAGCATGTATTGGATTATGAATAGTCAGTCATGTGATATTGTCTGAATTACAGTAATATTTCGATTAGTCATTGTGACAAGAACGTCAGAAAATAATATTGTGTTTCTTTTCTGTTTGCTATTTTATTGACTATGCCGCTAGGAGCAACATCTTTTGGTTTAGTAGAATTTATACCTCCGAGGAATAGAATAAACTAATTGTTTTTTATTTTGCTTTTACAAGGTTCTTAATACATTCGTTGACTTGCTGTGCTCACAATGCCGTCTATAATGTTTTGTGTAGAAGATAATGTGGTTATGGCTGTAACAAGGTTTAGTGCATGACCCCAACATCAGCATTAGCATAAAGCTGTACTTATTTGTGTATATTTCAGTGTTTTCTGCTGATATTGGGAATAATATTAGTAGCAGGTATAGTTAATCCCTGGGTATTTATACCAACAGTACCATTATGTGGTTTATTTCTCTTAGTACGAAGATATTATATACAGACCTCTAGAAGTGTGAAAAGATTAGAAGGAACAAGTATGTCATTTTACATTAAACATACATTATGCAAAAGCTAAATCTGCCTATTGCAGGTCTTTCTTTAGGCCTGAAATGTTTTCTAAATTATTAATTAGACATTAATTAACTTATCCAGACCATAATCAACTCTCAATGGCATCGATTTCTCCGATATTAAATAGATTAGAACAGTTCAGCCATATTTTGATTTAAGCTAAAAATGGAGGAGCGAGACTTAGCTTCGAACAACCAGAACGGTGGTTGAAATTATTGCACACGTCTTGTCTAACCTTCAAAAGATAATATCTTCGCTCGCAATAGAGTAATATGAATGAAATTTTCAAATTATTCATTTTACATTATCTATTTTTGAACTATTATAGCAAGAATGGCTAACTCTTTCTAAATCTAACATAATGTATCTTTAATTCTGATCTGTTAGTCTCAAATGTTAATGTTCATATTTTATATGTAGGCTATTATAATTTCAAGATACTAGCTCCATCAACAAAAATTGATTTTGTTACAGTACATGTGTTGAAACTGACCTAATCTTGATAAGCAGTCATTGACTCTACTGGATGTGTTGAACTAATTTTTTATACCAAAGCAATTTTACAATGCATAAAGTGTTTTTTCAGATATATAATAGTAAAATAAGAAACTTTTATCTTAATTGTATAATATTTTGTTCTGTTGTCAGCGAGGAGTCCAGTATTCTCTCATCTCAGTGCTTCATTACAAGGATTACACACTATACGAGCTTTCAATATGGAAGAGAAATTTATGGACGAGTTTGACTTACATCAAGATCAGCATACAGAATCGTGGTATTTATTTCTGGCTACCAGTAGATGGTTTGCTGTACGATTAGATTGGTTGTGTGCCTTATTTATTACTGCTGTTACTTTTCTCAGTGTTGTCTCATCTCAGGGTATGTAATAAGCCTACTTTTATAAAAAAAAAATACATTTCATCTGTGATCCATGTATTTTGAAATGAACTTTTAATAAAGTGTATCAATTATTGATTAGCTAATGTTCTTGTCTTTATTTCAAAGCCCCAACATGGCGGAATTAAAGTTAAGTATAGAGTTTAAGACTATACACATCGAAAGTGCTTTTGTTAGAGATAATTCTGGTCCAAAATTATGAAAATCAATTGTTCCTACTTTTTAAAGGTTACATTTGTTTCACACTGCTATCTATTTTGCTATCTCTTTGTACAAGCTAGTGTATTGGAGGTTTTTTTTATACTCAGCAGATGTGTGTTTACTTATAATAACAATAGTCTATATGAATGTATATTTTTCACCTTTGAGCATGGATTGTTATGCCTTTAATAGTGATTGTGTTTTATATTTCAATTTGTTGGCAGACATTTTGTTATTGATATACAAAAGATTGGATTACATGTATTTCAGTGAATTAGATTGACAAATTTTAATTTTTTTACCAGATTTTATTGACCAGGATATTATATCATTTTTGTTATGAATTCATGGTGCTGTTGGATTTAAGTGTCTCATCTCATTAAATCAATATTTTAATATTTTTTCATGTATCATGTTATATCAATAGTTTTGGTGTGTCATTGTAATTTTGGTATGCTTAATCTGGATTATATGATCTTGTAATATGTATGCTTGGTTTATGTATCTATATTATAGGATTAGATGTTGGTCTAGTTGGTTTATCTATAACCTAATGTATCTATATTATAGGATTAGATGCTGGTCTAGTTGGTTTATCTATAAACTATGTATCTATATTATAGGATTAGATGCTGGTTTATCTATAACCTATTTATCTATATTATGAGATTAGATGCTGGTTTATCAATAACCTATGTATCTATATTATAGGATTAGATGCTGGTTTATCTATAACCTGTGTATCTATATTATAGGATTAGATGCTAGTTTATCTATAACCTATATATCTATATTATTATAGGATTAGATGCTGGTTTATCTATAACCAAATGTATTTATATTATAGGATTAGATGCTGGTCTAGTTGGTTTATCTATAACCTATGTATCTATATTATAGGATTAGATGCTGGTTTATCTATAACCTATTTATCTATATTATAGGATTAGAGGCTGGTTTATTTATAACCTATGTATCTATATTATTATAAGATTAGATGCTGGTTTATCTATAACCGAATGTATTTATATTATAGGATTAGATGCTGGTCTAGTTGGTTTATCTATAACCTATGTATCTATATTATAGGATTAGATGGTGGTTTATCTATAACCTATTTATCTATATTATGAGATTAGATGCTGGTTTATCAATAACCTATGTATCTATATTATAGGATTAGATGCTGGTTTATCTATAACCTGTGTATCTATATTATAGGATTAGATGCTAGTTTATCTATAACCTATATACATATCTATATTATTATAGGATTAGATGCTGGTTTATCTATAACCTATGTATCTATATTATTGGATTAGATGTTGGTCTAGTTGGTTTATCTATAACCTAATGTATCTATATTATAGGATTAGATGCTGGTCTAGTTGGTTTATCTATAACCTAATGTATCTATATTATAGGATTAGATGCTGGTCTAGTTGGTTTATCTATAACATACGCTATGGCATTGATGGGGATGTTTCAGTGGGGTGTTAGACAGAGTGCTGAAGTTGAAAATCAGGTAAATTTCTTAAAGGTTTATATGACTGAGTATCTGTGTATATAGTGATATCCAAACTTGGATATAACATATACTGTCTGTCCTGTGGGTTATATAGATTCAAATAATCTGTCGTACCCATCACACTTTTAAAAACGAAATTGGGGGTGGAGGGTGATTGTTAAGGTAGCCTTAATTTATCATTTGAAAACAAACGTGAAGCAGATAAAGTTTGTCAAACGTACCACTTATCTGTGTTTCAGAAGGGTTTATTTCCAAGGTTGGCTTAACTTGGACATCTGAATTGGTCGGACTAAAATTGCCGGCTAACAGTTAAGCTGTTAAGCTGTCCTCACCCACATCACTTCACCTTACAAACCTTTTATATTATAGCGATGTTAACAAAAGATGAAATTAATTCGAAATAAAGTACCCAGTAACTAATTTTAAACACCTAAAATACAACAAAGTGTGAAGTAATACCTTAGTTAAACCATTGAGATATAAGAGTAAATATTTAGTAGTACATTTGAAATTTAACAATTATGAAGGGTTATAGTTGTAGGTCGGTTTTCAAGTAATAAACCAAGAAGCAGTAAATCCATAAAGTTGTGTAATATAAATGTTTGTCTTTTTTTTCAGATGATATCAGTAGAAAGAGTTCTAGAATATACTCGTTTACCAACAGAGGCTGATCTAGAATCCAAACCAGACAATAAGCCACCAGATAACTGGCCACAACATGGTATAATTAGTGGAGAAAAGGCGTCATTAAAATATGCTGAAGATTCACCAGTCATTCTTAAAGAACTTAATTTCTGTATTAGAACCAAAGAAAAAGTAAGTAAAATGTATTCTCTTATATCCAGGTATAAGAATAAATTTTAGTATGCAAGAGTAAAACCGATTGTTCCAATTTATTACAAAATACACATATTCTAGTTCATTTTAAAATCTTAACATTTATTTATATATTTCGCAGTTGGCTAATGGTGACAATAATATTTTAGGTTGGAATAGTAGGAAGAACAGGTGCAGGTAAAAGCTCTCTAATTAATATGTTGTTAAGATTATGTGAACCAACTGGTAAATTAATGATTGATGGTGTTGATATATGTAAAATTGGTTTACATGATCTACGACGTACCATTATGATCATTCCACAGGTAAGTAATAGATCTAGTAACTTTTCACTATTTAAAAACATACAGTCAACATGTAATGGCTGAAAAATATTATTTGAATAGCAACAGTAAAATAAAAGATGTATTTATGCTTATATTGGTCATATGATCTATTTTTGGATACTGAATAAACTTATAGAACTAATAAACTATAAATTTCCAGTTTGATGTGCTTCTTTAGGTCCAATATTAAATTAACCCTTGTCAAAATCTTTCTGAAAAGTTGAGAAAAGTTCTGTATTCATATACTATTTCTTCTTTTTTAAACAGGATCCAGTGTTATTTACAGGCACCCTGCGTCGCAATCTTGATCCATTTGATAAATATGATGATTCGTCCTTGTGGACTTCTCTTCAAGAGGTGAGTTCTATCTTTCTAAAATTTAAGGCGAGGAGAATTAAAGGAATCCAGGAGAATGGGTCTGAAATAATGGTGCTGAGCTATGTGGTAATAAAGTAAATGAAAGAGTTATCTCCCCAATTATTTTTATGATTCTACATTACATATGATAAAATTTTATGGATGTCTCAAAGATGAAAAAAATCCTAAACAAACCCAAATTTTATTTGACAGAACAAATTTTATTATGAAATAATTGTGTTAAGTCTTGTGGTCTAAGGGGAGATAATAGGTCAATGGAAGAGTTACTTCCCCTTGTATGAAACTTTTAGTAATGTTTTTTGCAAATTATAATATAGACTTTATTTTAAGACAAGAAGAAGAAAACAATTCTGGGTTTGGGAAGGTCAGTTTAATGCATGGGAAATGGCCCCAATGGGCCATCTTCAATATTCGTATTGATGAAATATAAAGTGAACTATAGCACGGCCAGGCGCAGCCATGTACATGTATAACATGCTGAGGAATAGACACTTAGACAGCGCTTTTTGTCTAGGCAAACGCTATTTCTACCTAGGCTATTTTTTAATTTTCATTTGTTTGTTGCTAAAATTTATATACAAACACACTTTATTTCATAATTAAAGTTCATATTCATAACAGAGTCCAGTTCCCATGCTCTATGGTTTTCACTGAAATGGAAAGTATCTTTTGGTTGCTCAAGGTTTTATTCTATTTTGAATGTTTATGATTACCAAAAAAGTATGAAAATAGGTCACTGCTTCTCAATACATTCACTACATCTGTGTAGTATGCAATGGGACCTTATACTGTAATAGAATTCAAAGCGTAGATTGGCTGGAGGCATGATCCTGATATATACATGACAAAAGTTACGTATTATAGGTTAACGAGTAGTTAATAGTTGATAATTGTGAGTGCAATCGTATGGATATATTTTGGCCCTTGAATATTAAAATGGAGCCGTGATTTGCGTAATTCTAATTGTGTTAAAGAGATGTATGATATAAAATTTTAACCATTTCTTGCATGACGAAAATATACGAAGAGACATCAAAAGAAATGAAGCTATAGTATCAGTCGATAATTTAACCGCTGGAAGGGCGGCTTTAAAAATTTTATGTGCTGGGTTTGACAAATTCTATGCACCATATTTTTATATATATGACGAATGCCGCATGACCTTCTTGATCCTAGTTATTCATAAGTTTTCCTAATTGTCAGTTTTTTTATTATGACCTTAAATTTATTTTGGCAAAACGTCAACTAATTACTTTGACCATTCTTTTTTAATAGGTTGAACTGAAGTCGGCTGTTGAAGAACTAAATGGTGGGCTAGATGTGGAGGTATCAGAAGGAGGAATTAACTTTAGTGTAGGACAGAGACAACTAATTTGTCTAGCACGAGCTATTCTGCGTAAAAGTAAAATATTATTAATAGATGAAGCTACTGCTAATGTAGATCCAGAGTAAGTATTATATAGATGTAGTGTATACACTCCAACTCACACATAAGATATAAAATCAGTCTCAGTACAAATTTTACTTTATTGACAAATGTTGGTGGGTTGGGTGACAGAGTGGTCTAATACCTGTTATCTCTGCAATTCATGCTTCAATTCCGGATTTTCACATGTTATTTGATATTGTCAAATGCTTAGCCTTACTTTTAAAGTAACTCCTGTTTCTACTTCGAGCTAATTATGATAGATTGGATTTTTTAAAAAATTTTGTTCCCGTTCCTCTTTTCTTTCTTGAAATACAGCTTGCATAGGTGATAGCGATTTGGTTTAATAATATGTTTACAGTAACTGTAACAGTTGTATATTGCAGTTGTTAATATTTATTTGTTTACCATTTTTTTACTATGTTGATGATATATTTAATTTTAAAGAACTGATGCCTTAATTCAGCAGACAATCAGACAGAAGTTTAGTCAGTGTACAGTATTAACTATAGCACATAGATTACATACAATCATGGATTCTGATAGAATTATGGTAAGTTGATACTTCATCGGTTGTTCTAAGATCAGCAAATGTCTAAAGAATCTGAGGTACTATTGAACATAAACATTGTATTTAGAAAAGATACATTGACTATATAAATTAAAACTGAAACAGATTGGATAGACCTTGGTTGTATTTAGATGACATAGTCACCTTATATTTCCATTCACCAAATTATAAAGATGTTAAAATACTAGTAAAGTATATTTTGAGGTATATTTTCAATTCTTTTTGTGAATAGTTATCCTCTCAGTCTCATATAAAAACTCTTCGTCTTCAGTAGAATTATCAGTGAGCTGAATATTATATGTTATCGCTCTCAACTTTAGTCAGTAGCAATAACTGCTTTCCTTTATATGTGTCACTTCCCGATTCTTCAAATCTTGGTTACAGATCAAACATAGCAAAGATATCTACATGTATGTTAGAATTATATTTGGAATGTGTTTAACCAGTTTTATCGCATATGTACTATTGGTGGACACCAACATTGTCCTTAACAATCTTTTATATATATTTTCTGTTGAGGTTACACTGTAACTGTTACAGACATTTTTTTCTGTTCAATTTATGATTTCTATGGGAAATAGCTCACAAGGGAAGGCAACTCTTCAATTACCTATTACCTCCCCTTAGACCACAAGGCCAGAAACCATGATTTCACATTTAAAAATGTTTGTTAAATTTTGGGTTATTTTTCTCCATTTCTTTAGAATATACATTAAACTTTGTTTGTAGGGACAATGTAGAATATATTATTTTATTTTTTAGGTTTTAGACAATGGAAAGATTGTTGAGTTCGACCATCCTTTTACATTATTATCTTTTGATGATGGTTACTTCTATAATATGGTACAACAAACCGGCCGAGTAGAAGCAGAACATTTAACAAATATCGCTAAAGAAGCTTTCATGAGGTTGGAAACTGGAGAAAAAGAAGAAGTATCTAAAACTAAGAACAATTCTAATATAGAAGACAGTGACACAGAGAGCATCTCTGAAATTAAAGACACTTCCAAATTACTTGATGAAAATCCAAAACCCAGTGAAAACACAAATGTGACTGAACACTCCTCTAATGGTAAGGTAGTTATAGATTCTGTAGATGATGGCATTTCCGAATCCACCCCGATGGTAAACAATATTGACAAAACACATGACAACAAGCGACCAATATTAGATAAACTGAAAATAACATTTAATAAAAGAGATGACAACTCTAGTGATGGCATAAATGGTGCAAGTGTGAACGATAATACAGTAGAAAAAGTATCCAATGATAAAACATGTAACGAATTAGAAGAAAATATCAACGAGAACACACACTTGGTTTAACGATAAGCATTTGTTTTTAGATTTTGTTTGTTTTTTAATTTACAAAGACATGAAATTACTTTTGAATTATATGTAATTTTTAATGAATTAATGTTTTAATGAAAGTTTTATCTAAAAAAAAATATAAAAAAATTGAGGATATTATTATAAAGACCAGTGATTAATTTACACAACTTACAAGTAATAATTTTAAAAATCCAACATTTAACATTTTCTGGTGAATCTGAATATATTTTTGGTGAGTGTTTTGTGCTTGTGATGGGTTTACTATTGTCATTTTTATCCACATTTGTTTATACACCCTAGATAACAAAACATTTACAATAAAGGACCTATCAAAATGTACAATAACAAGAATTAATCTCATCCTAAAATTAATGTAAGAAAAAACTTACTTTTTGTTTTAATGTAGTGTGACTTTAATTCAAGGTGTGATGCATCATCTAGTGCTATAGGAATCCCTTGCAAACTGCAATATTGTGAAAGTTTACTCTTTTAAGGATGCATTATGTAAGGGCTAAATCTGCATATTGCGGATCTTTCTTTTGGCCTTAAATGTTATATAAATTGTTAATTATACATTTATTCACATGACAAGTTGGACACATTGAAACATGATCCACATTTAATAATTTAATTTAAAATGGATAATCAAGACTTGGTTTATTATTTTAACAATGGTAGCAATGAAAATCGAGACGATACTATTCATCAAACATTTATAACTCAGCTCAGGATGAAGTAATTTGACTAAAATTTTCACTATATTCCTTTCTCATTTTCTATTTTTAAACTATTATTGTGAGAACTGTCAGCTCTTTATCTAAATATACAATAATCAATCTAAGTACATATTTATTGTGGATTAAGCCATGAGAAACTTCATATATTAGCACAAATGATGCATCAAGCCTTTAAGGTCAGAGTTGAGAAATCACTGTACATTTATAATTCTTCTGAGTAATTGCAAGCACAAAAAGTTGAAATGATCCCAAGTAATATTTAGTGATAATGATAACATTCCCTTTACTAGTCAAGTATTTACTTAATATTTAATACAGTATGGTTGATGTAACTGTAAAGATTTCAAATGTTGATTTGTTGTGTGCGATGACAAACTTTCTACACTGAAAATTTAAGTCTAAAGTAAAAACCAGTGTTGAAAGTTAACTGATTTTGTGTTTTGAACTGTCAACAAAATAAGCCAAAAATGAATCTAAAATTACTAATAAAGCAAACTTCTGATTAATCTTTTGGAACAAAAATCTCATTGTATAGAATTTGCACCATCACGAATAGCAGTAACACATCAGATCAACTCAAATACATAATTTATATAGACTTAAATCAAAGAGCGGTAGCTCCTTTAAGATTTCCAATCTAGTCTCAATAACCATCCCTCTTTGCCAACCAGCCAAGATAGCTGTAAAACTCATTGTAAGTTAGACTCTTTGATGATACAGCTTCCATTTGAAAAATGTGTTGTATTTGGTATGATTAGCGAAGTTTTTTCTTTAATGATAAGTCATGAAGTCAATTAGTATTGTGCATGTACATATTTGAATTTGGTAATTCTATCATCTCTATAGCTTGTACTTGTATGTAGAAACTACCAAATAACCTGAATTTACTTTATCAGAGAAAATCTGATCCAGTGTTTTTACTATTTGGCAGAGTTCACTTTAGGTAAAACACAGATCTAGAGATAATTTACGGAGAAGTTTAGTAATGTAACGTAAGGTCATCTTAGACAGTTGTAGATACACCTGTTAATTACAAACAGATGTAGTTTTGTATTGATGAAATCCTATTTATTCTATTATGAAAATCTGTGGGTAAATATAAATGTCTGATTTTTCTGACATTACTTTCCAATATTGAGATAAAGGGTTTTGAATACTTGTAGTGTGTTCAGTTATGGATGTTCTGTTTGTAGGTACAACCATGTTCTACATGCCCCATGAGTTCCACATGCCTGGTTGATTCTCTAAGAGATATCACTTGTAAAATTGATGTAATTTAAAAAGGAAATATAACTGTCCTGTTTAAAACTTGCACTATCTGAATGTCTCATTCTCTCAGAAGTCTGTTCCATTCCATATTTGTCTCCATATGGTATGAAACCAAGTCAATAATTGAGATATTGAACAATAAATTACATGATACCAATCATCTGTGCACTTGGATGTTACAAATTGTAGAGAAAAAATTGGGACATGGTAGTCAATTAATATTTATACAAAGTTAATCTACATTTGATTGGCATTTATGAAGTTGCTTAAGGATATACTCCACTGTGAGGGGATGAAACAGGAAATTAGAAAGTGTATTAAAAGAGTGTCAGTCCCATCATTCTACCTTCCTAGCAAAACCACTCGAAGCATGGTTCATACAGTGTCAATGTTTAGTTTTTCCCCCAATATATTTTTGTAGCACACAATTGCTTTCAGAATTTAGTTGTGGATTTTCAGCTGATCATGTGATGAATAAGGGGTGTATGGTTTTGGTTGTACAGCAGTAAATGTTTTAATATGTAATCATTTGTAATCCCAATTTATTTTAGTTCATTTGTTAAGTTTTGCGTTAACACATGTATATATATACATACATACATGTGTTAACGCAAAACTTATTATTAAACAATTATTAAGTTCAATGAAAAATAAAATAATTACTGGTAAAAATTCTGCCATTAGTTCAAAAAGATATATATATATTTTAGTTCATTTAAACTAATGGCAGAATTTTTACCAGTAATTATTTTATTTTTCATTGAACTTAATAATTTAAAACTTAATGTTATATGTGGGTTTTGGTAAAGAATTGAATTCTCAAAAATAAAATGGGAGTGCTCATCACACTGGAAATTTGTAATAATCTATGTCCATCTGAAGTTTACAGAATGCTCAAAGATTTGCAAAATGGTTCTGTGGGCAAAACAATTTTACCTGTAATCTGTTGTTAATGTAATAATAAACTCAAACTATTTAATATAGCCGAATTAATCATTCATTTGAATAATAGGTGGTCGATGCTATTGATTATAGAATGAGTTTTATCATTTATTTGATCAGATTATTGTTTGAACTAGAAATACGCCCTTTCTTGTGGACTATGTCAGTATTTCATTAAAAATGTATAAGTTAGCTATTTGAATAAATTCATCAATGAGTTCCTTTGTTGTTTGGAGTTGTTAGTTTTGTTACTTACCCAGTATATAAATTATTTGTAATAAACCAAAGAGAAGTAGTGTTTACAGCTACAGTTTAAATGAAATCACTACTATATAGTGATATAAAGTTATGGTAAAACTTTTTGAGGTCACTGAACTATAGATAGTCATATTCTATATATGTTCTAGTACGGTTCTTTTATCATTGATACAGTATAACTGTAAACATATTATACATGCCCCATGTTCTTCACATGACTCTGGCTATCAGAGATCATATCAAAACCTAACCAGGTTACCATGATTTTTTCAGTGTAGTGATCTACCTATAAGTTACTCTTCTCTTTTAAATTATATCACCTATATAATTCTTATTCTGGTGGGGACCGACTGATAATCTCCGAAAATCACCATGAGGCATGTATAATGAAGCAGTACTAGTAGCCTTATATAAACTTCATCATCTGAGTTCATGTTAAATGACTAACTAAGATGTTTATGTCTAATTTAATTGAAAATAATCTTTTAGAAAGCACAAGGTAGTACATTCCATAGTTAGTCAATTCACATGATCAGGTTGAGGGGGCATATTTCAGTTATATAATCATATTCGACAACAGCAATCTACTGTGATTAAAAAAAATTGCAAAACAAGTATAACCATCAGTGGCACCTCCTCGGACCCCAGAAGCATCCCTGCTGGTGTTCCACAGGGATCTGTACTAGGCCCTCTTTTATTCTTAATATACATAAATGATATTGTGAACAATATAAATTCAAACATTAGATTATTTGCTGACGATACCTCTTTATACTTAAAAATTGAAGACCCAGAGGCAAGTGCTGCTACCATTAACGATGACTTAAATCGAATCAGAAATTGGGCTGAGACATGGCTGGTAACTTTTAACCCCCTAAAAACAGAGACACTGACTATTACTACTAAACCCCACATAGTTAACCCACCATTATTTATGAACCAGGTACAAATCAAAGAAGTAAGTGAACATAAACATCTAGGTCTAATCTTTCAAACTAACTGTAAATGGAATAATCATATAGATAGCATTGTAAGCAAAGTATCCAAACTAGTAAATTGCCTTCGTTCTCTAAAATATCGATTAAATAGAAAATCTTGAAACATAATATACTCTTCTTTTATCCTTCCACACTTTGATTATGCCGACATTATCTGGGATGGGTGCAGTGATTATTTAGCTAACAAACTAGAATCCCTACAATTAGATGCACTGCGCACTATCTGTGGGGCGGTAAGAGGTACTAGCCATGCCTTACTCTATAAAGAGACTGGGTTTGTTCCACTCTCGGAAAGACGTCGACGTCATAAATTAAAATTAATGTACAAAATTACTAACAACCTCGTTCCATCATATCTCTCTGACCTATTAGAACTGTCCTCTACCCCTATCAATTATACCCTTAGAAACAAAGATAAACTAAAGGAAACCAGATGCAGAACCGAAATTTTCTCAGAGTCCTTCATCCCTTCCAGTATACGAGAATGGAACAAACTTAACGTTGAAATTAGAAACTCTCGATCCCTTGCTATCTTTGGAAATTCACTAAATAAATTAGACACCATCGTGCCATCATATTACTATACTGGGATACGAAAATTACAAATAATCCACTGTAAACTAAGATTATGCTGCTCGAACCTACAAGGCCATAAATTCCTCAGACACGTCGATGATAGCCCTGCTTGCCTCTGTGGTCACAAATTCGAAGATACCGAACACTATTTACTCGTATGCCACTTATATTCAGATGCAAGAAAACGGACAATCCATAACCTTCAACATAATCATAAAACAATCAGTTGTCTGTTGTATGGGTCAACAAAACTTAGTCCAGAGATAAACACACTTATTTTCCAAGAAGTCCAACAATTTATTTCCTTATCAAAAAGATTTAAATCTCCATAAACAACTCTTAAGTCATTCCAAGCCCTGCACTCTGTATAATCATCTAAGTCTCTATATTATCCATGATGTATCATATATGCTCTATAATTATGTATGTATGTATGTATGTATGTAAATATTTATAATGTGTACATGTACCTAAATCAGAGAGAGGGGTTACACATAGGCATAGCCTGTTCCCCAATCCAAATTCAGATTTAATGAATAAAAATATTGTTTAAAAAAAAAAAAAAAAAATACTTTGGTATGTCATGCCAATTGTTGTTAATATTGTTTTTATACACCTTAAAAATATTAAGATAATGTGAACCTATATTGTCGTTGTCTGTGCACAATTTTTTGTCAACATTGTATAGGTCAGAGTTCTTGACAGATATCTTGTTCAGTTTGCAAGGATTGCTCATTGAGTCATAAGTAAGAACAACATAAAAATTCAGGATTTTTACAGTCTCCCCCCCAGTGGGCATATTATGGGTCGGACAAGCCCTGTATTCATTTATTTAGAAGGAAGTAAATTTTCTTTATTTAGTTAATTTCAAAATTTTTATGTGTGATAATATATAATGATTGTTTTATTTTTAGTTTAGACATAAAATTGTCCAGATGTTACCGCACCTAAAAAAAATTGTTATTTTGATATCAATTTGTTTCTTTGTTTTTTTTTCTCTTTCAAGAAAAAAATATTCTTAGTTCTCCAAACTTATTGACACAAGGGTTAAAGTTGCCACACCGAAACACTGTATCCAGCATTATTAGTTTTTACTTTTTTTAACACACACACACAAATGTAGACCTAACTGTCATCTCCAGAGGTTACAAACATGACATTTAATAATGCATAAAAATGGAATATCAAAGCCTGGATGAAAACACACCTGTTATTGGAGTTGATTGTTGAATTGGTATTAAATACATGTTATCTTCAGTTGGAAAAGAAAACAATATTTTGTGTTCTTGATCAAGATTTTCTATGATCCAATAACAAATTGACTTGCAATTTCATCTGTTCACAATTTGTGGTTATTTACAGTATCACATGATCTAACCAATACAAATATTACTGTTTTAAACTGTTCTAGTAGCAGTACGCATACACATGTTAAATATTTTTCAATGTTATTGTCTTTATATTGTATTTACTATCACACAATATAGCTTATTGAATTACCGCTGATGTTCAAGTAGGAGGATCACCTTCTTTTTTAACATTTAATAAACTGCCAGGTGTTCCTGTAAATATAGTCTTTACACCGAGATCTTGATTACTTCCTGTTGTGCTTGTACTGGTCGCTTGAGAGTTACCTCCCTCTCCCCTTGGTAATGACATTACAACATACTTCTGTCCTGATGGTCCCTGAACTGTTGCACTTTGTGAGGAGCCTACTGTGCTTGTCTGTTGTTGCGCTGGATTTGTGACCAGCTTGACAATGGTTGGTGCTGAAGATGTCGAACCACTGGTCAGTGAAATTGATTGTGCAGTAGGCTGTGTAGGACGTGATTGTGATGTCATTATAACATATTTTTGTTGACCAGGTATAGATGGAGTAGTTGGGGTTCGTGGAACTGAGACAGGTGTAGGAAAGCGAGGTGTAGTTGGTGTACTAGGTTGTGAAGAAGTACCAGATTGTATAACTATTCTTTGTGCCTGATAAAAAAAAGAAAACAGTAAATGAAATGACTGGGACTTCTATGACACTTGACCATTAGCTAGTAATAAACAAAACCCAGGAAAACAGATACAATAGGAGAGAATGGGGTCAGGAATTCACAATACTACTCAACTGTTATGTTCACTGGAACAAGTGAATGTCTCTAGTAGATATCCTTCCTAGGTGAAGGATTGTCAGAAGTGTAATAACCACAATACAAAGAAGTTTGTAGATGAAGAACTCTAAATTCTGCTCTTTATGGGGGGGGGGGGGGGGGATTCTACAAAACCTACATTTCTATTAATAGACTGCCAGCAGCCCAGTTTGGAAAATCCTGTGAGCAGTAAAGCTTATTTGATTTAACTAAATGTTTAATCAAAATGCCCATGTTGGCATGCAGAAAGTACCTAAAATATAATTTTATAAAAGTATAATTGACCTGTTGTATATTAAGTGAAGGTTTTGTTGTTGATTGTGTTATTATCGTAGATCTTTCTTTTATAACAGCTGAATGTAAACCTGGACCTAAATAACCATATTCTCTAGTATAATCATCTACAGTATCTGTTACAGGATGTATAGTCTTTAATACAGATGGCATATACTTCTACAAAATAACAAACACATCTTATCTTAATGCTATTGTCTAACCATTCTGGAACTCAATTCTCCCCTATAATAACTTAAACTCTCACAGCAGATTTTTTTCCTATATTATCCTGTTATATATTTTAGTCACTTCTTAAATCAAACATGAGTAAGAATAGGGTTACTCGATTGAAATTTCTAGTACTGAATTCCATCTGTTATGTGGAATAGGTCAATAATTGAGTAAAAATAAACATTTTAGGTAATACTATTTCGACCAATCGCCATAGCTGAAAACAAGCCACTGGTTTTGATTATGTCACAATTCCATGCACACCTCATTATAAGGAAAATAGCATAACTGTGTCACTTAATAGCAATTCGAATGTTAAAGATCAAGACTCACAACCCAGCACGGCCCTTTGAGGTTGAAGTATGTCTACAAGAAAATTGATAATACATCTAAAAAGGACGTAATATGAATATGTAAAATCTTATAAATTAAAAAGGATATAACAACATATTATCAATTACTTACTGCTAATAATTTTTTGATATGATCAGAAGCTATTTTATCTACATTATTTATTATTGGTCCTTCTATTGCTGCTCTCATTCTCTCACCTAATAATTTTAAATTGGGTACCAAAAATGTTTTTATAACCTGGAACAAACAAACATGAAATATTTTACACAGCTTTAAGGAAATTCCTGTTTTCAAACATCTTAAATTACTTTATTAAATTAAATTCTTTACATCTGGCAAAAAAGTCCAGTGCAGACAGAAATGGCAAATTAAACAGAAATGACGATCCCAGGTGATTTAAATAATTAAAGCATGCTTGTCAGACTGGGAAGATTTGAAGTGGGTGCAAATAATAGACACTATATATTTTATATATTATCTAGATCCTACCTCTGCTCCCAATTCTCCCAATCCCGCTACAGCCCCATATTGAGTAGCTAAAGCTGATCTTTCATCTCGTAAAGCCTGTGTATACATCTTCGTTGTTCTGGCTTGTATATTATTTGTATTTGTGCTGAAATTTCTATAAAATAACCAAGTATATTTTAATCAAATCAAATTAAAAATGCATATCATTCAATTTTCCTCAAAATGGTGACTATACTATTGTGGAAATTTCTTAATTGTTCAACTTAAAAGAAACTATCCATTCCTAATTTTGAAAAGAGTTACAGTGTGTAATGAGTTCAATAAAACCCTAGTCATTGACATTATCTGTCAAAATTTTACTGAATAGGACTATAAATGTATAAAGAACTTACTTGCTGATTTGTGCCATTAATCTAGCAGCAAAATCTCGTAAAGCCCAATGATTATCAACATCTGGTCTTAAACATAACTGTTTACTAACAACACATGTACATACACCTGGTATCATTTCATGTAACTACAATTATAACATTATCATACATGGTGTGATCGAACATCATTCAACAAATATATCAATATAACGAGAGAAAAAATATCAATAACAATTTGTCAAAATTTCTTCCTAAGAACAGGAAACAAATACTTGTTCACGAAACTAGATAAAGTAAAAAAAAAAACGTAAAGAAATTTACTGGGTGGTTTCAGCTCAAAATATTAAACTATTTGGAAATGATTGCAAAAATTGTTTTAACAGGCAGGGTAACTCAGTTACAGAAATTCCCTTTTAATTGTGACCAGATCAATGTGACCAGCTCAAAAACTTTTTAACTAAAGCAAGCTTATAGATAATTTCATCCAGAAATATATAGGGTAGAATATAGAAACTTTTCATCAGTAATCCAACAAAATAAACTGTATTTCTTTGAAAAGTATCACAGACGTTCATATAGTGCTACTAGGAGAAGGATGAACATTTCTTGGAATCTCCAACATGGAATTAACCAGTTTTATCCATCAAAAAATATCACAGATGGCCCCTTATGATTAAATTCATTCTTGAATTCTTACTTACATATTTTTCTAAGAAGAGTGTTTGATTGTCCATCAGTGATTTAACCATTCTCATTAAATATATTAACAAAGCTAAATTATGTTGGACCACATTAATCTTTACCTGTATAATAATAAAAACAAGTACAAATTATCATAAATAATTCTCATATAACACATCATCATTTCTATATTAGGAAAAACTTTCAAAGCGGCTATAAAATATCAATTGAGATTGGGTGGTGATTTCATTTGCTGAAACTATTTAAAGTAGTAAATGTTTGGTAGATTCATGAGTACTGTTTGTAGTGTAGTCATTATCAAATTCTGATCTCTCCATTCAAATATCCTAAGCCTTATGATGAACCTTATAGTGGTTCAATTGTTATGGGATGAGAAGTCGTGTGGATAGAAAAGAAAATGAGGTCCATCTTTATACATGTGTGCATGTATTTAATTAGTTGATTGAATGAAGAGAAGGTAGAAATTTTACTGTTGGGGCTGAATAACAACAGTATGGGCTGACGAGACATTAAACTCCATTTCTTGTCTTCGTAAATGGGGTTTAATGTCCACTTGGCAAGAACTGGATCATTTCGGGACTAACGTAGGGTAAATTTTATTTTATTTTTTAGTAGAGATGGAAGGAAACCAGAGAACCATACTATAAATAAGGGCCTTGATCTCGCATAAATGAAATTAATACAAAAATTACATATGCCTTGGGAATCACATTTCATAACACATTAAGAGAGAAATGGGGTTTAACGTCCACTCGACACAAACTAGGTCATTTCGAGACTAACATGGTTCAATTTTATTTCAATAATTCGCTTGCACGTTGGGGTCTTTAGCTATGGCAGGAAATTTGAGGACGTGGAGAAAACAAATGAGGTTCGACAGGCGACCCTACTCCTTGTCACGTACAAGCAGAGAATCAAATCCACGCCACTTGACTCAATGACAGATCTTGCGATACCACCTACACACATTAAACCAATAGACCATTCCCCTAACACATTAAGAGCTACAGCAACCCCAATCAATGTTTGCTTTTTCGTGACACCAACCATTATTTGTTTTACAATAATTACATATTATAATAATATATAAATCTTACCCCTTCTGATATAAAAGAACTATATCTAGGTAACATCTGATGTAGACCAGGATCTGTAGCTAAACTCTGTAATGCTTCCTATAAAATAAGTAACTGAGTTAAACTCACTGAAAACACTTTATTAATTTACCACTATAACATAAAATATAACAAACATGTTGATATAAATCATATATAAACTAAACATTGTATTATACCTATGTAGATAGAGTACTCTTTAAGAGAGAGAGAGAGAGAGAGGTCCACTCAACTCAAACTAGGTAATTTCAGGACTAACATAGGGTTCAATTTTATTTCAATAATTTGCTCGCTCGTAGGGGTCATTAGCTGTGGGAGGAAACTGGAGGACCCAGAGAAAACCTACAAGGTTGGACAGGTTACCCTACCTCTTGTCATGTTCAAGCGGGGAACCATAACCGTGTCAGTTGACTCAATGACAGACCTTTTGATTTCATGCAAAACTGTTAAACCACTAGATCATCCAACCCCCCAGAATACTCTAATAAAATGTTGCCTTATAGTTGTAGCTCTTTTTCCATAAGTTTTTTTTTAATAACACATTATTCTTTAGCAGGGTTTTATTTTACACTTATTAGAGAGAACTGGAAATGGAAATATGTGTATCATATAGTGAACAGTTCTGTGTATCTTACCGATCTTCTAGTTTCATCTGATCCAACACAAGCTTCTGTTATTTCTTTATAATATAACTGTTGTTCCTGTAATAATATTCAAATTATCTTAAAGTATTGTAACGATAGTATCAATTACTCCATTAACTGTCTTAACATCTCTAACAGTAAACAGCCCAAAACATCAATAGCACCTACAATCATTAGAATTTGTAATAAATAAAAATAAAGCTATATTGACAGTCTGATTTTCATTGACATAAATTCAATAGAACAAGAAAGAAATGTGGTTTAATACCCACTTAACACAAACTATGTCATTTTATGAATAACATATCCTCTTCAAAAAAAGTAGGGGATATTCAGATGCAAATACCTATGCAGGTTGTGATATGATAAATAGTCATGGACACTTGACATGCTTTGAGAGTATGTTCACAGATGAAGAACTTATTGCCCCAACAGAACCACTGAGCATTACGTGCGACATGCAATAGCGCCATACACGTGGGAGGGGTTCATTGTCAAATTTGACACTTCAAGGAAGGGTTGATGAAAACTGCCGTGTGCTGGTTTATCTATCCATGTTTGCTTTCCTATCGGTTCTTGCATAAGATTTACTGTTTAGCATATCTTTGCTTTAGTATGTTACGTTTAATTTGATCGGGAGACGTGTATGTCAATGTCAACCGACAACACTGCAAGAATTGGCCATGGCACTGCAAGAGGGGTGGGTCAGATTGACCCAAATCGTGATTGGACGGTTGATCAGGAGCATGCCACGACGAATTGCTGAACGTCTGAGGATTGGTGGAGCAATTACTCATTATTAAGACCAAAATCAAAAACGTCCATTTTCACTTTTGACGGTTTATCTCTTTGCGAGTGAAAAGGGGCTGTCAGATACTTTTTTTGAAGAGTATATTACACAATTTTATTTCAATAATTTGGTTGTGCGCAATGGTCACATATTTCCTTCTGCTGTCTTAGATGTTTACTACATCTATATCATAACCCATCTTGTGTCTTGTATTCAAATGGCTGCCATTTTACAGGTTGACAGCCAGAAATATTTCAGGCTACATAAACATCTACAATTTTATTTCTTCTGGTCTTTAAAGACATTATATTTTCAGATTTTGTGGGTTTAAAGAAGTGACCTAATTAACTTTGAGGGAACGTATATTTTAATCCAGCAAAAGCAATTACCAATTAATATCAAATAAAACAACTCACCACTGATAATTCATGTGTTGTAATATTTTTTAATTTAACCATATCAGCACCTTTAAGTTTTAATCTTGACTTCCCCTCTCCGCTAGTTTTTGGTTTATTAACTTTATCTATTTGACTTTTAATAGTTGTGTCTAAACTTTGAGCTTTTTGTTGTTCTTTAGTAGCAGGTGGTGGGTTTTCTGGTATAGCTGGCTGTTCTCCATCAATACATAACCAATGTGCTATAAAGAGTGTACCATATATATGAAGCATTTTATAATCCCATAAAATCAAAATTTAAAAAAATATTTTATACGAAAGACAAGTCTAAAAATTATTTTCTTATCTATGATATGATTAAGCTGTTCATATTTATGTCTTTGCATAAATAATGAGAAATATAATTTTGCTAAAATAGCAATCCACTTAGAATTCCAACAGCCAAGGGTTCTTTTACATCCATGACAATGTGTACACTTGATGTCATCTTGATATCATGTCTAATCCAAAAGACTAGACACACTTTCCTTATCAACCTCACAGGCATTAGCCATTACAACTGGAAACCAGGCTATAAAATATTATTAAGTTTCGTGGCAACACCCAAAAGATCACCCAACTTTCTCGTCTTCTATTCTATCAATTTCTATGCTATTCTTTAAATATATAAAATGAAGCATAGGGTACCTTTCAAGGCAATATCTAATGGTACTTTAGGTAACTGAGTATTAACAATCTCTTGTAAATCCATTTCTTTTTCTTCATTAAAATAGAGTTCTCTCCCTCCACCACTAGCAAATCTAAATGGTATTAAATCTGGTGAATGAAAACCATACAAAGGCTGCAGGAAAAAGAAATTAGAATTGAGTGAATCAGATAATAAATAGATCTGATGACATTTCTACATGCAATTTTCTTTGTTTCAATAATATATTGGTCATTAAGTTTCAATGGAAGTGTTACTTGAAATGAAAGTAATAAATTTATTTACATGTATATACTCACCTCTGTGTTCGTTCCTGGTGTTGACCGAGAAAGTTTATCAAGATTTTCCGGTGTGGTTTCCCCTTATCAGTGGTGCAGGACAGAGGGCCTGACAAGGACAGCTGTCTAGTCATTTGGATAGGACAAAAACTGAGGTCCCGTGTACACATTGGCGTGCACGTAAAAGATCCCTTGGCAGTTGGAATTCGATATAAGAGTAGACCGTAGCGCCACTGTCCGGGCAAAATTTCCCTCATAGCACACTGTATGGCTTATACCCGTTTTCATTAGCTCAGTCGGAGCAGAAAAGTAGGATGTTAAACCCCATTTCATTTTATTTCATTTATATACTCATATACTCACCTCAATATTTTTAACTCTTAGAGCCATATCAAAATCATTAGTTGTTAGTTTTCTTCTTTTACCATGCTGCATAAACTTTATTGACTCCTACAAATATATCAAAAGTTAGTGCTTGAAATGAATAAAAGGCAGGAAAGATAAAAAAAAAAAGCTCTCCAAATTGTTTACTGATGTGGCTGTCTGCATGGACATGTATGTGCATGTGGTTTTCTAGGATGTACAAATGTCTGAATCAATTTCCATCTGATATAAACGCAATGAAAACACACGGCTGATTTGACTGGCTGAAAGATTTTCAGCATGCTCGTTGGCTGGACATTTACCAACACAAGAAAATAAACTCATTGAGGCCATAACAACTTTATAGTGAAACATAGTAAGCAGCAGTACAAGGAAGCTAGCAGTATGCCATCCTGCAGATAAAGGTATTGCCTGATAATATGCTATCTTGTCGAGGCATTGTCACATATTGCAATTAGCTGATTTTTAGTGAAGCCTGTCCAGACTGGAAACTATTGGCTGATTGCTCTGGCACTCGTGCCCTCTGGAATTAATGCAATGGTGCATTCTAGGGGTCGAGGTGTCAACCTTGGCATATCATTGCATCTTCCACATTTTATAGCCCAAGTAGAAATTTGATATTTTGTGTTTGAGAGAATATTTTTTATGCATTCACGTGACCATGAAAACATCATGCTCACATGTTAACATTGGAATTTGATGATGTTAAATTCCGAAATCTCTCATAGAAGTTTTCATTGATTTATAAGCATTTTCATTTCTTGAACTAATTATGTATGTGTTCTATAACATCCTACCTGTACTATTTGTTTCATTCTATATGTACAATCATCTGCTAAAAAACCTGCTGCCTGATCCGCTATACCATGTATTGCTACAGATTCTGATATCGCTTTCATCGATTCCATCGTTAAACTGCCAACAACCTTTGTTTCCTTCCCTTCTTTATCACTTGGACGAGACATTGTGGATTTATGATGTTTTATCTTATATCATGAAAATGCAAATCCAGATAGTTATTTTATTGTCAATTGCACACTACATGTACCAATCCTGTTTATCTGAAAAACATATGCAAAATTATGGCCTAATGTAGATTATTTTTCATATATGGAAATCGGAAAGTTCCTTGCATACTATAGTAGTGTTACAACATTTTTATTTGCTGCACAAAAGCCTTGGCTTAAGACGTGTATCTAATTTAATGGTTACTTTGGTTCATTAGGTTTCAACTTTAAAGAAATTCAATAAGGAATGATAAGCCTTAAATGAACGTGGCTATGCTTTTAATCATTGTACATATCGAGGGCTAAGAACCAGAAGTGCATAGGCCCTATTTCCAAAAACATGATTTTGAGATAATGGCCTTCGAATATTTGAAAGCTTGCATTAAATCAAGATAAGGATACATCTATTTAGAATTTTGTCTCTTTGTTTTTTGTTGGTTTATAATAACTTTGATATTATAGCAAAATTGGGATATTTTGTCCATAAAAGTGTAAAATATTCAAATTAAATGGTATAGGCCTATATTAAATTCTGGTAAGAAAAGTTTGGAACATTCTTGGTTGATATTTAATTGGTGAATAGTGGTTTGTAAATCAATTAAATGGTTTTATCCATGTAACAAAGCTCTTTATTCAAAATATTAACTGAAACAACATGATATCAAGTATCAACTTTTATTATATCCATGTCCTGCTTTTTGCTGCTAAAGCGATGTTACTCTTAATAGTAATAGCCCAAAACAGTCCAGCGAGAAGAAAATATGTGTCATATAGAATATAACCAGTTCTGGCATGAGTATTTTAGTGCTAGAAGTGACCGTGTGCCAAATATCCACTTCTGGTCGAAACTGTTTATGATGTGGCCAATGTGGGCTTTAAATTAATCAAAAACAGACTGAGACAGTGCATTGTTATTTGTATTTATGCATTTTGATTGGCTGTCGTCGTAGACAGATCATATACTTTTGTCACATAAAGATAAAACAAAATAAAATTGAAAGTAAACAAAACCTCAAAATCGGAAAAATTGGAGAAATTCATTTCTGGTTCTGACTATCTGAGCTCTCGATATATACACAGATACCGGTATCTCGCATGAAAAGTTATGTTTATGGGGGAATGGAAATTTATAAACAACGTCAACATTCGTTGACTGAGCAATTGCTTATTTTCAACAATTGTACGGTAAGCTTTTATAATCTGTTAGGTTTTCTCTCTTTCTTTTTTTTTGAGTTTTGAATATTTACATGCCTATTGTTGCATTTTTTGGTAAGTTTTTGAAAATTTCTCTCAAAATACTCCATATTGGATTTAAAGTCTCACAAAGCCTCGCATACTATCGTCATGTTTATTTTCCTAGAAACGGATGTGACGTAAAGTAAACAATATGGAGGTTGCAGGTGCCCGTTTGATAAGCGAATGACAGCTTCATTAACATTTTGATTTGCATATGTAAAGAACCGCTGAACATTTTAGCGTGTAAGCACATGTTGAACGAACATTATAAGTATCCAGTTTCTGTGTTATTTCGAGGATTATCAAAATGGTATTGTTTTTAAACATCAACGAAGGACAGCCTGTAGAAGTTTTATGGAAAGGAATAATTTGTAGAGGCGTTGTAAAATATAAAGGATGCGTTATCACTAAAAAGGGAGATTGGGTAGGAGTAGCATTGGATGAAAGATGTGAGTTTTTTTAAAAAAAATAAAACATGATCAATAGAAATGCATTGAAATTAAATGAAAAAAAAAATATTCTGTATGTGTATTGTTCCTTCTATTAAACCGGTACCAGAATTTAAGTAGCCACTTACACCAATTGGATATGGATCCCCCCTTGATAAGTTGATATAATTATATTTGTAAAATAATCAATAGATCTGTCAATAGCAACAGCAAAATATTAAAAATTGTATAATTGATCATCCATACAGCAAAATCTTCTACTACTATATTGAATTAAATTAAAAAAATGGAAATAAGAGTAGGCCCAAGTTGCAATTAAGGCAAAATTTCTCTCATTGCACACTGCATGGCATTAACCTCTGGTTTAAGCTGAAAAAAAGTAAGAAGATAAATCTCATATTTCATTTCATTAGTCTATAAAATAAATATTTTTGTTGTGTGGATGTACAAAATAGAGTGATGGATTAGTAAATTTTCTAATCTTTAAATGGGTATAATAAGTTCATATCAACAGTGTTTACTGGTACTGATTAAATCTTATTATATTTATACCACAGCACATACTGAATCTAATCAACCACAAAGTGTTTATTTTAACACTGCAAGTTTTCAAGGCCTGAATTGAGCTCAAGCACAACCCAATATGATTAATCCTTTAACCAGTTAATCTTTGGGATTAGTTTTGTATTTATATGTAGGATTTAGTGCATGTGTAAGAATTGATCCTTAGATAAGCTGCTAATAATCTGTAATGTAATTCTTATAACTGACAGGTTTTACAGATTATAATGCGTTAATGGACCTGGTGAACTACCCAAGAAGTGCATACACACACTTTATAATACTGCAATATTACAGTAAATTTACAGTATTATTTAAAATTATGTCAAGAATGAATGGGTCATCTGTTCTTTTGTTTTAATTTATTCAAGATGATTTAAATAAAATATAATATGAAATTATATAAACAATAATTGGTTTTCGGATTTACTGTTTTAATTTAGTTTCATCCGACTATTTGTAATAAACAAAATAAGGGCATGGCTACATCTGCCCTGACGATGTCTGTACTTTCCATATATACCAAATTTGACATACTTTTATTGGAAATAACCACCCTATAAAAACTTTATGGGAAAGTATCTTTAAGTAGCTAGAGTGATAAACAATTGGGTTGCTCGATGCTTTATTAAAAGATAAATGTGCAAGTAATTAATAAGTGTCGGCTGTTTATTTTGGAATATCAAGAGCCACTTTTGGCTTATTTATTTATTAATTAGGCATTAAAGGTATTGAATGTATAAAATTAAAAGAAAATTTTAAAATTCTTTCATGAATAATGTTTGATGAAGACTTTGTAACTAAGTCAGTAGGCTTGTGCATTGATTCACCCATGACTATTGTATATATTTCAGTTGGAGATCACAATGGAACATATATCGGAAGGAGGTATTTTCAGTGTATGGACAAACATGGAATATTTGTTCGATCTAATAAAATCAGATTTATTCCAAGTGTAAGAAGGTAGGAAGATAGATTGATTTTGCTTAGAATTAAGTATCAGTAACTAGCAAGTCTGACAATGTCTGTGACAGATGCCTTATTTCCAGGCATGATACTCTTACGAACACGTTTGCCGATCAAATTATACGTAACACACTAAAGAAAAGATATGCTAAACAGTAAATCTTTTGCAAGAACCGATAGGAAAGCAAACATGGATAGGATAAACTAGAAAGCGGCAGTTTTCATCCACCCTTCCTTTAAGTGTCAAATTTGTCAATGAACACCCCCCACGTGAATGGCGCTATTGTGTGTCGCACATGCAGCTCAGTGGTTCTGTTGGGGCGATAAGTTCTTCATCTGTGAACATACTCTCAAAGCATGTCAAGTGTCCATGACTATTTATCATATCACAACCTGCATAGGTATTTGCATTTCAATATCCCCTACATTTTTTGAAGAGTATACATAATATGTTGCCTGATCATGCTGTGACAGGTGCCGTATGTCCATGCTTGGTAACTGGTTTTTACATTAAAAATGTGTGCAACTATATAGGGGTCCTCAACTAAGGAGAAGTCCTAGATGAATAAAACTAGTTAATTTGAACTATAAATATTGATATCATTAAAAAGTTTCTAATTAATGGCTAATAACTGTTTGTCTGACAGGTAAATTAACCAGGGAGCGATAAGAATGTGAAAAATGAAATTCTCATCAGGTGTGAAGCTATTTAAGATAAATATATCCGGTATTCTCTTTCCGACATGAGCTTAGAGTTCATTAGTGAGGTTAAATTGTGAACTACATGTACACTGCCCAGCTAGATTCAAATGCCCTGCTAAAAATAGGATTTTCTCGAATAAATTTTAGAATTCAATAGAAATTAATTTATTTCAGTACATATAATAAATACTACAGAGTAAGCTATGACTCATTTATAGAAGAACCATTATTCGACACACAAAGTAAGTAACAATTATATGTTTCATATAGCTAAAGTTTAAATTTGTATGTACATACTTACTGGCTGCTTTTAAAGGAATCCATATTCTCGAACCATCTTCCATCCCAGATTTTGTATTTTAATGTTTGCAGGCTTAATGCGACACAGTTCACCAATTGTTGAATGAAATGAAATGGGGTTTAACGTCCTACTTTTCTGCACTAACTGGACTTCTACAGATGGGCATACACTGTGCAGTCTGCTATGAGGGGAAGTTTGCATGGACAGAAGGTTTTCTATCTACTCTTCATACATTTCCAACTGTCAAGGATTCTTTTACAGGCACAGGACCTTGACTTTTCTTTCCATCTGAATGAATAGATGCTATTTCTTGCCAGGCCCTCCATCCTGCACTTGATATAGCTAGATATTGTATACCTCCTCTGTTACCTACAGCTTTGAACAGAATTTCTCTGTGAAGATCTGTATTATACTTAAATATTGTATACTTGTAACCTACAGCTTTTAGCAGATTCCTCTCTGTGAAGATCTGTATAGTTAGATACGGTGTATACCTGATGTACATGTATGATATTCATTTTTCAGAACCAGAAGTAAATGCTCCTTTAAGACTTTCTGATAAACATGGTCATAGATTAGGTTATTCTGTTGATGGTAAGTTCATGATTATGTTAATATATTTATCAGTATTAGAAAAACTTGTTTTCAGGAATATGAAAATAATGCAATAGATAAATATCTGTCCATCATACATGTCCTGAAAATTAGAGTCCATTGTACTAACTACACAACACAATTTATTTTGAAACAAAGAGATTAAACTGAAATATTTATGTTGACTTATCTGATTTTAAATATATTTTCTCTGAATTTACAGATATGGACCTCGGTGAAAGTTACACTATCGGACGGGCACCAAGACACCATCAAAGTCATGCTATATCTCGTCGTGTGCCCGCTGTTACAATGTTAAGACCTAGAACAGCCTTCAGTTATAACACTAAACCTATACACAGTGAATATTACAACCAAGAAGACTTTATTCCACAGCCTTCTATACCTAAAGCCCACATGCCTTATACTGCCTTAAGAAGACAAATAGCTAGAGGATGGGATAATGACCATTATACAAGAGAGATGCCAATTGACTATGGTCGGGATTCTATGAAATTTTCTCAATGGAATGACATATCTGCATAGTTTCTATTTTTAATCTTAATTTATTTTTGTGATGTATATTTATTTTTTGCATATTACCATATCAATTTGAACTTAGTTTGAAGAGCTCTAAATGTAATAAAAACCAGGCCATTTTTTTGGGGAAAACTGGCAGTTTTCATTGAAAACACAAAATGTGAAATGATTACATTATACAGGTAGCAATGAATTTAAGACCATATTTCATTTTAGTTTTTACAAATAAATACCATTAAACTTATGAGTAAGGAGTAAGGAATCAAAAATGTACAGGTAAACTTACATTAGGTAGGTGCGAGGAAAATACCAGTAAACTTATATTAAGCAGGTGCAAGAAATATGATAATACCAGTAAACTTATATCAGACAGTTAAAAGGAATAATAAATAGCAGTAAATTTGTATAAGACAGGTGTCAGGAATATAAAAATAGCTGTAAACTTACATGAAATAGGTGTCAGAAATCTATATAAATAAAATAAAAGATGTCTATGTGTATGTTCTCCCCATCATGCTGAATTGCCGCGATATCAAATTAAAAAGCATGGCCCCATGAATGTTTTAGGCTGTGGAATTCGGGTCGCGGTAGGGTATGCTGCTAGTATAAAAATAACCGTAAAGTTATAAGAGATAGGTGTAAGGAATAAATATCTTGTTTATTTTTTACGATTTTACACAGCGTAATCTACTATATCTGACCTACTTTCTATCACAACCATGTTCTGTCACTTTAAGTTCTATTTATAACCAGTCTTATAAGGTCCGCTCTTATGTGCTTGGGTTTTAATGTTTACATTATTCACAACAGAATCAAGTCCTGTATATCCATACAGATAGTCCACGCAATTTATATAAACACCCTCTTGAAAAAGAGTGTCTGATGGGAAGTGAAAAATAAAGGGAAAAGTAATCGACATCAGATTGGAACAAATCAAGATTTGATTTATTGATTTTAGAAAACAGATCTTTGTAGTCAACAGTGATAAGTTCTCCAAACAGGAAATATGTTCTTATAATGAACTATTTGTTGCCTTCTGAGAGGAAAAGATTTGATGTAAAGCAAGTAATTGAATTATGTTGATCTGGGTCAGATTTTACCAAGTCACAATCTTAAAGTAGATTGTATAGTCTAGCATTCTAAATATTACAGAGTCAATAGGTGTCAAATGTAGATTTATGTCACAGGAGAAACATCTGGTAATATTATATTATTGTATATTGCACATTTTATTGTCATACATCATAATGTAGAACTAGTCCTTTAGTAAATGTATAATATTTTTTTTTTTAATTTGTATAATAATATATAGATACCAGTCATTACTTGTGTTTGATTATAATAGAATTCTTTAGGTCTGATTGATATAAATTATTTGTTCTGGAGATTATCAGTTCATTATTCCAGTGATAATTTCATTTGTCTGATCTCGGGTAGAAAAAACTCTGTTATGCCCGATTATATACAGTAATTTTCAATAAGAATAATTTAATCAGGTGCTCCTGTTTCGAAAGACAGTATTTTCTGAGTACGGTATGTCTTTTTTTCGCAAGAGGAGTTGAATTTTAACATTTTTATTACCGGTTTCTTTTTTAAAAAGATAAATAAGATAGCAACTACAGCTTGTTGAGTCAATATGTTATATTGGGTTAAGTGCCTTTTAAGGAGATAAAGTGTCTTCAACTTCTTGTTGATATCAGTTTTGATGCTTTAAGGTTATTGGTTATTGTTACAGTAAGATTAGGATATATAGTTACTGTTGTTGATTGTTACTGCAAGCCTATTAGACAGTCCCTAGTCTATGGAATTTAATCATTTTCCACAATGACCAACATCTGAAGTCACTTACTGATGTGACCTGCTGATTCAAGTGAAAGTCGACTTCTTACTCTGTATTCAACAGTCCAGGAGACTATTTTCTATATATATTATTTTGTTAAATGTAGAAATCTATTAAATAATGGGTAAATGTTTAAATTAGCTGTGATACTACTGTTATATTTGTTATCATACAATTTACTCTAATCAATCCAATAAAACACATTAAAAAGTTATTTGTCTTACTAATTGTATTGTGATCAATGTCCCACTCTCCTCTGTTACAATCCTGTGTTTTGTTGCAGACTTTTCGAAATAGAGTAGAGTTATTTCAGAGGATTTCCTTGTGGATACCGGTATTAATTACTTTAGGTAATAATTGATGTTTGTCCTTGATTTACAAAAATTGCATAATGTTGATCCATGGTGGTTAAGAAATTCACAAGGAAGAACTTCTATTTATCCTTGTGCGTCGGTTTCTTTTTTCCGCCGAAAAATAAAATTGGTAGGCCCCTAAATGCCAAAAATATGGAAGATAGCCACATGCCCACACAGCAGCTTATCTGAAGTAAAACTTAATATCACTTGGAAGACTTAATATCGATTGGGTTCATCCTCTCATGACCCAAATGTTTCCCACCAGATTTGAAAGAAATCTGTTGAATGATGTTGGCAAAGGGGGGGGATAACTACAAAAAATAAAGTCGCAGAACAATGAATATCGATAGGATTCATGCTCTCATGACCCCAATGCTACGAAGCAGATTTGAAAGAAATCTGTTAAAAACTAAATCATCTATCACGTTCAAAAGGATTTTTGGCAAAGTGGAATAATTCTGGAAACGAAAAGTCGCAGGATGCTGAAATTCGACAGGGTTCATTTTCTCATGGCCTCAATATTAATGCTTTCCATCAAATTAGACAACCATCTGTTATAAACTCTAGCCTCTATCGCTTTCACAAGGCTATTGGAAAACGGGGCATAAATCTGGTACGAATATCAATATGTTTTGTCCTCTCATGACACAATACGTGGGTGTATAAAAATGATGATTGGGATTCGTTCATTTACTGCCTATTTTGTATTCTGCACGAAGAATACCAGATCGAAGATGGTCTAGAATATGATGTCATTGGTCACCCACTTAATGTTGAAATAAATGGAATTAACTTGTACTACACATAGCTGACTTTGAACCTAAATAAAACAAAATATTACACTTAATAGGAAATGAAATGAAATGAAATGGTGTTTAACATCGTACTGATCTGCTCCTAAACTGGGCTAATGAAGACGGGCATACGCCATACAGTGTGCTATGAGGGAAATTTTGCCCGGGCAGCAGTGCTACGGCCTACTCTTATATCGAATTCCAACTGCCAAGGGATCTTTTACGTGCACGCCAATATGTACACAGGACCTCGGTTTTTCGTCCCATCCGAACGACTAGACAGCTGTCCTTGTCAGGCCCTCCATCCTGCATCACTGACAAAGGGAAACAACGCCGGAAAATCTGGATGAACTTTCTTGGCCAATGCAGGGATCGGAACACCCGACCTCCAGGCTTGCGAGCCAGCATCTTACCCACTTAGCCACGTGATCCCCACACTGAATAGGAGCTGATACTGTTTTAATATTATATTAGTCCACTTAGCTCGGTAACGTTGAGAGAAAACTTTTTGAAACGTCGCAAAAATAAATAAGTAGATGTTTTTCCATAAGTATATGTTATAGTTTATTACAAATTCATAATATAACAAGAACTATAACAATGTAAATATGTCAAAATAAATAAATATTGACCCTTGTTTTAAACTATATAAGGAAATGAAATGGGGTCTAACTTCGACTTTCTTAACCAACCACTTTTCTGCATCAACTAATGCTAAAAAAAGACAGTCATACAGTGTGTTACAAGGGACATTTTGGCCAAACAGCGGTGTTTCCCCTTACACTTTTGTCAAATTGCAAGGGTTCTTTTACATGCACGCGAATGTCTCCACAGGACCTCAGTTTTCTATTCCATCCAAAGGGCTAGGCATTGTTTTTTGCCAGACCCTCCGTCCCACAACACTGATAAGGGGAAACCACGTTGAGAAATCCAGAGGAACCTTCTCAGTCAACTGATTAGTTAGCTAGTGCCTTAATCACAGAGAGACACTACATGCAGAAATGGAGGTTCTAATATAAGCTAATTTTATGTTGCATTCGTTGATCCAATGTAGGTAAACTGGTTATCCTCAATAATGAAATGGTCTATCTGGTCTAATGACATTGTTAAAAATTCTAAAGAACTTTTTAATTCTTGGTTAAGTTTAAGAAGAACATTGATGTCATTGCAGGCATGTGAATAACTCATTATCTGGTTGCATATATCGGATGTAGTGGAAGAAGCTATTTCCAACGTTGATTTTGTTGGTACTGGCAACTTGGAGACGTCTATCTCAATGGGTTCCAGCTGCAATGCCTAAAAGTATCAAATAATTAAATAGCCCATCTTTAATCATATCTCCACCCTGAACTTTCAATCATGATTATTATCAATCTTTTAATCATAGTTTTTTAAATGTAGTTCAAAAATATATGTACATAATTTCCACACTAATTTTTATTGAGTAAACCAAATTAATATTGATATAAATGTAATCATATAATTACCTCCCCTTTAAAATGGTTTTGATGATCTTCCTCAGTAGGTAATAATATAATGAACTGATGCTGCATTTTTATTGTGTGTTGGCTTAGTTGTTCTTTTATCTGTGTACTTATCCTCATTTTTTCTCTTTTTTTACAATCTTCTTTAACCTGTATTGTAATAGTTGAATAAAAGCAAGACAGTCTTTGTTTTTGAATTAGGTGGGTTGGGTGGCGAAATGGTCTAACACCTGTGCTTTAAATCATAAGGTCTGTCATTGCTCCAACTCAGCCTCATGGATTATTTCTAATCCTCCAGTTACCTCCCACAGCTAAAGACCCATACGCACAAGCAAATTGTAAAATTTAACCTCGAAATAACCTAGTTTGTGTTGGTTGAGTGGCTGTTAAACCCATTTCTCTCTCTCTCTCTTGTAAGAGATGAATAGAGAACAAGCTTAAAACAAACGTGATTTTTTGTACAATCAGGGACAATAATCCAGAAAGTTATGGTCTGAAATGGGCAAATATCAAAAGGGATATAAAACTATGTTTGAAGTTTTATCAAAATCGGATAAAATTGTGACGTCTACAGGTTCCACAACCTTCATATACATACTTTCACTCAATTTGTGTACAAAGAGCAGCCATTTTGTTGGGCAGTTTCATTTCGATTTTCCCAAAATTCGAATTCAACCTTTATTAAGGTTGAATGGTGATATATTTAAATGTTTTTTAAAATCGGAAAAATTGTGACGTCCAGAGAATCTGCAAGCTAAAAATGCGATTTTTCAAACAATCGGGAGACATAATCTAGGAAGTTACGTACGGATATGCGCGATTATCAAAAGGAACCAAGATCTTAATGTGTAACGGTGATATATTCACATGCTTTTTTTAAACCTCAACAGGAACCACAAGCTAAAAACGTGATTTTTTCTACAATCAAGGGCCATAATTCAGGACGTTACGATCCGATATGCGCGAATATCAAAAGGAACCACTACCTTTGGGTTATCAACATGCATTTCAAGTTTCATCAAAATCGGATCAAAATTGTGACCTCTAGAGGGTCCACAACCTTGATATACCAGATGTTTACACTATTTTCGGTACGAGGGGCGTCCATTTTGTCCGGCCGTTTTGACTCGATTTTCATGAAATTCAAACTCCTTTTAAATCAGATAATAATTGTGACCTCTAGAGGGACCACAAGCTGAAAACGTGATTTTTCGTACATTCAGGGGCCATAATTCAGGAAGTCACGATCTGATATGCGCGAATATCGACAGGAGCCAAGATCTTTGGGGTTATAAACATGAATTTCAAGTTTCATCCAAATCGGATCAAAATTGTGACCTCTAGCGGGTCCACAACCTTGATATACCTTATGTTTACACTATTTGCATACGATGGGCAGACATTTTGTCTGGCAGTTTTGGTCCAATTTTCACGAAATTTGAACTCAAACAAAATTACGGTGTAATGGTGATATATTTCAATGGTTTTTTTTAAATCGGATAATAATTGTAACTTCTTAGAGGAACCACAAGCTAAAAACGTGATTTTTCGTATAATCAGGGGCCTGAATTAAGGAAGTTGGAATCCGATATGAGCGAATATCGAATGGAACCAAGATCTTTCGGATATAAACATGCATTTCAAGTTTCATCAAAATCAGATCACAATTGTTAGCTCTAGAGGGTCCACAACCTTGATATACCAGATGTTTACACTATTTGCATACAAGGGACAGCCATTTTGTCCGGCAGTTTTGGTCCGATTTTTACGAAATTCGAACTCAACTAACATTATGGCGTAATGGTGATATATTCAAATGGTTTTTTTTAAATCGGATCATAATTGTAAACTCTAGAGGGACCACAAGCTAAAAATGTGATTTTTCGTACAATCAGGGGCCATAATTCAGGAAGTTACGATTCGATATGCAACCAAGATCTTTGGGTTATAAACATGTATTTAAAGTTTCATCCAAATCGGGTGAAAATTGTGACCTCTAGAATGTCTACAAGCTAAAAACGTGATTTTTCGTACAATCAGGGGCCATAATCCATGAAGTTATGGTCCGATACATGCTAATATCTTTGGGAGATAGACCTATATTTTAAATTTCAGCAAAATCAGATAAAAATTGTGACCTGTAGAGTGTCCACAAACAAATTGATATCTAAATAATAACAAAAACACAATATTGCTTGTTACTCACCATGTAATCTGGGAATTTAACAATATGCCGAATTTTTATAAATGCGGGACAAGATTTCTTTTTGGTCTCTTGGTGCCTCCTCTTTCTTTTTTTGAAGCTATTGTCATCTTCCTAAAAAAACACAATTCACAATATATACAAAACTATTAAAGATAATCCATTAAAATATCAAAAATTCACTCAACTAAGCAAAACAAGATCTAAAATATTCTCAGTTTGTAACCCTACTAGATTTTATTTTTTATTGGAAAATATTTCTAGGAAAATGGTCTCTTACACTCAAAAGTTCTCTTTCCAGCCTTCTTTTCTCTTTCAGTTTAAGATCACGATCTACCCCTTGATGGCACTCTAATATCTTTCTTCCTATTATTATGAAAGGAATGCCATCAAAGGGAATCGCTGGACAGGCATTTTCTTGTGTGTCGCAGAATCTCACAGCTCGTGTCTGTAAGTCTAATTAAAAAAAATAAATAAATAACAAGCTTTTTATAATAATCTTTATGGTTTGGGTAAAAAAAACCCCAGAAAATTCCATTGCTACTTCTACAAGTGTTAATATACATGTACGTATTACCACAAATAATTGAGTATGGTATGTAAGATCTTTCTTTAAGGGGTGAGGCTACCCGAAAAATGCTTTCTGAAATTCTAAAGCTAGTGAAATCTAATAAACAAGGGAAAACTAACATTAAAAATAAAGAAAAAAAAGTTGTTGCCAGGATAACACATTTTTGGGAAAAAAGTATGAAAAACGTAGGTACACCATATTTGTGACAGTAATAAAGATAAATGTCTCATTTTCGGACTGCTTATTCTTTAATGATAACCCCAAAACCAGACAGAGAGTTTTTCTCTCTATTTTTTATAGTTTCTTAGAAAATGATGTTTAAAATATTTGCCTCACCACAATATTTTGTCTTTCGAGAAATATTTTGATAACTTTTGAAATATTAATAATTCAAATTGCTTTCTGTCTGATTCTGTGGTAGATATTAGTTTATATATTAGTTACAGAGATATAGTGTACCTATGTTTTTCATAATTGTTTCCCCAAAAATGTGTTATTACATTTGTTTATAACATTTCCTAACTACTTGTAGGCCTATAATTTTCAATATAATAGTTTTAACATTTCAGAATAAATTTTTTCGGATAGCCTCCCCCCTTAATTAAAGATGCATTACATGTATGTAAGAATTAAATCTGCCTATTGCAGGTCTTTTACCTAGCTTCAAATCTTATATAAATTATTTTTTAGAAATTTATTCACATGACTAGCCCATAATCAACTCTCTAGGTCATCGGATGGCCGAGATTAAAATGGATTTGAACACCTGCAAGACTTAACAAGCGGTTGCCATGCAAGATACACCCACATTTTGCAAGAGATGGATAGAGAACCAGCTAAAAAAAGAATGTGATTTTTCGTACAATTAGAGACCATAATCCAAGAAGTTATGGCCTGAAATGCGCAAATATCGAAAGGGACTGACATCTTTGGAATATAAGATATATTTTTAAGTTTCATGAAAATCAAACAAAAATTGTGATCTCTAGAGGGTCCACGACCTTTGTATTACATACTGTTACACAATTGTGTACAAGGAACGGCCATTTGCTCAAGGTAGTTTCATTTCGATTTTCCTAAAATTCAAACTCAACATTCATTATGGTGTAACAGTGCTATATATAAACCGTTTTTTAAAATCGGATAAAAACTGTGACCTCTTGAGGATCCACAATCTAAAAATATGAGTTTTCGTACAATCACGGGCCATAATCCAGGAAGTTTTGGTCTGATACAAATGTATGTGCAAATATCCAAAAGGAACTGAGATCTTTGGGATATAAACATATATTTTAAGTTTTATCAAAATTGGACAAAAACTGTGACCTCTATTGTGTCCGCAACCTTGGTATTCCATACTTTTTTACTTAACACTATTTGCGTTCAAGAAGTGTCCATTTTGTCAGGCAGTTTCGGTCCGATTTTTACGAAATTTGAACACAATCATCATGAGGGTTTAAAGATGATATACTTATACAATTTTTAAATTAGTATAAAATGTGTGACCTTTAGAGGGTTGATAAGCTAAAATTGCATTTTGTTTTTCTTCATACAATCAGGGGGCCATATCTTGGAAGTTACGGTCGCTCGTTATGCACGAATATCGAAAGGAACCCGAGATCTTTGGGATATTAACACATTTTTTTTAAGTTCGACTAAAATCGGATAAAAACTGTGACCTATAGATGGTCCTCAATCTTAATATTACATACTTTAACACTATTTGCGAACAGGGAGCAGCCATTTTAGCAGTTTAGGTCTTGATTTTCACAAAATTCGAACTTAACCGTCATTAGGGTGTAATGGTGATACCTTTTAAACAGACTTAAAAAGTTTCATCAAAATCGGATAAACTTGTGACCTTTAGAGGGTCCACAACCTTGATATACCATATTTTTATACTATTTGTGTACAAGGTGTGCCATTTTGTCAGGCAGTTTTGGTCCAATTTTCACGTACTTCAAACTCAACAATCATTAAATTAAAACGGTGATATATGTGAACATCTTTTTTTTAAATCGGATAAAAATTGTGACATCTGGAGGGACCGCACGCTAAAAATGTGACTTTTCGTTCAATAAGGGGCCATAATTCAGGCAGTTAGGGTCCAATATGTGCGAATATAGAAAGGAACTGATTGATGGGTTATAAACATATATTTCAAGTTTCATTAAATCGTATAAAAATTGTGACCTCTAGAGTGTCCACAAGCTAAAAACTTGATTTTCTGTACAATCAGGGGCCATAATCCATGAAGTTACGAATCAATACATGCCAACATCGAAAGGAACCAAGATCTTTGGGAGATAAACCTATATTTCAAGTTTCATCAAAATCGGATAAATTGTGACCTGTAGAGTGTCCACAAACAAATTGTGAACGAACGGGGAGACAACAAAATACGTCCACATGAAAATGTTGGCGTATAAATATTTAAGGATAATATGGATAATCGAGACTTAGTCTTGGTTGTCAAGTACCATTGCTACGTAGTACGATAATAAATGATCTACACTACATCTTCAAACAGTCACACCTTCACTCAGAATAAAGTAATTTGAATAAAATATTTAATATATTCATTTTTCATTATCTATTTTTGAACTATTATAGAACGACCTGCTTTTTATCAAAGTCTTACATAATGCATCTTAAAGTTATACTATTAAAACCATAACAAAGTATTTACAGTAGCCTACCCATTTCCAGAATTTCTTTTCCAAAATCTTTATCCTTTTTTTTACAAACATATTTTGATAATGTTTCTAATTCATGTTTTTTTATCAATTCTTCAATTTGTGCTAGAGTTCCACCTGTAACAGATTCTAAATCATCATTTTCAGGAAGTCTGAAAATAAACATTAACCTATTGTTTCAGTACATAAAGTGTGTGTTTCCCTACCGTATATATTTATAATAATATATGGTAATACTGGTACTTAAGACCGCATACAACTTATAGGATACCAATACTGGTTAAATCTTCCCAAATTAGGAAATGCATATATATATACTGACTGAGTGCTGAGGAATAAAATTCAAAAAGTTTTACTATTACTAACGTGTCTATCATCAAAGCCTAGTTACTTTCGTAACAGATATTCATATCGCTCGAACGAAGCGATATGAATATCCATTACTAAGGTAACTAGATAAAGCCCAGCTTAAATGGAGCGGGGCCCTGGGCCAGACTTGTATTGCAGGACCCCTACTGCTCCGAAAAGATTATTTTATATTGTTTCGAATGGCACACATGTGTTACACACAATTAAACAGTCTACAATACAAGAAGAAATTACATAATCAAATTGAAATAGGAAACTCTTTTCAGTTCCAAACAGAATAGGCGTGGAAATGACATAACATCATAGGTGTCAACCAATCACAGAGAAGGTTGAGGGATTGCAGACTCATTCAGTCTTCACCCATCACGCCACTAGAACGATGAGTGGAACTTTCATCTGAAATTTAATAGGTTTTTTCTCTTTAATTGTCATGAACTGTGTGCCTGGGCCCCATTTGGCCCATATATACATGTATATAGTTTATTCAGTATTTGTTTAAACAAATGTGCCATTTGTAGGTAGTAGGTTTAATCTTGCATAAAAATTCATTTTACACTTTACTCCAAATATAGGGATAAATATTGCTCTTGACAAATATTCGTTTTAAAGTTTTTGTAATATTGCAGACTATATGATAATACATATCTGATCATTTTTGTAGATCAATATCAGACAGTCTAAGCTTAAATTCTCTGATAAAGTAAGAGGTATTGCGAATATCGTTTGAATTTCAAACGAAACCAAAACCAATACAGTAAAACAGTACCCTGACTTTGGTTGCCCAGGTTACACATATCACCGAATAGTGATATTAATTTCTTTTCCAAATAATACATAATTTAATTCTTACTTCTATATTCATCAATATGGCTGACTTTAATATTTTGATTTAAACCTCTTAAAGTGATTGCCCTAAGCAAGAATGGTCTTGACTGTACTATTATAATCTTTGAGGTGCCAATAGGCTTATTAGTAGAAAGCTCGAAATAAAGATTTATACATTAAACAATGCAGTCAGATCAGTGCCAATCAAGTGTCGACGCTTTTAATTTTATTTACGGCTTAAAAGCTTATTAACTAATTCTATATGTTATTGTAAAACTTTTACCCAATGAAATTTATATATTAATTTAACTTCTTTCATGTGATTCGTTACTATATATTTTTATCCCTAATTTTATCTTTAATCTGATTTGTTGAAATAATTGTCTTTTTGTCTGTATGCAAATTACTTTGTTTAAAAGACCCCTACACAGACAGAAAAGAATGAAAAATATACAGGGACATCAGATGAGATAGGCTTAAGACATTTTAGTAACCCTTTGATATGATCTTGTAAATAATGTATTTTTAAACTGTATATAAAGTAATATTGAAATGGATTTGGAATTGGACTTATAATGCAGTGACCACCTTCACTATAATACTTCTCCATGAATGAGCTATACACCCCCAATCCTAGCTCATCCATATCTACAAATATTACATATGTATCACCTGGGTGCATATTCGAACGCAGAATAGCCCCGAACATTGGGTGATATAATGGTGGAAGATGAATTCAAGACTCGGAACTTCTCACATGCCAAGCGAGAACAACTGAAGATCTAATGGTTTGAACAGAGACAGTCAAGAACAGATTGGAGATACAAGTGGATTCCTAGATTTGGTTCATATGAGATCACAGAATTAGTTTGGTAAGTTAAATCAACTATTTCTTGTACCATTCTCGAAAATTTACATTTAGTGTGTGACAATAATTATCATTCTTTTTGATAATAGACTTATTTACTAGTTAATTTCAACCTAAGTCAGAGTCATTAAGATGGGTCATTCTCACTCAAAGGAACTAGATAGTAATACCAAATCTTCGACTACCGATATAAATGTTATCGCTTCCCTAAATAAAAATTTTGTAAATGTGACTTTAGGCAATACTGTCATAAAAAGTCTCATTGATACAGGGGCGAGCATATCTTGTATTTCCAAATCACTGTTAGATAAGGTTTTACCAGAAGCAGAAATATCATCTTCAGATATAACTTACATTTCTGGTGTAGGGGGTCAAACTGTCAAAGTCGTAGGGAGTACTCTACTCGAATTTCAAATTTCAACCACTAGAATTATTCATAAATTTTACATCTTTAATTATATCCAACACGATTTTATAATAGGTAATGATTTACTTATTGATACAAATGCTGAAATTAATCATAAAAACAAAACTTTGACTTTAAACGAGGGATTAATACATGTCGCATATGCACTCCCAGTGGCACAATAGAAAATGAACAAAAGAGTACTAAGTTAAAAGAACAAAACAGTTCAAAGGAAGATGTATCAGATAAAATACTTAAGTGCCAGGGACATAGAAAACATCAAGTGAGATTTGTCAGGACCATCAAAGACATATCAATTGATCCTAACTCAGAAATATTAATTCCAGCTAAAATATCCAAAATACCTTTAAATGAAATTGTATATATTGAACCCACGTCGAGAATTCAAAAAAAGAAAATTTATTAGGTGGTAAAAGTATTGTAAAAACAAATATTAATAGAGGTTATGTTAGGTTTTTAAATTCCTCTGAGGAACAAATTAAAATTAAAGCTAATACTATAATTGCGAAAGCCCATATCATAAATAAAGATCATATTTTAGACATAGAGCAAGATAAACAAAATCATGATAAATTTACAGTCTCAAATATCCAGTGTCCAAAACATTTATCGGTGGAACTAGCTAAGTCTTTGGGATTCAATTTAGAAAATTCTGATTTATCACAAAAACAGAAGACAAAATTACTAGGCTTCTTAGGTCAATATAGAGATATATTTGCAACAAATCTAACAGAATTAGGCAAAGCAAAAGGGTATATGCACAAAATTATTACAAATAATGCACCACCAATTAGATCACGCCCATATAGACAAAGTACTGAGGCAAAGGGAATTACTGAAAAATTAACCAAGGAAATGTTAGACAATGGTGTAATAGAACCATCTTCTAGCAGTTGGGCATCTCCAATTGTGCTAGTTAAGAAACCAGATGGCAGTCATAGGTTTGCGGTAGACTATAGAAAATTAAACCAAGTCACAGAACCATTACCACTCTTATCAGACACCACAGATCTCATTGCTGCTGCAAACGCTACTATTTATTCCGTAATAGACTTACAATCAGGATTTTGGCAACAGGAATTAGATCCCGAAACAAAGCATAAAACTGCTTTTGTCACGCATCAAGGATCATTTGAATTTAATCGGCTTCCGTTTGGCTTACGTAATTCGCCGGCTGCTTTCCAGATGATGATGAATTCCGTGTTGCGAGAGCTAAATTGGAAAATCACGTTGGTCTACGTGGATGATTTAATCATTTTTAGCCAAAACTTTGAATCGCATTTAAATGACTTACAGCAAATTTTCAACAGACTTCGCGAAGCAAATCTTACAGTAAAACCATCAAAATGTCAATTTGCTAAGAAGAAAGTTAAGTACTTGGGACATATTTTAAGTAAAGAAGGCATTAGCGTTGACGAAGACAAAATACGAGCAGTAACAGAATTTCCAACACCAAAGAATGTGAAGCAGGTACGTAGTTTTTTAGGAACCTGTAACAATTATAGACAATTTATCAAAAATAATTCAAAGATTGCCTCTCCTTTAAATGCTTTACTGCAAAAGGATGCAACATTTCTATGGACAAAAGAATGTGATGTTGCATTCGATGATCTTAAGAAGCATCTAACTTCAGGTCCTATTTTAAAATTTCCAGATTTTAGAAAACAATTTATTATTTTAACAGATGCATCTAATGATTCTATTGGCTTTGTTTTAGGGCAGAAGGATGATCAAAATAGAGAATATGTGGTTGCTTATGGAGGGCGAGCATTACATGGTGCAGAAAAGAAATGGTCAATTTCTGAAAAAGAAGGCTTAGCATTAGTCGAAGCGGTAAAGACATACCGTCCATATATAGTTAACCAAGAATTTCTTGTATTTACTGATCATATTTCTCTCAAATGGTTAAAAAGGGTTTAAGGATAAAACTAGTCGCCTTGGAAGATGGTCTATGCTTTTAGGAGAGTATCGCTTTGACATCCAACATAGAGCAGGCTCTAAGAATGGAAATGCTGATGGTTTGTCAAGAAGAATCTACCCCCCATCAGACAATCCAAATAAGTTCCTTGACGATCAGCCAGTCTATTGTTGTCAGGAGAAAAAGCCAGAAACAATCTACACATTTGAGTATGAGACAGACCGATATGAAGTGCAGCATTCCTCGTGCACCCTCCCACTTGTTGCTGCAGCCATGGATGAAGCTGATGTCCCGGATGATCAAGGTAATCACAACTCTTGTACAATTTTTAACGATCCAAATTTGTGCCACCTGCAACGAAATTGTCAAGATCTATCTGATATCATAATCTTTAAAGAAAGTAATATATTGCCCGATGACGAGAAGATGGCGAAATGTATCAACATTAGGTCCAAAGATTATGAATTAGAAGATGGAATCTTGTTCTATATGCGCAAACTAAAACACAAAGGCCCGAACAAGGAGGAAGATTTCAAAAATTACTGGCAGTACCAAAAGCACTTCAAAATGATGTCTTAATTGCATACCATGACTCAAATTTTGGTGGATGTCATCAAGGCCAAGAGAGATTATTTGAAACCATCAGAATGAAGTACTACTGGCGCAATATGCTCAATGATATTCATCAATATGTCAAGACCTGTGAAGATTGCCAAAGATGTAAGAGAAACTTCCTCTACCTGTTAACGAGATTTTCAGTAGATGGCATATGGATGTATTGGACTTATAATGCAGTGACCACCTTCACTATATAATACTTCTCCACGAATGAGCTATACACCCCCAATCCTAGCTCATCCATATCTACAAATATTACATATGTATCACCTGGGTGCATATTCGAACGCAGAATAGCCCCGAACGTTGGGTGATACACAACCCACCGAATCTACATGTAACCAGAGGCGGATTCAAGGGGGGGCGCGAGGGGCGCGCACCCCCCCTAATTTTCGACAGTGCCCTTTTTTACTGCTGAAAGTGCCTTTTCTCAGACCCAAATATGTCCGTTGCCAACCCGTTGCAGGGATCCCAAATGACTCAAACCATCGATTCAAACACATCAGTCTGGTCTAATTAATGCTTCCACTTTCAAATGAATTCTTGTTGTTTAGCTGACGGTGCCCTAATCCTATAGAGTGACTATAGACAGACATCTTGTGGAATCGGCGGCGTATACACTCATGTCCATCACCGACGCGCATGAGTGCAACTTGATGTTGCATTGTTTCATGTGTGGACAGTACAAAGTACAAGTTACAAGGCTTAAATAGTGAAGTGGCTAGGGAATAGATTCGTCTTTTTTCCCACCATAATGCCTCGCTCGCCCTTGACAATTTTCGAGCCGCATGTTCAACTGGCTTTTTTGCTCGATTTCAAGGCTCTTTTTCAACGATTTCCGAACGTTTACTTAGACGAAAATATCAGCCAAATAGCTCTTGGAATGGCTACAGATGCAAGGAAACGACGGATAATTTTCTTGGGGGACCCCCCCCCCCCAAAAAAATCCCCTCTCAGCGGCGTGCCCCGTCTCCGCGGTCAGTGCCCTCATTTTGCGGCGCCCCCCCTTTTCAAAATTCCTAGATCCGCCCCTGGTAACTACCTTAGCATTATATATACTTGCTTAGGTTGTCTACAATTTGACATAAGGGGAAGTTTACACCAGTAGGCCTACTTGGCGCAATTTGACATGTGGTAATCAATGTATAATTGATGGCTGGGCATGCCAGCTATAGTCACTACTGGGCTGCGGCTATCAACAACTAAAAATGCATGTTTTTTAAATGCTTGACAGCGTCACATTATTTGACCGTTCAAAGTGAAAAGCAAAAATATTTTAAAATTTCGGTAACAAATCAATCCATTTAGTTAAATAAGATACCGTACAATAATATAATAATACAATACGTCGGTGGGGAGTCAAAAGGTTGTATCTGGCATATTTTGCAAAATTCACTTTTTTGCTATTTCAGAATGAGAATTTTCGTGTGCATCTTTTCATCTGGTTGTCGTATTTCTAAGCCAATAAAAATATGTTTTATAGATACTGTTTCAAAATGCCGTATATGGGGTGTTCTAAAAAAAAAAAAATATTAAGAGTGAAAATGTTGTATTTTCTTGAAGAAATCAACTTTCTTTGTGTCTAACCAAAGCATTACAATCAAACGAAATATGGCTAGTATTGGTTTTTTTTATGGTTAAATACCGGTATACGAATTATTGAAATTATTGTTGAGGCTCTGTATACTGTGTGAAACGTATGAAATTGACGCAGGTAAAGCTGAATATTTTCATGAGATACGTCTTTGCTGAATAAAATCGCAAATAACTAGCTTTCACTCCTTGGCTACACATAGATAGCGTATAGCCTACGATTTTGTAAATAAGTATTTGAGAAAAGCTTCAGAAATACGACATTTTACATACGTCATTTTGACGTGATGGTTTTATAAGACATTTTGATTCTTAACCTCTGGGCTAGTTTTGACTCTCCTGGACAATTTCGCAAAATCCAGATACGACCTTTTGACTCCCCACCGACGAATAGTAGATCAAGTATAAATAAAAAATAATAATTGACAGTTGGGTGAGTTCCGTTGTAGGCCTACTGCATGTTTCAACGACATTCACGGTTATCAATATGATTGACTGAACAAGTAAATTGTAATATTCAGCGACAACAATAATGCATACCTCTTTCTTTTTAGAGACATTTGATTATTTTCTTTAAATTTTCACAAATAACTAATCTCTCCTGCACGATCAATCTAACTCTAAACGCTGAAGAATGGGGCCGCTTATATCAACATCAATGTAATGTGCTTGACCGTCTTCGATCTAGCCATAGAATTAAAGATTATCCATCCTGTGCTGATAATTAGAATGATCAGTGCCGAATTAACCATACCGTGGCACATCTGCCCCTTACAGATAACAACTAATGTTTTTTTTTGTTTTTTTGTTTTGTTATTTTTTTTTTTTAACTACATAGGCTATACATTACAACCGAGCGGAATCCCTCACCCATATTCCAGCACCCGGATTCGAAATGAAGTTAACACATATATCTAGCGCCAATAAAAACCTAGATATAAATATCACGAAAATAATTGTTACCTTTATACTAGAAAATAACATTTTAAGACATATTAATGCAAAGTCAATAGACCCCCCCCCCCCCCCGCCAAAAAAAAAAAAATTCCATTAACGTAAACATACTAAAATATCGCACACTAGGCTAACGCTGAGCATGCAGAAAAGGGGTAGGCTACGTCCACGCACCGAAACCAGGTTTGGTGGCAAAATGTTTTTTATTTCACAGAATCAAGGGATTAATAAACTACTAGACTGCAAAATTCGAGAAGCCTCGTATGTTGGCTTTTCGAGATACATTACCGTAAACATTCTAAAATATTGGGGAATCGGGTTAGGGTTGGCTCACTGCGCACAAAATAACTTCTGAGCTAGCTTTTGTGGCTCCGAGATCGACAGATGCATAAGGTATGAACATGCCAAATTTCAGTAACTTTCTATGTTCGCGTATCGAGTTATATCATGGCAAAGTTCTTAGCACCCGGATTCGAGCCGAGGATCATTTCAAAAAACAAAGGGTACACCCTAGCTGCATCACAAAACACCCAAACCAGCTTTGGTGGCAAAATGTTTTTTATTTCACGGAATCAAGGGAAATACAAAACATTTTGCCACAAAAGCTGGTTTGGGTGCTTTTGATGCAGCGTGGGGGTACCCCTTGTTTATTGTACCAACGAACCCCGCCTCGAATCTGTGTGCTAGAAACTTTGCGGTGGTATAACTCGATATGCCAACATAGAAAGTTAATGAAATTTGGCATGTTCATACCTTAGCCATCTGTCGATTTGGCGAATGAAAGATCTTGGAGCCACCAAAGGTAGTTTAGAAGTTATTGTGTGCGCAGTGATCCTACCTTAACCCGATTCCCTCATATTTTTAGTTTGTTTACGGTGATATATCTCGAAAAGCCAACATAGGACGCTTCTGAACTTTTGTATTCTAGTAGTTTATTCATCCCTTGATTCCGTTAGACAAAAAAAATTTTGCCACCAAAGCTGGTTTTGGTGCTTTTTGATGCAGCGTGGGTGTACCCCTTGTTTATTGAATTCACGAACGCCATCGCGAATCCGAGTGCTAGGAAATTTGCGGTGGTATAACTCGATACGCCAACATAGGAAGTTAATGAAATTTGGCAAATTCATACCTATGCATCTGTCGATTTGGTGAAATAAAGATCTTGGAGCCACCAAAGCTAGTTTAGAAGTTATTTTTGTGCGCAGTGAGCCTAGCCTAACCCGATTCCCCAATATTTTAGTATGTCAGTTATATTTACGATCATGAAGAAAACACAACAAAGAACTCCGGTTTAATTACAAACAGACCCGTAGCCAGCTTGCTAGCTTTGGAGGGACAGTGAAGTTTTTAGGGGGGGGGGGGTGGCACACCCGGCCCAGTCAACAGTAGGTGTTTTAGAGCTATGGTGGGCAAATTTTTTTTCGGGGGTGGGGGCAAAACATTTTTTCGGGGGGTTGGGGGCAATATTCTGCTGTGCACTGGTTAAACATAAATTATGCAAGAGCTAAATCTGTCTATTGCGGGTCTTTCTTTAGGCCTGAAATGTTATCTAAATTATTAATTAGACATTAATTAACTTATCCAGACCATAATCAACTCTAGATGGCATCGCTAGCCTGCGATCTTAAGTGGATTGTGAGCCGATCTACTGCCTAACTTTCCTTCTCGATTAAACGATTAATTGGATAATCTAAATTATTAATTAGACATTAATTAACTTATCCAGACCATAATCAACTCTAGATGGCATCGCTAGCCTGCGATCTTAAGTGGATTGTGAGCCGATATACTGCATAACCTTCCTTCTCGATTAAACGATTAATTGGATAATCGAGACTATGCTGTTTATCGTACTGACTTTAATCGTAATGATGACCGAGGCTAGGCAGAAATTTCATTCGCTTAGTTCTCAGTTCATAGTGGATCAATTTGAATGAAATTTTCAGCAAATTGCCTTTACATTATCTAGTTTTAATTATTATCATGAGAAGTGCCAACTCGTTATCGGATCTCCCATAATGTATCTTTAATTGGGCATAATAAAATCGTGAGTCATGACGTAACGTTATGTGAACATATTTATTTGGTCCAATTTGGAGCTCTGTTTAAGGCGTAATGAGTTTGTTACGCAGCTAGCTATTGGTAGTTAATCGGGCTATTGACCAGTCATAATTTGGAACATAAATTTGCTCCCTTTACCGCAGTGTTAAGTGGGATAAGATATAATCAAACGAAGCACCGCGAGGAATATGATAATATCTAAGTGTTCTATAGCTGTTTGAAGACGCCCAATATTTGTATCTATTTTGGAAGACCGCCCGTTCCAGAATTCCAATCATACCGATGTATGGAAGTCTGTTACGGCCATTTTACAACCTCGACGTCTAATCAAGGTCTTGAAGTTTTCTTAGACTTTTAGCTTCCTCGCGTTTGAAAATGCTCGTCTTGTCGCGACCATGGGTTCGATTTCGCTCCCCGGAGTTTCAATTCACACGTGTGTTAACTGGCTTCCGACATAGTGGCACAATACAATTTAGCCATTACCCAAATCTACCCAAAATCACCCGAATTTTCCAATACTCGGACTCAAATCAACGTATCATCACATTTGAACGCTCTTACATTTATATCATTGTTTCTTACAAATTATAGGTTTTATGGACGTAGAGTCAAACTTTCGTGTGCAGTAGGAAAGGTACAATGTATATGTACTGTAACTAACGGACCACGTTCTTTTTAAAACTAAGACATTTTTGTTGATCAAGCAAGCTGGAGCTTTTTATGGATCCGCCCCTGCACTGTATTAAATTAGGGTAAACAGTTACGGTCAAGGTCACATCCAGCAACACAACTGTAGTCCTATATTAATGTCATATTATTTATGCTGTTGTTGTTTTTAAATTAATGTAAATATGTTATTATTATGTTTTTAAATTAATGTAAATATGTTAATATATGGAATGGTCCAGTGAGGGCCCTTTATGGAAATAACAAATTATTATTATTATAAATATCACACGCTATGACGAAGTAAACAAAAACAAGTAAACCAAAGGCATGGACATGCTATAGCATTTTATTTATCAATTGTGGTTTCTATCATTCAGACAGACATTCTACGTATATTCGTACGTTGAAGATTAGGAGGTTCTGGATGCCCGAGACTACAATTGCCAGTAAAATCTTGGCGTATATAAAAACATTCTCGTCGTTAAGAATAGCTCTAACTTCTCCAACGGGTCGACTCAACTTAGCAGCTATAAAATGTAGCCATTGTCAAAATTCATATCGTGGGAATTTTCACCGAAGTTTGAATGAAGTGCATGATGCCACTATCATTCATGAGGTATTTATGAAAAGAGCTAAGAAAAAAGTCACGCCAGCGTTTGTGGAAACGTCGTAATTAAACAATTCGTTTCTTTTTCGCAAGTTTTGCTTAAGGTAAGATTTTATCTTAAAGTTACGACATTTTTGTTAAACTAGCCCCCTCCCGGTTGCGTAAGATGTTTATCTGTAGTACACTGTACAGCCCAACAATTCACTTTTGTGTATACTCCAGTTTAATGACCTAAATTTAGAATAGACACGTTATATTTGATTTATTAGTTCAAGCTAGGGCAATTTTCTCCCGAGTTACTCAAGAGCTTTATCAAGCCCATTTACTGAACATATATTGCTAACTAATCGGAAAGATCGGAAAGACAAGAAAAAGTGACCTATGCACCATATTTTTATATATGCATTCATTTCTATTCGGTGAGTTTGTATCTATATAATTTTATTGGTTGTGAGGCCTTTTAGAGAGTCCCGTTAATTTATCAGTATTGCTGAAGAAGTAAGAATTCTATAAATTATATAATAAGCTATATTTATCAGTATTGCTGGATAATATCAATTCTTTAAATATAGTATAATAGGCTATATTATTTGTATGAATACATCTTCCGCAACTTCCGCCGCACCTTTAAAAAATGAACTTTTAGGACCTATTGTCGTTATCGTAATGAAATATGCATGGACCTCACAACTCTTGTGTAGTTGGTGATTGTTGTGAATAGGTCCACCCAGTGCCGGGTCTAGGGTAGGGGTGTGGGGGCGGGGGCAAAGTGAGACAAATGATTCAGTGTATGTCAATTTCAGCTTTTATTGTACCCTGTCCTAAATATTTTTATAATATTGACTGGGAAGATAAACCACTATAATTGAAAGCTTGGACCCCTCCTTTCATTATCCTTTTGGCTTTTATAAATTGTTTATCGTTATAATAAACAAAAGTTGACACGTAATCGATTATATAGAATGGATTAGAGGCCTACATTTTTATGCATATCCAATTACAGGATTTTCAAGAGGTACCGATATATTGATTGAGCTTTAAAGAAATGAAATGAAATGGGGTTTAACGTCCTACTGTTCTGCTCCGAACTGGGCATACAGTGTGCTATGGTGGAAATTTTGCCCGGGCAGCGGCGCTACGGCCTACTCTTATATCGAATTCTAACTGCCAAGGGATCTTTTACGTGTACGCCAAAGTGTACACGGGACCTCGGTTTTTCGTCACATCCTAACGACTAGACAGCTGTCCTTGTCAGGCCCTCCGTCCTGCATCACTGACAAGGGAAATGAAATGAAATGAAATGAAATGGGGTTTAACGTCCTACTGTTCTGCTCCTAACCTGGGCTAATGAAGACGGGCATATGCCATACAGTGTGCTATGAAATTTTGCCCGGACAGCGGCACTACGGCCTACTCTTATATCGAATTCCAACTGCCAAGGGATCTTTTACGTGCACGCCAATGTGTACACGGGACCTCGGTTTTTTGTCCCTTGTCAGCCCCTCCGTCCTGCATCACTGACAAGGGAGAACCACGCCGGAAAATCTGGATGAACTTTCTCGGCCAATGCAGGGATCGAACACCCGAACTCCAGGCTAGCAAGCTAGCGTCTTACCCACTTAGCCACGTGATCCCCCACTGACAAGGGGGAACCATGCTGGAAAATCTGGATGAACTTTCTCAATCTGATTAAAACACAGATCCAATTTCGTTTCGTTTTTTATAGTTCAAAATTTCGTTTTTACTTGCCTTTACTCACGTGACAGCGTGCTGACATGGGGCCTTGCAATCTGTTTTACAGACCTAATAATGCGACATCCGTCTTTTATCTCTGTCCAAGATGACTGACCTTTAAAAGGTCAGACCGCTGTAGTTCTAAGGGTGACGTCACATCACAATGTTTACCAACAAAGCAAGATGGCATCGATAACGCCAAAAATGATTACTTCTGTGGCTTGTTTGTGTTGTTTTAAAACAAACACGAGCAGGTGAATCAGATTAGACGGTAAAAAAATGTACTTCTGAAAGAATTCAGAGTAAACAAACAGAAAAAAACGTCAAATTGATGGTCACACGTGCGTTGTTTACATCGAACGTAGTAATATGAACTAGTACGGGCAAAATTATATCGTTTAACCCATTTTACGCCTCCGCGTACTATTTTCTGTACCTATTTACGCTAAATATGGAATATTTTTTTATCAAGATATACATCAAACACCTTTATTTATTTTTCTAATACTAAAACAAAATGTTTCAGAATTTAATTTGTCGAAAGAAAAAAGTTAATATTTTGTAGTCATTAAGTCGCATCGATGTCATCCTTATCAGTGATTGTAGCGGCCAAGCGAATATTCACTGCGGATCAGTGTAGGGGCCTTGTCCGCCATGTTAGTTCCGGGGAGTTGACGCTGACGACAGTAACGACCATTAGATCTTTTAAATCGTGTTTTATAATCAATATGCCAGAAAGTTGCTGCTGTTTTGGCTGCTCAAACACCCGAAAAAAGGGTAGTGGAATAGCGTTTCACAGGTTAGATTGATTTATCAACTGTACCTATCAAAAATCGGTCCATTCTTCTACTTCTAGCACTGGGTTAGGGTCAAGCTCATTCCAATGTAAACGTCAATAGGCCTACTCAATAACAATCGAATTAATGTCATTAATTTGATGTGAAGACCTAATCTAAAAGTCATTTTAAAATAAAAGAAACCCTTTACTACTAAATCTTTATAAGAAACTTAAGATATATAATAAATTTTCATGTCATATTATTTTTCTAAACACAAACAAGTTCAGCTGAACAAGCGAAAACAAATTAGACTAGGTGAAGAATGAAATGGGGTTTAACGTCCTAGCGGGATAATGAAGACGGCCATACACCATACAGTGTGCTCTAAGGGGAATTTTGCCCGGACAGCAATTGAATTCCAACTAGCAAGGGTTCTTTACGTGCACGCCAAGGTGTAGGCCTACACGGGACCTCGGTTTTTCGTCCCATCCGAACGAGACGCTGTCTCTTCAATGCTCCCCGAAAACAAACACTCATTACTCAACCGCAACCTCACACAACTAGGCCCTGGGCGCCTACACCCCCCCCCCCCCCCCCGCACACACACAATTTGACACATTTAACACCTTTTTTTAAAAAAATATAATATTAAATTATACAGCCACCATATCTTCTAACTCGTAGGCCTATGTGCCATAGAGTCAACTGGCGGGGTTTCGATTCCCCGGTTGTACGTGACAAGGAGTAGGGTCGCCTGTCCAACCTCGTGGGTTTTCTCCAGGTCCTCTGGTTTACTCTCACTGCTAAAGACCCCTACGCGCAAGCGTATTATTGAAATAAAAAAATTAAACCAGGGCAATTCCACGGTAATGGACGTACATTTTGAACTCACCATATTTTTATTCCTTCCAATATTTTGTAACCACGAATAATTAACTGTTTGAGTTTTATATAGCATTAAAGACATATGATTTCAGTATCAATTGACATATAATTTAATTTATTCATGAACACTGGAAATAAATATTGGCTCTTCAAAGTATAGGTAACGGACATACAGAAATGAACAGTCACCATGAGTTGCCTGCATGAACATAGTTTCAAAACTCTGTGAATTGTCTTGTGGAATTTAAAAGTTTTAATCCTTTTAAGAAAGGGCACTAATACTACATGTGTACTGCATAATCACTTCTCACATTTGGATTCTTGTAACCCAGTAAATTAGAAATTATTGTGGTAACGGACTTACATATTTTCTGGTAACGGATGTAACCCATTACATTAGATATGTAAACTTACAAATAATCGGACTTATAGACAAAAATAATAGTTAACTCATTTGAATTAATGGAGCAGTTACTTTCCTAAAAACATTACTCCTTGAATGAAATATTGTGACCCTAAAATTTTGGCAACGGACGTACATTTTTACCCTAAAATTTTGGTAACGGACGTACATACATCTATGAAACCCTAAGTAATTCAGAGAATTTTGGCAAATGATTTCTTTTTACGGTCATAGTAACAAGAATGAATGATGTTATTAGCTTTAAATATGAGTTTTTGAACAGTTCCATCAAAATATGAATAAGAGAGATAAAATGTAAATATTTGGTAACATGAAATACTGTGAAAAGTAACGGACGTACATCTATGAAAACCCAAGTTATTCTGAGAATTTTTGCAAATCTTTTCTTTTTACAGTCATTATAGTAAGAATGGGTTATTATAGCTTTAGATATGAAGTTTTAAATAATTCCATATAAAAATATGAATGAGAGAAAAAAAAATGTAAATATTTGGTAACGGACGTACATTCTCATAGTGATATTTTTCAATGTTGGTTACCTTCACAAAAATATATTACTTTTATATTTTAATGTTTAAATATTATGTTTATATACATTGTCAGATAATTAACTAATGCCAAATCATTCATTATGAGCCAGAATAATCAAACAAACACAAAGTAAGAAAATACAATAGAATTATAAATTCGACATTTACAACGTAAACCTTGACACAAGACCAAATAAAAAAAAATTGGAAGAGTCTCCACCCAAATTGAGATTTTTCTTCAAAATATGGATTATTTCCCACCATAAGACACTATTTTTGTCCACTTATCAACTAATTAAATTTTTCACCTAATTGTATTACTTTAGCGTGGAATTGCCCACCATATGCCATATGTTAGTCCCGAAATGACCTAGTTTGTGTCGAGTGGACGTTAAACCCCATTTCATTTCATAAATACTTTTTTCATTCTGGAAACATATTTCCTTTATTGTTGTTGTTGTTCTAAAACTATTCATTTCTCTACAGGCCATTAATTTCTCTTCACTTTTTCAGTTCCACAAATTTCTAAAAATAATTAACAAATAAATAAATACCGGTAAATAGAAATACAACATTTTACGCAGGCTATTAATTTTTCTTCACTTTTCATTCCCTAATTTCCTAAAATAAAATAATTTACAAATAAATAAAAATACCGGTAGGCTGCATATAATTCTGCGGGCTATTGATTTCTGTTCACTTTTATTGTTAAAAAAACCCATTCATTTCTCTACACTCTTTATTAATTAGTTCCATAAATTTCTAAAACAATTTAACAAATTTACTGTACAGGAATAATTATTGTGTACATTGCACTAATTTAAAAGATCAATATTTTAATAAAAATTAAAAGAGAAAGCGAAGGTAAGTACAAGTAGGTAGACGCAGAGAAACTGCGGTCGAGATCGCTGACATGTCAAATTAAAATGTTCTATAACCTTTACTGTGGAAAGTGGAGCCCGGAGATAAGTCGGTCCATGGATCTTTATTATTATTTTTATTAAACAATAAAAATTTGGGAGAGAAAATTTAAAAATTTAATATTTGTGCACATTTTAAAACAGTTTGACACAGATTGATTTATGCGATAACATAGTGAACATACGGGTATTTACGTTCATACTCCCCGGAACTAACATGGCGGCCGTCGCTCCATCCCGGCACAAACCTTTAACGTTGTAGTCATCAACTGATAAAACTGATATTAAGGATGGTACCAAACCAGTTGGGGATTGTCTTGTGAACCTCTAAGAAATCCACCTTCGAATTATCCTTTAATTGGATTACCTTAGTTAAACCAGAGAGTGATGGGTCGCTTCCCCTAAGAGTTTGTAACCTTTAGAAAGGGAACTACTGTAACTCTTTTACGGAAGATTGATAGGGTTATCCCCGAATCGGGTCCCGAGAAGGATGATTTGGTTTGTGATTGTTTGATTGATACATTGCTGAAATCTTGTAAGGAAAGCCTAACAGGCCAGCAGTATAATATTGCAGCGACTACCTTACGTTGGTAGAACTGAACTTATATCTCATCGTATTGAAACTGGGAGTCATCCACCGATTTGCCAACCATCCAAATTATCGTCAGGTGTTTTGTCTTACAGTTATCATTGTCATTTTACTGATTGTAAAGGGAGGTTTCGCTCAAAATATTTCTGGAGAAGGCATCTAGCTACACATTTGCCGAAGAACGACAATACAGATGATATTTATGCTAAGTTTGTTGTGGATGACGTTGCAAAGTCTAAAGGTAATACTTCAAAATCTACACCCAAGACTGTTCCGGTAGAAACGGTAACAATCAATTCTGTTGGCTTTTGTCCAGCTTGTGTTGTAGATTAGGAAGCTACCAAACGTTTTGCTTGTTAAATTTCTCAACAGCCAGATGCTCTTTTGTCGAATCAAGAGAAGACTGTTGATCTTGAAATAATGTTACTGTTGATATGTCTGTTAGTCCTAAAGAATCTGTTGCAATTTCGTTAATATTTACGAGTCCCAGGAAGAATAATCCACCTATGAATTCTGATGCAAGGCCTAAAGCTACCAGTGTATCAACATCTCCCTCGCCCTTATGGTCTACTGCTATGTCCAAAACAGATGAGCCATTGGGATTTATCATTAAAGAGTCCATACACAAACCATCAGAGGCTGTTGGAAATGAACGGACCTTTATCGACTTATACCTAGATGGGGACAGGAAGTCACATACATTGATGGTAATGGCAAACTAAAGGGGTTCAGGACAAGGCTACAGTCTTACAGTCTTTGTATTAACGCGCAGATGAAGCTTCTCCACCGCCTTTGAAAAAATTAGAAGAAAAAAGATTACGCTGTAGCGCGAAGTGAACTTTAATGTTTAATCAACGATTATAGTGTTGAACTGATCGTGGTTAATAGTGATATAAAAGTGTGTTGACGGTACACGTTATTTGTATTTGTGCTGTGAAAGGCATTTTGGAGTTTCGTCGTGATGAATATATATATTTAGTATATTGTGAATTTTTTGCTAAATTCTCTGGATACATCACTCCAATTTACCATGGAAAAGAACAAAACCAAATTAAGCTTTTTAGACGTTACGGTATGCCCAGAAGATTCAGGTGTTATGGAGACAGACCTATTTTATAAAAGTACGGATACGCATCAATATCTTAACTTTCATTCGTGCCATCCGTCACACACCAATAGTTATATTTCATATACTTTAGCAAGAAGAGTGTGCACAACAGTGTCGAAAGGTGATTGGAAGCAAACACGCTTAAATGAACTTAAAGAATTTCTTCTGACACAAATGTACCCAATCAAATTGATCAAAGATGCATTCAGAAAGCTTTAAGTCTCAATCAGCAGTCCCCAAGAACACCAAAAGCCATAACTAAACCTGAAAACATCATGAAATTGGTAACGACTTTTTATCCAAGTTATACTATACCAATGGATTTTGTGGAGGCTAACAGGTCGATTCTAGAGAGATGCCCAAAAATGAAGAACATCCTTTGTACAACAAAATTTATTAGCAGTTATAAACAACCGCCGAATAGCCGAAGGATGTTGACATCTTCTAAATTCGATATGTATACAGAAAATAGTTCAACTCCACCGTGTGTTTCAAAATGCGGCGACAAATGGTGAAAATTGTGTGATGATATAATCGAAGAAACCAGTATAACCGTCTCCCCAACTAAAACATTTACGATTAGGCAAAACATGAATTGTCATTCAAAGAAAGTGGTGTACATGATTGTGTGTGCTGGATGAGGTGAACGATATATTGGAAAGACTGACCAATAACTAAGTCGCAGAGTTAATCTCCATCGCTCTCACATCAAAATTCCAGAAAATAGAATGATACCTGTGAGCAAACGTTTGCATGAATGTGGGAAGGGTTGCTTTAAAGTCAGTCCCATCTATAAACTGAATTTTGAAGACACGATTTTGCTTGAAACCAAAGAGCTTCGCTTCAATAAAATGTTCGGAGCAAAACTCAATGCAAAAGGAAATTGAGCAGTCGTGTCCAACTATTAACTTCTTCCCGAATTACTATACATAACGTCGCTATGACGAGGTTGCTTTCCTGTGGCAGAAAATATTAGACAGTGATAAAAAAAACAATTAATAATGATATAGTTGTTCAATTCATACTATTGTTTTATATATATATATATATATTTTGCGAGAGCAATCAGCGATTTTCAACTGTAATGACTATGTTAATTCTTTGAACTGTGATTTTATAACTAATTGTTACAAATGATAAAGCAGTGTGAATAAAATAAAACCAAATACGAACAATCCAAACCATTAGACAAAATTCGAAGTCCTAAAAAAACGGTATAGGCAAAATAGTGTAATAAGGCAAAATAGTGTAATCAGCATATGGACTGTTCACCGTGTACAAAATACACGACAAACATTGGTAACAGGTGTCCGGAAGAGTAAGCTTACCCTGCCTGGCGCCACACCCGCCATAGATGCATCCAAACTATTAGGCGAAATCTCGGTAAAATAGCGTGATTGGCCAATAGACTATCGGTATGCAAAATGCACGTGATGAACAGTGTTAATGATGTAGTAGACAGACATAATCAGGGAGATTGTATACGCGTCAATTAAATATATCTAGAATAATAGCCGAGAGAGACATGTTATATTTACCAATCAAGTCAATATGACGCCCATAAAACTTTTTAAAGGTTTTAATAAGTTTAGTTCGCAAGTATCCCTGTAGTTGAAGCTTAGATGACAAATGCCTCGATCTACTTAAAAAATCAGAATAAAATGAACAAGCTCTCGCGTAACGAACTAGTTGAGACACAAACACTCCATAAGCTGGTGATATTGGAATGTTACTACTAATAAATGGAAAGTTAACAATCGGAAAGTCAAAGTCATCACGTTTATCGTACAATTTAACACTAAGTTTATGGCAATTGTCAAAATCGAGACGCAGATCCAAGTAGGAAGCGTAATTGTCACTGTCAGTAGTGTTTTTAATTTCGAGCTCATCAGGATATATGAATTCTACATAATCACTAAATTTTGGATTATTCAGTGATAGAACATCATCGATATATCGATAAGTGAAATTAAAATGTCTGACTAATTGTTTATTTGATTTTACGAGTGCCTGTATGTAATCGGCTTCGTAGGAATAGAGAAACAAATCAGCATACAAAGGTGCACAGTTGGTGCCCATGGGGATACCGACCACTTGCTGATAAATTTCCCCACCAAATTCAACAAAGATATTATCAATTAAAAAATCCAACATCTGAATTATCTTGTTAGCGGTTCTTAACAAAATATGTGGAGTTGTAATTAACAACTAAATATTGATATCTAACATTTCCCGATTTAGATGAAAAGACACTGTGAATAATGTCTTTTAACCGGGCTTTTAATTTACTATGGGGAATTTTAGTGTACAAAGTAGAAAAGTCAAACGTTTGTATAGATGAGATTGAAGCAAGTGATCTAGATTGTAAACCATCAAGTAATTCTTTTTTAATATCCACATTTGATTAAAACCACTACGAGAGTATATTTTGTCACAGTATTTTTGAATACCCTCTTTCACTGCCGTTAGTATAGATGTCAATACTTTTGAAAGTGGTTTTGTGGAACAACGGGATGAACCTGCTATAAAACGTTGCTTGTAGGGCTTTTTATGTAGTTTAGGTATCCAATATAACAAGGGCAGATCTGTATAGGTATCTCCAAATGGAGTACCAAATGAAGTGAGTACAGATCTGTGATTGGATATAATTTCATCCTTACTGAGAACTGATATCGCGAAAACGTCACGTTTGCGAATTAAAACGTTGGACAATATGTCGCGTGTTTGAGTAAAAGAGACTTGAACTGTGTTTTAATGATTTGACATTTTGAACTTTAAAAGTTTATTCCAGTTATCTGTGTTTTAAAATGTTCAGTTGGTTAATAATGTTGAATATTTCGATCGAGGACGATCGATTTTCCGAGTCATGGGTTGTGTTACTGGTAGCCGTAGCTATCTTATTTGTATTGCGTTTTTCGGAAAAGCACTCCGTAGTTCTATATTCACCCGAGCTGTGAATTTATGAGACCAAGTTTTTCTAGACCAGCTTTTTGCACAGATTCCGAATTTGGATGGTGATCATGCGTTTGAAGGGGTGTTTTCGAGATATTTTTGTGGACAAAATCAAAATCGACCTTAAGAGTGGCTTCTCGTTAGATTTTTCGACCTTAGCTGGTTCTGTGGGAAAAAGAATATCATGTATTACACGTGATAGGAAATTTACGATTGCATCATTTGTCTATACTTATTTACATCATATTTGACCAATTAGATAATTGAAGGTCCAAAACCCAAAGCTGCAAAACTATCGTACTTGTGAGAATTCGTCAGACAGCAGCTTGATTCTGGAAGGGAAAAGATGTAGCAATTTCTATATCAGCAGACTCGCCGCAGCGAGTTTGGCTGGATGGGGTTTGAGAGAATGACTTTACTGTTAATGTACTATACTTGTATCTACATGTATGTATCTGGCTATGATATATAAAATGTAAAAACGAACTGTCGCATTGTTATTCCTGGTAAGACAAACGTCTTAACTAATTGAGAAAACAGTAAGAAGTAAATACACATCGTGAAGGGGAAGCAAAGACGACAGGTGAAAATACTAGACGATCACAAGGATACTAAGATATGTAGTAAGAAAAGATGCATGGGTCATACGTGGGTTGTGGCGACCGGATTTGGTTCCCCCGCTCTCCACGTCTGACAGACAAAACACAGTAAATAAGAGACATGTATCGATATCACTGTAATTTATTCTTTGTCTTCATCAGAAATAAGAGACATGTATAGATATCACTGTACTTTATTCTTTGTCTTCACCAGAAATGTAAATCAAAAACACAGTAAATAAGAGACATGTATAGATATCACTGTAATTTATTCTTTGTCTTCATCAGAAGATTCAAAATCAAAGTTCACAATATGAGCGGGATAACACATTCCATTATGTATGAATGCAAATTGGGCTTGGCTAGATTGCGTGGACTGTCGACCGAACACCCACCCAATCATTTGTTCTGTGATGGTGTTCATTTCAATGATGTTAGTTTATAAAGTTGTTTAAAATACAGATGTGGCGTCATCCTTATGTACCAAGCGTATTAGTTGAAATTTTGCACGCTAAGACATTGCGTAATATATTGAAACAACAGCTCGGGACTAGGTACCTCGTGTTGTTTCAATATTTTACTTAATATCTCGCCCTAGACCATTAAACCACACATAATAGGTGTTATCGGGGAGCCATAGTACGCATGTTAGCTTAGTTAGCCATCTACTGAATAAATAAATGGCCTTTTCAATGTCAATTAATATGTCTTCTATAATCTATCTAGTCTGGGGGTAAAGGTTAGACAGGAAGACAAATAGACATTGCAGTTAACGGGAGGCGTGCTTACTCGAGCAACTGATGTGGTGTTTAAAAATAAACATGACTCTCTTTAGATATGCAATTTCCGAGAAATTTAAAGTTATCTGAAACGTATGATTTAGTGTTAGTGTGTGAAGTGATTGATTCCAGTGTTATTATAATATGTGCGGGTAATATTCATTACTATGATGTTATACATTGTTATTTTAACGCCAGTGAGCAGATAATGTACAAAGAGGGTACAGTTTTAAAAAAAAGGTAACAGATACAGGTTTTTAGTCTTTATACTATCCGTTGACCGAAACTAATCGGTTTTATCAAATTCTACGGAGCTCGACCAAGAGCAAAAATGAACAAAAATATCCCGTGCGTTTAGCTTCTTGTTCACTTGCTATTTTTATTTGTCTTTAAGCTATGACGCTTTAAAACCCAAATATAATTCTAGTTAAATGGGCATTATGTCAGTTCTCACTATAATAGTTAAAACCTAGAAAATGTAAAGGGAATTTGCTGAAAGTTTCAGCCAAATTGATCCACTCTGAACCGAGATATTAGCTTTTGAATTGTAGGCCTAACCTCGATCATCATTACTAAAGTCGGTACGATAATAAAAAAAATAGTCTCGATTATCCATTTTTGGATTAAATCATCAAATGAGCATTGAGCAGCAAATATCGCAGGCTAGCGATGACATCGAGCGTTGATTATGGTCTGGATAAGTTAATTAATGTCTAATTAATAATTTAGATAACATTTTAGGCCAAAAGAAAGACCTGCAATAGGCAGATTTAGCTCTTGCATAATGCCTGTTTAATAACTGCAAGCTTTACTGTGAATGTTAAAGGAACAGTCTCAAAGAAAACAGGAAACCTATTGATATTCAAAGTTATGTGACCTTCTGTTCCGGAATTACTCTGTCAGTGCGATAGATGCTATAGTTTTAACGGATATTATTCAGGGCTGTCGGTAATTTTTCACGGTTGATTAGCAGCACTGCTAATCAAAAAGTCAAATTTTGCCAAATTTGATTAGCAAATTTAAAAATTGATTAGCAGGTTTTCAGTTTCAACATAAAACACCTAAATAACAAGATATTACTTTAGTTCATAACAAATATGATTAGATTCCATTCTTACTAATCTTAGATTTTTTTACGACTGCCACAAGTACTTGTGACAGTTTGTGAATGTGATGTAGACATTTAGTTAGGTCTTATGTCTGAAGCCAATTCTTAACAGTGACTTCCGAAGCCCCAATCATTTTAATTGTTATTTTTTGTACGTTAGAAATCTTCGTTAGAAAACAATTTCGTCTGCTTTTTATCGTGTATTGCTTTTTTTGTTCAATCGGGCGCACCTAGATTGACTAGACACACGTGATATTTTACGGGAATTTTTACTTTGATTTATCATTTTACAATACGTTAACATTTATTTTTTTATATTTTATTTACAATACGTAGAGGATACACTGGATTTATTTCTTTCAAAATATCATATAATTTCTTGATGTCTTGCAACGTGAGTGGTACTACGTGATTCCCTGTTTCCGGTTTAATAGTCCCTATTCATAGAGTTATGTCCCTGTATTATATAGTACCGTATAATGAATTGTGTCTGGGTAGTTCGTGAAGAAAATGTCATACGGAGAATTCAGTTTTGTTTATAAAATTTTATTCAACATTTTATACTCGTTGAAATTGTTGAGAAAGCTTTCTAGTCTTCAAATGTGGATTATCCTTGTGTCAATATCCAAAATGACAGGCATATTAATGATTCGCAGTTACTGCGAATCAAAAACTTTAGATTTTAATTTTTGATTAGCAACGGACAAAATATGTATCGCAAATTGCGCTGCGATACTGGTTGTCGGCAGCCCTGATATTATTATACGCGATGTAATTTATTGGGAAAATGGCAGCAGGAACCCTATCGATTTTACTTGATCCCATCTATCTCTTTCAAAATGAGGGCGTAAATTAAATGGTACGACTGTCCGTTCCGTACATACCTCTCGTTTACCGAAAACCTTGTGAAGACGATAGAGGCAAAAGTTTTGAACTATTTTTTGTTAAGTTTGGTGTGACGTATTAAGGTTATGAGAGGACGAACCCTATTGCAAAATGTGATCGTAAATTGCATGACAACCGCTTTTTTCACTTTTTATACGCCCACATTAAAATGTGGTTGTATATTGTCGTCGCCCCCGCCCGTCCGTTCAGCGTCCACAATTGCTTATGGACGCTCTAGGGCTAAAGTTAATATCTGATTGACTTTAAATTTATACACAGTGTTTAAAGTCATGAGACGAAGAGGCCTATTGATTTTCAGCATATCCGATAATTACTGCCAGTGTTATGGCACTTGATCACTTCAAAAAATCGTGTGGATGCTCTAGAGGCCAAAGTTAATATCCGATTGACTTTAAATTTATACACAATATTTAAAGTAGCTAAGTCTCTAACTCAATATCATCCAAAATCTTCAACATTGAAAACACAAATTTTTTGTCAATTTAAATCAACATTGATGCTGTGATCTTACCGGAAAAAGATGGGCTTCTGATATCCAATATTTAAGACAAAATATACATTTTACCATTGGTACACGAATCGTGTACCATAATGCGTTTCAGCCCCAGTTCTAGCAAGAGACTAGAGGAACGAGGCTAGACATATTGCACCAAACCAAACGGCGGATGTAGACTGGAATAACCAGGCGCTAGAAATTTGCATTCGATTGAGACTGCTGGCTTATTTCGCGGAACATAACTGATTTGAAATTAGACTAAAAACGGAAATCATTGAATGTATATCAGTTTATATACATTCATATTACAATATTATATGAGTTGCGACCCACTTGTGTCAATTTCTAGGTCCCAAATGTTAGCGATTTAGCACCTTTAAGGTCTTGCGACGAACAAGTATATAGATTTTCAATGAAGTTTGGTAACTCGAACAGCTAATTTCATGATATTAAATGTTTCGTATACTAAACGTTAGCATGGGGCAGAACTTTATAAATACCAAACAAATTTTAATAATTTTCTGATAATTGCTTAATGAGTTGTTACTCTTAATTGGATTTTAGTGTATTATAAATATAAATGTTTCATTCCCGAAAAAAGTAAAAATATGTGATAACTCTTGTTGGGCGTATGTTTCGTTGCCTGGAAACCTAACTTTTTACAAATTTGTGTGAAGTATTGTGGTCATGGGAGGACCTTCCTTTGGCGAAAACCATTTGAACACGATAGTGGCTACAGTTTTTAACGGATGTTTTTCAGATATGGTGTAAAGCATTAGGATCATGAGAGAACAAATCCTACCTATATTTGGCTTTCTTCGAGTTACCTCCCCTTTGTCGAAAACTTTGTGGATAGGATAGAGGCTCTAGTTTTTAACGGATTTTTTTTTCAAATTTGACGTGAAGCATTGGTGTTATAAGAAGGTCAACCTTTTGATGTTCAGCGTTCCGTGGTTGCCGAAAATCTTGTTTACGCGATATAGGCCACCGTTTTAAGCACTGGGGTCAGGACAGGACGAACCCTATCGATATCGAGCATTCCACAACCGTGTGTTCTGTAATTACCCGATTTCCGCCACCCCCTTTGCCGAAAACACCCCACAGTTGTCCGAAGACCCCGTGAACACACGATAAGCGAGATTTCTTGAAAGCATAAGTTTTCTACTGCTATCGAGACAAAATTTCAATTATCTGTAGTACAATTCGCAGGTTGTCATTTTTTTTATCACACGATGATGTTTTTTATGTTTTATTTATAATACTATACGTTATTATCTGTACTGCAAAATCGGCAAGTGATTATCAATTTGTGTACGAGAGTCTTATATATATAGGTATCGGGTTTGGGAATAATGTAGATACTTATTATTTTGATAAAAATGGGTTTTATTCATGGGTGAGTGGATATTCTATCAGTAGATTTACAGGCTGTTTATATTTGGGCTACGGTAACAGATTAAGTATATCAAGCTCGTGTGTGTGTGTGTGGGTGCGTGTGTGTGTGTGTGTGTGGTTGGACGGCTTATTTAGAAAAGACATATTTGTTTACCTCACCATCCCATCGCCGAAAAAAAAAGCAATTTTCCCTCTCATCTTCAAAAGGACGTTCATTTGAGCACCCTCGTGGATTTGACCCTGTTGATTAATATATTTTATTAACGTTTTGTTATTATTAGCTTTTTAAAACTTTTACATTTGTTGTTTATTGCAGATAATGGTGGAAGGAATCGCTTTCCAAAATTGGGTTTTCATCCTAATTATGCTTCAAACAACTCATAGTGAACACATAGATTGCCGGCAAAGAGCAGATTTGAGGTATAATGGAACAGCAATTGATTGTTCACACACGGGTATCCTAAGGGTCCCCGACAAACTTCCTGTAAACACCACAACTCTAGATCTAACGTTTAATAATATAACAATTCTATATAACAATAATTTCTTACATCTAGTTAATCTGCGATATCTTGATGTTAGTTTTAATCCTATCCATACTTTACAGTCATCATCATTTAACGGATTATCATCATTGTTGATATTGGAATTTAATGGACATGTGTTGGATTATAGTGAAACTTCCATGCCAGTTAATGTTTTTAAACCCCTTCAATCACTTACCAACCTAAGTATGAGATCAGATGTTTCACGGTTTCCTCTAAGACAATTTGATTTACCTGACCGGGTTTTTGGATCACTCACAAATTTAAGACATTTAAATATTGACACCGGCTCTAAAACCGTATTCAAATCTGGTTTTTCAAATTTGACTGAACTCCGGTATTTGGTTATAGGTGATACGCTAGTTCACGGTACTTCATTTGCGTGTGGACTTGGAACCTTAACTAACGAAACCCTTAAAGGTCTCTTGAAAACACAGATAACATATCTACAATTAAATAGCTGCAATTTGCAAATATTCCATCGTGATTCACTTCAGTATTTGACTAACTTAACAGATTTCATTATGCAAAGCACATCATTAATGAAAGGAGGTTTGCAGGATGTTTTCCAAGCCTTGAGTGTGTATCGAGATAAGACCATGTCAACTGTTTCCATTACCAATTTTGAGTCCGATAGCAATGATATCGGAACAGCGTCTTCAATTTCTGTAAAAACCGTATACCGTATATGTGTTAGCCATATTGATTTAAGTTCAAGTTCCATAATATATATAGATTTTGAAGGAGTACCCCCGTTTAATTGTCCCCTAATGAAATGCATGAAATCTATCAAACTAAGGCATAACAAAATTACCCTTGGTAGTCTACATAAAATATGGTTTCTTTTCGTCCGACTTTTTTCAAACCTAGAAACGATTGACATATCTCTACAGAGGAAATTTTCTGTTGATGATCCGACATCGGTACATCGGCCGGGCCATACACATCTTCCCATTGGGATACCAGTCTTACTTCCCCCAAAAATCAAATCAATAAATGTTGCTGGCATATCTGCACACACCGGACCTTTGTTCGATATTTATTTTTTGAATGGAAACAAACTGCAGTCAATAAATGTCTCCTACTCTGGCTTCTCAGATTTTAACCATACAATTATAGGCCTTAAAAATCTGGAAATTTTGGATTTCAGTCACAATGACATGAGCACCACCAGTGAAACGTTTTTTGATACATTTCCAAAACTGAAACAATTACGTTTAAACTGCGTACAATTTGATAGTAACTTTCTATCACAACATGGTAAAAGACTGTTTAGTCCTTTAAAAAATCTAGAAAGCCTTGATTTATCAGACAATGGCCTGGTGTTTTTACCATATGATATATTCAGCTCTTTTGTTACATTAGAAGTTGTTAATCTGGCGTTTAATAACTTGATCACAATACCAGATTTAACATCTCTTGATAAACTGGATTTTATAGATCTGAGTCACAACTCATTTACAACACTTGAAAATAAATACAGACTGATGTTTGATATAACAGCAGAAAATAATAATGAGTTCCATTTGTCACTTTGGGGAAACACCTTCTCCTGTATTTGTGAATCGACTGGGTTTTTAATTTGGTTACAAGAAACCAGTGTTAAGTTAGATGGTGGTAATTATTCTTGCATGGACTTTACCGGGAAGATGAGCTACACTAAAGTACTTCAAACCCAGTGGAAAGCGTTTCAGAGACACTGTGTTTCAGGATTTTGGTTAAATATGGCTATGGGTGGAGCAAGTGTGGTTGTTGTTACTCTAATTACAACTTTTGTTTTCATCAAAAATAAGATGAAGCTAAAATTAATACTTTTAAGAATGATCGGACAAAATATTTATCCCAAGAAGCGGAATGAATTTCTGTATGACGCCTATATAATCTACACTGATTCTATTTACAGTTGGGTTTGTAACGAACTAAGAACTGAACTAGAAACCAATCGTAAAATAAAATTAAACATACGTGACAGAGATCATTTACCCGGTGGTTCTCACGCAGATGATATATTAGAAGCTGTTAGAGACAGTTGGAAAATAATTTTAATTTTAACCGAAGATTTCCTGAAAAGTGATCTGGCATATTTTACAATGTGTAACTGTTTGTCAGCTATGACACTTACAACACCACAACGATTAATCATTGTAATCGATCATCAAATGACAATACCTACTAATATCGATTTCGTGTTGGAAGCTGTTTCACAAAGAAATATTATTACTGCTGACATTGAAACGGCAAATACATGTTTTAATTACTCCAGGTTGGCCGATATAATCGTGTATGAAGAAACGGCACAATAATTATTTTGTAACCCAGGATAGCCTTAATGCCCTTTTTAATGGCCCTGTTTAGTAAGTGTTGATTCGTATAACTTTTAATAAACATTTACGAAACGAAGGGAAAATAATCTCCAATTTTAGTTTTCACAAGTTTCAACATCATGTTTAAACATACATTATGCAAGAGCTAAATCTGCATATTGCAGGTATTTCTTTAGACCTGGAATATTATCAAAATTATTAATTAGACATTAATTAACTTATCCAGACCATAATCAACTCGTGATGTCATCGCTAGCCTGCGATATTTACTGGATTGGAACCCGATCTGCTGCTCAACACTCATTGATGATTAAATAAAAAAATGGATAATCCAGACTTTGTTTTTTTTATCGTATCGACTTTAGTAATGATGATCTAGACTAGGCCTAAAATTTAACTGCTAATATCTCGGTTCAGAGTGGAGCAATGTGACTGAAATTGTCAGCATATTCTCTTATGTTATCTATTTTCTAATTATTATAGCGAGACCGGTCAGATTATCCACTCTCCCATAATGCCCCTTTAACAGGGATGAGATTACATGAAATGCAAAGTCGACAAAAAAAATCGAAAACAATATTGCGAAAAGTAAGTAAAAAAATAGTGACCGTCATTCAGATAACTATTATTTCAAATGACAATGGATGGCAACTGACTTTCGTATGTAGTCAAATGGAATCATTTTTGTGCATTAAAACAATATTCTATTATCTGATTCGTATCTTATTCGTAAGTTTTTCTTTAAGTGAGTTCTTCTCTTAAAGTTGCGAACTTTTGTTAAACTGTCAACAGACCAACTATGCAGCTTACCGACTTCTTGTCTTCCTTTTTTACACTGCTCGGTCTATTTGTATCGATTGTGATTAGCTATATGACTCCAAAATCTAAATTAATTCTGAAAGAATTGATCAGAAATCCGGGAAATTCAATGACTGTTTTCGTCTCACGAAAATAAAACAATATAAACGTCCACAAGATTCTGCAAAGTGAATATGGAGTTAACATACAAAGAATTTATCAGAATTCATGAAAATTCTAATCTAGTCACATGGAAAACCACAATATTTTCCTATTTTAAACTGTTCGATCTAATTACACTGTGCACTTGATGCTCGCCAGATATAATTTTGTGTTTATGTTCCTTACCAGACTCCATAGTTTTTTTTATTATTTTTGTAGCTATGCAAGATAAATGAAATGAAATGAAATGGGATTTAACGTTTTACTCTTATTTTTATTATTAATGTAACTATGCATGTTTTGCATTTTTCGGAAAATATCAAATTTCTGACGGCTTAATACACGCGAATGTGTACTCCGATTGATTATTTAATATAGAAAACAAAAACCGTTAATAAATGAAATGAAATGAAATTTAACATGCTACTGTTCTGCTCCGACTGGGCTAATGAAATGAAATGAAATGGGGTTTAATGTCCCACTGTTCTGCTCCTACTAGGCTAATGAAGACGGGTATATGGTATGCAAGGGAAATAAGGGAAATTTTGCTCGGACAGCGGCGCTATGACCTACTCTTATTTCGAATTTCAGCTGTCAAGGGTTCCTTTAAGTGCACGCCAATGTGTACACGGGACCTCGGTTTTTCGTCCCATCCGAACGACCATATGTTGTCCCGTGCTAGGCCCTCCGTCCTACACAACTGGCAAGAGGGAACGGCGTCAGAATCCAGATAAACTTTCTCGGCCGACAATTAAACAACTTTAACCCTTTGAGATTCGACTTTTACAATATTGCAACGGATTCCTATCGGGGCCCGTGGCAGGGCATTGAGGGTGCTGGGATAAGCATTTCGGCAAGGGAGGTGAGGGGGGGGGGCGGTCTGTCCCCCCCCCCCGTCTCGAAATTGTTTGAAAGATACATGGCGTATATCTGGGATAACTGGATGAAACTGTGCTAATGAAGACGGGCATACGCCATACAGTGTGCTATGAGGGAAATTTTGCCCGGGCAGCGGCACTACGGCCTACTACGGCCTCTTATATCGAATTCCAACTGCCAAGGGATCATTTACGTGCACACCAATGTGTACACGGGACCTTGTTTTTTCGTCCCATCCGAACGACTAGACAGCTGTCCTTGTAAGGCCCTCCATCCTGCATCACTGACAAGGGGGAAACCACGCCGGAAAATCTGAATAAACTTTCTCGGCCAATGCAGGGATCGAACACTCGACCTCCAGGCTAGCGAGCCAGCGTCTTACCCACTTAGCCACGTGATCCCCGGGATAACTGGGGATCACTTTGTTCAAACCCAGAAACTGATATTTAACACAGCAGCATATACCAAATACGTGTACTACGTTTTAGTTTTACTGATGTAATAACAATCAGATGTACACGATTTTGACAGGAAACTTTAAGGAAGACGAAAGTAAAAGTTTTACTTTATGTTTAGTTTAGCCTACCTAGAGCGATTGATAACCAGAGCGGATACCATAACGTTGACTAGAACCTCAAACGGAACGAGGGGGGGGGGGCAGGACCCCATGGCACGAGGGTCCGACAGGTTGCTTTCAGTTTAAATTCACCAAATTTTCAAAATTAAGTCGACTGCCGGAATCCGATTCTAATCCTATCCATGCCACTAGGTACATGTACCCACAATCAGAAAAGTCACTGGTATTCTTCCACTTGTGGATCAAGTAACAGTGTATTTTTTTTTTTAATAATTTATAATAGTAGGCACCCTTTATACCAGCATTATAAAATTTCTACCTGGATCTATAATATAGAGTCGGATTTGCAGTATATTCTAAGATTTTTTATGGTGGTTGGATTGGACGATAGTATTATTATAAATCAGCTTTTTTTGTAATTTGGAATGTATGGTTAGTAATCAACTTAAATTTGAAATCAATCTGATTAAAAGACAGATCCTATTTCGTTTCGTTTTCATACTTCAAAATTTCGTTTTACTTGTCTTTACTACACTAGAATCTGGAAGAGTTGTATTGACTTGTTCTAAATGATGTGAGCTATTAGCCAATGAAACGGTCTGTTACGGCGAGCTTTAGGCGTGTTTTGCACGGAACTGTGGGTAATCCACTAGTAACATCAATGCTGATTAGTTAATCAAATGTCTGACGTCTTAGGGTCAAAAGCCGCGGCCTATCGCTACAACCGGTCACCGAAAGTATAAAAAAACGAAAACAAGTATAGATCTGTATTTTATTCAGGTTGATTTTAAATAATTATATATTTTGACTTATGACCTCTGATAATTGCTTCTAAGAAGTCCATTTTCTCTGAGTAACATAACAGCTAATTCAAGCCCTTTTACTAAACAGATTGGTCGGTTAAAGGATAAAAGAAAGATTGGGGAACTTCCTTTTTGTAGCGACTGAGCGAATGTTTACTGCTGATCTTTGAGATTGTGGCTTAGAAAATAAACAAAGGGGTAGGAGTTCTGAACGTCTTGCCCTCCTTTCGCCACTCCTCTCCTTTCTTTCACGTTGATGCTTTAAAGGGACATTATGGGAGATTAGATAAAAAGATGGCAGTTCTCGCTATAATAGTTAAAATATAAATAACGTAAACAGAATATGTAGAAAATGTCAGTCAAATTGCTCTACTCTGAACCGAGATATTAGCGATTGAATTTTGGGCCTAGCCCCGATCATCATTACTAAAGTCGGTTCGATAAAAGAACAAAGTCTCGATTATCCATTTATATGTTTAATTATCTTTTTAAAAGAATGTATTCCAATGCTCTAAATATCGCAGGCTAGCGATGGCATTGAGAATTGATTATGGTCTGGATAAGTTAATTAATGTCTAATTAATAATTGAGATAACATTTCAGGCCTAAAGAAAGGCCTGCAATAGGCAGATTTAACTCTTGCATAATGTATGTTTAAGTATAGTCAGATCGATATATCGTTATAACATGCCATAGCTGAGGTATACTCGGTTATAGTCTACCCACATGCATATCCACTTCAGTTTCCCTATTATTGGATTCTGTCGTCATCTTACATTGCATGTACAAAATGAAAAACCAATCCATCGATCCACTGTGTTCTTATTTTATAAGTGACTTAAACATACATTATGCAAGAGCTAAATCTGCCTAGGCTTAAAATGTTATCTATTAGACATTAATTAACTTATTCCGGCCATAATCAACGCCCCATGCCATCGTTACCCTGCGATATTTATTGGATTTGAATACATTTTGTGATGGATGATTTAACGCCAAAATAGATAATTGAGACTTTGTTTTTTATCGTACCGACTTTAGTAATGATGATAGAAGGCTAGGCCTAAAATTCAATTGCAAATATCTCAGTTCAGTGTGGAGCAATTTGACTGGAAGTTTTTACCTCATCTATTTTTTAACTATTATAGCGAGAACTGTCATCTCTTTATCTAATCTCCAATAATGTCCCCTTAAATAAATACAATTACTTTGTATCTTAAACTGCTTGAACTTTGACTATTTAAACTGAAAAGTGGTATTAGGTGCTGTAGAAAGTGTAAGCATGTTTTGCCTTTGGCACGGCACTCGTCGCCATATATAACTCCTTAATTAGTATGGACCTCGTGTGACTAGTTATTATCTAGCGTACACTTGTCATTATCTGACGTACAATATTTAACGCTCGCTACAATTCTTTTGTTTGCTTTGTCCCTAACCGGGATCCATAAAATTCGGACGATACATATCTATTTTCTGTCTTGTCCGCAGGTTTATCTTGTAGATATTTGTTTTCCGTGTAGTGCGGTCCCCCTGCACTTACTATCAGATAATTTAGAAAGTGTGAACATGTGGTTTATGATATACAAAACACGGTTTGTCATTTTCATCATATGATGATGTTTCATGTAGAATGTACATAATCAAATGTGTGTGTGTGAGTAATTTAGAACAAAACACATAATGTTTAGCGCCGAGCGGTGCGAGCTCAAGTTGAAAAAGGGCAAGTTTCAGCGATAACTGCGACACCATCATAGATTCGCCACTGAATATAGCATTTCATCAATCCAGCTTACTTCGTTTTCTCAGTTTATTTTTGATTAACGTTTTTATTATAGCTTTTTCCATTCTAGATGTTTAAGAATTACTTTTATTTTGTCAATAAAATAATTTGAAAAAACATTTGCCAATAGAAACACTACAATCAGAGTCTGGAAGATCCAGCAAACTATGTAATGACTTTATAAGGCTGTTTAAATGTTGTATATGTCTTTTGTATTTTCTAAATTGTCCTTGATTTGATAAGGGATGAATTTACGTGTTATAATTAAAATAATTTATTTCATTTCTAGATTTGAAGATAATTGGCGATGGATTTCAAGTTTCGTTTCCGCTAAGAGCTTCGACAGTAATGTGTCATGACTTACATTCGTGTGCTTCGTCATTAAATCATTTCCTGTTTGGTCAGAGAGTAATGTTATTTCGGAAAGATAGGGTATGATTTTAGAAAAGTGTTGAATTTATAGACGTATTTTCCTGTCGACACAATTTTCTTTCTTTCTTCCTAGCAGCGAGGAACTGATTATACTTTTCTTAAATTAATTCTTTATTGTCAATGTTTTAAAGATCTGGAAGAACACAAAAATGGTCAGATATACTCTTGTTCTCAACATACAAATTTTCGATAATACTATCATATTTTGTAGTGTGTATGCAGTGTTGCTTTTATTTAAATATTTTAAGAATTTATAACATAATAACGAACCATGTCCAACTTTGCATGAAGTTAAAACAATGTCATACTATATTACGATCATCTCTATAAACTGATTGAATCTCACAATCCTCAACATTTCTCAAATAAAATGTTTGAAAACTGTTTCTCAAATTGATTGACCGCCAAAATAACAGAACGTTATAAAGAGATATGAATTATAAAAGAATATTGAGCTTAGATTTCTAAATTGATATACATACCTAACAATTAGTACGATTTAAGGCGGATTAATTAGTCTGACTTGCATAGGCTTATTACTGGTTTAAGCTTAGCAGGTTTTTTTTTTCCTGCTTTATTCGGTACCCTCCCATTTCGACTACATAACAACAGATTATACGGTCTAGTGGTTTTATTATCCCTACTTATATACACTCTCTATAGCTAAAATAGATTCTTCCATGAAAATACACCATTTCGACTACAGCTTATAACAAAAGTAATTTATATATAGATAGAAAGCAATGATTAAAAAGTAATTCATTTAGACAGAAGCCCCCCCCCCCCGCCACCAATTAAAAGGTAATTTATAAATAGATAGAAACACAAAACACAGATTAAAAAGTAATTTACATAAAAATCATATTTTATGGCACTAGTAGTCCAAATAATCAGTGGAACGATACAATGCTAATAAGCTGGCATAATAAAATTTGTAGTCGAAATGGGGTGCAGTCGAAATGAGAGTGAACACTTTATTCGGCACACATGTTATTTCATTATTTCAGCTAATTTTTTTCCTTTAACATACATATATATAAGGTTTTATATTTCTTATATATATATATTTTAAAATTGTTTTGGTTTCTAACCATAACCATCAACTTATTTGAATTTTACCAGTTCATGCAAAAAAAAAAAAAAAAAAAAAAAATATTTCATTTTATTACTTTCTATTTAGGATCATGTTTAGACTTAAAAAAATAAGCAAAGTTGAATCCTCTATAGAGGTACATGTCCTCAAAGATAAGTGCTAATTAGCATTCAGTTATTTAATCAGTCAGTTGGATGAAAAGACAATTAGATAGTCCTACAGGTTAATCTGAGGGTGACAAGTAGGAAACCATACAAATGCATCCTACTATCTCATCATTTTATGGTTTCAGTTTAACAGTCATGTGGAATAATTTCCCATGTATATAGACAAATAAATTGGATTGCTTGTGAATTTTATCTAGTGAACTATATTTTCAATCTATTTTTCAAAGTTTTGAAGTTACAACAATAGTTTTTGTTATGCACTACCCCTCGTTTAAAAATTTATTTTTGCCTTGATGTGATATTTCATAGAAATAACAATTCATACAAAAAATATATTATGTAATGAAATTTCATTTCTTTATGGCAGAAAAATAAGTTATTTTTAATGTTTATAAAAAGTTTTTTGTTTATATAGTCATAAAGTCAATGGACAATGAACGGTAAGTAATTACTGCAATGTAATGGGTAATGGTAATTAATTACATTGCTAAACATGAGAATGTAATTATAATGAATGCAAATAAGTTGTTTTTCTAATAGATAAAAATATATATGAAATAATATAAGAATTTCATGACTTGTTAAATAATGATAAATAATCAACATGGTTTGCTTTATTTATTGGAATCAAAAACTCTGAATTCAGTTCTGGTTTTCTGTCCTACTAATCACAGGGTGGGGGGATGGCCAAATGGTTAGCACGTGCGCGTTGTATAATATGTCATTGAGTCAACTGGCGCGGTTTCTATTCCCCAGTTGTACGTGACAAGGAGTGGGTCGTCTATCCAACCTCGTGGATTTTCTCCGGGTCCTCCGATTCCCCCCCCCCCCACTGTTGAAGACCCTACGCACAAGCGAATTATTGAAATAAAATTGAACAATATATAAGTTCCGAAATGACCTAGTTTGTGTTAAGTGGGAGTTAAACCGCATTTTTCTTTCCCCCTATAACTAATCACCGACAAGAACCGACAATGGCGGACACAGCATTGTAAAACACGTATGACAAAGAATATTAGATAATATACATATTCTACAATTCATATCCAAAGAGTAAATGATTTCATAAGAAAATGAAAAAAAATATGGATAATTGAAATTTTAACAAAAAAGGTTCTACTAACCACCGGCATGAGCGTTTTTTTTTTATTTAAAGGCGACGAAAATATTGCAAAAAATGACCGTTTTGAGAGATATAAAATATACTTAAACATACATTATGCAAGAGCTAACTATTTTGCAGGTCTTTCTTTTGGACTGAAATTCTTTCTAAATTATTAATGAGACATTAATTAACTTATCCAGGCCAAAATCAACTCTCAATATTAAATAGATTAGAACAGTTCAGCCATATTTTGATTTAAGCTAAAAAATGGTGGGGCGAGACTTAGCTTCGAACAACCAGTACGCTGGTTGAAATTATTGCACACGTCTTGTCAAACCTTCAAAGACTAATATCTTCGCTCATAATAGAGTAATTTGAATTAAATTTTCAAATTATTCATTTTACATTATCTATTTTCGAACTATTATAGCAAGACTGGGTAGCTCTATATCTAAATCTTACATAATGTATCTTTAAATATTTGATTTAATTAAAAAAAAAACTAAACAAGTACTAAAGAGCACTAAAGTATTGAATATCAAAACAATTGAAATGGGTTTGGTTATCTGAAGAGATGATCTTCCAGGTCGAGTTCACGGGATGGTTATCTAACTGACATCTTTGCTTAACTATTCATGAACAGAGACAGAAAAGAAGAAATTAATGAACCAGAAAGTCACCATGTTGATATCGAGTTTCAAATGATACATACTGAAGCGCAGTTATTAAACATCAATTTTCTTGTCAATCCTTCAAATGTTTCCTCTCGAATTGCGTAGAACTAGATTTATTGTCAGTTAATATCATAATCTAGATTATCATAATTTATCTTCAGTCTTATATCACTTTCTTGATTATTCGTTTACATTATGTTCACGTTTGTTCATATTTTCTTTAAATGTGTTTAAAAGATATCGTTTTTAGGAATATATTATTTTGACATCAATTAAACACTGAATAAAAAAAATTAAAAAAATGAAAGTAAGTAAAATTGTCCATGCGTACAGTAATTAAATCCTATTCCGTTATATTTTACAAAATCACCCAATCATAAAGAGTTTATTCATTCTCCCGAAGACAATTTAATAATCAATGAAGAATATCAGATTTGTCTAAATTAAGAATTAATAAAAGTGCTGACATGTTTCTTAAAACAAGGCGTGGGTCTATTGATATAATACTCTTTATCTATCTTGATATACCATGATAATACAAATATCATATAAAGGGATATCCATGACGATTAGAAGAGTCATTGCTAGAAAACAATGTCATCACGGAAACACTAACTTCTAGAACTATACATAGCTGGTACAAAACAAATGTTTCCTATATAAACAGACTACATTGATATCAGTATCAGAATTAACTTTAATACGGATCAAGAAAGACACAGATTGAAACTTGTAGGTAATTATCTTTTGATTAATACGTGGATTTATATTATAAATCATATATTAACTTTGATAGATATTTCGCCCCTATTACCATTGTGTTTATTCTATTTACCGTAAATGGATATTAGATTAAGACATTAAGCCTATTTCTGACTAACTATATAGCCCACGTGACAAATACTCTGCATAATAAAGCAACATCTCTTTGGTAGAAGCGGCCGTTTAATAAAGCTATTTCACAAGATATCGACACCTGGTTGATCAATATATCTTTATAACAATCTGATGAAAATACAGATCTATATTTCGTTTCATTTTTTATACTTTCGATGACCTCCACTACATGAAGATCTGATCTGTTCTAGTGGGAGGTCATGTCAAGTGTCAGTGTAATGAAGGCAAGTAAACGAAATTTTGAACTATAAAAAAACGAAACAAAATTGAATCTGTGTTTTGTCTACGATATCATTCTTGGTGAAAGTGGACGTTAAACTTCAGGAACGAACGAACGAAAGGATCTGTGTTTTAATCAGATTGCACTTTATAAATAAATAGAAAGGTATGTTTATTATATTATTCAGTTATCATTAACGCGTATTCACTTCATGGTAGCAGACTCTGAATTAAACAATTATTTGATACGATTCTAGTTACGAATGTCTCTATTATATGTTTTAGTATCTTACCAGGACGCGAACAGTATAATTTACAAGGGAAAAATCATGTTGCATATCGTATTGGTTGTTCTAGTATTATTACATCAAACAAATGGACATGCCCGTTTGATCGATCCACCGTCCAGAGCGTCCATGTTTAGATTTGGATATAATACTCCTCCGGATTATAATGATAACCAAGGATTTTGCGGTGGAAAAGAAGTAAGTCTAAATTCATATTTTATTCATTGATTTAAAAAAACTGTCGTATCATTTTTTAAAATACTGTTTTCGTAAGAACATAATTGATTCAGTAAACATCCGTTAGTGTCTTAGCCAACGTATATTCCCTGTTCTTGTATGCCATGATGGTCGGCATCAAAATGTTTACCTGCAATGTCTTTTGTCAAAGTACCGACAAGGTTCGAATGTTGGGCACTGTAGGCCTACGGGCACCAATATTTTTTCCAGAATTAACGGCACATTTATATACAGATGGTCATTACAGGTATCCTCTTGCCAGACACCCTGCTTCTTGATATTGTGTTGGTTACCCGTTGTATCGGGTGGCCTAGAAAAAAACCAAGTACACTATTTAAAATGAATAACAAAAAGAGAATTGTATCATTAGAATTATACAATATGAATGTTCGATAACTTAACTCCAAATTGCAGATCGACCGCCCAAAGCTTTGCTAATGGAGCAGTCACATCACACTCACCTGAATTCACATGAACAAATGACCAATATGTCCCCCGTCATGCTCGTAAGCTCATTTTCCACTGGGAAATCAAATTTATTATTTCTTCTAATTTAGCCCATTTTACATGAGTATATTTTTTATGTAAATAATTTCCTGCGTATTTTATCAACACTTTCTGAGAGACCCTTGAAGATGACGTAATCCACCGGATTCAGGTCCTGGGACAGCGGTCTGGGTTTTGGGAGCTCGAATACCTAACCCCAACTTCTTGCTACGCCACTGCAACACGAAATACGACTATTTTACCATCCCCTGTCCTACAGCGTGAAATACAAGCATTGTCGTCGAAGAGAATTTCAAAGCATTGTAATGTTCTTTTTTCCACAGAGACAGCAAAAGAATAATGGACAATGTGGGGTCTGTGGTGATCCCTGGGATGCAGCAGTAAAGCCTCATGAAGCAGGGGGTATTTACGCAACGGGACAAATTGTTCGAACCTACAAGACTGGAGCCCTTATAACAGCCACTGTCCAGGTCACAGCAAATCATATAGGATATTTTGAATTCAGAATATGTGTTAATAATGACGTTACTAAACCAGCAACACATGAGTGTTTTAATAAGCATTTGCTTGAACTTGGAGATAGACCTGGGAGCAAGTTTTACATTGATAAAAATAATGGCGATAAAAAGGTTTCTCTTAAGCTCCCTGAAGGTGTCGTCTGCTCACAGTGTGTATTTCAATGGAGATACCGTGCCGGTAAGTCTGCTAATACATGTTAATTAAATTGCTTAAAGTACAGACCAGAGACATAAGCCCAGAGACTTATAGACAGGGGCGGGTCCAGGACGTTTATCAGGAGGGGGTTTGTCAGATTTCTATTAATATATGATGCCATCATCGTCTCCAATTTACATAGGCATGCATACACACTGAGCTTTTTAAAGAGAAAAATCCAACACCCTTGGGAAGTCAATTTTTATTATGAATTAATAAGATCACATTGTGATTCAATTTCGCTGATGCAAAGCATTAATTGTGATATCACATATGTCTATAACATGATCTCGCGCTTTGAATGCCCATCTCATTCCACCATCTGATGATAACGGACAAAGCACACGACCGTGACACTTTTCCCATAAAAAAGATGATGTTTTACATTTGTTTAATAGCAGGAGTGGCGGGTGATCGATCCCCCTCCCCTTTGGATCCGCCCCCTGATATATAGAGGCTGGCCAGCTGGGACCGCAGGCGCCATTTTGTTACCCACTATGTAAGTTTAATACATCAACATTAGAACAAAACAAAACGAGCGGAATGATAGTTCAATAGAATATGTAGTGGGTAAATTCGATACCTTGTAGATAATTCGCAGAACGGAGGGCCTGACAAGGACAGTTGTCTAGTCGTTCGGATGGGACGAAAAACTGAGGTCCCGTGTACACATTGGCGTGCACGTAAAAGATCCCTTGGCAGTTGGAATTCGATATAAGAGTAGGCCGTAGCGCCGCTGCCCGGGAAAAATGTCCCTCATAGCACACTGTATGGCGTATGCCCGGGTTAGGTGCAGAACAGTAGGACGTTAAACCCCATTTCATTTCATTTGTAGACATTGGTCGGAAAATGGCCAATATATCGAAAAACATCGAGATTGTTTGAGCACCTAACGACACGAAAACGAAAGTAAAGGTTTCGTTTTTAATGATCAGTTACCGGTTAGCCTACATAGAGCCATCGATAACCGAGTGCTCGCCTTCATTGGACCGTTCTACAGGCCCGGACTAGGCCCAAATTACCTGTCGGGGTCGGATGCGGAAAGAGGACAGGCAGTTGGCTTATAGTTTTTAATTCACAAATTTCGAAAGTTACGTTATGTTTTCTATCCAAACCAAATAGATGTTCCAATTGCATTGTATTTTATGTTTCAGGTAACAGCTGGGGAACTGATCCTAACGGTAAATCTTGTGTAGGATGTGGAGCACAAGAAGAATACTATGCCTGTGCGGACATTTCTATTGTGTCGGGCGGTTTGGTGACAGGGTCTCCTGTAGCAGGCGTTACAATACCAACAAAGTACCCCGCAACCAGTGTTACGGTACCTACCAAATCCTCAGTAGTCAGTGCTACGGTACGGACAGAAATACCGATTACCAGACAATCTCAACCCCACAAAACCTCCTCATTCGCACCAGTACAATCATCGCAAAAGCCTTCCACCAATAAAAATTGTCACGCAATTGGACAGTTCAAAAACGACCAAACTTATCACAATTGGTGCTCAGCGAGTTGTGCTCAAGATATATGTCCGGATACCATATGCAGATGCGATGATGTTAGCGACGAAGATGGCGCCCCTAATGTCCCTGAATGTATGTCCCATGGCGTGTTTAAATCTAACAGTATGGACCAGTGGTGTAAAACAAATTGTCAACTGAAAAACTGTCCAGCTTCTCATTGTACATGCGCATAAATGACAAGACGTTGGACTGTTTCTTTATACCATTTATATATTAGACATTTTTCTTTTTTCCATGACATACTATCCAACATGTCTAAATCGCCGTCTTTTCTCTTTTATTTATACTTTATTTTTTATTTCTTTATGTATATTTTATTTTTTTTATTTATATTTTTCGCTTAATAAAAAATCCCCAAATTATTTACTTTGTTTTGGAGATGAATACATACCAAAAGTAAAGTAAAATATGTTACCATAGAAATCCATTCAGTATTATGAATAATTTGTAAATAACATCTTGTGTGTCATATTATATCAATTTATAGACCCCAATCAACTTTGCTGACGTTGATACCCATGGAGTACGCCCTCGATTAGATCTTGCTATCCAATTTAGATCACAAATGATATTGTATTACATGTGTTTAACATTTTTTTTATCATGAAAAATTGTCACGTAAGTGAAAACGATTACAATATTTCTAAAAGCATACATCATAATTTAGCCACTAATTAATCTATAGCCCTGCACATGTTTGACCCTGATAGATCTATTTAATACAACCCCAAATTCGACATGCGATTATACATTAAATAACATAGTGGCAAGCCGTTTCACACAAATATAATTGTATAGCAAAGTAAAATAACAATCGCCGTTTTATAATATAAACTAAAGCCAATAAATATAAAATTGATTTTCATATTATTTTGACTTATGGTCAATGGAATGAGGCAAAGACAACACAACATAATAATTTATTTTACTCAGTCAAGAACACCGGGGACGCAGACTCGAGCAAGCGGGAAATGTCATTTCCATCTTCATATAATATTTTTGATATATCTATAGATGCATCGTTACCTCAGTGTCAGATTTAGATGAAGAGAGGTTATTTCACTTGTGGGACACCTCCCAATCCCCGACCCTCACGACTAGAGGAAGATGAATGGGTTTACAACCCGTTCCGACGCTTATTTTTAAACCAGTTCATAATCGCTGGGGTTTTTAAGACAGCATCGTGTTGCGTTCATGAGGTTAGAGGTTAGAGTTAACTACGCATGGGTAGCTTCATATTCTTTTATTCGGTTCTCGCACGCTTCCGATAACATTGGCACTGTCTGACCTCGATATTTTCACAGGAATGTAACTAATTGCGTACTGCGCATGCTCGAAGCAAGTTGGAGCCGGGGTTTTAAAGCCAACCCGTTCAGACGGTTAAGATGAACCAGTATAAAATAAAAAGCCTTCTCGAAGACAGGTCGCGAGCAGGGGTTTTTAAACTGGTTTATATGCCCCACATTTGCGTTCAGATGCTTAAGTTAAACTGGTTTAACGATCCCCGGGGTTTTATAACCAGTTCAACTTAAGCGTCTGAACGGGCTATACAAAACATACGCCCACAGCAGCTAAATCGTCCGAGCGGTCGTCAAGGGTTGTCGCATATTTATTTCTTTGTAGGTAATTGGGGGCCTTTACAAGACAGTTCCATACAGATCAGATTATAAATTTTGTCGTTTGAGGGTTTACAAGGTTCTACAAACTGAAACAAGGGTCTCAACTCTGGAAGTAATCTACAGCAAATTTTGAAATTTGACAGGCTTTTTCATTTTACTAATTTAAATAATGCATATAAATTTCATACAGATCACATGATCACTTTTGTCATTCAAACGTTCACAATCGCGATAACTCTAGAAATTATTGACTGAAATTCAATAGACCTGTTTCACAAATTTAAATGATGCATATAAATTTCATACATATCGGATGATAATATCATCAATCGAGCATTAACAATGTTTAACAAAGTGAAACAAGGGCAATAACTCTAGAAGTAATTATTGTAAATTGCTGAAATTCAATAGGCTTTTTCGTTTCACTAATTTAAATCATGCATATAAATTTCACAAAGATCGGGTGATAACTTTTTGCGTTAGAGCGTTCACAAGGATCAATAAAGTGAAACAAGGGCCATGACTCTAGACGTAATAAAAGGAAATTGTTGAAATTCAATAGGCTTCTTCGTTTCAGTAACCTAAATAATACATATAAATTGCAGAAAGATCAGATGATAACTTTTGACGTTAGAGCGTTCACAAGGATCAATAAAGAGTAACAAGGGCCATAACTCTAGACGTAATAAACGGGAATTGCTGAAATTCAATAGGCTTCTTCGTTTCAGCAATCTAAATAATGCATATAAATTTCAGAAAGATCGGATGATAACTTTTGACGTGAGAGCGTTCACAAGGATTAATGAAGAGAAACAAGGGCCATAACTCTAGACGTAATAAACGGAAATTGCCGAAATTCAATAGGCTTCTTCGTTTCAGTAATCTAAATAATTCATATAAATTTCAGAAAGATCGGATGATAACTTTTGGCGTTAGAGCGTTCACAAGGTTCAATAAAGTAAACAAGGGCCATAACTCTAGAGGTAATAAACGGAAATTCAACAGGCATTTAAATAATGCATGTAAATTTCAGAAAGATCGGATGATAACTTTTGGAGTTAGAGCGTTCACAAGAAATTGTGGACGATGAACGGACGGACGGACCGACAGACGGACGGACGGGGGCGACGGCAATATACGTCCACATAAATATGTGTGTAAGAAAAGCGCATGACAGTGTCAAATATATTGGTTGGTTGAAAGCCCCCTACCGAGGTCCCGTGTACACATTAGAATGCACGTAAAAGATCCCTTGGCAGTTGGAATTCCATATAAGAGTAGGCCGTACCGCCGCTGTCCGGGCAACATTTCCTTCATAGCACACTGTATGGCGTATGCCCGTCTTCATTAGCCAAGTCGGGGCAGAGCAGTAGAACGTTAAACCCCATTTCATTTTATTTTATGGGCCCTAGAATTCAGTCTGCAAAACCTATATGTAAATCCGGCACTGCCTCACATGTTACAGTTACCCCGATGTCAGTCCAATCCGGCTGTGATTTTTAATGGTATCTAAGGATGATATTAATTTTTGTGACTCGGGCATATAGGTTGTAGGTCGTGTCTAACAGTCAATAAAAGATACATGTCGTGTCTTACCTGTCGTGTCTTGCAAGATCAAAAGAAACGCATGGTCAAATTATCAATGCTACAGTTTCACCTGTGAATTTCAGCGCTATTTCCGCTTTCAGTACGAACGATGTTTCACAAGGAAAGTAGCAGTTGTCATTGATCACATTCTGAGTCTTACAGTAAGTAACATATATATGGCGTGGTCCACATGTTCGCCTTGTGTCCTGCATTTAATATATACCGTGTCTTACTGTCAGTAAGATATACATGCAGTATCTTACGTACGTAAACCTGCCGCTCAAGAAAATAACAGTAATTTAATAAAATTTTAGTAAAAGATACAGTTAGTATTTCTTAAGGTTAGAACGAGATACATGTCGCGTCTTACCTTCTAGGTGGGTAGATATAACAATATGATAGGGGGGAGTAGAACAAACTGCAACAGAAACCATTTCTTTGGGAACTGTTCAGATATGGTATCTAGTACTCCCATAAGAAAAGCGGCCATTATCGGTCTTGGAGAAATTTGCATAAATAGCTTAATTCCAAGATGGCCGCCAGTGGACTAGAAAATCGACGAAATCTCCGAAACGGTTGGCTTTAGTGCAACTAAATGTATTACCGACCTATAGGAAATCGATACTCCCGAGTTCAAAATTGCAAAGCCCTATATAAGGAAAGTTACGACAACTCATTTCCAGGCGCCATTTTGGGTCCCAACTATGACGCCACAAAAACCATGGCGTCATACAGCTTTACTTATCATTACAAAACGTTTTATTTACTTCATGCAGCATTATATAGGTGGGGAAAGATATAACGTTTTACCTTAAACAAATTGCACCAATGCAGTTTGGTTCAATGATAAATATGTCAGACAAAATTATACTCAAAATCGGTCGAATTTGGCCAAGGTAAAATGACGTAATCAACATAATTCAATATGGCGGTCTTCGGGAATTTTCGGAGAGCGACATCTCGTAATCAATGTGTTTCAGTGGTGGAAGAATAAATAATTTTTTAAATTCCTCAAACACAGAACGATTATGCAAGCCAAATGTGCCGAAAAGTCGAATTTGACAAATATCAATTAAAAAAATGTATTTTTCATATGGTGCCGAGCAGTTCTTTCAAAGTGGCTGCCAAATTTGGTAATATAATGCAATTTAAAAAACCCAACATAAATATGGTAATAAAAGGGCAGCCATAATTTCGTAAGATATGACTTTTGCTATGACTTGTATATGGTTTTCGATGTCCGAATTAAAAGATAAATTTCTAAAATCCAAAATGGCAGCAACACAAATCGGCCGATGTTAATTTAATCGTCATTTTTCCTTGTTGGATATTACTTGTAACATGTCATTTACACGGTTCTCGATGTCGCCGGGTTCAGAAATGAAATGAAATGAAATCGAGTTTAACGTCCTACTGATCTGCTCCTAACCTGGGCTAATGAAGGCGGGCATACGCCATACAGTGTGCTATGAGGGAAATTTTGCCCGGACAGCGGCACTACGGCCTACTCTTATATCGAATTCCAACTGCCAAGGGATCTTTTACGTGCACGGCTATGTGTACACGGGACCTCGGTTTTTCGTCCCATCCGAACGACTAGACAGCTTTACTTGTCAGCCCCTCCATCCTGCATCACTGACAAGGAAGAACCACGCCGGAAAATCTGGATGAACTTTCTCGGCCAATGCAGGGATCGAACACCCCGACCTCCAGGCTAGCGAGCTAGCGTCTTACCCACTTAGCCACGTGATCCCCTCGCCGGGTTCAATACTGATCTCAAAAATGACTCCATGATGGCAGAAATTCAAAATGGTCAGCGAAGTGTTTTCCAAATTTGCGGAATTTGGTTATATATCTTATATATGTGTTTTGGAGTTGTTGGTACAACTCTGATTTCAAAAAGAAATTTCGAGAATTCTTGATGGTAGAAATTCAAAATGGCCGGCATAATGAAATCTAAATTGGGGCTATTTTAATTAACCGTCATTGTTTTCCGTTGGATATGTCTTATATGTGGATTTGGTGGTTTTTAGGGTTACTGAATTCAATGTTGGGTTCAAAACTTATTTTCAAATAGGATTGTCACCCACCAAATTTGTGCGTAAGCTAGAAACATCAGGACAAATTACAGAAATCATTTTTTACGGTCAGTTTTGTAAAAGCAAGGACAGAACCTCACCGGACCTCCAATAGAGTGGGAACCCCTCGGCCCCCTGGCTTGTAAAAAAACTGTACTACTGAGGTAATCACAAGTGCCGGTCGTGAAATGAATAACAAACAGAAATGAACCCGCAGTAACTATCGGTCTTGATGTTACCAGGGACGGACCGGGTGTCGAGGGTCTCTAAATCACGATGTACCCTGTAGTTCGGATATAGACTCTAAACTATGATGTGCCCTGTAGTTCGTATTGAGTCTTTAAACTATGATGTACCCTGTAGTTCGGATAGAGTCTCTAAACCATGGTGTAAACTGTAGTTCTGATAGAGTCGCTCTAAACAACCATGTACCCTATAGTTCGGATGTACTCTGTAGCTAAGACAAAGTTTCTAAACCATGTTTATACTGTAGTTCGTATGCACTATAGTTTTTTTTTGTATGCACTATAGGTCGATCATCACATAAATATGAATTGTGCGATATGTTAATCCCAAAATGACATAGTTTTTCTTAAATGATATATTGTTAACACGCTTTAAATATCTGGATGTAATAGACTTGGTGTAGAAAATTCTAGATACATTAAAATATTGGCAACAGGAGGGATTTTTTGCTATGACTTGTTTGTGGTATAGGACGGGATTTATTGTTTTAATTGTAATCACAATGTTACACACTAAATTATACCCCTCCCGCTCCCCCACTGAGTTGTGTAATTAAAATATGTAATGATATCTTAGTTTATATCATGTCTTTGAATCTACCTTGGAGGTATGTGCAACCGTATGACACCTTAAATTTATTAATATGATTATTCTTACAAAGATCCAATTATAGTCTTTAATTACACGCTGTTAACCAGCCTTTGGTGTTTTAATGACAACAAATAATATAGTTTATTCAGTTCGACGTAAGATTTAAATTAAGTATATACAGTTGGTTTAACTTGAATGTAGATCTGTTAATCTATGTCGCATATATATCACATTTCATTTGAATCATATATCATGTGTTACATATTTTCATGTCGTCTTACGTATTTGTCAAATCAAAGTGAGCTTGTTATATTATTCCAGATTTGTTGAGATGAACTTAGTACTAAAATGGCATTTTTCCGATAAGACCGGCAATAATTTACTATGTCTTTTAAATGGATGTCGATGTCTTTGAATTAAAGGTCACCGTCGAGTGTAGAAGTCGTGAAACACGCCGTCGGGGGATTTGTTGGGGCCTGTCTTTCCCACAAAATTGACGAAAATTACAAGCCGGAAAACGCGTTTTCTTGCTACACATTTCAGGTCGTGAATACAGCAACCTGAAAGTGGTCCATCATAATGAAGACATCTGAACTCCAATAAACAAATAAATCAACCAGGCTGTTGTCGTTGCATTCACATGTCACCAGAAATTTCACTGATGAAACAAATATGCCCGAAAAACACACTTTTTTTTATTTAAATTACACTGATTTTAAATGTTTTATCCATTAGTCAATTTAAAGAAATTTCGATTCCCGAAATATTGATGATACAATTAATGATCGATGACCGAAAACTGTCACACAATCCGGAATATCACCAGACCAAAAGTCATGGAATTTCGAGCACTTTATTTTAACTAATATACTAGTATAGCCCTTTATAAAACTTTTGTTGTTTTAATGTATCAAATACATCAATAAGAAACTATGTGGAAAGTTTTGTGTTTCTGCATCAAAGATATTTCTCATAAACAGTGATTGAAAGTTGAGCAAATTCTCAACATAAGTCTGAGAATGCTTTGTGAACTCGGGGCCAGATTTTTAAAAGCGTATTCAAGTTAACTATCTTTAATAGCGCTTTTATCTGGTGTATCTTTTATTTTGATTTTTCTTATGAATTCAAATAGGTTATATGACAAGTGTGTGCGCTTTTATTTTTCGTCTCATCCGAAGATGTACGTTGTCCCTTGCCAGGTCTTCTGCCCTGCACCACTGACAAGGGGTACCACGCCGTAAAATCCCGATGAACTTTCTCGGCCAACGCAGGGATCAAACACTGAACCCCCAGGTAATCAAGCCAGCGTCTTACTCACTATGCCACCGTGTCTCCCAGCTATAGATGAACGATGATGTACAGTTTCAGTTTGGATGAAGATGTGTTCTTTTATAGAAATTGTACAGCGGTTCGTGGTTTCAATACAATTTGATAATGAGAACGAGGTAATGCCATCAAAATGACGTTACGACGTCATAATAAGGTCGTAGGTAAAAAATGTTGGCATTTTTGAACTCGCGAGTATCGATTTCCTATAGGTCGTTAATACATTTATTTACACTAAAGTCAGCCGATTCGGAGATTTCGGCGATTTTCTTATCCACTAGCGGCCATCTTGGATTTATGTTAATTATGCAAATTTCCCCAAGACCGATAATGGCCGCTTTTGTTATGGAAATACTAGAGACCACACCTGAACAGTTCCCAAAGAAATGATTGCTGTTGCAATTTGTTCTAGGTACATTGTTATCTACACCCGCCTATTCTACAGTCAACACCAGACAGATACTCTGACTGAATGAGTGTTTTGCAGTTAGTAACGCGTACAGTCTTACTATCAGTAACAGATACATATCGTGTCTTACAGTCAATACATGTCGTATCTTACTTTCAGTAAGAGATATACATGCGGTACCTTACAATTAATCACTTTGTGTATACATTCGTTGCATACATGGTTCCAGAAAAATTCACTGCAATTTGATAGCAACTAATGGGCCGGTCACACAGGCTTCCGCGAGTTGATCACGTGTAATTTTGCTATAAATTTTGCAAATTTTTTCTACACGCGGTGAAAATCAACCAATTTGTCTCAGACATGCTGGACACGCGAATGACAAGTGGACCACACGCGCGCGTGTGCATCGCGTGTCCACCACGAGTCCTCCGTGTGTGAGCGCTTGTGGTCAGAAAATGGGGTCACACGCAGCGCGTGTGTATCACTTGTGCTCCACATGTGCTCCGCGTGTGAATCACGTGCCGATCACTTGTGCTCCGCTTGCCGCCCGCGTGTATAAAAGCCGCCGCGTCCGGTGTTCTTGATCACAACTGATGAAAAATGGCCCACACGCGATCTTTTTATAGCAGAAATAACTAGTGGTACAAACGAGATTGGGTCGTGGACGACACGCGAATCAGTCGTGGTTCAATCGCGATTCAACGCGAAAACACGCGAATGGCCCGCGGATGACTCGTGACACAATCCCTGAGGAAGCCTTTTACACGTGGAGCACACGCTATCACAGGTGGTAGGAACGCTGTAGACACGCGGATCACAAGTGGATGACAAGTGCTACACACGCAGTCACACGAAGAAATTTTGCGTTTGCCCGCGAGTGACCACTTGTCGTCCACTTGTGATCCGCGAGTGTACCACGTGTTATCGCGTTTGGCCCGCGTTTGTACAGCGTTTACACCACGTGTGCGACACGCGGTGGCCGTTGCGCCTAATTTTTGTGCTGCTCAAAAATAAAATCGGACTCCGTGCGCGTGTAAAATTTTTCGCGCGTGTGCGCACTTGTTATTCGCGAGTCCACCACGTTTCATTCACGTGTCATTCACTTGTGACCGCGCTTACTTCGCGTTTGACAGTTCTTCCTCGCGATACACTCGTGATCAACTCGCGGAAGCCTGTGTGACCGGCCCTTAAACCAAAAGTTGTGCCATTAAACAAACCTATGATCCCAAGACTAGGGTTATTGGTCTCTTTAGTTTCGGTTCGGTTAGCCTCCAGTGTAATAGAATCATTAAAGGACACGCTAGATGTAACTGTTTATTGTTCGACTGATTCCACAGCTGCGCTTAATTGGATTAAAAACGTGAATAAAGAATATAAAGTGTAAAATCAAAGAAAATCTTGCGGATTTATATTCACGTGGGTGCAACGCAAACGAGTTAGTTAATAACGAATTATGGTGGAATGGTTCTAAATTCCTTGTCCAAGATTTAGATATACAATTGCAAATACCCGAACCTTGTATCATTGAACAATTCGTGCATGTTTCTAAATTTAGCAAATTCCAAAAGGTATTGTGTATAACAGCTTTTATCACCCAATAATACATTCTACAGTAGATATCGCTTGTGTGATATATTTTAAGGAGATATCGCTTTACATGGATTTGATTGGTCAGTTGAAAAGGAACTACTTTTTTTTATTTTCAAAGAAAAGTTCATTTCTTATTTAAAGTAACTTTTTTTTTATTAAAAATTGACCTTGTTATTAAATTGACCTTGATGGAAACACTGTGTCAATATAAAGGACTTTGCAATGGTTGAATTGCTGTCAAAAAATGATGTATCACTACGCCATAATGTTTAGTAAAAGTGAAATCTACAGCAAAGAATTATATTTATTTATTTGTGCATGTAAGAAGGGATTGGGTGATAAATAAAATCTCCTACTCGTCTTTTTTGATATCAAAAAATATCAACACTCGTTGATAAAGTAAAAAAAACAAACTCGGCAGAGCCTCGTTTTTTGTTACTTTATCAACTTGTGTTGATATGTTTTGATATCAAAAAAGACTGGTAGGAGATTCTCTATATGTATGGCGATTTATATTTAATGTCAAAGCACAATCAAATCAAAACGAACTTAAGAGACATTCAGAATCAAATACCTAATGATGGTGAATTCAAGCAATGCAAATTATATCTTAATATCAGAGAAGATGATAAGAATATTTTAGGCTGTTACGGTCGGACACGACACCAAATTTCACACAATTCTTGCTGAAAATCATGCGTTAACAAAACTGATTATTGCACAATGCCAATATGATGGTTTTTCACAATGGTATTCAAGAACAGTTGGTTCAGCTTCGCACAGAATATTTGGTGTGCCGCGGTCGTTAGATTTTTCAACGATGTGTAGTGTGTAGAAAACTAGACGGAAAATCCTAGGCTGTTACGGTCGGACACGACACCAAATTTCACACAATTCTTGCTGAAAATCATGCGTTAACAAAACTGATTATTGCACAATGCCAATATGATGGTTTTTCACAATGGTATTCAAGAACAGTTGGTTCAGCTTCGCACAGAATATTTGGTGTGCCGCGGTCGTTAGATTTTTCAACGATGTGTAGTGTGTAGAAAACTAGACGGAAAATCCTATGGTGTTACACCCCCCCCCCCCCGGATTTAGATTGTCAAGTAATTTTGCATACACGGTCCACTGTATGTCAAAGATATTTATTCCAAGAGCGATGATATGTATAGAGTTTTTATCGTGATTTATACGTGTGTGAGTTCTCGTGCGGTCCGTTTAGACCTAGTTTATCAAAAGTTTTCAACGGTTTATCGGTAGACGTGGAATTCCTGCGTTTGTCATTTCCAATAATGGCTAATCTTTCAAGAGTGAAGAGTTACGAGTCTTTGTATGTAAATTCTAAGAACATTAAGTGGTCTTATAATGGTGGGCGGATTTTGTGAGCGAATGGTTCGCTTCGTTAAGCGATGCTTGAAGGAAACTCCAGGTAGTACGCGGTTAACCTATGGGGAATTATTAACTTTATTAGTTCAAATTGAAGGGGTTATAAATTCAAGACCTCTTACTTAAAGTAGCTAAGTCCGTAACTCAATATCATCCAAAATCTTCGACATTGAAAACACGAATTATTTTGCAATTTAAATCAGCATTGGTGTTGTAATCTTACCAGGAAAAGATGGGCTTCTGATATTTAAGACAATATTTAAGACAAAATAAACATTTTACACGAATCGTGTACCATAATGCGTTTCAGCGCCATTTGTAACAAGGTGCTCAAAGAATGAGGCTAGACATATTCCACAATTCATGTCAAACGGTGATATCATATTCTTATTTGGAGAGCATGCGCAATAAATAATATCGGTGTTGACTGGAATAACCAGACACTAGAAACGGACTTGCGGTGAGACTTCTGGCGTATTTCGCCGAACATAACTGATGGCAATTCAAAGTAAAACGGACACGATTGAATGTAAAACAGTTCATATAAATTTATATTACATTATTATATGTGTTGCGACCCCTTTGTGCCAATTTCTAGGTCAAAATATTAGCGATTTAGCTCCTTTAAGTAACTGAAGATTGTGTTAATCCTCTTACTCCTTCCCATCTTGTAATTAGAAGAAAACTTTTAACAGAACCGACGTCTTTTAAATTACGGACCTAAATTCAAAGGTCCGAGATAATGGGGGTCGGCATCTAATGCGCGTTGGTGATCCCATTGTGTGTTGTAATAGTCTTACACGATATAACTTTGGTGTATGTTTCGTGGACTCACAGACATTTTTAATGTATACAGGGAGTGTTTATATCAAAACATTATTCAGAAATATGTTATTATGAACAATATGTGTACCTTACATACAAAAAACCTTATGTAATTTCTGTTTTATTTAATATATACAAGCTGTCTCTTCTGTATTCGAAAATTGTTTTGCAATCGATATTATCACGCCTGAGAATTTACATATATATATATGCATACTAATAATTATTCATGTCATACTGTAAATGTGTAAAGTATTCCCGAACATTGGCGTTCAAGCCCAATTTTTTTCTCCTGTCCGAAAAGTTCGAAAATTAGACGGCCACATATTCGTTTCCAGATTGTGAGTCACTGTTTTTACCTGATTTAGACGAAACTTGAAACATAGGGTTATCTCCCAAAGATCTCGACCCCTTTTGATATTAGCATGTATAAGGCTCTAATTTCGTGGATTATTGCCCCTGATTGTACGAAAATTGACGTTTTTAGCTTGTGGACACTCTAAAGGACATAATATTTTATCCAATTTTGATGAAATTTAAAAAAAAATTGTTTACAACCGAACGATCACGGTTCCTTTCGATATTCGCGCATATCGGACTGTAACTTCATGGATTATTGCCCCTGATTGTACGAAAAATCACTTTTTTTTACCGCGTGGACCTTTTAGACCGTTATATCACTCTTACACCATAATGTTCGAATTTCTTGAAAATTGGACCGAAACTGCCCGACAAATTTGCTGCACCCCTATACGCATATAACGTAAAAGTATGTAATACCAAGATTGTGGACCCTCTAGATGTCACAATTTTTATCCGATTTTGATGAAACTTACAAAATATGTTTATATCCCAAAGGTCTTGGTTCCTTTCAATACTTGCGAGTATCGGGCCCTAACTTTCTTGATTATGGCCCCTGATTGTACGAATTTGGATATCTCACATAAGCAGCGGTACGTTATTTCCGAGCTGATAATGGCCTGTCTTGTCAAAGTGTTATCACAATTAGCCGTCCAGGCCGTGGCCGATCTCTAGTGGATCTCTGCCGGAAACGATCGGCCATTATGAGATTGTTATGGCATCCAAACCTTCGGGTGACAGCTTTGGGGCTCATGTCTCCCTGAATTAAAAATAAAATGGGGTTTAACGTCCTACTGTTTTGCTCCGGTTGGGCTAATGGAGACGGGCATATATGCGCCATACAGTGTGATATGAGGGAAATTTTGTCCGGACAGCGGCGCTACGGCCTACTTTTATATCGAATTCCAGCTGCCAAGGGATCTTTTGCGTGCATGCCAATGTGTATACGGGACCTCGATTTTCCATCCCACCCGAACGACTATACGCTGTCCTCACTGCTTAGTCTCAGTGACAATGCTCATCATCAAACTCAGCCAAGAACTCATCTAATGAACATCTACACCAAGCTTAAATATTCTACTCCAGTTAGAAAAGCAGTGTTATCGCGTTTAAATTTGCATATCACTGCTTAACAAACTCAGTCAAGAATTCACCTAATGAACATCTACCCAGTGGTTCTCAATCTTTTTTTGCCAACGACACACCTTGGAACACATGAAAAAATAGCGCTCAATGTACATACAAGCACCATCGATCAATCCTTCTTGTTTTGTTTGCTCTCAGTCTCGGGGGTTCGATTTTAAAAGCTTGGCCGTTTGAAACAATTTATAATCACAATTCCGCATTTAGCCCCATATTAAAATTATTGCCAGGGGAGGACTGGGTAGCTCTAGGTCCTCGGCCCAATTGGTTTGGTTGGGATTCCATCACGGTTAAGAATGCGTGATATGACGAGAAAACGAAACTAGTTTGATTCACTTTTTCTGCACTCCACTCATAGTTTCTTTGTCCGTCCCTGAAAACAGATGAGTAGAAACTGCACTTGTTTATCATTAGAGCAACTTGCCCTGGACTAATCGTTTGGAGAAAACGACGCGGATTAATAATAATATTTATAGAGATTTTTTTATTATTTTATTTCGGGATCCAACATTCAATTCATTTCAACCAGACCCAGGTTAGGCGGGCCGCTGACTGGACTAAAGACTCAAGTACAGAAATGTGAGAAAGGAAGATATTTAATGTCAAACAGATAAAATACATATTGATCGAAAACTAATAAAGTTTTACATGTTAAATTAACACAACAATATGTTACCAACCCATGTAGTTTGCTTCTGTGTACGTCCATGGTGAATCATACTGGTGGATTTTTCCATACACAATTTCAAATAATATTAAGAATTTGATTTTTTAAATCTCTCTCTCTCTCTCTCTCTCTCTCTCTGTCTCTCTCTCGGTCATTTAGGGACTAACACACTGTCAACATCCCGCTTAATCCGGGCCTGGTAGAAATAGATTGAATGTTGGATCACGAAATAAAAAAAAATAATCTCTCAAAATATTAGCCCGCGTCGTATTCTCCAGAAATTTGTGCCATATTCGGCCCGCTAGACTTGGTCCAAGCGCCCCGATTAGAAAAACATAATTTGATATATAGGTTTTTTTTCAAAATAATTAAATTTGTAATGGCCTCTCGAGGATAAAAAATTATCTATGAGTGAGGTGCAGGAATAGTGAATCAAACTGGGTTTCGTTTTCCCATCATGTCACGTATTATTCTTCGCCGTGATGGGGAGCCCAGTTGGTACGGGAGCTTCAATGGCCTCAATCCGCGAAGAAAAATGAGTGAGGTAGGAACAAGGGAAAGACAGCGGAAAAAGAGGACACACTGTTGTCATAGGGAATGGGAATATGATAACCTTGACGCGGGCATTTCCTTCAGTGTTTGAGGTAACCCTTTCTAAATTTGAGGGCATTTTTTCAGAAGAGAGTGCACATTTTCGGGAGGGAGGGCTCATCCCTATACCCTGGTAGGAAATCTCATCGAATTAGAGCGTTATTAACCCTGTTGACATTATTCTGTCACCTGTAACTTCCTTGGCCAGGTTTAAAGTAAACTTTTTATACCGGTGCCACGGTCGGTGTCTAAATCTAGAGCGTCTCTTTGTTCACCAGCGAACAGAATCAACATGAAACTTGGCAGGTTCTAGTAGGTCGTTTAGTTGTTAATTGTTTGATTGTTGCTAACTATGTTTATGTTCGAGATCTTCAGAATGTAATCATAATTCCCCCCCCCCCCCACTAACCCTAAAAGTTCCCGGCGCTGCCCCCCCCCCCCCAACAACGTGCCCTAAGTTGGGTTTGCCTACCCTCTGAATGCACCTATATACCAAGAATCACAGTTCCCGTTTCCAAATTCCTACATACCAAGAAATTGTTCATTGGCAATCTCAGTCAAAGACAGTCAGTCTAAAGAACAGCTACATTTAATTTGAACATTATATCTTACTTAGCCAGTGTTCCAGAATGTAATAGAGGCAGACGGGCGGACCAGTTTGTATTTGTACTAATTGACCACTCCAATTTAAGTCGATTATTATTCTTATTGTTGGCAATGTGAACATGATGATTTACTAATCATAATTAAAATCTGTACAAAAATGTTGTCGTAGAAAGAATGATTTATAAAAGAGATTCAATAAACCTCGGACAAATCAGCAATACATGTACTTAACTGGACAATAAATGTCCTAGAACCAACATTAAAAATCAAAATTAATTTGTCAAATTAATAAAAGTGTTAGTTTAGCTTCTTGAACTTATAAATGTATACCCCCAGTTTTACACAACGGAATTTTCGAGATATATTTCTAACTTAGGATGAGCCAGAACCGGCAGAACGTGACGGTGTGGATATCAAGTTTCAAATGATAAATACTGAAACGTACTTATTATGTACCACTTTTCCTGTCAATCCTTCAAGTGTTTTCTTTTGGTTATAGTTCACGAATTTTGTTTTTGAAAGATAGCGTTTTAAGAAATTATTATTTTTACATTAACACTGAATGAACGAAACTAAACGTTAGCAATTATTATCCACGTACAGTGATTAAATCGTATTCTATTCCGTTATAATTTACAAAGTGATACATCACTAAGTGTACACCCTCATCTCCACTCCTTGACCGAAATACATTCAAGAATAGCGGATTTGTTGAAATTAAAATCAATAAAACTGTTAATATTATTCTGTAAATTAAGTATATCCTGGGTCTATTGATATAATACTTTTTTTTATCTATCTTGATATACCATGATAATACAAATATATAAAATTACAAGGGATATCCTTGACGATTAGAGGCGTCATTGCTAGTAAACAACGTCATAACGGAAATACTCTATAACAAAACATAATTATTGGTGCCATATATAAACCGACTACATTGATATCAGTATTAGAAAAAAAAAATTTAATACGGATAAAGAAAAACAGATTGAAACTCATAGGTAATTATCTTTTGATTAATACGTGGATTTATATTATAAATCATCAATGTAAGATGGGTTATACTCGTTAATTGGAATACATCAACACTGAAAGGTGGTTTATAAGAACCGTTCAGTAATTTATAAGTCTAAAGTACCCTCATTAATGGAAATAAGATTCAAAGATGCATTATGTTTTTTTTAAAATAAAGAGTAGTCAGTTTTTGCTGTAATAGTTTGAAAATAGATCATGAGAAATGATAATATTGAAATTTTCTGTTAAATTACTTAAATTTCTGATGCAAGTTGTGAATGATTAAACTTTTGACAAGAAATAGCGTAAATAGTCTCGATTGCCAAGAAACCTTGCGCACGATAATAAACGTACTCTAATTAACGTTAAACGGACATATTTCAGATATTTTCTAATCCACTTAATATCTCAGCCAACGGATGTTCCCGAGAGTTAATTATGGGCTTGCCGTGTGAATAAATGTATAAATAATAATTTTTTATATATTAATTGAAGCCAAAAAAAAGACCCAAATAGGCGCAAATTTAGCTTTTAAATAATTATTCATCTTTAAGCTTATATCTGACTTCGAGGGTTAGATCGATTTTATTGGCTATTAACTAGTCCACGTGACATACTTATCTACATATTAGAACAGTTTCGAAAGTATAGCGCCATAGTGTTGAACTGGATCTTTACGACCAAATAGAGAGGTATGCTTATTATATTATAATTGATAAAAATTTTTAACTTTTTTTCTTATTCACTTTATAATAAATTAAACAATTATCTCTGAAATCTTTGATTTGATACAATTCTAGTTATGAACGTCTCTATCATATTTTTTAGTATCTTACCAGGACGTGAACATTATAATTTACAAGGGAAACATCATGTTGCATATCGTATTGGTTGTTCTAGTATTATTACATCAAACAAATGGACATGGGCGTTTGATCGATCCACCGTCCAGAGCGTCCATGTTTAGATTTGGATATAATACCCCTCCGGATTATAATGATAATCAAGGAAATTGTGGTGGAAGAGATGTAAGTTTCATTCTTTGGTCATTATTTGGGCATTACAATTATTGTTTTCACAAATAATATAGTCATTTGAGTAGATATCTGAAACATATGGGGATTGTCTCGGACAACATGAACAACGTATAATCCTCATCCCTATATGTCATGACCCACGGGATAAATATTTTATCTGCAAATGTTTTTGTCTAAGTATCCATGAGCTTTGAATATTAGGCACTGTAAATGGTCATTACATATTTTTTTCTTGTCAGACATTGTGCCATTTTATACACTTTTTCATTTACTTCTGTATATCCTGTGTTGAAATTCATATAATTAGAGTTCATGTAATTGATAAGATAAAAATCAAAACGTATGAATGTAATGACGGAGAATACCTTGTACAGCAGTTGCACGAGGCTTACTCTTGCTTGTGATATAGTACCAAAGGATCTAAGAATAACGCTTTCAACTATGGCTTTCACTTCCTTCCCCTTGTCAGTGATGCAGGCCGGAGGGTCTGACGACGAAAAACCGAGGTCCCGTGTACACAATGGCGTGCACGTGAAAGATCCCTTGACAATTGGAATTCGATATAAGAGTAGGCCGTAGTGCCGCTGTCCGGGCAAAATTTCCCTCATGGCACACTATATGGCGTATGCCCGTCTTCATTAGCCCAGTTCGGAGCAAAACAGTAGGACGTTAAACCCCATTTCATTTCATTTCACTTCTTTATTTTAACAGTACAGGACCAACATTTGTAACGCATACATCTATAACTATGACATATTGTAGGCTACAACGTGCAGAAACATAATTATGTAATTATATCATCTTCTGTCGTCTGCTATCCCCTTTCCGTATTGTGTGTTAATATTAATATTTAATGAGTGTTAACTAGATGTAATAAACATACATTCAATTCTATACTGTTATCTAATAATATAAGGAGATATTGACTAATTAACTAACGTATTTACTCCAAAGCTTTAAAATTGTATATCATAGAATTTTTTAAAATGTATTTCTAATTTCTGTTTATTTTTGTCATTACTGCCGTCAAATCAACGAATAAAAATATTTGAATTCCATTTTCATAAATAAAGACAAAAACACGTTATATTGCGATATGGGGGTACCCTATCTCTGAGATGTTCAGAAATGAATAGAAATTTCAAAATTGTTAAGCATCCCTTAATATTTTGTTGTCGAAACGTCTTGAAAAATCAGATTTACACTAAAATATTTTTTATATATTAGCATGTGCCCCAAATGTCCTGAATATAAATTTTGATCGAGAATTAGTCCTCATTTAAATGAAGTTGCCGTAACCCAGACGGTACTCTCTGATGGTTTAACACGTTAAATGCTTGTTCTAACAGAGCGTCCTAAGCATTTTGTCCCATAGCATATCGTATAGGACCTAATCAACGACTAGCCTAAAATTGAATGTATCTAATATCACTAATGCAAGGGATTGTTGTGGTCCTTGTTGTATTAATGGTTCGACCCTTTCTTACTTTTCTTGACTCGCTAACCTGGGGGTCCCAAGAAAGTTTCTCGTGATTTCTGGCGTGTCTCTTCTTTTCGGTCGCGCAGCACGGAAGGCTTAGCAAGGATCAGCGTCCAGACGTTCGGATTGCACGAAAAATAGGCGTGCACGTAAAAAAAAAACCCTTGACAGTCAGAACTCTAAATAACAGTCGGTCGTAACGGCCACTGGCCGTGCAACCCCCCCCCCTCCGCCGGAGCAGATCGCATGGTATATACCCATCTTCATGAGCCCTGGTGGAGCAGACAAGTAGTAGGTAGTGAGGATCTCGAGTACCCGATTCGCTACAGTTTGAAATACGAGTACTGATCAGTGGCTAAGCTACAGCGAAAAATACAAGTATTGGTCTCTCTGCACTACAGGACCAAATACAAGTATAATCCCCTGGCTATCATAAGACTGCGCTACAATGCGAAATACAAGAATTGGCAATTAAACAGGGCCCTTAGTCACGAAAACTTAAACTAAGTTACAACCGAAATTTTAAGAAATACTGCAACTTCATTGGATATATGCAAATTGATTTTACTGGTCAGCCAATCGAATTGCAGTATTTCTTAAAATTTCGATTGTATCTTAGTTTAAGTTTTCGTGAATAAGGGCCCAGAGCTAAATATGCCTATGACATAACATGACCATAATCATCTCTCAATGCCATCGGGTGGTTTAAGTAGATTTGAACGACTCGGCTATTTAATGATTTAATTTAAAAATGGAGAAGCGAGGCTAAGACTCGAATGACCAGTACGGTGGTTACGATCGATGCACACATCATGTCAAAACGATAACCACTGATAACTTCGCTCAAAATAAACGAATGAAATATTTGCTTTATCTATTTTTGAAATATTATAACAAGAACGACCAGCTCTTTACCTAAATCTTACATAAGGCCCCTTTAATATAATGTTCGTTTTTTCCACAGATACAGCAAAGGAATAATGAACAATGTGGGGTTTGTGGCGATCCCTGGGATGCAGAAGTAAAGCCCCATGAAGCAGGGGGTATTTACGCAACGGGACAAATCGTTCGAACCTACAAGACTGGAGCCCATATAACAGCCACTGTCGAGCTCACAGCAAATCATATGGGATATTTTGAATTCAGAATATGTGTTAATAATAACGTTACTAAACCAGCAACACATGAGTGTTTGAATAAACATTTGCTTGAACTTGGAGATAGACCTGGGAGCAAGTTTTACATTGATAATCAATCGGGCTACGAAAAAGTTTCTCTTAAGCTTCCTGAAGGTGTTGTCTGCACACAATGTGTATTTCAATGGAAATACCATGCCGGTAAGTCTTCTAATACATTTTAATTGCTTCTTGAGACAAAGGTAGGCTTTCATTGGTTAGTAGAATTCGAAGAGTGCAATTGATGAAGTTTAATTTACCTTTCTATTTAGATGAAGTTACATTTAATTTACCTTTCTATTTAGAAGAAGTTACATCCCTTGTTAGATCTTTATCGGCTTTATTTATTGGCTAGTAGAAATTGAGACAAAGGCAGGCTTTCATTGGTTAGTAGAAATGGAAGAGTTCAATTGAGACATGGACAGGAATTCGTTGGCTAGTAAAAATGGGAATGTTTAACTGAGGGAGTTTAATTTAACCCACTATTTCGAAGATTTTCCAGTGCATGATAGGTCTTTGTCGGTAGTATAGGCTTTTACCGAATCTATTAAATTCAGATGTGACATTAATTATTTTTTTTTTTATATTGTATGCTGATTTTTATAAACTGACAGCTGTCAATCGAAAATGTTGCCAGACCTAAGTTTTGAGTCGGATTCATGAAAAAAGGAGATTTCTTCGATAGCCGGGACAATATGGCCCATTCTTTTGAGCAACGAATGCACCCACCAATCTCTGTATGCTCTATTCTTTTGGTATCCGTAGTAGTAGGGGTTTCAAAGATAAAAATATTTTTTCACCAAACCAAATAGATGGTCCAGTTGTCTGTACAGGCATACATCCTTAAATGTATTGTATTTTATGTTTCAGGTAATAGCTGGGGAACTGATCCTAACGGTAAATCTTGTGTAGGATGTGGACCACAAGAAGAATTCTATGCTTGTGCGGACATTGCTATTTCGCCGGGTAGTATGGTTACAGAGTCCCCAACAGCCAGCACTACGGTATCAACAGAAATAATGACAACCACGCAAGCCCATAAAACTTCTTCATTCGCACCAGTACAACCACCCCAAGGGTCTCCCAGCAATACAAATTGCCATGCAATCGGAGCTTTCGCAAACGACCAGGCTTATAATAACTGGTGTGTAGCAAATTGCGCTCTTGGTACATGCCCAGATTATCTGTGTAGCTGCGATGATGGCAGCGACGATGAAGATGTCCCTCACGTCCCTGAATGTAACTCATACGGCATCTTTAAATCTAACAGTATGGACGAATGGTGTAAAACGCAATGTCAGGTTGGATTCTGTCCAGATACTCACTGCACATGCGCATAAATAAGGTTTTGAACTGTTTGTTTGTGTTGTGTATTTGTGTTATGGTGGTCGTGGTCATTTTCTTTAACTTTCAATTCTATTATGTTATGTGAAGTGTTAATGTTTAAATCACTGTGTTTTCGGTTTTGTCGCATTTTTTCTTTTGTTTTCCAACTTTCTCTATTACAAACTATTCTTTTTAGCTCTTTGGCGGGGGGTAAATGCCAACAGAAAAGTACATAAATAAAAATTTGTAAAACCATAATAATTTGTAACTTTTATATCAAAATGGCTTACTATTGTAAGAAATTAGGCTCAGTTTAAAGACCCCGATCAACTTTACTGAAAATGATACCATTCTGTCGGGGAAAAAACCCAACAAGTGACAGTTTTGGATAAATGAAATAAAATGAAATGGGGTTTAACGTCCTACTGTTCTGTTCCGACTGGGCTAATGAAGACGGGCATACGCCATACAGTGTGCTATGAGGGAAAATATTACCCGGATAGCTACCCTCGGGACATCAATTGTTTGTCTCAGCCGAACGACTATGCGTTGTCCCTTTTCAGGCCTTCTGTGATGCACCACTGACAAGGGGGATCTACGCCGATCAACTTTCTCTGCCAACACAAGGATTGAACACGGGACCTCCAGGTTAACGAGCCTACATCTTACTCACTGAGCCAGCGTGGCTTCTCCTTGTATTTATGGTTCCATAATTTTCGGATCGTCGAATAGCCCTATCTTAGAATGCCATGCGACACTTCGGGTGGACCGATCAAGATATAGTTTGATGCAGCCGAGAAATTAGCCCTTGAATTTCTGATTTCTATCTGTTTCTGATGTGAAAGATATGGATGTTTTAAAAAGTTTTTGCTGAAATTATACGGGATTCGGCAGTTTTCTAAATGTTAAATTGAAAGTGTGCACACCATGCCTTTTCTTTCACAAGCAGTTTCGGGAAATGTTGACTTATACTATACATGTATAATAAACCGGTTATAAAAGGGGTGGTCTCTAGTATAATTTAGAGAAAGTCGTCTTTATTAGTACAGTTTCTAAAGAAAATACAAACTTTAAGTTTTCATTTATGCTCATTGGCGTACGGGCCAGATGAATGTTAGGGGAGCAGAACTGAAATGCCTGGAAAAACAATTCACGTTTACAGACGGCATTGCCGGTCGCCAGGTAGTGGCGTGGGCGCAGAGCTTACCTGATAATATTAGAAATGCTCTTTATTTCTACTGTATGGAACATTTACTACTGCTGCCACTTCTATGATTTGCTTGGAATTCAGTGATTATCTAAAGTTAGTGATGCTACCAATACTTGTGCCTGGTATCTTTAATCTGTGTCTCAGACATAAGCGTACGAGTCCGATGAATGTTAGAGAGGGAGAAAGAAATGGATTTTAACGTCCACTCGACACAAACAAAGTCATTTCGGGACTAACATAATATGGTTCAATTTTATTCCAATAATTCGCTTGCGCGTAGGGGTCTTTAGCAGTGGGGGGAAACCCGCGGGGTTGGGCAGGCGACTCTACTCCTTGTCACGTACAACCGGAGAATCGAAACCACGCCATTTGACTCAATGACAGACCTTATGATACAGCGCGCACTCGCTAATCATTCGCCATCCAACCCAGGATGAATGTTAGAGCGGGTAGAACTGAAATGACCGAAAATGTTCACGTTCGCAGAGCTTCAAAGAGCGACGTAGGCGCAGAGATTACCGTGTAGGGGCTTCCCAAAGAAGATTTGGAAAATTTGACGGTCGTATACACGAGTTTTCCTGCTATTCCAGCCCGTGATCCAAAATATAGCCTGGTGGCTGAACCGAATACCAATCAATTGTTTACAGTCCGCGAAGACGCGACCGACGGGAGGAAATTTGAACATTTGAGGGCAGTAAACGCGTTTTCTTCTATTACAGTCCGTGAATATAATAACTTCAACGTGGTCCAAACTAAGCCTAACCTGAATTCCAAAGAACCAATAAATCGTTAAGTCCATTGAGTCGGGACCGGCGAAGCCAGTCTTTGCGGTTGCGGTGCATGTGGTGGGGGGGGGGGTGTAGTAAAAAACACTAAGTATATTTCGAGAAATTTGATGAGAAGTATATATTCTGCTTTCATTTAGCACAATTCTAAAGGTGTAATTAGTCTATTTGTGTATATAACAGATGTAAACCGACAGAACAGTATAGTAATTGTTGGATATGGTGACGATGATTTATGGCAGAGATCTATTCTCCAAGTAGAGTATATAGTTCTCTGTGTGCGGAATGGCCCTTCTCGAGAACATTTTGAAAATTTAACCGCCACAAGTGCGTTTTATGCTATTCTAGCGTGTGAGTTAAATATCATCTGACCCGAAAGTAATGATCGGATTTTGGTCGAATGGACTTTAAACCCAGTTTATATGCCTTGAAACAAATTTCAACAAAGAATATTCTAAGTATAGTCCCGGCTGCAGGTGCCTTGTACCACCGTCTTTGGGTCAAGTAACCTTTTTCGAACCAATTTGTTCCTCCGGCCTACGACCGTAATGGGTTAAGTAGCTTTCTTCGAATAACCCTATAAATTCTAGTCTATGCACCGAACTTCTCTCTGGTAATGTTCTCATCTAAGTCGAAAGACAGTAATGGCTGATTCTTTACAACAAAGAAACCCCAACAATCTATACCCCCTCCCCCCCCCCCCAAAAAAAAACAAAACAAAACAAAAATACAAAAAAGCAAAAAAAAAAAACAAAAACAACATTTTATATACATAAAAAAAAATACGTTCCGTACCAAAAATACATTTTACCTCAAGACATATTTCCAACAAACATTTCATACAAAACAAAAACCTCAACAACATTTTATACAAACACCCTCACCCCTCCCCCCACCCCACCCCCAGAAACAGCTATGTTATCGTATCAATAAAACTGGTTGGTGGATATTCTATTACAGATGCCTTTCCGCGTACAGACTGTGTGATTGGTTAATATATTTGGACTTAAAACGTATTCAAATTAACTTATCTATCAAAAGTTTGCTTCAAACCCCTCTCAAAAGATTTTAATCCGAGCAAAACTAAGAAGCCGTGTTTGTCACGTAACTTGATTGTGGGGGATACAGAATTGGTTATATTTGTTTTTAGTCGATGTCCATTTATCATAAATTTTCAACATTCCCATTCTGTCGAAATCCATTAGGAAGAACTGGTGTTGGCCGTTTACTAGACGGTGTAAACATTATTCCTACGTCGTAATCTGTTGTTAATAAAGGGTAACCCATGTCACAGCAGCATTTAAAGTTACAATTTCATATTTTTAAGTTATATTTTTAAAATGTATTAAAATAAAGCCTTAAAATAGATGGTATCTATAAACAGTTCTACCTTGTTAAAGAATAATCCTATTAATCCTATAATTCACTATTGCCAGTTGAGAAATTGGCGAAAATATCATTTTCAACTTCAAATTCAAGCGTTTGAAGATAGCTATTCCATGGTTTGGAATAGAAAAACAAGGGAGGTAATTGTGAGGTGATTGTGTTATTATTTCCGGTGTGAAAGAATTTTAAGTGTGAGAATGACACCTATGATCGTATAATAGTGAGTTGACAACCTATTGAGCAAAAGACATAGAAATAATTATGTTTTGACTTTCTTAGAAAGTATGAAATTCTCGCTTTAAGCGAAATGGTAATTGAAATAGCCCTTTTTCTTTAATATAATATAGTTTATTAGAAAATACATACATATACTATATGCGTATAATACAAACGGGATCAGAACAAATTGTACAATTTACGAATCTTCTCCCAGTATAATCTAAAATATTTACAATTATCACTGAAATTTGATTTAATATATGTTATATACATACATACATGCTACCATATCGTTACATATTAAGTGAATATTAATACTAATAAACCAATGGAGAATTACAATAATAGCTACAGAGTACCGTGGATCTTTTCGTTTGTACGGTGAGAAATATATGGGTATTAAAAGATTTAGGAAATAGGGAAGAACAATCTAAATAAATTTTATGCAACTCAGATCGTGGTAGATTGCCTATAAAGTTAAGATTATCAATTAAACATACATTATGCAAGAGCTAAATCTGTCTATTGCAGGTCTTTCTTTGGGCCTGAAATGTTATCTAAATTATTAATTAGACATTAATTAACCTATCCAGACCATAATTAAATCTAGATGGCATTTCTAGCCTGCGATCCGTACTGGATTATGAGCCGATTTACTGCATAATTTTCCTTCACGATTTAACGATTAAATGGATAATCGAGTCTATGCTGTTTATCGTACTGACTTTAGTAATGATGATCAAGGCTAGCCGGAAATTTCAACCGCTTAGTTCTCGGTTCATAGTGGGTCAATTTGAATGAAATTTTCAGCAAATTGCCTTTACATTATATAGTTTTTAACTATTACAGTGAGAACTGCCAACTCGTTATGGAATCTCCCATAATGTATCTTTAAGTCAAATGTATTTTTAAGTGATGACGCTGTAACACATTTTTTGAGCAATCAAAAAAAAAGTGAAACGAATTTTCAATGCTTTTATTGTCGCATGTACACAGTGCCGGACTGGGCCCACCTGTCCACCTGTCCGTGACAGGTGGGCCTAAGCTCATTAAAAAAGTGGACCTAAGCCTATAAAGAAAAAAGAAAAAAGAAAACAGAGAAAGAAAAAAGAAAGGAGAGGGAGAGGAAAGAAAAAAGAAAGGAGAGGGGGAGGAAAGAAAAGAAAGAGGGAAGGAGGATACAGGACATAGGACAGGAGAAAGTAAAGATAGGAAAAAATGACTGACAAATAACACAAAAAAGGAAGTGTACTACAAGGAAAGAACTTTATGAGTTTGACCTCATTATACCGAGAAGGTGTAATTCATCTTTTAACCTCTTTTGACACTCTTAGGTCATTCTGTTATCTAATTGTATCAGGAAGTAAAAAATTTGCCTTCTTCTCCTTTGGTCTGAAATAATTGGAAAATGGGTTTGCGGTTGTCAATTTTCAAAATTTTCCTGGGGGGAGAACCCCCTCGAACGCTCGTGTGCCTTCGACGCGCTCGTGACACGTCTTCGGCGCGTATTTGTGTGGGCCTTGGTCAATGACCTGACAGGTGGGCCAAATCCATACTGCACGTACAGTATGGATTTTGAACACTGTTTGATTTATTAAGATCATAATTTAGAACACTACTGGTTTGGCGTATTCGATTATGGTAAATGGATAATTTTCTGCTGCCAATGTTTCTTAATTTTGGAGGTTTCACTTTCGCCTTATATTAGATGTAAACTCAGATAAAGATAGTGTGGATTTTAAACCCGGACGTAAACTATTGAACTGTTGAATGGTTTTAAGAAAAAATGAGCTTTTTGTTACAGTTAAATGACAAAGGGGTACTTTTAAATCATTACAGTTTCTACGATAACCTATTATCTCTTGAAGATAAAACGGCCCTGTTTTGTGAATAAGCTTGTGTAATAAGCACAATCGTCTTCTTTTTCTGCGATCATGTAATTTAGTGCATGCAGTTTCAAAATAAAGTTATTCGCGAGATGCATAAATAGTGCAAGCCGTATGTAGATACGTACTTTGAAATTTAATATTTAAAGGAAACATAACATTTTTGTTAGAAGGTCATTAATTCAGTTTTTTTTTTCAGGATTAAAGGTTATAGGCCATTTATTAGCCCAGGCACACAACACACCTAAATTATAATTCAATGCAGCTTCAACATTCGATAAATCTGTTGACGAAGAACATAGCGTTGTGTCATCAGCAAATATTCTCGTTAAATATCAAGATGATCAAAAAAAGCAGAGGACCAAGAATCGAACCTTGCGGAACGCCAGAATTTGTAGACAGTATCAAATAAACAATTTTCTAACTTGATTTCTGTTATTCAAGTAATTAGAAATTAGTACGAGTCTCTAATCTTGGATTCCATAACTATTCAATTTATGCAATAATCCTTTATGAGAAACTTTATCAAAAGATTTGGAAATATCGCAGAATACTAAGCCTGTGTATTCTTTTTTTATCTAATGAATTGCAAATATATTGATATATTTCTATAAGTTGATGTATTGCAGATATGACTGGTAAAAACCCCGATTGGTACTTGTTAAAAGGTGTATTTTTTGAGAAATAACTAAAAAGATTCTGATAAATTAATCGTTCAAAAACTTTAGATATATAACAGGGAAATGGGTCTATAATTTTTGGGATCCGACTTATCACCTTTTTTATACAGAGGAATAACATTGGCTTGTTTCCATGAAATAGCTGAAACAGTTACATACTGCCTATCATTTGCCTATCATTCCCAACTTTGAAATTACATAAGATAACCGCTTTCATTGGCCCGTAAAACAAACAGTGAACTGTATGGGGGCATGCCCGACTTCATTGGTCCTGATGGTGCAGAAAAGAAGGACGTTAAACGCCCATTTCATTTCATTTTATCGACGGGCACATAAAATAACCCTTGACAGTTGGGAGATGAGTAGACAGAAACACCACTGTCCTGGCAATAATCAATGAACGATGAAGGTGAGGTCGCAGACTATATTGTGATGAATGAAACAACGGATGTGGATTAAAATCAAAATCCTCCAAAATCTTCGACATCGAAAACACGAATTATTGGTCAATTTAAATCAACATTGATGATGTAAACTTACCTGGAAAAGATGAGCTTCTGATATCCGATATTTAAGATAAAATAATTTTTTTAACATTGGAACACGAATCGTGTACCATAATGCGCTTCAGCCCCAGTTGTATTGAGAGACTCGAGGGACGAGGCTAGACACATTGCACCAAATCAAATGGAGTTATGTAGACTAGAATAACTAGACGCTAGAAATTTGCACTCGATTGAGATTACTGACTTATTTCGCCGAACATAACTGATTTGAAATTGGAGAAAAAACGGAAACCATTAAATGTAAATCAGTTTATATACATTCATATTACAGTATTATATGCGTTGCGACCCACTTTTGTGAATTTCTAGGTCCCAAATGTTAGCGATTTAGCTCCTTTAAACGATTCAAGTAAAACGATTCATGCGATTTAATAGTTCTCTGCTGTGATATGTAATATTGTAATGTAAATATCCCTTGGATTTATGCTTTATCATTAGTACAAACAAGAAGAGAGGGAGAGAGAGAGTGAGAGAGAGAAATGGGTTTAACGTCCACTCTAAACAAACTAGGTGATTTCGGGAGGAAACCGGAGGACCCGGAGAAAACCCACGAAGTTGAACAGGCAACCCTACTCCTTGTCACGTAGGACTGGGGAATCGAAACCACCCCAGTTGACTCAATGACAGACCTTATGATACAACCCACACGCGCTAACCAATCGGCCATCCAACCCCCTTACAAACAAGAAAAACAGCTTGGGTCTAAAGAACAGCACCGAGTAACGCCTCCACCATTTCAAATACTCTATTAATAGCATAATATGTGCTAATTAAAATTATCACCTTCTATATATTCACTTTGCCAAAATTTAGATACGTTTTCTCTTAGAAGCACTGAAGCTATTTTTCCAATTTTCTTATATATGTGTAGGTAAAGGGGAGTGGGGGAGTGGGCGGGTGGGGTCTGAAATTCAGCTACAAACCAGACTCATCCTAACTAAAACAAACAAATACATATACCAACCAACAGTAAAACTGGTGCCCTAAACACAAATTCCAAGATAGATGACACTCGTGAATTACTTGTATATTTATCTTTATAAAGGTTCAAAAGATGGTTATTATCGAACTTAATGATGGTATTGATGCCATGATACTATACACCGGGTTTCGCCATTTCTTTTACATAATTAGAATTGCTGTGTTCCAAAATTGCTGGGGGATCACGTGGCTAAGTGGGTAAGACGCTGGCTCGCTAGCCTGGAGGTCGGGTGTTCGATCCCTGCATTGGCCGAGAAAGTTCATCCCGATTTTCCGGCGTGGTTTCCCTTATAGTAATGCAGGACGGAGGGCCTGACAAGTACAGCTGGTTAGTCGTTCGGATGGTACGAAAAACCGAGGTCCCGTGTACAAATTGGCGTGCACATAAAAGATCCCTTGGCAGTTGGAATTTGATATAAGAATAGGCCATAGCGCCGGTGCCCGGGCAAAATTTCCCTCATAGCACACTGTATGGCGTATGCCCGTCTTTATTAGCCCAGTTTAGGAGCAAAACAGTAGGACGTTAAACCCCATTTCATTTCATTTCATTTCCAAAATTGCTTATCTCTGCTGAGCCTTAGCGGCAGTGCTCATCACCAAGCTCCGCCAAAAACTCCCCTAATGAACATCTACACCAAGCTTGAATGTTCTACCTCAATTAGAAGCAGCGTTATTGCGTTCAAATTTCTCGTCTCTGCTTAACCTAAGCAGAAACTGTTCATCGTCAGTCTCATTCATTATATCTACAGCTGCAGTGTTCCAAAATGTAATAGAGGCAGACGGTTTCGTTCGTTCGTTTCTAGAGTTTTACGTTCCCTTCCACCTAGGGTGATATCGTAGACAATGGGAGACGGGTAGGTTTATTCCCACGAAGGCGCAGTTATTGACCGTAACGGATTAAAAGAGGTCGTTTTCGACGGGTGGACCCATTTGTATTTGAACTAATTGACATCTCCAATTAAGTCGATTATTGTTCTCATTGTTGGAATGTGAACGTGATGATTTACTTATCATAATTAAAATATGTACAAAAATGTTGTCGTAAAAAGAATAATTTATAAAAGAGATTCAATAAACCTCGAACAAATCAGGAATACATGTACTTAACTGGACAATGAATGTACTAGTTTAGCTTCTTGAACTTATAAATGTATGACAACGCCCCCGCCCCCTCCCCCGTTTTACACAACACAGGTATAGATATCAAACACGGGTCTTCTGTTTATCGTGATCAATTTTCTAATTTGATATGTCTAATTTTAGAAAATCAATAATGAAATGCACGCAAGTATTGAATATCAAAAATTTGCTTATCTAAAGAGATGATTTTTTTTTTTTTAGATTGGGTTCATATTGGAAGTTATCTGACTGGTACCTCTACTTAAATATTCAACCTAAATGACAAAATAAATATTTCTAACTTAGGATGAACAAGAACGTCACCACTCCGATATCAGATTTCAAATGATAAATAAAAACTGAAACGTATTTATGATATACCACTTTTCCTGTCAATCCTTCAAGTGTTTCCTCTCGAACTATTGAAACCCAGCGTTGGACTAGATTTATTATCAGTCAATATAATAGTCTAGATTAACATAATATATCGTCCCTTTTTTAAAGTTATGGATTCAGTGGATCAGTTTGATTTTTTACTTTGGTTATAGTTCACGAATTTTGTTTTTGTTTTATTTTTGAAAGAGAGACTTTAGAAATTTATTATATTTACATTAGGCACGAAATCAAAGAAACTAACAGTTAGCAATTAAATCTTATTCTCTTCCGTTATATAATTTACAAAGTCACCCAATCACAAAGAGTACACGCCCATCACTATACCCTTGTCAGTGGTGCAGAACGGAGGGCCTGACAAGGACAGCTGTCTTGTCCTTCGGTTGATACGAAAAACCGAGGTCCCGTGTATACAATGGAATGCACGTAAAAGATCACTTGGCAGTTGGAATTCGATATAAGAGTAGACTATAGCGCCGCTGCCGGGGCAAAATTTCCCTCATAGCACACTGTATGGCGTATGCCCGTCTTCATTAGCCCAGGTTAGGAGCAGAACAGTAGGAAGTTAAACCCCATTTCATTTCATTTCATTTTTGACTGAAATCAATTTAAGAATAGCGGATTTGTCGAAATTAAAATAAATAAAACTGTTAATATTATTCCATGTGTATTTTTATCTGTATATTTAGTATTACGTTGCTTTAATCTTCTTACGACAAGGCGTGGGTCTACTGATATAATACTTTTTATCTATCTTGATATACCATGATAATAAAAATATCATATAAAATTACAAGGGATATCCATGACGCTTAGAGGCGTCATTGCTAGTAAACAACGTCATAACGGAAATACTTTATAACAAAACATAATTACTGGTGCCATATATAAACCGACTACATTGATATCAGTATCAGAAAAAAATTTAATACGGATAAAGAAAGACAGATTGAAACTCATAGGTAATTATCTCTTGATTAATACGTGGATTTATATCATAAATCATCTATGTAAGATGGGTTATAAAAACCATTCTGTAAATGAGAAGCCTAAATTACTCTCGTTAATGGAAATGACATGATTTGAAAATATATTGAAATTTCAGTTAAATTACTGAGCGAAGTAATGATTGTTTAAACTTTTGACAAGAAATGGTCTCGATTGCCAAGAATCATTACCACGATAATAAATGTACTCCTCACCATAACGTTTAACGGACATTTTTTTTAACCCACATTCGATGTTCCCGATAGTTGATTATGGGCTTGTGTGAATAAATGTCTAAATAATAATTTATTATATAATAACTGAAGCCAGGCAATAACGACTCAAATAGGCGCAGTTTTAGCTTTTAAATAATATAATTATTCATCTTTAAGCTTACAATATCTGACTTCGAGGGTTAGATCGCTTTTAAGTTTTATTGGCTATTAACTAGTCCACGTGACATACTTATCTACATATTAAAACATCTTCGGAAGTCTAGCGCTATAGTGTTGAACCGTGGCTTTACGTCCAAATAGAGAGGTATACTTATTATATCAAAATTGTAACTATTTTTTCCTTATTCACTTTTTAATAAATTAAACAATTATCTCTTAAATATTTTATTTGATACAATTCTAGTTACGAATGTCTCTATTATATTTTTTAGTATCTTACCAGGACGTGAACAGTATAATTTACAAAGGAAACATCATGTTGCATATCGTGTTGGTTGTTCTAGTATTATTACATCAAACAAATGGACATGGGCGTTTGATCGATCCACCGTCCAGAGCGTCCATGTTTAGATTTGGATATAATACCCCTCCGGATTATAATGATAATCAAGGATTTTGTGGTGGAAAAGATGTAAGTTTAAATTCATTCTTTGATCATTGATTTGGGCATTACAATTATTGTAGTACTTTGGTCCTTAAGAACATAGTGTATCTTTAACTAATTATTGGTTAATAATTTCTATAGAGTAAAATCCCACATACTAATGAAAGTAAATAACATGTTTATATATAAAAAACAGTGATATTTTGGTAAAATCCTTACCATTGTCAAAATATCCATCAAATTCTATCTGTTTATGGCATGTGTCATGTATCTGGTAGACCAAACAAGGTAATGCCCCCCCCCCCCCGATGTTGGGAGACTGGTTTTTTTTTTATTCCATATTTGGAAAGGAAATTAACGCCAAGGTCAGTCTATAACGTGCAGAAATAAGGGGGTTATAAAAGAGGGTGTTGAGCGAAATTTATCAAAGCTCACCCAGATATTCCGAGCAGCTATCATCTATGCTTTATTGAGAACGATGGACCTTCGAAGCCACAATAAAGTTGCAGAAACCATCTGACCTGTAGTTTTATTACGATCAAGAAGGAAACACAACAAGGAAGTCCGATATTATTACATTATTGTTTTCATAAAAAATATAGTCATAAATTTTACATCTGCAACATATGAGATCCACTGCCTAAATATTTTATCTGCAAATGTTTTTGTCTAAGTATCCATGAGCTTTGAATATTAGGCACTGTATATGATCATTACATATTTTTTCTTGTCAGCCATTGTGCCATTTGATACCGTTTGTCATTTACCTCTGTATATCCTGTGTTGAAATTATATAATTAGAGTTCATATATTTGATTATATAAAAATAAAAACGTACGAATGTAATGACGGAGAATACTTTGTACAACAGTGGCACGAGGCAAAGTTAGCTTACTCTTGCTTGTGATATTGTACCAAAGGATCCACGAATAACGCTTCCATCTCATACATATATAATTATGAATTCTAGTAGGCTACAATATGCAGAAACATAATATGTAATTATATCATCTTCCGTCGTCTGCTGTCCTCGTTCCACCTTTTGTGTTCCGTTACAAATACAGATCATTTATAATGGCCTGGGCACTGTTTCACAAAAACTTAAAACTAAAATCACTAAAATAGATTTTAACTAAAATCAAAATGAAATTTTAAATTTTATGCGTTACACGAAGATCGATTGATTGTAACTTAAAATGCAGTTTTAATAGATTTATTTAAAATTGCTTGCGCTGACGCACTGCACAATTCCGGCGAGAGCACTCAGGGTGTAAGCTTAAAGGACAATATTGGTGCCAGTCATTATCACATATGTGATAGAGCTGGTTAAACACATTCCAAATATAATTTTACCACAGAGATCATTGCTACGATAGCTGAGTAATACAGGTTTCCTGAATCGGAAGTGACGAACGCCAAAGGAAAACACGAGTCATCTCTCTATGTATCTGACTGATGTGACGAGTGATAACAGATACACGGCCGAATTTCTGCTCACTAATAATTCTTTCAATAATTCAATAAAGTAATTGAATGTCATTAGATAAGAGAACACGAGAAAAATAGAAATAGTTCGTACATTCCCTTGTTTATATTCATTCTATACCTTATAAAAACATGGTAATGCACGGACTTTTTCTGTTTTTCTTTCGTGTTCACTTATCTAGTGGCAGTCAATTCTTTTTATGAATTGTCAGATATCCTCTCACAATCTCACACAAAAACTTTTGGTCTTCGAAGGAATTATTAGGGAGCATAAATTTGCCCGTATATCCGTTATCACTCGTCACATCAGTCAGTTATATAGAGAGATGACTCGTGTTTTCCTTTGGCGTTCGTCACTTCCGATTCAGGAAACCTGTATTACTCAGCTATCGTAGCAATGATCTCTGTGTTAAAATTATATTTGGAATGTGTTTAACCAGCTCTATATGTGATAATGACTGTCACCAATATTGTCCTTTAAACGCTTCGGAACTGAAAACTGTTACCAGGTTGAACTAACCGAACTAACCGTTACAATACCAATGAGGAGAGTTTCATACGTTGTAACAATGTCTGCACATAGTCAGACAGTCGTAGAGAGATGAAATAAATAAGTTTATTGTGTATTATTGGGTGTGAAATGTATCAGTTGGTTGGCCTTGAACTTGCATATCGCTTTCGTGACTTTGGCATTTGATTTACTCGCAGGCTTCAATGGAAATAATGCGTATCGATAAACTAAATCGCTTGAATTTCGCAGTTTTATAGTATTTTGGATAACAGAAACTATTGACAATTGTCACAAACATGTGATTTTTCTGACTCAAACGATTAATCTAGACTAAAGTATTGTCGAATTTTAAAAGTATTTAATAGCTTTTAAACTAATACACTAAATAACCAATGTTCCGATGCCTAGATTGAAATGTCAATCCCATGGACCCTTTCGATCATACTTTGAAAATGCCAATGTGTAAAACTCCTTATTGGATAATGCCTATATCTATCTTACTAAATTAAAATGATTTTTTTCCTAATATAAAATACCCTTGGCTCCTATAATATAAATTATCATAACCCCAAAACGCATCTATCTTAAGTTAGGATGGAATTTTAGTTTAAGACGATTTGAAGCAGATTTAAGTTTTTGTGAAACAGGGCCCAGAGTGTTATAAACAACCATATTAATATTTAACGAGTGTTAACTAGATGTAATAAACATACATTCAATGGTGTATTCCCGCGAAGGCGCAGTTACAGAGCGTGACCAAAATTAATCTTTCCCGCGAAGGCGCAGATATCGACGTGCCGGCTTTCGTTTGAAGAGAGACATGTTGTTATTAGGACCCAATTAACGGTGTTAAAGATTTTATGAAAAGATATAATTAATATGCTCAAATTCAAAGCCAGCTCGAGGAATTGAAACGAAGACACCAGCAAAATGAATTGACATTAGTCGAGTATTTAGACAGGATGTCTTATTTGGCGAAATTGAACTAATTTTTGTTATATTATAGTTGTTTTTATTGGCGAAGTTAAATTAATTTTTATTATAGTATAGTTATGTTTTTTATTTATTTGACGAAATTAAATTAATTTTTGTAATATTATAGTATAGTTATGTTTTTTATTTCTTATCTGGTGCTAAAATGTTGGTTAATTAGTTACAGTGGGGATTATGAAAGTGTAAATTCTTATCATAACAATCTATAACACCATTGTTACGTTTTTAATCCATTTTAATCCTTAGGGCTGGATTCCCGCGAAGTCGTCGAAAACGACTTTTTTAATCCGTTACGGTCAATAACTGCGCCTTCGCGGGAATAAACCGAAAAACCACATTCAATGCTATACTATTATCTAATAATATGAGGAGATAGTGACTAATTAACTAACTTAATTACTCCATGTGTAACATATAAATAATTATAATTGTACTGGCAGATACACCTGCCCATGCCATTGTTATATTATATACTCTGGCACCAATTCTCACTTGAGGAGGTCATACACCCAGCAAATGTTTTGTACTTTTGTATCTATTTCCTTTGTATTTCTGAATTCTGAAAAGGGACATTTGAGGTATAAACCACCGGAAAAATCCCAAAGGTTAAAGATATTTAAAATGTATTTCTACTTTCTGTTTATTTATGTCATTATTGTCATCAAATCAACGAAAAAGAATATCTGAATTTCCATTTTCATCAATAGAGATAAAAACACGTTATATTGGGATATGGTGGCACCCTATCTTGGTGGTGTTCAGAAATGAATAGAAATTTAAAATTCTTTAAACATCATTTCATATTTGTTGTCGAGACGTCTTGAAAAAAAAAATCAGATTTACACTAATCAGGATCTGCTTCAAGGAATCTGCCACGCTCCTTATCCCAAGTCAAGAGCTTTGGCAACCATCTTGTCAATTTGTCAATTACTAACTCGTTGCCAATAATATGCGCAACCATCTAATGAGAGATTCCCACAGCACTGGCAACATGTCGAGTGGTCAATCGTCGATCAGCCACTCCCATGTCATATGCCGCGGGGTCTCAGTGGATAAGGTGCTAACTCGCTAACCTGAGGGGTCCCGGAAAAGCCCCTCGTGTTTTCTGGTGTGTTTTCTGGCGGAGGGCTTGGCACGAAAGAGTGCCCAGTCTTTCGGATTACATGGGAAAATGGCATACACGTAAAAGAACCCTTGACAGCCAGAACTCAAAAAAAGAGTCGGTCGTAACGTCACTGACCGTGTACCCCCGCACCCCCAACCATAGCAGACTGCATGGCATATAGGCATTAGCCGTGATGGTGCAGACAAGTAGGACGTCAAATATCATTTCTCTTCTTTGGTAGTAGGTAGTACATGGGGGCGATCGAGTAACTAATACGCCACAGCCTGAAGTATGAGTACTCTTCTCTGGCTAAGCGACAGCGGAAAATATAAGTATTGTCCTCTCTGCACAACGGTACCAAATACATGTATAGTCTGACAGCGAAACAACGGTCCTAAGACAGCGCTACACAACGATATTCATGTAATGTAATGTTATTTTTTTCCACAGAGACAGCAAAAGAATAATGGACAATGTGGGGTTTGTGGTGATCCCTGGGATGCAGCAGTAAAGCCTCATGAAGCAGGGGGTATTTACGCCACGGGAAAAATTGTTCGAACCTACAAGACTGGATCCCTTATAACAGCCACTGTCCAGGTCACAGCAAATCATATGGGATTTTTTGAATTCAGAATATGTGTTAATAATGACGTTACTAAATCAGCAACACATGAGTGTTTGAATAAACATTTGCTTGATCTTGGAGATAGACCTGGGACCAAGTTTTACGTTGATAAGCAATCGGGCTACAAAAAAGTTTCTCTTAAGCTTCCTGAAGGTGTTGTCTGCTCACAATGTGTATTTCAATGGAAATACCATGCCGGTAAGTCTTCTAATACATTTTAATTGCTTCTTGAGACAAGGACAGACTTTCACTGGCTAGTAGAATTGGAAGAGTTCAATTGATGAAGTTTAATTTACCTTTGTAAATATTTTTTTTACCAACCCAAATAGATGGCCCAATTGTTTGTACAGGAATACATCTTTAAATGTATTGTATTTTATGTTTCAGGTAATAGTTGGGGAACTGACCCTAACGGTAAATCTTGTGTAGGATGTGGACCACAAGAAGAATTCTATGCTTGTGCGGATATTGCTATTGCGTCGGGTGGTATGGTTACAAAGTCCCCCGTAACTAGCGTTACAGTACCTACAAAGTCCACAGCAGCCATTGGTGTGGTAACAACAGAAATACTAACAACCAGACAACCGCAAACCCATAAAACTTCCTCATCCGCACCAGTACAAGCATCCCAAGGCCCTTCCATCAATAAAAATTGTCACGCAATCGGAGCTTTCGCAAACGACCAAGCTTATAATAATTGGTGTATAGCGAATTGCGCTCTTGGTACATGCCCAGATTATCTGTGCAGCTGCGATGATGAAAATGACGAAGATGGTGCCCCTTATGTCCCTGAATGTAACTCATACGGTATTTTTAAATCTAACAATATGGATCAATGGTGTAAAACGAATTGTCAGCTGGGATTCTGCCCACATACTCACTGCACATGCGCATAAATAACAAGACTGAACAGGTTCAATGGTGACATTCTCTTTAACTTTTGATTTCTTTCTGTTACCTGTGTTACATATTATCCGATGTCTTTTGATGTGTTCATGTTTAAATCAATGTGTTATCGGTGTTATTGCATTATTCACGTTCTCTTCGGCGAGGGGTAAATACATATAGATGTACCTATATAAAAAATTGTAAAAACATCATAATTTGTAATTTTTATGTCTTGATGACTTATTATTATAAGGATTTAGGCTCAATTTATAGATCCTTATCAACTTTGCTAACATTAATATCCATATTGTTGAGTTACTGACTATAGACTATATAGGAGCCACGGTGGGTAAGTGATTCGCTAACCTGAAGGTCGCCGGTTCGCCCCCGGTGTTGGCCGAGAAAGTTCATCGCGGGTTTCCGGCTTGGTTTCCCCTTGGCAGGGGTGCAGGAAGGAGGGCCTTCGGATGGGACGAAAAACCAAGGTACCGTGTAAACATTGGCGTGCACGTAAAATATCTCTTGGCAGTTGGAATTCGATATAAGAGCAGGCCGTAGCGGTGTAGGACGTTAAACCCCATTTTATTTATAGACTATATAATAGAACCGTTATTGGAACAAACCCAATAAACGAGTGACCTCATGGGCTTTATCACGTGGCAAGGGGTATGTTCTCGTGTCAATCATCGGGGATTTTCTCGGGCCACGACAGTTTCCATCCGCTTTTAGAGAAATAAAAACACAAACAACATATTGCACTCCCGAAATGGTCTGATTCTGGTCGAGTGGACTTTTATATACTCTTAAAAAAAGTAGGGGATATTCAGAAACAATACAAAACTGTGGAAATGCACTGCTGTTTTTATTAGAGGTAACCAGTGTATATTAATAACAGGCCAATTGCCCACACATGAACATAAACAGTTCATATGGGCGGCTAATCTGACGGCCCCATTTCACTCGCAAAGACATACACTATCAAAAGTGAAAATGGACGTTTTTGATTTTTGTCTTAATAATGAGTAATTGCTCCACCAATCCTCAGACATTCAGCAATTCGTCGTGGCATGCTCCTAATCAACCGTCCAATCACGATTTGGGGCAATCTGGCCCACTCCTCTTGCAGTGCCACAGCCAATTCTTGCAGTGTTGTCGGTTGACGTTGACGAACACGTCTACCGATCAAATTAAACGTAACACACTAAAGCAAAGATACGCTTAACAGTAAATCTTATGCAAGAACCGATAGGAAAGCAAACATGGATAGGATAAACCAGCCCGTGGCAGTTTTCATCAACCCTTCCTTGAAGTGTTAAATTTGACAATGAACCCCTCCCACGTGTATTGCGCTATTGCGTGTCGCACATGCAGCTCAGTGGTTCTGTTGGGGCGATAAGTTCTTCATCTGTGAACAAACTCTCAAAGCATATCAAGTGTCCATGACTATTTATCATATCACAACCTGCGTAGGTATTTGCATTTCAATATCCCCTACCTTTTTTGAAGAATGGCTCCTACAAGTGTCCATGTACCACCTCTTTGAGGTCAAACATCCCTTTTCGAACCAATGTGTTCCTCCGACCCCTACCTTAATGGGTCAAGTAGCTTTGTGTGAAAAAGTCTAAATTAGCACTATTCAACCGACGTCGAAATCTATCAAACCGTTTGGAGAAGACGGCAAAACGTTTTTCACCACAACCAACTTAGCTGTCTCGACCCCATGCATATGTGGACGCCCATCTAAGTCGAAAGACAACAGTGGCTGATTTTATACCAAAAACAACATTTTATATAAACAAGCGGTTGCCATGAAAGATACGCCCACATTTTCCAAGAGATTGACAGAGAACAAGCTAAATAAAAGAAGCGATTTCTCGTTCAATCAGAGGTCATAATCAAGAAAGTTACTTTATTATTATTATTATTACAGCATATTTATAGTGCACCCTTTCATATAACATGTTCAGGGGCACTTTACAAAGTGACAATGTAAATCACACATAAACAACAAGATTATGGGCATGTTAACGATTGTATAGAGAGTCAGTTAAAAGCCTGATTAAATAAATGTGTTTTAAGTTGTTTTTTAAAAGAATATAGAGATGTACAACATCTTAAACTAAATGGTAGATTATTCCATAAAACAGGTGCTTGATAACTAAAAGAGCGCTGACCATAAGAGACTAGTTGAACAGTTTTGGGCTTTAAAAGTAGTTTATCTGATGTACGTAATGTTCGGCCAGGTGTATAAAGTTCTAAAAGATCTGAGAGGTAAACAGGAGCTAAATTATTTAAACATTTAAAAGTAAGTAATAAAATCTTAAAATCAATTCGATATTTAACAGGTAACCAGTGTAAATTATATAAAACAGGAGTTATGTGGTCACATTTCTTAGTTAAAGTAACAAGTCTAGCCGCAGTATTCTGTACTTTTTGTAATTTATCTGCGAGCGTGCTTCTTTTGTGTTAGCTTGACGTATTTTAAGATTTCTTATGTTGAGGGGTGCGTAGCTCTAATACATCGAAGCACACAGCGCTCTCACAATACTTGTTATTCAAGAAGCTTTAATCTATAAGAAACATAAGTACTAATTATTTGACGTCGATCTGGGTTTATTAACGAATGAACATGAATAACACAAATAAAGATATATGAAATCATAATTAAAACATCATTTACAAATTATCTAGTAATGAATAGTTGAATATATAAAGTAAGCATATATTATGTGATCAAGTGCAATTGTAAGCTATTTCACATTATCATATTATGCATAAAAGAAACATACATTTATCAATAGCAAATATAAAGTATTATCATATTATGTGAATAAGTATAGTAAACTATTACACATTATAATATTAGGAATAACATAAACATATATACTAAATGAATTATTAGGCGACACAATTATAAACTAACTCACCTATAAGAAACATAAGTACTAATTATTTGACGTCGATCTGGGTTTATTAACGAATGAACATAATTGTTCGTATTTCGTCTCTTATATTTATACCCAGTCGCTATCGCCAACTTAATATCTTAATAATAATTACACTAGAATTATTTGAACATATACATGATAAGGGTTAACCATATAATACAAAATGTGATATAAATTAACATATTTACATTACTGAGACGTAACTCAAATATAGGTACATACTAAATCAATGACTAGGATGCATGTTAAGTAATATTAAATTATTTTAAGATTGTTGTGTAGAAAAGGTAAATAGATAAGACAGTGCGTCCAGATTAGAACGATCAGGGTTCGGAGTAAAGATTAACTTATCCACTTTAAAGCAATTAATCAATTAAGATAAGTAAATACATGTATATCAAAATATGTACTATAACAACACCCCGTCGCCCCGAAAAACGCTTTTCTCCGTAAAAGCAAACAATAATTCACACACAGTAGGTGTTTAAAATGATTATAGACTAATTCAATTAATGAAATAAATTTACAAAATATATCAAGACTAAGCATAACACTAAGTAATGGGCAATTTAAATGTTGCAGGCAACAATTAACAACCCATTAGTTTTAAAATATAAAATACTGAACTTAATAGGTACATATAAATGAAACATTAATGCAACACTTCATATAATCCATGGTGAGACACTAAAATATTAGTAGCAAATGGTTGTGACAGTATTGTGCGAATACGTCGTGCCGAAAAAAGAGTCAGTTGAATCGAACTTGGGATATTTAGCGATTGACCGGTGAACTTATTAGCAATTTTGAAATTTGTCCAAGTTATATGAAGTGAAGGTCTAATCATGTTTTGTACATACAATTCAGTAATGGTCTCTGGTAGCATAAAATTCCAATAGGAAGGACATAATGACAGGGACATAACAGGGACAATTTCACACAATGAACCTGTTGTTAATTCTAATAACAATATAGTATGAGCAGTTTTCTTTTGATATAATTTATATGAAATTATAACGAGGAGAATAATACAGATAATAGTAAGTATTAAAGGCACATATTCCAACATTAAAGGCACTAAGTTATAATTTACTCCAGGTTTTGGAGTGGTAAATGCATATTCGAATGAGGGTAAGCTACTGGAACGTACGTAGGGAGATTTATGGAGAAGTAATATTAGTGCAGACAAGCGTCTTATTTTGGAGAACATCCATATAAAAGCGAGTAATGCCAGTACAGAAAATCCAAGTGCAATAACAGTTAAACCCGATGATAAACTCCAAAATGAAGAATTAACATTTATTTGACCATCTAAAAGTGATTCAGTGAGACTCTGTAGAATAACGGCATTATTTTAAACGCTATTGGACATTCGACTGAGACTTAAATGATCTTTTTGATCTTTAGCAATTATAGAATTAAATTTATGAGAATACATGTGGAAATTTGGTATAGTAACTGGAATAGGTGTGTGAAAAAGTGAATGTGCCGAAATATTCTCAAGACGTTTATCGTCGAAAAATTGCTGTAGTAAGGCAAGATTGACAGGATGTAAAAAAGTGACATTTTCTTTTGCAAACTGATTACATGTTCCTAAATGTGCTGGATAAATAAATTGAGAAGTAGTAACTGTACATAAACAAGGGATATTCATAATACAAAATGTGATATAAATTAACATATTTACATTACTGAGACGTAACTCAAATATAGGTACATACTAAATCAATGACTAGGATGCATGTTAAGTAATATTAAATTATTTTAAGATTGTTGTGTAGAAAAGGTAAATAGATAAGACAGTGCGTCCAGATTAGAACGATCAGGGTTCGGAGTAAAGATTAACTTATCCACTTTAAAGCAATTAATCAATTAAGATAAGTAAATACATGTATATCAAAATATGTACTATAACATATCTATAAGCTTTAAAGGTAAACCAACTAAAAGTGAATTAAAGTTATCTAATCGAGAAGTGACCAGAGAATTAACAAGTGACTTAGTGGCCTCTACAGTTACACATTTACGTATTTTACCTATATTTCTAATATTAAAATAGCACAATTTACAAATATTATTTACTTGAGCTCCCATAAGCATAAAACTATCAAAGATAGCGCCAATATTACGAGCAGAATAAGATGAAAATATATCACAATTACCAATTACAACAGGGGGGTTATCTTGTGCAGATTTACTTAATTGATGCATTGAGCCTAATAACAAATATTCGGTTTTATCATCATTCAATTTTAGAAAGTTCTTTGACATCCATTTTCTAATTTCACTAATACAGTTCTCAAGTTGCAATTTTGATAAATTGAAAGAAGATGGACAATTAGGTGTAAATGAAATATATAATTGAGTATCATCGGCATACAAATGAGTTTAAAATTGGGAAACAGGTAAAGCCCATATAAGCCCCCACCTAAAAATTTTACATGTTGTAGTAATATTGATGGCGAGATTTGTGCAAAGGAACACATATGTATAATAATAGTATGGCCTTAACTAATTATTGTTTACAGATTCATAGTCAAGTAAAATAGATAGCACGTGAAACAACGGAAATCTCTGATAATATGATACATATGTTTTATCTGCCTTCTCCATTGTCAAAAAATTAACTTTGGTATGAGTTTATTTGGAAATAAAAACACGTGATTGGAAAATTACCATTACATCATTGGGCTGAGTAACCAATCATCATAATTAATTACGTAATATTTGATCAATTAAATAATGGGCAACTTTGGGACACCGTGTAGATTTGGAGAGAGAGCAAATATACGTTGTAGATTCGTTGGGAGAGACCATTGAGGTTCAAAATGTCCTGTTAAGTCGTAGGAGAGCCATACATGTAGTGGGACCCGTCAGTAAACTCGTTCTACGAAATGGTTGGGTTTGAGAGAGTAGAGCATGATTTTATTTTAATATATCCAGTACTTTCCACATATAGCGACGCATAGCACTGCCCACAATTACAATGTACAGAAATAAAACAAACTAGAACTGCGATGCAGTAATGACGGGTTTCACCGGTGCCACGTTACCCTAAACATATGTCACTTCCGGTACCAATGAAACCATTAAACAGGTTTCCACCTCATCATTGCACACATCAAATAAAATGGACGCCGAATCAACCAAATCCAGCAATATCAATTCATTTTATATATTTGTTACATGTAAGTGTACAGTACTTCCGGTGATAATGAAAATATTCAATTAGTTTTATGAAATCAGAAATGGCATAAGGCATCACATGGTGAAAATTTTATGTAAATCGAATAATAATTGCCACTTTTATAGACCAAAAACCTTAAAAAGTGACTTGTAGAAAACCGTCAATTCCTCTGCAACCATACAAGTTAGAAACCATTTTCTGGAATCTGTATGATTGTATGGGTTTATTCTATTTGTTGATTGGAATCAAATATCATAATTTTAAAAACATAACAACTCAGACTCATTTGAATAAAATATCTGTTTTGAAAGCTAAAAATACAGTTTTTGCCAAAATGACGTTACTTCCGGTGATAATGAAAATCTTAAATTACTTGTATGAAATCGTAAATGGCATTAGGTATCACATAGTGAAAATTTCATGAAAATCGAATAATAATTGACACTTTTATGGACAAAAAACCTTGAAAAGTGACCTGTTGAAAATTACCTATTTCTCTACAACTGAACAAGTTAGAAACCATTTTGTGATACCTATATGATCGTATGGGTTCATTCTATTAGTTGATTAGAATCAAATATCAAAATATTAAACAAACAACAAATACGACTCATTTCAATAAATTATTTGTTTCTAAGGCTATTAATACAGTTTTTACCCAAATTTCGTCATTTCCGGTGACATGGAAAATGTTAAATTAAGTTGAACTAGTCACAATTGACATTATGCATCAAATGGTGTCACTTTTATGAAAATCCAATAATAATTGACTCTTTTACAGACACAATAGCGTAAAGAGTGACTCATGCAAAATTGACCATTTCTCGGCAACTGCTCATATTACAAACTAATTTTGAGATAGATTCTCTTCGTATGGATTAATGCTACAAGTTTATGAAAGTTGCGAAGAAATATTTTAAAATATGAAAAGCCTGAATGGGTTGTAAATAGCTCATTTTTTCACCTTTTTTCACCTTTAAATCAAAATGACCCGAAAACGAAATCGAAATTAAAAAAACTGAGCCCGATGTTTTCTGCGCCTTTACAGGGCACACACTTTCAGTCATACCAGATTTGAAAAAAATAATATTTGCTTTCAAAAAGTGGTACCGAACTGTCAAAATTGTAGTTTTTGCTAAATTTACGTCACTTCCGTTGCCGAAAGGTAACTTTACCGGTACCAAAAAAATGACATTTTGGATTACGGAGCATATGAACTTTGTTTTATACAAATCGAGCAATAAATAATTAATCCAGGACTGAAAAACTGAATTAGCCAATGGGGGTCAAGGAAATTTACGATGACAAAAAATGGTGCCATTTTTGGTCAAATCAGATGACTCTTTAACCCTGGGTAAAATACCACATTAAAATATTCATGAATAAAAAAGTTTTTTGTAAAAATTTAAATTTTCAAAATTTGGCGCCTAAATATCTCCGACGATTCGTGGAAAATCAAAAATCTAAAGAACCATGGCTATGTGCCTTGTCTCTGGCTATGTCAAAATGTATCCAATGTTAAAATCCGACGATTATTGTTAATATTACGGCAATATTTCAAAAATCGACAAATTCGACGATTTCGGACATTTCGCATTGTCGCAGAACGTTCGAAATAGCTTTAATCTCTAAGTCACACCCACTTTTCCAGTTAAACCGAAGACATCGAATCAATCCGACAAGTAGTTTCTGAGATACAATCAAATTGGAAAAAAAAAAATTAATTTGTCTATATCAAACCCCTTTCAAACTATTTTAATTCGAAGAATACTATCCCATGCCGAGAGAATAGGTCGCTGTCATAAAATTCGAAACGTGAGAGGGTCGTCATATTTGTTGTTACAGTACATACCTGACCCCGACATTGAAAATGTCTAGAATGGTTCTTTTCACAAATTAGTGCTATGTGTCCCCATGAAAGTGACAAATCATTTCATATGACAATTACAGTACTTTTCCTCGGTAGAGAAATTGATCTAGTTAAAAGATGTTTACAGACCTCAACGTTCTTTTGGGGTTTTACAGATGAACTCCCTGAAGCAGGGTTACGCCCCTTAAATGCCCTTGACTCTACAGTCGCTTGAACTACAGTCGAATCTGAACCACAAGACGGCATACTTAACTTTTTTTGTGCTTCGGGAATCGGTTGTTTCCCAATGCGAATTTTGTATTTTTCTCTTAAAGTTGGGGTGACTACCGGTTCTAAGTAGTTATCTCCGTTACTCTCATTGATTAGGCTAACATTCACGTCCCTTTTCTTCGGGAGCTCAGGGGGGTTTGAAGAAACGACTGCTGGTTTATTTAAATTGCGAACCTCCTCATATTCATTTCCAATTTCTAATTGGAGTTTTTTACTAAACGCTTTCAACAATCTATCGAATAATGTCGTTTTTCGCTTCTTTTGTGTTTGAATTGGAAGGTTTGGTTGGGTGGATATGTGGTCGTAATAATGTCTACTCTCTCTAGATCTATCCCCCATCGTTTGATATGTATCATCCTTTTGTCTACGTGTCCATTTCTTTATCACTGAAAATAAAATGGTGATTTTATCAGTCTAATTGCTGATGATATACGGCGGCGGTAAATATTTTGTCGGTGTTACAAGAAATTTTCTAGTCTAATTAAAATTATACCAATATTTCATGCATGATAATACATTAAACACAATAAAAAATACAAATATAAGCACTATTTAAAGTTCGACATAATTGAATTGATAAATTTGCAAAGTTGACTGGTTATGTTATATTCATCAGTTGATACATATTCAGGGCATATTCTGTGATGGAAACATTCATCTAAATACAGTTTTCTATCATTGCTAAAGTATCCACATGATAACAAATAGATGTATTCATCTGTCACCACCAAACTACAAATGGGACAAACAGTTTTTTTCTTAAGTTTTTTTAAAGCGTTTTCCAAAATTCTATGGGGATTAAAGTTTTTAACGTGCTCACTCATGGTGTCAACTGGCAGACTATCGCCATTCAGAAGACGGCCACCGTCAAGATCGGTCGAATTACATTCTTCTTGTGTATCAATATTTTTTCCAATGTGAGTGAAACCTGTATTATTACAAATGTAGTGGGTCATTACGGCTGATCCCCGGGTCCATTCAGTTGAATTTATATTAATTTTGTTGTTAAGTTCGTTGTTTAGTTTGTCTTGTATGAGTGTGAAATATAAAGTATAAATTAACACCATACTTTCAGAGATGTTATATTGTTTGTCTAGGTTTATCTCTAGGACAAGAATGACATTAATAGATACTCACCACATAGTATTACGGCCACAATTACCACCAAAATAGAAATTGATGAAATCACCAAAGAACCATATATCACATACACATGTATCGGTAGGCAATTAATTTCGTGATTGACTGAATTTGTCATCTTAGTTGTTGGTTTACTCATAGAAGTTGGGTTTGCCATCTCAACCGTTGTGGTTGCCATCTCAAAAGTTGTTGGTTTGTTGGCACTAGTCAACCTTGCCAATTTGACCATTGTTCTATTATCTACGTTTAAAAGAAAATTAATAAAAACATAAAAAAACAAATTGATTTCTTTGCATTTTATATCATAAATTGTATTTCGATATTCGTTTTAACATAAGGTTTTAATGTCTAATTAATTAAACCTCTCTCATTTAAGTAAACATAAAGATCTGATCTGTTGTTTTATTTCCATTAGTGATTGAGAAGATCTACAGGATTATGTTTCATTTTAAAAGATTTGGCGGAAGTTAATTTGTTCATTAATAGAAGAAGCGGCTTATTAGAGTCGATTATCTAGTTTCGCATTATCTCCGCTAAAAAGTTCGGACTAGATTAGTCTTTATCATTCAGAAAAATATTCTACGAATATTAGTCTGGATGGGTTGTTAACATTTGAGAATAAAAGGTCGGTCGCTAGAGTATCCAGTCTTTTACATTATCATGAACAAAATCTAACGGGGGTAACTAGACAACGCCCATAAAATCATCCAACACTCTTATTTTAATTTTTTGTAAGATTTCTCTCTCCAGGGACCATAACTGTGTTTTTTTAATTAATCCTTATTCGTCGTCACGATTCATGTTTGTTTATAGGATTTGTCATAGGAGATCGGTTCAAAGTTTTGGAGCGTTCGTGTAAATGTGAGACAATATGCTTTGAACATAGACATTTTGCACTGTACTTAATAATAACTGGTTTGTTAACAATAATCTGTCATGGCATATTTGAAACAATGACAATAACTCCACCAGTAATCACCGCCATTCTTTAAATTATGTGTTTACTTTGGTTGTCTAAAACAAAATTTAAAGTAAGGGCAATAACTCTGATCAAAATCATGGAAATTCGTTCTTCAAAAAAACAAGTGCGATAACTATATTAGTATCTTAATGTTAAACAGGGCACATATTTATGTCAGTGTGAACGGGTAGGCTATGTTAACGACAATCCAATGGTGGATTAAGGCTCCATTGTGAAACCATATTATGTAATAATAATATATAATTAATAATATACAATTGTAGGGCGTCAATTCCATTCAAAAGTCTGCTCAAAGCGCAATGAAAAATAGTGAACAGAAAGTCTAATTCTCATAGCACTCCCCAAAGTAGCGAGTCTTCAGGTAAATTGTAAATCATTCCACATTTTAGGAGCAACTATACTAAAACTTCTGTCACCAAAGTATTTTAATTTCGACTTTGGAACGACAAGAGTGTTTTGGTTATAAGATCTCAAGGACCGACTTTGTTGATATGGTGTTAGTAGTTCAGATTTTGCAGAAACTTGCATGTGGGGCACAGGATCTTAAAGTTGATGCAAGCGGAAATTGGGAGTCAATGTAAAGATTTTAGAATAGGTGTTATGTGAGTAGATATTTTGGTTCGTGATATGATTCTGGCTGCTGTGTTCTGTATTTTCTATATTTGGACCTAGAGCTCTATTAAAGATGAAGTGTCAAGCAAAGTGAATTGCAATTCTTTAAAATGGTTATTTTTATGCAAGCTTTTACAAACAAATCATGCGATCGAAGCGTTATTCATTCAAATTATTGATGACAGGGATGTTAGTTAACATGTCAATAGGTACAATACGTGTAATCTTGTTCCGTTATAATGATTTTAAAGAAATTGATGTAGCATTCTGATATCAAATTAATAAAACATTATAACATAAAGCTAGACTCTAAAGCCCAGTTCGGAGTAGAACAGTAGGACGTTAAACCCCATTTCATTTCATTTATTTCTAAAGACCTGATTTAAGTCATCAATACTTTCCCAAATAGATCAACAACAGAGAGTCCTGTGAATAATAGTGATCAGCAACTTCAAGACAGTTTTTACCAACTTCAAGATGAATAAGACAATGAATCATGACGTAAATGCTTTTCAGGGCACTGCGCCATTCTCTATTCCAAACCTAGAACCTTTGTCTACTTGGATATTAAAGGAGAAATCTGCTCTAGATATTAACACTCCAATAACCAACACCTCATTATATTCCACAACAAGGTCAGCTTGTTAGAAGGCAAGCTTGGACCAGTAAATGCCCGGAACCTACTAAACAGGAAAACTATTCTTCATCTTACTCCAACACTAACAATCTTGAAGAACCTTTACAGTTCACTCACAGATCACAGTACTCAGACAACTCTATTCAAGATCAAATCTGACATCGTTTGTGAAATATTGTTATTCTCCTTAGATATGTTTGGCACTATAGACCACCAATTTCCTTTCATAAAATTTCAACTGCAAACTTTAGCAAACAAACTGTGTTATTTCCATATTTTCGTACTTCTATTGCCCTTTACCTTATTATGGGGGATTTAACTTAGATACTCAAATGTGTCCTTCAGAAGGTAGTTTGTTAACGCGTAAAAAGGCCTTAATTGGACTTCAAATGTAAACTGCACTACCATGACAAACTGCCTTTGAAAACTGTGTTGTTGCCAACTGGCGGTTGCTATTATCAACTGTTATATTCATATTAGAAAATCTGAATTCGCCTGGCTTGTATAAAAATATACTATTCAAAAAAAGTAGGGGATATTTGATTTTTAAGTGTTATTAAAGTCACCTAATGAAACTGACGAAGAAACAAATGACAAAATGAAATGAAGTTCACATTCATCGATTTATTCCAAATGATCGTTAGACTAAGTAAGGCACAGACTGACCATTATAAGGGTAAAATGATACCCGGGGTCAAACAGCAAAGTTACCACAGCATCACTACCAAGTCAGTAACGGGTAAATCCTCCTCTGTTTGCCAAACAAGCATTGATCCGACGTGGCATACTCCTAATGAGACGTCTAAGGTCATTTTGGTCCAGATTGTCCCATTCCTGTTGCAACGCAGCAGCAAGTTCTTGGACATTGGCAGGACGTTGTTGACGTTGACGTAACCTCTGTCCAAGCATGTCCCAGACATGCTCGATGGGGGAGAGGTCGGGACTCAGTGCTGGCCAAGGTAATGTGGTGATGTTCTGTTGTTGGAGGTAACCTGTAACGATCCTGGCCCTGTGACATCTTGCGTTGTCATCCTGGAAGATGAAACGGCGGCCATGACGTCGTGCGAACGGCACAACATGGACTGCCAAGATGTTGTCCCGGTAGTACTTGCCTGTAACACGCCCTGCAACAACATGTAAAGCCGTTCTTCCAGCAACAGTGATGCCTCCCCACACCATAACAGAACCACCCCCAAATCGTCTGTCCAAAAAATCAACAGTGAACCTTGACTCATCTGAAAACATCACATTGCTCCAGCGTCGATTATCCCAGTGTTGACGATCCCTACACCAACGACGTCTTGCCTGAATGTGATGATCTCTCAAACAAGGGATCACGCGAGGACGTCGGGCGCGAAGGTGACCCATATGCAGTCGATTCCGAATCGTCTGGCCACTCACTCTCACACCAGTGTCTGTTTGAAGACGAGCGCTGATCTGATTTGCTGTGATGACACGATTTCTCAAGGCCAAGGTACGGATAAATCGATCCTGGGCTTGAGTTGTCGCCCTTGGTCGTCCGCGCCACAACCGCCTGTGTTGTGCCGATCTGTAGCATGCCAAGGGCACGTAACCTTTCATTTTGGGTAAGCCGACGCATATCAAAATTTGTTTTCTGGTCACTAAAACAATTAAACTGATGTTTCCACCCTGGAATTCAATGCCACAATGACTGTAACATTCAAAGTCAGAGTCGTGCAAATCTTGGGTTGGACCCCCATGATAATCCCAAGCATCACCTGCATTCCATGCGGTAGCTATTGGTGCGTTTGGGCGTCACATGTAACTGGAAATGTTTCTTCTGTTAGGTTCTATAGTGACTTTTTTCGTAGTCATTTGCATATTTTAGTATTATGCCCCCAAAATCAAATATCCCCTACTTTTTTTGAATAGTATAATATTATGAACAAGAACAGTGAAAGATGGGGACGTAAAACAGTAGAAACTAATATAGCTATAGTGGAGACTTAGAAGGTCCTATACTTTACTGCACCAACCGGGTTAATCAAAGACAGTAGACAACTCAAACTGTCAAGGATTCTTTTACTGTTACTTGCCAAGCCATCCGCCCTGCAGCACTAAAAAGAGAAAACCACGGGGAAAAATCCCGGGGAACTCGCTGGGCCACCATCGGTATCAAACCGCTATGGGGTCCGGTTTACGAAATGTTAACTAACATAAAATCCAAATTTAATTATCGGATTGGGTAAAGTTTGGATTTTATCTTTAGTTAAGATTTCGAGAAACAGGACCCAGGTAAGTTAGGTCCTTCCGGAACGGGGTGGGGGTGTTGGATGTAAATCATTCCACATTTTAGGAGCAACTATACTAAAACTTCTGTCACCAAAGTATTTTAATTTCGACTTTGGAACGACAAGAGTGTTTTGGTTATAAGATCTCAAGGACCGACTTTGTTGATATGGTGTTAGTAGTTCAGATTTTGCAGAAACTTGCATGTGGGGCACAGGATCTTAAAGTTGATGCAAGCGGAAATTGGGAGTCAATGTAAAGATTTTAGAATAGGTGTTATGTGAGTAGATATTTTGGTTCGTGATATGATTCTGGCTGCTGTGTTCTGTATTTTCTATATTTGGACCTAGAGCTCTATTAAAGATGAAGTGTCAAGCAAAGTGAATTGCAATTCTTTAAAATGGTTATTTTTATGCAAGCTTTTACAAACAAATCATGCGATCGAAGCGTTATTCATTCAAATTATTGATGACAGGGATGTTAGTTAACATGTCAATAGGTACAATACGTGTAATCTTGTTCCGTTATAATGATTTTAAAGAAATTGATGTAGCATTCTGATATCAAATTAATAAAACATTATAACATAAAGCTAGACTCTAAAGCCCAGTTCGGAGTAGAACAGTAGGACGTTAAACCCCATTTCATTTCATTTATTTCTAAAGACCTGATTTAAGTCATCAATACTTTCCCAAATAGATCAACAACAGAGAGTCCTGTGAATAATAGTGATCAGCAACTTCAAGACAGTTTTTACCAACTTCAAGATGAATAAGACAATGAATCATGACGTTAATGCTTTTCAGGGCACTGCGCCATTCTCTATTCCAAACCTAGAACCTTTGTCTACTTGGATATTAAAGGAGAAATCTGCTCTAGATATTAACACTCCAATAACCAACACCTCATTATATTCCACAACAAGGTCAGCTTGTTAGAAGGCAAGCTTGGACCAGTAAATGCCCGGAACCTACTCAACAGGAAAACTATTCTTCATCTTACTCCAACACTAACAATCTTGAAGAACCTTTACAGTTCACTCACAGATCACAGTACTCAGACAACTCTATTCAAGATCAAATCTGACATTGTTTGTGAAATATTGTTATTCTCCTTAGATATGTTTGGCACTATAGACCACCAATTTCCTTTCATAAAATTTCAACTGCAAACTTTAGCAAACAAACTGTGTTATTTCCATATTTTCGTACTTCTATTGCCCTTTACCTTATTATGGGGGATTTAACTTAGATACTCAAATGTGTCCTTCAGAAGGTAGTTTGTTAACGCGTAAAAAGGCCTTAATTGGACTTCAAATGTAAACTGCACTACCATGACAAACTGCCTTTGAAAACTGTGTTGTTGCCAACTGGCGGTTGCTATTATCAACTGTTATATTCATATTAGAAAATCTGAATTCGCCTGGCTTGTATAAAAATATACTATTCAAAAAAAGTAGGGGATATTTGATTTTTAAGTGTTATTAAAGTCACCTAATGAAACTGACGAAGAAACAAATGACAAAATGAAATGAAGTTCACATTCATCGATTTATTCCAAATGATCGTTAGACTAAGTAAGGCACAGACTGACCATTATAAGGGTAAAATGATACCCGGGGTCAAACAGCAAAGTTACCACAGCATCACAACCAAGTCAGTAACGGGTAAATCCTCCTCTGTTTGCCAAACAAGCATTGATCCGACGTGGCATACTCCTAATGAGACGTCTAAGGTCATTTTGGTCAGATTGTCCCATTCCTGTTGCAACGCAGCAGCAAGTTCTTGGACATTGGCAGGACGTTGTTGACGTTGACGTAACCTCTGTCCAAGCATGTCCCAGACATGCTCGATGGGGGAGAGGTCGGGACTCAGTGCTGGCCAAGGTAATGTGGTGATGTTCTGTTGTTGGAGGTAACCTGTAACGATCCTGGCCCTGTGACATCTTGCGTTGTCATCCTGGAAGATGAAACGGCGGCCATGACGTCGTGCGAACGGCACAACATGGACTGCCAAGATGTTGTCCCGGTAGTACTGGCCTGTAACACGCCCTGCAACAACATGTAAAGCCGTTCTTCCAGCAACAGTGATGCCTCCCCACACCATAACAGAACCACCCCCAAATCGTCTGTCCAAAAAATCAACAGTGAACCTTGACTCATCTGAAAACATCACATTGCTCCAGCGTCGATTATCCCAGTGTTGACGATCCCTACACCAACGACGTCTTGCCTGAATGTGATGATCTCTCAAACAAGGGATCACGCGAGGACGTCGGGCGCGAAGGTGACCCCTATGCAGTCGATTCCGAATCGTCTGGCCACTCACTCTCACACCAGTGTCTGTTTGAAGACGAGCGCTGATCTGATTTGCTGTGATGACACGATTTCTCAAGGCCAAGGTACGGATAAATCGATCCTGGGCTTGAGTTGTCGCCCTTGGTCGTCCGCGCTACAACCGCCTGTGTTGTGCCGATCTGTAGCATGCCAAGGGCACGTAACCTTTCATTTTGGGTAAGCCGACGCATATCAAAATTTGTTTTCTGGTCACTAAAACAATTAAACTGATGTTTCCACCCTGGAATTCAATGCCACAATGACTGTAACATTCAAAGTCAGAGTCGTGCAAATCTTGGGTTGGACCCCCATGATAATCCCAAGCATCACCTGCATTCCATGCGGTAGCTATTGGTGCGTTTGGGCGTCACATGTAACTGGAAATGTTTCTTCTATTAGGTTCTATAGTGACTTTTTTCGTAGTCATTTGCATATTTTAGTATTATGCCCCCAAAATCAAATATCCCCTACTTTTTTTGAATAGTATAATATTATGAAAAGGATTCTTTTACTGTTACTTGCCAAGCCATCCGCCCTGCAGCACTAAAAAGAGAAAACCACGGGGAAAAATCCCGGGGAACTCGCTGGGCCACCATCGGTATCAAACCGCTATGGGGTCCGGTTTACGAAATGTTAACTAACATAAAATCCAAATTTAATTATCGGATTGGGTAAAGTTTGGATTTTATCTTTAGTTAAGATTTCGAGAAACAGGACCCAGGTAAGTTAGGTCCTTCCGGAACGGGGTGGGGGTGTTGGATGGCCGAATGGTTAGCGCGTGCGCGCTGTATCATAAGGTCTGTCATTGAGTCAACTGGCGTGGTTTCGATTCCCCGATTGTAAATGACAAGGAGTAGGGTCGCCTGTGCAACTTCGTGGGTTTTCTACTTTCCTCCGGTCCTACGGTCTCCTCCCACTGCTAAAGACCTCTACGCGCAAGCGAATTATTGACATAAAATTGAATCATGTGTTAGTTAGTCCCGAAATGACCAAATTTGTGTCGGATGGATGTTAAACGCCATTTCCCCCCCCCCCTTCGGAATGGACTTTCACGGACGAGGTTGTCTGACCATTCCTGTCCATCCCTATAAGGTTCAATATGAAAATTTCACCCTACCCCACATCTAGCACAATTTATAATAACTCAATACTATTTTAAGCAGAATTTTGAGATTCAAAACAGAAACAAAATGCGTTTGAATTGGACCGACATTAGGAGACTCGTGCATGCGCAACTTGCTGTCTTTTGTTTGTTTTTGAATCGCAAAATTCTAGTTGAAAAACATGTTGGAGTATCTTAACTTTATGTCAGATGTGGTGAGAACAGATTACTTTTAGCGAACAAAGATTATAAATGCGGAGAAAAATAGATGGTAACGACTCAAAAATAGTCTTAGAGGTGGGGGTAGTTAGTACAAAAGGGACATTCACATGCAATACGGGTTAATATTTACTTTTTAAAGATAAATTCAAGTTTTCTTTTCTTATATCTAAAAACTTAAGTAGAAAATACCATTAAAGAAATTTTATTTAAATGCCTACATGTTTCGCCGCTGGGTTTTCAAGGCAATAATGGATAATGGCGTTACATCATTATGTAGCGTCATTATGGAGAGATAGTTACAATAATTTTTCATATAAATTAAAACGAAATAATATCACTGGTTACTGGTTTGAGTTTGAATTTGTTTATAAAATACTCTTCTTTAACTCTTAATTTTGTGATATTATTATCAGACAGTTTATAAAAGGGGAAATATGAAAATGTGGCGATTTATTTTTAGCACACTCCGCGATATGCCCACTTAATGGGATTTTGCGGTATATTTCCTCTTATATATGCTGTTTATGTACTGTCACACGCTTCCGTAATTCATTTGTGGATCCAATGTATAATAATAATTCATTACACCCAAGGCATGTAATTACATATACTACATATGTGACAGAGCATATGATAATACTATTTATTTTAAATGGAAAACTATTAAAGTTAAAAGAATTGCCTTCAATCAAGTAATCGCCCGTTCCACAGTTTCCTCGTCCACATTTTGTTACCGCGTACTCTATTTCGACACTATCATATTTAGTTCTTGTTAGCATCTTTTTTAAGCTTTGTGGTTGGCGCTTTCAAGGAATGAACTTTGTTTCTTTAAGGATTTTGTTCATTCGTTCACTACGTCTCAGTAGAGCAAAGTTAACCCGGAGTACATTGGTCATATTTAGGTTTCGAGGATTGTACGTGGAGATGGATGGTATGCACTTTTCTTTTGTTATTTTTGGTCTCACTGTTCTAAGTTCTAAAATATCAAATGCCTTCGCAAATGCCTTTGATTAAAGTTAAAGGGTATTTACGGTCATGTAGAAAGGTTCTTAATTCTGATAATCTGAGTTCTAAAGTTAAAGGATTTGAGACAAGTGTGCAGATTCTCCTTGCAAGATTGTAAGGCAATGCTTTTTTGGTATGACTCGGATGACAAGAGTCAAAATATAAATATTGTTTGGTGTCCGTACTTTTGTAAAAAAAAATATCTGTTTCTATTTTATTATCATCAGCTTTTAGCACCATAATATCCAAAAATGATATTTTCTTGTCACTTGTTTCAACGGTAAATTGTATTTTTTGCCGAATGCTATTTAGAATTTCACTGAAGATGGATAATTGATCTAGATTTTTGAGCCAAATAAAAAAACAATCATCTAGGAATCTTTTCCATTGTTTCTCAAAGTATATTCTTGTTTCATGGTCAATAATGCTATCTCAACTTTTTCCGCAATTTTTCATAATTTATCAAAAATGAATTCAAATAGTTTTCTTTATTTTTATTAATTGTAAAATACATTATAATATACGCCGGACATGTATATTTATATAGACATGTATACATATGTTGGGATATATAATATTTAAAGTAGTCTACATTATCTGGTCACACCATAGTATTCAAAATAATTAGAAATACATTGTAAAACTTTCATTTAACATATCCCTCAAAAAAAATATCCCAACATGCTTGCAAACATATACACATTTATGGACAGAGAAACAGACCACGTTTGAGTTTATATAAAAAATACAAATTACATGTATACAAAAATCACAACGAAAAGTTTAAATCTACAATTATTGCACATTTTGACAATCACTATAACAATCTTTTAGTCCTCTTTTCTTCCACAGCAGAACAATGATAACAGTCTTACGCGAACTGATCTTCTGGATTTTGTTACTTTTTCTGAAAAATAAAATGTATAAATATTATACAAAGGCATTATATTAAAATGAAACCATCCATGGAGATATCTATCCTATAGACCTATAGATAATCTATCATCAATTTAATATCTGCTTGATATGTATTACCAGTCTCGATCCCAGAGATAAGTTTACCCTGTTTTGTTTAAACGAAGGGTAAAATTATCGCTTGAATAGAGATTGGTGTATTACCTGGGATGTTATAAGTTTCATAAACCCGTGATATTATTTACCGTTCAATCTGTCGTCTTTTTTCCTGTTGTTATTTGTATACTGAGTATATTTGTGGTCACGATCAACAGGTCTTCCATAGTTATAGTTAAATAGATTGTAAAATTTATTTAAAGGATCTGGCTCTACGTTACTTTCTTTCGATTCTGTAGTAAACTTGTTCAATCTTTTCAACCTGAAATCGATCCCCTCGTACCAAAACCCCCAAACAGACAACAATATCCTCCATCTATAATATTGTCTTCAATCTCATCAGCTTCTATATATTTTTCTTTTTTCATTATTTTATCAAAACACGAAGTCTTCATTATGTCTGCACCAGTCTTTATTCTAGACGATTCTTCTCTTTCTTCTGTAGATGACCCTTCTACGCAAATCGTCCATCATATTTGCTACTAAAATTGATCGTGGTTTATGTGTTTCGTTGAATTTTGCACGGGCATCATTCTTTAACTGACTCTTCTCTTCTTTCTGTAGCTGACTCTTCTCTACCTCCTTATTCTCTTTCCAAATCGTCCAGCATATCTGATACCAAATTATAATTCTCTATTTCAACTAAAAGCGCTTGGACATTTTACTCTTCCCGACATTTCATAGGCTGAAAAATGTTTTTAAAAAAAGAAGAATAAAATTGGAAAATAAATTTACAATATAGACGTTGTATATTTTCCACCCTATATACAACAGTAATTAGGGGGGGGGGGGGCGTTGGGTGGCCGAATGGTTAGGTGTGTGCGTTGTATTTTTATCGTAGGGTCTGTCATTGAGTCAAACCCCATTTCTCTCTTTCTCACATCAGTAATTAGAGAAATAAAAGAGCCCGAGCAATCGGTACTAAAATTCAGCTACACTTATTCTATGTATTTAAGTTATGTCATCGAATGATAACTATTAATGATAATTACCTTTTCGCTGGCATATTATTTCTTGTCTTATAGACGTTCTCATTATTAAAGATCTTACAATATATACTGTAAATAATATAAAATAACAGTATAAAATATAATATAGACATATTTTACACAATAAAATAACAGTATGAAATATAATATAGACATTTTTTGCTCAATAAAATAACAGTATAAATTAAATGTAGACATATTTTACACAATATAATAATTTGAATGCAATTTATTAACATTGTTCGCCATACTTTCTATAATATTGATTTCACTGATCTTTCAGCGTTGTGATTATTTTCCCAAGTCTACGACAAATTGAATCAAAAATATAAAGAAAAGTTTGAAATATTTAACTTGTAATATTAACAACTCACCTGACAGTTGAAATAACAATTTTCCAGATAATGCGCAGGAAAATACAAGTTTTAGCTAGATAATAAGCTAAATTCGAAAGAATGGTTATAGCTGTGACGTCATATCATTATGCCGTCACAATGGACATAATTAACAATCATCTAATTAATATTTCTGGTTAGTTGTTATGCGTCGTCTGGTAAATCGAATGTCAATTAACTGACGTAAAAATGCCGATTATTATTATCATTACATAAAATTTGCATTTCATATATAATGTGTTCAGGGACATTTTACAAAGTGACAACACCCCCCCCCCCCAAAAAAAAAATAAATAAAAATAAAATAAACTAAAACAAGACCCCCCCCCCCCAAAAAAAAAAAAAAAAAAAAACCAACCTATAAGATTATGCACATGTTAACGGTTATATAAAGTGTTAGTTAAAAGCCTGTTTTAATAAAAAAAAAGTTTGTTTTAAGTTGGGTTTTTTTAAAAAGCATATTGAGATGCGTTTGTAAACAAGAAGAGGGCTGACCAAATGAGACTAGATAAACAGTTTTGGGCTTTAAAAGTAGTGTATCGGATGTATGTAATATTCGGCCAAGTGTATACAGTTCTAAAAGATCGGAGAGGTAAACATAAAAGTAAATCTTAATGTTTCTAAAACTGTTACCATTACCTTTATTAGTATCAAAATCAATATAAACTGTAGCATTATTTGGGTGGCCTATCACATTGCAATACCAGGTACCTTTATCTTTCACTTGTATAGCTTGTAGACATAATTCAGCTCCTGTTGATGTTATTGTACATTCGCTGTCAATCCGACGATCCCAGATTGCTGCATCAAGATATTCATCAATTTGACACGATAAATTACCATTATTGTCATAAAAGTTTAAAGGAAAACTATCGTTTTTTGTATTACACTTCAAACAGGCTGTGTCGCCAACACTATATTTTTTCTTGTCACTGACCATATATGGATCTGATAAAAGCAAAGAAGATAATTACATCTTTCTGAAGATTTCTTTTCAAAAGAACAATGTACTTATATTGGAAACTGAATCGGTCTTGTAGTTTTTGTAACCACTAAAATCTCCATTACATGAATGTCACGGCGGTGACGGATCATAATGGTTAATACGAGTGTCTTATAAAACAATCATCTATTGCATTGCGGATTATATAAGAAATTGAATTCTGTAGCTCTGATAGATTTCATGAATTTGGGACAATCATATTATTCACATTGTGTGAAAGAAATATACTCCTTTGACGTTACCCCAATGAAGGTTGCGTTGATTAATGTTGATTAATAAGTATTCATTGTATTGCTTTGTTGTTTATTATATTTCTTCTATAGTTATACTTGTATTTAGGAGAGAGGTCATATAAGCTATACTTGTTCCTCAATCCCTATAAAATTCTGAATAAAATATTGTTCTAAAAAAGAAGGCTGCATGTTTGTCAATAAATCTACTTATCAAGATATTTCAAGGGAGGTATTTTTTTTATGAAATACCCAAATATCTAGCCCCGACGATTATAACTGAACATCACCAGCTATCGGTTTACATCACCAAAATATAATATTTAGATCAGATTTGTTTTCTTTTATTTTTTCTTTTTTTTCTTTTTTTTTTACGTTTAGATAAAAAATTTCCTCTTACTTTTGATTTTCTACTTTTTACTATAGATCGTATGTTGATTGAACCGGACACCCTCTATTATAGGATGAAAGAGGGTAGCTTTTTTATTTGAAATATGAATAGTGTGGATTAATACAGATGTTAAACTCTCCGGGAATTGAAATATCTGGTTATTACACATGTGACTATGAGATATTAACTCATTCAATGTACTTTACTTTTCAAATGAAAATTGTCATGTCATACTATGGTGGCCCATGGTCGCAATAGCGTTTTTTGGGTTATTTTTGGTATTTCATTTAAAATAATAAAAATATTATTACAAAAAAAAAAAGAAACATTTTTTTTTTTACAAAATAAAAAAAAATAATCTTTTAAAATTTAAAAAAAAAAATCTTTTTAAAAATTAAAAAAAAAAATCTTTTTAAAATTTAAAAAAAAAAAATCTTTTTAAAAATTAAAAAAAAAAAATCTTTTTAAAATTTAAAAAAAAAAAATCTTTTTAAAATGAAAAAAAAAAATCTATATATATATATATATATATATAAAAATAATAAAATATTTAAAAAAAAATAAAAAAGAAATAATATTAAAAAAAAAATTAAATGAAAAAAAAAAAAAAAATTGAAAAAGAAAAGATAAAAAATAATTCCCGACGTGGCCCATCGTCGCAATAGTGTCTTGAGTATCCAGACCCAGTATACAGCTATCATTAGACTAGAGCGACCAGAAACATTTTGTGGCCCATTGTTGCAGTAGTATCTCGATTATCATGTGTGGGATCTATGAAGAACGTATAGACCCGAACGACAAGAAACGAGTCTGTAGTTATCTCACGTCAACATAATTGTAGATACTTCAATTTTGATTGGCTAAGCACTACAATAAATCTAATATTATCTATTATCCAATCAGTTACTAAAATTTGAATTTTATTTTAGTAAAACAGGCCCCAGACGAAGTCCACGTAGGCTATCATGCTCTATTCTGTCTTTGAAATTGATGTTGTGCGCCATCGCACTTTCGCACCTCTCACCCGTTCCTGTGGTCGTAGCGGGGGACTAGCGATGACCTCAGGGAGAGCAGGGGTTTCACAAAAACTGAAGCTAAAATCACTAACATAGATTTTAAAATCAAAGTGAAATTTTAAATTTATGCGTTTCACGAAGATCGATTGTAACTTAAAATTTAATTTTAATAGATTTTAGTTAAAATTACTTGTGCCTTGATGTGAGGTAACTATAGACTCGTTTCTTGTCGCTCGAGTCTATACCATACGTTCTTCATAGATCCCACACAGGATAATCTGAACGACAGACCCACGATGTTTGACAGGTCACCCTACTCCTTGTCACGTACAACCGGGGATTCGAAATCACGCCAGTTGACTCAATGACGGGCTTTATGATATGACAGGCTTTATGATACAGCGCGCACGTGCTAACCATTCGCCCCCCCCCCCGGCTACTTAGTAGTAGTAGGCCTATACTTCGAGGATTAGTTTCAAAGTTGTTAACTACGTTTGAAATTCAACCTCAGGGAGACCAAGTGTTTTAAAAACATTACATAAGCCTTTTGAGGGGAGAATAGGCCTTGCGCACTAGTAGGCCGAATGGTGTCATTAAAGTCAATGACTTCAAACGTCATTATGTATGTAGGCCTAGTTCTAGTTAGACTGGATAAACTAGTCTAAATGACGCTAGGCTTCTATAGTCTATTAATTATACATTTCTATTGACTTGCATATGTATAAATACATATATCCAAGTCCATAGACGTCATGGGTGGAAAAATTGTGTTTCACGTGTTGATGTCTGTTTACCTTTTTCCTTTCGGAAGGGGAGATAACTACAAACTCGTTTCTTGTCGCTCGAGTTATGCCACATAGGATAATCGAGACACTATAGCAACAACCGGCCACGAGGTATTTCTGGTCACTCGAGTCTAATGATAGCTGTCGTAGGCTGATTTTATACTGAGTCTGGATAATCAAGTCACTATTACGACGATGGGCCACGTGCAGAATTCTTTTTTTGATTTTTTCTATTTCACTTATTTTTTTTTTTTAATTAAAATGTTATTTTTTTATAGATTTTTTTAATCTTAAATATTTTATTAATTTTTTTTATATAGATTTTTTTTTTATTTTAAAAAGATTTTTTTTTTCCTAAAGTTTAAAAAGATTTTTTTTTCTTTTTAATTTAAAAAGATTTTTTTTTTTCTTAAATTTTAAAAAGATTTTTTTTATTTTGTAAAACAAAAGAACAAAAAATGTTTCTTTTGTTTTACTTTTATTTTTTATGATTTTAAATGAAATACAAAAAATAACCCCAAAAACGCTATTGCGACCATGGGCCACCATACATGTCCTATATGTGTTCATTGTGTTTGGATGTGAATATGAGTAATACTAATACAACTATGACGATATTAGCAACGTAATATGAAAAGAATGTCGCTAACTTGAAGTGTGTTTATGCATCATATTATTCACATAAAGGCCGCACATCCGTTATGTTATTGCATATTGTAGTATTACGATTAAAAAGGAACACGGGTCGCGGTGACTCAGTGGGTAAGACGATGGTTTGCTAGCCTGGAGAACTAGGGTCCGCTCCAGGTGTTGGTCAGGCAAGTTCTTCGAGCTTTTCCGGCGTGGTGTTTCCCTTGTCAGTGGTGCAGAACGGAGGACCTGGCAAATGACAGTAGAGACTTATGGCAAGTGTAAATTCCTGGTCCGTATCGCGTATCCGTAATGATTTTGCGTGTAACGTCATCAATTCGTGTGTATTTCTCATACGTGATACGGCACACGGATACGGCAGCACGTATCGAACAGTTTTAATACGGAAAAAGTCGTCGTCTTTTTTGCTACTTTTAGACGCTGAAATGTTGTGCCGTAGCGTTTTTATGAATCTATATGTCTATCCTAGAACGAAGGTGTATATTTGATGTGATTTTAACCATGGCAAAGACTGGAATTTAATTATTACTTTGGATGAGATTTTCGCGGAATTTTCATATTTTCCTATCTGTATGAACGCTTGTTGATCTACTTGCTAAATTTAGGGAGGTGGGGCCTTGCAAATCTGTAAAAGAGGTATATATTTAATAAGATTCGACACTATTTTTTTTTTTTTTTTTTTTTTTAATACGGAAAAAGTCGTCGTCTTTTTTGCTACTTTTAGACGCTGAAATGTTGTGCCGTAGCGTTTTTATGAATCTATATGTCTATCCTAGAACGAAGGTGTATATTTGATGTGATTTTAACCATGGCAAAGACTGGAATTTAATTATTACTTTGGATGAGATTTTCGCGGAATTTTCATATTTTCCTATCTGTATGAACGCTTGTTGATCTACTTGCTAAATTTAGGGAGGTGGGGCCTTGCAAATCTGTAAAAGAGGTATATATTTAATAAGATTCGACACTATTTTTTTTTTTTTTTTTTTTTTAAATAACTCCGCGAAAGTCGAACGACTTTACTCCCTTCAGGAATTTGTAGGCTAGGTACTTGACTAGTACTGATATTGATCTTGGTAGATAACAGCCATCATGCTGTAATAGAACTACTCTCAGCTCAGCTACCCATACGTAGACGGCGCAAAAATCTGCCAAAACTCTAAAACTAAATTAACGCAACGTATCACGTGACGATACGGATACGTTATACGGATGGGAAAAATTCCACTTGCCAAAAGTCTCTAGTGTCTAATCATTCGGATATGAGCAAAATCTGAGGTCCCGCTGTAATACTTTTAGTAGAATTTTTGCTCGAGAAATAACATATTCGCATAATATGTGATATGTACTTAAAATACTTAAATCAACTTAGTCTGTAATTGATAGTTGACACATAAAAAAGAGCGATTTATCGAAAACATATGTCACTCATTTACCACCGAATTACACGTGAAGCAGAAGTAAAGACAGCTAGAGACAAATACTAGACGATCACAAGGCTACAGAAATATGTAGTAAGAAAAGATGCATGGGTCATACGTAGGATGTGGCGACCGGTTTCCCATAGACGCTCTCCACGTCAGACAGAAGACTCATGGTGCTACACCGCGTACATATTTGCGTGCACGTAATAGAATCCTTCTGTTGAATTCGGAATGAGAGTAGGCCCTAGTACCTCTGTCTGGGCAAAAATGTCCCTCATATCACACCGTATGTCATTCTTCGTTGGCCCAGTCGGTGCAGAAAAGTAGGACGTTAAACCCCATTTCAATTAAAAAATAAGACAGCAAATTATCCCTAAGCATGTCTTTTTTTGATCCCTTGATATAGAAATGTTCTATGTTTGAGGGTCAAATGGGAGTTGGGATGGCTGAACCGGAACATTCTTGTCGATCGGCACGTACTATGGTTCCCACCTATCGACTACCCCTCTCCCCCAGCAGGATGCTTTTCAAATTTGGGTCATGCTGTCTAAAATATCCCTCACACTTATAGTATACATGAATCGGTTTGTAAATATATAAACACGGTACTTACCCGACAGGTATTCTGTTACACCTATTGGTGTGTATAAACATATTATAACCAAAACAACATCAAACGCTTTACATATCCTTCTTAACATGGTGCGCATGTCCTACATTTTGCCCATTTTCAAATCTTTTATTGTTCTCGTGAACCAGCATAACAGGTGATGCAAATATTATCCTTCCGATATGCTTTAGTATCGTCTATCTTATTTCTTCTCTCATATTCCATAATTCTATGTCCATAGTTTAAAAAAAGAAATTTTAACAAAATCGAATAAGATGTGCGAATTTAGTTAACAACAACTATTTACGCAAGGAAATATTAACAAGGAAATATTAAATCGAAACTATATTTCGGAAGTTTTTAAATAGAAATATGACTCATGTGATAATCTATCTAGGTCATCCATGACTATTTAATAAAAACGCGATTTTTGCCTACACCCATGGGCCGTAATCCAGGAAGTTACGGTCTGATATGTGCGAATATCGAAAGGAACTGAGATCGTTGGGGTATAAACATATGTTTTTAGTTTCATCAAAATTTTCACGAAATTCGAACTCGAACGTCATTATAGCATGTAACGGTAGTATATTTGAACGATTTGTAAATTGGGATAACAATTGTGACCTCTAGGGGGACCACAAGCTAAAAAAGTGCTTTTTTTGTACAATGAGTTACGGTCTGATACATGACAATATCGAAAGGAATCATGATCTTTGGGAAATAAACGTATATTTCAAGTTTCGTCAAAACCGGATAAAAATTGTGACCTGTAGAATGTCCACAAACACATTTTGGATGGACGGACGTCCTGGTGGACAGGGGCTACAAATTATTTGTCCACATGGAAAATTGGACGGACGGGCGTCCGGGTGGACAGGGACTACTACAACATTATATGTCCACATGAAAATGTTGGCGTTTAAAAACGTGTGTTAGATGTCAAATCAACGTAACAAAATGATACCAAAAGGAAATTTTCACCGCGGCAGGATTTATAATGATCTTTGGTCGTCTTCGTTGGTAGCATTTTGTGTCAACTTATTTTGCTTTGATTAAGTCGGTTTACTTTAATTTGTCGATGTAATGATATCATCACGTATACGTTGTAGTTTTGATTGCCAAATAGGAAATATGTACGTTAGATAATCCCCGCACATCTGATGTAACTTGAAATGTAGTCTATAATAGCCTTGAGCATTGCTACATATCCTCAGTACCGAAACGAATAGTATTTGGTACTTGTAGTTCATATTCTGTCACTGACACTTCAACGCCTATATGAAAAAAAATAATAATAAGAAGAATTGTTAATTATGTGTCACAGATTGTACATTCACAATAAAATTACAGTTAAAAAATAATAAAAGTGTACAACGTTCGGCCTTTAAGTCATATGAGACACAAAATGCGTGATATATTGTTTAAATTAGAAGATACAAAGTAAATAAATAAAAATTTAACAGTTTTAAGAAAGAACGTTTGACATGCTTTATAATATAATACCAATTAAATCATTTAAAATCGAAAACAATAAATAGTTAAACATAATTATGCAAGAGCTAAATCTGCCTATTTCAGGTCTTTCTTCAGACCTGAAATTTCATCTAAATTATTAATTAGACATTAATTAACTTATCCAGACCATAATCAACTCTCGGTGTCATGGCTAGCCTGCGATATTTACTGGATTTGGATCCGATTTGCTGCTCAACTTTCATTCATGGTTTACTCATGAAATGGATAATCGAGACTTTGTTTTTTTTTATCGTACCGACTTTAGTAATGATGACCAAAGTCTCACGTTCCAAATCCTAACCGCTTTGAATTCCGTTTTTACACCTAGCCGTTTGCTATGAAAATGAAATTTATTTTCAAAATCCAGACCTTAAAACATCGGGGATCTTGTTGAATGGTTGATATCAGACGTGAAAGGATATGTCCTGACAAAAGTTTTTGACATAGTTTCCAGTTGTAGTTGTGCCTAATACTATAGATATACACAACTGCTACATAAGATCTTCTGGGGGCATCACAAAATCCGACACGTCTGTACTATAAAACATCTTTTGTGTTTTGGTCAAAATAACATCTGGATATGGTTATGTGTTGAATCCGTCAAAAGTCGTGTACTAATTCTAACCATTGGCTTAAATAATCTCCTTCTAGCAATTCAACCCAATCCGTTTTGAGTTTACATAAATTTTCTTGATACGTATCGTTAGCGGTGAGATCAATCCAAGCGGGCCAAAAAGCTTTAATGCTGTACTGATAGCGTTTATTTCGTTGGTGTGGCTTTTTCTGCAAATCAGGCTATATCTTGGAGGTCAAATTTAAACTCGTCTGTGATGAAGAGCCAACGCACTCCAGGTATCTTTTATTCTCCTTGTTCTGGTTCAGTCAGTGGCCCAACTGTGGTCTGGGTAAATAACCCATCTTCTTCACAAATAATCTGTTCGACGGGCAAAGTAATCTTACTCATTTATTTGTATTTCTTCACTCCGAATTCTTTCCCTTAGTTGACTGGAATTCGTGATAAAAGAACCCCCCCCCCCTTCTGCTAAACAAGATTTTGATTTTTGGTACAACTTGAAAGCCTCATCTTCATTTTTGGCTCCGGATACGAGATCGTGGATGTAAATCCTCCTATAAAACCTGACAAAACCTGAATCGATATGTTCAAACCTCCCCATGTGCTACTTTAAGCGTTGCGTTAAGAAAAAACGGCCTGTGTGGTATTCTAAAAACAACTCGAGTAAAACATAAAAACAACAAATTGGGTTCGCCCTTCTCTACATCATCCATCTACAAAAATCTCTGTAATACATGTTATCTATATACTTTTCTTAAATCGAAATCATTAAAAAGGCCTTTTCAATGTCATCTGTGATGGCGACTCAGAACTATTGTAATAATATAGGGTTATTTTAGTTCTATGAAAGGTGTTCTGTTTAATATAGAAATTCGTTCCTACAGGATGTGTTACGAAAACTAGGCCAATGAAGTATTTTGCATTATTCTACTACTTTCTTAAACTAACTCACTGGCTATTTCAACATAAACTGTCTTATTCTGTAATTCCAGGGATTCTATATCTCAAAATTTCTTCATCTGATCATCTAAGCTAACATGACTCCTTTCATTGGTCAAGATAATACCCAACCTGGTTATGTTTCCATTGCTGTGGGGCCTGCAGATTCCCCGTATTACACGACCGGTTACAATAGTCCGATATTGTTCACATCCTACCAAGATATCAACTTCTGCATCTGTGTTACTCGTGGTAGAATCAGCCAATTTAACATGAGCGAATCGTGGTTAGTCGGCTTTAACTTCATCAATGTGTTGTTCCTTCAGTGGTTGGCATAGCATGGATGCTACAAAGGCAGTAATCTGGGTATCATTTCCAAGGGCTTTCTTCATAAATTTCAGGACATAAATATCCTTGTAAGATTCGTCAGATGATCCAAAAGCCTTGATTAAGACTTAGGTTTTCGTGATTGGTTTTAACTTCAACAGTTCTTTCAGACGCGTGGTTACGTAGGTACGTTGGCTAGCTGTGGCTTAAAATTGTATTAATATTGATATTTGTAAAATGTATAAGGGTACAGTTTGATAGTTTGATGTCTACTTTCGGCTTCACTGGTTTTCAAAAAATCTTACTAGCGGTCTTAATCCGCGTCTCGGTTTGGTAGTTCCCGGTATAAATTATAGCGTGTTGTCATTTACTAGTGTGGACGGTTTCTTCGGTATTTGTTTGTGGATATGATCCCAAACAACTTTTAAACACTAGGGAATTCAGTGAGTTAAATGAATTTGTTAATGTGTGGTTAGATATGGAAATCTAAACCTATTCGGTAAACTGTTCTGTAGTACATTTAGTATGTATATCGATTGACTGTTTGAATTTCACCAGTTATTTTAATAAACTTTAAACTTTGACTTTAAATATACTGTGCAATTGACACAAAAACACTTCGACAGTTAAATGTTTTGTCTGCCTTATCAATATTGTACATATCTGCTCGAGCAGTCTTTAGTAGAACAGAACATGAACTTTCCGAGGTGTTTGTCTTCGGACTGTTTCCATCGGCATCAAGCCTAGGTACTGAAAAGAAACTGTGCTGTGGGACATATGCTAATATGGTGTTCTGGACGGTTTCTCCTTTCAGGAGTTTCTTCCTAGGTGTTTGCTTCGTAGGCAAGGGTATCATCTTCCCTGTTGTCTTGGTATTTCTCTCCTGGCGTCGATATTACAAACAGTTTTACGGGAGTTTGAAGAATTTGGCTGCATCCTGGAGTTTCTCTGGTATCTGAATGAAGGAATGTGGTTGTAGAGGGTTTCCATTTGGACTGTGGCGATAACGTGCAGGGTTATTCTGTGTGTGCCGAGTCGTAGAAATTGAAAGTGTTCTCTCAAGTGCTTCTATTTCTCGTTCCATGATTTGTAGAACTGCAGGAAACTCCCAGTCAACATTAACAATCTCTCGTCCAGTAATAATCTTAAAATCGGGCGGTAGCTTATTCATAAGAATAGAAGACAGTAGGCGTCCTAAATTCGTCGATGGAATTAAGGCTTCTAATGTTTGATGACAAGGTATCGTAGAATTGTCTAAGAGAACGTAGATTGACGTGAATTCCTAGGCTTGAGAAGCGGTGTGATTAACAATTTGTGTAAATTCATTCGTACTATTATATAAGCGCGTTTCATTTGATAACAACTGTATAACAGAATGAGTGGAATTCAAAATGTCGTTTTTCTATCTGAAACTGCAATTCAACCTCCTCTAAATTTCGATTCAAATTTCTCAATGGTTAATACTGTAGTTTCTCTTAAATGTCAGTGTCTTCAATCTCCGTTGTAAAACGTTAAACGAAGGTCGTCTTGAATATGTGCCCCCCCCCCCCCCCATGGATTAACCCAGGGGTCCAGGGGTTAGTGGAGTAGAACGGGTTGAGACCACCGGGGATACCGAGGATGGCCTTTGATAGAAACGCAATTACAGGAGGCAAAATGAAATGAAATGGGGTTTAACGTCCTACTGTTCTGCTCCTAAACTGGGCTAATGAAGACGGGCATACGCCATACAGTGTGCTATGAGGGAAATTTTGCCCGGGCAGCGGCGCTACGGCCTACTCTTATATTAAATTCCAACTGCCAAGGGATCTTTTACGTGCACGCCAATATGTACACGGGAACTCGGTTTTTCGTCCCATCTGAACGACTAGACAGCTGTCCTTGTCAGGCCCTCCGTCCTGCATCACTGACGGCGGAAAATCTGGATGAACTTTCTCGGCCAATGCAGTGATCGAACACCCGACCTCCAGGCTAGCAAGCCAGCGTCTTACCCACTTAGCCACGTGATCACCCGATTACAGGAGGCAAGTTGCTAACTCAATATTATCCATAGTATTGGACATTGCAAACATGACTTATTGGTCAATTTAAATCAATATTGACGTTGTTATCTTTTCGTGAAAAAATGACAACTTTAAAATTGGCGCCCGAATCACGTGACAAAATGCTTTCGAAAGCCATTTGTAATAAAGCGACCAGATGAACGAGGCTAAACATATCCCACATGAGAATACTACCGGTGTGGACTGGATTAAATACACGCCAAAGACTGCCATTCAATTTGGACTATTCGCGTATTAGAAAATACAGTAAAACAGAAACAACTGAATGTAAATCAGTTCATATACATTCATAATACATTATTATATGCGTTGCGACCTATTTGTGTCCATTTCTAGGTGCCAAAGAATAGCGAGGGCATTGTATTGTATTGTGAAGGTACTGGCAAAATATTGATTTAGTGAAGTGGGCATATTAGCACAAGAAGTTAGAATTGCGTCGTGCATTCCACTCCATAAATAGTCTGAAACCCTCTTCTCAATCAATCCATAATTACCGAAAGTTGGAGAGAGAATGAAATGGAGTTTAACGTCTACTCGACACAAACCGGGTCATTTTGGGACTGAAATTACTAAAAGGTAGGAAACAGATACATACTATAACTATATACCATCTCCACTGCAGGACGTAATCTCGTCTTCATTAGCCTAGTCGGTGCAGAAAAGTAGGACGCTAAACACCATATCATTTCTGTTATTTAATAACGACGTTTCTCAACTTTATCTATTTATTACAAACCATTGTTATGAAACAGCAGATTGAAGAACGATCGACTTGAAACTTGGCATGATTGTTTCTTGGCTTATTGGGGGGGATTGGATGGCTGAATGGTTAGCGTGCGCGCGCTGTATCATAAAGTCTGTCATTGAGTCGACTGGCGTGGTTTCGAATCCCCGGTTGTACGTGGCAAGGAGTAGGGTCGCCTGTCCAACCTCGTGGGTTTTCTCCGGGTCCTCCGGTTTCCTCCCACTGCTAAAGACCCCTACGCGCAAGCGAATTATGTAAATAAAATTAAAAAAACCCCACATGTTAGTCCCGAAATGACCTAGTTTGTGTCGAGTGGACGTTAAACCCCATTTCTCTCTCTCTCTTGGCTTATTTCTTGCTCATTGATCGACGAACTTCATTTGTTGCTATAACTTTACAATTCCAAGATGGTGGCGATGAAGTCTTGCTCGTCCCCGATCCATAGCACGCTCGTGCTTGTTTTATTTCATTTAACCGTGCACTCTTTAAATTCGGACATGTGTAAATGCATGTGATATACCAAATTCTCGGTCTAGTAATATCGATCAACTGGCGACTCTAAAACCATATTCCCAAACTCTCTATTTGTCGCAGGAGAAATGAAATGGGGTTTAACGTCCTACAATTCCACTCCGACTGGGCTTATGAAGACATACCGTCATCATACAGTGTGTTATGAGGGAAATTTTGCCAGGGTAGCGGCACTATGGCCTACTCTTATGTCAAATTGCAAATGGCAAAGGATGTTTACGTGCACGCCAATGTATACACTTGATCTCGGTTTTTCGTACTATTCCGGACGACTAGACAGCTGTCCTTGTCAGGACCTCCGTCCTGCACCACTGACAATAGGAAACCACGTCGGAAAATCCCGATGAACTTTCTCGGCCAATGCAGGGATCGAACACGCGACCTCCAGGCTAGTGAGCCAGCGTCTTACCTACTTAGCCACCGTGACTCCCTTGTAGCAATAGACTAGAAAACTACATACTTTAATTTTAACAATATTTTATTCAATAAACTGAATTGGACTGAACAACATGCAAAAGCCTACATTATAAGTTATCTCCAAACATATAAAATAGTTAAATCTTATGTTTACAATAAACAATGGTGGATGTGTGTATAAAGACAGTGGGTTACAGACATATATATTTATTTCTTGGAGTGCAGTGGTAAGATAAATATTACATTTTTATATCAAAATATGAAATAAGACCCCGGAAAACTATCGCATTGTGTAAATATAGTTTAAAATGTTAAAATCTCTTATCAAAATGTACGCGAATTGTGTCTATGTTTGGTATGAATCATATACTGCACCGCAGGGGTGGATCCAGAAATTTTTGCAGGAGGGGGGTTTGCCATTTTACAATGCATGATGCCATAATCGTGTCCAAATTACGTAGGTATACTGAGACCCCGTTTGACGTCAATTTTTATAATGAATTAATAGGATCACATTGTGATTCAATTTCATTGATGCAAAGCATTAATTGTGATATCATTATCTCGCGCTTTGTATGCCCATCTCATCCCACCATCTGATGATAAAGGACATAGCACATGACCGTGACACTTTTCTCATAAAGTCGAGGCCTCACTTAATATTAAGGATATGCAACTTAATATCGCAATAACCAAAGACGCGTATCTTACCCATACGGTTGATCCCCCAGATACTGTCACATTCGGGTCGACAATCGTAAAATTCCAATTGGAATAAATTGCATTATATATACAAACCGGATGAATTCCGACTCCAACTTTGAACAAAAGCGTTCCACCCAAAAATCCTTTGTTAAAGAGAATAGAATTAATCGCTGGATGATACAATGAAATAATATTCTGAGCGGTTTTCGTCGATGCCAATACTTCTTGCTCAAAAACCAAACCAAGATACAGGGAAAAAGTGGGCTTTTTCCCATATCTGAGTGTGCCTGTTACGAACATGCCAGGTAAAACGTCCTTGGCAATGTTTAGTATTCTTTCCAGTATCAAGTTATAAGTAGAGATGATGCAAAGTTGATCAGAACAGGTTGCCTCCTGGTGCTGGCTGCTCCAGGTTATATATGTTTTGACACATTTCTGGTTCATGTTGGAGCAATTGTTATTAGCAGCTGCACCCTTGTATCTGCAGCTTTCCATTTTACAGTCTAACGTCGTTAAATCTTCACTGAGAATATTACAAGTCGCTGTTTTCCAGCGAAATGGTTTGTTTGCTCTAAGAATGGCCTTTGTTCTGTTCGTGTTCAAGGTCCAATGAATAGTGGCGGAAAACCTTCCAGGTCCCTGGAAGACATTTAAGAAGTCGGCGAAAGCGGCTCGTTGGCAAACATACCTTGACTTGATGTGGCATTCAGCACAATACCTGTTACGATATAGAGTTATCTTTCCATTCTCAACGACAGAAACTGGTGATCGGTTTACCAGACATTTCTGTCTCAGGATTACATACGTTTCAACTGGACAATCACTAACAAGATGTTCAGAGCACAGGTGAAGATTTGACTTTGAAAGGCCGGGAGGTGTCCAGTAGAAAATGCCATTTCTTGGCAATAAGTTAATAGATTCCGTGTCTTCAAAAAACGATTCGTCAACGCCTTTCAAATTTACATAAAGTTTGAATGTCCATGATTGAGATTCTACTTCATCAAAACCATTACACCGAAGACAGTGAATGTTCTTAAAGTGGTAATCGGCAATTGAGACTGGCATTGTACTGTTCAAGCACATGGATTCACTATATGTACTAGAGTTCCCTGGACATGTAGAAATTAAAAGATAACCCGGTGAGGCCAGATTACATTCAGCTTTTGCATCTTTTAGACGAGAAAACTTTTCTTTAGCCTCCAGATGTATTTCAGGACAAACAGTTTTAAAATCGACACAGCATGTTCCATAAAGTTGGCAGTATATATTACAAGAACACTGGACTGTCGACACTTCTCCACATTGATTTTTACAGGATAAATTGTCGTTTATGCAAGAGAAGTCACCACTTTGTTCTAGTTTAACGCATTCAGTTTTTGCCTGTCCGGACAATATTTTAGAATCACAATCAATTCTAGGCTGTGTCGTTGGCCAATTGTTGATAGTAGATACCATAATTTCAGTGGTTGGACCATCTTTTCGTAACTTCGAATTTTTTACCCATGTACTTGGATCCAGGGTTCTATTTAACTGATTTGAAGCTTCCGTCGTGAATACATTTGCCCTTGGTGTAGTACTTTGACGAAAAAATGTTGCATTGGTTGTTAAGAGAGTTTCCTCGTTTGTTTGTTCTTTCATTGGAATAATCGGAAGAATGGCTTTCTCCGCGTCGTCATTGTTTACCGAAGAGTACAGATTATCCGCTACAATAACTGACTGGGGTGTGATAGATTTGGCGTTGTCTGGTGTGTACTCAGGGATAGTGGTGACTCCAACAAGAAGAGTTCTGTCGATTAGAAGTTCCTCTCGGATTGTCGACCAGAATGTAGTCTCTGTGCTAATGTAACCTGAATTGTAGTCCATAAATGAAGTTTCTAACGTCGGGTATACCGAACTCGATATTTCCCCGCTGTGTGTTGTTGCAACAAAAGGTGATCCAATATCTATTGTCATAGCTACAAGACTGAGCCATATTAATTTCCAAATATACATCTCACAATAAATTTTGTTTCTCATATATGTATAACTTCCTGCCACACATAGAATTGTTATGTAAAGGCATTAGATACCATCTTGTCTAAAGACTACGAAAGAACCCCTTTGGGTCTGTTTTCATTTGCATTTAACGGAAGAATATCACGGTGTGAACCTTTTATAGATAGCTCATGCTTTGCTTTGACACCGTCTAGAGCCGTGTCGCGTACAGGTGTGTTTGCGATTAATTAAAAAAACGACCAACACCCAAGAATTAATTATGCCACATCCTATTTATTGGAGCCTTACGTAAATGGGTCTACTATATCTCGGAATATTAGATTAAAAAATGTTCGTTTGTTAGAATTCTATCGTGCTAATTTATAAATCGATAATCTTGAAATTTTTAAGTTAATACAATTATTCCATATTTATATTATTAAAATGAACAACGTATTCAGATGATTGGATGGATTATTAAACGTCAGGTGCGTTTCCGTCTACACTCCGAATTCCAACTTCTATAAGGTCTGTTATAGACACCGTTCCTTGGCTGCTGGTTTGTAAAACAAAATATCTCCCAGCAAAATTCAAGTAGTATGTGTCGTTTCTTCGGTGGTTATACTATCGTACTGAATATATAAATAGCAATATTGTTGTTTTATTTTGCACATAAGCATTGTTACATTTCCTTAAAGGGTCTTTCAAGAGTTTTTGTTTATTGGCATATCAAAAGATGGATAATTATATAGTAATGTAAGATTTAGATAAAAGATCTGACCGTTTATGCTATAAAGGTTCAAAAGTAGATAATGAGAAATATTGAAAATTTCGGTCAAATTACTTTATTCTGGGCGAAGTGTTTGATAATCTCGATTGTCAAGTACCACGCTACGTTAAAAAAAACAAAGTCTCGATTATCCAGTTTATAGTTTAATTATTAAATGACAAGAGGGTTCTAGTCCATTAAATCTCCAAGCCATCCTATGGGCTAGAGGGATAAATATGTCCGTGTCATATGAATAAATGTCTAAATTCAATAATAATTTATATAACATTTGAAGCTAGAAATAAGAACTGAAATAGGGAGATTTAGATCTTACAAAATGCATTAAAAACAAAAACGTTTATTTTCTAACTAACTAATTAATTAAATATGCATTATGTTAACGCTAAATCTCCCTAGTGCAGGTCTTCGTTTGGTCTCATATGTTATAATTATTCACATGCCAAGCCCATAATCAACGCTCTAGCCCATTTGATGCTTTTGATTTTGAACAGATTAAACAAATGGATTTTTTAAATTATTATCGTAACAACTGTAGGGATGACAATCGAGACTGGGTGGTTCTTCTAACGGAAATAACCCCGTTCAGACTATTAAAGTAATTTGGCTAAATTTTCAAAGTATTCCCTTTTCATTATCAATGTTCTAACTTTTATAGCGAGAACTATAAACTCTTTATCTAATGCATCTTTAACGTAATTTTTAGAAACATGGATCGTGTTTATGACCAATATATAGATTTAACAAATGAAAATCATATTTGTATTTTGAAGGCAGTGGCAAAAATCGATTCAGTGAAAAAGATATTGGATTTTTACAGTATAATATAAATATAAGTAAGCGGTTTACAGCACAAACATAACTATACTGAAAATTAAAATTATGTCGCGCATTCCACTACATATATAACTATCTAAAACTCTCTTCTCAATCGGTCCGTAATTACTAAAGGTGGGAAACAGATAGTTCCTATAGGAACGGTATCACGGGGCAGCGTCCGATCAAAGACCGTCCCTAAAGGAACTAAGGGGGGAGGGGGCTGGATGGCCGAATGATAAGTGCGTGTGCGTTGTATCGTACGGTCTGTTATTTAGTCAACTGGCGTGGTTTCGATTCCCCGGACTGCTAAAGACCCCTACGCGCAAGCGAATTATTGAAATAAAATTGAAAAATATGTTGGTCCCGAAATGACCTAGTTTGTGTCGAGTGGATGTTAAACCCCATCTCTCTCTCTCTCTCTCTCTCTCTCTCTTTCTCTCAACTTCATTAGCCCAATCGGTGGAGAAAAGCGGGACATTGAAGCAATATAGTCGTTCGTGGCGACATTGTTTTAAATTTATAGACAAAGAATGGAGAAATAAGATGACTTTATATTTCATTAATTAATATATTTGGCAAATTAATAGTTTCACACATATTCACATATGTATTATATATAGTGTGCACTTAAATCAACTTAGTCTGTAATTGACAGTTGACACATAAAAAGAGTTATTTAGCCAAAACATGTGTCTATAAAATACCACGAGATATCACGTGCATGGAAATTTTACCATTGCATCATTTGGCTTAATTTAACCAATCACATCGTTAATTGCACAGGTTCAGGGCCATGATTACACTTGATTGTGCATGATATATATAAGTCTTATAAAAGAAATCATAGTAAACTTTTAAGTCAGACTTCCATTAGATTCCAGAGAGGTTCCATCTGAGTTCCTAGACAGCCGCGAGGCTGACTAGGGTGGAGAAGTGGTTTTAGCTAGTATTGTAACCTGTGCTATGCTTGTATTCCTGTATTAGGCTATGCTATATAAAATGTAAAAACGAACTGTTGCATTGTTATAACTGAGAAAACAAACGTCTTAAGAAACTGTAAGAAGTAAATACACAACGTGAAGCAGAAGTAAAGACAGCTAGAGACAAATTCTAGACGATCACAAGGCTACAGAAATATGTAGTAAGAAAAGATGCATGGGTCGTATGTAGGATGTGGCGACCGGTTTGTGTAGTCCGCTCTCCACGTCTGACAGAAGACTCATGGTGCTACAACATTCAATCCCATTTCATTTTATTGTATTTCATCTTTGTTGTGAACATTAGTAATAGTGATTAATAATTTTTAATATACGAAGTCGTGTAACATCTGATAATTATTCGCCTTCGATGTATTTAATTATGCACATGTTATAGGAACTGTTATATCTTGAGAATATATTTAGATTAAATTAACGCAGAGACACCTGTCATTCTCAGAGACACATGCGTGTCTAAAGGCCCGGCCCCAGTGGCCGATGGACACAAAACGTATGCATAAAGGACACAGCGGACGAGCAAACTTTCGGGGGTGGCTCCATCCGTTTTCATCCGCTCCAGAAATGGACAAAATTGACGAAAATTTGCGAAAACAGAACGGAAAAGAACGAACGTGGGAAGTATGTAGCGGGGATGTTAAATGGATGTTCATCGGAAGCCTAGCGGATGGAAGTGGATGACAGCTCCGAAGGGGTTAAACAAACTCCAGACATCCTTCAATATACCAGATACATCCCAGATACAAACGCTTTGTCCGTTTTGAAAACTTTATATACGAGATGCATACGCTTACATCCTTTCTATTTCCGTGCTACTAACGATGTATAGACGTTCCATGTACCTTATCTTTTCTCCCTCTTTCCGTTTTCAGCTGGAGCGGAAGTGAGTTGCGAGGATGACCAGGGGGTGCAGAGAGGATACAGTGGACGTTTAACTGATGATAACGGACATGGACGGTTGGTGCTCATTGGTGCTCGTACACGGCAGAAATTTCAACTTATGCATAATAATTTCAAGGTTGTGGACACTCTAGAGGTCACAATTTTTATACGATTTTGATGAAACTGACAATGCATGTTTATTTACCGAAAGATCTCGACATGTTTAGCTAAGGGACCGTCTAGACCTCGTAGTTTTTATTTGATTGTCAAAACCGTTTAAATATATCAGCGTTGCACCATGATTACGGAGTTCAAATTTCGTGAAAATCGGACCGAAACTGCCCGACAAAATGGCCGCTACCCTTAAAAGCATGTAACACCCAGGCTGTGGCCCAGAGGTTCGAATTTTCATCCAATTTTGATATATCCTAAAGGCCCGGGTTCCTTTCGATGTTGGCAAGTAATTTACGAAATATTACGTTTTTAGCGTGTGGACCCTCTAGAGGTCACTATCTGTATCTTATTTCCAAAACCGTTCAAATGTTTCACTGTTAGTGTTACATCATAATTGTGAATTTCCTGAAAATCGGACCCCTAACTTTCGGGCAGACGGGTAAAGTGAAAACAAAAATTAATATTTCATCTAGTTGGCAAAATAAAATGCCCGAAATCTAATAACACGCTAATTTTACTTTTCTTTTAAATGAATACCACGAATTTGCACTGAATTGACTATAGATTTTCCGGAGTCACTCTCTTTTGTGCGACATTTTTCGGGCATCGATTATGTTTTGTAAATGCAGCTGCAACAGTCTGATTGGATAGTTGGAATTCGGGTCGACATAGAGTAGGATTTCAGTTGAATACCGATTGGAAACTTTGACGTTGCTTAAAGGCTCAATACCACTCTTGTTGTAACTGAATAATATGTCCCAATCTTTATTCTGGTCAACAAATTGTACTATTTTACAATATTCCAATTAATTGATGATACAAATTTCATCTTAACACACCTAATTTAAAAAATTGAAAAAATTCAACTCAATGATTTGAAAAGCCTGACGTACAGCTTTTCAAATGTTACTTGGATTTAAAAATATTTTTGAACCCTCTGGACAAGTAAAATAGGATTTAATGGATAATTTACACAACACGTCGGACACTAACACATCTAGTACTTAGAATAAGGCTATTTTTTTATTTTCTGGAGCTGTCAAGCCAGCAATAGTGTTATTGTCCCTTTAATTCACGAGGTAGAAAAGTAGAAAATATAATTTCAAGATTTTCTCGGGATTTGGGATTTAGGTAAGTCACCTAAAGTAGGCTATATTGGACCACATTGAAGTATCTGTATTCACGGGATGGTCTAGCAGGAAAAGCGTTTGCTGCAGATAAATTTTCAAACATTCATAGAGCTCGTACGCCTATGCATCACGGGATCATTTTATGTATAGATTTATCTGATATTTCTAGATTTATTTCGATAAAAGGACACCGGCAAAACGTGAAACACCCTTCATAAAAGGCTTCTGGTTATTAAAAATTTTAAAAATTACGTCATGCTTCAGATGTATAAATAATGAATTTATTTATCGTTGATGTTATACACATTCACTCATCGTCTTCTTTATATCATATATTATTATTGGCATACTTATTTAACAGGGACGTTACTCAAATATCTATTTTATTTTTAAACATAGGGGCATAAACGGTCTGACAAGATATATTTATAGCGTGCTATAAATGACTAACATTGACAACTGCTCAACATGCTTATTGTTATTGCACAGAAAACCCACCCCACTTCTCTATATGATTTCTGCTAAAACTAGTGTAAACCAGCAAAAGTGTGCAATAACATAGAACATGTCTAGTTATTGCACGGTTAAGCTCCACCCATCTGCTACAGGGAAAACAATCTGCTTATTCAACGAAAAGAACAAAGGAAGATTTCCCGTCCATATTACAATTAATTTTATTTGCGCAAACCAGTGAGGTGTTACATAGAAATAGATGTTAATAGAACCGTATTAATGCTAGGTTCCCACTATCACGATTCGCGCCAGTGAAACCGCAATTATTTCTGGGGGGCAATTCAGGTTCTGCCCCCCCCCCCCCGCCCCGCCCCACTTACATTCATCGATCCCGTACGCCTTTGCTCGCAACCAAGCGCCCCCCCCCCCCCCAACTCCGCCGGGCCTGCATTGTGTATGTTCGATTGTCAGCCTGAAAAGACCCTAATTTAAAGAATAACAGTCGAGCGACGTCACAGTTAATCTAACAGTCGCGACAACCGAGGTGTTGTGGGCAGAGCGGTAAAAGATAAAAGCTAAGGCCCACTGCAGATTCCGTCTTGGGTCACCAGATGTAAATAGTGTTAGTCCTAACCCAATTTACATGTCGTGACCTATGAAGAAATCTGCAAAGGACCTTAGCTTTCAGCCCTAATCGATGAAGATTCTATTCTGCAGTATGGTGCAGATAGCAAGACACTGTATCAGCCAACAAGATCTTAAACCACCAATGGTGAGAAGGAGTCGTAGTGGCTCAGTGGTTAAGGTGCTGACTCACTAGCTGGGAGGTCAAGGATTCGATCAGAGTTGATGGAGATAGTTCCTCTGGATTTTTAGGTGTAGATTCCCTTTGTAAGCGGACCAGGATGGGACAAAAACCGGAGTTCCCAAGTACACATTGGCATGGATGTAAAAGAACTCTTGACAGTTGGAATTCAAAATAAAAGTAGACCGTCGCAGGGCAACATCTCCCTCATAGCATACTGTATGATGTATGCCCATCTTCATTATTCATTCATTCAAAAACAACACCAATTTCTTGGAAGTTTTTAGTTGCATATTTAAATTCTTGATAAGCAGTAATAATAACATATATAATAGTAGTCGACACAATACTAATAAAAAAACAAAATGTTCCAATAATATCACTCTACATACAATTATGTACAAAATGAAAATTGAACTCGCTTCTATACAATACAATTCATCTATACAAATAAAAAATTGGTATGCTATAAAATAACATTAATTACTAATTAATTATTTAAATAGATATCATTCTATGATCTACACAGTAGGACATTCAATGAAACCTATTTTAAAATTACTTATTGAGCACAATGACAATGAGTAAAAGAAAAAATCAAAACATGAGGGAAAAATTCATTTAGAAAAAATTTAAAAAGCTTAAAAAAGGCCCCAAATGTGATATGATATGATAGATGATATACTGTATTCAACCATATGAGCGTTTGTGATTGTCAAGGACAATTGTCAATAGAATACATGAACAGTTGGTCAATAATATGGAGCCCAGAGGCCTAATGCCAAGTGCAAAAGTAACATTTGTGACCAGTTCCAGCTTAATGAGACATGTTGCAGGTAACTTATTTCAGATACTTACAAAACAATAAAGACAGAGAAATGGCATTTAACATCCACTTGATACAAATTTGGAGAGATTAACATATGGTTTAACTTTATTTCAATAATTCACTTGCGTGTAGGGGTCTTTAGCAGTGGGAGGAAACCGGAGGAAACCCACGAGGTTGGACAGGCGACCCTACTCCTTGTCACGTACAACCGGGGATTCGAAACCACGCCAGTAGACTCAATGACAGGCTTTATGATACAGCGCGCACATGCTAACCATTCAGCCATCCAACCCCCCCCCCCCCCCCCCCCGGACACAAATTAGGTAATTTGGGCACTCATTTATGGTACAATCTGATTTCAAGACGTGGGAAGAAACCCTACGAGAATAGCTAGACCTGTAACTATATTGGTTTATTACCAATTTTAAGTTTTCAGTATATTTGTTTTCAAAAATAACTTTATTGTTAATGTGATGGTGCATACCAACTTAAATTCTAAGCCTAGTTATGTTTCGATTTTTGGGGGCCCATTTAGCGAGATTTTTTCACATGCTGTTGAAATAGTTCAAATTGTGAATTAAAGAGTATGTGTGCTGATTAGGTTGAATACTGTAATGCAAATAAAGTTTTAACACCCTATAGTTGTGGTTAAATTTAATTCTACAAATCTCTAGATAATAAATATATGTAAAATATTTTTTGGATAAATCTTGCATTCTGATGGACTGATACAGATGTATTAGTTTCTAATACTTTAATAAGTATCTTATATACAAACATTTCAATCCCTTACAATATTAAAAAGTTCAATGCCATGCAAATCAAAATCTTACTAATCATAATTGGGCAAATCGATTAAAGACATTTGTTTAGTTAGTAAGATCATGTGATCTGAGCAAATCTCTAAAGAAAATGTGTCAGATATCAGTGTAGTACCAGACCAAAAATGAAATGTACATGTAATTGACATCTGATTTGAATGAGATTGAACTAATTATTATTATTGATATTATATTTCAACACTATAGATTCAACAATGTAATAAACAGCTAAAACATGTTTATATACATTCAGAATCCGCTACATACCACAAATATAAATATGGGGTTTAAATCATATTTCATGTTCATATTTCATCAATCAATATTTATTAAGGATAATCATCAATCAAATCCTAATTTTACTGCACAAACCCTTGAATACATAATATACAGTACGACTACAATCTACATGGCTAATGTTCTATACATGATCAGCTAATCTTTCATTGAGAATCATGTATTGTATTGGAGTGAAAATTTGAAATGAAAAATCACCATATAGGTGTACCTGACCAAAAATTCCTATTGTATTTGTTATTTTAGCCTAGTGGATGTAGAATGTGACCGTACTTAATCAAAGACATGTTTTGAAACATAATTGTAACATAATATACCTGTCAATCATTCTGTTAATAAATATATAAAGACAGTATACACAATAGAACAAGACATAGCACTATGAATTATTAAATATGAATAGATGAAGATGTACACAACAATGGATATACACTTGATGATCTTTATAACATTGTACACACATTTAAGCACTTGTATATTAAGCTTATGTTATTAACGACACATACATAAAAATGTAAGATTTGATCAAACACACATTACATTTTAAAAATACACAAAAAAAAAAAAACTTTTCGACGTTTACACATTTTTTTGATTGAATAATAATATTTTTCAAAAATTTGATTTTAAGTACCGTAGGAATTTTCATTGTTTAATTCATATTGGAGGTGATTCCAAAAAAGAGAGAAAAAGACCCTAATTGGTTCATAGTAAAACTATGATATAAAGAAGCAGCATTTGTTACCATCTAATTCTTTAAAGAAGTATTCATGCTATTGCAGATTCTTTCTATTTTATTCATTATCTAGCATCAGAGTAGTTTCAAGAATGCAGAACTTTAAATTTTCTCTGACAAATTAAGATGCTGGCAGTGAGACCATCCAGGAAACTGCTTTTAATGTAAGCTATGTGCTTGTCCTAGAATAACTCTGAAAAGATGTGGCATTGAGTGAATACACTTATGTGCTCAGCATTTTTCCTTTATGATTACAGTTCATCTAGTAATGTTTTGGGTCGAAAAATTTATTTGTTAATTATCCGTTGGGTTAGATAATGAATAAAGTATAAAGGAACTGTATCTTTAAATTATAGTTATGATAAAATAATACCCCCATGGTTTAATACAATACAAACATACAATGTCTATTTATAGTATTAATTAAACTTAGAAAAACAAAGACAGAGACTACTATACAATATCTCTGTAGTATTGAGGGATCTATTATGTAATTTGTATCAATGCAAGTAAACATTAATTTACAACTTCAATATTTACAATATTATTTTGAATAAATACCAAAATCATTTTAAACACAAGTAAGACCCTTTTTCCCAAATTATTTTAAATCTTGTAAGGACCTGAGGCTGTAACTATCAACATTCATTATAGTCTTGTCAAGAATTTCTAGGGACTTAAAAAGTTGAGTAAGTAGATTCCTGGAATTGTGGAAATGGTCAGTGCCTATATATATATGTTATGTCTTCCAATGTCTATGATATTTAAATTAGGAAAGCTATACAATAGATTAAAAGACGATAATTGTACTACAGTAAATGAACTATTATTATCACTCTGGAAGCTTATAGATACAGTACAAGCAGAGGCTAAAACACCTGGTACAAACAATTTTGGCATATATTTAATCAGATGCCTGAAGATCAAAATACAGGCCTGAAAATATTGGTCTGAAATCAATCCCTTAAAGATAAATGATCTTGTTCGAAAATGCACATTTGTGTTAAGGGATGATCTCTGAACTCTACTTATTTTCAGGCCTAAAACAGCAATATATTGTCAAGACAGCTTATGTACACGCACAATAACACAGTAAACCATCAGTCATTCTATAAATTAAATAATATAAGTTTGATTATGTAAGCACGTTGGTTCCATCCTTGGTTCTGCCATGATTTTAAGCCATGATCTAATGTTAATCTATACTGTGAATCATGTTACTATGAATCATGATCTTTCACAACTTTTTCAGACTCTCTCATTCTTGTACATGATTAGTCTTTTTAACTGAAAAAACACGCAAAAAATGATTAATGACTTTTAACAATATCAGGATTGACTAGCTCTAACAATATATAAATGTTGATAAGTGCAGTCATTGTGCAGTCAATATAACTGGCTACAAGAGATTAAAAACAGTATGCTAATCATTCAACAAAATGGTGAAAAAAGTACGAAAAATCCTATGGAAAGAAAAGAATTACATTATATATGAGAAGGTTTCTTGTATGTTGTTAAACTTACCAATTATCAAATTATTTTGTGACCTTCAGTGACCTTTTTGCGCTTCTTTAGCAGCTAAGATCAACGGAACCAAACTAGCTAATGGCTTGGCAAGTCGTAAAAATGGATGCTGAAAAAAAAAGAGAAGAAACTAACAATGTGTGACAAATCAATTTCTATTTCCTTTATTCCTTATTTGAGTTGGCAACTTGGCATGTTGGGCTAGAAATTGGAAGAAGTAAATTTAAACTGTGATGTGATTTGGTCAATCAGTAGGTGTGGTCCGGTAGTCTTACATCAAGCCCAAACAGATGCCATATTGGTTCTATGATAATCAGATAAAGAGGAAGCTTTTGTTTGTTATATTAAATTTAATTTAGTTTAAAGATGTTTTTCAGAACCAGTAACACTATCAGGGGTCCAACTTGACCATAAATATATTTGTAAGGTTACCTTCAATAGTTCGGAGGCTGATGCTCTCTTCTCTACATCAACATCCAGACATTTATCAAGAAAATCTTGGAAGACAGGAGACAGTTTCTGTTTTTCTTTAATGTCTGGCTTACCATTAGTAGCTATCAGATATAAAGCCTGTAAAATTAAAATGTCCACTCAGATTAACTAGGAATCAAATAACATTTGATAAACACAAGTTATCAATACAATTTAATATTTGACATTACACACATGCATCTAAATCCAGATGGTGTTTTGTTGATGAGTTGGAACTGTGGTGAAACTAATAATATATTTTATCCCTAACTTCTGTTCATTGTAAATATCTCTAAACACTAGAAAACTAAAATGTCCTAGGAAAACATGGAATATAACTAAAATTTGTAGTGTAATTACCCATAATATACCTACACACCAAGTTTCAATTCAATACCTCAATGGAAAACTTTATAAGGAATAAACATGCCCCCACCCTCTCCACTTTAATTGTCTACTTACCCTGAGTGGGTTTTCATTCAAATATGGAGGTTCCCCTTCTATCATTTCTATTGCCATAATACCTAAACTCCAAATATCTACTTTAGGACCATATTGTTTTCTGTAATACATAAATATAAATACAGTTAGATTACATAATAAAAGCATGAGCTAACAGGTTATTTGTGAAAATATTGTTTACATTTAAAGCTGACCAGAAAGATAGGTTGCCAGGCAACGAAACATACGACCACAGCAGCTAAAGCGTCCGGGCAGTCAACAAGGGTTGTCGCATATTTTTACTTTTTTCGGTAATGAAACATTTATAATACACTAAAATCTGATTAAGAGCAACAACTCACGAAGTAATTATCAGAAAACTATTAGAATTTGTTTGGTTTTTATAAAGTTCAGCCCCATGCTAACGTTTTGTATGCAAAGCTTTTAATATCATGGATTTAACTGTTCAAGGCATAAAAATTCATTGAAAATCAATATACTTGTTTGTCTCAAAATCTTAAACTCTGTGTATCAATCTGAATTCAATCGGATGATAACTTTAGCTTTTAGAGCGTCACAAGATTTTGCAAAGTGATCAAGGGCCATAACTTTGGCAGTAATTATCGGAAATTCTTGAAAATCAATAGGAATCTTCGTCTCATGACCTCAAACATTGTATATAAATTTAAACTCAATCAGATATTAACTTTAGCCTCTAGAGCATCCACAAGATTTTTTGAAGTGATCAAGGGCCATAACTCTGGCAGTAATTATCGGAAATCGCTGAAAATCAATAGGCTTCTTCATCTCATGACCTTAAACACTGTATAAATTGAAAGTCAATCGGATATTAACTTTGGCCTCTAGAGCGACCACAAGATTTTTCAGTGATCAAGGGCCATAACTCTGTAAGCAAATATTGGAAATCGCTGAAAATCAATAGGCTTCTTCGTCTCATGACCGTAAACACTGTGTATAAATTTAAAGTCAATCGAATATTAACTTTGACTTCTAGAGCATCCCCAAGACTTTTTGAAGTGATCAAGGGCCATAACTCTGGCAGTAATTATCAGAAATCGCTGAAAACCAATAGGCTTCATCATCTTATGACCTTAAACACTGTGTATAAAATTAATGTCAATCGGATATTAACTTTAGCCTCTAGAGCATCCACAAGATTTTTTGAAGTGATCAAGGGCCATAACTCTGACAGTTATTATCGGAAATTGTTGAAAATCAAGAGATTTCTTCGTCTCATGACATTAAACATTGTGTATAAATTTAAAGTCAATCATATATTAACTTTGGCCTTTAAAGCATCCACAAGATTTTTTGAAGTGATCAAGGGCTATAACTCTGAAAATCAATAGGCTTCTTCGTCTCATGACCTTAAACACTGTGTATAAATTTAAAGCCCATCGGATATTAACTTTGGCCTTTAGAGCGTCCACAAGATTTTTTGAAGTGATCAAGGGCCATAACTCTGGCAGTAATTATCGGAAATCGTTGAAAATCAATAGGCTTCTTCGTCTCATGACCTCAAACACTGTGTATAAATTTAAGGTCAATTGGATATTAACTTTGCCCTCTAGAGCGTCCAAAAGATTTTTCAAAGTGATCAAGGGCCATAACTCTGGCAGTAATTATCGGAAATCGCTGTAAATCAATAGGCTTCTTCGTCTCAAGACCTTAAACACTGTGTATAAATTTAAAGTCAATCAGATATTAACTTTAGCCTCTAGAGCGTCCACAATTGCTTGTGGATGCAGGACTGCCAGCCGGCCCCCGGCTTGGGGCGACGACAATATATGACCACATTTCAATGTGGGCGTATAAAAAGAATAGTTAAATTACATATTGAGTTAATGAGCCATATTGGTTTTACTGATATTAGATACTTTCTGTTGATGAATAAGATCACCAAAAGCTGTAACTGACTCAGTTGGGTGTTTAGTTGCTCAATCACAGTAAAGATCCAAATATATCTCAATAATGGTCCTCAAATGTATCTCAATAATGGTCCTCAAATGTATCTCAATAGTGTGATATAGCCAATAAGTATACTCAGCTCATCACTAACTATCACAATAGAACTAAATAAGTGTAATCTTTTCAACAAAATTATAGCTGTAACTTACCTTGTGACAACTTCTGGTGCCATCCAATATGGTGTTCCGACCATAGTAGATCTTTTACTTTGTTCTGGTGATAACTGAGCACAGAAACCAAAATCAGCTATAAATAAAAACAATATACCATATGTAAACAAATATAAACAGCCTGGAGGCAATTCTTAAAAGTAAAGAATACCAATAGCAGTCTTCTTATACATGTTGATCTTAAAGAAGTTTGATTATTTAAAATTTAATAAAACAAAATCATATCTACTTCTTCAAGGGTTTATCTTGATGTTCTCCAATCAATTATTTTTGATTTAATGTAATAAAATCATTTATAGGTGGTGCTAGATTGTGCAACCGGTGCGGAATGTTGCAAATTTTCTTAATTCATTACATATTTGGAAATATTGGGCTGATACTCTATTTCAAGACTCAACTCTCACAATCAAATAAAATGACAATCAATGGCTCTAAAGGAGATAAGTCTCTAATTCAATTGTATCCATAATATTTGAAATTAAAAACACAAATTAGAATTCAATATTGATCAATTAAAATTTTATAATCAGTACACGAGTTGTGTACCCTATGGTTTTGGGTGCCATTTTGTAATGAACAAATAAAAACATATCCTACAACACAATGTGGAAGTAATTAGTAAAGGCTGATTCACAAACGACAAAATAATAGTTTTAAAAAATGTGTGGAATGCACTAAGCAGGCGTAAATTGGAACTGTTCAATATTTCACCGAACATAATTGATTAGAAATTACAATATTTTTTTTTCATATTACATTAATATGTACTTTTAGAACCATAATTATCTATTGCAAGTTTTAAAAAAAATAGAGCCATACGCTCTTTAGCACATCCCCAACCCTTTCAAATTGACTGCTTGAGACTAAACAAGTATATATTATTTTATATCAAGAAAGGGGAAAAGTGGACTCTTGTCACCCATAATATTAAACGTACATTATGCAAGAGCTAAATCTGCCTATCGCAGGTCTTACTTTAGGCCTGAAATGTTATCTAAATTATTAATTGGACATTACTTAACTTATCCAGACCTTAATCAACTCTCGATGTCATCGCTAGCCTGCGATATTTACTGGATTTGAATACATTTTGTGATGGATGATTTAACATCAAAATGGATAATCGAGACTTTGTTTTTTTACCATACAGACTTTAGTAATGATCGAGGCTAGGCGTAAAATTCAATTGCTAATATCTCGGTTCAGAGTAGAGCAATTTTCAGCATATTCTATTTGTGTTATCTACTTTTTAAACTATTAAAGCGAGAACTGTGAGCTCTTTATCTAATCTCCTAATAATGCCCCTTTAAAGTCCCATTATCTTGAATATACAATATTATTATCATATAATCTATAATCTGATTACTTACTTAATTTAACGCTACCATCCATACCCAGTAAAATATTGTCACTTTTTATATCTCTATGTATAACTTGATTTTCATGTAAAAATTCTAATGCTTGTAAACACTGTAATATAAAGAATAAATTTATAAGTACATGTAATACAGAAAAGAAACTAGCCAAAATTCCCAAATCAATAGATGACACTCATTCATTACTTGCACATTTATCTTTCAATAGAAGAGAGAGAGAGAGAGAAATGGGGTTTAACATCCACTCAACACAAAATAAGTCATTTCGTGACTAACATATGGTTCAATTTTATTTCATTAATTGGCTTGCTCGTAGGCGTTTTTAGCAGTGGGAGGAAACTGGAGGACCCAGAAAAAACCCACTTGGTTAGACAGACGACCTCATAAATTTTGCATGCACAAACTACACATTATTTCTGATAATGGTTATGCACAAGAACTACACACCACAACAAATAGATCATCTGTGATTTAGATGTATTCAGCTTGTACAGATGAGGCAATCCATAAAGACCAATATAAGGGAAGTAATTCATATAGGGTTAACAACACCAGAAGTGTTTGAAAAATATATAACAACATAGAATTTAAAGTTCTGTTCACAATGAAATATCTACCTATACTATTCAGAAAGAGAATCTATGAGATACAAACTCTGGCCATTTTAACTTTATAATTTCCTTTACAATATTTACCTCTCTACAGACAGCTGATATTTGACCTTCATCCATACAAGTTTCGGTTACAACATCAGTTAACGAACCACCAGCTAAAAATTCCATCACGACCTACAAGAGATAGAATAATATAGCATTCATTTAATATATTGTAATTCTAAATTTGATCTATCTGTTCTAATTGTATTTTTCCAAGGTGATAATTCTGATGAGGTCCCATATATCTTTGAACAAAGATATTCTGAACTAAATATTTTTAAACATCTGAGATAGACGTTTGTCAGACAACCATTGTCCTGTATTTTGTTAACAAGCTAATATAAACAGGAATGTAAATGGGTGGGGTCGGAAGAGAATAATACTGAAATTTATGACTGAAAGCTTTTGAATTTAAGGGGTGTCTCCTTGCGACAAAGTGAAAAATCCCTGACGGACCATGGATGACAACATATATTCATATTAAACGTGGGTGTGTAATAAAAAAGACCATTTTTAAGGGATTATATCGTTTCCAGTTTTAACAAAAGGTGTGCCAGGATCTAATAAATATGTGTTTAAATAAGCATGGTTGAACATTAATACTTATTCAAAATTCTAAACAAATCTTACCCATAATTCTTCTCCAACAAGATAACTATCCAAATAATTCACTATATTAGGGTTTTGATTTTCTCTCATGACTAGGATTTCATTGATAATAAGTTCCTTCTTAGGTTGTTGAGACAGATTCATAGTTTTTATAGCTACTTCTCTTCCAGTAGCTACTTCAATAGCAATATATACAGTTCCTGAAGCTCTGAAATATAGAAATCAAACCCACATTTATTCAAATAAGACTATACATAAATTTCTCAAACCAAATATTCCAATGTTTTCTAACAATGAACAGATCTGCAATACCCAAAGCCTAACTAAACTTTGATATTTTGAATAATATGAATGAACTCTTTTTATTTTTATAAAACTATGTGCATTGTGGAGAACAAAAGCTTCCTAGAACCATATTCCCATGTTCTCCTACAGTGAACAGATCTGCACTGACAAAACTCCAACTAAACTTGATATTTGACCGTTTACCCCAGACAAGATAAAAGACAAGAAAACCATTTGGTTTGAATATTATTTTTAAGACACTTCTTCAAATTGTCTGTTTTTTTAGTTTCTAAAACAGAGAGAAAGAGAGAGAGAAAATGAGGTTTAACATCAATTCAACATAAAGTAGGTCTATTTCGGCACTAATATATGGTTCAATTTTAATTCAATAAATTGGTTGTGCATAGGAAGTAAATCGGAGGCCTTGTAAGGAAACCCTTGAGGTTAGACACGTGACCCTACTCCTTGTCATGTACAAGTGTGGGATGACAGACCTTGTAATCTGAAGCACAACCATTCACTCACCCTTTCCCCCAGTTTCTAAAACAAACAGTTGAAGATAGGAAACAGAAAAATTCTACTTACCCTTGACCAATTTTTTCCATCTTGGTGTATTTTCTATTTGGGTCCCCGATTGTAACAATACTACGTAATTTCTCCATGATTTCATCATCCGTCATCTTCTTTTTCTTAGGTTTTTCTGTTTTATTATCATGACTTGTTTCATTAGGTTTATCTTCTTCTATTGGTTTTGTATACTAAATATATTAATATAAATACAGTTATTTTTAAACAAATACCACCAGCCATTTAGTGGTTAAAAACACATCTGGAAGGCTAATTTTTCAATGAAAGGTGAAACAATTTGCACTAATATAAACACAGATAAGACAATAGTTAAAAATTATGATCAGCCAAAGACATTTAGCATTTTCTGGTATGCAACTGTAAACTATATCACCGAGAAATCTTAAATTCAGTTATATAATCTCCTAGGTCTGTTGTGTAGTGGAAGAAGGATGGGCCTATTATTACTTTTTTTTACCAAAGAAGAAATAAAATTGACTAATAATATATGAGATACAATGTCATAAAACGTATACATACTATAGATTTGGTCCGATCAGGGCGTGTTGCTATAGGTGGGGGTGGGGCTTCGTCATCTAGCTCTCCATTATTTTCTGCTGCATTTGATAAATTTTCTGACTTTGACTGTAAAGAGAAATAATAAATTTTGGTTTACAAGAAATTAATTTAAAACTGTAATAAAGTATACAAAGGGAGCGGTGTGTTTGATTTGTCTACAGACATTGTGCTGTCATCTATGCAAGTTTCACACAACTTGGGTTGGTGTGTTTTATTCATATTGCCAGTTTATTTCATTTAATACGGACACACAATAAAACACAGTACTTTCAAATTTATAAAAATGGGTGATATTAAACCTCATTTGAGAGATGTACTTTAATATAAGATCATGACAACACATGAGAATGGGTATAAAGTGTTGAATTTAAAAACCTATAGTTAATACAGTTTCTCTGTAGAAGTTGTAATAAAATGCCAATGTAGAACCCACCAATGCATTAATTCAAAGGGGCATGAATACCAGAGCCACTGGAAACAGCATTGCAATGAGAATGATCCCATAAGAAGAATTGCAGAGACAAATCTTCTCTATGTGGCGATGTCATAAATCATATTTCAGCTACATTATGTCTCACCAGCATTTCCAGTCAACCTGGGTATATTTTGTATTATATATGAAATTGTACTGTAGATTAGGTATAAATATATCTTACCGTAGATGTTAGAATTCCAGCTGGTATATTGTTATCAGACGTATTGGATTTAAGAGAATTTCCACCTGCAGAAAATACTATATAAACAACAATTTGTCATTATTATTATTTTCCCAACACCAGTATTAATACTTAAGATTAATAATATATTATCGTAAATATATAATACAAATAATAATTAATATTTTCATAGATTAGCAGTATTAATAAACATTAATCATACTAATTAAAAACTATTAGCAGCTAAATTACAATCAATTTTTAAAGTTACTTTATATAAATATAAAGTACTTTATATAAAGAACAAGCAAAAGTGAGGCTGATTTCCCCCGCAGAAATCCCAAAATAAATAGATGACACATATTGATTAATTGCACATTTATCTTTTTCAAAAGAATTGAGCAATCAACCTGATTTATCTATACTTAGTCTAAGCATAAAAATTTTCACGATCAAACTCAGTCATGGACTTGAAGTACCTGTTAGTGGAACTATACACTAAGTTTGATCACTCTCCATCAGTTATCTAGTCCCAAAGCATCGACCAATTGTATTGCTTAGCTTTAGTCAGGAATGTTAATCATTGAATTCAGTCAAGACATTCACCTAACGAACATCTACATCAAGTTTAAATACCTCAATTAAAAGCAGAGTTGTTATGTTCCAAAGTCTTGACCAATCAAATTGCTTATCACAACTTAGCTTAAGCAGAAATTGCTGATTATTGTACTTACTCAAGGTATTGATGTAACGAAACTATACACCTAGTTTCATAACTCTCACTTAATTAGAATTAAAGTTATTGTGTCCCAAAGCATCAACCAATAGAATTGCTTATCTCTGCTTACCCTAAGCAGAAAATGCTCATCTTCGAACTCCATTGGGACATTCTTCTAATAAACACCTACACAAAGTTTGAACATTCTAGCTCAATTAGAAGCAGAATTGATTGTGTCCCAAAAAGTGTGATGGACAGACAGACAGACACACCCATTTTAATAGTCCCCTGCTATCTTCGAAAGGCGAGGACAATAAATTTTAATGTGTGAATACAAATTTTATTTTCATGACGTCTATCTATTTCTATGTGTAGCTATGCCATATTTTCAAAACTACACTATTTTCTACTTCTACATTGTGAGCAATGTGCATAAGGATTTGGATTATTTCAGAATATATTTTCAATAATTTAAAAGAACATGTTCTACAAGTATAGTATAGTCTTCCTACATTGCAGATGCCCAATGTTCTGCATATGATCAACAGTATCAACTGTATCGGAAAGGCATCGGCCAAACTTGAAACTTATTTAGGTGGAATTAAAGTGATAAATGTACATGATTAATCAAACATGTTTTTCTTCTTGATGTACTAGTGCAGATTCTTTTGGGTTTGAACTGTACCTGACGACCATGGACAGAACATGGCATTTACACTATATCCTTAATATCTGTAAATGTTCAAGTATACTTACTAGAGGCTTTGCTATTGAGCATGTATTTTGATTCTCGTTTTTCTTTTGACGAAGAATCATAGTAATTGAGAACATCTAAAACAGCTTGTGGATTTTTCTTCTGTTCTGACTTAGTAATGGTGGAGTTCTGTAATAATTTGGCCCAGGATTCTGGCATTCCCTGAAAAAATAAATAATCAAGATGTGGTATATGTATATAACGGAATTAAAAGGGTCTTCAAGTCATGCCAACACAGTACACAAGATAAATTTATCTACATTGCTATATATATGGAATTCAGGATATGGCTTAATTTCATTCCCTCTTTACACACAACCATAATTTCTGGAACAATAGTTGGATATTCTTTCCTTGTCATCATAACAGATTTTTTACTCTGAAACAAGATACATGTACATGCATGGCTTTTTTTTTCATCGCAGACGGTTTCATTCCTTCATTAATTTATGTTGTTGTAATATAAACAAATATCTATGTACATGTAACTTATTCAATTGTTAAATAAACTGATAAACATTAATCTTCTTAATTGATATAATAAAAAAAGAAGCTGGATTAATAATAACAATATTTAATTTAACTGAGTGAGAGTGGAGTTGTTTTTAAATACACCGCAAATAGGAAGCCAGATAAAGTAAAAAATAAAATCCAATTACTTTGTACATACATTGTAAACACTATCAGTTTATGTAGACACAAATAAATGGTTATAATCAGTCCGAAGCCTTAGGGTAATCAGTACTTAGATGTATTTCATTTGGTCCATAGCATCCCAATATTACAAACAGAGAAAAAATAGAGCATATATAAAGTTTTCAGATTATATATATACATGTATAATCATATATATACATGTGTAAATATGTGTTTTTTTAAAAATAAAATAATCTGAAAACTTTATATATGCTCTATTTTTTCTGTTTGTAATATTGGGATGAAGCGGATCAAATGAAATATAAAAGGATGAAATACTTATGTGATGAAACATCATGCACCCGTAAACTACCCATCAGAATGTATGATTAAAAGCACAGTATTCCAGATTAAGGTCCAACATACACTTTCAAATCGTACATGTATAGATCACAAAATTGTCTACATTAAATTACCAAAAGCATGTAGTCAAAAATTCATTCAAATCAATTTTGACTGATTTTATGCTGCCATCTTTCATGACAATTTTGTTTTTGATCAAGATCAAAGATTCAGTGTCATTTAAATTCCAAATTCTTCTAGATCAATCAAAGTTAGCTTATATTTTTATATTACTTATTCTATGAAATTAACAAATAGACTTATGAAAATTCGTGAGAATAGTGAACAACAACCTACATGAACATAATAATTCACGTCAGACATCATCTTTTTCTTTTTGGCTTTACGGCGTATCATTTCTCTGTCTTTAGTCGTAACAAACTCCACAACAAGAATCGACTCACTGCCCTCATTATCATCAATTCTTTTTATACTATCAATTAACATCCGCGAAAGTATGTTTGAATTAATCTTCAAATCAGTTTGTAGAAAATTTCTCAAAGCATTTTCATAATCTGTTGAATTATTATGAATATAGTTTTTGTCAAAAATATTAACGAAGATTAATTGCTTTTTTAATTCCTGATATTTCTGTTTCAATAGTTTGTGGTTAACATCCTTGTAATCGGCACTAAGAACTGTCATTTTATCACCAATTAAATTCAAAAGTCTGTCCTGCTTTTGCAAAACTGAAATAATTCTTTCTGTCTTTGTGGCATTTTTGGAAACATTGTTTGCTAAATCAATGGTATGTTCATGAATATTATCCATTTGGTTCCGTAGGACATGCATATCCGCATTTACTGTCTGCATACTGCATTCTAGTTCATTCATTCGTTGTTCAAGAACAGTAACTCTGTCTACTTTTTCCAGTTTAGCAGTAATAGTTGACACTTGTTTTACCAATTGTTGAACCACAGCTAAAAGATCCATGTTGTCAGCTAGAGATTCAGATTGTAGAATTGGTAAAACTAATTGACTGGCACGATCAGTTTCTAAGAAAAGTTCTGTTGCGATATCATTCATCATTATAATACTAGCAATAATCTTCTAATAGAGATGACATTTATTCACTAAAATTTGGTGTCCAGAATCTTAATCTACAATATCTCTGTGAACAAATGTGGAAATTTTTACAAAGCTTCTTTTCAATTAGCAAATGAAGTAATCTCTCTATCCAATGAACCACACATTAAAAATCCAGTTTCAGAATAACAATTTATTCCAATTCTAAAAATATATACTGTTACCAACAACTCTAAATACACTGTGTCAGTGTTTCACTGTGAGTTAAAAGTGTTGTACAAACTGTTAATTACTAACAGTACTCTGTCAATTAACAGCTTTATACATTTATCAATCAACTTATTCAATGGTTTCTATTGATGACTGTCTCAGAAGTTCATTACATATTATTAAGTTCATCAAGTAGTTCCTTTGTACAAAAGTTTTAAAAACAACTACATTGAAAATTTAATTGTTCATTCTTAAACCAATTTTATGGTTTCACTAGTGGCTAATCAGTTATTGAAAGAGCTCCTTTGAATTTAAATCTCCATTGTAAAAAGATTTCACTTGGTTAAAACAATATCCATGGTTTCTAATGACACCAACATCATTTACTCAATTCCTTCACTTCATACAATTAAACATGAAATTAATTTTTCCAGCCTGTTTCCTACCCTAGTACTTAGTATTATAACTTCACTAAATTCATTATAAAAAATCCTATTTGTATCTAGTGCATCATTTCACATCTTCTTACACCTTAGAGAATGCAATCCTAAGTAAAATACAATGTAGCTCACTATAGAAATCCTCATGTTATTGTCTAAACCAAACAACATCCTACAATCTACATGTTACCAACAAATATCAACTTAACAACAAAATTAAAAACAACACACCTTTAAAAAGGTAGCCATTACATGTACAAGGATGCATAGAAAACAACATGTGTGTAAACTTTAAAACAAAAGTGTGATGTCAATACAAAAATATGGCTAAACAAGGAAATAAATGTGCAATTAAATTTGCATAAAAATGTTTATGTTTTTTCTCCAATCAAACTGTCTTTATTTTACATTGTTGTTGTAAAAATCATTGTTTATTTAATCTTCTTGAATAAAGCTTAAGTCACATAAAATCTTTGTTACAACTTGAAGCAATGTTCATATTATACTTTACTGGGTTTCTATTGGCATAACGGGGGGTTGGATGGCCGAATGGGTAGCACACGTGCGCTGTATCATACGGTCTGTCATTGAGTCAACTGGCGGGGTTTCGATTCCCCGGTTGTACGTGACAAGGAGTAGGGTCGCCTGTCCAACCTCGTGGGTTTTCTCCGGGTCCTCCGGTTTCCTCCCACAGCTAAAGACCCCTACGCGCAAACGAATTATGGAAATAAAATTCAACCATATGTTAGTCCCGAAATGACCTAGTTTGTGTCGAGTGGATGTTAAACCCCATTTCTCTCTCTCTCTATTGGCATAACTCCATAACAGACTACATGCGCTGGGGAATATTTGTAATGTGTGTTTGGATTTAAAATGGTTAATCTCTTACGATTGTGATCGGTTATGCTATTCAAATATCAGAAAGTCATTCTTGCAACAGAATATCTGTTGTGACTATCTACCATCTTTACATATATATTATTAATACTTTGTTTCTAACTTTATCATATTTTCGACTGTACCTGTTGCACAGTCATGGATTTTACTGTCCAGATTTGGTTGAAATTATGCCATTGGTTGATTCTGTAAGATTGACCGACTGTCCCAGTTGCTACTGCAAGTCATTAGGATTGAAAATATAGTCCTTTCTCTTGGTTGAAACGGTAGGTCACCCAGCTTATTGACATTCGCAACTATCAATCATTCTGATCATTCCAGAGATGGACAGAGAACAACAACTTCCGTACAAACAGGGACTATAATCCAGGATGTTAAGGTCTGACATGTGATGTGTCAATATCAAAAGGAACCCAGATCTTTGAGATATTAAACATAAATTTCAAGTTTCGTCAAAATCAGATAAAAAATGTGACCTGTAAAGTTTCAACTCAAAAAAATGTGAACGGACGGAGAGGGGCGACGACAATATACGTCCACATGAAAATGTGGGCGTATCAAAAAAACAAACTAATATTTTACATACAGTGTAGACTGGTGGCCATAATGTACATATTGAATCATTACTGTGGGGAATAAAACTTAAAACTACAAACAACCATTGATGGGACGTAGGCCCAAACTAACCAGTATAGGGTTAATTTACATGTACTTACAGTAAATTCTCCAGTATGACAGTCAAATCCAACATGAACCATGTGCTCAAAGTTTTTAGGTTCTGATATGACTGGTTTCTCATTTTCCTTCTGTTTAGCTGTTTTATAACCTGCAAAATTATAAGTAGACAACCATTAAGATATGTTTCAAATGGCAATAAAATTATAGCAGGTAACTGAGTTTCACAATGACATCCAAAAAGACATGGACAACTTTCTCAGTCATGTCATATCGTCACTGTATTTTCCAATGCATTTTAACAATCTATTTATACTAAATGCCATGGCTAAGTTTATGTAATATATTCCTGAAAATGTTATGACAAGTGCCTCATCCTCCTCCTTTATTGTAATGCTACAGTAATTTTTTGGTTGAATATTTGATGCCAAATATGCTAAAATTTCACAAAGTTGACTCTAAGCTAATTACCTACACATGTATGTCTTAATATGTTTCTTAAACCTATATGATCAAGTGACAAGCAAATTCGCATTCTCCCATGCAAGTCTCGCTATTCCGCAGTATGAAGTGCAAGGGAAGACAGCACTATTTGGAAGAACGACAAATATGATCAGTCAGTTGCTAGTCTATTCAGAAATTTATATCATGTACAAAGACAAAGTACAGGCCCCGAGTTCACAAAGCATTCTCAGACTTAAGTTGAGAATTTACTCAACTTTCAATCACTGTTTGTAAGGAATATCTTTCATCCAGAAACACAAAATTTTAAACATAGTTTCTTATTGATGTATTTGATACATTAAAACAACAAACATTTTATAAAGGGCTATATTTTAGTTAAAATAAGGAAAACAATTTTGAGTAATTCTGAGAATGCTTTGTGAACTCGAGCCCAGGTATCATATCCTGGATGACACTCATGAAGGGCAATGACTGAAATTGCTGATAATGAATAAACATCTTCTGTTCCACTATTGTAAACTATATGTGCATGTATGCACATTCAAAAAAGGTCATATGATTTCTAAGGCCGTAAATATTATCAACTTTGTACGCAAAATTCAAAGATTACTGAAATTCAATTTCTGCATCTAATAAATCTACCCATAAATTTCAAAAAGATCAGATGACCTTTAGAAGGAATTGTGGATGACAAACAACAAAAAATGTGGGTGTATAAAAAAAACACAGTTAAAAAATTAGCTTATATAACATGTACATGTATTTTACAAATTCAATAACTCACCCAAACTCCTTCTTTTAAAGGAAGATGTTAAATTTTGCAATGATCCTAGCATTGTAATAAATAATTCCACTTATATGAAAAATCCTCGATATTTTTGTCAGTCCAAATAAGAAACATCACAAATTAAAATTGGTTGTGTCCTTGTTTGATATGTTGATAAAAACTGAATCAGCAAGTCAACACCCCTTTTTAAACGCTACATGTACTTTAAAATGGTACATAATTATACTCTCTAAACGATTAACAAATATAGGCATGTGTGGACTATATCTTCTCAAATTGTCTCTATTTCAAATATTTAAATGAGATTTAAGAAGTCTGTAATATTTTAAAATTTTTTAATAAATATGTATTTTTATACCTAATAATATGATCTAAAAATCTATAAATAATATACATGTATATAATATATACACATGTATGTATATTATGAAAATATTTCAAGCTTAACCTATTTAACAGCTGAATGCTAGTTAGACTCCCTGTTATGTTGAGTTGCGGACGATGTAAACAGTTTATTTTCCTTCAGATTTTGTGAAGATTATTTTTATCAAATTAAAGTTTTATAAATCATATCCTTTTAAGAAATAATCAAATTTAATATTTTTGGTACGCCTCACACAGAGATGCTAAAATTAGTAGTTTTACATCTGCATATTGAATTGAAATTGAGAAGGCTATTAATTAATTACTTTAATTGACACTTGATACTGTGTAGTAGCTATAACAAGTTACATTAATAGACTCAGCCTTATTTATATCACAATTATTTTTTCCTCTCATTTTGTAGACAATTACAATTTGAACAACTTATATATAACCTTATATACACTGTATATTATTATGTAAGTATGTTATTCTTTAATCATGTTGCTGTCATCTTATTTACATATTTAACAGATCTACAAAGGACAAACAGTAATTTTCTACCATGTTTGAAATACTGATTAATAATACCATCTTTGTTTCTAAGTCACACTTGTTGATCATTAAAGGAGGGCATATATATATATACCACAGTCTACCTTCTTTTGATTTTGTCTGGTAGATAAAAGAAAATATAGAAACATTGTATTTTGACCAGTTGGAAAAGTGGCAGGTACATGTACATATATAGGGTGACCCGTGCACTCTACAGAAAGTTGGTCTCGACACGGCTAAATGCGCACGCTTCAGTTGCGTGTCTCGAACTGATTTCTGACTACCCCGCACTCTCTTTGAGTCGATAAATAGCCATGGCACGTGCAATTCTCTACAAATATATCAACTATTACAGCCGTAAAAAATCTATTGTTGACGATTTTGAATAGCAGTAAAATTTAGCTTCTTGGTTATTACAGCAGCTTTAGAAATTACGTTTGTTTTGTTTTTTAAATTGCTTTATCATTAACTGTGCCGTTAAGAGCGACATCTTTTGGTTTAGTACAAATAATATCTCTGAAACACTCGGGTTAGACAGGAGCATGATACTAGCAGTAGTTTCATTTTACTTTTACAAGCTTCTTAAAACGATTGTTGAGCTACCTAACATGCATATTTCTAAATTCAATTTCTTGTTCTAGCTTTCTGTTATGTTTCGTAAAAAAGTAGTCTTGATTATCCAGACCTGTCAATCAGACGTAGAATGGTCGATAGACTGGTTAAGCGAGACTAATTTCAAAACAAGGGCACGTAACTTATCTTTTACTCAAAAGTGTCTGGATGTTATGGACGACACTTGGAACCAGTTTTCAGTCTATTATTTATAGATGATTAATGGTCATAGCTTATTAAGTACAACATGATCGTTTATTTAGTGACTATAATTGTGTGAAACTGATTTGAGGCTTGGCATATATATAAATATTGTGGCGTAATTGTCGAGATATTTGGAGATATTTATTTATGGTGGGTCACCCTAACATATACACTGCACTAAAAAAGTGACCTAGATTTGACAGTACAGAAGCATCTGACACAGACAAAAGCTATGCAATTGAATTTGGCCATTGCGTTTTCATAAAGAAGCAATTGTGAACCATTGAACAAGATTAGGGGACAATAAAAGTTAGGATGATGAAAGCATGTGTATCTTAACCATGAAGAAATATATAATTCCATCATAAATGATCATCACTAACAATTTTTTTTAAAAAGTTCATTGAATGTCTAAAATTATTATAGCCATGTGTTTTGTTCACATGTGCAATAAGAATAACATGAATTAATGAATTTCTGCTGATTTGTTAAACATTTTAATAATCAGTTATTCTGAAACAGTACTTTTACTTCATTTCAATTTAAGTAATGTGTCCAGTGATATCACTTGTTTATTTTGCTTGACGATGGTGTCTGCTACTAGTTTGCCATAATATTGAATTGATATTATGTAATATTGTTAAACAGATTAGAAGTGATAGCTGGCTTACATGTAGGTACAAAGTGACCTCATGTAAAAATTTAAAACATAGCAGTTCACCATTCTGTATTTGGCTTACAGTTGTGAAATTCGTATTTGTGGCAATAGAATAATATTACTCTATAAATGGACATACATGTATTAATACATTTGTATATCAAACTATATGAGATTTCAAAGTTACAACTTTACATGCATTTATTTTTTATATAAACTGTGGTCTGATTTATACTTTGAGCAGTCATAAGTTGCCTCCTTTTATTTACACAACTCAAAGAATTTGCAACAAACCATTTAAAAAAAAACCAACAACTGAACAGATACTTTGGCTATTAATACTTTAAGTGATCTACCAAAATCACCTATGAGAGAGAGGGAGAGAGAGAGAGAGAGAGAGAGAGAGAATGCAATTTTAGGTCATACAGTAAATCTGTACCTTTTATTTGTAGGAATTTGAAGGAATTACGATTTCATGTACATGTAAATGGTAAGCCACCTTGGATCGGTGAGAATGGTGCTGGCTTGCAAACCAGGAGGTCAGAGGTTCCATTTTATTGTTGGCAGAGAAAGTTTTCAGGATTTATTAGTTGGGTTTCTTCTTGGCAAGGAATAGTGTCTTATCATTCAGATGGGAACTAAAACCGAGGTCTGCTGTAATCCTGTGACATTTGACAAACGAACTAAGAGTACACCAAAATATTCCCCATAGCACAATGCCTGTTTTCATTAGCCCAGTTGGTGAAGAAACGTTTTAGTTCATCTTTTACATCAGTCACATTAGTTCTAAATAGCATTCCAGGTTGCGTTATCTTGACCATTATTTTAATATATCTAAACATCTTAAATTTGTTACCAGATTATCATTTAAGGGTAGGGAATGGCGTGAATAAATTACATGAAGATTGCTGACAAATGAAAATGACCTCCTGAAACTGGCTTGTGTTACCAGATTATCATTTAAGGGTAGGGAATGGCGTGAATAAATTACATGAAGATTGCTGACAAATGAAAATGACCTCCTGAAACTGGCTTGTGTTCATGTACCTTTAGATTTGTACTAAAATAGATATATATACATGTATACACTGTACTGACCTTTCTGATTTCTGAATTTCTTTTTATCATCTTTTGTATCTGGTTCTTTTGGTAAAGGTTTATATTCCTGAGAAAGGGAAGACTCTCTAAAATATAAAGAAAGATTATAACTTTTTAACTGATCAGAAAGTCAAAGCAACATAATCTATGTCATTTTGGGACTAACATACAATGTATGGTACCCTATAAATGTCTTTTATAACTTTACGTTTCCTTCAATAATTTAAAGATAAATTCCCACAAAGTATTTATAGGGTAGTAATTTCCAATAAAAGTAAGGCAAGGAATGTAGAGACACCCAATCTTACTCGAAAAATGCTGGATTCCCTAAAAAATATCCAAGGGGTTCACACAAGACATAAATTTAAGGGTACCCCTTAAAGCCATCTTGTCTTTTCAAGTGACATCAGGAGTGTTCCTTATAATGTGCTGATCAAATGTGCAACAGTAGTAGGAACTTTGAGAGGCATACATGTCTATGTCCGAAAAAGAAGGCAGAGGATTCACATCATTATTTTTGGTAAATGGACAGCGACTAACAACAAATACAAGCTGATAAAGGATGCCATGTTAATCAAGTCACGTGATAAAACAAGGTTGGTAAAAATAGATGGGGTGGTTTTCTTCCGATTAAAATGTTTTTAAAAGGATTTGAAGCAAACTTTTGATAGATAAATTTGTTTGAATATGTTTTTAATCCAAATATGTCATCAAATCACATGGTTTGTAAGCAGGAATTTATCTTAATGGCGCATTGAGGTCTTTAGCAGTGGGAGGAAAATAAAGACCCATGGAGTTAGGCAATGAAATTGACAACCCCACTCCGTATCATGTACACATCTGGGATAGAAACATCTGATTCTAAAGCATTCCTGTCATACTTGTGCTAGCACAATAAATTGTTGAATTGATGTAACGGTATCGCAATTCACCTTCTCACGATTCGCGTATTAAAACACAAGATGCTAAATCGATGTATCACGATTCTTTTTTTTTAATGGTTTTTTTTTTTGTCACTTCAGTAAGTAACCTGTCACTCTTAATTATCCATGTAACACATTATCCACAGGTACACAAACAATCTTAAATTGTTTTGGTCCTTATTTTGATCCACATCAGTATCGTGATACAGTATAAACAGTTTTATTTCTTTGACATAGACAGTACTAAAAATATAAATTATTCATTTATCTTAGTAAGTATTGACCTGGTTATGAATCATGATACAAATCGCATCGTTGTACCTGAATCGCAATACATATCGTGACTGCAGTGACAATACCTAGCACTATGTTATATCCCCGATCCTCCCGTGTCCCATCCCCGATTATAATTTGGCAAGCAAATAAACATAGGCTACATCCTCCAATAAAAAAAATAGGGTTGAAGACCAACCAACTAACAAAATGTTACAATGTAATGTTAACAATTTACATGTACATTTTAATGAACCACACAAGTTCTTATTTAATGCTTCAGAAACAGACTGGTCCCATGTCAAAATTCCATGGATATTATTTACCAATGGCTTAGTAATTTTGACACTCAGTACTTAACTAAGAAGTTTTGGTGATTTGGGTTACAATAAAGTGTTGAATTTGGTTGATATAATGTGTTACTGAACCATTATGCACATTTTTCATCATAAAGAATTTTCTATTTACCTTGTGCTCTCTAATCTAACAGGTGGAGCTGGAGGTTTGTCATTGCCGTCTCCTATACGACCATCCATCTTGAAAGTTGCTGGTCTCGTTTTATTTACTTCTTAAACTAAAACAATACACTATTAATTTTAAATATACATAGAATTATATGCTGCTCTAAATGAATGTTTTTATGCAATAAAGTTATTTTCTAACTTGTTTGTACTTCAATTATTAGTACAATAACAAAACTACTGAGGCCCACTAAAACATTTTTATTACAAATTTACTATGTCTACCGTACTATCCTTTCTGGGAATTAAATTAATATGGGAACATAAGAAACTACCATCTAAAATTTTAATCTACATGTATAACAAACCTTAAAATCTACCAATGTAGTCACAAATGTTTTCCTGATCAAGATACATGTACTGTATCTGTCAAATGTTAATGTAGCCTAGGTACGTATCTAATCCTCCATGAAAATGTTTAATACATGTACTTGTTTTAAGTTTTTTTTTTATTCAATAACCTCTGCCAAGCCTACGCAACAACACAGGAAATATATGAAATGAAATGGGGTTTGAGGTCCTAGTGTTCTGCTCCAACAGGAAATATATGCTGAGTTACAATGCAATACACCTGACGCAAATAATAACTGCTCCCTTTCTATGACTCATCCTGCCTTTCCTACTATATAATAAATATGGATGGCAGCCCTAAATATCCACCTATTGTTTTGTAATAAAATTATCCTGGACACTGCATTAATGATCAAAGTGTGAGCAAGAAAGTATTCTATCAACTATATTTATTTTCCTCCAGTGAAGTGAATGGATGCTATTCGTCGGCTTCTCCAATTAACATCAATCAATCTATATAAACAACAACCTATTTTTTGTTTATCAGATTTCGGTTGTTCTAGTTTATACCATTATTTTTACCAACCAACCATAACCAAAATGTAAATAACGAATTAATAGTTCTGTTTTATGTACATATACCTCAACCAAATATTTTCACCCCTCGGGCGAAAGGGCATATTTTGTAATAAAAGTCAAAAGAAAACCAGCCAGTCAGACAGAATAAATATCGTTTGATCTCTACCGACGGATCTGTCATCTTTTTGATAATGTAATAACTTCTCCATTTTCAACACGATTTTTTAAATATCTTATGTTAAATCAAAAGTAGTTCAGGCCTACCTATTTCTGTTTCATCCGGTACCATTTATACTCATATAATCCCCAAAATAAACAATGGAAATTATTCCTAATAATTCGCACCTCTCGTGTCAAATATGGAAGCCAATTCTCGCTGAGATCTCGCGGGCACCTGCGAGATTTCAGTTTTAACCCTTTGACCCTTGAGTCTTGGGTGCATTGATTTATTTGAACGGCTAGAAAATAACTATTTAAATAATTGCTAACTATTATGTGAAATTTTAACCATCTCCTTGATGCAATATGCAAATAATGCTTTATAAAAATATAGCATGGTATGTGTGAACTAATTAGTAATACTTCTTCTTCATATTTGTGGGATTGGATGTCTGAATGAATAGCGTGTGCGCGCTGTATCATGAAGTCTGTCATTGAGTCAACTGGCGTGGTTTCGATTCTCCGGTTGTACGTGGCAAGGAGTAGGGTCGCCTGTCCAACCTCGTGGGTTTTCTCCGGGTCCTCCGGTTTCGTCCCACTGCTAAAGACCCCTATGCGCAAGCGAATTATTGAAATAAAATTAAAACCATACGTTATAAATTAGTCCCGAAATGACCTAGTTTGTGTCGAGCGGACGTTATTTCTCTCTCTCTCTCTTCTTTATATTTCCAGGGGCGGATCCAGGAATTTTTACAGGAGGGGGTATTGTCAGGTTCTTGCGACAATGTATCTTTTTTTTTGGGGGGGGGGAGGGGCATTAGGCCTATGTTAAAGGAATTTGACAGTTGACAATGCATGATGCCATCATCGTCTCCAAATTACGTAGTCCTCCACACTGAGCTTTTTAAAGTTAAAGAGAGAAATCCTACCCCGTTTGACTTCAATTAATTGTGATATCACATATATAATGTCTATATTATTATCTCGCGCTTTGAATGCCCATTCCCACCATCTGGGGATAAAGGACAATCTGTTTCACAGAGGATTGCGAAAGTATTCTAATATCTCTGTAAAAGATAATTATCTTCAACACGTGACGTCAAATCACGCGGCGTCAGTCATTGTCAAGAAAAGAAAAAAAGCACGTGCGCGCTGTATCATAAGGTCTGTCATTGAGTCAACTGACGTGGTTTCAATTCACCGGTTGTACGTGACAAGGAGTAGGGTAGCTTGTCCAACCTCGATGGTTTTCTCCGGGTCCTCGGCCTCCCCCACCCCCCACTGCTAAAGACCTCTCACGCAAGCGAATTGTTGAAATAAAATTGAACCATGTTAGTCCCGAAATGACCTAGTTTGTGTCAAGTGGACGTTAAACCCCATTTCCTTCTCTTTTTCTCATAAACGTGTAGCTGAGCAGGACGGGAGCCCCCCACCCCACCCCTATGGATCCGCCCCTGATTTCTTCATCCTAAACATGTACACCCGCTACATTTTCGGTCATAGGTCTACCTATTGACCCAAACTGTTTCATTGGCGTAAGGGCGAAGCCTTAAAATCACCGCTAATCAGTTTGTAATTGATTATCAAATTACCGGGTCATAATTGGAAATTCCGTTAAAAAAGTGGGGCTTTTAAGTTAAATATTCGAAATCAAATTAACACAGGTTTTTATACAAACAAATTGTTTTTTTATAGATACCACGAAAAGTAGCTAATAGGCCTATATATATATTTGGAGTGCTTTGTCAGATTTAAAGCTGTATCGATACTTCCGACAATACTTATTACTTATTTACACAATTTTGTCAGAAAATTTAGATCCTCTACCCCCGCCGTATAAATTCCTGTCTACAACTGAGATGGTCCTTGGATCGGTCCATTCCAGCCCTTAATCCGCCCCTCGTTTTCTTGTATTTGTAAATAACAAGCAAATGGCGCGTTGTTTTGTTTTAAAATGTAATAACTCAAAATGAAATGGAATGAGTTTAACATCCTACCTTTCTGCTCCAACCGGGTTATTGAAGGTTTCTTTTACGTGCATGCCAAACCGGAACTCGGTTTTTTGCCCTATTAGTCTGGAGGCTCAGCGCCGGGGTGGGGGGGGGGTGTCCATCAAATGGGCACAAAACCAGACCCAACTTTTCTAGAGTAAAATTTTGCGTAGAATACGACGCCGAGTGGTAATCAGTCCGCCGTTGGGGCGTTTTCGAGATATTCAGGGTCAAAGGTCAAATGGGTTCATTTGCACTGAAAGTGAATGCGCAGTCATTCTTGTATCATGAAAATAAGCTGAAAATGATTGAAAGTAATCACACTTTCAATAAAAATGTAAACTTGCTAAATTCACCTTTGTTCTTTGTGACCCCAGAGGTCAAAAGGTCACATTTTCCGTTTTAGCACTAGGAAGATTTAAAGTAATAAATGTCGGCGTAAAATATAAAAACTAAAGCGAAACCTGTTCTAATTAATAATAGGAACATTTAAAATTTATCTTTAGGTGGTCTTAGAACCAAACTTTTACTTTGGAACGTCGAAAATGATCTTGCATAACAGAAACAACACATTTTGAAACCTGTTTTGTGCCCATTTGATGGACCCCCCCCCCCCCCCCCCCGCGCTGAGCCTCCGGTCTATATCCTACAGACTATCAACTTGCCAAACCTTCAGTCCTACGCCATACTGAGTAACGTTCTTGGCCAACACGGGCGTGAAACTGAGACGAGAATTCCATGGTTAGCCGCGAGTCAGTGCCTTGCCCACTGAGCAAACACGACCCAAACCTAATACCCGTCCCTACCGAATTTCAATTATACCTACCAAACCATGGACCTTATAATTACCATGATTTCTTTTCCTATGAAGACATATTGCTTTACTTGTGTTAACATACTGGATTTTGTTTTATATGTAACCAGACACTGTTACAGTTCAAAGTTCGATAAGTAGTTCTTCATACGGACGCGTACAGACATAGATTGTTTTTTCAAGGTGTTTATTTTTCTTGTACCAAAATAAATCTAAGTAGATTCTCAGTCGTTCTACTATCTTATATAATAAGCTTTGAATAGTTCTACTATAAATATTCTTATCAGGGCGTCGGCCCGTTGGAAAAAACACACCACTGGGAACACCTAACAAAATATAATGTTATTTTTAAAATCAATTTATAAATTGTCGGTATCAACGAGAGAGAGAGAGAGAGAGAGAGAGAGAGAGAAGAGAGAGACGGGGGTTTGACGTCCTCTAGACATAAGCTATAAGTCATTTTCAGGACTAACATATCGTTCGTTTTTATTTCAACAATTCGCTTGTGCGTACGGGTTTTTAGCTGCAGTGGAAGGATACAGGCGAACCCTGAGAAAACCCACGAAAATGGACAGGAGGCCCTACTCTTTGTCACGTACAAGCGCGAAATCGAAACCACACCACGCGACTTAATGATAGACCTTGTGATCCAAACATGATAAGGTGTATGGAGAAAGAAATGGGGTTTAACGTCCACTCGACACAAACCAGGTCATTTCGGAACTATGTATGGTTTAATTTTATTTCAATAATTCTCTTGCGCGTTTAGGGGTCTTTAACAGTGGGATGAAACTGGAGGACCCGGAGAAAAGCCACAAGGTTGGACAGTCGACCCTACTCCTTGCCACGTTGACTCAATGACCGACCACTCACCCCCCCCCCCCCCCGAAGGTGTACTGAGTTTAAGAGAGATCAATCCGTCAGTTGAAAAATGTGTGTTTCCAACTGCCCCGTCACCGATGGGGCTGGTAAAATGAATGAAGAAACCACGTAAAGAAAATTACAAACAAAAGCAGAATTTATAGAGAACAGTTTATTCACCAAAATACACACCCATAAGCATAAATACATACACGTATAAGTACATGTATAAAATAATTATTTTGTAATAATAATAATATAATAAAAAAAAACAGTTAAGGCAAGGTAAAATATTATTATTTCTATAACTCGTGTATATGATAAACTAAATGACCATGGGCCTGTTTCACGAAATTTTAACTAAGATAAAATCCAAATTTTAGTAATTTGATTGGATAATATTAGATTGATTTTAGTGCTTATCCAATCAAAATTGAAGTATCTACTAAAATTGGATTTTATCTTTAGTTAAGAGTTCCAGAAACAGGTCCCAGTTAGTCTTTATCTGTCGCTTATCTGTTGTCTTAAGGCAGATAATCTAATTTATTGGCAATCAAAAATATCACAAAGAAATGAAATGGGGTTTAATGTCCTACTGTAAATCGCAAAGAACGAAAGACGTAGGTAATGATAAAAATGAAATGGAATTAATTGGGATTTTAACGTCCTACTTTTCTGCACCAACCCGGCTAATGAAGACAGGTCTACACCATGCCGTGTGCTATGAGGGCATGCGAGCTATTTTTCCCGGACAGTGGCGCTACGGCGTATTTTTATTTCGAATAAATATAATGTTTGATAACAATAAATTGACAATATATTAAACATACATTATGCAAGAGCCAAATCTGTCTATTGTAGGTCTTTCTTTAGGCCTGAAATGTTATCTAAATTACTAATTAGACATTAATTAACCTATCCGGACCATAATCAACTCTAGATGGCATCGCTAGCCTGCGATCTTTAGTGGATTATGAGCCGATTTACTGCACAACTTTCCTTCATGATTTAACGATTAAATGGATAATCGAGACTATGTTGTTTATTGTACTGACTTTAGTAATGATGATCGAGGCTAGGCGGAAATTTCAATCGCTTAGTTCTCGGTTCATAGTGGACCAATTTGAATGAAATTTTCAGCAAATTGCCTTTACATTATCTAGTTTTTAACTATTATAATGAGAACTGCCAAATCGTTATCGAATCTCCAATAATGTATCTTTAATATAAATATAGTGTTTTCATTCGTTAAATTTCCATGTAGTTTCTCCAGACGAGAGGGGGGGGGGGGGGTTGTATCATAAGGTCTGTCATTGCATTATTTCTGTTACGTCTTTTTTTGTATTCCTGATTGTTTTCAAATTTGAGTGAAGTCTGTGTCACCGCAGGCCTGGGACTGTACAGCGCAGTGGCCGCTTACGGCCGCCCCCCGGATCCATTCACTTGATTTGATATTTGTTTATTTGGTGCAATGTCCATTTTCTGTCTTGTCCGCAGGTTTATCTTGTAGATTTTTTTACGTGTAGTGCGGTCCTCCTGCACTAATTATTGGTTTCGATTCCATGGTTGTACGTGACAAGGAGTAGTGTCGCCTTTCCAACCTCTAGGGTTTTCTCCGGGTCTTCCGGTTTCCTCCCACTGCTAAAGACCCCTATATGTGCAAGAGAGAGAGAGAGGGATAAATGGGGTTTAACACCCACCCGACACAAACCAGGCCATTTGGGGACTAACGTATTTTTTTTATTGTATTTCAATAATTCGCTTGCGGATAGGGATCTTTAGCAGTGGGAGGTAACTGGGGGACCCGAGGAAAACCCACGAGGCTGGACTGGCGACCCTACAACCGGGGAATCGAAACCACGCCAGTTGCGTGCTTGCGAATTATTAAAATAGATATTGAATCAGTGGACGTTATCCCCGCCCCCTCTCTCTGTCTCTCTCTGTCTCTCTCCCTCTCTCTTTTATCTCTCTCACACACACAATGAGGAAATCAAATGTTTCCTTTGAACTTTGTCGCCTTCCCTTTTCTTAGTGACTAAAATTTTAATGATAATCTTTTAAGGCACACCCCAGACAGTCCTGCATGTCAATCATTACCTTTTAATCTATACCTTTTACATTCAGAGCAGAGGTACCTAAAAAAAATCAATTTTTATTTTATCCTCCAAAATTAATTTAGTAAATGAAATGAAATGGGCCTAACGTCTGAATTGTGATAATGAAGAAGGGCATACGCCATACAATGTGCTATGAGGGAAATTTTGCCCGGACAGCGGCGCTACGGCCTACTCTTATATCGAATTCCAAGAGCCAGGGGATCGTTTACGTGCACGCCAATGTGTACACGTGATCTCGGCTTTACGTACTATCCGAACGACCAGACAGCTGTCCTTGTTAGGTCCTCCATCCTGCACAACGCCGGATTAACCATGGTGGGGGCCCTGGGGCCTGGAACATGTGGGGGCCCCTGATCGCCGACCGCGAGCGCCAAAGTCGCGAAGCCCCGCAAGGGGGTCGGGGGGGGGGGGGCTCCCCCCGGGAATTTTTTCAGAAATTGGAGGCCGGAAACGTGATTTCCTGGCATTTCAGGCACTTTTGTGGAGCCATTTAGAAGTACCTACCCAGAAAAAAATAAAATTCTGCCACAAAATTAGCGCATTCTGGCGTTATTTCAGTGGACCAATCAATGCGAGTGCTATGAAATGATGGCATTTCTAGAGGAGGGGGCTAGACGCAACTGAGATTTTTGTCGGGGGCCCTGGGGCCTGTGCCCCATGGTTAATCCGGCGTTGATCCTGCATGGGGAACCACGCCGGAAACTCTGGGTGAACTTTCTCGGCCAATGCAGGGATCGAACACACGACCTCCAGACTAGGGAGCGTCCTATCCACTTAGCCACCGTAGCGCCTAAATGACTTAGATGATGATACTATTTCAATTATGCATATTTGAACATTGTCAAGTTGTTCATTTTATTTTTAAGCGTTATTCATGCTATACCTTTTCAAGTATTGGTTATACTGTTATATAGATCTTTTTGTATATATGAGAGGGGTGGTATAGAAATGACTGTTACTGAATGGCAAGACGATTTACCTAATACCTACCAATGCTACAAACACTAACACATACTATTTATTCCTCTGTAAATAGACAAGTGTGTCTGAAAATGAATAGTGCCACTACGCAAAAAAATGTAACGTGACAAATGAGAGGGGTGGTATAGAAATGACTGTTACTGAATGGCAAGACGATTTACCTAATACCTACCAATGCTACAAACACTAACACATACTATTGAATCCTCCTCTGTAAATAGACAAGTGTGTCTGAAAATGAATAGTGCCACTACGCAAAAAAATGTAACGTGACATTAAAACAAGAAACTACCAAATCACGCCAATCCAAACTTCTCCGCGTACAAGGGTCAAGAAAAACACAGTCTAAGACCAAATTGGCACAGAATTCACTATCACAATCTTACAACCAAAAATGTTTTAAACATAACATCTACATGTACAATAAAGTCTTTGGGAGACATGTTCTGATATTTTCGGCTGAATGGCATATGGACCACGATAAAATAGCAGCCAGAAAGACAGATAAAAATCCTCAAAGTCGGCGAAATCATCGGTATTGAAAGAAAGTTGTACATGTCGTAACAATGACCGCACGATATGGTATTATCACCATAATAGCAACTGTAGAAATAACACTTAAAGACGACAGGCTTCCAGTTCTCAAAAGTATAATTTCAGATTAATTCTCACAAACTCTGACTCGACTTCAGTACCATTATTGACACGCGGGGTCTATAGCAGAAGATAATGGAGGAACTGAAACGAGAAAGAAAACGGCCATCTTATATGTTGTATCTCATTTCAGAGCATACGATTTGGGACGGGACGGGGCGGGGGGGGGGGCATTACAGGGGGCATTTAGGGAGCAAGCAAACCAAACCTATAATCTGTATTCTAAATCTAAATTCTCCAATCGATGTAATTTACTTAATAACGTTAATAGTCTATGCAGATGCAGGATCACGGTCGCGCAAAGGCCAAGGCTTGTGGAATGGCCAATATTCACAAACGAAAATCCAGACAGTTGGATATAAACCGTTTAAATAGTAGATCATTGGTACAACGCACTATTCAGTTAGATTATTTCCTTCTGAAAATGCCAAGGACATTATGTACTCCAAGATCTTTATGACAGGAGTTCACCCCACCAGGTCATTGCCACACAGAGTGATATCTCAGAGAATGGTCGGTGACAATCCCACATACTTTCAATCTCAAACCCTCGAAAATCCCATAGGATAAAATTTCAATTGATAATTAGTAACATTCTGAAATTTGACGAACTGATGTGGAAGGTGATTTCTACATTTCTTCTCGATAAACGTATATGTTCCAGCGTCCAGACACGAACATTGTTTTCATTTTAACGCCTAGGCCACACATTCCCGGCATTGGCCACGGTTTACCCAGGATTCCCCCTTTCTTCCTCGTTTCTAAAACGGTTGACCACGGTTTACACCGGGAAGGTGTGACCTAGGTTCTAATTTGGCAAATATGTTGCTTTTATTAAAACCCAATCAGTACACACAAATAGACGAAATTAAAAATATATGCATACGTACCATAATTATAATTCAGTTCAAATTCTAACTGATCACCATCTGGATGACATCCAGCACAGGCACCGCTACAAGCTATATCAATTGTAAGGTTGTCCTGTGATCTACTGAACGTTTCTATAGTAGAAGGCCCTGCTGATTGTCCAGGGAAAGTAACCCAATTTTTCTGCAATAAAACGGCACAATGATGGACCCGAATACTTCTTAGGTTTTATTGTAGTTTTGTCCGTAAACTCCTTCGCTCGTCAGTCAGAGTTGGCTTACTCTTACACGAACAACTGATATCACTTCATGTGTTTGAGAATTTGACACAGCTAACCATAGATGGGGTTGATGGAACGTCCACTCAACACAAATTAGGTCATTTTGGCATTAACACAATATGGTAAATTTTTATTTTGATAGTTCGCTGGCGTGTAGGGGTCTTCAGAAGTCGAATAAGACAGGGGACTCGAAGAGAATCCACGAGCTTAAGTGATTAGCCGTATGCCTTGTCACGTACAAGCATGGAATGGAAACCACACCATTTGACCCAGTGACAGATCTTATGATCTATAGCGCACTGAGCTATATAGCATGGCACAAGAATAGCCACATTATGACCACGAGCCCTCGAATTTTTTCTGCACTTTCCTTATACCGGTTTGATTAGTCGGCAAATATACTCGGTATACCAATGAAAGCAATCGGCCCTTTATTTTAATCTATACTCTTCCAAAAAAAAGTAGGGGATATTCAGAAACAATACAAAATTGCGGAAATGCACTGCTGTTTTTATTAGAGGTAACCAGTGAATGTTAATAACAGGCCAATTGTCTACATATGAACATAAACAGTTCATATGGGCGGCTTATCTGACGGCCCCATTTCACTCGCAAAGAGATACACAGTCAAAAGTGAAAATGGACGTTTTTGATTTTTGTCTTAATAATGAGTAATTGCTCCACCAATCCTCAGACATTCAGCAATTCGTCGTGGCATGCTCCTAATCAACCGTCCAATCACGATTTGGGGCAATCTTACCCACTAATCTTGCAGTGCCACGGCCAATACCTGCAGAGTTGTCGGTTGACATTGACGTCGACGAACACGTCTCCTGATTAAATTAAACGTAACACACTAAAGCAAAGATACGCTAAACAGTAAATCTTATGCAAGAACCGATAGGAAAGCAAACATGGATAGATAAACCAGCACGCGGCAGTTTTCATCAACCCTTCCTTGAAGTGTCAAATTTGACAATGAACCCCTCCCACGTGTATGGCGCTATTTCGTGTCGCATGTGCAGCTCAGTGGTTCTGTTGGCGCGATAAGTTCTCCATCTGTGAACATACTCTCAAAGCATGTCAAGTGTCCATGACTATTTATCATAGAACAACCTGCATAGGTATTTGCATTTCAATATCCCCTACTTTTTTTTGAAAGAGTATATTTATTCATATTCCTAAATTGTTTATTTTTTTAGCGTGTCCGAAAGTCTATCCGGATTGTCGCTCTATTTGACGTTCTAACTTATGACAGGAGAGGTCATTCAGCAGATGACCATCGTCAAGACTGGTCGCATAATTTCTTTTGCGCCTTTCTTGTATTCATTGCTGAGTATTTCTCTGTTTTATTGTTAGCCTTTTTGTACATGCAGAGGACTGTCTCTCCCCGCCCCGATCCATTCTCTTGATTTGATGTATACCCTTTTTTGTTTATTGCTTGCAGTGTCTTTCCAGTTTGTGTGTTGTCCGCAGGTTTGTCCTGTGGGTGTTGTTTGTGTGTAGTGCGATCCCCCTGCACTTACTAATTACTAATACCAGTAATAATAATACGATAGGAATGGTTTATTGAGTTAATAATATGCGTAACTATTGCTTCGGGGTGGGGGGGGGGGTATGGCTGCTACACAGATTCACCAACCCCAAAATGTCATATCTTGGGTTTTAAATCTTTTTCTATCGTATTTACTAAAAGTTAGTATATATTGTTAAACAGAGAAATGTCTTACTGTAGTGTTAAATAATAGACCGGTTTCACCACTATCCAAATATAAAACACCACTTTTAGTGTTTGTTAGGAGAGTACATGGGGTACCTATTGCCCAGCAATCACCAACATAGCCAAACCATGTGGGTTTATTCCCAGATGCGAAATTGAGATCATTTCCATCTATAACCATAGTCTGAAAAAAGAATGACGAAAGATATATTGCAAATATGTGTATTTTTCATAAATTTCATGTTATCGTTTTATCCAATCCTAATCCTAACGAAGCAGCCAGTCAGTCTGGCCCTCACCCGGGACGGAGTCCTCGTCGAGAAGCTTCTGCACCTCTTCCCGGAGGTCCATACCGCTTGACGTCTGATGACAAAATGATTGCTGGAATGGTTTGTGCGAAATAGTTTTGTTTAACGTCCGCTTTAACCAAAGTGATATCGATGGAATGTGAAGCGGCCCGGTATATATATGGTTTCGATTTCTCAATTGTCACGCTCGTACTTACGGTTAGTTAAGTTTGAGGTATCTATGCAACCCTATAATTGCATAGCGAGAGAGAGAGCGAAATGGGGTTTAACGTCCACTCGACACAAACTAGGTCATTTCGGGACCAACATATGGTTTAATTTTATTTCAATAATTCGCTTGCGCGTAGGGGTCTATAGCAGTGGGAGGAAACCGGAACACCCGGAGAAAACCCACGAGGTTGGACAGGCGACCCTACTCCTTGTCACGTACAACCGGGGATTCGAAACCACGCCAGTCGACTCAATGACAGACTTTATGATACAGCGCGCGCACGCTAACCATTCAGCCATCCAACCCCCCTGTACGCATAGCAATAAGATTTGTTCCCTATTTTTATAGCGTGCATATTAGGGACCAGGCGCCGGTTTCACGAAATTTTAACTAAGATAAAATCCAAATTTTAGTAATTTAATTGGATAATATTAGGTTGATTTTAGTGCCTAGCTACAATCAAAATTGAAGTATCTACTAAAATTTGGATTTTATCTTTAGTTACGATTTCGAGAAACTGGGCCCTGTATTGTAAGTGTAATTCGCTGTGGTGTCATGGTAGGAACGCGGAGTGTGTGATAGGTCACGACCTCACAAAGCGGGAATGGAACAGGCACTATAAACGTGTAACAAGACCATTGTGAAAATAAAAACATGGGGAAAGCGTAGCGGCAGGGTAGGCCCGCAACAATGAAATGAAATGGAGTTTAACGTCCTACTGTTCTGCTCCGAACTGGGCTAATGAAGAGGAGCATACGCCATACAGTGTGCTATGAGGGAAATTTTGCCCGGACAGCGGCACTACGGCCTACTCTTATATAGAATTCCAACTGTCAAGGGAATTTTTATGTGCACGCCAATGTATACACGGGACCTCGGTTTTTCGTCCCATCCGAACGACCAGACAGCTGTCCTTGTCAGGCCCTCCTCCCTGCATCACTGACAAGGGGGAACCACGCCCGAAAATCTGAATGAACTTTTAGGTCAATGCAGGGATTGAACACCCGACCTCCAGGCTAGCGAGCCAGCGTCTTACCCACTTAGCCACCGTGACCCCAGGTTGCATTTGTATACACGCATTGATAATTGAATTTCATTTACCGTAGCTTCATACAACATGTAAGATATACAAGTTTTCCAGATTGGATATTATCATTTTATTTCAATTTATATAAACACTATGGGTTGAAAACGTAAGGAGTCGAATAGCGACGTTTCATTACAGCCGCCAAAATATTCTAAAGTGAACGATGAGTGTAATTGTAAGGATCTCTTACAAATGAAATTGAAATTTCTGTCAGGATTCAGATTCTGCATCATTACGGTAGTTCTATTAGTACACGCAAAACGTAAACGGGGAAAATGGAAATTCTTGGATAAGATTGACGTGTAAAGGCTGAAAATATATTTTTCAGTAGATGTGAACAAGACTTAAATTATGCAAGAGATAAACCTGCCTATTGCAGGTCTTTCTTTAGGCCTGAAATGTTATATAAATTATTAATTAGACATTTATTAACTTATCCAGACCATAATCAACTCTAGATGTCATCGCTAGCCTGTGATATTTATTGGACTGGAATACATTTTAATTAAACGTTAAAATGGATAATGGAGACTTTGTTTTGTTTGTTTTTTTATCGTACCGTCTTTTGTAATGATGATCGAGACTAGCCTAAAATTCAAGAGCTAATATACCGGTTCAGAGTGGAGCAATTTTACTGAAATTTTTAGCATATTCTGCACGTTAACTATTTTTTAACTATTATTGCGAGAACTGTCAATTCTTTAGCTAGTCTCCCATAACCCCCATTTAAAGATACATTAGTTAAGAGTTTTATAAAGAGTTGGCAATTCTTGCTAGTGGATGATAAAGAAAGAAAATGTTGAAAATTTCAGTCAAATTACTTTGTTATGAACGGAATTGTCACTGTTGGAAGTTTGGACTAGAAATAGGCATCAATTGTGTCTGCATCGTCTATGAGAATTGGCGATAGTTTGATTGACAGACGATAACTCCACCCACATATTCTCGATTATCAAGTAACATGCTAAATGGCTATGTTAGCCTCGCTTCACAAGCCTTTCATCGCCAGTTTCCGGTAGTGACATCAGCGACTAACGGTAAACATTAGCTTGGTCCGCCATTTATTGATTTAATTTTAATAGACGACTGTTTAAATCCAAACTGTATCTAAGTCATCCGTGGGTCTACAGTCATTTCGAGACTAACATATGATTCAATATCTATTTTAATGTTCGCTAGCACGCAACTGGCGTGGTTTTGATTTCCCGGTTGTCGGGGAACAATACCTTAGTTCCGAAATGGCCTGGTTTGTGTCGAGTGGACGTTTAATGTACGGTTATCGACAAATACGGTTAGTAGTCAAGGGGAATAACACTGGGACCAATTTTGAGCAAACGTACTCCAATCCTAACAAGTCCAAAACTGAACCCCGTATTGAGCGAATAAATGTATTCGCGGGTCTATAAAACAGCTTGACGAGCTTTCTTCATCTACGACCAATGATTATATTAACATAATTGATATTTCATAGAAAAACGACTTACATCTATGTCAACACGAACTTTGCTATAAATTGTTTCTCCAAACGACTTGGCCGTAGTAAATCCACAAAAAGATGTTAAATGTGCGTTAGAAAACATGTTCGGGTTAGGCAGTGTAACATATTCTGTCGGATAAGTCGTGGTCATTAAAGAGCAGTAAATCTTCACAGGTTGATCAACAAATATTTGTGGATTAAGCCAATATTCACCATCGCCATACGATGGGTTACAATTCTTCAACATAGTACAATTTCTGATATCTGAAAATAAATAATATTCTATTAAGTTGTTTTATAGTTTACAGCACTCATGGTACTATTTCAAATACATAAAAATAAATAAAATTAAATGCGGGTTATCACCCTTCTTGTCGCTGGCTCACGAAGACGGTCAACGCGTATGCATTGAGGGAAATTTTGCCCTGCCAGGTCATTCGTCCTGGAAAATCACGTAAAACTTTCTCGACGAACGCCTGGATCGAACATGGCACACCTTGATTTTACAAGACACCAATCTGTCTTGGTTGAAAATTTTGCGTTAATAGATGAAGTCATAATCAAAACTAAAACTTCCGCTTAATCTTTCGAAACATAAATTTAAACGTACAAATCTAAATGGTTTATTCATATTCCCGAAGCAATAGCCCCTTTAAATGTGATTAGGCCTAATCAAACGAAACACTGCGAGGGGTGTGTGTTTTATTATGCCAAAGCAAGGTTATGGTCAGTCTGAATAAATAAGGTGTTATTTTCTCTTCCGTCAGACCTTCTCAGACTACAATCTGAATACAGGTTGTTGAAGATTATCAGTCCGTTTTGGCGTCATAAACATATTATTAGGCTGTGCAAAAAAATAAACAAACCAAAAGCACTACTTGTTACCCAAACTTTTCCGAAGTGTTCCAGTAAAAGAGTTTATACTATGATGCGTTTTTATCTTTTAAGCGGGGATTTTAGGGACAATTTTTTAATTTCTTAGCAACGAAACAAATATTTAAAGAAGCATATACGTATTCACACAAAGAAAAAAAAATGACTTAATTTTGAATAATATCATATTCAAGACAACATTTTCATCTAAACACTGGCTGATATATTTAGCGAGTCGTTAAACTCCTTATAAACCACTAAATAATTTGTGCGGCATGTATATTGAAAATCAAAACATCTATATCTCAGCGATGGCTTGACGGGTGTGTCTCAATTTTTGTACAATCTGATGATCATCCTCATCCATGTATCTATATTACCAAATCAAGTCAAATCGATTTTTTTTATAAATCAAATGATCATTATCTCTTTAATATAATTAAACCAAATCTAATCGAAACTTAAACATGGGCATCATCAATAAAAAGAAATAAACTTTTTTCAATAACCAATAATTACACATGACAAATCTGCAAAGATTATATTATCTGCAAAGATTATATACCCCTGCAATGACATGGTCTAACATAATTAAACAGATAATGTTATCCCGGGGATAACTTCTCTTTAGTTAATTGTTCTTACGCAATTGCGACTTTTACGGCAGAACAAATTTACCTACAAATTGATTTTAACGATTTATTTGTTGCTGTGTTTCGGATGAATGCGTGAGATTCTATGAAATATAAAGTCTCGTGAAAGATAACAGACAATAATAGAATAATGTAAATATTCTTAATACAAGGGAAGGTGATTAAAGATCGATAAAATCAAAGTTTGTCAAGTACTTAAAACTTGTATTACACAGTCATATAGATGTGTCTAGACCACCCCAAGTCTCATCTCTATGATAATACAAGTGAAATACATGTAATGATTACGTTCGTGGAACATAATAAGGGCACATATGGCGCCCCAGGGCAAAAGTTTTAGTGACCCCCCCCCCTCCTTTTTCATACTATAACTGCTTTGTTCAGTGCCTGTGCTCAGTTGATTTTTTATGATTAAAGAAATTTTAAAATACATTTTTATTAAATCAACCTATATGTAAAAATGTTATGTTTATTTCCCCTTTAACTCTCCATTTGTTCAAAAAATCCTATAATATATCTTGGAAAAATCATAATTCTACCCTATTTGCTTATACATGAACTGGTTTACACGGGTTTAGGGGAAGCGAAGGTTAGTCAATAAATACTCAAAGGGTCCCCCTGTGAATATTTCTGTTATGCACTTAAATAATTTCCCGCCCCGAAGAAGTGGCGTCCCCGGTTGACTAAAGTTTGTAATCATTTGGTTACAATTTGCTGACCTTTCTCTATAAAGCAAAAGATAAATTACATAAGACGTATCTTTAAATCCAATAATTGAGATAACATTGAAAAACGTCAAATTTTGGTATCAAATAATCGCCACTGTCAGTTTACTTAAACATATATTATGCAAGACCTAAATCTGCCTATTGCAATTCTTTCTTTAGGCCTGAAATGTTATCTAAATTATTAATTAGACATTAATTAACTTATCCAGACTATAATCAACTCTCGATATCATCGCTAGCCTGTGATGTTTTTTGGATTCGGTTCGGATTTGCTGTTCGACTTCCATTCATGATTTAATCATGTATAAATCCGTTATTTTCCAATTAATATAACATAATAATAAATTAATTCCCATTGAAATAAAGATGAAAACCCCTAACCCATGACCCACCCACAGTGTCTCATACGTCTTATGTGGGACCTATTGTGATCTATGACCAACCTAGAGTGTCCCACTATATTTATGTGTGGCCTAGCGTGACCCATTACCCACCTAAACTGTCTACCAATTGCATACGTGACCTAGAGTTTCCCACAATTTTTATGCGTGACCCGACCTGACCCATGACCAACCTAACAATATTTATGTGTGACCTATGGTTTTTCAGTAATTAGTGTTGCTTTTGTGGTATTTAGTGTTTTTCGGTTTTCGGTAATTAGTACCAAAAAAGATTTTCGATATTTTTCAGTACTTTCGGAGTTTTTTAGGTACAATATTGTTCGCCGCTACAATTGATAAATTCTTGAGGTAAACATAGCTTTAAACCCACAATTCTCAATTTGAATTGAAATAAATAATCATATCACAAATAGTGAAGAATGTGTCACCAAAATAGTTACCAACAGGTTTTGTTTCTGATAATCAGTTATACATTCTCAAAGCGATGACCCGAATGATGTACAGCACGCATTAATCATTTGTTTACTATAACCAAAAACGAATCCATACATGCTAAGTGAAGTCTGATCACGTAGCCGTTAGATTTTATTAAATTCTATAAATTCTGCAGTAAGGTTTCATCTTTATTTCAATGAGAATTAGTTTATTATTATGTTAGGTCAGGTTAACTGGAAATTAACGGATTTATAGAAAATTTGCTCAATTCATTAATTAATATATCTGTGAATCTGGTCGATTTTTGGCTAGAGCCGTTCACTACCTGATTTTCAGAACAATAGATTGTTGTATTTAAATCCAATTCGGTTCTGAATTCTGGCATTTATGTTCCGGTGATATTTCTCAAATTACTTTCCATTTGGATGAAAAATTCGAATTATTCTCCTTTTCCTATCATGATTTGGATGCCCCACCACCACTACCTTGAAAAACCAATTCTCAAACGAAAAGCATTTGTAAAAATATGTATACTTACAGGGTTGACAATGGAAACTTGTCCATTTTCCATCAAGACCACAAATTCTACTACCAACAGCTCTATAACCAGGATCACATTCATATTGCAATACTGTGTCTATGTTGAGATTGTCTGGGGGCATTAGCGTGCCATTAACAACCTCAGGGGGTGGGCCACAACCTGGAAAAAAATATATATAAGCATGATTATATGGATTTATATGTTAATGTATTTCCTTGTCTGGTTAGATGTTTATAATTGGAATATATATATAATATATAATTTAGCATTTTTCTTTTTTATAAAGTCGAAATAGACAAAGCAATCAAAAGACGGAATATGGAGAGAAAAATAAATATTGATTAGTTCTTACCAGACTTAAAATGCTTAATTTGCCCCCACCCCCACCCCCACCCTGTAAATATTCTAATAATATTTAAACAAATCTTAAGATATGTTTTTACATCTTTTACTTCGATTCTGTATGAGGAGATTTTAAACCCCGTAATTTAATATTATTCTACGAATGCATACATATGTATAGTTAAATTTTAAATTTATGTATATATACTCTTCAAAAAGTAGGGGATATTGAAATGCAAATACCTATGCAGGTTGTGATATGATAAATAATCATGGACACTTGACATGCTTTGAGAGTATGTTCACAGATGAAGAACCTATCGCCCCAACATGTTTGATTTCTTATCGGTTCTTGTATAAGATTTACTGTTTAGCGTATCTTTACTTTAGTGTGTTACGTTTTAATTTGATCGGGAGACGTGTTCGTCGACGTCAACGTCAACCGACAAGACTGCAGGAATTGGCCGTGGCACTGCAAGAGGAGTGGGTCAGATTGCCCACGACGAATTGCTGAATGTCTGAGGATTGGTGGAGCAATTACTCATTATTAAGACAAAAATCAAAAACGTCCATTTTCGCTTTTGACAGTGTATGTCTTTGCCAGTGAAATGGGGCCGTCAGATAAGCCGCCCAGATGAACTGGTTATCTTCATGTGTAGGCAATTGGCCTGTTATTAACATACACTGGTTACCTCTAATATAAACAGCAGTGCATTTCCACAGTTTTGTATTGCTTCTGAATATACCCTACTTTTTGTTAAGAGTATATTATTAATATCCGAAGATGCCTATAGAGGCCAGACAGCTAGCTTATATGACTTAATGTAAGTAATGTAGATTGCATAATAGACACATCAAATTACGATAAAATAGATAAGATAACATGAAGTAAAAAGGATAATAATGCATTACGATTGTTAAATTGCATCACAAAATATATATACTCTTCCAAATTAAAAACTTGACACTCGGGATTTTTGGGACTAGATTTTTAATATTTGGTTTAAGGCAACTATTTTAGTGTTATGTTGTGCACAGACGACCTTGACATCAACAGAAAGCAAGAATACGTCTCGCCGAGAGTCCTTGGCATTTATAATGTTCGTGATGTCAAAGTACCCCCCAAAATGAAATTCACAGACTTGGAGAACAATCGGAATAAAGTGTTTAGTAACGGTTGTGGCCTCCTCTAGCGTCTCGTACTGCCACACAACGTCTTCTCATGGATCTCAGAACATTAGTAAACACTACCCGAGGATGACGTCGCCACTGCTCAGCAAGAGCATGTTGAAGGTCCTGCAACGTCAGTGGTGGATTCACTTGCTGACGTTCACCTAGTCTGCGGTACACTCGGACCCTGCCATCGGCAAATCTCAAAGTGAATCGAGATTCGTCACTAAAGACAACCGAATTCCACTGTCTTTGAGTAAATCTTATGTGTCTTGTGGCCCACACAAGTCGGTTACGGCGATGAAGAGGTGTCAATATTGGTCCATTATAAGGCCTCTGAGCTCGAAGACCAGCAGCCTGCAAGCGATTTCGAACAGTTTGTGCAGTTACCCTTTCACCAAACATCTCTCTACTTGTGGAGGTTGCAGTGACAAATCTGTTTCTAAGATGACGTAATCGTATTGCTTGATCTTCCTGGAGTGACGTCACACGTGGCGCTCCCGCCCTTGGGCGGTCGGCAATAGTTCCAGTTTGAAGCACTCTCATTCTAAGATTAATTATTGTCTGGTGTGAACAATTAAAGGCTCTTGCAACAGTGACCACAGATTGACCAGCATAGAGCACGTAGACGTTCTACATTTGAAAGGCGCGGCATTTTCTAACAAAGATGAAAATAACAATTTTAATTTGTTTTTCCAGTTCAAGTTACGTGTGCGTGTTCAGTTTAAGCAAACTTGCATCGATTGACCTCACGAGTGTGTTTTGCACGTGTTTTTCAGGTTTTTCATCTTTATATGCTCAAAAGTCACGTGATCCACGTGACTTTACAATTTTATGAAATTAAAGGCTTCTTACTACTTACTATCGTTAGAAACACTTTAAAATAAATTTGACTTACCAGAAAAAAAAAAAATTGTTGAAATTCATCAGTGTCAAGTTTTTAATTTGGCTGAGTATATATTGGCCATTACTTAAAGGAGACAATCTAACCTCCCATAGAACACCGAATACAAAATATAAAATACATGTCTGTACAATACAAGTAGATATAGTAATAGTGTGATAATCTGACAATCGCTGAGATAAATAATGTTTTTTACATTAACCATTTTAAGGGCAAGGTAAAGTGACAACATCTTGTTGCAAACTAATCTCGACACCAACATGGCTGAACATATTATTTTCCAACACAAATTATTGGGCCTTGGATACAAAAGTCGAAAATAAACTCTATTACACACAATACAACTTTTCACTGTCAATGGAAACTCCTTCCAATCGCTTTAAGTGTATCATAGATTGGGTCGGCCTGATGACAAAAAAAAAACGGAATAAATTTCAGATCATGAAAATCTACAAATTATTGGCTGAAATCAATCCGAATTTGACACCGGAAATTGGTATTCACCACTGGAAGTCTATGAAAACTACTTCCAATCGCTTTATGTGTATCATAGATGGGATCGGCATGATGAAAAACACGATAATGAACTTCAGATCATGAAAATCCAACCATTATTGTCGGAGATAGCCATGTTCTCGTTCAGAGGGGTCCAGATTTAAAAAATGCCCCTCCCAGCATTTTTGGATAGCTTGGTCCCTAATCAACCCAAAACAACAACAAAAAATTCAATTTTAGCATACAAATCCTACGGGAGCTGTTTTGATGACATGTCATACCACACTATAATGGTAGATAATGCGGTTGATAGACTTCTGTCAAATCTGCAGACACATGTTAGCAAAGCCATCTTCCTGGGCCAAGCTTAAACGGGACTGTTTTAGTTGAGACGGCCTTTAAAGGAGCTAAATCGCTATGCTTTGGCACCTAGAAATTGACACAAATGGGTCGCAATATATAATAATGTAATATGAATGTATATATAACATTCAATCGTTTCTGTTTTTATTGCAATTTCTAATCAGTTATGTTCGACGAAATACGCAAAGAGTCCGAATTGAATGGCAGCCTTTGGCGTCTGGTTATTCCAGTCTAAACCGGTAGTATTCCCCTAGATGGGATATGTTTAGCTTCGTTCATCGAGTCTCTTCATACAAATTCGTGTGCCAATTTTAAAATTTTCATCTTGTCTTAAATATTTAATATCAGAAGCCTAACTTTTCACGATAAGATAACAATATCCATGTTGATTTAAATTGACCAATAAGTCGTGTTTTTAATGTCGAAGAATGTGGACGATATTGAGTTAAAGACTTGGCTCCTTCAATGCTTGCCCAAATGTGTTTTTATCGTTCAATAACAGGAAGATCAGGGGGACATTAGAACAAATTGTTGCCAAAGATTCTGGAACGCCAAGCGGATATGATGACCACAGGTATTGTGAGTGTCATGCAACACCAGTTCCAGGATATCATGGCTTTTTGTTGAATAATGTAAAACCGGCGGTTGCCAGACAAGATACGCCCACATTTTGCAAGAGATGGACAGAGAACATGCTAAACAAAAACGCGATTTTTTGTACAATCAGAGGCCATAATCAAGGTATGCACGAATATCGAAAGAAACCGAGATCTTTTGGATATTATCATATATCTTAAGTTTCATCAAGATCGGATAAAATTTTTTAGAGTATCCACAATCATGGCATTACATACTTTTACACTATTTGCGTACAAGTAGCAGCCATTTTGTCAAGCAGTTTTGGTCCGATTTTCAACAATCCTTAGTGTGCCACGGTGTTTTTTTTAAACAGGTTTTTTTTTTTTAAAAAAATCAGATAAAAATAAAAATTGTGACCTCTAGAGGTTCCACAAACTAAAAAAACTAGATTTTTCGTACGATTTAAGGGTTTTTACAAAATTTGAACTCAACCATAATCCATGAAGCATCCGATACATGCACCGCGATCTTTTAGAGATTAACCTATATATATTTCAAGTTTCGTCAAAATCGCATAAAAATTGTGACCTGTAGAGTGTTCACAAAGAAATTGTGGACGGACAGGCGGATAGGGGCGAAGACAATATACGTCCATATGAAAATGTGGGCGTATAAAAAAAGATAATATTAAATATTGAAATCTTTAAGTGACAGAGTTTGTGCAGAAAACACTAATATTCATACTGTTACATATGCGTCTGAATGTGAAAGTTACAGAATAACAGATCTAAACCTCGACTCGACACTCCTGCAGGTAATATACGTGGTCTGCATAATAATATACAATACAGTAAAGTTACTTTACTTTTGATCGCTAAAAGGAATCATTTTTGCCAGATCCGACACACATTTATAATAATCCAACACTATTTTCATGTAGAATTTAGCGATCCAAAACACAATCTAATCTACTTAACATCGGGGGAGAATTAACGCCGTCAGATGACTAGTGTAGCCTCGATTTTCATTGCTACCGTTGTTAAGATAATAAACCACGCCCCGACTATCCATTTTTAAATTAAATCATTAAATGACCGAACTGTTCTAATCTACTTAATATCGGAGCCATCCGATGGCATCGGGAGTTGATTATGGTCTTGTCATGTTAATTAATGTATAGTTAAAATGGCGTTATAATATTTCATGCATATAGATAATGCAAAATGAATATATTGAAAAATCCATTTCATACTTTATTTTGAGCGAAATTATCAATGGTTGTAGTTTTGACAAGATGTGTTTATTGGACGTAACCACCGTAGGACTACTGGTCCTTCGAGTCGTAGCCTCGCTTCTCCATTTTTTTAAATTAAATCATTACATGGCCCAACCTTTCTAATCTACTTAAAATCGAAACCGAGTTATCGCCCTTAGATGAACACTGTAGCCTCCATTGTCATTGCTATCGTTGTTAAGATAATAAACAAAGTCTCGATTATCGATTTTCAAATTTAATCATTAAATTGCGGAACCGCTCTAATCTACTTAAAATCAAAGCATCGAGAGATGATTATGGTCTTGCTATGTTAATTAATGTCTAATTAATAATTTATATAACATTTAAGTCCAGACGAAAGACCTGCAGTAGGCAAATTTATCTCTTACACAATGCCTTTTTAATCATTTATATAACATTTAAGGCCTAAATAAGCAGACTGTGACACTACGATCAATTAAGAATTAACTTTGACCTCCACGTTGTATATAAAACTTCAAGGATCAATTGAAATGGGGTTTAACGTCCTACTGTTCTGCTCCGAACAGGGCTAAAGAAGACGGGCATACGCCATACAGTGTGCTATGAGGGAAATTTTGCCCGGACAGCGGCACTACGGCCTACTCTTATATCGAATTCCAACTGTCAAGGAATCTTTTATGTGCACGCCAATGTGTACACGGGATTCGGTTTTTTGTCCCATCCGAACGACTAGACAGCTGTCCTGCACCCCTGACAAGGGGAACCCACGCCAGAAAATCCCGATGAACTTTGTCGGCCAATGCAGGGATCGAACACCCGACCCCCAGGTCTTACCCACTTAGCCACCGTGTCTCCAATAATCAGAATGGTATTTCCTGGTCGTATATAAAATGATTTATTTTATGATCAGTAGTGGAATACCGCGTTTTATCAGTGAAATAAAAGTGTTATTCCACTGGCTAGTTGTTTTTACCTAAAATGATTGTCAAATCATAAAATAATTAGAACAGTTGTCGTTTTGTCCTGAATAACATATTTTTTTTCATCTCTAAGCAAGAAAACGTTTATATTTTCACTCATGCTACGCATTTTCTTGCTTCTCGATGAAATAAAATATGTTATTCACTCTAAAACGACAAATATCCTCTACATATTTTGACAGCATCATAACTTACCTTCTACCTCACAGTAAAAATAGTCTGTAGAATTTAGTACACAAACCGAATTCTGTGGACAAGAATGACTTGAACATAATCCCACCAGTTCCTAATACAAATATAAAACAAAGAAAATATTTATTAGATTCTAATTTTAACAATTTACTGAAATCTACATTCAAGATATCTGGCTTTTGGCGTTTCCATTCTTATAATTAATAAAAATAAAAAAGAAACAGAAAAAAACACTGTGTACATTTTGTTTATTTACAAAACATATAAAAATATATATTTGAAAATCAATATACTAATAGAATATCAATAACTCTTTATTTCTAGTTCCTTTAAAAATAACATGTTTTCGTGACAATTAAAATCAGGAATAAAATGTCAAAGGACGGCCTTCTCGGGACCAATGAACTTAAAGTATCACGGCCCAGTATTATGTATTAGACACACGCGTGATTGTTCATCAATCGGAGCGGAAGTTATAAGACTGAAAAAAATCACACGCGTGATTGTTCATCTATCGGGACGGAAGTTATAAGACTTAAAGGAATCGAATGAACTCGATTTTGCTTTTAGGGAATGGTTTCATCATGCAAATGGAAGCGTAAACTTTATCGACAATTACAACTAACACTTATGATTTATATCAGTAACCTTTCAATCAATATAAGACAGAAATTACCATTACCAAATATCGATTAACCCCTTTGTTTTATTGTTTTTATTTTTTTTATTGAACACCTTATTGAAAAACTCCCCATCTTTGTAAAGAATGTTGAAAGGTTGATACTTGAGAAAAAATATATTGCTTTTTATAAAACTTTGTTGAGAAATTAAATTAGCTTCAGTAGACATAACTATTATATTTAAGAAAAAAAAAAAAAACATATTTAAATAAATAAGAAATAATGCCTTTTTTTAAAACATAAAACTGGTAGGAATACAATTGACCTGGATTCAACAAAAGACATTAGCTTAAAGATCCTTCACACGTAAAATCTTTAAGATTTGATGATTTTGACTAACCATATTCAAATTAATTGATCTATCAAAATTTTGCTTCAAATCCCCCTCAAAACATTTGGATAGCAAGGAAGTACCCCGAGCCGTAAAATCTATTTTAATCATCCTTGTTTATCACCTGACTTGACTGATGTAGAGTCCATCTGTAGATGGTATTTGTCGTTACTCGCTGTCCATTTACCATACATATGGTATGGATTATCATGTCAAATTATTTCCGTTGTTTAATCATCGCTGTTGTAAGTCCAAAAATTCTAACTGTTTGGTCTCGTTAGGTGCATTGTAATACAATCTCATAATTACAGAGAAATGAAATTGCGCTATATGCTGCCATATTCAATCTGATCAAATCACAGATCATATCTTTTATAGTTCACAATTTCGTTTTACTTGTCTTTATTACACAAGGGTCAGCAAGAGTTGTTATATAACTCGCGTTCTGGTTGATGTGGAGGATTAGAGGATTAAAAGGTATTTTGCGGCATAGATAATACCGTATGATTGCCGACTCGCCTTTAGACCTTTACGGGATGTTGCTTTCTGGTTCGTGCGCATATTTTTTGCGCTATTATGGATAGAGGGGGGGGGGGGTACACTTCTGGTCTAGCTTTCGACAGCACGTACGCACAGTGAAACGCGAAAATGACGTTTTTCTAACTTAAGTTTATGAAATTGATAACATGAACAAGTACATAGAAATTATATCAAAAAAGAAGAACAAGATAACTCCTTCCAAAATATTTTAAAATTATTACAATAGATTAAATAGCTGATGTGTAACGTTAAATTGAAAAAAGGTTACAAATCGGAAAAAATGACTTTCCTCATGTACCAATTTACATTAAATAGAAAATATTTTCTTTTTTCTAGATAATACTTCAAACACACCTACTACGGTATATCTATTATCTATTAATAAAATTAGATGTTGCATTTTACAATTAATTGGTATACAGTTATAAAAATCTTGCTTATATTCAAATGTTTTTTTAAAAATAAATTCATCTTTGCATACTTTAGTTGATAAAGGTGTAAATATCACTACAAAATTCTTTTCCAATCAAGGTGTTATTAATATTTTAAGAAAATGACCATTTATATAATTTAAGCTTACCCCCCATCCCCCCCCATCCACACATTCTTTTTTTTCAGCCTGCACATCTGGGAAAAAGTTTACTTATATAAATCTACCCCCAGGTTAAGCAATTATTACATAGTCTTTTTGATCTAGGCTTTCAGGGCCGTAACCTCAGAGCAACGATGGGCCGGAAAGTGTTCTCAGGGGTGTTGTATAATTGACGGACAATGTTTATCTATTGTTTTTATGGTCGACAATTTTTTCACAGGCGGGGGTGGGGGGCGAAACTTTTTGCAAGGGGGGCTTTGCCACCCCTGCGCCCCCCTCCTTAGCTACGTGCCTGTAGACTTTGTTGAGAAATTAAATTAGCTTCAGTAGACATAACTATTATATTTAAGAAAAAAAAAGAAAACATTTTTAAATAAATAAGGAATATTGGTTTAGGCATCAATGAACAAGTTTTTTGTTCTAAATGATATTTCCTCCAGGAATCCCGTCAAGAGGTGATAAAGGCAACTTCGTCCTTGATATCGTATACATTTCAATTTTGACCACACCAATTTGATTTCCTGTTCTTCATTGCTTTGATAAAAAAAATAGCCAATTAATCATGTGAAAGATGGAAAGATGTTTTGTTTAAAAATTTGGAACTAAAAGCTTGTGAACAATAAGACAAAGTACTTTTGGTTTTTAAAAATAGCCTACATGTATGTATTTTTCCTGATGAAATAAGAATGGATTTTTTTTACAAATATTCCAGAAGAACCGAATAAATAAATATAATAAAGGTCCATTTCTATAACGCCAAAACGCCGCAAAAACTGTCCTCATTGAGCGCTTGACCCAATATATCAACATGAAGTCTTTAGCTCTGAGTTATAACTTGTTTGAAACAGGCACTACATTTATCTCATTATGTTGCTTATAGGGCTATATGATTATCCAATATCATTTATGTCATTAACATCTATCTTGTTTGCATACTTGACAAATTAGCCTAGAGGTCCATTCAATTTTTTTAACAGAGTTACTTTTTGTACCTGGGGTGAAACATTTACATGTAGTAATTAACAAGACTGTTTTTTTAAAAGAATTAAAACAGGTCATCCAGGCCTTTTTAAGTGAAGAGAGATTGTCCTAAATAATACAATAATAGACATGAATTTAAAGAGCTGTCCGTTCTCGTTGTTAGCCATAATATTTCAAAAATAGATAATGCAAATTGAATATATTTAAAAATTTCATTCAATTACTTTATTTTGTGCAAATTATCAATGGTTGTAATCTTAACAAGATGGGTGCATGTATCGTAAACCACCGTCCTGGTCATTCAAGTCGTAGCCTCGCTTCTCCATTTGTAAATTAAATCATTCAATGGCCGAACCGCTCTAATCTATTTTAAATCTGAGCAATCATATGGCATCCACTGTCGTCTATGGTCTTGTCATGTTAATAAATTAATAATTTATATAACATTTCAGGCCAAAGAAACACCTACCATAGGCAGATTTAGCTCTTACATAATGCCTGTTTAACAGTTAAAACGCATCTATAATTAACAATACCTATCCAGACCATAATCAACTCTAGATGGCATCGCTAGCCTGTGATCTTTAATGGATTGTGAGTCGATTTACTGCATAACTTTCCTTCTCGATTTAACGATTAATTGGATAATCGAGACTATGCTGTTTATCGTACTGACTTTAGTAATGATGATCAAGGCTAGGCGGAAATTCAATCTCTTTGTTCTCGGTTCATAGAGGATCAATTTGAATGAAATTTTCAGCAAATTGCCTTTCCATTATCTAGTTTTTAACTATTATAATGAGAACTGCCAACTCGTTATCGAATCTCCCATAATGTATCTTTAATCAAAATCAGAACAGAATTGACTGGATTCTGTAACGCCAACTGACAGACCCCTTTTTCGCGAAATTGATCATTTGGCTTCAATTTTCAACCTATTTAAGCATCAACATAATAATCATACAAACACATTACACATAGCTTGAATGTTTGAAATACAGAAATTAAATAATTATGCTTACTTCAACTATACAAAATTAAAATCAATAATGATATAATACAATCAACCAATTTAAACAAAACTTCGTCGATGAGTATTTACAAAAATCAAATAAAATAAAAATAAGAATAAAATGAAAATAATATTCTCGCCCCCCCCCCCCCAAAAAAAAGAACATAAATATAAATAAAGAAAGAAACAGATACATACAATAAAATTATTTATTCTATAACTAAATGCAAATACAAGCAAATATCATTGAATACGGCCATTGAATACAGCCATTGAATAACCTATAGTTGTATTCAATGTCTTGAAAACGTACTACTTTTGTCCATAATGACGTCAGTTACAGAACTACGTCAAACTGTAATGACGTCACAACTAGGCAACCACAATTTTTGTAAAAAAGAAAGAAAAAAGGGCGGAACCTTTGATGAATTTTAACGTTAGTGGTGATGATTTTTTATGATAATCTAGATAGTACAGTGTATTTTAAGATTTGCATGTAGTTATAGAATAAAAACAGAACTCAATGACTATTGAATACCGCTCGGGTTATTCAATGGTTCACTCGAGTGTATCCCTGCCGCATTCCACTCGCTATCGCTCGTGGAATTCTTGCGCAGGGATACACTCTCTTGGACCATTGAATAACCCGAGCGGTATTCAATGGTCATTGAGTTCTATCTATTTATCAATATATCAGTATCGTAATATTTATAAAATACCCCCGCCCACAAGTAAATATAATAAATAAAACATAAAATATAATAAAATTATTTATGAATATATCAGTATCATAATATTTATTTTAAGTAACTTATTGCTAGATAAATCAACATGAAATATATTTGTGCTTCACAAGCTGGCACTCCCCTAGGTAGCAAACAAAAGGCAGGTCTACCATACATGTAGTACTGCTGAAAGTACAAAAGATTTTGAAAACTTGTATCAAGTAAAGTTCATATAGTCAACACAGCAATATTAATATTATTATTCATAACAAACCGTATTGTACATGTATTTATGTTTTATTAATTATACTTTAATTTCACACTTATTATTTTGATTTATTACACAATCCTGATAAATTAAAATTATACACTATCGACATTGATTTTACTTTTACCATTATCTTCTTCTTTTCAGAATGAAGAATTCTGCAAGTTGGAAATACAATTGATAAAAATAAAAAAATAACTATTTTAAAATTTAATGAATTCTAAACTCATTTTTTTTTTTTGCCAATTTTTAAAAGTATGTCACAGCTGTCAAACTTTGCCTTCACTGGGCTACAAGTAGGCATACGCACGTGTCGAGATTCATATTATAATATAATATCAATACCAAATACCAAAAATATAAGATATTATATTCTTACCTCGAACATTACTTTTATTTCTCGTTTCCATTTAAACAGACGATGCCAAAACTACATGCAAGAGGGCGGTAAATAAAAATATCGCTACCTGGCCTACAGCGAGAACAGACGATCGGAAGTGATCAACCACCTTTCTCGCCGTTTTACGCGTTTCCCAACGTAACGTCGAGAATTCACGAGTCCTATAGAAGACCGAACAGCTCTTTATTCAGTGTTCTTTATTCTTAGTTCTTAATTCATAGTCCTTAATTCTTATTTCTTTAAGCATATCCCCTTCATATTATTTAGTTTTTAACGATTTTAGTTAGAACTGGCAGCTCTTAATCTCATCTTGCATAATGTATCTCTAACTATTTTACCAGTATGATTTTCGTGAAGACCAGGTTTTATGGGTATCGTTAATTTAGTATTAGCTCAAATGCCTGTCCCTCCTTTGTTCATCCCGCCCGCTCCTATTTAAAATAATTATACAATGAAATATAAAATTAATTTAAAAATCAACCTTTTCAGCACACACGAAAGGGCCTCAATTACTACATCTAACTTAATACAATAATAAGGTCAATCTAGCAGAAATATTTATTTTCACGGCCATAATATTTTTGTTACTTTGCTGTTTTCAGTGTTCGGACAGAGTTTATTAATTTCACGCGTCAGTTTTCCTGATTAAACAATTGAACACGCGTGACTGATCTATTCATCGTTGAGATTTTACAGGAAGTTATGGTGGAACGAATATAGTAAATAAGATAAATATAGCCGTCTCGATAAAAGCAAAATATTGAAAAACACCTCAAAGTAACATTTGTTGTAAATTGTTAATTTAGTTCAGTATTTGATCATTCTGTAAATACAGATGGAGATACTCCATTGAAACGTTTACAAGAGAGAGAGAGAGAGAGAGAGAGAGAGAGAGAGAGAGAGAGGGTTTAACGTACACTCGATACAAACTAGGTCATTTCGGGACTAACATATGGGTTTAATTTTATTTCAATAATCGCTTGCGCGTAGGGGTCTTTAGAAGTGGGAGGAAAGAAACGTTTACAAATGAATAAGATACATTATTATATTACTGTTGTATACCTGGGGTCGCCTGCGTAACCTCGTGGAGTTTATCCTGGTCCTCCGGCTCCCTCCCACAGCTAAAGATCCTACGCGGAAGCGAATCTCTCTCTCTCTCTCTCTCTCTCTCTCTCTCTCTCTCAGGGGTCCGATCCTGGTGTTGGTCGAGAAAGTTCCCAGAATATTTCACCTTGGTTTCGAAGTTCCGTGGTCAAGTGGAAGGCTTAGATAATATTAATAATCTTTTTATCGGTGAAAAAGGCAACATGCTTTCTAAGGCTGTACATTCTATGTGACAATATGACATCGCATCACGTGGCATATTTAGTGGTACCATGCATGGTATCATTGCCAACAATATTCAATGTCAATGTACAGTGTAATACTATGCTATTGGGTAAATGCATCACAGGTTTTGCGTATCAGAAGGCTAACTATGAATAACAAACAAAAATTATATATCTGTATACTCTGAAAATGAAACACCTGGAAATTATGAATCTTTCGTTATGAATTGAATATTGTTTTTATCAACCTGATAAATCACATCAAAAATTTTACTATCATATCGTTCATTCACTTGTATTCACTAAGAAATAAATTAATACTTTTAAACTGCTATTCATCTCATTTGGATATCGTGGTCGTTCATCTGTTTTTTTAGATTTGGGTGTAGATGTTCTTTGATTATCGCTTATGTTTAAATCTCTTGTATTTGAAGTATTAACTGGCATATCTATTGTGACCTACATGTTTATAACTTGTCGTTTTATCTGAAATAACGTTATACCTGCGTCTAACTTTGTTGTTGAATATTGCCACGAGGTTGTGCTGGTATGAAATTGTTATTCACTCCTTGACTATTTTCAACAATAACATTGTCCTCAAGACTATTATATCCTTTCCTGATTTGATCAATGTGTCTCTTCTAAATAAAAACGTCCATCACGTAAAACTACTACACATGATTTTGGAGCAGTTCGTTCGGCAATTGTCCCAGGGCTTCTGTTACCTGTATGTCTAAAGTCTTTGATCAAAACTGAGACACCTGGGAAAAATTCATGTAGCGCACTTATATTATCTTGATTAGACTTGGTTATATAAATTTCGAAGGCAACACAACTCGCAATCCCCACAGAATAACATTCTGCTCCACTGTTAAGTCACATCTACGCTGGAAATATGGTTTTAATCGTTCATCGTCCACTTCGTCTGCCCGTCCAGTAATATGCGTGATAAACTGGCTCTACTCTTGTAGCTGTTTCAATCTGTTCACACGTTATAGCAAAACTGTCAAATATTTTGTCTGGGATATTGTAAAGTTCATCATATCCTTGACGTTCAAAACGCTTACACGTTCTTCTTTCAAGATATGTACTTCAGTTCGTAATCAAGAGCAGAAAGTCATATCGCCCATCTCTGTAGCCGTTGCGTCGCTAATGTTGGTACTGCCGTTTTATGTAGCACCATAGGTCTTTTGTCTGACATGGAGAGCGGGGAACCATGCATACGAACCATGCATCTTTTCTTACTACATATTTCTGTAGCCTTGTGATCGTCTAGAATTTGTCTCTAGCTGCCTTTACTTCTGCTCCACGTTGTGTATTTACTTCTTACAGTTCTCTTACTGTTTTCTTAAGACGTTTGTCTTACCGGGAATAACAATGCAACAGTTCGCTTCTACATTTTATATAGCATAGCCGAATACATATGGATACAAGCATAATAGATAACAATACTAGCTACAATCATTTTTCACCCTAGCCAGCCTCGCGGCTGTCTAAGAACTCAGATGGAACCTCTAAAGAATCTAATGGAAGCCTAACTAAAAACTATACTATGATTTCTTTTATAAGACTCCTGCATATTACCAACAGACTTCAGCCGACTTCAGACAAGCTACCATTTGCCAACAGTAAAGCTATCCGGATTCCGGATAATGAAGTTTTTTGTTTTGGATGACAAGTGTGATGCCGAACAACAAAATATATCATTTACTTTGACTGAAGACAAGCATTTCAAGGCCTTTTGTAATTCAGTGGCCGGTAGTCTTGAACATCCATAGCTTCGATGGCTTCGTCCTAGCAAACCAACTAGTACCGTCACTTCCGACTCCATGGAAACGAGGCCCAAGAAGGCAGCCCCCAGTGTTTGTGTCATAAATCAGTTTATGACACACTGGCCTCTCTGAGGGCAAGCACATCCCAGACTACCATGATTTCCTTAAATCTGCCAAAGATAGGTACCTCCGACCGAATAATACTCCGTATGTCACTGTCCCTACCATTAACAGTGGAGTTTATAAGAAAATGTCCCGAGGTCAGAAAGAAAGTAACTACACTTTAAAACGCCCACAGGGTTCCTTATGTTGTGGAATTGATGCAGTAGCGGGTTTGGCGGATTGTTTAAATTCACTGAAGTCAGAAACCCCTGCTAGTGAGGAGTTGGCCATTCTAATTAACATGGCAGAAGATGCATGTTTTCTAATTGGACATTCATCTTTTTTTGTTATTATAGTTATCAGAAGAGAGAATCTCAAACAGTAATTTGTTTTCTTGAGATTATAAAGATCTGTGTAAGATATCACTGATGAACTATTTGCAGTGATCTTACTAAAACATGTAAAGGTATCAGAGAAACCTCAAGTGCCACTTACAGGATCATAAAAAGTTTTCCGTCTTTTTCCTTCATTAATTCCTTTCACAACAAATCAACAGGTTATCAAAGATCAACATACTCTACACCAGCTTTGCCAGAGAACAAATTCCAAGCCAGATGGAAATCAGCTAAACCATTATCAACATCAAAAAACCTCCAGTGGAACAAAAACAACAGGAACCAAAAACATAATGAATGCTGGGTCCCTACGAAACAATTTAAACTTTCGGAAAAAAGCTGACATCCGACAAACAAGTTTTCAATTTAATTCAGGGTTACTACAAAGAATTCGGAACAATTCCATGGCAGTCACAACAACGGGTCACCCCTGTACCGAAGAACTCGATAAAAGCAAATATCTTCCAATTAGAAGTAGAGGCCCTTTTTTTTAAAGAAAAGAGCAATCATACCTGTTCAGCCAATAACAGGGGAATATCTGTCAACCTTGTTCCTTGTTCCAAAGAAAACTGGCGGAGTACGTCCAATTATAAACCTAAAGTCACAGACTGTTTTGAGTTTAATTCAACAAGGTAGATTACTTGACAAGACTTGATCTAAAAGATGCTTACTTCAGTATTCCAATAACTGTGGAAGATCGAAAATTCCTGCGTTTCCCGTGGAAAGATCAGCAATACGAATTCCAGTGCCTGCCATTTGGACTAAAATCAGCACCCAGATATTTCACCAAGGTCACCAAACCTCTAGTAGCTTATCTACGAACACGAGGACACAGGGGTGTAATTTATCTGGACGATTCGCTGTGGATGGCAAGGTCTTGTCAATCTCCCAGCAGTGTAATTCAGGAGGCAACCATCATTTTTCAGAACGCAGGCTTCGTTATAAACGCAGAGAAATCTTCCCTGTATCCAAAACAGGAAATCATGTTCCTAGGTTTTCACATCAACACGATATCAATGATTACATCCCTACCTCGCGAGAAAGAACAATGATTCTATGGGAGATTCACAGTCTACTGAGTTGTACAAGTCCAACAATAAAACAAGTTGCAAGGGTAATATGATTATTGGTGTCAATTTTTCCTGCAATCTACCAAGGCCCCCTTCATTACCGTCATTTAGAAAGAGACAAATCCAGGGCTCTTCTTCAGAAAGTCTCTTATCAGGTCACCATGTCGCTATCAACCCCAGCATTTTTTTAATTAAGTTGGTGGACTCTGAATCCCTCTCTAGTGAATGGCAAACCAATATGTTTTCCAGAGCCAACAGTAATCTTGACAACAGATGCATCAAAGAAGGGGTGGGGAGGAGTGATGATGAACCAAACACGAGTATCCCATAAACCTACTAGAACTGAAAGCCGTTCACTTTGCCATGCTAATCCTTGCACCTTCGATGTTCAATCTTTTCATACAAGTCGGCAGTTGCCTACATCAATCACATGGGCGAAAAGCACTCTGTAGAACTAGATTTACTGGTCAGAGAAATATGGACTTGGGCTTTATACAAGAAAAAATCATCTGTCAGCTGTTCACATACCAGGACTTGACAACATCCATGCACATTTTTGTGGAACAAACAGAGTAGCAGTTAAACCAGAATGTCTTTATTCAGATAACAAGAATGACATTTCAACCCACGATAGACCTATTTGCCAGCAGACCGAACTCTCAGGTGCCAGTGTAATCTCTTGAGAACTGGATCCAATGGCCTGGGGAACAGATGCATTCTCAATACGTTGGATACTGATGACAGCCTATGCCCCCCCCCCCCCCCAATCTGATTCTAGGTGTATTAAACAAGGTACGTCTGGAAAATCCAAAAGTGCTGTTGATAACTCCGTACTGTACAGCTCAACCATGGTACTCGCAAGCTCTAGAACTGTCGTGCTATCAACCAATTTTAATACCAAAACAAAAGAACCTACTCTCACTTCCACACGATCAATCTCAAATCCTTCCACTGGAGGAGACACTGCAATTAATCGCGTAGACAGCTGGCGGAGACAAGCTAAACACTTATTGTGCAACGCCTGGCGAACAAAGCCAAGTAAACAGTACGAATCAGCTTGGAAAGCTTGGTTATGCTGGAATAGTAGAAAAGTTGGGTCCATTTCCTTCATCTATAGTTCAAGTCATTGAATGCCTAACCTATCAGTTTCATGAAAAGAATAAATCCTATAGTGCTCTTAATTCATACCGCTCGGCATTATCATCAGTGCTTCAACCAATTGGTGTTTTTCCAGTTTGAAAACATTTAACTGTTATCCAGTTTATGAAAGGTGTGTTCAATGTCAGGCCATCTGTACCTAAATATTGTGTGATATGGGATGTGTCCATTGTGTTAAACTATATCAAAACCTTACCATGTGATTCTAAGCTAACTTTAAGAGAATTGTCCCATAAATTAGCTATCCTTATCGCTCTGGTTTCTGCTGATAGAGGTCAATCCATAACGTTACTAGACTTAGAATATTTATCAGTCCTTCCGGACAAAGCTGTCTTTATTATTATGGGTGCAACCAAAACTTCTAGACCGGGCAGACCGTTAAAGAAGGTTGTGCTACCATCATTCCCAGATTGTGTTAACTTGTGTCTTAAATCCACTCTATTACATTACATTGAACAAACACTCTATTTACGAAATTTCCTTTGTAAAACCACACAAAAAGGTTACATCTACTACCGTTGCACGTTGGATTAAAAGTGTGTTAATTAAATCAGGAATACAGGGCTTTGATGTGCATTCCACTCGCCCCATTACAGATCTAGGGAATCGAACTTTAATAAATGATATTAAATGTAAATGTTAATTTCGTAGATGAACAGTTACCCCCCCCCCCTTTTTTTCCCTTCCCATGTTTTATGCCTACTTAGCTTGCAATTTTATAACTATAAGGGGATTTGGGGGCTTCACTTCAAAAGTTCAACAATGACATCGTAGGTTTTCTCCTAAGGCCCGAGTGGAATCAATCACCCGTATATTCCAGCGTCTAGATTCGAAATAAAGTTAGCAAACATATTCCTAGCGCCAATAAAAACCTAATCATCACGAAAATAATTGTTACCTTTATAACATTTTAAGACATTAATATACATATGTGACGTCATCCTTTGATGTTGCGGTATCATTATTTCAAATAATGCAAGGTATATATAATAGACACCCCCCGCCCCCCCCCCCCCCCAAAAAAAAAAAAACAACAAAAAAAAACATACTACAATATCGCACACACGGCTAACCGAGCACGCAGAAAAGGGCACATCCATTTTGCATCAAAAAGCATCCAAACCAGGTTTGGTGATAAAATGTTGGTTTTTTTTCATTTTACAGAATCAAGGGATGAATAAACTACTAGATTGCAAAATTCAAGAAGCCTCCTATGTTGACTTTTCGAGATATATTACCGTAAACATATTAAAAATCTGGGGGAATCGGGTCAGGGTAGGTTCACTGCGCACACAATAACTTCTAAACTAGCTTTGGTGGCTCGAAGATCTTCACCAAGTCGACAGATGTATACGGTAAGGAACATGCCAAATTTTATTAACTTTCAATGTTGGCCTATCGACTTATATTATCGCAGTGTTCTTAGCACCCGGATTCGAGGCGAGGTTCGGGGGTTCAATACTGCATCAAAAAGCACCCATATCTTTGACTCATTTGTGTTCATTCTCTCGTGTCGCATGAGTTCAATTCCAGGACACCAAATCAATCCCAGGACACCAAATCAATCCCAACAGGAGACTCAATCACATCCAGGACACACAATCAATACCAGGAGATCAATACCAGGACACCTCATCAATCTTAGGACACCAAATCAATCCCAACAGGACATTCAATCAATCCGAGGACATACAATTAATACCAAGACACATTATCAAACCTAGGACACCCAATCAATCTGAGTACGCTCAATCAGTCCCATGAAACCCAATCAATCACAGGACACCCAATCAATCCCAAATCTGATTTACTATACATATATCTCAAAGAAACTTTAAGAGTCTATGTGGGGTTGACCAGAGCCTCCAAACTACACGCACTATAAGTCGCTTGATAGCATTGTATGTATGATTGTTACAGATTATCAAGCCACTAGTATAATTAGACAATGGCATCCCTCAAATGGCATACCTATCGCTGTCGACCTAATGTAACGATTAGCTCCATATTGTAATTTGGAACTTCCATACAAGATTAATAAGTCTTCTCAGTACGTTTTACATGCTTCACACTTGTTTTATCTTCATAGCTTTGTGGGATTTCTTCTTGAAAATCATAAGTTAAATTCATCACAATGGTAGCAAATTCACAATCAATGTTTAAGTGAAATCAATGACACTCTCGACTGGATGCATTGAAACATCACAAAGGATACTTTATGGTGCATTTATGAGAAGTTGTAAAGTCTAATTGATTGCTTTATCACTGTCTAAACGTAGGTCACACACGGAGAGGCCGAACGAGTAACGATCCCTTCAAAACAGAGTGATACAACAAGAACTCAGCCCTAAAAATCCCGTGCCGGAAATACTACAGTGAGCAGATAGGCCTCGACAAATCCTAGTCATCATCAGTTACCGGTAACAATGGACGCGAAAAATCGGTTCAAGACGCTGTCCGGCCAAATTTCACCATTCATGTGCTGACATTAAAGGACAATATTGGTGCCAGTCATTATCACATATGTGTTAGAGCTGGTTAAACACATTCCAAATATATTTTTAACACAGAGATCATTGCTACGATAGCTGAGTAATACAGGTTTCCCGTATCGGAAGTGACGAACGCCAAAGGAAAACACGAGTGGCTGCTCTATATAACTGACTGAAGCGACGAGTGATAACAGATACACGGCCGAATTTCTACTCACTAATAATTCCTTCCAAGACCAAAAGTTGTTATATGGGACAGTAAGAGGATATCTGACAATTCAATAAAGTAATTGAATGTCATTAGATAAGAGAACACGAGAAAAATAGAAATAGTCCGTACATTTCCTTGTTTATATTCATTCTATACCTTATAAAAACATGGTAATGCACGGACTTTTTCTGTTTTTATTACGTGTTCTCTTATCTAGTGGCAGTCAATTCTTTTTATGAATTGTCAGATATCCTCTCGCAGTCTCACACAACAACTTTTGGTCTTCGAAGGAATTATTAGTGAGCAGAAATTCGGCCGTGTATATGTTATCACTCGTCGCTTCAGTCAGTTATATAGAGCGGTGACTCGTGTTTTCCTTTGGCGTTCGTCACTTCCGATACGGGAAACCTGTATTACTCAGCTATCGTAGCAATGATCTCTGTGTTAAAAGTATATTTGGAATGTGTTTAACCAGCTCTAACACATATGTGATAATGACTGGCACCAATATTGTCCTTTAAGAAATCCACACTTCGCAGAACCGCGGTAGGAAGGGCATGCGGTTTAATGTCCATTCGAAACAAATTAGGCCATTTGGGGACTAATATATTGTACAATTGTATTTCAATAATTCGCCTTTGCGTAGGAGTCTTTAGCAGTGAAGGAAACGGGAAGACGCAGAGAAGACCCTCGAGGTCTGCACATCCAATAAAAATAATTAAAATAAAATAAAACCAAACAAACCCAACCGTTCCCACAGTCAATAATAATGTAAGTTGGGGAAGTAAAACCGGAAACCTAAAGACGGATAAATAAATAAACGACAGGGATATTACAAAGCTTTTAAAATCAAAATTAACAAATAAACAGGTGTTAATCACGAGAGGCGTTCCTTATTAAGACATCTTAATAAAACAAAACTGTCATAGAAAAGGGTGCATAGTAGTAGAACATAGTTGTGAAGAGTAGTATTTTAGTGTACAGAAAATTAGATTGTGGAGTAGTACATAGTAGTGTAGAGTAGTATTTAGTGTAGGGTTAATTAGATTGTAGAGTGGTACATAGTGGTGTAGATTTGTATATAGTCATGTAGAGTAGTATATAGTCTTGTTGAGTAGTATATGGTCATGTAGAGTAGTATTTAGTGTAGTGTAAATTAGATTGTATAGTAGTTAATAGTAGTTTAGAGTTGTATTTAGTGTAGGATGAATTAGATTGTAGAGTAGTACATAGTCGTGTAGGTGTAGAGTGGTTTTTATAGTCGTGTAGAGTAGTATATAGTAGTGTAGAGTTATATTTCGTGCAGGGTAAAATAGATTGTAGAGTAGTTCATAGTAGTGTAGAGTTGTATTTAGTGTAGGATAAATTAGTTTGTAGAGTAGTACATAGTAGTAATTAATGGAGGGTAACTTAGATTGAAGAGTAATACTAGTAGTGTAGACTAGTATTTTAGTGCAATATAATGGTGCAGTAATATACCGATTAGTAATATTTCGGTATCTTACTGCAATAAGTCTAGATGGCTTACCTGTGTCCAGTTTTGAATATCAGTCACTATATAGCCAGGAGTTGCTTCCAAAATTCCCATCTGAACATCAACATAGTTTAGTTCACAAGTTCCATTTTGAATATTATAATTAAAAGACTTACAGGCTGATCTCCTCAAACAATTCTGTCCACAAGTCATAAAAGTTACCGCCAGATATTGTACAATAATATGATTAACTAATCTTAATCCTTGATAAGTATTACTTATAAGATTATCTGTAGATGTGCACATATTTAGTCCTTTAATACCAATAAAAAACGATGATCCGAAGAATAACGTCCAAAATACCATCTTCATATTGACAGTGAAAGGTTTCATACTGCCTGATCGCCAAGCTTCTGTATAAATCATTATTGATCGTTCTGGATGAGAATACACGTGTAATATAGCTTGAATAGTATAAAATACAACAAAATACAAATCGATCTCACCGTATTTATGCGATACTAAATATTCCCCTATATTGGTCTCATAAGTGTGCGGAATAGTGGTGGTGGTGTGTGGGTGGGGGGGGGGAGGGGGTATGTGACCATATTACCCATGGCCTGTGGTCCTTTATTTTATATGACAGCCGTTGGGTCGTCAGTCTAGCCATGCAAGGCTTTAGGCCCGTTTGGGGGTTGAATTTAAGAAAAAAATAACTATTAGTGTTAGTGCCCAAATACCCCTGGGTCTGGATCTGGGTCGTCAGTCTAGCCAAAGGTAGCCCGAAAGACTAACATATAGTTCAATTTTCCCTCTTACCTGCCTGGCAGAGAAGGGGGGGGGGGGTAGAGATGCAAAGGGGGCGACGGCCTCACGCATCCTTTTCAGGTGAGCATCCTTCAAAGAGTGAAATTAAAGATACTTTCCGCGTACAAACTGTGAGGAAAAGTAAAGCGATACGTGTATTTCCCATTTCCAACCTATGCGAGACGAGCCCCTTGTTTGGCTCCTATCGCAAGTGTCTCAAGAAACACTAGGTGAGAGCGAACGATAACCCCGACCCCCCCCCCCCCCCCCACACACACACACACACACTAAATAAAACCTGAATAATAAAACCTGAATAGAATAAAACCAGTGATGGATTTCCCATAAAAATTGAATTGTGTTCTGTTTAATGTGTTCCTCAATAGTTAAATGCCACGTAAAGATTATGCCGTGTTAAAAATTGTTGGGACAAGTAGACTAAGACTTCACAGGCTAAAAGTACACGAATAAATAATTATATGCTTAAAACTGTATTCAGTTCGATCGATATCTGTTTCTGAACATGATCAGAAAACTTCCGTTGTTGCTTTTCTGACGTATGTCATGCATGTCTATGATACTTCATTTTTATTGGAACGAATATTATCCTGTAAACTAATTGATTTAATGATAAACTTCTATCTATTTTTGGTGCATTTTCTCTTTGTTCATTAATACTCCTGGATCTTCAGTTGCTGCGATAGATCTATAAATTCTGGCACGTATGGCTAGTCCCATTGATGCTGTTACAAGAAACAGAGAAGACCATGAGTAATTTACGGAGACCCCATAAGTACACGATTCCACTCTTATATAATTTTTTCGTACACGATTCCGCTCTTAAATAAATATTTCGATTAAACGAAATACTAATTCGTTAAAACGAAATATCAATTTAGAATTCGATATAAGAGTAGAAAGTAGTGCCGCTGCCCGGGCAAAATTTTCCCCCGTAGCACACTGTATGGCCCGTCTTCATTAGCTAAGTCGGAGTAGAACAGTAGGACGTTTAACCCCATTTCACTTCATTTCATTTCATTTGTGCACTTAATGGCCTCCGTAGTAATCTATTTCAAGGTCGCCACATACTGATTTATCGGATAGCTAGAAAAACGCCGTACTTTATCGGCACAGTCATGCCTTGCTCCCATTAATACCATACGTTATTTTAATGCGCAATTAAAATCACTATGTTCATATTAATTTCATACTCCCGCAAACTTCATACACGCATTGATATCATTTATAAATGATTCACTGATTTCATGCTCTCCTTAAAACCACAGAACGCTATTTATATTTTCGGAAAATTTCTGTGGCCTTTTTTGTTTTCGTTTGTTTTGAATTTACACAGTTTCTATTGTCTACAGAAGTTGCCGAGTTTAGCGATTTTTTTCCAATTCAGCAGAAAATTAAAAAAAAAAAATGTGCAAAGTCAAAACGACTAAAAATGGTCACGTTTCTGAGGTTCTTAACTTTTGAGAAAAATGCGTTGAAATTTGTGCTCTGTTGTTATCTCCTTGGGCATCAAATACTAACATTTATTTGTGATTTAATATTTCATACAAATACTCCAAGTGAATAATTACCATAACCTATGCATTTTTTTTTGTTACTTGCGATACCTTTCACTTTGATAAGGGTCAAAGTTCATGATAGACTCATTCGGCATTTCGTACGAAAAAATAAATCGTACAGTTCACATTCGGCCAATTCGCCACTAGGACAGTTTATGACATTCTAATCATGTTCGTCATAAATTCGTCAATTCGGGAAAATAATTACAAGATAGCTACCTTGTAGTTATAAAATGGTTATCTTGTATTTGAAAGATAGTTATCAGAAATATATGTTTTTCATTCCATTGACCCTAATGGTCTTCCGTAGATATCTGTTTAAAAAAACCCCATCTATTCCTGAAAAGATTTGACTGTCAAGAAATCAGAGAAAGCGAGAAAAGTGGAAAAAATCCGTGTTAAGCGATCTTTATAGTTTATTGTATTTTTTTAAAATTTTATAAAATAATAGGACTTTAATTCATATACAGGACTTTCGGAATATGTTTAAATTCCAGCAGAAAATAAATCACAATTAGGTAACTCACGGACATTTTCTTATCTTATTCTGCCATTCAATTTTTTTTTATAAATTGTTTGTTTCGTAATGTCTTATAAAAACTGTTCATCTTCACAGAAATTATCAGTGAAATAAAATTCGTCTGTGTAGCCGTTATCACACATTACTTCTGTTTGTAACTATCTGTTTTGCAATCTGATTGCAATACTTCCTCTATGAAGATCTGATCAGTCGTGGTGGGTGGTCGCGTCAGGGGTCATAAGAGCGGACGTCAGACATTTGATTAACTAACCAGCGTGGATGTTTCTAGTAGAATACCCACAGTTCCGTGCATCGCACACCAAAAACTCTCAGCAAAAGACCATTTCATTGGCTAATCCTCCACATCAACCAGAATGCGGGTTATATCACAACTCTTCCGGATCCTACTGTAGTAAATATAGATAAAACAAAAATTTGAACTATAAACAACGAAACGAAATAGGAACTGTGTTTTAATCAGATTGTCTGTTTTGCGTCATTCCAGATTCTTCGAATCTTTGTTACAGATCACTAATTTCTATGTTAAAATTATATTTGAGGTGTGTTTAACCAGTTCTATCACACATAGAATATTGTTGGACACCAGCATGTTCCTTTAACCACAGGTATGTACCGATTGTGCTCGATTTGTATATACGAACGGGTTCATTTAGATTTTTACAATAAATAGTTGAAAATGTAGAATTGTGTCTTTAGCACATATTGTGGTGTCCAAAACATAACTCTCAAACATAAACATGTACTATTTTATGTAACGACATTTAGATCGTGCAATCCGATTGGTAGGCTTTTGCGAAATATGTTAGTATTGTTATAAGTGCATTAAAAGGGATAACCTCTATCCTAGCCCCGTACAACTATTAGAAACTCTCCATGGCACCTTTCTGTTTCCATATTGGGTTATCGATTAGCCTCCAAATTTGACGCTGGGTGGTCTTTACCACATATTTATTTAAGTTAGGTGCGACGTTTTTGTCGCTCCCTGTAGGTGAACAAAAGAAATCAACTCAAATGACAATAGCTATTTATTAACGTCAAATTGATTATTTACAGTCATAGCGTCTAAATTTGTATTTGGTGCTATGCATTCTTTAAACTATACAAACTTTAATATCATACAATAAATACAATATAAACAAATGGCTTAAAGAGGTTTAATTAACGAGGTCGGTTTGATTTTTTAAATGATTTATTGAAAATCCTACTATAAATAGTTTTGACCCTGCATATTTCTCTGTATTTAGGTTTTGGCAGATTTTATACTCTGGCTAACCTGATCTAATTATTTGGAAATCAATTAGACTCACATAATTAGGACAGTGTTTGCTCAAATATCCTTATATAGACCTAAAATATATTCATTTATTTATCAAAATCTAGCCATTTACAGATTAAAGTGACGGTGATACCTATGGCCACCATTTAAAAAAACAAACTAATCCCTTGCAAACAATTCTAGTGACGCCCATAGGGCAACTCTTTGCTTAAAAAATCATAAGACAAATCATAAAAAAATCACCCAGCTAAAAGTTCTAAACGCAGTGGCGGCGCCAGCCGTCGGGGATTGGAGGGGCAAAGCTGGGGCAAAGTCCAAGGTTAAGGGGGCAAAGGCACGAGCGTCAACTAGGGGTAGGGGGCCCCAGAAAATTGGGAAAAACAGGTTGCCGGAAATGCAGATGGCAGTATTTTAGGCACTGATCGATGAGGTAAAGTGTCATTCAAACGAACGGACTTGCGAATCACGACGAAGCCCACTCACGAGCGTACGTCAAAGTAGGGATCAGTCCTCCCTCAGAAAATTTTGAAAAATAGACTGCCGGAAATGCTGTCTTACAGTAATCTGTCAGGCACCGATCGTCGAGATAAATAGATGTGCCCAGATACCGTTCGTCGCCTGATCACTAGTTTATCCGACTAGAGAACAAAATGTCAAACGAACGGACTTGCAAACCTCAACGAATTCCCCTTGTGAGCGCAAAGTAGCGAGTCCATTGGGGACCTCGCCAAGAAAATTTTGAAAAATAGAGTGTCGGAAATGCTCTACAACATGCAAGTTTATGACTGGGTGGGGATGTGGGATTTATTCACCGTAGAAGGTATTGATTACCGAAACGTATCACAAATACTTTTTTTATTTTCTAAAATTATTGGGGGGGGGGGGGGGGCAAACAGAGGGCAGACCAGATTAATGGGGGGGCAAATACCCCCCCCCCCTTGCCTCCCCCCCCTGGCGCCGCCACTGTCTAAACGGCATCACAAAACGAAAATCACGGCATGTTTCAAATCTGTGTAACTAGGTCACCGGATTTAAATCGGTATCGCTGGCTGTTTATGATACATTGCCGCCAACAAATACTCCTTGTCGTGTTGCTGACAAATAATCCACTGTGCTCACGTTCTCTTATTCATTGCTTTTGCAGTAATAGATCTTTTAAAGGCAGTTAGGTTCCACAGCGAAGGAATATGGCGGGACTGAAAAATTAAATATTTTACAAATGGATACTTATGTTATTAGGTTCTCATCTGTCGAGGAAATATATTTTAAGTGTTGAAAATCTTAACCCTAATGACGAAACGAAATACATATATAATTTATATTGTACGATTAGATCACTCGTCAGTATTCATATTTTATAATTTGAATTTTAATATTCTAATAAACTTCGACTTCAGTAAATAAAACCAGTACCACCGTACTATATGGACCAGGAACTAAATATAACGTCATTACAGCCATATTGTAATTGTGAGGACATATAAAAAGTCGAGGTGCGTCAATCGATGCAATGGTCAATTAAACATACATTATGCAAGAGCTAAATCTTGCAGGTCTTTCTTTGGGCCTGAAATGTTATCTTAATTATTAATTAGACATTAATTAACCTATCCATACCATAATCAACTCTAGATGGGATCGCTAGCCTGCTATCTTTAGTGGATTGTGAGCCGATTTACTGTATAACTTTCCTTCACGATTTAACGATTAAATGGATAATCGAGACTATGCTGTTTATCGTACTGACTTTAGTAATCATGATCAAGGCTAGGCGGAAATTCAATCGCTTTGTTCTCGGTTCATAGTGGATCAATTTGAATGAAATTTTCAGCAAATTGCCTTTACATTATCTTGTTTTTAACTATTATAGTGAGAACTGCCAACTCGTTATCGAATCTCCCATAATGTATCTTTAAGCAAGCATGCCAAGCTGTCTGTCGATCGGATATGAATTGGCTGATTCTTTGGCCTTTTTCCAAACAACAAGAACAAGATGAGTAGTCTTTCGCGGGGGTACAGGGGAAGTTCTTAGTCCAAAGGAGAAAACAAGTTATTTCCATGCAAGATACGCCAACATTTTGCAATAGTTGGACGGAGAGTGGGGAACTATGTCTAGTCGGATTCGGTTTGTTACATAATTCCCATCCGTCGGCTTTTCGGGTAGAAATCATGGAATTAGCTTTATTTTGTAGGTTTTGATGTTTGATTACAAAAAAACAATGTTGACATTTTTTCTGAGTCGGTCTTCACAGTATGGAAGGCCATTATTTGCGGGTAGCCATTTTGCGATAATATTCCAACTTATTTTATTATTTTCACCTTATTTATAATGTTATCGACATATCAACTGTGATTTGGCAATGTATTAATATTGGCAGGGTTCACGACTATACTTCAGATTGTTTTCCATCATTTCAGTATGATATTTCCAAGATGGCGTCCATTTTTGGCGGGAAAATCGGACGCTGTGCTGATTTCGATTAAGTAGCAGTGCTTGGTGTCAATATATATGCTTTCGGGGCCACAGATTCCATTCCTGACATTTACAACCTTGTAAAATGATCACATGTTCATATACTTTGCATATTACCAAGATGGCGGGCATTTTTGGCGGGAAAATAAGACGATGTGCTGATATTGATTAAGTAGTCGTCGTTGGTGTCAATATATATGTTTTCAAGGGCACAGAATCCATTTCGGTCAGTAACAACTGTGTAAAATGATTATTTTGCACATTTACACTATGACGGCCATTTTTGGCGGGAAGATTGAACGATGTGCGGATATTGATTAAGTAGTCGTCTATGGTACCAGGATATATTTTTGGGGGAGCAGATTCTATTTTTGCCGTTTACAACTGTGTAAAATTATCACATGTTCACATATTTAGCATATTTCCAATATAGCTTTCATGTCGGGCGTCAAAATGGGACGATGTGCTGATTTTGATTACGTAGTCGCGTTTTTGTGCCAATATTTGTTTTTCGGGGGCGCAGATTCGATTTCTGCCATTTACAACTGCGTGAAATGGTGGTATGTTCACACATTCAGCATATTTTTGTTTGTGGCAGGACGTTTTCTAAACACATTACTGTAAAGGTTTCTGATTCCGATTCTGCTATGTATAAGCTTGTAGCATGTTCCTGGAAGCCTGTGCCGAGATTACCCATTAGGTATATTATCCAACAATGTAGTAGTTGAAGTCCAGCGCAATATCATTCCACATAATCGTTCTACGTTCAACTTGGATGTCAGTTGATAACATAATCTAAGCTATAAGGGCTTCTTGGCAAGTATTTCATTTACAGCCACGTCACCACCACTATCATTCACGTTGCTGCCAGGCTGGAACGAAGCTCCTGGCCATATGCTTGCTACGCTGTTACGACCTGTGTGTATATATAGGGAAGATACTGAGCCTCGTCCATCAGCCCCAGTCTAGCACCAAAAGAGGAAACCTCAAGAAAACTATGAAATGTTCTTGGTTGCTTGGTTATTGGTTGTTTTCTGCTTTGAAAGTGAATGAGGACGGGTGGGCATGGCACAGTCTCTATAGGCGTGGCGAGAGAACGCCTTACGCCTGGTAGGCACATCACTGGAGTGTGGTGAGAAAGTATCCCGCGTAGTCAGATCTTGGTCATGAGCGTAGAAAGATCTTGTAGTAAGCGCTTGGTGTGGTCGTTGCAGGCGCGAGATGGGCACATGGCTATGCTCTTTTTGTGTTCATGCCAGAAATAGGGTTTACTTTCCCAGGAAAATCGATGATAAATAAATGCTAATAATGTGTTTAGAAACGTTCCACCATCTTGGAAATATCCTAAATTGGTGAACATACGACCATTTTACGTAGTTGTATATGACAGAAATCGAATCTGCCTCCCCGAAAAAATATATATTGCCACCAAAAACAACTACTTAATCGAAATCAACCCATCGTCCGATTTTCCCACCACAAGTGGCAGCAATATTGGAAATATACTAAATATGTGAACATGTGATCATTTTACAAGGTTGTAAATGTCAGAAATTGATTCGGCGCCCCCGTAAACATATATATTGTCACTAAACACTACCACTTAATCAAACTCTGCACATCGTCTCATTTTCCCACCCAAAATGCCCGCCATCTTGGTAATATGCTAAGTATATGAACATGTGATCATTTTACAAGGTTGTGAATGTCAGGAATGAGATTTGTGACCCCGGAAACATATATATTGACACCAAACACTACTACTTAATTGAAATCAGCCCATCGACCGATTTTCCCGCTTAAAATGGGCGCCATCTTGGAAATATCATCATGAAATGATGGAAAACAATCTGAGATATAGTCATGAATGCCGCCAATATTAATACATTGCCAAATCACAGTTGATATGTAGATAACAATATAAATAAGTTGAAAATAAAAAATAATTTGGAATATTATCGCAAAATGGCTACCCTCAAATAATGGCCTCCCATACCGTGAAGACCTACTCAAAAAAAATTTCAACATTGGTTTTTTGTAATCAAACATCAAAACCTACAAAATAAAGCTTATTCCACGATTTCTACCCGAAAAGCCGACGGATTTACATTGACGATCGGACTAATAGATCTGTTAAAACTGTAGCCTCTATCACATTCACGAGGTTTTAGTTACAGGGCAATAACTTTGGAAAGGAATGTCACTGATTAACGACCATCGATCGTGTGGCCCCTATCACATTTACAATGTTTTCATGTAATAATAATAATAATAATAATAATAATAAACTTTATTTCAAAAGGGTTGAAAATTAAGGGGGCATAACTCTGGAATAAAATGTCGCGGAACACTGATAAGCGATAGGGTTTGTCCTCTCATGACCCAAATGCTTCCAGCCAAACTTGAAGAAAAACTCACCTGAATCGGAGAAAATTTGTACATATTTTACATTTAGCGTAAAAGGTAGAAGGCCCAATGAGCACGAAAATCCAACTCATCTAAGATCTTTTAATTCATAACACATATTTTAAGTTTGATCTAAATCGGACACAATTTGATTAAAATACAGATTTAAATTTCGTTTCGTTTTTTTTTATACTTTCAACAACCTCCACTACTTGAAGATCTGGCCGGTTTTCATACCAGAGGCTTTTGGCCCTATGACGTGGCGCATTTGATTAACCAATCAGCGTTGATATTTCTAGTAGGATACCCACAGTTCCGTGCACCACACGCCAAGAACTCGCCAGAACAGACAGTTTCATTGGCTAATATCCCTTACATCAACCAGGACCAGGGTTATATAACAACTCTTCCAGACCCTAGTGTAGTAGAGACAAGTAAGACGAAATTTCGAACTATAAAAAACGGAACGAACTATGACCTGTGATTTAAGCAGATTGAATCGGACAAAATTTTGGGACTCTAGAGGGTCCACAACATTGGTACATATACCATATTTACGTAAAATGCGTGGGCATAATGTAATAACGGAAATTCTGATGTGCACTGAACACGAACTCATCAAAGATCTATTGATCCTTAAAGATGCATAATATAAAAGCTTTATCTGCCTATTGTTTCTTTATTTTGACGTTAAATGTTATATAAACTATTATTTAGACATTTATTAACATGACAAGCCCATAATAAACTCTGTAGACCATCGAATTGCAGAGATTTAAATGGATTAGAACGCCTGCGAGATTTAAAATTAACGATAAATTGGATAATCGAGACTAAGTCTCGTTTTATCAGTTCTTTTGCTACGATAATAAACAATCTACGTAGCATCTCCTAACATTCATAACTTATCTCAGAATAAAGTAATTAGAATGAAATCTACAATATATTCATTTCTCATTATCTAATTTTTGAGCTATCAATATAGCAAGAACGCCCAACCCCTTTATGTATACATTACATAATGCATCTTTAACAGATATTTCAAATTTTGTCTAAATCGAATAAAAATCGTGGACTCTAGACGGTCCATAACCTTTGGTATATACATTGCATGCTTTCCACCATTTGCGTAAAGGGGAGTGGCCATTTTCACGAAATTCGAACTTAGCGATGGTTACGGTGTATCTGTGTTATATTTGAACGGTTTTTAAAATAAAAAAAAACCTTGCGGTTCTATACGTGCCAATACCGAAAGCAACCGAGATCTTTGGGATATAAACACACGTTTTAAGTTTCATCAAAATCGGATAAAAAATTGTAACCTCTTGAGGGCCCACATGTTGAAACGCGATATTTCGTATAATCAGGTGTATTAATCCTTGCGTGACATTATACAAAGGAGTCGAGATCTTGGGATATAAAGCTATATTTCAAGTTTCATTAAAACCGGTTAAAAATTGTGACCTGTAGATTGTCCAGAAACAAATGTAAACGGACGTCCGGACGGACAGGAGCGGCGACATAATACGACCACATAAAAATATGGGCCTATAAAAAAGAGATTTAAACTACTTTAAACGACCCTCTTTGTGCGAATCAATTATTTTGTTGTTGCGCTTGGTTTGATAATATCTGTAAATTTACCGTTATTATAATCCAACTCAAATTCTAATTTTCCGTCCTCTGGGTGACATCCAGCACAGGCACCGCTGCATCGTATAGATAATGTTTGGTTGTCCTGCGATCTACTGAAAGCAATTATAATAGATGTACCACTGACTAATCCAGGAAATGTAACCCAGGATTTCTGAAATAGTAAGGTTTTAGCTTTTCAAAATATCTCTTTATTATCTTCCATGACTTAGTGTTTTTCTTTTATTTTTGCGTCACTACCTGATTCTTCAAATCAGTGTTACGGATCAGCCGTAGCAAAGATCTATGTGGTAAAATTATACTTGGAATGTGTTTTATCAACTCTATCATAATATATAACATTGGATGACATCAACATTGTCCTTTAAGAAACCAATCTGGTTAAAACACAGATCCTATTTCGTTTCGTTTTTATAGTTCAAAATTTTGTTTTACTTGTCTTTAATACACTTGGATCTGGAAGAGTTGTTATTTAACTCGTGTTATGAATGGTGTCAGGGATAAGCCAATAAAACGGTCTGTTACGGAGAGCTTTAGGCGTGTTTTGCACGGAACCGTGGGTAATCCACTAGTAACATCAATGCTGATTGGTTAATCAAGTGTCTGACATCATCGGTCGATAAGTCGGTCTTTTGACCCCCGACGTGACCTATCGCTATAACTTGTCAGATCTTCATGTAGTGTAGGCCATCGAAAGTATAAAAAAAACGAAACGAAATATAGATCTGTATTTTAATCAGATTGTTAAGAAGCTGGATAAAATCACAAACAATTCGGTTTATTTCTAAATCTATGGATGCCCTGTGGGCAGATTTAAATTCTTACTGTTGTGTTAAACAGAAGACCTGTTTGATAGCTATTTAGATCCAATTCACCAGAATGTGTGGTATAACAGTCACCGATGCCTCCAATAGAACAATCGCCAACCCATCCAAACCATGTAGCAACTTTTTTAACCGTGGAAAATACAAAGTCATACGAGTCAATGGTCATGGTCTGGAAAACAAAAATTATAATATTTTGCTTTGTAAGGCAACGAGTGTGTTACAACCTACATCATTTTGAAATAACTACTCATAAAATTGATGGGCGGCTCTAATTTTGACACGATTCCACATGTTGGTTATAAAAAAATTAAATTGAATATTTTGACTGGCGTTTACAAAGTTTCGATGTCGAGGCGAAACCGATCAGACCAAAGTCTGCGGAAAGGCACATTTAGTAGAATACAGGATATCAACAGGAAATGGGGTCCTTGTGTAGCCTCCGTCAAAGACGAACAAGGTGTATGGTGCCTTCAGAAGATTGTTTTAATACAGAGCTGTGATCCATCGTTGAATTCTGGCACGTTCAAAATCAAGAACAACAAACCTCTTAAACGTGATATCTGAGGTAATTGACATCTTGGCTGTTCTGGCAGAGCAACGTGGCTGTGTTTTAAATCGAAAAGAAGATGGCAAACACGAGAAGATAGCAAACGCGAGAAGATGGCAAATGAAATGAAACGAAGTGGGGTTTAACGCCCTACTGTTCTGCTCCTATACCGAGCTAATGAGGACGGGCATACACTGTGCTATGAGGGAAATTTTGTCCGGGCAGCGGCACTATCGCCTACTCTTATATCGAATTCCAACTGCCAGGGGATCTTTTACGTGCATTCCAATATATACACGGGACCTCGGTTTTTCGTCTCATCCGAAAGACTAGACAGCTGTCCTTGTCAGGCCCTCCGTCCTGCATCACTGACAAGGGGAAACCACGCCGGAAAATCTGGATGAACTTTCTCGGCCAAGGCAGGGATCGAACACCCGACCTCCAGGCTAGCGAGCCAGCCGTCGTACCCACTTAATCACGACGTGATCCCCAGAAGATGGCAAACACGAGTAGGTGGTAAACATGAGTTTAACACGAGAAGCTGAAAAACGCGAGAAGATGGTAACCCCAGAAGATTGTAAATGTTAGTAGATGGTAAAGTTGGGAGGTCGTTAGACAAGGGAGAAAGAAGTTAATGAAATAAAATGCTCGCATTCTCGCCCCCAAGCACTCGCGGTCTCGCCTCTTTTCGTTAGATCTTGGGACTTAAACATCCGCTTCCACAGAGGATGAGAAAACCGTGGCATGTACGACCTTTTAATATGATCTTTTAATATTATACATAATACCATTCTTTTGTCATTCAAAGATTTCCAAAAACATGAAATACTGGCATAAATCTTCTGTACATAAAATTTCCGATTACGCTGTATGGAATCTAAACTGAAGAACACACTATACCAGTTTTACTGGTTATAAACAATAATTATCTTACCGATGGTTCAATTCTAACTTTAGAATATTTTACCGATCCACAAGTGTTGTTTGTAATTAAACCACATGTATCACAGGTATCATGCATGTTATAAAATTTATTCCCAAAAGGCAGTGTAACATATTCCTTCGGTGAAGTCGTCATGAAAGCGCAATAAATTTTCACAGGTTGATCAACAAATATTTGTGGATAAAGCCAATATTCACCATCACTATATGACGGGTTACAATTCTTCATCATAGTACAATTTCTGATATCTGAAAATACATAATTTATATTACAGTTTACGGCAATCTTTGATTAAAATAGCAAAGTTATAATACAGTCTACTGCAATCCATCTTCAATCACTATCATTTAATTGATGACAAATTGTCAACTGGTCTGGAGAGAATACTATATTTTCGACCAATCGTATACTCCGGTTAAAAATTCGCATTTCCGCTCTTGGACCCGGACTTTGGCTTAAAAACTAATTCTAGGTAATTGGATTAGCTTGTTATATCAGGACTCTGACTAGTAATTCTCTGGCCATTTAATGTTATATCCGTGACATTTCTTGATTTATAACATATTTTAGAACTTCCCGGTGGTCGTAATCTTTATAACCACAAATAGCCCAACGCCCTGTCATGTACTGTACGAGATTTTCCTATTTCATGACCGTTTACTTCTCGATCCGTCCGCCTCAAAAGGTTTAGAACTAATTATTAAGGCCACATCGATAATAACGCAGGAGTTGAAGAGGTTAGGAAAGTATTTCTTAGGAACGCGCAAGCATCAAGACCGGACGAAGAAATCCTCAAATTACTCGACATCTGTCTGACGAGGAATGACCTAACCTTTAACGACCAAGTATATCTCAAGTCTTCCGGAACTGCGATGGGAAAATGATTTGCCCTGAGTTGAGTTGCGGAAATCTCTTCATGGCGAAGTTTGAAAGAGAAGTTCTGCCACTGTGCCCATTAAAAACAGTTTTCTATGGATGTTTTTTAGATGACGTTTTCATAGTCTGGACGTACACACTAGACGAATTTTGGACTTTTTCAACATTCTGAACAAGCATCATCCATCTGTTAAATTAACCGCAAATGTAATAGATTTCCTTGACACCACCGTTTTTAAAAGTAGCAACACCAAAAACACTGGCCAATTGGAAACTTAAGTACTTTTCAAAGAAACCGATACACATCAATTACTGTTCTAAAGCTCCTTTCACCCAAAGTATACGTTCTCTGGCATCATAAAATCTCAAGACTCTCCGTTTCCATAGGATATGTACTCAGACGGCTGACTTTGAGTCAGCATGTACGCTGGTATTTAGCAAACTAAGAGAAAGGGGATACTCCAAACGCTATCTCCGATGTTTAAAAACAATACTCTAGCTGAACTTGCCACCAAGGAAACAAACAATATGCAATTAGCAGTTAAAATCAATAACTTATCGCCACCCCAGATGTCAAACATGCAAAATCATAAATATATCCGACCAGTTCCATAACAAAACATCTGGCACACAATTCCCAATATTAGACCAACTTTCATACAGCAGTTCACATCATGTAGACAATGTGACAAACAATACGTGGGGGAGACCCATAATGCATTTAGGGAAGGAATTAACGGTCACTGGTCAGACATAGTCACGAAAAAAGACAAGCCGGTCTCAGTTCACTTCAACTAACTAAATCATGACGTTTTTGATCTCATTGTCACGCCAATAGAACAGACTAGCGACTTTTAAACCCCAGAAGAAATTAAAACGTTTAGGCTACCAATAGAAAAATTCTGGATTGACAAAGTGCCCCCCCCCCCCCTCCCCGGTTTGAATATTCATACAGCTAGAGCAAATCTTCACACAGACGCTTATACTTGCATAATCGCACAGCAACTCGGACTAAATAAGACCAGTCACCACCGTAACCAATGGGAAAAAAATTATATCAATCCCTAGCCCTAACCCGGGGATAGCGGAACAAAAACATTTTTAGAAATTAACTTTGTATATAAATCTAATGTATTGTTGTATGTATTTTTTATAAAACTAGGAAATATCTCGAACTAAATTTTCATCATCCTAGGTCAGTGCTAATGTGGAGACTTACCCTCTCCCCAAATTCTTAAACTTAACCCACAATCCTAGGCAACAATCACGTGCCCTAATCCTGTTTACATATGGTGACTTTGAAATCTGCAGGTGACCTTACTATTTAGATCTGGGCCCTTATTCACGAAAACTTAAACTAAAATACAATCGAAATTTTAAGAAATACTGCAATTCGATTGGCTGACCAGTAAAATCAATTTGCATATATCCAATTTGCATATTGGTCAGCCAATCGAATTGCAGTATTTCTTAAAATTTCGATTGTATCTTAGTTTAAGTTTTCGTGAATAAGGGCCCAGAGCCCTCAAAAGCGTGACTATTCACAAATCTACAAGCATGTCTGTTGTTGATACGGTGAGGTGCATATTTGTTGCCTGACAAAACTTAGTTACATGATGAGCCATATCGAACTGCCGAGATGTCTTCATTTTAAATTATCCGATCTTAAGGGGCTGTTGTGGTGATCTGCAACCGTTTCTTTGTTTTAGGTTGGTTTCCTGTTCAACAATTTTTCTGTTGTAGAAACTAACTGTTTAGCTTGACGAATTAAACCTCCTCCAGTTTAGATTTCCTCTATTTAATTTCCAGTCGACGGCGCGTGATTTTCTCGGTCCTAATTTCATCTGGGTCTCATCTGGTGGTTTATGGGCGATAAGACCTTCTCTCCCTTCTTGGTACATGGATGGTTAAAACTCTGATTAGTTCATCTAAGTCATTGATGTTGTTTTTTTGTTGCACAGTTTTGTCTCAAGTATATAATTTTTGTCAGTCTCACCCCCCGCGGCGTTCATAATCTTTAGCGGTGTATACTGTACCCCATCTTTATTAACAAAATATGTATTTAGCTAATCAATAATAATCATTCCCAATGTAGTACTTTTGTGTTCTAGTCTATTTGTTTTACAAATGTTTAATATTTGTGTGGAGTTTAACAATACATGCCTACTCTCTAAAAAAAAAAGGAGAGGACCCACATTTATGGCTGTTAAGAGTTTTCTGGCAACCATCCTTTTTTCAATAGTACTGCTTTACCATCCCTGATTTAATATGCAAAATAACATAGAAAGTTTCTAGGAAGATGCGCGTCTTTATGGCTTTTGAATCCATTGTCAATTGTTCAAAGGATTTTAATTATTTACTATGCTTTTGCATGATGTACCTTTTGTTCGTCATGCTGATGTAGAAATTTTATGTAACAATATTATAATTTTGTTTTGTCTGGTTATATTAATGTACACATTAATTAATCACAACTAGAATCCAAGTACTTAATGGATATTGTTTCCATAATTTCAAATCATAATGGTAAGTAACCTCGGTTAGTTCATGTTACTTCAAGTCGATATTGCAAAAATAACATTACAAAGTAGAAAAACAAATTTCAAAGAACAAGTAATACATTTTAATTTATCTAGAAAGTTTAACATTAATTTTAACCGTCCTTCATTATTGTCATGTAATGGGCGCTTTAGTACATGACTGAGTGATATTAAGATATGGCAGATGTTTTTAACACTAGCACTAGTAGCAGGATACCCGGCTTCGCCCGGGGCCCAAATTCGCCAGGAGCCCAAATTCGCCCGGGGCTCAAATTTGATGGCCTAAAACATTCATGCTGGTTAATTTGCTACCACATAATTGTCGGTGTTGATCGCGGCAACGAGCGTGATGGGCGAACACACATACATACACACGTCATCTTTGATGTACACGTACTATGGACCAGAAACCGAGCATGGCGTTATAGGCGTCATCTTGGAATCGAAGTCCGTCAATTGCCCAACGAACAAGCATGCCAAGTTTCATGTTGAACGTACATGAATTGGCACAGCTTAAGGCTTTTTATCGAAAAGCTTCGCCATAAGTAGAATAACATTAAGATGATGAGTAGCACTTAGGGCCTAGTTCCTGGTCCAAAAATACTTCAAAAACATAATGCAGGTTTGAATCTATTTAGCGGTTAAAATATGATACATTTTTTAATTTATTTAGCGGTAACAAAATAGTTGTATTGTTACTGTCTTGTACGGTATTGTTATGTAATGAACACATGGGAGTGAAAACCTCTAGGAAGGTCACGCTAAGGAATCCCTAGACGTTGTACATGTATTGTAATTGTAATTGTAATTGGCACTTACAAGGTTCACAGTGGAAACTTCCCCACTCTCCATTGACGTCACACGATCTTTGGCCAACAGATCTATAACCCGGATCACATTCATATTGTAGTAGTGCGCCAATATTTAGATTGTCTGGCGTTGATGTAAGTGTAGCATGATGAACCACTGGAGGGGGACCACAGCCTGAAATCATTTACAAACAAAACACTTGAAAGCGGAGAGTCTATATTAATGTATTAATAATCATATCAAGTCAGATTTAGGGCAAGAGAGGTGGGGCCTACAATCCGCTCGACATTCACCAGGTCACATTAGGACTGGGGAATGGGATGGGGTGGGTCAGAGTTGTCCAATGACTGTATGAATTAATGCTCTATATAACCCTAACAATGTCCTGCAAACTGTATACTCCCACTCCAGTCCTTTAATTTAAGTAATTTGGAAAAAAGAAAACGGAGCTTTAGAAACCTTTGAACTAACCTTCTACTTGACAATAATAGGATTCGGTAGAATTTGTTAAACAAACTGAGTCCAGTGGACAGGAATGGCTTGAACACGACCCAGCAATTGCCTGCAATAGATGTTGGTATTATGTAGTAAACTCTGTGACTTTATTCTATCTATTTTATATAATTGTAATATTGTAACGTATTATCAGTTTATACACAAGAATCCCATGTCTATGGCCCATATATTTCAGGGCGAATATGAGAGAGAGAAATGGTGTTTAACGCCCACTCGACACAAATATGTCATTTCGGGACTGACATATTGTTCAATTATATTTCAATGGTTCACTTGCACGTATGGGGTCTTTAGCAGTGGGATGAAACCGGAGGACCCGGAGAAAACTCACGAGGTTGGACAGACGATACTAGTCTGTTTCACGTACAAGCGGGGAATCGAAACCACACCACTTGAATCAATGACAGACCTTTTGATCCAACGCGCACGCGTTAAGCATTCCATGACAGAATTAGATGAAGAGTGGACGGAAACGCTTTTATCTGACAAAAATGTCTCCACGGCATTACAGATAGCCTTATGGTTGTCTCAAAATGAATAAATTTTAATGAGCGAAGTATTGTGTTTTCTTTTCCTTAATATGATGTGCTAAAATATAACTGCCTTTCAACCCCTTTATTTAGGTGAAAATGTAGTGTTTTATATATTAGGCGCCTGAATTCAGATACGATATGCTGTCAGTTTGATTACAATCAGTTGTTCATTACGTCTCGTTTTATTTCATGTGTTTTACTCTATTAAAGCGACATTAGGTAAGATTAGATAAAGAGCTAACAGTTCTCGCTATAATAGTTAAAATATGAAAAGAGAATATTGTGAAAATTTTAGTCAAACTACTTCACTCTGAGCCAAGGAATCGCGTATATAATTAATTATAGGCTACCCTGGATTGCCATTATTACCGCTGTTACAATGATAAAAATGAAATGAAATGAAATGGAGTTTAACGTCCTACTTTTCTGCTCCTAACCTGGGCTAATGAAGACGGGCATACGCCATACAGTGTGCTATGAGGGAAATTTTGCCCGGACAGCGGCACTACGGCCTACTCTTATATCGAATTCCAACTGCCAAGGGATCTTTTACGTGCACGCCAATGTGTACACGGGACCTCGGTTTTTCGTCCCACCCGAACGACTAGACAGCTTTCCTTGTCAGCCCCTCCGTCCTGCATCACTGACAAGGGAGAACCACGCCGGAAAATCTGGATGAACTTTCTCGGCCAATGCAGGGATCGAACACCCGACCTCCAGGCTAGCGAGCTAGCGTCTTACCCACTTAGCCACGTGATCCTCAGTTACAATGATAAACAAAATCTGGATTATCTATTTTTCGGTTTCCGCATCCAGGTCAAAATGTATTTGAATCCACTATATATCGCAGGCATCCGATGGCATCGAGAGTTGATTATGGTCTTGGGAAGTTAATTAATGTCTAATTAATACTTTAGATAACATTTCAGGCCTAAACAAAGACCTGCAATAGGTAAATTTAGCTCTTGCATAATTCATGTTTAACCTATGACATATGGAAATTATAGGAGAAGGGTTTAGGGGATATTAAATTAGCTAACTCAATATTTTTCATTATATTCCAAATTAAAAACACGAATTAGAATTCTATATTGATCAATTTCAATCAATATTGATGTTGTTATCTTGCCGTGATCCCAATATCCAATATTCAAGACACAATTAACATTTTATATTCAGTACACGACTCGTGTACCCTATGGTTTCTGGTGCCATTTTGTAATGAACTAATAAAAACATATCCAACAACACAATGTGGAAATAATCAGTAAAGGCTGATTCACAAGCGATAAAATAATAAATTAAAAAACGAGTAGTGTACCCTAAGCAGGCATAACCGACTGTCCTTCAATTTGAACTGTTCTCGTATTTCACCGAACATAATTGATTAGAAATTACAATATTTTCTTTTTTAGAAATCGAAAATAAATCATTTTACATAGATTCATATTACAGTAATATGTGCTTTTAGAACCATTGTTGTCTATTTCAAGGTTAAAAAAAATAAGTCGCCTGTCCAACCTCGTGGGTTTTCTCCGGGTCCTCCGGTTTCCTCCCACTGCTAAAGACCCCTACGCGCAAGCGAATTATGTAAATAAAATTAAACCATATGTTAGTCCCGAAATGACCTAGTTTGTGTCGAGTGGGCGTTAAACCCCATTTCTCTCTCTCTCTCCAAAAAATAAACCATGCTCCCTTGAAAGTGTAAAAAATCAGGAAAGAAACTAATTTTTAATCTGCTTTGAATTATATGATATGGATCACAACGAAGTGTAACAAATCAGTTGACAAAACGTCAGACATGTTACATTTTGAATAACATGCACAAATTCTGCAAACATTTTCTTGATTTTAAAAGATGTTTGAATCATTGAATATAATAAACCCAAAATATACACTGGCCATTAAAATAATCCGCTGAGTTTTACTAAAAGCCGACCTTGAACGTTATTTAAATTTGTGTTGCCGTAAATTAGGAACAATTAAAAATCTGTTATTAGTTTAATCAATCATACGGATATAAAACTTGTACTACAATAATCGACTAATAAAATTTAAACACACCCCAATTTACATTTCTTTCTACAAATTAAATAAACCTTGCTCTTTCTTTAAAATAAAAACACCTCAGGCGTAAACAATTTACCAATATTTGACTATCCTTTAACACAGTAAAATCTACGCCTCTGTAATAATCATTAAAATTGAACAAGACAGATATGATAAGAATCAATATAGGTTAATCCAATTGTGACAAATTTAAAGACGCCCTGTAGCATAACAATTATACATGATTTTCTCATTTAAACGGGTGGAACTTCTTTGATCCAATTAGGTTACAATACAATATACGATTTTTGTTTTCTATTCGATTTGTTTATCAGGCCCGGTGAGGGGGCGGGGGTGGGCCAACCTGGGTTAACAGAACAGTCGATCTTTATTTCAACCCATCTCACATCCGTTGTATCTATGACAGATTAGGTCCCGTATCCATCAAATAAATCACCGCTATCAGGTATAAATAACCAGTTACAACAAGCGGCTGTCATGCAAAATACACCCATATTTTGCAAGAAATGTATGGAAAGAGGTAAAATCAATAGGGCCAATCTTTTCATTCAGGATATTTTGATCCTTAACATATTTGTTAAGTTTCATCAGAATGCGACAACAATTTTAGCCCCTCTGGAGGACCTACCAAATTCGCACATATTTCACATTTTTGTTAAAAAGCAGGGACTATAGCTGTAGTATGTAAGGTCTGATGCGTACTATAGTCGAAATCATCCAAGAACTTTTGATCCTTAATACATGGTCTCGATTCTAGAGGAAAAATAAACGATTATAAGAGAGAAACAAAGATGGTGGCGAAATCGAGAGAGAGAGAGAGAGAGAGAGAGAGAGAAGATGTCCACTCGACACAAACTAGGTCATTTCTGGACGAACATCAGGTTCAGTATTATTTCAATAATTCGCTTGCGCATGGGGATCTTTAGCAGTGGGAGGAAACCGGAGGACCCAGAGAACCCCCTTGGGGCTGGACAGGCCACCCTACTCCTTGTCACGAACAAGCGGGGAATCGAAACCACGCCACTTGAATCAATGACAGACCTTATGATCCAAAGCTCACGCGTTAACCATTCTTCCCACCCCCACCCCCCATTTGAAATCAACATAGACTAGTTACGTTTAAATTAGAACTGGTCAATTTGAATGTTTGAACCACTTTTGGTAAAGCGGTGGACACACTAGCCGAATGATTCGGCCGAATCGTTCGGCCGAATAAATCGGCGTCGAAATTCGCCTAGTGTGTCCACTGTCATTCGGCCGAATGATTCGCCCGAATCAAACAGGTTTGATATATTCGGCCGAATTATATTCGCCTGGTGTGTCCGCTTCGCCGAAGCATTCGGCCGAATATAGAATTCATTAGCCAATCACCACTCATATCGAGAAGTCACGTGATAGATTGAAGACATAGACGCCGCCATGTTTAATCATGTGACGTGAAAGGTGAAGCAATCGACAGGTTGGATCGGGCGAAGCATTCGGCTAGTGTGTCCACCCATTCGGCCGAAAGATTCGACTAATGTGTCCACTGCTTTAGGCTACACCTGAAGATCTAATTCTGACAATTGAAGAGAGAGAGAGAGAGAAATGGGGTTTAACGTCCACTCGACACACACTAGGTCATTTCGGGACTAACATGTGTTTCAATTTTTTTCCCATAATTCGCTTGCGCGTAGGGGTCTTTATCAGTGGGAGGAAACCAGAGGGCCCGGAGAAAACCCACGAGGTTGGACAGGCGACCCTACTCCTTGTCAGATACAACCGGGGAATCGAAACCACGCCAGTTGACTCAATGACAGACTTTATGATACAGCGCGCACGTGCTAACCATTCAGCCATGCATCCAAACTCTCTCTGACAATTGGCGCCTGTCCAACCTCGTGGGTTTTCTCCGGGTCCTCCGGTTTCCTCCCACTGCTAAAGACCCCTACGCGCAAGCGAATTATTGAAATAAAATTAAACCATATATTAGTCCCGAAATGGCCTAGTTTGTGTCGAGTGGACGTTAAACCCCATTTCTCTCTCTCTCTCCCTCTGACAATTGGACCTTTATGACATTTTCCTTGATGTCATTAGCTAATAACAGATTTTTTAACAGCGATTTGTGTTATTATTTAGAAATCAGAATCGATTATTCTTATTATTAAGGCAGATATACATAAACAAGAATTTCATTGTAAAAAGTATTTCGATCACTGTATGAATTTAATTGATATTATTATCGAGTTGGTAAAAAACAGAAACTTGAATCAATATCAATTTATATTACACGATGTCAAATGGATTTGATATTACTTTGGTAAAACAATATATCGATTACCAATTAACTTGTAAAAGCCCACCACCGTTACAGCAGATCGCGAGATCAATAAAAAAAAACTTTAAGATCAACAATTTTTATATTTTATGACAAAATTGAACCAACAGTTCACCCACAAGCGCAAGCCACGGTGGCTGAGTGAATAAGGCGTTAGCTCACTAACCAGGTGGTCTGGGATCGATCCTGGTGTTGGCAAGAAAGTACTTTGGGATTTTGTAACGTGGTTTCACCTTGTCAGTTGTGCAGACGGGGGTCTGGCAAGGAACAGTGTCATGTCGTTCGGATGTGTCAAACAAGGGCGTTAAACTTCATTTCATTTTATTTAAACATACATTATGCAAGAGCTAAATCTGTCTATTGCAGGTCTTTCTTTAGGCCTGAAATGTTATCTAAATTATTAATTAGACATTAATTAACTTATCCAGACCATAACCAACTCTAGGTGGCATCGCTAGCCTGCAATCCTAAGTGGATTGTGAGCCGATTCACTGCATAACTTTTCTTCTCGATTAAACGATTAAATGGCTACTCAAGACTATGCTGTTTATAGTACTGACTTTAGTAATGATGACAGAGGCTAGGCAGAAATTTCATTCGCTTAGTTTTCGGTTCATAGTGGATCAATTTGAATGAAATTTTCAGCAAATTGCCTTTACGTTATCTAGTTTTTAACTATTATAGTGAGAACTGCCAACTCGTTATTGAATCTCCCATAATGTATCTTTAACCAGTTTGACGATCTATAAGCTTGCTTTACAATGTCTATTTTTCTACAAGTCTACCATTATACGCCGAAGATTACGTTGAACGTTACTGTAAACAATACAATACGCGAAACATCCCAGTGAAAGATCATGATTTCAAATCTTGATTTCCAGAAACTATAGATGATGCATCGTCTTCTCAATACTGCGAAAAAATTACGAAAGTTCACTGAAATAATACCGTCCTTACGCACGCAGCTATTCGCATCAAACAATGTAAAGGTATTGAACAATGTAAGTAAATTTTTAATACGGACTATGTGTTTAAGAAATAGTGTTCAGTAGCTGATTATTTAGCATTATTGTTCCCAATGTAATGTACATGTTCTGTATCTATATGCAGTAAGGCATTTGATCTTGATCTTGAATAAATAAATAAAAAAAATGTCATGGTGTAAAACGAACAGGAAAGAAATCAGAGTTGACAGGGTGGGTTGCGATCAAGAAAGGAATTTATCCTAAAGTTGTTTGTGAAAAATGGGTGAACCTTTGGCCACAATAGGTGAAGACCCTCTTATCTAAACAAAAATATTACCGTCGCTAATCCCCACGATGCCAAGACCGTGATATAAGTCGGCGCAATTACACTGGCTGATTTTATTTGCTGCAGACGATTACGTTGATGTACTCAGTGTTCATGTAAAACGAACATTTATTGTTTTATAGACAGCAATTAGCTAAGCCTTGGACCAAAAAGTCAACAAAAATTGATATTCAAAAAGGAGAGAAATGGGAGGACGAAAGAATTGCTATAAATAGAAGAAGCACTACATGATGAGATCATGGGAGGCTATTACTAGTCATAGTCTTAATAGCACATGGACACAATTACGAGGGCTGGCTGAAAAGTTCAAAGCCTATGTGAAAGACCTATACAAAGTCGATGGTTTCCATTTAATTTTCTACATATTCACCTTCGACGTGTAAACAATTTCGCCAACGATGTTGCAAGGCCTGGATGGCGGTCAGAAAGAAATTTTCTGCAGCCACCCAAAGAAGTCATCATTACTAGGAAAATGGCGACCGCTAGTTCCTTTTTCGTTTTTGGAAACCGGTCCTATCTCTGGCTACAAATCAGGCTAAAACATTATCCGGATCTCCTTCAGGTGTCTGGCATGTTTCTGGTCCGCAGTCAAGAGATTTGACACCCATCTTGCAGAAACTTTTGTCATTCCTAACTTGCTAGTGATAATGTGCCCAACCCTCTCATGAGAGACGTCCACAACACTGTCGGGTGGTCAAACGTCCATCAGCCATCACCATATTGTTGTTGATGGACTTCCAGGAAGCGGGTCTTTGTCAAGGGTCTCTCTGTCACGCTCGAATTCCACAGCCCACTTCTTTGCTGTGAAAAAGGAAGGGGCACCATCCCCTAAAGTTAAGACCATGTCGGCATGTATCTGTGTTAGGCTTAGTCTTTCCAGTTGCAGGTACTTGATGACTGTCGTATAGCCAGTTTTGTCCATTTTTGGTGATTTCAATGGGTAGGTTCACAAGATGGTCTGGAATGAAGACAATAATTTTACTAAAGTTGCAGTTCTTATTCACCCATTAGATGTATCTTTTTCAGACTTAAAACTTTATTTCAGCAAACCCCCGTATAACCGAAAATTAGGATGCCCTCGCGCCGCCTAAATCTGACTAATAAAAAATGAACTATGACGATTTCTCCAGCGATTACACAACAAAGACACGGCATGGCAATGTCAGCAGAAGTTTGTATTATCCTTTAAATAAAGCCACCGCACGTGACATTAACTATGCATCTATCAAATAATAAAGCTCTTACAAAAATCTAATTATAGTAAATTACATTGTTCTTTGTGACAACAAATTTTTAAAAAATTATGTTCTTTTTTTTTTAGAAATTGTTTGTTATTTTATTAACAATACCATTGGTTTAGTAATAATTTAGTATATAATAACTTATTTCTCCAAAGAATGCTAGTGGTATTTTTGTTCTTCGCAAATTCATAATTCGGATTTTTGTTCCAACTTTCTGTAATGGTATTAAATGGTCTCGATAATGCAGTCAATCAGCTGGAAAACGGTTAGTAGACACGTAACCTATATTTAATGCTAAATGGTTAGTACTTATAAAATGCAACATCACCGGGTTATTTTTGGATTAAGGAAAGTAAAGTAAATCTTGTTATATATATTTATATTTATATACATATTAAAATAGCGTGGCATACTATCAATATGGAAGCCTATTACGGCCATTTCATAATCTCGACATCTCGCCGGTAGAAGTCGAGAATTCGAGAGCGAGAAGTCGAAGTAGATAAAATGAGAAGTCAAGGGCGAGAGTACGAGATTGCGTGAACGCGAGGAAACGGGGCGAGATCCGACCCGAGAACACGGGATTATTTTTTCTTGACATTTTGGCTTCTCGCCTTTGTAAATCCTCGCCTTCTTGCTCCCTCGCCTTCTCGCCTCTTGACTATTTCTCCGCTTCTCGCGTTCTCGTGCCCTCGCTTCGTCACAATCTCGACATCTCTTCTTCTCGTGTTCTCGCCTCGGAAGTGCAATTTATGCGCATGTCCACTCTCTCTCTCTCTCTCTCTCTCTCTCTCTCTTTCTTTTCTCTAAAACATGAATCATTACAGGGGTATGGGGAAGGTTGACGTGGGACTTATTTTGACAATGGCTTCATCTGCATTTTTACGTCAGTTAACATTCGATTTACCAAACGTTGTATGTCAACTAACCAGAAATATTAACTGGATAACTTTGACTATATCCATTGTGACGTCATAATGACATGGCGTCATAGCTGTAACCATACTTTGGAACTAAGCTGCATTTAATATTATATCTAACTAAAGACTTGTATTTTTCCTGCGTATTATCAGGAAAATTATTATTTCAACTGCCAGGTTAGTTATTAATATTACAAATTGAATATTTCAAATTTTTCTTTATATTTTTGATCCATTTTGGGATAATAATCATCACAACACTGAAAGATCTGTGAAACCAATATTCAAGGCAAGGCGCACAATGTTAATTGTATTAAAATTGTAACCGATTCGTTTATTTTATTGTGTAAAATAATATATCTATATTCTATACTGTTATTTTATTGTGTAAAATATGTCTATATTATATGTTATTTTGAATATTTACAGTAGATATTATCAAATCATAAATAATGAGGACGTCTATAAGAGAAGAGATAATGTACCAGCGAAAAGGTAATTATCATTAATAATATAGATATCATTCAGGACCATCACGGAAATAACTTTAACACATAATGTGTGCTTTTCATGTCATCCGTGATTCGTCATGACCACTGACAAGGTGTGACGATCCAATGTGTAGTGTTATATAAATGAGATTATTTATTTATTAAATGTTTAATTTACGTGCAATGCATATTGGTGTTGTTTTTATCTGTTTATGATGTATCAATAAAAATCTTTGAAATGCATGGAATAAAATTAATTGAGTTTTAGCACCGATTACACGGGCTCTTTTATTTCTCTGATTAGGGTGGAAAATATACAACATCTATGTTATAAATTCATTTCTCAATTTCATTCTTCTTTTTTTTTAAACTCGTTTTAGCCTATGAACTGTCGGAAATGATCCTTGATACTGTTTGTGCGGAATTAGAGGAAGAGCAAAATGTCCAAGCGCTTTTAGTTGAAATAGAGAATTATAATTCAGTTATACAGGCAGAACAAGTTCCTGAAGATACTCTGGAAGTTCCAGAAGCTGTAAAAACAACAATAGTGTTAGAAAATGAAAATGACAAAACAGTATCAGAAATGCTGGACGATTTGGAAAGAGAATTAGAAGGAAGAGACGGGTCAACTACAGAAGGAAGAGAAGGGTCAGCTAGAGTAAAGTATGATGCCGATGTTATGAAAGATTCGTGTTTTGGCGTTGCCCGTGCAAAATTCAATGAAACACATAAACAACGATCAGTTTTGGTATCAAACATGATGGACGATTTGGAAAGGGAATTAGAAGAAAGAAAAGAGTTAACTACAAAAGAAAGAGAAGAGACATCTAGAGTACAGAATGATGCTGACGCAATGAAATCTTCGTGTTTTGACGTTGCCCGTGCAAAATTCAGCGAAACACATAAATTACGAATAATTTTAGAAGATGATAAAATAATGAAAAAAGGAAAATGCACAGAAAATGAAGAGATTGGAGATAATATTATAGATGGGGGGTATTGTTGTCTGTTTGGGGGTTTTGGTCGGTACGACGAGGAGGTCGATTACAGATTGAAAAGGTTGAACCAGATTACTACAGAAGATTCTGTGTGTCAAGCAAAACCAGATCCTTTAAAGACATTTTACAACCTATTTAACTATAACTATGGAAGACCGGTTGATCATGGCAACAAAAATACCCAGAATACAAAAAACGACAAGACAAAAGACGACAGTATAAACGGTAAATAATAATAAAGGTTTATTAAAGTTATAATATCCCAGGTAATATATAATCAAGCAGATATTACATTGATGATATATGAATCCATAAGATGAATATTTCCTTGAACTGTTTCATTTTAATATACATGTATTTGTAATGCCTTTGTATAATATTTATACATTTTATTTCATCCATTTTCAGAAAAAGTAACAAAATCCAGAAGATCAGTTCGCGCAAGACTGGTATCATTGTTCTGCTGTGGAAGAAAAGAGGACTAAGAGATTGTTATAGTGATTGTCAAAATGTGCAATAATTGTAGATTTAAACTTTTCATCAATGTGATTTTTGTATACATGTATTTTATATATAAACTCAAACGTGGTCTGTTTCTCTGTCCATAAATGTGTATTTTTTTCCAAACATGTTGGGAGTTTTATTTTGGTTTAAACAAGATTTTATTTCTATTATATCATGATTATTTACACTACTGATATTGTGGATCTGAAAACAAGCCATACCTTATATACATTCATCTCCAGTTTTATTTTGAGATATAATGTAGTCTACTTTATATATTGTATATGCCCACATATGTATACATGTCTATATAAACATAATGTCAGGTGCATATTATATTTTACAATTAGTAAAAAAAAGAAAAGAAAACTATTTGAATTCATCTTTGATAAATTATGATGTATGGATGTGTGGGTGTGTGTGTGGGGGGGGGGGGGTGTGGGTGTGTGTGGGTGTGGGTGGGTGTGCGTGTATGTGTGTGTGTGTGTATATATGTTAGACGTTATAATATATTTTTAAAATAACAGAAAACAAAAGTATTTGAATTCATCTTTAAAAAATAAATATTAACCTGTATTGTATACGCACGCCCCTTTTGTAGTATCAGTATATATGCATTTATGTTTTATGATCATTTTTTTTATATCTGACTAGTTATTTATCAAATATCACGAAATAAAAATTATAACATTTTTTTAAATGGCCCCTTTCATTCTTAAAGCGATATGGTTTATAAGAAATTTATCTTCAGTATATTGATAAATCAACAGCAACAATTATTGAATTGCCACGAACCTGGTATTTGTATACATTATTAAAATGACTCTTTTAAGCCTTTAAACAAAAGAAATTATTACACAGAGTCCAAATATGCGGCCCTTATTTGGAAAATTTATATTAAGAAATGACTGTAGTCTATTAAGACAACAGCATTGTCTTCCTGAAATCGGGGGTCACGGTGGGTAAGTGGGTAAGCCATTCTTCCATACACGCACACATGCAGCCCCCTACCCCACCCCACCCCCTACAAATCAAAATAGTTGTCCAGGGGCATTATATACACTTATTTAGAGATGGATAGTCCTAGAAATGTATGTTTTACTAATATATAACATATGATAATCATTTATGTCAACATAATCACATTTCCCTCCAGTTGTAGACATTGGAACCCCCATATCTCGACAACGCGCCCTCAAACGCCTGATCACCACACATATTCGGAATCTACGCAAAAAATTGGTCTTGATAAACTTGGTCTCATAAATTCACAGCTCGGTGGCGACCCCCCCCCCCCCCGCTTCAGTCATAATATATATCTATTTTCGTGAGAAAACTACATATTTATACATGCCAAGTTTCAGTTTAAATATTTGTAACAACTTTAGCCTCAAATCTTATCTGAAATAAAGGTTTACTGCTATTATTCTAGAAATAACTTTTGGGGAGAACTTATAAAGGCCCTTGTCTGTTAAATCCTTTTCAGTTTATTGAATAAATTGTTTAAAGATACAGTAGTTAAGAGTTTAATAAAGAGTTGGCCATTCTTGCTATTATAATTCAAAAATAGATGATAAAAAAAAAGAAAATATTGAAAATTTCAGTCAAATTACTTTATTCTGAACGGAGTTGTCACTGTTGGAAGTTTGCAGCATCTAAAAGTCCATATACTGTATACGAAAAATTTCGGTTTCTACATGTGAGAAATCAACAGAGGATTAATCATCGAACAATGACTTGGTTTATCTCAAATGTTCCCGTAGGAATAGTTGCTGTAGGCCTTTCTGTTTTGTCTTGTCACGCAGGATATTTCTATATCACCAATCTTTTTCTATGACCAGGACATTTCTCCAGGACACATGAATCGTTACAGGGGTATAGGGAAGGTTGACGTGCCACACTTTCATTTCCAATTAATCTGGAAGATGCATAGTTATCCCATGAGTTTGTCGCAAATGTGACTTTGCTGATGACCACTTTGATTTATTAACACATATTGACGAATTAAAGTGTTTTTCAGATTGTTGTATATTCGTATCAGGATTTGAAGCAATTTTTGATTACTTGCATCATTGTTTAAAAAAAATCGAAGCCAATACTGAAGTCTATTTAAGCACAAAAGAAATCATTGAAGCATAGAATTCTTTTTAACCATTTCAAACAACCCGAAATTTACTTATTTATTTATTTATTTTTTTTGAGCTCGGGAATACTTATTTTGACAATGGCTTCATCTGCATTTTTACGTCAGTTAACATTCGATTTACCAGAAATGAAATGAAATGAAATGAAATGGAGTTTAACGTCCTACTGTTCTGCTCCTAACCTGGGCTAATGAAGACGGGCATACGCCATACAGTGTGCTATGAGGGAAATTTTGCCCGGACAGCGGCACTACGGCCTACTCTTATATCGAATTCCAACTGCCAAGGGATCTTTTACGTGCACGCCAATGTGTACACGGGACCTCGGTTTTTCGTCCCATCCGAACGACTAGACAGCTTTCCTTGTCAGCCCCTCCGTCCTGTATCACTGACAAGGGAGAACCACGCCGGAAAATCTGGATGAACTTTCTCGGCCAATGCAGGGATCCAACACCCGACCTCCAGGCTAGCGAGCTAGCGTCTTACCCACTTAGCCACGTGATCCCAAACGTTGTATGCCAACTAACCAGAAATATTAACTGGATAACTTTGACTATATCCATTGTGACGTCATAATGACATGGCGTCATAGCTGTAACCATACTTTGGAACTAAGCTGCATTTAATATTATATCTAACTAAAGACTTGTATTTTTCCTGCGTATTATCAGGAAAATTATTATTTCAACTGTCAGGTTAGTTGTTAATATTACAAATTGAATATTTCAGACTTTTCTTTATATTTTTGATCCATTTTGGGAAAAAAATCATCACAACACTGAAAGATCTGTGAAACCAATATTCAAGGCAAGGCGCACAACGTTAATTGTATTAAAATTGTAACCGAATCGTTTATTTTACTGTATAATATATCTATATTCTATACTGTTATTTTATTGTGTAAAATATGTCTATATTATATGTTATTTTGAATATTTACAGTAGATATTATCAAATCATAAATAATGAGGACGTCTATAAGAGAAGAGATAATGTACCAGCGAAAAGGTAATTATCATTAATAATATAGATATCATTCAGGACCATCACGGAAATAACTTTAACACATAATGTGTGCTTTTCATGTCATCCGTGATTCGTCATGACCACTGACAAGGCAGGCGATACGTTTCAAGTCAGTAGCTTGAAGCGTATATATGGTATTAGTGTCAGTGGCCTGTGGCACGAAGTAACAGTATATTGTCGCATACATAATATATTATGTCAACGCTTGGGCGATATAATATATTATGTCAACGCTTGGAACTAGGATGGAGGTGACTAGGCATGAACAAAAAACAAGATGGCACCGATAACAATTGTAAAAGATTATATTGTTAATATTAGAAAATAGTAGGCCTATAATCAACCGTCACGTGTGAAATTAAAATTATATAAACCATTTCTGGGATACCTGTGTAAACTTTCTTTCAGCTTTCAGATAGGAACAGCTCGAGCCTAACCCTAACCCTAACCCTAACCCTGCCCTAGCGTCAACACAATATATTATGTCGCCCAAGCGTTGACATAATATATTATGTATGCGACAATATACTGTTACTTCGTGCCACAAGCCACTGACACTAATACCATATATACGCTTCAAGCTACTGACTTGAAACGTGCAGGGTGGACAAGGTGTGACGATCCAATGTGTAGTGTTATATAAATGAGATTATTTTTTTATTAAATGTTTAATTTACGTGCAATGCATATTGGTGTTGTTTTTATCTGTTTATGATGTATCAATAAAAATCTTTGAATGCATGGAATAAAATTAATTGAGTTTTAGCACCGATTACACGGGCTCTTTTATTTCTCTGATTAGGGTGGAAAATATACAACATCTATGTTATAAATTCATTTCTCAATTTCATTCTTCTTTTTTTTTAAAACTCGTTTTAGCCAATGAACTGTCGGAAATGATCCTTGATACTGTTTGTGCGGAATTAGAGGAAGAGCAAAATGCCAAAGCGCTTTTAGTTGAAATAGAGAATTATAATTCAATTATACAGGCAGAACAAGTTCCTGAAGATACTCTGGAAGTTCCAGAAGCTGTAAAAACAACAATAGTGTTAGAAAATGAAAATGACAAAACAGTATCAGAAATGCTGGACGATTTGGAAAGAGAATTAGAAGGAAGAGACGGGTCAACTACAGAAGGAAGAGAAGAGTCTGCTAGAGTAAAGTATGATGCCGATGTAATGAAAGATTCTTGTTTTGGCGTTGCCCGTGCAAAATTCAATGAAACACATAAACAACGATCAGTTTTGGTATCAAACATGATGGACGATTTGGAAGAAAGAAAAGAGTTAACTACAAAAGAAAGAGAAGAGACATCTAGAGTACAGAATGATGCTGACGCAATGAAATCTTCGTGTTTTGACGTTGCCCGTGCAAAATTCAGCGAAACACATAAACTACGAATAATTTTAGAAGATGATAAAATAATGAAAAAAGGAAAATGCATAGAAACTGAAGAGATTGGAGATAATATTATAGATGGGGGGTATTGTTGTCTGTTTGGGGGTTTCGGTGGGTACGACGAGGGAGTCGATTACAGATTGAAAAGGTTGAACCAGAAGATGCAGAGTGTCAAGCAAAACCAGATCCATTAAAGACATTTTACAATCTATTTAACTATAACTATGGAAGACCTGTTGATGGTAACCACAAATATACCCAGAATACAAAAAACGACAAGACAAAAGACGACAGTATAAACGGTAAATAATAATAAAGGTTTATTAAAGTTATAATATCCCAGGTAATATATAATCAAGCAGATATTACATTGATGATATATGAATCCATAAGATAAATATTTCCTTGAACTGTTTCATTTTAATATACACGTATTTGTAATGCCTTTGTATAATATTTATACATTTTATTTCATCCATTTTCAGAAAAAGTAACAAAATCCAGAAGATCAGTTCGCGTAAGACTGGTATCATTGTTCTGCTGTGGAAGAAAAGAGGACTAAAAGATTGTTATAGTGATTGTCAAAATGTGCAATAATTGTAGATTTAAACTTTTCATCAATGTGATTTTTGTATACATGTATTTTATATATAAACTCAAACGTGGTCTGTTTGTCTGTCCATAAATGTGTATTTTTTTCCAAACATGTTGGGAGTTTTATTTTGGTTTAAACAAGATTTTATTTCTATTATATCATGATTATTTACAATACTGATATTGTGGATCTGAAAACAAGCCATACATTATATAAATTCATCTACTTTATATATTGTATATGCCCACATATGTATACATGTCTATATAAACATAATGTCAGGTGTATACTATATTTTACAATTAGTAAAAAAAAAAGAAAAAGAAAACTATTTGAATTCATCTCTGATAAATTATGATATTGTGGATCTGAAAACAAGCCATACATTATATAAATTCATCTACTTTATATATTGTATATGCCCACATATGTATACATGTCTATATAAACATAATGTCAGGTGTATACTATATTTTACAATTAGTAAAAAAAAAAGAAAAAGAAAACTATTTGAATTCATCTCTGATAAATTATGATATATATATATATATATATATATATATATATATATATATATATATATATATATGTGTGTGTGTGTGTGGGGGGGGTGGGTGGGGGGTGGGGGGTGTTTGGGTGTGTGTGTGTGTGTGTGTGTCAGACGTTATAATATATTTTTAAAATAACAGAAAACAAAAAGTATTTGAATTCATCTTTAAAAAGTAAATATTAACCTGTATTGTATATGCACGCCCCTTTTGTAGTATCAGTATATATGCATTTATGTATATGTTTTAGGATCATTTTGTATATATCTTACTAGTTATTTATCAAATATAATGAAATAAAAATTATAACATTTTTTAAATGGCCCCTTTCATTCTTAAAGCGATATGGTTTATAAGAAATTTATCTTCAGTATATTGATAAATCAACAGCAACAATTATTGAATTGCCACGATCTTGGTATTTGTATACATTATTAAAATGACTCTTTTAAGCCTTTAAACAAAAGGAATTATTATACAGAGTCCAAATATGCGGCCCTTATTTGGAAAATTTATATTAAGGAATGATTGTAGTCTATTAAGACAACAGCATTGTCTTCCTGATATCGAGGGTCACGGTGGCTAATGGGTAAGACGCTGGCTCGCTAGCCTGGAGGTCGGGTGTTCGGTCGGTGATGCAGGACGGAGGCCTGGCAGGAACAGCTGTCTAGTCGTTCGGATGGGACGTACACGTAAAAGATCCCTTGACAGATGGAATTCGATATAAAAGTAGGCCGTAGTGCCGCTGTCCGGGCAAAATTTCCCTCATAGTACACTGTATGCCCGTCTTCATTAGCCCATTTCGGAACAAAACAGTAGGACGTTAAACTCCATTTCATTTCAGCATAATCAGAGACCGCCAATAAGGAAATTGTGTCTTCTCTATGAAATTTGATGCTTTACAATATATTTCGTACGCCTTCTTTAATACGCGGTTTAGTAGTTTTAAGAGTAAATGTCAACCTAATGATCCTGTAAGAAATTTTAAAAGAGGTATCCTTTAAAGTAAAGTTTATAGATGTCCTACAGTTTTGTTTTACTTTATATAAGCATTATAAAAAGTCTTGCTACATTAACTTTAGAATAAGTAGTGTTGTGATATACAATGGGAATACCGAAATAGCTTGGAGCTCTGTTTAGATACATCTTCCCGTTAAAAGCATTTTAATATTTTCAAGTCACAATAGGATTATCAACAATTAACCTACCGTGTATAAAAAAAAATTATAAACACGGACAATGAAATATGGGGGATGTAAACAGTAGACACTATATGTCCAACGAATCATACTTTACAGCGGTAATATTAAAGTTTGATTGCATACACATTTTTGAATCAAATCCACAACGCCATCAATGAGATGAATGTTTTAACTTTCAAACAAAACAAAGAAATTAACATGAATACATTAAAATTAAAACTAAAATTTTTTTACCTGCAAGCCAACGGGACCTCGGTTTGTACACGGGACAGAAACGGTCAGAGGACATTGTCCTTGAGAGACCGCCCCGAAAGGAATTACTGGAAAGTTAACCGGTGCTTATATACTAAGCCACAATGGCCCCGCACGAATATAGCCACGAGAACGTAGCTAAAAACGCTGAGAAATACTGATGTGTTTGTTTTTAGCTACAATTGGATGTCTTTAGTTTCATCTGAATTTCTTTATTAAAGATACATTATGGGAGATTCGATAACGAGTTGGCAGTTCTCACTATAATAATTAAAAACTAGATAACGTAAAGTCAATTTACTAAAAATTTCATTCAAATTGATCCACTATGAACTGAGAACTAAGCGAATGAAATTTCTGCCTAGCCTCGGTCATCATTACTAAAGTCAGTACGATAAACAGCATAGTCTCGATTATCCATTTAATCGTTTAATCGAGAAGGAAAGTTATGCAGTAAATCGGCTCACAATCCACTTAAGATCGCAGGCTAGCGATGCCATCTAGAGTTGATTATGGTCTGGATAAGTTAATTAATGTCTAATAAATAATTTAGATAACATTTCAGGCCTAAAGAAAGACCTGCAATAGACAGATTTAGCTCTTGCATAATGTATGTTTAATGCAAGTAACACCTTAAATATAAGTTAATTTTAAACCCATGGTACTTATTCTACATACCCGACTCAATGTACAATGTAGTGACAGAACGTTCGTTTATCATAAAAGTTAATCAACCAGTGTTTTTAACGTAATTGTTGTGTAACGGCCATTCATAATTATGATGCATTACTCATGCGCGAGCCATAAATGTTCTCTACTAGCGATTTTTCGCACATTTTGATTAGGGGCTGCACTCTACAAATATATGCCCGTTTTAAAATGTTGAGCATAGCCAGCTTACAACGTTTCGACTTAAAAGAAATGATTTGTATCCGTGTCAGGTAGGATTATATGCTTAATTGTAGTTGCGTGTGGCAGAAGTTGTAATAAATAACAATAATCAATTGTTTAGACCTGCAGCCAGAATTTCTAGCTACATGTTTCCCCAAACTACAATCTGCCACCATATTGAAATAGATGAACATATCTTTTAACAAACTTCGTTAGTTCCAAGCAAATGTTTTGCATAAACTCGATTTAGGGCCAGATGAAAATCGTGATAATTGTCACGTAAATACTATAATTATATTACCAATTCTGAAGTTGTCACAAAATTAAATATTGGGCGAAAATACCTAATGCCTTCGTCCTTGGCCAAGAATAATATTCTGGTTAAATGTTGATTTATCCAAAACATAAAGGACAAGGGAACGCATGGGATTTTGAAAACCCATTAACGTTAAAGGTACAGTGAGTTAACTCCCTTTATGGCAAATTCGCTAATTATTGAAAACAGTATTTAGTTTAAACAATTTATTAAATAAACTGAATAGGAGTTAACAGACAGTGGCCTATATAAGTTCTCAAAATATCGTGACGAAAATATTCATTCATTTTGTTTCACTCACTTCGTTCGTTTGACACTTTCCTCTCTGGTCGGATAAACTAGTGGTCAGGCGACAGATGGTATCTCCTGGTCAGATCTATTTATCTCGACGATCAGTGACTGAAATACTGCCAGAATGCATTTCCAGCAGTCTGTTTTTCAAAAATATCTGGGGGAGGCCACCCTTTGCTCGCTCCTTTGCTCCCTTAACCTTGGACTTTGCCCCAGCTTTTCTCCTCCGACCGCCGACGACTAGCGCCGCCACTGTTTGGGCAAAAAACACTCCATATCGTAATGCCGGTTGGTACTAATTATTAACACGTTAAACTCCATGATTACAATAATCACTCCCTTACAGTATTATTTATTTTCTGCCATAGCGCCGCCACTGTTTGGGCAAAACCTCCTCAATAGGGTAATGCTGGTTGGTACTAATTAGTAACACGTTAAACTCCATTATTACAATAATCACCCCCTTACAGTATTATTTTTTTTTGCCATATATCTATTTTAGTGAGAAAATTACATATTTTATTATAAATATGTGTTAGAAATTTAGACTCAAATCTTATCTGACCTAAAGATATACTAGTAGAAATATGGTTTTGAGAGAACTTATATAGGGCCGTGTCTGTTGCTCAATCTGATTCATTTTATTGAATCAAATATTTTTTTCGTACATTCGAACGACTAGGACTATCATTTCCATGCACTCTGTCCCGTACCACTGACAAGGGGATACCGGACCGGAATAATTTGCAAATCGCCAATATTTAATTTTCTGGCAACTTCAGAATTGATAGTATAACTATTATAGCATTATGGCGATTCTCATCAGGCGCTAAATCTAGTTTGTGCAAACATTTTTCTTGGAACTCTAGGGTTTGTGTTCCTGGTGTTAAAAGCCAAAGTTATTTTAAACTGTGTACTATCATAAGCGCTCACACGTAAAGATATCATATACAACACCGACCTGAGCAACCAACCAAACGTCAAACAGTTCTATCAAACGTGTGTCATAATACTTTAGCATGATGAAAATTCAAAAAGGGACGCAACTCGCCCCATCTCTCAATAATATAAACAACTAAATCTTATCTTATTAAAGTTATTCTCTAGAAAATTTTCTCTTCGGCCGTTACATTTATGTCGGACATACTTATATTTATTATTCTATAGTATTGTTGAGGTTGTAGAAAATTTGTAGTAATGGTGTACTTTCCGAAAAATATATACGCTTTTACTGCAAATTTTACTAGATGTTCCAATGGTGCCTCCCGTTTGAAGATATCACAGAAATGAAATGTGGTTTAACGTCCTACTGTTCCGAACTGGGCTAATGAAGAGGGCATACGCCATACAGTTTGCCCGGACAGCGGCCTACTGTTATATCGAATTCCAACTGTCAAGGGATCTTTTACGTGCACGCAAATGTGTACACGGGACCTCGGTTTTTCGTCCCCTCCGAACGTCTAGACAGCTGTCCTTGTCAGTCCCTCCGTCCTGCATCACTGGCAAGGGGAAATCTCGGCGGAAAATCTGGATGAACTTTCTCGGCCAATGCAGGGATCGAACACCCGACCTCCAGGCTAGCGAGCCAGCGCCTTACCCACTTAGCCACCGTGATCCCCTCTGATTATGCTGCTATCCATAGCAAATGACAACTCTAAATAATACAGTTTAAAATTTAACCCTGATAAGAGTAAATTACTTATGTTTCCTTCAAATGGTAAATCTATCACTTGTAAAGATCTATACATCGATGGTCAAAAGGTGCAGAATATTAATACTGAACCTCATCTAGGTAATATTTTATGTTGTAAATCAAATGATAATTTTTATGAGAAATGTGTTAGAAATTTTTTAACTAAAGTAAATGTAACTCTCAAGAATTTTAATTTTGTTCAGAGCTCTATAAAGTATAATTTGTTTAAGAAATACTGCATGGCTTTATATGGATGTCCTTTATGGGACATAACGCACAAGTCCATAGGGAGATTTTATTGTGCTTGGCGTAAGAGTGTCCGGAGGCCGCTCAATTCACCAAATCGCACCCATAATGCCTTACTACATTTAATTTGCAATGATTTTACAATAGAAGCTCAGCTTCATAAACGATGTATGAAATTTATCATTAGTATATTAAAAAGTAAAAATGAATGCACGCACATCTGTAATCTGCATGCTCTGCATGGAAGTAAATCCACTATTTGTAATAATATTAACTATATATGTTACAAATAAAATGAATGTAAATGATATACTAAATACGATTAATAAATGTGATACTGAACATAATAGTGTAAATGATGTATTGGTAGCTAATATAATAAGAGACTTTATTATATTTAGAGACACAAAACAAGACCCTAACATTGACGAAATCATTAATCATTTGTGTATTTCATTGTTATTTTTTTCCCTTTGAAAGTGTACAATTAAGTACGAATAAAGATATTATTATTATTAATGGACGATGTTTCGAGTAAATATGCAAATGATAAGTTTTCTTAAGATTGGCAGATAACTATGTCTATACTATTAACATAAGCTTATTTTTCTAACCTAGGCGTCTTGTCCGCACGGCTCCATATTTTGAGCTGAAACTGCGGCCCCAGATTGGACCATTTCTTCATCATCGTGCGTCCTGTGAAATCTTTGACTTCGCTTTTTTAAATATGCCTATTAGACTGTTATAAATTATCAAGAGTAGAGTTTGCAGATATGCTTAGTTACCACAGTTGCAAAGTATTCTGCATTGTTAAATTTACATGCAAAGTTACATTCATGACGTACTTAAGATAATCAACCGTATAGGTTGGGTACCTAAGGCAGTATCTACACTTTTGGCCAAAATACGTTTTTGGTTTCGTTGTAATCAGTATGCTCTATTACAAGTAAAAATATAATTCCTGTATCTCAATCAGGTAAAGACATATACAGTGTCGATTGGGGGCAAGTACACATGTAAATGTAAATTATCCCGGTATAACTCCTTGATACATCTATGAAAACCCAGAACGAGATTTTGGCAGTAAATGTTGATTGCCCTGGTATAACTAAAGCAGTAAGTGTAGATAATGCCATTCTGCTTGGTACATGTTATGTATGATAACCTAAGACGAGGTTTTGTCTGTAAATGTAAATTGCCCTGGTATAACTACAGAGAAAAACAGTAATTATTTCAAAGGTTTGGACTCAATGTGGAAATGTCTAGAACAATATTTATGCTTAAATATGCAGTTTGTAAACTATCCGTTCATCACAGAAACAATTAAAGAGTATATGTAGATACTGCTTTTCACCTTGGTTTTACAATGGACACCGGAAATGGTCCAGAGTCATATTATGAAAATCGACAAATTATATCAAAAGAAAACCAAAATATTTCCTTACATTCAAAAAGTTGCAGTATTTTATTGAAAACTATGAGTGCAGGAAAGTGACAAACTCTGAAGTCGATTTTCTCAAAATTACTATTTTGCAGATACTGCCTTTCTCTTTTGTTGGGCAGTATTTATTCCCAATTGTACTTCAGTCCCTAATTCACCCCAAATCCTACCTGTGTCCAGTTTTGAATATCAGTCACTATATAGCCAGGAGTTGCTTCCAAAATTCCGTTCTGAACATCAACATAGTTTAGTTCACAAGTTCCATTTTGAATATTATAATTAAAAGACTTACAGGCTGATCTCCTCAAACAATTCTGTCCACAAGTCATAAAAGTTACCGCCAGATATTGTACAATAATATGATTAACTAATCTTAATCCTTGATAAGTATTATTTATAAGATTATCTGTAGATGTGCACATATTTAGTCCTGTAATGCAAATAAATAAAGACGACCCTATGAAGATGAGAAACTTCAGCATTTTGATAGAAGGGATGTAATAAAGTATCTGGTCACGAAATGATGTTTCTCCTGCATTAACCATACTTTATCTGTATACATTTATTGATTATATATTCTACATATATACAACATAGAGGAGCGGTCTGTTTTTATCGATTCAAAAATATCAATCTGAAAAAAATACTTTCGATGGCCTTCACTACTTAAATGAAATTGGGTTTAACGTCCTACTGTTCTGCTCCTACTGGGCTAATAAAGACGGGTCCACTACTTAGAGATCTGGGATCGGTTGCTCAAAGCTCCGTTAACTTTTAACGACTCACTAACATGAAGTTAATGGATCGTTATCTTTAAAGGAGAGAAGGTCTGTTGCGGGAAGTCCTGGCTAAGTGGGTAAGACGCTAGCTCGCTAGCCTGGAGGTCGGGTGTTCGATCCCTGCATTGGCCGAGAAAGTTCATCCAGATTTTCCGGCGTGGTTCTTCCTTGTCAGTGATGCAGGACGGAGGGGCTGACAAGGAAAGCTGTCTAGTCGTTCGGATGGGACGAAAAACCGAGGTCCCGTGTACACATTGGCGTGCACGTAAAAGATCCCTTGGCAGTTGGAATTCGATATAAGAGTAGGCCATAGTGCCGCTGTCCGGGCAAAATTTCCCTCATAGCACACTGTATGGCGTATGCCCGTCTTCATTAGCCCAGGTTAGGAGCAGAACAGTAGGACGTTAAACTCCATTTCATTTCATTTCATTTTTTGCTGGAAGTCCCGTTAACTTTAACATGTCGTTAACTTGCCGTTGTATTAAACGGAGTTGTTGGGTTCTATTATCTGTTTAACGATGGTATTAGTCGGCTGTCAGTCGAAGTATACTCTTAGCAAAAAGTCATAGATTACCAGTGTAATTTTCTATAGAACGTTCTAGTGGGTTGGGCGATGGGGGTGGGGGGCTATTCCATTTTCTATAGGATGAAATACTATAGTATTCTACAGAGGGGTTTGTAGGAAAGAATGACCCCAAATATTCTCCAGTTTCTGTAGTGAAAATCCCATAATTTTTCCTACAGATTTATGCTTAAATTTCTACTAAAGGAAAATATAGAGTATTGTACAAGGGCAATTCTTGTGTATTTTCTGGAATCTTCGTTGTTGATTAAATGAAGACAAGACTGTTGATGGCTGTTAATATTTCTCTATATTCTTTTGGTAAACAATTAATCAACATAAATTACAGCAGACAATTAATATAACAATTAATGGTTCAATGCTTAATAGTAAATAAGCTCCAATGTGGATATGGGAATTGACATAAATTTATGTCTCCAAATATCCAAATAGAGCTAAATAAGGTCTGTCCTTAGGTATGTGATCTGAAGTTGATCTCCTTGTGACAGGTTTCTAGAAAGCCCCCTCTAATTCTGTTATTTGGGTCTATATATCCCCATGCATCCTATAAATCTATCCTCTATACAAACAACAATACGTTAATTATAATTTATAAGCTCAATTTAAAGTGTAAAACAAAGAATACTGGAGACAGGTGATGAAAGAAATATATAAGACAATATGAAATAGATATAAATGGGAGGGTAATTAAGGTGGATAAAGATCCATTAAAATATAGTTTACTGAATTGAGTAATACTGTGCGGATTAGCACGACGTATTAAACATTTCCTATGTAATTCACCCTACTACAGTATTCTATAGTATTTGTTATAGTGTTTTCTGTAGTAAATTCTACAGTTATCTTTTTGTCTTAATCAAGTTTTGTGAACAGACTACACAGTTATCCCACTGTCTTCAATTTCTTGTTAATACTAAGTTCTATGAAGTTGTTATACATATGTACATTGAATTTAAAAATTTAAAATTCAGCCAATAAGCAAACAGTCTTCTCTTGGATTAAATTTAATCAGTCCGTTAGCTAACGGATAATGAAATTAACTTTCCAGCAACAGAAATTTAACGGACCGTTAACAAACGACACGTTAGCAAGATAACGATCCGTTAGAGTTTAACGGATCGTTAAAATTACTTTTGCTTTGATTCGTTTTTTATCGCTACGAATTTCTACCTACAGTTCCGCGTGCCAGACAATAACTCGACCCAAATTTGAACTAAGAAAACGAAACGAAATTGGATTTGTTTTAATCAGATACTTTACAAAATAAAATGGATTTAACGTCCTACTATTCTGAACAAATTTGGACAATGAAGACGGACATAGGTCATGTAGTGTACCGTGTGAAAATTTTGTCCAGATAGCTGTGATCCTGTCAACTCTTCATCGAATTCCAACCAACTTTCATGGGATCTTTTAGGTGACTGTCAGTGTATACACGGAACCTCCGTTTTTATACCACTCCGAAGGACTAGACGTGTGGTTTTTGCCAGGCCATCCACCCTGCATCACGGACAGGGGAATACCAGGCAGGAATATCCCGAGTAACTTCCCTGGACCATAAGTGAGACTGAACCCGATAAGAGCTGTGTTGATATAGTGACAGTAACTCAGATGATAACAACATTTTATCACCCAATAATACATTCTACGGTAGATATCGATTGTGTGATAAATTTCATTATCTACTGCGATATCTCCTTAGGATATGTATTTGATTGGTCAATTAAAAAGGAACTACTTTTTTTTTACTTTCAAAGAACAATTCATTTTAAAAATAACTTCTTTTTATATTAAAAAGCAACTATTTTTTATTTAAATGGCATTGATGGAAATTGGTATATTTAACCTTGGTATATCTAAACGGTTTTTAAAATCGGATAATATACTATTCAAAAAAAGTAGGGGATATTTGATTTTGGGGGCATAATACTAAAATATGCAAATGACTACGAAAAAAGTCACTATAGAACCTAACAGAAGAAACATTTCCAGTTACATGTGACGCCCAAACGCACCAATAGCTACCGCATGGAATGCAGGTGATGCTTGGGATCATCATGGGGGTCCAACCCAAGATTTGCACGACTCTGACTTTGAATGTTACAGTCATTGTGGCATTGAATTCCAGGGTGGAAACATCAGTTTAATTGTTTTAGTGACCAGAAAACAAATTTTGATATGCGTCGGCTTACCCAAAATGAAAGGTTACGTGCCCTTGGCATGCTACAGATCGGCACAACACAGGCGGTTGTGGCGCGGACGATGAATGTTTCTCAGTCTGTCATAAGCAGGCTATGGTCCAGATACCGTGATACACAATCTGTACAGGACAGACCACGCTCAGGTCGACCAAGGGCGACAACTCAAGCCCAGGATCGATTTATCCGTACCTTGGCCTTGAGAAATCGTGTCATCACAGCAAATCAGATCAGCGCTCGTCTTCAAACAGACACTGGTGTGAGAGTGAGTGGCCAGACGATTCGGAATCGACTGCATAGGGGTCACCTTCGCACCCGACGTCCTCGCGTGATCCCTTGTTTGAGAGATCATCACATTCAGGCAAGACGTCGTTGGTGTAGGGATCGTCAACACTGGGATCGACGCTGGAGCAATGTGATGTTTTCAGATGAGTCAAGGTTCGCTGTTGATTTTTTGGACAGACGTAGGAGGGTGTGGCGTCGTCGAAACGAGCGCTTCCAAGACGTTAACGTCATCAGACATGATCGATTTGGGGGTGGTTCTGTTATGGTGTGGGGAGGCATCACTGTTGCTGGAAGAACGGCTTTACATGTTGTTGCAGGGCGTGTTACAGGCCAGTACTACCGGGACAACATCTTGGCAGTCCATGTTGTGCCGTTCGCACGACGTCATGGCCGCCGTTTCATCTTCCAGGATGACAACGCAAGATGTCACAGGGCCAGGATCGTTACAGGTTACCTCCAACAACAGAACATCACCACATTACCTTGGCCAGCACTGAGTCCCGACCTCTCCCCCATCGAGCATGTCTGGGACATGCTTGGACAGAGGTTACGTCAACGTCAACAACGTCCTGCCAATGTCCAAGAACTTGCTGCTGCGTTGCAACAGGAATGGGACAATCTGGACCAAAATGACCTTAGACGTCTCATTAGGAGTATGCCACGTCGGATCAATGCTTGTTTGGCAAACAGAGGAGGATTTACCCGTTACTGACTTGGTTGTGATGCTGTTTGACCCCGGGTATCATTTTACCCTTATAATGGTCAGTCTGTGCCTTACTTAGTCTAACGATCATTTGGAATAAATCGATGAATGTGAACTTCATTTCATTTTGTCATTTGTTTCTTCGTCAGTTTCATTAGGTGACTTTAATAACACTTAAAAATCAAATATCCCCTACTTTTTTTGAATAGTATAATTGTGACCTCTAGAGGGTCCACAAGCTAAAAGCGCGATTTTTCGTACAATCAGGGGCCATAATCCAGGAAGTTACAGTCTGATATGCGCAAATAGCGAAAGGAACCGAGATCTTTGGGACATAATGATATATTTTAAGTTTAATCAAAATCTGATAAAAATTGTGACTTCTAGAGGGTCCACAACCTCGGTATAAATATACCCTTAAAAAAATAGGGGATATTCAGAAACAATACAAAACTGCGGAAATGCACTGCTGTTTTTATTAGAGGTAACCAGTTTATGTTAATAACAGGCCAATTGCCTACACATGAACATAAACAGTTCATATGGGAAGTTATCTGGCGGCCCCATTTCACTCGCAAAGAGATACATCGTCAAAAGAAAAAATGGACGTTTTTGATTTTTGTCTTTGCTACACCAATCCTCAGACATTCAGCAATTCGTCGTGGCATGCCCCTAATCAACCATCCACACACGATTTGGGACAATCTGACCCACTCCTCTTGAAGTGCCACGGCCAATTCTTGCAGTGTTGTCGGTTGACGTTGACGTCGACGAACACGTCTCCCGATCAAATTAAGCGTAACACACTAAAGCAAAGATACGCTAAACAGTAAATCTTATGCAAGAACCGATAGGAAAGCAAACATGGGTAGATAACCAACACGCGGCAGTTTTCATCAGCCATTCCTTGATTAAGTGTCAAATTTGACAATGAACCCCTCCCACGTGTATGGCGGTATTGCGTGTCGCATGTGCAGCTCAGTGGTTCTGTTGGGGCGATAAGTTCTTCATCTGTGAACATACTCTCAAAGCATGTCAAGTGTCCATGACTATTTATCATACCACAACCTGCATAGGTATTTGCATTTCAATATCCCCTACTTTTTTGAAAGAGTATATTACATACTCTTACACTATTTGTGTACAAGGAGCGGCCATATTGTCAGGAAGTTTCGGTCTGATTTTCACGAAATTCGAATTCAACCGTTATTAGGATGTAACGGTGATACATATAAACGTTGTTTAAAATCGGATAATTCAGGAGGTTACAATCCGATATGCGCAAATATCGAAAGAAAATGAAGTGAAATGAAATGGGGATTAACGTCCTACTGTTCTGCTCCGAACTGGGCTAATGAAGACGGAATATCGAAAGGAACCACGATCTTTGTGTTATAAACATGCCTTTCAAGTTTCATCAAAATCAGATGAAAATTGTGACCTCTAGAGTATCCCCAAGCTGGAAATACGAATACGAAAACAATATACAAGAAAACCTGTAACCTATATTAATAATCCAAGCGGGTCATTTTTGAAGAAACATCAATAAGAATTAAGAAAATCAATGAAATCACCGTTCGAATATTGGTCAATAACACCGAACATCATAACTACGGCACGGATGGGGGTCACAAAATAAATGTTTGTCTATTATTTAATCTCTTGTATATTGATATTTAAATTATTTGAAAGGAGCTACTTCAGATCGGAAATATATAGCCCTACCATTAATAATCGCAAACATTTATACAGCAATTTTGAATTTCAACCATTGTTGATCCCACTGGAGGCCATCCCTCAAGTACAAAGAGACGGATTAATATAAGCTTCATAGCTTGTTTCCGAATCCAAATAAATTATTATGTATTGTTAATATATCATTATATGTTAAATAAATACTGTTTAAATCAAGTACAAACTCTCTACCCGGTTACAAGTAGCAGTGGGTGTGCGATGCTAAGTACGCTTACTCTTTGTGAAACACCTGATGCAACTTCTGATTTATTTGGAAAGTTTGATATCTTACAATTTCTGTTGTTCTTTTGTATTAAATGGTGTCGGATTCTGAAATCAAACTACAAACTATGGCTCAAGATAATTTTAAATAGACATGGGTGTCGTGCACGATGTCAGGTGTACTTTCTCTCTCTGGTATCACTTATCCGTGAAGTTCACAACTCCTGTTGTGTGGTAATTATGCATGGACAAAAATGCATTGAGGTGAGTTATGACGTCCAACGTTTTGGGTAATTTTCATTGACAAATGCATTCTTAGTCTCTTCTTGCCTTCTTCCCGTCTTCATTAGCCCAGTTCGGGGCAGAACAGTAGGACATTAAACCCCATTTCATTTCATTTCTTCTTGCCTTCCATATTTGTGTATACTTGGTTGGTTGTGAATAGGCGTTAAAACCAGTTGAACAAATTTATTTGTTCTATTCAAGGCTATAACGATTTACCATAGTTTATTCTGTGTTATTTGTTCATGTCGTAACCAAGAAATACAGCCACGGAGAAGGAAATAATGTTGATCAAAAGGCCAGGCTTTGTAAACTTTGTCGTCTTATGTCCTACTTAATGTTTACATTTTGTTTCATTTATCCTTATAATAACTCTCAAAATAATTTCTAGATTTACATAAATATAGTATATTTCCATTAAAACTGGCGTCACCAGTGGCATATTGTTACCTTCAATGGCTTAACAAAATGCGAATATACCGTTGTTACAGCAAAGGTTATTATTTACCATGGCTTGATGAAATTAGGTTATTTCAGTGATCGGGTCGAGACGTCTATCAGAACCCGCGCACATGGACAGGGACTCTTGCAGGAGCATACCATCACGACCATTATTCAGTGCAGATTTAAACCATATTGAGCATTTGTTGTAGATGTTGCAAAGAAGACTTGATTAGGCGCGACCACGGGCAACAAATTTGAAAGGTCTTCAGACTGATATCGTGCAGACCTTCAGGTCTGGACATTAACAATATAATTCAGGAGTCTGACACAGACTTTTTGTCTGTTCCCCGATCTCAAATTGGTGGCTCTAATTCTGTGCGCAAGTCATTAAATTGCGGGTTACGCAAGGATCAATGTGTGGGTCGATTTTGTTTACACTCTGCACTAAGCCACTAGGCTGTACCATCAGTACGCCAGGCATTCTATATCACTTGTATCCTGATGACAGTTGTCTGATAAATCTCTCTCGACAATCAGCATCTTAATCTTAACGAGGTGCAGCGATGCTTTACTTCTTTGAAGGCATGGGTGACCAACTTGTTGAAAATGAAAGACGACAAAACAGAATCTATGACCACCGGTCCCTTAAAAAAAAACATCGGCAGAAAGTGGAGGGTGGCGGTCTAAACTTTGATCAAATTAAAATATGTAATAAAGTCATGAAAAATGGGCGGACAGGACCATATTTGATCATTTAAAAATACTCTAATATTGCTAAAAAGATGCAAAAAATATGTTTAGTTAATGGTATGTTGCCGTCGGATGCAGACACAATATAAGTTGCCAAGTAACACACACACACTTTATATACAGTATTTATATAAAACAATTATTATAAATCTATCAAAAAACTCTTCTATTTGCTTTTTGTTTTCTCCCTTTATTAAATACAGGAAAAGCATATAATATTTACATTTATATACAAATGATACAATTTTTATAATTTTTTAAGCACAATGTCGTTTGGAATCAAGCTCTTTTAGATGGTTTTGTTAGCACTAGTATTTCTACAGGTTTACAAAGTTCTATGTGTTCAGGTCTTTTCTGTGTTTTTCTGCCTGGAATAGCTGCCACTTTCATCACAAGACTAATTTCAACTGGGCAAGATTCTACAAATAATTTAAACCATACATTTAACAAAAGTTCGAAGAATTTAAAGACTACATAGAAGATTTTTCATTAGCCAGCAACTAATTTAAAAAGAAAACAAGCCAACAGTGAGACTGATGTCCTCCCCCGAAATCCCAAAATAAGTAGATGACACATATTAATTGCCTGTAATAGCACATTTATTTTTTTCAAAAGTATCAAGCAATCAAACTGATTATGAACTATACACTAAGTTTCATCACTCTCTATCAGATAGAATCAAAGTTATCTTGTCCCAAGCTTAGCTCTGTGTAGCTTTAGCTCGAAATGTTTATAATTGTACTCAGTCAAGACATTCACCTAATGTCATGAACATCTACATCAAGTTTAAACATTCTACCTCAATTAAAAGCAGAGTTGTTCTGTTCCAAAGCAGACAATGCTCATTATCGAACTTAGTCAAGGTATTGATGTAATAAAACTATAATATACACCAAATTTCATCACTCTCACTTAATTAGAACTTAAGTTATCGTGTCCCAAGGATCAACCAATCAAATTGCTTATCTCTGCTTACCCTAAGCAAAAAATGCTCATCTTCGAACTCCATCAAGGCATTGACCTAATAAACACCTACACCAAATTTTAACGTTCTAGCTCAATTAGAAGGAGAGTTATTGTGTTCCAAAATCTCGACCAATCAAATTGCTTATTGCTCTGCTTACCCCGAGCAGAAAATGCTCATTATCAAACTTAGTCAAGGTATTGATGTAATAAAACTATACACCAAATTTCATCACTCTCACTTAATTAGAACTTAAGTTATCGTGTCCCAAAGCATCAACCAATCAAATTGCTTATCTCTGCTTACCCTAAGCAGAAAATGTTCATCTTAGAACTCCATCAAGGCACTGACCTAATAAACACCTACACCAAGTGTGACGGACAGACCTTTTAGTCCCCTGCTTTTTTTCGAAAGGCTGGGAACAAATATGTACCAGTATTAATAGTAATCAGAAAAGCATTGTCTGTCTGTCCCTATAATTACCCAGTAAATCCAACCCCCTTACAGTGTTACAGGCCAAGATAAACTTCCAAACGAATAAATCTGTATCAACAAAATTCTATAGTGTACATTCTTACATCATTCTTATTCACAGAACTCTATTTCTTGTGGGAAGAATGTTTTTTTTTTTTCACAATCCATACTTTCCGCTAACATGAGGTTAAATATTCATACACTTATATCTGAATGTTCACCTCAAGTTTTACTTAAATATGAAAAAATGTTGTAAAATAAGCCTCAAAATGAAGACCTTTCATACTAAGATCTACATCATAGATTAAAATGTTATTGTATAACTTACCAGACCAGAGAGCATGTGATAATATAACTTGTGTTGTTAGTCTGTGTCTAAGAGGTGATAATTTTCTCCAGTGAGATAAACAAGGTATAATTAATTGTTGTTGTTGATCAGGATATTTAACCTGGTATGAATAAAATATATTTCAGAGGGTGGGGGAAATGGGATGTAACATCCACAAACTAGAAGATTTATATTTTAAAAAATCACATATAGCAATGGCAATAACCCAGAGTACACAAAGAAACCCCACATGGTTAGACAAGTGACCATACTCCCTGTCTTGTACAATCCTAGCGAGAGAGAGAGAGAGAGAAATGGAGTTTAACGTCCACTCGATACAAACTAGGTCATTTCGGGACTAACATGATTTAATTTTATTTCAATAATTCGCTTGCGCGTAGGGGTCTTTAGCAGTGGGAGGAAACCGGAGGACCCGGAGAAAACCCACAAGGTTGGACAGGCGACCCTACTCCTTGTCACGTACAACCGGGGATTCGAAACCATGCCAGTTGACTCAATGACAGGCTTTATGATACAGCGTGCATGTCCTTACCATTCGGCCATCCAACCCCCTACAATCCTAGCATTGACACCACAACACATGACTCAGTGACAGACCTATTAATTATAAAATGCTTGCATGGGTTCTTAAAGAGAAAAAGGTTGCCTTCCTGGTTTTTTGGGGGACCTAATGGTTAACTGGCCATGAAATTGAACAGAGGATAAATTCTGCTGTCAGTTAATTTGGACAGCTTATATTAGGTGAATATTTTAAAAAAAATAAAAAATAAAAAAGAATAAATATAATTAAATAGCTTAAATGTGCAAAAATGGGGGAAAATGGGCTTAATAAATGAGAAATTGAGTAGTCACTAAGATATCAGATTTGGAGAATTATACTTGTGTACTTTTGACTTCAGAAAATAAAATATATTTTAATTGCCCTACCTGTATTAAAACATCTCTGGAATTTTCTACATTTTCTATTGTAGCATCAAAAGGTATTCCTGCTGTCAATCCAGCTGAAAACTTAACAGAACTGTCGAGACAGGTGACAGGTTCGTGTATGGTGACAGTAGCTTTACGAACTTGTTTATTGATAGGAAAACTGGTTGGACTGATTAACTCTAGTGATGTTTGAGTAACATGTCTTATAATGTTGAGTTTGGAAGGTTCAAGATTACCCAATGGTGCTATAAGATGTGAGGTAAATTCATCAGGCATTACATTACATGATTCTAAAAACCTAAAATAATAAACAGTTAGAGATACGATGTTACATTTATTTATTTACACGTTCAACCAAAGGAGAATATAACATAAAATGTTATTACCGGTACTATAAGACAAAAAATTAATATGAACCAAAGGGTGTGGGCACAATGTGTATTGAAGTTAATGTGAAATGAAATGAAATGAAATGGAGTTTAACGTCCTACTGTTCTGCTCCTAACCTGGGCTAATGAAGACGGGCATATGCCATACAGTGTACTATGAGGGAAATTTTGTCCAGATAGCACCACTACGGCCTGCTCTTATATCGATTTCCAACTGCCAAGGGATCTTTTACGTGCACGCCAATGTGTACACGGGACCTCGGTTTTTCGTCCCATCCGAACGACTAGACAGCTTTCCTTGTCAGCCCCTCCGTCCTGCATCACTGACAAGGGAGAACCACGCCGGAAAATCTGGATGAACTTTCTCGGCCAATGCAGGGATCGAACACCCGACCTCCAGGCTAGCGAGCTAGCGTCTTACCCACTTAGCCACGTGATCCCCCGAAGTTAATGTGAAGGGTTCAAGGGAAGGGTGTTGACACAAAGAGTAGGCAGTAGCGCATCTGCCCGGGCAAAATTTCCCTCATAGCACACTGTATCACTGACAAGGGGAAACCACGCCGGAAAATCTGGATGAACTTTCTCGGCCAATGCAGGGATCGAACACCCGACCTCCAGGCAAGCAAGCCAGCATCTCACCCACTTAGCCACGTGATCCCCACAAAACATACAGATATTAATATGAACCAAAGGGTTTTGGCACAAAGCATACTGATATTAATGCGAACTAAAGGGTTTCAGCACAAAACATACTGATATTAAAGTCATAGATCACATTAACTTCTGGTTTTACAGAACCAAGATTCTGTGACCTTGAGTAGGCAATTTCTTCTAAATTTATTGGTTATTAATAGAAACCAGCGGTTGCCAGGCAAGATACGCCCACATTTTGCAAGAGATGGATAAAGAACAAGCCATGGTGTAAAATAAGGTTAAATTCTCGTAGCACCACCACTTTTGTTGCGATAATAATTGAATTATAATTAAAATTCTATCATCACATCAACATCAAAACTCAAATTCTATTTTCGTACTTTCGAAGCACAGATTTTTCATTTCGAAGCACATTCGTGCTCCAAGGCACGTTATTTTAGGCCCTGTGACAAGCTAAAAAAAGGGATTTTTTGTACAATCAGGGGCCATAATCCAGGGAAGTTATAGTCTGAAATGTGTGAATATCGAAAGGGTCTGAGATATTGGGATATAAAGATATCATCAAAATCTGATAAAAATTGTGACTTCTAGCGGGTCCACAACCTTGGTATTACATACTTTTACACTATTTGCATACAAAGAGCAGCCATTTTGTAACGGAAACTTAATCGTTTTTTAAAATTGGATACAAATCATACCATCAGGGGCCATAATTCAGGAAGTTAGGGTCCAATATGCGCAAATATCGAAAGGAACCAAGTTATTTGGATTATACATGTTAAATTTCATCAAATCAGATGAGTCTCCACAAGCTAAAAACATGATTTTTCGAACAATCAGGGGACATAATCCATGAAGTTATGGTCTGATATATGCCAATATCGAAAGGAACTGAGATCTTTGGGAGATAGACCTATACTTCAAGTTTCGTCAAAATCGGATAAAAATTGTGACCTGTAGAGTGTCCACAAACAAATTGTGGACGGACTTCCAGACGGACAGGGGCGACGACAATCTACATTCACATGAAAATGTGGGCATATAAAAATAACAGATTAAATAAATGGTGTGCACACATCCATGCGAAAGTGGACATGATTTGAGTCTGATTACAAATTATCCAGCAGCCCTCTTAAATAAAGTACTTACTTTTGTAAGTGTTGAAGATAATTAATGTAAGTTTCTGCTGTACGAAGTTGTTCAGCTAACGAACCATGGGTTATAACAGATTGTAATTGTAAAGTCAAGGCCTGTAACTCTGTCTGTCTTATTAATACTAATTCTTTATTACCAATACCCAGAAATAATGTCTGTAAAGTTGTTGTTAACTTTAAAACCTACAAAAAAGTTTTTTAAGTGTATTGTTTTATGTGTAAGGAAATTTTTAGCTAAACTAACTTTTCAAACAAATATAAAATATTCTTCAGTGGTGCTGAAAAACAAAAATTTATCTACAGATTGGTAATATTGATACAGATTGTTCTGATTCACCAGTGTTGGGATTTCAAAATTTTTCTTGTCAGACATTTTTACCGATAATAAAGGGGCATGACGCTTATCCTTATTTAAGCAGGTGGTTTCAGACTACAACCAAAAATCATATGTCAACAAAATATTCAAATTCGTATCTAATAAAAAAATAGGTGTGTAATATATTCAAACAGCTAACACATGTTTTAAATGAATATACTTTATATATTTGTACTGAGTTAGTTTCTACAATAAACATGTAAGACCGCAGAACGCAAACCACATGGTATACCTTTTCTATGATTGGTCATTAGACAGGAAGTAGTATTATGTTAGAAAGATCAAAAGTCATTATAACCATAATGTACTCTTTGTACTTATTTCAATACTATAACGTAATCAAGTATATGTAACCAAAGATTAATACATAACAAGGTGCAACTCGTTATTTTTCATATTTAATTCCCAACGGTATTCATATTTATATCAATAATATTCCTACAAAATTACGTGTAATATGATAGAATAAAAGCATGCCAACTACTGTCGACCCATACCTGTTTCAAATTACTCCAAAATTACCAAATTTTTCGTGGTATAAGTCGATACATTTATAGCAGAAGTCTGGCATTTGTCTTATACCCTGTTTTGACTTATATACGGAAGGTAAAAAAAATATTTTTGGCAGTAACCGTTGCTCTACCACAATTATCTAAAATATTCTAAACAAAGCTTACCTTATCTAATGGAGCTATAACATTAGCTGATAAAGTCATTTTACCACTCGTTCTTTTAATCTCACTCATTAACTACAAACAAAATATATAACATATTAAATTCTTCACTGGAATTTTCTTTATTTCACAGCACACAATGCATATCTTGAGATAACAACAATGTACAGTTCACCATTATAAACCGATCAAGCAATAAAGATTTTTTTTAAAATTATGTTGTGATAAAGGATTTGATCAAAAACTTAAAATTAATTAGTATTAAAGACATTCTGCTACTTTTTACTAATCCAGTGTTATTACCTTACATCTAAAATAAATGAAATTGGGTTTAACGTCCTACTGTTCTGCTCGGAACTGGGCTAATGAAGACGGGCATATGCCATACAGGGAAATTTTGTCGAGATAGCACCACTACGGCCTGCTCTTATATCGAATTCCAACTGTCAAGGGATCTTTAACGTGCACACCAATGTGAACACGGGACCCCAGGTTTTGCATCCCATCTGATCGACTAGACAGCTGCCTTGTCAGGCCATCCGTCCTGCATCACTGACAAGGGGGAACCACGCCGGAAAATCTGGATGAACTTTATCGGCCAATTCAGGGATCAAACACCCGATCTCCAGGCTAGCGAGCCAGTGTCTTACCCACTTAGTCCCTGCGACCGCCCCATCTAAAAGAAATATCTACTATTGGTTACCTTGGTTATAAGTAATTGTGTATGTAAAAACATACTGGTACATTCAGCTACATGTGACGTAGACTTGTCTAACTTCTTCATTTGATCCAAATCTCTACAAAATACACAAACATTAAATAAAATACACTTCACATTTCCTAACTGAGAACAAAGACTAACATTATATAACTTCCATTCAATGGCTTTTACTTGATGTTAAAGTGCATTCCTGTGTACAAATTTTGTGATTTGATGGTATATTTGGACTAAAAACATATTCAAAGTAACCAATCTGTCAAAAATTTGCTTCAATTCCCTCTCAAAACTTTGTATTCGCCGGGGATACCTATAGTTATAAGTAAGCTGTTGTTACACGCAATGTCTGTCAACTTAGCTTCATTGGGGGGGGGGGGGGTCCATTTTTCAGAATATATTTATCATTTACTTACTGTCCATTTACCATACATATTGAGGCCTTAGAAATTCTTAATTATTTCTGTCAACTTCTTTTATTTGCAGAGTCTTTTGTACATTGACACCCCTCAATGTTCCCAAAACCACCTAACCATTTGATCAAGAAATAACAACCGCTCCCTCACGTAAGCTGGCACACAATAAGCTGGCAGATAACAATCGGGTAACAAGTTAGTGATACCCTGACAATTTTGCCCAGTACTTCCCCCATGGGAGTTTTTTGGGTAATCCAGTATTTTTCTAGTAAGATTGGGTGTCTATACTTTCCATATATACCAATTTTGACATACTTTTATTGGAAAGAACCACCTGATAAATACTTTTCTGGGAAAGTATCTTTTATTAATTCTCTGATTAAGGTTACGGGCAATCAGTTTAATTTCGTACTGCATCTATGTTATGTTCACATAGTCAATCTCAATAACTTCATGCCATATATTCGTTTGCATTATGGTCAACTACAATAACCAAATGCCACATGTATAATCATATTTGTACAAAATAACCTCATGACACATTTATATTGACAAATGGTCAATCAGGGCCCTCACAAACCTATGTAGATCCCCAGGGTAAAAGTTTCAGTGATGCCGTTGACCCCCAACCCCATAACTGCTTTGTTCAGGCCTCAGTTGACTTTTATGATTAAAGAAATTTTAGAATACAATTTTTATACTTTTAACACTTTATCAAAATAACTATTTATTAAATCGACTTATAAGTAAAATGTTTATGTTTTTTTCCCCTTCAACCCTCCATTTGCTTGAAAAACCCTATATCTTGGAAAAATAATAATTCTACCCACTCTATTTATTGAAATATGAGCTGCTTTGCACAGGTTATGGGGAAGCGAAGGCTGGTGATTTGCTATCTCAGACTCCAAGGAGGCTAGTCCATAAATATTCTGATATGCACTTAGATAATTTGCCCCCCCCCCCCAAGACGTGTCACATGCCCCTTTCAACCTTCCCCTAAGTGAGGGCCCTGTGGTCAATTGAAATAATCATATATATTGACATATGGTCAAGTGAAATAATTTTATGTCACATTTATGTCAATTATAATAATTTTGTCACTCTCATTCAAAAGTAAATTTGATTGAAATATAATAAAGTAATCAATGATTAGTACACACCTGACTGTAGCTTCTAATAGTTGTTGTGTCGACTGTGAGTCAAGACGATCTAGATTATCCAGCTGTGATACACACTGTGTAAGAAGACTGGATAAATTATCTTTACAACCATCTACGTTTATTTCTTCATGCTGGTATAACTAAAATATAAAACAATTCTATTAACTATTCATTTTGTATGAATTATTTAGTTATTGCCAATAAAAATGGCATTACAGTATTTTCAAAATCCGAAATGTGCAGTCATGACGTGCCATTGACATATTGCTCCGTGAACCTTGCACAGGATTCGACTTGGGGCCTCATTTTTTTTTTTGAGAAGTGCTTGAGAAAATATTCTGAACAAACAAAAACTACCTGTCTAGTCAATTTCAAAATTCTAAATCTTAATATGCTTCCCAATTTCATTATCAGATTAGGTCAATCAATATGGGGTGATCACATTATATCTAACAAATTTTAAATGAAGTTTTTTTATTTACACTGTTGAAAAAATGAATAAATGAATGAAATGGGGTTTAACGTTCTACTTTTCTGCACCAACTTCGCTAATGAAGATGGCCTTTACACAATATATTACCTTTAATACAGGAACATGTTCAGGTAAACTGCCACGTAAATATGTATAATGTCTGAGAGTATGTTCTTGAAATAATGGTAGCATGGTTGGACATTTTACAGCACCATTAAATACTAAAATCAAAACTGTTATATCTGATTTAGGTCAAAGAAGTTGATTTTAAAATAAATTTTTGGTGAGCAATATTACACATAGTTCTTACTTTACTGTTTTCCTAAAAATAAGCCTTTACATGTTTTAACTGCTCTAATTTTATCCCCTTTAATGACAAGGTTTTTGATGTACAGATCTATATTTTTTATACTTTCGATGGCCTATACTACAAGTAGATTTGACCAGTTGTACTGGATGATCGCGTCAGGGGTCGTACGAGCGGCTTTTGACGCCTTACATTGATTAATCAATCAGCGTTGATGTTTCTAGTGGTTTACCCACAGTTCCAGAACTCACGGTAACAGACCGTTTCATTGGCTAATCCCTCACTTCAACCAGAATGTCTGTAATATAAAAACTCTTCCAGAGATCCCAGTGTAGTGAAGACAAGTAAAATGAAATTTTTAACTATAAAAAACGAAACGAAATAGGATCTGTGTTTTAATCAGATTGGAGTTAGCTGATTTTGATACCCAGAAGGTTAAATAATCTCTTGAATTTGATGTTAACAGAAAAGATGGTGTCATGAAATCAACAGAAACTAATGGCCATAACTTAAACATACATTATGCAAGAGCTAAATCTGTCTATTGCAAGTCTTTCTTTAGGCCTGAAATGTTATCTAGATTATTAATTAGACATTAATTAACCTATCCAGACAATAATCAACTCTAGATGGCTTCGCTAGCCTGTGATCTTTAGTGGATTATGAGCCGATTTACTGCATAACTTTCCTTCATGATTTAACGATTAAATGGATAATCGAGACTATGCTGTTTATTTTATCGTACTGACTTTAGTAATAATGATCAAGGCTAGCCAGTTCTCGGTTCACTGTGGATCAATTTGAATGAAATTTTCGGCAAATTGCCTTTTTAACTATTATAGTGAGAACTGCCAACTCGTTATTGAATCTCCCATAATGTATCTTTAAGTTAGGACTGTGAATAACATTTGGACCAATATGTTTTAGTTATATTACTTGTACACACTACATATATGTCTGCCTTGTTGTCTAGCTTCTTGTATCTTTAATATATTTATAAAGTAAAAGGATACAAGCTGGATCATCCATGTCAGGTACAGGTGTATTAAAGTATGGATGTATACATAATAAATCTGGTACCAATGTTAATGTTAAATGGGGATGATTAGATCCTAAATTCTGGCCGCATCTATAAAATATAAAAATCATGGTACACTAAATACAAAATCTGATCGGCATATCAGATATATTTGTGAAAAAAATATTTCAAAATTCAAGAAACAAATATTTCTTTATATATTAATTAATTTCATTTTAAAGCCTCAATGGGCCAGTTAGCCAATACTCATTTTCCCTATTTAATTTTAAATTAAAATAAGGACTAAAGATATTCTTTAGACAGTAATCCAAGCCTGGAAACCACGCACACATGTTTTCATTGATTTTATAATATATTTCTGGCACAAAGTTCCAAATTTTCAGACACTAGCTCAGCAGTTCCTGACACTTTGTCACTTACAACTAACACTTATTTCCAGATCAGTAATTTTATGTCAACACAATACTTTGGTCAATTTGAGACCAAGATACCAAGATACAATTTTATTTATTTCTATGGTCTTATGTGCTCATTATCAGATCTAGACACTGTTAATGGGGGGGGGGGGGTATTGGTTTTGTTATTATTGTAAACCTTAGGTGCGCCTACTTGGTCACAGGGGTGCTTTCTTGGTCTAGTTATGTGCTAGATAAGTATATTTTGCATCGAATTCCAACTGTACATGTGTAGACCTAGATTAATCGGGTCATCCAAATAACTAGGCACCACTTTGTTTACACAACAATTTATTCTGAATAAAGAATTGGACACATAGATTTCAAAATTTACCACAACTAACCTCCATACATTAGCTTTATCTTGTGGGTATCTTTGTAAATTATCTAATAAAGCCATGACACAGGAATTGAGACATTCTTTTGTAGCCAATTTAATATCTCCTAACATGGCATGAGCTGTTTCTCTTACAATGGGAGAATAATCCTAAGTAGAGAAATATATGTAATTTAAATAATTTGACAAAAAATAAACAGGGAGATAACTCTTCTCGTTACCTCTGTTGTCTCCCTTTGGACCACATTGCCTCAATTAAACAGTATCAAGAAGAAATATATTGCATAGAAAAGTCTTTTAAGAGCAGCACACAATTATAATACCCACTATTTGTGAACCATATTTCAAGTCTCTACTCTCTACAATAGACTGTCCCATATTCTGTTCACAACCACCATAACTCTAGAAATTATTGACGGAAATTGCTGAAATTCAATAAACCTCTGTTTCAAAAATTTAAATGATGCATATAAATTTCATACATAAGGGATGATAACTTTCATCAATCAAGCATTAACCAGGTTAAAGAAAGTGAAAAAAGGGCCATAACTCTAGAAGTAATGAATGGAAATTGCTGAAATTCAATAGGATTCTTCTCTTCACTAATTCAAATGACGCATGTACATTTCATACAGATCGGCAGATAACTTTTGATGTTAGAGTATTCACAAGGTTCAATAAAGTGAAACAAGGGCCATAACTCTAGACGTAATAAACGGAAATTGCTGAAATTCAATAGGCTTCTTCGTTTCACTAATTTAAATAATGCATATAAATTCCAGAAAGATAGGATGATAACTTTTGGCATTAGAGTGTTCACAAGGTTAAACAAAGTGAAACAAGGGCCATAACTCTAGAAGTAATAAACAGAAATTTCTGAAATTTAATAAGCTTTTTAGTATCCCTAATTTAAATATTGCATATAAATTTCACAAAGATCGGATGTTAACTTTCGGCATTAGAGCGTTCACAAGGTTTAACAAAGTGAAACAAGGGACATAATAACGGAAATTATTGAAATTAAATAGGATTCTTCATCTCACTAATGTAAACAACATACATCAATTTTAAAACAACTGGATGATAACTTTTGGCATTAGAGCGTCCACAAGATATTGTGGACGATGGACGCACGGACGGACGGGCAGACGGACCGATGGACGGACGGACGGACCGATGGACGGACGGGGGCGACGGCAATATACGTCCACATTTCCATGTGGGCGTATAAAAACGTTTCTTCAAGGCCTATAAAATATGATAATTCTATAATTTACCTGTAAAACTCCCAGTATAATCTCTAGTTGATCTTCACGTAATACTATATTATGACTTATTTTACGTAAACTATTAATAGCATTCAATCTGATACTTTCGATTTCATCATTAAACATATCTATTATACTATCCTGGGATAGAGTAGAGAATTGTGCTGACTGGGCTGCTAATTCACATAATGAATCTAAAGCTGCATTTCTCACTTCTGTAACAACAAAAAACAAAACAAACAAAAAGTTTCAAACTGATATGTAGAAAATAATATTCAAGAAAAACATTTAAAAATTTAAAACTGTAGAAAATAATATTCAAGCAAAAAGTTTAAAAATTTAAAACTGATCTGTAGAAAATAATATTCAAGCAAATAAAAAAAAAAAAAAAATTATATTAGAAAATTGAACAGTTTTGTTAGTCAGATGATCTCCGCAATTGAGCAGTGGTTCCATTGGCTACTGTCACTACTTATAGCCAAATATATCAGTAGGTTCTCTTAAATAAACAATGGTTTATAATCTCATTTGTGTATTTCCTCCTCTTTACATTTTATTAACTTTTAAACACAAAGGTCTTCTTTAAAACAAAAGTTATTCTCACCCAGGAATTCATCTTCTAAACCATGTATAAAAGCACCACATGCTCCAATATTCATTAAATTAATACTTTCAGCATCTATTTCTTCTTTGGGTTTGTCGTCTGCCCATTTTTGACCAGTCGACCATTCACCAGATTGAAAATGGTCGCGGGCTCTATCACTTGCACTTTTCTTTCTCTGAAATTAATAAAAAAATGTTTTCATGGTTAGTACCATATATATTAAATACAATCATTAGAAAGAAAATTTACCTGAAAAAGGCTTTCATGGATTGTATAATACCTAATTAAGAAGAATCTTTAGAAAGAAAATTAACCCTGAAAAACTTCTGGTAGCAATGGAATATTGGAAATCAATGTCTTGCTAACAAAATTCATTTATATTTCTACATATAGTTAAACTTACCCTCATATTGGACATCAACTTTTTATCAAGTGTCTGTTCTAAAAATCGTGAACTGACAAGATGCAGAGAACCCTGAAAAATTGTTTTAGAAATTATTACCATTTATTTTTGGAGCAAAGTTATATCACAAAATACTGAATTGGTGCATAGAGACCTGAAAAACTGCTTTATGAATTATTATCAATTACTTTTGGTGCCAAGTTATACCATCAAATATTGAATTGTTAAATTTATTCAATTCCATTACCGGGTATTTAGATGGGAAGTTAACATACCAGTAAAGAAGCTGCTTCTGTTCTAACTTTAACAGATATATCATTCATCATATTACATATCTTAGCAAAACCATCATCCACCATTCTTATTTCTTCACCAGCTTCTGGTCCACTTACTGGTCTAATATACAAATCAAATTAATATAATATCCTTTGTCACAGTATATAGCAATTTATAAAGACTGCATTGATAGTCAGTCATTGTTAATCAATCATTGTTAATCAGTGCTAATCAATCATTGTTAATCAGTGCTAATTTTAATCATGGTGATGGGATGACTAAATCAGAGTCTTGTACATTGATAAAATTATAGCAAATGCATTGTAGAAAATTATTCTGAAGTCAGCAATGTGTATCTCATCCACATAACATAGTAAGAATAAGAAACCATTGCCATGAAAAATAATATAAAAGTCTACGCTTACACTTCAGGATAGAGATGACTGAGTACCCAAAGAAGTTTGACAGCTGCCATTCGACCAGCTTCATGATCATCAACCAATGAATTACATGCCTGTTGATATACTTTCTGATCTAACTGTATACCTCTCTGATGCAGAGATAACTGAAAAATAAGTTTTAATTTTATTTTTCTGGTTTAACAAGCAAACATTTTGTTTTCGACAATCCTTTGCTTAGTCCTTTCTACACAGTATTTGTTTTATTATTATTATTATTATGTCATTTGTGAATCAGCCATTTGTGATTACTTTCGCACTGTCTTCTAGGATATGCTTTTCTTTTGTCATTACAAATGGCGTATGTAAAATACACGACTCACACATATAGTGATTTTAAAATGTTTATTATGTCTAAAATAGTTGATATGAGGAACCCATACTTTCACGGTAAAACAATATCAATACTGATTGAAATGTATCAAAACTGAATTCTAATTCGTGTTTTTAATTTCGAATATTATGGATAATATTAGAGGTTGAGCTCCTTTAATCAATACTTAACAAGCATTCTTGGGGTATGGCTGAAGCAATACAGCTTCCTTAAAAAGACTGATACTGTGAATACATAATCGAAATATTTATACTTGGAATAAGCGAACTGAATCAAACATCTGAAAGTTTAATAAATGATCACCATTGCCTGTAAGGAGCTAGAGCGAACCCTAGGATCTTGATCTTGAGTAAAATCACCCAGTATATCCTGTACATTAAACACCATTCCTAAATCAGTTTTATAGTCAGATGATCCAAGCTGACCTATCAAAATCAGACACTTGCTTCTTACAAAGTGACTTGAATTTTTTAACATCTAAAAAAAAGAAAATTTAAAGTAATTAGAATGTTTCATTTAAAGAAAGCAGAGAACTCCCTACAATCCCTTCTGTAATTCTACAGAAATAAAACTGGAAATCTGGCAAAAGCAGTACTATTATCCTCTCTGTATGTCTATTAACTGCAACTTCTTGAGGTACTTCATAATGATTTGTGAGCAAACTGTCTATAGTGGACTCAAATGTGTCATGAACTTTTGTATCAAGACATTTTACTTGGTAGATACTAAATCAGAAAGAAATCAGTAAAGCCATAAAAGATCTTTGAAACAATTTTAACTAAGATTATAACCTACCTGTACTGCTTTCTCAACAAGTTCTTGTATAACAGCAGCATTATTAGCTAAACTCTTGCCAGCAGTAGTTAAAGCTGCTATTAAACCACTCTGTACTTTATGTGATTCTGAAATAAATATCCACACGTAAATAAATACAACTTTAATAAAGTTAACAAGAACACCTTATGATTAAAGATACATTATGGGAGATTAGATAAAGAGCTGGTAGTTCTCGCTATAATTGTTAAAAACTAGATAATGTAAAGGAAATTTGCTGAAAATTTCAGTCAAATTGGTCCACCCTGAACCAAGTATTTAGCGATTGAATTTTTGGCCTAGCCTCGATCATCGTTACTAAAGTCGGTATGATAAAAAAACATAGTCTCGATTATCCATTTTTTGATTTAATCAGAAGCAGCAGAAGGGTTCTAATCCAGTAAATATCGCAGACTAGCGATGCCATTGAGAGTTGATTATGGTCTGGATAAGTTAATTAATGTCTAATTAATAATGTAGATAAAAATTTCAAGCCAAAAAAAACACCTGCAATTGGCAGATTTAGCTCTTGCATAATGTATGTTTAGTTATCTACTTTGAAAATCTGTGATATATTTTGAACATTTGTGACCCTATTTACTTCATGATTTCATGTTTTTACCCCTTGGCTTATTGTAAAGTGCTTTTGTGCAATCTTTGTGGAAATGACGTTACTACACCTAAATACATAGACTTACTCTCTGTATTTATCAAAGACATTAGACCATTTATAAATTCTGCCACCTCACATCCTGGCAATTTTGTCATTTCACCAATTAGATCAGCTATTTTACATCGTACAATTGTTTCCTTCTCATGTGTAAAATGGTCTAAAAGCTGAGCAAGAACAGGTGTAGTGACATCTCCGGGTATTGGTAAACTATTGCCAAATCGCAACAATATATTCAGCACGTCATATGAGCTGACTGCAGCTGACAAATTAAGATTCACTTCAGTTGTAGCAGGTTTTTGTACCAGTCGTAGTTTCTTTGCTTGTTTTGGTTCTTCCTGGAATAGGAATCAAACAAATGAATGCTTATGTAGTATAGTATGTATGATAATTGTGATGAGGGCTAGATAGATTAAGCTGAAGATAGTATTTTAAGCTGTTGGCATTAGTTTTGTTTCAAAGATACTACTGTACTGAATATGGCCAGGCAAGCATATAAAAAAAAAGTACGGTAATAACATCTCATCTCCAGATTTCCAACATCCATAAATTGTTTCAGTCTCCCTGACAGTTTCAGGTTTAAGTTTTTTTGCAGAAACCAGGAAAATTTTAGACATTTTTTGTGGTGATTGTATAAAACACACTGATACAAACATACTAATTCAAACGACACTGCAAAATAATCTTAAAAATAGATCATATTTACTTATTTATGATAAATTTAATTGAGCAATCCAATTTTATAAAGGCACATAGCTCTTTGGTCTCAAGAAATTCCTTATAGTTGTTATTCCCTATTATAGACTCTAGACCGTAGTTTTCAAATTCAAAGTCTTCGGGGGGTGCTTCCTTTGAATTACAATTACACTTTACAACATGTATTTTTCCGGGTTGGCTTGGGTTGTTATGTCTCCAGGACACATGGTTTGTATAACTGTAGCACCACATCAATGTTTTGTTTAAATATATTGTTTTTTAAAATTTCATTCAATTAAAAATGTTTGGCCGTTACGACTAAATTTTTTGGCCATTAAGACCAAACTTTTTGGCCGTTATGACCAAACTGTTTGGTCATTATGACTAAAGTAAGACCTTTTTGACCAGATCGGTTTTGGCCGTTATAGGGCCATTATGACCACATCCCTATCCTTTAGACTATGACTATACTAGCCCCCAGATCCATTCACTTTTTTTTAATTGTTTGTCTGTTTGTGTTTTTCTGAGTATGATGTCTTGTCCGTGTATTTGTTTTTGTGTAAATTTTGTGTGGTGCAGTCCCCCTGCACTTACTATTATTATAGTAATACCGGTATTACCTGAATAACTTGGCTGTATTCAGCAAGAGCCCTTTTCTTTAACAATGCCGCCATTTCTGCTGCAATTTCATAATTAAATAATTTTCACACTAAAACAACAACAAAAAGTTTGGGGTTATTTCAGAATTCTAATGATATTTATTAGAAAAACATATCTTTGATCGACAATGCAGAACACAACACTGCTATGACTGCCATGATGTAAAGGGGAATAACTCTTACAATCGACTCTTTATGAAAAGAAATAGAATCGGTGTGCTTTTGGTACTTTTGATTTCCAGACATTTTCTGCGTTCTAAATCCAGCGACATTTGTTACTGGATGAAAAAGTTAAAGCAAGATGGATGTAATAGTCGAAGAACACGTCAATCCTGAGGATTTAAAGGTTTAATTACGCATTAATTTATACTAGAATACTTAAATAATATATTTCATATAATTCTCGAACTGTTTTCTACACGAAAAGTCTGGCTGTTGTGACAAAGTTACCTTTCTATAGCCTAGTATATAATGTAATACCATAATAATAAAATTATTGATTTGTTTTTAAATTTATGTAGACAATGCTGAATGCAGTACCTAATAATATTTGTTCTAAAGAATGCCAGTCAAGTCGTCCACATGCAAAGTCGTCCACACGAAAAATCTGGTTAAGTCATCCACACCCGTTGGTGGAGTCGTGCACAATCGTTGGTGGAGTCGTCCACACGACTTAGTATAATTTCTGGATATAGTAATACAATAAACTTTATTACAAAAACATTGTTAAATACTAATCAAAAATGTTACAATCATAACGTCAATTAAAAGCGAATATACTTTATTAAAAAAACATCGTTAATACTAATCAATCAATCAAAAATGCTAAAACCATTACGCCAATTAACAAACAATACAAAATACAAGTATACTTCATTGCAAAAACATCGGTGAACAACAAACTAACAAAACAAACAGTAACATCGGCGTTTTGAGTACGAGTAAATTGTGTACGAGTCTTATTCTTAGTTGTGGATGACATCACCAATAGTTGAGTACGAGTAAATTGTGTGTGAGTCTTATTCTTAGTTTTGGACGACATCACCAATAGTTGTAGACGACATCACCAATGCCTTGTGAACGACTCCACCAATGGGTGTGGACGACTTTGCTTGTGGACGACTTCACTGGCACCCGTTCTAAATATCTGACCCTCTAATAGTATTTTGGACATAAAGGAATTTTGTGATCTGTTTTATTGGGAATAATTGTACACCTACACGATCAAAGCGATGTGCAAGTTTTCAACAACTTTTGGAAAAATAAATGAAATGGGGTTTTTAAACGTCTTACTGTTCTGCTCCTATACTGGGCTAATGAAGATGGGCATACTCCATACATAGCTACAATTAAATGATCGTTAAACTGTGTTTAACGCTACAATTGATACAGTCTAAGACTCCTTACGCAAGTTCAAATAGGTTCAAACGCACAATTGTCAACACATATCGATTACCGTTTGTATTGAAATAAGTAATATTTCTATCACAAATAGTGAAGACTGGACCACTAAAATAGTTACCGAACAGTTTTTCTTTATGGTAATGCGTTCTACATTTTCAAAGCCATGTTTCTTATAATGTGGAAGCCGCCATGCATGACACCGGCCAGTTGAAATAAGTCAGTAGGCGAGAAATTTCGCGTAGCAGTTGGGTTTCATACTATTAAGCGGTAAGGCTTCACCTTTATTTCAATGAGAATTGGTTTATTATATGTTAAAGGAGCTAAATCACTAATATTTGGGACCTAAAAATTGACCCAAATGGATCTGAACGCATATAATAATGTAATCGGATTCTATATAAAATGATTTACATTCAATTGTTTCCGTTTTGACTCTTAATTTCAAATCAGTTATGTCCAGAGAAATACGGCATGAGTCTCAACCGAATGCAAATTCCTAGCCTCTGATTAATCCAGTCTATGGCGTGACCGTTTGACATGGGATTTGGAATATGTGTAGCCTCGTTCTTTCTAGTCACAAGTGACGCTGAAACGCACTATGGTGCACGATTCGTGTACCAATGGTAGTATGTTTATTTTGTTATAAATATTTGATATCAGAAGTCTACCTTTTCCCGGTAAAATCACAACATCAATGTTGATTTGAATTGACAAATAATTTGTGTTTTCACCGTGTAAGACTTTGGATGATATTGAGTTAGAGACTTAGCTTAACATATATTTATAAACCAATTCCCATTGAATAAATGTGAAACCTTACCATCTGGTGTGCAGTGCCAATAATGTTATATTTTCACTTAGACCTTTTGCTCACATTTTAGAAATTTGAAAAAACATATCGTGACCAAGAATTGAGAGGAAAACCCAGTGATAAGGCTATGTTTGATTATGCCTGGTGCCTAGTTCGAAGCAAATATTTACAGGATATGCAGAAGGGGGTAGCATTGCTTGAAGGTATGTCTCAAAAATGAAATTCTAATTAACTTTACCACAGAACAAGATATTAAAACTTGAGCACAGAATATTTTAACCTATTGTATTCTAGCAATCATGGCAATGAAATACCATGACAATTTTGGTAAAAATATCAATTGCATGAAATGTTTGGGACAATGTTTTACAGTTTAGTTATTATTTTATCTGTTTGACATTAATAACATATTTCTTGAACACAATTTGAAGCAATCTGTTTAACAGAGATATTACGAAAGTCTTCTAATAACTCTGTAAAAAATGACTGCTTTCAACATGTGACATCACATCACACGATGTCAATCATTGGCCCAATGGCGAATGCAATGTTTACATAAGATTTACTGGTCCAGGTAGAATGGTGCCTTTTACTCATTTTGCATATCCATCTAAATAGGAAATATTTTTTCCTACATATATTTTAAGCACCTTTATTTATTTTTCTAATTGTAGTGAACTAGTAGATATTTTCGGCTGATCAATGTGAATTTGAAGGTCACGGTTATCTTTTTTTTTTAGCAAAACAATATGTTATTTTATGACAATACATGCAGTCTACTTTCTTTTTTTTTTTTTTGTTAATATTTTCAGAATTATTTCGTAAAACTAAAGATGAAGTTGCTAAGAGAGACTATTTATATTATATGTCTATAGCATATACCAGAATAAAGGTTGGTTTACGCTAATAAATTACTAATACTTCATATAATTAACTCGTATATAATTTCAACCATATGTAAGGCCATTTTTACCAACCACTGGCTAAGAATTCCCATATTCCGAAAGCAAGAGTTCTTATCCGCCCATTAGACATTATGGTTGATTGTTTTTATTGGTCAACACAAGATACTCTTAGAACATGGGTTTTGTTTCTAGAGAAAGTTTATTTTTATACACTCACATTTTCATGTTGACGTATATTGTCGTCGCCCCAGTCCGTTCGTCCACAATTTGTTTGTGGACAGTCTACAGATCACAATTTTTATCTGATTTTGACGAAACTTGAAATATGGGTCTGTCTCCCAAAGATCTCGGTTCCTTTCGATATTGGCATGTATCGGACTATAACTTTATGGATTATGGCCCCTGATTGTACGAAAAATCACGTTTTTAGCTTGTGGACACACTAGAGGTCACAATTTTCATCTGATTTTGATGAAACTTGAAATGCATGTTTATAACCCAAAGATCTTGGATCCTTTCAATATTCGTGCATATCGAACGAACCGTAACTTCCTGAATTATGGCCCCTGATTGTACGAAAAACCACATTTTTAGCGTGTGGTCCCTCTAGAGGTCACAATTATTATCTGATTTAAAAAACTGTACACATATATCACCGTTACACCATAAAGTTGATTGAGCTCTAATTTCATGAAAATCAGACCAAAACTGCCGGACAAAATGTCTGCCCCTTGTACACAAATAGTGTAAACATATGGTATATGGATTTTGATCCGATTTTGATGAAACTTGAAATACATGTTATAACCCAAAGATTTTGGTTCCTGTCAATATTCCCGCATGTCGGATCGTAACTTCCTGAATTATGGCCCTTGTTTAGCTTGTTCTCTATCCATCTCTTGCAAAATGTGGGTGTATCTTGCCTGGCAGCCGCTGGTTAGGTTTAGGAACTGGTGTCAGGGGAAGATAACTTATTTTTAACACTACTTTGTAATGATTATAAGATGATAAATTACTATAAATTCTAATTTCGTCAGGGCATTTTGCCATCATAGCTACAAATTGCATTGAGTGTCATGCTCAAGACAGGGTATGTTTACCCTTTTCTGTTTACTTTGGTACTAAATGAAAGAAACAGTCACAATTCTAGGAAAGATTTTGATTAAAAATTGGTGACAGAACTGACATGATTTCCACCTGTCAAAATTTGGAGTTTAGGAATTCTGAACAAGGATATGCTTTCTGGGAATACAGCAGTTTATGGTTCTCTTTAACTACTGTCTATATGGGCAAATTTTATTTGCATTTTTTCTTCTAGGAATATGATACAGCACTAAAATATGCCAATGCTATTAGAAAAATTGAACCTGGTAATAAACAAGCTGTACAATTAGAAGATTATATTAAGAAAAAGATGAAGAAAGGTCAGTTTATATGTCATTTGATACATTCTAGTTAGAATTTGAAATGAATCCAACTTTACCTCCAATTCTAATTGTTAAGGATTCCTTACATGTACGATGTGGCATCCAACTTGGTTTTATTGTGCCATCTTAGTAACAAGGCAACAATTTCAACTAAACCCCTACCAAGTAATAACCAGTTGTTATGATTCTTCTCAGACAACACCAGAATTCAAACCTTTGACAATCTAGTTGCGAGTCCAGTGCATTGACTGCTTAGCTACTGCCTCTGCCTTGTCCCTCATGTTTTTATACGCCCACATTTTCATGTGGACGTATAGTGTTGTCGCCCCCATATTTCATTTAACACCATATTTAGACCTGATCATGAGCATTTATATCTGCTCAAGACTAAAGTTGTTCCACCATTCAGTATTCGCATACAACTCCTTTTGTGTGAGGCTGGTATCAGCCTTGACAGTATTGCCAATACCCCTTTCTTTAGGACTCCACCGTGGGCTATATCTCCCCCAAAGATCGATTTTGATCTTACACAACATAAAAAGAGATACTAGCTCGACGGTGTTTCAGTCGGTCTTTAGAGAGCTAAGGTCTAAGTATGGTGATTATGCTCCTATTTTCACGGATAGTTCGAAGGATGGTGATCGGGTAGCATCGGCTACCGTGACACCATCTGAGATCTTATCTGTCCGTCTTCCGCCTGCTGCTTCCATATTTACAGCTGAGCTCCAGGCCTTTCTTCAGGCCTTGGAGTTCATTCAAACTTCAAATACACTACAGCACGTCATCTTTACTGATTCTCTGTCCTTGCTTCAAGCAATTAACAATAAACAGCATGAACACCCATTAGGAGTAGATATTTATCGTCTGCTACTATCTTTCGAGTTAAACAGCAAAGACGTTGTCATTTGCTGGCTTCCCAGTCACGTTGATATAAGGGGGAATGATCAAGTAGATTTTGTTGCCAAAGCTGCTTTAGATCTCCCCCAATTACACTTTTTAATACCATATCGCGATTTTAAATCATGTATTAATCAATTCATCTATAGCCGCTGGCAACGGTCTTGGGATCTTGCAGGCACAAACTTCATCACATTAAGCCTCTCTTAGGGGACTGGCCAAACTCTTACAGATCCAATAAGCGGGATGAGGTTGTTTTGTGTCGCTCTCGTATAGGTCATACTTTTTTAACTCACATTTTCATATTAAAACGAGAGCCTCAACCAAAGTGTGAACACTGTCAAGTTCCTTTGACAGTTAAACACATTCTGATTGAGTGCAAGCATCTCAAAGATGTAAGATCACATTTTTACCCTTGTCAGTCATTACATCACATGTTTGCCCAACCAGGTTTATATGGTAAAGTGTCAGGTTTTTATTATAAATTTTAATTTGTATTTATATATCATTTCATTTTTGTATTTTAGATAGTTATATGTGTAAAAGATGTATTTTTTTTTTTAATGTTTTTTACTGTGATATTGTTTTTATTTATGCATGTAATTTGTTCTGTGATATAATTTAGCCCGTCTCGAAAAAATCACCATATGTTTGGCGCAATATAGCCTGGTTGGAGCTGACGTGCCATAAAACAACATTTCATTCATTCATACCATTCGTCCGTTCACAATTTGTTTGTCGACACTCAACAAGTCACAATTCTTATCCGACTTTGTCGAAACTTGAAATATAGGTTTATGTCGGTTCCTTTCGATATTGGCTTGTATCGGATCAAAACTTCACAGAATATGGCCCATGATTGTACGAAAAATCACTTTTTAGCTTGTGGACACTCTATACATGTAGGTCACAATTTATTATCAGATTTAGTTGAAACTTGAAATATATGTTTATAACCCAAAGATCTTGGTTCCTTTGGATATTCGCACACATCGGACTGCAACTTCCTGGATTATGGCCCTCGATTGTATCAAAAAATCGCGTTTTTAGCTTGTGGCCCCCCTAGAAGTCACAATTTTTATCTGATTTAAAAAACATTCAAATATATCACTATTAAACCATAATGATTGGCCGCTCTATCTATGCACTCAAATAATAATATCAATGTTTTGTGGATCCTCTTCTAGAGGTCACAATTTTGATGAAACTATAAACATGTGTTTATGTCCCAAAGATCTCAGTTCCTTTCGATATTCACGCATATCCAACCGTAAGTTCCTGGACTATGGCCCCTGATTGTAAGAAAAAATTGCGATATTTATCAGATTTTAAAAATCATTTCAATATATCCAATTGATGATTGAGATTGATTTTGTAAAAATCATACAGAAACTGCCCGACAAAATAGCAGCTCCTTGAACACAAATAGTGTCAAAGTATATAATACCAAGTTTGTGGACCCACTAGAGGTCACAATTTTTGTCTTGATTTTGATGAAACTTAAAATATGTTTATATCCCAAAGGGCAAAGATCTCAGTTCCTTTCGATATTCACGCATATCGGATCGTAACTGCCTAGATTATGTCCCCTGATTGTAAGAAAGATTTGCCAGGAAACTAAACATACGCCCACAGCCGCTAAGTCGTCCGAACATTCAACAAGAGATGTCACATATTTTTTCTATTGTCGGTAATGAAATATTTATAATACACAACTCATTTATTATAAGAAAATCATTAGAATTTGTTTGGCTTTTAGTACTGTCCCATGCTAACGTTTAGTATGCAAAACAATTAATATCATAGACTTAGCTATTCAAATTATTAAAAATCATTGCAAATCAATATGCTTGTTCGTCTAAAACCTTAAACTCTGTGTATCAATTTAAAGTCAATTGGATGATAACTTTGGTCTCTAGAGCATCCACAAGATTTTTCAAAGTGATCAAGGTCCATAACTCCCTTGGCAATTATTATCAGAAATCATTGAAAATCAGTAGGCTTCTTCGGCTCATGGCCTTAAACACTGTGTATGAATTTAAAGTCAATCGGATCAATGGCCAGAACTCTGGCAGCAGGGCTCACGCTGGCTTTCTATTTTTTTTCCGCCAAAATGGATGATAATTTTAATATAAGAAAAATGTTCATATTTTTTTCTGCCAACTGAAATACTTTATCTGCCAGAAATGTGTGATAAAAAAAAACAACACCTAACAATTTTATGTCTCAGCTAGGCTTATTATAAAACAGTTACCGACATATACACAATACATTATACAGCAGCTTTAAAAATCTGTCTTTACATAATAGATTAGCAAAGTTTGGATTTAATAAGATCAGATTTTAGTTTTGGTGACTTTAGTCTATTTGAACACCGTACTGCACAATATATTTTCAGTATTTACACGTCAAATATCATCACAGGATTGCTAATTTTCTATAAATTTATGTGTTGCGTGCACAGTGGGCCTATTGTTATTTTCAGGTACCGTAAAGATATCAGAATCTGAATCCCTGATAAAATGGTATAAATTTCAATTATATTTGTTAAGAGATCCTTACAATATACCCGTCGTTAACTTTTAGAGCATACTGGCGACAGTAATAACTAATATGATACAAATGGCGAACTGTTTTCTCGCTCAAGAATCGTCACTGTTCAACTCGTTCTTACGTTTTCGACGAGTGGTGATATTATAATTTGGAGTAATGATATCCGAAAGGCATGCCTGTATTTTTTACATGACTTATATGGAGCCACTGTAAACGAATTCAGCTATCAAAAATATTTAATTCTCTTCGCAAGGAACTGTCGGCCATTTTGATTACATGTATTATCATTTAGTGTATTTTAAGACGAATCGAAACGGGGTCACCCCACTATGCCAGTTTTTAATCCCTGAACAGTTAATGATTATCGGAGTATAATTAAGACCTTAATCAAGTGGGCCAGTTTCATGGTGTAGAGAACTTAGTAGGCTTGTAAAATTAATTTTAGATTTATTGAAAATGTATATTTTATAGGAAAATGTTTGTAAGTGAATGGAAAATGATTAATGGAAATGTTTAAATGATAACTTGTACATTCTATGCTAAAATGATAAAAATGTGTAAAAAAGTGGATGTGAAATGGAATAAAGTATTGAATTGAACTGTCTTTCAGTGAATGATAACTTGTACATTCTATGCTAAAAAAATCTATAATAATATGTAAAAAAGTGGATGTGAAATGGAATAAAGTATTGAATTGAACTGTCTTTCAGTGAACTGTTTTAATCCTCTGGTAGACCCTTAATTAATCCTAACTAATCCCCATTGTTGCATCATTAATTGTCCATTAATCCCTTAACAAAGGAACTGGTATAGTGGGGGTAAATCAACGAAACATCAATTAATCACCGCTTGGATTAATCATTAGGAGTAAATAATTACTTGACATAGGCTTTATATATATCATTCACAATTAACAATCAATTAATCAAAGACAACTGATTAGTATTACTCATTGACGCGATCCGGATTATCGGCGGCTAGTTGATTAATTTATAGTATCCCGCCACGAGATTGGCACTCAATAAATACGATTAGAATTTTTAGATTTTTTTCCCACCAGTTCTCAAAAAGAATCGCCAGTACCGCAAAACATTATCGCCATCATCATCGCCAAAATCAAATTTTAATCGCCACTTTCATATTTTTATCGCAAATTGCGACTTTGGCGACAGACAGTGTGAGCCCTGTCTGGCAGTAACTGTTGGAAATAGCTGAAAATGAATAGGCTTCCTCATCTCATGACTTTAAACACTGTGTATAAATATACGCCCACATTGTATAAAAATCGCTTTTTTGGAGGGGCTTGTACTCTATAAATCTCTTGCAAAATGTGGGCGTATCTTGTCAGGCAACCGCTGGTTCCAGATTCTTATTACAATTATATTCCAAGTAGTAATGGCTAGTGCTGTGGGGGATCAACCTTCCTTAAAAATATGGAGATTGTATAATTATTATTTTAATTCTACTACTAATGTATTTCTATATGTATTTTACAGAAGGTCTGATGGGAATAGCAATTGTTGGCGGAGCTGCACTAGCACTTGGTGGAATAGTCGGACTAGGACTGGCTGCATTATCAAAAAAATGAGAAATACCTTATAATGACATTTATGAATGAAAATAAAGTTAAATAAGGTGGTAATTATATATATTAATGGGACCTGCCATTTATATTTATAACATATTCTATTTACAGTAATCGTGGGTTTTGATAGCTGTAAACAACATGATCATATATACATGATTCGAAAGCAGCAAAATGAATAGCCACAGATAATCATGTCTTCGTGTTCTTCATGTTCTTTTTATTCAGACAAGTAAAAATTTGTTGTTTTTTTTTATATATATATAAAATAAATTATTTATGATGTTATCTGATCGAATTATTATATGAAAATACGAAATGTCTGTTTTTTGTTAATATTTTCATTTCACAAATTTTGGTGCAGACATGCGTATATATTTCATTTAATAACCATATATTTTTAAGTTCATTAAATGTATTTTATATGTAATTAAACATTTAAGTATCTTACTAACTGTTTTGGTAATGTTACATTTCTTTAAGGAACAGCACACCAGAATTTACATCAAACATAAGAGTTTAAGACAATAACAAACAAGTTTGCAAAATTGTTTCTTCAATACATTAGCACGTCTTGTATATGGCCATATGCAGTTTGCATTAATTTATGCTGCTACTACAGTGCTCTGATTTATTTAAATAGGGAATCTATTATGTTTTATTATGTGAATGTTAATATCAAAAAACTAAACTGTGCTGGGCCCAGGTTTTACTACAGAATGGCCAGTTATCTATGTACATATTGTTTTGTGTTAAATGTAAAGTAAATCAATGTCAATCATTATCACTGGAATTTGTATTTTATTTTTGTACATTTAGGTACTTGTTGGAGTGCTCAGTTTTCCCTTTCCCTGTACAGACATGTGCCACTGGACACAAATGATTTTAATGAAACTTTTAACTCACACCAGAGACCAATTTTGACCAAAATAACACTGATCATATTTTTTTCGATAACAATATCTTAGTTAGGGAGCTTCAGGCTTGTGTGTGTGTAACAATTCTTCAAGGATGAAGTTCACATATTCCATTATAGAGAGAGAGAGAAATGGGGTTGAATGTCCACTCGACACAAACTAGGTCATTTCGGGACTAACATGATTCAATTTTATTTCAATAATTCGCTTGCGCGTAGGAGGAAACCGGAGGACCCGGAGAAAACCCATGAGGTTGGGCAGGCTACCCTACTCCTTGTCACGTACAACCGGGGAATCGAAACCACGGCAGTTGACTCAATGACAGACCTTATGATACAGCGCGCACATGCTAACCATTCGGCCACCCTCCCCCCCTCATATTCCATCATAACAATTTAGTTATATATAAGTTATATATATCTATTAGGATGAAATAATCTATATTTAAATAAATTTTACATTAGTGCCATGATCTTTTGGCCTTACAACATCTTCAGGGCTAATACAACGTTTAGTTTCACCTCGCTTAGTTACACAATAGTTCATTCGTAGATTCAGCTGTTGGTCGCTTTTGCCAATATAATATTCCCCACATCCCAAGCAAGCTAACAAATAAATCACATGTTTGGTTTTACAGTTCATGTTTTGTGTGTATATATATATACATAGTAATTATCTTAGCAGTTATTTTAATTACATAATATATTTACAAGTAAAAGGAATAAAAACAATATAAATTTTTACAAGCTATACTAACTCCTGAAACACTTTATGGAACTGTTTGTTACAATATTTTAGCACTTAAAAGAGGCCCTATGACTTCTGTCATCTTCACCAGGCAGTCATTCAATAATGCTTGTACAAGATTTATTACTTAAAGCAGGCCAGTACTTGTATTTTCAATAATCAAGCCAGTCTACGGTTAATCTGAATATATTTTTCAAATTATTTACATCCGCCTTCCCTTCTGGAAGTGATAATACCTCTTTATACTAATGTTTTCTGAAAGGTCAGAAATGAGATTTATTTTTCAGCTTTAATGAGGTACCAATTTCAGCATTTCTTTCATGGAGAAATCAATAGCATCTTTTATTTCTGTTAAAACAAAAAGGAATATTAATAAACAATTCACTGATTTGATTCTGTGCTTAAGTGCTTTAATAACATACAAATATTCATTTCCAACTTTAGAAACTGAAAATAATGCATTTCAGCACTGTCATAAAAGGAAGGAACTCTTTATGGTCCACAAAAAGGCTGCTGGTACATGTAGATGGCATACATTAAATTCTCTACTATCATTCATTATCAAGGTTGACAAACGTTTTTATCACCCAATAATACATTCTACAGTAGATATCGCTTGTGTGATATATTTCATATCTCCTTAGGAGATATCGCTTTACATGAATTTGATTGGTCAGTTGAAAAGGAACTACTTTTTTTTTTTTCAAAGAACAGTTCATTTCTTATTAAAAATAACTTTTTAAATTAAAAATGAACTATTGTTATTTAATTGACCTTGATGGAAACACTGGGTCAATATAAAGGACTTTGCAATGGTTGAATTGCTGTCAAAAAATGATGTATCACTACGCCGTAATGTTCAGTGAAAGTGAAATCTACAGCAAAGAATTATATTTATCTATTTGTGCATGTAAGAAGGGATTGGGTGATAAATAAAATCTCCTACTCGTCTTTTTTGATAGCAAAAAATATCAACACTCGTTGATAAAGTAAAAAAAACTCGGCAGAGCCTCGTTTTTTGTTACTTTATCAACTTGTGTTGATATTTTTTGATATCAAAAAAGACTGGTAGGAGATTCTCTATTTATATCATCAATCCTGTATCAAGCAAGCAGTCTCTTAATGGTCACATGGAGACAACAATACCTGTAATTTTAATGTGTCTAGACTTCAAACCTTATGCAGCTGTCAGTCATACATTGTACACTAGTTTGTTTAACATGTTTATTCATGTCTTTTTTGCCAATATTCTATCTGAATTTCTATGCATAAACATAAGCGCTCCAAATTAACCACGGCAAACAGCAAAACCATGGTAAAAGTCGACACAACCCCCGTCTGCCATGGTATAATTCAATTTTTTTTTGCCGTGATAGGTCTTATGATCCTAATAATGACTAATGTACCGTTTATAGAATAGTACCTGGAGGATGCCATCTGACCATGTAATAACGTCAATATATATTTTTTTTATCATTTTGTATATGAAATTCGGACAAATATATTGCAATTATTGAATACACTTTTAACCCATGTGCTGTAGGCCTATCCATGCTTTACCGTTACAGTGGTGTTATTTTCAACGATTATAAACTAAACTACACATAGGGTGCAGGATTGTTGCCTGGTTACTCTGGCTAATGCATGAACAATGTTACCATTCTCGTCATTTGTATTTTTAACTGTATCGTTTGTCACGTATTAAGGACCTGGACTGATTCACAATCTTTGTTTATAATTACTACGCCCTATGTAACGAAGCGTAAAAGTTCATCATATTTATTTTCTTGCTATTCTTTCATACCAAAATATCATAAAATAGATCTGTTTTAGTGTGGTAACAATAATATGCCAAACAAACAATAAATATCAAATTCATTTTATGAACTATTTGCGCGTCGATAACGGGAAACTGGATAGCATTGGCTATGAGTTACAATCCGACGACAGTAATTTTGTTAAACGTATTTACTGCAAAGTAAGCTGTGAAGTATATGGCAGTCCGGAATCCGTTACGAATGCCAGTGCCACACATGGGCCTGTACTGGCATATTTGCCACAGTAATAATAACTATAATAATGGTATATGTAATACCACTTAGATTAGTTTTGTTTATCATATGTATAATAAATAAATTTATCCATCTTGAAATATTCAGGAAATTATTGATTTTGATGTACAAAAAATGCTGTGGTGCCATAGCAGTTCCTTCTGCCATGGCATTTTTCATCTTTTTGTGCTGTACTAGAAAATTCTTAATTTCGAGGACTGAAACGCTGTATTATGCATTTCATAAATACAGTGTAAAGTTTCACAAATTATATAGTTAATAAAATGGTCAAGAACCTTATTATAAGGTGATCTCAGATGAGTGCCATATTTAATAACCAATAACCGACGCTTATGAAAAATACAATTATTATCACATATTATTGAATATCACTGTACCTGATGAAGAAGACAAGATTGGATAATATTCTTCCATTTTATTAAGTATCTTATCAAGTTCCTCTTGGGTCATCACTGCTAGTTCTAGTTCTTTTTGTGCATTAGCATTTGCTAATTTTATCTGTAAAATATGTATATAAGTTTAAACTACATTTATACATTGGCCAGCTGAATGTTAATATTCATACTTTATGATTACAGGAGAAATTTACGCTATTTTTGTATGCAAGACTCTTAAAATTTTTGATTCTGGTTCCAAGCAACCATCTCAACCTATTTTAATACAGTTTTAGGGGGAACTGGCAAACTAGTTATCACCTTGTGCCTGGATAAACCTGTCTTCAGCAGAGATGTGTGCATTGACAACTCCCTGGTAACCAGCTATACTGTCGTGATTTTTGTATTCCAGTGAGTAATAATATTATGACTATGGTGTATATAGATCAAAAACCGACCTGATCGACCCATGTGTCCATAGGAATCAAAGACACCATTCATTATGTATGAAACATTAAAAGTTACACTATATAAGAAAATTAAGTAATTCTTACAGCTAGAATACTTTCTTTTAATTCCTTGATTTGTAATTCAATATTTTCATTTTCTGGTGCTACTGGTTTTAGCTGAATTTCATCTTCTGGTAATACGGCATGTGAGGGTACATTCATCACATTGTTAAATGCATACACCTGAACGCAAAATTAAGAGGTTTTTAAAAATTACATTCATTACTAACAGAAAACTTGACTGATTAATTAACAGAACTCTGGATGGTGGAGTAAAATGCAACAACAAATAATTGTCATCTAGCAAAGCAGCAAAAATTAACTGGCAATCAGGTTTTTTATTGGACCTTTAATAATCCCAAGACAGTACACAGTGATAATTTTGGTAATAGAGGCTACTACAGGTACATAAAGGATATTACAATTAGCTTCTGTCTAAAATTTGAGATAAATCAGCCAATCCAATGATGGGATGCAGCAGTTTTAAGTTCAAATTTATAAGTCATGCATGTTTTTCAAATGAAAGTACTGTTAAGGTTTTTGATTCTAAAAAAATTTGGACCAGATGTCATTCAAAGTTATTTGTGAAATTTTTATGTTTAATATATATAAATAACATATTAATAAACCTCAAATTTATCGAATGTGGTATCAAATTCTTCCATAACTTTTTGCTGAATATTCATAACTCCATCATTTAAATCATCATTTGACATTACATCACCATGCTGAAATATAATTAATTAATCATTACATTACAGTGATCAAAATATTATAAAAGTATACTACTGATAATATGATTAATCTAAATGGTGAAAAAAGATTTACTCTTCTCTGTCCGAATTCAAGGATCACAGAGAATGGCAGTGATGATAGGTGTCCAACTTGTAAAGGATAATTCTATAAACTAAGCTACTCCAGTTAAAGCTGGTGGGATGTTTGATCTTCAATTTATTATAGCTTCATGTAGGTGTCAAATTCTTGTGTCTTTCCATAAGACACTTTTTATCCCTGTATTGTACTGACCCTGACAATAACCTCTAGTAATTATGATAGTATTGGATAACTTTAATAATTCTGTATACAAAACAGTATATTCTATCCCAAAACCTGACGTACCGGTAATAATATGCAAATCATTATCATTATTACTAAAGACATTTGAATTGAAATTTATTGTAATGCCATGCTGCATGATGTGTATTAAACTACATTAAGAATTAACTTACACGTGAAATTAAATAGTTTTTCATGGCCTCCAATCCATCCACTAGATACTGGTTCATGGCATTATAAACTAAAAATAATTACAACATTATCACAAATTTAATAGAACTATTATGTGTCCATATCGAAACCTTTAAAGGAGTCACTACAGATATTTCTTAAAATAGCTGTATGACACTTATTGTGCCATATTAAAACTTTTTTCAAGGTATTTACCAGACCGGTACACGTACAATGTCTGGGTCATTATTGTTAAAATTATAATACTATGTATATATATGAGAGAAATCATTTAATTGGAGATGTGCTTTAAGGAAACTATTATTAAAGGATAATTTTTCTGTAGTGTTTTGTGTGACATGACAAGAAGTACTGCAATTTGGTGCAACAGAATTATCAGTGAAATGAAATTCGATCGTTTGTCTGTTACCGCTCGTTACTTCAGTCAGTTATATAGAAGGACAACTCATTGTTTGTCATGTTTATCGTCACTTCCCGTTTCTTCACGTGCTTGTTACACAACTCCCGTAGCAATGATCTCTGTGTTAAAATTATATTTGGGATGTATTTAACGAGCTCTATCACATATTTTATAATGACTGACACCAATATTGTCCTTTAAACACAACTAACATGTTTCAGCTGTCAGGGTTGGTTGAGATATTTTCTCATGCAGTTGGCGCATGTGTTCTAGCCACAAATCCCCATTTTCACTCAACTGTCACCATTTTTGGGTTTAATAGAATTCAATTCTGGAACATTCAATCGAGCATCCCCAAAGACTACATTGGATATACAAGGGGGATAATTTTGCCTAGACAGTAGGAGGCAGACCACCATTAATTTCCCCATTGACTTCAATGTTAATTCTGGCCTCTTTGCCCACCTCCAACTTTTCCCCAAATTTTCGTTGGGCTGAATGCTTTTCACTACAGACAGAGGAACAAATGGTCATGTCTTTGCACTAAAATTTGTATGAGGTTGACCACCAAAATTTTGAGATACACAAACTTGAAGAAGCATACTAAAAACATGTAACTAGTTGCCGTACATATCGCCGTAGCTAACCTGATAACCCTCTTATCCTTCTGCCTCAATATCATGAATATTTACCAAAACCTGGCAGAAAATGTTAATTCAAACCCTCTTCGTCCATTCTAGACCAAAAAATCAACACAAATGGGCATGCAAAAGGGGAGAAAAGAGAGAGAGAGAGAATTGCTATAAATAGACGAACTACAATTCGTGGGTACCGAGATGATGAAATTTAATGGTGGTCTGCCTCCTATATGGTTTTATAAGTTCATATATCATCAAAATTCTTTTCTTTATAGCTTCACATTTATTTTTGCAAAATTATTATAATACAGAATCAGAAAAAAATAATTACTGCAGAAATGGTGACCCTTTAAAGTTATGTAGTGTTTTGTATACCGGATTGCAGCTCAGGTCCATGGGCCTTTTGTTCTAGAATTGAAGATTCTTTCTTAATTTTGTCGAAATGTGAGTTCTGCGAAAAGATTTAAAGAGTTTCAGACAAGTCACATCAAAAATATTCAAAATATTGGAATATTTTTCAAAAATTGACTTTCTTTTACCTTTTTCTACAAAATGGTCCATTTTTGACACTTTGTATGGCTCAAAATGCTAATATTTCCCTATTTCTGGGAAAGTCTGAGATGAAAAGCATTTATTTCTAGAAACCTTGGCCGGTATACAGAAAGACAAGCTGCAAATTTGTTGCATTGAAGGTAACTGTAAGGAACTATAGTGAAACCTGTAAGCCCACCCTCTAAAAATGTTGGTGTGGTAACAAATCCCACTTGTGTCCACATAAGTAATACTGTTGATGGAATATGGCTAAAAGCCATGTTTTTCTATCCCTGGCTTATATACATACATACAAACACAGTTTGTTATACGAAGTATGAATTATTTATTAAAATATGGATTGATAAATGTAAAATAAATGCTGTATTTAGGTGACAACCAGCCACTCTAATAAAAGGGTCGCAAAGCACTATTTTTTTTTTAAAAAATGGGAATATTTCAGTTTTTAAAATACTTTAACAGTCAGAGGTATCCTTAAAATTACATAGTGTAAATATTATGTGGAAGCAAGTTGTTTTAATCTTTACATCAATGTCCTGACAAAATGAGATGGAAAAAGGGAGTTCTGACATAATTCAAAGCATAAAAGGGGTATGAAAAGGCTATTAATTAATATTTTATTGCCCTGTAAGTGCCACATTTTCAAAGATCACCACAAATAATAGATTTACATTCAAAATGTAAAACATTAAGCTGCAAAAAACACATCTACAACATATCCATTTTGGGGTGTGGACTCATTTGGAAGAAATGTCATAGGATTACATGTTTGACCATAAACAAAAAGTCTTAGAAATCCTTGAAATCTTATATGTAACTATTTGTTTGTGTCAAATAAAATGCTCGGTTACAATTCAAGCACAAAATCAGATTACTGCTAATTTGGAGTCAACAAATGTTCAATTGAATATCCAAATATCATCTTCAAGAAAAGGGGTGGGGTGGGGAGGGTGAGCCAGTCTAAATGAAATTAAGACAGATAAATTTCCCTGCAAACACATAGATTTTACTTTCTCGAGAAGGGAAATGCAACAATTTCAGGTTTTGAAAGATTAAAATTGTGTTAAGCCTGAGGAAAACAGCAGCAAAATGCAGTTCACTCATGTTTTGAAAATTCTAACACACCTAAGCAGAACATAATTAGACTAAATTTCTTAATTTTTAAATTTTTGACAAACACATGAATACTTTTTCAATATCTGACAAACACATGGATCCTTGCCAAGTTATTTAACAATGAAAATAAAGACATGCAAGACATTTTGGTTCATTTTACAACAGATGAATAATTAAAATTTTGACAGCAATATTGGGGGTAATCTGAAGAATTTCAGACAATTTATCATGATTTTTAGGCAAAATTGAGTGAAATTATGATACTTTCTTCCCGTCTAACAATTATAATGCAGAAAAAGTAAAAAATAATACATTAAAATACATTCCACTAATTTTGAAAAGTAAATAAACACTGAAAATCACAAAATTTTGACTAAAATCAAAATTTCCCCTCCCAAATTTGTCAAATATTTTTGAAATTTTACCATTTCACATTTTTTACCATCAAAATGCCATATATCACATTTTCTGACAATTTGGAGATCATATCATCAAATTTAGGCCTTTCATCCACTGTCAGGTTGTTTTCATATAGGAGGCAGACCACCATTAATTTCCCCATTGACTTCAATGTTAATTCTGGCCTCTTTGCCCACCTCCAACTTTTCCCCAAATTTTCGTTGGGCTGAATGCTTTTCACTACAGACAGAGGAACAAATGGTCATGTCTTTGCACTAAAATTTGTATGAGGTTGACCACCAAAATTTTGAGATACACAAACTTGAAGAAGCATACTAAAAACATGTAACTAGTTGCCGTACATATCGCCGTAGCTAACCTGATAACCCTCTTATCCTTCTGCCTCAAAATCATGAATATTTACCAAAACCTGGCAGAAAATGTTAATTCAAACCCTCTTCGTCCATTCTAGACCAAAAAATCAACACAAATGGGCATGCAAAAGGGGAGAAAAGAGAGAGAGAGAGAATTGCTATAAATAGACGAACTACAATTCGTGGGTACCGAGATGATGAAATTTAATGGTGGTCTGCCTCCAGTAGTGGTTGCTCCTACTCTTCTTTAAATTTAAACTGCCAAGGGATCTTTTTCTTTTTTTACATGCATTACAAACATGTGCAAGGGACATTCATGTTTTAAAGATCTTTTCAAATTTTGCATGGTTTGGTCACTAAAATCTCTGGAAGTGGGAAAATTTCTTTAATATTTAATAAATACACACACAGTACAAATGTACCTGTGTGTATTCTTATAGCATGCAAAATTAGTGACAGAGATATGTTTCTTACTTCCATTACAAAAAGATTTTGGTGTAAATCCAAGTAGTTGTGTATCATAGGTATCATCTGAGGATTGTGCATTAGACTTTACGGTAACATTTTCTGCTATACCAGAACTAAATATATCAGCACATGTAGATGAAATTGTGGCTCCATCTTCTGCCATCTTTCATCTGCTAAAAAAACAAAATACATCTAGGAAACAGTCGAATTATATTTCTAACTATGTACAATCTGATTGAAACACAGATCCTATTTCGTTTTGTTTTGTATAGCTCAAAATTTTGTTTTACTCTAGTACTACACTAGGATCTGGAAAAGTTGTTACATAACCTGCATTTTGGTTGATGTGAGGGATTAGCCAATGAAACCCTCTGTTACAGCAAGTTCTTGGTGTGCATTGCACGGAACTGTTACCCAACTAGAAACAGCAACATTGACATTGATTGGTTAATCAATGCCTGACATCATAGGATCAAAATCCACTCGGATGACCCCTAACGTGACCTTCCACTATAACCGGTCAGATCTTCATGTACTAGAGGCCATGGAAAGTATAAAAAAACTAAACAAAATATATCTGTATTTTAATCAGATTGAACTATGTACATGTACATGTAAGACTAGCAATAAGAAATTGGGATTCAAAAAGTAAGTGCAGGAGAACCGCACTACACACAAAACAAAACCTATAAGACAAAAATAATAATATTATATACCTATTCAATGATTCAATGGCCTCGGCTATTAATTTTGCGGAGGCAAATGTAAAATACATCGGACGGAAACAAAATAACGGACTACAGGTGTATGTTTGTAAACGCCCAACTCATTACTGCCACTGCCACTGGGTCCGAGAGCAGTAGCTTATTCATACACAAAATCTGAATTGTCGTGAAAGAGCCAAACACCGTTACAATAGACAAGCCTTACTGAGACACCCTTCTATGAAATGATCTGTCCCGATAAGTGACGTAATTAGCTTCCATTTTTGTATTTTTCGATGTCCAATTTTTTTAGTTCAATTTTACAAGAGAGAACTTTTTTATTCTCAGTGATATTAAGTTGTATAATGGATTTTATTTAACCGGAGGTAATTTCAAAAACACAGGTAAGTTTATAATAACCAAAGTCAAGTAGTTTATTCATAATCAGAGAAATCCATTTAAAATTTACGATGATGGTTCAGACAGTCACAGTGTAGCTGCTTAAAATAATTTTAAAAAAGTTGTTGTTTTTGTTGTAAATCGAAATCTCCCATTTATTTATTTGAGAGGTAAAGTTAAGCAGAGTTTATTTTACATTTTATTTATTGACCTACCAACTGTATGAAAGGGCCACCAGCTTTTTTAGGGTTACCGCTTTTTTCAGATCTATGGAGTAAAATAAAATGGAAATAATAAAAGTGAAGAAACACTTCTCAAGTTTTCCGCCATATGACCAAAATATTATGAAGTCTCAAATACATTAAAAATTTGAATTTTTGCTTGGATAGAAGGCGGTTAAGAATATATTAATCTGGCATACAGCACTTGTAATAATTATTATATTGCTTTCATGTATTTCATACTCACGATAAAATCAATGATAACGGTAAAATATGAACAGAAAGGCTATTTTAAAATCTGTTTTGAGAGTATGAATACAATACATGATTGTCCAGTCTCTTTCTTATTACGGACCACTTGATGATGTTGACTACCAGGTGGATAGGAAGGCGCAGGGCTGATATGTGAGTGTAATGAAACCTACGTTCAAAGCTGAACTAGTGTGGAGTTATTTATTTACAAAATACGTTGCCATTATTAGTAACTGTAGGACGACTACTCCCCGGCCACATGGCTACATTAACATAATCAATTACAACATCTTATTAATGTAATGCTGAAGCCTGTTTGAACTCATTTTGTAAATTTCACACTAAAATTGTTTAATTTTTATAATGAATTGTTTAATTAATAATAATAATATGATGACTCATATAATATTCACATCTCTTGAACGACAGTCCTGATATACTGTTGTGACAGTTGTCAGAATCCATATATTATCACTATCAGATCAGTTTCTGTGGAAATACTGCAAAACTCAAATGTTTAATTTGTAGCACTACTGTTGTTATAGTGTGTAGGCCTACTCTATATCCCCTGGCCTATAGTTAGTATAGTATATTAATAAAAGAACCTGTTACGGTCAATATTTTGAAAAAAATATATATATTTTATGACAGTCAAAATTGTTTTTAAAGTTACAAATTGATCAAAGATTACATGTAGGCTACAAAGCTACTATCAATGATAACTTGATATCCTGTCAGTTGTGTAGGCCTACTGTGGCCTACCATATTGTTGCAATGATTTATGTATAATGTACATGTTGGCCTATTGTTATTTTGTTTCAGATGCATAAAGAAATAAAAAAGTCAGTGAAGTGTTTATGAAAAAGCCCAAAGTTATACCAGTTTAGAATGGGCAGCAAGCTTGGTGTGGCTATTGATCCCCAGTAACAAGTACTATTATTAAAGTTACCTGTATTTATTTCGTCTTTACAGTAGTCCGTCTGCTTCCAATAGATGGACCAGCCGCCATGTTACCAGGTGCTAGAGAAATAACTCGAAGGAGACAAAACCCAAGCATGGCAACGTCGGCTAAAGAAATACAAAGAGTCGTCAATGACTCACAATTACGATATAAACAGCTACCGACCCGAGCTAAATTTATGTTGGTCTTTTCTCTTTTATTCTCACTATATTTATATTGGTCAATATACAAAATAGTTTTCACTAATGATCTTCAAAGCGAGAGTTTTTTAGAAACAGATAAATGTCCAGCATGTTATGGAATGAGCGCTTGTGGTTTTCTGTTGACTGATCAAGTCAAATTGACAGGGTGGTCAAAATTGCGTTTTTTGGACGTTGTTAATGTAAAAAATGTTCATTTTGGGAAGCATGTGTATAAAGAACATAATGTGGTTCTGAAAAAACTTGCTCTGGACAAGGAACTTGTGGAAGTTGACAATGAAGTATGTAAAGATGCTAATAGAGAACCTGGATGTGACATCGCAAGAGTTATATATAAAGGCTCTACTCCATATAGTCTTAAAGACAAACCGATTCTACCAAAACATTTAAGCTCATTAACTGTTTCAATGTTTACTTGTGCGTCATATCGTTTATTAGATAGAATGTGGTCATATTATAAAGAAAGACTGAATCAGGATGATATAATGTACAGAGATAAAGTACAGTTATGGTATCTTTCTAAAGTAAATACAGAACCCTTAGTCATGCAGGTAAATATAGTATAATACTCTAAAGCAGGACATAATTTCCTGTGTATATTTTTTGTTAAAGGGTTGTATTATTTTCAATATGCAATGAAAAACCTTGATCTAAGGTACTGATTTACAATGTAGGCTGTAATGTTGAACACAATTCCTTCTTTTTGTATTTATTTTAAGTTTTCCAGGATATCTTGTAATTTAATACTAATTCAAATCAATTGATCATAATGATAGTGATCCTAAAATGCACCCAAAGATGGTCGATGGGACAAGGTTTTTATGTTGAACAAATTGAACATTTTTGAGTCTTTACTGAGTTAACAGTAAGTTCAATTTGAAACATTTACATTATTTTACAACTTCTTATTTTATGTTAATGTAAATATTTTTTTTCTTTTATTCCAGACATTTCCTGCTCGTGAGGGTTGGCCATTTCCTGAATATTATGGTGCTTGCGGTCGTTTCATTGTATCTGAACACGGTGGAAGACCTCTTCAAGAATTCTATCATGCATCTTTTGAGAAAAGGGTATAAGATTACATCAAAACTTATTTTCATATAATCAGGCATGTTCACAATTCCCAAACTTATAGCTATGTTATCTACAGACACGTGAGCAGTAGCGTCCAATCAGAGGTTGTGACATCGCGACCTCCACGGAAACCTTGACATTGAATGAACTTTGAACTTTGCAACTCGATTATCACAGGTAGACATTTTAGCTTGAAAGCGTGAGACTTGGTATTCCCGACGGTCGAGCAATTTGATAGGCACACAAGTTGGGCTTGTACCCAATCGAAATTAGTGCCGCAATATACAGGGTATTACGTAAAGGCCTTGATAAAATGTACGTAGTTAAAGCAAGATCAAGCCTTCTATTGGAGATGATTATCAGGAGGCAGTTGGCTTTAACGTCCACTTCCACAGCAAATTTTCGAGTCCGGATAAAACATGACTAAAATGCCGAAGGGATGACTTAAACTTACCTTGGTCCTTGAGTAATTTTTGATTTGATTTGACTATTGTGTTAGATTGTAGCATGTACATTATTACGCTCTTTATTGCTCATAATGCATTCATCCATGCTTAGATACAGATGGCAGTAGTAGGACAAAAAAGATCTATTTGATAAGGCCAACTCTAACCCTAACCTTGGACTTAGCCCCAGTGCACAATATTGCCAACAATCACATCTCAGCGACCTTGACGGAAATTGAGCTGGCCTTAACAAATAGATTTAACCAACAAAAAAAAAAAAACATGCATGGAATCTCCAGTGAATCGGTGATATTCATGAACTACAAGATACAATATATTACTGTAAACATAATATAAGGCTTGATATGTTTTAATTATGTGAATATATGCTACTTTAGAATATTTTTGAATATGATATTAATATACCAGATGATATATTATTGTTACTGTAAACACTTGAGGGTTCTTATTATTATCACGATTTAAAGACTTGATATGGCTAGATTTCTTTTTTCATCCTTAAACATAAAATTTATAAAAGTTCATTAAAGGGGTATCAGGTATTATTAGATAATAAAGTTGACAGTTCTCACTATAATAATTAAAAAAATAGATAATGAAAACAAAATATGCTAATAATTTCTGTCAAATTTTTTCACTCTGAACCGAGATATTACCTATTCAATTATCGGCTAGTCTCGGTCGTCATTATTAACATTGGTATGCTAATAAACCAAGTCACGATTATCCATTTTTGCGTTAAATTATCCATCACAAAATGTATTCAAATCCTGTAAATATCGCAGACTAACGAGTGCATCGTGAGTTGATTATGGTCTGGATAAGTTATTTAATGTCTAATTAATAATTTAGATAACATTTTAGACCTAAAGAAAGACCTGGAATAGGCAGAGATTTAGCTCTTGTATAATGCATGTTTAAATATTTATTTCAGGTAGATATTGCCTATCAAATAATGAAAATGGCTTTAAAGATGACAGAAAATAGAGACGATTTTATATTATATTGGACAGATATACAGTATGAAAACTTTGCTGTAGATGCTGGTGGAAAAGTTCGAATTATTGATGCTGAAAATATAATTGTAGTAGATAAAATGGCTGTTGAAGCAAGTAAGTGACACTAGATTGTTACTGTTTCAAGAACATAAAAGCAGATTAGATTAGAATGTTTAGACCCAGGTCCATAAAGGTATTTTTTCCCAAATAAGTATTGCCTCCAGCTCTCATTTTTTGAAACGAATGTCCGTCGTTTGAATCCTAAGCAGAGAAATATCTTCAGCCTTATTTCCATTCCACTCATGCAGCGTCAACGGCTACTCTCCTGTACTAGAAAATTCTCTCCATCCCATTGTCCACCATGGAAATACAAAAAATAGTTTTGTTGAATATAAGACTTAGGCCTGTTACCATATACACATTTTCGTGGCATTTCTGCAAGCATTTTTGCTGGCGAAAAAGTAGGTCTAATGCAAATGTAATGGAACCGTTTGCATATAAAACGTGCATACATGGAATACCGGCCTATATGTGTATGATGTATGAATCATGTTTGTGTTAATGCTGGCACATATAAGAAACCAGACAAACTTGATCGGGGGGTGATGACTTGTAGTAAATAAGACAACATAGTTTTGTTTTATCACCGACTGTTATCAATTAATTGGCCAAAGATTAATTATTTAGTTGACATTGATTGTTATATATTAGTTCTGCTCATTTCATATATCCATTGCCATATTATAATATTTATATTTCAGCAAAACCTCGTGGATGGAATGATTTATATGAAAGTGATTTTGATGAATGTAATGGAGAAAACTGTTTAACATTTAGTACCAATAATCTGTGTAGACATGTCAACTCAGATCATAATTACTATGCGGCGTGTCGAAATCTGTTGTCACAGTACGGCAGCGAACCTGGCATGCCGGGAGGATTATTACATGATATGCCAGATTATGCCAAGAATGATTGGGAATTAGATGGCATGCTCAATGAATGTGCTCGTCCTTCAAAACCAAAAGGACGAATTATAATTAAAGAAAGACTTATAGAAGCATTGGATCAGTTGAGGAAAATGAAACCAGCAAAAGATATAAATGTGAATATTTTGGATGCTCTTAAAACTAAAGACGATTCAAAAACTAATGAATAATATACCACAGCCTTAACTTGCTTTTCATGATAATCAAGGTTTTCTGGTTTTTGTGATCAGTTTGATACAGGTAATTTTAGCAGTTTAATGATAATCACAGTCGTATCCTTTCCCATCTTGTTTATAACCCAGACCATCTTGTTCAAAACCCAGATTATAAAGTCCATATCCGAGTCCTTCTTGGTCATATCACGCTCATTCCCTTCTCATAACCCAGTCCTTGTTCATATCTCGACCCACTTTGCTTGAATTACCACAAATATATCTGTCCTAACTCGTATCCAAGGCGTTCTCATTTCCTCGACCTCGTCCATGTTTCACTGATGTTTTAACCAATTTTGCAGTGCTTTCTTTCTCATATACCCACCATTCTCTCTCATACATGTATACCTGGCTTTCTGGCTTATGTCACTTATTCTACGATGATTATACATTCTCTTGATTTTAAACTATAATGGCATCTTAATATCAGACAAGAAGGTCAAATTCAACGACAGTTGCCTGAGTTGGTATGGTAGATCCTTGTCCATGCTTAAGACAGGTTATACCAGTCTTTTCAGCTGTAAGTGTTATTGGTAAGATACAGAGTTCATGAAAAATCTACCAAGAAAACTGGAGGAGAACCTTCAGGATTATTAAAACCCTTCCTTCACTTGTCAGTCGTAGTGCTTACTGGCCAAATAATTTGGAAATCAAGAAAGAGTTGATGAAAGTCCATATGTCCAGGCAAAATGTCCTAGCCTCGCATTGCAGATGTAACTGTATAAATAAATATTACCATATGCATCTCTCAAAATGACCAAAGCATTATGTAGAAGAAACATTAACCACCATTCCATTCTATGTCTTAATGAAAGATATCAACATGATGTAACCCTGACTAATGCATATAACAGAAATATTTTATTAAGATAATTTGTTTGTTAATGATATTGTACATATTGTTAAGATAAATGTATATGTATATGCCAGATATTTTTTCAAGGCTTGCCTCAATTTGGGTATGAAAGTGTGTGTATGTTATACTGTGGTTGAACAAAATTTATTTAATATTGTTATTGTCTAATGTTACTATCAAAATTTGGTAGATATTTATCACAAAGTTTTACAATGTTATTTTTTTATTGTTCCCTTTCACATAAAGATTGTTTAAACATGTTGATCCCCTCAATAATGTCAAAATGTACCGGTAATAGCTATTTTAACCCTCTTTTATAAGGACTGTAGAACAATTTTTGCCTAGATTTTTGGCCCAAACATTGTATTTTGGATAAGAATTTTTTTTTTTTTGAAAAAAGTTATGGTAGTGGGGTTATGGTGAATGCAACTCAATACCTGTCCATATTCTTTCTAATGTAGTTCTCAATGTAGATGAATGACTGTTAAAAGTGTGAATGATTGGCTCATTTAGCAATTAAAATTAGATCTTAATGTCATTTCTGTTTGTATAATTTATAAAGTTGAAGGTTCACGGCAGAATTAAAACAGAAATGAAAGTAAGGTAATATTTAATAGACTGTTCTATGTACATCGATTTTTGTTATGTTGGGGTCATTCCAATATCTTGACTCCATTTTTGTAATAAACCTAATATTCTATTATTTAATGAAGTTGTTTTACTTTAGTTTCACATCTATGTATATTTCTCTAATATATATACAGCCAGTTTATGAATTGATGTATATCGTAAATACATTTTCATGTGGACATATTATGCCCTCTTTGTTTGTGGACACTCTACAGGTCACAATTTTTATCTGATTTTGACGAAATTGAAATATAGGTCTTTCTCCCAAAGATATCGGTTCCTCTCGATATTGGCATGTATCAGGTCATAACTTCATGAATCATGGCCCCTGATTGTACGAAAAATCATTTGTTTAGCTTGTGGACACTCTAGAGGTCACAATTTTTATCTGATTTTGATGAAAATTAAAATGCATGTTTATAACCCAAAGATCTAGGTTCATTTCGATATTCGCTCACATCGGACCGTAACTTCCTGAATTATGGCCCCAGATTGTACGAAAAACCGCGTTTTTAGCTTGTGGTCCCTCTAGAGGTCACAATTATTATCCGATTTAAAAAAAAAGTACGATTATATCACCACTACACCGTAATTCCAGCTGAGTTCAAATTTCGTGACAATCGGACCGAAACTGCCGGACTAAATGGCCGCCCCTCATACTCAAATAGTGTAAAGAATTTGGTATATGAAGGTTGTGGACCCTCCAGATGTCAGAATTTTGATGAAACTTGAAATTTATGTTTATAACCCAAAGATCTTGGCTCCTGTCATTATTCGCGCATATCAGATTGTGACTTTCTGAATTATGGCCTTTGTTTGTACAAAAAATAGCGTTTTTAGCTTGTGGTCCCTCTAGAGGTCACAATTTTTATCCGATTTTAAAAACCGGTTAAATATATCACGGTTATACCATAATGATGGTTGAATTCGAATTTCGTAAAATCGGATCGAAACTGCCTGACAAAATGTCCGCTTTTTGTACGCAAATAGTGTCAAAGTATGTATTACCAAGGTGGTGAACCCTCTAGAGATCACAATTTTTATCTTATTTTGTTGAAACTTAAAATATGTTTATATCCCGAAGATCTAGGTTCCTGTAGATATTCATGCATATCGGACCGTAACCTTCTGGATTATGGCCCCTGATTGTACAAAAAATATCTTCTTTTATTTAGCTTGTTCTCTTGTCCATTTCTTGGAAAATGTGTGCGTATCTTGCATAACCACCGCTTTCTATGTAACTTTATAAAATGAAATGGGGTTTAATGTCCTACTGTTCTCCTCGAACTGGGCTAATGAAGATGGGCATACGCCATACAGTGTGCTATGAGGGAAACTTTGCCTACACAGCGGCACTACAGCCTACTCTTAAATCAAATTCCAACTGTCAAGGGATCTTTTATGTGCACGCCAATGTGTACTCGGGACCTCGGTTTTTCGTAACATCCGAACGACTAGACAGCTGTCCCTGTCAAGCCCTCCATCCTGCATCACTGACAAGGGTTAACCACGCTGGAAAATCTGGATGAACTTCCTCGGCCAATGCTGGCTAGTGAGTCAGCGTCTTACCCACTTAGCCGCTGTAACTTTATAGGTTATGATTATGAAAATCAAATATAAAAAACTGGCCAGTATCATTTTGATGCAGTCTATGTATTTATATTGCCTCTCTCTGTCCACCATTTGGGGTTGGGTCATACATACAAATACATGTACTGCAAATTCATATAGCAAAAAAAAGCTATTGCATATATAATTACTTCTATAGTTGTGGCCCTTGATCACATATCAATGAAGCATGGGATTTGTCTTAGTGCTTGCAAACAAATCTAATCTGGGATTTTTCTCAGGTGACAAGCCCCTTTGCTGTGTTACTGTTTGGGATGGAATATACTTGACTTTTATATTTTATGAAAATTTAGTCTATTTAATTCCAATCTAATTAATACTACTTGCTTATCTGTTTCTGTCCTGTTTCAACTCATCTTAAGTTGTCAAATTTTATACTACTCTATATGGGCAATGTTAACATAAAATTCGAAAAAAAAGAAGGGGCAATAACTTTTATAAATCCAACTGCTTGACTGAATTTACATGTGTATTTCATATGACTAGCAGAACAATCCCTCCAAATTTGAAAACGAAAACTATTACTTGTAGCTTAATATGCCTACTAGGGTTCATCCTTATTATTACTAGTGGAACAATCCTAACTAGTTAAACCTCTCCAAAGTTTTGACATGTAGATAGATGGACATGAAATGTAGATAAAAAAAATAACAGTCAGTTGCCCCATAATCTTTTATATAAATAAAATATATATACAATAGATATAAGAAATGGAATATAGGTGCATCATATTTCCGTAGATATAAATTAAGTACACGCCTTTAAGTATATATTAGCCGTACAGTATAGTCCATGGATTTTTAACTGAAAACTCACACCAGTCCAGTAGCCTGCCGAGTTTTGGTGATGTGAGAATGGAATTTATTTTAAATATTATGTCAAAGCAGATGAAATAATGGTTCCAATCAGAGACCATCTATAATCAGCAGTAAATATTCGCTTGGCCCTACTATCACTGAGAGGGGTGACATGGGGTGAGTTAAGTAACTTTTTTTCTTCTGCAAATTCTATTCTAAAACAGCTTTTTAAATTATTAAGAAAAAAATCTGAAATCATGGATCTTCTCTTCGACGTATATTGGTAGAAATTTCTGGTTATATAAAAGTACATTTCTTTGGAATCTATCGTGATAGTTTGGCCCGATCGTGCCTATTATTTTACGTCTTGAGAATTGTTTTCCGAACTAATTATAGTATTCCCGTCTTCTTATATACATATCGTTCACTATTTTTAAAAAAAAAATTTAAAATTAAGATTGGAAATTGTCTTACTGTTTATCTTCGGTAATATCAATACTGAAGACTACACCCTTTACGATTGTTCAAATTAAACATTAAGTATTCAAGATCGATCCGTAGAAACTGATTTCTCATATTAATCTTAAAGGGCGTTCTCTATTGCAAGCTTAGATTTGTTTAAAACCAATGGCGTATTGAGAATAAAGTCATTAAAGATCTCCGGCCTGTCTGCCACTGTGACAAATTCTGGCCCTTCCTCTGGAATCTCGCCCATCGTTCCTAGCTGTCACCACGTCTCTTAATGAAAATTTATCCAGGTCATATTTCATCCAAGATTTGAGTAAAATATTTATGGCTGATTCGTCGTAACGGTGACAGTTAGCGTAATATCTTGAGTTAGGTTTTAGATGAGTATCACATTCCCGCTTAGAACCCGCTGGAGCCACGCACCATTCTTCCACAGCACAAGCTAATAACCACTTCATCAAACGTTGGCGTATTGTACTAGTATTGTGCACAATTATCATTGTAATCTCTATGTGAGGAACTCGCATTAACTTTCGTACGTCCGAACTTAAGTAATAGTACATATCGGGATGAGTAACAACGTATGTGGAATATTTTTGACGTTGTCCAGCTATAACGACGCCACGCTTTCGAGAATGATCAATATAAGCATTGATTTTTCTTTTGTGTATCACTAAATGTGGCTCAATCCAGATCATATGACTCAATCCTGCCAAAGCCATCTACAAATATACAAATTCGACAATAAATTAATTTTTTATAAAAAGGTGCAGGAAACAAGTACACACCAACAATGGGAGAAAATCAATGAAAATTAAAATATGCGGTGTAACCCGTTTTTCCCAAGGAAATCCAGGAAAATGATCCATCCACATTTTCAGATACAATGAATGAATGAATGATGAAATGGGGTTTGACGTCCTACTGTTCTGTTCCAACTGGGTGAATGAAGACGGGCATACGTCATACAATGTGCTATGAGGGAAATTTTGCCCGGACAGCGACGCTACGGCCTACTCTTATATCGAATTCCAACTGTCGGTGTTCTTTTAAGTGCATGCCAAGGTGTACACCCGGCCTCGGTTTTTCGTCCCATCCGAACGACTATACGTGAGGCACATCGGTCCTAAAACCCCTGATAAGGGGGGGGGGGCATGCCGGAAAATCCAGATGCATTAATTTCTCGGCCAATACCAAGAACGAACACGTGACCTCCAGTTTAGTGAGCCAGTATGTTACTGAGCCACCGTAGCTCGTCCCATCTGAACGACTAGACACTGTCCTTGCCAGTCCCTCCGTCCTGCTCCACTGACCAGGGGAAACTGCACCGAAACTAGAAACTTTCTCGGCCAACACCTGGAAGGAACCGAAGTCTACAAGTTAGCCAGCCAGCCCTGACTATGAGCCCCCGCGGCCGCTTTTTAAGTACGTACAGTTGTTTCAGAGGGCTGTGGATTGTAATTAAACGTATTTTTACCTGTAGGATAACTGGTCGCCACAATCCTCTCTCTAAATCTCTAATGTGCGGTGGCCATACTTCTATTAAACTTTGTCTAATTTCTACTTGACAGACTGAAGATAACTATAACAAAAGACCAGACGGTTATGGTAATAATTTTATGGCAGTCACATTAACAACGCAAGTACCGAAATATTGAGGGGTAAATCCAGCACCCCATTTCCTTAAATAATTTTATATCCTCAGTAAATGAAAAAAAATATATATATATTTACAATGAAAATGTGCTGTTAGATCCGAATGTCAGTTCCATTCGATTTACTTTTACTCATAAATGAGAATAGCTACATGAATACGGCTGAGGTGGGTGAAGATGGTTTAATTTTCGTAGGCATGAATCGTGATTCACTATCGGATTACATGAGAAACTGGTTAACTTTTTCTTTGTATTGACTTACTAAAAAATGTGGATTGGAATTGATTCAACATACAGAACCCTTTATAATCTGTTCACCATCACTGTTACGAAAAAAGTGGATTGGCAGATGCTCTAGCGACTTTCGTGAATCTATGACCAGAAAGACACTTCGGAAAATGTGAAAGTAGTGAAACAAACTCTTACCCATTCTCGTTGGTCTTTTGTCAGTCCTAGGTCAAATATAATGATATCAGCTGCGCCATAATGATACTGAATAGATACTATCAAGTTTACCACATCTTGAAATGTTTTACTCCATGCAGCACTGACGAAATACAACATGTCTAGATGCTCGTGCATGTTGGATTCGGCATCTTCATCAAATTCTTCATTTAGTTCTTCCATCTTCTCGAAAAACACTTTTCTGCGACGCTGTTTCTCTCTAGCAACTTCGGGACTATCATCACCTGAATCAAAACCTGGTCGACGATCTTTTGGACCATTACTCATCTTCACAGGCTTCTTGTTTTTACCGTTCTTCATTTGTTCCACAACATCATCGTCATCCTTGATATCATCTAATTCTTCATCAACTGTTTTTACTCTCTGTTTCTGTTTCAGTTTTTGTTTCTCTTTGGCGTCTTCCTCAATAAGTTTATTGAGTTCATCCACGTTATCAGCCATTTCGGCATGATCCTGCTTTTGTTTGTCTTTGAGTAGTTTTTCTTCTTTAGCTCTTTCCCTTTCCTTGGCTGCTATTTTGTGAACATCGTTATTAATTCCCGCGTCTTTGACCTCAAATTGATTTCCCCCAAAGTCGAAGTCATTATTATTTTCTTTCTGATTCTGTTTCTGATTCTGTTTCTGATTCTGATTAACGTCATCATTACCAATTTCATCACTAAAACCGTCGTAAAACTGCCCAGCTTTTCTATTCTGGAAAACATAATACGATAACTGTGAAAATCAGCATGTCTGACCATTCTTTACGCGCGCTATTATACGGGAAGCTTTACCAAGTTTAGAGTTTTAAATACCGATGGACTACCAGATTCTGATTTGTTTGTTGAATTGGATTTACAATACAAAATTATTTGTGTTGAACATGGCTTTCGAGCCAGTCAAATTATGTAGTCGGGGATGGACTGGGTCTCGGAGCGTCAGACATGGTCCAGAAAACAAAGTGTACAGGGGCTCGTCGGCCACAGTCGGAAAACTCTGTTCCGCCTATTTGGCAATACGGAATTAAATCCTTCTCGTCAAGAAGCAATAAAAGTAAACTAGTGAACGACTTTACAATTTTAGATCAATATTTGATATTTGAATAAAAACCACTACAATCTGTTACCAACGTACTTGTCATGCTGAAAAATAATTTAATTGCACAAAATAAGATATAATCTAGAAAATCGTATTTGAAACCTTAACATCTAATATTGAACATTGTAAATGACCTAATATTTCCGATCTGGAGAATCTAAGACTTTTTAATGACTGTGCCCTTACTGTATCCTTTATTTATAAGTAAATACTATTTTTGTCAACCATTTTCAGTTTCGTATCTATCCGAGGCGTATTTAGTGGGTGTGGGGTGGGGGCGGATCAATTATCCCCATCCTACCACATAATTATGACTGCCAAAATGTTGTTACATACCGGTACCGGTTACTAACCAAAATAATGCTTTTTATCGATGGGCTACGATATTTAACTCTTTATTTACAATTCAAGTCGATTATAAATGTTATGCCACCCACCCTCATTTCGAAAAACCTAAGATATTGATGAATACACCCTTCAAAAGGGTACATTCTTAGGCTGTTGCAAGCGGTCTAACGGTTTCAGGATAATACATGTAGTTGGTGACATAGTGACAGGTATATTTTTTAATCCCAAAGCTCACAGATTCAACAACAGAATGTCTAAACATTTTCCGAGCAGCACCATTTAAAATCAGCAACCTCCAGTTCTTTAATCTATATGCTGCGCCGAGGGAAAATGTAATAGTATGAATTCTTTTTGTAGAATTGAGATGGAAAACTAAAACTATGCCATACCTTTATTATTGTGTCAAATATCTGGAATGCAAAATATGCCACTGCAACCAGTGCCCCATATTGAAGCAATCTCTTGGCTGAAAGTTTTCTAGTTGTTTTACTTAAACTAATAGTATTCATAGTTAATTACTTAATTAATTTTTATATGCTTATTTATTAACACAAGGCACAATGATTCAATGTCATTTCTTTCTCCTGAGACGCAATAGCTCTCTGTTGAAATTATTCAAATATTTTTAATAATCACGTCGAGAAGAACTGTAATCCATTTATTTAATGGATAAATAAAAACTGTTTTCTTTATGATAACAATTCCAAAATAACAATTCCAAAATAACACAATATTAGATCAGCGATATTTTCAGAGTTGATTCAAACACATAGCCTGCTATCTTTTCGGTCATTTGAAGATCCCAGATATCCCAACTGAGAGTTAGTCCTGGAGTTGTTATTAAGTTTATCAGAATTCTTTCAAAACAGATGCCAATCCTTTAGTCTGACGTTTTAATTTGACATCAGTGTATATTTCGTTTGTATGTTTCATGACGTAGTGTGCGACGTGTTTGTGTGTCGATGTGGATATATTGACCATGGAGGTAACATGTGGTTAAATGTTTAAGGTATCCCATGAGTATGCTTGAAATTGGCTGCCAGAATTTTAAAAATCGATTGTCAGAAGTAATAACTCAAAAGCAGAAAATCTAATATTGATGTGAAAAGAAACAAATTATTAAATAAATAAAAATAACAACAAACATGACTATTCTTTTTATGAATTTAAAAACAAAAGAGGGTAAGACAGTGACTCATAGTTCCTTATAAAATAAAAATTGTAGCTCATATTTTCACAAATAGGCCCCTATTTAATGACTATCAATTATTATAAAACATATTATTATAAAATTAGGTGGTTTCGATTCTCCGGTTGTTCATGATAAGGAGCCTGGTCGCCTGTCCAGCCAAGTGAGTTTTGTTCGGGTCCTCCGGTTTCCTCCCACTGCTAAAGACCCCTACGCGCAAGCGAATTATTGAAGTAAAATTGAACCATTATGTTAGTCCCGAAATGACCTAGTTTGTGTTGAGTGGATGTTAAACCCCATTTCTCCCATATGATCAAACCTATTAATATTATTAATTAAATAGGCCTATAACTACAACTCCCTGATCAAACAAACTTATAATTGATGTGTTTACGATTAATACGATTAAGAAAGTCCATGAATGAAATGATCGCTTTGTTAATTCCGTAAGCGTCGACACTGATTGTTATAGACGCAAAATCCGATAAAATCGATTGAGCATGCAGCATTCTGAACGTGGGCATGAAGGTGCTTGTCCTCGACCATTCATCAGAGTTATTTCCCTTTACGTTTCTATCCCAGTTAACCAAGGACGCTACTCCATGTTGGATGGTTGTAGTTTGAGTTTCTGTGTTGTGTAAATAGAGCTGTATTTTTGTGTTGAGCAAACTCACACACGTATACACTACTCACGTGAAAAATGAAATTAAAACGGTTTCTGTTGCGGTATTATCCACCAGGTTTGTTTATTTCAGATTTTCTTTTATCAATATGAAGAAACTAACTGTACGGTACTCTACTGTAAGTGTAACGTGTAAGTTAAATTGTCGGCAATGCGACATCAGTTTGCAAGCCCTCCACTCCTAGTCCTAGGCTACATTGATTGCCATCTGATCGAACGACTCATCTAAATGTTTTTATCAAATTTCTTTTTGTGAAAAATTTAAAAAATGTTTTTTTCCAAAATAAACTAACTAAGCCTACCGGCAGTACCGGTAACAATAGGTCAGAACCCGGGGATCTACTGAAACATTGTAATTGATAATGATATAATAATTAATATTACTAATACTAATATTAAAATTAGATCTACTAATTCTAATCATTTTTATTCTTATTCATTGAAGTTATTCTGAATAGGCATGGTCGTTTCTGTGAAAATTTAAGAGCAGATCAACTACAGATTCTTTATCTGTCATCTGTCATTTAATTAGACATGAAATAAAAAAAGATACTTTTCATTTTGACATTTAATTTTTTTTAATACACAGAGAATATCTTTGTTAATCTAGATTTTTTTCCCCCAGGTATTATACTTGAATATGAACAAGGAGGAACAGTGAAAACTAAATCAATAGATCTACTAGACCTGAAACCAGAGTAAGTTTAAAAACATATATATAAGCAAATTCATTTGTTGACTGAAGTGAGATGCATATGTACCGGTACCGCAGCAAAATAAATTGCAATCTATTAATAAACTTACTGTCAAATCAAAAGAATACATTCATGATAATATATTTTAGCACGAAATACGCCATAAATCTCAATCAAATGGCAATCTCTAGTGTCTGGTTATTCCAGTCTACACCGACAGTATTTATTGTGCCTGCTCTCCAGATAAGAATATAGCGTCAACGTTTGACATGACTTGTGGAATATGTCTAGCCTCGTTCTTCCGAGTCCCTTGTTAACTGGCACTGAAACATATTAAGATACACGATTCGTGTACAAATGATAAAATGTTTATTTTGTCAGTGTCTTAAATATTGGATATCAATAGCCCATCTTTTCCCAGTAAGATCACAACATCAACGTTGATTTAAATTGACAAGTAATTTGTGTTTTCAATGTCGAAGACTTTGGATGATATTGAGTTCTTAGCTCCTTTAATCTTTTCACACATGCAAGATATCAGAGTAGCATAAATAAGTGTATGCATGTATTTATTAACATAATTAATTTTATTTGATGTTTTTTTAAGGACTGACGTAGATAGTGTTGTAGATGAAATAACCAGAAAAGAACCATTGATAACGACTTCAAAAACTGATCAAGTTCGAAAACTAATAGTCCGTATCCTTTAGTCATCCAAAGAAGATATATAAAATTTAATTTGTGGTCTATTAAAATTAACCTATTGTTAATTAAAGGAATTCTTTATTAGATAGTATTAAAATGCCTAATAATAGATACTGCTGTCCAACCAATCAACGAAACAAAAAACAAAAAGTGCATGCAAATAGTTCTCTGGTTTCCTCCCTCAGCTTAAGACCCTTACGTGCATTAAACACCATTTCAGTGGTGAACGACAGTTTCTAGTCATTCGGATGGTGCAAAAAACTGAGTTCCTGTATACAAGTTGGCATGCATATAAAAGAACCCTTGATAGTTGGAATTCATATCACAATGCATTAAAGATACATTATGTAAGATTTAGATAAAGAACTAGCCATTCTTGCTATAATAGTTCGAAAGTAGATGATGTAAAATGAATAATTTGAAAATTTCATTCAAATTACTCTATTGCAAGCGAAGATATTAGCCTTTGAATTTTTGACAGACGTGTGTAATAATTTCAACCACCGTACTGGTTGATCGAAGCTAAGTCTTGGTCCTCCATATTTGATTAAATCAAAGTATCGCTGAACCATTTTAATCTATTTAATATCAGAGAAATCTGATGCCATTGAGAGTTGATTAAGGCCTGGATCAGTTAATTAATGTCTAATTAATAGTTTAGAAAACATTTCAGACCTAATGAAAAACCTGCAATAGGCAGATTTAGCTCTTGCATAATGCATGTTTAACCCCGTTGTACAGAAAAGTAGGATGTTAATAAACCCCATTTCATTTGCATTATTTTCTGTGCATCTAGTAATGTGAACCAGAATTTATTGTATTTAAAATCTTTGTGTCTCATTTGTCTCCTGATGTTTCCATACTTTCCTTAACCAAATAAATAGGTTTACAAGAAAAACTCTGTCATGTCGAAGATCGATATTTTTATTTATTCAAAGTAAGTGTAAAAATAAAACAATTGATTTTATGAGAAAGTTGATGGTATATTATGTTACGATTGATTTTAATTGGCCTGATCTTTTAAAAATTGTAAAATGTAAGGTAATATTTTTAATTAAAGATTCTGAGGTTGATTTTAGCATTATATAAATCCCTTGCAATTTGCAAACTACAATATTGTGAATATCAGTCCCAAAAATGGTTTAATTTCCTAAACTATTTACGAAGATATAAATAAATATAATGATTTGAAAAAAAATCCATTGATCTACATTGTCTGTTACTCTGTTGCTCCCAACATAACAAGTCTGCTGCCATCTAAAGTTATTTGCTGTAAAAGAATTTGATAGGCCTGTTTTTTTTTCCAATTGCATCCAAGCCGGGAGATTATTTAGCATTGATATTTTGGTTTTGTTTTCTTAATTAAATGTTAAATAATCAATCTGAGAGCCTAAATAAGCCGTGAGAAATTTGATATTTCTTAAAAATGAAAATCATGCATTGTTACTTTAAGACTATTTGTTATATTTTTTAGGTGTTGCGAGCCCATATACTTCCATTAACAAATGTGGCATTCAACAAATCAGGATCAAGGTGAATAACTGAATTATAACAGTATATGAGAAATGACAAAAGTTGGAACAATGAAACATAATTTGATGAAATTATCTTCCATTTTAAACAAATTTTCTCACATGATTACATTTTTATCTGTGTTGGTTGTGATCATTGATAAGCACTTCTCTTTAAATTCAAATGAAAACCACATTTATAGTTTACAAATATATAACTTCAAAGGACATATCAGCCTAAAGTCTATCATGGTGCCCCAGATTCAGATGTGTGGCAGTTTAGGAATTTTTTCAGACTTTACAAGCCTAATGTCCATTTATTATTATATCTGTTCTTTTCATGCAGCTTTATTACTGGAAGTTATGATCGTACATGTAAGGTGTGGGATACAGCATCTGGGGAAGAATTACATACCCTTGAAGGTCACAGAAATGTTGTTTATGCTATTGCTTTTAATAATCCTTTTGGGTGAGTACATGTAACAATATTGGTAACCATTATGTTTCTTGTTAGTGAAACAATAATTTGTGCCAGTCAAATATATATACAGGATTTATATGGTGCTACAGATTTTATATCACTTTGGGGCAGGGCATCTTCACGACATACCTCTGATACCTTGACTGAGTTAACCAAGTTTGTTGTACATGATTGTATCTTGTTAATGACACACACCAAACAAATTTATGCATCTGGGTCATCATGTCTCACAAACAAAGCGTGTGTAAATCATAGGTACATGTTTACAAAAATCGAATATTTTACTATACAACTCTATTAAGCTTACATGTAACATTAAGTACACTTCATGAAGTGGACCACTGGACAACTAGGGCTAAGGAATCAAACTGTAATAATATTTGTATACTCCAAGAAGTGGGCCACTGGACCACTAGGGTTAAGGAATCAAACTGTAATAATATTTGTACACTTCATAAAGCAGGCCACTGGACAACTAGGGTTAAGGAATCAAACTGTAATAATATTTGTATACTTCAAGAATTGGGCCACTGGACAACTAGGGCTAAGGAATCAAACTGTAATGTAGACTTCATGAAGCAGGCCACTGGACAACTAAGGTTAAGGAATCAAACTGTAATAATATTTGTACACTTCATGAAGCGGGCCACAGGACAACTAGGGCTGAGGACTCAAACTGTAATAATTTTTATTTTATTCCTATATATCTTAATAAAAGCAAGATTTCCAAGTGATTTTCACAGACAATATCAGCTGATGTTGACATCAATGTTGTTAATATGTGACAGTAAAAATGGAAGAGGGGTTATATTTTTTTGTGTAATGTGTAATAAAATATTTCCAAGTAAAACTGTACTAAAATATTTGTAATAAAAAAGTTTTAATAACTTCTTCTATTTTAGTGATAAAATTGCCACAGGATCATTTGATAAAACATGTAAATTATGGAGTGCTGAAACGGGAAAATGTTACCACACATATCGTGGTCATACAGCAGAAATAGTAAGTGCTACATGTATTAGAATGAATAGAAAGTATTCTGAACACTAGCTTGATTTGAGAATGACATTATTTTTTTCTTCATTTTGGTTAGGTTGACAATATATGAAGGAGAAGAATTTTGATAAGATTTATATATGATTGAATCTATAGATGATGAACCATAAGCTGACGATAAGAACTGTTTGAATATAGATAAATATACATGAACATGTATACACGTTGTTTTATTTTGTTTCAGGTGTGCCTTTCTTTTAATCCCCAGAGTTCTGTTATAGCTACAGGTAGTATGGATACTACAGCTAAATTATGGGATGTACAAACAGGAACAGAACTAAACACTTTAAGTGTAAGTCTTACCTACTTAAAACCTTTGTCATTGCTGTACCTTTAAAATGAGGTATGGGGTGGTGGTATAGTGGTCCAATGGGTGCACTTTAGGTCTGTCACTGTGTTGGGTGGTCTTGTTTCAATCCCAAGCTTTATAATTATGTGACAAGGAGTAGGGTCGCCTGCCCAATTTCATGGGTTTTCTGCACTGCTACCCTTATTTTCAAGGAAATTTGTTAAATAAAATTATACCATATGTTAATTCCGAAACTAAGTGGATGTTAAACCCCATTTCTCAGTGTCTCATATTAAAAATGTTGTAGTCCTACATTCCCACATATGTTGAAATGGAATAGACCACTACATTAATTTGCTTATCAGTGCCGTTTCATTGGTGGAATTATGCATTGATGTACATTGTCGTATTTTAAATTTCAGGGTCATTCTGCAGAAATCATATCGTTATCTTTTAATTCAACTGGTGCTTTACTCATAACTGGATCATTCGATCATACTGTTGCAGTGTGGGATACTAGATCTGGAGAGTAAGTCTAAAATAAAAATGAAGGCCATGTCAAAAAATATTATGGTTCTCAAATAATTTCTCGCCACTTCAAAACGGCTGCATGGCCTGTTTTTATTTCAAAATCGCATAATAATTACCGCAGGTAAATATTTTATCCTGGTTACAGGAAGTAAGTCTATGAAAAAAAAATTTGATTGAATCCATAGTCTCATTTATCAAGTACACGACCCTGATATATGTTAATGACAATCATAAACAATGCTGGATAATCAACAATTTGATGCGAAAAGAAGTCATTTAGCCAAGTGGTGATCCTTTGGCGATATAAAAACATAAAGATAAAAACTTCCCTGGTAAGGATTGTCTGAGAACCAGAATATTTTCTTTGTTTAACCTAATTATTATTGAAAGGGCAAAATGACAGAAGGCAAATAAAGATTTAATTGTTTTACATTAAAAAGCTACTGAATATCATTGGAGGGATTTTGAGTCTCATACAAATCACATTATTGCGAAAGGACCCCTAACTTACAACTCACAGTAGGGATTTTCCTAATGTATTTGCTGCCTAATACCATATTGCGTATGCCAGAGTATTCTCTCTTTTAACATCTGCATGTTACAAATACCAAAAATTAAATGATAAATTCCAAATATTCAATGGTTTTTGTATCAAGCGTGAATTGACATTTTACCTCTTTATCACATAGTACACAAAGTAGCAATTTTGTGAGAATTATTAAATCTTTTCCAAATGTCACTAAAATGTTTTTGCATAATAATTTAGTTGTTTTTCAGTTGTAAACTAAACCCCCGCCTTTTAATTCAGATATATCTGTACGTAAAAACTTTGAATTATAACTGGTGTCCATATGGACCCCTTGATACCTGCTATGTGATTCTCACAACGTGAACCGACAAGGGTTAACCCATTAACTGCGTAGGACGTTATATAACGTCCTGGACAACTGCCACTCACCGTGTGTAGGGCGTAATATAACGCCTTGGGGGTATTTCCCCCAACCTATTCTTCGAACATATGATCGCAGCATGTGTAAAACGGTCGAGGAAATCTAAATGAAGGGAAACAACTCTATTTACCATTAGTTTTAATATGGTTTCAGGCTACTATCATTTTTTTCAGGAATAAAAAAGTCAAATTAATTACACAATAGGGGGTAGTTAACGTTTTAAAAACTACACAGTTAACGGGTTAATGAGCCTCACTTTAATCCAATTGAATCCAATCTAGGAAATTATCTGTGGTTGATATTTTGGTTTTGTTTTCTTAATTAAATGCTAAATAATCAAGTCAAATACAGTTTAGCTAACATTAAGCCACGAAAAACGAGATGTTGTCTGAAAAATATGTAATACTATAGGGTTTATTTTAGTTCTATGAAAGGTGCTCTGTTTAATTTGCCAGAATCATCACTTGTTTATTTTAGAATCTTAAGAGAGAAAAGATACAATTAAGGAAGTTTATTATAGAACTAATAATATGAGTATCCGTTACTGATATTGAAGGCAGTTTAATAATTTGATGCTGCTTCATTTATGGAGTAGAAATTATTGCATACCAAACTTATAACTAGTCAGTGATTTTCAGAAAATGTGAGTTAGTAATATATTTCCTGATCTTTTTACAGAAAAGTTCACACTTTAATTGGCCATAAAGCAGAAATAAGCAGTGCTCAGTTTAACTGGGATTGTTCCCTTATAGCCACCGGTTCTATGGATAAAACCTGTAAAATATGGGACACAGAATCTGGTAAGTTATTAGAGTATGTTGACGAGTCGTGTACATTTCTCCGTTATCAATTGTTGATAGAGAAAGTTCTTCTGGATTTTACAGTCTGGTCTCCCCTAATGTAGAATGGAAGGTCTGGCATAGAAAAGCATAAAATAATTTGGATGGGATGAAAAACCAAAGTCCTGTGTATGCCATTGGCAGCTCATTAAAGATCCCTTGACAATTACAAATAGAAATAAAAGCAGGTTGTAGAACATTTTTAGTAAAATTACCCTTAAAGCACACTACATGTGAATATCTGATATCATTAAGCTAGTTGGTGTAGAAAAGTAGGAAGTTAAACCCCATTTCATTTTAATCAGTATAATGACATTAACCAACAAACCAAGTGCATTAACAATATTTTGTGACGAAAGAAATTTGGCTTGGGTGATACACTGACACTGAGTTAAAAATGAGTTTGTCTGCTGTGCTGTTAAACAACCCAACCCATTGTAAATGAAATGGGGTTTTAACGTCCTACTGTTCTGCTCCGAACTGGGCTAATGAAGACGGGCATACGCCATACAGTGGGATATGAGGGAAATTTTGCCCGGACAGCGGCACTACGGCCTACTCTTAATCGAATTCCAAGTGTCGAGGGATCTTTTACGTGCACGCCAATGTGTACACGGGACCTCAGTCAGTTTTTCGTCCAATCCGAATGACTAGACAGCTGTCCTTGTCAGGCCCTCTGTCCTGCAACACTGACAAGGGAGAACCACGCTGGAAAATCTGGATGAACTTTCTTGGCCAATGCAGGGATCGAACACCCGACCTCCAGGCTAGCGAGCCAGCACCTTACCCACTTAGCCACCGTGATCCCCAACCCATTGTAGAAATATGCAAACGTTAATGTGAATTGGATTGTTTAGTATATATTCTTTTCTAGGTAGATGTATTGGAACTTTAAGAGGACATGAAGATGAAGTTTTAGACGTAGCATTTGATTATACTGGACAACATTTATTAACAGCATCAGCTGATGGTACAGCTAGATGTTATAATTCAGTCACACATAATATTATATCAAAATTTGTCGGACATGAAGGAGAAATATCAAAGGTAATGAATCTTGGAATTTATTCACAGTATTTATGTTCATAAGACAAAGACTCCTGTAGATCTTTTTAACAATTTCTACTAATTAGTTAAAAAGTTAAGGGCTTGTTCAGTTTGAAATCACTTGTAGATATTCTGCACCGTGTTTATGTCCATGAGACAAATAAGCCTATTAGTTTTGAAGGAGAGTTATTGATTGTAAGCACTTGTTGATGTGGTAGCTGGAATGAATTCTATCAAATTGATTTCATTTCTTATACGGTAATCACTTCATAGTTAGTTCCCTTGTAAATGCTCAAGTTAGCTATAAAGGCGACAACTTTTGATAATTGCTCGGAAGATTTTTTGCTATCGGCATATGTTTCTTAAAGTCAGATCAATTGTTTGAATATTGTGAATATTATAAAAACATGGTATGTAAAAAAAATTGAGAAATTGTTATTGTATCTTTCAGATTTGTTTTAACCCACAAGGTACAAAAGTCTTAACTGCAAGTTCTGATAAAACGGCTAGAATCTGGGATCCTGAAACCGGTGAATGTAAACAAGTATTTGAAGGTCATTCAGATGAAATATTTAGCTGTACATTTAATTATGAAGGGAACACTATAATAACGGGTATGATAATTAATAACATTATTTCTTTTATGTCATGTAGAAACTTTTTGGATTGTGAATTTAGCGTGATATATTCCAAAGTACAGAGTTGAGTTCTCAATTGAATTTCAATAAGAAATAAAATGGTTTAATGTCCTACTTATCTGCTCCATCCGGCCTAACGAAGATGGGCTTACACCATACAATTTGCTATGAGGGAATTGAATTTCAATTATCAAAGGTTCTTTAATGTGCACACCAAGATATACACAGGACCTCAGTTTTTTATCCCATCCGAATGACTAGATGCTGTACCTTGCCAGGTCCACCGTCTTGCACCACTGACAAGGGCAAACTACGCCGAAAAGTACTAAGGAACTTTCTCAGACAACACCAGGATCGAACACATACCCTCTGTTTATTGAAAATGGAAATGAAATGGAATGGAGTTTAACGTCCTACTGTTTTGCTCCGAACTGGGCTAATGAAGACGGGCATCATGCCGTGTGCTATGAAGGGAAATTTTGCAGGGATCGAACACCCGACCTCCAGGTTAGCGAGCCAGCGTCTTAGCCACTTAGCCACCGTGATTCCCCTCTGTTTATTGAGTCAGCACCTTACGTACTAAGCCATCGTAAGTTTTCTGGAATAGTTTGCATTGGTATAAAGAAGATAGCCAATGTTTTTGCAGTCCATATTCTACAATTATTGCCCCTTTCTGATATGACTGTTTAGCAGAATATTCTTCCCAATCTGCACTCACTCTACAGAAATGTATTATTGACAGATTTTGTCTGATATTCAGGAATTGTGTTGGGCTAAATAAACATGTCATCTAGTGATTTTCTGTGTTTTTACAAAAATAATTCCATTTTCTTTGTAACTGATAGGATATTTGATAAAATATAGTTTTATAAACTCATTGTGTGCTCAAGTTTTTCATAAAATGTATTATTCTATTTCAGGAAGTAAAGACAATACATGTAGAATATGGAGATGATATCAAGGGTAGATAACTTGTGCAATCTTGTCATCAACTGGTAGTCATCTATATGTAACATTCATATCTATTTCAGATATTCAATATGGTGTTGATCTACAGAAAATATACTGTCAAAATATTCTATCATAGACTGTAGTTTAACTGTCTCATAAAACTACAGATATGATTCAATGATAAATATTCTATCAAGCCTTTCATATATTCAACATGAAAACCACATGCAAGTGTTGATCTGCAAAACATATACTGTTAAAATATTCTGTCATATTTTTCTTAGTGTAGAAGCTATATTCTTCTTCATCTTTCCCACTAAAACTCAAATTCTGGATAATTTAAAAAGCATAAGTTTGGTTTAAAAAAGTTTTCAAGAGTTTAAAATATGATGCTTTAACTGAATAAACAAAAACAAAAATATAAAAAAAACCTATTAAAAACAAGTTATTTCAACCATTTTCTCTTTATGCATAGATTGGTTGGATTAATGTTTAAAAATTAAAGAAAAGATATTATGAATATCTGTTATGGCAAAATTTTGTGGGACAATTGAAAAAGACTAGCGTTATTTACTTGTTTGAATTTATTCCAATGCCACATCAACGCGACGATACTAGTAATACATATGACCATTTATTTATATTTATTTATTCAGCTGAAAGTAATAAATAACCGTCCACTTGTTAGTCTATGGTTTGTGACACCAACCCCCGTTTTTGGGGTGCAAGTATTCCGTCCACAGTTCAGTATATATATTTTTTCAGCATTATTTGTTCTGTTATTGCCATTTTCTGGCACTTTGCCCTTATTAAGTTGCATTCTAATAACATAAACAAGGGCAACCAATGTTTCCAGTCAGATATATTTATACATGATTTTGTGAAGTATTTTGATCAAATTGATTGATATGGCCAGTTTTATCATTTCAATAAATCAAGCTTTACAACACCATGTAATTGTATTAAGTATTATTTGTCATGCATGTTTTCTTGTTTAGAGCATTGTGATTCTAGATTTCATAGTATTATATATAAACAGCATTTTAGATCAGCATTCCATCGATATATTTTATTATTAGCTTAGTGCATACATTCCAATCTAATTAAAACACAGATCCTAGATCAAATTTTGTTTTATTAGTTTTCTCTTTGATATAAGACTCAAGCCTCGTGGGTTTTCTCCGGGTCCTCCGGTTTCCTCCTACTGCTAAAGACCCCTACGCGCAAGCGAATTATTGAAATAAAATTAAACCATATGTTAGTCCCGAAATGACCTAGTTTGTGTCGAGTGGACGTTAAACTCCATTTCTCTCTCTCTCTCTCTTTGATATAAGACATTGATATCACAAATGGTCTGTTTGGGCAAGATTTGCTCTGAATTATGGGAGACACCTGTAAGGCATTAGAGAGCAAAACAAAATGTTAAATATAAATAATTTAGATTATTTAAAATTCACATATGTGACCTCTAACTGGAATGAATACTCTTGCAAACGGTTAGATCCGCATGGAGTTGAGGCAATTGGTTGTAGGAAAAAAATGAAACAGAATTATCTGTAGATTTGTATTTTAATCAGATTGTATACATTCCAAAGTTTATAAATTTTGTTCAGTATTGTAATATATCGTCGGTGAAGTGTCAAAAGGGTGTATCTAAGAATTTCTAAAGATTAAGAAATAGAACCTTTTGCATTTCAAAATTTCCACAAATCAAGATACACATGATACCCAGAACAGTTCTAATTGGCGCAGAGATGCACAGCTTAGACAGAGGGATACACCCTTTTGACACTTCACCGACGATATAGTATTTATCAGAATGTGTTCAATTGGGTTTACTCAGCATACAAACTATTTCTTAGAAAGAATAATTTATTATATTAAAGATATGTTAAATCGAGGATAATTGGACCAGGAAAAATCAAATTATGGGCTCAAATTGTCTTATAATAAGCCTGCAGTTGATTAAACAATTTGATTATTACTAGAGTGTCAGCCATTTAGTCTAATGTTGCTATCCTGCGGATGCATCTATAGTAAAAATTTATAGATTGTCAAAAAAATGTCATTGAAATATCTTTTAATAAAAGATATGTTTTTGGTAACAGATATATTTTTCCTGGTAGTTTATGTGTTTACCTTTATAAGTATTAGATGTAAGAAATGCAGTCAACAGTTTTCTACCAAATATATAATTATTAATTTGTGCTTTATTTGTATTCAATTTTAGAGAACATATATTTACTTTATCACTCCTTGCCTTGCACCATGTAAAGTGTTCAGAATAGAAAATTGTATTTATATTTTTAGAATATATTAACCATGTGTACTATTGATTTCTTTCAGTTTATTATTACATCTTCGTTTAAATAATCATTATGATGAATACATAATAAGCATACTCCATTAGTTTTAAATTATTCTAAATTCGTCCATTGCCTAAAATTTTATAGAGAAATATTTTCTTTTTTTGCATTGATTACAATTTAAAAAAACATAAATTTGTTGTTATATGTGCTTTTTCGTTGTTATGATTTTAAAGTTTATTATGGTTTTGCCTGTGAAAATGAACTATTTGATATAAAATAATTTATTTTATTTATTACTTGATTTGCATGAAGATATTAGTACACTGTAATAAATACGACACCAGATTTGTCATCTAATTAAAATGTGTGTAGTTGTTGCTGAATTCAAGTGAAATAAAATATCGAGAAGGCGATATGCAATTTCCTTATAATGATTTATTGGTTGTTGTTCCTTATATTAAACACAATTATAGTAAACACAGAAACGATTGAATGTTAATCAGTTTATATACATTCATATTACATTATTATATGCAGTGCGATTTAATTAGCTCCTTTATTGTCTGAAAGTGTTTTTCTTTCAAGTTTATCCGATTTTCTTTAAACAAAGGACAACTTTACAATGACAACTCTACACACTCTTCGAACGACGAAATTTGAGAACTTTCTAAAAACTAAAAGTAAACTGGTAGCTACATATCACTTTACCATCGTAACGCCGAGGTTAGATGTTAGGTACCGGAGTCTGCCGAGGTTTACCGAATGGATGTTATGACTGAGTCTTGGCGACCACCGTATGTCGTACCTGCTCAATATTTGGGAATAATGGGTTTTGAATGACTGAATGCATAATATACTAGATAAAAACTCGACCACTCTAATACCACCAGTCAAGTTTATTAAACCATATTAGATTTAGCATGTAGGCCTTACAAACGCTATAATTCAACGGAAATAACCGGAAAACGACGAAGGTTGTGTCAAATGGGGATACACTGTCTTAAAAATGTTGCCAGCAATGACAGCTGTCCAAACAAGCGGGTGCCATTGCACGATACGCCCACATTTTGGAAGATATGGACAGGGAACAAGCCAAAAAAAACCAACCCAAAAAACGATGTTTCGTGCAATCAGGAGCCATAATCCAGGTTGTTACGATCCGATATGCACCAGTATCGAAAGGTGCCGAGATCTTTGGGATATAAACATTTTTTAAGCATCATCAAAATCAGATAAAATTCTGACTAGAGTGTCCACAAGCTAAAAACGCGATTTTTTCGTACATGTTACACCAAAATAGTATGGGGGTTGGATGGCCGAATGCACGAGCGCGCTGTATCATACGGTCTGTCATTGAGTCAACTGGCGGGGTTTCGATTCCCCGGTTGTACGTGACAAGGAGTAGGGTCGCCTGTCCAACCTCGTGGGTTTTCTCCGGTTTCCTTTCACTGCTAAAGACCCCTACGCGCAAGCGAATGATTGAAATAAAATTAAACCATATGTTAGTCCCAAAATGACCTAGTTTGTATCGAGTGGACGTTAAACCCCATCTCTATCTCTCTCTCTCTCTCTCTCTCTCTCTCTCTCTCTCTCTCCAAAATAGTATGTTGATTCTCATTTCCGTTCCATATCTTTACGCGATAATGTCGGTAGCGTAGTTGTGATTTCTTACTGATATTCAGGATCTTACTAATCACCGACACAGAGCGTTTGATATTTGTTTTTGTTTTTTGGGGTTTTTTTTTGTTTTGTTAATAGCGCTCAAAGTATTGCAAGGGTTATAGATATGCATATTCTACATATATCCAATTTCAAATATCATCAAAGATTTAAGATTGTACTACAGATGACCTAATTAATATCTAAGGAATTTCATCTTAACTAAAATATTCCTGATTATTTTTGGGTTTATCTTCTTATTTAAAGATTTCCTCTGCGGAAATATCCCTTTTAGATAAAAAATTTCCCCTTTTATTTTTATTTTTCTACTTTTTACTAGATTGTATTTGAACCTGATACCCCTCTCTAGAAATTTTCCATCATTATTTAACGGTACATTTAACGGTACATTAACGGTAGATGAGAGTACGGATTGTCATTAGCCTTTATTATAAATATATACCTACAATAATAACAGTAATAATACAGATGTCATCGGAAATGTATACTGTAGCCTGGTATTAAATAGATAATTGTCTGTGGAATAGCTAGTTTTGGTCTGTTCTGTCCGGTAAAGGGCTCGCGGATATAGAAATGAAATGAAATGGGGTTTAACGTCCTACTTTTATGCATGACTTTTGTCACCGCAATGCTGTGCGTCGCGTCAAGGCGTGTCATTTTGGTGGTAGCCGTGTTTGCGCCCTGTGTACGCAATGCGCGGCCAGAAATGGGCCGCATTGCATGGTAAGCAGTGGGGGGCAATGACACTACTTGTTGACGCATAAGTTAAAGATACATTATGGGAGATTAGATAAAGAGCTGACAGTTTTCACTATTCATTATAATAGTTAAAAAACTAGATAATGTAAAGGGAATTTGCTGAAGATTTCAGTCAAATTGATCCACTCTGAACCGAGATTTTAGAGATTGTCGGTCAAAAAAAACCCCAACATAGTCTCGATTATCCATTTCATGATTAAATCATGAATGAAAGTTGAGCAGCATATGGGATCCTAATCCAGTAAATATAGCAGGCTAGCGTTGGCATCGAGAGTTGATTATTGTCTGGATAAGTTAATTAATGTCCAATAAATAAATTAAAGGTCTATTAAGAAAGACCTGCAACAGGCAGATTTAACTCTTGCATAATGTATGTTTAAGTATTGTTCGCGCATTGTTCATGTCCGCCGCTGGTAGCAGATTACCATGAACGCAATCACACATATTGATACGCAGTGTTCGCGTCGAGTTCGCAGTGTTCACGCATGGTTCAAGCAAGTGGCACGCACATGGCACGAACATCGATGCGTGCCGAAATTTTGAAATTTTTCTGTACGACATGGCACGCACGCCAACCCTTCACACACTCCTCGCGTGCATGTGTCAGGGTGGCTATAGCCTGGGAGAACCCCGACTGTCTTAGGAAACGTTACATGAGAAATATAAGCCCATTCCTTCCTATCAAGTGAATGCGCCAGGCTAACCAATCTTTTATACGTGTTGTGTGAATATTTATACCTGTTGTCAGTGTTGTCAAAGCGATTTTCATAAAATGGTGTGTTTAAATAATCTAGAAAGGTGCACCACCACATCAAAATCTGAAAACAAGTTCTGTGGCTCTCAACCCAAAATGTCCCAGCCATCGAAAAACCGACATCCCGTGCACAAATTGTTAATCCCAAAGAGTGCAGGTGGAAACCGTCTTATCTGTGTGTAGCAAAGTTTCTAAATGACGAAAACACCAGGTAGTAAGATTTTATTAACAGGTATATCAAATTACACAATATGATGATAATAATGCGGATAAAGATAAACTCTGAAATAAACAAAGAAATATGTAAATATCGAGAATTATAATTATTATATACATGTACATAATAATTATATTTAAACAATGGAACGGGAATTAGTTTTATTGCAAGAACATGGATATTGATAAGAAGTAACTGAAAATAGCGACCTAATTAACATATTTACAATGAGCTTAATAATGGCACTGACATAACCAATAATGAGACCATATCAAATACGGCACAATACGACTCAAATTAATGATATGAATGAATTAAAACTGCCCGGGCAAAAGTTTCCTCATAGCACGCTGTATGGTGGATGCCCGTCTTCATTTGCCCAGTCGGAGCAGAACACTAGGACGTTAAACCCAATTTCATTTCATTTTTGCATTCATATGTGACATCTAAAAAAACCCATTAAATTGTTATCCAGAAACATTTTAGTGACATATGGAAAAGATTTAATAATTCTCACAAAATTGATACTATGTGTACTATGTGATAAAGAGGTTTTATCACCCAATAATACATTCTACAGTAGATATCGCTTGTGTGATAAATTTCATAATCTACTGAGATATCTCCTTAGGAGATATCGCTTTACATGAATTTGATTGGTCAGTTGAATAGGAACTACTTTTTTTTTATTTTCAAAGAACGGCTCATTTCTTATTACAAATAACTTTTTTTTTAATTAAAAATGAACTATTGTTATTCAATTGACCTTGATGGAAACACTGGGTCAATATAAAGGACTTTGCAATGGTTGAATTGCTGTCAAAAAATGATGTATCACTACGCCGTAATGTTCAGTAAAAGTGAAATCTATAGCAAAGAATTATATTTATCTATTTGTGCATGTAAGAAGGGATTGGGTGATAAATAAATCTCCTACTCGTCTTTTTTGATATCATTATTAAAGAAAAAAAAACAAACAAAAAACGAAACAAATAAAACAAAGAAAATGAAAAGAGCAGTTCATTACCATTCTACATTAACAAAATAAAGGAAATCAAATAAGAGCAAAGTAACACTAATGTTAATACTTTTTTAACGAACATATCATAAATATAATTAATTTTACCTATAATATCTATTTCAGAAATCAGACTTTATCAATCAATTACAATCAAAATGTTTATCGCTCTGCTTACCCAGAGCTGAAAATGCTCATTATCAAACTTAGTCAAGGTATTGATGTGATGAAACGTTTAATTTTATTTCAATAATTATGTTATTGTTTCCTGGGGTAGTTTAGTTCCTGTTTAATTTATGCCCCTGTTTAATTTATATATTGTGTTATCACTACTTATATTGTTACAGTATCTGTTATTGAATATGACAAAGTGCTCAATATTAAGACCATAATTTATATATGTAAAATATTTATTTAGATACATTGAACCAATTTGAACTCCACATCTGCGAACCCTTTGAACCTGGTTATCTACATGTGCATTTGTATGTACAGCTATTAGATGTGTCCTTATAATATTAGTGCTTTTATGGGTTTATTATTTATGGTTTAAATCAGTAGTTTTTAACTATTATAGTGAGAACTGCCAACTCTTTATCGAATCTCCCATAATGTATCTTTAAGCATGAATCCCAAGGTAATTGCATAATTATTCTGTATTGTTGCAAAAGCAGAAACATTTACGACTCCATTCGTTTGAAATCCATTTTCGAGATCACGTTGTAGTAGAGTCTATTATGATATGTACATGTTTACTCACTGCACATTATTTATTTTAACCAATTTATAGTTTTTTGAAATCATATCCGAATTATTACCCTTATTACTATTATTAGTGTCAACATATTTTGATGTTCTAACTTATGACGTCATTAGGAAGACTATCGCCGTCAGAAAACGTCATTCCACTGAGGATCACTGTCAAAGCCGATCACATTATTTCTCTTGCGTCTTTCTTGTATTCAATTGCTAAGTTTTTCTAAGTTTGTTTTTATTTTGTGTGAAGCCTGTGTGATTACAGACCCGGGACCGAACAGTACAATGGTCGGTTATAGTGTGGTATGATATGTCATCAAAACAGCTCCCGTAGGATTTGTATGCTAAAATTGATTTTTTTGTTGTTTTGAGTTTATTAGGGACCACGCTATACAAAAATATCGGGTTCAAATTTTCCGACCCCTTAACCTCTCTGGGAGGGGCATTTTTGAAATCGGGGGGTTGGATGGCCGAATGGTTAGCACGTGCGCGCTGTATCATAAGACCTGTCATTGAATCAACTGGCGTGGTTTCGAATCCCCGGTTGTACGTGACAAGGAGTAGGGTCGCCTGTCCAAAATCGTGTGTTTTCTCCGGGTCCTCCCACTGCTAAAGACCCCTACGCGCAAGCGAATTATTGAAAGAAAATTAAACCATATGTTAGTCCCGAAATGACCTAGTTTGTGTCGAGTGGAGTTAAACCCCATTTCTCTCTCTCTCTCATTTTTGAAATCGGGACCCCTCTGAACGAGGACATGGCTATCTCCGCCAAAAATGGTTGGATTTTCATGATCTGAAGTTTATTCTGGTGGGGTGGGGGGCATCATGCCGACCCCATCTATGATACACTTAATGCGATTGGAAGTAGTTTTCGTTGACTTCCGGTGGGGAATACCAATTTCCAGTGTGAAACTCGGATTGATTTCAGCCAATAATCTTTGGATTTTCATGATCTGATGTCCATTCTGGATTTTTTCATCCTCCCACTGCTAAAGACCCCTACGCGCAAGCGAATTATTGAAAGAAAATTAAACCATATGTTAGTCCCGAAATGACCTAGTTTGTGTCGAGTGGAGTTAAACCCCATTTCTCTCTCTCTCTCATTTTTGAAATCGGGACCCCTCTGAACGAGGACATGGCTATCTCCGCCAAAAATGGTTGGATTTTCATGATCTGAAGTTTATTCTGGTGGGGTGGGGGGCATCATGCCGACCCCATCTATGGTACACTTAAAGCGAATGGAAGTAGTTTCTATTGACTTCTGGTGGGAAATACCAATTTCCTGAGTCAAACTCGGATTGATTTCAGTCAATAATCTTTGGATTTTTATGACACACTTAAAGCGAATTTTTATTGACTTTCGGTTGGAAATACCAATTTCCGGTATCAAACGTCGATTGATTTCAGCTTAGAGAAATCTATCACGCAGTACCATTTTTTGTGCCTTCCGAAGCATGGTAAATGTTTTATGCAGTCACTTTTGGGTCATCGGAATGTTCTGTCATGAGATTTAACACAAATTTGACGTTTGTGACAAGTAAACCAGTTTATCAAAAAAAAAAGAAATCATAACAAGCCAGAAGTCGCCAGAAACGAAAACAACGAAATTCCTATCTTGGAAATAAATACAACGTAGTCCACTACATCAGCGATACATCACCCTCATCCCCTTGCACATCCCTGATCATACTGGTATGCCCCTTATCAAAATCCTTGCACCTAGATGTACAAGGTCGACCATTATTTGGAAACTGCATGCACCGCCCCTGTTTTACAACCACGTTCTGTTAGTTTAGTTAAAACACGAGGGTCAGACAGAGTAAGATTCTGCACATGAACATACATGCCTTTATCCAACTGCCAACCAGTTTGTTCAATGGCAGGAAGGTTCGGGGATCTGGTCACGTATGACTTGTCGCGTACGGAGGTGTAATTCACCAATTCACTAATTATCACGCCTTCGAAAAGTTCTTAAAACAGTTGATTACAGGGTCGTCACCATCAAGCTTAAGAGGTATGCACAAACCCATATTTTCTTTGTAGTGCTCACAAACTTACCTCCTTAGTCAGCACCGGGGAGGTTGTGAAATCCAATCAAGCCTTGCCACTTGTGACTTCCAATGACACGTAGTCGACTGATCACATGTATGTCTCTGTCTTTTGCGGCCATCGCAGTTAAAACCCTGAGACGACCCCAGGATACAAGGTCTAGGATAATTTTGAGGACATCACTATAAGCTACAAATGCAAGGACTTGGTGAGGCATGGGTGTGTCATCCTGTGCATGTAAGACCAAATACTGTGCGTCCTTAACTGTATTCAACCAGCATGGAGTCGATTCGCTTGGTAAATGCATGTTTGATGTTTTCTTCATACTCTGAAATACAGCCATAGCATCAATGATGTAAACTTTGGGTGGTGTAGCCTGTGCTGTATCAACCAGGCTAGCATATGACACTGGTTAAGCCATTGCTCCTTCAACAGCATATGCTAGCCTGTTTGATACAGCAAGGGCTAGGCCACACACGGTTCCCATCATTGAGAAACTCTCGGATCTTGTATCTGTAGCTGAGAGTTACTGGCGGGAAGCACGTGTTTGGTCACGTGACGCCGATGCCCTCACAATTCTCATGGACCTTGTCTCTCGGGGTCGTCTCGGTATTCGCAGTCATCTCAAGTTAGTAACTGAGAAGGCCGCAAAATACAAAGATCTAGAGATAGATGTGATCAAGCGAGTGCGTGTCATTGGAAGTCTAAAGGTCTGATTGGACTTCTCTGGTGCTGACTGCATTGTATTTATTTCCAAGATAGGGTCTTTTTGTTTCATTTCAGGCGACTTCCTTTTCTTTTTGATATTAAACTTGTTTACTTGTTACAAACTGGGTCATGAGATTCAAGACAGAATATTCCAGTCACCCAAAAGTGACAACATGAATCATTTTACCATGCTTCAAAAGCCACAAAAAGTGGTAGGCTGAGACACCGGAAACTGGTATTCCCCACCAGAATTCAATGAAAACTACTCCCATTTGCTTTAAGTGTATTATTGATGGGGTCGGCATAATGACAAAACCCCAGAATGAACTTAAGATTATGAAAATCCAACCATTGTTGGCAGAGATAGCCATGGACTCGGTCAGAGGGGTCCGGATTTCTAAAAGACCCTTCCCAAAAGGGTCAAGGGTCGAAAAATTTTAACCCTAGAATGGGGTCCATTGGCTGAATTCGATCCGAATTTGACGCCGGAAATTGGTATTTCCTACCGGGAGTCAATGAAGACTACTTTCATTCGCTTTAAGTGTATCATAGATGGCATCGGCATCATGAAAAACACCAGAATGAACTTCAGATCATGAAAATTCAACCATTATTGGCGGTGATAGCCATGGCCTTGGTCAGAGGGATCCTGATTTCAAAAATGCCCCTCCCAGAGGGGTCAAGGGATCAGAAAATTTGAATCCCGACATTTTTAGATAGCTTGGTCCAACATCAATCCAAAACAACAAAGAAATCAATTTTAGCATACAAATCCTACGGGATGGCATGTCATACCACACATTAGGGCTTGCCCCCGGATCCATGCACTAGATTTGATATAAACGTTTGTTCTTTACTGTTTGCAATGGCCGTGTATTTTGTGTCTTATCCGCAGGCTTGTCTTATGGTATTTGTTTGTGTGATGCTGTCCCCCTGCACTTACTATTAACAGTAAAAGCTGTACACGTAAATTCCTCTCCTCGGGAAAATTCGTTCTCCTCTGTAACTACATTTAAAAAGTATAATATGAAAACTTCAAAATCACCACTCCAGACGTTCCACAAATTTTGTCTGTCTTCTATTTTTCTTAGTAACCACAGGCTACACCTTCCAAATACAAGGGTAAATTGAATTTCCCCAAATGAACCCGTACATCCATGAGCTAATATGTTTGATTGGCTGACCGTCTGGCATGCGTGGTAGCCAATGATAACCTATAGTACCATAACAGCAAATGTCGTGTATTAATAAACATTTAATATTGTGTATTAATGTAGATCTATTTAAAGGGGTGTTATGTAAGATTAGATAAAGGAGCTGGCAGTTCTCGCTATATTAGTTAAGAAATAGATAATGAAAAGGGAATATGTTGTAAATTTCATTCAAATTTCACTCTGATTCGAGTTATCGCCGACACAATTACAGTAGTGTAGCCTCGATTGTCATAGCTACCGTTTTCACGATAATAAACACAGACTCGATTATTCATTTTTACGTTAAATCACCAACCGTAAATCGTATTTAAATCTAGACCATCCGATGGCATCGAGAGTTGATTATGGTCTTGGTAAACTAATTAATGTCTAATTATATAACATTTAAGGCACAAAGAAACCCTGCAATAGGCAGATTTAGCTCCTACATAATACCCGTTTATGTGCAATTTCTTAATAAGAAATAAAATTTACTGGGTTGACAAAATAGATGTGATGACAGTGAGATGATATTAACCCTAATGGCCTCGAATATATAGTTGGTGACCTATGGCTGTTTGCTGTTTAGTCATATCATGACAAATATTGGGATAACGTCGCTAAAAAAAGAACGAATATCTACGAAGTCTACAGGAATACAGGAATGCGTTATTTGATAAAGAAAAAGAATAGTCGGGGGAGTTGAGTATAAAATTGGATGCTATCGATGTAGGTTAATCAACCCTTCATTTTCCATTAAATAAATAATATTCAACTATTTAATAACATCTACTGACAAACATCTCAACGACCTACATCTTATCGACTTCTTGCCCTCGAGGGTAGTAAATCAATCACATCAACACATATTGTATTTTTTTTAAAAATTATTATGTATTTTCTATACATCTGTATGCTTTTATTGCAAGTATTGTGACCAAACGCAAGGAAATGAATTATAAAAATACAGAGTGCTCTTCTGTATGTCTAATTAAATAAACATACTCGAATATGAATTTCAACAGAACCTACAAATTACTGAATTTAAGAGTTGAATAAGTGCAAGTAAAGAATGATAATGCCCACAGAACACGACAGACTGTGAAAACCAAATATCTTAGATTTATAGGATCTACCTGCAATTTTTTTCAAATGTAGGCCTATTTATTGAAATGAAATGAAATGGGGTTTAACGTCCTACTGTTCTGCTCCTAAACTGGGCTAATGAAGACGGGCTTCTTTTATTTAGGGAAATTTTGCCCGGGCAGCGGCGCTACGGCCTACTCTTATATCGAATTCCAACTGCCAAGGGATCTTTTACGTGCACGCCAATGTGTTAACGGGACCTCGGTTTTTCGTCCCATCCGAACGACTAGACAGCTGTCAGGCCCTCCGTCCTGCATCACTGACAAGGGGAAACCACGCCGGAAAATCTGGATGAACTTTCTCGGCCAATGCAGCGATCGAACACCCGACCTCCAGGCTAGCGAGCCAGCGTCTTACCCACTTAGCCACCGTGATCCCCAGGCCTATTTATTACGCTAGAGGCACACTACAGGCACATGTATTTTATTTACTTTATATTTCTATGAACATTCATGGTGATTTATTTCGAATAAAACACAATTTAAAAATCAAGCTTATAATATTTCTTGTTGAATCAGAGATATATTTCCCAATCTAAGGCGATACTGTCTCTTTATGATAAAGATAAATTTCCGCGAAATTATTTATAGGATAGTTATTGCCTCTTAAAGTATGGCATATTTTATCCTTAAATATCCTTAAATGACATTTAGAAGAAGAGATATACTATTCATAATAACACAAAGTATGGATTTACTACTCTTTGGTTTATTACATGCAACGTTTCAATACTTTTACAAGTATCTTTCTCAAGCAATGAATAATAACCTTACATTTGGTTATGTGTAATCTAGAGGCACACACATCTTACTAGACCAATATCAGATTCCCTTTTTAGAAAAAAACCCATGGGACTCGCACAGGGCATAATGTAAGAATATTTTAAGGAACTGTCAACGTATCAGGTTGTTGTCTGCTCGATTGATATAAAGTTAGGAAGGCGGCTTTAAAGTACCACTAAGTCCCAATGGTCAGTTTTAAGTGCTTTTCACAGTATCTTGAGTTAATGTCCACTTATTTGCAGGACTAATTACTTGTTAGGAGAACAATAATAATTGTTATTCAAAACTCGTTAAAGTATAATTGGTTATACGTGGGGGTTTATTTATTGACATGCCACTCGTGAAGCTAGCGACATTGTTTTTATTTTTACAATTTCTAGAATAATAATGGCGGGACGAGGGGATACTTCTGAAAGTTGGGAGTTTTATGTTTTAATGAAGCGAGTCGAACCAAGTACTTTATTTTAAAGCAAACATATTCTCTACGATAAACGTTCATGTACTACTATCTCCTTATTTGATGTCCTTGTGTTCGCGTTGATGCAAAATATTATCAATATAAATCAAATCACTATTGTTATGCTGTAAAGTACACAAAAAATCACTTTACAATATAATAGAAAAGTTCACTGACATAAAATCATAAACATGTAACATTTGTAATCTTGTCAACTTCAACAAATAAAACATCATCGAATTCCTGTTTCAAAAGGCTTATTGATTTTAAAGAAACAAAAATAACTCTATTCTGGTCCGATAACAAAATTTCGCCAAAGCACCCACCTAGGCCTATCAAAATACTTGTATGTAAATAAAGTAGGCCTAAATAGAATTTTAAAAATATAGGTCTACATCAGAAATATACATGCTGGGTGTCTTGAATTGGCCATTATTAATATAATTATATGAATTTCTTCGGATTTCAGAATTGTATAACGTGCTCAATCGACGATTATCAAGATGTTCCGTAGGATTAAAACGCGTTATGTAAGATTTAGATAGGTAATGATATGTAAAATTTCAATCAAATACTTTATTCTTAGCGAAGTTATGCGTGTTTGAAGTTTTAACAAGAAATAGAGATTGTCAAATAGCCTTGCCGCCATATTAACGAAATCACGATCGTCAATTTTTTTTATTGAGTGACGTCCATTTTGACGTCAACTAATGATATGGTCTAATCCATTCAATAGAAAAGCCATTCGACTGTCTAGAGCGTTGGATCTGGGCTTATCGTGTGAATAAATATCTAATTAATTATTCATATTATTAAATAAAATTCGACGCCAGAAAAAGGACCTCTGATAGGAAGATTTAGCTCTTACATAAAGCATGTATAACGACTATTTTAGTTGAACATCAACGAAGAATTATTAATGGTCGACACCCATAAAGAATATATAACATGGATGCTTATTTAACCATATGCAAGAACTAAATCTTCCCATTGCAGGTCTTTCTTTAGGCCTGAAATGTTATCTAAATTATTAATTAGACATTGATTAACTTTAATCAACTCTCGATGCCATCGCTAGTCTGCGATATTTAGAGGATTGGAATACATTTTTTGAAAAATAATTAAAAGTACACCAGAAGAACAAACTAAGTTTCGTACTTAAAAGAAAAAAAATACGACTCAATAGTAACGTATATAGATGTTCGCATGGGAGACATAAGTCATTAATCACAATCACGGTTTTCTGCGGTAGTCATAATATACTTTAGATCAGTTATAGAATCATGCTAAGTTAAAATGGGGAGTTGGTTAAATGAAGTCAACAACCCACAACAGAGACACAAGATTGTCTACCAAAGACGTACCTGGGTTATGGTTAACGTCAGATCTATCAAGACTCCTGATTATGTAGGTGAATTAGTGAGGATTCGCGATAATATTCATGATCATAGAATCTAACATACTTTTAGGTTTTTCTTACTATTGTCCCAAGTTCTTCCTCATATTCGGGGCAAGCATTCTTAATTCCACCAGTTGCACTTGTAAGGAGGTTACAAGCAAATTATTAGTCTTCAGTTAACACCAAGTAATAAAGCATCCTGCTCAATTTTCTGGACACCCGCACACAGAATAGGCGTCAATTAATGGGCATTATTTTTTTTATTTATTAGGAGATTGATATAAATTTGATTAGTTTATGAGACTCAGGAATTAAAGAAATTGACATGAATGAATGTGAAAAGCAAGTCAATTGTTTCATTTTGTTTTCATGTTATATTACATACTCGTCGCAAAAATGATAGTGGCGTTAGATTGGGAGATTAATTGACTAAATGATGTCGGTTTGTTTGTATTATAAAATATTAGTCAGACACTGTATTGTCAATGAGTCTAGACAAGACCAAGACATAATCATAATATAAATACTACGGTATTAAAGCTTATTACTTTTCTGTTTATTCGAAATCGTAATTATAAACAACGCATCACTAAGACAAGTCGGTCAATTATATTTTACCCCCAACTCTTTTGTAGTTAACAAATGTAAACATTTACAGAAAAGAGTGAAACAGAATTTAATCTGTCCCATGAGCGATTACAAAGAAGTTTTTAAACACTAAACATAATAATGCTGGTCTCGGGAGAACACATTTCCTTTCAACACTATCTAAGTTTTTTTTTCTTTCACTAGGAGATCGGTTATGCCAGTTTCCAGGTATGTATAAAATGGGGACTACATGAACCAAAGACTTCGAAATCTGTCCAGCAAATATTGTTAGACGGACGTTCACTGAAAATGTAGGTTGTAGACATCATTCTTGTACCTGGGCCTTTTTTCAAATCTAAATATTAAGGCCACCTGCAGATTTCGGTTAGGTCACGAGATGTAAACAGAATAAGGTTACGTTATTGTTATCGAGGATTGTGGGTTAAGGCTAGGTCTAGCTAGGGTTGGGTTAGCCCTGTTTATATCTCGTGACCTTGATGAAAGCTGCAGGTGGCCTTAATATTTAGATGTTTACGTTGGAGTTCGATGAGGTGGAAACTTATCATAGCACACGGAATGACGTTCGTCCGTCTTGATTTGCCTGGAGAAAAGTAAACCCTTACTCTCCATTTCATTTCATTTCTTCGGAATGTTGGCGCCCTAAAATTTGATACCCTTTGAACATTCCGGAATTGAATTCTCGCAATCCTTCGATTATTTGGGTGACAACCCATTCCCAAACGTCACGACTCTGTTATGTGTTATGGCGACTGGCAGTTCTGTGACATGGCCCGAATCTGTGTCACTGGAATGCAAAAATGTCAATTTGGAATGATGTGGACTGGCAACCGAACACCCTTTATGAAAAAAAAATTCTTTTCCATAGACGCATGGATAAACTTCATTAAAACTATATGTATTTATTTGCTATTGGTATCTATCCCACAGCTTGTAGAATACGTGACAAGGCGTAGAGTCGCTTGTCCATCGTCGTGATTTTTTGTTTTTTTGGGGGGTCCTCCGGTTTCCAGCCGATTGCTAAAGGCACCTACGCGCAAGCGAATTAGTCTGAAATGATTACGTTTGTGTCGAGTGGACGTTAAACCCCATTTCTCTCTTTCCCTTTATCCCACTGGGCTTTATTTTTTTTCTTTTGTTAAACGAGTATAGCATCGTGAAAAGTTGTCCATTACAAAAAAGTTTCATTCTTAGGAAACTGGTAGTCCCGAAATGTTCAAAGGTGCATACAAACCAAACATTTCTGCGATTTCCTTACTCGATAGTTGCATCAAACACAATGCCATCTATCGATATCGTATCTATGCATCGAAAAGGTTGGGAATATCAATATGATTTTCGTTTCGATTCAGCTTTCGACAAAAATGTCGTTGAAAGGTCAAGGATTCATCTTTTAAAATGTATACGAAAACGAAAGTAAACAACCAACAAGTTCCAATGGTCTGATACTCTACTGAGCATGTCCAGATTCTCATGATCATTACAATTAAAAACGCTCTGAATAAACATGGCTGCTTATTGATGACGACTTATATAATATCTATATCTATATGCGATTTATTGGGTTGATCATTCAAATCTTTCCCTTAAAATCATCTATAGATAGGTCTTTATTTTTCTACTTCGCATTTATATTTTTACCTCGAAGCGTAATAAAATAAGTGGGAAACTCTTTAGATGTATTTTGGGGACAATAACGAAAATAGCTCCCAATATAATAGACAGCTAAATCAAACTTCAAAGGTTCTAGGCCATTCAGTCAACGCATTTTATAATTTTTTTTTCTTGCTTTCTTTTACAAAAGGTTACAACAAACACCAATTCAAAAAACACTAGACCAGTCTATTTTCAACATAGAACATTTTATCTGTGCTAAAATTACACGCTAAAACAAGTCTATAGCATGTTGAAATAGTTAATTACTTCAGAATGAAAGTTCGCACTTACACACACCTTTGTTTGATATCAAAACTTTGTTGAATTATTGTCTCACATATTTTATATGTAAAAACATCATTAAAAATAAAAACGGACATATTTTAGAATTTGTCTACCATGTCGAATACTTTGATTCCATTGATGACCGTAATGCCATCAATGATGTTATACAGTATAGATAGGATAAGAGTCTCTCCCACGCGATGTGCTGTCAGTGATTTGTATTGATTGATAGGTCTTGTTTCACTATAATCAAGGAGATCTTAAGGTAGAAGGCGTGTGATCCGGAATGTAAGGGGCGGACCACTTCTGACAACAATGTCTTATATAAAGTGACCTTCTTTCTCTTACCTGCCTTCTCTGTGATTTTAATAACTTCTCGACGTGGCCATCATATAAAGGGTTACCATAGGTCAATTAGGCAGATAGTTCTGGGAGCGGAAAAGGCTATAGATAACAAACGAAAATCTCTTATTTATTTCTTTTTTAGCGAAAAATCCATCAGTTACTATTGTATGCAGAAACTTGTTCTTTTTACTAGTGGCGTTTATAAAATCTTAGTTGTATGCTTTAAGACGTTTTAAGACTTGCGTGTACGTTTTGTGCCATTATGTTCACCTTAAAGACCTTGGTTTTGTGCGCGATGAGCGTTTGTACGCTGGCTGATTTGTACCTGGAGCAGTTGGTAAGTTTTCATCTTTATTGATATTCACTACTGTTGGTGCTGAGTTTTATGGTCACCAGTCCAGCCGATATGGACTAAGTCACATTTGTCCATTTTTCAAATCATTTCAGCTATATATTATGCTTTAATTAAGTTTAATTATTCGGTTTTCAATTTATTTTCGAAGATTTTTAGCGCACACACTAGCAGGCCTATGTGGGAATTTGAGTGAACATACTTCCGAACTGTCCTGGTGTGTCATAACCTAATACGAGGGCTGGCTGAAAAGTTCTAAGCCTTCTGTACAAAGTTCACGATTTCCATTTATTTTTCTTCGAGGTGTACATACTTTTGCCAACGATGTTGCAAGGCCTGAATGCCGGTCAGGAAGAACTTTTCTAAGATAATCTAAAAAAGGTCGTTCACAGCTGACATGACGCCATCATTACTAGGACAATGACGACCGGTTAGTCCCTTTTTTATTTTTTGAAACAGGTGGAAGTTTGACGGGGCCAAATCGGGTGAGTAAGATGGATGGCCAATGAGTTCGAAACCCTGACATGGAAATCACCGATTTATGAACAGGAGCATAGTCTTGGTGGAACAGGACCGTCTTTAGTGATCATTCCCCGTCGCTTACCTTTGATAGCTTCACGTATCTGTCTCAGTAGATCAGTATAATATCTTCCATTGATAGTCTGGCCTTTTTCAAGATAGTCAATCAGCAGAATACCCTTGGGATCCCAAAAGACAGAAGCCATCATCACTCCAGGAGAAGGAAGCTACTTGGCTTTTTTTGGGGGGGGGGGGCGGGGGGCGACTGTGGATACTTCTATTGTTTAGACTGAATGTTGAATTCCGATTGAAAGTGATGAATCCAGGTCTCATCCCGGATTACAATTCTGGCCAAAACATTATTAGTATCTGCTTCAAAACGGCACAGATTGTCACCTTTCTGATCCGCAGTCAAGAGCTTTGGTACCCAACTTGCAGAATGTTTGTCATTCCAAACTCGTTGGCGATAATGTGTCCAACCCTCTCATGAGAAATTCCCACAACACTGGCAATATGTCGAGTGGTCAATCGCGATCAGTCATCACTATGTCACGCATCCGGGTAATGTTTTCTTGAATGGTTTCTATTGATGACCTTTCAGGACGCGGGTTATCGGCAAAGCTCTCTCTGTCACGCTTAAATTCCGCAGTCCACTTCTTTACTGTGGAAAAGGAATAGGAAACATCCCCTGAAGTGGATACCATGTCCTTTCAGTTGTAGGTACACGATCACTGCCCTATAGCCAATTTTGTCCATTTCTGGTGATTTCAATGGATAAGTTCACAAGATTGTCTACGATTCATTCAATGATTGTAGTGGTGGCAAAAGTTTGTTTCAACCCAATTGATCTATACTTTTCATGCTTAGAAATTTTCAGCCAACCCTCGTATATTAAATGTATCGCCGATTAAAGGGAATGCACAAAAAACTTAATACTAGTCAAGACTTGTGTTTATATTGTGCGATCTCAGATTACTAACAAATGTCTTGTGCTTCTAACAACGCCAGACAAGCGTTAACTAAATGGTCCTTATTGACACACAGCTGGCCAGACACAGTAAATTAAGTAATATGCTGTCTTTTTTTCCCTAGAAAGTTACAGATAATTATATCATTTTTCATGGCATCTTTGTAATAAATGGCCAGGCACAGTAAATAAATTAATGTACTGTCTCTTTCTGTAAAAAGTTAAAGATTAAAAAATGATTTTTCATGGCATTTATTTAAAATTAAAAGTTGAAAAGAAGACCTTTATTCCAGCCAGAAGACCGATTCTAAACATTTAATGCCTAGTTTCAATACTGGTCTGACAGACGTACACTGTTAGAAATAAATGTTAATTTACCATAAGAATGTGGTAAGATATTTACGCAGTTGTATGTTATTTTACATATGTATGCTTCATTACACCAAAATAGGAGTGATAGTACAAATAGTCGTAAAAAAACCATATTATACAACTGATTTTTCCCTGAATTAATACATTTTACAAACGTAACGTCAAAATATTTATTTACAGTGTATTCCAATTAAAGTAAGATGTACCGGAGCTCAAATTGGTTGTCGTAAAAAGTTGATATCACAGAAATATTTTATTCAATAGTAATGAAATCAAAAATTGAAATATGTTTGTTAACATTCCCAACACACAACCAATTAACAGTGGTTATTGAAATCCACAACCAAATAGCAAATGACATTACGGCAACCATCGGGTACACTGTTAGAGTTTCGTGTCTTTTTGACAATAAACGGCGATGAAATCAAAGATATATTCAAAATCCGGTAAAAATACATTCTTACATATTATGTAATAAAATTGAACTGAAAATACCGAATCAACCATGTAACTTTACAGATTTTACGTTTATATACATCATTATGTAATTTACTTTTAGGTAAAACAAATATAAGTAAAATTACAGGAGTTAAAGTATTTGTTTTTAATTTAAAATTTTAGAAATATTTACCAAAACGATGTATATTTGCCATGTTTCATTCGTTTTTACAACAAGCGTTGATGAAAGCAAAGGCACATTCAAAATTCGGTAAAAATACATGCTTACATATGTAATATTTCAATATTGAACGGAAAATAACATAGACAGCATGTCATTTTACAGATTTACGTTTATTCACATTATCGTAATCGGTAAATTTATTATCTCTTATTTTATTTTATTATTCCATAGCAACGAAACGTTCCTAATAATTATCTTCTTATAGTATTCATTTCAATTTGTTAACCATAATATGGACAATCACATTTTGTAAAATTTGGTATATTGCATGTCATGTATATCTGATTTCCATTATTTATAAGACCTATAACATGTATTGTTATATATCGTAAGTTAATCAGTTTGTAAGTATTTTCTTAAATGTATACAAAAAATGTTTTGACTTTGTATCTGGAGGTTGTATTATTTCGTTATCAAGTTCGCTTGAAGACGGTTAATTAAACCGGTTGGCCAGTGTTAGCTGGACGGGACGATCTCTAAAGCAGAGTTATAATGCCTGTAAATAGATAGTACCTCAAGATTACATCTGAAAGCCTAGAACCATGCTCTCGTCTACCAAACAGGATATTTGATTTTCCATATATTGAAGTAATGTTAATACGAAATTTTACACCGTGGATACTGGTTCCTAAATGTCAGCAAAAGTTTCCCGAATCCTGCATGTAAAATTACCAATATTTAATATTTTAACCAAAGTGTAAATTAACATTGTGATGTATTTTTACAAGAAATGTAAATTAACATTGTGATGTATTTTTACAAGAAATGTAAATTAACATTGTGGTGTATTTTTTTTTTACAAGAAATGAAAATAAACATTGTGATGTACTTTTGCAAGAAATGTAAATTAACATATGTCCTTCTACAGTAAAATGTTAAATAACTAATGGTGTAATTTTACCTATGATTTAGGGGCAACGTTTGCTGCCCGTAATTTTAGGGTAATATCACCAAAATATTTTTAATAGTATATAGGACAACACACCAATCATTGGTAGTTCGACATACAAGCATTCGATTAACCAGATTTCAGCTCCCCTATCAACAAGTTCCCTATTTTATTTGGTTAATTGCTTCTACCAATCAGGTAGCGTCAAATTGAGTCAAATGTTAGCATCTGACGGTCATTTTTTTTTTATTCCAAACTCGACCGGAATTTTCAGAAAACACCAAAGATTGTATCAAATGAACCAATTAATGCTTAAGACAAGTGCGGTCAAATTTGTATATTATAGATTTATGGCCTGTTTGATAGAATTCACGGGTCCTCGCCAACGACATATGAAATTCAAATGTAGAAATAGCCCATTTACCATGATAAAACTTTTGAAGTTTGCAGGAGTTACATAACTCTTTCAGGGTTTTCGTCACTAATAAACGCCACTGTTCGATACTGTAGAGACAATTACGTTGCAAATTCTATTACTTGATGGGAAACAACACTACAACGAAAGCATAAGCGGAAAGTTTACATTAGTATTTCTTTGGAAACGTATCACCTTGAACAATAAAATGTATTATTATTGGCTATAACCATTGTATACTATTCAAAAAAAGTAGGGGATATTTGGTTTTTAAGTGTTATTAAACTCACCTAATGAAACTTACGAAGAAACAAATGACAAAATGAAATGAAGTTCACATTCATCGATTTATTCCAAATGATCGTTAGACTAAGTATGGCACAGACTGACCATTATAAGGGTAAAATGATACCCGGGGTCAAACAGCAAAGTTACCACAGCATCACAACCAAGTCAGTAACGGGTAAATCCTCCTCTGTTTGCCAAACAAGCATTGATCCGACGTGGCATACTCCTAATGAGACGTCTAAGGTCATTTTGGTCCAGATTGTCCCATTCCTGTTGCAACGCAGCAGCAAGTTCTTGGACATTGGCAGGACGTTGTTGACGTTGACGTAACCTCTGTCCAAGCATGTCCCAGACATGCTCGATGGGGGAGAGGTCGGGACTCAGTGCTGGCCAAGGTAATGTGGTGATGTTCTGTTGTTGGAGGTAACCTGTAACGATCCTGGCCCTGTGACATCTTGCGTTGTCATCCTGGAAGATGAAACGGCGGCCATGACGTCGTGCGAACGGCACAACATGGACTGCCAAGATGTTGTCCCGGTAGTACTGGCCTGTAACACGCCCTGCAACAACATGTAAAGCCGTTCTTCCAGCAACAGTGATGCCTCCCCACACCATAACAGAACCACCCCCAAATCGATCATGTCTGATGACGTTAACGTCTTGGAAGCGCTCGTTTCGACGACGCCACACCCTCCTACGTCTGTCCAAAAAATCAACAGTGAACCTTGACTCATCTGAAAACATCACATTACTCCAGCGTCGATTATCCCAGTGTTGACGATCCCTACACCAACGACGTCTTGCCTGAATGTGATGATCTCTCAAACAAGGGATCACGCGAGGACGTCGGGCGCGAAGGTGACCCCTATGCAGTCGATTCCGAATCGTCTGGCCACTCACTCTCACACCAGTGTCTGTTTGAAGACGAGCGCTGATCTGATTTGCTGTGATGACACGATTTCTCAAGGCCAAGGTACGGATAAATCGATCCTGGGCTTGAGTTGTCGCCCTTGGTCGACCTGAGCGTGGTCTGTCCTGTACAGATTGTGTATCACGGTATCTGGACCATAGCCTGCTTATGACAGACTGAGAAACATTCATCGTCCGCGCCACAACCGCCTGTGTTGTGCCGATCTGTAGCATGCCAAGGGCACGTAACCTTTCATTTTGGGTAAGCCGACGCATATCAAAATTTGTTTTCTGGTCACTAAAACAATTAAACTGATGTTTCCACCCTGGAATTCAATGCCACAATGACTGTAACATTCAAAGTCAGAGTCGTGCAAATCTTGGGTTGGACCCCCATGATGATCCCAAGCATCACCTGCATTCCATGCGGTAGCTATTGGTGCGTTTGGGCGTCACATGTAACTGGAAATGTTTCTTCTGTTAGGTTCTATAGTGACTTTTTTCGTAGTCATTTGCATATTTTAGTATTATGCCCCCAAAATCAAATATCCCCTACTTTTTTTGAATAGTATATAAGGAAATAACGCCAAGTAAGCCTTCAAGCATATGTGAATCTTAAGGGTTTCTTTGTGCATATTGTGTGGGCACAGGCTTTAACATGCGTGTGTTCTTTTTGACCAAGTCACGAAAAACATCCAAAAATCTTGATGGTTTTAATGGATAGATCTTATAAAATCCCCTTACTGTTTCTAATAAAGAAATATAAAGTTATCCAGTTTCCCCCACGTTTTAAACGAAAAAAAATGGTTGCAGTGGAAACGGTTCGTTGAAAGGTCACCAAAGATCATTTTCACAGCGGTACTGTAAAGAAATTATATATTCTTGAATCGATTTATTCAAAAGCCTTTGAGCTTATAGGAAGACATATTATTATATTGACACTTCATCTATTTATGATATAAATATATATCTTGTTTTATTCATGGGTGATTTAACATAATTGTAAAGCTTCTTTTTATATGTCTAGCAATGTTTTCTTGAGACAATCATTTAAATTTAATCTTATTTGTATGTAACTATTTCTACACGTCTTTGTCGGCACACGCTCTGGAATATGGCATGTCTGTTAAATGAATTAGTTTAAAGAGATCGTAAACTGTCGATAATGTATTATTTCCGATGTAAGTGATAAAGCTCTACTATAAAAATGTTTATACTTTAGTGCTTAGTATATATATCATTTTGGACACTGTTAGATACAGATGAATACGTTAACCGCGCAGGCCTACTTAAAGCTGAACTCCGTTTACAAAACTACACAATCTGATTAAAACACAGACCCTATTTCGTTTCGTTTTTTATAGTTCAAAATTTCGTTTTACTCGTCTTTATTACACTAGTATCTGGAAGATTTGTTATATTACCGGCGTGTTAGTTGAAGTGAGGGATAAGCCAATAAAACAGTCTGTTACGGCGACTTCTTGGCGTGTCATGCACGGAACTGTGAGTAAACCACTAGAAACGCCAACGCTGATCAATGTCTGGCGTCATAGGGTCAAAGGCCGCTCGAACGACCCCCGACACGACCTTCGAATACAACTTGTCAGATCTTCATGTAGTGTAGGCCATCGAAAGTATAAAAAAACGAAACGAAACATAGACCTGTATTTTAATCAGATTGAAAACTACAGAAATAATTAAATAAAAAAGTTAACTCCCTAAACAACCGCCATACTTGTTTTCAATTTGTAGAACAAACATGGCGATCGCTTAGGGGTAACAAAAACACAGGCAGGTCACGCCCACATCCAGTTTTTGCCGTGTCAAGCAAAGTGTCCACATCCGGTTAGCTAGTCAACTCCAATTACTTCCTGACTGATTGAAGTTTTTTCACTGTCGTCAGTTTACTGAAAATATTATTGCTACACAATTATTATGTCTGATCAGGTACATATTATTTTACTAATTAGATGAAATAAGCCAACCACGATGTACTTTTGCTCTAAAAAAAATAGGAGAAAACTGTCTTACCCCAAACAATAACTATGCTAACGCCATTCAATTCTTCTTATTTTTTGGTGTTCGTTGCAGGAGCAATTAACGGATAAATATTGAGTATTTTTTTTTTAATTTCTTTTAAAGAAACACTGGGTGAAATTGGAACATGATTATAGGTAAACGTCCGTCGTAATTAGTAATTAAGAAAAAATTGCTCTAGTATGAAGTGCATGATGATAATTTATATGATCAGTGTGAGTCTGCTTTACAATAGGTTTGATAATTAACTCTTTAAAAAAAATACGGCCTGTATAGAATATTTACAAAATTGTGGATGGACAGGCAGAGATAACCAAAATATGCCTGACATGGAGTGAGTATAATAATAACATAATCTGTTCATAACGACAACACTATCTGGTTCGTGTAAAAACAACTGATGAAGAAAATTATTGTCAAGATAAATTATCAGTTGTCAATGGCCGAGTGTTGTTACTATTACAAAGAACTTTTCCAAATTAAAGTTTATGTAATCTCTGAGATTCCACATCCTTGAAAATACTACTGTTATATAATGTAGGATAATCTCCCCAATAGATATATACTGATCACCAGTGTCATTAGTAAATCTTCTATTCTGCGACTCCAATATTAACTCACATTTGATCTTATTAAACAAAAACCGACATCACTGACAGAGAAGTGAGCAGTATTATAAATCTAATGTTTGGTAGCTGACAGAAAATTAACCTTATGTCATTTGTCACATTCCATTAGTGTTTTTTTAAAAAGAAATGACGAAAGAAAGAACGTGAATCATCATTTTCAATTTTAAAGTACACGACTTTCCTAATCTAGCTATGAAACTATTCATTTGGAATAAAATGATTTGACCCATTACCACAAAACTTCGACCATTTTCAGATTAACGTATTACGTATGCAATGCGAGGAAAGGGTGGCGGTGGGAGGATTTCGAACAGTTGTGCTTCCACATACTGTTTTAACGGCCAATAAATTTTTTCGTCACATTCATGCTACTAAACACGTTTTTCTTGATGGCCCGGCTATCCACACCATGACGATTGAGAGCCGTGGGTGGAAATCACAAAGGGTCTTATAAATCCACACAGGGTTTCGAACTCGAAACATTCTTGTTTTTCGAGGTGATTATCCTTCTACATGTAAAGTTTTAATTTTACCATTTTTTGCAAAATAACGACAAAACTGAAACCGGTAAGCACATCATAACTTCTGGTTAAACTTTTATAAAAAAGAAAACAATTCACAGTAAAGAAATAGGCCATTTAGAGCCCCCGATAGCACACCATATCAGATTCACGGTTCATTTTCACCTTTTATAAATCAAAGAGATTTTGTTTCATTAATATTTTAGGGGACAAATAGTGTTACGCCTAACAGATCATAAGTTTTACTGACAAAAATTATGTATTGTTCGTTACATTATTCTCTCGATACAGGAACCATTTTAGTCATGGCGTTTCATTTTCATAAGAATGACAGACGATTGTTTAATGAAGAGTGGGAAATAATTAATCTTCATACACACAAGGTAATGAGAGTCCAGGCGACATAAAGATTTTGTAATGGCCACCTTTTGTCTTATTTATATGTATTATACTAAAATATATAACAACTAGTAACCTTAAAAGACCCAAATTACAAATCTTCATTAACCATTATTCTTGAACACGTATATTTTTTTTACTGTTCTGAGGAGTCATGGTGACTCATGTCAGTGAGAAACTCCAGCATGGGTTGACCCAGGTGTTGCGCTCTAAATCATAGACTCAGTTATTGAGTCATGTGGCGACAAGTAGTAAGATCACCTGTGACCCCAGTCAAACCTCGTGGGTTTTCTCCGTGTTTCCCGACCCCCCATCCACCCACCCACCTACTGCTAAAGACCATACGCACAGTTCTTACAGTGCTTCTGTACGTTTAGATCGGCTTTAATACAATTAAAACATGTATAATTCAAGAAAACAGAGATTCCAAATGGAGCATGAACTTAACTAACTTCGTTTGATGAACTCCCAACTGTCTCTATAACGGACCTGATAACGTAATTGAAACAAAATTAACATTACAAAATCAATCGTACCTTTCAAGTTGAATCTGCTTTATCACATTGCTTGATATCACAGTTTACAGATCTTTGAATAACATGTAAAAGCTGTGAACCAAATAATACATTTTCCATTACCCCACTTCTTATATCTCTAAAATCAGGAATCGTTCTTCACCCGATGAATTAAACAACATAATACTTTACATTACATCAGTTCTTGTATCTCTAAAATCAGGAACCCGATAAGTAAACAATACCATGCTCTACTTCTAAGCATATTTACGCCCCCTCCCCCTCCTCAATTAGTTCCATTTGTTGTGAAATATAACCGACAGAACATGTTATATTGTTGATATGTAACATTAAAACGAATCATTTATACTGACAGTGACTTTAAAATCAGACTATTGTATTCTGTATGCCTTTATTGTACTGATTTAAATATAACTACTTTAAATATTAATTTATTTTTGTTATCAATGGTGACAACTTTAGTGAGATTTTATTATGTTAGCCGACTATAGATAATCAATTGTACCAAAAAAATTAATTGATTTATCTTTGTATATAATATATACAAATATATTTGTAATTGAATTATGACCAGGTTAGTGTCGTGAACCGAACCTGTAATACTTGCTAATGAAGTTCAAATTAATCAGTGTGAATTGTGTTAATGGTCCAGTTAAAGGACGACGAGCCCGATCACTGATCGAGATAAAAAAAAAGGATGGGTTTATCGCCACTTTAACATGTAAATAAATCAAATTAACAGAATCTTTACATAAAAATAAAGAAGACCAGAAAACCCTTAGTACTGTGCAGGGCAAGAAGTATCTTCTTCCGTCTAATAGACAGTCTCATATCTATGGAAATCAAATCTTGTCTTATTATAACATTGAATTCAAAGACAAACAAATAGACAACGAAAACCTGCATAAACTAAAAAAAAAGACAACTTAACATTAAATGAAGACAAGAAACGCATTTTAAATGTTTTTATGTTTCTCAGACGTAAACTCCACTAGGACCGCCATGTTTGAATTTTGCTAAGAAGATTGGACAAGTTAATATGGAAAGTGTCTCTTCGGATGAGTCAACCATTAGTGTAGTGTCGGTGGTAATTATTGTTTTAAGATAGTAGTCAGACTTTCTGAAGTATACGAGTCATTGAATCTCTTGTTAAATCCCTGACTTCTTCAGACTCTTTTTGATACCAAGGCGACTTCCGGTGGTCAATCGACATTCTTCAATACTGCAGCCGTCCAAGAACTAGCTAGATTAATCGAGATCATGCAAAGTCCATCTGAAACTCTATTTGTAATTAACATAAAATTCTATTAATTTGGACAATTTATTTGTAAGGGAGTCTATTTAATTTGTTTGAAACTAGTGGCAATACAAACAATTAATAATTGTCATTCATGCTTGCATATTAATACTCTATACACTTTTAGTACCCGCTGCCCCTGCAAATAGTTCTCAAGGGCATATTGATAGGGCATAAAAAGAACCAAGCGTGTAATGAATGGCCATGGTTAAATTATGGGTGTTGAGTATTGTCTCCTATCCTCCCAGTCCAATACTCCACTCCCACTCGTGTCGTTAAGAGGCACTTGAATTTAGTTTATTTAAATAAACTCTGAACCAGTAGACTATTTAGTTTCTTCCCTTCTTTTGTCCGCCAAACAAAAAATGCGCTTTTTAGGGTAGTTAAAGAAATTGATAAACCCCTCGATCATGTAGTGCAACGGTATCTCAGACGACGTCAAAGGTATAAAGGTGTCCAACATAATAGTCCGTTTTCACTTTCTCGGTGGCAACTAACTTCGGATGCGTTCAAATTAAGTATCACACCTAAATGCCAGTTTTTTTTATAATTTAAACTTCGAAATTCAAATTTCAGCGAAAGTTTAGGGGGTGTAACGTTAACACTTTAAATAAGATTGTTTTATTAATTCGATTACCCAAGCCAGTGTAACAATGTATTAGAAACACCGATGCAGAGCAGTGTTGCTGTTTTCCCAACCAAGTGAACGACTTTCAATTACAAAGTAAAGGACGTTTGAGCCCAGTCAGTAAATTTTATTGTCGTTTAATTTTGTTAATATTCATGTGGAAATAAATAAGGTTATTGTTTTCTTGATTTCATGAATATTCAAACACAAAAAGATTCGACAGTACACATTTTAGTAGTATATATAAATAGCTTGATTGTCTTAATCTGAAAGGGCTTTCATTTCGAAATAGACGACTTAAATAAAGATTGCCCTTTCGTTTTTATCATTTCTTTAACGACGCATCTCTTTCTTTGGATTGTTTAATTCGGTCATTTTTCATGGTGATATAGTTTTGTCCATGTTCAACCATGATCGAGGTAATGCGATCGCCTTCCACTCCAGAAGAGATTTAGAAATGGTAGGAAATCAATTTCTCATGAATATAAATTTTATGACACTATAATGACGCGCTTACTGAACAATAGGGTTTCATATATAAACCTTTATATTTAAACAATATATAGGCACATTAATCATTTCATCTGTAATACTGTGTAAGGTGACTGGCTCCCAATGTTTCCGGCCCTTGTTATTAAGTGCGGAAGTAGGAAATGATAATGAAAATTAATTGAGTCATCGGTCAGATTGCTCTAAATGTAAGCAAAAGTGACAATTTCGCATTTCTAACAGCTGTAGTTTGACATTGTCTGAAGTATAGAACTGGCTCATTTTAGTAGACTTAACATGCTTCTTGAATCTGAATCTGAAAAGCAAAGATTCGGGTCATTTTTGTTTGTTTGGATTTTTAACTAGTAAATAGTAAACTTTGTTGTATTGTACTTCTATGTAGTTAATCATGTGCTGGACAAGGTGCTTGCATTTTCCCGAACCACTGATTACTCATAGCACACTGTATGGCGTATGCCCGTCTTCATTAGCCCAGTTTAGGAGCAGAACAGTAGGACGTTAAACCCCATTTCATTTCACTTTTCTTACTTTTCAAAAATTACTTTGTGATATTTATATACATCCCACATCAAGTCAAAATATATTAAAGATAATATTTGGTAGAATATGGACAGGACAGTAACGAATTTTTACGCTGAACTCACACGAAATGTCTGGAGGGCAAGATACCACTGTAAGTTGATGACAGATACATGATGTCGATATTAATTTTTGTAAGCACGATTATGCTTATGATTTGCCACAATTGACACATTCTTGAGAAATATGACCCAGTAACCGTAAACAACAGATGTTCAAGACAGTTTCTGGATAAGTTCTCAATACTTACTTATTATAACAGCAGAAACGGAAACCGTATAATTACGGCTGAGCTAGACGAACACAGAGTTCTTGGTTTGACAACCAACCCAATCGAGTTGAAAATCTAAAAATGTAGACTATGGATTCGGCCCAGAATCATGCTTTAAAATATGAAAACAGAAAGAATGACTCCTCGGGCATCTCGAACATCTCGGCTGAAATTGTTAACATGATCAATACAATTAATGCCCCGAAGTTTTAGAGAATTATTATCAGGTAACCAGTCTTCTGTGGCAAGTAATGTTAATCTAGTAATGTCCATAACATAAATAGATAATAAATAGCATATTACTCAATAATGTCATTCGTAATATGTATTGGTATATTAGACGGAATTGTTGATAGAGACAAATCATAGTTCAAGCCAGGATATAGTTATACAGATCTATTTCAAGTGTTTTATTCAGCATCTGGGCGTTTTGGAACATTACTGATTAAAGTCAAACCTCTAGTTTGATAGCTTAAAGCTGCAATTTCATATTTTTAAGTTATATTTCTAAAATTTATAAAAATAAAGCCTTAAAATAGATGGTATCTATAAACAGTCCTACCTTGTTAAAGAATAATCCTATTAATCCTATAATTCACTATTGCCAATTGAGAAATTGGCAAAAATATCATTTTCATCGACAAATTCAAAAGTTTGAAGTTAGCTACTCCATGGTGGAGAATAGAATACAAGGGAGGTAATTGGGAGGTAATTGTGTTATTATTTCTGGTGTAAATGAGTTTTAAGTGTGAGAATGACACCTATGATCGTATAATAGTGAGTTGACAACCTATTAAGCAAAAGACATAGAAATAATTATGTTTTGACTTTCTTAGAAAATATGAAATTGTAACTTTAAAAAAGACCCGGGCCCTTATTCACGAAAACTTAAACTAAGTTACAACCGAAAATTTTAAGAAATACTGCAACTTCATTGGATATATGCAAATTGATTTTACTGGTCAGCCAATCAAATTGCAGTATTTCTTAAAATTTCGATTGTATCTTAGTTTAAGTTTTCGTGAATAAGGGCCCAGAATATAAATGGTAAAAATTGCTATCAGTCTTTAGTTGGTAGGAAATATACACCAACTGATGATTCATCTGAAAGCATAAGATGATGTTGGAAGTGAGAACATGAGTCCCATACTTTTGGATCCTCCAATAAATTTTTAAATTGAGTTACCCGCCAAACCAAATATAACATTATCGAGGCAGAATAATGTAACCTAAATCGCTAATGACAAACTGAGTTTAGGGTTATTTGGGATTCGATTTTCTAAACAAAGAACGTTTTAAATGTAATAGCTATTGGCGCAAGTTTCTAATGGATAAATAAATATTAAAACATGTATTCAGATTATTATGTCCCAAACTATCATGAACGATAGGTCGTAATAGTGTTAATCACCAGCCCTACTATGATGACATATTTTAAAAAAATCTGATACTGTGTTTAAGCTCTTTACTTCTGTATAAATCAGGGGCGGATCTAGGAATTTTGAAAAGGGGGGGGGGGGGGCGCTGCAAAATGAAGGCATTGACCGCGGAGACGGGGCACGCCGCCGTGGGGGGGGGGGGGTCCCAATAAAATTATCCGTCATTTCCTTGCATCTGTAGCCATTCCAAGAGCTATTTCCCAGACTGGTGTGTTTGAGTCGATGGTTTGAGTCATTTGGGATCCCTACAACGGGTTGGGAACGGACATATTTGAGTCTGAGAAAAGGCACTTTCAGCAGTAAAAAAGGGCACTGTCGAAAATTAGAGGGGGGGGGGGGCGCCCCCCCCCCATTGAATCCGCCTCTGTAAATGTCCCAGTTTTTTGTCAATCATCCGGAGAAGGTCAGTGTTACATTGTAATAGTAATGTTCACCATTAGCTATTTAGTCAGCAGCTATAATGACAAGAAGGTGACTGGGGTATCGTGTTATCAATGATTTTCCACATGGTTTGACTTATATTATAGATATATAAACACGTAAAGCTAGTGGCATCATCTCCTTTTATCAAGGCTTAATCATCTAGAATTAAGCCATAGGAAATATTGACGCTGGCATGTCACAAATGTCATGTCGTCAAACTCTACAACTACATAAACGTTTCGTATATAGAAAACATAGATCCATATTATATGCATAATAATTGTTTATGCTCGAGAACATAAAACCCAGCACTTGGCATACAGCATTCAGGCGAACTGGTCACCGATACAATAAGCGTTATGTATGGAGAAAAACACTCATTCATATCTACATAAGATTAGCTAATATGCTTCAGAACATAAAACCCAACACTTGGCATACAGCATTCGGGCTAATTGGTTACCGATGTACTAGTCGGTCCTAACCGTTAGGAACAATGTGGTTCTTTTGATCAACTAGTCCGGTGCCGTGGCCTAAACAATATACTGACATTATCTGTATCAAACACCACAGTGAACACACTTGGGGTTGCTTCAGGGGCAACAACAAGGACAGCTCAGAAGATACCAGGTGTATGAGGAGTCAGACTTTTATCAACTGATACGTTATACTGGCAACAAAAGAATAAACTGACAATACGGTGTAGAGATACTCCAGATAAGTCTACGCAATCATGTTGCAGAACAGTGGATTCATGCTGCCCATCAAGTTATTTATTGATGAATCTCAATTATTGTTGAAGAAAACTAATCAACGCGTCGGGGTTTACTTACAGCAAAAATGTATGAAAAATACAAATATCGTGGATTGCCTATAATCATAACCCCCGATTAGCATCCTAAGAATTCAATTAGATGAGGTGGAACCAGATTAGTTCTAGATCTAATTTTCCACATAAGCGTTATACTGCAGGACTTGTATTGGCTTTTTCGAAGGAAATGAGATTTCAAGCCTTGCAGGGAAATGAGATTAATATGAAAAAGAGCAATTCAGCTATTGCAGATCATAAAGAATTGTTGAATTGTGATGTGTCATGATTCTTTTATTCATCTTTTTTTTAAATGTAATTTTATGTTTGTGAAATATCATTAACGTAAAATAAGTCTTTTCGAACGTTTCGCTATTAAATTCTTTCTGTGAAACTTTTGCTGACCTGAAGCACAAGGACAGTAATTATAGTCGTCATGTGCATCCAGGAATATAATTAAATTAATCTGAACTGGAATATTTGTTAAAGAGTGATTTGAAAGTAATCGCTTGATTCGCGTCAAGAAATGATTACACCACAATAATGCATTTCAGATTGGCTTTGGTCAGTGAAATCGAAATCGATAATAAAATAATAGCCGAAGAACGGTTTGAAAAATATAAAAGCTTTGTGTCCCTCCCTTTAACTTTTACCCAAATTCACATCATCAGGAAATTACCTAAGGTCCATAAAGCCGGAAAATACATGTGAATCAAGAGTTACGCCCATAATTTAATAATTAACTCAATTCCAGTCCTGAGGGGGTTAACGCTTGGACTGGTGTCTGACAAGGTATCAGGTTTAGCTCGGAAAATACATTTACATATAACATATATGTATAAAAAGTGTGCTGCAACATGATAAATCGATTCTCGGTGGTCATAAAAAGAAGGTTTCTTAAAACCAGGAAACAAAACAAATGCTCAAGCACCAGGAAACAAACCAAACCGCGACACCTGATTCACCAATTTAATTATTCTCATGTTTCTTTTTTATTAAGAGGAAAGGTATAGTTGTAATAGTGGGCAATTACCACCGGGCCCAACATCAAAGGAGTAGCCACATCCCTAGACAAATTTGTACAATATTATTTTTTTTGTAATTTCAGCACAGTCCACTACCCGAATGTCCATCAATATCCACAGTATGTTCTGGTATATTTCAATTTCCACCTAAGATAGGAAAGGATGAAAGTAATCTCCTTGTTACACAGATCTGTTCCTGTCCCGGTGGTGGAATCTGTCCTACTCGTGCCAATAACCACACCCTTAGAGTTGAGGAGAACTTATGGTAAGTATTTTGCTTTGTAGATATTTTCCATCGCATTGTTTTCAGCGCACATGTTCATGAATGCACAGAATGTAGGTTTACCATTTCGATTGAGGTTGACTACCAAAGAACCTTGCGATCAAGAGAATAAAGAAAATTAAGAGAATTTAGGTTTTTCTAAAAATATATAAATAACACAAGATATTGTCATCTAATATTTAAATTATTTTCTGTTGCTTTTAATTTGATCAGTTGTCGCATAAAGGATAGCGCATTTCTATACATGTACATCAATACCTAAATGACATGTATCATAAGTTGATTCTTTTTTAATTGACTAAGTTACTTTAATAGGAATAATATGTTCAGTCCTTATTCAAATAAGTAATGTTAATTATTCTATAGTGGCTTTAACTCCACTGTTGTCCCGGGTCTAGTGCCATGTGAGTATTATAATGGTACTATAGCTTAAGACACAATTTATATAAATAAAATGAAATCAAATATACTTATTAATATTCTTATTGATGGGAACATACGGCAAATTGCTGCATTTCCCATCAGACACATCACATAATCAGTAGGCGCAGATATTACCATATTACGACGTAATGTCATCAATTCAATCAATTTGGCAGATAATGAGTGATTTTAAGAGAAATGTTTAAATCAGAGTCAAGAGAATAATAACGTATGTATGTAGATAAAGTAAATTACGATTGATTTAGTCATTGGTAAACTTCTGTACCCCATCCCATTATGATAATGACCGTTACTCTGTAGACGTGAGTACATTCAGCGTATAGCTTTTGTCAATATCGCCCAAAGTATAGCAAAAAGTGACTGTCAAGGAAAGATGATATAAATATGCATATTCTTCATATCATATCCAAAATTTGAACAAATTATGATTAATTGTAATTTTGACGAAAACGATCTTACTTAAGATCAAAAATGTTTATTTCGGACTATTGGAACTTCGGACTATATAACAGCCACCAGTTATGTGTATGATATTTTTAGTGATAGTGACAACAAATCCACATTTGGAAAACTCGTAATATTTAATCTTTGAGAGGCATTTAGTAACTGGATAGAGCAATAAACTATAACACGTACTTATGGAAAAACAGCTACTTATTTATTTGGGCGACGTTTCGAAGAGTATTCTCTCAACGTTATCAAGCTAATGCAGTAATATATTTAGATAGATCTCGAACACTTAATTGGAACCCTGGGCAACGATGGTCAGACACAAAATGTCTATAGAAAAAATAATGGGCTTTTGTATTATAAACAATCCGTTAGGCACATACAGAACTTAATGTGTCGTATATACACCGATAAAAATTATAGGTGATAATTAAATGGATTAGTTTATGACCGACAATAATTATTATATATCGAACTGCAAAATACGTATATCTTACCAGCAAAAAAGCTCATGAAGTTACTTCCCCATTTTGGTAAAGTCATTTACGTATGATATATTAATATATGAAACAACTTGGCGTTATATGCGTTAAACTACTCGTCCAGTGGAATTGTTGTATATTATTATCATGTTCTGTTGTAAGAAGTCGAAACTTTATTCTAGATATATACAGAGAATGTTCAGTGCACACCCTGCTTGGGGGGGGGGGGGGTGGATGGCCGAATGGTTAGCACGTGCGCGCTGTATCATAAAGCCTGTCATTGATTCAACTGGCGTGGTTTCGAATCTCCGGTTGTATGTGACAAGGAGTAGGGTCGCCTGTCCATCTTCGTGGGTTTTCTCTGGGTCCTCCGGTTTCCTCCCACTGCTAAAGACCCCAACGCGCAAGCGAATTATTGAAATAAAATTAAACCAAATGTTAGTCCCAAAATGACTTAGTTTGTGTCGAGTGGACGTTAAACCCCATTTCTCGCTCTCTCTCACAACCGGGAAAACGCCCTCGAGTATGCTATGGGGTAAATTTTGTCCGAACAGCAGCGCTATCTGTGACCTACTGGATAGGTGGCCAGCGCTTTATCAATCGCACAGCATCTTGTCAGTTTATTTAGTCTTGCAATGAAATTGGATTTACCAGACACCTTGACAAGTAAAGAAAACAACCAATTGATACAAATAAACAAGTTAATTCAGACGTCTGTCGTGACGGTCTGTCACAGGTCTTCAAATAATTGAAAAGGGATTTACAGACATAACACTTTCGGTTTCGTCACAACATCTATAATAAAAGATAGCCCGAAATAGTCATCACTTTGAGGAATGTTCTAAAAAACACATATGTATGTTCCAGAAATTCTGAATTTGTCATAGTTAGTTACAAATCATCTGCTAGGTAAGAAATAATATTTTGGCATCTAGCTGGAAACTTTATTTTGATCAACTGATTTCACGTACGTAACTAACGTACGAAAATTAAATGGTAGCTGGCTTTTTTTTTTCGCACGTATACAGTGAATGGCCATTTTGCTCAGTAATCCCAGCCAGAATTTGGCTATTTTTTTTTTTAATATGCGTTAAAGTTTTAAATTTTTGTTTAGAACTGAAATAAATTAACTTTTAGTCAATCCCCACGCTAAAAACATTAACATAATTGATTGTGTATATCTGAAATAGACACGACCGAAGCACAAAATAGTACCAATATGCCGACGTCAAATCTAGAGTTGTAGATGATGTTATTTTTGTGAAAAATCATTGGAAGAAGCGATAAGACGTTCTGTACGGATTATACAGTCCTAAAGGCTGCAGCTATTGTTTACAATGTAACATTGTGTCTTGTAATGTTGATAATGATCATAATGATGGTGTTTACATTAAATTTTGTTTGTTGATGTGACCTCATGACCTGTGACGTTTAAATAACGTCATATGGATATCATGGCTATTCACTGTGCCAGAGTCACTTCTCTGCAGGTAGGGTGAGTCTGTCGTTAAGATTGCTGATTTCAGTTACCCTTGTCATTTTCTTACTTATGACATATTCGGTTATGTATTTGACAATATATGAATAAACTACCGGGAGTGGGTTAAAATGGATATGAGATCTCGGGGCTTAAACTTAAATTCACACTTCTTCCTTTGCGTTATTTCAAACTCGGTCAGTAATTAGCAGGCCCACATCGTGAAATGTCAGATTTGGTGTTAAGTTCAAAATCGTTGCCAATAGGTAGGTGTGTGTAATTTCGATTGATTTCAAACCACATTTAACAAATAACATTCTGACACAATATATTGCCCTTCTCTTTCTAAAAAGTAAATGTTTGAAAGAAGACATTTAGAGAGCTCGCCTCCTCGTAATTGATAGACTTGGCTCAGATAAATGGCAGATATTGAGTTTATGGTATATAGGTAATATTAGACTTTCACGATATACTCAAGTAACATTAGACACATGCATCTATTTAAATATCGTCAGAATATCTTTTTTGTTTCGTTTTTAAAACAATACTTAATTGGGAATAATGGAAGATTCGACAAAGAGCTGGCAATTCTCACTATAACAGTTAAAAACTAGATAATGTAAAGGGTATATGCGGAAAATTTCAGTCAAATTGCTCCACTCGGAAGCGATTGAATTTTAGGCCTAGCCTCGATCATCATTACCAAAGTCGGTATGATAAAAAAAATACCTTCATAGTTTCGATTATCCATTTTTTTCATTTAATCATCAATGGGCGTTGAGCAGCAGATCAGATTCAAATCCAATGAAAATCGAACACATAAGATGGCATTGAGAGTTGATTAAGGTCTTTTGATGTTAATAAATGTCTAATTAAGCCTCAAACGGAACGAGGACGCACCGGGGCCTCACAGCTCGAAGGCCCGGGCAGGTGGCTTACAGTTTATAATACTTCAATTTTCAAAAAAAGTGGACTGATAGAATCCGATTCTAACCCTACCCACGCCACTTTGAGCCCACATTCAGAAAATTCATCCCGCATTCGGAAAAGTCATCAGTTTTGTTTACGATCAAGTAACAGTGTATCTTTGTTATCAATTTATGCCCACAAACGTTTCTAATAATAGCATTACTCGGCATATACCACCGGGCTCCTATAGGCGCCGGTCTCCTGGGCAGGTGTCCCAGCTGCCCCACCCCTCTCACGAGCCCTGTATTATAGGCTATATGCAAGTATTGATTGTCAATATGTTAGCTGTTGGGGGCTGGGAAAAAATCATATTTTGTATATGCAAACTGTTGCTTTTGTTAAAATTCGACTTTAATTTGAGCTTATATTCTCTATAATAAAACAGTTCTTTGAATTGAAATAGTTCCATATCGTTGATAGTACATTAAAGCTGCGTTCACACTGCATGCACATTCAATGCGAATTCTGGAGTCCGGCCTCCGGATTCGGATTGGTTTGTCTCGGACTAAGCGATGCGTCACATTACAGCTTATTAGGATAGAATTCAAATTGAAACGCGCCACACTGAATGCGTAGGCCCATAGCCAACTTGCTGGCTGCGGAAGTGCAGTGAACGTATTTTTATACGCCCACATTTTCATGTGGACGTATATTGTCGTCGCCCCTGTCCGTCCGGACGTCCGTATGTCCTGACGTCCGTCCGTCCGTGTTTTGTGGACACTCTACAGGTCACAATTTGACGAAACTTGAAATATAGGTTTATCGCCAAAAGATCTCGGCTGCTGTCGATATTGACATGTATCGGATCGAATTCATGGATTATGGCCCCTGTTTGTACGAAAAATCACGGTTTTAGCTTGTGGACCCTATAGAGGTCACAGTTTTTATCCGATTTTGTTGAAACTTGAAATGTTAGTTTATAACCCAAAGATCTCGGTTTCTTTTGATATTCGCGCATATCGGACCGTAACTTCCTGAATTATGGCCCCTGATTGTACGAAAAATCACGTTTTTAGCTTGTTGACCCTATAGAGGTCGTAATTTTTATCCGATTTAAAAAAACGTATTATTATATCACCGTTACACCCTAAGGATGGCTGGGTTCGAATTTCGTGAAAATCGGCCCAAAATTGACAGACAAAATGGCCGCCATTCGTTCTCAAATAGCGTAAAAATATGGTATATCAAGGTTGTGGACCCTATAGAGGTCCCAATTTTTATCCGATTTTCTTGAAACTTGAAATGTAAGTTTATAACCCAAAGATCTTGGTTCCTTTCGATATTCGCAAATATCGGACCGTAATTTCCTGAATTATGTCCCCTGATTGTACGAAAAATCGCGTTTTTAGCTTGTGGACCCTATAGAGGTCATAATTTTTATTCGATTTAAAAAATCGTATTATTATATCACCGTTACACCCTAAGGATGGCTGAGTTTGAATTTCGGGAAAATCGGCCCAAAATTGACAAACAAAATGGCCGCCGTTCGTTCTCAAATAGCGTAAAAATATGGTATATCAAGGTTGTGGACCCTATAGAGGTCACAATTTTTAACCGATTTTGTTGAAACTTGAAATATAAGTTTATAACCCAAAGATCTCAGTTCCTTACGATATTCGCGCATATCGAACCATATAGGTAATATTAGACTTTCACGATATACTCAAGTAACATTAGACACATGCATCTATTTAAATATCGTCAGAATATCTTTTTTGTTTCGTTTTTAAAACAATACTTAATTGGGAATAATGGAAGATTCGATAAAGAGCTGGCAATTCTCACTATAACAGTTAAAAACTAGATAATGTAAAGGGTATATGCGGAAAATTTCAGTCAAATTGCTCCACTCGGAAGCGATTGAATTTTAGGCCTAGCCTCGATCATCATTACCAAAGTCGGTATGATAAAAAAAATACCTTCATAGTTTCGATTATCCATTTTTTTCATTTAATCATCAATGGGCGTTGAGCAGCAGATCAGATTCAAATCCAATGAAAATCGAACACATAAGATGGCATTGAGAGTTGATTAAGGTCTTTTGATGTTAATAAATGTCTAATTAAGCCTCAAACGGAACGAGGACGCACCGGGGCCTCACAGCTCGAAGGCCCGGGCAGGTGGCTTACAGTTTATAATACTTCAATTTTCAAAAAAAGTGGACTGATAGAATCCGATTCTAACCCTACCCACGCCACTTTGAGCCCACATTCAGAAAATTCATCCCGCATTCGGAAAAGTCATCAGTTTTGTTTACGATCAAGTAACAGTGTATCTTTGTTATCAATTTATGCCCACAAACGTTTCTAATAATAGCATTACTCGGCATATACCACCGGGCTCCTATAGGCGCCGGTCTCCTGGGCAGGTGTCCCAGCTGCCCCACCCCTCTCACGAGCCCTGTATTATAGGCTATATGCAAGTATTGATTGTCAATATGTTAGCTGTTGGGGGCTGGGAAAAAATCATATTTTGTATATGCAAACTGTTGCTTTTGTTAAAATTCGACTTTAATTTGAGCTTATATTCTCTATAATAAAACAGTTCTTTGAATTGAAATATAAGTTTATAACCCAAAGATCTCAGTTCCTTACGATATTCGCACATATCGAACCATAACTTACTGAATTATGGCCCCTGATTGTACGAAAAATCACGTTTTTAGCTTGTGGACCCTATAGAGGTCGTAATTTTTATCCAATTTAAAAAAAACGTATTATTATATCACCGTTACACCCTAAGGATGGCCGAGTTCGAATTTCGGGAAAATAGGCCCAAAATTGACAGACAAAATGGCTGCAGTTCGTTCTCAAATAGCGTAAAAAAATATGGTATATCAAGGTTGTAGACCCTATAGAGGTCCCAATTTTTATCCGATTTTGTTGAAACTTGAAATGTAAGTTTATAACACAAAGATCTTGGTTCATTTCGATATTTGGCATATCGAATTGTGATTTCCTGAATTATGGCCCTTGATTGTAGGAAAAATCACTTTCTTTTTAGCTTGTTCTCTATCAATCTCTCGAAAATGTGGGCGTATCCTGCCTGGCAGCCGCTGGTTTTTATTGGGGGTGGCGGTCTCGCCATCCTGACCGAGGGGTTCGGCGGGGGGTGGGGGCGTCCCCATGAAAATTTTGAAAATTGGACGGCCGCAAACGCGTTTTCCAGCCCAGAAAATAGTTCTCCAACGAACACTGATCAATAATCATACTGACAAGTGTCGTGGGCCATTGTAATGCCATTGGGCAAGTCAGTACAAAGTATAGGACAGATAGATATCAGAACATAACCAATAATATGTAATTTATATATCATCTTTATTATGTTGTTTTTTTTATAATAAAGAAACAACTTTCATAAAGCCCTACAAAGTTGTATATAACTCAAACAGTATCGCCATATATAAGCTTAAGGTGTGCTGCCCACCAAACAAGGTCAAAAAAGTTCCAGGTCCAGAAATTTCGTACGGCGCTTCACAATCTGATTAAAATATAGATCTGTATTTCTTTTCGTTTTTTATACTTTCGATGGCCTCTACTACATGAAGATCTGACCAATTGTAGTATGAGTTATTCGAGCGGCTTTTGACCTATGACTTCAGACATTTGATTAACCAATCAGTAGGATACCCACAGTTCCGTGCATCGCCGAGAACTCGCTGCAACAGACCGTTTCATTGGCGATGCGTCATTGATCCCCAGGTCGGACAATCTATACGCGTTAGGTACGAGAAGCTCAGAGCTGGGTACGGATGGACTGTGTGGCTGAAGGCCTGTTCCCTGTAGTAGCATTTTTTTTACATCACCTAAAATGGTAAATTTCAAAAACAATTTAGAAGAGGCCCCAACTGACACCTGTCCCTGGGTGAGACTGGGTGCTAGGTGCCACGTCCCCAAATCAATACGCCACAGGATGACCCCTAACTGTTTATTTAAAACAGTAGGTATTTTAGAACTGTCGTCGGCAACTTTTTTCTTCGACGGTGGGGGTGGGGGAATCATTTTTTTCAGCTGGCTACGGGTGTGTGAATGCGCATAATCAGCAGAAAAAAAGGTCATTCAAATCAAAGATGTATGCGCCCGTCATTCGTAATCGTGATCTTATGTTGCTAATGTTTAATTTCTTTGAGGCGATCAAGGCTACATCAGTGACGCCAGGTCTTGTATCTTCGGTATCTTGCCATTGAGCGTCGGGCACGATTTCGTCTGAACCAGAATCAAAGTTGAACGAGGATGATTACTCTTCTGGTCGCTTTTCCTAGGCATCAACACGTATGTACATGCACTTCACTATCGACTCTGGACTAGCGAAGGTACATTTCATGATTAAAATCCTTTTAGCACAAAAAATGCATAATGCAAAGTTTTCATTTTCATCCAACTACATACATTACATTCTAGAACTCTACCACAGTCAAGCCGTCTGGAGCTGGCTTGCCCTGCCCCTAGGGTCTAGGTCTTAAATGATCATTCGTGATCTGAACACACCATATCTTTGTATTTGGATTTTTAACTGGTTATGTTACCGCAGTATATGGTTCATTGAGGTAGGGCTACGGCTATGTACGCTATACCTGATCTGATTTGTATTTGCAATATTTATTTTTATTTATTTGGAGAATATTGGCTCGGAGAATACACACGTTTCTCTCCAAGCGACAAAACGGAAGTAGAAGTGAACATGCGCGCAAAGTTATTCGGTTCCGGTAAACCCGTTGATCCGAATCAAACACACCACACTCAAATTTTGACTGCGAATAACCCGATTCGTAATAGTTGTTCCAGATTGAATTCGGAAAAATATACGGACTCGTTATTTCAGATTAAGATCGGATTTTAGCGAATTGAGTGTGACGCCTAAATCTAGAATAAGACTTTATATTCTGAATTATGATTAAAACCCTAGTGTGGGATCACCTTCAGACTGGTTTATCCCAATATACCCGAGTCATAAACATCAGTTAACACTGCTTTGATCTAACACCAACTCAACCTTTCTGCTGGATTTGTATTGGTACAATGGGGGGACCACCGTAAATAATTTTATTATAGTTCCATTGAATCCCAATGTATTCAAAAACCCCAGCCAATTTTTACAGCAACACCACAAAAGAAATTGTCTAATTTTCGCGTGAAATGTGTGTTGTATATATAATCGTTCGAATTAAATAAACTGGTAATTATTTTGAATACGTCGTGATTCGATTGAACTAGATATAAAACTATTTTCGGCCCTCCCATTAATTCTGCCTGTGACCTCTGGTGTGCTGTGAGAGTAAGTAGTATTAGGTGTATTGAGGAATTATGGGGTGATATATCCGGCAATTTATTCTGTTGTATAAGAATATCTGGGCCCTGTTTCACGAAATCTTAACTAAAGATAAAATCCAAATTTTAGTAGATACTTCGGTTTTGATTGGCTAAGCACTAAAATCAATCTAATATTATCCCTCAGAAATTTTTTAAAAACAGGCTGTCGGAAATGCAGCCTGGCAGTATTTCAGGCACTGATCGTTGAGGTAAAGACAGTGTCAAACGAACGGACTTGCGAACATCCACGAAGCCCACTCACGAGCGTCATAGTAGGGAGTGCTTACGGGGGGTATGGGTGACCTCCCCCAGAAAATTTTGAAAAACAGAGTGCCTGAAATGCCATCTGGCAGTATTTCAGGCACTGATGGTCGAGATAAATAGATCTGATCAGATACTGTCCGTCGCCTCATCACTAGTTTATCCGACCAGAGAACAAAGTGTCAAACGAATCTCAACGAAGTCCTCTTGGGAGCGTCAAAGTAGCGAGCCCTTGTGGGGGGTATTGGGGACCTCCCCAAGAAAAGTTTGAAAAATAGACTGTCGGAAATGCGGTCTGGCAGTATTCTGGAACCGATTATCGAGATAAATAGAGCTGATCTGATACCACCTGTTGTCCGATCACTAGTCTATCCGACCGCAGAGAGGAAAGTGTCAAATGAATGGACTTGCGAACCTCAAAAAAGCCCCAGAAAATTTCGAAAGTAGACTGCCCGAAATGCCATCTGGCAGTATTTCAGGCACTGATAGTCGAGATAAATAGAGCTTACCAGATACTGCCTGTCGCCAAATCACTAGTTTTTCCGAGAGGAAAGTGTCAAACGGACGGAGTGAGTGAGCCTGGCAGTATTTCAGATACTGATCGTCGAGATACTGTTCGTCGCCAAATCGCCAACTAATGTTTACAGCAGGAAATCACTCAGCGGGCTCTACAACATGCAAGTCTATGACTGAGTGGGTATGTGGGATTTAATCACTGTAGTAGGTATCACAAATACTTTTTTTTATTTTCTAAAAAATTTTTTTTTGGGGGGGGGGGCAATCAGAGGGCAGACCAGATTTATGGGGAGGGGCAAATGCCCTCTTGCCCCCCCCCCCTTGGCGCCGCCACTGCCCAGAATATCAAGTATATATGGCTATCCATACAACTAGGCGCTTGTTTTCTACTCAAGAAGGGGTCAAATAACTGTCACGCGTATCGTGTATCGTATGAGCCGCGGGGGGTATGTGCACATAGACGTCGCATGGCGCATAAAGGCTGTAATTAAACTTAATGGTACCGAGGTATTTCCGGCATTTACGTTCAATCAAAAGCTAAGCGCTGAAATTAGTGATAACATGTATGTTAATATGGAGTTTGGAGATACCTCTGGGTGACTTGCAAAAGCTGTTTAAGTTGTGTTTGTGTCGTGGTTAATTGTGTTGATGAGTCGTTGTCGAGTATACAATTATAGAATATAGAACCAGGTCAAACACCTTCAATAATGAGAATTACAGATGTATCTAATAATAATCTAATTCTACCATCTCGACGCCATAATACACGTCTTACTGTCTATTAGACCGGATTTGTACAGAAACGAAGAACGTTAAACCTCATGAAATCATGATCCTGAAAATTAAATACAGAGTACCATGCGATATATTAATGACATAACACCTATCATTGATAACATAAACACGTCCTCAATGAACAGAATTATATTAGTACCGTGACACCGCCTCTGTTCCTAAATAATGATTAATTAATGTGGGCGTATTTCCACCCTTTGTGTGGCTATGTAAAAAACAAAACAAAAAAACAATCAATATTTTGTACCGAATTTAACAAGTATAATGTTGTCACTTTTCTTTTAGCAGAAATATAAATCTGGAAAATTGATTATTGATTACCACTACCTTGCTACGTCATGGGAGCAACTCTTTAGTAATGAAAATGTAATTAACTATCAAAGTGTAATATTTTTATGCTTTCTTTCCTCTATTAGAAGTCAGAAATCAAATTAATAATTGAACAGTTAATTTCCCGGTCAATGTTGTAAACATGACACACTAGATTTTTACCTGAAGTCAACATATTATGCTGTTAAAGGATGTTATTGATGCGTGTCACTTGTAATATGCCCGTTCTTTGTCAGAAAATTTAATCACCATATTAAAAACCCATTATGTCCAGAAATATAGCAGTTAATGGATAATAGAGTCATTAACAACTTTAAAATATAAATACACTGATAAATAAATGTTTTGAATGCTGTTTTTGCTGTGAGTAAATAGCAATCATTTTTGGTTTTCCGGAAGGTGTAAAGATCCTAAATTTAGTTATGTATACGTGAAGTTTGTTGGTAGTGCCGCGAAAACAGTAACGTAAGACGGAGTGGGGCGGGCAGCACTTTAGATCTATTGCATTGAAATATTAGAAGGATACAAGATGCCTGATCACACTATTATATTTACCCTTGGACATGCAGCTTTTTGTTTTACAGTATATGTTTGATGTGTATTGAATTGTGCACCGGTGGGTACAGACCTCTAGAGGTATGCCACTGGGGTAATTTCATTAGTATATGACCCTCACCTCTTCACCCTCACCCACACCCTCCATTACTCTTTTATGGTTAGTTAGGCGATTGACTATCGTCCACATTTTTTAAACTCTTGTTGAAATTTCGCAGTTGTTTTAGAAATGTCACACGAAATATCCTTAATCTTGAAACTGATTATGATCATTGTCGCTGCATTTCAACAAGGATTTACAGTATTACGTACATTTTTTTTTAGAGATGTCCGATTTTAGTTTTTCATACATTACTTTTTTCCAGGTATGGTTTATGCAAACCTGTATCAGAACTAACAAAATGTTCAAAGAATGCGATAGCTTCGCAAACTTTCTTCAACTCAAACAATTTTCACGACTATGATTACTCTGAGGTAAGTGTAGTAAATACAGTGTATGTTCATAGAAATGAAATGAAACGGGGTTTAACGTCCTACTTTTCTGCTCCATTCGGGATAATAAAGACGGGTCTATGCCCGGACATGGGTGCTACGGCCTACTCTTATTACAAATCCAACTGTCAAGGGTTCATGTACATGCACACTAACGTTTATACCGGTGTTCTGTCCCATCCGTACAACTTGACACTGTTCCTTGCCAGACAATCAATGACAAGGGTAAACCATGCTGAAAGATCCCAATGGACCCAAATCAATAGTTGCCGACCTTAGGGTAAAAGGAATAAGTATACCAAAAACAATAAGGATCATCCTTAGGGTATAAGGAATAGGTATGCAAAGTTTCAAAAGGATCTGTTAAGAATTGTGGCCTATAGATGACACAAAGACACACACAAATTTGGGCCTGGCTCTGCCCCTGGGGTGGGAAACGCACCAAAAATAATAGAGGTCATCCTTAGGTTATAAGGATTAAGTATGAAAAGTTTTGAAGACGATAAATCTGATTAAAATACAGATCTATATTTCGTTTCGTTTTTTTATACTTTCGATGGCCTACACTACATGAAGATCTGACTAGTTTTACTGAAAGGTCGCGTCAGGGGTCGTACGGGCGGCTTTTGACCCTATGACGTCAGACATTGATTAATCAATCCGCGTTGACGTTTCTAGTGGCTTACCCACAGTTCCGTGCATGGCACGCCAAGAAGTCGCCGTAACAGATGGTTTCATCGGCTAATACCTCCCGCCATCCAGAACGCATGTTATTTAACAACTCTTCCAGATCCTAGTGTAGTACAGACAAATAAAACGAAATTTTAAACTATAACAAGCGAAACGAAATCGGATCTGTGTTTTAATCAGATTGCAAGACGATCCATTAAGAATTATGGCCTGTAGGCGACACACAGACACGCAAAGAGAAAATGGACATGGTTCTGCCCCAGGGGGTTGGGCATGCACCAAAAAATAGGGGTGATCCTTAGGGTATAAGGAATAAGTATCCAAAATAGCAAGATGATCCGTTAAGAAATGCGTGCTGTAGGTGACAAATACAAAAAAAATTGTCGTGGCTCTGTCCCTGGAGGTTGGGCATGCACCAAAATCAATAGGTGTCATCCATAGGGTATAAGGAATAAGTATGCAAAGTTTCAAGACCATCCATTAAGAATTTCGCCCCGTAGGCAACCCACAGACACAAACACACACACACACACACACTATCTATCTCTCTCTCTCTCTCACGACGCTTGGTTGTGAGTTGACTTGTATTTACAAGGGGACTTTTGCATACATTATCACATTACTCCTTTTTTCTTATTTTCAAGGTTAACTGTAAATGTGGAGCTCAAGATGATGAGAAAACGATGGTATCATGGAAATTTGAACTAAGACCAAAATCTCATCCTAAGGGACCAGGAGAAGACAGAAAATGTGCAGGTGAAAGTTTGCTCTTTTAACGATTGCAGTGGAGCGGAGCGAAACATGTTTTTGTTTTAGATTATAAGATTATAGGTAGAATATAACAACGCATAATACTTCATTTTCATTCAAAACTAGTTGTAGGTTTTAAAGTGCACGCGGTCAAGTGTAGATTTGCATAAAATAAACCAACCCTGCCTGTGACGCGTTGTCGAGCGAGCATGGACGGGACATTTAATATTAATTTTGGAAAGAATATCATTTATAACTGTACGATGGACCGTAACTAATGCTAGGTCAGGTTACACTGTCGTGCGATGCGTTACATTACGATAGATATTAGAGACTTTTGGCAAGCGTAAATTTCTGGCCCGTATCGCGTATCCGTATGGATTTTGCGTGTGACGTCATCAATGTGTGTGCATTTCTCATACGAGATACGTCACACGGATACGGCAGCACGTATCGAACAGCTTTCAAACGGAAAAGGTCCGTATTACATTGTCGTGTCCTTTTACCGTCTTTTTTACTACTTTTAGACGCGGAATTGTTGTATCGTAGCGTTTTTATGAATCTTTGTATATTCTAGAACACGAAGGTGTATATTTGACGCGATGTTAACCATGATGGTTGATCTACGTGCTAAATTGCAATTCTGTAAATGATTTTATTCTGTGGTAAAGGGGTATAAACTTTCTGAAATGATACATTAGTGAACCAAAAATTGCAGTCGAGTCGAAGTCGAAGATTTTTAATAAGATTCGACATTATTTTTTTTTAATAGCTCAGCGACTGTCGGGCGACTTCATTTCCTCCGGGAAATTGTCGGCTCTAATAGGCACTTGACTGTACTGATGGTGATCTTGGTAGATATCTGCCATCATGCTGTAATAGAACTAAGTTCAGCTGATCGACGCACACGTACGCGGCGCGAAAATTTGCCAAAACTCTAAAACTACATTGACGCAACGTATCACGTATACGATACAGATACGTGACACGGATGGGAAAATTCCGCTTGCCAAAAGTCTCTATTGAGTCGACGATCTGGTACGTGCAAATACGTTCGGATACGTTTCGATCACAGGTTTTAAAATAAAACTTCTTGCTACTGCTTGACTATGTATTACAGTATTAACAAGTTATATCTTCCGCCATATTGTTTTGACTTGTTGATGACATTTCGTCTGCTATCATCTCACAATACTCACTAGTTTTACCACTTCCCGTTGGTTTAATTGCCAATGGCTTTATTTGATTATTACGCAGCTTACAATGTAATTATATTGGTCGTTTTGCAGCGTTATTAATTACAAATCAAACCCAAAGCGCTATCACTTGGCGATTATCAACTTCGTTGGACACGAAATGAGGTCAATGACGTCGCGTTGGGAAAGTCCTTATTTTTGATTGGTCGAGACGTGTTACTAAAACTAAAATTAGCATTCAGAGCTGAGAGAGAGAGAGAGAGAGAGAGAGAGAGAGAGAGAGATGGGGTTTAACGTCCACTCGACACAAACTAGGCCATTTCGGGACTGACATATGGTTTAATTTTATTTCAATAATTCGCTTGCGCGTAGGGGTCTTTAGCAGTGGGAGGAAACCGGAGGACCCGGAGAAAACCCACGAGGTTGGACAGGCGACCCTACTCCTTGTCACGTACCGCGCCAGTTGACTCAATGACATGCCTTATGATACAGCGCGCACATGCTAACCATTCGGCCATCCAACCCCCATAATCAAACAGTAGTAAGAAGTTTCATTTTAATCCCTTCAAGTGCCTGTGGTTTCGATACAATCAACACGATTGCTACGACTGACATCGTAATATAATAAGACCTGATACGATTATAATCACGATTTCAATCGTAGCACGAATCGTGCCAGTGGGAACCTGGCATTAGATTTACTCGTGATTCAATAAACCACTCCAAACTGATCAGCTAAATAAGGCTTTCATATTACGACTGTAAAACAGTTTGAAACAATTTTAGATTGTAAATTTGACATGGCACAACCAGTACAGATTTACGTGCCTCTACCCCTCGATCAGAAAGAAACCAATGTTATCGAATGGTTAAACAAAAATACCCATTGTCTAGTCCTGTATTAAATGTCCACCATACGTCATTGTTTGACAAGTAAATTACAATCAAGCACGAAATCTAATATTTGATATTATCTTTGACAACGCTTTAAATTGCATAAAGATCCTTAAAAAATCACGAATTCATTTCCGGATTTCAACCATACACGAATTTTTCTTTCCTAGATGTTATTAAATTCATTATCTACTTCTAAACTGAACTTTAGTTTATTTCATTACTTTATAAAATGTCGCACGACATAACCTGGTTGTGGGTGTGCGTATGTCCAACAACATATTTTCCACCTTTTTAAATGCCAGTTTAATAGAAATAATACCGTCCGTGATCAATCTTGAGGGGTAATTAAAGACAAAGAGTCCATAAAACGAAAGACAAAAATGTTGTAAATAGTATCTACTTTCTAAATGTGAAACAGTAGTATCCAATTGTGCAAGTAGTATCATGTGCTTACTCTGTGTGTGGCACCCGCCAGAATTATAAAAAAACATATAAATAGACCGAGTGAATTACCATGAAACATTCACAGACATATTATGTGACCCTTAAATTTCTTGAATGTAAGAAATCATAATTACAGAGTGCAGGCTCCTACATATCCGTTCGAATATTAGAAATGTTTTTATGATACCGGTAGCTTACTAATTTGTATCTTTTATGAAAGTTTGTTTATCATTTCAGGTACTGGAGATATAATGGATAAAAGAGACAATGGATTGAGTCATTTTTATAAGAGAGACCGTTTCGGTATAATGGATGCCTTCTATAAAAGAGGGGACAATAACAAAATGTCTTTTTACAAGCGATTCCCAGTAAATTCATTTTATAAAAGGTCGCCAAACGAGCATACGAGTTCATTCTATAAGCGTGATTTGGGAAGAGTGCAAAGTTTCTATAAGCGATCTAGCAATGGTGTTAGTGGATTTTACAAAAGAGCTGGAAACAATGGACAGAGTTCGTTCTATAAGCGAGCTGGTCCAGCATCAAGCTTTTACAAACGATCGCCGTTAAATACTGAAGTTGAAAGTTTCTATAAACGAGTACCCGGTTCAGCCATCTCCGGTTTTTATAAACGTTCACCGGTATCTAGCTTTTACAAGCGCTCTGGCGATCTATCCAGATTTTATAAACGCGCACCAGACTCTGAAGGTCAGTCAAACTTTTATAAACGCGCTAATGATTTATCCAACTTCTATAAACGTGCACCGGTTTCTGATGATATGTCCAGCTTCTATAAACGATCTGGCGATCTATCCAGTTTTTATAAACGCGCTCCAAATTCTGGCGATCTGTCCAGCTTTTATAAACGCGCTAATGATTTATCCAACTTCTATAAACGTACACCTGATACTGACGATATGTCCAGCTTCTATAAACGCTCTGGCGATCTATCCAGTTTTTATAAACGCGCTCCAAATTCTGGCGATCTGTCCAGCTTTTATAAACGCGCTAATGATTTATCCAACTTCTATAAACGTACACCCGATACTGATGATATGTCCAGTTTCTATAAACGTACACCCGACACGGAGGATCTGTCCAGTTTCTATAAACGTACACCCGACGCCAATGATCTGTCCAGTTTCTATAAACGTACACCCGATGCCAATGATCTGTCCAGTTTCTATAAACGTACACCCGACGCCAATGATCTGTCTAGTTTCTATAAACGTACACCCGACACCGATGATCTGTCCAGTTTCTATAAACGCTCTGGTGACAAGTCCAGCTTTTATAAACGCTCTGGAGCTCAGTCTAGCTTTTATAAACGAGCACTTAACTCAGCTGATCTGTCTAGCTTCTACAAACGTTCAGACGATCTGTCAAACTTCTATAAACATTCGGGTGATCTGTCCGGTTTCTATAAACGTTCTAACGATTTGTCCAACTTCTATAAACGTTCGGGCGATTCATCTAACTTCTACAAACGCTCCGACGATCTATCCAACTTCTACAAACGTTCCGACAATCTATCCAACTTTTACAAACGTTCTGACGATCTATCCAACTTTTACAAACGCACACCTGGCTCCGGTGAGTTATTGAATTTCTACAAACGTGATCCTCACAGATTCTACAAAAAAGCTAGGAACGACGACATGGCTCATTTTTATAAACGATCCCCAAGTTCAGAACTTTCCAATTTTTACAAGAGAAGAATATCGAATTTCTACAAAAGATCAATGAATGACCACATATCTAACTTCTATAAAAGATCTGGCGAGAACATGAGTTCGTTCTATAAAAGAACTGTAGGCGAACATGACTTGAACAACTTTTACAAACGATCAACTAATAATGGTCTTGCTAGTTTCTATAAAAGGTCAGACGGTAACCAACAAAGTTTTTACAAACGAAATGGCGAAAAATTAAACAGTTTCTACAAACGGGCTACTGACCATCAGCAAAAAGGAAATGTGAAATCTTTCTACAAACGTGATACAGCAGCGAGTGTCGGGAACAATTCAAGCGAGGAGTAAACCGTCCGCTAAGTGCATCAATAGAAATGCATTCGCCAAAACAAATCAACAAGGACTGAAAACTCCCTACCGCCTTGTTTTTGCAGCAATATTCAACACAGATGTCAAGATTAATTAAGTTGGTAATATCTGTCTGATTACTCACAATATTCGTTGGTCAAATAAAAATTTTGTTTGTTTTTCTATTTTGTTGTTAGGGTAATGTTATTAGTGGATGGACCTATGGACAACAGCCTGAACGTGTTACGCCATGTATTACAAGAATTTAATCTTTCCTAAACACTTGTCCAGGAACTGATCCAATGGATCTTTCATGTGCATTGCCAACTTAGTACATACAACTCCTTGCATCCCCATACAAGTGAAAACCAAACTTCTCGGTCCACTACTGAATGTTTATACGACTCTTAACAGATAAAACCGCTATATATAGTATGCTATATTAAGACATGAAATGAAATGGGGTTTAACGTCCTACTGTTCTGCTCCTATACTGGGCTAATGAAGACGGACATACGCCATACAGTGTGCTATGAGGGAAATTTTGCCCAGGCAGCGGCACTATCACCTACTCTTATATCGAATACCAACTGCCAAGGGATCTTTGACGTGCATTCCAATGTATACACGGGACCTCGATTTTTCGTCTCATCCGAAGGACTAGACAACTGTTCTTGTCAGGCCCTCCGTCCTGCATCACTGACAAGGGGGAACCACGCCGGAAAATCTGGATGAACTTTCTCGACCAATGCAGGGATCGAACACCCGACCTCCAGGCTAGCGAGCCAGCGTCTTAACCACCTAGCCAAGCTGAATACAACTTAAATTGAAATAAGTGTAAAAATCTGTAACAACAACGTGTTTGTCTATCTTTGTGATATATAATTGACGTTAGGTACCGAACATAGAAACCAAGTTGGTTAAAATATACTTCTAAAGTATTCATTAACATTTTACAACTAAGAATTCGGTAGATAATGACAGGTAATTCATTTCGCAATATTTTGACTTTTGCTGTTGTTTTCGTCATAATGTGACGCTTTCTCTGTCCATTAATAACTATAATAAGCCTGTCTTTGATTATAGGCCTATTAAATCCTAAAGTAGATCCTGCCTCGGGTTCACTAAAGGTCATCTAAATCTAGATTTAAATACTGCAGTGTTAATTATCTAGTTAATTACATAGAGTGGATTGTGGTTCACGATTGATCAAAAACCGCTGGTTGATAAATTAAAGGTGGTCTTGGTGCGGTAAGTGGGGGATGGGGTCAGTAATTCAGAGATAGCATAAAAGCTATTTTGGGCTGACAGCCCGATTTATTATCGAGAGAGAGAGAAACGGGGTTTAACGTCCACTCGACACAAATTAGGTCATTTCGGGACTAACACATGGTTCAATTTTATTTCAATAATTCGCTTGCGCGTAGGGTTCTTTAGCAGTGGGAGGAAACCGGAGGACCCGGAGAAAACCCACGAGGCTGGACAGGCGACCCTACTCCTTGTCACGTACAACCGGGGAATCGAAACCCCGCCAGTTGACTAAATGACAGACCGTATGATACAGCGCAGCGCGCATGTGCTAACCATTCGGCCATCCCCCCCCCCCCGATTTATTATCAAATCTGTTGGGTTAATCACATACATATTCATATACCAACTTCTCGCTTCCAGTGCGGATTTACCTTTGGCACTGTCTATTTTTCACCGTGATTCTTCTTTGTTCGTCAAAATGAACATCTCTCGCCATATCTGACACAAATTGATTAATTCAACACTATTTCCTAGGATAAGGAACAAAGTATTTAGCAAGGGAATTAAATGGGGTTTAAAGTCCCACTTTTCTGCAACGACTGGGGCATAGTCAAGACGGGCATACACTGCTGCGGCCTACTGTTATTTCCAATTCCAACTGTCAAGGGTTACCTGCACGCCAATGTGCACAATGGACCTCAGTTTTATGTACCATCTGAACAACTATAGCCTACATTGTTCCATGACAGACCCTCCTTCATGCACCACTAACAATAGGGAAGGACGCAAAAATAAATCCGATGAACTTTCTCGACCAACACGGGGATCGAACACAGGACAACCAGGTTGGCGACCAACGTCTTATTAGTTCTACATTAAGAGATAGCCTTCATAAGAATGATGCTGGCTCGCTAACTAGGAAACCCAGGTGTTGGCCAAGAAAGTCTCTGGGATTTGCCTCCCAGCCTGGATTCTCTTTGTTAGTGACCCAGGACGCGGTCATGTCAAGGCAAAGCGTCTAACATTTTGGATGGTACGAACGAAACACTGAGGTTCAATGTATAACATTGCTAGCTTGTTAAAAATCTAATGACAGTTTGAAATTAAAACAAGCCAACAGTGAGACTGATGTCCCCCGCCGAAATCCCAAAATAAATAGATCGACAGGCTCTTTCGTTTTACTAATTCAAATAATGCATATAAATTTCATACAGATCGGATGATAACTTTTGTCGTTTGAACGTTCACAAGGTTCAACAAAGTAAAACAAGTGCCATAACTCTAGAAGTAATTGACGGAAATTGCTAACATTCAATAGGATTCTTCATTTCACTAATTTAAATGATGCATATAATTTCATACAGATTCGGTGATAACTTTTGTCATTCAAGCGTTCACAAGATTCAACAAAGTTAAACATGTTGGCGTATAAAAATGACAAAATTCTCCAGCGAATAAAAGATCTACCTATAGCAAGTTATGTCAAGCCTTTTCTGTTTGCCTGGACGAGAAAACTGTTGTAACATCTTCAGTTCGAAATGCGCGAGGACCTAATATCCGAATATACAGCTAGCAAATATATATGGAACAACAACGGGGGCAGCAATAATGACAAAAGGTCGTGGATGAACTTAAATCTGGGCCAAGTTTGAACATTCTACCTCAATTAGGAGAGTTATTGTGTTCCTTCCAAAGTCTCAGCCAATCAAATTGCTTATCGCTCTGCTTGCCCTGTGCAGAAAATGTTCATTATTGAACTTAGTCAAGGTATTATGTTATGAAACTACATCACTCTCACTTAAACATACATTATGCAAGAGCTAAATCTGCCTATTGCAGGTCTTTCTTTAGGCATGAAATGTTATCTAAATCATTAATTAGACATTAATTATCCAAACCATAATCAACTCTCGATGCCATCTCTGACCTGCGATATTTAGCAGATTGGAATACATTTTTTGTAAAATAAAATTTAACATAAAAATGGATAATCAAGACTTTGTTTATTGATGGTCGACTATCCTAAAATTCAAAAGCTAATATCTCGGTTCAGAGTGCTGCAATTTTCAGCATATTCTATTTACGTTATCTGTTTTTTAAAACTATTATAGTGAGAACTTTTAACTCTTTATCTAATATCCTATAATGCTCCTTTAATCAGAACTAAAGTTATCGCGTCCCAAAGCATTAACCAATCTAATGGCTTATATATCTGCTTACCTTTAGCAAAAAATTCTCATCTTTTAACTCCATCAAGGCATTTAACTAATAAACACCTACACCAGGTGTGAACATTCTGTTATTTTGTTCCAAAGTCTCACCAATCAGAATGCTTACCCTCAGCAGAGACAGAGAGAGAGAGAGAGAGAGAGGGAGGGAGGGAGGTGAAAAATGGGGTTTAACTCAACACAAACCAGGTCATTTCAGGACTAACATATGGTTCAATTTTATTTCAATAATTCGCTTGCGCATAGGGGTCTTTAGCAGTGGGAGGAACTCAGAGGACTCGGAGAAAACCCATGAGGTTGGACAGGCAACCCTACTCTTTATCACCTACAACCCGGGAATTGAAACCACGCCAGTTGACTCATAACAGACCTTATAATACGACATGCACGCGCTAACCATTTGGCCATCCAGTCCCCCAATCCTCAGCAGAAAATGCTCATTATGGAACTTAGTCAAGGTATTGATGTAATGAAACTATACACCAAGTTTCATCACAGGCACTTAATTAGAACTAAAGTTATCGTGTCCCAAAGCATCAACCAATCAAACTGCTTATCTCTGCTTACCCTAAGCAGAAAATGCTCATCTTCGAACTCTATCAAGGCATTGACCTAATAAACACCTACACAAAGTTTGAACATTCTACTTCAATTAGGATAGTTATGTCCCCCAAAAAGTGTGACGGACAGACAGACTCCTGCTTTCTTTGAAAGGCGGGGGACAATAAGAGAAGGCCTGATGTCACTGTCCGAGCAAATATTTCCATCATAGCACAGTCAACTTAAATTCATTCTCCGGAGACATCGGCTATCCAGTAAACTGACTCTACTCCTCCCAGTATTTCCCAGCGTTATTGTAGCATTTATGTGAAGCTCGATTCAACAGAGTATTTCACTTTTCTGGGTATTTCACAACCATATGGAGAAGGAAACTTTAAATATTAAATTGGGAAACCAAATAGGTTCTGTGTTCAATCATATGACCATCATATGGTGGACATTCATTTTATTTCTCTTATAATAATAATACAAATATACAATCTTATTATTTTTCCATCTTTCTTTTCACATAACAAAGAAATATTCTTTGTCACTTAGGACTGTTTATAAAATGACAGGTCCATGCATAAAGCAGAATGAAGTTAGTAAACCTACAGATTATTTCAGTAAGATTCACTGTACAGGTCTCTTTAACTATGGTCTTGTTTTATGCTATGGGCCACATTAATCAGAAACAGAACATACAAAACAAAATACATCACATTCAAAAAACAGTCTTTAGGTTTTATAAACTAAAAGAATAACCCTCTCATTCTTCTTCCCATACCTTGTCTGTCATATAAAACATTAAATTTGGTAATAAACTGAAATTGAAATGAACACATTAATTTCTATATAATTCGATAGCACAGATCAGCATTTAATTGTACAGTAAACTTTGCATAAGTCGAATCTAAGTGGACTAACCAATTTTATCTGTGTTAAGCGAGAGAGAGAGAGAGAGAGAGAGAGAGAGAGAGAGAGAAATAGGGTTTAACTCCACTCGACACAAACTAGGTCATTTCGGGACTAACATATGGTTTAATTTTATTTCAAGAATTCGCTTGCGCATAGGGGTCTTTAGCAGTGGGAGGAAACCGGAGGACCTGGAGAAAACCCACGAGGTTAGACAGGCGACCCTGCTCCTTGTCATGTACAACCGGGGATTCGAAACCACGCCAGTCGACTCAATGACAGACTTTATGATACAGCGCGCGCACGCTAACCATTCAGCCATCCAACCCCCCTGTGTTAAGCGAAGATCCGAGTTAGCCGAAGACCGAAATTCAATCTTAGCTCGATTAGAAATAAACTGCAAGAGCCGAAAAATAGTTGATTCAAAGGCACATTTAAAGGTTTTGTTTGTAAGTGCGAGTAGATAACTTCCATTTTGGTGCAAGTAGATAACTTTCGTTTTGTCGCCATCTTTGAAAAATGTCCTAAATTTTCCAGGAAAGTGTCTCATACAGCAAACAGCAAGTTTCGAATTTTCCCGTTATTGCGTTGCGACAAATAGGCTGATTTGATTGGGGAAAATATTTTGGGGCTCTGTTCGTGGAATACCTAACCGTGTTTTAGACCATCGAGACGAAACTGACTAAGTCAAATTCTGAAGATACTGGCGATCCGACTTAGGTGAAGGAAAAAAGCCGGAATTAGATCAAATGGATCGAACATTTCAATCCGAGTTGAGCAAAGAGCCGACTTAGAAAATCTGACTTACACCTAGAAATTTAATAAGAAAAATGTGCAGGATCAAAGGGTCCAAACGATTTTATCTGAGTTGAGTGAAAATCCGACTTTTATGAATCCGACTTATCCAAAGTTTAACGTAGTTAATATGACATTTATAATGTATCTGTAAAGATAAGAAAGCAATCATTCAAATTCATACTTTTACAAATCTTGACAATTTTTCAGCAAGTTTCAGTAAGTTTCATAATTCAAAACCACTGAATAATTTTGAATTCAAGAATCAATCTCTACCGTCCCTAGCAATAGACAGGTCGAGCTACCTCCAACGAGTTAGGCGGGGTTGCTTATGGAAGGATCATGTTGCCAATATTATTTCAATGTTCACGTTGCAAAAAGCATATGTCAGCAGTTCAAAATACGTATTTGTCATGTTTAATATAAATTCACCTACCTGGTTCATTGTATTACATCCTTTTGTCATTGCTCCAAGATATGCCATTAACCCAACATCATTACATTGCTAAAAATATATTAAAGATACATTATGGGAGATTAGATAAATAGCTGGCAGTTCTCATAATAACAGTTAAAAATTAGATAATGTAAAGGGAATTTGCTGAAAATTTCAGTTAAATTGTTCTACTCTGAACCAAGATTTTAGCGATTGAATTTTCGGACTAGCCTCGATCATCATTACTAAAGTCAGTACGATAAAAAACATAAGTCTTGATTATCCATTTCATGATTAAATAATGAATGGAAGTCTAACAGCAAATTGGAACCTAATCCAATAAACATCGCAGGCTAGCGAAGACATTGAGAGTTGATTATGGTCTGGATAAGTTAATTAATGTCGAATTAATAATTTAGATAACATTTCAGACCTAAAGAAAGACCTGCAGATTTAGCTCTTGCATAATGTTTAAATATCAACTATTAAACATATTAATTTAAATTTCACTCTACACAACTAGGTCATGTTGGGACTGACATATGATAAATATGTTGCAGAAAAGTGTCCTGGAGATGTCAGTATAATTATTGTTCTTCACAATTTATGCTAGGATTTATACAGGGTTGATTCTGGTTGAGAGTCAGGTGTCCTTCTACCATGACAAACATCTAAATAAAATCCCATACTGCTAATTCACTAATATTTATGTTCAATTCATCATATCATTATAAATGTTGAATGGAATTGAATAATTTGGATATTAGAGATTCAATTTTTACAATATTGTAGTTTACAAGGGATTCGAAATTCTTCAAATGACGATCAGCATCTTTAACTTACATTATAAAAATCTTCTTTAAATGTGTGAGTATTTAAAACTGGTAACCGGTAACACAGACTGTAAGCTTCTCGAAGAACATCATGATTTTTAGGTATTTTTCCTGAAAGAAAACACAATTTCTCTAACCAATGAAGTGAGAATTTTTTCAGTGAACCAAAAATCCATCAAAAGTTGAAAAGCAAAACAAAGTAACAATGTTACAGTCCTCGAAATTAAGAATTTTCTACCACGGCACAAAAAAATGAAAAATGCCGTGGCAGAATGGTACTGCTACGGCACCACAGCATTTTTTGTATATCAAAATCACTACTTTTCTTAACTTTTCAAGATGGATAAAATTTATTTATTATACACATGATAACAAAACTAATATAAGTGGTATTACATATACCATTGTAGTTATTTACTGTAGTTTTACAATAATGAAAATTCTGCTAATTAATTTACTAAAAACGAAAACAACTGTTCAAAAAGCCTTTCATAGTCTTTTTATCATAGTCCTACACGTAACTGATGCATCCATTCAAGATTAAACTTAAAATGAATCAGATTCTGAATCTGATGTAGAAATAACAGATATTTCGGCTACATCCACATTATTTATATCTGCATAATCATTGCCACTTTCACTATCAGTCAGTGGGGGATCAGTGTCATTGGAGTCTGATGGCAAAAATAAACAATTCCTCTTTCTACATGTAGCACTATCTGAAGATACTGTCAATTTACGTTTTAGTTTATACCCCCAGGGACGTCTATTTCTTTCTTTTGGCGACACCGCCATCAGGATTTGTTTGGAGAAAGTGTTCAACGGCTTTATTGTACAGCTCTTCACAATTATTGAAACTGACACTATAACTGCTAATTATTAACAAATCTTCATTTGTCTGATTTTTTAAAGATTGTCTGTCTTTTGTTAAATTTTTTTACAAATTTGCTGAATACTCTCTCAACCTCAGCACTACTTATCGGTACAACTATTGCGATTTCTGCTAAATGCAAAAAATTATCAATAACTAAATCAAGTCTTGACTGAAAACGTTGCGGCCAAACATTGTGACTTGATGAATTTTTTTTAAATGTTTTAACATTGAGATGCACCGTATCAAATTATTGTTGTATTTTCAAAGTGTCACAGCCATTTGCCGCTAACACTGGTGAAAAATGTTCAGTTAATAGTTGTATCGATTGCTTAATATCTGCTTTATTCTTAAATTGGTACCCCTTCGTGTCCAAAAGATTGGCTACAGCCAAATAAATAGGGTTATCAGTAAAATTGGAAAATCTCTGTTTTATGTTAACACATAAATTTTCAAGAATAGCTTCTAAATTTCTTATGACCAACGACAGAGCTTCCTCCAAGGTAGTTGTCATAGCATACCCATGGAATGACTTTTTGTTAGAATCCCCAACTGAGTGCACAGCAAAACCGGGATTCCCACGAGTTGCGTGCAGTTAAAAGTTGATCTGGAATGTCTTCCTTTAAGAAAGGCCAGCATAACTTGGCTAATGTGGGGAAGTACTCTTCCATGTACAATGCATCTGAACCTTTTTCATGGACCAAGTCCTTTAACTTTTCTAGTGTTTGAATGAGTGCTTTCATCGATGTAACTCCTTCAGGCACAAGCAATTCGTGCTTTTGTAAAATATTTGAAAACGGTGTCATATATGAAAGAATATCTTTCCGAGCACAAAGAAAAATCAAAGTAGGTAGTTTTGATGAATTTTTTAACAACCCCTGAAGCTTTAGACGAGAATCTTTCATAGTTTTTTTGTGTGGCGAATGGATTTGTTGATTACAAAAGGCAAAAAAATAGGAAGGTTTTTGATAAAACTGTCGGAGGAATCCACTTAATGAGACACCCACCTAGTTCCATTAGGTCTTTTATATTTATATAGTTTTTGATTTATGAACAATGCCTGTCTTTTCAGTAACCTGAACTTCAAATTAGCACGTTTGAAGAAATAAAAAACGCTGTCTAGCAGTTCCTGACATTCAGAATTAAGTTGCAATCCCTTAAACTGTCCTTTATTCCTAGTTCATTTTTATGATTCGCACACCATCCTTGTATAAGATGATCACCTATATCATTTTTTTCCATTTCAAAAAGTTTATTGTTCACAGCAGCTCCATCGCTACCATTGCCTATCTGTCGTTCACTTCTATTGAAGACAAATCCTTGTTTGTTCATGCAAGTTGTCAAAGCCACCTTAAGGCCCTCTGCATCTGAGTTTTCTGGTTCTTCTAATAACAGTATTTGGAACTTGGGCTTCCATCTTTGCAAGTTTTGTTTACATACAATTCTTTTTCATCCATTGTTTTGGCACTACTAGACCCATCATAGAAAAGTGAATAATAAATTCTTTGTTTATCATTTAAGGGTTCTGTAACTTCCTGTTTTCTTATGCAGTGTGCTAATACTGAGACCATTTCACGCCCAGATTTGTCTGAGAGATACCCACCTCCCAAATCAACACCATGAATATTTTTTTCAAAATTTGCTAGTCGGTAAATAGCCGGGTATTTGCAGCAACAAAATGGGCAAGTTGGAATTTTTTAACCAATTGTTTTTTGTGTGAAACATACAGTTTTCTACGTGATTCGGTAATAGTAATCTGGCTTGACTTCAACATATTATTTTCTTCAACTGTCAAATCGCAGCTACCGGTACTAGTACTAGAGCCAACTTGACGCAGGGGGGTTTTCACTACAGTGTCTAAGTAATGCATCCTGGTGTACTTTAATATATTAACATGGTCTTTGGCATTACATTTCTTTATTACAGTAGTACCTGTAACCCATTTATCGATTCTTCTCATTACATTTCCACGAATACGTTGATGTGGAAAATACGCCGGTACAGGCCCATCTGTGGCACTGGCATTCATAACGGATTCCGGACTGCCATATACTTCACAGCATACCTTACAGTAAATACGTTTAACAACATTACTGTTGTTGGATTCTAACTCACAACCAATGCTATCTAGTTTCCAGTTATCGACGATTTTTTTTTCTAATCCCCATTATTTATGGAATAAAAACTGATGAGAATTAAGAGTGAGACGGCATCAATGCCAGACGAGTGTCAAAAAGAGTGGAGGAAGTAAGCTATGTGTATCCATACGCGCAAAAAGTTCGTGAAATGAATTTAAAATTTATTGTTTGTTTGGCATATTGTTGTTACAACGCTAAAACAGATCTATTTTATGTAATTTTGGTTTGAAAGAATAGCAAGAAAATAAATATTTTGAATTTATACGATCCGTTACATAGGGCGTAGTAATTATAAACAAAGGGTGTGAATCGATCCAGGTCCTTCGTATGTGACAAACGATATACAGTTAAAAATACAAATGACGAGAATGGTAACATTGTCCATGCATTAGCCAGAGTAACTAGGCAACAGTCCGTGCACTCTATGTATATTTTAGTTTATAATCGTTGAAAATAACACCACTGTAACGGTAAAGCATGGATATGCCTACAGCACATGGGTTAAAAGTGTACCGGTATTCGATAATTACAATATATTTGTCAGACGTTCGTCAAAATGATAAACAAATATATGACATTATTGCACGGTCAGACGACATCCTCCTGGTACTGTACTATAACCGGTACATTTAGTCATTATTAGGATCATAAGATCTACCACGGCAAAAAAATATGAATTATGCCGTGGCTGACGGGGGTTGCGTTGGCTTTTACCCCGGTTTTGCCGTTTGCCGTGGTTTATTTCGAGCGCTGATGTTATCTTGGTAAGGTCCGATCTGAGTTTTCTATCTATGGTTATGTATGTATAAATTAATAAATATAAGATAGTACTAACCGGCTTGTACAGCTTTGATATATTCCAATATAATTTTAACTCGACTATGTAACATCTTTATAGAACTGTGTTGGGCTATTAAATGTTGGGCCACTACAAAGAAAAAACAAATAAATCATATAAAATACAACACCAAAAATAATTTGATGGAATATTTTTGTCCAGCACATATAACAATCTGCAATAAAATTATGATACAAAAAGTTGGTGTTTCACAAGGTCTGTAGTAGTGTGGTAGTCAAGTAGTTTGATTGTCCAATAGCAAAAAACCTTCCTACTTGTTCCTACTTGTCAGGGGTGGAGTCACAGGGAAGATCTGCCTAATCATCTGATGAATAAACGATGGACCACCTGCGTACACACAAGCATAAAAGAACCATTAAGAATTATATGGCTAGATTCTTTGTCCCTCACACTGCACATGTAACCCTTCAAAAAAGAGAGAGTGAAATGGGGTTTAACTTCCACTCAACACAAACTATGTCATTTTGGGACTAACATATGGTTCAATTTTATTTCAATAATTCGCTTGCGTATATGGATCTTTAGCAGTGAGAGGAAACTGGAGGACTTAGAGAAAACCCACAAGGGTGGACAGTCAACTCTACACCTTGTCACGTACAACCGGGGAATTAAAACCAAGTCAGTTGACTCAATGACAGACCTTATGATACAGCGCGCACAAGCTAACCATTCAGCCATCACCCCCACCCCACTTCAAATAAAAATAGTCCAGAATTGTATAGACAAGAAGTCCAACTGCATTCCATCCTTGTTTTAAAGTAAAAAGATGTCAAAGGGGGTCCTCGCTAGAGATAAAGGGACATAATTTATAGGCGAGGCGGTCCCACGTGACCTCATTGTTTACCTTAACTTATACCGCAGTACATTCATTACGAACTCGTGTGTTGACAAACATTAGTTTTTGTCGTTAATATGGAATTTAATACCGATACGGTTCTCTTACCATCAATAAGGTCACATGGAACCGAGTTTTTACTAGCGACACCTGGTGGGAATTCCTTCAGCGAGAACGCCCATTACAGACTTAGTTTTAAGCCTACCACTACCAGACGAAATGAAATAAAACTGCAGTCACACCGATTGACGATTTTGCTATTTAAATATTGTACGTCTTTATTCAAATGCCTCTCAAATAATCAATTACAGGAATCTGATCCGTTTTGTTTTTTGTTCAAATTCTTTGGGGAGCATTTTCAGATTTCTAGAAATTGTGAACATTTTTAAAGCAACATATTCTCCATATATTATTTATGTTTAATCTTTTGGGAAATATATGTTAATTTCATTGAATCAATATATTAATATATATCCTATCCTATCATTAGTTGTATTTATGTGAGCCATATAATTTAATGAAAGCTAATTACTGCATGAGCAGTGAGTATTTCATCCAAAATATGCACTCAATATTTCCATACACATACCTGAAGAACTATCACCAGTTTCATTAGTAGACATTCTAGCTACATGATTTACACCTATTCTTTCAGCTTCTTCTGTTGCCACTGTATATGTCAATTCAACAAATAAGATAGTGGCCTGATAAAAACAATTCAATAAAAATATGTAGCATTAATATTAATAAGATTAAAACCTTAAAAACAAATAACTACACAAACTGACAAAAGTAATTATGTCATTTTACTTTAGAAAACTTTTCATACAAATGAAACAAATCCTATCCTTCATGAAATTACAAGTAGTTTATATGAAAGCCTTTATTGCATTCTCTTATTGTATCTGAAGATAGGTTTATTTAATGTGCAATAACCAAAGTACTGCTGAATGTAACATAACATACATTTTCAGGTAAATGGGCTACACAAAGCTGAATACATCAGAATATTTATATGAACAGGTCATTTTCAATTTTTCGCTAACTTCTGGCACAAATAAATGTAATGTTATACAAAGAATCTTACCTCTCCATTAACTAAATCAATAACTGATTCATATATAGATATAGGTAACTAAAATAAAAAAACCATAATGTATTAGCCACCTAACACATAGATAATTGAGATGTATTAGTAATAAACATCTGCCATTGACATATGCCTATGAAAACTGATTATGGAAGATTAGTTTTTTGCAAACTAAATAAGTTGCCTCATTAAATAAAGTTTTTATTATTATTATTATAATTGGTTATTTGACGAAGTCACAAAAATCTAGCCAGGTTTAAATTGGATAGGATCACAAATATTTATTTCTGACTATCCACTGACAATAGCCTGCACATGCTTCATATACTTACTGGTACTGATTCTGAATGTCTTGTTATTGGGTTCATCTTTAGAAATAGTGGACTTTCATTTATCTGACACACCTGAAAGAAACATTAATAGACATAAAGTATTGGTAAATTGAACTTACAAACCTAGAAAGTTGTGATAATTTAAAGAAACATCATGGGAGATTAGATAACGAGTTGGCAGTTCTCACTATAATAGTTAAAAACTACATAATGTAAAGGCAACTTGCTGAAAATTTCAGTCAAATTGATCCACTATGAACCGAGAACTAAGCGGATGAAAGTTCCGCTTAGCCTCGATCATCATTACTGAAGTCGATAAGACAAAACTAGTAGTCTTGATTATCCATTTAATCGTTAATCAAGAAGGAAAGTTTTGCAGCAAATCGGACTGTAATCCAACAAATATCGCAGGCAAGCCTTGACATCGAGAGCTGATTATGGTCTGGATAAGTTACATGTAATTAATGTCTAATTAATAGTTTTTAGGCCTAAAGAAAGACCTACAATAGGCCAATTTTGCTCTTCCATAATGTATGCATCAACGAAATCATTGTAACAAGTCAAGAAGAAGTACAATAATGGACAGCAATGAATTATGTATACCAGTACATTTAAGATTTGTAATTAGTTTGAATTCACACAATAAAATCTTATATGTCTGAAGCATTGTTTACAAGCTTTATCAGCTCATTAACAAAAGTGGAGATTTTGACTAAAAATTTTCCCCTTGGTTCAGTTCCTAATTTGAAGTCACCGCAACAACAGACTTTCAGATTATTAAAATTGACAGGAAAAATTAAAGGGAGATAACAATTAAAGAGAGAGAGAGGGTTTAATGTCAACTTGACACAAACTATGTCATTTCGGTACTAACACATGGTTCAATTTTATTTTAATATTTCACTTGTGAGTAGGGATCTTTAGCAGGGGGAGGAAACTGGAGGACGCAGAGAAAACCCACGAGGTTGGATAACAATTAAAGGGAGAGGGAGAGAGAATGGGGTTTAACTCACACAAACTAGGTCATTTCGGAACTAACATATGGTTCAATTTTATTTCAATTATTTGCTTGAGCATAGGTCTTTAGCAGTGGGAGGAGACCAGAGGACCTGGAGAAAACCCACGAGGTTGGACAGGCGACCCTACTCATGTCACGTACAACCAGTGAATCGAAAGCACACCAGTTGACTCAATGACAGACCTCAAGATACATCGCACACATGCCAACCATTCAGCCATCCAACCCCCAACAATTAAAGGCAACATAGATCACAATACACAGATCGCAGTAAAAATGGTCTACAACACAGATCAATAGGCCTATATAAAGTGTATTTATTTGATTAAAATTATAAGATTTATTATATAGACCAGAGGTTGCCAGGCAAGATACACCCACATTTTGCAAGAAATGGATAGAAAACAATCTAAAAACAAAAGTGATTTTTCATACAATCAGGGGTTATAATTCAGAAAGTTATGGTCTGAAATGTGCAAATATGGAAAGTGACTGAGATCTTTTGGATAAAAAGATATATTTTAAGTTTCATCAAAATTAGATATAAACTGTGATCTCTAGAGGGTCTGCAACCTTCATATTACATACTTTTACACTATTTGTGTACAAGGAGTGGCAAATTTTGGCCAGCAGTTTCGGCCCGATTTTCACGAAATTCAAACTCAACTGACATTATGGTGTAACGGTGATACATTCGAAAGTTTTTTTAAATCGGATAAAAATTGTGACTGCAGTGGGACCACAAGCTAAAAACATGATTTTTCGTACATTCAGGGGTCATAATTCAAGAAGTTATGATCCGATATGTGTGAATATCGACAGGAACCAAGATCTTTGGGTTATAAACATGCATTTAAAGTTTCACCAAAATCCGATCAAAATTGTGACTTCTAGATGGTCCACATTTTTTCACTATTTGCATAAGAGGGGCAGCTATTTGGTCTAGTAGTTTTGGTCTGATTTTCACGACATTTGAACCAAACAGACTTTACGGTGCAATGGTGATATATTCGAACGTTTTTTTTAAATCAGATAATAATTTTGACCTCTAGAGGGACCACAAGCTAAAAACACAATTTTTTGTACAATCAGAGGACATAATTCAGGAAGTTACGATGGGATATGTGCGAATATCGAAAGGAACCAAAATCTTTGGGTTAATCAGATGAAAACTGTGCCCACTAGAGTGTCCACAAGCCAAAAACGTGATTCTTCCTACTCAGGGGCCATAATCCATGAAGTTATGGTCTGATACATGCCAATATCAAAAGGAACCTAGATCTTTGGGAGATAGACCTATATTTCAATTTTCGTCAAAATCGGAAAAAAATTGTGACCGGTGGAATGTCCACAAATAAATTGTAGATGGACGTACGTCCGGACGGACAGGGGCAACAGCATAATACCTCCACATGAAAATGTGGGCGTATAAAAAAGGCTTCATATACAGTTGTACATATACATGTAGTTGTGAAACGCAGAATGAAGGATTGATTTGATTTACCTGTTTGTGAACTTTAATATCTGCCTCATTGACAGTATCACCAGTCGTATACCAACCCAGAAAATCCATATCACTAAACACTTGTTTAACTAATTAAAAGGGATAAAAGAAATTTAAATATTGTATTCATTGACACAAACTACTAAATTTATATTATGTAATAAACTACCATGATTAATAAATAATTATAACAGCTATAACAGAAAATTTACACTGTTTCAAGATGCATTATGTAAGAGCTAAATATGCCTATTGCAGGTCTTTATTTTGGCTTCTAATGTTATATAAATTATTGATTATACATTTATTCACATGACAAGCCCATAATTAACTTTCTAGGACACTGGATGGCTCTGATTTTAAGTTGATTAGAATGCATCAACCATTTAATGATTTAATTTAAAAGTGGAGAAGCAAGGCTAAGTCTCGAATAACAACAAGGCCCTACCGTTGTTACGATAATAAACAATCAATGCCACATATTACCAAACCTCTGAACAGTGATAACTTCACCCAGAATAAATTAATTTGAATGAAATTTTCAATACATTCATTTTGCATTATCTATATTTGAACGATTATGGCAAGAACGGCCAGCTCTGTATCTAAATCTTACATAATAAATGCATGTTTAAAGAATAAAATGCATATATTTCAAAGTTTTATTTATAATAACTTACACTGTTCTTCTTTTGTATTATAATATTCCATGTTTATAACAATACCACCATCAACATGATCAATAACCAGTTCAAAAGAGTTCATAACCTCAATATTACGACCTTTCTGTTTACCAATCAATGCACCAAGAACTATAAAATAAAAACAAAACTCATAGTAAATACAAGGCCTACAATTACAATGTAAGTGGTTGTTAAAATGAATCCACTCTAGCTTGGTGATAATCTGCCAACTGACATAAAGCAAATTTACCGTGTGGACGACTTGATCAACAAGTTTTGATATTTGTGGACGACTTGACTAGAATTTTTGTGTGGACGACTGACGAGTTTGAGTTTGTTTATTATGGACAAGTTAACTGGCATTCCTGTCCATTGACATTGTACAATGTTCACTTGGACTGACACTGACAGTGACACGTGACCTTTTTTTAGCAGTAAAAAGTTTCCAGTAAAATTTTAAAGGAAGTATAAAACTTACGACAACGAGCCAATACGTGAATACGTTTAGACTTCAGAGCTGAATTAACGCCAGACCTACCTTGAACTGGCTGTCCTTCCTGCGCTTTGACTCTTGTCCAATGTTCCGAAATATTCATGATGACAAGAGGATGTAGAGCAACAGAAACACTTCCTGAAGCACCAGCTGAAGCCATTACGCCCCCAGAAGGACCAGGATTGTCAACCTCCATTTTATCTGCCATTATAGGGTATTTTTCTTCAAAAATAGACACAATACTTTCACACTGCTTTTTATCAATATCATTCGACCATATTGCGGAAGGGATATAACTCTATAAACCAAGATTAAGGGAGATAACTTTGCGAAAGTTACCGGTTTTTGTCAGATTAAATTTATTTATATTTCTGCTAGTTGCCTAATTATTAAGTTGGCATAAAATTTACTCAGTATATATAGTCCTACTACCTACAATAATAATAATATATAGGCCTATTGCTATTTTTGTCCCACGCCTTTCAAATAAAGCAGGGGACTATTAAAGGACCTATGTCCGTAACTCAAAATCCTCCAAAATCTTCGACATCGAAAACACGAGGTATTGGTCAATTTAAATCAACATTGATGATGTAAACTTACCGGGAAAAGATGAGCTTCTGATATCCGATATTTAAGATAAAATATTTTTTTTAACATTGGTACACGAATCGTGTACCATAATGCGCTTCAGTCCCAGTTGTATTGAGAGACTCGAGGGACGAGGCTAGACACATTGCACCAAATCAAATGGAGTTATGTAGACTAGAATAACTAGACGCTAGAAATTTGCACTCGATTGAGATTGCTGACTTATTTCGCCGAACATAACTGATTTGAAATTGGAGTAAAAACGGAAACCATTAAATGTAAATCAGTTTATATACATTCATATTACAGTATTATATGCGTTGCGACCCACTTTTGTGAATTTCTAGGTCCCAAATGTTAGCGATTTAGCTCCTTTAAAATGGGTTCGTCCGTCTGTCTGTCCGTCCGTCCGCCTGCCCGTCACACTTTTTGGGAATTCGAAGGTGAGCATTTTCTGTTTAGGTAAGCAGAGATATAGGGGGACTATTCAATTTGATTGGTTGATACTTTGGGACACGATAACTTTAGTTGCAATTAATAAGTGAAAGTGGTGAAATGTAGTGTATACAGTAGTTTCATTACATCAATACCTTGACTAAATTCGATAATGAGCATTTTCTGCTCAGGGTAAGCAGCATAAGCATTTTGATTGGTCGAGACTTTGGAACACAATATGATGATCAAAATCGATGTAGGCGTTGATTATAGGTGAATGCGATGATGGAATTCGAAGATAAGCAATTTGATTGGCTGATAACTTTGATTCTGTGTTTATAGTGTTTTTAAATAAATACCGTAGCAAGGTTCGATGCTGAGCATTTTCTGCTTAGGCAAAGTAGAGACTTCAATCTGATTCATCGAGACTTTGGAACACAATAACGCTCCTTCTAAGTGAGGTAGAATGTTAAAAATTGGTGTAGGTATCTATTGCCGGTAGGTGAATGCCTTGACATAGTTCGTTCATGCGCATTTTCCACTAAGGCTAAGTATAGATTCATTACATCAATACATTGACTAAGTTCGATGATGAGAATTAACTGCTTTGCTTAGGCTAAGTAGCGATAAGCAATTGGATTGGTCAAGACTGAAACATAACAACTCTGCTTTTAATTAAGGTATAGATGTTCATTAGGCGAATGTCTTGACTGAATTCAATGATTAGTATATCCCATTAAAGCTAAACAGAGCTTCCGCCGGCCCTGCAATTATAAATAGCATGGTGTTGTAAGCATTAATAATTAATAACAAAGCTGTTACTTTATAGATTTAATAGGCTAATTCTTAGTTTAATACATGCAATGTTTCAGTACACTTATGTATCTTTATCAATAATGCCTTGATAAAGACACCTGTAAGAGTAGGCCTATTGATCTGTTGCTTGTACAATAAACGAAGAAATATCTAATTCCCTTCTGCAGTATAGCATATATACGCTTTAATGAACAAGGAAATTGCCAATTCATTTTCCAAACAATTTTTTTATATCGGATAAATCAACATTTATATCATATTTTTAAAAAGAAGAAAATTGTTTATTTACCCCAATATAACCTTATCAACACGTCTAGTTAATTAACAGTTAAAATGTTAATTATTTCATTCACCATGACACCTGATATGTCATTGTTAATTAGTTATTGTAAACGTCAAAACAGTTCTTCAATTTTTTTGTGCATTCATTTTTTTGTAAGTTTGTCCGTTTCAGGCCAAACCTTGGGAAATCAAACAGTCCACAGGCTAGTAAATACAAAATGACAATTTAAATTTTAAATAAGTGTAGTAGACGGCCTGTCTTGTCTCAAAATTGGCGAAAACTCGCGCAACGGATGGTAGTCATGTCGAAGAACTTGTCGGGGCCCGCGAGGGTAAGATATTTCGAACACGGTTATGTTGGCCGTCAATGGAGAAATTAGTTGTGGTCTACACCCCATTAGTATTTCTCTGACTTACTTCCCTTTATATGTACATACGATTGTTAATAATTACTAGCTACGCAAAGCTTCTCATCGGATAATCCCATCATAGATCGTAGCCTACAGTTCTATGATCCCATGGCGTATCGTACTAGCGTATGCTAGCGTTAAAACATATCACCTGCTGACATACGCTTAGCTAGGGGTATGTTAGGCAGGCATAGGTTGTACAGGCCTACGTTTCAAGCACCGTCGCATCTGGCATCCGGTGAGGCGAAAAAAAAATATGCCAACATAACGGTAAATAAGCATATTTTGAAGTGGAGGAAATACTGTAACACAATCAAAAGAATTTTATTCCCACACAGCTCATTTATTAAAAATAATAGGGGGGGGGGGGGTAACGTCCACTCGACACAACTAGGTCATTTCGGGACTAACATATGGTTCAATTTTATTTCAATTCGCTTGCGCGTAGGGGTCTTTAGCAGTGGGAGGAAACAAGGGGACCCGGAGAAAACCCACCAAGTTACAAAAAATTGGGGATGAATGATAACTTTAGAAGCACCATACTTTTACCCTCGACTTCGCGCCATGTATGTGCAAGCTGAGGTTAAAGGACAATGTTGCTGTCCACCGATATCACATATGTGATAGAACTGGTCCCATATAACAACTTTTCGTCTTCAACGTAATTATTAGTGAGCTGAAATTCGATTGTGTATCTGTTATCGCTCGTTCCTTCAGTCAGTTATATACTCTTCAAAAAAAGTAGGGGATATTCAGAAACAATACAAAACTGCAGAAATGCACTGCTGTTTTTATTAGAGGTAACCAGTGTATGTTAATAACAGGCCAATTGCCTACACATGAACATAAACAGTTCATATGGGAGGCTTATCTGACGGCCCCATTTCACACGCAAAGAGATACACCGTCAAAGGTGAAAATGGACGTTTTTTTTTTGTCTTAATAATGAGTAATTGCTCCACCAATATTCAGACATCCAGCAATTCGTCGTGGCATGCTCCTAATCAATCGTATAATCACGATTTGGTGCAATCTGACCCACTCCTCTTGCAGTGTCATGGCCAATTCTTGCAGTGTTGTCGGTTGACGTTGACGTCGACGAACACGTCTCCAGATCAAATTAAACGGAACACACTTAAGCAAAGATACGCTAAACAGTAAATCTTATGCAAGAACCGATAAGAAAGCAAACATGGATAGATAAACCAGCACGCGGCGGTTTTCATCAACCCTTCCTTGAAGTGTCAAATTTGACAATGAACCCCTCCAACGCGTATGGCGCTATTGCGTGTCGCATGTGCAGCTCAGTGGTTCAGTTGGGGCGACAAGTTCTTTATCTGTGAACATACTCTCAAAGCAAGTCAAATGTCCATGACTATTTATCATATCGCAACCTGCATAGGTAATTGCATTTCAATATCCCCTACCTTTTTTTGAAGAGTATATAAAAAATAAAGATAACTCGTGATTTCTATTATTTGCGTTACTTGCCGTTTCTTCAAACCTTCGATACCCATCTACCGTAGCAATGATCTCTGTGACAAAACTATATTTGGAATGTGTTTAACCAATTCTATCACGTCATACTTGTTGACAACGACATTGTCCTTTAGCCCCTATTATACTAGTGCTACGTTCGAAACACTAACCGAGAAGGAAAGTTATGCAGTAAATCGGTTCACAATCCACTTAAGATCGCAGGCTAGCGATGCCATCTAGAGTTGATTATGGTCTGGATAAGTTAATTAATGTCTAATTAATAATTTAGATAATATTTCAGGCCTAAAGAAAGACCTGCAATAGACAGATTTAGCTCTTGCATAATGTATGTTTATATGTGAAGTCGTCTTAATTTATTTATTTATTTTTTTTAATACTCGCCGTCTGAAGGAGTTTTTGTTTTAACATCGGTCGTCTTAATTAGGTTTTTATTTTAACACATGCCGTCTTATTTAGGCTTTTATGAACACGGGTCGTCTTAATAATTATAGGTTTCTTTGAATACTAGTGCCGTGTTAATAATTAGGGTTTTTAGACTCCGTCCCATTTGATAAGCACTTACTGACTTAATTTTTTTTTTTTTTTTTTTTAATACTGGTCGTCTTGATTTTTTAACATCGGCCGTTTTAATTAAGTTGGGTTTTTTTATTGAACACGGGTCGTCTTAATAATTAGGTTTCTTTGAACACTATTGACGTGTTAATAATTGGGTTTTTTAGACTCCGTCCTATTTGATAAGCAAGACAACGACCTTGAAATCTCAACTTTTAATGTGGGCCTGGCAGCTATTATACTGTGTGCAGTTCTTAGAGATATCATAAGTATTTCGTTTCGTTTTAATTTCGTCAAATAAACCTTGCAATGCTAAGACTTGTATAAATACTGTGGATTCCAAAATAATGGCGAAGCATTTGGCGAGACACTACCGACGTTACAGATGCGACTGTAATTTGACCCCGACTCATGCATCTATAAATATGAAATTATGAACATAATTTTAATATAAGTTTTGGCGAAGAAGAAATTTATTTTGGCAAAAAATCGATCGATGTTGATCGTCCAACATCAGATCAACAGCCTGTTGTGAAGCGCACAAATAAAATGAAGAACTGCCGATTGGTTTACCGGCAATGTGTCGTTCGGCTGAAATAAACCACATTTCCCTTCCATCATATTACTGGTAATGGATTCGTTAATGATCCGTTCTAATTATTATATATATCATCAGTTATAGGGGCCTACAGACATGTAATAGACTGATTAATAACTAAGAATAATAATTAAGAAAAAAAAGTCCTAATGTATATTTCGGTCTAAGCATGAAGGTTAATTAACGACACTTCATCAACATAATAGATTTTAAAAATAAACTTAAATAGTTTTATGACAGAGATAAGAATATACTCTAATTTCGTTATTTCAGACTTTTTCATTTAACATTGTTATAGGGTTATCTGAGTGTTTATATACAGTAAGCTAATACGAGCACAAATTCGTCACTTACGAGCTATACAAATATAATATTCAAGTTCATTTTTTCGAATTGTTGCTGTTGGTAAGATTTTTACTCAACTGTATACTATACGTATAAGAGTAGACAATGCTCTCCGGCATTTTAAATTTGGCATCTTTGACGTCATGAAGGCGGGTCGTCGTGTACAACAGCCAATCAAAGTACTCTCCGGATAAGAGTTGCGCAGGAATGACACGGCTAAATCTATTTGTTAAGGCCAGCTCAATTTTCTTCAAGGTCACTGAGATGTAAATAAGGTTTGGGCACGTAATTGTTGGCGAGATTGTAAGTTAGGGTTAAAATTAGGCCTAGATCCAGGGTTACGGTTAGCCCTGTTTACATCACGTATGATTTATATAATGGTTTGCTCAAATATGTCCATGAATTGAATAGAGTGAACATACCTGACAATGTGATTTTTGGGCCAGGGCCAGGAACTGATTCTCATGAGATACAGGCCCGGGATTGTACATCGCAGTGGACGTTACGACTAGCCCCCGGATCCATTCACTTACATGTATTTTGATATGTACGTTTGTTTGTGATTTCTGCGTATTGTGTCTTGTCCGTAGATTTGTTTTGTGTATATATGTGTGGTGCAGTCCCCCGCACTTACTACTATCAGGCACACATCTTCTTGTTCAACTTCGAGGCAATAACGCTCCGCCGATTCAAGTACTATCGACATAAAAATTAGCATGTTCGTTCCTTGGACAATCACGCACCGATGAACGGACTTGGATTCTTTGATAAACTGGCTGTAACGGCTCCATGCCCGGTTCCCGGTTTATGCCTTTACCGTCAATTGAAAGCTTTTCCTCCTATCTGTGCTGCAAGAGTGGTTGGGTGGGCTTTCCCAAATGAGTAATTTGTCCCTAAATTTGATTATCTGACTGATGAATATGAACGCAATACGATAAATAATATTCCAAATACTTAGCACCAGCTTAATGGAATTTTCCATCTACGATTTTAACAAAGTGATGCTTCATATTGTTATCACGCTGTGCTCTGATGATAACGTAGATAGGAAGACACATAGTAGACTTATTTTAATGATGACAAATCATGCTTAATACATGCTGTCTCCTGTTTACTTATATGATGACAAATTAGGCTTATTACAAGATTTGTCCTCTACATCAACACAGAAACTGGTACCTTTTCGTATAATGACCTTACAATTGTCTTTCCAAGGCCATGCTTTAAAGATACATTCCCGCGTACAAACTGGGTGAATTGATGATATATTTGGACTAAAAACATATTCAAACTAATTAATTTATCATAACTTTGCTTCAAATCCTTCTTAAAATATTGCAATTTCCAAGAAATACCCTTACCATAAAAAAATCGATCAAAAGAGGTCATGTTTATGTCACGTGACTTACCTCTCTCGGTACCTAGCAACGGGGGCGAAGTCGGAGGAGAATTCATTGCATACACAAGACGATGTTATCTTTAATCGCTGACTATTCAATATCGAAGCCTAATTAAATTCTCGGATTATCCACTGCCCAAGTTTTTTTCCGTGGTTTTCAACTCAGAAACTGTTGTACGCCTAACTCTTCATAAAGTTTATCAATATGTAGGCTACATCAAGCGCTCAATCTCCTCGTGCGACCTTTGACGTCACACGTGCAGACACTCCTAATCGTCGGGTTTTCGATTAGGGAAACCCTTACAGTTTTGTCCTGTATGCGCTCCATGAGTGTTCTCAGGGCATCCACTATTTTTCTAGTAAGATTGGACATTTCTACTTTCCATATATACCAAAATTGACATACTTTTATTGGAAATAACCACTTTTCTGGGAACCTATCTTTAATGGAGATTTGCGCGCTAGTGTGTCATGGATGTAGCACCACGGGCCTTTCTGTCTGACATTGAAAGCGGGGATACCAAAAACCGATCGCCACATCCTACGTATGACCCATGCATCTTTTCTTACTACATATCTTAGTAGCCTTGTGATCGTCTAGAATTAGTCTCTAGCTGTCTTTGTTTCAGCTTCACGTTGTGTATTTACTTCTTACTGTTTTCTGAAGACGTTTGTCTTACCAGGAATAACAATGCAACAGTTCGCTTTTACGTTTTAGATATATAGCTGCTTACATGGATACAAGCATAATAGAATAAAGTCATTTTGAAACCCTAGCCAGCCAGACTCGATTTGGGCGAGTCCGCTGAATAGAAACTTCTACATCTTTTCCTTTCTAGAACCAAGCTGCTGTCTAACGAATTCTCACAAGTATGATAGTTTTGTAGCTGTGGGGTTTGGACGTTCAAGTATCTAATTGGTCAAATATCATGTAAATAAGTATAGAGATTGGTCAAACAAGCCAATTAATGATGCAATCGTAATTTTCCGTCACATGTTTTTCGACACAATCTATCCTTGAAATCAGACCCTCTTACCTATTATTCTCACACAATTACATAAACAATTAATTTGCGTTTTAAATAAACTCATACCATAGCTAATATACTGACAATAGAGAATAATTTGTAAAGATAAACATGTTGTTTAAACCATCTTATTCCTCTATTCCTTGTCTATAAATTTCAAACAATGTCGCAACGACGATATTGCTACATATATTAATTGAACCCTTTCTTTGAATTACATATCATTGGCGTGATAACCAGAGTGGTGGTGTCACATGGCGCCTGTTAGCTTTTATTTATCGACTGGGACCCCTAGAAAATTGATCCTGGTGTTTTTCTAGCCGTGTTTCTCCTTGGACATTGGTGTCGGGTACGTAACAGAATACTTGACAGTTGAATTCCATGGAGAGTATAGGCAGAAATGCCGATGTCTGGGATCATTTTTTTATTGGTATGCCCGTCTTCACTGGCACTGTTGGAGCAGAAAAGTAGGACGTTATATCTGATTTGATTTATATGTCCAGAACCCCGATCTGATCCGCTTTCAAACGCCCCCCACCCTTTCACCAACTGGTTTACTCGCATCCTTCCGACCAACGGTCCCTTGGATTGGTGCTGCAGATGGGAGTTACAGTAGTCAACACTGAAAAATCGTTACAAAATCTTGCCCCTTGCTGCGACCGTCCTACAACTACATCTTGCGACCGCCCCATTTTTACTGGTAAACTTTGATTCAGCATTCACAAATAAAACAACCTTTCACTTAATCTCTGGAGATCCTGGGAAGCAGCTCTCAAAGTCCATGTTATAACTCACATTATCCCAGAAGTTTGCTTCAAGGGAAAAGAGGTTACATTTAGTGGACAATTTGTTTATTCTGAAGCAAGGGTGTAAAACCAATCATTAGACCTTCATCAACTTCACTTAATCTCTTGGGGTCCTGTGGAGCAGCCTCAAAGGCCATGACATAATCAAGCCTTTTCCCGGGTGTTTTTATGCGTCATGGAAAAAAAGTTACATTTAATACATATTTTCTTTAAACTGGATTTCCCAAGGCAACATGCACGATCATCGTGTAAATTATACGGTGGCTGATTTATGACATGCAAAAATAATAATAATATCTCGAGCGTTCGAGATACTAAGGGGGTAGATATAATGGGAAATATTTAGTGGTGGTGATGAGCATGGGATGGAGTGGGTATCCGCTCCGTCACTTCAGCTTTGGATGGGTATAAAAACGAACAAATGAATATCTTTAATCTGCAAGTTTGCCATTAAATAATGCACAAAATTATACAGCTTAAAACATCGACTGAGACGTGTTCGATTGTAATATCTTGAGCGCCCGACTTAGTATATCAAGCGCTCGACATAGTATCGCGAGCGCTCGAGATATTATTTTTTTTTCGTGCATGTCCTAAATCAACCACCGTAGAATTATGATTTTTTTTTTATCTAGATGCCATAACAATTAACGACATCTTTGTTATTTATCATCGCTAATGATTCTACTAAGCCCCATGATGATACCTATAATGGCCAAAGTATAGCCCCGTGCCATCAGGTTTTTCTATGAATTAAGTTTGCAACTTTTTACAATCAAGATGACGTAAATCTAACAGGTGTGAATTATTATAAACATTCTAAATCTGACATATCTTTCAGTTGAGGCTGATCATGATAAAATGATCATGGATCGACCCTGATAATGCTGTTTTATCTGCTACCAATATACTTAAGAGTGATACATGCTGATGAGGTCGTGGTGTCATTTTCCAATTAACTTATATACGCAACGGATAACTCCTTAGCCATCACAACGTCGGTTTATCCTATGCGGTATTTCACAATTATAACATATTTTACATCAACTTTTTTAAATTCATTCGTTCGTTTCTAGAGTTTTACGTCCACTTCCACCTAGGGTGATATCGTAGACAAACTTTTTTTTTTAAATCGAGTACAGGTAAATAAGTAACAGATCGGATGACATCGACTTTCTGGAGGCGCACATGCAGATAAAGCTCGCTGTCCATCCTGGTCTGAAGGACAAATTTACGGCACACCCCTTTCTCGTAGTGTGAAATCGATGGGAATTTAGAACAAGTCTGAACAAAAGAAGGATTTAATCCGATGGCGGTGTGGAAAGGGTGGATCAATCGAACTATTATTACTGTATAACAATCTTGCCATATACACCCATGGCACAAGGACCACCCAATTACCCAGTATGCTACAAAGGAGAAAAACGTTTGAAACTGGAATGTTTGTTTTCATATATAGATATTAGTATTCAAACTTTTACAGTAAGTCACCAACTTAGGTTTATATTTTGATATTTTAATTTCTCAAAGCAGCAAACAATAACAAACGAAATTTTATTTGTTAGATTTACCCTTTATATCATTGGTTATTGGGTGCTTGTTCGCGTCTGCTAGTATTTATTAGGGGTTTAAGAAAAAGTAAACTTCCTTTTATCACAAATATCTCCCAAAATTAAAACAACCTGTCGAGACTTCCAGCATTTAATACACCTAATTACTGGCACGCATTAGGACTTGTTTTCTAAATTATAGTTTCTTTGAACTACCGCCATCATAACAACCTGCATTGAATATAATATGGCGCTGGTTTGTCACTAATTAGGCTGGTACCGTTAAAATTCTATCACAGACTAAACACAAATCTTCATGCATGAATCATCAATTTAACTGAAAGGGAAAAATCATTTAAAAAAATAGCATTTGAAAGGAAAATTGTAAGGAGATAGTGTCTGTAGATTATGGTGTGGTTCAACATGTTTAAAGTAAAGAGGGTTAACGCCACAGGGGGTGTTGTGCGTCTATTTTATTCAATAGGAAATTAATGATGATTCATCCCTGAACACATAGTTTCCGAATTTCTAACAAACCTCTTGTCTAATTTCTCCTACAGATCAAGCTGTGTGGTCACAGAGATCATCGAGGCCAATAGGAACGCATGGAATATTTACGTGAATGTATAGTATTTTTGAGGAAGCCACGGTAGGTCGGTTTGGCCGAGTAATTTACCTTGGGGGATTGTTTAGTCTGGGCAGAAAAAACGTCTAGTCGTTCGGCTGGAGCAAAACCCGAGGTCCCATTGGCATCACGTTAAAGGTCTCTTGACAGTTGGAAATAGAAATAAAAGTAGGCCGTAACGCTGCTGACGGGGTAAAATGTCCCGTGTGTCGGTTTAAATTTAATTCATGAATATTTGTGGTCGCATATCCAGTTATCCCCCTTCCAACTTATTTTATATAACGACGGTAAATATACTTAGACGCAATCAAAACCCACCAAGGAGGTACGCGCAAGAAGACGCACCCCTTCTTTATTGTGGCTGTTAGCTATGGTGGCTGTTAGCGGCCATTCAAATGTCATCTAAATCGTCGCCTTATGAAGAAGGCGACAAGTAGACAAAATCAACCCGCAAACACGACAAAATAACCCGACGATCGTCGCCTTCATTTCGTCGGCGACGATTTAGATTCATTTGAATGGCCGCTAACAGCCACCATACTTCTTGGTGTTCAGGTGTGAACCTTGGTTGTCTAGCCGTAGCATTGATGCGATTTTCAACTTTCTCATTCTGTCAGTTCACTTTTTTATGTCTGCTGGGGAAATTCATCTGTGGTGCGTTTCTTTAAATTATTTATGTTCTAGACTTCTTGTTGACTGTCTAAATTCCCGATAACTACAGCAATTTGAACAAAGTTAAAATTTATTGCACGAAAAGCACCTTCTGTAAATGACCTGTTAATTAAATTACTTTAACGTTTTCGCCATTAAAAGAAAAAAAAAAATCCATGTATTTCGTTTTGATTTATGTAAAACTATAAGTTATGTTATTTTTTGACCCAGAATAATAGTGCAATTACATACAGTATCCCGTGGAGCTTAATTTAAAGATACATTATGTAAGATTTAGATAAAGAGCTAGCCGTTCTTATTTTAATACTGCAGTTCAAAAATAGATAATGCAAAATGAATATATCGAAAATTTCATTCAAATTACTTTATTCTGAGCCAAGTTATCACTGTTTGTAGTTTTGACAAGATGTGTGCATTATCATAACCACGGTACTGGTACATTCGAGGCTTAGTCTTGCTTCTCCATTTTTAAATTAAGTCATTAAATGGCCGAACCGTTCTAATCTAATTAAAATCTCGGTTATGGTCTTGTCATACATGTCTAAATAATAATTTATACAACATTTAAGGCCTAAAGAAAGACCTGCAATAGGCAAATTTAGCCCTTGAATAATGTATCTTTAAACCTTCAAACATCAAGTATCTAAACAATGAACAGAATTATGTTTGTCTGTGCTGGAATTGAAGCAGACAGAGCCCCAGGCAACTAATAATAGAGGGGGGGGGGGCAGATTTCGGAATGTGATAGGGCCCGGGTAGTGGCCAACTGTGTGTCGTGAGAAAGGCAACTGCGGTCGGGATCTTATCGTTTCAGATTACTTAAATTTGGCCAGGAATAATTTGAGATGTACAACAAAAATATTGATTATAAACAGACAAAATGGTCAATAACTATTGAACAGCGTAATTCTATTAAATGTGACCATACCACGCGTAACTATTCAATACGTAATAGGTAACAATATAATCCAGTTGAACTATTTCCCCCCTCGGCCATAAAACATATTAAAGATACGTTGCCAGGCAACGAAACATACTAAATCGTCCGGGCACTCAACAAGAGTTTTCGCATATTTTTACTTTTGTCGGTAATGAAACATTTATAATACATTAAAATCTGTAAAGAGTAACAACTCATTAAGTAATTATCAGAAAATCATTGGATTTGGCCAATGCTAACGTTTAGTATACAAAATATTTAGCTGTTCAAGTTATCAAAAAACATTGACAATGAATATATTTGTTCGTCTCAAGTCCTTAAGTCAATCGAAAAAATTATATATATACACGTAAACACGGTGTATAAATATAAAATCATGACCTGTTAACCTTAAACACTCTGTATATATTTAAAGTCAATCGGATATTAACTTTAGCCTCTAGAACGTCCAAAAGAAGATTTTTAAAAGTGATCAAGGGCCATAACTCTGGCATTAATTATCGGAAATCGGTCTCATGACCATAATCGGAAATTAACTTTAGTCTCTAGAGCGTCCGTCCACAGGCAATTGTGGACGCCGGACCGACGGACGGACGGGGCCGACGACAATATACGACCACATTTCAATATGGGCGTATAAAAACCGACATATTTAATATAACAATCAAGATGAATTACTAGTCTTTACAATAAGCATAATCAATAAACAATTATTATTATAGAAATATTATATGCAACTATCTGACGGGTCGGTGCTAAGATCGACGCGATACAAGATGGACGGCTACGTTGTGAAATATGAATGTGCTCTCGTAACTAAGGACTATTCTGAGGGTCGGCGGAAGCAATTCTTGATTGGCGGGGGGGGGGGGGGGGGCTACCGTCGGAGATTGTAAAATTACTCAGCAATGAAGTTTTTATGGGTTTTTTTAATCCCTTACCACGAAAGCACTGCAGCCCATGGTGATTTCCTGTGATGTTGAACCGGGCAAATATATTATACATAATATTATTACCATGGTTGTGGACACTCTAGATGTCACAGTTTTCATCCGATTTTGATGAAACTTACAATGTATGTTTATAACCGTAACTTCTTTGATTATGGCCCTGATTGTACGAAAACTCACATCATAATTCATAGCTTGTAGGCACCCTAGAGTTCACAATTTTTATTGATTGTAAAAACCGTTCAAATATATCACAGTTACACCATTACGAGTACAAATTCAAAGTTCAAATGGTCGCTCCCCTTTACGCAAATAATGTAAAAGAATATAATACTTAGGGCGACCATCGGATGTAAACTGTGGTCGCGACCACAGTCTAAACCAGCACCCGAACGCAAATTCACCAAGAAAACTCGAATAAAAATCAAAGTTGTTAATAAACCATACCCTAACCCTCATTCTCTAACTTCCGGGTGTTACATTGCACCCTGAAATACGGTCTATGGTGTAAATAACTCATTGGCGCAATCGGCAATTTTATATTATTCAGACAAATCTACACATGCATTAGCCTTTTCAGCCATCCTTGAACTATCCCGAACGCGCTCTATCGCATGGTGTGGCTGGGAGGTCACAATTTATTTACGATTTGCGTTTATCGGGTCGTAAATTTCTGGATTATTGACGTGATTGTACGAAAAATCACGTTTTTAACTTGTGGATCCTCTAGAGGTAGCAATTTTTATCTTATTTTCAAAATCGTTCACATATACTATTCAAAAAAAGTAGGGGATATTTGATTTTTAAGTGTTATTAAAGTCACCTAATGAAACTGACGAAGAAACAAATGACAAAATGAAATGAAGTTCACATTCATCGATTTATTCCAAATGATCGTTAGACTAAGTAAGGCACAGACTGACCATTATAAGGGTAAAATGATACCCGGGGTCACAGCATCACAATCAAGTCAGTAACGGGTAAATCCTCCTCTGTTTGCCAAACAAGCATTGATCCGACGTGGCATACTCCTAATGAGACGTCTAAGGTCATTTTGGTCCAGATTGTCCCATTCCTGTTGCAACACAGCAGCAAGTTCTTGGACATTGGCAGGACGTTGTTGACGTTGACGTAACCTCTGTCCAAGCATGTCCCAGACATGCTCGATGGGGGAGAGGTCGGGACTCAGTGCTGGCCAAGGTAATGTGGTGATGTTCTGTTGTTGGAGGTAACCTGTAACGATCCTGGCCCTGTGACATCTTGCGTTGTCATCCTGGAAGATGAAACGGCGGCCATGACGTCGTGCGAACGGCACAACATGGACTGCCAAGATGTTGTCCCGGTAGTACTGGCCTGTAACACGCCCTGCAACAACATGTAAAGCCGTTCTTCCAGCAACAGTGATGCCTCCCCACACCATAACAGAACCACCCCCAAATCGATCATGTCTGATGACGTTAACGTCTTGGAAGCGCTCGTTTCGACGACGCCACACCCTCCTACGTCTGTCCAAAATATCAACAGTGAACCTTGACTCATCTGAAAACATCACATTGCTCCAGCGTCGATTATCCCAGTGTTGACGATCCCTACACCAACGACGTCTTGCCTGAATGTGATGATCTCTCAAACAAGGTATCACGCGAGGACGTCGGGCGCGAAGGTGACCCCTATGCAGTCGATTCCGAATCGTCTGGCCACTCACTCTCACACCAGTGTCTGTTTGAAGACGAGCGCTGATCTGATTTGCTGTGATGACACGATTTCTCAAGGCCAAGGTACGGATAAATCGATCCTGGGCTTGAGTTGTCGCCCTTGGTCGACCTGAGCGTGGTCTGTCCTGTACAGATTGTGTATCACGGCATCTGGACCATAGCCTGCTTATGACAGACTGAGAAACATTCATCGTCCGCGCCACAACCGCCTGTGTTGTGCCGATCTCTAGCATGCCAAGGGCATGTAACCTTTCATTTTGGGTAAGCCGACGCATATCAAAATTTGTTTTCTGGTCACTAAAACAATTAAACTGATGTTTCCACCCTGGAATTCAATGCCACAATGACTGTATCATTCAAAGTCAGAGTCGTGCAAATCTTGGGTTGGACCCCCGTGATGATCCCAAGCATCGCCTGCATTCCATGCGGTAGCTATTGGTGCGTTTGGGCGTCACATGTAACTGGAAATGTTTCTTCTGTTAGGTTCTATAGTGACTTTTTTCGTAGTCATTTGCATATTTTAGTATTATGCCCCCAAAATCAAATATCCCCTACTTTTTTTGAATAGTATATATCACCGTCACACCACAATATATTATGGTTGGGTCCGAATTTCCTGAAAATCGGACCTAAACTTCCCGTCAAATGGCCACTCCCCTTTACGCAAATAGTGTAAGGTGTGTAATACCAAGATTGTAAGAATTTTTATCCGATTTCGATGAAACTTAAAATGAGTGTTGGGTGAGTTCACGTTTGGTGCGCATCGGACCTTCCGTTCTAGAGTTATGCCAAATGTCTTTTACGCAAAATGTGAAATATGAATGAAGTTTTTTGTCCGATTCATGAGATAAAAACTATGTTTGGATGAGTTTCACTTTGGTACGCGTGAGACCTTCCATTGTAGAGCTTCTGCAATAGAATGTTAGAAAAACTCTATCCCACCGTGTTTTAATTAGCTATGGATCTGTCATAGATACAACGGAAATGAGATGGAATGAAATATTCGACTGCTCAGTAAAGTTAACTAATCGCGACCCTCGCAACTGGGGGCTCGTAACCCAGGTATCAGTATAGAGCGTAGCAGGATTTTTTCTTCTGAAAGTCTACGTTTTACTTCTAGAAGTCTCACTTCTATGTTAAAATCAGGTCTCTTCCAGTAACGTCACTGTATCTAACTGAATAGTTACTTGCGTGCAATAACCTAGAGAAAAGGGTATACTTGCGCCCAAATTATTGAGGGGGAGGGGGGCTTTTACGTGTACGCAAATGTGTAAACAGGACCTCGGTAAAAGAAAAATATTAACGAAATTCAAAAAATGTGTAGGCGGAAAAGTCGCAGTCCGATCGAAATTCTACACACTTAGAATGAAAATGGCCGAAGAATTGTGATGTCGAGATGTTAGATTCCATTTCTTCCCTTTCGTTACATTTGTGTATCCAGCTTTACCATTACTAATTTTATAAAAGAATAAGTTTTTAAATTACTTTCTTTGTCAAGTCTCTTTGTCCTGATTAAAATATATCCGGCCTCTCTCCCACCTCGGCTGTACTTTAATAATATGGGTTGGTTCATAGGCTAAGGGTATTCTTGGCACAATATTATATAGCGCGTGTGTTGCGTGTTATTTTTGTTTGTCGTGATGAGAATATTAAAGATACAATTAGACAAATTAGCCCAGAATCTAGTAGCCTATAAATGAAAAGCAGGCGTTCTTTTGGAGTGAATTATTGTTTTCGACCCAGGTTACTGGTTCCTCGTAACACCGGTACTAACAGATCAAGTTTCACTCAAGTTGATCGCTGCATTTTCTATCGTGAGGGATGTAAGGTCAGACGCTGCCGTTTGAGCGTAGGAGAGACCAACTATTTCCTTTGCCAGCCACCCAACTAACATTTGATGTTCTCACAGAATCAATGTTAATGTGTTTCACAACCATCTTATAATCGCTTTAATAACATTATATGATAACAACGGCGTTTTATCTGGAAGGCAACCTGTTCTTCAACCTAACCACTCCAATTCTCACAATGGACCCGACTTTAAGCGATATTGAGATTTAACTCGGAGAGATAGTTTCCTTCCGTGGTGACCTTACAAAACTTTCTTGACCTTTTTGATCAGAGCAAAAGTATTTACCTTCATATGGAATTTCATTCATGGTTCTTCTTCAATTAATGTTTTTGTAATCGGGAGTTGTAGTACCTACGATCGGGTCGAGTAGATCGAAAACACCCGCATGTATTTGGTACAGATGATTTGGTGATGATATTGCAGAGATCAAGTGACAGCTGTAAGGACAGTAATTCTTTCAAGCACGCTAAGTGATAAAAAGGCGGGAAAATGTTTAAAGTCGCAGAAGTCAAGTGTATTAATTTAATCAGTTGAAAGTTTTCGTCAGAAACAGTGAACAACGTTAATCAGTGTTACGTAGATGTCTGCCATTTTTGAGGAGGCGTAATTATGAAAAGCTTGTGTGAACTTGACAAAAACTGAGAACAGGTAGAACTATTTGATGTCAGATCTGCAGTGCAAGATTATAGATAAAAATGGCAAGAAGAATTCATATACGAGAAAAACGATGGAAATTATCATCAAAGGAAAATGAATTGGCAGACAAAGAAGACTCGGTAAGAATTAATATTGATTGTATTTTAGTCAACCGTAATTGAAAATGAGGACCTCCAACCTTACATGTATTAAATGCAAAATCCCACGTGCAGTGTAGATCACAAGTTTATCTACTTTCTTGATTTTTGCTATTTGAATTCCATTTTAAGTATTTTCAAGTTTTAATATGGAATCCTGTTATTTCAATTTACTACAAATAGAACAACCTAAAATTATTGAAATAAAACATTAGTCAAAAGTGGTTTGTTGATAAATTCTATAAAATGAAATACCTTCCATCTCCATCGGGGCTAATGCTATTGCAGATTCGCATAGATTATACACCATGCAATATCGATGAGGGGAATTTTCCTAAAGCAGTGGCACTAAGGCCTACGGTGCTCCTATTTCCAATTCCAACTGTCAAGGCCTTTTTTTATGTGCATGTCAGTGTGTACACAGGACCTTGGTTTATGTCCCGAACAACTAAAATGTGTATAACTTATTATTATTCAAAATCTTTGAAATCTGACAAGTTTATTCCCCCAAAAATTTAATATTATTTGATTGTTTTATTTATTTTTTATTATCTGTAAACCTTGAAAAAGGAAAAAAAAATTTTTCCATTAGTAATGTTTTATATGCAGAGAAATATATCCATTGTGCTACTGAACATCAAAAACATTCCCTTTTGAATGATTGAAGTAAGGTATAGTACAGTGTAAATTAAATGAATATAATGATGTGTGTAATTAGGCAGGGGTCAAGGGGCGGTCAAACAGTTTTGGAGATTATAAAAAAAACTATTTTTAGGCAAAAATAACGGACTGTAATCAAAGATATTTCAGGCCAAAGTATTATTTTCAATCTATATTCATTGTTAAATTTGGCCAGAATTTTTGACCCCTCCAAATAACACCGGGTCACATACACATACATATAATATGTTTATAGAGGTATACATAAAGGTGTCCAGATAATAAAATCTTTTAATGATGACTTTACAGGAATATATAATATATGTATTACTTTATAAAGCTACAGGAATTGTAAAATATGTGTTATTCTTTATGCCCTATTGAGTTGGCTTTGAAATGAAATGGAGTTTAACGTCCTACTGTTCTGCTCCTAACCTGGGCTAATGAAGACGGGCATACGCCATACAGTGTGCTATGAAGGAAATTTTGTCCGGACAGAGGCACTACGGCCTACTCTTATATCGAATTCCAACTGCCAAGGGATCTTTTACATGCACGCCAATGTGTACACGGGGCCTCGGTTTTTCATCCCATCCGAACGACTAGACAACTTTCCTTGTCAGCCCCTCCGTCCTGCATCACTGACAAGGGAGAACCACGCCGGAAAATCTGGATGAACTTTCTCGGCCAATGCAGGGATCGAACACCCGACCTCCAGGTAGCGTCTTACCCACTTAGCCACGTGATCCCTTTGAAGTCTTTGGTGTCAGTACACCTACACTTGTGAAGCAGAATAATACTTTGAGATTAGCCAGAAAGCTAACACTTTGTTTTATAAGTGGTCTATCACAGCTCTGTAAACTGTGTAATTAATTTTGGTTAAAGGTGCAACAAGCTAAATCATTCTTTTAGAGTATGTGTTAAAATTCAAAAGAATGTACTATTTTAATGTTAAGACTATTGTTATTATGTCATTAAGCACATCTGAGCTGAAAAAGATATTCATGTAGAATGAGCTATATCTTGTAGACAAAAAAAAGATAGCGCAATTATTATTACTTTATTTGTCTAAGAGAGATAAAGATGGTGGTGTGAAATTAATAAAAACTAATGTAAACCTGAAATAGCCATAACTTGAGTTAGAATTGTTTGATTTGGAATAGTATTTGGACCAAAATGTTTTTTAAATAACAGTGATTTTGCTTAATGTACAATCTAGTAAGAAATGATTGATTTACTGAGTTCTATTTATAGATTATTGCACAATATTGTACCTGTATGTGTGTGGGTTTATGTGGGCTAGCAGAAACACATACCTCTTCATCATTAAAGGGACAATCCTAGATTGCTCAGCACATAATACATGTGTATATGAGTATCAGCATGTGTACGACTTTTAATGAGTGTTACAACATATATACCCCAGTGATGGATTGGCAGATTTAATCACATTTTAAAACCTTGGTGTATCTGTGCGGTTTAATCACTCCCAATCCAAAACCAATGTTACATACTCTTAAAGTATATATAAAACAATACAGAAATCAGAGTATCTATGCAGCTATCCACAAAAGATACAAACGGTTCACCCAGTACTATATGGCTATTAATTATTTTCATGTTTGAAATAGCTGGTAATACTGGTCCAAGATGTCTTGATTCCTGGAAAACTGACAAAAACAACATACCACTGTTATCTTTCAAGAAAATTTCATTTTCATATATGTGACCCGTGCTGGTTAAATTAGTTGGAATACACAAAAACTAATATTGAGCTACAGACAAAACAGGCGAAACTATTGATTTTGGTCGAAATTATCAAGCTAAAAGATCAAAATAGTGTTAAAACATTTTGAAACACTATTTGGGCATTTTGTGAGAGTACCGCATTCATAAATCATTTATGAAAATGGCATTAAATTAAGATTATTTCATCCATTTACATTAAGGGTCTATCTACAGTTGTTTATTAATGATATGACTTTAAAATGCATATCTATATTTTAATACTATTGAACATTATGACGTGGGTTTTTATGACGTTATGACGTCAAACCTCTGGGTCGTTTAAGAGTTAAACAACAAAATAGTATATAAATTGCCTGATTTTGTTTTGGCACTTACCAATATTTCTCAAAACTTATTTTTCTGACTTGGGCAGCTTCAAACGGACACAGCTCAGCCAATTTTTGTCTGAATCAAACCAACCATACATCATTTTGAAGGTATTCAATTGGAGAATGTGAAAACAACATTAACTCAATTTCAAAATTCCTTTATTACGACTCATTATGCCAGCACGGGTCACATATTAACAAATTAGAAAAAAATATATAATTCGTAATACAACCCAACTTTCAAACCTATAAAACATTTTTTTTATGCTGAAAGTTAAGATAAAAGTTTCCTGTTAAGATATTTTATTGATATTGGCAGTCTAGGCAATTACAGTTTGTCTGATGTTAATTAGAAGTAACATGTCATGGGTTAATAGCACCCAGGAAGTTGAAATATAGATACATGTACCAACACTGTTTTAACTAATGAACTTACCCCGCTAAAATAAGATTCTAATATCATTCTTTACAGTTATAGACACATATAAAAGTCTCATTGTTAACTATTAAAGGCTGAAATAAAATTGAAGATATTCTGAAAGTTTTGTCTTTAAGTCACATCTTTCAGATCAAAATAAATTGCAAAGGTTATAAGCTACTACAGTATGACTATAATGCACCATGTGCTGCCCATGATCAGCTGGGACTATCTGTTGTTCATCTAGAGGACCGAATCCAGGAAAAGGTTTCTACATACATCTGTGGCAAAAGCGTCTTTGGGACACATTTCATGGCCATGCATTTGTGAGGTAGGGGGCACAGATATCGGAATGGGATATTGCCTAGCTGGGAAGTCTTTAACAGATGCATTGGGCCAAGAGGGCAAAGCCCATCAAATATTTTTATTTTTTGGTCGATGTTGATGCTATGCTTATAATTGGATCCAATATCTACAGGCCTGCACATTTTTATTGGTTTTGCCAAAAACAGTTTACTCATATACATGTAAAAAGAATGGAACATCGAATGTCCATGTAGAAATGATCATACTATATGATAATTAACCTCTAATTTTCAATGCCCACTTTCTGTCTTGTATTGTGCATCCTTATTAACTGACAACCTAATATAGTTCATCTGGCTTATAGCATATCCCTGTTTATTATAAAATCATGTTTCCAATAATTTTCACCCAGATTATGTAGTTTGCTCTACTAAATTTTTAGCTAAGAGTAATTATTGTCAAGTGGTTGTACGACTAAATAAACAATTAAGACCTGTTTATCTGAATGTTGTATTTGGTTTAATGAGTTACGACCTTGAGACAAACTTCAGGAAATGCCTTTGTTAAGATCGTCTCAGTTCAATTTAAGTTCAATTAAGGAACGGAAATGTGGATTTGAAATTTCAGAACAATTAATATTTCAACAAATAAGTAAGTGTGTATACATTTAAGGTGAGACATTTCTAAACTTTGCTAAAGAAAAATTATAATTGTGTAAAATGTAGTTCATATCCCTTGGGACAGCAGATGATTGTGAGGCTTGAAAATCCACTTCAATCAAGTAAAATTTGGAATGTTCAAAACATAGTATTGAATATAAATGTCTTTTGATCCAAGGAATTACGCCCTTTGGACATTATTTTATGCTCCACTAAAATGTATTTTCCATTTATTAAATGTGAAAAATAAAATTCACAAAATTCTAATAATCCTGATGTTATGAAAGATGTAGGTAAAAATACCTCTATTGACAAGTCAAATGTAGAAATTTACAGGTAATGTGTGAAACGACAGAATATTTTATTGCATAATGCTATTTATTTATTATGTCTGACAATATCTGTTTTATGTAGGAAGCAGATATAGGTAACGTATAATAAATTATATTCAAACTGAAACTGATTCTTTTCATAATTGACTTATTTGTTAAACTAGCATGGTAACTGAACATTGTGGAATCATTGCAATGAGTGTGGTGCCCAGTACAATCGCATAAGATCTTTGAATATAAATCATGCAAGCTTTCTATAGGGATCTATATTTTCTCAATACGAATTATATCATTTTTGACTCATTACCCATTCTTATGAAATCTCTTCAGCGACTGCAGTGCTAAGTGGAGTCACGTTTGATCTTAGAATAGAAATAGAGGGATGAGGGTGCTGTCTGTAAGGTTCTATAATTTTCTCAGTGCAAATTATATCTTTATATTACATATACAATGTGTTGTGGTTGAGGCTATCAGGTACAAATAATTGTGGATTATTTTGGTTTCTTTTCAAACAATAAATCACTCATCTGTTATAGGCCATAGATGCCTTTATGTTTTCTCGAGTTTATTTAGTGGAAAGTGCATGTCTTTGATGATTGATACATCCGTAGAGTTTTTGGTGCAACTTGTTACAATTTAAACAGACATCATTCTCTGTTTCTGCAGTTAAGCGAGTTGTATTTTTTTCCCCACAATTTAAAAACTCAAAATATCTTGAGCATTGAGAATGATTGCTATATCTATACACCATCCCTGTCAGTGTTCATAATGTGAAGAAACTTAAAATTGATGGTATTCTTAATCTTTGACAAATGCAATCTTTTGATGGATCTTCGGAAACTTCTCAATCTGTCTCTAGAGTAAATAGTTCAAAATTGGATCTTTGACAAATGCAATCTCTTAATGGATTTTCACAAACTTCTCAAATCTGTCTCTAGAAGAGATAATTGAAAATTGGAAGATTTTCCATTGATACCAGTTTTAACATATAATATGTCATATTATCATTTTACTATTGCCTCAGGTTTTTTATTTTTTATTTAAAGTAGCTAAGTCTCTAACTCAATATCATCCAAACTTTCGACAATGAAAACATGTATAATTTGTCAATTTTAATCAACATTGGTGTTGTGATCTTACCGGGAAAAGATGGGCTTCTGATATCCAATATTTAAGACAAAATAAACATTTTACGATTCGTGTACCATAATGCGTTACAGCGCAATTTGATACAAGCGACTCGGAAGAACGAGGTTAGATATATTCCACAAGTCATGTGAAATGGTGACCCCATATTCTTATCTGGAGAGCATGCGCAATAAATACTATCGGTGTAGCCTTGAATAACCAGACGTTAGAGATTGCCATTCGATTGAGACTTCTAGGGTATCTCGACGAACATAACTGCGTTGAAATTAGAGTAAAAATGGAAACGATTGAATGTAAATCAGTTTATTTACATTCATATTACATTATTATATACGTTGCGACCAATTTGTGTCAATTTGTAGGTCTCGAATATTAGCGATTTAGCTCCTTTGAGCTACACATTCTGCACTAGTATAGAGCATTTTGTGAGTTTGTATGCAATCTATATGGGTTATCTTGACAAGCTAGAACTTGATTTTGAAAATTGTTTCTTCAACATTCTGGTCTTTAGTTTAATTGCCTTAAAAATAACATTTTAAACACCTGATAACATTTCTCATTTGAGGAGTTCACATATAGCTGGAAAAATATGTTGTACTTTGTATTTAAACCAGCATTTGACCTGGGGGTATAAATGAACAAGTAGTGTTGGCTCCATGTCCAAACTATTGCCATGTAACAGGATTTTTGGTTTTTATTGGGGGGGGGGGGAGTCGTTCTCCTAGAAACTTTTGAAAAATTGGGGTGTCAAGGTGATGTGTGCAGCATATCTGGACACAAATATATAACAGTCAATTTCATCAGCTACATCACCACAACCAACAAAAAGCTCAAATTTACATGTTTCATAAACACAGAATAATAAGTAAATTTTGCATTCTGTCATTTAGGGGACCGCTGGTTCCCCACTGACACTTTATAATGGTGGGTGTCCTAGAACATCTGAGTACACTTCTTTCATGAATTCAAATAATTTATAAAATCTTCTTTCTTTTGTATTATGAGTATTATATATGTAGTTGTTGGTATATATGAGTTCGAATAGTTTATAAGATTTTGTTTTCTTTTGTATAATGAGTATTATGTAGTTGTGGGTACATGTGTATAAATAAATTCAGATAGTTTATAAGATTTGTATTATGAGTATTATGTAGTTGTGGGTACGTACATGTATATATGAGTTCAGATAGTTTATAAGATTTGTATTGCGAGTATTATGTAGTTGTGGGTATATATAAGTTCAGATAATTTATAAGATATGTATTATGAGTAATTTGTAGGTATATATGAGTTGAAATAGTTTATAAGATTTTGTATTATGTCACGGTATGAGTGTTGTGTACATAGTTGTGGGTATATATGAGTAGAATGTACTGAATGTATCTTGTCTTATCTTGACATGTAGAAGCTGAATATAGACCTGGTATTGTCAGTATATTCTTACCTATCACATCCATCTTGATAAAGAATGAGATAATTCTTTTCCTACTGCCTGTAAATATTAGTATAACAGACAGCTCAATCTCCCCCATTACTCTACTTGTAAATATAAACAATACAGAAATCTGATACAAAATGTCCAAATATACATGTAGATATGCAATACACACCTAAGGGTGCATGCATAGTTCTTTTGACAGGGATGATAAACCCAGGTCCAGCGTATAGATAAGTAGATTGAGTATGTTACTACACTATGCAAGAAAAGTCACTAAGCATTCAAATATGCTCTAACACAAACAGTATGGAATGGTAGTAAATACTGATCCATAAAGGTCAAACTTATTTAATTTCTAGTTCTTCAAGGCCTTGTTCAATAAATATCCTCTTGAGTTTCATTGTTACCTTGATTTTTGATGTGACCTAGGGTGCTCATCATCAAATGGTTAAATATACAATTCAACAGAATTTCTTTATTGAATTTTAACAAAGACAAGGGCTGAAAAGTGTTGTTGAATATTGGTGGACATAGTGCCATGACTAAACCTGAAGCTCCTCACTTCAGAATCTCCAAAATCTTTTTTTTTCACAAGCCCACACAAATTGAATATAAACAACTAAATAAAGCCAAAATTTCCTAACAAATGAGTCCCCTCCATAGGTTTCCGTATAAGAAATGTACATGACAAGAGCATCCCCAGTAGCAAATTCCTGTTTAAGACACAATGTGATTGATCCGATTAAATAACTTGTAGCATTAATATGCTTTTTGGCAATACTTCTTTCTATTGGACATGATCTGGAAGATTATTTTGTAATACTAATCAATATACCAGAAGTCCAAGATAAGAATACCAGTAGGCTTTTGTAGTCTGATTTTGTAATATCCAAACTGCTTTGTAGTAGTTTTAATGATATATTTTTGCAAAATTTGTTTAAGAGGTTTAAATTTATTTAAGTGATGTTGAGACAAGAGTTATTTTTATATTTAATACAGGTAGATGTAGTTCAGTAGGTTTATAGTTTAGATAATTAGCTATTGATGGCATAGTGCCGTCTGTACTCTGGCCATTTCTCATCCAACAAAAAAGAAAAGCTCTTGAAAAATCTATATATAATATATACCTGAAGATCACCAGGTTAATGGCACATACTTGATTATATATTAAAGATCTTGGCAGATGTGACTTCAATAACTATATAATTTAAGAGCTTGGATTCATCTCTTTATCACACCATTTATCTGTCTAAGATGGTGCTTATCAAGGTAACATTATTGTTTTTCTTGCAATTTCGTGTCTGCTTTTTATCGACAGCAGAGCAGACGGTCTTGTTTTATTTTTGATGAAATATTCAAGATAATGATATTGTATTAAGAAGAAGAAAACTAGCATAAAAACTTTACAAGGTTAGGTGCATGCTTGAATTATTTGTAGAAATAGTATTATTTAAAAAAGTAGGACATAATGTGTGATGTAGGCTGGATTGGACATAATACGGACACTAGAAAATCAACAACACCCTACATAAGCACAAGATGTAAAAACCAAAAGTCATTATGTCTGTTTCCACCTCTAACAGCCACATATACCATGCAAATTCGCCACATGGAGATTAAACACCTGAATGGCTGTTTGTGGGATCCTTCACTCTCCTTGCTATGCTGCCTCTTGTTTTGCAGTTGGGGGAATGCTGCTTCGAGTAGACAGATTTGGCAGTTGTTGACACTGGGAGAGAAGAAATCCATTAATGTCTCACAGATTCTCAATTGGGGAGAGATCAGGAGAGAGGGCTGGTCATTTCAGCTTTGTCATATTGTTTTGATTCAGAAAGTCCATGGAGATGTGCTGTATGCTAAAAGTGGCCTTGGATGATGTTGAGTCAGAATTGGTTAGGCATTGCCATCCAGGCCCTGGCTGATCTGTAGTGGGGACTGTCTGGCAATCGACCAGTCTCAGGATATTAGTGTGATAGCATCCAAACCTTCAGGCGACAGCTCTCTTACTCCATCCTTTGTGAATCGAAACAGTTGCACATTCTCTATGTTCAGGTGTCAAACTTGGCATATCGTTGCATCTTCCACAGAACTGTAGGAATTGTATCTAGCCAAGGTTTATAAAAGCCCCCTTTTTCTACTTCATGTCTGCAGAATAAAATTGTGAGTCATTATCTTATGTTATATTTTGTAATTTGTAATAAATGAAAACTAACTGTTCCTACCTTACTGCATCCATATCTTTATTATATGCCCAAAATTTCATGTACCGGTATATAGATGTATATTGTCATCACCCCTGTTCGTCCGACCTTTCACATTTTGTTTGTGGATACTCTACAGGTCGCAATTTTTATCCATTTTTGACGTAACCTGAAATAAAGATCTTGTTTCCTTTCGATGTTGGCTCATATCGAATCGTAACTTCTTGGTTTATGGCCCAGGATTGTACGAAAAATCATGTTTTTAGCACTTTCTGTGTCCATCTCTTGTAAAATTTTGGCGTATCTTGCATGGCAACCGCTTGTTTTCTCTTAACACAGTTCTAGGTAACTGTCTGTTGCTTTTTGTATTCATAAACAATATGTTTGAGTTATATGTCATGATCAGCCCAAGTTGAGAAATAAAAAATGTTTCAATAAAAGATTAAAAATTTAATGTATAAGATAAATTTGAATTATGGAATTGCATGTAGGCGTAAATGGATGTTTCTTGAAATATTTATGAACATATACATGTAGTAGAAATCTTCATCAATATAAATCATGTTCTGGTAATGTGTTAATAATTTAACATTATTCATCTGAAAAACCAGAAATTTTGAAAAGCAAACAGCACAGCATAAAAAGAAGTGTATGTTTTACTGAACATGTGTTTAGAAGCAGACAGGACTATTAATTGCAAGTGATAACTAATGTGTTGTGAATTTTTGGAGTGTTTTAATGCTTGTTCATCATGACATTATGGACAGGATATTTTGAGCATTGAACTCGCTTAACTTCCGTGACCATAGGACCACAGAGCTACCTTAATCATTATTTTGCATCATACAGTCATTGTTTTTTTAAGGCGAGCGATCGCTCTTGAGCGCCTGACGCTCACCTGATCGAATGTCGACCGAGGGGAGTTTTTTTTCCCTCTCCTTAAAACTGAAAATCGCTCTCCTTTACAATGTCATGTGGGGCTTATTATCATTTATTAATCCAGGAATAACCCCTTAACATGGAGTTATTGATCTTCAGAACCATTTGCCATACACACAACTAATCACTCTCCTTAATATCAGATCACTTTCCTTAATTTCTAAATCATTCTTCTTATTGAAATTTGGAGAGCTTTTTTTAGGGGAGCGAATTTTTCAATTTGTTGATTAAGGGGAGCTTTTTCCAGCTCTCCTCTAAAATACAAACAACAATGACTGATCATAGGTAGCAATAATTTCTTTTATGAATATCGGTCAGTAATTTTGTTTATTAACAAATTAGTCATTATAAGACCACCCAAGATCAATGCAATATGCAGGTTTATTTTCTGGAAATTTTGGCTGGCTGGTACTAATTTAATACTATAAAACTCGCTGACCATTTTGTTTTTAAGAGTGTGAGAATATCTGTTTTATGAAGTATCGCTATAAACTGACAAAAGAATTAGTTACAGCAGTGGTATTATAAAACATGCGTTTATCACTTATGAAGTCTGCTCAAGCTTGTTTATATTAGAAACAGCATCAATGTAGCGCTTAATAATCTATTAGAAAAGTTGCCAGCAGGGATGAAAGAAGCGTTTCAACATAATGCTATCAATAATTAGAGTACCTTGTCTTGTTAACTTGAAAGCTTAATGAAAACTTGAAGGATAAAAATTGCTTCACTTGAAGGCTTAAATTTTGTACAATCATATACACCATTCATTGAAAAATATTTAAATGGAAGGATCTCTTTTTTTTTTTTAATATCAAAAGTCGTGCATTCTTTAGTTCCTCATCCCAAATCTTTCTTCTTTGTACTGTATCACAGATTTGGTATCCCCTGGAAAACAATTTGCTGACCATAGCTCTAAAAAACCTACTGTAGACTGTGCCGTGTGTCCCCCCCCCCCCCCCCCCCCGAAAAAAAACTTCATTGCCCCTCCACAGCTAGCGGCTACCAGCCTGATTGGCGCTCATTCAGAATTTAGCAGTCTGAAATGACCATATAGATCTTTTAAGTTTCATGACGAGTCAGACAATTTTTGGAAGTGGTTTTCATTAAATTTAACGATAGCTCATGCAAAATACCGTACAATGAGGTCAAAGCTTTAATTTTTAATAATTGGGTGATACTCAAGTTATTTTAATGTGATATTATTTACAATTAATTGCATTTATTCTCTAGGTGAAAGTAATAGTGACTGTCTTTAAAATGGATTGGCTAGGATTCATACCTTGATTAAAGTTTTAAACTTATGTTCTAATAAAACAAATGTTTAATATTTCTATTTTATTTAACTTGTGTTACTCGCCCAGAATCTATTTTTCAAAATGTTCTGAACCCAATGCTTTTTTGACGTGCCATTAAATCATATTTCATTTAATTTCATTTCCTATGCTTTTTTTTCTTAATTCAGCCCGCACTCCATTGACTTGTCCTGCCCCCCCCCCCCCCCCCCCCCCCCCCGGTTTATGACATTTCAATGGTTTATCTTAGTACTTTATAATATATTTTACAGGGAATTTCTAGATAAAATCTATAACTATTTAGTCTTTTTGATGAGCTTGGCCCAATTTATCCTCATAATATATATCATTGGGCATTTCCAAGTGTACACCTCCCCCTTTCCCTACTCTGTTCGCCCACCTCCCGCAGTCCTTTTAAAATTAGCCTCTGTTCATACAGAGCCATCAATTTTGGCCAAGAATCAAATTGTCACCATAAATATTAACTTCATTATACAAGGAGTAGCCTCCCTTGTAATACTACCCAACATGACCAGAATTAATTGGTCATATATAAATTTATTGATGTGATACTTATCTTCAGATTGTTTGGAAATGAAATGAAATGGAGTTTTATGGCACTTCAGCTTCACCCGGACTATATTTTTTTTGAATAAAACAACTTCCATTTATTTTGGCTTTATTTGTAAGAGTAGGTCATAACGCCGTTGTGAGGTGTCGGGGCAAAATTTCCCTCATAGCACACTGTATGGCGTATGCCCATCTTCATTAGCCCTGTTGGAGCAGAACGGTAGGACGTTAAACCCCATTTCATTTCATTTTCATTTTGTTGATTTTGACACTAACTCGTGGTTATTGCTATTTTTTCACCAAGGTCAAGTACGTGCAATACATACAGGGAGTTGAAATATGGCTACTTGGAAAATAGAAAGATATACCCTCAACCCACAATCCCCTTTCTTGTGTATTTCTCTTGTAATTTGAACATTTTACAATCTGATTAAAATACCGATCTATATTTCATTTCGTTTTTTTATACTTTCGCCTGTTATATAACAACTCTTCCAGATCCTAGTATTGTGAAGACAAGTAAAACGAAATTTTGAACAATAAAAAACAAAACGAAATAGGATCTGTGTTTTAATCAGATTGAACATTTTATCAAGTTTTCTTGTTTTATCGTTTTCTTATCAATATCTTAAAATTGAACTAAAGGCAAAATAGTCCAGACTAAAGGGCAAGTCTAGATTTTCAGACCATCTTCATTTAAACATTCTCGTATCATGAAAGCAAATTGGTCCCCATATTATTCAAATCATTCCATCGAAAGTTCCTATTACTTTCTATTGAATTGTTTTTCTCTTCTTAGAATGTTAGCCAATGTCTGAACAATATTTCATTTCTATAAATCACCATTTTGCTCAAGATGGTATCTTGCAAATGTTTTTTGTTAAATCTTTTAGATTATAATCTGAAGAAGAATTTTATGTTGTTATTTTTGTGAATTTTAAAAAAGAAAGTAATTTTTGATCTTCAGGAATAAAAAAAGTTCAAAATATGGAAAGCATTGATGTATTTTTATTTCTTAATTACCTTAAATGATCATATTATCCCTATTAGGACTATATTACATTTTATGATCCATATTTAATGTGAAATCAAGCAATCAGACAATCCCACAAGCTCTGCATCTGAATGCTGTTGTGAATTAATGAAAAAAGATATACAATCGGTACGTGGGGAAGTTAAAATGTAAATTCAATACAATCGGTATGTGGGTAGTCAAAATGTTGTATATATTTTGGCATATTTTGATCAAGATTTAATGTGAACACAAGCAGTCAGACAGTCCAATAAGATCTGCATCTGAATGCAGTCGAGAATTAATGAAATAAAGATATATAATCGTTTTGTGGGCAGTCGAAATGTTATATATCTTCTGGCATATTTTAGTAAATTCACTTCTTGAGAATCAGAAATTTCTTGCACATCTTTTTATCTATTTGTATACTAATAAAAATGGGTCTTATAGTTGTCATGTTATATTTCCTTGAAAAAGTATCAGCTTTGTGACTAATTACCACAGAATTAAATGCAAGCTGAATATCGTCAATATTATTTTATGGTTAACTACCTATCAGTTCAATTGTACAAAGGGGGGTTGGATGTCCGAATGGTTAGCATGTGCGCACTGTATCATAAGGTCTGTCTGGCGTGGTTATCGATTCCCCGGTTGTACATGACAAGGAGTAGGATGGCCTGTTAAACCTCATAGGTGTTCTCCGGGTCCCTCCCACTGCTAAAGACACCTAGGCGCAAGCAAATTATTGAAATAAAATTGAACCATATGTTAGTCCTGAAATGACCTAGTCTGTGTTGAGTGGACATTAAACCCCATTTCTCGCTTTCTCTCTATTTGTTACTTCTTTCAACATACATGTACCGGCATATGTTTTTAAGGGTTATGACGAAATGCTTTGAGTTGAGTTGACATCATACTCCTGCCTTTAAACTAGGTTTCTCTTTCACTTCACATAGCGCCATTTGCAGCCAATACTGATCCGTACATAGAAAATTGCACACCATGTCCTACTTTGTTTATGGAATGAAAGATTGTCAGCTATGTAAAATCACTTGAAAAAAAAATCGTTTTGGTTCTCAAATAATCCTGTGTCAAAATTAACACACTTATATGGATATACTACTTCTGAATTTTATTAACATGCTACATTTGAATACATTGAAACGTAGCGTGATAACAAAACCTGCATGTGTATTGAAACATAGAATGTTAATAAAATTCAGAAGTAGTATATCCATATAAGTGTGTTAATTTTATCCTGTGTCACTTAAAAAGGGCTGCATGACCTGGTTATTTTCTGCAATATTACTTCGGTGGAAGCAGGCATTAAATAAAGCTATTTCACACATCTCATAAATATTTTACTCCGGTTACAGGAATAACCCTAAAACATAGCCATACGCTCAAAAATATAAAGTATGCAACCCGAATAAATGTTATTGATGGTCATAAATGATACTGATTAATAATACATTACTATAAACAAGATAACGTAAATGCAGCGCCTTTAAATGTTTATGATAGGTTATTTAGCTCAGTAGTTACCCTTTGACAAGTTAAAAACACAAAAAAAAACACCTCCTTTCTGCATCAAATTTTTAGTAAGGTCTCTCTGAGAACCAGAATATTTGTTTTGTATAGCCTAAACTTCAAATTTTTATACGCCCACATTGAAATGTGGTCGTATATTGTCATCGCCCCCGTCCGTCGGTCCGGCGTCCACAATTGCTTGTGAACGCTCTAGAGGCTAAAGTGAATATCTGATTGACTTTAAATTTATACACAGTGTTTAAGGTCTTCAGACAAAGAAGCCTATTGATTTTCAGCGATTTCCAATAATTACTGCCAGAGTTATGGCCCTTGATCACTTTGAAAAATCTTGTCGACGTTCTAGAGACCAAAGTTAATATCCAATTGACTTAAATTTATACATAGTGTTTAAGGTCGTGAGACGAAGAAGCCTATTGACTTTCAGCGATTTCCGGTAATTACTGCCAGAGTTATGGCCCTTGATCACTTCAAAAAATCTTGTGGATGCTCTAGAGGCTAGAGTGAATATCCGATTGACTTTAGATTTATACACAGTGTTTGATGTCATGAGACAAAGATTCCTATTGATTTTCAATGATTTCCAATAATTACTGCCAAAATTATGGCCCTTGATCACTTTGCAAAATCTTGTGACACAGAGTTTAAGATCTTGAGACGAACAAGTATACTCAGCCAAATTAAAAACTTGACACTGATGAATTTCAACAAAAAATTTTTTCTGATAAGTCAAATAAATTTTAAAGTGTTTCTAACGATAGTAAGTAGTAAGAAGCCTTTAATTTCATAAAATTGTAAAGTCACGTGGATCACGGGACTTTTGAGCATATAAAGATGAAAAACCTGAAAAACACGTGCAAACACAAACTCGTGAGGTCAATCGATGCAAGTCTGCTTAAACTGAACACGCACACGTAACTTGAACTGGAAAAACAAATTAAAATTGTTATTTTCATCTTTGTTAGAAAATGCCGCGCCTTTCAAATGTAGAACGTCTACGTGCTATAGGTAGGCTCTATGCTGGTCAGTCTGTGGTCACTGTTGCAAGAGCCTTTAATTGTTCACGCCAGACAATAATTAATCTTAGAATGAGAGTGCTTCAAACTGGAACTATTGCCGACTGCCCAAGGGCGGGAGCGCCACGTGTGACGTCACTCCAGGAAGATCAAGCAATACGATTACGTCATCTTAGAAACAGATTTGTCACTGCAACCTCCACAAGTAGAGAGATGTTTGGTGGAAGATAACTGCACAAACTGTTCGAAATCGCTTGCAGGCTGCTGGTCTTCGAGCTCGAGGGCCCTATAATGGACCAATATTGACACCTCTTCATCGCCGTAACCGACTTGTGTGGGCCACAAGACACATAAGATTTACTCAAAGAAAGTGGAATTCGGTTGTCTTTAGTGACGAATCTCGATTCACTTTGAGATTTGCTGATGGCAGGGTCGGAGTGTACCGCAGACGAGGTGAATGTTACGCTCAAGTATGCGTCAGAGAAGTTGACCGATTTGGTGGCGGCAGCGTCATGGTTTGGGGTTCTTTTTGTGCACATGGACATTCTCCTCTTGTTGTTGTCCAAGGGAACTTAAATGCTGTCCAGTACTGAGATCAGATTTTGCAACCTGTTCTTCTTCCGTTTATGCAGAGACATGGGCCTGGACTAACGTTTCAACAAGACAATGCTCGACCCCATACAGCAATTGCTACCCAGAATTTTTTAAGAAATGCCGGTGTCCAAGTCCTAGATTGGCCGTCGCTTAGCCCCGACCTTAATTCTATTGAACACATCTGGGACGAACTGGGTTGACGTGTTCGTCAGCAAGTGAATCCACCACTGATGTTGCAGGACCTTGAACATGCTCTTGCTGAGCAGTGGCGACGTCTTCCTCGGGTAGTGTTTACTAATGTTCTGAGATCCATGAGAAGACTTTGTGTGGCAGTACAAGACGCTAGAGGAGGCCACAACCGTTACTAAATACTTTATTCCGATTGTTCTCCAAGTATGTGAATTTCATTTAGGGGGGTACTGAGACATCACGAACGTTATCAATGTCAAGGACTTTCGGCGAGACGTATTCTTGCTTTCTGTTGATGTCAAGGTCGTCTGTGCACAACATAACACTAAAATAGTTGCCTTAAACCAAATATTAAAAATCTAGTCCCAAAAATCCTGAGTGTCAAGTTTTTAATTTGGCTGAGTATATATTGATTTTCAATGAATTTTTATGACTTGAAAAGTTAAATCCATGATATTAACTTTATAAAAAACAAACAAATTCTAATAGTTTTCTGATAATTACTTTGTGAGTTGTTGCTCTTAATCAGATTTTAGTGTATTATAAATGTTTCATTACCGAAAAAAGTAAAAATATGCGACAACTCTTCATGTTGACTGTCCGGACGATTTAGCTGCTGTGGCCATATGTTTCGTTGCCTGGCAACCTATCTTTCTAATTATTTGTCTAGTATAGATCAATAGGAATACAGTATGCATTATGGAATTATATGTATTTTAAAATTAAAATTTCTTGAGGAATACAATACATTGCTTGTTTAAAGATTATAATAAATTTTTGTTGTTCAAAACATTGTATTTTGGTTGGTGCTAATAATGGAAAACTGTTTGAGGTACATTGTATATACGATTCCAAAAATCATACCTGTCAGAGAGAGAGAAAGAGAAATGGGGTTTAACGTCCACTCGACACAAACTAGGTCATTTCGGGACTAACATATGGTTTAATTTTATTTCAATAATTCGCTTGCACGTAGGAGTCTTTAGCAGTGGGAGGAAACCGTAGGACCGGGAGAAAACCCACGAGGTTGGACAGGCGACCCTATTCCTTGTCACGTACAACCGGGGATTCGAAACCACACCAGTTGACTCAATGACAGGCCTTATGATACAGCGCGCACATGCTAACCATTTGGCCATCCACCCCCCCATACCTGTCAGAAATATTGATTTTTCTACACATAATAAGAAATGGATATTTTATTCATTAAAAACTTATTGTAAATATGTAGAAACAGAAGGATAACAGGCTCTAAAAATAGAAACAAAATCATGTACCTGACAATAAGAAGTGACACTTAGATGTATATTAAAGCTATTTCAGGAATCAAAAAGAAAAAAAGAAATTAAGACACATGTGAATGAAATCTAATTTTTACATTGATTTTTTTAAGAACAAAGCGCTATAATCTACATTTGCCTGAAACTAGGGCTATAATTATTTGGTGAATCATAGTATTCCTTTAAGATATGATTTAATATGAAGGTTACGTCTTAATTTCTATAGAAATGTTCTTGTGGCATTCTGTGTTTTATAAATGAAATAGGTATCTGTTGGTTCAAATTTTTATGAATAAAAAATATTGTGTTTATTGTTAAGAACTGCTTTTGTTTTCGAAAGGGTATAGCTTATTTTGTATAAATTTCTTTTTCATTATTCGATCTTATGAGAAATGGTTAAAAAGACCAATAGTTAAAAAAAAGCAGACTAGGCTTACCACTCAGTTTTTATATGCCATAATCTTCTTACGGTTCTTGTGTTTGTTTTATTAAATTTGCATTGGTTGTTTGTTGGTTTGATTAAGTTCTGAATTCTAGATGGCAAATCACTTAAATGAAATGAAATGGAGTTTAGCGTCCTACTGTTCTGCTCCCACTGGACTAATGAAGACGGGACAGTGTGATATAAGATAATTTTGCCCAGACACCAGAACAACTACTCTTATATCGAATTTGTTTTTCATCCCATCCAAACAACTATACTTGTTCATTACCAGACACACTGACAATGGGGGGGGGGGGGCACACTGGAAAATCTCTTGATGAGCTTTTGCAGCCAACACCGGGATCGAATATGGGACCTCCAGGTCAGCGAGCCAACATCTTACTGACTGAGCTACCGTTGATTACAGTGTTATTGTTCCATTTACGTTCAAACTTATGAAAGGTTGACAAAGTATTTCTGAAATTTATAAAATGGTTGTTCATTTGGGTTTTCCGAAGAACCCTATAGAATTTCAGAGTTTTCGGATAAAACAATGTGTAAAAAAAAAAAACTACACAATTTAGCAATGGTTGTTTGGTTAGGATACTGGAATATCTGAGGTGTGTTATCAATGGAACTGAAAAGGAAAGGGTTTCAGTTAGTTCATATTGTATGAAAAAGAAGATACAAATTGTTAGTGGTAGATGGAATTAGAACATCACATTGAAGAAAAAAAAATAGGTTATATTAGTCTTAATTATAATATAAGTAAAGTGTCAACGGGATGTAAACCCCATTCCATACTATTCCATTCCTTTACGAGAGGGCGTGGGACGTTCAATTAATATGACAGCAGGATGAATTGGTTTTGCCAATATACAACACATAATCGCATATCTAGACACATTGTAAGGAAAATACCACAATTTGTCTAGAATCTAACAATAAATATCTTTATCAATGGAATGATTGCTTCCGTGTTTTTCATTCTTTACAGTCTGTTTTTAGCTTAGGGAAATATCCTTCTGGTTATATTTGATACATCACCATGTGGCTATGATATGTGGCAGTTGTAAACAATGTTTTCTCAATAGCTGGGTTTGTTTGGCTACCTCTCATATTAAAGAGTGTGTGTCTGATTGTTTCGAAGAAAAAAAATTATGGGATTTTTTGGTATTTTTCACAATATTTGAAATTGAATACCGGTAGATAGATTATTGAGCCGGGAGGAAAATTTTCACCCCTTCATACCCTCCCAGCTACCTCAGTGCCTGTATTAATTCCAATTCATAAACAAAACATTTTAAGACAAAATCTAAGGATTATAATGTTATATCTAATGATTTGTACTCATACTGTTGTCCTACACAAAGATTTCAAGATTGTTTTCATAACTAGCTATTAGAGATTATGTTATTACCCTTGCTCCAATGAAAGTGGAAACCGGTGTATTAACAGTCAAGAGTTGTCAAAATTGCTTATATTATCAAAAATGCTCACATGGAATTTTAGATTTTTTTTAAAAAATAGATAGGTGTCAGAAGTATATAATTTTCACTCTTTTTTTTCTAGATCTGATAATAGATTTTAGAATCGTTTTGAAATAATAACAATTTTGTCATTCTGCAAATAATTATACAGAATGAAATTGGTTGAGTTACACTTAAATTTTTGTGTGATTTCAACATTACTCATAATTATTCAACTTCTATACTGAAATTATTCATCTTGATGAATCAGGCGCCTCTCCTTGAGGTGTACATACATGAATGTTCATGGCATTCTACAAATTACCATTGAGTAGAAATCTACAAGGTCGAAAGGTCATACACGTACAGGCATACACCATATTTTAATGTGTACATTATATACTTGCCAAGATCATGTCTACCTGCCATTGAATATGCGTTTAATTTGAAGGAGTTTTATGGAAAAATAAAATAGTACAGGAAGTGATTAAGAACATATTATCTGTCAGTGTTATCGCACAATATTCTCTAAAGGGCTTGTAAGGTGTTTTGATAAAATCTGAAATCATATTATCTCACCCAAGTCTGCCATGCATAGAAATACACTTGCCATATCAATATAAAAACAAACATTAAATAGATTATGAAAGCAAGGATTGGCTTCTGCTAAAACTAGGATGATGTCTGCATGAAAAAGCTATAAATAGGTTATTAAAAATGTGGCAATATTGTCTGAAACTTATTTATTTTATTTTAAGTTTGATATTACGACTATTAAATGATTAATCGGGTGGGTACTTTCTGATGATTTTGTTTTTAACCAACATTTCATGGTAAGAAAGCTGTCTCTAACTTCTTAGATGAAGTGTAACTTGATTGAAACATGCACTTATTTGTATATCTTTGTTGAATGTCAGGACTAGTTATAGACTCTATATTTTATAGCCCAGTATTTATAATTATACACCCACATGTGGACACCCTGTTTCGTCAATTTGCCTGTACAGGTATTGCCCTTGTCATTGAAATTTGGTAATCACACAACTGTGCAGGTGTTTTGAAGATTTATATACCAAATTGGTATTGTTCGATCAGGTTGACACTAACAATATTTTGTGTTGTACAAGAATTACTTGCAGAGTTCTTGCTCTTGTTATCAAATCCTTGTAATAACTCACTGAGCTAGAGTCTTAAGATTTTTATTGTGAGTTTCTTGGGATTTCTTGGACTAGTTATCAGATTAAATTCAGATTCACCCTTGAATTATTTTTGAGTTATTGCTCTTGTCATAAGCATATTAGACTGGACATCGAAAGCCTTTTCCACCCCGGTCATTTATCAATGAGCATGTATGGGTTGCTTATATACTTTACCATTTTAAAGCATCAGCTAATAATTAGAATTCTCTTCTTTGATGGTTGACTTCTCGGTTGATTTTATTTGTCACGCAAACAACTATTTTTTTCTATTTTATCCACCTTAAGGATATCTGTGCTTTGTAATAATACCAATATGGACATATTTATATTAGGGTAAACCCCTAAATAATTCTAATATGGTCAATTAATGAACTAAAGCTGATAAATAGTCCTCACTGTAGACAGTAATAGATATATTTATTACACGTTTTAACCCAGGATTGGAAATAAAATATTGCAAAACAAATTGTTAGATTTAGAAAGGCAATTTGATAAAGCAGCCTTGGTACATTAAGGTGATAAGCTTATTATAAATCTCTTATAAACTGAAGACACATGTATATCTTCTGGGTCTCTATGACCTAATGCATAGTGTTACCTTATTGAACTTTGATTAAATATGTATTATATTTATCTCTAAAAGAGATTCAGAAAAACAGACAGTTTTAGGTGTAATGGGAGATAATTTTTAAATCTTTTTCATTGAATTAAGAAAATGGAGAAAATTTGAAATTTATGTGACTTTAATGTAGTCATATACACCATTCAATCCTTCAATTTTTAAAACCATATATATATATATTTCAATACCCCCATCTCACGCCAGCCAAATAATAATTATTTTGGAATGAAATTGATTTAAAATTTTGAATATATATAATTTGATCATTTATCTATAGTATTTTGAAAACTTTCTGATCTGCTTCAAAATTTAAGCATCTAGAAAATAGCTAATACAGAGACAAACAAAACAAATACCACTTTAACAGAAAACCAAAAGATGTTTAACAAAAATATCTTTGTCCCGTGGGCCTCATCTGAGCACCACCTACAAAATGTCATCTTATAGGAGTATGAAAATAAAATCTAAAAATATGATTTGTTACTGATCATTGTTGTGCAATGAAACATTCATTATGAAATCATTTGTTTTTTTGAAACAATATTTTATTCAGATTTGTATCTTAATAAGGACTGGGTAACAGACATAGCATATATTAGATCTCTCGCTCTGCCATGAAACGAATGAAGAGTTGTTTATTTTACGTCAGACAGGAAATATTTATTTTATTTCTTGACATAAATTACTCATTAAAATTGATTTGACCCATCATATCATCCTATTCTTGTCTAAAATGCTTGGCTTCTAGTCAATCTTACAAATAAGTAAAACGTCGGATAAGTTTCTGCGACATTTATTTTAATTTGTAATAAGACACCCACATCGTAATTGTTGCTGTATTGTTGCTGTATATTGTTGTGAAATACTATTGTCATTGATAATTTTTTTTCTGTCTTGCTTATGAGTAGAAGTCTTTAACAGATGAAGATCTGAACTTTGTTTTCTTAACGTGAAAATGGGTGGTGGTTAGGGTATTTTGAAATTCTGTGCATACTGGAAGTTGTTGAAATTCGGAAATTTGGCTTTTTTTTAATAAAATTTTTAATCAATTGTTAACAAATTACATTTATGGATTGCAATAAGGTTTGCAAGATGGCGGTTAAAATTTCCAAATTTAGAAACAGTGATTGAACTACTCATAAAGCTTGGTGAAATAAATGTTAAACCCAATCTAAATTTGTAATAGAAAGTGTTGATCTCCTAATTGATTGTTATTGACCATGATTTTTTGTGAGTTTTTGCGTGTTTGTAACCCATCTATTTTTTAAACTTTTCAAAAGTTTTTTTTACACATTTTTCAAACGTGAAGATTGTATAGGGATGGCAAGTTGACTAAAATGTAAAAAAAAAAATGGATGTATCTATAAATTTTGCATTAAATAAAGAAAATAACATTTTATTGAATACCTAAATGTATATACAAAAGGACAAAAATTGATTCCTCAACTTCAGAAAGTTTCAGAAGTTATTGATGAGTCTTAAATATAGGTATCTTTGTTATTTTTTGTTACTTTTTTCTTTTAAATGAGATTATGAGTTTGTGGATATGGTGTCTTTTGTGTACAGAATTGGCTAAAACCATCCTGAAGATTTGGGAAGGAAGTAGTGTGGTATAAAACTACTCATTTCATTGCTACCAACCGAATCCAACTCAAACTGGGTAGATAATTAATTACTGAAACAGGATTAACTAAAAATTGCTTAGGGTCCTGTTGTTAAAGAAATTTTGCAAAGTGTTCTGTTATGTCTAGAGTGACCAGAAGTAATGTGTGAAATGTTGGGTGCTGCCTGCAGTTCTAGTTTGCTATTGATAATTAGATTACCGGTACTGTATGTTATTATATTTTAAGTAAGGTTGAATCTTACTTCCTGTTTTGATATTTTTCACCTTGACTTGGTAATTTGAATGTAGGTGTGGATGATACAATCATTATACGATACTGCTACTATGTGGTCAGATTAGTTGTAAATATTGTTATATGTCTACATTTAAAGTAGCCAAGTCTTTAACTCAGTATCATCCACAGTCTTTGTCATTGCAAACACAACTTATTGGTCAATTTAAATCAACATTGATGATGTTATCTTACCGTGAAAAGATGGGCTTCTGATATCCAATATTAAAAACACAGTGAACATTTTAAAATTGGCACACAAATCACGTGCCAGAATACTTTTGAGTGCCATTTGTAATGACACAACTTGAAGGACTGGGCTAAACATACCCCAGGGGAGAATACTACTGGTGTAGACTGGAATAACCAGATGCCAAAGAGTTCTACTCATTTGGGACTCTTCACGTATTTCGCCAAATATAACTGATTAGAAATTACAGTAAAAATAGAAACAATTGAATGCATGTAAATTACATTATTATATGCGTTTGTCCATTTCTAGGTGCCAAAGAATTAGCTCCTTTAATGTCAACAGTCTACAGGTTAGAGCTCTTGACAGATTTTCTTCAAACATGAAAATCCAAAATTTTCAATTGCAAATTGCTGTGTTATTTCCCTGGTTATGTTCAAATGTATATAGACAGGAAAAATGTTTTAATGAAATTTTTGAAACTCAGTGTATTTGTTTATTAGGGTATAAGGGTGACCCCAATCGAATTTCAGAATATTTTAATCGTCAGTTAAGGAGTTATAGGGGGAATTGTTCATTAAGGCTTTTGGACCAGGAATTGGTTCCCAACTGCTTCTCACCTTGTTTTTCTATTGTTGTTCCTGGGGGCGACATTCTTCAAAAAAAATCCTAAGTCTCCACCAATTCATATATGATGAACATTAAATTTTGCAAGCTAATTCCTTGTACAACTGCGCATCAATTGACATATGTGGCCGCAGCAGCAACATCTGGGCCCAGGGACAAGCAACTCGGCAAGCTTGAAAAGTTTTGAAAGTTTTGGGGTAACTGAAGGTCACTTTGCTCAACCACATTGGTCGGAAAAGGGTTCATAATGGGCAAAATATAAAAAAAAACATCAAGATTTTTAGCAACAATGACTAAAGTAAAAGTCTTGCTTTCAGCTTCGTTTTCATGTGGACGTTTATTGTCATCGCCCCTGTCCGTCCGTCCACAATATGACTGTTACACCATAATGATGATCGAGTTTGAATTTCGTGAAATATCATGGTTATGGACTCTCTCTAGAGGTTACAATTTTGATCCGATTTTGATGAAAAGTTAAACATGTTTATGTCCCTAACATCTGGGGTCCTGTCAATATTCGCACATATTGGACTGTAACTTCCAGGATTATTGCCCCTGATTGTACAAAAAACAATCGTGATTTTAGCTTGTGGACCGTCTATAGGTCACAATTTTTATCAGATTTTGAAAATCATTTAAATATTTCACCGTTACAACCTAATAATGATTGAGTGCCCGACAAAATGCCCTTTCCTTGAACGCAAATAGTGTAAAAGTATGTAATACCAAGGTTGTGGATCTGCTAGAGGTCACAATTTTTGTCTGATTGTGATGAAACTTAAAATATATGTTTATATCCCAAAGATTTTGATTCCTTTTTTATATTTGCGCATATCGGACCATAACTTCTTGGATTATGTTCCCTGATTGGACGAAAATTTGTTTTTTTTTATTAGCTTGTTTTTGTCTCAGTCTCTTGCAAAATATGGGCGTACGATAAATGGCAACAGCTTGTTAATAATCAGATACCAGTCAACCTTCCTACAGCGATCATTGTAACGTTCTACAGGCCTGGCCTAGTTCCGAATATGATGACGATATCCTCCAACGAAACGAGGACTGGTGCTGATTGACAGACTTAATTCGTTTTAGGTAAATGGAATTATGTTATGAAATTAGTCCCTTTGAATTGTCAGCCTTTTCCTCTTTACTAATAACTAAAACAAACACACTATATGGACTTATATAAAATTTGTAGAACAACAATAAACTTAGTATAATGTACCTTAACAAACTATGTTGACACAAGTTTACACAGTTTGGTAATTTCTACCAGGTTGTTGACCTTCATCTAATCAATAACATGTAAGCAATTAGAAAGACTAATATGGTAGTTAGATAGAAAACTGGCAGCAGCATTCAAAGATAAACCAAATTGATGACTTCTTGCTTTGCATGTGGTATTTGGGCAATTATGTGGCTGACAAATCAGCCTTCAGTTGGATGAAATCAAATGTCATTTGTTTACAGCTTTCAAATTATCACTGTCCTTGAAGACAAATTAATCATTATGTCTGAAGGTACATCAGAAATAAACATGAGTATTTACAATATAATCAAAAATTACTCTGAAATAAGAAATAATTACATGCAGTTATTGAACTGTGAACGGGTGGTAAATTAAACACTGTTATATCAACAGGGTGTATGTCAGTGATGGGATTTCACCCGTATATTCCGGACATGTCCGATGCTATTTTCCAAACGTCCTATATTGTCCGACCAGGAATATGCCCAATCGGACATCAAGATATGGTGAATAATATTCAAAATTCTAAAATTAATATATCTACCACTCAACACGATTATCGTTGCTCATAGGCTAGATTGATTAGGTAATTAAGTGATCAACGTATTTATCATGTTATACCGTCTATACACCTTCCTGGATTAACTAGTAAATCTGCCTTGAATGGCTGACTTAATCCTTTGTCGCACAATTCATCAATCCTATCCGGAATAGAAGTCATTGCTTCTCCTTGGTCGGACTACGTATCAATCCAATAAGAGTGATTAAAACTTAATCTACATGATTAACTCATGATTTCTCCATTGTCAAACATTTTAATCTCCTTGATGTCAGCTGACAACACGTAGAAATTAATCATATATTTCACATATCCAAATAGTTTATAACACCCCAAATCAATATACATTGTATCCAATAACTGGTCTGCGATATCACTTCGGTGGAAGCGGGCGTGAAATAAAGCTATCCCCACCCCCCCACACACACACACATATCCGAAAAACACTAGACAATGCAAGCTCTACTTCTGATCACACGCAGTTAGAGTACAATAACTGAAACGGAAGTAGAAATCTTGCAGGATGTGTGAAATTATGAAATAGAAACGTGACAAATACCACATGTCTAATGTCGGAGAAAGGATTCTATTTTGATGGCATATTCTCGGATTTATGATCATATTTTGAATGGGGTTTATGTTTTTAAATAAATAAATAAATACGCTAAGATTGTTTTAGACGATAGCGCTTGTTAGAGTCAAATGCGATTATTTAGCAGATGATGTCACTCGGTCATTGTGGTAGGGCGACGGTTACTGCCAAATAAATTTTGGGATGTCATTTTTTTACCATCTGTATATAAGTCGAAACGGAGTAGACGACGAATGCCGGACTTCTGCTGAAAAATGTATCGACTTATACCCCAAAAAATACGGTAATTTTGGAGGATTTTGAAACAGGTACGGGTCAGCAGTAGTCGGCACGTTTTCATTCTATGGTATTACGACATAAATTTGAATACCATACGGGAATTAAATATGAAAAATAACGAGGTGCACCTATTTTTTATTACGTACAAATTTGAATATTTTGTTGACACGTAATTTTTATTTGTCGTTTGAATGAAACCACCGTTAAATAACAATAAGAGTTATGCCCCTTTATTTTCGGTAAAAATGTCCAACAATAAAATTTTTGAAATCTCAACAATGCTGTATGTCCATTGGCAGCCTGCTAGTTGTCCTGTGGGGTTGACGAGTAATGAAATTATGGTAGCTTGTATTCAATACGATTTTTTAACATAATCCAAATTTGTTTATATTATTTTACACATAAAAACGGTAAATTTAACTGTATTTATTGTGATTTAGGCTTTAACCCTTTGAAATTCCTGTTATATGGTATTGAAAATGAATAACAGGTCAATTCTCCAGCTGATTAACTCAGTCAAGATCAGTCAAGATCAGTAAATATGGCTGAAACAAGAACCCTGATTCATACACACATTAAAATATAAATGACCAGAGTTTAAAAGACATTGATTAACCAAAATATTAAAATATATACATTTTTATGTAATGATACATAATCACATTTTAGATCTTAAGGTCTGTCATTGAGCCAAGTGGAGTGGTTTCAATCCCAAGATTGTATGTTAAAATGAGTTAGGTTGGCTGCCCGACATCGTGGGTTTTCTGTGTGGTTCTCCAGTTTCCTCCCACTTCTAAGCCCTATGCCAAAGGGAATTATTTAAATAAAGACTGTACAATATGTTGGTCCTTATCTTTTTTCGATGTGACACAAAATCATTATAACTTTCACATAGTTATTTAAGTTCAAAACTTTTGTGGTTTACATATATCTGCCTATAGTTTTGGTAAGAACAATGAATCATTGAAATTTTAAATCATAAATAAGGTTCATCTATATGATGTAATAATAACACCATGCATGTTTCATACGCAGCAGTCATTAACTTCCAGAATATTTTACTTTTTCATCAATTTTACTTCAAACTATCCATTAGATCTACTAGTTGGTATTGATAATGAAAATTGTTTATATGAAGATATTGGTCATGATATGATATAACCTGGCACCAAGGAACCACATCAGAGATGTGATAACATTATCTCTTACGATATTCATCAATCTCTTCAGTGGTTTTACCAGAGTTTTTTTTCATTCTCTATAGTGAAGTTTGGTAACAGGTGATCGTGAAGACTATATTACCGACCAACTGTTTCCTCAACACCTTTTATTCATTTTCATAATGAGAATACAATTCCGCTCATTAGGTGGTCTGTGCTATATCTTTCACTTACCAGTGATAAAAATCTTTTTTCCAATTACAAGAAAATTTGTTGGCAGGTAAAATGTGGGTAAAAACTTTACAGACACCGTCGTGTCGTCTGCCAATATTGGTTCTATATCTATCAGATGAGTCAGACTGTACTTCCTCACACCCACTTAAAACTAACATGAAAACATTATCACATACATTAAAATGACAACTTTTAGTCAACATATTAATTTTACATACCTTAAAGTATTATTGCCACAGTTCGTATTGTTGGAATTGGGCATGAAAGCAAGTAGACAGGTTACTAACACTCTTCAAAGGGTTTGCTTTGAGTTCTTAAAATGTTGTCTGGGTCGGTGATCTGTCTTGAAGGTCATTGAACCCTAGACAGACAAATTTCGATTTTGTATCAATTATTGCAGATGACGATGCTTATAATAAGATCAATTAACCCAAATAAACATTTTTTCCTATTTTTACCTTCAGCAGACTACAACAGCAGATGTCAGGTTAAATTAGATTTGTTGAGCAAACTGATTTTGTAAAGTGGCAAAAAAAAAAAATAAATGAAAAAAAAAAATAAATATGAACAACCAAATTATCTAGAATATCTTTTTGAAACTAATGAAAAATATTCACCATTTTGCAATTTGCAAAACATTTCAAATTAATCTGAGCTCACAGATGACAATTTAAAAGAAGCTGTGAAAGTAGATTTTATTTTTGAAACTAATGAAAAATAAAACCCATTTCACAATATTTTATGGCAGAGCAAGTTGGGAATGCAGGTACCACCCACACTATTTCCCCTTCTATTAGCTTGAAATTGTCCACATGTACAGTGCACCTCTCTTTTCAAATTCTTGTATCCTCACTTGAATATGATGCCTTTAGTGGTTGTTGAATTTCCTGGATTTGAATCTGACGTGGTATGTGATCGACGGCCCTCCAGGATTTTTAAAATCGTGTTTGCATTCATGTCTTGTCATTTGGATGGAATATAGAAAACCAGAAGGTCCAATGCCCAAATTTGTAGTTTGTGTATAAGACCCCCTTGGCAGTTGGAATTTTGAATAAGGATAGGTGGAGATATTGTTCTCTGTCCAACTTCTCCTCTTCGAATTGTACATGCAAACATGGAAATGTAAATTACCATATGTTAATCTCAAAATGGTGTTTTTACTGGAATATGGTGAGCCTGTAGGTAATTTATCTAAGAGCCATTCAACCGCCATGCCATTCTTACTGGACTGGAATAGGGTGAGCCTGTAGGTAATTTGTCTACTAGCCGTTCATCTCCCATGCCATTCTTACTGGAATATGGTGAGTTTGTAGGTAATTTGTCTAAGAGCCATTCAACACATATACAATTCTTACTGGAATAATGGTGAGTTTGTAGGTAATTTGTCTAAGAGCTATTCAACTCCTATGCCATTCTTACTGGAATATGTTGAGTTTGTAGGTAATTTGTCTAAGAGCTATTCAACTCCCATGCCATTCTTACTAGAATATAGTGAGCCTGTAGGTAATTTGTCTAAGAGCCATTCTTATGCTATACCATTCTTACTGGAATATGGTAAGCCTGTAGATGAGAAATAAAGATGAAATTAATAAGTAAAAAATCTTTATTCAGTAGCCACAATATTTATTTATTATGTGTTTCTGTGATTGTTATTATTATAATTGTGTGTGTGTGTGGAGGGGGGGGGGGGGATTTAGTCAGTTTGTGCAGCCAAAACTGTACATGGTGCAAACATTCTGTCAACGTAGATGTTGTTGGCCTCTGTGGATCTATTTATTAAATATGAATTGGGCCACTTTTGACAAACAGGAAGTGTTTTTCGGATGGGACAAAAAATAATCTCAGATTGCCCATATCTGGGTTATTTCTCAACGGATCTTCGTCGGGTTTTTATTTTTGAATTCTTTGGACGAATCCCATAGGGGCTGTGGCTGACGTTTTTTTCGAAATTCGGAAGTTCGTCCGATTAGTTTTAGCTTAAGATTTTCGAAAGTTTTCTTCAGCATTTTTTCGACACTCAAGAGGGCGTATCTACATCAGTATTTGAGGTATCAAGTTGAAACTCTTGATAGGAATAATGAACACATTATTACCTTCAAAATGGCATATTAAAAAATTTTGTGATGGCTTCCGGAAACTGCTTGAAATTACTGAGGCCTTCTGATTTTTCCCAAAAAATGAATGGTTCTCTCCATTTTAAAACTAGACCAACAATGACATATAGAAGAGTTAGCCCCAGATGTTATCATTCATTTTCAGAGACCTTGTTCAATAACATTTTCAACCATTTGGCCGCCATATTGGATTTTTCAAAAAACCTTCAATGGCAACAATTCTAACGGAGCCAATTTTTTAATTTCCATTATGTTTTCTCCCAGTTTCACTTTGAATTTTGTTTGACTTTTGACCTATCTGGTGACTTAACCTTTCAATAACCCTTGACCTTTGTATATATGATGACCCTGATATCAACTAACAGTTAATATCAAAAAGTTCGGTTCTGAAGTATAACTTCCTTTTTTATTAGGAGTTCAAAATGACAGTTTCTTCCACTTTAATAGGTATTGGATGTTACTATACTCAATAAATCATGGGGTAACTTGATTGTTGCCGTGACAAGGCATGACCTGATATGACCTGACGTACCGAAACACCTCAGTACACCTTCGGAGTTCAAGTTTCATATTTATTCCCTCATCTCTGCCAGTTGTACATTAGGATATAAAATATATTTCTAATCACATACCATTTTCTAATCACATACCATTTACTGTTATGAATACCCATAAGACCATTAATTTTGAGGAAGGCAAGCTATATATTTTGTCAAATGAATGCATACATATTGGATTTTAAAAAAAAACCAATGTGACATTTCTGTGGAAGCTTATTGTCAAGTCTCTCATATTGGCAAATAATTTTATAAAAGCAGTTCAGAAGAAAATGTCTTTTATAATAAATTGCTTTTAAATGTTCAGAAATAAATAATCCAAATGTAGTCTAGGAGATCGGCATATTGGTTTTTATGTAACAAACATACTGGTGGCAAAATTTACCAGAATATTTAAAAAGCTATTGAAAACAAAATGTCATTGATGGCAAAGGGCGTTAAGAACTCTAAGAATAAATACTTGTGGGACATCATTTTTTATCATCGAGCAACAATACTAAATGGATCTCATTCAAAGTAGACAAAAATGGATTATGACAATGTTTTGACAAAAATGTTAATCTCCTGAGAGGAAACTTGGATTGGGGAATCTTGTCAGGTATATGGAAGATCAAGAGTCTATATAAGTTATGATGGTGAAGGATAGGGAATTCTGGTTGATATGTATTTTAATTTTTCCTTTAAAGCTACTTATAACAATTAACTTACTTTAAACGTTTATCTTGATACAAGTATAAAGCAATAAATAAGTGTGCATGTGAAATTTATATAAATTCATCTGTTATCCATGTTAATGAAGATATACTAAGTCTCAAGGAGCTTCTTAATATTCTTATACAAAAGCATGATATTTTGCAAGCATATACTCCCATAATGCTAATGTGAAATAGAATAGTTCCTATCTACTGTCCTCTCACGGAAGGTAATTTCCAGTAAATCGCAGTGGTTAAAAGCAAAGGCAAAAATTATGAAATCAATTTTATATTCAGTTCTATCAGCCCCCTGTGTCGTCCAAATTATCAAAGCATGGTGTCTTTGCCACAAATTATTTATTAGAGGAAACTTTGAAAAGAATACTTTAGTCATTTTTAGACTGACTTAATGTTATTTTTTTTCTATGGTCTAATATGCACTGTAAGGAGGAGAAATTTGCAGAGAGAGTGGCAATTCTGCTAGCTCTTTATCAAATTCCAGTTGTTATTTGACATCCGAACAACTAGCCAACAATTTCCATGTCAGGCTCAAGTTCTGACTAATAAATTATAAGTAAACTTCCATTTTCCTGAAATTCTTCTAGGAGTGTTCCAGGATTTCTTAACCACATGACTATAGAGCAACCAACATTTGAAACCAGTTTAGTTTGTTGACCAAAGTGGAAGAGGGAGTTTTAACACACATAAATGTAATAAATGAAGATCATTCATAGAGAAAATCTCTGTGATGATGTGTGATTAAAGCCCTTGTGAATGATAGACTAATATAAACAGCTTTTCCCTGTATTGATTTTGTCAGTGTTTAGCATCATGTTATATTCACTCCCCTACAGAGTCGTGATGGGAAACCTTGTTTATTAAATCCATAACATTACCTTTAAACCTTCAAAAATATTGACAGATGCAGAAGATATTGAGAAATGTTCTCTTCAGGGATGAAATTAATCAAAATAAATCTATTCCCACACACAGATATTATCAAGTGTTCTCTTGCCCCTAAACACAGGGTGGTGCATTTATGCATGCTTGTTTTTGTCACACTGTTTATTTAAACGATATCGTAAGGTGTAGAAATCTGTTATCTAGACTTGATAAACTTTCTACCCTCTAATGAAAATAATTCTTTAAGATGCGATAGATTTCTGAACAGCTGTTGGAGGCAAAACAATCTCTTCTCCAATAAATATTTGTCTTAGTAGTTCATCAAGAACAGTTCCTTCGTTGATGATACTAAAAAGTTGTCAAGGTGTGTTTCTGTGTTTGCACACATCATGTCATTCATGAGCAGATAGAAAAGCCAGAAATGGCGGGTTAACAATTTTATAATGAAAAGATCAAAATCATAACCTGGGATGAGTTTGTTTACTAGAATTTGCAAGCATAAATCACCCATTATCTGTAAGCGATGTGGCAGTTTTATGATTAATATTACATATTTATGGTGATAAAGATGTAAGACTAATCAGTAATAACCTATTGTATTATATTCCATTAAGGTGTGAATAGTGCTCTTATCATATTCTGCTATCTTTATATCTTTTGTACTATGTAACCTTTAGTGTTTTCAGTGCATTGGGATATTCACATACCCTGATATTAACATACAAAACATTTTGAAAGTTTGGAGTTAATTGATTATCATTTGATGGTTTTTTTTAGTCACTGAAATATTATATATAGTTAATTTAGGAAGTGTATAGGGTCATTAACCCCAGACCAAGACTCAATATAGAATAATTTGCATAACAGGTTATAAGTAATGTTTGTCACAGTATGTACAGTACATGAAGTTTGTAAAACATTTATCTATTAACAGTTAATTTAAATGTCATAAATGCGGTTGATCTGGATTGAACTTGATTTGAATATGTTAGAAATGAGCTGCACTATTACCATGAAGCAATGAAGCAACACATTTCATGGCTGTTATAAAATAGGTGCAATGTAAAAACGGAAAACCAAAAATATAGCTAATTGATGTAGTTCTAAGAGTGAGTCTAATTGGTACTGTTACACCACTGCCTACTCTAAAAAAAAAAACAAAAAAAACTAGCAGTAGTATAAATAAAATAAAACCAAGTACGAACAATCGAAACCATTAGACAAAATTCGAAGTCCTAACAAAAACGGTATAGGCAAAATAGTGTAATAAGGCAAAATAGTGTAATCAGCGTGATGCACGCCAATAAAAATGAGAAAAATAAAAATTAATAACCGTCTTACAACGAGCATTGGCACTAACAGGGCAGTGTGGTGAAAGTTGAAAAAACAAGAGGATTGGTTTAAAGAAGTCTTGGATGTATCTGTCTGTGTGATATACAAGTAAATGGATGGACAGAACATGTGGTATAGAAATGATTCATTACACACAAACAACATGTATAAATGAGTATATGTAGATGTAAATTATGAGTATGTACTATATACAGTATGTAAGTAACATGTTAATGGTAGCGAAAGTCCACTTATCTCTCAGTGAACTCTACATGTATATTTATGTAGAGAGTCTTTACTTACTGTTGTATATTTATGTTACCTTTAGGCATCTTGTTTGTTAATTATAAAACAGTCGATAATTAGACTGGATTTCACTGTTAAAAGAGGAGGAAGAAGGGGCATGACTAATCTAGGGCTTCCTCCTCAAGATTTTGCCAGCCAGTTATTTTTGACATATTTTTAGTAGATATTTTTTTTTCTCAACAACTAAGACAATCTGTATCATTATCCCAAATTCTTTATATATTTTTAAGTGTTTCTATGAATAAAAACTATGAATTTAACTGTATGTATTGTGTTCTGAGATTAAATTCTTCTTGGCATCTCAAGACTGGCAAATAGGACTGAAATGAGACACCTGCATCTCTACCACTGATACTTCTGGTCCCCTTTAGTTATCACTCATTGAGTTCTAATGAAAATATTACAATTGGGGGTGACCTACACTGTTACAACTTCAGTTATGTTATGAAGGACATCCATTACCATCACCATCCAGGTGATGTTACAACTGCTCAACAGAATAACGACTCACTCCATGTTTTTGATATATTAGGTTAATGTATCTTGAAGTTAACTCTTTTAATTTCTTCTATGAATTCCCACCATTGAAAGATAATACAAAAGTACAAATAAGAGTCATTATATAGTAAGTGGAAGGGAACCGCACACACAAACAATTACTCAAGACAAACCTACGGACAGGACACAATATACACACACACCACAAACAATTACACAAGACAAACCTACGGACAGGACACAATATATAAACACACCACAAACAATTACACAAGACAAACCTACGGACATGACACAATATACACACACACCACAAACAATTACACAAGACAAACCTACCTACAGGACACAATATACACACACACCACAAACAACAAATACACATATCAAATCGAATGAATATGTAGGATGTAGTTGAGGCTGTTTAGTTAAATTATTGTTAAATTAAAGATTTCCATTTAAATGCTTCATTAATTATTCTGATAGAACCAATTAATGCAGTAAAATGATGAAGCTGCCAATACAAGTGTATGTCATTATTTTCTGCAAGAAGTTGTACTGATTTCTATGAATTTGTAAATTATTGTTAATAGTTTGTTACTATTCCAATTAATAATGTAAGGTCAGCTTTTTATTATCAATCTTCAGAGAGAAAAAACATGGTTATAGTTGATTACTACAAATTATTTTCACCTGAGCATCAATTACCGATAAAAGACTACTGAAATTTGGCACCAAGCCTGATCGATCCCAGCAATCGAAATGGCTCTTCGTGACTACATGTATACACAACCATACACACCTGAATACAAAGTAACCTACTTCAAAAAGATGAGTCATCTATTAACTTAAGATAGATTTTGTAAAAGCAAAAAAAAATCTAAACATTAAGTATTTTTAGCAATAGCAACTAATTGTTTTTCTTCTGGAGAACATGTTCTGGATCCTCATGAACCTTACCTATGTTCCCATGGGCGTCACACATGGGGGGGGGGGTCCAACTGTATCACAGAGATCCGATCTTGTCTTCACGTACCATGGATTCTTTCATCCATTTACTGTATTTTGGTGAGGGCTAATTTGTCGCAGTCTTGGGTTTTAAGTCGTTTAGAAATGTCCACGTAACACAAACTAGATGATCTTGGGAGTAACCTGTAGTATATTTTACTTTGGTAAATTGTTTCTGGATGTGGCAGGAAACCAGAAGAAAACGCTTGAGATTAGGAATGTCATGTGTAAGTGTGCAATTGAACTCCCCAAATTTGAACCAATGATAGACTTTGACCAGTTGGTCTTTTGATAATAATAATTTGATTCAATGATTGATATGTCTAAAATCAAACTACACTTAAAGTTGCTGTATGGCACCGATACAATATACATGCATTAAAACATATCACAGTAGATAAACTAAAGCAATTTATACAGTATAAATAAAATTCAAACACATATTTTGAAAACAGGCTAGTATGCATTAAAAAGAAGATTTCAAATTTCATTCAAAGAGTTGAAATGAAACAGGCCTTCGTTAAAACTAATAATAAAGTAAATTTTGATAAATAAAAATCCCTTGCTAAAAAAATTTGCTAGATGTTGTCTCCTTGATATTATAGTGATAATTATAATCTGCCAATCGCTAAGATAATTAAAGTTTCTTAAATTAACCACTTTCTGCCAATCGCTAATTAAAGTTTCTTAAATTAACCACTTTAAAAGATCAACTGGCTAGTAAGTCATTAACCTGTGATCACTTTTCAACCCGTCATTTGGTCACAATGTTAATTTAATCTATCGTTTTTGTTGATTTATTATATTGTTTAATCCTTTATGCATTGTTCATCTATCGACGTATCAGTTTTAATTACAACATTTACTTTTATGCTATTAACTGATTTCCTTAAATATAACAAAATTGTACATTGATGGCAGTCACTAATGAGGATCCCTTACTAAGTGCAGTAAATGGCCTGTCAGTACTGTATGACGATATATATATATTTATGTTCCGGTATATTAAAGAATTGAAGAATCATTCAAAGTCTGTTATATCCGAAGAGAGAATCTACACCTCTAATTATATGCTGATCGTACTGCAGATGCGAATGACCTTTCTGCTAATAGTAATGTAATAGAGATACAAGCTGGTGTTTTTCCATATCTCAATCTAAAAATATCCATTTGACCATCATCTCCTTTTAGACATGAACGCCATACTCCCAAAGACTAAATTTTAACAGTTTTATTTTATACATTAGAAAGAGGAGTATAAACTATATAAGTATGTGTGTATATTTTAATACTTTACAAGATCTCAAATTGTATGAATTTATCATGCATTACAAGATCCCAATGTTCTAACAATATTTCCAATATTATGTTTGAATTAATGAATAATCACATTTTGAATAATGAAAGTTTCCTGTATGTTCAGACAGGTAATTGATTTGTGGAGATATAAGATAATTTTTGTTGATATATAGCTATATCTCACCCTTTGATCACATCTTCTATGTTCTCCTCACGTTAATCAATTTCAGACATCAAAATCTTTACTTAAGCATGATTTACGATGAATTTTTTGTATTGATTGATTGATTTATTATCAAGAAACGTGTAAGAAAACAGAAAATGACAAATACTGATGTAATATTTGATCGGAGAATCTTCATCAATGTTATTAGCATTTTGTTTTCATAGAAAAGTACATTGGAATTAAACATAAAGCTAGCAGAAAAATGGCTTTATATCCTTTACATAAATCATTGATTATGGAATTCAATGTGCAACTTCCAGAAAAACAAGATCCAGGCTTTATTTTTATCAGACAGTTTGATAGACACTGGGAATTTATTTATATTTTGAATATGATAGCCCATCAAGTGTTTCAATCACTAACTAAAAAATATATCATGATGAAAATCATTTCAACTAGAAACAAGTACGAGCATACTATATGATGTCATCGAAACCATCTTGGAATTGGGACATCATATCAAAAATCGAAGTCCGTCAGTCATTGTGCAATTGTCCCAATAGTAAGCATGCCAAGTTTTATGTCGATTGTACTCGAATTGGTGAAGCTTACAGCTTTTTTTTTTGAAAAAGAGCATTGCCCCAAAGAACAACAAGATGAGCAGTGCAAATAACATATTAAAGCGAGAATTTCATATTTTCTACGAAAGTCAAAACATAATTATTTCTATGTCTTTTGCTCAATAGGTTGTCAGCTAACTATTATACGATCATAGGTATCATTCTCACACTTAGGGGGGTTGGATGGCTGAATGGTTAGCGTGCGCGCGCTGTATCATAAAGTCTGTCATTGAGTCGACTGGCGTGGTTTCGAATCCCCGGTTGTACCTGACAAGGAGTAGGGTCGCCTTTCCAACCTCGTGGGTTTTCTCTGGGTCCTCCGGTTTCCTCCCACTGCTAAAGACCCCTATGCGCAAGCGAATTATTGAAATAAAATTAAACCATATGTTAGTCCCGAAATGACCTAGTTTGTGTCGAGTGGACGTTAAACCCCATTTCTCTCTCTTTCTCTCTCTCTCTCTCTCTTTCTCACACTTAAAAATCATTCACCCTGGAAATAATAACACAATTACCTCCCTTGTTTCTCTATTCCCCCCCCCCCACCCCTTGGAATAGCTATCTTCAAACGTTTGAATTAGAAGTTGAAAATGATATTTTTTGTCAATTTCTCAACTGGCAAATTCAATAGTGAATTATAGGATTAATAGAATTATTCTTTAACAAGGTAGGACTGTTTATAGATACCACCTATTTTAAGGCTTTATTTGAATACATTTTAAAAATATAACTTAAAAATATGAAATTATCGCTTTAAATGTTTGACATTGGTGTCATATTTGATAAAAATATGAATATGGAAGCAAAGTGGGTTACTGAGGGAAGATTAGTCAGATAAGAAAATTTATCACAAGCTTGCATGCCACTCAAACTTAGATAATTGTTTGCTCTCTGGTGTTCCACATGCATCAATTTATATATTGCCAATATTGCCAAATTCTGTAGCTAGGTTAATAACTCAAACCAAGCTATCATCTATTACTTCCAGGTCCAAAACATTGCTTCAGTTAGCTATGAGTAGTGAAGGGTGCTGTACATGTGACATCATATGCTTACTGGTACTCCATCTAGAACATCTACATTGTTATACCACATCGCAATTGAGACGTTCTCATACATCTAGCTAATAATTGTTATAAAACCATTTGTGCAGATCTGAAATCAATAAATTTCATTTTATCCGAAGATAAATTTTGAATTCATTGGATCAAAATAGTGTTGATGATATGTGATAGATATTGCTTTTGGTCATCACACATTTTTGAGACATGAGGAAATTCTTTTGACATATCTGTTGAATTCTGTATCTATTTTCTGACTTTTCCAGCCCTATTGTTTCAGACATCTGATATGTAAGTTGCCTCCAGGGCAATGTCTATTCAAAAGTAGTTCATTCTCAGATGTACCAGGAATTGTAAGGAATGGTATTGTTATCATTGATCAAATCTCTCTGTGGAGCATACACACTTTGTAGGTCTTTCAAACAGAGAGCTGCAGCCTGTATTGTATTTGTTCTAATGTCTTCTATATTGTCCTTCTCACACACTGTTTGGACATTGGCAAGAAGAAATTTTACCTTGTAATGTTTTCTTAAATAAATTCAATGTGAAACAACATAAAACTAACAGAGGGAAATATCTAATTAAATATATACTCACAATCGTGCGGATAATATTCCAATACAAACAAATTTCCCTCAGGATATTAGAACTACAGTTATTTGAGACAAATTATATTACAAAACATGGAATCCTAGTCTGCTAGTTGCCCAAGAGTTGGTAATATTACAAATCGTTTTTTTAATCTTTTCACAAGTAATTTAGGTGTGTTCTCATTTTTTCCTGATGTTTGAAACTCAAATGGTATTATTTACTTAGCTAAAAATAAAGATTTTCAAGTCGATATATATTATTACTTCAGTGAGTGAAAGAACCTTGTTGAATTCCAGTAATTTCTGGTAATAAATTATTGAGTTGTACCCCTTGTTTACTTTGTAGAAATTTTATAAACACTTTTAACAACATAAGTTATCATTGGATCTGTTTAAAATTTGTATGCATTGTTCAAACTGATGAAATGACGAATTCTTATAGAGTTATTGTCCTTCATCATGTCATAGCATATTGTCACAGTGCCAATGATATCATACAGAATAAAGATTTTGCTTTTTATTGTCCCACGCCTTTTGAAGAAAGCAGGGGACTATTAAAATTGGTCCGTCCGTCCGCCTGTCTGTCTATCACACTTTTTGGGACACGATAACTCTCCTTCTAATTGAGCTAGAATGTTCACATTTGGTGTAGGTGTGTATTAGATGAATGTTTGGTGGCTGAGGGCGACATCACAACATTTTAACCCGACAACCCGACGTCACAACATTTTTAACCCAACAATACAACATTTTCACCTGACACCATGACATTAAAAATGTTGTATGTTGCGTAAAAATGTTGTATTATCGGGTTAAGATGTTGGGTTGTCGTGGTGTCAGGTTGTCATGACATTAGGCTAAGCAGAGATTTGCAATTTGTTTGATTGATGCTTTGGGACAAAATAACTTAAGTTCTAATTGGGTATAATAAGAGTGATGAAACTCAAAGTGTAGATTCATTACATCAATACCTTGACTAAGTTCAATGATGAGAATTTTCTGCTTGGTGTAGATATGCATTAGCTGAATGTTTTGACTAAGTTCAATGATTAACATTGTTCGCTAAAGCTAAACAGTTCCATTAGTTGATGCTTTGGGACAAGATAACTTTGATTCTAACTTATGGAGAGTGATGAAACTTAGTGTAGAATTTCACTAGGTACTTCAAAACCTTGACTGAGTTCGATTGTGAACATTTTCTGTTTAGACTAAGTATAGATAATCAGTTTTATTGCTCGATACCTTTCAAAAAGCTACATGTGCAATTAATTAATATGTATCATCTATTTATTTGGGGATTGCGACGGGGGACATCAGCTTCACTGTTGGCTTGTTTACCTAGAGACTATACACAATGCCACAACCTTTGTTGACTGTTAGGTAGACTTAGCTCCTATGAACATATGTTTTTTGCCTTCCCATTGTAAAAGACATTTTGTTTATTTTGATGTAATCTGGTTATGTTCTCGATAGACATAATACAAAATACATCAACATATAAAAATCTACCGAGTAAAATATGTTTGCTACCAAAAGCATTGCATCTTTAAAGATTCTTCAAAGGAAAATTTTTTGGTAATCTACAAATTTTAAACTGGAAACTGTTATAATTGCAAGACGATCTGGAGTTGTCAAGTAATTTGTAGTACACATGATAAGTAAGTCTTGGTGGTTAGACGCCCTGTGATAAATAAAATGTTTAATTTATCATAGACATATATTGGGCATTTCATGTCTTTAATTTGATGCAGATGATTAGAAATTGCATATTTTCAGATAAAATTAAATTTAGTGAGTCAACTGATGATATGCTTAACGGAAAGTATATTTGATTAAAATTCCAATTCCAATAAATTTTTAAATTTATATGAGCAAAATTGGTTCAGTGTTTACTACAGAAAAAATGAAGTTTTAGAATAGGAAGTTTATAGCTGTACAAGCAGAGATTTGAATCTTGCGTGTGTGTAGTATACAGTTTGACCTTACCCATAAACTCTGACTTGGGGTTAATGCACAAGCACAGTTGATAGTTTCTTTGCACCTATTTAGAATTTCTTATTTCACCGGCTTACGTTTTCCTTGTTATTTACAGCTACTTTTACCATTGTTCAGGTTTAGAAACCTGAAGCTTTTTAAAGTGACAAACTAATAATGAATTTAATTTTATCACTATGCCTCTTTAAATCACGGAGGTTATTTATACTCTTCAGTATAACTTTGTACTCTCTGCAGAACTATCTAGGTAATATATACTCTCATGATCAGTAGAAATGACAGCTAGGTAATATAATTTATACTCTCAGCAGAACTGCCATCTAGGTAATATAATTTATACTCTCAGCAGAACTGCCATCTAGGAAATATAATTTATACTCTCAGCAGAACTGCCATCTAGGTAATATAATTTATACTCTCAGCAGAACTGTCATCTAGGTAATATAATTAATAATCTCAGCAGAACTGTCATCTAGGTAATATAATTTATATTCTCAGCAGAACTGCAATCTAAAAAATATGATTTATACTCTCAACAGAACTGTAATCTAGATAAAATGATATATATTCTCAGCAGAACCGCAATCTAGGTAAGATAATTTATATCAAAATTTATGTAAATCGAATGTATTCTTTAATTTCAGATTGTTCCCCCAGATATAATCTTAGCTGATTTAATGCTATGCCCTGGGGTTTGTTAAAAATATCTATTATCTTCCTGATGATGACGTTTTGACACACCAATGGAACATGTTTAGGATCATATATACTAATTATGTTCCACTGACCGACTAATCCATATAAATATATGCCTGTTTCTGACACCTAATTACTATGGCTTGCACAATTCGGAAGCGATCATGTCAAAGATATTTCTGAGCTAAGAATCTCTGTTTAACCTATATAAAGCGTACATGTAGGGTTTGATTAATAGAACTAGTGAAAGTGACAGAAAACATGTTAGCTATTTTGATGAAAACATATGAAGTATTCTGGTGAGATAAATGGAGACATGTTGTTAAGTTAATTGAATCATCATCATTCTTCTACTTAACAACTCTAAAAAAAAATTCCTCGCTCTTATGAATTTTAATATATTGTCAGAGGTTATGCGGTTTAATAGCACTAATTTTGTTACATTTTTTTTTTATTTCTCCCTTTTCATTATGATCTCTATATATTTTTTCTTAAAAAACTAATTGTTTTAATAAGATATTTTGGATGACCTAATATTTAATGCCGTGTTACAGGATGCTCTTGTTGGCACCAAAACCAACAGTGGTTTATAGATTTAACTCTAGGTCAGTTAGTACCACTTATTGAAACTCTGTGGCCTTAATAACCTCTGTAGCAAAAAGGTTGGTCTGTTGGAATACAAACACCTCTACTGAGTGAGCCAAAGGGAGTCCTCAGGATAGTCAGAAGTACATTTGTTCTCCAGAACAATTAGAATATCCCCGGACACACAATACGACCACGGCAGCATATTACATATTTTATGTCCCTGCTACATTTGACAGGTGTATTTCCTGCTGGGATTCAAACCTGTGAACTTCAGTGTGGAAGACCTACAGGTAGGTTATCCATTCAGCCATAAAGGTGTCATACTGGTATTACCAGGCTTTACTCACTCTTTCTCCAACTCTGGCTTATGACTCCTACTCAAGACGTAGTTTGGGACACAAGCCAACCGTGATTGTCGATCTATAAATTTACAAGTACTATTAGAGAAAACACATGTACTGCTGAAAAATTTAAGGGCCCCATATTGGTTGTCAATTTAACCAGGTATTGCTTCAGTCAGTCATAACTCAAGCCATACTGGATGAAAACCATTTAGGGTTATGCATAATATTTCCCAGAAAAGCAATCTTAAATGTACATTGCTATTTAAATAGATATATATTTGTTTTGGTTTTTATATGGCCACATGGAAATGTGGTCGTATATTGCCGTCGCCTGCGTCCGTTCGTTCGTCAGTCCTTCATCCACACTTACTTGTGAACACTCTATACACACTACATTTATTATTTTATTGTTTTGAAATTGATTATATTGTTAACATTACTGAGATGAAGAAGCCTATTTAATTTCAATAATTTTTGTTGATTTCTCCTGGAGTTATGACCTTCATTGCACCTTGTGGACACTCTAATGACAAAAATTATCATCCGATTGGTATGACATTTATATGCATCCTTTAAATAAGTGAAACGAAGAAGGCTATTGAATTTCAGCAATTTCCATTAATTATGTCTAGAGTTATGACCCTTGTTTCACTTTGTCATGCGATCTTTGTGAAATTTAAATGCATTATTTAAATTAGTGAAACAAAGAAGCCTATTGAATTTCACTTTGTCGAACACTGCGAACACTCTTACGACAAAAGTTATCATCCAATCTGTATGAAGTTTATATGCATTATTCAAATTAATAAGACGAAAAATCTTATCAAATTTGAACAATTTCTGTTAATTACTTCCAGAGTTAAAAGACCTTGTAGAACCTTTTGAACCCTTAAATGACAGAATTTATAATCTGATCTGTATGAAATGGTCTTGTTAATGCCCCCTATTATCTACCTACAAATGAATAGATATGCAATATCGACCACTCAGATGATTTAGCTGCTGTGGGTATATGTTTCGTTGCCTGGCAACCTATCTTTGTCATTTTGTAAGGGTTTTCACATTGGAAGCACATAAATACAAAGTGATAAATTAGTGTCATGGACTTTATCAGGGGAACTTCCAAATTTAACAAATATTTTTCAATATTTAGAGAGGTATGGACATGCTGGCCTCCTTGATTTGATATGATATTCAAACCAATTCAATTAAGTAGCATGTGGCCTGCCAGTGGCATCAAATTGCATTAATGACCTAATGATGAAGACCGGTTTATTGAAGGTTCATGAAAAGAGGCTAATAGTTCCTATGCACTGGTTGTATACAGATTAACCTATTAGTGATAAGTAGGCCAACATTTATTAATAATGGGTATTCAGTTTGCCATGATCACATGTTTAGGATACCATGATAGTTCCAATGTGGCATTTAACCAGCAGGATTATAAAGTTCCTGGAATTAAAACTTTGGCAGTAAATTGGTTATATCTAATTATTCTATCCTAGGTGGCCTGCGTGCTGATGTCAGGCTCGTAAAAACAAATGGAAATTAACCATTAACTGAGAAACAATAGAAAGATTAATTCAGAAAGAGATGATAAATTACCCTCTATTCAGATACTTAACTTTACGAAAACCTTTTAAAGTAGATTTAATGTACAGATGTAAAATTAGAATATGTAATTTACATCAAAGAACTCTTGGTAGTTGGAATTTGAAAAAGTGTCTAGTCAGAAATGTCAATCTCCGAGCAATATACTTCCTCAGTAATTTGGATTTCAAATGTGTTAAATCACTGTAATGGTCAAGGTGTAATATTTTTCCTGGTGTCTGTATTCTCTATTTAATTAAACCTCATACATAAGGGAATCTTATCACTGGTGACCTTGTTTTCTTTGAAAATTATTTTCTAGATCTGCAACCTATCTCTTTTTCGAATGTAGGGCATTGGGAACAAATTGGTCTCATCTAATTATTACCTTCTGGGTGGTATGCTGATATCAGACTCGTAAAATAATCATTAATAGAGAAACAATAAGAAGTTGATGATAAAATTAACATATATGGTGGAAATGATCCACAGCAGAAATTTGAACAAATATTGGATAAACACAAGATCATCATAATCATTATTAAATAATATCTTATTGTCCCCGTGGTTTGAAGAGCTGGTTCTGAGTTAGGTGTTTATTATTGTAACCAGCTCTAATTCAATAACAAGACGAGGCTGTTTAAATCTTTATTAAAAAAAACCCTGTAAAAAATATACATACATAGAATTAATATCAATAACATTTAATTTATAATACATATAATAAACTTTAAAATACATCAAACATGACATTGCAGTATATTATTATACTATATATTTAATTCTATTCTTATATCTTTACAGAAATAATTGCTGTTATATCTCTAAATATTATATAATACCTATATAAAAATAACATACCCTGAAAGAGGTTTTAAAGATCTCTGTGTTTTGAAACAACACAATCATATAACACTAGCAGCTAGAAGATATCCTATGTAAACAAATGAATGATTCTATGATTATTTTATTCTAAAACTAAACCTAGACTTACTTACTAAATGTTAATACTTATTGCTTAATAGGTGTAGAATATATATACATCTTACATTCACCATATCCCCAGACAATACCAATGATATTTAAATACACATACCTTAATTTGATCAATGAAGACTTGACCAAAAGTATCCTCAGTAACTATACCAATGCAAAATACAAGTTTAAGATTTAGAAGATAATCTTATGTATCTGACATATTCAAAAAGTTAGACTGATTTAGATTGTTACACCTGTGACCCAGGAAGTTGGGTTTGTTAGGAAAAGTATCCAAGGAGATGATGAGAGATAGGAACTGATGTTGTTACAAAGACCTGTTGAGAAGCTGAATGTCCAGTGACTGTGAAAATAAGGGTACAAAGATAAGATGAAAGTGAAAGTTTGTTATTGTTTATTTTAGTGTTTTCATTATATAATAGACTTTAGTCTATACTGCACTACACTGACAACAGCTTTAAAGTCTATTATATAATGAAAACACTAAAATTCCACACTATCACATTATTAGGTGAATGTCTTGACTGAATTCGATGATGAGCATCTATTTATTAGATCATCCTCACCGTTGAGGTGTTTCAATGAGTACAACAGTACAACTTTTTGATTCCAATAAAAACAAATTGTAATACGCATTCTATCTGTAAATGATGTTATGCCTATCTCTCTGAAAACAATAATAACAACGAACCAACTGACAAGTACAGTAAATTCACAGTTTATACAAATACGTGTTAAACATACTACTATTTCTCAAGTGTAGCAAGAGTAAACACATTATTCTTTCATAATCTTGTTGTAACCTATCCCCCACTAATTAATTGCTTTACTTGTTATCGATTTGATTTTATTATTAGCATTTGATCAATTGTTATCAAAGTTGGTATTATCAAATCTCTCTAGAGAGAGAGGTTTAAGTACACTCAGCACAAACTAGGTCATTTCGGGACTAATATATGGTTCAATTTTATTTCAATAATTTACTTGCGCGTAGATGTCTTTAGCAGTGGGAGAAATCCCACAGGATTGGACAGGCGACCCTACTCCTTGCTATGTACAAGCAGGGAATTGAAACCACACCATTTGACAGTCCTTACGATGCAACGCGCACACCTTTCGGCCAGTCAACACTCCTACATCAATAATAAAAAGGTAGGGTTTGGGACACTGAGGTTAAATACATGTAGGAGCTAATACCTGACCTATCTGGTTAGGGTTAAAAACCTGAAACATACATTTGAGGTGTTTAGCTTTATAAATAGTTAGCATTGTGATAGGTTGGTCTGAGAAACCCTTGTATTACTTTTCTCTCTTTTCTATGCATAGAGGCACAATAACTTGATCAGCCACTGAAAATTATTGGCTTGCTTTTAATTCAGGGGCTATGAGTTGCTTGGTACAGTTCTCATAGAAACCGACATATGTCTGCTTTGTGGAATAGGTAGCAAGTTATTACATCAAAAACTGTAGGTGAAATATGCTAGGGACAGATGTTTAATATGGATGTAAGATACTTCAATTGATTTTACACATCCTGTATGAAATAGAGAGAGAGAGAGGGGCGTTTAACGTCCACTCAACACAAACTAGGTCATTTCAGGTCTAACATATGGTTTAATTTTATTTCAATAATTTGCTTGCGCGTAGGGGTCTTTAGCAGTGGGAGGAAACCGGAGGACCCAGAGAAAACCCACAAGGTTGGACAGGCGACCCTACTCCTTGTCACATACACCCGGGGATTCAAAACCACGCCAGTTGACTCAATGGCAGGTCGTATGATACAGCACGCACGTGCTAACCATTCGGCCATCCAACCCCATGTATGAAATAACTATAGAGTAATGATATGACTTTTTAATAATATTGTTGTATGTGTTTATCTATAGATTATTACATAGACTGATATTAATGTATTGTTTTAATTCAATAAGATTATCTTTTTTAAGTGGATGCCCTTCTTCTGGACATTGTGATTGTGTGTCTTTGGCAAATCTTCTTTGTTCCTTAGTTAGTTAAGAAATAACCCCATCAATATGAATTTTAAGATGGACCTGAATAACCATTCAATCTCTCCAGGCCTAGTCTACTTTACTAAAAAAATCTCATCCATCATATTGTTTCACCCTTTAAAGGGACAACAACACTCTTGCTGGCTTGAAATCTCCAGAAAATAAATAATGTCTCTATCTAAGTACTAGATGTTTAAGTGTCCTACCTGTTGTGTAAATTATCTATTACATCCTATTTTACTTGTCCAGAGGGTTCGAAAATATTTTTAAATCGAAGTTTCATTTGAAAAGGTTTACGTGAGACGTTTCAAACCATTATGTTGAATTTTTCAAAATTTATAAATAAGGTGTGTTAAGATGAAATTTGTATCATCAATTAATTGAAATATTCTAAAATAGTACAATTTGTTGACCAGAATAAAGATTGGGACATATTATTCAGTTACAACAAGAGTGGTATTGAGCCTTTAATGACTTGAATTTCGTCATTTTCGGCCATTCTTTCAAGACATTCTAAAAAAGTTTGCTATCATGTACCTTGCAATGACTTTTGGTAGCATAATGAGTCTATATCAGCAAATATTTTTGCCGATATCTTGTTTGGATCATTTGAAATTGTCTGATTCAGCGTAACATCCTGAACGAAGTCCTGGTCATATTGATAAACATTTTTTCTCTACCTAATGTTTGTTTCGTTCATCATTATGGTCCTCCGTTCCTTTCAGTACTAAGCAATGTCAACAAGCTGAATCTGTTTACTCTATCATGAAGAGCAGACTTGTCTAATATCCCATGTCATCAAACTACATCATAAAATTACGCATCCTGATTCGTTAGTTATGGTCTGTATCGAATCATTATTGAACATCACAAAAAAATCCACTAGAAATTAAGTGGAAAGTCCAAAGTTAATTTCGTCAAGAGCCATTTCTACATCCACTTGCCTCAAGCCATATTGGAGCAGCCATTGGTGTAATTGTCACCTTACCTCACCAGTACTGGTACGATATTGAGTTAAGTCAGCTGAAAGAACTTAAGATTGTTACTATCTTTGACAGTAATTTTCTAGTGACGTCAGTAACCTTGCCTTTATGTATGTACGAGATCTGCGTCTAAATAAATAGGGTTTCTTTTTCGTCATTCAATATTCTTCAATAATGAGGTAAACATGATGTGGTTTCAGTCTAATCCATGTAAACTAATCGCAAATATATTTTTTTAAAAAGCATTTCAACTAATTAAGTAAAGATTTTGTTTCAGTCTAAAACCACATCATAAATATATTTTTTCCAGGAATATTTTTAAAAAATAAATGAACTAGTGGCTACATGTACATGTAATTTGAATGTTTTAATGTTTAATTCTTTGGTTTTGATTACATTGACTACTTACCTAATAGATATCCCTGAGAAATGATATAGATATCTAATGAATGCTATTTTAAGCTTGAGAAATGTGAACGAGTAGTTTATGATAAGATATTTCTGCCTTAAACATCGTCTGATGTAATAAATAATCAGGAAGTATTTGATCCAAAGAAGGACAGTACTGTTTATTTAAAGGCACACCAATAGTTGGGTCACATATATCTCATAAGTAAAAAATATGTAATGTATTGCATTATATAACTAAGCATATCTTCCTATAAAAACACCATCATGAAGGATAGGCTGGTTTGTATGAAAATGATAGAATTATTATTACTTTAATTGTCTAATATAGTGTGAAATAAGTAGAAACTAATGTAAACTTTAAATGGCCAGTAATTAAGTGCAGCAGCAGAACTGCACCTCATGTAAAAATCATAATAATAAATCATGTAATAAACCATAGACAAACTGGTGGACAACACAAGGAAACAACACAAGCAAAATTAAGTATTCTTTGATTAATTAACCTTTATTCTAGCATGTCAGAGTTTTAAATGACAAAAGAGCTAATGTATTCATTTACACTGCAGGTTCAATAGTACAAATTTTTCCAATGGCAGCATATATTCCCTTGTCGATTTTCATAAGTATTTATATAGAGGTATTACTAGAACAGTTCTAAAATGGTGATTTATACTCGTATCTATATAATTAAAATGTTTTAAAGCATGTTTTATGAACAAATTTTAGGCGATATTTTCCATCATATTACCAAAAGATTTTTCTTTGTAAACTTGAAAAAATTTCAATGTAATATCTTTTCCGTCAAAGCCTCTGTTACACCTCAAAATGATTTGGGGTCCCAATGTCTATGGTTGTTATTAAGGTATTACATATTTGCAAAAAAATAAGACAAATACAATTTGAAAAATGAAATTCATTCTTAGAAATATTGTGACTTGTAATTGACTTGTTTTTAGATTTAATTGACCATAAAAACATGTGTCAAACCTGTCAGACACACTTATTGTAAATAATCCCATGTTACTTCTGCTAATGGATTTCAAATATATATATAGATATGTATATATATATATATATTTATAATGGATTTCAAATACCAATATAAGAGAGATAGAGATTGTCTGAAAGTTGTTTATAAGTAGACTCAGAATAATATGAACTTTAATGGGAACTGACAGTGATTTGAACATGGAAATAGATTTTGTCTAAACTGTGAACTTATTCTGTTTGTTAAAGATTGTTACTAAATATAAGATAAGATAAGATAAGATGTTTATTGTGTTAAAACAACCATTATGGACAGCATGCATACATATACACTTAGACATAGTCATATACATTTAATAATACATGACAGCATCAAATAGCTTGTGACCTAATTATTTCTCAGAACAGTCGTACCGATATGATAAAATTATGTAGAATTTTCATAAATGACAAAAATATGCATTTGTATTTTATGTTAATGCATAAGATGTAGATAATGGACAGCCTTCCCGGGCCATACAAATACAAGTATATTTTTGTACTGATATGATATTATAATATGGAATTTTCATAAATGACAAAAATATGCATTTATATTTAACCTAAATATATAAAAAAAGATTAAAGTAGATAACTTGTTTATCACCTATTAACATATGACTATTGTCAAATAATTTGATACAAGACGTTTTCCTTGTATTATTCTATCAACTGTTTCTGAAATATGTTCTACCAAATATATATTTGGAATATGTTCTACCAATGTTTCGGAAATATGTTCTACCAAATGTTTCGGAAATATGTTTTATCAAATGTTTCTGAAATATGTTCTACCGTACCAAATGTTTCTGAAATATGTTCTACCAAATCTTCCTGATATGTGTTCTACCAAATCTACCAGATGTTTCTGAAATATATTCTACCAAATGTTTCTGAAATATGTTCTACTAAATGTTTCGGATATATGTTCTACAAAATCTACCAAATGTTTCTGAAATATGTCCAACCAAAATACATCTTAAATCTATTCAAACAAAGTTATAAAATATTTTCTACGCAGTCTCCAATTTACCATTCCTAGGAAAGGTACTGGAAAAGGTTGTCGCTTCCCAGCTTACATCCTACCTAAACTAATGGTTTACATGAGAACTTACAGTCAGCTTATAAAATTGGACACAGTACTTAAACAGCCCTTCTGAAAATCGAATCAGACATTGATGTTGCACTTGATAACAATTGTGGTGTGTTACGGATACTCTTAGACTTAAGTACTGCCTTGATACCATTGATCATGCTATGCTTTTTGAGGTAGAAATCACAGGATCACCTTTAGCATGGATTAAATCTTACCTTTGCAACAAATCATGGTTAACTCAAAACCTTTGACCAAAATTTCCACTTTCCGTTGGTGTCCCACAAGGGTCAGTTTTGGCCCCTTTGCTCTTCTTGCTGTACCTTCTTCCACTTGATCCAATCAAACGGAAACATGGAGTCAACAATCATGGTTTTGCTGATGACACTCAAATTTATCACGATTTTCCTTTTTTGAAACATTGGCGGAACAGGCTATCTACAAACTAGAGAAATGTCTGGATGATGTTCGTGTGTGGATGTGCCAAAAACAAATTAAAACTAAATGATGACAAAACCGAATTCCTTATCATAAGCCCTCAGTCTAAATCACAGAGCCTAAAGGGGATACCAAAACTCTGAATGGGTTCTAGCCTCATTCATCCAATTCAAAAAGCGAAAAATCTAGATTACGTCATGGATGACTCTGTGTGCAACTCCCCAAATAAACAATATTATCAGGCAAAAGTACTTTAAAATGAAACCAATAGCAAGTATCCGATGTTATTTGAGCAAATCAGTCTTGTGTAAGAACTGTGACTTCGTTAGTTATTTCCCAATTTAGCTATGCAAATGCTCTTCTAGTCGCAGCACCTAAATTCTCTCTGGATAGATTGCAAGTTGCACAAAACAGCATTGCTAGACTGGTGACTAAAACACTGAGAGGTGAACACATCAGTGACAAACTAAAGGAATTGCATTGGCTGCCAGTTAGAGCGTGAATTGAATATAAAATCCTTACAACTCAATATAAAAGTCTCTTCTCTATATCCACTCCCAGCTATATAAAACAGATGTTTACACTGTATATTGATGTACAGATACGCCGCAACCTCAGATCCTCAAACGACAAAACATTACTATCTGTTACAAAACATTAAATCTGTTTAAAAACTTATCTATTTAATAAGGTGTACTAGTGGTGTGATCATAAATATACTCTAGAGATACTTTCCACATAATATACAATGTGGCTAAACAGCGCTTAGAAATAACCATTGGACATAATGTAGCACTATATAAGACAATTATTATTATTATTATTATTATTCGATGGATAAACTTTTGTGATTAGATTAGGTTATAATGTCTAACATCGTTTAACTTCTTTATAAAAAAAGGTATTTTACAACTACATGGACAGTTTAATCACTCACCAAATGACATCAGGAACTCCACATAATATGATCAGGGCCCTGTTTCTCGAAATCTTAACTAAAGATAAAATCCAAATTTTAGTAGATACTTCAATTTTGATTGGCTAAGCACTAAAATCCATCTAATATTATCCAATCAAATTACTAAAATTTGGATTTTATCTTAGTTAAAATTTCGTGAAACAGGCCCCAGGTGTATAAGATATTCATGTCCATGAATCCCAGGCAATTTTCGCGCCAAAATTGAACCTTAGTTACTATGCCCTAGTATGCATGGAACCATACATGGTAATAAGATTCCCAGCTTTGATTGGCTGAGAAATGAGGGTGATCTATTTTTATGCATAGTCATCAGAAAATTCCATTTTCGCTGTAAATTTCAAATGGAGTTACGATAAAAGTTGTTCTTTGTGTATAGAAATGGTTATTTTACTTGATATATAGTTAATAATGAATATATTGACAAGTGAATGGCACCATTTGTATTTATTTACTTATAGAGAATAGTTTGGGATATCAAGTATTACAGGGTTATCCAAATTACCGGTAAATGCGCTAGTTGCTTGAATCATCTTCATTTGCCAGTTTTTAACAAAGGCAGATTATTGGATCTACGGCATGATGCAGCATTTTAAAATTCACTCTAAAATATTCTAATCACAAATGTCTAATCTATAACATGGCAAGATGATAATTCAGAGCTTATGATTAGGCTAGTCATATGTTTATTGGACCATCAATAAAGATTTGTCAACTGGTGGTGTGTATAGACAATGATATATTGTATAGATAATGTATATACTATGTGTAGTCCCTGTGACGTCACCAGCCAATCAACCGGATTAAGGGTGTAATTGAAAAGCGTTTTTGGGTGTCCCAATACTTAAACATTAATATTTCGAATAATTTTAACCGGATAGATGTGAACTTGCCGTAATGTGTATATAGTAACGACTGGCTATAAGTACATAAAGTCTAATTTTATCATCTTATGTGGTCTTTCACTGAAATTCTTGTTTTATAAATAACTTTAACTTGAACTATATAAAATTAAATTAATCATTGAAAGGATTGTTTGGTGAAATGCACAAACTGGTCCATTTATAAATGTATACTCTAATGAAATCTTGATACTTGGACAAGAATAGATCACCATTTGAGAATTGTAGAGTCTGATAAGGCTTTAATGGTAGTCAAGAGAATTATTTGTCCAAATTATCCGCCACACACTCCCAAATGTAGCTTTGATAAGATTGTGAAACCATGTTTTTCTTGATCATTTGATGGACAGCAGAAAGGATCCATCCACTGTATTTATCTAATGGATGAAAATGTGTGGTGTATTTAGAGTCTGCTACCAGCTCAACAGGATTAGTTGCACTATAAATAGAATGACAGCTAGATAAGAACCAATCAGAAGCAAGATAGACCCAACCATGCTACTGCCGGGCGTCTGCTCAATTTAAGAGACACTATATAGCTAGTAAATTATTCCTACCGTTTATATGGAACTCTGATAGTCTTGTGGATATCTTGCCTATAACAGAGGGTATCTATGATTATCTTTGTGGATTTATTGTTTGTCTATTATTATTCTACCTATATATATACATACATATGATAACACAATGGTAAGTAACTATATAGATATATTTATTGTAGCTTATATTGTAGTATTTGGCAGGTTATTAGCACTAGTATCTGGGGTTTTATTGGCTTTGACTTGATTGGAATAACTTAGTTTTATACTCCAGTGACCCTATGCGTAACACTGGAGTGATTTTGACTTTCTAAATTTTAGATAATTTATCTGTTTGATTTTACCAAATGTAATCCATCTTCATTAATCTGTTTGATGCAGGAAAAGGAGACATTAAATCCTATTTTATTTTATTTCATTTCATTTCATTTCACCTAACAAAAGAACTATGAAGATTGCATACCTTCCCTATATATGCTGGAGTTGTGTTGGTTTTTTTATGTGGATACCAAAATTACTTAGTCCAGAATACATGTATTTTCATTGTTTTAGCTTTCTTTTCACAATTGTACCTAATAGTTATATACTAGCTTTTTCATCCATTTATATTTCAGAGGGGGATTTTTTTCTTTCTATGAAGACACACTTTTCCAAGTTACCCAGTGCCAACACAATTTTCTAACTATTCTTTTTTCTTGTCATTTCAGGGAGTTCATTTAGAGGAACCGTCATCACCTCTCTCTCAACCGTGGGCTTCCGAAGATCTTAACGATTTTATGCGTCAAATGACTAATCCAACTAAACATCGAATGTCTTCAGACTCTTCCTCTGGATCTGTGTCACCTACATCAAGAGTTTTACGTGGATCCAGAAAATCAAGTCTTGAATTACCAGAACAATTTAATGAAAAATGTACTGTTCAGCATCGTTATGCTTCTCGTTCGTCACGGTCCAGTACCGATTCACACTCAAAATCTCTCCTTTCACCAGACATTGAGGAGCAGGAATCAGAAATATTTTATTTCGAAGACAAAAGTGACTCATCCAAAGATTCCTCTAAAAACGATCAAGCAGATGATGGCATATGTGACGTTACTGAATTTACGATTAAAATGTCATCAAATGAAGAATTCCATGTAACGTTTACATGTGAATCATCACAAGAAGGTTCAGATTGTGAAGCAAAATCTCCTGTAGACACTAAATCTAAAAAAGTGAAAGAAAGCAAAAAAGGGCGATTTCGTAAAATGATTCCAAGACCTTTACGAAGAAGTCATAGTGCTGGTTGTGCGAAAGATGTCCCATCTCATGCTTTATTTCTACAATATGATGAGAAAAATACAGAATCGGTAAGTAAAACAAGTCCTACAATTAAAAGAAAACATAATGAAGGAAAAACAATAGATTTGTTTCAAATTAGATATCAATAAAAATTATAATAATGAATTTATGTTGGCTTGAAATTTTTCCTTCATTAGATTTCTATTTAAAGTTTTCTTTGTATTGTATCTGAATATTGCAGTGAATTATCCTCAAATATATATATATATATATATATATATATGAATTCAAATAGAACCATTAAAGAAAATGGCGACTGCAAATAAAGCTTTAATATTATTGCAGGAATTACTGTTTTAACATTTTTTTTTAAAATTTATAATTTTTATACAAATCCTGAGAAAATGTAGAACTATTTTGTCATTTCAGAGCGTTAAAAAAAAAAAAATCTGAGTTATATACTATTTTGTTATATAATTTGTTATATAATTTCTATGTTAATATGGGGATATTATAACTATCTATGCTAATACGGGAATATAAATAATATAGACAAAATAGAGTATATTTGCTAACTGTCATTTATAATTAAATCATTAATAAGGTAAATTGATTAATGTGTGACTTTATCCTCTAAGTTGTATGTAAGGATATTAACCTGACATATATTGTAAGTAGTTAATGAAGTATGTATGTACTTATATATAGACGGTATATTCATTAGTAATAATTAAAGGTACTTGAACAGGATTTTTTTCTCATCCAATACATTAACTGAGTTGAACTAAATTAGATTCAAGGCCTCATTCTCCTGTTTTAAACCCAATATTTATCCGAGACACATCATTTCTGGAGTGCCTCAAATCCAAAATGATGTGGTGGATATTAGAAAATTAAATACATAAAAACAAATTATCAACTAGCGAAATGCAAACTCATTCATATATTTGTATTATCAGTTATATATGTGAAGTACGATACGAATCACTATAGAACACAAATTTTCTTATACGTCGTAACATTTAGAATTTGATTTGAATGAGAAATAAAATGCATTCTTGTTTTTGTCCCACCCAAGAGAATATTCCATCACAAGAACTGTAGATTTAGTATCAAACAAATTATGTTCATTCATCGCTAATAAATCTTACGTTTATCCCCAATAAACCTTGTCTTATTTAGTTGTATCTCTTTAGATTGTGGCACTGATATATTGGCTATTATAAAAAATAGATTTCAGCTTCTAACTAATCAAAACTCCTATCCATCAATGTCTTATAACTCAATCAAAGAACAGGTTTTAGAGAAAATCTTACTTAAGAATACTGTAGGTCCATGAACTTTCTGTTGATTACATTTTGGCAGATTTAAATGATAATTTAGATGGGGAAAAAAATGAACTTTTGGTTGAATTATCTGTTAAGATATTTTCTTTAGTCAATTACAATCGGCATATTGTCTGTTTTGCTTAAATTTCATTAGATTTATTTTTTTTGCTCTGAGAAATTTTCAGTCACCTTCAACTAAGTTGGGAAAATCAGCCTGCATTATTAATCTTCATTATTTTAAATTTTGTAGTTGAAAAGATAAAGAGAGCAAAATTTATCTCTCTTTCAAAGATTGAATTAAGGAATGGAAACATTCATTTCAATTTAAATCGCATTATCAGATGACACATTAAAAAAGATAGGCTGAAAAAACATTATACTGTCAATTAAGAATCATGATTTGGATGTGTGATGTTTTAGAGAGACAAGTTTCAAGATTAAATCAAGAGAATAAAATATTTGTGTTGGAATTCTCTTTTCTTTCTTTCGAAGAAATGGCCTTGAGAAAAAAGGTTCAGATCTTCTGCGTTTACAGAATTCTATCTGCTCCAGAAGTGGTCTTATTATAGTAACAAAACTATATATTTAGACATCTTCCCTCTAGATATTATTTATTATCAACACATAAACAGACATCATGTTAAGAATGGTCATTACTAATGAGCAATAAAAGTTCCTGATAGTCTAAAAATAGCAGTAACCGTGTTCATGGCTGGCAGTATATATAATTACAATAATATTTTTTCCAGCAGACCTCAACCTTGCTGATTCATTTCAGAATTCCATCTTTAAATTTCTGCCACAGGAAAGTTTATTAATACCTTTCCAACAATTTTTCAAAAATAAACAAATGTCTGCAAAGTCTATTCATCCTTCCTATGAGTTTGGGGGTTGGATGGCCGAATGGTTAGTGCGTGCACACTTATCATAAGTCTGTCATTGAGTCAACTGGAATGGTTTCAAATCCCTGGTTGTACGTGACAAGGAGTAGGCCTAGGGTTGTCTGTCCAACATTGTGGGTCCGGTTCCCTACCATGTGTTTGTCCCGAAATGTTGAAGAATAATATCGTATATTAATTACTCATTACTTTCTGATCAGCTAATTATAACTCAGCAGTTTATATACTTATACAAAAATAAAAATTGTGTGACTTACTGAGTACTGAAATATGCCTTTTTTTTTAAAATGAAAAATAACAATTTACCATTGAATTATACATAGCTGGTTTGGGTTTGCTTTAGATAACAAAAATTAATTCTAAATGATTGATTTTTTGGGTTCATATGAATTAAAAATGATGTAATTGTCAATTATGAAAATGTAATGTCGTAAACAACTGTTTGGTTATGTTTTATATTAAGACTTACTGTCTCATTTCCATTTATTAGAATAAAAAATTGGTCGGTTTTATCTCACAAGTCGATAGGGATAACCGACAATAAAGAATTAAAGAGGATCAAAATAATAGATTTTGATTTGTCCTCTACAATTCTGTAGAATCCCCTTGGTGGCAACGACCTTCTATTTTTAGTAAGTGTGATCGACCACAGCTAAGGAATAGCAGTCTATTTATTGAAAGGAAACCATTTAAATCCTTCTCTAGGGCTTCAAGAATTCTTGGTACTGTTTGAATGGTCATTGAATTCTGATATTTTATAGATACGAAGTATTTCAGGATGTCTATTGATTTGAATCACCTTCATCTGGGATATAATTATACACATCTTAATATAGATAATGGATTGGTGATACATGATCTATGGACGATGCTACACTAGTCATTAAACAAAATTAGAAAAATTATCCCCTTAGGACTACTCTTAAACTACTCATATTACACTCTGTGGTCATCTTTTCCATTAGTTTAGAGAACTAGCTTACTAGTTTTAATATAGTTAATAAATTGTTTTAATTAATTAGAGTTTCTGAAATCTTAAAATGGACAGATATTAAAAATTTATATAGGAGTGAGTTATAAATTAAAAATATTCATTTTGTCCCATATATGGTCTTTTAGATCAATTAAGCTTAGCAAATTATATTATATCTTCTGGTTTAATGATTACTTGTGAAATACAATATTTTATACCACTTAAAAATATCAATTTATGGAATATTTGAGATGTAAATATATTTTAAAAGCTATAATCATTCACAAAACCTTTAAATAGTAAAAATTATCATCTAATTATCATCTCATTATGGTTATCAGAATGTCATCAATAGCGATCTGTTTATGAAGGATTAATTATAGGACTAGCATTGTATGTATGCAGTTTTTGTCCCAATACTGATATTGCTGAAGTTGGCAACATAAATATATATATATATATATATATATATATACATGTATATATATATGAAGACTATGAGTATTTCTGGTACAATGTTTATTACTGGTATGTAACTTTATTACTGGTATGTAACTTTATAATTTTCATATTATTTATGAAGATTTTTCTCTCTTTGTAGATGGAAAGTCGTAGATCTAAAAGTATAAGTGATCAAGAACAACCGTCTGCACCCAGACCACGCATTGTCCATAAAACATCATCAGCAGATGCAGCTATGATGGCAACAGAAGAATTTGGAGCCATAGCAGCCCTCCAGACACAACCAAAACCTAAATCTCGCAGCATGTAAGTTTTGCCAGAATTCAATTAATTTTTCAATAGGGTATTAATACTAAGTGGGTTGAAAAGTGAAAGAGTTGAAAGTGAGTACAAAAGCATCATGTGTGTTTTGATTCTAAGATAGCCTACATATGGGAAATTGGGTTGAAAAAAAGAAACAGCTAGCAAAATTCAGATCACTATGATATAGAAATTTGTGAGCGTCTGGTTAATGTCTAGATGGGTTTGACAGTTATTTGATTTGTCTCTTCATTATACTTGAATAGATATTAATTCACTTGTTTGATAATTTTCTATAGAATAGTTCATAAATATTGTCTATATTACCAAGCCTGAACATTCAATTATAATATTAATAACAATATCCTTTGATTAAATACTAAAATATTTCATTAATATGGTGGGGTTTTTTCTTTAGTGCAAAGAATGTCAAGAGGAAACTACAGCTGCTTAAAAGACGTCATACAGATTCTACACTTGGAAGTGGTATCAAACATATACATGGTAAAAATGGCTCACCATCTGCTAATGAAGTTGCTAAATGGGCTGAATCCTTTGATTATCTTTTGTCGGATAAATGTAAGTATTAAGAATTAACTAATATTAAAGTTGGCAGAAAACTGTCCATATCGTTCATTATCTATCATTATTTAAATCAATTTATATTAAATGCAAATTATAATAGTTCTTCAAGAAAAATCAAACAGATGGATTGAACAAAATTGAGCAGTATTATCGAAATAGCAAAGATGCAGTAAAGTAAAGCTATCCTTGTTCATAAAACCATATTTGACATATTTCTTCATACTTAATGTGATTATGTTACTTTTTTAGATGGAATAGATCTATTCAAAGAATTTCTTCATTCTGAATTCAGTGAAGAGAATTTAGAGTTTTGGTTGGCATGTGAACAATATAAAAGCACCAAAACAAATAAGTTGGCCAGTACAGCACAAAAAATATATACCGAATTTGTTGCTGCTCAAGCACCTAAAGAGGTATGTAAATTAAAGGTTTTGGGGGTTTTAAAAAAAAAAAATGAACTGAAGATTTGGGTTACATAAGTTATTTTTGACAGCACAAAAAGTGGAGGGGGTACATGACCCACTGAGCTCCCAATCTATACACCACTGCAAAATGCCTTTGCTGTACATAAAGATGGAATAACCATTGTCTTCTTCTGTCCTTACTAATGCCTCTGCAAATGCCAATATATGTAATTGGATAGAGGATCATATTTTGTAGACAGTAATTGGTTCTAAGCATTTATCATGTCAGTAGCCAACAATTAACACACTGTATGATCAAATAATCTTGCAGACAGGAATATAACCTTACCCATGGGAAATTTATGACCAACTTTTCACAAATCGCCATGGGACCTGGCCATGAAAATTGATAGCAATATCCATTAATGTAGAATAAAGCAGCATCAGGTCTGCCAGTACTCATCTTCTAATCCGATAAATGATTCAACAGTCATTGCCCTTGTGTCTTGCTGTTGTTTAATGATTAAACTTGAATCATATTGTGAAACTTGGTCAAATCATTGAGCTGTTGAAAATAATACCATTCTTTAGTCCTAAGGGAGTAGTTCAAAATAAATTGATTAACCTGTTTAATTTTAGACTTGGACGAATTTATGACCGACAACTGTCTTAGAGAAACAAATTTCAGGTTTTATTAACTGATTTCAAACTGGCTTGATCTCGTTGTTGTGGATACAAAATAAAACTGTTTTGCAAAGTGGCTTTATATCTGGATTTAAAATTTTAGATGCGCAATTGAGCCACATTTGCAATGTAATTGATTTTATGTTGAACAAATTAAGCGAAATACGAAACTAAAATAAGTAATAAAAACAACACATTAGATCAACATAATTCAACACTTTATATCAAAGATTAGGTTTAGTGCCATTAAGATTTATTCAAAGCATTATTCACTTTTTTAACAAGTTTTTAAATTTGTATTTTTCAGATTAACTTAGATTCTAAAACAAGAGGAACAACTCTCAGTAACCTCACCTGTCCCAATCGACACTGTTTCCAAGACGCTCAGAAACGTGTTCAAGCTCTCATGGAAAAAGACTCTTATCCCCGATTCCTAGAATCAGATATATATCAAAGATCTGTGCTACGTTCGCAAAATTCTTGAAGAAATCAGTGTATGGCATAATCCATAATAAAACTATATAAAGACTTACAGTGCTCATAGAGATTAAAAAATTCCAGAGATAATGGACAATTGTGGAAGGTGTGATAAAAATTAAAAACTATTTGATTGGAGACATTTACCATTACAATAGTTTTAATTGAATGTGATAGATAGACTTAGTATGCAGCAAACAATATGTTAATGAGGATATGCAAATTCTATATAAAAATAGAATATATTAATATTATGATAATATCATGCACATGTATGAAATACACTAAGTGTAATAGTCAAAATCTGCACTGAACTTTATAAACTAAATATGGAACCAAAATTGACTAGAGATCTCTGAAAAAGTTATGAAGATTCACATTTTTTTTTTTTTTTTTTTTACACCCTTTTGGTTATAAAATCCTAAAGAGGTCAGAGGGTAGGCAAGAAAATACACCCAACATAAAGAACATCATAGCAGATATATTTATAATGTGCATCAAATGTATACTGAGCTCAAATCAAAAACTGGAATTTAGAAAAGAAAGATAGGCATTGTTTATAAAAACCCAATCAATATTTGATATTGAAATAGATATTTGATGGTGTTCTAATATGGTCTCAATTTATAATATTCCAAATATTATTTGAAAAGAAATGGAAGAGATATTAATTTCATGAACTACTAATTTTGAAATGATGAACATGAGAATTACATGCTTATTTAGTTTTCAATTTCTTTCACAATACATAATTACAATATTATATTACAGTTCTAATGAGTGAAACCTATCTTATTAAATATAATCTATCGGATTTCATTTAATAATGGATATCATTTGGATCTCGAATTTCAACCACAAACACAAAATTGTGCTAACTGAATTAAAAATCTGTAATGTTAAAAAGGTTATTAAAATCTGAGAGCTTCTATATATCAATCATATATGTATACTGTATAATGTTCTGTGTATACAAATAAGCCTATCTGTGTATCAATCATTCAAAGTTAATTTATGTAAATATTCATGAATTATATTATATAAAGCTTATAGAAAATCTATTATATTTCGTTTTATATGAATGTTTAGATGTTGTACAGAGCTGGTTTTTGTACATAATTTAAGACTTTTTTTGCTGCAGTGCAGTGTTTTATGATATTATTTATTTATACCATGTACACAGGGCATATAATATTAAAGGGACAACACATCAATTGGTACCTTGTTCTTTAAAAATTTAAAAGTGTGCACTGTTATATGTAACAAACTGTTATTACAATCTTATACTATATAAAAAAAGAAATTTGAGAATAATTATTATACTTTTATGAGCTCAGGCACATATAGTTGGCTGTATGAAATACTAGAATCATTGTTGATTGAGTATTGTCTTGGTTGCTAAATTAGACTTTGATTCTGGCATGTTGTCCATTTGAATTTCAACTAAACACTGTTTATTAAGGGTTAATATTGAATGAATTATTCTCTTCTGACTCAATTACGGAGTTCGCTAGTTTATTGAACTTCAAAAATATAGGTAGGGCCTATATTTTGTAATAATGGTTGTTTTTTTTTTAAATGCTTAAATATATGACTCTTTAATGAAATGTATACTCTTATGAACTCCTTTTGTTAAAGTTATATTTTTAGGAGAAATTATTTCGATCTATGTTGTTTTTGTTCAACTGGTTGACCAAAATAGTGCAAAACTGAAAATACAGGTCACAATGATTGTTCTGACGAGATCTCTGAAAATTGCTGAAAACATATTTATTTATATCATTGTTTCATTTAAAAAAATATTTTTCAACCAAAAACCAATTTTTTAATCAACTTTTTGCGTGTTTCATGATAGTCTTAGATTACTCTTTCTATAGTAACGGGTATGAAATTATCTGACAGTTACATTTCTAAACCAATCTAACATTTTCAATGGCAGACGGCCAGGATGAACAAATTTGACTGAAAGCCTTTTTTAACCCATTTATGAAATCGTTCTATTTTCAAGCATACATAGGATAGTTGTAAAACTGTTTCAGAAAAATATTCTTTTTAATTCCTGTTGTATATATTCATCTTAAATGTTCCATCCTTTATATAATGCTGCATAATACTCTGTTATGTTTTGTTTACAATATTATTGTGTTAAAGAATATTGTGGTTTTCTATGAAGATGTTTTATCTGTTACTGTCTTTATACAGCATATCAATAAAAACATGTTTAACACACCAATTGTACCATTGTTTGTTTTTGTTATTTGCAATGCTAGCTGATGGACAATGAAATGAAAGTGAATGAAATTGGGTTTAACTTCTTAACCTTCTGTTCCACCTGGGCTTATGAAGACAGTAGGTAGTGAGGGTCTACTCTTATTTCATATTCCAACTGTCAAGCGATTTTGTACGTGCACTCCATCATGTACATAGTACCTTGTCTTTCCATTCCATCCAAACGACTTGACACTGTTCCTTTCCCCACCCCAACACCCCGCCCCTGTCCTGCACCACTGAACCGGGGAAAACATGCTGGAAAATCCCAAAGAACTGGTTAGTGACCCACTAAGTCAATAAGATTGGTTTTCACATGACCCCATTGCTTAAGGTCAAATTTGCAAACAATTTTTTTTACCTCTATCACTTAACACTGTTTTCAGAAAAAGGGTCTAAGAATGTTGAATATCAGCGATCCCAATGTTTAAGTTTCCATCAAATTCGAAAATAAAATCTGTTTACAACTGTAACCACCCTTGCAAGTCAATTGTTAATCTACGGATATACATGGGTGACAACGTAATACACCCACATTTAAGTGTAGGGGCATAAAAATTGTTAAAAAGGTGGCACTTTAGAAACGTGCTCAGGTGTACTGGTTGCTATACTTGCTTTCCAACGATGCAGGACGGAGGGCCTGACAAGGACAGATGTCTAATCGTTCGGATGGGACGAAAAACCGAGGTCCTGTGTACAAATTGGCGTGCACATAAAAGATCCCTTGACAGTTGGAATTTGATATAAGAGTAGGCTGTAGTGCCGCTGTCCGGGCAAAGTTTCCCTCATAGCACACTGTATGGCGTATGCCCGTCTTCATTAACCCAGTTCAGAGCAGAACAGTAGGACGTTAAAACCCCATTTCATTTGATTTCATTGCTTTCCAACGCCACGTTGATTTGGCCGAATTCCCTACTTAGGAAGTCCACTTACTTTACCATAAACCCAGGTGATTGACAAATATTATCTCATAAGACGGATAATGTTGCTATATTGATCTTCACATTTGTACTAAAAGAATATGAACTGGCAATTATTGTATCGCTGTGTGGTATATGCACTTTAAGAGTTCGGGGTCAAACATTCTTGACCCTACTGCAATGCAGATGTAGCCATTAGCATGTGTCTTGGATGGGATGATGTCAGTGGTTGCCTAGTAACTAACGCTAAATCGTTGGTTATCGGCAGGTAAAAAAGTCATTGTAAGATATATTCTACAGAAATGTGACGTAATAGCCAGAAAAGCCAGATAAATGGCCATGTATTTTTATACGCCCACATTTTCATGTGGACGTATATTGTCGTCGCCCCTGTCCGTCCGGACGTCCGTCCACAATTGTTTGTGGACTCTCTACAGGTCACAATTCTTATCCGATTTTGACGAAACTTGAAATATAGGTTTATCCCCAAAAGATCTCGGCTGCTTTCGATATTGGCGTGTATCGGATCGAAACTTCATGGATTATAACCCCTGTTTGTACGAAAAATCACGTTTTTAGCTTGTGGACCCTATAGAGGTCACAATTTTTATCCGATTTTGTTGAAACTTGAAATGTAAGTTTATAACCCAAAGATCTCGGTTCCTTTCGATATTTGCGCATATCGGACCGTAACTTCCTGAATTATGGCCCTTGATTGTACGAAAAATCACGTTTTTAGCTTGTGGACCCTATAGAGGTCATAATTTTTATCTGATTTAAAAAATTGTATTATTATATCACCGTTACACCCTAAGGATGGGTGAGTTCGAATTTCGTGAATATCGGCCCAAAACTGACAGACAAAATGGCCGCCCTTCATTCTCAAATAGCGTAAAAATATGGTATATATCAAGGTTGTGGACCCTATAGAGGTCACAATTTTTATCCAATTTTGTTGAAACTTGAAATGTAAGTTTATAACCCAAAGATCACGGTTCCTTTCGATATTCGCGCATATCGGACCGTAACTTCCTGAATTATGGCCCCTGATTGTACGAAAAATCGCGTTTTTAGCTTGTGGACCCTATAGAGGTCATAATTTTTATCCGATTTAAAAAAACGTAATATTATATCACCATTACACCCTAAGGACGGCTGAGTTCGAATTTCGTTAAAATCGGCCCAAAACTGACAGACAAAATGGCCGCCGTTCGTTCTCAAATAGCGTAAAAATATGGTATATCAAGGTTGTGGACCCTATAGAGGTCACAATTTTTATCCGATTTTGTTGAAACTTGAAATGTAAGTTTATAACCCAAAAATCTCGGTTCTTTTCGATATATTCGCGCATATCGGACCGTAACTGCCTGAATTTATGGCCCCTGATTGTACGAAAAATCACGTTTTTAGCTTGTGGACCCTATAGTGGTCATAATTTTTATCTGATTTAAAAAATTGTATTATTATATCACCATTACACCCTAAGGACGGCTGAGTTCGAATTTCGTGAAAATAGACCCAAAACTGACAGGTAAAATGGCCGCCCCTCGTTCTCAAATTGCGTAAAAATATGGTATATCAAGATTGTGGACCCTATAGAGGTCACAATTTCTATCCGATTTTGTTGAAACTTGAAATGTAAGTTTATAACCCAAAGATCTCGGTTCCTTTCGATATTTGCGCATATCGAATTGTAATTTCCTGAATTATGGCCCTTGATTATAGGAAAAATCACTTTCGTCTTAGCTTGTATTCTATCCATCTCTCGAAAATGTGGGCGTATCCTGCCTGGCAGCCGCTGGTTTTTAATCCAGTAGTTAAGCCCATGTTTCTGGTCAATGTTTCGTTTTAATTGGGCTACTCTATATAGATATGAAATTAATATGCCTATTTGTCTTCAAGAATGAACAAATCTTAATAAATTACGCTGACTTAAATCAGAATTAAAGAGAACAGATATCTGTCAAATAAGTAGTTCTATCTGATGTAGAGTACATGTAGATACGATTTTATTGTAGTTAAAAAAAAAAAAACAAAACAAAAAATCCTTGAGGCCTAAATTGTCCCCGTTTCGACTATAAGGAATAGCCTTCGTTGTCGAAGCGGAAATAATGTGGGTGAATGATGGAGCTTACCAGTGCTTTTCAATTTTTGTAAAACTACCTTAACAAGCCCATCGATGACTAATCGCAGACTTCTCGACTTTAAATATAATATGACAGAGTTGGTCAACGGACTCCTAGAAACAATTATGCCGACAAATCAACATCCTCGGTTGTAAATCTTACACATAAACTATACGTGGAATAATTTGTCAATGTCAATTACGAATTCAATAACGATGCAATTTGATTACGCACATTAATAGAAATTAAAATACAGATGTGACGTCATCCTTTGATGTTGGCGAACCATTATTTCCAATATTGGTACTTGCGTGACGACGTATTTTATTGAAAAGCACATGCAGGATAGTGTCTGTAGTTTAAGTTGTTTAATGGTCTCGAGCTAAAGACATTGCGTAATATATTGAAACAACACTCGCTCTCGACCATTAAACAATACATAGTTCGCGCATAGCTTCCCTGATCGGTAACATCTACTTTGCCCCATAACAGTATGCTAGTGAATCATCCCGAAATGCTTAAAAATGTAAATAGGCCTATTAACAAGTATACGAGAATACCATAATTATTATGGATCAGGAACCACATCTTGTCCAAAATCGAACAAGCATGTCAAGTTTCATTTCAAATGTACTTGTATTGGCTGAGCATTGGGCTTTTTTCGAAGAGCGTCCTCCCCATGAAGAACAACAAGATGCGTATGTCTTGCGGATCAATTCCTGGTATAAAACAAAACAAAACAAGTTCTATATTACTGTTGCATTGCAAGTCACGGTATGGCACTGCAACGTAAAAATGGCATATGAAAATGCTTCTCAAATTTGACTCGGTGGTATTACCTCTCTTCGAAATCAGGCTTAAATTCGTTACTCCCTCGGGTTTTTTCTAAAAGAAATTCTATTTCAATTTGAACAGTTATATCATCTATGAGAGGAGTTGAATGATGCGGAAAGTGGGCACGGTGTATCTATATTAGCCCACATATTACAGATTTCTATTATTTTTGACAGATTGGGCTCTTTTTTTAGAAACACGAAAATCAAATACAATATGTGAATACTATATATCTAACAAGAAAACTATTTTATTTCATTTTTCGTCAATCTGTCTTCAGCTACCGATTGGATTTGAGAAGATATCCGACGTTTTCACGAATCACGCTATTGGTGGATATGTCTGTACGAGACATTGTTTGGAATAAATGGACTTTTTGAGTAGGCTGACCTACACGTATTTTATGTTCGGGGAAACAGATATATTGGGCGATATACTGAATGGATAAGAATATCCGCGCCATATATAATAATAATTTGACGTTAAAATGGATAATCGAGATTTTGTTTATTATCGTAGCAATGGTTCTTGACAATCGAGACTATTTTAAGCTACATGTATATCTTGACAGAACTTCAAACGCTAATATCTTCGCTCGACGTTGAGAATAATGTAACATTACTGGAATTTTTAATATTTATACTTCATTATCTATTTTCTAAGTATAGGAATGATCTTGGGTTGCATATTTTCTATGCAATCTATGCAATTTTTTTACATTTCTGATTTTAAAGAAGCCTTCAAACTCGGTCATTTGGCGGTTTTGACAATTTGACAAAAGTAATCCAGGACAAAATCTGTCTATTACAAGCATTTGTTTGCTTCAAATGTTATATAAATTATTAACCATAGACATCACACGACAAGTCCATAATCACCAGTAGCTCATCAGATCGTCGCGATATTAAACTGATTAGAACATCGGCGTCATTTAACAATTTAAAGTTAAAATGAATAATGTAGACATTGTTTATTATCGTAGAAATGGTACTTTAAAATTGATATGAACTTCGCCCAGAATAAAATATTTTGAAATTTTCAATATTTTATATTTATTTTCCAATATCTATATATTTTTGAACTATTATAGCAAAAACGGTGATCACTTTATATCTAAATCATGCATGCACCTTTAATTATTTCTTGTTTACAACACAGTTGAATTTCTGATAGATCGTATTGTAAACTTCACTAAGTGGGGATGATTGTGACTAAAAAGGGAGAAATGGCCCCAAAGGAACTAAATCAAATAAGAGTTTATTAAAAACACGTCTGCTCTGGAGAAAATATCGCCAGAAGGTGACGGCATGTAATCATGGAATTCATTAGGATTGGTTTGAATCGTGAATTTGCAGATTAAATTCCAGTATCATGATGACAATACAAATTTTACATTCTGGATGCAGTCTACGTAGCCTACGCTTCGTAGTCAGGGCCCTGTTTCTCGAAATCTTAACTAAAGATAAAATCCAAATTTTAGTAGATACTTCAATTTTGATTTTATGGCTAAGCACTAAAATCAATCTAATATTATCCAATCAAATTACTAAAATTTGGATTTTTATCTTAGTTAAAATTTCGTGAAACAGGTCCCTGTTTTGTTAACTAGTCATTCATGTTGTCTTCACAGATGTGATTGGCAGCTCTGGTCAGGTATTAATTAATGTGGGGGTTTAATGTGGCCGATATAAATTCAATTAGTACAGTGTTTGCATCCAAATTTTATTAAAAGAATTTCTAATTTAGGAAATGGTTATCGACCTGTTTATGACTAAAGGGTGTGGAGGTTATGTACCAGCTTCTACGTATAAAATTTCCCATACAAACGGTTCACCAGCATCATTATTAGAAAAAAAATACAAAACAAGAAACAGAGAGCACCGTTGCCGTTCGTCAGGGCCTACGTGCTCTGGGATAAGACGAAAACAAAGACAGTTTTAAAATTAAAAAACGGAAATGACAAACCAAGCCCTAATTAAAATTAGATGCTATTTCCTCGTCTTTTATACTCGTGGTCACTACATTAACACATTGCCCTTTTTATAGCTATGGCTTCCTTATAATTATCAGGAATTATCAACATTTTAGATTTTACAGGAATTAGTGGGGTAAGGATGGTTCATGGATAGAACTTGTCTGAAAAAGTGCGTCATCCATATAAAATTATCCAACTTGTATTTTTTCTCTCCTACGGAAATAAATAAACTGTATAAAATAAGCGTGCGCCATTCTCAAAATGTGCAGTGGTCGTCTTGAAGTATGCCGTGATCTCCCCGTTTGTTCTAAAAAGGCGTGTTTTAAGTCTATAACCATGTTACCGAAATGTTTGTACAGTATACCTTCAGTAATAAACACGTGGTAGCCAGCATGGTCGGTTAAAAAAAATCATTGGATCAACTTAAGCAAGCCCAGGTCAGAACATAGGATGGGTAATAAATTGTGCAATGATTAGTTTTATTATTTTATACACCACGCCAGAAAAACATGTGGGTGCCATAGAGAGCACATTTTACACTAACTAGTTGGTTAACATCGCACGACTGTACTGATGGCACTTACCAGAAGTGTAAAGGGGATTCTTCAGCAATAGCACTGGTCATTTCGTTAAGGGGCACTAATGAAGACTGATCGGATTTAGATGTTTCTCAGTTCTGCCTGATTTGATTCTGTGGGTTTTAAACTTATTTATCAGACACCCACTACATGTAATACACTCATATTAACCTGTTACTCTCACCCTCTGTCAATACTTATATTAATAGATCACAATTGATTGATTGGATATCTATAAATAACCACCACCACCACCACTGTCGGGATGACATGGCACTAACAGATGCGTAGTGGTCCTGATGTATTATATCTATGACACACCCTAAACTACGTTACCATTTTGCGCAAAACATCACAATGTTGTTTTTCTCTTAGCTATTTTCAAAGCAATAACTGAAATTGTTAATGGGTATAATAAAATAATATAAATCAGAAATACGTTTATATGTAATCCAACACGCACATTTATGTTTGAATTTGTTGCCATAATTAAATCGCAAAAAGGTACTGTATGGCACTAGCATATCGGGGTAAAAACAAAATCGAAACGAAAAAAAGGAGTCTGATTGTGATTATTCAGACGAAGTTCCGTTGGGGGACTATGACAACTATTAGAGCAAATGTACAGTAGTGATACGATATGACGAAGATTGATAATAGAATACAAGGAAAATAATTATCTTGACTAGAATTTATTCGTCTAGTAACCAGGAACAATGATAGATTTACCAGCCAGTAATTTCCGTTTCTCTAGTAGTCTTTCTATTTGTAAGAAAAAGTAATTAGTAAATTGTGATATAATATACTGTCGGTATGGGTGGATATTTAGCAAGTTATAAACAACGATATTTCTGAAATATGTACAATTTCTTCTGTTAATATTGGTTAGAAACACATACGGTGGTCTAGCGGTTTAACGAAAGCGCGTGAAACCTTAATTAAGGCCTGTCATTGAGTACGTGACAAGGAGTAGGGTCGCCTGTTCAACTTCGTCGGTTTTCTCCGGGTCCTCCGATTTTCTCCCACTGCTAATGACCCTGATGCGCAAGCGAATTATTGAAATATAATGGAACCATATATTAGTCCTCAGGAGCGGATCCAGAGGGTGGGGGGGATACTTTGGTGTTTGACAAAGTCGCGATAGGTTTTTCTTTTTCTATTTTGCTTCCTTAGAAAGATTCTCGTCGGAATCGTGCAGAACTGATTTTAATGCACATCAAAAATACTAAAACGCAGCGTAGTAGGAACATGTAATTAGTATGTTTTTATGTAAAATCCCAGCTTCTGTGTTTTGTCGAAGCCACCTCTGGTTACATCTGGTGTACGCCAAAATGACGATAGAGCCCATGTATATTTCTCAAAAATTTTCAAGGCAGGGTGGAGAAAGAGCCCCCCCCCCCTCCACCGCTTCTGTGTCCTGTCCTGGTTTGTGTCGAGTGGGCGTTAAATCCCATCTCTCTCTCTCTCTCTTCAATGCTTAAGGGGTTTTAAAATATATTTCTTATGTTTTTCCCTTTTGAGGGTCCAGGGGGCGCCTAGGCCTTGGAAGCTCTTGCGAGTCTAGATCCTCAAGACACGCTTTCTTAGCGATTTCTGGCTAATAAAATTACTCACGAATGAATTGGAATTGTATCCCTTACCATGAAAACACAGTCGATGGTGATTTAATCATGTGATGCTGAACTTGACAAATATATGCATAATAATACCAAGATTGTGGACATTAGATGTCACTTACAAATCCTAACCCATGACCTAGCACTTACCGTAACCCTAACCCACAATCCCTGGCAACAATCACGTGCCCTAACCCTGTTTACATCTTGGTGAAATCTGCCGGTGGTCTTAATACTTAGATCCGAACGTAATAGTCGGGTTCTAGACCATCCAGCGGTTAGAATTTTTTATCCAATTTTGATGAAACTTAAAATATATATTTATATCCCAAAGATCTGGGTTCCTTTCGATATTGGCCGATACTGGCCCATATTGGGCCGTAACTTTCTGGATTATGACCCCCTGGCTGTACGAAATACCACGTTTTACAAATATATCACCGTTACATAATGATTAAGGTTGAGTCCAAATTTCCTGAAAATCGGACCGAAACTGCCCGGCAAATAGTCACTCCCCTTTACGTAAATAGTATAATAAAAGCATGTAATACCCAAGGCCCTCATTCACGAAAACTAAAACTAAGATACAATCGAAATTTTAAGAAATACTGCAATTCGATTGGCTGACCAGTAAAATCAATTTGCATATATCCAATGAAGTTGCAGTATTTCGTACTATTTCGGTTGTAACTTAGTTTAAGTTTTCGTGAATAAGGGCCCAGGTTCTGGACCATCTAGAGGTCACAATTTTAACCGATTTTGATGAAACTTAAAACGGGTATCACTATATAGTTATTGGGTGAGTCTGATTTTCGTGCACGTCTGCCCCTGGTTTTTACACAAAATGTGAAATATGAATGACGTTTGTGCACCATTCACGATGAAACTTAAACTATGTGTTAAGGATCAAAAGTCCTTGGATAAGTTCGACTTTGGTACGCATCAGACCTTACATTCTAGAGCTATAGCCCCTGCTTTTCACGCAAAATCTGAAATATGTATGGATTTTGTAGTCCCGCCAATTTCATTCTACACAGGTAGTATTTATTGGGCATGCTCTCCAGATAAGAATATGACGTTACTGTTTGACGTGACTAGTGGAATCATTCTCCACACAAGTCTCGGTATCCAGCATTCGAAATGCAAGGGAAGACAACTCTGTTTTGGAGATTGTAGTGGTGTATGTCTAGCATGGTTATTCGAGTCCCTTATTACAAATGGCACTGAAACGCATTCTGGTATACGATTCGTGTACCAATGGTGTAAGTAAAATGTTTATTTTGTCTTAAATATTGGATATCAGAAGCCCATCTTTTCCCAGTAAGACCATAACATCAATGTTGATTTAAATTGACAAATAATTCGTGTTTTCAGTGTTGAAGACTGTGGATGATATCGAGTTAAAGTCAATTACTTTCAATCGATCCTGGTTTTAGCAGAGAAAGCTCCTCGAGATTTTACAGTCTGGTTTCCGCCTCGTGCAGGGCGGGTGGAAGGGTGTGTGTGTGGGGGGGGGGGCAGCACCAGGTCGTTCGGGTGGGACCAAAATCTCTGGCCATGCACGTGTATTTGCTGGCGTGAAGGTAAAGGAATCCTTGGCAGTTGGTTTACTCATGACGTCCATGCGGAGACCCATTATGTCCATATACACTCGGCAAACCTCAGCAGATTCCAATACCCTACATCTAGATGTAGAGTAACGGAATCTGCCGAGGTTTACCGAGTGTATGTCCGGACAAACTTGCCCCCATACCACACTGCATGACGCATGTCCGTCTTCATTACCCCGGTTGGTACAGGAAAGGGGGGAGGGGGGCAGTACCAGGTCGTTGGGGTGGGACCAAAATCTCAGGCCCGCACGTGTACTCGCTGGCGTGAAGGTAAAGGAACTCTATGCGGAGACCCACTCTGTCCGTACAAACTTGCTCCCATAGCACACTGCATGACTCAAGCCCGTCTTCATTACCCCGGCTGGTACAGGGAAGTAGGACGAACATTTCAAATTTTCAAGAAGATTAAAAAATCTATAGTATAGTAGTTGTAATAGTACTGTAAAAAATGAACGCAATAATTTATATTGGTAAGAGTGCAAGAGCTTATGTCAACAGACGAGTAATTACTGCATTGACGTCATGAAATCTCTCTACCGTTTCTGTAGAGGTTAACGGGAGCAAAAATATCCGAAAGATCAATGCTGAAATCTTCCTTATTGATGCTAAAAATAGTACCAACCGAGAACTTATTTACCAAGACATGAGATATTTCGTCTATTGAACTCGGTTATATCGATTGATTTATAAGCAGCCCAGTCGTACAGCCCTCGAGAGAATGGTGACATAATATAATTTATATGTGTATCCACACGGTTCTGACAGTTGATCGCCTTAACTATACTTGTTACCCCCCTTGGGACGATCAAAATATGCAAATATCCATATAATAGAATCTTACTTTAACCCATGGCCTTTCTACATTGGGACACGAATGATGGAAAGCTGAAGAAGTTAATAATCACTTCGTTAGTGTCGAAATGAACAAAATTGGGCAATAGCGTGTGATTTTACTCTATATAATAGTGTATGTACTAAGAGCGTTGATTTAAAATTTAAAAAAAAAGAAACCTATAAACACACTAAAATAATAGACAGTTATTTTCATTTCAGAAAATCCCCACGGAGGTTTCCAGTTTGAAGAATAATTTTAAACATACATTATGCAAGAGCTAAATCTGCCAATTGCAGTTCTTTCTTTAGGCCTGAAATGTTATCTAAATTATTACATGTAATTAGACATTACTTAACTTATCCAGACCAATATCAACTCTCGATGGCATCGCTAGCCTGCGATATTTACTGGATTATGATCTCATTTGCTGCTCGACTTCCATTCACAATTAAATCATAAAAAGGTTGATCGGGACTATGTTTTTTATCGTACAGACTTTAGTAACGATGATCCAGGCTAGGCCGAAATTTCAATCGCTTAATTCTCGGTTCATAGTGGATCAATTTGGCTGAAATTTTTCAGCAAATTGCCTTTACATTATCTAGTTTTTAACTATTATGGTGAGAACTACCAGCTCTTTATCTTATTTCCCATAATGTATCTTTAAGCTTTTATGTATATTTAAAGTGATAAAATAAAAGGTAAGATGAAATGAACAGATTTTTAGCATTTGAATGATTATTTGGAAAATCTGAAACGAAACTAGAATATTTATGCCATCCCCAATGGATTCATTTGTTTTAAATCGGGATAAATAACAAAACCCCACAGAACGTGTTCGAGATATCGGATCAGACAGGATTCTTCCCTACGTTCCAATGAACCGTGGACCTATTTTAAGTGGACAATATTTCATAAATTAAAACATAAATAGGGGAATAACTCCGCGATTTGGGATAGCAAAATACTGAATTTCAATAGGAGTATTCCTTATGACCGAATGAACAATCCCAGCGAGAAATGTGTTCCGTAGAGTGGATAGATGACGTCTAAACGGACAGAGAGAGAGAGAGAGAGAGAGAGGGGGGTTTAACGTCCACTCGACACAAACTAGGTCATTTCGGGACTAACACATGGTTTAATTTTATTTCAATAATTCGCTTGCGCGTAGGGGTCTTTAGCTTTTGGAGGAAACTGGAGGACCCGGAGAAAACCAACGAGGTTGGACAGGCGACCCTACTCCTTGCCACGTACAACCGGGAATTTGAAACCACGCCAGTTGACTCAATGACAGACTTTATGGTACAGAGCGCACGTGCATAAGGCCACTAAAATAGGTGGATGGATGACGTCTAAACGGGCAAAGGTTACGACAAAATACGTTCATATTAAATGTGGCATTTAAAATGGAATATATAGAGGATATTTGTCGTTTTAGGGTGAATAACATATTTTATTTCATCTTTAAGCAAGAAAACTTATATTTTCACGAATGCGTACGCTAGCATTATTGTTATTGCAAACGGGAAGCCGAAAATGCCAATGGATATCGGATTTAAGTGGACTACACAAATAAGTATATGTACTTTATATTCGGGTCATTCCGTACAATAACTGGTCTACTTACGTTTTCGCCAAATCATTTTTTTAATGAGTTCTATAATGATGTACCGTATAAAAATTCCGCTTCCGGTCAAACATTAATAGGTCTACTGTATTGGCATTTGATTTACTGAAAATCGTTGGCTAATCTGTAGAAGATCCGTAACAGTGTCGCTAAAGATATAGACGCCGTTAGCGGTAGTTTCGTATCCGTGATTTCATTAAATAATTAATGCCAAAAATAGATAGAAGAATGCTTACATGTGTGACATATTGAACAAATTGCTTTTTTTTTTATATAAATCGGCTAATAATCGCACTCTGTCAACTCGTCGCGCTCAGGACAAATACACTCACAAAATCTGAAATGTATAAGAATGCTAATTTAAAAGAGAAACCCGTCTTCGGAAACAGAAGAATGAAATAATTAGCTTTACTTCCAGGAAGTCATTGTTATGTACACAGGCCCGGCAGAATGTGTGTGTGTGTGTGTGGGGGGGGGGGGGGGGCGGCAAGTACCCCTTTCTCCAGGCTATTGCATGCAAGTAACTATTCGAATAAAAACAGAAAACCCTTTCTGTGCCCTTTATTTTAAGTCCATCTCACGTCCGTTGTATCTATAACAAATTAGGTAATAAGAAAAACGACGACATAGAGCAATCATTCTCAACTAGTGTGCAGCGGCACACAGGTGTGCCGCGGGGTCTTTCTAAGTGTGTCGCGGAATTTTGAACGGCACGCTAAGAAAATGCGAAAAACCACATGATCCGAATTGAGTATTCACTGGTTTCTACTGATAAGTTCATAGCTGTGTCATTCTTTATTTAGTTCGAGTCATTCTATGTTGCGATCTTCCTCTGATGTGTGTAGAAGAGAAAAAACTGAAAAAAGCTGATTTTGACCACGTCATAGGCAAATTTGTATCGGTGGGAAACTGAAAAAAGCCATTTTTGACACAACATAGACCAATTTCTTAAAGCAAGAAATGATGGACCAATTGTAATTTCCATGTTGTGGCATAATTTGTTAGTTAAAAGATTATTAAGGAAATTGACTTATCTTTTGAGCTGATTTTATGGTAAAATGGATGTCAGATGTTTAGACAGGGTCGCAAATCCAGTGCCTGTCATAGGCTCTATTGTCTGCACCAACTGTCTTGTTGAAAATGGCATGAATTTAGATGCTTAGCTATTATTCTATCGAATTTAAAAAGTGACAAATATTTCCAATAAAGAAGCATTGAGGCTGGTAAAAACTCATTCTCAATTTGGCGTGATATGACTATATAATTACATTAGGTATTTCAAATTTGATTAATATGAGATAATTATGAAGGCTGCCTGAAAAGGATAGATCAATTGCATTGAAATGAATCATAGATATAAGAACTGCAACTGTAGTGTTATTATTGTCTTAGTACCAGATCATCTTGTGAACCTACCTATTGAAATCACCAGAAATGGACAAAACTGGCTATACACTGTGATAATTCTTATGTATTCTTAATTTTTTTAACTGGCAGAAATATTGCCATCGTTATAACTGTAGTTTAACATTGCATGTTATTTCTCAATCTGTAAATTTACCTCTAGCTATTATACATCCCAAATAAATTTACATATCTGTACATGGAGTGCATGTATAATTACCATGATGTTATTTTACATAAATTGGTACAGTAACATTTTTAAAAAACCCCAACACATTGTGTATTTTGATAGAGTTTATGAAATAATACATCATATATATTGTAGAATTACATATTATTATGTAATTTGCCAACTAACATTACTAAAAGGAATGTGTTTGTCCCCGCTTGGCTCATTAGTCCTAAGTTCGATCCTGGCGAACACAGAAAGTTTTGCAGACCTTTCAAACGAGCACGTAAAAGAAATTAATGAAATTGTGGTTAATGTCCTACTGTTCTGCTCCTTCCATTGAAAAGAGTAGGTGGCATGCCATCGTCCAGGCAAAATGTCCCACACAACCCAACGTAAGCGGATGCCTGTCTTTATTAGCCAGTTCGGTGCATTAAGATTTTGAATAACCTATTTCTCTAAAATGGACTAACCTGACTGGCAGAATTGCAGTAAATATTTTGCACAAAATTCGATATGTGGTCAAAGGGGGGAATAATTGATGTGACCACTATTTGACAGAAATTTACAATTTTCTGTAAAAATAATATTTCAAATCGCATTTCTGTTAATATACAGCTCACATAATATAAACCGACATGTTTGTATTGCTACATTATGTTTGATGTAATCTTACATAAGTCTTATATTCATATGCATTTACATCGTTTTATATTTAAGTTAACAAACCATGTGATTTGACAAATCCGGCATTGTAAATTTACCATACTTATAACTATATATATAAATATACATATACACAGGGGCGTAAATATGGGGGTGGGGTGGGGGGTGGTACAACCCCCCCCCCCCCCCCAGGAAGAAAAATAGTCGGTCGCAAAATCAGTGCAGTCGGTCGCAAAATAAGAGCAGTCGGTATCAATATAAGTGCTCACTGCATACGACACGCTACTCACGCAAAACTTTAGTATAAAATAACCTTGTCAACTTACACATAAACTATACGTGGAATAATTTGTCAATGTCAATTACGAATTCAATAACGATGCAATTTGATTACGCACATTAATAGAAATTAAAATACAGATGTGACGTCATCCTTTGATGTTGGCGAACCATTATTTCCAATATTGGTACTTGCGTGACGACGTATTTTATTGAAAAGCACATGCAGGATAGTGTCTGTAGTTTAAGTTGTTTAATGGTCTCGAGCTAAAGACATTGCGTAATATATTGAAACAACACTCGCTCTCGACCATTAAACAATACATAGTTCGCGCATAGCTTCCCTGATCGGTAACATCTACTTTGCCCCATAACAGTATGCTAGTGAATCATCCCGAAATGCTTAAAAATGTAAATAGGCCTATTAACAAGTATACGAGAATACCATAATTATTATGGATCAGGAACCACATCTTGTCCAAAATCGAACAAGCATGTCAAGTTTCATTTCAAATGTACTTGTATTGGCTGAGCATTGGGCTTTTTTCGAAGAGCGTCCTCCCCATGAAGAACAACAAGATGCGTATGTCTTGCGGATCAATTCCTGGTATAAAACAAAACAAAACAAGTTCTATATTACTGTTGCATTGCAAGTCACGGTATGGCACTGCAACGTAAAAATGGCATATGAAAATGCTTCTCAAATTTGACTCGGTGGTATTACCTCTCTTCGAAATCAGGCTTAAATTCGTTACTCCCTCGGGTTTTTTCTAAAAGAAATTCTATTTCAATTTGAACAGTTATATCATCTATGAGAGGAGTTGAATGATGCGGAAAGTGGGCACGGTGTATCTATATTAGCCCACATATTACAGATTTCTATTATTTTTGACAGATTGGGCTCTTTTTTTAGAAACACGAAAATCAAATACAATATGTGAATACTATATATCTAACAAGAAAACTATTTTATTTCATTTTTCGTCAATCTGTCTTCAGCTACCGATTGGATTTGAGAAGATATCCGACGTTTTCACGAATCACGCTATTGGTGGATATGTCTGTACGAGACATTGTTTGGAATAAATGGACTTTTTGAGTAGGCTGACCTACACGTATTTTATGTTCGGGGAAACAGATATATTGGGCGATATACTGAATGGATAAGAATATCCGCGCCATATATAATAATAATTTGACGTTAAAATGGATAATCGAGATTTTGTTTATTATCGTAGCAATGGTTCTTGACAATCGAGACTATTTTAAGCTACATGTATATCTTGACAGAACTTCAAACGCTAATATCTTCGCTCGACGTTGAGAATAATGTAACATTACTGGAATTTTTAATATTTATACTTCATTATCTATTTTCTAAGTATAGGAATGATCTTGGGTTGCATATTTTCTATGCAATCTATGCAATTTTTTTACATTTCTGATTTTAAAGAAGCCTTCAAACTCGGTCATTTGGCGGTTTTGACAATTTGACAAAAGTAATCCAGGACAAAATCTGTCTATTACAAGCATTTGTTTGCTTCAAATGTTATATAAATTATTAACCATAGACATCACACGACAAGTCCATAATCACCAGTAGCTCATCAGATCGTCGCGATATTAAACTGATTAGAACATCGGCGTCATTTAACAATTTAAAGTTAAAATGAATAATGTAGACATTGTTTATTATCGTAGAAATGGTACTTTAAAATTGATATGAACTTCGCCCAGAATAAAATATTTTGAAATTTTCAATATTTTATATTTATTTTCCAATATCTATATATTTTTGAACTATTATAGCAAAAACGGTGATCACTTTATATCTAAATCATGCATGCACCTTTAATTATTTCTTGTTTACAACACAGTTGAATTTCTGATAGATCGTATTGTAAACTTCACTAAGTGGGGATGATTGTGACTAAAAAGGGAGAAATGGCCCCAAAGGAACTAAATCAAATAAGAGTTTATTAAAAACACGTCTGCTCTGGAGAAAATATCGCCAGAAGGTGACGGCATGTAATCATGGAATTCATTAGGATTGGTTTGAATCGTGAATTTGCAGATTAAATTCCAGTATCATGATGACAATACAAATTTTACATTCTGGATGCAGTCTACGTAGCCTACGCTTCGTAGTCAGGGCCCTGTTTCTCGAAATCTTAACTAAAGATAAAATCCAAATTTTAGTAGATACTTCAATTTTGATTTTATGGCTAAGCACTAAAATCAATCTAATATTATCCAATCAAATTACTAAAATTTGGATTTTTATCTTAGTTAAAATTTCGTGAAACAGGTCCCTGTTTTGTTAACTAGTCATTCATGTTGTCTTCACAGATGTGATTGGCAGCTCTGGTCAGGTATTAATTAATGTGGGGGTTTAATGTGGCCGATATAAATTCAATTAGTACAGTGTTTGCATCCAAATTTTATTAAAAGAATTTCTAATTTAGGAAATGGTTATCGACCTGTTTATGACTAAAGGGTGTGGAGGTTATGTACCAGCTTCTACGTATAAAATTTCCCATACAAACGGTTCACCAGCATCATTATTAGAAAAAAAATACAAAACAAGAAACAGAGAGCACCGTTGCCGTTCGTCAGGGCCTACGTGCTCTGGGATAAGACGAAAACAAAGACAGTTTTAAAATTAAAAAACGGAAATGACAAACCAAGCCCTAATTAAAATTAGATGCTATTTCCTCGTCTTTTATACTCGTGGTCACTACATTAACACATTGCCCTTTTTATAGCTATGGCTTCCTTATAATTATCAGGAATTATCAACATTTTAGATTTTACAGGAATTAGTGGGGTAAGGATGGTTCATGGATAGAACTTGTCTGAAAAAGTGCGTCATCCATATAAAATTATCCAACTTGTATTTTTTCTCTCCTACGGAAATAAATAAACTGTATAAAATAAGCGTGCGCCATTCTCAAAATGTGCAGTGGTCGTCTTGAAGTATGCCGTGATCTCCCCGTTTGTTCTAAAAAGGCGTGTTTTAAGTCTATAACCATGTTACCGAAATGTTTGTACAGTATACCTTCAGTAATAAACACGTGGTAGCCAGCATGGTCGGTTAAAAAAAATCATTGGATCAACTTAAGCAAGCCCAGGTCAGAACATAGGATGGGTAATAAATTGTGCAATGATTAGTTTTATTATTTTATACACCACGCCAGAAAAACATGTGGGTGCCATAGAGAGCACATTTTACACTAACTAGTTGGTTAACATCGCACGACTGTACTGATGGCACTTACCAGAAGTGTAAAGGGGATTCTTCAGCAATAGCACTGGTCATTTCGTTAAGGGGCACTAATGAAGACTGATCGGATTTAGATGTTTCTCAGTTCTGCCTGATTTGATTCTGTGGGTTTTAAACTTATTTATCAGACACCCACTACATGTAATACACTCATATTAACCTGTTACTCTCACCCTCTGTCAATACTTATATTAATAGATCACAATTGATTGATTGGATATCTATAAATAACCACCACCACCACCACTGTCGGGATGACATGGCACTAACAGATGCGTAGTGGTCCTGATGTATTATATCTATGACACACCCTAAACTACGTTACCATTTTGCGCAAAACATCACAATGTTGTTTTTCTCTTAGCTATTTTCAAAGCAATAACTGAAATTGTTAATGGGTATAATAAAATAATATAAATCAGAAATACGTTTATATGTAATCCAACACGCACATTTATGTTTGAATTTGTTGCCATAATTAAATCGCAAAAAGGTACTGTATGGCACTAGCATATCGGGGTAAAAACAAAATCGAAACGAAAAAAAGGAGTCTGATTGTGATTATTCAGACGAAGTTCCGTTGGGGGACTATGACAACTATTAGAGCAAATGTACAGTAGTGATACGATATGACGAAGATTGATAATAGAATACAAGGAAAATAATTATCTTGACTAGAATTTATTCGTCTAGTAACCAGGAACAATGATAGATTTACCAGCCAGTAATTTCCGTTTCTCTAGTAGTCTTTCTATTTGTAAGAAAAAGTAATTAGTAAATTGTGATATAATATACTGTCGGTATGGGTGGATATTTAGCAAGTTATAAACAACGATATTTCTGAAATATGTACAATTTCTTCTGTTAATATTGGTTAGAAACACATACGGTGGTCTAGCGGTTTAACGAAAGCGCGTGAAACCTTAATTAAGGCCTGTCATTGAGTACGTGACAAGGAGTAGGGTCGCCTGTTCAACTTCGTCGGTTTTCTCCGGGTCCTCCGATTTTCTCCCACTGCTAATGACCCTGATGCGCAAGCGAATTATTGAAATATAATGGAACCATATATTAGTCCTCAGGAGCGGATCCAGAGGGTGGGGGGGATACTTTGGTGTTTGACAAAGTCGCGATAGGTTTTTCTTTTTCTATTTTGCTTCCTTAGAAAGATTCTCGTCGGAATCGTGCAGAACTGATTTTAATGCACATCAAAAATACTAAAACGCAGCGTAGTAGGAACATGTAATTAGTATGTTTTTATGTAAAATCCCAGCTTCTGTGTTTTGTCGAAGCCACCTCTGGTTACATCTGGTGTACGCCAAAATGACGATAGAGCCCATGTATATTTCTCAAAAATTTTCAAGGCAGGGTGGAGAAAGAGCCCCCCCCCCCTCCACCGCTTCTGTGTCCTGTCCTGGTTTGTGTCGAGTGGGCGTTAAATCCCATCTCTCTCTCTCTCTCTTCAATGCTTAAGGGGTTTTAAAATATATTTCTTATGTTTTTCCCTTTTGAGGGTCCAGGGGGCGCCTAGGCCTTGGAAGCTCTTGCGAGTCTAGATCCTCAAGACACGCTTTCTTAGCGATTTCTGGCTAATAAAATTACTCACGAATGAATTGGAATTGTATCCCTTACCATGAAAACACAGTCGATGGTGATTTAATCATGTGATGCTGAACTTGACAAATATATGCATAATAATACCAAGATTGTGGACATTAGATGTCACTTACAAATCCTAACCCATGACCTAGCACTTACCGTAACCCTAACCCACAATCCCTGGCAACAATCACGTGCCCTAACCCTGTTTACATCTTGGTGAAATCTGCCGGTGGTCTTAATACTTAGATCCGAACGTAATAGTCGGGTTCTAGACCATCCAGCGGTTAGAATTTTTTATCCAATTTTGATGAAACTTAAAATATATATTTATATCCCAAAGATCTGGGTTCCTTTCGATATTGGCCGATACTGGCCCATATTGGGCCGTAACTTTCTGGATTATGACCCCCTGGCTGTACGAAATACCACGTTTTACAAATATATCACCGTTACATAATGATTAAGGTTGAGTCCAAATTTCCTGAAAATCGGACCGAAACTGCCCGGCAAATAGTCACTCCCCTTTACGTAAATAGTATAATAAAAGCATGTAATACCCAAGGCCCTCATTCACGAAAACTAAAACTAAGATACAATCGAAATTTTAAGAAATACTGCAATTCGATTGGCTGACCAGTAAAATCAATTTGCATATATCCAATGAAGTTGCAGTATTTCGTACTATTTCGGTTGTAACTTAGTTTAAGTTTTCGTGAATAAGGGCCCAGGTTCTGGACCATCTAGAGGTCACAATTTTAACCGATTTTGATGAAACTTAAAACGGGTATCACTATATAGTTATTGGGTGAGTCTGATTTTCGTGCACGTCTGCCCCTGGTTTTTACACAAAATGTGAAATATGAATGACGTTTGTGCACCATTCACGATGAAACTTAAACTATGTGTTAAGGATCAAAAGTCCTTGGATAAGTTCGACTTTGGTACGCATCAGACCTTACATTCTAGAGCTATAGCCCCTGCTTTTCACGCAAAATCTGAAATATGTATGGATTTTGTAGTCCCGCCAATTTCATTCTACACAGGTAGTATTTATTGGGCATGCTCTCCAGATAAGAATATGACGTTACTGTTTGACGTGACTAGTGGAATCATTCTCCACACAAGTCTCGGTATCCAGCATTCGAAATGCAAGGGAAGACAACTCTGTTTTGGAGATTGTAGTGGTGTATGTCTAGCATGGTTATTCGAGTCCCTTATTACAAATGGCACTGAAACGCATTCTGGTATACGATTCGTGTACCAATGGTGTAAGTAAAATGTTTATTTTGTCTTAAATATTGGATATCAGAAGCCCATCTTTTCCCAGTAAGACCATAACATCAATGTTGATTTAAATTGACAAATAATTCGTGTTTTCAGTGTTGAAGACTGTGGATGATATCGAGTTAAAGTCAATTACTTTCAATCGATCCTGGTTTTAGCAGAGAAAGCTCCTCGAGATTTTACAGTCTGGTTTCCGCCTCGTGCAGGGCGGGTGGAAGGGTGTGTGTGTGTGGGGGGGGGCAGCACCAGGTCGTTCGGGTGGGACCAAAATCTCTGGCCATGCACGTGTATTTGCTGGCGTGAAGGTAAAGGAATCCTTGGCAGTTGGTTTACTCATGACGTCCATGCGGAGACCCATTATGTCCATATACACTCGGCAAACCTCAGCAGATTCCAATACCCTACATCTAGATGTAGAGTAACGGAATCTGCCGAGGTTTACCGAGTGTATGTCCGGACAAACTTGCCCCCATACCACACTGCATGACGCATGTCCGTCTTCATTACCCCGGTTGGTACAGGAAAGGGGGGAGGGGGGCAGTACCAGGTCGTTGGGGTGGGACCAAAATCTCAGGCCCGCACGTGTACTCGCTGGCGTGAAGGTAAAGGAACTCTATGCGGAGACCCACTCTGTCCGTACAAACTTGCTCCCATAGCACACTGCATGACTCAAGCCCGTCTTCATTACCCCGGCTGGTACAGGGAAGTAGGACGAACATTTCAAATTTTCAAGAAGATTAAAAAATCTATAGTATAGTAGTTGTAATAGTACTGTAAAAAATGAACGCAATAATTTATATTGGTAAGAGTGCAAGAGCTTATGTCAACAGACGAGTAATTACTGCATTGACGTCATGAAATCTCTCTACCGTTTCTGTAGAGGTTAACGGGAGCAAAAATATCCGAAAGATCAATGCTGAAATCTTCCTTATTGATGCTAAAAATAGTACCAACCGAGAACTTATTTACCAAGACATGAGATATTTCGTCTATTGAACTCGGTTATATCGATTGATTTATAAGCAGCCCAGTCGTACAGCCCTCGAGAGAATGGTGACATAATATAATTTATATGTGTATCCACACGGTTCTGACAGTTGATCGCCTTAACTATACTTGTTACCCCCCTTGGGACGATCAAAATATGCAAATATCCATATAATAGAATCTTACTTTAACCCATGGCCTTTCTACATTGGGACACGAATGATGGAAAGCTGAAGAAGTTAATAATCACTTCGTTAGTGTCGAAATGAACAAAATTGGGCAATAGCGTGTGATTTTACTCTATATAATAGTGTATGTACTAAGAGCGTTGATTTAAAATTTAAAAAAAAAGAAACCTATAAACACACTAAAATAATAGACAGTTATTTTCATTTCAGAAAATCCCCACGGAGGTTTCCAGTTTGAAGAATAATTTTAAACATACATTATGCAAGAGCTAAATCTGCCAATTGCAGTTCTTTCTTTAGGCCTGAAATGTTATCTAAATTATTACATGTAATTAGACATTACTTAACTTATCCAGACCAATATCAACTCTCGATGGCATCGCTAGCCTGCGATATTTACTGGATTATGATCTCATTTGCTGCTCGACTTCCATTCACAATTAAATCATAAAAAGGTTGATCGGGACTATGTTTTTTATCGTACAGACTTTAGTAACGATGATCCAGGCTAGGCCGAAATTTCAATCGCTTAATTCTCGGTTCATAGTGGATCAATTTGGCTGAAATTTTTCAGCAAATTGCCTTTACATTATCTAGTTTTTAACTATTATGGTGAGAACTACCAGCTCTTTATCTTATTTCCCATAATGTATCTTTAAGCTTTTATGTATATTTAAAGTGATAAAATAAAAGGTAAGATGAAATGAACAGATTTTTAGCATTTGAATGATTATTTGGAAAATCTGAAACGAAACTAGAATATTTATGCCATCCCCAATGGATTCATTTGTTTTAAATCGGGATAAATAACAAAACCCCACAGAACGTGTTCGAGATATCGGATCAGACAGGATTCTTCCCTACGTTCCAATGAACCGTGGACCTATTTTAAGTGGACAATATTTCATAAATTAAAACATAAATAGGGGAATAACTCCGCGATTTGGGATAGCAAAATACTGAATTTCAATAGGAGTATTCCTTATGACCGAATGAACAATCCCAGCGAGAAATGTGTTCCGTAGAGTGGATAGATGACGTCTAAACGGACAGAGAGAGAGAGAGAGAGAGAGAGGGGGGTTTAACGTCCACTCGACACAAACTAGGTCATTTCGGGACTAACACATGGTTTAATTTTATTTCAATAATTCGCTTGCGCGTAGGGGTCTTTAGCTTTTGGAGGAAACTGGAGGACCCGGAGAAAACCAACGAGGTTGGACAGGCGACCCTACTCCTTGCCACGTACAACCGGGAATTTGAAACCACGCCAGTTGACTCAATGACAGACTTTATGGTACAGAGCGCACGTGCATAAGGCCACTAAAATAGGTGGATGGATGACGTCTAAACGGGCAAAGGTTACGACAAAATACGTTCATATTAAATGTGGCATTTAAAATGGAATATATAGAGGATATTTGTCGTTTTAGGGTGAATAACATATTTTATTTCATCTTTAAGCAAGAAAACTTATATTTTCACGAATGCGTACGCTAGCATTATTGTTATTGCAAACGGGAAGCCGAAAATGCCAATGGATATCGGATTTAAGTGGACTACACAAATAAGTATATGTACTTTATATTCGGGTCATTCCGTACAATAACTGGTCTACTTACGTTTTCGCCAAATCATTTTTTTAATGAGTTCTATAATGATGTACCGTATAAAAATTCCGCTTCCGGTCAAACATTAATAGGTCTACTGTATTGGCATTTGATTTACTGAAAATCGTTGGCTAATCTGTAGAAGATCCGTAACAGTGTCGCTAAAGATATAGACGCCGTTAGCGGTAGTTTCGTATCCGTGATTTCATTAAATAATTAATGCCAAAAATAGATAGAAGAATGCTTACATGTGTGACATATTGAACAAATTGCTTTTTTTTTTATATAAATCGGCTAATAATCGCACTCTGTCAACTCGTCGCGCTCAGGACAAATACACTCACAAAATCTGAAATGTATAAGAATGCTAATTTAAAAGAGAAACCCGTCTTCGGAAACAGAAGAATGAAATAATTAGCTTTACTTCCAGGAAGTCATTGTTATGTACACAGGCCCGGCAGAATGTGTGTGTGTGTGTGTGGGGGGGGGGGGGCGGCAAGTACCCCTTTCTCCAGGCTATTGCATGCAAGTAACTATTCGAATAAAAACAGAAAACCCTTTCTGTGCCCTTTATTTTAAGTCCATCTCACGTCCGTTGTATCTATAACAAATTAGGTAATAAGAAAAACGACGACATAGAGCAATCATTCTCAACTAGTGTGCAGCGGCACACAGGTGTGCCGCGGGGTCTTTCTAAGTGTGTCGCGGAATTTTGAACGGCACGCTAAGAAAATGCGAAAAACCACATGATCCGAATTGAGTATTCACTGGTTTCTACTGATAAGTTCATAGCTGTGTCATTCTTTATTTAGTTCGAGTCATTCTATGTTGCGATCTTCCTCTGATGTGTGTAGAAGAGAAAAAACTGAAAAAAGCTGATTTTGACCACGTCATAGGCAAATTTGTATCGGTGGGAAACTGAAAAAAGCCATTTTTGACACAACATAGACCAATTTCTTAAAGCAAGAAATGATGGACCAATTGTAATTTCCATGTTGTGGCATAATTTGTTAGTTAAAAGATTATTAAGGAAATTGACTTATCTTTTGAGCTGATTTTATGGTAAAATGGATGTCAGATGTTTAGACAGGGTCGCAAATCCAGTGCCTGTCATAGGCTCTATTGTCTGCACCAACTGTCTTGTTGAAAATGGCATGAATTTAGATGCTTAGCTATTATTCTATCGAATTTAAAAAGTGACAAATATTTCCAATAAAGAAGCATTGAGGCTGGTAAAAACTCATTCTCAATTTGGCGTGATATGACTATATAATTACATTAGGTATTTCAAATTTGATTAATATGAGATAATTATGAAGGCTGCCTGAAAAGGATAGATCAATTGCATTGAAATGAATCATAGATATAAGAACTGCAACTGTAGTGTTATTATTGTCTTAGTACCAGATCATCTTGTGAACCTACCTATTGAAATCACCAGAAATGGACAAAACTGGCTATACACTGTGATAATTCTTATGTATTCTTAATTTTTTTAACTGGCAGAAATATTGCCATCGTTATAACTGTAGTTTAACATTGCATGTTATTTCTCAATCTGTAAATTTACCTCTAGCTATTATACATCCCAAATAAATTTACATATCTGTACATGGAGTGCATGTATAATTACCATGATGTTATTTTACATAAATTGGTACAGTAACATTTTTAAAAAACCCCAACACATTGTGTATTTTGATAGAGTTTATGAAATAATACATCATATATATTGTAGAATTACATATTATTATGTAATTTGCCAACTAACATTACTAAAAGGAATGTGTTTGTCCCCGCTTGGCTCATTAGTCCTAAGTTCGATCCTGGCGAACACAGAAAGTTTTGCAGACCTTTCAAACGAGCACGTAAAAGAAATTAATGAAATTGTGGTTAATGTCCTACTGTTCTGCTCCTTCCATTGAAAAGAGTAGGTGGCATGCCATCGTCCAGGCAAAATGTCCCACACAACCCAACGTAAGCGGATGCCTGTCTTTATTAGCCAGTTCGGTGCATTAAGATTTTGAATAACCTATTTCTCTAAAATGGACTAACCTGACTGGCAGAATTGCAGTAAATATTTTGCACAAAATTCGATATGTGGTCAAAGGGGGGAATAATTGATGTGACCACTATTTGACAGAAATTTACAATTTTCTGTAAAAATAATATTTCAAATCGCATTTCTGTTAATATACAGCTCACATAATATAAACCGACATGTTTGTATTGCTACATTATGTTTGATGTAATCTTACATAAGTCTTATATTCATATGCATTTACATCGTTTTATATTTAAGTTAACAAACCATGTGATTTGACAAATCCGGCATTGTAAATTTACCATACTTATAACTATATATATAAATATACATATACACAGGGGCGTAAATATGGGGGTGGGGTGGGGGGTGGTACAATTTTGAATTGTTGAATTTCTTCTACTATTGAAAATCAGGGAGCTTGGCTGGCCGTTAGATCACAAGGTCTGTCATTGGCGTGGTTTCTACTCCCCGCTTGTACATGACAAGGAGTAGTGTCACCTGTCAAACCCCGTGGGTTTTCTCCGGGTCCTCTGGTTTCCTCCTACTGCTAAAGACCCCTACGCGGTACCGAATTATTGAAATAAAATTGAACCGTGTTAGTCGCGAAATGACCTAGTTTGTGTCGAGTGGACGTTAAACGCTTCTCTCTCCTATCACCGATTTATAAAGTATATGGCTAAGATTCTACTGCAAAGATTATATTGTACAAATCTGCTTTCAACAAAAAATAAATAGCATTCGATCAGATTTATTTTTATCCATTCGTTCTTGAGTTGATTGTCTGTAATTGCCTTGTTTTGCTCTTCCAGCTCTCTGTGGATAAAAGCGGTGAAGAGTAAATTATTACATGAAATGCTACAGAGTACAACCGTAACTTCAGTTTGTAACCCAGCTCACGTATCAGAACTACTACGAGTCATCGAAAAGAAATAACGTAGTATAAATATCGATCCGGCTGATAAATTAATTTAAAATCGGTCATTGTCGTCACATGGATAACTTACCCTTTATCAAGGTTCCAAGCATCGAGTTCGTATCAACAAGATTTACATTTCAGCCAGCTTGTAGCTGTTACTACCGGTCAATTACACATACAACTTTTGTGAACAAGACTCTCTCCAGTCAATTCTCTAATTAAAGAAGTGAGACTAGCGCCATTCCATGTTTACAATAACAATGAATTTAATCAAGGTTTATACGATAAAGGAAACGACGAATCTGTTCTTTTAAAGTGTCCTTCGGTCAATCTTTTTGGCCCTTGTCCTTCAGTTACACCACTGATTAGAATGCAGCAAGGATAATGAAATGGAATGGAGCTGAATATTACTTTTCTGCACAAACCTGCAGGACAATGACGATGGACATATAAGCAATACAATATGCTGATGGAAATCGTATTTCTATTTCCGTACTGCACGTTGAAAACACGGGTCCTCGGTTTCTCGTCACATCCAAACGAACAGACGACTATATAAGACCCCCGTCCAGCCATTCTGCACACAGAGAATTATCTAGTTTGAGAAAAGGGGTTTGCCTTGAATGACCGCCATATTCAAGACTTGTAATGTGGTTCTTATAAAATAATCCGTTTAATGTACACAAAGATTAAATAAAGATTGTCAGTTTTATTAAATGAGAGCAGAATAAATTATACATCGCAAAATACTCTAAGTATACGACTTAGTGTTATCTACTAAAATCGTCGATGTAAAAACTAAAATGTCATTCAACCCGCTTGGTGTCTGTAGGCAGGAAGCATAAGTGTCGTATGCCGTCCAGCACCATCGCGCAAGGGGAAACCAATCCATACTGGAAAATCCTGGGCTTGAAGCCGGGGCCGATAGGTTAGTGAGCCAATGTCATTTACTCGTCAGTCCACGGAGGTCCCATGTTCGCGGAAGACGTAGCCGATACCCCAGCCGTTTACATTTTACAAAAACAGTCGCATAAAGCGAGGAAATACGCCCACACGACAGCTATGTCAAAACAGAAGCTTATCCGAAAGAAAACCCTAGATGTTGACCAAATTTTATTTAATAAAGATCTAGGATTCTTCAAGCTTTTCTTGATAACCTTAGGTTGCTGAAAATTAACAGGGTTCAACATTTCTTATTCCAGTGCTTGTAGCACCATGGGCCGTCTGTCTGACGTGGAGAGCGGACGTGGGAAAACCGGTCGCCACATCCTACGTACGACCCATGCATCATTTCTTACTACATATTTCTGTAGCCTTGTGATCGTCTAGAATGTGTCTCTAGCTGTCTTTACTTCTGCTTCACGTTGTGTATTTACTTCTTACAGTTCTCTTAAGACGTTTGTCTTACCGAGAATAACAATGCAACAGTTCGCTTCTACATTTTATATATATATATAGCCGAATACATGTATACAAGCATGGCACAGATTACAATACTAGCTAAGATTAGGAACTCAGATGGAACCTCTCTGGAATCTAATGGAAGTCTAACTTAAAAGTTTACTATTATTTCTTTTATAAGATTCATGCATATCACGCACAGAAAGCCTGTTCATGGCCCTGAACCTGTGCAATTAACGATATGATTGGTTACTTTAAGCCAAATGATGCAATTAGAATAATTCCACTCACGTGTAATCTCGTGGTATTTTATTGACACATACAACTAGCTATGTTTTGGCTCTATAACTCTTTTTATGTGTCAACTGTCAATTACAGACTAAGTTGATTTAGTACAATTCTACATACATGTGAATCTACCAACTTGCCAAAGATATTAATTAATGAAATATACTGTCACCTTATTTCTCTATTACTTGCCTATAAATTGAAAACAATGTCGCAACGACTATATTACTACATGCTTCAATAGTGTCAATCTTCTAACAGCACTATAAGTGCTTCACACCTAACTTGAAAAAAAAATGTAGTTTCTAACAAGTTTTTCAGAAAAGTGTGTGGTGTTCTGTCGCGGAACACTGACTTGGTGGGGGAGGGGGCGGAATGGAAGAACGCGGAATACCGACTATCGATGGGGTTCATCTTCTCTTGACCCTAACTCCAACTCTTTAAATCAAATTTGAAAATAATCCATTAAAAATTGTAGCCTCTATCGCATTAACAATTTTTCAGGGTACATATATATATTCAAAGTCAGCAAATACGTCATAAATAGATTTCTTTTTTCCCACGGATTAACGATAACCATGAATTTTGTAATCATATAAAACTTATTTCTGGTTTTACGGATAAAATTCCATCTCGGAGCTCCGACTTGTTAATGCTATGGTTTGAGTAATCAAATTAAAGGGAGGCAACCTATGCTTAAGTAGAGTAATAATTTTATTTAGAGCCGCAAAAGAATATTTTATTAACATTTTACAAGCCCGATCGGGGTTTTTGGGGTGGGGGCACGGGTGGTGGGGGAGGCAGGAGTGGAATCCCCCCCCCCCCCCCGCCCGCCAAAAAAGAAAATCGTCGCGCAAGCACCGTAGGGATGGCGGTCCTCCCTCACAAAGTTTTGAAAATTAGATCGCTGCACATGTGTTTCCCTTCCCTGCCATTTCGGCCCGTATACAGAAACGTATGTGTCTGGCTTCAGTAGCGGATCTAGAAGCTGTGAATGGGGGAGCGGTTGCAAATCTAGGACGTCATACTCAACCTCACCCCACAATGAATGTCAACAAAATACGTATAATAAAATGCACCCAGTGACCCATCCCCCATTAAATCCGCTCTTGTGTGGCTTTGGGACAAAATTACACTCTACCCGGATTCCAAATTTTAGGAGAAAGAGGGCAGAATTGAAATGGTTGAAAAAAAAATCCCGATTAGATTCCTTGGAGACTAATTCTCCGTTCGAAGCCTGACTCATGCTCTTCATACTGATCTGATCAGATCGCAGCCCTTGCCATTTATTTATAAACAATATCGCTAAATTTAAAAAATGGTATCGTTTTTATTTCATTATTATATTGATAAATATACAGTGCATATCAAGTTTGATATAAACAAGCTAAAACACATAGGGCCTATATATACAAATTATACAAAAATCCTCTTATTCAGAGCAAACAGCATCAATAATCAGCTCCGACATTTCGTGTGCTAAAAACAACTTTAAAAAAGAAGAATAAAATGGGAAATACATTTTTAATATTATAGTATATCTTAGATCTTAAATACAAATAGAACGCGTAATCACATAAATAATGAAAATATCTAGTTTTAGAATGACTTTGAGTATAGTTTTACTCAGGGCCTAAAATAACGTGCCTTGGAGCACGAACGTGCCTCGAAATGAAAAATCCGTGCTTCGAAAATAAGAAAACCGTGCTCTGAAAAATTGTGTAGTGCTCTAAAAAAAAGTGTTGTCAGCGATGCCTCCTGACCCCTAATTGAGTGTTTCTTCTTGTGTTCTTGTGGTGTGGTCAGTTGCACAGATCAGATATTATCGTAACGAAAGTGGTGTGTTTTTTTCCTGGTGCTGAGTTTTCATGCGAAAAAAGGTGCTCGCGACAAAATAAATTCCTATGTAAACTGCACCAGAATAGTCCACAGATGCCGGTTTCAAGCTCTCAATTTTCAAAATTTTCGGGGGGAGGCCCCCAGACTCTAAATCCGTGCTCTCAGAATTTAACCTTATTTTAGGCCCTGGTTTTACTCCATGCAGGGGCGTGCTGGCAGCGAGTTTGGGAGGACGGTGTCCTCCCAGGCCCCCATTAAACATTAAGTCCACCCTAATTTTCACGCGGAATCCCCTCAAAAAATTGAGAGTGCGCACGCAAAAAATCATACATACACAACGATTAGTAAAATATATTATGCTGACGTGCAAATGTCTTTCACCTTAAGGTGAAATGGTCTTTGATACATGTATTCATGCCTCGATATGTATAAGATGCAATTTATTATTTGGATAGAAATACATTGTATTAGCATTATATTAAGCAGACCCGTCATGAGTGTCTTGTGTAGTACAGTAGTATGTCTTATAGTCAAAATAGCAGCATAAATTTGGAAATATGATACCTAGATTTCTCCCAGAAGTGCTTGCAAAACGCGTTTCCCGTTGTCAAATTTCAAAAAAATTTGGGGGGGAGAACCCCCCCAAAACCCCCCCTACCACCGGCCCGCCTTCGGCGCGCGGGTCGCCTTCGGCGTCCTTCCGGACCCCTAAGAGGCCAGCACGCCCCTGCTCCATGTATTTAACTTATTTCATTGAGTTATAATGCAATAGCTTGCTGGTCTTTTTTGGAAGCCTGAAATGTTATCTAAATTATTAAATACTAGTAGACATTAATTAACTGATCCAATCCATAATCAACTCTTGATGTCATCGTTAACCTGCGATCTTAAATGGATTTGAATACAATTTGTGATGGATAATTTAATGTAAAATGGATAATCGAGACTTTGTTTATTATAGGACAAACGTTAGTAATCATGTCCGAGGCTAAAATTGAACCGTTGATATCTAGGTACGTGAGTTCAGAGTAAAGCAATTTGGCTGAAATTTTCATCATTTACTGTTTTCATTATCTATTTTTTAACTATTATAGCGAGAACTGTCAGCTCTATCTAATCTTACCTAATGCCCCTTTAACATTTTCTTTTACTGATCTTTCAGTCTTGTGATGATTATTACGACAATTTGTATCAAGAATATAAAGAAAAGTTTGAAATATTTAACTTGTAATATTAACAACTCACCTGGCAGTTGAAATAACATTTTTTCTTGTAAGAAGCAGGAAAAATACTAGTAAGGCAGCTGATTTCCACAGTCATGCTACAATATTAATATTTCTACAACCTCGTCAATACTAGAATAATAAAAATATGTTGATTAGATTGTACAAGATTCTTATATTATTTTCTAACGTTCGGTTGAAATGAAACTTTGCTTGAGAATAGGTCTAAGTTCTGCATGATAAGATACAGATAAACTATTAAATAGTTTTAGCATTTCACAATATCATTTTAAAATATTATGATGACGTAGTTTATTGATAACTTTGGTCGGAGTTTTATATTATCTTTGCGCGACATTTAAGAAATTGGAAAGTCAACCTAGTTTTACCCCGCTTGAGTCATTTTTGATCTGTCTTTTTTTAAAGCGTTCAATCAAGCCATGCAGTCTTAAAAAAAATAAAAAAATAAACTCTCCTTTAGTTTCTGTATTATTTCTATGTTGATGTTTTTTTAACATTCAAATAAATTAAGGTCTAACGTAGGCTACTAACAACTTTTTTGACAGAACTGAGAAGAATTTTGTAAATTGCAATCTTCGTATGGTGTATATTATTGTATGTCTGAGTCTTTATTTTGAAAGTAGAAATTAAATAAAAATCACTGAATTATAAAATATACCGGTAATGATCCGGTTATGAATTAAAATGAAAAGTGGGCATAATTACTAATTAATTAGCATCAGGCCTATGTTGGTTAGGCCTATCTAGTAGTAAGCGCTGGCTCATTTACTACTGCATGGTTCGATCTTGTGAATTATCTTGTCAGTGATGCAGGATGAAGGGCCAAGGAAAAACATCTAGTCGTTCAGGCAATAGGGCATTTGAGTCACGAATGTCATTAAACCATAGAAATATACGATCTACGATTAAACCATAAAACGAACCGGAGACTCACGAATAAAACCCACTCGGCAAACCTCGACAGATTGTAGGGTATTGGAATCCTCCGAGGTTTGCCGAGTGGAATAAAACCGAGATCTACATCATCAATTTGTGTGTAAACGGTATTGTACGTTTTTGTGAAAATGGCTGCGCCCATCATTTGGCGTTTGCGTTGAATTTTCAATCTGAATTTTGATTGTTATTTAGTTATTTCTTGTAAAACATATGTCAACATGTCAGTAGAAAAGTGGGTTAGCGAACGGTTATTCGATTTATTAGGAATATCTGACAAATACATTGCTCAGTATTTTGTTGGATTGGCGAACAAGTCAGGAAGTGAAGATGATTTTGTTGATAGACTAAGGGACACCGGAACTGTTGAAATAGATGATAATATTATTAACTTTACCAAAGAACTCTATCATAAGGTAATAATTTTATCCATTAAGATTTATTCCAATGGCACTATTCGCTTGAGGAGTGGGATCATTTATTTTATATGGTAGGCCTACATCAACATATTTTTTACATACTCTCGTCATTCAAATAATTGAGCCATAATATCATCATGCCCATGGTCCGAATCAGCCAAGAATCTGTTCTGAATCAACCAAGAGTGTGAAGCACCTTTTCCGTGATTTAGCTCATAGTATTGAAGTAATCAATGACTTATTACACTATTTATTGTCATTTTTTCGTAATTATTAAATATATGCAAACATATTTTAAATACTTTCGTCATTCAAATAATGGTCGGAATGAGCCTTGTCATGGTCCGAATGAGCCAAGAATCTGGCCCGAATCAGCCACGAAACTGATCTGAATCGACCAGGTCCGATTCAGTCGATTACCATTAAACCCTAAACATGTAATTGTTGAATAAGATTGATCTGTATTGTACTGGACAATTTTTTATGTATTGTACAACGGGATGCTTTATTTGATTATTACAGGTACCTCATAAACAGAAGGCAGTGAAAACATTAACTGTTCAACAACAGTCACAGTTAGATTTAGAGAAAAAGAATCAAACTTTTCAGTTATTATCTGATGGAGAAGATCTGGAGGAAGATTATAAAATACCTACCAAGGTTTGTTATCAGTCTATTACAACTACCATACCAGTATTGTAAATCAAAAAATTACATTTTTGTATAAATTTATTAGGTTTACTGGTACATAAGATTATTAAAACTATCATTATTGTCATGTTTGGCAAGTTAATTGTGTTGAGTAATTTTATAAATAGAACAAAAAAGAAATGTCCAAATAAATCTACTGATATATGCATCTCAAGATTTGATAAATTTGTAATTTTCAAAAATGTTAAAATTCATTTGCTGGATAGGGGCTTGTAAGTCAAATAATCAAATAACATTTTCTCTCTATTTTTTGACAGTTCTTTTAGTTTTGAATTGTGATTACAGTAAGAGTCATATTAAGAAAGCAAGCTTTCCTGTTTGAATACTTGATTATTTTCATTCCAGAAGAAAAAAGAAAATAAAAGACAAAAACACTTGAGAAAAAAACAAGAATCTGAAAGTAGTAGTGAAAGTGAGAAGTAAGTACATGTACAGGTACTATTTCATTAAAGATACATTATGGGAGATTTTTATAGAGAGTTGGCCATTCTTGCTATAACGGTTTAAAAGTAGATGATGAAAGAAGAATATATTGAAAATTTCAGTCAAATTACTTTATTCTGAACATAGTTATCATCGTTGTAATATTTGACTAGAAATGGTAGTGAAATGTGTCTTCACCTTGGCCAATCGTTTGATTGACAGGCGTTAACTCCACCTACATATAACGATTATCAAGTAAAGTTTTCAATGGCATGCGGAAACGCTCTACAGCGGCCTCGCTAAGTACACTCTATCATTTAGCCTCGATCTAACTGACGTATTCTCATCAGGGTGCGTCATATTTGAATTAATCAATAAGTGAAATCCTATTTAAATCCGAGCTGTAGCCGAGCCATCCGTGGGTCTACAGAGTTGATTTTGGGCTTGTTGTTTAAATAAAGATCTAATTTATAATTTCTATAACATCTGAAGCCTACATCTAAAACTCTCAGGTTTGTGAATTAGACTATGTATTTTCACTATTTTATGATATTTTAGAATAAATCCCCGAATTAATGTCTGGCTACTGTTAATTTGAATCATAATAAAATTTTACATGTAATTCCTTTAGGGATATATAATTTATAGATGATTTCATTGGTTTTTTTTTGCATATGTAGGGATGTTCCTGTTAGTCGTGGTCGTCAAGCTGAGAGTTCATCAGAAGATGAAATGGATGCCTTGGAAAAAGAAAGACTTCATGATTTACAGGAGAGAGATGAATTTGCTAATAGAATGAAAGATAAAGATAAGGACAAAACTAGAAATGTTGCTTCAAAGTCAGAAAAAAGGGTTAGTTATCTCAATACAAATAAAACTCTATTCTTTTAGATATCTTTTCAGTGCTGGCCACAGGATATTTCGGCTCTGTACAGAAAGCAAAATATAACTTTACTAGTGTACCTGTAACAGAATGCCAACTGACCAGCAACCTTTATTAATAACAACAAGGAGGACCCAGGTGCCATGCCAGTGTTGGCTGATAAAGTTCCTCTGGATATTCTGGCATGGTTTTCCCTTATCAGTTTTGCAGAACAGAGGACAATGAACAGCATCTAGTTGTTCGGATATTACGAAAAACAGGTGTACTGTTTACTTGTTGGTGTGCACGTAAAAGAATCTTTGACAGTTGGAGTTGGAAATAAGAGTAGACAGTACTTCCCTCGTTGCAAACTAGCCCGGTCTGTGCAGAAAAGTAGGGCATTAAACTCCTCATTTTCGTTTTTGATTTACATGTAATTTAGTTGATAAAGACCTGTATTTAATATTTTAGGCATATGAAGAGGCTAAGAAACGTCTACAGATGGAAACAGAAGATAAAAAGAAAATCATTCCAGAAATACGAAAAAAATCTCGACGAGATTATTTGAAAAAACGTCAAGCTGATAAATTATATGATTTAGAAGGCGATGTTGCAGATGAAGAATATTTATTCAAAGATGTCAGGTAAGAGAATCGTGTGATTTTTGATCAAATTTTTCTTATCACAGGATTTGATTGGTAGAGTGGTCTGAATTCTGCTAATCACATTCCATGCCTTACTAAAAAGCCTCTATCACACCAAAGCACGACCTAACACGACTCAAACATTTTGAGTTGCGTTATAAAGCTGGAGAAGGTCTTCTTGGATCGTGAATGTCACTGTCAGGTCTTGGTGAATCGGGAACAGGTCTTGTTGAAAAGGCATCAACTCGACCTCTAAAGCCCCCATCACACCAAAGCACGACCTAACACGATTCAAATATTTTGAGTTGTGGTGTAAAGCTGTAGAAGGTCTTCTTGAATGGCAGAGTTCACCTTCAGGTCTTGGTGAATTGGGAGCAGGTCTTGTTGAAAAGGCATCAACTCGACCTCTTTCTGACGAGTGACCATGATGGTCCAGGTCATGCAGGACCAACTCGCTCCATCCCAGATCCAACAAGACCTTGACAAGACCTACTGAAACTAATCATAGCGCCAACACGACAATCCAGATAATGTACAGATCCTGTACAGATTCATCACGACCCCTACAGAATAGTATAAAATGATCAGAAATAGACTTGTAGTTTCATATTGTGTCTGGATATTCAAAAGTGAACATCTCCTTGTCTTGTTGCATCGCATCAGGATCACACTCGATCGTGTTAAGGTCTTCTTGGATCGCGTTGGTCGTGTTGAGAGCTGCTAGAAATTATGAGTCTTCTGAACCACATCGAGCTTTGGTCTGACTGGGGCTTAAATATGGGTCACATAAAGAAGTGTTTTTTGATTAGGATGAGGAAGAATAAGAAACCAGTAAATAAAAGAGAACCAAAATTTGGTATAATTTTAATGAGACTGCTGACACTTGTTACACATAAATAAGTGTGTACAGTAAGTTCCTGTTTCTTTTTTCAGATTATCAAGCAGAGAGAAAAAAGAACTAGAATACAAAAAACGTGTCTTAAAACTAGCGTCGGAACATAGGAAAGCCGGAGATATTGAGAAAGTTAGTCGATATCACATGCCAAAAGATGATGTAAAGCCAGAAGATAAATATGTAGAGGATGAATTGGAACGGGGGAATTACGAACAGAAACGATGGGAAGAGGATCATTTACATGCAGCCACCTTGAAGTTTGGTGCTAAAGATGCTAAAACTAAAAATAAAGTAAAAGAATATGACGTTATAATGGATGAAGAAATCGAATTTGTACAGACGTTAAAAATGCCTGGTGTTGGTAAAAATAAAGTAAGTGATATTACAAAATTAGTACAAAGTGTCTGACCATTTCATGGCCTTTATGACAAGTACATTGATTTGTCCCTTCTGTCCATGCTAAACAGCATGATGGATTTCAACAATATTTGGTAGATATATTGCCAAGATATTTTTCATTCATAGGCGGCGGCACCTTTACATGGAAATGTAGGTCAATTTAAAAGATTATTTTCTTCAGAATAGCTAAATTGATTTCTTTGAAAGTTGATAAGAATGAACCTTAGATTAAGTTTGTTAAAATAAAAGGGCTGGCCACAAAGAGGCAGAGCAGGACAGGGGCACCACAAAAATTTAAAAACATATTTGAATTCCAGGAATCTGATAATAATTTGGTATTAATGTTGCTTAGCTTGCTTTTTTCCAAGTTCATTCAAATGAATTTGCTTTCATAGTGTTTTGGTATAATTTTGATAGTTTCTGTGATTCAAGTGGGTAAAATGTAAATGACTATGATATAACGGTCTTATGTTGTAGGCATACAAATTCTCCATATTCAGAATCTTCAATGGACACATGCTCTTAACTGATGGGCTGTTGCTCGTTTTCTTTTTTTTTTCTTTTAATATTTACACTGATTCCAACGGTGTAAACCCAGAGATTCCACTCCTCTCATTCATACTCTGTGAATGGATCAAATTCTTTATGTTGCTCTCATCCATGGTTTGTGGAGAAAATGGCTTTTAATTCGTAAATAATTTTATGGAAATTTTCTTTCTTTTACTTAATCAATCACACATACTCTTAATATTTGTTGCTTCAGGAGAAAGATGAAATGATGGATTCTTCTAAGTTAAAAAAGATGAGTTTAGAAGAAACACGAAAAAGTTTACCTATTTATCCATTTAAACAAGATTTAATTGATGCTATTGCTGAACATCAGGTTCTTATTATTGAAGGTGAAACAGGTTCAGGAAAGACTACTCAGATACCTCAATATCTACATGATGCAGTAAGGTTTTATTGACAAAGATGGGAGTGATATTAAAATCAGTCCACTAATCTTTTTTTGCCACACTAAAAGCTCACCTGGATTCTAACCCTTATTCACCGACAGAAAAGTATAATAAGAGATACTTGTCGATATGTTGTGCTTATATACAATCTGATTCAAATACAGATCTATATTTCGTTGTGTTTTTTTTATACTTTTGGTGGCCTACACTACATCTGAAAGGTGTCGTACGAGCGACTTTTGACCCTATGATGTCAGACATTGATTAATCAATCAGCGTTGACGTTTCTAGTGGTTTACCCACAGTTCTGTGCATTGCACGCCAAGAACTCGCCATAAGAGACCGTTTCATTGGCTAATCCCTCACTTCAACCAGAACGCCTAGTGTAGTAAAGACAAGTAAAACAAAATTTTGAACTATAAAAACGGAACGAAATAGGATCTGTGCTTTAATCAGATTGGCTTATGTAGTAAAACCAGTGATTGTTTACCATAAAAATTGTAATGGGTTAATGGGTTTTACAATCTATCTCTGTAATCTTTATGTTGTTTTACAGGGTTATACTAAAAATGGAATGAAGATTGGTTGTACCCAGCCTCGACGTGTTGCGGCAATGTCTGTTGCTGCTCGTGTTTCACAGGAAATGGGATGGAAGCTGGGTAATGAGGTATATACCATTTCAGCATTAATGTTGTCTATAATTAACTATTGTTAGAAATAAGAACATGTTTTGTAAATAAGTTAGATTACAGTTGACATCATTTACACTGCAAGTCTTGTATACTATTTTTACAGGGGGGTGGATGGCTGAATGGTTAGCACGTGTGCCCTGTATCATAAAGACTGTCATTGAGTCAAATGGCGTGGTTTTGAATCCCTGGTTGTATGTGACAAGGAGTACGCACAAGCGAATTATTGAAATAAAATTACAAACCATATGGTAGTCCCTAAATGACATAGTTTGTGTCGAGTGGACCTTAAACCCCATTTCTCTCTCTCTCTCTCACTATTTTTACAAAACACAAACACATGCCTTACTGGCGAGTTAACCACTAACATGATAGACTTTTCTTTTAATAAGCTGGAGAAACACTAGAACTAAACAGATACAAATCTTTAATGAGGTTATTCATGTGGCTGAACCGCCATGTTATGGAAAAATTTATTTAATAGACTAAAGAATAAACCACATAGCTTTCTGAGTTAAATAATCACAGCAGTTAGCATTTGATTCTGAATTTGGGTAAATCAACTTGAGTAAGAATTGGGGTAAATCAATTGGAGTAGCAGTTGGGGCAAATCAACTGGAGTAGGAATTGGGGTAAATCAACTGGAGTAGCAATTGGGGTAAATCAACTGGAGTAGCAATTGGGGTAAATCAACTAGAGTAGGAATTGGGGTAAATCAGTTGGAGTAAGAATTGGGGTAAATCAGTTGGAGTAAGAATTGGGGTAAATCAGTTGGAGTAGCGATTGGGGTAAATCAACTTGAGTTGGAATTGGGGTAAATCAACTGGAGTAAGAATTGAGGTAAATCAACTGTAGTAGATCAATTTGAGTAGCAATTGGAGTATATCCAACAATACACTGTAAGAACTATGCATAATGCACATTTTTTATTCAGTATTTATTATAGTTTATTTTATTTTCTGTTTGGGTCATTAGGTTGGTTATAGTATACGTTTTGAAGATTGTACATCAGAGAGAACCATATTAAAATATATGACAGATGGTATGTTATTAAGAGAATTTCTTAGTGAACCTGATCTAGGAGGGTACAGGTGAGTTAAATTGTCTATTTAAAAAAAACTTGAAGGCAATTGTATGAAAAAATTACATTCGTTCTGGCAGTAAACTATAAAATTATATAGGATACTGTACTCTTATAAATTGAACTGTCTGTAAAATTGAGGGAATACATAGAAAAATTGAACACCATTCTTTTTAATTCCCTTTAAATTGATGCCATACATGTATAAGTCTTATTTGAAATATATTTTGTATGCTGAAATGTTAAATGATATGTTTTATTATTTAGTATTTTGATTATTGATGAAGCTCATGAAAGAACTCTTCACACTGATGTATTATTTGGATTAGTCAAAGATATTGCTAGATTCCGGCCAGATTTAAAATTACTTATTTCCAGTGCTACTTTAGATGCTCAAAAATTTTCAGAAGTAAGATATTTTTTGTTATTTTCCATTCTTCAGATTCAACAGATGTGTGAATTTTCAAGCCATTTTATTGTGTTTATCATTCTGATTAATGAGTAATTTTTATTTTAAAAATTGAGATTTCTGAAAAACATTCTGAGTATATTTGTTTTTAGTGATAAAAACACAGTTTTTGTCCCATGTTGATTCTGGACTAACTGAATGTTGATTGCTGAATTAGATTTTTGCTGTTATATATTTCAGTTTTTTGATGATGCTCCTATTTTCCGTATCCCTGGTCGAAGATTTCCTGTTCATGTTTATTATACAAAGGTAGGATAATTATTAATGGATATACCAGAGCCTCGTTTAGCATGGTGACTTGGCGGCGGCGACGCCACGTACTGGCCAAACTGTGCCGCCTACTGAGCCCGAAAGTTGAAGACTGGGCAGCAACATACACACGTTTTGAAAATCGCTGACAAGGTTTTTCCGATGTGCCAAGGAGGGTTGGGTGGCTGAATGGTTAGCACGTGCACGCTGTACCATAAAGTCTGTCATTGAGTCAACTGGCGTGGTTTCGAATCCCTGGTTGTACGTGGTAATGAGTAGGATCGCCTGTCCAACCTCGTGGGTTTTCTCCTGGTCCTCCGGTTTCCTCCCACTGCTAAAGACCCCTACGCAAAAGCGAATTATTGAAATAAAATTAAACCATGTGTTAGTCCCGAAATGACCTAGTTTGTGTCGAGTGGAGGTTAAACCCCATCTCTCTCTCTCTCTCTCTCTCTCTCTCTCTCTCTCTCTCTCTCTCTCTCTCTCTCCCATGTGCCAATACTATATCATGGTGCGTAGGTTTACAAAATCGTCTTTCTGATTGTTTTATGGGTATATTTCTGTCTGCGGGTCAGCCGCAGCAGTGTTTTGATCTCGATTTTACAGGGTATTAATCAATCCATGGTTTAACAAGATGCCAAAACTAATAGTGTATCAAATCTCCGAAACTATTTTTTAAGTCCTCAGAAATCGAGTCTAAGGGAGTCAATTTTCAAAATTTTCTGGGGGAGAGCCCCACAGACCCCCCGCGTGGGCTCTCATCTGCGGTGTTCGCGCGGCTAGCACCCGCGGTGCACGCAGGTCGGGATTTGCCGACATTGCCACGCACGACCAAATCCTTAGAAGAGGCTCTGGGATATACTCATTGGATTGATTTTTCCAACTATTTCATGCTTCTGCATTAAAACAAAGCATGCTACTTTTCATGTACATGATAAATTTTATGCCAGTTTTATAGGCCTCCATATACAATTCCCTAGGGACACTTTACAGATTAAAGTTATCATTTAATCTTGCATGCATTGTTTATATTAATATAACCAAATTTCATGGATTTACCTTTAGATGCTAACATTACGGTCTCATCAACAATTGATATTTATATTCTATTAATTTTCTTCAATTACTGTTAAAGTTATTGCCCTTGTTTACTTTAATGTTGCTCAGATTTAGTTTTAATTTATATGTGATGATTGTGTTATTGCTAGATATAAGTCTATCAAATGGTTATAATTTGAAATAATTGCTTCCTAGGTTATTGCCCTTGTTCACTTTTTGGTGTAATGTAAATGCACCGGTAGTGAAAGAATCACAGTGCAACACCCGTATGGAATGCTTGGGCAGCATATCTGTTATTGGTGTATATTTCATTGCTTTGCAACCTATCTTTAGATTTGTGGGTAGTTTATCGCATTATGTTAATAAATTAACACTGTGAAATTGGTATCGTTTATAATGGGGGTTATAGCGCTAAAAACTAGGTATATAGTTTAATTTCAAAACATCGTTTGATAATTGATAATAATCGTTTGAAAATTACAAAAATAGTTTAATTAGTACTATGGATTAATTTAATGGTAATGTGTTAATTATATTATAGGCACCAGAAGCTGATTATATAGATGCTGCTGTAGTATCAGTGTTACAGATTCATGTAACACAACCAATTGGTGATATACTTGTATTTCTTACTGGACAAGAAGAAATAGAAACAGCTCAAGAAATGTTGCTGGTACGTACTTGTATGCTGCAAACAAAATTTATTTACTGTAACGGGAGCTAAGTGAAAGCGGGGCCTACAGCCATGTATTGTTCCATGGGTTTAGAGTTATTGTGCCCCGTAATGCTATAATGAAATAAATCAAAACAGTAGAAACATATACTGTAGCTTAGGTACACTACTAATTGATTCTCTCATGTGCTACACATTTAAAAATTTCTAGGCAACCCTGAACCCCCTAATGATATGGTAAAACACAAAATTAATGCCAGGAAGAGATTAATGTTTTAAAGCTGCAATTTCATATTTTTAAGTTATATTTTGAAAATTTATTAAAATAAAGCCTTAAAATAGATGGTATCTATAAACAGTCCTACCTTGTTAAAGAATAATCCTATTAATCCTATAATTCACTATTGCCAGTTGAGAAATTGGCAAAAATATCATTTTCAACTTTAAATTCAAACGTTTGAAGATAGCTATTCCATGGGGGGGAATAGAAAAACAAGGGAGGTAATTGTGTTATTATTTCCGGGGTCAAAGAATTTTTAAGAGGGAGAATAATACCTATAATCGTATAATAGTGAGTTGATAACCTATAGAGCAAAAGACACAGAAATAATTATGTTTTGACTTTCTCAGAAAATATGAAATTATCGCTTTAAATGATACAACCTGTCACCAGTCGCATTAATTTCAATACCGTATACAGTTTTTATATTCTCCTACATAAAATAGCGTACCAGTGACCCTCAATCCATCTTATAAATAATCACTAATATGTTAAATTTAGCTGTTTGAATGGCATTTAGTAATTGAACACATTAAATTACCCTGGTAGCCCTCAGACTTTTCCTAATAGGAGTTTTGTGAAAAGAGAAGTTGTGTAAGTCTGAAACCAAAAGTGGGAGTGCAAAGCCATCAGGCCTATGTCACTCCATGGTTTGAACCTTATACCCCAAATTTCAGTCTTAGGGCAGCCCAGTGTTGCCGTTAACTCTGAACAAACAAACACACAAATGACTGTCACATATAAGCTTATATAGATTACAAGGTACCAGTTATTTTAGAAAAGTATATGGCAGGTTGTATTAATTTCAATACCTCAACTTACTTCAAGTTGCATAGAAGGATATTCTCTTTCTTAACATTTATTGATGTATATTACAGGAAAGAACAAGAAAATTAGGATCAAAGATAAAAGAGTTGGTTATATTACCTATATATTCTACATTACCATCGGATCAACAGGCCAAGATATTTGAACCAGCACCACCTGGTGGTAGAAAGGTAAGAGAGACAATTTGCTGTATTGCATCCATAAATTTATTGTGATATTTTCTTACTGTAGCCTGGTGTTACAATGAAAGATTGTTCAGTGAGTTTGAAATTTATCCCAGTTATCTTAAGGCCATACAAACAAACATATTCTAGTTCTCAGATATTTCTTACCCAAAATCTAAGGAAGGCTCACTACTACTCATAAACATCACATTTCAAGGCACTACATTTATATGTTGTTTATAGATTATCCAGTATCATTTATGACTGTCAGTAACATTTATCAGGGTTGTGTACTTCATGAATGAGTCTACACCACATTTCTGGATTCATTCCAAGTTTTTTTGTAGAGTTACTTTTTGTAACTAGGGTAAAACATTTACGTGCAGTAATTAATCAGAATGTTTTATTTTTTGAAATAAAAACAGGTCATTCAGCCCTTTTTAAATGACACAGGCAGGATACTTATTCGTTCGTTCGTGGTCCACTTCCACCTAGGGTGATATCGTAGACAAGGGGAGGATATTTATTTAATCATTGAGTGGCATTTAGCGATTGACCACATTAAAAACACAACACAGTTTATATGGAAATACAATCACTGGTTTTAGCCTATAGGCATAGCCTTTTTTTAGGATAACTATGTAGTGATATTTAAGCTACCGGTATACACAAAAAATATTCTGGTTATCAGACAATCTTTCAAAAAAAACGGATGCGTTGTAGAGTTTTGTTTTTGTTTTGTCAAAGGATCACTATGAGTGTGACTAAATAACTTGCTATAAACATCACATTTCAAGGTTCTATAATTATTTCATTATTTATTTTAACCATGCTGTTTACAGAAATTGACATTAATAATTACTAATTCTGTTTACTATCACTAAGAATTACATGTACATTAAGCTGAATACAGGTTCATTTGCAAGAAGTGTCAACTGGGTCCTACAGTTTTAGATAAGCACTGAATAATACTCTGTCCATCCTTCAGACATTCCTTTCTCATTACTAGTTTGCCAGATATTATGTATATATTGAAGAATTTCTATTTATGATTGTCCCGTGCCGTCAATGATTGGTAGTAACATCTATGAAGGTTGCGTACTTGATAATTGAGTCCAATTTCGTTATTTTTAAAGTGATGTGCTGGTATTTGAGAAACAGAATATTTATATGACCTTAAATGCTATATGATTGTAGCGATTATTATTTTTTTGTTTTTTTTCCATCGCATTTTTGGAAAAAGTACATATTCTACAGAATAAAACTCTATACTATCTGAAAGGTATTTAGTTTAAAAGGTGAATGAATATCTAAAACTTTAAAAATGATAACAGGAAGTGACATTTAATAATAGTGTAAAAGTATGTAATACCAAGGTTATGGACCCTCTAGAGGTCCCAATTTTTATCTGATTTTTGCATATCGGACCGTAGTTTCCTGGATTATGCCCCCTGATTGTACAAAAAATCGATTATTTCTTTGAGCTTATTCTCTGTTCATCTCTTGCAAAATGTGAGTGTATGTTGCTTGTTTAAAAAAAATGTCAAACTTTGAAATCGGGTAAAATGTTGATGGTAAACGATTAACTAAACCATTTGGTGCTTATTCTGAAAGTTTTACCACGGTCGATCTGTAAACATAAGTTATGTGCAATTTGTTTAACATAAACCAGGAAATTTTGCTTGCTGCCATTTTGAGAGATTTTAATAATCTTTTTTCCTTTAAGATTCTTGAAAAAAAAAAACAGGCCGAAAAAACATATTACCGGTAATCTACTAGTTGTTGAAATTAATGTATAAGTGTATGATCGAGAGTGGGTTGTATAAAAACTATCAAACCTGTTTCGAGGACAGGTCTAGTTGTTATTATTGTTGGTTATTTTTTCTATGCATGTATATTTGTTATTGTAGTTTGTTCTTTGTTCTTGTTATAGATACATAATGTTTGGGGGGGGGGGGTTGATGGCCGAATGGTTAGCACGTGCGCGCTGTATCATAAGGCCTGTCATTGAGTCAATTGGCGTGGTTTCGAGTAGGGTCACCTGTTCAGCCTCGCGGGTTTTCTCCGGGTCCTCCGTTTACCTCCCACTGCTAGTCTGTGTCGAGTAGACGTTAAACCCCATTTCTCCCTCTCTCTCACATAATATTTGTTATGTTGGTTATTCTTTCTATACATACATGTATATATTTGTTATTGTAGGTTATTCTTGTTAAACATGCATATTTGTTATGATTGTAGGTTATTCCTGCTATACATGTATATTTGTTATTCTTGTTAAACATGTATCATTTTTATAGGTTATTCTTGCAACTAATATAGCTGAAACATCATTAACTATTGATGGTATTATATATGTCATTGATCCAGGCTTCTGTAAACAAAAAAGTTATAATGCTAAAACAGGAATGGAATCTCTACAAGTTACACCTATATCTAAGGTAAGTACAACAAACAAATTTTTCTTAGCTGTGTGAACCACTCAAACGGGAAGTAGCGTCAGGTGTTCTAGAAAGTAAGAATATCCTGCCTTGTACATGGCACCTGTGGGTATGTATTGTCTGAAATCCAGTGCCATAATTTCAGGGAATACTGAATCTCAGTACATATAAGTTGCTGACAGAATTGTCATTGAGTGATACAGAAAACCTCATGTTGCAGTTTTGCCAGTACTGAAAAAAAGATTTGGTATGAGTGGAATCGTGATGTTGAATGGTCTAATTCATGTGCATGGGTTCAATCCCATGTTTGTACTTGTTTAACAGTAGGGTTGCCTGCAGTTTCCTCCAATTGCTGAAAGACCCCATCCCTGTGTCTTAAAGGCTTTAAAAGGCTATAATCTTTTGACACGTGATAGTATTTTTTTTACCCCTGCCTACATTGTATGTCTTAATGATCTTGTTTTCTGTAGGCATCAGCCAATCAAAGAGCTGGTCGAGCAGGTCGTGTCGCTGCTGGTAAATGTTTTAGACTGTATACAGCATGGGCGTACAAAAACGAACTGGAAGACAACACTATACCAGAGATACAGAGAACAAATCTAGGAAATGTTGTTCTGTTATTAAAGAGTTTAGGTTTGTATTTATAAATTTTATTTTATATCTGTAAAATATAAGGGTAATGTTAAAGTGGTCTACCTGTAGTAGTAATTGAGGTTTTTATAAAAACTTTTAGCAGAGTTGCGTGGTTTCGAATCCCCGGTTGTACGTGACAAGGAGTAGGGTCGCCTGTCCAACCACATGGGTTTTCTCCGGGTCCTCTGGTTTCCTCCCACTGCTAAAGACCCCTATGCGCAAGCGAATTATTGAAATAAAATAAAACCATATGTTAGTCCCGAAATGACCTAGTTTGTGTCGAGTGGACGTTAAACCCCATCTCCCTCCCTCCCTCCCTTTAGCAGAGTTATTGTCCCTGTTTTTAAATTATTCATATTCAGGCAATATTTGAAAGAAAGTTCCAGAATTAAATTATCTCAATCCCAAGAATAGTGACAATTGAGTAAAAAGGAAATTTCGAGTTACAGCGCATTTTTCGACTGAATAAGAAAATATCTCAACAACCATGACAGCTAAAACATATTCTTTGTGTTTTATTACGTCCCGATTCTACTCACACCACCTCCGTTGTCAGGACCGACAGAACTGTGACACGACTGATTTCTGCGTCACTTGATTTGCAATTCTGTCAATTCAGGATGTTTCAGACTGACAAGCTAGCATCCCCCATATGATGAAACATCACAGATTAACCAATGTGCACAAACTTGGTAATGTTTTTACATAAATATATACTCTTCTAAAAAAGTAGGGGATATTCAGAAACAATACAAAACTGCGGAAATGCACTGCTGTTTTTATTAGAGGTAACCAGTGTATATTAATAACAGGCCAATTGCCTACACATGAACATAAACAGTTCATATGGGTGGCTTATCTGACGGCCCCATTCCACTCGCAAAGAGATACACTGTCAAAAGTGAAAATGGACGTTTTTGATTTTTGTCTTAATAATGAGTAATTGCTCCACCAATCCTCAGACATTCAGCAATTTGTTGTGGCATGCTCCTAATCAACCGTCCAATCACGATTTGGGGGCAATCTGACCCACTCCTCTTGCAGTGCCACGGCCAATTCTTGCAGTGTTGTTGGTTGACGTTGACGTCGACGAACATGTCTCCCGATCAAATTAAATGTAACAAACTAAAGCAAAGATTCGCTAAACAGTAATTCGTATGCAAGAACCGATAAGAAAGCAAACATGGATAGGATAAACCAGCATGCGGCAGTTTTCATCAACCCTTCCTTGAAGTGTCAAATTTGACAATGAACCCCTCCAATGTGTATGGCGCTATTGCATGTCACATGTGCAGCTCAGTGGTTCTGTTGGGGGGATAAGTTCTTCATCTGTGAACATACTCTCAAAGCATGTCAAGTGTCCATGACTATTTATCATATCACAACCTGCATAGGTATTTGCATTTCAATATCCCCTACTCTTTTTTGAAGAGTATATATGCCAACTGATTTTTATAGATAGTAATTCTTATAATATGAAATATTTCAGGTATAAACGATTTGATTAATTTTGATTTCATGGATCCACCACCTCACGAGACATTAGTTTTAGCTTTAGAACAGCTGTATGCATTAGGTGCCTTAAATCATCGAGGTGAATTAACCAAATTAGGTCGACGTATGGCTGAATATCCTGTTGATCCAATGATGTCAAAAATGATTATTGCTGCTGAACAGTAAGTACATATTTTACATGATGCACTCAGAAATAATCATCAGTGATCCTTTGAATAAAACTAACTTCTCAATATTTATAAAACTTGTCCATCAATTTGTTACATGTTTGAATCAATTTGGTAGATTTTAATCTACTGAAATTTATAACATTTAATAATGTAATTGTAATTTAATCAACTACAGAGGTAAAAACCATTTTACTTTGAAGAAATTTTTATGTATTTGTATCACTTTACCAAATCTTAACAGTTTTTGTGGCTTCCCACACCCCCCTTTTGATGGTTTCTAAATTATTATCTCTTTGTGCCATATTTTGTATATATATATCTTCATTGTACTATGGTTGTCATTCTTTGCTTGATAAAGACGTTGAAATGTCACCAAATAAATCATTCAAGTAACTAGTATTCCATATAATTGTGTCATGTGTTTTTATCCAATTAAAGCCATGGATCGTCATTGCCTGTGACAAAATCGCATTTTTTCAGTTTATGCTTTAATGTACAGTCAAAATATCAAAATATCGGTGGTAGACAGTCCCCAAGTTTTAATTCAATTGGATTTAAAAGAGAACCATCAAAAGATTATACCCAACACTTTTATAGGTTAAGCTGGCTTGTTAGTATTGTCTGCAGAGAATGATGAACGTTGGAAAATTTTCATCATTGCTTTGTAAATACTCAATGGATTTAAACCATTTTTGGAGGAATATTCCTTTTAGAGATACAACATTCACAATATTGTTATTTGTCAGGCATTCAAAATCACCTGTAATCATGCTCAATTACTTTAATTATTGTTTGTTTATTAATTTTCACAGATATAAATGTTCTAAAGAGATAATCACGATAGCTGCCATGTTGTCTGTTAACAACGCCATATTTTATCGACCTAAAGATAAAATTGTTCATGCTGACACAGCTAGACAGAATTTCTTCCGTCCTGGTGGAGATCACCTGACTTTATTAAATGTGTACACCCAGTGGGAAGAAACCGATTATTCGACACAGTGGTGCTATGAAAACTTTATTCAACATAGATCTATGAAACGTGCTCGAGATGTGCGTGACCAATTAGAATCTCTGTTAGAAAGAACAGAAATAGAAATAACATCAGATGTTGGTAATACTGTTGGTATTCGTAAGGTACAATTCTTATTTTGATTAATCTAAATCTCACGACTATTCATTAATCCAATCCTGAACAGGAGTCATTGCTTCTCCTTTGTCAGACTAATTATCAATCCAATAAGAGTGATTAAAAACTTAATCTACCTTATTACCTCGTGGTTTCTCCGTCATCGAACATTTTAATCACCTTGATGTCAGCCGACAGCATGTAGAAACTAGTCATAGATGTCACATATCCTAATAGTGTATAACACCCAAAATCAATAGATAGTCATTTGTATATGATATCACTCCAGGACCGACCTACCTGGCGGTCATTATCAAGTTCAAAATGCTTCGATTCTTATCTACTGTCTAGTCCTTTACCAAGTGGGAACTTGACGATGCTGACACACCCATGTCCGCTAGTTCTACTTGAGTTCCGTGCCGTCAAACAATAATTTTTATCTGTAACCATTCATTTCGTAAGAATTGCCACATGGTCCCACCTGGCAACCCATTTGTCATTACACAATGTTTTAACCATTTTTCATTCACCGACAACAAAATATCCTGTACATATACCCAAAATATATCCAAACCAATTGATGACTATTATTAGTTATTAATAAACACCTTTAACTTATTTTCCATAATGAAACTATGTCATACAGAAATTCCCATCTACAGTAGGACATCCCCATTTATCAACTACCATATAAGGCATTTCATACTACGAAACTAGTAAAATGGTTGATTTTGGCGCGAAATAGCTGTAAAAGGTCACATACACCAATAACAGACATGATAATACACAGAAGTTGGTGATTAAACAACCAATGTAATTTTAAAATACCATTTTATAAAGAAGAAAACTATGTTTAAACATCACAAACTGTTCTTATCTCAAGCATTTCGATTTTGTTTTCTATTGCACAAACGAAAGCAGGTAATTTTTGTACTAATCATAACCATTATTCAGAACTCAATATGCTACATAACATAGAAATATTTCTAGTTGAAGTCCATTAAAGGGAATGGAAGCTATTGACCTTATTCCCTGGCTAGGACAGAGTCATCCAAATGCCATTCTGAATACTCAAACGAAAGCATTCTGTTTATGTCATATATCAATATTTTTATAAATTTTTGTAATTGATATTTTTCAGGCGATAACATCAGGTTATTTTTATCATACTGTTAGATTAAGTAAAGGTGGACAATATAAAACAGTTAAACATCAACAAACTGTCATGATACATCCTAATAGTTCATTATTTGAAGAGCATCCTCGGTGGATTATATATTTTGAATTGGTTTTTACAACAAAAGAATTTATGAGACAGGTGAGATAACTTTTACATTTAATTTAGTTACTATGGGCATTTACATTGTCTAAATTTACATTTGTTACTTTCTGGATTTAAATTAGTTACCATCTGCATTTACATTAGTTACTGTTGTCCATTGTCTACATTTACATTGGTTACAGTCTGCATTTACATTTACATTAGGTACTGTCTTGCTTTTTTTTTACATTAGGCACTGTCTTGCATTTTTTACATCAGTTACTGTTTACATTAACATTAGTAACAACTGCATTTTACATTAGAAATATTAATTATTTTCTGAATTATGTAAAAAATATTCATTATTGAATTATAGTTGTTTAGTGCCTCCACAGATATGTGTGAAGTTTTGTTGTGGTTATCATGAGAGAGAGAGTTTAAGTCCACTGACACAAACTAGGTCATTTCGGGACTAATACATGGTTGAATTTTATTTCAATGATTAGCTTGCACGTAGAAAACCCACCAGGTTGAACAGACGACCCTACTCCTTGTCAGTACAACTGTTGAATCGAAACCATGCCAGTTGACTCAATGACAGGCCTTATGATACAGTGCACACATGCTAACCGTTCGGCCACCCAACCCCCTGTGGTTATTATCGGTCAATAAGTGGAATAAGTAATAGGATTCAATAATCAATTGTATTAGCATGGCTCGATTAAAGTGGTGTGAAAGGATCATTTTGATTTTCTAGCAGAATTTTTAATGTATGATATTAGGAAATTGATCTTGAAGAAAAAGCTAAATAATGACATAAAATATAAATTCCGATTTTATTGTAGATATCTGTCCAGTAGATATTAGTCATTTTCCCTGATAGTCCACCAAATAAATGTTGATGGTATTGTGTGTTAATTTAAATCTAATTCTTGTTTTTCAGGTCATAGAAATTGAAAACTCTTGGTTAATGGAGGTGGCACCGCATTATTATAAAGCTCGGGAATTAGACGATGGCGCTACCAAAAAGATGCCGAAAAGAATTGGAAAATCTAAGAATGATTTAACTAGGACATACTAATAATATTATTAAGTTCATTAATCTGAACAGTTAATAATCAAAATTCTGTAATGATACATGATCACACTGAACAAAGTGAGATTTGTACCAATGCCTCTTTTTTTTGTTACTGGTAATTGCATCAAAATCTTACTGTGTAATTACCATACAGTTTGGGACAGCTAAAACTAAATTTTAAGCTTTGATCACATGTTGTGCAGATGATACTAGCTATGTCCCAAAGAGGTAGGAAGATCCACTGGTAAAAAGAAAACGCCTGCAAATTCTGGTGTAGTGGATGGGTCGAGTATGGACTAATTTTTGTATTGACTTGACCCTTATTATGGACTATGAGTTAATATTCAATGGCAATTTGGAAAGAATATAAATATCTAGCTACAACATGTTAATAAGCAGAGAATAGGTTTTGGTAAATATTCATGGTTTAGAGGCAGAAGGATAACAGAGTTAAGAGGTTGGTTATGGTGATATGTATGGCAGATAATTCTGTACATGATTTTACTATGCTACTTCAACTTTGTGTCTCAAAATTCCAGTGGTCAAAATCATGCAAGTTATGGAGCATTTGTTGCTCTATCTGTAGTGAAAAGCATTCAGCCCAACGAAAATTTGGGAAAAGGTTGGAGCTGGGTAAAGAGACCAGAATTAACATTGAAGTCAATGGCAAAATTAATGGTGGTCTGCACCAAATAGTCCATTGTAACTACCTGTGTAAACAAATATTCATTTATCATTTCATGTAATGTCAGATATAGTTATTTTCATCATATCACCTGATGTATATTGTTGATTGTGTGAAATAGGCTGGCAATAAAAATATTTGATCATTTGTCAATAAATTTTGGATGTAGATTTACCTTTATTGATTCATTCCCACATTATCTAATATCCTAAAGGGGCGCATCTTTACTGCCATTAAAAAGAACAGGTTATAAGTACTGGTATGCCCAAAGTGAACAAATGAAAAAATAGTTCATTAGGGATAATAAATGAGGCATCTGGAAGTACCGTATTGAGGATACAACCAAATGTTTAGAAGAGATGTAGAAGATAGTCAATAATAGCAGTGTTCAAATAATTTTTGATCTGCTTGTTAAATTTTCCCAACTTCAAGAGAAATTACTGTAATGGCTCCCTTACTATCATAAAATTGATATTTTTATGGTTAATAGTAATTTATATAATAGTCCATATGGGATATGGGTCATTTGTAATGAAGCGACAATGAACGAGGCTAATCATATCCCACAGAATACTACCGGTGTAGACTGGAATAACCAGACGCCAAAGAAATGTATTATAAATTACAGTAAAAACAGAAACCATTGAATGTAAATTAGTTTATAATTTATATACATTCATTTTAAGTGCGTTGCGACCCATTTGTGTCCATTTCCAGAATAGAAGTTTAGTTCCTTTATGTAGATTAGAACGATTCGGCCATTTAATGATTTAATTTAAAGATAGGTTGCCAAGCAACTAAACATACACCCACAGCAGCTAAATCGTCCAAGCAGTCGACAAGATTTGTCGTATATTTGTTCTTTTGTAGGTAATTAGGGGGCATTTAATGGACAATTTTATACAGATGACATTATAATTTTCGTCGTTTGAGGGTTCACAAGGTTCTAAAAACTAAAACAAGGGCTGTAACTCTGGAAGTAATCTACAGAAATTGTTGAAATTCGACAGACTTTTTCGTTTTACTAATTCAAATAATACATATCAATTTCATACAGATCGGATGATAACTTTTGTCGTTCGAACGTTCACAAGGTTCAACAAAGTAAAACAAGGGCCATAACTCTAGAAGTAATTGACAGAAATTGCTGACATTCAATAGGCTTCTTCATTTCACTAATTTAAATGATGCATATGAATTTCATACAGATTGGGTGATAACTTTTGTCATTCAAGCGTTCACAAGATTCAACAATGTGAAACAAGGGCCATAACTCTAGATGTAATTAACGGAAATTCGCTGAAACTCAATAGGCTTCTTCGTTTTACTAATTTAAACGATACCTATAAATTTCATACAGATTGGATAATAACTTTTGACGTTAAAGCATTCACAAGGTACAACAAAGTGAAAAAAAGACCATTACTCAAGGTGTAATTAACGGAAATTGTTGAAATTCAATAGGCATCTTCGTTGCACTAATTTAAATGATGCATATCAATTTCAAACAGATCGGATGATAACTGTTGTCATTCGAACGTCACAAGATTCAACAAAGTGAAACAAGGGTAATAACTCTAGATGTAATTAACGGAAATTGCTGAAATTCAATAGGCTTCTTTGTTTTACTAATTTAAATGATGCATATAAATTTCATACAGATCGGTTGATAACTTTTGTCGTTAGAGCGTTCACAAGAAGCAACAAAGTGAAACAAGGGCCATAACTCTAGATGTAATTAACGGAAATTGCTGAAATCCAATAAGCTTCTTTGTTTTACTAATCTAAATGATGCATATAAATTTCATACAGATCGGATAATAACTTTTGTCGTTAGAGCATTCACAAGGTACAAAAAAAGTGAAACAAGGGCCATAACTCACAGCGTAATTAACGGAAATTGCTCAAATTCAATAGGCTTCTTCGTTTCACTAATTTAAATGATGCATATCAATTTCAAACAGATCGGATGATAACTGTTGTCATTAGAGCGTTCACAAGATTCAACAAAGTGAAACAAGGGTAATAACTCTTGATGTAATTGTCGCATATTTATTCCTTTGTAGGTAATTGGGGGCCTTTACAAGACAGTTCCATACAGATTAGATTATAAATTTTGTCTTTTGAGGGTTCACAAGGTTCTACAAACTGAAACAAGGGTCTCAATTCTGGAAGTAATCTACAGAAATTGTTGAAATTTGACAGGCTTTTTCATTTTACTAATTTAAATAATGCATATAAATTTCACAATAAACAGGCTAGGCAGAAATCAGATGATCACTTTTGTCATTCAAACATTCACAAGGTTCACAATCGCCATAACTCTAGAAATTATTAACGGAAATTGCTGAAATTCAATAGGCTTCTTCATTTCACTAATTTAAATGATGCATATCAATTTCAAACAGATCGGATGATAACTGTTGTCATTAGAGCGTTCACAAGGTGCAACAAAGTGAAACAAGGGCCATAACTTCAGACAAAATTAACGGAAGTTATTGAAATTAAATAGGCTTCTTCATCTCACTAATGCAAACAACATATATCAATTTCAAAACAATCAGATGATAAATGTAGTCTGTAGAGTGTTCACAAGAAATTGTGGACGATGGACAGACGCACGGACAGACGCACGGACAGACGGACGGACGGGGGTGACGGCAATATACGACCACATTTCCATTGATTTCAATTTTTATTCTTAATCTCAGGTCATACCATTTATCCTCTCAAACTAGTAAAAAATTGCCCCACTGCTTTATAAATAAATATGGAAGCAGTGGGGCAATACCGATCATGTTGAATGAAAATCACCAGCTTTTGGTACTATTTGAGAGATGGAAAGTAGCATAATTAGATAAGCATCACACTTAAAAATTCCCTGACTTTAAGGAGTGGGTTATGGTTCAAATTATGACACTAGTCCCATTTGTCCACATTAACAACTGTAAAATAATTGTGAATTTTGATAGCTGTCTTCATCATGTCCTAATAATAGATGAATATACTAGGTCTTTCAATACACAATTTGCATAGTCATATGGGAATTTTTTGTAGTCGGACATGACCCGTTTTCACAAAATTGGGGTAACAAGGTAAATGTTAGCATATATTGAAGCTGATCAGAAAGATGACTGCTTGAGTGGATAAGATTTTCCAGTGGTAAAGCACAAATACCACTCTGAGTACTGATTAAAACAAACAATATTTGTTTATTAACTGTTTCTATTAAGTCTACAAGATATATAATATACATCCATACAATCAATAATATTATTATAATTAATCAATTTATGCAATAATATAAACAAGCTGTTACATATAATTTACACTAACAAAGACATATAATCTTATTTAATCTTCAACAAAACAGTTTATTAAATTCATAAAACAACCCAACATCATATATTTTCACTTATAAATCATGAAGATAAGAAAATTGTCCAAAATTATTATTTAGTGGTAGTATTCAAGCAATATCAATTGCAGGATTTTTTTTTTTATTCAATGAATATGCCATAAAATTTTATCAATTAAAAACCACATTCCAAACTATTTTAATCCAAACCAATATGGTTGAAATAAATATACAAGTGAAACAACAAAATTGGTCTTCCATTAAAACAAAACCATTTGTTCGTAGTCTCCAAACTTTTTTGAAATGTAACCTTATAAAATATTGCATGGCAATAGAGTTTAATGTAAACAATAAATATCATTTTCATATTAAAAATGGAAAATACCAATGACTTCTAATAATAAGTATTAATATTTAAATAACAGAATAGATAATATACATATTATATGTATATTACCGACAGTCAAATTTACTGTATAATTCAATCCGAAAGAAAATTATATTTCCAATCTGAAAATAAATAAAATATATATATGTATATATATATTGCAGAATAGTTTTACAAAAACTTTTGAATATTATTTAAAATATCCATCTGAAAGACTTTCATAAATATCTGAAACCTTCAAGTAATTGACATGAAATAAATTGCAGATTGATCAATTCAACCATACCCCTTGACATTATCAGGCATACATCAAATAAGATACATGAGATGAATACACTGTAATAATCTTATTCATCTACCAACATGTAAATGTAGCTTTTATCATATTTGTAACCATTGTAAATGTTAAATTTCTAGCTTATATAATAAGCAGTATGCATTACATAATAATAATATAAAAGCAAATTTCTCCTTTTTATTTCTTTAACTCTTTTATCATAAAAAGTTATGTTAAGTTTTTAAATATAATATCATACTAGATATATTTCATTACAAATCAAAAGCAACTTTTTTTTTTAAAAAGATGCATTATATAAGATTGAGATAAAAGAGCTGGCCATTCTTTCTATAATAATTTAAAAATAGATAAGATAATGATGAAAAATGAATATATTGAAAATTTCAGTCAAATTATATTATTCTGAGCTAAGTAATGCATGGTTGAAGTTTTGACAGGAAATAGCGTAAATAGTCTTGAATGTCAACTACCATTGCTACAATAAGTCTCGATTTTCCATTTCAATGAAGATATGGCAGACATAGTCTAATGCACTTAACATCTCAGCCATCTGATGTACTAATAGAGAGTTGATTATGGGCTTGCCATGTAAATAAATAATAATTCATATAACATTTGAAGCCAGAAAAAACCCCGCAATATGCAGATATAGCTCTTAAATAATGCATCTTTAAACTAGATAATAATGTATTTAATCAAAACATTTGATATTAAATATGGATAAATATTAGAACTATTTCACCCATTTTGAGACCAAATTTTTAATCATTTATTTAGAAATCAGATCTTTCTTGTTTTTAGATTCCTGCATGTGCACACTAAGTTAAACACATTGTTTTCCCTCCAAAACCTATAATCTGCCATTATTTAATTACGTTCTATCTCTAAACGTTAAATAATTACAAACTATACCATATAAATATCAATAGCTGTTACTGGCTCTTTGCATAATGAATGCATAATGAATGCATATTTCACAAAGTTTAAACACTCAATTAATAAAGAGTTTTGAAACAAGAGACATATTAGAAGCATAGCTTTCAGATAATTAATAATGCAATGAAATATAGGTAGAGAAAATTCTTACATCAATAATTTATAACTACAATAAAATTATCTTGACTTCTATTCCAAAACTAGTGAAGTATATTTTTTATAGTAAGAATGTGATTTTGTAAATTTCACATACCTACATTTTAGGACAGTTAATATACTAAACTATACAAAACTGTTATCGGTATGTTCATCAATATTGTCTAAAATTTAAAAAAAAAAACTGTTGCAATATCCCACCCTAGTTCACGCAACACATTTTTACAAACGATAGTCTACATGATCAACTGAAGGGTAAAACTGAAGTAGTGCAAATATAATTAGATGTATTAATATAACAAAGCTAATTACACATGTATAGTTACATATGAACTATTCACAATAATATATGAACAATCATAAAAAGAAAAAAAAAACATATATTAATACAGATAATGTAATAAAAAGTGAAAATTATACAATAATTATTAAAAGTGCTTATAATAAACAGAAAAAAATAAAAATGAAAGAAAAAATGAATCTTGTGCCATATAGAGTCTTCAACATTTTAATTCTGAACCAATACTAACAAAGTAAAACATGAAACACCTCAATGCTGTTTAGAGACTTGACCATTAAAAATTCATTCCATCTAAGCCTTTGAACCGTTACTCCAAATTTTGCTCTAATGGATGGAAAATAGGGTGGGGTCAGTAGTTAGGGTTTGTTTTTTTAATTTCTTTTTTATTATTAAATTAGATCGGACATATTGTGTGTGAAAATCCACATCGGTATCTGTCTTGAACATGAAACACAAATAGATTGGTTAATGGAGTTCTTGGATAATTGTTTAAAATTTATCGCAGGCTAGATTATGATTTAAATATTCTCTCTGGGGGCAAATGAACGCATTTTGATCATTCAATGCTAAAAAAACCCTACCATACGGAGGCTGTTTTGTTCAAGGGAAAGAACGTGCAGTGAAAAATTTAAAAATCATATTGTGCCATCGTAAGAGATTTAACTTATCTTGTTTTAAATACCAATCGAACAGATCCTATTCGTCTGTTTGAAATACATGTGCCTTGTTTTTGTCCAAGTGCGTGCCTTTATTTATTAAAACGAAAGTTGTGAGAGTTACAGCTTTTCAGAATGTACAGGGGTAAATTTATACGAAACCTGTAGCCTGTATTTTCACGTCAGTTAGCAATCTTGCTTGCGTCAACAGTATGGGAGTTTTTAATAATCGTACATTGTACCAAGACCATTTCCAATCGGTAAACGCAGACTCAAAGATGACATTTATATTCATTTATAACAACAAAAAATATATAGATATTTTCATGAATCCGGTAGGCTTAGAGTATTCTGAACGGTCGGTTGGAGAATATTTTTTTTTAAAGAGTCAACAGGTTTTGTAATGGGTCGGGAGTGTGACCGGAAACAGAACATTTTTTTTTTTGGAGGGGGGGGGGGGGGGGGGGGCTTACTGACTAAGGTATTTCAGGTTCAAATGTTTTGTCTTTTAATGCCAAGAGAATAAAAAGTGACCCATTTGCTATACAATAGTAAAGCTTAAATGAGATTTATTAAAATAATATGCCATTTTATTTGCGAGTTTGTCTATTACTCTGTAATTCTTCCATCATAAGTTTTTGAGCTAACTGCCTATCTTGTTCTTCTTGATGCTGTTTATATATTAACTCATCACCTCTTTCAAACTGAGCTTCTAAAGCTCTATGTAAAGTTGTTGTCTACAAAAAACAAAACAGTTTTAATTCTAGTTTTCAATTCAAGCTATATTATTTCTGACAGTTCAAAATGGTCACATAGGATAATTTATTTCTAGTCCATCTAACATAGTCATTCCTGTAGGTATGTATATACAAGTATCAACTTTTTTGTTTGTCCAAATATTGCTTACTAATCACCAGCAACCCCTGGTGAGTGTTATCAATTTATAAATGTAAATGATTTGTGGCTATATTGGTTAAATATAATCATTAGTGGTATATACCTGTTGTCTATGAGTAGATACTGATGTAGGTATAAGATTTAGATTGCAAGGAGCTTCCATTCTACTTATATCTGGCTGTTCTACAGGATCAGGTCTTTTACCCGTTTTCTGAGAAATAAAATATGTGCATGAATAATTATAATAGACAACATAAATACTTGTATATAGATGTATGCCATTAAAGACATAGTTTAAAGGAGCTAAATCGTCAATATTTGGGACCTAGAAATTGACACAAATCGGTCGTAACGCATATAATAATGTAATATGAATGTATATAAACTGATTTACATTCAATTGTTTCCGTTTTTCCTCTAATTTCAAATCAGTTCAGTTATGTTCTGCAAAATATGTCAGAAGTCTCAATCAAATGGCAATATCTAGCGTTGGGTTATTCCAGTCTACACCGATAGTATTTATTGCGCATGCTCTCCAGATGAGAATATGCCGTCACCGTTTGACATGACTCGTGGAATATGTCTAGCCTCGTTCTTCTAGTCCCTTGTTACAAATGACGCTGAAACGCATTATGGTACACGATTCGTGTACCAATGGTAAAATGTTTATTTTGTCTTCAATATTGAATATCAGAAGCCCATCTTTTCCCAGTAAGACCACAATATCAATGTTGATTTAAATTGACAAATAATTTGTGTTTTCAATGTCGAAGACTTTGGATGATATTGAGTTAGAGACTTAGCTACTTTAAACTAAAGAAAACAAGGAAAACATTAATGGAACTCAAATCTTTGTATTAGGGCAAAGAATGCAGGGTTGCAGGGACAGCTCTAAAGTTCCACTACAAAAGATAAAGCAGAAGTTGCTTTGTTTATTAATTGGCTTTGCCACTGAACATCAAATTTTGACAAACAAGTCAAAATATAAAATTGAACATAAACAGATATTAGACAAACTTTTATATTAAATCTTACCATAGAAATCTTTAGTTCTATTGCCTGAAGTTCGTATGCTAATCTTTCATCTGCTGTACTTGCACCAGTAGCATTCTGTTCTAATCGATTTAATTCTTGACGTATTTGATTGTTTCCATACGGTGCAGTAGTGCTAAAAAACAATATTATAATAGTTATGCTTCCGAGAAATATTACTAGCCTCGTTTGTCACACAATTAGTTTTTCTGCAACATTCTACTTTGAGCTACTTAATAGTTGACAATATATTTTTGCAAATTGTGACTTGATGTAGTCGCGATTGTCATTATACACTTTTACTTTAACATATTTAGAGCTCTGGTTTATCCTGATTGATTTGTTATACTGTAATGGATTGGTTGTTAACATGATTGTTAGCCAGTCATAAATTGCAACAGGAATCATCGGTCTGTCCAGCAGTGTGTCTCATGCAACCACACTAATTTTGAGACAAACATATATATTGCATTTTATTTTACTATAGTTATGTGTTGAGAATTTTGCCTCAACAGTGGCATTTCCCCTACTCTTTGTTGACTTCCAACTGTCAAGGGTTCTTTTATATGGACACTGAAGTATGCATGGGTGGTTCTCAGTTTTTGTCCCATCCTAACAACTACATGTACTAGGTACATGTACACATTCCTTGTCAGCCAGGCAAGTGACAAGTGATGGTTCCATTTGGCCAATGCCAGGATTTAAATCCAGGACACTGTAGAAAGATAGGTTGCCATGCAATAAAATATGTCCACAGCAGCTAAAACGTCCCAGCGGTCAACAAGGGCTGTCGTATATTTATACTTTTGTAGGAAACTGGGGGCATTTACAAGACAATTTCATACAGATCCGATTATAATTTTCATCGTTTAAGGGTTCAAAAAGTTATATACATTTGTAAATAGTCCAGTTATCTAGCTGAAAAAAGGGCCCAATCCAAAACAAACTGCAACAGAATTTCTTTTGGTGGTATGCATTTCAGTAAGATGCCCTGCACATCATACTAAAAATGTTCCAAAATGTTTTTAGTGGAAAGGGGTCATAAAATGCTAATTAAGTATTACTTATACAAAAAAAATCCAGACTAGTGTCCCGACCGCTTGACTACCAGAGTCTCACTACTACTTGTAATCAACTGACAAAGTACATTAGAGAAAGACCTCCTACATTTGCTCAATGTAAACAGAACAAATATACAAAACTATTTATCAAGGACTTTTTTAAAACTATAAACCCTGAGTTCTAATTCTCCAATGTGCTGGACATTATGAACATTTAATAAGCGCTTGAAAACATCATTCAGATGTAATGAAACTCTATAGAAGTTAAAACATAAAAATAATAATGTACGTACTGTCGATGCCATAAAGTATGTGGTTCTGAAGACCTAGTTTTAGGTCTTGGTACCAATACTTCAGTGGGTTCTCCCGGTAATTGATATCGACTAGGAGCAGGTGCACTCGCTGGATATGGGCGCTGCATTGGAGTTACTGCTGTAACAGGTGTCATCTTTGTTATTGCCTAAAAATAAACAAGGTATCTGAAATATTCTATGTACAATTTATCTTTCTGTACTTGAATTCAAATTATTTAATAGATGTGGTTACTTTAGTAATATTGAGAGAAATGAAGCAGAATTAACAAAGGTGAAATGATATCTGGATATGTTTACTGAATCAAGTGGAATTGTGAATTAGCATTCAATGACACTTCAGAATTTGTAATACATTTTAAACAGCCCCAGTTGGACAACAGATAATTCACATCTTATCTAAATCTGTGTATTATTTCATATATACCTCATCGGCTGTTACAATTACAGGATCACTATTCTTCATCTTTGATCTAGCCACTCGAGATATTGGACCAAATCTTGATACAATTGGTGGATCAAAAGGAATAAACTCATCTATATCATTACCAGAGAACCTAAACATAAAGTAAATTAGCTTATAAATAATTCTTCTTGTGTTCAAGTAATTTACCTTAAATAATAGTTTAATACAGTGTGGTGTAAAAATATAAAATACACCGATACACAGTGATGAGATTTCGCACCGTATATTCCGGACATGTCCGACGCTATTTTCCATATGTCCTAAATTGTCCGACCAGGAATATGCCTAATCGGACATCAAGACATGGTGAATAATATTCAAAATTCCAAAATTAATATAGTGTACAACTACCACTGATCAGAAGTCATTGCTTCTCCTTTGTCGGACTATATATCAATCCAATAAGTGTGATTATAAACTTAATCTAGGTGATTAACACGTGATTTCTCTATTGTCTGACGTTTCAATCTCGTTGATGTCGGCCGACAACACGTAGGAATTAGTCATATATGTTACATATCCTAATAGTATATAACACCACAAATCAATATACATTGTATCCGATAACTTGTCTGTGATATTTCTTTGGTGGAAGCCGAAGTTAAATAAAGCTATTTCACACACACGCATGGTGGTTATAGTACAATGACTGAAATGAAAGTAGAAATCTCGCGAGACACGTGAAATTAAAACATGTAAACGTGCCGAATCTCATGCGTCTGAAGTCGTAGAAGAGATTCTATTTTGATGGCATATTAACGGATTTATGATCATACTTTGAATGAGGTTTATGTTTTCAAATAAATAAACATGCTAAGAAATGTTGACGAATATTTCAATTGGAATAATTGAAGTAGTTAATTGTTTTAGATAATAACGCGTGCTAGAGTCGAATGCGATTATTAAGCAGTTGGTGTCACTCGCTCGTTGTGGTAGAGCAACGTTTACTGCCAAATAAATTTCGGGATGTCATTATTTTACCTTCCGTATATAAATTGAAACAGAGTTAAGACAAAGGCCGGACTTCTGCTAAAAAATGTATCGACTTATGACTAGTGATGATATCAAGTATCGATGCATTGCTGATGTTCCGTTTTATTTTGAATTATATAAAACACGCAGAAAAACGTATTTATAAGGTGTTTTTTTTATTCTAGTGGACGAACTTGTGAACTCCTCGGAGTCCTCGAACACATAAAGCTAATTATTAGTATTTTTTGCCGATGCATCGATAATACAAAAAATTACCGAGATTCGAATCGGCGTCAGCTGCATCGATGATGCATCGATTCGGCTGACGCCGATTCGAATCTTGGTGCTTTTTTGTATTATCGATGCATCGGCAAAAAATACTAATAATTAGCTTTATATGTCCGAGGAGTTCACAAGTTCGTCCACTAGAATAAAAAAACCACCTTTTAAATACGTTTTTCTGTGTGTTTTATATAATTTAAAATAAAACAATAACGGAACAATTCAATGAATCCCGCACGAATTATTAGGCTTGACCTGTTTACCCTACGCTCCCGTTATGTTTGTCTCCATTTTCCAGTGACTACAAAGACTGCGTTTGCTGGTTACGTCCCCTGGCTATCATGTCCTTTAACCCCAAGGTCAATTTCACGGTTCATTTAAATGACCAAACGAACTGTCAGAAGGATAATATTTCGCGGCCGGTTCTTAACGCTAGTTTTAAAACGATTCAGTCTTATTTTCTGCCACGGGCAATAGAGAATACACTTCATAAACCCCTATAGACAGGCTTTGATATGATCAGTATAAATAATGCAAACGCTGTCTCTTGTAATCACCTCACCCCTCACGCCTTCACAACAAATTTGAACAATGGCTAACGAGTGTCAATTGAAGTGAATCGGACGATATTAATGCCATAATAAATAACAGAGAGAGAGAGAAATGGGGTTTAACGTCCACTCGACACAAACTAGGTCATTTCGGAACTAACATATGGTTTAATTTTATTTCAATAATTCGCTTGCGCGTAGGGGTCTTTAGCAGTGGGAGGAAACCGGAGGACCTGGAGAAAACCCACGAAGTTCGACAGGCGACCCTACTCCTTGTCACGTACAACCGGGGATTCGAAACCACGCCAGTCGACTCAATGAGAGATTTTATGATACAGCGCGCGCACGCTAACCATTCAGCCATCCCCCCCCCCCCCCCATAATAAATAACAGAAGAATATTGTGGAAATAAATTTATTCAAATAAATCGACATTTCTATAGTAGGCCTAATGATAATGTTAGGGAAATTCATGTTTCTATCCGAAATACAAATGTTATTTCTGTAATTTTTGATTAACAAAAAGCCGGCAAAAAATTTCCCGATGCATCGATCCGAGAATCGATGTTTGCGTCCGATGCATCGATGCGTAAAATTTTACTTGATATCAGCACTACTTATGACCCGAAAAATACGGTAATTATGGAGGAATTTGAAACAGGTACGGATTGGCAGTAGTCAGCACGCATTCATTCTATGGTATTACGATGTCACATAATTTTGTAGGAATATTATTGACATAAATTTGAATACCGCAGGGGAATTAAATATGAAAAATAACGAGGTGCACCTATTTTCTTTATTATGTATGAATTTGAATATTTTGTTGAAACGTGATTCTTAATTGTGGTTAGAAAACGCCTGCTTAAATAACGATTAGGAGATAAACACCGACTGTTTAGAATTTAGAGGACTGTTATTGTCCATAGCGATCTCGGCCTCTAATGATTTAAGCGGTATCAAATGGACAATAACAGTCCGATAAATTCTAAACAGGTGTTTATCGATATTGTAGCCCAAAATATTTAACATTTTTCTTGGAATTTTTTCTTTCGAGATAGTTGACAGTCGTTTTTTGGTTTTAATGACGTAAATACCAAGGAAAACAATTTTGACGTAATGAAAATATCCGTGACGTAATAAGATAAACACTCATTGTGTCTGTTTGGAAAGGGAGGTCACTCTGCTATAATTTTAAAGATGGAAACAGAAATCGTAAGTGTATTTTATGTACTTTTTAAATGATTTTGAACTCCAGCAGTGACTAGGTTCGAAATAAATTGCATATCATGTTTGATAAATGTCCATACACTCGTGTGACCGTGTAGATATATGCTGTGTAGCGTACGCATGTGGTTGCTATGCTTGATTACGTTGTCATTTCGACGCTGTGAATGTGATGTTTTTTCTTCGCAAAAAACCCTGGCCTGTGTATCTGTATGAAAAGTAGTCTTTGTCCTATTCATATCAGTATCAGCCTGACTTGTATATTATTAAAAATATATTACGGTCCATACGGTGTTCAATAAATTGTAGTATTTTTATTCACTTGTTGAAAATCTTCGATTTTGACCAGTCTGATTATGATAGAATGACCATAGCAACCATTATTGTCAGACCATCCTTGAAATTAAATTTACTTATTATCTTTCAAATACACTCACTAACTTTTTTGTGTTTTTCAGGTGTGTGTTTCAATAAGCCAATGGTTGAATTTCATTTTTGATGACATACAAGAAAAAATTCATGAAGATTTCTTAGAATAATGTTTTGAGGAGTAGCACCCAGAAAATATTCATTCGCAGTGAGTGGCCCAGGAAATTTAGAGGACTGTTATACTCATTCGACGCCACTTTTCGACCAATCAGAATCCAAGAAATTTCCATTTTGGGCTACAATAAGAGTTATGCCCCTTTATTTTCGGGAAAAAATGTCGGACAAATTTTTTTTGGAAATCCCATCACTGCCCTTAAATGTGTTAAGAAATCAAATAATTTCACAAAAATTGCATTTGAAATATATATGTAAAATACATTTAAAGTTTGATTATTTTAGAACATATATTAAAAATTAAATAAATATACAATAATATACCTTCTATATTCTTCTTGCTTTGCTCTATGGAACCAGTCAAATAAATTAGTTCCACTATATTCACATTTCTTCTCCTCCTATAAATAATATTTACTATTATAATTTATAGAAGATTTTGCAATAAATTAAATTGAAGACAGTATTATTTTCATAAGGTAGATCATCAAGATAATAATATGTTTTTCTTCCAGACAATGACCCCTTGAAATTTGATGAGGAGTAGGCAGAAATGCTGCTACCTAGGCAAAATTTCCCTCCTGCCCCCTTTATGGCATAAATGCCTCTTCACTAGCCTGACTGGTGCGGAAAAGAGGGTGTTGAACCCCATTTCATTTCAAATTAACTTGCAAAATGCATATAGTGGCGCTTGAAAAAGTCACACAATCTTCCTTCTTAAACTTTGTTAATGTTGAAATGATAGGAGATAAACACTTCCTGTTACGTATTTGGAGGGGGTTTATTGTCCATTTAACCATGCTTGAATCATTAGAACATGAGACGCGATAGCGTCGAGTTGTTCTAATGGATAATTCAAGCATGGTTAAATGGACAATAAACCTCCGATAAATACGAAACAGGAACGTGTTTATAGATATTGTAGCTCAAATATTTGGGGATTTTCTTCGGAACTATTTAGGAAACATTTTTACACTCATTTTAAAACGTCATTATTTGGCCATCTGCATGCGTTCATTTTTCAAAATATTCTCAATAGATTTAGACCATCCTTGCTTTCCTGCAAATTTAAAATGCTTGAGTCTTGAGTTGCTGGTAAATGAATTATAAAAGAAAATGTTATTCATATATTGACAAAAAAAATATTTTTAACTTTTGAAAATTTTTAAAAGAATAGGAAATTAGTATTATTGCGGTATTTAGAGATGAGTGTCAGCATGATTGAAATAATTCTGGCCTGCTATCCGAGACTAAATTTAAAAGAGGAGTAACTCTTGGCAACAAAGATGACTTCACTTCGGGAGTTTCATGTAAGTTTTCAGCCTTTATTATTTTATTTTGCAGACTGATCTCACAATGTTGTAGTTAGTTCTTGTTCACACAATTGCAGTTCATACTTACATCCTCAAAAATACCATATAAATTTATGACAGTGATGTCTAGCCTAAGATGCTAGTAGTTGCTATGTAGTATACTGTTCTGACGTGTTGTCAATGATTAGGCCTATATTTCAGCTGCTATTTCCAAGTGATTTCTTGTGACTAATGACTTATTAATAGGTAGATCATGCTAGTCAAGACTTTGATCAAAGCATGATTTAAAAAAAATTCCACCTGATTAAGTAAAAATTGGTGAGTGAAGCTAGCCTAACATAAACAAAAAAGAAAACAAATTTGTCCATATTGTCATAAAAGATGATGTGATAGTCACGTGTGAAGAATTTCTTGAAAATATTTGCAAATAAAGATTTGAGTTGAGGAAGATCATTGAGCACAAAAATGAAAAAAAGTACACTGTTATATTTATACGCAGTAATTCGCCTTGATAATTGAGAGAGGGTTTAATATTCATTCGACCAAACTTTTCGACCAATCAGAATCGAGGCAATTTCTAATTTGTGCTATAATTGTGCAGTAAATCGCCTTGATAATTGAGAAGAGGTTTATTGCTCATTTGACCACACTTTTCGACCAATCAGAATCGAGGGAATTTCTAATTTGTGCTACAACTTGTGTTAACTGCTGTTGTCAAGTTGCGGTCTGATTCCGGTCACAAATAAACTATCCACAAGAAGAGAAGACGAGTCCTACCCATTCTTGCCTCTAAATAAAACTTACTTGTCTATCATGTTTCATTGCCTGGCTTGACCAATCAAAGCTTGACCATGGATCATAGTAACTCTCTCCATCAGCTTCTAAATCACCATCTAAAAAAACAAACCAAAAACCCAATTCAACCAATTGAAAGATTCTTTCAGAGGAATTTTCGAATAATTTTTACTTAAATCAAATGTAAGTAAATTAGTAATTAGTAACTGTACAAACCTGAAGAAGCACTACTGGTAGGTTGACTACTTTCTTCGGATTTAGACCATCCTGGAATTGGTATCTCTGGTAGCATATTTTGTACTGTAATATCCTGTAAAGTTCTGCAAATTGTCACAACCGGCTCACTCTTTAGTGAATTGTGAACTTCCAAAACGGGATTTACAGAAATGGGTGTTGTCCATGAAAATTCTCTTGGATCAGGTGCATCTTGCGGATTGCGACTTAGTTCTTTCTTCAAAATGGTGTAAGCTTTCTCTGTTTGGGTTAAACCATTTGAGACATTTGGACACTGGCTAGATCCGAAGGTACCAGAATTGGCTCCTCTGGAGAAGAAATGCTGTGGAATTCTTTCCCTTTTTTGTTTCATCTCCAAGTTATTTTGTGGTGAAGTATGACGAGAGGTAGCAATTTCTGTGGATTCTTGGTTAATTGGAGTCAGTTGGATATTACTGTGGATCTGTGAGAGTATCTCCTTACGACGGCACTTCAAGTCTTGTAGCGAATTATCCTAATAACGAGAAGAAATTACAGAACATTCATTAGAAGATGTTTTTGAGAAATTAAATAATTCTTCAAGCTTGGTGGGTCAGGTCCTCCTATACCTCCCAATTTACAGTATTTTCGTAACCTATGAGACAAGTAAAAGTTTTGAAGATATAGCCAAAGAAAGTTTACACATAAATGAATATAAGAAAAATAAAGGTTGACAGCAAACAGTCATAATACAGGATCAATTTTGAATGTACATTTGTTTTAGTCTGGACAGATATAAAAGGGCAGGTTATATGTGTAATCGTAAGTCAGATTTAACTTATAAATCTAAATTTGTAAATTCTTGGCACTGACTGATACAATTAATAATAGATTTTTGTTTTAATTGTTAAAACTGACTTTTGAAACACAAAACATATATACATTGTTTTCACCACTCTTGGAAACTCATCATCCCTTGCTCAACACATTAATTCTGGATGTTTGATAGAAAAAAAGGAATCTTCCTGTTGACTTTTGTGGTTGATTTACAATAAATAAGTTTGTTCTAATTGAAAACCGTAAGAGACAACAATAGATGCTTTTAATTTAATAAAGAGTCAGTATTTTCCAGTATCTAGTATCTCCAATGAAAGTCAGTAGCAAAACTAACACTTTCACCATCAAACCTCCTGAATCAAAATGTCAGCTAGAGACAATTTATTTCCCACTCCTTGTTCAAGCATTTTCAATAGCCTAGCATAATAGTAGTAAAATCACATCTATCAGGTAATTTAAGAGGCAAAAGTTATAAGTTTCTTGATCAAAGAACCAATTTTTAATTTAGTTTTGTTGAAAACCTTGAGAAAGTTGTTCACATGCTAGACTAGTAAAAATGCTGAAAAGATAAGCATTTTGATATTACTTTTGCAGTGGAGTATTCTAAATCAATCTTTTTTTCATACAATACATAGACCAAATTTATCTTAAATTTTTAAGAAATCAAAATGCTTAACTGATGGAGCTTTACTACTTCATAAATCATAACTAAATTATCTGTTTTACAAATTATGTTGATGACAAATCATACTAGTACACAACAATACCTTTCCGATCATACTTTTAGCCGCCGGGCTTCAACATATTTTTGAGATCCTGGGCTGCCATGGCAGCAAACCTTGTCGAAACTGAAACATTCTAGATACCACCTTTTATAAACTTGGCGCAGACCTGTGCTATCCCATTCTCATAATTCAGTCAGCACAGATTTTTACTCCAAATTACAGATTTCTCAACGTTTATAATTTTTTTTTTGATTATGTCAACTAATTTGTTTTTAACATATCAAAGTATACGACCAGAACAAATTTTTACTTACACGTACTGTATTTGGCAACAAGAGAACACAGGTCAATCGAAACATTTATCCCCATTAAATTGTTTTTGTTTAAATTAGAGCAGAAACCTGACTATGCGTTTAATAATTCAGCTTTCATACAGCATTCACTCAGTATCTCTGAATATCACACACACTATTCTAGCTTTAATATAAAGTAGGACAATAGCAACTGATGAAGGGACATTGTATTGAGCAATGCTATAATGGTGATAGGAAATGTGTACAAAATGTTTGAGATTCTCATTCTTTATACAACTTTTGCATCAGTAAAGTATCAGAATCTGACAATGGAATAGGCTGCAGGTAAGGCCTTTAGAAGTTTGGCCCTAGTTTCATCAGCATGCTACACATTGTACTTCAATGTCTGTTTTAATGGCAGTAAGTTACATTAAACACTAAGGAAACAGTGTTATTTTTGTATGTTTCCTTAGTAACACAATATATTTTCAATATGTATTGATGTAATTGTAATAGTCAGTCACAACAGTTTCGATATTCTCTTGTGTGAAATTCATGTTTAAAAAGCAAAATATATCTTCTGTCAAAATACAATACTGCAAATGTGTTAGTGTAGGGCTAGGAATGAATTCAAAATTCAGAAAAGACCACTTGAAATGCTATTAGATTGGCCAGTCGACTACAGGCATACAATAAGACACAGGATTTATCCATTGATAGCGTAGTTTTATGTGTTGTTTTATCGACCGAAACACTTCCGGAAGTATGTTCTAGTCTAGTAATATGTATGTAGGTGACCTATGGATAAAACTACTGCTAAATAAGTTTTAAAATTAAGAGGAACAGTAAATAACTAAAAGGCTTTTCCGTTAAAATTTAGTAATTGGAATTGGATCTACATGTATACATTTTCATGGGTAGGCATCTGAACAGTTAATGGATTTGATAATGGTAATAGGGCAGCTTTCATGATATAAGCTTATGATTACAAAGTCTCTGAACAGGTGTATTCATTTTATAAAGAAGAATTTGTCATCATTCAAGATCATTATTACATGTAGGACAGTCTCTGGACGTCAGTCGAGTGTTAAGATTCTGTCATTATTTTCCCTAAGTTTTGAGTCAGAGACTGAAGCTTTCTTGTCATCCTACTAACTTGTTTTTTGGATAGAATTTGTAATTGTCAAAAGTTATCGGCAAATCCAACCCTTATTAATAAAGGCAAAATTGATGAACTGGGCAGTATGGAAGGCAATGCAAATAGTATAGATGCCTTAATAATTTAGCCTCCCCTCCCCTACTCCCCAAAAATATGTCTTTAAAAATATTATGGAAAATTACTTGTGACAGATTCATTTCATTATGTTACATATCAATAGATCATTGATTTATAGAGGGTTTTACGTTAACATCATAATTTTATGAATATTTCCTATCCGTTAAAATATTAGCTAAATACAAAAATAGAAGGGCCACCAGTGACCAATCAATGTTTTGCACTAGGCCCCATCAATGTAAAATTTGAAAGCAGCCTTGTTGATTAAGAAACCGATTTGCTCAATGTAATCTGAAAGGCTACAGAGTATGAAAAGTCAATATGTAAGTGTTGGACCTATTCAAAACTTTAACCAAAACATCCAAAACGTGACAAGGGTTTTTATCAAAATGATTTTATTACTAGTGGGCGTCTATAGTATATGTACAGTCTTATTTATGGACATATTTAAATATTAAGAAACTATATTTGGTAATAATATATGATAAAAAATATATTCCTAGAGTAAACATGAATATATGTACAGAAATTTTAAAATAGAGCATGACTAAAAAATACTCATGATTAATACAGAAATTCTAATCTTTACTAAAATCATCAATGAAAAACAATTATACTTTTAAGGCACCCCAAATTTCTTTCTTCATTAAATTGGGTATTTAATAATGGTATGAAATTAATCAATTAATAAGCACTATAAGTGTTTTGTTTTTTTATACAGTAGCACTAGGTCATCAAATTAAAACCATTTTGAAAAAGAGTATTAGATTCTACATATATCAATATTGAAATTTCAAAGTCAACACAAAAATTCTAACTTTTCTCAATTCTCACAGAGTTGTACATTTTTATTTCCCATTTTAAGGAAAAATTACACAGTATGAAATTTTCATTACCAATGATTATCTTAATATTACATTTATTACTTTTTAATCTAACAAAAATCTATGTTAAAATTGAATCATGTCTATTTTGAATTTTGTTCATCTGACAAATTAATATCTTTTAAGTGTGTTTTTCTTAATCCTTGTTTTGGTTTTTTTTGTGTGTTTTTGACCCATCCAAGCCATAATGTAAAGAACTGAAATTCATTTTAAAAGCATTACTGAAGAAAAACTAATTATTTTACTATGTTAAAACCCAAAGGAATGGTGTTTAATTACTGCATAGAAATATAAACAAATGAGTGCAGTCTAATGAGAACACATCCATTGCTTCACCACCTGAAAAAAGTACACAACCTGAAAAGTTTTGCTCAATTCTATTTGCTCTATTCCTTCTTAACTGTGAGTATCCCTTTTAAATTATATGTTATAACACCTGTGATGTCTTTGACAAACAAAACTTCTGTTTGCCAAAGAAAATTGTAACATTTCACTGGCATCTATAACAAGACACCTTTTGCATTTAAATATAGTTCAGTCAAAAAGATGGAAAGTAGTTTGATGAGAGTAGGTGTTTGTTTTTCTTTCCGTCAATTTTTATACCAGATGGGTCAAAAACCATATTTATACCTTAATTATGCACATGTCTTCCACCTGTAACATGTAGGTTATTGTATGTGAACATGACACTATTCAATTTATGATACTTATCTTAAACCCAATAATGAATGCAATAGCAAAAGATAATGTAAGCTTATACATGTATATTGATAAATAAAATCTTATTTACAAATATACAGCAGTAATATATAAATCAGATAAAAACAAATGCTACAACTAGAAAGCAAAATGAATATGGTTGTTTTTTTTTTTATTTTATCACAGATAAATATAATTAGAGCAAGAATGTTCTGAAAAAAAATAAAATTTATAATCGAACAAAAGCTTCAAATCAGTTAAATTCTTTAAAAAAAATATTAGAAGGAAGAAAGACCTTCATATACACACATACATGTATTTGATAAAAATGAGTTTGTTATGTATTAGATAACAATTTGGTTTGTCAATTCCATTTTGCTTTCTTCTGGCTAGTATAGTTTTAATTTTCAATAATATATCTCTTCTAATGAGCAACACTATCGTTATCTATTTTAGTTTCTCTTAAAGAATCGGTAACACTTTCCATAATTTCATTACTCTTATCTATCACTGTTTTATTTGTAACAGTATCATCATATTCACATAATTCAGTGAATGTGACCTCATTGTTATTGAGTTCATATTCTGTGTCAACTACATTTGTAGAAGGAGATAGCGTATGAATAATGCTAGGGTCAGATATATAAATAATAGAAGTTCCGTTAGATGATGGTAGAATGTTCGGCTGTGCCGCAATGTGATAACACGTCGGTAAGGGTGTATACACAATGCAGTTTCCAAAGTTCTGAAAGAAATATATGCACATGTTTACATATTTAAAATTGCCACAAGTCGCTCGTTTTATTCATGTTTGCCAGCCTGTGAAAATTCATGTTTGCTTGATCTTTTGTATACCTAAATTCCAGGAATTGTCATTTGAAATTTTACAAATTTATTGAATGAATAATTAAATCAACATAGAATTTTCCCAGTCTGAAAAACACAGAAATGTACATTACATATGTAATACTACCACATTTCAAAATGTGGCATGACAAATTTTTGACCTCTTACTCAATCGAACTCACACTGTCAAATCAACTCAAACTTACAAATTATTTCAGCACACCCAATTCGTATTCACACATAATTCTTATTCATACATAATCTTTATTTACATACAAGTACTTTCATAACTCATAACCTAAGAATAGTTTCTAATAGTTTTTATATATATATATATACATGTAAATGTCATGCTATCAAATAGACTGAGGCCTATTTTGAAAACCCCCAAAAACATAAGTATTTGTTTTTGCATCACAACATTCAAAAACATGTGATTGGCAGTTAATATACACTTATAGAGTATAAGAGTCAACCTAGATATTCATATGAAAACTTAATTTTACTTTTGATAAACCTTAGTTTTAAGGTAATAGATTTTCTTTTAAGTTGTGGAATTTAGTTTTGTTTTTTAAAGGAAGAAAATCTAGGTTCATTCTCATTACATGATATGAAATATTTAAGTTTATACAATATATATTCTCTGTTTTTAACATTCTTAGGAACACTTTCAATCAAATAACAGCAGTGCATAAACTTTTTTTTAGACTATTTTCAATTAGCACATAGAACTTATGACATTTTAAAAATGATTTAAACTTTTCTTTAAATCCATGCTTAGAAAGTATTCATATTTAAAAACAATATTAGAAAAAAGTTTGTGCACCACTGCAAAACAACACCCAACTGTGTAAATATAATGATATTTTATTTATCAAATTTATTTGTCTTTCATACTACAGTGTCGATCTTAACCCTGAAAAATACCTACCTAGAGAGATAAACTGACAAGATATATATGTTCTTACCTGACTTGTAAACTGTTCTTGTATAGTAGGTGGTTGTACAGGATCAATGGTTACAGGCTGTGGAGCTGGTGGCAGTTGATAACTGTATTTATCCCGATAAAAACTAGATGCCGGGTTTAACATCCTATTTGAGTTATCTGGGCATGGGAAAGGTGATTGCTGATGAACCCAAGGTTCTGGATATGTTGGGCAAGGTGTTTGTCCATCACACATATAGCCATGGTAAATATGAGAGCATGCAGACGACTGTTGATCAGGGTTATATTGCATTGCTGGAGGGTAAGATGGTGTTGGATATCTAGCTGCTGCACCTGTAGGTGTTGGTCGTGCATTACTTAAATTATAAGGCTGATTAACCACATGTGGAACAGGGTGGAGATTTGGTGGTGGCATGGGAGGAACATGATGGAAGGATGGTGTTTGATTTACAGAAGCATGAGGGGTTGGAGTGTGACCTACATGAGCATGAGGAATCATGGGGATCATAGGCTGATTCACACCAACTTGTGGAAGTAATGGCTGACTCATTCTATTTTGAGGAATCAGGGGCTGACCTATACGATTTTGATGAATTAGAGGCTGACTCATAGCAGATTGGGGAACAATTGGCTGACCCATCTGAGAAGGAATAACTGATGGTTGGCTTATTGAAGCATGAGAAATTGGATGTTGTTCACCAGTTGTAGAGTAATAAACCACTGCAAAATAAAAGAAATAAATGAATTACTGTCAAATCATGTCAGAAATTATTGTTAAATGTGACTTTGGGATGCTAAATTGTTTGTTAAGAAAGTACCAACTTATTTGATAGCAATCTGGTGGTACAGAATTGAGTCCTGTAACAGTTCTGCCAGAGTCGAAGTGGTACAAACAGAATTGTGACATAATCAAGCATTTTAGCTAGTTGAGATGGCATCCTAATCGGCGGGTGCATGCCTTTTGCCAGACATTATCATCTTTAGTCGATTGACACAGACATTATCATCTTTAGTCAATTGACACCTTTTTTGAGGGATTGAGAGAATGGAAATGTTCAATGTATTGCCAGGTGCATGCATTATTTCAATACCTAATGAATAGCTCCAAACCCTCAGTCAATATAGCAGAGAGCAGACACATAAATTATCTGAACATGTTTTATGACCTTAAATTGTCTATTTTATAGCTCTATTATGGGTGTCATGATAAAAAAAAAAAAACTGGAAACATTTAGGATCTTTGAGTTTACAGATTTCCTGAGAAAATTCGGAGCAGAAGATCTAAAATTTTGAAACATTTCTGAAACTACATGTAGCTGACTGAACTAATACAATTCAAAGTGACTTACCATCTGACTGTCGAGAGAATGAAGATCTCTGGGGAGTACCATGTAGACCTGATACCACCATATTAGATGATACAGATGTAATAGATGACGTAGCAGCTACAGATGATGTAGTAGTTACAGATATAGCTGCATTTGTGGTTAAACTAACAACACTAGTAGTAGTTGGTACCATCATGGGTTTTACTATATTCATCATAGGTAAACTACAAAATATTACATAACACTATCTAAGATTGTATGTATTATTCATTTGTTGAAACTTGTCTTATTGTATCTTCACACCTATTGAATACACATGATGAAGGCTATAGCAACTTCTAGAGAAACCAGTCCAAGTTGCTAACGTAACACTTGTCAACACATCTATATAGTTAGTTGGGTTTTTTTTAAACCAAGAAGATTTGTTTAATAGTTCTACACAACTGGTAGCCGGTCTCCTCAAGCAATGTAAGGAGTGCTTCTTATGTGCTGATCTAATCTCTAACATTGAGAGACTTAAAACTTAAACGTCCAGTAGATTCTACAATTAAACAGCATGGCTTTGTTATTTTTTGTAAATGGACAGCTAACTATCGACAGATACAAGCTGAAATGGAATCTCCCTCAAATAAGTCATGTGACAAAACAACCTTCTTAAAATAGATTCTTGTGTCACAGGTAGTTTTCTTGTAATTGAAATGTCTTCGCAGGCATTCAAAGCAAAATTTGAATGATAATTTAGATTGAAAATGTTTATAAGAAAAAGTACATAACACAGTTTGTATGAAGGAAGGCATCTTTGAATACTATTCACAAATCATGTCTCACCCCTCAACTGAATAGTTAATACAGGAAAAAAAGTTGCTCATGAATGCATCCATTCAACTGAGAGAGACCTTACACAATGAATGTATACTTAAATACATAATTTCTCAAATTTATTGGTCCATTGTAAATAACAACTGTTGTGTGACAGCTTATTTTGCTTCCATTCTACACAAATACAATATAGTAATAAAAGTCTAGAATAGAGGTGAATATTGGAGTCTATTGGTACTATTATTGATTAAAGAATGAAAAATATTTGCCACCATCCTCAGGCCCCCTTTTTCTGTGACTGTCCCACACTGTCTCACCATGCCATTGCTAAAGAGGATATAATAAAATATCTTAAACGCACCTTTTTACAGCAGTACCATCTGTCTTCTGTGGTGTAACAGGTGATCCAACTCCTCTACTATCTAACTTATCATCGGTTGTTTTATTCACCAAAGCTAACTCTTCTTTCTCTTTAGGTGTCAAACCAGCAAACGTTGGCACTAATGATGGGTAAAGTTTAACTCCAAATTTCTTCTTCGCTCTAAATCTAATATCAAAAGGTACATCCATAAAAGGTTACTGTTTATAATCAAAGCAAATAGACACCTCAAATACCTCTTTATCAGTTTGCATGGTCTTAATTAGCAAACAATGTTAACATTGACAAACTTTGTCAAAAACAATTTGGATTTTAATTCCTGGAAGATCCTTCACATGTAGCACAGGGCTGCCGACAACCAGCATCACAGCGCAATTTGTGATACCGGTACATAGTTTGTCCGTTGCTAATCAAAATTAAAATCTAACGGTTTTGATTCGCAGTAACTGCGAATCATTAATATGCCTGTCATTTTGGATACTGACACAAAGATTTATCCACATTTTGAAGACTAGAAGGCTTTCTAAACATTTTCAACGTGTATAAAATGTCAAATAAAATTTTATAAACAAAACTGAATTCTCGATGTGACATTTTCTTCTCGAACTACCCAGACACAATTCATTATACTATATAATACAGAGACATAACTCTGTGAATAGGGACTACTAAACCGGAAATAGGGAATCAAGTAGTATACCACTCGTTTTGCAAGAAATGTCAATTTAGAATAAATACAGTGTATCAACCATGACCTCAGGTATTGTAAATAAGATAGGCTGCCATGCATCAAAACATACGTCCACAGCAGCTAAATCGTCCGAGCGGTCGACAAAGGTTGTCGCATATTTATTCCTTTGTAGGTAATTGGGGGCCTTTACAAGACAGTTCCATACAGATTAGATTATAAATTTTGTCTTTTGAGGGTTCACAAGGTTCTACAAACTGAAACAAGGGTCTCAATTCTGGAAGTAATCTACAGAAATTGTTGAAATTTGACAGGCTTTTTCATTTTACTAATTTAAATAATGCATATAAATTTCACAATAAACAGGCTAGGCAGAAATCAGATGATCACTTTTGTCATTCAAACGTTCACAAGGTTCACAATCGCCATAACTCTAGAAATTATTAACGGAAATTGCTGAAATTCAATAGGCTTCTTCATTTCACTAATTTAAATGATGCACATCAATTTCAAACAGATCGGATGATAACTGTTGTCATTAGAGCGTTCACAAGAATCAACAAAGTGAAACAAGGGCCATAACTCTAGATGTTATTAATGGAAATTTCTGAAATTCAATAGGGTTCTTTGTTTTACTAATTTAAATGATGCATATAAATTTCATACAGATCGGATAATAACTTTTGTCGTTAGAGCATTTACAAGGTAAAACAAAGTGAAACAAGGGCCATAACTCACGGCGTAATTAACGGAAATTTTTGAAATTCAATAGCCTTCTTCATTTCACTAATTTAAATGATGCATATCAATTTCAAACAGATTGGATGATAACTGTTGTCATTAGAGCGTTCACAAGATTCAACAAAGTGAAACAAGGGCCATAACTCTAGATGTAATTAACGGAAATTGATGAAATTCAATAGGGTTCTTTGTTTTACTAGATGTAATTAACAGAAATTGCTGAAATTCAATAGGATTCTTCTCTTGACTAATTTCAATGCTGCATGTAAATTTCATACAGATCGGCAGATAACTTTTGATGTTAGAGCGTTCCCAAGGTGCAACAAAGTGAAACAAGGGTCATAACTCTAGAAGTAATTGACGAAACCTGCTGAAATAGGCCTCTTCATTTCACTAATTTAAATCATGCATAAAAATTTCACAAAGATCGGGTGATAACTTTGGTGTTAGAACGTTCAATAAAGTGAAACAAGAGCCATAACTCTAGACGTAATAAACGGAAATTGCTGAAATTCAATAGGCTTCTTCGTTTCACTAATCTAAATAACGCATATAAATTTCACAAAGATCGGATGATAACTTTAGGTGTTCAAGCATTCACAAGGTTCAATAAAGTGAAACAAGGGCTATAACTCTAGATGTAATAAACGGAAATTGCTGAAATTCAATAGGCTTCTTCGTTTTACTAATTTAAATAATGCATACAAATTTCACAAAGATCGGATGATAACTTTTGGTGTTCAAGGTTCAATAAAGTGAAACATGGGCCATAACTCTAGACGTAATAAACGGAAATTGCTGAAATTTTATAGGCTTCTTCGTTTCACTAATTTAAATAATGCATATAAATTTCACAATAAACAGGCTAGACAGAAATCAAACCGCTTAGTTCTTGGTTCATAGTGGATCAATTTGAATGAAATTTTCAGCAAATTGCCTTTACATTATCTAGTTTAAGTTTTTAACTATTATAGTGAGAACTGACAACTCGTTATCGAATCACCCATAATGTATCTTTAGTTTCATTTTATTGAAGCTCCTTTATTTCTTATACGAGTATTTTTCGCCAGCCCTAGAGTCAGGCTAATAGATTTTTACAACACTGGGTTGAAGACAATCACAGTCTATACACTCAAGACTACTGGGTTTTTTTTTGGGGGGGGGGGGTCATTTGGGTATGATTTATTGTCAAATTTCAAAATAGTTGTTGAGTTTTTTCTATGCAATAGATCTTATTTTCAGTTACCATTTGAGAATACGACACATCAGAATGACAAATTTAAGTGTAAATAAATGTAGGAAATAAATACCTTTCTAGTTCATCTTCAGAATGAGCAAATGTACAATTGGCACCTCTAGGACATGATTTATTCATACTAAAATCTCGACACATACTGGTTTTATAGCGTACATTTTGGGCTGCCTGGTTCAAATCAGACTTTTTATGACTATGATTGTTTAGGTAATTAATCAACCCCTGCACAACAGTTTTAAGAGCTCTCAAAATAGCATCCAAGTTTTCCCATGATGGTACTTGTTTATCTGGAATAGAAATGAAAAACTAGTATAGGTAAGACTTCAAGTTCATTTCTAGACACCTAGCAGAACACATGGCTTCTCAAAACTTTTTGGTTAAAGTAATAAGGAAATAAATTAGGACATGAAAATGACAACGGATTTCACAGAATGCTGTAGTACTCCGATGTCAGGTCAGAAGTGACAAAGTCCACTGTATAAAGATTTCCATCTTTACCTACCTTGACTTGACTCAACTTGTATCTTAGCCAGAAAGTCTAGATGAGGATGTAATGACTGTAATTGTCCAGGATCATTTGTTCTCTGTAAGGCAATCATCAACTCATTTATACTCTGAGAAAATGACTGGGGTGACTGTAACTGAAAAATAACCACCAAAACTGGTAATAAAATATTTCAAAGATTTCATTTTGAAAACACATTTAAAGGGGCAGTTTTCCAGATTTAAGGTTATCTGCTGATAAAGAACTTTTTAATAAATGGTCAAACAATGAAGATATAGCCCAATAACATTGAAGTCAAACTAGTGATGCGTTAAGCAAATATTTACTTAATAAACCATTAATATAACCAATCTCAGTGTATGAGACACTTGAAACTTGCTGCAAATAGTTATTGAAAACTTGATTCTTTACAAGAAAACTTGATTCTTTACAAGAAAATTTGCGAAAATTATACATAAGCTTATCATAGTCATAGTAACATATTGGTATTGTACCTTGTCTATTATAGACTGCATATGTGATTTATGACCAGAATCACCATATAATAAGGAAGACCATTGTTCTGGTGATATACGTAAACCTGCTTCCATAGCAATTTGTACTATCTGAGAATCATGTTCTCTTCGTAAAGCTTCATAAGTTCTGAATTCTTCTTTCAACTGCATTAGCGATGATGTTTCATCTCTCTTGGTCACCTGAAAGGTATACACATAATGTAAGATGTTTATTTAGTGATAAATTAAGTATTTCCATACACTTTAAAATAAAAATATGTCAACATTAATCCACAGGTAGGTAATTTATTTCATTTCAACCATACTTTGTTTCAGAAAATGATACCGTAATTCATTTACCAAATATACTGCTTTTAAGATTCTTGTTCTATGATTGTGTGCCTAGTAAATGATTATACGTAAAACTAACCTTAAAACAGGAGGCCCTATATAACAGTTGAACAACATGTCCAATAGCTGTTTTAGAGGCTTGAATAAACGTAGCTTCTAGTCTCTGCACCACAAATAAAACTAAAACTTTTCTTGCTAATGCAGAGCCATCTTCTAATGCTAGTAGAATTAACTTTAGAACTTCTGCTTGCATTTCTGAAATAGAAATTGTCTCATAACATTGCTAGTGCATGGGGCTTTTCTTTAACCAAAAATTTGACAACCTGTTTATAAAAGTATAATCAAACAGTTAAATTTACTTACCAGGACCAAGAAATTGACATCCCCTGGCTCTAACAGCTGCCCATAAATTAGCAGATAGTTGTTGAGGATTCTGGTGCTGAAGAATTAATTCAGCAACAGTTCTCTCCCCTAATGATCTAGCTGCACGCATAGCGCGAGCTCTTCCTTCCTCTTCTACTAGCTGACAGTTAATTAATGTTACTAATTTACGCTGCATTGGTCGACTTAGAATAGAATTTGATGAGGCTCCTTGATGCAAGGTGTTACTATTTTGGGACAGTTGAGATGTTTCATCTTCATTATCTGATTCATCATCTGAAAAATATCAATTGCAATACCTGTACTTCAACTCTTTGACTACATAAAAACAACAAATCCACAGCTTTTATAATAGTACATCAGAAATCGTTTCTGAATAAATTTAAAGAGAATCTGACGATAACTTAATCCTGTAGAGCATCCACAAACAATTGTGTACGGTACGACAACCTCTTAATTCGATTTTCCAAATGTCAAGGGTTCTTTTACGTACATGCCAAAATGTACACAGTTTTTCATCCCATTCAAATGACTAGATACAGTTCAATCCACAATTATACAGGTAACAAGTTTCCAACTGCAAGGTAAAAGGCTGTCCTCGCTATTTCAGGGATGCAAAAAGTGTTTGATTATCAGATCACATGATAATTTTCAATATCAAACCACAAAATAAGGCAACTGGAATCATTTATAATAACGTTTTTCATTTTCAATTAATAATTTAATTATCTAACACTAATTATTACCTGAATAAGACTTCATATTTACAGCTAATTCTTCAATGCATTTCTTACACGCTTCATAATGTGAGTTTTCTTTCACCACAGCAGATTGTGTTCGTTCTTCTTCTGGTATAGTAGCTCCCACAAGCTGTAGCAAAGCATAATTTACTGGTAACTCATCTACTGTTTTTGTGATAACACCTTGGTCATACGGACATTTCATATTCTGTAGGTTCACAAGACATATTCGACATACTGTATGACCACATCCCAAACTGATAGGTTTTTTGTCCTTGTCATTAAATACTTTACTACACAGAGGACAGGAGAGAAATTCCTTCAACTGTGGCATTTGTGCAGGCATATTGTTGACCTAATACTTCAAAGTTACAGCTCAAAATAAAAGAGCAATTAACTGAAACAAAATTTGAAGAGAGAATTTAAATTCCGAGTAAGAAGAGAACAGAACTTAAAGAGTTGGATTAAAATTTGATACACACGATATAGCTGATAGTGATGATACACAGTATTATTACCGGTACTGAACTGTCCATTTTTACTGGCTGAATATAAGATTGGTGTATGACAGCTTACAAGTTACATGAATTGATAAAAGTGTACTTTCACTTATCAGCTGACTGAGCTGCATGACGTAAAATTTGTGAAGTCATAGGACAACCCATCATAGTACTTAAGTAGAGACAACATTATCTGAATGAACGAATGTCGTCTTATTCTTTTCATCAACCTGTCAGTTCCCTTTGAGCGTCAACAATGACAGTAATATTTGTAAATATAAAAAAAAAAGCAGTCGACAAACTGGTTACATGCGGTTGGCTCAGCTTCAGACTTGATTTTCTAAAAATAGCCATTAATTTATTATCTAGGCATTCTTTTCAGTCTCGTTTCCAATCGAAAAAGCTCCCGTACTCACCTGTTTGTTACAATTTCTCATCAAATATGATGAATAAATCTTCATGAAATTCACTCCAAAATATCTGAAATGAAGACCAAAAAGTATGACATAGTCATAAATTGAATTTCAAATGAAATTTAGATGAATTAAGCCTCCCAAAATGGAGACATGCTATAGCGAAATGTTCGCCATTATACAACGCAAGTTTTCCACTGTCGGCGCGCGCACTCCATTTGTTTTGACCCAGGGTTTTTGATCACGTGATTTTAAATGACATGAACTGAAATGGGGTTTAACGTCCAACACTGTTCTGCTCCGACAGGGCTGATAAAGACGGACGTCATTTTAAAGGGAGAGGTCGTTGCATCCGTCTAATATCGGACTGTGATCATCACATTAATTAAATGAAAAAGAAAAAAAGGTGCATTTAATAATTAGCAGGCCTATATCAAATTTGAATAATTTTATAATCAAAACATTACTCATGTAAATATATGTAGGCTACCGTACTAGTAAACATAGATACATGTATTTATAATTTAAATATTTTATTATGAACTGTAGGCCAGGTATCACATACAGTTCTCTTGAGTTACCGAGTACAGATAAACGCATAATTTTAATATTTTGTTCAGAAAACATATTTGTTCATATCGACATCACAGCTTAAAGAAAACCATTTATAATTTATAGTCAAACAATTTTATTGTACTTTGCTCAAGAGCCGAAAATTTTATCGTTGATTTTACAATAATTTTGTCTGTAATTCCTGCCACTGTATGTCAATTAAGTCTTGTTTTAGCATCGGTACATACAGGATATAGATATATAGCCTGTAGATATCGGGGTTTTTTTTTATTGTATTTAACACCCATTCCAGGCCACATACACAAACATGACATATGGAACATAAAATAAGTAGAAGCTGATTCCAGCAAACATTGATCCTGAATTCAGACGTCTGACATCTCGAGATACATGATTGGACATTATTATAAAATGAATGTCACCATGTAGGCTAAATATTAATGAATGCCATAAAAAATACTTCTATTGATTAATACTCTTCTTCCATTCTAGATAAAGCAAGTTATAAGGGCGGTGTCCCTTACAGTGAATAGATGACGATGTCACTTATTAAAGGGGCATTATGTAAGATTTAGATAAGGAAATGAAATGAAATGAAATGGGGTTTAACGTCCTACTGTTCTGCTCCGACTGGTCTAATGAAGACAGGGATTTAGATAAGGAGCCATCCGTTCTCGTTCTAGTATATTTCTAAAATAGATAATGCAAAATGAATCTATTGAAAATAACATTCAAATTACTTTATTTTGAGCGAAGTTGTCAATAGTTGAAGTTTTGACAAGATGTGTGCATCGATCGTACCATCGTATAGTCATTCGAGTCTTAGCCTACATTCTCCATTTTTGAATTAAATCATTAAATGGCCGAACCGTTCTAATCTACTTGACATCGGAGCCATCCGATGGCATCGACAGTTGATTGTGGTCTTGTCATGTTAATTTGTCATTTGCGAGTGGGCTCAACCCTCAAGGGGGCTCAACCTCACTTAGCCCCTGGCGCAATTAGAATCCAAATTATCATGCTCCAAAGTCTTGACCAATCAAATTTCTTAGCTCTGATCAACCGAAGCAGAAAATGTTCATTATCGATGATATTGATGTATTGAATCTATCAAGCTTTATCACTCTGACTCAATTAGAATCAAAGTTATTTTGTTCTGAAGCACTGGCAAATCAAATTGCTAATTTCTGACAAGTCAAAGAAGAAACTATAATATTATCGAAGTTGATCGTGGTATTTACCTAATGAAAATCTACGCCAAGTTTGAACATTCTACCTCAATATGAGCAGAGATAAATTGCTTAAAACTTATCCCTGCTTAGCCGAAGCAGAAATCTCTCGACCGCATCATTCTCAAGGCATTCACCAAAAGAAAATCTACACCAAGTTTGAACATGTTGCATCAAATATAAGCAGTATGCCATCGCCCCTGTCCATCAGTGTGTTATAAGGCTATTGGTAGATTTTTTTCTCTTTAAATTAATAATAGCATTATATTGTATCTTTAACTAAATATTGATTCACACATTCTATAGAAGTCAGATCTCGTGCACTCAAATGATGAGTGACAGATTTACACATAAAAAATTGTTACAAAACTAAAACATGCCTAGTTCTATGTGAAAACAAAATATCACCAGAGAGCATGACATAAAACTTCTGGTGTATGTTTCCACTATCCATATAAGAGTGTTTTTCGACGTCATTAGACTAATCCAATCGTTATAATTAATTACGTCATATTTGACCAATTTGATAATTGAAGGTGCCCAAACCCAAAGCTACAAGACTATCATATCTCTGAGCATTCGTCAGACAGCCGCTTGATTCCAGAGGAAGAAGATGTAGCAATTTCTATCAGCAAACTTGATTGGAATTGAGACTTATGCCACTTTTAGAAAAAAAAAAAAAAAAAAAACCCACCCCAAAACACGAGAACGCGATAGGTGCTATTGCATTTAACTTCGATCTGAGGTAGGGCAATGGGAGATTGAGCCATATCGATTCCCCCTGTTATCCGCATATCTATTATCTATTGCAAAATGTGGGCGTATCTAGCATAGCAATGTTTAAAAATGGATCAAGTAAGACTAAGAGCTAAATCTGCCGATGGCTTCAAATGTTATTTTGAAATATTTTTAGGCATTTCTTAACATAAAAAAAGTCCATGTTCACTTCTCCATACCATCGGATGACAGAGATCTAAATGGATTAGGACGGCCGCGACATTAAAAAATGTAACGATAAAATGGACACACGAGACTAAGTCTCGAATGTCCAGTACCGTACCGTTGCTACGATAATACAATCTGCGCCACTACATCTCCCAACACCCATAACTTCGTCCAGAATAAAGTAATTTGAATTAAATTTTTAATATATTCATTGTTCATTATCTAGCAAGAATGGCCAGCCCTTCATCTAAGTCTTACATAATGCATAAGCCAATGTATGTAATATGTATGCTATTAAATTCAACATTTGTCCTGCGGTTGTCAGACCCCTTTTGGTATCTTATTTTTCCAAAAATGCCATTACTAAAAAACAATATTCCATTTCAAACAAAATGTTATATTTTGTGTACATTGTATTGTGATACAAACCTCGTTGCATTTTATATCCTTGACTGGTCGAATTAATTTGGTTTCAGTAAATATTTACACGGGTCCGACAATTCGTCGGGCCTCCAGTTACCACACTCTACCAATAAAAGGGCTACATCGTGAATGTTTAAAGTGGAAGAAAGCGTTAATAAACCCAGAATTGCTTTCATCATTTCAACGGTTATACAAAAATTTATTCACCAGCCTTTTTAAGGACAAAACCAAGGGATGGGACAAAAACCCGAGGTCCCGTGTACATGTTGGCGTGCAAGTAAAAGAATATTAATTGACAGTTGGGATTCGATATAAGAGTAGGCCGTACCGCCGCTGTCTAGGCAATTTCATTTTTTAATACCGATTTGATTTTTATATTATGCAGGCAGTAGCGGGTCTGAAGCTGTGAATAGGGGAGGGGTGGGGCAGTTCCAAATCTAGGGCACTATCCACAATCCCATTCCCACCCACAATGAATGTCAACAAAATACTGGCTATAACAGTATTGCTTTTAGTAGTTCGCCGGTCGTTATTTCGCCGAAGAGCAGTTTTCTTTTTTTTTTCTTTTTCAAGTTAACATGTTGTGAATGATGATATAATGGAATCGAAGCTGTACATGTAGGCGCGAAAAAATTTTAGAAAAAAAAATAAATCAGATAATATATTATGCAATTTGGGACTGGGTCTGAAATGACTATTTGGCCTGGTACGCAATTCATTACTCATTAACTGGTAAACAACCACTCCATGTATACTATACATCATATTGCGTTGTTTATCTATTTAAGAATCCGCTTTCTTAGTTATAGTCTTGTGACGTCACACGATAGGATGGTTTCAAGCCACTATAAAACTGTGTTTCTATATTTTTACAGCAGAGTTTAGTGGGATATTTGAAACCGTTTAAATTCAGTTTATCTTTTATAAATATGGGTATACAAGAAATGAATTTCGTCGGGATACTGCTGCTCTTTGGTAAGATATAATGTTTATATTCCGTTGGAAATGATGGAGTTAAAACGTATGATAAATTATTGTAGGCTCTATACTCGTTGACCTGGGGTTTTTTTGTTTTTGTTTTTTTTTTGGAAAGCATGTTTGAACTGAATGTTAATCGACGTTAGGTGTCAATTCTCAAAAAATTCAACTGGAGCTTAATGGTCATGTGTTGGCCGAGAAAGTTCATCGGGATTTTACGGCGTGGTTTCCCAGGACGGAAACCGATGTGTACATTGGGTTGCACGTAAAAGATCCCTTGGCAGTTGGAATTCAATATGAATAGACATTAGCGCTGCCGTCAGGGCAAAATTTCCCTTATAACACACTGTATGTCCGTCTTTAATATCCCAGTCGGAGCAGAACAGTAGGACGTTAAACCCCATTTCATTTCATTTCATGTATTAATACACACACACACCCATCTGAATAAAATAATAATAAAGGGTTGTATTTGGTATAAATTACGAAATCTCCTTGGTTATCCGAGCAAACAACAATTCGCCATATATAACTAGTATTTATAACGACTCGCGGAAGGGGGTGGGGTGAGGGTGCGAATGGTTAACGCTAACGCTAAACATCTTCAAACACTGATGATAACTTTCAGAATAAAATGATTTTAATGAAATTTTTAATATATTCATTTTTCACCATTTTTCATTATATCAAGAACGACCAGGTTCTTATGTAAATCTTACATAATATATATCTAAAGGTAATTTAATCTAGGATTATTTTTTTTTTCAGTCAATGGTATCGTAGCATTGAATACCTCGGTTACAGGTTAGTATTTTAGAAAACATTTATTTCAAATATTTTGTGTAAAGCATTTATAAGTTGCAATAGTTTGCACATTCAGTGTCATACCAAACACTCAAAAACAAGGCGTGTACATGCGTTCACAGAGACTGACACGCCGCGACCGTTTAGCAGTAAAAAGTTGCCCAGTAAAATTGACTGGGGTTCGAAAGTTTTTCGACAAGGATTCAATAGGACGATTCCTGAAAGTACTGGGCGAGTGTAATGAGACATACGTTCAGAGCTGAACTAATCTATAACTGGTCATCTCTACTGGTCATCTAGAAACCGTTAATATTATTAATGGGTTTAATCCGAAAACCGAGCGAATGTCGGTTTCACTCGTTTTCTACTTAAGCGACCTGACTACTGAATACACACAAGTCAATTACTGTCAACTTATAAATAAGAGCACCGTACAAGTGAACAGGTGATCTGACTAGTTAAGGTTTACAATTTGACATATCAATTTGTCATCATACAAAATTTTTGGCTAAATCTAAAAGTTAAGGCCAGCTCAATTTTTGTCAAGGTCGCTGAGATGTAAATAAGGTTAGGGCATGTGATTGTTGGCGATATTGTAGGTTAGGGTTAGGGTTGGGATTATCGCATTCGCTAGCACTGTTTACATCTCTTGACCTATGACGAAAAATTGAACTGGCCTTATGATTTAGCACTAATCCTAATTTTTAGCAGACCATAAGTGTCCCCCACATAAAGTGCTGCGGTGGTGGAGCCCGGGCGGGTGGCAAGTTTTGTCTACTGTAATTAAAAGAAGTAGGTGTTATGTCCAGTGACTATTGAATGATATTCGTTGGGTTTGTGTATTTAATAGTTTGCTGAGAGTCACGCCTTTACAGAAGTGGAATCTTTTACAGCCAGTCTACCTGCAAATTAAAAAATACTTCTGTATGCTTTAAAACCACTTTGTATACCTTAGTGTAGAATAATGATCACTTGTATGATTCAATGACATTTTTCGATACTGAAAGTCCAAAGTATCATCTTAACGGTGTCAACAGGGACCGCCGACTCTAAATTCGCATAACTTTCCAATTCCTATCGAAAGCATGACTATTGACCAAATTAATCGACATATTGTTAATTTTAAACTGAAATATGACAATGTTTCTGAAATGAACCATAAATTTTACAGGTAATTTGGATACAACAACGACAAGAGCAACACCACTGCCAACAATTGAGATTATTACCGGCCCGCTTGTTTCATCACGCCAGAATGGAGGTAAAGACCATACGCAATCAAAAGTACTTTTAATTTTAAAAATATGGTCCGAAAATCTGTTCAAATCAATTGGTTCTAACTAAACTGCCACTCTTTTGTTACAAGCCTGTCCATTGTTCGTGTAAGATTTTTCTTATAATCCGATGTGTTAACAAAATAACAGTGTTTACATTAAAATCGCACTTATTCTTTACTTTTGAGTAAATACTATTTGATAGAACGGGTTGTCAGGGGCCTCCACCGAATTTACAAAAAAACCTAATATATTAATTACAGGCCCGTAGCCAGGTCGCTTGCTTCGGAGGGGCGGTGAAGTTTTTAGTGGGGGGGGGGGGGGCACACCCGGCACAGTCTACAGTAGGTATTTGAGAGCTATGGTCGGCAATTTTTTTTCGGGGGGGGGGGGCAAAACATTTTTTCAGGGGGGAGGGGCAATGCCCCCCTGAAAAAATGTTTTGCCAGCGTAGCCCCCCGCTGGCTACGGGCCTGATTAATTACAATCACGAAGTACATAACCGTAATCAATCAAGTGAGCAATAGGCTGAATTGTCGTTTTAGAACTTTTGATTTCTTCTTGGGTAATATCTTCAATGCCTGAACTATTTGTGCATTGTTTGTTGTCTTGTCCGTAAACGTTGCAGCGACAGAGCGGCCCTTTTCGAAACTTAAAGGGGTATTAGGTAAGATTAGATAAAGAGCTGACGGTTCTTGCTTTAATAGTTAAAAAAATTATGCTGAAAATTTCAGTCAAATTGCTTCTCTCTGAACCGAGATATCAGCGAATCAATTTTAGGCTAGCATCGATCGTCAATACTACCGTTGGTACGATAATAAACAAAGTCTCAATATTATCCATTTTTTCGTTAAATCATCCATCACAAAACGTATTCATTACCGCAAAATATCGCAAGCTAACGATGGCATCGAGTTTATTATGGTCTTGATGAGTTAATTAATGCCTAATTATTAATTTAGATAACATTTAAGGCCTAAAAGAAAAAAACTCGCAATAGGCTGATGTAGCTCGCACATAATGCATGTTTAAATGGATAAAGATGTGTCGACCATGTCAGACGAGAGACTGGATTGATTAGCTATTTTTATCAATTGAAAAATTAGACGCTAAAGCAATGGATATATTATCAATATCTTTACCAAAGTTCGTAGTATTAGTAATACAGTGGTTATTACATAATTAATTGTACAACACAACAACACAATGTTACTGAATAATTTTGTGAATGAAAAACTAAAAATCAAAAAAATAATCATAATTAAAGGGAATTATTTGTCAATTTAATTCAACATTGATGTTGTGATCTTACCGGGAAAAGATGGGCTTCTGATATCGTGTACCATAATGCATTTCAGCGCCATTTGTAACAAGGGACACGAAGAACGAGGCTAGACATATTCAACAGGAGAACGCTAGATCGGAGACGGTCCTGTGCATTTTATGACGTCATATGTGGATTATGGGTTAGGGTAAGGGCTAGGACCTGCAGATTTCTTCATAGTCTCTAGATGTAGACAGGGCTAGCCCTAACCCTAACCCTGGCCCAAGCCTAACCCTTACCCATAATCCACATATGACGTCATAAAATACGCAGGACCGTCTCCAATCTAGCGTTCTCCTATTCTATAAGTCATGTTAAACTGTGACGTCATATTCTTATATGGAGAGCATGCGCAATAAAAGAGATTGCCATTTGATTGAGACTTCTGGCATGTTTCGCCGAACGTAACTGATTTGAAATTAAAGTAAAAAAGGGAACGATTGAATGTAAATCAGTTTATATACATTCGTATTACATTATTATATGCGTTGCGACCCATTTGTGTCAATTTCTAGGTCCAAAATATTAGCAATTTAGCTCCTCTAAATAATGTACCGGTATGTATATTTCAGTTTGTGCAGAAGCCAAAGCGTGTTTTAATGAAGAAATTTCAAAATATTTTCCTATTTTGCCATGGCAACCAAGACCAACTCCTGTTCCAGATATAAATGAATTGTGCCGGTATGTATATATGTATATATTATAAACAGCAGCCATGGTGGTAGCTATGTGGGTAAGACCAAGACGCTGGCTCGCTAGCTTGGAGGTCGTGTGTTCGATCCCTGCACTGGCCGAGAAAGTTCATCTGGATTTTCGACGTGGTTTCCCCTTGTCAGTGATGCAGGATGGAGGGCCCGACAAGGACAGCTGTCTAGTCGTTCAGATGGTACGAAAACCTGAGGTTCCGTGTATATATTGGCGTGCACGTAAAAGATCACTTGGCAGTTGGAATTCGATATAAGAGTAGGCGATAGTGCTGCTGCCCAGACAAAATTTCCCTCATAGCACACCGTATGGATACCCGTCTTCATTAGCCCAGTCGGAGCAGAGCAGTAGGACGTTAAACCCCATTTCATTTCATTATTTATATATAAAAAAAATTACTTAGTGCAATGTGGGGTAGATGTTTATGATAGAACTCAATTATTACATTGCGATGTATTCAAAAAATATTATGACCCACAATATTTATTCAACATGCATTATGCAAGAGCAAAATCTGCTTATTACAAGTCTTTCTTTAGGCCTGAAATGTTATCTAAATTATCAATTAGACATTAATTAACTTATCCAGACCATAATAAACTCTCGATATCAAGACTAGCCTTCGATGTTGGCTGGATTAGATTCCTATATGCCGCTAACGACCACTGATAATTAAATCAGAAAAAGTGGATAATCGAGACTATGCTGTTTATATTAATGATTTTAGTAATGATGACCGAGACTATGCAAAAATTTCACCCGCTTCTTTCTCGGCTCATAGTGGATCAATTTGACTGAAATTTTCAGCAAATTTCCTTTACACTATCTAGTTTTTAACTATTATAGCGAGAACTACCATCTCTTTATCTTATCTCCCATAATGTATCTTTAATTATGCGGGCCGATATAACCGAATGGTCATTTGTAATTTAGGGTCAGCCATAGAGTTATGTTTCTATATAACTATATCGGGTCAGCATTTTAGGCATAATTATTGCACTGATGGATTGAGAAAGAATCTATGAGGCATGGTACGCCCCTGAGCCTCTAAAGAAGTTAATATTCTCATAAACTTTGGTGGTCCTTTATTTTCAGTTTGGGAGACGTTTTTAGTTTTGCAATTATGTTCTTTTTGATGAATTGGTAAGATTGTCACACCCTGGCTTTGTGCATAAGCTAGAAAGATTAGGATATACCCTTGAAAGCAAATGAAATGGGGTTTAATGTCCTACTGTTCTGCACTGGGCTAATGACGACGAGCGTACACCACGCAGTGTGCTATGAGGGAAATTTTGCTCGAACAGCGGCGCTACGGCCTACACTTATTTCGAATTCCAACTGTTCGGGTTCTTTTACGTGCGCCCAGTCCACCAGAACGACTAGACATTGTCCTCGTCAGGCCTTCCGTCCTGCATCACTGAAAGGGGTAAAGAAGGCTGGAAAATCCCGGAGAACTTTCTTGGCCAACACCGGGATAGAAATTCAAAGATTTTTCAAACACTAGGGGCCCCGTATTGGGCTAGTCTTAGGAGCCTCCAGTCCATCGCTGACTTGGCGTATAATAGACCTGAATTCCGGGAATAGATCTGGTTACAGAGTCATCGCCTTACCACTGAGTCATCGCGGCACCCATAGCCCAATTAAACACCCCCTGTGATCATTCAACTGAATCTTGCCTAATCTTGATGACTTCTGCTAGTATCTGATAGAATCAATTTTGGTTTGAAACGGATAACCTACGGACATAATTAAATTAGCAAAATACACTGTTTACTTGCAGAATTTTCCCTGAGGTTAAAGATTGCTACCTAAACAAAAGGGCTGGGTGTCAAGAACCTGCTACTAGCACAGTATCACAAGATAGTATCATTGCTTCAGTTACTTATTTATGTACCGACCAAGGAAAAAAATGTAAGTACATGTGTATATCAATCATGGTCATTATTGTGGGTTTCAGGCATTAAAGTCTGTGACCGTCATTAGGGGTGGGTCGGTGGGTGGCCGAATAGATTAACGCGTGTACGTTAGATCATAAGGTCTATAATTGAGTCAAGTGGCGTTGTTTCGATTCCCCACTTGTACGTGACAAGGAGAAGGTTCGCCTGTCCAACCTTGTAGGTTTTCTCACACTGTTAAAGATAATATGTACCATTGAATGATGGAAATAAAATTGAATTGATGTCCCGAAACGACCAATTTTGTGTAGAGTGGAGGTTAAACACAGTTTCTACCTATTTAGCATTACATCTACTAGATTAAAAGTTAGACTTCTGCTTCATACAAATGACGCCCATTGCGAGATAGAAATAGGGTTTAACGTCCACTCTACACTACTGCTGGCACAATATAATAATCGTTGAATGATGTATCGCAATTCACCCCACAATTCGCGTAAATCCAAGCTCTTTGGCGCAATTGCATATAATGTGCTTTAACCAACATGCATTAATATCACGATATATTGACCTTATGTGATTGTATGACAATATACTGTTTAGGCAATTTCCATATAATAAAAAATACTTATGCAGTAATTACATGGTTTGTTGTTGGTTATTTTTAGCATTAACCACAATTGAAGATTGTTTTAAAGATAATAGAACTTTAGTAAAAGCTCAACTCTGTGACTATGTAACATCTAAAGATATTGACAATTCTAACCCTTGCAGGTAAGTAGTAAAAAGGTTTCCGAGCATTCTATGAATAATAAATTAATTGCATTCTGATTATTAAACCTTGTAGACACTGTCCATACTAGACCTTTTAAAATAAATTCAAACCTGCTGGGTATATGTTTGAATTTTCATAACATGAAGTCCTATCTAAATTCAGAGGCACGTCATTTAATTAAGAAAACAATATCAAAATACCAACACTAGATATTATGCCGGCTTAGATTCAATCAGATATAAAGTGGACCCATCAGGTTTCTCCGCTACCAAATGAAATGGGGTTAAATGTCCCACTGTTCTGCCCCAACAGTGCTAAAGGAGACGCTCTCCGCTACCAATAAATGAAATGAAATGGGGTTTAACCTACTACTGTTCTGCCGCGACTTGGCTAATGAAGACGGGCATACGCCATGCAGTGTGCTATGAGGGAAATTCTCCCCAGACAGCGGTGCTACTGCCTACTCTTATATCGAATTCCAACCGCCAATGTGTACACGGTGCCTCGTTCTTTGTCCCATCCACACGACTATATAGCTGTCTTTGGAAGGCCCTCCTGAAAAGTGGAAACCACGTCGAAAAATCCCGATGAACTTTCTCGAGCACACCAGGAGCGAATCCCAGACCTCAGGCTAGCCAGCCAGCGTCTTACTCGCTTGACCAACGTGGCTCCAACTATACTAATAAAGGATGGCAGCGTCTTGTTATGCTTAAGGAGCTTAGATCGATGAACTTTCAATTTATCATAACTTTGTAAATACTGAATAGAATTGAACCATTTTTAGATTGATATTCCTACTTTGTTGTCTATTTCAGTTTTTTAAATTTCAATTTAAATTGTATCATTAATGTAACCAGAACTAATTGTGGCGAGAGTGATGCCAGATTGGTAACCAATATAATCGAGCCATCCATTATACCCTTTGAACGTGCTCAGAATTGCTCTGTACAAATACATACGGATGGAAAAAATGGAAATGATGGAAACAGTGGTTCTAAAATAACAGCCAGTTGGACAATTACTGTTTTGATTATTAAATTATTTATAAATCTTTAAGATATTCCAAACTGCCCCAATGATGTATATATGCAGGTAACTGACTGTTAGATTTCACCTTGGCAATCTCAGGATAATAAAAACTGAAATGAGGACAGACTTAAAACGCGTCGACCAGATTTATTTTAAAAACGGGAATTTTTTTTATTTCATTTGCATGCCCAACGTTCGAAAAATAAGTCATGGACCACAGAATAACAAATCTGGTCAACTTCCTAAAATGACGCACTTTCAAATTATAGCCCATTTGTCACAAGTTTGTAATCTTATGCAACAAGAGAGAGAGAGAAATGGGCTTTAACGTCCACTCGACACAAAATAGGTCATTTTGGAACTAACATGGTTCAATTTTATAGGGATCTGTAGTTGTCACGTATAAGCGGGGAATCGAAACCACGCCACTCGACTCAATGATGGACCTTCTGATATAACACGCATGGGTTAAACCATTCGGCCACCAAACATCCCTTTATGCAACAAACAATGAAGCACTGATATACAATATGCCTCTGTAGTATTATTACAGTTGTTAAGTATCTGCGACTGCCAATCAAATTTGAAAATTGTCAAGTTCTAGTCCCTTTTTATGCTAGGTTCCCACTGTCGTGTGATGCGTTACGATAGGATTGGCTCTATTTAGTCCACGATCTGGTACGTGCAGATAAGTTCGGATACGTTTCGATACGATCAACACGATCACTACGACTGACCACAATATATGATAAGACCTGATAGTAACACAACGATTACTCCACGATTTCAATCGTAGTGCGAATCGTGATAGTCGGAACCTAGCATCAGGTATGACCAAGCTAATTTATTTTTAACACAATTTTTTAATAACTGTGTAACTCAGTATTTTTTTACATGTACATGTATATACAAAACATTTTTGTAAATTTTATTTAAAGTCCTACAGTTTATTATTTTATACTTATTTGTATTTCAAAATGATCAAGTTCACCATTAGCGTTCGATCCTTGCATTGGCCGAGAAAGTTCATCCAGATTTTCTGGCGTGGTATCCCTTTGTCAGTGATGCAGGACGCAGGGCCTGGCAAGGACAGCTGCCTAGTCGTTCGGATGGGACGAAAAACCGAGGCCCCGTGAATTCGATCTAAGAGTAGGCCGTAGTGCCGCTGTCCGGGCAAAATTTCCTTCATAGTACACTGTATGGCATATGCCCGTCTTCATTAGTCCTGTTCGGAGCAGAACAGTAGGACGTTAAACCCATTTCATTTCAGTTCACCATTAGGTCATACAATACAAATATTCTGGTTTTCAGATAATCATTCCTCACTTCAAAAATTTCAAAAAATAATTACGAAACTCTATGCACACTTTTTGAATGAATCCAAAATATGGCATCAGGCTCATCTATGAAGTACACAACAGTGATAAATGTTACTGACAATCATAGATGAAGCTGGATATTTACACATTTCTATAAACACGAAATAAATGTTAGTGCCTTGAAATGTGATGTTTATGAGAAGCCATTTAGCCCAGTAAATAAACCTCCCGGCATCAGATGTTTGGTAAGGATTGTCTGGGAACAAGAATTTTTTTGTGTGTGGCCTTAATCCCTTTTGTAGTTATGCAAAAGCAAATCACAACTTATTTTATATAGGAAGTTTATTGCTGCCGATTTTAAATACAGATTCTTAATTTTTTGTAAATAATATTTTACTATTATTTCCAAGAACAGATATGTCAGATATTTATATATTTTGTTAATAAAATTGTAAAAATTCATATTAGATATTTTAATGAAAGACACTGGTTTCAAGTCAGGTTAATCAAGAACCAGTATATTAGTAATTTTTGTATGCCCATTTCTCAGTGTGGGCATATTATGTTGTCACCCATGTCCGTCAGTCAACAATTGGCTTGTGAACGCATTAGAGGCCACAGTATTTTATACTCACACATTTCCTTGTGGACGCCCCTGTCCGTCCGTTCACATTTTGTTTGTAGACACTCTACAGGTCACAATTTTGATGAAAATTAACATAGATGTTTATATCTCAAAGATCTGGGCTCCATTTTCTTTTTGTGTGTCGCCTACAGGCCACAATTCTTAATCAATCGTCTTGAAAAATTTTCGTACGAGTTCCTTATACCCTAAGGATGACCCCTCTTGTTTTTTGTTGGTTGACCTCCAGGGGAAGAGCCACGCCAATGAAACTGTGCATACTTATTCCTTCTATCGTAAGTTTGTGATGAATGCCCAACCCCCAGGGACAGAGCCAGGCTCACTTCCTTTTTGTGTGACAGTGTCACTTACAGCCCGCAATTCTTAATCGATCGTCTTGAAAACTTTTTTATACTTATTTCTTATACCCTAAGGCTGACCTCTATTATTACTTTTGGTGCATGCCCCACCCCCTGGGACAGAGTCACGTCCAATGTTTGTGTGTCTTGCGTTTCGCCTACAGGCCGCAATTCTTAACGGATCTTTTTAAACTGTGCATACCTATTCCATATATCCTACGGATGACTCCTATTGTTTTTTGGTGACTGTCCGACCCCCAGGGGCAGAGCCACACCCATTTGTTCTTTGTGTTTCTGTGTGTTGCCTACAGGCCATGATTCTTAATGGGTAGTCTTTGAACGTGGGATATGTATTCCCGATAGCCTAAGGACGACAACTGCATGTCCCAACCCCCAGGGGCAGAGCCACGCCCAAATTTTGTGTTTATCGTTTACAGGCCACATTTTTGAATGGATCAACTTGATACTTGGCATATTTATTCCTTATAGCCTAAGGACGTCAACTATAGATTTTGATGAATGCCCCGACCCACGCCCCATTTTTGCCTTTAATGGATTATCTTGGGATTAGTATACTTATTCCTTATACCCGAAGGACGGCAACTATTGATGTTGGTGCATGACCCACTCCCCGCACCCTTTCGGCGGTGCCACGCCCACTTTTTGTTGATATTTTGTCTGTAAATGATATACAGATTGCAATTATGAACAGATCTGTATCCAATTTGGAATGATCTAGCATAGGGTTGTTCCTTTATGTATTGGTCCATGTCCAACCTTCAGGGGCAGAGCCACACCCAATTTTTGTATTTATCGTCTACAGGCTGCAATTCTGAATGGATCATCTTGGAACTTTGCATATTTATTCCTTATACTGTAAAGGCAGCAACTATTTATTTTGGAGCATGCCCCGACTCCCTGGGGCAGTGTCACACCCACTTTTTTGTTAATATTTTGACTGTAAATTTGGCAAAACAAACGCCTAGCCGTCTCTGCCTCTTGTCATATTACAACCATTTTATATTTCATTTTAAAAAGTACCATATCAATCAAAGCACAAACGGACCCTATCTAGTTTCGTTTTTTATAGTTTAAAATTTTGTTTAACTTGTCTTTACTACACTAGGATCTGGAAGAGTTGTTATATAACCCCCATTTTGGACGATGTGAGGGATTAGCCAATGAAACGGTCTGTTTTTGTCAGGAGGTGCACTGAACTGTGGGTAACCCACTAGAAACATCAACGCTGATTGGTTAATCAAATATCTAACATCATAAGGTCAAAAGTCACTCGTATGACCTCTGACACAACCTCCCACTTCAGCCGGTCAGATCTTCATGTAGTGTAGGCCAGCGAAAGTATAACAAGCGGCTGCCAGGCAGGATATGCCCACATTTTGCAAGCGATGGATAGAGAACAAGCTAAAAGTTTCATCCAAATCGGATAAAACTGTGGCCTCTAGAGGGTCCACAACCTTGATATACCATATTTATACACACTAAATTCGAACTCAACCATCATTAGTGTATAACTGTGATATATTCACATGTTTTGTTAAATCGGATAAAAATTGTGACCGAAAACTCAAACGTGATTTTTTGTACAATCAAGGGCCATAATTCAGGAAGTTATATCTTTGGGTCATAAACATGCATTTCAAGTTTCATCAAAATCGGATCAAAATTGTGACCACTAGGAGGTCCACAACCTTGATATACCAGATGTTAACACTATTTGCGTACCAGGGGCGGCCATTTTGTCTGGCAGTTTTGGTCCGATTTTCAGGAAATCGAATTCAACCACCATTAGGGTGTAACGGTGATATACTAAAACATATTTTTAAATCGGATAAAAATTGTGAACTCTACGATCCGATATGTGCGAATATCGGCAGGCACCAAGATCTTTGGAATATAATCATGCATTCCAAGTTTCATCAAAATTGGATGAAAATTGTGACCTCTAGAGGGTCCACAACCTTGATATATCATATTCTTACACTATTTGCCTACAAGGGGCAGCCATTTTGTCCGTCAGTTTTGGTCCGATGTTCCCGAAATTCAACCTCAACCATCATTAGGGTGTAATGGTGATATACTAAAACGATTTTTTAAATCAGATAAAAATTGTGACCTCTAGAGGGACCACAAACTAAAAACGCGATTTTTCGTACAATCAGGGGCCATAATTCAGGAAGTTACGATCCGATATGTGCGAATACCAATAGAACCATGATCTTTGGGTTATAAACAAGCATTTAATTAAGTTTCATCAAAATCGGATCAAAAATGTGACCTCTAGAGTGTCCACAAGCTAAAAACGTGATTTTCGTACAATCAGGGGCCATTATCCACAAAGTTATGGTCCGATACATGCCAATATCGAAAGGAACCGAGATCTTAGGGAGATAGGCCTATATTTCAAGTTTCGACAAGATCGGATAAAAATTGTGACCGGTAGTGTGTCCACAAACAAATTATGGACAGACGCCCGGGCAGACAGGGACGACAACAATATACATCCACATGAAAGTGTGGGCGTATAAAAAAAACGAAACGAAATATAGGTCTGTATTTTATTCAGTGGTTATCAAGTTCTATTAGTATATTAGCAACTTTTGTATGCCCATTTCTTAGTGGGTGCATATTATGTCGTCACCCATGTCCGTCTGTCAACAATTAGCTTGTGTATGTGATAGAGGCTACAGTTTTTAGCAGAGGCTACATTTTTTAACGTTTATTGTGAAGCATTAGGTAATGACTGTATATGAATGTTTATTTTGTATGAGTAACTTTTAACTTGTAAGCAAGTACAGCAGAGTAAGATGAACTTGTTAACAGTGCTTGCATTCTCTAATCAAGTGCAACAAATCCCTATCATTTGTTACTACTATGATATAGCAATAAAGTTGTCTTCAATAATACCGGTAATATGAATGAGAGTTAGTCCTTTCTTCATCCACTGGAAACGCTAATAATGTTTGCCATATATGCATAAGTATAACAATGAACCCTCTCAATACTCAGCTCCCCCATTAAAAAACCCCCTGAGGCTCCAGTTTTGAATAGGTTTTTTTCCCCAAATTTTGTGTAAAGCATTTGGGGCCCTGAGAGGGACAGATTTTCAAATTTGGTGTGAACTGCAAAGTATCCTAGGACTCGATCAGTAAGTTACTAAACAACAAATTATTTATAGAAAATAATGTATTTTGTGTAATAATCCTATATAATAACAAATCATTCGTCATCTTCTTCTTTCAATAAACCACCATAAACTTCTGATGGTACCGACTGCTGCTGAACTTCCACTTCTACAAAAAAACAATTAATGTTACTCTATACATCTATTTCTGTGATACATGTTACTCTATACATCTATTTCTGTGATACATGTTACTCTATACATCTATTTCTGTGATACATGTTACTCTATACGTCTATTTCTGTGATACATGTTACTCTATACGTCTATTTCTGTGATACATGTTACTCTATAATATGTCAATTTGTGTGATACATGTTACCCTATATGTCAATTTGTGTGATACATATATTTCTGTCACTTAAGGGATCGGTATGATCTACTAACATAAAATATCAACAGCTAAAATCATATTACACTCAATTTGTAATCAATTTTTAAAATTCAAATGATCTAAATCGTTCAGTAGTTACTGAGAAAATACATTTTTGTATTAAGATGCTTCATCAATAGGCTAGATTTTAAATAGTATTAGGTGTTTGACTTCGTTGCTGAACCCTTGTAATAACAAATTTTGCTTCCCAGACCCGCTTTGCCAAAGGTTGAGAAATTCTCATCTAAAAGATACATGAGGCATACCTTCTATTTCTTCATCTTCATCACTTTCAAATTCATCAATATCAATTTCTTCTGGATTATTAGTTTTGGTCATTTCACCCAATTCTTCAGTTGTTGTTGAGCTTCTAAAATAAATTGAACACAGAAAAACATTTAGGAATGTCTCCAAGAGATGTATAGCGTGAAGTTATATTATCAATTTTTAACGAAGAGCCAGATTGTCATCTCGAATATATAAATCAACAAATAAAATGCATATCAAAGAGTTTTAGTCATTTCAGGTATGGCAGAATGGAATGAAGATAGTAAGGACACTATGTGGGCATGGAGAGAAAATTATAAATATACAAGAAGGGAACTGAAGAACAAATGTATCTTTTCTATACAATAAATAATATATCCTGCATCAGATATGTTACTAACCTGACAAACAATAGTTTCTTCTCAGCAGCAGGTTGATCTCGAACTGATTCTTCTGCTAACTGTCTTGCTTTCTCTTCTAGCTTCCTCATTTCATTATTTTCGATTCCATCTTTAAAACAAAACCATTAATAAATTTACAGAATACAGTAAATCCCATACAAAGAGGATTATGCTTATCTTTTAAACAAAAGCCTAAAAGAGCTTAAAGATGGGTTCCCACATACAAACTGGGTGATTTAATGGTATATATGGACTAAAAACATATTCAAACTAATTAATTGGTCATAACTTTGCTTCAAATCCTTCTCAAACATTGTAATTGCGAAGGAATGTTTACGTCACGTGACTTACCTCTCTTGGAAGTCAGAGAAGAATTCATTGCATACATAAGACGATGTTATCTTTTATCGCTTACTATTTATTACAAATATCGAATCCTAATTAAATTCTTGGATTATCCACTACCCGCATCTTTTTCCGTCATTTTTATCTCAGAAAGTGTTGTACGTCTAACTCTTCATAAAGTTTATCAACTTGTACATCAAGCGCTCATTGTTCGCGTGTGACCTTTGACATCATGCGTGCAGAAATTCCTAATCGTCGGGCTGTTGATTAGGGGAACCCTTACATTTTTGTCCTGTATACACTTCATGAGTGTTTTTTGGGGGAATCCAATATTTTTCTAGTAAGATTGGATATCTCTACTTTCCATATATACCAAAATTACCATACTTTTATTGGAAATAACCACCAGATAAATAATTTTCTGGGAACCCATCTTTAAATGCCATCATGTATAAGTGAGAAAGATGAATACGGTTTTATGTCCTCGAAACACATCTAGGTCATTTTAGAACTAACATGTCAACCTGGTTGACAACCCTACTATTTGTTACTGCATTGTGGCTTAAAACCTAATGGTCTCATGCATAGATCACAGATCTCTAAATCCATAGAAAAACACTTCACAGATGAGATAAAATCTCTTTGGGCTTGACGGATTGAAAAAAAAAAAACACCTGGTAATATTTTTGATTATATTAAACAAATTTCATATTTTATCTGTGCAATATTCCAGTCAATATACATAAAGTGGATGCTATAAATAAATACCTGAACTTTCTGTTTTCTTTCCAGAAGCAACTAATATCTGAGCAGACATGAAGTTAACCTAGAAAACAAATCTCATGTTACATTTAATATGTTCAAGCACCACTGCCCAGGGTAAATGGCAGATTTAAACTTTGATTATTTTATTCCAGTTCTAATTGTGGGTGATATCAACTGAACAAAGATCTCATTACTTGTGTAACAATTCTTTGTTCTCTTTGACATCTAACTAACAACTGTAATTGGAGTAAAAGTATATTTGGGTAACCCAAAGCATCCATTCATTGGCTAGGTGAAAGGTCAGAATGATATAATTTCAATTAAGACAGTAACACACAAAGATCTCCCCAAGAGTTGTGTGGGATTTCAATATAAAATCCTTTGGAAATTATGGAAAACCAAGAGCGTAACACAAAAGGATGAATGAAATGGGATTTAACCTATTTTTCTTCTCCAATCTGGCTAATGATGACCAGCATATGCCATGCAGTGCGCTATGACTGAAATTTTATGTTAATGCTAATGTGTATACAGGATCTTGCTTTTTTTGGGGTTTGTCCAAACCGAATAGACAACTTGATGCTGTTTCCTTGCTAGGCCCTCCTTCCTACAACACTGACAAGGCGAAACTATGCCTGAGAGACAGACATGTATGTCTTATTTGTAATGTAGTTTATTTATTTAATTTGTATATTTAATTTCTGTACCATGTTTTGTAAAGCGCACATGAGAACATAGTCATGCACTATAAAAATTAATAATAATAATTATATTTTTTCTAAATAGGATATTGAAAGATTACGTTACCTGTGTATTATATGTAGCTTGTACACTACGTTTTATTCTCAACATTTCTCTTACTGTATCTTCGTTACCATGTTTAATTTCAAACTCTTTCCATGTATCCCAGAATGCTTGTGTTGTCTGCAAATAGGATTTAATATGATGTAAGACTAAGACTTGATCAGTTTGATGGACAAATAATTATAGAATTTTATTTGCTGAAATTTATTAATGTAAAGTAGCATCACGATTATATACAATTTTTACACTTTAAAACCAAGCAACCCAAACATTCTTTAATATTCCTTACAAACAGAATTTATTTAAATATAAATTTATTAATACATGATTTAATTATTTTGAAAATTACATATATTCCCTAAAATCTGGTATTGTATTGATTACTTTTTGCCAAAATAAAACTTTTTGTATGTTGACTTACCCTAGGATCACAGGTTTGAGAACAATGAGCATAAACAGCTCTAGCTCTGTCTATTTCACCCAGTTTCCTTTCTAAATCAGCAAATCTCAAACACATCTCCCTGTATGGATAAAATACATAATTTGATACCATGGATACAACTGAAAAATGGAGTAGAATTCAGTGTGGTGATGTAACTAGTCGTTGAAAAATAGTCTTTTTTTTGCTATGATCTTTACGTTTTTTGTCACGTGCAATAATTGGGATATTCTATGAATGGTGGGGGGGTGGAGTGGGGGTGGTGGATGGCCGAATGGTTACCACGCGCGCTGTATCATACGGTCTGTCATTGAGTCAACTGGCGGGGTTTCGATTCCCCAGTTGTACGTGACAAGGAGTAGGGTCGCCTGTCCAACCTCATGGGTTTCTCTGGGTCCTCCGGTTTCCTCCAACTGCTAATAAACACCCCTACGTGCAAACAAATTTTTGAAATAAAAATTAAAAACCATGTTAGTCCTGAAATGACCTAGTTTGTGTCGAGTGGACGTTAAACCCCATTTCTCTCTCTCTGGTGGTGTTTTAATAGTAAGAGGAAACCACTTATGACAGGCAAAGAAGGAAACAACTTTTGTTAGGTAATGCTAATGTCACACACAAGCCTGCGATCGAAAACCACTTGACTATGAACACATGACCGTTGAAATTCTTCAGCGATATCAATTTCTGCCGAGAATGTTTATCTAAAATAAAAAAGTTTGATTTTCCTCCCAATAATATAGACATACAAGCTTTCTCTACACACTGAAAGTAAACTGTAACTATTCTCAGACAGTAGAATAAAGTGGTGAACACACTAGCCGAATAATTTGGCCGAATCAATCAGCGTTGAAATTCGCCTAGTGTGTCCACTGTCATTAGGCCGAATAATTCGCCTGAATCAACCATGTTTGATATTCGCCTAGTGTGTCTACTTCGCCGAAGCATTCGCCTGATTGAAGAATACATTCGACAACCACCATTCATCATCAACTCATATCGAGAAGTCACATGATTGTTTAAAGACATGGTCGCCGCCATGTTTAATCATGTGACGTGAAAAGTGAATGGTGAATCGGGCTAAGGATTCGTCTAGTGTGTCCGCCCATTCGGCCAAATAAAATTTGGTGCCAACTGATTCAGCTAATGTGTTCACTGCTTAATTACCTTGACTGATGGTTATCAAGAACTTCTATAGCCTTTTCATATATAGAACGTGTATGTGTAACACCATATATTTCTGCTGCTTTTTTAATATATATATTATACATCTGAAATATAAACAACACAATATACATAATCAAATATTATACATCTGAAATATATACAACACAATATACATAATCAAATATTATACATCTGAAATATATATAACACAATATACATAATCAAATATGCATTATTTAAAAAAAAAAAAATGGCAGTTTTCCAAGATGTTCAGCATTAGCCCAGTTGCCAGAAAGAAAAGGGTTTTATTTTAACATGGTAAGCGCACAAGCAACTTTATGCAAATATAAATGTATCTGTGTTGTATCTTCAACAATTTGTCTGGAGCATAAATGTTTTATGGGAATGGCACAATTTATTTTTTACCTCATATTTAATGGAAATTAAATGTTAATTTGGCCTTGTGTTCCAAACAATATGATGACATTTTTATGCCAAATGGTTCATTCAACAGACAATCATTTTAAAACATACAAAAATATTTTAACCAATTTCTCAAAATCTTATTTCTCCCTAGTGGATGTGGTCTTTGATAACAACTTAAAATGGTTAATACCATTGATGACTTACCTCATATTGTTCTTCAGGTAATACACCTCTAGTGGCTTTATCATATACAGCCATAGCATGTCTAGCTAAACCATGATCTTCTTCTAACTTAGCATATAAAAGATATATAGCTGAAACAAACCATATCAACATATTATAACCATTTTAAAAGATCTACATTGGTAGAATCAATTTTAAGATCAATACATTAACTTGTGAGTTGTTCGGATGGTACACATTGGCGTGCACATAAAAGATCCCTGGACAGTTGGAATTCGATATAAGAGTAGGCTGTAGTGTCGCTGTCTGGGCAAAATTTCCCTCACAGCACAATGTATGCCCCCGTTCATTAGCCCAGTTCGGAGCAGAACAGTAGGAAGTTAAACCCCATTTCATTTCATTAACTTGTGACTGTATCATTTAACTCTCTGCACCTACTTATTTAACTCATCTAATAACACATTCTACATTCATCAAATTATTGTAATCAGTTGGTTTGTACTGGTCCAAAAGAGTGGAATGAATTTCCAACAGATTTCAAGAATATGCCTAACAACTAAATCTTCAAGATACTTCAATGGAATATTTTTAATTATGAAAATTAAATTTATTAAAAATTTTTGAGAGAAATAATTAAACTCAAGCATTCTTTGTGTTTGAAATGATTAAATTCATGTATTCTTTGTGTTGTTTGAGAAATTAAATTTATGTAATCTCTTTGTGTGAAATGATCTGTAATTAAAAACATGTAATCTTTGTGTGTGAAGTAATTAAATTCATGTATACTTTGTGTGTGAAATAATTAAATTCATGTACTCTGTGTGTCAAATAATTAAAATCATGTACTCTGTGTGTCAAATAATTGAATTCATGTATTCTTTGGGTTTGAGAGAGAGAGAAAGAGAGAGAGAGAGTGAGAGAGAGAGAGAGAGATGGGGTTTAGTGTCCACTCCACACAAACAAGGTCATTTCGGGACTGACATATAGCTCAATTTTATATAAATTATTTGCTTGCATGTGGGGGTCTTTAGCAATGGAAGGAAACCGCAGGACCTAGAGAAAACCCACGAGGTTGGACAGGAGACCCTACTCCTTGTCACGTACAACCGGAAAATCGAAACCACGCCATATGACTCAATGACAGACCTTATGATACAACATGCACGTGTTAACCATTCGGCCACATACCCCCCCCCCCCCCCCTTGTGTGTAAAATAATTAAATTCATGAATACTTTGTGTGTGAAATAATTAAATTTATGAATACTTTGTGTCTGAAATAATTAAATTTATCCACACTGTGTGTGAAATAATCAAATGCATGTACTATTCTTTATACGGTATGTGTATTCCAGTATAGCTGTGTACTAGAAGTATGCAACTGTCATAATATATTTTAAAAATAAACTTACATTTGGCATATTTAGGTGGACAAGCTTCCAAACATTGTACAAATAAATCTCGTGCACGTTCAAGTTTTGTGCCACCCTAGAAAAAACAAAAACAAACATGAACCAAAAAATGATGAAAGATGAGTTTTGACAGTAAGCAGACAAAGAGAAAGATAGAGAGGGGTTTAAAAACATCGTAATCAGAGACATTTTATTTAAATTTCTTAAAAGTCTCTGAACATTATATTAGACCAAAAATAGTTCAATACTGTGAAGTATTCATATAGATATGTTGAACTGGAAAATTTGCATCATTCGACAGACAATAAAAACTGGATATGATCAAATTGGATGTAAACCAAAACAATCAAAATTCACTTTAGTCAAAATGACCAAAATATTGTCAAAAACATATTTATCAATTGATTCTTATTAAACATACATTATGCAAGAGCTAAATCTGCCTATTGTAGGTCTTTCTTTAGGCCTAAAATGTTATATAAATTATTAATTAGACATTTAGACAAAACAAGACCATAATCAACTCTTGATGGCATTGGATACTCAAGATTTTTAAAATTTAAAAATCTAATTTAAAATTTGGAAAGCCAAACAAAGTCTCGAATGTACCAGTGCCCTGGTTACTACTATGCACACATCTTGTCAAAACTACAAATGGTGATAACTTGGCTCAGAATGATGTAATTTGAATGAAATTTTCAATATTTTCATTTTACATTATCCATTTTTGAGCTATTATATAGCAAGAATGGTAGCTCTGTGTCTAAATCTTACATAATGTATCTTTAAATAAATATTTAATTGATCGTTTTGATTATTTTTATGGCCGTTATGACCAATCTATGGTCGTTTCGACTAAAAGTCATGTCCGTTTTGACAAAACCTTTGGGCTGTTTTGAGTACATTTTAGGGTGGGTTAAACCACAGAAAATTTTATACAATAGACACACACAGACTATAATTTTAAAATTTGTTACATTAAAGGAGAACAAAGGACTATTTTAACAGTTATGAACATGCTCAATTTGTTTATATTGAGACTGCTATATTAGATTTTATATCTCTCAAATTGCTGTGATAAAACAATCCTTAACATCACTACAGATAATTTGTTTGATTAATTAGTTTACATGTTCAGAACATCAAGTAAATATGTCAAATGTCAATGTAGTACAATAAAATGAAATGACATGATAATTGTTATTTCTGCTCACTTTTAGCACCGAGTGGAAACATGTAAAACCATTAAAAAGGACATATGTTGGGTAGGTGACTATACCCAGCAAACTTTTGACCCACCAATGCAGACAAAGATGATGATTTTTTTAAATTTAGTAAAATAATTTCGAGTGATTGAATACTTACATATCTTTCAATGAATTTGGCCAAATAATTGTTCCATATATCATACACATTAGGCCATTTAAACAAAGCAATACCTTTTTCATATGCCTGGAAAAAAATCAAAATACCGATTAAACTTAATAAATACACGGCCCGCTTAAATACATTGCTAAAATTGCTTAAAACTGCATAAAATTAAAGAAATGAAATGAAATGGGGTTTAACATCCTACTGTTCTGCTCCGAACTGGGCTAATGAAGATGGGCATACGCCATACAGTGTGCTATGAGGGAAATTTTGCCTGGACAGCGGCACTAAGACCTACTCTTATATGGAATTCAAACTGTCAAGAGATCTTTTACGTGCACGACAATGTGTACACAGGACCTCGTTTTTTCATCCCATCGGAATGACTAAACAGCTGTACTTGACAGGCCCTCCGTCCGGCATAAATGACAAGGGGGAACCACGCCAGAAAATCTGGATAAACTTTCTCGGCCAATGCAAGGATCGAACACCCGACCTCCAGGCCACCAAGTCTGATTCTCATAAAATTACAGATCTAACAGATGAATTTAGCCAACAATTCGATCTATATTATTAAATATTAAAGAAAAATAGAATTAAGCCCTTTCATATGGGCTTCAATATAACCAGCTAATTGCCTTTGCTGGAAAACAGAAAAAGTTGAAGTGCTTCTGAAACAACTTTATATAACATTTTGTTACATACACAAAGTTAACGTAGAATTAAAAACATACCTTAAAGGCCTCCTCAAAGTAATTGCTTTCTTCTAGAAACATTCCATAATTAATAATGATTTGTGGTGTAGCTATTCTAAGATCTATTATTCTATCATAAACAGCTTTACAAGACTGGAATAAAAACAAATATTTCCCAAAATGAGAATAAGGCTAAAGAGGATTTGGATGGGAATACCAATGTTTAAGTTTTTAACACTATAATGTTGAGATCAACATGTAATTTGTATTTCTATGGTTACAGATGCATGTGAGATAGGAACATTTTGCCTAGGCAGCAGTATTTCTTCCTACCGTTCTTCAATTTCCAACTGCCAAGGGTTTTTTTTATGTACACAACAAGACAAACTTTCCTTCACAGCCTCACAAACAATATCCATGTCAAGTGTAGGTTGGGCTTGAGAAAGGCAAAGGTTCTTTTTTGACCACATCAGGATACCACCGAGGGACACTCCAGTCATCAAGAGTCCAGTGTCCTGATTACTTGCCTATCACAATATCTTTTTTTCTGATAGTAAAACATAGAATTTCCCTACAGAGTTCTAAATTTCCATTCAATTTATTAGACATTTTTAGCAGTTTTCATAGAATTTTACATTTTAAGTTTTTGGTGAAAGTGATAAAACATACTGTTACCTTAAATGTTCCAAAACTCTCTTCTAAATCAGCATATAATGACCAGACTTTCAGTGATTTGTGAACACGATTTTGAACAGTTTCTGTCTGTAAATAAAAGAGCGATAATTTATAACCATATTTAAATGTTTCGACATTTAGTTTGAACATTACTCAAGATAAAAGCATTTTTTGGCAATATTTAATTCTTTTTGGTCTAGAAGCATTTTTCATGAGAAAAGATACTTGTGTTTAAGGCTATTTGACCAAACAAATAGAGCCAGTCTGAAAATCTTTTTGTTTTGTGTTTTTTGTGGGGTTTGTATCATCTATTTTCTATCATTTTTCTAGCTTAATTATTGAGTAAGGTTTTTAAAAATAATACCGAAATTTCAGTGTTGGGAATTTGTCTTGAGAAAATCATGCGAAGACCATGTTATAGGTCCTGGGAAATCAGAGAAAAACGTTTAGGGTAGATTGGGTAACAGTCAACACAGGTGTTTATTGTTTTGGTTTTAAAGTCATCTAACATACCTCATCATGATATGCCACTTTTCTTGGAGGTGGCGCTGTTGCCTTTTGCATTAGTCTTAAAGCTTCTTCGTTATTACTACAAATAAATTAATTTCAAATAATTTGAAAAAAATAAGGTATGCAAGTCAAAGTATATCAATGAAATGTATAATATGCAATTATATCAAAGGGTTATCATAATGGTAGCAGGAGGAATATTTTACAGAATATGAAGAAATGTCTAAAAAAATAAATGAAATGAAATGGGGTTTAACGTCCTACTGTTCTGCTCCGAACTGGGCTAATAAAGATGGGCATACGCCATACAGTGTGCTATGAGGGAAATTTTTCCCGGACAGCGGCACTATGGCCTACTCTTATATCAAATTCCAACTGTCAGGGGATCTTTTACGTGTACGCCAATATGTACACGGGACCTCGGTTTTTCGTCCAATCCGAATGACTAGACAGCTGTCCTTGTCAGGCCCTCCATCCTGCATCACTGACAAGGGAGAACCATGCCGGAAAATCTGGATGAACTTTCTCGGCCAAAGCAGGGATCGAACACCCGACCTCCAGGCTAGCAAGCCAGCGTCTTACCCAATTAGCCACCCATTTAAAAAATAAAAAATAAACTTACTCCTGTCTTATTTCCATTTCTGCCCATTCACACCAAACAGATGCCAAATCATCAACATGTTTATATGGAACTTTACTTGCTTTATCAAATATCACTCTTGCCTGTGAATAACAAACAATTTATGGGACAATATAAAGTGGAAACCTGATTTTTTTCTATTTGGCAGACAAACCTAATAACTACTTTTAGGCATAAGAACTGACTAAAGTTTTGTTCAAGGCAGAGTATGAATACTTTTACTAAACAATTATACTAATTTATATAGTTCAATCTTTTATTTCATTTTCATATTTGATTTGTCTAATGACCTATGATTCTTTCCGAAGTTCAATAAACAAAACATGAGATAATGTCTTTACTTACATCGTCTACTTGATCAGCCTCCTCGTAAAATTTAGCAAATTCCACCCATAATGTATGTGGTTTACCCGATGCTTGTTGTGGATCAACTGTCTGTACAGCTTCAGTGAAAGTATTAATAATCTACAATACAATACAACATATATGTACTAATGAGTATAAATCTAAAAAACAACATGCACTAATGAGTATAAATCTAAACCAACGGCTGCCAGTTAGGATACGCCCACATGTTGCAAGAGATGGATAGAGAACAAGCTAAGAAAAAAGTGATTTTTCGTAAAATCAAGGGCCATAATTTTTAATAAGTTACGATCTGTCATTAGGGTGTAACCCCGGGTGTAATTGTGATAAATTTAAACTTTTTTTTTAAATCAGATAAAAATTGTTAGCTCTAGAGGGACCACAAGATAAAAACGCGATTTTTCGTACAATCAAGGACCATAATTCAGGAAGTTACAATCCAATATGTGCGAATATGGAAAGGAACCAAGATCTTTGGGATGTAAACATGTATTTCAAGTTTCATCAAAACTGGATTATAATTATGACCTCTAGAGGGTCCACAACCTTGATCTACCAGATGTTAACACTATTTGCGTACAAGGGGGGCCATTTTGTCCGACAGTTTTGGTCTGATTTTCATGAAATCAAATTCAACTATCATTAGGTTGTAACGCTGATATACTAAAACGTTTTTTTAAATCGGATAAAAATTGTAAACTCTATGATCCGATATGTGCGAATATCGGCAGGCACCGAAATCTTTGGGATATTTTTACACTATTTGCGTAGGAAAGGCGGACATTTTGTCCTGCAGTTTTTGTCCGATTGTCACGAAATTCAAACTCTAGCATCATTACGGTTTTACGGTGATATATTCGAAAGGTTTTTTTAATCGAATAATAATTGTGACCTCTACAGGGATCACAAGCTAAAAACGTGATTTTTTGTACAATCAGGGGCCATAATTCAGGTAGTTGTGATCCGATATGCGCAAATATTGAAAGGAACCAAGATCTTTGTGTTATAAACATGCATTTAAAGTTTCATCAAAATCAGAAGAAAATTGTGACCTCCAGAGTGTCCACAAGCTAAAAACGTGATTTTTCGTACAATACATGAAGTTATGGTCCGATATATGCCAATATCGAAAGGAACCGAGATCTTTGAGAGATAGACCTATATCTTAAGTTTCGTCAAAATTAAATAAAAATTGTGACCTGTAGAGTGTCCACAAACAAATTGTGGACGGACAGACAGACGTCCAGACAAGGGCGACGACAATATAATGAAAATATATAATGAAAAATGAATATTGATATGTATTAAAGATTCCAGTCAAATTCCTTTATTCGGTGTGAAGTTATGAGTGTTTGCATTTTTGACAAATGTAGCGTAGATTGTTTATTATCTTAGCAACTAAGTCTTGATTATCTATTTTATCGCTAAACTCTTACATGGCTGCAGTGTTCTAATCTGCTTAAAATCAAAGCTATGCGTTGGTCCAGTGAGTTTATGGGCTTGTCATGTTCATAAATGTTAAACTAATAATTTATGTAACATATGGTTCCAAAAAAAGACCTGCTCTTACATATTGCATTTTAAAGTTGAAAATCTTCGTTAAATGATATTTTCTAAATTTATAAGCTGAAGATACCTACACATGTACTTTCTAAATAAGTGTATTGAATTCAGACAAACGTCTTTTAGAAGATTTGGATCTTAATATAAACAAATCAAATCTTACCTCTCTAGGTTTTCCTGCATACAATGTAACTCTTTTGTGCCATTCATGTACATTGTGAGGATTCTGACGAAGCAAGACACTAAAAAAATTAATATAATGTAAAAATTAGCTGTAGTCTCCTACCTAATATTTTATCTGTAAAATAAGGTTTTTCAATAGGAGCAGATGGCATTGGAATTGGGATGGGTTATAAAGATATATATATATAGCTTATCTAATAGTGCATAAGCTAATCAAATATGCACAGTTTGCACAGAAGTTTGAAGGCAAGTGTCTGTGATGATTATATACTCTCAAGTTTGATCAAAATCGATTCAGTAGATACAAATTGCATAGAAGGACAGACAAAAACTAATTAAATAACCATCTTTATAACAGTTAGTTGCAACAGGTTTTGGAATGCATTATTTTGTTTATAGGTTATCAAGAATTCTAACATTCTGTAATTTTAAATGGGATATTTAACCTGTCATTTGTTTTTTACCTGTTCAACAATAATGGTCGTCTGTCCATCAAATTCTCTAATCTTGCTAACCTCAATTCTAGATCTAAATCATCTACAAATATATACATAAATATATTGTTAATAATATCTGTAGGCATCTTAAAATCTATCAATCTTAATAAAATCCAATTTTTATGTCAATTCAACATGGATATATTGTTGGTTTACTCTACCTAAGATTTAACTACTTGTTTTCCTGGTTATCTGTTAGCTTACTTTTTAAAGTCTAATTTGTGCCACTTTGACTGGCTAAAACCCATATTACTGAAGAGTGGAACAAGTGAGGCAAATTCAGACACACTTCTTAAAGACAAATTGCAATAACTCTTTAATTAAGTATGACTTTTGCTGTTAACGTATTCAGAAGTCTTCACAAAGAGAGCAAAGGTTATAACTCATGAAGAGAGTTTACATGATTCAAGAGCCATAACTCTATAAGTAATGAAAGTTGTTGAAATTTGATAAATATTTGTGTGGAAAGCCAGAGCATCCATTTGATTAAAGTTTGTTTTTATATACTGTTTAGAGACAGATGACTGTCATTTTATCATACATGTAATACAAGACTTGTCCGTTTACAGACACTAACCTTCTTCTCCTGCACCACTTTCTTCCATGCTCTCCATTTTAGCTGCTATCATAGATTTTTCGAACTGAGAGAACGCATCAAATACTTGTGTAAAATCTCGCACTGTTATAACAGTTTGTATAGCTTCTTCATAAATATCTCGTGCCTTCAATTCAAAATAATGGTTAAAGATAAATTTCATTATCTATTTAATAGAGGTGGGGAACTAAAGTTTGCTTTAAGTGTTAATATGATTACATATCTATTCTGCTCACACCAAATCTGTTTTTGGGACTGTGACAGGGCTCATTTCCATGTCAGTTGAATGCAATTGTGGTAATTCAAAACATTCTGGACTGACAATCAAGCACCCCTCTATGTTTTTTATGGCTAAAGGAAAAGTATCAAAACACAATACAAGGCTTTCATGATTTGGATATTATCATTAATCTCTGTGAACAAAAAACATCAATGGAATCCCCTATGTACAGCTGATCACTCATTCACTGGCACAAATATTCAATGTTTGAGTAAAATCAGAACTCAATTCTCAGAAAAATCTTATGCCTAAGCTTTTTTCTTATTGAAATTTATCAAGTTGATTTTCCACATATTTTTTCAATAAAATATTCATTACAAATCGTTTTCTTTCGTTTGAAAAATATGAAGCCACTTGAATTGATAGCACCAGCTGGACTTTTCTAAGAACCGGAAAGTCTGTATTAACAACATACCCTTTCAAAATGGCCACCTCTGATATAATAATCTGCTAAAGAGTTCCACAAAACACCAATTTGATCAGAATAGCGTTTTAAACCTTGCCGAATAATGGGTTCTATCTTTAATGATGTAACTTTATCTGGATTTTTGGCAATCAGCTCACACAATTCATTCCATAACTGAAAGCAGAAAATTATAACACCAGTAAAACTCAACTCTGCATATACATGTATGGTCATGTGCATCCCTGTATCCATTATCTTAAAATGTAAAGAACTAAATAATCATAAAGTTTTATTTAAATTAGCAATTCCTGTTGTCGCAGAAAAGTAGGATGATTAACAGGTCTGGAAATAATGGTTTTAGATGTACCTGACAAAATGTCAGCCACTAATGAAACAGTACCTGACATTTTCAACTTAGTGCCGGACATGTATTAATAATATCAATAAAAAAGACAAATCAGTGCCGGACAAAATGACAGACACCAGAGGTTTAGTGCCTGACAAATCCTGAATCTGTGCCTGACATTGTCTGTGACAGGTGCCTTATTTCCAGGCTTGAAGATTAACCCAATTTCATTCTGCCCAGTATTATTTTTTTGGTAAAACTGGTTAATTTTCTCTGAAGTCTTCTAAGAAACCTTTATCCTACTAGTCTTGCACACCTATCCAAGCTCTGGGGTTGGTCATAAAGTCTCCAAATTCCACATTATATAAGTGCCTATATAGTCCCCTTTTAGTTACAGTGGTTTGTGGTGGTTGTGATTAAAAGGAGACTCACACAATTGAACAATAAATTTCCTTAAATGAGTTATGTAACCCAATTAAAGATGCATTATGTAAGATTTAGATAAAGAGCTGACAGTCCTCGCTATAATAGCTAAAATATAGATAATGAAAAGGGAATATGTTGAAAATTCCAGCTAAATTACTCCATTCTAAGCGGAGTTATGGAAGTTTAAAGAACAGTGTAATCTCGATTATCATTGCTACCATTGATATGATAATAAACAAAGCCTTGATTATCCATTTTATAATTAAATTATTAACTGGCAATCGTGTTTAAATCTATTGAAAATCAAAACCATCTGACGTTCTAGAGAGTTGATTATGGGCTTGGAATATCTAAATGTCTTATTAATGATTTATATAACATTTGAGGCCTAAAGAAAGATCTGCAATAAGCAGATTTAGCTCTTACATAATGCATCTTTTAGGAAATCTAGTGATTATTCCCAAAGGTTATTTCTTTATATTTTGGCATTTTAAGTGCATACTTAAAACCATTTTTATCAACAGATACTCTGAGAAATCTGGGACTATGACTTTTAAAAAAATGTGAAATTCAGCTGTCATCCATATTGTGTTCTATTTTTGGTTAGTTTTAGGTGGGTACTCATCTAGAGCAAAATCCGTTTATATTATAGATCTGACATAATTTTGAGATATATGTAACCATCTTTGGTCTCAAAAGTTGACAGTTCAGGGCACGGACAAATCTAGAATCAGGAAAAACTTCTGCTCACATTGTCGAAAAGAAAAAACATTGTCAAGAGCTACCTTATCAAAAAAGCTGAAATAAGACATGGATGAGATCGACACGATTTCTGCATTTGTTTTGACAATAAAACAAAGTAGTCTTCACAATACCTGATGTTTTGATTTGCCTTCTTTAGAAACAAAAGTTTCATCATTGATTAGATCTGCTAGTCTAATAGCTGCTTCATCTAACCAACCAATAGATTTTAAATACTCTATATATTCTTCACCTGTTTCTTTCTGTAACTAAGAATAGAAATAATATCATATTAACATCAGATTGTTTTCATAAAAACAGTTATGAAAATATCTGGAAAATGAAGTAGGCTACATGGCTAACCAGTTCTGTCATAAAAATGAATCCAGAGAAATCAAATTTTCTAAAAAAAACAAGCACTAGCAGACCAACCTATTTCCTAAAAAAGTTTGTGTAAAGAAAGAAATGAAATGAAATGGGTTTTAACGTCCTACTGTTCTGCTCCTATACTGGGCTAATGAAGACGGGCATACGCCATACAGTGTGCTATGAGGGAAATTTTGCCCGGGTAGCGGCACTATCGCCTACTCTTACATCGAATTCCAACAGCCAAGGGATCTTTTACGTGCATTCCAATGTATACACGGGACCTCGGTCTTTCGTCTCATCCGAAGGACTAGACAGCTATCCTTGTCAGCCCTCCGTCCTGCATCACTGACAAGGGGGAACCACGCCGGAAAATCTGGATGAACTTTCTTGGCCAATGCAGGGAGCGAACACCCGACCTCCAGGCTAGCGAGTCAGTGTCTTACCCACCTAGCCAAGTGATCCCCGTGTAAAGAAAGACATTTATCACAAAAATGTCCTAGGATATATCCTTTTAATTTCTTTTGAAAAGTCACTTTTATGTCTTCCCAATTGGGTGATAAGTAAAATCTCATAACATTATTTTTTTATATCAAATATATCAACACACAACTATGAAATAATAACATCAACAGAGTCTGAGGTGTTCATTTTCATATTATTGTCTTGTGTTAATATTAAAAAGACATGTCTGAAAACTCTGTAAATATTAAGAAAAACTGAAAAAATATAAAAGATAACTTTTGTTTGATATGAATACAATCTGTTTGTAACATTATATTACTTATATTAAGCCCTGTTCAATTTGGAGTGTGACAAAACAATCCACTTCAAAAAGGACGAAGTCGTCAATTGTCTGCAGTTATAAAGCTTGGATTTGTTAAAATTGGGCAAATCTTTTTTCAGTGATAAGGAATGGACGAGTATTTGATTTCTTGGAGGAAATACCAAATCTTCATTAGCATTAGATTCTATCGATCAATCTCTTCCCTACAATCAATGACCAACTACTGACCTTTAAATGGCGACGATAAACTCTAACAGCAGTTTCTTTTAGATCATACATTCTTACAAATTTTAAATACAGTGGCCAAATCCGGTTGTGTTGTGTAACAGGCAATGACCGTAAAGCTCGATCAAATGTTCGACGTGTACGAGTTATCTTCCCTTGATCAATCAGTAACTGACAATAATCCAGCCATATTCGAGGCATCTGTAAGAATGAATAAAAATTGGTTTCAAAATAATATTTGATTTATGAGATATAATAACATACAGATTGTTCTGTCAAAATCATCATTCGTTTTAGTCGAAGTGGTGACAATTTGGACTGGAGTCGTCACCCATACATAGAACTAGGATGAAATTTTTACTTACTACAAAGCTCTATTAGACAGACCCCCAGTGCAGTTTGAAATCATTACCTGCTTCAAGTACTCTGAAATCATTATCTGGTGTACCATGAAATCATTACACCATAAAATCAGCAACAGGAACACATATAATCATTATCTGGTACTATGTGAATTCAACACCAGGTACACAATGTAATCATTACCTGGTACAACATGAAATCAAAACCAGGTAGACCATATACATGTAATCATTACCTGCTACCACATGAACAGAATAACGCAGGATAAAATGGTATTAAATTAACAGTCTATTAAAATTAATCAAAGATTAAATGCCCCATACTCTTATGATGATCATTGTTTTGATATTATACCTTTCTATTCAAATTATTATTATCTTACACAAGAAAAAACTGGTGACACTTACTTTATGCATAAATACTAGTGATCTTTCATAGGCACTATTTACATCTTCATATGCTGGATCTACAACACATCGTCCTTTTACTTGACTCCTCCTCAATTTTAAATAGTTGTACCATAGTTTATAACTAGAAAATATGGTCAACAATTTATCATTTATAATTCTGATTATATATATTAGCTTTACCTTAAGTTTCTCCATTTAACATCCTTTTCAAAGTCGCAAATACACTTAAAATTATGACCATCCAACAATATCATCTACATGTCTGCCTTATTTATAGATGAATTTACTAGCTAGCACTGACAAATACATGTGCAGTGTAGCCAATGTGTTATCATTAAAGAAACTTGTTTTAAGTTGAACATTCGCTAAAAGTTCTACTTTAATTAGAACTCATTTTTAGCTGTGAACAATACCTGATAGCCGATACACATCTAAGTCTAACTTTATTCAGGTAAAACATTTTTACAAACCTTCCTGGTAATTCCTTTAAAGCTCTCTCATATATAACGTTTATTATTGATTTGGGTGAAGCAGACTTGTGTTCAATGTATCGTAACCAGCATTTAACAGAAAAGGGATTTCGCAGAATATCTTCTTCATAGGGTAGATCATCTTCTTCCTGAAAATTATATATAACTGTTAGCTTTATAAGATTAGAGAATGTGGATATAAATAAAGTAAACACTTTACCATACTTACTATTCTTCCACTGAAAGAAGAGTAAGGGTAATTGTTTATTTTACTTAAAAGAAAAAGATATTTCAACCACTTATTAATTTTACCAGCCCAGATTTTCAAGTCAGGATTTAATTTGGGCCACAGAAAGCCAGTGAGGCCAACACAGAGCGAAACATTTGTAAAACTGTAGCCTAGTAGGCCTACTGTAATCGTTAGAATCAGGTACCCATATTAAAACGTAGGCATAACTTAAAGGAGCTAAATCGCTAAAATTTGGGAGCTAGAAATTGACAAAAGTAGGTCACAACACATATAATACTGTAGTATGAATGTATATAAACTGATTTACATTCAATGGTTTCCGTATTTACTCCAATTTCAAATCAGTTATGTTCGGCGAAATAAGCCAGCAGTCTCAAGCAAGTGCAAATTTCTAGCGTCTTGTTATTCCAGTCTACATACGCCGTTTTGATTTGGTGCAATGTGTCTAGCCTTGTCCCTCGAGTCTCTTGATGCAACTGGGGCTGAAGCGCATTATGGTACACGATTCGTGTACCAATGGTAAAATGTTTATTTTGTCTTAAATATTGGATATCAAAAGCCCATCTTTTTCCGGTAAGATCACAACATGAATGTTGATTTAATTTGACAAATAAATCGTGTTTTCAATGTTGAAGATTTTGGATGATATTGAGTTAGAGACTTAGCTACTTTAAAGTAAAGAGTAGATCTATCTAATAGTTAATAGTAGGCCTATTGAACTTATTGAAGGCTATTTTATTTCTTCCAAAGGTTCCTAAATCTGACATCATGTCACATTATCAGAGGATTATTGATATATCTATATAGCTGCCATCTCTATAAGTACTCACAAAGAAAATATCTTTCAATGCATCCTCTGAAATCGGCATTTTTAATAATTTTATAACTCAACAAATTAAAAACATCGACATGTGTAAATGTGAACCAAACGTTTACTTCGGGTGAGTCTACATTTGGACGAATATGAGTGTTTGCACTACATTGAAATGATAAGATATATATGTAGCATATTCTGCATTTTATTCGATTTGTATGTATCATTGAATTATGTCCATTTGTCTTAAGTTCATTCTAAAGGTCTTATCAAAGCATATAAACATTAAATGTAATATAGATATATACTGTAACACCCCAAACATTTAAAATGAACTCGTCTAATAAACATCCCGTAGAATCTCGTGAAATACCTGTGGAAACGAGACTACGGGAACCATTCATCCGCTATTTCCCTCCAAATCCAAATTTATGTCAAAAACATAAACAATTTCAAAGAAAACCTGAAAATGTTTTCCATTTAATGTTGGTAAGGTAATAGAGAAATGCATTTAAGTTGATAAATGTCGTATATCTATTATATTTGAATCATAAATGCCGGCAAGGTACCAACTAAAAGAATGGCACTGGCACCATTTTGATTTTTGTTGATACGGCTGCTGCTGACAGAGTCAATGACATTAAGGCCTTCTGATGACTTCTCATTATTCTTAAACCTATTCATGGAAAGGCGTGTGAGGGTATAAAATAAACTGGGGTGAGTGCAGTCAAATTCAAAAGTCCATGGAAGCTTACACAAAAAGAAAGCTACATTATAACTTGACCACTGGAATGCATCAGCAGTAATATTCCACTGGCTGGAATTAGCAAATAGTAGACCTACCACCTAGTAAATTAGCTAGGTGTTCTGAAAAGGGTAAACATAATCTGCATCTTGTATGACACTCTGTGACCCTGACCATCAACCTGTTGACAGCCCGAGAAATACAATCATTGATGTTTTGGCAGCCATTCCAGAGACAGAATAAGTAAACATCTTCAATATAAAGTTGTAGCAATGCCATTTTTACTAATGTAATATAGGCTATGCAGACTACAATTACAGTCTTTTAGACTGACATTTTAGGATAAGTCACAAACAGATCTTTGTTTAAAATATCAGTTACATGCCCTCCACTACATTACCGGTACTTGATATTCAGTTTGCACAGAGAAAGTTAGCTTAAATCTTAAGTAGTAAGGAGAGTAATATGAATGAAAAACTATATGATTGTCTATAGTATGGTATATAAGTATAAGCTGTGTGTAATAACTTACTAAATGCTGTATTATGCATTTTATTATCAAATTGCAAAAACTTCTGATGAGTAGGGAAACTTATAACGTAGTCATAACTCAGACAGATCTAAATCCCAACTCTATTTCTAATATTATACTACATGAATATTAGACTTGAAATTAATGTCTTTTATATTTGCTTTTATATAAGAAAATGGAGTGTACATGTATGGAACTAGCATTGGAAGGAGAAAGACTGTGTAAAGCTGGTGATTGCCGAACAGGGGTTCAGTTTTTCGAAGCAGCTGTACAAGCTGGTACTGATGATCTGAAAACTCTAGGAGCAATATATAGTCAGCTTGGAAATGCTTACTTTTATCTACAAGAGTATGCCAAAGCTTTGGAATACCATAAACATGATCTCAATATGGCAAGGTATGTGTTTATTTTCTCATCAGCTTGTACAGTTGGTTACTTTTAATTGAGAAATAGACGTGCTTATAGTGCATTACATGTAGCTTGTTGATACCTCAAAACCTCAAATAATCTTTCCCAAAGGTGAAAACTAATAGTCATATAAAGTCAATTTAATCCAAAATCCTAGAGCAGTTTTAAAATTATTTATGGAAAGCTTTGCCAAGATTTGATTTATAATGCTGCAATCCAGTCTGAAAAAAGTAAAAAACAAATCAACTAATAATAGCGTAATATAATGCGTATGAGGTTTGTTCCACAGGTAAATGTTAATTTATGAAATTATCCCTGTTTACTGTTTTTATACGCCCACTTTGAAATGTGGTCGTATATTGTGGTCCGTCGGTCCGGCATCCACAATTGCTTGTTGACGCTCTAGAGGCTAAAGTTAATATCCGATTGATTTTAGATTTATACACAGTGTTTAAGGTCATGAGACGAAGAAGCCTATTGATTTTCAACGATTTCTGATAATTATTACCAGAGTTATGGCCCTTGATCACTTCGAAAAATCTTGTGAACGCTCTAGAGGCTAAAGTTAATATTCGATTGACTTTAAATTTATACACAGTGTTTAAGGTCATGAGACAAAGAATCATATTGATTTTCAACGATTTCCGATAATTACTGCCAAAGTTATGGCCCTTGATCACTTTGAAAAATCTTGTGAAGCTCTAGAGGCTAAAGTTATCATCCGATTGACTTCAGATTGATACACAGAGTTTAAGGTCTTGAGACGAACAAGTATATTGATTTTCAATGAATTTTTATGACTTGGACAGCTAAATCCATGATGTTAAAAGTTTCATATACCAAACGTTAGCATGGGGCAGAACTTTATAAAAACCAAACAAATTCTAATGGTTTTCTGATAATTACTTAATGAGTTGTTACTCTTAATCAGATTTTAATGTATTATAAATGTTTCATTACCGAAAAAAGTAAAAATATGCAACAACTCTTGTTGACTGCCCGAATGATTTAGCTTAAACGTTAAAGATACTTTTCCGTGATTGATTTGGACTAAAACATATTCAAATTAATTAATCTATCAAAAATTTGCTTCAAATCCCTCTCGAAACTTTGTATTTGTCGGGAGATACTGCAAGCTATAAATAAATTGTTTTTAAGACACCATGTCTGTCAGCTCAATTCATTGAGGGAGGGTCCATTTTTCAGAGTGTATTTTTCGTTACTTACTGTCCATTTATCATACATATTGAGGCCTAAGTAAATCCTTATTTATTTTCTGTCAACTACTTTTTCCGCCGTTTAATTGCAGAGTCTTTTTGGAAGTTGACACCCTTCAATGTTCCCAAAACCACCTAACAATTTGATCAAGAAATAACAACCGCTCCCTCAATCAAGCTAGCACACAATAGACCGGCAGTTAGTGATACCCTGACATTTTTGCACAGTGCTTGCCCCATGAGTGATTTTCGAGTAATCCAGTATTTTTCTAGTAAGATTGGGTGTCTATACTTTCCATATATACCAAATTGGCCATACTTTTATTGGAAATAACCACCAGATAAATACTTTCGGGACAATGGATCTTTAAATGAAATCTGTCTTTTATTTTACAGAGCTCTGTCTGATAGAGTTGGAGAGGCTAAAGCAAGTGGGAACCTGGGTAACACATTAAAGGTTATTGGCAAGTTTGATGAAGCCATAGTATGTTGTAAACGCCATCTAGATATTTCTAGAGAGATCACTGATAAGGTAATTAACCATTATTATAAGAAGCCATGCATATTGCCCAGCATTCTCAATAGAACCATAAGATATGTCTATGGACAATGTAATCATAAATGATAAGAAAGCTGCTATTTTAGTTTTTTAACCAACAAATATTACATCAACTTGATCCAAGCAGAGGTGCTTGTTGTCTAGAAGCGATAGCATAGCTGTTATACATGGAAATACATGTATAATACATACAGTATGGACAATTTGTTTTTCTAGTCACTAGGATTTAAAGCATAAGATCTCTAGCAAAGATGACAATGCAAAGACGGCAGTTGACTAAGGAACTAGGCCATTTAGTTATTACTAAGAAAAGTTTTTATCATTAAATCGTATAAAGTGATCATTATTCTAGACTAATGTTTAGTATGTATAGAAAGTGGTTAGAAAATATACAGTAGTCATTAATAAGCAGGTGTGTAACTGGTTGTAAAAGATGTTACTCCTTGTGTAGAATTGTCATTAATTATAATACCCATCAGTATTGAATACACAAACCTGGCTAATAGTGGTGTATATCATTCAATAGTAGTGCTGATATCAAGTAAAATTTTACGCATCGATACATCAATGCATCAGGAATTTTTTGCTGCCATTTTGTTATTTTCGAAAATTGCAGAAATAACATTACTATTTCTGATAAAAACATAGATTTCCCTAACATTATCATTAGGCCTATTATAGAAATGTCGATTTATTTGAATAAATATATTTCTACAATATTATCAATTATGACATTAATATCGTCCGATTCATTTCAATTGACACTCGTTAGCCATTTTTCAAATTTGTCGTGAACGTGTGACGGGAAAAGTGTTTACAAGAGACAGTTTGAATTATTTATATACGGATTGTACCAAAGCCTGTCTATAGGAATTTGTGAAATACAATCTCTATTGCCTGTGACAGCAAAAAAGACTAAATCGTTTTAAAACTAGCATTAAAAACCGGCTGGGAATTATAATCGTTCTGACATAGTTCGCCTGGCCATGGACTGTATATTATATTAGATTTGGGATTTAAATGAACCTTGAAATTGACCTTGGGGTTGAAGGACATGATAGCCAGCGTAGTAACCAGCAAAGGCAGTCTTTGTAGTCACTGGAAAATGGAGACAAACATAACGGAGCGTAGCGTAAACGGGTCAAGCTGGACTACCTTAATACAATTGGCAGAATTCATTGATTTTTTCCATTACATGTATTGAAAAGGTGTTATTTATTGTAGTGGACAAACTTGTGAACTCCTCGGAGTCCTCGGACACATAAAGCTAATTATAGTATTTTTTGCAGATGCATTGATAATACAAAAAAGGGCAGAGAATCGCATCGGCGTCGGCCGAATCGATGCATCTACATCGACCGAATCGATGCATCAGCGATATATCAATACTTGATATCAGCACTATTGAATAGTCATGACTTTAACACCTTAGTGAGATAACACCTACTTAATGACAACAGCCTTATTAATAACAATTGTAAATAACTAATAAACATTATGTTATGTTATACATTTTCATTTATAAAAGTTTTTTGTTCATTAGTCAATGATATAAATTTACAGTGATTACATAAGATATGATCTCTGATCATGAAATACATGACTCGCTGTCGGTTTTCTTTTGTCATATACACATATTTCCATTGGTTTCTTGTAGAATGTTATTCTTGAATACTCCTATTTCAGGTTGGCGAATCACGAGCATTATATAATCTTGGTAATGTTTATCATGCTAAAGGAAAACATGTAGGTAAAAGTGGCCGACAAGATCCAGGTGATTTCCCCCCAGAAGTAAAAGACTGTTTACAAAAAGCTACACAGTATTATGAGTAAGTGTATTATGAAATTGTGACACTATAATACATGATGAGGATACTGGGATTGAATATTCCGGGAATTGATTTCTCTCAATCCCAAAAATAGTGACAGTTGAGTGAAAAAGGGGATTTCAGGCTACAACACTTGTGCTGACTGCATAAGAAAATATCTCAACCAACCATGACAACTGAAAAATTTCTTTGTGTTTAATTACGTCACGATTCTACTCAAATCACGTCAGGACTGACAGAACTGTTTCAGGACTGAATTCCATGTCAGTGATATCTATAGCCTGGCTCAACAAGGGAGTTAATCAAGTTATCTCCCCTGTTTCTTGACTACCACAGTGAATTGTAGCTTGGAAAATAGTTAAAGGTCCAGGTCAGCAACAGCCTAAAATGTTGTCTAATATTGGTTTCAAAACAAACCTAAGAAAAATGATTACTTTGAATATCTCATTAATTTTGATTTTTTGTTAAAATAATTTTATTTCTTTTACAGAGAAAATTTACAGCTAGTAAGAGAATTAGGAGATAAAGCTGCTCAGGGACGTGCTTGTGGTAATCTTGGCAATACCCATTATTTGTTGGGTAATTTTACACAAGCAATTCTTTATCATGAAGAGGTTTGTTTTTTTTATTATGAATCAAAGTCTGAACATACTAAATGATTTTATTTTGTTTGCAACATTACAACAAACGGTACTAAAAACATAATATTTATGACATAGACATATGTTTAAGAAAAAATAGCAGTTAACCAGCAAAGAACATGCCATAAGCTGGAATTTTAAAGTGAGTGAGAAAGAGTTGAATGTAAAAACAATCTGTGATAGATTACTAGTATTGTCAGTTCTAAAGATTGAATCTTTAAATATTATATCAACGTCCAAATTCCCATTTCTTCTTTTAAATACATACGTGTATGGTTATATTTATAAAACTAAATTATTCTTACTTCAGAGACTTGCTATTGCAAAACAGTTTGGCGATAAAGCAGCAGAAAGAAGAGCATTTACAAATTTAGGCAATGCACACATCTTTTTAGGAGAATTTGAAGTTGCAGCAGAACACTACAAGTAATTGCATTTCCTTTTTTTTGACTTCAAAATTATTTTTTAAGATCACAACATCAATGACCAATAATTCGTGTTTTCAATGTCGAAGACCTTGGATGATGTTAAGTTAGAGACTTAGCTACTTTAATGGTAATTTTATAAACAAACATTTTATGTGGACCTATATTTTCGTCACATGCATCTGTGGTCCATTGTCACTTCACAATCTACTTAAAACACTGTGCTTCAGTGGTAAAAAATTTCTGATGCCAAATTTCAGTAGTCAAATTTTCTGATGCCAACTTTCAGTTGTCAAAAGTTATCCCATTTACATATGAACTTAGGAAATCTTGTGAATACAATACAGGACAGAATTCTTGATGGATTATTTTAAACCTTAGCGAAATCATTGTTATCAGTAATTCTGTTTTGTAAATTTATAACCTCTGTCTGCAGAATGATCTTGAATTCACTATATTTTATTTTTAGGCGTAGTTTACATATAGCTAAACAAATATGTGATAAAGCATTAGAAGCCCAGGCCTGTTATAGTCTTGGCAATACATATACCCTTCTACGAGATTATGAAAAAGCAATAGAATACCATATGCGACACTTGCAGATAGCTCAAGAGTTAGATGATCGTGTGGGTGAAAGTCGAGCATGTTGGAGTTTGGGAAATGCTCATACGGCTGTTGGCTATCATAAAACAGCTATTGAATATGCAACTAGACATTTACAACTATCGAAAGAGGTAGGAACATTAAACATTATAATTTCAAAGCTTTTAGACCATTTTCAAACACCCCTACCATTCAAAAATCAGATTTTCAAATATCTCAACCATTCATTAACCAGATTCATATATCCCCACCATTAACTAACCAGATTTTCATCCACCATTTACAAACCAGATTTTCAAATATCCCTACATGTCGCTAATCGGCATGTCTGTGCCATACACCTGCAAAAAGTATATAGCAGCATGATCTAGCTTTGACTAATTATAACATTTTAACGAAAGAGAAAGAAGCCAAGCCATATATGTATGATTAGTAGGTATAATGATAATTCTGGTTAGAAATTACAATCAGTTCTGCACTCAATAGTTAATAAAGATAACACATAGAAACAAAATAGCACCCTCCCCCAAAAGTTAATAGAAATCAGTTACTATATAATTGGAGATTAACTCAACGTGATTTTAATTCTGTTTATGCTGTAGATTGGAGATGAAAATGGTCAGATTACAGCTAAAATGAATTTAGCTGATTTACGATCAGCTTTAGGTATGAACACAGGATCAGCAGAAGATGGTGCTAATGGGTACGCTTATTTTATCTTTTATGAAATGCTAATTTGTGTCATGTGTGTAATGGTGAGTTGTTTTCATATTTCTTGTTGTACATTGTATCTATGGAGATACATGTAGTGTACCTAGTGCATAATACTATCTTGTGTAAATCGATGTAATTTATGTTATGTTTTCCTTTCCTTTATTTTATCTGATTTTCAAGCTATAGAGTCAGTGACAGTTCTGTGTATATCAACAGATCCACTGTATAATGTCATAATTCAGCCCAAAATAAACATCTGTATACCAATATAGATGATTTAATTGACCTGAACACTATTATGTCAGGTGTAGTAAAATATAAAACATAATTGATTATGAATTTAATGAGAATTCTATGTAATATAAGGACAACAGGAAAGGCTTTTGGCAATCATGTAAATATGACTTGAAATTGAAGTGTCTACTACAGTAAATAAGACATGTTTTCTTTAAGTCACTGTTGATAAAATGCTGATCTTAAATGTGATAAGATATCCGACACAGTTAAACCTTGTTTTTATGTGCCCATATATCCCAGGAATTCCAATACACACTGTCCCTGGTAAGAATTTATAACTGGTTAATGTTTATTTATAGATTAAGTCCTGAAAATGATGAAAATTTAAGTGCTAATATAGGACATGATGTTAATGATATAGGATTAGGTAAGTTATACAGGTACCAATACAAGTAATGTAGATATTTATTATTGTCATCCGCGTCTTTCGACATTTTTATACGCCCACATGGGAATGTGGACAAATATTGCCGTCGCTCCCGTCCGCCCATTCGTCGTCCACAATTTCTTGTGAATGCTCTAACTCCAAAAGTTATTATCCAATTGTTTTAAAACTGATATATGTGATTTACATTAGTGGGATGAAGAATCCTATTTAATTTCAATAATTTCTGTTTATTACGTCTTAGAGTTTTATGGCCCTTGTTTCACTTTGTTGAATTAGTGAAACAAAGAAGCCTATTGAATTTCAGCAATTTCCATCTATTACTTCTAGAGTTATGGCCCTTGTTCTACCATGTTGCACCTTGGAAACGCTTTAGCCTCTAAAGTTATCTACCGCTCTGAATGAAATTTATATGTGCCATTTAAGTTAGTAAAAAGAAGAATCCTATTGAATTTCAGCAATTTCCGTTTATTACGTCTAGAATTATGGCTTGTTTCACTTTATTGAACCTTGTGAACGCTCCAACGCTGAAAGTTATCATCCGATCTTGTGAAATTTATATGCATTATTTAAAATAGTAAAACCACAAAGCCTATTGAATTTTAACAATTTACATTAATTACTTCTGGAGTTATGGCTCTTGTTTCACTTTATTCAACCTTGTTAATGCTCGATTGATGAAAATTATCATCTGATATGTATGAAATTTGTGAAACAGAGGTCTATTGAATTTCCGCCCTTGTTTTACTTTGTGAACCTTGTGAACGTTTTAATGACAAAAGTGATCATCCGATCTGTATGAAATTTATATGTATGAAATTTGTGAAACAGAGGTCTATTGAATTTCCGCCCTTGTTTTACTTTGTGAACCTTGTGAACGTTTTAATGACAAAAGTGATCATCCGATCTGTATGAAATTTATATGCCAAATTTCAACAATTTCTGTATACTACTTCACTTCCAGGGTTGAGGCCCTTGTTTCAGTTTGTAGAACCTGGTGAACCCTCAAACGACAAAAATTATAATCTAATCTGTATGGAACTGTCTTGTAAAGGCCCCCAATGATATAAGAATTAATCTGGCATGGCACAATAATGATTGTTTGGATAATGTGGTTACTTTTCTGTTCAAAAATTAGGTTCACAAAAAACATGATCCTTTCGATATTGGATATATCGGACCGTAACTTCATGGATTATAGCTTGTTTTCTGTCTATCTCTTGCAAAATGTGGGCGTATCTTGCACCACAACTGTTTTTTGATTGACCAATTGCTTTCCAACTTTTTAAATTGAACATATATCCTATTTTTATAGGTAGACGACCATGTAGAGCTAGACGACATAGTATGGAAAATATGGAATTGGTTAAATTAACACCAGATAAAAAGGTATTTTAGACAAATATTGAAAAACAAACTTCTGTGCATCGTCATTTGCTAAAAGTGAATTGAAGTCTGAGTTATCATCAGGTTTCCGAACAAGTTCATATAAAGCCGCTGAGAGTCATTTGAGGAATATAAGCAAGCCAGGGGTAAAGAAAAAAAAAAGAGATTATCTGTGATATATGTACTGTATGTGAATGAATTACATATAAATATTTTATTGTACAAATAAATTTATTATATAGGTAACTCAAGTAGGAGGAGCACGACCTAAACAAAAAGTACAGAAAGCAGCAAGTATTGCTACAGATGTAACCCATACCAAACATTGTCGTAAAGCTTCTGATGGCCTTATTCATTCAGAAGAAGTAAGTCTCTTTTCTTTAAACTTGTCTATAAAATCGAAAAATGTTGCTGATATTGTAGCAATTAATTCTACAGGCATTGCCACTCAGTAATTATTGGGATTATTTTCATTGGGCCTGTGTTCATATAGTCTGCAAAAAACACTAACTTCAGAGATACTGCTGAAATATAATTCTAGTTTGATAGAAAATGCATTGGTCTTTCAAATCATTACAAAGTATATGTCTTATACCCAGTTCAGTTGGTACCAGTAAGATATATGATGGGGTTTGGTGTACAAAAGGCATCATTTAAAATATACACACAATTAGCCATTTATCAAAGAAGACATGTCACAAGATAATGCTGAACAAGGTAGATTTCACTGATCTCTCTGTCAATAAAGGCTAAATTCAATTTGTCTAGCTTATATAATTCAAATTTCAATTTGTTTAGCTTATATAATTCAAATTTTGATACTGGTACTTGCATGGTCTTTTTTATATTTTCCTAAATTAGACGGATGAGACAACAGATGAAGATAATTTCTTAGACTTGTTGAGTAGATTCCAAAGTCGTAGAATTGATGAACAGCGATGTTCATTCAGGACTGTAGAAGAAACACCATCATCACCATTGCAAACAAATGGCACCGTGCCTCATTCAGGTAATATACATTGAATGTTGTTAATTGACTTTAGTTTATAAACATTGATATTAATAAATTGTCAGATGATATAAGAAACATTTTGTGATTTAATTTTACCATTATTCAGGCCTCGAAATGTTAAAAAAAACCCAACTTGGCCCTTCAGCAAATAACCTGTCTCTCATAATATATTTTCAGGAACCGATGAACTGTTAGATATGGTTGCTGGTATACAAGGATCACGTATGAATGATCAGAGAGCCGAGCTGCCTGTTGTACCTAGATTCCCAGGATTAAATTCTCAAGAAGTAATAGGACAATATTTACAACGAACAGAAGAACGGCATCCTGAAGATGATTTCCTAGAAATGTTGATGAGAAGTCAGGTAGGATCTATAGCTTTCTCTTGATTGATCATCACTCTCTACAAAATTGTAATACTGAAGTGATTTCTGTGCTGGAATATATATATTTAAAATTTTAAATTATTGTTTTAGTTTAAAGGGACAAAATACAGTAAAAAGCCTTATTGGAAACTGAAAATGTAAACTATAACAATTCATTTGTTCCTTTGTGAGGCTTAATTTCCACTTCCATCAAGGGTGATATCGCAGACTAGTCAATAAGAATTCTTATAGATAACGTATTCAATGTTGAAACATTATCCTGATAACAATGCAAGAACTAGGTTTATATGTTTTGTAAATATAAGAATTGTGGTGGTGTAAGAACTATGTTGAAATGTTGAGTAAATTAATATAGACATATGTTATTTATAGGAATTATCTAGACTGATGATATTATTCGCATAATAGTGTTTAATAATAAGTGTTGATTTGTATGTAGTAATATGATATCAGATTGAATATCTTTCAGCTTACATCTATATCAGAAGATTATGTAACTAACATTTTTGTCGATTTGTAATATTTATTAATAAATCTATATATCTTTTTAATATTTAATAATAAATCTTTATATCCTTTTCATTTTCAGGCAACACGCTTGAATGATCAAAGAAGTGCTTTACCCCCAGTTCTCCCAGCCCCAACAATACCTGATGATGACTTCTTCAATTTAATTCAAAGAGTGCAATCAAGTCGCCTGGAAGAACAGAGAACAGATCTGCCTAAAAATAAAAAATCAAGTGTCCCTGGTAAAAAGAAAAAAAGTAGATAGAGAATCAAAACCAAAGTGTAGATATCCCTAACTTAGTTGTGCCAAACTGTTTACTCCATAGGGTGTAAATAAAAACCCAGTTTGAACTTGGTTATGGTATTGTAAATATGTATAAAATCTAAATACAAGATTTCTTGTATTAACCTTAGTGCAATCTCTGAAATATGGCCTTTCTATTTAAGACGTTTTCATGCTTTTTAATAATCCTAGTTACCCGTACATGTTTGTGTATGATGGCTTTGTATGGCATAAATCTTAATTATTGCTAAATGTTTAACTATTTATGAAGAAATTTAAAACATGAATCTCTTGTTGGAAAATTAATTGTGAACAAGTTTTGTATGAAGTTATGGTATTTATTTTAGGTATGATGAAAAACTGGTTTTATTTAGAATTTTAAAGTAAAAATTCTAAATAATTTTGCAAATTCAGGATATAATACAGAGATCTGTGCAACTGAAATCCATTGACCAATGAAAATAGAGATTCTGTATTTATTTATAAAAAAGACTTTTGAATTAGTCTTTGAAATTAAAGTAATTCCAAGTTTAAGAGAGAAATTTAGTATGCCATCAATAAATTGTAAATGTGGCCAAAAACAATCTAGTTCAAATTCAACAAAATCGCCAAATATTGTGTTATGTGCCATTTTCACTTTTTTGTGTGTTGAAAATTGGGTATCATCAAAATCTGCAGAATAAGTTGCCTTTATCTCGTCTGTTCTCAAAATGAAAGGCTGTGGAATGGTCCTATTTGATATGGATTGAAAAGTTGTTGGACAGCAGTTTTAATCATAATTAATTCTTCTGTTACTTTCTCAGCAAAAAAAAAGTCTCCCAAAACACATTGATTTTTATACGCCCACATTGGACGTATATTGCCGTCGCCCCTGTTCGTCCGTCGTCCACAATTTCTTGTGAAAGCTCTAATGCCAAAAGTTATCATCCAATTGTTTTAAAATTTATATGTTGTTTACATTAGTGAGATGAAGAAGCCTATTTAATTTCAATAATTTCTGTTTATTATGTCTAGAGTTATGGCCCTTGTTTCACTTTATTGAACCTTGTGAATGCTCTAACGCCAAAAGTTCTCATCCGATCTTTGTGAAATTTATATGCATTATTTAGATTACTGAAACGAAGAAGCCTATTGAATGTCAGCAATTTCCGTTTATTTCGTCTAGAGTTATGGCCCTTGTTTCACTTTATTGATCCTTGTGAACGCTCTAACGTCAAAAGTTATCATCCGATCTTTCTGAAATTTATTTGCATTATTTAGATTACTGAAACGAAGAAGCCTATTGAATTTCAGCAATTTCCGTTAATTACGTCTAGAGTTATGGCCCTAGTTTCACTTTATTGATCCTTGTGAACACTCTAACGTCAAAAGTTATCATTCGATCTTTCTGAAAATTATATGCATTATTTAAATTAGTGAGACGAAAAAGCCTATTGAATTTCAGCAATTTCCGTTAATTACGTCTAGAGTTATGGCCCTTGTTTCACGTTTTGAACCTTGTGAACGCTCCATCACCAAAAGTTATCACCGAATCTTTGTGAAATGTATATGCATTATTTAGATTAGTGAAACGAAAAAGCCTATTGAATTTCAGCAATTTCCGTTTATTACGTCTAGAGTAATGGCCCTTGTTTCACTTTATTGATCCTTGTGAACGCTCTAACGCCAAAAGTTATCACCCGATCTTGGTGAAATTTATATGCATGATTTAAATTAGTGAAACGAAAAAGCCTATTGAATTTCAGCAATTTACAATAATTACTTCTAGAGTTATTGCCCTTGTTTCATTTTGTTGAACCTTGTTAATGCTCGATTGATAAAAGTTATCATCCGATATGTATAAAATTTATATGCATTATTTAAATTAGTAACACGAAAAAGCCTATCAAATTTCAACAATTTCTGTAGATTACTTCCAGAGTTGAGACCCTAGTTTCAGTTTGTAGAACCTTGTAAACCCTCAAAAGGACAAAATTTATAATCTGATTTGTATGGAACTGTCTTGTAAAGACCCCCAATTACCTACAAAGGAATAAATATTTTGTCGACCGCTCGGACGATTTAGCTGCTGTGGGCGTATGTTTTGTTGCCTGGCAACCTATCTTTATTAAATATAGAAATGACAACCAGAATGTATTAACTTAAAAAACGTGACCTGCAAGTGTAACAAAACCTTTTTATTAAGTAGTTATATGGATATATACCTTGTGTTGTGTTTTATTTTAACAGAATGTATTAGCCAACTGTATCAAATATAATAATGGTCTAACAATAATTTAAAGAGACATTTTGAGAGTTATATTCTTTTTAGAGTTATATTCTATTATAATCTATGTCATTAAAGTGTGTCGTCTAAATTAAACAGTAATATGCATATATTTTAGCTCTTTGAAATGCTAAACTAAGAGAATAGAAAGAAATGAAGCAAAGTTTAAACATTTTATCTCTTCAAGTACATGTATATAATGAAGGTGATATATTTTTTTTTAACTACCTGGTACACCATGACCATTTATTATACATTATTTATATATATATATATGGATTACAAATAAGTCATTTTCTTGTTCATTGAAATGATAATTAAATGATACCTCTCTTGACTCATGTCTCCACATAAAGTTAGATTTAGTGCTGCGGATCTGTAAACAAGGCTATAACTTTGTAAACTCTATAGTTAATCACTCATATTATTGAGAAATATCTTAATTCATAGAGATATTGTTATACAAGGAATATAATCCTAATAATGTTTTTGACTTCCATGGATTGGTATTTTTACATATTCTTATGGTACATTTTTTACCCACGTGTTAATCTATTAATTTAGTCGGTTTGTCAATTCATCAGCCCTCTTGTAATCACTCCTCAGGTCAATGTTGAGATATTTTCAAAGTTGCTAGATAAATTGATTAGTCATAAAGATGACCCATATCAAAACTGGAAGTTATGTGTCGCATTTACACCATTATGGCTTCTGGAGAACACTCTACCGGTTAGGAGGTTTTTTTTTTGTCTCCTAGCTTGTTTGACTTGTCAAAGAGTACAATCACATGAAGTCTCGTATTAATCATTGAAGCCTTGTAGATATGGTACTAGTTATTGTTTGTATACACTCACATATATTGTGGACATATATTGTTGTCACCTTGGGCCGGCATCGTGAATCTATAATTTGTGACTGCTCAAATGGCCAGAATTCTTTACTGGTTCAAATTCATAATTTTTCAATCACTTATCACAAAGAAATATTGTGAAATCTAGATATTGTTGATTCGGTTGTAAGGAAGAACCCTATCAATTTTCAGATTTTCTTAATCGTAATTCACATTTGGACTGTCAAAACTAGTGTTCGTGGTTTTTTTTATAGCATGCCCTGCAGGATTTGTTAAAAATGAGACTTCACAGCTAGTGTGCGTATTAGGGAGCCCAACAAGCTCCAATCAATGTTAATCTCTGGATAAATTCTTACCACAAAGTTTCAAAACCATTCTGTTCAAATGATAATTAAATTGTTTATTTCATGCAATGTCTATGTAGTTTGTCTTCTCCGCGGGTTTGTCTTCTCGGTTTTGTTTTGTGTGTAGTGGTGTTCTCCTGCACCACACTATTAAAACGTGACAAACTGCATTGGCAACTTGAGTGCTGCTGGATTGTCTAGTAACCTAAATCTGTATTACAATACCGGTATATATAATTGGGACCAGTATTAAGGGTCATTATATTCAGTTTTCAGCACTCAGAAACTATTTGATTATATTTATCTTATTAATAGGGTATTAAATGGTGAATTTGTGATATCTAAGTCTAAAAACTGTAGTAATCTAACTACTTTTAAACTGTAATTAATTTGAGCAAGGTCACAAATAATACAAATTCAGACAAATTTTCCTCCAAACTTTTAGTAAATGAATAGAACAAGTAACTAGCATTTATAAAAGAATTATGATTTTTTTACCAAATCAAAAAGGGTACTATATATATCCTATTAATTCTAAATAGATTGAATGCATTTAGTTGGTTATTTGAACATAGTGATAGTCTCTGACATAATATGTTCTTTGATAGAATTATTTTTTGCAGCTTTGTGTGTTTACTTGTATAATTTTGGGGCGAATTTACCAGAAGGGGAAAGCATTTTGGATTTTTATACGCCCACATTGAAATGTGATCGTATATGTCGTCGCCCCCATCCGTCCATTAATATCCAATTGACTTTAAATTATACACAGTGTTTAATGTCACGAGACGAAGAATCCTATTGAGTTTCAGCGATTTCTGATAATTACTGCCCGAGTTATGGCCCTTAATCACTTTGGAAAATCTTGTGGACGCTCTAGAGGCTAAAGTTAATATAATTGTTTAAGGTCATAAGACAAACAATCGAAACAAATTTTATTGTTTTCTGATAATTACTTCATGGGTTATTACTAGTAATCAGATTTTCATTACTGGGATGACTTAGCTGCTGTGGGCATATGTTTCGTTGCCTGGCAACCAATCTTTAATATTTTGGATGAAGTTTCTAGTTATTATCAGATGTTTGTAAATCAGTTAACTTATAAATGGCAGGAAGCTATAAAGAGTCAATAATTTTTGTCATCTTTTACTTATTTTCAAGAAACTACAAACCAAGAAATTAGTTTAAACTCCAAAAACTAAATCCAGTTTAGGTGGGATTAATTCGCCCCAGATTGTAAAGTGGATGTTGTACTTTATTTACCAATATTAGGCATTTGTTCTTGATTTTCTCGCATATGCAATTTAATAGTAGAAAACTGTATTCTGTGATAGTTGATAAAGTTACTTTTTTATATGTCCACAATCAATATTTTGAGACATTCACAGGAACCTTTCAATAAAACTGTAGCTAAGCCTTGGTATAAACAATGTAATTGCCAAATTAAAATTGTATGTCTACATGGACATATGAGAAATGAAGAGTATGCTTTATCCTTTTGTCAATTAATGATTGATGTTTGTCCAAAGATGAAACGATTATAATAGTCCCTAACAGTAGTATAAATATGTGTGCTAATCCGTGCCTCAATTTATTTTGTTTATGTGAAATATAGATTAAGATTGATCATCAGTCTATGTTTTAAATTTTAAAAAAAAGGACAGATATTTGCTGCTCTGTTAAAACAATTAAAATTTAAAACAGTATTAGAACAAAAGACTGAAAATGAAATTGAGCAAGTGGTCTTATAATTGTAAAGAGATTTTTAAAAGTAAAAAAAAAAAGCTCATTACACATTTCCCAATAGTGGTGGTGTTAGCGCTAAGAATTTTATGCTTATATAATGTAACTATTGTTAAATGAAGGTGATAATTATATGCCTGTATGTTGTTAGGAGTTACAATAAAGTAAAACCGTTTAATCGGTAAACAAAGATGATATTTATCTCTTGATTTTATTATAGCTTATGTGATAGGGGCGTGTTCAGGAATTGGGGGGGGGGGGCAAGGTGGAGTCATCGTCAAGTTGGGCGTGAGGTCTGGGGGATTATCTGAGAAAATATTTCTGCTCATCTAGAAGCATATATGTGATTATTAGTGAAGTAAGATAGACATGGGCAATGTTCGCACGTTTGTTTGTTTGACGTTATTTCAATGAATGTGGGAGAAAAAAAATGCTCTGCGCGGGCAGTCCGCCCCCTCTCCTCAGCACGCAGCTGAATGATGGCTGTTTTTGTTAAAGGTAAGAAAGATCATTCAACGATAGGGAATTTTCTATCTACAATTTTGATGCGCCAACATGAAAGTCGTCTGCCGGTTTGTTCGCAGTTTATGCAAAGTTTCTATTGACTACAAAATTGATTAATTTTTCCTAAATTTGTGTTTGCCTAGCTATATGAGAGGAAGAACTAATCTTTTTTTTTCAACTTTTAAGTTTCAAACGTTGTTAGCGCTCTGAAGACCTTAATTATTCGATCGTTATATACAACTGGAAAAAAGGGAAACCACCCCCTAACAAAATTAAGCAAATAATGACTCATTTACTTTTCTAGTTTCATAATAATTATCTCCCATACAATACACATGATTAATCATTCACGAGTGACTGCAGTGCTCCAACGCCAAGCACGTGTAGCATACCCTCCCCCATGTTTTGAAGGACGACCGGTAGAGTAATTAAGCCTCAATGGATTCCCAACCGCCGTATGTCCCCCGAAATGTTCTGCTCCTACTGTGCTAATGAAGACGGGCCGCCATACAGTATGCTATGAGGGAAATTTTGCCCGGGCAGCGGCACTATGGCTTACTCTTATATCGAATTCCTACTGCCAAGGGATCTTTTACGTGCACGCCAATGTATACACGCGTATGTCCCCCGGAATGCCGAGAAACCACCTGAAAGCAGTAGGACTTGTCATCAAAGGCTCCTTACTGAAAGATGGCCACCAGAGAATACTGGAATGGTAGGGACTGGAACCCAAGGGTGTGACTGAGCATCCATTCGTCAAATGAAAGTATGTTTCTGCTCAATGTCACGGATAGACGACTTATGGTATGAAGGCTCACTTATGGTGTGGGGAAGTGTTTCGCACGATTGCAAGCTGGGCATGTTCACCATACCAGGCGACCAGTGCACTCGCATTGTCATGGAATCGGTTGTTATACCCCATTTTAACAACCAGGAATTCGCCAAACGGCTAAACCTCAATCAAAATAACGCTGAAACGACTTAATTCGCTGGAGCACATATGAGATGTCATTGGTCGTGGGATACAGGCAATGGTCCCCTCTGTACAGAATTTGCAAGAACTGGAAGCTGTATTATAGGGTGGCAACATTGTCCTTTGTTCAGATCAGACGTTTCACAGAAGAGGTAAAACGCAACCTAGAAGCCGTCATCCAGACGCGGGGAGGGAATCTACACGCACTAAGCTTAAATAAAACCTCAGGTTTAACCCCGGTTGTCCACAATGTCAGGGACTACTTTTTCATCCCTAGGTTACAAACGGTTAATGAGAAAATTGTACAAACACAATTCTGGAACAAGGCTTTCACTGCGTTTTTTTGGAACAATACATATTCTTTTATATCTTTAATATTAATATCTGACATTTATATGAACAATAATTTGATGAATAATTATATAAACAATATTAATGTTAAAAAATATATATATTATTTGGCAACGAGTGCATATACGGGTATAGTTATATAAAAGTAGGAGTTGTTCTAGGGTCAGACAGTATTTACATTTTGTGGATTTTCTGTAATATTAATGTTTACTGTTGGTTTATTTTCTGTAATAATTATATAACACACAAATTAACTTTCTAAAAGGGGTTAATCTTCCAAATGTACTCAATACGTTAGAAATGTTACATATCCTAAAAAATAAAAACCCAATAGAGCAATCGCCAAAGGTTATGTGTACATTCTAAAATCTTTAATGTACGTTTAACATAATTATATTCAGTCAAATACAGTTCATGATTGTAACCATAGTAACACTGGCACCCTTTTGTAAAATAAAGTTAGAAAGTATGATATCGTTTTGTCCGTTTGAAATTGGACAAGGCTAAAAATTTAGAAATAATAACCAATCAACATAATTTCTCGTGATAAGCCGGGCATAAATAAAATACATAAATTGGGTTTTGATGTATTCGCTAATTTGACTTGATGCCCGATGGAAAAAGCTGAATAAAAATCAACGTGAACCCGACAACAAAATACGGTCGCGTGCATTCACGTTAAGAGCAGAATCGGGAGTCTGATAATATCAGGCCGATAGCTGGTACCCCGATAGCAAATATTCAAACCCGGGAACCAATTAAAAAATATGAATTATCTGAAAGGTTGCAAGCTATATTCATATGTGTTCATGTGGATTTTTCCTGCTCTATGTTGGAATGCTAAACACCAGGGAAGGCATGCAGCATTCTACTCTTCTTCTGGTATCTTGTACAACGCTTGCGCAGTAATCTCTTCTGGAACCGTCTAAACTGTCTCGACATTTGTTTTTGTTCTTTGCTAATATTTTTTTGCTTAGACTTGTACACTTCAGTAACAACGGCCATTTTGTCCATCAAGAAGGCATACCTTAAAATAAAATGTCTTCTTCAATTAAAGTAAAGATGCGTGATTTGTACTTTTCGGAAACTATCAAATTCCTCACGGCTTCAACCACGCTAATATGTACTCATTGATTTTTTAAACTATTAATTAAAGATACATTATGGGTGATTCGATAACGAGTTTTCAGTTCTCACTATAATAGTTAAAAACTAGATAATGTAAAGGCAATTTGCTGAAAATTTCATTCAAATTGATCCACTATGAACCGAGAACTAAGCGATTAAAATTTCCGCCTAGTCTCTATCATCATTACTAAAGTCAGTATACGATAAACAGCATAGTCTCGATTATCCATTTAATCGTTAAATCGTGAAGGAAAGTTATGCAGTAAATCGGCTCATAATCCACTAAAGATCGCAGGCTAGCGATGCCATCTAGAGTTGATTGTGATCTGGATAGGTTAATTAATGTCTAATTAATAATTTAGATAACATTTCAGACCTAAAGAAAGACCAGCAATAGGCAGATTTAGCTCTTGCATAATGTATGTTTAAGAAAAAAAAAACACCAAAGAACAAAACAATTTCTGGACTGATATTCCTATTTAGGGATTCAACATATATATTGTTATTTGCAAGTGATATTTATGAATCAGGAAATAAGTTTACACACATAACTGACTATCTTAAAATTAACTGACTATCGTGAAATTGGAAATGTTTATCTGAAATAATGACAATGAATCTGACACAGTTATGTGCAACTTAAAAAATTTCCGATTGTCCATTTAAGAAAGGAAGTTTGCTAACGGGCAGAATATTTTCATATCTAGTTGTGTTTTATTTATGTTCCATTGTTTCTGGTAATCTTGGAGACACCAAGGCCCATACATTCAACATATTACATGGGTCTTACTATAAATACGAGGGTTATCGCAAATTTAAAACAACATCAGAAGCAAATGAAAAATGTTCAAGTTAATTTACGTTAATGTTTAATTTAATTCATTTGTTTACGATCAGATATTAAACTGTACTTACACCAAATTATCTTCGTCATCTCTGAATCGTTTTGGAATTCCAGCCATAAAAATATAATTCTTATTGACTTCAACAGAGGGACACATACAAGACGATCTCTTTAATAAAATCATTTTATCTTTGCTTTTAATTTCAATAGCGCCACCTAAATAAAACGGTATTGAAATATATAGGCTTTATATAACAGCTTCTCAAATGAGGAATATTTGAATTTCACGAATATACGCCCACCAGCAGCATTTTGGTTTTAAAGAATTTCCATGTTTTGATAATAACTTTGTGATACAGGTTGATATATAGTCATGTGATGACAATGTTTTAGTATACAAATGGAAGAGCACAGATACAAGTGCGCGAAGGAATGTGTAGCTTCACCGATATGGCGACAATTATAGGAAACACGATATAATTTTTATCCAGCTAAATGTCTACATGATAAGGCTCCTACATATCGGGGGAGCCGCGGTGATTCAGTGATCAGTGAGTAAGACCAGGCCCGTAACTAAGGGTGGGGGGGCGCAGGGGAGACAAAGCACCCCTGAGAACACCACCCCCGCCCCTCGTTGCTCTGACCTAGTTACGGCCCTGAGTAAGACGTTGGCTGGCTATGCTGGAGTTGTGTGTTCGCTGAGGTCTCATGTACACATTGGCTTTCACGTAAAACAGTCATTGACATACGCCCACAGCAGCTAAGTCGTCCGGGCAGTCAACAAGAGTTGTCGCATATTTTTTCTATTGTCCATAATGAAACATTTATAATACACTAAAATCTGATTTAGAGTAACAACACATTGGCTTTCACGTAAAACAGACATTGACAGTTGAAATTGGAAAGATAGGTTGCCAGGCAACGAAACATAGGCCCACAGCAGCTAAGTCGTCCGTCAGTCAACAAGAGTTGTCTCATATTTTTTCTATTGTCCATAATGAAACATTTATAATACACTAAAATCTGATTTAGAGTAACAACTTATTAAGTAATTATCAGAAAATCATTAGAATTTTTTGTGCTTTTAGTTCTGCCCCATGGAAACGTTTAGTATACGAAACATTTAATATCATGAATTTAGCTGTTCAAGTTATCAAAAGTCATTGAAAATCAATATACTTGTTTGTCTCAAGACCTTAAACTCTGTTTATCGATCTAAAGTCAATCGGATGATAACTTTGGTCTCTAGAGCGTCCACAAGATTTTTCAAAGTTATCACGGGCCATAACTCTTGTAGTAATTATTGGAAATCGTTGAAAATCACTGGGCTTCTATGTCTTGCGACCTTAAACACTGTGTATAAATTTAAAGTCAATCGAATATTAACTTTAGCCTCTAGAGCGTTCACAAGAATTTTCGAAGTGATCAAGGGCCATAACTCTGGTAATAATTATCAGAAATCGTTGAAAATCAATAGGCTTCTTCGTCTCATGACCTTAAACACTGTGTATCAATTTAAAGTCAATCGGATATTAACTTTGACCTCTAGAGCGTGCACAAGATGTTTTGAAGTTATCAAGGGCCATAACTCTGGCAGTAATTATCGAAAATAGGCTTCTTCGTCTCATGACCTTAAACACTGTGTATCAATTTAAAGTCAATCGGATATTAATTTAGCCTATAGAGCGTCCACAAGCAATTGTGGGCACCGGACGGACGGACGGACAGACGGACGGACGGGGGCTTTAAAAAAAGCAACATATCGGTTTATAGTAGGTAGTGTACTACTTTTCAATTTTGTTGGCTTTATTCAGTAAACGACTGTAGCTGAACCAAGTTACATTGACATTCTATAGTTCCACTGACACAGAAACTTACTGGAAAATATAACTCTTTGAACACTTGCTAGAACTCTTTCAAACCCGGCTGATTCCTCTTGTTTATCTAATACTTTAATCTGTAATACTAAAAATCAGAAATTAAATGTTCGAAAACAAACCAGGGTTACTTTACTCTGATACAGGACACATGGTAATCATTCCTATTTTGGCCCAACCTATCGACAAGGGCGATGATATAATCATTTCGTGTCGTAGTTAAATATACATTAGTTAAGAGCTAAATTGCAAGTCTTTCTTTAATTAGGCTTAAGATGTTATAGAAATTATTAATTAGACCTTTATTTACATGGCAAGCTCAAAATCCACTATGTGGACCCTCGGATGGTTTGGATACAGCTTGGATTTAAACAGTCCATTTAATAATTAAATCAATAAATGGCTGACCAAGCTAACGTCGCGTCACTACCGTAGACTTCCGATGAAAGGCCTGCCAATCAAGGGTATATCGTAGCCATTTAGAATGTTACTTGATAATCGAGGATATGTGGATGGAGTTATCGTCTATCAATCAAAAAATCGGCAATTCTCGGAAACGGCGCGGAGACAGTTGATACCTAATTCTACTCCAAACTGTCAACAGTGTAAATTGACATTCCAATTTATCTGTTAGCACCATGACCTTATTGGCAATTCAGACAGGTTGACTGAAATTCCAATTTACGAAAAATCTGAAAGCACGATAAAAGACCAATTTGGAAGCTCGATAAAAGAACAATTTGAAAAGCATGATTTTCAACTATAAAAGAACGTACCATATGTAGAATTGAGACAGGCATATTTGATTATATCATTCCATTTCTTACCATACCAAATATTTTCACACTGACTACATCGTCCTGTTTATAAAATATACAAACAATATCCCAATTAATTCTAAAGTAACCAATATCATTTATTAGCTTTAATCCTATAAGTGTTAAATATCAATCAAACAAGCATGATTCAAGCGTTTCGGAAATGTGGTGTTCATTTCAGCGCAAGCCACATCAGCAGTGAGTCTGTATTAAGTATCATACGTAGCTGAAGTAAACGTTGATTCGCTTTCTAGAAAATGCTTGTTTTTTGTGATTATCACAAATTGACGTAATCATTAAGAATCCAGTAATTCTCGTAAATATGATTCTGGAATATATTTTATTCGACCTTTAATTAAGCAACAGCACAATACTGTACGCCTTTACGAACCATTTTGAGTACAAATTTAAAGCGGAGGGCTAGGTTTTATTCAGTAAGATTAGTCATAATTCTAAAGTATTCTTCTAGAGTTTAAAGAAGCTAAATCGCTAATATTTGGGAACTAGAAATTGACACAAATGGATCGCAACGCATATAATAATGTAATATGAATGTATATGAACTGATTTACATTCAACCGTTTCTGTTTTACTGTAATTTCTAAATAGTTATGTTCGCCGAAATATGCCAGAAGTCTCAATCGAATGGCAATTTCTAACGTCTGGTTATTCCAGTCTACGCCGATAATATTTATTGCGCATGCTCTCCAGATAAGAATATGGCGTCACCGTTTGACATGACTTGTGGAATATGCCTAGCCTCGTTTTTCGTGTCCCTTATGACAAATAGCTCTGAAACGCATTATGGTACATGATTCGTCTACCAATCGTAAAATGTTTATTTTGTCTTAAATATTGGATATCAGAAGTCCATCTTTGCCCGGTAAGATCATAGCATCAATGTTGATTTAAATTGACAAATAATTCGTGTTTTCAATATCGAAGATTTTGGATGATATTAAGTTAGTGACTTAGCTACTTTAAGAATCCAAGGAATCAAAAAAACGTTTCTTATTAATACGAGGAGTAAAAATCATGAAAATTTCAATGTTTGACTTCATTATGCGCCTGTTCTATCCACCCAACGGGTCGGGTAATCGAGTAGTCAAAGTCCCCCATCAAAGCAAATTTCGTCGATTGGCTAATCTACGGGATTCCCGGATTTCCTTTCACTGCCCAAGAATTATCTAAATAAAGATTTATACAATCTCTCGTATCCATCAGCCCACCTTGTTGGTCAAATGTAATAAAAAGTCAATTGATAATGGATATCTTAAATGAACCTTACCTTCTAAACACTGGCAAATACTCTTTTGTTTGTCACAGAAATTAGTAAGATGACCACTAACATTATCCGGCTTGTAGAAATAAGAGCATCTTATTGCTAAAATATAATGTAAATTGAAAATTTATATCAAAGCTATGAGCAAAGCTATGAGCAATATTTTGCCAAGAGAGCGACAATTTCGCGTATTATTCATTGAATTTAAACTGCCATGTGCCTGGCCATACGTATAGTTGAACCTCGGGTTTTCGTTTCATTCGAATGACTAGACGCTTCCTTTTGTCGCCTAGCCCCTGAAGCTGCATCAGACTGGAAAATACCAAGGACCAACACCGGGATCGAACTTTGGACCACTTGGTTTGTGCGCCATACTCACTGAGTCACTGTGGCTCCCAGACAAATACTAGACGGCATCAATCAAACACAAGACTACACCTCTCACACATATGAGATCAGTTACAAATCATACGTTTTGAAGGTATTTTTGAAATAGTAAAAATAAAAAGAAATGTGGTTTACTGACACGTCAGCACCAAACGGGCTATATTGTTTTGAAATAGTAAGCATACCTTGCCTCTTGCAAGAACCAACTATCAGTAACTTATGAATAGTGGCTTTCGCTTTTTATTATTTTATTTTTGTAAAAAAAAAAGACCGCACGAACGCGGTTTATAATTTTCAATATAACAATTATACCTGGATTACAAAATCCTATTTAAATATAACAGCTATACCTGGATTATAGTAATCAAAGACTTGAACTTTAGCAGGTTGAATATTTTCTACGATATGTTTCTGTTTAGCTCTGAACTTAAAACATTCTGTTCTTTTGTGAGATATCTGCAAAAAGTAAATTATGACTATGTGTCATTTCATTTCATTGACTTTGTTTAAACAAAAATTAAATTCAATCTAGCATTTTTCTTTCATTATTCGTGATTCGAGTGTTCATTTTTTTAAGTTTACAATGGGAAGTCATAGAAATATTTACTCGTACTGATGATAATAAGTATTTGGCAGTAGTAAAATATAAGCCAGGATCAGAAGAAAAACCCATGTATTGCTGAGGCAACCTTATTATAATATTTTCATGATCTAAATCGCTAATATTTTGGATTTAGAAATTAACACAAATGATTCCCAATGCATAAAATAATGTAATGTGAATGTATATAAACTGATTTATATTCCATCGTTTCAGTATTTACTATAATTCCAAATCAGTTATGTTTGGCGAAATACGCCAGAAGTATCAATCGAATGGCAATCTCTAGCGTCTGGTTATTCCCGCCTACACCGATAGTATTTAATGTACATGCTCCCCAGATAAGAATATGGCGTCAGCGTTTGATATGACTTGTGGAATATATCTAGCCTCATTCTTTGAGTCCCTTGTTACAAATGGCGCTGAAACGCATTATGGTACACGATTCGTGTACCAATGGTAAAATGTTTATTTTGCCCTATATTGGATTTCAGAAGCCCACAAAACCGACAAATAATTCGTGTTTTCAATGTCGAAGATTTTGGATGATACTGAGTTAGAGACATAGCTACTTTAAGATGAACACCCGAATTCGAAACAACTGGATCGTTATTTATTATTTGAATAACAATCGGAATATTGTTTTGTCCTTTTTGTTTGTTTCAGGCCGACACCTTTACCTTGTACTGCCGAGGAATCCTTATCATGATCATAACAAGGAATACTAATAGTTTATATGATTTAAGGAATGCATCTCTCTGAATAACGAGAAAGCTAGTAATATGTTTTTCAAACGCGATTCAACTTTACACTAACAAATAACGGTATGTCCGTTATACATAGTGATACACGCCTTACGACGTAAATACGAAAACAAAATTCAATCACACACTGCCATTAAATTCATTGGAATTAGTAGTGGATGAAAAAAGTACGTCATTGAATAATAACCAATGACCCACCTCTTCAACATAAAGAATAACAGAGCGCTGTGATGTCTCAAAATGCTGGATTTTGCCATTGGTCTTCATCTTGAATTAGAAAAAAGATAACACATTTGATTTATTATTACAGGCTTGAAAGCAATATAATATAACAGGTATAGTTTATTTATGTGGCCATATATAATTCAGAATTTCATTAAATAACCAATAAAGCACCAAAACAATCTGGCCTTCAATTCAATGTCACATTTAAATTATACTGTACCAAATTAAGATCGTTGTCTATTGGTTGATAGCCAGTGAATAGACCAACATCCAAAACTGACATCCCTGTTTCTTGATTTCCTTGAAATCTAAAATAGAAATTATAAATTTTCCTCAACATAACATTCACCCTTGATAGGCGATAAATAAACTATTTTTTGCTCGTGTATTATTGAAATGGGTTTAAGACAAAGTTCCCTCTTATCACCTATCTTGTTTTACTCTTTCCATTTTCAGGCGTAGTTCCCCCCTTGTCAGTGGTGCAGGACAGAGGGCCTGACAATGGACAACGTATAGTCGTTTGGTGGTACGAGAAACCGAGGCCCCGTGTACACTTTGGTGTGCATGTAAAAGAACCCTTGGCAGTTGGAATTCGATATATGAGTAGGCTATAGCGCCGCTGTCCGGTCAAATTTCCCTCATAGCACACTGTAGTCCAGTCGGAGCAGACCAGTAGAAGACATTAAATCCCAATTCATTTCATTTTACTTACTCTTGCCATTAATAAATTCCACAAAATCATGCGATATGCCGATTGCCGAACCATTTTTTATAAACCTTTGTCGTGCAAATACAGATTTATTATATTGATACATACCGAACACAAACTTCTATACACAGCACACGAGCACTGATAGATCGTCTTGAACGCTGATGATTATAAGGAGTTCTTCCTATATGGAAAAAGGGTCGCCCTATACGAGAACCAACATTGGTATTTTCTTCTTCGTCAGTTTTAAAATTTAATCGTTGTATACGTGGTATTATGTCTGGAAATTTGAAATTCTCGTAATCATCTTCTTCTTCTTCCTCCACAGCATTATCACACGACTGAGAACATAGCTCACAATTTGTTCTGTAAATTACAACCATCTCTGTATTATCACTTTAGAATTTTATTTTACAAAATACATAACCAAAATCTGTGTGTCTCTCAGCGGCCTGTTTCACGAAATTTTAACTAAGATAAAATCCAAATTTTAGTAATTTGATTGGATAACATTAGATTGATTTTAGTGCTTAGCCAATCAAAATTGAAGTATCTACTAAAATTTGGATTTTATCTTTAGTTAAAATTTCGTGAAACAGGGCCCAGAATGTTTAAAGAGTAGCCCGTTCTTATAGCTTTGTGAAATGGAACTCATGCAAGTGGTCTGGGTTTTCACAAGTTTGTTTTGTTAGTGCATGAAATGAGATGAAATATCGTGAGCAATTGGAATATATATATCACAGTCTATAAAATAATTTGTAACATTGACGGGAAATTTCCTGTTGAATAAGCAGATTGTTTTCCCGCTAGTAGATTGGGTGGAGCTTATCCATGTAAGACATGTTCAATGTTATTGCACACTTTTGCTGGTTTACACTTGTTTTAGGGTTTTAACGGGGAATAACAACAAGCATGTTGAGCAGGTGTCAATGTTACAAGTCATTTATAGTACGCTTCATTCGTTAACAGATTTAACCACTCGGCCCACGGCCTCTGGTTAAATCTGTTAACTCATTAAAGCCGTGCTATAAATATAACATACACATGATTAAAAGATAGCTTACACATTTGCAGTTAAAATTTACAATAAAAATCTGTCCATGGTATGATAGCAAATTGATCTCATATCCTTGCTGTTGTTGTACTCAGTGTGCGTATTATGTACATAATATCCAAAATTGAAACGGTTTCACAAAAAATTGACAAAATTATGGATAATTGAAATTTCGACAAGCAGTGTAATATGGTTAATGAAGAACGATAGCTTACACTGGATAATCAATGTTTATGACATCATTTAAATTTTGGATAAGATGTGTGCAGCATATCTATAAAATACATTTCCTTTTCGGTAGGACCGTTTTGGTCAGTAAATTCCCCTATAAATATTAATTTTACAATTACCTGGCGTGTTGATTAAAGAATTGGTAAACCATGTGTGATAATCGTCTGCTATCAACAGTCACATCAAATTTACAGGAATCACCTTCTTCAGGTATATTATATCTAACTTCTACCTGCATCATACCTACACCTGTACCAGCAGCTTCAAACATTAACTTACCACCTGTTGGTACCTAATAAGTTATTTAACATAAAGTTAGCTGGATTTTACAAACATACTGGAATGAACGGTACGGAAGAACATTTAGATCACGTCAAATCACAAATCATTACAATCTTCCCACGGAAGAGCATTACGACTAGGAAATGTGGAGTTATTAAAAAACTAAACCAGTCACCTAGCTATGATGCGATTGTGGTGTTAATATTTTTCTCTAGTTGTCTACCAATATGGGACCCCCGATGACCCAGTGTCACTGAACAGGGGATTCGGAGTTCGATCCCGGTGTACCCGGAGACTTTCTAACCTTGTTTCATTTTTTCAGTGGTACGAAAACCGAGGACACTTATAAGCGTTGCCATGCGCTTAAACGAACAACCTGTGAGTTAGAATTCTAGCACAATTCCCCATAAAGCAACCTGCATGGCGTATGACCGTATTCACTGACAGGCTGATGCCGAAAACAGGACCATACTTTTTCGAAAATGTATCATTCACGATCAATAAACGTTATAATTCACTATAAATATACAAACACGTACCTTAGGTACCGATTTAAGAACCAAAGCATCTTCATGTCGAAGTGATATAAGTCTCTGAAAGTTCTGATCAGCTTCTGATGTTATATGACATGTCATATCTAATATGGCTGAATAAGTTCTAATACTGTACTCTGATAAAGCTTGTAAACCTATCACAGTATCCTGTAAAATGAGCCATGAACAAAACATTTTCAAAAGAGAACCTGGGTGCCATTTGGTACTATAATTTAACATGGATACCGGACTGCAAAAGATTAGGATTCTGTGATCATGACCATTGGAAATTAAATATTATTATGTAATTTGATGTGGTCCCTAAACGTTGAGACGGAGATATGAATTGGCGCCACACAGCATGGGATTCAGAAAGTGTTACAAAAATTTCATCTTGCTCTTACATTTTGGTCAATTTCAGTTTATTGGAGATTTATATGGATTGAATAATGACAGTCTACATACAAAATACGAATATATTCAGGCGAGTGAGGGCAAAGTTCGGGTGTTGTCTTGTGTCTTACCTGTGTAGAAACGAATGAACCATGTGATTCACGTTGTTGTAGTAACCAACCAACTATCTGATTACTATACTGTATTTCTCCCATCTCTAACTGAGCTAACAGAGCATAAGCTGTAGCTTCAACAGCCAAGGCATTAGGTTCTTTATTAAACCAATGCGGTGTTAAACCTAGTTTAAAATCGTTCTCTTCTCCAGGACCCCAGAAGACAAAACCTATATAAATAAGCAAGTGAAGGCAGAGATCAGGATTTGGAGTGCCCCCTCAAAAGTTCAACCGCAGCAAAGTCATCCACGTTAACAAAAATTTAATTTTTAAAAATTCCATAGAACTAGGTTAAAAGTCATCATATACGATCGACTATCAACAAATTTCAAAAGGATTCTTAGTAAATTACAACCTTTAAAAAAATCCAAACAAAACACACGTCCAGAACTCGAGGTCGGTAGACTAATTACAAGAAGATGATGACTTGCCGACACATGAACGAAGGGATAGAAAAATGACGCATGTGATGACAATGTACATAGCATAATGAAGAAATACCAACATCCGGTATAAGTATACATGTGTCGATAGTGCAACACACGATTACTACGTGTTTATGAAATAAATTTACTTACTTACTTATTTACTTACACAAAGTTGTCATCACAACAGTCTTAAGTTAAACTGTGTAGTGTCACCAAGAGACATTATTCATTAATTTCTAATCAAACATGTTAGTCAAAAACGGGGAAACATACCTTCAGGAGTCGTTTGAGCTAATTTTCGTAATATTTCATTTGCTCGATGTCTGGCCGGGCTATAAGATAAAGCCAAGGCATACGTTGTCATGGCAACTGCTAATGGCCGATCCAATTCTTCTAATTTACTTTCTAAATATTCTATGGTTTTCAGTTGATAATCATCATCCTGGATATGAAATACAGTAATTCATTGAAAACTTTGAAACTAAGAGTCATTTTATGTGCCTAGCACAACAGAATTTACGAAATATAATAGCAACTACCTGACAATTAAAATATACATATCAGAGAGAAAGAGAGAGAAAAAAAGAGAGAGAGAGAGTAATGGGGTTTAACGTCCACTCGAAACAACTGCACAATCAAAGTAATTTCGGAACTACCATATTTTTCAATTTTATATCAATAATTAGCTTGCGCGTAGCCACGTAGGCGTCTTTAGCAGCTGGTAGAAACCGGAAGACCTGGAGAAAACTCACGAGGTTGGACAGGCGACCCTACAACGGGGGGGGGGGGGGGTGGTTGACATCCTCTCGTCACTTGTCTTAATGACAGACCTTATGATTTCACGTACACGCGTTAAACTACTAGACCCCCCACCCCAAAGCAACCGCCCGACAATCGAAATACATCAAAACATATAAATAAAAAAGCAATGAGAAGCGGCATCAAGTGTTCCAGAATGCCATGCAGATAGAGATATAAACAGTGTGTTTTACAATACCTCTGGTTTACAATCACTCTCTAATAATGATATCAACACGAACGCTGCTAGCGTAGTTTCACCTGTAGTTCCTCCCTTTAAAATAAAAATAGGTGCATACAATAAAATCGAACTTATGAAGGCATATATTCGTTTTGCAGTTGGCGGTCCTACGCTCTACCACTGAGCTGTCGCACAACCCTGAAAGTCCAGTTTCTCGAAATTTCGTTGTCCGAAACTATAGGCCTATACTTTTTCACTGAAAGACCGATCCTAACAGCTAGCGGTTGTAAAGTCTAGCTCACTCCTGTGTACAGATGTACCCACCCTACTAATACTTCAGCTACATATTGAGTTTAGAGTTAAAATCACATAAAAGGACTTACCAACATTTCTTTATGCATTACCCATGAATCTTCTCTAAATGAGCCATCTGATATTTGTTTATCTAATATCCAACGTAAAGCTTGACAAGTAACATTAGTATCAATGGGTATAAAACTTCTAGCTTGATTTAACACCTTTAATGCAAATGCTGTCAACCTGAATCACAAAGATAAAACAGTTGGTATTAGACCACCTCAGAAACGTCGCAACACAGATCGAGTAAAATAGTGCGAAGCCGGAGAACCCGGAGGACCCGGAGAAAATCCACGAGTTTGGGCAGGCGATCCTACCTACTCTTTGTAAGATGCAATTCTGGGATTCCCTCCCCCCCACCACAAAAAAACCCCAAAACAAATTGGTAGACATATCTAGAATGCATTCTGCGTTAACACCCAAAATTTATGGCAGAGCTCAGAATACTTGTGTAAACCGATTTTATATTTCAAAACAATTTGTATTCATATACCTACCATGTACTTGATTCAGCATGAGGCCATGTGGCAAATGAACCATCGTCTTTTTTAAAAGTAAGTTGCCTCATCATACCTAAAGCATCAAACAACAGCCATTTCAGCAATTTCAAGAATTTATGGCGTTATATTTATTGTGTATCTGCTTTAAGAAAAAAGTTAAGGGCACTATGCTTGCTGCTTCTAATGTTCTACATTGTGGTTTCCAATCTTTATTCAATGTATAAATATATCAAAGTGACCAGACGTAAACTGGCTTTAAATGTTACACGTTCAGTGGTCTAATAAGAATGTTGCCATTTCGGGAGGATGACCAATTACTTGAGCAGATGTCTAATCACTACTCCCCGATTCCATATATACCCGTCCTACCTTGTCTCATAAATGCCCGTGCCTTTTTCTCAACGCCTGATTGAAGTCGTCCAGTAGCTTTCAGATATCTCATAACATATACATTAGGTGCTAGATGTATCAGGTTCTGTTCACCACAACCAGTTGGTAGTTTTAATAATGTATCTACACCATTTATTATACCAGACACTGTTGGACCTAATACATCCCCTAAAAATTAAAATAGTCCATTTTTTTAGGAATACATATAACGTTTATTATACCAGATACTGTTGGGTCTAATAAATCTGGTGTTGTGGGGATACATGAAACGTCTATTATACCAGATACTGTTGGGCCTAATACATCTGGGATTGTGGGGTTACATGAAACGTCTATTATACCAGATACTGTTGGGCCTAATACATCTGGGATTGTGGGGTTACATGAAACGTCTATTATACCAGATACTGTTGGGCCTAATACATCTGGGATTGTGGGGTTACATGAAACGTCTATTATACCAGATACTGTTGGGCCTAATACATCTGGGATTGTGGGGTTACATGAAACGTCTATTATACCAGATACTGTTGCGCCTAATACATCTGGGATTGTGGAGATACATGAAACGTATTTTAAAGGATCCCGGATGCCGCCTCAGTACAGTTTATATTCAGAGCTTCCATTCACTTTTGTAAACCAGTCAAATATAGATAAGTTAATGAATTGTACTAATAATTAGGAAAACTAATAATTGGGAAAACTATCAACGAAATAGGAGGCAATTTATGCTTTAAATTCATCACACCAAATATGAGACAATGGTTGTATCTGTAATTATAATATGACGATACCTTAGACTAGTAATGGAGATTGTCGTGTCGGCACTACATTATTTAGAGTTTTTTAATGATATACCGTTATTGTCACCTGCACAAGGCGAATATTGCCCGAACAGCTGCGTTACTGTCTACCCTTTATCGAATTCCAAAGCTCGAATATTCTTTTACACCCACTCCTGAGTCTAGTTGGCTTACGGCTGCCATATGAGACAAGAATAGTTCCTAGCCAGACGACATCTCTATATAAGGCAAAACAGATATAGTTAGACGTGAGTGCATGTCTTCTAGAGAGAATAACATAGAATAAGCAGACGATGCATAACAAATATGTTTTAAAAATGTAAGCTTGGTAACCCGTTATTAGTTTTGACTGAAATGTGATAAGATTTGTTCCAAAAGCATTTTTAGGAATCACAACATATATTATGGCACATTATTTCCGATAGGTGACCAATTAGGTTACGTTTACTCACCATGGATACTGGAATTAATCATTAAAGTTATCCCGTCTTCATTAGCCCAGTAGGAACAGAATAGTAGGACTTTAAACCCCATTTCATTAAAGTTATTTAAATGTTCTGATATTACTTCCTCGTGGGTTTTCGTCGGGTCCTCCGGACGTTAAACCCCATTTCATTAAAGTTATTTAAATGTTCTGATATTACTTCCGTGTGGGTTTTCTCCAGGTCTTCCGGTTTCCTCCTACTGCTAAAGCCCCCTACGCGCATGCGAATTATTGAAATAAAATTAAACCATACGTTGGTCCCGAAATGATCTAGTTTGTGTCGAGTGGACGTTAAGCCCCATCTCTCTCTTTCTCTCTCTCTCTCTCACTCTCTCTCTCTGATATTACTTACCTATCGCACTCACTGTACATTTTTCAGTCTCGGGAACTACATTCTGCGGTAAGTCAAGGTCTAATTGTACAGTTTGCCGACTGCCAACCTCATCGACTTCATCTGCAAGTAATAGGCTACATATGATTTTACATTTAAATAATATCCACCCGTTAAAAATGTATTCAGCACATTTTGATGTGCTCCATTATATGAACTAAACATGCGAACGGTTAAAAAGTCATCACTTTTCATTTATAAATAAATATTAACATTGTGATATATTGAAGTGTTTTAAGATTAATTCATAACTGACTTACTTTTAATATCAATGGAAACATTCTTGGGTTTATCACGTATTAGGCGTTTTCCTGAAGGATCAAGCATCACTGATACCGTATGGATTTTTTCTAGACCTTCCCCCTAAAATCGAAAATCACACTTTTCTTATTGATGTCAATGCTTCTAAACTCAATATCAATTATATCCGTAAAATATATGTTAAGATTACGAATATGGCAAACTTGAAATTCATTTTATTTTTATTTTATTCATAACTATCTATGTATAAATTAGTAATATATACATGTTTTATATTTTTTGTAACATAGGCAAGAGGTAATAAAATATTGTTTATAAATAATATAAGATTTATGAAACGCCTCATGCACCTACTAGGGTTCCCATTTCAATCATATTTACCAATATTGGCTGACTGGTTATGACATTGACTGGCGGGAGAACTTATCTGTCGGACACATTACATGCAAGGAAATTAGAATTAAAAACTTTCAAACACAATATAATTGCTGTTAAATGTATAGTTTTATGTAAAACAACATATAAAAAAATTAAACAAAATTGGGATAAGTCTAAAAATATATTTATAATCTCAGATAAACAAAATACTTCAAAAACTGATCGGCATGCTCTGGTCACCCAATGTTGCATCTTATCCCACAAATCATCACTGATCGACCAATCCCTTCGGAGCTGTTAAAGAAACATCTTTATGCAAACATATGTAGACATACCAGCCCGATGGACAATGGACGAACAATTAAATCACATGCAAGCGGCTTTTGGCACGCTGGTCTTTATATACACATGTTGATTTAAAAAAGAAATAATGAAAATCACCTCAACATACAAGAGCTTTTCCACCGCATCTCGACCCCAAGAAGAGTACGCAAATACACGTATGGGGAAGAGACCTAATTCCAGGGGAATTAGAGGAAATGACACCGAAGCAGCATCATTTGGTGGTATATCCATGTGTGCCATCTCAGAATTTTCTCCTGGTTCACCAGAATAGCAGACACCTTCAACGCTCTGTATAAACAATTTTACCTGGAAAACAAAATAACACATAGCTTGACTTCAATGTAACTTTGGTCTCTGCAATTATAACCAGAGCGCTTGATATTAATGGTCATACGCTCGTACTTATTGGATAATTTTACTAAAATCCGCTTTAACTGAATAAGAGATAAACCACAAATAGCTAGATATTAGTCATGGCTATTTAAATCCAAACTTACCGATAAATCCATATTCAAATAATTATAAATAGTAACCCTGACTTCCAGCTGTTCCAGTCGTACAGCACTATACGGTAGATCCAGATGAACGAAAAAGTTTTTAAATACAGTGACATTATGTGGTTTAGAGACACAGAAGCCATGTTGTTTAGATATAGATACGGTATGTAACATCCATGTTGTTATTGTGTCTGGTAACCCAACACTTAATTCAGTTTTACCATCTTCTCTGTAATAATAAATATATCAGATTTATTTCACATACAATCGATATACACATAGTTGTCGTAAGGATTGATTGCCGAATACGTGCTTGTATCGGCGTGGCGTGAGAAGAAGTTTTGCCTTGACAAGTCCCGATGCGCCATTTGCATTTTGACTAAAATATCGAATTCTTCACGACTTAATACGCGCTAAATATATATGTACCTACCCTAAATAATATTCCGGCTTAGATTCGGTTGGATTTAAATAGGTCCATCAGATGTCTCCGCTTTGATAAAAGCATCGTGTTACGAGCATAGATCGATGAAATTTCAATTCCACATATATTTATAAATACTGACCGGAATTGAACCATTTTTGGACTGATTTTCCTATTAGAGATTCATCTATCACAATAATGTAGCAAGTGATTCATATTGCTTAAATGGCGCATGGGGACTTTGAAATGCAACAAAGGAGTTCAACAAAGTCTTTATTAGGTATATGAGCTCTGCAAGAAAGAACGGGTAGTAATTGTTCTAGATGGTGTAGCACCATGGGTCTTTTGTCTGACGTGGAGAGCGGACACAGTACTAAAACCGGTCGCCACATCCTACATACGACCCATGCATCTTTTCTTACTACATATTACTGTAGCCTTGTGATCGTCTAGAATTTGTCTCTAGCTGTCTTTACTTCTGCTTCACGTTGTGTATTTACTTCTTACAGTTTCTTAAGACGTTTGTCTTACCAGGAATAACAATGCGACAGTTTGCTTCTACATATTATATATATATATATATATATATATATATATAGCTGAATACAGGTATACAAGCATAATAGATAACAATACTAGCTAAAACCATTTCTCTGTCCTAGCCAGCCTCGCGGCTGTCTAGGAACTCAGATGTAAGCTCTCTGAAACCTAACAGAAGCCTGACTTAAAACTTTACTATGATTTATTTTATAAGACTCCTGGATATCACGCACATAAAGCCTGTTCATGGCCCTGAACCTGTGCAATTAACGATATGATTGGTTACTTTAAGTAAAATGATGCAATTAGAATAATTCCACTCACGTGTAATTCTGGTGGTAAAATATTGACACCTGTTTTGGTTTAAGAGGCTCTTTTTATGTAACAATATGTCAATTACAGACTAAGTTGATTTGGTATTTTCAGTACATATCACATATTATGCGAATATGTTATTTCTCGAGCAAAAATTCTACTAAAAGTATTACAATGGACTATTAATTAAAACAAGAAAAACAGGTAGCAATTGTTCTAGAAAAAAAAGTATACATACTCTGTGTAGTATTAATTTAAACAGCGCATATTATTCTCACTGTTTTAATATTTATATTAACTTAGTTAAAACATCGCACAGCTTAAGAAGAGAGATTACATCGACACCAGCCCTATTAGTTTGGAATTGTCCTGTGCAAGTTCTTACCCTAAAGTATGTTCTTCAAACAGCCAAGATTCCGGAAAATTAGTTCGAAGAGGTAAATCAATCATAACATCTTCATCATCAAACAGTACATCCTGTACATCTTTATCCCCGTGTCTGTTTAATCCTAATAATCATATTATTTAATAGACTGGTGTAATGTATGGTTTCTTAAAAGTAAAGTGCTTGAAAAGCCACCATGTGATGAGCTACAATTCCAATTTTGATAAATTCTGACAACTATATCAATAAAATTATTTTATTAAAATTTACAGCACAGTACGTTCTAACAACACCAATAAAATCTTTGTATTCAGTTGATATGACAAATGAGTTTCATCAACCAAAGTAGTTGACGTTAGACGCTAGATTTAAACGATAGACGTAAAAAAGGACAGGAAATTAATACGGAAGTAGTTCTGAAGGTCAACAAAATTTAAAAAGGAAATAAATACAGACCTAGGTTGAACAAACATACTAGAATTTAATGTATTACTCTTAAATGGTTTTATACTTCTCAGTTGACGTGTTTTTATAAAAAAAAATTGCCATACCAAAATGAAACGAAGCAAACATACACTTGTAGTGAATTAAAATGTTAAGCTTACTTACTTGCCTCGACAATCTCCACACCATTAACCATATATTTACAACATCTATAGAACTCCTCAGCACACAAAGATGAATTAGTTGATTGGCGGACATATTTAGCAGCATTAAAACAACGTTGTAAAACAGCATCACTTTCTTCATATCCCTTTTTACAACACAATTCTTCTATTAAATCTTCTGTAAATAAAAACTGACTTTAACATTATCTAAAACAGTTGTCTGGGTTGTCTTCTTCGGTGTGGTTGTTCCGTAAAAGCAGAAAAAACGTTCCAAATTAATACAAAACCCTACGCTCGTTAAATTCAGTATCCCCCCCCTAAAATTCCTTAATATATATAGCAACGGTCCGAAGACATAAAATGCTTTAGCAATACCATAGACTACAGTCGTTTCTGGAGAAACTCTGGGATTTTATCATCTTCACTAATTTCATAGTAGATCCGACACTGCTGGAGTCGTTAATACAAGTGTAGTCTTTACATTAAAAATAGTACATATTACTGTTACTTTACAAAATAAAACTATTTTTGCAGAACTATGTAAAGTATTTTTTTAAAAATGCCAGTGAATGTTTCCCAAAATGATTTGTTTTAGTCAATTTATGTTTCGTGTCAATGAACATTTTACCTGAAGACCGTTTTCTTCTAACTGCTTTATTTGGACAACCTTCCGATGATCTTGTCTCAGTTTTCATATCAGCGTTTGTTAAAATAGCCAAACCAGCACCCTAAATTAGTTATAACAACATAATGCATAAATACCATTGAACAATTAATATAAGTGCTTAATACTATTTGATATTATAGGTGTCGTATGATTAAGACTCATAATTCCTGTGTGAGCTTCATCTAATAATTGAATGGCTTACCTGAAATACATAAGCACTGTCTCTACCTCCACCAGAACCACACCCTCTATCGTTGGCTCTCATATCAGCAAAAAACTGAAATCATATAGCAGTCGCATTGATTGTACACGTCCTCGTCTACACTGCATGGTATCGTTGTAATCAAACTTGTCTTTTAAAGAACACAATATTAATTTATCGGATCATTTTATTGACTGATTCATCAACATAACGAAACATAACTAATTTCAGATTACAAACTAACCAATCAGTTTAGGGAATATTTACCTTTGTTCTAGAGAATGTTTTGTTCTTGATAAGGTAAACACTTTGATCTACCGCCAATAATCCTATTGTTGTATTTGGTTTACCTGTCAATGTTATTGTCATTTCATCCCTCGGTCTGTATGTCTTCTCTCCATTATCAGTTTCTAGCATAACCTAGAATGTAGAAACATAATAAAATACATTGAGATAGTCGGAGAACAAGAGATTTTATTAAAAATAAATTACTTGGCTTTAAATGATTCCAGTTTATTACCTCTCATCACACTCTGACACTTTCAATGCTAAACCTGCTAAAGATATAAACACAGGGCATAATCATGGTATGGATCGATACGAAGTATCCAGATAAAGCTCAGTTTCCTCTGTCAGTGGTAGTCCTTTTGGTGTGGGGTGACGCCAACGAAGCATGAGATCCCCCGCATTTGTCTTCAAATACTTACTTCGTTATCGCACTGTTCTTCTATATCCAGCCAGGTAGCATCAGCAACAACCTCTGACCCAGCTGTTGTTCCCCTTAGAGAAAAAGTTACTATCCGAGCACTAGGTGACATATCAGCAGTTACAGGTATATAAAAATTTGTCCGGTCACCAGCTAATGCCCTTGTTCTTGTATGGTGAATAATCTTACCCTTGGCGATAACCTAAAAGACAATAAGAATTACATGTCGTACCAAAAGCTGGTTTTATATATATATAAACCTTTTATCTGATTCCGTCATCAATAACTACAATTACTTATAGATAAATATTAGAAACAAATAGTTAAATTATCTCACCAACATGTTGATATAATCCAGTAAATCTGGTTCAGTGTTCATTGTTTCAACAGTCATAAAGTCTCCAATAGATGGAATGGCACTTGGTTTACCCTATATAATAAAAATAACCACAAAAATAATAAAACACAACGGTGGATAGGTGAATGAGTAAAATAATAATATATATGGACCGGGAAAAGTGAGGGTGGGGCTGATGTGGGTGGATGAATGAGTAAAACATACATTAAGCCACCAAGTGAGGGAGCCCGGATATGGGTGGATACTACGAGTAAAATATATACGGATCGGATTAATAGGGAGAGCTCTCGCATGAATCGATAGATGGAAACATAATGCACACCTTGTTAAATAATAAAAAAATGTTTAATAAGTGTAAATTATATACGACCAGATTAGCTCGGAGAGTCCTTATATGGATGTATTGCCCGATAGATGGAGAGATGGCGAATAGACGGATAGATATCAAGAGTAAAATATATATACGGACCGGACTAGCAATGAGAGCCATTGGATGTATGAAAAGGTACCATGTATGAAATATCAACTTTAAATCAAATACGGACAGAATGGACTAGTAAGGATAGTCCTGACATGGATGTATTGTTCGATAGATGGATAGATGTATACAGACCGGACTAGTTGGTAGAGCTCTGACAGACATATAGGTATCTGATGGACTGTAATAAGGAACAGCTACAAATAGTGATTCAGTTTGATTCTTCAGTGGTAAACCTTTAATGTTAGTTCTGATCTGAAAGAATAACCAATCCATACATTTATCATTTCACATATTATTTAAACAATAATACATGTATATAGATAATAGTCAGTCTTGACTTTTCAGAAAGACCTCTTACTGGCAGTAAATATAGAACATATTTGTACATGATGAAGCGATACTAATATAATATGGCATTGTAATCCTTGTCAATGTAATGTTAAAACCACTTATCGTCAGTTGATAGATTTTGAATCTCTTGCAAGCTACAGTATTGCGAAAGATGACGATTCTTTAAAATGAACACCCGTCCAAAAATGGTTCAATCCCATTGGTTATTTGCAAACATGTGATGCACTGATTATTTCGCAACACATGTAAGTGTTGGATAAAATATTTTGGCTGACTTCATTTTAATCAAATTGAACCCAAGCCTAGAATTTATCAACCGTTCATATTTTGAATTTGTTCCTAAATTAAATGATAAATAATTAATCTGGGTACATATTGGTGTATATTATGCCGTGAAACATTGTTATTTTGCGAAAAATGTAAATGATTAATAATGTAATCTTACTTTTATCTTTAATGTTTTTATTTCAGCTGGTAAAAGTATTTCAGTAGCCAATCTACCATCAGCATCAGTTGATAATTGTTCACCAACAGATATTAAAGGTGTAATTATAACTTTCTCTTCTTTTACATCACCTTCACCTTCAATAATCACCGGTAGATGGCGTGCTGGTTGACCATTAGCTCGTATAGCATCAACCTATTGCAATGAATTTTCAATTACAATGTTTGTCGATGGTGATTAAGGAATATCTAATAACTAATCTAGGCCTACCTATATTATAAATAGATATTTCGGTTAATTGTACAGTATTTGCTAATTCCGTAAATTAACTCATTTTTAGTGATATAATTCATGTCTTCTTTCTGTTTTCAATGATAATCATTATGCTTGTATTTGGTAGTACATGTATTTGGTAAATTTTGGATGGCATGCGGGTAGTATTAGGTCGGTATTGGGTAGTAATGGGTAGTATTTGGTAAGCGATATCAACATTGCACTAATAATGAATGTTCAGGAACAAGTTCAACTCCATATTAAAAACCGTTTGTAACTCTTAGTCTTTTTTCAACCAATACTTACATGTAAAACATACGGCAGACCTGGTTTAAAATATCGCGAACATCTAGTAAATTTGAGAATATGTGCCGATTTAGCAAAGACCACACTCTGTACCATATAATGTTCGACATTTCCTGAAGCCTCTTCTGTAACGGCTGCGTTCAGAAATAGACGTCCGCCATTAGGGAACCACATAGTCTGGGAGGCCACCTTTAAATCATCTATTTGAATAGTAATAGTTGTATCTCCAGTTATTGATAGCTGTAATATAGCAAGATTTAAAATAAAAACAGAAATGACGTGTCATCGTATTTTATATGTTTGTTAATATAGATCACCAGTTAACTTCTCCTTTACCGAAACAACAGTAGTTCATTGAGCTATTTGTATTCTGGCATGCAGTTCTCAGAAGTAAAGATATAAAAAAAGGAACAACAGATGCTGATTACAAATATTATATTACGTAAATGGAATTAATGGCAGTCTGTTAATTTACCTGAATATTAAGTTGTTTTCCCAAAGTAAAAATGTGACCATGCCAAACTAAACCATAAGACACCGTCACATGACCTCGCACTGGCTTTCCAAACACATATCTAGAATGTGACAACATATAATTAATCATATAGGATGATAAATTCAATAGAATATAAAAAATGGTTACAGGAACGGGGTAGTAGTTTAATGATAAGTGGCGCGGTTTTGATTCTCCACTTGTACATGACAATGAATACGGTGGTCTGTTCAACCTCGTGGGTTTTCTCCGGGACCTCCAGTTTCCCCACACAGCTAAAGATCCCTACGTGCAAGCCAATTATTGAAACAACGTAGAACCATATTTTTGCTCCGAAATGACTTAATTTGTGTCATGTGGACGTTAAACCCATCTTTCTGTATACCACTATCCATTTGATTTGATATATAATATGCGTTTATTGTTTGAAATGTCTGTGTATATTGTGCCTTGTCTCTGGGTTTCTCTTACGTAATTGTTTATGTGTTGTGCCATCTTTCTGGTTGCATGGTTCAGATGCTATTATTATGTTCTCTACCGAAAGTCTACTATTTAAGACGTTTAGAGTCAGCGAATATATTACAGAAAGGAAAGATATTGAATTATTTTCGACTTACCGTGCTTGTAAATTAGCTTTAAATTCTGTATGATATGGTAATATAACTTGGTATTTCTCTTCTATATCAAACGCAACAGTAAATATTGGCAATACTGAAAATAAGCAAAATAATCACATAAATTCAAAGTTCTTTGACAAGGCATCTCCGACTAGACAGGTCACACGCCAATATAACATCTGAGAAGTATACACCCTTTAAGCCTTTAGAGTACAATGCGTAATGAGACAGATCACAGAAGTATAATTACATCGAAAATCAATAACCAAAATATCTATGAAATATATGAATACATATAATTATAACTGAAACGTTTATAAAAGTATTGATATCATTATAAACTATTATAAATGAAATGGGGTTTAACGCCCCATTCTTCTTCGGCGATTGGACCAATGAAGGCCGAATAAACAACTATAAAAGTATTGATATAATTATAAAGACCAAATAATTTCCTTAAATCTTATTCTTCCATCATTCACTTTGTTTTCACTTACCATATTCTCTTACTTCAAATCTGACACTGGCTGATGTTTTTACCTACAATCATATAAATATGTTTAGTTTTCTTTTCTATTTTACATCCTATAGATATTTTCCTTGGTATAAATGGTAGAAAAATCACAATGGCCAAAATCAAGTAATAACGATATAAACAACTGCGTATTAGTGCATCAAATGTCATTTTATCTCAGAATCATTTTTTCAATGGAAAACTGTTTTAAAAGCATTTGTATTTTCAGATTGAACGCATATCATGACGAAATGAAATGAAAAGAAATGGGGTTTAACCTCTTACTGTTCTGCTCCTAAACTGGGCTAATGAAGACGGGCATACGCCATACAGTTTGCCATGAGGGAAATTTTGCCCGGGCAGCGACACTATCGCCTACTCTTATATCGAATTCCAACTGCCAAGGGATATTTTACTTGCATTCCAATGTATACACGGGACCTCGGTTTTTCGTCTCATCCAAAGGACTAGACAGCTGTCCTTGTCAAGGCTCTCCGTTCTGCACCTCTGACAAGGGGAAACCACGTCGGAAAATCCAGATGGACTTTCTCGGCCAATGCAGGGAACGAACAGCCGACCTCCAGGCTAGCGAGCCAGCGCTTTAACCACCTAGCCACCGTGGCTCCCATAACATGACGAGGATACATGCAGTACAAACATATACCATACGCAGCGAAAAGCGATCCTATAATATTTCCAAAATTACTTACACCATTAGCAAATGTGGCTGTAACAGAATAATTTCCATACACAGGATAATCAGGTATTTCTAGAGTTTCTATTAGAAACGGCTCGCCTCCATCTTTCTTGGATCTACTCACAACAACTTTGTCTGGATTCTACAAAATATAGCTTGGTGTATTTGTTTACCCCTTTGTGACAATCACTGGTGGACTTTTATAGAACTCTACCACAGGGTCGGATTAAGATGTGCTGACTGAGCTGCAGTCAGGGACCCCAGTATTAAAGGAGCTAAATCTCTATTCTTTGGCACCTTGAAATGGACACAAATGGGTCGCAATGCATAATAATGTATTATGAATGTATATAAACTGATTTATATTCAATCGTTTCTGTTTTTATTGTAATTCCTAATCAGTTATGTTCAGCGAAATAAGCGAAGAGTCCAAATCGAATGACAGTCTTTGGTATCTGGTTATTCCAGTCTACACCGGTAGTATTCTCCTGTGGGGTACGTTCATTGAGTCCTTTATTTCAAATTTTTTATTTTGTCTTAAATACTGGATATCAGAAACCCATCTTTTCACGTACGGTAAGATAAAAACATCGATGTTGATTTAAATTAACCAATATGTCGTGTTTGCAATGTCGAAGACTGTGGATGATATTAAGTTAAATATTCTTCAACATTAGAGAGTAATGGGGTTTAATGTCCACTCGACACAAACTAGGTCATTTCGAGACTAACATATGACTGTGGATGATATTATGTTAAATATTCTCCAACATTAGAGAGTAATGGGGTTTAACGTCCACTCGACACAAACTAGGTCATTTCGAGACTAACATATGGTTCAATTTTATTTCAATAGTTCGTAGGGGTCTTTAGCAGTGACCGATCTTATGATGCAGTTTGCACGCGCTAACCATTCGGCCATCCAATGGGATTTAACGTCCACTCGACACAAACTAGGTCATTTCGAGACTAACATATGGTTCAATTTTATTTCAATAATTCGTAAAAGTCTTTAGCAGTGACAGTTCTTATGATGCAGCGTGCACGCGCTAACCATTCGGCCATTCAACCCTCCAGTTAGATAATAAAAGAGTCAGTTTGTATTTATAATGATGTAGGAGGCAAGCTAGGGTAAAGAATTCAATCATTACAGTTAGATTTTAATCATATAAAATCGTTTAAAATTTTCGATTAAACTTACAACAATGTCAACTTGAACTGGCCAGTCTACAGGACGTGTATCATCATCAAGGGGAATAATTCTGATATTAACTGAAATGTGAAAGAAAAATAACTGAGAAAGCAGGATCACACCACTTCTAATTATAAATCACAACACTAGAATTATTTGTGGCAACTAATTAACCATATTTAAGATTTAAATCTTGATGCTCTGAACGATGTGTGAAACACCCTTCTACGTGACTGCAATCAAAGTTTGGACACGGTTTTTCAATAGGGCCACTACATAGAATATGGGACTCATGGTGACGATGTCTGTGCACATGCATGCACTATGATACAATCTGATGAAAACACAGATCCTATTTCGTTTCGCTTTTTATAGTTCAAAATTTCGTTTTACTTGTCTTCGAACGAAATATAGATCTGTATTTTAATCAGATTGCGCTAGATAAATCATCACCATTAACACAGTCCAGGTGTTGTAAATTGTTTAAATTGTTTGTACAGATAGTATTACTTATTAGAGAAGCAAACCTTTTTGTCCGGGTGTATAAACTGGCTTATCAGTTTGTATAAAGATGTAACCAGGATGATAATCTAACAGTAATTTGGTCATCTGTTTAAACGGTTTGTCTGGCGACGTTGATTCAGCCACAAGATATATGAAATGTGAGTTAGATGGTAACATTAACACATCGTCGACGGTCAGGCGGATGCTGACGTTAGCTACCTCATCTGAAAGATTAACACATTAAAGCAAATTGAATAGTACATTTCCTAAAAGAACCAATATATCAAATTTGAATGACTGTCTTAAACCGGGCAATGGAGCTATTACTGTTGGATTACTACATGCAGAACGTCGAGACTAAACTATATCTTTACATTTTGATAACAATCCACTGTAATGGAGTTTAGTATGACCCCGATGCTAAAGAAACAGCTATATCTTTAGTAAAGGTACCTGTAATCGAAAACAGTATACGTATTGTACTCTAATGATTGTACTGTAGTGCTTATGATTAATAATTACATATTAAGAAAGTGATAAAAACCAACCTTTCGGTACCACAACTTCTCGGAAAGAGAAATTCTGTAGTTGAGCTGGAAAATCTTGCAGGTATACTTGCATACGCACATCTTCAATATCTCCAAAATTAGTCAGAGTAATAACTTCATCTATGTTCACCTTTAGCACGTTAGGTGCAACCACAAAATATACAGGTCTAAATATATATGAAATTTAAAAGAAGTCAGAATTAAGGTAAGTTTAGACATTTGGCTGTGAATTCTTTCTGCCTCGGCTTCTGTATAGTACATATAAGTAAGCCTTTTGTTAAAGGCCCCCGGTAAGCCCGATCGTTCACGTATATCTTAAAAATAAAACAATATGTACTATCATCATATAAAGACTGGTGTTGCAATGTAATTAAAGTACATCCATGTATTAAAAAAGCTTCACGAATAATAGGCTGACTTGTAAGAAAAAAAAAATCAATCACCAATAACCATGGTTTTAACTTGATAACAGTTTGGTAAAACGGTGCTTTAATGAGTTAGTGAAAAGCGTTGTGTATGATTTAAGTTTAAAGTTTTAACGTCGGCAATATCATAAACTGGGTCATTTAGATACAAATAAGCTAAAAGTTTCATAATTTCATGAAAATACACTGCAAAATTTCATCTTATCACTGGTCAGTTAATACTCTCCTTGAATCGACGATTACGGGTCAATCAATCGATCTTTACATTTTCCAAAATCAAAGCTAATCCAGTAACAAATTGACCATACAAAAGGTTATCATAAGATATCAATGTTACACAAGATTAACACTTCCACTGCCACTCCACCCAAACCCCTCTAGTTTTCTGTTATTTTTTGAACTAGTTACGTGAACAAACTATTCAGAAAACAACAGTCTTTACAGTATATTAATACATTTAACTATACTGTATATGTATGATCTAGGGTTGTTGTGGTTTCAAAGACGAAAGGGCGTCTAATAAGATATAATGCAGATTCACAACCGACGAAATTATAAGAAAATAACATAATAATATACTGTACTATAAATTAAAGTACAACCGTGATTGAGTAATGTTGATCTTGTAGATCAATGTCTTCCTGAAAGAGGTCAGAACAGAGATACATATACACTGTACTAGAGTTTTTCTGCTACTTTGGTTTAAAAATCAACTTAATAAACTCCATTCCGCCAGAATGCAAAACTAATTTTAAAATCAGGACAACACCAAGGTCAAAATACAAATTTGTTATTAGTTGTTTATATATACAGACGTCGCGATACATGATTTATATTTATTTGGTCAGAAATTGCGAGCTAATATTTACATGAAATTAGTGAAACTTAATATTTTTCTTCTCAGTTAATATAATATTTATACTTAATTTTATCATCATTTGTATGAAATCGTGTCTCAGATATCATAAAGTGTATCGGGTCGTAACAAGTGGTGAAGGTCTGATACACACTAAATTTAGATGCTTGAAAGGAACCAGCTACTTATGTTTTGGCCAATTAACGGAAATTAAGGACAATAGTGTGACAAACGAGTTTATAAGAAATGAGATTTTACAATATTGTATAGTGGCTTTCAGATAATATTCTCACGGGTGAATAACAAAGATCACTGGGTCAATTTTCATCCTCAGACAAAATCGAGATATTGCTGTTTTCTCTCTTAATCATAGGTTTCTAAACACAAAATTCACACATGTTCATCGGTTAGGGGCCCAATTTAGTTTAATCGCCGAAAAATATTGATTTTGACAACACAGGTGGTAATTGCGTATTGCAAATTGCACCCGATAATCTCGAAATATTTACACGAATTAAATTTATAGCGTTCTCTAAACTGGATTTAAACAAATTTTGTATTTACGCACATAAATTAAAATAAAATCACACCTGGATTAAAAAAAACACAACGGAGCTTTTGTATTTTTTAAAATCAACAAAAGATTTTCTTTTTCTCACTGTATAAATTAAAGTTTATTACGACTATCTAGATTATAGATAGGGATAGGTCTTGTCAATGTCTGATATAAAGTATGATGTTTGAAGACTGTTTCTAATCAAACATCAAAAATAGAAAAACAGATCCTTGTTATAAATTAAAACTTACCGTGAAGTATCAATATGCTTAATGTACCCCAAAAACAAAATTAAACAGGTTTCTACTGCTAAAATCCTAAGAACCATTTTGATGTCGTTGACGGATGTTGTATATTCAACTGGTTCCTATTTCGTAATGAAACATAGGTCATAAGGCCGATACAATGAAATTAAAGAGATGAACAATCCTTTATATATCTCTGTTAATATTTGTACCAAGAGTGTGATACAGAAAAAAATCTAGTTATTCACACAGTTCTAGATTTGTACAATCGCACATTAATATCAAATTAAATGTAAAACAGTATACCAAAAGTTTGTAAAATTTCATTGTTTTGTCCTGATTTAATAGTAAACCAACCCAATCTTATATACGGTTTGTGTAACAGTATCTCCGACCAAGTGATTAGATTGGCTTATGTTCTTACTTATCAGTAAATAATTACATTGAGACGACTGACTTGGCGAATGGAAATTATACGAAAGTCCACGAGAGTGACATTAATTATAGTATACACAGAATCGGTACCGTGTAAACATTTTATAAACCAGCCAATCAAACCATCCTCTTGGGGATGCCACGAGGAGTAACGTTTTGTATCATTACGTTAATGTTATTTATAGATGAAGTATTGGTATGCAAGTTATGTCAGCACCAACTCAAAACGTATTGGAGCGTATTTAATGTTGCCCAAAATTACAATATGTCCATATCCAAATAATTTATAGACGATATAAGAATTCTAACTATAATTCCTGTAGAGGTTGCTATCAGAGTTTGCTCACTTATACACCAGTGGCCCGGTATATTGTAGCCAATTATTTACACTGATCTGATGGTTCCTTGAACATCGTGTCTTCGAGTTTATTTCATCATTTGAAAAATATGTTCATGCACACATATAAGTGTTATGGGTCAAACATATGAGTTACATTTCTTGCGTATGTTCATAATTATAAAATATGGGTTAGTTTTCGAGATTTAAATAGTTGTCTTTAATTTCAAAACATTGGAACCACCAAATATCTAAACATTCGAAAGTGCAGAATTCGACCGGGAGCCCAGGGGGTCAACCTAGCTGAAAAGTGTACCAATTTTCTCCTATATGGTATCAATGTATGTATATCTGGTATCATCAGAATGTAAGTCTGCCGGGTTTCTGGTGGTGGGTGTGGTATTCCACGCCCTAAATGCCATGATCCCCAACTAGGCTAGATTAGCCCAAAAGTTTACCACCCGAAAATCTTACTGCAGTGTACCATACATCTTCAGGTATTACAAAAACACTCTGACAGACATTTCTAGTGGTGGGGTACCCCTCACAGAGCTATGTAATTGCCAGACATTTGTAGTTGTGGAGTATCCCTGACAAGAGTTATCTAATATTTAGACCAAAGATAGACTAGATTAGCTGAAATCTGTACCGCCTAAAACAGCTTTGGAATTGTTCAGTAACACCACAGGAGTCATGAATGACCACTGCCAGACAGTTTGTGCGGTGGGTTACCCCTAACAGACACGCCCCAAAATGCCACGCCCCCAACTAAGCTAGCTTCGTAGGCACTGTTCCCGTATTCTAAAAAATTAGATTTTTAGCCAGGATGCGTAGAATACTACTACCTAGCACGTATGGAAGAGGAGATAAACTGCGATTGCAAGAAATTGATTTTTGGGCATAAAACATTTTATGGGGCTAAAAATGCGTTTATGAAAAATAAAATTGTTCCTACAACCGCAGTTTATCGCCTCTTCCATATGTGCTAGGTATTAGTATTCTACGCGTCCTGGCACAATTTTTAAATTTTTGGACCACAGGAACAGTGCCCACTAATCTACCCTAGTTTGGGGTAGTGTTATTTTGCGCGTGTCTGTTAGGGGCAACCCACCGCACAAACTGTCTGGCAGTAGTCATTCATGATTCCTGTGGTGGTACTGAACAACTCCAAAGCTATTTTAGGTGGTACAGATTTGAGCTAATCTAGCCTAGCGTTGGTCTGGAAATTAGATAACTCTTGTCAGGGATACTCCATCACTAGGCAATTACATAGCTCCGTCAGGGGTACCCCACTACTAGAAATGTCTGTCAGAGTGTTTTTGTAATACCTGAAGATGTACGGTACATTGCTGTACGATTTTCGTGTGGTACACTTTTGAGCTAATGTAGACTAGTTGGGGGGCATGGCATTTTGGGCGTGGAATATCACACCCACCACCAGAAACCCGGCAGACTTACATTCTGATGATACCAGATATACATACATTGATACCATATAGGAGAAAATTGGTACACTTTTCAACTAGGTTAACCCCCTGGGCTCCTGCTCAAATTTACCTATGATCAGAGGATTTAATGTATTATAAATGTTCATACAGCATGTTATTTTGTGTTGTTTATTTTAGACCAATACCACATTTTTCTTCAAATGAGCCAAATTCTAATAATTTAAAGATTCCTTTAAAGATACACTATGTAAGAGATAAATCTGCTCATTGTAGGTCTTTTTCTGACTTGACTATCTCTTGTAAAAACTTCAAAAATTCATAACTTCACTCAGAATAAAGTTTATTTGACTAAAATTTTCAATATCTTTATTTTTCATATTGTGTATTAACTACTATAGCAATAGCGATCGGCTCTTTATTGTAAGCCAAGCTCACAATACGTCGTACGTGTTTTGACACGCACGGGTCGTACGTGTTTTGACACGCAGGGGTCGTACGTGTTTTGACACGCAGGGGTCGTACGTGTTTGGTAGCTCGCAGACCAGCCGCAAGAAACCGGGTGAAAATTTTGTATGTTCAGGACCAAAATTCTCTACGGCTAGTCTGTGGTCTTCTACGGTGCCGAACACACGCAAGTGACACGTTAGTCTCACGCACGGGTTTACTAAAATTTCCCCCATAGACTGCCCGTGTCAAAACACGTACGGTGGGTCGTGAGCTATAGGCTTTACCTAACGCATCTTTAATTGAAACCGAACATATCTCTAAATTTTTATATTATCCAATTGCTTTATATCTTTCTTTAGATACTGGAAGATCAAATGAATTCTGATATTGACATAAGAAAAGTAAAACTAACTAAGTGGTTTAAATTTGACAGTATCTCAATAAAATAGCTCGAAACATGTCTAGATTTCTCCGATGACGTAACGAACTTCAAAGTGCGCTCGAAACGTGTATAAATTATATATAAAAAAAATCACGTTTAATAGAAAGATCAATCGACTTATTACTGTATACTGAACTGGTAAAATGTACGGCAACATAAAAAAATGAAGAATTATCCCAATAATTGTGAAAACTGGAATGATCGTGGCCCCGAGAGGGGTGAAAATGACGACGTGCCAGAATGGTCTAAAACATTCTGGGAACCAGCTTTCCAAGCGTTTTCCGAGAATTGGAAAAATGTAAGTGCAACGTAATTTATTTATCATATATCCTTATCCTGGTGGATAATACTAAAACAAAACAAAAACCATAAACTACGTAATAAGTGGTATCTGGTGTTCTGTGTATAGTTTGGACACTATTTTACAAACGGAGGTGTGTGTGTAAAATCAAAGTTCAAAACTCATTCCGATCATTTTGCCCCATTGTGGCTAGCGGTGTAAAAAGTATTTGGTATTTAGCAAGATTTTAAACCGAAAAAAAGAAATTCATGTTCTTGTCAATTGCAATTTTTCCAGCGTTTTCTAGCAAATTTTAAATTTAACACCCATCAACATGAACAACCCAAATTGATAAGAAATTTCAAACCCTGAACACATCCCTTCGATTTTGGGAGAACTGTTTAAAATTCACAAATGAATTATCGATGAAGCCATTAGTGTTTGATGCGCTTGTTTTAAAAGATGCTGCACACAGGTATTGTGTAGTGTAAGAATACCCTTCTTGATCTGGTGCTAAAACCAGCCACGGTTTATGGAGAAAAAATTTAGACTATTTTATCCCTTTTTAAAGGTAATGACCCGATGGCACCAAAACTATGGGCATTTGTTCGATCAGAAGAAAGCCCCTGAAAATATATACAGTGAAGAATCGTTTGAGAACGTATCTTCTGTCGAAAATGTTAAAGAAACCCGAAAATTCCAACAGAGACGGAAATTCGCTTTGGGTAGTTTGTTTATTCTGACAGTTCTCATATTGGCACTATGTGTTGTGTCGGGTCTCTTAATTAAAGCAGAAGTTGGTAAGCCACTTTTATTATCATTTCGAAATTAATAGATATGAATTAATAAAATGCATTTGATAATGGCTATGTTTCAAGATAGTATTTTATTTAAATCCAGTGCAATCGGTGGTAATATAACCGAATGCAAATAGTGTCCAGTTCATTATAAACACAATTTACAAAGGGTGGGTTAAGGGTGGAAGTGTTAAACTTGCCAGAATAAGACCATATCTTGCCCACCCTAGAGAAGCCTTGCTAAGTGTTGCAGAGTCATGTGATGATAGTCCATAGTAAATGCCACAGACCAACTTAAACTGTGCCTTGTGGTGATTTATTTAGGAGTTACTGCAATGAATTTAGAAACTTATCTGCTTCTATGTTGAAGTGGTCTGCAAACCTATGTATCTGTTTTCAGAACAAAGTAATTCCGCGACGAATAATGCATTTCTTCAAAAGAATGATAACAAACAGCCATCCGAATCTTTGCAAACTTATTCGGGTGTCCATTCGTCACTTAATGGACATTCATATCTGGATAGTACATCTTCCTCCATGGCAGCTGGCATAGAATTAAGCAAAGAGGTCATAGATGGAGCAACTAATCTGCTGACGTCATTTACAGCAACGCATTTCCGAGTAGACGAATCAACAAAAACCTCTACGGTTAAAGATACATTTACGAAAACAAGTGCTATGACCGTGTTGCCCGATGACACTATTAACTTAGCAGGTAATATGACAACATTATCATTAAATGGCAAAATAATTACGGATTATGTCTGATATCATTGATTATATATAGGTAATAAAACATTCCAGTATATCTGACAGATAATGCAGGATAACTGTATGGCAAAAACAGACAGATCAAACGATATATACAAGTACAGTAGATTTATACGTTCCCAGAGAAACGGCATAGTCAAAATTTCAAAAGACATAAATAAAATAAAACTACTAAAAATCCAAACCATTAGACAAAATTGTACTAAATACACGACGATCAGTGGTAACATGTGCCTGGAAGAGTAAGCTTACCCTGCCTGGCGATACACCCGCCATAGCTGCATCCAACCCATTACACGAAATGTCGGTAAAATAGCGTAATTAGCCAATGGACTATCCGTATGCAAAATGCACATGATGAACAGTGTTAACAGATGTAGTAGACATAATCAGGAAGATAGTATACGTGTCAATTAAATATATCTAGAATAATAGCAGAAAGAGACATGTTATATTTACTAATCAAGTCAATATGCCATAAAACTTTTAAAAAATGTTCTAAGTTTCGTGGATATAAGTATGCCTGTAGTTGAAGCTTAGATGACAAATGCCTCGATCTACATAAAAAATCAGAATAAAAGGAACAAGCTCTCGTGTATCGAAATAACTGAGACACATACACCTCGTAAGCTGTGATAGTGGAATGTTACTACTTATTCCGGATAGTTTTAGAGTTTAAAATGTAGACATATATTTATGTTTACATCCTCTCGGTATACGTTTCAATAATATAAATGAGAGTAAGTTTCATACGTCCGGTTATTTTGTTTTGACTCATATTCAAAAAACGGGCTCAATATATTTTAACAAGTAACTAGGTAACTAGTAAATTGACCCGACATTTAAGGAATTTATATTTTTATAGATAATCTGTGAAAGTTGATAGAACTCAGGGCCTACTCTCTTGTATCAAATTCCAATTGTCAAGTGTTCTTTTACGTGCACACCATTGTGTGCACGGGATCTCGGTTTTCGTTCCATTCGAACGACTTTACGCTCTTCCTTGCCAGGCCATACGAACTATCTCGACCAACACCGGGATCGAACACGGGACCTCCTGGTTACTCACTAAACCACCACGGCTCCCTTCTATGATTCGAGTATCAGGGCTAATATAACTCATCAAATATTCATGCAGAATTTGAATAAATTTATAATGTGAAATTGAACATTCAAGTTGGACATACTCACTGAGCCACCGATTTGATAAAACAAACGTTATCACCATATGCCAAGTAGTACATTCATTAAAATTAGCAACAAGATAAGATAAAATGTTGATGGGAATATAGGTAAAGGTTTATCAATTTTCAGAAACATCAACTATTTTACCAACATCAACATATGGAACAGAGATGTCATCTTCGATACAGCAAGTCATAGCCACTGGTAATTAATCTAAATTAAGTCAATTTGTTTCCGATTAAAGCACACATCCACACGCAGTTTTATTTATGTGTGTACAACATCAAATAAACGATCAGAAACGCATGCGAGTAAAAGACTTTAAAATTAATTGGTGTCAACATATGGATAAAACTTACCGGGTAGCGTTATCCCACTCCTGTGACAAAAAAATTCGTTTTAAAGTTAGTTTTACCTATAACCATCTACTAACAGTATGATATTCCTTATAAGATGATTATATCATATCATAATACTGCACAAACCCTATTCTGGTTGTATTGCGCATTGCTAGTATTTCGCAGACGACAATTGTTCGATGAAGTCCCCATCCCACCCCTCCATGCATGTTTCACAACAATTATCAGTTGTTGTTTTGTTACATACATTATATAGGGATCTGCTATTTGAAATAATTTTGGCATTTAATAAAGTGGAGCTTCGTGCTAGATGATTTAACTTAGGTTTTGAGAATTGGATATTATACAACATCAGTTTCTGAATGACACAATTTCGGTAGTTATTACAATATTCTGTGAAACGTCAGATACTAAGTCAATAATGTAGTTTGTACACCTCAATTATATAGACTTTTGAAAGCCAAATTTATTACACTGTACATTTAATTCAGTGACATTTTCTTGTTTCAGCAAATTCTAAATCATTACGGATAATTCTTCCACTGGATATCTCGACAAACAGTCAAACCTCTTTTTCATGTGAAGCAGATGTCGGTGAGCCAGCGGCGTCTCTCACGTGGTCAGTGACGTCAAAAGATGGAACAGAAAATCTAAATGTAGATGTTGGAGCTACACTGGAAAAATTAACATCAACAGAACTATGTCCAAATTTAATGAGATCTAAATTTAGTTATAAGTTTGATCAAACTTGGGATAACAGTAAACTATGTTGTAATATGATGCAAGATAATATAAAAGTATCTAAATGTACAATTTTAGATTTAGGTAAGGAAAATATCATCAAATCCTGGTCTATCAATCAAATCCTCATCTTAGCAACCAGCGAAAGACTTTAAAGAATCGCATTATCGGTCCCAACACATAGAAGAAGAATACCGCGCTCTTCTATAAATTAGGTTATTTTTATATACAGATTCAATAGATTTATATAGTTCGTTTTTTTAGATAATCAAAAATTTATGGCATACTTATGTTCTGTTAAACTACATTTAAATTATATATTTCTCTTATCAGATGATCCTTTCAGTTGTATTGGTAAAGCAGATGGTTCCTACATTCCTGTCCAAGATTCCTGTACAGATTATAACTGGTGTGTTACAGGAAAAGCATACCTACAGAAATGTCCAGGAAAAACTTATTTCACAGTAACTCAAGATAATATCTGTACATACAACAAAGATGAAGCATACTGCTCAAATCATAATAAGAATGTTAGTTATACAACTAGGGACGAGGAATTTTCTTGTAATAAAAAATCTGTGACTAATTGGATAGGACGAAGTGCATCTTTAGTGGAGTCATCCAGTGGGAAACATTTATTATCTTCTGGTTTTGACGACACTGAATTTTCTGGCACGTTTCAGTTGGAATCAAGCATTACTGGGTTTAAGATACCTGAAACATCTTCATTTATGGTAGACACAGGAATGTATACTTCTGATATAACATCAGTTTTAGTATTCAAGTCTTCAACAGTGTTTATGTCAAAAGAATTTACTCATTCAGCAGGTAAATGGCATTGAAATTTTTCAGGACAATTACTTTAATTTAATTTAATAAAATTCTAACTCTAGGTTTTAAAATCAGACAAATGGTATTTTACACAACTAATATATTTTGAGAAATTTTAATCAAGCTTTTTTTCATTTTAGAAATATCATCTATTTTACCAACATCATTAGATGAAACCCAGATGTCTTCTTCTGTATATCAAGTTATAGTTCCTGGTAATTGTTAATAAGTTTAATTGCTTCTTTGTTGGTTTTGTCAACCATGGCACACATGCTTCTGAATTACACAAATTATACAACCTTTGTATTAAATATACATTATGCAAGAGCTAAATCTGCCTATTGCAGGTCTTTCCTTAGGCCTAAAATATTATATAACCTATTAATTAGATATTTATTAACAAAAACAAGACCACAATTAACTAGATTAGAACAGTTCGCCATATAAAATTTAATTTAAAAAATGGGAAAGCGAGGCTAAGTCTCGAATATACCACATTACCAGTGTCCTTGTTACCACAATGCACACACCTTGTCAAAACTACTAACAGTGATAACTTGGCTCAGAATGAAGTAATTTGAATGAAGTTTTGAATATTTTCATTTTACATTATCTATATTTGAGCTATTATAGAAAGAATGGCCAGCTCCTTATTTCAATCTTACATAATGTATCTTTAAGTTATTTGATCAATAATGTAGTTGCGTACCTCAATTACATAGAATTTATATAATATACATGTAATTCAGTAATTCAGTGACACCTTCTTGTTTCAGCAAATTCTAAATCATTACGGGTAATTCTTCCACTGGATATCTCGACAAACAGTCAAGCCTCTTTTTCATGTGAAGCAGATGTCGGTGATCCAGCGGCGTCTCTCACGTGGTCAGTGACGTCAAAAGATGGAACAGAAAATCTAAATGTAGATGTTGAAGCTATTCTTGAGAAATTAACATCAACAGAACTATGTCCAAATTTAATGAGATCTAAATTTAGTTATAAGTTTGATCAAACTTGGGATAACAGTAAACTATGTTGTAATATGATGCAAGATAATATAAAAGTATCTAAATGTACAATTTTAGATTTAGGTAAGGAAAATATCATCAAATCCTGGTCTATCAATCAAATCCTCGTCAGCCAATCAGTGAATGGAACAGCACCTTATATATACCTACACCGTCTTCATTAGCCCAGTCGTAGCAGATCAGTAGGACGTTAAACCCCATTTCATTTCATTTTATACCTACAAGAGCTTATTTGTTCCTCATTTAGAAACCTTCGATCATATGACAAATTTCTTCTAACGATTCCCATCTTGAAATCTTTTGATTTAAATACACTGCCGCAATATACTGGAAAACTCTTCCTATTCACATAAAAAATTGCCCATCCTTATAGGTGTTATGTTTAGTGGTGTCTTGAGGTTGAACTTTTATTGTACAGAACTGAATCACAAGGACTTTGAACATACTCTTTTTGTGGAATAGCGCTAAATGACATTGTTAAAACGGGTTTCGGACCTTCGGTCGAAACACGTCTCTGTAATGGATTTTATTTTTTTGGGGGGGGGGGGGGGTAGTCAGAGTTCGCAGTCAAAACTGTACATGGTGCAAACATTCTTCCAAAGTAGATATTGTTGGCCTCCGTGGAACTATTTGTTAAAAAAAAGTGGGTCAATTTTGACAAACCGGAATAGTTTTACGGATGGAGCAAACAAAACAAATAGTCCATAGGGCCTCTTACTAAAACTTTGTTTTCGAAATTCAGAAGTTTGCTTGATTACTTTTAGAATCAAAGATTTGCGAAAGTTTTCTTTGGCACCTTATCGATATTCAAGATGGCGTTGAAACTTGGTAGGAATAAGGAACACATTGATGCCTTCAAAATAGCATATTAAAACTTTTTGTGACGGTTTCCCGTAACTTCTAGAAATTAACGAGGACTTCCGAGTTTTCCCGAATATGAATAGTTCTCTCCATTTTGAAAATAGACTAAAAATGAGATATTGAGGTGTTATCCCCAGATATTATCTTTCATTTTCTAAGACCTTGTTCAATAACATTTTCAACCGTTTGGCTGCCATATAGAAAAAACCTTCAAATCGATATTCAGCCATCATATTTATTCCGATTTTCGAAAACTATTTTTAGTTTTGAACCTAGTCCAGGTGGCAACAATTTTTAGGAAGTCGATTTTTTTAAATTCGGCGTTGTTTACTTCCGGTTTCACTTTGAATTTTTTTCGATTTTTCATCTTCTATCTGGTGACCTAATCTTTCAATGACCCTTGACCTTTGCATATATTATGACCCTGATGTCTACTAACAATTAATATATAAAAGGTTCGATCTTCAAGTATAACTTCCAGTTTTGTTAAGAGATCAAAATGACAGGTTTTTCCACTTTAATAGATATTGGATGTTACTATACTAAATAATTCATGGTGTAACTTGATTGTTGACGTGGCAAGGCGCCACCTGTCGTGACCTGACGTACCTACCAAAACACCTCAGTATTGTTATTATTATTACTACTTGAATTCTTAGCAACCAGCGAATAGCCCGTAAGAATCTTCTAATCAGTCAGAACACACAGGAGAATATCGTTCTTTTCTATAATTGATGTCATTTTTATGTTTAGGTTAACCTACATTTATATTATATATTTATATCTATTATCAGATGACCCATTCAGTTGTGTTGGTAAAGCCTCCGGTACCTACATTCCTGTCCGCGATTCCTGTACAGATTATAACTGGTGTGTTAACGGAGAAGCAAACTTGTATTCCTGTCCTGGAAAAACGTATTTCGCAGATTCTCAAGACCTTTGTACATACAACAAAAATGAAGCGTACTGCTCAACTCATAATAAGACTGTTAGTAATACAACTAGGGATGAGGAATTTTCTTGTAATAAAAAATCTGTGACCAATTTGATAGGACCATCTTTAGTGGAGTCGTCCGGTGGGAAACATTTATTTTCTTCTGGTGATGACGCCACTGAATTTTCTGGCACGTTTCAGTTGGAATCAAGCATTACTGGGTTTAAGATACCTGAAACATCTTCATTTATGGTGGATACAGGATTGTATACTTCTGATATAACTTCAGTTTTAGCATTCAAGTCTTCAACAGTGTTTTTGTCAAAAGAATTTACTCATTCAGCAGGTAATTTTCATTGAATTATTTTAGGACACAAAGATTTAATTTAATTAAATTCTCACTCTAGGTACTGAAAAAGGACAATGGTGTTTTTACAAACTTAATAGTTTTTGATAAATTTTTAACGGTCTCTGTTTATTTTAGAAATATCATCTATTTTACCAACATCATTAGATGAAACCCAGATGTCTTCTTCTGTATATCAAGTTATAGTTCCTGGTAATTACTGATAAGTTTATAATCTTTACGATTCTCTTTTTGGGTTCGGATAATCACGACACACATGCTTTTGAATCATGCAACCTCTGCATTAATTAAAATATTACTTCAAACTAATTAGTCGATAATGTAGTACACTTCAAGTGGGGTTTAACGTCCTACTGTTCTGTTCCGAATAGGCTTATGAAGACGGGTATACGGCATACTGTGTACCATGAGGGGAATTTTGCCAGGACAGTGGCGCTACGAATTGCATCGGCCAAGGGAATTTTTAACGTGCACGCCAATGTGTACACGCGTCCCTGGCTTTTCGTCCCATTCGAGCAAGTAACGTTCTAAACCAACACCGGGAGCGAACCCGAGACCTGGTTAGCGAACCAGCGTCTTACTCACTGATCCACCATTGTTCTAATTTTGAAAGCCGGATTTATTACACTGTACATTTAACTCATTGGTGTGTCCTTGTTTCAGCAAATTCTAAATCATTAAGGATAATGATAACGAAAAGTCAAACCCTTTTTTCTTGTGAAGCAGATGTCGGCGTGCCAGCAGCGTCTCTCACGTGGTCAGTGACGTCACGCGATGGAACAGAAAAACTAGATGTAGATGTTGGAGCTGCACTAGAGACGTTAAAACCAACAGAACTATGCCCAAATTTAATGAGATCTAAATTTAGTTATAAGTTCGATCAAACTTGGGATAAGAGTAAACTATGTTGTAATATGATGCAAGATAATATAAAAGTATCTAAATGTACAGTTTTAGATTTAGGTAAGGAAGATATATTTAAATCCCAGCATATTAACCAAGTCCTCGTCTTACTTAGAATTCTTAGCAACTAGCGAAGAGTCTTTGCGGAATCTACTAACCAGCGAGAACACACAAATGAATAACTGATGTCATTTGTATGTTTAGGTTAAATAGGTTTAAATTATTTGTTTCTATTTCAAGATGCTGTATAATTTATGGCATATTTATGTTCTGGTAAACTACATTTCAATTATATATCTCTATTATCAGATGATCCATACAGTTGTGTTGGTAAAGAATCTGGTTCCTACATTCCTTTCCGAGATTCCTGTACAGATTATAACTGGTGTGTTAATGGAGAAGCAAACTTGTTGTCCTGTCCAGGAACAACTTATTTCACAGAATCTCAAGATCTTTGTACATTCAACAAAGAAGAAGCTTACTGCACAACGCATAATAAGACGGTTACCAATGCAGATAGAGCTGAGGACTTTTCTTGTTATAAACAATCATCCGTGAAAGCATCAAGTGCATCATTAGTGGAGTCATCCAGGGGGATACATATCTTCTCGTCTGGTTTTGACGACATTGCATATTCAGACACGTTACTGTTGGAATCAAGTATTACTGAATTTAAGATCCCTGAAACATCTTCATCCATTGTGCAATTACCAACATCATTAGCTATGGTAGATACAGGAATATATTCTTCTGATATGACATCAACAGTGTTTTTGTCAAAAGAAGTTTCTCATTCAGCAGGTAAATTATCATCGATGCAACTAAAGACACAAAGATTAAATTTTAATCAGTCTCCCTCGGTGTATTAAACATCAGACAGTGATGTTTTACAAACCTACTAGATTTTGATCAATTTAAATCGAGTTTTGTTCATTTTAGAAATACCATCTATTTCACCAACATCATTAGATGAAACCCAGATGTCTTCTTCTGTATATCAAGTTATAGTTCCTGGTAATTATTAATAAGTTTATCTTTTTGGGTTTTGACATTCGTGATACCCATGCTTCTGACTCATACAACCTCTGTATTTATTGAAATATTCTGTGAAACGTCAGATATTACGTCAATAATATAGTTTGTACACCACAATTATAAATAGAATTTTGAAAGCCAAATTTATTACAATATACATGTAATTCAGTGACGTATTATTGTTTCAGCAAATTCAAAATCATTACGGATCATTCCTCCATTGTCTGTCACTGCAGACAGTCAAGTGTCATTTGTATGTGAAGCCGACGTTGGGGTTCCAGCAGCATCTCTCGTGTGGTCAATGACGTCTAAAGATGGAACAGAAGAACTAAATGTAGATGTTGGAGCTACACTAGAGACGCTAAAACCAACAGAACTATGTCCAAATTTAATGAGATCTAAATTTAGTTATAAGTTTGATCAAACTTGGGATAAGAGTAAACTATGTTGTAATATGATGCAAGATAATACAAAAGTATCTAAATGTACAATTTTAGATTTAGGTAAGGAAAATATCATCAAATCCTGGTCTATCAATCAAATCCTCATCATTATATAGTCACCACAGGCATTGTCTTTAATTTGAATACTTACACCCCGAACACACAGAAGAATTACACCTCTTTAATTATGTTCTGGTAAACTACATTAATATTATATTTTTCTATTATCAGATGATCCATTCAGTTGTGTTGGTAAAGCAGATCCTTCCTACATTCCTGTCCAAGATTCCTGTACAGATTATAACTGGTGTGTTACTGGAAAACCACACCTACAGAAATGTCAAGGAAAAACTTATTTCACAGTAGCTCAAGTTGATATCTGTACATACAACAAAGATGAAGCGTACTGTTCAACTCACAATAAAACTATCAGTAATATAGATAAGGACGAGTTTAACGCTTGTATAATTACTCTTTAATATATTGATTTTGAACGATTTCCACAGTTTTTCCCCTTTGCTCTGAAATCTTGTTAGCATTTGATAGGTTTCAATATTCTGGAATTTATATTGGCTCTCTATCCGTTTGGTACGAATCTTGTTAGAACAGGCTTCTATTATTATGTATTATTTCGATACTAACCTACAAAGTTATTGTAACAAAATCTTGCAAATACAAATTATTTGAATTTTAAGGTATTAAATAAAACAATGTATTTTTACCTTCTTTCTTTTATAGTCCATCAAAATATATTTCATTTGAATCCAAAATATTTTGCGAGGTTAAGCAAATATCTGTCCAATATCAAACCAGAATTGTCTATCGAAACCGAATTTCTTTGAGTGTAAAGGTGTTAGTCAACCAAGTTGATTTAAGCACGCATTGTACATATGTAGATCCCAGGGCCTGGCATCTATCCAAATAATGATAATTTCATTTTTAAAGTGCTACATTATAATAATAGTTATTTCTAAGCGCTGTAAGGCACAGTTACACTATCGTACTGTATATAACATATTATATGATTCTCTCTACACATTCGAGTAGAATTAAAATGACATGGCTGGCATTACTGTCTAAGTTTGGCATCCCTTATATGGAAATGCAAGAATTCTTACGGTGTCGTTTTGAACGATTTGTAGTTTATATAGGACTGCTTCTGGTGCTCAAGATGAAAATAAATTGGCATAGTCGAAGTGCGAATATCCATACTTTGATAACCGTTTTGTAAACACTGGGATGCAGGTAGTTCCTAATGTATTAGATTTGGAGTTTGTACATGTACGTGACAATTTGTGTTAACTTTACAGTATCAAAACAGACCCCAGACCGTCCACTTGGATGCTAACTCAATTTATACCTAACAATAACCTTAAAACTTTCGCCTCGCTCCGCTAGGGGTAAAGGATATGAACCCTATTTAAAACAAATACAGATTCGAGCTTGCAGCTCGCTGTAAACCTTTCTTTCCCGAATGGGCTATAACGTGGCCATACACAAGTCTGTGAAGTGCAGTATGACTGTGCGCATACATAAAACCTAGTACGTTATAAACAAAATCATTAAGTTATTCAGTTACTATATAGCTTCTTTCTAATGTCATGCTGTTACCATCTACATGTAGAAGGTGGGACCAGCCAAATCAACCCACCCATATCGAATCCTAGTAGAGTACTACATTTTGTTTTACTTTCTTGAATGTATATATTTCATTTTGAGACAGACGTATCACTTGACGACTCGGTGAAATCGCCACAAAAGTATAACCATTCCATAAAAGTCTGGTATTTTTTACTACTTAAGCGTTTAATCTGTGAGTGTTGCTGATAAACATTAATATTTCTTGCAGCTTTAGGGTTAAGCACTAGATCTAAAAATAAAGCGTCTACTCGTCAAGACAAAACGTATTTTAACTTAAAGGACCTAAATCGCTAATATTTGGGATCTAGAAATTGACACAAATGGGTCGCAACGCATATAATAATGTGATATGAATGTATATAAACTGATTTACATTAAATAGTTTCTTTTTTTACTCTAATTTCTAATCAGTTATGTTCGGAAAAAAACGCTAGAAGTCTCAATCGAATCGAAATCTCTAGCGTCTGGTTATTCCAGTCTACACCGATAGTATTTATTGCGCATGCTCTCCAGATAAGAATATGATGTCACCGTTTGACATGGCTTGTTGAATAAGCTTAGCCTGGTTTTCCGAGTCCCTTGTTACAAATGGCGCTAAAACGCATATGGTACACGATTCGTGTACCAATGGTAAAATGTTTATTTTGTCTTATATATTGGATATCAGAAGCCCATCTTTTCCCGTTAAGATCACAACATCAATGTTGATTTAAATTGAAAAATAATTCGCGTTTTGAATGTTGAAGATTTTGGATGATATTGAGTTAGAGACTTAGCTACTTTAAAACAAAACTTTCTAATGTGGTTTTTTTTCTGTTTTCAATGTAATTGTTTACATATTATATTTACTTTTGTTTGTTGCCACCTTGATGATCACTCCCAGCGTGTAAACAAGGATTCCACAATAGAAAGTGTCGGAACAGTTCCAAATCTTCTAGACGCCAGAACTACCAAATGTTACTACACCCACCATAACCACAACACTAAGATTCTCGATTGAATGTTCCGGAATTAAATTCTGTCAAACCCAAAAATAGTGACAATCGAGTGGAAATGGGAATTTGGGGTAAAACACATGCGCTGACTGCATGAGAACGTCCCGAATTGACAGAATTGCAATCCAGTAACGCGGAGGTCAGTTCTGTCACAGTTCTGTCAGTCTCAGACAGCTGAAACATATTCATTAGGTTTAATTACGTCACGATTCTACTCACACCACCTCTGTTGTCGGGACTGACAGAACTGTGACAGGACTGAATTCCGCATCCCTCGATTGCAATTCCGTCAATCACCCTAAACGGGATGGGAAGAATTACATAATGGGCGATAACTCTTATGGTCATATTTGTAATTCCGAACATTCACTGTCAGTTTCGACCCAGACCACGTAAAAATGTTTAGAGCTATATCCATTTTAAAAAAACGTATTGTCTATATCTGTATTACAATATGTATAAAACTAATAATAGTATATAACATTGGTATATTTAAATAGATAGATTATGCATTTATGCGATCAGCAATTCTGATTGGCTATAAATGAGCAACCATAATGGATCATGTTAATAGTATCATCCAGGCCCGTGGGGTTAGAAGTCGGGTGGGTGGTCTTCCGTAGGTGGGAGTAAGGCTGCACGAAGGAAAATTGGTTTCGCCATCTATTAACGGAAAATAATGCACAATCGAAATACAAGCAAATTTGTGATTTTCAACTCTTTCTGTCAAGCTTTTTAACACGCTTTTAACTTGTAGGCTAAATTAACAAGGAGTAACAATTCTCTGATAAAAATAAACCTAAATTATGTTAGATGAATTATTGTCTGAGTTTTTGATTGATAAAATAAAACGTTCAGGGGAATAAGACATCAATGTTCATTAACGACATGACGACGTCTGTGCTATATATGCGTTATCCATCTGCCTATCCCAAAGAAAAGTATGCTTTTAAAACATAGTCTTTATTACGTCTGTCAGTAAGCCTTTACCTGAAAATATGTAAACAAAAGTCATTTCATGCAGTTTGCTACATTTGTGAATTAAAATTCTGAAAATTACTAAGACAACCAACTGATCTGGAATTGACAAAATGAACATTGATTTAAGAAAATTTAATTCTCTTGAATTGAAAAAGTGGACAATTTAAGAATTTATTTTGAGTTCTATCAATAAATATAATATTATCTATTAGAATAATATTAGACGCCTGTGTTTCCCGGAAATAGATTTTCGGGCGCGGGGAGATATTAATACTTCTTCGGCCCCCACCCCACTTTAGTTAATCTTCATTTGAAGTAGATTTGTTATCTATAGAAATAAATGCAGCCCAAGTTACCAGAATTTAAGGAGAAATCGATACAAGAAAATAGCGAATAAATGAAGAAATTCACGAACAGAATATCAAATAAAGGCTTAACATAATCCACCTTCATTCTATATTCAGCATCAGTTCGTGCAATCAAGACTAAAATTACCACCAAGTTCAAGTTGATTCACGGTTTTTAACTGTGTGAAATATATGTACAAGCACATTCAGATCCCAAGAGAAGAAGAAGAATATAATAATAATAAAATATTGGCCAGTTTCCACAATTCAGACTATTATCTATAATTACATGTGTCATGCTGGTTTTAATTCAACTGCAATTTATTTTGCGATTTCCTCCAGTAATTGAGTTGAAAAAGTTCCAGCACTTTCGAGAAATATAATTGGACTAAAAAATAAGTCTTAATCATAATGCTATTTTTTTTCTTAATCAGTAAAACTGTTTGATAGTTGTGTCAAATCGATATTTATCTTGAATCAGTTTATTTGTATTAAGCGCAGTTCGGGGAAATCACATCTTCCTTCAAAATAAATCAAATTATTTCAGCCATCTTATAATTACTGTGGGAAAGATGTAAATACATGAAAAATGAAAATAATCAAAACTTATTTTTACTATGTATTATTGACATGTTTTTCCCCCCGTGAATGGTTTCAAGGTAACGCATTTTGTTTCAAATTGCTATTTGCAAGTAGCATTCTGTGTGCATTCTCCATAAAATATTTGTTTAATATAGATATAATGTACTTGCAATAATTGCAAAATAATGATTTTCTTAATGCATGTACTTTGATCATTGTGATGAAATATTTTTCTTGGTCGCATTTATTGCTAATCGGCGGGACATAATGTACTTGTATTAGATGGAGGATAGTGATGTTCTTAATACATGTACTTGAAAATATCTCTATAACACTTTACTTTAGCTAAATGAAATAACATTAATTTTAACCATAGGAAATATATATGCTGGGACTAAATTGTGAGTTAATCAAAAGTCCCGATTAATTCAGGGAACGTTTCTTGCGCGTTTATGTGGTGAATCACGCCAGGTCATCAGTCCACATTGTCAGGACTACCAAGTAATTGCAACATCTGATAGTTTACTGTATTATGACATACTATCACGTAATCTGTCAGAAGTAAACCCCAACCTGAAAGATGTGGTAGAAAGACTAAGAAAGAAGTACGGTAAATGGAGTATTATGATTTCTTGTGACTATTTATTTTCTATACATTGCATAATACGGGAGTGTATCTAGTCATATAAACATTTTGTCTTCTCGATATAATGTCTCGAGGAACACATCTGCAGTTTTAAATATAACATTAATAACATTTGCTCCAAATGCAGATCCCTGGATAATAGGTTTTACATTAGTTTGATTATACCAGATGAAAAAGACAAGTGTATGTGCAATGAATCCATTAAATTGTCGTGTGTTGTAAACGAATGTATTTCTTCACGATCACATGCTGATCCCAGGAACAAACCCAAGCAATCTTGCTCCGCGGAAATATTCCATTAGGAATCTAGTTAATTTCCAGATATAAATAAAAGAAAATTGTTTCGTTAAGCCTTTGCAGTAGACAGAAAGGTTGTGAGCCAATTTGAGGCGTGGACAGCAGAATAACACAAGTCAGACAGAAGCCATGACACTACTTTAATAACCACGTGACTTACCGGTTGCGTACAAAGTTGCCTAGGCCTACAGAAAATAATAACGTAACATCCTTTCTCTTTTCAGAAAGAAATATATCTCATATCATAATACTCAAAATGACTGATTAGAAATAAAATAAACAATAAAACACAGTCCTATGTGTATAACAAAGAGCACAGTCACTAGATTACATTATAGTGCATGCATTATGTTAAATAGTCTTTAAAATAATGAGATTTCACAGTTGGACGACCCGATCGAGTGAAGTTCAAATTCCTTCTCACTGGTACATTAGGTTGAGGCTGATCAGGTTCTTCCTGGTTAGGGACATGAGCAAACCCCTCTCTTCCTGATAACGCGTGTAAGGAACATATACATCTGGGCCCGGTTCCTAGAAAATTCTTAAAGTAAGCACAAAGTCATGCTTCACTTTTTCTTACGTAAGAAACTTGTAAAAATACCGTCCCTAGAAAATTCTCAAGACCATTCTTACGTAAGCACAAGTCAAGTATAAGTCTAAGCACATTGTGACTGGTAAAGTTTACCATAAACTGAGACTACGATGCTCTTTAACGTCACAAAAACAACTTTGGTATGCGAATTACGTCATAAATTTGTCGTCTGCTTCATTGACGTCATAATATATATTCCTAGGTTGATTTAGATGCATTTGACATGTCCCCTATACACATATAAAATGTGCCACAAGATAAAAAAAACGCAGACACATACAAACTAACTGAATAATTGTGAGAGCGCCTGATCTTAAGTAGCCCGTGTGTTTGTAGCCTATTGTTTACTAATTGGCAAATAAATAAAATGGTTTCAGGGTAGGCCTAGAAGCAAAATTTTCTATAGTATTCATAATTTCTTGTGGAGAAGGATTTTCTCTGTCTTGTAATTGTCTCTTTGGTATAAAAAGGTGTCGGAAATGCCGTCGAATAACTCTACGATCAGCCATCTTTTTGAAGTGGAAACAGACTTAAGGTTGGTAAGCAAGCCGTATACCTTGCTTGGGACTTGTGCTTAGATTGACTATGTTTAAGAACGAAGTTGTGCTTAAGTTTTTTCTTGGAACGCACAATAACGTTCTTGTGCTTACAATGAAGTCTACTTAAAATCTAAGCACAAGAACGTTCTTAAGAATTTTCTGGGAACACAAAATAAGGTAAGTTTACTTAAATGCAAAGTCTACTTAAATCTAAGCACAAGAACGTGCTTAAGAATTTTCTAGGAATCGGGCCCAGAAGCATCATAGCTCTCATTAGATCTACGAAGAAATTGACGATTATGTCTAAAAGTTCCTTCAGATGATCGAACCAAGTAAGAGCGTTTATTCAATCGACATATCACTTCTCCTTTTTTCCACAAATTATCGCCTAAGCGAAAGGGTTTAATACGAACTACATCGCCTGAATGTAATACTGGAAGATCCTTGACAGAACGATTATAGTATTTACCTTTGTTTCTGGTTCTATAACTCAACAAAATCACGATTTGAACTGACAGTAGGTTGTAACATAGACGACTTAACGGGTAGTAAACTGCGAGTGCAACGTTTGAGAAACGTCGAGCCAGAACATACATTCTCGAACTCTTTTTAGACAGCCATTACTACTGATGTGCGACATATGTGATGTTTCTTAAATTCAGATCTAAGATTTACAGGAATGAATACACAGCTGTCCTTATAACTTACGCCATCTTCAACAGTAAGTTCATCTCGAATATGGATAATATACCTGAGGTAACTGTGATTTCTCAGAAGGCCGGCCAGTGAAGATAATATCAGACAATAATTGTAACACATAGGAAGATAATTGGTGGTATCAACAGATTCAAAGTTACTACTTTCACTTTCAGAGGAGTCATTTAAAAATGAACGTGATAGAAGATCTGCGATACGAAATACGAAACTTTGATATCATAAGCTGCATCGGGAAAAAGCATACCCTGTAAACGACATTATTCTTCAGACAGGCTTTTCATGATCAATTCTAATGGTCGATGTTCAAAAATAACATGTTAACCTGGTGAAAGTTTTCAAGCGAGAATACTATCCCAAGAATTTCTATTTCGATTTTTGCGTATCGAACTTCAGTTTCAGTTAACCACCGACTGGTATAAGCAAGTGGTTTTCCATGCTGTAGTAGAACACTTCCAATCCCATGCAGACTAACATCACATTGGATAAACAATTCGTCAGATGGATTAAAATATGCTAATACGGGAGCTGTAGTGACTAAATGTGTCAGTTTAGCGAAAGCTTGGTCTTGACCAATTCCAGGCATTGTCTATATACATAGGTTTGCGAATAGGTTCAATGACCTCAGACAATTTTGACAGATAGTTGATGAAACTACAATAACGTCAGACTTCTTCAACGTTTGAGGCTTAGACATTTTAGTTATGACCTTTTCTTTCAAAGGATCGACTTTGACACCCTGACCTAGGAATGTAATTTTCCGCCAGAAGGTTGATCACCAGAAGATACTCATGTAAAACGTCATCAAGTACAGGAAGTTGAAACACGAAGTTCTCCAGATTTCTTTGTTGCAATCAGCCTCTTGCTGTTCCAGGTTGTTGGTGATTCTTGAACAGGTAAACGCCAGACTTAACTAATTCATTTAGTTTGCCTTTGACCCGAGATTCAAGAGCAGTGGGTATTCTATTGGGAGGTAAGAATACAGGTCGTACAGTATCATCTATAGCAAAATGTACTATTCCAGATAAAGTTCCAATTTTACCACTTTCAAATATACTCTTCAAAAAAGTAGGGGATATTCAGCAACAATACAAAACTCTGGAAATGCACTGCTGTTTTATTAGAGGTAACCAGTGTATGTTAATAATAGGCCCCGTTTCACTCGCAAAGAGATACACCGTCAAAAGTGAAAATGGACGTTTTTGATTCTTGTCGTAATAATGAGTAATTGCTCCACCAATCCTCAGACATTCAGCAATTCGTCGTGGCATGCTCCTAATCAACTGTCCAATCACGATTTGGTGCAATCTGACCCACTCCTCTTGCAGTGCCACGACCAATTCTTGCAGTGTTGTCGGTTGACGTTGACGTCGACGAAAACGTCTCCCGATCTAATTAAACGTAACACACTAAAGCAAAGATACGCTTAAGGGTAAATCTTATGCAAGAACCGATAAGAAAGCAAACATTTGAAGTGTCAAATTTGACAATGAACCCCTCCCAGGTGTATGGCGCTATTGCGTGTCGCATGCATGTGCAGCTCAGTGGTTCAGTTGGGGCGATAAGTTCTTCATCTTTGAACATACTCCCAAAGCATGTCAAGTGTTCATGACTATTCATCATATCACAACCTGCATAGGTTTTTGCATTTCAATATCCCCTACTTTTTTTGAAGAGTATATACATCAGCAAAATCTTTTCATAATTCACTGTTATAATTTCAAGATCTTCAGAAATCTGTTTGCCTAATAAAGGTTTTCTTTGACAATATTCGTTTGTTGATTTTGGATTAACAAGCTTGATAGAACATTTCCCTATAGGCTGTATTTCAGTCTTATTCCACATGCGTAATGTATTGTTTAGGTAAAATATTAACAGTTGCACCAGAGTCACATTGGAATCTTACATACTGCTGATTTAATAGCAGATGCACATTGTTTACTGTCTATAGAAAATAAGGCTTCTGTTACAGTGTACAATTCTGCTGTGTTGACCTCAGCAGTAGAAAGACTTCTATACGGACACTTTTCACAAATATGGTTCAGCTTATAACACTTTCCACACGTTTTATCCCATGCAGGACACTATGACTTCTTGAAAACATGTTACCTTCCACAAAATTTACAGTATAGTTCTTTATCTCAAGGCTTAAAGTTATGTCTTAAAGAATTTTCTTTAAAGTTTAGAATGAAATGACTTTTGTTTAGTAAATCCACAATACACTTTATTAATCTCTAATGATGCAACATCAGAAATAGTTTTCATATGTTGACTTGAGGCTTCTTGACCTCTACAGATGTCAAGACATGGTCTAACTGTAAGATTGTTATTTTGTAATAAACGTTTACGCATATTTCTGTCTCGTAGAAGACTATCAGATTAACAATTACAAAAGTTACAAGATTTCATGAGACTTTTTAACACAGTTATATAATTGTCTATTGACTCGCCAGATTCCTTTCTACTGTTGAACATAAATCATTAGTCAATCCAATCATATGCTCATCAAATTTTTTCAGGATAAGAGCTATACTGTTTTTATTTTCATTTGGAGTATATTCAAATCAGATGTAGATTAGCAGTGCTTTTCTGTCGTAAGTTTAGGGGATCTCGTGGCTAAGTGGGTAAGACGCTGGCTCGCTAGTCTGGAGTTCGGGTGTTTGATCTCTACATTGGCCGAGAAAGTTCTACCAGATTTTCCGGCGTGGTTTCCCCTTGTCAGTGATGCAGGATGGATGGCCTGACAAGGACAGCTGTCTAGTCGTTCGGATGGGACGAAAAAACAAGGTCCCGTGTACACATTGGCGTGCACGTAAAAGATCATTGGCAGTTGGAATTCGGTATAAGAGTAGGCCGTAGCACCGCTGCCTGGGCAAAATTTCCCTCATAGCACAATGTATGGCGTATGCCCGTCTTCATTAGCCCAGGTTAGGAGCAGAACAGTAGGACGTTAAAATTTCAGTTCATTTTATTTCTGTCTAAGTTTTGTAGAAGAAGTGCTTTCTTAGGGGGTACTCGATTGAACGTTTTTTTCAAGTGTAGAGTGAAGACTGTATAAAACATATTATACACCTAGATACCAGAGTTCAGATGGCGTCATTTGTTCCTACACACTCTCCAAGTGTAGCTGATGTATAGAGTGTCTTACAGAATCTTTGAAAAATATAACACTTGTCCAACCTCGTGGGTTTTCTCCGGGTCCTCCGGTTTCTTCCCACTGCTAAAGACCCCTACGCGCAAGCGAATTTTGAAATAAAATTGGACCATGCGTTAGTCCCGAAATGACCTAGTGGACGTTAAGACCTAGTGAACGTTAACTCTCTCTCTCTCTCTCCCTCTGTCTCTCTCTCTCTCTCTCAATTGGGTTATCTCCTAAAACAATTTTGACGAATTGACAACTGGACCACGTTGATCATTATTCCCCCAACCGACAGGATTATCCGCTTCAGCCATTTTACAGGATAATATCACTACTGAACATACAAATATGCAGAATGACGTCCGACTTTCAGATATGTCAACACGCTCCTTGAACATTCGTTGGAAGTCGACGCTCACACAGATAAATAACGACAGCTAAGTGTCTAAAATGTATCCTACTGCAACCAGAAATAGTTGATAACCAGCCACCATGTTTCTTTATGCATTGGCAGTAGTCAGAAAGGTTGTGAGCCCATTTGAGGCGTGGGCAGCAGAATAACACGTGATTTATCGGTTGCGTACAAAGTTACATAGATCTACAGACAATAAGTATCAATTTTCACAGTTCTTACCTTTAAATTAGTTATTTAAATTAAAGTTTGGTTTAAACTATTTACCGTAGAAGAATAGGTGGAAAATCAATAGAAACTTAATAGTGTGGAATTATTAAGATAGCTACCATCTTTTTCGTTTGGAAGACTTGATTTTAATATTTGGTAAGAATACTTTTGATAGTGTATACTTTGAACGTATATTATTTGCATTTGAATGGGGAAGGGAGCCACGGTGGCTCAGTGAGTAGTCCAAGGCGTTCGCTCGCCAACCTAGAAGTCCCGTGTTCGATCCCTGCATTGGCCGAGAAATTTCATCCTTGACAGTGGTGCACGACCGAGGGCCTAGAAAGGGACAACGTAATAATATGGGACGAAAAACCGAGGTCCCGTGTACATATTCGCGTGCACGTAAAAGATCCCTTGGCAGTTGGAAATCGATATAAGAGTAGGTCTTAGCGCCGCTGTCTTTGCGAAATTTCCCTGATAGCACACTGTATGACCTATGCCCATCTTCATTAGTCCAATTGGAGCAAAGCGGTAGGACCTTTAACCTCATTTTTCATTTGAATGTTGAACTATAATGCCGTTATACCGTAAAGTTCACCCGAGTACGAACCCAAACCCCTTTACTGCCAAAAATTCCAACATACAGAATGGGCTGGCAGCATTTATCTTTAATCTATAGAATATTACATAGACATCTCTATACATTCTGATAGACATGTCTGATTTCTAGTTATGAATAGAAGGTTTAATAAATCTATATTCCATAATCACGCCATTATATTTACAAGGAAATCATTATTGCCGTGTCTGACTCGAGCTTTTACGTACTCGGTATCTTGGGGCCAAGGCAATTGTTGATTATTGTCAAAAGGTGAATGGCGGTCATTCATCATGAGATGATGATACTTTACATAGACGGTAATGTGGGTCTTGGTATACAAACATATTATTTACTTCTATAGGATATTTAATGGTAGTAAATATTAATCTTATAAATAGTATACATCATCTTCTATAGTACATTTAATGGTAGTAAATATAAATTTTATTGATAGTATACATCATCTTCTATATAGTATATTTAATAGTAGTAAATATTAATCATATCGATAGTATACATCATCTTCTATAGGATATTTAATAGTAGTAAATATTAATCATATCGATAGTATACACCATCTTCTATAGGATATTTAATAATAGTAAATATTAATCATATCGATAGTATACATCATCTTCTATAGGATATTTAATAAAAGTAAATATTAATCATAGGATATTTAATAATAGTAAATATTAATCATATCGATAGTATACATCATCTTCTATAGTATATTTAATGGTAGTAAATATTAATCATATTGGTAGTATACATCATCTTTTTTAGTACATGTATATTTATTATACTTATAAGCATCACAAATGAGCACCACTTTAATACAAATAAACACCGTAAATCAATGAATAAATTAATTGAACAAAATAAAGATTCCTGGTTATTGATGTATTGATGCATTTAACAGAAGGAGTTGATCTACAAGACGGTATTTAGAAATATGAGCATGTTGTCTTGCATTTCAGGAAGCGGAAACCTTGACTTAAACATAATATTTCATCTATCAGTATAAATAATGTATTGTTTTGTAGAATGAAGTGAACATGACTATATGATTTATTGTTCACATTATTCCCTAGAAGAAAAACGTTATGGAGACATATTGGATTCACTCAAATAAACCATACCACAATTTCCAGGAGGGAATGTTGTTGTTTTTTTGTTTTTATTTTAAATATACGAGGATACTTTGTTCCCTTTTTTCTATACTGTATGGTTGTCTGGTTATAGGTTAGGACATGGTTATCAATAGTACCTGAAAATATTAGCTCGACTGACCCTGGATATAAAGCTTCCGTTTCACTAGGGTTAGCGTCTTGTAAACTGACGAGTTGAGGAATTGCCTTTCTGCAGTTTCTTCTTCTGAAATGCCAAAAAAAACGTTTTTCTGGCGGTCAATTTGTTAAAAAAAAAAATCGGGTGTGTGAGTGTGTGTGTGGGGGGGGGGGGGGGCGCTAAAATAAGTTGCGGGAACTACTGGTCTAAGCCGTTAGATGCGAAGAATTTTCCGGTTGAAACTCGAAATATTGGTAAGGTTGGCAAATGTTGGCAAAATTATGGACGAAGTTAAAACATCTTCCATTTTCTTTCTTGTCCTGTCTGATTTACTGTTCCGTTCCCCACTGACTACTTTCTACTACAATATTGTTCTTTAAATTCAGTTCAACCTCAGTTTTAATGGCGGTCTCCTACTGTTTTATTCTCTATATATCGTCTTCTTCTAATCTTAGTTCTCAGTTTACAAAATCAAGATACCGTGTAGAAACAGAGTGCAAGTGTTTGATTTAATGAATCGCGCGGTTAGAATTAAATAACGAAACATAAGACCTCACTAGGAAATGTAAAGATTTAGCTTCAAAAGTTCTTCAAAGCGATTGCTTTCTGTGGATATTTTAGATATAGTTAATGAAACAATACAAAAACCTCACAGGGGAATGTAGAGATTGATCTTTAATAGTTGTCAGTAGAGCCACAAAGGAATGTTTCTTTTTTTTTTCTTATCAACTGAAAGAGAATTGAATGGTGATATGGATTATTATCTACAATATGGTATTATTATCTACAATATGGTATTATGGTATTATTATCTACAATATGGTATTATTATCTACAATATGTTATTATATGTTTAACTATAATGTGTAATTTATATGCTAATGAATAAATCAGCCCATTAATGACATGACGATATCTATGTTATGTTCGTTATAGATCTAGCTTTAATATATAATTTATTTACCGTACAAATCTGTAAATCGCACCTTAATGACTATTATAACGTATGTCCAATTTGTAGTCTGATCTGTAAATCATTCCCTAATGACAAATGTATTCCCTATGTTCAAATCATCCCAATGTAGAGATTGTATTGTAATGGCTAATTGCCTAATGTTAAATCACACCCCCGTACGTTATAGTTTAATAAATAAACGTATCGTTGTGTCAATTTAGCCTTACTGTAGTTCGTTAGATTTAGATGTAGATTGTGATAATAATAATAAAAAAAATCAGATAGAACGAATCGTATTTAACAGCTTTGAACCACTTTTGACATTTAGATTATATATAACAGGGGGGGGGGGGGGTAGTCTAACAACTACTAACTAGTGGCAACATTACTGGAAAACTTAACTACATGAGAGACTGGATGATCACATTCTCCATTCAGAGTTGTCAACTGACATAATTGGGTACCCCTTTGGCGCTTTTTAGATATGCATGGTCTTCTGAAATCTGGCATTTTGTTTTCAAAATCATTAATATTTTCCATAATAGACAAAATATTTCATTGGTATCCTACGAAGAAATTTACGAAATGCTGAAGAAACATTATGGACCCTGATATTGAACTATTGAAGTCCAAGAAGTGGATTTAAACGAACTGACCAGAGCAAAGGAAGTATTAATTTCCGTAGTCCGGCAGATATTGTCAAATTCATGAACACTGTCAATTTGATTGCTATGTGACCAAATTTAGCTAAAACCGTCATCACATTAACTGTAATTCTGGCCACGTAGTGTACCGTTGAAAGTGCGCTGCTGCTACGGATAGGACTTGACATACTGAACATTAATATACAAATCAAAAACCATATTATGTCCTCGAGAATGGACAAGATCGTTGATGCATCGGACGCATAGTCGACGTTTTTTTTCTTCTGGCCGTGTGCATGATAATGAACTGGTTATTGTAGTTCCAAAAATCGCACTAATTTTATTTTAATATCTTATCCTTCGAAGCTCTCCCCCCTTCCCCACAACATTAAATAGTCCCTATTATGCCTATTATGTCATTATCTTATATTTAGGAATAGAAGTTGTTATTGCATCTCCGAGGAATTGAACGAACCAAAAATTACTGGGAACTAGAGGTTACAGTGGCAACTTGAAGGAGTAAATTTAGACGTTTTGAAATTGTATTATTATGTACAAATAAAGACAAAGAAATTATTAATATAACCACCACTTGCGATAATCTGATCTCACTACGATGTTACGTAATCCTAGACCTGGAATATAAAGCTTCATGTTGCTCAATCCCATTTGTTTATGAATAAAATATTGTTTAAATCAAAAAATCAGTTTCACACAATTTCTAAAATAATATCACTGAATTGGGTATTAAATTCAGCACTGCCCAAACAACACTGATTTTGTTAAATATAAAATGTATTCCGATCTGTTCCTACAATCCCAATTTTACAGATATAAATAGCGAATAATACCCAGTCACCAGAAGTCACAAGTCCATATGACTTATCGATGTTATCGAACACGGTGGGTGATCTCCAACGGAAAATCACTGTACTCCAAAATTTCTGCAGAACATTCAATCTCAATGTCAATATTGGGAAAACGAAGGTCATTGTGTTTCGCAATGGTGGGACATTACGAAATTATGAAAAGTGTTTTTTCAACAGTGGGTCAATTCAAGTCCCGGGTTACGCTTGTGTTATGGTTGTGTTGTAGTGGTGTATAACTGGTGTTCTTTTTAGTGCCTTAACCTGAGCCCCTCGATTTAGCACTAGTGTTTACACCAGTGTCTAAACTAGAGTAATACCAGTGTTAACACTGGTGGAAAATAAAAAACACCTAACACTAGTGTTATCTTTAAATGTTGCAACAGTGTTTTTGTCTTCTGTTATTTGCATGAGCTAGCCAACTAAAAAAAAGCGGTTGCCAGGCAAGATACACCCACCTTTTACACGAGATGGATAGTTAAAAACAAAAGCTATTTTTCGTTCAACCAGGGGTCATAATCCAGAAAGTTATGGTCTGAAATGCGTAAATATCGACAGGGCCTGAGAACTTTAGGACATAAACATATATTTAAGTTTCATTAAAATCGGATAAAGATTGTGACCTCTAGAGTGTCCACAACCTTCGTATTACACAATTTGCGTACAAAGAGCGGACATTTTGTCGGGCATTTTTGGTCCGATGTTCACGAAATTGGAACACAACCGTCATGTAACGGTGATCAATTTATACGGTTTTTTTTTAAAATGGATACAACTTATGACATCTAAAGAGTCCACAAGCTAAAAACATAATTTTTCGTACAATCAGGAGCCATAGTCTAAGAAGTTATGGTCCGATATATGCCAATATCGAAAGGATAAATTCCAAGTTTCGTCAAAATCGGATAAATATTAAGGCCTGTGGAGTGTCCACAAACAAATTGTGGACGGGCGGACGGACGACCAGGGGCGACGGCATAATACCTCCACATGAAAATGTGGGCGTAAAAAAAAGCAAAAGAAAGGTAATTGTGGAAAACTAACCGCTTCCATGAAATTAAGTAAATAGGATCTATATTGAATTTTTGTAGTCTCATTTGATCATTATTCAGCAGGCTTGCGATCAACATTTATTTGTCTTATGTTTTGGCCATATATGAGCAAAAAAATCATTTTAAGCCTTTAAACTAAATCTAAAAGTCTTAAAAGAAATTCCCCTATTGTCGTCTGTTTTTTCACACCAGTGCTGAAATAAATGACTCGAACTAAGATTTATTTTAACCCCAAGGGGTTAGTGTTAGAGTTATTTTTAACAAGATAATAACTTTTATGAAGTTATTATTATCTAACAAATTTTTATTTCATTAGAAATAATTTTGCACAAAGATCCTTGTCTATATATATTTTTCATGTAAATTTGTTTCTTATATATCGGTAAATTGATATTGAAAATTTAGACAAATTGAGGGGTTCAGGTATAAGTTAGTGTTTGGGTAACACAGATACGACACTGGTGTTGATGTTGTGTAAATATATCCTTGTTTAACACAACCTCAACAACACAGACCTTAACTCGGACTGATTTCAAATACAGAGGGGGCCTGAGGTTGAGTTAGCACAGCGTTACACCAGTGCTACACTGATCTAACTGGTGTTAAACACTACACCACCTTAACACAGGACTTGAATTGACCCAGTGAATAGATAGCGACCCAGGACTCTGCTTCTCGTCCAGACTGGTCTGGTCAAAGTGCCTGCAGGACCTATCTGATAAAGCAGAAAAAAACATTAATTCCTATAAAAGAACTTATTTACAAAACTGGACACCCCAGCTTGCAGACAAAATTCAAAATTTTTGATGGTGTTATTAGGCCTATTCTCATGCATGGAGCCCAGGTATGGGGATGTACACATAGACCAGAAATAGAAAAAGTTCAAACTAGTTATTGCAAATTTACTTTAGGAGTCCATAAAAGCATCACCAATACGGGTGTACTAGGGGAATGTGGGCGTGTGCCTTTAAGTATCTACTATAATATGTCTACTTACATCAAATACTGGTGTAAGCTAGTAAATATGCCACTCCATCGTTATCCAAAACAGGTATTTTCTATGTTGAAGAACCACGATTCAGCAGGGAGAAATAATTGGGCCTTAATATTATTTAGTCTTGATTTTGCATACGTTTGGAATGTTACAAGCATAGGTAACATAAATCACTTTAAATTCAAACAACGGTTAATATACATAAGTATACAAGAATGGTCAAGCAAACTTGCTGAAAGAGAAAGTCTTCTTGATTACCAACATTTTAAACAAGATCGTATACAAGAACGTTACCTTAGTATAGACTTGGGGTTAAACTTGTTACCCTTGACTACTAACCAATTCTCAAGAAAACATTGCAGTAACCCCATCAGTTTGTTATGCCATTTTGAAAATGAAAACATTGTGCACTTTCTGTTAATTTGTCAATATCTAAATAGTTTGAGAGATGAGTTTATTCCAAAGAATTTAAATTAAGATTGTTATAATAGCTGTAGTAAACCTGATATATAAAAAGTAAGGTTGATTGTTAAGATTGTTATAATATCTGTAGTAAACCTGATATATAAAAAGTAAGGTTGAATGTTGAGATTGATATAATAGCTGCAGCAAACCTGATATATAAAAAGTACGGTTGAATATTAAGATTGTTATAATATCTATACTTGCATAGTGGCTGGAAATTAAGTTCGCAAATGTGCCTAGAACATACCAAGTGTGTTAAAATGTCCACCAAGAAAATATATTCATTTATATACCCAAACGTGACTGTGACATAAAATTTTTATGTTTGTAACTTGGGTCGTGGACCTACTTTATTGAAATAAACATGTTATTATTACAAAGTATTACAAATCAGCAGGCGTCGAAAAAGCCAATTGATGAAATAGAAGTGACTAATGACAAATCCTTGGCTAACTTATCCAAATCTAATGCATACAGTTATTGCAATCATGTATTGTAAAGTATTTGATGGTATTAAAGCAGTCGTTTCATTCTCTTATTGATTTCAAGTTCATGAATACGAATATTAACTAAATCAAAATGTTCATGATGGCCGAACTTCACTGACTGTCTTGCTTCAATGCGGCGTATATATAACATTGATATATTAAGTGAACAATTTTATAGATCGCAACTTTCCGCCACCAACTATTTTCATTACAGGACATCGTAATAAGCAATCAGAATTTAAGCTAAATGTCATGATAAATTTAACAATGGATCATGTATAGATAATCCTTAATTGACCCAGACTTGTTATCTATAGAAATGAATGCACCCAAAGTTACCAGAATTTAAGGAGAAATCGATGTAAGTAAATAGCGAATAAATGAAGAAATTCACGAACAGAATATCAAATAAAGGCTCAACATAATCCACCTTCATTCTATATTCAGCATCAGTTCGTGCAATCAAGACTAAAAGTATCACCAAGTTTAAGCTGAATCAAGGTTTTTAAACTATATGAAAGAAAGCACATTCAGATTCCAGGAGATGAAAAAAAAATTGGCCAGCATCCATAATTCAGACGATTATCTATAATTGTTCGTGTCGTCCTAGATAGTTTGTTTAAACTGCAATTTATTTGACAATTTTCATTGGAATTGATAATATGAAATGCCGAAGTTAATTAGTTCTTATATCACTTTTCAGAAAATAACTCGACTTCTAAACCTTTAATTCCTTTAATTATCAATCTGTATCTATTGGTTAAATTAGAAAAAAACTGTTTGATAGTTGTATATAATCGATATTTTATCTTCAGTTCGTTTATTTGTATTGTGTACAGTTTGAGAAAGAATAATGACAGCTTCGTTCAGTATAAATGAAATTATTTTAGCCATCTTGTAATTACTTTGGGATAAATGTAATTAAAGCCACCTTTGAATTAAATATTTCAGGGTGTATGATTGACATATTTTGTTTCAATTGTCTCTCTAAGATTACGCCTGTTGAATTAAATAGAAGAAAAATACAATCTTTCTTATGAGAAATATGCAGCTACAATTCGCAGGGATCATTTCTCCCGTTCTTTCGAAACAATAATTAATGTTTGCAGCACACGATATGCAAATCTTGTGTAGGTCTTGTTTGAGACACTAATAATGCGACTGGTGTGGGTGGATGTTGGGCAGGGAGTCGGGGTGTTATTAGACCTTCGTTTGCGGGAGTCTGCGACGTCTATACCCCATTTTAGCTTTAACTTTAACACATGTGTGGCCACCCCCTTTCGAAAACGGGGGATCACGTGGCTAAGTAGGTAAGACGCTAGCTCGCTAGCCTGGAGGTCGGGTGTTCGATCCCTGCATTGGCCGAGAAAGTTCATCCAGATTTTCCGGCGTGGTTCTCCCTTGTCAGTGATGCAGGCCGGAGGGGCTGACAAGGAAAGCTGTCTAGTCGTTCGGATGGGACGAAAAACCGAGGTCCCGTGTACACATTGGCGTGCACGTAAAAGATCCCTTGGCAGTTGGAATTCGATATAAGAGTAGGCCGTAGTGCCGCTGTCCGGGCAAAATTTCCCTCATAGCACACTGTATGGCGTATGCCCCTCTTCATTAGCCCAGGTTAGGAGCAGAACAGTAGGACGTTAAACTTCATTTCATTTCATTTCTTTCGAAAACGCTGCACTGTATATTCCACTGTTCCTAGGCGATGTTCGTTGAGAATCAATAAATCAACTTCAATAAAAAGATTGATCTCGCTTTAACTCCGTACATCTTATCAAGCCCTTCAAGTAATACCCTGCATATTTCGGCACTAATTTCGATTGGCTACTGACCCAGCTTGGGGTGGGGGCAGATTCTTCGATCATCGCAAGTACCAAGTTTCGCGCTTGCCAGCTAAAATGTCTACCTGTGATAATCGGGTTGCAAAGTTCAAGGTTCGTTCAATGTCAAGATTTCCGTGGAGGTCGCCATGTTTGATTTGAGTGTGTCTGTGTCACACGAGTCTGCGTTAAAGGGAATTTAAGACCAGTCTAGCAACGTCTAGTTGTTGTAAAACTCATGGTCGTTGCTTCAGGAACATGGGTGAGAATATAATTAAAGTAAAACGGTCTGACCAATTTGTGACTGAATCTGGTACTTCGTGCTTTCCGTAATCCCTAATCACGCCAGATCACCCATTATACAGTGGTAGTCAAGACTATATATAGAGTAGCAACATCTACCATATAGTTTACTGCATTTCGTCGTATAAAATCATAAAGTTTACAAGAAGTAGACAGTGATTTGAAGAATAAATCGTGGTTAAAGGGGCTAAAACGTTGCGCGAAAGAATGCAGTTTTATACGATGATTACCCGCGCCTATTTCGTATTTTGCATAACACTGGTATGGTTCAAAGCAGGAAAATAGACATTATATCTTCTCGATATAGTGCCCATGAACAGATCTGTAATGTGACGTGTTTAGATATAACATTAATGACAGTTTTCCCCAAACGTAACTCACTGGATAACATGTTTTACATTAGTTTGATTGCCTAGAAGAAACAAGACAAGTACATTGAATCACGAGAAGTGGTCGGTAGTTGTGAATTGATGACATTTCTACACGGGTGGTACGATGTAGCTCTCTTCTACATAACGTGGAACCAACCCTAGCAATCTTTCTCCGGGGAAATATTTGAATTGGAATCTAGTTCTTTAACAGAACTGAAATGGGAATAACATCTGACAACTGATAATAGATCATTATTATCAAAATAAAATGGTTGTTATTTTCCAGTGTTTACTTACAACATAATTATGTGAATTAATGTTTGGTCGAAGTCCAGATTATGCTAAATCGTGTTTCAAGGTGTGACAATATAAAAACACCAAATATTTGTTAGTTGTGTAAACTACGTGGTATCACGTGTTGTAGAAATAGTAAATGTAGTAAGCATATGCTGTCTTATGCACAGCACCATTCACTTCTTATAGCTAACTGGAAGCCGAAGTCACTGAGTAGAATATACTCACTCGATTAATCTCCACCAGCAGAATTACCAGCAACGTGTTTTAAATACACAGAGCTATGCACAGACCTAAAAATTCCTTAAAAGCGTAAGGATAACCTGCCTCATACCCTCGTACGGGTACGTTCGACCCTTAAGACTTAAAGTCCCCTGCCACCCTGGGTTATATCTCAGACGCACTTGTGCGCTATTTATAGCCAATTGGGGCAATGGTTTGGACCCTGCGCACATGCGCTGTTTCTGATTTTGCCATTGTATTCTGATCGTTGCCAATTATCTGATGTTTCGAGGGAACATGTCTTTAAAGGTAGTCAATGACCATAATAACAATTACAGAGAGCTGTGAATACACCATTCAAACTGATCTGCAGTAAATTATCGCTACTATCACTGAGAGGGATGGGGCAATCTCGGCTTTCAAAAAGAGGAAGGTTTACCGTTCATTTCTCTTTCTGGGGAATCATGCCGACAATTAATCAGTCTAAATTCGGTTCCTAAGCTCCTCCACCAGTGGCTCCTGATTGGCTGGATTTGTTTCAGTGAAATGCTGCCGATTTCTCGATAATCAGGCATCGGTTCATCGCATGAGTTACCTATTATACATGTTCCTATGATCATTAATATGATATTAATGATCATAGAAACATTTTCCACATCTTGACATCAAAAGTTCATCCGAAAACAGCCTATTTGGTGATTTATCCGCAACTACTTTTAGCGCGCATTATGAGTGATTCGGCAATATGAATGTAAAATACACGAAATTTCTGAAGAAACGCGAGGTTGAGCCTCCATCTTGGATCTTTGTCGGAAGGATACATCACGTGACATTTAAAATGGCCGACGTATGACCGGCTTGATTCCCCAGAGAGAGAAATGAACGGTAAACCTCCCTCTCTATGCGAGCCGAGATTGAGAGCTGAGGACTAAGTTAATATGGCGTGTATAAACGTTTAATTCGTTGCCTGTAAATTTTGAAGTAGCTTTGAAGCAGACATATATCGCATTTACATTAAATAGTAAATCATGCCTTATATGCAGAAAGTGTTAATTCTGTCCGAACTAGTTATTTGTATTAATACTCCTATATACAAACCGCTTTATGATTTTAAAAGCTTGACTTTGTTTTTATTTGTGTTATTACCTGTCGTAGCCATCAGTCATTGATAATTAAACTGGATATTTATAGTTGGGTTTATCGGTGGTATTAAACATTAGTCTAAATAGTGATCTTATTATGGCGTGTCCAATAAAATAAAACAATACATGAGCTAGAGATCATAGTACTAAAAGAAGGCTTTCGCACCATCACTGTGAAATAGTTTGATAACGACAAATGTTTACAGTATCTATAATAACATTTTATAGATCGTTTTGTCTGTATAGTTTAATTGCATAGATACACGAATATTCAATATTAACGAATAGCTTTATTAGTCTAGAAAAGATAAATTACCACATGTCAATAACACAAATACATCTCACCACTAAATGTTACATAGATGTCTCTATTCATTCTGATAGACATGTCTGATTTTTAGCTATGAATAGAGGGTTTAATAAATCTATATTCCATAATCACGCCATTATATTTACAGGGAAATCATTATTGCCGTGTCTGACTCGAGCTTTTACGTACTGAGTATCTTGGGGCCAGGGCAATTGTTGATTATTGTCAAAAGGTGAATGGCGGTTCATTCATCATGAGATGATGATACTCTACATAGACGGTAATGTGGGTCTCGGTATACAAACATATTATTTACTTCTATAGGATATTTAATGGTAGTAAATATTAATCTTATTAATAGTATACATCATCTTCTATAGTATATTTATTATACTTATTCTATCATAAATAAGCATCACTTTGTTATAACAAATAAACACCGTAAATCAATCAATAAATTACTTGAACAAATCAAAGATCCCTGGTTATATTATTGATGTATTAATGCGGCGGGACGATTTACCCAATACTACCCAATACTACCCTATACCACCCGAATACCACTCAAATATCACCACGTACTACCCAATACTACAACATAATGGTGCCAAATGAGCATATTACTTGATTTTTTTCAAAAATAGTGAGATATATCGTGGGAAATGTACTTCAAATGTGACGACCTATGTCTAACTGTTCCATTTGCCTCCCTATATCACCCAAATCAAGCAAATAATAACCCAATATCAAATGATATGTCAATATTGCATCATTATGTTGTAGTATTGGGTAGTATGTGGTGATATTGAGATGGTATTGGGGTGGTATTGGGTAGTATTGGGTAAATCGTCCCACCCTATTAATGCATTTAACGGAATGAGCCGATCTACAAGATGGTATTTAACAGAAAGCGTCGATCAAGAAGATATTATTTAGATGATAATTTAGCCTTGAATTTCAGAAATCAAACTTTTTAGGAGATGGCGTCAAGCGGTGAATGCAAAAGGGTCGTGTATGTAGGGTAGGATCCATGCAGGAATTTTTGCAGGAAGGGGTTTGTCAGGTTCCTGTTAAGGACATTATTTGACAGTTGACAATGCACGATGCCATCATCGTCTCCAAGTTACGTAGGCATACATACACACAGAGAAATCACCCACCCCCCCTGCTTGACGTTAATTTTTATTATGAATTAATAGGATCACAATGTGATTCAATTTTATTGATAGTAAAGCATTAATTGTGATGTCACATGTCTATATCATCATCCCGCGCTCTGGATCCGCCCCTGGTATGGATGATTTTTGATCGTATTCAAGGACATGGCACTACATTTCCAATATCTTAAAGTAACACCCTTGTCAAGATGTCGTTCCATTCAGCTAATTGTTTTGACTGGTGTTGGGCACCGTATACATTTTTCTAAACATTTGAACCCACTCTCTAATTTTGTCAAGATTTATTTCGTTTCTAGCCAAGACATATCGTTGACCGGGGTGCATTCTACCCAGTAACATATGACATGCCGAACTAAGATACTGATTAGTGTGCTGCGCAAGTGGTGCTTACTCTTTGCATAACACTTTATACCACTTCCTTTTTTCAGTTGAGAATTGAACCAAATTCTGTATCAAGATGGTTGTATTTGACAATTTCCGTTTTTCACCCACTATTATAATGCTATTCTATAATAAAGGGAACAAGTTGTGCACTGGACAGGGCTCTTACATTGCTAGAAAATCTGACTCTCACCGTTTTTGGGTTTCCTTAGCTGAGCAAATTGATTATACAAGTGGACTGGTAGCTCTTTTGGAGTCGATGTTCCTGATATTACCTACTAGACTCAGTATCTGAAATATCAAACTAAGAAATAAGACTGTAACGTTATTCTATATTATTATCAAGATGTCGGTATTGCATCTATCAGTATAAATAATGTATTGTTTTGTTCAATGAAGTGAACACGACTAAATGATTTATTGTTTACATTATTCTCTAGAAGAAAAACGTTATGGAGACATATTGGATTCACTCAAGACAAAGAATCAATTTGTCAATTAGGTATGAGTAATAAAATAAACCATACTATATTAAGACTGCCGTTAATCTAGAATGTCATTGATAAGTCATCTGGAAAATCAGAACCAGCAAGGAATTTGTCAACAATGTAAAACTAGAAATGGTTTAGCAAAGTACGAGAAAATATTATAACCACCTTTCTATCGCTTTCGAGACTTTTTAAGTATCAAGAGGCTAATAAGAAACATTTGCGCAGGCGTGCTCATTGAGGTAGAAGCCGGTGTGTGTGGGTGTGTGTGTGTGGGGGGGGGGGGGGCTATGAACGTGCTAACAAGATGTTAAACACCCTCCATTTTCTTTCCTATCCAGTATGTTGTACTGTTCAGTTCCCCACTGACTGTGTTCTACTACAATATTGTTCTTTAAATTCAGTTCAACCTCAGTTTTAATGGCGGTCTCCTACTGTTTTATTCTCTATATATCGTCTTCTTCTAATCTTAGTTCTCAGTTTACAAAATCAAGATACCGTGTAGAAACAGTGTGCACATATTTGATTTAATGAAACGCGTGATTACAAAAAAATAGAGAAACTTGACTAAGAAAAATGTAGAGATTAGTTTCAAATGTCACAACTGCGAGGGCGGATTTTTTTATATCTAAAAAAATCTCAAACTCTCATTTTAAAAGATTTGGCAATGAAGAAAAGATGGTTGTGAAGAGATTTATCTTTTCACACAGAGTGGCATAGGAGTGAGGAATCTTTCTCAAATATGTATTTATACAAGGTTTTACATCAGAAATATGGTGCCATCAGCTTAAATAGCGGAAGGTAGATAATATGGATCGAAATTTCAAATCTCAACATCCATATTAAATCTGCTAGAAGATAATTGTTTAATATATAATCATGATACGAGGGCTGGTTGAAAAGTTCTAAGACTGAAAAGTATAGATCAATTCGGCTGAAACAAACTTTTGCCATCAACAAGTACAATCCTTGAATGAATCATAGACATAAGAACTGCAACTTTAGTGTTATTATTGTCTTTATACTAGACTATCTTGTGAACCTACCCATTGAAATCACAAGAAATGGACAAAACTGGCTATTGGGCAGTCATGTACCTGCAACTGAAAAGACGAAGTCCAACACAGATACATGCCGACATGGTCTCCACTATAGGGGATACTGCCCCTTCCTTTTTCACAGTAAAGAAGTGGGCTGCAGCATTTAAGCGTGGCAGAGGGAATCTTGACGATGACCCGCGCCGTTTTGAAGCAGATCCTGATAATTTTTTGGCTAGTTTTGTAACCATGGATGAGGCCTGTTTCCAAAAATGAAAAAGGAACTAGCCGGTCGTAATTTTCCTAGTAACGATGACGTCATGTCAGCCGCGAACGACTTTTTTAGGGTGAATGAAGAAAAATAAATAAAGACCATCGACTTTGTACAGGTCTTTCACAGAACTTGTCAGCCAGCCTAGGTATTAACTATGGTAGTACTGTCTACAATATGGTATAATTATACACAATATGATATTATTGTCTACAATATGATATTACTGTCTACTATTGTCTACTATATGGTATTATTGTCTACAATATGATATTACTGTCTACTATTGTCTACTATATGGTATTATTGTCTACAATATGATATTACTGTCTACTATTGTCTACTATATGGTATTATTGTCTACAGATTAACAAGATCTCAGGAGCGACATATACTATATTTATTTTTAACTAACCTGCTGCCATGCTTAATTCAACTTTTAGAATATTTAGAATCAACAGGAATACAACGAGGAATGATAAATCTCTGATATAAATAAATCTAGATGATTTTAGAATAATTATTGTCTGAGGTTTTGATTGATAAAATAAAAAAGTCAGCCGAACGAGACACCAATGTCCATTAACGATATGACGATATCTATGTTATATACGTTATAGGTATAGCTTTAATATATAATTTATATACTGTACTAATGTGTAAATCACGCCCTAATGACCTCATGCGGTATATCCAATCTGTAGTCTAATCTGCCAATCGGTCTATAAAAGGACCAATATATTCCCTGCAATGAAGCAAGCAAGCATTTAGAATCAAAGGTATACTTACATTCTTCTAAGAAAAACCTGGTATCAATTCTCATTTATTCCGAAGTTCCTAACATTCGGTTTGTATTTATCGCCTTTAAAGAGGAACTATGTGTGATTTAGAGAAAGAGCTTTAATAGTACAAAAATAGATAATAAAAATTGAATATATTGAAAATTTCAGTTCAATTATTATATTTTGAGTGAAGTTATTAATGACTGCTTTTATCGGGTTTCAGATAGCTAATGTTAACGCTGTTAGTGATTATTGCCCAGAGGTTGCTATCTACCAAGTAACATCGGCGTCTGAAATATAAATCCAAATACAAGAGAAATGGTGTGCTTACTTTTCTATATACCCCAATTCGTAGTTTAAGATGAACTATTATTAGCCTGTTATTTGGAGAAGCTTGTAAATGTGGCTGATTTTAGTCATCTATAGTTTATCGGTAATATTTTATTAGTTAAATGAAAAGATATTTAACCTTTAACATTAAGAAGTGTGAAACCTCTTCATGGCTAGACGATCGATGTCAGTATTGACTTGATAATCTATAGAGACAATAAGATGAATATGATAATAATTATTACTTGTCACATTTCGTAGACGCACTATATCAACTGATACTTCACTTAATACATGAGAATACGACACTATTTAAACTATTATTGTAAAGTGACACTTCACTTAATACAACAATAACTAATGTGCCACTTATATTACATTTAATACTTGTACAATAATAAGTAAACTATTACAGCATTTCAACTTGACACTTAAAATTACGTATAACAATAACTAATTACAAAATTTCGAAGTGATACATGCACATGTACAACAATAACTAAACTATTTCAATATTTCAAAGAGACCCTCATAGTTGAAAAATCATACACCAATACCTAAACTATCACAACATTTTAAGTGACATTTACTCCTAATACGTGTACAACAATAATTAAATTAATACAATATTTTAAAGTGACACGTACATGTAATACATATACAACAATAACTAAATTATTACAATATTTCAAAGTGACACTTACATGTATTACATTATACAACAATAACTAAACTATTACAATATTTTGAAGTGACGCGTACATACATGTACAACAATAGTTAATTACAATATAACAATGTGACACTTACACAAATTACATCATTATACAACAATAACTAAGCTATTACAATATTTTGAAATGAAATAAAATGAAATGGGGGTTAACGTCCTACTGTTCTGCTCCGTCATACAGTGTGCTATGAGGGAAATTTTGACCGGGCAGCGGCACTAAGGCCTACTCTTATGTAGAATTCCAACTGTCAGGGGATCTTTAACGTACACGCCAATGTATACACGGGACCTCGGGTTTTAATCACCTTGGAACGACTAGACAGCTTTCCTTGTCATCCCTCCGTCCTGCACCGCTGACAAGGGGAAACCACGCCGGAAAATCCCGATGACCTTTCTCGGTATATGCAAGGATCGAACACACGACCTCCAGACTAGCTTACACACTTAGCCACCGTGGCCCCCACAATATTTTGAAGTGACGCGTACATTTAATGCATTACAGCAATAGCCAATTACATATACAACAATAAGTAAACTATAACAAAAGTGACACTTTACCCCTAAACGGGGAAAATGTGGAGATATGCCATACTATAGAAGTAGGTTGAAAATCGTTGTTGAGCCAGGCAGGGTAAGCTTACTCTTCCGGACACCTTTTACCACTGTTTGTCGTGTATTTTGTACACGGTGAACAGTCCATATGCTGATTACACTATTTTGCCTTATTACACTATTTTGCCTATACCGTTTTTTTAGGACTTCGAATTTTGTCTAATGGTTTGGATTGTTCGTACTTGGTTTTATTTTATTATAACTTGATGGCCAAACTTGACACGATTGAAAAACAATACATGCACAACCAAAACAAAAGTATGTTCATGGTCTGTTACATGACATCTTCGCCATACTGACACTTTTTAGTTATATTTTTTTTTTCCATTGACATAGCTAATTTTTTTTGTGTGCCTAATTATTGTTTAATGATACGGTATCAATAATACCCAAACCCTGTGGATTTGCTTGCTAATATGATTTTCATGTTATACAAACTACATTAGAGCCGCTGGGCAGCACATCGTTATGGAATTATGGACTCCATATGTTATTACATCCTATAACGTAAAATAATGGGCAAGACCAGTGAGCTGTGGGTTACAGCTACAGGAAAGGATTTTGAGTACATAAACTGATGTACACATATTTCCACTTTAAACCGCAATTAAAAAAAATCTTTGAAGAGATCTGATGTAAGAGTTTTAGGTTAAAAAATCTTCTGTGGTATTGATGTAGAAAATATAATGTCTAAGATGTCGTTGTTATCAGTATAGAAGACAGTAAATCTATGTCTTCAAGCAATGGATGTGTTGTAAGTTTAAAGATAAGACAAGTTTGTCTGTAACATCGTATAAGAGACTTAGAAGAGTGTAGCTATCAGAGTTCAAGATGGACATGTTTTAGAAAGTGTTTATGGGAATTTATATACATCAGTGAAAACCGGTTTTCTCTTGAGAACATATTGTGGCTTCAGGCTAGGATATTCCATCTATTAACTTAGAGTATCGTTTTAGTCACCTTGGAAACGATAATGCAACAGAAAACTAAATAATCAAAGACGGGTCAATAGTCGGTATGTAATTGTTTTGCACCGAATAGGATCCTTTATATTCCAATGCCCAGGAGAAGGGTAGAGACGAATATAAAAGCGTGAAATTAAAGTTTTACAAGTAGTGTCTACTCTACTAGGATTAGAAGAGAGAAAAGTTTAGTAGAAAAGAGTGTTTGAATTTAGGAGGGTTAAATTTCCGAGTGGTCTAAGGTATACGCTTTAGATCATAAGGTCTATTATTGAGCCAAGTTTCGTGTGTTTGATCGCCCAACCTCTTGGGATATCTCCTTGTCCTCAGGTTGCAACCAACTTCTTAAACATACATTATGCAAGAGCTAAATCTGTCTATTGCAGGTCTTTCTTTAGGCCTGGAATGTTAATTAGACATTAATTAACTTATCCAGACCATAATCAACTCTCGATGACATCGCTAGCCTGCGATGTTTATTGGATTAGGTTCCGATTTCCTGTTCGATTTCCATTCATAATTTAATTATTAAATGGATAATCGAGGCTATGATTTTTGTCTTAGTCTTTAGTAATGATGATCGAGGCTAAACCAAAAATTCAATCGCTAAAATCTCGGTTCATAGTTGATCAATTTGACTGAAATTTTCAGCAAATTCCATTTAAATTATCTAGTTTTTAACTATTATAGTGAGAACTGACAGCTCTTTATCTAATCTCCCAGAATGTATCTTTAAGCGAACCATTCAAATAAAATTGGACCACAATGTTAGTGGCACTTCTTTCTCACTATTATGATCTACCCAGTCGCCTCTACTTCGGACGGAAAATCAAGTCCAAACTATCGCTTCGTTTATTTATAAGAAGTGAATGGTGTCTTGAAAAATACAAAAAATACAATGTGTGCTTACTCTTTCGAAACATCTTAACCACCTATTTCATGACATTATTATAGATAAAATTGCAACGAGCAGCTGCTTTTTGTTGATTTTTTTTTAAAAAGAACTACGTTTTGATAAAATCGGAAACAATATTCTCGGTAATGGTTTCCTGATGTCACCCAAGGCACAAGCTCCGATGGCTTTATCGGGAATGGAAGTATGATTGTTACTGTATTACTTACTGTAATAACGAATATGATCAACATTAGATGTAATAAAAGAATGGATAAAATTAAGTATAAGAGTGTAACGACGGTGGAAATTTCAAAATATAGTATATGTAAGTGTAAGTTTAACTAGTATCTTATAAAAGGTAACACCGGTATAAACCTTTCTAATCACCAGATGCTCCTGTTTATTTACATTATTTCATCACTTTGTATCCAATATTCCTATCTAAACAGGTGAACTCACATTACTTCAAAGTAATATAAATACATATGAAGAGCAAATCCACCTTAAATAACATTGATATTTGCGCATTCAAGGCGAATTGCGTCCTGTGCTCAATTTTTACAGTAAAATAAATTTACCTTTCTCGAATGCGTAGGCCCTTAAAGTTCGACATATCGAAGAGCATAAATACCAAATAAATAGCGTTAAACTTCTAGCGTACTCTATCCGACTAGTTTCAAGTTCCCGGAAATTATTTTGTAGTTTGTCTCTCTATTATGGTGTTCCATTCCAGTCACTTACCGCGTCTCTTTTTTCAGTGTTAGGCTATAGATAAAAAAAAAAACCTACGTCGACTTTTTAACACGACGACGCTTACTAAAAGTAAGTTTTATTTTAGATGGACTTCCCTTACTAAAAGTAAGTTTTATTTTTAGATGGACTTCCCTAAGGGAGACTTCATTATTATACAGTTATTATATATTCTTAGTGACTAATAAACCGGGTTCTTAATAATTTAGCTGTAAATCCAATATTATTCATCATTCACAAACGCCATCAAATTAATGATATATACGATGCAAATACCTACCATGTGTCCAATACTTACTGCACTGAAAAAAAAGTACCAAACGGCAAATGATTTCTCCTGGTACATGCGCATTTCATCACCAAAACTATAAACTATATCCGTTTAGAAAAAGCGACGCGAGATCCGCGACGCGACGTGGGAAGTGGCTGAAATAGAACACCATACTCTATTTATTAAGATTTTGCTCATCACTCTCGAGCCTCTTTAGAAAGTGTAAAATTGTATCAGATCACCATATAAATGACTGGGGTTAAATATCGAGTATGGAATATCGAGAGATCATACATAGTGGGCAATTATTTCAATATAAGGATAAAAGATTAAAGATGAAAGGAATAATTTATAAATCATTAAATAGGGATATCAGTTAAATTGGACGAATCATAAAGACACAGTTCTTCTTTTATTGATTTCAACTGATTATAAATAAACTATAGGAAAAACTTGGGTAAAACGGGCCGCTCTCTAATTTACTAGTTCCACTGCATGCAACAACATGCTTTTCGCATTACCAGTATATAAAATCGTATGTAAATCAAGCACTGTTGTGCATATATTTTTTCACAAAATGGCTACGGAAAGTACCCAGGATACAAATCGGAATTACGGAGATTATTGATTGTATAACACAATCATTATCGAATGTAGCTTTAATTCCCGATACTTTTCCAGTTTGTTTTATCCTATTCACTGTACAAGAAATCAGTATAGTATTAGCATATGGAACTAAGATCTGTGTCTTAATACTAATACCACCCAAGTTAACCATGCATAGATGTAAATATTAGAACTGGTCCATGTAATCCAGTCGGTCTATGTGTAGTTTTTAGAAGCAGGATATAGGATTGTTATGTTTGTCTAACCCTCGTGATATTTGACTAACAATAAGACAGCCAGGGTATTATTGAAGCTTGTGTATTAATAACAAATGCCATGGAGGATAAACCAAGTCGCGTGTACCGTCTTTTTATATACTGCATATCTCATTCACAGACTTGGCACACATATTATACATATGGTCTACATGCAGATATGAAGTAGTAAAGCACTGAAATAAGATAAAAAAAAAGATAATGAAATGCTTGTGAATTAATCTTATCATTAAATTAAACTCGGGTATTTTAAGAAAAGCTGGCATTATGTTTACTATTTATCCGAAAGTTTAAAGGACAATATTGGTGCCAGTCATTATCACATATGTGTTAGAGCTGGTTAAACACATTCCAAATATATTTTTAACACAGAGATCATTGCTACGATAGCTGAGTAATACAGGTTTCCCGTATCGGAAGTGACGAACGCCAAAGGAAAACATGACTGACTGAAGCGACGAGTGATAACAGATACACGGCCGAATTTCTACTCACTAATGATTCCTTCGAAGACCAAAAGTTGTTATATGGGACTGTAAGAGGATATCTGACAATTCAATAAAGTTTAACCAGCTCTAACACATATGTGATAATGACTGGCACCAATATTGTCCTTTAAGTGTTTATATCAGCGTTTACTCCATGTTATGTAAACACAAATACTAATGTTTAACTCGTTTTAATATCAGAGAAGGGGTTAACATTTGTTTACATAATATCGAAACAAGATAGATAACAAATAGAAACATTAAAATCAATGGGGAGATGTTGGTGACCTGTATTATTTGCTTGATAAAGACGAGAGTATCCTTGTCGAAACGTCGCTTAGAATTAAACTCAGTAATTATGTACCTTGTGTTAATATGTTCAATTGCTAAATGCATATCAAGGAAGATGTTACACATGTTCAACAAATAGACTTTGTCGGGCCCGTCCAATCACTCACTAATCATTTATTACACACCCTTCCTTGTTGACCACCTTTTGGTCGATATAGACCAAAAAAAAACCCCGCTCTTGTCGGTTCATGTTGATTAGTATGACCACCCTTTTCGAATCGCGTTGGCATTACTACTGATTGTGCAAGATAGAAAAACGGTGTTTCTTAACTATTGTTTCAAATTCTAATGTTTTTTTCATGCGAATTAAACCCCAAAGTGAGTCTTCAAGTTTTTCACAAATATACATGTATATACCTCGATAATCCAAAGCACTGCACAATTTTCAGAACGAATTTTCTTTATCAATGCCATTATTTACCCGTGAACCTGCTAGTATGACTAGATCCTGAAGGATAATTTGCCAGACGTAACATGCGAAAGGCATAATTGAATATCCTTCCAAGTCTTATTGTTTAACGTCCGAATAACTCGCTCAAGTATAAATTAGCTACCAAATTGAAAATTGCCGCTTTTAGCTGGAAATAAAAAATTGCTGTATCCAAATGTTGGATAGTCACGTCATTCTACCAAAAATCAATTATTCTACATTTTTATTTATATCTCGACGGAATTCTTCTACTTTATCACCAGCCATAGCAACGCGTGCACTTCGACTGCGGGATCTCTATCACGTGGTATAGCGAGCAGACGATTCCCTTTCCGTAAAGCTGTTGAAACATTTGAGGCATCAAAGAAATTCAAGAGAAGATCTATTATTGTAATTATTCTGTATAACATATGTATGAACTTATTAACCATCTTCGGTTTCGTTTGTGTCATCATCGACATTCAAGGTAAGGTCACATTACAAATTTAGAAGTTAGTTGTACGTGTATATGCATTGGTATGTTCATGTGTCACTCCATGGTGCGTTAATTCTTACGTTGTGCAGCTATGACAGTTCAATCAAAATACAGAACTTAAACCATACATGTAGGAGGCAGAATAAAACGTGAAAAAAATAGACTTAATAATCTCGAAGGTCTATACTTATCTGGATTTCATCTCCGCATTTAGTGGGTTGTTTTTAAAAGAGAAAAGAATTTGCAAGCAGATTGAAATGGTTTGTTTTATGGTGACAGCTTATGCACATGTAAAAGCAGGAACTTTTATTTACACAAGAAACAGGATTTCAGAATAATCAATGTAAGGTCATACATGAATTCATTATAACAAAATAAAGATGTCAAACTCTTGTTATTCAATTTTTTAAGCGTCTACTAGTATGAGGGAATTTTCTACATAATGTCCTTTAGTAATGATGTAGCTAAAATTGACACAAAAAAATAATATAAGCAGACAGAATATTCTCGGCTATCGATAATCGATTTTCTCTTGAGTTTTTTCTCTCTCAGAGGTCATGTTTTATGTTGGATAACATATTTGAGATCGGAAGGTCGAGGTAAATTGATACACGCATGGTTTAAGTTGGGGATGTTTTTGCCGTGAGTTTTAGTGTAATTAGTATACGCTAGTTCAATCTGATAACATCAGTAAATAATGCACCTGTTTCCGTGCCAATAATATACAGAGACAGGTCTGTATTCCCTCGGCGTGCTGTATTACTGTATTATCATTGAAATCTTGATGAGCTTGTGTGATGTTTGAACATAACGGAGAGCAAATATATATTCCTAGAATAGATAGATCATAACTGAAAACTCGCCGTCACTGTTTCACTTTATCATCAATTTCAAGAAACCGTGAAAATAGATCTTTCACCGTTCATAATTATATCTACTCCCCTGCCTACCTTCTGCTATCCCTTGTGTCAATAAGTTTATCAGAACACGTTGCTCGAATTAACTACTTTAAGATAAGTATATTTCCTACCTAGATAAAGCGTGAACCACTCAGCACTATTCACTTACAGTACTAGCTTCATAAGTAATCCACTTTACTGCAAATAACGATGCTTACATAACTAATTGCACAAATTTATTTGGAAATTCTTAATACTAAATCTATAAGAAAATTCTTAAAGATACACACTGACGTAGGACCAATATCATTTTTCATTTAAATTAAGCACCAGTAATGCCAGAAAGGTGTTATTTGGATATTAATTGAGATGAATAAAACGGTAGGTTAAATTAAATCTTGGCATGGATGTTAATGGGTACTATTCAAATGTTTCAAATTTGTACATGGACACAAAGATGGCGGCTTAAAAGAAAGTCGTAATTTACGTTATTATTGATCCATCTGAATAATGTTTGTACCAATAATTTTTATTGTTTATCTTGTGTGTTGTCCTTGAAAACAGAATAAGTAAGAGTTTCGGTGACAGGTTTGGGATGGGCCATTGAACTCCCTTTCTCACCAGTCACGTCCATTTCCATCCAATGGCACTTAACAATTAAAATATATTTTTAATAGCTTTTAGGTGAACTATGTTACTTGTAATATTCTTGATTAATGCGTATTGTTAACTTACTGTAAACAAATGGTATTTTGGTAACCAACCAGTTTAAAGGGCATATGGCTCTATTCTTTGGAACCTTAAATGTGTCTAAAAGCCCATGTTAATACGAATGTATATAAAGTGATTTATATTCAATTTATAAAATATTTATTGTAATTTCTAATCAATTAGGCTCGGGGAAATACATGTACAGTCCAATTTGAACGAAAGTCGTTTACGTCTGCTTAGTCCATTTTTAAATTATTATTTTGTTGTTTGTCAATCAGCCATTACTAATTACTTCCGCATTGTCTTATAGGATATGTTTTGCTTTGTTGGTTACAAATGGCACTGGAAACCACAGAGTACACGACTCGTATACTGATTTTGCAGTGTTCATTGTGTCTTAAATATTGGATATTAGGATCCCTTAATTTCACGGCAAAATAACAACATCAATATTGATTGAAATGGACCAATATTGAATTCTAATTCGTATGTTAAATTTCTAATAACATGGGAAGTACTGAGTTATTGATTTAGCCCCTTTAAGAATTAATGTTGTTTAACTTTATATTTGAGAAATGTGGAGATTAAATAAGTTTGTAAATTATTGCTATTACTATTTTTATGATGCATTACTAATTGTACCGTCTATAGCCAATAGTGGTTTTCAAGTTCAATTGACGTTTGTTCAAAATATTTTGCTCGCAGGAGGTAAGTGCTTAGATTTTCGACAATAGGGTGAGCATACGTTGCATTTCTTTTCTTATTGAAAATGATAATACCTCTTTAAATCATGAACACGCCAAATTAAAAGTTATAGACTTTTCGTCTACTCGATATCATAGCAACTTGTTCATTTGTAAATGAAAGAACTTAATGGCCCAATCATTAATCATTAGTAACGGTGATAAACTGCACTCTATAACACCATGCTACTTATAATTTTGGAGAGGACGAAAATAAACATCTTCATTTATTGGCTAATAGTTTTCTGATATGATGTAAAACATATTTTTTTACCAAGGCAACTAAACTTGCGCCCAACAGCAGCCAAGTCATCTGAGCAGTTAGGGACCCATCATAATTAAGGTTTCGTAGGAAAGGGGAATAACTCTAGAAGTTATTACCGACAATTAATGAAAATCTATAGGATTCACCTTTTCATTACGACCGACAACCAATATAAATTTCCAATAGAAAATACAAAAAAATACTTAAACAATATTTGTTGTATAAAACATGTCTTATGAAATACTTATGAAAGAGAAGTTACTGTAACTTTAAGGAAACGAGTGGATGAGTGCACCAGCAATGGGAACGATTAACTTGGCAATGTGTATTAATTCATGTATTCTATTTATGGTTGATTTATTTATATACTCTTCAAAAAAGTAGGGGATATTCAGAAACAACACAAAACTGCGGAAATGCACTGCTGTTTTTATTAGAGGTAACCAGTGTATGTTAATAACAGGCCAATTGCCTACACATGAACATAAACAGTTCATATGGGCGGCTTATCTGACGGCCCCATTTCACTCGCAAAGAGGTACACCGCCAAAAGTGAAAATGGACGTTTTTGATTTTTGTCTTAATAATGAGTAATTACTCCACCAATCCTCATACATTCAGCAATTCGTCGTGGCATGCTCCTATTCAACCGTCCAATCACCATTTGGTGCAATTTGACCCACTCCTCTTGCAGTGCCACGGCCAATTCTTGCAGTGTTGTCGGTTGACGTTGACGTCGACGAACACGTTTCCCGATCAAATTAAACGTAACACACTAAAGCAAAGATACGCTAAACAGTAAATCTTATGCAGGAAACGATAGGAAAGCAAACATGGATAGATAAACCAGCACGCGACAGTTTTCATCAACCCTTCTATGAAGTGTCAAATTTGACAATGAAGCCCTCTCACGTGTATGGCGCTATTGTGTGTCGCATGTGCAGCTCAGTGGTTCTGTTGAGGCGATAAATTCTCCATCTGTGAACATACTCTCAAAGCGTGTCAAGTGTCCATGACTATTTATCATATCACAACCTGCATAGGTATTTGTATTTCAATATCCCCTACTTTTTTTAAGAGTATATATTATACAACATGAGTCTATAATTTATGTTTGTCTGTCAACAAGTTTAGTGGTACGGATATCCTAATTATGCTCGAAGGAAACTAGGATACGAATAGAAGACATTACCGACAATTCCAGATATAATTTTTGAAGATACTAATACGTATTCACACGTGTATGCAATTGTGTGGAATATTCAAATTTCAATTTTAAATTTTAATGGAACTTTGTTTTTCTTTTTATACAAAGAACCCATTATATAAAGAACTCATTACATCAATGATAAAGTGGCCAGATACACTGGGTATTTCTAAACCTAGTTACCATTCAAGATAACAGTTAATAGTGGAAGTTATCGAAGAAAATCTCTCAATATTCTATGAAGAGGAAATGAGTGTTATTTGCGAGATAATGGCAACTCATTAAGTAATGGCACTGACTGGCATAGAATTAAGAATCTTCTAACTTGATTTACTCCAAAGGTGTATTATTTAATAACTGGTATTTTAACTGCTAAATATTCATGTAAAAATAAGGACCAGTTGCATAGTTCTTACTGTACAGGGATATTGCAACTGTACTGTAAATACATGCGATTTGCATGGACATTAAGATGGCGTTGCGAGCTATCACTGAACCATTAATGTGAAAATTTGTATATTTTTTTTATATTTAATCACACAAAAATGTATCTTCGCAAATGTGAATGCAACACATGAGCCTGCATAATGGAGGAACTGTACATAGGAAGCGAGTAAATAATTGCTCCCATCAGCTTGGTAATATTTATTATTGGACGTGACTAGCATAACTAATGTAAAGTTTTCAAAAACTTATTATTTTACGGATAACCTTTGAAAGAGTTATAATTTTGAAACCAAATTTAAGATATACGTTTGGGTTTTTTTCGTTGTAATGAAACAAAAGCGAAATATCACAAGGTCACCAGATTCGAGGGTACCGAGTTGTAACATAATCAGAACATCTAATAACTATGGATTAGACTTCTTTAATTCAGCAAGACGGTAACAAACATTAAACTACACTACATGTATAACAACCAATACATATTATAATATTGTAATCTTTACGGCCATCACGTTTGCCTCCATGGTTCTCTGTTGAGCTACTCAACTCAACTAACTGAACTGACCACATCAGAAACCTAAACCAATTTATAGGTAAGGTATGAAGTTACATATTATTGATATTGAATAAAAAGAATTATGATGACAGCTGAATACTAATAAATAAATAAATTAAAGGTCGGCGGGTTCTCCGACATGACCATTTCAATATGGCAGTAGCTTATCTTAATAATTATATTGATGTTGGTAACAGCGGTTAGGTCAAAAGGACAGCAGCGATTTCACCCTTTGTTACACCCTTTATCTAAACTTCTACCTAGTTCTTAACGTTTAATAATATTGAATACATATTAACACTAATTAGATTTAAAATATCTGATATTCAGTAATTTTCAGTAAACTAATTATTTTCAATCGGGTCATAAACTTGATATGCTCATTAGACTTTTGATATTTTAATAAAATTGGACAGGAAGATTTGTGCAACACTCGTTTGTAAGAGCAATAAAATGTTTATTTCTAGAAAATGTCTACTGTTTTAGATAAGAGGTATAACTAATTACACGCACGGCATGTCTAAGTAAATATAGATCTGAGAGTCTTCAGTAGACAATTCAATAATCGAATAGATAATATTAAAATAAACGTTGGTTTGTCAGGTTATAGATTTCTGTGTATAAGACGGCTTGGTTACTTCGCTATTGCTATTATCGCAGTGATTGGGAGATTGAATTGAATACCCCTTATAGAGAATGCTCTCTTGTGGTGGGTTACAGGACTAAATTGCGATGTCCAGTGTTAGTAAAAGATCCTTTGACTGTTGAAATTTAAATGCTGTCTGGGCAAGATTTCCCCCATAGCACACTGTAAGACGTATACCCGTCTTCATTAGACCGGTAGGTGCAGGAAGTAGGACTTTAAACAGCATTTAATTCAATTATTCATTATCTAGCAGCTTTGATATTATTCCCAATCGTTTAAATTCAGATGGTCTGTACTCTTCTACTGTTCTATGAAACTGCCATTAGTATTTTTCACCGTTTTCCTTTTTAAACTATACAACCTCCGTTGTGTGTATATACAAGAGTTGCATGAGACTCACGTCCCTAATTGGCCTATTTATATTATTTTCTCCTTTGTCTATTCGGGCGAGCGGATTAGTTAAGTTATCTTATTTGGGTGAGGAAATATTCAACGAGCAACTTTCTTTTTACCTGTAGAAACAGGTACAGCAATAATAAGCTTGTTGCTTCTTTAAACTCTTAAAACACCATTATCTTGTCATCTATCACACATATAAAATAAATATACTGTTTCACCTCAAGTAAAAACTAACATTATCAGCGGCATGTACAGTTATTTTTGTACACTTTTAACAAAAACACATGGCTTTGTCTGTGATATCATTATTTCAGCGATTTAATCAGTTTAAAAAAGTTAGACAAACGTAAAAACAGCGAATAACAACAACCACCATTGCCAAAAGCGCTAGTTGTGCATTTTGGCATCGTTGTGGCATGTTGTTAGTACTTTATAATGTTGAAACCATGTACACATAAACAATTCCCGAAACGAAATACGCATTTATACAAATGTACAAAAAACTATTCTTAAAACAAATAGTGCAAGAAATTCAAAGACGTTTTAATAGTCGTTGAGGGTATTTGACTTTGAAATGATATCCTCAAGTTATTTAGCGTTGCCAAACATGCATATATTTCTCATATAATGAGGAACAATATTTTGCCATAACTTTCGTAGAATGAAGTGATTTCAACCGAGAGCGATGGCGGTTCGCATAGTATGGCTAACTATAACGCATTTCCTTGTGTAGTAGTAATATAAGTATGATTTTCATAATAAACCCATTTAATTCAGCTTCGAAAAACCTGTAGTTGAATAGCGCTGCGATCTGGGCCCCGTTTCTCGAAATCTAAACTAAAGATAAAATCCAAATTTTAGTAGATAATTATATCCAATCAAATTACTAAACTTTGGATTTTATCTGAGTTAAAATTTCGTGACACATGCCCCAGGACACTACGTGACGTATGCCTCTGCTTCAACTGTAGCTCAGTTGGTTCATCAAAGTAAGATGTCAAACTCCATTTCATTTCCTAATGTATCAGTAAGTGCGATTTTCAGAATGAACCCACTTCGGAGTCTGTCAAAGGTTCTTGATTGGCGGCTAAATGTAGATTTCATTTATCTGTGCTTCCGTTACAGAAGAAATTCCGATTGATGGCTTGATTCAGTCTCGACAAAAAAAGTTATCTTGTAGAAGCTAATGTGTCATAAAATGCGGGGTTTGTCTGATGAAGTGAGGCAATATGATCGCAAAATTACAACATTAGAGATAATATTATAAAGTTGACGAATATTTCAATAATATTTGTGTTCTACTTACATTTTGTTGATATTTTTAGAATGCAACCCCATGGAGTAAAACATAAAATATTACAGATTCTTCTATCTTACATTTCTCAAATACTCAAGTTCTTTTTATTAGTTGGCCTGAAAGATGACTGGCGCTTGTTTATAGAAAATAAAGTTACCGTGATATAAACAAGGGATGTTATTCAAGTTGGCAGCATGTACCAGAGCTAGGAGTCATGCAATTTCCAAATTAATCTGCATATTTAAGTTAACAATTAATATGGTTGAAATCTAATTAAAGACGATAAATTATTCTGACTCTCATCTGAAAAAAAAAACCCTTATAAATTTAATTGAATATCATGAAATGAATATTATGAACAAACTTTATTTGTTAAAAAAGGGTGGAAATGGTTCAAAGGCCATTTATTTAATGCTGTCCAAATTTTTTGCCAAAAAGTATTAATCGAATTTTACTATCATGTATTTCCGTATGTGTTATTGGAATTAAACATAATTATTCGTGAGATACAGCCAGCCCTAATGTATCAATGTCAGATTATTGGAATTTAATGCACAACTTCCTCTGTTACCATTATTCAAACATGGCCATGGCACTGCCTGATTTTGATTAACGATCCGTTACTTCAGAGAGTTGCACCTTGTGCTGTATATTATACTTGGCACATTATGATAAATTACATCCACAAGAATGATGTCAGTCACGGCAACCGTTCAAAGCTTCTCTAGTTTTTTTTTTCTCTCCTGAAAATGAATTCCATAATTTTGATTTATGGTATTGTGTTATTTTTGTATGCTTTGTGCGTGTTACATGAAATAAAGTGATTATTATGTGTGACATATTCGTAATGAGAAGCATACCGGTTCAAGGATTAAAAGGAGTGAATAATCTAAATTGCTTTGAAGTTAAACCAAGTTTTTTTTTTCAATTTATTATCCTGTTCTGAAAAAAAGAAATTTGACGCTTATGACTTTTGTGTGCCTATATAGGTGATATATTGTGACATTTTTACTCTATGGGCTAGAAGAACAGTAATATGGATGGTAATGTAACGATAAGTTTAGATATTTAGAGTATTTACACTTAGCCAAACAGCGAGCTTACAGCATTAAATTTGGAAAATTGAATATGGTTCCACTACACTAGTGATTCCCAACGTGGGGCCAGGGGGCAATTTGAATATTTAGGAGGGCAATTTGAAAATGATGTCAATAAGAAAAAACTTCAGTATTCCATTATCACTTTTACACCAAAGCAACTTTTGGTACAAATTACTGTCAGAAACGCCTGTCTCCCTTCCTCCATATATTATCGTGCACTTTGAAGAAGAAGGTTTAACCCTATTAACTGCTTTGTCTTTGAATTTGTAAATTTCCAAGATGTCGCCGATAACGTGATGCTTGGTTCCTGGTATACTCGTACTTTTTGGTTTTAGAAACAAGTTGTTTGGGAATGTCAAGTACTAATACACTATAAGTTTTGTATTACATTTATGGATGTATACTTTCATTGTCCTTTAGGATCGATAAAAAAGTGGTGGCCGTGTCAGGTGTTCTAAAATGAATAAAGAATAAACATACCCTGCTTGGTGCACGATGCCACACCTACTTATAGATAATCTCAGAAATACCTACTTGTTTGAAACAAAGTATTATTATGATGTTAGGTGTTAGGAAATGTCGCCAATGAGCGGTATACTTTTATCACTTATTCGCAATGTCCCTTTAAGAAATAGGTTAAAATATGTTAGGCAAGCTTGTCGCGTGCTGTAAATTAATATATTTGTGTTGAAAGACGTTGATTTCCTGTGAGACCTAATCCAACTTTTCATCACTATGATAAAACTATTAACTACGCCATTAAGCATTACTTCTACACATCAACCTATACAGAAAACAGACAATTTTAAAACATCCATATTTAACACTCACTAGGGTGAGATTGCTATGAATGCAAACAGCCAGTAAACATTGAAATTCGATGAAAAATACAAAGCCGGAATGTAGATGTTAGAAATTAAACGTACAAAGTCCAACCAATAGATTAAAACCCAAGAGCAGTATACCGGGTTAATATTTCAAGTAATGCCCGCTCAAAGATGCACTTTGTAAGAATGAGATACAGAGCTGGTAGTTTGAAATAAATAATGAAAATGGAATATATTGAAAATTTCAGTCAAATTACTTTATTCTGAGCAAAGTTATGAAAGTTGGAAGTTTTAATAGCAATAGCGTAGTCTCGATTAAACAAAGTCTCGATTATATATTTTTAAATTAAGTTAATAAATGGCAATCGTGTTGCAATCCATTAAAAATCAGGACCATCCGATGCTCTAGCGAGTAGATTATGGGATTGTCATGTGAATCAATGTCTGATTAATAATTTATATAACATATTATAACGTGTTGCAATCCATTGAAAATCAGGACCATCCGATGCTCTAGAGAGTAGATTATGGGCTTGTCATGTGAATCAATGTCTGATTAATAATTTATGTAACATTTGTGGCAGATATAGTTATTACATAATATGCCTTTAAGTGTTGTATTTTAATACTGTTTGTTTCGCTGTTTGTTAAGATTCGCGCACATTAGCATTTTTTTTCGCTTAACAAAAGTACTTTTGCGCTAGCGTTATTTTTGGAAGGATGACCACAAAATGTTAAAAATACCCAGCGCTCGAGTAAAGACTATTTTGGAACGTCCATACGGGTAGTGGGGATTTCGGTCTATATTAGATTACTTTGGTATATGCAATTTGTATTTCACGGGACATTCAGTTTGATACTTTGACAGCGTAGTTCCAAACGAAATCGTGGTGGTAGTTTGTAATTGTATTAAAGTTATGTCGACTATAATAAGGTAGATTGTAGGATGTCTGGTACCATTCACTATACATTATAACATACACTGTTCGTATTTGGTTGTTTATTACCAATAACTATCCGTTCACCTTCAAAAACCAGTTCAAGGGCGCGGACGTTGATGACCGAGTCTTCTTGTTAAAAATTATACTGAATATTTCATAAAAATAGAAAATAGGGGAGGAGACAATTATTAAATAACGTATATTAATTAGACGCCAGGGGCCAGAGAAAAGTTCCTTAACCAGTTACTCCATTGTAACCCGTCATCAGTGTGTTGAACATGATTTGTAAAAGATTTAATCTCAGATCCTTTGCCATTATTAACAAAAGAAAAATCGAAAAAAAAAACATCAACGAAAAACTTTATTCAATTTTAACTCCTTTAAAATCATAAAAGAATAAATGCCCGCATCGATTCGAGTTGCGTCCGTTGCCAGATAAATGTCACTCCAAACTGATTAATACCATGATCAGTATCCCCACATCAACCATCAAATTTACTCAAAACGTTTCAAGACTCTAGGTTATCTCTATAATGCGATTTTATCAATAATGTTTTTTTATGAATCTATAATCGTTTAGATGATTAGAAGTGACATGAAAAACGATTAATTCTTAACATTAACGCGTTAACATTAACTTGACCTTTTGTAACGATTTTCCGAGAAATGGGATATCAAAGACATGATACATTTTCTAGACCAAAAGCATTTCGTTTCTGACCAAAGAAAAACAATTTGTTTTTTATACATACTTCAGAACAATCTAAGACATTTTACTTCGTTTCGTTTAAAAATATATATAATCACCAAAAAGATATACCGACGATCTCGTTTCACATTAAACCTAAAAAACGACGGAGACGTTAAATCGTTAGATCACGAACTGAAAAGATTTATTCTGGATTTTTTGAAGGCGTCGTGAAAGGACCAATTTCTTGATCCGAACGGTCGCTCAAATATACTCGCGATTCATTAAGTTTTATTGACTGCTTGTCAAAGGTTAGGAATGCGCTTCGTGTAAACAGTTTTTATCGTTCAAATAGGCTGGTGGAGGATTCGTTAATCCAATCTCTAAAAGCAAATCGCTTATAATAGAGACGTAGAGAGTGGGAGATGCAGATTAGTTCTCTCTGGCTTTACTTCTATCCAATCGATCTTCCACTAGTCGATTAAAGGACCTTGCTTAAATTTGATGGTCGTCTAATGATTCCTTGTCAAACACTGACTGCCTGTTAGCTGGAGGATGTGTACGTGTTAGAGAAACGGGTGGGAGATAAATTCACTACAGGAGACGCAGTGTATATATATATACGAACCGATGTCGATCGATGAGTGGAAGTTTTAGGGTCGTGTAAACAAAAACACTGTGCACTAGTCCTAAATAACAGTCCGTCTATGGTTGAGATTTCAGCTCGTGTGTAGACATTACAGTTGGTTGTTCGTTGTCGAATTTTATACAAACCGGTCTGTGTTTCGAGTTACCTTGTATTGAAGCGGTAATGCTCCAATTTACTGTACAGACTACAGCTCTCTTAGATTTCACGTGCACATCTGGGAGTTATTTACCTTAGATGTAATATATAAGACCGCTATCCTTTCGGAGCCATGTTATACTTAATTGACCGTATCAGCGAAACCCATCGATGTTTTATACGGTTAATTACTTTCTTTAAGTATGTGATTATCGATTCTACTCTTATCCTACATTGATAATGGATTAAGAAACTGTCAATATGGAGGTATTAATGCAGGTATGTCGAAAAAAAGTTATTGTTTTTATTTCTCCAGAAATGGGACGTTTTGATGTTGTTTTTCAGAAATAGGACGTTTTGATGGGTTTTTTTTTTCATAAATGGGACGTTTTGATTTTTGTTTTCAGAAATAGGACGTTTTGAGGTTGTATATATTTTTTATATACAGTATTTATATATTTCTTTACCTTCCTTGTTTTATTTGTTATTCTGAAGATCACGTTCTAAAGTTAGGAGAGAATGTGGCTGGGGTTAAGGCGAGCACACGTAACAAATATTTAAAAATCAAAACACAGAGAGGTCAGCCGAATAAAGTGTTGAGTAAAGAAATTTATTTCACGCAGTACGATAAAACTTAATGAGATTCGACTTTTATCGCACTAAAGAGTAACAATAAATCCTGTTGAAAAGACGTTGCTATGTTTAACACTAACTACGCCACTGCTGGATATGGTAGGTTTGATTTCACTTTTAGATCGAAATCTGTTTTAGATACGACATTCATTGCTTTATGACAACACCAACAATTAATGTTTTTGAAACTACCTTGCTTCTCATATATTATATTTTCGTTAGTGAAAATGGGTATCTTAAATTTAAGTCTCTTCCAACACAATTGATTCTTTTGTTGAATTGACCAGACCTTACTTAGACCCTGAGTTGCTATGACAAATTTGTGCATGATTGGGCTTAGAGATAGTTTATTATTTCAATAATCAGGATCTGCACATTTCTTGTCCGCATCTGTGTGTGAAGATTGTGTCGCGGAGTACATAACATTCTGATCGAAAACACACATAGGAGTAAATAACTGTTTCTACACAAAACACACGATTTCAACATATTCAAACAGTCGCTTGTTTTAAACGATCTAAAGAAATAACGAACTAAATGTAAGCAAGACTTGCCAATAGAATTTCTCAGACGAATATATTTTTTTCTCTATCGTTTCAGGTTTATTTGCGGTATAAGAGTAGCTGAGATCCAACAACAAAGAAATTGTTCTCGAGAAAACGACCTCATTTATTTTCATACAACATGTGTTTAAAATTGAAGTAAGTAAAAAATATATGTTTAAACATCAGGCTTGTGTAAAACCAATATAATGATCAAAGACTGCCATTGATGAAATATCCACTTGACCTATCGACAATCGTATTGGAGCATCGTCGTTACTAGTATAAACATTAGAATGGTCAATGGACGTTGAATCACAACTCATGTCTGAAAAAAGCATTTCAGACTCTACATGTATATAACCCATAAGTTAATTTGAAATTTTATTGCGAGTAGAGACAGATTCATAATTTGTTTGGGTATTTTTAATATCGTATTGGATATCTTACATTCTGATTCAAAAATATGAATTGGCATTAAATCACGCTATTCATGGGTGTTTCTTAATAAAGGTTCCCGTTTTTAAAGAGTTATAATCATAAATATAGCACAGATAAGCACCTTTATAATGACATAAATAAACAAATGTTGCAGCCAAAGTTACCATTGTGATATGCCACTCGTAACACGATCAATCATGACTGAATCTGTTAATGATTTTGGGGATATCGCCTTTCTGGTGTATACTTCAGACTGGTTCCACCGGCTTATTGGGGCACGATGTTATCCATTGGACATTGTATTTTTACTGGGGCGATAGGTTAGGATCGGTTTTGCATGATTTTTATTTATAGTTTGTGAAAGAGAAAAGGTCAAGGATCTCTTTAAACAACCGTACGTCATCAGACTGGCTTAGGAACTTCTGGAGACAGAGTGCAAAGTAATAATGAAAGTATTCGACACATTATCGAGACATTCGAGTATTATTTTGTCTAGTTTATGGCAGTACTTGATGGACATACTAACGATTTAACATCAGTGCCCATTAAGATTCTCCACTGATGCGAGGGATGCTAACGATGAGTTAGAATTCCTGTCTCTCATATCTTATACAGGTTCAGAACGGCGACTTTCAAAGGAAAAAATGGCGGCTCTTTACACCGGAGATGGTAATACAAGTGGTATAAATCGTGAACTGTTGTCAGATGTAAATATCATCTGGTAATGATAACACTAATAGATAAACCTTGCTGTCAGTGCCGTAGATTAGCGTATTGTATATCTTACACATCTTACCCTATCTACATAAAGGGAGTTAAAAACGTATTGGCATTCCGAACATACAAAAACGGGAAAGAGTGGTGTGAAAAAAAGATAGACTGAAAATGTTTGGATATTCGCTTTGTTAAAAAAACAAAATAAGTGTTAGTGTTCTCCAAATAAATAGATATACGTTCGTGCGAGGGGTATATAAATCTATTACCAGCAATACGATAGACACGTCTTTTTACAAATGTTTAATAAGCCTACTTTATTTTACTATACTGATGGGGAGTGGGGTGGGGCGCTTTAGTTTGCAAGGTCTGTCATGGGTCAAGTGGCGTGGTTTCGACTTCTTGCTTTTATACGAGCAGGATTGCGTTAATCTCGTGGGTTTTTTCCGGGTCCGCCGGCCCAAGCGCGCGAGTTATTGGAATAAAATTGAACTATATGTTGTCCCCGAAATAATCTAGTTTGTGTCAAGTTAACACAAATTGAACAAAATATCTCAATTTGATATTACGGGGATATTTGATGACTCAGTGACTAAGACGTTGGCTCGCTAACCTGGAGGTCCCGTATTCGATCTCTGCGTTAATTGAATTGACCGAGAAAGTTCATGGGGATTTCCCGGCGTGCCCCCCCCCCCTTGTTAGTGGTGCAGGACGGAAAGTCTGGCAAGGGACAGCGTATGGTCGTTCGGATGGCACGAAAAACCGAGGTCCTGTTAACACATTGGCATGCACGTAAAAGAACCCTTGGTAGTTGGAATTCGATATAAGAGAATGCCGTAGCGCCGCTGTGCGGGCCAAATTTTCCTCATAGCAATTTGTATGGCGTATGTCGGTCTTCATCAGCCCAGTCGAAACAGAACAATAGGACGTTAAACCCCATTTCATTTCCGACTATTTCCCTGTTGTTTCTGCCCTTTTATACAATCTCTCATCTCAAATATCATCGTTAATTTGTTTCTAAAACATATGGAGAACACAGCGTATAAGTATATTTATCAAAATTTTATTATTTTGGGGAAAATACCCGTGCCGTTATAATACAGCAAATCATCTTTCACTCAGAAACTACAGAGATTTGTCCGCTTAAAACCGTACGGATGGACGAGAACGACACCGCGTATCAAATTAAGGAATTATCTGTCTTAGCGAGGATGAGACTCCACATTCCTCATTGATTAGGTTGGCTTTATTATACCGATGGAAACATCCCTTGCGGCGTTCAGCTTATAAGGAGACGCCAGATGTGAAATTAGATTCGTTCACGACACAAGAGAAAATGATCAAATTTCTCGACTTAATTCTAAAACCGTAAAATCTAATTATTTTCCTCGCTAAAAATCTTTTAGATCGACTCTACAAAGGGTACTCTTTATTCACAGCAATAGCCTTGAGAAATTCTCGTATCACCTTCCCATCATGCATTATATAATACGGCTAGCTAATTTAATACTCGAGTAATAAATAGATAGAAATGTCGATCATCATATCTGTTTACAATAATATGTTTGAATTGTGTGTAATAAAGTGTTTCGTTCAATCGTAGGAGAACCCCTTCTATACCGATATCCTAATATCCATGAATATAGTCCACAAGTAACCTTCTAGCAATAATAATCGATGTTCCGAACGGAAATAATAAAATTCTTTATGAGCTCCACTTGCCAATATATGAAACTAAATAGGAAAGTTATACCAGTGAATAGTTATGAATGGTGCTTCTAGCGATAATATGTAAATACTGGATATGAGAAAAACTGACCCCCGCCCCAGTCCCCAACCCACCTCCTTATCTATCCGAAAGATTTAAAGGGAAACGTTTGTATGCTATGTCTTCTAATAATGTAAACGTTTCGTAAATGTTTATTTCTGCCCCCTCGTTGACAATAGTATATACTCTTCAAAAAAAGTAGGGGATACTCAGAAACAATACAAAACTGCGGAAATGCACTGCCGTTTTTATTAGAGGTAACCAGTGTATGTTAATAACAGACCAATTGCCTACACATGAACATAAACGGTTCATATGGGCGGCTTATCTGACGACCCCATTCTACTCATAAAGATATACACCGTCAAAAGTGAAAATGGACGTTTTTGATTTTTGTCTTAATAACGAGTAATTGCTCCACCAATCCTCAGACATTCAGCAATTCGTCGTGACATGCTCCTAATCAACCGTCCAATCACAATTTGGGACAATCTGACCCACCCCTCTTGCAGTGCCACGGCCAATTTTTGCAGTATTGTCCGTTGACGTTGACGTCGACCAACACGTCCCCCGATCAAATTAAGCGTAACACACTAAAGCAAAAATACGCTGAACAGTAAATCTTATGCAAGAACCGATAGGAAAGCAAACATGGATAGATAAACCAGCACGCGGCAGTTTTCATCAACCCTTCCTTGAATATGTCGCTATTGCGTGTCGCATGTACAGCTCAGCGGTTCTGTTGGGGCGATAAGTTCTTCATCTGTGAACATACTCTCGAAGCACGTCAAATGTCCATGGCTATTTATCATATCGCAACCTGCATAGGTATTTTCATTCCAATATCCCCTACTTTTTATACGCCCACATTTTCATGTGGACGTATTATGCCGTCGCCCCTGTCCGTCCGGACGTCCGTCCGTCCACAATTTGTTTGTGGACACTCTACAGGTCACAATTCTTATCCGATTTTGACGAAACTTGAAATATAGGTTTATCTCCAAAAGATCTCGGTTCCTTTCGATATTGGCATGTATCGGATCGAAACTTCATGGATTATGGCCCCTGTTTGTACGAAAAATCACGTTTTTAGCTTGTGGACACTATAGAGGTCACAATTTTTATCCGATTTTCTTGAAACTTGAAATCTAAGTTGATAATCCAAAGATCTCGGTTCCTTGCGATATTCGCGCATATCGGACCGTAACTTCCTGAATTATGGCCCTTGATTGTAGGAAAAATCACTTTCTTGTTAGCTTGTTCTCTATCCATCTCTCGAAAATGTGGGCGTATCCTGCCTGGCAGCCGCTGGTTTTGAAGAGTATATAATAAAAAAAACGGCTCAAATTTCATTTTGTATGTAGTGTCTAAAAACGAGTCATTTCGATGGGACAAAACCCGAGGACCCATGTATACTTTGGCGTGCACGTAAATGAAACCATGACAGAATTTGAAATGAGAATAGACCATAACCCCGCTGTCCGGCAAAATGTCGCCCATAGCACACTGCATGACGCATGCCCGTCTTCATTAGCCCAGTCGGGGCAGAATAGTACGACGTTAATCCCCATTTCATTTTATTTGTCTAAATGCCACTCAACGTTACTCGCCAGACGATATGATATAGATATACCAATCTATACATCTAACAGTGATAAAAATGCTGTACTGCAGCTGAATTGATGAAATATTGATAAAACTGCCAGTTCTTTCAATCTTACATTAATCTAGGAATATGACATAAACAGAAGTAAAGATCAATGAAAACATACTTAAAATATACGTTAATAAGAAAATAAAAATAGTTTTTATCTGGGCACCTCTCAGGTCTTTATGAAAGGTATTTAACTTTAAACCTTCTTTGAAGAGGGTGGGGTAAGGGTTAGTGTCATAGTGATCTAGGGTGTCGCGCTTCGAGCTCCCGCGGACCGGACACCTCTGGGTCGTGGTTTCGATACCTGGTGTGAGGGTATGTGACTTGGAGATGCGGACGCCTTCTCTGGTGTCTTCACTCAGGAAAGGCCCCTGCGCGTGCGCTAAGATAATAAAAAATACGGTCGTGGTTTCAATCCCTGGTGTGAGCGTATGTGGCTTAGAGACGCGGGCCTCTTCTCCTGCCCCCCCCCCCACACACACACAGGAAAGACTCCTGCGCGTGCGCATATGATAGAAAATAATAAGGCATGTCTGCGATATCACCCTGCGGACCTTGAAATTGACACAAGTGGGTCGGAACTCATATAATACTGTAATATGAATGTATATAAACTGATATACATTCAATGGTTTCCGTTTTTACTCTAATTTCAAATCAGTTATGTTCCGCGAAATAAGCCATCAGTCTCAATCGAATGCAAATTTCTAGCGCCTGGTTATTCCAGTCTACATACGCCGTTTGGTTTGGTGCAATATGTCTAGCCTCGTTCCTCGAGTCTCTTGCTAGAATTGGGGCTGAAACGCATTATGGTACACGATTCGCGTACCAAGGGTAAAATGGTTTTTTTGTCTTAAATATTGGATATCAGAAGCCCATCCTTTTCCGGTAAGATCACAGCATCAATGTTGATTTAAATTGACAAATACTTTGTGTTTTCAATGTTGAAGATTTTGGATGATATTGACTTAGAGACTTAGCTACTTTAAACACTACGAAGGACAACAACACCTTCTTAAATATGTCATTGTATTTTATAGTTTCTGGATCCGAGGTATTTTGTTTATGAGCAGTAACGTCTTTTAATGACAATGTAAACAGTAAATTATTGTAAATATAAACAGCGAAGAAAACAATGTGAATAATTGGATTTTAAACATAAGAGTGGAGGGACGTCTGTGCACCGAAAGTTTCGTATTGAATTACTTCTGCTATACTGTTGGATTATTTCCCGAATTTTATACAATATTATATAATTATTTACCACCGGATGGCGCCAATAGGTCCAATTCTATTAGAAAGATGGTGCATAGTTTCATAATGTTACGTTTTATATTGTAATTCTATATTATCTCCTGTATATTCAAATTGGCGACATTGTCGTATTCATCTGTACATTGATTGTATTATAGGAAGCAACATCTTCTTCGCTGAAATGCCATGTCAATATACCCAAATCTGTGACATTCATAATATCAATATCAATATCTAGAATTGAGAGAGAGAGAGAGAGAGAGAGAGAGAGCATTATATGTATTCTATTAATATCTATTTGTTTGTATATTTTGTAGGTAATACAGGGAAGCTTCTGTTATATACCAGTATTCTTATCAAGTTAAGCGTGTGATATACAGACCGTTTGTGTTACATATCAAATACAAACATATTGAATAAAGGTGTACGTGTGGTTATATTTGATATAAACCACCTTTCTTATTATGATGACTAAACAGAATATTACATAACTTCATGATGGGAAATTATTTCGCCTGATTATTCATACATGGTGTATAAATTAAATGAATAATTTATGAGCTAACAGTTATATGTTTATAAATCAAAGAAAAATGGTATCGGTGCCGAGTAAAAAATGATACATAAGCATTCCAGACGGAATATACCGGTATTCTTATCTTTGATAGAAGCAGGGTTCCTAGCAATGCGATGATATATATGCCTCGTGATTAGCCGTATAGTCTACGAATATACATATAGTACCGCGAACTTTCCCTTTCTGATGTTATATAAGTCAAATGTAGGTGGTGTGTTTCTTAGCTTCAGGGGGTAGATCTGAAGAAATTCGTCACGAGTGATGAGCTATATAATAACAATTACAGCCAAGCCACTTACGCCGGTAAAAGTAATTCCTAGTAAACAGATGGTGCCTGCTCACTAAAACTCCAGATGCTAAGCCAAAATGAAACACATTAAGCCGGCACCGAGAGTAGGTATGTTAATTCGTATAGCCGCCTAGTGCAAACTGTGTACACAGTGGGAACTATGTATTAATGAAATTCAAATGCTATTCTAGGAACGGGGATGTTTTTTTTATCTTGGATATTTTCGTTCTCGAGTGCTTAAATATTTTGATATCCAGAACGCAGTGTTTGTAAATAGATGAAATCTGATCAGAACGGTGGATTTACATAAAGATCCAGGAAAAAGTGGACAGAATTCCGATAAGTGCATAAAACAGGACAGGATTGTCAATATTAAATGTAAGAAATGGATTAAAAATAAAGATCTTTGTGAACATCTTTACCTTGCTTGTCATCTGTGATTTATACACAGATGTGACGAGTTAAAGAATAATTGAGATGTCATAACGGAATTTAGAATTGTGTAGTGATTCGTCAGTAAACAGTATTATATTTTAAAATGAGTTGTGTAGTGATCCGTCAGTAAACAGTATTACATGTTAAGAATGGGTTGTAACGTTCTACCAGGCTATATTTACCGGACAAGAAGACGGAAAGCCATATGGCTGTGTTTTATTTGTTCTGTTATTTTGTTGTTTATTAACTTAATTCCTAGAGAAGCAACTCATCAAGACGACGACTATGGAGTTGATCCAAATTACATCGCCAGGTTTAAAGAAAATTTGGAAAAGCAATCAGGACAAAAATGTGTGCATCCTCAATTGGATCCGTTTCATCCCTCCGTTGTTAACTTCTTTCATGATTACCCGAAGGTGACTTGTAACACAGAAGACGACTGGGTTTATGTTGTGAACGGTACGTTTCATATATCTCGCCGAGCTACTCGAAAGTATGGCAAAATTACGTGTGAATATGCCCCGGTTGTTCGCGGTCCTAATGATTATTCAGCTCGGCACATGGAGCATATTAAACCTATGCCCGATGGCGCGGCAATGGTATCAGACTTTTTCAAAGCAGCGTGTGTGTCTATAAATGCCAAACGCTATTTTAATATTCATTCGGGTATCGCCTATAATGAAACATTGCACAAAAGAGCGGAAAAGGTCAAGTTGCCAAAAACTGCTCTAGGGCTAGATGTTTTAATGTTTGGTTTTGATTCTCTATCTCGAATGACGTGGATCCGAAAATTACCCAAAACAAGAGAGTATTTTCTCAAAACTTTAAAAGGAATAGAATTAGAAGGATATAATATTGTAGGAGATGGAACTCCTCAAGCCTTGCTGCCGATCCTCACGGGAAAAACAGAGGAAGAACTTCCGGAAGCGCGGAGGGGACAGGAGGGCGCAAAGCCTGTGGATGATCATCCGTGGATTTGGAGAGATTTTCAAAAAGCTGGCTACGTTACAGGTTGGGCGGAGGACATGGCTTTTATAGGTACATTTCAGTACCGGATGTTAGGTTTCAAACATCCACCAACCGACCACAGCATGCGGCCATTTTATCTCTCCGCTGAACGAATGTATGGAAGAAATAAACCATTTTGTTTGGGTTCAAAATCGAGACACAAAAACTTCTTTAACTGGCTTAGAGACATATTTTTAATGTACACTAAAAAACGTAAATTTGTGTTCGGATTTCATGCGGAAGCTAGTCACAACGATAATAATAAGGTACAAATTGTGGACGAGGATTCGGTCGAGTTTTTAAAATATTTAGAAGAAAAAAATTATCTGAATAGAACTATTTTAATCCTTATGAGCGATCATGGTGCGCGATTTGCCGATATTCGACAAACGGCTCAGGGTAAGGAGGAAGAAAGGATGCCATATTTCGCCTTCCGATTTCCTCCTTGGTTTGAAACACAGTATCCAGAAATTGTTAAAACATTCAGAACTAATTCTCGTCGTCTAACAACACCTTTCGACGTCCATGAAACATTCCACGATATCTTAAACTATACAGGTTCAAGAATGGGGGATTTATCTCAACGAGGAATAAGTCTATTTCAAGAAATACCAAAAGAAAGAACGTGTTCAGATGCTGGAATCGAACCACACTGGTGCGCATGTCTACAATGGAAAAGTGTGAACCAATCGGACGCAGTGATACAGCAAGCTATTTCTACTGCCGTCGCAACTATTAACGATTACACGGAACCGCATCGTCATAAATGTGCTCTTTTGAAATTATCTCGAGTGACTAGATCTGTGAAATATGCTACCAATTCAAATATTTTGAAATTTAAATCCAGTTCCGATCATGACGGTAGAGTGGCAGATTTGTCTAGCCGGACTAAAGGTGATGAAAATTATTACCAAATAACATTTTTGACGACACCAGGTAACGGCCATTTTGAAATGACCGTGAGACATTCGCTTAATACAAGTGAAATCACCGTTAGTGAAAAAGAGATAAGTCGTATTAACAGATATGGTTCCGACCCAGAATGTATCCAATCCGAATATCCCCACTTAAGGCCTTATTGTTATTGTTTATAACATATGTAGATATAGTATATATTAAATTATGTAATATCCATGATATCATCATCATTATAAACACTAATTACATTTCTTTAACGTTAATAATTATTACCTGGCGCTCAAGTCGTTATGTGAAAAGATAGTCAGTATTTTAAACTCTTGTCATTATTTGAAACTCTAGTCAGTATTTGAAACTATAGTCAGTGTCTGAAACTCTAGTCATTACTTGAAAAACTCGAGTCATTACTTGAAACTCTAGCAATTGTCTGATACTATCGTCATTAATTGAAACTCTAGCGATTGTTTGATACTATAGTCATTAATTGAAACTCTAGCAATTGTTTGATACCATAGTCATTACATGAAACTCCTATTCATTATTCGAAAGTAGTTATTATCTGACAAATTCATTATTAACGCAATAGTAATAATCTAACACAATAGTTTTAATCTAACGCACTAATTACTTATCTGATGTTAGATATAAACATTTGTTTATTGTTCATCTGTCACGCAAGGTAATAAAACCATATTATATTTCTTATTTTTTTGTGTATAGTAATAGGAATGGTATAACTGTAATTTAAGAAAACATGTCAAGCCAGTATAATAAATGCCACAGGGGAAATAGAACATACGGTTTAATGGGAAGAACGTTCAAATTCATAGAAATCTATTTGAAAAAAAAAACCATCTTGATTTGTCAGATACAATGTCTGTAGGGATTATAATAATTATGTCATTTGTATATAAAATATGGTTTTGTCTGTACATGAGCTTTCAAGGATTTAACATTTTAAGTGATCATTATTTGTATAAGGCATATCGAACACAAAATCAGAGGATATATTCCAACAAAGTGTCTGAACTAGAAATTGTAATCTTCTACAATATCAATCTAATTAAAATATAGATCTATATTTCGTTTCGTTTTTTATACTTTCGATTGCCCACACTACATGTGTAGTAAAGACAAGTAAAATCGAAATTTTGAACTATAAAAACGAAACGAAATTGGATCTGTGTTTTAATCAGATTGCTACAATATCAGAATTTATTAAAGAACGAGTCTCACATCTACATGTATGTTGATGGATGCAAATGTCAACGAATCTTGGAAACCTTACACGAGTCTTGTATAACTATCTAAAGTTTGCTCTAATTTTTACAATATTAACTTAACTATCAGTTTTGACTTTGGATATAAGGGTGACCATATTTCCCTGAATACCAAAATTATAGAGATGCGTGATTATACATTCACTCATATAAATCGACAAGGGTGTTTCCTAAATGAGTTACATAAATAACATAATCCCAATAAGCAAATCGAGCGATCAATTAGGAATAGCTTGATATTTTGATTTCAACCTGAGGGCAATTCGGCAATTTCGTCACATTTTGGCATTTTATTTGCGTACTTAATGGGCACCTAGTGAAATTTGGCCTGCTGCTATAAATTTATACTAATATAATATTATGTATTTAGACTCATTATATACATGTACATGCATAGACTAACGGCATAATATGGCCTCTTTATCACAGTTCGACACAAGTTTGGTTTAGTTTATTATGCAGTAACCAACAGTTTTACTGTAGAGTATGTTCAGCACTTGACATTAGAACAGAAGACAATAAAACCTATCGACACTTATTTGAGCTTCTCCACGGAGTCAATTTCATATACCTTTCAAAATGCGCTCACCATAAAGAAAAAACGTTGACTATAACTAATATAAAAAGTAATACAATAAACTAGGGCTACAAAGAAAAGTATGTGTCTGATGATACAGATTTCTCAATCCATATTATGAGATTGATGGGTACAAGAATGGAAATATCACGTCACTTCTAATAGTTGAAAATATAATTATTTCAAATCCATCTTAGCATAACTCCAGTTCGTATAATATGTTAAATAATATGTTATGGTCCTGATGTTACGTCAAAATACAGCAACTTTTAATAGATGTAATATTAGGTCATGCTATTTATGTATTAATCAAATCATCCCAAGTCGTAAAATTATGTTCTCTCGTGTGTAAGATCATTGTTATTTTCATATATAACATATTAACAATGTACTGTTTGATGTATCACATATCATTTATGTATATATTTTTCATTTTTTATTTATAAAATAGAAGACCGATTGTTTTAGACGTTGGCTATTAAATAGGTTTATTTCATGACTTTTGTGTTATTATATTATGAATACTGATAACTCGAAGTTTTACAGAAAAATGTGCTGAACAAATGGGGCAAACAGTGAATACAACCAGCACCTTGCGAAGTGAGTCCTGCGAGCCCACATGGTTCAGCTCATCATCTGATATAGAAAACACCGTCAAAACAAGATCATCTGAAACTTGCTACGGATTCCTGATATTACTGGAGTTGGACGAATTATTTCGTTGCCAATAGTTTCTGGCGAAACAAATGCCTATAACAAACGGGCGAAGGAAACAGGTCAAGAAATATACTAAGGATGTTAACCCTCAGTAAACAGACTACAGTCCACATAGATTTGGCCATCGGAATGGGCGATCGGTATTTTGAGATGAAATTAATTGGGTTTAACGTCACAATTTTCTGCAAAAACCAGGATAATGAAAAAGGGCACATGCCGTGTAATGCGCTATGCGGGACACTGACTATAGACAGTGGCGTTTTTTGCGCTTACTTTTAATCGCATTCCAACTGTCAAAGTTTATTTCTTACATGTACGCCAACTATTAACCCCAATATTTCGTCCAATCCGAATGACTAGGCGTTGTTTCTTGCCTGACCCTCCGTGTTGTGCCCCAAGCATGGAGAACCCCTGTTGGTAAATGCCGAGGAACTTTCTCGGCCGTCACTGCATGGGTAGAACCAAGGATCTGACTGGGCCAACGGGAAAGATAATTTGATAAAACATGGTGACGACGCTGAAAATTATTCGCTAAATCGGTCAATAATTTGTTATATATCTTAAATTTTTTGACATTTGCACAAAGTCGTTTAGACTTCATTACTAAATTTGTACAAATCGATGGACTGTTAAACGTTAATATATAAGATAATATATTAGCTTCAATAGTTTTCTTCTCAGGACGATGGTAAAGTAGCGGTATTCGAGCATACTATAAGGAGAGTCTATTTCCAGGGTGGTTTGGGAGTTAAAAGACTGTTTTACATGTACGCGCGTGCTTTCGCACGTTACGTGGAAATGGTCCCACTGCATTTGTATTAGACCGACCTTTTCTTTTCACCGGCAATTAGGCGCACAAGGAAACCGGCCTTTTTTTCTTTACTGTCATTGAATTGCATTGACAAAGATCAGATATTTACATTCTAATTGACAGAAATTGAAGATTCTGTGCAATTAATGGTCGTAGTCTTATCTATATAGGCTATTATAGTTCCGTAATCGTTACTAGTAAGTATTTAGAATATTGCGTACGCACACACACAAAAAAAAAGAAAATCAACAAAAAAGGGATTTGTTGAGGCTTAGGCTTACCTGTTTTACAAAATATTTTCTATTAAAACCTTGTTTTGTAAAAGATTATTTTGATAATAAAGAAATTGATCTAAGATATGCATTCTAATGTACTCCAAATAAATCTATTCTATACCAGTTTCAGTAAGTCAATGAGCATTCAAATTATTGAAATGTGTTGAAACTGATAAACTCTGAAATAAACCTTTTTAATAAGAAATCAATAATACACCTTATTTTATTTATAAGTTTAATTCCTTATCTGATTTTTCCTTTTCCCTGCTCGAAAATGAAAGCTTTTATGTTTTCTTCTTGCTTTCTTAAGAATATTGACGTTTAAGCTTTCAAAATTAACCCTGCTTTTATATATGACATGGATACTGGATATCATAGATCAATGGAGATTGAAGATTTCCTAAAAAGCAGAACTATGATATCGTAAGATTGGAAAGGGTAAGTCATAGCAAATACTTTAGTTCATTAGAATATGAAATTTCTATTATATTCTCATTATCTTGTCATGAGGATTGCCCATTTTCATAAAAGGAAATAGATCGAGTTTTCATCATCCGATATCATTTTATTCCGCTGGGTTGTTTGCTTATCTCTAAGAATATCATCTAATGCAGTACAGCTATAAGTCCGAGGTAAAGATTCGATGGTTGTTCATTAAATTATTAATTATAACCACTGACAACGGCAGCAATAAGAGATATGAAGAAAAAAATAAGAAAAATAACTTATATTATTACCTTTGAACCCGTCAGTAGGTGTATAATACGAAAATGTACTCGATTCCGCCTGAAGATTTCATTATAGTACGTACGCAATCTCAAGTCACAACAAGTAAATTTATCTATTGATAAACGAGCAGACTATTATCATGGTGGACTTCAATGAAAATAGATATTGCGGTCTTTACCCCAACTCAAGCATAATTGTGGTTTGCAAACCTTTGGAGTTTTGTTGTATGTATACTGATTGTGACACACTATTATCAAATGACGTGTATGTATTATTCAATATTCATAATCAAAAAAAAACCCAACAAAAAACAAAAACCCCTTAAACATGTGTTCACAATACGTATTGTGACTTGAATCTGAAAAGAAAAGTCTGTAAGCAAACCTGATCTAGTCTATAAAAACAGTTCTGCTGTTAAATGTCTTTTGAGTGAAAGCTGCAACGACAGCAAGAAAGCAATTATGCATCCGGGCAGATTGTTCCTTGAGCGGAGATTGATCATGGTGTGTACAGATATACTAATTTATTAAACGTTTGCTACGTTACATTGCATCATGTTACGTTACGATCGCTTCTACTGTTCGAATACGGGGCTGTTGAATAGTGAAACATCAGTAATTAGATATTGGTGCAATATTCTCCGGAAGTTGTCACAAAGTCTAGGCCACAGTCTTGGCCTGGTTTAAAAAATCTAAGGTAAACATTCTACTTCTAAAATCATCCCAATGAAACGGAAGTTCACGTATTGACTTTAGTAGTTTTAGTATTTTTGGAATAAACAAGATATAGAAAACGATATGAATAAAATCTCTTTCAAACTAATCACGTGGAATTGTCTTGTAATTGGATTGTTTGTAATGTAAAGCACCGAACTAATCTGACTGGGTGGAGACACTAGAGTCCCCGTCTTCATTACCCCAGCCGGAACAGAACAGTAAGACGTTAAACCTCATTTCATTTCATTTCATTTCGATACTGGAGTCATGTCTCGGGTGATTCAGCATTGCATTAACACAACACAAACTTGTGATTTAAACCACCATGTATACAATACACGATTTTAAGTCTAAAGTTGCAGGAATTGGAAGTGGGTGCTATCTGGAGTCTTTTGTATTGCTAGAGGAAATTCTATACACGACAAAGATTCAATCCGTATGAAGTTGTTGAAATTGATTAATTTCAAGGCGACCGAACTCAACGCGCTTTACTTGTGATTAAACTGCCACAAGGGAAGAAATCGCAAATCGTTGCACATACAGCTAGTGTCAAATTATTCTGGCTGGAAGAATTCAAGACAGAATTGTTTCTAATTTGCAAAGGAGTTGTATTCCCAACAGATGTCGCTCAACATGAAGTCTTCTGTTAGAAATTAACTTTCTAAATTATTTCTTAATATGTAGGCGTTCTTTCATCTCATTTTGTTCTGATGTCCATCTTGCCTGATACAAAAAGGATGTCCCAGCAGATTTAAGCTTGAGCGAACAATATTTTCCACTGAGCTAAGCTTTAACTGATACTTGACAAAAGAATGTTACTTGTGTATTATATAGTGTGAAAAAAGTCATCAGTTGCCAAGAAGTGTCAAAGCGACCCTATCTTCGCCATAATATTATCCGATGGCATAAACGATCTACGCAATTTTATTTAGGTAAAAATAAAGCATTGGATTGGGTTGATATGATATTGTACTTGTTTCGAAAGATAACATTCATTGGTTTACTGTGTCGACTGTAGAACACACACGTTATATCAACAATTCTTTATCTCATCCGAACGTTGACATAGTTTAACCTAGATAGTGCAATAAATAACTGCATAAAAACAGGGAAATCGTTTAAATAAGGGAGCACACCTACTCCTTGAGGACTACTCTTTTTAAAAGAAGTCTATTAGCTACCCGAATTCTAAGATGGCGCCATTTTCAAGGTCGACTTTCAGGCAACGAAATATCATTTTTTGCGATAAAGTCACACCAAAGTGTTATATTTTATTCATCCTTAACATATATTTTAAGTTTCTTCTAAATCGGACATAAATTAATTGGGGCTCTAATGGCTCCACAGACTTTGTACATAATTCACATTTTGTCTAAAAGGCAGGGGACATAACCCAAGACATTGCGGTCTGGTGTAGACCAAAATCGGATAAAAATTGTGAGATCTCCGTACATATTTTACAATTACATGTATACGTAAACGGCAGGGAGCCATAACCCAAGAAGTTGCTGTCCGATACACACCAAAATCGAACCTATCCGAGATATGTGGGACATAAACATACTGGCTATTAAGTTGGATAAAAATTGTGACCTCTAGATTGTCCCCAAACAAATGTGAACGGACGGATGGAGGGACGGACATGGGCGACAAGATAATACGTCCACAGGAAAATGGGGCTGTATAAAAGTGATCTTAATCGGTCCAGTGGGCAAATTTCTGTGACTGAAGAGCCGCAAATGACATCCATCTTGAGGAAATGGCGACCATTTTAGGTAACGTAATTTACTTAAAGACACATTATGCGAGATTAGATAAAGAGCTGGTAGTTCTCACTATAATAGTTAAAAACTAGATAATGTAAAGGGAATTTGATCCTCACTGAACCGAGAAATTAACGATTAAATTTTCGGCTTAGCCTCGATCATCATCCAATAAACATCGCGATGACATCGAGAGTTGATTATGGTCTTGATAAGTTAATTAATGTCTAATTAATAATTTAGTTGATTATGGTCTGGATAAGTTAATTAATGTCTAATTAATAATTTAGATAACCTTTCAGGCCTAAAGAAAGATCTGCAATAGGCCGATTTAGCTCTTGCATAATGTATGTTTAATAAATATTAGTGCTTGTATCCAGATTTTTACCACTTAGCTGTCCCACTCAGACTCAAAGTGGAATCTTAATAGTTTAAACGGAGTCGGTTGTCCAATAATGAGTTTTATTGTTCTGAACAACACACCAACGGACCATCAATGGCCACCAAAATAATAAATATATAGCAACATCTACACTACGCTCCATATAGCTATGTTAAAGCTTAATAAATTTTTTTTTAAAAATCTAAATGAAAGCAAACTGTCTGTGGATGCAGGGAGTTGATTAACATTAATCTAAGTCATATCAATCGAATTATTAACTTCCTCACATAGTTACTTTGGTCGTAGTGTAATGGCTCTTTGTAGAAATCAAATCTTCCGTTTTTGTTTCCTTTTAGAGTTGTGAAGTTTTTTTTACGCACAGTGCGATTTAACTGTCTATCCCTAAGACAACGCGTGCATCATTTTGAAGAAAAGTATACATTATAGTTATGCCCCGTATAAGAGTAATTTATTTGTCTGGGTTCAGTATAAATGGACAATGAAGTACATCTTATAGGAAATGATTTTATAGACAGAATGTTGTCCGGGTTTCATCCTGATTTATTATAAACACTAAGAACATCCAGAAAACTACTGCTCGAATAATATGTTTTATTGTTCTTAACAACACACAGCTGGGTAGTTTCGACTAACAAAATTTAATGTGGCTGATGATGCTGTGAACTGAGAAGGCCCGCGAGAGATAAATGGGATTTAACAACGATTGAACACTAACTGGGTTATTGTGGTCTAACATGGTACACACATGGTGGTAGCTACTGGGGGACCCAGGGAACATCACGAGGTTAGACACGCCACCCCACTCCACGGGAGCAGCCATAGACCACGCCCCCTAATAGAAAAATCAAATGAAATGGGGTGTAACGTTCTACTTTTCTGCACCGACCGGTATAATTAAGACGGGCGCCCTATTAGAGCCCTGAATCAAAGGTAGAAATAAGGAATATCCGTTTAAAAGGGTGCATTTGGAAATAGATTTATTAATCCCGTTGGTTTGTGGGCGATGAATTGTTTACTAGTAGCACACATATAACTGACGAAAATTTACAGCAGACCAATGATTATTTGAAAGGTGATTAAAAATAGCTGACAAACTTTTGTTGGTGTGTGAATGATATTTGTAAGTCTTGGGTCCTGTCTCCAGTAGCCCATTTGGAACATCAAAGTAAGACGTTAAACTCCCGTTCCATTTTATTTCAGTTTGGGTTTGTGCTCGTACATGTATTCGGATTGTCAATTCACTTAAAAAAGGAAACATATAATTTAGCACCAGGTCATGATAAAGGATGTCGGATACATTTGAATGCCATATTAACAGAGAACATTTCCAAAGTTGAAATACATCACATTGTAATGGACCGAAGATAGCACTTCCGGGATGTTGAACCTTCAACGTGCGAATCAAATCAGGTATTGAACCAGTCTCTATATAAACGGATAGCGTTTACAGTGGCATGGTGATACGCCAATCAAATATAATAAGACATTTAGTGATAAGAGTTGAAGCATGTGTTATCTCATCTCATTGGTTAGCATCTAACAATTTATCTGACCCTTCTACTTTACTTGACATGAATAGCCTCTACCAACTGTCAATCATATATAGTAATCTACATATCGATGATAAGTGATAATAATATACATGCTGTAGATTGCACATCATTCGGTCTAATAGTTTATACTGCCAACACACACAAACACACCCCATCGATAGACAAATAATCAATAAATTGTTCCCATGCCAACAGCAGACAATTAGGCATTTTCACGCATTGGTGTTATCATGGCATGCCCTCACTTCCCGACTCGCGTGCTCGGAATAAATCTTTTTGAAAGTCACCATGACAGCTCATAAATTAAGATGTAGATTCTTTTTACAATTTTATATCAGACAATAGTTGCATGATCAAATCTACAGTAATTCTTAAGAACATTCTTGTGCTTAGATTTTAAGTAGACTTCAGTGTAAGCACAAGCACGTTATTGTGTGTTCCAAGACAAAACTTATTTACAACTTTGTTCTTGTCACTCTCAGTACAAGTCCCAAGCAAGGTATACGGCTTGCTTACCAGCCTTAAGCCTGTTTCTGCTTCAAAAAGATGGCTCACCGTAGCGGTATTTGACGGCATTTTCTACGTCTTTTGATACCAAAGAGACAATAATTGAAAGACAGAGAAAATCCTTTAGAAACATATTCTCGAGAAGAATGCTATAGAAAATTTCGCTTCTACCGTGAAACCATTTTATTTATTTACCAGTTAGTAAACAACACAAACACCCGGGCTATTTTAAGATCAGGTACTCTCAATTATTCAGCCTGTTTGCATGTGCTTGCGGGGTTTTTTTTTTAGCTTGTGGCACATTTTATGTCATTATATTTATGACATAATTTGCATACCAAAATTGTTTTTATGACGTTAGAGAGCATCGTAGTTTCAGTTTACTAGTCACAATGTGCTTAGACTCGTACTTGACTTGTGCTTACGTAAGAACGGTTTTGAGAATTTTCTAGAGACGGTATTTTATCAAGTTTCTTATGTAAGAAAAAGTGTAGCATGACTTTGTGCTTACTTTAAGAATTTTCTAGGAACCGGCCCTGGTTCCTCCTTGTAATTTAAGTGGTGTAGCTCAGAGGGCTTGGCAAGTGACAGTGTATAGTCTTTCGGATGGGACGCAAAACGGAGGTGCCGTGTATACATTGGCGTACACGTAAAAGTTCCCTTGACAGTTGAAATTCAATATAAGAGTAGGCCATAGCACCACTGTTAAGGCAAACTTTCCCTCATAGCAGACTGTACGACGTATCTTCGTCTTCATTAACTATAGTCTAACCGGAGCAGATTAGTAGGACGTTAAACCCTATTTCATTTCATTCATTTCCACCACTGTAGTACACAAAGGCCGAATTAGAAATGTCTGGCGAATATGCATATCAACCCTTGGCTTGCAGGTCCTAGTGCTTGCTTGTGCCCGGATAATGTACCATAAATAGCTTGCACTGTGGCATATAGTGTATAAAGTATTTTCTGCATACAATTGACATGACTGTCATTTCAAATCAGTGGGCCTACCAGTAACCGACGGTGACACAGTGGCACAGACATAACGTTATGACAACTAAGGCATAATTAATGATCTCATAATTTTGTCTGAATTAAACCTGGGGTTTAATCCACGATTAAATGAATACAGCTTTAGGTTGACCACAAGAGGTATTATTTTATTATATTGTACCAACAAATTGACAATTTGATTAAAGAAATCGACAGATTCGATCGCGAAATCTAGTCTAGTGAGTAGCATTGGAAGGGAGACGACTCTTGTGATTACCTAGATGGTGTGAGCCCACAAAGTTTATTCCATCAAAATATTTTTACAATCCCCTGCCGGAAATGTTAATTCACCAAAACCTTTCAAACTGCTAATCCTAAACAACAATAACACAGATACTGGTGTCAAGAGGAAAGAGGGGTTCGAAGAAGAAAAGACTAGATGAAGCGTTTCGTTACCCCAGAAAGGAAAGGATAGGAAGGGCATACACTTCGACCAATCGCTTATAGTCCTTTATGTCCTTAAAGCCTGTTTCACTATTTCTTTTATTTTTTTTTTTATCTATTCCTGGATTTTCACTTTTTAATTTAAACCAACAAGAAAGGTGTGATTAATCACAACTACGGGGGTTGGCCTTCATAGATATAAGCGATTCCCACGGGGTTTCGAGATAAAAATAATATTGAAGTGGAATATTGATCCGATAGTTTAAATTTAGTTTTACTTGTCTTTACTACACTAAGATCTGAAAGAGTTATTACCGGCGTTTTGGTTGAAGGGAGGGATAAGCCAATGAAACGGTCTGTTACAGCGACGTCTTGGCGTGCCATGCACGGAACTGTGGGTAAACCACTAGAAACGTCAACGCTGATTGATTAATCAATTTCTAACGTCATACGTCAACAGCCGCTCGTACGACTCTTGACACGAGCTTCGAGTACAACTTGTCAGATATTCATGTAGTGTAGGCCATCAAAATTATAAAAAAACGAAACGAAATATAAATCTGTATTTTAATCAGATTGATGCGTACTTGTCTTTAGCGCATTGTACTTTGCAACTCGGCCGTCGGTCGCTTCTCAAAGATCCAAGATGAACTTTTGAAAATGTTCCAAGGATCATTAATATGTAACACATGCAACGAACCGATGCCTAATTGTCGGGAAATCGGCAACATTTCATTCTAACAAATCCTGCCAATCAGAAGCCAGAGATAAAGTTAAAGTTATCTCTGGGGCCGAGATTGGTGAAGGGCAGAACTCAGGGGTACCCCCAGCCCGCCCGGACTGGCCACTTATTTCGCTCACATCAAAATCAGATGCCAGTTGCGTTGTGTTATATATTTTATATTGTACAACATTACAATTTGAAATACTTTTGTAAACAGTTTTTAGATTACGTGAATTTATTGAACAATCAAATTTTCTGTTTTAGTACACCGGGTTTCGTTTGTTGTGAAGTATGGGGAATTGTAAACCCAGTGGATCTGGCGTGTTTCGGGTTACAATATTTTTTAATCTTTTGTAATTTTTTTATTAACAATCCATTTTTTAAAAAAACCGAAACTAGTTTGAAATTTGAAGTAGAAATAATTAAAACAAATTTAGATTTCATCAGTTTCCTGGGCTCTGGGGTTTTAAAAGTTGTTTCAGTTCTTCTTCACCATTTTTGGTCAACTTTTCGTTATTGTTTGAAATGATCAGTTCCATGTTGTCTACCCTGGGTTTCTTATAAATATCGCCATTAGTTTCCTGCAAAAAAAATAAAAACATTCTTATTTGCGTGCTTATACTGTCCCTACATATTATGACTCATTATATTTGGTGGTGAGTCTCATAAATGTTTCCGTACATTGGAATGCACGTAAAAGATCCCTTGGCAGTTGGAATTCGATATAAGAGTAGGCCGTAGTGCCGCTGTCCGGGCAAAATTTCCCTCATAGCACACTGTATGGCGTATGCCCGTCTTCATTAGCCCAGGTTAGGAGCAGAACAGTAGGACGTTAAACTCCATTTCATTTCATTTTCATTTCTCATAAATGTTTCCGTACAATAATACATTATTAACTAACCAACTGATTGCGACGTATTTTTTTCCGGTTTCGGATGCATCAATCAGAAGAGTATTATTGAGGGTTTCGGAAAAGATCACCAGCTTTGATTTACGTGACTTGATAATCACTACCATCACTTACAGTAAGCATACTTGATTACCGAAGGATTTACACGCGTGGAATTTGGGGAATTTTGTACTTTGTGGGGCTTTAGATAACTGCTCGGGGCTAGGGGGAAATGTTTGCAAGAATTTTCACCTGGAATTAACAACTAAAATACTTCTGGGACTGTTCCTTTAACATTAATACAAGTACCTGTGTTTCAGGAATCATTCGACATTGTAAATATTCACGAGCAGTTTTTGGTAAACATCCACATAGCCATGAATACGCGGGAAAAATATACTTTGGATCCACGTCCTCAACACCTACAAAAATGACAATAATATAATTTTTTAAATATAAAACAGTTATGTATTTGCTAGCCTTTAACGTCATTCGCGACTGTCATTTTTCTTAAACATCCACATAGCCATGAATACGCGGGAAAAATATAAATTGGATCCCATGAATACGAGGGAAAAATATAACTTGGATACACGTCTTCAACACCTACAAAAATATAATTTCATATCCTCTTAAATCTTGTTTATATTACCACCCGGTTTCCTCCCACTGCTAAAGACCCCTACGCGCAAGCGAATTATTGAAATAAAATTAAACCATATGTTAGTCCCGAAATGACCTAGTTTGTGTCGAGTGGACGTTAAACCCCATTTCTCTCTATATATATATTACCACCATTGTATCAATTCGTAAGTAGTGTTGGGAGTATATAGTATGCCGTTTGCACGATACCCTTTGCCATATAAACTAAAGGGTTGACGAGGTTTCAGTATCTATAATACGTACCTGTAATTAAACTGACTATAGAACCAACAAGAAGTACTGTAATAACACCTATGCTACCAAACCACATATACGATATAGAATAAAATCTATCCAAACCTTCACTAAAATTATACATAAATAAACAATTCATACATCATTTGGTATTGTTAGAAATACATTATAAATGGGCAATGTCCATTAAAATATCTAAACGGGACAAAAGATGTTGGAAATTCGCCGAAAAATATAGTATGGGGCCGGGATTGTCATTTTTCCTCTGGGCCCTTATTCACGAAAACTTAAACCAAGTTACAACCGAAATTTTAAGAAATACTGCAACTTCATTGGATATATGCAAATTGATTTTACTGGTCAGCCAATCGAATTGCAGTATTTCTTAAAATTTCGATTTTTATCTTAGTTTAAGTTTTCGTGAATAAGGGCTCAGATTAGTGAAGAATCCTTGTATATGAAGTAACTTAAAAAGGCTACGTAGGGTATAGCGATTACATTGTTTGCCTGTCGATAGCTATCGAGGTTGTTTTATTTTGGAGAATTTAGATATCGGTTTAGAGACACGTAGGTAAACTTCATTTCCAGCAAACTATCAACACAAGCTGTCATTACGAGATTAAGAAATACCGCCATCCTCGATTATGTTTTTGAATCGTCACGTATGTGAACCAAAAAAAAGGGCATTGACAGGGTATTAGGGAGCGTCGTTGGAGGAACCTATGCAAGCGACACATGGGCCATTGACAGAGAGTTAGAAGTGGTTATCCTATGGGCATAACCTAAATGGTGTTAACGAGAATATAGAAAATATGAGATTTACTCTGGTGACAGGATATCTCCATGTATCGTATACAACAATTAATTTATCTTAAACTTACGGTTGTGGATCTAATAAAGTTGTTTCTATTGTTGTTGATGTAAATTCTGTTGTTGTATAATTGATGACAATCGTATTATTATTATTCTCAACCCAGGATGTTAAATTATCAACCGGACAATGATCTGTTGACGCCGGTGGTAACCATGGAGTTTTCTTTAGTGTTTTAGAGAAGCTAGATCCCATACCAAGCCATGTACATAAAGCCAGACTAACGAGAGTTCCTACTAAAGCTCCCTACAGTAATAAAACAAATCAAAAGTTAATTCAAGATTCCGTTTTTGTTGGGGTTTTTTGTTTGATGTTTAGGCAATTTCAACTTGAATTATATGTTACTAGTATGTAGTCTTCTACAAACAGAAAATTGCACTCTACCTTTTTGTTTGCCCATGGAAATAATGAGGACAATAAAAATAGGCCAGATAGAGGACCACCAAATGCTGACAATACTGTCCCTGTTATCTGCAAAAAAGACCATGATCCTAATATAACCATAAATCAGATGTACAGATCTTCCGCGGAGGTATTTTACTTAAAATAATGTTCCATCATTTATATAGAGGATGCTATTACATTGGTGGTAATAATATATGTTACTTGTATTAATGTTCCGTCTATTATAAAGAGAATGGTACTAGATTAATTGTAATATTACTCTGCATATATTTACCTGTATCAGTGTTCCACCTATTTGTGCTATTAACATAGCAACACCACACGCCAAAATACCACTTACAACAACTGTAAACATAGCATAATAAATATAATACAGACACGCTTATAACTTCAAACTGCCAATGACAACGACTGTAATCATATCATGATGAATATAAATACAACCACTACTTCAAGAGAAAGAGAGACAAAGGGGCTTGAACGTCCACTCGACATAAAGTAGGTCATTTGGGTACTAACATATGGTTCAGTTTTATTGCATTAATTCGCTTGTGCGTAGAGGTCTCTTTAGCAGTGGGTGTGGGGGTGGAGGACCCGAAGGGCCCGGAAAAAACCCACGAGCTTCGACATGCTACCCTACTCCATGTCACTTACAAGACCTTACGATGCAACGCGCTCGCGTTAACCATTCGCCCCCCGCCCCCGCCCACTACATCTAAAGTAAAGCTTGTCATATATAAACCAACTAGAATATAACTCAATATTATTTGTTTGTTACATATATTTATATAGTTTGGCCACCATAATAATTTTGTATTATCTATCTTTTGAATTTTTACAGCGTAAAAACCAAAACAAAATGGAATATAGAGAAATAACCATAGTTTAAAACATACACAATATAATACACAAGAAAATAAAATTATTCACTAATATAATATAGACAAAAAATAACGAATATAAACAAATGTTACCATACAAAACATTGGAATATACATATAGCCATAGTTTAAAACATACACAATATAATACACAACAAAATAAAGCTCTTCACTAATACAGACAAACAATAACGAATATAAACAAATTTAAGCATACAAAGCAGAGGAATATACACAAAACCATAATTTAAAATATGAACAAACTACAATTACAATATAATACACAACCCAATAAAGATATTCACCAATATAGACAAACCAACAAACGAAAATAAAGAAATGTAACCATAAAAAAACAAGGGAATATACACAGAACCATAGTTTAAAATATGCACAAAACCATAGTTTAAAATATGCACAAACTAGATTTACAATAATACACAACAAAATAAAGTTATTCAGATATATAGACAAACAAACAAATGAAGATAAACCTTCAGTTAGAATAGAGAAAAATCAAGCACTTTGAAAGTTTTAATTAACCGAGAACTTACCTGAAAGTTTAGCTATAACTGTTCCTTTCATCTCAGATATATCGTTTTTAACAATTTTTTTCACAATGTCTTGAAGGAAAATGGCTGACATACTGCTCAGTCCTGTAGAGAGTGTGCTAAAATACAAACAAGATATGCGGAACATACACATATCGCACAAATTAGCCCGGCAACCAAACCCCACTTAGAGACTTGTCGTGGAAATGCAGTACACCTAACGATTTTTGATGGATTTGCAATATGGGTAGATTCGGAATCAGGATGAAATTGGGGAAATTGAAATATCAAAAGTGGCCGCCATGAGGCATTTTCTGATTATTATGTCATGCTGAATAAAATTGTCGTATGTGTGATATCGACAACTGCCAACAGGGCGGCGTTTGTAACCTCAAAAAACATATATATATATATATCAAAATAGGTCTATAACATCAGTAACGTACCTCAAGGAAGCGCTGAAAAGAGACGCAATAAACAATCCTGGCATTCCTGGAAGGTATCTGAAGATATCCATCACCATATATGGTATGACCTAAGGACAATAAACAATATTATTATATATATAGGATTGTATGGTATATGTGATCATAACATTTACATGTATATAACAAATCCTGGTTATATTGAAGCAATATAAGCTAAAATGCCCATGACACCCCCAACCCACACAACAAAAAATACACCCAAACCCTACCCCCCCCCCCCCCCGCAAATTGAATTATTGAATTGAAAACCTTTGCTGTTGAATTTACCTGTATATAATTAATTTGATTTTTACCTGGTTTGGATTTGTTATTTGATCCGATTCCAAAGGGTCGCATTCTACTGTCTGATAATAAGCATAAGCTACAATTCCTTCATAACAAGCCACGGATATTGTTAGGAAAAATAGAGGAGCCGTCAAGAAAATAACCCTAAAATATTAATAATAACAATTAAGATATAATAATGTATACAAACGTGCAATCGATGATACAATACGACTTACTAATGAAGGTGAAGTAAAATGAAATAAAATGAATTTAATGGGGTTTAACGTCCTACTGCTAATAAAGATAAATCCAAAGCAACCCTAAAACATAACATTGTTCACTTGTGATGTTTTATAATAATTCCTAATTTTTCATGTCATGGTATATATATTTTTCAAGTTGTGCCAAACGATACATAATGTGAAAATTAAAAGAAATATACACAAATAATATAAAATATATACAAAACCCCCCAAAAAGAAAACCTCTAAAACATATTGTTCACTTATGACGTTTGATTATCCATCAGATGCATATTTCTATAATTTGTAACAATATATATTGTTAGGTGTGTCAAACCAAAATTACAAAAGTATACCATATAAAAGAACATAGTAACAGCACAGCATAACTTACTTGTAAGCATCTCTTAAACTTTTAGTAGAGCTTATTCTTTGGCATGTTGGCTGATTGAAACCGAATCCTAATCCTCTTATAAATGATCCAAAAAATAAACTCCAAAACGTATGCCTTATTGTTGGGTCGGTATCAAAGCTGAAAACCCCAGAAATAAAAAAAGTATAAAATTCTAATCGCGAGTCAATACAAAATAGTTAAGTTATATCAGTGTTGCTACAAGGCTACCTCTTACGTCCGCTATAGTTTATTATATGTGTATAAAAACAATGAAATTTCAGCGGATACTTACTTAAAAAGATTAAATCTTCCACCATCCATAGCTTTGTTCCAGACAGCATCAGCTCCACCAGCATCTATGGTGCCCTAGTATAAATATAAAATTATGTTGTAAATGAAATGAAATAGGATTTAACGTCCCACTGTTCTGCTCCGATTGGATTAATAAAGACGGGAAAATTCAGTGTTTGGACACCCGGTGTTATTTTGCTATTGGAACTTCAGTCACTTGTACATGTTTCTTGTGGTCAAGTCCATGGACTGTTATGTCTTGTCGTGTGAACTTGGGTTTAGCCAGGAATTTCTGAAGTATATTCTTACCTTAATTAAAATGGCAGCCATCCCAGAGAACATGACTAAAGATTGGAATACATCAGTCCATATAACAGCTTTTATACCGCCCTGGAATAAAAAAAAATTGTTGCCCCATGTTTTTTCACTTTGAAGGACAATGTAAAATAAAATTTTAAAAACATACATTTTTCAAACATTATCTAATATTTAAAAAAAAAGAATACTCACTATGGATGTGTATATTACAGCTGCTAAAGCTACTGCCGCTATTGAAATCCACTGTGGAAATCCACTAACTGAAACGATTGAAAGGTTAAAATTTCCTAGTGTTAAAAGATGAAAGCTCGGATATCATAGATTCAAAGGGGAAATACTTCAAATTGAATTTTATGAAAAATAACTACATATCTGCCAAATGTAAATAGTGTAGGATTACCTGTTCGTACAATAAATGTAAATAACTTTTCGTAATATATTCCAATGAGTTGGGCATGGGCTTGTTGACTGGGAATATTATAAAATAGTCTCAAACCACTAGTGATTTCCAAGGAAATTAAATGGGGGGGGGGGGTCAACGTCCTACTTTGTGGTCTGCTTGACTGTGAATATTATATAGTTCCGAACCAAAAATCCAACTACAAACTTGGGAGATAAAACGACCGTTGTATCTCTAGTAATTTTTGGGGGCATGTAGTATGTGTTGCGTGAATTTAAATTGGAACATGAACCCTCCCTCAATAGCGTATCGATGTAAAAGCTTGATTTTTTGATGTTTACAACAATTAGTACCTGCTTCTAGAGCTATTCCTGGTCCAAACAAAACAATACCCATATACCATAACTAAAACACAAATAATATCAAATGTATTATCTTTAAAAATGCGACAAGATACAATATATTATGATAAAGGAATGGATTTAGTTCATTTGTATGGCGGTATGTGTCAGGACCGGTGGCTGAAGGGGGGGGGGGGGAGGTATCACCACCCGAGAGTAGAATTTACGAGACATAGTCTTTCCAGAGCAGTTGTTTTTGTGTAGCTGTCGATTCTGGTGGTGATCGGGCGTTTGAGGGAGCTTTTCCGAGATACGGGGCGAGTGGGGGCTTAAATTAGTGGCAATGTTGAAAGAAAAATGACATACAGCTCTACTTTTTTCAAAATACTTTAATAATAAATGACTTAAGGGTGTTTATTTGCATTTCTTTTAAAGGATGAGGTAATCGTTAACCTGTCACATCTAGTTGTGCCGGTAGATCTTTGGTAAAACTATCTCTGGGTACGAAAGTTCAAAGATTTTTATTCTCTACCGTCTTTCAAAGCGTTTTCCTAGAAACTGATAGTATTGAATCCTTTCGTATTAAGAGTTCATTTAAAGGAGGGGGGGGGGGCAGATGGTATTTTTTAATAAATAAATTACATCTAGCCTTAATGTTAGGTGATGATTGGTTTATTACGAAAATGTTGAATGAATCCCTTCATACGAAAGGATTCAAAACAACTAGCCCCTAAAATTAGTAAAATACAAACAGTTGGAGAAGGAAATTAATCTTTTAGTAATGATCATCATTGATATCTTGTTGTTGTCCAAGGGAACTTAAATGCTGTCCAGTACAGGGATCAGATTTTGCAACCTGTTCTTCTTCCGCTTATGCAGAGACATGGGCCTGGACTAAAGTTTCAACAAGACAATGCTCGACCCCATACAGCAATTGCTACCCAGAATTTTATAAGAAATGCCGGTGTCCAAGTCCTGGATTGTCCGTCGCTTAGCCCCGACCTTAATCCTATTGAACACATCTGGGACGAACTGGGTCGACGTTTTCGTCAGCAAGTGAATCCACCAGTGTTTACTAATGTTCTGAGACCCATGAGAAGACGTTGTGTGGCAGTACGAGACGCTAGAGGAGGCCACAACCGTTACTAAACACTTTATTCCGATTGTTCTCCAAGTCTGTGAATTTCATTTTGGTGGGGGGGGGGGTACTGTGACATCACGAACGTTATCAATGTCAAGGACTTTCGGCGAGACGTATTCTTGCTTTCTGTTGATGTCAAGGTCGTCTGTGCACAACATAACACTAAAATAGTTGCCTTAAAACAAATATTAAAAATCTAGTCCCAAAAATCCCGAGTGTCAAGTTTTTAATTTGGCTGAGTATATGATGACCCTGATGTAAACAAACAGGTAACATCAAAAAGTTTGGTCTTGAAGTATAACTTCCGGTTTTATTAAGAGTTCAAAATGATAGGTTTTCCCACTTTTTTACCATACTCAATAATTCACAGTGTAACTTAATTGTTGACGTGACAAGGCGTGACCTGACGTGAAACACGTCAGTAAGCCTTCGGAGTTCTAGTTTATTATTATTATTATTATTTATTACAACAGAACAGAAAACAATGTGCTAGATTATAAAATCTTAGTTCAAAATCAAGGTAATTCTTCTAAACATGAAGCATTTTTATATGAGACTGACTGAACTGGGGGCTATAGCACTTAAGAATAACTATTTTTTTATTCAACCTCTCGCCTATATTGACTAGTTCAAGGTTGTTATTTATTAATGAATATATGTTGTGTTGATTATAATAAAAGCGGTAAGGTTGTGGTGAAATACTGTTGTCAAAAACACTTTGACGTTGTAGATCGATTCCGAGTTGGTGACACTGTGAACAATCGCGTGGTAAAGACTGGGTTAGGGAAGGGACGCAGTCAGCGTTACGTTATTGACATGTCCAGTAAAGTCTTTGCAAACCCATACTATTTGTTTTCTGTTATGATCAAACGAACCCATTTTGTTTAAAAGAATAAAATGTGTAGTTTAGTGCAACACATTAATTCATGACGCTAAAATCTGTTCAATTCTCAAAACACGGGTTAAAGTTACAACACGATGTCTTGTCACCATTTCTATTTAGATCTTGATTTTTTTTTATTAAATCCGTGTCGAGAGTTCCGTTTTCATTTTATAAAGACTACTTTAATAGATTAAAACCAATGATGCGTGTGTAGACTTTAATTAGCTAGCGCATTATGATCACTAGCTAATCCGTACTTTAACAAAACATGATTGGTTCATGAAAATATTTTGCTTCATGGAACCATTTATTAAAGGTACACATGTCTGAATTATAGCCTGTCGACTGTCAAACACAGCAATAGATTACCCCTTTATTTGGAGGATGCCATGATTACTTACCGTTGAGAGTAATCCTAGTATAGTACCTATAAGTCTAACATACCATGATTTATATCGCATCTCTAGATACTGAAATAAAGATTGGTTAATATTATCATCGGTATAGAACATTACTGAATCAAATTTATTCATTTAAATTTTATTTTATTCCAAAATGGGTTCCTTCAAGCTTATCTTTCGTTTGCTACCAATTTTATGCCTACGTTCAGAGGTAAATGACCAATTAAAGTGCGTGCAATGATATATACTCTTAAAAAAAGTAGGGGATATTCAGAAACAATACAAAACTGCGAAAATACACTGCTGTTTTTATTAGAGGTAACCGGTGTATGTTAATAACAGGCCAATTACCTACACATTAACATAAACAGTTCATATGGGCGGCTTATCTGACGGCCCCATTTCACTCGCAAAGAGATACACCGTCAAAAGTGAAAATGGACGTTTTTGATTTTTGTCTTAATAATGAGTAATTCTTCCACCAATCCTCAGACATTCAGCAATTCGTCGTGGCATGTTCCTAATCAACTGTCGAATCACGATTTGGGGCAATCTCACCCACTCCACTTGCAGTGTTGTCGGTTGACGTTGACGTCGACGATCACGTCTCTCGATCAAATTAAACGTAACACACTTAATCAAAGATACGCTAAACAGTAAATCGTATGCAAGAACCGATAGGACAGCAAACATGGATAGAAAAACCAGCACGCGGCAATTTTCATCAACCCTTCCTTGAAGTGTCAAATGACAATGAACCCCTCCCACGTGTATGGCGCTATTGCGTGTCGCATGTGCAGCTCAGTGGTTCTGTTGGAGCGATAAGTTCTCCATCTGTGAACATACTCTCAAAGCATGTCAAATGTCCATGACTATCTATCATATCGCAACCTGCACAGGTATTTGCATTTCAATATTCCCTACATTTTTTGAAGAGTATATATCATACGATTGTTCGAGGGGAACGAATTGGATATTGTTGAACTGAATTTAAATAAACCACACTATTGTTTCAGAGATAACGATAAGTTTCAGGTAAAGAGTTGTCAACAGCTGTTACATCTAAATATAAAATGATAATGATATTTCGATTTAAAGGTTTTTGTGGTTAAATAGAGTATTATATTTCCTATAGCATAAATATACAATAATATTATAGGTATTATATTTTGAACCAGTTTAACCTATAGTTATGTGCGAAGAATAACTATGGGCTGAACATAAACGATTCTGTGATTTTGTACTGATTTCTATACAAAATTTGGTGAAATTGTGATATTGTTTATTTTATCTATCCTTTTAATGGAGAATAGCCCACGTGGCAACACTCAAGAGCGCGTACGTGCATGAGGTTCAAGATATAAATCTTTGCGATACACAAACTGGAAGTAAACATTCACAAAAATCTGTCAGAAAATGTAAATTCAAAAATGTTCTTCAATGTTAGTCTTTAACCATATTGAAATGAAATGAAATGAAATGGGGTTAAACATCCTACTGTTCTGCTCCCCTAAACATGGGCTAATGAAGACGGACATACGCCATACAGTGTGCTATGAGGGAAATTTTGCCCGGGCAGCGGCACCACGGCCTACTCTTATATCGAATTCCAGCTGCCAAGGGATCTTTTACGTGCACGCCAATGTAAGCACGGGACCTTGTTTTTTTCGTCCCATCCGAACAGCTGTCCTGAAAAGGGCTTTATTATGCGGGGGTTATAAGTACGAGACATTGTTGTGACTATAAACAAAATATTACTATTTTTTGATATTATTTCAAGGTTTTATAATTTATGTCATTAAACAAATTACCTCGAATATACTGGTTATCTTCAATGGATGGATTAAAGGAACAACAACAAAGATGGAAACGATTTTAGACAGAAGGTACCCCCATGTACATATCCACCACTGTATTCCATATACGTAAGATTCGGCTGGAACCCCTAACATCATTATAGACGATTCGAACGATACCAATAATGATATCGCCACCGGTAAAAATGTCATTTTACGTTCCCCGACTAAATATTCAGACGTGGTTCTCTGTCGGCCTCCAGACAAAGCATAATAGATTCCAATTCCTATAGAAATAGCCATTGTGATGCTGAATATTATGTAATCGGCCACATGGAAGTGATGGAGTGCGTTCACCATTTTGTTGATCTGTCAGCCAAATTTCTACATTAATAAACACAGAAGCATTAATGAATTGATCTAATGGACAAAAGCAATGGCACTGTTTTGACTTCAGAGCCTATTTTAAGAAGATAAAATAAGGGACCCCCCGTATGGAAAAAGTATTGTCTTATTTATCTGCAATAAGTACAATAACTCAGCTGTAAAACTTATACGACTCATTTTCTGCCCATTTTATTAATTTTTACCCTTACCCTTTGTTTCTTAGTATAAAGACTTTGTATTAAACACATTAAAGAGACGTGAGAGAGAGAGAGAGAGAGAGAGAGAGAGAGAGAAATGGGGTTTAACGTCCACTCGACACAAACTAGGTCATTTCGGGACTAACATATGGTTTTAATTTTATTTACATAATTCGCTTGCGCGTAGGGGTCTTTAGCAGTGGGAGGAAACCGGAGGACCCGGAGAAAACCCACGAGGTTCGGACAGGCGACCCTACTCCTTGCCACGTACAACCGGGGATTCGAAACCACGCCAGTCTACTCAATGACAGACTTTATGATACAGTGCGCGCACGCTAACCATTAAGCCATCCAACCCCCTAAAGAGGCGTTAGGTAAGATTAAAAAAGAGCTGACAGTTCTCGCTATAATAGTTAAAAAATAGATAATGAAAATAGAATTGCTTCACTCTGAACCAAGATATTGGCGATTCAATTTTAGACTAGCCTCGATCGTCATTTCTAACGTTGGTACGATAATAAAAAAAAGTCTCGATTATCCGCTTTTACGTTAAATTATCCATCACAAAATGTATTCAAATCCATGATAGCGAAGGCCTAAAGAAAGACCCCCAATAGGCAGATTTAGCTCTTGCATGATGCCTGTATAACTTACCCCTAAAGGAAAAAATTCTTTTTACCACAGTGCCTGCCACTATCTACACAAGTGATAATCTTAACAGAGAGTAAACAATATTTAACCATAATTATAATAATAATAATGAGGTATATAAATTGGCCATCATGTCTCACTTCGTGTTTATACTTCAAACAACTAATAGTTTACTGATATTGCTTCATACTGTGTATATACCTGAAATGTGTTCATCATTCTACCGTCCAAGTTATGCCTTTCAATTTTAAGTGACCCCAAAACAAATTGTCCATTCATTTGTTACTATATTTTCTAATTAATATATACTCTTCAAAAAAAGTAGGGGATATTGAAATGCAAATACCTATGCAGGTTGTGATATGATAAATAGTCATGGACACTTGACATGCTTTGAGGGTATGTTCACAGATGAAGAACTTATCGCCCCAACAGAACCACTGAGCTGCTCATGCGACACGCAATAGCCCCATACACGTGGGAGGGGTTCATTGTCAAATTTGACACTTCAAGGAAGGGTTGATGAAAACTGCAGCGTGCTGGTGTATCTATCCATGTTAGCATTCCTATCGGTTCTTGCATAAGGTTTACTGTTTAGCATATCTTTGCTTTAGTGTGTTACGTTTAATTTGATCGGGAGACGTGTTCGTCGACGTCAACGTCAACCGACAACACTGGAAAAATTGGCCGTGTCACTGTAAGAGGAGTGGGTCACATTCCCCCAAATCGTGATTGGACGGTTGATTAGGAGCATACCACGACGAATTGCTGAATGTCTGAGAATTGGTGGAGCAATAACTCATTATTAAGACAAAAATAAAAAACGTCCATTTTCTCTTTTGACGGTATATCTCTTTGCGAGTGAAATGGTTCCGTCAGATAAGCCGCCCATATGAACTGTTTATGTTCATGTGTAGGCAATTGGCCTGTTATTAACATACATTGGTTACCTCTAATACAGCAGTGCATTTCCGCAGTTTTGTATTGTTTCTGAATACCCCCTACGTTTTTTGAAGAGTATATATATGAACGGTGTAAATAATATATTAGGAATCGTGCATGTAGATTTTACGACATAGAAGAGAAATTAATCACGTATGAGAAATGGTGAATGTTTCAGCTTCACACGCATATGTGCATAAATGAAACCCAATGGTAAACAAATCATGAAAAGAAATCAGATAAATCTTCCTCCCTCTATTCAATAACCTAGTTTCAACCTCTTTTCTGGTCATGAATGTTAATCAGTGCGTCAGCCCGAAATCAACAGAAGTAAAAAGAAAATGACAAAAATTGTATCAAATGACTCATGTTTCTATTTAAAGGACAATATTGGTGTCAGTTATTATCACATATGTGATAGAACTGATTAAAAATGTTCCAAATATAATTTTAACACAGAGATCCTTGCTACGATGGATGCGTTTTAAAGATTTCAAGAAAGGGCAGTGACAAACGCAAAAGGAAAACAAGAGTTATCCTTCTCTTTAACTGACTGATGTGACGAGTGATAACAGATACACGGGCAAATTTCTGCTCACTAATAATTCCTTCGAAGACCAAAAGTTGTTATGTGAGGCTGTGAGAGAAATCTGATAATTCAAAAAAGTAATCGAATGTCACTAGATGAGGAAAAACGAGCAAAATAGAAATAGTCAGTACATCCTCCTGGTTTTTATTCATTCTATACTTTTTCAATTTCTCTCATTTCCACTTATCTAGTGACGGTCAATTTTGTTTTTGAATTGTCAGATATCCTCCCACAGTCTCATATATAGGGTGACCCGTGCACCGTACATAAAGTTGGTCTCGGCACGGCGAATGTACACGCTTCTGTGTCTTATCTTGAAGTGATTTCTCGCATACACTACCCACTCAGCAATAGAGTCTATGATACTATAAATAGCCATCGCACGTGCAATTCTCTACACTTCTATCAACTATTACAGCCGTAAAAAAATCTATTGTCGACGATTCTGAATAGCGGTAATATTTAGCTTATTGGTTATTACAGCAGCTTTAGAAATTACGTTCGTTTATTTTTTAAATTGGTTTATCATTAACTGTACCATTAGGAGCTGCATCTATTGGATTAGTACAAATAATATCTCTGAAATACTTGCGTTGGGCAAGAACATGATACTAGCAGCAGTTTCATTTTACTTTTACAAGGTTCTTAAAACAATTGTTGAGTTGCCTAATGTGCGTGTTTCTAAATTCAATTTATTGTTCCAGCTGTCTGTCATGTTTCGTAAAAAAAGTAGTCCTGATTATCCCGGCCTATTAATCAAACGTACAAGGATCGGCAGACTGGTTAAGCCTCTATCTTAGCAATGATCTATGTGTTAAAATTATATTTGGAACGTGTTTAACCAGTTCTATCACATACGTGATAATGACTGGCACCAATATTGTCCTTTAACTAGGTTATTTGCCACACGAATAATGTATCCCAAACAGGCTACCTGTCTACAGTTAACTCCGCTTCTCGAAGTATTAAGTAGACGGATCGCTGTGCCAGGCATGTCTAACGGTGATGATCTGGTCAACAGGAAGTACCCCTGATAAGTACTATTGATCGTAGGTATTTCAACCATAGAGTGTTTCGACAATAGCATCACAGTGTTGAGTTGATTAATCTTTTTTGCAAATGGCCACTGAGCTATACGATGTGCTTAAACACCTTTAAAGTAACACTATGTCTATGTTATACGGGGGATCACGTGGCTAAGTGGGTAAGACGCTGGCTCGCTAGCCTGGAGGTCGGGTGTTCGATCCATGCATTGGCCGAGAAAGTTCATCCAGATTTTCCGGCGTGGTTTCCCCTTGTCAGTGATGCAGGACGGAGGGCCTGACAAGGACAGCTGTCTAGTCGTTCGGATGGGACGAAAAACCGAGGCCCCGTGTACATATTGGCGTGCACGTAAAAGATTCCTTGGCAGTTGGAATTCGATATAAGAGTAGGCCCAGACAAAATTTCCCGAATAGAACACTGTATGGCGTATGCCCGTCTTCATTAGCCCAGCTTAGGAGCAGAACAGTAGGACGTTAAACCCCATTTCATTTCATTTTATTTCTATGTTATACGCCATTCAGTTCATCCAAGTAAGCTAAACAGTTAATACAATTTTATTTAGTTATCGTTAAACATTTGAAGGTAAAAGAATTAAGACAGAATTAGATTCAACTCTTCGAATTCAAAAGTTGTGCCAGTTCTTCTTCTCCATTTTTGGTCAACTTTTCATCATTGTAGGAAATGATCAGTTCCATGTTATCTACCCTGGGTTTCTTATGTATGTCGCCATTAGTTTCCTGCGAAAAGAATAAAAACTAGTGCCACATATATTGCTTCTATTCGAAAATCTTATATTAGATCAGACAATATGACCCCTTAATAATGGTTCATTTGCGTCAATATCACACACACAGCTTGATCTTTTCAGTCGGTTCCTTTAATTATAAATTAAAAAGTTATGGATGTTATGGATTATAGAACTATGATCCTATATTTTGACTTCATAAGCACCAATACATGGCGAACAACAATGGCGTATCTTTTTCGCTTCTAAAATTAGTGCAATCCTGGCGAGAATATTCTCTGAAAAAAAACATTGTGAACTTGTAAGAATATATTAAGAAATTTTTTTAATAGTAGGCCTACCAATTTTTCGGGAACCATTCGACACTGCAAATATTCTTGTGCAGATTTTGGTAAACATCCACATAGCTGAGAATACAAAGGAACAATAAATTTTGGATCCACGTCTTCAACGCCTATAAGAGATAACATATTACACATATTTCAAAATGACAAACATGATTACAAACAAGTGTTTCCCCCCCCCCCCCAATCCACACACCTCCCGAATCTGGCAATTTTTGAAAAATACATGGTCTCTAGCATCAGTTTGGCGTATATCTGCGGAGACTCGACAAGGTCACTTTCAAAACACTGGCAAACCAGACTGTGCGGGAGCCTATGGTCCATACCAATTAGTCATGCAGCTGAAAAAAATAAACTCGAAATGTAAGTATGATTCGGCGAAAATTAGAAATTGTTTGAAATGTAATACCACCTGAAGATTATAATCTCTAGCGTATATCCAGAAACAATAAATTCCGTTGAATCCAGAAGAATTTGAAATAAACGAAATAAAAAATAATTTTTTCACAGATAGCAGCGATGTGAAAAAAGAAAGCGAATATGCCAGACTGGAGACAAGGCAAATTCTAACAAGCTCGAGGTTTATGGGAGATTGGGAGAGATTGGCCACACGCTTGACGCGCCGTATAGCGACAAAACAACGAATTATAACTCAGATTCAAATTTTCAAAAAAAATATGAATTTGGTACAATGATGAGTCTCTCTTCAGTGATACCTTAAGTGCGCCTTTTTGCCCACAAACTTTCTGATTCTGAGAGCACGTCTTTTTTATTTCACAGAGCACACACATGCTCCAAGACACGTTAATTTAGGCTCTTTCAGTTCGTAGAAATATATCTAATTCATCTCCAATAAATATCTTTAACCAACTAACCTTAGATAGTTTGTAGGCACCAAAGGTAGTGGGTACGAATAACCTATGGACAACAGACATGTACTGGAAACTCTGTAGCCAAATGTTATAAATCCAGTCATGTAGTTTCGGATTGTAAGTAGTAAAAGATGTCGTACATGGGGCAAGGTATGCTTAGTTGTTTGAGAACACCAGGTCTCACTTATCTGAGATGCACAGACAGCTAAATGTTGTATACATGGGTGTTGAAATGACAATGTCACTGTTACTCAAACGTTAATATAATATAATACGCCATTATAGCTATAATACGTACCTGTAAGTAAACTGACTATAGAACCAACAATAAGTACTGTAACAACACCTATACCACCAAACCACATATACGATATAGAATAAAATCTATCTAAACCTTCACTAAAATTATACATATTATAAACAATTCACAAATATATTTTATCTTGGCTATTACATTATGATTATTATACTGGTTCCGTGAACAATGGAAACAACTCAGAACACACAACAATATAACCGTACAGGCGCTGTTAGCTCCGAACATGCAGTAAAGTTTGCTGGATGAGGGCGAAGGGGGGTCGCCGGTCGCCCTTGGGCCCGGGTGCTAAGGGCAACAAATTTCCCCTAGACTCTGCCATTACAAACGTGAATTCATAATTATATTCAGATTTATATTTCTGCTCAGCTATAAATGGCAGCCTTAATATTATTGCAGTTTGCTTTTTGTGGTAATAGAGTACTGAACAAACAGTGATAGTAGTCTCTATCATTCAGATAAATATTCCACGAAAAGGTCATTGGCTAGATTATCCTGTCTTTTACATTATCATGAACAAAGTCCAAGGGAGGTAACTAGCCCTAAAACAAGATGTCGACGTCCATGAAATTAATTTAAGAATTACCATTTCAGAAAATCCATTTTCATGCCAGTTCAATATCATCACTCTTAATATTTTTATTGTAAAATGTATCTCTTTATGGACCATATCTATGTTGTTGTTTTTTAAATTAATCCTAATTCGACGCCACAATTCATGTTTGTTGATAATAATGCATAGATTTACGGGATAATCAACCACATAAAAAAAACTCTGGGTCACGCATGGGCAATGGAACTTTTTGTCAAATGTACGCTGAAGACTAGGAGGTTATGGGTGACCGAGACTACAGTGATAGTAAATGGGGTTGGGAACCTCTGATTTAAGTTGAAAGAGATTACTACAAGGGCGGTCACTGCCACCGGCAATCATATAGTCATATATATAATCGACGTAATCAAATATCCGACGTCTCATTCCCGTTCACGCACGCACATTCAGCTAGTCACTCTCTCCAAAAATTAAAGTTTAAAACTAAAATTTCATGATTAAAGCTAGTCTAATCATAAACTAACGGTTGTGGATCTAATAAAGTTGTTTCTATTGTTGTTGATGTAAATTCTGTTGTTGTATAATTGATAACAATCGTGTTATTACTATTCTCAACCCAGGATGTTAAATTATCAACCGGACAATGATCTGTTGACGCCGGTGGTAACCATGGAGTTTTCTTCAGTGTCTTAGAGAAGCTAGATCCCATACCAAGCCATGTACATAAAGCCAGACTAATGAGAGTTCCTACTAAAGCTCCCTGTAATGAAAAGAAAAATACTCTCAATAGAGCATCACACTGGGCTTTGTTACCAGAATTCAAATCAAACAAAGAATTAAAATCGAAGCAAATTATATGTATTTATCTAATCGGATCAGCTAACGTAACGTCGAAAAGTACAGACACTCTATTTTGTATTATTTATTTTATTTACTTTTTAAAAAATATAGCGATCTACCTTTTTGTTTGCCCACGGAAATAATGATGACAATAAAAAGAGACCAGCTAGAGGTCCGCCAAATGCTGACAACACGGTTCCAGTTATCTGTAAAAATAGGTCATTTGTGAGAAAACCACAAAATTATTTAATTTATATATAAATAAATTAGAAGTGGTATCAGTTGTTCTTGAATCAGTAAGCTTATTTAATGACATTGACCTTTACTTTTAACTAATATAAGAATACTAGTGTGGACTTATATTTGAGAATCTAAAGCTGGCCGTCTAAAATAAAGCCTCGGTGCAATGGCAACCCTTCAGCTGTCACTGGCCAAATAATAACAATGTACTTTTGCAATATGAACTTTTCCAATTGTCGGTGGTGTGGGCGGGTCGCCTGACAAGGAACAATGTCTAGTTTTGCGGATGGTATGGAAAACTGGGGCACGTAAAAAGAACCCTTGGCATTTGGAAATTTAATTCGAGTATGCCGTAGTGCCGCAGTCCGGACAAAATTCCCCCATAGCACACTGCATGGAGTATGTCCGTTTTCATTAGACCAGTCGGAGCAGAAACGCAAGGCGTTAAACCCCATTACAGAGAATGGCACTAAATCTGTGGTAATATTACCCTGAATATTATTTACCTGTATCAATGTTCCACCTATTTGGAGAGAATGATACTAGATGAGCGGTAACATTACCCTGAATATATTTTACCTGTATTAATGTTCCATCTATTTACAGAGAATGGTGATAATATTACCCTGAATGTATTTTAGCTGTATCAATGTTCCAAATATTTAAAGAGAATTATAGTGGATTGGTTGTAATACTACCTTGAATATATTTTACTTGTATAAAGATACTAGATTGGTGAATGTCATCCTGCATATATTTACCTGTATCAGTGTTCCGCCTATTTGTGCTATTAACATAGCAACGCCACACGCCAAAATACCACTGACAACAACTGTAATCACATAATAATACGAAACTCACACATCACTAGTAAACACAGTTTGTACACCAACAAATGTTTACTGCACATTAAGATAAACACCATGTGTCTAAGTAGGCTTAATAGCCCATCGGTGGATAGCGAATGTCCTCGAAATCTTGTTTGCAAGATATTCCTAAATTTTAGAAAGACCATGCTTTTTAAAATATATCTAGATGTCTACACAGTTTCCATTTCCAGGTTCCATATTAGGACATTCCTTGCATAATAGACCAATCCAGGGGCGGATCCAGGAATTTTTGCAAGAGGGGGTTTGCCAGGTTCCTGTTAAGGAAATATGTCATCATCGTCTCTAAATTACATAGGCATACATACAAATTGAGCTTTTTAAAGAGAGAAATCATTTTTTGTAATGATGTAGGAACACATTGTGATTTAATTTCATTGATGCAAGGCATTCAATTTTTTTATGTGGCTGAGCAGGGTGGGTACCCCACCCCCCCCCGCCCCCCCTGGATCCGCCCCTGCAATCAAGTAATTCGTACCTATGAAGTTTGGGTGTTTAAAAGGGGTGTGCGCTGAGACTTATTCAAGCATCCTTCCAACAAAATTGATGTAGCGTTGTTGCTGATGTTTAGACTGATGCTTATATATGTAATAGCATAGCTGCTTGTTACTTGTGCATTACTGGATTACTTACCTGAAAGTTTAGCTATAACTGTTCCTTTCATCTCAGGGATTTCTTCTTTATAAATTTTCTTTACAATGTCTTGGAGAAAAATAGCTGACATACTACTCAGCCCCGTAGAAAGCGTGCTAAAATACAAGAAATTGAAATTTATTTTACAAATTGTGTATGATGGTGGATCAGAGAATGTTACATGTGTTTGTATAATCATGATACGATACAATTTATTATTATCCATTGTAAATGCACACCCATCCTAACAAAGGAAATCATTCTAACAAAAATTGATATATTATATACTCTTCAAAAAATGTAGGGGATATTCAGAAACAATACAAAACTGCGGAAATGCACTGCTGGTTTTATTAGAGGTAACCAGTGTATGTTAATGACAGGCCAATTGCCTACAGCGACTTATCTGACGACCCCATTGGACTCGCAAAGAGATACACTGTCAAAAGTGAAAATGAACGTTTTTAATTTTTGTATTAATAATGAGTAATTGCTCCACCAATCCTCAGACATTCAGCAATTCGTCGTGGCATGCTACCAATCAACCGTCAAATCACGATTTGGGATAATCTCACCCACTCCTCTTGCAGTGCCACGGCCAATTCTGCAGTGCTGTCGTTTGACATTGACCTCGACGAACACGTCTCCCGATCAAATTAAACGTAACCCACTAAAGCAAAGATACGCTAAACAGTAAATCTTATGCAAGAACCGATAGAAAAGCAAACATGGATAGTATCAACCAGCAAGCCAAGCGGCAGTTTTCATCAACCCTTCCTTAAAGTGTCAAATTTGACAATGAACCCCTCCCACGTGTATGGCGCTATTGCGTGTCGCACATGCAGCTCAGTGGTTCTGTTGGGACGATAAGTTCTTCATCTGTGAACATACTCTCAAAGCATGTCAAGTGTCCATGACTATTTATCATATCACAACCTGCATAGGTATTTGCATTTCAGTATCCCCTAATGTTTTTTTGAAGATTATATATGTAGGTAGACCATCTTATGAAGCACTATACAGTTTCGGCAACCAAATCAAATATGTATTGATATGCATCGCTATGCATCGAGGGTTAGATGTGGAAAGTACAGATGCCCGCCCCCCCCCCCCCCCCGGACATTCAACGCGTTATGCATTCTGCTTCCTCTGCTACATATTTTATTAGCCTTGTGATCGTCTAATATTGTCTCTGGGTATATTTGTAATTTTCTACTGGTTAGGACTCCACTTTAAACGTCGTGAATATATTCTCAACTTATTCAGTTTATGGTTACACACAGAAATAACAATATCACAGTTCGTTTCTACATTTTATGTCAAGCACTGGATATGTAGGTTACAAGCATAGACTTAAATAAAGCCAATCTCTACTCTCTCAACCCCACCAATTCGCAGAATGGGTTTACTGACAGAATGCCTACATCATATGGCTTCTACGACTTAACGGGGCACGCTGAAACCAGATGGCGTCTCTTGAACCTCAACGGTCTATCCCTCTTAAGAATCTACATGGTGTCTGACTATCGCCTGTTCCTGGTGTTTTACGTCCACTTCCACCAAGGGTAATATCGTAGACAGTGGTTTCCTAAGTAGGTAAGACACAATGTCTTTGCAGGGAATATTCCTCTCATAAGTGTTCAGACCATAGGATTTATCCTTGACCTTAGACCCCATGTCCTGTTATTCTCACAATATTTCATAAACAATTTAATTTGCGTTTCAAATTATTCAAATAAACTTATACGTTAATATTTGACAATGGAGGAGGCAGATAACATGTATTTATCAAATTATAAATCATGTATCATATTATCACAGATTTGCGTTGTTTCACGTGCTGTTTTGCTTGCCTATGAATCTGTAAACAATAATTAGTTATGGCCATACTATTATTATACATACGTGTTGTTTTACACAAATCTCGTCATCCATGTTATTACACTTATTACCTAAGCTTTAGAAAATGAGCATCACAATTAAATCAGTAATCACAATTAAGATCATATAAGATCGACCCTCGAAACTCATATTATATATAATAATATACCCTAACGCATTATACCTTTAACACGACAGGTTAGTGCAACAAGAACAGACCAACACGAACGCATTAGTTACAGCTTCTGTTTATGGAAACCCTTCGGCGAAATTAAGAAAGCCTTTTAAGTTGCTATTAGCCCATATAGGAAGGAAATTGTACCGTCGTCATCATGTCTTATTTTACGGTTTTATAGATGTCTATAGCTGATTACACGAATACATGTTTTACAATATCAGGAACTAACCTCAATGAAGCGCTAAATAAAGACGCCATAAACAATCCAGGCATTCCTGGAAGGTATTTGAAAATATCCATCACCATATACGGTATAATCTGAAGAAGTTAAAGGATATTGATATTAATAAATACTGCTCGTTAATTATCACATGTAATATTCTCTAATGATTAAAGGAATATAAAACGTGATAGAATAATGATCTAACCCACATTATTGTCACGCATATTCTGGTTTATGTTAGGCTAAAGCGACTGCTTTTTCGAAGGTTATGAATATTGATAATTTTAGTATTTTTCAGTCGAATATCAAGGACAATGTTGATGAAACCCTTTGCTCTTGATCGCATCTCTTTGATATGTTCAATATGGCAAATCTTGAGTAAAACATGATGTTTATCAGATTGATCTTTCACTTGCGCAGCGCACACGAATTGACTCAAAATTGTATCTAAAGTAGTTGTGCCGTGAATCCAAACTTGGCAACACTGTAACGTGAGCTTTCATGGAAAATAGCACTATAACTTTGAAGAAAAATCAACAAAAAGGTGCCCTTGTGTGTACTTTAAACTAGGTAGTGTATTTTAAAACTAGATTTTAATTAATACCTTGAAAAACCTGCAGTGGTTACCCCACCTCATTAATAATTCAGTCGCCTGTATTTAAAATACATTGCAACAAAACTGATTAACAACTCTCACTATTGTGTACAAAGTGACGGTATCAATCGCTCGTATAATCCGAAATGACATCCACAGCGCTCCATTTACCGAGTAACCCAAACCCCGGGCTTGCAAATTGTCACTACAACACTTCAACATAGAGATTATGGATACCTTCGCTGATAATCCTGGATGTGCCCCTATGTAAGAAATGGAAACACAAACCCACAAATGACAGTACCTATCATTCGCACATTCCGCCCATGACAACTTGTACGTACGATGCCCTTTTTAGAGACAACGATGGTCCAACGAAATTTAGAATCCAATGAACGCAAATGTATAAAGGGATACTAAAATGTATCTAACAGAACTGAAGACAATACCAGGATCAAGTTATGATAAAACGCTCGTGTCAAGCGTTTCTGCTCTATTAAAGAAGATTTTTCAGAACATTTTCTTTCTTACCTGGTTTGGATTTGTAATTTGATCGGATTGTAGAGGATCACATTCTACAGACTGATAATAAGCATAAGCTACAATTCCTTCATAACAAGCCAGGGACATTGTAAGAAAAAATAGAGGAGCCGTCAACAACATAACCCTAAATTATTAATATAAAAAATAAGATTAAAAGATCTGTAGAAATTGTTTCATTGTCTATAGATATAGGTGAATATTTGAAAATAAAAACCCATCATCTCGACCACTTTATTATGTTTTCGTTGGCCTTTGGATTCAAATATCGGTGCAAATCATCGTTGTGGTTTCAGCTGTGTCGGCATAAATGTTTGCGACGAAATTCTGTCAAAAATTTGTGTAGTGCGTAATTATACCACAATATACATTGCTGAACTGTTTGAAGAAAATACAAAGTTATGAAAAAGCTCTGATATGAATCTTCAACTTACTTGTAAGCATCTCTTAAACTTTTAGTAGAGCTTATTCTCTGGCATGTTGGCTGATTGAAACCGAAACCTAATCCTCTTGCTAAAGATCCAAAAAATAAACTCCAAAATGTGTGTCTTACTGTTGGGTCGGGATCAAAGCTGAAAATTCCCGAAATGTTAATTATAAATGGACATGAATGTAAATTAAACATGGTTAAGTCATATCAGGGTTGCTACAAGGTTCCCTCTTACATTCAACCCGATTAATTACATCTGTAAAATATTACTTTGATAGTGCAGCTGAATCTTACTTAAATAAATTAAATCTTCCACCATCCATAGCTTTGTTCCAGACAGCATCAACACCACCAACATCTATGGTTCCCTGGTTTAAATATAAAATCATGTTGTAAAAGTAAATATTTTGTGTGTTGTTGTTTAGTGCTTGGACACCCGATGCTACTTTGCTAAACTTCCAGTGGTAAGGTCCATAGACTGTATATGTATTTTATTCTGAACATGAGTATAGTCAGGAATTACTCTAGTCTATATATCCCTACCTTAATTAAAATGGCAGCCATCCCAGAGAACATAACTAAAGATTGAAATACATCAGTCCATATAACAGCTTTTATACCTCCCTGAAATGCATAAATTATTTTGAGAGTGACTGAAGTAATTGATGGATAATTACAAAACACACTAATCTAAAATCTACTTGGCAATAAATCATCGTTGCACAATAATGTTTTACGGGTAATTAGGGTTGATATTGTGCAGACTTACTATAGTTGTGTATATAACGGCTGCTAAAGCTACTGCGGATATGGAAGCCCATTGTGGAAATCCGGTTACTGAAACGGTACAAAAATTTATTTTAATAGCATTTTAGGATTTTATCATGTGATTTGCTTTGTTTACTCTCCCGTAAAACCAATGTGCTATGATTCATTTGTATTTAAGATCATTCCATTTACAATATTGTCTTTAAACTCTGCAAAGCAATGCGCAGGGAACCTACTACAAGTTCAACATCAATGAATAATAAACAAATAATATGGGGATTATGTACATTGTGCATGTGTTATGGTTTGGGTTTATAATATTTAAAACAATATGTTACCTGCTTCTAGAGCTATTCCTGGTCCAAACAAAACAATACCCATATACCATAACTAAAACACAAATAACCGAACACACTGATTTAAAATAGCACTGCCAGTTTGGTTGAGATTAAAATTGAAATTGGCAGATTCGTTGGATATTGATATATTTCGTGGAATGATAGTTGCCAATTATACGTCCATGAAAAAAAAGAAAGTTGGGATATAACCTATTGTGTGTTCCTGTGTAAAGGCAATCAACCAAAAATAAAATCACTAAGAAAACCGCTTAATCTTTAGAAACAAAAATAATATAGTCATATATAGTCCAATCACAACACCGAAGTAATATGACACTATCCTGTGTCTATAAACCCTCAATATCAATTGACTCCGGAACACTGTGTTGTAACTATGTTTATATGTGGGTTTGACAAGCATAAAACTCAGACCTAACGGCTGAAACATTACATATTGTCTCTACCTCTGCCTCAAACCAGAGGCGGAGAGTATGTTCTTCTAAGAATACTAAATGATGTTTGAAAATACCAAATACATGATGTTCTCGCCCGGCATGTAAGCCGGGCGGCTAACGGTATGTCTCACTAGGAAGCCCGCATAATGCCTGAAGGGAAATTTAACCCCGTGCTTTCCTATATAGGAAGTATAGGGTTTGGTTATTATCGTCCAGGTATCTGGAGCACAGATTAGTACAATTAAATAGAATAACGTTGATGTAAAACGGTGCCCATAAGTAACACTTATCCAAAAATAGTAATTGGCCCGCTCTAATAGCTGACGCATCTATACTTTCTGTATAAGAAAGAGTGGGGTTAAATTTCCCTTCAGACATCATTTAGCGATCATAGGGAAACAGACTACCCACAGCTCCTCGACTTAAAGGCTAGGGTGAAGACATCATTTGGAGTTCGTAAGAATCAGACAGATTTTAAGAGGAGAAGATCATCATGTAGACTTAGAAAGAATGCTGCAAAACCCATAGCTAAACCAACCAAGTCAATTGATTCTTGACGTTTTATACACAACGTGAAGTTAAAGTTAGTTCCTAATTGACTGTAGTGTCACAATAAAGATTAAGATTATCGGAATATGCTGCAGGTCAAGGATGGGGGTTGGGATGGTCTAGTAGTCTAGATTGTCGCGCTTTGGGCTCTAGCTGACCGATTACCTCTGGCATGCGGTCGTGGTTTCGATTCCTGGTGTGAGCGAATGTGGCTTGGAGATAGGAGCGCCTTCTCCACCTCCCATTTACTCCAGGCATTCCGGTTTTCCCCCACAGAAAAGCGCCTGTGCGTGGAAGCGGATGTTAAACACTAATAGGTATTGTCACGGAATTAACATTGAAGTCAGCGTGGAGAGAATTCCAACTCCGACTTACGTTTATCTCCCTTTTACCTGGAGATGTGTTTATAAACTTATTGACCTTGAATCATCAGAAAGAATAATCTTTCTGCCAGGTATTGGAAAAAATCCGTCATATTCACGTGGAACGATCAGTGCGTAAGCAGGGTGTGATAGTGAAATACCCTTCGAAAAGATTGATACGGCTCTATACAGCAAAAAAGTCCCTTTCAAGATTTTTACCAGCTAATTGTGACATGTTAGGCTATTTGTAAATATTGATATTAAGATCTCCATAAAAGAATGTAGACTAAAACATTATCAGGGCGTAACACAGAAAGCAAGTGGGGAAAATTACTAGCCTTGTGAACAACCAACCAGTTTAAACATACAAGCATGGAGTTAAGTCCCTTCTATCTCAGCAGCCGTGTGTTTACTGCATAAGAAAAGTAGCCAGCTGTCTGTGGCAATAAATATTAGCGTGGTAAGGTCTATTTAATGCCATCACACGCACGCCTTACTTCATCCTAATTATAAAACCCCATCTCGTTTGATATTCTGATTCTAAAATGGTCGGAAATTAAATAATTGTAACACTGTAACAATTATGAAGTTATACCTTAATGCAAATAGTTTGAATATTTTTATTTTAAAGATGCATTATGTAAGATTTAGATAAAGAGTTGGTTGTTCTTTCTATAAAAGTTCAAACATAGACAATAAAAAATTGAATATATTGATAACTTCAGTCAAATTACTTTATTCTGTGCAAAATCACGAGTGTTTGAATATGTAGCGTATATAGATCGTTTATTATCGCAGCAACGGAACAATCAAGAGTAAGTCTCCATTATCCAGTTTATCGTTGAAATTTTAAATCTCGGTCATCCAACATCCAATGGTCTAGATAACAAACCTCATCTCTCAACCCTCCGTGTTTCGGGATAAGAGATGGTGCTATATAGTTCCGCGTAGCAAAGCCCAACGCAAATCACATCGGGCCTCAGTAAGCAAAATTGACAAGTTTAATTAGTCATAATAGAATAAATTTATCTTATTTTTAAGATGTTACATGCATTAATAAAAAAATTGAATTTGCCACTTGGAACTAAAGGCACCTAATCGTAGCTAAAAACAAGCACATATATCTCAAGGTTTTTAGCTACGTTCTCGAGCTCGTAGCTACCGATGTACTAGGGAGTTGATTATAGGGTCGTCTGGTGAATAAATGTCTAAATAATAGTTTATATAACATTTTTAAGCCAATAGGCACATTTATAGCTTACCTAATGCATCTTTAAACTAAATATTTAAAACCCAATGCTGTTGTAAAACAAACAGCTGTCACAGTGTAATTCTGTGAATATTAAATTCAATTTGTTTTTAATACTATATATTTGCAGTCCGCTGAGTATCTCAATAACAATACAACAAGTTTTCTCATTTGAGACTAAAACAAATTATTGTTTAGTCCGTTTGGGGCAACTATCTGGAAATCTTTTTGTTTGTAGAAAGCTGGCTTTTCGTGTTATCCGAATAATTAGGCCCATTTTAAAGGATAAGGTAGCAAATTGGGTGAAAAATCTACTTTTATGAAATTGAAACCGTCTGACATGTTCGTAATCTTAATGAGTATTGAATACTTACCGTTCCGAGTAATCCTAGTATAGTACCTATCAGTCTAACATGCCATGATTTATATCGCATCTCCAAATACTGAAATAAAACAAACAAATAACAACTAGGTTTTTTCTCTTTCAATTTTACAGATTCATCAGTTACATATTCTGATCCCTGGACACCGTGGTTAATTTTCTACTCCATACCTAGTTTATGCTTTTGAAATCCAGGTTCACTTTAGTTAACTATACAGAGTGGTGGGTGTCGTGCTCGAGGACGGGTATTTAGAACACCTGTTATCTCTTTACGGGTGATCGAGGAGAAGTCTGTTGATTGGACTACTTTGGTGTTTACTTATTATATCCTAAACGAGGATCATATTTCGTTTCGTGTTTTTATTGTTCAAATATCGTTTAAAGGAGGCAGGTCTGTAACTCAATATCATGATGGGCTTTTGATATCCAATATTTAAGACAAAATGAGAATTTTAAAATTGGCACATGTATGAGCAATGAATACTAGACTGGAATAACCAGACGCCAAAGACTGCCATTTAAGTTGGACTCTACCCGTATTTCGCCGATCATAACTGATTAGAAATATTTACAGTAAAACAAAAACGATTGAAATCAGATTATATACATTCATATTACATTATTATATGCGCTGCTATCCATTTATGTCCATTTCTAGGTCCCAGAGATTTAGCTCTTTTAAAGTTGCAATTTCATATTTTTAAGTTATATTTTTAAGTTATATTTTTAAAATTTATTAAAATAGATGGTATCTATAAACAGTCCTACCTTTGTTAAAGAATAATCCTATTAGTCCTATAATTCACTATTGCCAGATGAGAAATTGGCAAAAATATCATTTTCATCGACAAATTCAAACGTTTGAAGTTAGCTACTCCATAGTGGAGAATATAAAACAAGGGAGGTAATTGGGAGGTAATTGTGTTTTTATTTCCGGTGTAAATGAGTTTTAAGTGTGAGAATGACACCTATGATCGTATAATAGTGAGTTGACAACCTATTAAGCAAAAGACATAGAAATAATTGTGTTTTGACTTTCTTAGAAAATATGAAATTGTAACTTTAATGTATTTTCACTACATCTAAATCTGAAAGAGTTTTGAATTAATCAGCATTCTATTTAATGTCGGGGATTAGCCATTGAAATGGCATGTTTAGCTTAACTTTGTTCGAGTTGTCCATGGAATTCTGGGAGACAACCCACAGAGCAGTAGAAAACAGAAAAAAAACAATAGTTAATTATACATATCCCACGCAATTTAGCTTAAGTTCACCCAAACTGGTCAGGTCTTTACGGAACGAAGCATATCAAAGTATTAGAATAACGAAACGAAATTTTATTCAGATTGTAATTTAGATTCAAGAATATTAAAATATAAATTACGGAAAATTGCCATCAGATCAAAAACACCACACTATAAAATTATTTAAAATACAAAACTGAATAATTGCTTTACTTTTTTTATAAACAGCTGTTATACTATAGTTCAAAAATATTACTTTTATTGATCTAAACGTCGTTTGATTAAAATTACCCAATATTGACAAGGGATCACGTGGCTAAGTGGGTAAGAGTCTGGCTTGCTAGCCTGGAGGTCGGGTATTCGATCCCTGTTCATCCAGATTTTCCGGCGTGGTTCCCCCTTGTCAGTGATGCAGGACGCAGGGTCTGACAAGGACAGCTGTCTAGTCGTTCGGATGGGACGAAAAACCGAGGTCCCGTGTACAAATTGGCGTGCACGTAAAAGATCCCTTGACAGTTGGAATTCGATATAAGAGTAGGCCGTAGTGCCGCTGTCCGGGCAAAATTTCCCTCATAGCACACTGTATGGCGTATGCCCGTCTTCATTAGCCCATTTCGGAGCAGAACAGTAGGACGTTAAACCCCATTTCATTTCATTTCCAATATTGACATACATTTAGACTGTATATATAGTTTTACTCTTGATTAGCTTAATATAACTGATTTTAAAGCCGCCATTGAACTAAAGTGTGTCAGGTCAGACATACTTATTAAATGCAAATTGATTTTCAGCGTTAGTGTCCTATTAAAAGTCCCGAGGCAACATATACGTTGTAGAATTAAAGTAACTGACTCATTGAATTAAAAAACAATCTCGTTAATACAAAATCAGCATTGTATGTAGGATACAGTGGTCATGTTTGGCTAGTCTACAAACGCTTGAGCTCCTGGGTATTGATTAAAAATAGATTTTTCAGTAAAAACTTTGCTATGTGTGGGTTTTTTGTTTGTGTATAAACCAAGCATTCTGTTATTGTTTCACAATATTGAGGTAGTATATATGTGGTGGTATCTGGCAGATATTCGTTAGTATTGGGTGTACTGGGTAGTAATGGGTATCTCGTCTTTTAGCTTTACAATACTGACATAAACGTACTGATTAAGTGGGATATACGTTATCAAAAATAACGAAATCCGTATTATAAAATCCTCATGTGTATTGATACATTATCGATTTTTTAAGCTTCGTGTGTTCAAATGCTTTTTGAGATCGTTATCCGCTTATGGCCGTATGTTTAGTGCAGAAATAGAAACATTTATCGAATACATAAATCCATAACATAGAACCGTCATTACATGTAGTGATTAAAGTTACAATTTCATATTTTTAAGTTATATTTTTAAAATGTATTAAAATAAAGCCCTGAAATAGATGATATCTATAAACAGTCTTACCTTGTTAAAGAATAATCGTATTAATTCTATAATTCACTACTGCCAGTTGAGAAATTGGCAAAAATATAATTTTCAACTTCAAATTCAATTGTTTTAAGATAGCTATTCCATGGTGGGGAATAGGAAAACAAGGGAGGTAATTGGGAGGTAATTGTGTTATTATTTCCGGTGTGAAGATTTTAAAGTGTGAGAAAGATAACCTGTGATCGTATAATAGTGAGTTGACAACCTATTGAGCAAAATACATAGAAATAATTATGTTTTGACTTTCTTAGAAAATATGAAATTGTAACTTTAAAGCCCCGGGTACTCAATTTCTCAAAGACACGACTACACTGCGCAGCATCAAAATAAATAATATATCGACTTAATATTGTTGTGCTCGATAAGGTATGACGACTAGCATACAAGGAAATGCAATACAATTCCAACAGGGTTTTTTTCTCTTAACTTCTTAATTTCGCCTTGAAGCAGAGGTATTTATTTCTCGATTCTAATTACACGTATTTGTTATGTTGGACTATGACACGAAATAAATTTTGAGCTATGGTCTGTAGCCTCTCTATGTTCGGAAAACACTTCAAATTCCGCTCCGCCTTCACAAATGCCTAGCGCTTGTCTCCATATTTTAATATGGATTTTTTTTATATGAAAGCTGTGAGGTAAATTGCTTGATTTGTAATTATTTGCTTTTTGAATCTCTGGTAACTGCAGATGTACAAAGGTGTTACAATCTTTTTTAAGGAGACATAATATTCCAGCTTTGTGGTTTATGGTTTGGAAGTTTGATCATAGGTAACATTAATACTATAAATATACACCTGTTTAAGTCACGCATTGGTACGGTATCTTCGTGACATCCGGGTGTAAATAGAGAAATCCGGACACCAGAACACGTGCCCTCGTAAAATCAAATAGTCTCGTACGCCTACGTAACTGGATCCTTGGCCTAGCAATATCAAGTCATGAACAGAACTTGTGGGCCCATGACTTAAAATTAGATCCTTGTTTTGAATGCTCGGTGTTGTTTTAAAAAAGGGAAGAACATACGGTTTATGTAATTACACGTCACTGTTATATACGAGATGTTGGTGGGTCAATCAATGGTTTTATCTCCAATTCGTATAACAGTTTTATTCATATTATTAAAATTACCTCAAATACACTGGTTATCTTCAATGGATGAATTAAGGGCACGACGAGAAAAATAGAGATCATTTGAGCAGTAAGGTATCCCCAAGTACAAATCCACCACTGTATTCCATATACGTAAGATTCGGCTGGAACCCCTAACATCATTATAGACGATTCGAACGATACCAATAATGATATAGCCACCGGTAAAAATGTCATTTTACGTCCTCCTACTAAATATTCAGACGTGGTTCTCTGTCGGCCTCCAGACAAAGCATAATAGATTCCAATTCCTATAGAAATAGCCATTGTAACACTGAATATTACAAAATCGGCCACATGAAAGTGATGGAGTGTGTTCACCATTTTGTGGATTTGCTGAGACCAACATCTGCAGTAAATGTAAAGGTATTTATGAGTATATTAATGCGATTAAAGAATTTAAGAACTTATTAGTAATATAAACCTAGTTGAAACCAGGCGTTAACCCCACCTAATAGTTGCAATAAAATTTTTAAACTAAGACCAAGAGAGAGAAAAGAGGACCCGGAGAAAACCCACGAGGTTGGACAGACCCTACTCCTTGTCAGGTACAATCGGGGAATCGAAACCACGCCACTTAACTCAATGACAGAACTTCTGATCCAAAGCGCATGCGTTAATCATTTGGCCAGCCAACCCCACTAAGACAAAAAAAGGAATTCCCATTAAAAATAATCGGTCAATTACACCCAGTCAAAGAATTATGAATATATTACTTCTAACAAGTGTATAACTTTTTTTCTTAATTGGATTTTTAAAGATGCATTACGCAAGATTTAGATAACAAGCTGGCTTTTTTTGCTATAATAGTTCAAAAATAAATAATGAAAATATTGAAAATGTAATTTAAATTACTTTATTCTCAGTAAAGTTATGGGTGTTTGAAGGTGTAGCGTAGATGGTTTATTAAGAATGTGTCTTAATTATACATTTTATCGTTATTTTTTTTAATCTCGCGGTCATTCAAATCCATTTAAATCTCTGCCATCAGATAATTTATGGGCTTGATATGTTAATAAATGTCTAAATGTATAACATTTGAAGCCAAAATCAAGACCTGCGATCGACAGGTTTAGCTCCTAAATAATTCATCTTTAATCAAACTTACCGACGAATAAAATAAGTTTCACCTTTGGTTACGACGGTGGGTCCCTCTGTGTGATAACCCACCTGATCGTGATCACAACCTTATAACCAGGTTTATAATGATAATGAGGTGTACATATTGGTCATCATACCGAACTTCATGTATATACACTTATACATCTTAGAATATTCTAATACTTTGCATATATGTAGAAAAGGCAATATCATGTTGGCTTTCAAAGACAGTGGTATGCAGGGGTGGACCGAAAAAATTTTGCATGAGGGGGTTTGTCAGGTTCCTGAGACAATGTATCTTTGCGGGCGGGGTCCGGGCTCTCTTACCCCGGCCGTGAAAATTTTTGAAAAATACATGGTCTCTATCCCCATCTTGGCATATATCTGGGATAACCGGAGGTCACTTAGACAAAACACAGAAACTGGAATTTTACACACGAAAAAAATATATTAAATACATGTACCAAATACGCTACGTTTTACTTTTGCTAATATGCAATAAAATCAGTTCTGCGTGATTTTTACAGGACACATAAGGGAGAATAATAGAAAAACAAAAAACGCCCTCGTCTAACAACAATATATCAAGAAAATTCAGAACATGTACAGGGGGAAGCAAAAAAAAAAAAAAAAAAAAAACGGAATGAGGGTTTAACGTACTTTTCTGCACCAAACGTACTAAGACGGATATATGCCATGAAGGAAAATCTGCGACGTTGCCCTAATATATAATCTCCATCGAAGATTAGCCATCGTATTAAAATTCGGATCTAAAGTTCGTTTCGTTTATTTGTTATACTTTCGACGGTCCAGTCTTTCCAAGGATATTTTTTAATTCGTCTTGTTGATTTTTTATGGCCATTGGCCATTTTGATATGGCCGTCTTGGCACGACATCCCCACAGCCATCTTGGAAATGTGACGTCATATCATCAATATCCGACGTCAATCTACCGACGCGCTATTGTCCATACATGCCAAGTTCCGTGAAGATCTCATTGTCGAAGAGTGCCGTTCCAAGAAGAAAAACAACAAGAAGATGAATTTGGATTCGGGCGCGATTCCTGGTTAAAAAAAAGAACCAAACATTTGAATAAATATAGATTTGCATCTTTGTATAATGGTACTCAACTTGTCATTACTCCCTTTGGTTCATTATGGCTGAATGTCAATAAATCAGAGCAGTAATGATTGTAGCACACCGTGGTTCATTGTGACACAATTAATGTGGTTTAACATTTTACTTTCTCCTTGCTTCCAAATCTACAAAAATCGGTGCATTGACGCCAAAAGACATTATCGAATATGGGTCACCTCTTTGTATTATGTCGATTATAGCTACAACCGCATGATCGGAAAAAGAAATTGTCATTTGGAAAGGGCAGAAACATGTCTTCCAGGTTATAAACAAATTTGACCAGTTTACTAAACCAAAGCAATATTTTAAGCTTGGTTAAGGTGCCATGATGAAACATTTGATGAAGTTGATGATGTTACTTACGCATAATGTAACACAGGGTAACGCGTGAACTGGGACAAGCAAAATTTTCTAACAGTTGTCTTCTTAAAATTGTTTACTAGAACATAAAAGCTGATGGACTATCACCTTTAACGCCAAACGCGTTTCTCGACCGAATTGATAACCTAGATAAAAGACATGGGTGGGCAGGTGCTTTAATTAGGTCAACAGTTCTATGTTTGCCCTTCCGGTTTTGTAGAGGACAGAGCCGTGTTTTAAAATATAGTTATCATGAAATAATTAATTAATTAACAACCTTAAAGTAGCTAAGTCTCTAACTCAATATCATCCAAAATCTTCATTGAAAACACGATTTATTTGTCAAATTAAATCAACATTCATGTTGTGATCTTACCGGAAAAAGATGGGCTTTTGATATCCAATATTTAAGACAAAATAAACATTTTACCATTGGTACACGAATCGTGTATCATAATGCGCTTCAGCCCCAGTTGTATCCAGTGATTACGTTTCTAGTGTAAGGAAAGATTTGTAATATAAGAATCTTCAATGAAAAAAATGGAATTAAACAGTTAGAAGGTTTAATGGATCCATGTGATTTAAAGCGTCGACACATGGATCCAAAATTTTCACAGTCTACAACAGAATACAATACAGAACAGCTGTATTCATCCGCCAAAAAAAAAATAGTACCTAAAATTCATGTACATTATATATGTTTAAACGTCAAATGAGGTCAAATGAATAGAGACGTCTTTAATATATACTAAATATTCGTATCATCCCAAATCGACAATAAAACAGTGAGAAAAAGGAAAATCTAAGTAATGGCAATCTAATTAACATAAAATTTACGACATAATCGATTCTTCAATGTTTTGATGGTGATCATGAAGAAAATACATCTGTTCTCAGGAATCCGATAAGATTTTCAAAAAAAAGATCACTAGAATTATAGATTGTTATTCCACAAAGTCGAAAGGTATGTTAGATTTTTCATTCAGTCAAGTTAGAGCGAGTTTATTGCCGTCCTTTGAGCTCCAAACCAGATAGAAATGAAGGCGGAAATGGCCATAATAGTTTTAGAGATCACCACGTGATGGCGCTCCTGCGTCGCGACAAACGGGGCCGATTTTTCAAGAAACTCGAGGGACAAGGCTAGACACATTGCACCAAATCAAACGGCGTATGTAGACTGGAATAACCAGACGCTAGAAATTTGCACTCGCTTGAGACTGCTGGCTTATTTCGCCGAACATAACTGATTTGAAATTGGAGTAAAAACGGAAACCATTGAATGTAAATCAGTTTATATCCATTCTTATTACAGTATAATATGCGTTGCGACCCACTTTTGTCAATTTCTAGGTCCCAAATGTTAGCGATTTAGCTCCTTTAAATAGCACTAGGTCTTTGATTTAAGCAATTAGTGTTGTGATTGCTCATTTATCCATATTTTTTTCTTCAGATCAAATTACTTACTTTATTTATTTTTGAAAGTCTTCGTCATGAAATACTTGACGTTAACCATTATTATAGTCTTGTAATATCATAAAGTAGGCCTATATGTAGGCATATATTATGAAACATCAGGCAGAATGTAAGGGGCGTCACTTAATAGCAACCTATCCGTTCTTTGTCTGTTCGAGTGATATAGGGAGCGCTTGGCATTTTATTGACTGTTATGAGGACAGGGCGAGGTATACACGTACCAAGCAGAGTCTGCGATTAAACGTCGCAAGATGAATTTGGCAGAGTATAATCCAAGACTTTGATATTTATGGTAAATGAACAGCGCAGCAAGTAAAACAAATACGGTCTAAAATGGACCATTTGTGAAACATATAACAAACATGACTGTTTAGAAATGTTTTTACGGCATGAGGTAGATCCTTGCGATTAAAATGTGTTGAGGGGGATTTGAAACAATTCTTTGATAAATTAGTCTGAATGTTTTTAGTCCAAATATATCACCAAATCCCATTTTGTACGTGGAAAGGCATCTTTTTTCACGCGGATCAGATATGAAAAGCAACTGGGCCGCGGTGCCTCAGTGTGTAAGATGTTCTCGCTAACCTGGAAGTCTCATGTTTCATCCCGGTGTTGGTCGCGAAAGTTCATCGGATTTTCGGGGGGTTGGATGGCTGAATGGTTAGCGTGCGCTGTATCATAGAGTCTGTCATTGAGTCGACTGGTGTGGTTTCGAATCCCCGGTTGTACGTGACAAGGAGTAAGGTCGCCTGTCCAACCTCGTGGGTTTTCTCCGGGTCCTCCGGTTTCCTCCCACTGCTAAAGACCCCTACGCGCAAGCGAATAATTGAAATAAAATTAAACCATATGTTAGTCCCGAAATGACCTAATTTGTGTCGAGTGGATGTTAAACCCAATTTCTCTCTCTCATCGGATTTTCCGGCGGGTTCCCACTTTTCAGATTTCCAGGGCCGGGCAAGAGACAACGTATCGTTGTTCGAATGGGACGAAAAACCGAGATCCCGTGTACACATTAGCGTGCACGTAAAAGAACCCTTGACAGCCGGAATTCGGTGTAAGAGTGGACTGTAATACCGCTGTCCCAGTAGAATTCTTTTTCATGTTATTCATTTTCATTTAAGGCATTTTAAGGGGAAAGCTTCCAATAATGAAGAAAACACGAATAAATTTATATTTCATTTTTTATTGAGATATTTTTCATGATTGTTTTATTTCATATAATACATGTATCCAAATAACAGTAAAATAATGACAATCACTTCACGATGACTTCTCAAAGCTCTTATAATATAAGCTATCAAAATACAATCCTATGATGCTTCACCGTATTAAAAAATGAGTTTCGTCCAATCGAGTTTGAACATAATTTAGTAGCTACGCTCTTTACCAAGTCAAAAGATCCTGACCTGAGCTCTGCTGGGAAGCATGGAATACCTTCTGAACATTACGATGAGTAGCAGAGGGATGTATTTTGATAAACTACAAGATTATATTATGATATCACAAGTACGGCATGGGGGTAATATAAACCTAAGAAACATTGTTTCACATTTTACTGGTATTCCAAGGAACTCTTTATGTCCAACAAAAATCCAGCTGCAGTAATGTAGCTTCATTTAGATAAGAAGCACTAGTCTCGACTCAAGTCTGATAGACGGACTGGACGTCTGAAATAACTAGATTTCAGTTTCCCTATCAGGTTAATTCAACTGGATAAACTAGACTAGTATTATCTGAACATGAATGGCTGAAATTTGAATTGTTTCAGCCAATTGGATTGCTACGAATTTGATGGCTGGAAAAACAACGGAGATTGTATGGTACGGACGAGAAGCTGTTCTATGGGCATTTTGCCATGCCCTAGCTTCACTGTAAACTTTATATGTGCTGCAGTAAAATTAACGTTTCATAGGTTTTTATTACCGACTAAAAATGGAACAGTAATGTTTAATTATATATGAATCTTTCAATTATAACAATATAGTAACGTAACAAAGATGGATGACTAATAAGAAAGCTAACATCATTAATCTAACAACAGCACTAAAATCCTTTCAAAAATTAGTCAATAAAAACAAGTGTCAAACTTGCTATACACAATATGGCTCAACAAATTCAAAGTTCTAATAATGATTCACAGTATACATGCACTTTCACCTGATTCTCACACCAATAACAAATAAAGTTTTTTATCTTAAAATCAAAAAAATAGAGATGATACCGCTAGATGGCTTCAAAACAATGAAACGGGTTCCTCCTCCCCGATGTTGGCCCGGTTACAAACAAAACACTTAGGGTTGTAGGAATCATTATTTTCATGAACAAATTAAAATAATATGCGACTTAGGGACCATTCTCGTCATAATTCATAATGATTGATTTGAGAAAGCTGGTTTCTAAACATTAAATGATCACAATTAGGCACTATGATTGCTTTTCGGTAGGTCGAAATAGACCTCTTATTAAAAGGTGGGGGGGTGGGGGCGATATTCTAAGTTGCATTGTAAGACAGCGCATCCTTTAAGCATTCAACAAATCTAAAGCCAGGCATAAACTGCTTAAAATAAGATCCAAACGATCAAAATACATCAGCAATTTTGTGTTAGTATTTTGTTGCCATTAAAAATGTCGCACGGTAAAAATTCTATAGTTCAAATGTCCAACAATATTTACACATTTATTCAAAAACATTTATGACTTGACCACTACGGTTTGATATACATATTCACAATCACGCCATTCGTTCCCAATACACCAGCTTTACTTCACATAACGTTTATAATAACACTTGGCATATTCATGACCACCACACCATTTACCAACCACAGAATCGTAAAGCAGAAGCAACACCGTTGAATAAATATCACAGCACACAGCGAATTATTTACAAAGTACATTCATTAATTCGAATCACATTCGTCTTCAAATGCAAATTTTGATAACGCGGCAGCTGTCGCATGAATTGAATTAGTTGTTTTCGTATCCGACGAACTGCTTGTTTTGAATTTCCTCGTATCGTCCTTAGTCGAGTGTTTATTTGGATGTTTATTCATTTTATCCTTATGCAATTTTTCCTTATTCATTTTTTTGTCTTTTTTAATTTGTTTATCAGAGCCTACAGTTCCATTTTTCTTAATAACAACTTTTGGTAACGTATTAAGACTAGATTGATGTTTTTTATGGAACAGATTACTAGTACCATTCTTTATATTATTATTTATAACGTTATTATTATTATTGTTATTATTATTATTGTTTAATCCCGCACTTGAACTCTCGGCACTTCTGGATGACGTCGCAAAAGCAGACGAACAACTTTGAGATTTGAAAAGAGACTGATTCTTTAAATTTGCCCCTTTCTCCGATTGTTTCGTGTCGCGTTCCGACAAAGACTTCACACACTGGGATTTGCTGGATTTTTTATTACTTCGGGATGGGCTATCACAACCTCTTGATGGATCTTCCAGTTTTCCAATGAGTTTCTTTTCCGTAGCTTTGTTTCTGTAAGATATCAGTTCCGATACGTTACTGCACTTGGTCGTAGGTGTAAGCTTGTCCTTTAAAGATTTAAAATACGCGTACTTGATAAGACAAATTGTTGGGTTTGTGGACTGTGGACATCGAACAACAGAACTTTCAAAGCAACTCTTAAATTTCAAGAAGGGCATTTTGATAACATCCATTTCCGGCGTACACAATTTACGTAAACGTGTTTCGTTACAGTTAAATTGTGTCTGAATATCTTCACCATATACATAACTTTCAGATCTGTAAAATATTAAATTCATAAAAATGAGATCATTTTACACATGCATTTATGTCCATAAAGTTAAGGACGGTAGATTATATGTTACAAAGTAGTCTTGGACAAGATCCAATCAGAACTACCTACATGCGCGTGGTGTGTTGATTATATATATTTTACATTACGGAAAATATCTATATGGTCATCAAACTATTTATGTTTGAAATTCGTGAACCTGTACCGAGATGCTCTTCTGCTCGAATGTCCTGGTCGTTGTTGTTACCGAATGTTATTTCCACTGTTTCGTATTCTGACGGCTCTGTGGCAATCATATGTAGCTGTTTTATGATCAATGCTCATGACTACCCCGTCGAATCTCTTTTCGCGCTGACTAGCCTCGAACAATCAGATTAAAACACATATCCTATTTCGTTTCATTATTAGTTCAAAATTTCGTTTTACTTGTCTTTATTACACTAGGATCTGGAAGAGTTGTTATCATTGACGTGTTCTGAATGGTGTGAGAGATTAGCCAATGAAACAGTCTGTTACGACGAGCTTTAGACGTGTTTTGCACGGAACTGTGGGTAATCCACTAGTAACATCAATGCTGATTGGTTAATCAAATGTCTGACGGCATAGGGTCAAAAGTCTCTCGTATGACTTCTAACGCGATCTATAGCTACAACAGGTCATATCTTCATGTAGTGTAAGCCATTGAAAGTATAAAAAAAACGAAACGAAATATAGATCTGTATTTTAATCAGATTGAGCCTCGAATATCAAATGTAGGAGACCACAGGACCTACTTCTCGCTGCGTAGGTCTACCATATTGAACAGTCTGAACCGGCTTCTCGACTACTGACCAATTAAAATTATCTTGTATACATGTCTGAGAGTAATGACCTGGATTATCCCATCATTTATTTTATATATTAGTCCAGCTGTTCTGGTTTATTTTCTGTAAAATAGTTCTGTTACAGGACAAGAAAAGAATAACCCAATTTTTGTTGTGTACGATTAGTTAGAGTAGGAATTCGTATATTACCTTCCTATGTTATAAAGGTCAAGGTCGAACACCCTGATGGAGGAGGAAATTTCATCATCGAACAAATCGTTTTCATCATCTTCTTCTGGATCGCTAGGTATTTCTGAGAAAATATCAAATCCGGTTTCTTTCTTCGTTTCTGGAATAAAACAGACGACAGGGAGTTAGATAAGTAAGCATAGACTGCGATGTGATGAAAACGCCATAGACCAACGATACCCGTGACTAGTAAAACCACACGACAAATGAAAGTGTCCCGACGGGCTACCATATGGGATTTGTTTTTATAACTATTAATCTATCTTCTATATACTAATATTTGTGACTGTCGTTTGTCTGTCTGTCTGTTTGTCTGTCTGTTCGGGGTTGGCGGCTACACTAGGTCTGCCCCGAGTCTGAAATTTGGGGTATAGGGGTAGCTCGGACCGGGGAGTAACATAGGCCAGGTGGCGTTAGTCTACTACTTCCGGTTTCGGGGTTATGACCCCCGGGCGAAGCCGGGCATTCTTCTAGTAGATTTATATTCTTAAATTTAGTCATAGTCACACAGTACACTGCGGTCCTACTAATCACCGACAAGATCCGGTCATTGTTTGAAAGATTTCGGACGCCATTGACCAAAAATGTTCTTGTTGGTGATTAGTAGGACCCCTGTACCGTAATAGTATAGTGCAGGAGAACCGTACTGCACGCAAAACAAAACCGATGAGACAACCCTGCGGGCAAGACAAATTACACACATTGCAAGAAACAAACAACTAATATCAATTCAAGTAAATGGGTCAGGGGGTCACCCGTAAGCGTTCACTACGCCGTGCTGTCCCGGACCTGTAATGATACAGGGTTCACTCAAAATGAAAAAAAAACCAAATGATTTACAAGACCGTAACAGAAATAATGCGACAAGGCGGTCGTCTCTTGAATGGAAATAGGCTGCCAGTTGACCCCCCCCCCCCCCCCCTGCGCCCCGCCTTTTTGGAATTGGAGAAAAACACCGCGCCCGCCTCTTTGGAAATGGAGAAAAACAACACATATTTAAAGTTTATAAAAAAAACGGTAACCAATCTCTAGAAAATTGTTATTGCCCAATATTTCTCCTAAGCGGAAGAACAACATCCATCAATGTCATTTATTTGTCTCTTGAGTACGATTTTCAAACACACATATATCTATTTTTAATACGACGTATTGATAGTTAATCGTCATGGGGTTTCTCGGAATCTACCTAGAACACAGTCAAATCACAATATTTCGCTGGATACAGCTTGAAATGTGGAGATGAGTTTGGATATTATTATATTTAAATTATTTAAAGGTACATTCCTACCATAAAAGATTCTTTAGTGTTTCAAAACAGCGTTGCTATAGTATTTTATTTCCTTTATTTTATAACAGTGAAACATCGTATGTTCTAGTATTTATTACATCAATATTAAAATCAGTGAGACATAAATATTTCAGTTATTTAATAACGTTTATTATGACAATGTCCACAACATTTATATACGCGTATTGATTTAACATTTGGGGGTCGTTGAGGACAAGGTAACTTGTAATATTATACAATATAGTATACAATAAAATTTCTAGCGCCTATAATGTTTAACGCTTAGAGGTCTGTAGTAGATAGTAGTGGAAGGAAACCAGAGGACCCGGGGGAAACACACGCAGTTAGGGAGGCGATCCCACCTACCATACCCATTAAAGATTCAAGTCTCAATTTTGTCTTAGCAATTTGGCGTGGAAAACAGAGCTTGCAGACTGTGGCACTCAGAATTGAGAATTCCGGTTGTTTCTTCAGCTCAGTGTTGAATATTGTCTCGTAGTAAATGTAGAAAGACCGAATGTCTAATTGTAATGGCCATTGTATTCCTGCATCGATTTTGCTCTCTATTTTGTTAATTAAATTCTGAAATGTGCGCCAGTATAAACTGTTAAAACTCAAGCAATAGATCTCCATAGACATGTGTTCTCTTTAAATTTAATAAATCTCGAGAGGCCATTGTCAAGATAGAAGCGAATCCACACAGAAAGTAATAAATAAACTGACAATTAAAGGAAGACTTAGAAAGAATAAATACACGATCTTTCGTTGAGTGTGGCGGAACTAAACTGACAAGTTAGACAACGGTATTTATTCCTGGCTTAAAAGTCCATCAAAGCTCCAGCATTGATGGAACTAGGTAACTAGGTCACTGTATATCATTAACCTCATTTATAAGTAATTATATAATGACTAAACAACTGACCAAGAACTGACCAATACTGGAGTTGTCCTGTTTATAAGATTACCCCCTATTAACCAAACTAGCGTGGTATACAAAGGCAGCTTCCAATCTTTAATATATCGCCTTATAAACCGGGGTAATTGCTAAGTATAAAGTGCGTGAGGTCCTCATCGACTTTTACTTAACTGGCAGTTGCTGAGGGAAAAACTAACCAATAAATGAGCACGTTAAATCGATGCCAAGCTTCCGCAGAGTTCATCAGCATGTCAAAGAGCTCGTGCGATCTCCAGACATAACTACGTCATCGGTATGAAAAGATAAATATTAGAAAGCCGTGTTCAAGGACCTATGGGGAACAATCAGGGAGAAAAGTGCCAAAATTAGTCTATGATTTCTTGATTTACATGATGTGGCTGAAGAAATTACATTGCGCGAAGAAAACCAGACAATTAATTGGTGTCTATATGACTGTAGATAGATTATAGTAAATGTAGGGAATGTGTTTTAACGTCTCGTCAACACAATAATTATGGCATTATACATGGTATGATTGAGGAGGCGTTAAAATTAAAGTGTTTATATCCTGATAAATTGCAACCAGTTCTTCAATTTGTATCATTTATTTAAATCATTTAGATTTCCCATATATTTTCTTTCGGTCTCAAAACCGAACAAGCCATGTCTTCTGTTAAATGTGCTGTTGTCCCAAAGAATCCCGGGCTCTATATTTAAAATGGTTGTGCTTACCCATGTCAAAGGTGCCAGAAAAATGCCATGGATTATCTTCAGCATCAGAATCAAATCCATTGATATCACCAAAATATCCTGAAAAAAATATCAAAAATATGAATAAATAGGTCAAGCCAAAGATTTTGCTAGTGTACGAAATTCAGGAAAACAAATAAACCACAGGTTCGAAACAAAATGACAAATAGTAGGGCTGTCAACTCTATCACTTTATACTAACTTAAAGGTAAGAATCAGACAATTAAGATTTGGGACGTGGCATCTTATAATCTAGACTTTAAATTACAAATTCGTGACCTCAACAACAAACCTTAATACATTTTATTAATTCTAGAAAAATCTTGCTTAGTGTTTCGTACATCACACTCAAGCCGAAGCACTCGCATGGCTTTTGAACTTCGGGATAATATTTATTTGCATGGGCTACATAGGTCCATTTTTTAAAACAGGCATTATGTAACATTTTGATACAAAGCTGGTTGTTCTTGCTATAATACATCAAAAATATATATAATGAATATATTGAAAATTTCAGTCAAATTAATTTATTATGAACGAAGTTATGAATGTTTGAAGTTTTGACAAGAAATAACCTAAATTGTGCTCGACGATTGCCAATTCATTTTATCGGTTGACAAGTACCATGGCCACGATAACAAACGAAGTCCGTGTTTTCAGTCATTTAAAATCACCCTCACCGGCAGTGCCACCGTATTATTGTTTAACGTAGATATGGCTGTCATTGTCTAATCCACTCAACAGCTAAGCCCTACAATGGCCTATAGAATTGATATGGGTTTGTCATGTGAATAAATGACGCCAGAAAAAGGACTTGCAACGGGGCTTAAAAGAAATGAAATGAAATGTGGTTTAACGTGCTCTGACTGGGCTAATGAAGACGGTGGTCTTTAAATATATATAACCATTTTAAAACAGAGCGTGTATAGAATGTATTGTTACTATATAGACGATTTATGTGTGTTTTGTGTGGGTTGAATAAATCATCGCATTTCTTTAGCGTAGACAATTTTGTCACATTATTTGCTTGAGGCACGCGACCGAAGTCATTGGCATTTTCCTGTTTACTGGTTTCCAGTTACCATGACACTAGCGCAGCTTGTGTTTAACTATATAACACTATAAAAATCCTAAATTATGAAAAACAAATATAAAATAAAGTTGATAACTTGAAAAACAAATATTCTAGGTATTGCACTCGATAAAGAGCATGTCATCGAGACTATGTCTGACCTGCGACGAATAGGGCACCAATTAATAATACCACAATCATTCCTAGTAGAACTTCTTCTCTTTTACTGGAAGACCGAAACCACCGTGATCATTTCTTCAGCGTCGCTCATCGGCAGTTCGCCATTTTAAAAAACAGTCTATCAGTATTCCCATGTTACAGACGGCAACTCTGCGTGTTTAGCAAGATCTGACCTACGAGGAAGACCAGTCCAGTACGGCGTAAGTGCCGATTCCCCTTAGTATGTTTCATACTGTCTTAGTCCTTAGTCAAGTTGCAACCGTTAAGGTATGCGGCGTCGGTGGCAGACTCAGCCTGTTCTCACACTCTTCTACGACGTGCCTGCGTCTCACTGAACCACTTGCGCGCGAGCCACCCCGAGCGGCAAATCTCAGTCAATCACTCATCGTAGCTGTGTCCCATGGCGTTTTAAGAAATCGATTTTACGTTGCCAACGACCATCTAGCTTACCAGCATGGACACTGACCAGAGATCGGATTTCTTGTCAAGCTTTGCGAGCTGAAGTCGGACTTGTGGTCCTAATCCTTGCTGATCGTTTGTCAGATCCACAGGCGCTGCTAGACAAACTGGGTCACGACATAGCAGGCGACAAAAATATATAAATATGCGCCTATAAACATCGATTTTATCAACATAGTAAGGGTTATGATGAAAATACGTAGGATTGTGAAATCAATAATTCTAAGCGTTATTTAAGGCACCATCATTATCTAAATAATTCTATTTTACAATATCAGAGATCTGTCATCAACGCCCGCAGCACCAACAGTTCCTTATTTATCTAAATATTACTAAAAATGGGGTTTTAAACTCACGCAACACACCAATTTGTGCGTCAATAATTTGAGTTGTATTTTTAATTGTCTACTAAACACGTCATCACCATTTATGGAAATAGTGAACAATACTGCTCCAATACCGGATTCTATCGTGATAAATAATGAGTCGAATGGTGGTCGCAAACAAAAAAGTGGGATTTCAATTGGTATCAATGTAATGAAATTCGTGTTATAATCGGATATTCTGATTGATGAAGGACGCACTTAGGGATATTTAGACGGGTTTAACAATATGGTATGTTTTGGAAGATCAGAATTCCGCTCTATTTAATTATATTTCATTCAATTGATGCGACTTAGAATCGAAATTAAAGAAATTTGTTTCCACCACTCAGTTCGTCTAACTAACCGACATTTTGCCTGTTCTCGTTTCAGGCGCTTATATAATTTATCTATACTGAACTTTTATACTACATCATATTTGAAATGGATTTTAAGCAGAATCATAAAACTCCATTTTCAGAGACAATTTATGAGAGGAATCAAGTCAGTCCCTTTGACTATGATCTGAAAGTATTATTAATCAATATGGTGTCATCAAGACCAGATAGCCCAAGGAAGCGATAACAATCTGGAAAACAGACATTATTAAATTAATCAGAAGAGTCCATGGCTAACTGATTTATACAAGGTCATTACTGTCATTAGATTATCGTTAATTGGACCGTAAAGTCACTTTTCTCAATATGGAGCAAACCAAAATGGCCGAAGTTTGAGTTAACCAATTACGACGAGTGCTGTACAGGAAAAAATCAACGGTTCTCCTCTATATGATTTTAAAAGAGAACATTTATGTTTTCAATAATTGCTTCCCTACGCTATTAAGCTCTCCGCATTTGCAATACTTATAGTGTGTTGTACTTGTCGCCAATAATGGTTTCCATTGATGACTCTCCTCTTCTTATAGTGACACCAATGCAAGACAAATTGACGTGTTTCAAGTTCTCGGATACAAAAACTTCATTCACATGGGTTTTTTATTCGTTGTATTTCTTGCTCTGAAATGTCAACCTTTAAAACAAATAATGATACATTGTGATTAGAGTTACATACCCTGTAAGAATCGGCTCATCGACGACGTCACAGATATATCCGATAACGATTTTCCTGTATTAGTTTTTAAGGTGGGGTCAGCCCCACAGGCGATCAACAACCTGACAATTTCAATATGGTTGGATTCCACAGCATCATGGATAGGTCTAAAATATATAAAAAAAAAGATAATTTAAACAACATTCTGACTAAAATACAGATCTATATTTCGTTCGGTTTTTTATACTTGCGATGGCCCACACTACATGAAGATCTGACCGATTGTACTGGAAGGTCGAGTCAGGGGTCGTAAGAGCGGCTTTTGACCCTATGACGCCAGACATTGATTAATCAACCAGTGTTGACGTTTCTAGTGGTTTACCCACAGTTCCGTGCATCGCAAGCCAAGAACTCGTCGTAAAAGACCGTTTCATTGGCTAATCCCTCACTTCAACTCTTCCAGATCCTAGTGTAGTAAAGACAAGTAAAACAAGAGAGACAAACTAGGTCATTTCGGGACTAAAATATGGTTCTATTTTATTTCAATAATTTGCTTGCGCATAGGGGTCTTTAGCAGTGGGAGGCAAACCGGAGGACCCAGAGAAAACCCACTCCTTGTCACGTACAACCGGAGAATCGAAACCACACCAGTTGCTCAATGACAGACCTTATGATGCACCGCGCATGCGTTAATCATTTGGCCAGCCAACCTCTGTAGCACCATGAGCCTTCTGTCTGACGTGGAGAGCGTCTATGGGAAACCGGTCGCCACATCCTACGTACGACCCATGCATCTTTTCTGTAGCCTTGTGATCGTCTAGAATTTGTCTCTAGCTGTCTTTACTTCTGCTTCACGTTGTGTATTTACTTCTTCCAGTTTCTTAAGACGTTTGTCTTACCAGGAATAATAATGCATAGTTCGCTTCTAAATTTTATATAGCATATAACTGAATACAGGTATACAAGCATAGCACAAATTACAATACTATATAGCTAAAACCACTTCTCCACCCTATCCAGCCTCTCGGCTGTCTAGGAACTCAGATGTACCCTCGATCTCTGGAATCTAATGCAAGTCTGACTTACAACTTTACTATGATTTATTTTATAAGACTCCTGCAGATCACGCAGAGAAAGCCTGTTCATGGCCCTGAACCTGTGCAATTAACGACATGATTGGTTACTTTAAACCAAATGATGCAATTAGAATAATTCCACTCACGTGTAATTCTGGTGGTAAATGAGTGACATATGTTTTCGATAAATAGCTCTTTTTTATGTGTCAACTGTCAATTACAGACTAAGTTGATTTAAGTATTTTAAGTACATATCACATATTATGCGAATATGTTATTTCTCGAGCAAAAATTCTACTAAAAGTATTACACCTCACTAAGACAAAATAAGGAATTCACATTAAAAATATTCGGGCAATTACACCCAGCCCCCCCCCCCCGGAGTTAACATGGGCTTGTCATGTGAATAAATGAAGCCAGAAAAAGGATTTGCAATAATGCATATAAGTATTGAAGTGAGCATCGAAACAACCCATTATCGTTTTTCAGGCAATGTAACAATGTAAAAAAAATATTACACAAAAACCCATAATAAATCCACCAAGACGACTCACGTGTTGACAACAACATGAAAGACATAAATCTTTGAAATCATGTGAATATGGAGGCGTTTTCATAAACTAACGCAATAACCTGAGATATAGATATTTATCTTCCTAACTGCTTTAATTAAAGCCCCGTAGGATTACATAATCACCATTGACACCAACTTGATTAGAGCCACATCAATGTCAATTAAATAAATAAAAACATACATAACTGAAAACTAAAGAACTTTTGACCTTTTGTTAAACTATGTCGCCTGTAGTACCAAATAAGAATAGGGTCGTTGTTCTGACGTAACTACAATAGCTATGTGCTGCTTGAAAAGGTCTACCCAATTTAAAACTTGGAATCGAGCCAAGTCTTTTAACTATCGTGCCTCGATCATCGGCGAATACATGCACAGAAAGTAGGCCAAGTCTGTCGCTTCCGAGTCACAAATCAATACGGTAACTAAGTTGAATAAGCCCTACAAGTTCTCTGCTTAATACTTTGAACGTAAAATGTCAGGCGAACAATCGATACATTTTCCATTTCAATTCGTCTGGTTTTATAAGAAACCCAATTAACCTAAGTTCACAGAGGAGAAAAATACGGGCCTTGAGAGAAAATAAAATCATGGGCGATTAAGTCCACTTTAGAAATTGATGACACGATTGTCAAATATACTCTCTTAATCACGCCATTAATTCTTGATATATTGCTGAATCTAGTCAAACATACAAACTACGAAACGGTCTCCGGTATCGAGAAGGAGACAGCCTAAATGAAAACCCCACGTGACAAACGGTCGTTAGTGTCAAGCGGACTCAAGCCGGAAGTTAATTCTAGTGCTCTGGTGTGAAAGCCGGGACTTGAGAGCACGGCCCAATATAATGTATTTTACTGTAAAAATCGTGTCTTAATACGTGACAATAAGCACTGTAATCTTTAATCAATTAGATACAGGGATAGTAACATGGCCATCTAGCCTACTCATCTTGGTCTTCTTCTTGTTTTTGGAGGCGAAGCTTTTTAAATAATGCCCATGGCTCCCTCAATCAGGTACGATCGACGTGAAACTTGGAAACTTGACGTGTGTTCCTAGTACAATTATTGCGTATCCATTTTTGATATGACGTCACAATTCCACGATGGCGGCGGTGGCGTTATGCTCGGTTCCTGGTCCATAGTACGCTCGAAAATTGCATGATCTAACTTAGTACGAGAAACTATATTTTTCACTTCGAATGATTTCATATTTCAATTAAATCAAAATAAATGGAATCTATAAATATCCTTAGATACACAATTCTCTTAATTACCGTTTACGAAAGTTCTACAACACGTTTAATCTGTAGTAAATGTCAAGGGTCACCTCAACCTGTTCCCACAAATGAGATTAAAATAGCTATACGCAACCAGTATTATCTTCCACTAAAACCTATCACTCACGATAAATAAACCCCCGAGCCATAAAAATGATATAGCTCTAATCTGATTCGACAGGCTGATCAAAACCAGACCATCACCCTCATACCCCGTGATGCAAGATGTATTATGCTGCCAATGAACTAGGAATGCTTACTAAAAGCTTACTAAAACCTCCTGGCAAGTCAGTGCTTGGTGATATGTTCCGTTCATTCGGTACATCGAGTATTTGTTGGGTGCAATGTAAATCACCACAAATATTTCTTAGCTGAACTGGGTGCAGTTTTGGACCGAATTCAGTATCTGGCCACCATTGTTTCCCTGCCATATTACGTTACTCCCACCCCTTGATATGTATTATAAGTAATGGAGACATTTTGGTATCTATAGCCGATATGTAATGCCTACAAAAGACATACATCTGCTTTATTGGTTACTATTACTCTTCAACTTCGATGAAGAATATCAACGAAGTCGATAAAACAGAATGCATTATGTGGAGTTAATATTATATATACAATTTTAACTAACCTAATGTCATCATGTGATGACGCATTGACGTCTGCACCATGCTCCAGAAGACTTCGTACCACGTTCAATTTTCCTACTACACATGCCTCGTGTAAAGCAGAATATCCAGCATTATCTCGAGCATTCACATCAACTGTTCCACTTTTTAAATAATATAAGATTGCCTCCTGCAAAAACAGTAAATAAGAATTGGTAAGTCTATAAACAATATCGTATACACACCAGAATCATGAAGGATAAAGGTTTATCCAGTGGGCACAGAGGGTTGTCCAAATAATTAAATATCCTAATCAATTCTTGAGTGCGGTTTGTTACAGCAGTGAATATTTGCTCACAAAGCGCAATCCGTCTTTTTGTTCTTCTTCCAGACGACTTTCTTCGCAAAAAAATTAAGCTCAGCAAATTAAATTACCACAAACATGTCACTTCGCACGACTGTTCCTGTGACAATGTCGCATCCGTTGACGGACTTCGATTTTTTATATGACGTCACAATTCCGAGATTGCGGGCACGTTCTGTTCCTTGCCCCGAGTTCACAAAGCATTCTCAGACTTAAGAATTTACTCAATTTTCAATCACTCTTCTATGAGAAATATCTTTGATCCAGAAACACAAAACTAAAGTCTGAAAATGCTTTGTGAACTCGCGGATCGGGACCCGGTCTATATAGTATTATAGGACTTCTTTTAAAGGGCCATTTTCACTTTCAAGTGATATGAATGCATAACCGGGCTGCGATCTACTGTTGAAACAGAATTTACAACTTCAAAGTCTGTAGTGCCGCCACTTTATCCCATGGCTATAAACAGTAAGGTCTATGAGATAACGAAACAATAATAGATTAAAGTAGCTAAGTCTCTAACTCAATATCATCCAAAATCTTCAACATTGAAAACACGATTTATTTGTCAAATTAAATCAACATTGATGTTGTGATCTTACCGGAAAAAGATGGGCTTTTGATATCCAATATTTAAGACAAAATAAACATTTTACCATTGGTACACGAATCGTGTACCATAATGCGCTTCAGCCCCAGTTGTATCAAGAGACTCGAGGGACGAGGCTAGACACATTGCACCAAATCAAACGGCGTATGTAGACTGGAATAACCAGACGCTAGAAATTTGCCCTCGCTTGAGACTGCTGGCTTATTTCGCCGAACAAAACTGATTTCAAATTGGAGTAAAAACGGAAACCATTGAATGTAAATCAGTTTATATACATTCATATTACAGTATTATATGCGTTGCGACCCACTTTTGTCAATTTCTAGGTCCCAAATGTTAGCGATTTAGCTCCTTTAATACTAATACCTTAGTTAAAAGGTATCTTAGTTAAAATTTCGTGAAACAGACCCCTTGTTACTAAATAGTTAAAACAAACAACAGTCATTGTAAACATTACGTGTCCCTTTAACAAGCCAGCTGAGGTGATTAATGATTTAAAGGGAAATTATTCCAAGAAAACAGGATACCATTAATAGCAAAACAATGAATTGTCACGGTATAATGTCACTGGATTAATAAGAAAGTGGTATCTGCTCAATATCCAATTACGGTATAATATTGCTGCTCCGGACGGCAGCTACGGGTTTAGGTTGTGCGCTGGGTTAGTCGCAAAATGACAACTGCCTAATTCAAATTGCACCAGAAAACTAACTTTCTGTATTAACAATAACTTTTGGAAGTCCGAAATAATGCAATCTGATTAAAATACAGATCTATATTTCGTTTCGTTTTTTATACTTTCGATGGCCTACACTACATGACAAATAAAACGAAATTTTGAACTATAAAAAAACGAAACGAAACGAAATAGGATCTGTGTTTTAATTAGATTGGGAATAATATAATATCAACTACACTACTCCGAATGTCTGAATTTAGAAAAGTAGTACTCCATTAAGTACATGTCATTAAAGTCCTGCTTTAAAAACAGTTTCAAGGAGATACGAGGAAGCTATTTATCTTAATAATAAATCAAACCTGGGGCTATAAATAACATTACAAAACATCGCTGGTAAATAAAATTAACTGGTAGTAGATCCATGGAAGCCTATTTAGACTATTTGTGTCTATTTTAAGGTAGAATGGTCAATGTTATGTTTTATCTGAAGACAGTAAACATGACTATAATTGATTACCCTCGAGACACTGTTATTAAAGTCAGCTAGCAAGAAACAAAAACACACTTCTCCCATTGTGTCTTTACTTTTCTTATGCGATGAATATAAATGTAGGCCCTATTGATAATATGTATTGTATAACAAAATAGTCTAAAAACTTGTCTCTACCTTGTTATATTTTCAAAGAAAGGAAAGGGATTGGAGTCTAATTTTGTCCAGGCAGTGGCGTTTCCGCCTACTCTTCTTACAGGAATTATTTTGCTTGCACGCCAACGTTTACTGTGGCGGACCTAGGATTTTCGTTCCCTTGGCAACACTTGTCAGCACCACATCCTTTACCTCGAATTCTATTTGGAAAACGTCGGGACTAGAATCCGAGATATTTTTGACGAGACATCAGCGCCCTTACCGCTCGATTACCGCGGTCCCTTTTGTTTCACGTTTCAGCACGCTGATTATATACATGTACCTGTACATTAATAAATAACGTATTTTGTACTGTAACGATTATCAATAAAATTTAACGAAGCTACAAATTCCCCAGTGATTAAGTCTTGGCAGTGATTAAGTTTTTCTATGACGATTCTTCATAATGAGCCGCACTGAAGGAAACAATCGGTGCAAATCTATTACTTAGTAAAGACAAAACCTCTATAGGTTTTATTTCAATGCTAGGCTAATTGACTTTTAGAGCTGATATTTTAACCGGTTGTATTTGTTTTCAGGTTAGTTATCGGGAGTCGCTATTAATCGATAACCTAGAAAGGAAAAAATCTACCATTATGTTTTCAGGATACCAGTACACTGCATTAAATGTATGAAATGAAATGAAATGCTGTTTAACGTTCTACTGTTCTGCTCCGATTGGGCTAATGAAAACAGTCGTTGTTTCTCCCCCGACCCTCCGTCCTACACTACTGACAAGGGGGGACCACACCGGAAATTCCAGATGAACTTTCTAGGCCAATGCAGGCACCGACGTCTTACTCGATGCTCCCATTAAACGTACGAGTTCAGATGTCCTAAGAGACCATTCTGTTAGATATATCATGAGATGAAATATAGTATTGATATATCTTATCAATGTAAACTAATCTATCACATTAGACAAGACAAAAACTTGATAATTCGGGTTACATAATATTCCCATAGGGTGGGGTCCGAATACGTCATTCTTCACGCTGTGGTATTTTCGTTTTTTAAAGAGATTTTTCAGTGCATATACACTATTCTTTTTCTAATTAACATACAGCCTATGTTTCCTCTTTCTTTGATTATGATTAAGTGAACGTTAAAGTGGATATATATACATGTATACACTGTGCTCAAACGGTACATCTTAAATAATTCATTTTGACAATCTTGCAGTAAGTGCAGGAGGACCGCACTACACGCAAACAAAACCAAAAAGACAAACCCGAAGACAGGACACAAACTGTACAGACATTGCAAACAATAAACAAATATGCGGTCGTTTCAAATTATGTGTACCACGCCGGATGGCAGTATTCGTTGAATTTTCGCCGAATTTCGGTTATTTGTGGACCTCTATTGATTTATGCCAATGTATAAAAGAGGTCATTGGTTTCACATGCCCCCTCCCCACTATGCTGTTTAGTCAATCCAATATGTTTTAACAATTAGCGAATACCGTGTTCGATCCCGGTGTAGGTGGGGGCCTGGCAACGGACAACGTATAGTTTTTGGGAAAGTACGAAAAACCGAGGTGCCGTGTACACATAGATGTGCAAGTAAAAGAATCAGTGAAACCATGTTCGAGCCCGGTGTAGGCCGGTGGCCTGGCAACGGACAACGTATAGATTTTCGGAATGGACGATAAACCGAGGTCCCGTGTACACATAGATGTGCACGTAAAAGAACCCTTTACATTTGGGATTCGAGACGTGTCCCTGTATGACGTATGTCCGTCTTCATTAGCCCAGTCGGTGCAGAACAGTAGGACGTTAAACCCTATTTTATTTCTCATCAAAACATCGCATAAGGTTGTTAGCGGTCCAAAATTGGATTCTCATTAGGATCATTATAATCAAAAACTGGATTTTCATTAGGGTCATCATTATCGTGTATCCAGTCTTGATAGTTTCATAGGCGTATTCTCGATCTAAACTATAACTAATCGACCTTGTTGACGAGAGGCGTTCATTTTATTTCCACTGCGAATACCTTTGGTTTCTTCACCTTTAAAATTTTAAACATGTGTACAACACAATGGTGTTTTTTTTTATAAAAGTCCATGACGTACATTTTATTCGTTTTATTAAACGCTTTATTATCACTTCGATCAGCCATTCAGCCATTACAAAAGAGTCGTACATATAAATGACATTTTCAATTGAATTCTTCATCATAGCTCATTTTTTAAAAGCCGATATTGTTTAGCTATTAATATCAAATTGCTTACGCAGGCGTTTCAAACTAAAATAAAAAAATATCGCGTGGTGTGGCAGCTTAACGAGAGCGTAAGTTGGAGCTAATCAGCGAATGGCGGGTGGTTTCGGGGTCAAGACACCTACGTATATTATTCGCACATATCTGTGAGCTCACCAGTGGGCTAAAACAGTATTAGCTAGGCGCGGCAACTAAAGTAAATAATTTTGGCGACATTGACCTTACCGACATTGACAATGTGTAAACGAGCACGTAGTGTAAACATTACACGGCGTGCTGGTTTACCTAGCTATCTGACGTTTTAAAGCGACGATGTCGGGTTTTAAAGGGACGACGTCGGGCTGTGAAGGTGCGGTGTCGGGCTTTAAAGGGAATGCGTTGGGCTTTGTTTAATGTTCAGCTGATTTGCGTACAAACGAATCGGAATAATTGAATGTTCACGGTACATTTTACGCTCATTTCCAAAGAATTACGCTCACAAAAGAGGCAATAGATCACGCAGGCACACATGTAAAATATACATTTTCAAGACAAATCGTCGGAAAATCGCTTCCAGTGGGAAAATATTCGGGTTTGGGCGCGGGGGGGGGGGGGGTGCATTGCACTAAGCCAAAAAACGTTGTCGGTGGTTTTTCCTGGACTGTGTCGGCGGCTATTTTTAGGGCATCTCATAGGTTTTACGTTTGATATACAACCATTTTCCTAATTTCATTATATATATTTATTTATCAACCAAATGCAATAATATGTCTGTCGACCGTCTCTTTAAGCTGGAGATAGCGCATTATCATTCAGCTCTCGGTTTACACCAGAACACGAGTAGAAAATAAATTCGTAAAAAAAAAAAAACAGACTAATATAAACTCGTGATAAGCATTACAGTAACGCTAACAGCTGCGTAAAAAATATCACCTTTATATGAAAGCTTCAGAAAAATATAGATTACATTTATATCCAGTTACAGAAATATCATTAACTTTAAAGGCAATAATATATTTTGTTTGGGGTATATGAAAGTCACCTTATTCCATCGTATGAACATCGTTTGTTCAATAAATCAAGTATTAATTTTGACACGACAATGTCAGTTTCTCAGAACCACGAAAATTGATCGGTTACAACAAGACGGCCGACAGGGCTGCATTTAAAACCGGATTTTGACTGACGGCAACTAGTCTAAGACAGTTTTTAAAGAGTCGCACAAGCCAATGGGAACTGATCTGACAAGTCGCGTGATACTAAAGCACATCGGAAGACTTATATGGCTAAAATAAACTATACTAGAAAACAGCTGCTAATATATTTGGGCGACGTTTCGAAGAGTATTCTTTCTTTCAACTATGACTGAAGTAACTTGGACAGACGTTGGTGACATATGAGCGCCGTTACGATCCCGACCAACCAGTTTTTACCCTATCTCTGGCCGTAAGAGACATACTCTAAATGGTAACCTTGGTATGGTGGATCATCCATGTCACCATCCACTATAAGAATTCTAGCAATGGTGAACTAAGCATTATAACTATAACCGATATTTGAATACCGCCCGTGTTGTTGGTTTACGGCCATAAACAACTTGTATCTTACAGGCGTACCTTTAACCTTTAAGCTAGGTAAATTGATCACAGACGTCGTGTTATTTCTTTGTCGGCGAATTATTACACTTGATTAACTCCACTGCCAATAATATGATGTTAGAAGATTGAAGCTTAAAGTGGAGATCTTAAGAAGAAAAAAAAAGGTAGCGATGTATTTTAGAAATGTCCAAAGTACTTACATTTTTTTAAAACAAAAATCAGATAATTCTGTACAGTGATCGCGATAAATAGTGGACGATGGGCGGACCGACGGCAAGATAGGACTTGAATTTCTATGTGGGCTTAAGAAAAACTTTCTCAAAAACAAGCAGTGAGCCGTGGTTTTAAACTGGTTTATTTGCCCCATGCTTGGGTTCAGACGACAAAGTTAGGCTGGTTAAATGATCGTCGATGTTTTTTAACCACAGTAATTAAGTTAAGTCTCTGGGCGGAATATTGTACTAACAATTAAATGTATGTGCCATTAGGTTTGTGTATAGAACCGCAAATCTGATCAAATTGTAAATGATGAGGTCTAGACACGTGGGCGTTTCTCGCGTGAACAAATACCATGTATTAAAAGAAGGGTAATTATTTTTATATACGAGTCAAAAATAATCAGTGTTCAACCTTGTCTTCAAGACTAGCTATCATACGTCATGTTCTTACTATGGTACACGAGGCCCGTGTCACTTTAAACATTTTGATTTTAATACTGTCGGTTTTAATATTCTTATCATGCAGCTTTAAACATCCTGGTTTATTCTAATTTTGTTGGCTTATTTATTGTTAAAACTTTAAATATTGTTTTTTTGAAATATTTTGTTCCACTTTAAAATTCTTATTCTTTTTAACTGATTTTATAGTGTCCCTTTAACCACCTTGTGTTCTTGGCTGGTATTATTGGTTCCTTTTTAAGCATTCTGATTTTGCTGGCTTATTCTACTTTTAGTTCCACTTTAAACAATCATGTTTTGTCGACAGACATTATACTGTCACTTTAAATAAACATACTTATTTTGCTTACAATCATTATACTGCCACTTTAAATAATCTTGTTTCGCTAACTGGTTTTATACTGCCACTTTAAACAATCGTTTATTGTTAACCGGTTTTATGCGGTCGCTTTAAACATTTTTGTTCCCTTCACTGATTTAGGTTAAAGGTTATAATATCGACTAGTATTACAGCGTATTGTTAGTACAGCTTCAATAATATATATTATCTACATAGTAAATAGGTCAAATGTATCATACGCTAGAACGAGTTTTCTTATTTACGTATATTACGTTCACGAGGAAGACCTTACCAGTGTTTCATACGAGCAGTAAATATTTGTTTTATTTACGAAAAATTTAACACACGTACATATATGTAAATATAGCATTCCCATCTGCTACGTATTTGCAAATTCACAGTATGTTGAATCACAAGCCGGAAGAATGGTTAACAATACCAATTTTAATAACGACAAATATAAATAGATTGGGAACAAGTCTACCAAACATATACAAAACTATTTCTAAAAAAAGGTTGCCAGGGTAGGAAACACACGTACACTACAGATGCGTCACCGGGCCGTCGATAAACCTATTAAGATTGCAAATAAATAAAGTTAATTTGCTAGACTACGAAACACAAGCCCTTTAGCAGCTAAGTCGTCCGAATAGTCAACAAAGGTTTTTGCATATTTATTCAGTTGTATGTAATTGGAAATCCATAGATGTCTTGGTCGCATGAATTTCAAAACAATCGGATCATAACGGTAGGTAGCCTGAATAGTGTCCATAGGCAATAGTGGAAGATGGGCGGGATTAAGGATCGTGAGCATCAGATCATAAGATCTGTCAATGAGTCATTCTATTCCAAGCTTGTACGTGACAAAGAGTGGGATCGCCTGTCCTACCTCGTGAGTTTTCTCCGGTTTCCTCCCACAGCTAAAGACCCCTACACGCAAGCGTTAAACCCCCGTTCTCTCTCTGGCCACTTTTATATATCGATATATTAATATATAAATGACTCGATAACAAATGTAATCTCTAGGGTGTTCACAAGGAATCCAGGACGTTGGGAGAACGCATCGTGGCGACTTCAATATGGTCTTATAAAATGACTGAGTTTACCTTTAATTAGTTTATATGTCAGAGGATGTAAGTATTCGTAAACATTAATTACACTGCTCGTGAAGCTTCGTTATTATTGGTGGGAATATTGAATTACGATAAACATCATTTGGACTATCATTATAACCAGGAAGTCATTTAATGTTCTTAATATAGATATTCAATTATAGAATTCATTATAACGCAGGCTCTTGTCATCTTATAGTCGTTATATACACGCTATATAAATAATGGATTTATAATTATATCGCAAAATTCATTTCCTTTCATCATTATCTAAAGGTCGAGTATTCCCGTACATGTATTTGTGTTTCAAAAATTTGCATTCGTGACAGCGCTAACAATGATAATCGAGGCTACAAAGATTTTAAAATAAGGTTTTGTCGGCTTACAGGGAAGCAATTTGACTGAAATTATCAGCATATTCCCTTTACATCATCTAGTTTTTAACAATTAGAGTGAGAACTACCAGCTCCTTATCTAATTTCCCATAATGTATATAATATAAGCATTTTGCGTTTAATTAGTACAGGATATTAATAGTCATAAACTTTCGTGCTGTAAATAATGATATCATACACTATTCACACTAGCTATAGATGATTCATTCTCGCAACGCAGAATAGGTTATTGGTTTTGTTTGTAATTTACAGTTGTGAACAAGTAACAACCTATTTGGCTTTTAGTTCTGGCCTATTCTAACATTTAGCATACAAAGCATTTAATACTAATTTCCATAATCATTGGAAATCGCTGAAAATCAATAGGCTTCTTCATCTCATGACCTTAAACATTGTGTATAAATTTAAAGTCAATCAGTTATTAACTTTAGACTCTTAGAGCTTCTACACGATTTTTCAAAGAGGTCAAGGGCCATAACTCTGGCAGTAATTATCGGAAATACTTGAAAATCAATAGACTTCTTCGTCTGATGACCTTACACACTGTATATAAATTCAAAGTCAATAGGATATTAACTTTAGCCTCTAGAGCGTCCACAAGCAATTGTGGGCGCCGGACGGACGGACGGGGACGGTGGCAATATAGACCACATTTTTATTTCAGGCGTATAAAAATACATTAATTTCTCTATGATCAAATCAATGCCTAATTTACATCTGCTGCCCCGAGAGGAACAGATCAATTTTGATCACGCTGGAAAAGATTACACAATGTATTGCATCGATTAAAATGTACTAAAAATCGTGTTTTTCAGTTCCCGTAGATAACGTTTTGGGCTTCAATCTGAAATTTAGATTTAATATCTACTTTCGTTTTGGGGAATTTTCCTACATTATTTACGGATTGTTTACCATTAATCTGAAAAGGTAAATCGCGGATGACACACTAGCAATCGTTGATTTTAAAAAATTAATTCCACCAGTTATATCTTAGAATCTCTTTACTTTAGACGATATTAATAAGATCAATATTTTCTAAAAAAAATGCCTGGGCTTTTAGTAACATTAGTAGTAATAATATCTAGTTCCTTTTAACAGTCGAGTTCCATCTATCGATCCCCCACCAAGTATTTGTCATGTTAAAAAGATTTATAGTCCAGATGGGTTACACTGACACAGCGTTAATGTGAATGGATTTTCTAAGGAAGTAATTGAGAGTGGTTATGAAAAAGATTACCTGATAACTGAGACGAACGGCTCTGTGTAGCCCCGTTTCTCCAGTTGTTTTATTAATCGTTATCTTCTTCACCTCCGCTGGAACGTGCTGTGGAACGTCTTCCCCAAGATAACAGAACGCCGCATCGAATTCCTCATCGGTGGATTCCTGAAATCATTACAGAATGTTTATGCCGGTTTATATAAAACTAAGTACTCATTTCGTTTTAATACCGTGGGGATTTGATTAATTTTATATACACGGAAACACTAATAAGCGATCAAAATTCGAATAAGTAGTTTTTAATAACGTAAGTTATAGTACACAGACGACAAGAATTTGCATTAATACTCTACTTTGCGCCATGCCTATAGGTTTAAGTGGTGCTTTATACTATTATTGTGCTTAGATGCACAAGACCTGGAGAGAATTTTCGCACATGATTCCACAAGATAATAGACGAACGCAGTGTACCCAATAAATCTGCAGCAAAAACCTCTAAGTGCATATCTGCTGACGCCTACCTCTGATTGTAAGACCGGCGTGTCGACATCTTTATTGACTGTAGAACGAGTTTTCTTTCTGTTTCGAGATGCACGACTTGGTTTACACCTTCTGGTGCTACTCAAGAAACTGTGATCCGTAGAAAAGTCGTCGCTTGGTGTACCATTCTCTTGGTCACTATCTGAATCATCTATGATTTGGCGTCTTGTAGGGCGTTTGCGGGTACGTAAAGACACTCGTTTCCGTAGCACACGATCTTGATTAAAGTCATCAGTATCAAATTCATATTCGGTGGCATCGTCGTCCTCATCAGCTTCTTCGTCATCCTCGTCATCATTCTCAAATTCTGTGTCTGATTCGATTCTTTGACGTCTATTAGCTTGTCGAAGTCGCCTGGAAAGCTTACGAGAATGGTGGCGTTGTAACTGGTTTTCGAACGCGGCGTTACGGTTAAAGCGCGGAATACGCCTTCTGCCTGCAATAACAATGTATAATAGCAAATATTTAAATCAAGAGTGCATTGATCATACAAATGGCACCGGTACCGTCAAGGACAAAAGGCCTAAAGGCCGTGGATAACACTACTCATCCGGTACAGGATAGTAGAATACAGAGACGTAAATATTGTTTATTTCTGTTCACATACTGATATTTTCATTTCAACATAGTTTTGTCTACAAAATAAAAATTACAGTCATGCACCAAATGACTCCCAGTCATGCACCAAATGACTCCCAGTCAAGCTGTCAAAGATATCTACATTTGAAATATATAAGCATGACAAACAAAAATCAACACTGTCACTTGCGTCATTTTTGCCTGGCTGAGTAACCATAGCGTGATGTGGGTTCGTTGGCCATTAACGTACCTGAACGCCTCGTTCGTGAATTCAATACTTCCGGTTTAAAATCAATAAAACCACGTGGCCTTAGACCTGGACGTCCCCTGAATGTATTCTTGCAACTGCGACCTAAAGAAAGAACAATGCTTAAGATGATTTATAGTAGACATTAATGAAGCGATGATATCCCTACGACTGTACAGAACACGTACGATAGTATATTATTATGATTGAATCAGGAAGCGATCATGACGTCAACGTCGCCATTTTGAAATTGTGACGTCCTATTAAACAACCTAAGGAACAAGCCTTATGTTTTGTTTTTTTCAACGAGCGCCTCCCCGAGAAGAACACCAAGTTCCTGGTCCAAAAATATATTCTATTGTTTAGCTTCTGACAACTTGATAATCAATTATAAAACGTTGTATGTGTGAATGCCAATAAAAATAAACATTTTTCGATAATCAGTGTTTGGTTGATAAACAAAATCCATGATTTACATTCCGACATGAAAGGGTTTATCTCATGTAGACAAACGCACGAGTTTTGTTACAAGACTAAATGTAAATGCGTACATGATAGATAAAACAATACGATTTAGTTTATGACATTTGAAAGCACTTTTAACTATCACAATATTGTTTGATATTTTGTAACACAAATATGTCACAGTTAATTTGCTGTTCCTGGCATACTGCAAAATCGCTTTATATAAGTAATGAAACATGGTGTGAAGGATTTTTCTATTATCGATCACAAAATTGGATTAGAAACATTCTAATAAATGTTAAAAGTAAGTTCAAATCAATATATGTAATTGTGTTTTGAGATACAGTTTTATTGATTATGTACACCTCGAAATTTATGCCATCAATTCTAAGTAGCCCCAGACAATGTTTACATTTTAAATATATGCCACAGAAATACTCATACTCTTAATAAAGATAAGAAAAATAATCTTCACCGTGTACTTAGTTAAAGAGGCAGAATCATCTTCACCAAGAAAATAAAACTAATTATGAATAATATCATATGGAAAATAACCGTACATTATTATTGAAATGCAAGCAACCATCTGCCATTCATTAAAATGCTTGGAAACAACAAAAACATATGTTAAATTCGTAAATTAATGTTGAAACGTGTATATCTCGGCAATGGCTTTGTATACGATATTATTTGAACATGCCCGATGTAAATGTAGTCATATCACGTCAAATCGATATTTTTTAACCACCCTAGGTCGAACCTACCAAAGCGCAGGCAGAGCCACATCAAATGTTTACGTTTAAAGTTTATTTTGGTTTTATAAATGTTAACATATTTATAATTATTAAAATGTAAATCATATAACATAATTCTATTAATACCTAGATAATATTAAGCTTTACGAAACTAAATATTACGCAATGCCAAATATGAGGTCATTTTCAAAAAAAGCTTGTTTATCGATAGGTAAGACATATGAGAACAGAACAATGTGTATTCTTATTCCTGCACTAGGGTATACTTGGAATTAAATTCGATTTAGATCAATTACCACGTAATAAAATATTGTTTTAACAAGATGATTTACCACGTTAGTCCACGTATCAAGTATTATGAAAATATACGTGATGGTGTAACGTCAATAATCATTTAACCATTATTGCGTTACACGCCAACACTTTTATTACCCATTAGTCTTTCGCAAATAAATTCCAAATTGATTTCCATTTTGTGTGCGTTGATTTTGATTTTTGTGGCTGCATTCAGTACTAAATAAAGATACCATATTCATGCAGCGTTGGCAATCCCGTGAAGGCCATTTCAAAGTCTCCCTGTGCTTTTTGTAAATTTATGTCCATTTTATAAAGGTAATGGGGCGCGGGGATCTATTGAATTGTGGGGTTGTGTTTATTTACTAATGGTATCCGCACCGATTTGTCTGTTAAATCCAGTGCCACGTCAAGTTCTCCAGGTCAAGTGGGGTATGATGAGTTCTGGGGTAGTATTTATTTTATTAGGCAATTAAAATCTAGGGGAGGCGGGGAGGGGGGTCGTTTACTATAGCACTAGGTCAAAGTATCAAAGTATCCCAAGGCTTTGGAAAAACGCTTAATGATGGTGTTTTGGGTTGCAGACTTGTGTTTTACCTTGTGATTACTGGAATCGCCAATTTATTTTAGTAACCGAATTTGCGTTGATACCAAAGATACCAACTACAAACCGCGTGGGAGAATCCGTGTACGTCAGGTCAAAGTCCTATCGGCTTTTGGGAAGGATCACGCTTAAATATTATACAAACATATGTGTGATTATACAAAGTTACAAATATATACATATGTGTATGTCAATGACCGCCTGTTGACATTTTTTATGTTATCGTATGATACTGAATCGATTAACATGGGTCATCGTACTTTATCAGCTGGGCGGATTACAAACATATTTTTAGGTCAATTTTACCTTTACTCAAAGAAACCTATAAAATTATATAAGAGAACCTTTACTCGACACAAACTAGGCCATTTCGTGACTGACATAGGGTACAACTTTATTTCTATAATTCGCTAATTCTATGGGCAGGCGAACATGTTCGAAACCACGCCACTTGATTCAATGACCGACCTTATAATATAATATTCGATTTTTCGGGGTTTAATCCAAGCTAAAATATACTCAGACTGATTACTTAACATTTAATTATCACAAATATAATCGTGAATACTACTGGTGGCTTATTTTTACCATTTCCCGTTTATATTGCCCGCAGTGGATGCTGAATTGCCCGAATGTTGATACATTTGAGGTCAATCATTTCTGAACGGAATTGAACCATGTTTGGATTGATATTTATTTTAAGCATCCCACAAATGACGATCAGAGATTATATAAGCTCATCTTGCTCCATATGGTGTACAGTAAATTATATAGCTACATGGAAAAAACGCGCAATTTATACAGGCTTCTCCCGATGAAAATACCAGACGTCTCATCTATGTTTGGACAAATGTCTGTAAATCTGGACTCGTTCGGAATTCTGAATAAATAACAAATAATTACCCTGAACTTTATTCCTGCCGATGGCTTTCCGCTTTAACTCTTGTGCCTTTAAAATAACAAAAAGTAAAAATACAAATAATAAATTGAACATGCCACACAAACATTTCTATAGATTCCAATTACTATCACACGAAAGAGAGCTTTGGGGTGTCAAATGATGAAATGCACATCGATAAATCTTTGCATGTATCTGTCAGTTTAATTAAGAGCAACATCTGCTCGTAAAGCAAGTCGATTTTTTCCTAAAAATGTTTTCTTCCATTATCAAAAGCAGATTGAGCCAATTTGTCTAGAACTTGTGTATTCTTCCAAAAAAACAATTCTCTCATAACGTAAAATATATCGGTGAAATATAGGTTAAAGCCAACCAACAAACATGTTTACTGGTTTTTGTACTTAAAGGGATACTCCCCCCAAAATAATATTATTTTATTTAGTAATAAAAAAGAGGAATTAAAGTGACCTCCTTCAACTGGGTAGAAAATCTGAGCTTCGATTTCATTAAATCTGACGTTATTTAATTTGCCAGATGGATAAATTTCAACATTAGCACTTTTATGTCCGCATTAGGACAGTATTCAAATATAATCGATTTTTCTTTCAAGGGTGCAGAGCTCAATTTACAATAGAATCATTTACTTCATGAGAAGAAACAATGATTAACCCGTAGTTATTGCACAGATTTTCTCCCGTACAGTTTTAGAATTGAACAGGCATCTTTCTGACAGATTTATAAATGGTGCCAATAGTAACGGAGTTCAATTTGCTTAGGCGAATCAAAAGAAATATCTCAGGACAGTCTGGAGTATGCTATTTTAATGAGTTATGTTCTGATTATGTTGAATGCCGTTACCACCACCGACCTGGGAGTATCCCTTTAATGTCATTTTGTCTAGTTTGATAATGAAACCGCATCTTACTCGTTTATTTGTATTAGACATTCGTCTGTGTCTGCCTTGGCTATGTTGATACTTGCTTCCATTCTCCATCTTTGTAAACTGATCAATTGCCCTCTGTAAATGTGAAGAAGTCATAAAATAGTGACAGAAAGTAATGGAAAGTGTATAAAGGTCGCATGTACATACTTCCTATTCATTTCAAGAGCGATAACAAGCCACGGTTCGACTGACAGCATCGTTGATTAGGATCAGCTTTGAATACTAGCACAAAATTCTATCAACAGCCTCCAGAGAGTAATATGGATTTTACTTATATATATTTAACGAATCATTTAGTACTATTGATATTAACATGTGGCAGCCTAAAAACCACTAGTAACTCTTAAGTTCTTATGGGTGTGTCCAAAAGGATATGACCAGAATAAAATCGCCACAACATCAAGGGTTGATAGCTATATTATCTGTAAAAACCCAATGACCATACTAATTTAATGAACAGAATACAAGATAACTTACCCTAAGAGCCCGTTCTTCCCTATCCAGTAATGCAGGATCGGACATAAGGTTACCAGGTGAACTCGTTTTAGCTTCATCATCTTTGTCCAAGATCTCCCCCTCTTTTATATCAGATTCATGAATCACTTTCTCCTCCGAGCTCTTCTCTTCCGAGTTCTTCTCCCCCGTAACATGATCTATTTTTCTTACTCGTTTACCATCACGCGCACGTTTTCTCGCTTTGGAGGGGAGTTTAGAAAAACGGATGTGCACATCTACACTTCGTTGTACTTTTTTCTCAGGAGAAGTGTGGTTGATTTTAGTGTCCGTCGAACTTTGCTGTTTTTGTACCCTTTTAAGCTTATCTTTTGATACTACATGTACTTTATCACTTTGTCTCGTTTGCTTTTTAGTTTTGCTTGTTTTGGGTTTAATTTTAGACGTTTCTCTACTGATATCGGTAATGACATCCGGTTTACGTTCAATATCGTCTGTGGTGACATCCTCCGACTTTACAGTTTGGTCAAGATTTCCTGTTACCGGTTGACTGGTACGAACCGCGTCTGTCTGTAGGTTAGGTTCCTGTTTATTTTCAGAATGCACGAAAGGAGCAACATTGGCAACAGGGATATTTTTCTGGTACATCCATGTTTTTTCGGGTAAGGAATTCCGACGAATCGCTTCGGGTCGAGCATATGTTGTTCCGAGTTGATCCTTGTTTACGTCAGTAGATGCTTTAGTAATCTCAACTTGCGGTGGTTGTGGAGTCTTTGTCGAATTAATTTTGCCTTTCTCTAGCGCTCGTTTTGGAATTGAATGTGGAATTCGTCCTTTAAGTTTTTGCTTTGATGGGTAATCGGGAAGATCTAGTGTAGGAGGGTCATTGTGAAGCGGGGAAACAGACGGGAGAGTCTTTTGCTGTGGACTAAGAATAGGCATCTTTGGAGATGGTGGACTAGCTGGTGAACCCCCTGGTGTCTTGAATTCACTACCGTGGCGAGGTTTTCTGGACGTGTGTGTGGCTATATTTGTTGCGTACTTCTTCAAGTTTTCATCCTTGATCACGGCGTTCATGATCATCTGTTTTCTAGAGAGGATTATAGGCGGCGCAGGGGTTGTTGAGGGCATTGGTTTGGGCTCTATCTTAGGGGTAATTATTTTCTGGGACTTCGTATCTGTATTATTGTTTTTAGTAGAAGGAATGGCAATAGATAATGGTTCCATATAATTATCACATGTCGACGAATCATTTGTTGATTCTGTGGATTTAGTAACATTTTCACTTGGTGGGGTTTCTGGTTGGGTTTGGCCAACTTTGGCTTGATTATCCTCCAGTTTAATTATAGGCTGAATTGTGCTAATGGATTTCTCATTTTCACTCTTCGGCATACCCATAAGTTCTGGCGGTTTTACATGTGTTTTGTAAATAGCCGGAGTTTGAGAAGCAGACCTGCTTTTTGTTTCTGTTGGGACTAAAGTAGGTGGCAAAGGTCCCGTCAAAGATTGTTTGTTATAGCTGGGAAATAGCTGCATGTGAGGTTCGGACTTGACTTGTGCAGGGCTGGTACGAACGTCAGCATTCCCTGATTGCGCTTTTGAGTAATCCTGCCACTGTTGAGAAATATTATGCTGACCGGGAGATTGTTGTGCCGGGGGCTGACTTCTCGGTTGAGCTGATTTAATCCCATGCTTGGAATCGTTCACTACAGGGGAAGGTTTCGCATTATTTTGGATTTGAGCACTTGGTATTTGTTTTTCTATAGAATGCACATGTCCTCTGGGAGAATTAGGTTTACTTACATTTGTTTGTTTTACATGTTCGTGTTTCAGATTTATATTTGAGCTGTCTACACTACGTCTGTACATATGCTGTGGTGCATGTTTAGAATTTATATGATTCTGTCCTATCGTACTATCAGGACTGCACCTGACTACCGATGCCTGATTACTTGCAGGATATACACTATAAGGATACGGTGATAAATCCACTTTAGTGTCTCGGACTGACTTCACATTTGGTGGCGGAAAATGCGTCCCGTGAGTTTTCTGAAGATGGCGATGGGCGGCATTTTGCTCGGCAGCTGTTGCAACTTTTGTGGATGGTATATTAGATACCTGAGGCGCCAATGTTGCTGCAGTGTGTTCTGATTTCAATACATCCAAATTTTTAAAGTGTGAACGTGGAGATTGGTGTTTATTGACCTGTTGTTGGAGGTGTTGTTGTTGTTGATGCTGATGATGGCTGTGTTGTTGTGGATGCTGATGGTGCTGCTGTTGTTGCAGAGATGGGGAATGATTTTGATACAGTGATTGTGCAAGTCCCATTTTACCAGTAGCTTCCATAGATTCTTGTAAATGGTTTCTGTAGTGCTGATTCACATGATTTACGGAGAGTTGTGGAGTTTCAAGTCGTGGTCTTTTATAACCAGGTTCATGTCCCTCATTACTATGCTGAGCAATTGTGGTATCCGCACACCTCTTCCTCGTTTTAATTGATAAATCAAGGGGTGAATCTGCCTCCCGGTCACTTTTTTCACTTACAGGTTGGGATTTTTCGGAAACTCGCGAGAGGTCAAGTGGCACACCCGTTTGAATTGAGCCTTGCCCTGAAGGAGTTTCAGCAACAATGGCCCTGGCTCCAGAGGTAATTCTTTGGGCATGAATCTGTGAAGAGTAATTGGGGTTTGAATGTCCGTGATTGCCTGGTCTTTGGGAGAAGGTTGCATTATTATGCTCTTTATGATTACTGGAAGGGGCGATATTGTGATGTATTGAATGCTTAATCGGTTGTTGGTGAGCCTTGGCTTCAACTAATCCTCGTATACTTTGTGGATGTCTCATATGTGATTCGCCAACTGCCCGATGTAATTCACTTACAGTACGGTGGGGTTCATTTACAACTCGATGGGATTCACTAATAACACGATGAGGTTCAGTACCAATACGGTGAGGATCGTTAAGAGCACGATGGGGTTCACTTACAACACGATGGGGTTCACTAGACATACGGTGAGAGTCCATAGAGACGCGATGTCCAGCACGAGTATCTGTTCGCCTGTCTGCTGTTGGTAAATATCCATGTGCGAATGACGCAGCTTTCTGTGCACTAACTTCTCCGTGATGATAAAGATGCATTTGTGTTTGAGCAGATGATGTAGGTGGTTGTGTCGAACGTATATTATGGTGATATTCCTTGGAGTGTATCGAATGTTCACGTTGACTAGATGATACTTTGACTGTTTCAGGTTGAGCCATTAAATGTCCAGTGGCATGAACTGATTCGTGTGTTTGATTATGTCCCAAATAGCGAGCACTAGAGTTTTCATAGTTTTTAGGAATAAATTGCTGACTGTCCGGTCTATGTCCTGTAGCTGGATTATGAATAGCGGAATGAGCGTATGACGCTAGGGTCATGGCATGATCTCTTTGAAATGTGGATTGTTCACTTTTACCCACAGTTGAATAGGTGGGTTGAACAGGGGATGGATAACCGTGATGTGGATAGCCGGCTTTTTGAACAAGGGGTTGTCTGGATGTGAAACCAACTGTTCCTTGTGAGGCTTGTAGTTCCTGTTGCGTCACAACCTTAGAATTCTGCTGTGGATGCTGGGCCATGGGAATACCAGTGCCATAAGCTGCTGAAATACCCGTTTGAATTGAACCTCTAGGTGTTGCATGATAAGCTATCTGTTGTCCACCCGGAAAAGACATCTGGGGATGTAGGTGGTTCATTCTATTGGCTGTTTTCTGGATATTCATCATCCGTGAATACTGAAAAGATAAAGAAAGACCTTTAAATCTTTAGCAAGAAGTGGATAAATAGATGGATGTATTGAAAACATGTTCTCAGCCGTACGTAAACCTTTGATCTGTTGCTGAGATGGATATGTCTAACAAACTGATTATTCGTACTAAAGGAACGGTCGATAAATCAATATACCAGTTTATCTTGACGCATGACAGGTTACAAGATAACAGGTCAATAATACCTGACCCCCCTCTGTGATCTGGAGAGTAATACATACACAATAAACTGTCTTAAATGAGCAAAATCAATGGAATATCTAATCTACCATTAAACGAACAACTAAAACATCGACCCAATTCTTTGACATAACATATCTGAATTTCGAATTAAAGACAAATATTTGCTTTGTTTGAAAACAGAATCCAAATCGATCGTGTATCTCTTTCGCCTACACAAATATAGCTATTATTGTTCTGTTCAATTATTAACACATTGTATATAAAAAATCGTTAAAAGAAAATAATATATTTGCGTGTCTATTTGTTTTTATTCATGTCTGTGACTGTGAAGATATTGGTAACATTTTGTTCGGTCTATTTGCTAAGGTTTTTATTAGAAGTTCGTGCAACATAAATATTATGATATAAGTAAAAGTTGATTGAAATCGACAACAAAAGTAAACTACTCGCGCACATAACATCCCGATAAGAAAAAAGGTTTATTCCAAAAATAAATCCGCGGAGACCCACACTAATAGCTTACTTAAAATATGTGAATCGATTTCGTGAATAGTTATACAAATAACATGCAAATTTATTTCAAATCGATGTCTAGTTCCATCAATAACCATTTAAGCAAGTCAACAGTGATGCTTATGTCCCCCGTCCTAATCCCAAATAAATATATCACATTCATCATTCACTTGCTCATTTATCTTTATTTAAATCAACGATCAATCAAGCTGTCTACTCGTCTGCTTAACTTAAGCAGAAAATGCTCATTATCGCACTTAATCAAGGTATGTAATGAAACTATACAGTAAAATCCATCACTCTCGTCCAATTATAACCGTTTCCAAAAGTCTAAACCAACCCAAAAGCTCATCTGAACTTAATACTACTGGAAAATGACCATAACCAAACTCAGTCAACACACGCACTTCTATTACATCTATATAAACAAGTTTGAACATTCTACTTCAATCAGAAGTTATTGTTTTCGAAAGTTTCGACCAATCAAATTGATGATCTTTACTTGGCCTAAGCAGATAATGCTCACTGTCGAACTAAGTGAAGGTATGGACGTAATGAAACCATGATAGAATCAATTAGAACCCAAGTTATTGCATTCCACGGTCTCAATCAATCAATACGCGTACAATTCTACTTAACCTGAACAGAAAATGCTCATAAATGTAATGAAACTATATACCATCACTCTCACTCTATTAAAATCAAAGTTTTTATGTCCAAAATTGCTTATGCCTGCCTGCGTAGTAGAGGTAGAAAAATCTCATCATCAAACTCAGTCAAGACATTCAACTAATGCTGATGAAGGGACATACCGACCGACAGTGCAGGTAGACGAACTTACGAATCCATTTTATATTCTCTTCTTTCCTCGTAAGGCGGCGAACAAAATAATTACAGAACAACCGGTTACATTCTGTGATTTGTAACTTATTGAAACATCGTCATAAATGTAATATGATATCAAACACCCATCTTATATTACCATACGTTCTATGTCGATCAATTTGCCGAGGAACATCGTTACAATCGATATATAAATCGGGCCAACAACGTGGTAATATATTTATCCTTGTAACAATCCTATTGTCATTGTAGCTTGCCAAACCAGTTCATATTACGCACTACAGCAATATGCATACGGCCTGCATTAATATGATTAATCGTGTTCCGGTATAATTCGTTATGATGTCGAGTTTGCCACATAACCCGATTAAAGGGGCAGTGTCACCCTAAACAAGAAAATAAATGCAAATAATTTGAATACTGACACAATCAAATATCGTGTGGTATATTGTTTCGCGACCAAACGCCAGCGAGTGTGAGCCACCCCCGCCCCCGCTCTTTTTCAAAGTTTGCCCCTTCCACGCCCCCTCTGAATTCGCAACGGAAAATAAAAAAATTGTCGACGGTCCAAGCACCTGGCCTAAATCTACAGGTTTGTTAAATCTGTGTCAAATATAGCACTCTAATGTTTACGTGTCCGGTTAAACTGAATTACGTAAAATCGAAAATTACTTTTTTAAACGGGAAAGTTCGATCGCATGCTTAAAAAGAGGTCAACAGAAAATCCATCTTTCCTCTATGCAGTTCAGATTTGGTCACTTCTAAGAAGAAAGAGACAGAAGTGAAAAAAACTCTTTATAAATATTTAAAGGTGAAATGTCGAATATTCTTGAATTCTGTGCTGAAAATTGATTAAAAACTCACTTCATCTGGTGTAGCTGCCAATCTTGACATACCTAATTATTATAGACCCTCGGGATTTTCGTGATCTGTTAACGATGTCAATGGCCTGAAATTGTTCTCAGCATTTCTCTATTCTCAAAAGATTCACGAAAACAATATTCACGTCGTATTTATTTAAAGCATCCTTCGACTGTTCGGCACATGTAACATAGACCTATAATGCATCAACTAAAGAATGCCATCCTATCTAATTGTAAACGAAATTTAAAGTGGGTGAGTTTCTACAAAAGTTAATCCAATAAAAGACAGCTAGGTATCTCAAACCAACATGTAAATCAAGATATAATACAGATTCGGTAAAATGGTTACACTTAAAAATATATCATATCCAAAACTTTAAGTTTTTATTTTAATTTTGATTCTTGAAATCAACGAAGATTTCACAAACTGTGTACTAGAACCGTCACTTTAACAAACTGTTTTTTTATGGACTGTTGTTATCCCTTTAAAATCCTAATACACGGCTCGCCGTCTCCTTTACTACAAAATTATATACATACATACATACATATATATATATACGCTTTGGTTTATAAATAATAGGTCACCGTTATTCCCAATTACTCGTTATATATAACCTGTGCACGTACCTTTTGTTGATCATGTATATCCAAAGCCTATCAATATTAGAATGTATCCAGTGTATGTCTACTCACATTAAACTATACTACATAAATAATAAGATCAACATCGTGTACATTACATCGTAAAATGGCGATCTAGTCGAGCCTGCTGACTGCCATGACGTGGTTTGCGTTTATAAATAGATTTATATGTCGCTTACTACGGATCTACGTCTACTTGCAATATCAATCCTCGCTAATCTTCATTTTATACTGATAAACGTTCACGAGAATAAGATCGTGTCAATATTCTTATCTTCTTAAAGATTTAATGGATTTCTTAAAACCAAGCCGTGTAATATGAATTAAATTTAATGTTGGACTTTTTTTTTTGCATATGTGACAATAACCACAACACAAATGTTTTTTGTGAGTCTTGACGTAAACGCTTGCCGCAAAAACATTTCACCGAAGAAGAGCGTGACTTTTCGTTAATGCAAATAGATATTGCTATGATACGCTCACTAGTTTTGGGAATATTTTCTAGATTTCATTTTTTGTTTGTTGAAACTACACGCACGTGTGGGTGTAGATTATAATCTGAATAAATATCATATAATAATGTGTATCATATTACTTGTCATGGTATTTATTAATATGTGCCCTAGTTCACATTCATATCACTCAAAGAAATGAAGTAAGATTTAACGTCATACAATTCTGCACCGTCTGGGCTAATAAAGACGGGCATAAATACAGTGTGCTATGAGGTAGATTTCGCCCGGCCAGTGGCACTACAGCCAACTCTTATTTCGAATTCCAACTGTCAAGGGTTCTTTGACGTGCACGCCAATGTGTTCACGGAACCGCGGATTTTTGTCCCATCCGAACGACTATACGTAGTCCCTTGCCAGGCCCTTTGTCTTGCTCCACTGACCAGGGGGATCAATGCCGGAAAACCCCGATGAATTTTCTTGGCCAACACCGGGATCAATCCAAAGAGGATTAGTAGTCATTACGTCTATATTGTGTATTGAATTAACAGTAACTTTTGATCAAAGTAATACTTTCTGTCCGAAGCAAATTACACGAAGTATCTGCATTCTCTTACATCAAGTGGATTGATATCCACAATTAACTTTGTTTATTAATCACAAGGTGAACGCTAGGGAACCTACTAATAGTGTATTATAATCCGATATGAGAAACCGAACTGTTATGTTTTTAGAAACGCGATTCGTTAGTTCGAACAGGCCTGTAGGCTCTGCATGACCATACCAAAGCTGGAATGTCTCTGGGGAATCGCGTCGGCCATTTTAAATGTCAGGTGATGTATCCTTCCGCCGATCGCTTCCCAGAGATCCAAGACGGCGGCTCAAACGAAACACTAACATTGCGTTAAATCATCAAATCGGCTGTTTTCGACTGAACTTTTGATGTCAAGGAATGAAAAATGTTCCAAGGATTACTAATATGTAACTCTTGCGACGAACCGATACCTAATTGTCATTCAACAAACTCTTTGCGGGAGGGCTACGGGCCTGGTTCAACATTTACTAGTCGTTCAGGTGGAACGAAAAACCGAGGTGTAATTCGAAATAAGAGACGACCACCGACAAGATCGGTCGCATTATTTTTGTTACGTCTTTCTTGTAAAACATATTTTTTTGAGAGAGAGAGAGAGAGGACTGCACGACTGGCTCCGAGTCCATTCACTTGATTTGATATCTGTTGTTTATTTCTTGCAATGTGTATGTAGTTTGTCCGCGGGTTTGTCTTGAAAGTTATTTTGCCTGCAGTGTGGTCCTCATACACTTACTATAACAAAGAATAAGTTCCTCTACGGTAGCTCTTTTCACAAGAGACATCCGTTTGAATTAAGATTATGTTACACCCCTTTCCTGTAAACATTACGAGTTCACGGGGGGGGGGGGGGTTCAAGCAATACATCCGGCCAATCAATTATTACAGAGACACGCTCATGTAATACATAATGACATAATGTATGTCTTGTTAATAACGACTACAACTTGGTCATCCAGGGGTCGTATAAGGAATTACAGCAGACATTATTAAAATGACCCTAGTTAGGTTTGATATTATAGATTGGTTTCGAACAGATGTAATTTCTGTGGTGATTAGAACTGTCTAGTCATTTTTACGACAATTCCTAACATGATCGAACTGTTACTGTCTGAAAACCCCAATATAAACATTATCGCCTTCTCAATAAACTCATTTAATATATAGACAAGGTCACAGCGGACGTTGTATCCAGACGAATTCCACAGTTACCGTTCATTTTTCATGAACAAAATTCTTAAAGGCCGACATATTCTATGTCATTTTAGACGAATTCTTTCAGGGCTAGCAATTTTCGATATGATCTAACCTCTTTTTTTTTCTCAGATCACAGTGGACGTGAAATAATACAATCGCAACATATCTGACAAAACTATCAAATACTGTGCGAACAGGGCCGTAAGTACCTCAGAGCAACGAGGGGGCGAAAGTTTTCTCACAGGGGTGGGGACCCCCCCCCCCTTAGTTACAGGCCTGTGTGCGGTAGACTTAAAATCATAAAGGGCATTATATAAGATTTAGATAAAGGGCTGGCTGTTCTTGCTAGTTCAAAAATAGATAATGCAAAATGGATTATCAAATATTTCATTCAAATTTTGAGCGGAGTTATCAATAGTTATAGTTTTGACAAGATGTGTGTATTGATTGTAACCACCGTATTAGTTATTCGAGTCTTAGCCTCGCTTCTCTATTTTGAAATTAAATCACTAAATGGCCCAACAGTTCCAATCTATTTAAAATTATAGCCATCTGATGGCATCGAGAGTTGATTAAGGTCTTGCCATGTTAATAAATGGCATGTCTAATTAATAATTTATATAACATTTAAGGCCCAAATAAAGACCTACATGTACAATAGGTAGATTTAGCTCTTACATAATGACCGTATAAAAGGTTCAATGATCTAGAGCAGTTGTGGAACATTACATAAGTACAGAAGTATATCTAAACGTACTTACTAGGTCAAATATATCACGCAAAAGCGTTATTCCCACGAACAAATAATTCTGTACGCAAAACCCCTCCAAACAATCAAGAGGGTTTCTAATTAGATCATTCTAAAACTTGCCCAACATAAAAATAGTTTTAAACACAAACAAGTCCATAACCCGTTTACAAAATTGTTTACTGTTTCCTAATAATATACTTGAAAACATCAAAGGATATTTGTGTCATCATGACATAGGTTTGCAAGTGCAATATAATGACCAACTTAAAACGATATGCAACATTATCCTAACGAATAATGAGAAAATGTAAACGGAGACGGAACCGATGCGTATCGTAAATAACTGAAACCAAATAAGAGTAATTGTAGGAGGACTACTTTGATTTGATGTGGTTGGGTAGTTTTATCCTCTAATAATTATAGTAGATACATAAACACGATTAAAGGTCGTGTCGGCAAACAAATAAACTTAATATTAGACTTTGATTTTGATTAATAATTTTGATTAATAATGTTGATTAAAAGCTACATATAGCTATCTATATGCATGTTCACATTTTAAAAAAATATATTATATGAATATTATTAAGTGATAACGAAAAGTACAAAAAAAGTACGGTGGTACAATATGACCAGGAACCGGGTGTGATGTCATCGCCGCCATCTTGGAATTATGACGTGGAATCAAAAATCGAAGTCCGTCAACCGAAGTGCAATTGTTCAAGGAACAAGCATGTCACAATTCGTGTTGATCGTACTTGAATTGGCGGGGCTCAGTCTCTCTTTTTTTTCGAATAGCGTAACCCCCAAGAAGGAAGACAACAAGATGAGTAACGCACGAGCAACAAGTCCTGATCCAAACAAAATATCTCTTTTCATAATTACAATCAATATTTGATCATAAATGATAACACTGTTTTATTTTGGTACCCTTCCAATGATAATAATTACAATCATCTATATTTGATCACAAATGATAACACCGTTTTATTTTGGTACCCTCCCAATGATAAAGTGGAATATATAGTTTTTGACTTTACGTTTGATACCTTTTAGCGTCGATGGATTTCAACCCCGCCCACTTTTCTTCGAATATTTGAGCTGCCGGGGGTTCTTTTACGTGCAAGCCAGTGTGAATATGGGTCCTAAACGTTTCGGTCCATTCGAACGATTAGACGCTATTCATCGCAAGCACCTTACTCGCCGAGCTATCGTAGCTCCCACTTAACAAGAGACAGTGCGAAGCCGTTGACATGGGAAGGGAAAACGTCTTCCGCATAAGCATTGCTTAAATTCCTCAGAAGCTTTAATTGGAAGACGATAAGTGGAATGCCACGGTTCAAGCAAAATTCCCATCTCTTGCACATTTGAGAGAAATAAATAAAACAACCGTATGTTAGTCTGAAAATCGCCATGGTAATTTTATGACGCGATACCAACCCCCATTCCAATTCTAAAAGTTCACAGACATAATATCCCGAGACAAAACGAGTGAAGTAAGCAAATATTTGTGAAAAACATCAACACTTACCCCCGGTTGATGTTAAAACACCATATCCTATATCCGCGAGACGTTTTGTCACGTCCCACCTTAGGAAATTACGTCACTCGTGTTAAATAGTTCAAGTGGTGTGTTTATATCAGTGGGTTTATTTATAAGGTTAGTTTAACATCTACAGCTTGTTGGTAACAGTTATAAATCTTTACCGTTATAAATAAACACGCTAAAGGTGAACATTTTTGTGACGTACTTACCATATGTCTAAGTTATTTAATTACTACACGTCTGCTATAAGATTGTATAGAAGATGCGGAAATTGAATTTAAATATTTTAGAATCCGTTTTTTCTTTTTTGATAATTATCTCAAACATACGCCTACATATTTCATCCGATTGTCTTCGTTTGTTACACTGTCTATCTGTTGAGGGAACTGATTTGTAAAATTAGTTAAAATTACCACCTTGCCGCCGAGTTATCCAAAAGGCCCACGCATGAAAAGTGTAAACTTACAATATCCACGGAGTTGGAGGCTTGAATGAGTTTAATTTATCCCAAGCTATTTTCCAGCTTTAAATATGAAAATTATATTATATATATATATATACACACACACACACACACACACACACCCATACAGTATTGCCAAAGATAAAGGCCCATCTGTACCGTAGATAAAATTTGCTGAGCCAAATGTCACCCTGCACGTTTCAAGTCAGTAGTTTGAAGCGTATATATGGTATTAGTGTCAGTGGCTTGTGGCACGAAGTAACAGTATATTGTCGCATACATAATATATTATGTCAACGCTTGGGCGACATAATATATTGTGTTGACGCTCCAAGCGTGTTAGCATATTAGACCTGTAGACTCAGTGGAATGTACGCGTCATCAGAGCCATAGAAAGTGTCCCTGTAAATAAAAGAGGGCATCCTTATCAGAAAAAGGGCACCTGTGATGTCAGAATTTCAAAAAAGGGCACTTTTCTTTCGGATTAGGGTTAGGGTTAGGGTTAGGACACAGAAAAGAGAGAAAAAACAGAAAAGAAAAAAACAAGCATTCATTGGTTATCAAAGCGCCAATTAAATCTATCGTTGCAAGTTCATGCCTAGTCACCTCCATCCTAGTTCCAAGCGTTGACATAATATATTATATCGCCCAAGCGTTGACATAATATATTATGTATGCGACAATATACTGTTACTTCGTGCCACAGGCCACTGACACTAATACCATATATACGCTTCAAGCTACTGACTTGAAACGTATCGCCTGCAAATGTTCAGTGTAATGAAAATTTTTAAAAATATTTAACAAAATATTTAACACTGTCCTTGAAAAATAAAATCATTGGTAATTTCAGTTGAAAACAAATTCAAATCTTAAACCAACGCGAAATCAGAAATTAAATCTACATAGATAGACTATGATAAATTTGTTATCTTAATCAAATACAATTTGTTTCCAGCGAACATTATTCATTTATAAACAACAAATATTGTGTATATGCCTAGTTCCAAGAATGTAAGATCATCGACATTTTCAAAATGGCTACATCATAAAGGGGCGGTTCTTAATATGTTCAAAATGGCGCTATGACAAAGAGTTCCTATTCATTTTCGATATGACCAGAAGACGATCAATCCATCAACACTCCAGTAGTTATATTTTGATTCAGAAAAAAAAAACCGTTAAAGATGGGTTCCCGCGTACAAACTGGGTGATTTAATGGTATATATGGACCAAAAACATATTCAAACTAATTAATTTGTCATAATTATGCTTCAAATCCTTCTCAAACATTGTAATTGTGAAGGAATGCCCTGCTATTAAAATTCGATCAAATCAGGTCATGTTTACGTCACGTCTTGGGAGTCAGAGGAGAAATCATTGCATACATAAGACGATGTTGTCTTTAATCGCTTACTATTTATTACAAATATCGAATCCTAATTAAATTCTCGGATTATCCACTACCCGCGACTTTTTCCGTCATTTTTATCTCAGAAAGTATTGTACGTCTAACTCTTCATAAAGTTTATCAACTTGTACATCAAGCGCTCAATGTTCGCTTGTGACCTTTGACATCGTGCGTGCAGAAGGTCATAATCGTCGGGCTGTTGATTAGGGGAACCCTTACATTTTTGTCCTGTATACGTTCTATGAGTGTTTTTCGGGGAATCCAGTATTTTTCTAGTAAGATTGGATATCTCTACTTTCCATATATACCAAAATTGCCATACTTTTATTGGAAATAACCACCCGATAAATACTTTTCTGGGAACCCATCTTTAACATAGAAGGATTGGCCTTTTAGGGCGTGTTTAATTTCCTTAAAGTAATAAAATAAAATCAGCTTAATATATTCAGAAGTGTTCATGTTTTAAAATCGATATTGCACTTAGCTTGTTTTAATTACACACTTTCACAATAAGAATACCACAAGTTATGACACGAGCGACAAATATATGTGGGGTCGAGAACGAGACATCTATCTATCTTCTAAATAAATAAAATCAAAGATGTGTGTATGCGTGTATGTTCACCCATTACGCTTCGTCGCCGCGATCCACGCCCACATGTGTGGTATCAAATTAACCATCGAATTTTGGCCCAGGGCGAATTGGGCTTTGCCCCGGGCGAATCACGCTTCGTCGCCGCGCTCCACCCTCATATATATGGTATCAAATTAACCAGCATGACCCCGTGAATGTTTTAGGCCATCAAATTTGAGACCCAGGCGAATACGGGTTTGGGCCCCGGGTGAATTGGGCTCCGGGAGAATTTGAGCCCTTGACGAATTTGGGACCCGTGCGATTTCACGCCCCGTCCAATTTGGGCCCCGGGAGAATTCGGGCCGTGCGAAGTTGGCCTCCGGGCGAAGCCGGGTATACTCCTAGTTAAGTATTGAGACTGCACGAGGGCGTTAGCCCGCGTGATGTTTCAATACATTATGCAATGTTTTGCTCGAGACCATTAAACAACTTAGAATACAGACACTATCCAGCACGTGCATTTCAATGAAATCGTCACGCGAGTCCAATAGTTCATCTAGTATAAATAATGTACGATTGGTACGTTGCCAGTACCATTATTTGAAATAATGCCAATGGTACGCCAACATCAAAGGATGACGTCACATCTATATTTTAATCTCAATTAGCTCCGACTGGGCAAATGACGATGAGCATTCGCCATACAGTATGCTATGAGGGAAATTTTGCCCGGGCAGCGGTGCTATGGCCTACTCTTATTCGAATTCCACCTGTCAAGGGTTATTTTAAGTACACGCCAATGTGTACACGGTACCTCGTTTTTTTTGTGCCGGAAAATCAAGATGAACTTTCTCGACCAACGCAGGGATCGAACACGAGACCTATAGGTTACCGAGCCAACGCCCTACTCACTGAGCCACGATTTTTAAAGAAACACTTTCCGTTATTACAATTATACTACATTTACATTTTATAACACCTATTACAACCCCTAGGTTTGGAGAACAGACAACCTTGTACTTATCATAAATTCAGATTTGAAGTTCCGGGTTGATTTTATACAGTAAATCAGTAACAGTACATAAAATCAACAAAAGTACATAAGAGACTACCATCGTTTTAGATACACCGAATCGGCAAAAGTATATAACCGACTACTATCGTTCTAGATACACTAAATCAGCAAAAGTACATAACCGACTATCATCGTTCTAGAATCTAGATACATGTACATGTACACTAAATCAGCAAAAGCACATAACCGATTGTCATCTTCCCAGATATATCAAATCAGCAAAAGTAAATAAGCGAATACCATCGTTCTAGATGGTCCACGGTTACACCAAAATCGCCAAAAGTACATAATCGTCTACGATCGTTCTAGATAAAGCAAACATACCGACATGTAATCATTTACTAACTTCTATTTTGATATTACAGGGGAAATCTGATCCTTTCTTGATGTTGTATGCCATTAAAACAAAAGAACACAGGCTTTGATCTACTTCTAAAGAAGAGTCATTGTATCTGTGTCACATACACTGACTTTATCCGTGGGCTGTTTTTTTCCCTAGTACGCGTATAATTTAACGCCCCCGCTCCACAAACATTATTTTTGTCATAAAAAAACGTTATACAGAACAGTCAAATTATTTTATCTAGTTTGTTTTACCCAGGTAATAGATACGTATATTATAATTTAGAATATATAATTTAGATGTGTATAATATGCGGCCTAGTAAAACCTTAACCTTACATAAGCGATATCGATTACTACAGGGGTTTTAGTACATGATTGTTCTGTCTAATTACTTCCCATTGGCCACAAAAATCTGCCAAAACCCAATATTGTACAAGGATATTAATATATTACAAACATTCTAGTAGAATGTCCACGTTCCATAAGGTATATGCGGACGATCTGGCATTACCAGCGACATCTTAAATGGGAAGGCGACCATAAAATGGATTCGATAAGATCGCCGACTTAATTAGATGGCTTTGATTGACACTGAATCTCCGATCTGTACCGTACTGTGCAATCAATGTCTGGAACCATCGATTTTCCTTTCCTGATATCAAATCAATGGTTATGCCATATCAGTCAAAGCAACGGTCATTGTTTTCTTCAGATTGTACGAGGCTGGTCTCCTTTCAACATCCGTATCAACTACGATATAAGAATTAAACAAATTAAAGTGCATTTTAAATTAAATTATTGAACAAATTAATATTTTAAGGCGTGACACGAATCACCCGGTTTAAAGGATTTTGAAATGGACACACTTTAAATCAATCAAAACTGAAATATGGAGCAATCATATTCATAACAAAAGAACGTGGAGACATGGTTTCCCCAAAACAAATCCATTTGTCACCAACAGCCAAAACACAATATAAAGAGTTTAACTTCGACAAATGTTTTATTGTGTCTACGGGCAATTTATGATGTATAATTAATGACCTACATTACGGTTCAAAACACTGAATTATTCAACTGTTGATCACAAAAGATTCCTTAAGAAGCGTAAGTTGTGTTTATTCTGATTTCGCCTCCTTTCTTTTTATCACGGGGAAATACAGTCGAAAGTTAGAATAGTGGGTTGGTTTATTGTTTAGTTTTAAATCTCCAAGAGAAGGGCTATTTATTGTAAAATATTATGCTTGAGCGATTTATTTCTGAGACAGCTCTTCAATATGTGAACAATGATGCGTACTGCGTATATCCGGTTTGTCTTGTAAATAATACCACCGGGCCTGTTCATTGATCCGCTTTAGGGCAGTTTTCAGACCACAAAATACTTGAACTACTACAAATAGTATAGCGACGCCTATAAATTTATAATGAGACATTGGCACACGATTTGATTGGCCGCTTGCTGTTTGAACTCAAAGCTTAGATCCGTCTCGTAGTGAGATAAAACAAACAATTTCACAAATCCAAATAATATAAATATTGGGTTGCATAAAAATGGAACGAGATAAATCGACGATTAAAGTCACGCCAATACACAACGTGCGGCGAGAAACTCTAGATGTTTATTTTTATGATTTCGTCATTGATTGCCTTATATAAATACGTCAAATAATTTTGGGCCTACCAGATATTTCACCATAGAAAACATCGTAATCATTAGATCAAAGGTACATATCTCATGTGTGCATGGCACTTCCCAATATGCGACCGCAACGGGATCTTTTTCATCGTTGTCTGTGTCAAATTATTGTTAGTTAACAAACATTTTAAATTTAATCGCCAATCAGTTACAAAAGAACAAATCAAGAGCGACTAAATACCTCATCACATGTGGCTACGTAGATATAAAAACTTTACCTGTTACAGAAGTGTAGGCTGATATACTAACCTACATACCGGGGATCGGGGAGCAGGGGGGGGGGGGGGGTGAGTGTGTGTGAGTGTGTGTGGGGGGGCAATAGGTGAGGGTAGAGTGTAAATTCACTACAGAGCAGTGAATAAATAGATAAAGTTGGTTCAAAAAGACTTGCACAATATCAGCCAATGCTCCATGGATATTTGATGAATACATTCTACGTTGAAGATCGCCTTTGACATAAATCCTTAAAACGATCAGAAATCAAATCAGTATTTTTAAATGATTTACTTAAACATGCACTATGCAAGAGCTAAATCTGATTATTGCAAGGTCTTAATTTAGGCTTCAGATGTTATAGAAATTATAAATTAGATCTTTATTTAAACAACAAGACCAAAATCAACTCTTTAGACCCACGGATGGCTCGGCTACAGCTCGGATTTAAATAGGATTTCACTAACTGATTAAATCAGATATGGGGTAACCTGATGAAAATACGTCTGTTAGATCGAGGCTAAATGATAGAGTGTACTTAGCGAGGCCGCTGTAAACCGTTTCCGTATGCCATTGAAAACTTTACTTGATAATCGAGATATATAGGTGGAGTTAACGCCTGTCAATCAAACGATCAGCGACGGTGAAGACACAATTCGCTACCATTTCTAGGCAAATATTACAACGATGATAACTATGTTCAGAATAAAGTAATTTGACTGAATTTTTCAATATATTCTTCTTTCATCATCTACTTTTGAACTGTTATAGCAAGAATGGCCAACTCTCTATAAATATCTCCCATAAAGTATCTTTAATTAATACCTGTTTTATTTCGCTTTGATTTTTTCAAGATTGGTGATTGTGTAGACCGTTATTCAATATAGTACATGTATGTTCGTCAATAAACTTGGCATTAAAAGAAAAAAAGCGACGCACGTGGTTTTCGTCGATTATCGGCTGTTTCGACGTTTGTTTAATCTTGTATAAATTATTTATCCGGGATAAAGTTAGTTATATATATCTATAGATAAATATATGTGCCATTTGCTGTCGATCAAAAAGAAACACGTTGTTAGTCAGAAGGTGGAGTAAAGGGGGGAATTTGTTCGTAAATGAGAGAAAAGGTTTAGGGTCAGCGATTTCGGCTAAAAAAACCAGGGTCGGTCGGATAACCGTAAACACAAGTTTTTGTTATATTATAGGCTAATAATTTTTGCCTCTGTATTGTTTATCCGTTATTCTGACAACCTAGTCCAGGAAATCTATAAAATGATAAGGTCCGTACAAAATGCACTATAAACTATAATAACATAAAAACGTGGTACACTTTGGTCATGAATAATAAAGATGGACTGCCAGGCAACGAAACATACGCCCACAGCAGCTAAATCGTCCGAGTGGTCGACAGGGTTTGTCATATATTTATTCTTTTGTAGGTAATTGGGGGCATTTACACGACAATTTCATACAGATCAGATTATATTTTTTGTCGCTTGAGGGTTCACAAGGTTCTACAAACTGAAACAAGGGCATTAACTCTGAAAGTAATTTACAGAAATTGTTGAAATTTGAGGGGATCGGATAACTTTTGTCATTCGAACGGTCACAAGGTTCACTTAGTAAAACAGGGGCCATAACTCTAGAAGTAATTGACCTCCGCTCCGTTTGCGTGTTAACAAAGATGGTTAACCGGGTATAGCCATTAACCGAAAGTAGCATTACTCCAAACCCGGTAGGCCATCGCCACCAGGGCTATGTTACTCCCCGATCCGAGCAGAACGAGCTACCCCTACACACCAAATTTTAGCCTCGGGGCAGCCCTAGTGTAGCCACCAATCTTGAACTATAATAACATAAAAACGTTGTACATCTTGGTCATGAATAACAAAAATTATATTTATCATCTGATCATTCTGAATAGTTAAAATGTCACTCGCATTGTCCATGGCAAAGTTCAATAATTGTACGTTTGCGTGTTAACAAGGATGGTTTAATATGTAACCGCTAGCGGTTGCACCGGCGTAGCACGGTATAGCCATTAACCGGAAGTAGCATAATTCCAAAACCGGTATGTTACTCCCCGATCCGAGCTACCCCTACACACCAAATTTTAGCCTCGGGACAGCCCTAGTGTAGCCGCCAATCCTGAACAAACAGACAGACAGACGAACGAACGACACTATAGATACACAAGTTGGTTGAAGTGTAACGTACATGTACGCTCAACACAAACTAAGCCATTTCGGCACTAACATATATTTAGGCATATATTTTTATTTCACTAAGCAGGGGTCTTTACTAATAAAAGCCGATCATAGAAACCACAACGCAAGGCTCAATGGCATACTTTATGATCTAAAACGCTCGTCTTACACAACCCTGTCACCAAACATCATCTTTAAATTATATTTTAGAAATATATCATCATATGTCCTGTGAATTATTATCAAAATAGGATATGAACGCGTGACGCTTTGATTGGACTATTTATTAAATAAGGATTTGTGGTGTGAAATAAAGACAGGAAGTAATTTGACATTTTATAACACATCGAGAAACATGTAGAAATGGCGGCGACCATTGTATGACGTCAAGGCATAATTTGAACAGGAAATATGTATGCGTGATTATAAGGAATATAGTAGTAGTGTATCATTATTTAATTCTAACAATATGCCCCCAAACTATTAGTCATCATCAAGACATTGTTTAGTACACATGTCCTACTCTAAATTATTATGTACAGATAATTGAATTAATGTGATCATTTTATTAAATACGAAATCTGTGATAGATCCGTGGTGAAATGAACTGCTTTTTCGCCATGTTCGTAAACTATTCTAATAATTGTCTGGTTTTAAAATGTAGGGCAAATGTTACGCCATTACAGTAAAACTTAAATGGCATGTTACTTATTTATAGGAAAATCTAAATCAGTATATTATTATAACAACCGCTATGCGTCCAGTTACATCTTTCATTTTACGATGTAAATAAATTAACCCGGAAAGGATTCGGTTTTTTAGACGTACATAGTTTAACATCACATTCTAAAAATTCAACTAAAGCCATAAGGAAAGCCATAGGGGTACGATTATTGTTTGTAAATTTAACGTGGTCTCTCTAATAATATTAAACCATTATTTTGCAAAATAAAACAGGTTACTTCTGCGTGAAAGACTCTTATATTAGAAGTCTTTACTCTCCTCCCGTGCAAATCGAGTATGGAACTCTTGTGGTATTTTTTCGAAGAAATAAAAACTTTCAGTTTTTGTGTGGTTTGCGATATACCAAAATCCCAGTGTGTAACTGTTGTGATTATAAAGTCACGTATACAATTTGAACGATGAAAACCAGCAGCGACTGAGTCTTGTACTCTGTAAATTCGTGATTGTCGGTGCATACACGATAAGAACGTCACTGGGTCAAAGACTATCATGATGTTTGTTTATTTACAGTGTTTGAACTTACACGCGTGATGACAAATGAAAAGTGTTAAACATGCAGTATGCAAGAACTAAATCTGCTTATTGCAGGTCTTTCTTTAGGCCTTAAATGTTATCTAAATTATTAATCAAACATTAATTAACTAATCAAGATCAGAATCAACCCTCGATGCCATTAGCCTGCGATATTTAGTGGATTTGCATACGTTTTGTGACGGATGAGTTAACGTTTATAAACGATGTATAATCAAAAATATTTGATTTGACTTAAAGGACAAATTCTCCTACATGGTATCCTTTTTTACACGTCACTAAACCCTCAAAGTTAGTTTCCTTAGTCCCTTAAAAACATACCGTCCACCGTGAATACGAACACACGGTTCCGAACATATATCATTGTGGTGTTCATACATACATCCGTCTTCATTAGCCCAGGTTAGGAGCAGAACAGTAGGACGTTAAACTCCATTTCATTTCATACATACATGTATATGACATAATCGGGGGCAATAACTTTACAAACAATAATTGATTTTGGTCGCAATTGTTTTCCATCGCAGTAATAAAAAAAGAACATAAATTTAAAGTAGATTAGATGATTACTTTAGCTGTTAATGAAAGGTCACAATTCGTTAGCATGGTCATAAGATTCTACAAAATGAAACCAGGGCCGTCCGTGACTAGATTAACGGATATTGTTGAAATTCACAAGTCTTCTTCGTTTCATTGATTGAAGAAAGAATATAAATATAGCGTTTACAAAGTTCTACATTTAAGCGAAACAAGTGTCTAACTCTGAAAATAAATAATGGAAAGTAAAACGATTCTTGTCTCACTAAAGTCAATAATACACATAAATTTCAAAAAGATCGGATAATAAATCAAGTTTGTGGAATAGACACAAGACATTGTGGACGACGGATACAACGCGGCGACGGCAATATGTAGGCGTACAAAAATAGCTCATTTTGGGTTTTCAGATCACTTTTCCTCGATTTTAGTCCTGGTTACAGAAAAACGATTGTTTATTCAATAAGGCCCTAAACTTCTTAATTCAATGATTGGTGGAAATATCATCGTTTATAACGGATAAAAAATATCGCTACCATAGTTTTATTCTGAATATTTATAACAGAAAGCGTTTATCTTCCATGAGACAACTATAGTTTTTTAGTTTGTGTTTTTGAGTACTTTAATCTCACGTTCACAATAAAGTCAATAAAACAATATAATATTTTTGCTTTTAACTATAATCTATAATAGTGTATATTATTAATATATAAATATTAATATATAAATAAATTCGTAAATAGATACTTGTTACATTTTTATGGAATTAAATTGTTCGGTCCACACAATTAATCGATATAAAGAACAAAATACTTAAAGTTAAATGTACACGTCGTGGCAACAGGTCGCAGGGGTCGTTTTGAAATAACACGCTTTTGGGCAAAAAGGATAAACGTATAAAATGTTCTTTTGAATTTTGCTGAAATTGTTAGAGCACTATTAAAATTCGGAGCTGCATATCGGTTAAAGCGGAATTATTGCCCCTTTTCTTCACGGAAGTAATAAAACTGTTTAAATCCGTGGGGTTAAACGGGTTTAGAAACGCCGGTGTTGGTCAAGCCAGCTTAAGTTTGTCATCAAAACGCACAGGTGGTGAAAGACAAAACCCGTTTGAAAAAAAACAAAACAAAAAAACACAAGATGACTAGTTATCACCATCCCGGGTTTAACGCCCACTCGACACAAACTAAGCAATTTCGGGACTAACATATGGTTCAATTTTATTTCAATAATTTGCTTGCGCGTATGGGTCTTTAGGAGTGGTAGAAAACCGGAGGACCCGGAGAAAACCCACGCGATTGGATAAGTGACCCTACTCCTTGTCACGTACAACCGGGGAATCGAAACTACGCCAGTTGATTCAATGACAGACCTTATGATACAACGCACACACGTTAACCATCCCCCCCCCCCCCGAATTATAAGTGTTATAAAGGTATCTTGAACAGTTTCTGCAATATGCTCTAGAATAATAATTATATACCAAAAAACTAAGTCAAATGTGTGGGAAAATATAAATCCTAGAAATACCTAAATAGCAAAAGGCATAACTATTATAATACGTTAATGTGTACACAAAGTTTCAAAACGATACTTTGAACGGTTTATCAGATATGCTCCGGAAACAAAATTGTAAACCAAAAACCAAGTCAAATTTGTTTACATGGAAACACAAAGAATATAAACCCCAGAAATTCCTAAATACCAATAGGCACAATTACTGTAATAGGTTAATGTGTGTACAAAGTTTCAAAAAGATATCTTGAACGGTTTATGAGATATGTTCCAGAAACGAAATCCGGACGGGCGGGCGGACGGAGCCCATTTCAGTCTCCCTCCCTAACTTCGTTCAGCGCGGGATAAAAAAAAACCCAACGAAAACAACTCACTACTCGTCTAGACTAATTACTAAGCTGTTTTATCTTGACTGAATGAACTGCAATGGTTTGCTGAAAACTGTCCTCTTAAACATACATTATGCAAAAGCTAATTCTGCCCATTGCAGGTCTTTCTTTAGGCCAGAAATGTTTTCTAAATTATCAATTAGACATTAATTAACTTATCCAGGCCATAATCAACCCTCGGTGGCATCGGATTTTTTCGATATTAAATAGATTAGAACAGTTCAGCCATATTTTGATTTAAGCTAAAAATGGAGGAGCGAGACTTAGCTTCAAACAACCAGTACGGTGGTTAAAATTATTGCACACGTCTTGTCAAACCTTCAAAGACTACTATCTTCACTCGCAATAGAGTAATTTGAATGAAATTTTCAAATTATTCATTTTACATTATCTATTTTCGAACTATTATAGCAAGAATGGCTAGCTCGTTATCTAAATCTTACATAATGTATCTTTAAGCTACTTTGGAATATTACGGTTTCAAGTAGGACATAAGAGTTCGTAATTCATTTTAACCTACATGTATGACTGTGGCTGACCGAACAGTTAAGATGTATTCACTTATAGTCACCATTTCCTTAAACTGGATTATGGTCGTCTGAATAGCGTTATAAACTATTAGTCGTGTGCAACTTCTTATATCAATATAAAATCTAGACCGTCTTCATAGCCCAATCGGTGCAAAACAGTAGGACGTTAAACCTTATTCCGTTTGAAATCGGGGACATCTCCTTTAAAGTGTAAATAATGTATGCAGCTAGATATGATAGTATTTTAAAATTAGTACCAAACATTATGTTAAGTGACAGGTAATTAAATTAAAAATGTTTGAGTTATCGACTTAGTGATGTAGATACCACGCTGGTACAACTAGAAATATACTAATCGAATAGTCACGATGAGTGGTGGAAACCACGTGGGGCAGATGTGTTATGATATCAAAAATATTTAGGCTAGAGAAAACAGCTGTAGTTATATCCCATGACAGGATCTTAATTACTCCCATACGTTTAACCCAACAAACTTTTTATACCGTTTACATTTCATTGGTCTTGGTGCACTGGCGTTGATCAAATTCGAAAGGGAACGGTTCATTTCAATGTATACTCTTCAAAAAAGTAGGGGATATTGAAATGCAAATACCTATGCAGGTTGTGATATGATAAATAGTCATGGACACTTGACATGCTTTGAGAGTATGTTCACAGTATCGCCCCAACAGAACCACTGAGCTGCATGTGCGACACGCAATAGCGCCATACACGTGGGAGGGATTCATTGTCAAATTTGACACTTCAAGGAAGGGTTGATGAAAACTGCCGTTTGCTGGTTTCTCCTATCCATGTTTGCTTTCCTGTCGGTTCTTGCATAAGATTTACTGTTTAGCGTATCTTTGCTTTAGTGTGTTACGTTTAATTTGATCGGGAGAGGTGTTCGTCGACGTCAACGTCAACGGACAACACTGCAAGAATTGGCCGTGGCACTGCAAGAGGAGTGGGTCAGATTGCCCCAAATCGTGATTGGACGGTTGATTAGGAGCATGAATGTATGAGGATTGGTGGAGCAATTATTCATTATTAAAACAAACATCAAAAATGTCCATTTTCACTTTTGACGGTGTATCTCTTTGCGAGTGAAATGGGACCGTCAGATAAGCCGCCCATATGAACTGTTTATGTTTTCATGTGTAGGCAATTGGCCTGTTATTAACATACACTGGTTACCTCTAATAAAAACAGCAGTGCATTTCCGCAGTTTTGTATTGTTTCTGAATATCTCCTACTTTTTTTTTGAAGACTATATTTTGAATTCTTTAATAAAGATAGGTTGCCAGGAGAGGAAACGTATCCCTTAAACAGCTAACTCGCATATTTATTCTTTTGTAGGTATAGGGAGGATTTACGACCAAGAGTAACAACCTATTACTTTATTATCAGAAAAAATTAAAAATTTGATTGGCTTCTAGTTCTTCCTGGGGCTAAGATATGTTATACAAAACTTGTAGGCCTACCGGTAATCAGGTGATAAATTTAGCTGCTTGAATTATCGGAAATCGTTGAAAATCAGCTTCTTCACATAAATAGAAAATGACATAAAATGGGGTTTAAATGTATTCACATAAACAGTGTATTAATTTCAAAGTCAGTCGGATGAACTTCCGAGTCTAGAGCGCCGAATGGGTGGACGGGGGTAACGACAATATACGAACACATTTCAATGTGATCGCATAAAAACGCATCAATATCTAATGGACATCAATATCGAATTATACCTTATTCGTTAAAATGTATCATTGCGCTTGGGAACATGTGTCCCAGAGTGTTCGGATTACTAATACATAAACTAAAATAATTTGATATAGATTTAGTAACTCCATAATACTTATAATTCAAAATAACGGTATAATTGAATTAATTCAATATAATGGTAAATAATTCTATAAATTTAAGTTAACGATGGCTAAACTATTAATTCAATATAACGGTGTATTAATTCAATATAACGATATGTATACTATTAATTCAATATAACGGTGTTTATACTATTAATGCAATATAACGGTGTATTAATTCAATATAACGATGTGTAAACTATTAATTCAATATAACGATGTGTAAACTATTAATTCAATATAACGGTGTATCAATTCAATATAACGATGTGTATACAATGTACTATTAATTCAATATAACGGTGTATATACTATTAATGCAATATAACGGATACTATTAATGCAATATAACGGTGTATATTGTACTATATTATTTTTTTTTATAAATATGTAACTCAAGATAGCAGCGTATAGATATATAATTTCAATCAAATTTAATAAAACGGCAAATCGAGTAATTCAATATTACGGTGCATGATAATTCAATATTATGGTGTATAATTCTATTAATCCCAGATGCCTATAATGGCCAATTTAATATATCATGGTATGGATGTGTTAATTTAATACATCGGTGTATGAGTCTATCAATTTAAAGTAAAAGTCTTTACATTAATTAAAATAAGGGTACATATCTATTGATTTAATATAACGATGCATATATCATAATATCAATATAACAATATATATATCTATTAATTTAATATAACGATACATATATCCATTAATTTAATGATGTGAAAATACACTATATATAACAGTACACGGACCGGTAATGTGCACCGAATACTACCTCGGGATCTGAGGATAAAACAAAACATAAATGAGCAACGTACGCAAATATATTAATATTCATTGCCGGATTAATAATAAACACAACAGATGAAATGGGTTTATTACGATTTATATTTATGCACCAACCGGGCCAATGAGGATGGCCCTCGGGTGGGTGGGTGAGTGGGTGGGTGAGACATACTGCAAAATCCTGAGTAACTTTCCCGGCTAACAACGGGATAGCGCCCAGGACATGTTAATTGAGCCATCACGACCGTGGCTTCGATTGTGAAAGGATTGTAAATTAGTTCACGACTAACGTTTTAACTAATTTACAGCGATATTTTGATCTCGATACGTGAACTAGATCAAAATGAAGTGTGTGGCTCATCAGCTATTATTTTTCTACCGGGATGTATTAGCTTTAATTCTCATATATTATATAAAAAAAATAAAACATTATATAGTAAGCCTGGAACAGACAGGCTACACTTTTATGATGTTCCCGATAGTTTTCAGCCAACTAGCGATATAAATTATAAATCCAGGCCTTGTCTTTGTGGTGCATATGTATGTAGCTAGATCGCATTAATGTTGGACCTGGGCTATATATCTTTAATAGCCAAATACATACGTGCGAAATAAAAATAATACACATACCTATTTTGAAATACGTCGCCTATACTACTTTTTAAACTATAATAATATAGATCCCACAGAATATATCCCTGAACTAAATACATAAACGATGTGATAAAATTGTCCACTTCGTTCACACATGCCTATCATTAAACTAGTTATTCGGCGACATATTTCCTCATTTTGAAAGCAACTTCACACAGACCGTTATGCCTCAAATAGCGTGTTGATACTTAAGCCGAAACTAGGTCAATATAATGCCCTATCGTAAAATGGCTGCTACACACTCTCTCACACTACACACTCGCCAGTTATAACGGTATAAATACCACGACAACGCCACACCGCAGCCTTTCAATTTAGCCAGTAAACTATATAATATTTCTTACCTCCGACGCCGCCATTTTGTCTGTTGTTTGTCGGACATACATCCTTTCTATCGCTGTCCAGTTGTTAGCGTTTGTAATAATAATCCAGTCTCTCGTCTAATAAATCATTAGCAATACAAAAATATTTGACAGGGGTAGCTCCGCGGACAAAATCAATTCCTATGTCGCGTATTTAGTTCAAACAGTAAATAACCCGCCATGATGCTCACTCTCACAGATGCCGACTTCGGCTAGGAATAGTTTAGTCACCGATAACGCCATGAACTTGAACAAATAACAACAATCTTATCCTTTAGTTTAGAATCAGTGAGTAGCCTCAGGCTTGTCATTCAACCAGGTTTTGATTAATCGCTTCAGTAGTCAGATGATACTACCGTCTCACTCGCTCTTCGTCATCAGCACAGTCAGTCAGCACCCGATCGCGCAGCTGACCACATGGTGACCGTAAAGCTTTACGATTTTGTTTTTAAAAGACGTTGGTTCTACCTTAAGCGATACTAATTTATGACGCTGTCTCGTAAATTTCAACACCGGTCTTTTGGCGTACGTAAGATTGTTTAAAGGCGAAGACTGGTGAAAAGAAATTTAGATCGAGATGTTGTTAAGATAGATGTGTCGGCTTGCTAAATTCGATCGATAATTTTATGTTATGTGTTTCTCTATGCACGAGATTGGAAGCTCTAACGTTCTCTTATTAAATATCTTTCACTTCCTTCTTTCCAGATTTATCATTGTATGTTAGTCTATGTGACAGCCTGTTGTTTAATACGTTTTATGAATACTGATTAAAAGGATACAAACAAATGGCAGCCCCCCCCACCGTGCATCTAGAACAGATCAAACTACGAACCCATTAAGAAAATTAGTCTGTTCATGGACCGTATATATAATACGATTACGCTTGTTTGTTTGTGCAAAGCAATTACGTAACATGGTATTGTGTAATAGGATTTATTATTTCAATAATACGTCATTATTTTCATTGCTACACGCCATTGCTATATGAAATAGATCGACCATTATATAGAAAATAAAACAATGTTTGGTATGCTTTATATTAGGAGACATTGGGTTTGTCCTCCACTCGGGAGCCGCTGTGGCTCAGTGAGTAAGACACTGGCTCGCTAACCAGGTCTCGGGTTTTTCGGCGCGGTTGCTTCTTGCCAGTGGAGCAGGACGGAGGGCCTGGCACGGACAAGGTCTAGTAGTTTGGATGGAACGCAAAATCGAGGCCCTGTCTATTGACGTGCAGGTAAAAGAACCCTTGACAGTTGGAATTGGAAATTAGAGTAGGCCGAAGCGCCGCTGACCGGGATAAATTTATCCCCATAGCATATTGTATGGCGTAAGCCTTGTACTCATCACAAATAGGTCATTTTAGGGCCCACATGTGGGACCCTTTAGTACTATGAACCGAGAACTAAGCGATTGAAATTTCCGCCTAGCCCCGGTCATCATTACTAAAGTCAGTACGATAAACAACATAGTCTCGATTATCCATTTAATCGTTAAATCGTGAAGGAAAGTTATGCAGTAAATCGGCTCATAATCCACTAAAGATCACCGGCTAGCCATGCCATCTAGAGTTGATTTTGGTCTGGATAGGTTAATAAATGTCTAATTAATAACTTATATAACATTTCAGGCCTAAAGAAAGACCTGCAATGGACAGATTTAACTCTTGCATAATGTATGTTTAACCCTGTGTTTTTCACCATTCATCTAATACCGTGTTTAACATTGGCAGCACGATAAAGTTTTCCTGAAGCCACGGTACCTCAGTAAGCCCTTAAGGTTATTTTACATTCTACATTATAGTTTATATCTATATATATCTGCCTTGACGTATTTTATATTTTAAAACAATTGACGTCATGGGCTTTATTTCTGGAAGTCTCTTCGATCTAAATGTAAAGTGTCTTGGTTTATCTTAAAATGAAATCACATGCTGCGTACCCCAAGATTTACGATTATGTTTATCCAGTAAAACGACAGTACATGTATTGGTTACATAAAGAAAATACATTACATCGTGGTTCCCTGTGTGGGTTAGAATAAAGCCCGTTCAAAATTATTCAGCACAAGAGAGGGTATTGTCTAGGGTTCAATGTCTCGTTGGCGTTGTGTATCTCATTCTGAGACTGACACAAGGTTATTCGTTTAATTCCAACCTCGTGGGTTTTCTCCGGGTCCTCCGGTTTCCTCCCACTGCTAAAGACCCCTATGCGCAAGCGAATTATTGAAATAAAATTAAACCATATGTTAGTCCCAAAATGACCTAGTTTGTGTTGAGTGGACGTTAAACCCCATTTCTCTCTCTCTCTCTATTCATTTAATATGGTTACGTATTCAACTTGGCAGAGTGGCGTTTCTGTCTTCTCTTCTTCGAATTCTTTGATCCCGTCTTTCTCTGTCAAACATTTAAAAATTGCGCCTTTTCGTCAAAACCATTATTTCATCACCACCCCGTAGTCTTATTAGAAAGTAAAATGAGGGGTGTTATCACCTTTCGATATCTCTACTGAAAGAGAAGTAATCTCGGTCACCCAGAACCTCCTAGTCTTCAACATGCGGTGGATCTGGGGTTTTTTTATGTGGTTAATTATCCAGTATCTTTGTCCAAGTCAAGTAAGAGTTGCGCCCCTTCCCGCAACAAAGTGTTCGATATTGAACTGGCAATGCAATCAAATTGATTTTCTGAAAAAGCATTCTTAAATTATTTTCATGGGCGTTAACATCTTGGTTTTGACTAGTTAACTCCCGTAGACAATGACTTATTATTATTCTCAAATGTTGACAACGCATCCAGAATAATATTCGTAGAATATTTTTCTGTATGATAGAGACTAATAGAGAAGCGGTTTCGGATGAGTTATCTGTCCCTGAATTTGATTATCTCCCTTATATGAATATGAACGTAGGCTCAAAACTGAACCCTAAAACAAATCGAGTGCCCATATTTATCCACAGCGAGTACATAAACAAACAAACTAATTACTAAAATGTGTCAATAAAATAACATATTAGCCATTTCCCGTTTTTTTACTGGTCTAGACACATAAAATACAAAGACAATTCCCTAAAGTGTCAATCAATACAAGGTAGTGACCGAAAACTATCCCACATGACAAAAAACTTCAAATAATAAGTTATTGCGCAATTAAGTGGGCGCAATAGTAGGGGTGACATATTACATTTAGTGATATTGCATTATCTCATTTGACTGGTGTACAAAAACCTCCCAGGGCGTGGTGGTTGGTCTAGATCGAAGTAGGGGGGCAAAAAAGACATTAGCGCAGCGTGTGATAAATGCAAGGGCTCCTGGTATATAGGGTATATATTGTGACATTTGAGTTCCACGGAAACAAACCAAAATCTCATTGAACTGACATACGAAACCACTAATGTGACCTCCATATTTATCTATGAAAAGAATCCGCTATTGGATTATACAAGCATGCAATAGTCGTTGATTTGGCGTTGATATCTGTTACTGGACAACCTGTCCGTCAAATTAATTATTGTAACCGTCCCAGTTTCTCTGAGGTGACTCTGGGTTTTGGTCCGTGTCAAAGATGGAGGCCTACGATACACCTGCATATTGTCTCTTACAAGTCCAAACTAGATAACGCTATGTACTTCGTTAAGCTCACCCCACACCCTGCTCAATTATTACCGGTCTCGTTCCGCTCATTATGCATCTTGCTCCATGATGGTAAACTAGCAGTTTCGTGCTATGTTGTGATAATAATGGCCTACCACTGTGTGTTAAAATTCTAAAAAGGCATGTAAACGTTGACAAAGATGGTGTGTGTCCGATCGTGTTGAAGAGTAGGCGGTGACAGCCCCACTCCACCCCCTCAAAAACAATCTAATAAAACGGTAATCAAAAACGGAAAGAGAATGTTGCAAAAAATAGAAAACGGACAGAAAAAAGGGACGAGGAAAGTGCAATAAAGCGGAAGAAAAAAATGAGCCGATCACGTTGCAATCATACGGAAAGAAACAAAAAGAAGCTTGTACACTAATTTTGACGGAATTAGGTTGACATGAAGAAAAGGGCTAATTTTAGTTTCCATTCCTGATCAAAGCCATAGAATCGAGAAAGAAGCTGGTATCGTAATTATTTTCCTGAAGTAACAGGAAGTGTGTATTGCTTTGAAATTCCAAAGATTAGAAAATGTATACGTAGTGTAGATTTACAAAGAGATTAATATTACTTTCAACTTTTATATATGACACGATGAAAGAAATTGGAATTTAAAGGTACATTATTCAAAAGCTAAATTTGCCTATTACATGTCTTTCTTTAGGCCTTAAATGTTATATAAAGTATTAATTAGCCCTTTATTAACATGACAAGACCATGATCAACTCTCGGTGCCATCGGATACTTGAGATGTTTACTAGATTAGAAGGTTTCGGACATTTAATGATTTAATTTAAAAATGGGGAAGCGAATATACCAGTACCGTGGTTACGGTAATACATAATACACACATCTAAATCTTACATACGGTATCTTTAAAGATACTACTTCCCGCATACAAACTGTGATTTGATGATATATTTGGACTAAAAACATATTCAAACTAATCAATCTATTAAAAATTTGCTTCAATTACCTCTCAAAACGTTGTATCCCCGGGGATTCCCATTGCTATAAATAAACTGTTGTGAGACGCTCTGTCTGCCACCTGAGCTTCATTGTGGGTGGGAGGGGGGCATTTTTCAGAATGCATTTATCATTACTTACTGTACATTTACTATAAATATTGAGGCCTAAGTAAATTCTTAATTATTTTCTGTCAACTTCTTTTTCCGTCGTTTAATTGTAGAGTCTTTTGTACGTCGACACCCCCTCAATGTTCCCCAAACCGCCTAACCATTTGATCAAGAAATAACAAGTGCTCCCTCAGTCAAGCTAGCACACAATAAGCTGGCAGACAACAGTCGGGTTGCCAGTTAGTGATACCCTGACATTTTTGCCCAGTGTTTGCCCCATAGGTGTTTTTCAGGTAATCCAGTATTTTCTAGTAAGATTGGGTGTCTTATCTTTCCATATATACCAATTTGCCATACTTTTATTCGAAATAGCCACCCGATAAATACTTTCGGGACACTGTATCTTTAATAGATCATTATTGATCGAGATAATGTACATGTATGGAAATCGTGATTAGCTTTTATAAAAACAAAACAAGCAACACGAGAATGTAGATGTGTAAAAGCGGCTTATCATTTCACTTATATATTATGAAAGTTCGTTTGTTTCGGCGTGAAACTCACAAATGAGAAGTGGCATTTGGTGTTCTAAAAGAGTATAGATATCGTACACGTGTTAATTGTACAACGTTAACTATAACTAATATTTTCTTCGAAGAGAATTTATCAGAGAAGAGCGGTGCAGAAACATCATGAAAAAAAAGGGTTGAAGATAGAACTACGGAAAATAGACTCGCCACACCAACTCACTATGTTCACTCTACAAACCCAGATTGGTTCTGGCCGCTCGCTTTATATAAATGAGTATTTTACTTTATATAAACCTAACGCTTTTGAGAGGGGTAAAAAGTAAATTGGGTCCAAGTTCAGTCTTAAAAGGGTTAGGGTTAGGATTAAGGTTAGTATTCCCCAAATACTTAGTTATATAAAGCGGCCATTTTGGACTCGGGAAATTCCCGAACCTCCCCAACCAGCCAAAAATTAGCATCTCTCAACCAAGAAACAAATACCCGTCTTTACGGTTACACTACTCACCCTAGCTAATTTCCTAAATCAAAATCGTGCAGCATAAACTTTTGTCCTCATTTTCCAGGGCCCCCTATAAATTGGCTTCGGTTTATTTTTCTGACAACAAATTCCAACACTGAAATTTCGGTATTTACAACAGTCCGAATCGGCACTATTTTTTAGAACCTTAATCAGTAATTAAAGGGGATAAATCGCTAATATTTGGGATCTAGAAATTGACACAAATGGGTCGCAACGCATATAATAATGTAATATGAATGTATATAAAGTGATTTACATTCAATCGTTTCTGTTTTTACTGTAATTTCTAATCAGTTATGTTCCGCGAAATAAGTCTCAATTGAAGACAATCTTTAGCGTCTGGTTATTACAATCTAAACCGATGTTATTTATTGCCTATGCTCTCCAGATAAGAATATAGCGTCACCATTTGCCATGACTTGTGGAATATGTCTAGCCTCGTTCTTTGAGCCCCTTGTTCCTAATGGCACTGAAACGCATTATGGTACATGATTCGTAAACCAAAGACAAAATGTTTATTTTGTCTTGAATATTGGATATCAGAAGCCCATCTTTTCCCTGTAAGATCACAAGACCAATGTTGATTTGAATTGACAAATAATTCGTGTTTTCAATGTTGAAGATTTTTGATGATATTTCGTTAGAGACTTAGCTACTTTAAGCTACCATAAAGGTTATATAATGCAAGTGTCCATACGAGTACTTTGGGCAAAGTAACCACAAACACAGGTATTATTATTTGGCCATAGTCTATTAGATCATCAGATAATTCGCATATTATGTTGGGCCTAACACTCGACCGCGATGCGTTATGAGAGTTGTGAAATTGTATACTGTAAAGATTAGATGAGATCACGTCAGACGGCACTAACACAACATATAATTAAAACCCAATTTATCAGAAATGATGGAATGATTGGTAGCAATTACCCCAGTGACACAAGACGGTTATAATTAAAAACGCGAAGAGAAAGAGAGAGAGAGAGAGAAAGCTGATTCACTCCCCCCCCCCCCCGAAGATAAATACCAAACAGCTAAATAAAAGCATTGGTTTTATGACGTTTCAGATTTCAACATTTCAACAACCAAGAGATATAAAGATGATATAAAATGGCCTCCTCCTAGATCCAACCAAGAACAGACCTTGTTTTGTAGACTCTGTAAGGAAGACAAATAACAAGATATCTTCTAAAGTCAACATCTGTCAATTCGAAGGGCCTTGTGGGGGTGGAGCCGATATTGGTGTCCAAAAAAGAAGTTCGCAACTCTCTGCTCGGTGTTCAGGAAATGCTCATTGTTTATGTTGACATGTGGTCGTATGTTGTTCTCGCCCCAACCCGACTGTCCATCCGTTGGTTCACCGGTCCGTTGTCCGCAATTTCTTTTAAATACTCCACGGTATAGCTTTTTGTGAACCGAGACAATGTCAGTTGGAGGTCAACCACTGAAGCTCAAGTACTGAGCACGTCACACTTTCTACGAATGTTCGGAGCTAGTTGTTAAAACACACAAAGACGCACAGATTAAACTATATTGTTGGTCTTCTTGTTCTTGGGGGCGACATTCTTCGTAAAAAAAAAAGCATGAGGCTCACCAATTCAAGTTTGGTCGACATGAAACTTGCTATCCTTGGAAAAATGAGCATCGATTAACGTCATAATTCCAAGATGGCCGCGATAACTCCATTCTTTGGTTCCCGGTCCATAGTAAACTTGTACTTATTACAATATGTAACAACAATCATTCAGTTATTAGAAGTCTTTACGCCTTTTAAGCGACGCATTTGTTACTAGATTTCCAATTCAGAGCCGAACCAATTCTTATAAGAAAAGCAAAGATCAGCGTAACTGGTGAAAGGTCTTTAACCTTTGGCTATAAGTAAATGTCATGACATATTACGTTTTTAGAATACTCTCACGGTTGCTTGTGCGTATCAGTTTCTGTGGCGTATCTCCCTGAACTAAAACACATGTTAGTATTCCATCATATATATATATATATATATATATATATATATCTTCATCACACTTTCTCGTTTACTATAGTTTTATTTTATAATACGATCGAGACTCAATAAACTCTTGTACATCAAGTGTTGATCCCTTTTCATCAAAACAGGTTGTTTTTGTTTGATCTGATACACCGCTATAGGCTGTTTACCCAGCTTAGTGTTCGCGGCTATTGAACCTACTAACGTGCTAAAGTGAAGATCATACACGTATATTCGGGAAACATCTTTTGTTCCTAATTTGAGCTGACGTATCTAAATAGGCCAATTAAAAGTGGTTATTCAAAGTGGCATTTCGTTGGATTTTCAAATTACAAGTATTCAGACATGGCATGAGACGACATTATTCATACGTGTCAGCGTGATTACCCTGTTTTAAGCCGTTTGATCCGAATAGAATCAGATGTATTTTCTATCATGTTAAGGCCTCGTCAATGCAAGTACGGTCGACATGAACCTTGGCATGTTTGTTTTTGGACGATTGCGCAACGATTTTTGATATGACGTCAAAATTCTAAGATGGCTGCGATGACATCATGCTCGGTTAATGGCCATTATAGAGCGTTCGCACTTGTTCGGTTTATTTCTTTCCACATACCATATAATATACCAAACGAAAGGAAATGATACTTTTATTTTAAATATACAGTACAGTTTCTAATTATACTACCCTTGGAACTAATCGACATGGCCAACACGGTTTTACTGAGCTGTTCATAGTAATGGGTTGACTGTTTTCGCTATAATAGTTAAAACATAGATAAAGTAAATAGAATATGCTGAAAATTTCAGTCAAATAGTTCCTCTCTGAACCGAGATATTAGCTTTTGAATTTTAGGCTAGCCTCGGCCATTATTCCTAAACTCGGTACGATAAAAAACAAAGTCGGGATTATCCATTAATTATCGATTTAATTATTTTTTTCAAAATATGTATTCCAATCCGCTATATATTGCAGGCTAGAGATGGCATCGAGAGTTGAATATGGTCTGGATAAGTTATTTAATGTCTAAATTAATACAGAAAGATCTGCAATAGGCAGATTTGGCTCTTGCATAATGTATGCTTAATAATTTTCCGCGCACACAATAATAATAAGCACAAACGATAAACAGTTGTTTTGGTTTAGTAACATGTGTAATTAATTGATGAACAAAGATCGGAAACTAAAAAGTAATAGGACATTATAAATGTTTTGAATCGATCGTAAATTATTACCAAATCAAAAGCAAACGAAAGGACTAAACTCCCTTTAATGGTTATTTCTGGCTAGGTTGATAGCATGGCGTATATTAAAATCACACAAAAAGCATGCGACTAAATGTCATATTAATCATGTATGTATATTTCAAATGCGTCACCCCGACAGCTATTATCTACAAATTACATTTTTATTTTGATATATTTACCTACATCATGTGACCTATACTGAACTATGAGACATGTCTGTAAGGGAAAATTCAAAGGACATTATTATTTATATTATATTTATAAAGATGAAAGAACGTTAAGAGTATTTTTCTTTATTTCTTTATGGATGTACTAAAGAAAGAAAGAAAGAAGAATAAAATTCGGTAGTAGAATAGTTAATTAAAGCTGCTCTTTGGTAATATATAATTGAAATTAAAGATGGCAAAATAAAAATACATTTTATGCTAACGTGTTCACCGCGATAGCGGCTCTTCAGGCATTTATTTGAATGATGACAATTTGCCATCCTACAGGAGTAATCAATGTATAAAAACTGTGAAATCGACTATTATATTTAGGATCCAGATCAAAGAGGAAGTTCTATTTTTTTTTAAAAATGTTGGTATGTCAACACGGAGAGAGAGAGCGTGCGCGCGCCCGCGAGAGAGAGAGAGAGGGGGGGGAGGTTAACGTCCACTCGACACAAACTAGGTAATTTCGTGACTAACATAATGGTTGAATCGGCAGTGGGAGGAAACCGGAGGACCCAGAGCAAACCCACGAGGTTGGACCCTACTCCTTGTCACGTACAACTGGGGAATCGAAACCACGCCAGTTGACTCAATGACAGACCTTATGATATAGCGCGCACGTGCTAACCATTCGCCCCCCCCCCCCCCACACACACACCAACACGGAGAGAATGTTCAAGTATTCGCCCGACAACCCGCAATCTGATTAAAATACAGATCTATATTTCGTTTCGTTTTTTTTTATACTTTCGATGGCCTACACTATGTCAAGATCTTACCGGTTGTAGTAAAAGGTCGCGTCAGATGTCGTACGAACGGCTTTTGATCCTATGACGTCAGACATTGATAAATCAATCAATGTATCTTGCTATTATGTTCATTATTAGATGTATTTTACCATTTTATATAAGCATACATTTATTATGGAGTATTAATTTGCACCAGTAAAAAACTAGACGGAGGAAACAAAAATTACCAGGATTTTGTTTTTCTATATTTGAAAATGGAATTTATGTTAATTGAAGGAATTTCTGTAAATTACAGGAAAAACAAATACGGATAAAAATTTTCCTGGTAATTTTTGTTTCCGGAATTTTTTACGTTTTTTCACGGATTTTTTTTTTTTGTTACGGTGTACATCCCTTGATGCTGTAAGAGCGTGCTTACTTTGCTTTACGTTTAATCCAAGGCTGTTGTTTAATGCCAATTGATATCATGTGTTTTTTTAAGAGGACGTATACCCTGCCTCCTGTGCGACACCAATTACGACTTATAGATAACTAGGTCGATGTACTGGATCTGGATTCAGACCCCACGGGCTGTTTACCCCGATTTCAGACATGTTGTTCGTCTATTTATTGCAACTGTATATGACAATTTATGTTAATCTTTTAGTCTATAATCGATGAAGAGTGATTGGATATGCTATTTTTGGGAATATTCTTGGCTTTGAGACGGAAGGATTGGGATGTTATCAGTTATGAATTAGGAAAATGATGCCACTGCCAATTGATTCCTTTGACCATGTGTAAGAAAATTCGAGACGGTCAATCGGATCCTCTTATTTATCAGATGATTGTAACAGGTGTTGGGCTCTTATTGGGCATTCAAATTATCGGAAAGTTAAAAAAACAATTGCCAAGTATATTTAAAGTTCAAGACAATTTAATGGGGTGATTAATGACTAATCTTACTCAATATGTTAATATTTATCTGTGTTTATATAATGTGAATCATTCATGTCAATTATGTCTATGATGTAATGTGAGTTATTCGGGTGAGCATGTGCGTAATTCTCTGTGAAACAGATTGGTCAATTATGTCTATGATGTAATATGAGTTATTCGGGTGAGCATGTGCGGTAGACGGGAAGTGAGTGACCGGTTGGCAGGAGTGAATGGCCGCTCATGGCGGGGTTTTGATGTAATGTCAGAAGGAATAAAATGGTTATAATTAACATTAATATTGTGGTCTTAACACAATAACTGTAGTATACATCCTCGTGGAAAAACGCGATTACTTATTTTGAATAAAATATTCGTGATAAACATAACAGCCTATTTTAGGCTCCATTTATTTAAAATTCTTAATAGACAAGTACTTGTGTTATTGACGAATTGGGTCTATATATAAACCAAACACTTGCGTTTATAGTCCAATTAACTACAGTGTAGGCGCCCAAATGTTTTAATTCACAACGATAATTTGATTTACAGGGTGTACGGCTCTATTCTTTGGAACCTTAAATTAGATGAAAATGGGTGTAAAAGCAAACATTAATTTCATATGTAATGCGGTATATTAGATTCAAACTTCTAACGCGCGATCGTCCAATTTCTAACTTCTATTCATTTGGTGATTGAGCAAAAGATCGGGGCCTTTATGTATAGGATATTAACCTACCCGAGGTTGATATGATTGAGAACACGCGGGCGAGCCTTAGTGTCCTCTATCATATCAATCCGAGGGAGAGTAGGTTTATATTCGACATATACAACGCCATTTCACCCTTAAATTTAATGGGCTCTTCTATTAAAAGGCAATAATGATTGGATAATTGCTCGATAGTTTCCGCCAAATAGCGACAATTACCAAAGTAATCACGTGAATGTACGTGCATGTTTTTTGTTTATACGTCGTCATTTTGGAGTAATTGAATTGAAAGCAAAATCAAAATGGATAGTAATACGAAGTCAGACGAATAATCAACCCTTTTTAGCCAGCATATTGACGATGGAATAGATGTGAATGCAAATATCGATGAGGATCTATCCAAAGCCTGAAGAAAATTTGGATCAAAATCCAATCTTTTCCGATAATTCTGACAGTGAACCGTGATTGAAGGTTTTCGGATGTTCAGAGAAGGATTTGACCGACTGTTTTAAGTGGATTGTACCCAAAAATACTTTACAAAGAAACTCTTGGCCGATAAATACTTTCAAGTCTTGGAGTGTGTGGAGAAATAATCGATATGTGGACGGAAAGAAAATTCTGAAAGATATCTTAGACATGGAGTATGGATAACCGATTTAAATATGCCGATAAGTACGCCGTCTATTTCGGTCCTGAATGCTACAAGTTGTACTATAACAATTTTTAATTTTCAAAAGAATAAAAATTTATTTCTGTGTTCTTTGTATTATTTCGATCATCTACGTCATCAGCGGTTGATATGAGCCGAATATATCGTCCTGAGATGACGTAATTAGCGGTTGATATGAAATATCAACCTGTCATGACGTCATCAGCTGTTGATATGAGCCGAATATATCAACCTATGATGACGTCATGACAGGTTGTTAGAGATATAACTGCTATGGACATCAAAGAAAAAAACTACCGCCAGCTGTATATGTATTTTTTAATGGTCGAGAGCGAGACATTAAGTAATTGTAACAACAAGAGGGCCGTAGAGAGAGACAGAGAGAGGGTAGCGTCCCCTCGACAAAAACTAGGCATTTCGGGACTAACAGAGTTCAATTTTATTCCAATAATTCGGTTGCGCGTAGGGATCGTTAGCAGTTGGAGGATTAGGAGATAATCCACGAGGTTGGGCAGGCGACCCTACTCCTAGTCAAGTACAAAATACAACCGGGGAATCGATGCTGAAATTGAAAATGGCATAATGGTCCCGATCAGATGCTCAAACGCCAAATTGAGCACACGGTGGCGACACTAAGCGACGTCATAATGATTGTTGCTAGGAAGTATCAAAATTCTAAATTTATTCGACGTTCATGCTTAACATATAAAGCGACAATGAAGTAGACATTTTTCGTCTTAATAATAAAAATAAGATGAAACAGAGTTAAAATTTACACTGATCAAATTTTAATAAAGAAGTTGGATTATACATTGTCTTAATTTAGAAATTACATGAATAGAAGTTAGAAATTAGGCCTACATGAATAGAAGTTGGAAATTAAACGATAGCATGTTAGAATTTTGAATCTAATATACCGCCATATATATGAATGTATCTAAAGTGATTTACTTTGGTGTGCACGTAAAATATCCCTTGGCAGTTGAAATTGGATGTAAGACTAGACCGTTGTGCCGCTGTTCGGGAAAAACTTCCTTCACAGCACAGTATACATGGCGTATATTGTCCGTCTTCATTGGCCAAGTCGGGCCAGAACGGTAGGACGTTATACCCTATATCATTTCATTACAAATGGCACCAGAAACCATAGAATGCACGACCCCACTCGGCAAAACTCGGCAGATTCCGTGACTCTACATCTAGCCTCGGTTGTATGACGGTAAGTGATGTACCTACGCCTATACAATTGCCGTTTTTAAAAAGAAGTTATCAAAATTGCGTCGTTCGAAGCGTGTTTAGAATTTTCAGTGCAAAGTTGTCCTTGTTTACAGAAAAGCAATTAAACTTGACAGAAAAGCAGCTTCAGACTTTGAAATATTTGTATGATAAAACATTCTTCAAAGGCGTCGTCATGTGCAACGCCGTTGGTAATCCGGGAACTTGAAAGTAGTTACAATGGCGGACTTCGTTAGGCCTATACAGCCGAGGCTAGATTTAGGGTACTGGCCCCAAATTCATAAAGCATGCCAGACTTAAGTTAAGAATTTACTCAACTTTCACCAATTGTTTATGAGAAATATCTTTGATCCAGAAACACAAAATTTTTCATATAGTTTCTTATTGAAGTTTTATAAATTTTAGTTAAAATAAGGCAAACAATTTTGAGAAAATTCTTAACTTAAGTTTGAGAATGCTTTGTGAACTCGGAGCCTGGAATCTGCTGATGCTTGCCGAGTGTGCACGACCCGTGCACAGATTATAAAATGTCCCCGTGTCTTAAATATTGGATATTATGACACAATAGTGTCACAAGATAATAGCATTAATATTGATTTAAATGGAGAATATTGAATTCCAAATCGTGTGTTTAGTTTCGAATATTGTGGAAAATATTGAGTTAGAGATTAAACTGAAGAATTTTTTATAAAAAGGCTACAAACGGAAAATTTTTAATCTCGGTTTGACCCGCTTGCTAATTTACTGGTAGTCTTATGCATTCTTACTGTATTTTGTTTTAGACAACCCCGATTATTCCGACTTATAAACCTGAAACGGTATCTTATTTGATCTATGCCCGGAATAACTTGCCGTCTGAAAGTCGGGGGCGGCTTTGGATATATATAGGGAAATTTGGGGTTATTCTTCTGAAAGTTTTTCTTTAAACCTGTACTGGGTTATTCTTCCAGGGTAGGTTTTTTTCCATAAGAAAACATGATATAAGGTTTTTCTTACGGGAATTCTGGGATATTCTCATCTTGCATACATGTAAACATAGACGGTTTATAAGCAAGATAAAGTCCCCGACTTCAGTTATGCTGGGGACGAAAGACTTCAGAAAAAACCCTTGACAGAACAACCTCGGCCTTCCGGCCTCGGCTTATCTTTTTGTTGGGTTATTTTCTACAGTCTTTCTTTCCCCAGCATAACCTCAGTCTTGTGCTTTATCCTACACATACAGAAAGGAGACAAAGGCCAGAAAGCTCGAACGCAGGCTACAAATAAATGATACATCATGCAAGATTTAGCTAGGTCTAGTGCTGGCTGTTCTCGCTGTGAAAAAAAAACATGATAAAAATTTACTTTATTCTGGGCGAAGATATGAATGTTTAAAGTTTTGACTAGAATAGCGAAGTCTCGATTTTCAATTTTAACGTTAACCGATTAAACGGCGCGGATGGTCTAATCCACCCAATATCCCAACCATCCGATGATATAGAGAGTTGGTTATAGACGTGAATAATAATATCTAATCAATAATTTATATAACATTTGGAGCCAGAAAGAAGACTTGTAATAGGCAGATTTAGCTCTTACATAATGTATATCTAAACCTAATTAACGAGTGATTAAAATCATATTTCATAAAAAGAATTAAATCTAACAGATGAGTTATATCTTTTAAACTGTACGTCTAGGGTAGTTTTAATTAAGTCTTTTTTTTCTTTTTACAACATATCAATGTAGTTTAATTATAGTAAGTGCAGGAGGATCGCACTACACGCAAACAAAAATCAACTATCTTAATGTGTTTAGTGCAATGCACACGGGGGCCGCTTTGTCTCTTTGAGTCAGACGCTGGCTAGCTAACAAGGTCACAGGTTCCCATCCAGGTGTAAGCCGAAAAAGTTCTTCGAGATTTTCCAGTGTGGTTTACCCTTGTCTTTGTTGCCTAAAGGAGGGCTTGGTATGTCTAGTCTTCCAGATCGAACAAAACGCCAAGGTCAAGTGTAGGCACGTTAGTGTGCACGTAAAAATAAATCTTGACGGTTGGAATTCGAAATAAAAGTAGGTTGTTTTGCCGATGTTGGAACAAACTTCTACTCATTATCACTGTGTGATGCAGAAATGAAGGACGTTAAATCCCATTCCATTTGATTTTATTTCTAGGGTACACATGTGTATATGATTTGACGTAGCCACGTGTGGACAAAATGGTTGTATGAATGAATGAAATGTTGTTTAATGGCACGTCAGCTCCAACCGGGCTATATTGCGCCAAACAAAAAGGTTGTAATTGGTTGAAATTATCATTGCTGAAATAATGTATAGTGTAAAGGGAGATAACTCTCTTTCTCAAATTAACAAAACTAGTTAAGTACATGGATTCAGACTAGCAATTAATTATTTGGCCATTGACTTCAATGTTAAATGGCTGTAACCTCCCGGGATGTAGCTTTTTGCTCAACATTCCGTTGGTTCCAATCTTTATAGGCACAATGGGGACCACATTTGGCAATCTCCTCATCATAATTTTGTAGGGGGTTGACCGTTTAGAGTTTTTGCTACGGGGATTTGATGTTGACTGGGGTGAAAATCTGACTTCCGACACAATGATTACTCCGCAGAAAGACACTTTATACCCCCTATCCCTCCGCTGTAATATCAGTATTACCTCAAACTGCTGTGATATTGCAAATTTGATCCCTTTTCTCCAATTCTAGACCAAAAAGTCAACCAAAAAATGCAGGAAGAGGGGAGAAAAAAATTAAGGGAAAAATTGTCTATTTATAACTCCAGTTTATTTATTTTTTTTTTTAGAAAGGTTGTTTAACGTCCACTCGACACAAACTAGGTCATTTCCGGACTAACATATGGTTTAATTTTATTTCAATAATTCGGTTGCGCGTAGGGGTCTTTAGCAGTGGAAGGAAACCGGAGGACCCGGAGAAAACCCACGAGATTGGACAGACGCCCCTACTCCTTGTCACGTACAACCAGGGATTCGAAACCACGCCAGTTGACTCAATGACAGGCCGTATGATACAGCACGCACATGCTAACCATTCGGCCACCACTACCACCACCCCCTCCAGTTTATACAAAGAGGCCAATAAAACACGCTTTGAGTTTAATAGCAGATGAGATATTAAAAACGTACAAAACATTATTCCATTCAACTTTTGTTATTTCATGACAATAAATGTTTGCAGCAAGTAGAAAACGACAGGAAGAAAGAAAATCAAACTACGTGACTTTTGATCATGTTGCATTTTTGATTACTGAACTTATAATGGGGTTTAACATTCTACTTTTCTGGACCGAATGGGCTAACCATGTAGTGCACTATAAGTGTGATTTAGTCATGACCAACGTGTCCACAAAAGCTCAGGTTTTCGTCCCATCCGGGACAAATGGGTCGCATCGCATATTATAATGTAATATAAATCTATATAAACAGATTTACATTCAATCATTTCTGTTTTCACAGTAATTTATAATCAGTTATGTTCGGAAAAATAAGCTAGAAGCCTCAATCGAATGGCAATCTCTACCGTCTGGTTATTCCAGTCTACACCGATAGTATTTAATGCGCATGCTCTCCGGGTAAGACCGTCTTCATTAGCCCACTCGGCTAAAAGTAGGACGTTAAATTCCTTTCATTTCATTTCCAGGTAAGAAAAAGGCGTCACCGTTTGGCATGACCTGTGAAATATGTCTAGCCTCGTTCTTCCAGTCCCTTGTTGCAAATAGCGCTGAAACGCAGTGTTGTACACAATTCGTTAACCAATGATAAAATGTTTAGTTTATTTTAAATATCGGATATTAGAAGCCCATTTTTTTCCCGGTAAGATCCCAACATCAATGTTGATTTAAATTGATAAACAATTCGTGTTTTCAGTGTCAAAGACTTTGGCTACTGAGTTAGAGACTTAGCTACTTTAACGAAGGTTAGCCTCGGTATTAAAAATGCACTGGCGTGTAAAGAGAGGGACAGAGTGGGCGACGTCCCCGAACACCCATTTCAGAATGGCATTTTATCAAAGAATGAAACAGTAAATACCCTATGTGAGTTAAATATTCAACTAATGTCCTCGTTTCTGGCGTAATGTCAGTCTACCCGCCAACCACTGTCTTGATTTCAGTGAATTAGAGAGCACCCAAGGACAAATCCATTATCATGCATTTATATCTCAATTGGATTGTGTAGGATCAACGTGAATACTCACGACCTTTACCCTATAGTATTTTACACATGTATACAGAAGCCTAGTGAAAAGGGTAAACACGAAAAATAGCAGACGATATCACAATGAAGACTTGACAATTGACTGTCATTGACAACCACTAAACAATATGGCGGACGACACATTGTTAGAAAAGTGCACAGGTTCTAACACGTAAGTAGGAGATTAACGGTCGATCAAAAATGGACGAAGATATACATAATCATCATCGCTTATAATCTCAAACTATTTGGACAGCCACCAACTATGACTAACAAGAGTTACAGCGCCAAAAAGCCACGTCTGCGAAGTGTGGATTTATCATTCGACGACCACGCTGAAGGACAACCAAAGGAATATGGAAGTCGATCACACAGTGGTCAAAACGGTAAACATATTACGTAACATTTTATGGATCGGTATTTGACAAATCATATTTTACAATGTTTTTTTGTGCCGGGAAACACATGTTTTCTAATGCCTTTTGTGTGTGAAGTGAATACTTGGTTCATTTTCTTTTATATAACTATCAAAATAAAGCGGAAAATGGGGTGGGGTGGGGGCTTGTCAAACAGTTCTGCGGTACAAACATTGTCTAATTTTTTTTTGATTGGTCAGTTTAGTAAATTTTATGTGTTGGTTGGTTTTGCATAATGAAAATATGTCTTTGTTAAAAAAATTTACATAGATAAAGTCAATGTTGAGATACTACCGATTTGGTGTTTCACTGTCGACACAGAAAACGAAACAAAAAAGTAAACCAAATTTAATAATCGAGTCTATTTTTGCTTAATCTTCAGAAACCAAAATTTAATCGCACAGAGCTTGCCTCATCACTAATCGAAATAATAAAGCAGATAAATGCTTTAATAATTTTATTAACCTAATCCAAAGACGTTTAGCTCCTTTAAGCTCTTGAGCTATACAAAGTATGGACGCCAAAAATAGAAATGTACAGGCAATCCTATCCAGCTGATGAGTTTAATCTTAGATGCATGCGATTAAATTGAACGAAGCTGCCTTTGTAAAAAAATACAACGTTAATTAAAAATTATTCGAAGAAAATCTCTATGAACTAAATCTTAATCGGATGTATTTAAAGAACAAAATTAATATGAAAGCCTAGATATTAAATTACTTAACTGTGTGGATATTTTTGTTGTGAACGTATAAAGTGATTAAAGGGCTAATCCCGATATTTATCGGAGGATAAAATTACTTAATTTTGTGTTAAAATCCCTTAAAATCCTCTAGCTAAGGGCCGAGCAACTAACTCAATATTTGTGATAAGTTTTCAAACAACTTAAACCCGTCAGTCTTCATATGGAAATGGAGACCGGTGTCCCAAGCTGTATTATGCGGTGTCTGGATAAAACCAGACTTTTATTTTATAAAAATAATGTGTAGGTGAAATTTACCTTTCGTTATCAAGTAGAGCACATGGGTCATTCACTATATAGACCTCTCAAGGAACGGGAATCGATTATCAGGTCACCCAACAAAAAAACTGCCCCGAAATCTTAAAAGGGTTACGTGTTCGAATAAGCAGTTTTGACGTTCACCTCCAAACGGTTAAATATTTTGAGCTGGAATTTTGAGAGAAGGTAAATACACCATTCCTCTATATTTTGGCGCTTAAATTTCAAACGTACTCCGACTTTTATTTTGAGACTCTCTTGAAATTGGGATAGCCCCTTTAAGAGATGTTTAATATTGGATTTGCATAGTTTACGTAACATTTACGTCATAATAAAATAGATTAAGCCTACAATAGAGCTTCCTAGGTTCGTACAAAACAGAATTTGTTTGAACTAGGCAAGTTTGATGATAGGGAGATTCTGGACATCCACACAAATATAAATCTTCAAAACATGAAGAAATAACTAAGACCCTTCATTGGATCAAAACATGGGCAGCATTTCATAATTAAAATCATACTCCACCCGATTACAAATATAAAATCTGATACACAGATCTGATACACAGATCACAAAATCTAATATAACGATGGTGGGCGGCGTGTCAATATTTCAAATCTTTGAGCGTTCTAAGTTAAGATTTGCAATATATTTTATTTAAATCTTAGATGATACCATTTAATAGAATAGAGATTAAATTTTAAATAAAGGATTAGATAGGACTTAGGAATATATCTTTGTTATCTCTTGAAACGTGACACACTGTATGGGATATTAATCTCCTTAACACGAGGTTTATCTCGGTTATTCGATTAACTTAAATTACAGACATAAATCTGTTTAATCTTAAATTATAATCACGACAACCTACGTTCATCATCACTGCACTTGCCTATAGATATAACTACAATTGAATCACACGATATGGTATTGTGTTTGTCCCGTGGGGTCTGTTTTGATGACAACTCGTTGAGTATATCGAATAGTTGTTCACAGAGTAATTAACGGTAGATTTGTAATTTATTTCGACCTTCGAGAACGGCGAAAAGGCCCAAGAACCAGTGCTTCTACTCTATTTATTTATAGTTCCCGCAACAAAGTACCATCTTTTATTATTTCGTTTCTTTACGACCCAATGAAACGTAGTTACACGACCCCAGCCCACCCATTAGACCAACATTCTAAGTCCCACCCCCATCTATTACATGTAAAACACAGATTATATTACGTTATCACCCAAGGTGGAAGCGGACGTAAAGCTTTAAGTAAAAAGAAATAGTTCCAATTTCGTCTTATTTGTCTTCAAGACAGAAGGATCTGGGAGAGGTTTTGAATGAATCCAGGTATGTTTGATTAGGGAAGTTATCTGATGAAATTGTCTGTTTTGTCGAGATATACGTGAGTGGTGGACGGAATTATGGGAGACATCTGTAAAGTAAAAGAGAACTAAACAAACCCGAAGTTTAAATATAAATAGTCTACGCCTTTCAGTTACATTTCATCTATACGAAACTGGACGTTACCACACCCCACCCCTCGCAAACCGCTCGGATCTGAAGTAAGTGTATGCCATCAAAAATATATTTTAAAAACGAAACGAAACGAAGCGGACTTTAGATTGGTATTTAATCCAAGTAGCTATAACTTCTGAAATCGATGTCCAAGCTATATTTTCATTTACTGTCTGCTCCAGGTGATAATACGTTTCGGATATTCCTTGTCATTTCCTCAATTTTTATCTAAAGTGGCTAAAACTTTGTGAAATACCTGGAATGGTCATCCCATATTTGCTTTCTGTTTAGTGAGAATTGAGTTCAAATCAAGCTATATAGCTTTCTCCCTTGAAAAAAAAATCGTGGTTTGTTGACATCGTGGTACTGAAAACAACCATGTTTGGCCTAGTTATCTGGAAGATCCTAAGCAGACAAGGGGTGCTGGGTTGGCTTTAAATCTTTTCGCCCTACTCGGATGTGTAGGTAGTTGTTTCGGTCCAGTAGAATATAACTGAAGAGTCCCGGAAAAGAACGATCTAAGTCACTTTTTCAACAAGCCCCAATGACGCCACCTGGTAGCAAATTGTATAAGCTTTCTGTGGAACAATCAATTTCTGGTAAAAAACGACCGGAGTCACATAAAACCAAAGCCCTTCTGAAATGTCCCCCCGGACAAATACGTCCATCATACCCTTTATTTGACTTTAATTTGGCCGAAAAGTGGAAGTCAGTTGTTGTACTGGTAACTATGATTCGTATTAAATATTATTTTGAAGTTGTAATTAAACCCACCCGTTGTTCTGTTCGCGTCAAGCATTCTCGTCCAAAAGTCTGTTTTGCCTTTTATGCAAAAAGACAAAAATGTGACTTAGATCGTTCTTTCCCTGGACTCTTCACATGTTATCACGACGTTTCAAGCGAAAAATTTTGAAAACTAAAACTGACTCAGAGCTATAAAGTCAAAAAAAAAACCAACAAAATTCTGAATCATTTTACCCGATAGATTTATCTAAATTTAAATAAGACCTAACCCTTTACACCAAATAACTTATTTCGGAGAGTTCTCATAGTTCTGGCATTGCCAACTTTTCAAAATAGCTTTATTCTTTAAGTCACTCCAAATGATCCAATAAGCATTTTTCTGCGAAATAAGCAAGGTAAAAACAGAAACAAGCTTCATAGTGTGAAATAAGCGAAATAAGCAAGGTGAAAACAGCAACAAGCTTCATAGTGTGAAACCCTAATAAGTATTATTGCCGCGAAACAAATGGGCGAATTCTCCTTCACTAGACATTTCTAACCGAATGCACCCAATTTTTAAAGTACCTATATACCCTAGTGCGATATGCAAGGCGCAGTCGTAATGTTTATGTTCTGAGTAAGTGACAATGTCGAAATATGTGAAATTTACATGAGAATGCTGGATTTTAGGCTAAGGGAAGAAATCAAAGGGATGAAAATTACAGGTATGTCACAAAGTTTTAGCTATTGTAATTACAAAATGAAGAAATGGCAAGCAATTTTCGAGTCGGAGTATCACCTGGAACAGACAGTTGCTATTCTTGTGCCTGTATGAGGTTGGTAATTTGTAATTTATATTAATGTTTTGATATTCTTTCTTTCAGGTAGTAAGAAATACCCTTTAAGTATTCATTCATTTGAGAAAGATGGTGAATATCAGAAGAAGTTAGCTGAGGACATAGACAGACTTTTTAAGGAAGAGATTCTATTGGTTCATGGCTCCCCAACGTGGGTAGAAGAAGTCCATAAAGAATCGACGAATAGTGGAGAATCGCCATTATTTTTACACAGATTGCTCTCTCCTTGCAAGGTTTGTAGACCTATATAGGTTTAATGATTGACCAGGTTTTCTTTCACATTAAACCCACTTAAATCAGTCATGTGCACATTTCGCTTAAGTGTGAATATTCAGAACAATTTTTAAAATGTAATACGTAAAGTGTTCAGTACTTCTCTTTCCAAGATCTTAAAATAATAATTTATATTTTTCAGTCTGCTCAAAGTAATCAGAATAAAATAAAACGCGCAGCTTCCGCCAATGCAACAAGAACGATAACTAGTGAAACGGGATTATATTACCGTCCTAATCGTACTCATCAATATCTCTCTCAAACTGAGCTTAGAGACCAATCTTTAGATGATGTTAATCTCAAATATGGACGACCTACTAGAACAACGTAAGTTACAATAATATTACCATTTGGTGAGAACATCACGTGAAGCCGGTTGCCGAGCAACGGCAGACTAGCTGAAAATATTATACCCATAATAACACCGCATAAAAATTGTTATAATTTCTGTCGGATTTTCATCAAAATACAACAAGTACTTCACGAAAAGTTCTGCGATCATCACTAGTATATTGGGAGCACAGAATTAACTTCCTGTGTTATTTCTTTGCAACAATTAAATGAATTGATTGTGTTTTAAGGGCATAAATGAAATAACTGGGATTTTAAAATACCAATTTTTGTTCAATGATTTGTTTAACATAATCTTTTTTTCTGTAGATTGTTACGGGCTAGACAAAGGGGAAACACTCCGCCAGTTAATGCCTATGAGGAGAGAAAGGAACAAATGAAACGTAAGTTCAAAATTATTACATTGAATTGGCCTGGATTTGTGCCTAGTTAATCATGTCCATGTAGAGTACCGTCTTCACTACCCCAGTCGGAGTAGAACAACAGGACGTCAAACCCCATTTCATTTCCATGACCTACCATATCGCCTGTTTGTAGAGTACAACCCTGACTGACCCCACATATTTGGATTAACTATAATCTTTTAAACTGTATATTATACTGACTATCGACTTTAAAAAAAAGTTTGATTACCTCTACGAGACACAATAAAATTATAGCAACATTTCAGATAATCTTTACCGTTGTGAATATCTGTGCAATCAGATTAAAATACAGATCCTATTTCGTTTCGTTTTTATAGTTCAAAATTTCGTTGTACTTGTCTGGCTTCATGTTGTGTAGGCCATCGAAAGTATAAAAAAACGAAACGAAATATAGATCAGTATTTTAATCAGATTTAATATCTGTGGTATTATCATTTGGCACTGGCATTATCGTCCATTCTTAAAATGTGTGTTCATAGTCACAGTTGTTTAGCATTTGACATTGCTTTTACCACATTATCGCCAATTCTTAAGATTTATGGTTCATAGTCCCAGTCCCAGTTTTTCATTTGGTATTAGGTTAACCACACAATTATGAATGCTTAAACGTTATTGTTCATAGTCACTGTTATTATATCATTTGGCTTTACCGCATAATCGTCATCTCTTATAATTTATAGTTTATTCTGCTCTATAAACCGTATATGCATTTTAATATCATTGTTTGTAGGTGCTGATGAATTGAAAAGTTCAAGTATATTATCATCGGTAAAGGAATCTTATAGAAACGATGGCGAATCTCTTCATTCATTTTTAACCGGCGCACGTTATAACGGGTAAGATGTATTTTCCTTTTGACGTGTTTCTATTGAAATAACACAAATCAACCTTGTAGCTACAATACAACATTAGGTGAGAGTATATGCATGTAGGTAAGAGAATGCTCTTGATTGTCAGAGACTCTGAACATTGAATGTCAAACTGGTTAGCAATAATCAATGTATCACAACTGATGCCACAATAATATTTTGTAGATATGACGCATGACGTTAATTTTCCTAGATCTTTTTTTTTCAGAGCACATTGTGTTGACATAAGAAGTCTGTCATTATACGGTATTTACATGCCTCGTACCGATCCAACAAGGTATTTTATAAACAAAGCTTCGAGTTTTAAGGAAAGTCCTTCGGGGCCACCAGGTACAGATATAATCTTCATATAAATAGTTAATAAGAATATATTAATAGTCAATAAGAATATCAATAGTTAATCAGAATGTAAATAGTTAATCAGAATATAAATAGTTAATAAGAATATAAGTTATAGAGTAATGAAATAAGTCATTTAATATATGTACCACATGAATCCCCAACATTGATGTGCTTAGTAACGCTATTATTGTTCAGATATTTATAATAAAATATAAATGTTTTTTTCTGAAAACGTAGTCTTTCCTTCTATTACTCTTTTCTGTTTGACTTCAGATTCGCCAAGATCAGACCGTGGAGTTAGAATGAATACACCTTTCCAGCGTCGACCAATGACCGCACCAGGATACGGTAAAAGAATGTCAACGCCAACGCAGAGAAAGCCTTACCAGGCATGGACAGACACTGATGAAATGGAAGAATTGGCAATAGAAGACGACAGTGTTGATCACAATGAAAGTACAACAAATGAATGCAGAAACACCCGCAAAGTTGCCGGTGAGTTGATTAAACCAAATGGCATTGTTAACTGATTAATGATAAAATGGTTTAGATTTGCTATTAGAACGGTAAATGACCTCTTTTGTGTATTTTTAATTTTGTTTCGAAGTCTGGAGATTGGGGTCATGCTTGGGTAAATGTAGACATAGTGTTAATTATTCTGTGAACTAGGTTCTCATATATGGTTACTTATCTCCAATCATCCAAAATGAAACAAAAACGTTAGTATTTTTATTTAGAATACGGTTATAATTACTGAATTCGATGCTTGTTAAGAATTGTCTACGGTTCTGTTTAAAGGTAAATCACAATTCAGTTCCACTATCTCGGTAGTGAGATGCGTTCAGCCAAACGAAAATTTGGGAAAACGTTGCAGCCGGACAAAGAGACCGGAATTAACATTAAAGTCAATGGTGGTCTGTATCCACAAAGTTAACAAGAGTTGTCTACCGTCTTTCATTGTGTTAAAATAGAGTTATTTGCTTTCAGGAATTTAAATATTGATTTCAAATGGAAATAATTTTACTCAAAACTCACGGATGTTTTAGTTTTTATTTATTTAGATTTCCATTTTTATTTATTTGGTTTCCATTCTTCCTTACCTGCTCAGTCTACCCATTCATTTTTTTTAGGAATGGGAAGTAACAGATTTTCTACAGGGCCCGGATTACCAACTGTTCAAGGCATATCTGTCTGTAAAGTAGGAAGGCAACGTCTCCTTCGCGAGAATTTCTCACCACCAGTTCCAGTCATTGAAGCAACTCCTTCAAAAAGAGTAAATGTGCAAGATAAAGAAATGGTCCCCAATCATCCACGTGATACAAAAGCGCGACCCGTATTAATCGATCGTTCGGTCAAAGCTCCTTCGGTTGATACAGAAGGAAATCTTGTTTATCCAAATATCGTAAGCGAAGAGATCATTGAACAAGAAAACTGTGACGTCATTTTGGAAAACCAAAATTGTAATGAAACCGATCCAACTACTGCAGCTGAAAACGACGAAACTCTGGGCGTTAATTGTTCGACTTCCGTAAATAATGAACCATCGGAGTGTACCTTAAAGACAGTCAATTCTTCTCCAGATCTTTCACAAGTCATAAACATTCCTTCAGAAACCGGGGATGAACAATTTTTCATTACAGAAAAGGGTAGTGACACCGATAGAGGAGATAAACAAAACAGTATTAGCCCAAAAGAACAATCTGGTATCACTGATGTGATAAAAGTCACCATAGATAAGTCTTAAAAAAATCATAATTTTAGCATTGATTCAAACATAGGCGTGAATTCCTTTCGGAAAAATGTGAAAATGTTTCTTGTATGTCCAATGCTTCTAAAAGTGCCATTTTTAAATCAAGTTTTTTTTTATTTTTACCGTGTCTGTAGATCTGCTGGCTTCTGGGTATTGGGTATATTGTTTTAATCTGATTTCTCTTTTTATCATTAACTCTTCAGTGTTACCGCACTAGAACAGTAAGAGTGGGTTTAACGTGTTTGTGTACTGTGTAGCCAGATAAATGTTTTAATTTAAGTGATAACAACTTATTATTTGAACACATGATAAATAAGCTTTTGTTTTGTCGATTATGCATAATATACAATTACTTTTGCTTGGCCAATTTCCTATTTTAGAAATTACGCATATCATTTGTATTGATTTTTAATGTCAGTGTTAATGACAGTTTTGAGATTTATTCTTATGCATAACAAATTACATTAAAGATGTATTTCTTTGACAGTCGCGAAACGAGTAATATAACCATCGACTAGGGTAAAATACATTATTGTTATCAACACGATTATAGCTTATGACATACTTTAGGCGAAACTCGTACTATAATCTACCCATTTGATGTAGCGGTCATTAAGTAGTACATTGCATGACGATGAATGGTTCAGAGCTGACGTTATAGGGGCAGCGCCTGAGTTAATACACTCACTGAGAAAGCAGGGCCCTAGGGCCAGACACATTGGTTTGCACTCTGTCAAAAATGACTTTTTAATTTATTGTGGCAATTTTATAATCTGGGTCATATAGACATCACACTTTCAAATACAAATAATTATTATTGATAAGATGTTGCTGAAAGATTATGTGGGATGCACATAAAAGATCAGTTGGAATTTGACATACGAGTAGGCCATAGTTCCGCTGTCCGAGCAAAATTTCCCTCATAGCACACTGTAAGTAAGGAGTATGCCCGTCTTCATTTTTTCAGTAGAATAATCATATTACATCCTGTAGCTCGTTATTTGATAATTAGGTGTGTATTTTGATATTTTAATTATGATATTAATGATTAACTTTATGTATGAATATATTTTGGATTGCCTTCTTCTTGTTACTACGACCTTCTATGAATATAACATTGGTATAACTGTAATGTTTATGTGTGTAATTAATTGGTAAACTGTCATTATCCAGTAGCAGCGGAGGGATATTACAGTCGGGGCGGGGACAAAAATTATATAACATTCCCCTCTGAATATGCCTGCAACATAAATCAGGTAACAGGGAAAAGAATGGCCCATGGAGCTCAATATGACTAGCTTAGAAATATTATCAATATGAAATATGATTTCAAACCAAGCTGCTCCGTAAAATTTTGGTATGGGTAATCATCACTTCCAAAATCTTTGGGATGTCTTGTTATAGTTTCAAAGTGAATTTTGTCGGTGGCTAAAGGTTGATAAGTCTACAGAAAGTGTTTTGAATCTCAATAAATTCGCTCCAGTGCTTATGTGTTGTAGGGTAAATGTTTTAGATTGATATAGGCAAAGTTGTGTTACCAACGTTATCCATCGTATTCGATGGTTTTATTTATCAGAACAAAAGGGTAAACAATCAGAATTGTATAACTGATATTTAATTAACTGTATAAATTTATTATAAAATTGAAATAAAGAATAGTTCCGGTATTTATACACTGTATTAAGACTTTGCTTTTTCAAGAACCATTCACGAATCATTTTCGTGTACGAAAACAAGTCCATAGTTAGTGCGGTTTAATCCACCCAAATTCCTTTTGTTTTCCTCCGATTACTAATTTCTATCATGACTATGTTCTGCCGGGAAGAGTATAACATTTATGTTAGACAATTGTATTTAAGTTGCTAGAACCCATAACCAATCATTCTCACACGCTTTATCATAATTCCCCCCCCCCCCCAGCCGCCCCGCATGCATCAATGGCGTTAGGCCAAACGAATTAATGGAAGCATTTTGCTGTGGTGAATCCTATTAAGATGGTATGTGAATACCCGTATCATGTTTTTGTCACATGTAATCGTTACCCAAAGTTAAATAATTGCGTAAGCGTTATAAAAAAAATAAGCATTTAATGCCTCATGTACGACAATCAGGACTATCTAACCTTGATTATTTGGACGTGGAATTTAGAAGCCTAACCTATGGATAGGGGATAAACTTTATATACCTATGCCCTGTGCAATATTTTGATATGCATGTTGCAAAGTCAAATCTACTAACATGAGCCACTGTGACTCGGCGCGTAAGGCACTGGTTTGCTAACCAGGAGGTCTCGCGTCCACTTCCTCGGGTTTTTGCAGTGTGGTTTTCCCTTAACAGTGGTACAATAATTAGGATCTGGCAATGAGCAGTGCCTTGTCGTAAGGATAAGACGAAAAGCGAGGTCCCAAGTACACATTAGAGTACACGTAAAAGAACCCTTGACAGTGGAATAACAAATAAAAGTAGGCCGTATGCTTGCCTTCATTATCCCAGTCAACACAGAAAAGTAGGAGGTTAAACCCAATTTCATTCTAAATTAACTGAAAATTTATTTTATTAATAATGACCAACAGCGATTGTAAATGTTTGGGTTTTTTAAAAGGTAAAAACAAAATGGTATATTTTTAAAAGCGTGATTGCTCTATATTTTGACAAGACCATGGATACCATATAATATTTAATCAGCTAGTTCATGTGTGTATTATTATTTAAAAAAAAAACAGCCGGTAAATTGCCATAGAGATAACATCATTAAAGCTGTATTACTTCTATAACCCGTCTTAAAATTATACCTAGAAAAAACATTAAAACCCGAAGCAGGCTGTGGCTCAGTGATTCATGCGCTGGCTCGCTAACTAGGAGGTCGGTCTTGCGTTCAACATTACAGGAAAGGGTTCGCTTATGACCCCAACAAAATAGTCAATGAATATAATGAATATAAAATCTGTTTATATACGAAGGACAAAAACATTAATAAGGGTATATTTAGCTGGTACGTGTATTTGATGCCACAGGCTGACATCTGCAAGACTGTGACGTATACAGTCTGATTCAAATACAGATCCTATTTTATAGTTCATTTTTTTTTTACTCTTATTCACTACACCGGTCATGTAGTGGATGCCTCGAAAGTATAAAAAAACGAAACGAATCATAGTTCTGTATTTTAAACAGATCATCACCTATTGGAGCTAATCAGAAGGGTATAAATGTCATAAGTTTAAGTTATTTGGTAATTGCGGGCCAATGGACGTATGCGGTGGGGTGGTGGTCTTTATCAGGAGGTTACTTTATTCTCAGTAAATTCGAATTCTGAAATCCAGGTCTAAAATATGACTCTAGTTAACCAAAAGGAGGGTTGTTTTTCTCGTTAATGTATAGTGAAAAAATGTTGATTATGGAAAGACGCTGCTCCTTGTTTCGTTCTCAATGACCGACTGCGCACGAATTATGAGGTTTTGCCGGATACTATGGAGCAAGATAGGATATGATTTGTTTTATCAATAAATAACGTTATTGCTACTTTAAACTAACGTGTAACGTGAATCAACTGGTGTTTTCTGGTAGATACTGATTGTATGGACTCTTGAACAGTTACATAGTATATTGCGTTTCCTAAAAGAAATTTCAAGTAAGGATAAAAAAAACCACCCTGTTTAACCCATACTCCTCGTAGTGTTTCGTTTGATGTTGTTGTTGTTGTTGTTTATTACAGATTTAACGTCCAATACAATGAATATGATATTATGGACAGAATGATTTAATTAAATTATTTACACTTAAAAATTGTTAAAAACACAAAATAAAAAGGTGCTCGGATTCCAAAAGTTTCTTAAAGCACACTTATAAATTCGCTGTCGTGAGAAGGGGCGGGTTATCTTCTCCCTTTGTCATAATAAAGTTAAACAGGAGGTCCAACTAACTGATGTTTGGCGTCATCAGGGCGGATAGAAAAAAAACCCGAGGGGAAAAAGAATCCGCCGGCTTTATGTGGAAAAGCGAAGTGCTCGCAGTAAAAACCACATAGCTGAACCCATAGATTATTTACATATTAAAAATGTTCGTCCAATAAGTTCCATGTTGTTAAAAGTTCAAGACTTCAAAGTTTAAAAGTTGTAAGCATTCCATTAGAGTTTTCCTTGCGTATGGCTCTCCACAGATAAAAAGTTACCTGAAAAGAGAAAGAAGAGCCAGTAGCAACACACACACACACAAAATAAACAATAAGACAAATTGAACCATTTATAGGAATAAATAAATTTTTAAACACAGGTTAAATCAAATTGATTGATGTGCACTGTCATTTTTAATAATGTTTGTGTAGGTCACTATTCCTTTATTTTGTCATTATTTTCCCTTGTATATTATTATATTAAATCATGCAGCAGACTGAACCGCCATACTGTCCTACAACAATACTAGTAGTTCCTAGATATGTAGTTCCCTATCTTATTAAAGCATCCAGGTGGCTTAGGGGCCAACCTGGTCTACACAACCAGTGTTCTCTCTTTGACTAGGGCTATTGTAACGCAACTAATTTAACAGTTATTTCCAGATTCTGCTATGAATTTTGAGATAGCTTTATAAATTTTATATGACATATTCCGAGGGGGAAAGAGTACATTTTGGAGGGTATATTGAAGTTTGGCATTTTCCATTAAACTTCGTACGGGGAGTCTTTTCTTTTCCAATTTATTGCATGTAATGATAACATGATTAACGGTCAAATTGTGGCCACATTCGCACTTCACTGGGTTAAATTTATGGTCGGTAATTAAATCTTGTGATTAACCCACAAATTTTGCGCGATTGGCGATTAATCTCCGTCTTTGCAACCAGATCGTTGTTTAAATTGAATCTAAGAGTATTTGCTATGGCCAACTCAATTTTCCATTGTGATTTAATTTTAGTTTTGACGATGCTATTAAATTCCTGAACGTTATATTTTAAGTATTCGAGCCAGATTGTCTGCGGACTCATTACCTGCTATGCCAACATGGGATGGTATCCATGTAAATTCTACGGTTTTATTTTTGTTTCGGAGGGAATAAACACTTGCTCGAATATTCTGAACAATTTCTGGTCTAGGTGCTACTTTTTTTGTCATGTATTATTGACTTTATGCTGCTAAGGGAGTCTGACACAATGACTGCTCTTTGAACGGTGGATGACACGAGCCATTCAAGGGCTGTGGATATTGCCTTTAGTTATGCTGTATATATAGAGCATCCATCTTGTAGCCTTTTCGATATATTAATATTAAATTCGGGAATGGCAAGACCTAATGCAGTTTTGGTAGTGTTTGGATCGTGAGACCCGTCCGTGTATCTTTTCACATGCGATGACCATTTTTCGTACAAAAATTCCCTCGATAGCAATAGAGCTTGTTGTGTTTTTTTTTTTCTTGACAACGTTATCTAGGCTTTTGTCATAGTTTGGATTTAAAAAAGTCCATGGGGTTTGATACGAAAATACCCTGTCAGTAATCTGATAGTGATCTAATCTTAGGTCTTTTAATAGATCATTTGCTCTGTGACCGAACGGCTGAGTTTCTGATTTGACATTTCTTTTGAATTTTCTCCTTGATGTTTTTGTACACTTAAATTATGGACAGCTGTCCCCAAGGTACTGTAACTTGGCCCAGTATCTCAATGTCAGTTCGTTTTGCCTCAATTCGAATGACATTTCACCTACTTCCTGCAAAAGACTTTCCCTTTTTGTGCCAAATGAAGCTTTCGTTGCTATCTTTATTGCCTGATATTGTAAACTGTCTAGTTTAGCAAGAGCTGTTTTATTTGCACTTGCAAAAGCGACACAACCATAGTCACATATTGATCTTATCATGAACCTATATATCATTAGCAGGGCCGTTTTATTTGCTCCCCATGATATGTTTCGTTTTATTAGACCTAATCTCACTTAAAACTGCTGTAATGGAAGCAAATTTCTGTTCCAAATTATGACTGGCCAATAGTCCGATTAACAACCAATAGCTAACTGCGTAACAATATCATTACGCTTTAAACAGAACTCCAAATTGGACCAAATATGTTTACATAACGTTACGTCACGACTCATGATTTTATTACGCCCAATTAACCAGTGCATAGCAGAATATTGCAAAAAAATTGCGTGACAAACTAGGCTATCAAAACGGATACAATGTGATCAATAGTAACAAGGACACATAAGTTTGATCACATCCAGAATGTGCTAGCTTCTTTACACTGGTTACCTGCTGAGGCGCGAGTCAAATACAAAATACTAACATTAGTACTTCAGGAATATATGAGTTTAACCGAGTTTCTGATTTTTCTTGATAAGAATTGGAAAGATAGTATGAACTTGGTAACATTTCCTAGATAAGTCGGACACGTGACATATTTTGTTACTCCTGTTTTCCTTATGTTGTTATTATCTTATTTTTTAAAGATATATCCCATGAAGATATTCTATAATTTTAGCGCCGTCTAAATGCATGCCGTTTCTTGCATAGGTTCTTTTCTCTAGCTTGAAACGATTGTAACGTAGCTAACCGATGCATGAACCCTATCAATCATGTGGAAAATTCCACTGAAGATATGATTTCGGCCCCCTATTTACCAGTCGCTGGAAAAGGGATAAACAAAAAACACCATCAAATTAGAACTTTATTGAGATATAACTAATACTATTCAGGGCAGACTAGGTCTCATACCCCAAGTTCGTATTAATATACGGGCGATAATCAAATTCAGGGGCAAAAAACTCATCTGAAATCTCTCTACCACGACGTTGCGACCAAATAATTCCTTGGTTTTAGCCGAAACAGCACGTCTTTTAGGTTTTGAAACACCATGTCACGATAAACCTAAAAAATATCATGCAGTTGTACAAGAATGTTATAATGTTATTTGGAATCGGAAAGATTCGATATTTCACGGGAGGTTGGGTGGCTGAATGGTTAGCGTGCGCGCGCTGTATCATAAAGTCTGTCATTGAGTCGACTGGCGTGGTTTCGAATCCCCGGTTGTACGTGGCAAGGAGTAGGGTCGCCTGTCCAGCCTCGTGGGTTTTCTCCGGGGCCTCCGGTTTCCTCCCACTGCTAAAGACCCCTACGCGCAAGCGAATTACTTATGTAAATAAAATTAAACCATATGTTAGTCCCGAAATGACCTAGTTTGTGTCGAGTGGACGTTAACCCCCATTTCTCTCTCTCTCTCTCTCCCTCCCTCTCTCTCGATATTTCACACAGGTATGCCAACCTATGATAATGCCAACAAACATGGTCTTCAGATAGCATCGGCCTGTCTGGAAATGTGATTTCAAAGTTCGGTACCATTTACACAATTATTGATGACATCAATGCCACTAGATGCTATTATATATTTTATTTTCAATTGAACACAACATGAAATAAGACTGCTATAATTATTCGTATTGTACTCTAAGATTTGAAATAAACTGTGCCCATCTTCCGAATGCGGTGGTGTTTTTATTTCTGGTCACTGTGTTTTTACCATAATTCTATAAGAACAAGATTAGAAAATTATTTCATTAAATTATATAGTTAAATTTGAAATGGTTGCGGGTAGTATCAGGAATATATATACGTGCCGGTCATACGTATCAAGCCATTTTCGTAGCAAGAAGGTAGCATTCAAATTTATTTACACTGGTGATTCAGCGAACACCCCGAATTTGTTCATGATTTCACTTTGTAACACTGTGGCTATTTCAATGTTTACGATGTGAAATTTCTTTGATTATGTCAACTCTTTCAAGTGACACTATCTGCAACACTATCTAATTGATGATAAAACTTTATAAGATAAGAATTTGTATCGAGTTATGAAACAGTTCTTAGGACGGAACGCGTGTAAGATGGCGTCCCCAAAAAATGCGCTGACTCTGTGCTTCTGTATTTTGTTATTATGTCAGTCAGCTTCTTCAGGCAAGTGTGTATTTAATATATCAACTGTTAAAGATTAGTCTTGGGTTGGGTTATTTATTTTAGCAATAATTGTTTTGACCAGTGGTCAGGATCTCTGATTGATTTTTATACGCCCACATTTTCTTGTGGACATATCTTGTCGTCGCCCATGTGAGTCCGGACGTCCGTCCGTCCGTAATAATCTGTTTGCGGATATTCTACAGGTCATAATTTGTATCCCACATTGACGAAACTTGAAATATAGGTTTGTATTTATGAATTATGGCCCCTAATTGTACGATAAATCACGATTTTAGCGTGTGGACACTCTAGATGTCACAATTTTTATCCGATTCTTTTTTTACAACCCAATAACGGTTGAGTTCGAATTTCGTGATAATCTGACCGAAAATGTCCAACAAAATGGCAGCTCCTTGTACGCAAATAGTGTAAAAGTATGTAATACCAAGGTCGTGGACCCTATTGAGGTCAGATTTTTTTATCTGATTTTCATGAAATTTAAAAAATATGTTTATATCCCAGAGATGTGGATTCCTTTCGATATTCGTGCATATCGGACCATAACATATCGGACTGATTGTACGAAAAATAGTTTGGGGTTTTTTTTAGCTTGTTTTCTGTCCATCCCTTGTAAAGTGTAGGCTAACCTTGCATGGTAACCGCTTGTAATTTTTATAACGACATCTATAATACTACACATTACTACAAAATATATTATTATTATCCAAACATGACAAAATTCTTCAATTATTTTAATATCAATGACGGCGAAACATTCAGTGGCCTATTCTTATTCACATAATTGTACTTTTATCTCATATTTGATAGTATTGTCTAATTATTTTACAGAAATGAGATGATTTTTGGCAGTATTGGGAGATCATAGGAGATAACTGGAATTGTCAGGCATTGGCTATTATCTTTACCATACGTTTTTGCAACTTTTCCGCGAATTCGCTCATTCTTTATTCATATAATAGAAGTATTCAGTGATTTTTTAACAATAATATTGGACAAATCGTCCTTTCTTCTCGGATGTGTGTGCTTACTAATGCTTAAAATTTACTGGAATTGGGTTATTCTCCCTAATGAGAGACATTTTGTCAATGAATGTATTTGAATGGGGAAGACATTTCCTCTTATTGTATGCACCAAAGGCTGAATTTTCCTAGGAATTGGTGTGAAAATATTCGTCAATTGCTAAAACGTCTATTACGTTCGTTTTTATATAAGGGGAATAATCAGATTCAGGGGCAAATAACTCGCCTGAAGTCACAAAATACCCGCGAACTGGATATTGACGATATTATTAGTCAATCGAGTCTACAGCCTCCATTCAAAAAGAATGATAGACTCGATTGAAGTTATACGAACCCACTTTTCTCTGTGGAAAGTTAAAAAAAAAATACGCTTGTTAGAAAATACAATTTTAGAAAATTAAAGACATCGTAGATATCTTTCGTTTCTGAAATTTAGTATTTATTGACTGATTGAAAAGCGGTTCCAGACAAGTTGTTTGCCCCATGAATTTGATTATTCCCCTTATATAAATAGCATAAAAATAACCTTATATTTTCGAAAGAGATTTTCCATTTTACAAGCGTCTGTGGATACTATTGATAGTGTCTTTAATCTTTTTTTCCAAAGATGGCTCAGTAAGAACATAAATCAGATCGTTGATGGAATTTTACGTAATGATGGACAGATCTTTGCTTCCATTTTTGTCAAACCTTATGTTTAGATATTCCAGGCAGTCCATTTAGAGTTAATATATGTCTACCTGTCATTAATTCATTATTATAATTTTCAGTTTCTCACAGAGATAATTGTAACACCAGATGCGATGATGGCTATGGACCAGGGTTTAATTGTTTCTGTAACACAGAATGTGAAGTTCACAATAACTGTTGTTCTGATTACTGGACTATATGTAAAGGTAAATAGTGTTTGATACATCACAGTTTTGCAAATGTTGAGCTTGATTTTGGACCTGTGACATCAAATACAAGCTAAATATATACCCTTATCAGTGTTTTGTTATAAAAAGTTCCATATTACCGGAAATGTCATTTAAATATGATCGTATCACTCCATAGAATATTCTGCTGTGGTCATAAGTTGAACTGTATTTCTTCTAATTTTGATAATTTTGTTCCGTATAGCAGGCACCATAAGTTCCAGTTCAAGTTAACCAGCATAACATAGAATGTTTGCTGTGGTCATAAATAAGCGAACCCTTTCCTCTTACGTTTATAATGTTTTTTGCATAACAGGTGGAGGAGCTGTCCATACCCACCCACCTCACACCCAGGCACCATATGTTCCAGTTAATGTTAACCAGCATAACATCGCTCAAGTATTATGGGATGCAGACTTTAACAGGCTCGGTCCGGGTGACTTAAATGTCAATTATCAAGGCCATACTGGACCGGGACCCAGTAGTGATCATGCAAATTACCCGTAAGTACCAATTCATATAAAATTCAACTTCAATATTTTATGTGATGCGAATGCATCTATAATTTCGCATTATATTTTGCGTGTCATTATTTACGTTACCTTGCACACGGGATCGACGCCTGGCCTGGCTCGGCTTATACATGCATAGTTACAACTCGTAACTTACTAATTGCTGTGCACTTCACGCCTTTACGTGGGAGCCGCGGTGGCTCAATGTGTAAGGCGTGGGCTCAGTGAATAAGGCGCTGGCTCGCTAACCCGTGGGTCTTGGTATCGATCCAGGATTTTCCGGCGTTTTTCCTTGTCGATGGTGCTTAGGGTGTCTAGTCGTTCGGATGTGACAAAAACCTCGGTCCCTTGTACACGTTAGAGTGTGCGTAAAAGAAAAAGAATCCTTGACACTTGAAATTCATGTGTTGTCCGGATCCCTCATAGCATACTGTATTGTGTATGCAGATCTGAATACAAATATTGCTTATAAAATCCCATTTCATTCCACACTTACATGTATATATTTTTTACAATAATAATGTCCCTTTAAAACTGTTTTAATATAATCAGCACGTGTACAGTATAGGTTATATGGTAAATATTATGTAAACTGAATAATCAATAATCGGAATGACTGTTTCTAGTTGATGGACATGACATCGTGAGAAACAGGATTTGTGATGAACATGAAATTGAATAATAAAAGCCAATTGAAGCAATTTACATTTTATGTTGTTTTTGTCACCAGTTTGATAAACGGCTGTAAAATTGCAAATCAAATATATGCTTTCCGATCAAAATTTTTATCAAAATATACATTTTTATTAAATGGTTTTAATGTTTTACAGATTTTTTAGTTATGTCAATGAAGCCAAGCTGTCAGCTCCAACATATAGAACACTTTTAAATCTTTGGGATAATTATGTTACAAGCCAGTTTTCTCATGAAGCAACAACATTCCAGAAACAATCGGAAATTGATGCATTTCTGAATGCTGTAATGAAAACAAATGTCATGCAGATAACATATAATTACTTAAAAGACAATCGTAAGTCCTTGTATTACGGTGGGGATGCACTTTAGATCATCAGGTCTGGCATTGGGTCAAGTTGTGTGGTTTCGATTCAAAGCTTGTAAGTGACTCGCCTGCCCAGTCTCGTGAGTTTTCACCGGATCCCCCTGTTTCCGCCCACTACTAAAAAAATAAAATTGTACCATGTGTTTGCCCCGAAATAACCTAGTCTGTGTCACGTGGAGTGGACGTTAAACTTCATTTGACACATTAATTCCCATTCGTTGGTAATAACTGGATCCATCAATAATAATGCAAGTTCTTCATTCTCGTGTATTCTCAAAACTGTTGATAAACATAATGAATAAAAGAGGTGACAGTATGACACCCTAGTCTATACCTGTGTTTAATTAAATACTCGTATTTATCTTAAAATAAGTCAAAAAAATGTTTGTGATTATTTCGGTTGGCGAAGTCACCCTAATATGTGTAAATCTTATGATTTTAGATTTTATTACTGGAGATCAAACGGCTTTTAAACATAAACTTCAGACATTGTGGTTTGACCTGTATTCAAGATCAAGTGGTGGACCGAAGAGTAGCTGTGGATTTGAACATGTTTTCTTGGGAGAATTTAAAGGTTCTTCTGTATCTGGGTTTCACAACTGGTTGAGATTTTATAAGCTAGAGAAAAGTGGAAGAATAGATTACAAAGGTTATATTAATAAGAAAGAGGTAAGAGTGAATACTGATGTTGAATCAAAAGCTGATTAGGAGTAAGACTATTAATTACTTCGCCTGATCGCATAATATAGCAACCCCTCTCTCCCTTTTTCTTTATGTATGGCAGTTTGTGTTGAATTGTTGGTCTTAAATTGAAGAAGGGGTGTTTGAGTTCCCATTTACTGCCAGGGTTTTGGTAAATATCCATGAATTTGAGACGAAACATCAGGAAGTAAACAAACATGAATTAGGGAAATCGCTTCTAGATTCCTTTGACCAGGTTTAGCTTAAAAATCAAAAAGGTCAAAACCCTGACATCTTGAACTCTTTGTGGTTATATAGATTGAGATAATCAGAATAGTCAATATAATTATATACAATATGCAACTTTTGGTCTTGGAAGGAATTATTAGTGAGCGAAAAATCGCCCATGTATCTGTTATCACTCGTCACTTCAGTCAGTTATATAGAGGGATGCCTCGTGTGTTCCTTTGGCGTTCGTCACTTCCGATTCAGGAAACCTGTATTACTCAGCTATCGTAGCAATGATCTCTGTGTTAAAATTATATTTGGAACGTGTTTAATTAGTTCTACCACATATATGATAATGACTGACACGAATATTGTCCTTTAAATGAGGTGACTGATAAAGTGTAATCCGATCTTCAATCCCAGTGTGTGTGACATTTTTTCTGTTATATTTTTCAGCCATTCCTGATTGAATTCACGTTTACATGGGATGGAAAATGGAAGCCAGTGAGTTCATTTTTCATTGGAAGTAGTCCAGAGTTTGATATGGCACTTTCCACTGTTTGTATTTTATCTGGACCTAACCGAGCTTGTAGTTATATAATAGGAGGACAAAAATTCAGAATAAAGAATTATGATAATGCTAACGTCCACGGTCTGCAGGTGGCTTCAGCATATCCAGAGATATAATATTGTATACAGGCATGGATCAATAAATTAAGTACGTTATGACATAAGAGCTGTTTTGTATGTGAACAAACTGGAGTTTTAGTGTGAAATGGGTCCATTTGTATAGCAACGGCTGAGGTCACTATCCTTTCCATATTATACTAAACTTGTGTTCGGCGCATTTGTGGTTGTCAATGGATCTAAGCAAAAAAAATAATAAATAAAATACTATGGCCAGCTATATAACTTACCTATAACACAACCAAATTCGATACTGACATGAATTTTGGTTTCATTTTTGGAATTTCATATAGTACCATTAATTATACCCGAACTTAGTTAAATTGTAGGTCTTTCTTTAGGTCTGAAATGCTATATAAATTATTAAGTAAACATACATTATGTACGAGCTAAATCTGCCTATTGCAGGTCTTTCTTTAGGCCCGAAATGTTATCTAAATTATTAATTAGACCGTATCCAGACCATTATCAACCCTCTATGCCATCGCTAGCCTGCGATATTTAGCGGATTGAAATGCATTTTTATTAGCCTAGAATTCAAAAGCTAACATCTCAGTTCAGAATGGAGCAATTTGACTGAAATTTTCAGCATATTCTAGTTACGTTATTTATTTTTTAACTATAATAGCGAAAACTGCCAACTCTTTATCTAATCTCCCATAATGCCCCTTTAATTAACTTGCCAATACTATAATCAAATCTCGATGCCATCGGATGGCTCCGATATTTAGTAGATTTGAATACGTTTTGTGGTTGATGAAATACCCGTTAAAATGGATAATCGAGACTTTGTTTATTATTGCAACAACGGTAGTAATGACAATCGAGGTAGACAAAAATTTATCTTCGATAGCTGAGCTCGGAGTTAAGTAATTTGACTGAAATATTCAGCATATTTCTTGTTCATTATCTATTTTTTTTAACTATTATAGAGCGAGAACTGTTAGCTCTTTATCTAATCTTACACAGTGTTCCTTTAATATTACAATCTAGTGTATAGCCAACAACGTAGGAATTGACAATCCCTTTATCTCCTCAAAATAGGTGCGGGATTTTCATGACCGAGCCATCTGGTTAATAATATCTCTAAAATGATGATCACTATGTGAAAGATTCGAAAGTGAAATCTGAGATTGCCATCCGCTATTCAAAGTTTAATTCATACGACATTTGATTTCGAAAACAAAAAATATATTCAAATGAGTATAATTATTTGACAACAAAAGCGAATAAAATTGACCAATGGATGTATAATGGTACATCAGCTACCTTAATGTTGTGGTGTAATTTTCTCAAATTAGAATAAATAAAGGCAATGATTTACATATGAATTTAGTATTCCGTCCTACCACAGCTGTACGTGGCAAGAAATTCTGTTTGATGTGGGGGTTGTTTAAAGAGGAGGGGTTAACATCAATCGTTATCTATTTAAAGTAAAGGGTCCAGGATGTGATGGTTTACGGCGGAATTATATTAATTAAAGCGTTTGGGAAAAAATTACAAATTCGCATGACATACTTTTGTGAATTTCTAAAAAAATATATAATTATATTATTTAAAATTATTTATGTTTTGGAATTATTATTTACACTATTATTAATGTTTCTAAAATTTATTATTACGAATTTAAGCATTTAAACAGTATTTGAGAGCCGATTTATAATTTCTTCGCTTAGCTATAAAATGTAACTATGACAGCAGCTTTAAAATAATCAGACCGTGTCAACTCCACATGAATAAAATTAAGACGTAGCTTTCCTCAATAAATAAAACAATGACATTTATATATAGACTATAAATTACCTATTTTATACATAAACATACACACTTTCTACTTATCTTCATACTTTAACATTTCAACATTTGTCATATATATAAAATTATTGTCTGTCAAATGCCAGAAATATACATTTTAAATTTTAGTCCTCAAACTGTGTAGTCCTGTAAATATTTTACAAATATTTCGTCAGTTAGGTTTTAAAGATTGTGTGTAAATAGTTATACAGCTTAAAAGAATAATTTTGAAATGAAATGAAATGAAATGAAATGGGGTTTAACGTCCTACTGTTCTGCTCCTATACTGGGCTAATGAAGACGGAGAATAATTTTGAACTCTAAAAAATGTTTACAAACCTTTCATAGAGAATCGTAAATTCATGATGGCAAATTGTCAGAATGTAATTCTAATTACGTCCACTCGACACAAACTAGGTCATTTCGGGACTAACATATGGCACAACTTTATTTCAATAATTTGCTTACGTGTAGGAGTCTTTAGAAGTGGGAGGAAACCGGGGGACCCGGAGTAAACTCATGAGGTTGGACAGGCGATCCTACTCCTTGTCACGTACAACCGGTTAATCGAAACCACATCAGTTGCCCCCCCCCCCCCGGCCCTCTTCATTCAGGCAAGCATAGCACAACATCTAAATAAACTTTAAATACATTATTATAATTATGAAGCTAAACGCAAAATGACGACATAGTTTACAGCACTTAATAACTAAAGTGTATGAAAGGCAGCCATCTTGCTAAGTCCCATAGTCCCATATATAGATAAACCCCGAACATCATGGATGTCGTATCACCAAATCTACAATAGACCTATAATATATTATAACGCATCTAATTACATGTTATTAATCAATTAGGTGATTAATGATTTCATAATTCGGGTTAGTCATTATTAAACTGCGGACAATTATCAATAATTATCGTGAACCATCCAGCTGTTAGGCTATGTTTGGCATTAACACACTATAAAATATTGACTTGTAAATTTACAATCAATCCAATTCGCCATTCTTTTTTGCTCTCAAGTCTTTATCAGCTTTATATTATAGGATGGGAGAGACTTTTGGCAAGTTGAATTTTTCCCACCCGTATCGCGTATCCGTGATACGTTGCGTCAATGTAGTTTTAGACTTTTTGCCGATTTTCGCGCCGCGTACGTATGGGTAGCTGAGCTGAGCGTAGTTCTATTACAGCATGATGGCAGTTATCTACCAAGATCAACATCAGTACTCATTAGTCAAGTACATAGCCTACAATTTCCTGGAGGGAGTGAAGTCACTCGACTTCGACTCGACAACAATTTCTATTTTCACTAATGTACCATTTCAGAAAGTTTATCCCCCTCTATGATAGAATCACGTCATTTACAGATTTGCAAGGTCCCACCTACGTAAATTTAGCACGTAGATCAGGAAAATATGAAAATTCCGCGAAAAGTTCATCAAAAGTAATGCTTAAATTCCAGTCTTTATCATCGTTGGTTTCGAATCCCCGGTTGTACGTGGCAAGGAGTAGGGTCGCCTGTCCAACCTCGTGGGTTTTCTCCGGGTCCTCCGGTTTCCTCCCACTGCTAAAGACCCCTACGCGCAAGCGAATTATGTAAATAAAATTAAACCATATGTTAGTCCCGAAATGACCTAGTTTGTGTCGAGTGGACTTTAAACCCCATTTCTCCCTCTCTCTCTTTATCATCGTTAAAATCACATCTTAATATACACCTTCGTGTTCTAGGATACACATAGATTCATAAAAACGCTATGGCACAACATTTCAGCGTCCAAAAGTAGCAAACAATACAGTAAAAAGACGACGATGTTATACGGACCTTTTCTGTATAAAAGCTGTTCGATGCGTGCTGCCGTATCCGTGTGCCGTATCACGTATGGGAAATACACACGCATTGGTGACGTCACACGCAAAATCTTTACGCTTGCCAAAAGTCTCTATTGTGTTCTACGGGCACGTGTGGTATGCTATAAAAAGATAAATTTGCCAGGATAGCGCCGTTCTACTTACTCTTCTAAGTCTCAAGTCTCCTTTGTGTACAATCCGGTGTGTAGACTTTGACTACCCTAATCATAATCCTAATACTAAACCTCCCCCCTCCCCCCTCCGCTACCCTACCCTACCCTCAAAATAGAAACAGAAAATATCTAGGAACCGAAAGTAAGCAATAGGTCTTAAGATGATGTGAACTACAGAAACTCATTCAATAAATCCAAAATAATCAATTGCGAAAACTGACAGTGGTATGCATAACGGAAATTCGTGGAACGTATAAAATCTATGGGGCCCGTCAATTCACAACCTTAAGGCTTCACATCAAATTTGGAAGAAAACACCCATTGAAATATGTAGCTTCTATCGCGTTACAAAGTATTTGGAACGCCGAAAATTTATAGGGTTTGAAAAACAAATCACTTAAAATCTATATCTTCTATCGCATACACGGGGTTTCAGAAAAGGTGGGTTACTCCGGGACGTGGGCGTATAAAAAGAGAAGTTTACTTTACAATACTGATTGTCTGCGATATCACCTCTGTGGAAGCGGACGTAAAATACAACTAACTCAAACACACATTACAATACTGAAATATTCGACAAAATCAACAATTTGTATCATATTTTAGCGCAATACTGCTGTAATGTCTAAACGCACAGGTATGTGGGTTAGGTCTTTTATGTGATATTTTCTCGTAAGTTATGACATAATTGTAAATTTGATTTTTATTTGGTTTTGATGGGATATGAGACAATATGTAATTTTGAATAATGAAAGCTTATAATTTTTAGCCACATATCTTCAATTAAAGCAAACGGAACGATATTTTGGAATGCCAGAGGGGCCATTGCATGCTGAAATGGAATGCGTTCTCAAATGTATAGTGGCCATGGTTACGTATTAAATAATTATATTCCTCTTAAAATGTCAGTTACCCAGAACAAACATCTCTTTTCATTTCTTATGAATTTCAATTTTACCCGTTGTATCAAAACATCGATTATCGGTTTGGGACACTTATTTTACATAAGTACGTTCAATGATATTCAGATGAAGTACCGATAAGTATTTCCTCCATTTCACTATAAATATCGTCGATATTGCATCCAATTTACCCGATACCCCTCAAATTATGGTTACATTTTCACAGTGTGGTTCTTGGCGAAATATGTCCTATTTAGTAAGAAATAGCTGTAAGGTGACTGTTCATGTCATGTTGACAAATCTGTTGATTGATATATGGTTATATACAACTATCAAAGCTAAATTTTAAAATCTGTCCACCGCTCACATTAACCACACAGTAAGCACAATGAATACTACATCGCCATCAGGTACTGGTGGACAGAAGTATGTTAATCCCAAAAATCATCATAAGGATTTATATTTTGACCTGGTGTGCTCGAGAAGTGTTAACAAAAACCAATTTTGGCGGTATAGTGTCCGAAAAGCATTACTTAAGAGTTACGTTTTGGCGGTCCCGATCGTGTGGACAGTCAGGAAGTCAATACCAGTGAGATCAAAAAGGTGAAAATTGGTCTACCCGATTTTTTTAGGTTTTGCCATTGGATCTAACTGAAAGTGTGTTGGGATGTATTTTTCCTGTTGAGCAAGGGTAATGGTACTAGTCCGGTAGTCAAATACCAGGTTAAGCCTAGCGAAGGAAATAAAGCAGGGTCCGTGAGAGGGGGGGCAGTTGGGACACTTGTCCAGGGGCCCGGAGCCTAGAGGACCCCGAAAGTATGCCGGGTAATGTTTTAAAAAGCATTTGTATAAAGTAATAAAAAATACACTGTTACTTGATCGTAAAGTAGAAGAAAACCGGTAACTTTTCTGAATGTGGGTACATAGGCATTGGTAAGATTCCGTTTGAAGCTATCGTTATCGTCAAGGTATCCGGGCCAAATCCGGACTTGAAGAACGCTACCATGATCGCTCTAGGTAGCTTGACAGGTATCCGATCATTAAAAAAGAAACTAAAAGGAAAACTTTTACTTTCGTCTTCGTTTCATTAGACGCTTAAAATCTCCATGTTTTTCGCTGTTTTTGCCAATTGTGGACTTTTTTCCGACCAATGTGCTTTAGCAAAGTTACCTCCAGTAATCCCAGATGTATGCCAAGTGACGCTAGAGACTACGTATCTTTCAAAACGTTTCGCCGAGTTGCTTGTCCTAGGGCCCGGATGTCTCTGTCGTGGGCCCTGATATAAAGTCCACCTAATTTCTTTTGATGTATTTATATATCTTTAATATGTGTAGATTCAGAATCCGGTTGATGCCAATACAAATTAGTATTGCAATATGACGGTTTTATTCAAAATATTGCCACATTTGGCGGGAAATTTCGATGTTAACGATATGGTGGTGTAATACGTCAAATGGTAGGTTTTTGAGGTGGGCAAATTAATATCATAACCGCAAAATGTGCCATGACCGAACTCAAATTCGACAAAATATCTAGATTATGTCCAGGAGATCATGGAAGAAAATAGTACATTTAGCAGTTCAGATATGAATTCGGTTACCTCGAAAACCTCACCATCACAATACTATAGTAACTGACATCGAAATGTCCCTCCATCTTCATTAGCCCAGTTGGAGCAGAACAGTAGGACGTTAAACCTCATTCATTTCGAAATGTCCTGCCAAACGTGACAGTCATAGTGAATATAGTGGTCATACTGGAATAGCTTTGGGCGAAAAATATTTTATGTTAATACCCGAATTAGGGGATCACAAAAACCAATGTAGGGGACTTTGCGATTTTCTCTCAAAAATGGGCCCCATTTTGTATTTGGCTTCCTAGCGGAATTCGCCGTAACTTTTGGGGGCGGGGGATACCCAAGCTCATTGGATTCAGCGAGTCGTGGCCTATTCTTATAGAAACCAACCTTCAAACCGACACAATAACCAGAAAATATATTTGGACAAATATTAGAATTGCTTCAAAATGTGGCCTAAAATAACTAGTATAAAGACGGTAGAATTAATTTTGAGGATGAAGTCGAATGAGAGCGATGATGCAGTGGCCAAAAAGATAAAAACAAGCGACATTAAGGAGCTGATCGAATCTATGTTTGACCCATTTTATGCTTGTACTGGAGAAGTGCATTAAATGTTGCATGGACAGGGCTGACCAACTTTCAGCCTTTTGGACTCTCTGGTATTGACTTCCTATCAGTCCACATATGATCTGGATCCCCAAAACACAACTCTTAAATAGTGCTTTTAGGGCCACCACCAGGGGGTGCTGTTCACATTACCGCCAAAATTGGTTTTCAAGACATCTTAGGTACATCTACGAAACCTGTGTCAAAATATATATTTTTCTGATGATTTTTGGACTAAATGTCAAAATTGGTCGCCCCCCGCCCATTCAACCTTTAATGCACTTTTACAGTAAAAGAACCCTTGGCAGTTGGAATTCGATATAAGAGTATTCCGTTGTGCCACTGCACGGCAAAATTTCCCTCATATCACAGTGAGAGACCAAAAAAATAGGGCGTATAATCCCATTTCATTTCTTCAACAACTGAAATGAATCCGTGTTCCCGTGGCTACTTTAATAGTAAGTATCACATATCGACAATGCAGTAGTAGTTATACTTTTAGCCCCCTTCTTCGTGATTGTAACACATTTTTCTTCTTTATCAATCCAACACAATTTCCATACACTCTTCGCTGCATCAGTATTCGTTTCTGCAGGACAGAGGGTCTGTCAAGGGACAACGTATAGTCGTTCCGGTGAGTCTCTAAAAACCGAGGTCCCATTGTGTGTACACGTTAAAGATCTCTTTGAAGTTGGAATTCGATGAGTAGGCCGTGGTGCGGCTGTCCAAGCAAAATTGCCCTAACAGCACACTATATGACAGATGCCCGTCTTCATTTGCCCAGTCGTTGCAGAACAGTAGGACGTTAAACCCTATGTCATTTCATAGTATTATATCATAGTATTATATTAATTATAGCATTATTCGCAGTTTGTTAAACGAAAAGAGGGACACATTGTAATGAATGGCCAACATATAATTTAATACTTCCTAAATTTAGTTGCAATTTTAGGAAGGTGTGTTCAAGTTTTTTTATACCTTTCAATTCATATTTGATCTTTTGTGACAATTAAATGTCGATATAGTTCAAAATTTAATACGCTTTAATTTCCGACTGGTCTTTGTCTATGTTATTTAGACTGGGTACCTCCAAAGGATTTGTCACTTAAATGCTAACTAAACTATACAAAATAATAATAGATCCAGGCGGGCGACGCGGAAAATGTCATGCTATTCATAACTCATCACCAATTAACGTTCTTCACACATTACACATTCAATGATAAATTCTCCTTTTCCTACTCATATATCTTCTATATATATCATTTGTTTCACCGTCTAGGGGTGTGGTCATAAAATGCATATATTGATAGAATAATTTAAAATCGAATTAGTGCATTTCATATGTTACAAATTAGAAAGATATAAAATGCAATATCGAAAATATAGTTGCCAGGCAACGAGACATATGCCATCGTCTATGTCGGTGGGTGTGTTGGGAGGGGGGGGGGGTATAATCTGAGCATGATAAAATTATTTGCGTATGCAATAGAAATATGGGTCGTCGGACGACAAAGCTTCCTCCTTCAAAATCAGATTAGTGCGCTTTCCGTGGTATAAAGCAGTACATCATAAAATGTACATTCGTATGTTATTTAAAACATAGTTTGCCGGGAAACGAAACATGCTACATCTAAGATAGCATTAACGTGTGGAGAAATATCTCAAAGTCCGGTACCAAATCTCACCATTATACTTTTGTACGGGATACGTTTTAATTTAAAAACTTACACCATATTATCTAAATGCAATTACAAGTAACTTTCGTATGGCACGCTAATACACTTCGCTGAAAAGTCTCGGCCAGTGCTTTCAACTATTTGTTTTTAATAAATACCATATAATATCGTTTCGACGTCCCGCAACATCAAATTGGCTACTATGGTATCGAAAATCATCAAGTTCCAAAACAGTTGTTTTTTGTTTGTTTTGTTTTTTTTGTTGGGTTTTTTTTTTCATGAACTCTAGCTTTTTGAGTTCGACATTATTTTGAAGAGTTAACTTGTTCGTCGACCAATGAAAGTATAAGCTTTATAAAAAATGTTTTGTAAATAAGTGCGGTCTCTCGAGACAATAAAAACAAGTTCGACTCCGTTTAAAGCGGGCTCAAGGCAGGTTTTGACCAATTTTCCTAAATTGGCACCCCACTAGAAAGGAGTCCTGCAGCTTACCAACTGTCAGGTATTGTTATTTTTCAGGTATTGATGGCTACAAGAAAAATATATGAATGAATATAGGCCTAGTTAAAGTTATTCATATCCTGCCCCGTATTCATATCCAGTAACTTCGGGCCTCCCAAACTGGGCCTCGCACTTCTACAACAGGCTCTGAGCGAGCTACTGTCAGAGCAGCTGATTCCGATCATATTCCGATCATGAAATGGCGACTGAAAGCTGACGGCACAAATGAGTCGCTTTCTTTCCTCGGGGCCTAAATCGAAATTTTGCCCACAATGAGTGGCGCTTTGTCCCATAGGTGCCCTTCAGTACTACAAAGGAAAAATTGTGACTGCATTCCAAACTCCTTTAGCCAAAGTTGAAGCATCAGCTTTTCCCTTTTTCGATTTCTATATTTCTATACGATGAGGATGAAATTAACTCGCATACAAGCTTAGTATCACTTTTGAATCTAGATTTCTACCGAGATATAAAGATGCTTTCTAATAATTACCCAATTGCATCCACTCCAGAAAAAAAACTTTATGAAGAATGTTTCACTATACCATTCTTATAAATTTAGGTTTGCTCAAGTTTAAAACAATCGAATTCCGAGAAAAATTTGAAATGGTCCATATACTTCGTGTGAATTCAGTAATGTTTGTTCATATGGAAGGATAGAGTTGCCAATATTATTTCAGTGTTCACCGTACAAACTGCATATGTCAACAGTTCAAAATACGTATTTAGTTTTACAATTTGCAATTTCCATTGCTCCACAATACCATTGTCACAGTGTTGAAATACAGAATACACTTTTCAATAATACAAAATACAGTATAATAGTTATTTTGCACATTACACTTCTCCATTCCGCATTATAGACAAATGCATAATAGAACTTAGCATATTAGAAAATATACTGTATATGGGATCTACGGTGAAGCTCATTTACATACGGAATACAGGCGTAAACGACTTTCGTTCAAATTGGACTGTTATGTATTTCACGGAACCTAATTGATTAGAAATTACAATAAATATTTTTAAAATTGATTATAAATTACTTTTAGACCCATTTAAGGTTCCAAAGAATAGAGCCATGGGCCCTTTAATGAAGCATTATACATGTATCAATATAAATAATGCATATAAGATTATTAATATAAATAATGCATATAAGATTATAATATAAACAAAGCATAAATATCTATATAATAATATGACTTGTGTTAATGTAAATAAAGCATAACTATCAGTGTATTAATATAAATAAAGCATAAATATCTGTGTATCAATATAACCATACTCCTCGCAGTGTTTCGTTTGATTAGAGCTAATCCCACTTAACACTGCTGTAATGGAAGCAAATTTCTGTTCCAAAGTATGACTATTCAATAGTCCGATTAACAACCAACAGCTAACATTAGGTCATGACTACGATTTTCTTATGCCCAATTAACCAGTGCATAACAAAATATTGCAGAAAAACTAATTGCGTGACAAACGAGGCTATCAATACGGATACAATGTTAACAATACTATGTTTGGAGACGAACAATACTTTCATCATTTTTAATACCTTAAATCACTGTCCAAAGTTTTAGGGAAGATCCCAGATTAAACGAAGGACTGTCTCATTGCTGTACTTGGGATAGATTTGATTTAACGGGAAGAACAGACACACCCGCTTAAAAAGCTCAAGTATCAGAAGCCAATCCAGCAATGGTCAGAGAGGGATTTCTCGGGCCATTGCTTCAGGAATATGCAATATAACCGAAGTTAGTTATAATATAGAATAAATATCAGTGTATCAAAATAAAGAAAGCATAATATATTAGTTGAAGATTTTTTACGAATTTTACTATACATAATGAGTTATCTTTTTACAAATGATAATCACGGCTATAAGAATATTGCCCTGCTATTCAAGATACTGATCCAGAAGATATGTTACAAATAATAAGCGATTCTGAAACCAAAACCGACTATTTTACGACTTGCAGTCACATTCGACCCAAGGGGCAATCTATTATTATAATTACATAAAACTGTCTCCACCCTTTCAAACTTGTTTGATTAGTAATAATACAAATACTACAATATTTGAGGTTTAATTTTAGTGTCTGTCGCAACACCTGCCTTGCATCGTTAACTAACCACTTGAACATGAAAAACGAAAGGACAATTACAATCTATTAGGAGCGATGCGGGTAAAGCCTAGAATTTTATAGTCTCGGCGATTTGGGGGTGGACACGATTTGTTTACTGGCGATGGATGTCGATAACAAAAGCTATTGTAATAAGCATCACATAAACAATACAGTGACCACTTCTTCCTGTGTCTTGTCCGCTTGCCCGTGGTGACCGTCATTAGCAGTGGACAAATAACAGAGGAAAAGGTCAACTTGCAGTTTAAGCTTTAATTTAATGATCACTATCCACCACAAAAAGCGCTCATAAATTTCCCTCATCGGCTCGTGTGAAGGCGACAGTCAGGCCACTTTCAACAAGACGTAGAATAGTGTGTTTGACCCCCCGAGGTCACACACGCCAACCACGCGACTCCTGCCTACATGAGTGTACATGTATATGAACAAACAGAAGCCGATATTATGTAAACCTGGGTCCCGATTTCTAGCCCGAAATTAAACTCCAATTAAATTTGTAGTCAAAAATAGTTTGTCAATTAAGGCGGAGGTCTAAGATTTGGCAGTTTTTATTGTGAAAAGGTTATCGCTGGCGCTGATGACGAAATTAATAGAGCACTTTGGATCAATTAAATTCAGCCGAATTTTTCTCTCGTGCATGAAGCGACCATAATAGAAGGTTATTAGAAATGACTTCATTGCTTCTGTCGACCACACCATCATATAAATAAGCTGACTATTCAGTCGTACAAGTTTTTGTTGTTAGTTGCCAGCAAGTGAGCGAAGTTGTGTCACAGATTTCACTTTGCCTAAAAATGTATACGGACAGTAGAAAGGGTGAGGAACTTTTTAAATTAATTCAATCAATTACAAATATTGATATCCTTTTATTAATTACTAATCATCATTATCTAATTAGTATCAATTTATAGGATCGACTTTTCATTTATGGTTACTTTTTTTTTAAAAATAAAATCTTTCTAGAAAAATCTAAGTGTATATTCATTTGAGTAAACACACTTTTGTTTTACTCATTTCATATCAAAATTCTCTCGTTATTGATTATCGATAATCGTTTATCAAATAGAACTTATCACTTATTGATTTTAACTTATTATTTCGGACATATCGCTAACATATTTTAACTAATCGTAAATGGTTTTAAATTACGGCGTATTTTTTATAATTGATCAGTTGTTAGGTCATAATCTCCTATTTGAGCTTATTGATTGCAGTTTATGGAATTTATCTTAACTCTTATTGATTTTAACTTCTCACTGTTTAACTCATATTGATTGGTTTTATCATTTGACTTATCTTTTATTATCCGGTTTTAACTTTTAGTTGTTTTATTTCTTACCGTTAATTGGTTTTGTATTATTGTTTAATTGTTTTATCTTATCGTTTATTGATTTGGACTATAAGCGTGATTTGTTTTAATTCATCCCTTTTAACTCCCTCGTCTTTTATTAGTTTTATTTATTTTGTTATCCTCGATTGATTTTAACTTGGCGTTTATCAAACTTAGTTTATCTAGCTTTCTAGTTTTTAACTTATCCTCAATGTGTTTTATGATTTAATTTATTGGTTTTTATTGCGTTTATTTTATCATTTATTGGTTTTATTTTATCATTTATTGGTTTTAACTTATCTCTTATTGATTTGATCTTATTTATATATCTTTTATTATTAAATTACGTCCTATAAAATATTGAATTTTTAATGTGTTGCTGTGGATTTCTCGTCTTATTCATCAATAAGTACCCCGTGTTTCTTTTTGAATCAAACATAGCGTATATATAAATCATTCTCCTCTATAGTTCTAGGTCCACATTGATCCTTAGAAATTCCTATCTATTAAGGTCTCATAAAAAAAATTACTGTTAACCCATATAATTTTATCTTTTGTTGAACATAATATCGAAATGAAATGAAATCGAGTTTAACGTCCTACTGTTCTGCTCCTAACCTGGGCTAATGAAGAAGGGCATACGCCATACAGTGTGCTATGAGGGAAATTTTGCCCGAACAGCGGCACTACGGCCTACTCTTATATCGAATTCCAACTGCCAAGGGATCTTTTACGTGCACGCCAATGTGTACACGGGACCTCGGTTTTTCGTCCCATCCGAACGACTAGACAGCTTTCCTTGTCAGCCCCTCCGTCCTGCATCACTGACAAGGGAGAACCACGCCGGAAAATCTGGATGAACTTTCTCGGCCAATGCAGGGATCGAACACCCGACCTCCAGGCTAGCGAGCTAGCGTCTTACCCACTTAGCCACGTGATCCCCGAACATTATATCAACAGTATTTTATCAGTTCTACGAACTGTTGGGAAAACATAATTCAGCAAAATCTTCATATAATTAACCATATGAACGAAACATTATTTTGAAAAAAAGGACATTTTGTTGGCGAAAAATGGGAGAGAAATGCAAATAAAATGTCCATTAGATTAAAGAAAACTGAAAATCGTTACAGATTTTATCTTATAGATTGCATCATTTTTTCACTAAAATTATGTCTTTGCATTTTGACTGTAGTATCGGGTATGCATTAAGGTGAAAAATAAGATAATTTTGTGAATACAGTTAGTTCTGAAACTAAGAAGTGGGTTTTTCGGGGGGGGGGGGTGTTTAATTTCTCTTTAGTAACTTTTCCCTATCTTTCAAGTCCACAAAACATTGTAAAATAAACAACACCGAAAATAATCAGAGTCTTGACAAGGAATTTGATTTTTACTGCTGTTAAATTATCCAGTAAGCTCTGTTATGAAATGTTGATGACTTTGATAGAAATGTAATAAATAAGACATTTTGTTCCAGGAATATAAATCTCAATCTCCCTAATTTGTTTACAGAGTTATTATTTTTTTTTGATTATTTTACCTTTTCTTTAGCAACATACGACGTCCTGATACGTCATTTTAAGCAATATGAATCACTTGTAAACTATAAATTGTGAACGAAGGATCTCCAATAGGAATATCGGTACAATACTGGATCAATTCCGTTCAGTGTTTACATAGATATGTGGAATTGAAATTTTATCAGTCTATGCTGTTCGTTATGCAATAAGCCCATCGCCATTTTGTTGTCCATGAACATTTAATGAAAGGCCTGTTTTAAACCCCATTGAATCCAAACCGGGACATTATCTAGCTTTGCAATTTTGATTTTGATTTCTTAATTAAATGTTAAATAATCAATCTTAGTACATATTAGTGTGGATTATCCGTGTTAAATTTGATACCTTAGCGGCAAATGCCAATGACACATCGTTACCTAAAGATGCATTATTTATTAATAGTTAAAAACTAGATAACGAAAAGGGAATATCTTGATAATTTAAGTCAAATGTTTGGAGAATAGCGGAGTGTCGATTGTCATCTCTAATGCTGTAACAACGATAGTAAACAGAGACTCGATTATCCATGTTTTAATTAAATTCGTGTTTAAATCCGTTGGAAATCTCGAGCATTCGATGGGGTCGAGAGTTGATTTTGGTCTTGGCAGGTTAGTAAATATCTAAATAATAATTTATATAACATTTAAGACCTGAAGATAGACCTGCAAACGGCAGATTTAGCTCTTGAATGATGCATCTTTAAGTATTAAAAAACAATCCGGGATATGTAGTAACGGGGGTGGGGGCAGAATATCGAGAAATTTTAAAAATCTTGGCGTTTGCTTTCACGGTTCTTACGGTAATATGAAGATTGAAATTAAATTAAACGAAACGTAGTATTAATATTATACGTTAGAAGGACTGTAGTAACTATACCTTTGAAATATATAAACGTGATTAAACTATTAACATGATGAGAATAGTTCATCTGGTATATTATAACCAATTATACCATGACTCACAATACTGTAGCGGATCTATTAGTGTGACACTGATCGCTACAGTTCCTATTATTACAACCATATAACAATAATTACCCTTATCGTATATAGATAATAAATTATAAAGCGTCCGCTATTTAGATTGTTTAAATTTCGGTGAAATATTTTGCAAGGGTGGAAATGTTTGTCCGATGATGCACTTTTATATGGTCTACGTCTGTGCTAGATTTTCCATTATGCATACTCTGCAATTCACGTTCCCACCCGTTGGCGTTAAACTTGTCTAAATTGAAGAATTAATTATATTGACAGAAATACGCCTCAATCGTGTAAACGATTTCAAAAGTGATATGCACATTTCAGACGATAATATGCCCTCCCATTGCTAGGAGCTTTAATAGTCGACGTATTGCTGGGTATCGTTTTAGTGCTCGTCCAAAATTCTAACCCTGTTAATACTCGAGTGTAGTTGAAGATGATATTATTGAAAATTAACTCCATTTTATATTTCATATTGTGGATCTTTAAAGACTCGCGAGGCGCAATATTTTGCCCAGGCAACGACATAATTCGCTTTTGTTTTCTTATTTTGGCGAAAAAAGTCAAGAAATTGCATGGAGGGCAAACATTTAGGATTGCTCATAGATTCGGATCCGATCAAAAAGTTCTGATTGTTTCTTAGAAATATTTGATTTTCATGTATATGGAGTTGGTCAATATTTTAAAACAATGGACACCACGAATGTCGTGATATGGTAGAGGTATTATTATATCAGGAAATTAAACAAATATTTTTTTAAAAAAAAAGAAAACCAACAATTAATAAGCAACATGACAGAAAACGGTGAGATTTTCATTATTTGCCCTGAACACAAACTTTAACCTTTTTCTGCCATGTTGTCCCTTTAAAAAATTAATTATATCGGTTTTCTTTTTCTCTGTCTATTTTCCATAAATAATAAAAAAAAAACTTAAAAGTGTAAATAATGTTATATGTTTATATATGCTTATTGTATATAATTGAGATAAGAAATGAAATGAAATGGGGTTTAAAGTTCTACTGTTTTGCTCCGAACTGGGCTAATGAAGACGGGCATACGCCATTCAGTGTGCTATGGGGGAAACTTTGCCCGGACAGCGACACTACGACCTACTTTTATATCGAATTCCAATTGTCCAGGGATCTTTTACGTGCACGTAATACACGGGACCTCGGTTTTCCGTCCCATCCGAACGACTGGGGCTTCAAATACAAGATTGTCCAGTCGACGATATATCTCGATGAACCGTACACCTGCGATTATTTGTTGACGATGAAAAATGGCTGACCTGTAATTATAATGTGCTTAGTGACGACCGCGGCAATGGTTGCTGGGGTTGATAGTATGATACAGCTCGTCATATCCAGGCTTACATCTTTCTGATTGACGTTAAATTGCAATTATTTCTGTTTATTGTGTTTCTTATACAGAACATAATAAAAAATCTTTTATTTCGCCTATAATTTTTGAAGATTTTCTGGGGGGAGACCCATCCTCACCCCTGGCATCGTCACTGTATACAGATGTTATTTTTATTTCAGATTTCATCGTAAATGGAGTAAATGAATGGGGATTTAATTCCGTATCGGCGGCTAATAAATTAGATCGGTGTTTAAATAAGAAACCACGTCACAGAACTACATTTTCCCCACATCAACTAGAAGAAATGGAGAAAGCTTTCCGTAGAGCACCCTATCCAGACGTTATTACACGGGAAGAATTAGCTCAAAGACTTGGTTTACAAGAGGCAAGAGTACAGGTAAAATAAAGAATATGCGCATAACCATTTCTAAAAGCTGGGCCCTGTTTCTCGAAATCTTAACTAAAGATAAAATCCAAATTTTAGTAGTTATTTCAATTTTGATTGGCTAAGCACTAAAATCAACCTAATATTATCCAATCAAATTACTAAAATTTGGATTTCCCCTTTTCAATTGCTGATACGAGACAACACATCTAGTTTCAAGAGACAACAACGCATTGGATATCTTCGTCTGTAGCAATTTGGATCTTGTGCTTAATTCGAGACAAAAATACCTAGACGTTGCAAATTTCAATTTACGATGTGTATATATTTTACTATTTACTGGAGATAACGAAAGTAGTAATGATACTTTAAAATGTAGTTCAATCGAGTGTTGCGGTATAGAACCCATTCATAAAAATGGCGGAGGTCATGGGGGGGGGGGGCTTATTTTACTAAACATGTTACGTTTCATCATATTATGTACTTTACTATAATATTATTAAATCCTTTTGTGGTATATAAGAAAAGAAGGAATCCCTGATAGTCATCTAACTTCAAACTTTGTACTTTTCCTTTTAGGTCTGGTTTCAGAATAGAAGAGCTAAATGGCGGAAAGGGGTTGCACCAAAAGTCCATCCCCAAACAGACGAAGGTGAGCGAATTATAATTTAATATAATCTATATATATATTTGTGACTGTCGTTTGTCTGTCTGTCTTTCTGTCTGTCTGTCTGTCTGTTCGGGGTTGGCGGCTACACTAGGTCTGCCCCGAGTCTGAAATTTGGGGTATAGGGGTAGCTCGGACCGGGGAGTAATATAGGACAGGTGGCGTTAGTCTACCACTTCCGGTTTCGGAGTTATGACCCCCGAGCGAAGCCGGTCTGTTCGGGGTTGGCGGCTACACTAGGTCTGCCCCGAGTCTGAAATATGGGGTATAGGGGTAGCTCCGACCGGGGAGTAACATAGACCAGGTGGCGTTAGTCTACCACTTCCGGTTTCGGAGTTATGACCCCCGAGCGAAGTCTGTCTGTTCGGGGTTGGCGGCTACATCTGCCCCGAGTCTGAAATTTGGGGTATAGGGGTAGCTCGGACCGGGGAGTAACATAGGCCAGGTGGCGTTAGTCTACCACTTCCGGTTTCGGAGTTATGGCCCCCGAGCGAAGCCGGTCTGTTCGGGGTTGGCCGCTACACAAGGTCTGCCCCGACTCGGAAATTTGGGGTATAGGAATAGCTCGGACCGGGGAGTAACATAGGCCAGGTGGCCTTAGTCTACCTCTTCCGGTTTCGCAGTTATGACCTCCGAGCGAAGTCTGTCTGTTCGGGGTTGGCGGCTACACTAGGTCTGCCCCGAGTCTGAAATTTGGGGTATAGGGGTAGCTCCGACCGGGGAGTAACATAGGCCAGGTGGCGTTAATCTACCACTTCCGGTTTCGGAGTTATGACCCCCCGAGCGAAGTCTGTTCGGGGTTGGCGGCTACATCTGCCCCGAGTCTGAAATTTGGGGTATAGGGGTAGCTCGGACCGGGGAGTAACATAAGCCAGGTGGCGTTAGTCTACCACTTCCGGTTTCGGAGTTATGACCCCCGAGCGAAGCCGGGTATCCTGCAAGTGGTATAATAATTTAAGATAACTGGAGAAGGAAATTTTGGACTTTTGATCTTTTTAAAGAAAATTCCGATATTCGAACGTCGCTTGCCAAACACAGCTGGGTATTTTGTCGGATAAAAAAATAAATAGCCATTAATCGCACGGACTTGTATAATGTCTGCAGAAATAATACAAAATACTAATGTCATGGTTAACCATGGTGAAAACAGGTTTGTGAGTAGTTTAAAGAGAATGGGTTAAATGAAAACTTGACTTTGGGATCAATGAAAAACAACGAACAATTCATCAGGGGTTTTTTTTGTTGTTTTTTTTTCAGACGATGAAAGAAAATCAACTCCTGATATAAGTCCGGTGCCTTCATACCAGACGGAATCAACAGATCTTTCACAGGCATCATCATTACCATGGCAACCATGGAATATACCCAAGAGTTACTTATGGTACACAAACTGGATGCAAGGAAGTCCCCCGCCATGTGCCTGGCCTGGGCCACCAACATCGTCGTTACCTTATGACAGTCAGGCCCTTGACCGACAAATTGATTGCCAGTTTACGTATAAAGACATTCCACAGAAAAATGATATAAACTTGCCGATGACTTATGCTTAAGATACTTTCCGGAACTATTTTTGAGATTGTGAATACATTATGTACCTTTATTTATTGTTAAAGAGGGACTTATTTGTCCGTTTTAATTTCTATCGTTGTAAATAATTTGTTTTACAAATAAATGTTTCTGTGGCTTAAATGTATATACTATACTTAGGGTTACTTGTGCAGTGCCCAGTAAGTTCTTTCATGTGCATGCACAGGTATACACCTATCACTGTTTTACGTCTTATCCGTGCGGCTAGATAAATCGTCAGACCAGAGGCATTCTCTATAGTCAAAAGTCCAGTCCTTGACTTTTTCCTGCGGCCCCTAGATAAGGCTCAGTGAGTATGTGTCTAGTACACCAACCAGGAGATTCCAGCTTCGATACGGGGATTTTTTAGCGTGGTTTGTCCTCTCTTCAACAAGGCGCTTGCTTTGGGAACATTGGGTTTCCCTTGTCAGCAGTGCAGGGCGAATGGCTTGGCAAGTGAAAGTGTCTAGTCGTTTGGATAGAATGGAAAACCGAGGTCCACTCGTCTACTCGTTTGTGTACATGTAAAATAACCCTTGGCAGTGGAAATTCTATACACAGTAGGCGTAACGCCGCTGTAAGGGCTAAATCGTCCACAAGGCACACGGGAAGGCATGTGGCCGTCTTCGGATAATCCATTTGGAGCAGAAAAGTAGGACGTTAACCCCAATTTCATTTCTTTTCAAAGTTGATATATATGACTATCAGTATTCAATACGAAGAAATGTCCGGAATAATCCTTCAGGGACATTTAGTAACTAGGTAATTATTATTTCCCGACCCAATTGTTTCTGTACTTGAAATGCTGAGAGAATATACTTCGAAACGTCACCAAAATAAATGAGTAATCGTTCTTAGTGCTGCGGTTTCATTCATCTGTAGGAGCCGTGGTGGCTCAGTGACTAAGACGTTGGTTCGTTAACCTAGGGGTCCCGTCTTCTATCCCGGTGTTGTCCGAGAAAGTTCATCGGATTTTCCAGCGTGGTCCCCCGCCCCCTTATCAGTGGTGCAGGGTGGTAACCCTGGCAAAGGTCAGTGAATAGTCCCGTGTACAAATTGGCGTGCACGTAAAAGAACTCTTGACAGTTGGACATCGAAGAAAGAGTAGGCCGTAGTGCCGCTGTCCTGGCAAAAATTCCCTTTGAGAGAAAGGGGGGGGGGGGTAACGTCCACTCGACACAAACTAGGCCATTCGGGGACTAACGTATGGTTCATTTTTATTTCAATAATTCGTTTGCGTGTAAGGCTCTTTAGCAGTGGGAGAAACCCGGAGGACCCGCAGAAAACCCACAAGGTTGGACAGTCGACCCTACTCCTTGTCACGTACAACCGGGGAATCGAAACCACGCCAGTGAACTCAATGACAGACCTCATGATACAACGCGCACGTGATACAACCATACGGTCATCCACCCCGACCCCGTAGCACATTGCTTTAGTAGGAGGGAGTCACGGTGGCTAAGCGAGTAAGACCCTGGCTCGCTAGCCTGGAGGTTGAGGGTTCGCTCCGATGTTGGCCGAGAAAGTTTATTGAGGTTTCTTCTTGTCAGAGGTACAGGAAAGGGGGCCTGACAAGGACAGTTGCCTAGTCGTTTGGATGGGACCAAAAAAAGATGTACACATGGAGTGCACGAAAGAGATCCCTTGGCAGTTGGAATTCGATATAAGAGTAGGCCGTAGCGCCGCTGTGAGGCCAAATTTCCCTCAGCACACTGTATGGCGTATATTTGTCTTCATTAGCCCAGTTGGAACAAAACAGTGTACATTTTCTTATCATATTTTAACCAGTTTTCAAAATTAATTTCGTTGATAATGTGTAACGAAGTTCTTTGTTTTTAACTGCATGGTTGTTGTCTGTTTAAGAACAATGATAATCGTATAATCTGTCTAATAATGGATTTATTGATCCTGGAAGTCGATCTATAAATAATTTATGCTCTGATTGATCAAGGTATGTTGGTCTGGGTATATATATAGTAAGTACTCATCTCTCTATTGAAACAATATTGACCTCAATGTTCAGTCAGAGATGGTACAAAAGAAATCAATATTTTTTTTCTTTCTGCCGATAGGCCTGCGAGACATCGTCGCCAAGACAATGAATACAGGGGCGGATCCGGGGGGGGGGGGGGTCGAAACACCCCCCCCCCCCCTGCTCAGCTACATAATTTTTTTTTGTAAATCAACACTTTTTATGAGAAAGGTTTCTCGGCCGTGTGCTTTATCCTTTATCGTCAGATTTGGGACAGGATAGGCACTCAAAGCACGAGATAATGATATAGACATTATGTGATATCACAATTAATGCTTTGCATCCATGAAATTGAATCACAATGTCATTGTATTAATTCATAATAAAAATTGACGTCAAACGATGTGTTGAATTTCTCTGTTTAAAAAGCTCAATGTGTATGTATATACGCCAAAATGACGATAGAGACCATGCGGGAGGGGGTGGGGAGATACATTGTCTCAGGAACATGACACCCCCCCCCCACCTGCAAAAATTCCTGGATCCGCCCGTAAGTAAAAGATCTATTGTCCCACAAACATGTGGCACGTATATTTTTTTTGTGTTTCGTGCAATATTAGATATAAATCCGTTGTTGGGTGTAAATCATTTATTCCATTGTCTATATTTGAAATCAATATAGATCATTATTCCGCGATGGTATTAGTCGACCTATTTACTATAATAAGCTCATTGTCCTGATTTCCATTCATTTTAACAGTTGGTTTGGTTAGATGCAAATACCCGAAACAAAGGTTTTTCGTTATATAATATAAGTAGGGCTATGGTGTTCGATCATGTGATCGAGTAAGCGGAGTCAGTGTAATCAAATACCTGCAAAAACAGTCCCTTTTTCGCTTGACCGGTCTTTAACCGTTTGATGCCCAAATTTTGCACAATTATCCAAAAAATATTCCATATAATATGCTCTATATCATAAAAAAAAATGTTGAAAGAAATTTTGAATTGTGTTGTTATACCATATTATAGTACTCGTGAAACAGACCAGATGAAACAGCCCGGGGTGAAACGGTTTGCGGATGAAAAGACCTGATTCCGTACGAAAACAAATAAAATATCCAAATGAAAATGTTATTCAATAATCACTTAACACTGTTTAGTAACCGAAACATAAAGAACAATTTGGTGAGAAATTTAAATGAAATTATTTATGAATTTTTCATTGTGAAACTCAACAAAAATGTTGATTGAAAAAAATTATCCAATAATTATATCAAATTTTCAATAAAAAAAAAAGTCCAAACCAATTTCTACACCAACAATCAAAATATGTAGTGTGTATTGTTAAAAAACTTGATTTTTAAAAGAAAATATTTTGTTTTTTCTTTAAATCGTCATATCAGATCATAAGCATGCATATTATGTGGACTAAGCTGCTTGTTAACGCTCTTTGAGGAGAATCTACCGCAATAATATTGAACTGTTTTTGTCTTTGTAATTAAGTCGAAAAATGATCAAAAATTTATGTTCAATACGGATCAATCCCCGGTATATAATCTAGACTATGCAGCTGAGGAATTGTCTATTGTTTGTTCGGACTGTAGGCCCAACAGATAGCACACCTGTGTATTTATGTCCCAGGTTGTGAGCTCTGTTACACCAGGCATATATTATTGTAACTTACTCTAACCGCAGTCTTTTACTACGCAAAACTACTTCTCAGCTTCTTTGTGGGTTAGCCTACTTATAATACTTGCAGCTTATATATTAATCTAGGCTTAATTTGTTAGCTCTCCTTGGGGATCATCGGTAGGCGTAGTGCATAAGCAAATTGACAATAAGGGTGATTCACAATTACTTATAAGGTGGAAACGGACACACCCTGACGAAGAAAACGGACTTACTTTCGCGTTACTGATGATAAGTGCGTTATTTCGGAACAACAACAGCGTTCAAAGGGTTAAAGCGGATGAGACGTGAGATACAGAAATAGGACTGGATAGATCAAGACTACGGATAGCAACATGGCGGACCTTGTTGACGTTTCCTTCCCAGTTGAAGGTATTCTTCCTAAAAAAGAAACTTGTGCTGATGCCTTTATAACTAAATATCCTGAATGGAATGGCGATGGCACCCTGATAGCCATCTTAGACACAGGTGTTGACCCAGGGGCTGCTGGTTTACAGGTAATAGCACATCTCTTGGAGACAAGTTGATGAATTGCAATTTTTGATTGACATTAATTTTGTTTTATTATTTATAGATATACAATGACATTGACTCACTATTTGGCCACATGTGGTACTGGTAGGATAGCTACGTAGCTAAAAACGTTGAGATATACTGGTGTGCTTGTTTTTAGCACCGATTGGGTGCCTTTAGTTCCAAGTGGCTAACCCTGTTTCTTTGTGACATCTTAAAAATAAGATAGATAGGCTAATTGACGATCATGTTTGATCCAACTCCCTTTTCCATTTCCATCACTTTTACACCGTAAAACTAGCGGTTAGTCGTCAGTACTGTATCCACATAGAACTTCCTACTTTCTATTAGGATTAGGTTTAGGGTTACGGTCAGGTATTTAAGATTAAAATGCCAGATAATTTTATACTATTATGACTACCGGTACCGGTAATTAGACGTACACTACAGAGGCCAATGTAGTGGCACAACTATCGCCTAACTCCAAATATTAGCGTTTAAATTAATGAAGCGTTGTTCTTATCCGACATACACCGTCATACATCTCCCATTTAAAAATGGCGTTCCTAGTAACTTAAGGGCTTATCGCCTCGATTTTAAATACGATGATTTATACCTGTTTCAGGTAGGATTATATGCCTTATTCTAGTTGGATGTGGCAGAAATATTATAAAAAACAAGAATCAATTGTCGTTTTGATGAAAAATATTGTCAATTTTGCTTACTGAGGCCCGATGTGATTTGCGTTGGGCTTTGCTACGTGGAACTACAATGTATAGCACCATGTCTTATCTCGAAACACAGGGTTGAGAGATGAGGTTTGTTATCTAGTAGTAGGACAATTCAGAGACTATTTGCCAGATGTGGCAAGTCTCTGAAACGCAATTATCAACCGATTTCAATGAAGCTTACAAATCATGGTAACAGTAATAATATCTCCGAGTGGCCAAAATTTCAAGCACTTCCGGTCAGCTGTTTCCGAGACATGGTATTACGACACATTTCATGTAGCACGGCTGCAGACCGCAATTACCAATTGATTTTAATGAAACTCATACATTATCATTACATTAATAATATCTCAGAGAGGCAAAGTTTTAGCCACATCCGGTTAGCAGTTGCCAAGATATCAGCTTACCACACATTTCATGTGGCACAATTATCAACCGACGGGACAACCGATATCCCTGAAACTTACAAAGAGTAGCCAAAATTTTGACCACTTCTGGTTAGTGGTTTTCAAGATATCAGGTTACCACACATTTCATGTGGCACGACTACAGACCCCAATTACCAGTTCGGCTGGGGTTATTTGCCACATGTGGTAAGACAATTCAGAGTCTATTTGCCATATGTGGCACGTCTCCGAACCGCAATTATCAACCGATAACCACAAAACTTAGAGAATATGATAACATTAGTAATGTCTCAGATTAAGCTGTAGTTTTAGGAATAGTTGGTATACAGATTTTGTAATCACTCGAAATTCAGAACCTTGTATACTAAATTCAAAATGTTCCAGAATGCTGTTTCTTATATTACAGACAACTCCAAGTGGTAAACCTAAAATTGTAGATCTTATTGATGCTACAGGCTCTGGAGATGTTAACACATCATGTGTTGTGGAAGCACAGAATGGCGTTATTAAAGGGTTAACAGGCAGAAATCTTCAGGTACCATACTTATACATTCAATAGTCGAGTGATAAAGACCCTAGGTTCAAATCCTTGTGTGGGCCAACAAAATTCTGGATTTTTTAATTAGCCCAGTTTCTGCTTGTCAGAGGTTGCTAAGTAAAGCGTTGCACATCCCTTAAAATATTCTTGAAATAACTGTGTGTGATTAGTATGAATGATCACAAATTGTATGTACATGCCAGAAAGTCATGTTGATGAAAGCTATCATTTAGATGTTCCACCTTCATAGCAAACACTGGATACATTACTACCGGTAATAGTACTCAAAACATAATTGCAGCGAGGATGCCAGTTCTCTATAATTTTAGGAATCATACATTACATGTACCTAATTTGACTGTGGGTTTAATTGAAATTAATAATTAATCATTCATTATAGATTCCAGCATCATGGAAGAATCCAACAGGACAGTACCATATTGGTACAAAAGTTCTATTTGAGTTGTATCCTAAAGGTCTAAAAGATCGTATATTGAAGGAACGGAAAGAACAACAATGGGATCCACAACATCGAGTAGCACTGGCCGATAGTATTAAACGATTAGAAAATTTTGATAATAAACACAATGGCAATTCTAATTTGGTAAGAATATATTAATGTTACAGATCCATAGAGTGTGTATTACTAGTATTAATCCAAATAAGACCATTCTTTTATATGATGGCTGATCAAGTAAGACAAATACATGGTCATGCCCCTTATAAATGTAATTGATTTTATATAATACCATATTACAAATAACCCTAGATTCACCTAATTAAACAAAATTCAAACAATTGTTTACTATGATAAAAAAAATCACAAGAGTCGACTGAACTCCTTGAAAACCACTGCAGGTTATAGTGTACGACTCGTAATAAATCTTAAAACATCTGTATCTCAGGGATATATTGATGTACTTTTCTCATAGTTTTTATACAAACTATACCAAGACTTAGAGAGACTACTTGAATAAAAAAAGCATATTGCTTTTGTAAAGATACTTGGAAATTTAAAACGGAATAGGCTTCAAGTCACTGTGTATACTACATGTATATTCCCAGTATTGGTATTTAATTTTAACAAACTCTTATCACTGTTTCAGTTCCATGTGCATGTATAGGGATTTAAAAAATATATATGCTTGATAAAGTTCCTTTTGGACATCTGTATAATATGATTTCTATCTTATTGTGTGTTGCTTACAGCATCTTAAATGATAAATTCTTTTCAAATAAATTTGCAGTCACCAGAAGATAAATGTATTCGTGAAGATCTTCAGGCACAGGTAGACATTTTGACAAATTTCGACAAGAAATCTGTTGACGTTGGACCAGTTTTTGACTGTATTGTATTTCATGATGGAAACACATGGAGGTAATTATAGCTTTTCCCATGAATCCTAAGCCATTAAAGTTTTTTACTAATTACTAATGATACATTGCTGATTGATTATTTTGTTATTATTCATGCATGCTAGTATTTCAACTCTGTTATATTTTATGTTTTTTAGAGCGTGTATTGATACAAGTGAAAAGGGTGAATTAGATCAATGTAAATTATTAGCTAGTTATAGAGAAGAACATGAATTTGGTCGAATAAATAATTCAGGTATAATATCTAGTTAGTAGAATGATAAAAGACAACTTTGCACATTGAATTTTTTTAGATGTTTGTGTATTATCTAATTATACCAAATACTATATTCAAGATGCATTATGTAAGATATAGATAAATAGCTGGCCATTCTTGCTTTAATAGTTCAAAAATAGATAATGCAAAATCAATATATTAAAAATTTCTTTCAAATTACTTTATTCAGAGCAAAGTTATCACTGTTTGAAGTTTCTACAAAATGTGTGCATAGATTGTTTATTATTCGAGACTTAGTCTCGCTTTGCACTTTTTATATTAAATCAATAAATGGCGATCATATTTCAATCCATTTATATCTCCACCACCCGATGTTCTAGAGAGTTGATTATAGGCTTGTTTTGTGAATGAATGTCTAAATAATATTTTCTATAACTTTTGAAGCCAAAATAAAGATCTGCAATAGGCAGATTTAGTTCTTACATAATGCATCCTTAATGTTTAACATTAGTTTCAATTTGCTAGGTATATTTGAATGTGTGTTCCTGCCTTATATCATTAAGAGAAAAACTCTCTAATAATAGTAAGTTTTAATGTGAATTGCATACCTGTATTTATTTATTTTTTTTAGACATGTTGAATTATTCCGTGAATATACATAATGATGGGAATGTTCTTGAGATCTGTGCAAATGCAGGTAGGTAGCATAATGTATGGCTTTTGATTGGTATATTAATCAACATCTAGTTATTTTTTTTTTAAAAAAATGCAGACTCCTTTAATAATAAGTTTCTTAGAGCTTAATTAGGTCATCTTTTTAACCCACAAAACTTACTTTAGTCTGAAAGATTGATGTTTTTAATGATCAGGAAGATATAAATGTAATGAAATTGGCCCTTTTAAAATTTTCTTATAAAACATAGAAATCTCTTTAATAAAGTCAATTGATGTTATATCTGTAGGATCCCATGGCACACATGTAGCATGTATAACAGCGGGTTATTTCCCTGATAAACCAGAGAGAAATGGATTAGCTCCTGGGGCCCAGATTATCGGTGTGAAGATTGGTGATAGTAGACTAGGTTCTATGGAAACTGGAACAGCCTTAGTCAGAGCTGTAAGTATGGTTGAATAAATCCAGGTTTTTTATCTAACAGAATGCTGGAAATGATCAAAGACTTTTCAGGAGACATCAAAGATGCTTATTTTAATTGTTTGATTAATAGCGGGAGTTGATTGGTCAAGGAGTCTAATGGGTGTGTTTTGAATTATAACATCTGTCATTGATTCAAGTGGCACGGTTTTGATCCCAAGCTTATATGTGACAAGTAGTAGGGTCACTCGCTCAACCTCACAAGCGAATTATTGGAATGAAATTGTACCATGTGTTTGTCACAAAATGACCTACTTTGTGTCAATTGGACATAAACCCCATTTCTATTGTTAATTAATAGTTGTGCTATGCTAGATTATATTCCAGATATTGATAATAATTAATGTTATTGAAATCGTAATTATATTTCTTTATTTCAGATGATAAAAGTAATAGAACATAAATGTGATTTAATCAACTATAGTTATGGGGAAGCCTCACATTGGAACAATTCAGGGTATTGATTATTACACTACTAAAGGTTTCTCTGACAAGTCTCTAACAGATTTTGGGGAGTTGGGTGGTCTAGTGGTTTACATGTGCAGGTAAAATCACAAGGTCTGTCATTTAGTCAAGTGGCGTGGTTTCGATTCCCTTCTTGAATGTGACAAGGAGTAGGGTCGCTTGTCCAACCTTGTGGGTTTCTCCAGGTCCTATGGTTTCCTCCCACTGCTAAAGACCCCTACACGCAAGAAAATTTTTGAAATGTTAGATCCGGAATGACCTAGTTTGTGTCAAGTGCTCTCTCTCTCTCTCTCTCTCTCTCTCTCTCTCTCTCTCTCTCTCAATATATAATCTGCCCAAATACAAACTCTTCCCACATTAAATGAAAAGGGGTTTTACTTTCTGCACGATTCATGCTAATGAAAACTCTCATGTGCGATGAGGAAAATTATTTCCCCAACAGCAGCGTTTCCATCTACGCTTCATCAAATTCCAACTTTTAAGGGTTCTTTTACATCCATGACAACATGTAGACGGGACCTCAGTTTTTCGTACCATCCAAATACTGTTCATTACCAGACTATCTGTTCTGCACCACTGACAAGACTGGAAAATCTTGAAGATCCCCTTGAATAACCTCAAATTATTTATTGTCATATAAAAATTAATTATTGTGGAGTCCTGGTCTGTTTATATGTTTCCTTATTTTGATTATGTGACTATAATATTTTTGGGTTTTTTTAATTAAAGAAGAGTAACTGTAGTGTATTATATTTTATTACTTTATTACAGTAGAGTGTGTAGTATATTATTATATTTTATTACAGTAGAGTGTGTAGTATATTATTATGTTTTATTACAGGAGAGTGTGTAGTATATTATTATGTTTTATTACAGTAGAGTGTGTAGTATATTATTATATTTTATTACAGTAGAGTGTGTAGTATATTATTATGTTTTATTACAGTAGAGTGTGTAGTATATTATTATGTTTTATTACAGGAGAGTGTGTAGTATATTATTATATTTTATTACAGTAGAGTGTGTAGTATATTATTATGTTTTATTACAGGAGAGTGTGTAGTATATTATTATATTTTATTACAGTAGAGTGTGTAGTATATTATTATGTTTTATTACAGGAGAGTGTGTAGTATATTATTATATTTTATTACAGGAGAGTGTGTAGTATATTATCAGAAGTTGTAACTAAACATGGTGTGATATTTGTATCTAGTGCTGGTAATAACGGACCAGCGTTATCTACTGTCGGTACACCAGGGGGCACCACTCATGCCATAATAGGTTTGTAGCCTAATTACTAGCTTATAACACTTCTATAGAAAATTACAGTTCACAGAACAAAATGATTTTGAACCATATTCCTTGGACTGTGCCCCAAACTATGATCAGGGTGAATCATGTCTACCAAAAAACATTTACATAAAACCCTGCCTGTGGAATGAAAACCATTTTCCCTGCTGTTCACATGATTTTAATAACAGTATAATACCTTTTACCAGTGTCCCACATATCAAGAGTTAATTTTGTTACATAATCTTAATTCTGATATAATTACAGGTGTTGGTGCTCATGTTACTCCATCAATGATGGCAGCAGAATATTCTCTTAGAGAAAAATTACCATCAATGCACTATACATGGTCTTCTAGAGGTCCTTGGTAAGATCTGCCAACATTTCTATATTTATAAATAGTAAAAAATTAGCTACAACTGTATTAATCTGTTAAATAGACATAAGACACATACCGCATGTACAAGGTGACTGACATACAAACTCATAAAGAATTGAAATTCCTATTGACTTAGACTTCCTAATACCTGAAACCTAATTACTTATTCAGTCATGATGTTTTAGACAAATTTATATTGGTTTTGGTGAATTCAACAAGATAGCGTTTTCTTTACTCAGACTGTTGAAATCAAATCATTTAGATAATTAACATTCAAGATTAATTTGTAAAGACTGTTTCAATTTACCATTTTAGATTCTTTTAATTAATGATTTATGAAGAGTTGGACACTAATAAAGTTGGTTTTCTATTACCTTGTTTATGTGAAAGCTTGATTTTAATACACAACTTCCTACATTTTTTTCACTCTTTATTTGGTAGTTAAAATATATTTTTAGATTTTGTTATGGGTTCCTTTTTCAGCCATGATGGTGCTTTGGGTGTTTCAATAAGTGCTCCTGGTGGTGCAATAGCATCAGTTCCTAATTGGACTTTACGTGGCTCTCAGTTAATGAATGGAACGAGTATGAGTTCACCCAATGCTTGTGGTGCTATAGGTTGGTTTATTGTTTAATATCAATTAATGCTTTATTGTTAAAGCTTTTTATCTTGATGATATTGAAATTCAATGCAAATTATGACAATTCAAAATAATTTTTTTTTTTTTTTTTTTTTTTTTTAGCACTTCTTCTGTCTGCCCTTAAAGCTAAAGATATAGAATACACACCATATAGTGTACGTAGAGCTTTAGAAAATACTGCTAAAAAAGTGGATGGGGTTGAAGTCTTTGCCTTGGGTCATGGAATAGTTCAGGTAGAGTTGTATTATTTAAATTATATAAAAAAGATACTTTAACTTGCATACATGTACATATAGAATCCAGTAGGGTGTACTGTCTACTGGAAGAGATACAGTAACATGACAGCCAGCAGGCAATAATTACCTGAGCCTGCTCAGTTAGATCACCATTTGATAGGGTGCAAATATATTTATTTGTTGGTGTAGAAGATCAGAAATGGTGTTTGAATGTATGTGTATATTTATATGTATATGTGTATATTTATATTATAGGTAGAGAATTGTTTGAGTATATGTGTATATTAATATTATAGGTAGAGAATTGTTTGAGTATATGTGTATATTTCTATGTAGAGGATGTGTTTGAGTATATGTTAATATTTATATTATAGGTAAAGAAGGTGTTTTCGGAAATGTGTATATTTATATGTAGAGAAGATGTTTGAGTATACATGTATATTTATATTATAGGTAGAGAAGGCGTTTGAGTATATGTGTAGTACTGAGTGTAGTATAGAAGATAATGTACACTTTAATATAACCTGTCAGGGTAATAAACATGGTATATATATTAGAGAAATGGAGAGACATGGTAGACCTATAGAAACAGCAGTTGTTATTGAACCTGTCTTCTTAGAGAGTAAAACTGGTAAGTGCCAATAGTCATATAATATATGACGCTGATTGTACATTAGGCTATACAAAAACGTATTCTGGCACTCCGATATCCCCGTGTCACTTATAAAGAGCAACAGACTAAATTCGTTATTTGTTTGATTGCTGGAGAAAGTCAGAATTTGTGCTTGACATTGTCTGTGACAGGTTCCTTATTTCCAGACTTGCATGTAGTCCTAAAATTAAACAGTTTATGCAAAATTTCTTTGTAATAGTTCCAGATCAAAAGATAGAGCTGAGTCTACAACTTAGTCTACTATGTGAAGAAAGTTGGGTTGAATGTCCAAAACATTTAGAATTAATGAATACAACTCGACCTATTTCTATACGAGTTAATTCAAGTGGTCTCGCTGCTGGTGTACACTATACAGAGGTAAACTATTATTTTGATATATCCACCATTGTAGGTCTGTCTGCTTGCTCACGGTCTCAAGTCAGGATTTAAAATTTACATCCACATTATTAGAAATATTTTGTAATTCATCTAAATTAAATGTCTTATTCCAAAAATAATATCAGAATTTATTTTGTTATAACAAAAACACATGCAATTTGCTCATCTTGTTTTGTGTTAATTTAAAGATTTTAAGTCAACTCCCATATCTTTTTACATGAATTAAATAACGTACTGTTATTTCTTCTTGTAGGTATGTGCATATAATGTAAAATGTGTAGCTAAAGGGCCATTATTCAGAATACCGGTGACAGTTATTGTTCCTGAAAAGTACGTAATATTCCTTAACATTTTACATCCATATCACCCGTATTTAAACTGAGTTTTACCTGAAACTTTAGGATTGGTGTTGTGGTTAAATATTTACCGGACTTTTGCGATAAAATTTACCAAGAATGATACTATCTCTGAAACTAGCTTCAGAAAGAAGTTATAGCTTATATTTGTCTCAAAATACCATATTGTTGTGTTTCATTTGTGTGATTTGTTAGTCCCAGGTAATTTGTCATGTACATTTGAGAATAGAGATGACATTGTGTTCATGTAAATTGATTGTTCTCTGTTATCGAGGTATAAATCATGGTTAGATACAGCCACCTTAAAAAGAGTTTTTTAAAAACAATTTTTTATGAAAGAAGTAAACCAGGTGTTTTTTTCTATCATGTCTAAAGGATAACAGATGAAGTAAATTATAGTTTATCTTATAAAGAAGTGACCTTTAAACCTGGCCAGATCCACCGTCATTTTATACAGGTTCCTGCTGGTGCTTCATTTGCAGGTGAATTGTATATTATTTATTTTATGGATATATTTAATTAGATAATGACTGGTTGTACTTAAATGAGTATACCTGAATAAAGTTGAAAGGTCACAATATATTCATCATTCATGTAATGATCACTTGTCAACTATTCAATCATTGTCCATATGATCAATTGCTGCTATCTTGTAGTATTCTTGTAAGAAATGATCTTGTCCTTTAGAATACTTCGCAGTCTGATTAACATACACCTCTAAACTGGTTTTTGTGAGAGGTCACTCCAGGGTTCATACAGGTGAACTGTAACTAAATGATGTAGACTATATTTAACTTTTGTTTTGTTTTGTTTGCACAACTGCTCAATAAGTGACTCCCAGAATTCTGTGAACCTATCACAAAGCTCAACTGAAAAGACCATTTCTTTGGTTAAGCTTCAGCATCAAACAAAAGACAGTTTATTTAGTAACTCTACCAGATCTATTGAAGATAAATACACCTAAATTTTGGCTATATACAACAAATCGAATTAGGATCTGTGTTTTAATTAGATTGAATAACACAAAGGATAACACTGTATCTACCTTAGACACATATCAATAAGTTACACATACATTTAGAAAGAAACATAAGTTACATATTTAGATAGAAAAATAAGTTACACATTTAGAAAGAAAAATAAGTTATGACTAATGTGTAAGCTTAGTGGTTTTTTAAAACTGATTGTTGTTTTTGTTTTTTTCAGCTGTTAAAATTCAATCTAAAGACAATGAAAAAAGTTGTAGAATAATGATACATTGTTTACAGATATCACCACAGACTCAATATAAAACACATGAGTTTGAGAAATTTGTTACCCTTACAGATCAGGGGGATACCACTCAATCATTTTCAGTCCTGGTAAGAATTGACTTTAGTGTCTTCAAAAATTCTCAAAAATAAAATAAAAATGTTCTGTTAGGTGGAAGATTATGAATTTTATTGTGATTCTGTGTGTTTAGAATTTGACTTCGACATGTTTGGTAATTAGATATGGTTTAGCAACCCATTATTTCAATAATTCATTTCCACACAGTTGGAGGAAGCTGGAAAAAAAACCCTACTACTTGTCACATGCAAGCATTGAATTAGAACCACGTCACTCAACTTAATGACAGACCTTATGATGTAAAGCATACCCCTTCAGCTCCCATTATAGGTTAAGAGAGTTTGTCAGATCGTACCATATTTTCTTTTGATCCAGGATATGATCCTATAAAAAAAGTTTCACATCCTTGCCTTCGATTTTACATTCAAATCAAAATTCCTCCAAAGCAGATTTTATGACATGTTTATGTACAACCCTTTCAGAAACAAAATTTTTATTTGTGAAGATTGAGCAATGAAAATACTTTATATAAGAGGTATTGATTGATGTTTGTCTAGATGTAATATTGATTGACTATTTGTTTTTATTTATAGCCAGAAGTAACATTAGAAGTATGTTTAGCTAAATGGTGGGCTAATCTAGGAACCGTAACTCTAGATTACTCTGTTATATTTTATGGTGCTCAATTAGATGTGATTAGACCAGTGATGGTAGGTTAAATATATAACCAGTGTTTTATCTCTTGTGAACATTTCATATGTTTTATTTAGTATTAGCTTTTGACCCAGAGTTGCACAGGTTGAGCCCTGAACCACAAGTAATATTGTCCTAAAACGGGAAGTGGTACTGCAATGCCACCAGGCCTATGTCACTCTCTGGCCATTATATCCCATATTTCAGCCTCAACGGCTCAAGCTTAACTGCCAAAACCCTGGACATATAAATGACAGTCATAAATATATATATAGATCAAATTGTAAATTAATTGTTTTGGGTGTACATATTATACTACAAAGATGAGTTATTTAGGTTTCACGGGCAGTAATCATCATTGCCGAGTCTGACAATTATAACCCCATGAACACCAAACACTCGACATTCAATTGCTAATTGAATGAGATATAGCCATCCCACAAAAAGAAATCTAAATGAAACCAACAATTTTATTTTTGACCCATATTGGTCAAGTCTAGTCTATTTAAACAGATTTTGTTTCAAATATTTCTGAAGTATAAAATCATCATAAAATTATAAGAATAGACTATTGACTTTTGGCATCTGTTAGAATAGTCAGTCTTTCATCAGTGCCAAATTAAAGAAAAATTCAAGATCCAATTGTAATTTAAAAACTTTATTCGTTGAGGAATGTTAACATACACAAATCCCAATTCTGGGCTTATTTCTGAGCAATATGTCAGCAAACAATATTTAATTGAAAGAGATAATAATTAGTTATTATATATTGTATATATTATAGCATGCTGCTGATGGTATAACCAGATATAATATTAGAAGTTTATTAAAACATGAAGATGCCCAACCATCAATCCAGTTAAAAACATTAGTTCAGCCTGTCAGGTATATTATTAATTACCTTACATCACAGTCAGAGGTTTGTCATTGATTAAAGTGGCTTAGTTTCGAGTCCACACTTGTACGTGAGGGGATGGTGTCGGCTGTCTGATCTCATGGGGTTTTTTGGGGTCTTTCAGTTTCCTGCTACTGCTAAAGATCCCTACATATGCAAGAAAATTATTAAAATAAAATTGTACCACATGTTAGTCCCAAAATGACCAATCCTTGAGTGACATTTAGTGATTGAGCACAATAAAGACACTGCCAATATTTATAATTGATACAATCACTGGTTTGTACATATATAGAATAAAATGTTGACAAGTCTTGTTTTTAACAACAAACTAGGAATTGTATTCTATATAATAGTTTTCTGTGTCAGTAGATGTTGTAGTTGTGTTGATTAGATTTATGACCATGTATTGAAAATGGGACCTATGTTTTTCATACTGTAAATATATTTTGTATTTCAGCTTATAGGTCATTTGATTTGTTTATTGTTTATACTACAGGACATTAGAAATTGATTTGTTTACATTATAGGTCTGTGGGTGGGGTTGAATCGATGGCCAAATGGTTCGTGTGTATCATAAGGTCTGTCATTGAGTCAACTGGAATGATTTTGGTTGTGTACGTGACAAGGAGTAGGGTCACCTGTCCAACCTTGTAGGTTTTCTCTGGGTCCTCCGGTTTCCTCTCACTACTAAAGACACCTATGCACAAGAATGAAATAAAATTGACCCATATGTTAGTCCCAAAATGACCTAGTTTGTGTTGTGTGTGTTAAACTCTCTCTCTCTCTCTCTCTCTCTCTCATAATCATAGGTCATTAGAAATAATATTATGATTGTTTATATTATAGACCAACAGAACATAAAGTTGTTTGTTTACAAGGAGCTAGAGATCAACTACCAGAAAACAGACAAATATATGCCTTAGAACTAACTTATAATTTTCATCAGGTTAGTAAATAACATCTAATAGACCAAACCATCATCAATCAGCACTTGTCAAGATAATGTCTCTTTAATTAGTTCTTTTTTTCTAGAATGTTTTACTGTTTTTAATAGCAGTACAATTTTGATGGGTGTGAGGTTTTTTTCCAAGTAATAATTGATTTTTTTTATTATTGATTGAATTGTTTTATTTTCAGAATAAAAGTAGTGAAGTAATGCCTGAGTGTTCTATGTTATCCGATTTGTTATATGAATCGGAGTATGAGAGTCAAATATGGATGATATTTGATAATAATAAACAGTTAATGGCTACTGGAGATGCTTATCCTCATCAGGTAAATACTCTAGATCTAATTATTAAATTTACATAGTATCTTGTTAATGGAACAAAACATTGGCTAGTCGACAAGATATTTTACACATTTTCTAATGCTTCAATCGAGATATTGCTTAAAGTGTTGGTTGTAATTTGAATGTCGAACCTCTGAAATGAACATCAGTTCAAAAATGGCTGAATTCGGTTCAGTATCTACAAAGAGATGATAACTTTAAAATTGTCGCATCATTCTGCATACTCTGCAGATAAGGCAACACAAATAAAATAACTTGTTTCTCGGGCACCGCCCGCACGCAAAATTGGTTGCGCGTGCAGTCTATTTATTAGTCTTGATGAAAAAAAAAAAATAAATAACGCCCGCCCGCACATCGACAAGCAAGTCGTAAAAAAAATATCCCGCATGTACCTACATCCGCCATACATGTATATCTATTCAAATGTATTAAAACTGATTCAGATGAACATGCTGTCTTTTTTATCCGAACAATGGCGAAGTTTGGCAGATTTGCCTTTTTTATTGATATCGAAAGAACCTCCATTTTGTATCACGTGATATTAATTACCTCCCCTGATAAACTAGAATTTGATTCGTGTTAAAAGTCATTGGCGACAATATTTCAATCATTCGATCGTAATCGGCTCATTATTGTTTGGAAAATCCTATTGATAAAATAATGAACCGTAGAACAGGTTAATTAATTATAGCTAAGAATACGATACGATGACGATAGTCGTCATAATGCATACCTTAGAAACTGGGTCATTATTAGCACATTTACGGTAGTTTCGATAATCCGGAAAATAATAATTGGATTACCGATTTGATGGTTTTACTGACCAGTTGTTAGTTAGATTTAAATAGTTATTCAATATAAACACCGGATAGAACACCGAATATCCTGAGAAACACACCGAATATCCCAAGAAACAGTATTTCCGGCAATCTCCAATACCGATGACACGGTGTGACATGCATTGGTTGGAATTCGGTAAATAATTATAAATAAACCGGCGATACTAGATTTAGTTTTAAATACTGTTTACCATGATTATTATTTTTGATTCACCTGGTGAAAGAGGCTTAGTTTTTAAAAATATTGTTGTCTTTATGGAGGGCTATTACATAGTCGTATGGAATTTTATTTTAAACCAATTTCAATTATGTTAATTAAATATGGAAAATTATTTTCCTTTCAGTCAGTGTTCAGTCTCAGTGTTTTAGTAGACTTGATTTTGGGTTTATGTTTTAAGTATGTACAATAAAGTTGAATATAACGGAAAGCAAAAACGTAAACAAGTAATGACTTTCTCATTTAAAAAAAAAAAAAAAGAAAGACCGCCCTCCCGCCCCAACAATTTTCAGCAATAGCCAAATTTTATTTTGCACCATCAATGAGTAAAAAAAAAAAAGAAACCGCCCTCCCTCCCTACAGTTTCAGCTGTCAGTTGCCCGAGAAACAAGACATTTATTTTGTGTGGCCTAAAATTCACCTGTAGTTGTTAGGTAAAACTTTTCATGGGCCTATTTTTAATCCAATCAAATCCCATCTGAGGGAATGGATATCATTGATATTTTTTTTTTTCAGACTTAAATCAGGCTTAATACATTCTTTTATAATTTTTGTTGTGTTTGTCGTGTGTTTATATAGGGTTTGTACTGTCTATATCTTGTTAAACTGTGTGTTAAATTCATGATCTCCATCAAATATTTTTGTTTTGTAGTATACAGTAAAACTAGAGAAAGGAGATTATACACTACTGATGCAAGTACGACATGAAAAACGTGATAGTTTAGAGAAATTAAAAGATATGATAATGTTATTACATCATAAACTACCAAGTTCTATACAGTTAGATATCTATGGTAGTTGGCAAGCGGCCATTACTGGTGGTAAAAAGTCTAATAACATGAATATTAGAAAAGGTTCAATGAATCCAGTATTTATTACACCACTAGCAGAAGACAAGTGAGTATATTTATATAAATAAGCCACATACACTCCATTTTTTTTTTATCTTAAAGGACTTGGACAGGCTAAATCTCTTGATATTTAGTTTTAAAAGGTGACTGAACTGTCATTGATATGTTCAATGGTTTGTTAATAAGATGGTCCTGTGTACACATTGGTGTGCACGTAAAAGATCCTTTGACAGTTGGAATTTGATATAAGAGTAGGCCATAGTGCCGCTGTCCTGGCAAAATTTCCCTCATAGCACACTGTATGACGTATGCCCGTCTTCATTAGCCCAGTTCGGAGCAGAACAGCAGGACGTTAAACCACATTTCATTTCATTTCAGTTCATAAAATGACTGGCATTCTGTATTCCCACTTTTACAAGGTTGTCATACATCTTTGATAGAAAGATTATAATTTTATTATAATGTTTCTGTTACCTGATTGCACACATGTGCCAGTTTACATAAAACTGGCTAGCTATGTGAACTTCTCAAGTTCTCGAAAACTTAAGAATACCCTGCTATTTGCTCAAAACCTGACACTAACATAAGCTAACTGGAAGGATGGTGCTACATCTATGATATGATAACAGTTGTATAGTTTTGTTATAATAAGTGTTTATTTATTTTATTGTTTATATTTTCAGGGTGCCTAAAGGGGGTTCAGTAGGTAATTACCTATTAGGAACTTTTGCTTTATCTAAAGATGATACCGCTAAAAAATCAGTAGGTATTTTTTAACTTTAGGATATAAAAAAATGTTTTACTAGATATGCACATTACATGATATGGAGTTATTTCCCTTTAATTTCTTCTCTCATTTCATCTGGTAAATACACCATGTGAATCAATTTGCACATTTACCGTATTTTTCGGTGTATTAGGCGCACTTTTTTAACCAAATATTTTATTTTCTAGAAGGGGTGCGCCTAATACATAACGTTAAGCGAATCCAGGCTTTTCCCGTGTAGACACCGAAGTCAGGAGTTCAACAAATAACTGCCCTATAATCAACACATGTCGACCGGGTGACGCTACCTCAAAAGTTTATGATAAATTACCACACAAATTAAACACAATACTGTTTCCTTTCGTGTGTGTCCATTTATATTTGTCAGTAATATTTTAGATAGTTTAAAATTCGTCAATAATTATCGCCCGTATTTCTGTTATTTCGTGCATAAAAATTAAAAAAGATGTCAACATTTTAGGCTATCCCGTGTACAGTATAGTGTTTGTCATAACCGGCAATGCAAACACCATCGGCCGATAGCCGTTCAACGTTAACGATGTTTTAAAAAATAGCATACGTATCGTTAATATTTCTTGCTAATCCTACATCATATATTTCTGCTATTCCGTATACTCTTGGCCATTATCCCCGTTCAAGGTCAGTGGTGCTGTCAGTCAAGTTGACGAATAAGGCGGGATATGCATTCATACAAGCATTTTCATTGGCTTAATATAAGTCATTGGTAGTAAGGGTGGGATTAGAGTTAAACTGACATATATTGAAGTTGTTCTCTTGTCTACGATATCACCCCTGGTGGAAGTGGGCGGCAAACTCCAGATTGACAGTTAACCCATTCTTTCTCAATGTGTGGATAACATGCGGCGCTCTATCTATTTGCTTTATCTATTACCGCACTCTTTAGCGGTTCGTCTCGTAGTCATTCTGAATAGATTTATTTACTATACATTGCTGTAACTTATATATTTAGCCGTTTCAAGTTACCGATAGTTTTCATGCAACGAAGATTCGCTGATTAACCTATTGTTATAATTTACCGGTATCGTTAATTATCTACCGGTGAGTTGTCATCGTATGCTTTATGAAGTTGTTTGTTGTTCACAAAATCATTGTTTCTTTGATTGGTATTAAAAATGCTATTGTCTTATGATACTGATAGATATAAATGGCCTCAATCTAGGTATTGTCATGCTGCGTGTAGTGGGCGAGACAATTGACACAATCGTTTGATTGTCAGTTGTTTGGATAGTATAAAATAAACTAGAATTATTGTTTCTCTTTTTACCGGTAGTCAGGATTTAAGCCGTGAGTAACTGATCATGATAATTATTTCTACAGTTTTTATTTCATTTGTTTATCATCAATACCTATTCATTTATCACAGCCAATTGCTCGTGAATTTAACAGGATGTAATAGACAGCCATTTGTGTTGTGGGCGGGACTCTAACGACAATTTGACTACCGTACACGCGCCAGAATTACCACTTAAGTTATGAAACAATTCAATTGAAAGTTGTAATTAATATAAAGTCTTATGCAATTCAAAAAATGTATATAGAGTTTAATTTCATAAAGAAATATATATAAAGCTTGATACAGCTAAATATCGGTAATTATTATAACTGTAAACAGTAAAGTTTGGCCCAGTTACTGGAGATCGCAGGTGTATTTGAATCACGTATGGTAACTATGGTATGGCATCTGTTTCACAAGGCGCTGGAGAAGGGTGTGCCTAAACCATGCATTTTTATTTTTTCCTGAAACACCTCTGCCAAACTCGCCCTGCGCCTTATCTACGCATGCGCCTAATACACCGAAAAATACGGTACTGCTTTATTGCAGCAAGCAAATATAATATCAATATACAGCTGAAAATACTTGTATGTATTTTGATAATTTTTATGTCCCAGGGTTGTATACATAGTTTAAAGATCTATTGCCTTGATTAGGTCATCTATTGAAGATAGTTCTTGACTTGAAAAATAAAATTATACACTTACAGACCACTATTGGCACAAGTGAACGGTCACAGCTAGAATGGACTGTGTAGCTATAGGCTTCAACAATCTTTAATTATCATAAGGTGATACATAACTCGTAATGGCAGTATTTTCATATTTAAAATTGAATAAAATAAGAATAAGTAGTAATATATGTTGTTCTCAGCAGCAAATATATTTTTCCCTCTAGTTTCTGTATATATAGAATAATATAATAATCTAATTGTATTGGTTCTATTTACTCCAATTATATAACTCTACTGGTTCTATTTACTCCAATTATATAACTCTACTGGTTCTATTTACTCCAATTATATGATTGTACTGGTTCTATTTACTCCAATTATATAACTCTACTGGTTCTATTTACTCCAATTATATGATTGTACTGGTTCTATTTACTCCAATTATATGATTGTACTGGCTCTATTTACTTCAATTATTAAATTGTATTGGTTCTATTTACTCCAATTATATGATTGTGCTGGCTCTATTTATCCATATCATATAACTGTACTGGTTCTATTTACTTCAAATCAGAACAGAAGAATAGGATGTTTAACCTCATTTCATATATATCTTCTATTTTTCAGTCATCCGTGCCATTTAAATATGTTCTAACAGACAGCCCTAAAAAATCTAACAGTGGTAAAAATAAAGATAAAGATAAGTCTAAAGATAAAACAAAAGAAGAAGAATATCAAGAAGCACTACAAGATTTACAGACATCTTGGATATCAAAGTAAGAATAAACTACTTTGTGTTCAAGAAAAATAGTTTATTATCAAAGATGAATAAAAAAATGTGTACAACTATGTTTATTTCTATATTATATGAACACAATATGACATCTTGTTTTCAAAGTTCCTATTTAGCAAACCCTTAGATATAAAAAAAGCTAAATTATTCTAAAGAATATTCACTCTGAAATCTTAATAAGAACTAACCTATCCCACTTTCTAATTTAACCCTTCCATTAGTAAGAGGCATGCAAAATATTATTTGAAGTTACATTTATAGTAAATTTATGTAATTGGTATGTATAAAATAGGACTGTTTGTACTGTAATTGTTATAGGTTAGATGTTGGGCATAGTTTATATGATGAATTAAAACAGACAATACCTGATCATATACCTGTATATCTAGCTAGAATACAAGCTCTAGAAACAACCAAGGTAAGTTTATCTATAGCTAGAATACAACCGCTAGACACCAAGCTAGATTACAACCTCTAGAAACAACCAAGGTAAGTTATCTATACACCTAACTAGAATGCAAGCTCTAGAAACAGCAATGGTAAAATAATTGTTGTATCTCTATCGCAAACTAGAATGTAACCCATGCAACAAGACGAATTAGTAGGACTTGTGAAAAAAAATGCCCCCATTGCTGTGAATTTTTGGTATTGTACAATTAGAAATGGTTATTTTTATGTAATATCAGCTTCGCTTGAATTACTTTATTGTTATCATGTATTTCGGTTATTTCAGGAGAAGAAATATTTATCAGAGATAATAGAATTAGGTAATAAGATCTTACCTAGAATTGATGAAAGTAGTTTATTACAGTACTTTGGTATGAAGTCAGATATACGACCTAATGCTAGCACTATTAAAAGGTAAATATAAAGACAAAATCGCCCATTTTATTGTTTAATTCCCTTATTTCTATACGCCCACATGAAAATATGGTTGTATATTGCCGTCAACCCCATCCATCCGTCGTCCACCCCATCCGTCCGTCGTCGACTTGTGAACACTCTACAGACTACATTTATCATCTGATTATTTTGAAATTGATTAATGTTTTTTTACATTAGTGAGATGAAGAAGTCAATTTAATTTCAATAGTTTTTGTTAAATTTTTTTCTGGAGTTATGGCCCTTGTTTCACTTTGTTGCACCTTGTGAATGCTCTAACGATAAAAGTTACCATCCGATCTGTATGAAATTTCTATGCATCATTTAGATTAGTGAAACAAAGAAGCCTATTGAATTTCAGCAATTTCCACTAATTACTTGAATTTTGGCTCTTGTTTCATTTTGTTGAACCTTGTGAATGCTCGAACGACAAAAGTTATCATCCAATCTGTATGAAATTTATATGCATTATTTAAATTAGTAAAACATTTTCCAGAGTTAAGGCCTTGTTTCAGTTTGTAGAACCTTATGAACCCTTAAATGACGAAAAATATAATCTGATCTGTATGAAATTGTCTTGTAAATTCAATTCCCTCCCCCCCCCCCACACTACTTACAAAAGAATAAATATGTGACAAACCTTGTTGACTGCTATGGGCGTATGTTTCGTTTCCTGGCAACCTATCTTTTCCATATTGCCTTATGTCATAGTGTATCAGTACTATTGATATTGAAATCACTTAAAGGAATCTTTTTATCAGTTGTACCTTGAGATGCCCAGATATTCTTAAAATCTCTACTCTTTTGAAATCACCTGTCTTTTATAAAGATTAAAAATATATTTAATATTTGTGTATACATTATAATAACTGCTATATTACAGTGAAATGGAGAAACAGAAATCATATCTGGTGGAAGCTTACGTAGCTATAGGTTGTGCACAAGCTGATGTATTACTTAATAGAACTACCTCATCACCAAGTGAATCAGATGTTGAACTACCAGACATCAATCTAGAAGATATAAATAATACATATACCTCTATTCTTAAATTTGCTGAATTAACAGATTCTAAGGTATGTTCCTTTCTATCATTTTATCACAAATCATTGATATATTTTTACATAACCAAATTTGTTACAAATTTCCAGAAATATGTGTAGGTCAGTTGCCAAGTGAACAATACCTCTTAAGTTTTGATGGATTTTAATGTTTGGAATAAAAAAAAAACACATTTTAAAACAGTGTGTTTGAATTTATTTTTTAACAAATTATTTCTATTTTAGAATTGAAATAAAACTTTTTTAACATTTACAACCTTCAATATAACACATGCATTAAAATTAATCAGTATTTTGTCATACTTACAAGTTTTAGTATAAAACATGCTAGTATTAAAACATTGGTTTTAGTTCACAGTTTTAGTGTAAAACATGTGTTAGTATTAGAACATTATGTTTTTATGTGTACAGGTTTTAGTATAAAGTGTACACTAGTATTAAAACATTATGTTTTTATGTTTACAGGTTTTAGTATAAAACATACACTAGTATTAAAACATTATGTTTTTATGTTTACAGGTTTTAGCTTTTAGTATAAAACATGCTCTAGTATTAAAACAGTATGGTAGAGTTTTAAAGTTTTTAGGTAAACAGAAGGATGATAAAGGTGACAATAAAGAATTTGATACAAAACTTGTGGAGGTAAAAATTTAATCCATATAAAGTGTCAAATGTAAGAGCTGTTCAAATTTCTCATTGACATTTCATCATTAAGTACCAGGCAGTAACTTACTAATACTAAAGTATGTTACTTCTTTTGCCATATGGCTCCTTTTGCTATCTGAAATGTCATTAGATGCAAACCAGTAGTTTAAATTTTAGACTGTTGAGTGATACTTCAGTTCTTTGATAGTAAGTGCAGGGGGGCTGCATTTCACACAAACAGTTATGCAAGACAAACTTATGGACAGGACACAATATACACAGACACGAAACAACACTGTGTTTTTATATGCACACATGAGCTTTATACAGAGCTTTTTGAGATTTGTTTTCAAAAATGCTTGGATTGTTCAGCAACTCCAAGGAGGAACCGTTTGAATGCTGAGTTGTGCATTGATTATTTGTTATTAAACCTTGTTAGAGATCGGGTTTTTGATCTATTTTGTTCAGTCTGGCTGCAATTGCCCTAAAGACAAACCCTATACAAATTCTGTGTTGTGTAGGGATTTCTCTCAGAGTTATTGCCCCCCATCACTGAGATTTTTTTGTTCAAACTTGCTGGGATTGTTTTGTTAGTGCAAGGGTGGAAGCCATTGAAATTGAGAGACTTATCGATGATTTGTTGTAAAGTTGCACCACTAGTCACTTAAACCCTTCAAAATGTTGCTAGTATATTCTTTGCCTGGCAACGCTATGTTGAAATTCTCTGAAAACACCTTTGTTATGTGAGTCAGGTTAAGTGATAAAAAAGGTAACATGTCTGCCAAATAGCTCAATTTAGGTTTCCGGTGAAATGAAGAATAATCACAGCCATATATCATGATCAGTTTCCCTTCCCTATCATTATGCCCAGGTGTTACTGCTATGTTCATCTAGAATGGTTAAATTCACATTATAAATTCATCAAAATATCAAGTCACTTATTATCTTCCTGTAGGCTGTATAGGCTGTGTGGTTGATATTATTTTATTTTTTAAATACCTATATTAGTATATTATATCATAGAAGACATGACCCTCGTGTGATAAAAGTAAAAACTGGAAAATGATCAATTGATTTTATTTGTTACTGATGTAAATATTAGATTATTATGATAAGAATATAAATTCAATTTCATTCTTTTAATTTCAGAACTACTCACGACTTGGCTGGGACCACTGTGTTAAACTTACTGAGGATGGGTTACTAGCAAAATATCCATCTACATACAGACCATTTTAATTTATAAACATATATATGATAGGTCCCCAAAAATATTCACTCAATATTTGAATTTTAAGAAGAATAAAAATCAAAGGTTTTAGTAGGTTAATAATTGTATAGAATAATAAAAGACATTCCATGTGTTGATCTTATCACTCTATAGACTGATAAGACTAGAATTTGAGAAGCAGTGACAGGCAGCGGGGCCACAGCTCCAAGCATCCATTTCAAGGGGAGGGGGTGACCAAATCAAAAACTGAAATTAATATTAAATTTTTATAAATTTGAAATTATCGCTGTTGTATAAGCTGCCTTATTTAATTTGAATAAAAAGATTATTTCATCTCGCATTTCTCAGTACATGTACTAGGAGTTGGCCCCAAGCATCATCAAACCTCTGTACACCACTGTTGAGACCTTAAGATCAGATTTTTTTGTTTACTATTCCTGTATGTACTTTAGCCCATTGAATCTTTTGTTGACCATGCTTTAATATGATATCAGTCTATTCCTGTTAATGGCTTAAAGATATATTCCTTTGATGTTCGACCGCCTTGTCAGATACTACTTCTATATCCAAACTAGAGTTTTAAAACTACATGTATATTTGTTTCTTTACACAAAACATCGTACAGTCTATGAATGGGATATCTTATTCAATTTCAAATCTAAAAATTCTGCCATTATGAATACTGTGATCACTTGACTGATATCAATAAAATATTTCTTGTTTTGTTTATTAAAGTGTTTAATTGAATTTTATTATTTATCAATGAATTTTTTAGTCTGAACTCCTTTTAATGCTTCTAATTTTATAAGACCACAAGTCGGCAGAATGGAACAAATTTTTACCATGTACAATCTCACTAGTAATAAAATAAATGAAGAGTGACAATAAAAATTAGTTTTATGAGTTTTTTTTAATTTGATTTTTTTTATAATTTGTTTGTAATTTTGTAAACATTTTACAATAAACTTCAATGATATCTGTTCTCCATGAGATGTTTCGCTCTAGGGGTGCTCACCTGTTATGTACATGTTGGCAGTGCATGTATATTATCTCATTGCCTTTGTGTAGACAAAGGAGCCGCGGTGGCTCAGTGAATAAGATGTTGACTCGCTAGCCAGGAGGTCTCTGGTTCGTTCCCAGTGTTGGCTGAGGAAGTTCTTCATGATTTTCCACCCTGGTTTCACCATGTCAGTGGTGCAGGACGCAAAACCTGTCAAGGACATCACCTAGTTATCTGATAACCTGAGGTTCCGTGTACTCATTGGCGTGCACGTTCAAGAACCCTTGACAGTTGACATCGAAATAAGAGTAGATTGTGGTGCCGCTGCCCGGACTAAATTTCCCTAATAGCAAACTGCAGCTGTATGGCATATTCATTACCTAAAACGGTGCAGAAAAGTAACACGTTTAACCCCAATTTAAGTTCATTCATCTTTGTGAAGATGCAGAACTCCACTGTATAAACACCTTACAGTCATCCTAGTTGAACTGATGTCACTGATGTAATATGAAAACCAACATTCTGAATATCCTGGAGTCTAATTAATAGGTTTTCCAGAGTAATATCTTGTGTTAATGTTTCTACCTTATTTCAAGACATGTAGTGGCCTTGATAAAACAGTGTGTATCTATCGTGACATCTTCTACGGTCTATTGAAATTATCTAATGAAACCGCAGGTTTGGTCACAAATGAAATGAAATGGGTTTTAATGTCCTAATGTTCTGCTCCGACTCGGCTAATGAAGACGAACATATGCCATACAGTGTGGTTTGAGGAAAATTTTGCTCGGGCAGCAGCACTATGGCCTACTCTTATATTGAAATCCAACCGCCAAGAGATTTTTTACGTGCTTGCCAATGTATACACAGGACCTCGGTTTTCCATTCCATCCAAAAGACTAGAAAGCTGTCCTTGTCAGGTCGTCCATCCTGCACCATTGACATTGGGGAAAACATGTCGGAAAATCCAGATGAACTTTCTCGGCCAATGCAGGGATCGAACACACGACCTCCAGGCTAGCAAGCCAGCATCTTACCCACCTAGCCACCGTGGCTTGGTCACACACTATCATTTAGTTCAAACTAACATAATTCAGTATTAATATTAGTAATGAAGACAGAGAAAAATGGAGTTTAATGTCCACTGGGACTAACATGGTTCAATTTTATTTCAATAATTCACTTGCGCATATTTTGGGGTCTTTAGCAGACTAATTGACAGATCTTATGAACCTTATGCATTAAACCATTCAGCCACCCACACTCCCCTACGCTGTAATATGATTGTTATTTTGATCAGGATGGAGAAAAGCGGTCATTTGTGTCTTCATTTCAATGAGTTTTATGGGACAATCACATGTGGAGAACAGTGGCATGTTTATTTATCACTAGGGACTACCAGAAATGTTTAAAATCTATTTCCTGTTGACAAGTCATATTTTGCTCCTTTGGTGCCCCTTGAAACATTTCACAAGGATCCAAATATGTATCTTCTTCTGATAGCTAGTGATACACAATTTTAACAGCAAAACAGGTTCAAAATAGCAGACATTTAGGGGACTTATTGACTATAGAATAATAAATGGTTAGTTCCTTAGATTTGCAAGGGGTTCCGAAGGTATAAAACATGACTTGTCAATGGGAAATAGAATTTAAGCAATTTTTATAGCAAAATGTGCTAGAAACTACAAATTTTCCTGGGAAGCAAGGCAGTTCAGTGATCGGTTTTGGCACCAACTCATTAACCAGGATGTCCGTTGTTAGATTCTGGTGTCGGCTGAGAAGGCTCCTTGGGATATCCGGCCTAGTTTTGCCTTGTCAATGATGAAGGGCGGGCCTAGCAAGCAACAGTGCCTATAGTTATCAGGAGGGGATGAAAACCCAAGGTCTCAGATATATATGCTGGCGTGCCAGTAAAAGGGCCCTTGAAAGTTGGAATTCGATGACATGTAGGTGGAGCGCATTTGTCCAGGGCAAAATCGCCAGCAATGCACACTTCGAGTATGCCCGTCTTCATTAACCCGGCTGCTGCAGAAGAGTATTTCGTTAAATCATTTCATTTCACTCCCTAGACCCCTAAATGTATGTTTTTTCTGATAGCTTGGAATAGAACTAACAGCAAAATGGGTTCAAAATGGTTTCGTGGGGTTTGCTCCTGGACCCGTTTAAGGGCTTACAATGCTTTACAGACTCCACCATGGCCGTTTGGTATTTGGAGCTTCAAGTGGCAGCTACTGAGTCACAGTTACAAAATATTGCCCCCCTTGCAGCACACATCAACTTTATTGGCCCATCCCCATCTGCATTCCGCAGACGACTCTTTATCAATTAGTGTATTCACATATTTTTGATCTCCATGTTTTGTTTTTTTTTAACCACATAAAGGTCCTTTAGAAGCATACAAGACTAGAAATGCCTGATTCTGTGAAATATCAAACAGAAATTTTGAACAGATCACTTAGAAAATCACCATTACATTTTGATTCCAGAACTGAAATAAGATATTTATGTAAATTTCTCTTTCATAATTCATCCTGTGTTTTACTAATTTCTTACAGTAACAACTGTAGATCTGATTATTCAGTTCATCTTCACTAATCAGACATTTCTTCATCTTCATAGGCAATCAGAAATACTGTTTTTTACTTTCATATATTCAGAAGAATCTTTATTACATATTGTAAGCAAAGCCAACCAATTTTGGTCAAATAACCTGATATTGCCGGAACTGAATACATGGCGCAAAAATAACAATAGGATTCAAGCTGAACAATAAAATAAAATGACATAGATAAATTGTACATTGTAAATTTATTTACTGAATATCATGTTTCGTCAAAACACATACTTAATGGTTGTAATGGTTTTGAAATGTTTCTTTAGGAGAGAGAATTCGAGTTTATAATACCTAACATTTAAACTTTAAAATATCACAGTTTCTTATATTATATATCAACATTTAGATATGCTTTGACACATAGAGGTCAAAATTTATGCAATGGTTACATACCTAACTGTAACATACATGAATATGTATGTAATAATTAATATGTATTATAAAATTTAAAAACATTAAAATTGATTTGCGTATCTTTTTTTTTTGTGAATTAATTAATTGGCTTCCTTTTTTTTCCCGTAAATAAGAATACATATTCTGTATAATATAATAAGTAAAGTTTGTCTACGGATTACATGCAAATATTTACATAAAAATGATACCAATGAAAAAAAATTAATAAAGAACTAGTAATATCTTTAATAATAATATAACGAGTAATTTCATTTATACAAGAACAAAAGAAAAAATTTAGAAGGAGAAATAATCAGTCAGTATCATTTAATTACTTGCACATATTTTTTGGCATGCGTTTTACATTTGTCTCTTCATTTACAGTCTACAATTGGCAAAATATATTATAATATAAGATATATATAATATGTATATGTTTATATATATATATACGATAAGAATATTCCATAAAAGAATATCCATAATAATAAAATGTTTACATTGAGATTATTACAATACACATTTTTATATTACACAAAACAGTTCACTTGGAGCTATTTTTTTTTTAGATATTTATATATATATATATATATTTAGCATGGTCGACATAGTCCTCTTTTTTTTTTTTTGTATTTATAAATCTGTTTTTTTTTTCAACAACAAGGCTTGGTTTAGCTACGTTATAACTTTTTGTATAATAAAGGCAATCAGGATAGAAATGAAAACAAAAAATACAACAATTATCATGGCTTTCTGTTGGTCACTCAGTGGTTTTGTCACAGGAACTTTAGTCTCTGACATACGATTTGACACACATTTGACAGGTTCTGGACTCTGTGTACAAAATGTGTAGCCTGGGCTGAATACGCCAGCAATATTATCTTCATCTGTAAGTCCTTGTCGAATTGCACAAACTCTAACGCTGTATTCTGTCTTGGGTTCCAGGTTGTCTAATGTGTAAAATGTATTTGGTCCACAGTAAATCTGGAATAATAATAAAAAGTATAATGTAAATAATGCATAAGAAAGTAAGGGATAAAGTGAATAATAATTATAGTAATCATGTATAAGAAAATAAGAGATTCAGTTGATAGTAATTGTAGTAATCAAGTATAATAAAGATACAGATGAAGATAATAGTAATTTAGTAATTAAGTATAATAAAATAAGAGATACAGTTCATAGTAAAGTATTGTAATCAAGTATAATAAAATATGGGATAAAGTTAATAGTAATTTAGTAATCATGTATAATAAAGTAATGGATAAAGTTAATAGCAATTTAGTAATCACAGATAATGAACTTTGGGATAAAGAAAGTTAATAGTTTTTTAGTAATCATGTATAATAAAGTAATGGATAAAGTTAATAGCAATTTAGTAATCACGGATAAGTAAGCGATAATAGTAATCAAGTAAAATAAAGCATGTTATCTTTGTTATTATATTACTAGTTCTGATATAATTAAAAGTTCCAATATTTCTTACCTGTTTATAAAAACTATCCGGTACATTCACACACTGCATCTGTAGTTGATAGACAATAGTATCTGTTCCCATAGAACGACAACCCTGCCATTCTATTACACACCCAGTTAAACATATTGACGTTACCTTTGGTACTAAAAATATATATAATTATTCTATTATAAGATCTACCTACACATATACATAATAACAAATCTTGCAAATAATGTCAATAATCTAGAGATGAATTTGAGAATTCACTGATAAGTTCATAGCTGTGTTTTTCTTATTTAGTTTGCCATTCTATGTGTCTATGACTAGTCTCTGTCTACGGTTGTATTCCGTCTGACTTACCATGTTTTTATTTTGCAAAATTCAAATAGTTTTCATATATATATAGCCAGGTGTGCCGCTATTTTTTCATGTGTTCCAAGGTGTGCCTTTGGCAAAAAAAGGTTGAGAACCACTGCCATAAGGGTGATAAGGTATAAGAAACAGATGGGCCAACCAGGTGTATTATATTTAGACAGTCATATCTATTATCAAAGGACAATATTGGTGCCAGTCATTATCACATATGTGATAGAGCTGGTTAAACACATTCCAAATATAATTTTAACACAGAGATCATTGCTACGATAGCTAAGTAATACAGTTTTCTAGAATCGGAAGTGACGAACGTATATCCGTTATCACTCGTCACATCAGTCAGTTATATAGAGAGATGACTCGTGTTTTCCTTTGGCGTTCGTCACTTCCGACTCAGGAAACCTGTATTACTCAGCTATCGTAGCAATGATCTCTGTGTTAAAATTATATTTGGAATGTGTTTAACCAGCTCTATCACATATGTGATAATGACTGGCACCAATATTGTCCTTTAAGAAGAAACAGAAAATCATACACGATCAACAAAAGTACTTATTATACCTCCTATGTTTTAATGTGTTTGTCACCCCATATTCTCTTGTTTACCTGAAATTCCAGCATGTTCAATAATGTTTTGGGAAACTGAAATTTGTGTGTCACCATCATCCACATATAAGACAAAGACCAGACTTTCAAAAGCAAAATATTAATATCAATTAGACTTTCCCACTATGTAAGGGGAGTGGATTCTTCATGAAGAGTATGAACAGTGAAAATGTGGATGGGTATATAGATATACTATATATATACAGACAGTAAATTCTCAATATACGTTCAACAAATAATAATAATATACTGTTATAATTGCTACCTTTTAATACAGGAGGCAAGGCCTTTGATGTTGAAAATGTGTATATTTCTGAGTAAGGTCCGTGTCCATCTACACTACTGGCACAAATGTGAAAATTATAGGGTGTAAGTTCGGCCAATCTGTTGACTTTACAGGTTTGTGCTGGACCCATGTATACTGTACTGAAACTAGAGAACACATTAATAATTATATATCTTGATATTAATCCTTGAAAACTATACTCACCTAGTCATAGTTTGAATTCCATCCTAGATTTCATACAATATCTGATACTACAATAATTAGTGACGTGTCTAGACTGGGTATGGTGAGATATCAAATAAAACTCTCTCTACTTTTTCCTGACCAATGACCAGTGAGAAATAACTGATCAAGATACGTTGATTTGCAATTAATATTTATTTTCTCTACAAGAAGAATTTTACCATTTATTTTCTCCATTTACAAGGAGAATTTTACCTATTTATTTTCTCTATTTACAAGAAGAATTTTACCCATTTATTTTCTCTACTCTACAAGAAGAATTTTACTCAAACAGCAGCATTTCTGCCAAGTCCTATTCCAAAGAGAACATGTATTGCCATAATCTATGCAGTATTCGAAGGCAGGACATTCTAGTCCGGTTTTTATCATGGTCAATGAAGTCACTGTCCGTCCATTACCAGGCAATTTCCACAGCGATAAATTGGGTTAGAGATTTAACTAACGGATCAAACAGCTCACCTTTCTAAAAGCTCCTTTCATTGAATGTTTAAAGAAAAATAGAATAATTTCTTATTAGAACCATTTCAAGTTTATAACCCTAATCCTTTTTTCAGAAAATGTATATACCCCCACCCCCACCACCACCACTTAACCCTTACCCAAACAACAACTTACCTATTGTCTGGTTTTTCCATTTCCAGTGTGTAAGATAACGAATCAGGATTGCGACCATCTCCCCATTTAAGTTTTAGAAAGTTGGAACCAACCATAGAGCATTGTAATTTAGGTGGACTAGGAGGAAGTGATCGAGTGACTACTTTGGCTACAGAACTAAATGCCCCAACACCAATCTCATTCACAGCTTGAATTTTTATTCTATAAAAATAAATCAGAAACATAATAAGTAAAGAACATAGGTAACAGTACTGTCAGCTACCAGAAGTACTCATTCAAAATTCAATCAATTGCATTTTGTCTGTTAACGTCTGAGCCAATTTTATTCCCCTTGATTTGCTATTAAACATTGTGCACTACCCTGGTAGCTGATAGCCAATTAATAATAATAATAATAATGAAGTTTTATATAGCGTCTTCTCCATGTTAACACATGCTCAAAACGCTTTTTGTAATGGCTCTACTGGTAAAATTGTCGAAACAGGAAAGTCTTTAGTGCGGATTTAAATTGATTAAAAGTTTGTTGATTCTTGATCTGTTGTGGAAGTTCATTCCATAATCTAGGACCAGCTGAACTGAAAGACCTATACCCATATGACTTTAAATTATATCTTGGAACAACTAGTGACTATTTATTTTGAGAGCGAAGTGATCTAATAGGGTTGTAGTCATATAAGAGTTCAGATAAGTATTGAGCTTCCAATTAATGCACTGAAAGATCTTTGAACTTCACTTTACACCTTTTTTGTTCAGCAATACAGACATATCCTACTCCATGAAAGTTCTCCAATGTCTGTGAATTTAGAACTATTTAGTTTTATCAGTATAATACGCATCCTACCCTAACCTCAGTCCTGATTACTGAATCAAATTTCAAAGACAGAAAACCTTTGAGATTAAGCATACAACCTTACAATCATCAAACCAAAATTAAAAATTGTAACAGACGTAATATCTGCAGTATAATGCTTTAGAGCCCTTAGCCAAATCTTTATTTCTGAATGGGATTGGAGACTGGTTTATCTAAATTAATGATCTTAACATTCACAAATTTTCACAATAAACCAGTTCCAGTAAAATTTTATTGTATTTCTTAAAATTTGAAAAATATTTTACGATAATCTGAAAAGATTCCGATGTTTTGGTCTTTGGTAGGTAACCAAAACAACAGTATGATTTATGTCTGAAGTTCAGGGGCGGATCCAGAGGGGGTGGGTGGGTGGGGGGAATTGCCCCCCCCCCCCCTCTGCTCAGCTACATATTTTTTTTTGTAAATCAACACTTTTTATGAGAAAAGTTTCTCGGGCCGTGTGCTTTATCCTTTATCGTCAGATGTGGGACAGGATGGGCAATCAAAGCACAAGATAATGATATAGACATTATGTGATATCACAATTAATGCTTTGCATCCATGAAATTGAATCACAATGTCATTGAATTAATTCATAATAAAAATTGACGTCAAATGTGGTGTTGAATTTCTCTGTTTAAAAAGCTCAATGTGTATGTATATACGCCAAAATGACGATAGGGACCATGTCGGAGGGGGTGGGGGGGATACATTGTCTCAAGAACCTGGCAAACCCCCTCCTGCAAAAATTCCTGGATCCACCCCTGAAGTAATACTGTGTAACTAACCTGTAAACAGTTTCTGGCTGTAAATCATCAATAACATGTTCTGTAACACGATCAACGTTGATTATTTTATCACCAATATCTATATTATATCCCATGATATCAGCACCGTTATTGGCCGGCTCACGCCATGTCATAGTTATAGATGTGGCTGTTGTGGTAGTTTTTATTGTAGAAACAGAAGATGGACTAGAAGGGGGAGTAACACAGGTTGCATGAGTTGAAAACTGGCCAGCGCCTGCACTGTTCACAGCCTGTAATGGTAACAATATAGCAAATCATGCTGGCTACAACTCAACAAATAGGCAATAAATACGTTCACTGGTCATAATCTGTGATAGTGTGTTGCTAGTTTTACAAAGCATAATTTATAAGGAATATTTCAGGAAAATTAATGATTCTTTTAAAATATTCCTTTATACATAAGTGGCTAGTAATTTCACTGTATGTGATATCAAACACCTTGTGACGTCAGTATTTCCCAGAAAAATTGTACCAATTTAGTAAAGTAATACAGAGAATTTCCATACAGTGAGTGACGGGACCATTGATTGAAGGCCAGATTATCAAATGTTAATTCAACGCAAATCGTGAGACGGGACCGCTGATTGATGTCGTAATTCAGAATATTCAGAATCCGGACTACCCAAAACTCTTTTAGTTGAAGTAACATGGAAATAAATTGGGACATGAAAACAATAACGGATTTCACAGAATGCCGTAGTATTCAGATGTCCACTGTATATCTATTGTAAATTGGAACGTTAAACAGATCTTTAAGAGAATGTTTTTTAAAATGACTAAGAACATTACTAATAATAATAATAATAATAGTCTTATTACCTGAACTCGTAATGTATATAATGATGCTGGTATCAAACCCTTGGCTTCATAACAAGTTTTAGGTCCTGCATACAACTGTAATAAAACAAATTTTGAGTTGATGTTGGATAAAAATCTATTGTTTCTGAGAAGAGACAAAACAAAAAGTGTCTCTTCAAACTCGAATACAGTTGTATTAAAGATGCATTATGTAAGAGCTAAATCTGCCAATTGAAGGTCTCTATCTTATTTTCAAATGTTATTTAGACATTTATTTACATAATCAATTCTCTAGACCATCGGATAGACATGAATTACATGGATTAGGGCAGCCGCGAGATTTAAAAATATAATGATAAAATGGATAATCAAGACTACCTCAATTGTCAAGTACTGTTTCTAAGATAACAAACAATCTATACTACATCTTCAAACAGCCATAACTTCGCTCAGAATTTAGTAATTTGAATAAAATTTTAACATATTTATTTTTATTATCTATTTTTGAATGATTAAATCAAGAACAGCCATCTCTAGAACTGTACTTAAATCTTACATAATGCATCTTTAAGTATTTTACATTTAGTACAATATCATTCCATCAGTGAAGCAGGAATTCAGAATTTTATCAACAAATAATGATGTACCTGGAAGAAATCTGACTGATCTGTACGATGTTGCCATTCTAATCTGTATTCTGTTATTGCCGCTCCATTATTAAAAGGTTCCTCCCAGCTGATTATTGCACTATGTGGAGACTTACACACTATTGACGGGGATTTCGGGGCATCTGGTACACCAGCGCCACTTATAACTTCCAGGGAATCAGACCAAGGTCCAGCCTATAATACACAAATAAATAAATGATACTTATTCCATGCTCAATATTTCAGTATTATTTAAGGTCAGTAGTGTGAAAATTGAGAGTGAATGAACCTTGCATTAATAGGTATTAACAATCTTACCAAGAAAATAAATATAAATAATTAACCTTTAATTAACATAACCCTAAACGTAGACTCTTCTAATTATCAAAAATAAAAGCAATGACCTACATAAATCAGTCAAATCAACGATGACCTCCAATTTCATGTATTTGAGTTTCACAGATTGTGAATTGACAGAATAGCTATGAAATGATATGAACTGGGATTCTGTCAAAAGTTAAATAAATATGTTAACCAGAAAAGTCATAACAGCCAATTCTGTATTTAACAATAAATAAAGCCCATAGAGTTATATCAGTCCTGCATTCAGGGACTAGAGGAGTAGTTAGCCAACATATGTCATTAAGAACCAAAGTCCAGTCGTAAAGAATCACACTTGATATTGGTTTGGGAAGACAAACAGAAGACATTCTTTTAAACGCATGGCAGATAGATATTCATCTAATATTTTCTTGGTCACCTGATGATTTTCCCCCTTTCACTATTTGTCAGGTGTTATCTAGAAACTTCAATGGACCAACCCCAACTCACAAGACATCATTGACAGTCAGTAATCACTTACTCCTCTGTGTGAAGAAGAAATTGACTTACCCCTATCCTGTTGAAAGCCCTGACTTGTATCAAATAAGGCCGCCCCGGTGACAAACCTGCCACTATACAATCTAAATCTTGTCCTTTATAAACTTCTCTCATTGTATTATCTGGTGATATCATCTGTACAGCAAAACAATTTACTGGTGCTCCACCATTATCATCAGGATAACCTATTGGGGAAGGAGAAAGATATTATATTTAGAATTTGGTTTTAATTAGATCAGAGTAAGTGTGAAGGGGCGTTAAGTTTCCATTGGGTTCTAGTCTATAATACCTGTTCTTTGATAACTATACCATCAGATATGTCTTTCTACACAAGAGAGAGAAATGGGGTTTAACTTCCACTTAACATAAACTAGATCATTTCAGGACTAACCCATGGTTTAATTTTATTCCAATAATTTGCTTATGCGAAGGGGTCTTTGGCAGTTGGAGGAAACCGGAGGACACTGAGCAAATCCACGAGGTTGGACAGGTGACTCTACTCCTTGTCACATAGAACCGGGAAATTGAAACCACACCAGTTGACTCAATGACAGACCTTATACAACGCTCACACGCTAACCATTCGGTCATCCAACCCCACCTTTCTGTTCAAACATAGAAATGAAATGAGGTTTAACGTTCTACATTTCTACACCAACCAGGCTAATGAAGAAGGGCAGAGGCCACAGAGAGTACTATGAGGGTGGCTATGGTATGTTTATGTGCCTGTATTGAAGTCATCTGTATCACAATGACCAGCCTTGTGAATGTACAGATAACATATACTCAAGCCATACTATATCTACTTAATGTTAAATAAGATAAATCATTTTTGTTTTAAATCCCAAACTATGATCTAGCAATTCTTGATAACTGGTGCTAACTTTAAATTATTTATTGATCATATATGTTTTAGCCTAATTTCAAAACTCAAAAGTACTTACTCCAACGAAGATGTAACGAAGTTGCTTTTGGTTTTCCTTGTAGTTTAGGTGATGGACATTGCCCAGGTACAACAGGTAATGTAGTAACAACAGCAGCTTCTGAGAACTAAAATAGAACCAAATTAGAAATTGTACCATTCTCTACACACCTCACTTTTGCAATATGAGCGGATGATCATTTGAAAATCCTTAGCTCAACCCTGCCGTAAATTATAATTATACAGGCAAAATTGTTGTAATATATAAAAAGGAAACATAATGTCATTTTGTTATTTTTTCTCCCTTCAATCACCTTAAAGACAGTAACAATCTAGTAGAGGTGGGTTTTACTGTCAGTTACTAATTTCACTAATGTAAATGATAAGCAAAGGATTTAATAATATCACTGGAATTTAAATACACAGATTTTTAAAAAACATAATGTTATCAATAATTTTACAAAATGTATATAACATTGTATAATATATAAATGTACTAACCTCACTCTGACCACCACAACTATAACAAGCCACTCTAACTCTATATGTGTGACCTGGGGTCAAATGCTCAAATGGATGTTCTCTCTCTAACCCTTCATATACGGTTTCATAACCTGACAGGATAAATAACAACAATCAATTATTATAAACTTAGCAAGCAGTTGCCATGCAAGATATGCCAACATTTTGCAAGAGATGGACAGAGAACGAGCTAAAAAAAAAAGAAGCAATTTTTCGTACAATCAAGCAAGTTATAGTCCGATCTGCGGGAATATTGAAAGAAACAAGATCTTTTGGATATGTATTAAGTTTCATCAAAATCGGATAAAAACTGTTATCTCTTAAGGGTCCACAACCTTGGTATTACATACTTGTACACTATTTGCATACAAGGAGCGGCCATTTTGTCAGTAAGTTTTGGTCCGATTTTCATCAAATTCAACCGTCATTATGGTGTAATAGTGATATATCAAAATGGTTTTTAAAATCAAACAAGCGGTTGCCATACAAGATACGCCCACATTTTGCACGAGATGGAAGTGAGCCAGCTAAAAAAAAAAAAGTGATTCTTCGTACAATCAGGGGCCATAATCCAGGAAGTTAGGGTCCGTAACACGCATATAATGAAAGGAACCCAGATCTTTGGGATATAAATGTATATTTTAAGTTTCATCAAAATCGGATAAAAATTTCTAATACTACTAATAGTAAGTGCAGGGGGACTGCACCACACATAATTTACACAAACAAATCTACAGACAAGACACAATACACAGAAATCACAAACGAACATATCAAATTAAGTGAATGGATTCGGGGGCTAGCCAGCCGTAAGTGTCCACTGCTCTGTACAGTCCTGTAGTGACACAGACTTCACTCAGAATTGAAAACAATCAATCAGGAATACAACCCAGAGAAAACCATTGTGTAATAACAGCATGAGTCATGAGCTGCTATATGCCACATGAAATATGAATGTAGGCATACTGAAGTAAAATGACCTATACAAGCAACCCTATCGGTGAAATATATAAAAAAAAACAGGTAGTCTAAAACTAAATGGTCTATGTTAAGTGAGAAACATTTTAAGTATTCAATAGAATTGAGGTATATTGACTATAAAGTTAGGGCATCTGTTCCATTTACCACAAAAAAATAGGAAAAAACAAAACAATACCTAATACAAAGAAGCAAAATGAGATAAAAGACAGCCGTCTGCTAACTGAATGATGTGACGTAAAAGGCGATAGGTTGCCAAATGACGTCAATGGTTGAAATGTAATAAAATCAACAATAAAAAGGACAATAATCCAGATAAGATAACACCAAAAGGTTAATAAATTATAGATTTAGGAACTAATCGAAATTATTCAGCTATGTAATTGCACAAAATATAAGACGCAATACACCTATAAGAAATGCAAAACAGGTATGTTAAAGAAATCGTACTATCATGGTACTATGAAAGTGTATTTATATAAAGTTTATATAAAGGCACAAAATAAGGGTGATAATCCAGATAGGATTAGGGTCCACAACCTTGGTATTACATTTTGTCGGGCAGTTTTACTCTGATTTTCACGAAATTCAAACTCAACCATTATTCGGATGTAACGGTAATATATTTGAACAGTTTTTAAAAAAAATTAATAATTGTGACCACTAAAGGGTCTACAAGCTAAAAACATGATTTTCGTACAATCAGGGGCCATAACCCAGGAAGTTATGGTCCGATATAGCGAAAGGGACTGAGATCTTTGGGACATAATCCTTTATTTTATGATCAGTAGTGGAATATCGCGTTTTATCAGTGAAATAAAAGTGTTATTCCACTGGCTAGAAGCGGACAAAGTAGTCCATGTTGTTTTTACCTAAAATGATTGTAAAATCCTAAAATAAATAGAACATTTGTTGTTTTGTCGTGAATAACATATTTTATTTCATCTCTAAGCAAGAAAACGTTTATATTTTCACTCGTGCTACGCATTCGTGAAAATATAAGTTTTCTTGCTTCTCGATGAAATAAAGTATGTTATTCACTCTAAAATGACAAATATCCTCTATATATTTCAAGTTTCATCAAAATCAGAAAAAAATTGTGACATGTAGAGTGCCCCCAAACAAAGTCTGGACGGACATCCAAGCAAACAGGAACAATGACAATAATATCCATATAAAAATCCAATCTAATGATTATTATTACTTCTTTTATCTTTAGAGACTACGGTTACTTTAATATGTGCCAAATATAACTTAATTCTGTAGTTATAATAAGTATATAGATGATGTTAATAATGTTGTTTTTATAATTTTCAACAATACTACCCAGTAATGAAAAATATAATAGTGAAAAGGAATGCTTATTAAAACAAATTAATATATTTCTGTCATTTTTCTATCATACTGAATTATGTCTATATATGTGTCCATATATGTGAAGTTTGTGGAGGTGCATTTTATCTGCATAGAGACATTAATTGTCTGTCTGAATTTCATCTGTCATGGTCATCTTTAATGTACACAATCAATTTGAACAAGTCACACTCTTCTGACATTTAAGGCATACTTTTTACTTGTTGAAAAGAGATATGGTACTGTCAGTTTGGGGTTGGGGTTTGGAATCAAAAATAAGTATGAACTTACCATTACCATTGCCATCATCTAACTGTAGTTGTAATATGTATCTTGTTATTCTGCCGCCACCTTCATCTGCTGGTGGGTCTACAAATATTTACATACTATAACACTTACTTTATATATTATATGCTTACTTTAAAACATTGTATTCCTTACTTCAAATATCACAGGGCTTACTTCAAACTTCATAATGTTTATTCTAAACATTATAATGCTTAATTTTAAACATTAAACATAATGCTCAATTTATACATTAAACTTAATGCCTAATTTAAACATTAAAATGCTTCATTTAAACATTGCACAACTTACTTTAAACATTATAATGCTTAATTTAAACATCAAACATAATGTTCATTTAAACATTAAAATGCTTCATTTAACCATTGCAGAACTTACTACATGTATAAACATTATAATGCTTACTTGAAACATCAGAATGATTATTTTAAACATTATAATGCTTACCTGAAACACAATGCTTAAATTAAACATAATAAAACTCACACTAAACATTAAATCACTTTTGTTAAACAATATACCATTTATTGCAACATGTAACTAAAAATTACAGAAAGTATGAAAATAATTACCCCATGAAATTATTGCTAACAGAGGATTATGTGTCAGGGTACAATGTAATTCCAGCAATACTATTTAACATCAAGAAACTGATGTAACTTTTGGACATTTAATAAATATGTTCATGCACACAAACCGTAATTTCATATTTTACAGAACATTACAGTTTTTATAAAGCCAACCACCATAACAATTTCATGGCCCCAAAATATAGCATACAGTGTTCCAGCTAGACATTTTTTTCACAATATGATAACATTTTTCAAATGAACATGTTTAATCTACAAATGGAAGGAATGGGACAATAATTTACTGTCACCAATAATATTTTCAACTTTATCTGTGTATGAATAATAACTCAAGGTGATCAAATGGAGGTGCTAAAAAACACATGGAAAACCCAGAAACATGGAGTTAATATTGCCAAAGGCTTAAGTGTGACTTTGAAAATGACAGACTTGCTAATTATCTTCTTGTTTAAATCAATTGATTCAGAGTTTAAATGTTTTTGTATTTTTTTTAAATGAGATATCAGACTTAAGCTCTAAGTGTTAGATAGAGGTAGGAAAGTGATTTTATATCCCTCATTATTAAGCAACAGTGTATATACAGGTTAAGCTTAATTGAATTCCAAAATTCAGTCACCATTACAAGATAAACGTCTCTTATCAATGGAAACATATCATGATTTCAATAAGAGGATGTACATCTTTAGCGGCGTGATAGAACTTAGAAGTATTAAGAGAATTTTATTTAATTCAAAAATTGTTTTAAGAAGTAGGAAAGACATAATAGTTGATTAAAGGGGAAGATTTATCAGAAGCAGCTGTCTTGCCTAGTAGTTTAAAATAACATGACCTCTTTGATCTGGGCCAAATATAAAATGGAGAGAATGAATTTCATTTTGTAAGATGACAATCTGTCTTCATGGTAGTTAAAGCCAACATGGCTGATTATGTGGTCAATTATCACCATTTTATATCTCAAATGAAACTTAAACTACTAAAGCAACAGATTTTAAACAAAGTTAAAGCCAATGGCAATTGTTCATTTAAGTGTCGACATTTTGGCCAAAAATGAAATTAAAATATGTAAACTAAATAAAACAAAAGTAGAACCATATAGACCTTGTCCTATCTAATCGAAATAATAACACATTTTAATTAGACCTAGATCAAAGAGGTTTAATATCTCTTTTAAATATAGGATTAACAAATAATTAGCAATCTAATTTCAAGAAATATTTGAATAATTTCGTTAAGTTATGACCAATGTCCACCAAACATGATATCACAACCATCTTTATCTGTAAGATTTGAAAATTCACAAAGATCATGGTTAATGATCTTAGACAAATCATAGTAAATCTTGGAAACTAATTTGTCAAGAATTACAATTCTGGCTCTCATCGAATCTCAAAAAAAAGAAATTCATTTCTAAACAAAATATTATTCTGTTAAGCTTAAATTCATCATCACAAAAAACAATATTTTATTTTTGTAACTGATTGAAAAAAGGAAATTCATTTCTAATCAAAATATTATTCAGTTAAACTTATAAACTCATCATCACAAATATGAATATTTTATTTTTGTAATTGATTGAAATTATGTGTGAATATATCCAGCTGCACTGGAACTGATGTGCCGTTTATAGTGTGATACAGATATCGTTAATGTAGTCACACTGGGGTGCATATTGACAAGTGAAACAGCTCTTTCAATGTATATTTTATTTCTTGCTTGTTGAAGCTGTGCATTGTGTCATGCTGGGTGGAAATTGGCCCTAAAAGGTGGAATTAATGAAATCATATTGTAGAATAAAGATTGTGTTCAGGTAATATTTACACATTGGTCAGCACCCATTAGTTTTAAAAACTGTCTAGCCACAACACTGCAAACAAAATAAATTTGTGATTTATCAGACATATTCTTTAATTTTGATGATTCAATAGTATGCCAATGACCAGCGTTCTATTCTTTGACAGACCAACGGCTGCCAGGCAGGATACGCCCACATTTTGCAGAGATGGATAGAGAACAAGCTAAACAAAAAAAAGATTTTTCGAACGATCAAGGGCCATAATTCAGGAAGTTACAATTCGATATGCCCGAATATCGACAGGAACCAAGATCTTTGGGTTATGAAGATATATTTCAAGTTTCATCAAAATCAGATCAAAATTGTGACTTCAAGAGGGTCCACAACCTTGATATACCATATATTTTACACTATTTGCGTTCCGAGGGGTGGCCATTTTGTCCGGTAGTTTTGGTCCGATTTTCACGAATTTCAAACTCAACCATCATTAGGGTGTAACGGTGATATACTAAAATATTTTTTAATTCGGATAAAATTGTGACCTCTAGAGTGACAAGCTAAAAAAGGCGATTTTTCGTACAATCAGTGGCCATAATTCAGGAAGTTATGGTCCAATATGCGCAAATATCAACAGTAACCAAGATCTTTGGGTTATAAACATGCATTTCAAGTTACATCAAAATCGGATCAAAATTGTGACCTCTAGAGGGTCCACAACCTTGATATACCAGATGTTTACACTATTTGCGTAGGGGGGGGCGGCCATTTCGTCTGTCAGTTTTCGTCCCGATTTTCACAAAATTCGAACTCGACCAACATTACGGTGTAATGGTGATATATTCGAACAGTTTTTTAAATCAGATAGTAATTGTGACCTCTAGTGGTACCACAAGCTTAAAACGCGATTTTTCGTACAATCAGGGGACATAATTCAGGAAGTAACGATCCGATATGCGCGAATATTGAAAGCAACCAAGATCTTTGGGTTATAGACATGAATTACAAGTTTCATCAAAATCGGATCAAAATTGTCTCTCTACAGGGTCCACAACCTTGATATACCATATTTTTACACTATTCACGGACAATTATGGTCCGATTATCACGAAATTCGAAGTCAACCTTCAATATGGTATAATGGTTATATAATCAAACGTTTTTTTAAAATCGGATAATAATTGTGATATCCAGAGGGACCACAAGCTAAAAAAGGCGATTTTTCGTACAATCAGGGGCCATGATTCAGGAAGTTAAGATCCAATATGCGCAAATATCGAAAGGAACCAAGATATTTGGGTTATAAACATACATTTCAAGTTTCATTGAAATCTGTTTAAAATTGTGACCTCTATAGGGTCCACAAGCTAAAAAGGGGATTTTTCGTACAATCAGGGGCCATAATCCATGAAGTTTTGATCCGATACATGCCAATATCGAAAGCAACCAAGATCTTTTGGAGATAATTCTATATTTCAAGATTCGTCAAAATTGGATAAGAATTGTGACCTGTAGAGTGTCCACAAACAATGGTGGACGGACGGACAGGGGCGACGACAATATACGTCCACATGAAAATGGGGGCGTATAAAAATGGATTCAGTTGAAACACTGACTTACCCCATGTAACACGGAAGCTGTGAGACTGTAATCGACCTTTGACTTGAGGTTTAGCAGGAACTGATGGTTGCTCTGGTAACGTTCTATAACAAACAACATCGCTCCATTTACTCTGACCCTCATCATTCTTGGCAGCCAGCTACAAAGAAATAATGCATACATAACAACAAGCACAAAAATAAGTCTATTTAAAATCAACGAGTCAGATCACAAATAGACATTTAAGGGATACTGAATACCCTGAAAACTACAATAGTGTGAAAAGTTGAATCTCAGTAGAAAAGTGGTTCCACTGCATATTTACAATAGCAGGCAATGTAAACAATTTTAATGCTAACAGGTCAATGACTGGAAAAAATCTGACTCCTAAGTAAAAGATAACTAATATTTCGCATATTGTGCATATAAAAACTTACTCTATATTTATATTCTGTATTACGTCGCAGATTACGGATTGTGAAAGACAAACTTGATCCATTATAAACAGATAAGAAACCATGACCCTGAAAATAAAAGTTTAATGTCTATATTGTTGTTAAAGATGTGTTCCTTTACAGTTAATTATGCCACATATTGCAACCTAAAAACATTATCTTTCACTAAATGAATGATATTTCTTATGAACAATAAAATAAATAAAATAAGAAGGAATTCCTTAAATGACAACCACAAGTTTGGCAGAAAATTATTAGCAAGCAAGTAAGTGTAGGATATAGCTTTATATACTACAAAAACACTTAGCCTATGGCTAAGTGACAGATGTACCCATAATGACAGTATATTTAGATAACAAATTAAATATGTTTTCCCATTCATAGTTTACAAGCTAACATATTTTTAGCAAGAAACATATTTTTTGCAGTAGTTTGAATATATCTCCAATCAAGGTTTATGTATTTCGGCTCTTGACTGTCGAGGAAAGAGGAGCATCAAAGGGACATCAAAGACATTGTAATTACTTATACTATTTTTAATCATAAACATACTTACTGATGACTCATCTTCCATTTGTAATTGAAATTGATCATCATTGGGTCGTTTAATCCAGGATAATGTTAAGGCATAAACAAACTGTGAGCCTAACATTGGCGGATCTGGTTGTGATGGTACAGTACCACTAGTATAAAAACTAACTGGCTCACTAAACTCACTGTAATAAACAATTAATAATTCAAAGACTGACAGCAAGCTACAAAACTACACCATCCAGCAGTTTAAGTCATTTGACCAGTTTAAAAAGGTTGTCACCAATCAATTATGTTTTCAAATGAATTTCATGGCTTGTTTCTATGAGAAGCTACAGTGGACTCGTGTCACATCCTATCTCTGATCACTCCGGATTGCTGTGACATTCGACATGATTTTCATGTCCCGATTTATTTCCTTATTACTTCAGCCAAAAAATCGCTGGTAAATCCGAATTCTGTATGTTTCGGATTCCGAAATCAATCAGCCGTCCCGTCACATAATTTCCATTGAATCGACACAGTATAATCCGTACTTCAAACGGTGGGTGTGAAGCATCCAATTATTGGTGAGATTAAAACTCAATGGGTGTGAAGCCAGAAAAGATTAACAAGCAATCACCAATCAATTATCGGTGAGATTAAAACTCACAAGCGCCGCTCTCTGTTGATTACTTTGATAATGTTATAAATTCTTTGTTGATTATTTTACAATTTATAATCTCTTGTAAGAGTGCGCTTGGTATTTGATTTTAGTTACTCATGTCAAATACCGCGACATTATATAAAAATTGCCGCGATTGAAGAATCATTATACACTATTGTATTCAAAATGTCTGAATGTCCTGCAAAGCGTGCCCGAACAGATTTGACATTAGATGTCAAGCGGCAACTTATAGCAGATTTCGAGAAAGTTCCACGACCTGCGCAGAAGGATTTAGCCGTTAAGTATTCAATTGGCCGAGCTACAGTGTCAGACATATTAAAGCGTAAAGATGAATTTAAACAGAAGTTTGCCGATAATTTAAACTGCAGTAAGAAACGATTTTATACCAACTCAAAATTTGAAGACGTCAACAGAATGACACGTGAGTGGTTTGTACGCGCCAGAAGTAAAAACATTCCAATATCAGGTCAAATAATTAAGAGTAAAGCGTTACTTTTTGCAAATGAAATGAATTGTGGTGATTTTAAAGCATCGGATGGCTGGCTTTCTTCGTGGAAAGAACGTTTTAACATCAAAGGATTTAAAATTAGTGGCGAAAGTGCAGGTGTTGACATCGATAGCGTTGAAGAATTCCATGCGCGCATCCCAACTATTGTTGAAGGCTATTCTCCTGAAAACATTTTTAATTGTGATGAAACAGGTTTGTTTTTTAGAGCATTACCAGACCGATCATTATGTGATAAAAAAATGGGCGCTAAAGGGGGAAAAATTTCTAAAGAACGATTAACAATCCTATTTTGTTGTAGCGCAACTGGTGAAAAACTAAAGCCTCTTGTGATCGGTAAAGCAGAGAACCCAAGATGTTTTAAGGGAGTGGACAAAATCAACCTGCCAGTCAATTGGTCGGCCAATCGCAAAGCTTAGATGACAGGTGCCATTTCCTCTGATTGGCTTGAAAAACTCAATCGTCAAATGAGGCGTCAACGACGTAACATTCTTTTGTTAATGGACAATGTACCGTCACATATCTGTGACACGTACAGCAACGTAAATATTAAATTTTTGCCACCAAATACTACATCAATATTACAACCACTAGATCAGGGTATAATCAGAGCATTTAAAGCACGATACAGACATCATATGATGACACATTTGATTACGCGAATAGATGAATGTAGTAAAGCCAGCGATTTGGTGAAGGGTGTGACTGTGCTAAATGCTATAAATTGGACTCCCAAAGCATGGCGTGAAACAACCGTTTCAACAATTAGCAAGTGTTTTAATCGATGTGGATTTAGTGTGGACGTAACTCCCGATGACGAAGATGACAATGTGCCACTAGCAAGACTAATCGAGACCTTGGTGCCTGAAACCAACGCGAGTGAAGACGGGTTTGTGAATTTTGACAGTGAAATACCAACCAAGTGTGACGATGAACTGGACATTGAACGACAGATTATAAATGAACACATAACAGAGAAGACAAGTGGACAATTGACTGAAGACGGGGACGATGAAGAATATACATTAACGACAAATTTGACCTATTCAAAATGCCTACGCATCCTCAACGACATTAAACACTTTGCACAGATTAAGGACGAAAAAGATGATCCCAACAATTAATTTGTTAGAAGATGTTGTCGAGGACTCCGCCTTACGATATGCTTCCGGTAATCTTAAGCAAACTACTTTAAACGACTACATGCATTGATATTATATTGTACACATGCATTGATATTACATGTAAATGATTTTATGAATATATTGTACGCATGTATTGTTATTGTTAATTATTTAATGTAATAAAATTTTGAAAGTACAGAAAAGTTTATCATTTATAAAGGGAATAGCATTCTGGTGATTCGAAGCTACAATATAAAAATACTTCCGGTTTTCGAAGTTACAGTATTTCCGGTTTTGGAGAAAGCTTGGTATTCCGAAACGTTGTGTGATCCGAATTACTGTAACGATCCCGTACGAGATCGGATGTGACAGAGTCCACTGTATACTAATTAAGCCCTTCATGTATGAAATGTGATGAGTGATTGCAAGGAGTTGGACAGAACAATATATATAACCATAATAAAAGTAAAGTTAATTTAATGTACTATATGTGTCAAAAGGGTGCTCACTAAAGTATCCAAGTAGCAAGGACTTATTATTGTACATATTCTAAACAAACATTTGGAGTTTGTTGGATAAATGAACAATCAACTACAAAAAGTATGATTTCATCATATGACTTGGGTAATAACTGAAAATAGCAACTGATAACAAATTTAGAAAACAATTACTGTGCAGGCTTTGTTTAAGGGCAATATTTATCCCCTATATGTTCCAATAATATTTAATGTCTACATTAAAATTCTGTGCCATTTCTTTAAACTAACCTCTTTCCGATACCATTGATTGCAGCTAATCTAAATGTATATCTTGTAGCCGGATGTAAACGTGACACACGATACTGTTTCTGTAAACCATTGTATATTTCTACAAAACTATCTCCCTAAAAATTACAATAATTATTATTACTACTTCATGTAATGGTCTAGAAGGTAGTCAATAGTTATTTTAGATCTGAGCTTCAAAATTTATCAATGAAACCCATTTCTCTCTTATACAAAGTAGTATCAGGCATTCCAGAGAAAGCTAGCCTACCGTCACCCCCCCCCCCCCTAAAACACATCAAGATTAGTAGACAAATGTGTACGAAAAAAATTACCTGTTCATATTCTAATGTGTAAGTTGAAATTTTAGACCCATTTTCAATAGCAGCCTAAAAATATAAAAACGTTAATATAGTAAAATACAAATAAAAAATTAAGACTGCATTAAATTTCGTTATAGAAATCTTAGATTGGGACTATACAATCTTCATCTCTCTGCCTGCAAAATTTCATGATCCATAATAAGTTAGTCAGATCTAAATGGTTCATCCAAGCATTTTAATTCTATTACCGGAATATAGCTGTTCACTATGTTGTCCTAAACATTGTAATCTATCGTATCAATGTCTCGCTTACACTTTTCATTAATCATTATAATCTATCCTATCAATGTCTCTCTTACACTTTTCATTAATCATTATAATCTATCCTATCAATGTCTCTCTTACACTTTTCATAAATCATTATAATCTATCCTATCAATGTCTCTCTTACACTTTTCATTAATCATTATAATCTATCCTATCAATGTCTCTCTTACACTTTTCATAAATCATTATAATCTATCCTATCAATGTCTCTCTTACACTTTTCATTAATCATTATAATCTATCATATCTATATCTCTCCTACAGATTTAACAGTGTAATCTGTCCTATTAATGTTCCTCATAGAGTTTTTATTAAACAATGTAATATGTCCTATTAATATTTTTGGTATTTTTTTTTAATACCAATACTATAGATTAACTAGATCAAATCAATTTCTTCTGTAAAATCCATGTAAATACAATAGTTTAAACTTACATTCCATTTGAGCATAATAGAAGTTTTGGTTCTAGAGACAAGTTTAGGAGGTTGTGGTGAGTCTGGTTCACATGAAGCTGTTCTGAATGTGATAGGGTCTGTTAATGATCCCCGTAGATCATCATTTAACACAGTACACACACTGAAACAATTAAACGAGCATATTGACAAACAAAATTCTTTTGGGGTGTCCCCATAAATAAATAATCCAATATTAGTACTATAGGCATCCATACGATTAGGAAAAATTACAGTTGGTTGTCTAACAAATAAAAACAATCGAGAAATAAGCCACTGAAGAAAGGAACAAGAATTAGTAATGAAAAATTAAGATGGTTGAAAATCACTTGATTTTGCACCACAATCTTAATACTGTCTTCAAATAAAGCAATAATAATTGAGGATTTTTTTTTTTCAAACAAGCCAGTCATGAAGCACTTTTTATACTAGGATGTGCTTAATTACATAATATGGGGCAAAATTAAAGGTGCTAAACCTCAAACTCAATATTTTCAATGATGTTCGAAATTATAAAACATGAATCAGAATTCTATATTGATCCATTTTAGTCAATATCAATGTTGTTATCTTGTCGAGAAAATATGGGATCCTAATTTCCAATATTTAAGACACAATGAACATTATTTGTAGTATATATTTTTGTGTATGGCCTAAATCAGTCATTTTACCAATTCTTAGTTTTAATACCATAAGGAAGTAATAGAAAAAAATATGATATCGATAAACATAAAAATACATTTCTTATATGGCCTTCATAATAATTTATAGTTTTAATATTATCGTTGTTTAACGTCCGCTTCCATCGAAGGTGATATCGCACAGATATTAATATTATCAGGAAGTAATAGTAGAAATATATCAAACGGAAATGTATTCAACAATTAAAAATTGTTTATTCTGACTTTTATTTTCTCATTGTTTTTATTAGTGTGCAAGCAGAAATGAAATGAAATGGGGTTTAACGTCCTACTGTTCTGCTCCGACTGGGCAAATGAAGACAGGTGCAAGCAAGCAACTCGAAAAACTGATAAAAACAATTGGCTTTGATTGCTATCTGATGTTATAATGGTTAACAATATGGTAACAACTTGTTTTATAAACTTACCGTAAGAAATAATCTGTGGCTGGTTTTAAGTCCTTTAGAGTTATCTCTGTAGCATCACCACTATAAAATATAACATAATAACAGTTCAGTTCAATTCCCAATATATTTGTTTAGAAAACAGCTCTTTAAACATACATTATGTAAGAGCTAAATCTGCCTATTGCAGGTTTTTATTTAGGCCTGAAATGTTATCTAAATTATTAATTAGACATTAATTATCTTATCCAGACCATAATCAGCTGTCGATGGCATTGCCAGCCTGCGATGTTTATTGGATTAGGTTTCGATTTGATGTTCGACTTCCATTCATAATTTAATCATGAAATGGATAATCAAGACTATGTTTTTTTATCCTACCGACTTCAGTAATGATGATCGAGGCTAGGCCGAAAATTCAATCGCTAAAATCTCGGTTCAGAGTGAATCAATTTGACTGAAATTTTCAGCAAATTCTCTTTACAGTATCTAGTTTTTAACTATTATAGTGAGAACTGCCAGCTCTTTATCTAATCTCCCATAATGTATCTAGTTTTTAAATACTATAGTGAGAACTGTCAGCTCTTTATCTAATCTCCCATAATGTATCTAGTTTTTAAATACTATAGTGAGAACTGTCAGCTCTTTATCTAATCTCCCATAATGTATCTTTAAATAGAAATTAAGACATATTAGAGGTAACAAGGACTATAAATTGGCTAACCTGTAAACTGGTTTATATTTAGCCTCTCTTCCTTTATCTGAGAGCAGCAGTTCATATTTAATATCTGTAGTATCAAAATCTATCTCAGCATCCTCTTCTGGTGCCGCTACTTGTATAAGAGCACTACGTGTTTCAATATCACATACCTACGAGCCAAAACAGAAGTATCAATAATCATGTATATCACATGGTTTTATTGAATACTAAATGATATAGTAACTGGTAAGTGTATGACTCTAAGTATGAAGATGGCAAAAACATTAGATCTAATTTAATTCTGTTTGGCATAGCAAACCTACAGTTACAGTATCGGCCTAAAAATTTCTTTAGTTGATATATTGGTTATATAAAATTACGGCAAGCAACAATTCATTTGGTTGATGGGAAATGCTCCTGGTGTATTTGGTCACAAAAATTAAATATGACATCGAAAAATTAGGAAAAGGTTTAGCCTAGGGGTATGCTGTTAATGTGTAATAATTTAACCTTTCAAATGAGATGTAGAGACTATGACATAATGCCACAAGGATTATTCTTTTTGTTGCTGTTATTTTAATCCATGTTGATGGTTTCACTATGAATTTTTTTTATATTGACCTTAAGTTTACTAAATGTCAGTGTGCTTAATAACGATAAGTGGATACTTGTTGAAACGTTGTGCGTTTAGAATAAAACTAGTAATTGTATCCCATAAAAACTGTGTTCTGTTAATTCTCATACCAGTTGTAGAGTATTGTTACATTTTTATTTTTGTATTTTGTTATGCAGTTTTCCTGCACTGTATATCAACTTTAACACTTAAGTATATGTATATATTCATTAAACACATCTGACATATTCTCCTACCTTTGGTAGTGGCATATTTGATAAATATTGCAACACAAACGTGTTGTCATCTTCTGAGTCTAACGGTCCATTTTCTGTTGGTGAAATTCCCCCACATGTCATAGTAGGATGATGAACATCACCATTGACTGGAAAAATAACCCCACATGATCATTGATTTATACATAATTTAAACATTGTCAAGTCAATATTAATGTTTTACAAGAAACAGTGAGATCTATAAATGATAAGTTTGTACAGCTGTTCTATAATGTAGTTTGACATCAGTGACAATATCTACTCTTTTATTAGCTTTATCTATGTACATACATAATATATAATATATTGTATGTATTCTTTATCTAGATCAATAAAATAGAGTAACATGTCATTTTGGGACTACCATATGGTATTATGTATTTCAATAATTGGTTCTCACACAGCTGATTCTATCAGTGGGGGGGGAACTGGTGAACCAAGAGCCAGACTGATACGGTTAGGAAGACGATTCAACTGAAATTACTATAAAGGTAGCCCACTCGCAAAATGAAATAAATGTCCTACTTTTCTGGGTCAACAAAGGGTAATGAAGACAGATATGTTTTGCAATGTGTTATGAGGGAAACTACTGTGACAGACAGCATTTTTTCCATCTGCTCATCAAATACACCAGACTACATTGTTTGTCCCATCCGAATGACTAGACACTGTTCCTTGCAGCTCAGCCGCTGTATCTTCCCTATCCATGATGTATGAAAAATATGTCTATTATACAAGGAGATTACCTCGCCTTGGTCGACTTGGTCCTATACGAGGCGTGTTAGCTTCATTTATTCTTCTTCTTTCTAATTTTTTCTTCACTCTGATTCTCTGTCTGGCTGCACGATCATCTGGTGCATTCATTGGAGGACTTGGACCTAAAAAGTATCACTAAAATTAACTACAGCCAAAGCTAATGAGAAAATGAACTTCATCTCAAATGTCAACCCATAAAAGGGATTCACTAAGTTAGAATTAGTGAAGCAGTCATTATGAAAAACATATTACAAGATCTTACTCGCATGAATATACTCCATATTGATTGACATATCTATCCTCTACCTATCTGTAGTATATAAAACAGCTGTTTCTAATCTACCTTTAAAGCTGGAAAATTCAAGAATCCCCTGTCAATTAACAAATCTAAAATCACATGTACCTTAGAAATTGTGAATAAAGATAAATGTTGACAAAATATTATAATTAATGTACACAAGATTTATTAATCATGAGTTGAAAAAAGTGAACAACGACTAACTGTAAAACTAAGATTCGTATATATATAATATAGTAGTACTACAGCTGTTATTTGATCAATATTTATTGATATATCATTATTTATTTTTATTGACATGACCTTTAGCATATATAAGTAATAAAATCAATAAAACCTAGTGCAATACTTGTAAGTTGTAACAAAGCCAACAATTCTTTTCGATTAGATTAAACATATTTAAATTTTTAAATATTTATTATGAGCAATAAAAAATCCACTCGAATAATATATACCACAGTAAATGTGAAACCAAATGATATGTCTATACACCCTGAACTACAATAACCCCAAATTTCTTCATCGCAAAAAAACAAACAATACTTTCTCAGTAACGTTTCGGAATCTGGAATGTACCTCTCATTTTTCAATACATTATTATATATAATAACATTACTTTTAAGTCATTGAAATGATGTATATAAGGTTAAAAACTTTTTTTTATATTAAATTAAATCAAATTCTTTGATCAGTTAAACAGGAAACATGTTCTTTAATTTTGTCTGGATTTACCTTTCTCTGTTATAGAACTGAGATAGTTACTTCTTCGATAGTAAATAAGTTGGCCTTTCTGTATTTTCTGCTTCCTATTTTTCATGCACAAACCTCAAGGTCTGCTGTGATAGGTCCAATATTCATTGGTCAACAAGGTTAGGGACACTTTATCATTGCATTGTTAGAGCATTTGCATGATTTGTAAATATTTTTAGACATATTTACAAAGAGTAAAATTACCAGAAACTCAGTGTGAGTCTGTACGATAAACGATATTGTCGAGTGCCGTGCCCGGGACAGATCACTCTTTTTGAAACACGTTGATAAAACTTCACATAAAGAGCAAGCGTTGGAAAAGTGACATGCACCTTAATGCTGAAACCTAGTTGGCTTACCTGGAGAATGAACAGGAGCATGAGTTGAACAGGTGTGACCAGCAGGTGTCTGTACCTGGGTAACACCAGAATGAAGATGTGGGGGTACTGTTTGACCAGGATGAGCATGATGATGTGATGAAAACTGTTGATGTGGTGAATATGACGGTCCATATGGAGTCTGGTAATACTGAGAAGCACTGTTTGGTCCTCCCTAAAAAAAAAAAAAATAAGCAATTAAAATTCAATCTAAAATTTAATATCAAAGCCTCGAAACTTCACACGTAATAACAATGCTTCATTCATCAGTGGTTAATACAATAAAATATGACAATCAATCTCCATATTTATCAGAAGCAATTAAAATTATCAAATAAAAAAAAATAGATCAATAATTTCTCTGGTACTCATTACTCATGAACCAGCAGGCCCATTCAATAATTTATATGCAAGATTTTTAAACTGAATAAAAAAGAAAATATTTCAATGACATTGGGTGAATTGAATACATTAAATATTTGCAAGAACAATACATCAACCAGACTGTTAATGTTCTAGGAGTTGTACAGAGAGCATGCATCTTTATATTGACAAAGTTTATGCTTTTAAAAAATGCATTCATGTAATAAGTGTTAGGTGTCATTCAGAAATTAGTATTTTATTCATTAATTGTGACAGGCAAAACAAAATAACAATGGTTTTATAAAATACATTTAATATCAATCACTTAAGGCATGTCTTTTTTTTTTATATATATGGTGCTTTATAAAGGTCTCTACCAGAAGTCACATATGTGATGTATTTGTTATTGTAGGTTGAAATCAAATTATAACGATTCATGCTAGCAGTGTGGTATTTTAATATCTGAAGCATATGATGAACATGTATGTAAATTCACAAATCTTTTTAAATCCAGATAGTGAGTCATCAGTCGTATTGATGAAAGTTTTCTACTAGATGGATTTAATAATGTACAGAAGAGATTTTGAAACACAAATCCCAATTTTCACTGATTATGATTTTACTGTTGATCAAAGATAGGTTGCCAGACATTGAAAAATATGCCCATAGCAGCTAAATCGTCAGAGTGGTCGACAAGGGATGTGAAATATTTATTCTTTTAAAGATAATTGGGGCATTTATACAGAACAATTTCATTCAGATCAGGTTATAATTTTAGTCGTTTGAGGGTTCACAAGGTGCAACAAACTGAAACAAGGGCTGTAACTCTGGATGCAATTTACAGAAATTGTTTAAATTCAACAGTCTTTTTCGTTTTACTAATCTAAATAATGAACATAAATTTCATACAGATCAGATGGTCACTTTTGTCATTCGACAATCACAAGGTTCAACAAAGTAAAACAAGGGCCATAACTCTAGAAGTAATTGACGGAAATTGTTGAAATTCAACAGCTCTCTTCATTTCACTCATTTAAATGAGGTATATAAATTGCTAGAGCGTTCACAAGGCTCAATAAAGTGAAACAAGTGTCACAACTCTAGACATAATATACAGAAATTGCTGAAATTCCATAGGCTTCTTCAAATCGTTTCACTAATTTAAATGATGCATATAAATTTCAAACAAATTTCATATAGATCGGAAGATAACTTTTATTGTAACAGCGTTCACAAACTGCAAGATGGTGACACAAGGGCCATACCTACAGATGAAATTAATAAAAATTATTGAAATTAAACAGGCTTCTTAATCTCACTAATGTTAACAACATATCAATTTCAAAACAATCAGATGATAAATGTAGTCTGTAGAGTGTTCACAAGAAATTGTGGACCACGAACAGATCGACAGACGTACAGACATACGGATGGGGGCGACGGTAATATACAACCACATCTCCATGTGGACATATAACGTATTTATTTAAGCTCACATGTATTTATGTTTTTACCATTTGTTTTTCACAGGAGCAAAAAAATTAAGTAAATGGGGAAAAAAATCGAAGTACATCTGAAGCAGTCACTGAACAAATTTGATTAATTCAAATTTAAAAACAAAATTATAGACTAAACTAATAAATTAATCTGAAGAAAAAAGAACATTTAGAATAATAATATATTGGGACTTTGGGAAGTACTGAAGGCTTTTACACATCACTCCAAGTGCCGAGGAGTTCTCGAAATCTAGCCTCCAGGACCACCCACGCAGTCAAGGTATCACACGTTTTTCACATATAGCTCTATAATAAGTGAAGAATAAAAGCAGATATACTCCCGTAAATGACTACACACCACAGAATGTACTTAACAGTAAGTAGTTTATAACACAACCAAGAGGAAAACTAACTTACAACATAACCAGTGTATGTGTTAATACTCCCTAATATATGCGTTATGTACATGTCCACTTCATTTGTGACCAGTTTCATTTTTAATGCCAAGACTTTCTGATGGAAAAGCAGTATATCATCAGGATCAATCTGATATGTGAAGATAATTGACAGTACATTGTATTTCTCCAAATATTTAAATAACTCTGAATTGGTTAGTTAATAATATAATAGGTGTTAGAAAAACACTTTTCTCTACATTCAAGTTAGGGAGTTAGTTAATCTTAGTAAACAGACAGACATGCTCATATACTTCATACTTCAACATGTAAAATTACATGTATAATGTTGACAACAAATTGAAAAGACTGTTTATGCTGTTGTTACGGTAATTCCATACCCAGATTAGTAATAATATAATTTGTATACATTTGCCAATGTAACGCTAAATAACTCCATGATTTTGCAAGGAGTCTGATTTTAAAGGATTGAATAAAGAGATAAATTAAATTAATTGAACAATGGTGATCATGTTAGATCTCAGAATTTTAGTGACTAACAAAGTTATTAATTTGTACTCTATCCTCATAGTGATATAGATGATCTAATAGCCTAAAGTATGACAGTTAAATTGCACCATCCTATCTATCGACTGTTTACTAAGATCTAAAAGTATATATATAGTATAAAACAAAGATATAAATCATACCACAATACACAGACGATGGTTGCTGATCAATTAATGAGCATGCTAACATATAGCAACATACACATCAACAGTAATATATTCAGGCCACAATCTGCTTATAAGAATATGTATACATACATAGTATCCTACCGAAATGGGATTGCCAGGAACCGCTGGTTGTGGTGATAGTATAACATGCGTTAAGATTCCATGTTCATCTACTATCTGTTGTACCATATGACCCGGTGGAACTTGCATTGGCATTGGTAGAGGTGGACCATTGTTAGAAACCATTCTCACTGTTGCAGGACCTGTAGAAAATACCAGTTACCTCTTTTAGTGATAGAATCGACTGAGGTTATCAATCATTTTGAGACATGCATGATCATTACTTAGTGCCTCCTCCCCAAGCATTTCGACTGCCAAAATTTTGGACCATTGCGGTCACAGGATTTCAGGCAATCTTTTCACTTCCACATGTATCTATTTCACCAAACACTTTTTGAACATTAAAATGAAAAGGTCAATTTCAAACAAGGATCTTCAAGACCAATATTCGAATTTATAAATACCAAGAATCACAATGATATTATCAATATCCACATCCTTCGGGAAAGAAATGAGAAAGTCCCTCTTTGGTATATTTAGCGGACCCAGTGTCTAATGATATTCGGGCTACCAAAGAAGTAAATACCCTCCCAACTATTCATCCACGCCTATGCCGTTATTTCTATTTATAAAACTGTGGCTGCAATAAGAAATGATATTATCTTGAGATCAACACCAGTGTCAAGTCTAAAGACACCCAAATTTAACACAAGCTTAATACTATGTACAGGAGATTTTATTCAGATACACATGTACATAAATACATATTGGTGCCCACACAAATATTTAAATCTGAATAGTTTTGTATTCATTATTCAATGCTACTTTAAATGATTTTTTGACAAGTTTGTCTCCTATGAGACATTATTTAATAATATTAATTCATAAGAACAAAATTAAACAGACAACAGAATTTAACTGAATTTGCCAAGTTTATCTCATTATAAGACATTATTTAACAAGCCAACAGTTAGGCTGATGTCCCCTGCTGAAATCACCAAATAAATAGATGACACATATTAATTAATCGCACGTCTATTTTTTTCAACAGTATCGAGCAATCAAACTGATTATCAACTATACACTAAGTTTCATCACTCTCTATCACATAAAATTAAAATTAATTCATGAAACCAAAAATAAACAGATACAATTTACAATTTCGAGAATATTTAAATGAACCAAAAATGAAATAAATTGAATATTTAAATTGAATCAGATACTTTAATAGATCATGAATTAGAATTATCGATTAGTAAAATCAGATGTCAGATGTGATGTATTTGCCTGTGTTTCAGGGGCAAAAATGTAAATTTTGAGTATTATTTTATTCTTAAGGTACTCCAAATAAAAACATTAATACAGATATGTAACAATCAGATGATTTGGATGTCTGAATTTATCTTAATGTTAAAATATGCATTGATTTTTTTTATTATTATTATTGCTATTCCTTTTTATTATTCTTTATTTGGAGACACGTATGACAGGAGACAATCACCAAGTTTTGAAATTCATATCAATTTATATTCTAGTTCAAATAAGTCAGACAATAAACAATATTGTTGTAGAATTGCGAAAGACCACAGAGATTTAAATTGTGATAAACCAGACAGGAACAAATTATGTGTGCAATCCTTGTGTGGGACTCAGTTGACATATCATATTACATGTATTAACAATTTTAAAAATATTTTATATTCAATATTTTTTTTTTTTAAAAAAACTGCATACATTTCCTCCTTTGTGTATTTTTTACATTTAATAACACAAACATGGAGTCCCAAGATGATACACAATCAAAACTATTCTTACTCTTGTCCAAACATTATTCAAATTGATCAATTGTAAGTCAAGCTTTTTTTTTTTTTTCATGTTTAGTTTCTATTTCTTAATTTCATGTCGTCACCTTGATGCATCTCAGGTACATTATGCCATTTTTTTTGCACTTTGATATAAATATAATTTAATTATGGTATAATAAGTTTTTACAATAAAATATAACTGGGTAAATGTACATTTTTTAATGTTCGGAGATATTTATGAACTTTCAGGGTTACTGAGTACTGACCCTATGAAACTGTAGTATAATCTATATTATCTCTATAAAATATATATAAGCTGACAGTAAATATCTAAGAAATCTTTTGTAACAAAATCGAAAATCGCACAATAAAAAGGCACATTCAATATAGTTAAAGATGCATTATGTACGATTTAGTTACGAGCTCGATGTTCTTGCTATAATATTATAGCAGCGGTACTTGACAACCAAGACTTTGCCTCGATTGTCCATTTTATCATTAAATTGTTATATCTCATTCTCACGGATGTTTTTAAATCCATTTAAATATCGGCCATCCGGTGATCTAGAGAGTTGATTATAGGCTTGCCATGTTAATAAATGTTTAAATAATAATCTAATTATCTGTATAACATTTGGAGCCAAAAGACAGACCTGCAATAGGCAGATTTAGCTCTTACATAATGCATCTTTAATTTTTGATATGTGTCCCGAGTCATTATTTACAGTCTGAATCCTTACTTTGCTTTGATTTTTTTTAAAATTCGGCATGTTTTATCGTCTGCTGCATTGAATGTTGTCTATGTTTACTTATTTTCTTTTACAAATTGTAATGGTTGTATCTCTATCATTCCTTTGTTGTTTTTGTACAGAGTTAGACCCATCCTAGGTAAAAAAACAACTGTGTCTAACTTTGTTTTGTTAAGATACAAGGCTTCGTGTTAAGAGAGAAGACAACCCTATACAGAATTAAAGACAATTGTTATTCAGTTTTTGGTCCATTTCTATAGTCACACTTGTATGACTACGAGTAGTCATTAATGTATAACCGTCTTCACACCCGTGAATTATAATTAAATACATGAGGAAATTAATGTGGTAACATGTTACACACTACATTCATGTTTTACAATATTTAAAGCTACTGATCAGTGATCATCATTTGCATTTTTCAGACAATATATAATTTTCCACCGATTAAAGACACATTATGGGAGATAAGATAAAGAGCTGGCAGTTCTCACTATAATACTTAAAAACTAGATAATGTAAAGCGAATTTACTGAAAATTTCAGTCAAATTGATCCACTATATGTGAACCGAGAATTTAGGGATTGAATTTTCCGCCTAGCCTCGATCATCATTACTAAAGTCGGTACGATAAAAAACATAGTCTTGATTATCCAGTTCATTATTAAATCATGAATGAAAGTTGAGCAGCAAATCGGATCCTAATCCAATAAATATGGCAGGCTAGCAATAACATCGAGAGTTGATTATGGTCTGGATAAGTTAATTAATGTCTAATTAATAATTTAGATAACATTTCAGTCCTAAAGAAAGACCTGAAAAAGGCAGATTTAGATCTTGCATAATGTATGTTTAATGTACTCAAATTGATTTATATACCATTTAATTAAACATACATTATGCAAGAGCAAAATCTGCTTATTACAAGTCTTTCTTTAGGCCTGAAATGTTATCTAAATTATCAATTAGACATTAATTAACTTATCCAGACCATAATAAACTCTCGATGTCAAGGCTAGCCTTCGATGTTGGCTGGATTAGATTCCTATATGCCGCTAACGGCTATTGATAATTAAATCAGAAAAAGTGGATAATCGAGACCATGCTTTTTATATTAATGATTTTAGTAATGATGACCGAGACTATGCAAAAATTTCACCCGCTTCTTTCTCGGCTCATAGTGGATCAATTTGACTGAAATTCCAGCAAATTACCTTTACACTATCTAGTTTTTAACTATTATAGCGAGAACTGCCATCTCTTTATCTTATCTCCCATAATGTATCTTTAAGAAAACAAAACAAAACAAAACTGGCTTGCTGATATAGTTTCCAGTAAGGTGGGACTTTGTTGGTGGGTCATGATACGATATGATATGTATTGCGATACATGGGTCATGATAAAATAGGTTTTGCGTATGCATGAAAACAAAGAATTCGGTGTAAACATACTGAAATTTATAAATAAATATAAACGCAACTTCTTGTTGAATAAGATGTACTTAGTTCTTAATACTGTCAGTAAAATTAAACATTAAATCAATGAATAAACATTTCACTGGATAAGTATTATTGGAAGAAATGTTCATCATCCCATCAATAGTTTCCAAGCGAATTATTGAAAAATAATTGAACCATATTATAATATGTTAACTAGTCTAGAAATGACCTAGTTTGTGACAAGTGGATGTTTAACATTTTTTTTCTCTCTCCCCCCCATAACCAGCTGAGAAAAAAAAAAATACATTATAAAGTGTAAGCTTATTTTTTATCATTCCATTCATCCCACATAATATAAGATTGAATTTAAGCTTAATAAAACAATTGATATTGTGAGTCATGAATGAAAACAATGATTCTAGACAGACGGAAAAGTGTGTTATTTTTTTAAATAATAATAGCAGAAAGACAAAGATTCATACTCAAGTGACTTTCAAGGGACAAATACATTTTTTATTTGCAAACACAAATTTTAAGACTACTTCAGACATATTGATTAACAGCTTCAGAATTGACCACAAAAACCAACCATTTCTTACAACTTCTTGATTAGACATTTGTTTCATCACATTATAAGCATTTTGTGTAGTAAATGACACAAATATGAGTAGCAAATAGCACAGTTACACTAATTTGTGACTTACTTTGTCCATTGATTTTTTAAAACATGTGTGTTCTGCATAGTATAACATGTGTTTGGCTGTCACCGAGTACAAATAGAGAACATACACTCATATAATGAATATTTACTGTGCAAACTCTTTTTTTCAACAATACATTCTCAAATAAATAAAGACAAAATATCTAATAGCTTTAAATCAACAATGAACTAGTCGTTTAACCATTTATTAGTGATAAATGAGTTACTAAATATAGATTTGTTTCATTAGTAATATGACATCATACTCCTTATCTTGTCATAATTTTACAGTAGAAGTTATTCCTTTGATTTTATAAATATGTTGGGGTGTTTTTACATACCGAATCTAACTAAATTGTTTAAGCAGAATTTAGTATCTGGATGAGAATAACACGTCACAATTATATGGAATTCTTTGCTTGATAAACATGAGAGAACCCTCATTAAAACGTCACTAGAAATAAATCTTTAAGGTAACTTGTATTCCATATAATTGTGTCATGTGTTAGAATCTAATTATAACTAGTTGAATTTTTTTATCTTTAATATATGAATCTACCTGAACTTTCAGCCATTTTGTAATAAACGTTAATTGCTAGTATTTACAAGTCATTTTATTGTCGGATGACGTCAATGTGATATTAATAACATTATATAACAAGCCAATGTGACTGCCATCTTTATGTGTTTTTAAATCTAATAAATGGGCTTGTTTTTAATTCGATTGATATTTTTTTTTCTTAATTAAATATTAAATAATCAATCTGAGTACACACACATATAAGTGTGGATTAAATCCTTAGAAATGTGATAATTTCCAAAAATGCAAATCATGCACAGTTACTTAAACATACACTATGCAAGAGCTAAATCTGTCTATTGCAGGTCTTTCTTTAGGCCTGAAATGTTATCTAAATTATTAATAAGACATTAACTTATCCAGACCATAATCAACTCTAGATGACATCGCTAGCCTGCGATCTTAAGTGGATTGTGAGCCGATTTACTACATAACTTTCCTTCTCGATTAAACGATTAAATAGATAATCGAGACTATGCTGTTTATCGTACTGACTTTAGTAATGATGACCAAGGCTAGGCAGAAATTTCATTCGCTTAGTTTTCGGTTCAGAGTGGATCAATTTGAATGAAATTTTCAGCAAATTGCCTTTACGGTATCTAGTTTTTTACTATTATAGTGAGAACTGCCAACTCGTTATCGAATCTCCCATAAGAAATCGGTTATTGGGTCTTTGCATTCTATATATCCCATGCCGAAATAGAACATTTTTTTGTAAACATATTTAAGCACAGTGATGATGAATAAGTAATAATATAGGTGGTTCTTCATTTTTGTGTGCTTGGTTTTCATTTGATACACACCTCTGAACAACCTTACAAAACTTAAGATTTTTTTTACACCAAATTTCTATAATAGTATAATGCCAGAAATCTATTTGCGGTATATTACAATAAGATTTTTTTTATTTATCAATATGACAATATTGATACCATTACATAGACTTAACTTCCTAATCATTGGGAAAAATGGTTGTCTGACAAATAAATATCTTTAGAGGGATTAACAAGAGACCATTCAGACCAGGGCAGATGTAAAAAGTTTCACACTTTTTAAAGGTTGCCATCTGTGTGTGCATAATGTGGTGACTGAGTAACTTCAAAGGCTGTGACACAAAAGTGGTGCTGAGGTGTTATTTTAACATGAGCTCAAATTCATCATTGTTTCAAATCCCCAGAATGGTGATGGACCTATTGTTTAAAATTATATTTTTCTCAAACTATACTAAACGGAATAAGCTCAAATAAAGTTTAAAATTACTAAAAAAAATAGTGTTCAACTCATTTTAGCGAAATAGAGAAAACAAGTAACACCATACTATGGACCAGCAGGGCTTTATTTGATAAAATCTATTATTTTTCAAGCAAAAATCTTGTCATATACACTCTGATTCCACTAAAACACCCAATGACAACGGCCATGACATTTGTTTATAGCAGTCTTGATTATTTAGTTGCTAAAATATTAATGAAAAAAATATAAAGTTGCTTTTCGTGAAAAAAGGTTTTCACAAACCAAAATTAACTTGAAAGAATAATCGCTTTTTATCCACATGTAATTTTATTTATCTTCAAGAATTTCTTGGTCTAAGCAATTTGTGAGACTTTTAACCAAGTATAATACCATGCAATTTCTTTCAATTGAATGAAACACTGGATGCAGAATGTCAAGGGTCATGGTATTGTAACGATTATTATGATGGTCCAAAACACTAAATGTATTTAATTGCATACATTCAAGAGCCGGAATGTCATTCAGTTATTGGGTTTAGTAAATTAATAGCAATCAACTTATCAGGTGCATCAGAATGAAATGATAGCCCTCGCAAAATGTTTGCAAGTGTATTCAAAAGTAATCTCCCAAAGATTGCAGTGAGTGCTTTTATTCACACTCACACTTTTTATAACCAGCGGCTGCCAGGCAGGATACGCCCACATTTTCGAGAGATGGATAGAGAACAAGCTAACAAGAAAGTGATTTTTCCTACAATGAAGGGCCATAATTCAGGAAATTACAATTCGATATGCGCATATATCGAAAGGAACTGAGATCTTTGTGTTATAAACTTACATTTCAAGTTTCAACAAAATCAGATAAAAATTGTGACCTCTATACATGTAGGGTCCACAACCTTGATATATCATATTTTTACGCTATTTGAAACGAACGGCAATATAATAATACGGTTTTTTAAATCGGATAAAAATTATGACCTCTAATGGGTCCACAAGCTAAAAACATGATTTTTCGTACAATCAGGGACCATAATTCAGGAAGTTACGGTCCGATATGGGCAAATATTGAAAGGAACCGAGATCTTTGGGTTATAAACTTATATTTCAAGTTTCAACAAAATCGGATAAAAATTGTGACCTCTATAGGGCCCGCAACCTTGATATACCATATTTTTAAGCTATTTGAGAATGAACGGCAGCCATTTTGTCTGTCAATTTTGGGGCGATTTTCATGAAATTCAAACTCAGTCGTCCTTAGGGTGTAATGGTGATATAATAATACATTTTTTTAAATCGGATAAAAATTATGACCTCTATAGGGTCCACAAGCCAAAAACGCGATTTTCGTACAATCAGGGGCCATAATTCAGGAAATTACGGTCCGATATGCGCGAATATCAGAAGGAACCGAGATCTTTTGGTTATAGACTTACATTTCAAGTTTCAACAAAATCGGATAAAAATTGTGACCTCTATAGGGTCCACAACCTTGATATACCATTTTCTTACGCTATTTGAGAACGAACGATGGCCATTTTGTCTGTCAAATTTGGGCCGATTTTCACGAAATTCGAATTCAGTCGTCCCTAGGGTGTAACGGTGATATAATAATACGTTTTTTTAAATCGGGTAAAAATCATGACTTCTATAGGGTCCACAAGCTAAAAACGTGATTTTTCGTACAATCAGGGGTCATAAGTCAGGAAGTTACGGTCCGATATGCACGAATATCGAAAGGAACCGAGATCTTGGGTTATAAACTTACATTTCAAGTTTCAACAAAATCAGATAAAAATTGTGACCTCTATAGGGTCCACAACCTTGATATACCATATTCTTACGCTATTTGGGAACGAACGGCGGCCATTTTGTCTGTCAATTTTGGGCCGATTTCCACGAAATTCGAACTCAGTTATCCTTAAGGTGTAACGGTGATATAAAAGAACGGTTTTATAAATCGGATAAAAATTATGACTTCTATAGGGTCCACAAGCTAAAAACTAGATTTTTCGTACAATCAGGGGCCATAATTCAGGAAGTTACTGTCCGATATGCGCAAATATCGAAAGGAACTGAGATCTTTGGATTATAAACTTATATTTCAAGTTTCAACAAAATCGGATAAAAATTGTGACCTCTATAGGGTCCACAAGCTAAAAACGTGATTTTTCGTACAAACAGGGGCCATAATCCATGAAGTTTCGATCCGATACATGCCAATATCGAAAGCAGCTGAGATCTTTTGGGGATAAACCTATATTTCAAGTTTCGTCGAAATCGGATAAGAATTGTGACCTGTAGAGAGTCCACAAACAATTGTGGACGGACGGACGGACAAAGGCGACGGCATAATACGTCCACATGAAAATGTGGGCGTATAAAAATGAAGCCCTGACCAGCAACTGACAATATCACCGTAGTCATCTTGGAATTTTGACTTCGTAACAAAAATCAAAGTCTGTCAAAGCGTAATTGTCCAAGGAACCAGTTTCCCAAGTATTATGAGGTTAGACTTTTTTCAAAGAGCCTCGTCCGGTCGCCCCCAAATAACAACAAGAAGATGAGTAGTGCTTAGGGACCACTTCCTGGTAAAAATAAAATCACTCTATCTTAAAAGACCAAGTTATGCCCCTTTATAAATCATACTATACCTTGAATATGTTGAATCTGATCACCAAGTCGTACAGAAAATGTTTCCCCTGGATTAACATGCACATGTACAACATGTTGATTAGTTGAGGCAGAATTATTTGGCTGTCCAGTATCTGTTATATTTGCTCCTATTTGTGCAGAATTCCCGTTTGGCGTATGGTTTGTTGAAGATTGTAAAGATGGCGGAGTCTCGTTACCAACATTACCATTCTGTTGTAACGATGTGCCGTTTGTTAATGTAACATGCACACTATTTGTATTGTCCTGACCCTGACTCTGTCCTTTTCCATTTTTCAAAGGCAAGGCATCTTCAGATGTCTCGAAACCATTTGATTCTGATTGTTGAATTTGTGAGCTACAATTTGAATTTCTGTCTTTAGTGTCTGACATTTTTATTTTCCAATAACCCTAGCACTTTCCTTGCAATTATATTTTTCTGAAATAAATAATAATAATAGAATATAATTCTTACAACAATTTATAAATAGAAATAGCAATTTAGATCTATATATACATCAATTATGAATAAGCTCAATTATATTGACAGGAAAAGGAAACTGTTGCAATTCGAGTCATGTTTAGAGAAACTCTCTTCTAAACAAAATCATTTGATTCAAACCTTAACTTTTTTTTTAAAAAAACAAGTATGTGCCTACTATTGACCTTGAAACAAGCAGGACGTTGTCGAATTCCATCTTGGAATTATGGTGTGATATCTAAAAATTGAAGTCTTGGTACAAAAAAAAACAAATTCTTGACAATATAAGAGTAGCTGACATGCTTAAATGATTTAGCCGAAGGTCAAAATTAAACATTGAAAAGGGTTGATCCAACGTGCTATTCCAATTTTGTGATGGGGCCATCTCTAGACAATTAAATTTTAGTTTCGAAAGATAAAACAGAATTCTACTTGTTTGTTAAATTTAGTTTAAATTCTGGCTTACTGTGTCCACAGTGGAACACAATATCTCTTATATCTCATCACTAGCTTTATTATCTTTATATAGACATAAAATTTTCAATCCAGACAGGTTGTCATGCCACACAATACATATCAACACATAAAATTCAGCCAATGAAATGCACTATTTTACTTCTAACCCAGGTCAAAGAGGTCTAGCGATTTCAATTAATAGAAAGATAGGTTGCCAGGCAACAAAATATACGCTGACAGCTGCTAAATCATACGGGCGGTCGACAAGGGTTGTCGCATATTCAATCTTTTGAAGGTAATGGGGGTAATTTACAAGACAATTTCATACAGATCAGATTATAATTTTCTTCCTTTGAGGGTTCACAAGGTGCTACAAAATGAAACAAGGGCCTTAACTCTCTAAGTAATATACAAAAATTGTTGAAGTTTGGCAGCCTTTTTCGTTTTACTAATTTAAATAATGCATATAAATTTCATAAAGATTGGATGACAACTTTTGTCATTCAAGCATTCACAAGGTTCAACAAAGTGAAACAAGGGCTATAACTCTACATGTAATTAACGGAAATAGCTGAAATTCAATAGGCCTCTTTGTTTCATTAATTTAAATAACGCATAGATAGGATGATAACTTTTGCCATTAGAGCATTCACAAGGTTCAACAAGGGCCATACATGTAACTACAGATGTAATCATCGGAAAGTGCTGAAATTCAATTTCACTAATTTAAATAATGCATATAAATTTCGTACTGATCGGATGATAACTTTCGTCATTTGAATGTTCACAAGGTTTACAAAGTAAAACAAGGGCCATAACTCTAGAAATAATTGACAGTAATTGCTGAAATTCAATAGACATCCGTTTCACAAATTTAAATGATGCATATAAATTTCATCAATCGGGCATTAACAAGGTTGAACAAAGTGAAACAAGGGCCATAACTCTAAAAGTAATTATTGTAAATTCAATACACGTAATTCAAAGGATGCATATTATAAATTTCACACAGATCGGTGCAATAAAGTGAAATTAATGAAAATTATTGAAATCTCAGTAGAAATTAACGGAAATTATTGAAATCTCAGTAATGTAAACAACATATTTAATATCAATTTCAAAACAATCAGATCATAAATAAAATACAGTCTGTAGAATGTTCACAAGAAAATGTGGAGGACGGACCAACAGCAATTTACACAGAAACTACCTATGGCAATAATATATGACAAGACATTTCAATTCTTCCTAGCAATACATCACTCTTCTAGATCATAAAATAAAATGATACATAATTGAACTGAAGAACAATTCATAGTAGTACATGTAACTCCCATTTAAATGATTATATATCTTAATTGGTCAGGATTCTGCAATCTGTTACCACATTATTATAGATATTTGATAGGCAATGATACAAGGACATGTTTTTTAATGGCAAATTTTTCCAATCTGCTACAACTACATGTATAACCAGCGGTTGCCAGGCAAGATACGCCCACATTTTGCAAGAGATGGATAGAGAACAAGCTAAAAAAAAAAGCGATTTTTCGTACAATCAGGGGCCATAATCCGGGAAGTTATGGTCTGCAACTCACAAATATTGCAATGGACTGAGATATTTGGGATATAAAGATATATTTTAAGTTTCATCAAAATCAGATAAAAACTGTGACCTCTAGAGGATCCATAACCTTTGTATTACCTACTTATACACAATTTGCATTTCGATTTTTCCATATCTAAGCGGTTTTTAAAATCGGAAAAAAGATTGTGATCTCAAGAGAATCCACAAGCTAACCAGCGGCTGCCAGGCAGAATACGCCCACATTTTGGAGAGATGGATAGAGAACAAGCTAAAAAGAAAGTGATTTTTCCTACAATCAAGGGCCATAATTCAGGAAATTACGATTCGATATGCGCAAATATCGAAAGGAACCGAGATCCTTGGGTTATAAACATACATGTCAAGTTTCAACAAAATCGGGAAAAAATTGTGACCTCTATAGGGTCCACAATCTTGATATACCATATTTTTACGCTATTTGAGAACGAGGGGCGGCCATTTTGAGTGTCAGTTTTGGGCCGATTTTCACGAAATTCGAACTCAGCCGTCCTTAGAGTGTAATGGTGATACACTAAAACGTTTTTTTAAATCGGATAAAAATCATGACCTCTACAGGGTCCACACGCTAAAAATGCGATTTTTCCTACAATCAAGGCCCACAATTCAGGAAATTACTATTCGATATGCGCAAATATTGAAAGGAACCGAGATCTTTGTGCTATAAACTTACATTTCAAGTTTCATCAAAATAGGATAAAATTGTGACCTCTATAGCAATCTGATTAAAATTTCAGATCTATATTTCGTTTCAGTTTTTTATACTTTCGATGGCCTACACTACATGAAGGTCTGACAAGTTATAGCGATAGGTCACGTCAGGGGTCAAAAGACCGACTTATGACCCTATGACGTCAGACATTTAACCAATCAGCTTTGATGTTCCTAGTGGATTACCCACAGTTCCGTGAAAAACACGCCTAAAGCTCACCGTAACAGACCATTTCATTGGCTTATCCCTGACACCATTCAGAACACGAGTTAAATAACAACTCTTCCAGATCCAAGTGTAGTAAAGACAAGTAAAACGAAATTTTGAACTATAAAAACGAAACGAAATAGGATCTGTGTTTTAACCAGATTGCCTCTATAGGGTCAACAACCTTGATATACCATATTTTTTACGCTATTTGAGAACCAAGGGTGGCCATTTTGTCTGTCAGTTTTAGGCTGATTTTCACGAACTTCGAACTCAGCCGTCCTTAGGGTGTAACGGTCATATAATAATACGTTTTCTTTTAAAGCAGATAAAAATTTTGACCTCTATAGGGTTCACTAGCAAAAAAACGCGATTTACCGAATAATCAGGGGCCAAAATTCCGGAAGTTATGGTCCGATATGTGCGAATATCGAAAGGAACCGAGATCAGTGGGTTATAATCATACATTTCAAGTTTAAATCAAATCGGATAAAAATTGTGATCTCTACAGTGTTCACAAGCTAAAAAGGTGATTTTTCATACAATCAGGGGTGATAATTCAGGAAGTTACGATCCAATATGCGCGAATACCGAAAGGAATCGAGATTTTAGGGTGATAAACCTATATTTCAAGTTTCATTGAAATCGGATAAAAATTGTGACCTGTCTGTAGAGTGTTCACAAATAATTGTGAACGAACGAACGGACTGACAGGGATGACGACAATATACGTCCACATCAAATTCGGATAAAAATTATGACTTCTAGAGTGTCCACAACCTTGGTATTGCATACTTTTACACCATTTGCTTATAAGGAGAGGCCATTTTGTCCAACAGTTTGGGTCAGATTTTTACGAAATTCAAACTCAACCTTCATTGATGTGTACCAGTGATATATTTAAATGTTTTTTTTAAAATTGAATAAAAATTGTGACTTCTAGCGTGTCCACAAGCTAAAAATGTGATTTTTCAAACAATCAGAGGCCATAATCCAGGAAGTTACTTCGGATATGGGCGATTATCGATAGGAACCAAGATCTTTGTGATATAAACATAACTTTAAGTTTCATCAAAATTGGATCAAAATTGTGGCCTCTAGAGCAGTGGTTGTCTAACCTTTTTTTGCCAACGGCACACATTGGAACACATGAAAAATAGCGGCACACCTGGCTAAATATATGAAATATATTTGAATTTGGCAAAATAAAAACATTGCAAGTCGTAGACACACAGAATGACTCAAACTATATATAAATAAAGAAAAACACAGCTATGAACTTGCGAGTAGACACCAGTGAATACTCAATTGGGATCACATGGTTTTTCATATTTTCTTAGGTGTGCCGTTCAAATTTCGCGGCACACTTGGGAAAATCTCGTGGCACACCTGTGTGCTGTGGCACATTGGTTGAGAATCACTGCTCTAGAGGGTCCATTCCATAAGATTGATATAATATATATTTACACTATTTGCGTACGAAGGACCGACGGCCATTTTATCCGGCAGTTTTGGTCAAATTTTCATGAAATTAGAGAACTCAATCACCATAAGAGTGTGACGGGGATATATTCAAATGTTTTCTTAAATCGGATAAAAATTGTGACCTCTAGAGGAACCACAAGCCAAAAATTGTGATTTTCCGTACAATCAAGGGCCATAATTCAGGAAACTGCAATCCGATATGCGCAAATATATCGACAGGAACCAAGATCTTTGGGTTATAAACATGTATATCAAGTTTCATCAAAATCGGATGAAAATTGTGACCTCTAGACTGTCCACAAGCTAAAAAAGTGATTTTTTGTACAATCAGGGGCCATAATCCATGAAGTTTCGATCCAATACTTGTCAATATCGAAAGGGCCCGAGATCTTTTTGACAAACGTATATTTCAAGTTTCGTCAAAACCGAATAAGAATTGTGACCTGTAGAGTGTCAACAAACAAAGTGTCCGGACAGACAGGGGTGACAACAATATACCTCCACATGAATATATGGGCATATAAAAGAATACGACACTGATGAAACGTGAAAGCCTTCTTATAACACTGTGAAAGATGACATCATGACCTCAAGGTGGGTCTGATAATATCACTATTTAACTTACTTCAAACTGTTTAAAAGTATTGATTCTCATAGGTCACAATAGGTAGAAATAAACTTGCATAAATTGGTTTCTTTAAACAGGTGTATCAATATTATTAACTAAATTGTTTCACCGTTTACATAACTACTTTAAGTCTAAAATGATTCATTTATCAACTAAATAATTTCAAAATAGTTTTAGAATCTTACTGGCAGCAAATAATGATAGGTTGTAAGGCAACAAAGCATACACCAACAGCAGCTCTTTCTTCCAAGCAGTCAACAATGGATGTCGCAAGAAAAGCTTTATTCTGTATACTATCATAGGTGCAATTTTCAGAAATTGATGATAGGATTTTTCATGTCACTAGTATAAACCTTGCATATATAAATTCCAAGAAGCTTGGATGATATTTTTTGTCACTACATTTGTACAACGTTCACAAGATTTTACAATAACCGTAAGTAATTAACAGAAATTGTTGAAATTTGATGGGTTTCTATTTTTGTTTCATTTGAATAACGATTATCAATTTCCAGCAGATCAGATGACAGCAGATACCTTTTGTCACAACAACACTCAAAAGATTTTACAAAGTGAAACAAAAACTGTATTAAAAGAATTTTTTGAAATCAATAGGTTTTGTTATTCTACTATGTATAAATAATGAGTACCTGTAGGAAGCCTATTGTGTAAAGTAATCACCCCTCTAGTATAGCAATAGACTGTTTTTTTTACAGTATTGTAAAGTCAATGAAGCATAGTATGATAGTTTTATTAATACACTAAGTATTCCGCCACACATACAACTGTTTCGAAATTAAGACTAAAAATGGAAACGATGGAATATTGCAACTAGTATAAATAATGTACGCCTGTCACTGGGGTTGCAAAGGGTGGGAAACTTTCCGGGAATTTTGGAAAGTTTCCAGGGAAAGTTTCCGGGAATTTACAGTGTTGGGAATTTTCAGGAATTTTCAAATCTATTTTTAGAACTGAAAAATACTAAAATTATAATTATTTACTGGAATTTCCCCTTTCTCTTTTACTTTCATCTATATAAACTATTAAAACTTATTTAACCAAGTTAGTTGTGTTCCAAATGGTAAAACTAAAGAGATAAATTTACGTAAATTCTGCTCTACAAGGTATACAAAAAAATGCCAGTGTTGGGAATTTTCAAATCACATTTTTTAGAACTGGAAAGTACTAAAATTATAATTAATTACTGGAATTTCCTATTTTCTCTTTGATTTAGAGAAGTCCGTACTTAGATTTTTACAAAAAAAGAAAGCAATTTTGCCGCTGCCTATATGCTAGATCCCAATTGTTACCGAAATGCTTTACCTCTTGGTGATATGGAAATTGATGAAGCATATGGATTCATTAGTTCCCTTGCATCACACTACAAACTTAATGAAGGCAAAGTAATGGCTAGTTTGGCTAAATATCAGTCAAAAGATAGATTGTGGAAAGGAGAAAGTATTTGGGCATCATCAAAATATATTTCTGCATCAACTTGGTGGATGGGACTGTGTGCATCAGAAGCTGTTTCGAGTATAGCTTCATTAATTCTTGCAATACAACCTTCATCAGCAGCATCAGAACGCATTTGGTCTCTGTTTGGTACAACTCATACAAAAGTTAGAAACAGATTAACAAATGAATGTGTTGAAAAGTTGGTCTGTATAAGATCTAATTTGAAACTCTTTGAAGCTGACAACGATCCTTCCAGCACAGAAATTTCAGATATTCTTGAGGATTCATCTGAACCTGAAATCTCCCTTTTATCCACCGATGATGATGTAGATAATGATTTTGAAGATAATGATGAAATGGCAGAGTTACCTAACTTTGAGCATTAATTATAGAATGTGTAACCTGTGTATGAACAATTTAACAGAACTATCTCATTATTAGTTATTAGATTTTAGTATAAATGACATATCAGATAATGTTGTATCTTTTAGTTATTAAAATATTACTGTCACTTGCAATTCATTAATAGCGACACAGGTTTCAATTTATGAAACCAAATTGAAAATTCCCAAAATTCCCGGAAAATTCCCAAAATTCCCGGGAATTTTGCAACCCTACCTGTCACACTGCCCGTACCATTATCTAACATCAAAGGATGACGTCACATCTGTATTTTAAATAAGCTTATAATCTACTAGAATCTACCAGGTAAATGATCAACTCCATAGTCATAATTTCTAACTTCCTGGAAGGGTCTTAAAATAGTCATCAAAAATATTACAGGTCATAGGCCTAGTTATTGTACATAATAAACTCATAAACGAGTCATAAGTTGAGTTTTCTAAATTTCATAATTAGCTATGTCTAAAAAATAAATTATTAGCTATGTCTTAAATTTATTATTAGTTGTGTCGGAGTTACATGTAGATTGCTTATGTTTACCACAAGGGTTTTCAAAGATCTAGAATTTTATGTCAAATTTAATGAAATAAATTATCTGAAATTCATATACATATTTAATTCACTTGTTAAATCAGAACATTAACAGAGATAAATATAAGCGTGCTTTGATCCATTCTATGGCACAAATTTCACATGTGTAACGTACGTAACATATTTCTGTAACGTACATAATACCAAATAATGCTGTGTCAATGGGAGAATTGGGCCTGAATCATCTGTTAGCACACCAAAATATATACTATTGTGTATGCACAACAAAATGGTAAAATGGCACCACAGTCACAAAGTTCAAATCACAGACTTTTGGACTTGAAATTTAGTGGTATAAAATTTTGTCTTTTGTTATGTAACGTACGTAACAGCAAAATTTTCGTCTTCAAGAGACAATGACAATGGAAAAATTGTTCTACTTTCTATATTAGATATACAGTTTTAGCTAGAGCCATAAACAGTGACTTTCTGCAACACATTATAATAAAATTATTAAACTTTGATTGTGTTCAATCGGCTCTGAATGTAACATACGTAACGCAAGAATCACCCAAATCAATTTATATACATTCATATTACATTATTATATGTGTTGCGACCCATTTGTGTCAATGTCTAGGTCCCAAATATTTAGTGATTTAGCTCCTTTAAAACGCGACATCGTAATATAAAGCAATATATTAACAGTATGGTGTTACAATGTATATTAGTCCAATGCAATACTGTATATACCACAACAAAACAACCAGCCAAATTTCTTTTCAAAAAGAACATGTACCACGATTTAAAAAATACACTAAATTGACTAGGCCTAAATAAGTTTAACTGTGGAATTTCAAAACTGTTGTTACTGAAAATTGTTCCACAATGATTAATGCTGTGTCAGCAATTCTAAGGTTTTTAAGTTGCAGTAAAACTATCTTGAAAGGAAATTGTTGAAAGATAATAAGAGTAAAATCCAGGGCAGACTGACAGACTTACCCATTTTATTTACCTTTTTTTATTATTAAGTTCATTATTTTGTTTACAGGCAATTGCAAAATAACATATGTTCACTTTCCATGCAATCAATTATGACAACACAGATTTTCTTCCATTTCATAAAATCACATTAATCAAAACTATTCTATTAGTTTATCTACTGATTTTCCTGTGAAATAAAAACAAATCCTGTTGTCTGAAGCATCAAGTCAAACAATTTACAAGATAACTCATTAACTAACTGTCTGAAATAAAATGGTTTAACAATAGCTGTAGTCCTACTGTAGCTGAAAATCTCACAAATACTTCAGACATTTTGACAGCTGTTTATTCTACACCCACAGACTGAATATATTAATTCCATAAGTTATTTATTTTAAATAAATTAAAAATATGAAAATCCCTAAATAAAGGGGGTCAGATCAGAGGGGAGGTAACCTCACACATACAATAACAAAAACATTTCATTGTTGTGTCCCTGTCAAAATTTTGGGACCTGAGGCCGAGACCGAGTTATCAGTGATGCAATAAATAAAAACGTATGTTAACATATACCAAAATAAATAATATCTAGACATACATCACCACTTGACAGCACATAATATATATTTTTTACAGCGCAAACGTAACCGTATTTGGTTGTGTTAGAGAAAAGGGGTGTCTAGATTTATTAGGCCCACTTGCTGTCAGTTTATAATAAGTGCAATCATAATACCAAAACTTGTTGAGAGAATGAAAAACCAAGCCGTTCTAGTTTCAAATCGGTTCACAATACAGTCACACAAATGCAGAATCATAATGTTTTAATCACGAGTAAAAGAATCCAAATGCACGATTGGACAGCTGATGACAAAAACGTCAGAAATAGGGAAAAATCTGGTATATTTTGCTTTACCTTAATTCACTATGCCGCCATGATGAATAATTGGAAGGAAATACAGCGAAGAATTATGGGAATTGCCATACAGTTTTGACAGCAGTAGTGTGAGCCACGTATAACGAATGTCTGGTTTTAATTATGGTATACCATATCCGCCAATAGTGAACATCAAAAACAACCACTTACCGAATTTTTGTCGTATACAGTCGGTGTTTACCCATACAGGTTTATTGCGTTCCTCCCACTCTCCGTTTTGTAGCAGGCAGTCTAGAACACAGACTAAAGCATTCGCCTAAATTATAGTCGAGAATTGTATTTTTACGATGTTCTCAGGGTAGAATTAATAAGCGTTCGGCCTATCCACCACCGATTCACAAAATATAGTTTGGTTTACATTATGTTGTTGACTACTCCATAAAACTGAACGCCCATTTATATTTTGGGTTAATAAGTAGGTTAGTCGGACCAATACAGTTATTGTGGGCCTACTTGTTTGCTTTTCCTGTTGACATTTTAATTAGACTGGAGTGTTCCATTTTTGAAAAAAAAAACAAATGCAAAGATTATAATAGAGTGGGCAAAGCGCTATAGCCTACTATATGGCGCACAAGTAGAACAAATTTAAAAATAAAACGCCTATGTTTTTAGAACTCAGTAGCCTGTATACATATATTTATAGGCCTATATAATGAACTCGTTCGTTATAAACGTTTCTTCCCTTTTTTATGAAGGCTGGGTGCAGGGGGGGGGGGGGTGCAAGGCGGATTTCGAGCAATTTATAGATTCCTTCTATTTAAAAAAGAAGATAGGGTAAACCGCTCAAATCAGTAGGCCTATGGGCTATAGGCCTACATTATCATGAGATCCCTGCACCCCACCTCAGCTGCGACTTCCTCCACAATAATTTGCAAGTGCATGGTTAATATTTTAAGCATCTCTTGCATAATTTAACTTGTCCAAAAACAAACTGGAGGCTTTGGTAGTGGGGACCCTCAACTGCCTTACTTCCGATCTAGGGTTTTCCATTACCCGGGCAATATCCCGTTCTGAAATCTGCCCCACCCCACCCCACCAACTTGTTTAGCTGTCTATGTCCCTAAATAATGAGATAACTAGTAATTCCATATAGGTTGCGTCAGTCTCACCGCCTATGAATGACTGAGAAGATGAGGGAGCAAATTTTTTTAAAATAAAATATTAATTTGTTTTAAAAATTAAGGTCTAAGTAAAAACATCAAATTTTGTATATCCAGTCTTTGAAATCCATCAAATCAATTTGCATTATCACGAGATCCCTCTCCGATAATTTGCAGCGGATACAATTTTAAACTGTTCTTGCATTTAAAAAAAAATGGGAAACCAGCAGGGCTCTGTCCTAGAAATGCTGTCGGACTCGACAGGTTTTCCACTATAATATAATCCCATTACTAAATCTGACCACCTCCTCCACGCTGTCTATGTATCTACATTAGATAACTAGTCTATCCAGGAGCGAAGTCATTCTTGCCGCGTATTGACTAAGCTAAAAGGGGAGAGTTGGGCGACTTTTGACCCACCATTTATATAAGACATGATTTTTTAATCTATATCAAAAAGAGACAAAAATCGATTAAATCAGTACGTTATCATAGTAGGCTATTCGCATTAGTTTATAAGCATTACAAGCGCGGTGGGGACAGTTTTCGGCAAAAGCGGGGCATAACTCAAAAAAGGTTATTCCGATTTTACCGAAAAGAAAGTATCCTGAAAGTTTCAGAAAAATCCGATAAAATCTGTAGCCTCTATTACACCTGACAAGAAGTGTGGACGGGCCGACGGCGACGGAAAGAGTGGTTAACTATACGTCAAAGCGTCCCGTGATCACAATAATTTAGTTTTTAAAGGCTGCTACGCGCGTTCTTTTAGACCATTTGTAGATACCAGAGCTCGCGACAGGGCCCGACAAGCAACTCGGCGAGGGGATGGGTCGGTGGGAGGGGTTCTCTACCTCGGGCTCGAACATTTTTGAAAGTTACATATTCTCTATAGCGTCATTTTGGCGTATATCTGAGTAACTGGGGGTCACTTTGCTAAAACACAGAAACTGAGATTTAACACATGACATACCAAATGTAGTATGAAATAATAATAATCAGATGTGCATGATTTTGACCAAGCAAACAGATAGAAAACAAAAACCGTGATCATCATGCGCCAAAATATCAAAAGAAAATTCTTTTTTTATCACATAAACTATTCGTTTAATTTTTTCAATACCCAAAATCATGTTGAACTGGATTCAAAGGGGGCCCGGATACCCTGACAGTCACGAGAGCCTCAAGCGGAACGAGAACCGACCGGGGCCCAACGGCGCGAATGCCCGGGAAGGTGGCTTATAGTTTTTAATTCACCAATTTTTTCCAAAACAGAATGTGAGTAGCAGTGAATTTGTTTTTCAATAATTTATATACCAACAATTTTTTTCAAAAAAAACCCCCAACATAACACGGCATACCTCCCGACCTTTCTTGGCCCAGGGCCCCAAGACACGCATCCCAGCTGCCCCCCCCCCCCCCCTCACCTTTGATGTTTATTTGACAAAATCTAATACATTATTATGATGTATCCAATAGCCTATCAAGGATCTATGAAACCTTTGACACCCTGACTGCATTAGCCGACTTTTTTGTATACTGAAAGCTAACCGATGGCAGTGTAATCACAGCCGTATGATTTGGGAATTGGAACGTGAAATTGTGCCGATGGCAATACTATATGACAATGGTGATTGCGGATAGTCTTTCATAAAAGTGAGCACTATGACGTGTGATGCCAGATGTCATTCAATACGTCCAGATATACCACCGTCTTACATCGGAACTTGTGTCGTCTGAGCAATAACTGTCACTGCTAGTGTGCACGACTGTATACAAGCACGGATTTAGCAACGGTTGTATTTTCTCTAGGCAAACCGCACAATTATCTACTATGATCCTTCTCGTAAATTTAAAACTTTAAAAAATGATTTACGATAGTATATTAATGCAATCATGTTGTCAAGCACATATTGCAGTATATTGGCAATGAATATGGCCTTCTTGATACCTACCATCAAGTTGCGCGCATAGCATTATTTATATTCAGGTAACTTTTAGTTGTCGTATTATACAAACGGCGTGTTTTATTGAAGTAAATCGGGATTCGTTTTAAAATCAACGTCTGGTACGGTGGCCCAGTGAATAAGACGTTTGTCTTGCTAACCTCGATCCCGGTATTGGCCGAGAAAGTTCAACTGAATCTTCCGGCAAGGTTCCCCCTTGTCAGTGGTGCAGGACGGATTAAAGGGAAATAACTAGTTTTAAACAGTTCTACTAGTATATTAAAATTTAGTCTTTGTCTTCCTCGGTCTGCAAGTGTCTTACGTTTTTGAACATTCGGTGGATTCTAATCTGTTTACTCACAGACACATATGTGATACAACATCTTCCTTCTACCAGTGAATGTTAATGAACTGGTCTGTCTATAATCTACAACTAAAAAGTGCAAAACTGGAGTCTTATCCGAATGAATGTAAGACGACTACTCCGAGATTGTTCACATCTTAACCGCTCTGCCAATTCATTGATAAACGACAGGTAAGTTCTGAATATCCCAATATATCCTGGCTAGAAAAGGAATCTTTTGTTAATCCAACCATATTAATGATACAATTTCTATATGCATTTTAAGTTACTTGCTTGTATCATTTGGGTAATAGAATGTGTGATACTGTAAATTAATACAATTTATACAAGTTGATCATAATAATTGTTTCTTACTCCAGTTCTCAGATATTGCTACCCTTAACCTGTTCGGATGTCGTATATCGGTATCATTTCAATAATTTTGTTTCCATGTTAGATAGCAAAACATTGTCAATATTATACAATAATTCAATATATCAAAAGATGAATAAAATCACAATGCTACTCTTCAGAACAGCAATTTTGAAGCTGGGGTTTTCCACCTTTTACGCGCTTACCATTTTGTTGTATAGCTGTTAAAGCTCAATAAATAGTTCATAGCGACTCAAACTATCAAACATAATTAAAGACTCGACAAACTGGACTCGTAGCTCAAACAAGTTTTGACGTAGGCTACTTTAGAGCAGGAACTGAATATGACGTCACAAATCGACCCGCAATTGTCCAAGCAAAACGCATACCAAGTCTTATGTTGGTCGTACATTATAAGTTACTTGCTCGCACAGGCACAGATATAGAGGGGGCGAGGGGAGGGGGGCGAGGGGGGGGGGGGGCGAGTAAGCGCAAACGTGAAAAAAGATCACTCAGATCCAGTCCCAAATTACATAATATTATCTGATTTTTTTTTCTGTCAACTCTCACAAAACAGGCGGGATTAACATGCAAGCCTCAAGATTATGTCCCATTTCTTATCCTCTTGTTCACGAGAATTTGCTCCTATCAATGGACTCAAAAGCCATGAAGTTTAGGCCCAGTCCTAAAAAATTAAAAGCTTAATTATATATTACACGTTATCTGAAATTTGTTCGCGCCTATAACGGCGCTCGATTCTATCATACGAGAAGGGGTGATTGATAAGTAGCCTAGTAAGTCTAACACAGAAAGAACAAGAAATTCAAATCAAATGCATTTATTTTTCAACATAGCCCCCCTTCAATGTAATACACTTCTGCCATCGGTGTTGCAGAGCCTTTATTCCAGTTCTGTAGAAGTCTTTGTCTTGGGTGTGTAGAAAATCATCCACAGCGGCAATGAAGTCATCGTCAGACGGGAAATTCCTACCGGAAAGACATTTCTTCAGAGCAGGAAACAGATAGAAGTCCGAGGGAGCTAAATCAGGAGAGTAGGGTGGATGCTGAAGAAGTTGCAAACCACAGTCATGGATTTCTGACATGACAACAGCTGATTTGTACACTGGCGCATTGTCCTGGTGGAAAATCACACCTTTGGTCAGCTTTTCTCGTCTTTTGGTCTTAATTTCTTGCCTCAACTGCCTTATAAGTGCTGCATAGTATCTACCGTTAATTGTTTTACCCTTTTGGAGGTAATCCACCATGAGAACACCCTCAGAATCCCAGAATACTGAGGCCATCACATTTCCTGCCGATGAAACAATCTTTGCCTTCTTTGGGGTCGGCGACGTCACGTGTTTCCACTGTTTTGACTGCTCTTTTGTTTCTGGCTGAAAGTGGTGGACCCAAGTTTCATCCATAGTAACAATTTGTTTTAGGAAGCGGTCAGGATCGGTTTCAAATAAGGCTAGATTCTCTTCTGACATGATGTGTCTTGAGCGCTTTTGATCAGGCGTCAAAAGCTTTGGCACCCATCGTGCTGAAACCTTTGTAATATCCAAAGTTTCAGTGATAATAGAATGAACTCTCTCCTGGCTAATAACAACTACCCCAGCTATGAATCGTTCAGTAACTCGCCGGTCATTCATTATCAGATCATGGATTTTTTGTACCATTTCAGGTGTTGACACAGTTTTTGGTCGACCAGGGCGTGGTTCGTCTTCAATGCTGTCTCGGCCACGCTTGAATTCAGCTGACCACCTTTTAATTGTGGCATATGAAGGAGCATCATCTTCTTATGTCTCAACCATATCATCATGTATGGCTTTCGGTGTTAGACCCTTTTTATGCAGATACTTAATCACAGCTCTCGCCTCGATATGTTCCATTTTCTGATAACAACAGACCCTACTTGATTGTTATGACCTGTCACAACCAAACAGTTTAACCGAATGTGATGAAAGTTTGTGACAGAGCCCGAGGAACATAATAGTGCACGTGCAAAACGTGGTATCATTGTGTTGCACGGTTTCCAAATCGAGGCTCACTACTTATCAATCACCCCTCGTAGCATCATTCTTCCTCCGCTCCTCTGTGGTCTTCTACTATCTAATCACCATCATGGTTATAGTGAACCGGCCAGTTAAAGATACATTATGGGAGATTTTAATAGAGGGTTGACTATTCTTGCTATAACAGTTAAGAAAAAGATGATGAAAGAAGAATATATTGAAAATTTTAGTCAAATTACTTTATTCTGAACAAAGTTATCACCATTGTAATTTTTGACTAAAAATAGGAGTCAACTCTCTCTTCACCGTCTCCGAGAATGGCCGATCGTTTGATTGACAGGCGTTAACTCCACCTACATAATCTCGATTATCAAGTAACGTTTTCAATGGTTGTGGTAACGTTAGCCTATTCGGTTTGAGACGGGGTTGCAATTCAATTCGTATCACATTTATTTTTACTACAAATTAAAAATAAGACTTTTAATATATAGATAAGAAGCGAAAGTTTGAAAGGAATGGACCAAATCAATGAGGCATAATTATAGCCGACTTCTTGTTAGCCTGCGTGTACTCTTGTACTGTAACTGGTAGGCCTACGTAACTCCCGAAGTAGACAAATAGGAAACAGTGATCCAATGGGGCTGCAATTCAACTGGGGTGATGTTAGCTGCGATGTTTATCAATTTCCATAATTTTTCTGTAAACGCAAGTGGGTCTACAGAGTTGATTTTGTGCTTGTTGTGTAAATAAAGATCTAATTTATAATTTATATGACATCTGAAGCCTAAATAAAGACTTGCAATAATCAGATTTAGCTCTAGTTCGTTGGGTGACAGACTGTACACACTTTCTCTTAACTCTTACAAAAAAAGCGGAATTAACAGGCAGATCTCAAGATTCTGTACCATGGACTCTTATTTCTGACCTCAAAAGCCAGGATTTGACTCAAATCCCCCCCCCCCCCCTTCCCTAAGTTTGACAAAAATCAATAACAATCGTAATATGACATGAACTTTATGTCAACTTGAATAAAACTGCTTTTCGGTGAGATAACGATCGGCGAAAAGCTATATCGGCAATTATACGATCTATGTTCTACCGGGGCGCTCAGACAGTGTTATAGCCAGTATTTTGTTGACATTCATTGTGGGGTGGAATTGTACATGGCGCCCTAGATTTGGAACCGCCCCATCCCCTATTCACAGCTTCTAGATCCACTACAGTGCTCGTATCATTAGGGTAACAGAACAACAAGAAGAAATGGGTAGCGCTTGGAGACTTGGGGGCAGTTTCACACAAGTTCGTAACTTTGCGAGAAAAACCTACCTTAAGAAAAAGAATAGAATTAATTACACCGGTTTCACAAAGGCCGACATAATTTTTTTCTTAATTTCGTTACGAATGGTTTATACTTGCGGCATCTACTCCCTCATTCATACTTCTGTAAACATTCTGACAATAAAATGTCCGCATTTATAGCCGTTATGGTTGATTTTATTTTTACCTTTCTTCTATATAGGCTAAGTTGATGAAGAAAATGCTATTATCATGCCATTTGTTTAATTATTTTTGTGTACTACTTCATAATGCGTAACATATATATGATATAGCATACTAACCTTACGCCGTCTGTCTACAAATAGCTCCGTTTGAGAACAGACACTAAGCTAGTTGACCGACATTTTAAGTCCTAAATCGACGATTTTTGTCGAAAATACTAAGTATACATGTACTTCTAGAATTTTGAGAAGTTATTATTCTGCTTTCATTTAATGGAATTGAAAAAGTTTATTTAGGCTTTGTGTATGGCAGATTTGAAACGGAGTACATGTAGAACCACATTACAATACAATACTTATTTTTTGATATGGCGGCCATTCAACAGTATTCAACTATTTAGGCTATATATACCATTTATAAATTTGTTTGTAATGCAATCTAGGCATGTACATATGGAAGTGTATCGCTGGCAATATTAAATGCTCTGCGACAATGTATTTTCCATTGATTATATGTAAAAAGTACAATGTACAAAGTCCTAATACCGATAATGATAATGTCAAAATACCTCTAAGGCAAGAATTAAATGTAAAACGTCAAATGTTAAGTGTTAAATGACAAATGTTTTGTAGGGAAAATGCTTTTTTGACGTGTCTACATTTAACATTTCTCTCATTACATTTTACAATTGCGCTCTGCCACATCCCATTTGTCCTTCACGGTTTCTATAGCAACTTTCGCGCAGCATCAACTTTTTATGCAAATGTAGGATATTACGTTGATGCTGTGTGCCGTCTATGAGACTTGCCATGTTTTTATTTCGCAAAATTCATATATTTTTCATATATATTTAGCCAGGCGTGTCGCTATTTTTTCAAGTGTCCCATTAAGGTGTGCTGTTGGCAAAAAAAAAAGGTGCAGGGACATTTTGTCAAAGATACGTAAAGAATTCCGATTTACGACAGGCTGAGACTTATCGTAGACTTCACGGAAAAAAGTACGATTTTCGCAAGTTTACCTTACGATAAAGTTACGCAAATTTTTCAAATTAAATTGCTTTGAGAAAACTATAGACATTATACTATCCCCAGTTACTGTTCCAAATATTAACTCGAAACTTGAGAATAAGAATCCCTATTCTTGAGTAGGGTAGGGTGGGGTACTGTTCCAATATAAATATAACATCTGTAAATAAGTATACATATACTGACATTACAGTGGGTTTATTAATCAATGATATACACTTTGTAAATTATATACAGTGAGGAAGAGGAGGGGGGGGGGGGCTAAGCCACTCTTAGACTCGAATTTAGGGGGTGCGAGGCATATAAATCGAACATGATTTTTGTCCAGTAGCAAATAAAGAAAGAAGAACAAAGGGAAAAACAACTCGGGCAGTATATTAATATATTCCATTTCGGCCGATACAAATATCTATAAAACGCATAAAGAAATATTTCAACTTAACCTGTACGATTCTTACATAGGTCACATATTAATTTGTAATGTATTTTGATTGTATTTACGAATTATTTCCCAGTAAAAAGAGGCCAATGAAATTTGTTTCGGGTGTACGCGCAATGTAATTCAGATTAGTCACCATGACGCCAATCTCATCTCCTGCAATCATTTCAAAAGTACCGGAAACGAAGCTGCTGCTGAAGTAGACCTCACCTTTCTTGACGCGTGTTTGATGCTCGTTCCGAAGAAGTTCCTCTTGACCGGTCTGTTTCGGACACGATTGTCGAAATCGGACGACTTGGTGGGATAATTTAAAATTTGTGTTCATTGGCTGATGGTAATTTGTACCGGGAATAAGCTTGAAATAAATTTGACTATACAAAAAGTAGGTCCCCTTAGTTTTGATAACGAGTTTATGTGGACCTATGTTAATTCCATCATAGTGAGACAGCGACCTCGATTTAAACAGTTTCGCTGAAAAAATAAAATAAAATAAATATTATAAAAAGTTACAAAGAGGCGAAACCGCTTTCATCTATGACAAATTAAGTACTACGAGGTGGGGAAGCCCAATTCCATTGAACTGTGGTAATATGCCGATAAGTTTATGTAGTCGATGATCATATCCCATGCCCGTTTTTCCTTCGAACTCCAAAGGTCAGGATTTTTTTTCAGACTTTGCTGCTGGGACTATTTCAATTAAGCTTATTTATTAAGGACTAGCAGGATACCCGGCTTCGCTCGGGGGTCATAACTCCGAAACCGGAAGTGGTAGACTAACGCCACCTGGACTATGTTACTCCCCGGTCCGAGCTACCCCTATACCCCAAATTTCAGACTCGGGGCAGACCTAGTGTAGCCGCCAACCCCGAACAGACCGCTTCGCTCGGGGGTCATAACTCCGAAACCGGAAGTGGTAGACTAACGCCACCTGGCCTATGTTACTCCCAATCCGAGCTCCCCCTATACCCCAAATTTCAGACTCGGGGCAGACCTAGTGTAGCCGCCAACCCCGAACAGACAGACTTCGCTCGGGGGTCATAACTCCGGAACCGCAAGTGGTAGACTAACGCCACCTGGCCTATGTTACTCCCCGGTCCGAGCTACCCCTATACCCCAAATTTCAGACTCGGGTCAGACCTAGTGTAGCCGCCAACCCCGAACAGACCGGCTTCGCTCGGGGGTCATAACTCCGAAACCAGAAGTGGTAGACTAACGCCACCTGGCCCATGTTACTCCCCGGTCCGAGCTACCCCTATACCCCAAATTTCAGACTCGGGGCAGACCTAGTGTAGCCGCCAACCCCGAACAGACCGGCTTCGCTCGGGGGTCATAACTCCGAAACCAGAAGTGGTAGACTAACGCCACCTGGCCCATGTTACTCCCCGGTCCGAGCTACCCCTATACCCCAAATTTCAGACTCGGGGCAGATGTAGCCGTCAACCCCGAACAGACAGACTTCGCTCGGGGGTCATAACTCCGAAACCGGAAGTGGTAGACTAACGCCTACTGGCCTATACTACTCCTCGGTCCGAGCTACCCCTATACCCCAAATTTCAGACTCGGGGCAGACCTAGTGTAGCCGCCAACCCCGAACAGACCGGCTTCGCTCGGGAGTCATAACTCCGAAACCGGAAGTGGTAGACTAACGCCACCTGGCCTATGTTACTCCCCGGTCCGAGCTAACCCTATACCCCAAATTTCAGACTCGGGGCAGACCTAGTGTAGCCGCCAACCCCGAACAGACAGACAGACAGACAGACAAACGACAGTCACAAATATATATATAGATGGACGCTATCGAATGTACACTCATACATCATTTAAATGCAGAGTTGTTTCCCGTGTCATCAAAACCATGTAATCGTTCTCAGAGTCAGGGTTTTTGTATTAAAATGAAATGGAGTTTAACGCCCGACTGTTCTGCTCCGGACGGCGGCACTATGGCCTATACTCTTATATCGAATCCAAATGTCAAGCGTTCTTTTACGTGCACGGTCATGTGTACAAGGGACCTCGGGTTTTCGTCCAATTCGAACGACTATACGCTGTTCCTTGCCAGGCACTCCGTCCTGCACCACTAACAGGGGGAAACCATGCCGTAAAATCCCGATGACCTTTCTCAGTCAACACAGAGATCGAACGTGGAACCTCTAGGTTAGCGAACCACCGTGGCTCCCTTTTTATTTTGAACTGTTCTACTTATTATTTTGGGGGCTATTAAAGTCTGGGATTTGTGACTGGAAGATTCAGAATTTGAATCAGGGTTCAACCCCATTTTTTTACTAAGAATCGGAGAGCGGGAAGACAGACCCGATTAGTAGGCAATACCTGTATTGGCTATTGATACATCACGAGCATCTATTAATACATGCGCACTGACCGCATTTCCCTCCAATAAATTATTCGTGAGATTGTCATAATCTGTAAAATATAAATATGTAAGGTTTTATAGCGCAGTTATTTCCAATAAAAATATGTCAAATTTGGTATATATTGAAACTAGAGACACTAAATCTACTAGATAACTAATGGTTTCGATGTACATGAAAAACACGCATGACGCGTCCACAAGACAAAAATGTATGAGTTTAGCTACTTACTAACGACAGTGAGAACATTGAAAGACTTAAACATCCAGTAGGCTCTGCCATTAAACAACGGGAAAGAAATTGGCAGAGGACACCAAGAATTTACTAAGGCATCGATATTCATGGAAAATGGAGTGCGACTGACACTAAATACATTAGTTCAATATATCAATTAAAACCTTTAATATTTATTTCTAGATTTTACATCTGGCATCACAAGATATTTACAAAGTTAGTTCGTATATTGGTCGAAATTTTAACTTATGTATGGTGTTTTTTGATGCGAAAGAAGGCAAAAAATATTAATAGAAAACTAATTTTCTTTTTACTTACATTTATCCACATAAGTTTTTGTCTTGTTATCAATAACCTAGAAAATGAAATTTTAATATAAAACGCCTCAAGCTTTTTTTTAAGTTTCAGTTAAAGTTGGGAGTTCAGTGAAAATTGGAACACATTTAATCTCATCCCACCTCGATCGTCTATATGCTTTTGCGGCCTACATAGCAACTCTTATTTAGAATTCTTCCAACCACTTATGGTTCTTTTATATCCATGCCAAAGTATACAAGGAACCTTTGTGTTGTTTCTTCCCCCTTGAACGAGGGGGGGGGTGGGGTGGATGGCCGAATGGTTAGCACGTGCGCGCTGTATCATAGGCTCTGTCATTGAGTCAACTGGCGTGGTTTCGATTCCCCGGTTGTACGTGACAAGGAGTAGGGTCGTCTGTCCATCCTCATGGGTTTTCTCCGGGTCCTCCGGTTTCCATCGATTGCTAAAGACCCCTACGCGCAAGCGAATTATTGAAATAAAATTAAACCATGTTTTAGTCCCGAAATGACCTGGTTTGTGTCGAGTGAACGTTAAAATGCCCCATTTCTCTCTCTCTCCCACTTGAACGATCAGACGCTGTCATTTGCCAGCCAGGCCCTCCGTCACACATCACTGACAAGAGGAAACAGCGCTGGAAGATCTCTATGATTAAACCCGGATCCCTTAGTTACTGACCCACCGTGGCTCCTTGCATAAACTACTATTAGGTCTTCGTGTGAAATAGCTGAAATGTGGTCACAAATTCTTTTAACTTAATTAGTTTGCTGTAAAATACAGTACCTACCCAATTTAGTATTATCTGCATTTGTTGTGGAGTGCTAGCACAATACATAAATTGATCATCATTCACCTCTTTACTTAACTTTTCAATTTCACTTTCTTGGTCTGGAAATGGGGAGAGTTTCAGGTCAGTGGTTGTAAAACAAATTTTTCCATCATCTTGATTTTCGGATAGACTGATATCAAGCTTTATACAAAGTACTGCAGACAGTATAGATGCAGAAATACTCAGAAGTATGGTGACTCCCAATAGTACACAGCATGTGTTATGACATCTGCAACACTCTCTTCTCTCGACAGTCAAGCGTCTCTCTCGATCTGAACCTAAAGTTATCGAATTCTGATCACGGTAGTGCGACATAACTGAAAACGAAACGAAAATGAAATGAATGATATTTTAACATCCTGTATTATGTTGTCGCCCTTGTCTGTCCCACTCGGCAAACCTCGGCAGATTCCGGTACCCTACATCTAACCTCGGCTGTATGATAGTAATTGATATGTACCTACGCCCATACATTTGCGATGCGGTTACCGGTTTACTTTAACAGGAAAACGTGCCGCTTTTACAAAAAAGTTAAAAAATGTCGTCTTTTGTCGAAGGTATATAACTAAACGAGCAGAGATATTGTCTCAAGGCTGCTGGTTTGATATAATTCCCTGGTAATTCCCCAAACCCAATGCCAAACTTGACGTTTGTTGATATAATACACTCTCCACAGAAGTCTCCATGGGCGCAGCCATTTTTCATCCGGGACCTTTAAAATAGTTCCAATATGGCGGATTTCGTCATACAGCCGAGATTAGATGTGTAGAATCTGTCGAGGTTTGCCGAGTGTGTCTGTCCGTGTATCCGTGCGTCCGTCCATGTCCGTTCACATTTTGTTTGTAGACCTTCTAGCCTACAGGTCATAATTTGTTTTTCCAATTTTGACGAATTTGAAATATAGGTTTATATCCCAAAGATCTCTGTTCCTTTCGATATTGGCATATTTTTGGCGGATTCTTGTTCCGATTTGGTATTAGGTTCATAAAAGGACGAACCCTATCGATTGTCAGCGTTCTTCGATATGCCATTCCAGGGTTACCCTCACCCCCTACTGAAACCCGTATCAACGCAATAGAGGCCATAGTTTGAACGGATTCTTCCCAAATTCGAGAGGATGCACCCTATCGATATTAAGCGTTCCGCGACTGTCTATCTGGAGTCAGGCAGTGGGCAAAAATGTCAAGGTATCACTAACTGACGGCTTATTGTCTGCTAGTTCAGCTCTGGTCGTAGGTCTCATAACACTCGCCCTAAGTGAAATGAAATGAAATGGGGTTTAACGTCGTACTGTTCTGCTCTGAATTGGGCTAATGAAGACGGGCATACGCCATACAGTGTGCTAAGAGGGAAATTTTGCCCGGACAGCGACATTACGGCCTACTCTTATATCGAATTCAAACTGTCAAGGGATCTTTTACGTGCACGCCAATGTGTACACGGGACCTCGGTTTTTCGTCTCAACCGAATAACTAGACAGCTGCCCTTGTCAGGCCCTCCGTCCTGCATCACTGACAAGGGGGAACCACGCCGGAAAATCTGGGTGAACTTTCTTGGCTAATGCAGGGATCGAACATCCGACCTCCAGGCTAGCGAGCCAGCGTCTCACCCACTTATCCACAAGTAATAAGTAATTCCTGATTCACAAACGACGAAATAATAATAATTAAACGTGTAGAATTGACTAAGCAGGCGTAAACGACAATGGTTCAATTTGGACTGTTCGGGTATTTCACCGTACGTAACTAACGTACGGAAATTCAATGGTAGCTGGCTTTTTTTCGCTTCTCTGCAGGTAGGGTGAGTCTGTCGTTCAGATTGCTATTTCACATGCCCACCTGCAGATTTCGTCATTGGTCAGGAGATGTAAACAGGGCTAACCGGAGACGAGCACGTGCTGGGATCTCCACCTTACCTAAGCAACCAATTCTCGAACACATATCAATTGTCAAAAGAGTTGAAGCGATAGGAATGGTGTACGAAAAACATTTTAAAGGACAGTCAGCAAATTTAAGTATCGGGGCATTTGCACCAATAGCCCCGCCATTCCGGTGCCCCTGAACCAGTCACTTTTGACTCGTAGTCCGCTTACGGCGCTTATAGTTCTGCAGGACGGTGTCTATGATTCTCTCTAAAATGGCGAATGACGAACGCCAAAAAATAGGAATAATACGACTTGATCATCGAGATTACTTTATTTCCACGTATTTTTTATTCTGTGCTAAACTATAGAATTGTCGGAGAATTTACAACGAAATGAAATACTCTTTGCATTTATTAAAGATGTGTCTTCTCACTCGGCAAACCTCAGCAGATTCAAGTACCCTACATCTAGCCTCGGCTGTATGACGAAGTACGCCATTGGAACTACTTTCAAGTTCCCGTATTACCAACGGCGTTTCCCATGACGACGCCTTTGGAAGATATTTTATCATACAAATATTTCAAAGTCTAAAGCTGTTTTTCTTTCAAGTATATCCGATTTTCTTCAAACAAGGACAACTTTGCACTGAAAATTCTACACACGCTTCGAACGACGTAATTTTGATAACTCCTTTTTAAAAGCGGCAAGTTTTCCTAATAAGTAAACCGGTGCCGCATCGCAATTGTATAGTCGTAGGTACATATCACTTACGGGTTTTCTCCGGGTCTTCCGGTTTCCTCCCACTGCTAAAGACCCCTACGCGCAAGCGAATTATTGAAAAAAAATTGAACCGTGTGTTACTCCAGAAATGACCTAGTTATGTGTCGAGTGGACGTTAACACCCTCTCTCTCTCTCTCTCTCTCTCTCTCTCTCTCACACACACACACACACCCACACACACCCACACACACCAAATGTCAAGGTATGATATGCCATTTCTCAGATATACGTAAAATCGACTCTAGCATGTGCCACAAAACCAAAAATTTCTTGGCACCGTTCACCGCCCCCGTCCCAAAGTGTCTTAAGTTTGGTTTGCCTACCCTTCTTTGGAGACACCCGGGACACCCGCACGACTCTGATGATAAACCTTTCTCCGCATAATTTTAATGTTAGTTCAGTATTTATTAAACTCTTCCGTATCGAAACTATACAAAACTGCACATTAGAGCTGTGTGACATGTAGTTCTACCTATACTAGCCTATATAATTAAATTTAGCGACTAAAATTAGAATTTGTCTGCGATGTCACGCTAGGTGTAAGTGGACGTTAAACCCCAGGAACGAACGAACGAACTAGTATCAGTTTTACTCACCGATTAATTCTCCCCTGGTTTCACCTGTTCGACAAATTTATGATTAGTCGACAGTAGTGACATATTCACAGTTATTAAATGACCCCCCAAATTATGGAAGCATAACGTTGTCAGTATTATTTCAATGTTCACGGTGCAAACTACATATGTCAGCAGTTCAAAATACGTATTTTAGTTTTACAATTTGCATTGCACATTACACTTCTCCATTCTGCATTTTGCATAATAGACAGATGCTTAATAGACCTTGTAGATCGATCGCGTAAATTATTAATTTCCGTCCTAGTCCGAACTATCCGGACTGAAAATGAGCTTCGTCGTAGATCCCATATAAGGTATATGTTCTAATATGCTAAGTTCTTTTATGCATTTGTCAATTTAAATCAACATTGATGTTCTGATCTTACCGGGAAAAGATGGGCTTCTGATATCCAATATTTAAGACAAAATAAACATTTTAAAATTGGTACACGAGATTCGAAGAACGAGGCTTGATATATTCCACAAGTCATGTCAAACGGTGACGGAATGTTCTTATCTGGAGAGCATGCGCAATAAATACTATCGGTGTAGACTGGAATAACCAGACGCTAGAGATTGCCATTCAATTGAGACCTCTGGCGTATTTAGAGGAACATAACTGATTTGAAATTAGAGTAAAAACGGAAACAATTGAATGTAAATCCGTTTATATTCATTCATATTACATTATTTGTGTCAATTTCTAATTCTCAAATATTAGCGATTTAGCTCCTTTAACTATAGAGATCATTCAACAAACATAGCTTCATAATCACCTCATTTGTCTATATATATCTATGCAGCGTAATTTCGGTCATTATTTTTAACTCCCAACCTTGTAGTGCGTATCTTAAAATGCTTACTTCTATGCTTACATATGTAAAAAATGCTAGTTTTTATGACTTATTTCTTAAATATTGCAGTTAGAATTTGTATTTTGTTCTATTTCCATTATTACTATTAATTTATTGTAGTCAGTTTCGTTTAGTTAACATTTTGACATTTACGTGGTAAAGGCGTCATAATTTTAACGCAGTTTACAATTATATGGTGGCTGATTGGAAACATATTAAAATTTTGCCTGTTACATAACTCGACTAACATGGCAACATTTTTCTGTCAAAAATAATAAAATATTTTACGTATAAAAGCAAATTATTCTAGATATTCTTTAAATATATAGATAGGCTATTGTGTCGTCCAATTGCCCTAATACTGCCATATAGATTGATTTGGCCTATTATTTGTTTCTGAAAGAATAATAAAACATATATACTAAGCGCCATGGAAAACGCATCACTTAGTTTTTCGTATAACAAAATGATCCTGTAAACATATGTTATTTATTTTACTTCTTATTGTGAACAATATTCAAATGGGAACACATCAATAACAACACATTTGTACACTTATGGATGTTTAATCTGTAATCAACGGTACAAAGTCAGAGGGGTCAAAACCAAAAGTACGACACAGATGTCAGTAGCGCGTGTGTCCTCCACGGGCTCTTGCGCACGCTGTGCAGCGACGTCGCATGGAATTTACCAATGTTTGAAAGAAGGCCTGGGGCAAATTGATGCATTCTTGGACAAGAGCAGCTTCTAAAGCAGCAATGGTGTGCATCTGTGGTCTCCGATACAGACGGCGTCCAATCTCATCCTAGACATGTTCTATCGGTGCCATGTTAGCAGCCAGGTAGTCCATACTAAAACGGGCGGTATGCGGACGTGCATTATCCTGTTGGAAGTGCTGAAGTTGTGGGTGCGCTCGAAACATCGGAATAACAATTGGTTGCAAGACATCATCACGGTAGGCTACAGCATTAACGCAACCCCTGCAAATGTGTAGGGCGGTCCGGTGATGAAATGTGAAGCTTCTCCACACCATTACACTTCCCCCACCCCATCGATTCTGCAAGACGTTCCCCAAGACGTCTCCACACACGTTGACGGCCATCAGCGTGATAAAGATGAAAGCGACTCTCATCACTGAAGAGCACACTTCGCCAGTCTACTCTTCTCCGTGTCTGGTGTCCTTGAGCCCATACCAAACGCCGCTGACGGTGATGATCCCTGAGGATAGCTCCAACATAAGGTCGTCGTGCACGGAGTCCTACTTCTCTTAGACGACATCTTACGGTGTTGGCACTTACTGGTCCTTGTCTTCCGACGACTGCTGCACCTGTTCGAGTCGTTAGGCGGAATCTGTCACGCAGATGAGTGACCCGGATGTAGCGGTCTTGAGCCTGGTTTGTAACGCGTTGTGGACCAGGACGTTGACGGTCACGTGTTGATCCAGTAACTCGAACACGTTCCACCAACCTTACAATAGTGGACTGATGACAATTGAAGTGTCTGGCAATAGCACGTGTAGACATGCCAGCCTTGGACATTCCCATGGCTTCATTCCGTTGATTTTCAGTAAGTCTCGGCATCTCTAGCTCGATTCCTTCACACGTCCAACAACAAATTACGACAGACTGACGTTTCACAGTTCATGTACTGCACATTAAGTTGAAAACATGCTTTTAAAGGGCTCACACACAATGCTGCACGTGAATATTGGGGTTTTCATGTGCATCTCGTGCAATTTTTTTTTTGTGCACACGGGCCGATATTTTTTGCGTTTGGGAGCATTGTGTGAAACAATAGTTCATAGTATTGCATAATATTATACATACAAAACCACCTAGTAATAAAATATTTGGGAAAACAAGTGATGCGTTTTCCATGGCGCTCAATATAGTAAGAACTTATTACGTCATGCATGCATGGAAGGGAAATAAATTAAATGAAATGAAATGGGGTTTAACGTCCTACTCTCTGCTCCGACTGGGATAATGAAGACGGGCATACGCCATACAGTGTGCTATGAGGGAAATTTTGCCTACTCTTATATCGAATTCCAACCGCCAATCGATCTTTTTCCTCGGTTTTTCGTCCCATCCTAACGACTAGACAGCTGTCCTTGTCATACCCTACATACTGCACACAGACAAGAGGAAACCACGTCAGAGCATGAAAGTTAATAAATTATAAGTATAAAAAGCCAATAGGTAATGATTAGTTTAACGTATCTTTCCCCTCAAAATTATGAAATATTTTAGGCACACAAGTAAAGTATTTTTTGATATCATTGAAGTATACTAGCTTTATACCGGGTCAAGCTTCCAAATCGTCGTGAGTAAGCCACTGGATCGGTAACCAGGTCTTGGGTTCGCTCCCGGGGTTGGAAAGAAAGTTCCTCGGGTTTTCTAGTGTTGTTTCCCCTTGCCAGTGGTGCAGGACGGAGTACCTGACAAGGAACACTGTCTAGTCGTTCTCATGGGACGACAAACTAATGGCGTTCACGTAAATCCGTGGCAGTTGGAATTTGAAATAAAAGTAGGCCGTATAGCGCCACCGTCCGTGCAAAATTCCCCCAAATTGCACACTTCATGACGTAATGCCCGTCTACATTAGCCCTATTGGTGCAGAATGGTAGGACGTTAAGCTTTATTTCATTTCCTTTCATTTCATTTCCATTTCACCGGTTTTGTGTTAGGAGGTAGGAGGACCCTTTGGGGATTGGGCGAACGATTCGCAGCTCTTTTTGCACGCCACATTTTGCTACTTGCTGCGATTGCTCCGCAGCATCACTCGACCTGCTTAGAAGACTTGAAGTTGAAGGGACACTTCAGTTTCTGGTTATTTCTCGTTGTTCCTCGAAAATCTTCAAAAATAACCTTTGGGAAAACGAAACTTTACTCACTTTCACTTTCGGTTTGAAGCACGGAGACCAATCGGTTAGATCTTTTTACATGCCCACCTGCAGATTACGTCATTGGTCACGTGATATAAACAGGGCTAACGGGGGGACGAGCACGAGATGGGATCCCCCACTTACCTAAGCAACCAATGCTCGAACACATATAAATTGTTAAAAGAGTTGACGTGATAAGAATGGTGTACGTAAAGCATTTGAAAAGACAGTCAGCAAAAAAAGTATGGGGGCATTTGTACCAATAGCCCCGCCGTTCCGGCGCCCCTGAATACCAGTCACCGCCCCCATCCCAAAGTGCCTTATGTTTAGTTTTCCTACACTCCATTAGAGACACCAGAACGACTCTGGTGATACATTTTTCTCCGCATAATTTTAATGTTAGTTCAGTATTTCTTAAATTCTTCCGTATCGAAACTATATGAAACTGCACATTAGAGCTGTGTTACACGTAGTTCTACCTGTACTAGCCTATATAATTAAATTTAGCGACAAATTAGAATTTGTCTGCTATGTCACCCTAGGTGGAAGTGGACTTTAAACCCCAGGAACGAACGAACGATATAATATCAATTTTACTCACCTATTAATTCTCCCCAAGACGACCGTAGTGACGTATTCACAGTTATTAAATGACCCCAAAAATGGGCACAATTTTACTATGTGCATACAATAAAGCTTTTACAAGTTATGACGCATCCGCTTCCCGATATAGAGTGTAAAAAAATGTGATAAATTCCCCTAAATTTATTGTCCAACTATCACCGACAAAAGAACCGACAAGCGCGTTTTTTGTCAATATCGCCCAAAGTATTGCAAAAAGGGACCGATAAGTGGTGACATAAGTTATTTGCTTGTATTATTATCATTTTAATAGAATTTGTGAAATGTATGATACTGTAAAGATAAACAGAAAAAAAGGGGGAATAAATAAGTATTTATAAATGATCCGCTTCACCCTTGACCCCCCCCCCATCCCAAAAAAGGGTCTAATTTATTGTAGTCAGTTTAGTTTCGTTTAACATTTTGACATTTCACAGATGTTAGGTGATAAAGGCGGCATAATTTTAACGCTCATTTTGGTAACAGATGGCGCTATTTACAATTGTGGCGTCTGATTGGGAATATAAAATCTTGCCTTTTATATAACCCGACTGACATGGCGACATTTTTCTGTCAAATATTATAAAATATTTTACGTATAAAAGCAAATTAATCTAGATAATTTTTAAATAAATAAATAAGTTATTTTGTCGTGCATTTGCCCTAATATTGCCATATCGATTGATTTGGCCTATATTTTTTCGAAAAGAATAATAAAATATATAGTAAGAACTTATTACGCCATGCGTGGGAGTGAGATAAATGAAATGAAATGAAATGGGGTTTAACGTCCTACTGCTCCGACTGGGATAATGAAGACGGGCATACGACATACAGTGTGCCATGAGGGAAATTTTGCCCGGGCAACGGCACTATGGCCTACTCTTATATCGAATTCCAACTGCGAAGGGATCTTTTACATGCACGCCAATGTATACATTGGCGTGAAATCTTTTATGCAATATTTTAAGCACACAAGCAAATTATTTTTGATATCATTGAAGTATACTGGCTTTATATCGGGTCAAGCTTCCAAATCATCGTGAGTCGCGGTGGCTCGGTGAGTAAGCTACTGGCCCGGCAACCAGGAGGTTTTGAGTTCGCTCCCGGAGTTGGAAAGAAAGTTCCTCGGGTTTTTTGGTGTTAGTTCCCCCTTGTCAGTGGTGCAGGGCGGAGTACCTGATAAGGAACACTGTCTAGTCGTTCTCGTGGGACGATAAACTAATGTCATGCACGTAAATGAACCCTTGGCAGTTGGAATTTGAAATAGCGTAGACCGTAGCACCATCGTCCGTGCAAAATCCCCTCAGATTGCACACTAATTCTTGGCGTATGCCTGTCTTCATTAGCCCAGTCGGTGCAGAACTGCAGGACGTTAAGCTCTATTTCATTTCATTTCCAAATCACCGGTTTTGTGTGAGGAGGTAAGGGGACGCTTTGGGGATTGGGCGAACGATTCGCCGCTCTTATTGTTCTCGAGGAGCAGGGGGGAGGGGGCAAAGGGTTGTAGGGTCCGCGCCATCTTTTGCTACTTGCTGCGATTGCGCAGTCCACATCAACACTCGACCGACTTAGAAGACTTGAAGTTGAAGGGACACTTTGGGGATTGGGCGAAAAGTTCGCAGCTCTTATTGTTCTCTTTGGTATCATAACTAACTGGATAAAGCCCAAACGAATTTAAAATTAGTATAGTCCTTCATTGTGAACACGCTTTAACAGTTCCATACTATGCTCCCATGGAGGGGTTCCAGGGTAATTGTCACCACCCACCCCCTCTTATATTTTTTAATGTTTCTATGCATGCCTATAAATTTGGAATCAATAAATTTATATTAATAATATTTGACAGGACTGCAAAGGTACATATACACTGATTTGTCAACATAGGGTAGTATAGACAAATGTGTTTTCAAGAGTTTTCAAACACCCATATCTTGATGTGGACGTATTATGCCGTCGCCCCTGTCCGCCCGTGTGTCTACAGGCCTATCGATTGTCGATGTCATTCCAGAGTTATCCCCCCGCCCCCGCCCCGAAACTCTTCTCGGAGTTCATAGGTTTAACGGATTCTTCTCAAATTTGGCGCGAAGCATTGTGGTCATGAGAGGTCGCACAATATCGGTCCACAACTGTCCATCTAAAGTCATAATAGGGGTGGAAGTAGAAAGAACTGGGACCATGAGGGGACAAAGCCTTTCGATATCCATCGTTCTTCGATATTCGATGTCAATGAAACTTGAAATATAGGTTTATCACCCTAAGATCTTGGTTCCTTTCGATATTGGCATGTATGGGACTGAAACTTCATGGATTATGGCCCCTGATTGTACGAAAAATCACGTTTTTACCTTGTGAACACTGTAGCGGTCATAATTTTTATCCGATTTGGTTTAAACTTGACATGTATGTTTATAACCCACGGATCTCGTTTCCTTTCGATATTCACGCATATCAGACCACAACTTCCTGTTATTTTTTTTAGCTTGTGGACCCCGTAGAGGTCACAATTATTATCCGATTTAAAAAACCGTTACAATGCTGAAAATATATTTTTATATATATAAAATAAAAATAGAGGCTATTAAAGGGGCATTGGGTAAGATTAGATAAAGAGCAGCCAGTTTGCGAAATAATAATTAATGAAAAGATAATATGATGAAAATTTCAGTCAAAGTTCTTCACTCTGAACCGAGATATTAGCGATTAAAAAAAAAAGTATCTATTATCAATGTTTACGGTTATTTTATCCATCACAGAACGTATTCAGGTCCACTAAATAGCACAGGCTAACGATGGCATCGACAGTTGATTATGGTCTTAATAAGTTAATTAATGTTTTAATTAATAATTTAAATACTCTTGCATAATACATGTTAAAATGAATAAATTAAGTATAATATATATTTTAGGTAAATTTCTTTTTAATAAAATTTACATATAATTTATGTAGCTGTTTGTCTGTCTTCCTGCATGGCTAACCTGCCACTGGTGATAACAAAAGTTACTTGAATTTATTATTATTATAATAGAATTTGTGAAATGTGTGATACTGTAAATTTAAATTTCAATAGAATTTAACATAATAAACGTAGTAACATTTCAATAACCCTGTCAATATACAATAATTAGATATTAAAATATGAATAAGATTATGTATACGACTCTCCAGACTTCAGAACGTTAGTTTTGACGCTGGTGGTTTCCATTTTGTTCAGGTTGATACAGACTTCATAGCAACTCAAAACTAATTTTGACGCTGGGGGTTTTCATACCATTTACGAACTTACCCTCTCCAACCGCCACGCACCAAACCCAAAAAATTAATACAAACATAGTTTGCCAGGCAAGGTGACATAAGCCCGCCAACATTTTCGTCTTGTATGTTCTTTTCATTTCTTGCTACATGTCATCAATTATGAGATACAATTCAAATTTAGGTAGACAGATGATTGTGTATAAATCTGAAATGCTCATAGTCCCGTATTATCAAACTGAAACAACTTTTCAGGCAGCAAATGAAAAAAAAGGAAAACCAACTCGGTTGCAGTATATTAAGAAATTCGGGAAATATGCTTTTATCTTTTAAAATAGAATTGTTAAAGTATATCTTTGTATATATTTTATTACTATTTAGTTTTAGTCAAAACAGCAATTGACCAATGTCACAATTGATATCTCACTAATCTGTCAGGTTTTTTTTAACTGTTTGGGGTTATACTTAATGTAACGATATATATTACGTAATAATAGTTAACACGAGTTCTTGCTTTGTCCATATCATATTCTGTATTTAAATATCTGTTTCTTATGTACAATTTAACATATTGTCAAATATTATTATATAATTATTTTAATACTAAGCTTTTATCATTCGAATAGAATTACAGGAGCAATTTGGGAATATGCTCTTATCTTCTGGAATAGAATTACAGGAATAATTGTAGTGTATTTTAATTGTATTTACGCATCGTTTCCGAGTAAAAAGAGACCAATGAAATTTGTTTCGGGTTTACGCGAAATGTAATCCAGATTAGTCACCATGACGCCAATCTGATCCCCGGCAACCATTTCAAAAGTACCGGAAACGAAGCTGCTTCGGAAGTCGACCTCACCTTTCTTGACGCGTGTTTGATGCTCGTTCCGAAGAAGTTCCTCTTGACCGTTCTGTGTCGGAGACGATTGTCGAAATCGGACGACTTGATGGAATAATTCCAAACTTGTGTTGATTGGCTGATGGTAATTAACACCGGGAATAAGTTTGAAATAAATTTGACTATACAAAAAGTAGGTCCCCTTAGTTTTGATAACGAGTTTATGTGGACCTATGTTAATCCCATCATAGTGAGATAACGACCTCGATTTCAACAGTTTCACTGAAAGAAGAAAAAAGAATAAATAGATAAAAAAATTACAAAGAGGCGAAACCGCTTTCATCTAAGTCAAAATAAGTATTGGACGACAATCTTGGGATAAAAGATGGGGCAAGCTCAAAACAATTTCTGGGATATTTATTGTGAACTGTGTCATTCTTTAATTGTTTTCGGGGTTATAAAAGTCTGGGATTTCTAACTGGAGGGCTCTGAATTTGAAATGGGTTTATCCTCGTTTTGCAGTTGAAGTTACTCGATGTTGCCAACTCGACTTCGCATTATTGTTTAAGTTGTGTTTGAAGTTTATAGAGAGGAAGGACAGATCCGATTAGTTGACAATACCTGCATTTTTGTTGACTCCTAATACATCACTACCATGAATTAACACATGAGCACAGACAGCATTTCCCTCCAACAAATTATTCGTCACATTGTCATAGTCTGTAAAATATCAATATTATTTCGCTGTTATTTTTCTATTCACCATAGACATTAAGACACTCAGGTTAAAACACAGATCCTATTTTGTTTCGTTATTTATAGTTCCAAATGTCGTTTTACTTGCCTTTATTACACTAGGATCTGGAAGTTTTGTTATATACTATTCAAAAAAAGTAGGGGATATTTGATTTTGGGGGCATAATACTAAAATATGCAAATGACTACGAAAAAAGTCACTATAGAACCTAACAGAAGAAACATTTCCAGTTACATATGACGCCCAAACGCACCAATAGCTACCGCATGGAATGCAGGTGATGCTTGGGATCATCATGGGGGTCCAACCCCAGATTTGCACGACTCTGACTTTGAATGTTACAGTCATTGTGGCATTGAATTCCAGGGTGGAAACATCAGTTTAATTGTTTTAGTGACCAGAAAACAAATTTTGATATGCGTCGGCTTACCCAAAATGAAAGGTTACGTGCCCTTGGCATGCTACAGATCGGCACAACACAGGCGGTTGTGGCGCGGACGATGAATGTTTCTCAGTCTGTCATAAGCAGGCTATGGTCCAGATACCGTGATACACAATCTGTACAGGACAGACCACGCTCAGGTCGACCAAGGGCGACAACTCAAGCCGAGGATCGATTTATCCGTACCTTGGCCTTGAGAAATCGTGTCATCACAGCAAATCAGATCAGCGCTCGTCTTCAAACAGACACTGGTGTGAGAGTGAGTGGCCAGAGGATTCGGAATCGACTGCATAGGGGTCACCTTCGCGCCCGACGTCCTCGCGTGATCCCTTGTTTGAGAGATCATCACATTCAGGCAAGACGTCGTTGGTGTAGGGATCGTCAACACTGGGATAATCGACGCTGGAGCAATGTGATGTTTTCAGATGAGTCAAGGTTCACTGTTGATTTTTTGGACAGACGTAGGAGGGTGTGGCGTCGTCGAAACGAGCGCTTCCAAGACTTTAACGTCATCAGACATGATCGATTTGGGGGTGGTTCTGTTATGGTGTGGGGAGGCATCACTGTTGCTGGAAGAACGGCTTTACATGTTGTTGCAGGGCGTGTTACAGGCCAGTACTACCGGGACAACATCTTGGCAGTCCATGTTGTGCCGTTCGCACGACGTCATGGCCGCCGTTTCATCTTCCAGGATGACAACGCAAGATGTCACAGGGCCAGGATCGTTACAGGTTACCTCCAACAACAGAACATCACCACATTACCTTGGCCAGCACTGAGTCTCGACCTCTCCCCCATCGAGCATGTCTGGGACATGCTTGGACAGAGGTTACGTCAACGTCAACAACGTCCTGCCAATGTCCAAGAACTTGCTGCTGCGTTGCAATAAGAATGGGACAATCTGGACCAAAATGACCTTAGACGTCTCATTAGGAGTATGCCACGTCGGATCAATGCTTGTTTGGCAAACAGAGGAGGATTTACCCGTTACTGACTTGGTTGTGATGCTGTGGTAAATTTGCTGTTTGACCCCGGGTATCATTTTACCCTTATAATGGTCAGTCTGTGCCTTATTTAGTCTAACGATCATTTGGATTAATTTGATGAATGTGAACTTCATTTCATTTTGTCATTTGTTTCTTCGTCAGTTTCATTAGGTGACTTTAATAACACTTAAAAATCAAATATCCCCTACTTTTTTTGAATAGTATATAATCCGCGTTCTGCTTGATGAAAGATATTAGCCAATGAAACGATCTGTTGCAGCGAGTTCTACACGGAACTGTGGGTATCCTACTAGAAACATCAACGCTGATTTGTTAGTCAAATGTCTGATGTCATGGGGTCAAAAGTCGCTCGTATGACCCTGACGCTACCTCCCATCACAACTGGTCAGATCTTCATGTAGTAGAGGCCATCGAAAGTATTAAAAAAAAAACGAAACGAAATATAGATCTGTATTTTAATTAGATTGACATTAGATAATCTGAGATACAAAATAAGACAAAGATTGAAGTAGAGTTAAGAATAAATTGTTCCCTGAAAGATACATATTTATAGGGTAATTATTTCCAGTAAAAGTATGTCATATTTGGTATATATTGAAAGTATGCACTCAATCTTACCAGAAAATATAGGATTCCATGTCAGTGAAAAAGGCGCCCACAAGACAAAAATGTAAGGATGTCACTAACTGCTAAATTTACTTAGGCTTCGATATTTATGATAAATGGACAGCGACTACCCAAAAATATAAGCAGAAAGTGGACTCTCCTTCTATCAAGTCACGAGGTGACAACAAGGCTGCGCAAAATAGATTTTCGCGGCATGGGGTAGTTTTATCGAGTTTAAAATGTTTATATAGAGTTTTTAAGCAAGCTTTTGATAGATAGATGAATTGCTTTGTATATGACTATAGGCCAAATATATCATCAAATCACACAGTTTGCAAGCGGAAAGGCATCTTCATCATTTATTTCAACATATCAACTAAAATCTTTAATATTCATTTTTAGATTTGAAATTTGGTATCATAGTTTATTTTTTACATCGATATAGTCATGTAAATTCTTCGTACATTGGTCGAAATTTTAACATTATTGTCTAGTGTGTTTAAATTCGAAAGAAGGCAAAATATTAATATAAAGCTAATTTTGTTTTTACTTACATTTATCCACATAAGCTTTTGTCTTGTTATCAATAACCTAGAAATGAAACTTTAATATTATTAAACGCCATAAAGATACATTATGAGAGATTAGATAAAGAGTTGACTGTTCTCGCTATAAAAGTTAAAAAATAGATAAAATAAATAGAATATGTTGAAAATTTCAGTCACATTGCTCCATTAATGAGCGTTGAGCAGTAGATCGGATTCAGGTCAAATGAAAATCCGACACTTAAGTTGGTTATGGTTTGGATAGGTTAATTAACGTCTAATTAATAGTTTAGATAACATTTCGGGCCTAAAGAAAGACCTGCAATAGGCAGATTTAGCCCTTGCATAAAGTATGTACGTGGCATCATACGATGTTTCAGTTAAAGTTGTAGGGCAGCGAAAATTAGAGGACATTTGATCTCACCCCAGCTCATCTACATGTATTACTACATGGCTTACTTTTATTTCAAATTCCAACTATAGGGTTATATTACATGCAGCCAAAGTATACATGGGGCATCGGTGTTTCTTTCCATTTGCCAGGACTTTCGTCACACACCACTGGCAAGAGGAAACAGCGCTGGAAAATCACTATGACCAAACCCTGGATCCGGCTTAGTGAGCCAACGCCTTAGTTACTGGACCACTGTGGCTCCTTTCATAAACTACTATAGGTCTTCGTGTGAAATGATTGAAGTGTGGTTACAAATTCTTTTAACTTTGATGTAAAATACCTACCCAATTTAGTATAATCTGCATTTGTTCTGGAGTGCTGGCACAATACACAAATTGATCATTGTTTACCTCTTTACTTAACTTTTCAATTTCACTTTCTTCGTCTCGAAATGGAGACAGTTTCAGTTCGGTGGTTGTAAAACAAATTTTTCCATTATCTTGATTTTCGGGTAGGCTGAAATTAAGCTTTATAAAAACTACTCCAGACATTACAGATGCAGAAATACTCAGAAGTATGGTCACTCCCAATAGTACACAGTGTGTGTTATGACATCTGAATTTTCCTCTCTCGGCAGTAGATAACCTTGCGCCTGGCTCCAAGTAAGCAAAGCGTCCCTGTCGATGTAAATCCAAAGTTATCGAATTCTGATCATGGTAATGCGACATAACTGAAAGAAAAATGAAAAGAATAATGTTTTAACTTGTATGAATGTCCATTGTATGGTTGATGTTATATTTATAGCACGGCTTTCATGAGTTAACAGGTTTAACCAGAGGCCGAAGGCCGAGGGGTTAAAACCGTTAACGAATGAAGCGTGCTATAAATGACTTGTAACATTGACAACTGCTCAACATGCTTATTGTTATTGCACAGAAAACCCACCCCACTTCTCTATATGATTTCTACTAAAACTAGTGTAAACCAGCAAAAGTGTGCAATAACATTGAACATGTCTAGCTATTGCACGGTTAAGCTCCACCCAATCTACTAGAGGGAAAACAATCTGCTTATTCAACAAAAAGAACAAAGGAAGATTTTCCGCCCATGTTACAAATATTTTATTATTGTTCCCCCATGCCTGTGTGAATACGTGTTGAGTAATACTAAGAGTAAGAGTCTATTCAATCAATTTAGTGTAGTATTAATGCGAAGAAGATATAATATAAACTAAAGTATATACCAATTTAACAGCCCTAAATAAACTACCTGCTTTGCTAGATTAAATATAGGCAAATTTTAGTCAGCCATATTGCGAGTTCTCGGAAATTGAAGCTATATAATTTCTAGTTTCATTTTCCGTTTGCATGTCTTTGCCATGTGTTTTTGTAAATATATGTGTAAATTAGTTCCAAATTTCGGGGAATTTGTTGTGTTTTCATATGTATCTGTATTCAAACTGTTTCATAGCAGTAATGCGAAAGCCGTCTTTAAACATTTACACGATGACAGACCTTTATGGTCACGCTTAGTATAGTCACGTCTGACGTCATATCGATAATATTTTACGCACCCATATTCCTTAAACAGGAAATATACCTCAAATATCAGTTTTTGCTTAGTAATTAAAAAAAAATGCTTTAGAATTTAATTTCCAGAAGAAAGGGTTATATTTTTTTTTTAGGGTGGGGGGGGGGAGGGGGAGGCGGGATATAGAAGGCATTTATTTGGTCAAGAGATATTCCTCGTTCCGCGACTTTTTCATCTGGAGTTTCCGAGTTATCCTCCTTTGCGGAAACCTTTTAAACGCTATAGAGGCTACAGTTTTTACCGGATTCTTTTCAGGACTGGATTGAAGCATTTTGGACATTGAGGACGACTCCTATCGATATTCAGCATTCTGCGGTTCCCACCCGTAGTACTCAGTTTTACTCATGTTATAAGTGTTTTCTGACCATCAGAATTCTGCAAACATCTCCCCCCCCCCCATATCAGGAAATGGCATTTCAGGGACCTAGATAGACAAATTTCTGCGGGGAACCCCCAAGAAAGCTCGCACTCGTGGCTGCGTCACTGGTATTAGGGGCCTGTGCATCAGCTGGTCTCATTTCTCCTACCACCCCCCCCCCCCCCCAAAAAAACAAAAAAAAAATTTTAAAAAAAATATAAAAAAATCGATATGTACGCCCATAGAAATTTTTTAAGGAACAAATTGATATTACTGTTTCAGGTACAATAATTATCGAACGATCCGCAGGGGCATCACAAACTTTTAGGCTCTGGATACAGGTCTTCGACTGATTCTGAACACAATACTCGCTACTTACGGGCAATTCACGCGATAGTTTAGTTTCGTCTGCCTTTGACCTAGATATATTGTCGTTTATTGTTAATGATATTTCTATACTTTGAGATTTTGACAGGCCATTAAACTAAAGACCAAGTTTAATAGTTAATAATTTATAAGTTAGTGTAAACGGGGTGGGGGGATTGGCATAATTATGATATTAAACTTTTCTCCATATTTCTTGATGTTTGTTTAATACTTTTGAAATTCTTCCATATCGAAACTGCACATCATAGTGTCATGTGACATGTAGTTTTACTAGCCCATATAATATAATTATTTAGAAAATAACTAGGATATATAGCATCAACAAATCATTATTGATTGATTCCCAGTGTTACTCACCGATTAATCCTCCCCAAGTTTTACTTGTTTTACATCATTTATGATTAAACGGCATTAGTGACATATATACAGTTATCGTGACTTCAAAAGTAATGGACTCCACTTTATAATGTGCAAACGTTATCTGAGACACGATATATGATGTAATTTGACCTAAATTTGGAAAATAGGATTTTCCCATAACAACGAATCCTTAAAGATACATTATATAAGATTTAGTTCAAAAATAGATAAAGCAAAATGAATATATTGAAACTTTAATTCGAATTAGCCTTTGAAGGTTGACAGGATGTGTGCACTGATTGTAACGTTTAATTGGCGTATTCTTCACCCCTGGCTATAAAAGTTAAAAATAGATAATGAAGAAGAAATGTGTTGATAATTTCAATCAAATTACTTCACTCTGACTCACCCTGAGAAGAGATATCGCCGTTAGAAGAACAACATAGCCTCGATCGCCATCGCTACCTTGTTAAGATATACTAAACAAAAGGCTCGATTATCTATTTTTGAATTAAATCATTAAATGGCATCAAGAGTTGATTATTGTCTTGTCATGTTAATAAATGTCTAATTAATGATTTATATAACATTTAAGGCCGAAAGAATTAAGACCTACATTGCAATAGGCAGATATAGTTCTTGCATAATACCTGTTTAAGCAATTACTAATCCTAAAGATGATTAAGTATTGTTTTGTGACGTTTTAGGTCAGTTAGCTCCCCCTAGCCCTAGGTCCGATCACAACTTAGCCCCGCCGCGTCGAAATCAGTTGTGGTGGGGGAAGATAGGCATTCGAGAAAGGGGGAGACGGGTCTGTAATCGCTGTAAGCCCGTTAACGCGTTTTCATTTATTTGGCCAATTTCAGTGACATCGATACTAGATATTGGAATTAATGGGTAATGCGATTAAAGTATCCCTGAATATAAAAGATGAAGTCAAGTCCATGCCAAGGACGAATTATTATGTCAGCATCGATGCTAGATTTAATTAAAGAGAGGCCATAGGCTATAACACTTTATGGGACCCCTCGCAATCTACTCACCCTCACTAGAGGAATGTGAAAGTGTGTTTTAAACACAATTGAGCAAAGGCAGGGATGTGGGAAAGGCTTATGACAGTGTGAAAACTCCGGCTTTAATATTACTAAAGTGTTCGAGTTTGGAATCATGTCATACTTCACTTATCACGGGAACTCCTTCTTGGCCGGTGGTTTGAGGGGCAAAGTGCAATGTTAAGGGTGCAAAAGAACGAGCTTCAACTAGAGGTATGGGGGGGGGGGGTCTGTCCCAGAAATATTTGAAAACAGACTGCCGCAAATGCAGTCTGACAGTATTTCAGGCATAAATAGATCTGACCAGATACCACCTGTCGCCTGACCACTAGTTTATCTGATCAGAGTGGAAAGTGTCAACGAACGGACTAGCAAACCTCAACGAAGCCACCTCATGAGCGCCAAAGTAGCAAGCAGAACATTTTGAAAAATAAACAGCCGGAAATGCAGTCTTACAGTATTTAGACACCGATTCTCGAGATACATAGAGTTGGTCAAATACCGCCAACTTGCGAACATCAACGAAGCACCCGAAAATTTGAAAAATAGACTGCTGGAACAGCAGTATGTCATGCACAGATCGTCGGGATAAATAGAGCTCACCAGATACCACCTGTCGCCAAATCACTAGTTTATCAGACCAGAGAGGAAAGTATCAAACGAACGGAGTGAATGAATATTTTCGTCACGATAATTTGTGAAATAGACTGCCGGAAATGCAGCCTGGCAGTATTTCAGACACTGGTCGTCGAGATAAATAGAGCTGACCAGGTACTGGCTGGTGCCAAATCACTATCTTATCCGAACAGAGAGGGGTGTGTCAAATGAAAGGAGTGAGTAAATCAAAGTTAATGAATATTCTTGCCGCGTTGAACCCATGTCCAAAAACTTTGAGGATGCGTTCGGTAAGAAATCACTCGAACACCAACATGAAAGTTTATCACTGAGTGGGAATGTGGGATTCAATCATTGTAGAAGGTATTGATTATCGAAATATATCACAAATACTGGATACAGGCTATATGTTTTAACGTGTTTGTTTTTTAAATATTTGGCGTGAAGTATTAGGTGTATCGGAGGATGGACCTAATCAATATTAAGAGTTTTGCAACTTTCTTTTCCGGAGTTACCCTCTTTGTCTAAAACCTTGTGATCGCAATAGAGGATACAGGACGATTGCTCTTAAATTTGATGTGAAGCATTGTGGTTATGAGAGGACGAACATATTGGTATCCAAACAATGTGAACGCGATAGAGGCCATTAGAGGATAAACCCTGGTTAAAATTCAAGTTTTCCTTTCGGATAAGCTGGTGTAGAGACATTGCTGCTGTGTGGACGTATTTCCACGGTTTGCGTGACCATCTTTGGTTTTAGCTATAATTCAATTCAGTCACTTGTTTAAAATTCGTATCAAATGGCATAACAAGCCCAAATACAATCACAATATTATTCAAATCAATATATAATATAAATAAAAATAAAAATAATAGTTATAAGATAAATAATTTTAGTTTAATATATTTTAGTTCAATTTCTTTTTAATATAATTTATATAATTAAATTTAAATTAAGTTTCTGAGGCGCCCTGGCGCAGGTCCGACATAGTAATCTGCAACTGGTGATGACATAAATTATTTGCTTGTATTATTATAATATAATGTATGACACTATAAATTTAACATACAATATAATTTAAGGTAATAATTGTGGTAACATTTCAATAACCCTGTTTTCATGTTAGATAAAACCTTGTCAATACACAATAATTCGATATTAAAATATTAATAAGGTTACTATATGTATGCTACTCTGGAGACTTCGCAACGTCAGTTTTAACGCTGGGGTTTTCCATAACCCTTACCATTCTGCTCATCCTTTGTATCCCCAGTGGTCTCATCCCGTTTCACTCCACTAACCCTTGGGTTAATCGGGTGGAAGGGCACGTTTTCAAGTTATCCGCCCGTGATGATTGTGCTATTTTTATCGACCAATCCCATAATTCGTTAATTGCAAAGGAAGTTGCCAAAGGGAAGTAACTCTTATTGGGTAAAGTAAGCAAAACTCAATGGCTCTCCTTTAAGAGAAAGGGTTAGGAGTTAGCCAGAAGGTAGCCTCAATGAGAGAATTCGAAATTATACTAAATGCGTATTTATTAACAACAAAGTATAATTGTAGTATATTAGTATATTAATTAAATATAAATGAATTAAAAATATATACATTATTTACATAAATCAGTCAGTAAATGGACATGAATATGGTTATCTACCCTTATAAAAACGAACGCGAAACGACTGGTTTGTAAACTGTATTTTGATTGGTTCGCAGACTTTAGCTACAATCAAGGCCAGCGCAGATAATTTGAAATCGTGGAAACCCTATGGAATAACTCAGGGTATAGTGGAGTAGAACGGAATGAGACCACTGGTGATACCGAGGATGCATTCTGCTCAGGTTGATACAGAATTTATAGCGACTCAATATTATCAAACACAATTTTGACGCTGGGGTTTTCCAGCATTTACACCCTTACCCTTCCCAACTCCCAGCCACCAAAGCTGTACCCCAAAAATTAATACAAACAGTTTGGTTTCCCAGACAAAGTAACATAAGCCCACCAACACCTTCGTCATGTCATGACGGATATTTAATTCAGGGTGTTGTTTTGTTTTAAAAACCCATCCAGTGGGATTTGTTGACATTGATTTTAGAGCTAGCACGGACGATTTTGCTGCAGGTGGAGACATTATGTCGACTGACACCCCCTCGTCTATGTGGGCATTTGATCTACTTACCTATATTAGCATATTATGTAATGTGGTGAAATTCAGTAAGATCAACAATATGGTTAGAAGATGAATAATGTGGTTAGATGATGTTCTGGTCATTTCTTGATACATATTAACAATTATGGGATACACTTTAATTTTACATAGACAGATAAAAAAAATGTATCATCAAATTGAAACAACTTTTCCAGTAGGAAATAAAAAAAAGAGAAGATCAAAAGGATAACCAACATGTGGGAAGTATATTAAGAAATTTGGGAAATATCCATTTATGTTTTAGAATGGAATTCCAGGAATATTTTGGGAATATGCTCCTATCTACTGGAATAGAATCCAGGAACATTTGTAATGCATTTTGATTGTATTCACGCACCGTTTCCGAGTAAAAAGAGGCCTATGAAATTTGTTACGGGTATACGCGCTATGTAACTCAGATTGGTCACCGTGACGCCAATCTCATCTCCTGCAATCATTTCAAAAGTACCGGAAACGAAGCTGCTTCGCCTGTACGTTTCATTATGCTTGATGAATGTTTGTTGGTAGTTCTGAAGAAGTTCCTTTTGAGCGTTATGTTCCGGAGACCGTTGTCGAAATCGGACGACTTTATGGGATAATGTAACGCTTTTGTTCATATGGTAATGAAAATCATGAATAAGTTGGAAATAAATTTGACTATACAAAAAGTAGGTCCCCTTAGTTTTGATGACAACTCTATGTGGACCAATGTTAATTCCATTAGAGTGAGATAGTGACTTCTTTTGCATCAGTTGTGCTGAAAAACAAATTAGAATACATGATATGTAACTAAATAGATAACTATTTATTAAATATATAAAGAGGATAAACTGCTTTAATAATAATAATAATGAAGTTTTATATAGCGTCTTCTCCATGTTAACACATGCTCAAAACGCTTTTTGTAATGGCTCTACTGGTAAAACTGTCGAAACAGGAAAGTCTTTAGTGCGGATTTAAATTGATTAAAAGTTTGTTGATTCTTGATCTGTTGTGGAAGTTCGTTCCATAATCTAGGACCAGCTGAACTGAAAGACCTATACCCATATGACTTAAAATTATATCTTGGAACAACTAGTGACTGTTTATTTTGAAAGCGAAGTGATCTAATAGGGTTGTAGTCATATAAGAGTTCAGATAAGTATTGAGGAGCTGCATTATTGCGATATTTATACACTAATGTTAGTATTTTGTATTTGACTCGCGCCTCAGCAGGTAACCAATGTAAAGAAGCCAGCACATTCTGGATGTGATCAAACTTATGTGTCCTTGTTACTATTCGGGCTGCAGTATTAAGAACCTTTTGGATCTTGGCTAGAAGTGCTTGTGGGATTCCATAGAGTAAACTATTACAATAATCAATCCTTGATAAAATAAGTGATCTCACAAGTAGTTAATCAATAATAAAGTATTGGAATGTGTTGTTTCGATGAGAGATGGAACAAGGTCCATTCGTTTGGGGGAGCCGGATTCGATTTCGACATTGCCAGAGAAGTTCCCTTGTCAGTGATGGTGAACAGAGAGACTGACAAAGAACAACTTCTAGTGGTTCGTTGTGACGAAAAATCGAGGCCACAGGCCTACACGCTCGTTTACACACAAAGATAAGCCTTGACAATTGGAATTCTAAATATGAATAGGCCGCTGCCCTTATGTCTGTCTTCATTGGCTCGATTTGATTTTCATTTTTATACGCCCACATTAAAATTTCAGTCGTAACCTTGTCCATTAACAATCTTCTTGCGAACGCGATGGAAGCTACGATTGTTGGCTGGTTTTTTTTTTAAAAAAAAAATTGGTGTGAAGCATTGTAGTCATGCTTACGACCGGTAAAGTCTAAAATATAAGGCCCACTGCAGATATGATCATAGGTCGCGAGATGTAAATAGGGGTCATAGGGGTCAGAATATTGTACGTTGAATCTCTAAAAGGATTATCAGTCCAGAAATGGTTAAATTCCGACCAATAATTACAAAGATGTGATGAATTGAAAATCTGTCAACGTTCTGTGTAGACGTTAATGGTAAAAGCAAGCTAGCGCCATCTATTATCTTCGCTACAATTCTTTATGGACCTCTTTTTAATCCATTGAATACAATTTGGGGGTTTATATTTTGATTTTGTTCTCTTAATTAAATGTTAAATAATCAATCTGAGTGCATGCTTTAAGACTTGAAAAATTAGATATATTGTCCGAAAATGCAAAAGACGACCACCGGCTTTTAGGAGAAGTTGGTTGTTTGCTAATTTTAATTTCAATTTTTGGCTTTCTATTGCGAAACGGAGGTAATATTGATGGGCGTAATTTTTTCAATGAACACGAAACAAACCGACTTTTAAAATATATTGAAATGTTTCAGTGACATTTAGTGGAAATACACAGGACGCAATACTGATTATTACCGAGTCAACAAATGGGGAGATAACTTCACGATTATGAATAATTAATATCGGCTTCTTCATTAGCCTACATCCCAGTGTACAAACTATTTACAAAATCCACCAATAACTCTTATATTCATAAAGTAATGGTTACGAGCATTGATATGTGCGTCCATATAGTTTAAAACAATTTACATTTCTAGGATTATATTTTCCGCCAATTGCAAGCGTCTTTGTAATTTCCGAATTTTGTTGAGCGTAGTAACCAACGCTGCATTAGATGTTCGGTGTGATCATACTGGGCTATTACATAATCGTTCAAAATGATGAATCTCTTAATCTGCCATATATTGTAGCCTCCTATGTCAAATAAAACTGAGTATAAAGTAGTTAATTTCACTGAACGGAAAACAGTCAATAATAAATATGCTTTTACTAAGAATCGGTTATGTTTGAAGTTTATAGATCCGATTAGTTGAGAATACCTGTTGTATTGTTGTTGTATGCTGGTGAATTACCAGAAGCTATTAACACATGCGCACTGACAGCATTCCCCTCCAATAAAGTGTCCGTCAATTTGTCATAATCTGTAAAATATAAATATTTGTTCTCTATTATTTTAAAATACAACAAGCACAGCTTAATATCCTTTCATGACCTTTAAAAGCCATATTAAACACATAAGCTTATATACATGTAGATGTAGACTTTACTTCATATAAAACTATGTCAGTATAGCTTCAATCTCGGCAACTCTTTTTCTATTCATCGTTGACTACAAATATCCATTAGGATACGAGATACAAAATACGCCAAAGCTAGATAATAAATAAGGAATTATGGAAAAATCGAACAAAAATAAGCCTCAAGAATTAATTGTTGCCTTAAAAAGTGTCCCATATGTTTAGGTTTGACATTTGGCATCATAGGATATTTACAACGTTAGTTCGTATATTGGTCGAACTTAACTTATGTATGGTGTTAATATAAAGCTAATTTTCTTTTTACTTACATTTATCCACATAAGTTTTTGTCTTGTTATCAATAACCTAGAAATGAAACTTTAATTTTATTAAACGCCTCAAGCTTTTTTTTAACGTAGCATCATACGATCTTTCAGTTAAACATGGAGGGCAGTGAAAATCAGAATACATCTGCATGTAGCTAATATTACAAAATTATTTTTCGGTTTTAGGAAACCTGCATATTCTAGAATCAGATATTTAAGCACCTCGATCGTATTAAGCGCGACTGAACCCACAATATTTTTATTCTGTATATACGAATAATCTAGGTCTTTTTTTTCCCATTCGGTCTTCGTGAAATGAAATGGGGTTCAACGTCCTACTGTTTTGCTACATTCAGACTGGCATATACGCCATACAGCGTACAATGAGGGAAATTTCGACTGGACAGCGGAGCAACGGCCGACCCTTATATTGAAATCCAACTGTCAAGTGTCCTTTTTTGTGCGCGCCAACGTGTACACGGGATGTGGGTTTTCCGTGCAACAGAACGGCTAGATACTGCCCTTGCCATACATCACTGACAAGGGGAAACCACACAGGAAAATCCGTAGGAACTATTTCGACCAAGACCGGGATTCAACCCGGGACCGCCTGGTTACTTACTGAGCCATCTGGCTCAAAAGGTCTACATGTGAAATGGTTGAAGTGGGTAACAAAATCTTTTTGCTTAATTAAATTGATGTAAAATACCTACCCACTTCAGTATTATCTGCATTTGTTGTGGAGTGCTGGCACAATACAAAAATTGGTCATCTCTCACCTCTTTACTTAACTTTTCAATGTCACTTTCTTGGTCTCGAAATGGGGAGAGTTTCAGGTCAGTGGTGTTAAAACAAATTTTTCAATCATCTTGATTTTCGGGTAGGTTGATATTAACGATTATTAAAACTACACATGCAAACATACTCAGAAGTATGGCCAAGCCAGTAACTCCTAATAGTACACAGCGTGTACATTCTCTTCTCTCGACTGTAGATCGCCTTATGTCTGGCTCCAAGTGAGCAAAGCGTCCTTGTCGACCTGGACATAAAGTAATTGAATTCTGACTTTGGTGATGCGACATAGCTGAAAAAACAATTGAAATGAATATTGTTTAACAGCATCTATTGTATTTTCTGGAGTTATGCCCCCTTTAACAGAAGCTCCGGTTTTTAACATATCTAATTGATAAGGTGATTTTCAGGTTTGGTCAAAGGTCACAAGATGTAAACAGAGAGAGAGAGAGAGAGAAAATGGGGTTTAAAATCCACTCGCCACAAACTAGGTCATATGGGGACTAACATATGGTTCAATTTTATTTCAATAATTCGCTTGCGCGTAGGGGTCTTTAGCAGTGGGAGGAAACCGGAGGACCGAAGAAAACCCACGAGGTTGGACAGGCGACCATACTCCCCGTCACGTACAACTGGGAAATCGAAACCACTCCAGTTGCTCAATGCGTCTCTATCTATGAATTTGAGCTTTCTGTAAGACAGTCCAGGAAAGATTTAATTAGCATCTCGAGCACGAAAGATTTGAGATCAGGAATTAGTAGATATGTGCCGGTCACATTACCCCCAAATTTGGTTTGTAACACATGTATGAGTACAACAACCAAAACAATGTCAAATGCTTCTTTATTAGCGTCCGAATCAAATCGAAGAACTCTTAAGTGCCCGTTGTGGAGACTAGTCCATTTCCGAGAGACCTATAGGGGACCCGCTTTAGACTTTTAACGCACATCTCGAGTACATCCACGAAACATGCGTCAAAATGTTCCTTGGGATTTTCTGAGCCAATATTATGATTCCTAAAGAGTTGTCAATTATGGGGATTAACCCACTTCTAAGTAAGTCACCATTGGCCTGCACTGCCCAATCCACGTTTAATGCACATCTCCAGTACAAGCAAATAATAGGTGTCAAACTGTTCATTAGTATCTTCTGCGATAATACGATTCCTTCTAAGTTGTTAATTATGGGGATTACCCACTTCTGAGTAAGTCGGCTGACACCTGGTCGAGGGCGCGTATGTACATGTATGGTTTCAAGGGGAAATGCTGCCAACGAGCCTTGTTCCAGACGAAGATAGCGATTTAGATGAGGCGGACTCCGACGAAACAATAGAACCAGTTCATGAGGACGATTGAAAACATTTAGTATTTTTACGGATCAACAATTATTTCATCAGGGAATTCATTTCGGCAAATGATACTACCACTTATCATTTAGATTTTTTTCTCTCAATTATTAAAAGCCCTCGATGTTGGCGATCCTGGTCTTGTTTGTTTTCTCTCAATAACATACAATGAACTCATAGTGTCTTGTGTTTTCTTTTTCAAAATATATCAAACGTCATTCTCGGGAGCATAAAATATACATTTGGCGCGGGGGGGGGGGCTGGACACCCCTGTTGTGCATGTGTGGGAGATGTACATTAAAAGTTGATTGGGTTAAAATACAGAGAGATGGGTGTGACCAAGCGGGTGCGTGTCATTGAAAGTCACAAGTGTCATTGTCAAGGTCTGATTGGACTTCACAACTTCTCTGTTGCTTACTGGGGAAGTAAAAGTGTGGGTATCACAAAGAAAACAATGGTTCGTGCATACACGAAGCTTGATGGCGATAACCATGTTATCAACAGTTTCAGGGAGCTTTGCGAAGGCGCCATCACAACTGAGCAACAGGTCAAGGGATTGGAGAGATTTGTCTGCCAAGTTTACTCTTCATCTGTTCCATTAACCCTTCAAGCACTCAGATGGCAATTGTTCACATCAAAATTCTTGGACGGAGAGATGATGCCGCGACTCGTGCTGCATTGTTGCCCCATATTACAAGTCGTGCGTGACCAGATCCTAGAAACGTCCTGCCACTGAGCAAAATGGCTGGCAGTTGGGACAAAGGTATTTATGTTCCTGTGTATAATCTTGCTATGCCTGTCCTGCTGCTGTAATTGAACTCACAAAATGTGGTAGTAAAACCGACTGCACAGTGCGGTGACGTTGCCACAAAAATGGTATGCAAGTGCTTTGGTAGGGACTGTACCAATGTAATCAAGGATGTGCAGGAGGACGAGGATAATGAATAACTGGTTGTTTTCGTTTCTGGCGACGTCTCTTGTTATGGTTTCTTTCTTTTTGGTATTAAACTTCTCTGCTTGTTACAAATGTAAAATTTGTCTTGAATCTGATGACAGAACATTCAAGTCACCAGGTGACTGTATGAAACATTTTACCATGCTTCAAAATCCACAAAAAGTGGTACTGTGTGATAGATTTCTCTGAACTGAATTGTTCCAAGTTGGACGTTCGGGGACACCGGAAATTAGTATTACCCACCGGAAATCAATGAAAACTACTTTCAATCGCTTTAAGAGTAATATAGATGCGGGGCGGCATGATAAACAAAAAACAGAATGAACTTTAGATCACGAAAATCTAACCATTATTGGCGGAGATATCCATGGACTCGGTCAGAGGGGTTCCGGTTTCAAAAAGACCCGGAAAATTTGAATCCCGACATTTTTGGATAGTTTGGTCCCAAATCAATCCAAAATAACAAAAAAATCAATTTTAGCATACAAATCCTATGGAATGAAAAATTTGAATCCCAACATTTTTGGATAGTTTAGTCCCAAATCAGCCCAAAATAACAAAAAAATCAATTTTAGCATACAAATCCTATGGAATGACATGTCATACCACATCAGTACCAAACTCAGAAGGAATAATATTATTATTATCACAGAGGATCCCACGGAACAGTTAGACACCAATTCTGTGCATGTACGGGAGATGTGCATTAAAGGAGAATAAATCTGGGCCGAGCAACCGTTGCTATGGAAGTGGTTTAGTCCCCTTAGTTCCCAAATCAGAACGATTTATATGTTCACAGAGTTTCCGAATGAACAGTTTGACACATATTTTGTGATTGTACGGGAAATGTGCATTAAACGTGGATTGAGCGGTGCAGGCCAATAGTGACCTTTGACTTTCCCATAAGTGGATAAATCCCCACAATTGACAACTCTTAAGGAATCTTGTTGTTTCGGGGAATTCTCAGGACCATTTTGACACATGTTTCGTGGATGTACTCGAGATGTGCGATAAAGACCTACAGGGTGCTCCTGGATTACATTGGGCCTCGCAATCCTCGCAAAATTTCATGCTCTGTGTACAGGACTCATTCGGGATAGTTCTATCTGCCTTTAACCTATATACGTACTGAGTGTAAACACATAAGCCGATCGTTTGTTGATAGTGAATTTCTATACATTATTCAGTTGGATTTTGACAGTCCATTAAACTAAAGACTGAGTTTGTAAACGGGAGATATGATAAACTTAATTTACTCTATATATTTTAATGATTGTTCAGTATTTCTTTTAAGAAATTCTGCCGTGTCGAAAGGATACGAAACGTCACAAGGTGTATAACATGAATAGCTTTCGTCTACATAATGAAATGGGATTTAACGCCTGCTTTATACCGACTAGGTAAAAAATAAGGGCCTATATAACGGTATTTAGAGAATAATTAGAATACATATCCAGTTTTACTCACCGATTAATTCGCCCCTAGTTTCCCCTGTTCGACATCATTTATGATCAGACGATAGTAGTGACCCCAAAAGTAATGATCCCCCTTTCATTATGTGCATACAATAAAGCTATTATTAGTTATGAAGCATTCGAATCCCGATGTAGGATGTAAAATATATGGAAGGGTATCGCTGCCAACATTAAATACTCTGCGCCAATGTCTTTTCCATTGATTATATGTAAAAAGTACAATGTACAAAGTCCTAATACCGGTAATGATAAAGTCAAAATAAATCTAAGGCAAGAGTTAAATGTAAAAGTCAAATGTGAAGTGTTAAATGACAAATGTTTTGTGGGAAAATGCTTTTTCTGACTTTTGGACGTGTCTTCATTTTACATTTATCTCATTACATTTTTCATTTGCTCTCTGTCACATCCCATTTGTCCTTCACACATTCTACATAGCATGTTTCGCACAGCATCAACTTTCATATGCAAATGTAGGATATCACGTGACTTATTAACATATACGGAAACCTGGCACACTATAAGCCAGAACAAGGATATTCACGACACTACAACAGGAAATCAGCCTATCACACAATAAAAATTTACTTACCTTGACGCTTTGGGTGGTACTTTACCATGATTTCGGGCGGGGGGGGGGGGCTGTGCAATGTCCAAATACGAAATTCCAGGTATCATGTTCCATATTAGTGAAAAGCAGGTTCATTTCTGTTTGTAAATATGTAAATAGTTTTCTGGTACAATCGTAATTTCATAATTCAAATCCAATAAATATCACACTATTAAAGGGATATTCAAGTAAAAATACTGGTCTAAATACAAAATTCCAGATACCATGTTACGTATCACTGATTGCTCTTTTCAAATATGCAAATAATTTTCTGGCACATTCATATTTGCTTAACTTTACAAAATAAGATTAAAGTTGAAGTGAAGGAAGGGGGGGGGGCTAAACTAAACTAAAATAAAGATACGGGGCTTAATCAAAAATTCTCTATGTCCATACTAAAAAATGTGTAGTCATTCCTCTCTTTAAATATATTATTTATCTGTTGGGCACAATGCTTACAGTGGTATATAGAGCGACCGGAAAGAGTGGGGGTGTTTAAAGTATCAAAATACGGGTGTTAATACGAAATTCCAGTTATTGTGTTATAAATTACTGGAAGGTGTGCTTCTTTGCTGTTTGAATCTATCAATTATTTCCTGGCACATTCATGATTACGCACGGTCGTCTAGATAGTTTCGTTTCTTATGGTGTGCCAGCTTGATTTACTATATCCTTATAGTGTGCTGGTTTATAATGTGCCGGGTTTCCGTATATGTTATGAGTGACGTGATATTGCATATGGAAGTTGATGCTTTGCGAAAGTTGCTATGTAGAAAACATTAGGGACAAATGGGATGTGGCCGAGCGCAAATGTAAAATGTAATAAGAGAAAGGTAAAATGTACATGTAGACACGTCAAAAAAAGCATTTTCCCACAAAACATTTGTCATTTAACACTTAACATTTGACGTTTTATATTTAACTCTTGCCTTAGAGGTATTTTGACTTTATCATTATCGGTATTAGGACTTTGTACATTGTACTTTTTACATATAATCAATGGAAACGGTAAATTTCCCTAAATTAGCCAACTATCACCGACAAAAGAACCGACAAGAGCGGTTTTTGTCAATATCGCCCAAAGTATTGCAAAAAGTGACCAAGAAGGAAAGATTTACACAAATATGCATATTCTTCACATCATATCCAAAATTTAAATTATTTCATATTTAATAAATAGTCAATATATCTAGATATTTGTGATAAAGCAAAATCAATGTTTTGTAAAATACATATACATGTAAATATGGGCATGGATTTAAGGGGGGGGGGGACGCGTCCCCCCTTCCGATTCTAAGGGGGGGGGGGAATAGGTCTCCACATGATGGTGAGCTTGTTTCTACGTATCTGGAACTGAATCCGGACTTGGAACAAGAATTGCCATTCTTCAAGCGCGAGTTTTCGGCCAAATCTATATCACTTGTGCACGAAGCGTTGAAGTGAGGCAGATGTTCCCTTCTGTCGAAGCTCTTCTCATCTCACACTGTTGAACCCTTCTAGTTCGTGCTCAGCCGAGCGATCCTTCAGCACCCTGCGCCGTATCAAAACTTGGCTGCGCAACTCTATGACGCAAAACCGACTGAACCACTTGATGGCGTGTGCGGTGCATAATGACCCCCCTCATGTCGCCAAGATATTCAAAGAGAACAGTCCTGATCGTAGAACGTACGTCTTTGGACCATTTACTTAACTTCATGAACAATTAATATTTATGCAGCTTTGATGTAGGTAGTCAATTTTTCCATATTGTCATCATATTACCCCTAGTTACAGCCTTCATTGAAGTAACACTGGTACAGTAAACGTCTGCTCGTAATTAGGGTTTCACACTGCGTAGCCAGTGTGAAACACTATTGTTTTTGTTCGGATTATTCTTCTTCTTATTATTATTAAGCTTTCATATTACATATGAAAGCTTATTGATTCTGTTAAGATTATTAAGCTTTCATATTACATATGAAAGCTTATTGTTTCTGTTAAGATTATTAAGCTTTCATATTACATATGAAAGCTTATTGTTTCTGTTAAGATTATTATTGTTATTTTTTTTTTGTGTTTTGTCCACAAATCGGATTTCTCAGAATCTAACCATAGGATCGTTCTGAAACTTTTACCTATCCCCCCAAAAATGGGTGGTGGCTGTTGATTAAATATATTTTCAAAACGTTTTACGAATCCGAAATCACCGAATTTTACGAAGGAATGCATTTGACCTACAATGCTGTAACTCTGTGACTATTTGACCTATTTTACTAATTCTTTTTTCTTTGAGTATCTTGAAACCTTTACTTCAAATCTGCAATTTCGGATTTTGGCATTTCGAAAATTCGTCGCTGTCATTTCGAACCGGAAGTTATTACCAATTTGACAACTTCTTTAATAGTTGTGCGATTTTCGTGAAATTTAGAATGTTAGTAGATCTTGCCAATGCGACTTCAATGATGTCCTTGGAAATTTTCTAAATTATCTCCCCTTGGTGAAATTAAGGATCAAAGTTTTCAAAAAAATCGTCGAAATATAGGTCAGAATGACCTAAAAAAAAAATTCGATACTAGACAAGTAATTACTGATTCGTACACAAAATATGGAGTTTGTCGATCGAACCGGAAGTGCCACCATCTTTAAACGTGAAAAATCAAAAAGGCTTTTTTGCTATTTTACTTACAGACTCGGGCGTCATATTTTCGGAATCCTGGAAGGAATACCTAAAAATTTATCGGATCAGAATTTTGATTTCGGTCACGTGATGGTCACCATTTTGAATTGAAAATGAAAAATAGAAGCAATTTGAAGGGCCGGGACTTTGGAACACAAGAACTCTCCTTCTAATTAAGCTAGAATGTTCAAACTTAGTGTAGGCGTTCACTAGGTCAATGTCATGATTGAGTTCAAAGATGAGCATTTTTTGCCTAGGGTAAGCAGAGATAAGCAAGCTGATTTGTTGATTCTTTAGGGCACGATGACATTGGTTATAATGAATGGAGGGCGATGAAACTCTTGTCAATCGAGAGGCTAATAGCTGGCCTGTTGTGTGAAATCATTGTATCATTTTTTATTCGAATTTCTCCTTTGATGTTTTCCGTGCCGACAAGGTTGTTTTCGAGTTTAGCTGGATTTGACTTCGCGCATGCGCTACGCTGGAACCAAAGGTACCATGAGTACTAAATTCCGGCGAGCAACTTTTCACGTTGGTACCTAGGTACCCTGAAAATTTCAAGGTGATACCTGCATTCGTTCATGTCGTTTGTTCTTGTCACCTGCCTTTCGTCGTTTTTTTTCTTACGGCTTCCATGAGGGGAAAAAAGTGGAATTTCGCCGTGACACCGGCACCGATTGTCCGAAAACCATGAAATTTTGACACAATACGTCCATTACCACCCCGGACTCTGTGCCTTACCCCCATTTTGATCCCATTAAAAAAAAGAGTTTTAGCAAAAAAACGATTTTCGGAATTTAATATTGGTTTTAACCCTGTACCCAGACAAGATATAGATATTATTATAATCCCTATGAAATATTTTAATTATTTACTGCTATAATATGAATTATCACTTATTCCCCGTTAAATAAATATCGGTCACCGGGAGCAGCTGTACAACTTCAAGGACCCTGGCTTCAAGTCAATTTACGGCTTCCATGAGGGGAAAAAAGTGGAATTTCGCCGTGACACCGGCACCGATTGTCCGAAAACCATGAAATTTGGACACAATACGTCCATTACCACCCCGGACTCTGTGCCTTACCCCCATTTTGATCCCATTAAAAAAAAAGAGTTTTAGCAAAAAAACGATTTTCGGAATTTAATATTGGTTTTAACCCTGTACCCAGACAAGATATAGATATTATTATAATCCCTATGAAATATTTTAATTATTTACTGCTATAATATGAATTATCACTTATTCCCCGTTAAATAAATATCGGTCACCGGGAGCAGCTGTACAACTTCAAGGACCCTGGCTTCAAGTCAATTTACGGCTTCCATGAGGGGAAAAAAGTGGAATTTCGCCGTGACACCGGCACCGATTGTCCGAAAACCATGAAATTTGGACACAATACGCCCATTACCACCCCGGACCCTGTGCCTTACTCCCATTTTGATCCGATTAAAAAAAAAAAAGTTTTAGCAAAAAAACGATTTTCGGAATTTAATATTGGTTTTAATTAATTTTGAAATTGCAAATGCAAAGAGATTTTATCGCCTCTTCCGTATGTGATAGGTACTGGTACTATACACATTATCCTTAAAAGACAATTTTTTAAAATGACCGTAACGATGTATCGACACTAGAAACCGAAATCGCCTATTTTGACCTTTTTTGACTGCTGAGGCATCCAAATCTCTGGAATTTCTAGCGGTTGGCTGCGCCGCGATGATATTTATCACATACTAAATTGAGAAAAATCCTCAGATATCAAGAACAATAAAAATTCGATAAAATACGGCAATTTTTTAAGCAAAAAACCTTTGATTGTTGGGGGCGGGTTTTGAATTTATTTTGAACGTTCTCGGAATCCAACACTCTTCTATTTTTAATATGTGATAGCTAGAATCCCAAGGTACATTCTGTGCATATTTGAAGGCAATCGGAGCACAGGAACGTTGCCTGGGCAGAGCAAATCAAAGGCTTCTTCGTCTTATGACCTTAAACACTGCGTATAAATTTAAAGTCAATCGGATATTAACAGCAAAAGGGGGGCGACGACAATATACGACCACATTTCAATGTGGGCCTATAAAAAGTAAATCATTGCCAATAGAAAAGACCCACCTTTCCCCCAACAACAACCATGTAATGCACTAGCTATAATGGGGATTTTTCTGGAACACAGCGAAATGGGTCTTTTAAAATGTTCACAAGTGTATCACAAGGAGGGTTTGCTTCTTCTCTATGGGACACCCGATACCACTTCTCAACGAGGAATTCCGTCACACAGCCAACACCATTTTGTATGTTTGTGTAATCTTTATTCAGTATAAATCAAGTAATACAAATAAAAAAATACTTGGATTGATGAAAACATAATTTTTGAGAGTTATTCATACATGTAGCATAATTGTTCTTATTTAAAAAATGTACATGATTACATGTTTGTCATAAACAACATTAAATAAACAATCATGTTTCTTCACGATAACAGTAACAGTATAACAATTGTATGAAATATATTTTCCTTTATTTTTTTTTATTTTTAGAAAGGCCACTTCCTTGGTTTAAAATATATCATAAATTGTAGTTATCTAACATATACTTCCATGTATGTTTATCTAACAGATTACCACGTCGCCTTATCTAACAGAGAGTAAATGGTATACAATATCAAATTATAATCTACCAGCATTACTTGTTTCAGTAATTTAATCGTGTGTTATTCTTGTATTTAAGTGAGAAGAGTGAATAAACTATCATGGGTTGAAACAAATATATTGGAGTAGAAATAAACATTGTATATTGGTTTGCAAATAAATAATTGGTACAGATAATGCAATGTCATACAACATACTTTTTGGATTCGGTACAAATACAACCTTTTTATCATCAATGAAAATAATGTGATTTCAAAGTAACGATGAATAAAAAAACATTGCTTATATAAAGTACATGTAATTGGGTTCATTTAATTCACTTTGTATCTATAATATACATGTAGTATTAAACAATAAATATATTGATTAATGCCAATTCTATACAAATCTCATAGTTGTATTCATGTTTTCTTTACCATAACAAGAAACAGTACAACAGATTTAGTAACAATATATTCCTTTCTACATCCGTCAGAGTGGTTGATGATTCATAGATTCTAATAACCCCTTTTGAAGTTTATATGAAAGCTTTGATATCTGCTATGCAGATCTAGTTATTGTTATTTTTTTTTTGTGTTTTGTCCACAAATCGGATTTCTCAGAATCTAACCATAGGATCGTTCTGAAACTTTTACCTATCCCCCCAAAAATGGGTGGTGGCTGTTGATTAAATATATTTTCAAAACGTTTTACGAATCCGAAATCACCGAATTTTACGAAGGAATGCATTTGACCTACAATGCTGTAACTCTGTGACTATTTGACCTATTTTACTAATTCTTTTTTCTTTGAGTATCTTGAAACATTTACTTCAAATCTGCAATTTCGGATTTTGGCATTTCGAAAATTCGTCGCTGTCATTTCGAACCGGAAGTTATTACCAATTTGACAACTTCTTTAATAGTTGTGCGATTTTCGTGAAATTTAGAATGTTAGTAGATCTTGCCAATGCGACTTCAATGATGTCCTTGGAAATTTTCTGAATTATCTCCCCTTGGTGAAATTAAGGATCAAAGTTTTAAAAAAAATCGTCGAAATATAGGTCAGAATGACCTAAAAAAAAAATTTGATACTAGACAAGTAATTACTGATTCGTACACAAAATATGGAGTTTGTCGATCGAACCGGAAGTGCCACCATCTTTAAACGTGAAAAATCAAAAAGGCTTTTTTGCTATTTTACTTACAGACTCGGGCGTCATATTTTCGGAATCCTGGAAGGAATACCTAAAAATCTATCGGATCAGAATTTTGATTTCGGTCACGTGATGGTCACCATTTTGAATTGAAAATGAAAAATAGAAGCAATTTGAAGGGCCGGGACTTTGGAACACAAGAACTCTCCTTCTAATTAAGCTAGAATGTTCAAACTTGGTGTAGGCGTTCACTAGGTCAATGTCATGATTGAGTTCAAAGATGAGCATTTTTTGCCTAGGGTAAGCAGAGATAAGCAAGCTGATTTGTTGATTCTTTAGGGCACGATGACATTGGTTATAATGAATGGAGGGCGATGAAACTCTTGTCAATCGAGAGGCTAATAGCTGGCCTGTTGTGTGAAATCATTGTATCATTTTTTATTCGAATTTCTCCTTTGATGTTTTCCGTGCCGACAAGGTTGTTTTCGAGTTAAGCTGGATTTGACTTCGCGCATGCGCTACGCTGGAACCAAAGGTACCATGAGTACTAAATTCCGGCGAGCAACTTTTCACGTTGGTACCTAGGTACCCTGAAAATTTCAAGGTGATACCTGCATTCGTTCATGTCGTTTTTTCTTGTCACCTGCCTTTCGTCGTTTTTTTTCTAAGTCAATTTACGGCTTCCATGAGGGGAAAAAAGTGGAATTTCGCCGTGACACCGGCACCGATTGTCCGAAAACCATGAAATTTGGACACAATACGTCCATTACCACCCCGGACTCTGTGCCTTACCCCCATTTTGATCCCATTAAAAAAAAAGAGTTTTAGCAAAAAAACGATTTTCGGAATTTAATATTGGTTTTAACCCTGTACCCAGACAAGATATAGATATTATTATAATCCCTATGAAATATTTTAATTATACTATTCAAAAAAAGTAGGGGATATTTGATTTTGGGGGCATAATACTAAAATATGCAAATGACTACGAAAAAAGTCACTATAGAACCTAACAGAAGAAACATTTCCAGTTACATGTGACGCCCAAACGCACCAATAGCTACCGCATGGAATGCATGTGATGCTTGGGATCATCATGGGGGTCCAACCCAAGATTTGCACGACTCTGACTTTGAATGTTACAGTCATTGTGGCATTGAATTCCAGGGTGGAAACATCAGTTTAATTGTTTTAGTGACCAGAAAACAAATTTTGATATGCGTCGGCTTACCCAAAATGAAAGGTTACGTGCCCTTGGCATGCTACAGATCGGCACAACACAGGCGGTTGTGGCGCGGACGATGAATGTTTCTCAGTCTGTCATAAGCAGGCTATGGTCCAGATACCGTGATACACAATCTGTACAGGACAGACCACGCTCAGGTCGACCAAGGGCGACAACTCAAGCCCAGGATCGATTTATCCGTACCTTGGCCTTGAGAAATCGTGTCATCACAGCAAATCAGATCAGCGCTCGTCTTCAAACAGACACTGGTGTGAGAGTGAGTGGCCAGACGATTCGGAATCGACTGCATAGGGGTCACCTTCGCGCCCGACGTCCTCGCGTGATCCCTTGTTTGAGAGATCATCGCATTCAGGCAAGACGTCGTTGGTGTAGGGATCGTCAACACTGGGATAATCGACGCTGGAGCAATGTGATGTTTTCAGATGAGTCAAGGTTCACTGTTGATTTTTTGGACAGACGTAGGGGGGTGTGGCGTCGTCGAAACGAGCGCTTCCAAGACGTTAACGTCATCAGACATGATCGATTTGGGGGTGGTTTTGTTATGGTGTGGGGAGGCATCACTGTTGCTGGAAGAACGGCTTTACATGTTGTTGCAGGGCGTGTTACAGGCCAGTACTACCGGGACAACATCTTGGCAGTCCATGTTGTGCCGTTCGCACGACGTCATGGCCGCCGTTTCATCTTCCAGGGTGACAACGCAAGATGTCACAGGGCCAGGATCGTTACAGGTTACCTCCAACAACAGAACATCACCACATTACCTTGGCCAGCACTGAGTCCCGACCTCTCCCCCATCGAGCATGTCTGGGACATGCTTGGACAGAGGTTACGTCAACGTCAACAACGTCCTGCCAATGTCCAAGAACTTGCTGCTGCGTTGCAACAGTAATGGGACAATCTGGACCAAAATGACCTTAGACGTCTCGTTAGGAGTATGCCACGTCGGATCAATGCTTGTTTGGCAAACAGAGGAGGATTTACCCGTTACTGACTTGGTTGTGATGCTGTGGTAACTTTGCTGTTTGACCCCGGGTATCATTTTACCCTTATAATGGTCAGTCTGTGCCTTACTTAGTCTAACGATCATTTGGAATAAATCGATGAATGTGAACTTCATTTCATTTTGTCATTTGTTTCTTCGTCAGTTTCATTAGGTGACTTTAATAACACTTAAAAATCAAATATCCCCTACTTTTTTTGAATAGTATATTTACTGCTATAATATGAATTATCACTTATTCCCCGTTAAATAAATATCGGTCACCGGGTGCAGCTGTACAACTTCAAGGACCCTGGCTTCAAGTCAATTTACGGCTTCCATGAGGGGAAAAAAGTGGAATTTCGCCGTGACACCGGCACCGATTGTCCGAAAACCATGAAATTTGGACACAATACGCCCATTACCACCCCGGACTCTGTGCCTTACTCCCATTTTGATCCGATTAAAAAAAAAAAAGTTTTAGCAAAAAAACGATTTTCGGAATTTAATATTGGTTTTAATTAATTTTGAAATTGCAAATGCAAAGAGATTTTATCGCCTCTTCCGTATGTGATAGGTACTGGTACTATACACATTATCCTTAAAAGACAATTTTTTAAAATGACCGTAACGATGTATCGACACTAGAAACCGAAATCGCCTATTTTGACCTTTTTTGACTGCTGAGGCATCCAAATCTCTGGAATTTCTAGCGGTTGGCTGCGCCGCGATGATATTTATCACATACTAAATTGAGAAAAATCCTCAGATATCAAGAACAATAAAAATTCGATAAAATACGGCAATTTTTTAAGCAAAAAACCTTTGATTGTTGGGGGCGGGTTTTGAATTTATTTTGAACGTTCTCGGAATCCAACACTCTTCTATTTTTAATATGTGATAGCTAGAATCCCAAGGTACATTCTGTGCATATTTGAAGGCAATCGGAGCACAGGAACGTTGCCTGGGCAGAGCAAATCAAAGGCTTCTTCGTCTTATGACCTTAAACACTGCGTATAAATTTAAAGTCAATCGGATATTAACAGCAAAAGGGGGGCGACGACAATATACGACCACATTTCAATGTGGGCCTATAAAAAGTAAATCATTGCCAATAGAAAAGACCCACCTTTCCCCCAACAACAACCATGTAATGCACTAGCTATAATGGGGATTTTTCTGGAACACAGCGAAATGGGTCTTTTAAAATGTTCACAAGTGTATCACAAGGAGGGTTTGCTTCTTCTCTATGGGACACCCGATACCACTTCTCAACGAGGAATTCAGTCACACAGCCAACACCATTTTGTATGTTTGTGTAATCTTTATTCAGTATAAATCAAGTAATACAAATAAAAAAATACTTGGATTGATGAAAACATAATTTTTGAGAGTTATTCATACATGTAGCATAATTGTTCTTATTTAAAAAATGTACATGATTACATGTTTGTCATAAACAACATTAAATAAACAATCATGTTTCTTCACGATAACAGTAACAGTATAACAATTGTATGAAATATATTTTCCTTTATTTTTTTTTATTTTTAGAAAGGCCACTTCCTTGGTTTAAAATATATCATAAATTGTAGTTATCTAACATATACTTCCATGTATGTTTATCTAACAGATTACCACGTCGCCTTATCTAACAGAGAGTAAATGGTATACAATATCAAATTATAATCTACCAGCATTACTTGTTTCAGTAATTTAATCGTGTGTTATTCTTGTATTTAAGTGAGAAGAGTGAATAAACTATCATGGGTTGAAACAAATATATTGGAGTAGAAATAAACATTGTATATTGGTTTGCAAATAAATAATTGGTACAGATAATGCAATGTCATACAACATACTTTTTGGATTCGGTACAAATACAACCTTTTTATCATCAATGAAAATAATGTGATTTCAAAGTAACGATGAAAAAAAAAACATTTCTTATATAAAGTACATGTAATTGGGTTCATTTAATTCACTTTGTATCTATAATATACATGTAGTATTAAACAATAAATATATTGATTAATGCCAATTCTATACAAATCTCATAGTTGTATTCATGTTTTCTTTACCATAACAAGAAACAGTACAACAGATTTAGTAACAATATATTCCTTTCTACATCCGTCAGAGTGGTTGATGATTCATAGATTCTAATAACCCCTTTTGAAGTTTATATGAAAGCTTTGATATCTGCTATGCAGATCTAGTTAAGCTTTCATATTACATATGAAAGCTTATTGTTTCTGTTAAGATTATTATTGTTATTTTTTTTTTGTGTTTTGTCCACAAATCGGATTTCTCAGAATCTAACCATAGGATCGTTCTGAAACTTTTACCTATCCCCCCAAAAATGGGTGGTGGCTGTTGATTAAATATATTTTCAAAACGTTTTACGAATCCGAAATCACCGAATTTTACGAAGGAATGCATTTGACCTACAATGCTGTAACTTTGTGACTATTTGACCTATTTTACTAATTCTTTTTTCTTTGAGTATCTTGAAACATTTACTTCAAATCTGCAATTTCGGATTTTGGCATTTCGAAAATTCGTCGCTGTCATTTCGAACCGGAAGTTATTACCAATTTGACAACTTCTTTAATAGTTGTGCGTTTTTCGTGAAATTTAGAATGTTAGTAGATCTTGCCAATGCGACTTCAATGATGTCCTTGGAAATTTTCTAAATTATCTCCCCTTGGTGAAATTAAGGATCAAAGTTTTCAAAAAAATCGTCGAAATATAGGTCAGAATGACCTAAAAAAAAATTCGATACTAGACAAGTAATTACTGATTCGTACACAAAATATGGAGTTTGTCGATCGAACCGGAAGTGCCACCATCTTTAAACGTGAAAAATCAAAAAGGCTTTTTTGCTATTTTACTTACAGACACGGGCGTCATATTTTCGGAATCCTGGAAGGAATGCCTAAAAATCTATCGGATCAGAATTTTGATTTCGGTCACGTGATGGTCACCATTTTGAATTGAAAATGAAAAATAGAAGCAATTTGAAGGGCCGGGACTTTGGAACACAAGAACTCTCCTTCTAATTAAGCTAGAATGTTAAAACTTGGTGTAGGCGTTCACTAGGTCAATGTCATGATTGAGTTCAAAGATGAGCATTTTTTGCCTAGGGTAAGCAGAGATAAGCAAGCTGATTTGTTGATTCTTTAGGGCACGATGACATTGGTTATAATGAATGGAGGGCGATGAAACTCTTGTCAATCGAGAGGCTAATAGCTGGCCTGTTGTGTGAAATCATTGTATCATTTTTTGAAAATGTCCGGGGTAGCCGAAAAAAGGAGATCGAAATCCAAAAAGTCGTATTTTTACGATTTGGGGCATTTTTAGAGGTCGTGTAAAGTAAAATAAAGCATGCATATACATATATTATTGATATTAAATATATCATATAAAAAACTAAACAATGAATCAGCTGTCATTGACAGATTTTATATTATAAGCATGGTCAGTGGAAGGTCAGCGTATTGTCTAACTTGAACTCACTGACTCCGTAACATTATTGTGGGTATGGTATAAGCTGAATTTGATGAGATGCACATATCTCGTATGACTATTTGGTACTTACAGTGTTAGACTTTGTCGTAACGTTACGGTCTCCATTCATCAAATCGTCGTTGGGGCTATAATACGATTTTGAATCAAGTTATTTATCACTGAGGGACTCAAAATTAGGTTTGATGTAGCTCTGCTCATTTACAGTGGCGAATTTAACGGGCTCATGGGTTCCAGCTCCCTCCTCTAGAAATTTCACAGCACCCGCATGGATTGTGGCTAATTTTGTGGCAGAATTTTATTTTTCTGGGGGAGGTATTTCTAAATGGCTCCGACACAAGTGCCTGAAATGCCATGAAATCACGTTTTCGGCCTCCAATTAAAATTTCTTAGCGGGAGAACCCCCTGACCCGACCCCCTTGCGGGGCTTCACGGTCGGTATCAGCCCCCCTCCCCACCACCATGGTTAATCCGGCGTTGATGTTCCCTCTTGTGCAGCTGCAAAAGAATGTACAAGTTCATTGCCTCATTGTCAAAGATCCCACTTTTCTACCCCAGTTCGGGTAATGAGGTCGAGCGTATATTGTATAGGGGATATTAAACAAGCAAACAGTATGGCTGATGTCTCCCGCCAAAACCCCAAAGTAAAAGATGACACATTAATTAATCGCACTTTCATATTTTTTTCAAAAGTATCGAGCAATCAAACTATACTGTAAATTTCATCACTCTCTGTCAGATAGAAATCAAGGTTATCTTGTCCCAAAGCATCGACCAATGAAATTGCCAAGCTGTAGCTCAAAATGTTCAGTCAAGACCTGATGAACATCTACACCAAGTTTAAACATTCTAGCTCAATTAAAAGCTGGGTTGTTATGTTCCAGTACTTCATTATAACCAAAGTTATCATACCCCAAAGCATCAACCAATTCAAAGTCCCGGCCAATCAAGTTGCTTTGCTTATCCTGACTAAGAGAATGCTCATTGTCGAACTTGGTCAAGGTAATATGGTCAAGGTACTAATGTAATGAAACTATACACAAAGTTTCATCAAATTGCTTATCTCTGCTTACCCATTTTAATAGTCCCCTGCCAATCGAAAAGCCCCCCGACCCACCCACTCCACTCCCGTGTAATACATTAGGTTATAATTGTGTTACAAACGTATCACAAGGAGCATTTGAATATTCTCTCTGAGGCATCTGATACCACTTGTTCCTATTATTATTTTTTTTTTTTTGTGTCATTTCTACAAATCGGATTTCTCAGAATCTAACCATAGGATTAATCTGAAACTTTGACCTACCCCCCCCCCCCCAAAAATGGGGTGCGAATGTTGATTAAATATATTTTCAAATCGTTTTTCGAATCCGAAATCACCGAATTTTACGAACAAATTCATTTGACCTACATTACTGTAACTTTGTAACTATTTGACCTATTTTACTAATTCTTTTTTTGAGGGGTGCCTTGAAACATTTACTTAAAATCTGCAATTTAGAATTTCGAAAATTCGTCGCTGTGATTTTGAACCGGAAGTTGAGATCAATTTGAAAACTTTTTTAATAGTTGCACGATTTTCATGAAATTTAGAATGTAAGTAGATCTTATCAATGCGACTTCAAAAATATCATTAGAAATTTTCTAAATTATCTCCCCTTGATGAAATTAAGGATCAAAGTTTTCAAAAAAATCGACGAAATATAGGTCAGATTGCCTTGATTTTTTTTTCTTTACTAGCTACGACACTACTGATTCGTACACAAAAAATTGAGTTTGTAGCTCAAACCGGAAATGCCACCATCTTGAAATGTGAAAATTACATAAGGCTTTTTTGATATTTTACTTACAGACAAGGCAATTATATTTTCCGAATCCTTGAAGGAAAGCCGAAAAACGGTAGAGAACACAATTTTGATTTCCGGCAAATGATGGACGCCATTTTGAATTGAAAATGACAATTAGTGAAAAATCCACATTTATGGGCTTGAAAACATATACAATTGGTCGTGACCTAGAGAATATGTCTCCAGGATAGCCTGGATCATGGTCGAACGTTTGGTATTTGAATATTTCAAAAATTCGAATTTCTCCTTTGATGTTTTCCGTGCCGACAAGGTTGTTTTCGAGTTTAGCTGGATTTGACTTCGCGCATGCGCTACGCTAGAACCAAAGGTACCATGAGTACTAAATTCCGGCGAGCAACTTTTCACGTTGGTACCTAGGTACCCTGAAAATTTCAAGGTGATACCTGCATTCGTTCAAGTCGTTTGTTCTTGTCACCTGCCTTTCGTCGTTTTTTTTCTGTCAATTTACGGCTTCCATGAGGGGAAAAAAGTGGAATTTCGCCGTGACACCGGCACCGATTGTCCGAAAACCATGAAATTTGGACACAATACGCCCATTACCACCCCGGACTCTGTGCCTTACCCCCATTTCGATCCCATTAAAAAAAAAAGAGTTTTAGCAAAAAAACGATTTTCGGAATTTAATATTGGTTTTAACCCTGTACCCAGACAAGATATACATATTATTATAATCCCTATGAAATATTTTAATTATTTACTGCTATAATATGAATTATCACTTATTCCCCGTTAAATAAATATCGGTCACCGGGTGCAGCTGTACAACTTCAAGGACCCTGGCTTCAAGTCAATTTACGGCTTCCATGAGGGGAAAAAAGTGGAATTTCGCCGTGACACCGGCACCGATTGTCCGAAAACCATGAAATTTGGACACAATACGCCCATTACCACCCCGGACTCTGTGCCTTACTCCCATTTTGATCCGATTAAAAAAAAAGAGTTTTAGCAAAAAACCGATTTTCGGAATTTAATATTGGTTTTAATTAATTTTGAAATTGCAAATGCAAAGAGATTTTATCGCCTCTTCCTTATGTGATAGGTATTGGTACTATACACATTATCCTTAAAAGACAATTTTTTAAAATGACCGTAACGATGTATCAACACTAGAAACCGAAATCGCCTATTTTGACCTTTTTTGACTGCTGAGGCATCCTTCCGGTGGTCCAAATCTCTGGAATTTCTAGCGGTTGGCTGCGCCGCGATGATATTTATCACATATTAAATTGAGAAAATCATCAGATATCAAGAACAATAAAAATTCGATAAAATACGGCAATTTTTTAAGCAAAAAACCTTTGATTGTTGGGGGTGGGTTTTGAATTTATTTTGAACGTTCTCGGAATCCAACACTCTTCTATTTTTAATATGTGATAGCTAGAATCCCATCGGAATCCAACACTCTTCTATTTTTAATATGTGATAGCTAGAATCCCAAGGTACATTCTGTGCAAATTTGAAGGCAATCGGAGCACAGGAACGTTGCCTGGGTAGAGCAAAACAACCCGGTCGCGAAAATTTACCTATACTTCAAAGTGATTATCATGTTGTGTTATGATCGCCATTTTAGATCAATCTGAGTCCCTGATCCACCGTCATCTACCAAACCACTCCGAAATATAGCCAAAATCCCAAAATCGACCGTAATTTCTTTTTGCTTCGCGCATGTGCCACGCTGGAACCAAAGGTACGTTGACTACCAAATTCCGGCGAGGAACTTTTCACGTTGGTACCTAGGTGCACTGAAAACTTCAAGGCGATACCTGCATTCTTTCAGATCGTTTGTTCTTGACACGGTTCCTGCCGTTCGTTTTTTTCCGCCATTTACGGCTTCTGTAAGGGCGAAAAAAGTGGAATTTCGCCACGAAACCGGCACCGATTGTCCCAAAACCATGAAATTTGGACACAATATGCCAATTACCACTCTGTGACTTACTCCCATTTTGATCAGATTAAAAAAAGGAGTTTCAGCAAAAAATAAACAACCGATTTTCGGAATTTAAATTTGGTTTTAATTAATTTTGAAATTCCAAATGCAAAGGGATCTTATCGCCTCTTCCGTATGTGATTGCTATTAGTACTATACACATTATCCGTAAAAGACATTTTTTTTTTAAATGAGCGCAACACCAAAAACCGAAATCGACTATTTTGTCTTTATCATACATTAAATATTATATGCCATCGGTTAATTTTTATACGCCCACATTGAAATTGAATTTCAGCGATTTCCGATAATTACTGTCAGAATTATGGCCCTTCATCACTTAAAAAAATTCTTGTGGATGCTCTAGAGGCCAAAGTTAATGTCCGATTGACTTTAAATTTATACACAGTGCTTAAGGTCATGAGACGAAGTAGGCGATTGATTTTCAGCGATATCTGATATTTACTGCCAGAGTTGTGGCCCCTGATCACTTCAAAATATCTTGTGGACGCTCTAGAGGCCAAAGTTAATATCCGATTGACTTTAAATTTATGCGCAGTGTTGTGGCCCCTGATCACTTCAAAATATCTTGTGGACGCTCTAGAGGCCAAAGTTAATATCCGATTGACTCTAAATTTATGGTCATGACACGAAGATGCCTACAGTATTGATTTTCAGCGATATCTGATATTTACTGCCATTTCCGATAATTACCGTGAGAGTTATTGCCCTTGATCACTTTAAAAAATCTTGTGGACGCTCTAGAAGCTAAATTCAATATCCGATTGACCTTAAATTTATACAGTGTTTAAGGTCATGAGATGAAGAAGCCAATTGATTTTCAGCGATTTCCGATTGAATCTTTTGAAAATCACACCTAACTCTAAAACTAAAGGCAAGAAACGGGCCGGTTTACATTGAAGCACAACTAATTCCTGTCCTGCGTACTCTATAAATATAATATACGGTTTTCTAAATATGCCTTGGATGGTAGCCACAAGTCGACAATTTTTGTTTTGTATTTTTCCCATTTTGTTCATAAGGTAAATGTAATTTTTCAGATACCTGATGACATTTATACTTATTGTTTCAATAGATTCTAATAACCCCCTTTGCAGTTAATATGAAAGCTTTCATATCTGCTATGCAGATCTAGTTATTGTTATTTTTTTTTTGTGTTTTGTCCACAAATCGGATTTCTCAGAATCTAACCATAGGATCGTTCTGAAACTTTTACCTATCCCCCCAAAAATGGGTGGTGGCTGTTGATTAAATATATTTTCAAAACGTTTTACGAATCCGAAATCACCGAATTTTACGAAGGAATGCATTTGACCTACAATGCTGTAACTCTGTGACTATTTGACCTATTTTACTAATTCTTTTTTCTTTGAGTATCTTGAAACATTTACTTCAAATCTGCAATTTCGGATTTTGGCATTTCGAAAATTCGTCGCTGTCATTTCGAACCGGAAGTTATTACCAATTTGACAACTTCTTTAATAGTTGTGCGATTTTCGTGAAATTTAAAATGTTAGTAGATCTTGCCAATGCGACTTCAATGATGTCCTTGGAAATTTTCTAAATTATCTCCCCTTGGTGAAATTAAGGATCAAATTTTTCAAAAAAATCGACGAAATATAGATCAGATTGCCTTGAAATTTTTTTTCTGTCCTAGCTAAGACAGTACTGATGAGTACACAAAATATGGAGTTTGTCGAGCAAACCGGAAGTGCCACCATCTCAAAATGTGAAAAGTCCATACGGCTTTTGCAATATTTTACTTAAAGACATAAGAGTTACATTTTCTGAATGCTTGAAGGAAAGCCTAAAAATCTATCGGTTTAGAATTTTGATTTAGGTCAACTGATGGACGCCATTTTGAAATGAAAATGAAAATTAGTGAAAAATCCACATTTATGGGCTTGAAAACATACACAATTGGTCGTGGCTTAGAGAATCTGTCTCCTATTACCGAAATTAATACATTTGAGGATAGCCTGGATCATGGTCGAATGTTTGGTATTTGAATATTTCAAAAATTCGAATTTCTCCTTTGATGTTTTCCGTGTCGACAAGGTTGTTTTCGAGTTTAGCTGGTTTTGATTTCGCGCATGCGCTACACAGGAACCAACGGTACCATGAGTACTAAATTCCGGCGAGCAACTTTTCACGTTGGTACCTAGGCACCCTGAAAATTTCAAGGTGATACCTGCATTCGTTCAAGTCGTTTGTTCTTGTCACCTGCCTTTCGTCGTTTTTTTTTGTTAAGTCAATTTACGGCTTCCATGAGGGGAAAAAAGTGGAATTTCGCCGTGACACCGGCACCGATTGTCCGAAAACCATGAAATTAGGACACAATACGCCCATTACCACCCCTGACTCTGTGCTTTACCCCCATTTTGATCACATTAAAAAGAAAAGAGTTTTAGCAAAAAAACGATTTTCGGAATTTAATATTGGTTTTAATTAATTTTGAAATTGGAAATGCAAAGAGATTTTATCGCCTCTTCCGTATGTGATAGGTATTGGTACTATACACATTATCCTTAAAAGACAATTTTTTAAACTGACCGTAACGATGCATCGACACTAGAAACCGAAATCGCCTATTTTGACCTATTTTGACTGCTGGGGTATCTTTCCGTACGTGACAAGGAGTAGGTCGCCCGTCCAACCTGTGTATTTTTTCAGGATCACCCGGTTTCCCCCCACTGCTAGACCCCTACGCGCAAGCGAATTATTGAAATAAAATTGAACCATACGTTAGTCCCGAAATGACCTAGTTTGTGTCGAGTGGTCGATCAACCCCATTTCGCTCTCTCAATTTTAGCACTCCTAACTCTAAAACTAAATGCAAGGAACGGGCCTATTTACAGAGGTCACAATTTTAACCTACATGCACACCTACATGATATACATATTATTATAATCCCTATGGGATATTTTAATTATTTACTGTTATAATATGAATTATCACTTATTCCCCGTTAAATAAATATCGGTCACCGGGTGCAGCTGTACAACTTCAAGGACCTTGGCCTCAAGTGCATGGGACCAACTCTACATTTTCTGAAATGTCAATAAAAGCCCTGGAATGATTTCATTTAAAAAAAATAATCAGAAAGTAAATCTAGTTTTATTTATATGCTATTTGTTGCCAGAAAATATATTTTGTTACGAGTCTAATTCAAATTTAAAAATAAACAATGGGTCTGAAGCATATTTTATTGATATATAGAAATTAATGCAGTGTTCTCATTATGTGATAAAAGAGTGCCAGAAATGTCTCGAAATTCAGCCATTTGTGTATTTAGTATATCAAGTATATGCGTGTATTACAAAGCTCTGATTTGTGTGATTTGTGTACACCCCGCTCCCCCCCCCCTCCTCGTGTCACTATCATGTACATATCAATTCTGCTGCCAACCCACCCACGCGAATATGACTAAATTATGAAACATTGTCTAGTCGTTTGTATGTTACGACAAAACGAGGCCAGCGTGGCTCATTTGCTGCAGAACGGAAGGCCTTGCAAGGATTAGTGTCTAGTCGTTTGGATGGTACGAAAACCCGAGGTCAAAGTGGTTCCCCGTTGGCAGTGGTGAAGTATGGAAGGCCTAGCAAGGATCTGTGTCTAGTCGTTTCGATGGGACGAAAAACGCCCGTCCCCTCGTCCATGGTACAAGGATTAGTGCCTAGTCGCTTGGATGGTATGCAAAACAGAGGTCCCCGTTCTCTCCCTTTGTCTGTGGTTCTTGACCGAAGGCCCGACAACTAACTTTGCGTGCAGTTTTTTTAGGTAGGACGAAAAATCGAAATCCTGTGTGCATATTGGCGTGCACGAAAAATAACCTTTTGCATTTGGAATTTTATGCACCCACCCCACCCTCGAACAACGCTTAACATAACATTTTGTTTTCACTACTTACATTGTAAAATTTGTTTGATTTCAGATGACTTAGCCCCGGTTTTTCACAGTGAAAGATTTTGATGAAACTTAACATGCATGTTTATAACCCAAAGATATGGTTCCTTTCGATATTTGCGCATATCGAATCGTAACTTCATGAATTATGGTCCCTGATTGTAAGAAAAATCACTTTATATTTCGCGTGTTCTCTATCTATCTCTCGGAAATGGAATATGGAAATACACAAGCTAGCTAGTGTATTACAGGTTGGTGGTGGTGGGGATGAGGTCTTCTATTTGCAATGATTTTTTGACTACAAAATATACGCTCTAACTCATTACTCAAACTACAGCAAAAAAAAAGCGGAACGGAAACCCGATTTTATATATTCTTACAATAGCAACGCACTTCGGGATTAACTTAGAAATGGTTCCACTACTGATGTCTTCCGCCTTACTCCTGCCACAGTAGTGGCTTGTCCTACGGAGTTCCTTTCCGCAAGTTTTTTTTAGTCAAATGACTACAAAAAGGTTACTGGCCTATGTATAGCTCCCTTAATTTACACATAAACTGACCTAAAACTGCACTGCACATATAATAAACCAATTCCCATTGAAATAAAGGTGAAGCCGTACCGCATAATTATATGATTTGATGAAACCCAACTGCTACCTGAAGTTTCTCGCCTATCGAAGTTATAATATCCGCCGGTGTCATGGCGGCTCGCACATTATAAGAATCATTGCTTTGAAAATGTAGAACGCATTAACACAAAGAAAAACTGATGGGTAACTAGTTTAGTGGTCCAGTCTTCACTATAATTTGTGATAGAATTACTTATTTAAAAAAAACTGAATGATGTAAAAATAAAAATGGTTGGAGTGCCCAAGTTTAGATTTGTCGTTGATTTCATAAAGATGTTAGGATACAGAACGTTAAATACTGTGTGATTCAACATGGCGGCCGAGGGGTTTAATATGATATAAGTACGAAATACATGTACATGTAGTACCAAATGGTTTATATGTATGAGAGTCAAGGTTTGGACTAAATGTCTTGGGGAAGTAGGGGGCGACTAGCATGTGCCTCTCTTTAGTGGACCGATGTGAGATTGCCCATTGTATTAACTGGACGGGTAGGCCTATTCACCTTCAGTTATGTGTCAATGTCAAATAAGCGGCTTCGTATCAACACGGTCGGCTCTGGGCCGGTTTAATTCTACGTATCTCTCGTAGCTGAGAGAAAAATGATTTTTTAGCCCAGAGAATATCTTCCGTCAGAGTGGTTGTTGATTCATAGATTCTAATAACCCCTTTTGAAGTTTATATGAAAGCTTTGATATCTGCTATGCAGATCTAGTTATTATTATTATTTTTCCATTTGAGCATATCTCAGAAACTACTTGTCGGATCGATTCGATGTCTTCGGTTTTCCTGGGAAAGTGGGTTTGACTTAAATTTTAAAGCTATTTCCAACGTTCTGCGACAATGTGAAATGTCCGAAATCACCGAAGTTGTCGTTTTTCGATATTTCGCCGTAATGTTATCAATGATTGTCGGATTGTAATATTTTATACATTTTGACATAGCCAGAGACAAGGCACATGGCCAAGGTTCTTTGGATTTTTTATTTTCGACGAATCTTCGGAGATATTAGGCGCCACATTTTTGTCACGGTATTTTTCCATGGCCCCCATTGGCTAATTCAGTTTTTCAGTCCTGGATTAATTATTTATTGTTCGATTTGTATAAAACAAAGTTCATATGTTCCGCGGTCCAAAATGTCATTTTTTTTGTTACCGGTACATTTTCCTTTCGGCAACGGAAGTGACGTAAATTTAGCAAAAACTGCAATTTTGACAGTTCAGTACCACTTTTTAAAAGCAAATATTATTTTTTTCAAATCTGGTATGACTGAAAGGGTGTGCCCTGTTAAGGCGCAGAAATCATCGCGCTCAGTTTTTTTAATTTTTATTTCGTTTTCGGATCATTTCGATTTAAAGGCGAAAAAAGGTGAAAAAATGAGCTATTCACAACCCATTCAGGCTTTTCATATTTTAATATATTTTTTCGAAACTTTCATAAACTAGTAACAATAATCCAAACGAAGAGAATGTATGTGAAAATTAGTTTGTAATATGAGCAGTTGCCGAGAAATGGGCAATTTTGCATGAGTCACCCTTTACGCTAGTTTGCCTGTAAAGGAGTCAATTATTATTCGATTTTCATAAAAGTGACACCATTTGATGCGTAATGTCAATTTTAACAAGGTCAAACTAATTTAACATTTCCAATGTCACCGGAAATGACGTAATTTGGGCAAAAATTGTATTTATAGCCTTCAAAACCAGTATTTTATTCAAATGAGTCGTATTTGTTATGTGTTATAAATTTTGATATTTGGTCCCAATCAACCAATAGAATGAACCCATGCGATCATATAGGTATCACAAAATGGTTTCTAACTCGTTCAGTTGCGGAGAAATGGACGATTTTCAACAGGTAACTTTTCAAGGTTTCTGGTCCATAAAAGTGTCAATTATTATTCGATTTTCATAAAATTTTCACCGTGTGATACCTAATGCCATTTACGATTTCATACAAGTAATTTAAGATTTTCATTATCACCGGAAGTAATGTCATTTTGGCAAAAACTATATTTTTAGCCTTCAAAACAGATATTTTATTCAAATGAGTCTAATTTGTAATGTTTTTAAAATTATGATATTTGATTCCAATCAACAAATAGATTGAACCCATACGATCATACAGATACCAAAAAATGGTTTCTAACTTGTACGGTTGCAGAGAAATAGACGATTTTCTACAAGTCCCTTTTCAAGATTTTTGGTCTATAAAAGTGGCAATTATTGTTCGATTTACATAAAATTTTCTCCATGTGATGCCTTATGCCATTTCTGATTTCATAAAACTAATTTAACATTTTCATTATCAACGGAAGTAATGTAATTTTGTCAGTATCACTTACATGTAACAAATGTATACAATGAATTGATATTGCTGGATTTGGTTGATTCTGTGTACATTTTATTTGATGTGTGCAATGCTTATATGAAAACCTGTTGAATGGTTTCATCGGTACCGGAAGTGAAATATGTTCAAGGGTAACGGTGCACCGGTGAAACCCGTCATTACTGCGTCGCAGTTCTAGTTATTTATTTCGTTTGGTAATGAAATGTTCCAGGTTCCAGGGTTCGTCCTCCCCCCCCCCCAAAAAAAAAAAAAAAAAATTTATGACAAATCCACGCCCTTGCATGTAAATTTTGCTTTTGCAATGTATTAATATTTTTGGGCCCCTTTTGACCGTTATGGTTTTTGGCCGTTATGGTTTATGACCGTCATGATCAAATCCCGTCGATATAGTTTTGTTTGATTAGTAAACGGTTACAAGCTAGATCGACTCAATCTGATTAAAATATGATCTACATTTTGTTTCGTTTTTTATACACCCACAGTATCATGTCGACGTGTATTGCCGCCGCCCGTCCGCCCGTCCGTCAGTTCGCATTTGTTTGTGGACACTCTCAAGGTCACAATTTTAATCCGAATTTAACGAAACTTAAAATATAGATATATCTCCCAATTATCTATGTTCCTGTCGAAAATGTATCGGACCGTAACATCATGGATTATGGCCCCTGAATGGTGGGCTTATTTCTTTTATTTCGCCACACCATTCCGTGTAAAACAAATTAATTTAAAGTCTTATTTTTAGCTTGTGGACACTCAAGAGGTCCCAATTTTTATCCAATTTTGATGAAACTTAAAATGTATGTTTATAACCCACAGATCTCAGTTCCTTTTCTTGATTATGGCCCCTGACTTTACGAAAAATCGCGTTTTTAGCTTGTGGTCCGTCTAGAGGTCACAATTTATATCCGATTTAAAAATCCGTTTACATATATCACCGTTACACCATAATGAGGGTCGAGTTCGAATTTCTTGAAAATCGGACCGAAACTGCCAGACGAAATGGCCGCTCCTCGAATGCAAATAGTGTAAAAGTATATAGAGGTTACAATTTTTATCCGATTTTGACGAAACTTTAAATGTATGTTTACATCACAAAAAATTCGGTTCCTTTCGATCGAAAGGCATATCGGAACGTAACTTTCTGGATTATGGCCCCTGATTGTTCGAAAAATCACGTTTATAGCTTGCGGACCCTCTAGACGTCATAATTTGCATTCAATTTAAAAAAAAAAAAAACCTTTTAAACATATCACGGTTACACCTCAGTGAAGGTTGAGTTCAAATTTCGTAAAAATCGGACCAACTGCTTAATAAATGGCTGTTACTTGTACGCAAATAGTGTAAAAGTATGTAATACCAAGGTTGTGGGCCCTCTAGAAGTCACAGTTTTTATCCGATCTTGATGAAACTTAAACTATATGTTTATATCCAAAAGATCTCAAATCCTGTCTATATTCATGCATATCGGACCGTAACTTGATATGGCCCCAGATTGTAAAAAAGTTGCCTTTTTGTTTAACTTGTTCCCTGTCCATCTCTTGCAAAATGAGGGCGTATCTTGCCTGGCAACCGCTGGTTTATACTTTCGATGGCCTCCACTACATGAAGATCTGACCGGTTGTAGTGGGAGGTCACGTCAAGGGTTAAACGAGAGGCGTTTGACCATATGACGTCAGGCATTTGATTAACCAATCGGCGTTGATGTTTCTAGTGGGATACCCACAGTTCCGTGCACTGCACTGGTCGCAACAGATCGTTTCATATGCTAATGCCTCACATCAACCAGAATGCGGGTTATATAACAACTCTTCCAGCTCCTATTGTAGTAAAGACAAATAAAGATATTTTGATCTATAAAATAGGGTCAGACTGAGACCCACCCACATATTAATAAACAGTTATATTGTACATATTGTATTTTAATAATTATATAATACATTATTATTATGCTTATTGTACAAACTGAGCACACAAAAAATTACATATTGATGGTATACTCTGCTCAAAAAAGATTATATTTCTACGTGATCAACAAACGGTCCAGACTAATTATGATTTATTTAATATAATAAGGAAATAATGAAAGTTACGATAAAAAATAAAATAACTCAAAATAATTTATGTAAAATTATTCGAAAACATCTTATAAAACTTTGAAACAATCAGTTCTGGGACAATTTAATAACATTTTTGTTTTCCAACTGAAGGAGTTCTTACAATAGAGTTAATACAATAGACTAAGAAAAGTGGTAATATCATTTATTATGAAAATAAAATTAATATCTTAGTCCGTACAATCAAATATAATACTCCTATGGTATGAATTATTTCGTTCATTGAGTTTTACCAAGTATAAACAGTCCAACAAAATTTTTCTTTTTAATGCGAGATATATAATCGAGATTTGTCACTGTCACTCCAATTTCATCACCTTCGTCCAGCTGAAAAATTCCAGATACATAACTGGAAAAGTCAAGCTTTTTATGGTCCAAAATGTCTGTATGTTCGTTTAAAAGAAGTTCGTCTTTGCCGTCATCTTTGGGTGTTCGTCTATTCCACACAACCTTATGGTACATTTTAACTTGGTCATCTGTCGCGTGATAATTGATTCTGCGGTTAATCTCAAACTTGATCTTGCTATATACAAAATAAGTCCCCTTGGTTCTGATGATCAGTCGATAAGGTCCCAGTCCTACGCCATTTAGGTGGGTTAATGAGTTCTCGGTTGACAGTTTGACTAAAATAGAAAGTATGGAACATTATAAATCATTGGTAAACTAAATCAGTGTTGATTGTGTTTAAACATAGAAAGAAATAGTTCGGCGCACCTTTTCTTGAGCTTGAAGTCTTGTTTACCCATTAAATATGACTGGCGTCTTCATGTTTAGTAAGATAACTTGTAAGGCCCCTTGTCTTTTGGGGGTGGGGGTGGGGGGGATGGCCGAATCGTTAGCACGCAGAAATATTATAAATAACAGTAATCAATCGTTGTTTTGATGAAAAATATTGTCAATTTTGCTTACTGAGGCCCGATGTGATTTGCGTTGGGCTTTGCTACGTGAAACTATATAGCACTATCTCTTATCTCGGAACACGGAGGGTTGAGAGATGAGGTTTGTTGTCTAGGTAAAGTGGGCTCTGCTGCACACTGCATGGCCTTGTATCATCTGAAACTGAATACACTTAAATTATACACGGGTTCTTACCTAGATTAGGTATAGCTGTGTTTATCGGTGTCTTGAAACCAGAAATTAAAACATGTGCGCTAACAACTTTATCATTAAACAGCTTGCTTGGCAAGTCATTCATATCTGAAAATAAAATCAAACGAATTAAAAAAAATAATTAGGCGTCCCATATTTGCCGTGATGTTGGGCGCTCGGGCTGTATGCAAGTAATGAGTTAAACCCAGTTTCTTAACCACTTTTAATTTACTTACCTTCATATCCAAATGTTTTTGTCTTATTAATAACCTGGAAAATCAACATGTATACAATTAAGGTAAAATATAAGAACAGGCGTGTATTTAAACATGTCAATCAGTTAATACTGATCGACGTTTCGTCTGGGCTTCTGTAGTAATTATCAGAGAGAGAGAGAGAGAGAGAGAGAGAGAAATGAGATTTAACGTCCACTCGACACAAACTAGGTCATTTCGAGACTAACATATGGTTCCATTTTATTTAAATTATTCGCTTGCGCGTAGGGGTCTTTAGCTGTGGGAGGAAACCGGAGGACCGGGAGAAAACCCACGAGGTTGGACATGCGACCCTACTTCTTGTCACGTACAACCGGGAAATTGTAATTATCAAGCAATGATAAAATGTAAAATATATCTAGGCAAATATACAATACTTGGTCAATGCTGACCAACCAGAGACACCTTTCTTTCTTATTACGGTAATTTTAATTTTAAGTAGTTCCTATGGCATTATGGGGGTTGGATGGCTGAATGGTTAGCGTGTGCACGCTGTATCATAAAGCCTGTCATTGAGTCAGCTGGCGTGGTTTCGAATCCCCGGTTGTACGTGGCAAGGAGTAGGGTCGCCTGTCCAACCTCGTGGGTTTTCTCCGGGTGCTCCGGTTTCCTCCCACTGCTAAAGACCCTACGCGCAAGCTAATTATTGAAATAAAATTAAACCATATGTTAGTCCCGAAATGACCTAGTTTGTGTCGAGTGGACGTTAAACTCCATTTCTCTCTCTCTCTCTCTCTCTCTCTCTCTCTCTCTCTCTCTATGGCATTATATATCCCGACATCTCTGTTACATATTTACGTACATATTTACCTTCTGATTTTCGTATTTGAGAATATTGTCGATTATTACAAATGTCATAAACTGGATTACTGACTGAGCAAAACTAGAGATTTATCTATGAACTTACCGCATTCAAAAATATTTCCATTTGATTCGGAGACTTAGTACAATACATAAATTGTCCATCCTTTACTACTTTATTTAACTTTTCTTTTCGATTGTCATCGTCGGAAAATTGTATGTCTTCCAAATCAGACTTCTTCAGACACATTAGTCCATAATCTTGATTTACAGGTGACATCATTGCCATTACAATAACACCGGTCGAAGCCAACAAAACCATTCCAATAAATATGGCGAAGCAGACACGTCCATTCCAACCTGTAAATTTTCCTCGAAATGATCCACATGATTGTTTTGCTTCCGAAGAAATGCTATCTGTATTGGAACTTCTGTTTCTTAGAGGTATCAAATGAGTACACGAGTCAGTACTGCCACGTCTTATACCTCCATCCATTAAATGAGCATAGCGCCCTGCTTCATGATGACTTAACGTTATCGAGTTACCGTCTTCAACATTTCCACTACCACACAATGAAAACATATCTGCAATTACAGAATTTAAATCGTTTCATGCATGTAAATTGCTAGAAATCAAACTAACCTCAAACACTGAGTGTTATCTCACAATAAATAAATTTAAATAGAAAAGACTAGACTTGACTTGCTTGATTTTGGTCAAAAATGAAATTGTCGATTCCATTAGATTTTATCTGTCGATTTGTTAATTACTATAAATAGTCCAGTTTGTGTTTCACTGCCGACACAGTGAGTACAAAATAGGTTGCCAGGCAAGGAAACATACGCCCACAGCAGCTAAATCGTCCGGCGGTCAATTAGGGTTGTCGTATATTTAGTCTTTTGTAGGTATTGGGGGGCATTTACAAGACAATTTCATACAGATCAGATTAATAGTTTTCATCTTTTGTAGCAATATAGTCGTGGCGACATTGTTTTAAATTTATAGACAAAGAATAGAGAAATAAGATGACTTTATATTTCATTAATTAATATATTTAGCAAATTAATAGTTTCACACATATTCACATATATATTATATATAGTGTGTACTAAATCAACTTAGTCTGTAGTTGACACATAAAAAGGGTTATTTAGCCAAAACATGTGTCTATAAAATACCACGAGATATCATGTGCATGGAAATTTTACCATTGCATCATTTGGCCTTATTTAACCAATCATATCGTTAATTGCACAGGTTCAGGGCCATGATCACACTTGATTGTGCATGATATCCATAAGTCTTATAAAAGAAATCATAGTAAACTTTTAAGTCAGACTTCCATTAGATTCCGGAGAGGTTCCATCTGAGTTCCTAGACAGCCGCGAGGCTGGCTAGGGTGGAGAAATGATTTTAGCTAGTATTGTAATCTGTGCTTGTATACATGTATTCGGCTATGGTATATAAAATGTAGAAGCGAACTGTTGCAGTTAGGCCTATTCCTGGTAAGACAAACGTCTTAAGAAAACAGTAAGATGTAAATACACAACGTGAAGCAGAAGTAAAGACAGTTAGAGACAAATTCTAGACGATCACAAGGCTACAGAAATATCTAGTAAGAAAAGATGCATGGGTCGTACGTAGGATGTGGCGACCGGTTTTTGGAATCCCCGCTTTCCACGTCAGACAGAAAGGCCCATGGTGCTACACCTTTGAGGGTTCACAGTGTGCTACAATCTGAAACAATGACCATAACTCTGAAAGTAATATACAAATATTGTTGAAATTCGACAGGGGCCATAACTCTAGACATAATTAACGGATATTGCTGAAATTCAAAAGGCTTCTTTGTCTCACTAATTGAAATAATGCATATAAATCTCAAACAGATGGGATAATAACTTTTGTTGTTACAGCGTTAAACAAAGTGAAACAAGGGCCATAACTCTAGACATAATTAACAGAAATTGCAGAAATTCAATAGGATTCTTCGTTTCACTAATTTACAGGATGCACATAGATTCCATGTAGATCGGATGATCATTTTTGTCGTTAGAGCGTTCACAGGTTGCAATAAAGTGAAACAAGGGCCACTACTCCAGAAGAAATTAACGGAAATTAAATATGTTTCTTCATCTCACTAATGTAAACAATATATATAAATTTCAAAACAAATAGATAATAAATGTAGTCTGTAGATTGTACAAAAGAAATTGGGGACGAGGGACCGACGGACGGACGGACGGGAATGACGACAATGTGGGCGTATAAAAATGAAACTAAAGTTATTAAGTAATAAAAACTTAATCGTTCAGAGCATACTGTAAAATTGAACTCATCACAAACTTGGACATCGAGAAATACAAAAATGGAAGCTAATTGGGTCACTTATCGCGATAGATCATTTTGTACAAGGCGGTCCATGGCAGCAATTAAGGCTTGCCTATCGTAACGGTGTCGGCTTTTTATGACAATTCAAATTTTGTGTATGAAAAAGCAATCTCTCGAACACAGTAATGAGTTTTAGGCGGATTATTTCTTTTGAACACAGGTGCAGAACAAAAAGAACGACATTCGTTTCACGAGCCTTGAATCTCACCCTTGAATATTTCCTGATGAACTTAAACAGACCTGTCAATTAACCTCGGTAATCTGGTGCAGCCGAGGTAAATCCGAAAGTTCCTATGTATTTTACATTTTCCCCGGCAAAATAAATAGCCGAAGCCATTGAATCATTGAATACCATATATAACGTTATCTAGAGTCCAAATTATTTTAATAAATACCAAAAATTATTATCAACAAATCATACCGCCCATAATGCATAATGTATGTTTGAGTAGTTTGTTCCCAATCGAAGAAATCAGTTTAAAATTTAAGACGGTTCAGACAGTAGGTACCATTCCAAAATCTACTACCAATAGACTCACCGTAGAACTTCATTGGATTATAAGATAAGCCTTTCAACCACACGGTATAAATGACAAAATCTGAAGTTGGGCATCCCCCATTTATTTTCTTTGATAAGCCATTTTAAAGCTATATTTTGACCCAAATCAAAGTGGTTTATTAACTCCTTTAAATTAATTTTTTGGGTTACCGAACTATATTGTAATAATTTTTCATGATTAACCTATATATCGCTAAACATGAACACATACTGCCCTACTTGGAAATAGCCTAATAAGCGTATCTCTTAAAGCTCCTTCCTGTTCGATATAAACGTCTAATCTAATTTATTCATGAAAGAAATTAACATAAACCCTTGGCAAAGATGAGTCATAGATGATCTCGACAACGTGTCTCAAAAGGCAACTATAACCTTTGACCATAGCCTATAAAATAGATACTTATTTCCGGAATGGGGGAACCGTCCTTTTAATACCACAAATACAGCAGTCTTTCATTGGTATAAAAAACATAAAGGAAACGTACTGGATCTTGTCTGCGATATCACCTCGATGGAAGCGGACGTTAAATAAAGCTATTTCACACACTGAATGACTTATGTGGAAGCGGACGTTAAAAAAAGGTATTTCACACTCTGAATCATATTTATTTATACTTTCCCGATATTAAACATAACATCACAATGTTATATTTGGGTAAACGTTTCGGTTTAACTATTTCTATGATGGTGTGAATCAGCCAATAACAAATCCCCAGGCCGAGATTGATTAGTCACTGTGTTTAACACCCGCTCCAACAAAAAATTCTCTGTAAAATTATAAATAATAAAGCTCATAACTTTATGATTTTATTTATAATGTTGTGCCCAATAAATCTATCGATCTATTATACTGACGTGTGTGTGAGTATGATGGACAATGACCAGAATGAGTCCCCTTTTCGTGACTGTTGATCCAAGGGCCCCAGTGACATTTTCAGCTAGGACCCCATGCAAGGTTACTTCGGCCCTGTGTATTAACGCATTACAGCTTATTATGTTTCAAAATGTGGATCTGGACAATCATGGCTTGTCTGAATCATGTATCTAATGAAAGTACATGTATTACAAAATCGTTTTCAATTCTTCATTCTAATCTTCTTTTCATTTCAATTTATTCTATTATTATTTCTGGGAAATTCTTGACTTTGCCTAACCATAGACTTTGCCAATATAGTGGGGTTGTGGGTGTGTGAGGGTGTGGGGCTTGATTTTTGAAAAATGGATTATGGCCCTGTATTGTTTTAAAATCAATAAAAAATTGTTTCAGGTTAAACAGTTGGTAATTTTAGAGTAGTACACTGTTGTACATAACAGACCAGAGAGAGAGAGAGAGAGAGATGGGGTTTAACGTCCACTCGTCCACTCGACACAAACTAGGTCATTTTGGAACTAACACGTGGTTCAATTTTATTTCAAAAATTCGCTTGCGCGTAGGTGTCTTTAGCAGTGGGAGGGAACCGGGGGACCCGGAGAAAACCCACGAGATAGGACAGGCGATCATACTTCTTGTCACGTACAAACGGGAAATCGAAACCAAGCTAGTTGAATTAATGACAGACCTTATGATACATTCCTCTTGAATTGTATAATTTGTAGTTAATTTAGCAGTGCGCTCAAAATGCTCGTTTTGAGTATTGTATTATTCAGAATTTAATTCTTGGTGATAGTGATAATGACCAATGTTTATTCTTTATAATGTAGTTTTTCAAAATAAACAATAATTTACAAATTACTTTCCATGAAATAAGGATTAAAAATTAATATTTAGATATTATATTAAATTGATGTGCATATATCGTATTAAATTGATATGCATAAATTGATATTCATTCATATAATAAATTGATATTCATACATTAAATTGATATTGTTTTATTGTATTAAACTGATACACATAGATTCATTCATATGCATAAATTGATATTCATATATTAGATTAATGTTCATGTGTTATTTAACATTGATTATGATATATCTGTAAGTAATGTTCTACTCACCAATGATTTAGATTTACAGGTGTAGTCTACTGTTGCTTTCCTACAAAATTAATTCACGTCTGACAACATTTGTAAAAAATACTGTTTTGTAATGATTCATGAGGATTAATATAGGATATGACTACATCCCCTGTCTAGTCTTTTCTAGTGAAAAAATGGTTTCTATTTCACTTCACATAAGCGACCTATATAGGTGTCAAGTGTAACAAACAAAATTGTTACCTGTTATTTTCCCCAACAATACAATGAGTTTAAAGACCGTGATAAGACGCTGGATCGCTAGCCTGGGGTCGCGAGTTCGATCCCGGTGTTGGATGAGAGAGTTCATCGAGATTTTTTTTCTTGCGTGGTATCCTCTTGTCAGTGGTGCTGGCCGGAAGGTCTGCCAAGGATAGCTGTCTACTCGTTCGAATGGGACGAGAAACCGCGGTACCGTGTACACATTGGCGTGCATGTAAAAGATTCCTTGCCGCTGTTCGTGCAAAATTTCCTGTATGGCGTAAGCCTGTCTTCATTAGGTGCACCGTCAGTCGAAGCAGAACAGTAGGACGTTAAACCCCATTTCATTCCATCAAAAAAAATGTTATGTATGAAAACAGAAAAAAACGAAGGTTATAACATAGTTATACAACCGGCATTTCTTTTTAATTGAGTCACCTGTATAAGCAATTGAGTCAAAACAGGTACTCACAGGTCCGTAGCTAGTGGTGGGGGGGGGGGGGATTCAGCTAACCCCTCCTGGAAAAAATCGGCGGCCGAAGGCGCCCTTTCCATTGTACGCAATTCGAAGCCAACGATCAACGTGCCGATAACAATATGGGCGCTCCATAAAGCCGAGTGATATTGGTTGGACGCCCACGACGAGATTGGCGGGGTGCCCAACCAATATCACCTCATAAATGAATCACACGATTATCACCAAAACTTGATAGATGGGGCGCCCCAAAACGGCGTGATCTGTGGGGTGCCTTATCCTGGACGGGCGCCCATAATGACATGATTCGTGGGGCACCTTATAATGACAGTACATGATTGTCGGTGAACACATAATGCATAATGCCGAGTGAGATTGGTTGGGCGCCCACGACTTGATCAATGGGGCGCCCAACACGGCATGATTGGTGGGGTGCCTCATCCCGGAGGGGCGCTCATGTCAAGATTGATGGGCCGCCCACGACGAAATCGTGGGCACCCAAGCAAGAAACCGACCGCATACCGACGCCCGAAGAAATCTACCATATAAGAAAGCCAACTGGAGATTGTAGAACATTTTCCAGGTCAAATTCACCATGGGGATGAGATTGATTCAAGCCCGCAACAGGCGTGATAATCTGCATAATTCGCACTCTATCCCGATTCCAAACTTTTCGTTCTTCTCAATTCTCATAAAGTATTATAGGTACACTAAAGTCGTATCCTTCCTTCAAATTCTTATAATGTTCATATCATAATACGCCAATATCGCGAATTGAAATTTTCCCTCATTTACATAGTTCCTGTCCTCAGGGGAATATTTTCCTAATTTTTCTTGGGGGAGAGCACCCTAGACCCTTAGCCGTCGACCCTCACGTGTAGATACATAGGCGCCTCCAAAAGCCCCATCGGTGACCCCAGAAGCCCCTGCCCCCCACAACATTTTTGGACTAGCTACGGGCCTGTACTCGTCCTCGTAACCAACTTTCCTCGAGTTTTGTATTCTGCCCGTCTCCAATTTCAGGCGAGTCTGGTCTGATAACTCTTCATCGTACCATTTTTCATGTATTCTAACCGATACATGCACTTTTAAATTATATTTACAATTATAAGTATAGTAAAAACACAGTGTCGGATTTGTCAATTTAAAACGATGTAAATTCATAGGAATACAAAGCTTATGTAAGATTACACCAAAAGTAATGTAGAAATACAATCATGTCATTTTACAAAATGCGAGCTGTATACAGAAAGGCCATTTGAAATATTATATTTACAGCAAACTGTAAATTAACTGTCAAATAGTGGTTACATCGGTTATCCCCCCTTTGACCACACATTTACTATTATGTCAGTCATTTTATTCTATTTTAGGGAAATTGGTTACTCAAACTCGAATGCCCCTAACTGGCTAATGAAGATAGGCATGGGTCATACATAATACATTGTGTTGTGTGGGACATTAAATTTCTTGGAGAATGTCATCCTAGCTACGAGAATGTAGCTAAACACGTTGAGATATAATGATGAGCTTGTTTTTAGCTATGACTGGGTGTCTTTAGTTTCATCTGGCAAACTTAATTTCTTTACTAATGCATGTAAAATCTTAAAAATAAGTTATTTTTATCCTATTAGAACTTATTAAACATACGCAACCCAATCTAGTGAAACAACTTTCGTTTATCAGCAAATATTGTCAATAAAGTAAATCAAGCGTTGTTTTTATCAGAATTGATATGTACATTCATAATTATGGTGTATTAGTTTCTGATCTAAGTGTAATCCAACCTATTCTTTCCATTTTACATGCACGGCTGAAAGGTCCCCAGAATTGTCTGTGATCGTAGGATTGAACCAAAAACTACTTATCTAAAAGGGGACAGACACCCCCCCCCCCCTCCTTGTAAATTTTTCTCTGCAAATTACATATTATGCAAATGGTAAATTTACTTGCAGAAATAGTGTCATTTGTAATGAGGTATAATCATAGGTGTACGGGGAAATTTTTGACTGGGGGGGGGGGGGGGGTCGGTGGCGGTTGGTGCCCAAAAAAGTAGTTAGGTTCTTAGTATGTTACATAATAATAATAAATTTGCTGTTAAATTGGACACATTCAAGAACGCAATATTATTTTATACAACTTTTACAAAGTACAATTGTGTGCCCAAATTTTCCCAGCATTTAGTGCCCCCCCCCCCCCCCAGCTCGTACGCCTATGGGTATAATTACATTGGGTCTGTCAAATTACACAGCACGATTTTTTTACACTGCCATTTTACCAATTTATGCAAATTACCTTCATTCTCCGGTTGTACGTGACAAGGAGTAGGGTCGCCTGTCCAACCTCGTGGGTTTTCTCCGGGCCCTCCGGTTTCCTCCCACTGCTAAAGAACCATACGCGCAAGCGAATTATGGAAATAAAATTGAACCATATGTTAGTCCCGAAATGACCTTGTTTGTATCGTGTGGACGTTAAACCTCATTTCTCTCTCCTCTCTCTCTCTTTACCCCGGAAAGGTCTATTGGACAATACCTAAAAATTTATTTGGCAGCAAGCCTGTAGCTGTTTTCAAGTTCAGGGGACATATGCAAAATCATTGCATTGGAGAAAATCAGTGTTTGGATTTTTGATAATTAGTGGAGTCTTTCTTTGAAATTAACTGGAATGGGGTTTAACGTCCTAGTTTTCTGCACGGACCGGGTTACTGAAGGCAGTCTTATTTTTTCACAGGATAGTGTTTAAAATTTTTTTTCATTTCATGATAAACAGTTTGGAATGGCAACCTATTACATGACCATTCAGCCATCCAACCCCCCTTAGTGCAGAAATAAGGAGTGAAAGCTAGTTATTTGCAATTGTATACAGCAAAGACATATCTCAGGGTAAAAATTAACCTTTACCTGCTTCAATGTCATAGGTTTCACACAGTAGAGGCTCAATAATAATTTCAATAATACCTATTTAACCATAAAACAATACTGGCTATATTTCGTTTGATTGTAATGCTTTGGTTATATAGGCACAAAGTTGATTTTTTCAAGAAAATACAACATTTTCGCTCTTGATATATTTTTCTTTTTTGGAACACCCCATATACAACATTTTGAAACAGTATCTATAAAACCTCTTTTTATTGGCTTAGAAATATGACAACCAGATGAAAAGATGTGCAAAAAAATTCTCATTCTGAAGAAGCAAAAAAGTGAATCTCGCAAAATATGCCAGATACGACCTTTTGACTCCACACCGACATGTGACCACAGAAACCCTATCAAAGAGACAGTAGCGCTTTAAAATTTGACATGATTTGCTTATACAGTTACGTTACAGTGCCTTTACAGTTGTGCATGTTCAAATTTGATTGTCATCTTAAGGAGTTTCATGAACAATCCATTGTAGAAAAAATATCTTACTGGGAGCAGATAAATGTTTGGATTTTCAATAATTAGACGTTCTAAGTTTTTTTTGTTTTATTATTCAAAATTATTTACTTTTATTTTCTAGGCAATAGTAATATCTCTTTAATGCAAAATATGATTTTAACAAATAATGAATTCATGATTGAACAAACAAACAAACCGACAGTCATTGTTAACAATATTATTATTTTAATGATTCATTCATTATTTCATAATAAACAAGTGAAAAAAAACAGTCAAATCATAGGAAATAAAGTAGAGATAAAGGTTAACAACCTTTGAAGTAAAAACAACTTAAGTAGTCTAGGTCATCATACCTTTTGTAACAACACAAAACAGACAGCTTGTTGACCTAGACTATAACTACATAAGAGTTTTGTTTTCCTTTCATCTCCGGAAAAAAAAAGTCTGTTTTAAACATTAGACTGGTGCAGAGCTGAATTTAAAATTATAGACAAAGACTTAAAAAAAACCCATTAAGGTTAGATTTGGCAGGCTCTGTTGAACTTATGACAAAAGCATGGCCCTCAGATTTACTGTATTCAATGCAATCAATTTAATTAAATCAGTAAAGATAAGAACAGACTTCAGCATGGAGATCTGCTGGAAGTGTTTTCTAATCAATGGCTTAAAACATTTTAGCACAAATATCTTTCTATATAATATACTCCAAGAACACAATAATTCTTAAATATTGGGTAAAATCTTTTGATGGGACTTCTTTTTAATCCAAACCGTAAGATTGTCTAGGGTTGACATTTTGGTTTTGTTTACTTTATAACATGTTAAATAATTATTTGAGTACATTTTACCGTGGATAAAGCTGTGAACCATTAGATATTGTTTGAAAAATACAAATATGACAATCAGCGGCTCCAACTAAAAATTATGAATCTGTAGCTGAGATTTATAAATTTCTTAATGATTATTTTTACAATGTGAAGTTATCCATAATAGTGCAATGTACTGATAAATAGGGTTTAAACAGTAATTGACAGATGAACAACTTATCTACAGGTTTCAACACAAGATGGTACAATAATATAGATATACCAGAAAATATCATATACCTATTATTTTATATAAATTATTTTCCATCATTTCTTTATTTTCATTTTATAGTCATCTTTATGAGAGATTTTATATGGCAAAGCCTCTTCTTGACATGAAAAAATTTCAAATAAAAGCTATGCTTTAGAATCTTGTCTACCACTTACGACTAGTCATATTTCATGTACAGTGAACATCTGGGTCACCTTAAGTAAGATATATAGTGTTAAAAAAAACAAAAAAAAACATTGGACAGATTCTAATTGGCATTATGGCCAGCATTGACTCAATTAAACTTAAAATCATCTAGAATTAATGTGATCAAGATTAATCTACATATTTAGCATTAATAATATTGAAGCCTCTTGATCAGCAGTTTGTTGTGCTCTTTATATTAAAGCAATTTCTTACATTATTCCTCTTTGACTTGAGTCTTACTAATATTCTAACAAAAGCTTTAATGAAGGCATATTCATTTGATAACAGCATACAATTTTGTTATATTACATTTAATAATGCATTTTAACTTTAAATAGAACACCTTATTCACCATACTCATAGCCATCTCTTTATTTTGACCCTACAACTAAGGACTATGAAAAGCTGTCTTCACTTCTCTTGACAAATTTTGCATATCATGAATAAAATACTAAACTACGATCACATCCTTTCATCAATTCTTGTAATCTTTGTCAGTGTTTTTTAATTGTTTACAAACAAGATTTCTCACACAACCAAAGCTTTGAATTGGAAAAGGTAACTTTATTTTACATTTTTAAAACACTGACAGAAAAATAAAAATTGTTCTTATTGTAAAAAGAATGTTTTCATGGAACTATTTGAATGCAAAGCTAAGAACTTCAAACATGAATCGAAAATGATAAAAGAAAAGGCGCTCAAACCAGACTAGTGAGACACAGTGAGTAGAATTTTTATATATTTCTAAGGACTGAGATTCATAGGTTCAAAGTTATAACCTTTAATATGAAATCAAATCTAGTTAACCACGCTATAAGATAGAATGGTGTAATTTGTGTACTGTATTATTTACCATGATTCAATAATAAATTCTCACCGGTAATCTATATTACTATATGCACTGAATGTACATATAATTATTTAATATCGGGTAACTACTTATAAAATAAGAGAACATAGTCCCAGTTTTACTTTTTAAATATAATTCATTTGACAAATATATGAGACTGTATGGATTAAACAAATATAAATGGCACCAACAGCTCTTATTGTCCTTCTCATTTAGTCCCTTTAACAGTAATAAATTGTTCAAGAATTTAGAAGTACAAAAATATTAGTCTATTTTTAACAATTACTTGAGTTATTACTGAGCAAATTTAGTATAAAGTATTACAGTTTCAGAATAAATCTGTAGAAAACCTTTAAATAAACTGATAAACTTGTATGTAAGATAAATGGGTACAATGCAACTGACTCAGCCAGAATGTTTACAAAATAGAATTTTAGCAGTGCTCTTAAATAATAAATCTCCAATTCTCTGTACACATATTTATATGTGTAGTATTAGTAAAGTTCTTCCATAGCAAACAATGTTACAATTGTTTTTTTCTATTTCCTCTTCACACAAACTAATATCTATCGAAGAATATTGAAACATAAATGTATTAGTTTTAATAATTCATCAGCTTTAATCAGAGTAAGATAACACAAATGAAAGGGACACAACCAACAAGTTTACCTGAATTATAAACTTTCGTCATCCTCAGGACACTCTATTTTAAGCATCTATGTTAGTCACTTTAAACACCCAAAAATTACACTTAAATTAGGATTTACTTTTAAAAATGAAATGAAATAAACAATCCAAGCGGTAGTCTTTTCTGAAAAAATGATAGATTTTATGTCTTAAAAGCAAAAAAATAACTGAAGGAAAAATGGGTGAGTGATAACAGGTAGTGTACAAACTTAGAATTCTTCACTGGAACCATGGGGCACATGGTTTTTTAGTTCCCCTAAGCTTTCGATGAAGTCCTACTGATTGAAGAAAGCTAGTTAAGCAAAACAATTAATTAATTAAAAATGTTTGATGGCATAATTTTCAAGTGGAAGGTTCTATTACTATTCAAAGTAGTATTAAATTTATCAATAAAAACAATCTGTTGTATAGAAATATACAAGAGGATATGAAATTGATGAAACATCAAACTAAATAAAATTCTGTAAACATAGTATATAATTAAGAAATGTAGGATAAGCTATCTGTCATTAATTCTAATCATGTATTCAATATTGTTCACAATACCAATGTCATTACAGTTGATTCATTTCACAATATTTCAGATTTTCATCTTCTAATTTAATAGGAGCATGACTGCTTTCATTTAAGGCAGTTTGGCTAATCTGATATTTTGATTATTCAGGGTGGAGATTAATCACTTGAATTTTTTTGAGAAAACAAAAAGAAAAATTTCAGAAATTGTAAATAGAAATACAAACTTCCAGTAGTCAGGTGGAGTTGGAGATGACATTCTTTTACTGGCATTTACCATACCTTGTGACTGCATAAACTATTACTCAGACTTGTACTAAGAAAATTTCTTGTTTCTTAAGGGGTTAACAAGCTATTTCTTCACATTTGGCATTGATTAACATCCTTAAACAGTCTTAGTTCAGAGAGCCATTTAAAACTAGGACTTCACCATTAACATATCAGGTTTAACCATAGCATCTCCATCAAATTAGAGAGATTGTGTCATTTTAAACTTTCCTAAGAACGGTCAACAATCAAACAAGATATAATGACATTGGTTAATGTGTAAAATGTTTTCCTAAAGGGTTAACAGAATGTCATTGTGCAAAACATAACTAAGTGAACAACTGAATGGATTATTTAACAACTACTTAAATACTCATAGGATTAATCACTTGTTGTTCTTGAACATGACACCTCTTTCTGTAGTAACATTCCACATCTTGATTTTATCAGATGAAAAGTAAAAAAATTATTTGATCTTTTCACAACATCAACATTCCTCTTCATTAATTATATCACTCAATGTTTATAAATACAAAATATCTACATTGTCTTTTAGCTTAATAGTTCAAAAGCTGTTTTATCCAGACGTTGCTAGGGTAAACATAGCTGTTGTTAAGAATAAAAACTATCTGTATATGTTTATAATATTTTTAAACGGTTGTACTACGAGATCCTCCAGTTAGAATTAAAGGTTTAGCATATTCTACAAAGTCATCTATTAACACAGGCCAGGCTCCTAGAAAATAAATTATATATACAATTAATTAGCATAAGTGTTTCAACACATATCGATTTCTGTAATAGCCCATCAGTACATGTCTTGAGTAGAATCATGACATAATCAAGTATGGCAGATACATTGGTATTGAAAGAAGAGGAAGTGTTAATGTAACAATCTGGGAAAAATTCTCTCCCTTGCACTGCACACATAACCATGATGGTCTCAAAATAACCAAAGCATGTGTTGATGCAAGGTTAAACCCCATCCCATTCCATAATAAGAATACTGTTTTCACTAATATGCTTGCCATCTAACTCTATATGAGTTTCAGATAGGTAGTAAAATACTGGTGGTACATCTTTTGCAAAATACATTCTTTTGTATACTGGTATACCACAGAATTTAAAGAAGTGATTTATATCTGCTGTAGATAGACAAAAACCGTGATTGTAATAACATTTTACTATGTAACAAAATCAATCGTGATTAACCAGTTCTAAATATGTTACCAAAGTGCCTGGTGATAATCGCGGCTACATTACGTCATAACGCGTGAAATGTATTAGGCTCAATTAAGTAGTGCATTAACGGTTAGATCTATTTGATAAGGCTAAATTCAAGTTTGGTCAAAAATCACGAGATGTAAACAGGGCTAGTGCTTATCCCAACCCTAACCCTAACATAACGCTAGACCTAGCCCTAATGCTTACCCTAACCTCCAATCTCGCCAACTATCACGTGCCCTAATTTTATTTACATCTCAGCGACTTTAACAAAAATTGAGCTGGCCTTAACAAATACATTTAGCCAGTGCATAACAGAATATTGCAAAAAAACTAATTGTGTGATAAAGAAGGCTATCCAAAATAGCTACAATGTAAACATTGGGTAATTGTCAAAGAATTTTCGGTTCCAATAGCAAGTTTCAGCGACGCCCAACTTTAACTATGCAAGTATCCATGTTTGCTCCTGATGCATTCAAGGTCAGGGTAAAGATTTTCTTGAAATCAGCACTAACAAACACTGTAATTTTTTTTAAAAAGAGGTCACCCCGTTAAGCGACATTATGAAAATATCCTTCATTTTACTGTACCCAGCAGAGAATGGACACACACTGTCCAAAACTCAAGTTTTCAGTCTAAATATAGCAATGGCTAGAGAGGGATTTCTCGGGCCATTGCTTCAGGAATATGATGTCACGTTAGAATTATCCCTGCTCCTATTCAATTTCTATGCATCTTGACAACTTTTTTATACAGATGCTTTGATTTTCCAAAGGAATCATTGATTTTCAGTTTGAAATAAATTATAATAAAGCAGAAATATAAATAATGCTAACTATATTGAGAATTCCGGTAGACTGATTATCATTCAGCGTTGGACGTGTCATTGGGTGGGGGGTGGGGGGAATATAGTGATTATATCGCAACATTTTCAAAAAATACTGCGATATCTGTTTCCAGGGATATCACCCAGCTCTAGGTACAGAGAAGGGGATCAGGAGCCCCTTAGACTTATTTTGCCAAACATAACACCTATTTTTCATTATAAACTATTATAAACTATTACTTTGACCTTCTCAGTATAAAACTAACTTCTGTAAAACACTTAATGAATAAATACATAAATGAATAATAATGTCGCCATATTAACACCACCTCACTTACCTTCTTCATCATAATTTGTCATATCATCATTTATCATATTACAGAAATCTAATAACAAGTTCCAGGTATCTTTAGGTATAGATCTTTTATGATGTTCCTAAAATTAAATCAAATAAAACGTATGGTCATCAAAGATGTCCAAGCTGTAACATTTTCCTTTTGACTTCTGACATAATTGTATACTGAGATGCAATAAAAATGCACCATCTTTATAAATTAATAGATGATTGTATTGAAAGATACACTTTAATCCTGCAATTCTGAACTTAACAACATCAGATTACGCTAAAGAGAGAGAAATTGGGTTTAACGTCAACTAGACACAAACCAGGTCATTTTGGGACTAACATGGTTCAATTTTATTTGAATAATTTGCTTGTGCGTAGGGCTCTTTAGCAGTGGGAAGGAACCGGAGGAACCGGAAAAAACGCCACAAGGTTGAACGGGTGACCCTCTTCTTGTCACGTACAACCAAGGAATCGAAACAATGGCAGTTGACTCAATGACGGATCTTATGATACAACGCGCACACACTAACCATTCGGCCATCCATCTCCCCCCTCCCATCAGATTACAAATGACTAGTTTATGGTACAACATAAAATGTGGCTTTTAAGAAAGCTTGGATCAATTCAATTCCTACAATTCTCTGGAAAATGTAACAAGGTTGACACCAGGAATCTTAATCGGCTGTTTTTTGTTGGCTTTAGCCGCTTGAAGTTCAATCAAGCCGATTGGTAAAACAATGAACCGGCCACAATGGTATCATAAATCAATCTGCTTTCGGCTAAATTACAACGGGTTAATTATTACTTGTTAATTAAGAAGTCAATCAACTTGCTTGTCGGCTACAATAACAATCATACCTTAGTAAGAATCGGCCATGTGGTTCATAATCTGATTAATTAAGTACCGGTTATTTTGATAATCCGGTAAAAAAAAAACAACACGCCTGCTGATTATTCCAAACAGGTCCAGTAAGTTGCCTTGAGGAAATAGGTCACTTGGCAATCGAAGGAAGACAATACGATCTTGAAATGGATTGTGCATCTATCCCGAGCCTACCACGGTCAGTATGAATTTCAGGTGTACCGGTAGATATTAAAATAATAATTGGATCATAATTTAATGGTTTCACTGACCAGTTGTTAGTTAAATTTAAATCTTAGTTGAATATAATCCTTGGATAGAACACCGAATACACTGGGAAACCGTCATTAATAATATATAATTATGAATCTCCAATGCGGAATATGACATGTGACATTGGTTAGAATTAGGTCAGTAAACCAGCAATGCTAGTTTTAGCTTTAAATAGCGTTTACTGTTATGATTTTTTATTTTATACACATGCTAACAGAGGCTTGATTTTTAAAATATTGTCCTTATTATTATTGAAAGCTGTATGGCATAGTCGTATAGAATTTAATTTTAAAGCCATTTCAATTATGGTTGTCACTTGATCACTGTGACATGTGTCTATCATGGACCAATGAATAAAAACATTTGCAAGTTACCTAGAGAAAAACCCTACAAATTGTGTTATGAAGAAATACCATGGTGCCGTATCAACTTATATCCATCGATAAAAACGATTACAGTAATTTATTCAGGAATATTACTGGCATGAATTAAATATGGACAATTTTCCAAATGGTGTACCTGTTTGACGTTATAGGCTATTTGTGGTAATTACATATATTAAAGGGAATGGAAGCTTAAAATTTTAAAGTCCAGTTTCTACTGGCCGATTCGTTTCAAAATAGATGAAGAACCCTGGTTGACACACCATTTCATTAATTCAAACAGGCATTACAACCAGAGCCATTGTTGGAAGGTTTGTTTGCCATCACACCACTATCCTGAGACGCAGATCGTTTTTAGTTTACAGGGTCCACTTGAGATAAACAAAGAACTGGATTGCTGCATGTGACAATTACTGGCACAATATATTCCTAGTGTATAATTTTGTATCTTATCAGTTCTTGTGACTGATAACCAGTGACTTTGTTTATGAAACGCAAGAATCCAGTCAACAATACTACTTGAAAATAGTGAAAATATCAGAAATCTTACTTGTAAAAATGATACCCATAAATCCAAAAATTTAAACCTCCCTGCCAAAACTATATTCCAGTATGCTAAGGCCATCTCCAAATCTAAATAAATAAAACAAAAGCATTAAATTGGGAGTTCTGTATAGAGAAGTTTTCCACCTGAAGTTAACATTTTAATGCCATAAAATGGCCAAATAACATAGTAATTAGTCCATCATTAATTACATCTGGTATTGTAACTACTGATATGCTATCCTAAAGATCTGGTTTTAATACACTCACATATATCTGTTAAGTCTTTCAATACACATAAATAGTTTAAATAATTAACAAAAGTGTCAAGATGGTTCAATATTAGGACTGTTAAAATTATATAATAATTATAATAAATAATATATTTGTTTTATGTACTTGTCACCACTCATGCTATTTACAAATACATAAAAGGATAATTACATGAATGCTTGCTGTCAATGGCTCATGGAACATTATCAATGTACTATAGACCAAATAGTCATATCTTAGTCAGGTAGTTAGAAATTATATGAATAATATGAGGATGTACATACCATTCTCATAGAATTACTAACATCTATACAATAATTATCTTACCTAGACCTTTCTGTCCTGGATTCTTGGCATAGTTAAAAGTGAACTGGTAAAAATCTTTAAACCTCACAGGGTCTCTTATGTCAAATTCCATCGTTGAACATTTCACTCTTAATTTTTCAACAGAATCACACCTATACAAAACATAGTAAAAGGTGAATAAAATAATGTACCTTTGTCAATCACTATTTCTCAGTAAATTCTGGTCTTTTCAAAATGTCTGAATTTAAACTTGAATGTCATGCTGGGAAAATGGTTAAACCAGAAAGTAGGGGAGTCTATTTCCCATTCAAAAGTTACAATTGGAGGTATTTGCCAGTGGGAGGAAACCTGAGGACCTGGAGAAAACCCCATTGAGGTTGGATATATTGGATAACCCTGGTGTGATCATCCAACAATCTACAAGGTTAGAATAGTTCTATGAAATAAATTTTTTACTTTAGGCTTTTGCTTGAAATAAGTTGGGTATCAACTTTTTATCATAGGACAATAAAGCTATAAAATACCTACAGAATAGTTATTGTTTATAGTCTGGAAAACAAGATGAATCATGTATGCAACAGATACATATAAGATTTAACCATGTGCAAATATTGCATAGAATAATTAATTTACATTCATTTTATGCAAATATGCAAACCATCAAGACTCCCCTTATGTTGTCTAAGAGTTAGTCATAAACCTTTTTGTGTATACTTTTAGCAATTAGCCAGCAGTCTACCCATATTGCTAACTGGGCAGTGTCTTAAGTGTGTATACTTTCACAATGAAGGCATTGGCATAAATTAACATACTGGTATTCCTTTTGTCTATATGTATATTGCTTTAATTATTATATCAATGATCCATTACACAATCCAATTGTTCAAGGATTTAAGGGGATAAAAGGGTCAAAGAGTATTTGGTAAATAACATTTATTTGGATATAATGCAATGTTTGCAGTTGCAGAAGGCTGACCTGGAAACTGCACATAGACTGTAGATAGATGCACCAAAATCCTAAACTTACTGAGGAAAATAACGGGCAGCACTTGGGGGGCCAACAGAGTCACACTAATGATGGTGTATCATGCTCTAATACGATCTGTATTAGATTACGGCTCTCTGGCCTTCATGAACTGCGCGCCATTACTCTTAAGGAAGCTTGACACCATCCAATACAAATCTCTGTGTATTGCGACTGGCGTAGGGCAAGGGACTGGGAGAGAGGCACTACTGCAGGAAGTCGGGGAGTTGCCCCTATCCCTAAGAAGAAAAGAACTAGCGACAAGGTACTGGGCTAAGATCTCGCAACTGGGCGAAAGATCCCCAACCTTTGTCAGTCTACAAAATACAAGATATGTGAGAGATCCTAGAAAGAAAAGCTTCGGCCAGGGTATCAGGGAAACAATCAAGGAACTGCGACTGGGGGAGCTCGTGATAAATGAACACGACCCCCCAGTGATCGCCCCTTGGACGCTCCCTAAACCGCCGGTTAATCTAGATCTACTACAGAAAACCGACAAGAAAAACAACCCCACTGCTGCACGTGCTTTCTCTCTAGAACACCTGGAAGACAACTGGCCGTCTGATGACTGGGACCATGTGTACACGGATGGCTCACGCAATCCTGAAAGGGGCACCAGCTATGTTTGGAATATACCTGCCAAACGGGGAACAGGGAATAAGCAGGAAACTGCCCAATAACTGTTCGGTGTACACTGCAGAGCTTGTGGCCATTCGTGACGCTATATCATGGATTTCCCATCAAAAGACTATTAAGTTCGTCATTCCAAGCGACTCTCTGAGCAGTCTGATTTCAATCCAAAATGACAACTCGGACTCAAGACCAGAAGTCATTTTGGAAATCAGGCAGCTGTACCAGAGGGTTTTAGAGAAGGGAAGCAAAGTAGAACTCGTGTGGATTCCATCACATGTCAACATTAGAGGAAACGAGGAGGCAGATCGACTCGCCAATGAAGGTCTCAAGGACACAGCACCACTCCGCACCATAGACTACAGCACCACGGAAATCTACAGTATGGTCAAAAGACATGTCAATTCAATCTGGGAATTAAATCTCGTTGAACTTGACACATACAGATTCCGGCTGGATGACAAGAGCTACACAAAGACAACACTCAATCACCCTAGAAGAGATATTTGTAGACTTATATTGAAGCTAAGGGTGAAAGAGCGGCTGCGAGACTACAAACACCAAGTCATCATCTGTGAGTGCGGAGAAGAATGTACCGCCAACCATGTCCTGGTAGACTGCGAGGTATACGAGGAGGAGAGAAGGGAACTAGTGAGAACAATGGAGACCAACAACATACCATTCAACACTAAGAACCTACTCTTCTCGAGACCAGATCTGAAACTGCAAATCTTCAAACAAATCCACGCCCTAATGGACACAGTTGGACTAAGTAGAATAGTGAAGTAAGAGGGGGTCACGGTTAGACGGGCCCGGCATCTAAACACTAAACTACATAGGGGATTTATACCAAACTGGCAGGATAGTGGAGTAAGGGAGGTTACGATCAGACGGACTCGGCATCTAAACACTATTCCACCAAAAACAGACACCAAACCTACAGAGTGGGATAGTGGAGTAAGGGGAGGTCACGATAAGACGGGCCTGGCACCTAAACACAAACCCCACAAAGATGACATCTACCAAACTAGCAGGATAGTGGAGTATGGGGGAGTTACGGTCAGACGAACTTGGCACCTAAACACTATTCTGCAAAAAAAACTGATACCAAACCCAGAGAGTGGGATAGTGGAGTAAGGGGAGGCCACGATAAGACGGGTCTGGCACCTAAACACTAACCCCAAACGATGACATCTACCAATCCAGAAGCAGACGAGATCATCCACCAAACGATATGTTTTATATTAAATAAAGGGAAGAACTTCCCACTAAACCAAATCCATGGCCTAAGACCAAATGGAAAGATTGCAAAATCATATTCTAAAAAACAGGAATCAGCTTCGGCTCTCCTATGTCTTGTCTGCGATATCACTTATGTGGAAGCAGACGTTAAACACCAAGAACGAACGAACGAACGTTGCCATTTACAGTGTTTAGTTCAGCCTTTAATTTCAGAGGTTGTTTTATGTATATTTTGATGCTGTAAATGAAAACCAGTACCCAAATTTCAGATTAATCAAATTCATTTTTGTAATTAAATTGCTTTTAATTAAACATACATTATGCAAGAGCTAAATCTTCCTATTGCAGGTCTTTCTTTAGGCCTGAAATGTTTTCTAAATTATTAGACATTAATTAACTTATCCAGGCCATAATCAACTCTCGATGGCATCGGATTTCTCCGATATTAAATAGATTAGAACAGTTCAGCCATGTTTTGATTTAAGCTAAAAATGGAGGAGCGAGACTTCACTTCGAACAACCAGTACGGTGGTTGAAATTATTGCACAAATCTTGTCAAACCTTCAAAGGCTAATAACTTCGCTCGCAATAGAGTAATTTGAATGAAATTTTCAAATTATTCATTTTACATTATCTAAATCTTACATAATGTATCTTTAACTAAGAATTGCCCAAATTGAAAATAATGGATTGTGAAGTCAAAAACAGTTAACAGTTTCTCTCCCCCAAATCTCCCTCTCTGCAAAATGTCTTCCGATCTAATACCTTTAACAAATATCACAAGTGGTCAAATTCGTTTCAGAGGTCTAAATTAAACCCTCTGATAATGTATAGGCCTGTTTCAGGTATGTTACATACCCTAATTCCAACATTCCATTTATAAATTCATCTTTAGTAAATTCACATTGTGTGGCTGCTTTAAATCTCCAGGCTAATATAAGAACAGTTCTAGATTCTGGGTTTAAACTTAAATCTTCTAAAAATTTCATAACACCATCGACCGTCATTTTATCTTCTTCATGTGGGTCTGAAACAAGAGAAGTATAAAAAATATACAGTTTTTCTCTACCTGACATTAATTGTTAAGCAAAGCCAACATGTACCACATAAAACCTAATTCTTACATAAAATTTACATGAATATAGGACCGATATACCAACAAATTGCAATCAAGGATGCCCCACAATAAATTTATATTGTAATATGAAATTTGGCATTTTAATATTTTCACTCTCCTTCCATTTTGATTGTGAAAAGAATTACCAACAATGGTTTTTCTCCAAGTTTATTTGTACCAAAACACACTTTCTATCATATAATTCATTAAAAACCATGAAATCAAGAACTCAACAAGTTTGTGTAAATTATTGGTGAATTCGGATATTCTAATTTCATTATAAAAATTCCATAAATATATTCAAACTAAATATATCATTTCTCCTGAAAATGGATTTTACAATATATTGTAGTGTATACATGTATATATCAACTTGTAGCAGTACACTTGGATGTATTACAATATGCTTTAAGATTACAAATACATGTACATGCTCAAAGCGATGGTCTCAGACTGCAATATAAGGAGATACAGTGATAGATTGCATATCTCACATTCATAATTGGTACCATACATGTAGTCATAGTGTTCAGCGGATTATCCTTGTCTTGTAAAACAGAGGATTATCCTTTAATTTTCATGTGCATTATTATCTTAATAATCCACATATAGCAAGTTATGTTTATGTTTTTTGCATATGTACGATACATAATAATTTTGGGGTTATAGACATACAGTAATGGCTATAAACCAAATGGGATTATGGTGATTAGTTGAAACCATTTTCAAAATGATTTAAGAGTCAATTGTTATTTCTATCAAAGAAAAATTAATGTTTTTGCAAAATGTTAATATTTTATAGCCTGTTTTGGACAAAATGTGACCCTTCTGACTGAAGTTTTGGCTGTTTATTTTGACAAAAGTTAATAATTGTCGTTTTTGTTTATAGCTGTTAGTTACGACATATATCAAAATCTACATTATAGTACATATTGTAACATATACATATAAATAAGCCTATATGAATGGCTTATTACATGAAACTTGTACATTATGTATAATAATCTTATAATAAGAGGCTGTACATCTACGTATGTGTGCATTTCAGTTTGTTTTAGGCTTTTTTTAGGCTAAACAATATGACAATGTTGAATGTCCAATGTAACATGTTATTAAGTGAATTTATGAAGTATGAAATGGATGTTGAGGCACAATAGAATCTGATATCAGCATGCAAACCTTTATATTTATTCCATAGTACATCTAGTCTCCTTCGATCTACCGCTGTCCTTGATTCGCCACTGCTGTTGTATCTTTCTGGATTTGAGAAGTAATTATCAACTGCGACGTCTAATTTCCAGTCGTGTACCCCTAAACAATTTATTGCTGTTTTTTCTACAGTTTGAGTAAATGCAATAAACTGACGGACCTTGTCCTTTTGTGAACTCTTTAACTTGTGCTAGAATATAAAACAAAGGTATTTTAGTGTATACAGTGTTCATAATGAATTGTTAATTCGGTAAGGTGTCTAAATCATAACAATCTACCCACCATGTTTTCAGATGTCTAACGACACTTCCGTTTACACATGCGCTGTTAAATATTGGATGATTTTTGTTTTCAATTTGATAGCTCGATGTTTGATAAATAATATCTAATCAAGTTACATGAGGGTAAATATAGGTAAAATTATGGTAGGATTATTTGGAATAATGCACAAAATTACAAGTTACGTAATATAAGATTTTATTGTCATTTAAGCTAAAGCGGAAATGACAAGCAGGTGTTTTCTAAATAATTGAGTTAATCGGGTATCTGATTGGTCAATAAAATGTAAATACGCCATTCACCAATCAAAGTTAAAAACCGAAAACCCGTATGACCTCCTGACCCTTGTTGGTCACGTGACTTAATTTCCCGCCGTTTTAAAACCTCATTGTACACAACAGGCTTTCATTCCAATTTTTCAACTCTAAATTTATAAGTACATTTTACAAGATGCCTCCCCGAGATTATACCGAAGAAAAGAGTAAGTAATCTTTTATTTTTCTACATATTCTACAATCCTTATGTTTATTTCAATCAAATCCAAACTATATTTTAGATCTGCGAGCAAAGTAGGCCAACACAACAGCACTCACCGGCCCTTAACAAATCTTGTTACCAGTTCTCAAAACAAGCACAAATTAACAAATCAACAGAAACAAACCAAAACCAAGCTTACAAACACGTTATTGGCTATATGCAGATAGTTTTACCCTTAGATGACTTTTGTGTCCATGTAGATCAAGGTTGATTCGCAGGCTTTGTGCTCTTTTTTCTGGAGGAATTAATTTAAAGATACAATCACACCAAAGTGAAAGTCCAAAGCCATAATTTAGGGTACTGCTACCGGGTAGTTATTTCCAATAAAAAAGTGGCATATTATTTGGTATATTCATAGCAAACAGCTTAAACCATGAACAGTAAAGACCCAATTGTTATCAAAGTAGCTAGGCAAAGTATAGTTTTATAAAGAAATTTATTTGAACTGTAATTTGTAATCTGTACCGGTATTTCTTTTGCAGACAAAATTAGTACTTTTTTGAGAGAATTTTACACAGACAGCAAAGATGGAGGAAAAGACTTTGTGTATGGTCAACAATTGGTAAGATAATAAAAAGCCAATCTCCATGGATTTTTCTTGCAATGTACAATCACCATAGAAAGAAATATTTCCATTCTCATTCTCGACCCTTAAAAATGTCATGATTTGTCAGTTTGTACAATAGCATAGCATTCCTTATCAGTTTTGTTTCTCATTCCGGATTGTTAAATACATGTAGCAATAGGGTGTGCAGTACCAGATCACTTATGATTCTGTAGTCACATGAGTCTGACCTTCTAACCGTATACACCATCCCCAACTAGAAAAAAACAGGAATGCAATGCCCGTTGAAGCCATGATTTTACCTGTTCTCTCTTTGGCTCAATTCGTAATGTCAGGCAATCTAACCTCAGCTGATTCACCCAGGTATGATTTTTCTTCAATCTAGTCGTTTTGTTTTGCATCCCACACAAAATGATGTCATTGCCACTTATTTCCAACTTTTACATTAATTTTGTCTGTTAACCTGCAGTCTTTGTCACCCTGACAAGTGCTATGATATTGTTTTGTGGGGAGTATTTATGCAAATCCAAATGACTAGAATGAGGAAGAAACATATCTAAGGAAAATAGAGGCTTCAACAGGCATTGCATTCCTGTTCTTATTTTTATTATATTTTCTAGTTGATTAGGGTGTATGCATAAGAATAGGTCAGGCTCCTGTGCTGTAGTAGACTGTAACACATACTTATGGAAGAACAATTACTAATTTTTTCAAGCATGTGATTCTGTAGTGTTCTAAATTGTTAACTTATTTGAATGTTATAAGTAACCGTGTCTTGGTTTTTTTAATTTTAGACAAAAATTGCCCACAGAGAACAAGTTGCATTAACTATTGATCTTGACCATGTATTTGAACATGATCCAGATTTAGCAGAGGCAGTTGTAGAAAATGCTCGGCGATATGTAACCCTTTTTGCTGATTCTGTTTCTGATATTTTACCAGATTATAAAGAAAGGGAGGTAAATATCCAAATCTTATTGAACAATCAATCAATATGTACAAAGGACCTTGGTTTCTCATCCCATCTGAACTACTAAATACTGTGCAGTCCCCTGTTTCACATCACTCACAAGGGGGAAACCATTATCAGCAAATCCTGAGGAACTCTTACGAACAACATCAGGAGTGAACCTAAGATCTGATCAGCAAATTAGTGTCTTATTCACTGATCTATTGGGAGGCCATGCACACTTATTTTCATTTTTCTTTTATGGACAATATACTAATGGATTGAGGAAAAAGGTTAGGTATATTTACTCTGAATTATTTACGGTATTGTAACTGTGTTTTAGGTTGTTTATAAAGATTCACTAGATGTATATATTGAGCATAGATTGTTGATGGAGACAAGAAATCACCCTGATGGACCAGAAATAACTAGAGATCCCAAAAATAAATATCCCTCAGAATTAATGAGACGATAGTAAGTAAAATATCAGAGAATATATTTTGTATCTACCGTAGCAATCTTCCACTAATTGTTTTGATTTATATTTTCTATATCATACCACCATTTCTTACTGTAAAGACAGAAGTATTATTTTAACTACTTGTGATAATGCCCTTTCCAGTTGTAGAATTGTTGCCAAGAGACATTTTCTAAAAATTTTACTGGTTTCATGTAACGGATTATAGTTTGAAAAAAAAAGAAATGTCAAAGCACTACATAGGGGTTTCCTGATAGGTCCTTGATTGTCAGTCTATAAAGCTTAACTTTGACTAATTGGGTAAATCTGTCTGCAAGGCCCCGAATGAAAGAAGGTAAAAAGGTCATAAATTTATCTTAGATATATTGTGGCACTTTAATGAACTTTGAGGGAAATTCAAATATTAATGTTTTGTATATTTCACATACGGTCTTGTGATAAGATTGTTGTCAGTGACAAATGAAAATACCATATATATATTTTGTTAGCTGTTGTCTGAATTAGCCTAAAACCCAGTCGGAGATAATTCTCTTGACATTTATTTTGAGGATATGAAAGATAGATAATTGACTATTATGAAACCCCTGTAGATGATGATTATTATGTTTTGCAGTGAAGTGTATTTTAAAGCTGTATCTAATCAGAAACATGTAGCTATACGAGATGTAAAAGCTGAGAATATTGGTGAATTATGTTGTGTTAAGGGTATTGTTACCAGAGCTACAGAAGTTAAACCTATGATGGTTGTTGCTACTTATACTTGTGATATATGTGGCAATGAAACATACCAACCGGTAAGTCTTTAATAAATATCTTGTGGCGTTCAAAGTTACAGGACGGATATTAAAATGGGCACCAGCTTTCCCAGTTTTGTTTCCAGACCATATCTCATAAATCGACCCAGATATCTTTGACACTTTGCACACACATCGACCTATCATAGTATTTGTGCCTTTTACTAATTATAAATTTGTCATTTGATCTTTTTTGTGTTTCCATTGGTACAAAGGATATTGATTACTGAGTTTGCTTATGGTGCAGGAAATATAGAAAGTGATATTAAAGTAACGTGATAAACATAACTTTGATAACAATATATATTAACATCTGCTTTAATTGAAGGGGTTAAATGAACTCTTAAGCAAAAAACCCCATTGAATTCAATACTGTTAGGTGTATCTTACTAAAGAGGATATGCAATTGAAACCAAGTCAAAAGTATATTTCAATTCAATTCAATAGTTCGGATATTATTTGGATAGCACTACTTATAATATGAAATTCGTTTTAAATTTGCAAACTTGCTATAATATTAGTAAGTTACACAAATTTCAAGAGCATTGACATAATTTATAAAATTGTTAGTTTATTTATATGTTATTTATTTTACAGATTAACTCACCATCTTTCATGCCGTTGATAATGTGTCCAAGTCAAGATTGTACAACTAATAAATCTGGTGGACGTTTATATCTACAAACTAGAGGTTCAAAGTTCGTCAAATTCCAGGAAATCAAAATCCAGGAACATGTAAGTAATATAAAAGTACTACTCTATAAGCCTTGTTACAATGGTGCTACCCTGTAGCTTAATACTGTTTTAATTTGGGTACCAATTATAAAAAGACAGAAAATTATCCAATGTCTTTGGATTTTCAGTGAGTTGTAAAAGTATTTCGTATTGCTGTCTTTTTTTTTTTTACTCCCATTATGTTGCGGACAATATTTGATATTTAACAGATATTTTTAATACTTTTCAGAGTGATCAAGTTCCGGTAGGAAATATACCAAGAAGTATGACATTATTTTGTCGTGGTGAAACAACCCGTCTAGTCCAACCTGGTGATCATGTCAGTGTTACTGGTGTATCCTTTCAAAATAAATTGAACATATTTCATGTGGACTTACATTGTCATTGCCTCTTGTTAGTCCGTTCACATTTTGTTTGTGGACCCTCTACAGGTCACAATTTTTATCCGCTCAAAATACCTGGCACATTGCCATCAATTAGCCTTAGAGGTACCCCGTGACGTCACAATATGGACGTCCACTAATATTTCTACTTTCGAAAATGAAGCACATCTGTGAAAATTTATGGACAATGTCTCCAAAACAACGGAGGTAAAATATGGCAGATCGCCTTGTCCTGTACCTTTCCAACCATGAGTAACTGGGGGGCTTTTTGTGAAGGAGTTGATCTTTGTCTCGAACTAGAGGCCTGGCCAGTTTGTCGCACATCGAATTCCGATGATTTGGCAGAATCAAACATCAGTAAAGAAGACTGGGTATTTTTACAACGTTTCAATCGAGAAACGCTAAAACAACCTCGTGAGCTCCTTGTTGAATTCAAGAAATAATTTCCTAGAGCCCCTTTTCAAAGTATAACGCGAAATAGTAGCATAATCCTTAGCCTAAATCAAGGCCGAATTTCAAAAACAAGGACGAGTTCCCAATTAATTTAGCCGTGGTACCCCTACGGCATAAGCTAATAAAAAAAATAGTGCATACACGCCCATAACCTAATAGAGTTATTTTAAAGTCCTCGTTAGTTTAAGAAACTTTAAACTTAGAGATCAAAAGGGTTAGGAGCCTTGAGTCAATGCAAATAAGCATAATCATGACGGCAAATTCTTAGCCGAATATCTTTGCACACTTTTCGGAATAATCGACTCCGGTGCCAAAGATCGACTCCGGTCCATCTGTGACATCACATGTGCTCCGGTGCCCACCGACACTATATATAGAGGGCCACCGCACATCCTCATTTAAGCCTGAAGATTTCGAATAAGAACGAAACTAGTAGCTGAGAGAAATCTGGGAAGGCTGTTCGCCTATTTACAGATTTTTTACTTCAACCCAACTGCGGAGCAACCTATTCCAAGCTATGAATTTTTTTAAAATCAGTAATTTTAAACGAGATCCTGGATTCCGAGTCTAACATCACAATAGGGGAAGTTCACTCCATACCAAAAAGACTCAGGGTAGACTTCAGCTCCGAAAATCAAACCGGAGCAAAGTCTGCCAATCAGAAAGCGCTTGTTCTGCCCTTAGCAGTTATACCGGAGTACAAAACACTCCGAAACTTGAGCAGCAAAATTAGCCGCCTGGTTATTCAAGTAGACTACCACCAGGCATGTCTGGATAAACAAATGATACCGAGACAGTTTAGGCTGAGAATTAACTCCGGCTTTACTACATACAACAGTATGTCGCTTAGAAATAGACTATGAAAGCCATAGCCAAAATCTTCTCAATTTTTATCATAAAAGAGGCTACCCACACAAAGTAGTGTCGGAAAATAAGAACAGGGCAAATTCTGTAGCCAGAAAAGACCTGTTAAGCCCGACTACGGCTACCATTTTGAAAAAACGAAAGTTGCTCGTTTTTATCACAGATTATAATCTACTGCTGTTCAAGTTAGCATGCTCATAAAAGAGAAATGGCATCTATGTGCCGTTTCATCTCAAACATCAAACTAATCACGGCATTTAGGAGTAATCCTAATTTGAAGGATACGCTGATGAAAGCAAGATTCATCCATCCACCACGGGACCCGTAAACCAGCGAAGTCACGTTTCAAAATCTATTCGAAAAATGTATCAAGAAAGACTGTGATATCTGCTACAAATTAGACCAAAATATCTACTTTATTAGTGGTAAAACTGGCAAGAAATATTCCTGCCGCACGGGCTACAATTGTTTAAGTAGAAATATAGTCTACCTATTAACATGCTCCTCCAAAAAACAATAGGTACGTAGGAGAAAGCAAACGTGTCTTTTCAAAACGAATAAAGGAACACTATGCAGATATTAGACACAACAGGCCAAAGCCGGCCGCACTACACTTCAACTTAGATAGACATACGAGTAGAAATGTTATGATTAAAATTATAGAGCTTTTTAAGACTGACCTAGATAACGGCAAAAACGATGCCGTAAGGAAAGCCAATGAATTCAAATGGATTCACACTTTAAGAACATTTGCACCGGATGGCATTAACAATAAGATGTAGTCCCGAGGGGTCCCCCACTTTATTGTTGACACTTAAAAGATATATTACTTTCCCAAAGATCTGTTCTTTTCGATATTCGTGCATATCAGACAGTAACTTTGTGGATTATGGCCCTTGATTCTACGAAAAATCATGTTTTTAGCTTGTTCTCTGTCCATCTCTTGCAAAATATGGTCATATCTTGCATGGTAACTGTCTGTTATTGTACAACATTATTTACTATACATATTAATTTAAATACTATCTATTTATAGGCTATATATTTTTGCTTTTCTTAACTTAGTAAAGATTTTTATGCCAATGTTAAAAACAGGCTTCCAAGGAATGGCACAAGGACTTTTATCTGATACTTATCTAGACTCACATGTAAGTAATAAACTGACTGTCTTATATTTTTGGCATTGGTGGTAAAATTCAATTCTTATTCACTATTTAACATGGTTAATTTAGGCAGAGAATTTTATGTTAAAAACATTTTGTTGAAATTAGACATTAGTTGTAAAAATCTGAACTAATTTATATTTACAGAGATTGATTAAAATGAACAAAACTGAAGATGATGAACTGGAAGCTGCTGAATTAACAGAAGAAGAACTCAAACAGTTAGCAGGTACAATAAATAATAACTCTTAAAGATGCATTATGTAAGGGCTGAATCTACCTATTGCAGGTTTTTATTTTGGCTTTAAATGTTTCATATGTAATTATTTAGACATTTATTCACATGTAAATGGTTACTTGTAAATATAACCTTTTCTTGATGTTATTAGTGATGTATATTTGAATGATTATTTTGAAGAGGACGATTTCTATGATAAATTAGCTAGTAGTATAGCACCTGAAATCTATGGACATGAAGATGTGAAGAAAGCTCTGTTGTTATTGTTAGTTGGTGGTGTAGATAAATCACCTAGAGGCATGAAAATAAGAGGTACGTCATCAAACTACAGGGATAAACTCATCAAGTACTATACATTAGTTTATGTTATTTTATTTAATAAATAAAAAAAACTATAGATCACCAAGTATTTATAACTTGACAAAATAAAATCTTTCATCTAACTGGTTGGTCTGAACAGTATTAATATCCATGTATTTTCTTATTTTTCTCCAGGGAATATTAATATCTGTTTAATGGGAGATCCTGGTGTGGCTAAAAGTCAACTGTTATCTTATATTGATAGATTAGCACCTAGAAGTAAGTCACACCATGTATTCTTTCACAGAAAATAAGCATAATCTTTTGATGTGATATTAACCCAGTCGGTATACACAAGAATGACAAACATGAAATTGGCATTTAATTCTTGTTTGTATGTTATCTCTATAGAATTTTCCTCTGGATGACCTTAAAGTCTAACTAGCTAGAAAACAGATCAATTCCTCCATAATGCCATGTATACAGTACTCGTGTTTTATTTGTCAACAACCATGATAAGATTTTAAATGTAACTAGATTAGTAAAATTAGATGTAATAAGTTGGAAACCAGAGTTGATTCCTTGTCTCTATAAAGTAAACTGAAATTGTTCAAGTCTATTTCTTTGTTGACCTAAAAGTTGATCATCAAGTTAAAATTAACAAGGAAGCAAAAAAATATAAACACAAATAAATGTTATGTTTTTCAATTGTAGGTCAGTATACAACAGGTCGAGGTTCATCAGGAGTAGGATTAACAGCAGCTGTAATGAAAGATCCTCTAACAGGAGAGATGACATTAGAGGGAGGTGCATTAGTATTAGCTGATCAAGGTGTTTGTTGTATTGATGAGTTTGATAAAATGATGGACGGTGATAGAACAGCTATACATGAAGTAATGGAACAACAGACTATTTCTATTGCTAAGGTAAATACTTTATATAGAAAATAATTGAACAAAAACCAACATTAATTCAGATCTTCAGATCCATATAACTTTAATTTTAAAGATCTTATCACGAGTTTACATCAATATCCAGATTATTCAAAACATTGTGATTTTATAAGATTTTATTATAAATGTAGAATTAGTAATATTGTATATTATTTATCATGTGTTTCATTTATATGTAATCTGGAGTTTAATTTTTTAAACAGGCTGGTATTATGACAAGTTTAAATGCTAGAGTATCGATCTTAGCTGCAGCTAATCCAGCTTATGGTAGATATAATCCAAAAAAAACTGTAGAACAGAACATCCAGTTACCTGCTGCTTTGTTATCTAGGTTTGATCTTCTCTGGTTAATCCAAGATAAAGCAGATAGAGAAAATGATTTAAGGTGAGTTTTGTTGTGTGATAATTAGTTTTTAATAGACAGTTCTCTTATACTTAAAGAATTAGGATAATATATTTTTTTTTTTCATTAATTAAATAGTAATCACATTTGTCAATCATGATCTCAGCATATTGAGTTTAAATTTGTTAATTTCAGATTGGCTCAGCATATTACCTATGTACATCAACACAATGTACATCCACCATGTCAGTTTACACCACTTGATATGAAACTTATGAGGTATGTTCTTTTAACCACTAAATATTTAACAACAAACACCCAGTTTGCCTTCTGATAAAAGTACTAATTTTATAGTTGTATATTGTAATCACCTGTATCCGCTTGTCTTTTGGACACTTACAGATTTAAATTTTTGATTATCTCAAAATATTTAGGTCTTTTAGGAAATTGCACTTTGTGAAGAAATAATTTAGAATTTTAACTTTTTTTCAACTGGCTTGGAGATAAAAACAAGATGTTTCTGTAGTATACAGGTCACAATCTTATTGAATACAATTATTGCTTATTACCGAGCGACGCTTGATAAAGACTAGGTAAGCCTAGTCGAAACATCACTCAGTAATAAGCAGTAAATGTATTCCATAGAATTGTGACGTGTATACTCCAGTTCAATTACTAAATGCTAATGAAACAATTTATATTTCGGTAGCTTGTAACATATTGATAGTTGATATATATATATATCTGTATATTTTAGACGATATATTGCTCTATGTAAGAAGAAACAACCCACAGTACCTGAAGGGTTAGCTGAATATATAACTAGTGCTTATGTTGAGATGAGAAAAGAAGCTAGAAATAATAAAGATATGACTTTCACTAGTGCTAGAAACTTGTTGGCTGTATTACGTCTTTCTACAGCTCTTGTAAGTATTACACTGCCATGTTACTCTATAATAAATGGTTTAATGATGCAGTCCATACTACTATACTCCTGAATGGCCTGATAGTTCACTGTTCATCAACAGATCTGCATGTATAGTCTATGCTCTGAACCTGAAATAGTGCAAGCCAAGCATAATATTACTTTACTTACCATTGAAAATAGAACTTAATAATTGCCATGTTCACAATCTCTGTATACATTTGGGTTTACAGCAATTGCCAACAAAATGTACAAGAAAAGATTGGGCCCCTCTGATGTATTGAAAATTATTTATATGTCGTCCATATATGCTTGAAAATGTTGAGAGAATACTCTTCGAAACGTCACCCAAATAAATCAGTAATTGTTTTTCCATAAGTATGTGTTATAGTTTATTCCAGTAACATACATTAATCCTGACCACTGACTGTTCAATACACAATAACTTGAATAAGTAGAATAAACTTAGTTTATTTGAGGTATCCTCTCATGTCCTGAACATGCATGCAGATAACAAGAATTTTTATTAAACATTAGCCCGAAAATCAGAAAGTTATATTTGATTGTTACAGGCTAGATTGAGATTAGCAGATGCTGTAGAGAAGGAAGATGTTAATGAATCTATGAGATTAATGGAGATGTCACGAGACACACTTAATTCACAAACTGACTTAACAAAAAGGTAGGACATTTCTTACAGTGCTGGAATCATTCATCAAAATTTGGCATTGAACCTAGTAAAGTTGTATTTTATGGTTAGATATATAGCGTAAAAATCTCTAGATTTCAATCTAGTAATATGTTTTAGATGTATATTTGTCACTTATTAAAGAGAGTTCCTCTGAACATAATTAGGTCATCTGTGCAACCATCTGAATGTATATTTCTAATGACCAGGAAATTACATAATAGGCCCACAAAATATAAATAAGTTAATTATTATACACTATTTACATATCCCACTATTTGGCCATTTTAATATTGGCACATGCTGTTGTCACACATTGCCTATTAACCCATCTCATGCTGGAGCACTTATCTACTTTTGGAACCTGTGTCAGTATTTCTATTATTTAAAATGTTCTGCCAAGTATATTTTTCCTGGTAGTTTGAATACAGGTATATTTTCCTACCAGTATTTTGGATCTCCTCTTTCAATATTCTCAAAAGTTTAGGAAAAAAGAATAGAATTACGGTATATGAATACATATTACAGTCAATGTTTATGAAACATGGGAGGCCAACATAATCATTGTGATTTTATTTCTGATCTAATGTTGAACCTTTTGAGGGGCCAACAATAAATTGATATTTTAATAAAGCAGGCTAGCTATTGTTAAAATGATCAGTCTTATTATTTCCTTGATTTCAACTGTTAAGATGTTTTGTATTTTTTCAGACCACAGAATATTACAGATCAGATATTTGCTGTTATACGTGAGATGGCACCAGATAAGGGAGTTAAATCAGTAAAGATAGCTGATATAATGGAACAGTGTACATCTAAAGGCTATAAACCAGATGCTGTAGATGAATGTATTGAAGAATATGAAGAATTAAATGTATGGCAAGTCAATCAGGCTCGATCCAAATTAACATTTGTCTAAATGCCCAGTGCTACGAGGAAGGACTGGATTGAGATTGTGTTTTTTCAATATTGTAAATAGAACAAAATATACTATTATATATGTAAATATAAATCATGATTTCTTGTAGAATATCTTATAATGGAACTTCTAGATGTATGTTAAATTGTTAGGTTATATTAAAACAACGATAAACAAGTGTAATTCTATCAAGGTTTGTTTCTTTAATTATTGCATAGTTGTACTTCTAAGTTGTGTTTTATCCAAAAGCTTTCTTAAGTTACAGTACTTCAAGGATATCTGTTTGCACATTTTTAGTTTTTCTATTAAAATTAACTGTTCCGATAGTTCTTAAACTATTTTGTGTATAAATACATTGTACACATTTGTTATGTAACAGATTGTCCAATATTGTTCTCTAGATTGTTTACAATGGTCTACTGTTCTAAGTGCTATCTTTTCATCATTTATATTTTTATATCTGATAAACTGGTGTTTTAATCATGATCATATTTCCATGTCTCCATTTAGCCTCTGTGTTCAAAATGCAATTACTGCCTTATTTTAAGATTAATCTTGTTGACAAACTGTATTATATGCATCATGTTTTTATTTTTATGTAATTAAAATGGTTTTATTGACTGTTATGTATCTTTTCTGTATCATTGATGTGGATTCTACAAATCAGATTTTGTTGAAACTGAAGGTGTCCCAAACTGGAATACAGGATTTGGCACACAGCTGGGCACACATACTTTTTCTGCACTGACTAGGCTAATGAAGACAGGCATATGCCATGCAGTGTGCTATGAGGGAAATCTTGCCAAGACGGCAGCAATACAGCCTACTCTTATCCCCCGAACCGCCCCTTCTTGTCGCCTCAATAAATTAAATACCCATAGCTTTGATCTATATGTTTATCATATTAAAAATTATCTTGGAAACTGCTTTTGGGTTTGGACTGGGAAGATTCCCAATGTTTCTGTAATCAGAATTAGGTCACTAAAGGATACACATTTTTTATACGCCCACATTTCCTTCATGAAACTTGAAATACATGTTTACAATCCAAACATCTTGGTTCCTTTCAAAATTCGCGCATATCAGATCCTAACTTTCTGAATTATGGCACTTGACTGTACGTAAAATCACGCTTTTAGCTTGTGGTCATTCTAGAGGTAACAATTTTTATCTTATTAAAAATCATATCATCGTTACACCCTAATGATGGCCGAGTTCGAAATTTCATGAAAATCTGGCCAAAATTGCTGGATAAAATGGACACCCCTCGTTCTCAAATAGCGTAAATAAATAGTATATTAAGGTTGTGGACCCTCTAGAGGACACAATTTTGATGAAACTTGAAATAAATATTTATAACCTAAAGATCTTGGCTCCTCTCGATATTCATGCATATCGGATTATAACTTCCTGAATTATGGCCCTTGATTGTACAAAAAATCGTGTTTTTAGCCTCGAGGTCACAATTTTATCTAATTTAAAAAAAAGTTTGAATATATCACCATTACACCCTAATGATGGTTGAGTTCGAATTTCGTGAAAATATGGACAACATGGACACTCCTTGTATGCAAATATGGTGCATCAAGGTTGTGGACCCTTTAAGGCCACAATTTTGATCCGATTTTGATTAAAATTTGAAATACATGTCAATAATCCACAGAATTTGCTTCCTTTTGATATTTGCGCATATCAGATCGTAACTTCCTTGATTGTACAAAAAATCACGTTTTAGCTTGTCCCTCTAGAGTTGACAATTAAAAAGGTTTGAATATTTCACAGTTACACCCTAGTGACGGCTCGAATTTCAGACCAATAATGCTGAACAAAATGGCCACCCCTCGTATGCAAATAGTGTAAATATATGGTTTATCAAGGTTGTGGACCATCTAGAAGTCACATTTTTGAAACTTAAAATATATCCTTACAACCCAAAGATCTTGGTTCCTGTCCAGATAAATGAAATGAAATGGGGTTTAACGTCCTCCTGTTTTGCTCCGAACTGGGCTAATAGACGGGCATACGCCATATCGAATTCCAACTGTCAAGGGATCTTTTATGTGCACGCCAATATGTACATGGGACCTCTGTTTTTTGTATCATCCGAATGACTAGACAGCTGTCCTTGTCAGGCATTCCGTTTTGCATCACTGACAAGGGGGAACCACACCGGAAAATCTGGATTAACTTTCTCAGCCAATGCAGGGAACGAACACCCAACCTCCAGGCTAGCGAGCCAGCGTCTTACCCACTTAGCCACTGTGACCCCCCTGTCATGCATATATTGGATTGTAACTTCCTAAATTATGGCCCTTGGTTGTACGAAAAATTGCTTTTTGGTTAGCTTGTTCTCTATCCATCTCTTGCAAAATGTGGGTGTATCCTGCCTGGCAGTCGCTGGTTTTTTTAAGTTATGGTTACTTCCATTCCCCAGACCTATGTCATTAATGGCAAATTTTGCTTCAGAAAACAGGGTTAATCTGTAGCAAATTTTTGTGTACAACATGCCTATTGTTATGCATACATTTTTGTTTTGTCAACACTTTAATTGAGTCAAAATTCAAATGTTTGTTTTCAAAGTAAAATATACAGTTTAGAATTGCATCAATATTTTCCTTGTGACATAAGATGGCTAAGCAGTCAAAAAAACTGTCAGCTAATGCATTTTTGGCATGATGTTGGTTACAAGTCTAGTGAAAACAATTATGATAGTACTATATGGACCATGAACTGAACATGACATCATCACCATCTTGGAATCTGTCAATCAATGCATAAGCAGTCTCTACTTTTGTCACAGAAATAGGATTTTTCAAAGAGTGTCATCCCTAAGAAGAATAACGAAATGCTTGGGGCACAGTTAATGTTCCAAAAATGGTCCTAATAGTCCAATGCAAGTAACAGTTGAAATTTGTCAAAATTACCAAGCCGTATTTCATGAAAATAACTACTTATAGCAACATATGGGTGTAAAATACCATTCCATCATAGATCTACTAAAAGTTCTTTGAAAAACGGGGGACAAAAACAACAGGAAATTTATTTGTATAATGAAATATTTTAATATCATTTAAGATACATTATACAAAAAGATAAACAAATAAAAATGATCTTTTAGATTTCCATATGAAAGACATATTAATAATGGAAATAAGGATAAAAGAAATATGTCATCTTTTTTTTATAATCCTCTAAAAATTAAAATCTGCTATTTAAATAAGCATTTTATTTTTTTCAATTGGAAATCATTATTAAAAACCTAAAACTTTCAAAAACCAGGGATTTAATTTGCCAGAAAATTTTAAAAACCTATATATTTCCATATATATATGATGTTATGAATAAAGACATTAATAGTAAGAAATTATCGTTTGGGTGTAATAAATGTTGTAATCATTACTATATTTAATAAGTATTATAGGGACATTATTATCGCTAATTAAAGCCAATTTATACATAGTTTACACAGTGAATGATATTTAATACATGAACAATTATATGCATTGGAGAAAAAAAAAAATCATATACAAGTTAAAGGGAGTCTAACTATTATTAAATCTATTCACAATAGGCTTTAAAATGTACAGCATTAAAAACATAACTTTGAGTTACAAAATATAAACATGAAACACACACAGAGAAAAAAAGTCAGTTTGATTTCTGTTGAAAGAAATTCTCAGAACAGTAGAGGATGTCTTAGAGTGTCATATCTTTGTATAAAATGATCTCTTTCTTAAATTCTAAAGACAACCCTCCCATTACAACACTAACATCCTCACCAAAAGTTTTAACACTCTGACTAACCCAGATGCTTTTCACTCAATCAGGATATTGTGAATAATTTAAAAGTTTGATAAAACTGATCCAGCCTAGGTCAAAGTTAACAAGACAACTGGTTTAATAGTAGAATGCAGTTCTTCTGAGTTTTGTTTTTATTACACAAACATCTCGTCAATTTGTATTTATTATAATTATACATGTATATTTAATTTTCTTTTTCTGATGTCTGTATGATAAAATACTCACATAATTCTTTCACCTTCAATCTTATTCTCATGAAGTTAAAACTAATTTTAACAATTAATTACAAATATTAAATGTCAAATACTGTCATCTGTTTTGGAAGTGAGGATGCCATACACTACGGAATTCAAATTAACTTTTTTGATGTCGAAGTACTTGGCACAGTAAACACACAATTTAATTTATACAAGATGACTCCATACATTTTATACAAATATATATATATATATAATAATAATAATAATAATAATAAAATCTATATGTACCTAAGAATTCTTTTACACAAGCTTTAAAAGCTTGTTTTTCTCATAATTCTTCAGCACCACAATCACATCAAATCCTGCTCTCAATTTCAAAGGTAATAGACAATGCAACATTTATCTACATGACCATTACTCATAAAATTACTCATAAATGTAGATAAATCTTAAGCAATCTATTCTGTCTTAATCATAGTCATGTACAAAAACTTTATCTACAAAATTATATAATTGTAGCTCAAAAATCTGTACAATTTTACTCTTGCAGTGTATCATAGTTTCAATATGGGCTAACTAACAATGACATTGCTGAAAGCGTTAACCTATTCCCGAACAATAATGAGGGCTGAAAAAAACGACAATTTCGTAGACATGAACGCCCTATTTCTGCACACGTATTAAGGCTAAAACTAAATTAACTCTGGGGGATTAAAGAACATATAAACACTAATTAGCTCCAATAAATAATACCGCCCTATAAAAGTTCAGGTCAATTTAAGACTTTTGGAGTTACCTCCCCTTATTCAATAACATGGAGCTCAATGTAGTTAACTCAAAGCCCCATTCAAAACATAAAACAATATAATTAATTAATTAGATATAATGTACATATAAAACATCATCATCACTTAAATACAACTTGAACCATTAATTTGTTCACTGGTAGGATTCTGTTGTTTTGATTTATTAAATTTGACAAATCTGGGATAGGAAATTCCTTTAGTATCAAAAACTTTTAAAATTATTTACATACAATACGAATTGTTTCTAAAATTTAATGTTCAAAAAAAATATCTTCACAGTTTCCAAATATTCCATAGTTTTTATTATTTTTTCCTATCCTAGGTTTGGCCCGAATAAATTGATGATTGAAAATTACAATTATCGATGATAAAGAGCCTACGAATAATAACAGCTATCTATTGCTCTTACACATACTAGCTAAAATGAGTCGATAAGCAAAATGATCACATTTTTAAAATGAAAAACTATTTACAAATGATTATTTATATTTTATATCACAACTTCAAAACTTTGATTTCTACACAAAAACCACAATGGATCATTAATAGTATTTCTTTGAATCTTTTTAAATGGGAAATTATTAATGCTGTGGCCCTATTTAATGTAAACTTGCATTTGAATTGATTTTAAGAACACACCAAGATTGCAAGTATTCAAATAACTCACTAAGTAATCAATTCAATACGATTTTGTTCACAAAAATAGGTCTACATATCTCAATACATGGGGCTTCGTTCATAAAAATTGAATTTTTTTTTTTTTTTTTTTTTGTGAAGAAATCAAAATATCTTAAGTTCTATGCACCATCAATACCTTGGCTTGTTTGGGTTTTTTTTAAAAAGAAAATCATTACAATAAAGCTTCAAAAATTAATGAACTGTTTTCATCAAAATGTTTACAAAGTTGGAGTAAAACTAAAAAAAAAAAAAGGAAAGGAAAAACCAAATCAGCAATGATTTGTCAAAAAAATCAAACACTACAGCAATAATCAAATTAAAACATCAATTGAACAAATGAAAGCTAATTATAATGTAAGTATTGGTTGAAATATTAAAGTCTGAGATGAATTGTTGCACGGTAAAATGACTATGTTTACTACTTCTACGTCTTGTAATCTGTGAGGTATATCAAGTTATAAAACAACAAAAATAAGACTAAAATGATAAGACTAAATGTATGGATTTTAAAAGATATTTGGATAGATGAATTCCCTACTAAATAAAAACATACCAGTTTAAATACACAAACTAACTCCCCGATGCCAAAAAAACGAAAAGAGATAGATTTAAAAATGTAGCCTTGTTATAAAAAATACAATGAAGATTCTATACAACCTTAAATCTTTAAAACTTATTAAGATATTGTGCTTTGTGTAACACAAACCACCTTGAAAAAAGATATACAATATACGTTTAAAATATTCAATTAGATGATTCAGGTATGACTTTTTTCTTTCTAGGACATTCGGCATGAAGCCATTTTTTTATCATTTTAAAATCAAGATCAGAGTATAATATACTGGTACTTAGGTGCTGCTTTGAGTGTGGCGACATCACTTGAGGGACTGGATAATGTACATTAATTATATTGTCCAGACAATTTTAAAAACCAGCAATCTATTAACAAATATTTACCCTTTCTTCATAGCCCTATACCTTGAACTTCAATTTGTGCCACCCCATTCTTAATTTTTTTCATATAAAATAAATACTAAGACTGCTTAACTCTACACCTTTCAACTACATCAAATTAGCACTTTCAATAACTTAAAAACAATTTAAAGGCATTTTGTCTAATAAACACATCACTTTCAATTTCTTTCCAACATCACATGTAAAACTTTTCGCAGACATTTCATACCATCTAGCTCAATTTAAAGTGACATGGTCAAAGGACAAAAATAACTTTTTGGATTGCTGTTGTAATAAGGTGTAGTAAAGATCAGCAGACATTCGATGAAATAAAGGTATGAGGCAGGTTGGACAGTTTTTAATTTATACTATACGACATCACTATTAATGTAGGCTGAAAAACAACAATATTGTAAGTAAAAGGAGGGATGGGGAGAAAATGGTAGCTGAACTTTTTGGTTTGTTTTTTGTCGAATCTTTATCCTTGTAGATTGTTGGTGTAGGTGGCGATTCTGAAAAACAAAGAAAGATAATTTTATTGATGTCTTCAAATAAATTTGTCCAACTGGCATCCTTTTAAAATGAGAACTTGCTTCTCTTCTTAGTAAAGTGACAGACTAATGCATGTTTTATAAGGCATGGAAAAAAAACCCTACAAAGTACTGTTTTTTGTTAACAAAACAAAAATTATACCCTATTGTAATGACATTTTGACATATAACCACCTCATTTTATCTTTTCTCTTGGAACTCAGTCACCCTAATTGCAACATAGTCTTTCAATCAGGAATTCATTATTAGCCAATATGAGTTTTTCTCCCCCAAATCAAATGAGAGCCAATAGAGAAGAGTAGAATAATATTCATAGACATGTAAGATAAGAGGATTATTAACTTCTATGGTACACAGAACATGTTTATGAATTATATAACCAACCTAAAAAGTTTATATCATAACAGTAACACATATAAAGGAGAGGTGCTCTGTTTTAAAGGAGATCTGGTGCAGAGATTATATTCTATTAATTGTCTAGTGTGTATACCGTATTTATATATAATTTCAAGTATGCTCAACATAAGTACAGAACAGTTGTTCTGACTACTATTGTTATGAGGGTAACTGTCATCTACTTTAAACAAACTAAGAAGCACACATGTCATAATAGTCTTTCTCGGTATATTCACAGAATAGCTACTATAGCATGGTCTTATTTATAAACAGTGATTGACAGTCACCCTGATGACATCAAAGCCCAAATCTATATCTGTTAAATAAAGACAAAATGACTTGTAGAATGAGTAAAAAAAAAAAAAACTACAACTGATTGTAAAATCCAATAAAAATTCAATATAATTTGAACTCCAAATTCAAAAAATTACATATTAAACAAAGGTAGTTTGCAAGAACAATTTTTAATTTTCCTGCGATAGATTGTTAGGGTATCTTTAATAAAGAAACCAGACAGTTTACACTGGCTACCATTAATAATAATAACCCAGTGGAATAGGATAATTAGACAAATTAAATGGCTGGATAAACGTGATAAGTCACATTATGATAGTTATCATTTTTTTTTTCTTTTAACAACTTTAATTTCAGTAAACTTATTCCTGGACAATAAGCTTTATATGTACTGAGAATATTATTTTTCATTTCTCAGATAAATAGAATTTCCATCAAATTGGATGTTTTCTATAAAAATTCATTAATGAGATTTAAAGATTTCATGCTATGTGTTCTGAAAACATCGATCAGGATCTTTTCGAACATATACACACAATATTTAGATTATGACAGCCTTTCACAAGGAAATAGTATTATTGATAAGAACCTAGATAAACAATATCTTTCCCTTGTCTGATCATCAATAATGGTATAATAATAATAAGTCATATGATGTAACATACAGATAATATGCAAGACTATATAATATGGGGTTCAATTTTATCGGAGCCAGACCCAGACAAGGTATGGTGGATTTATTGGGACCCAATGTAAATGGGTTTAATGTTACATTTTGAATATTCAGACAATGTCATTCACTAATCAACTTAGGAAAAACGGCTAATGAATACAATATGGACAATCCAAAATGATTTAGCAGTTATCCACATGAACCAAGCACAAGACCACATCCCTCTTAGTGCAATTGGTCTTCAGTATATTATTGAATAAGGTATCTTCCTGAGGATTTAATTATATAAAATAAACACTGAATAATAAGTGAAAGTAGTATACCTGTAGATGGAACAGAATAACCACTACCACTGCCAGATGATCCATATAAATCTTCATCATCAGTTATAAATATAGTCTGATGATCTCCACTATTATATGTCATATCTTTATAATCTATAGGATCATCACCAAGCATTATATCACGACTTAACATACTGCTTATATTCTGAAAAATAAAATATCATTCAGTATTACATAATGATGTCTCAAAGGCGCCTGAAAAGTATGGTAGACTCGGAGGCCCTCAAAGAAATTAATGTTCTCGCATAGTTTGGGAGACCTTTTCTGTCTTGGATTTATGACATTTTTAATAAATTGGTAAGCAAAGCAGCCTCTGAAGGTTTGTTACTCAAGATATACAGTACAAAGCACCATTTACAGTCAGTTTACAAACAATTTCTCGCAGCCTTGGCCAAAGGACATCCCCCTCCCTTTTTGTAACCCATTCAGGGATGGAACAGATTGATCGAGTCTAGTAATAACAGGTTTAACTCATAACTTAAAAGGAAAGAAAACATGAAGAATCAATATCACATTAATAGTAATCTCTTTCTTATCTCTCTACAGTCTTTATATATAAACGTATCCTTAGTAACAGTTACCCTTACTAAATTACCTGTACTAATAATACTCATGTAATGGAAAACTGGAAGTTTTGTTCAAAATTATCCAACTGTAACTTACGCACATATTTCGATGAGTGTCAAGGGATTTAAGTTATGAATCCTATATCAGCTTGAACCAACTATTGTATACAAATTGATTAATTAATAAAACTGTGATTTTGTCATCATCAATAGTAGGCCTACTTAGTTGTAATGATCATTAGGCTACTACGGAAAAATAAGTTCATTGAGAACAAGTCTAATGAATATTCCATAAAGAAAATCTGTTTTATATTAGTATAGTAGTTGCAGTACATGGATATAATTTCCCACAATTAAATATAATTACAATATAAATGACAAACTACAGATCTTATCATTTCAATGTATCATTTAGTGCCTGATCTGGATGTACAATTTTGAGAATATGGCATAGATTTATATCAATATCACGATCTTAGTACTAATTTTCAAACACCAGAGGAGCTACAGCACACTTCTTCAAGTCTTTTTATATTTATAAATTAACAGTGTGTTGTAACCTCTTACAGGGGATTTTTTTCAGGGAATTTTTTGAAAATATAAACCAACAGGGTGTTGTAACCATGTACAGGGGATCTTTTAAAAAATATAATATAAACTAACTAACTGAATGTTGTAACTTCATACTGGGGATTTTTTTTAAATAATATACTATTACTAGAAATCAATGACAAAGTTCTTTGGAAAATAGGTACTGAATTTTAATCAGAGCTATGTTTCTACAATGATTCTCTTGAATAATTAATACTTACAACTCGTAGTTGTGTAAGTTTATCTTTCAATGCAAGTAAACTAGGTAGTGTATTAACAGCTACTTTAACTTCTCGATTCGACTTGGCTTGACTGATAAAATTAGCTTCTGGTACTTCTGTTATATATCTGAAATAGATCAAAATTGAACTCTGTTTAATTTGACATCAAGTTTTGAATCAATATGCATACAACAGTTTCCTAAAGATTCTACATTTCTGTACAAAAGAACGGTTTATTTTTAATATAATACATCCATTGGCCTATTGATTTTTTTCTCAACACAGATTGTAGACAGTGGCCATTCATTTCAAGACTGTTTTTCTCTTAGTTCATGTCTCGCAATTATAGTTAATGACAAAGTGAGAAAGATTAAATACAGACAAGATATTCTTATATGGAGTACTTATGTGCAGGATTTGTACCATATAGACAACTAATGGTTTTCTACATTTTTTACACTCTACTATCCATATAAATGTCATTATGTCATTAGTGCCCCTATAGACTCTAGCTTATTTTTTACATTGGTGGGCATAATGCACAAGGCTACTTACGCTAACACTTTTTTGCCACTTGCCTAAGTTAATGCTATTTGTTAATTTGGTTAAAAGCTTTGCATTCACTTTGATAATTGTACTTTATGCTCTGTATTTGTTTGTTTCTCTATGTTTTGTTGTGCAGTTTCCCTGCATTAGCTATTTATAGGTAGTACATATTGTAGGACAGTGATGTAGATTTGGGTGATTTTTTTTGTCTTTAACTGAAAGATTTGTTAGGATGTTGATAATATGTATAGCCACAGATGATTTAGTACATGTAAATATATGTAGATATTTTATAAGAAATAAATGATGTTTTTTCTGTGAATGAAATGATTTGGTCCATCCACCATATTTTGTTGATACAGTTGATATTTTGTTGAAGATAAATAGAGAATTATAAATATATGGCTGGCTAGTCACCATCTGTACACACAGAATATATAAGTTTGCCAATCTCAGTCTTGTGTTTAATTCTACAGTGCCAAACACAACATAGTTATACAGATACCAGTAGCGCATATGTTTTCATCTAAATAAAACAGTTCCTATTAAATCAAGCGTTATTGATCAAGCTTGCCCTTTCCTTTTCTGTATATATGCTACATGACCGGCCAACTCAAGCATGTGAGTCTTTAACAAGAAATCTATTTTCATTAAATTAATTTTTACATTTTAAGCCAACACCTCAGCAAGGATCCCAAAACAAAATTCCACAAAATATGAACATTCTCTTCATTCCCTTGATTGTTTTTGCCAAAGAAAATTATTTTGGATAGATATGTGTGTTTTTTTGTTGCTGAAGATGTCAGAACAAATAGAGAGGATAAAAGAATACGATATCATTTCCAGGACAACCTGTCAACAACATTCACCTGCATTAGTTCAACTACTGAGTATATATCTCCCTTATCACTACACATGATAAAATCAATTTCAGTGGGATAAAAAAAATTCTACTTCCGAAAAACAAGTGTTCCAAAGGTAGTAAATTCTAATTAGATGACAACAGTCATTTACAGAACTTCCAGTAATGCCTAAAGATTTGAAGAGACTGTTTAAAACCAATAAATATTCATAATATGTCATTGATAATTATATTGATCTCCATTTTGAAGTTATTTTAATACAACTCAAAATTATCATGGTTAGTGTGTTTTCTAGATCACATGTTTGGAGGGCCTTTCTATGTCCATTTCAGCTTTCTATTTTTCTTTAATCACTGAAGAAATTTTGATAATAAAAGCTTGTTGCATTGCTAAAAAGGAATATTTCATCCATAGAATACTATGATACTAATATTTCATCCTTAGTTCAAGATAGAAATTTTAAGTACACCATACTAATTAAGTGCTACAAACATGTGAGTGAATTCATTATTCAAATAAAAAATTTACAAGCAAGCACCATTTTATCCACCCTTTTATTCCAAGTCAATTTTCCATGTTTTTTAATTAATGACCAATCATGACATCAATGACCATCATTCAATAAGATACCGTTGTTGTCATATTGAAGGTGTAGATGAACAGTAAATGCAACAAGAAGAGATTAATGAGTCAATTACAGAGGTTGGGGTCTTAATGGTCAACAGTAATGAATATAGGTGCTATATGTAATTAATCTAAATGAGATCTGTGAACAGTTGGTCAGGTTATCTATAATGACTTTTACCAGATACTGGGATTGTTGTTACTAATAGAACTATAATAATGAATTTCAACACAGATATAGAGATTGTATTGTAGAACAACTAAAGCTCATTCATTATAAAGTAATCTTGAAGTTCCTCTTGCTCTCATCTCTGAAGTCCTCAAGCAAAATTATATATCCAAAATAATGTATAAGAGGGTTAAATTTCCTGTGTAGGACACCTTCCCATGCGGAATATGAAAAAGAGAATTCTGCTGCATTTTATTCCATATTTCTATTTGATGACAATATCTGATAAGATAATTTAATTCTTTTTATTTACATTATTTACACATTAATAAATAAAGCCGCTACATAGTATGATCCAGGATAAAATTTGACGTAAAGAGACAATTTATTGAAGATGTTAATCTGGTAGACAAACAGTTATTTCCCTAACAATTATACAAAGAGGAAATGACATAACTGCGCCAGATTTTCTCATATTCTTTTTGTAGTTCACCGCATTGCTATCAAAATCAATATGATTTCTTGGAATGGCGAGTCTTAGCATTAATATATACGCCAACCTTGTCTGTTGTCTTATATAAGAAAGGATAGCCAGTGATGGAATACATTATTATGACTAGCCTGTATTGAAGTGAATAAAACAGCTCTATTCATTCACTGATTTAATAAAGACCCGTGTCAGACCTAATCTCATTCCTAAATTAATAAAGTTTGAATGATGTTGAGTTGAAACAGGAATATTGACTCATGATCACGTTCTTTGTAAAAAAAAAAAAGAAAGTGGTGATTTGTTATTTAGAAAATTAGTGATAAATCACGATTTTATGACCCTGTATGATTCTTACATAATTCATACTACAAAAGATTTAATAAATACATCAGGGAATGTGTCAATCATATTGTTAAGTCATTGTTATCAATGACAATATGAATAGAAATAATGATTAAAAAACCGGAATCTGAATGTGATAAACCAAAAATTAATAAGTTCATTGAGTATATCTTCATTCCAGGAAAGGTGTCCTCTCCTGTTAAATAAATCTTGACTTTTTTAAATATCCAAATGTTTCAGAGTAACAGCTGTTATAATGTTGATTTATTAAATTAACAGGACACAATTCTATGGAATACAATTACTGTTGATTACTAAGTCACATTTCATCTAGGGTTCTCGAGTCTTTATCAAGCCAATTATATTTATTATAAGTAACCCCAAAAACATTTGATAACATCCATTGTTACATTAGGTTCAAAATCATAATGAAAGTCAATGAATGAAGACAGTGATATGAATTTCTGGAAATATGCTGACAAGATGTTAAATACCATTCCATTCCTTTTATTTTATTTCAGGCATAGGAAGGACCTGGAGAAAACCCATGAGGAGACAGAAAGGAATTGAGTGTGATATCAACACTTCAATTCCAGATAAGTACATTTATTTCTATGGTTACATGTGCAATATGAGGAGAAAAATTGATTTCAACAGCAGTCTTGGAATTCCATCTGTCAAGGGATCTTTTAAATATATTACTAATTTGTACCCAGCACCTGGGTATGTGATCCCATCAGATGTCACCCTAACAAAATTCAAATTGCTGTTATCTACATGAATATAATTATTATGTGAGTTCAAGAAGACTAACACCTCCCATAACCACCATATTAATCCAATATTGAGCCCTCTCTTCCAGCAGTTACCACCCTTCTTTTTATTATTACTTCAAATTCAATAATGCTTGTGTGAAGAATAGTCACGTTTATAATTAAAGATTACTCTCATCTCATTGAACAGTCTATACATCCGATCATTCGCATAAGTGCTTATTTTGCCAGACAAACACAAAAAACAATCAATACAAAAGAAGTTTTTTCATCGTCTGTAAATCAAGAGCTTAATCAATGAAACAAAATATGAACTATTGCTGCTAGGTGTTGACACGATGCCAAACCATTGGAAATTAGTTGAAACCTACTGATTATTTCATTAAACGCAAGTGGTCTGGTATTACATATAAGCATACAATTCAATAAAATTATGGAAAAAAACACAAGCCATCTGTAATTATCAATGACTGGATGCGGTTAAGGTTTACATGGTAAATATTTCTTGATACTGTAACAATACAACTTAGTATTTGTACTAATGTAACTCTATTATACTTTCACGTCTGCTCAAACATAGACTCAACTTTTGTCCTTTACCCAGACACCGTCTAGAAACACAAATATAGATTAATATATATTAACAATAATCGATTTTAATTCTGTTTCGATTTCTCTTACATTTCTTTCAATCACCACAGTACTTGTTTGGTCTAGTATACCATGAACCTTGAAAATTGGATTTTGTCAAAAAAAAAGAAAGAAAAAAAAAAGAAAAAAAAGTTGAGATTCCTTTGTTTTCCTTATATAAAAAAAACACCCAACAAGTCTCATATCTTAGATTCCAATTGATATTCCACTTTGAATGAAGACCATATGTAGCCTATATTTTTGAAATGGTTATATCTAAGCTGTTTATACAGATCTATAAGTTTGACCTGTTCAAGGTATCATATATTGGATACAGGATATTTTTCTAGTGGACAGACAGGTAATTTAATCCTTATCATCATCTACATATTTAACTTGCCACAGGCATATTGATCCTCACTTAATTTACTGATAAACATATCTGTGTATAAGACATATGCTGGGGATTGCCTCCAATAAAACAAGGGTGACTAGTTCACTATCAGATACAAAATGCTGAGAGTTTTGTCAATGAAGAATTTATTATTCTGTTCTGCTCAAGTGTTGGTTATATTTTCTCAATTTCTGTCCACTAATCATTTAGCTTACGCCATAAACTGGTTGCTTTTCGATTTAGAAGCTTATTTTATAAAAAAAATGAGCAATCAAGAAGAGTAAAGACTCCATAATACATTCAAGATTGTTCTCGTAAATTCAAATTTGCACAAGTACAACATTGCGTGTAGAAGTCATGTAATGGGGTTCTAGAAGGTGCCAAAGTGGAGAAAGTTTAAATAGCCTAACAACAAAAAATATACAAGAAGCAGTAACTGTAAATGTGGTAACAAATCATTCAATGTATCATCTAATAGAGAAAATGGTTAACCAAAATGTAAACTGTTTTGTGAATCTATCTTGTCTTTAAGCTTATAGTTAAACGCCTCATCAGTCATCACTCAAACTCCTGTATCTATTATCATCATAGTTATCTGCCCCTTACTAATCTCATTTACACCTTAATGAAGAAAACATCTTTTACCATCAACACACAAATCTTTATACTTCTTCATATATAATTCACTGTCTGTTTTCTAGGGCGACTTGCCCTCATTAAGAAAAAGGTCAATTATAAACGAAAGTGAAAGGCAGGTTTACCACATTTTGTCTTCCTGATACAAATCGCAAAAAAATAAATTATTCACCTTTTTCTCAACTAATAACCTTATTTGACTTTATACCAAGATATTGTTTGTGAGGATTAATTTATAATTTATTTCTTATTCGTGTGTTCAGTGCAGCAGATACTTTCTTTTTCAAGCAATTGCATTCTCATATTAAAAATCAATATTTCGACTGGTTGCAAATCAAGTGTGTAGTATTGAAGGCATTGTATCGATTATTAAAAATATATTCAACTCAACATCAAAAACCAGTACTGGTCTTGATGTTTTTATGTAAATGATTAGGCGGAATCAAATAGAATTTTAGTATAGGGCTTGATATACTAATTGGAATTGGGTTTAATGTCTTTTCAATGTATTAAACTAAGTCATTCTAAAACAGACATCTGGTAAATTTATTTTTATTGTTATGTGTGCAATGCTAGGGAAATAATGCCTGGACAGCTTCTTTACCAACTAGCATACTCTTCATCCGAAATTGCAACTACCAGGAGATATTTTACCATCCTATCAAAATAATATCCATACTTATCTCGTCAGCCCAAGCAAATTATTCTTAAATGCAGTCTCGTACCTTTTAGATCTCTATTATTTTCTTAATATATTTTTTGCCTATGTGTATAAATAATGTTAAACTTTTATATCACCTTTGACACTCCTATAACATCATATACTCAAATAAATATCATTATAATTATGGGAAGTTTGCATCAACTGAAGTTATTTTTTAATTTTTTTTTTATACAAGTGGTGAAATTGAATCGTAATATATCACCCACTGTGAAACACAAGGGTGGGACAAATATATTCAATTATTCCTTCATTTTATAATAATTTATTTGCATTTAACCTTTAACTAAATATTGACCTTTCAATTGTCTGTTATTACGATGACATTTTGTTAACATTTTCCATCAAACATACCATTATATTAAATAGAGATATTTCATAATGTAAAGTTACCAAGTGTGATCACTGGAGATAAACTCTACATTATAAATAAACATAGGTTTCCCGATAACAAAGCATACTTTCACAGCAGATAAGTTTTCCACAAAAGTTGTGGTGAAGTGAAAATTTTGATAATTAGCAAAATTAATCATGGACCTAAGGTCCATGGTATAATATCAATTGCATATTAACAAGATTCTAATTCTATAAGATAATCAAGAATTCAATAGGATTTTTTGTTTCACTGATCTACAAATTTCAAGTAGATAAGGTGATAGAGCACTTTAAAAAATATAAAAAATAAACAAGGGTCATATAACTGTAGAATTTAGAAAAATCGTTGAAATTCTACAAAGTGATCAAAGGTAATAACTCTGAAAGTTATTAACAGATTCAATAGTGGTTTTCATCCCACCAGACGAACAAGGGCGACAGAAACATATTTCAATGTGGGCGTATAAAGACAAATCACAGATACTAATAACAGATCAGAATGAAAGATACAAATCTAAAGTCTGAGATTTGGAGGTAATCATTGATAACAATTTCAGTTTGTCACTTTTTACCAAATGGACTCTAAAAGCCTTAAAAGTAACCAAAGACAAAAATCTCCTATCAACTCCAGTCAAAGTTCAATCTTTTTCCTTAATGATATTTATACAGTCATTTCAATTTGAGCCCAGACATATCAGCAGCTGTCATGCTTAAAGACAGAACTGAGGGTACACTCAATGTGGACCAATGTCCTTCACATAGAATTCTATATTTAACGGTATCATCATGTTTAAAGATAGAAATAAAGTCTAATATCAAGACACAATAGAGACTAATGGTTGAACTTCTACAGACAGATATTTGTGGTATGTGGGTGTTAAGGTCATGTGACAGCTGTAAGATGTTCAGCGGCTACCAGAGATCGGGTAAATATAGGACAAGGTACAAAAGGTACATCACCCCTCCCCCCTCCTCCTTATATCTACCTTCAATAAACACCTGTCAACTACAGGTCACACCTTTCTTTTTATCATTATTATAGGTACAAATAATGCTCTAATGACTTATATTCCCACCATGAATATAGATACGTTTACAAACAGATGATAAAATATAATGATACGCAAACTGATGTTACAATTTAATGATGCAAAAACTGATGTTAAAATGTGCAATTCAAAACTGATGGTAAAATGTATTATTTAGTACAATATTGTTTGTAAAATTGTTAATTTGATACAAAAAATGATGGTAAAATGTGCAATTCAACAAAACTGGTGGTAAATCTTTAATTTAGTACAATAGTTGTTTGTAAAATTGTTAATTTAATACAAAAACTGATGTTTTATTAACTGAAAGTTTTTTTTATGACTACATTCAATATCCTACATAATTGCCTCACAAATTAGGCAATATTTTCTTTAAAGACCTTAAAAGAATTTATTTGTGCTAAAATTCAGCTTTTAAAACACCTAATTTAATTTCACTTGAAACTTGAATTTCTGCTTCACAATTCATTGTTAACATACATTCATAAGAAAAACAACTCTTGGTTTATACTGTTCAAATTCTAAACAGTTTACCATGAATATAATCACTGGATTATCGCAAAAACAGCTACAGAAAACATTGTAACATGACAAAAATGAGTTTAAAATTGCTTAATAAAGCTTTGAACTACAAGTTTTACATAAAAACAGATAACGCTATGATAATTATTAGCAGATGCTCAAACCATTTCAAGTTCAAAAGACTGTTTCAAAGTTTTTACAAAGTCATCTAATGTAATAATGCTGAGCACATGCACAGTGCATACAGAGAGAAAATCACTTAAAGGAACTCAACTACCAACATCCTGGTACAAACTTTGTCTTAAATAAAGTGATAAATTTTGCACCAAAAAATACATCTCCAATCAGATGGAATTTTTCTCAGACATTGAAATTTATGAGCATATGAATTCGTAATCTGAAATGAAATCTTGTTTTAAGCTTACTTCCCAGTGAGAGAGTTTAAATCATTTAATGAATAGGCGTCACCGTCGGTCATGGGAGTTTTAAACTATTACTAAAGCTGTTTGTACCCACTCTGATATAATCATGGTGCAATAACACACATAAATATTATGAGGTCAGTGAAATATCCTGAAAGGACAATTATTATCCATAACATTTTGCTAAGGACCTTTAAATATAATATCCACCCTGTTGAACATATCATAAATAATGAAAACAAAAGATAGCTTTGTGGTATAGTTTTTTCAGCTATTGTGTCAGGTAATAATTTAAAATAAATGTGACCCACCAGCTAGCGGTCTACAGCTTGGATGAATCAAGTCTGGAATTTTGGAAAAGAGTTTACTGTGTTTCGAGAGTAAAAGCTTTTTGTTATAAAAAACGCATTAAAATTCTTTAATCACCTCTTTCCTGTAAACATAGTTTATTATGAGAGGTGCGTGACACATTTCAATGTAACATGCAAAACCCAATGACACTGTTCGAACTCGGTTAAAATTGGTCACTTTCACAGACATTTTATACCATGAAAATAAATAGTATGGCTACTAATTGTTGAATATAATTTTGTTTATATGAAATTTGTTGAATTACACAATGAACACTGGCAAGGTAATTGACATTATGCAATATGGCTTTAAGCTGAAAGGAAACATCTGGCTTCAAAAACATCAAAGAAATTGCATTTAAAAAAAATTCTTCAATATCACACTGACATTTATGCCTTGTGAGTAAATTACAACAATATTTTTAGGTAACATATGGATGTTCTTTTCTGAGATGTGTCCCCGTTCCATATTCAGAATCTCCAGATTTAGTGGATATGCCATTTTTATTTCTGGCCATCGAAAACTTTAATGCTGATACCATATTTCATTCTGTGTGACTAAATAATTATTTAAGCATGTAAGCTTATAATAACTAAATATGTCTTTTAAGCTGTGATCAAAAAGTTTTCTAAAAAAACTTAAACAGTTTATGTTTTTCTACAAGCCTAAACAGTAATTTACAAATATCTCATACTGTTGTTACGGTCAGACATCAGCTTGCCACCATATGTGTCCTTAATCTAGTTATAACTATATTGTTTTCTAGAAATTAATAACTCCCTCTAACAGATTCAGAAATACTTCTTTATATTCATATTAGAATCATGAATAATGCATCAAGCTGATAAAATAATCTAAGAATACAAAAAAAAAGGTATTATAAACAAATTTGGTGGTCTATGATCAAAATCTTGGGTTCATGTACGTGAATAGACATTTAATTAATATATCTCCCACCTATTTATTCTTCTCTAGAGCAGGCTATTTCTTTTACAATTTTAAAATTCGACTGACAAGCCTTATAATTATCTGTAAGCTTTATTAAGGAGATTTTCATGAGAGAGATCAAAGTATGGCGACTGCCAAAAAGATAAGTGGTCAGTCATAGCCGCCTACCAGCAGGCCACCAATGACCAAAGGTCATTCACAACATTTGTACAAACAGGAGAGCATAATGAGTCGATTGACACCTTGTGAAGGTAGTTAAACAAGACTTCATCCTACTACTTGACATACCATATCATTGATAACACTCTACCCTGACAACATCAACACAAAACATTCTATTGTTTAATATTGGGTGGTAGGTGATGGCAATGAATGAGTGGTATTACCTGGATTACATCCCCTTGTTCATCAACAATCAGTTCCCAGATATAATCTACTTTAATACCTTATTAATGATAATTTAAGCTTTATTATATTTAAGTAGGTGGCATATTTATGACTTTTTCAAACAAAATGTCATCAATATATTTATCAAATTTCTTAGGTTTGTATTGTCATGTGCTTTAGTCCTAAAATGTAAAGCTATCAGAACTTCTTTTATTATAAAATACAGTTATATTTTTCCCCTGGTATGTTACTTTAAATGCTGTAGAATTTTCATTATGAAATATTATTCAAGGATTAGATGAAGCTATTATGGGTGTTATTATCACAGTTTGGAGTGTTTGGATGGTTGAGATTAGAAAATAAGCAAGCTTTTTCATCAAATTAGTAATGGACGAATGCCTCTTTGGTCTGAGCTTTAAGGATAAAGTTTCGGTTTGTGAAATGCCAGTTGCAAGAACCTCCCTCTTTTGTGCTTGGCTCACTGTGAGATCGATAAGAAAGAATAACTAGACAATTAGCCGTGGGCCACTACATCACTCCTTTCTCTGCACTAGATCGAGATGCTAACCCCACACACATGTCCAAGGCTTAAATCATTTTTTATAAAAAAAAATCTTGACTCATCATACTTAAAGTTAGAGTGTAACATTTTGTCGATCATCAACTCAACTCTTAACAAAGGATTATTCCATCCTAGCATTTGGACACAGTCTCTTTAAATAAATAGACGACTGAGTCACGGTCCTGTCAACCATAACATTTTTTTTCCCCAGTGCAGGACTCTATAATAAGATGGTGAAACCTTTATTAAGAATATTGATTAAAAAATGAGAACACATTACAACAGTTAAAATATTCTATTCTCTAATATAATCAAGACAAATTAGAGAATCAAGATGGATTGTTTTTGCTGGCTTTGACACTAAAAGAAGATATAAATCTGTCACACAGAAACTAGTAACCATTCATTATTCCTTTCCACTCATTATAACCGGTCTGCTTTACTTCCATTCTGCTGCACAGTTACATTTACAAGTGATAAAGAATGAGCAAGCTAATCTTTTGACCCTCATCCATTATAACAAATTGTCTTTGGGGTATGTATTTAAAAATCCTATCAGTTATCATTAAATGACATCTAGGTGTCAATGAATTTGATGATATCAATATCATATTATCATATCTTATTGACAACTTGACACATGTAATCCTGTATCTTTCAAAAAATCATTTCATGATATACTGGTACTAAAGTATAACAAAAATATGTTGGCTATGTTAACTCAATAAAAAAGATGAGATATCAGGTGTTCTAGAAAGAGTGCTTAATCACTAATTAAAGCTATCTTTTTGAGGGGTATATTCGGGATAGTTTAAAGGTCTTAAGAAATGTATTAGCTGTACACAAGATAGATATATAAAGTTCAGATTTTGTTTGGGTTTTGACACTGTGGGGCTGACATTTTTCATCAGAAATTATATTTAACGTAGTAGACATACAAATGAAGGAATTGAAGTACAGTTACATTTATTGATGGCATGAAATGATTACAAATCAATTCAACACAGAGAGTCCTGACAAGAATTGCAATGGCAAATATTGGAAAACAGTTTGTGCTGTCAAGAAAACATTTAGTGCAGCATGAATATATTGCCATAAAACCATAAATATTTCTGTTTATTTCATCAAATATCACGATATTAATGTATGATAATCATTTTATAACCCCTGCTGGATACATGCACGAGAAATTCATGCACCTTAGTATCAAGATCAACATCATTTATCCTGTAAAAGTTCATGCACTGATGTGACGTATGTAATATATCAAAAACATTTTCTTCAAAGCGCTGAAATATAAGATTGATAAGTTTAGACCATTTGGCTAATATTGTGAAACTGTGAACATTACTATAAAATCAGTGAGGTAGCTGATAGCAACTCCAAGTACTTATGATGTTTTTAATTGCAGACTTGTGCGTCTGCAAATTGCATGTCTGCTATTACCCGTCTGCTGTAAAATTTTCAACTGTAATACTAATAGAGGCATAAGTGAGACAGCTGTTCCTTCAGATTACAGCTATGATAAACCCCTGTACGGACATGCCGTTAATTTTATTAGATTACTTATTTATTAGAATGTATATTATCAACTGTAACTCAGTAAATTTATGTTAATTGTTTGTGAAGGTAAGAAAAAGATAAGAAAGTAACAAGTACTTCAGTACTAAATTCAAAAGCAACAACGTACAGAAAAGTCAAATTAAAGTTTTATGGAGCAATTTTGTAAGGAATATTTAAGATTGGGCAATTGGTTCTTAAGCATCAGATTGCCTCAAGGATTCAACAGCTATAGAATCATTAAGAAAAAAAAATTGCAAATTTACGCAACCTCAGCAAATGTCTCAGCTTTAAAATTTGTATATCGAGTTTCCCTTCAATTACATATTTAGTTGAAGTGGAAGTAAATGATATTCAGAAAACCTCTTTTAGTCTAGCTTTTGGTTTGAAGGAAGGATGTTGGTTTGAATTTACGTAGGTATGGTTAGTGAAGGGTGAGGTACAGGACAAGTTAAATCTAGCATTAAATGATCTATTAGATATTCATGTCTTTCCTGCGGCTGTATATCATTTGTAACAGTTGACCAGACAAATGCTGTTTTCAGTGACAATGGTAACTATACACATGAATGCTAACGACAATGACACAGTCTTGTCAAATTTACCATCCCCTTTTTTTTCAACAATTACTACTATAAATGGAGGGGGTGAGTTAACAGTTAATAACAATGCATCTATTCATAATTAAAGAAGATTTAATTTGATTTTAACCACATGAATTTCCATTCCAAAAACTGTTTCAACAAGTAGATTCTTTCGTGATCCAAATGAAAGCATTGATCTGTTACAGATGATTTTAATTCAGATTTCTGGCAAGATTAAAGTTACTTCCGGAAAACTCATTATCATCCTATCATAAGTCACAAGTCAAATTTGTCTGTGTGGGTTAAAGTTTTAAGGAAATAATTAGGAAAAGTCTGGAGATTAACTCTCTTTAACACTCTCCATTCATTAATTCTCTGAATAAAACGCTATCTTTCTTATGGAATGTTATCAGTAGGACATTAAAATACCTTCTATAATAAGTCTATCTACTGCATATGTTGTTAATGTAGAGATATAAATCAAGAAATTATTTAAATACACAAGAGGTATTATTGTTAGAGCAGTGAGCAAGTATAGTAATTGTATTGTGCCATCCCTAGCGATATTAGTCATACAGACAGATAATCACAGCTGACCTTCTGTCTAATACCATACATAAATATTTTATACATACTCAGACTAATTCATAAATATAGATGATATGTAATAATAATACTTATTATAGGTAATTATCAGCATATAAACTGTTGTAACTATATAATGACAGAAAAAAATACAGAATTATTATAAATGTTAATTACATAATCCCCATTTATCCTTCCCATTTGAAACTTCCTTTTGTTTCAAAAGATCAAGCGAAAGTCAAGTTGGCTGATGTATCTATAGATGGTGAAAGTTTTAACAAAGACAGATTGCCATCCCACAAAACATATTAACATATACAATCCCACAAAACATATTAACATATACAATCCCATGAAATTGTCAATTTTGTTTTGTGTGATATAAAAGACACTTTACAATATATTTCTCTATACATTCAGTTCATCTGAAGAAAATAACTGTACAATGTTTTGAAGCAAGTCACCATAGATTTGGGTAGTAATGATATTCCTTTATTGTTAGGCTATTATCCACGAAGTTATGTAATATATATACACTGTCAAATAAATATTTTTTATGAGCTAAGATTTGTCATTGCCATTTGGATTTCATGTCAAATGTTTCAAAACATTTGCCATTTGCATGTTTCAAATCAGTGTAGATACTAAACCACACATTATTTTACGCAGTCGTTGTTGTTTTCTACATCATGCATGCATGCATTATCTCTGATGGCTGCCATTTAACTGGTTGACAAAATGAAATATTTTTTACAAAATAAGTAATATACCGTACATCGTAAATCTATTATTTTAAAATATTATGGTCATAGGAAACATTATATATGTCACAAATAAATTAATTTGCTAGAGTCGAAAGAGTGACAGTAATTTACCTGGAGGGAACATATCTTTAAGGAAATGACTTAAAATTTGATGAAAACAATTTTCACCAGACAAGTACTCTGGGGTTTTTTTTGTATTAATAAACAGATTTGTTAGTTGTTATAAATGTGTTACTTATGCTATGTTTCCATCATCATAACTCAACTAATATCTGATATAAAGTCCAACAATAGACAAGCAACTATAATTATCACTCAGACTAGACAAAAGACAACATTTCTTTCATATGGTTAGTGATAACCTTTTTGTATGGGGGGAATTCACCTGTTTAACATGTGATATTGTATATTATTAACTGGATGTATATATATTAGAGTTTTACTTCTACCACTCATCAACATGGCTGAATTAACGTTTCTTTGATGGAAAGGTTATTCACAAGTTGTACTGTGTTTAATATCAGATCTCCCACAAAACAGCTAGAATGCAATACGCTACATAAGATAAGGTTCTCAAACAAAAAAAAAAGAGAACAGTTGACCTGCCATAATATTTTCGATTTTTGCCTAATCTTTTAAAGCTTGGCGCAAGATAAAAAAAATATGAAGTGCTTTCATGCTTCCACCTGTTGCGATGAACAGATATACGAGATCTTAAACTGCATCCAGAAAAAAAGGAGGAATTTTTCCCCGCACATGCTGATGTATCTCATTCTGTCAGACTACGTAAATATCATTTGAGAAAATGTGTGGAAAATACATCTAATTTCATGAACCCCTGTGTTACAACAATATTGAATTATATTATAATGAGCAAAAAATAAAGTTGAATTTAAAATATAACAAAAAAAACACACATGCAGATCCCTCTTCGATAGCTTCCACACATTTTGTAAGTGCACTTGGCTGTTAACATCTGAATAATAATTTTGGAATTTGAACCATTAATTTTGTGTTTAGGTATTTTCATCAGTACATTTTTTGCGTAACTATTTGTTTGAACGTTGATCTGTTTATATGTTACAACCAATAGGCGTTGAATTCCTGTAAATCATCAGAGATTAACGCTTAAAGGTCGATCAACTTCACCAAAGCCAACTTATCTGGAAACTCATTCTGATAAACAAAATATCCTATCAGATAATATGGCTGATTCTTCTTTGAAACATTTTTACGCAAGTTTTCCCTTAAGTAACCACCTGTGTACTGTCTATGCTATTAGTATTTCTACTAACGGTACCTCCAGACACTCTTTTAGTACATTCTATATCTCAAGTATGTGTGGTAATAGTTAGTTCTATTACATCTGCCAAGTTGAGTTAGGGCGTCTGCCTCCTGCTCAAAATATTCAATGCTACATGAAGTGATTGAAGACCACAGCTGTTGTGATTTAAATCAGGCATTATGGTATACAGTATATTATAGGTAAAATGTGGGTTACCAGACAATCATTTCCAAACACAAAAATAAAAAAAATCTGTAGACTAAAGGGGCAAACACCTTACATCTGATGCCATTTTCATTGACTTTATAAAAATTCAAATGTAAAGAAGCACAGAGCATTTATATTGCAGAATACCCATGACTCATTGGGAATGAAAATTTGCTGGAAGATTTTTAAATATTTCCTTGTTGATCACAATAAATATATATGTTGTATGTATTTACTTATATGTTGAATGAAAAGGATACATTTCACTGACTTACACTTTATCCTGTCAATAGAACTATAGACATCCTCAAATTGATAATTTTTTTGGTTCAAAAATTTTGAACATAAAAGTATCCTAATAAAATTATAAGAGCTTACGGTTCTGTACTCAAAACTTAAATTATGTTTATGAATTTCGTATATATCTTTTCTGATAACAGCAAATATAACTTTATTGCAATATTGAAATAATAAACATAGAATTCTCAATCCACAACAAAGCTTGTAATTGTATAATGACATTAATGGACTTCAAAAGAGAAGAAACTAAACTATTGTTTCAGCTGTTTCATAAGTTAACTGAAAATTTTAGAAAATAAATGCTTGTTAGAAATACAATTTACTTTTCGCTTTCGCACCAAATAATTACTTAATAACTTTATCAGCACAAAGGATTTTGACAGTTGCCAAGATAATTCAAAGATGGTACATTGGTACCCCAATAACCATTAAAACATAGATAATTACTGACAATTATAAAGTCATTTAAAGCTTCATTAATCATTACATACTGTGGAAAGTGTGTTAAGTAAAGGGCCGAGAACTGCATGAAATATATGTACCGTATTTCTATCATATTATCACCATGAAGCCTATCTCATCCTTCATTGCACATATTTTTCATTGGTTTTGGTAATGCTTTGAAGGTTACAAATGGTGATAATTACTGTAGGTAGTAGATCTAACACCTTTAAGAACTGACCTGATCTGGGACAAATTTAACCAAGAACAGTTTTTATATATCAATCAACACAAATCAAACTTCAAACAAAACAGATAAAGAGTTAGGAAGAATTTGACTTCATGTTGTGCAACACACAAAGTTTATATCTAAACAAAAGATCTAATTTCAATTAATTTGCTTGACTTTACTTTACTATATATCATGTGTAATCTTCAGTACGGGAACTGTTCATACTCATGACAACATAATCAAGTTTTGCTAGTCATGGCTTTAGGCATCATTGTGTTAATTCTTAATACAATTATGTAGATGTTTATTGAATGGCGAATAAAAGTATAAATAAATTTCATGGTCATCATGGTAGAGAAATGACTAACAGAGAGTTAAACTTGTTTAAACACCCCATTTACATTTTGACTGTGTAGAATTGATATATGGCTAGACACTGTCTTTGATGCTACTGGTATAGATGGTTCTATTGCTTAAAGCAGATGTATGCCATCAACATTCTGTGGACAATCATAGGTATAGTTCTGTAGCAATGAGTAAAAGATAAAATTGTTGTACTATTGATCAAATTTCTTTCTCCTGGATGTTTCCCTGAAATTCAATCTGGAAATGCAATTAGGGAAAAAAACATGTGAAATAAATAGAGATTGGTTGTAATGTGTGACTCAGGCTGAAATCGAACATGGAATTTGTGTTAATCCGTAATCAGTATCTTCTCTACCCTGAATAATTGAAATTGGAGGCTTATACGTAATAACTTAAAATCGTGAAATTGGTTTTTTTATTGCATCTCAAGCTTCAAATTGGTTCACTTTACACTAGACATGAACTGTAATCAATCTTTGTATATAAATAGAACAGATATGTATTACAAATAAAAATCAAAGCATTCTGACTGAAGGCAGGTTATGCTTTCACTTTCTTGCACACATGGTGTTATATCTCTTTTAAAAAGATCATAGAGTACTTGTAATGAATCTTTTGCTAATATTATTGAATTTCATGCTGACAAAATGGCACAGATAGAAATTTTAGATACAAGGGTAATGAAAAAAAAAAAAAATTTCATTGACATTCCGTGTAAAATCATTACTTTAAATGGATCATTTAATATTTATGAAAAATAAAACATTAACCTTTCTACTGATATTTTTATCATTGACATTTATTAAAATTTACTGATGTAGATCTCTTTGTGTCAAGTGTTCATTAGCAATATATAGCATTCATTCATAAAAAGGCTTGGTTTTAGTACAACTTTAAAACAGCGACAAACACAGAAATTCTGAAAGGAGTGATGGGCGAGGGGTTAATATTATCAAATTTTTTTAATTGTTATCAAAGCGGTCTTCAGATTTAAATATCCTAAATAGCTTCATTTTCATGTAACATGTCAATTATTGGGACGACCCATTGCTTTAAAGATTTTATTTTTAAATCGGGTTGTCATATCAGGAGTGATGCTAGAAGATCAAAGTAATTTTGATTTAGCAATCTTTCCACTATACCCATAAGTTATAAAGTTATTATATAATGTTTACTACAAGAATTACTAATATGGTATTATCATAATATACTCTGCGACGATATCGCCTTAGTCTTTAATGAATGAAATTAAATGAATGACTGGCTATTCCGATTCTTCCTGCTCGAGAAATATCAGACTATGTATTGAAGGTGATCAGTGACATGTAGATAACGTAGGTTTGTTACAGTTATTGATAGAAAATGTAGAAGCGAGGGAGCGAGAGACAGATATAAATTAGGTACATGTCTTGTGAATGTTATCTGTGACTCAATACTCTAACCAATTTCCTGCGAACATCAAACCAAATCATTGGCGTTTACCTCTGGTATTTTTACCGATGGCGTGCTCTGTCCACAAGAATACCAAGCAAGTCACACAGGCTGTTCTGCATACAGTAAATTAATAGACAAATGGTAGGTCTAGATAACTGTACAATATAATAGCCCGTTCAGACGCTTATTTTTAAACCAGTTCATAATCGCTGGGGTTTTTAAGACAGCTTCGTGTTGCATTCACACATACTATAAGCCAAACCAGTTTAACTATTCTGACCCCGATATTTTCAAAGGAATGTAACTTACTGCGTACTGCGCATGCTCAAAGCAAGCTGGAGCTGGGGTTTTTAAGCCAACCCGTTCAGACGGCTAAGATGAACCAGTTTAAAATAAAAAGCCTTCTCGAAGACAGGTCGCGAGCTGGGGTTTTTAAACTGGTTTATTTGCCCCACATGTACGTTCAGACGCTTAAGTTAAACTGGTTTAACGATCCCTGGGGTTTTTAAACCAGTTCAACTTAAGCGTCTGAACGGGCTATAAGGTGAACAAACTCATGTGATGGTTTGGCATGGTACCCTGATTGGCTCAGATCCTTGTGGATGGGGCTCAAGTGAAAACCCATCCGTTATGTATCTATTTAATCCCTGTTTTCATATGGAACCTATTTTTTATTAGCCAAGAATTGATTTAACATGTTGCTTCACTTCTTTGTCTTTATTAAACATTCTGCTAGACAGCTTTTCTAAAAGTATAAATTTTTGAGTTGGTGTTGTGTTTGTTTACACATTTTTCTTTGTCATAGCAAAAGTCGTTTTTTGTTGTTTCTGTAATTAAAGAATAATTTACTGAGCCAAACCGTTACACCGGTCAATGCCAAAGTACAAGTATGTATATTGAGATATGTTATTATCATCAAGTTGATTAGTTATATGAGAAAACAATGAGCAGTATATCATATTGACAATAGATCTTAACACAATGATGTATGTCTAGGAATATTTTTATTTGTCCAATCATCTAAACATGAATAAATCACCATGAGTAGACAACAATATATGTTGTAGATATAGTACATCTTTTCAATACATATCTCAAAGCCAAGCAAATGAACAGTTATATTGCTGTGTACATAAACAGTGTCTAATTTTGCATCAAACAAAATGATAATGACTTATAAGTTCAATTCCTGGAATTGGAAATAGATAATGTCTGGAATGAAACAGGAATCTAAATTAGAATCAAACAAATGATGGTTTCAGAATTTAGTTTCCAACATTGGCAACATCTGCCTGAAATACTAACAGAGAGTACTGAATTCCAATATGACATATTTACCTAAAACAGTTTATTGATTAAATAAGTTTAATCTAATCAGAGCAATATCAAAACATTAATAATAATAAACAAATAAATCTCCCCTTGAAGAGTTTCTGAATATATTTTTGATATCAATCAACATAACATAAAGCTATTTATAATACATTTCACCCATTTGATAGATCAGTATTCAGGTATACATTTCAATTCAAGATAAGACTATTCAAAATCTCATTTAAAATGTGTTATCATTTTGGAATGGAATATGTTTTCGTAAAGTGTACATGTACCTGGTACTACGCACTTGAATTTAAATAAATTTGGACCAATACAATAGAATGTGGCTGGCCTCAGGGGCTGATCTCTACTGATATTCTCCCAACAGCTCCCCCATAACACATAAAGGATTTTTGATCCGATGATAAATTTTCTTGAAGATTACGTTAAGTCAGTAGGTACAATCAATTACAAGGCAGCACGTTACTGGTCTATAATCTACAGTTCAATTAGAATGTTGAGTACAAACTACTAACATATGAATGTGTAGCAATCCTATATTTCTCAGTCTGTTGGTAAAAATGCCAGATCAAAGAATTGGGGGGGGGGGGGGCGGCGTGTACCAATTTTTTTCAAAAAAGATAGTGAGAATATATTCTTTCATTTTCTAAAACAAAGATGGGTTATCAGTATACGTGACATTTTACATACTCAAAATGACCAATCCAAATCTCTTAATGGTATAAAAACAGGCATTGTCAGACAAGAATTCAGGATTTGTCAGCTCCAATCCCTCTGGTGCTGTTATTTTGTCCAGCGCAGATTTGATTTTTGTTAATATTATTAATCCATGTACCTTTCCGGCAAAAAGACAAAAATGTTAGAGAATAGTTCAGTAGTGCTAGCCATTTTTTAGGTATAACTAAAACAGTGATTTCCAGACTTGATGATATTAAGTTTTTTTATATAAAACTATTCCTTTAATGAGTGATATATATCTGAATTGAGATTCAAATCTCCAGTTGATGATCAAAGTCAGACAATCTGACCTATACCTAAAAAATCTTTCTAATATGACATCAATAGAACAGAATATTCATCTTTATCACACTTAATTGTTTTAGGTGATGCACTTTTGTCAAAATAATGAAATATGAGGGAGAAAATGTGAGAATAATGTAGAGATTGAGAGAGCGGTAAGAGTTATAACACCTCAGTCTCTAAGGGAATATCAGTCTAGTTAAAGTGACCCATGAACAATAATCTAATATAGATGATATCAGTCGAGAGTATTGTTCAAGTAATAGTGTATTCTAGTATTTCGCTACCTCAATCGATAATACTACTAATAATAGTACCATCCATTGTCAAACTGTGATTTTTTTTCTGTTACTGATGGCGGAGTGGTCTGGATAAATATGACTGGCTTTCACTCCATTAAACATGACTTTTATGAAAGTAGCAGAACTAGATGTTGTAACTAATATTGATGTTATATATAATCTGTGGTGAAAACAACTACAACTATGATTCACTCATTTTATTACAAATCAATACCATTCAAGTAACTCAAGTATAAATTATTAAATTATGTCTTCTCGTTAATCACCGGCCTTTTTAACAACTGTCAATCAAGTCCAAAGACAAGAAAACATTTTACTATTATCCTTCTTATTACTACACATAAATTGTACCCTTTTTACTTGGAAGCCATGACTAACTCTTGCTCTGACACTAAAAGTTAATTCAAGTCACAGATAACAATTCAGGCCATCGTTCAATATTAGTCTCAAGATTACAGTTATAGTAATTACTGTTCTGTTACAATAAGTGATGGTTAAATACTACTCTCAATGTCAAGGAAGTCACAGTTAAATATTACTTTCATGATAAAACATATTTGTGTCTTGGTAAAATATTAGATTCACAATTACTGTTAAGTTTAATCATTGTTAAATATTACTCTGATGATTAGGCCGTGTTGAATTGATTCCTTGTTTCTCCTCGCCCGCGCGCTTAGGTCGAGGACCCCGAAAATCGTGCGCTTACGTTTTTAACACAAAAAAAAAATTCAAAAAATTACGTTTATAACATCTAAATAAAATTCTACCAAACATCAGAAGTCAATTCTCGTTGTTTATTCCTCGTTACGAACTAAATAAGTAAGTGCAGGGGGCCGCACTACACGCAAAACAAAAATCTACAAGATAAACCTGCGGACAAGACAGAAAATAGGCATTGCACCGAATAAACAAATATCAAATCAAGTGAATGGATCCGGTTGATAATACACATGTAGGGGCCCGCATACTATGGAATAAGTTACACTGTATATGATTGGATGAATTCCGCAAAATGGCGCGTGTAGCAGTCATTTCGGCTATTGAGAAAGCATATTATAAACTGTAAGACAATCGCTAATATTCAACCGCGAACCTGAATAATCAATTTTTCATTGGCTAAAATTATAACACATGTCATTATTATTCAAGTATTACCCAATCATATCTTGTGTAATAAATAACGCACGCCTTACAAAATGGTGAGCTATGCCGGGACATAGGTAAATTCGCGTACCGGTCGGCCTAATTTATTGATGTTCAAGGAAATAATAGTGGCCCCGTTCGTTCGTTTCTGGAGTTTAACGAACGAACGAACAAACGGGACCACTATTATTTCCTTGAACATCAATAAATAAATTAGGCCGACCGGTACGCGAATTTACTTATCTCGACTCGACTTCGGTGGTTATTCCCAGCACTTTCACGTTCGATGATATTATCGAAACCATCTATAACTCAACAAGAAAATCAAATATCGTCTAACTGGAATGTTTCCATTGTATTTTAACACAAGAATACGGAAAATTTATATCAAAATATGGTTATTTCATTTTTTAAAAAGTTAAACAAAGAAGCCACTTGTTAACAAATTTTAGTTTGTTATTAAATTTATTTAATTAAATATTATCTGTGTTTTTATTCTAACCAATAATATAACTAGATTATTTATAATATTATTAAAAATGGTACACAACCCTCAGACTATATAGGTATTATGCCAGACCACTTTGTGTTTTGAAACCCACTTTGTGTTGTGTTTACCGCACTACCGCACATGATTGCCAGAGTGGTGGCAGGAGAAACAAGGAATCAATTCAACACGGCCTTACAGTAATAATCTGATTAATGATTAAATATTACTCTGATGATTACAGCTATTCATGATCACATTAATACAGTTAATCATGATAATGCTAATATTACTCCAGTGATTAGTGAATCATGATCATATTAATATTACGCCAATAAACATGATTATCCGCACCTTTTTATTGTGTATAATAATTTTTTTTTTCAAATTGACAATAAAGTTAAGCAAAGTGTAGATTCATCATCCGCTATAGTACAGGGTTCCCTAAGCAGGATCATTGAGATGATTTTTTTGTCTCAACCATAACACAACAATGGAGTTTCATAGCGTCAGGTGGCTCACACTGACCTTTATGTTCACATTTGGGAAAATGGATTATTTGCCACACCATTACTTCAACTATTCCTTTATGTGAACAGAACCTTAATCCTTGTCATGGTTAAGTATTATTCTCTTTATTAATTTTAACGTATTACATGCACACCAAATTTACTCCACTAATGTATTATACTAACATCCTGTCTTCATTATATTTACTTTCTTGATTAAATTGTTTTCTAGAATTTTAATTAAAATACCATTAATTACATTAACTTAATAGAAAACTTACAAACCATTTTCATGATACTTCAGGATTTTGGCCACGAATCAAGAGTTGTTTTAAGTGTATGAATTCCAAAGTTTGTGTTTTCAATCTTTTAACTTTTTATGTTGTTTTAAAACTTTTAAAACTGTTTAACACTTGAGAACTTCCTATCAAAATCTATGTCAGATGTAAAAATCATGTTTTTTAAAGCCATCAAAGATCTCCTTATCATTATCATCCAACTGTATAATACACGTTATGATAAGACCTTACAAATCTCAATTATTTTCATTGACGACAATATATCAGTGAACTATTAGTTTAAAGTGAGTGGTTGCTGGGGCTCTTAGATCTCAACTCGCTGATAATAGTTTCTTTATGTTAGGCTAAAACACTGCGTATAGACGAATCAAGAGGGAAAAAAACGATAAACCAGAGCATTTCCCATCATACTATATCAACACCATATAACTCTTTCTAAAAACCTTTTCCCTAAAAATAATTTGAAGTTTTATGAAGCATGCTGTTAGAAGATATAATCAAATACATTAGATATGGTGGAACTCCCTGAAGAAACGAGTTTTTGGCACCACATCAAACTCACTGCCTATAAATTATACACGTCTACATGTTGAATATTTGTACTAAACAAAAAAAAAGATAGAAAATATATGTGAATGTTCATGGGCAAATTATTACACCAGATACGAAAATGATCTTATTACTTACAAACACTCTTCGTATTACTACACCATGTAAACATAGCTAAGGAGAAAAAAATCCTGTTAGTTTTTGTTTATGTATTATCACTTGCCAGAGATTACAAGATTATAAAAGAATTCATATACTGTCAATTTCTTTCATATTCTTCTTAACATTTACAAGTATATGTACGGTATATAGATTTTTAATCAACCAAGAAGGAAAAGTACCATCATATATTTCCTCTTTACTTATATCCGATGGCTAAATGAAGTGAGGTGACAGGGTAATATCTAAAGATGACGGAACAGAGGAGGATGATTAACAAAACATCAGTTTGAAATAATTATTAACTCTTAATAATATTTCCTTATCTGTATATTAAAGCCTGTAGTTAAACTTATCTTATAAGCTTACATCGATAATGAATAAGTAAAAAATGTTTGACAAATTTAACTATTTTAGAGTAAATCCGATTGATCAACATTCATCATGAAAGTAAACTTATTTCTTTTGGTATCCTTTTCATTAAAGGTGGCAAGTCTGTACAGTGTAACACAATATCATCCAGTCTTCCTCATTGCAAACAGGACTTATCAGTCAATTTAAATCAACACTGATGTTGTTATCTTACCATAAAAAGATTGGCTTCTGATATCCAATATTTAAGACAAAATGAACATTTTAAAATTGGCACATGATTGGTGTGCCAGAATTCTTTCTATCCAATATTTAAGACAAAATGAACATTTTAAAATTGGCACATGATTTGTGTGCCAGAATTCTTTCTAGAGTCATTTGTAATGAAGCAACTCAATGAACGAGGCTAAACATACCCCACAGGGAATTACTACCAGTGTAGACTGGAATCACCAGCCACCAAAGACTGCCATTCAATTTACGTGTATTCAGTTACAAATTACAATAAAGATAGATTTCCAGGCAACAAAACATACACCCACAGCAGCTAAATCGTCCGCACAGTCAACAAGAGGTGTTGCATAGTTATACTCTTGTCGGTAATGAAACATTTATAATACACTATAATCTGATTAAAGTTGCAATTTCATATTTTTAAGTTATATTTTTAAAATTTATTAAAATAAAGCCATAAAATAGATGGTATCTATAAACAGTCCTACCTTGTTAAAGAATAATCCTATTAATCCTATAATTCACTATTGCCAGTTGAGAAATTGGCAAAAATATCATTTTCAACTTCAAATTCAAACGTTTGGAGATAGCTATTCCATGGGGGGAATAAAAAAACAAGGGAGGTAATTGTGTTATTATTTCCGGGGTCAAAGGATTTTTAAGTGAGAGAATAATACCTATGATCATATAATAGTGAGTTGATAACCTATTGAGCAAAAGACATAGAAATAATTATGTTTTGACTTTCTTAGAAAACATGAAATTATCGCTTTAAGAGTAACAACTCATTAAGTAATTATTAGAATATGATTAAAATTTGTTTGGCCCATGCTAACGTTTAGTATACAAAACATTTAATATTATGGATTTAGCTGTTCAAGGCATAAACATGGTGCATAAACTTAAAGTCAATCAGATATTAAATTTAGCCTCAAATGAGTCCACGAAATTTTTCAAAGTGATCAAGGGTCATAACTCTGGCAGTAATTATAGGAAATCGGTGAAAATAAATAGGATTCTTCCTCTCATGACCTTAAACACTGTGTATAAATTTCAAGTCAATTGGATATTAACTTAAGCCTTGAAAGCTCCCACAAGATTTTTCAAAGTGATCAAGGGCCATAACTCTGGCAGTAATTATCTAAAATCAGTGAAAATCAATAGGCGTCTTCGTCTCATGACCTTAAATGATGTGTATAAATTTAAAATCAAATGGATATTAACTTTAGCGTCTAGAGTGCCCACAAGCAATTGTGGATGCCGGACGGCAGATGGACAGGCCCACGACATTATATGACCACATTTCAATGCGGGCGTATAAAAACAGAAACAATCGAATGTAAATCAGTTTATATACATTTGTATTACATGTATATGCGAGGCGACCCATATGTGTCCATTTCTAGGTGCCAAAGAATAGAGATTTAATTTTTCACCTCTATAAATCCACTCTAGAGTTTTCCTTTAAGATAGGAAATGGCGATATTTACCAGATGGCCAAGAAACTAACTACTTTTAATAATGATAACTAGTAATGAATTCGACAGTCACAAACCTGTCAATTCTAAGTGATTTTTGATAATATAGAGGTTGTTTAAAGACATTGAAATGAAGCAGCTGTCAAGTAAAAAGAATATTTAATAGATTTTGTGTAAGTGAAGTATAAGGTTTGTGTGTTATAACAGCTGTCATGGCATATATCATAAACTATTCTATTGTTCTAATTACTTTATATTAATTTACCGTTATCAATAATGGTACCCAATCTCAGTAGGTCAAGATAGTAAAACATATGACATGTTTACACAGCTCTTATACACAAATTGTGTATTAAGGAATTGCCATGAATAAAACTTTAAGGCAATCTAATCTAAAACTGTTTATATCAAACTGGACAAATTAGGATGGACTTTAATCTTGTGCATTATGGTCTCATTATTCCAAATGTTTAATGGTGGGAATTAGCAGAGGGAGTGGGGGTCTTTTATTATTAAAAGCTATGTTATGATATGATGAGTAGGGTTCACATTGGATGGGTTTATTACAATAAGGTAACTACCTCAATAATTATTCATGACTAGCATGACTGTACTCAGGAAACTCAGGACAGAGAGGTCTCTATTGGATTCAGGATATCTGGTTGCTTTTGTCAATTTTAAACAGCTCATAAAATTCATATGGTGACACACTCCTCAAGGTCACCAGAATTTGCAAGCTGAAATGCTATGAATGACTAAGACAGCCATTTAAAAAGAAAGTATGTCAACTCTGTCATTCACTACATAAATTTACATATTAGATATACACTGGTATGAAATACCACAGTGTATTTATTGCTTCATAAAAATCTACTTTAAAACATAAATAACAGAACTTATTACATCAAGTGTTAACCTTACCATCAAGAATAGATTGGTAATGTTGAAATGTTGAATATTACCATATATGGCATACTCTCTGTATTTAAAATAGGTGTATAAATTACATTGATAACTGTGAGAAGGAATGAATGAATGTTTTAAAGTCCTACTTTTCAGCACTTACCAGGATAATTAAAATGGAAATATACTATATGCAGTATGAAATAAGGGGAATTTTGCCTGAACAGCAATTCAATTCTAACTGTCAAAGTTTCTTTAATGTGCATGTCAAGTTGGTTTTATGTACCATTTGAACAATGAGATACTGTTCCTTGCCAGTACTGTTCAAATTTTCTAGCACCCCCTTTTATCAAAATTCTCATATTTTATACAATACTGACATAACCCTTTCTAAAGTTTATATACAATTATCATTCTTCCTTAATATCTATTTGTGGACCTTTTCAGATAAGCTTGTATATTGAATAACAGATTTAATTTATGCTATTATCATTCTTCAATTACAATATAATGGACCTTCCAGATTTAGAATGGTTTGACCTCACTTGACCATGACCAGATGGACACCAGACATCAACTACTACATCTGTACCATTAGTTGGTAATTTACATAGAACAATTTAATATCATTCTTCATCAAAGTTTGACCTTCTCTCTACTCATTCATTAGATCTTACAAGTAGAGATTCTTACTGTCAATATTAATTATCATTTATTATAGTCTAATCATCCCACTACATCACCAGCCATACCAACCTTGTTTTCTTAACAATATTTCTACTTTCAAAAGTGCCTGCAATTCCCATAAACTGATAATAATCATAGCTTAATAAATATCACAAAGGTGAAGCAAAAATGCAGAGAATGAAAGTAATCAATATTCATTAATAAATAATCTAACATGCAGGGTGCAATTTTAACACATTTGGCATATCTATCAAGTAGAATTTTGTTTCAATTTTGGGTGGGTGAAAATCAAAACTGTCATGCCTGCAAACATGCTACTAAAGTTTTCTGTATTGCAAACAATCCCAGTTGTTTTTTTATTATCAAAAAATTATTAAGAACAAAATTCTCTTCCATTGTTACAAAGAAGTAAAATGAATGAGAACTCTTTATTATCAAAGGAGTGGAACAATGTTATGAAAACAGATTAACTGAGGTATGAACAATTTAAAGATTTACTCATGTTAGCTTTTACTACACACTCCCCCCTTACATTTTATTATTTCAAATAAAACAACTAATCCTAAATTGTCGTGAACTAAAGCCCCTAGTTTTCGAGGTGTGAGAGGGGAAAAACATGTTTGTCAAACGAACACCAAATCCTCGATCAAACTTCCTTGCAGCCTAACACTGTACTAAACAATCACAAGGCTTGCTAAAATGCTCGCGTAAACTGGGTCCAAATGGTCTTGGTTTGGTTACGTGGTTTTAGTGCTTACCAAACCTGTTGTTCTAACCAATCAGCAAACAAAAAGACAAAGACTGGAGAGGTTGCTCTTGAAGGCCGAGCAATCCGACTATGCAAGGATAATCCCTATTTCTACAAACTTCCTACCCTTCTCTCATAGCTATTCTTAACAATGTCTTGTCAACTGGTGACCTTTGACATTTTTCTCTATATCATAATAAATGATCGGAATTCCAATCAGTTCCTTTCAAAACATAAATTAAAGCTCAAGTTTAGGATTAAATGATCTAATTCCCATGTTATCAACTATATTATAGGAGAAATCTAGCGGAAATGTGTAATTATCACATGATTTATAGCTTATTAAACAAATGGAAATAATTAACTACAATTTAAGGCTTATTTTCAAAGGCTTAAATTGACTATAAAATGTGAAATGTTGTCTTTATCAACTTCTGAGTGGGTCATTTTTTGTAAGGCCAGTCCATTTTTGTAACCTGTATTACAACCTGCACTCTGAATTTCCTATTTTCTACAAAAGATAAACTACAAACAATTTAAGTAAAAACTAGGCTACAGACTGCATATAACAGACTTTTATAACACTTATATAAGTTAAAACATCATTACGCTCTAAATGGCATGTTACCCAAAGTAATATCTTTTTTTTTCAGTGTTAAATATTTATCTGTTTTTCCACAGATAAATCAAGCATAAACTAAAACATTGAAAATTACTACTTTAGCTATTGATTTTTTACTCCGGCTGTGCATAAAGCATGTGTCTGGTACATAATGCAATCGAGAGAGCCATTAAATTGCAAAATCATCCAAACTATGAGCATGAAAACCTAGTTTACCGGTTTTATGTATACAAAAGAAAATTATAATTTGATCATTTGGTCCTTAAAATCATTCCAATATTTGCTAGGGAAAACATGCATATCTAATGATGACATTTTTTTTTTTTTAAATTTGAGAATTTATCTGGTCAAAAACGTCTATTGTGTTTGTCTGTAGAAACTATAGATTTGACCAAGAGTTATGCATTGAACAGAATACACCAACTTCATGGCATGATTTTCTATGGTTCTATATGTCAAAATCATTTTTTAAAATGTCAGATAAGTCTTCAGAAGAATTAAAGTTATTAATGGAATGAGACAATTTTAATACTTTTTGTGGAATTTTGTTTTTTATCAGTATGCGTCCCACGCAATTTCTAGAATTCCAACAATATTGATTATTTCATCATTCCCAACATTTTTGGGGGTACAAAGTGGGCGGGGTAGACATGGAAAACACTTTGATTACAACAATTCTAAACAGTTACAATGATAACTTTGCCAAAGTACACTTCCTATTTCATCGCCACTCAAAAACCTACTTCAAATCAATAAGTCACCAATGTTTGTCCTGTCTCGTCAATCACCCATAGCATAACATTCAAGACAGTTTTTTATTATCAATCTCAAATTAATTTGATTACTTTTGAATAAAATTTCTTATTTCTTTTTCTAAATCAAATTAAAATCTAGTTTTTGTCCCTGTAGAAATCGAATGTCGAGGCATTATTTCTTAATACTTGTCTTCTCTCCTTCTTGAACAGAATAAAACCTATTTATAATGATCCAACAACAATTTAAACTTGGAAAATGTCAGATATGTATCTGACTATTGAGTCTCGGATCTACTTCCACACTTCTGCTATTTGACCCAGTTGACCTCACCTGGTTTCCAACATGGCTTTAGATATCAATAACCAAGAGTTCTAGTTCATTGATGAACAGACTTGAATATCTGCAACATAATGAATGAGCTGAGTCACTCATGAATTGAAACACAAAAAAAAAACTCTGCAAAGAATGCTGGGTGTGAATTGCACATTGAGATATTTGCTGCCAACCAGAATGTGCACTTAGTGACAGTCCCGTGGAATACCCTTCTTGAAAATCGGGGACTTAAAGCAGGCAAGCTAACAATCACATAGATCTGTAATTCTGTATACAGTGGAAAAATGCCGTTACAGCGGTATGTGAAAAAGCATTATGTTTATTTTGGACTACTACACAAATAAACAAACAGTGTTATTGTTTTAACATCACAATGAATGGTTGGTATGCTTTCATGTCATGTTCAACTTACAAGACACCAATATGGTAGTCAAAGCTAGCAATTTTATATAACGGTAATAAATTAGGTTTCCAATAATGCACCAACATGGGATGCTTTTGTGGAATCAGGTTAGAAAAGGATACTGTAAAAAGACACTACAAGCTGAGTAAAAGCAATTTTTTCTTACCCATCTTTTCATTTAAAAAAATTTGTTGCTCTTTTTATCTGAGCCCCAGTGCTTATTATGGACCATTGAGCAAAATTGTAAAACAGAATTTTAACCATTAACCAAATTTTTGATAGGTGCAATAACACCATGATTTAAATGTATTCTTTGAATAAGCTTAGGCCATGGATTCCCAGCAACAGCTTCACAAATACTGACAAAAACTTTTTAACACTGATATACAAATATCAACATCTACAGACCATTTTCTTTGATTGTTCTTGTAAATAAATTATAAACAAACATTAATAATAAATAATATTCAAGTAAAATTGACTGTCATTTCAAGAATTACAGAGAAACTACAGCCAAAAATAATCCTTAATAGTTATGTGCAGTATGGAAAGAGAAGCAGCCTATCTGGTCTTATCACTGAATTTCATGTGTTTGAGCTGATGTAAAGATGCAGTGATGAAGAAGTTGACTGTTTGCAGATATTTCAATAGCAAACGTCAAGTTTTCAGTTCTTGTTTGTCCACTGGCTGATACGTAACATTTTTCCCAGGATTTACAAATGAAGGACGGCTCAACCTAACACATTGCTACATTTGTGGAGTTAGATGGTATTTAAAGAGAGGTAAGAGAGAGAAAAGGCGCCCCTTTTCACCCCTTTTTTTTGGTACCTGTCTGTATTGCTTCATTCACTCAGTTTTATCAATATAAACAAGACAAACTGGTGGTGATATGGTTCATGAACATCGTCATGATTTCAATCCTACAATGCATCAAGATTTTAGTGTAAGTGAAAATATAGAAATCTGGAAGTGAAGAAATATTATCGGGTTGAGGAAAGAATTAGGTGTTACGATTTATCAATGTTAAAATACCTCTTTACCTAATAGACCATATGATATGAAAGTTTATATGGTCATAAACACAAAGACATGACTTTTTATCCCTTTGATGATTAATAATAACAAAATTTTACTGGCAGCAGTTACTTCATATTAAATAATAAGTCAAATATTCATTTTTAGTTTAAACATAAAAAGTTTTTACTTAGTTTATTAGCTCCTTAACATAATTTAAAAGTTTGTCAGATTTTGCACAAGACAGAGTAAGCTTCAATCTTCTACCACCCACTTTCATTTGAGAAACTGGATGCTTGGGTTTACCAAAAGAAAGCTCACAATATAAAAAATATACAAATAAATTTACAATAATATATCACTAAGTGAATTTCCGCAATAAATGATGAGTGATACTGGGTGTTCAAGAATTGTGTGTGTACAGTAACACTCTTTCTTGTACATGACACCCATAACTTATTTTTATTCGACGGATTGTATGAACAAATTCATAAGATGAAAATAGTCAAATATTTTAATAACAACTTTATCTGCTGGCCAAAAGTCATCAATTCAGGTGCATATACCATAGATAAACCTTGACTTGATGAAACAGATTCACCCAAATACTGTTCACTGCAGGTCAATAGACCAACTACAAATAATGTTTTATTTATATCAAGTGTTTACTGTACAGGACTTTAATTTTAAAGAGAGATCATTCACAGTTCAACATGATCATGAAATATTTTAGATTATTTTGACAGTTAAAAAATACTATGATTGAGTTGAAATACAGCTGTTGTTATAAACCACGACGTTCATAAGTCTACCAACTATAGACTAACTGTTTATATTTTTACATTTCGCTCAGAATATGAAACGTTCTTCAAAATTGATACAAAAAATCATGAAATTAATCCTTTATATTGTTTTGGTGAAAAAATCCCTTTAAAGTAAGACAAAGCTGTAAACTTGACTACATACTAGGATTTATGTGTCGTTCTTTTATCACCTATATTTACACTTTAGCCAAGATATGGTATTATAGCTCTAATCTTTAAACACATACTTTAATATCATTTATACCATAGATCTTATTGAAATAACTACCCACCGAGCAACATTTAATAACACAGCCTAATTTATCAACATAAACTTGGTCAGTTTGATGGCTGTTAACTGCTACCGTCTATCTGGGTCTATTCAAACCTTATTTACTAGTTTCTGGTGGTAAGTGCCTATTAAAACACCAACCTAGAACTTAATCTTCATATTTTTATTTCGAAAATAAAATACTTCAGGATCACATTATGAGATATATTTTACATTATCTACTTTCAAGTATTGATTTAAAGCTTATTTTCACTCTAGAAAATTTCACTTAGCCAATGGGGCTTCCAAATCTGTCCTTGAACGCCCACATTCATCTTAACACATAAAATTCTTTATAAGCGAAATAATATTTGAATAAGAAATTATACACTGATAAGATGTAGGCAGTGGTGTAACTAATAAATAATGAACATTACCTTTAGATCAACATGTGACCTTAAGATCAAAGATTTGACAAATTGTATTTTTGAATTCACATGACTTGAATGGCTGGCTTTTAATATCATACTCAACATTATCAGATTCATTTATTCCTTCATAGCAAACATTTTCTTCACATGACATATATTAAATGTTAAAATGCTCTGTGATACCTATTGATAACTATATGCCAATAAAATTTCATGTTATTCATTACAATAAAGTATCTTCTCTTGTATTTTATAAGTTCCATTTGTGTAAACAATGCCCTTAAATGTAAAATCTAAATGAGGAGAAAACATTCTTTGAAGCAAATCTAAAAAGTTCTACGTAAACCATCGTTAACTATTAATCAAATCTCTTTCTGTGTCCATTATTACTGAACTTCTATTCAATTGAATGTCAAAATAAAATTCATCAAAGTAGCAAGTTTTTGTTACAAGAAAACACATGAATTAATATGAACAGTCTAAATATGAACCACCTTTCATAATTATCATAATATTGAACAATAAATTACAGACACGGGTCCCAAATATCAAACAGACAATGCACTCAACTTCTTTGATCTTTTCTAAATTAGATCAAATTATTGTAATTCAAGAATCATTATGTAACTAGTTTAATTGATACCAATTTTATTTTCAGTCACGATGAACTTTCCATGAACTAAAAGCATCCAATATTGAAATTTTTTGACGCCAAAGATTGTAAATTTGTTATTTTCATATAAAAAATTTGTAAAAGACGTGGGTTGTTGTATCTTTTAATGTCAAACTTCAAACATTACAAAACCTGAATAAACATCTTTACATTTCATTTTGCTATTATTATTATTATTTAAGGTATATTAATTCCCATTTGAAAAGAATTTCTATTCCCAATATTCCAAAAATAAACATAATGATGAAAGGGATAAAGATCATACCAGATAATCTGCAACAAATGAATTATTATCAACCTATTATGATGCTTCTGGCCTGTGAAATTATATTCATTTATAAGCAACCATTTAGATCTTGCAGTGGAATTAACTCATTCCCCGCAAAAAGACCATCTAAATATATATCAAGCTGATACAAGTTTTCAGTGGAAAATCTAGATCAAAAGCACATAGCTTCAAAGGATGTATAAGTGTGATTATTGAATGATCTTAACTGTTGCCTGGCAACCCATATTTCTTAATCAACAGTTCAACAGATCTAATGATCGAAAAACTAAGATACAGTCATCCCCCAACCCCACCTATTTGTTGATTATGTCCCTTCTGCTCAGAAATTGAGACAGAATCCCATTTTTTAATAAAATGCAAAATGTACCCGACCTTCATTATAGACTTTTTGAGAAATGCATAAGATAGACGTAAATTTCTATAAAATGTCTATAAAAGAGACAGTTATTAGTATTTTTTTCTAGTGATAACAACCCCAGTATGATATATACAATTTTATATTTGACATGTTTCAAAGGAGATCCCGGTTTTTAAAAGATATATGAAACTATTTTATAATATGATATTTCATCTAATATTAATCTGTTTTTTAGAATTATAGATATATCCAGTGTCCCATAGGCCATTATGGTCAGGCGGTGTTCTTTTTAATTAAGTTTTTAACTGAATTATGATATGTAAATATAATAAACACTTTAATAAACACTTCTTCTTCTTCTCTATAATGTTCATGAAGCCTAACTTTTCTGTCATTTATGATGAATGACTTCATGTCTAATTGATGAGGAAGCCAGAAAATTGTTTATTGAACAAAAGCTTAATAAGAGTATGTAGATGTGCTTCTGTTGTTTTCATAGGATGCTTCCAAGATATTTACTACAACACAATAAGGAGTAGACTATAGATTGGTATGGCTGAGTAGTTGTATAAGGAGTGTTGAGATAGTATGTATATATACTCTATACCAATTAGCTGTAAATTAATAATGAGTTCTTGTTTTATTTTAAGATCTTCATTTATAATCAATATCTTCAACAGTGTACCATACTTGTTCTTATCACAGTTCAATCACAATTTATTACTGGTGGTTAAACACAATCCTGCACAATTTTCAGAAACACAATTTTATTTAAATCAGAAAGAGGCATCACACTGGTTTATATAGTTTTTTTAATATATTTATTGAAACAATATCAAGAACTGGCGAAATCAAATAGCCTGTCCTTTTCACGGCCAACAAGATATCTGTATTTAAATTATTTCAATTTGAAAAGCATATGGTTGTAACAAGAATTTTATGTAAATAGAAATATAATGGGGTTTAACATTACACTGACATTTTACGTAATTTTGAGACTGACAAATGGCAATTTCTTCTTTTTATGGGTACGTCAGACCAGGGCAGAGGCATATCAATCAGACTACATGTACTCCTCATTCACATACTATACCAATTTGTTAAACATGCATTATGCAAGACCAAAATCTGCTTATTATAAGTCTTTCTTTAGGCCTGAAATGTTATCTAAATTATCAATTAGACATTATTTAACTTATCCAGACCATAATAAACTCTTGATGTCAAGGCTAGCCTTCGATGTTGGCTGGATTAGATTCCTATATGCCACTTAACGGCCACTGATAATTAAATCAAAGCAGTGGATAATCGAGACTATGCTGTTTATATTAATGATTTTAGTAATGATGACCGAGACTATGCGAAAATTTCACCCGCTTCGTTCTCGGCTCATAGTGGATCAATTTGACTGAAATTTTCAGCAAATTACCTTTACACTATCTAGTTTTTAACTATTATACTTATAGCGAGAACTGCCATCTCTTTATCTTATCTCCCATAATGTATCTTTAATCAATTTTTAATTTTAATCATCAATACTATATTAAAAATTATGAATAAGATTCCTATTTATGCAAATGAAATCCTATTGGAATTCACATCAATCAAATTAATTTGACATATACGTAGGTGGATCTATTTTTACCCGTTAAGGAATGTTCAGATAAAATGAATCAAGTCAAAAGGTTTTGAATAAAAAACTGTTCTGCATACTACACATGTAGTTGAAAGCCTTGCCCAAATCCACAATCACAATATCTTTGTTAAATATGTTCAGAATCTGAATACCATTCAGCCACGAAAATGTCAAGATTGTATATTAAAGATTAAGACGACTGTGCATTAGAATTGTTTTAAAAGGTAACCAAGTACATGTGAAAAACCCAGGCTACAAACGTTGCACAATTCAATAGAAATGCACTAAGTGTAATATTTTCTGTTAAGGTAATTTGGCAAGTAAACCGTGATGCGTATTTCGAGTTTGTAGAAAGATGATAGTGAAGTGCACATCTTTAATACCAAATAAATTACAACACAACCCTGAATTGGCCGTCATTTTCTCAGATAGCAATTCTAAAATGGAGCCAGCTGGGAGGGAAAACATGTAATGATTGATCAAAATATTCTTTCATTTCAGCTTCCAGATGTACACATAGATGCAGACAGCAATTTTCAACCTCAAGATCTGCACATTTTTGATATAATATCAAATTTTGAACAACAAAGAAAGGAAGTAAATGATAAATAGAGGGAAGAATTTGGGGGTTATCGAGTTCTGTTGACAAAAAGATTTACAGGATAACAAATGTTGTTAGATGCAAGGTCATACAGAATAGAGATTAGTTTATTAAACTTTAATACATTTACATGTATACCGAACAATTGGATAGTTGAAAGCATGCGAAAAATTCTCATTAAAGAATAAAAGATTTGGCAAACTGACAAGTTTCATTTCTTTAGCTAACTTCACTTAGTTGCAATTCAATGTTCATTCAAAATAAGATTATTCATCAAAAAGTACCTCAATTTTGTTTCAATTATGTATCCTTATAAATTTGCGCTTTTAATGAAGGCTTTCCCCATGTAACCAAATATTTCTGAATGATTTTTAAACTGTAAATACAAATTCTACAGAAAATATAATTTCATGCTGTTGTTAAATTTAAATAAAAGAACATTTTTCATATGTGTTTATCATTTATTATCGCTATACACCAGCTAACCATTCATAGAGTAGTGGGGTACTCCACACTCCACGATAGTAACCTGATCTCTATTATATTACTCATTTTCTCCCATAAAAAATGGGGCAGGTCTTAGGTTTTGTGAGGAAAAAAATGCCAGTTATGTCTAGTACATACCGGGTGTTAAAACTGGTTTCATGTTTTAAAAGTTGTGGAGTAATCTAAGACTTCAACACAAATAGGTAATATTAAACAAACTTCAACACATAATAATCACATACATCTGTTCTTTATCACCATATTGCAACAATTACAACTTCAAACTCTCATTCTGTCTGCTCCCAGAAATACTTCAAAAGAACACCTCACAATGTTAACCACAAAGAGCAGACTTGTGCTTTAATTACTACAACTCTTAATGCTAATTATCTACCATATAAAAATACTATTTATTCTGGCATTCTAAACATCTCTTATCCTGTTGTATCCTCTTCTGTTTGACTTCAAATTGTAAATTGATTCCTTTTCTTTGAATATAATTAGTTAATGTCTGATGTTAAAGAACCATTATCACTCTCATGGAGAAAATAAATAAATTTTTAATAGCTTCTGATCAAAAATAACACCAGATTCATCTTGTTATTGAAATTCCAAGCACTGACCTACTAGTGTTAAAGATTTTTATAATGATCCCTAATTAATGCCTAATCATCTTCTTGTTCTTTGTCTTGTGTTGACACCATTCAAAGAATACCTAAGACTCTGTTAATTCAAGAACAACTAACATGAAACTTGGCATGCTTGTGATCATTGACAGAGTTTGATTTTTGATATGATGTCACAATTCCAAAATGGCTGGGATGACATCATGGACAGTTCCCAGTTCATATAGTCTTATTGTGTAATTTCATTACTTATGTTGAATGTAGACTGTTCTGAGTTTTCTGGCACTTTTTCATACTTGCTTCATTTATTTTTGTATACAATCAAACCGAAAGTGTTAATGCCTCTTTAAGAGTTAGACATTTTAACATATTCAATATTTCACCACTCCCTTAATTAACAATCATTAAAATGAAAAATCTCAAATTCCAAATTTAATATCATATAAATATTTAAAATCTCACTGATTTTAAAAGTCAATATTCATCAAGAGTTAAACTGTTAATCTTGGGATACAATACACTAGGTAATAAAACAGCGTATTGAGTGAGATGATATTATATGGATATGAGTCACGGTGGAAAAACCATAAAAATATTCCCTTTAATCTTTAGTAGAAGCAGTCAGGCAGAAAATGATGATCAAATGAAGACTAATCCTGATAACTATAGAATGATATGAATTGAGCTTGGGATGGTCAATATGAGTATGGCTGTCGATTTATCAATATCATCATCTATAACTGTTACAAACCATGTAAGATGCCAGTCTAATCAATTTCTTAGATTAGCAATGATACTAGTCAAATCTATAAGGCAATAAATCTCTTTTCCAAATGTTGCCCCTTTGATTAAAGAACGCTTAGGTAACCGATACACCAGAGATTTATAAATTTTTCTAGTTTCAGATTGCAAATGGCCACCACTATTTAAAATATAAAAAATAAGCTAATTATCACTCAGTACAAAGTACTTTTGCATGTTTTCTAAACAATCATCTAATTTCTTCTTTGAGTTCACATTACTGGAGGGGAAGAATTTCGGCACGGTAACAAATCATAATTCTCTATGTAGCTGGGAAAATTTAACTAATCAAATTACGTAGCTCAATGAGAGGAAATTGGGATTGAATTTCCATGCTAACCAAATGTTAGCTCATCCTCAGCCTTCTCCATTACTATCAAACTTAGATGGTTATTTAAGAAAAATATAAAGCTACCCTTGATTTACAGGTCATGAAATTTCATACCCAGATTTTAACAAACATGCTATTTAGTCTCTGCTGCATTCTTGAAATGATAAGCCTGCATCTATAATCTTCGGCAAGCCTAAGAAAATTAAACATCCCGACGGCCAAAAGCCAACTCTGTTGATGTGTATAAGAGTGTTGTGTTGCAGTTCACAGCTTCTAAGCTTTATTCACCCTTTGTGATTTTGAAAATATTTTCACTGTTTTTAGTTCATTCACATAAATGGAGGATGTGGTTTATGTCTTTAAATGATCTTTATATTCAAAACAACATTGTTTTAAAGGCTGAAAGCGAGTTCAAATTTTAGTACGATATATCTTAATAGATTATTCAGGTGGTCTTATTGCCTTTCAAACCATAAACAGTGTTATTGAGTCAGATTAAGTTTATTATATTTAAACTGTAGAATATTATCATTATATCTATCAACATTTCATTCTGTAACACCATCAAAATGACAAGTTTTTAAGGTGACCTTTGCTCCTAATTTTTGGAGTTTAATGTCAATGTTACAGAGAACACCAGATAAAAATGGTTTAGCCTTTAGTTTAATGTTTGTAGAAGTTCTTTTGTTACAGTTGGTTCAATGATATTTAATGATATTTTTTTTATCTGCAGTGGTTGTTTGTAGGTGTGAAAAAAAATGTATTTTTCAGATCTGTGTGTTATTGCATGTCAATTATATTTTTGTAAAGAAATGATGCTTAACTATTAATAGTATTGTGCAGAATTTGGAGATCCAAATTGTTCCCCAAAATCTATTTTCTGAAACATAACATTTTTTTGCCAGTCCAACAGATTTCCTACAGAGATCATACAAACATTTCAAACGATTAAACATTTTTGATTGTACTTTTCTAAAATTGAGTCATCAAAATGCATGCCTGTGTATCATTTTTGTGTTGGGAATGGAAAATATTTCTAAAACTTACTGTCCAATATCTGTTCCATTCCAGCACTGTGATGATGTCATTTCCTGTTCATAAGCCGTCTGACTGCGACAAATACCGTCTGCTATGCGGTTATACATGCCCATAGAATCTTTGAGTCGCTTAGATACTGAATCTATAACCTCTTCAAGAGATAGATGTGAAAGGTCTCTAGTTGGTGCCATCATCAATGTTGTGTCAATCTTTTGATCGTAATTTTGTTGTTTGGTATTAGCTTTGGTTGTCTTGGCACAGTGTTCCATAACCTGTTAGTAAATTTACAGATATATATATATTAATTCAAACAATTATGACCAACAAATGAACTGACAAAATGTAATGAATATCAGATCACTGATAAAATTTGGAATTGGGGTGATCAGAGGTCCTACAGTTAATGCAGTAAGCTAAACAAAATATATTGTCACTGTGGAAGAGTCATTTCGGAGGTTTAATGTTCCTGACATTATCAACAGAACTGATCGATTGTAGAAAATATTAAATCATAATCTAACATAAATCAGTGTACATGGCATGCATGCAGATTTAACTAGTAAATCAATCTGCCCAGAGACAACTTCATACCCGCAACTTGGAATATGATCGGCATATTCTATGGACATGAACTTGTGATCACATTTATCATAATCACCAAATTATTGTAATATTTACTGGAGTCACAAAACGAGTTGATATCATTCCTCATATCTATCAATATCATAACCTGGTATTACTGATACGCACAGTCCGCTTGTCTCTTGATCACTTCCAAAATAAATCAATCATAACTGAACTATCGCTTCTAGCCTATCATTTTATGTCCAGCTGCAAGACTTAGTACTCCTTTGATGTCATTTCATGTTGGAGACTTATCTTCAAATTCATATTTTTTTTTCATCAAAATTTGTAGAGGATTTGCAATGATTTTACAGAATCAATCATGTCTCCGTTAAATTCTAACATTTGAGCAAGAAATCTTCACAAAACATTGCTACATTATGTACATATATCTCCACAAAAATATTTTTACTAAAAAGTTATCAAGATGGGATATACATGTTAATGTTTCAAAAATAGAAACGGTCATAAATGTGGAAAAATAATGGTTTTGCAAAAAATTCATCATATACTGTATGTAGCGAAAGATGGATTACTCTTCCTAACTTGAAAAGATCAAATTTGCTTATTAGAAGATTGAGGAAAAATACTGCATAATTCTCACCTTACTATGAATTCTAGGACCACCTTGCATAGCTTCTAATATTCCATCAAAAACACTTTTATCAATAGACATGAGAGCATTTTTCAGGTTACCTTTTCCTTTTAAATCAGAAACCAAGTTCTCCATGGAAACAATGAGGGTATCCCAAACCGGACTGATATCAGATAGAGTGGAAAGACAGCCTCTCATTACATTTAAACAGAAACCGTGGCATGGCTTTACATTTGTATGTCCGTGACATCGCGAGCAGTACTGTAGACGGGTGACGGCATCCACACAATTTTTATCTATGTTGATATTTTCAGTGGTGTTCATGGCTTCCACAATATTGGTCAACAAACTGACAAAGGATCTGGAGCGTTTTAAGGAATGATGTAGTTTCTTGTTTAACTCGTGAGGCACTTTACCAAAGGGTCGGATCTGTTCAGCATGCATAGAAAGGCAATCGTGGTATTTGTCGTCCATTTGTATAAAAGATGGATCATTTAAAGTGTAATAGAATACTGAAGGAAAGAGTTTACTAAAGAAAGTATTCACACTCTCATGTAGATTGTCGTTCTGTCCTGTAATATATTTCTCTAAATCGAGAAAAAAGTCTTTCACTGCATCGTGGTGTTTTGTCCATGGAATATTGTGCATGTGAGTTAAAAGAACGGAAGTTCTGTTCTGTGCCTCATCTAAAAAAAGTTGTGATCGTTCTGAAAAAATAAGGACAACATAATTAGATGAAAGTGCAACAATATCAACAACACTAAGGCTACAAGTACTTGAATAATGGTTCATGCATGTGGTTCGACTTACTTTCATAAAAGAACAATGGATTTATTGAGCACAGCCATGGTAGTCAATAGAAGACTCAATAAGTACAAATATTCAAAGAGCAACACCTGTGTTATGATATCCTATGATTACATAATATTGATTAATTAAATATCAGAAATTAAAATCTAGATACGAAATGAAATGTACATTATGACACAGCAACACCAAACTGACTACATGTTAGAATACATAAGGGTGATATACTGATCTGAAGTTAGAATTTTCAGAAATTATTTTTTTAAAACTCTCTTTAAATTTAAATGTAATGTTCCCTTGGGGTTAAATAGGCCCCCAATTTCAAAAACTCACACTTATTTTTATCTGAAAATATAGGAATTTCAGTGACCAGGAAAAATAAAAGGGATAAATCTAAGACATTAATTAAATCTGTATTACATTAAATTATCCACCTTTAGGAAAGGTCCACCTTGACCACTAAAGATAATTCCTTCATAAGAGCAAGAAATGATCTTTACTGTTATAATGTCACTGTTATTATCTATAGCCTTATTTTCATAACATATGTCTCTGCTCTCAGGGACTGATAATATTGCCCCCTTATCATCCGACATGTCACAGTGTCATGACATATTTGACATGCCTTATGTGATATATTAGAGTATATGACAAGTGTTTAACATCATTAATAACACCTGCTACATATACCTATTGTTATTGTTAATATCCTATATTCATATGGCTGCAGTCATCAGCTAACAGATTCATTAATGTTACCATATAAATGCTGGGCAAAAAGAACAGATTTTACTGTGGCTTTTCCAGACCTCTCTACTGAAGATTTGGTTTTCCACTGAAGTATCTGGTTTCAGAACTAAACATTGATCAATAATCTTTGTTACAAAGACAAAATATTTGACAAGATATTTATTATAAGTGTGAAATTGCCATTATGAAAACAAGAAACTGGCTTCATTCTTTTCTGGAAACATTTCCATGTCATGTCTATTATTGTCGTAAAACTGGGTAAAAAAACTAAAACAGATTGAGAATGTGTAGTGATCTTTTACCCGAGCTGCAACAAATAGAGGAGAATCTATTATTGGTAACAAAACAGCTTTTAAATTTTTTGTTATTAAATGAACTGTAGGTTTAGTGTATACACTAATTACTTCATCTTACGAAAAGCCATTATGAAAAGGATTAGCATGAATGAAATAACTTCGGCATTATTAATCATTTATATTCATACCTGATTGTGTATAATCTGAGGAAAGGCCAATAATGCAACTGACTACATTCAGTCAAGGGTCAAATCGCATAATTTTTCAAACCGATCAGATTTCTGGGGAAGATTTAACAATGTTTGAAAACTGACAATAGATGTTACCTTTGCCCCTTGTGTCATGTATATACAGACACACTGTACAAAGCAATGGGAGTGTCTACTGTTGAATAGACTCTATCATATGATTTGTTATGTGTGATATACATTCACATGCTCAACTAAGCTCCGTCTGACCCAAATATTTGTCATTTTTACTCCATGAAAGAACTTTGCAAAGAAATTTCCTTTTTTTTCTCCAAATAAAGTTTCAAGTGTCTTCTTCAATTTCATTATTAGCAGATGTGAATGATTTACAGCGCCACCATTCTTCCTCTTAGTACAGAAGCAGACGTGAAGAAAATGGCTATGTAAATGACTGTCATTCAATGCTAATCAACTAATGGAAATCAAGTATAATTCCTCGTAGTTGTCATTAAATACTATAGATTACAAATTACATGCCATGATTTGTGTCTACTAACAGACATATATTACAATACCCGTAGTTGATCCAAGATGTTAGAGGGGTGAATTTATTTTAAGGCTAAAACTTTCTATATATGACACATAATATGAAACAAAGGAGTCTTTTCTGATTGTTAAAATTTCTAATTATGAGACAATGAAAACTGTCATAGGAGTTAAAACTTATGATGAGAGACTTAACACTTCAATAATAATGTAGTTCATACCATAACTGAAATTTCCACACTAGACACTTAAAACTTTTATAATGCGAGTATTTCAAACTTTCCAATATGAGACACTTAAATCTATAATTATACGAGTGGTTAAAACATCCCAATATGAGACAACTTTTATTATACAAGTGGTTAAAACTTCCCAATATGAGACACTTATAACTTTTATTATACGAGTGGTTAAAACATCCCAATATGAGACACTTATAACTTTTATTATACGAGTGGTTAAAACATCCCAATATGAGACACTTATAAATTTTATTATACGAGTGGTTAAAACATCCCAATATGATAGAGACACTTATAACTTTTATTATATGAGTGGTTAAAACATCCCAATATGAGACACTTATAACTTTTATTATACGAGTGGTTAAAACATCCCGATATGAGACACTTATAACTTTTATTATATGATTGGTTAAAACATCCCAATATGAGACATTTATAACTTTTATAATAACAGTGCTCAAAACTTCCCAATAACTTTCATAATACCTAAAACGTCTCAATATGAGACACTTAAAACTTTTATTAATAACAGTGGTTAAGTTCCTAAACTTTTATCAATATGAGACACTTAAAACCATTCTTAATACAAAAGTTTCCCTGTTCATAGGACAAAGATAAGCCAATTAGAAAGAAAAGCCTTTTCAAAGAGAGGTATATATGGAGCTGGTATTTTAAACTGGATTATTTGCAGCCTCCACCACCTCTTGCATTCAGAAAACAAAGTAATGCTTGCTTAACAATAGCCAGACTTTTAAAACTTAAAAGAGTCTGAAAGGTACATTATAAGCATACGCATCAAGTATGGAAAAATGATTGAAATGAGAGTAAAGTACCTATATATAGTGCATAATTACTTACATAAATCTTTATTGATTGTAATAATGGTTTTATAATTAAATCAATTGAACTATAACAATCTTGAGTACCTATGTTTATTAAAACTAATTATTTTAGGTCAATGTCCCTCTTTAACCATTTTCATCTCTCCCACTGAGTATTTTTTACTCTTATCATTAGCATCTCTTCGATGCTTTTCAATTTTTTTGTGCTTTTAATTAGCCTCTTATATTGATCAGGGCAGCTTTATAGCCACTCAACATATGAATGTGTCTTGATAACTGAGTAACTCGGCCAGTCAGTCAAGAGAATGATGGCAATGGAAGCTTATCAAGTAAAATAGGTATTAAAGTATGTTGCAAGTACATTGTAGTAGCAATATATCAAGCACTCACTGATTTCCCTACGGTATTTCCATCACTGGCACTACATATAACCCCTCAGACACCAACACCTTCAATATGAATAAAATCACTATCTTGTTGCTGTCAATGTCTCCACTTACCAGACACTACATTTATTCCAACCATCTACTGTTTATTTATTACATATAAAACCATCTATTGTGTACAGATTAATGAATATTCAACACCTTTTGTCTAATTCATTATCTTAATAATAGTATTTAGTGAATGCAATATATTTCCACAACCCATTCTCATGTACATATAGATATGCTGGTATCTATCTATTAGAATATCCCCCATAACAAATTATACCGATAAACAGGAATCTGGGATATTTTAGTTTCTTGAATTTAGTTTATTACTGGTAATCTTAATGGTAGCAAGATATAGCATTATCTATCTTCACATTATCTCATTATATTCTATCAAGGCAATATACAGTGGCCAATAAGCACCTTTAACTGTAAACATCACTTACATTTTCACTAAAAGGGATGATTCTATATAAAATTCCAACTGTCATGGGATCTTTTAGGTTTTTCGTATCATCCGAATGACTAGACAGCTGTCCATGTTAGGTCCTCCATGTCCTGCATATCTGACAAGGGGGGAACCGCACCGGAAAATCTGGGTGAACTTTCTCGGCCAATGCAGGGATCGAAAACACGACCTCCAAGCTAGAGGGCCAGCGTCTTACCCACTTAGCCACCGTGACACCCCCCCTCCCCCCGAGTTGTGAACAGCTTCTAGTATCTAGCCAATTACTTTTTATAGAAATGTTATTCTAATTCTGAATTAACCATATTCATTTAAGTCAAACTTGTCTGTTATTTGATGTGTATTATGATTATCAGCCAGGAGTGTTACAACTGATTGTATATTTGACTGATTAAGTACATGTATAAGCTTGGTAGAAATAGTGTTAAACTGTGGGAATGACTGAAACCATCTAAATTACTGATAACAGATTTTAGAAGCGGTGGCTATTCAATAGTTCCAGTAACATAGTTATTCATCCCGTTGATATTCAGACTGCTACTGTTGTACAGTGCTTCCCATGTAGACTCAGTCAAGTGACTCGTTAATTTCTATATCAATCACACTTGATTGACTTACATCAACAGCCTTTAAATCACTCTAAAATCATTTGCCAACATTGCAGGAATTCACCAGCTTAAAAGATATTCAACTATTTCAATGAAAGGTAAGGTGGTCTATGGCTGTCATCAGAGGTTATATAAAGTTATCAGATCTCTATGTATGTTTAACTGTAAGTGATAAACACATCTATCAAACTAGAATCAATCTCTCACCATTTACTTTAAAGATGGCAGCATTAATTCTTTCTTTAACTTTAGGCAAACAATTTCAACTTGGCACTATTTCAATTAATTAAATCCAACAAACTAATAGCTTACAGTTCTTTTTATATGAAGGAATTTCTTAGCACCGCCTTTAAATAAATTGCTCAACATTTTTCTATTTCATCAATAAACAGCTTAACATGTTGAAAAGTAAACCATTTTCTATTAATATCTTTTTCTGATCAATTCGACTTGTTCCTTTCATAAAATAGAGTCAGTGATTTTTTTTTCCCTCAATATGTTACATTAAAATCCATTTTCATTTCTTTATTTTTTTAAACAAAATTTAAAGTTGACTCATGTAATACTGTTTGTCCTATGTTTTGTTGAATAGCATGGCACCACTGTCTATTAGATGTCTATTTTAATGATCAGTTACTCAAGAAAAGCCAGAGATAGTTGAACTATAATAGTCTTCTAGGGAAGCTTAGAGAAATAATGTACAAAACTTGTGTTTAGTGTATTACTTGTGTGATATAAATTGTTTGAAGCCCTGTGTAAATTGTTTATAATAAATCTACTTGTAATAGCCATGTTAATAAGACACATTCAGTGATAGCTAGCTGTTAACTTTATAATAATAATAAAATCAGGACTCAAATTACCACTGATAGACAATAAACAGGCTTAACATGACTTGTTTCTAGTGTTTGAAAACATCCCAGCAGTCATCCATACTAATACTTTTAAACTATCATTTTTATAGACAACAAAGTTCCTTGTAACACAATAGAAATAAAATTTGTTTAAAAGATGAGAAAAAAGACAGATTGATAAGAAATGAAATGAAAAAAAAGTTAATGGCACATCAACGTCTCAGAGATTATTTAGTACCAAGATTATTTTTAATTCATGACTGAGTATTTAATCTTGTTAATAGTGCAAAAAACCCATCTTTATTATACAAAGTATCTTTTTTTTTAGTTTTTATTTAGTAAAATCTAATTTCAATGTCCCCATGACATCATTAGTTTCCAGGCAATACTGAACTGCAGGGTTTTTTTTTCCAATTTCGTTTTTACTTCACAATAAAATACCAGTAGAGCTGTAGTAGTAAGTCTATTGTAAGACTTTAAATAAATTCCAAATCTAGACAATTAGTTAAAACTAATCAACTGAAATACAATCATGCTTTATCATGCAGTATTTACCCTGAAGCTATTAACCATAAAAGAGTAGTTAAAATGTCTAGCCATCTGCAAACTTAATCATAAAGAAATTGTGCTTCCATGGTTTTGATTTAAGGGCAGGGCATAATCAATTGTTTTAAGTGACCCGTCCACTATTATTGATACTGATATAAATGATGCACATCCCCCATGATGTAATACCATGTAGTACAACTAAAATATCAAACAATAGAGGTAGGAAAATGGAAGAACAATTTACTCTTTTAAACTCTTGGCACCATTTCGACATGTCAAATATTTTACATTTCTTCTCCACAATCAGTGAAGCGCATGACAATTGCCAGCTATAAAATGGGGGTTAGACTGAGCTAACTACCTTAACAGACCTAAACTAGTCACTATTGATTTAGTATGTGCGATCCTACTTTCCCAGCTGTCAAAGCTTTTCCCCAGTTTTTCAGATTAAGCAAAGTGATAAAATAATGCAGCAGCTTCTATGTAGCTTTATTGTATGTGTTCCCCAATCGAGAAATCTGAACTCCCAAAGTTTGGTTCAAGTAAACGTTATGCCGACATTATCTGTTTTTTGTTGTTAAAATATTCAGGTACTGATATATGCAGACTGACGGTTGGCATGAATTATAAATGAGTATTGTTGAGATGAAAGCCGACATAATAGGTTAATCATCAAGTAAATTAACCGGGTGCAACAGTTTTTAATTCTTGCACACATTTATCAAGTCTATTCAAACAAATGACTTTATCATATTAACACTTTCTACTTTTGTTCGTCATACCTTTTGATGTCATTTTTTTTACTGGCCCTCCATAAATTTCTATATAATACAAAACCTAGAAATGTACAATGTATAACACAGTAACTTACTTAAATTGAGTTTCAGAAAGATCATTACCACTGTTAAGTTATCAGAATGTTGTCAACACATACATGTTATTGTAGACTTTGTTTTATAAAAGGTCACAAAGATGAAATTCTTGTAGTAAATAAAAAAGGGGGATATGGTAACATCATAAACTTTTACCTAAACTTTTAGGCATGCCAGGAACTGAACAATGCAAATTTTTAAAATTTCATTGCAGCATTTATGACTGTTGATGAGAGCTAACAATCAACATTAGATATTCCTTATCTTGCTTGATTTTGCGGAACTTGGATTGTTAGTAAGACTCAACAGAACAAAAATCCTGTCAAATTCTGCTGTGCAGTCCAATAAACAACCCTAAATATATAGTCCTCCTAGAATGACAGATTGTAATTGCCTGGCAGGCGATTAATGACTGGTTATTTTCAAAATTGAAAATTTTAATTGCCAGACATACAATTTCTACATGTTATGAAAGATAACTGCCATGACCTTAGCAGAAACCCTTGATTAATGATTGAAACAAATGCTGACAGGAAATAAAATTCTTCAAACTCAAGCCTCATGAACTTATGAATGACAAGTGATAAAGATACAACCCATCCTACCTTCAGCAGGCTAATTAAATCTAATGAGCTTACAGGATTAATTAGTTTATCACCCTAACACCAGTTTTAATCACTTCTTGTGATGTTACTGCATGATGAGCAGAGACAACCCATCAAAATCTTTGCAACCCTAGATAATATCAAATTGAACAGGGGACTTTTTTTTATAACAAGAATCAACTTTGAATGATGACATTTAGTCTGAAAGGCCCATAACCATTTTTCATGGTTTTAATCAAATCAAAGCATCAAATTAATTATATTACTGTAACACTACATAATTATAATTATCAGTGTAATGCATTATGGTGTTTTTATAAAGAAAAAATATCCATTTCATTTGGAATGAAATTTTAAAAAAATATTTAAACATAAATTTTGTCATCAATGTTTTCTATGACTCATAATCAATCTATGACTTTCTTTAATTTTCTTTCTAATTTCAGGTTGACACTAAGAAATTGTTCTGGTAATGTATGGGTTTGTCTAATTCACATGCAGAACATGAACAATAAGTGTTGTACTGTAAATTGTACATTGGCTCCTACATACATGTACCTATAAGGTAGATAATCCAAAATGGATTATAATTTGTTCAAGAAATCCAACAACAGTTTTATTCAACTTTTATTGTTATCATGATGATTTTCAGGGAAAAAACATGTTAACATCTACATCAAATCTGTAACCGAAGACGGTATCTAGTTTACCAAACTTTAAACAAACAAGTAGGATAGTAATACATGGACCAGGAACCAAGCATGATGTCATCCCTGCCATCTTGTAATTCTGACATATCAATAATCAAAGTCTGTCAATCAATATGTTATTGTCCAAGGAAAAGTCATGCCAAGTTTCATGTCAATTATACTTAAATTGGCACAGCCTTGGCGCTTTTTTAAAGAGCATTACCCCCATGAAGAAGAACAAGAAGAGGCAGATGGGTAGCACTTAGGGACTACTTCCTAGTCCAAAAAACAAATTATAATCTACACCAAGAAGGTTCAGATAGATGTAGGTTAACATAGTCACAATTCCATACTATAATAACTTCATTTGATTAAACTACAAGTACATTTAATAATAATGTTAATTGTTATTATTTACATTTTTGCAAATTGTTATCTTAATATTTCTCTGCTGTACGCCCCATGGTTCATCACTTGGTTTAAGAAACAATATTGATAATAAACTATGATATCAATCAGTGCAGATAGTAGCATTTACACCAGTTCAAAAAATATACACATCATAGTGGTGTTTATTGTATGGAAGGTAGCCAATAATCACATTAAATAATCTACTCATCATAGTAAAACATACAACTATATATATAAGATGGCATGAATATTTAACATTGTCTGGAGTTCGGTTTGTACAAGGAACAAATATGTAGAACATTCAAATAGAATACCTACATAAAAACGTTTAACAAAATACATCAATGTCAGCATTAATTATTTCTTACCATAGCTATATGTAACAAAAGGTACTGTGCATGAGGCTGTGTATGTTGGACCTTTTTTAGAACACCTGATACAGCTTATCATATATTTGGAAAATTTGCATAGCTAATCATATTTTTTGTACTCGTGTTTTAAATTATTACAGAAAGACAAATGAGAAAATGAATAAAACTTAGAGGAAAACAGTTTCAACAGAATATTGTTTTCAAAATATTTAAATCATTCATAATAATTATTGCCAATCATAAAATAGGAAATGAGATTCAACCTAGCTGTACTTCAACTGACAGTGCAACACCAACTTTCAGACAATGCTGCTACAAAAGTTAATGAAGAATATTGACAGGATATTAATTAGAGACCATTATCAGTTGGTCACATTAAAGATTTCCTTGTTGCTCAACAGAAAAATGTTCTCACTTTTACTAAGAAAGAACACCTCATGTTGCAAGAAGTCATGAGTTAAAGGTTATCAATCTCCTATCAGACACCTTGTATTGTTAACAACTACCAACACATGTACCTTTTTATTGTGATTTATTATAACCTTACGAGACACAAAACTGAACTGCTTATTTCATATTGGTCCCTGTTATTCTTTTCTTTCTTTCATCCAACACCAGAGTCAGGCGATAACAATGATTTTATTATGATCAGAGATTATTATCTATTAAAGTGCACCAAAGAATTCTCTGATCTTGGATACCTTTGTCAAAAATAACTAGCTGAGAAAATTTAAATAAGAGGTTTGCCTTTTATAAGCTATGTCACATTTCCATAAAGTAAAGCCTGGTTATATTATTCATGGAGCACACGCTATGTGAATTCTTTGTATTTTTTCCATAGATAACCAGCGATATGTATCTTCCAGCCATCTTATTAAGCTTTCCCCTGCTATAAAGAAATGAGGAGCCCAACATTTTCACACTTTTATCTGAGTTTAAAGTGAGCTAGTAATTCATACAACTGTTTTACATATTTCTTTGATAACCCACAAGATCTGGTCATAAAATAAACAGATAATTTTTATGGGGGTATTGAATGAAGTGATGCAGAAGGAAAATTTATAACAAATTTCACATTAAAGTCTCAATTCAACCCACTTTTAGCCAAGCATTTTTAAAGCTGTACAAGATAATGAATGAAAATGCCAAATAGATATAGAAAGATTAAAATAATGTCTATGGCATTATATCTGGAAAATATTCTTTACAATCCGAACTAAACGCTACAAGCATCTGTAATTGTTTACAGAGAACAACAATAGACTAGGATATGTGTGTAGGTAGAGGTAAGTAATTAAGTAAAGATACTGTTAGAAATAAAACAATATACACCCTTCTCATATTTAAAAACTTTGGGTAAAAATAGAAAGCTGTGTTTACTAGCGATAAAGGCCAGAAGTCATTGAGTTTAGGGTTTATTAACAAGCACAAGTTACATATCCTAGGCACCATCTTGTTTCAATTTGTGGCCTATAACTACCTAAAAAACATACTTTTACTGTTAGTCATAAAAACGGATATTTCACCATGTACTTGTAACCGACATGTTTCAAGTGAAAACAGGTTTATTGATAAAAAATTTCCTTTAATTCATTAACAGGTGATACAAGTTTAAATCTTGACCTAAAAAAATAAACATTCTAGATAATATTCAAAACCGATGCACAGATTTTTATTTCAACCATATAGCTACATGGGTTGGGGATTCTTTAATACTGAAAAGGAATCTTGCTTTTTTGAAAGTGTATGATACACCTACTGGCTCTTTATGCCCCAAGGTAACTTCCCCAGGAGCTTCAGTTTCCAGAATCCAATTCTGCAATAATGAAAGTGAAGAGCTCTGAGAAAACCCAAGGTTTGGCAGGCGCACTCTTCGTGTCAAAATACTATCATAGTATTCATAGAATTAAGTCTGTAATGACTGGTTGAAGATATCTAGTTCAAAACAACTGACCAAAAGTTGGTCAGCATCTGAAATCCAGGTTCAAACAATGTTCCTTCTCAGTCAACATGTACACTTACTGTGCCATTTATATACATGATCAATAAGAAGAAAACTTTGCACAGTGTCAAAAACAACATTTCTTGTATAGGACCTCAAACTACATGCACTCTCGGACTACTTTTTAATTCTTTCCATCATTTCTTGATGGCACTCATCCAAATGACCTGGTTTTCAATTTGCATATTCTGCTTTCATCAATAACTACATGTAGATGAAGGAAAGGTGACTTAGTTCATTTCAAATATCTATTGAATATTTGCATCTTAGAGCCTTCATTAAAAACCGACTTGACTACACGTTTAAAATAAAACTGTATGTGTACAGCATTGTCTGTTTGATGTCGAACGGGTACAAAAGACTACCATTGTACATAAATATAACATCAAGCCATTACCCTACGTTTTGTTAATAATTAAACATAAGTTGTTACAACATTAAAATGTTCATTTAAAGGAGGTGATACATTTTCAGTAACATGGTAATTCTAGGACCTATGTTAAATATTAAATTAAAGGTTTTGTACACATAAAAAGCTTTCAATCCTAAATAAAAATACATATATGTAAGTTGTGGATATGTTGCTTATTTGGAAATCAAAAGAAAAATGTTAATTACCATAGATACTTTATATTATAAGCCTTGTCTACAATTTAAAAGATTTACACAATAGTACATTAAACTGTATATCTAACATAAGTGGAGCAGGGATGATATTTTGACATAGAAATTAAATAAATGTTGTTGCAGTAAGAAATCTGATATTGTTATGGACCAAATCCTAATTTCCATCTCCAAAGGTAGAATGTAAAACGGGAACAGTATCAATTTTACTAAATCAATTATTAGTATTATCTACTTTAAACAGAACGAAAGTTAACATTAATTTGATTAAATATTAAACACTTTATTAAACCAATTCCAAGTTATCAATAAAGGTTATTCCCTCATAGACCACCCATTGTATAAGTCCATACACGTATGTATATATATTTTCTGGAGTCATGGTCTCTGTATAATTACTATATTAAAATAAGGAGTAGGTAAAATTCATATCTATTAGCGGTGTTGATTGAAGCAAATTCCATGATCATTGCTTTATATAGAGTGCTATTCATCCTGTAGATTAATTAAAGCTACCATAGAAATGTAGGCAAACAGATCCAACATAGTTGTGTTGTCATAGCATACATCGCATACCTTGGTTCTTTAATTCAGTAGGGCTGTGGATGGACTATGAATGAAGATTATTGAACAAAGCCTTATGTTACACTACTGGTAGTGTGTAGACTGTCCTAAGTCGTGTGTCACACACTTCATACCAATGCCCCTATTCTACTTCTAGGTCCTTTATTACCAGGCCAACAACACACACGAACAAACAAGACCTCTTTTTTTCTGATCATACAAGGGAAGAATTCATAACATACTTTTATACTCTCTTTTCTATTGCCAGAAGATAATGTTATAAACACATTTTGAAAGGCTGTTTATCTTCTTTATATATTGCCTGGACAAACCTTTTCAGTGTTTGGTTACACATAAATGCTTGAGGGGCTTAGGGTTGGACAAATTAAAATCTCAATGTGAATATAGGGATTCTAGAAGAAATCTAATCTTGTGATAATAGTCTATACGTGTAGCTAATGTATAATAGAGCTATACATAATAATAGGATTTAAAATATTGGCTTACAGAAACATTCCACAAGAACACAATTTCCAGGAAAGAGTACAAAATAATTAAATTCTTTATATATTTTTGTTCAAGGTGCTCTTTCAATTCAGAAATAATTTCTCCTGTTGTTTCAATTCATATCATTTTCAATTTTGCTCCCACTGATCTGCCACATGTAAGGTATAGATAATAGATGTCCAGTCTCGATCGCTCCAGCCTAAATGGAAATGAAATGAAATGGGGTTTAACGTCCTACTGTTCTGCTCCTAACCTGGGCTAATGAAGACGGGCATACGCCATACAGTGTGCTATGAGGGAAATTTTGCCCGGACAGCGGCACTACGGCCTACTCATATATCGAATTCCAACTGCCAAGGGATCTTTTACTTGCATGCCAATGTGTACACGGGACCTCGGTTTTCCGTCCCATCCGAACGACTAGACAGCTTTCCTTGTCAACCCCTCCATCCTGCATCACTGACAAGGGAGAACCACGCCGGAAAATCTGGATGAACTTTCTCGTCCAATGCTCCAGCCTAAATGGTCTAAATAGCATTGACTCTATATGTATACATCCATGTATATATGGTGAGAGAGAGAGAGAGAAAAATGGGGTTTAATGTCTACTCTACACAAAATAGGTCATTTCAGGACTAACACAGTTCATTTCAATAATTCACATTCGCGTAGGGGTCTTCAGCATTGGGAGGAAACCGGAAAACCCACGAGGTTGGAAAGGCGACCCTACTTTTTGACACGTACAACCAGTGGATCAAAACGCCAGTTGACTCAGTGACCTTTGACACTGTATACAGATTTGACCAGAAGCAAATTGTGCTGGAGTGATCAAGACTAGGAGATGCTATAAGATTGCTAAAATATTTCAAAAACCCATTGTTTTTTTGAGAAATGTTTGGATAAAAAAATAAATCTTTTTCAATCATAGAATCAGGTCTCTCCGGAAAGGAATACAGTTAAATTCAACCTAATGCTTTATGATCCAGTCTCTTCACACAAAAACTGGTATTAACTGGTTTATACATGTATGATATTTAGACTTGGATCAACAGTCAGAGCTTTGCACTTCTTTGATATATTATATGTGCCGACAGTAACATGGTACAGTGGACTTAATACTACCTGTAAGGGCATAGAGCCCAAGCATTTTTTTCTCCTTTTTTATAACACTTTAATTTAAGAACAGGGTCAATATTTTTATTGACAGTGCAATTTTTCAAATCTTTTTATATCTCAATGCCTTTAACTTCCCACAGACAAAACATTCGATGGCTGTCTATTTCAGAAAATAATATTTGATTAAAGAAAAGAGCAAGAAAGGTATTTATTAAGTAGTTTTGTAGCCCAGTAAACCAGACATATTGATAAAACGGGTCAATATTCCCCTCCCACCATACTGACGTCTGCTTCTTGCTCTACAGACTGACAGCAGCTGGCCACCATTTTTAATTACTTCATCAACCTCTACCATTCATACATGTATTATAGTTTTTCTGCTCAGTCCAGTAACAGATGGAGAGATTTAACCCTCATGGCCTGCCTTCATGCACCTTTTGAACTTTTTATAGTTTAAACACAACAGGTGTGTCGAATTGACAGTTAGAATTTCTAACTACCTTGACAATTTTAACATGGGGAGCGCAAACACAAGCATTTCATCATAGATACTTTTAGGCTGTCCTTTTCACTTGAATGAGGTCATAGGTGACGTTTATAGTTTACTAGATAATTTGGCTACAGAATGAAAAGGGACAGGTTGTTTACACCTTTTCTAGAACACAACTCATATATTTTGCTAATAGGAATACCCACACTCTTCACAAACATGTGCCACATGAATCATCAAAGCCATCCAAGCTAAAGATCTAAAAATCACACTAACTTGAAAGTTTTTTTGACAGCTTGACTCTAAAAATTATGATTCATGCTTCTTTAGCAAAACAGATGTACAATACAATCATCAAGGCATCTAATAAATGTAAGGTCCTACTTGAACAATTTTTTTCGATTATGGAATGAAACACTCAAAATATGGAATTCATAATTTTCAGAAATTCTATGGAACATTGATTTTATTTTGCCTAGAATGCAAACAATAATAAAAAAAAAAAACCCCACCCACGGCCAAGTATTCAGAAGGAGGGTGGCCCTTGTTTTTATCAATGCATAAGTATCCCCTTTCTATGAATGGGGGATCTTGTTGTTGCAGCCCTTCCCTTACATAATTTAACTTTTTTCCCCATACCATGGCAAGCCTCAATCAATGTGCTTAAAGAATTTTGAAAAATAAACTTTCTTCGCCCCCCAAAAAATCTCTATTTTCTCTGTGTTTTTTTCTATAGCTAACACCTGTCTATATTCATTAGTAGAGCTAAAAGCCACACTCCTACCATGTACATGTTCATCTAATTATCACCTCAACTATTACTTGTGTGGTCTTAAAACTGAAGTATAAAATAGTTCAAACAATTTCATGCCTAAATTCAGTTGAGCACTTTTTTGTTAGTACAATTACCCTTTTAGTAGGCAATTTACTATAAAAATGCTAAATCTATCTTCTGAATTGTGACTTGTGACATGCATTTAGCTGGCAGTCTCTTTAAAATGCAATTCATATAATAAAAAAAAAGATTGTTTTTAAAATGCAGTTCCTGTGCAGTGCTTAAAAATGTAGTGTTTTTAAAATGCTGGACTAATGACAATTTTCAACCACATTACAATATAGTTTTAAGCAAAAAGTTACAGCTAATTTCTTTAGAATGATAGTACTGCTGGTACTAATAAAGCTCTGATTCATTGTCCATATTTTTGTAATAATATCTCATTAAAAGGAAGTGAAAAAGTGGAAAATGGTGATATCAGTAAAGAGTGCAAGATATTTAGAGCAGACAAATTTACACTAGGGAGAGACTATATAATAATCCCCAGTGCCAACACTAGACTAATTTCCTTTGTTAGAGATTTAAGTCAGGAATAACAACCTTCAAGACTCTTAACTTGTACGTCAATCATTATTAGTCCTGACAATTAGCTTAAATGAAGCTTTGAACATTCAATCTCTTCCCATCAAATCGGCCGCCTTTGTTTCTTTTGTTTCGAATCTTTTCTCGATGCTAAATACGCCCGCCATTGCAAAATGTTGAATCACTGACATCACGATATTCTAAATCGGTCAAGTTGTGTACACGGAAAATATCCCAAGTATTCTTGAAAATAATACCTAATTAAATGCAAATTATTGTCTCGGTGTAAATGTCTGGGTGCAAATTAAAGACCAAAACAGAAACACTAACCATTCTTGACTTGCATCAAATAACAAATGGCTTCTGTTCTCTTTTTTTTCGGATTAATTAGCATTGGCTCGGTTATTTTGTCCAAACAGTTCTGTTTCTGAAGATATTATACATGTCCATGAACCAAGCTTGACTATTACTGGTTTTATTAATTTTCATATTTCTGAGAACTGAGACCTGTTTGGTTCATAACAAATTTAGACACGGTACAAATTTATAATAATCAGAAAGTAATTAACACCAATGTCTGGTTTGTCCATTGTACTACACAAATAGGTTATTTTCTTAAAAGTCAGCATTGCAATATTGGTCGATCAATGAGAATATAATCACTCAATGCAAGCATAAATTTGAAAATAAAATGGTGCCGTTCAGGGTATGTTTGTAAAAGACATTAAAATATTTCTGTTCTTTTAAACTTTACAAGCTTTCATAAAGATGGAACTTTTATTTACCCAGAATAGGTCTGCATTTTCAATATATAATTGACTTGCGTGACTTATAGTGACTGAAAAACATTAAAACCTTTTCTCTAAAAAACACCCCAAGAAAACAGTCTACCATGAGAAAACGTATATGATGTCTTAAAAACCAGACTAAATATATACGAAAAATCAGTGAAGCGAAGAACTACACACAACAAATATATAATGCGTATGTTCTCAGCGAGGCGCAACTAACTTGCAGTCGTTCTGCATAAACCATAGGGGCATTAACACTTAATAATAACATAATGAAATTACCATTTCGAGAGCACTGTACGTACAGGACTATTACTAGTTAATCAAGTCTATGTGTAATATGTACTATTTAAACTAAGTCGGGTTAAATATTTAGTGTTAATATGATAAGTTAGGCAAAGAAAATGAGTAATGCTTTCTGTTGAAGATTAGGACCATTTTCTCTCACTCAATGGTAATCACATTAAAACTTGTCTCCGTGACCTATAAGATTTGATTAGATTTGCTTTGGTACAAATTATTATTGAACCTTAGTGTTGGTCTGTGAAGGTAAATATTGTTTTACAATAAAAGCCATTAACAAGTTGATTGGACCAATATGGCCGACACAGGCTCCATTTCACAATGTGTCATTATCCAATCAATTTCATATTGGTCACTTTGATGAAGAACATTGTTTGCTTTAACCTTCCTACACACTACTTAGCAGGAGAAGTCCCATTTTTGTGAAGTTTGATTCTGAACACATATCCCACATACAGGAATATCTCTTTCAAATTATCTCTCAGTAAATTAATCCAGAAATGCCTTGTAAGCACTAAGTAGTTTTATTAAGTCACTTAATTCATTCCTCTTTAGGAGCTAACTTTTGACGGTCTTAAGTACATATGTACATGGGCCTTTAAACAAACTCTGGGTGAAACTTAAGACAACTTTTATACATGTAGAACTAACACTGCAAGAGCAAAATTCTTCTAATTCCTTTTGCTAAATTCCGAGCTAATGATCTTGGTTTATTAGCCAAGGAAAATATTGACTTTGTTTGGGTACAACAACTTGAAGTGACCCAGATCTAAAAGGTTGACAGGTTTTTGTTATTGAATATAGAATAAATATGCCATGCAGAGAAGAAAATGAGAAAAACTGCAGCTTTTAAAAGCAATTGAAGGTTTTTGAAAGTTGTGACAATTTATATCAGTTTAAATTTGTTTAAGATTGTAAATGTGTTTTGTTGGGAGAATTTAATAAATATTTAATATTATTTTGAGCATAAAGAATTTTTAATAATGTGATGTATGTATTTAATCTTATAAACAAGATAAGAAGCCATTGCAATGCAATAATTCTTCTGATAATCCACTAGGAGTAAAGGAAAAAAATCCATTTAATACTTGTTCATTTTATATACGAAAATACTGATGTTAAATATTTATAATGAATTCAGAGTTGGAAGATGTTGTTAAGTACATGTACATATGTACCGTAATATATTTAGTTATTTTGTTCATTTCCTAAGTTTTTTTAAATCTTCATTTTCTTAAGCAAGAAAATAGCCAAATATGGTATTAAATGAACAAGATTCATGCGTAATTTCATTTCCTTCGGGGATTCACAAGGTTGAATTTCGTCATATCAATATTTGATTTAAGCATTCAGTCCAATATGAACATCCTACGACTTAAAACTCTTTTTCCTGTCATTTATTAATATATTGAAGAGGTTTGCTGACGTTACTCCTTCCACCTACATGTTATTTCCTTAAAAATTTTAGCATACCATCCATTTGTAGTTCTTAATTGGGAAATCTGGAAACCTGATCCTGGGATTTTTGTATGAATGAAATTTACACCATTTATTATTGTTCTTTGTAAGAGGGTACAATAAGGAATGAGCTATGAGGTATATTTTTTTTATTGAGTTGTAGTTTGTCTACTTAGTCGTCTCATATAATCAATAGAATAGAAGAAACCTGTAGATCAATAATTATTGTACAGAACATCAATAATATCATCTAACTCTTTATTATACCACCACACATACACTTCATCATCTATAGTGCTATATTAAAACATCTCACACAGGCATAAACACAAGTACATGTAGTGCTAAAGTAGCATGCTGTGGCAGAGCCAGTAAGTAGGGGAGCCTATCAACGAACTTGATAAAGGACCACTTTTAGAGTTCAATGTTTCCTGGAAGAGGTAGAACATTTTTAGGGGTGAAAGAGGGTCATTTCTCTGTTGAAATGGACAGCTATCTATAATCAGGGTGGAAATGTTTAAAACTAAAATATTTTAATACTGAGAGTTGTCTATGATCTGTGTAGACATATTAAGTGCATGTATTAGAAAACTTTAATATTAAAATATTTTGTTAATATGGAGATTATTTATAATCAGGCTATAAAATCTGATATTAAAACGCCGGCCAAAATGGAGAGGCATTTCTTTATAAGCAAGACAGAAATATTTAAACGATTCGTGTTAAATGGCTTCATCCAATCTACATCCAATATTTCAATTCAATTGCCCAGTTTATAAATTATAAAACCAAAGCAAAAAAAAGATATGTGGTTTTCCAATACATCATAGAACAGTAAGTTATTCTTCTTAAAAGTCTATGACTACAAGAAAACTGATCAACAGTAATTAAGAATAAAATAATTTATCCAATAAATGACATGTTGATAAATATTCATGTAAACTATAGTTTATATATCACCATATTATACTATCATTAATATAATGAATTATAAATTTACTGTTATCTAGGATTGTAACAGATGAAGCCATTGACTGAATGTAATTTAAATTATTCTGAGTCATCAATAACTTTCCAGTAGGCTACACCATGTGTCAACGATCTTTAATTCACAATTTAATCTTCAAAACTAGGAAAGTCTATATAAATGGAAAAATAAACTTTTTCAACCCTTTTAACATGGAATTATTTTGAGCCCTGGTATTCTAAATTGCTAAGCATGTATGTGTATCTCTAAAACCAAATAAAATTCCAAAAGGATGCTTATGTTCTTTGATTCAGCAAACCCTGCAGATTTCATTCATAAATAATGAAAATATCATAGAAATGTTGGGTTAATCATTTGAATCTACTGAAGTTGTTGCCATGTAAAATTCTGAGATACATATGTACAGTACCTGAGGACATCAAAACAGCAATATGTGTATTAACAAATTGTATTTCAAACATTGACTTTAATTTATAATTGAGTGTAGTTTATAATTAACATCAGTAAATTGTAAACTTGTACACCAGTATAATAATTCATTCTGTCTTTTATGTACAGTTTAGTCAGTCATTCTGGGATTTTGAAATGTCACTTACTCATTCAAGGTCTGTTTGAGATTTTTTTTTCAAAAGAATTTTGTAACACTCTGTTTACTGATTTCTCAAAATACATGGTAGGTGGGCTGGAGTGTGATTTTCTTCATCAGAGAGGTGTTATACAGGTGATCCAAAGACTAAACAATACAAGCTCTTACATAATGGGGTTACTGCTTGGTAATGCCCAAGGCTTAGTCAATCTCCAAACAATAACAAAATACAATTGGTTTAATCAGTCTCAACGAGCTCAGATCTCGATCAACTAGCACTTAGTTTATAAATCTCAAACAATAATGGTCTGACTTTGTATTTTGTGTTTTGTTTCTTTATTGAAATCACCCCTAGGAGAGCCTGAAACTTTTTCAGCCATGCGGAAATCGTGTTATTTTTTGCACATTAACTGTTGCATTTTAGGCTAATAGCTTTCTGGACTTTGTTGTCAATGACAGCAATATGTAATTAAATATCTTTGAAGATGAGCAGGTAATCTACATGTCTCGTTTTATGAGTGTTTTGATGTCTGTTAACAATGAGCTGGTGTAATTACTCTAATGGCCTTCTCATAACCAGGTTTCATAATATATTATAGCTATTGAATGGTTCTATTTTTATTTTTTCAAAATTCTGATCTGATTGATCTGAACTAATTGCTGTAGGACTTCCAGAAATCAAAATGTGTGGTAACAATTTTTCAGTTGTAATCATAGGGATATCTGCATTTTCAGTTATAAGTATAAGCTTAATGTATTTTAAATCTTATTCCCTCCTTTTCAAATAAGCTGGGGAGATCTTCTCTTCAGATCATCTAATTTCAATTTCATGTGGGGTAAATTACTGAATTAAACCAATAATTTATAGGTCATGAACTCCAAATTTTATTTAGAAAAGAAATAAGATAGGTAATGTCCCTTAATTTAAAGGTAAAGAAAGGATATTGTAAGAAAGAAGTGAAGCAGTAGAAGAAACTTAAGAACAATACCATGGCCTACTTTATACTTATGTTAACCTCCATACAGGTAACATTTACATAGATCTATAAATAACTTGACTAGACAGCTTACTACCTGTTATATTCACAGATCAAAACCAATACTATTAAATCCAACCTACTGAATACACTTTATCATCACATCCATTTGAGGAGCTCACCCCTGTTAAGGATTTTATTACCCTTGGCTGTGCCCTTTTACCTCTTCCAATTATAAACCATGATATATTTACATATATTCAACAATAGTCAAGTGCAGTAAAATAAAACATATTGTCTTTTTGTTACATATTGTAAAATGAACATTTAAACAAATTAATATTTTAATAACTTGACAATCCGGAGTGATCATAAAAAAAAATTGTCTTTTTAAACAAAGACTATAAAAATTATATAATTAATCAATTGTCATAAAGAATATTCCGAAGGCAAAAGATTCACATAAATCCATATATTTTTGTTCTTTACGGACTAATCTTTGTCCTCCATGTGAAATGTGAAATAGAAAATTACCATACATTAAGTGTATTATGATGTCAACCTTTGCCACACTGACCAACATTGTCATGGATAAAAGGCTTAGACTTCTAGCCCTTGACAACCATGTGATCTCTTACTGGACATGGTGTAATAGACACACACATATCTCATGATAAAAATAAACCTGATGTAAGTTTAAACAAGCAAACATTATTAAAGGCCTTACGAAAAGCTCCAACATTAAACTAATACATGTAAAGTAATATCTGATCTGTATGTTTGACATTTGTGTGTTGTATTGTCATTTAAACATTTCTTTCTATGCAGAAAGGCCCAAAGGGTCATTTGCATAATAACATTTTGGACAGGAATGCTTCAAAGTGTACATTATGTAACATTGTCTCTTTTGTACTTTACAAACATTAAGATTTATTTCCTATACAAAATGAGGATTAAATCTTTGTCCAATATTGTTATAATTTGAAAGCCGTCAAAAATCTATACATGTGAGAGTATGTCAGAAATGAATTAATACAGATTTTGATCATAGAATTTTCAGTTTTTATAAGAAAACAAAGAAAACAGTTTTGTAGTTAATGCTCACATTTGTTTTTGGGAAGACTATTTTAGAGGTTGCAGATGTGGGGGTGGGGTTCATTTATAACCTAGCCTGGTACATTAACAGTTTCTAACTTCACCCACTCCCCTATTTTCACAGATCAGATACCATCTTAAACCTATAATTATACTATTGAATCTTATACAATGTCAAATAAGGTACAAGCTACACTGAAAATTACCTTCATATTGTTGGTGTTTATCCATTAGAAATTTCTTGAGAAAAGCAGTTCCAGAATGAAGACTATCGGTTAAATATTTATTAGCAGCCACATGGTATTTTTCTACGGTAGCATTGGCACAACACAGCCTTTGACCAGGGTGTTTCAAACCCTTCCCACATACAGCTAAGTGGGCAACTGAAAAATAAAAAATCACCATGTTACATGTATATAAGATTGACAATAAAATAGGTTATCCAAAGGAGGACACAGCTTATCGGAACTAAAATAATACAATATATTTACTAAAAATCTGTAAAATGGCCCTTTTTGGGTGATTATTTGATGTTCTTTAAGGCATTGTCAAAAATATGTTCTTTGTCAGCACTATTCCAGCCAATTTATGTAATGTTTTTGAAATTCATTTTAAAACTAGACTGACAAGTTATTAACAATTATTCCTGGAAATCTGAGTTTTACTACATTACTTGTAAGATAAATAAATATGTTTACAGGTATTTTAGTGATATGTTAATACTGCACATAATAATCCACATCAATAGGTCAATATTATACAAAAGGTGTGTATCACTCACATGTACAATGTACAAGTTATATACAATACTGTATAAAGTAATACAAAGCATTTTTCTAGACAAGGTAATCAAGGAGATTAGGCCCTACAGACTTAATAATAAATCAATTGTACGAATATCAAATAAGATACTGATCCAGATATTATTCAAATTGATTAATTCAAACTTACATATGTGTATAACTACCTAACATAAATAAATGTCTTATATTTCTACTTCATTTAGTTTTCAGTCTAGAACAAAATGTAGGTCTTTTTTGTCTGTTAGTAATTAATTTTATTCATTTTCAGAAGGCAAATTTATTAAAGTGGAATGCACCTGTATACAGAAAACATTAATGTATAATCCATTTCATTTTTTTCTGACATTACCGACACAGTCAATTTATCAAAAGTCACTGAAAACAATATATACATGTACGCCTTGAAAAAAAAAACAACACCCTTGAAAACATGTAGTTGACCTCACAGAAAAACCCATTCATTTCATATCTTAAAAGGCAATTACTTTACATATTATTTAGATAATTCTTGGAAGGACGTGACAATTTAAATTTAGCCTAGTAGATAGATGTGCACCTGTATTTTCTTACATTATAATTAAGTGCATACCATTTATACACGCATAGTTCACATGTCGTTAAAAATGTCGCCACGAACAATAAAGAATAAAAATAATGATCAGTTTGAAAAGTCATTGTAGATGTCAAAAGTCTCTTAATAAGTTTGTGTTAATACTCTCAGCCTGTATTTTATGTTCCTTACTGGTAAACACCCAGTTTAAATTACATTTCAGTACATCATTTTGATATATTAGGACCATGATATAATTTCCATGCACATGTGTTATTTGCACTCAAAGTCAAATATGATCCTGAGATCATGAATTCATTCATATTTGAACACTTAACGTAATTCAATATTTGAAAAAATAATATATAATTCATATTAAGTTTTTAGATTATAAGAGGTTTGTGAAACTTGATATGCCACTTCATTGAATAAACCATCTATTTTTCATTCATGACACACATTAGACATGGTGTGAAGCGTGAAAAGTATCTGAAATTTGCAACAACACTCAGGAAACACATAAAACAATTGGTTCATTGATATACGGTACAATACATGGTAGTTGTTCAGTGTGAAGTAGGCATTTCTGAGATCATACATGTTCAGTATTACATGTATCAATGTAATAATGTGTCATCTTCAATTGTAAACTTAATGTTACAATTTATATATTATTAGCTTACTGTGTCTTCATTTACTACATATTAGAGATTGGTTGTGTGGTGGATGATTCGTGATGCTGCTAATATTTGTTACTGTCATTTGTTTGTATGTCCTGGGTTGGCGGCTACACTAGGGTTGTTCCCAGGCTGAAATTTGGTGTATATGGGTAACTCAGGCCGGGGAGTAATATAGGCCTGGTGGCAATGGGCTACCACTTCTGGTTTCAGATTTACGCTACTTCCGGTTCATGGCTATACCCATGTTATGTTGGGTCAACCGCTAGTTAATCCACTGGTTTGACTGGAAGTTCTGGCAAGACATTATGCAGCTGAAATGTGATTTGTGGCATGGTTGTAGGCTTGACATTTACAGACTAGGAAATTTACAAAGGCCATAACAATTTTACTTTACAATGAAACGTAGGCACAAGTGGTAAAAAAGAACAAAAGTCAGTAACATAAACTCTGTATCCACCACTAGCCCAGCTACTCAAGCCATGCAAGTCACATGTTCCTGAAGCAACCACTGTGAGTTTCACAACATCTGGCCGTTGCCGGACTTATAGCTATGTTATCTACAGACACGTGAGCAGTAGCATCCAATCAGAGGTTGTGACATCGCGACCTCCACGGAAAGCTTGACATTGAATGAACCTTGAACTTTGCAACTCGATTATCACAGGTAGACATTTTAGCTTGAAAGGGTGAGACTTGGTATTCGCAACGATCGAGGAATCTGATGGGCTTGTACCCAATCGAAATTAGTGCCACAATATGCAGGGTATTACGTGAAGGCCTTGATAAGATATATGTAGTTAAAGCGAGATCAAGCCTTCTATTGAAGATGTGCAAGTCATAGCATGGAGGAGATAAGCCTTTGAATGGTTCTTTGTGAGACCCTGTGTCACCCTTATTGCAATGTTGCTTCCAATCGTTCATGCCCTCTTGAAATAGAATTATTGCAATACACATTATTGGAATATCATTGTGTCTTCCATAGAATTATACGAGTTCTACTAAAAGACACATTTTATACCTCATGTCTTCCTAGTCTGCACCATAAAAATCCTGATTTGTAATGTTCCCATTCTGATAATAAATTTGGGTGTTTGAGGGAATTGATCTAGTGTGTTATTGTTGTGATCTGATGTTACATTCAGAATTGTGAGATCAAAGTGTACTAGATAAACCTTGCAGAACCTTTTGATCACAATCAGACAACCTCTTAATTAAAAAAAAAAGCCTTTTTCGAAAACCAACTCCGGTGATAGATCTTTTGCAGTTGGTGCTCCAAAGTTATGGAATTCAATATCAAACGAAACCAAAACCGCAAATTCTATTAAAGGTTTTAAAAAGTATCTCAAAACCAAACTTTTTAATCAAACATACAACTAATTGAATACGGTTTTAGCTGTGTTTGTGTCAGACACTTATCATGTTTACTAAATAATGTTCTCTGTTTTATATTTATGTCTTTTTTTATAGATTAATGTATGTATTGTGATAGTTGTAATTTTATATTAGTTGTACTTATGTAAAGCTCCAAAGAGCAGCTCGCTGAGTTGAATTGTCCCTGCTATATAAATTAATTATTATTATTATAGATAAGAAACCTCATCTCTTCCGTGTTTCGAGACAAGAGATAGTACTATATAGATCCAACTGGCAACCCCCAACACTAATTACATTGGGCTTCGAATAAGAAAAATTGACAATTTTTGCTTCAAATCAACTATTGTTTATTGTTATTTATAACATTTCTGTCACATCCAACAAAAATTAAGCATATAATCCTACCTGACATAGATACAAATCCCCTTTATTAAATCGAAGCGATAATAGATGGTTTACCAGAACATTTTAAGTTTGACATTTTTACCTCATTAAGGGCAAGGCAGGGCCTCGTGTACAATAGCCAATCAAAGTACCAACTTGATCCGAGTTGCACAGGACTAATACACCATAATTATGGATGTCTGTATCAATTTTGATAAAAACAACGCTTGATTTACTTTATTGACAATATTCACCAATCTGATTAAAACACAGATCTTATTTCTTTTGGTTTTTTATAGTTCAAAATTTCGTTTTATTTGTCTGTACTACACTAGGATCTGGAAGAGTTGTTATATAACAGGCGTTCTGGATTGAGTGAGGGATTAGCCAATGAAACCATCTGTTACTGGACTTGTTACCGCGACTTCTTGGCGTGCCATGCACAGAACTGTGGGTAAACCACTATAATAGTCAACGCTGATTGTTGAAAATAATGGTCATTGATTATAAATTTTACATTTTGTAACATAAGATGTGAATATAAACAAAACTGACAACTTTATAATACTCTGAGCATAATAGATTAGAAGAAATAAATTAAACATTCCATCTGTAGATACATGATATGTTTGTTGGGTCTAATATTTTATGAGATTAGTCATTTTTCTAACTATCAAGTTTGTGTGGATTTGAAGCTACCATACTTAAGTATTTTGGCTACATCTGTAAATTTATACAAAATACTGGATAAACAGTATAACAAATCTAAAACAAAGGTTAAATTAAAATAAATTGCCAAAAATAAAAATAAAATAATTAATATGTTTTGGTCACAACCTTTTCTAAGCATACACTATCATATTGGGTTATAAAAGGACCTATTGTTTTATAGGGCATTATTTAATAATTTACCTATAAATAATTACTATGTATAATAATGTTCCACATTGTGTATTGGTGCTGTGTTTTGCAGGGTAGTACATATTATGTATATTGCCTGTGTAGTATGTGTGTAATACTGGTGTATTATTATTAGTATTTTATCAGCACATTAAAATAAAGAGTAGCAATAAGAATAAAATAAAACAAATATGATCAATATAATGGTTTCTCGGAAATCATTTGGCCTATTCATACCTATTAATTTATCGGTATATCAATAGTAATATAAATCTAAGTTTTACGATAATTGAAATTTTTACAAATTAGCGCCATCTGCCTTGTTTTTTTCCCTTTCTTTTAAAAGCTTTGGTAACAACGGTGTCTTTGGCAGAACTATTTACTTCTTGTTTCAAAATACTGGCAGTGATGGTAATTTGAGGAAACCGAAAACATTTTGGAGGTTTTCTTTTTCCTGTTCGCCATGGCTAAACAGAAACACTAACATTTATAACATACATGTAGTGTGTTATTTATACATACCATGGTGGGGTTTATCTGGGACAAGATCTCTAACACCAATTTTTAATCGCAAAAACTCCTCTTGAACATTCGCACATGTGTTGTGGTGTATATTTGAGAGAACACTGGCAGGAAAAACTACTAAAGAAAAGCTGAAAATAAAAGCACAGACAACCGACACATTCCATTTGAGAGCGCCCATCATGGCCACATTAGACATATATCAAATCCAAATTAAATGTATAATCCACTATAAATGATATAATTCGAAGACAAAACAAGAAATATAGTATTTCCACTAAACGTCGTTCATTTATTCCTCCCTCAAGCCATAAGCCGACAAGTCACTATGCTTCTGTTGTGTTAGATTGTGAGTAATGCAAAACTCCGCACAGTTTTAGCCGACGATTTCTGATTGGCTTATAATAACATCTGCTATGGAAGTCGGACCGGGTAACAAAATATAATGTGTTTGCGCGTGTATGACAAACCTTTCAACGTGTAGGTGTCAATTGGAGATTGACAAAACACCCAATTCATCAAACCCTTACTTGATCCAATATCAATTGTTATGATAATGAACTCTTTGATACGACTTCTCACCAATGTTGTCTTTTAAGCTTCGATCCCAGCATCTAAATTTAATTACTGTAAATTAGGTCCAATAGACCCGGGCGAAATTATTGTCAATCACTAATCAAATCCCAGACTTGTTTTCTTAAAGCCCCAGAATGCCAGGGTAAATATGAGTTTAAGATGTAGCCTACTTTTATTGAAAATGTATTTTCCTCAAAAAAGTATTCAAATTGACCGGTTCTATATACTTACGTTATGGCTGTTTAAAGTTTACAATTTCATACGTCATCGATGTCTTCGATGAACAAAGTAATACTTATTATTTTTTGTAGAGGCCAAGTCTTCATGAAGGTTTACATATTATATACATATACACTACTGAAACAGTACATTTCTGTTATTTTTTAGATTGGCCACTGTGTAAATCACTTGGCTTGTTGTGGTCTTATGTCTTACGTATGTATTATATTAGTCTATAGAGAACGATACGATTTGTATGATAATGCAAATAAATGATATAATATATATAAAAAAAATCAAATAAAGTTTTATGAGCGAAAAATGCTGATTTTTTAAATACTAAGAATATACATTTTAATCCCCATAACTTCAAACCTTTGAGTGACTATTTTGTAAAGGTACGGAAGAAATGCTGCGAACGTTTTAACGGGTCCAAAATTTCCAATAATAATAATAATGTATATCAACAAAGAAATGGGCACCCGGTCTAATAATTAGGATTTCGTATATTCCCGAAATCGGAATCAGACAGACTCTGATTGTAAATGGAATGGAATTGAATATGCGTGCTTTTCTAAATCTAAAATGGGAGAGAGAGAGAGAGAGAAATGGGGTTAAACGGCCACTCGACACAACCTAGGTCATTTCGGGACTAACATATGGTTTAATTTTATTTCAATAATTCGCTTGCGCGTAGGGGTCTTTAGCAGTGGGAGGACCCGGAGAAAACCCACGAGGTTGAACAGGCGACCCTACTCCTTGTCACGTACAACCGGGGATTCGAAACCACGCCAGTCGACTCAATGACAGATTTTATGATACAGCGCGCGCACGCTAACCATTAAGCCATCCAACCCCCCAAATCTAAAATGGGAGAACCACGATACGCTATTTTTATAATTTCTTACATCTCAGATACAGTCAATGATTTTATTATGAAGATTTAATGCACATTATCCTTCACTTTGGAATAAAATGGGAATGATTTTACGTTATCGTTTTTACTCATTATGAAAGTCCGATGTTCCAAGCATTAAGAATCAATTAGTTGAGTTTTAATGCACATTATGTTCTTCACTTTGGAATAAAGTGGGAATGATTTTACGATATCGTTTTTAGTCGTTATGAAATTCCGATGTCCCAAGCCTTAAGAATCAGTTAGTTGAGATTTATGTTTTAATAAAATTGTTATGTTTGGTAGAATACATGACATCTTGCATTAGATGGACCATTCGTTCAACCCGGTTAAACAATATATTTGTTACAAGGCAATGACAAAGCATAGTACTTGCGTATTATGAAATGGAAATGTGCCCAATTTTAAAAAAGAGATCTTATCTCAATGATACTTCTGTTTGATAATTTCAAACTATCGGTAAATTCTTTTTGACAGCAGTGTAGGCTTACACTCCTTTTCTACGTTCGACTGCAACCAACATTCTTTATGCGACTTGTTAACTCTTCCGTCGACTATTACAAATAAAACTGATTTCATCATCTAATGGTCTAGGATTGGTTTACATTTTTTAAAAAAATATTCTTATTAGTTCTCATTCTCACACTGGGTTCATTTTATCGACGATTGTAGATCCTGGTTATTTTTTAAAAAAAAACTTTGAGTTTTGTAAAATGTTATTAGTTCTCATTCTCACACTGGGTTCATTTGATCGATTTTTTTATTGTGAAATGATAGAACTGAGCGACGGTGACAAAACAGTTTCGCGTAGGTATAGAAACCGAGTAGCTTTCCGTTGGGACATGATTTCATTGAAACATTGTATTGAGACACAGGTAGAGAATGCTGGAGGAGTTATTTCCCTTGTTAAGTTAGTTTCAACATTCAAAAGATTTCTCATAATATATTTATTTTGCGGCCAAGTAAACCACGCATGTATTATAAAGTCCATGGATAAACGAATGATGATACCCAATAATTTTGTACTATTAAGATTCTATTTTTAAAGAAGAGAAAATAACCCTATTCTAAGCACTTGCAGATTATTTCACGCCAACACAGATTGTCTTTTAAATGGTTCCATTTGTAATGACGGGTAACTGTAGGTATGTGTGATGAACACCAAACATTAACATTATTGTATATATTTCCCAAATACTATAGATGTTTGCAAAATGCTCTTATTTGTATTTTGCGTATTATGTGTGGCATCCATTGTTTTCTTTTTAGCAGCAGACACTGAATTGCAAAGTTCATTGAACTTTGTTATTTTCATATATAAAAGTAAAGTGAAACACGATTACATAGCTTAGTTTTAATTCCATAAAAATGAGTTAAATCAAGTCTTGGGTTAAGGTGGTGTAGTGATTAACACCAGTTAGATCCGTGCAGCTCAGACCCCCACAAGTTAATGTCTGTGGTGTTGAGGTTGTGTTAGAACATGGATATATTTACACAACACGAACGCAAGATCTGTGTTACCCAACACCAGGCCCGTAGCCAGCGGGGGGCAATTTGAAAAAAATGTTTTGCCCCCCCCCCCATCCCGAAAAAACAATTTGCCGACCATACCTCCATAATACCTACTGTAGAGTGTGCTGAGTGTGCCCCCCCCCCCCTAAAAACTTCACTGCCACTGCGCAGCCAGCAAGTTGGCTACGGGCCTGCCCAACACTAACTTATACTTGAGCCCCTAAGTTTGTCTATATTTTCATTATCAATTTTCCCGATTTACGAGAGATAAAGGGGGGGGGGGGGGCGGGTAACGTCCACTCGACACAAACTGGGTCATTTTGGGACTAACATATGGTTCAATTTTATTTCAATAATTTGCTTGCGCGTTTGGGTCTTTAGCAGTGGGATGAAACCGGAGAAAACCCATGAGGTTGGACAGGCGACACCCGATTTACGAAACAAATTTACATAAAAAAAATAATCAGACAAGGAGCTTTGTGCAATATTATTTCTAATTACATAAAACCTTGTTAGATAATAAACAATATTATCTTGTTAAGGGTTAAAATGATTTTTTTATTTTTATCCATATCTGGCAAAAACGTAAGACAAAGAAGTGTTGATTGCAGACCTGCTGATTTATGAGAAATTTCAGATAGGGAATTTGGACTGAATAATGATCAAATGAGACAACAAAAATTCAACATAGACCCTAGTTACTTAACTTCCTGGAAGCGGTTAGTTTTCCCCAATTACCTTTCTTTTGGTGTTTTTGTTTAGTTGGTAAGCTCATGCAAAAAATTGAATGTATTAGAACAGGGGACAAAAACGAAAGTTCAACATTTAAAAACAACACAGTGTTATATTTTTTTAAAAATTGTCCACCAGTGTTAACACTGCCACTGGTATAAAACTAGTTTAGACACTGGTGTATACACTAGTGCTAAATTAGGAGGCAATCTGATTAAAATACAGATCTATATTTCGTTTCGTTTTTTTATACTTTTGATGCCCAAGTGTAGGAAAGACAAGTAAAACGAAATTTTGAACTATAAAAAACGAAACGAAATAGGATTTGAGTTTTAATCAGATTGATTGCGAGGCTCATATAAGGCACTAAAATAAACACCAGTTATACACCGCAACCTTAATTACAAGCATAACCTGGGACTTGAATTGACCCATGTATCGTACTATGGCCTATGGCAAACGGTTGTGTGGACAGTATCCCTTTTTGCATTGGGAACCGGACCGCGCATTACCTTGTTAATAATAAGCCTGATAATTATTTTTTTGGGAAAGGCAACCATAATAAAGTGTCAACAGAGAAATGACAGACTCTAATATGACGATTGACTGAATAATTACAGAACATTTTTGGGGGGCGGAGAGATATAAGTTAATGTGAGGTAGAACAAATGTTATAAGACCTTGCTTTCCCATAACAGACATCTCCACTATAACAAGCCCTCAAAAACTTTTGCCTTGATTCAATATAAACCCCAATATAAAGTAATGTTAAGACTCTGTATTCCATTCGTAAGATTTGATGATGCTTAAAAAAAAATATATGTATTTTATTTTTAAAAATTTTATAAATGTGTTGTCCAAATCAGGTTACATTCTCAGTCCGTCAAAAAACATTTTTCTACCTTCTCTGTTCAGTTCATTAATTTATTGAGGCACATATCTGCTGGTGTAGGGTAAGGTAACAGAAAGCAACAGAAGTTGGCCATTTGTTTGTCTTAGGGTTAAGATAACAGAACGCAAAACAGTGAAGAAGTAAAATAACAAGAGCATCGCTAACGCTGCAATATACGTCCACATTCCAGCTTTGATTGATATGGTACTATTTAAAATGAAGAGAATGAAATATGAAATGGCTGTAATATGATCAGAGGCAAAGAAGGCTAGGCGTCGGGTTTGTTTTGCCAAATTTACAGACAAAATACTAACAATAAAGTGGGTGTGACACTGCCCCAAGAGGTCGGGGCAGGTATCAAAATAAATAGTTGCTGTCTTTATGGTATAAGGAATAAATATGCAAAGTTCCAAGATGATCCATTCAGAATTGCAGCCTGTAGACGATAAATACAAAAACTGGGCGTGGCTCTGCCCATGGGGGTTGGATATGGAAACAATATGAACAGGTACCATCCTGTTATTTAAATGGCAACATCAATAGTTGCCGTCCTTAGGGTATAAGGAATAAGTACACCAATTTCCAAGATAATCCATTCAGAATAGTGGCCTTTGGGCGTTAAAGGCAAAAATGGGCGTTGCTCTGCCCCTGGGCGTTGGGGCATTCACCAAAATCAATAGTTGATGCCCTTAGGCTATAAGGAATATATATGCCAAATACCAAGTTGATCCATCCAGAATTCGGGCCTGTAAACGATAAACATAAAAATTGGGCGTGGCTCTGCCCCTGGGGGTCGTGACATGCAGTTGTCGTCCTTAGGCTATAAGGAAAACATATCCCAAGTTCAAAGACAATCCAATAAGAATCGTGGCCTGTAGGCAACTCACAGAAACACAAAGAAAAAATAGGTGTGGCTCTGCTCCTGGGGGTTGGGCAATCACCAAAAAAATAGAGGTCAGCCTTAGGGTATAACGTATAAGTATAAAAAAGTTTTCAAGATGATCGATTAAACATTGCAGGCTGTAAGTGACATACAGACACACAAAAAGAAAATGGGTGCGGCTCTGTCCCTGGGGGCTGGGCATTCACCACAAACAATAGGGATGTTCCTTAGGATAGAAGGAGTAAGCATGCAAAGTTTCAAGGTGATACGTTACGAAATGCGGTCTGTAGATAACAAACAATGAATACAAGAAATGGGCGTGGCTCTGCCACTGGGGGTCGGGCATGCACCAAGAACAATAGGGATCATCCTTAGGGGAATTCATATGAAATTTTTTCAAGACAATCCATTAAGAATTGTGGCCTGTAGGCAACACACAGACACACGAAGAGAAATGGGCGTGGCTCTGCCCCTGGGGGTTGGGCATTCACCCCAAACGATAGGGGTGTTCCTTAGGGTACAAAGAATAAGTATGCAAAATTTCAATATAATGCGTTAAGAAATGCGGCCTGTAGACGACAAACAAACAAATACAAGAAATGGGCGTGGCTCTGCCCCTGGGGATCGGGCATGCATAAAAAACAACAGGGTATAAGGAATAAGTATGTAAAGATTCAAGATGATAACGTAAGAATTGTGGCCTGTAGGCGACACACAGACACACAAAACGAAAATGGGCGTGGCTCTGCCCCTGGGGGTTGGGCATGCACCCCAAACGATAGGGATGTTCCTTAGGGTACAAAGAATAAGTATGCAAAGTTTCAATATGATACGTTTAGAAATGGGGCCTGTAGACGACAAACAAAGAAATACAAAAAATGGGCGTGGCTCTGCCCCTGGGGGTCGGGCATGCACCAAAAACAATAGGGATCTTCCTTGGGGTATAAGGAATAAGTATACCAAGTTTGAAGAAAATCCAGTAAGAATTGCGCCCTGTAGGCGACACAAAGACACACGAAAAGAAAATGGGCGTGGCTCTGCCCCTGGGGGTTGGGCATGCACCCCAAACGATAGGGATGTTCCTTAGGGTACAAAGAATGTGTATGCAAAGTTTCAAGATTATTAGTTAAGAAATGTGGCCTGTAGACGACAAACAAACAAATACTAGAAATGGGCGTGGCTCTGCCCCGGGGGGTCGGGCATGCACCAAAAACAATAGGGATCTTCCTTGGGGTATAAGGAATAAGTATACCAAGTTTGAAGAAAATCCATGAAGAATTGCGCCCTGTAGGCGAACCACAGACACACACACACACACACACACACACACACATACATACATACATACACACACACACACACACAGACAGGGGCGACGGCATAATACGTTCACATTATGAATGTGGACGTATAAAAAGGAACAAACAAAATGAAATATATATTTTAAATTTGAATAACTTTTATTTTCCAGGTACTATACAGCACTTGTATTTCTATAATCATGCACTAAAATGATGTGCAAACAATTTTTACCTTCTTCAACAACTTATTTTGGTATCTTTTAACAAATTTAATATGGTTATCAAGCAATGATTTATTTGATTTAATCTACAATTTAAATAGTGATTATATTTTATACCAACAAAGGATTATTCAGATAAAAGTCTCAACAGTTGAAATAGTTATCAGTACCGGTAACACCATTGTTACCAGATTCATTAAAGAGATTAATAAGATAAAAGTTTTCATATGTTTAATTGTCAGCATTTTCATCATCCTCATCAAATTCACTATCCTCATCACTACCTGATTCTTCATCATCTGATTCAAATGTATTATCAGGAATGTCATATATTCGTATAACGGGTCGGTTAGGATCTTTCATAATGAGGTATTTTCCTTCTTTTAATCTTAGACAGGTATCAATAATGCATCGAAGAACTCCCCAAGCATTTTCCATATTTAAATTCATCTGGCTAGCGAACTCAATGGGTTTAAACTGTTGAGTTCCCAGTATGACATGTTTAGAAGAATCTTTGACATGAACTCTGGAGACGTAGCCTAATTTGATTTGGTCAGAACCTGCCAACAAAGCACCAACTGTCCACTTGGCCATCTTACAGCTATTATTCTTTAATTCTGTTGCCAATACAGCACCTCGCTGATTATCAAGTCGGGATCTCCATTCCACTCCACCGGAAGATCTACTATCCCATTCATTCAGTGCTTTTATATTAATAAACTGTAATTCTCCATTAGGCCCATGCATGACAGCATCGTGTTCACATCTTGCAACCAGTTCAATATCATTTCCTAATTTCCATTTTCTGTACCTGTATCCTACAGAAGCAACAGTTGAGGCTTCTTCATTTTGTATAAATGGATTTGGTTTTTCAAAATCATATGTTTCTTCACCCTGCCTCAGGACTTGCTGAGAGAAATTATGGTTAATAAAGGTTGCTTCCAAAGCCAGGTTGTGCGGGGAGTTAAAACTAACAGCTTCATCTTGTGGGGGTTCTGTAGCTGTTTCACTGACGGTTAATAAATTAAATTCTGATGTGTCGCGTTTATCGAAAAAGAGTTTATTGCCAACCCTTTGCACCAGGATATCCCAGGAATATACAGATCGTGTACAGCACATCAAGGTGGCAAGGATAGCATCTGTGGCAAAAACATTTGCTTTCCCCTTAACCAACTGCCTAATGATGGGATCATCTGTTGTTGTAACTTTATGAAAAATACGATTCACACGTTTTAACCTCTTCTCGCTTTTTGTTGTTACTCGATCATAACTCTTCTCATAGAATTCCATAGCCCCACAAGTAACAAGATCCACAGGGGGGTCGATATTAGGTAGACTAAGTTTGGTAAGACGAGGAAAATCCATCTCTTCTACAACATCCCATTCCTTCTCTACTTGAACTGATGAATCACGGCTTTTCGCAGGGGCAGCCTTATGTCGGTTCTCCATTTGTTGCTTTCCAAACTGTTTCTGCCACTTTTTCAATAGACGCTGTCGATCCCGCTCTCTGTTCTTCATTGTCTTCGACATAGATCGAAGCTGAGCTTGCGTAGCTGCTTGTTTACGTTCTCTTTCCTTCCTTTGCTTACTCTGTTGAAACATCCGTCGACCACGTTGATACAAAGGTTTTGGTATTTTGGCAGTATCAACTAAATGGAAGGAGCTCTCGTCTTCGTCGTGATAATAAGCATACTGCTGACCGCCTCCATATGCCGAGTAATATTTACCTAGGTATCTTTTATCCTGATACGTTGCACCGGTCCAATCGGAAACCTTTCCTAATCTGACATCTTTTGAAAAAGGTTGATATGGCATGTCTTTGAACTGCTCTGGAATTGAACAGGGACCCCATCCATTAGGGTTTTCTTGTATTTTAGGGGGATTAAAATGTGCCATATTTTCAATGTTTCTTGGAACACGTGACACTGTTCTAGCGGCAGAGATTACAGTGTCGAGGCAAATTAAATAACCCATTATATTTTTTCTAACAAAATCTATGTTCGTGTAATATACCCACCATGTTAAATACTTTATTGACATATAATTTAGATTTTTAATATTAAGGTATTCTATTTTCAATAATTACAACTAACCACGTTAACATTCTTTTTCACTGCCGCAACGCTAATGGTCCAACACCAATGTTTGGACGGCTAGATCTACTTATTAAGGCCAACTCAATTTTCGTCAAGGTCGCTGAGATGTGAATAAGGTTAGGACATGTGACATGTTGGCGAGATTGTAGGTTAGGGTAAGGGTAAGCGTTATGGTCAGACCAACGGTTAGGGTTAAGGTTGTTATTAGCGTTAGCCCTGTTTACATCTCGTGACCTCTAACCAAAGCTGGGGGGTCACGGTGGCTAAGTGGGTTAAGACGCTGGCTTCCTAGCCTGGAGCCGTGTTCGATCCCTGCATTGACCGAGAAAGTTCATCCAGATTTCCCGGCGTGGTTCCCCGTTGTCAGTGATGCAGGACGGAGGGCCTGACACGGACAGCTGTCTAGTCGTTCTGATGGGACGAAAAACCTATCGTGTAAAAGATCCCTTGGCAGTTTGAATTTGATATAAAAGTAGGCCGTAGTGCCGCCGTTCGTGCAAAATTTCCCTCATAGCACACTACTGCATGGCGTATGCCCGTTTTCATTAGCCCAGTTCGGAGCAGAACAGTAGGACGTTAATTCCCATTTCATTTCATTTCAAATCCCATTTCATTTCATTTCTAACCAAACCTGAAGTTGACCTTATCAAATAGTACACCGGAAGTTATTTTCCAGGATAACAGGAAGTAGGTAGATATTTTTGTTGTGACAAAAACTTCAAACAACTAAGACATTTTATGTTATGCATAGTAGTTCGCAGCGATGTCAACAGTTTTTCAATAGACCCAGGAATCTTTCTGCGAATAGGAGGCAGAATACAATTACTACTGGTGCGACACTTTGGATTAATTTGGTAGTAAATGGGTCTTAGCTGACGGTGCAGATAAAAACTGGTTTTACGATCATGTGATTATGATGAATGAATGTGACAAGTGCTTATTTACTTCTTACGTCAAAATTTTCACAAAAATGTTTATTGCTTAGATTGTGACACTTCTAGTCCAGGTGTTTCATGTTTTATTTTTGTTGGCTTGATGCTGGATAATATGTAGCAGGCATTGCCTGAGTAGAGCGAAGCTGATTATTGTCAAATATAAAACCTTCATAATTAATTTTCTCAAGTGATACAAAAAATGTTAAATAATTTAGTTTTTCCAAATTGATTTTCATTTAGATCTAAATTGTATACCGGTACATTAATTTTGTTTTTTAAAAAAGAACAAAAAAGTGTGAGAATTATTTTCATTGACGTCAAAAATATGTGACGTCATTGATTAGACGCGTCATAGAAATAGTTCTATGAGGCGCGTAATCTCGCTTGGGCGAGATTTGGTAAGTTGACATGCGCATTGCCTGTTTTGCTCTGTGTATCCGGTTCCGGTCTGTGGGTGACAATTTCAGTTACGTTCCTGTGTTACCGGAAAAGAGCTTTGCTCAAGCACCGCGCTTCGTGCGATGCTGTAGAGCTTCGCACTATATTAGAGGTTTGTTGGTGTAGGCAGTACATGAGTATGCAACAAATCATCAGGAATGGTGGCATTTAAAAAAATTTAAGTCGTAAGTCTCAAGACTCCTCTGTGATGAACTATTCACAGACAAAGTCCTATGATGACCCTTCCTGACCATCCTTATTATGTTGCAATATGAAATTTATGGAAATACTGCTCTGGTCACACTTTACCATCTATTTTCTTTACTGTGATTATTCTTTTTTTTTTTTTGCTTAAAGGAATAATTTCTCAACATACCTGACACAAATTTTTAATAATCCAACACTATTTTGAATTGGAATTTTGTGTGTATATAAATATATATATATATATATATATATATATATATATATTCCACATATTTTACAGGTCAATAGATTTACCCAAAACAACTTTAAAAAACTTGAGCTGACGTATTTGGAGAACTGTGTAAACAATTTTTGTTCCGTAAAAACCCATATCACTGGACACATTTGTGGGTGGTGCAGCTCCCCTCGGCCACATGTCTAATACACATATTATTATGGATAAAGTTTTATGTTATTATGGTCATTTGATTTGTCAATGGATGGAACTTTATACATGTATGTCTACTCATGATCCGTCCATTTAATTCAGAATTATTTTCTTTTTGTCAGGTTGATTGTATTTTCAGCATTAGTAAATTGTTCTAAAACGTAAAGTTTGTGACCCTCAAGTCAACTTAGAATTACAACACTGTAATGTTCTTTAACAGTTCTTAAACTGTCGTCTACCTTTGATTGCCAAATTGTTTGGCCACCCTCATGATTGTGAAGTGTAGCCTGTCTTAATTATCAGCAAAGAAGATGAGAAATACATACGAGGACACGGACATTGAAAGACCATTATTTGGTGAACCTAGGCGAGTGGATCGAGTACTAAATCTAATTGTAGGAACAGTTACTTCCATTATTGTTTTAATAACTCTTGTAAGTGCATTCGCCTTTCCAAATTGGAAACCAAATGGTGTAAATGTATTTTTTGCTTGTGTTATAGTTTTAATCTGTGCTTCTCATCTGTTGTTGATATTTTGGTATCGACAAGGCGAATTGGAGCCTAGATTTAGATCAATGATATACTATAATGCTTTTACCATTATATTGTTGTGTGTTTGTGGTAATTTGTATATTCATAATGTAGCAAACCTTTCATAACCCTGTTATACTTTGGCTTTCCTATTCAAATGAAGTGATGGGGAAATACTCATAATGACATTCGATATTTTGATAGTTTTGTATATATTGTATTTTTACACAGTGTGTGATTGAAGCTTTATTTGATTAAAATCCTAGGTTAGAGGGACATTGTCCAGAATCTTTTATCTTAAATTAAGAAAACTGACTAACTATATTATGTATATGTGTATATATATATATATATATATATATATATATCATTTATTATCTGATATTGCACAAGCTTGACAGAACCTGAAATTAGTGCATTGCTTCTTTTCATTGTTTTAAAGTAAATAAAACCTATTCATTGTGGTTGCTGTATGTTATTCTAAAGGCTCTTTATTAGAATTATGGATTAAAGAGAGGGGGGGATTTCAGAACGTGTTCTCAAACCATTGTTCAAAGCACTTGAAATTCTGGTACTGAGCCCCCAAAATAAATTAGTATTATTCAGTGTTTTCAACTGCAGTGAGTTTATAAATGTAAATATATTGTTTATAATGAATGCATATTATTATAAATAAATATGTAAAGTATTATTCCACTGAATAGTATTCCATGTTATGTATTATATGACATCCTGTTTTGTTTTGTATGATATTCAAAATATCAATAAAAGATCAATCTCTTGTAACTTGTATATATTTATGTGTATTGTTGTTTTAGTGACTTCATACTTTATGATTTGTTTGCGTTTGACATATTTGATTCATTTAGTATCAAGTCAAACTGTAAAAGGAAAGGCTGTTTGATATTACACGTAAATGTCTATATAAGTTAGCGGCAAATCTAAAAAATTAAAACAGCATTAGTTACAAAAATATTAAACTGTGAATAAATATGACCTGGTCTTTGTTACCTATTTCAAGATGCATTATGTAAGATTTAGATAAAAGAGCTGAACGTTCTTGCTATAATAGTTCAAAATAGATAATGAAAAATTTCATTCAAATTACTTTATTCTGAGCGCAATTATGATATAGTGTAGATCATTTATTATCGTAGCAACCGTACTTGGCAAATGAGACTTCGCCCTGATTATCCATTTTATTGTTTAATTTTAAAACTTCGCCATGGATTAAATCCATTTATATCTTTGCCATCTGGTGCTCTAGAGAGTTGATTATAGGCTTGTCATGTTAATAAATGTCTAAATAATAATTAATATAATATTTGAATCCAAAAGAAAGACATGCAATAGGCAGATTTAGCTCTTACATACTATTACTGACAAATTATTATGTTATTTATTTGTTAATGTTTCTTTCAATGATTAATTTTATAATATAGATATAATATAGATAGTAGAATCTTGGTAAAATAGAAATTTAATAAAAATACAGTTTACCAGTATTTAGATTTATGTGGAATTTTATTTTTATATATCAAATATAACAGATTGTAAAACTGAGTAATAAGAAGTTACTTTAATTTATCAAATAAAGTCCTATTTGTAGTTTTACAGATTCATGTATTTTAGAGAAACAAAATGTATATCTAACTAAACTGTGTTATTTATTTTGTTGGTGGTAGACCTACATAAGTATTATGGTATTTGTTTATTTGTCTATTTATTATAGAATTATTCAAACATATTGATATTTTCTTTCTATTATGTGATCATTATGGATTTTGTTATTGTTTATTATGTGAAAATGATTTAGTTATGGGAAATCCTACATCAAGTTTAAAACAAAAAAAAGTATGAAAAAAGTTTTTAAAAATACCTGCAATTCAACTTTTGTATCTTATAAAAATCTTAGTTCACCTTAAATTGACATTATGGAAGATTAGATAAAGAGCTGACATTTCTCACTATAATAGTTAAAAAATAGATAATGTAAAGAGAATATGAAGAAAGGTTCAGTACAATTACTTCACTCTGTGCTGAGAACAATGAATTTCAAAAATACTGTAGCCTCGATTGTCATTATTACCATTGTTACGATAATAAACAAAGTCTTGATTATCCATTTTTAGGGTTAATCATAAACAGCCGTTGAATCGCACATCAGATTCAAATCTGTTTAAAATCGTACCCATCAGATGGCACCGTAGATGATTATTGTCTTGTCATGTTAATAAATGTCTATTTAATAGTTTACATAATATTTAAAGGACAATATTGGTGCCAGTCATTATCATATATGTGATAGAACTGGTTAAACACGTCCCAAATATTATTTTATCACAGAGATCATTGCTACATAGGTGCGTAATCAATGTTTCAACAATCGAAAGTGACGAACGCAAAAGGAAAACACAAGTTATCCCTCTATATAACTGACGTGATAACAGATACATGGGCAAATTTCTGCTCACTAATAATTCCTTCGAAGACCAAAAGTTGTTGTGTGAAGCATTGATTACGCATCTATCCATCTATCCATCTATTGTAGCAATGATCTCTGTGATAAAATTATATTTGGAGCGTGTTTAACCAGTTCTATCACATATGTGATCATAGGCGTACGAGGAAATTTTTGACTGGGGGGGGCGGTGGTGGTTGGTGCCCAAAAAATGTAGTTGTTTATGTAACTGTAACTCGTGGCTTACTGTACTCCAAACAATAGAGGGTTCGAGTCTTTAAGATTTCTATTTAATTGCCTAACTATAGACACTCTGAATTTAAATTCGCTGTTAAATTGGACACATTCAAGAACACAATATTTTTTTATACAACTTTTACAAAGTACAATTGTGTGCCCAAATTTTCCCAGTATTTGGTGCCCAAATAAGTTTAATCTATATGAAATATATATAGAGAGGTTTATCATCTGTTTTAATTATATGTATAATAATGTGTGTTATTTGTCGATCAAACAAAAACAAAATGCAGGTCCACAGTTGTAGGAGTGTATGCTATTTACTTTAATTTTAAGTAATTTTGCTGTATTTATGCTTGTCCATGTTCATGCATATTCATTATAGGTAATATAGAGCTGTATATTATACTGTTTATTTTTATTGTCTTGTCTTATTTTATTTTTAAAAACAACCAGTAATGTATGCAGGATTTATAATTTACAAAATAATGAGTTAGGTGATTGAGTGGTCTAAAGTTGCTTTAGATCATAAGATCTGTCATTGAGTCAAGTGTTTGTGGTTGTCTACTAAATTAAAACTGTTCTGTTTTCTCTGGTTTCTTCCCACTGCTAAAGACGCCTGCATGCGAGTCATCCGTAAATTTTCGTATGCCCCTCATTAAAAGATAGTCGTATATTGTCGTCAGCCCCGTTCACCCCAGCGAAAAGTTAGGGAAAAGAAACGAGTATTAACACCAAAATCTTGCTGGAGGATAGTTTAGAGCTTTGCCAAACAAGAGTAGTCCCCCTTCAATCATTGCCTTTTTTCACCTAACAGGAGGCAGACCACCTATTTATAGCAATTCTCTCTCTCTCTTTTCTCCCCTTTTGCATGCCCAGTTTTGTTGATTTTTTGGTCTAGAATGGACGAAGAGGGTTTGAATTAACATTTTCTGCCAGGTTTTGGTATATATTCATGATTTTGAGGCGGAAGGATAACGGGGTTATCAGGTTGGCTACGGCGATATGTACGGCAACTAGTTACATGTTTTTAGTATGCTTCAAGTTTGTGTATCGCAAAATTTTGGTCAACCTCATACAAATTTTAGTGCAAAGACATGGCCATTTGTTCCTCTGTCTGTAGTGAAAACCATTCAGCCCAACGAAAATTTGGGGAAAAGTTGGAGGTGGACAAAGAGGCCAGAATTAACATTTAAATCAATGGGGAAATTAACGGTGATCTGCCCCCAACACTAGTAAGAGTAATAATAATGCAATCGGATAAAAAACAAAACAATACAAAAGTTCCGTGGAAAACAATTACTGTGTGTGCGGTGGTCAGGGTTGGGTCACGGCCATTTGTAAATATTTTTATTATGATAGAATTTCCAGGTTTCAGTAGATCTGAAAAAAAATGTTCGTTGAAGTATGTAACTCAAACACTAACATTTGATGGTCACTGTCGGGTAGGAGGCTACCTGGTTGGCGTGTTCGCATTTGACGGCTTATCGTCGGATTATTATCATGTTGCTATTTATTTTATACAACTTTTCGCCATGTACGTTTACAGATAACGTGGCCTGTGCTTTGTCAGTGTACACAAATTAAATAAGTATAAAGCCACACCTATACTATCCAACCATCACAATTATCGTTGACTTTCTTGACGATTATCCACAGGATTAAGATGTAAATAATATTTCGTAGGTCAGTGACACATATTTGTAACACTGGCGAGTGTCACGATAAAGAAATTGTTCTGGTACTATGTCAACTGTGTTAATATCTTCACTATATTATAACCATGAGTGACGGATCAGGGCGGGGGCAAATTATGAAGAGTTTTGAAATTATTAGGTAGGGGGGCCCCAAGGGGCATCAACGATTCCACGTTGGGTGCTTTGGCTGGGAGAAGTTGATATCAGAAATGTTTCCATAACCCGAAACCCGAAATATTATTTCTGGTTGACAGTTAGCGGTCTTGTTAATTGTCCAATATTTCCGTCGGGCCCCCGTTTCTCACTCAACCAGCTCCCTTGACAACATGAATCGCGGAGCGATGTGATCGGGCTCGCCCCACTGGCCCCCTCTCTGCGATAGTTTTTTCTGCTTATATTCCAGACATTGACCGTGACTTCTGCCATTGTTTGGTCAGTCATATATAGCAGAGGTTGCATTAACAATTTGTTATCAGAAAAAGCGGGGGACAAACATAAAAGCATACAAAATGCAGCGAGTCGAAAACTATTTAAGATTCACATTCACAGACCTTTAGCCAATATTTATTTGGTTTGCATTCTGATTAAACTACATTTCCGTATTTCGCAGTGGTAACGAGCATTATCCGTTACATAACACTGGGTCAATTCAAGTCTCCGCGTTAGGCTTGTGTTAAGGTTGTGTTGTGGTGGTATATAACTGGTGTTCTTTTTAGCGCCTTAACCTGAGCCTAGCGATTTAGACACTAACGTATTCAGTTGTTTTTTTTGCATGAGCTCGCCAACAACAACAAGTTTTTATGTAATTAGAAATAATAATGCACAAAGCTCCTTGTCTGATTATTTTTTCATGTAAATTTGTTTTTTAAATCGGGAAATTGATTTTGAAAATATAGACAAACTGAGGGGCTCGGGTATAAGTTAGTGTTTGGGTAAGACAGATACGACACTGGGTGTTTATGTTGTGTAAATATATCCATATTTAACACAAGCTCAACACCATAGACCTTAACTCAGTTTGATTTCAAATACAGAGGGGGGCTGAGATTGAGTTAGCGTTACAAGTGCTACACTGATCTAACTGGTGTTAAACACAACACCACCTTAACATAGGATTTGAATTGACGCCGCCAGAGTTCCTTAAAATTATTGGCGACAGTCTTCATTGATCTATGAAGTTCATTCAATTCCATATTAAATCATAGTGGCCTACACACCATTTGATGTTTTTAAGTCGCGCTTCTATTAAATATACACATGTTATGACATCACGGAAACGAACATTAATTTATTAAGTCTTTTTGTAATTTACGGTCTATACAACCCGAGCCGAAGTAGCTGTATCAATATAACGGGCATCGAGTAAGATTTTCGGAAATGCTCATAAACATTGTTCCATGATTTATCAGACCCAGGAAGTATAATTATTGATGATTTATTTTAGTTTATATCTTTTTAATTTCTGGGGGCTCACTGTGGCTAAGTGGGTAAGACGCTGGTTCGCTAGCCTGGAGGTTCGACCCCTGCATTGGCCGAGAAAGTTCATCCAAATTTTCCGGCGTGGTTCCCCCTTGTCAGAGCCTAACAAGGACAGCCGTCTAGTCGTTCAGATAGGAGAAAAACCGAGGTCCCGTGTACACATTGGCGTGCACGTAAAAGATACCTTGGCAGTTGGAATTCGATATAAGATTAGGCTGTAGTGCCACTATCCGGACAAAATTTCCCTCATAGCACACTGTATGGCATATGTCTGTTCATTAGCCAATTTCGGAGCAGAACAGTAGGACGTTAAACCCCATTTAATTTCATTTCATTTTTAATTTCTGAATTATTATGAAAAGGTGTTGGGGATAATTTTCTGGTTGCTGTTTTATTCACTTGTGACCGCATGATAACATAAACTACATACCGAAAGCTAAAACGTGAACGACAAATAGAACCAATATGGTCGGCATAAAATATAAAATAACTAAGAGAATAGGAAATTTCACAGAATGTGACGTAGGTGTGTGTGTGGCTGGAGGGGGGGGGGCTTCAGACCCATTCGGTCCTAACGCAAATTGTAACTATCTAAAGTCAACATTACTTTCTATTAATTTCACGCATGTTTTCTTTATTATTTTTAGTAATCGTCTGAACAATAATGGCGCATGGCGAACATACAGGTAAACATAGTTACTGTATAAAGAACATTATTCAGTCCGTATTTTTACTGCCTGGACGTGTAATATCATCACCTATGTTCATTTTCACATATATATAGAATATGATGTGATGCATTTGGGCCATGAAAAGGTGAACCGGATCGTTATTTAGCTTTGCTCGTCAGCTTTTCTAAACGCTTGTTAATGTGGTACTGTCTCCATGTACATGTATTATGGTAATTAGTCGGATGACCCCTATTGTCCTTTCATATTTGGTGCGAAATACTGGGATCGGAGAGGATTTTCAGCATTATATGAGACTTTATGTTAGAGAGACATATTATAAGCTTGTGAACACGATGGAGATTAGATTTCTCGAAGACATATAAAAAAGGTCCATATAATGTTTATTCAACGTGGAAGTTTTCCTTTTGGATAAGCTGCTCTCTGTTGCTATATTTTTTCGATACATATCTGATGTGTGGCTATCTATTTTAAAATTTTAATGCATAGCCCAGGGCATTGAGTATGGATAATACATTGAAATATGCATATTGAGCTTATATCATTAGATAAATTTTGAAAATGGATTAGTGTAATAATTTCTAACAAACACTATTTCTCACTAAATATTTGAAAGCTGATGGTTTGACATCGTCCAAAGTTTGTTATGGCGCTCAACAAATATGCCTTTTGGAATTCATATATACACCCCACCCACCCAGGCGACCCCCCCCCCCGACACACACACACACACACACACACACACACCGAATCTTGGAATCCGGCTTTAATAGGACGAAAATAGAAAATACAGCCCGTGAATAAACACGAAACAAACAGTCATATTAAGTCATTCCAATCAATCATCATAATAAAGATGATTTATTTATTTTATTACGATTATATTACTGCATTCCTTTCATTGTAGATATTTGTCTTTTTATGTATGTAGTTGAATAGTTACACAATATATTCAACACAGTTTTTAACAAGAATACTTTAGATGGTAAGTCAAACAATTTCTTTTGCCCCGGATTCTTAAACGATTTGGGCGTCTTTGAGGTAAAATAGTAAGTTTAAAAATCAGCTTGGGAACGGTCAGAGTATTTTAGATAAACTTGATCCCCCCCCCCCCCACCACTGGACTGTAGAAACCAGCTGAGACGAGTGTCGAGTTAGGGCAGGGCAGACATCATGCTGAATGTTCCCTCAACACCTACTACCACTTGTTACTACATGTATACTAATTTCACACTGGGATGGTGACAGTAATAAAGCCCCGACATTTTCAAAGTCCTCACAGTGTTTCGTTTGATTCGACCTAGTCCCACTTCTTGGGCCTTTGCTTCAGGAATATGCGACGTTTTAAAAATAATGTTAAATACATACACAATCAAAACGCTTTGACATAAGTTATGGTCTTTTAAAGTTTACACTGATTTCTATTGATTTCACACCGTCATTTTTATATATCTTAGATAAATAAAGTATATAGTAATAATTCTGCTATCGTTTTCGCTTGAAGGGTTGTTTTTATACTCAGACAATCTTAATTACATAGTAACAACAGTCTTTATATTATTACAATAGTACATTTTTTGCCTATTGAAATATATGTGAACTACCTGGCACCTTTTCCCTTTATTATTTTGGATTTTTCGCCACGTCCATGCTGCGCTCAGCTGAATTGATAAATATACTTTCCCGTGTACAAACTGTGTGATTTGATGATTATATACATTTGGACTAAAAACATATCCAAACTAATTAATCTATCAAAAATTTGCTTCACATCCCTCTCAAAACATTGTATTGGCGGCGAGACAAGCTATAAAAAAATCTGTTTTCAAACGCCATGTTTGTCATCTAACTTGATTGAGGGAGGGTCCATTTTCAGAATGCATTTGTCATTAATTCCTGTCCATTTTACCATACATATTGAGGCCTAAGAAAATTCTTGAATTATTTTCTGTCAACTTCTTTTTCAGCCGTTTAATTGCAGAATCTGTTATACGTTTACATCCCGCAATCCGCTCCCCCCCCCCCCAAAAAAAAACAAAAAAAAAAACAAACAAAAAACCAATAAAAAAAAAAACGCCCAACCATTCGATCAAGAAATAACAATAAGCTGGCCTACAATAAGCTGTCGGGTTGCCAGTTAGTGATACTCTGACATTTTTGCCCAGTGCTTGCCCCATGGGCTTTGCAGGCCAGAGTCGTGAATAGCCGTTATTTATCTAAACATGTATTCATATTCGACATTTCGTAAAAGTATTTTTCAATATCAAATTTCAACGTGAGTCAATCATACAAAGAATTCTCCGAGGAGTTAAAATTTGTTTTATATTACTGACCCAACTGCCGAACACACCCATGAAGTTCATTTTTTCTCAAACATTCTGACCTCAAAGGCATTTATAAGGGTTTAGTGACGGGCAATAAATTCCCATGTGTCACTAGTTAAATAACCCAAGAAAGATTGAAATTTTCCCCCAAAACTCTGTTCTACATGTAAGACTTTTACTTGGTTGCCGTGACGGTCAGTAACTCCACATAAAATTAGGTGTGTGGCTCTGAAATCGGATTCGTCTTGCTAGAAAACTGTATCGAATGACAAGCCAAACAATCCGAGGACGCGTGATGATACAATCTAGAGAATTTAAAAGTGTTTCGATTACACGGGCATTAGATGAATGGTTAGATAAATGAACTTTCCTGTTCCAGGAAGAACTTTCCGGATTTTCTAGCCCAATTGTCATTAGACATGATTAACGACAGCAGTGATGAGCAGCAGAGCACATAAATAAATATTACTGTATGTTAGTGTCAAACTATATAAATGAAATAAAAAGAAATGGGGTTTAACGTCCTACTGGTCAAACTATATAACAACACGTTTAACCCTACGATTCGATCATGAGTTTTCAGCTCAAGGGGTGAGAAGGGGATTGTTGTTTTTGTTGTTATCCTAAACTCTCGATTAATTCTAACTTAAATATACATTAGAGATTTAGGTAAAGAGCTGGTTGTTCGTCCTATAATAGTTCAAATATAGATAATGCAAAATATATATATATATATATATATAATTTCATTTAAATTACTTTATTCTGGTCTCTCACAAAACATTCTCAGACTTAACTTAAGGATTTACTCAAAATTGTTCACCTTATTTTTACTAAAATATAGCCCTTTATAAAACTTTTGTTGCTTTAATGTATAAAATACACCAATAAGGAACTATGTGCAATGTTTTGTATTTTATGGATCAAAGATATTTCTGATAAACAGTGATTGAAAGTTGAGTAAATTCGTAACTTAAGTCTGAGAATGCTTTGTGAACTCGGGGCCTGATTCAGTTTATCACTTTTTGTAGTTTTGACAAGATATGTGCATTGATTGTTTATTATCGTAACCGCGGTACTGGTATATTCGAGTTTTAGCCTCTCAAACTCCATTTTTAAATTAAATCATTAAATGTCCGAACCGTTCCAATCTAGGTAAAATCTCCAACATCCAATAAATATATAATAATAATTTATATAACATTTAATTCAAGAGCTAAATTTGCCTATTGCTGGTCTTTCTGGGGGGTTGGATGGCTGAATGTTTAGCGTGTGCGCGCTGTATCATAAAGTCTGTCCTTGAGTCGACTGGCATGGTTTCGAATCCCCGGTTGTAAGTGGCAAGGAGTAGGGTCGCCTGTCCAACCTCGTGGGTTTTCTCCGGGTCCTCCAGTTTCCTCCCACTGCTAAAGACCCCTACGCGCAAGCGAATTATTGAAATAAAATTAAACCATATGTTAGTCCCGAAATGACCTAGTTTGTGTCGAGTGGACGTTAAACCCCATTTCTCTCTCTCTCTCTCTCTCGCTAGTCTTTCTTTAGGCAATAAAAAACCAGTCACATTTTCCATACAAGCCAGCCCATCCGCATCCGATATGCCCAATTAGGTTATTTCATTACTGTTTACGTATTGAAATATGTGAATGACCTGACTTGTTGTCAATCGCACCGCAACCGCATAAACTTTTTTTCTCATGGCGTATATCCATCTTCGTTAGTCCAGTGGCGAAACCCCATTTCAATTTATGTTTATTTAAGAGTTCGTGGAGGTTGGGGGGAGGGAGGGGGAGCTGTCAGTCATAATGTGCTCGGTACCAGATTTAATCAACCGCACGCTACTAACCATGATATATATTTTTTAAAACTGCAGTGTTTAAATGTACCCCCCCCCCCCTTTAATATAACACAATAACATATGACAATTTTGTAGACACCAATAACATGTCGTTTGTTCATACAACAATCTACCGATAAAATGAAAAGTCATAGCATCCTGATCGTTGAAAGGGACGGTTTACCTGTGTTAGATATACCTTGGCTATTAAATTTCATAGGTGTGTTCTGTTTGTTTTAAGATAAATTCGCACCATTGTCATGTAAGATAAGTTATCTTTGTGGTAATCTACATACCTACTAGAGTAAAAATATTTATTACACATTATTTGTTTTTACTTAAATAGAATCTGACGTTTCGGGATCCCGGAAAATAATACCGGGTAATTAATTCTTAATCAACACGAAATTCTTGTTAATAGGGAGATAGGACATGTCCGTTTCAGGATCACAGAACGCAATTCCGCATAATAATTTATACTGTAATTCTTAATCAACAAGTATTTCTTGTTAATAAATCGGTTTGTGTAAAACGCTCTCTTTAATTTGGGGCAAACATAAATTTTTCGATTTCGTTGGAAATAATATGTTGATTTATTAGTTTGGTTCATTTGTTTTGCCAAGTTGATGGCTTGCTACCCACCGTAAAGTCAGCCAGCCAGAACTTGACTTATAGCACTGATTATACTGTAGAGTTGAAAACATTCCACTGCTCTATTGTGAAGTATCACTAGCCTGTTACAATTACAGGGAGAAGTGGGGTGGGGTCAATAAGGTTAGCAATATTAACTTTATATTTTAGCAAAGGATATCATCCAAACATTTTTTAAAACCATTTAAAAGAGGAAAAGAAGGGAAACAGTTCTGGAAAAAAAATACATCGTATTTGCTGTAAATGGCCAAAGAAATTAGTACGCGGAGGTTTCAAATAATTTGTAGTCTTAATACGCCTTGAACAAAACAATTTAAGAATTTTAGCAGTTTTTTTTTTACTTTATTAATACTCTTTTTATTGCGTATCATAACATAAATGGATAAAATAGATCTTTATACAAGTTATTTTATAATTATTCATCGGTAGGGGTGTGCCAAAGAGGCGGAGTCAGAAATGTAACATAACGCCATCTTTTGAAGTACATGTATAAAATTTTGATTATCCTTTTATTTAGATTGACAAAGTATGAGGGTCGGCGCAAGCAATAAAAAACATATATGTTCTTTGAAATAAAAACTTGAAAATATAATAAAGGTACAAGGCATAAAAGATACCACGCACGTGTACCATTATCCGAAGAATGGAAAAGCTTATCGGGAGTAAATGGACCGATATGTTAGCAGCTAATCCGTAGTATATTTACGATGGAGAAGAGGTTGTTCGTCTTCGCCTCAATGGGTTTATTTTGAAAAATACGTGCGTTAAAGATGCATTATGTAAGAGCTAAATCTGATTATTGCATATTTTTCTTCTGACTTTAAATTTTATATAAATTCTTATTTAGCCATTTATTGAAATGACAAGCCTAATATCAACTTCCTGAAGCACCGGATATCCGAGAATTAAATGGATTTAAACACCCGCGAGATTAAAAAAAATAACGATCAAATGGATACTCAAAAGTACCGTTTTCTACGATAAAATAACGATCTACACTACATCTTCAAACAGAGAGAAAGAGAGAAAGGAGGCGTTTAACGTCCACTCGAACCAAACTAGGTCATTTAGGGACTAACATACGGTTCAGTTTTATTTCAAAAATTCGTTTGCAAGTGGTTTTTAGCATTAGGAGGAAACCGACCGGGGGATCCGGTGAAAACCCTCGAAGTTGGACAGGCGACACTACTCCTTGTCACGTACGAGCGGGGAATCCAAAGCACGCCACTGAACTCAATGACCTACCTTATCAAACGCGCACGCATTAACCCCCAAAAAACTAGAAACTGTGCAAAATTTGTGATCTGTAGCTAAAACATTGACTGAGATACGGGCATTTGAGTTTCATGAGTTACCGATAAGTTTTCGAAACAAAATATGTATCAATAATTTACTCGAGTTTCAGATATCTTGTTATTGCCTTTCTAGTAAAGATATACAGTCCACATTTGGTAGCGTTAGAGAACTTTGTGTGTATAGATTACGAATCTGCTGTCAGATGACAGGTGAGTGATAGGGTTCGCATGCTACACATGGCCATGAAAAGCGAAAACAATTTGGTGTAATTTTATATTTTTTTGATTTTGTAGTGCTCCAGGAGCTACAAGGTAATGGACACCAATATTTTGGCCTATCCAGAGATTTCCTGTAGTACTACATATGAAACATATGAGAACGCATCAGTCTTCACTAGATTCCCAGAAATTTGGCCTCGAATATGGTTTTAGACACAAATATTCGAAAATTGCCTCGTATTTTCGAGCCGAAAGAACCCGGTAGATGAGCAACTAAAATTCTGAAACTTTGTGTAATTATAGTTTCTACTAATGTTTCCAACATATGTTAAAGCCATTCATTTCCCATGCCGTCTAGATATTTTTTCGATTTTTTCAAAATCTGTGTTTTGGGTCAATCTATGTCAATTATCATATTTTCGAGCCGATTAAACCCGGTACATGAACACCTAAAAATCTGAAACTTGGTAGAATTATAGTTTGTACTACTAATGTCTCTAATATATTTTAAAACCATTCTTGCCCCATGCTATCTCAATATTTTTTCGATTTTTTCAAAATGTGTGGTCCGGGTCATTCCATGTCAATTATCACCCAATGGGTCAAACCGTACCCACTTCGATTTTGCTGAAACATGGTTTATATGCTTATTAGGACTGAAAAAGCTGATATTACAAATTTTAGCTTGATCCGACTAACGGTTCCTGAGATGTGGTCCATCCAATCTTGGGGTTCGGCCAAAATGGACGTGGCCGCTATTATACAACATACCATAACCCAGTAACCGATAGGTCAAAATTGCTGGAATAAGTATTTCTGGAATGGGAAAGATGAGGTTTTGCTGTTTGAATCATAGTTATCTGTCTTTAGGAACGTCTGTGGCAGGTTGCTATGTATCATCATAGCTTATCCTTGAACTTAATCCTGCATTAAGTGCAAAGACACTGATTTTCAGCCTCAAGTGTGAATATATAAATTGATTTTGTATGTTTATAAAAGATATTTAACTCCAATTGTTGGACATTGTGTAGAAAACATGTTGAGCTAAATTTTTCATGGAAGTTCATCTCAAGGTCACGTGGTCTACAATGTCAACTTCAAAGTCAAAAAAGTCTTCGCTCTTTAAAACACGACTGGATGTCAAATATAAGTGTAGATTTAGTGTGACACTATTCTGTGTCGCGGTACCAAATAAAAACGACTGTGGCACTACGGGGTAGATGTGACATTATCTTCTAGGACTTTTTTTGACTTCACGTTGTGATAACTATTTCCAATGATCAATTAAGTCTGAAACACTGTTTATGTTGTTACTGTTTATGATTTTATAAATCAAATACAGCAAACTACAGAGGTTAAATACAGGAAACTGCAATATCCATGATAGTACTTTTCGAGTTATTAAAATATCCACGGTCTGAGTTTAATATCCTTTCTAAGTCAGACCTAACGGCTTAAACGTGGCAAGAGCCAAATACTTCTTGATAGTTCTACATAAGGTTCACGCTAGGATGTATTGTTCCCGAGCTCCGAATGATGTTTGGGGTAAATCAAACCAGCTCTCTCCTATATAGAAAGTAAAATGCGTCATCTATTAGGGCGGAACAATTGTCATTTTTGGGTAAGAGTTTCGTATAGGCACCGTTTTACGTCAACACTATTCTAGTTAATTGTACTAATCCGTGCACGAGATGACTGGACTATAGTACCCTACTTCCAGCAATGGATACTGACATAACTGTCGCCGAGTTAGTCTAAGATAGTAGTAGAATAATGCAAGCTACTTCATTACCCTAGTTTTCGTCACACATCATGTAGGTAACCTTTCTTAGAACTAAAATAAACCCTATAGTATTACATTAGAACCCTTGTGGAATTCCGATCCCAGAAATTCTTATTCCAGCAATTTTGACTTATCGGTTACTGGGTTATATTCATTAGCGTAATGGCGGCCACGCCCATTTTGGCCGAAATCCCCCCAAATTGGATGGACCATATCTCAAGAACTGTTAGTCGGATCAAGCTGAAATTAGGAATATCAACTCTTTCAGCCATAATAAACATATAAACCAAATTTCAGCAAAGTCGAAAGGGGCACGGTTTAACTCATTGGGTGATAATTGACATGTAATGACCCAAAACACAGATTTTGAATAAAATCGAAGAGACATTAGTAGTACAAACTATAATTCCACCATGTTTCAGATTTTTAGGTGTTCATGTACCGGGTTTAATTGGCTCGAAAATATGATAATTGACATAGATTGACCCAAAACACAGATTTTGAAAAAAATCGAAAAAATATCTAGACGGCATGGGACATGAATGGCTTTAAGATATGTTGGAGACATTAGTACAAACTATAATCACAAAGTTTCAGAATTTTAGGTTTTGATCTACCGGGTTCTATCGGCTCGAAAATACGAAGAAATTTTCGAAAACTTGTGTCTAAAACCATATTCGAGACCAATTGTCTCGGAATCTAGTCAAGACTGGTACGCTTTCATTTGTTTCTTTGTAGGTCCTGGAGCACATCAAAATCCAGAAAATATAAAATTACATCATTTTTTCGGTTTTTATGACCAAAATGCAACTCGAAAAGTAGAAATTAGGAAATTAACACACCACGCTATTAGCGACTTTTCGCCTCCGAAGTCTCAGTTTTCCAGGTCGTATTTGAATACGTGCAATCAGGGCTCACACTGTATTGCATTCTTTTCCGTCAAAATGGATGATAATTTTTATATAAAAAAATGTTCATATTTTTTTCCGCCAACTGGGATATTTTATCTGCCAAAAATGTATGATAAAAATAACACACCTTAGGCTACAACAATTTAATTTATTATATAGGCCTATTAGAAAACAAATTTCCCGTACCGATATATACAATATACAACAATATACATGAGGATTGGGTGGTCTAGTGGTTTAACACGTGCGCGTGAAATCATAAGGTCTGACATTGATTCAAATGGTGTGGTTTCGATTCCCCACTTAAACATGACAAGGGAGTAGGATTGCTTGTCCAACCTACGTGCAAACGAATTATTGGAATGATTTAGTTTGCAACGAGTGGATGTTAAGCCAGCCTGGAGATCGGGTGTTCGATCCCTGCATTGGTCGAGAAAGTTCATCCAGATTTTCTGGCGGATTCCCCCTTGTCAGTGATGCAGGACGTGGAGGTCGGGTGTTCTATCCCTGCATTGGCCGAGAAAGTTCATCCAGATTTTCCGGCGGATTTCCCCTTGTCAGTGATACAGGACGGGGGGTGTGGGGGGTGGGGGGTGGGGGTGCAGGACGAGGGGGGCTGGCAAGGACAACTGTCGCATACCAAGCCAAAATGCAACTCGAAAAGTAGAAATTTGGAAATAAACACACGCGCTATTAGCGACCTATCATTTTTGCTTGCTGTCGTACTGGCGACTTTTCGAGTTTCGCCTCGGAAGTGGTTGTAGTCACAATTTGCCAGGTCGCATTTAAATATATGCAATTTGCGTTAACAAAATAGTCTGTATGATAAAGTCTAGTATTGAAGGCGATATTAGCGACCTATGATTTTAGCTTGCTGTCGTACTGTCGACTTTTCGCCTCGGAAGTTGATGTAGACTCTACTTTCAAGGTCACATTAGAATACACGCATTGATAATTGAATTTCATTTAGGCCTACTGTGGTTTCATACCGCATATAAAATATACAGGTTTTCCCGATTGTATATTATTATTTTATTTCAAATTATATTATCACCATGGGTAGAAAATGTAAGAACGAGTCGAATAGTGACGTTTCAGTACCGCCGCCAAAATTCTCTAATGATTGTAAGCATGTCTTACAAATAAAATTGAAATTTCTATGAGGATTCAGATTCTGGGTGATTACGGTACCTGCAATTAAGAATAGGCCTATTGTACATGCAAAACGTTAAAAAGGGAAAACCTTGGATGGGACTAGCGTGTAGAGGCTGAATATATATTGTTCTGTAGGGGTGTGTGTGTGTGTGTGTGTGTGGGGGGGGGGGGTGTAACGTCCACTCGACACAAACTAAGAGTTATTCAGTGACTAACATGGTGCAATTTTATTTTAAAAATTGGCGATGAGAGAGAGAGAGAAAGAAAAATTAAATGAAATTGGGATTTAACGTCCTACTGTTCTGCTCCGAACTGGGCTAATGAAGACGGGCATACGCCATACAGTGTGCTATAAGGGAAATTTTGCCCGGACAGCGGCAATACGGCCTACTCTTATATCGAATCCCACCTGTCAAGGGATATTTTACGTGCACGCCAATGTGTACACGGAACCTCGGTTATTTTGGTCCCATCCGAACAACTGATATTAGAATCACATTAATTATACGAAAAGAGTCCTAACGCCACTAATTGTAAAATGTCCCAAGGGATCAAAGAGTGAAAATCAAGTTGGAAAACATTTATCTATACTCTTCCACTGTATCGATTCATTACCTACATTGAATTAGAGTTATCGTTCGCACTTGGATTGCAGGGGCAACAACATCCACCAGCAGCGATAACAGATAGTTTGGTTCTATCCGAAGTACAACTCAAAGAAACTGTATTGACTCACTTATATTTAAAAAAATTAGAATATATAGTTCAGGAGCAAATTTCGTTACTTTTGCTTCTTTTTTGTTTTGTTGTTTTTGTTTTCTTTTTGTTTCTTTTGGTTATTTTTGGGTAGTGCATGTTGTGTCTGGCTGTGTGGGTGTGTGTGTGTGTGTGTATATATGTGTCGGTGGTGGTGGTGGGAATGGTGGGGGGGTATTTTATTATCAATGTTTATGGTCATATTTTTTGTGGGGGTGGGGGTAGGGGTATTATCAATGACTATGGTTATATTGGTTACAGTACAAATCGTGTTTACAGCATAATATATTAAAAAGAATAAAAAAGTCCCCCTAAGAGAAGTCAATCTGTACATAAAATATATTTCATCAAAAAAGATAAAATCACACTTCTACATAATTGCTTAACATTGAAAAAAAACCCCCAACAAAAACCAACACGAAATAGAGCACCATTGTCCTCTTACCGAAGCGGCCTATGTGCCGTGACTTCTGTTTACAACATCCTTATTTTTTCCCTACATTTTATTCCCTATTTCTATAAATAGACTAGTATATAAATATGTAGACATGTTATTGTACATTATCGCCAGTTTGACAGTGTCCGCGTTATGGAAATGATCAGCCAGCCATTAACTATAACATAATATATTATTGTACATCTACATATTCATCGCTCCCGATACATTATATATATAGAGGATATTTGTCGTTTTAGAGTGAATAACATATTTTATTTCATATTTCATATTAAATATTGACGCATACGTACAAACAACTAAAATTTATAGATACAAGCGTCAGTGCTTTGACAAAATTCAGATGTAATCCAAGTTCAATTTACGCTTTTTAATTTCCATTGCCTTTCAGAGAAAGCAAGGGACTGTTGGGTGATAGTGACAAAACTTGTGCCCATTAGGTGAATGTCTTAACTGAGTTCGATGAGCATTTCTGTCTTCGAGAAGCAACCATATACTATATGATTTATCGATGCCACAGAACATGATATTTTGATTGCAATTTGATAAAGTTGCGACGCTTAGTCTATAGTTTTCAACATATCAACATTGTCGTGAAGGAGTTTGATGATGAACATTTTCTGATTAGGCAAAGAAGAGATATGCAATTTGCTTTGTCGATATATTGGAACACGATAACTTGAATTCTTTTCGATAATTAGCATTTTCTGTTCAGATTAAAGCGAGAATTTAATATTTTCTAAGAAAGTCAAAACATAATTATTTCTATGTCTTTTGCTCATTAGGTTTTCAAATCACTATCATACGATCATAGTTATCATTCTCACACTCAAAAATGTATCACACCTGAAATAATAACACAATTATGTCCTAATTACTTCCCTTGTTTTTGTATTCCCTACCATGGAATAGCTATCTTCAAGCGTTTGAATTTGAAGTTGAAATTGATATTTTTGCCAATTTCTCAACTGGCAATAGTGAATTATAGGATTAATAGGATTATTCTTTATCAAGGTATAGGATTGTTTATACATAGCATCGATTTTAAGGCTTTATTTTAATACATTTTAAAAATATAACTTAAAATATGAAATTGTAGCGTTAAGCAGAATGATAAGCAATTCGATTACTCGATGCGTAATTCATTTTATTTTTTTTCGAATTATGACAAGGAACATGAACAGTGATGTTGGCTTGATCAAATTTATGACATACATTTTTTAAACTGATATTCAGTGACTGATAAGATAAATGAATTTTTCTCGACTTTTAGAAAATAATAATACAAACGGCCCTTTCAAAGAATGGGTCGACGCGTAACGTTATCCTTTGTGTTGCCGTTTTAGGAAATTAAATAGACCAAATGGTAAATCTGTTCATATTATAACTGTTCAGCCATGTGTAAAAATTGGTAAATTCTTATAAAAGAAAAACGCCAGTTAAAGTCACGATTGAGAACTTTATAACTTTGATTAGTTTCTTTTGAAAATGACCCTACATATACTTTTTTTAAATTAAATTTTACTTATTTATATGCATCAAATGTTTTATGCATTTATTAAGACAACCCAACTGAAACAGTCAGTACATTCCCTTCTTTTTATTCATTTTATACTTAAAAAATATGGTAAAGCATGGACTTTTTCTATTTTTCTTGTTTTCTCTTATCTAGTGACAATTATTCGTTTGAATTCTCAAATATCCTCCCACAGTCTCATAAAAACTTTTGATCTTCGAAGGAATTATTAGTGAGTAGAAATTCGCTCGTGTATCTGTTATCACTCGTCACTTCAGTCAATTATATAGAAGGATAGCTCGTATTTTTCTTTTGCGTTCGTCACTTCGCTTTCTTGAAATCTTCATAACGCATCTGTCGTATCAATGCCCTCTTGGTTAAAATTATGTTTGGAATGTGTTTAACCAGTTCTATCACATATTATTATGTGATAATGGCTGGCACCAATATTGTCTTTTTAAAAAACGTCACCATTTTCTACCATGATACATAATGCGTTGTGACACAAACGCTTTATTGACGGGACAAACGTTTTTTGTTTTTTTTACTTTATTTCATTTTATAAAGAACTCCCCAAAATATCGCATTATATTATGTTTGTTTAAAAAGAAAACACCCATCATTGTCATAGATGCTTAGTTCTCCCTTTAAATTGGATGTGTAAAAAGATATCACCACGCCTGGCTTAAAATCAGCCGATGATATCTGAAAACATATTAAAAACATTTGTATAGACTCCAATCTGATTAAAATACAGATCTATATTTCGTTTCGTTTTTTATACTTTCGATGGCATAAACTACATGAAGATCTGACAAGTTATAGCCATAGGTCACGTCTGGGGTCAAAATACCGACTTATGACCCTATGACGTCAGACATTAGATTAACCAATCAGCATTGATGTTACTAGTGGATTACCCACAGTTCCGTGCAAAACACGCCTAAAGCTCGCCGTAACAGACCGTTTCATTGGCTTATCCCTGACACCATTCAGAACACGAGTTACATAACAACTCTTCCAGATCCAAGTGTAGTAAAGACAAGTTAAACGAAATTTTGAACTATAAAAACGAAACGAAATAGGATCTGTTTTAACCAGATTGTATAGACTCAAGATTAATAAAGTGTCAGAACGTTACCACTGTGCAAATTTAGTCCAACGGTTGCAGAACAATCGTGAAAAACACAGTTGAAGTAAATTCTGGTTAATGAATTTGATAGGTTTCATTTCAGTCATTCCAAAACAAGATAGACCCAAATTTTGCAAGAGATGGACGGGGAACAGTGACAATCAATATGGCCCATCGTCTCATTGCCCCGAAAATTCAAACCGAATGTGAAAACTGTCAAACTGTAATTCATCGCTGAGGCAGAGACGGACCAACGGAGAACGAAAAAAAATCCATAAATTTCATGCTCTCGTGTTTTCAATTTATTACAATTTGTTACACGAAAATCAAACTCATCCGAAATCTTTTGATCCTTTACAAATATTTTAAGTTTCATCTAATATTTTATGTGCCTGTCAATGTATACGCATTAGACCTCGGCTTTTCGTCCCATCCTAACGACTATACGTTATCCCTTGTCAGACCCTCCGTCCTGCGCCACTAACAAGGGAGAACTACGCCGAAAAATCCCGATGGACTTTCTCAGCCAACACCGGGATCGAACATGGGACCTCCACGTTACTCACTGGGCCACATTTGTCTCTTCCCCCTCCCTCCTTAACGCTATTTTTTCTCCGTACATATAGTAAGGTGTCTAGATTATAACTAAAACACAATTTCACTGGCGTCACGATTCTTTTATATTTATTAAAGTAGATGTATATTAAAATATTTTTTACTATAACAAACAAAACGGCCACTTCTTGGGGTCATTAAATTATACAGTATAGAATAACGAATTACGTCATTCAGATTTATCACGATTTTAAAAACTTGGTCGATCTTTTTTGCAATAGTTTCAAGTATTCCTTACTTTGATTTATGACTTCTTTATAAATGAAGTAATTGAAAATGCATTATATGTAATACTGTACAATGTGTGTCACTTGATCGATTTGATACCGACCCTTTTAGTATAATAAATATAGTATAGGGGTGTAGTCATGCGGCGCCTTAACGGCGAAGTTGCGGATTTAAGAGTTTATCCGTTAATAGAACTGGGCTTTAAGCATATAAAACAGAGATAGTCCAAATATCTTACCTGAAAATTGAGGTCAAATATCAAGCCAACAAGATTTGTTTAACGACGTAAGATAACACGTGTAATATATTCAAATGTTCAATGATTGACTTGAAAATCGACCTACTACAATGACTTAAGCAAGTTATCGCCATCATCAAATAGAATCTGAAAGTTTGTATGACAGAGCACCAGATCGTTGCTGAAGATCCCTAAGAGATTTAAAAAAGAATGTGGTTGTATATTGTCGTGATCCCCGTCTGTCTGCCCGTCCCCAATTGCGTGTGAACATTCTACATCATCCAATCTTTTTTTTTGAAAACGTGTTGAATTTCAGCAATGTCCGTAAATTACTTCCATGTGTCCCATATTTCACTTTGTAGAACCCCAAAAAAAACGTTCTAACGACAAAAGTTATCCGACTTGTATTACATTTATATAAATTATTTAAATTAGTAAATCCTATTGATTTTCAGCAATTTCCATCCATTATTTTCTGGGTTAATCACTCTTGTTCAACTTAGTAGAACCATGAGAAGGCTGGAAACCCTTAACAACAGAAGTATGATCCGAGCTATATGCAATTTATGTATATTGTTTAAATCATTAAAACAAAGAAGCCTATTAAATTTGATCAATTCTCGTTATCACCCGATCTCTATAAAATTTATATGCATTATTCAAATTAGTGAAACAAGAAGGCTACAGAATTACCGGTAATTACTTCTAGAGTTATTTCCCTTGTTTCACTTTGTACAACATTGTTTAACGCCAAATGTTATTATTATAAATTATCTAGTTTAGTGAAACGAAGAAGCCTCTTGAATTTCAGCGATAATATTACACCGCTTAAAGATTTTGCGTTGTGGGCGTATGTTTCGTTGCCTGGCAACCTTTCTTTATACATATGTGACTGCTCCTTTAACATTTGATGAAACAGTTTCATATCGTTAACTACACCCGTAGATTATAGATAAATTAAGCGATAGTATAGACGGTGGGATGAGTGAATTCTACATGACAAGTTCAAAAAGTAATCAGCATATTTTGAATGCCTAATGTTAGCACTTCTTAAAAATTCTCACAGGGCAATAATTTCCTTTCCTTTGTTTGACACGGTAGGAAATAACGTGGTTAATAATACGGTAATACATACTAAGCAGTACGGGAGAAACGTGGTTAATAATGCGGTAGAATCTTAGTAAGCACGGCGGTAGAAACGTGGTTAGTAATACGGTAGAATCATAGCAAGTACAGGGATAGAAACGTGGTTAATAATACGGTAGACATAGTACAGGGGTAGAAATGTGATTAGTAATACGGTAGAATCGTAGTAAGCACGACTGCAGTAACGTGGTTAGCAATACGGTGGAATCATAGTAAGCAATACGGGGGAAACATTGTCAGTAATACGGTAGACACATGGTAAGCAATACGATAGAAACGCGGTAGACACAGTAAGCTATATGGTAGAAACTTGCTTAATATAATATATAATACGGTAGAATCATAGAAAGCAATACGTAGAGGCAAGTTTAGCAATAAGGTAGAATCATAGGAAGCAACACGTAGAGTCGTGTTTAGCAATAAGGTAGAATGTGGTAAGCTATAATTAGCTATAAGATAAAATAGCTATAACGCAGAATCATAATTAGCAATAATGTAGAACATGGTTAGCTATAAGATTAAGAAAAGTGGTTAGCAAATATATATTGTAATATTAAGAAAGTTTGGATTTGAGATTATTTATTGGTCAAATTTAAACCTCGGGTGGGCAGTGTCTTGCTTATTTCTTTTAGGACAATTTCTGGCAGAGCTATAGATAGCTTTTAGTTTAGCCTAATCCCTCGTGTGTGAAAATGGCTCCTATTAAAAGTTAATGAAACAGTGGAAACAAACACTTTGGTATTCTAGTGGACAACACGAAGAAACGTGTTAAAACATATCACGTTAATGACTACCGATAATCGATTTACAAATAAAACCGATTACCGTTCTTATCAAATCATTAAGGTCGCTTTGATTAATACATTTGTTTAATTATATAATACGTGGAACGGTGGTTTATTTTGTCGATCAGGTTGATCATTCCTTTATAGTGTGCCAAATATACAGAATATTACAATTTCTTCATTGCTAATTTTCCATGATCTAATATCCACGACATGACGTTAATGCGCTAACGGATGTGGTAAACATAGTTCTTAATCTCAGACCAAAGATTTTGTTCCTAATGTGATAGAAACCATGTTTTCCGGACCCTCAATCGAACTCTAAATTCACCAAATTAAAGCAACACCACTACCCAATTGACCGGAAGAAACGTTGTATCCAGAAATATGCCAAAGGCTACCGCTTCCATAAGATCTTTTCATATTTGTCTTATAAGGAAAGCCCCAAACTAACTGAAAAAATAAACAACAATTTCCTGTAGATAAATTCTAAACTAGCTGGTCCACAAAACACGAGAAATTTGTAGTCGGTGGACCGATTCAAAATTCGAGGCACCCCCCCCCCCCCCACACACACACATAGCAAACCTAATAATTGGTGGTAATATGATAATTTGTCTGACGTAGTTGGCGACGCCCTTATTATTCAGATTGTATATTTGTTAACATATCTGCATATCATGATAAAATATGACTGACACCTCTCTTTGAAAAATGATACATTCAAAATTACCTAGGTATGTACATGAATGTATTGTATTCTTAATATATCTAATAATTTAATGTAAATACTGCTGCTATTTATATCTGACGATGACCCTGGAGAGTGAAAATAGATAAATGAAATGAAATGGGGTTTAACGTCCTACTCTGCTCCGAACTGGGCTAATGAAGACGAGCATACGCCATACAGTGTGCTATGAGGGAAATTTTGCCGGACAGCGGCACTACGGCCTACTCTTATATCGAATTCCAACTGTCAAGGGATCTTTTACGTGCACGCCAATGTGTACACGGGACCTCGGTTTTTCGTCCCATCCGAACGACTAGACAGCTGTCCTTGTCATGCCCTCCGTCCTTCATCACTGACAAGGGGGGTGGGCACGCCGGAAAATCTGGATGAACTTTCTCGTCCAATGCAGGGATCGAACACCCGACCTCCAGGCTAGTGAGCCAGCGTCTTACCCACTTAGCCACCGTGACCCCCCGAAAATAAATATATCCAGGTTAGAAATAACGCATTATCTAAAATAAAAACACCTATCAATCCATAATGCTAGAATAAATACTTTCTCTATGATTCACTATCAATTGGAGCAACCTGTTTGCTGAGCTCATTATGTTTTTATTTTTAAATAAAGGGAAGTCATTCCCACTAAAGCAATCGATGACCATACGGCGCAAATGGAACGATTGCAAAATTATATTGTAATATACAGGGGCTAGATCTGTTTCTTAAGGCCAACTCAATTTTCGTCAAGGTCGCTGAGATGAAAATAGGGTTAGGGCACGTGATTGTTGGCGAGATTGTAGGTTAGGGTAAGCATTAGGGCTAGGTCCAGGAAAAGTGTAAGCGTTAGCCCAGTTTAGATCTCGTAACCTTTGACCAAACTTGAAGATGGCTTTTGAAATAGATCTAACCATATACAGGAGCAAGTTTCTACTTCTCTTGTCTGCGATATCACTAGTGTGGAAGCAGACGTTAAACAACCAGCTACAACTTGTACTACTAATGCGTTGACAATGACACAATACTATATTTTTCTAAGAGAGATAAAGTTGGCGAATAATATTTAAAAGTGGTTTTGGTTGTGTTTGATCAAAACGCTATAATCTTTATTTTGATATTTTAGGGCTTTAAATTTGTTATGCTGAATTTTGTGACCTTTTAATAGTTCACTGTTGGGTACAGTATAAACAATTTTCATAGTTTTGTATTACACCTGATGATTCTATGGGCTTGTGATTACAGTAGCTGTATTGTTTTTTAAACCCTTCAGATATTATATTGAATTTGCCCACTCAATGATCAAAATCTCAGCGAAAACTCTCTTCTGACTTACAGATATTTCATATCGAATAGTCCTGCCATTGAACCAATTATATATACTAAATCTAAGTCACGTTCCTGTCCGGTACTTTTATACCTGGAACAGTATTAAAGTCTATGAGCTATAAAACTGATGCCAAAAAATCTCACCCAGCGATATGGGGGAAATTTGATTTGAGCAACCCAAAGCTAGACGGTAACGTCGGGACAATAGTCTATCTACCTATAATTTGTGGAATTTTCTTCTTTATTTGATATTATCCCACATGCTGGGTATAAAGCGAAAAAGTATATAAAATACCGGATCAAACCGGTTATTGTGACAAACCGCATCACCAAGAAAAATCAAAATTAAAATTAGACAAGGTTTCGCGCTAGATAAAATTTCTAAATTTACATACATCGTAGATCAATCAATATTAAGATATGTCATTTCCAATATCAAAATAAGAATCGAGAAATTTATTGTCTCAAACATATTCAGATTTTTTTTTAAATATTTTTATAAAAAATAGACATTTCTAAATTCATCTTAATTTTTGATAGATCACCAGTAGCTTTATACAGTTAATAAACTGGAAAGAATTCACGCTATGAATTATCCTTACGGTAGTCTATTTCACTTATGTGAGTCACGTGATAGCGTACCGTATCTTATCTCGATAACACACCTTTTGTTTTAATATCTTTCAGGTTCCTCAATGCTGCATATTTTATAAACGGATTAAGGCGGCCCATTATGAAATCCGCGTTCACAACAATTGTCCAATCGACATTTCTCGGCAACTCAACCTAAGGCGGAGTTACAGGTGCGAACCAAGATTTTAACCAATATGAGAACAGAGCCGGTTACATAATAACAAATTAGTTATAATCCCTTTAGAGAAAGTCTATACGATAACAGAGTAATTTACGTTCATTCATCAACAGCTAATTAACGCGGTATTGTGCGAAATCTACATTTTAAAAGACGAGCCCTGTTAGATTTCTAACCATAAACGGAATAACCAGCATACAGGTCACCGAACAACCGATTCAACTTTGAACTGAGAACTACAATCATTGACCATCACGTACACCGTTTGTTTTGTGCATAAACCAGATCACACCCCCTTGAAAACAAGGCGCGCCTGAAGCATATTTTGATAGACGCGCACCCAGGCGGACACAATATTCTCATTGACAATAAAGTAGCCAAGAGAGACGAAGGTGTTCAAGTATTTCGGACGGATTTTACGTATTTCTGGAAAATATAAAAACAAAAGTTAAACATGTCAAGTAGTTGGAGAACCCGTTTTCACGATAAGGTAAGTTTTATTATTTCAGTTTTTTTAAACTAATTATTACAAAAAACACTTCATATTATAAATTTTATTAGGTGTTAATGATAATTTTGTACAAGTTTTGTTCTGAACAGAAGAGATAATACGACATCTTTGAAAAATATATTTATATCCTTTGAAATTTATATTCATTTATAAGTCTGTCTTTAGCTCAGTATTCTCTGGTCAGTGGTTATCAACGATTTTGGGTCATCAATATAGCTCTTTGAACAACCCGATATGCTTAATAACTGACTGATTCTATAAGTAGCTTTGAATATTGATCTTTGTGAGAACTTGGAGATCAAAATACCAGTTTGTCACAACGTATTTTTATTCCTGGAATTGATAATTTGGCCACCGACCGCGTGTAGGCTGGGCTAATTGGGACTAATAAATGTAGGAATTGACTAATACATACAGGAATTTGTTCTGATATGCGAAGATTTTGCATATCGCAACATTTCTGTAAGTGTTCAGTGTTCAGAATAAACAAAATAAGATATATAACAATGAAATACATAGAACACCACAGGGTCAAGATAACAACAAAATAATATGATCTACTGTTCTAGTATATTTACAATAGATGTACAGTATTGAAATTGAGCCACAAAAGCAGTACATGGACTAAATATCCAAAATTTTTTTGAATATCGTTGGGGTTTTATTAGAGTCTTAAAATCATAAAGTTATGAGCTATGGAACATGGAAAAAAATGATTTCAGAGAATTGGTTCCTAAAAGCTGGAAGATGGTATGATCGTAGAGTTCTACCGAGAGAATGCATATCTATTAGTTCTTATAAATTCTGGATGCAAAGTAATTGATGCATTTATAAGCCAGCAGGCGAATTTGAAATTAAATTTCGATGGCGAATATGCGATCATGCTTCTTGGTCTCCATTACATGGCGAACGGCGGAATTTTTAATCATAAATCTTCCTTTCTTTAAAATTTGACAGCTGAATTAAATTATGTGGTTTAGTATATGATTACAATGTGTAACATTCTTAATATATTTCTCGTGACATGGGTGTGGAATAGATATCAATGGACTGTAAGTAAGTGATTGAAATGTAATACCTTTCAAGACAAGTTTCGATCGCATAGTACTAAGATTATGAACACATGAATGACCACGATAAATAAATGAAAGAAACTCCTCATATAAGTTTCGGCATTAAATAGACTAAATTCATTACATTCATTTTTATAGCCAGTTATATAAATGAGATTATAATGTAGTTCCTTAAGAGGGTTTATGCGTAATCAGGCATACTGATATTCCACACCCTGCGATAAAGATATGTAAAACAAGATAGATAACTTTTTTCTTCAATTGTTTTTAAAAAGCCAAATGCATAAACACGTTGCACTGCAATGAAAGTAAGTAGATGACATTCACGAGAGGTCCCTGACAATAATGACAAAATAGACCCCTATCTATGACACAACGGCGTTAATGAAGTTTAATTGTGAAGATTCATTTTCCGGAGAATGACTGAAAGGACCGATAGGAGATCTGGGACTCGATGTTACAGATAATCCCGAATTACCCATTCTCATTTGTACCTATTAAACAGTACCAGGTGTTCTAGAAGGGGTAAGCACCACCGATAAAAAAAAGGGAGCGAAAGTACCCGACATTGTAGACAATAGGTATATAACGGGATTCCAAAAACATTGACGGCTAAAACATTTGATTCTAAATTGGAATTGATTTTGTCGTGTAAAATATTGAAGAAAGGCACTATCAATCAACGTATTGTGTGCATAAACTACTGACTGTAACTTATGCGTACTACTGTATCGCCTCTGGTAAATTATAAAATCAAATACAATACATCATACGTCGATAACATGTCATACAAGATAGATCACACCCAGATTTATTCTAAGTTCAATTATCTGTTTTACACATCAAAAAGGTTGACACAAAATTACGAACGATGGGACAGGGTAAATAGTTACGCGAATCTTTCTTGAAGTCTTACCATTAAATCAAACTCCTGTGAAAAGTCTGAAAATAGATTCATGGAGGGGATGGAAGAGAGGTTTGAAATCCCGTTTTAGATTATCAACCATTAAATGGCTTACCATTTCCAGCTCAATCCCCTTTTAATTAATCGTGTTTTTATGGACTATCAGAAACCTTGGTCACATTTTAAACATTTGAGACTTAGCATGGTCTCTTTTACAAAGGGTAACCCCGTTGACTTTATATGCATTAGACTACCAGTGGGTATATTATGAAGTCACTCGTGTATTAAGAGACTGTAATTCGTGTGCGATCTGGTAGAGAACCCTGCCTTGATTTGTAAAATGAACTACAATAAGACATCGAGCTATGTTTACTCTCAAGCTCACCATAAGAGTCTATTGTTTAGAACATGGGGGGATATTGTAAAGACGAGGTTTGTTGATGTTAGATTGTATAACCGTCGACACCAATACATGAACATTACAGGTGTTTAACAATATAACCCTTGTCATACCCAGACAACCTTCAGAGAAGAGGTCAGAAACCAATCCATTGTCCACCACATACAAATAACGGTTCACGCGTTATATACCTTTCCCATCGACCACTTGACAGTCCCCAATTTGATTAAAAAGCGGTCAGGCGAAATTTGATCAAAAGCATATTTTTCAGGGGTATTAATGGATTTACCGCTTCACGGTCCCTGACCGTGATCTGTACTCGAGAAGGAGAGGCTGATCTTTATTATAGAATGGAATTTATATCTACGATGACAATTGGAAACCCTATAAATTTATGAACATTTTTATCGTGACATGACTATTAAATAAATCTTTTCACTTATTCCGAGTCAATTTCATAAAATCTACCAGAATAAAATACTTGAATAAAATTAAAGGTACGGTTCAGTAGTCATAATGAAAATCTGTTACTCATCTGAAATGAATCACGGATGTCCTGGAATTTGAATAAGATACGCTCCCAACAATATCACGACATCATTTATTATAACACTAGAATACGATTATACATTGACGTCAAAGATTAAAAAAAAATAATCCATTTATAGATATGAAATGGGGTTTAACGCCCTGCTTATCTGCACGACGGGAATCCCTTTATAGTTTGGGTAATGGAACTGAAACAATATAATTTTACCAGATTTAAATGGCTTACTATATTTTTTATTATAAGTTTAGACTTTCTGTGTGTGTGTGGGGGTGAATTCCTTTGTAACTACAATATTGTGAAACGGTTAAATTCCGTTCAGTATTTACAATGATGTGTTGAATTAAAATATTCACAATATTAGATTTCCTCTACAGATGATGTAGAAATGCGCGGCATTTTAATTCAATTGACTAGAAGTCGGGAGTTTATATACTAGAGATATTTTGGTTTGATTTTCTTAATTAAATAATATATAATCAATTGGGGTACGTTTTAGCAAAATGCAAATGCCGATCAATGGCTTTAATGAGTCATCAATTGAAACTGTGGGTAAATATGTCGCCTATAATAAAAACACCTAATGTATTCGATGACATAAAATCTGCCCCCGTTTGAATTCCATGTGTTCATCATGCAACGGTTTCGACTTGTAGTCGATAATCTCTCAAAGTTATTTTTTAATGTTAAGATGGATGAAAATATAATATGCCCATTTTAGCACTGTTGAAAACGTTGTTTAAGTATAGTAAAATAGAAGTAACATCACAACTCCAAAAATAGCATAGAATGTTATTACACCTTTTTACTGTCACATTTAAATACAAATAATAAATGTTACATGTCAAATGTTGTTAGAAGACATATATTAAGTAGGTAGGTATTTAGGTGTAGTATTATGATTTGTGTATTTCCTCAACAGATACGGCCAGTAACCCATAACCCGTAATAAAAAACAGAAAAATCTGAAAAGACAAAGGCAAGGTTTTATTATTTTTAATTTCTAACAGAGTAAATAATTATGACTTAATATTTCTATGAACTGTTCTTATCGAGGGTGTTTTTATAAGCGAACTGAAATAGAGAATAAAATACTGTGCCAGCCTATTCAAATTCAAAGTCCATAAATGTGAATAGGGAAATTGGTACACGCCACCAAGGGAACGAAACCACTAATTACTGATTCTTATTTTGTCTAGTTTGTCTTACATCCGTTATCCTTTATGTACCTGTATCAGTTCGTAGAATAGTCCACATTATGATTTAAGAGGGTCATTATATGACTAGATATTTGCTTAATAATTTGACTGACAATAAAATATTTATGTAAACAGGGGAATAGATCAAATACGAGGAAGTTTATTTTAATAGAAGCTAAAGAACAGTATCACGCCTGCTCTTATTCCATTGATACAGACACGCTCTGCATGCACCGTTAACATACCTCGCAGGTTTCTTCAGAAGTTATATCTTCATTAATAAACCTTAGCCTATCCACATGTACAATTATTTACTTTTCAAACTACTTACATGTACTATTTATATAACCTACTCTGTTCAATTATATCTGTGCATGAACTTAATGATCAATATTCTACATTCTTGAAGGGGGAGTGGGAGGGGGGGAAATGGAGTACAAGGTCTGTCAATGAGTCAAGTAGTGTGGTTTCGAATCCCCGCTTGTACGTGACAAGGAGTAGGGTCGCCTGTCCAACCTCGTGTCCAACCTTCCGGGTCCATTGGTTTCCTCCCATTGCTAAAGACCCGTACGCGCAAGCGAATTAGTGAAATAAATTTGAACTATATGTTAATCCCAAAATGACCTTGTTTGTGTCGAGTAGACTTTAAACACACACACACACTCTCTCTCTCTCCGGGTCCATTGGTTTCCTCCCATTGCTAAAGAACCATACGCGCAAGCGAATTAGTGAAATAAATTTGAACTATGTGTTAATCGCGAAATGACCTTGTTTGTGTCGAGTAGACTTTAAATACACACTCTCTCTCTCTCTCTCTCTCTCTTCTTGAATGTTTTTAGCGGACTAAACACACTCTTTAAAACCATATTTTAAAAAGTCAATATTTGTCAGGTATAGATTATATTAATGAAACAATCCCACTTTTTTTAAATTACGATTCATATTGCATGTATATTGTAAAATGAGCAAACCAACAGAATGATTGATATGTCTAATCTCTCATCTGTATACGAAGCACGTATATCATCTTTGGAACCGATCAAATTTTCGCCTCACCCATGTGAAAGTACAAGCAGATTTGGGTTATCAAATTTATATCGGTGGTTTCTATACCTGTAATAAGTCTCATCTACCATTCAGGGTTAATAACGAATGTTCGTATGAACAAGAATGTGATATTTCATAATTCGCATGCAATAACTATATTTTACCACTTTAGGATGGGTTGCTCGGGTGATACCCACCTGTCTACTGATAATATAAAATTACTTTACACTTTGTCACCCCACATACTCTTTGTTTACCATAATAATACTTCCTAAACATGCCATAATTAGGTGTACAACCATTGTCAAGTTAGTATCCAGGTCCAGGTATTTAGATAATTTAAACATATGGCTTCATTAACACCTATAGAACTCTAAATTAAAGTAGGTCGTCTTCAAGGGGGTCTGCTAACATCTTGCCTCTTCAGCTTAGCTGTTAACATAATGAGGCTTGACCAATTTGTTGACAAATTATAGCTACATGTTCGTGTTTAAGCCTGTGCGTCAACATTAAGTTGCGTTACACCTTTAATTCCAGATTAAAACTTCGGAGCCATTCACCAATAACAAAGCTCAAATAAGCCGATAGATATCACCCGAGGGCGAAGAGTATAATCTGCTTACAAATTTATTTGTCGCGTTAATTGGACGCAAATTGTGTGATCTTGACGGGGCTCTGGTCTTGACGTTAACGAGGCTATTGTCTGACCAATAAAACAATGCTTTCAATCAACACCTTGATACCTGATCACTAACACCCTTACCATCTTTAAGTCTTTCCTCATAAAACACTGACACCTTTCCTGTCTTTGCTCTTAAACACAGACACCTTTCTATCACACGCACCGCATTTTAAATGCTGCAAAAGTCATGTGTTGTCCATTTAAGATATATACTTTGACCTTCCCGCGTGTAATATTTCAGTGACTTTAGAACCTTTATGTTAGATTTACCCATGTTCATCTGATATGCAAAGATACATCAACGACAATGTGGTTTGTTTACTTTTATATCACGGATTTTGAATAATTTAATTCTTAAATACCGGTACATAAAATATGCGATTCTTCATGCCCTGCAATAAATTTATTTATTTGCAATAATCATCAAGGACGCTGGACCAGAAACGTATCCATCACTTATACTATTTTATTGACATCCGTGATGATGTAGATGTCAGTTCATGTTGATGTAAAATAGTCACCTTTATTAGTTTCTGAAATAAAACGATTCCAGTAACAACTTTTTGCTGGGTTTCTGGAAGCCATTAAGCCCGTTCAGATAGAAATTTAAGTTAAGTAAACAAAATGTAAGTAAGGGTAATATTTGTAGGCAACATCTTTTTTTATATGTAGGTAATCCCGTAATTCCATGTCAACATGGCGCGTATAACGTATAGCAGACGCCACTGTTCATAGCGAGGCTCGTAACATCGCACTTCTTTATACCAAGCGACTAAAAACCCCAGTTTAAACACTAAAAACTGTTTCACATTTTCTTGTTATAACAAGGACTAGTTAAAACAAATAAAAGATGTACCACTACTTGTCACGATAAGTAATCGCCGACATTTTATCTATGAAGCAAATTGCCATTGACTTATAAACTAACAACTTCCCACTTTATTCCTAGCCGAACACATTATTTTAATATTTAAAGGTCGAGTGTCATCTTTCTGTAGAAATAGGGAACCGAACTACTCTATACTAAATGTTAATGCTGAAGTACTGTACAGCCAAATAAGTTATATAGGCTTCATACCTAAAGGATAAGTGGTATCTGATGCTTAGAACGATTAAGTGCATTGACTAGTCACTAAGATGAAATGTATAGTTTGAATTCAAAATGCCCCCCCCCCCCGCGATTGTCGGAAACGGTTAGGTAAAAACAAATTATTACGTAAAGACGATCCGATATCGAAAGTTATTCAATATGTATTTTCAAAATGTACGAATTTGTCACCAAAACTGAAGTATCGTAATTAATGCAATGTCTACCAAAGAAAAAAGACATGCTACCCACCCTTTAAAATGATCGTTCAACACCAACACCTACTAGTTATATCTGTCAAGCCAAATCACACGTACCATGTTAAAATATGTCATAGATGCTACTTAGATACAAGACGTCAAAAAAAGATGAATAGAAATCATATGTCTATGTATATGTCTAAAAACGTCACACTGTCATATTGTTTTAATGGGAAATGATTTATCCATGTAAGAGTCGATTATAGACAGGATAAAATATCAATTCATTGTTATAATATCTTTAACGGAAGATATGCATAGAAGGATAGTATATTCCAAATAGAAGAATGTCTAATAAGGTAGGCAGTGTTTGGATTTATAGAAACATTAAAGAAATTTTAATAATTTATTCAAAATTATGATGTTTAATAATAAGATGAGATTTTATAATCCCTGGCGATTGTATGGAATGCGACATTAGTACTGATTATCTTGAAAAGTCAATATTGTAACCTTGTTACTGTGATTTTTAAACAGGTAATTTTTGAAGAAAAGTCGTATACATTCCCAAAAATTTTTTTTTGGTTTAAAATGCAAATAGATTTCCGGCTTCAAAACAAATTAAAATATCATAATTTAATTAATATGACATTTTATTGTTTCGAAAAACTCTTGGGATCGCGCATTTGAAATATAACAGATTAGACGTTAATGTCGGAACCCAGAGCTGTTCTACTTTCCTATTCCTTGTAATTTTTCGTATGTAATTAATTTTTTTTTTGCTCACCATTTAAAATATTTCTCATCCCAATCCAATGTCTATACACGTCCATTGTGAAATGATAAGGTCCAACCCGTTTTCAGTTAAAATATCATTTTAAATTAATATGGAATTTATATTTTTTTTACCGACAAGTAGGAGGTCGCTTACTTGAAATTCAAATGCGGAACCACTTTAGGTGTAAAATATAACAGGTTTCTAGAAAGAGCAGGAGAAAGAAAACCGTGTGTGGACTACACTGTGTTGCTGTTTTTTTTTTATTTGCAAAGTTTCTGCCCGTGCCCGAAGAATATCACCATTTGTTATTTCTTGAACATTATGTTGATTTAGAACTAAGATCAACACTGAATCATGAGAGTACTCCGATTGCCGTAGAATTACATTTAATGTCATTTTAATTCTTCATTCCATTCCATTTTCTATTATTGACATGTTTTCATTTCCTTTGTTAAAATCCCAAATAAATTAAGGTTGGCATGGTAATGACCGGTTAAGATGGCCGATAATGGGCACGCCGAAGACTGTAGGTTAAATATTTGAACGGAAAATTGAAAACTAATCCCCACATTAATCTCATATCTAAACGATAACCCCATTCTTCCCCCGGGCGGGGTAATCCGATCAAGGTGACTGAACATTTGTACCTTGTCTGACCACTGTCCTTAGTGTCAATCAGCTTGATGGGCGGTTTTAATAAGTAGTTATAGCAGGAATATGATAAACACAGTACTACGGTGTTTCAGTTTGGAATGTTCGGTCATTGTATCGCCGATGATGAATCGTCTATTCATGGCTTGTAACGGCACATTACGTCTATTCTGATTTCCCTGTAGGCTATTTTCTGGGCAAAAAGCATCCCATTGTTCCCTTTTTATAGGGTAATATTGACTTATTACCATGTATATATATATATAGTGTGTTCTCATTGGCCGCATCTGCGCCTTATGAATAATATATCGATGGCAATGTCTTTTTAAATTTCGAAATCTTTTGATACAATGAAATAATCAAGGTACACTGTACATGTACATATTTTTTTGAAACCGTAGCTTACCGTTTACACGATTATACTAAGCCGAACTCCCTTTTCGGAATATTCTGACCACCCGAAGACCGTCCCGGTGTTGCTCGCTATCTTACTGCTTTTTAGTCGTAAAATAAGGGATCTAAATCTCAACATTTTTAACAAGTAAAATAAGTGTGGGGGTGTGTGGGAGGTTTAATATACAGTAGGCATATAACAATTATGTCAAAAGGTTGATACTGACAATAGATATATCATGATCATTAACGGAGACGTAACGAGACCACTGAACGGCAAAGTATACAGTAGGCATGTCAAACGGTACAACATTAATGGAGACATAAGAAAGCAACTGAACAAATCGGTCCCCGACTCTTATAAAATATGTATCCCAATAAGGAACCAAACAGACAAGAACTGGAGCCAAACCTGCTATCACGTCAAACTGAAAAGTAGCTGAAAGGAAATAAATACCTTTATAGACAATTGTAATCATATACTTAACCTAAAATAGAATCTTTATTTATGAATTATAACTCAAATAATTTATTTTCAATTCTTTTTTTAAGGACAGTATGCATAATATCTATTTTATCTTTAAACACCGGTATGCAATTCTAGTGACATAATGAAACCACATAGCATATCCATACTTGTTATTGTTTTCATATTTCGATTATTTTTTCCACTGATAGATATCTTTAATTCACCACGCCTGCAAGTTGACGTAATTAAGATATATAATAGCTAGAAGCACAATTTGTCGTTTAATATAACACACGTACAAACTGTCACAATTACAATGGCCAATTATTTATAAAATCCCTACTGTTCATATTTACATACAACAATTGCTTTTTAGAATGATTAATGAATGTAACCGTACTTTATTTGTGACTATCAGCGCTTAATAAGTATTATTTTAGTAAGAATGTATATATCGTTCGATTTAATGACATCTCAGATATTTCAAATACTTTTATTAAAACAAAATTTTATTCACAGGATACCGAAACAAGCCAACGGCTTATATAAATCGGCTTCCCAATACTTTAATATCGGAATGCTAATTAAATCAAATTATGAACATTGACCCTTTTGAGAGAGGCTTAGGGTAGGCTAATCGAACGTCAAGGGATTTTTTATGCCCGGTTCCAACCTATTGGGGGTAGTGGGGGGGGGGGTGAATGGTTATTACGCACGCGTTGTATGATAAGGTCTATCATTGAGTCAACTGGTGTGGTTTCCATTCCCCGGTTGTATGTGACAAGGAGTAGGGTCGCCTGTCCAACCTCGCGGGTTTTCCCTCCAACCACTAAAGACCCCTACACGCAAACGAATTATTGTAATAAAATTGAACCATATGTTAGTCCGTCCCGAAATGACCTTATGGTTTGTGCCGAGTGGACGTTAGATAAGCAGTTATTGTAAAATCTTAACTTTAGTTTTATTTACTGAACACGGTATATTGTATTTGTGCAACTTAACGGTAATTACGACGTTCTTACCGAGACATTTGTCTATTTAAGTAGGATTTGCCTGGAAGTAAAAGAAAAACCAATCCATTTCTACGATTGATTTTCGTGGTTTTTGAGGGAAGCGTTAAACGAAGGCTTGTGCAATGTTTCGAGAATTAGATATTGCCTATTGATTAGTTATAGACCTCCCACAAAACTCTATAAATGTCTCTGGCATAATAATGTATAAGAAAAGAGGACAAGAAAAATCAGTGAATGCTTTTATTAGTTATATCTGTTGTTTATTTCAGTGGCCACATCTTACCACACTGTATTCATCGGGCTCGTCATCACGTCTCAACGATGAAAGCCAGTTTCCCGATCCTATGGTGGCCCACGATAATGTCATTCATACGGATAAAATGTACGGTGCCTACAAATTCTTTTATCAACCAGAAGACGGTGGTCGACCCTACCCCATCTCACCGTATGGTAAAGACAGCGAGAGCGAGACGAGGAGCTCCGAAGAGGAGAAATATAAGAAGAGAGCGACCTGCCGAGTATTTCTCTTTGTCTTTCTGATATTAACACTTATTGGCGTGGCAATAGCTGCTATTGTATTGGCTGTTATATGTAAGTATATAAACAATATCGCATCTCTGTTTATAAATCTGATAGACATTACACCTTTGGTTACTTATTCTGCTGTAAATCAAATTGGTGACTAGATATGTTCCATATGGTAATACTAATCAGACACAAGAATCGACAGGGGCGTCTTTCTTTTGGTAAAACAAGGGAACGGACCCTACTGATTAGTACCACCCCTTTAATGTTTACTAGTCAATGTGCGTTAAATTCGTAGGGTAGGCAAACTGTATTCCCGTGACAGCAGCATTTGCGAAAGATATTCGTACAAATGTATACATGAAATTGTTCCATGATAATTTTGACACACTCTACAAAACTGGATTGGTAAATAAAATGAATGACGCGGTGGTATCCGAGAACCAGGATATTTTCTTAAAATGACCTCATTTCTGTTGTGTGCTCGTTGAAAAACGTGTGTGCACGCACTCAGGTGCACAGATCAGGGAAACAAGAGGGTAAGGGTTATATTAACCACGAAATCCCCATATTGTTAATACACGCGTACTTATCCCCCCAGAAGTTGCGACACTAGCATATTGCAATTATATCACCTGGATATTCATGCTGAAATATATTTACATCTAATGACTGGCCAAAGGAAATACTGTAATTCAAATTCATTTTTAATATATCAGTTGTGTGGATAATGTTTAAGTGGTGTTCATTTTATATTTCAGTAACAAAGAACAAATCTTCAGGTGAAACAGGTAAGCATATGATTATTTACAAACAATAAAGTTTAAGGTATTATATCCCCGCACTCTGTCCCCGCACCAATCAGCTCACCCATATGTATCTGTTGTTTGTAGCGTGTGTTGCTGTTTGCTTATAGTGTTCATACATATTCAAAATGTAATTAGCAGAGGGTGGGGCAGATCCGTAAAAGTTTTAGTAGCGCACGTTAGAATCGATTTGATATATCGGAGCCATGACATACCATGCATTCCCACTTTTTGAATGATTATGATTAAGTCCTGAAAATGAACATAGTTGGCAAATATAAAGAGTAAAGAACACCAAGCATCAAATGGGACTGGTATACCTTACAAAGGGTATATGTCAAGTCATATTCTATTCTGTTCGCTAAAGAGGGAGGATTAGCACTTAAGAACTGAAGTAACGAGATTTTGATACCGGGCTGAAAAGTTTACTTTAAGCCTAACTTTAAGTTATTGGTGACAATTAATGTCAGTGGGTTCGTAGTAATGCGTAGCTTATTGATATTGAGTATGTTATTTGTTTAGAACTAAGTTGGGTCCCCTTTAACATTGCGGATTAATCCTGGCCTGGTGGAAATGGATTGGATGTTGGATTCAGAAATAAAATAAAGAAATCCCTCAAAATATTAACCAGCGTCGTTTTCTCAAGTAATTTGGTCCAGGGCAAGCAGTTCTAATGATAAAGAACGGTTACTACTGTTATCAAGGGTGGACTGGACCTCGGGTCCAGAACTCCCAGGGCCACATCGGCACCTATGGGATAAACATAACATAACATTTTATTTCATCAAAATAACTAAAACTCATCTTCTTATACACTGAGAAGTGACATCAAATATAATAGCCGCACACATCCCTATATCTTTTTAGGAAATCTCATCGAGTTCGAACGTTATTAACTATATCCGATTTCTTTCGTTATTTGCATATTTGAGGGAAGATCAGTTACGTAACGCTTGGGTAGTCCCCAGTCGAGAGGGGCGACGGACAGGCAGAAAACTCGAGAGCGCGACTCGGTGATGAATCAGCCACCCCAAACCCCGAGACTGCCACTCGCTCGTCCCATCGGCTGACCGCGGGTATCAAACCAGACGTAATGTCCCCTATCACATTATATCTTTTTATTCAATTTCAGCAAATTTCAGAAGCAGTTTAAGAATTATAGATAGGAACTTGACGAGTGAATTGCTTGATAAAACAAGTCCAGAATTTACAGCTTTTGAGAAAGAGTTTTGTACTCAGGTAAGCATTTTGTATTCACTCATATTCCATGTAAGTTTTGGGGAATTACCAGAAGTTACTGCTTCTCTGGCCTGCTTCTATCTCAAAGCTCAATGTTGTATTTCAAGTCTATTTACAACATATACTTGTGCTTAGATTGGTGATCTCTAAGATGCATTCCTATTTGAACTTTATCCCAACGTTATACTTTTTGTAGACATTTACTTTGATAACGATCTTGGTACAATAACAGTCCTTACGTATTATCTTAGATAATATATACATTGATTATAATTATGCATTTGAATAATTTCAGATCAAGGACCAGTATGCTAACTCAGGATCACCACTGGCTGGGCAGCAGCTTGAGTGTTTCATTATCAGCCTCAAGTAGGTGCTCTCTTTCTTATATTTTTAAAACAAGTTAAGCGAATATAGCATAGTGCATGTGGCTCATTATAGAAAATAATGAAAATGACCCTTCCGCTAAAATGTCTTTACAAAACTTGCGCCGGCTTCTTGACTTCACTCCGTCTTCATTAGCCGAGTTCGGAGCAGAGCAGTATGACGTTAAACCCCATTTTTATTTCATTCCATCTTTTGACTACAGGCAGTAGGTTATCCAACAGTCTGTGTGATTGGAATGCCGAAAGTGTTACCCAAGCAGACAACATTAATACTTTGCCACCGCACTGGCTTCAATATCCTTGTGTGATCGTCAGTAAGACGTCCTTGATCTAAATACTTAAATCAAGATGATGAGACAATGAGTAAAATTTAGATTACACTACTTTTCATTTTCTGTGAACCTTCAGATGCTTCACCCAAATTGGGGACAGACCAATTTTAAAATTTGAAGGTATTTCACTCTAGAGGAATTACTAAATCAATTCTTATAGCGATATCTATAATAACAGAATTATTTTTTGCACTTTTGTATTTTAGGAATGGAAGTATCATAGTGGTTTATGAAATTAGAGTTCCAGCCAATGCCGTTACTGATAAAAATGAACTCACGGTTAAGATGGAGATCCATTTATCTAACAGTGTTGTGGAAGGAAAACTTGGATCATTGACAATAGATACAACCCTGGAATGTACCGTAAAGGATGAGTCCGCTGACGTGGATACCCAATTTTGTGTTGCAAAGACAACAACCCCACCTACTACCCAAGAAACAACCCCATCATCACCGGTCGTGGAAGCACCATCATCTACAACCCCGACATCAACAGCTCAAGAAAGCATGTCTTCACCAATGGCACCTACGTCATCAGTGGTACAAGGGACCGCATCTGCATCAATCACTCCTTCAATATCTGAGGTGTCAATGGCATCGTCATCCACTATAGCCTCTTCTTCTGTAGTACAACCGGTGTCGTCATTAGGAGTACAAGGATCGGTATCATCATCAATGATACCGTCGTCATCTCCTATGCAAATACCATCGTCATCAATGGTAACTTCTTCTGGAACCCTGTCGTCTTTAATGGCATCCGTGTCGTCAGGAGTACAGGCAACCGCATCACTACCAATCACATCGTCCTCCTCCCGAATGCAAATGGCCTCGTCATCAATGGCAGCTTCTCCTAGTGTAGCACAAGCAACCATGTCGTCTTCAGTAGCATCAATCACGCCGTCATCCTCTCAGATACAAATGGCCTCGTCATCAATAACAGCTTCTTCTAGTGTATCACCAGAAAGCACGGCGTCTTCTATGACACCCTTGGGATCAGGATCACAAGCCACCACATCAGCATCGATGACACCGTCATCATCCCCAATGCAAATGGTTTCGCCATCAATGACAGATTCTTCTAGTGTAGCACAACAGACCATGACTCCAATGGCATCAGAATCAATGACACCGTCATCGTCTCCAATACAAATGGTTTCCTCATCAATGGCAGATTCGTCTAGTTTAGCACAACAGACCATGTCGTCTTCAATGGCATCTATGTCGTCAGGATTACAACTAACCGGATCAGCATCAATCACACCGTCCTTCTCTCCAAGCCAAATGGCCTCGTCATCAACGGCAGATTCTTCTAGTGTAGCACAACAGACCATGTCGTCTCCAATGGCTTCCGCATCAATGGCGCCGTCATCCTCTCCAATGCAAATGGCCTCGTCACCACTGGCAGATTCCTCTGGTGTAGCACAACAGACCATGTCGTCTTCAATGGCACCCATGTCGTCAGGATTACAGCCAACCGGATCAGCATCAATGACACCGACCTCCTCTCCAAGTCAAATGGCCTCGTCGTCAACGGCAGCTTCTTCTAGTGCAGCACAAGCAACCATGTCGTCTTCAATGGCACCAATCGCACCGTCATCCTCTCAGATGCAAATGGCCTTGTCATCGATAACAGCTTCTTCTAGTGTATCATTAGAAAGCACGACGTCTTCAATGACATCCTTGTCGACAGGATTACAAGCTACCACACCAGGATTAATTTCACCGTCATCGTCTCCAATACAAATGGTTTCGTCATCAATGGAAGATCCGTCTAGTGTAGCACAACAGACCATGTCGTCTCCAATGGCTTCCGCATCAATGACACCTTCACCCTCTTCAATGCAAATGGTTTCGTCATTAATGGCAGATTCTTCTAGTGTAGCACAACAGACCATGTCGTCGTCAATGACATCAGCATCAATGACATCGTCATCGTCTCCAATGCAAACGGTTTCCTCATCAATGGCAGATTCGTCTAGTTTAGCCCAACAGACCATGTCGTCTTCAATGGTATCAACCGGATCAGCGTCAATCACACCGTCCTTTTCTCCAAGCCAAATGGCATCGTCATCAACGGCAACTTCTTTTAGTGTAGCACAAGCAACCATGTCGTCTTCAACAGCATTAATCACGCCCTCATCCTCTCAGATGCAAATGGTTTCTTCATCAGTAGCAGATTCTTCTAGTCAAGCACAACAGACCATGTCGTCTTCAATGGCTTCCGCATCAATGACGCCGTCATCCTCTTCAATGCAAATGGCCTCGTCACCACTGGCAGATTCTTCTAGTGTAGCACAACAGACCATGTCGTCGTCAATGACATCAGCATCAATGACATCGTCATCGTCTCCAATACAAATGGTTTCCTCATCAATGGCAGATTCGTCTAGTTTAGCACAACAGACCATGTCGTCTTCAATGGCATCTATGTCGTCAGGATTACAACTAACCGGATCAGCATCAATCACACCGTCCTTCTCTCCAAGCCAAATGGCCTCGTCATCAACGGCAGATTCTTCTAGTGTAGCACAACAGACCATGTCGTCTCCAGTGGCTTCCGCATCAATGGCGCCGTCATCCTCTCCAATGCAAATGGCCTCGTCACCACTGGCAGATTCCACTGGTGTAGCACAACAGACCATGTCGTCTTCAATGGCACCCATGTCGTCAGGATTACAGCCAACCGGATCAGCATCAATGACACCGACCTCCTCTCCAAGTCAAATGGCCTCGTCGTCAACGGCAGCTTCTTCTAGTGTAGCACAAGCAACCATGTCGTCTTCAATGGCACCAATCGCACCGTCATCCTCTCAGATGCAAATGGCCTCGTCATCGATAACAGCTTCTTCTAGTGTATCATTAGAAAGCACGACGTCTTCAATGACATCCTTGTCGACAGGATTACAAGCTACCACACCAGGATTAATTTCACCGTCATCGTCTCCAATACAAATGGTTTCGTCATCAATGGAAGATCCGTCTAGTGTAGCACAACAGACCATGTCGTCTCCAATGGCTTCCGCATCAATGACACCTTCACCCTCTTCAATGCATATGGTTTCGTCATTAATGGCAGATTCTTCTAGTGTAGCACAACAGACCATGTCGTCGTCAATGACATCAGCATCAATGACATCGTCATCGTCTCCAATGCAAACGGTTTCCTCATCAATGGCAGATTCGTCTAGTTTAGCCCAACAGACCATGTCGTCTTCAATGATGCCCATGTCGTCAGGATTACAAGCAACCGGATCAGCATCAATCACACCGTCTTCCTCTCTAATGGCTTCAGGGTCAATGACGCCGTCATCCTCTCCAATGCAAATGGCAGATTCTTCTAGTGTAGCACAACAGACCATGTCGTCGTCAATGACATCAGCATCAATGACATCGTCATCGTCTCCAATGCAAACGGTTTCCTCATCAATGGCAGATTCGTCTAGTTTAGCCCAACAGACCATGTCGTCTTCAATGGTATCAACCGGATCAGCGTCAATCACACCGTCCTTTTCTCCAAGCCAAATGGCATCGTCATCAACGGCAACTTCTTTTAGTGTAGCACAAGCAACCATGTCGTCTTCAACAGCATTAATCACGCCCTCATCCTCTCAGATGCAAATGGTTTCTTCATCAGTAGCAGATTCTTCTAGTCAAGCACAACAGACCATGTCGTCTCCAATGGCTTCCGCATCAATGACGCCGTCATCCTCTTCAATGCAAATGGCCTCGTCACCACTGGCAGATTCTTCTAGTGTAGCACAACAGACCATGTCGTCGTCAATGGCATTCATGTCGTCAGAATTACAAGCAACTATCACACCGTCATCACCTCAAATGCAAATGGTTTCGTCATCAATGGCAGATTTTTCTAGTGTAGCACAAGTTACCACGTCGTCTTCAATGGCAGCAGCATCCATGCCATCGTCATCCTCCCCACTGCAAATGGTTTCCTCATCAATGTCAGATTCGTTCAGTGTAGCACAACAGACCACGTCGTCTTCAATGACGCCCATGTCGTCAGGATTACAAGCAACCGGATCAGCATCAATCACACCGTCTTCCTCTCTAATGGCTTCAGGGTCAATGACGCCGTCATCCTCTCCAATGCAAATGGCAAATTCTTCTAGTGTAGCACAACAGACCATGTCGTCGTCATTGACATCAGCATCAATGACATCGTCATCCTCTCCAATGCAAACGGTTTCCTCATCAATGGCAGATTCGTTCAGTGTAGCACAACAGACCATGTCGTCTTCAATGACGCCCATGTCGTCAGGATTACAAGCAACCGGATCAGCATCAATCACACCGTCTTCCTCTCTAATGGCTTCAGGGTCAATGACGCCGTCATCCTCTCCAATGCAAATGGCAGATTCTTCTAGTGTAGCACAACAGACCATGTCGTCGTCATTGACATCAGCATCAATGACATCGTCATCCTCTCCAATGCAAACGGTTTCCTCATCAATGGCAGATTCGTTCAGTGTAGCACAACAGACCATGTCGTCTTCAATGACGCCCATGTCGTCAGGATTACAAGCAACCGGGTCAGCATCAATCACACCGTCTTCCTCTCTAATGGCTTCAGGGTCAATGACGCCGTCATCCTCTCCAATGCAAATGGTTTCGTCATCAATGGCAGATTCTTCTAGTGTAGCACACCATACCATGTCGTCTTCAGTGGCAGATATGTCGGCAGGATCACAAGCTACCACATCACCACCAGTAACACCGTCATCATCTCTAATGCAAACATTTTCGTCATCAATGCCCGCTTCCTCTGGTGTTGTACAAGGAAGCATGTCTTCATCAGAAGCACAAGCAGATACATCTGCATCAATCACACCTTCCTTCTCTCAGACGCAAACGGCCTCGTCAGTAATGGCATCTTCAATGTCTACGACACCATAGAAACAATTTCTTCTTCTGTGACTTCAGCGGAATCTATGTCCTCAACTGTATAACTATGAACATTTTGGGTATTATAGTGTATGTTTGGTCTAGAAAGTAATCGAACAGAAAGTGCAATCATCTTTGTGTGTGTGATATCTCTTCCTTTCTTTGTAAGTAAATTGGACCTATTTCAGTGCGGAAGTTTTAGCGGTAAAGTTCTTTGTATGTTTGAGTGTACGAATCTTTCTATTTTTCCTTGTACAACCCCAAGGGTTTTACGGGTTGGGTAAAATATGGTACCATCGATTTAAAGGGCAATTAAACTCAAAATCCGTAAATACAAAAAATGACCATTGTTTAATATGTGTACGCCGACAGGGGAACAAACCTAAGCGTCTGGCGTTTCGAAAAAGAGAAAAGAGGCTCTGCCTCGTGCTTGACACTCTCCACTACTATGATAACACATAGAAACATGTGTTTCGTTGCCGAATTATTGTTTTATCGTTTGTCAAAATAACTATTATGTCACGAATGTCTCTTCCTCAAGGTAGAGAAGAGAACATTATAATTTTGAATGACAAAAATTGCATATTATTTTTTATCAGTGTAGATATGTACAGCGTGTATAATTTTTAATGTATATTAATTATTTCTTATGTTATTATTGCTGTTTGCTGGTTCAAACATTTTACAATTTAAGTGTAAATATAAAGACAAAGATATTATTATACGTATTACAAAATGTTAAATACTTTTTATACACATTTTTAAATATTAAACGAATTATGTATATATGTATAAATAGAAAAAAAATATTTTAAATTTACCAATAAACAAAATTAAACATTTTTATAAAAAATACTAATAAAATACAAAATATAACCATTTTTGTTCTGTGTCATTTTAATAGATACACCTTAATAGGGAACTGGGTGATCATAGTGGACTATATAAATCTGAGATTTGTGGGTTTAGATTGGAATACTGAAGAATTTGTTTCTAATGTGACAAGATTTTACGCCCAATGCACATACCAACAAAGGAACGATTAGAAACAAAGACAAATTGCGCAATCTTACCGAAAACGATGCAAATTCAAGACCCAAAAAGGTCCCCAAATCAGAAACCGGGACCACAAATTACACGAAAACTTCTTTAGAGGTACCGTAGCCTACTCACACAGACTCATTCTCAATCAATCTCTGTCACAATGTAAAACTTATGGGGAGGTAAGGGAGTGGAGTGCTCATGTTCCCATACTTTTAATAGTTCCAAGATTTACCACGTGAGTTGGGTAAATGCAAGTGTATCAACGGACAAACAGAGCATGTTAGTGAGCTTATATGTTGACCATACGGTTGCATGTTGGGACCCCCATTTGTCCAATCTTTCTATCCCTCAATAAAATACCGATTCTCCATATTTCAGTACATCGATCCGTTTAACGTTTCAAATTTACTGGATTTTAAGTAAACGATATAAATTCTCAAATCTCTCAGATATCCATAATTTTGTCAATATTTTATGAAATCATTTAAAGTTTTGTGTGGAAACTATACATATCTATAACCCACCCTTCTTTGTCGACCTATTTTTCTAATACTTTGGGTGATATTAGTAGGGCCTGAAAATTGATGATCCGAGATGGCCGCATACATTTCACATTGGAAGCAATGTTTACTTTGAAATATCCCTATTAATATTTATCCAAATTTATTTACTACCCAGTGTCTTGTTTGTGAGTGCATCGTACTCAATGGCGAAAAGAGAATCACATAATTGTTCTTGTAAGTATTACGTCGCTTTGCCGAAATCTGAATTATCCTTTATTTGTCAACATTTTATAAAGTATTTTATATTATCAATATGATGTGTAGAATATGGATTCTAAAAATAGCTTTCATTGTCCGTCACTCTTTGTGATACTTTTGGCAAAAAATAAACATTGCCCGTTTTTGTCAGTCAGTAAGAACTCGCTTTAACACTATCGACTGACAGTGTACTGATAAATCACAGATCTTGGTCTTGGTCATTTATTACACTAGACCATATCAAATATTAACGGTTTTTAAATAGCATTTTTTCGTTGTCAGTATCACCGACGTTAGTGACGCTGTATCTATTTTTATGGCACTATAAGTAGAAACGCAAGACGGGTTTTAGTTATTAAATTACAAACGTTGAAACTATCAGACTTGTTCATTGGGATATGTTCATTGGCGCATTGGTTTCCTTCCATTAATTATTTTATTAGACCAGGAATATGTTTCCAGGACGCGGGAGTAACAGAGATCAGGATTTACCCCTAGAATTGAACGAAACTCCACAATGGGTGAATTTTTTCAATGAACCTGCGTATGAGAATTATAAATCTGATCTTAGAAGTGTAAGTAAATTTGAAGAAATCCATTTGAACGAATATCATTATAATTATAATCAGCGGCTGCCAAGCAAGATACGCCCACTTTTTGCAAGAGATGGATAGAGAACAAGAATTAAAATAAAAGCTATTTTCCGTAAAATCAGGGGCCATAACCCATTAAGTTATTTGGGATATAAAGATATATGTTAAGTTTCATCAAAATCTGATAAAAATTGTGACTTCTAGCTAGAGGGTCCAAAGCTAAAAACATGATTTTTCGTACAATCAGGGGCCATAATCTAGGAAGTTAAGGTCCGATATCGACAGGAACCACAATCTTTGGATTATAATCAAGCATTTCAAGTTCCATCAAAATCGGATAAAAATTGTGACTTCTAGAGGGTCTACAACCTTAGTATTACATATTTTTACACTATTTACGTACAAGGAGCAGCCATTTTGTCCAGCAGTTTGGTTCATATGTTTACGAAATTTAAATTCAACCTTCATTGATGTGTAACGGTGATATATTTAAGCGGTTTTTTTTAATTGAATACAAATTGTGACTTCAAGCGTGTTCACAAGCTAAAAATGTGATGTTTCGAACAATCAGGGGCTATAATCCAGGAAGTTACGTTCGGATATGCGCGATTATCAACAGGAACCAAGATCTTTGAGATATAAACATGTATTTTAAGTTTCATTAAAATCGGATCAAAATTGTGATCTCTAGAGTGTCCGGCAGTTTTAGTCCGATTTTCACGCAGTTCATTTGGGTGTGACGGTGATATAGTCAAACATGTTTTTAAATTGGATATAAATTGTGCACTTTAGAGGTACCACAAGCTAAAAACGCGACTTTTCGTACAATCAGGGGCCATAATAAGGAAGTTACGATCCGATATGAGCGAATATCGAAAGGAACCAAGATCTTGGGTTATAATCATATATTTCAAGTTTCATCAAAATCGGATACAAAATGTGGCCTCTAGAGGGTCCAGAACCTTGGTATACCATATATTTACATTATTTGCGTACGAGTGGCGGCCATTTCGTCCGGCAGTGTTGGTCCGATTTTCACGAAATTTGAACTCAACCATCATTAGGGTGTAACGATGATATATTCAAACGATGTTTGAAATCGGATAAAAATTGTTACCTCTACAGGGACCACAATCTAAACACGCGATTTTTCGTACAATCCAGGGCCATAATTCAGGAAGTTACGATCCGAGATGCGTGAATATCGAAAGAAACTAAGATCATATAAACATGTATTTTAAGTTTCATTAAAATCGGATCAAAATTGTGACCTCTAGAGCCTTGATATACCATATTTTTTTAACACTATTTGTGTACGAGGGCGGCCTTTTTGTAAGACAGATTTGGTCCAATTTTCACAAAATTCAAACTCAACCCTCATTACGGTGTAACGGTGAAATATTCGAACGGGTTTTGAAATCGGACAATAATTGTGACCTCTAGAGGGACCACAAGCTAAAAACGTGATTTTTTCGTACACTCAGGGACTATATTTCAGGAAGTTACGGTCCGATTTGTGCAAATATCGCAAAGAACCAAGTTCTTTGGAATATAAACATGCATTGTAAGTTTCATCAAAATTAGATGGAAATTGTGATCCCCAGAGTGTCCACAAGCTAAATATGTGATTTTTCATACAACCAGGGGTCATAATCCATGAAGTTTCGATCCGATACATGGCACTATCAAAAGGAACCAAGATCTTTTGGAGATCAACCTATATTTCAAGTTTCATCAAAATCGGATAAGAATTGTGACCTTTAGAGTGTCGACAAACAAATTGTGGACGTATGTACGGGCAGACAGTATACGTCCACATGAAGATGTGGGCGTATAAAATAGTTTTGTCATTGAGCGTAATTATATTATCAAGAATAACTTATGACAAGAAAAGAAAGGGCTAGAACATGGTTAATTTTATTTTCTATGGTCACCTCCACAGTCTTTGGGAAATTTTACCCGGAAATGAAATGGAGTTGAACGCCTTACTGCTCCAGTACGCACCAACCGAGCTATGAAGACAGTCGAATATTTCATTCCATCTCATTTCCGTTGTATCTATGATAGATTTCCTAATTAAAACACGACGGGATAGATTTTTTCTAACATTCTATTGCAGGGGCTAAAGCTCTACAATGGAAGGTCTCATGCGTACCAAAGTGAAACTCATTCAAGAACTTTTGATCCTCCACACACAGTTTAATTTTTATCTTATGAATTGGACAAAAATTGTCGCCTCTAGGAGGTCCAAAAAACTTCATTCATATTTTACAATTTGAGTAAAAAAGCATTTAGCATGACCCTAGAACGAAAGGTCCGATGCGCACCAAACTTGAACTCATCAAACACTTGTTTTAAGTTTCATCGAAATCGATAAAAATTGTTACAACCTCGGTATTACACACTTTTACAGGAACGGTGATATATCTAAAAACGTTAAAAACGTGATTTTTCGTACAATCACGGTCCATAATCCAGAAAGTTACGGCCCGATCAGCGCAAATCGGAAATAAATTGTGACTTCTAGATGGTCCACAACAGGGTGACCTTCGGTCGCATGGATTTCCGAACTTTAGTCGAACATTTAGTTGAACCCCTGGCCGATTGCCAATGCGTTGTTTACACCATGGACCGTATTTCAGGCTCCATGGTAACACCCGGTAGTTAGAGAATGGGGGTTAGGGTATAGATATTAACAACTTTGATTTTTATTCAAGTTTTCTTGATGAATTTGACAGATTAAGATCTTCTCATTCGAATATATATAGGCCCACGACAAAAAACTTTGTGAAATGATCCATGTTACCAGTTAACCCGGATGGAGTCAGAGTTGTAAGAAAATGTTTTAAAAGCATCTCGATTGTCAAAAATGTAGTTTTAGAAATGAGTAAATAGCAGAACATATAGCAGGAGAAACAACTGCAATGGGCGCCGCCATATTGAATAGCCAATTGTTCGGGCCATTTGCGTTCGCGTGCTGGTTCAGACTGTAGTCGCGACCACAGTTTACATTCGAAGGTCGCCCTGGGTATGATATGCTTTTACATTATTTGCGTAAAGGGGTGCTGCCTTTTGAACTTTGAGTTTGTACTCAGCCATAACGGTTTTTACAATCAATAAAAATTGTGACCTCTAGAGGGCTCACAAGCTAAAAATGTGAGTTTGTGTACAATCAGGGGGCCATAATCCAAGAAGTTACGGTTATAAACATACATTGTAAGTTTCATCAAAATCGGATAAAAATTGTGACCTCTAGAGTGTCCACAACCTTGGTAATATTATGTACATGTATAGAAAATGTTTGGTGGTTAGCTGCTCCGACACCACTCGGACTAACGCGATTGTAGACTTTTAAGTGATTAATGTGTTCGCGATACAATCAATTCTGTATTTTATGATATAAACTACTAATGTAAACGCTACCGTTAGTTGTAAAATATACATTTTGTTTCTCTTTGTTTAGATTAAATCCAGGCAGAGTAACCAGTATGGGCCAGCAGATTCACCCCACTTCGGTAATAGCGTTGTATCTCGCCCCCGTCCCTTCACATATGACGACCCAATAACGCCAAGTCTATTTGCTGCTGTTCATAACCCTATAAACGCGAACTACAATGGGACACAAAACGCAAAGAAAAGTCACAGGAAAAGAAAGAAGAGGCTGTACCTGTATATTTGTTTACTTATAGTAATACTTGCACTCATTATTGGTGTCGCCGCGACAACAGCCATTGTTACAAATGTTTTGGCGAAACCAGCTTCTCCATCATCAGAGCATCAAGCATCATCGAAACCATCAGCTTCATCATATATATCAAATACAATTCCAAGTTCTATGTCGCCGAATTTTTCATCACAAATTAAAGGATTAACTACAATTACCAATCATCTGAATGAAGGATCAAGCTCTGTATCCACACCAAAAATGGGATCAGTCTCCATGTCTACATCAACAAGTAAACTAACTAGAACGGGTAATACATTTTTAAATACCGGATCAGCTACAGTCCCTACATCACCAACTACAGAATCAACAACTTTCAGTCCCACGTCACCAAATACAGGATCAATGAATTCCTCCAGTACGCGAGGAATTACAGAATCCACATCCTCTATTCATAGAATTTTTACATCACCAGGTACAGGATCAACCAAATTTGCCCCTACATCACCAAGTACAGGACCAAAAACATTTACTAACTCAAAATATAAAGGCTCAACTTTTGTTCCTACATCGCCAAGTACAGGCTCAACTGAACTTCACACGCCACAAACTATAGGGCCAATTACAATTCCCACGTCACAACAAATCGCACCATCTTCTCAGATGGAAATCCCATCACCAACGGCGGGTTCTTATAGTGCAACCCAAGAAACCGTGTCGTCTTCAGTGGTATATATGTCATCTGAAGTACAAAGAAACACATCAGTATCAATCACATCGCTATCCTCTCAATTACAAATAGCCTCGCCATCAATGTCTGCTTCCTCTAGTTTAGCACAAGAAACCATGTCGTCTTCAATGACATCTATGTCATCTGAAAAACAAGGAACCACACCAGCTTCTTCAGTCCCTTCTACTCAGATGGAAACAATGTCGTCATCAGTAGTAATTTATTCTAGTGTAGCCCCAAAAAGCATACCATCATCAATGATGATTACGCCATCAATGGTAAAAGGAGTCGTATCTCCATCAATCACTCCTTCAATATCTGAGATGTCAATGACCTCGTCATCAACTGTAGCTATTTCTTCTGTAGAACAACAGAGCATGTCGGTATCAATGGCACTCCTGTCAACAGGAGTACAACAAACCACACCAGCCTCAACAAATCATCCACCTTCTGCAATGCAAAGGGCCGATTCACAAAGTACAGCTTCTCCTAGTGTAACATCAGTAGCCTTTTCGTCTGTAGAACAACAGAGCATGTCGGCATCAATGACACCCGTGTCAACAGGAGTACAACAAACCACACCAACCTCAACAAATCATCTATATTCTACAATGCAAAGAGCCGATTCACAAATTACAGCTTCGAGTGTAACACCAGAAAGCCCATCGACACCCTCTCAAATGCAAATAACATCGTCATCAATGCCAGTTTCTTCTAGTGTAGCACAAGAAACCATTTCGTCTTCAACACCTACATCAGGATTGCACGAAACAGTATCAGCATCAATGCAAATGGCCCCGTCATCAAGACTAAAAGAAACAGCACACACATCAATCACACCGTCATTCCCTCCAAAGCAAAAGGTCAAGTCATCAATGGCAACGTATTCTATTGTATCACAAGACCAGGTGTCGTCTTCAATGACAGTTGTGTCATCAGGAATACAACAAACCGCATATGCATCTATCATCCGTTCGTCTCAGATGCAAATTGCCTCGACACCAATGACAGATTTTGCTAGTGTAGCACAAGAAATCAAGTCGCCTTCAATGACACTTAAGCTAACAGGACTACAAGAAACAACACTAGCATCCTCTCAGATGCAAATAGCTTCGTCATCAATGACAACCCCCGCTGCTGTTACACACGAAAGCATTTCCCCATCAATGTCGCATATGCCATCAGCAACAGAAGGAACGGCATCATTATCATTAACACCATTATCCCCTGAGATGCAAATAGCTTCATTGACACTTATTCCAATGGGACTACAGGAAACTACAGGAGCATCAATCACAATCACAACCTCATCTCCTCAAATGCAAAAGACAGCATCTACTAGTACTAGTGTAGCTCGAGGAACCATGCCGTCTTCAATGGCATCCATGCCATCAGGATTACAGGCAACCGCCTCAGCATCAACAACATCGGCACCATCTTCAATGCCATTGACCTTATCATCAATTGTAGTTTCTTCACTAGAAACCATGTCGTCTTCAATGAAATCTACATCACCAGGAGTACAAGAAACCACGTCTGCGTCAATCACACCGTCATCCTCTCAGATGCAAATGGTATCGTCATCAACGACAGCCTCTACTAGTGTATCGCAAGAACCCATCTTGTCATCTATCACATCTACATCATCTGAAGTACAAGACACTGCATCAGCATCTTATCAGATGCAAATAGTGTCATCAAATATGGCAGTTTCTTCTAAAGTAGCACAGGACATCTTGTCATCATCAATGACGACTATGGCATCACGTCTACAAGAAACCCTACTAGCATCCACCACCCCTTCATTCTCAAAGATGCTAGCGTCTTCTGTAGCACAGATGCAAATCGCCTCGACATCAATGACAGATTTTGTTAGTGTAGCACAAGAAACCAAGTCGTCTTCAATGAGACTTATGCTAACACGACTACAAGAAACAACACCAGCACCAATCACACCATCGGCCTCTCAGTTGCAAACAGTTTCGACATCCATGGTAACACCATCATCCTCTCAGATGAAAATAGCTTCGTCATCAATGACAACCCCCGCTTCTGTTACACAGGAAACCATTTACCCATCAATGACGCATATGTCATCAGCAACAGAAGGAACGGCATCATTATCATTAACACCATTATCCTCTGAGATGCAAATAGCTTCATTGACACTTATTACAATAGGACTACAAGAAACTACAGGAACATCAATCACAATCACAACCTCATCTCCTCAAATGCAAAAGACAGCATCTACTATTACTAGTTTAGCTCAAGGAACCATGCCGTCTTTACTGGCATCCATTCCATCAGGATTACAGGCAACCGCCTCAGCATCAACAACATCGGCACCATCTTCAATGCCATTGACCTTATCATCAATGGTAGTTTCCTCACTAGAAACCATGTCGTCTTCAATGAAATCTACATCATCTGGAGTACAAGAAACCACGCCTGCGTCAATCACACCGTCATCCTCACAGATGCAAATGGTATCGTCATCAACGACAGCCTCTGCTAGTGTATCGCAAGAACCAATCTTATCATCTATCACATCTACATCATCTGAAGTACAAGACACTACATCAGCATCTTATCAGATGCAAATAGTGTCATCAAATATGGCAGTTTCTTCTAAAGTAGCACACGACATCTTGTCATCATCAATGACGACTATGGCATCACGACTACAAGAAACCCTACTAGCATCCACCACCCCTTTATTCTCAAAGATGCAAATGGCCCCGTCATCATTGGTAGCGTCTTTTGTAGCACAAGAAACCGCATGGTCATCAGGGACAGATATGTCATCTGAAGGGCAAGGAATGGCATCACCGTTAATAACCTCTTCATCTTCTCAAATACAAACAGCTTCTTCACCAATGGCGGTCTCTTCTTCTGTTACAGAAGTGCAAGGAACGGCATCATCAACACCATCATCCTCTCAGATGCACATGGCCACACCATCAATGACAGCCTCCTCTTCTGTTACACGAGAAACCATTTACTCACCTATGGTATCTATGTCACCAGGAATACAAGGAACGACATCAATATCAGTAACACCATCATTCTCCCAGATACAAAAAGCGTCGACATCAATTTTAACATCCACAATATTCGAGATGCAAGCACCATCAATGTATACGACACCAACAGAATCAATAACACCTTCGGCTTTTGTATAAATATGAATCTATTGGGTGTGTGTTTAACTGGAAAGTACTTGAAAAAGCGCTACGTAGGGTGCAATCCTCTTTGTGTGTATGAAATCTCTTCCATTTGTTTTAAGGTCAGATTTATTTTGGTGTGGATCTTTTATCGATAAATTCCTATGCATGTGAACGAATCTTTCCATTGTTTCTTGTACAACGGTTTTTTAAGGTAGAGTACAATATCGTACCATCGATATAAAAGGCAAACAAACCCTAATTCCACAAAAACAAAAAATGACAAATACGTGAACTCCATCTAGCGCTTGAGACTCTCCAAAACTATGATAACACATAAATACAAAAACATTACGCTAGCCATTTTTTGTTTCGTGGCACCGAGGTAGCCATATTAGTTTTATCATTTGTCAAAACAATAATGGAGAAAAGGAAACATTTTTGAATGGCAAAAACTGCATTTTTTGTTATTCAGTGTATATATAATTTTAATGTATATTAAGGAAAAAAACCATAGTAATTGTTATCCATAAAAGTGTGTTTTTGATTATGTTCCAATTACTAAATGCCATTCAAAGAATATATTAAGGATGCATTATGTACGAGCTAAATCGTCTAACACAATATCATCAAAAATCTTCGACATTGAAAAGACGAATTATTTGTCTTTGAAATTACAAATAATTCGTGTTTTCAATGTCGAATCGTGTACCACAATGCGTTTCAGTGCCATTTAGAACAAAGGACTCCAAGAACGCCGCTAGACATATACCATAAGTCATGTCAAATGGTGACGCTATATTCTTATCTGGAGAGCATGCGCAATAAATACCCTCGGTATAGACTGGAATAACCAGACGCCAACGATTGCCATTCAATTGAGACTTCTGGGGGAATTTCGCCGAACATAACTGATTAGAAATTACAGTAAAAACAGAAACGATTGAATGTAAAGCAGTTTTTATACATTCGTATTACATTACTATATGCGTTGCGACCCATTTGTGTCAATTTCTAGGTCCCAAATATTACCGATTTAGCTCCTTTAAATTATACTTGTATAAACTATTATTTAGACATTTATTCACATGAAAAGCCTATAATTAATAACTCTTTAGAGCATCGGATGGCGGGGATTTAAACGGATTTAAGGATCGGTCGCCATTTAATAATTTAATGTAAAAATAAACAATCTACCCAAATCTTGTCAAAACTTAAAACCGTTAAAAGTTTAAATAAATTAATTTCACATTATCTATTTTTGAACTATTATACCAAGAACGGCAAACTCTTTTATATAAATCTTGTGTAATTATTGTTGTTTGCTGGTTCAAACATTTTACAATTTCGGTGAGAGAAATATGGGGTATTTAACAGTAATAAGAAGAATAAGCATATTAATTTAATATTATATCCTGTTAGGACACAGATATCATTAAAATTGTCGGAGCAGATATGAAGATCCAGTGGTTCCTTAAAATAACATTTTTGAAAGCTTAAAATTTTTACACCGAGAATGGGGTGCGAATAAATCTAAGTTCCCAACACTTAATCTACCATAACATGCGAAAATATAAACTGTTTACGTCGGACAGATGGACGGACGATGGCCAGAATTGCGAAATAAGCCTAATGCGTCAATAAGAGAATCCCATATAGATCATGTTTTAAACTCAAACGGAGGATTGCCAGCCCCCATAATACGCCCGCCAGCATCAAATTCATATGTCTAGCTCTAAATTCGTTGTCAGTACTGTCCCAGGCTCTAAATACTGGCTGAAAAATCCCATAAAAATATGTCAGCCAACACCAGGGTCGAACACTAAAACTCCTATTTTGTGAGCCAGCGCCATACTAGCCGAGGCATCGTATCACACTGATCAGCAGTGAATTTTTGCTATGCCGCTACAATCACTGATAAGGATGACATCGATGCGACTTAATGAGTCCCAAATATTATCTTTTTTCTTCCGTCAAATTAAATTCTAAAACATTTTTTTCATTTATTAGAAAAAATAAATAAAGACGTTTGAATTATTTGTGGGTAAAAATCATTTTCTATTTAGTGTAAATGGGTGTTAAAATAAGTAAAATTCACCATTTAGCCCGAATCAGTAACGTCTTATGTAAACAATGCACGCGCTATTGAACCAATGATTGACGCCGCCTGATGTGACGTCACGTGTCGAAACAGAGAGAGAGAAATGGGGTTAACTAGGTCATTTCGGGACTAACATATGGTGGGAGGAAACCGGAGGATCCGGAGAAAACCCACGAGGTTGGACAGTCGACCCCACTCCTTGCCACGTACAACCGGGGATTCGAAACCACGCCAGTCGACTCAATGACAGACTTTATGATACAGCGCGCGCACGCTAACCATTCAGCCACCCCCCCCCCCCGTGTCGAAACAGTCATCTGTCACAGAGTTATTAAAAGATCTCTGTGAAACAGATTGGCATCGTATGTAACTTGAACGGAATGAAATGAAATGAAATGAAATAGGTTTTAATGTCCTATTTATCTCACCCAGTTGAGGCACTTTCTCGCCCAAGGTCGGAATCGAGTGCGATACCTTCTAGTTAATGAGCAATTTACCTGAATTAAATGCCTTTAAATGAAATGAATCTTATGTGTCCGATTTTCATTGGATTTGAATCCGATCTGCTGTTCAACGCTCTTTCAATAATCGCAAAATGGATAATCGAGACGTTGTTTTTTCTCGTACAGACTTTCGTAATGATGATCGAGGCTAGGTCTAAAATTCAATCGCTAATATCTCGATTGAGAGAGGAGCAATTTGAATGAAATTTTCAGCATATTTCATTTACATTATCGAGTTTTAACTATTATAATGAGAACTGCCAACTCTTTATCTAATCTTCCATAATGTCCTTTTAAATCAATAGGGTTCTTCGTTATGCTCCACTCTGCTCAAGTGAACAATCTAAGTGAGTTTCGAGTTCATAAGATTACATAATGGACAATCCCTCCATGGTTTAAAAGATTTCGCCACAAACCTTGCTCTGTATCGCGTTGACATGTGTTTTAAAAGTGAAAATAATACCGGAAAAGAAATGAAATGAATTAGGGTTACACGTCCTACTGTTCTGCTCCGAACTGGGCGAATGAAGACGGACATACGCCATACAGTTTGTGAGAGAGAGAGAGAGAAATGGGGTTTAACGTCCACTCGACACAAACTAGGTCATTTCGGGACTAACATACGGTTTATTCTTTTTATTTCAATAATTCGCTTCCGCGTAGGGGTCTTTAGCAGTGGGAGGAAACCGGAGGACCCGGAGAAAACCCACGAGGTTGGACAGGCGACCCTACTCCTTGTCACGTACAACCGGGGATTCGAAACCACGCCAGTTGACTCAATGACAGGCTTTATGATACAGCACGCACGTGCTAACCATTCGGCCATCCAACCCCCATACAGTGTGCTATGAAGGAAATTTTGCCTGGACAGCGGCACTGCGGCCAACTCTTATATCGAATGCCAACTGTCAAGAAGTCTTTTACGTGCACGCCAATGTGTACACGGGTCTAGACAGCTGTCCTTGTCAGGCCCTCCGTCCTGCATCACTGACAAGGGGGAACCACGCCGGAAAATCTGGATGAACCTTCTCGGCCAATGCAGGGATCGAATACCCGACCTCCTGTCTACGAGCCAGCGTCTTACCCACTTAGCCACCGTGATCCCCCAAATAATACCGGAGAAAAATCTCTACAAAGCGCGATCGTAATATAACATTCTTCCATATACCCTGGCGAAACATCCCAACATTGATAAGCTTCAACGTAAGTAGGGAGATAACTCTGAAATTTGATTTTGAAGAATTTGAACAGAATTCTTCCTTAGGATCTATTTGTCATTTTAAACTACCGACGAATACTATTTGGTCTGAAGTGAACTGTAAATTAGCCGCAACGTTACGTTGATCAGATATGCGCTACTGTAGACAACCATCACCGACGAACTTAGATGAATACCATTACGGATTTTGTATACATTGAATCTACCACTGTATGGGTTAATGATTAATAAACCTCATTATTTGACTGTAAAGGCGGCAAAAAGTCGTGTGCGGGACATATAATCGCGGATTAAATATTTATCTAAACCAGCTAATAATATCAGTGCCTGATAACAATCTACACTGTTTTTCCTCATGATTTCAATATGAGTTTGTTCAGATTACGGAAGTTTATTGAGCGTATATTAGCTATACTCGGGTAAATAATATCCTCATAAAATGATAACCATAACAACAAAAAGTTTATATGAACTATTATTTCGTCGATTCCCGGCATTTATATAAAGAAAGTAGGCTGATCAATATGGTAAGTATGACTTTTTCTCGGTTTTGATTATTTAATTTAATCCATCTTTAGTATGACACAGAATGGGGAAACTGTTGCAATCTAATAACATTTTTAATTAGCTTTTGCACTACATGTATTAATAATATTATGTTCAACGGTTCTTGTCTGGGATAATATATATATATAACAAAAGTTGTTACTTCCCAGAGGTGCCCATAGAAAATGTTCGGGCAGTGAAAATTAATTGGAGTTTAGCGTACTACTTTTCTGCACCAACCGAGATTATATAGAATAGATGGACATACGGTATGCAGTTGGCTATACACTTGATCTCTGCTTTTCGTCTCTTCGGTACAAATAAACGCTGCCCCTTGTCAGCTCCATTCCCGTTGTACATCTAAACTCCCGGCCAACGCCAAGATCGAAGCCGTGATCTCCTAGTAGTATTACGTTTAGAAGATCATTCTCTGGATGATATGCGCTAATAAATTTTCCTTCGGATTTTTTTGATTCATTGATGATTTGTTGTGTTTCAGTGTGAACACAGATCAACGAGTGAAGATGAATTAAACCAATCTGCCAAGTGGATGACATTCTTCGATGAACCAACTTATGATAACTACCACAGAGATCTGAGAAATGTAAGATTATACAGTATCACAGTACTATGGAATACAAATACTATTTCATTTTGAGTCACTTTTCGACCATGGGATTCTCTTATCTTTGTTTCGCTTAAAAAAAATAGTAAGTTTATTCCATAGAATTGCATCCTGTGTATAATATTCAGTTCAATCACTAAAATATAAAGATAATCTTATCTAACTTTAGGTAGGCTAATCATTAACACAAGAGTCAGTGGGCGCTTAGAAACCACAACCATTAAAGATTTAGGCCAACTTGGGTTGATGTATTGTTTCGGTCACATCTTTATTTCGAAATATTCAAGGAATTTCGCTTTGTTTACTTTTACTAATTTTAGTTTTAGATTTTTTAGCTAACAGTGTCAACACACTGTCAGGACAACACTATCCGGAATTTCTCAACATCTTTATCTTAAGATAAAACATATCAACATAGACAAAAAAACATCAAAACTGACAGCTATATTAATATCGCTATGTAAATTATTTATGATTAAGTTTATATAATCGCTCATCTGAAACTCAATTAAGTATTAAATTTTCAAAGCATGGAATTAGTTGTTATTTCCAATATAGTTTACGAGGAAATAACGGTAAAAAAAACCCCCGAACCTGCTCAAGCAAGGCGTTGACACGGTAAATATTTAATCTAAGTATAAATTGTGTTGATTTTCCAAAACATAAAAAGAAATTGACTTCAAGGAAAAAGACAGATTCTATAGTCATGTTTGAATTTTCAAATAAGGAATCCCACAGGAGTGTAATATACCTGTGCATTCGTCAGTAAAATGCAGCACCATAAAATAAGACGTTATTAATTTGAATTGCTATAGAATTTGCCCATGAGAAAACAATCAATGAATAAATGAAATCTAGGACATTTGGCCCAAACAGCAACGGAGTTCCAACGGTCAGGGGTCTTTTACGTGCACGTCAATGAAACACGGGGATCTCGGTTTAAATTATAAGACACTGTCCTTTGCCAGGCCCTCAATCCTTCACCACCTATAAGAGAAAACCATGCCGGAAAATCTCGAGGAATTCTCTCGCTCAAATCCGAGATTGAACCAGGGATCTTTAGATTAGCGAGCCAGTACCTTACTTACTAAGCTACCGCGGCTCTAACAGAAAAAATAATGTATACATGTAATTGGAAATTGATAAAGGAAAGGGTAGTATAAGACACAAAACTATGTATCTCAACGCGATTTTATACAGTTTATAGACATTGTAGATTCCTATGTAGCTGTTATTTCCTTCTTTTATTTAAGATCAAGTACAGACTAAGTGAACAGTTTGAATCATTGGAATTGAAAGCATCTTTCAAACGTGGACCAACAAATGAGTCTGTGGTACGGAAACCAACATTTGAGGAAAATGAAGAAAATGTTCAAGAAATGAGAAGAGTCCGAAAACGAAGAAAAAAATGTTGCAAATACCTGACAATTCTGATTATTTTTAGTATCATAATTGTAGCCGTGATTACCGCAACAGTTATGTCTGTAGTATCAAAGCAATCTTCTGTACTAGAAGAAACGTCTTCATTATCTAAGACGACGAATTCTGTGGAGAAAGAATCTGTATCGTTTCTAGATTCAGTGGGATTCAATATTTCCTCTTTCACAACGACAACTCTGTCATATACTGAAATCGTGATAGAATCTAAGGAACAGACAATTAAATCATCAGTAAGCACCGAAGAACTGCAAATGACCGTATCACTGATATCTACAACAGAACTAACATCTTTTCCGTCGTCCACAGATACAGCACTATCTGACGTAACAGCATTAGATTCTTCTTTGATCGAAACACCTACGGCATCGATATCAGAATTATCTTTTGACATATCACTGGTATCCACAATGACAATGACATCAGCATTTTCTGACTTAGAAACATCCACATACTCATTTGACAGTGCTAAACAGTCAACATCTGGAATATCGACAGTCTTTTCTGGTGATATACACCCAACGACGCCAACCACACCCGACCCACAGTCTTCAACATCACTTTCATTTATATCTCACTTACAGGCATCTACTGGGTCAGTTAGACATACTGCTTCCCCAGACATACAATCATCAGCAACAGCAGCATCTGACACACAGTGGATTTCGTCAAGCCAAACAGTGCTTGAAACATTAACCGTGCCAGAAACATTAACGCTGCTATCATCCACTGCTGATGTGTCAATAGTCACATCTTTATTAAGTACAGTAGCATTAACTGATCTACAGATACTAAATCCGTCTTCTGAACTATTTGGGTCACATTCGTTACCAATGATTTCATCGGCATTAGCAACACCACAATCACTAGGATTGGAACAATCAGAATTGTTATTATCACTGACGATATCCAAGACGGGTGTGCAAATTCCTCCGTCTATATCAGTGACATCAGCATTAACTAATCTACAAGAAATTCCATCCTCGTCTTTACCATTTCTGTCGCCTTCGTTGTCAATGAGTTCAATGACATCATCAACACCAGAGTTGTTATTATCACTAACGATATCCGTGACTGATGTGCAAACTACTCCATTTATATCAGTGAATTCTGCATGGACTGATCTACACGAACTTGCATCCTCATCTGAGCAATTGGAACAATCATGGACTGTGTCAGATTTACTAGTCCCTACAGGGATACAAATGAGTACATCGTTAGTGATGCCATTACAAACATCATCACCTATTTACCAAACAGCTTCATCTGTTACACCAACTAATGACATCTAAACTACCTAACCTTATGCTGTGCGTTCGCTTGACACAGAGATGAACACCCCCTTCAAATGCCATTAGCCCATTTTGATAATTTTCGCTAGCTTATCTTCAATCAATCTGTGTAAAAGGCAATATTTGCAATCTATCTTTTATTAATTTGTTTTTAACTCGACAGGGTCTGTATAGAGTAGATCCATTAGCAAAGATTTCGGAATGGTATCTTTATGGGCAGTACTTCATCAAATCGAGCAAAATCGATGCGAGCTGTGGGTCCCGACTCATACTTACTGCATACTATATTATATCCCATAAAATTATACGGTTTTGTTGTGAAAACATATTATTGATTAACCACCACGTACATTTCCCTATACATAATATTATGGATATAAATTCAAGTAATCGAATACAACATTACATGTTTTGTTAAAAGATCAAATACAATGTACTTCTTTTAAACGCATTGATGAACCAGCGGTTGCCAAGCAAGATACGCCCACATTTTGCAAGAGATGGATAGAGAACAAGCTAAAAATAACGCGATTTTTCGTACAATCGGGGGCCATAATCCAAGAAGTTATGGTCGTAAATGAGCGAATATCGAAAGGGGTTGAGATCTTTGGGGTATAAAGATAGCAGGTCCACAACCTTGGTATTACATACTTTACACTATTTGCTTACAAGAAGCGACCATTTCGGCTAGCAGATTTTTACGAAATTTGAACAGATAATTGTTGTGTGACGGCGATATATTTAAACGTTTTTAAAATTTTTATACAAATTGTGTGACTTCTAGTGGGCCCACAAGCTAAAAATGCGATTTTTCGAACAATCAGGCGTCATAATCTAGGAAGTTACGTTCGGATACGCGATTATCGACATGGACCAAGATATTTGTGATATAAACATAAATTTAAAGTTTCGTCAGAATCGGGTCGAAATTGTGGCCTCTACCATATATTTGCACTATGTGTCTACGAGGGGCAGCCATTTTGGTCCGATTTTCAATAAATTTGAACTTAACGATCATTAGGCTGCAACCGTGATATCTCCAAAAGTGTTTTTTTTTTTAAATCGGATCAAAATTGTGACCTCTAGACGGACCACAAGCTAAAACCGTGATTTTCGCAAAAATACAGAGCTATAATTCAGCAAAATCGGATCAAAATTGTGACCTCTAGAGAGTCCACAACCTCGATATACCATATTTTTTTTACATTATTTGCGTACGAGCGGCGGCCATTTTGTCTGACAGTTTTGGTCCGATTTTTACGAAATTCGAACTCACCTATCACTATGGTGTAACGGTGATATAATTGGACTTTTTTTTAAAATCAGATAAAAATTGTGGCCTCTACAAGATCCACAAGCTAAAAACGCGATTTTTCGTACAATCAGGGGCCATAATCCAAGAAGTTATGGTCCAATATGCGCGAATATCGAAAGGAGCTGAGATCTTTGGGTAATAAACGTACATTTTACGTTTGATCAAAATCGGATCGAAATTGTGACCTCTAGAGTGTCCACAAGCTAAAAACGTGATTTTTCGTACAATCAGGGGCTATAATGCCAATATCGAAAGGAACCGAGATCTGTGGGATATAAACTATATTTCAAGTTTCGTCAAAATCGGATAAAAATTGTGACCTGTGTAGTGTCCACAAACAAACTGAGGACGGACAGGGGCGACCACATGAAAATATATGTCCCCATGAAAATGTCGGCGTAATTATATATAAAAACTACAGACTCTATCGAGTTTGCAAGATTTTCGGAAAAGGGGGCATAGAATGAAGGTCGTTGAATGCTGATGATCGTCAACAGAGAACGATTAAAATCGATAATTTCATTCTCTCGTGTCTACTATCAGGGGCGCTTACTTGGGTCTTATTAAATCCAAGCCTGCACACACTGCGTCGTAGATCAAACAGTCGGGCACAGTGTCATTAAAGAATTGGCCTTTGGATCCTATGTCACCCTACATATTTAGAAACCATTCACACTGCTCGATCGGCTTTGCGAAATATATAAATTGCAGGCTTCTACGACAATGACCAAAGATGAGCACTAAGAATACATCATTGACTGGTGTTCAAAACTGTAATAATATTTCAGGCACCGTTGGGTGTTGCCCAAAATTTCTTCCTGCTCAGAATTAGTTATAAATAGAAAGACAGCATGGCCATATGGAAAATGAATATGAATCACTATAATTTATGGCGATATGTGTGCCAGAATGCAGACAGTTTGACGAAAGTCAAATTGCGACCACTCCCGCCTGTCTATTTATTTGTCTGTAAATATAGTCCAAACAATTTTTTAGAGAATAATCAAATTTTCAGGACGTCACAATTCATGACGGTGGGTGTGGTCCATGAATTATTTTGAAGCTGGGTGTGGCTAATGGCAAGCTAGTAACATTATGGAAATTATACATATTTCTCTATATCAGATTATATTCTTAATCTACTGGGGAAAAACGTTTACTAATCCCATAACCAGCCCCCAAATTCTTGATTGCCAATCAGTAAAGAGTACATCGAACCTTATAAGAATATTAATGCCTGCAATATTAAAATCTTTTATTCACTGCAAGCTCCTTTACATAATCTTTTAATCACTCTGTCTCCTTTAATCAATTAAGTTACCTGGCAACATGATTTGCAAACTCTACATTTATGTTTTAAATGATTAGGATTTGATTCTACTTTAGATAATTTGATATTAAATGCAGTAAACAATCTATCTCTTAAAGGAGCTAAATCGCTAACATTTGGGACCTAGAAATTGACAAAAGTAGGTCGCAGCACATATAATACTGTAGTATGAATGTATATAAACTGACTTACATTCAATGGTTTCCGTTTCTACTCCAATTTCAAATCAGTTACATTCGGCGAAAAAAGCCAGCAGTCTCAAGCGAGTGCAAATTTCTAGCGTCTGGTTATTCCAGTCTACATACGCCGTTTGATTTGGTGCAATGTGTCTAGCCTCGTCCCTCGAGTCTCTTGATACAACTGGGGCTGAAGCGCATTATGGTACACGATTCGTGTACCAATGGTAAAATGTTTATTTTGTCTTAAATATTGGATATCAAAAGCCCATCTTTTTCCGGTAAAGATCACAACACGAATGTTGATTTAATTTGGCAAATAAATCCTGTTTTCAATGTTGAAGATTTTGGATGATATTGAGTTAGAGACTTAGCTACTTTAAATAAAGATAGGTTGCCAGGCAACGAAACATACACCCAAAGCAGCTAAATCCTCTGGACAGTCAACAAGATTTTTTGAAGTGATCAAGTAGAACAAAGGCTATCTGATCTTTATGCTATTTTAGATTATGGTGGCGAGAGAGAGAGAGAAATGGGGTTGAACGTCCACTCGACACAAACTAGGTCATTTCGGGACTTACATATGGTTTAATTTTATTTCAATAATTCACTTGCGCGTAGGGGTCTTTAGCAGTGGGAGGAAACTGGAGGACCCGGAAAAAACACACGAGGTTGGACAGGCGACCCTACTCCTTGTCACGTACAACTGGGGATTTGAAACCATGCCAGTTGACTCAATGACAGGCCTTACGATACAGCACGCACGTGCTAACCATTCGGCCATCCAACCCCCCAATATTATGGGGGCATTTGCGAGACATTAAAAACTGATCAAGGGTTACAAGTTGTAACTTACAACCCATGAAGTACATGTAATTATCAAATATAATTTGATTGGTTTCTAGTTTTCCCCAGTCATATAGATATATAATTTGGCCATCTTTTGTCACAATTGTGATTGGGTAACAAAATGGCTTTTTTGTCTACCTTTTTAGCTGTACAATTACATATTCTTACAAACTTAATGCCTCTGACCCACTATATCTGGTGTAAGAGTGGTTTAGAACTACATGTACATGTAAAATTTGATTCCTTTTCAGAGACACTTATTATTTTTATATTTCTTCTTTTCTAATATCGGTCTATAAAACTTACAGACTGGGTAACAAAAGATGGGTTGCCAGATACCAAACACTGTCATTCTGATGGTATGAAAAAAAAAACTCCCAAAGGTTTGATAACATGTTAACGTGCACACTAAGGTACAAAAATTACAATTGCTCACTCTGTCCTGCACCACTAACAAGGGGAAACTAAAAGCGAGGAAGTTTCTTAGCTAATACTGGGATCAAACTCAGGATCTGGACTGAGAGTTCACATAGCATTCTCAGACTTAAGTTAAGAATTTACTCAACTTTCAATCACTGTTTATCAGAAACATTTTTGATCCATAAAATACAAAACATTGCACATAGTTCCTTATTGATGTATTTGCAAATTGATACATTAAAACAACAAAAGTTCTATAAAGGGCTACATTTTAGTTAAAAAAAAGGCAAACAATTTTGAGTAAATTCTTAACTTATGTCGGAGAATAATTTGTGAACTCAGGGCCAGGTTATCTAGGGAGCGAGAGAGAGAAATAGGGTTTAACGTCCACTCGACACAAACAAGGTCATTTCGGGACTAACATATGGTTTAATTTTATTTCAATAATTCGCTTGCGCGTAGGGGTCTTTAGCAGTGGGAGGAAACCGGAGGACCCGGAGAAAACCCACGAGGTTGGACAGGCGACCCTAATCCTTGTCACATACAACCGGGGATTCGAAACCACGCCAGTCAACTCAATGACAGACTTAATGATACAGCGCGCACGTGCTAACCACTAAGCCATCCAACCCCCCCTCATGGGTCCTAGAGTATTTATACTTATCTTTATTCATCCACATCAATCAATAGAGTATGCTGGGTTTTTACTATAAACTATGTTTACAAAATGAGGTTTCAAACTTTCTAATTTTAAAATTAAACATTGACTGTTGTATTTTTGGCCAAGTTAAGGTCATGATAAGATGAATAGAACAAAGGGCTTCCTATTAAAACCTGAGATGTACAAGACGTAATCTTTACAACAACATAATCTCCAGGTAGAATTGGTTTTAGTTCACCATAGCTTGGAAGCTTTATATTTGGAAAAATAACTTTAGTATTTCCATCACTTCTACCAGCTAGGTATTCGGTTGATCGTTTGCTAAAGCCTTCTACTAACACTAAATGTTCTTCCCCAATAGAAGCTTTGTGAAGCTTTAAAAGTATATTTCTAAAAGTTTTAACCAATTCATTTGTTCTCTGTATTTTCACTTCTTTTGGGACATCATCCATCAGTCTATGAAAAGCTCGCGTTTTCTCTCTCATACTGTATGGAAAACAGTAGCAGAACCGGTATTGAACAATTTCCATAAGAGACAAAGTATCTTTATGGGCTTCTTCTGTTTCACCACAAAACCCAGCTATAAAATCACTTGATAAAGACACATCAGGAATAATATCTCTAATATGTGAAACTAATTCAAGATAAGCCTCCCTAGTGTAACCACGCCTCATTTTTTCTAATATTCCACTGTTACCACTTTGTGCCGGCAAATGAATTTGACGACAAATGTTTGGTCTATCTCGAATTAAATACAATACTTCATCGGGAAAATCTTTTGGATGGGGCGACGTGAACCTTATTCGCATTTCAGGATTGTCACTAGACACTTTATCTAAAAGATCAGCAAATCGCAACCCTCCGTGTTTTGATTTGTATACTGTATCAAAGCCGACACTTAAATTAGTTCTACCCCCTGCATTATAGTTTATTGCAGACACATCTCTATAGCTATTGACATTTTGACCTAATAACGTCACTTCCTTCACGCCTTGTTCAGCTAAAGCTTTAACTTCATCTCTAATAGACGATAAAGGGCGACTGCGCTCTCTACCTCTCGTAAATGGCACTATACAATATGTACACATATTGTCACATCCTCTCATAATGGAAACAAAAGCGGAGTTCGAGTCAGTATTTAGGCGCACTGGGGAAATATCTGCATATGTTTCTTCCAGGGATAAAAGTACATTGGCAGCGGATTGGTTTGATTCTGTTGTTACTGTTAAAAGTCTTGGTAGATCTCTATAAGCATCAGGCCCACAAAGCAAGTCCACCATTTTCTCTTTTTCCAAAATTTTTGTCTTCAAGCGTTCTGCCATACAACCTAAAACACCGATTTTTAAGGGTGGTTTTCCTTTCATTTTCTGTCTATTCAGTTTAAATTGTTTATAATATTCTAAACGTTTCCAGATTTTTGTTTCAGCCCCCTCTCTAATTGCACAAGTCATAACCAATATAACATCCGCTTCACCTATTGATTCTGCTCTTTTAAAATTATTGTTTAAAAGAACAGACAGGGCTATTTCAGTGTCATTGACATTCATTTGGCATCCATAAGTTTCAATATAAACTTTTCTTCCTCTTCCATCAAAATACTTTATATCTACGTCACTTTGTATCTGTTGATGATTATTGGTGTAGTCGTCATCTTGCAAACAATCATTTATTTTTATGTTATTTATAGCAGCATTGCCATTAATAAAATCTTGTAAACTTGGGCCAGTTGGTATTTTACTATCGCTACGAGTGCAATATTTCCGATCTACTTTCGGTTTTTGGAAGCCATGTGTTACTTGACATTGAGGACTTACCGATGTCAATGGGAAACAACTTTTAACAGATATTTCTAACAAGGACAGCGGTACCCTCTGTTTAATAATTGGCGTAACACGAAGCATGCTGCGTGCACAATTCACAATCTAAAATAAAACTGTCATTATTTGCATAACCTGCAAAAGTCCAGTTTTTTTTCTCTCGAACACTGACATTCAGTAACGATTAATCAATGCGCATGTACCAAGAAACCGGATATTCATAGTGATCACGTGATCTTAAACAACGGGAGCTGGGCATAGACATTATTACGTGTATACTGTATGTCCATAGAGTAAAAATAACACTTTAGTATGTCCATGGAGCGGGCCGGTCTGAGGATTCGAGCACGCAAAATTGGCAGGGGCGAAATACCACGCTCGCCTTACTACTTCTATATAGACACACGAACGCTGTTTCGGTACCACTGACTATTGTCATACTCGTACTACTACGCAGTGACTTACTTAGTTAGATCTAATTAATAAATTATAGGGATTTTACATTATATAAATAAAGCTAATTTTGCAAATTATGTTGATCATTTAATCAATTTTGATGTTTTTATGGGCAAATTACCCCCTGCCAATGGACATATTATTATAATTGGTATTGGAAGCAATAGCCATATTAAAGCTCCATGAACCAGTTTTCCCATGAGCACCACGTACCCAACTCACATTAACCCTCCGTAAATGGAAAAAAATAAAAAGAATCTGTAGGCTGTGACTTCATTTTAGTAGGTGTTTTTTCCCTAATTCATGTGTTTACTTCATGATCGGTTAGCCCCAAAAAACCTGAATATTCACCTAAACCTGCAGAAAATATACATATGTTTTTTCCAGGGGTAAAAGTACATTGACAGCGGATTTGTTTGATTCTGTTGTCACTGTTAAAAGTCTTGGTAGATAAGCATCAGGCCCACACAGCAAGTCTACCATTTTCTCTTTTTTCCAATTTTTTTGTCTTCATGCGTTCTGCATAACATACTACAAACTAAAACACCGATTTTTAAGGGTGGTTTTCCTTTCATTTTCTGTCTATTCAGTTTAAATTGTTTATATTATAATATTCTAAATATTTCCAGATTTTTGTTCCAGCTCCCTCTCTAATTGCACAAGTCATAACCTATATAACATCTGCTTCACCTGGCACTAGTGGCAGATAAATTCAAACACTCTTCTTCGATCATATACCAAAAAGTCAACAAAAATTCCAATCCCCACTCCCTCCCAAAATATTTGTCTATCATAAAATCAGAATTCAGGGGAAACAATTACAAGTCTGATTTCTATTTGGAAAAAAATAGTACTGGTAACTTTTAAATATTGTTTATTGAACTAGTGTCTAGCGTCTAATAAAACAGGAGCCGCAGTGGCTCAGTAAGGCATTAGCTCGCTACCCAGGAGGTCCAGGGTTCCATCCCGTTGCCTGACAAGAAACAGCATCTAGTTGTTTGAATATAAAAAATTAAATCGAGGTTCTGCATACACATTGACGTGCACATAAAAGAACCATTGACATTTGGAATTCAATTGCTGTCTGGGCAAAACTTCTCCCACACTGTATGATGTATACCCATCTTCATTAGTCTGGTTGGAGCAGAAAAGTAGCACACTAAACCCCATTTTATTTTAATAAAAAACAAAAATAGAATTCATAATATTCCCTTCATTTCATTTCCATTATTTCTTCTAATTACTTTTTAAAAAATCCAACTGTCAACTTTTTCAGTTATTTCTCAAAATTATTTGCGACACAAAGTCATAAAATTAAAATGGAATGATTAAAATAAAAACATATACACCATATCTATCAATAAAAACCAAAATTTATTCACTCCAATAACTTTAACTTTAGTATTTTTTAAAACCAAATTTCAAATTTTGTAACAGGAAAAAAGAAATGGTCCATCAACTAGTTTTCTGTCTTTTTTTATAAGCTTTAAGATGGTTTCCACCATGATTTGACTGGCGTATTTTATCATACATGAAACAAAAGAAAAACAATAGATTATCATACTGTCCATCATACACTGAGGACAAACATAGGTTATGATAATCACACACAAAATAATACAAAGCTTCTATAGTGGATAAATATTCTTCAGGATTTCCATCATGATTCCTCCAGAACTTAGTTTTCCGAGATTTTAGCTCCACTCTTGTTATATCTGCAGGAGAAAAACACATTACATGGTTAGAAATTAATGATAGTAATCTAATATATATTTAATAAAAAATGTCAATTTATTCAACATGTATTACAAAATACTTATTCCCTTCAACTACTATATAATCAGACGATACTTACATGTATTTACATTCTGTTTGTATTCACATCTGATCAAATATATAAGTTCTTTCAATCACATATCCACCCAAAAAAATATTTTGTGTTACTCAATTGAAATAATCAACTTTGATATGATTGTCAGCTCCACAGGCCTTACCATTTATTGATAAGTTGCAACCATGCTTTTCAGTTCAAACTAAATGTGTCATTTTGACAGTAATTATGAGTCTTCGACCTGACAACTGTGCTCTAATCATGTTTCTATTTGTAAAAATAGATTGTTTTTCTTTTGTGTTTTCTTCATACTGGTAGTCTGGTACTGGTGGCACAAAGTACTAAATTTCTGGTAGAACTTCAATGATTTCTGACATTTTGTCAGCTACAACTAATACCATTTACTGTCTGTTCCAGGTGATACTCCGACTCGAAAATTGCTTGTCATTTCTTCATTTTTTAATTAAAATGGCTAAAACTTTGTGACATACCTGGAATTTTCACCCCTTTGATTTCTTCCCTTAGCCTAAACCACTAGAAGAAGTCTGATAAAATCCAGTATACCCTTGCAAATTTCACATATTTCGACATTGTCTCTTTCTCATAACATACACATTACGACTAGGACTGCGTTAAATGGAACACTTGCATATCACATTTGGGTAGACAGGTATTTTACAAATTGGGTGCATTCGGTTAGAAATGTTTAGTGAAGGAGAATTTGCCCGTTTGTTTCGTAACAGTAATACTTATTTGGGTTTCACACTGTGAAGCTAATGTTAAACAATATTGCTTTTGTTCGGATTAAAATGTTTTTTTCTGTTTATGCCTTGCTTATTTTGCAGAAAAATGCTTATTCGATCACTTGGAGTGACATAAAGATTAAAGCTATTTTGAAAAGTCGGCACATGTCAGAACCATGCAAACTCTCCGAAATAAGTAGTTTGGTGTTAAAGGCATGGTCTTATTTAAATTTGAATAAATGTATTATGTAAAATGATTCAGAAGTTTGTTTTTTAGACTTTATAGCTCTGTTTGAGAGCAAAGTTTGGGAATTTTGCTTGAAACTTCATGATAACATGTATGTACTGATCAGCTATCAATACATATCAAACATAAATTTACTTAAATTATCTTCCGTCCTAGATATAGCTTTTGTGTATAAACTGGGTAATTACTATCCAACTGACTCAGAATTAACAGTATTCTGAGAAAACGTGCATTTTTTTTACCTTTTCGGAACAATTTTGTTGGTTAAAATTTAGCTGCCCTTTTAAATGGGCAGAGCAAGATGTAAGCTACGGGCCTGAGGCTGAGACATAACTATTTTCAAAGGCATATAGAGCAAATGAAAATCCATAATTCATTTTTGACATTTCAAGGAAATAGGCAATTTTGTGTAATCAATTTTCAAGTTTTTATGTCGATAAAAGAATAAATGATACTTCGATTTTTATTGCCCACGACACATTTATTTATAGTTTAATAGACATTTTATCGCCATTAAATCCAAAATTTCCAGTATTACAGGAAGTGACGCGATTACAAAAAAAAGAAACTATATTTGTTCTAAAGATTGTTATTCGCTACCCTTCACTAAAACTATTTACTAACTTCCTTTAACTAATAGTTTGTTGATATACGACCATGATGGTATCATAAAACAATTTTTAACTTTGTCCTTTGCTGAGAAATAAATGAATTGTATGCAAATATATATTCAGGCAGATATCACAAAATAATCTCCAACTTTATCCATTGACCGGGAGCCCAGGGGGTCAACCTAGCTTAAAAGTGTACCAATTTTCTCCTATATGGTATCAATGTATGTATATCTAGTATCATCAGAATGTAAGTCTGCTGGGTTTCTGGTGGTGGGTGTGGTATTCCACGCCCTAAATGCCATGACCCTCAACTAGGCTAGATTAGCTCAAAAGTGTACCGAATGAATTTCGTACAGCAGTGTACCGTACATCTTCAGGTATTACAACCAGCGGCTGCCAGGCAGGATACGCCCATATTTTCGAGAGATGGATAGAAAACAAGCTAAAACAAAAGTGATTTTTCCTACAATCGAGGGCCATAATTCAGGAAATTACAATTTGATATGCGCAAATATCGAAAGGAACCAAATAAACTTACATTTCAAGTATCAACAAAATCGGATAAAAATTGTGACCTCTATAGGGTCCACAACCTTGATATACCATATTTTTACGCAATTTGAGAACAAGGGGTGGCCATTTTGTCTGTCAGTTTTGGGCCGATTTTCACGAAATTCGAACTTAGTCGTCCTTAGGGTGTAACAGTGATATAATAATACGTTTTTTTAAATCGGATAAAAATTATGACCTCTATAGGGTCCACAAGCTAATAACGCGATTTTTCGTACAATCAGGTTGCCAGCTGGATCGGTCGAATAGGTCGCTAGCCGAATAGGTCGCCAATTTGTGTTCGGTTAATATCTGTCACTTGCCAGCTATCACGTGATGTAAACAATTAGCCATGTGGCTTAAATTGTGTCACAGTGTCCAGTTTAGAAACTTAATTTACACAAACGCGTTGTATATTATACCTTCAAAACACCGTAAGTTCTTGTTCTTAATATCCTAATAAAGATTACCTTTCATCAGATTTTCTGCCAAACGGCAAAACGATCACAAAATACAGCGCTAAACTTACTCCAAATTTGTATGTTTACTATAGTGACCAGTGAGCGTGTCGAACCAACTACGTTACTTCCGGTATTAATAAAAATTAATTTCTCGCTTACAAATTATTTTTGGGATATGTTATAGGAGGGATTATTTCTAAATATATATTTATTATTTATGGAAACCTTATTGAAAATCGTTGGTCTTCCCCTTTAAATTGGATAAAAATTATCGAAAGGAACCGAGATCTTTGGGTTATAAACTTACATTTCAAGTTTCAACAAAATCGGATAAAAATTGTGACCTCTATAGGGTCCACAACCTTGATATACCATATTTTTACGCTATTTGAGAATGAAGGGCGGCCATTTTGTCTGTCAGTTTTGGGCCGATTTTCACAAAATTCAAACTCGGTCGTCCTTAGGGTGTAACGGTGATATAATAATACGTTTTTTTAAATCGGATAAAAATTATGACCTCTATAGGGTCCACAAGCTAAAAACGCGATTTTTCGTAAAATCAGGGGCCATAATTCAGGAAGTTATGTTCTGATATGCACGAATATCGAAAGGAACCGAGATCTTTGGGTTATAAGCATACATTTCAAGTTAAAACCAAATTGTGACCTCTACAGTGTTCACAAGCCAAAAACGTGATTTTTCGTACATCAGGAGCCATAATCCATAAAGTTACGGTCCGATACATGCCAATATCGAAAGGAACCAAGATCTTAGGGTGATAAACCTATATTTCAAGTTTCATTGAAATTGGATAAAAATTGTGACCTGTAGACTGTTCACAAACAATTGTGGACGGACGGACAGGGGGGACGACAATATACGTCCCTATGAAAATGTGGGCGTATAAAAACACTCTGACAGACATTTCTAGTGGTGGGGTACCCCTGACAGAGCTATATAATTGCCAGACATTTGAAGTGATGGAGTATCCCTGACAAGAGTTATCTAATATTTAGACCAAAGCTAGGCTAGATTAGCTCAAATCTGTACCACCTAAAACAGCTTTGGAGTTGTTCAGTTTTAAAGAAAAGATTGCCTACATTCTAAATATACACATAAATTCTGTGCACAGGGCTCTACAAAACCGGAAAGCAAATTAAGGACCGTTTAAAACTGTTTACCAAAATTAGATAAATTTGACCTGACCAGTTAGAGACCATCCACAAACTACACGGTAATGGCTAGTACATGTATGTAAGTGAATTTCTTTTAAACAACCACCTACACATCCAAGTAGGGCGAAACGACTTTAAAGCCAACCCAGCACCCCTTGTCTGCTTAGTCTCTTCCAGATAACTAGGCCAAACATGACTGTTTTCAGTACCAAGATGTCAACAAACCACGATTTTTCAAGGGAGAAAAGCTATATAGCTTGGTCTGAACTTAATTCTAAGACAGAAAGCAATGGGATGACCAATCCAGGTACTTAACAAAGTTTTAGCCATTTCAAATAAAAATTGAAGAAATGGCAAGCAATTCTCGAGTCGTGGTATCACCTGGAACAGACAGTAATAATTTTCTAACTGTACGCCAAAATCAGAGCCTATTTAAACGAATGTTCCCCAAGAATGGTTTCATATTTACATCAAGCTAATTATGTTATTACTTAAAGACTTGATTAGGTTTTCGTGTGTGGAATTTTAAATTATGATATAGATAGGCAATAGCAAGAATCTTGGAAACTGAAACTAACCTTTTAATCTTTCATCATTTGCTATAGTTGATGTTTGATTCCATGTTGAATCTATGAAAATGACTTTATCAAATTTTGGTGTATGAAGTGATCTAGATTGTTTTACACTACTTTCTTCTAGTTGTGATTTGTGGCCTTCAGATGTTTCATGACTTTCATGGCATCTTTTAGTGCCGATTTTCACCAAGTTCTCAGTGGATTTAATATGGCCATCATACTTTACATCAGTACTTTGCTCACTATTAATAGTCTCAGGGAATTTGTCTTTGTCAGTTTGTGATTTACCATCATTTGCAGAATCTATATTAGGCTCTAACTTTGAATCACAACTATCAGTTACTACAGATATTTCTGGCAAGTCTATGTCTCTATTTAAGACCAAACTATTTAACGACACTGCAGACGGTCCAGGAAATATTAGAATAGTCTGAAAGAAAAACGCAGAAATACTTCAAGTCTGATGTTATTACAAGTCATTTATACAATTCAATATGCTAGTTATTTACTAAATGATCAAAAATTGATTTTGTTTGTCAACCAAATTGTAAATGAAGCTCATTGAAAGCACAATAAAACAAAATTTGCCATGCGACTTAAAATTATGCTTAAAGGGATAATCCTGAAGTCTGACAACCATAATTATCTCCCTTTGATGATAATTAAACTCTGTGGTAATACAAGTCTATTTTGTTACTAAATTAGTGTCATGGCATAGGAGTGAATGACAGTATCTGAACAATGAAAGTATCCCATAATATCCAATACCAATGTCCAGTTTGGTACGACTGGGAAATCATGCAATAGGCTACCGATCGAGAGAAGATAAAAGTCTACTATTTTAGAAATTTAAATCAAGACTACAAGGATTATAAAAGACTGAATGATCTAAACTAGTAACCCGTTTTCATGCTAAAAGATGAAGTAGCACACATGGGAACAAAATATCACTATAAAGTTTTCTGTAGGCATATAAAATTAAAGGAGATACTTCTTTGAAATAAAAAATTAACAGTATTCTAATATACCGTACTATTGTATAACCTGCTTGATTTAATACATCAAAACCAAGATCTTGTTTAAGTCAGTTTCTTTTGCATTCATTCATGAAATATCATGTACAAAAATGATCATCGTACGGTCAAGTAAATGAACTGATTTTAGTGTTTTGTCAATACAATACTTCAGCCATTTTTGTCATTTTTATACGCCCACATTTGTTTGTGGCCACTCTACAGGTCACAATTTTTATCCAATTTTGACAAAACTTTAAAGATCTTGGTATGTATCGGACCAAACTTCATAGATTAAGGTCCCCGATTGTTCGAAAAATCACGTTTTTAGCTTGTGGACACACTTATCGGTCACAACTTTCACATGATTTAGATGAAATTTGAAATGCATTTTTATAACCCAACGATCTTGGTTGCTTTCGATATTTGCGCACATCAGATCTTAACTTCCTGAATTATGACCCCTGTTTGTACGAAAAATCGTGTTTTTAGCTTCTGGTCCCTCTAGAGGTCTCAATTCTTATCCGATTAAAAAAAAGAAACTTGAAATACATGTTTATAACCCAAAGTTCTTCGTTTCTTTTGATATTGGCGCATTTTGAATCGTAACTTCCTGAATTATGGCCCTTGATTGTACGAAAAATCGCGTATTTAGCTTGTGTTCCCTCTAGAGGTCAAATTTTTTATCTGATTTAAAAGATTGCTTGCCAGGCAACAAAACATACGCCCACAACAGTTAAGTCGGCCGGGGTATCAACAAGGGTTGACGCATATATTTTTTTTGTCAGAAATGAAAACATTTACAATACACTAAAATCTGATTACAAGTAACAACCCACTTGGCTTCTAGTTCTGCCCTATTCTAACGTTTAGCATACAAAACATATAATATCAATTTCCGTTATATCATTGGAAATTGTTGAAAATTGACAGAGGGCAAAGGCCACAACTCTGGCAGTAATTATCGGAAATTGTTGAAAATCAATAGGCTTCTTCATCTCATGACCTTAGACACTGTGTATAAATGATTGACTTTAGTCTCTGGGGCGCCAACAAGATATTTCAAAGTGATCAAGGGCCATACCACTGGCAGTAATTATCTTAAATCGTTGAACATCAATAGGCTTCTTCGTCTCATGACCTTAAACACTGTGTATAAATTTAAAGTCAGTCGGATATTAACTTTAGCCTGTAGAGCGTCCATAACTCTGGCGGTAATTATCGGAAATCCCTGAAAATCAATAGGCCTCATCTCATGACCTTAAACACTGTGTATAAATTTAAAGTCATTTGGATATTAACTTTAGCCTCTAGAGCATCCACCGGACCGCCGTCCAGATGGACATGGGGCGACGACAATATATGACCACATTTCAAATTGGGCATAAAAAAAACATTTGAATATATCACCGTTTGACCCTAATAATGGTTGAGTTCGAATTTTGTAAAAATTTGACCCAAATTGCTGGACAAAATGGCCACACCTTGTACGCAAATAGTGTAGAAAGTATGTAATACCAAAGTTTTGGACACTCTAGAAGTCACAATTTTCATCCGATTTTGATGAAACTTGAAATGTATGATCATAATCCAAACATCTTTGCACATATTGGACCGTAACTTCCTGGATTATGGCCCCTGATTGTACAAAAAATCATGTTTTTAGCTTGTAGACCCTCTAGATGTCACAATTGTTAGCCGATTTTAAAAAACGTTTAAACATATCACCATTACATCCTAATGACAGTTGAGTTCTCATTTCGTAAAATTAGACCGAGACTGCCTGACAAAATGGCCGCTCCTTGTATGCAAATAGAGTAAATATGTAATACCAAGGTTGTGGACCAGAAGTCACAATTTTTATCCGATTTTGATGAAACTTAAAATATATCTTTATATCCAAAATAACACAATCTCTTTTGATATTCACACACTTCAGACCATAAGTTCCTGGATTAAGGTTCTGATTGTCTGATAAATCGTTTTTTTTAAGTGGGGTATCTTGCCTGGCACAACCGCTGGTAATTTTTATGTAATAATAGAGAGAACTAACTGTCTGTGGATTATAATCAGGAATACAGGGATATTCATATAATGTGACATCATCTGGAGCCAATACTGCTGCATGAGGTGAAGTACTTTTACCATCACATTCACTTGGATGCTTTATAATGTCAATCTTTATTGGTAGCTGGAAATACAGATGTATTAATTATCATGTTCCAATTTTTACATTAAAAATATAAGAAATCATGCTGTTTTTACATGGATGGGGAATATTTATTGTACAATAGATATTAAAGAAAGTGTTTACTGTCTGAGCCATCTACTTTATAAATCATAAATTTTGATTTACTTCAAAATTGTGTAATAAACAATTGTAAAACTCTTTCCCCAACACTAGTTCAAAAATGACCACACAAAAAAATATTCCAACAAATTAAATGTTTCTCTTGTAACATCCTAAATTTTCCTCATAAATAAATGTAAGCAACCCGGATCACACCGAATACCTGACAGCCCATGCCAAAGACAATTCATCCCAATATAATAAGACAATGCATACAAAGTTAGAAGACAACTCATCCAATTTATAGAAGTGTAAAAAAAAATGTACAGCAATTCAGAAACTACAAGGTAATCTTTGTCTCAAGTAGGCACCGTCAAGGACAACTACGAGAATATATGCAATCCACAGAATGATCATTTCAGATTAAGGTTTTTTTTCCAGTTTTGATGACTTCAAATAAAAATTCCTGTTAAAATTAAAATTGTGTATGACATTATCAACGCTTCACGGTTCAAACGGTTTTGGTAACCTATGTTGATCTGCTTGGGCAAATGGGGCTCAGACTCAGAGGCCCAAGGGCTTATCCAATAGTTCAGCTCATAACACTCGCCTAGAAATGATTCCACTACTGATGTCTTCCGCCTTACTCCAGCCACAGAAGTGGCTCGTCCTACGGAGTTCCTTTGCGCAAGTTTTTTAGTCAAATGACTACAAAAAGGTTACTGGCCTATAGCTCCCTTAATTTACATATAAACTGACCCAAAACTGTACTGCACATAGCTTAACATTGATAAACCAATTCCTATTGAATGAAGCCTTACCGCATAATTATATGATATGAAACCTAACTGCTACGCGAAATTTCTCGACTACCGAACTTATTTCAACTGGCCAGCATGGCGGCTTTTACATTATAAGAAACATTGCTTTGGAAATGTAGAACGCATTACCACAAAGAAAAACTGTTCGGTAACTATTTTAGTGGTCTTCACTATTTGTGATAGAATTACTTATTTCAAACTGTAATGATATGTGTTGACAATTGTGCGTTTGAACCTATTTAAACTTACGTAAGGAGTCTTAGACTTTATCAATTGTAGCGTTGAACTGTGTTAAACGATACATAATAATTGTAGCTATACACGCGCCCTGTACCCGGCGAGTGTAAGGAGACCTACGCTCAGAGCTGAACTACTTTTCCCATGACAACTTTTTTGAAATAAACTAAAATACACATTATTTCCATTTTATTGAGTAGGCTGATTATATTAGTAGGCTAACAACAGTACGTGCTCATACGAAAAACGAATTAACGCTGGTGTCTAGTGTAGTGGTATTCATACAGTGACTGAGTGAGTTACATTCATTATAATCTGTCAACAACTAACGGGGCGACGACATCAGTATGGACAATCCACCGTTTTTACTTCTTCAATTTGTACGTTTGACATGTAAATTGTAAACCTAACCCTAACAAGATATTTTCCAGATCGGCCAAGATCTAGTAATTGTGCGGACTAAAGATCAACCTACTTTCACTTTAGGAATGTGGTTAATCAAGCTTTGCACTGGCACAAAACAAGTATAGCAGTAGAATTTTCTGGATCTCCCACATTTAGAGCATTCGCTTCTCCCATTTGCAGTATTTAAAATAGAAAAATCACTAATTCTTAAAGCAGGGAATGGGTTTTCTTCCATTTTCTAACTATTTTAATAGCCTACAGAAATTAAGCCCTAGGAAAATTTTACAGAGTTCTCTCCCCGGAAATAGTAATGACTATTGTGTAAAAGAAGGACTTGGGCTATACCAATAGTAGGGAAGCTAGCTGACCGTTGCTCCTAAACTCGCGGACAAAATTGGCACTATGCCTAACGGGGGCACCATCATGACCGATGATCAGAATGGGAATGTTAAGTTGCACATCCCTGGAGTTAGGGGCTGTCCGCTGTACGCCCCCGAAATCTTGGATTTAAAGGAGCTAAATCGCTAACATTTGGGACCTAGAAATTGACAAAAGTGGGCCGCAACGCATATAATACTGTAATATGAATGTATATAAACTGATTTACATTCAATGGTTTCCGTTTTTACTCCAATTTCAAATCAGTTATGTTTGGCAAAATAAGCCAGCAGTCTCAAGCAAGTGCAAATTTCTAGCGTCTGGTTATTCCAGTCTACATACGCCGTTTGATTTGGTGCAATGTGTCTAGCCTCGTCCCTCGAGTCTCTTGATACATCTGGGGCTGAAGCGCATTATGGTACACGATTCGTGTACCAATGATAAAATGTTTATTTTGTCTTAAATATTGGATATCAAAAGCCCATCTTTTCCGGTAAGATGACAACATGAATGTTGATTTAATTTGACAAATAAATCGTGTTTTCAATGTTGAAGATTTTGGATAATATTGAGTTAGAGACTTAGCTCCTTTAATTCAAATTTTTGCGGACAAAGTTAATCTTTGCTACATGTGTTTACGTTGCTAAGGCAAACTTGAAAAGTGCCCTTCAGAACAAAAAATCCCCTGGCTTCAGAACGCCCCCTAGTGACCCGGGTACGTAGGTTTATTTCAAAATATGACGAACAACTTTGATTCCTTTTTCACCTGATAGGGTGTGGTCCCAAAGTAAATAAAACACAACTTCAGAACAAATAATCCCCTGGGTTCCTACTCCAGAACGGGTTCCAAGCTGAACACATCACAAAATCCCGGTAGAACTTGTAGAAAACTGATTTGTTTCAAGTATGGCGGACAAAATTCTTCTTTCGTGAGAATGGTGCCACAATTGATCTATAAATATAAAGTGCCCTCCAGAAAAGAATATCATCTGGTTCAAATGTTACAGACAACTTTGATTCCTGTTTCAGCTGATCGGGTATGGCCCCAAAGTAAATAAAACACCACTTCAGAACAAACAATCCCCTGGGTTCCTTCTCCAGAACCGGTTCCAAGTTGAACACATTACGAAATCCCGGTAGAAGACTGATTTGTTTCAAGTATGGTGGACAAAATTCTGCGTTCGTGAGCATGGTGCCACATTTGACCTATAAAAAAGTACCCCCTGGTTTCTACACCTCAGAACTCCCCCTATTGACCTCAATAGACATGTTTATTTCAAATATGACCGACAACCTTGATCCCTTTTTCAACTGATAGGATATGGTTCCAAAGTAATTTTAACACACAGATCATTGCTACGATAGATGCGTAACGAAGATTTCAAGAAATGGAAGTGAAAAAAGCAAAAGGAAATCACGAGCTTTTCTCACTTCCATTTCTTGAAAGCAAAAGGAAAACACGAGCAATAACTTCAGACAGTTTTATAGAAGGATAACTCGTTTTTTCCTTTTCCTTTTTTCACTTCCATTTCTTGAAATCTTCGTTACGCATAATATGTCATATAGGAAGAATAACAAAGAATTTATCGTTCCATAAATATTGGCTATCCCAACGTGTGACATCAGGTCAGTTTTAATAATGATAAAAAATGACGTGTCGTCTGCCAAACAGCACTGATAGTTTACTTTCATGTTGAAAGAGGTCACGGTCTTTCATTTCATGAAACAAATCAAATGATTATTGCTATCGGTCAGCAAATTTAATAATTTCATTGAAATGTAAGACATATTATTCTGTGTTTTGTAAGGCCTTAAAAGCCAGTTTCATTTCATTTGATTTATACCGGTATGCACAATATTTTCTGTTAATTTTCGGGGAATGTGAAGGGCTGTTTTAATCTTCAGATTTCTATGTGAATGGAATTTCGAGATACGTTGTCAGTACTATAAAGTAGACCTACATATAATCACCAAGATTATTACAAGTCAATATTTATTTATTACTGAAAAAATAAATATCAAGCCTGGGGTGGAATGATGTTTTTTCTTTCTATACACGAAGTATAAATAGTAAATCTTTCAAAAGTTAAAATTGTAATGTGAACAGTTAATCAATGTTGAATACATATTTAACTTTTAAACCTGTCCCAGATGGCTGTAGAAGACACCTACGGAACTTAGAAGTTCAAGGAATTTGGGATGGGGTAGTGTACGTGTGTTTTGTTAATATTTATTGGGCCCACAAGTTAATGTTCGGACCCACAACTTTCATGAATGGCGTCTACCAGCGGGTCCTGTTGGCTTACAACTTTTCTTGTCGAATTTTAAAAACTGCAGTCAATATACAACTGATTTGTGATTTTTCTGTTTGCATATTGTCCGGAGTGTCTAAAAATATGTCCCTTGATATAAGCTAAGTTCTATTATGCATTTGTCTATTATGCAGAATGGAGAAGTGTAATGTGCAAAATAACTATTATACTGTATTTGTATCATTGGAAAATGTATTCTGTATTTTAACACAGAGACATTGGTATTGTGGAGCAATGAAATTGCAGATTGTGAAACCAAAATACGTATTTTGAACTGCTGAAATATGCAGTTTGAACAGTGAACATTGAAATAATATTGGTAACGGTATCCTTCCATAGCTTGTACTACAATGTTAACAGCCATAATTTCAAATTTAATAAAAAGTTAATTTAATTTTACTCTTTGAAATCGCCTCGTTGTAACATCTAAAAAAATCGGTTTTCAGTTGCATAATATGAAAGCTAAGAAGATATGAATTAATTCCATAACTAATAACAGTTGTACATTGTACAATAAAATATCAATAAATAATACAGTGGAATGGGTTATTTTTTATTATTAAGTGTACAATACGCCTGGTTTATATCGTCTGTACAAATTTGACCAGGTACAGTGTTAAAGAAGTATGAAGTGCCAGTACAGACACCTGGGACCTGGGCACCATTTATGCACCGCATATATTCTGTACATGAACCTCTTACAGGAATATAGGAAAAGTTGATTTTTCCATTACAACTGTATGGATCACTTGCTAAAACAAGAAAACATATTTTTTGTGTAAATAGTTATACAAATCACCCGTCAAGAATATGATTTACTCCGCCATATTAAATTTTATTGATATTCAAATTATTAGAAACTGTTCAGCATTTGAAATTAATAATTTATAAAACACCATTGTTATCAGTACAGTTCCAGAGAGCTTAGGACTACAACTTATCCAGTCATGCTGTATACATGCGTTCGTTCGTTCTTAGGGCCACTCCCACCATGGGTGATATCGTAGACAATTGTAGACACTGTAGATACTGTACCAAGGTCATATTTAGATTAAAATACTGTTAATTTCATTTACTTTGGTAATAGGGTGCAATACGCATTGCGTGAGAAGAGAAGTTTGTCCGGGCAGAATTCCAACAGCCAAGATTTCGCTCACGACCATCTTTTGCCCATCTAATTATCTTCCCATAAATATTAGAAGCCGGTTAGACGTATACCAAATCAGGGTTTTAAGCAAATGGGACCTACTTGTGTTCTCTAGCTATCCATCTATCGTGGAGGAAAACGCAGGCTTTTTTAAACATGCATTATGCAAGAGCTAAATCTGCCTATTTCAGGTCTTTCTTTAGGCCTGAAATGTTATCTAAATTATTAATTAGACATTAATTAACCTATCCAGGCCATAATCAACTCTAGATGTCAGCGCTAGCCTGCGATATTTAGTGGATTGTAGGCCGATTTACTGCATAACTTCCCTTCTCTATTAAACGATTAAATGGATAATCGAGACTATGCTGTTTATCGTACTGACTTTAGTAATGAGGCTTATGGGAATTTCAGTCGCTTAGTTTTCGGTTCATAGTGGATCAATTTGAATGAAATTTTCACCAAAATTGCCTTTACATTATTTAGTTTTTAACTATTATAGTGAGAACTTCCAACTCGTCACCGAATCTCCCATAATGTATCTTTAACTAACAAAGTGTTAAATTTCGATTTACAAAAAGAAGGGCCGAGACATTGTAAAACAAAACTCACTTTGACTTGGAGCCATTGTTGTGGTAGCAGCTGTAATATATAAGATATATTATATATTTCAATTGAAATGTTGCTACTTGGGTCGGCATGGTGTTTGAATAGTTTTGGTTTTGTGTTTGCTTCCTTTTTTGTTTTTTGTCGTCTATTTGGTGTTTTTTTTTTTGGGGGGGGGGAGGCGGTTGGTGACTGGACCCAACCCGAAGAACATTGTGAAATTGCGCCAAATAAAGCGAAAATATTAAATATGCTTGATGGGGCAAACTATTCCATTATCTCAGAACGAATGTCCCCACGCTCGTACACGACCGTATAAAGTACTTATTATAGATCTAAAAACAGATTGTGTCTACCAACTGGAGGAAAGATCAAATTTTGTTTGCTGAATTGTATCTGTATACCTTCTGCCACTGAATACCGAACACCAACTTTTCCATTGATGACGTGGGTAGAGAGATCGGATAAATCTAAATTAATTTCAATCCATTTTCCAATTACCTCTGGGTTGAGTACATGATTGACTTGCTTCGTTGAAACAATAAACTCCAGCTTTGTTACAATTGTTTATGTAAATGATACCATTAAAACACTGGATATATTGGTAACAGTCATTATACGGATGATCATACAAACCATCGGTCTTGTTAGAGCAATAATCACCTTATTAAAAAGAAAGAACATTAATTTATATGAATTTTCTACTGTACATAATCCACAGTAAATTATAAGATTCTGGCTATATTGCCGGCCCTAAGTTTTGATGGAAAGCAAAGCGTGGTATGAAATCAGAAAAACTCAAGAGAAGGTACTTGGATAACTGTCTTATCGCGGACTTAATGGCTGGCCGGGGGTGTAGGGGTAAAGGAAGCGACGTCCTCGGACATCCATGAAACGATTGTTTTAATTTTTGAAACTTTTACAGTTTGCTTAGTAGTAATAGCTACCTTACTTAAAGGGCCAATCCCGATAATATTTTGGAGAATAAAACTGCTTAATTTTGTGTTAAAACTCCTTAATATCCTGTACTTAAGGGCCGATCAACTAATTCAGTATTTGTGACATGTTTTCAAACAACTTATACCCGTCAGTCTTCATCTGGAAATGGAGACCGGTGTCCCAAGCTGTATTATGCGGTGTCTGGATAAAACCAGACTTTTATTTTATAAAAAAAAACAATGTGTAGGTGAAATTTACGTTTCGTTATCCAGTACGGCACATGGGTCATTCAATGTATAGACCTCTAAAGGAAGGCGATAGATTATCAGGTCACCCAACGAAAAAAATGACCAGAAATCTTAAAAGGGTTACGTGTCCGGATAAGCATTTTTGACGTTCACGTCCAAACAACTCAATATTTTGAGCTGGAATTTTGACACCATTCCTCTATATTTTGGCGCTTAAATTTCATACGAACTCGGACTTTTATTTTTGAGACTCTGTTCAAATCGGGATAGTCCCTTTAATCTGTTTTTACTCGAGGAGTTCACCCTGAGCATCATCGTTACTGATTTTAATGAAATTTGCAAATAAGAACTGACCTGGAACAACAAATAGATGGTTACACGAAGATGTCTTTCTACTTCCTTGATCAACATTACAACATAAACTAGAATTTTGCCAGCTTATGTTAAATGTTGAAATAAAAGATGAAACGTGTTTATTAATACAAGATTCTGAAGAATTTGTTTCTTGTGTAGGGTTGAAATTAAAATTCTCAAACTTTCGGCCATCTTGGAACTCTACAGACCACGTTACCATAGAAGCCGGTATACCAATGTCTACTGAACATATTATTTTCTGTTTTAATAATTTGTCCTCGACTACCTCATCAGGAATTGTTACAACCGGTACTCCTGGTGCAACTGTAAGCAAGAAATATAATAACATTTTAAATTCCCGAATGTGATACAATTCGTCGTGTTTTCTAGAATCTCCAAGGGTGATATGATGGTGACGAACCAGACAAGCATGTGCGTATTTTAATAACAGATTTAAATCCACCGCTTATAAATCATGCTGTGTTTCAGAATTAACAATGATGACGATGATGATGATAATGATGATCAACAAGTTAAACATATAATTGTGGGTTTATGCGCCTAACGTTTTAACTGAAAGCAAAACTCGTAGAAAAATATTTTGCAAGACGGATCCATTCATTACCCATGAACTTCAACTCTACGCAACTGTAGTCATAATTATAACTGATAGACCTAGAAAACAAATCACACGTTCTTAGCATATCTTAGTATATCCCATACAGAAAACCCGGCAAATAAATGATAACTTTTTAGGATAATTTTAACCACTATACCGGGTAAAAGGAAACACTTGGCGTGACCAGGATTCTTGTGAGAGGGGTGGGATGCCCAAGGCATCCTGCGAGCGCCGAGTGCCGTAGGAGCTAGCAGCAACCCGAAGGCATGGGGGCGAGGGCAGAGTGGCTCTCCCCTCAATTGTCATGTACTTGACGCCATTGCTAGGAGCAAATTCTTGTGAAAGAGAGAATCAGAAATAGTACAGAATCTAAAGATCTGCCTGTCAATTCTGTTTTGTGAGAGTTAGTATAAGACCACAGTGGAGTGGAAGAATGACGACATAATGGAATCGAGCACCTACGGCGCGAGGAAATTTCTGATAACGACGCATAATATGAAATATATTGAGCTTTTAATGTTTTGGGACTGGGACTAAGGGGTGGAGACTGTCGCCGTGGAGTCCCCTCCCCTCATTACGCCACTGGATACAATGCATTATAACTGTGCCCTGGTAAGTCCTCTGGTTTATATAGTATTTTAGTTTCAGTAAAGGTTCAGTTGTCCAAATTACATATCACCGAAAAGTCAAAATAGCCTTTCCCAATAGCTTGTTTGCGTCGAAATACCTTCAACTGTTGAAATATTAACATATAGATAGCATATTGACCTCGAATAGATTAAAAGATACAGGGTCCCGCCTGGTTTCTAGTAATGTCGGCGTCTTAACCGTGGGTCCATTTTATCTCTTACTCAAATACATATTTACTAGCGTTGCATGGGCGGTTGCCTTATATAGTTATGATTTTGAGTTAAGAATATGCTAGAAAAGTAATGAGTTTTCCTAGAGATAATGGGTCAGACAGAAAAGTAAATGGTATGTTCTAGAATGTAACGCAGTAATCATTAATTGCCAATATCACCATTAAATCCTGCAAAATCTAGAAAATAAATAGCATTATGAAATGCTTTGTTATTATGAAGTTATTTGGAAGTTTAATCGTTCCATTTCATATATTGAACAAACAAACCAACTTCCTATTGTACGTGTATATACGTGTATTATATATAGCTTAAAAACATACCTCTTACTTCTATTGTAGCTGTTTGTTGTACAACACCCCAATCACCACCAATACTACATGTATAATTACCAGAATGAGTACAATTTGGTTCTTCTAATGTCATTAAATAGATTTGTTTATCTGAATTACTTTCATTTCTGAAAGTCCACAGAGGCTGAATTTCGATTATATCACCAGTAATCTTCCCAGCTTCAATACCATTGACGTTGAAAATGATCCGTGTAAAATGATCAACAGTACTTATGTTACATCCCAGAGTCAAATTACCTTCATCCTGATACATTACTACATCACGAACATACACGCCTAGAATAGAGAAAGCATAGACTCAAAAATAAAACTGAAACAAATTAATCAAAGAAATACACTGCCACGTAATCGACATCTATCGCTACATTAGCTAATTAGAGCCCTAGCCTAGAAGTAATACAATTTTTGTTTAAATATAAAAGTACACCAGAAATGTCATTTTTCAGCAAGTTTTAGTTTGAGGGTCTCATTAAAATACATGTACCGGTAAATGACCCAGTACACTGTTATCCACAGAATAAGAAAAAAAATACAAAACAATTTCTAGGGAGTGGTGCCAGATGGCCTATTTGATTACAGCCCCCCGAAACAATATTTACCTGGTTGTGTAATAGTAGAATAAGCGGATGATGATAACTGTAAAGTATCTTGAGTAGGCGATGGTCTTAGTGAATATGACAGAAACGTAACTGATGTTGATTGTACATAAATAGTTGAATCAAATGAACTTGTTGGGGTTGGAATCAACGATTCAGATATAAATGTAGATGAATCGAACTCCGATTGTATAGAAAACAATCCAGTAGTTATTAACTCGGCGCTAATTACCGTTTTACCAAGTTTGGAAGATTGTGTTTCCGCTGTATTGTAATCCATTGCCGGCGAGATTTGTTTCCATAGACTTGTTTTTATTTTGGATGGACTTTGTTCCAATTCACCATAAGCATTTCCAGATGAACTTGACTCCCATAAAGACAATCGGGCCATTTTATAAGACAATAATGAAGACGCCGTATCCGCCCCTGCTTTACTGTATACAGACGAAATTAATTCCAAGGAGCTAGATGGTGTTTCAACAGAACTAAATTCTGACGTGCGAAGAGTCCTTTCAAATGAACCTGCAATTAAATTACAGGGGCATTATGGAATATTAGATAAAGACCTGGGCCCTTATTCACGAAAACTTAACTTAAGATACAATCGAAATTTTAAGAAATACTGCAATTCGATTGGCTGACCAGTAAAATCAATTTGCATATATCCAATGAAGTTGCAGTATTTCTTAAAATTTCGGTTGTAACTTAGTTTAAGTTTTCGTGAATAAGGCCCCAGAAAGTTATAATAGTCAAAAATAGATAACGTAAAGACAATATGCTGAAAATTTCAATCAAATCGCTCCACTCTAAACCGAGATATTTGCGATTGAATTTTAGGCCTAGCCTCGATGATTGATACGATAAAAAACAAAGTCTCGATTATCCATTTTGACGTTACGTCATCCATTAGAAAATGTATTCAAGTCTAGGTAATATCGCAGGCTAGCGATGACATCGAGAGTTGATTATGGTCTGGATAAGTTAATTAATGTTTAATTAATAGTTTACATAACATTTCAGGGCTAAAGAAAGACCTGCAATAGGCAGATTTAGCTCTTGTATAATGTATTTTTAACATTGGCTAACTTGATTCTAGCATATCAGACACTTTCATGTCCACCTCTGATGAATCAATCTTAACAGATGTACTGGGTTTTTCATGTTTTTTTTTTATTATTTACCATAGTTTTTATTGCGAAACACTCGTTCATTGTATTGCAGAGTGAATCTTTCTCATGCGGTAAATTACTAGAAAATTACTAGACAGCGGAGAAATGGTTTTTCATGGTTTTTTTTTACCATAGTTTTCATTGCGAGGCACTTGCTCATTGTATTGCGAAACACTAGTTCATTGTATTGCTAGACAAAGGTATAAATTAGCGAATGGCACCAATAGGCCATTGTGGTGCACATATACTAAACAGCAAAAAAACAAAAAAACAAAAAAAAACCAAAAAAAAAACGTCAGTACGATTTCAAAATCAGAGAGGCACTTTAATCAAATCATTCTAGAAATCGACTTACTAAATGGATCAAAGCAATTTTTTGTGAACAGTATGTTGATACATTAGTGATTAATTCATCACAATTCCAAGACAGTACGAGAAGGTTTAGAGTCTGTACATAGTCTATACATCAGTATCTGGTTTGTCCACCACGAGTGCAGTTGATATGCAATATCGACTCTCATTTGTGAACAGAACAGTTCTCCATTGCCTTTGTCGCCAGTTCTGGTGTTGTTGGGTAAACTGTAGACGTTCACGTCGATGGCGAGGGGTGAGGATCGGTCCACGGTAAGGTCTACAGTAATGGAGGTTCTCTCTGGTGAGACGTAGGCGCACTGTATCGGTACTGATGGGTCTTCCCTGTGTTCCCACTGTCTGGCGTGCTGTCTCAGATGCCTGTGTGAAGGGATTCTGCACGTGCTGTCGCACAACATGGCGGTCTTGTCACTTTGTGGTAACCCTTGGTCTACCAGTTCGGGGGCGATCATCCGTGGTTTTGGTGGCCATTGAAATGGAAGTGATTGTCAACGGGTTGGGCAGTGTGGCCAGCGTCGAGTCTTCCAAGCGCCTGGTTCCTCTAGGCTGTCGTGAGTCGTGGCATGCTGTGACGTTGTGTGAATGATTCAACCAGGTATGGGGGTTCATTTTATAGGGTTGCTCCCGGTGAACAGCACGTGTAGCATGAGTTTCATGAAAATCACGGAGAACACATTACCATCTCAGAAGTCAGGTTGCGTTTTTAAGAACATTTCCTGGGTTCATTTCTGTGTTTGGGAAGTAGCCTTATTGCTCAAGTAAAGATGGAAATGTGGTCACAAATATACAATAAAAACATTTGGCAAGTTTTATGCAATGCGTCTATTCAGAGTACCATACCAACCTGACGTTTGTTTTGCTGCTTAGTATATATATCGTCCAAATAATGTACTATTTTAATGGAAAGACTGCAATACGTTAACCCGAAGATAATGTATAAGGTTCCGTCGTGAAATAAATAATTAGTAAAACACCAGTCCATGTTTAAAGATAGCGAATAATATAAATGAAAAATATAAATGGTGTATAATACAAATGGTAATAAAACATATAATACAATTGGTATTTTAAAAATGATAGCCGTAACTATAAGATAATATATGATATAGATATATAGTGTTAGTGTATAATATTAATAGGTAATACTAGATATTACAGAAATATAAACAGATAATATAATCTATAATATAAATTGCAAATATAAAGTGGTAATAATATAAAAATATATGGGTTATAGGACAGTTTATAATATAAATGGGTAATATAAGAATATAGAGTATAATCTAAATTGATAAAATAGGGTATAATTTAAAGAGTATGATCTAAACGGGTAATATAAAATAAGGTATCTAAATGGATAATATAAAACATGGTATAATCTAAATGGGTAATAATATAAGATGTATTTTTAGCATAAATGGGTAAACAGGTGTGTAATATAAATGGGTAATATATGATGTTTTGTATAGTATTAATGGGTAATATGAGATGGTTTGAGGTATAGATGGGTGATATTGGGTGTTTTGTAATATAAAAGGAAAATACAAGATGTTGATAGACCTATAAATGGGCAATATAAAATGCTTCGTAGTATAAAAGGGTAATAAAAAGATGATTTGTATAAGAAGTTTTGTGATATAAATTGTAGTAATATCGGACTTCCTTGTGTTTCCTTAGTGATCATAAAATAAAACTACAAGTTAGTTCGTTTTTACAGCTTTATTGCTAAACTAGTTGGCTTCGAAGGTCCCTCGTTTTCAATAAAGCATAGATGATAGCTGCTAGGAGTATCTGACTCAACACCCTCTTTTATAACCCCCTTATTACTGCACGTTATAGACTGACCCTGGCGTTAATTTCTTTCCCAAATATGGAATAAACACCCCATTCTCCCAAGACCTTATTTGGTCTACCAACCCCATGTCATAAACAGATAGATTATGATGGATGTTTTGACAATGGTTTGGATAATTGGATTTTTCCAAAATATCATTGTTTTTTTATATATAGTGCGTGGGATGGGACTCTATATTATATAGAAAGAGTGAACCAACAATTAGTCAAAGACTAATGACCAAAGTACTCCAAAATAGGATACATAAAAAAGTACACTCGAAGAAGATTTTGTATAATTGTGTAACGTGTAATGGAATTGGGCAAATAGGAAACTAAGCAAACAAACATTGTGAAGTTGTGAAGATCAAATAAACAAATATACATGTACCTATAAAGTTGTTTCTTGAAGCTGAAAGTAAAATATGCAAAGACCCATCTTTGTACAATACGCATTTGTTCATGGAGACTAAAGAGAATATAAATCTGCATCTAGCGACTTATCTATCAAGTCTAGCTACATAAACTTTGTATATTGCTAATCATAGACTAGAATACTTAAGCCAGTTGGATTTGTCTGCAACTACACTCGGTAGGTGACGGGAGAGCGTCTGGTGCTTCAAATGTGGTCCTAGACCTTGGGTAGCCGTCATTGCCCCCACCCCCACACTACCACCCCCACCACCACCACCACCCCGAGTTTCATCGTGAGGAACTAGGCACGCCATAACCACATGTATCTATTTATGGCTTGCTGTTGGAAAACAGGATATCATATTTGCTCTTTGCTAAAGTAGTGCGAGGTCCAGCCTTTATAATGCGTTCTTAGAAAGACAATGTAGCGTTTTAGAAGTAAGTCTGGGTTCTAGGCTCGTCGATTACAGACTACAGATTTTAACAACCTTTTCTCCGCGGTGGGAATCTTTTCTCCGCTGAGACCTCATGTGATTTACCACCGTGGAGAAAATGTTTCCATCGCGGAGGATAGGTATAAACCGCGAAAAAAAGTGGAGAAAAGGTTTACACCGCGGAGAACACCGCGAAGAAAACTTTATACCGCTGAGAAAAGGGTTACTCCGCGGAGAAAAAGTTTACACCGCGGAGAAAAAGTTTACACCCCGGAGAAACTTTTTTGATTTAGCATAGTTTTAACGGCGATTTTTCATATGAGGCATATTACAAGAAAAGGGTATAAATCAACGCATGGCACTAAAAGGCCACCATATTATACTTACGAACAAAAATTACAGCTAATATAATACAAGTCACTAATACAATAACGACGGCCAAAGTAATCGCTGAAGTAGCTAGCTTTCTTTGGAGTTTAAATTTCTTTTCTGCTTCTGTGATTCCAGCATGGCTGCTACTGTCAGATTTTCGCTGAAGTGGTTCTGCCATGCAAGTCTGCTTTTGGGATGAATGCCCTGTTTCTAAAGGACGTAAAGGTCTGTTGAAATCTAGTATTTGTCCATGTTTGTCATTCCATCTAGATTTTACCTGTAATAAGTTTCAATATTTGAAAATGAGAGAGAAATGGGGTTTAACGTACACGCGACATAAACTAGGTCATTTCGGGAAAAACACATGGTTTAATTTTATTTCAATAATTCGCTTGCGCGTAAGGGTCTTTAGCAGTGGGAGGAAACCGGGGAGGGGGGGGGTAACGTCCACTCGACACAAACTAGGTCATTTCGGGACTAACATATGGTTTGAATTTATTTCAATAATTCGAAACCACGCCAGTAGACTCAATGAAAGGCCTTATGATACAACGCACACACGTTAACTATTCTGCCATCCAACTCCCCAAAAAGCCTTAAAGACTTTTGTAAAATAGATCAATGTTGAGTATGAAAGTCATCTGTTTCGTACAATACAGCCAATTCGTATATTATGCATTTTAGGGCAATAATAAAAATACTTTTATTTACATTTTTTGTCCTTGATACCTACACAATCAAGCTTGCACTTTGAATCTATTTATGACATCAATTCTTACGCCGAAATTATTTCAAAATATTTGTAGCTACCAATGTGATTTGTTTTAGATTTCGATCTGTAAGTCAATGTTGTTTGTAGTTTTTACGGGGAGCCATGGTGACTCAGTGGGTAAGGCGTTGGTTCGATTCCATTGTGTTGGCTGAGAATTGACAGTTGTACAGGATGCTGAGCTTGGCAATAAACAGTGCTAGTCGTTCCGATGGGAAATAGGAGTGTGCTGTAGCGCGAGCTGACAAATTTTCTATCATTACACAATGCATATAGTAATGTGTATGTTATTACTTTTAACTTCATATAATATAACATACAGGTCCAAATAGGGTCGACTAGTGGCCAGTCAACCCCTTAATATTCTTCATATCGTTAAACATGTACTTCGTTAAATCGAAAATCATCTCTTTAAGTACCAGCGAAGATATCAAAAACGCTAATACCCCTTTAACGTGACATGCATAAAGAAAACTATGCGTCTGTGCTTTGTAGTTTAATTCCCCCCCCCCCAAAAAAAAACCCCCCCAAAAAACAACAACAACAAAAAAACAACAAATCAAACAAACAAAAAACAACAAAACAAAAACAAACAACAAATGCTTATGGAGAAAGAATTTAATTTTGTCATATTTGGCCACCTACAAATAACCCTGTAAGAAATTTGTCAAATGGCTGCTATAAGTATATGGTTGATATTTAAATTATAGGGTGCCTACTGTTTTCTATAATATTTCTGTTTGAAATATAAACTTAGTATTACCTATAAACGCGAAGAATAACAAAAATGTAATGTAACTAGATCATACTTAAAGTAGTCTTTAACTCAGTCACGACTTATTGCTCGATTTAAATCCGTATTGATGGTGTTATCTTAACGTGAAAAGATGGACTTCTGATATCAAATATTTAAGACAAAATAAAAAAAATAAAAAAATTGGCACACAAATCGCGTGTCAGAATGACTTCGAGCGCCATTTGTAATGAAGCGACATCGATGAACGAGACTAAACATATCCCACGGGAGAATACTACCGGTTTAGTCTGGAATAATCAGACGCGAAAGACTGCCATTCGATTTGAACTATTCGCGTGTTTCGATGAACATAACTGAAATTACAGTAAAACAGAAACGATTGAATGTAAATCAGTTTATATACATTCATATTGCATTATTATATGCGTTCCGGTCCATTTGCGTCCATTTCTATATAGGTGCCAAAGAGTAGAGAATTAGCTCCTTTAAATAAATAATTTTACAAAAACGATTGTCAATAGATATATCATATTTACAAGAATCACTGGGATTTATCTTGCATAATAATCATTAGCATTTATTTGGTTGCGTATCAGTGCATTGAGACGTATTTTGCCCGGACAATGGCCTTTCCGTCTACTTTTCTTTCAAATTCCAACTACCAATAAATATTTGTCTTACTGTCTAACCTTTAACCCCAGACTAGATACAATAGAAAACATACCGACATTGAAAAGGCCATTTATTCTTTAAGTGACAAAAAATTATTTACATTGATACATGGATGGAATTAAAGATAATATCACACTATGATAATCAACAATCTTTACATTAATTCTAATAAAATACATATCTTTCATAAAGACCTATATTTCATAAAGACATATCTTATGTCTTTCATAATGACCTATCTCTTATAAAGACCTATCTTTCATAAAGACCTATCTTTCATAAAGACCTTTCATAAAATAACAAAATTGGTTAACCTCCTATCAAAGACGGGGGCATGTGCACTACCAATTTGTACAAGGGACCTTCATTTTTCGTTCCGTAGACGCGCATTCCTTGTCAGTACTGTTTTTATAGGTACAAGTATCAAAACATGGCATGGCGCTAAATTATCGAAGCTGCAATACAATGACACCAAAGATTGTAATCTTTTTTTTATCTTTTCATCTATTGAATATCGTTGCAATGTGTAGGAAAATATTAGAGCTTCCAATTGTTACGTGTTTCTAGTATATTTATTTAAGGTACTGAAGCATAAGTCAGAACAAGAATTCAATAACACCTATAAAATTCACTGCTAATCTTTAAATATAAAGCCGGCCAACTATAGATTCTGGCACTGTAATTTTATTTAATACCCTATTTTACAATTAATGTAATGAAGCACTATTTTTTTAGACTTGTGCGATAATTAATTACGAAAATGATAACAAAAGACTGTAAAATAAGTAAAAGCGCATTTTTTTTTAGTTTATCACCTTAATAAAGTGACATATGGACTCACCTCGTTGCAGGTGCTTGCAAAGTTCCTTTAGGAAGTCCCAAAAAAGGGTATCAGCACAGGCGGGAATACCAACCTGATCATTTTCATATTCATTTAAAGTTGCAATTTCATATTTTTAAGTTATATTTTTAAAATTTATTAAAATAAAGCCTTAAAATATATGGTATCTATAAACAGTCCTACCTTGTTAAAGAATAATCCTATTAATCCTATAATTCACTTTTGCCAGTTGAGAAATTGGCAAAAATATCATTTTCATCTTCAAATTCCAACGTTTGAAGATAACTACTCCTTGGTGGAGAATAGAAAACAAGGAAGGTAATTGGGAGGTAATTGTGTTATTATTTCCGGTGTAAATGAGTTTTAAGTGTGAGAATGACACCTATGATCGTATAATAATAGTAAGTTGACAACCTATTGAGCAAAAGACATAGAAATATGTTTTGACTTTCTTAGAAAATATGAAAATGTAACGTTAAAGGAATACTTGCCTGATCCTCAGATGACAGATGTGAATTTATCTCCATTGTTATGCTGGTTAATGATTCTTCAAGTTGAAAAAAATGTGTAAGTATAAACGTTACAATATAATTATTACTTATACTCAGTAATTACTTCTCACAAGTTGACAATCGAACCCTTCAAATAATTTAGGGAGTCCTCTAAGCTCAAATCAAAGCTGGTATTAGTGTTCGATATCTTTGATATTCTTTTATATGTAAATATATGTAACATTAGATTTTAAAAAAACTTATGGACAAATAAACCGAGGCGTGAAAGGCACCCCAAGCATTATAACAAAAATATGACACTTTACAAATAAATGATTATGGAAACAACGTAGAATATATAAATCTGACACAGAAAGAAATATTGATTTAAAATTAATTTGATCCAGGGGAAGTTTGAGTTCTTATGTTCTAGACAATATGATCTTTTACAAACTAAATGTGATTTATATCGATTTAAGTTGTAACCTTTCAGTTAGTTGGCTTAAACAACCTATATTAAAATGTTTGACAAGCGAATCGTGTTGATGTTGCCTCCCCCCTCCCCCCTCCCCCACGTGTTTTGTTCTTCTTGATTATTTCATATCAACTTAAGAGACCATATAATATCGTTTCATTTCGTTCCGTTTTGTTTTATTTCGTTGTGTTTCCTTTCGGACAGTCTAATCTAAGTTTTACCATTTTTTTCGTTCCGTTTTAGTCTCCGGCTGTTGACGTCACTTATCTTTGTGTAAAAGGTTTTTTCCCCCAAGAGCGCGTTCAGTTAAAACAGCCCCTAGCACAAAATCTTTCAGGTCATTACTGAGATACACATGCTTTAACTTTCAAACAAACCAAAGAACGAAATATAAAATATCTGATAGTATCTTGATAGGCTTAAAGATTCGTGTCAATGGTCTAAAATCCTAAGTTGACATTAAAATTATCTTAAAATAAATATATGCACAACATCAAGTCACACACACGCAAAGATATATAAAAAAATACCAATCAAAGCAATCATTGTATTGAACTTTGAATTGTGAAAATGCAGAAAGGGACGCAACTCGTCCTATCTTTCAAAATACATGTATGAATAACTAAATGTTATCGGGTAGAGCTTATTCTACTAGGTCATTTCGGGACTAACATATGGTTTAATTTTATTTCGATAAAGCGCTTGCGCGTAGGGGTCTTTAGCAGTGGGAGGAAACCGGAGGACCCGGAGAAAACCCATGAGGTTGGACAGGCAACCCTACTCATTTCACAGTATATTTGTAACTGGAAAAACATGTCTATATCGAATCAAGCATTGGGTAGCGAGCTTATAGGCAAACTTCATTTTCGAACTTTGATTTTGAAGTTTAATCTATATCACACACTTGTGCCAACCTTCAATCTGGGAAAATTAAATGATCACCAAGTAGACACAAAATACAATTTAATGTTATAGCTTTGAAGTAGATAAGCAGTAACAAAATACAATTTAATACTATCTGTAATTGAATTGTAATTCTCTATTTCATCTAAAAGCGCTTGAAGATTCGCTCTTTTTCTAATTGAGAACAAACAGTATCAATAATCAGTTCAGACTATTTAAAGGCTAAAAGGGGTAATTCAGATAACATTAAATAGGAAATATATTCATGATAAATCTATAGTATAGTTCATTTAAAAAAACAAAAGGATGAAGAAAATAGGAAATTTATAATCAAGTATATTTTAGATACTGAATACAATAGATTAAGGAAAAGCGCTTGCGTTTTCGTGCTAAAACTGAGCTAATTCCAGATGGAATTGCGGTTGTCGGTATTACGCCGCTTTGTCAAAATATCAATTATCCCGATAAAGATATAATGTAGGATACGAAAGACAGTCGTGCAGAACGAACTAGTAAGTACATATTTATCTATTCTATCTCATTAAAGCTTGGCAACTGCAAATATAGGCCTACTTTTCACGTTTTTGTAAATAAAGGATTTTAATCTAATGTACATAATGGCGCAGCTGTTTAAAAAAAATGATCAACGATTATACACGAAAGGAAATTTTAAAATACATGTAATGTCAAAACATAATACTGATATGTTTTATGTATAAATGATCTGTCAGCTAAGTGACGGGAAAGTAATTTTTGAAAATATAGTAAGTACACTTTTATCACAGAGATATTTGCTATGGTAGATATAAATGATACACAGTCGATTTTCAGCTCATTGATCATTCTTTAAAAGAGAAATGTTGTTATATGTGACGGCGAGAGGATATCTGACAATTCATAAAAAATTGACAGTCACTAGATAAGAGAAAACGAGAAAAATAGAAAAAGTTCATGCATTACCTTGTTTTTATTAAGTAGTCGTCTCTATAACTGTCACTAAATGTGGTAAACATTCAATTCTAGGTTGATAACAGATATCTCATGGGAAGTTTCTCCAGTAAATTTCCATTACCATATAAGGGTGGGTTTCGACGTCATTTGGCTCAATTAACCAACCTCTCTAATTATTTACATCATATTTGACCAATTAGATAATTGAAGGTCCAAAGCCCAAGCTACAATATCATATTTGTGAGCAATCGCCAGACAACAGATAGATTTCAGAAGGGAAAAGATGTAGCAGTTTCTATCAGCAGACGTGCCCAGCGAGTCTGGCTGGATGAGGTTTGATATATAAAGTGTAAAAACGAACTGTTGCATTGTTATTCCTGGAAAGACAATGGATAGCACGTGCATGCTGTATCATACGGCCTGTCATTGAGTCAACTGGCGTGGTTTCGAATCCCCGGTTGTACGTGACAAGGAGTAGGGTCGCCTGTCCAACCTCGTGGGTTTTCTCCGGGTCCCCCGGTTTCCTCCCACTGCTAAAAGACCCCTACGCGCAAGCGAATTATTCAAAAAAAAAATTAAAAACCATATGTTAGTCATGTAATGACCTAGTTTGTGTCGAGTGGACGTTAAACCCCAGTGCAGTGCATATTCCTTGGAAGTCATGTGGAGCTTAGTATGTAAATGACATATGGGGTTAATTACATGATTAATTAGATCATAGCCAGTTCGTGCCTTAACAGAAGTATATACGAATTGAAAAGTCAATATAATATTATTATCAAAAGCAGCTTAGGTCAATCAGTTCGATGCACCTAAATGATCGTTCAATTTGATGAAAGTTATAGAGTACTTTGTGACACCGGTTGGCTTCTACTTTACGATTAAGTAACAGTGTATTTTATACAAACAATTTTTTTTGAAAAAAAATTAAGCGGCATACCCGCGGGTCGCGCTGGGCCCGGGGAACCTGGCCTAGTATCCCAGGTGCCCCCTCTCCTCCGCCCACACGGGCCCTGTTTCTATAAGACAAGCAGTGACAGCGCCAGCCTCCGGTGGTTGGAGTGCCAAGCTGGGGCAAAGTCCAAGGTTAAGAGAGCAAAGGCACGAGCTTTACCTAGGGGTAGGGGGCGTCCTCCAGAAATTTCAGGCACTGATCGTTGAGATAAAGTGTCAAACGAACGGACTTGCGAACCCCGATGAAGCCCACCGACAAGCGCCAAAGTAGGGAGTCCTTACAGAGGGTATGGGGGACCTCCCCCAGAACATTTTGAAAAATAGACTTCCGGACATGCTGTCTTACAGTATTCAGCCAGACACCGATCGTCGAGATAAATAGAGCTGACCAGATACCGTCCGTCGCCTGATCACTAGTTTATCCGGCCAGAGAACAAAGTGTCTAACGAACGGACTTGCGAACCTCAACGAAGTCGCCTCATGAGCGCCAAAGTAGCAAGTTCTTTCCGGGGGGGGGGGGGTAAGGGAGACCACCCTAATAAAATTTTGAAAAATAGACTGCCGGAAATGCTATCTGACAGTATTCAAGCACCGATTATTGAGATACATAGAACTGATCAGATACCGTCTGTCGCCTGATCACTAGTTTATCCGACCCCAACGACGACTCCGAAAAGTTGAAAAGTAGACTGCCGGAAGTGCAGTCTGGCAGTATTTCAGTCTCTGATCGTCGAGATAATAAGAGCTTACCAGATACCGCCTGTCGCCATATCACTAGTTTATCCGACCACAGAGGAAAGTGTCAAACGAACGGAGTGAGTGAATCAATGTGAATCGTCGAGATAAGTAGAGCTGACCAGATACTGTTCGTCGCCAAATCACCAGCTTATCCGAACAGAGAGGAAGGTATCAAACGAACGGAGCGAGTGTATCAAGTGAATTCATATTCTCGCCACGTTGAACCTATACCCAAAAACTTTGAGGATCGTAAAAAGCACTTCTCAAGTGGTTAACGTGGTATTGTTTATGGTAGGTTTACAGCAGCTCGGGCTTGGTAAGAAATCACTCAGACTCTACAACATGCAAGTTTATCACCGAGTGGGAATGTGGGATTTAATCACCGTAGAAGGTATTGATTACCGAAAAGTATCACAAATACTTTTTTATTTTCTAAAATTGGGGGGGGGGGGGCAGCAAACAGAGTGCAGGCCAGATTTATGGAGGGGGGTGTTACATATTGTTTAGATCATCAATGGCAACATTATCGTATAGATTGTAGATATATTTATTATCCACCAAACATGTCATATTAGTTATCTTAGATGTAGTACTTTAGTCGTTTTGTTTATATCTAGGTATCTAGGTCAATACTTATGTGGAGACTTAAACCTCTCTCCGAAATTCTTAAAACTAACCCTAATCCTAACGCACAATCCACATATGGCGTCATATGTGCAGGGCCTTCTCCGATCTAGCGTTCTCCCTCGTTGTCACGTTAAACCGGAAGTGCACTTCTGTGGTGGAGAGAAAGAGAGAGAGGGAAATGGGATTTAACGTACACTCGACACAAACTAGGTCATTTCGGGACTAACATATGGTTCAATTTTACTTCAAAAATTCGCTTCCGCGTCGGGGTCTTTAGCAATGGGAGAAAACAGGAGGACCCGAAGAAAACCCACGAGGTTAAACAGGCGACCCTGTCACGTGCAACCGAGGAATCGAAACCACGCCAGTTGACTCAATGACAGATCTTGTGATACATCGAACACGCGCTAACCATTCGGCCATCCAACCATGTTTAAATTTGATTCAAACATTCAATCATTTATAAAGGAGCCCAATTACAGGAAGAAGATTAGAATCACACATGATTTAGACCAGTGTTTCATATCCTATGGTTAGTGATCGTAAAATGAATTTCTGTTGCTATACTAAACAGCAAAAAAAAAAAAAAAAAAAATAACCACGTCAGTACGATTTCAAAATCGGAGAGGCACTTTAATCAAATCATTCTAGAAAACGACTTACTAAAGGGATCAAAGCAATTTTTTGTGAACAGTATGTTGACACATTAGTGATTAATTCATCACAATAAACAAGACAGTACGAGAAGGTTTAGAGTCTGTACATAGTCTATACAATAGTATCTGGTGTGTCCACTGCGAGTGTCAATAACAGCACCGCAGCGTCTGTACATGGAGTGGACCAGACGATTGATGAACGCCATTGACACCTATAACTACACTCTCAGAAAAGCCTGGCGCAATCCATCGGTTGTGCTCGGTCTCGGTACGACGTTATTAAGTCTCCTCTGAATTTCATCCCAAAGATGTTCAATCGAGTTTAAGTCCGGACTAAGGGCTGGCCAGTGCATAACGTTGACACCGTTCTGCTGTAGAAAGTCAATAGTAACTCTGGCGTTGTCGGCACGGGCGTTGTCATGCTGGAAAAAGTTGTTTCGATGATGTGCGAAATGTGGTATGACGTGGGGTCTGAGATCTTGATCGATGTAGCGCACTGCTGTGATGCCGCCTCCTCTCCCTGGACCAAGATTTTGGAACACCACAGGACCCACTCTCTGGTTCAAGCCGATTCCACCCCAAACCATTATGTTTGGACCTCCCCATGACCATGAGTTTCGTTCCATTACACATTGGTCAGAATAACGCTGGCCATGTCGACGCCATATTCTTGTCCTGCCATCAGCAGTTGATACGCAATACCGACTCTCATCTGTGAACATAACAGTTCTCCATTGCATGTGTCGCCATTCACTTCGATGGCGAGTGGTCAGGATCGGTCCACGGTAAGGTCGGCAATGGATGTTCTCTCTGGTGAGATATTGGCGCACTGCATCGGTACTGATGGGTCTTCCGTGTGTTCCCACTGTCTGACGTCTGTCTTAGATGCCTGTGTGTAGGGATTCTGCACGTGCTTGTTGCCTTGTGGTAACCCTTGATCTACCAGAGCGGGGGCGATCATCCGTGGTGTTGGTGGCCCGAAAGCATTGCTGAAGCCTGTAGATGGTCCGATCATTGACCTGGAAGTGATTGGCAACGGCTTGGGCAGTGTGGCCAGCGTCGAGTCTCTAAGCGCCTGGTTCCTCTGAGCTGTCGTGAGCCGTGGCATGCTGCTGATGTTGTAGTGTGAATGATTTAAACAGGTATGGGAGTGCATTTTTTAGGGATGGTCCCGCAGAACAGCACGTACAGCACGAGTTAATGAAAATCATGGAGAACACATTACCATCTCAGAAGTCCGGTTGTGTTTTTGAGAACATTTCCTGGGTTCAATTCTGTGTTTGGGAATTGCTCAGGTAAAGTTGGAGATGTGATCACAAATATACAATAAACACATTTGCAAGTTTTATGCAATGCATCTATTCAGAGTAACATACCAACCTGACGTTTCTTTTGGTGCTTAGTATATAAAGTCACATTTGCGACAAGCGATATAGTTAATTCCACATTCAGTCTTGTTCTGCTGATGCAATAGAAGCGCTGGATCAGCTTAATTTTATGCCGCCTCTGTTATATTAAAATCCGAAACTATCAGTATTTGTCAATCTTGTAAAAACTTGCCATATCTGTATTCTTCAGGGTTTTTTTATCGGCTTCTTTGGGTTCTCGTTATACTGCAATTTCCCAAACTGTAGTGGGATTTTAGTTTTCTTCGACTGCGGGCGATTTTGGAAGATTAAAATGTAATTATTATTTTTGACAATTTTTTTTCGACTTTCTTGAACTGTCGAGACCCGAGAAATGTGTGTTTATTGAAAGAGTGCCAATGATATAAAATGTCATTTAGCAACATTACTTATTATATAAAAACGTGATTTACATTTATCAAGCTTCAATGAGCTCGATTGTCTTTCGTTTGTTAAGTCTCTTATATCGTAAATATTGCTTGAACAATTGAAACTAAGAATGTCACAAATTCTTTTTTATTGACAAAAAGAAAGCTATTGATTAGGTTGGCTGTGGACAGCTATGTTGATGTTATGTGGTGCAGATGTGATTTTGAGCAAGGCTAACTGCATATAACGGACTCGAAGCTTCACAACACCACTGCACGTTACACAGGTCACAACTCAAAGGTAAAAACAAACATGAGTCTGCTTGGCCCGTCCGTCAGTCCATCACATTTTTGGGACACAATAATTTTACTTCTAATTTTTGGGACACAATAATTCTCCTTCTAAATGAGCTAAAACATTTATTCTTGGTGTATGTATTTATTATGTAAATGCCCTGGTGGAGTTCGAAGATGGGTATTTTCTGCTTATGGTAAGCAGAGATAAGCAATTTGATTGGTTGATGCTTTGGAACACAATAACTCTCCTTCTAATTGAGGTAGATTGTTCAAAATCGGTGTAGGCGTTCATTAGATGAAGTTCGAAGATGAGCATTTTCTGCTTAAGGTAATCAGAGAGAGGTAATTTGATTGGTTGAGGCTTTGGTTCTAATTAAGTGAGAGTGATGAAACTTGGTGTACAGTTTTATTACGTCAATACCTTTACTAAATTCGATAATGAGCATTTTTGTTACAGGGTAAACAGAGCGATAAGCAATTTGATTGGTCGAACCTTTGGAGCTCCACAACTTTGTTTCTAATTGAGTGATATTAGTGAAACTTGGTGTATAGTTTCATTACATCAATACCTTAACAAATGTCGATGTTGTGCATTTTCTGCTTATGCGAAGTAGAGACTTCAATCTGATTGGTCAAGACTTTGGAACACAACAGCCGACCTTCTAATTGAGATAGAATGTTCAAACTTGGTGTAGGTGTCTATTAGGTGAATGCCTTGACAGAGCTCGATCATGCGCAATTTTAAATTAGGGTAAGCAGAGGTAAGCAATTTGACTGGTTGAGACTTTGGAACACGATAACTTTGGTTCTAATTGGGTGAGAGCGATGAAACTCAGAGTATAGATTCATTATGAAAAGCATTTTCATACCCAATTTTCGGGCTCTTGAAGAATAAAAATTTTAAGTTTTCAAAAATGTTATTCTAAGAAACCATTGGATCTTTTTATCTTCTCCGACAATTTTGATGATATCAGTGCCCGAACAGGAAATAATATTAAACAAATATACTTATTCTGTTTATTACTATTTCATAATTACCACCGGAATTGTAAAATGTTTGAACCAGCAAACATAAATAATTACATAAGATTTAGGTCAAGAGCTGGTCGTTCTAGCTACAATAGTTGAAAAAAATGATAATGCAAAATAACTGTATTGAAAATTTCATTCAATTTACTTTATTTGATATTACTGTTTGAAGTTTTGACCAGATGTGGAGTAGGTTGTTTATTATCGTAACAACGGTACTTGTGATTCGAGGCTCAGCCTCGATTCTCCCGTGTAAATCCGGGTCAGTTATAATTATAAGCTTTTCATGTCTAGATGATAATCTGTATAACATTTGAAGCCAAAATAGAAACCTGCAATAGGCAGGTTTAGCTGTTAAATAATGCATCTTTATTTAGCGTGAAATGTATATATTTGTCCTTTGAAAATCGGAATTGATTGTGCTGCGTTCCATAGTATTGCACATATGTTATTTAATATTTATAGTAGATATAGAAAGATGCTAGGGGTTTTCCGGCTCAGTTTTGCCCTTGTCAGTGATGCAGGACAGTGTCTAGTCGTTGGCACGTAGAAGAATCCTGCGCAGTTGGAATTCCAAAAACGAGTAGGCCGTAGGAAAAATTCCCCCATAGTAAACTGTATGGCGTGTATTCGTCTTTATTATTAGCCCAATCGGAGCAGAAAATTTGGATGTTAAACACCATTTCATTTCATTGCGTAAGCCAAGTAAAGCGACACGAACGGGAGCATTCCTGATGTTATCATTTTGAATATCATTAACCGCCCAGCTCCTCTAACTGACACACCCGTTCTTATATCGATTTAGATAGTTAATGTCTGCGTAAAATCAAGGGTGTATATAATAGAATTTATATCATTTTTGATAGTCTACCTCATAAAATTCTATACCCTCCGGAAAGAAATCAAATTCGGATTTTATCTTTTTATTCAAGAAATTCACATTATATTTGAAACCAAAAGGTTTCATAATATATTCTGAATCCAAATGAGCATGTGTTTCCATGAAATGAAATGGGGTTTAACGTCCTACTGTTCTGCTCCGACTGAGTCTCAGTATAGACCACCGTATTTATAGTAGTTGTAGTAGTAGTGGTATAGCTGGTGATATCGAGATATGTCTACATGTTTCTGATAGTACTGTGTCTCTTATCGTTGAAACCAGCTTTAGTAGAGAGAGAGAGAGAGAGAGAGAGAGTGAGAGGGAGGGGGGGGGGTAACGTCAGCTCGACACAAACTAGGTCATTTCGGGACTAACACATGCTTGAATCTTTTAATAAATATAACAGGAAGTGGGATTATACATTTAAAAAATACACCTCTTTATGGAGATTCGGTGGATGTTTCAAAAGGTTATTGCATAGTTGAATGGGCCTTGTCTTACCAATAATAGTGACACCATAAAGAAGAGTCATGACATATTGCATCAGTGCTGCCGCACTATACCCTGGGTTCATTCACGGTAGTGATATCGAATGTTTCTATTATAACAATTCTAATAATAATGACTGTATTTTCTGAGGGAAAATATTTATTTAGTACATGAGTTCTAATATAAAATTAGCAACTACACAGTGACCAAATATTTACAAGAGAGAGAGAGAGAGAGAGAGAGAGAGAGAGAGAGAGAGAGAGTAACGTCCACTCGACACAAACTAGGTCATTTTGGGGTCTAACACATGCTTGCGCGTATAGGGGTCTTTAGCAGTGGGAGGAAACCGAAGGACCCGGAGAACGAGGTTGGACAGGCGACCCTACTCCTTGTCACGTACAACCAGGAATCGAAACCATGTCAGTTGACTCACTGACAGACCTTATTATACAAAGCGCACGTGCTAACCTTTCGGCCATCCAATCCCCCAAATATTTACAAAGTGCATATATTAATATATATAAGCTTATCAAGGGAAAAATGAAACAAACAAGAAAGAGAAAACGGCAAAAAGACATATTCAAAGGATAACAAAGTTAAAAGATTTGACATGTATTGCCGTTGACAGTACTATATCTCTTTATCTTTAAAAGGGCATTATGGGAGGTTAGATAAAGAGCTGACAGTTCTAACTACAATGGTTAAAAACTAGATAATGTAAAGGGATTTGCTGAAAATTTCATTCAAATTGATCCACTCTAAACCGAGATTTTAGCGATTGAATTTTAGGCCTAGCCCAAAGGCTGTATACGATAAAAAAAAAACATAGTCTCAATTAAACATTTTGGGATTAAATCAGCAATGAGTGTTTAGCAGCAAATCGGATTCAAATCCAGTATATATCGCAGGCTAGATATGACATCGAGAGTTGATTATGGTCTGGATAAGTTAATCAATGTCTAATTAATAATTTAGATAACATTTCAGGCCCAAAGAAAGACCTGTAATAGGCAGGTTTAGCTCTTGCATAGTGTATGTTTAAATCCACCTTTAATAAACTTACCAGGAAGCGAGATTGTATATTTCAAAAGTACACCTCTCGCGATTCAATTAAGTATTTTATGTATGTATATCCCCGTATACATGTACATATTTCAATAGGGTATTGAATGGTTGGATGAGCCTTGTCTTGTCAATAATAGCGATATCGTAAAGAAGCGCCATGACAGATTGTGAAGCGTTTCATTATCTATATTCATGACAGATTAAATGAGCTAAACTTCTAACTCAATATTTTCCATAATATTCGAAATTAAAAACACTAATTAGAATTCAATATTGGTCCATTTCAATCAAAGTTGATGTTGTTATCATGTGTGAAAGTATAGAATCCTAATATCCGATATGAACCTTTTAAAATCAGTACACGATTCGTGTACTTTGTGGTTTCGGGCGCCATTGAACAAAGACAAACATATCCTACAAGGCCATGCGGAAGTAATTAGTAATGGCTGATTCATAAACAACATGGACTAAGCAGGCGTAAACGACCACCGTTCAATTTGGACTGTTCACGTATTTCACCGAACACAACTGAATCGCAATTACGATCATTTGTTTTAAAAATTGAATAAAAATCACATTATATACATTCATATTACGTTAAAGATACATTATGTACGATTTAGATAAAGGGCTCACCATTCTTGCTATAATAGCTCAAAAATAGATAATGTAAAATGAAAATCTTCTTTGAGTGGCATTTAGCAATTGACATACGTAATACAAAAACATAATATGGAACACAATTACTATTTTATTTAAAGCGGCGTTTCGTTAAGGCGTTTTCAAGCAAATGATAATGAAAATAATGTACAGAGGGTTTATATACAAAAACAAGTATTTAGGGAAACCATTGATTTAATATGTTAAATGGTTTCCCTATTGATTAGATTAATTAGTTGTTACTTGTTTTTGTATATAAACCCTCTGTACATTATTTTCATTATCTTGTCTGCGATATCACCTCGGTGGAAGCGGACGTAAAAATACAACTAACTAACAACATATTTTCATCATCATTTGCTTGAAAACGTTGAGAGAATCATCAACGAAACGTCGCTTTAAATAAAATAGTAATTGTGTTCCATATTATGTTTTTGTAGTATTATGATGAAAATATTGAAAATTTCATTCAAATTACTTCATTCTGAGCCATGTTATCACTGTTTGTATAGTTTTGACAAGATGTGTGCATTGTGGTAACCAGGGCACTGGTATATTCGAGACAGTCTCGCTTTGCCATTTTTAAATTATTTTTTTTAAATGGCGGACCGTTCTAATCTAGTTAAAATCTCGAGTATCCGATGCCATCGAGAGTTGATTATGGTCTGGTTTTGTTAATAAATGTCTAATTAATAGTTTATATAACATTTCAGGCCCAGAGAAAGACCTGCCATAGGCAGATTTAGCTCTTGCATAATGTATGTTTAATAAGTGTTTTTAGATCCATTTAAGGATTCCAAAGAATAGAGGTATGTGCCCTTTAAAACCAAAATATACATGTTAGATAAAGTCAGCCTCGATGTTTGCGAATACATAACATGTCTTTCAAAACACTACAAACGAATAAAGATGCTTTTAAGTCATTTGTAACTAATTTCAACTTAAACTGACCATGACTCTATATTGTCTGTAATAATATTTGACAAGTATATATTTCGGAGAGGGTAATTTTTATTGTGTTTCTTCTTACCGCTTTGGGGGTCTTAGAGTTGGTAAGCAATTAAATTTCGACGAGACGTTATTTGACGTTACACATTGCGGGTTCAAATGAGATTGCATGGAAAATGTTAGACAACTCGCTGATATTTCAATTGGTATATTAACTGCCAATATAAGAATAGTACATATTTTTTTATCGGTTTCAAACAACTTAACGAACGCGCAAAACACTTTTCTCTAATAAGCAGGTCGATGTTTGCATTTTCAGTAATTAGGTAATTATATTTTTCTTCTCATGGCATGGTGGGAGTGAGCATGTCCATTTAAACTGTTTTTGCTTTGCCTTCTTGTCCCTTTAATTTTAGTTCTGATTTATTGCATTTTATTAGAGCAATGTTTTATTTTCCCCATGTATGACTTGCCTAGAACATTATACTTTATAATCATTGCATGGATACGTACTTTAAAGGAACAGTGCAAAGTAATAAGTGTTGAATTATATTTGCCTGAATATTATGTAAATCAGAAGTGGAAAGCTCTGTACACTTTTTTTAATCGCGGTACAGTTAGTTTTACTCGTAACGGGAAAAGACTGACAGCTGCCTATGCAAGGGGTAGACGAGCGTATATTTTCGCTTGATCGCGCCGATTAGAATTCGCCAGCGATTTTTTACGGCCGATCACGAACGGGCGCACGTAGCGATCGTCTAGAGTAAATTTGCGTCGATCGTGTTACTTGTTCTAAATGGCGAATCGTCGAAATCGTAAGACTGCTGTTGTAGCTTGATATCTATTTGCTAACAATAAAACGGAAAATACTTAGAAGGGCTCGTGGAACAAATCGAAACTTGTGGTACAGGAGTTAGATTCCACGCTTCGGCAATGGAGGCAGACATTTTGAGATCATGTGATATCAATCATGTCTCCGATTGGCTTAACAAAATTGTTCGCACGACAATATACGCTGGGCATGGGCGCACGAGCTAATTTGATCGTCGGCGAAAAATATTCGGCCGAAAATATCTAACAAGCTAGATACGAGCGATTGATCATGCGAATGGTTGACCGAGCAGAATCGTCGTCGCCGTGAAGGTCCACACTGGCGATTTTTTCGAGCGATTTTAAAAATCGGTGCGATCGGGCGAAAAAATACGCTCGTCTGTCCCCCCACTTAACATGCTAGATACGAGCGATTGATCGGGCAAATGGTTCGCCGAGCAGAATCGTCGTCGCCGTGAAGAATGGAAAGGAAGTGTGGCTCCTCGGGATAAATGACAATACGCTGATTGCCGTATTCCCAAAATTGGATCTGTACACGTGTTGTCATCTGTCAATCTTAGTGACTAACATACAACACCACAGAAAACAAAATTTGCTAAATCACCTGTCGATGGTTACACGTCTAATGGTTAAAATAATTTGCGAGAGACAAGAACATCTATCATATTGAGGAACATATTCAGGTGCAGATCTAGGAATTTTTGCACAAAGGGGGGGGGGGGCAGGTTCCTGTTCAGGAAATTTGACAGTCTACTTATTTCATAGGCATACCTACACACTGACCTTTTTAAAGAGAGGGATCCAACACCCCGTTTGACATCAATTTTTAATTGTGAATTAACAGGATCACATTCTGGTTCAATTTCATTGATGCAAGACATGCCCATCCCATCTCATCATCTGATTATAAAGGATAAAGCACACGACCGTGATACTTTTCTTATAAAAAGTGTTCTTTTACATTTATTTTATATAGCTGAGTGTGGGGATCCGCCTCTGATATTAATAGTACGTGGTCAAAACAACCCTCCTCATTTATTATAAATATATGCAAGAATGTTTTTATATATATAATTATATGCACCTTGAACACGATTCGACACCAAGATACTTGTTCCGCTTTTTCTATTCAACGTGTGGCATTGTCTATTTTCAAACATTAAGGTTTATATTTAATGAGATGCAAACCATTATTTAATACCCTCGACTATAGCTTTGACGTAAATGAATTTTAAAAAAGATAGTGAATTCATATTTCATTTTAAAGAAATGTACTTAAAATAGTTTAAGGTTTGACTTTTAAACTGTTTTATTGATAACTGTAAACAATCGGTGAAATAAATAGCAAGTGACTTGATATGATAGATAATCAGTGAATGAATCTACACTGCAGTTTAAAATTATTGAAATTTTAATGCAGCCGAAGTAACAAAATCATATTTCTGCATCTTAAAAAAAGCCAGAAGATTAATTTTATCTTTATAAAATTGTTGGCCCTAGAGTCATCGTAATAAACACGGGTCTTTTGGGGTTCAGGGGCCAGTTTCACGATATTTTAACTAAGATAAAATTCAAATTTAGTAATTTGATTGGATAATATTAGATTGATTTTAGTGCTTAGCCAAACAAAATTGAAGTATCTACTAAAATTTAGAATTGATCTTTAGTTAAGATTTCGAGAAACAGGGCCAAGTTCTTCGTGTGTTACTTCTATGTTGTCTGGATGATCACAAGTCATCGTAGATTTATGCTTCATTGATACCTTCCACGTTGAAGCACTTAAACATACATTATGCAAGAGCTAAATCTGTCTATTGCAGTTCCTTCTTTAGACCTGAAATGATATCTAAATTAAAAATTATCATTAATTAACTTATCCAGACCATAGTCAACTCTCGGTGGCATCGCTAGCCTGCGATATTTACTGAATTTGAATCTGATCTGTTGCTCAGTGCGCATTGATGATTAAATCTAAAAATGGATAATCGAGACTATGTTTTTTATCGTACCGACTTTAGTAATGATGATCAAGGTCAGGCCTAAAATTCAATCGCTAAGTTCTCGGTTCAGAGTGGATCAATTTGACTGAAATTTTCAGCAAATTCTCTTTACATTATCTAGCTTTTAACTATTATAGTGAGAACTGCCAGCTGTTCTAATCTCCATTAATTTCCCTTTAAACAAGCTACTTCGTAAAAATGCTAATGATATATTCTTAGTTTGTTTCATAAAGTTTTATAAATTCGCCCACATGTAGTCATTGTTGTGATGTTGGACAATGTTTCAAATAGTATTTGGCCCACTAGTAAATCAAATATTTTATAGATCTACCCTAGATATTAAGTGTTGATTTCTTCCCAAAATTTGTAATGCTGTGTTCCCACTGTCGTGCGAAGCGTTACAATAGGATTGTCCCGAGTGAGTTCACGATCTGGCAACTGCAGATACGTTCGGATACGTTTCGATACAATCAACACGATTGTTACAACTGACCTCAATATAAGACCTGATAGGACCACGACGATTATTCCACGATTAAAACCACGATTTCAATCGTAGCGCGATCGCAATAGTGGAAACCTAGCATTAGAAACATCACTAAATCTCTGATATATTTTTGAAAAGTATCGATACAGCGCAAAGTCTCCGAGACTGAAGAAATCGCAGTGAGTCTCTTGCCCAACCACCACAACGGTCAATGGGATTTTCTTCACAATAATTTCAAAACGGTTCGTGGAATTCTACACAAATTAAGATTGAAAACCCGGGCACATGTGTATTCGATTTTTTATTTGTGGTTTCTTCAAATTTCTGAGTAATTGGATATTAAGTAAGTAAGTAGAGTGTTTGTCATATCATCCACATATAAAAAACAGCTCGTACATAAAAGGGCGATTTAATACATGACTTTAAGCGTGATAGACCCAGAGGCTTAAACGCATATCTTTACTTTATTATTGCATACACGATATCCATTCAAATCATTCTTTTGTTTTTTTTGTTTAACATACAAAACAGCGCCCCTTTAACATCCTGGTATAAATTGTTGCTTGAATGATATATAAGATATATATATAATAAGTTTAAGGTAGCGAGGTAATATGTAAGAGCTTGGGATATGGGCGGAGATATATGATGGTTTCGTTTTCAACAATTAATATGTATATTATATCCGCCTTACAATTATTGCGATGTAGGTAAATAGATGGCATGTTGCAGTTTTAAGACACGAAAATGCTGTGATTTTTTTTAAACAAAATGTCGTAATATGTCCCAAAATTCACAGCGTGTAAGTTCGAGAAGACATTAATGTAAACAATTAATAATTAGTTATTGTTAAAATGACGACAAATCGTCCTGTGTTAAATTCGGATGAAACATTCTTGAGGAAAAATTTGGACGATTTCGATAGTGGAAAGGATTTTGACAGTGATGTTATTCCGACGTGGACGAACACGTTTTTTGGAACTACACATCGGAATTTTACAGAGCAATGGAATAATGTAAGTAGAATAAAAACAGCTAGTGATTTAACGTCTGCATTCACCGAGGGTGATATCGCAGACAAAATGTATGTAGAGAGTATGTTGTAGCTTTTATTCAAAGAGTTTGCGTTTACCAATCAAATTGAATTTGATTACAATTACTTGGAGAAAATGTTTTCGTTAGGAATAAAAAATAGAGTGCGTGCCACCATTTTTACATAAATCTTTGTTAAACCATAACATGGACAATCTTAGTAGCCATTCTGATTACAAATGTGGTACACCGACCCATAGCAAGCTGATCGCCATTCCTATTACTGCGGCTCTGATATAAGCAACTGAAATTCATTGTATGAATACCAAGAATTTCATATTGAATTTTAATTAGCTATCTTTTATTCGCCGAACCACCCTTTTCTTTGTGGACCCATGCAGTCTTTTTTCTCATTAAATCTAATTATGTGTAAACCAGAGACAATTTCAATACATGCCCTTCAAGATATCTTTACACTATTTCTAGGGGGTATATAATCAATATACTATGTCATATTAATCGTATCCCAATATTATATAATCTAAACTATATATCGTGTACTTTATGATATGTAACCCTACCCTTAAATGATTGTAATTCTAGCTGTCACCTTACGAAGGTTGGGGAACTGGTAATGGAATGTAACCATTACTTTTTTTAAATAATGGTCATGTAATGAGTAATGGAAGATTTTAAAAAATAATGAGTAATGGAAATGTAATTAATTACATTTCAAAAGTAATGAGTAATGGAAATGTAATTACATTCCAAAAATCATGTAATGGTCAATTACTTTTCAATTACATATTATATATGGCACATATCATTATTTCCAACTATGACAAGCCTCAAATTTGATCATCAGAGAAGTCAATTAATAATATCTTACACAAATCCAAAATATTGGAATTTTAGAAAAATATTTTAAATCAGTCTACCCCTCCCCCCCCCCGGAAAAAACCCAACAAAACAAAACAAACAAAAACAGGTGGAAAACATAACTATTAAATTTTATTACTTTTGATTTATGGACCCTTTTCAGACTTTAAAGCGTAAGCCATGACGATTCCTGAACAGATGTAAACGTGCAAATTAGAGCTAATAATCATTCAATCATTCAATCAATAAGTATGATTTAAGGGCAATTAGATAGTCCTATTACAGGTTAATCTCAAGGTGACAAGTGGCAAACCAAACAATTGCATTCAAGTATCTCATCATACAATAGTTTTTGCCAAGCACTGCACCATACGTGAAAATTTACTTTTGCTCTAGTGTGATATTTGATAGAAGTAATAATTCTTACAGAAAAAAGTTAAATATATTATAGCGAGCTTTCATAGCTACTTCATCTCAGAAATATAAGGCTATTTTTTAAAGTTGGTAAAATGTTTTTTATTTATATGGCCATAAAGTAATGGGTAAGGGTAATTAATTACTTTCAATATAATGGGTAATGATAAGGAATTGCATTGCTAAAATGAGAAAATAATTGTAATGATTACATTTAAATAGTAATGATAATGTAATTAATTATATTGATAATGTAATGGTCCCAGCCCTGCGCCTGATACGTATTTATTTAATGCCCGTCATGATGATTATATAGTAAGATCTGTCATGATGTTCATGTAATATCCGTCCTGGTCATATGGTAAAACCTGGTACGATGATCTAGTAATCTCTGGCAATATGATCTAGTAATATCTGCCATGGTCATCTAGTAATACCTGTCATGATGATCTTGGAATACCTGTTATGATAATCTTGTAATAGCTGTCATGATCACCGTGTAATACTTGTCATGATCATCGTGTAACCTAACCTAACGAGGACTGTAATAGAATCTGCAATGACATCAACGAAATTAGCATATTGTTGTAAATAGCGTTGTAAATAACAAAGATTACTATAATGAATTTTATTTTAAATATGATAATTTTGTATAAAATTAAACGATTATTTTCCATAGAAAAGGAGAAAATTGATCTTTAAATTCGGAATGTTTAATTGTTGCCCACTTTCAATATCGTCACAAGTTATATGATTTGCAAATAAACCGCCTATTTAAAAATAAACATGGGACCGACTTGTACAGCAAATCAAAAGCAATAATTTGTACGTGCCCATAATATGACGGCAATTGAACGCGGATTATAAAGTACACTGGCATATCAATTTTCATAAGTGTTTTGCTACAGGCATAACACGACAGTTCAAAGTTCACAGTTTTTGTTACATAATAAAACCTTAATATTTGAGTAAACGTACATAACACGTACTTACTTCGTGCAACAAAATTCGAAACATTATCAATGAGAAATCAAAAGACCAATATTCTAATACATGTAGTTTTCACTATGAAATCAAAAGAAAAATCTTATATGAGAAATCAGAGGAATGGTATTCTAGAAATCAAGTTAAATTCTCGGTTCAGAGTGGATCAATTTGACTGAAATTTTAAGCAAATTCCATTTACATTATCTAGTTTTTAACTATTATACTGAGAACTGCCAGCTCTTTATCTAATCTCCGATAATGTATCTTTAAGTCGTTGAAATGATATACTTTATGATTATCCCACACATTACAAAGTTTATGTTTTCCGAGCATAAACCGTTCAAGATATGTTAATTTAACTTTCCACGCACATCAGCCTGCTCTACTAGTTGTATCTTTCAACGATTAGAAATTTCTCATATTGACTATTTTGGGGGTTAAATTAAAAGAAATTTGACTTAGTGTTTGATACATTATTCTATATTTTGACCCTAATCAATGAGATTGAGCTATTTAAAAAGAAAGGATAATTCCCCCGAAGCAAGTATTTTTGTAATCCGCTGGAATGATACTTTATCTGAATTTTATTTTCTTGGAAGGCTAATCGTCATAATAGTACGTGAAGGTAAAGCGATAAAATATACGTTAAATCACACTATAAATTATTCTGGTATTTATGACAACACAGTATCTAGCCCAGTTTGACCAAAGCACGTATAGTACAACAGCACAGTGAATGAATTGAAAATGGCCATTTATTAATATTAAGGTACAATATTATACAAATATGATTGTAATGATTATTAAAAAAATTTCTAATAAAATTTGAACTACTATAAACATATATAATAACATTACAAGGCATTTGTTTAGTATACTCATATATATTCATAGTGACCTATAATAGAACTAATGATTACTTCTTAGAGTTTGAAATGGTTATTTTAAAAGTTATGATTAAAAGTTATAGACATTAGTTTTTCTTAGAATTGCTGTTTAACCGTACAGGAAGAGAATACTGTCAATCATGATTTTTAAAGAACAAAAATGCTAAATCGCATATCAGTGCACTCTGCATTCAATCTCTGAGCTTTAATTCAGTTTATATACCAATAAACACTTTATACAAGCTCAGAGCTTTAATTCAGTGTATATAATTATACACGATATACACACTCAGAGCTTTAACAAAGTTTCAATATTGCAGTTCTATACCAGTATATCATTCTACACACAGAATATAATAATTATATCTCTACCCTGAATATTCCAGAATTTATTAGTATTCTAATTTGTATTTTGGTTCTAATCCGTTTTACCTCTTTCATTTACACAAAGAGTAAATACATATTCTCGATTTTATTATATAAAAGCAGAATAAATACTTCGTCTTTTTGACTAAAATCGTCGATTTAGAAATAACAATGTCGGGCAATTAGCCTCGTGTCTGTTCTCAAGTAGATCTTATTTTAGAAAGACAGCTGAACTTTCGTATTTCAGTAAATTAAACGCTCTGGTTTCTATATTAATCAGTAACCAAATCAAGCTAGAGGTTATTTTTTGTCCAATATGTTAAAATTCCTGTTTGATTGAATGGAGTTAAATAAGATATTTCACGTTTATTTTCAATACGCCGAGGATGGAATAAAGGTGCTTTTCTGTCACGAAGACAATTGGTGTGATAGCATTGCATAATAGAAATGATTTCTTTTATCCGGAATGTCAACTCCGGTTATACAAAGAAGTATTTAAAATTTTACACCTAACTATGTATGCAATAGACACTAATCAAATTTTGTATCATAATTACTGCCAGCAAGTTATCAGTAGTCCCGCAGTTTTCGGGTCATCTAAGGATTCGAAGCAAATATTATAGTTGAAAGCCTGGGTTATTAATGGTTTTGCTGTAACCTTTCCTAAAAAAGATGACAGGACGTGACGCAAACGATTTTCACTCCTATATCTTAACTGTCGTTAAAGGGGGTGTTCTATATGTTTCTCTATTCTATTAAAGATAAATAATGACCACAGTGACTAGGATCAACATTTTTATATAGGTGACCCCGTTCAAGACGAACCCTAATTATTAAGAATGTTCCAGTGATGTCGTCATCAATACCCCCGTTCTTTCCATTTGGCGACCACACATTGGGAAAAAAAAAATAGTAAATCGATGAAATTTGTTTCATTTCGTATCGATATTAACTGTTAGCTGCATTCCGGATCTTTGTAATAGCTAGTTTCGCGTAAACCTCTCAGACCAGTAAAGCAGAAAAGTAACGTTAGTTATGAACACAATAATTTAAAACCCACTTCAAGCATGACTACATATGCTGTCAGAATAGAAATATGTTTAGCATGTTCTTCCTGGTTGATATTAAAATGAGTTTAACTGATTATCGTTATTTATGACGTACCCAAATATGTACGACACTCCCTATATTGAGCTGGAGAAACAGAGCAAGAAAATAAAAAAAAAAAACATCGGCTTTTACGGGCGTATAATATGTTAATTTGTTTTCTAGGGTGACATGTTTCTTGATAAAACCAGAGTTGAAATATAACCGGGATTGTTTTTTTTTCAAAATGAAACTAAGATTAGTAAATTTTCGGAACAGATATTTAACAGTTTGAAGCTTGCCCCATCATTAACAGAACTAACACACGATATGAAATCAATTCAATATTTTATTTTGACCCAAATCAAAAAGGTTCAGCTCTTATAAAGTAATAATCGTGCCCCTGAATCAAGTATTAATTCACCCAAATTGTTTAATCCGCTTGAAGGATACTTTATTTGGATTTGTTTTTTGAAATAACGTAACGGTAAAATATAAAATATACGCTTTTCACACTAAATTACTATGTAGAATACACATACTTATAGTGTTTTTAGTGTGACCTACGAGCGTATAGCCTGACAGGAACTATAGTTATTATCTTTTTTAAAACGATTGTTGGAATTTATTATTAAACGTCATTAAGCCTATAAATTATTGGCTATGTTATCGAGTATTGCTTTTATCACCACCTGTAACTATTGAATTTCTTGCAAAGAATACATGCTGAAACTGAAAGGCGTAAACATCTTGTGCAAGATGGATAACTCATACGAACCAAATATACAAAATTGGCAATAATCATTAGTTGCCAATTTCATTACTAAATACAAATATATATATATATATATATAATAAAAATAATAATAATAAAAAATAGCACATTCAAATTTCTTGTAAAAGCTGGATATTATGAATCTATTTTAAAATACCAGTATTCTGGAACAGAATAAGTGGGGTCCTATTGCTCTAATGAATCACCGTTTCTTTAAAAAAAACCCAAAAAAAACCAAGAATAAGTCTACGTTTGTTTCGAAATAAATTATAAAATTATATATAATTGAAATGGAAAAAAAATAGGACTCAATTTTATGCAATAAGATTACTGTTTTTTCTGTAGTAATGAAGTGACACCAGATGTTCAACATGGTATATATGCCACAGTTTCATTTCATTACAGGTAAAGACAAGATGGCATCGCAATTATGGATATTTGTTTTCTTCAAACGATTCGATCCAGTCTTCCAATCCAGAAAACACATTTCAAAATGAGTTATATTTATCAGATGAACGTGATTTTTATGACAATATAAGTGAAGCATCCGCCATTACAAAAGAAAAGGCATTTAACCGACGAAGAAGATACGTTTGTGTGGGAGTGACTATTGCCATCGTGTTGGTACTATTAGCTTGTATAATATCCGCCGTTCTTATAGAAGTCATTTTTGTCCGTAAGTTAATTAATGATACATGATTTAAGATTTAGATGAAGAGCTAGCCATTCTTGCTATAATAGTTCGAAAAAAGATAATGCAAAATGAATAATTTGAAAATTTCATTCAAATTACTGTATTGCGAGCGAACATATTAGCCTTTGAAGGTTTGACAAGATGTGTGCAATAATTTCAACCACCGTACTGGTTGATCGAAGATAAGTCTCGCTCCACCATTTTTAGCTTAAATCAAAATATGGCTGAACTGTTCTAATCTATTTAATATCGGAGAAAGCCGATGCCATCGAGAGTTAATTATGGCCTGGATAAGTTAATTAATGTCTAATTAATAATTTAGAATACATTTCAGGCCTAAAGAAAGACCTGTAATAGACAGATTTAGCCCTTGCATAATGTACATGTATGTTTAATATGTTCTTGTAGAATATCAGATCTAAATATATTTTAAACATAGCTTGTGTGGGCTAAATATCAAAATCTACCAAACAGTGACATAGCTCTGGTATTGGTGGATGGGGGTGGCAAACAAGTTCATGTACAACCTGTTCCGTATGTCAACAATTGGCTTGTGAACACAGTAGAGGCTACAGTTTTTGACGGTTCTTTTTCGAATTTGATGTGAAGAATCTGGCCACGAGAGGACGAATACCAACGATATTCAGCGTTCTAGACTTACCCCCTTTGTCGAAATCACCTTGGATAATATTACATAAATATAATGTTTTAATTCTTCAAATGACTTTTTTTCAGCCCCAAGAAATGATTTAGCAGGTAATGATGTATACTTTATAGAATATAAAAATCGGATGTATTTCTATCTTTACCATATCAAGGAGTATTATGTTGAGGATTATGTTTAAATTTCATAGAAAACGAAATGGTAGCTTTACAGGCGAATCAAATGTTTCACATTTATCATAGTCCTATACCGAACTGAATAATTCACTATGGTATACAGTATATTGACCCATTCGTGAAGAGATGACAGCACTTATATTGTGGAATGTGGCAGGTTCACTTGCTGTTGTTATTCCGGATTCGTCCGTTAGACTTGATTACTGGTTTAAATTCACTATTCCTATTTTTTAAAATTCTGTTCTTGTGGCGGATTCTCTTGCTACTGTAACTCAATATATCCGAAATCGTCCATTAGACTTGACTATATAACGGATAAGAAATTAACACCTGCATTTTACAATGATCTAATGTGGATAATGTGCATTTTATGATATTTGATTTTATTTCTAGTACAAGCTAGGCTGTCAATGCGGATTATAAATCGTAATTACACAGAAGAATTATCAAATAAATCATCCGAGTCATTTCAACTTTTCCAGAAAGAATTATGTTCTTCGGTACGTTAGATTTCATGATAATCTAATTCAAATTATGCTACAATTTGTTTCGTTTTTGGTGGTTCAACTTCAGAAATAGAAATGAAATTGATATAAGATTTTTATCAGGTTGGATTACTAGAATAAATAGTCAGCACACCACGGGAGAAGGAGGGAGAGGGAGAGGAAGGGGGGGGGGGTGAGCTAAAGAACAGAACACCGGTCTGCAACACTGGTGTCCTGTCCAAAAGTACACCTATTTCTGGCGGATTAAGATCGCCAACACACGCCTACCATGAGTGGGCCCCCATAAAACCTCCACAAGTTGTTAGGAAGCTTGCCATACCCCACCCCTATTAACAATGTCACTAAAAAGCTCAAATTGACAGGATTCATAGTAATAGAATAATCAGGTCAGTTAAGTTCTTATACTGTGCATTGAACAAAAAAATATAGAAATGCGTTGCATGAAGACATTTTATACTCACATTGGTATTGTACTGGTAAATAAAAGTATTAAACAACGTGCCCATTAATAAATCTATGAATACATTATGATTTAAACTAAGTCTATATTAAATTAAATACACACAAATACCACAGTCAATTAATTATTGTATGCCCGAAGTCTTGATGCAGCATAAATTGATTTCTATTTCAGGTCCAAAGAAAAGTAAACGAAGACACGTCATGTATAATTGACTCAGTAAAGTAATAACCTAAATGTATTTAGATTTTAAATTCTCACTACAAAAATTATTTCATTGGTTTTAACAATTCTTAGATTATAAAATATTGAAGAAAGTATGTACCCGCCATCCATAGAGCTATACGCATATATTTCAATTATGAACATTTGTTAACAGGCTATAGCTAATAAACTCCATCTTCTAGTAATGAGCTAAAAGTATTTTGAATTATGAAAAGTTTATTTCATTTGTTTGAACAGTTCTCAAATCATGAAATATCGTAGAAGTAATTACCCACCGACCAAAGCGTTGTACGAATAAATTTCAATTATGAACATATATTAACATGTTGTAACACAAAACTCCATCCAAAAATCGTCACTGAAAGAGTACACAATACCAATTCAAACGTAAAGATATGCACGTTACGGTTATGGTTTACTTATGAAACAATTTTGTTGACAAAACTAACACAAAATACAAAAATATACGTGCTTTATTTGACATCATAATAAGCTAGGAAAAATGATATTACTGGCTGGGCTTTTATTATTCTCAGGGTTATTTTAATAAGATAACAATTGTTATAGTTTATTGGTAAAACAAATTGAAATAATAAATAACAGAAATCTAAAATGTGCAGCTTTGAAATCAACAGAATAAGCTTTTTATAAATTTTGTTTCGCCCAAAATAATAATGTTATATAATACTGGAACTACAGAAAACGTCATTTGGAAATATTTCTTTTTCTCCTAGAAATGGTTCTCTCATTGTGGATATCAGATTGTTTACAACATCAACAAGAAATGCTGAAGCTTTCGGTGTAACGGTTATAGTCATAATAAAAGGGGACACACAAGACGGATCAAGTTACTCGATTGGGGTATTTCTAATTAGTGAAATAAAATCTGAGAGTAGCAATCTCGTAGTACAAGAAACAATCCCACCCACGGCTATTATTTATAATAAAGGTAATTTTAATCCATGGTTCAAGTTAACCGTTTTTATTTTTGGTACTTCTGTATTCTTCTAGGTTAAATAGTTACAATTAACATGTTAAACGTCCATTGCTTAGTCTATCGATATATTCGTAAATTACATTTAGTGTTATATATTTCACAGATGAAACTACATTTCCATCATCAACCCTAATAACCACATCAACGGTGACATCTTCAAGTTCCCTACAACCAAGCTCAGTCGAGATTTCTTCAAGTCATAGTGCTCTTCAACTAGAATCAAGATCAACTGAAATGTCTCCAGGCCTGATGGAATCAAGATCAAGTGAATCTTCTATCATAACGTCGCTATTAAGTTTAGCAGAAACATCTTCGAAAATGTCAGAATCCAGTTCCAACGAAGAAAGCTTGTTGGAATCTAGCTATAGTGAATCACCTCACAGTTCTCAACAACCGAGTCCAAGTTTAACTGAAACGTCTTCTAGTACTCTTCAACTAGAACGAAGATCAACTGATATATCTTCAGGTCTGTTGGAATCAAGGCCAAGTGAATCGTCTGTCAGAACGTCACTATTAAGTCTAGTAGAGACATCCTCGAAAATGTTAGAACCCAGTTCCAACTTAGAAAGCTTTTTGGAATCCAGCTCTAGTGAATCTGATGCATCCTTAATCGTGTCTGAATCTTTTGTCAGTACATTACTACCAAATCCACCCGAAACAACTCCCGAAATGATAAAATCCAGTTCCACCGGATCATCAACTACCTTTAGTGAATCTCCAAATAGTTCACCACAGCCGAATTTATCTGAAACATCTTCCACTATGCTCAAATCAAGTTATACTGCTACATATTTAAGCCCGTCTGAATTTAGTTCAAGTGAATCTACTTTTGGTATCCCCCAATCAAGTTCGAAAGAAGAATTTTCCACTGTGTTAGAGTCAAGTGCTGCTGATACATCGCCCGTCGTGTTCGAAGCTAGCTCAAGCTCGAATGAAGCATCTTCCACCATGTTAGAATCAAGTTCTCCTGATACACCCTCCCTCATGTTGGAATCTAGATCAAATAAAGCGTCTGATAGTACCCTGCAACCACATTCAACTGAATTACCCAGTTCCACTGAAACATCTTTAAGCCCGTTAGAAACTAGCTCAAGTGAAACCTCTTTCAATACCCCACGGTCAAATGACGAATTATCTACCAGATTAGAATCAAGTTCTGCTCTAATATCCTCCTTTATGTTGGAACCTGACTCAAGTGGAATTTCTTCCAGCACCTTACAGCCAAGTTCAAATGAAGCATTTACTGTGGTCCCTGAATCAAGTTCTGCCGATAGTGATACACCCCCAATAATGCTGGAATCTGGCTCAAGTGAAGCGTCTTATAGTTCCCTGCAAACACGTTCAGCGGGAGCATTGTCTAGCGTCTTGGTATCTAGTTCCGATGAAATATCTTCAATCTCATTAGTTACTAGCTCACGGGAAACGTCTATCAGTACCCCACAGTCAAGTTCAAAACTAGAAACTAGCTCAAGTGAATCTTCTTTCAGTGCTCCGGAGTCAAGTTCAAATGAAGCAAGTTCAATTTTAACTGAATCTTCCTTCGGTACCCCACAGCCAACCTCCACTGAAGCATTATCTACCATGTTAGAATCAAGTCCTACTGTAATATCCCCCATTGCGTTGGAGTCTAGCTCATGGGTAATTACTTCCAGTGCCCCACAGCTAAGCTCAAATGAAGGATTTTCCACCATACTTGAATCATGGGAAGTTTCATATAGTCTCCCGCGAACGCGTTCAATGGAAGCATCATCCAGTATCTTAGTATCTACTTTCGCTGAAACATCTTCAAATCTGTTCGAATCTAGTTCCATCGATTCTTTTACTATATCGCTACAGACAAGTGAAGAATCGTCCGATAGTCTAGCATCTATATCCGACGAGTTCGACTTTGGTGTCAGTGTCACATACAGCAGTACACTAGAATCAATGTCAAACACAGTACTGTCCAGCACACAATTACCAATACCATCTTTATCACTACCTTACACGCTACAACCAAGCTCAAATGAGATACAATATAGCACACTGGTAATAAGCCCAACTGAAGTAACATCTGGTACTTCGACTGAAGCATTGACTGGGAGTTTAGAATCCGATTTTATTGAAGTATCATCCAGCATCTTATCACCCTTGTCAAGTATGTTAGTTCCAAGCTCAAATACGTTAACTTCTAGCATCACAGAACCTAGTACTACTGATATGTTAATTAGTACAGCTGAAATAAAACCCAGTGCCTTCTCAACGGAATCACCAATCACAACAGCCGAACTAGCAAGTTCCTTGATAGCAACTACACTCGGAATGCAAACATCTGAATCAAGTGTGAATGTAATAGCGACTACTGAAATATCTTCGGTAATTTCTACTTCTGAAATAGCAGTAACACCATCACCATCATTAAGCCCATCATCAACCCAAGATATAGAGATGTCATCAACCTTCATACCAGGTAATTATTATTGACTATAGTTTATCATATTCAGTCTAATTAAAACTCTTACCAATATTTCGTTCTCTTCGGTTGTTTACTACACTTCATCTTGGTCTAAATGCATTTCTATCGCTCTTCAAATATATGCAGATTTAATTCGTCGAATCCAGATCAACCTACAAATTAACAATATTCATACCGAAACTTCTGCGAAATGTTATGAAAGGCTTTGCTGTCATTTGCTCGGATAGAATAACACAGAATTGCCAGAAACCGACAGTGGACGAACTAGAAACACATACCTTGAACTCAGTCCTAGCACACATATTCCATTATGCAAATCATTTATGTCTTTATGTTAGAGTATCACGTTTTATTTATCTTTTCTCTTTTAGTCATCACTGTCAGAGACACACTGATCTATCAAAATGAGGACAACCTAACCCTAGGATGCAACATAACTAACACCGAAAACTTTACACAAATTATATTTGATGTCAATGGTGTAGAAGCTGGAATGATTACAAGGGATCAAACCGAGATAGAACCTCAGTGGACTTTTAGAAACGAAAGTAATTCAGATAAACAAATATATTTAATGACATTAGAAGAACCAAATTGTACTCATTCCGGTAATTATACATGTAGTATTGGTGGTGATTGGGGTGTTGTACAACAAACAGCTACAATAGAAGTAAGAGGTATGTATTAAGCTACCACTGTATAATACACGTATATACACGTATACTAGAAAGTTGGTTTGTTTGTTCAATTATGAAATTGAACGGTTAAACTTCCAAATAACTTCATTATAACAATAAATAATTAAATATATCTGTTGTTTATTTTATAGTTGCTCCAGGGGAACCAGTAATAGCGTTTCCTGATCAGATAGTGGAGAACCGAATATTAAGACAGAACATCACGTGTTCAGTGGACGCTGGCATACCGGCTTCTATGGTAACATGGTCTGTAGAGTTCCAAGATGGCCAACAGTTTCAGAATTTTAATTTTAACCCTACAGAAAAAACAAATTCTTCAGAATCTTGTACCAATAAACACGTTTCATCTTTTATTTCAACATTTAATATAAGCTGGCATAATTCTAGTTTATGCTGTAATGTTGATCAAGGAAGCAGACGAACATCAACTTGTAAACATCTATTTGTTGTACCGTGTAAGAATCTTCATTTTTCTTCTTTAAATTACTGTTTTCTAGTGTTGAGGTATTATAAAATATAAGCAGATTGGTGCTTTTCTTGTTCCAAAAAATAGGCTTACATGCATGATTAGATTTCAGTAAAATTATTGTATCCATAGTTGAGATGTAGGTCAGATTTAAATATGTAATTGTTTTCCATAGAATAGTTGGGATTATGTTTATACCCACATCTACTAAATACCGTTTAAATTGTACATTGGATTACGGCATTAAAAACTATAAGAGAATCACAATTGAAAAGAAGCTCCGATTAAATTACAGTGTTATGTGTTCAATTACTAGATGTCGTTTAAACATAACGCCAGATTTGATTGTTAAAATTATAACCCACGCATAAATTAGAAAACAAACGAAAGATATAATAGGGATCAAGTAGGCTGTATAGAACTTGAGCTATAGAACTTTATGTTTTAAACAAAACGCTAGATTTGTTTGTTTATAACCCACGCATAAATATAATTAGAAAATAAACGAAAGATATACAAGGGATCAGGTAAGCTCTAGACATGTGTTTCAAATAATTAGACTAGATATAAAAATCAGAAACCCAGGCAAGATTTGAATAATGCTGAAAAACAAGAAAAATAATGATATCAAGCAGAACCTTTAGTTTTAATGCCTCTAATCACATGAAAACAACATTAAGACACACTACACCGCCAATTTACTTAAACATACATTATTTAAGAACTAAATCTGCCTATTTCAGGCCTTTCTTTAGGCCTGAAATGTTATCTAAATTATTAATGTTTATATATTACAGCTGATTATTGTAATAATAGAACTGATGGTATATATGATCATCCCTATGATGATTGTTACTTATATGTGTCGTGTGGTGGTGGTACAGTTTATATCAGCAACTGTGGTAAAAGTGGTGCTTTTTGTTTTGATGAACAAGCCAAATCTTGTTCCAGAGCCGCACGTAAGTATTAATGTAGATCTATAGACCTATTAATTAATATGTTAACTTTAAGCACAAGGGGCAGATACATAGGAGATGGAGGCGCTACGGACATATTATGGAATGGAAATAACAAATTGCACTTTTTAGTTCAGTTGTGGGTTTATTTCTGGAAAAATTCTAAGAAAAAAGGTCAAATAAAGGTATATAAAGTAAATAAATGTCTATAAACTTTTCTATTCATGATATTAAATAGTCATAAGATAATCATTTCTGGTCACTCTTTATTTGCAATTTTTAGATCCCGTTTTCTATGGCGGTATATGATTAGATTCAAAACAATGTATAATCCAATTTCTTTATTTGTTCAGCGTAAATTTTAATACTATTTCATCTTATTTCTATTATTAAGAAGGAAAATGTCTTCCTCATTGACTCTTTATATGTTTAGCATGAACATCTAACAAATTTAGAAATGTGACATTTCTACCCGGCAACCATCATTATGAACTCGTTTAGTGTCGCCCCTGCCTGCTCCATTTAAAGATTGAGCACCAGATCGGAACATTGGTCTTTTTTTTTGAAGACAAGTGCAGATTCCTGTTTGATGTATATATTTACTGTTACGCCAATTAATATTTATATTCTGTTGATCTGATCATCAGCAGTGGTTATTCGCCTTTGCATTACCGCTGTAAAACAGATTGGCCCAAGCCTTGGATTATGAATATAATATTTCGAGCAGTTTCACAATGTAATGGAATGGGGTCAAGCGATCTGCCCCCTGCGCCCCCCCCCCTCTCCGCCCCAAAACAAAAATTCAAACACCAACACAGTCCCACGAACAGTTGGATATTGTGCGGTTATTTGGAGTATTTCTATAACGACCCCCCCCCCCCCTCCCGCGGCAGGAAGAAAAATTCACTGGCTAAGGCAACTATCATTATTATGATCAATAACACTAGCAGTATTGTAATTGCATTTTTTGATATCTTATATATTACAGCTACCACAACAATAGATCCAAGTCAAGGTGAGTGTTTACAATTTCTCTGCCCTTCTTTTTGTAAATCTAAATTTAATACTTTGCTAACTTCTTGCTAACCGTGAACGAAATCTTTGCTCTTGGATTTCTGCCCGGACAAACATCTCTTCTGACACAATGCACCCTATGACCAAAGTAGACAAAATTAACAGAATCTAAATATGACCTCGATACAGTGTCTACAACATGATAGGATAATTTACAAGCCATCTATACATGTACTGATAACAATGATTTTTTCAAATTATTAGTTATGTATACTAATTTAAATAACAATTAATTATTAAATAACGATAAATTATATTCTTGACTTGTGCTTTTATAATTATTTACACAAAGATATGTTTTATTATTTTAGCAAGTGATCCATACAGTTGTAATGGAAAAATCAACTTTTCCTATATTCCTGTAAGAGGTTCCTGTACAGAATATATGCGGTGCGTAAATAGTGACCAGTTCCCAGGTGTCTGTCCTGGCACTACATACTTCTATGACACAGAACCTGATCAGACTTGTACAAACGATATAAGCCAGGCATATTGTACACTTAATAATAATAAATAAAATATTTCACTGTTTTATTCATTGATATTTGATTGTACGACCGTTAATATTGATGGAATTAATTTACAATCTTGTTAGCTTTCATATGCAAATGAAGATCGATCGATATTTAGATGTTCCAACAAGGCCATTTTCAAAGACTGAAATTAAATTATAATTTTTTATTAAATTTGAAATTATGGCTGTTAACTTTGCAGTACAAAGAATAAGAAAAAGTGACAATATAAAATCATTTAAAAGGAATTAAAAACAGAACTATTCCGACAATCATTCTATTAATGACTTTAATGACACTGTAATTTGCGCCAATGAGCAGCTTCTTGGTTGGAATTCCAGCGCTATATAAGAGGATTATTATTATTATTATTATTATTATTATTTTATTACCCTACGTAATTTAAACAATTCAATCTGGTCTTAATATTAATCCATTCTCAGATCCCTGAATACTATAGGCCTAGTGCCATTATAGCTAATGAACTTGAATTTATATTCGGCTACAGATATGCGCCACAATCCACCATTGGCGATTAATTATTTTCGGATGACCCCCCCCCCCCCCCGTCACGCACACAAACCCCACTTCTTTCTAAACAAATATGCTCTTATCTGCGACTGACCATGTCTCGTTTTTATCGTCTGCAATATGTTGCAAAATTTTCAATTGTTCGCACTTCGCAATATCTTTGTAAAAATTGAACAGAATTTAACGATTTTGGACTGATAAATCAGTTTATATACATTCATATTCCAAAGAATGGGGCTTATCTCCTTTAGATGTAAAGACTACTTTTCAAATGAAATAATGTATGAAACATATTTTTACACCTAGTATTTTAACAGATTTGTGTGTAGGAAAAGGCGATTAGCTCGCAGCCAATACAAGACTGAATGATATTTATGACATGCGTGTAACGACTGGTACTGTTATTTTTGTAAGTCGGTATTCGTATACACTACATCGTGTTTGGTATTTTAAGACAAGGGCGGCATTGATTTATGGCATCATTCACAGCAAATTCAGTTACTTCCATCTTCTTTTTGTCCTTTTAAACCTCAATCTGATTAAAATACAGATCTATATTTCGTTTCGGTTTTTTATTCATATACTTTCGATGGCCTCTACTACATTAAAATCTGACCGGTTGTAGCGGAAGGTCGCGTCAGGTTCATACGAGTGACTTTTGACCCTTTGACGTCAGGCATTTGATTAATCAATCAGCGTGCACCTCTAGTGGGTTACCCACAGATCCGTGCACCTCACGCCAAAAACTCGCCGTAACAGACCGTTTCATAGGCTAATCCCTCACATCACCCAGAACTCGGGTTATATAACAACTCTTCCAGATCCTAGTGTAGTAAAGATAAGTAAAACGAAATTTTGAACGAAACGAAATAGAACCTGTGTTTTAATCAGATTGTTTTAATCTCAGAAATATATTCGAGTGATTTAATTTCTGATGTCAGTGCAATACCACTATTTTATGTTTTTGTTAAATAAGTTTTTATCATAATAACAGAACACAATTTTTATTGGAAACAATGTCTGGTTTTATTCCAAAAGCACGACGTTTCGACAAGTATCATCTTATCGTTATCAAGCACAAGTTATTAAGCTCAATGATGTAAAATCACGTTTCTATTCGACAAGACGGTATCCTCTTGCCGTTATCAAGCCAATGACTTCGTGCTTTTAGAATAAAACCAGTGATTGTTCCCCATAAACATTTTGTTCTGTTAATGTGTTTTCCCACAAACAATGTGTTCTGTTAATAGGTTTCCCAATCGCTAAATGCTACTTCAAGACTATCTTTATCACAAATTGCTGGTCGAACCAATGAAGACGGACATACCAAGGGATTTTCTACGTGCACGGCGGAAAATTACTATGGAATTTCTAGGCCTACGCAAGGATCGAACACGGGACCTCTGGGTTAGCGAGTCAACGTCTAACTCACCAAGCTACCTTAGCTCCCTTGATGGTCCGACCTGTGCAAAGGATGGCTCAGCCTTAAATAGTGTTACAATTCTGGCCCATTGCTAAACTTCGGTCGAAATTGTTCCTGGCACGCTTTAAAGTGGAATGTGAACGAGGTTATAGTCTTGATTCATCAGTTCATAATGCACTCTGAATAATGCAATCGAGACTGTTCACCAACAAATGCAGCCTTTTTCATTCTTCTTTGAGTAAAATAATCCATGAAATCTTCTTTTAACATGGATGGGAAACCTTCCTTTGTTCTTTTGGTTGAATAAGCAGATCGTTTTTCCTCTAGTAGATTGGATGGAGCTTAACCGTGCAATAATTAGACATGTTCAATGTTAATGCACACTTTTGCTGGTTTACACTAGTTTTAGTAGAAATCATATAGAGAAGTGGGGTGGGTTTTCTGTGCAATAACTTATAAGCATATCGAGCAGTTGTCAATGTTACATGTCATTTATAGCACGCTTCATTCGTTAACAGGTTTAATTCCTCGGCCTGCGGCCTCTGGTTAAACCTGTTAACTCATGAAAGCCGTACGCTATAAATATAACTTTTATATATTATATATTGATTAACCCGTTGCTGTTTATTTATGGTTTTGTAAAGTAATATACGACACATTAGCTAATTATTGTAATTATATTCCTGTAGTTGATTTTCAGGACTCCTACTATACGCTCGTATTTTAAAAGGGTTTTGTCAAACCTTGAAATACCAAATTATTACTCATAACAAAAATTGGATTTCCATATATTCTTTAATTCGTTATTGTTAATACTTATTCTTCTTTCAACTTGAACTCGACAGTTGTCTGGATTATAAAGGCTGTATTATTCTTGAAAAACGTGTCCAATTTAAAAAAAATATCTATGCTTAGTGAGATGCAGTCGACTAAAGATGACAAATTACAAAGATTATAATTATTTTTGTGGCCAATGGCACTTTAAAGGAAATATTGATTTTAATTATATTAATATGTTGAATATATGTTTACTTAGTTAGGTTACTTATAACTTATTATAACAAATTTTTCATGATTAACGTTACAAATTCCGATCCTGTATTGTTCGGAAAAATTTAGAAATCCATCAAAATATTTAACTCAACAAAAAAAGGTGACCCAGGCTTGTGCATGGTCTACAGAGAATGCTGAAAGTTGTGAAATTCGTCATGTCTTTATAAATAACGAACGGAATTATGTCATTGCGACATCACCGTCGGTAACAGTGGACGTTAATTCCTCGCTAGAAATAGTTCTAGCCTGATATTGCTAACAAGGATTCAACTTTCACAATATTGCAGTTCGAATGGGATTCAAAATCCCTCAATTAACAATTGGCTCCAAATCCTACATTGTACGTGTGCCTATAAGACGGAAAATAATACACTCCTAATAATGTTGCATAATTGTGATTTATAATAAGTATTCTGGTTTTTCGTTTTAAATATTGCAGCTGGTCTGGATTTATAACATACATGTATTATTGTAACCGTGGCCATATGTTGCTAAATATTTACTGTATATAAACAACACTAATATTGTTATTAAAAATTGATGCAGAAATGTATTTGTTGTTTCTACGTTGTTGTGCGAAATAAGAATTAAATGGCGTTTGCATGGTTATTGTTTGGGGTAAGACAGTTTTGTTAGAGCAAAGGTATACCGTGGTCGGCATATTTCATCTAATTAGTAAAATAATACATACTTGATCAGATATAATAATTGTTTAGCAATAATGTTTTCAGAAAGCTGATAGTGAAAAAAAAAACAAAAAAACAACCAGTCGAGCGTGTGGTAGTTGAAATTATTTCTGTAGTTTTGTAATCGGAGTACAGCTTTAATACGGGAATATTCTAACGGGAAAGTTGAAGCTCAATCTTCGCCAAATGTTGGACTGCGCGGCATTTACGTTTACAATTTGTTACAAATAATTTCATCCAAAATTACCTGCGTTTTAGCACCGATTATACGAGCTCTCAAATAGCACTACACTAATAACTACTGTTTAGAATCAAAAATATACTTTATGATCAATGTATATCCTATTTTATTCATCTGGGTTTTTGGTAAATTTATTATAAATATATTTCCTAGTTAATTTTACTCCAATTTTTGTTACGCTTTGAAATGTCTGAAATGATTATTGGTGCGGTTTGTTCTGAATTAGAAGAAGAGCGTAATCTTCAAGCGCTTTTAGATGAAATAGATACTTACAATTCAATTATACAGCCTGATCAGGTCGCAATAAATAACCTGAAAGTTACACAATCTGTAACAGCAACAGTGTTAAAAAAATGTTAATGAAATTCGAAGGAAGAGAAGAGTCATCGAGAGTAAAGAATGAAGGATTCATGTTTTGGCGTTGCACGTGCTAAATTCAACGAAACACAAAACTAATGAAAAATGATAATTGTACCGAAGTGATTGAAGACATTATAGATGGTGGGTATTGTTGTCTATTTGAAGTTGTTGTTTTTTTTTGGGGGGGGGGGGGGGGTACGAGGAGGTCGATTTCAGACTGATAAGATTGAACAAGTTTACTACAGATACAGAATCTTCAGAACATAACATAAAGCCAAATCTTTTAAAGAAATTTTAGAATCTATTAACTATAAGGGTCATTCCATGTCAAGTGGACCTAATTTCTGAAAGTTAGGAACATGACCCCCTCCAAAAAAATTATAAAAAATATATGTTATTGTACATGGACTTAAGCAAACAAATCCAAAATTATTCCTCTCTAGGTCGAAAAGCATATATCCCGTCGACAAAAAAAAATGTAATATGAATGTATATAAACTGATTTACATTCAATCGTTTCTGTTTTTACTGTAATTTATAATCAGTTATGTTCGGCGAAATACGCCAGAAGTCTCATGTGAATGGCAATCTTTAGCGTCTGGTTTTTCCAGTCTACACCGATGGTATTTATTGCGCATGCTCTCCAAAAAAGAATATAGTGTCACCATTTGACATGACTTGTGGAATATGTCTAGCCCTGTTCTTTGAGTCCCTTGTTCCAAATGGCGCTAAAACGCATTATGGTACATTCGTGTACCAATGGTAAAATGTTTATTTTGTCTTGAATATTGGATATCAGAAGCCCATCTTTTCCATGTAAGATCACAAGACCAATGTTGATTTGAATAGACAAAATTCGTGTTTTCAATGTCGAAGATTTTTGATGATATTGAGTTAGAGACTTAGCTACTTTAAAGCATCCGAAAACCTGAAAAAAACAACTGAATTTATGATCCGTTTCAGTGTCCTAATTTCAAATGGCCATATCTCAGCGAGTTTCCAACCTTACTTTAAGGCCATATACTATAACATATATTTTCTATGATTTTTTTGGAGGGGTCATGTTCCCACCAATGGTCCAGTTTATATGGAATGACCCATAACTATGGATGACCTGTTCGGCATACTCAACATTTAAATAATACATTTTTTTGTATTGATGCCAATCATATTATTGACAAGATAAAAGATGACAATCTATTGTGTTTCTGGATCAAAGATATTTTTCATAAAGAATAATTGAAAGTTGAGTAAATTCTTAACTTGAAGTCTGAGAATGTTTTGTGAACTTGGGGCCAGGTAATATTAATTGTATTGTGTTATAGCTACTTTAAAGTTATAACATTCCTGGTAATAATCTCATTTCAGATAGAATTAAGTTGTTTAGTGTCATTACATTATCTAGTTATCTATTTGAAGTTTATAACATCCCTGTAGGCTTCGGACTGGATCGAGTTATTGTTTACGCTCGCGGAATGGCTTATTGCGGGTATTTTTTCTGCACAGACTAATTTAAAAATACATACAAGCCAACGGTGAGGCTGAAGTCCCCCGCCGAAATCCCCCCCCCCCCCCGGCCCGCCCCCCCCCCCCCCCAAAAAAATCCCCAAAAAACAACAGATGACACATATTAATTGCACATTTATCTTTTTCAAAAGTATCGAGTAATCAAACTGATTATCATACTTCTCTGACACAGATCCTGATCATGTTTGTACAAACGATAGTAATCAGGCATACTGTACATTTCATAACAATAAATAAAATATTCCTCTGTTTTATTTATTGATATTTGATTGTACAACCGTGAGTATTGATGGAATGAATTTATATCTTGTTTGCTTTCATATGCAAATGAAGACCGATTTTTAGAATTTATAAATACCCCAAGAGTGAAATTAAATTAAGTTTTTTTATATATATAAATTTGAAGTTAGTGCTGTTAACTTTGTAGTACAAGCTACCCTACTGAAATTGAATAATTCAATCTGATCTTACATATTTATCCTTTCTCTCATTCTGAATACTAGGGCTAGTGCCGTTGTAGGTAATGAACTTAAATGTTATATTCGGGCCCAGATATGCCCCACAATTCCCCATTGGCGATTTTGACTCCCCGATTTCTCAAAACGATTCTCGGGCGCCCCCCTCTCCGCCCCCTACCACAAACCCCACGTCTTCCGACTCAAATGTCCTGTGTCTGCCACTGGCCATGCCTCGTTTTTATCGTCTGCAATATATATGTTACAAAATTTTCAATTGTTCATAATATCTTTGTAATACTGAACAGATTTAAACGAATTTTGGGCAGATTAATCAGTTTATATACATTCATATTGCATTTTAGATTCCAAAGAATAGAGGTTTGAAATAAAATAATTTGTAAAACATATTTTTACACCTCGGGTTTTAACAGCTTTGTGTGTAGGAAAAGGCGATTAGCTCGCAGCCAAGAAAATAATGTGTGATATTTATGACCTGAGAGTAACGACTGGTACTGTTAGTTTTGTAAGTTAATATTCGTTTACACTACATTGTGTTTAGTATTTTAAGATAAGGGCAGAATTGATTTATGGCATCATTTACAGTAACTTAAGTTACTTCCATCTTCTTTTTATCCTTTAACCTCAGAATGCATTCGAGCGATTTAATTCCGGAAGTCAGTGTAATACCTCTGTTTTGTGAAGTCTTTATCACAAAAACAGAACACAATTTTATGGGAAACAATCATAGGTTATATTCCAAAAGCACAAGTTATCAAGCACAATGACTTAAAATCACGTTTCGAAAAGACAGTATCCTCCTGTCGTTATCCTGCAACCAGAGATTATTTCCCATAAACATTTTGTTCGGTTAATGTGTTTCCCCTCAAATAATGTGTTGTGTTAATGGCTAAATGCTACTTAAAAATTATCTTTATCACAAATTGCTGGTCGAAAGTGAAATGGGTTTAACGTCCTACTGTTCTGCTCTGACTGAACATATAATACCATACAGGAGGAACATCCTGCTCAGACAGCGGTGCTACGACCTACTCATATAGGAATCTTCTACGTGCACGCCAATGTGTGCATGGGTCCTCGGTTTTTCATCCCATCCGAACGACTATAGGTTGTCCCCCTTGTCAGACCCTCTGACCTGCACCACTGACAAGGGGGAACCACGCCGCATCCTGCTCAGACAGCGGTGCTACGACCTACTCATATAGGAATCTTCTACGTGCACGCCAATGTGTGCATGAGTCCTCGGTTTTTCATCCCATCCGAACGACTATAGGTTGTCCCCCTTGTCAGACCCACTGACCTGCACCACTGACAAGGGGGAACCACGCCGCAAAATGCCGATTAACTTTCTAGACCTACGTAGAGATCAAACACGGCACCTCCGTGTTTGCGAGGCAACGTCTAACTCTCTAAGCTACATTGGCTTCCTTGCTGGTCGGACCTGTGCAAAATATGGCTCCGTCTTAAATAGTGTGACAATAATTTTTGCCCATCGCTGTACTTCCGTGTGTCCGTTGTGGGGGTATTAGAGACAATCAGGTACCGGTTTTATTTGTAAGATATCAGTTAAGGTTTGCAACGACCCTTTCTCCTCTCATTTCCAATATGGTTCATGTCGTTAAGTATTCAAATAAGCCCACGTTGACAGTCAAATCTTAATGTCTATTATCTGTAGAGCTATTTGAAGGTCAATAACTTTGCAACTGACTGATGTGGAATTGGGGATTTTGCATCTTTAAAAAAAAGGCCCTTGCCGTAAGAGGGAAGTGTCCCAACTGTTACTTTGTGTGAAACACATATGTGATAGAACTGATTAAACACGTTCCACATATAATTTTAACACAGAGATCATTGCTACGATAGACACATTATTAAGATTTTAATTAAGGGAAGTGAAAAAAGCAAAAGGAAAACACCAGTTGTCCTTCTATGTAACTGATTGAAGTGACGAGTGATAACAGATACACGGGCGAATTTCTGCTCACTAATATTTCTTTCGAAGATCAAAAGTTGTCATGTGAGGCTGTGAGAGGATATCTGATAATTCAAAAAAGTAACTGAATATCACTTGATAAGGGACAACGAGACAACGAGAAAATAGAAATAGTGCATAGATTTTCTTGTTTTTATTCATTCTATACTTAAAGGACAATATTAGTGTCAGTCATTATCACATACGTGATAGAACTGGTTAAACACGTTCCAGATATAATTTTAACACACAGATCATTGCTACGATACATGCGTAATAAAGGTTTTAACAATCGGAAGTGACGAACGCAAAAGAAAAACACGAGTTATCCCTCTGTTGCCAGTGCAAAATTTTAAAAAAATACAAAAACTAATGACAAATGATAGTTGTACCGAAGTGATTGAAGACATACATATGGTGGGTATTGTTGTTTGTTTTAAGGTTTTGGTAGATACGACGAGAAGGTCTATTGTTTATTTAAAATATCAAAACATCCAAATTTTCTTCGTGACTTCGAAAAAGGCTCAGAGGGGCACCTATCAGTTGTTAAATAAAAGTCAATTGCGAATCTGGAATATTTAGTAAAAGTTACACAAGAAACGTATGTTTCGGAAAGGGCGTCATTACTATAATATTCTACAACCTCGTCAATATAAGAAAACTTTCACCACTAAATGTAAGTAAGTCCAATAGATATATGTGCAAGGATCTGTTTTTCTAACAGTGAATGTTTGCCAGGGAATAATTTCTACACGATAAGATTTAGTTATTCATATTTTGAAAGATAGAATGAGTTGCGTCCCTTTCTGCATTTTCAAAATATCAAAGTTCCATATAAAGATTGCTTTGGTTGTATTTTTAAACTTTCGCCACTGTCCGACCCTCCGTCCACAATTTGTTTGTGGACACTCTACAGATCACAAATTTTATTCGATTTTAACGAAACTTGACATGTATGTCTATCTACCAACGATCACGGTTCCTATCGATTTTGGCATGTATCGCTCCATAACTTTATGGATTATGGCCACTGATTTTACGAAAAATCACGTTATTAGCTTTTTATCCGATTTAAAAAAAAAAATAACGTTTAAATGTATCACCGTTACACCCTAATGACGGTTGAGTTCGAATTTCGTGAAAATCGAACCGAAACTGCCCGACAAAATGGTCGCTCCTTGTACGCAAATTGTGTACAAGTATGCGAAGGTTGTCGACCCTCTAGAGGCCACAATTTTTGTCCGATTTTGATAATAACCTAAAACATACCTTTATATCCAAAATATCTCAGTCCCTGTCGATATTCGCGCATTTCAGACCATAACTTCTTGGATTATGGCCCCTGATTGTACGAAAAATCGTGGGTTTTGTTTTTAGCTTGTTCTCTATCCATCTCTTACAAAATTTGGGCGTATCTTGACTGGCAGTCGCTGGTTTATAAATCTTAGAGTATCGGCACGAATCTTTAAGCCTATCAAGATACTATCAAATATTTAATTTTTCGTTCTTTGGTTTGTTTGAAAGATGTCTCAGGGATGGTTTGATGAATTTTGTTTTAACGGGAAAAAACTCTTTACACAAATATAATATTATCGTCATTTGTGATAAGCGTTAATACTGCAGAATAGTTTCTAAGGCGCTCTTGGTTGTTATATTCACTGAATATTTACAGATCAGAATTTTGAAACAAGAATGTTCTGGCCCAGTTTTTTTCCATAGGAAAGGTCCACCACGGGAAAATCCCGTTTTCCAAATAATTGTAAGTTATTAGTTGGAGATTTTAGAAGATTTTTCTTTTTTTGAGAACCGAGACTTCTGCTGGTAGTATAGAGTTCCACAAGACGTTTTATATAAGATGGAGCTTCTATGTTTAACGTTTTGAAGACAAAGAGGGGCAATTTGAACTTAACTCTTTGCTGAATTGGAAGACAATTGTAGATGTGTTGATGTTTTCTTAGTGTAGAGTCGTTTTGCTGAATTTTGAACATGTTGTAAATAAGTGGCGTCAACAGCAGCGGAGACGAAATCGAAAGGAAAAATGGTATAATTTAGATTAGACTGTCCAAACGGAAAGGAAACAAAACGAAATATAATATTACGGAATGAAACGAAACGAAATGAAGGAAAATTTTAAAAAAAATCTAGGAAACACGGGTCTGAGATCAGACAATTTGTGAACTGTGAGATTGGTAAAATAATATGAAGAAGGGCTAAGCACAGGGGGGAAACAAGTTCCACACGATTCAATTGTAAAACTCTTTAATTAGTAGGTTTATGCCAACAATCTGAAAGGTTACAGCTTAAATGCGATTTATTTCACATTTAGATTTTAAAAGATCATATCTAGAATAGTATACAATAAATTTAGATCAATATGGTAAGAATGCATTCATGGCGGCGTCGAGAAAAAAACGATTATAAATTCTACGTTGTATATATAATCCCTTATTTGTAAAGTGTCATTTGTGTATTATAATAATTGGTATAGTAAAGAAAACAAGATCTTCTCGGTTTATTTACTCATAAGATTTTAAAAATCTAATATTACATATATTTACATACAAAAGAACATCAAAGATATCGAACACTTTACAGACTTTGACGTGCGCCTAGACGACACCCTAAATTATTTCAAGGATTTGATTGCCAACATGTATTGAGTAAGTAACTGCGTATAGGGAAACATTTAATGTTACACATCAATATCTAGCCGAAAAATGAAGAGAAATTCACATCTGTCATCTAATAATGAGACAAGCGGAATGTATGATATTCCTTTAGATGAATATGAAAATGATGTTGTGGATATTCCAGCCTGGGCGGATATCTTTTTTGGGACTTCCTACAGGAAGTTTGCAAGAACGTGGAACGAGGTGAGTCGATGTCATTTAAGTAATGTGATAATCAAAATAAATGTGAATTTACTTATTTTACAATCTTTTGTTAAACTTTTCGTAATTAATTATAGCACAAGTCTAAAAATAATGCTTCATTACATGAATTGTAATATTGCGTATCAAATTACAGTGCCAGAATCTATAGGTCTAGGTTGGCCGGTTTACTATTTAAAGATTAGCAGAAAGCAGAAAATTTACAGTGAATTTTATAGATGTTACTGAATTCTTGTTCTGACTCATGCTTCAACATCTGAATTAAATTTACCAGAAACTTTAAGCTCTTTAACTTTCCTACATATTATAACGATATGAAGTAGTTTAAAAGTTAAAAGATCTTAAGTACCTTTTGTCGTCATAGTAAAACAGCTCCGGTAATTTGCCGTCATATGTTATGTTTTTATTCTATCCCTTTATCAGTGTTGCAGGACGGATCGGGTCGAGTCCTTCAGATGGGACGGACAAAAAACGAGGTCCTGTGGATACATTGGCGGGCACGTAAACGATCCCTTGGCAGCTAGAATTTGATATATAGGACTCAGTGCCGTTGTCTGGACAAATTTTTCCTACCTCATAGTACACAGTATGACGTATGTCCATCTTCATTAGCCCAGTTGGAGCAGAGCAGTCATTTCATTTCGTTTTGATTCTGGTCCTAAAAACCACCCAGAAGTCACATTGTCTCATTTATGGTAGCCGTTGCGTTTAGTTATTGTGCCAAAGCTGGATAATGCTATAGACTATGCAGTGAAATGTTTAAATATGTACTCCATTACAACCACCAAAACATAAAAACAATATACATGTACATCACCCGATCCAATATTATTACTGCCTAGAAGCGGATAATAATAACGAAATAAATCGGCCATTAAGGAGGTAAACGACAACCCGTTTTTAACGTTCGTTACATTGAATTTTATGACAACCATCACTGGGACATAAAGGCCAACACGGGGATTTTGTGAGTCACTTTCAAGACCCTAACCATATGTCCACCATGTACGCGGAAGCTTTAAATCCAAATGTGGGCCAGTATGTCGATATGATGGGGGTCATAAATTTACCGAAAGGTAAAAACGGGTTGTCATTTACCTTTTTGTTATCCCCTTCTAGAGCGTAATAATTTTGGAAAAAGTACCGTAGATTCTTCAAAATATTATATTTTCCGTGACAATCGTTTTTCGTTATGGTAAAATTATATAACATCTAGTTACATAACATTTTCTTTATTTTTCGTGTATATAGCCTATATACACGAAGAATAACAAAACTGTAATGTAACTAGATCATATATAGTTAAATAAATAAATAACCATAGGTAATAGTAAGTTTATATTTTAAACAAACATATTATAACGAACATTGTGTATCATAATATCACCCAGATACTCATGGCAGCCATTGGACAAATTTCGTCTTACACACTGAGCTCCCCTATACTACAAACAACATTGGCAGTCCAAATAAAATATAAACTACACCATTAGCCACAAATATATTTTAAGAATTTCAGTGCAAGAAAGGCTATATCTCAAGGGTACATGTAGCCTACTGTTATTATTGTGTTCTTAAAACGCATAGTCGAAATCGCTTATAAATGAAGAATTGTCTGGCTTGTATGAAACAAATTACTGACTTAATATATTACCTTATTGGATTAAGACATCAATTCTGACAATAACCTACGTTAAAATTGCTAAACTTGACCAATATTGTCTGCTGATTGTATATAGAATTAAACTCGATATTTAACCTCTGGTATATTGGAGCATTAAATAACATAACATTAAAGCATTACTTTTAAGACAAAATAAAGTTGTAGAGTAAAACTCAGTTAGAATGCAACTCGTATACTAAACATTGATCTAGTTTAAGGCTTTCCATATGCATATCATCTGAATGTAGTATACTATAACTTTTTGTCAAATATTGCAATAATAATTGGTAATTGAACATTGACAAATATTCAAACTTAACAGGTAAAATCTAGATGGATCGAAAAACATGGGCAGATATTAGATCCCAGCAGACCTGTGCGTCCTTTAGAAACAGAGCAATTATTCCAAAGGCCGCTTTGCATAACAGAACAACTTCAGGGAAAATCTGATAGTAGCAGCTACACTTGTCACAGAGGCAGAAAAGAAATTTAAACGCCAAAGAAAGCTAGCTACTTCACTGGTTACTTTAGCCGTCGTTATTGTATTAGTAACTTGTATTGTTTCAGCTGTTCTTGTACATGTCATTTTCGTTCGTAAGTATATAATATCTCTTTTTTCTTTAAAAATAATGTGACACTACTAAATGTAACGGCAGCTAATTGCAGATGTAATATTCTGACTTTTGTGACATTCACGCTGTGTACTTTTAAATATTGATAAAACTTTCCATCTCTGTTAAAAACTGTAGTCTGAAATCGACGAGCCTAGAACCAAGGCCTACTCCTAAAACGCTACATTGTCTTTCTAGGAACGCATCAAAATATCTACCGAATTGTGACCCGGGTAGCTCCTTTAAAGTTTAGTCCTCGCGTTTGATTGGCCAAGGGCAACTACACCACTCTGGTTTCCAACATCAGGGCATAATATGGCTATATGTGGATATGACGTGCGAAGTTCTGTGTGGTGGTCGGTGGGTGTGTGGGGTTGGAGGAGGGGCAAATGATGGCTACCAAGGTCTACGACCACATTTGAAACACCAGACATTCTCATATAATCCACCCAGTTTAACTACTTAACCCAAAGCAAACTGTCCAGTCCAGTATATTATTCTAGCTCCATGAATAACAATATACCAAGTTTAACTTTATGTCGATATACCTGATAACCTTAATCGCGTTACAGCAATACCTGTTGATTAAGATTGATTCAGATATAATTTGGAAAATATTATTTGACAACACTACGACGTCTCTAGATGCACATTGATATTCCTTTCAGTAGCCATGAAAAAATGCGTTTTGTATCAACGATGAGTCTTTGCATATTTTACTTTCAGCGTCAAGAAACAACTTTATAGGTACATGTATATTTTTCATTTGATCAGTTTCGGTAAAAAAAATAACCACTTCACAATATTTGTTTGTTTAGTTTTCTATTTGCCAATTTCCATTATACGCTACACAATTATACAAAAAATTCTTATACATTTTTTATTTATCATATTTATATACAAAACATCTTATACTATCCATTTATATTACTAAACATCATAATATACTGTACATTTATATCCCCAAAAATCGTATTCTATCTGTTTATATTACAAAATATCTTGTACTAGCAATTTATGTTACAAAACATCTTATACCATCCATTTATATTATTAAACGTATTACAGTACCCGTTTATATTACCCATTTATGTTACAAAACATCTTATGTTACTCATTTATATTACTCATTTATATAACACCCACGTATACAAAACATCTTACATAACCCATCAATGTTAAACCACATCGTATATTACTCATTCATATTACCAAACATCTTACATTACCCTTTTATACTACAAAGCATCTTATATTACCCATTTATATTACCGAACGCCTTATATTACCCTTTTATACCACAAAGCATCTTATATTACCCATTTATGTTACAAAACATAGTGTATTGCCCGATTATATTACAAAATATCCTATATTACCCACGTATACTACAAAATATCTCATATTACCCATTAATACGACAATAAATCTTATATTACCCATTTATATTACAAAATAATCGTATATTACCCATTTATATTATACTTTTATATTATCCATTTATATTATGCACTTATTTACCTATTTATTATATAAATTACATCTTATATTACCCATTTCGATTATAACCTATTTCATATTACCAATTTCGATTATACCCTAATTTATATTACCCATTTAGAATATACTCTATTTTATCATTTAGAATATACTCTATTTTATACATTTGCATTTATATTTTTCATTTATGTTATCTTAAATATATATATACATTATACTTATTGCAGTCTTTAAATTAAAATAGTTGCCTAAATATGATTATTTTGACGATATATCTGTACACCATCTTGCACGTTTAACTTAGTTTCGTGTGGTATAAATTGTTTTCTTTTGTGAATTTGAGCAGAATCAAGGATGTATGGACGAATAACAAATCGTAATTTCACAGAAGAATTAGAGAATAAATCTTCAGAAGAATTTCTACGTTTCCAGGAGGAATTATGTAATGCGGTAAGCCACTGGACTTCATTTTAAAAAAATGTATTTGTCAAGAAAATTCTAGAAAAGCATTAGTTTGTGACTTTCTAGCTGTAATAACCGTATTGGTGATATTGTCACAACCGATGTTAACTTTGTGTTTTTCTTTTTTAAATAACCTGTTTATTTTTCTTTTCAGATACAAGTAAAAGTAAACGGGGAAACAGACTGTCTCCTAGACACAGTAAAGTAATACCTTTTAAAAAACAATAATGATCCCACACCCCACCCCGACTCTACCACCTGACAATGTTATCAAAACTGTCCAAGGCTCTGTCAATTCGAGTACGGTCGACATGTTGGCATGCTTGTTCTTTGGGCAATTGCGCATCGATTGACGGTCCATATAGTATTCTCGTACTTGATGCAATGATTGTGGTTAATGCTGCGATAAGGAATTATATACGGTATCTTCCATTGTTAATTTATTTGACTTGTCATTTTGTTTTTCAGACAGGGTTCAATTATTGCTGAGTTCATAATATATGCTAGTTTTTCCGGCGATTCTAAGGAATTTAGTACTAAACTTTTAATAGCTATAAAAGAAAGCAAGCCAGAAGGTTCGAGCTATATTGTAGGACTGTTTGAATTTAATGATGTTAAAACTTTAGAGACTCGTATGATTGTAAAGGAAAACATCCCAACAAAGGCTATCCACCATAACAGTGGGAATTGTATTGACCTTTTTTGTGTTATTATACTTATTTCTATCGATTCTGAAGAGTGTGGTGAGGGGGTATTTACACTTCGCTAAAAAATTCCATTTAGATAACCTTAAAACCAAATAACGATCGGAAATCCAAGAACTGGCTTCCTGATGGGCTTTCGATAAACGTCATGAAAACCATTCAAAACTGTGTATGTCTTTATCCGAGGATTGAATTGACAGATTTCTTTCAAATTCTGCAATACATTCGAATTTGAACACCATCTTGTATACTCAAATCACGTCAAAATGAAAACCATTTCTTACCAACAGGCAAAAACATTGAAGCTAATGTCTCTTTTTCAGATCAGGATACAGAAGTATCATCAGCTCTAAGTTTAGCTGCAACTATTCCCATTAAAATAACAGGGAGTACCTCTGTAATATGGGAATTGACATCATCCGAAATCCAAGGTTTAAAGGAATCACTTTCAGTTTTAATCAGTACTCCTGTTAAGATTGATTCATCAGAGGACATGGAGATGTCTGATATGCTAGAATCAAGTTCGCCAACGTTAAGTGATTTAATTGCAGGTTCATTTGAAACGACTCGTCGCACGTTAGAACTCAGTTCAGCTGAAACACCATCCAGCTCCTTGGAATTAAGTTCGTCCGTATATAGTAAAGCAGAGGCGGATACGACGTCTTCATTAATTTCTTATAAATTGAGCCTATCAGTATCTTTAGTGCAATCATCCACCACATGGAAGTCAAGTTCATCTGGAAATGCTTATAGTAAATTAGAACAAAGTTCATCCGAAAGGAATTACAATACAACAGAAATAATATCTTCTAAACTTGATAAAACGGTAATTAGCTCTGCGTTAATATCTACTGGAATATTTTCTATACAATCAACAGCAGTTACGTTTCTGTCATATTCACTAAGACCATCACCTACTCAAGATACTTTACAGTTATCATCATCCGCTTATTCTACTATTACACAACCAGGTAACTATTGTTTCGGAATGTAGTAATCAAAAAGGCCATGTGGCAGCACTCATTAGAAATTGTTTTGTATTTTTTTCATACAGTGTGCTGGATGGACCATCTACCGGTACAGGTATTGCAATGATTAACTCAAACTTAAATCAGCTGAAAAATTTTGGTGTACTTTTATATTTAAACAAATACTGTATTGGTTTCAAACTATGGCTCCAGTGTGTCGATTACGAGGCCTGGTAAACCTAGTCTTTCGGGGTCACTTCACGGTTTTTTCAGCTGTTCACATTGGTATGATATTGTTTTCATTAATTTGATTCACTTTTACTTTTCATTCTATATCTATTATTATTTCTATATTCTAGACGTGTATGTTCGTGATGTAGTAATGTATCAGGATGAAGGTAATTTGACTCTTGGATGTAACATAAGTAATGTTGATCATTTTACACGGATCATTTTCAACGTCAATGGTATTGAAGCTGGAAAGATTACTGGTGATATAATCGAAATTCAGCCTCAGTGGACTTTCAGAAATGAAAGTAATTCAGATAAACAGATATATTTAATGTCATTAGAAGAACCAAATTGTACTCATTCTGGTAATTATACATGTAGTATTGGTGGTGATTGGGGTGTTGTACAACAAACAGCCACAATAGAAGTAAGAGGTATGTATTAAGCTACCACTGTATAATACACGTATATACACGTATAATAGGAAGTTGGTTTGTTTGTTCACTATGAAATGGAACAGTTAAACTTCCAAATAACTTCATAATAACAAAGCATTTTATAATGCTGTTTATTTTATATTTGTTCGGGTATTTAAAGATGATACTGATAATTAATGATCAATAACTTACTACCATTACCTTCAGAAAAACTCATTGCTTTTCTGGCATATTCTTTACTCAAAATCACAACTATATTATTATATATAAGACGTCTACAAATGAAACATCGGTTAATTAAGTTAGTAAATTTATATGGATTTGAGTTAGAGGTAAAATGGACCCACGGTTAAAACCCCGACCATTACTAAATACCAAGCGGGATCCCGTACTTTTATTACAACAGTTGGTGTTATATCGATGGAAACAAGATATTGGAAAATGCTAATTTGACTTTTCGTTGATAAGATATTTAAACTAAAATACTATGATATATAAAACAGCTAGGGGACTCACCGGGACATATTTATAAAGCTTTGTATCTTACAATACAGTTGAAACCTGGGTATATCTGTCTTCTTCCAAAGATTTCCATTTACCCCGTATAGTGGTTAAAATAAACCTAAAATGTTATCGTTTATTTGCCGTGTTTTCAACATGGCATATCAGGTTCGCTAAGCTCTATTACAAAACGTGGTTTGTTTTTCTATATCAGTTATATTTATGACTACAACTGCGAAGAGTTGCAGTTAATGGGTCCGTTTTGACATATTTTCTTCTACGACTTTTACTTTCACATAAAACGTTAGGCGCAAAAACTCATCTTTACCGTGACATGACAACATACAATTATGTCTACATTGAGTATGCTAATAGACAAATATAGACGGTAGGTGGTATGAAATTGAATAGGCCATGGTGACAGGAAAATATAGTATAAATTAATAACAATAATGCAATAAAAATAGACCAGAACACAAAAATACACTGGGAATGAATATTAGGAATTTAAATAATGATAAAGATGGGGTACACCGCCAAAGATTGTAAACGCCATGCATCAACATCATTGCAAATCCGTTATTAAAGTACATTCATGCTTGCCTGGTTCATCACCATCATATCATTATTGAAGATTGAAGGTGTTATTATCGTGGCATATTTCTTGCTTACAGTGGCATCAGAAGTACCGGTTGTAACAATTCCTGATGAGGTAGTCGAGGACAAATTATTAAAACAGAAAATAATATGTTCAGTAGACATTGGTATACCGGCTTCTATGGTAACGTGGTCTGCAGAGTTCCAAGATGGCCGAAAGTTTGAGAATTTTAATTTCAACCCTACACAAGAAACAAATTCTTCAGAATCTTGTATTAATAAACACGTTTCATCTTTTATTACAACATTTAACATAAGCTGGCATAATTCTAGTTTATTTTGTAATGTTGATCAAGGAAGTAGAAAGACGTCATTGTGTAAACATATATTTGTTGTTCCAGGTGAGTTAACAGGGGCGGATACAGGAATTTTTGCAGGAGGGTGTTTACCAGGTTCCTGTTTGGGAAATTTGACAGTTGACAATGTATGATGTCATGCGTCTCTTAACTTCGTTGGCACATACACATTGAGCTTATTAATAAGAGAAATCCAACAGTCCGTTTGATGTCAGTTTTTATACTGAATTAAAAGGATCATTGTGATTCAATGTCATTGATGCAAAGCATTAATTGTGATATCACACATGTCTATATCATTATTTCACGCTTTGAATGCCACTCCCATCCCACCATCTGATAATAAAGGATAAAGCACACAGCCGTTACACTTTTCTCATAAAGTGTTTTTTAAAAAAAAAATTTTTATGTAGCTGAGCAGGGTCGGGTTTGCCCCACCCCCTCCTCTGGATCCGCCCCTGGTTATTATTTGCCGGGCTTAGAAACAATGATGCCCGGGGCCTTCTACGTGTGTGTATGCCCTAACATTCCAGTATCCTAGCACTCAGAAAGGAATATGTAAAAACAGATTAAGTAAGGTAGCTTTTACAATTAATTAAACAGAAAAATTTCAAAAAATCTAATAACCTTTCATGGATGCCCGTAGTTTCTTTAGGAACTGTCTCAGATCGGACGATGTCCACTGACAGTTCATATCGCTTACTATATAGCTGCAATATGAAAATACAGTAAATTACCGCTCTTCTCCACCTTCTATTTTTCACCGTGAATGTTTATATTTCGCAAAAGGAATCATTTCTTGTCATATCTGACACAAATTTATAATAATTAAACACTATGTTCCAGTAGAATTTAGCGATTAAATAAACATGCGATCTGCGCATGTTCGGGTCTCTTAATGGTTGATCAGTTCAAACGTATTTTGTGCTTGTTTTTAATCGCAAAATTCTGCTTGAAAATAGTGTTGAATTATTATAAATGTGTGTCAGCTGTGGCAAGAAATGATTCCTTTGGCAAACAAAGAAGAATCAGGGTGAAAAATAGCCGATAAGGATTAAAAAATAGCCTTAGACCAGAGGTAGGGGTGAGCGGTATTTCATATTGCAGTATAGCAAGAGATAGGAACTGTCAGCGGACATCGTCCGCTTAGAGACAGTTCCTAAAGGAACTAAGGTGCCCGGGGACGTTGCTCCCTTTAACCCCCACCCCTCTCCCCCTTCCATTAAGTCAAAGAACAGATAATTGTTTAAGTACAACTGCCTTTTCGTGAGCTTTTCTTGTTAAATACCAGCGTTGCTTCCCATCCAAATTTAGGTTCAGCAATATCGCCAGAATATTATAATTTACTGTGGATTTTGTACATGTAGATCATTCATGTAAATAAATGTTATTTCTTTTTAATCAGGTGATTATTGCTCTAACAAGACGGATGGTTTGTATGATCATCCTTATGATGACTGTTACCAATATGTCCAGTGTTTTAATGGTATCATTTATATAAACAATTGTAACAAAGCTGGAGTTTATTGTTTCAACGAAGCAAGTCAATCATATACTCAACCCAGAGGTAATTGGAATATATATATTATATATGAATACTTTTAAAAATCGATTTAAGAATAATTGGGAATTAACCTCCACCCTCCCCACGTCATCAGTGGAAAAGTTGGTGCTCGTTATTGAATGGCGGGAGGTACATGTATACCATTTCAAATAAACAAATACAATCCAGCACACAAAAACTGATCTTCCTCCTGTTGGCAGAAACAATTAGTTTGTACACCTATATAAGTACGTTATAGGGGCTGGTAGGAACAGTCGTTCTGAGATAATGGAAATCATTGCCCCCACCAAGCATATTTAATATTTTCGTTTTATTTGGCGCAATTTCACATTGTAAATTTGGATTGGGGTCCAGCCCCCCGAAATCCCTTTCAATGAAAATAAACAAGAAGAACAAAATAGGATGCAACCAAGAAAACCCAAACTATCCAAACACCACTACCGCCCCAAGAACATATTGTTATTTTGCGCTTATTTGGTGTATTTTAAAAGGTAGGATACGGGTATGCTCGATAGCACCTCTTTTTGTTTCTTCCTTCCTTATCACCTGAAAAAAGCATTGTCTAAACCAGCTAATCAATAGCAGTAGCAGGATTGCAATTGAAAATTGAAATATACTATTCAAAAAAAGTAGGGGATATTTGATTTTGGGGGCATAATACTAAAATATGCAAATGACTACGAAAAAAGTCACTATAGAACCTAACAGAAGAAACATTTCCAGTTACATGTGACGCCCAAACGCACCAATAGCTACCGCATGGAATGCAGGTAATGCTTGGAATCATCATGGGGGTCCAACCCAAGATTTGCACGACTCTGACTTTGAATGTTACAGTCATTGTGGCATTGAATTCTAGGGTGGAAACATCAGTTTAATTGTTTTAGTGACCAGAAAACAAATTTTGATATGCGTCGGCTTACCCAAAATGAAAGGTTACGTGCCCTTGGCATGCTACAGATCGGCACAACACAGGCGGTTGTGGCGCGGACGATGAATGTTTCTCAGTCTGTCATAAGCAGGCTATGGTCCAGATACCGTGATACACAATCTGTACAGGACAGACCACGCTCAGGTCGACCAAGGGCGACAACTCAAGCCCAGGATCGATTTATCCGTACCTTGGCCTTGAGAAATCGTGTCATCACAGCAAATCAGATCAGCGCTCGTCTTCAAACAGACACTGGTGTGAGAGTGAGTGGCCAGACGATTCGGAATCGACTGCATAGGGGTCACCTTCGCGCCCGACGTCCTCGCGTGATCCCTTGTTTGAGAGATCATCACATTCAGGCAAGACGTCGTTGGTGTAGGGATCGTCAACACTGGGATAATCGACGCTGGAGCAATGTGATGTTTTCAGATGAGTCAAGGTTCACTGTTGATTTTTTGGACAGACGTAGGAGGGTGTGGCGTCGTCGAAACGAGCGCTTCCAAGACGTTAACGTCATCAGACATGATCGATTTGGGGGTGGTTCTGTTATGGTGTGGGGAGGCATCACTGTTGCTGGAAGAACGGCTTTACATGTTGTTGCAGGGCGTGTTACAGGCCAGTACTACCGGGACAACATCTTGGCAGTCCATGTTGTGCCGTTTGCACGACGTCATGGCCGCCGTTTCATCTTCCACGATGACAACGCAAGATGTCACAGGGCCAGGATCGTTACAGGTTACCTCCAACAACAGAACATCACCACATTACCTTGGCCAGCACTGAGTCCCGACCTCTCCCCCATCGAGCATGTCTGGGACATGCTTGGACAGAGGTTACGTCAACGTCAACAACGTCCTGCCAATGTCCAAGAACTTGCTGCTGCGTTGCAACAGGAATGGGACAATCTGGACCAAAATGACCTTAGACGTCTCATTATGAGTATGCCACGTCGGATCAATGCTTGTTTGGCAAACAGAGGAGGATTTACCCGTTACTGACTTGGTTGTGATGCTGTGGTAACTTTGCTGTTTGACCCCGGGTATCATTTTACCCTTATAATGGTCAGTCTGTGCCTTACTTAGTCTAACGATCATTTGGAATAAATCGATGAATGTGAACTTCATTTCATTTTGTCATTTGTTTCTTCGTCAGTTTCATTAGGTGACTTTAATAACACTTAAAAATCAAATATCCCCTACTTTTTTTGAATAGTATATATGATATCTATCTTATATATTACAGCTACCACAACAATGGATCCAAGTCAAGGTGACTTATTTTTATAATTTCTCGGACCTTCTTTTTTCTTAAATCTAAATTTAACACTTTGTTAAACCCTAACAAATATAATGCATATTATCATAAGATCGCTGTGAACGCCCCATTATTGTTTGACTTTAAACATTGATGTGGGACTTTTCTAACCCGGCTTCTAATATTATGGGAAGGTAATTGGATTGAGCAAAATATGGTCGTGAACAAAATCTTAGCTGTCGGAATTCTACCCGGACAAACTTATCTTAACAAACAATGCACATTACTAAATTAAATAAAATTAATATTATTTTCATCTAAATATGACCTTGATACAGTGGTCTACCGCATGATTGGATAAATCACACGCTCTTTGGGCGTGAACTGATGGCAATGATTTTTTTTTTTACAATTATTAGTTTCACACGTTGATCAGTTCTACTAATTAAATAACAATAAATTATTAAATAACAATAAATTATTAAATAACAATAAATTATTAAATAACAATAAATTACATTCTTGAGTGACGATTTTTATAACTATTTACACAAAAAATATGTTTTATTGTTTTAGCAAGTGATCCATACAGTTGTAATGGAAAAATCAACTTTTCCTATATTCCTGTAAGAGGTTCCTGTACAGAATATATGCGGTGCGTAAATAGTGTCCAGTTCCCAGATGTCTGTCGTGGCACTTCATACTTCTTTAACACTGTACCTGGTCAAATTTTTACAGACGATATAAACCAGGCATATTGTACACTTAATAATAAAAAATAACCTATTCCACTGTATTATTTTTATTGATATTTTATTGTACAAACTGTTATTAGTTATGGAATTAATTTATATCTTGTTAGCTTTCATTTGGAACTGAAAACTGATTTTTAGATGTTCCAACGAGGCCACTTTCAAAGAGTGAAATTAAATTAATTTTTTTTTTATTAAGTTTGAAATTATGACTGTTAACATTATTGTAGTAAAAGCTACCGTGCTTAATTTCAATAATTCAATCTGTTCTTATATATCAATCCATTCTCACATCTTTGCATACTAGGCCTAGTGCCGTTGTAGCTAATGAACTTGAATGTTATATTCAGGTCCAGCTGTGAACCATTGGCATTTGAAACTCTGATTTCTAACACATATTCTCGAAGAGGAACCCCACGCCTCCTCCTAACCAAATTGGCATCCGCCACTTACCATATCGCGTTTTTACCATGTGCAGAATGTTGTGAAATTTTCAATTCGTCATATCTTTATAAATATTGAATTGGACGAAATTGGACTATAGAGATTCAACTTTCCTCAGGGGATTGAATATCCCTCATATGACGATGAGCAGGATTATTAAGGACTATATATTATGATTTCCGACACTTCCATGGCACATTTTATGGTTGACAAGCCATCAGTGAGGCTAATGTACCGGACTTAAATCCCAAAATAAATCGATAACAGTATTTATTAATTGCACATTTATCTTTTTCAATAGTATCACTTAAAATGACGTGGGCAGTGGATAATCCGAGAATTTAATAGTGCAGAATTATTATAAACGTGTGTCAGCTGTGGCAAGAAATGATTCCTTTGGCAAACGAAGAATCAGGGTGAAAAATAGCCGGTAAGGATTAAAAAATAGCCTTAGACCAGAGGTAGGGATGAGTGGTATTTCATATTGCAGCTACATGTATATAGCAAGCGATAGAAACTGTCAGCGGACATCGTCCGATCAGAGACAGTTCCTAAAGGAACTAGGATTCCCGGGGACGGGACAGTGGATAATCCGAGAATTTAATTATGTATCGATATTTATGATAAATGGACAGCGATTAAAGAAAACATCGTCTTGTATATGCAATGAATTCTCCCCCGGCTTCGCACCCGTTGCTAGATACCTCGTCAGCAAAGTCACGTGACACAAACACGACTTCTTTTAATAGATTTGTTATAGCTTGGAGTATTTCCTCGCGAATACAATGTTTTGCGAATGATTTGAAGCAAAATTTTGATGATTAAATAGTATGAATATGTTTTAGTCCAAATATATCATCAAATCACCTAGTTTGTACACGGAAATGTATCTTTAAATATTGTGACAATTCATGCTGTAGGCTACTCCGTTTAACGTTCTTTGAAACCGTTCCTGGCAGCCTTTAACGTGGAATGTAAAAGAATTGTATTTAAAAGTTGCTCTTTCTCCGACTATTACTAAATTGCTAGCACCTTATCTTCATTAAGACTTTTCACAACAATGACAAAAGAACAAACTGTGACATTTTATGTATATAAACATTTTATATTGGGCATGTGACCACCATGTAAGATAAAAAGAACACAGTTTTATGTAAAGATTACTGGTTGTAAAGACCAGGTAGCCTAGACATATACAACATGTAAGTTATTAGAGAGAAAATACATTTGTACAATAACATACATATCTACATTTCAATAGATATGTGTATAGCATCTATTCCTTGATCATTTGTTTCAATTTTTAAGTGTGTCATTTTTTTTTCTGAAAAGACAGTTATCACAAATGGGTCAATTATAAGAGAACAATAAGTTGGTCTAATGTAACTAATGTTTATGACTACAAGGCTCCATATGATTGTAGAATAAGGCTGTTACAATAAAAAAAAAATTACATGTAAATATTAAATGATGAATATTAACCAAAAATGCTATTTTTGACAGAAAAAAAATGACAGTTGTTTAACTAAATGTAATTTAAATGTAGAAATAATATCCCTACATATGATAGAGTGAAAGGGATTTTATAACTAAAGTCATCTCTAAAAAAACAAGCAAAGTATTATGACAAGGTTACAAGAAATAAACAGTGTCTAATCTCTATACCTGCAAGACCAGAGTGATAAAGTAGACCAGCTAAAAAAAATGTACCCTGTATCATGATTTTACTACTACCATAAAATCAGGCATCCATAAGAATTACATCTTTAAATATCCAAAGGTTTTAAATACAATGAAATAAAATTTCATGGGTAAAAATACAGATAATTTCAAGATACTCTTTGATAAAGAACCACTACATGTTGAAATCTTAGCAGCAGAAAAAACATGAATTAAAGAGCGCAGCCCTACTTGAGAGTAATTCTTATGTAATATATTTCATAAAACTTATATTTTAATATATATATATTTCTTTCACATGGAAAACTACACAAAATAAATATTACAAATAGTTTATTTGGCACAATACTAGTAAAAATTTAATTATTATCAGGAATGACATTTGACAAAACTAAGGGATATATATGCATATTACATGTACAATAACAAGCCAACAGCGAGGCTGATGCCCTCCACTGAAATCCCCAAATAAATAGATGACACATATTAATTAATTGCATATTTATCTTTTTCAAGTGTCCAGCAATCAAACCGATTATCTATAATTAGTTTAAGCATAAATGTTCACTATCAAACTCAGTCAAGGTTTTGAAGTACCGGTACCCACCTACCCCGGTAGTGAAACTACACATTAAGTTTCATCACTCTTCATCAGTTACAATCAAAGTTATCCCAAAGCATCGACCAAAGAAATTATTATTGCTTAGCTCTGCATAGCTTTAGTTAATCAATCAACTTAGTTGAGATATTCACCTAATGAACATTCCTCAATTAAAAGCAAAGTTGTTATGTTTTAAAGTCTTGACCAATCAAATTCTTTATCGCTACTTTGCTTAGCCTAAGCAGAAAATTCTCATCTTCAAACTTAGTCAAGGTATTCACATAATGAATCTATACTCATCCAATTAGAACCAAAGTTATCATGTTTAAAAGTCTCAAGCAATCAAATTGCTTATCACTCTTTACTCTAAAGCAGAAAATGCTCATTATCGAACTTAGTCAAGGTATTAATGTAATGAATCGATAAGTTTCATTACTCTCACTTAATTAGAACCAAAGTTATCATGTCTCAAAACATCAACCAATCAAATTGCTTATCTCTGCTTACCCTAAGCAGAAAATGCTCATAACTCCATCAAGGAAGACATTCACCTAATAAACACCTACACCAAGTTTGAACATTGTAGCTCAATTAGGAGATTTATTGTGGCCGAAAAGGTGTGACGGACAGACAGAAAGACCCATTTAATAGTCCCCTGCTTTCTTCGAATGGTGGGGGACAATTAGTAACAGACAGCTTTATGGATAAAATTCACTAGGTTTATTAACTGCAACGATACATGTAGTATGCAGTAATTAACTAATTCACAATGCCATCGTAGTGCTACATGCACATGCATGTAGGTCTCAAACTTTGATTGAAGTAGTGGACCTTGTTGTGAGCAGAATGATCAGTTGAATTAATAATGATGTACATGTATTTACACATGTACATTATTCTACCAATGTATATATATGTATGGTAAAAATTTAATTTTGTATACATTATTAATATCTGAAGCTACCTATAGAGGGCAGACAGCTAGCTTACATGTGTATATGATTTAATGTACATTGTATGTCAGAATGAAGTAAAGTGGTGAATTTTTTACCTGGACGTATTTTTTTATCTATTTATACATTAACAAACATATATTCCAGGTAGTGAATGAGTAACATGCTACATGTACATGTAGCTTATGGCCACCATTTTAAGATCGCAAAATTGTGACCCGTGCTGGCAAAATGAGTCGGAATGTGCAAAGTCTAAAATTGAGCTAAAAGTGAAAATATTGATTTTGATCGAAATTGAGATTTTCACAAAAACGAGTCTATAAATATATTATCTATCGACCCAAAAGATCAAAATAGCAATAAAATATTTAAAACACCTTTATTTGGACATTTAGTAACAGTACCATATTCTTACTAGTGTTACAAATGAAATTGAAATTTCTAACATTCTACATGTATTAGGGGTTCAGATTCTGATACCATTACAGTACCTGAAAATAACAGTAGCCCTATAATTGTACACGCAAAACCATATTTTAATTCAGTCATGTGACGAAGATTAAAAGAACACATGTATGATGAAGAAACTAAACCTGATTACCCAATCAACAATCTTAATCTCCTGACCAGTGAGTACTTACCCTAAGTTGCTAATTAACTGGTGAGATTAACAGAAGTTATTCCCATAAAAGTTATTATATACAAAACCTACATTACTAATCTATGGACTACTCTCTTTTGTTCTAAATTACATGTATGGTATAACACAGAAAGACCTATTAAACGAAAAAATTAACAAATATTATGCCGTGGTTTTGCTTTAGACCATACCGAAATCTTTAACTTGCTTTTTGTCGGAACTATAGCTCAGTCAATTTTTGTACGATTCATACCAACTCTACATCATTTTGAAGGTATTAAAGGTGGAGAATGTGAAAATAACAATACCTCAATTTTCAAAATTTCCTCATCGAAACTCAATTTGCCAGCACCGATCATATATTACTTTTTGAAAATTTGAGGTGAGATAGCTTAGATTAGCCCATTTTGTTTATCAGATATTTCTATTGCTATAGTGAATTGCTTTGATGCTCACATGATGTGTGACCATTCCTTGTGAATAAAAAAAAAGATAGGTTGAAAGGAAACTAAAATAACCATACGTCCATAGCAGCTAAGTCGTCCAAGCAGGCAACAAGGGTTGTCACATATTTTTTATTTTTGTAAGTAATGGAAACATTTACAAAACACTTAAATCTGATTACGAGTAATAACCCTTTACGTAATTATCAGAAATCATTTGTTTTCGATTGTTTATCTCATGAGTTTGAATTTATATTAACTTTAGCCTCTATAACATCCATAAGATTTCTCAAGTAATCAAGTCATAACTCTAGTAGTGAAAAGTAATAGGATTTTTCGTCTCATGACTGCAAACACTATGTATAAATTTAAAGTCAATCAGTTATTATCTTCAGCCTCTAGAGAGTCTACTAGCAATTGTGGATGCTGGACTACCGGATGGGGGTGTAGACAATATACAACACATTTCAATGTGGGCATATAAAAACTATAAAATAAATATGTTATACAATGTACACAGTACATTTACATAAATTATAAAAATAATTAGATTGAATTGTGGGACCTTTCTCCCTGCCAATGTGTCAAATGGCTTGGTTTTGATTCACAGATAGCATATGACAAAGAGTAAGTTCTCTAGTTCAGTCGTCTTGGTTTTCACCTGGTCATGCAGTTTCCTCCCATTGCTACATGTACTGTACGTGTATAGTACCCTACATGTACTTGTAGTTAAAGATGTGTTGTAACGAATTGACCTAGTTTGTAAGAGAAAAAGATGGGGTTGAAGAATCAAAGGAGCATCTTGATACTCATACAGCGAGGTACGAGATGGTGAATCACCATGCACTGAATGATATACAGGTACATGTATGGTGGCAGCTCTAGCTACATGTGTTATAGACCACTGAAACGGTAGAACGATTCAGTCTGATAATAAAATACAAATGAAAATTAAATTTCATCAAACAGTAATATTGAGTATATTATGTACTCGCCAAAAGAACAGATCTTTAGCAAACTCATATAGTTTAATGTCTAAATGATTCCTTTCCGTTAGTCTCTCAAGGTAAGAATCTATCTTCACTTTACTTCCTTTTGTGTCTTCTTTTTGTTCAAAGTCATCAATAAAGGGCACGTTAAATGTTTCCTCAAACAAAAGCTGGGAATAATTCTGATATTCCGTTAGTCCAAAGTATGCCATGTCTTGAAGATTTTTTTGGGCACTTTGTAACATTTTGAAATCTCTTTCCTTCGAACTCATTGTAGTCGTGTTATAACAATTAACTTTACTTAAATCCGCTAACATGCGAGTTTGTCTATTATTTGCTAGATTGTGCGGACAGTCTAAAAATTCCTCAAGGGTAACATCCATCCAATCAGAATCCTCATAACAAAACGGAACCTCCTCTAAAGTTGCTTCACGTCCGTTACAATAAAGTCTTGAACCTTTCCATGTGGCTCCCCGTGCAACATGCTTCCATTCACTAAGATAGCGAAGTATTGGATTTCTTAGTACAGTAATATAATGAAATCTGCAATTTAAAAAAAAACCAACAACATAATTCTTAAAATAATCACAAAAGGGCACTTTTAAAGTACCATAAGACATGTATATTACATGCATACTAAAGAATTATCCTAGATAATTTACAAGAAACTTTGATTTTATATCATGGTACTATCATATTCATATTGACTATTGTGAGTAATATTTGGGGAAATGTAAATTAGTGTTCTAACTGGGCGGCATACAACAACACATCTACTAGTCACAGTGTCTCCATAATATTCCTTCAAATGTTTCAATATGACTGCATGAGTACTGCAGACTTGGTTTTTTATCATTCAAATGATAGAAAACATATTCTAATGAAGATCACCATTAACAAAAACTTTTATTCAGGCTGACCTTAAAAATATCTTTGTTTCGCCTAACACGACCGACTAACTAAAACCACCCCCGACTTAAATTATTTTATTGCACTTTTCCGCGATCTTTTTATTTTATTTTGTGTGTCAACCTGAAATATATCACAAGAGTTATTTCCCTTTACTATGGCTATGGTTTGATTCATTATTGAAACTGGTTGATCAAGACGAAAGCGTCATAGGTGTCGCTTCTCAACAAAATAGTTGCAGACGAAAGCATGTCCATGGGGCGTCGTTTTAAACATGCTCCTAAACTGGGCTAATGAAGACGGGCATACACCATACAGTGTGCTATGAGGGAAATTTTGCCCGGGTAGCAGCGCTACGGCTTACTCATATATCGAATTCCAACTGCCAAGGGATCTTTTACGTGCACGCCAATATGTACACGGAAACTCGGTTTTTCGTCCCATCCGAACGACTAGACAGCTGTCCTTGTCAGACCACTATTAACGTCAACTTCCGGTCCTAGTTGGTGTTGGCAATCTCAACACTCAACATTTTGTTGATGCCATCCTTCAGTCGGTGTTGCTTCCATTGCTGGTTCAACACGGCGTCCGTCGACACATGGTTTTCCAGCATGACAACGCCCAACCCCACACTGCCAGGTTGACAAGAGACTTTCTGAACAATCATCATGTCCATGTTTTGGATTGGCCTGCTATGAACCCGATCGAACAGCTTTGGGATGAACTTGGACGACGGGTTCGAACTCAAGCCGTGCCACCACAAACTGTTGCCGAGTTGGCACGGGCACTCCAAAATCATTGGCAAACAATCCCACAGCGTGTAGTGAGACATCTGTGCAAGTCCATGCCAAGGCGACTTCAGGTATGTGTATGAGCTCTGGCTGGACATACCCGATATTGACTTCAGCTGACCCCTGCTTTGGTTTTGTGCATTTGTAGTGAATTCTTTCATGAAATTATCCACAGATGCTTGTTATCTCAATTTTGTCAATTGTTATGTACATTTGTTAAAAGTTGTTGCAGTAAATATACTTTGAATTTGACATTGCGCTTTTAATGGCTTTGAGTGTAGTTTAAAAAAATTATACCTTCTATTACGGTGTCGTCCTTCCTTTTGATCCATTTTAGCATCCACACATGACTTAAGTTCTGTCCAATCAGCATGAAGACCACACAGCCAGCCAGTAGAATAGCGACTAAATAACCAAATTTTTCTATTCTTTGTAAAACAATCGCACCTTTTTTTCCCCTTGAGTCCACAGATGCAGGGTGGATCAACCGCTAAATTTTTCACAAGATTCCTTCCAAAAAAGGTTCCCCCGGTTTTCTGAATGTGAAGAAATACAATCACGTCTTCCTTTTCAAAATCAATATCATTTTTGCTCAATTTCCGGGATTCATTAGTTGTATCTAAAAGTCGAGATGCATCCTCACCGACATATTTTAGATGAGGACAATTTCTCAGAAAACATTCGCTATAATATTGAGTGTAGAAAAATCCTGAAACCGACAAAAATATCACAAAGAAAAGTAGAGCTTTCCATTTAGTGGGTGTCATTATCTATGTCTGCTAACCTCATTGAAAACATTAAGCAAATATTTTGATTTGACTATCATAACAAAAACACATTTTAGCAAAGGCTGATGGGTAAAATATCACTGAAAATGTCAATTTTCCTTCAGTCGTTTGTTAAGTTAAAACTGTAATTCTCATACAATGTATTATAACTTTGTTTACTCTTTAAATCAGGAAATGAGTAATGCTACTTTATAGTGCTCAACCATTCAAATGCTCATGTTGAATAACTTCACTTCCGTACAGTTAATATATTAAAACACATTTAGAGTAGGCCAACCCTTAACCTGAAATTAGAGAAAGAGAATAATACAAATAAATGCATTATCACTTTTACCAGGGCAATAAATTAATTTTATATAATTATTATATTCAAAATAAATAAACTTTAGACTATAATATAATTTTTGAACTGCTGAAAAATATGTAGGGAGAGAGAGAGAGAAATGGGGTTTAACATTTGAAATTAGGGTGCTGAAACGGTCCATAAATTCAGTTTTTAAGTTTTCAGGTGCTTTAAAGTCACATTTCTAATAGGAGTAGAACTCTCTAACTTTGTAATCCAAGACAACTTTTGGTGTAGATTACGAATTTAGCATCGCACTCAATATGTGAGGCATACGTTTCATGCCACCAGGTGGCAAAATGTGGAACAAATGAAATATTCACTATTTTTTTCAGGATTTCCACAGCCTCTGGCAAAGTCACTATTCTATATAACCTCCACAATTGGCATAGTTAATGTCAGTTTGTCTTTTATGAATTTACAAAAGTCGATTGTATTAATATTGCTAGAATTTTTGCTCTTATTAAAAATGATAGCATTATATTGTATTAATTAATATCTCTGGCAAGTTAGTAGATTAACATATTTGTACTTAAATCAAGTTAGCGAATTAGTGACAGATGGTTACATAAAAAAGAGTTATAATGTGGTAAACATTCAATTCTAGGTTGATAACAGATATCTCATAGGAAGTTTCTCCAGTAAATTTCCATTACCATATAAGGGTGGGTTTCGACGTCATTAAAGCCTAAATTGACCAATCTCTTTTATTATTTACATCATATTTGACCAATTGGATAACTGAAGGTCCAAAACCCAAGCTATAGAACTATCACATTTGTGAGCAATCACCAGACAGCAGGTTGAATCCAGAAGGGAAGAGATGTAGCAATTTCTGTCGGCAGACTCGCCCATCGATCCTGGCTGACTAGTGTTTGAGAATGACTTTAGTATTGTAATCTATACTATGCTTGTATCCATGTATCTGGCTATGATATATAAAATGTAAAAACAAACTGTTGCATTGTTATTCCTGGAAAGACAAACGTTTTAAGAAAACAGTAAGGAATAAATACACAACCTGAAGGTTAAGCAAAGACAGCTAGAGACATATTCTAGACAATCACAAGGCTACTAAGATATGTAGTAAGAAAAGATGCATGGGTCGTACGTAGGATGTGGCGACCGGTTTTCCCGTTTTCACGCGTCCACTCTCCACGTCTTGACAGAAGGCCCATGGTGCTACAAGTCTTGAAATTAGAAATATGAGTTTAAAGCGCCCAAAAACCTAAAAAGTTACTAAATTTATGATTCGTTTCAGCATCCTAATTTCAAATGGCCATATCTCAGCGAGTTTTTGACAATGTATACAATCAGATTACATTATTATTATATGCGTTGCAACCCATTTGGATTTGGATCAATTTCTAGGTCCCAAATATTAGCGATTTAGCTCCTTTAAAGGGTCGCATGACATATATAATAATGTAATATGAATGTATATAAACAGATTTACATTCAATCGTTTCCGTTTTTACTCTCATTTCAAATCGGTTATGTTTAGCGAAATACGCCAGAAGTCTCAATCAAATAGCAACTTCTAACGTCTCGTTATTCCAGTCTACACCGATAGTATTTATTGTGTATGCTCTCCAGATAAGAATATGACATCACCGTTTGACATGACTAATTGTCGAATATATCTAGCCTCGTTCTTCGAGTCCCTTGTTACAAATGGCACTGAAACGCAATATAAATGTAGGTACACGATTCGTGTACCAATGGTAACATGTTTATTTTGTCTTAAATATTGGATATCAGAAGCCCATCTTTTCCCGATAAGATCGCAACATCAATGTTGATTTAAATTAAGAAATAATTTGTGGTTTTAATGTCGACGACTTTGTTGGATGCTATTGCAGTACGTACTGGGTTAGAGACTTAGCTATTTTAATTGTTATCTTGTCTAATATTATATTAGTAACATAAATGTTATCAGGTAAAGTGTCATCTTATTCAATTCACAATCACAACAAATAATATACTGAATAATTTATAAGAATAAAGATGAAAAGAATATAGAAAACAACAATAATGGCATGGCCAGGCATGGGCCTTCGGAGCCAGTACTGAGTAGGGATGGTCGCTAAGTTCAGTTGATCCTTATAAATTCTTAAGAATATTCTTATCAGAATGGCCTTACCATAAAGTGTTAAACTGCAAACAATGCCAAGGCTGACTGGACTGAACTGGACTGCACTGTGTAAGAGTGGGCCTAGACTGACTGACTGTCAGTGGAATTTAGATGAAAATGTGCTACCGGTACTGCTAAACGTCCATACTTTGGATTTTCGTAGAAGAGTGGTTTTCTTTTACATGGAAATTAAAATATAAAATTTCCTATTTCTGAACCAAACCAAATAAATTATCAGCTTTTTTTTTAATAAGGATAAATTATTATTTGTCAAAAAAAAAAGAGACACAGGGCGATTAACGAAGGAAGCTTGTGCACTTGATTCATTCGCACATATTATAATCGGCACGTCCAACAAACGGACGAATGAATCATGGCGATTCCCAGGTTTTTTGTGCACCGTGCCACACCTCAACATCACAAATTGTTTGGGTTTTTTGGGAGTTTTTTTTGCATGCTTAAAGAAACTTGTACAACAACTCTAAAAGAAATGAAATGGGGTTTAACGTTCTACTTGTACTGCATCGACTGGGCCAGGACACACGCTGTCGGTCGACAAAGTCGCAATTAGGCCAAAAACAAAATGTTATGTTTCCGGTAACCTGACCTATGGTGGCTGATAGTGGCCATGTTAAATCTCGCCCTTTCATAACGCGACAACACGACATCACGACAGTATTGACGCAATCATACGACACTTTATTCTGTCGTATCATCGTGTTATTTTTATCGTAACGTCGAGATGTCGACTTATTGTCCTAGTCTCTTTCTACAAGTCACAAAAATACAGCTGTACTCATTACATCATATATAGGCCTAAGTAGTAGATTTGATAAATGGGGGGTTGGGATGGCCTAGTGGTCTAGAGTGTCACGCTTCGACCTCTAGCTGGCCGGTCACCTCTGGCTTGCGGCTGTGGTTTCGATCCCTGGTGTGAGCGTATGTGGCATGGAGATAGGGGCGCCTTCTCAACCTCGTGGGTTTACTCCGGGTACTCCGGTTTCCTCCCACACGAAAGACCCCTGCGCGTGCGCTAAGATCATGAAAATAAAAAAAGACAACTTGTCTGCGATATCACCTTCGGTGGAAGCGGACGTTAAACACTAACAACAACAATTTGATAAATATAAAAGAGATAGTAGGAAAACGTTGATTAATTATTTGTTTTCTCAAAATAATGAAACATTTTGTGTCCACAAGTGAATTATATTTGGTATTATATTTAAAAAATCTAGAATTACAATAGCAGGACCAAAGTGAGTTAGCTAAGTTAATTCCTTGAAGAAAAAGTGGTGTCGGGAGGTATCGAACAAGTAAGCATTCATTGCCATGTGTACGACACCCACCAATATTTATAGATGACTGGAGCGATAGGTTAAAAATGATTTCAGAAGACAGGGTGGGAAGGGGATTGTAAAAAAACCAAATCGGGTCACATTCTTTAAAATCACAGCATTATCATAGTGCAGCACGTCACCCCAATAGTTGCAGGAGTTTTTTTGAATGAGGTGGAGAAAACGATTCGCAGCCTGTCATTGAGTCAACTGGCATAGTTTTGAATCCCCGGTTGTACGTGACAAGGTGTAGGGTCGCCTGTCAAACCTCGTGGGTTTTCTCCGGGTGCTCCGGTTTCCTCCCACTGCTAAAGACCCCTACGCGCAAACGATTTATTGAAATAAAATTAAACCATGTTAGTCCCGAAATTACCTAATTTGTGTCGAGTGGACGTTAAACCCCCCCTCTCTCTCTCTCTCTCTCTCCCATTTGACATCACTAATGGGATTGAGGCCTAGATGAGTAAAAATAGGCCCAGTAATATCTTCAACTATGAACACACTCTAAAAGCCTCATACCCCCCCCCCCCACGTCACCCAAATAGATGCAGGAGTTTTTTTATGAGGTGGAGAAAACGATTCGCAGCCGTTATTGACCTTATCGCATATAGGCTTGCATCCGTTTGACATCACTGATGGGATTGGGGCCTAGATGAGTAAAAATAGGCCCAGTAATATCTTCAACTACGAACACACTCTAAAAGCCTCATACCCCCCCCCCCCACGTCTCTTATTTTGTTTTACAAATAATTTCAGAATCAATAAAATGATATCAATGATGTTTGATAAGACTGAAAAATAACATGTATAACATTGATTAAACAACATAGGTAGTAATGAGAAATATTACATATTGAATCCGTATTAGTGATAGCGTAGATTTACTCAATACGTTCTTTCCAATAGATCATCATTTAACTTGAAACAAGGGAAACAGTCGATCGAAGAAAACAGATTTAAAAAAAAAAAACAGGTTTCAATGTGACAGTAGTGCTTCGGTCATGCATTTACCTCCGAGAGTGCCACCCTTTCTTTGAAAGTAATGATTGTGCCAAATTTGAACAAATTCCATCTAGATTCGCGGCCTGTAGGTAGAGTGTTGACAGATCAAATGTAAAAAAAACCCAAAAAAAACCCCCAAAACCCCAGACCTATAAAAATATATTTTCTTAAACTCTTTTAATTTTGAAATTATATTGTTTTCACATGTGCTAAGTGTTTTAGCGAATATTTATAGAAGGTAATATAATCCTTTAGTGGCATTTAGCAATTGGAAACATAACAAAACTGATAGCCCGATTTTATCGTAAGATCGTGTGATTTTGTCGTGCCGTCGTATCATCGACTTATCGCCACTGTAAGTCGATGATACGACGACACGACAAAATCACACGATCTTACGACAAAATCACGCGATCTTACGACAGAACAAACTGTCGTAAGATCGCGTGATTTTGTCGTGTCATCGACCCAATTTTGTCGTGCCGTCGTATCATCGACTTATCGCCACAACATGTCGATGATACGACTGGCCCCTCTCCTGTGAGGTTAAGGATCCAACTTGCTTCGTGCCAGTTGAAGCGACCACTGTATTTGGTTTGACGACTGTGGTGATAGCCGTTTCATCAACATTCCAGATCCTAGTACAATCAATCTTATTTCTGCCCATTACCTCCTCCAACTTTCCAAAGAACACACTGACATTTGCCTTGTTGAATGCTGATGCTCTTGCTAGGCTTGTAGCTTCGGGGACGCGTATTGCCAGCTGTGGATGACTCTTCAGAAAGGCAGAGAACCAGTCAGGTCCAGCCATTTGGACATCGCTCCAGGAAACTGGCATCTGCAAATTGAAGAGCTTTGCACATTCATATGCTAACATCCTCACTTCCCGTGGAGACAATCCAAAGTATATTGATGCAGCATGCTGCAGGTAGGTCGCAAGCTGCTTCTCTTGTTCGTCAGTAAAGACTTGCCGCGGTTTTGTGTAGCCAAAGGAAATCGTTGATGTTGAAAGTTCTGCCTGGTTCAGTTTTTTATATTTATTTATATATCCATGCAGAGTAGAGGCAGGAATATTGAAAAGAGCTGCAGTTTTCTTGTACCCATCAGATGTCGATTTCGAATGTTCCAAAGCTCGCTGTAATACATCTGGTGCTGTCCTCTCTGGCCTCTTCCTGTAATAGACTCGAACCATGATGGTGTTGTGATCTAAAAATGATATAAACAATTAATTAGGAGGGGTAATTGATTACGGGGCAAGTTCGACCCCCTGGTCGGGGCAAGTTCGACCCCCTGGTCGGGGCAAGTTCAACCCCCTGGTCGAACTTGCCCCGATTCTGATGGTTGTACTTGCCCCAACTGCTCTATTTTTAGAAACCACGTGATTCTATCGGATACGTTCAAGGCAATGCAGAAACTTATCTTCCATAATAAAGTTCACTCCCTCAACAATAACTGAACATGCAATGACGATTGTGCTATAATATTTACGTTGTAAAGATAGACATGACAGAACATGTAAAAAATATACTCACAGTTGCCATAAACAGTTTTCCACGGCCCAGCTCGTCTTATTTGACCTTCAATTGTACGTTAACGGAAACGCTGCGACCACGTGGTCACAAAAAGGGGGGGTTACCCTAAAGGGTCATCTATTTTTTGCGATTTAAAGAAAGGTTGTACTTGCCCCGGGGTCGAACTAGCCCCGGTCTCCTTACTGGCGATTCTTTTTGAGAACTTGAGGACAAAAATCGTATATATCCTAGATTTACTATTACAGTGAGTTCAATCACTTGACGGCATACCATAATTAACTCGCTGATAATCCGGTTCGTGTCAATGAGAGAATTAAATATTTCGATAGTTGAATTCCGTTTACTGTGGCTTCATAGGCTACGGCATGTAAAATATACAAGGTTGCCTAATAGGATATTTTTATTTCAAATTATATTATCACCATTGGTAAGAATGTAAGTACGAGTCGAATGGCGACGATTCTCCAGTAAGAAAACGGTTTGCCATTTGTTTCATTACCGCCGCCAAAATGCTCTGAAGTGAACGACGAGTATTATTGTAAGCTTTTCTTACAAATGCAATTGAAATTTATATCATTCTATCAGGGATTCAGATTCTGAAATCATTATGGTACCTGAAAATAACAATAAGCCTGTTGTACACTCAAACTTTATAGAAAATTGGCTATCAATGGATGAGATTTGACGTGTATATAATAAAAAATATATTATACGGTGTGCAAATTGACTAAAGTCACCCCCAAAAATATCTGATCTTAGTAAATCATCTAAAACTGGGCTATTGTTTAATGTAAAGACGAATCTATTTTTAAGTTGTTGTATATTATTGTAATTATATCGGTAATTGTTTTATAACAGGCCTACCTGATAAATAAAATTGAAGCATGTTGTCTATTTTATCACACATTTTTGGCAGATACAATATTCCAGTTGGCGGAAAAGAGTATAAACATTATTGTATATAAAAATTATCGTCTATTCTCCCGGAAAAAAATTGAATGTCAGTGTGAGCCCGGTCACTGGGTTAATTAAGACGCCCATACGCCATACATACAGTGTGCTATGAGGGTAATTTTGCCCGGACGGCGGCACTACGGGCTATTCTTATATCGTAGCCCATTCCTTCTGCTAATGGTTCTTTTACGTGACAAGATGTGTGTGTGTGTGTGTGTCAACGATGGGATCGAACACGAGACATCCAAGTTAGCGAGCCAACGTCTTACTCACTGAGCCAGTCACTCCCAATAATAAAAAAAAGAATCGAGCGTCAAGATGGCGAACAAAGATAAGTGATTGTTTAAAACTCGTGTTATGTAACATCTATGCTTTAAAAAAAGAAAATAAGACATAAATGTCTGATAGTTTCAAATGAATAATTTTAAATGGGAAAATAACAAAACGAAAGGAGAAATAAACCTTTGATAATTTATAGTTTGTTCGGGCGTGTATTAATAAAAGGAAAAAAAATCTTGGAAAATAAAAACACAAACACAAACATAAACATTTCAATTAGAGGCGTCAACAGTATAACATTATAATAGCCTGGCATATTTCAAAATTTATTTACTAAGATATATATATATCTTTAAAAACGTGTTTGTTTTTTTTTCGACCTAACTTTCGGGCAATCTGACTTTTCGGGCAGACGAAATGTAATACCAATAAAACGGGTTCCGCCCCCTTAACACTGATCGAGCCCGTATTCCTATGGTATTGTTTGAGATATATGTTCTAAAATACAAACCAGGTTAATAATTAACATATCGTCGTAAATAAATTTTGTTTGGGATCCATATTCTGGGTTTAAAATTCCAATTGTCAATGGAACTGGTTAGCTTTTATTGTGTACTCCACAAACTACGGGGTTTTCTATGATCACTAAACTATGAAATTAATACCTCGGGCTTGATTATTTGTAATTATACAAGATAAACACATAAATCAGCTTTTGTGACCATATTTTGAAATTGGAAACCTCGTTAAATACCTTACAAATAACTCATCAACACTAAATTTGATCAACTTTATCTGTAAAATATAATCCCAGCCTAGAATGCCATAATACTAAAACACCAAGTATACTTCTCAAATTTTGAGAAGTGTTTATTCTGCTTCCATTTAATATGATCGAAAATGTTTATTTAGTTAGAACTCCAGACCAAAGCAGGCCTGCAAGACAGTTGTCTTTAAAAAAAAAGGGTTAATATATTTTTGTTACCTTAGATGACGATATTTCTAGGTTAGGTGCGGTTGTATTTTTGAATGAAATGTAATTTGGAACAATTTTTAACATCTGGCGGATCAGAAGATAATTAAAAGTATATGAAATGGGGTTTAATGTCCTACTTTTTCTGCACCGAATGTGCTAATGAAGACAGGTGAAGTATATGACTGGGTTAAGCCGGAAACCGAATTAGAAAATTATTGGTCCAAATGTATTCCACCCGTTGACTGAAACTTTTAAAAATTAGCAGAAAGACACAATTTTTATTTAAGTATTTTAGAATTAAAAGAGGGTATTTGGCTAAGTTTGGAAACCACATTTGTGATTATTTGTGTCGATTCATTAGGCCTATTCTATATTGGCAATAGGCCTAATCGGGTATTAAAAACTCGCCTCACTGCTATTCTATACCAGATTGAGATGAGGAGACAATACAAATTATATTATAACAAATCTTCAAATTGTCTATATTTCATGATCTCATATAAATAATATTATGCTTTATCTTATTCATAACGTCACAATTAAGAGAATGACGTCACAATAGCGCGCACGTCTAAATAACCACTTTTATGCTAGAATCCAATGCAAATAAAGCGATACCAAAATGGGAAATAGTTTTCACTGCCGAAGTCACTGAATTTCGGTTGTTTCTCGAAGAAATCAGTGAATATTTCAAGATCATCACCAGTCAGTCACAGATCTGATGAATCGGTACCAAGACCACTAATTCCAACTGGAAGTTCGCGGCCTGGTTCCAGGAAGAGTAATGGGTCCGATGGATTTGATGCCAGAAGTTTGTCTTCTGGTGAACAAAATGAATATATAACAGATTGTAAGATTCCAAGTTATTCTGGAATTAATTGTCAAGCTAAAACAGGTAATGATGTTCATGTGACAAGAATTTCTAGAATTGATTGTAAAACTAAAGCTAAAGCTTCCATCACCAACAACAAAACGGTTCCAAGTCTTCTAAAATCAAACGTCAGTCAGAGCCATGAAGATTTATTAGCACTATTCGTCACACAACCCGTATCTAAGCGAACTGATAACTCTAACCGAGCATCGAGGCATATCAAACCACATACTGGAAAGCGGTCACAGCAGTGTTGGAATAAAGCTTCAACATCGTCTTCTAACAAGTCTGCAACAACAGTTGATGCTGGAGCTAGACCAGTCCGACCAAAAGCAGCTGTAGGCCGAAGAACTGCACCTGTCGTCACCCAGGAATTCGCCTTGCCTGGCTATATTGCCGATTCCTCTGAGAGATTAGAAGCAGGTACACCACTACCAGAGCAACGGGGACAACGAATCATAGATGATTTTATTTAGCGGTGTCTAGAACAAAAGCCGTTCAAAGATTGAAAAGAAATACTAATCAATTATCACTGGGGTGTAGAAATGGTGTTTGTTTTGGTAAGTATTTTAAAACTGTTAGTAATTATGAACCTAAATAAGACATATTTCAAAATCTGTAGTATAATATTAAAACATATTCAACAATTAATTATTTGCAGGAACCATAAAACTCCACCAAGCTGCACCAACCAAGAAGATTAGAGAAAGTGGGTAATCTGCATCAGAGAAATGAAAGGGTACGAATCCATGCAATGTCATCTAACATAAAGGATATGTAATAATGTTACATAACAATTTTGGCACTGGAACTAAATGGATATTGGTCTGATGAACTAGGACAAAAAAATATACTAAAATATTTTTTCGAATGCAGCCATTTCATTGGTTAAGAGTTTAAATCCTAGTCCAAATTTTAGGTCTTAGCAAATGAAAAGGCTGCAATCTTAAACTGTTTTTATCGACCGCTGGTCATGCCAGATCTTAGAATATTAACGAAAATAGTTAAAGATACATTAGTTAAGAGTTTAATAAAGAGTTGGTCATTCTTGCTATAATAATTCAAAAATAAATGATAAAAAAAGAAAATATTGAAAATTTCATTCAAATTACTTCATTCTCAGCCAAGTTATCATTGTTTGTAGTTTTGACAAGATGTGTGCACAGTGGTAACCAAGGCACTGGTATAATCGAGACTTAGCCTCGCTATCCTATTTTTAAATTAAATTTTTAAATGGCGAACCGTTTTAATCTAGTTAAAATCTCAAGTATCCGATGCCATCAAGAGTCGATTATGGTCTTGTTTTGTTAATAAATGTCTAATTAATATTTTATATAACATTTCAGACCTAAAGAAAGACCTGCAATAGGCAGATTTAGCTCTTGCATAGTGTATGTTTAGAGATACATTATGGGAGATTTTTATAAGGAGTAAGCCATTCTTGCTATAATAGTTAAAAAATATATGATGAAAGAAGAATATATTGAAAATTTCAGTCAAATTACTTTATTCTGAACATAGATATCACCAGTGTAATTTTTGACTAGGAATGTCTAATGGTTTGGATTGTTCGTACTTGGTTTTATTTTATTGAATTGCATCTTCACCGATTCTTAGTATGGCCGATCGTTTGATTGACAGGCGTTAACTCCACCTACATAATCTCTGCTGTCATTTGTCTGCTGTCATCATATCCGAATTTGTGTTTTAGCTTTTTTGATTTTTATAACAATTGGACAAAATAAGTGAGAGGGTAAATTTTCATTCTTACTTGTATTTTGGGCATGCATTAAATCAATTGAATATAGGACATAATATAGGTATACACCAGTGGCGTCGTGCCTATTGGAGAAATAAAAATATTTTTATTGATATTATTAAGACAGAAGAACTGTCTCCAGGAATTGTATAAATTGTCATTATCTGTGTTTAGTTTATTGCACTTTAAATAGTTTAAATGTCATTTGCTAAGGCGTCGCTCAACAGCGGCCTCGCTTCGTACACTCTATCATTTAGCCTCGATCCGGGAGTATGGTGTCAACATAACGGTTAATCTCCACTCACGACGCCATTTAAAATTAAATCAGTCAACGAAATCCCGTCTAAATCCAAGCTGAATCCAAGTCATCCGTGGGTCTACAGAGTTGATTTTGTGCTTGTTGTGTAAATAAAGATCTAATTTATAATTTCTATGACATCTGAATATCTTTATTCTGCAAGTTTATCATTAAATAATGCACAAAATTATACAGCTTAAACATCGGTTGAGACATGTTCGTCTGTATTATCTCGAGCGCTCGACTTAATTATCTTGAGTGCTCGACTTTCAAGCGCTCGACTTAGTATCTCGAGCGCTCGGAATATTATTTCTTTTTTTTTTGTTCAAAATCAACCACCGTAACTCAGATTATGCTGGCTACGGGCCTGAAGCAAATCTTATTGTCATCATGGTGATTATGCAGTTTTTATATTAATTAATGTTTGAATAACAAATAATATAAACAAACCTTTATTTAAGTTATTTTTTCTGAGATTGAGAGATATGTTTGTATCAACATTCCTGCAGATAACTGTTGCCACTCGCCAATCCACCAGTCATCCACACTGCTTGAGGATGCTCTACCAAGTGCTAAATTTATTGCCCGATTGACTTGAAATTTATACACACCTAGGTAGCCTAAAAATGATTTTTCATAATTACTTTTGTTCACTTTGAAAAGTCTTATGGTCCTTCTAGTCTCTAGACAAAGAAACTATTGATTAGGTGCTAAATTTATCAATCGATTGACTTGAAATTAATACATAAGGGTTTCTGTTCTAAAACAAAAAATCCTGTAGATTAATCTAATAATCTAAACAGCAAAAATTATCTTGATTTGTTTTGGTTCATATAAGGCAAGCGCGCTGTATCACGAGGCCTGTCATTGAGTCAACTGGCATGGTTTCAAATCTCTGGTTGTACGTGACAAGGAGTAGGGTTGCCTGTCCAACCTCGTGGGTTTTCTCCGGGTCCCTCCCACTGCTAAAGACCCCTACGGGCAAGCGAATTATTGAAATAAAATTAAACCATGTTAGTCCCGAAATGACCTAGTCTGTGTCGAGTGGACGTTAAACCCCATTTCTCTCTCTCATATAAGGCAAAGAGGAAAACTGTCAAATTAAAATTATATCTGATAATTACTTCATTGATTACTGCTCTTGATCACTTTTTAGTTTCTTGTAAATGTTGCCTTGAACTAAAAAAAACTGTTAGCCTGGAACAGTCTGAATTGGCAAAAGCCCATCTTCCCAAAATCTCTTGTTCTGTATTTGTGTTAGAAATCACAGTTCTGCTTGAAGTAAACATTAGCTTTCAGTTCCACTTTAATTTGATAGTTCTTGCCATGTCTGTGTATTTTGTCTTGTCCGCAGGTTTCTCTTAAAGGGACAATAAAACTCTTGCTGGCTTGACAGCTCCAGAAAATAAAAAATAGCCTTATTCTAAGTACTAGATGTGTTAATGTCCTACCTGTTGTGTAAATTATCCATTAAATCCTATTTTACTTGTCCAAAGGGTTCAAAAATATTTTTAAATCCAAGTCACATTTGAAAAGCTTTACGTCAGGCTTTTCAAATCATTTAGTTGAATTTTTACAATTTTTTAAATTAGGTGTGTTAAGATGAAATATGTATCATCAATTAATTGGAATATTGTAAAATAGTACAATTTGTTGACCAGAATAAAGATTAGGACATATTATTCAGTTACAACAAGAGTGGTATTGAGCCTTTAACGGATTTGTTTGTGCGTAGTGTGGTCCTCTTGCACTTACTATTGAAAATGGGTATAATATCATGATTCAAGTTGACAAAAGATAATTGCACAAAATTTGTTAACCAGCGGCTGCCGGGCAGGATACGCCCACATTTTGCAAGAGATGGATAGAGAACAAGCTAAAAACAAAAAAGATTTTTTGTACAATCAGGGGCCATAATCCAAAAAGTTATGGTCTTAAATGCGCAAATATCAAAAGGGACTGAGATTTTTGGAATATAAAGATATATTTTAAGTTTCATCAAAACTTGATAAAAATTCTGACCTCTAGAGGGTCCATAACCTTTGTATTACATACTTATACACAATTTGCGTACACAATTTGCCATTTTGTCGGGCAGTTTCATTTTAATTTTCCCGAATTTCCAATTCAACCTTCATTATGATGGAATGGTGATGTATCTGAACGGTTTTTAAAATCGGAAAAAAAACTGTGACCTCTAGAGAATCCACAAACGAAAAATGTGATTTTTCGACCAATCAGGGGCCATAATCCAGGAAGTTACGTTCAGATATGTGTGATTATCCAAAGGAACCAAGATCTTTATGATAAAAACATATATTTAAAGTTTCATCCAAATCGGATAATAAAAACTGTGGCCTCTAGAGGGTCCACAACCTTGATATACCATATTTTTACACTATTTGTGTACAATTTTTGTTCGATTTTCATGAAATTCGAACTCAACCATCAATAGTGTATGACTGTGATATATTCACACATTTTTTTAAAATCAGATAAAAGTTGTAATCTGTATGTGATTTTTCGACCAATCAGGGGCCATAATCCAGGAAGTTACGTTCAGATATGTGTGATTATCCAAAGGAACCAATATCTTTATGATAAAAACATATATACTATTCAAAAAAAGTAGGGGATATTTGATTTTTAAGTATTATTAAAGTCACCTAATGAAACTGACGAAGAAACAAATGACAAAATGAAATGAAGTTCACATTCATCGATTTATTCCAAATGATCGTTAGACTAAGTAAGGCACAGACTGACCATTATAAGGGTAAAATGATACCCGGGTCAAACAGCAAAGTTACCACAGCATCACAACCAAGTCAGTAACGGGTAAATCCTCCTCTGTTTGCCAAACAAGCATTGATCCGACGTGGCATACTCCTAATGAGACGTCTAAGGTCATTTTGGTCCAGATTGTCCCATTCCTGTTGCAACGCAGCAGCAAGTTCTTGGACATTGGCAGGACGTTGTTGACGTTGACGTAACCTCTGTCCAAGCATGTCCCAGACATGCTCGATGGGGGAGAGGTCGGGACTCAGTGCTAGCCAAGGTAATGTGGTGATGTTCTGTTGTTGGAGGTAACCTGTAACGATCCTGGCCCTGAGACATCTTGCCAAGATGTTGTCCCGGTAGTACTGGCCTGTAACACGCCCTGCAACAACATGTAAAGCCGTTCTTCCAGTAACAGTGATGCCTCCCCACACCATAACAGAACCACCCCCAAATTGATCATGTCTGATGACGTTAACGTCTTGGAAGCGCTCGTTTCGACGACGCCACACCCTCCTACGTCTGTCCAAAAAATCAACAGTGAACCTTGACTCATCTGAAAACATCACATTGCTCCAGCGTCGATTATCCCAGTGTTGACGATCCCTACACCAATGACGTCTTGCCTGAATGTGATGATCTCTCAAACAAGGGATCACGCGAGGACGTCGGGCGCGAAGGTGACCCCTATGCAGTCGATTCCGAATCGTCTGGCCACTCACTCTCACACCAGTGTCTGTTTGAAGACGAGCGCTGATCTGATTTGCTGTGATGACACGATTTCTCAAGGCCAAGGTACGGATAAATCGATCCTGGGCTTGAGTTGTCGCCCTTGGTCGACCTGAGCGTGGTCTGTCCTGTACAGATTGTGTATCACGGTATCTGGACCATAGCCTGCTTATGACAGACTGAGAAACATTCATCGTCCGCGCCACAACCGCCTGTGTTGTGCCGATCTGTAGCATGCCAAGGGCACGTAACCTTTCATTTTGGGTAAGCCGACGCATATCAAAATTTGTTTTCTGGTCACTAAAACAATTAAACTGATGTTTCCACCCTGGAATTCAATGCCACAATGACTGTAACATTCAAAGTCAGAGTCGTGCAAATCTTGGGTTGGACCCCCATGATGATCCCAAGCATCACCTGCATTCCATGCGGTAGCTATTGGTGCGTTTGGGCGTCACATGTAACTGGAAATGTTTCTTCTGTTAGGTTCTATAGTGACTTTTTTCGTAGTCATTTGCATATTTTAGTATTATGCCCCCAAAATCAAATATCCCCTACTTTTTTTGAATAGTATATTTAAAGTTTCATCCAAATCGGATAATAAAAACTGTGGCCTCTAGAGGGTCCACAACCTTGATATACCATATTTTTACACTATTTGTGTACAATTTTTGTTCGATTTTCACGAAATTCGAACTCAACCATCAATAGTGTATGACTGTGATATATTCACACATTTTTTTAAAATCAGATAAAAGTTGTAATCTGTATAGGGACCGCAAGGTAAAAACGTGATTTTTCGTACAATCAGGGGCCATAATTCAGGAAGTTACCCTCCGATATGCACAAAAATCTAGAGGAAACAAGATATTAGGGTTATAAATATGCATTTTAAGTTTCATCAAAATACAATCAAAATTGTGACCTCTAGAGAGATCACAAGCTAAAAACGTGATATTTCGTACAATCAGGGGTCATAATCCATGAAGTTATGGTCCGATACATGCGAATATCAAAAGGAACCGAGATATTTGGGAGATGTACCTATATTTTAAGTTTTGTCAAAATCGGCTAAAAATTGTGACCTGTAGAGTGTCCATAAACAAATTGTGGACGTCCGGACGGACAGGGGCGATGACAATATACGTCCACATGAAAATGTGGGCGTATAAAAAGGGTCTAAATGTCAACACAGATTGTGCATACATTACAAGTTATCCAATTGAATTTACGCATAATTTTGAGAGACCTATTTTAGAAACAATATCAAAGACATTCACAGTAGAGGGTTAAAATTATGTTTTTTAATGTTGTAAAACTTTAACAGTAACAATAATGTTTACATCACAAGAGAAATTCATGTGTTGATAATATTTATGAGCCACCATCACCATCCATAGCAACTTCTGCTTGAGCACGGACGAAATAAGCTCCTTGTTGATAATACTCAAATAACTTCACATAATATGGACGACCAAATATTTCCGTAGTTGTGGGTGAGTTGACAAGAGTTTGTATAACAAGATACTTGGAATCTCGACCTTCTTTACTTGTTTCTGTTGATCGGTCCAATAAAAATTCCATAAAACCAGGTAAATTGTTCATTATTTTCTGTGCCCATGGTAATGTGGCAAGAGTTCTCATAACATTATAACCAGAGCATCGGATTTCATCAAAAGGCCGCTGACACAAAGACCAGATAAATTGAAAAGGATCCGCCATTAATGTATTAAACCATTTTTCTGTGAGACTTAACAATTCTTCAGTTTGTTCATCTTCCTGTAAAATCAAAATACAAGTATTAGAAAATATGATCATTTGAGGAATTTTGAATACCCACGAAACTACAATACTGTTCATGTTGAATCTCTAAAAGGAATATCAGTCCAAAAATAGTTAATCAATTCTGTTCATTATTTACAAAGATATGATGATCAAAATGTTGACTTGATGCATTCACAAGTTATTTTGAAGTACATGTATTAAGGGAAATAACTCCACAGATAACTGACTAATCGTTGGTTATATAGGTTTGTTCTAATGTGACTTTGGTAATTGTATCCTGCTCCTCGTGGGCATTTTTATGCAATAAAAATTTATCTTATCTTATCATTCAAATTCAAACCTGTCTGAGATATAAGTTTACATCACATTGATGGCGCACTCAGAAAATTGTCAAAAAAATTCCCAAAGATTGCTTTGGACAAAGAACACAATCAAAAGAAATAATTCATAATAACAGCTTGATTTTGTGGGTTGTCATTATAAATATATAATTAAACATATAAATATGAATATTTTCATCCCATCTAAATCCCAATGTTCAGAGTTATAATCATTTGAAAATTGTTCCACATTGCCCTTTGTTGGCTTTGGCTGCCTTTTATCAGACTGGAGAATTGATGAAACACACCTGCCTTGGTTTTTGAGAAGCACACCCGTCAATTGTTTGGTCAGACATTTTTAAGCCCGTTGGAAAAGGTGCCTAAGATAATATTTCATGGTTTCCTTTTCTTGAAATGTTTTGTACTCATATATAACATTTTGTTATCATTACATACATTCTATATTCATTTATGATACATGTACCTTTAAAGTAAGTAAAGATACTAAGGAATCCAATGCTCTTAATTGGAATTCAACTTTTGTATCTTTAATAATGCTTCCCAATACTCGAACTCCATTATCCATCAGACTGCCTGAAACAATAATACAAATAATTTCATTGAGATTTGGATATTAAAATCTGCTGTTCCATATGGCATTCTGGACTGTTTCCAAAGGGTATTATCACTATCAGTCTTGTTACACTTGATGCACATACAATGTTTTGAATGTATCTTGTTTATCAAGGATAGGGAGGGCCTAAAATACAGGCTAAGGATCTTAAATTGGTGCATAATTGTAGAAAGTTTGCATTCTTTATGCTAAAAAGCTAAATTTTAATATGGGGACTTACATTCCCAACACACAGGAGCTAAATTAGGTTGATCTGATGCGTTATCAGCATTAGTCAAGGAACAGAATGTAATTGAGTAAATTTTCATTTCAAAGTCAGTTTGTTTACTAATTTTAGTATCATTTTTGGTATAAACTATTAAATCTGGACACTTGTTCTATCCATGGATCTCAAAATTTAAATGTAGGCAGATTCACAAAAGAAATTTGTTAAATCAATGCTTTTCATTTATTAGCCTAATCAAGAGGGCCTGGTCATTTTAAGAATCACTACTATTGGAGAGAACTTATATAGGCCTTTGCCTGTTGTTCAATCCATTTCAGTTTATTGAATAAAATATTGTTTAGATTAATCACTAATATTATGAAAATTATAGTTTTACCTAATTTTTCTAAGGTTTGTTTTCCTTCAACTGTACTTCCTAGAAATCCAAGTGTGTCAATGGCAACATTTTTCTGGCCAACATCATTACTACTCAAATTGTTAAAAACAACATTGACAAATGCTGGGAATTTTTGACACACTTCCTTTGGATGATGTTTAGACATACCACCAAAAAATTTCACCAAGCCTGAAAAAAAAAAGATTATTTACTTTAAAAGTTTAAATATGATATGACAATCACAAAATAAATACATGTACGGTAATAAGTAAAAATAAAACAATATTTTGGCAATATTAATATTAAATGTTCAATACTGATGGCAAAAACCCTTAGAACTTTGTCCTGTAGTTCGGCCACAGAAACCAAATCAGAGTTGGGGTGGGCGATTAATAATTGTATGGACTTCACAAGCTTTAACAGTCAAATGAGAAAGATAACTCTGAAAAATATGATCTTATAACCAATGTCATCTCAAGTTTCATAAATTTGTCCATACACAAGAGAAGAATTCTTGCATTCAAAACATTCTGAGTTCCTGTGGGCACATTAATTTCCTTTGTGCACACATAGCCAAAGGTGTTTGCAAGCACACACATGCACAGTTTAGATGAGAGAATCCACCAAAATTCCATTACTGATAAACTTCAGTCAAATTATGACTGAAAAGATAACTCTGCAAGCTTTCAATGAACCATATTGAACTATCCCACAAATATTCTACCAAGAACACTGTTCTGTATTGCATTTACAGAATTTCCTAAGTTTGTTGAACATAAATGAAGAAATGTGTGCATGTACAGCTGGATGCTTAAATACTTTTTGGATAGTAAAGGACAAAAATAGTCTCATTTAACATTATTATAATTAAATTACTTCTACAGTGATTTCTGGATACATGCAACTTAAACTGATACTGTACCTGGCAGAAGTAAACCAGCCAATGCATCTGTTTCTGTGGCTTTCATTAATTCCTCTAATTTAATTATAACCCCAGCTTGATCTAGATAAACTAGACCATGCTGTACTTGAGCTAAATCAGACAACATTTCAATAGCATTTAACTGAAGCAAGATGTCATTTTTAAAAATTTCATTTGTTAACTGTTTCAAAAGTCCACTTTCTTCTGACATTTGTAAACCCTCCTGAGATTGTCGACTGATATCAATTATTATCTGTAAGTAAATAATAAATCTAATTATTTAACTTCCATGGTTCAACTTTTAAATAAAGACCAATGTCCACATTTTAAAAAAAAAAAGTTACTAACAGTTATTAACAGTGTGATTGCCCTCGTCACTGAGAACTTAACAATGACTTTACTGGACTGGTTGTGCACAGTTTTTGAGATTTCCTTTTTAAACCTTGCTGAGATTGTTTGTCCGATAATAAATACACCACCGATCGCAAAACAAAACATGGAAATATTGAAAATACCAATTTTATGGAATTAAAAAATGTGGCTTTTATAATGCTTGGGTCATTACAACTCCTACAGTTCTATGGGTGATGCAATGTTATGCCAAGGTTGACACCTGAACACCCAGAACAAGCCATGCATTAAATCAAGAGAGCAACAGCACCAGAACCACTGTACTGGACAAGAATCCCATAAGAAGTCATCCAGAAGTTTTTCTCTCCAAACACCAAAGTTGCATGGTGTGTATGTGTGGTTGCTAGAGGTGGACACACATGATACTGACTTTTGATTATTACCCCTTGGGCCTATCTATATTTCACTGTAAAGTATAGTTGTTAGGCCTCCCTGGATTGTTGATTTTCTTATGTCAACAGTGAGTAGGGCAATGTATTGCTAACCTGGAGGTCCCTGCTTCAATCCCGCAGTTGGCTGAGATTTTCCATCCAGTGGTATCCCCTAGGATGGAGGGCTGGCAAGGAACAGTATCTAGTCGTTAGGAAGGGGTGTTGCGCGAAAACAAACCCTTGACTGTTAGAATTTGATATAAGACTTCATTAGCCTGATAGAGCAGAAAAGTAGGATGTTAAACCCTATTTCATTTCATAGTCTCAGTATTACCTGATACACTCTAAATCTAACTATATCGTTTTTCTCCATAACTTCTTTCAACATACTTTGGTTGTATAAACTTATAGCTCCATTTTGTGTTTTTCCTAAAATATAATAATATGCTATAATATTTCTATTACAACCAAATGTCTCAATACTAGGGTGACCCACCATAAATAAATATCTCCAAATATTTCGACAATTACGCCACAATATTTATATATATGCCAAGCCTCAAATCAGTTTCACACAATTTTAGTCACTAAATAAACGATCATGTTGTACTTAATAAGCTATGACCATTAATCATCTATAAATAAAAGACTGAAAACTGGTTCCATGTGTCGTCCATAACATCCAGACACTTTTGAGTAAAAGATAGGTTACGTGCCCTTGTTTTGAAATTAGTCTCGCTTAACCAGTCTATCGACCATTCTACATCTGATTGACAGGTCGGGATAATCAAGACTACTTTTTTACGAAACATAACAGAAAGCTAGAACAAGAAATTGAATTTAGAAATAAGCACTTTAGACAACTCAACAATTGTTTTAAGAAACTTGTAAAAGTAAAATGAAACTACTGCTAATATCATGTTCCTGCTAAAGAAAGTGATTCAGAGATAGTATTTGTACTAAACCAAAAGAAGCCGCTCTTAAGGTACAGTTAATGATAAAGCAATTTAAAAAATAAAACAAACGTAATTTCTAAAGCTGCTGTAATAACCAAGAAGCTCAATTTTACTGCTATTCAAAATCGTCAACAATAGATTTTTTACGGCTGTAATAGTTGATATATTTGTAGAGAATTGCACGTGCCATGGCTATTTATCAACTCAAAGAGAGTGCGGGGTAGTCAGAAATCAGTTTGAGACACGCAACTGAAGCGTGCACATTTAGCCGTGTCGAGACCAACTTTCTGTAGAGTGCACGGGTCACCCTATCAATACTTGAATAATTGTCTGTATGCATATATTGTTCAAGAAAATATCCAATTTCTATCTTCATGATTTGCAGTAGAAACATCCAACAAACTTCATTTAATTTCTTTGTGATATTGTTACTTTGCATAAGTTCTGATCGACTGATTGATTCTATTTTTTATATATTATTGTGTTCTGAGACCGTAGACCATATTAAAGCCACTTCTGTCAAAGTTTCACAAAAATGAATTTGATACCAAGTTATGTTATGCATTGAGAAAATTTCACTTCGGTAGTGAGCATTTGGTCTCTTTACTCAGTTTAGTTGTAAATCCACAGGTAAATTGTGTTAGATAATTAAAGGCGGTTCATTTAAGGTCAGCATTTAAACATTATTTCTTAAAATAGTATGGTAATCGCATTACAAGAGGAATAGACTCAATTCATACCTAAAATTGTTAAAATATCACCAGCTATCTTGGCCACAGCAAGATTTTCATTTCCGAGCTGAGATATTATCTTCGGTAAGATATCCAACCATCCAATCAATCGGTTAGGTTCTGTCTTGGCTACTCGTAACAACTTTTAAAAAGCAACATAAAAACATTGTTAAATATATAAAGAATGCAGAGCTGTATTGGTAATCAATTACGATAATAGACAATTGATTGATTATCATGCTTTCAGATAAAATAAATTTTGTGATGTGAACAGACTACCTTTTTATGCTCAGGGATACATATCTTTAATATGTCCTTATACATGATAACCAATATATGCAATATGACAACTGTTCCAAACGAGTGTGGCTAGTCATTAGCAATCTTCCCATTAAAACTCATGTTTAAGTTCTTGTATTCCAATTAAATTTACCTGTGTTAGGCATAAACAATTTACATCAGGTGCTGGGTGAGATAGACCATTTTCAATTTCTTCCTTGAAGTTGTCACAGATTTCTGATGGAGGTAAACCAGATAATAATCGTTCTATTGTTTCACAAACTAATTTTTGTTGTTCTCTGAAAGAGTGGAAAAATATTACTAGCAATGTTAATGTAGATATAACTGTACATTTTGAATTTGTTGTCCACTATACGTGCCTGAACAAAGTAAAGTGTAAACTAGTTATCAACTTTTGTCTCTTCAGATTTTATGATCAGAATATCATTTATGGTACCATCTATAAGATCTAGCTTGTTGGATTACCGTGTAGTAAACTTCCAGCCAGAGTCTATTGCCAAAAATCACATTTCATCTGTTTTATGTTTCGCCAGCACTGTCAGTCAAATCAGTGCATTTTTATGTATGAAGTGACTTCAAGTGTAACTGTAAGCTTATTTAATAAGCCCCTGGCCCCGAGTTCATGAAGCATTCTCAATCTTCAAGTTAAAAATTTACTCAAAATTGTTTGCCTTATTTTAACTAAGATATAGCCCCTTAAGTTATAAAACTGGTGTTGTTTTAATGTAGGCCTATCAAATACATTAATAAGAAACAATGTGCAATTTTTTGTGTTTCTGAATCAAAGATATTTCTTATAAACAGTGATTGAAAGTTGAGTAAATTCTTAACTTAACTCTGAGAATGCTTTGTGAAACCGGGGCCAGGTTCAAGTTCAAGATGATGGCTTTATGACTATCAGTATCACGTTAGATGACAACGTTTAAAAATGTCTATGATATGATCATATGGATCCTCCATATTATTACCACTAAGATCTAGCCTAATTGAAATTACTACGATAGAATAATCTTGGCTTTATAGCTTACACGTTTGTTGTATCTAAATACGTAAAAAGTTGAGAAAAGTTTGGAATTTCAGAGCTGACATCTCTGAGAGTTGATGGATGGATTGTATACAGCACGGCTTTCAGTTCTTCTAAATCGTTCAATGGATCAGAAGATATAGTCAAGCGTTGAAGAATTTCACAAACGGTTCCAGTTGTCATTTTCGATAATACACTTCTCTAGTTATAAATTGATAAGGTGAAGTTAAAAAATTTTAAATTTTCAAAATTTGCCAATTCATAAAAGATGGTTAGAGTTATTTCCCATCTGCGATCTTTCGTAAATGAGGCACTTTAATCGGAGAACGCTAGATCCAATCTGTTTTACAGAGAATTATGAGTCTCGTATAATACCTCTGTCATAGATGACTGCCTTAACACGTGCTGTCACAGCACGCGGTGTGAATCATTGGCTGAATGACGCGTGCATTGTTTACATAAGACATAACTGCTTCGGAGAGAATGCTGCATTTTAGTCATTTTAATACCCATTTACACTATATTTTTACCTACAAATACGTCAAACGCCTTTATTTATTTTTCCAATATATACAAAAAATGTTTTAGAATTTAATTTGTCGCAGGAAAAAAGTTAATATTCCTAGCTCATTAAGCCGCATCAATGTCATCCTTATCAGTGATTGTCGCGGCCAAGCAAATATTCACTGCGGATCAGTGTGCGCTAGATCGGCGACGGTCCTGCACCTTTTAGTACATATGACGTCATATGTGGATTAGGACCTGCAGATTTCGTCAAAGTCTCGAGATGTAAACAGGACTAGCACTAACCCTAACACTGGACCAAGCCTAACCCTCACACTAACTCTAACGCACAGTACACATAATGACATCATATGTGTAGGACCGTCTCCGATCTAGCGTTCCCCGCTTTATAATCAAGGCCACTAAATCTAGCCTTGGTTATCAGGACAGAAAGAATAGGGACTGTAACAACCCCATTCGGCAAACCTCGACAGATTCGGGTACTCTGGATGTAGGGTTAGATCCATTGACGTCAATGGTTAGATCTATTTGATAAGGCCAACTTGGTGAGTTACCCCCAAGTCCAGTCGAATATATCAGTCGATGGCTGTTTAAAATTTGGGAATTCGCACTTGTTCAAATATCGTTTATCATCGTTTTTATTTTCCCCCATTTTTAAATTTGATTACATGTATTAAAATTAAAACTGTAATGCGATTTTTCTTCAATCCTAAAAACAATTCATACATACCCTTTGCGACTAAGGTCATCAACTAGGGTTACAGATCAACGACTGCCTGCATGATGAGGTCATTGACTGAAATAAATGGCAGTAGCCTACTGTAAATTATGGTGGCTGATTGGTATCATGTCGTGATGTCGTGGTGTCGCCCTTCATAAGGCGACAATCCGACATCACGACATTATAACCCGACACCACGACAACCCGACATCACGACTTCACAACATTTTTAACCCGACATTACGACATTTTCACCCGACACCACGACATTAAGAATGTTGTAATGTAGCGTAAAAATGTCGTATTGTTGCGTAAAAATGTTGTGATGTCGTGATATTGGGTTGTCGACTTTATTATGTTAAAGCAGCCATGAATAATAGAGTGCTGCCCTTGCCGATGTCAAGTCAGCCCTCGCCATCTCATCCTTCACAAAGAAAACTTACCCTTCACTATAACTGCGAATTAAGCTGACCCTCACTACCAAATTCTCTGGATGACCATAACTCGAGCTTTCGATAAATAAAATGAATTGAATATAGTCTATTTTTAGTAACCCATTTCTTTGCTCAAAATAAAAATGTTTTTATCTCTTCTAAAGTATGTAATCATGAATGTGCCAGAAAATAACAAGTAGATTTAAAGAGCCATAGAAACCTACTTTCCAGTGATGTATGACACAATAACCCCACCCCCACCACTCTCTTTAATTCAGCCAGTGAAGGCTACCAAACTTGTATCAATTTTAATTTTAAAAAGTATATATGCATTCCGCCGAAAATATAATAAATACATTTCAAGAGAGGATTAACTTTACTTTTCAGTATAGATATACAGAATTTTGGATTAAGCCCCGCATTTTTATTTCAAATACCCCCCCCCCCCCCCCCTTTTCACTTTTCAAGGCAAGTAAATATAAATGAGCCAGAAAATGATTTATAGATTTGAAGAGAGAGAGAGAGAGAGAGAGAAAGAGAGAGGGGGGGGGGTTAACGTTCACTGGACACAAACTAGGTCATTTCGGGACTAACACATGGTTCAATATTATTCCAATAATTCGATTGCGCGTATTGGTCTTTAGCAGTGGGAGGAAAACGGAGGACCCGGAGAAAACCCACGAGATTGGACAGGCGACATTACTCCTTGTCACGTACAACCGACGAATCGAAACCACGCCAAACTATTAAAAGAAGATTTTAGCATAATCAAAACAGCTTGCAGGGACGTTATTTAGTGAACTGACTGGTTAATCGTGAACAATTTGGTAATGTCTAAAAATATCCACAAGAAATATCGACCCATACTGCACACAGAGATCCACCTCCTTCTCTTCATACTTCGCGGGGCTATTAGTAGTCACACAGTCTATCGAACAAGCCAGATTAAGGACTGGTTAACCGCGAACAATGAAGTCATATCTAAAGATAGTTTTTCTTGCACAACCCATAGAAATGGCATACATTTTCAAAAATAGACTCGTAGACTGATATAAAAACAAGACAACTTAAACGAATAGTCAGTATACCCACTATAAAGCCATTAGAAAACAACTCACAAGAGTGTTTGTACTTTAAAATGGTGCGTAAAATTTATAGAGGCGGTGTCTCTACCGGTAATACTCTGCGCGTCAGCAACTCTCGTTTCCTTCAACAGTATGCTTCGGAGGCGGGTATAACCTGCAGTGTTTCTGATGTTCCAGACGAAACCAAAATCAAAGAGGCGAAATTTCTTGATCAGAATGGAGTGTTTTACTCACTCAACAAAAAGGGACGCTGGCTGCTACCCGATTTAATTAAAGAAGAAATAGCCACAGGTTTAAGTGAATGTGAATGTAAGGTGTCATTACTTGAACTGCATAAACTGAACAAACCGAATAATTGCGTGGGGTATTTTGTTAACAAGGGACACACAAGACGTGTCTTGCCGAACAAAACCACCTACTTAAATAGAAAGAGTGTCGTTAAAGTTAATGATCGGCCAAAGAAGCGTCATAACAGAAACATTTACAGACGGGGTGGTAACCATGATGATATCATACACCCGGAAAAAGATGGACCTTCTGTAGAGTACCATGTTGTTTATCCAGGATCCTTAGGAAGTGCAATTTCGGATCCACGAACCTTATTAACCGAGTATTCAAAGAATAATACATGGGATCAAGCTTCCAAGAACAGAGGAAAAAAACAACGCCGACTTCTTAAGACAACAGAAAACGAAATCAATTCGGTGGAAAGTGATTTAGATTTTATACAAAATGTTTGCGAAGTAGACGAAAAAGCATCAGGGGAAGTTTACAAAAACTGTGGAACAGCGTCTAAATTATCTGACTACTTTCAGCGAGCTCGCCGTGCTGGTAACGGAACTTCGACTAAAAAGAAATCCAAAAGAAAGCACAACAATAGTCAAAATGCTGTTGTTTCTTCAAATCCAGAACACAAAACAAAGCATCTAAAACTGTTGCATGAGGAATATTTGTCGAAACAGACTACTATAGATGTAGAGGACATAGAACCTAATTATACAGAAAAAACATTAACCGAATCATTGGTAATTCCAGTAGATGTAATTCTTCCGAAGCACGAAGTTGGAAGCAGTTATCTTGAAAACAAATTTGCCAATACTATTTGCTTTGCCGAATGTCACCCAAGAAAGTTTACAATTGATATCACAGAAAATATTAAGAAGCAGTTCAAGCATTCCCATAACTTCAAAAGAACAGTCTTACAGAAATTTGACCTAACATCCTTTGTAGTTTTTGCTTTTAAGAAGAACTATGATAACCATCATGATGTCTACAGGGTTCATTTGAATATGGCTACCCATATATCAACAGTACGCATCGAAACTTTATTCGATATGATGTTAACCGATATGGACGATGTACTGAATCGCTGTTTCGTGTATTTTGATACCTTGCCACCAGAGTCATTCCTTTTGAAAGACGTAGTAGAAATTAAGTGTACCCCATCTGTTGATTTTGATAACATCCGACCTTATGTTCAAATGAAGTCGAATTCCATTTTCCCCGAGACTTTGGTATTTACAAAAACAACAGTTGCGAACACATACGCTGTTGACTTTGAATGGGTACTGGCAAACGACTCAGAAGAACGCTGCTGTAATATATGTTTTGAAAATATATCCACGCAATCCTGCATTTCGTCAACTTCCCTCCTTTCCTGTGGTCACGTGTTCTGTGATGGCTGCTGGCGAGAACATCTGCTTAATAATTTTAGAGCTGGCCTCCAGAAATGCCTGTGTCCAGAATACGACTGTGATAAAGATGTTGACGTTTGGACCATGGTCACCTTGGTAAATATTAGAGACATTAAAAGGAGACAGACCAGGAAAATTACCGATAATATTGATAATTCTTCTCCAACTCTAAAGTGGTGTCCCAACAAAAGATGTGGTAGAATCTTACAAAACCTTAACAGCGCTGATGACTCCGGGATGGCGGTGGTGTGTAAATGTGGGAGAGATGTTTGCTTTAGTTGTACTAGAGAGGCTCACTGGCCAGCTTCCTGTGAACAATTTGCTTTCTATTTTAATAAACTGAATGCTTTTGGACATGATGTATTGTCATACAACGACACAGTGCCTGCTATCCAGGTGTATGGTAAACATTGTCCCAAATGCAACAAATTCATCGAAAAGAACGGAGGGTGTCCCAGTATGGTTTGTGTTTGTGGAGCCCAATTTTGTTGGTCGTGTGTAAAATTATGGAGTGACCATACCTCGAGAGACAATTGTTATGTAAAGAAGGATTCTGAAGGAACAATGAAAAAAATAATCCGACATATTGAAAGAGAAGTTACTGGAGTTTTAAATCCTGCAGAAAGTAAGCTTTACCATATGGCTTTAGCTAACCGAACAGAAAGACAACACCAGAAAATTAAACACCTCCAATTAAAAGTAGATGAGTATAAATGCCGCGTTAAATGTTGGATGGCGAAGAATAATATGTCGAACTGTGATCTTGGTTTAAAGAACCCCAACAATTCAATTGATGACTTTTTAAAAGCTATGATAAATTTGAAAATTGAACTTAATTATGTATCAGAATTTTGTTTCGTCATACTCGACAGCGAACGAGACAAAAAGAGTGGGATTATTCAAAGTATTCGCTTTGCTGCAGTTCGATTGCAAGCATTAAGCGAACGTTTTTATGATTTATTATGTAATGACAATTTTTCCCATCTGAAAACTGTATCTAAATTAATCTCTTTGAGAGAAACTGCGACTTCTTCCATAATGACCGTTTCCGCTCTTGTTTGTAAATACAGACGAGTAATTAAGAAAAATTCTAATGTGTAAATGAGGGAAAATATATATATTTGACAATGTTTAATGTTTTATCTGCCATGTTTTTATTTATATGTACTTATAAAGTTTACATTGAATTTTATAAATATTTGTTTGATTTTATTTGCATGTTCTCTGTATACACACCGGTTTCAAATTAAAACCCCAATACAACTACAGTAGCAGGAAGCATGAGCGTCACACATGGGGGGGGGGGGTAGACCCTAACTCCTATTTATTTACAACAATTATAAGGGTTAGTTAAGATTCTATCTGTATAAAACCTGTACATATCACAATATGGTTTACATTTCTAAAATAAAACACAGAGAGAATCATCCTTGAAACATGTGTGAAGTGAAAAGTAACTGTGTTCCATAAAATTGTGTCTAGTTAACTTTTTCTGTTACTTATCAGATTGAATCGCATGTAGGTACCCGAAAACATTATCGCCTAAACCAAATATTTATCGCCCGCTCAGCCAGCCACGTAACCATAATACTTTGCACGCAGTGGGCCAATCAGTAAACGAGTTGTGTAGACAGCATGGCCACATGGTGTTTGTTTATATTTTTTAGGGGTTTTAAAATAGGGTTAGGGTTAGTGTTGTGGACCCCCCCAATATATATTTCACGGCTACGCCTCTGGCAGGAAGATACCCCTCGACTCATTCCATACACAGGATATGTAATCTCAAGTTGGCGCACGTTTTCGTTCACGAGTCTGCTTCGAAGTTAGATATTGGTTACATGCTCTAGATAACCGCACTACACTACTATTTATGCATACCCCTCCTATAGAATGATGGGCCTCCAAAAACTGAAGAGTTCTTATATCAACAACGAACTGAACATTCGTGAATTATTCAACTCACAAGAGTAGATGTAGGTCTTGAAGGGAACACACATACAATGCATTTCAGTCTGACTTGTCTGACTTTCGATGGCAATTTACAGTCAGCAGTGCCAGACCATCTTTTAGAGCAGAAATGTTTATATACGAAGTTAAGCCGCATATAAATGGGGTTTAAAGATGGACTCCCAGAAAAGTATTTATCGTGTGGTTATTTCCAATAAAAGTATGGTAATTTTGGTTTTTATGGAAAGTAGAGATATCCAATCTTACTAGAAAAATACTGGATTCCCCGAAAAACATTCATGGAGCGCATACAGTACAAAAATGTAAGGGTTCCCCTAATCAACAGCCCGACGATTAGGAATTTCTACCCGCGTGATCTCAAAGGTTACACGCGAACATTTAGCGCTTGATGTACAAGTTGATAAATTATATGAAGAGTTAGACGTGCAACACTTTCTGAGATAAAAATGACGGAAAAAGACGCGGGTAGTGGATAATCCGAGAATTTAATTAGGATTCGATATGTGTAATAAATAGTAAGCGATTAAAGACAACATCGTCTTATGTATGCAATGAATTCTCCTCTGACTTCCAAGAGAGGTAAGTCACGTGACGTAAACCTGACCTGGTTTGATCTAATTTTTATAGCAGGACCTTCCTTCGCAATTACAATGTTTGAGAAGGATTTGAAGCAAAGTTATGACAAATTAATTAGTTTGAATATTTTTTTAGTCCATACCATTAAATCACCCAGTTTTTACGCGGGAACCCATCTTTAACATTAATTTCTATTTTTCTGCACCGACTGGGCTGATGAATACGGACGTATGCCACACAGTGGGCTATGTGTGTGTGGGGGGGGGGGGGGATTTTGACCGCACAGCAGCGCCACAATCTACTCTTATTTGGAATCCACGGTGTTTCGTCCCATCCTGAACGACTAGATGTTATTACTGACCAGCTTCCTCCTGGCTTTAAGCCAGAGCCTTATTAACTGAGCACGAGTCCGAAGAACTGGTCAAAAGGATCATCAATGTCAGCCATTAAAGAAAAGCAAAACCTAGTTTTATTTGAATTCCTGATACTTTTTTATTTCATAGCTTGTGTATATAAGGTATCACATTTCTGATTGTTTTACTGATGGCTGCTATATTTTGACGGTATGGTTTACTCCAGCCTTTGTGTTCTCGAATTAAAATAGACCCATGAAGTTCCTCACAGCTACATTTAACTGTATTCGAAATAGTGCAATCTACGCGACCAATTCGGTTGCGTGCATTTTTTGGGGGATGGTGTTTTTTCTTAATTTTTAAAGTAGACTAGGTGATTTTCATTATAAAAAAAAACGCAAAAGGATTATATTTTCATGCACGTCCGATATTCGAACGTTTGCCCCCCGTTTCAAGAATAGCACTAAAAGATGGTGGAGTAGCTAATGGTGTTCAATTCAGGAATTTACAGTGAAGTATCTGAAGCTGAAAACCTATAATCTTCTGAACACTGCTTGCTTTCCACCATTCTTCAACTACAGTTTATCAGCTGACATTAATACACAACCCATTGTTTATCGCTAAATTCTAAAATCTCGAATTCATATCCACCCAAGAACGCGATGTAGGATTCATACAATATAATAGTAAATACCTGTGTCCCCTTTGTCCTCAGCTAAGCAGCTTATCGCCGATTACTTACAGGTTACATGTATTCCCAAAGTTCATTTGGCACAATTCATACATATAAAAGTTCATTTGGCACAATTCATGCATTTCTTAGTTACGTCTCTCAAGATTAACCACTGATCAACTGGTATTGAAGTGTATTATAGGGACTTGCGGGCTGTTTTCATGGTTTATCAAGTAATTAAATTTTTGGGTAAAAATAAAAATGTCGATTTAAACAAATTTGCTGTGCTGCGACTACAGATAGAACATATAATGTTAAGATAATATATGAGATTGTCCCATCTTTAAACAGAATAACAGATCAACTCCAATTCAACACGTTATCTTCATCAAACCACTGGCGAACTTTTAAGTTGATCTCAATGAGAGATAAAGAGACATGTACAATTGGTAATGACAATATATTGTCACCCACATTTGGACATGCAAAAATGTCATTGCCTACAGAACATTAAGAGCATACTGATTTGTTTTTGTTCTTTTAAATTTAACATTCTCTTTCTTGTGTTACTAAAACAATCTGGTCCTTTTATAGATTGGCCCTCATAATGTACGTTAATGCGCCAATGAACGAATGGGTGAATGAATGAATGGCTTTATTGCATCAAACATCTGGTGACGTTTACGAGACAAATTACAGGTTATCACAATAGTATATTAATACATGCATGAATTAATAGAAACAAGTATCACATTAAATAAAGTCTAAAACAAATATCACAGACACAGAAATGATTAATAAGTAAGACGGATGGGGGCACATTCAAAATATTTTGAAATCAACTTGTCATATATAGCTACTGCTATACAGTTGTTTCTAGCAGACGACACGGCTATGGATCGTGGTGAATATATATATATATATATATATCTATGTAATGTATAGCTGCTGATTATTGTCGTACTATCCCATACGATCATGTTCTACAAAACAAGTGATCCACATGTCAACACATACAGTTGTCCCTAGCAGACGACACGGCTATTGATGGTGGTGTATATAAATATAATATATATATAAGAGAGAGAGAGGGAGAGGTTTAACGTCCACTAGACACAAAATAGGTCATTTCGGGACTAAGACATGGTTCAATTTTATTTCAATAATTCACTTTCGCGTACGTAGCAGGGGTCTTTAGCAGTGGGAGGAGACCGGAGAAAACCCATAAGGTTGGACAGGCGACCCAAATCATTGTCACGAACAACCGCGGATTCGAAACCATGCCAGTTGCCTCAATGACAGACCATATGATATAGCGCGCATGCGTGATAACAATTCGGCCATCCAATCCTATATCTATATGTAATGTAGTTACATATGGTAATATATAATCTATAGTATGTAAACCCCAACTAAAGCAGGGGATAAGAGACGATACAATATCGAATAATAACACCACAACCCAGATCATTGATTAGTAAACATGACCAATTGCAATATATTGTGAAATCCGGGTCAGGTATAAAATTAGATATATTCTTGCTCTACCAGTCCCTTGGTATTAGAACATGCTAATGCAAGACTGGATCAACGAGACTAAACTAATTTCACGTGTCTTGCAATAATATTTCACCACCAATGGACATATCACATATATTTGAACGGTAGTACTTAAGGCGTGAATGAAAGGCACATTCATAACAACCGTGAAAAAAGCTATTAAGAATACCGTTGCGTTTGAAAATATATAAAATGGTGCGTAAAGTTCTTAAAGGTGGTGTTTCCACAGGAAATACTGTACGATCAAATCCATCCAGACATTATGCATCTCAATCAGGAATAACGTTTTTGACATCAGAGACCACCAGTGCTCATATAAAACAAGAGTTTGAGGAAGCAAATTTCCTGGGCTTCGATGGAATCTTCTATTCTCTAAATAAGAAAGGAAGATGGTTACTTCCAGAATTAATCAAAGAAGAAATAGAGACCAGTTTAACGAAGCTAAAGTGCAGTGTTGCCTTAATCGAATCACACAAACTTAACAAAGAAAACAATTGCCTTGGATATTATACTAATAAAGGTAGGACAAAGACAGTAATCCCAAAGAAAGGTAAATATATAAATAGACCGAACGAAAAGAAATTAAATGGTGCTCAAAATAAAACCGAGAGCAAAAAGCGCAGAAGATTAAGGGGAAATAACTCTGGCCAAGAAGAGCAGACGACAGTCGATGCAGACGTTCCTTTGCTTGTGTACGACGTTGTTTATCCATGCCCAGCACACAGTTCTATTGTCTCAAATCCAAAATTCATAAAAAACGAATCTGACCATAGTTTAATAAAACACAAAATTAAACACTGCAGAAACCAACGAAGGTTTCTGGAGGACATTACCTCAGTGGAAGATGAATTAGAGTTCATCCAGGACGTGTCTGATGCTGATGATGCAGTTTCTTATGAAGACGAAATATACATGAACACCGGAACGAGGTCCGAAATCTGTGATTTCCTTACACACTCTCTTGATCGGAACGTTAACATTGATAAATCCAAGCAACGAAAATTACGAAGTGGGCTTAAATGCCAAAAGAAAACTAATGATGAGGGACGATTGAAACATTTGAAGCGTAGGCCTATACGTGTAGAATATACCCCTAATTTATCTGTATTTGATGCCGAAAATGAATCCATAGAAATCAACATACCCAATTTACCAAGCCCAGAATATATCCCTGTCGATATCATTCTTCCGAAACATCAGGTTGAAAGCTGCTACCTCTTGGAACACTTTCCAAAAGTTGTCTTTGCGGAATGCAGTCCTAGAAAATTTATAATTGACATTACCGAAGGCATCAAAGAACAACTCAAACATACCAAACCTTTTAAAAGAACAATCTTACAAAAATTTGACTTAACGTCTTTCGTAGTTTTTGCGTTTAAGAAAATCTATGATGACCATCATGATATCTACAGCGTCCATTTGAACATCCCAACCCATACCTCAACAGTGCGCATCGAAACTTTATTCGACATGATGTTAACCGATATGGATGATGTACTGAACCGCTGTGTCCTTTATTTTGAAACCATGTCACCAGAGTCATTCCACACAAAAGACATCTTAGATTTAACCTACACCCCCCTTGTCCAATATGATATTATTCGACCTTTTGTTCAGAAGACAGTCAACTGTGTTTATCCAGAATCTATGGTTCTTACAGAAAGGTCTTACGATGTTGATGCTGTTGATTTTGAATGGATAATGATAGATGATGACCAAGAAGAACGCTGCTGTAACATATGCTTTGAAGATATATCTTCGAACTCCACACTTTCATCTACATCACTTCGCTGCTGCGGTCATTGGTTCTGCGATGGTTGTTGGAGAGAACACCTTCTTAACAATTTTAGAGCTGGCCTCCAGAAATGCTTGTGTCCCGAATATGACTGTGATAAAGAAGTGGATGATTGGACCATGGTCACCTTAGTAAATATTAGAGATATAAAACGAAGACAAACAAGAAATATCACGGTTAACTTGACTACTTCAAACTCCTCTAAGTGGTGCCCCAACAAAAGATGTGGGCGAATCATACAAAACCTTAGCTGCTCTGGTTCAACCATTCTCTGTAAATGTGGAATTGAAGTTTGTTTTAATTGCATGAGAGAAGGACATTGGCCTGCTACGTGTGAACAGTTTTCGACATATGAAAGAAAATTAAGGGCTTACAACGGCATCGACTGTACCACTATACCTGTTGTGAGGGTAAGAGGGAAACATTGTCCGCAATGCAATAATTTTATTGTGAAGAACGGTGGCTGTCCAAATATGATGTGCATCTGTGGCACATGTTTCTGTTGGTCCTGTGGTAGGAAATCTAGTGAGCATAGAATGTACTGTAAACCAAGTGGTCGAAATCTCGGCACGGTTTTGCGGGACGTGCGTCATATTGAGAGAGAGCTTGCAGGGGCTGAACCAAAGAGTAATATGTATATGATGGCTGTAAAATGTCGAATGTACAGACGCCCATCACATATAAAGGGATTTAAAAAGAAATCAGAACAGTTTAAATCACGTATAAAGAGCTGGTTAAAAAAGCAAAATAACGAAACTTTAGGCATGAATTCTATTGATGATCTGTTTACTGATATTGTAAACATTAAAACTGAACTGAATTTTGTATCAGAATTTTGCTTCGTTGCTGCAGCTTGTGAAGAGAATAAGAACATATTAAAATGCTTTCAACGCGCGGCCTCACGATTACAAACATTAGGCGATAACATAAGCGACTCTTTAGTTATTAGCATTTCCCCCGATTTTAGGAAGATGCTTTCTGAATTAATGTCCCTTAGAGACAGGTCGAGGACAGCCATCTTATCTGTGGTTACTTTAATGTCCAGAATACAGAGAAATAGCGTAAGTGCACAGCAGCACTGAATTCTACCGGTATTTAAACACTCCAAAAATTGAATTGGATACTTTTTAGCATGAGCATGATAATTATTGTTAGCCTGAATTTTGAAACAAAATGACTGTATCTTTTTTTGTGTGCTATGGCGTTGTTGACTGGAATACATCTTTTATAATCTAATGTCTAAAACAAATAACAATAATGTACATGCAGATCCACAAGGGGACTGACTGCTATGTAGATACGAATTGGATTGGATACTTTCCATGTTTGCCCATGATAATTAGTGTTAACTTAAATTTACTAAAAATTACTTCACCGTTTTGTGTGTGAATAGTTGAACTGCTTCTTATCGCATTCCAGGATGTCTCCGTAATAAAAATGGATATTATATGAAAAGTCGTTTTACGCAATATCTGCAGTTAATGTAGACGTATATTGTTGCCATCTACCCCTGTCTGTCTGTTCGTCCACGCAAGCCCGTATACTTTCTATCTTAGTTTCTGTAACTTCGTATATCCAGTCGAGCTCCATTCAGATTTAGAAGTTTATACAAAGTACAACAAATCTATGTAAAGTCTTTACATGAGAAATGATATCAGTTGCTTTAGAAGGAGAAAGCATACTCTCCCGGGTATAGCGACCAGCGAACACCACCCTCGATTAATTTATTTCTGTTTTCAAGACCAGTGTCCATGGATAATATAATATATCCAACTACATGCCCATCATTACTTTAGTAATCTCCTGAAGATCGCCCGTAATATTTAAACTCTTAGTCCACTAAACCATGAAGTATTTTAATATTTTCCTAATGTCTGCATTACAAATTTTAAGTATCTCTAGACTTAAAATTGACAAAAAGATATGGACCAACTGTGGTGTTAAAAGTACAAACGCGACCACCAGCTGATTTGCTCATGACTTAAGATCTTGTTCAAGAAAAGCCTTTACTGAAAAGCTACCACCACCTGCTCAAATTGTTTCCGCCGACCCTGTGGTTTTCTAGGGAACTTCTATTTCGTTGAAGATTAAGGTGTTCTTGGCGAGAGTCCAGCGGCGTTTATGATCAAATATCGCATTTCTAATTGCTTGAAAAAGACACGACGAATTCCTTCATACATATGAATCAAAAACGGCTGTTAAATTTCAACGGTACACTGTAAATAATATTAAAATTTGTGTATTTTTACCGTAAATTGACTGGCAGAAAATTGCCAGTAAAATGACTGTATTTTAACACTGACTTGTAAATTTACACCTAAGTGGTAGACTTACGTTTACAAACAGCATGTAAATTTACAGTGAGTGTAAAATAATTTCGGTGTAAATTTGCATTGTTCTTGTAAATAGAAAATGGGATAAATTTACATTCAAATTTTTAAAGGGAATGTGTTTGTTCCCACTCGGCTGAGGGGTCCAAGGTTCGATCCTGGTGAACACATACAGTTTTGCGGACCTTTCAGCCGAACATGCAAAACATCATTCGATAATGGAAAGAAATTAAATAAAATGGGGTTTAACGTTCTACTGTTCTGCTTCTTACAATGGAGAGAGTAGGAGGCATGACACGAAGCAAAATGTCTCACACAACCCTATGTATGACATATCACTGTCTCCATACGACAGTTAGGTGCATTCAGGTTTTGAATGACCTATTTCTCTAGGTTGAAATCGACTAATCAGACTGACATAACAGTAAATATTTTGCACGAATTTCGGTATGTGGTCGAAGGGGAATAACCGATTTGAACACTACTTGACAGTAAATTTAAAATTTGTTGTAAAAATACTATTTCAAATGGCATTTCTGTTAATATACAGCTCAAATAATGTAAACTGACATATGGTTGGATTTCTACATTACGTTTGGTGTAATCTTATATGTCGCCAAAGAGGGAATAGCCGATGTAGCCACTGTTTGACACTTAAAGTTCTAAAGAGATGTAGACTTACACGTTTACTGCAAATTGTACACAAATCCCGTATTTAAACAAACACAATGTATAACAAAAAAAAGTTCAGACAATCCTATCAACTGTTTCGAATGTACATGTATATGTAATTCGAACAATACGGGAAAAATATAGATTGTAATTTGGAATTGGGTGGGGGTGGGCAAGGAATTTATCCCTACCTTGAACTTTAAAGTTGTCTCCCAATGGTCGATGTTTTATTTTTCTTTAACTTACATGAACATTCTCTTTCTTGTGTTACTAAAAACAACCTGGTCCTTTTCTAGATGGACCCTCAAAATGTAGAAATGGAATTTTTGGCACGTCAGCTCCAACCGGACTTGCGCCAAACTTGGCGACGTCTACCCCATTTCATTTCATTTTGTCACGTATAGCTACTGATTATTGTAGTAGTAGGCCTTCCAGTGATTCATATGTCAACACCCTCTGAATATCAGAGACACGCTATAGCTGCGGAGACGTACGTTGTCAACACATACTGAGTTGTCTCTAGCAGACGACACGGTTATTGATCGTGGTGAATACACCTAACTATCTATGTTATGACTATGTTATATACATGTAGTATGTAAACCTCAGCCTATATATTATAAAAAGACATAAGAGACGTTACAATATCATTGATTAGTATTTTCCGGCGTGGTTTCCACTTGTCAGTGGTGCAGGACGGAGAGCCTGACAAGGAGAGTTGTCTACTCGTTCCGATGGGACGAAAAGCCGAGGTCCTATGTACACATTGGCGTGCACGTAAAAGATCCCTTGGCAGTTGGAATTCGATATAAAAGTAGGCCACAGCGAAATTTCCCTCATAGTCCACTGTATGGCGTACGTCCGTCTTCATTAACCCAATCGGAGTAGAACAGTAGGACATTAAACCCCATTTCATTTAATGACAAGTAAACGAAAACAATACATGGAGAAATCCGGATCAGGCGTAAATATATATTTATTCTTGCTCTACCAGTCCCTTGATATTAGAACATGTTAATGCAAGACTGGATCAACGAGACTAAACTAAATTCACGTATCTTGCAATAATATTTCACCACCAATGGACATATCACATATATTTGAACGGTAGTAGGCCTACTTAAGGCGTGAATGAAAGGCACATCCATAACAACCGAAAAAAAGCTATTAAGAATACCGTTGCGTTTGAAAATATATAAAATGGTGCGTAAAGTTCTTAAAGGTGGTGTTTCCACAGGAAATACTCTACGATCAAATCCATCCAGACATTATGCATCTCAATCAGGAATAACGTTTTCGACATCAGGGACCACCAGTGCTCATAAAAAACAAGAGTTTGAAGAAGCAAATTTCCTGGGCTTCGATGGAATCTTCTATTCTCTAAATAAGAAAGGAAGGTGGTTACTTCCAGAATTAATCAAAGAAGAAATAGAGACCAGTTTAACGAAGCTAAAGTACAGTGTTGCCTTAATCGAATCACATAAACTTAACAAAGAAAACAATTGCCTTGGATATTATACTAATAAAGGTAGGACAAAGAAAGTAATCCCAAAGAAAGGTAAATATATAAATAGACCGAACGAAAAGAACTTAAATGGTGCTCAAAATAAAACCGAGAGCAGAGAGCGCAGAAGATTAAGGGGAAATAACTCTGACCAAGAAAAGCAGACGACAGTGGGTGCAGATGTTCCTTTGCTTGTGTACGACGTTGTTTATCCATGCCCAGCACAAAGTTCTATTGTCTCAAATCCAAAATTCATAAAAAACGAATCTGACCATAGTTTAATAAAACACAAAATTAAACACAGAAGAAACCAACGAAGGTTTCTGGAGGACATTACCTCAGTGGAAGATGAATTAGAGTTCATCCAGGACGTGTCTGATGCTGATGATGCAGTTTCTTATGAAGACGAAATATACATGAACACCGGAACGAGGTCCGAAATCTGTGATTTCCTTACACACTCTCTTATCGAAACGTTAACATTGATAAATCCAAGCAACGAAAATTACGAAGTGGGCTTAAATGCCAAAAGAAAACTAATGATGAGGGACGATTAAAACATTTGAAGCGTAGGCCTATACGTGTAGACTATTCGTCTAATTTATTTGTTTTTGATGCTGAAAATGAATCAGTGCCCATTGAGATGAGCATCCCCAATACTGACAGCCCAGATTATATTCCTGTAGATATCATTCTTCCTAAATACCAGGTTGAAAGATTCCATCTCTTGAAACACTTTCCAAAAGTTGTATTCACGGAATGCAATCCTAGAAAATTTATAATTGACATTACTGAAGATATCAAAGAACGACTAAAACATGCTAAACCTTTTAAAACAACAATCTTACAGAAATTAGACTTAACATCTTTCATAGTTTTTTCGTTTAAGAAGTCTTATGATGACCATCATGATATCTACAGAGTTCATTTGAATATGGCTTCCCATATATCAAAAGTACGCATCGAAACTTTATTCGACATGATGTTAACCGATATGGATGATGTACTGAACCGCTGTGTTCTTTATTTTAAAACCATACCACCAGTGTCATTTAACCTGCAATCCAGTTGTCCAATATGATATTATTCGACCTTTTGTTCAGAAGACAGCCAACTATGTTTATCCAGAATCTATGGTTCTTACAGGACAGTCTTACGATGTTGATGCTGTTGATTTTGAATGGATAATGATAGATGATGACCAAGAAGAACGCTGTTGTAACATATGCTTTGAAAATATATGTTCGAAGTCCACACGTCCTTTCACGTCTCTTCGCTCCTGTGGTCATTGGTTCTGCGATGGTTGTTGGAGAGAACACCTTCTTAACAATTTTAGAGCTGGCCTCCAGAAATGCTTGTGTCCCGAATATGACTGTGATAAAGAAGTGGATGATTGGACCATGGTCACCTTAGTAAATATTAGAGATATAAAACGAAGGCAAACAAGAAATATCACGGTTAACATGACTACTTCAAGCTCCTCTAAGTGGTGTCCCAACAAAATGTGTGGACGAATCATACAAAATCCTAGTCGCTCTGGTTCGACCATTTTCTGTAAATGTGGAACAAAAGTTTGTTTTAGTTGTATGAGAGAAGGGCACTGGCCATCAACGTGTGAACAGTTTTTGACATATGAAAGAAAGTTAAGGGCTTACAACGAAATACTTGGCTTTGACTGTACCAGCATACCTGTTGTGAGGGTAAGGGGAAAACACTGCCCAGACTGCAATGCTTTTATTGTAAAGAACGGTGGATGTCCACAAATGATGTGTAGCATCTGTGGTACATATTTCTGTTGGTCCTGTTGTAAAAAAAACGAAGGAGCACAGTCTTACGAATTGTTATTCAATTAGTCAAAATCACGGCACGGTTTTGCGGGACGTGCGTCATATTGAGAGAGAGCTTGCAGGGGCTGAACCAAAGAGTAATATGTATATGATGGCTGTAAAATGTCGAATGGACAGACGCCCATCACATATAAGGGAATTTAAAAAGAAATCAGAACAGTTTAAATCACGTATAAAGAGCTGGTTAAAAAAGCAAAATAACGAAACTTTAGGCATGAATTCTATTGATGATCTGTTTACTGATATTGTAAACATTAAAACTAAACTTAATTTTGTATCAGAATTTTGCTTCGTTGTTGCAGATTGTGAAGAGAATAAGAACATATTAAAATGCTTTCAACGCGCGGCCTCACGATTACAAACATTAGGCGATAACATAAGCGACTCTTTAGTTATTAGCATTTCCCCCGATTTTAGGAAGATGCTTTCTGAATTAATGTCCCTTAGAGACAGGTCGAGGACAGCCATCTTATCTGTGGTTACTTTAATGTCCAGAATACAGAGAAATAATGTAAGTGCACATCAGCACTGAATTTTACCGCTATTTAAATACTTGTAATGTATTATTGGTTTTGGTACTTTGTAAGCATGACCATGATAATTATTGTTAACCTGAATTTATTATAAATATTTTGGAGAAAAATTACTGTATCTGTTTTTTGTTTGAATAATGGAAATGTTTGTTATTGCGTTTCTGGCTGGAATATATCTTTTATTCCCAAATTTTTCAATATAATTATCCCTACTCCTTTTCTGGTCTTTATTTTTCATAATAGTATAATGTTTAATGTGGATGCTTTTTATGTATTATGGTAATCATGGTTTTTGCCGTGTGCATTATCATGTATATTTTGCCTTTAATTTAAGTTCGAGTTGTTTCATATGGTACATCTTAGCCAAAGTTTGGCTTAAAGGATGGGGGGGGGGGGGGTGATGGGGGGGGGGTATAATGGAACAGATTATAAACTGTCGTTGAGCTTTAGGCCAATGATTTGATTTTATCCGTTCATTAGTCTTTGAGGTTCATAAAATATTAATAATGTTAAATAATAAAACAATGACTGGTGATAATCGATTAGTTCTTATTGTTAAATATTATATAGCTTAAAGAGTATTTCTATACAGCTGGCGTGGCTAACTCTTTTCCCAGGCTTTTTTTCCATCTCCTATTGCATTTCGTGATCAGAATGTATTGTGCACATAAATAAATAGATCGTATATCTATATAAGTATTATCGAGTATCGATATTTCAAGATTTTGATTTGCAAATATTTGTTTTATATATACGTCATTCGCAGATTGGTCTAGAAGCTAAATTAATTACAATTGTTTCCACAGTAATCTATATATAGACAATCTATAGTACCTTGCTCATTGCTGTGGATTTATCTTCCTGCTATAGACCACGTCGATATAAAAGTAGTACATATCTTGAATTATGAATTTATTCAAGATATATGTAATACTATAGGTGTTATTTTAGTTCCAGGAAAGGTGCTCTGTTTAATATATCGAAGTGGTTAAACAAATGGGTGACAACGAGAAATAGGCCAAGTAGGTATTTTGCAATTTTGCAAGATTCAAGTTTGTTAGACTAATTCACAGATATTTCCTGTCACCACCAATTGCTGAAAGTAGGGTACTAGTCATCTCGTACACAGATTATTCCAATTAAATAGAATAATGTTCACGTAAAACGGTGCCCATACGAAACATTTACCCAGAAATGGCAACTGTCCCGCCCTAATAGCAGACGCATATATGCTCTCTATATAAGAAGGGGCGGGTTTAAATTTCCCTTCTTACATCATCCGGCGTTCCTAGCCGTAAGACTAACCGCCTTGGCTTACAGGCCAGGATACCGACAGCATGCGGGGTTTTCAGAACGTACTCTCAGCCTCTGGTTCGAGGCTGGGATAGAGACAATGTAGTGTCTCAACCGTTATGTCTGAGTTCTGGGCATGTTAAACCCAGATTGTAGATATTATAATAAATCCTAATGTACTATCATAGATGTTGTAGTTTTCCTTATTTGATCTATAAACATAGTTATAAAAGCACAGTGTTTCAGAGTCAACTGACCTTTGGAGTTTTATATATAGCGTGAAAGTCCTGACTAGATAAGTGTCACCCCCAGTGTCACGGGCCGTTTTCTGGAAGTTCCTGATTAAAGTCACATCGGTCCCCGTAATGCCACAAATGCCCGAAGTATTTCAAAGAGATATTTCATAGATATGCACATTTTACATATTCTACACACCATATCCAACATTTAAACGATTTAATAAAACAAACTGACAAAATTATTCGTAATTACAGTTTGGACAAAACGGTCTTTGCAATCTCCGACAAGAGCGTTTTCTTTGTCAGTATCGCCCAAAGTATTTCAAAAAGTGACCTACAAGGAAGATTTGTTGTAAATATGCTCTACACATAATATCCAGCATTTTAATGATTTCATAAAAACGGTTTGGACAAAACGGTTTTACTTAGCGCCGACAAGAAACGGCTAGAGCGATGTGTATATCGACAACATGTCTTTCCTTGTGGGTCACTTATTGCCATACTTTGAGCGGTATTGACAAAATACGGTATTAGTAGACCCTCGAATCCATAGCTCGAAGTCTGTCATTTCTTGTTCCACGGCCTAGTATGCAGGCAATGGGTAACAGGACGGACTTTCTACACAACCCGGATGGGCCGAAACTTTCGGGTGTATTCTGGCACAGATGTCGGAGAGTTACTGTCAGAAAAACAAACATTCATTTTATGGAGACTTTCCGTCAGCTAAAAGAACGAGAGCTGTTCATGGGAAATGATCCTCAGTCGGTTAAAGATATCGAATGTGACGGTATCCGTTTGCTATTGTAATCAAAAACATATCTCAAAGCTGGCGTAATCTCCGGCAGTGTCTTTCAATCTGAATTAACTCGATGGTAACAATAACTTTTATTTGCATTAATCGCAGATATACATTAACAAAACATATTACATGTAATATATAATAATGATAACACTAATTATATAAATTAAGAAATAAATAAATAAGAAATAAATATTGCACAATTGACATTAAATCTACAATAAAGATTTAAAAATTTGCTTTGTGATTTTCCCTACACAATATCAATTAGATTTATTGTAATACGGCGCCATTTTTATTATATTTTCTACTAATATTGACGAAAGTAATCCTTCTTCTCTGAAAAACTTATCAATGTGGCGTGTCCACCCCTACTCCCATATGCGCTTCAAGTGACAGGGCATGCTGTGTTTCCACATGACGTCGTAAATCAACTTTGCGCTGAAAAGCTCGTCCACATCTATCACAAGCAAAAGGTTTGTATCCCGTGTGCTTTCGACTATGGGTAATTAGATTTGAAGATTGGCTGAAGGCCTTTCCACACTGCATACACTTGTGTGGCTTCTCACCTGTCAAAAAAAATATATATACAATATTGATTTCATATGGATTAACATATAGGCTAATATGAAGTAAGAAGAAAAAAATACTTATCAAGACTTTTCCAAGAATTGAGCGATATTCAAAGAACAAAACAAAATCATAAAATGTGCCGGAACAACCGAAAGGGTTAATAGGATGTAACATTATCATTATGATATGCACAATTTTTATTTCCAGGATATTAATTATTTTACACGGAAACAATAGCTATTTCTGGATTCTATTTTATCGTCAAACTCGCTGTGATGTAAATAAGGGTAGGACACGCGATTGTTGCCGAGATTGTAGGTTAGGGTGTATTAGGGCTCGGTCCAGGGTTAGGGTTAGGGTGTATTAGGGCTCGGTCCAGGGTTAGGGTTAGGGTTGGGATTAGCGCTAGTCCTGTTTACATCTCCTGACCTTTGACCAAACTTGAAGTTGGCCCTATGAAATAGATCTAAAACTGTCGACAGCGCAATTTAATTGACCAAACCCGAATCCGCACCCGTACTTATGAAATCAAACCAAGTATTTTAGACGTGATTCAACAATATGCAAATAATGTCTCGAGAGAAATAAATGTATTAGCTCAACAATTAGTAAAAATTTTGTTTCGCTTATGTTGACCTTTAGAAATCAATCAGAATATTACAGAAAATACAAAACAGCGAGTCTCACTGACGGACTCGACAGTATGAAATCACGTGATTAAAATGTCACCGAGGTCCCCTGTGACGTGTTGGGGAGAAATCGTTGTAACATTTATACGATATTTGATCTCTTCGAAAATTATCGTACCAAGGGGACATACTCACTAATCACGAAGTTATGACAATAACATCAATTAGTAAATCCTCTTTTGATTGTTTTTCTATAACTGATTCTGCATCAATAACTACATTAAAGTTCGACGCAAAATGATTTCTAATTGAAATGTCATCAGAATGAATGAAAAACAGCAATCTGTTTCATAACGGTAATGCTACAGCCTTCTTTTAACTCTCTACGTAATGACTGACCCTAAGGTCCCGTTCACTTTACGCGTGACATCACATCATACGGTACACCATTGCGTATACTATTTATTTTATGTATCCATTTACACTAAATAGGAATATCTTTTATCCAGATATACGTCTTTATAATTAAAACAATTCTTTTAGAATTTAATTTGAAGAAAAAAAGAGTTAATATTGAGAGCAAAGTAACCCATCCCGACGTCATCCCTATGAAAGTAGCGGCCTTGCGAATATTTTAAATCAAATCGGCTTATTATTTTTTTATCACTCTTATTAAATGTATTTATAAGAAACGACCAGCATTAATAAAACATTTTCCACCCCAGCAACCCACAAGTCAACTGGTATTTCGTCGTTCTCTTTCATATTATGAGTTCCATGCTGTAGCCTAAACGAACAGATCACTGCAAAAACTGGTCAATATAAATAAATTGTTAATAATGACATCGTCATTTATTTTGATATGCTTTCATTGTCTGTCAGTCTATTATTTCGACAATTATTGTTTATATAAGTTCTGTCGATAACAAGTCGAGATTTCCGCATTCGTTTCCAGACAATTTGCAATAAATTAACTAATATCCGAACAATTATTATCACGCCACTTAACAATTTTGAACAAGTGTGTTCGGCTCTATTAAAGGTCATTATTTTAAGACCAGTAGCAGGAGGTGTAATGAAGGGCGAGTTTGAGTCATTTAGTGACCTTTCATTGGTTAAATATTACGTCATTTATTCTAATTACGTGATATATTTGAAAGTGATTTATGTGGTTGTTTAGTCATTCAATCAATTCCTGTAGTACAAATTGACATTTTATTTAGTGGAAGTAATTATGACAATGATATCATTACTTAACTATCGTAACACATCTGGCAGGTTCGCGAACAGTTTTTCTTCTATAAACAAAAATTTTAAAAATAGTTTGTCATATTTTATGAAATGAAAGATTTGCACAAAGAGCAGCACAAATTATGTGAGCTAAATGAACTGAAATAAGGATAGTACAAAATTGTTTCTTTGTTGTTTTTTTTTTAAATTCAGAGTTATTTTGCATATGAGATAAATTTAATAACGGAGATATACATTTAATAAAGAATTTTATTAGAAAAGTGCTTGTCACAATGGACGGTACAGATGTGCGCCCTTTAAAATATATGTGCGTTATATTTATTTTTGGGAAAATATCAAACTTCCCACGGCTTAATCCATCTAAACGAACAGCGTCTACGCGTTGGCGTTCGCCTATTATTGAAGCTTCGATGAAGAGTAGGCCCACATCATGGTGTGTACCCTGGTTGTTGTAAATACACCAGAAAATATATTGCTTTTTCTAATTTATGCATAATCTTTGATTTAGTTTAGTATTAAATAAACCGTTTCTAGCGTAGCCTATGTGAAACATTTTTATTTATTTTATTTTATTTTTTTTTGAAAAAATAATTTACTATTGTTTAACGAATTATACGTAGAAATACCAACAAAGAAATTTAATAAGTCTTCGATTTCAATTTAATCTTTTGATTTCATTAATTAGACATTTTATGTTTTTTTACATGCAAAATAGAAATCAGACAATTGAAAAAAATGAGGATACATAAAAAAAAACCTCATTATATTCTCCTAATTTCAAAAGTGCCCAATTAATCTCTTTAATTTAAATCAGTGGGTTTTATATATACGATACTGAATCAAACAATAATGATTGACATGAAAAGATTGTATTATTTCATAATTAATAACCAGAAGATTTCTAATTTACAATATCAATATCGTTTGTTGTCCTTCCTCAGAGAATGTAAAATAAGAATTAATTGAATGTAATAGTTTTTGTCAGTGATATTGTCTGGCATTGTGTGTAACAGATCAATACTTTTTATCTATATATCGCAAATTTATTGCCTATAAATATATATAATTGGACTAATGAAATAAATATGATGAGCACGTACGTGAATAAGGTGAATCAGAACGTGGACAGAGGATTATCTTTAAAACTTTTTTTCAAAAGGCTAACGTAGTTGTTGTTGTTTTTCTTTATTTTCTTTTTTTGGCTATATGAAGTGGATCAAGTCCGTAAAATTATCACGCTCATTGTCAATATCAATCTAAATATAAATTCAAGAAAAATATGGTCTGTAGCCTATTTTTTAGGATCCTACAAATAAGTTCCCCAGGGGAACCATTTGATTGATTTGACGTGTTCATGGTTGGTGCTTGAAACCATAGACCTTTCCATGGTACATGTATGTCGGTAAACTCAAAATAATGTAAGATCGTACTCACCGTATTTGGAATTAACGGAAACTATGAGTATGAACAGTTAGCAAAGACTCACCCGTATGTATGTAAGTGTGTTTCTTCATATCTGATTTTTGATGAAATCTCTTTCCACAATAAGGACATGGATACGGTCTGGTATCACTGTGAATCAGTAGGTGGGTGGACAAAGTCGACGATCTCTTGAACGTTTTTCCGCACTGTGAACAAGAAAAGTTCCTTTCTTGAGTATGAACTACTCGGTGTTGGTCCAGGCTTACGGCGTGACCAAACGTCTTGTTGCAAACATCACAGGCAAACGGACGCATGCCATTGTGGGAACGTCTTACGTGAACTTCAAGTCCGTGTGGGGTACTAAATAGTTTGTCACATTGGGCACATTCGTAAGTAGAAGTGATTTCTGACAAATCTTTTCGTTCATCAAACATTAGTTCTGTGTCAAGTTCGTGGTTAACGCTCCTAAAAAGCCCCGCCGTATCAAAATTGCGCGGATATTTCCAAAATGGCGACGGTAAAAAGATACTCGATGGGAAAAAATAGAAACTGTCAAATGGAAATCTTTGCTGTGCTTTGGTAAAATTGCGTAACATGTGATCTGTAGATAACTGGCTTCTTTTCAAGTCGAAGAATTTTTCTACTGCTTTTTCTGAAATAACAATAATATGGAATACACTTTTCCAAATAAAGAAAACATTTTCATGTGAGCATACAATGTAGGGCATATTGAAATTGGTTTGAAGGTTACTTAATAGTTATTTAATGTTCACTTACGTTTTGACTGGTGATTATTTTCCTCGCAACTGCTATGTGAGGAGGTGTCGTGGGGTGACAGTGGCATGTCATCATGTTGTGCTTCGTGTGGCGTATCATCCATAGATGGAACCGTCTCTGCCACCCATGGCCTATAGGCTGTAAAGTTACCATCTACCGTTGAAAACTTGCTGCCTTTATTTTTAGAATCGTCGTCAACTGTAACACCAAATTTAAGCTAAAACTATCTTATAAAAATAGTTGGGATCGTTATAGTATGGACCCGCCAAACAAAACCAATTCACATTGACGATAAGCTCTGTAGCGCCAAAAATAATCTAGATTTAGATTTTACAAAACGAAGAAAATTTTATTGATAAGATTAAAGGGGGGATCTAACTTTGCAGATCGTCTCCAATTGATAAAATATATTTGGAAATTTCACAAAAAGGATTGTGAAAACATTGAGACAACCATTTTAAAATTTAGTTTGTAGCATACTCTTCGCGATGTTTCTTTTTGGTCAGATCTGATCCTTTAGTGCTATACTGAAATCCGCGGGCACTGGTTCAAAGTGATATGATCTAAATAGATCAAGTACTTTAATTAAATGAATATGTCCAGAGTTACTTTGAATATCATATTATATAAAAATCATTTTCTTAGTGGAAATGGTGGAACTTATATTTTTGACCTATAACCTTTTTTGTTGAACATTCTGTGAAAATGGCCGCCTAGATATTTTTTTATATTTTCTTTAAAATTACGCCAGTTTTAAAGCAGTGTTTTCCAATAGCATGCCTGATTACATTTATCATTTTCCACATTAAAATCATAATCAACCGAAAAAAGAGACTCGATGGGACGAAGGAAAAGTACTTATGAGCCTACCCACTACATTAGAGGGTAATCAATTAAGGAACTGTGGCCCTGTTTATATGGGTTTTTAAAATATTAAGATGTTGCATCTACTTAAAATAATCAGGATTTCCCTAGAAACTTGGTTATGGTGCAGCATATACCATGAAAGAATTGTTCGTGTCTTTAATGGGTAGAAGCAAAATTTAGATAATGTATAAAATAAGTTTAATAAAAGATAAAAAGCTATTATTATGGGGGCAAAACGTACATGTAGTTACATCACATCTGTCCATCACATATTTTAGAAGTACATTCTATATTTATTTATTTTTTTCGATAATAATGCACCAGGTATAATCTATAATCCCTGAGTGGCATTTAGTGATTGAGCACATTAAAACACACAGCACAATTTATAAGGAAAACAATCACTGGTTTATACACATGTAGCACGACGTTTCCACAAGTGTTCTCTTATCGTTTTCAAACACAAACAAAGGAATACTTGTCGAAACGTCGTGCTATATGTGTATAAACCAGTGATTGTTTTCCATATAAATTGTGTTGTGTTTTTTTACAGTATCGCCTAGGTTTTGAAAAGATTAAAACGTCCTATCGATGTGTTTTCTAAAATGATACAAATTTTCTAAAATCAATTTCCGATCTTTTTCTGAAATTGGAAAAGAGTGACGCTAACACTGATAAATTATGATATGCCCGAAGATGATAACGGAATCATATTTAAAGTTTTAAAAGGGAAACATTATTACAAAAATAATTGTTGATAATATTAGAAAATAAAATAAATCAATAATAATGATACAAAAAGAAAACAAAGGGGTTTATGAGGTAGAATAAAAATGAAATAATAATAATATATACAACTTAAATGATTTTCTTTTTTTTTTTATTATTTTATTGACCTTTTTTTTTCAGTGAAATGTTACAAATCTATGAATTGTTAAAATTCACTTTTGACTTGACATGTCACGATAACTGAAAAACATCCAGTAAATTGATCGTATATATAATATGAAAACTATTGTAAAATATAACAATAAATCTAAATTTGAGAAATTATTTTAGTAAATAAGTTTTCTCACCATTTCGTCGAGGAATAACAATCTGGAAAGCACTCATTTCGCTGTCGCTTAATTCTGTGTGTTTTTGACTCCGGACGAGAAACGATCTCGGCATTCTGTTGCAATTTACACAAATTGAATAGAAAATTAACACAAACTCTCGACTTTTACTCTGTTCATTTAGAGACTCGTGTGTCCCCTTGATATATTAATTAGGCTCCGCCCATATTCAATTGAACGATTCTTCGGTCGCGTGCCGAACACACGCCAATAACGGTATATTTAGCCAATCACGATAAATTAAATATTATCTTCGCTCTTCTCTATATCACACGCTATTATTATGAATAAGTGACGATTGGGGGAAACTTCGTCCATATTGTACAAAATTAGGGTAAAATACGAGAGTCAGTAAGAATTATCTACAATATTAAAAACAAAAGAGAAACAAGTATCATAGCTGGTATGACACTTAATTCAAAAAAATGAATAAGAGCATTCACTCCTCTATGTGTACATGCACAATTAATAATGTGCTATTAATAGGAATAAGTGACATTTGAGAGAAACTTCGTTTAAATTGCACAGAGTTAGGGTAAAATACAAGTCTATAGAATCATCAATGAAATTAGAAAGGAAATAGAAATAGGAACAAGTATCTTACTATAAAATAAATGTTATGTGAAAATATTATTTTATACCTTATTATTAATTGTCTTTCACCCAACCAAACTTTTTGGACCAGGAACTGGTCGCTAACCGCTACTTATAATGTTCTTGTTCTTCTTGGAGTGACGCTCTTCAAAAAAGCCTAAAGTTAATTCAAGTCCGATCGACATAATGCTTTTTCTTTGAACAATTCTGCATTGATTTAGTGAATTAGATGTTTTGGACCAGGAACTGGTCGCTAACCGCTACTCATAATGTTCTTGTTCTTCTTGGAGTCACGCTCTTCAAAAAAGCCTAAAGTTAATTCAAGTCCGATCGACATAATGGTGGTAATACAGATACGTGCATGTAATTTAAAAAGAGGGTTCACATCAAAATATTACAAAAATGCTTTTAACAAAAAATGAACATTCTCCCTTGTTGTATTGATATCCTCTAATCGATGGTTACTAAATAATGAACTCGGGTGGCAAATGGTTTTATCTTAAGGTTTAAATAGTTCAATGAATAACTTCAAGCTGAGCAAAGCAACCAATTAAAAATCATGAAGACAAAACACAAAAGCAAAAAGACTACGAAAATAAATAAATACGGACAGTGTAAATCTTTACTCCAATCAAGAGTATAACCGACTAAACGCGACAGTGTACATGCATTATGTACATTTAAATAAATAAAAGTTGTCAGTTATTGCTATAATAGTTCAAAAATAGATAATGAAAAATGAATATATTTTTAAAAATTCAATCAAATTACTTTATCTTGGCGAAGTTATTGCTGTTTGAAGATGTCGCGTACATCGTTTATTTTCGTAGAAACGGTACTTGACATTTGAGACTAAGTCTTGATTATCCGTTTTATCGTTAAATTTTTAAACATGGTTCATTTCTGTTCAGTATGTAACAAAGATATGGTTAATTGGAAATGCCCACCCAATAGGATGTGGTCAAACGCCATCGTCACCTACATGTATAATCTTCGGTAAAACCTTTTGATGAACCTTTGTTTAATTATTTTGAATCTGAGCCAGGAGATTTTATGCCGATTATATTTTGATTTTGTTTATTAAATAGCGAATAAAAATTTCCTTAAAAAATGCAAATGATGCCAAGCTGATTTAATACAGCACTATTCAATGATACAGTACGATTTACCATGAGAGAGCCACAGTGGCTAAGTGGCTAAGACGCTGGCTAGCTAGCCTGAAGGTCGCGGGTTCGCTCCCAGTGTTGACCGAGAAAGTTCATCGGGATTTTCCGACATGGTTTCCCCTTGTCAGTGGTGCAGGACAGTTGTCTAGTCGTTCGGATGGTACGAAAAACAGATGGCCCGTGTACGCATTGGCGTGTGCGTATAAGATCCCTTGGCAGTTGGATTTTGATATAAGAGTAGGCAAAGGCAAAATTTCCCTCATAGCACACTGTTTGGCGTATGCACGTCTTCATTCGCCCAGTCGGAGCAGAACAGTAGAACGTTAAACCCCATTTTTTCATTTTATTTGACTGCATGAAAATGGGCCTTTTTTCCAAATTTAATTTAAAACTAGTTATTATTTTCAATATATCAGGAGTCAACAGAACCGGATATGAAATTGGTGACCTAAATTTCAGCTCTCCGAAAATGGTTTTGGGTCGTTCCGATCGATTGGAATCGTCTACTGTGTATACTGATAGGCAAGAGACGGGGAAACTTTCCTTTTCACATGTAAACAATTCTGTTATGGATTAATTAATATCCAAGAGTTAGGATTTCAACATTCGCATTATACTGTGATTTCAAAACTACTACGTTAGCATTTCAGTAGTTTTATGTTAGGATTGAAACAGTTCTGACACTGGCTTTCAATTTTTCCCGCCTAAATAGATCATAAAGTTTATGATTATTACAAATTGTTTACATATTTTGTCCGCCAACAGGAATAATTCATCTGTTAAAAATATATGATAAAAAAAGATATAACAATTTTATTTCTCGAGTATTATAAAACAATTATATAGAACTTAGAACAAAATCCTTCATTGCTTTGAAGACCTGTTCTGTGTCAGGATCAAAACAGTTATATACTAGGATTTAAACAGTTATGTGTTAGCATTTAAACAGTCGTGTGTTAATATTTAAACATTTATGTGTTAGTATTTAAATAGTTATGTGTTAGTATTTAATCATTAAACTAGTTTAGGGTTAAACAGTTATGTGTTAGTATTTAAACAGTTATGTGTTAGGATTAAACTAGTTTAGAGTTAAACAGTTATTTGTTAGTATTTAAACAGTTATGTGTTAGTATTTAAACAGTTATGTGTTAGTATTTAAACAGTTATGTGTTAGGATGAAACTAATTTAGAGTTAAACAGTTATTTATTAGTATTTAAACAGTTATGTGTTACGATTAAACGAATTTATGGTTAAACGGTTATGTGTTAGTATTTAAACAGTTATGTGTTTGGATTAAACGAGTTTAGGGTTAAACAGTTATGTGTTAGTATTTAAACAGTTATGTGTTAGGATTAAACTAGTTTGGGGTTAAACAGTTATGTGTTAGTATTTAAACAGTTATGTGTTAGGATTAAACTAGTTTCGGGTTAAACAGTTATGTGTTAGTATTTAAACAGTTATGTGTTAGTATTTAAACAGTTATGTGTTAGGATTAAACTAGTTTGGGGTTAAACAGTTATGTGTTAGTATTTAAACAGTTATGTGTTAGGATTAAACTAGTTTCGGGTTAAACAGTTATGTGTTAGTATTTAAACAGTTATGTGTTAGTATTTAAACAGTTATGTGTTAGGATTAAACTAGTTTAGGGTTAAACAGTTCTGTTTTAGGATTAAAACAGTTTTGTATTAGGATTTAAACAGTTTTGTGTTAGTATTTAATCAGTTCTATGCTACGATCAAAACAGCTGTGTGTTAGGGTGAGGATTTATGTTAAAGATACATTATGGGAGATTAGATAAAGAGCTAGATAATGTAAAGGCAATTTGCTGAAAATTTCAGTCAAATTGATCCACTCTGAACCGAGAATTAAGCGAATGAAATTTCGGCCTAGCCTCCATCATCATTACTAAAGTTGGTACGATAAAAACATATTCTCGATTATCCATTTCATGATTAAATCATGAAAGAAAGTCGAGCAGCATATCAGATCTTAATCCAATAAATATCGCAGGCTAGCGTTGACATCGAGAGTTGATTATGGTCTAGCTAAGTTAATTAATGTCTAATTAATAATTTAGATAACATTTCAAGCCTAAAGATTTAGCTCTTGCATAATGTATGTTTAAGGTTTAAAGTGTCCTATGTAGATTTTCTAGTTAAACCAATTAAAGTCGCGGTTAATGCTAAGTCTTTTATTATGTTTACAAAATATCGCGATAATTAAGGTCCGACAGAGTTTTAGTAATCATGACAATCTTAACTCGGTGCGAAATCAAAGGCAAACAATGTTACCAAATTTTACAAATATATGATTCGTTTATTGCAAACGCCTTTGATCAAGTAGAGTGGTAAGAAAACTTTAAACACAGTTCCAGATCTGTTGCTGGAAATAGGCCTCAGGTAAAATCATATTTCGACCTTCATTTCCAGTGTATTTGAGTAGTTAAATAGAACTTCGATTTTATTTCTGCCTTTTTTAAAGCTCAACGAAACAATATACTGAAGTAAATGGATCTAGTAGTAACCCGCATCCTAAATCAATTAGCAGTCTATTGATTTGTTATTTAAGATAAAATCTTTGTGAAATCTCGCTCTTCATACCACCTGTACGCATACTACCTGCTGATCTTAGGGCGGAAAGATGAATTAATTGATATAATAGAGTGAACATATTTTTATTTTATTTTAAGACCGCGCCCTTTTGTATCAAATGACTGCTGTGTCAAACATTTTCTCCATGATCTTTCGGTTTTGGCGGTAAAGGAAGCTAATTGCCTGTATCAAATATCCTAAACTCTGTAGGTCTGTAACTATTAGTGTGTGTTTAGGGGACTACCTTTAAGTCAGAATTTTAGAATATATATATATATAGACTGAATACTCTGGTCCAAAACTTATTCAATGAATTCCAACGTCAGTACACGTCAATCATCTCAAACTGAAGGTCTTTCTTTTACTCAGATGTTCTTAAAAGCCGTTTTTATATTACAATAGTTCCTTTAAACTCGTCGAAAAGAATGTATGAAACGTGAATTGAAAATTAAATGTCTATACTTTGGATGATTTGTTAAAACCTTTGCATAAATTTGTTCTACCAACCGATAAGATGACCCCCAAAACGCTAAAATGTATCTTTAACTTTTGGTTCTCTGTGTACTATTTTGTCATGCGTAAATGGTTTTGCCCGCAACACGGACATTAACGACTATTAAAGAGATTCTGCCACTTTAATATACTAGAGTGGCATTACCTTAGCCTATACTAAGCATTAGAATAGGCCTACTTAGGTTTTTTCTAAAGAACGAGTACGGTCTTCTGACATTGTTCTTATTTTACTATTTACATTAATGCGAACAAATAGCTTTGTTCATAACCTTTGCCCGCATATCTTTCGTCCATTCTAATGATAAATTTAAAAACACTCAAATCTACTTTTGATGAATGAAGGGGATTTATTATTCTGACGGTTCATTATTGTTGTATGGCTAAATTAAAGATTAAAGTTGTTAATCTTCGTCCCCGTTTTAAACTGTTATCCCCCTTGTTTGTTTTCTTTGCCGTCAAAAATCGCGTCTCTCGAATCTCAGAATAAGCGCAGGTGATTCAAGAAGCCTTTTCCGAAGACAAATAAGGGAAATGTTTACTCGATTTCTGCGCTATTGATAAATACTTTAATTGAAAGCAACCTGCCTCAACCCACGTTAATTAGTGTTCAATAGCCTGAACGGAAAAGTTTTACCTAAACATTTATTGACCGATCATTAATTCGCTGTTATCCGCCAATAACGGTTCTCTTAGAAAGGAGAGCTTAAAAAGCCTGGCCCATTCTTCCGATAGCTGCTGTTATTTTCATATCGCTCAGTTCCAACAAATATACGCTCACGTGCGAAGGGAGGCTGAGAAGTGGTTCCTTTTGTAACTTCAAACACTCGACAATTCGAATTGAATAGCTCTCACTCGACAACTGAAGGAGAAAAGATCGTGTGTTTCTTTCTCTTTGTCAATTGCACGGTAAAAAGAGAATAATGGGCGATAGATTGAACACATCTTAACCTAGTCAATAAAAACTGTTTGGTCTTTAGTGTACCGAATATTGGCAAACTCGATTGTCCAGTCATTGATTGGAAATCCTACCTGCTGAAGGTAACTTGGCCTTATACATGCTCTATATGTTGAAAGAAAACCACGGATTATGTGTAGCCGCGATTACATTTTTTTTATCGTCTGTACTGGTAAAGGGAGATAATCGATTATGTTGACTCAGATGAATTATTAATACGGCAAATCAAAAGTTACACCAAGGTTTAACGGGTTCTTTGATTTCTAGCTTGTTTATTCGTGTGCATAATGATCTGTATTGTGATCAAGCCTATTAAAATTTCATCTCCTATTGTCAACACGAAGACACCGCGATATTTCTTCTTTTTTACCGGTAATTAAACGTTTAAGTACGGCATCTGTCGACGTTCAATATTTCCCCACACAATCTCAATTTCTGTAACGTTTTTTTCTTACTCTAAAGATTTGCAGATTTGATTTTATTTGTTCAAATAAAAGATGAAGCCACAAAAATCTTTAATCCGGGAAAGTTGAATATCCATTTTTTTACCCGACATTTTGTGTTTTAATTGGAAAATATAAAATGTAGAAAACGGCTTGAAATATAGTTTATGCATGATATGATGAATAGCACATGATTACGGCACCCTTAAACCTTAATGATTAATTATAGAGTAATATTAACAGATGCGAAATATATAATCTGTATTTAGGAAGATTAATTTGCACAAGAAAGACATCTGATTTATTTTTCCAGCGTCTTCCGATTCAAGAAAAATAATATCAATTGTAAATGTTCTGTCATCATGAAGACAAGACAACACATGATTCGTCTTGTATAATATTTTGATTGATAAACAGACACAGAACATTTATAAATATATTTTTGTTTATTAGATAAATTACGATTATATATATAGTTATTGTTTATTAGACAGTTTACGGCTGTGTATATAATTGTTAGTTTACAGTTTTACATAAAACAATTTGCGCGCTGTATCATAAGGTCTGTCATTGAGTCAGCTTGCGGGGTTTCGATTCCCCATTTGGTACGTGACAAGGAGTAGGGTCGCCTGTCCAACCTCGTGGGTTTTCTCCTGGTCCTCCGGTTTCCTCCCTAAAGACCCCTACGCGCAGGCGAATTATTGAAATAAATTTGAACCATCTGTTAGTCCCGAAATGACCTAGTTTGTGTCTAGTGGACGTTAATCCCCACCCCTCTCTCTCTCTCTCTCCCTAAAAAAAAGTTTTGTTTATTACATAGTTTACGGTTTTAATTATAATTATTGTTTATTAGATAGTTTTGTACACAACTGAACTATGTTAGTGTGAAAGAAGGGGTTAATCCAACTTTAAATTGGTTTTCGCGCACTCTTCTTCTGTTCTGTTCTTGATCTGGATATTAATATAATTAACAATAAATTTAATGTCGGTATTTTCGACAAAACGGACAAATTGGCTTTGAAGTGGTAAAATACCCGTCAATTTATAGTAACATACCAAATGTCACGCTATATAGTGTTTTCTATTCACAGGCATTACGATTTTTGACAATTGTAACGATAAAGTTATATGTCTTTCTAGAATAAAATCTCTTTATTTTAAGTGCTCTGCCAAAGGCGGTACACAATTACGCATTTTAAAAGAAATTTCGAAACTATCATTTCTTCAACATACCAAGTTGGACATTTCTTATAAGTATATAACTGACTACATATAATGAATGATCCAATGGACGCATCTAGCCTCGGATCCATTCACTTATTTTGTTTGTGATTTCTGCGTACTGTGTCTTGTCCGTAGATTTGTTTTGTGTAAATTATGTGTAGTGCAGCGCCCCTGCACTTTATTATCAACGCGAACAATATTATAAAAACTTAAATACACCGCAAGCATATTTTCAACAAGAGAATTTTAAACGTTTTATCAAAAGTACAACAACTTGACAACTTAATATTTTGAATATAAAGCACAACATTTACGTCTGTCTGTTGAGTTCTTTTAATCAAAATATTATTCTAGGCTATAAAATTCCCCGAAAAAAAATAATCCGAATCATTTGACTCGATAAAAGCGTCTACAATAATATTTCAAAATAAAATAAACTCTAAACGATTCAAATTTTCTATATAAATAAATTAAATATTTACAAAAAATGAAGTGCTAGTTTAATGAGTTTACTTTGTCTAAAAATGATCATCTTCAAAACATTTAAAGCTTGCTTATGGTAGCGAATTTAGCAAATATGAACATATCAATGTTGTTTTCAATTTCTAAAATATCAGCCACAAGTTAATTATAGTGGACAAAGTACCGTAAAACACAAATGTCCAAAATTGGTTTCAGATGTTAATTTAATATCAAATGCTTCGAAAACAAAATCAAATTATAATTATTTGGAATACATATGGAGATCTATGGATATAAAATTCAAGTCGTAATTTTCGGCTCTCCAGTAAATCGGAAGGAATTGAGGCCTTACGATCTTTAAACTTAAATTAGAATCAAATTTAGAAGTTTGGCTATTTTCTGGTTGAAACCAATCTGATTAAAATACAGATCTATATTTCGTTTCGTTTTTTTTATACTTTCAATGGCCTTACACTCCAAGTGTAGTAAAGACAAGTAAAACGACATTTTGAACTATAAACACGAAACGAAATAGGATCTGTGTTTTAACCAGATTGGGTTGAAACATGATTGACTCTACTAACCGTATGACCATCAGTGGCGTAGTAAGACACGGGGACAAAGACACGGTTAGTCATAATTCGGTTTTGCTAAATTTCATAATAAATAAAAAATAAAACAATAACTGTACAACGAATTTAACACACTGTAACGAATAAATTTTTAATAAACATAATTGTATTGTTATAACATCTATTTGAGCCGAAATATAAATCTGAAAAAGGGTGGGGTATATAACTATCAATAAATGGGTAGAATAGGTCAATATCTTGAGGAAAATTTGCACTCCGACGAAACTGTCCTCGCCCGTCCACGCCACTGACCACCGTTCAATATGACTAATCCTTCTTGAACCAGGAAGTACAATATCTTTAACGTATTTTTAAGACATCAAGAAGACCGCTCGGACCAATTTATCAATTGAATTTCTAAAGGAAATTCACATTTCAATCTTTCGATCTATATGAGGATGTGTTTAAGTGCATGTTTGATGTTGTAATCTATTTTTTGTAGACTTTTAGGTGTAGATATTGATGACGAACTGCATATTATATTACAGCAACATAACGTCTTTAACAAAAAGACCAATGATTATTTTGCTTTGTTCATCGTGTCAAAATATGTACTTAAAAATGTATAAGCTAGTTGAACAAACACTGGTATAAATTCTCTTAAGCTTTGATAAATGTTGACCAAACACTCGATTGTCTACTTTGGGTACATAAAGGAGTCATCATAGATTTAATTAAGTAAATAAAATACATTAAGCAGTTTAGAAATGAACCTTTCTTAAGGTCGGTGATAGAATTATCGATAGGATAGTTTTCATGTTTGATTGGTAACCAGTTTTCTAATTCTGTATATTTCTGCCCGGATAAAATATACTATACTATGAGACGTGGGATATTTCTTTTATGTATTTTTCCTCAAGACCCTGGAATTTTAGAGTTCTCAGCTTTTTGAAGCTGTGAACAGTACCCCATAGTTTTGTTCATTAGGTCATATAATTAAGTGACGAAACATTGTAGCCTCTGTTACCCAGTCTAACAATATACATTATATTGTCTGATAATTTTTAACAAAATTGTTGAATCTGTTTCACAGAGGTATTGTTATAGTCTTCTTATACATCTGTATTAGATGACTGACCTTATAAGTTCAAGTATGTCTTTTACAGGTGACGTCACATCACTAGGTTTCCATCATTGGCTCTATGGCTAGTGCATTGTTTACATAAGACGTTGTAGCGTTAACTGGTCCGGACAGAATGGTGTTTTTAAGTCATTTTATGCACAAGGTCGCCGGCAAACGTGAACAAAACACAAGAAAATGTCCAAAAAAATTACAAACTTGAAAAAAGTCGCATTCTCATAGCTTTCCAGTTCAGATCGCAGAACCTTGACGTTTGTTTCTACCACGCTTATGGTGATCTTGACGCGCTCTAAAGCCAATTTTCCTCGCCGTAGCAGCGCATTAAGGACGCCATCCCGGTCTGACGGGGGTATAATGGTCTGGGTGACAGAATATATTTGTATTTGTCACGAAACTATTTCGGAACCGCATCACTGTGAAATAGTTTGCTTTTGGGTGTCTTTGGGAAAGCGTGCAAATTACGAAATTCTAATCAGGAAAACAAATTCGTCCTCAATTCAATGAAACGAGGACGGTGATGTTTTGGCAATATTATTAAGGGCATACAAATCTTCTGAAGTTTAACGTCCACTCGAAACTAATCAGGTCATCTCGAGACTATCATTTCGCATATTTGTAATTCAATAGTTCTATTACTCGCAAATGGAATGAAAACAGTGTATCCACAGAAAACACACGAAGTTAGGCAAGTGACTTAATTCTTCCAGAGATAACAGGTCTTATCATCTACATCGTATGAATTAGACCCCTCAACCCCATTTTTGATACACTGATTACATACATGTATTTTATTGTGCCATAAAGATCGTTCTTGCCTTGATTTTTATGTATTCATGCCGAATCCTTAGGAAACATGTCTATATATTTTTGTTAATTCACCAACCTCTCCCTTTAAGCTCAAAGCAGAGACCGTGTTAAAACGGAATAGATTATGATTAATTATTAATACGAAGCTACCGGTATTCATTTTAGTTCACCCTCTTGTATGTTTTTATAGTTGATTATATAAGTACGTATATCAATATTCAAAATGAGATATATTTGATAAAACAATAATAAGTGAATATCTATTTTCCACAAAGAAAAGTGTACACCGTTCTCCTAGCGGCATAATTCAATAAACTAAATGTTTAGACGAATTCTATTACTTCTTGTCCTCAATTGATTTGGTATTGAACTGTATCGTTCAAAAAATCGCTAAAGATTTTGAAGATACATCTCAACAACAAACAAACTTGTTGCCTAGCAACTAAAGAATCTCGTATAATTATACAATGTTCACAATACCAGGGAGGAGATTTTCCGCTTGCTCCACTTCGAATTCTACGTGTCAGGAGCAAGATGGGTGGGCTATATTGTCGGTTTATTTTGTCCAATCTTCTGATCAAAGGAAACTTTTACTTTAACAGCACTTTCGTTGTATCGGAACGGATCCGACTCAAAAATCACCGAAGCATCCACGTTAATTATTTACAATTAAAGTCACGTAAAGATACATTATGGGAGATTAGATAAAGAGCCGACAGTTCTCACTATCATAGTTTAAAACTAGATAATGTAAAGGGAATTTGTGAAAATTTCATTCAAATTGATCAACTATGAACCGAGAATTAAGCGATTGAAATTTCGGCCTAGCCTCGATCATCCTTACTAAAGTCAGTACGATAAAAAAAAACATATCCTCGATTATCCATTTCATGATTAAATCATGAATGAAAGTTGAGCAGCAAATGGGATCATAATCCAGTAAATATCACAGGCTATCGATGACATCGAAAGTTGATTATAGTCTGGATAAGTTAATTAATGTCTAATTAATAATTTAGATAACATTTCAGGCCTAAAGAAATACCTGGAATAGGCAGATTTAGCTTTTGCATAGAATGTATGTTTAAAGAAAAGTTTCAAAACTGCTCATTTCAATGAAATAATGAGAAATAAATAAGCTAAAAATAAGTAGTAATCCAATAGTGATACTTTTAGATTTGAAATAGATTTGTTAGGCTTACTTATGAAATGAAATATCACCAAAAACGTTTCAATATTCATACAGTCTTGATAATTTCAAGAATTTTTTTATTTTTATTTAAAATCTTATTAAACATTTCATTTGATTTTTGAGGGATAGCAAAAAGCACAGGCACTAGTATTTATAATCTTGGTTGATCAGCTTTCCACAACATAATTGAAATGAAATGGGGTTTAACGTTCTACTTTCATTACATAATAAAAAAGGGGAACCGCGATGGCCCAGTGGATATTTCACTGGCTCGCTGATCAGGAGGTCCCACGTTCGATCCTGGTGTTGAGCGAGAAAGGTCTGCATGATTTTCCAGCGATGCATCTACCTGTCAGTGATGCAGGTTGGGGGTCTGACGAGGAACAGTTTCTAGTTGTTTGGATGGTATAAAAACCGAAGTACCTTGTACACGTTGGCGTGCACGTAAAAGAACCCTCGACAGTTGGAATTCGATGAAGAGCAGATTGCCCCCCCCCCCTTTAAAGCACGGCTCAATATCCCGGCTGGTGCAGAAGAGTAGGAGTTAAACCCCATTTCATTTACATTCACAGTTCATAGGATCCCCGGGTCCAAATTGGGAATAGGTAGATATAGAGACAGTTTTACTGACAAGACTAGAGTTGTCTTCCCTGCCATTGGGACTCTCTTGTGGTCCTATTGGTTTCATATCAACTCAAAATTGATGATTTATAGCCCTTTGGGATCCTGGAAAACCATACTCTTATTAATTATTACAATTTACATGTATATCCAAAAAGCACACGATAAAAGGTCTAAAGCAAATTCCAGAAATATGACCATGATCAGTGTCTTTACCATTATTATATTGATATTCTCATCAAAATGGGAAATGGAAAATCTCTTTCCAAAATAATATTAATCCGAGGTGAAATATTATACCTAACGTCTATTACGTTCATATTTGCAGAAGGGAGATAATCAAATTCAGAAGCAGAAAACTCAATCTGATTAAAATACAGATCTATATTTCGTTTCGGTTTTTTTATACTTCCGATGGCCTATACTATGAAGATCTGAACTGTAGTGGAAGGTCGCGTTAAAGGGTCGTGCGAACGGCTTTTGATCCTATGACGTCAGACATTGATTAATCAATCAGCGTTGACGTTTCTAGTAGTTTACCCACAGTTCTGGGCATCGCACGCCAAGAAGTCGCCGTGACAGATGGTTTCATTTGCTAATCCCTCACGCCATCTAGAACGTAGGTTATTTAACAACTCTTCCAGATCCTAGTGTAGTGCAGACAAATAAAACGAAATTTTGAACTATAAAAAAAAGAAACGAAATAGGACCTGTGTTTTAATCAGATTGAAGAAAACGCGTCTGAAAGTTCTTCTCGCTCAAAGTAAAACGAGAAACACGTATTTCTCATTTAGTTTTCTCCAACATCGACGTCATCCGTTCAAAAAAATATCTATTCATGTTCTCTAGGAGAATAGTTGTTATAAGTCCATTTGCACCATAAAAATACAACGTTGTGATATAAAGTTCCATGCTTGTAGCCGAAAATTGGTGGTGTGGGAATCTTTTGTTTCAATAGTACAGTTGAGGTGCATGGATGCCCTTCAGTGTGGCGCCATAACATCTATCTGAAACTGTTTTAGGTGATTCCGATAGATGGTGGCGGTGGGGGTATATCTTAAAGTCTAATTAGCAATCATAGAGCAAAATTTAACTGTGCACCACGGAAATTTCAAGGTTAGGGATAGAAAGGCTTTTACACGTCACACATCCCTTGATCGAATGCACATTCAGCCATGCATCAAACTTGTTCGACATTCTTCGGTATGTGGGCCAAATTCTTCAAGACACAATTCCGTTACGTGCAACAATTCATAATATATAATATTAAAATTAGAACAACAGTAGCTCACGCATAGGTCAATTTTGAGAGATTTGGAATATATCAATTTATGATAACACCCAAAAGGTGAATACACTCAGGCACAATTAAAACTATTGTCCAGAGAATAAAGATTGATCTACAAACAAAACGACTAACAGAGCAGTACGAAAGAAGCATCGATTTATTACTTACGATTACATATTAGTTTCCCGCCGATTGTTTTGCCATTGCAGAAGAAATAGATAACTGACAAGTGTCAATCACTTACTGAAATAAACATCGAACGAAATCTCACATTGATTTTCGTATTTCTAAAGGCCAGGATAAAAATAATATTGGATAAAGCTTCTAAAAACACTTGATTGAAACCTACGTCTTTTGGACTGGCGGAACAAAAGGAAATTGCCAATAAAACAATTAATACATTGGTCAATGACGAAGATAGTTGATAACCTAATGCCCGGAAATAACGTACAGTTTTGATCAAGTTTAAACATGTAAAAGTAAAGATAAGAATACAAACCGCCAAATTATCTAAGAGTTAAATATCCGCATTTGCTCCAGTTTTGAGAACTTGCTTTAAAAAGACACAAAAAGTAGATCATTTGATTCACAACTATTTGAAGAGTCCGCTTGATAGATAAGCTCGACTGGTACTCTTTCTAGAGTGAACTTATATTAGAGTTTTTGTCAATACTCTTAGAACTGGAAACCAATCCACAAGAGCGGTTATATGTTTGTAAATGTTCAGTTTGTATTGTCTCAGTATTACGTCGCTTACTTAAAATTTCAGTTAAATTCTCGATGCGCAGAATATGCATATCTATAACATGTATTCATTGTCGGTCACTTTTTTGCAATACTTAGGACGCTTTTCTCTACCCGTCCAGTACTTATTGTCCTATAAATCACCTTGAACAGGGGGAACAGAACAGTTGGGTAATTTCCTGGACATATGATCAATGCAATAACCAATAAACTAAAATGAGTTTATTAATATAAAATTAGAGTTAAAATAAGTGTTAGTAATATCAAAAAGTTATATCACAAATGCATACATATGAGTTACAAATTAAGACATGGATTAAATATGGCGGGTATCTGCTTCTGCTGGCCGTTCATGCTATAAGCTCCACATTCCTGAAAAAATTGGAAGGGTTTCGACTTATTTTAATTTTGAAATTTGAATACAGAAGAAAGTATTCCGATTGATTATTGATAAAATACAATAATGAATACAATTTAAGCTATTATAACGTGTTTATATATAATGTATATAAAATAAGTGTTTATGAAATAAAAACGAATGTTCTGGTGTATTTCTTTGGTTATATATTTCATCACAGCCAATTGCAAAAAAAAAATTAGTATTAATGTTTAAAAACTACTGACACTATTTTCTAGCTATTCAAAAAAAAGATCTTTATTACTGTATTAAACTCTTATTACGCCAGCTTATCTGTAATCTAAAGAAAACTTGAGTGATTTGTGCTATTGCAAATGCGTACTTGTTAGTTAATGGCTATCGCTAATGGCTACTGGTTTCACAGTTAATGAAAGCATATTGCAGGTTTTTAACACAAGTGTATATCTATTATCATAGTGTTTATAGTGGATACTGTCATGCAAACATTTGCTACCTTTCTCGTTGCTGGTAACAAAATAAGCAAGTTAGAAAGCATATACTCTTTGATGATTTCCACCGTCCAATATATTATCTTTAATTATTTGGCACATTAAGTTATATCGTTTATGTCTTGTTAAGCGTCCGCCACATTGTCTGTATGTCGGATATTTAACCACAGATATCCAGTGACTGTGTCTCGATCTTCTACGGTCTTTCTGATGTCATAACGTCTGATAATATGGCCACTGGTGTAATCACTCTTCTTGGACATTGGAATCGTCATGGCACCAATATAACTATCCTTGAGCATGTTATCATCCCACAACTGAAACAACATATTCTATATTATACGATATTACGAACCCACCCACCAGTGAAGATGTACAACGCACAGGAACACAATACTTGAAAACCAGCAGGAAATAGAATCAAAGGACAAATCTGTTGATTGGGCTAATCTATATGCAGTATATTACTAAATTTTCTTTGAAAAGGTGTCTATTGTCTACTTCTTGTTGTTTAAGTGAAAATAAGAAATTTGCCCCTTTAAGACTTCCCCCAGAAATAAATCAAAGAGAAATACTACAGAACGCTTATTTTTGTTATGTCAGCACATACCTTATTTGACTGAAACGTACCTCTATTTCAATATCTTCTTCTGGTTGTTTTCTATAAAACGTTACACGTTCTTTCCACTGTGGATTATTAGTCTTACTACTAACAGTTGTCTTTACCTCTTTACCTTCACATTTCACTATACAATACGCTTCAATACCTGTAATATAACATTTCACTATATAATACGCTTCAATACCTAAATATAACACACATTTCACTATACAACACGTTTCAATACCTTAATATAACACACACGTCACCACATAATGCGCTTCAATACCTATAATATAATACATATTACATCAATACCTGTAATATAACACACATTTTACTACAAAATACGTTTCACCTGTTATATAACATACATTTCACTATGCAATACGCTTCAATACATGTAATAGAACACACATTTCACTATACAGTAAGCTTTAACATCTGTAATAGAACACACATTTCACTTAACAGTAAGCTTTAACATCTGTAATAGAATATACTTTCACATTTACTAAACAATAAGCTCCAATGCCCGTGAATCTTAATATTATGCGCTGAAAAATTGGAATTGTTCCTACATTTGGAAAATGAGATAATGTCTTTGCCCTGGGTAAATATACAACTGTTGGTAACAGGAGAAGCTATAAATACTCTGGTTTTCAGATACATGTATAATTAACACATTGAAAGTTTAATGATTAGAAAGATATGCTTTATACAGCATACTGACGGTTTCAGGTTTTCAAAATGAGTGAACACTTTACCTATGGACATACTGTATTATAGGCTTGGCGCCCCCCCCCCCCCAGTCCGCCCCGAATTGCATTGAACAGTAAAGTTTATAGCATTCGCGGCTGTGAATGGATGTGAATGATTTAAAGATATTTGACAATGTATACCTTCTTTGTGGATATCTTTTAAGCCATCAGCATAATGAATAGTCACAGATGTTGCTGCTACTTTTGGTTTACCCATACAGCCAGGGGGTTTAGGTTCATCTTTTACTAACTCTCTGGTAAACAAAAAATAACATATATCCATTTAACAGGGCATGTTAGATTATAATAATCAAAAGATTTAAATCATCCCATATATTTCGACAAATCCCGAAGTCAACGTAAACAGTGCAACCTTTCTTTTCGAGGCTGTATTACGAGGGCTGACTGAAAAGCTGTACGCCTATCTTTGAAAGATCTGTACGAAGTCGTTGGTTTCCATTTAGTTTTCTAGATAGTCCCCTTCGAGGTAAACTCAACGAAGCTGCAAGGCCTGTATTATACTATAGGAAGCATTTCCTAAATAAAGTCGTTCACAGCTGACAATCCATCATCATTACTAGGAAAATGACGACCGACTAGTTCCTTTTTCCTTTGTGAGCCACGGTGGCTATGTGGGTAAGACGCTGGCTCGCTTGCCTGGAGATCGCGTGTTCGATCCCTGCATTGGCCGAGAAAGTTCATCGGGATTTTCCGACGTGGTTTCCTATTGTCAGTGGTGCAGGACGGAGGGCCTGACAAGGACAGCTGTCTAATCGTTCGAATGGGACGAAAATCCGATGTGGCATACACGTAAAAATCCCTTGGCTGTTGAAATTTGATATAAGAATTGGCCATAGTGCCTTATAGCACGTTGTATGGCGTATAACCGTCTTCATTTCATTTTCCTTTTTCATTTTTGGAAACAGGTCCCATCAATGGTTACAACTCTGATCTAAAAATTATCAGGATCTTCTTCAAAACGGTCAGATTGTAACGGGACGCCCAGTCGTCGCTAATGCTCTCTCTCTCTCTCTGTGTCGCGCTTAAATTCCGCAGCCCACTTCTCTATTGTGGAATAGCTAAGCGTTACTACCCCTGTGACCAATGCTTCTGGAGTCTCATATACCATTTATTTGAATGTTCACATAGCTAAGAACCCTATCCTTTATAACATACACTTTATGAGACCTTTATAAATGAACATACATTCCTGTTTTTATTCAGCCGTTTCTGTCCATCCTAAGAGAAACGTTGTGCATACGTGTTTAAATCCCATCAGCGTGTATATCATTGAATGCATTAAAAGTTAATGGTGGCTTATTTTTCATGGTAAGTCTCTGAATTTAAAGGCACTTGCCACAGGCATATGAATCCAAAACTTAGCAGCAACTCATTGTCTTTGCCTTTAAATGACAATCTGTTAAAAATTTGTGCCAATGTTGCTGCTTAGTATACACGTCACTGTCGTAACCGCATTAAGACCGATGCTTCTTAATTATGGTTTTTGAAGTAAAAATAGTAGTCATAAGTAGGCAAACATTTGAATATGTTATTAGAATACATAATATCACTCACTTGATACCTATAGCACCCTCAGAATATATTCTCAGCATATAATTACTTTCATTTCCTGGGTCAAAGGTTGTTACAAGCAAACAGTAACGACCTTTTTCAAGGTGAACTCTATCAAAGATACTCCGTGATACCACATATGGTCCAGCATGAACTCTTTCTAGTCTGTCATGCATTCTATACTTCCTGTTTAAATCTGTCTACAATAAGATAAAGGTAACACAATTATATATGTCTAAATATTTAAGTTAAAATTGTTATTAAATTTCCAAAAAAGGTATAATCTAGTCCAAGATAGTTTTCTATTTTTTTATCAGATATAAGTTGGCTCTTCGTTTATTATTAGCACGCAGGTGTTAATCATAACAAGAATCTGGCAATTCTGAATTTCAAGAGTGGTCTTTATTATTAGCTTAGTCGGCAAATTATCTTAAACAATTACATGTATTGTGTTCAAATCTTCGGGGTTAAAAACTTGAACTGTTGGCGTGGGATATCATCTACCCTACTATCTGACTAATGATCCAGTGTAGGCATGTGGACAGAGAATTAACGCATGTAATTAATATACAATTATTTAAATGTTGGCATTTAAATATATTCTTACGTGCATGTTGGTACTCACCTTGACAATAGCGTATCCTATACAGTAGTTCTCTCCCCTTTTATTAAAGGACGCTGAACGTCTGTCTGTTTGCTCTAATGATATCATTATTTCTTCTTTCTCATTGTCAAATACCTCTAAGAGATACTGTAAATAAAAAAAAAATTTTATTAAACACTTCTAAGAGATACTGTAAATAAAACAACCTTTATCAAATACCTTTAACAGATACGGTAAAATAACTATATTTATATAATGGAAGAAAGGGCTTCACTTTACAGGTATTTAGTACTAGTATATAGGCCATAACGGTGTACTCATCTAACCGCAAGAACCCTTCTCAATTAACTAATTTTAATTTTCTTTGTTTTAGAAAACCTTACTTTATAGTTGTTTCAAAATGATCTAAATATAGTTCTAACGACACTCGTACATCACATTTCATTCTTTATCTACGTGAACGATTTGAGCTACTCTTCTATCGACAGATTAACATAAGTATGCTGCAATCAACAGGAGCCTCAATAATGGTCATTATGAAAGCTGACAGTCTGATTAAAACACAGAGTTGTTATATAACCCGCGTCCTGGATGATGTGACGGATTCGCCAATGAAAGGGTCTGTTACGGTGAGTTCTTGCCGTTCGGTGCACGAAACTGTGAGTATCCCACTAGAAACATCAATGTTGATTGATTAATCAAATGTCTGACGTCAAAGGGTCCAAAGCAGCTTGTATGACCCCTAACACGACCTTCAACTACAACCGTTCAAATCTTCATATAGTGGAGGCCATCGAAAGTATATAAAAACGAAACGAAATATAGATCTGTATTCTAATCAGATTTTGAATAACACCAATCCTTACATTTTATATTCTCCCATACTTTCATACTTTTTGTCTTAAAGCGTTTGTTCGTGAGTCAATGACGTTTTTAGATCTTACCTGTGGATTTTTAAGAAATGTTGGATGATTACCACACCCTCCTGCTCTATGGGGTCTCTTCCACTCTCCTGTAAACACCACCTTACTATAGGTCTTCTTTAACGTAAAGAATGATGTGTTGACGATATGACATAAATCTATGGTGGTAAAATACCGACAAAAATCATCGAATGACATCCTTAAAGAAAACAAAGGGTGCCATAAAAGAACTGACTATGACATGAATGCAGTGTGTTTGTGGGTGTTGGGGGGTAACGCCCTACTTTCCTGTGTAGATCGGGCTAATAAGACGGGCATACGACATGCCGTGTGTAACGAGGGAAGTTTTGCCGGGAAAGCAATTTATTCCGACTGTCAAGGGTTATTTTACAACCACGCCAAGGAAGACATGTCATCTGGATGTTTCCGTCTATCCGATTGACTAGAAGCTGTTCTTTTTCTGGGACTCGGTTCTGCACCATTGACAAGGGAAACTCATGACGCCAATTTCCATGGAACTTTCTCGTCAAACACCGGAAGCGACCCCCGAACCTTTTCTTTAGTGATACCTTACTCATAGAATTACCATAGCTCACTGTTTTTGGTGACTTGTTGTCTCGGGCAGACGAAAGCGTTTTAGTTCAGACTATCACATTTGTAGTACTATGGTCTCTGCAACCATATTATATCTTTAACTAATTATTGGGTTTCAATTTGTAGTGAAGTTACATCTCACGCACTTAAATGGGTGACACATAAAAAGATTTATAAAACCAAAACATAGCTGGTTCTGTGTGAAAACAAAGTATCACCAGATCACTTATGATAGGAAAATCACTATTGCATCATTTGGCTTAGTAACCAATCATTATAATTAATAACATCATATTTGACCAATTAGATAATTTAAAATCGAAACCCAAGTGTAGAAAACCATCAGAGCTCTGGGCGATCGACAGACAACCGCTAGTTTCTTAGAGAGGAGGCATCCATTGATTTGCAGGAGAGCCATACGATGTAGTGTGTTCCGTCAGCGAGTTAGGGGGGGGAGAAAGACATGTTAATTTTAATTATTGTAATGTAGCCTAAGCTTGTAACCTATGCATCCAGTGATTGATATAAAATGTAAAAACCAACTATTGCAGTGTTATTCCTGGTAGATAAATGTCTTAATTACTGAGATAGTAAGAAGAAAATACACAACGTGAAAAGGGGTCCTAGCTAAAAGAAGCAAATTACAGATATAACCAGAGACAATAATAGACGATCAAAAGGCTATTGAAATATGTATGTAGTAGAAGAGAGTATGTATCACAGTCACACGTCGGCCTTTGCGGGGGGGGGGGGGGGCTTTCCCTTGTACTTTCCACATCTGACCAGTGACGCATAGCACCGCATGGTGCTACAATTTGTTATTTTATAGTATTGGTATCCTTCTGTATCGATTTTACAAATTCAATTATTCGGACTTTCTACATTAACTCACCAAAATTCCCCATTCTCATCAAAGGTTAGACCAAGTTCCTTTTTCTCCGCTTCGCTAACTTTGGTCCATTCTGGTGATCTGAAATGTTCACCGTGTTGAAACGTGAGAAAGAAACCATGACTTTGTAACTAATTATTTTACTGGCTTTCCTCATGGGCGTAAACAATAAACAAAAAACATACAATCCGTTATCATAAACTAGAATGAGATTAAATACACATTATTTCATACGAAAGTTACTCAAATTCAATTGTACTAAAGACCCAGATTCTAGTACATAACTCACCCATCACTCCATGGACCTCTCCATTCCACACCACCCCATGGATTACGGCACCGAATCATTAGAATTTTTTCTCTGTTGAAGAATTGAAACAGTCCTGTACCTTTTAAATGAATTTTCTGGACAGCAGTAATACTATAAGCATGACCCCTGACTAATCCGATGCTTAGCTTGGTTTCCATTTCAGCAGCAGATTTAGCCTGCAATTAAGAAGTGGAAACATTGCCTACATCAAACATTAATGCATTATTACTTCGCAACAATAAAACAATAAAATTGATCCTTCCCGCAAATACCTGTCGTGCCCAGTGGCAGGCGAGTGGTTTGGATGGAAAACTGACACATAGGCGGACAATATTTAGCGACGCGAATATTTGGTTTTAGTGTCACGACTGCAGGGCAGACAACGATGACGGTGTTGTCATTCCTTTTGGATTTGATAAATCCGCAGTCCGATGGAATTGGATGAAGATAAGTAATAAACATCATGTAGCTATTCAATCCATGCACTGGGGAATGTTCTAGGCGCTAGAAATATTCTCACTTTGAATTATTATTAATGATAGTGACTAACTAACCATATTTTTACTTTTGTGTTTTAAAAACTGGCACATTGTCGGATATTTAATCACTCCGTGGGCAAAATAAATTCTTCTCCCTAGCATGGCACACGTGATCATATAAAATATGTAACTGTATGTTTGTCTCAAAATGGCAAATTATAGTGTCGATGAAATGCAGGGGCGTGTCCAGGAATTTGAGCAGCTGATGGTCCAAGGTGGATATGAATTATGAAATGAAATGGGGTTTAACGTCCTACTGTTCTGCTTCTAAACTGGGCTAATGAAGACGGGCATACACCATACAGTGTGCTATGAGGGAAATTTTGCCCGGGCAGCGGCGCTACGGCCTACACTTATATCGAATTCCAACTGCCCATGGATCTTTTACGTGCTCGCCAATGTGTACACGGGACCTCGGTTTTTCGTCCCATCCGAACGACTAGACAGCTGTCCTGTATATCCAAGGTGGAGACAACGTCAAGTTTGGCGTTAGGCGGAGGGGGGGGGGGACTATCCACGAATTTGATCAAATCAGAAGCTTTGAGACATATTTCTGCTCATTTAGGTTTACACTTGTATAGGATTACCGTGGAGTGAGTCAAAACGGCGTTATTTCCATGAAAGTAGGAGAGGAAAAATATTCTCTGCTCAAGCAGGGGGTGGGGCGGATGCCCTGTGCCCACTGGCCCACTGGACATACCCCCCCCCCCCGCCCCTGGACACGCGCATGGTTAAATCCCACCCCCCTGCTCAAAACAAATAAATGACCAAGGGACATTCCATTTCGAGACGCGCATTTTAAGCCGTATAACATTACGTTATTGTGTATGTTGATTTGACCTATATGTATAGACCTAAATCTGAAAAGAGTTATGTAAGTTTGTAAACAATAGAAATACTGTATAAAATTATCTTATTGTACTCAATAATAACATTGCTATAGAAGATAATTATATAATCAAAACTACATATATTGTTATAATACTATTAACTTAGATTTCTTATGAAATCCGTTTCCCCAAAGGGATTAATACCGATATTAGATATTCATAAGCTGATAAGATTATCAACCTTATTCTTAAAAGGGTTACCAAAGGTCGTTTAACAAAACACTAATGATGTCGCTTAAATTTAACTGGAATGGCTTTATTTCTTTTCTCTTTTTTTATATTAATACATGTATCAACCTATCTTGATTTTGATAGTTATTGTATATTAATATTTGCATCTAACAAATTTTTTTGCAAATAATACTATATTATTCAACCTAGATCAAAATATCTTCTGATTTTATTCTGCATTTGACATTAAATGAACATTAATCGATAAAAACAGTATGAAGTAATAATAATAAAGTTCCAACAAATCTGACAGAAATTTTGGTCTGGTATCACCTCTGACAATATCAAGAGACTAATTCCACTGACAATGCTGGGGTTTGAAAATACTATATGAAGCATGCTTCACACGAAAAGGGGGTATGTTGTCTTGTCGTTAGAAACATTGTCAGTGGGGTTTAACGTTCTACCCAGGGCAATGACAATGTGCATACACCATGCAGTGTGCTATGCGGAATATTTTGCCCTCACAGCGGTGCTTCGACCCTTATTTAGATTCCAACAGTGTTGCAAATCATAGACACGGGACCGCGGTTTTCCGTGTCATCCAAATGACTATAGTTTCACCATTAGCAAGGGGAAACCAGACCGGAAAATTCCGAAGAACTTTCTCATCAACTTCGGGATCGAAATGAAATGAAATGGGGTTTAACAACCTATGGTTCTGTTCCGACTGGGCTAATGAAGACATACGCCATACAGAGTGCTATGAGGGATATTTTCCCCGGACAGCGGCGCTAAAGCCTATACTCTTATATCGAATTCCAACTGCCAAGGGATCTTTTACGTGCATGCCAACGTCGGCATCGTCCCCGAGATATCCTGTTGATGAGCTAGTGCTATTGCCACCCTGCCACTGGCCTATTTAAAAACAAAATTTAATGTGGAAAAACAAACATAATATCTAAGTTTCAATAGCAAAAAAAAATTGTTTTATTCAACATTTTTCCGGTTAAATAATTGTAAAGTACAATAATGTTTTCTTATCATATTATAATTTATATCACAGATGACAATAGTATAGTCGCATTATTTGTTACTGTTTAAATTAAATTAAATATTATCTTCGGTAATATAATAATATATCTAATAATGTTATTATAAAATTATTGCCATTCTATTATAGAAAGAAAGAAAATACTGCAAACTAATGACAAATCCGAGAATATTTCAACTGACAGTAGTAATATCTATTTATATAACAATAATACGAACGTTAAGTCTGGGATAACCCCATCACAACTGAAATTATATTTTACATTAGTGCAGTATAAGTATAATATACAAATTCGAATTTGAATGATACAAGTCTCATATTAACATCGATTATAATTATATTACTTTAAAAAAAAAGTCATTTATTCGTATTCGAAAACTACAAACAACATTTTCAACCATAATATAAATATTTTTAATACTGTGTCGTAATCTCCAAAAATTCAAACAAAACTGTTATTCAAATTACACAAAAACATAATACTATAATACTACTCTACTGGCGCATGAATATAATAAATAATAAAGTTCACTGATGAAATGAGAAATATACAATAAAACAGGTACCCCAAAAACAATACTTTAATTTTACATATCTTCGTCATGAAAGAGTCTCTTGGATTAATCAAAACACACACAAAACCGTAACGACGTTACGGAATTGTCTTTTGTGCCTCTGAAATTCACCAAAATATTCACAATCATAGTCATGTCACAAAGTTCACAGATATTCACGATTCACATTAAGTTCACTGGGTTGGGAAAGCTGACATGGATCTCCACTTCACCAAATCACTTGGAGGGATTCCGAATTTCTGCTTCTTATTCTCGGTCGTCCGACTGAAGAAATATCCACAAGTTGGCTTCTCGGCTGTATAGAAAGGAGCTACCGAGTTAGATGTAACTTCTACAGACTGGCCAGGAGGGACTGCCTGTATACTTCTAAAAAATTGTGGATCTAGACTTGAATTGACGGGTTGTCTCTGTGGTATGGAAATATTAAAATGTCTTGAATACCTGTTCGGTAAATTTAAGTGTTTAAGTCGCATTCTCTCTAACTTTTCCCATGTGAGGTACCGAGGATCCATTTCCAGCCAACTTACATCCTTATGTGAACGATGTGTCTCCATTTTCTATATCAAATGAATTACTATCTTCAATGAACTCCAATTTACCAGTTTAAATGTGTGTGAGCTGTTTGAATACAAAACCCGTCAATAATACAGCTAACTATTTAATCATTACTAAGTCGACCCTGTGTTATTTGCGCCTAACATAAGACATGCGCCGTTTCTAGGCAAGCTATTGTTTTGATTTCATAGTTGATTGTGCGTGCAATAAAATCCCATAATGGTGACCGATTGTGTGACAATCCGCTCGAGAGATTATATCATTTGGGGGATATGATACTAGATCATAAGTGTTATTTAGAATTTAATAATATAAATATAAATACAACATTATATATCTAATTGGCAATGCGCTACAACAAAAAAACAAAAAAATCGAACACAGAACAGTAATATAGTTCTACATGTTTATAGCGTATACATTAACCCAAAAGATATAAATTTGTGAAAAAAGTAAAAAAAAAAAATATGACCTGTTTTGATGATCGTGGTGGGGCGATCACCACGCCCCAAAGTGTGTGGAGCGTTCGCAAGAACAGTTTGACGGACCGATGGATGTCGGACGCAGGCGATGACAATAAACGGCCAAACTAAACGTATGCAAATCAGGGTCAATCCCAAATTTGCATATGTATTAAAGTTGGGTTTGAAAAGTTCCTATTTTTTTCTCCAATATCTAAATTTTAGACTAGGTAAGTCAAAACACAATTCGAAGATTGTCAAATAGTAAGCCTATTGACAACTCAGACATAATACGGTAAAAGTAAATAGTAACTTGGGAGATATAGGTTTAGACTGATGTGTGGGACGACGAATAAGAAGTAGTTGACTTTGTACCGTTAACAAATATGATTTGTAATACATATTTATTCGATAAGATATACCATTAGTTTATTTGATTTCTATAACTAACTTTGACTTTGATCACCGATGCACATTCTTTGCAAAACCGCGAAGCAAACTATAGATCAATAAATTCAGAAATACAAAACGATAAAATCAAAAGTAAAAAACCCGCTAATATCCATATTCCTGAAGCAATGGCCTGAGAAATTTCTCTCTGGCCATTGCTGGATTGGCTTCTGATACTTGAGCTTTTGAGTTTGGCTATTCTTCCCGTTCAATCAAATCTATCCCAAGTACAGCAACATGACAGCCCTTCGTTTAATCTGGGTCTTCTCTAAAACTCTGAACTGTGATTTAAGGTATTAAAAACGACGAAAGCATGTTGTTTACATTTTTTTCGATTTGATAGCCTAGTTTGCACGCAATTAATTTTTCTGCAATATTCTGCTATGCACTGGTTGATTTGGGCATAATAAAATCGTGAGTCCAATTTGGAGCTCTATTTTAAGCGTAATGCTTTTGTAACGCAGTTAGCTATTGGTTGTTAATCGGACCATTGACCAGTCATAATTTGGAACAGAAATTTGCCTTCGTTAAAGCAGTGTTTAGTAGGGTTAGGTATAATCAAACGAAACACTGCGAGGAGTATGGCTAATATCAAGAAAACAAATTTTGAAAACGTCTAATCACTAGTGTGAGTTTGAACTTCATGAAAACTAATAAACAAATGTGTCCGACTCATTAACAATTAATACGTATATATATTTATTAGAACACGCCCTGTACACTCGAATAACGTCAAATTGAAATTTATCTGAAGATCTTAAAAGCATCAACACCTCTTTATACAACAATTTTAAACAATATTTCTTCTATCGTTGATAAGACCCTTGAAGTCAAGTTTTTATGCAGCGAATAACAAAGTTTAAGGTACTTTTTATATCGTGATCTGAATACTGTATTTAAATCATTATTTAAACATCACGATCTGTCAACCTAATTTTAATGTTGTCTCTCCATAGAGCTGTTTAATATTCACGATTTACCTGTCAACATGTATATGCACTTTAAAGGAGGCAAGTCTCTTAAGTCAATATCATCCACAGTCTTGCAAACACGACTTATTGGTCAATTTAAATCAACATTGATGTTGTTATCTTAGCGTGAAAAGATGGGCTTCTGATATTCAATACTTAAGATAAAATCAAAAATATTAAAATTGTCACACGAATCGCGCGCCAGAATGCTTTAGAGTGCCATTTTTAATTAAGCGACTTGGTGAACGAGATTAAATACTACCGGTGCAATGTAGATTGCCATTCAATTTGGAATCTTTTGCCGAACTGATTAGAACTGATTACAGTAACAAACAAAAACGATTGAATGTAAATCAGTTTATATACATTCATATTACATTATTCTATGCGTTGCTACCCATTTGTGTCAATTTACAGATGCCAAAGAATAGGGATTTAGCTCCTTTAATGTAATGTTAAAAGGCTTCTATACCTTGGCCTTTACCTGTTTCACCCACAGATAAAGCCTGCATTTTTTCTTGATATTAATTTGGGATGTTTTTTTGTTCTTTTTTTTCTTGGGGGGGGGGGGATCATTTTGGCAATATTCTATTCTTTGCATACAACTTAAAAATGAAACGAAATGGGGTTTAACGTCCTACTGTCCTGCTCCTACCGGGCTAATGAAGACGGACATGTGCTATGAGGGAATTTTGCTCGGGAAGCGGCACTATGGCCTACCATTATATCGGATTCCAACTGCCAAGGGAACTTTGATTAGAATGCAGCGTTTTATATCCAAATCACGGATATATATTTTAAATAAGATCAACATGTCAAGTAGAAATATTTTATTGTCACATTTCGGTCCATATACGCCCTTCGAAAAGATGTCTCGCTTTCCGTGAATAACAGATTAGAGGATCACGTTACATTGCAAGGTTCGCTATAACGCTAAAAGTTGCAGTTGATCAGCTGAGGTTAGGGTGATGACGTAACCATGGCGTAATATCGCGTTATAATGCCACTGCAACCTGGGACGATAGCTAAACACAGCGTTATAGTGAAACATCTATTAATAAATATATTACCTGAATAGAAGCACACATTAAAGAATGATTAATCTTGGCTTTATGTAGTATATCAAATAATCTCGTTTTTCTTTCTTCTCCTCTAAAATCTATTATATCTAACGTCTCACCAGCACCGCCTGTTAAATCAACCATAGCATCACGGGATTTACCCGCTGTTAGCGCTTCATAACTACCAAATAATCTGGAATATAATTAATTATGTTGATGAAAAGGTGTTCAAACGTAATAATCCATAATCGTAATCACTGAAAGGGTGTATAACAAAAAAGAGAAATATTAGATAGAAAAATGAAATTTACGACTAGAATATTTCAGGCGGAAATCGCGTCTGACTTGCACGACAGAAATGAAATGGGGCTTAACGTCCCACTTTTCTGCCACGCCAACGAGTATTAGGGTAGACTTTCGTTTTCCGTCCCATACCAATTAACAAGACGGACTTTTTAATCTCGGAAATAGTTAGTCTGGAGCTCGCGTTGTCTGGAACGCGTTTTATTTTATTTCTAAAGTTGTAATGCTCTGTAAAATGAATGAGTAAAATAAGGAAAGGGGTTTGTAATCTAAATTGTTCAGTTAATAGGTCGGTTTCAAGATGCCTAGTCATTTAAATATTGAAAACGCTGATTAGGTCAGAGCATAGGCGTACGGGGAAATTTTTGATTTGGGGGTAGGGAGTGGTGGTGGTTGGTGCCCAAAAAATGTAGTTAGGTTCTTAGTATGTTACATAATAATATTAAATTCGCTGTTAAATTGGACACATTCAAGAAACAATGTTTTTTTTATACAACTTTTACAAAGTACAATTGTGTGCCCAAATTTTCCCAGCATTTGGTGCCCAAAATGGGGGGGCGACCGCCCCCCCCCCCCCCAGCCCCCCAGCTCGTACGCCTATGGGTCAGAGATATGAATTAGAGGTGAAGGGAGGTAATCAGGTTTAACCCGCATTGTATGGAAGCAGACCACCATATGACATTTCCCTGGTCGGTTGGGGTAACTCATCAATATTATTCATCAATCATAAAAAAATACGCTTACTTAGCATATGCCTTTTCTAGTAAAGCTGACCAGAATTCATTTCTACTTTTGGAGTGTAAAAATATGAGACGACCACCTCGTGTTGGAAGTTGATCATCTATTACCACATCCACCCATTTACCACATCGCCAAAATCGAAAGTGAAATATTCCAGCATATTTATTATCAGTCGACCATTCCTGGCCATGATAATCAGGGACTACCTGGAAGACATAGTAATATTCATGTATATTAATATTCATTTATTAGGTGACATAGACTATGCTGATAAATAATTCATACCGCTATTCCATATTGTCTCAAACTCCGTAAAACTCTTAAACACAATTATCAACCTAAACCTTCCATTTGACTATACAGATTTTCAATAACCCCACCGAGCTGGGTGACTGGATGGTTTAACGCGTGCATGTTATATCATAAGGTCTGTCATTGAGTCAAGCGGCGTGGTTTCGATAGCCAGCTTGTACGTGACTTGGGTCGCCTGTCCAACCTCGTGGGTTTTCTTAGGGTCCTCCGGGCCACCCCCCACCCACACACACTGCTAAAATAACACTACGCGCAAGCGAATTATTGAAATAAAAGTTAACCATATGTTAGTCCCGAAATGACCTAGTTTGTGTCTAGTGGACGTTAGACCCATCTCTCTCTTGACATCCTTTGTCGGGTGCATTTTGACACTGACATTGACTTTCGAGAAACTACTCTACAAGAATGAAAGTGTTGAGCACATCCAGCAGACGATCGCATTAATGCGTTTGTTATGTTCCAGAACTTCTAATTAGTTATTGAAAAATGATCGATTTGTCTTTTGTGTTTTCAGTGTCCTCTATTTAGAGCCTAGAGATTGTTTCAGTGGTCACCACACATTACACCAGATTGCAGGAATTGAAAATTCCTCCCTCAAATATTGGGAGCTCTGCAGGGGTGGATCCAGGAATTTTTACAGGAGGGGGTTTGTCCGGGTCTCTCCCCACCCCCTACTCCCACCCATTGCCTTGAAAATTTTGAGATATACATGGTCTCTATCGTTATTTTTGCACATATACATACACACACAGAGCTTTTTAAAGAGAGAGATCTAACACCCCGTTTGTTTCAATGGCATTTAGTAATTGAACTGGAATAAACGGGTTATTGTATTCCATAGAATTGTGACCTGTTTTCCCCGTTTGACGTCAGTTTTTATTATGAATTAATACAAAGACATTGTGATTCAATTTCATTAGTGAGCAGGGAGGGAGGGGGCAGGATCCGCCCATCCCTGTACCTTAAACTCATATCAATTCCTAGATCTGGCCTATATCAAATTTCATGGAGAATTCTTCCTTGAACCACATTCACGAGCATCGATAGTCAGCAGTGAACTAAACAATAATGCATTCGAAATTTACCAACCCAAAATGGATATTCTTCCATATGCCCATATGAACTAAAAATATTCGCCGAGAACATAAACGAAAGGAATATTTGAGATGTTATTTCCCTGAGGATTTGAACTTTAAAGTAGATAGACAATGGACCGACCGACGATGGCTTAGTTGATGGGTTGAGGACACAACTTTTAAAACATAAATAAAATCCCTTCGGCCTACAATAATTAGTTTTAAAAGATATATTATGCCTAACGAGGACTGAAACAATACACAAGTTACCTTTTTCCATAGATTTGAATCTTCAGCAATACAAGCACAGGCTGCCACAAACCAACAATTACCCAAAGTTCCTTGAGCAAAATCATCGGCACTGGCTTTATCAATAAAAAACTTGGGATCTGACACAATATCCTAAAATATTGTATAAATATAAAAGAAATATGTTGCAGAGAAATTATGATGAAAACAGTAGTAAACTCATAAACGTGTCACTTTTCATTATCACTCTTAAACAGGCATTGTTCACGAGCTAAATCTGCCTATTTCAGGTATTTCTTTAGGCCTGAAATGTTATATAAATTATTAATTAGACATTAACAGACTTACCAAGACCATAATCAACTCTCGGTGCCATCGGATGACTGCGATAAAAGTAGATTTAAATACATGTAAGTTTTGTGGTTGATGCGTTTACCGTAAACGTGGGTAATCGGTAGTAATGACAATCGAGGCTAGACTATCATTGTATCGTCGATATCTAGTGATGTAATTTGAATGAAATTTTCAGCATATTTTGTTTTCGTTATCTATATATTTTTAAATTATTATAGCGAGAACTCCCAGCTCTTTATGTAATACTTTCCCAGTAGCCTATATTGGGTTATATCCATCTATGTTAACGTTAGAAATTCCCTTCCATGTTGCACACAGAGAACTATCTACTTTGAGAATAGATCGCTGTCCTGAATGACCGTCATGTCCAAAAATTAGTATACTATTCTGTAATGTCGTTCTACTCTTTTCACATATGCCATACACACAAAGACTAAAGTTTCAATTCCATTAAATGGTAGCAGAACAATATTTTACAACATTCCTGAAGTATTTAGCTTTTTTGACTAAAATCGTCTACTAAAATGTTGGTCAACTAGCTCAGTGTCTGTCTGTTCTTAAGTGGAGATAATTATTGTAGACAGACAGCGTAAGTTTAATGATGTTTTTCGTACCGTAATCATTTATTATTATTCTATAACTGTATGTACCTTAGGTCTTTTCCAAACTATGTCTGCTGGCGCTGCCCTGGTATGGAATATACTGTTACCACTAGCAGGAAATGACGTATCTACAAATAATCCCTTCTTCTTTACACATTGTGATTTGATTTTTCTGTATTGTTGACCTAAATATGGTTCAGCTTTCGGATTGGACGGCATCCTTTAATGGAAAAAATCAAAACAGAAAAGGGGTGGTTAATTACATTTCTTTCCACTTAATATAATTAATTAAAAAAATGAAAACGTGTCGAACGACTGAACGAATATTTTATAGAAGATGAATGGGGATATATTAAACTGGGTCCGTTCTTTTGAGAAATAGCTTGGCACTAACGCCCACTCAATTCCTGTAATTTATTTTTGTACCATTATGGAACACAATAATTGTAACCACATAATGAGATATTGCATTACTTCAGAAGCCTACGTGAATTTGTCATGGATAACATGATACGTTACACACGGGGTATTTCTCAAAACGACGGGTTCAGTTTAATATAGCCCCATTCATCTTCCATAAAAGTAACCCCATTAGTCTTAAATACATGTACATTTTAAAGTACGGCAAAAATGTAAGGGAAGTGGGGCAATTGCCCCCCACCCCGGTTCTTTTGGGGGCATTGGTGGTGAATTATTGAGAGAGAAAAGACAAAAGTAATATTATGTTAGTTTCGAAGAGACCTATATGAGAGGACGTTAAATCCAAATTCTCTATCTCTTTGTTAGTTTCATATTTAATCTATACCCTTTTAATATTTATTTTATAAGATATGTGAAGATTTCTCGGAACCCAGCCTTGATTTAAAGATATAAGAACGTAATTTGTCAGGAATGAGTCAAGCAGCCACTTAAACATCCATATTACTCATCCTACTAGAGGATAGAAGGGTAAGTCAAGATTAAACTGAAGAAAGATGGGTGTTTATACAAATGTACACTGTATAAAATAAACTGTTAAATTTAGCCAACCAAAATCCTCTTGAAAAATAATTCAGGCCTTCACGCAATCTTAAAATGACACATATTAATCTATAGTATTAAATTTGGTATCTTTAATTTCAATATTTGGGTTGTGGATTGCGTGATGCTATGCTTACTTTCCTGATATTCTGGTATACAGTGAGAGGTATAATAATATAAGTTTCCGTGGTTCATTGATACTTTTGTGTACTTTTGTGTACTTTTTTTTATTACTTTTGTATAACTTGGTTTTCCTATGCCAGCGCAGCACGATGGAGAGCTTGACAAGGAAAAGCTTCAAGTCGTTCTTATGATACGGAGAAAAACAACGGGGTCCCGTTACACCATTGACAGAACATTAAAGAATAAGATTTGGCCATGACGTCACTGTCAGGGTAAAAGGTCCTCATAGCCCGTCGTCTTCATTACCTCGAATGCAGGAAAGAAAGACGTTATACTAATTTCATCACTCATATCTACATAATTATGGAAATTGTTGTCTCGTTAAATTAAAAAATATATAAAAAAACAGAAGCCATTCGGCTATCTTCAAAATCAGTTTTAACAATTTAATTTCAGTAGTGTATCTTATTAGAAATAGAAACTGTACTTATCTTTCAACACAGAACATCTGCCTTATCATACAGAGTCTAAGACTTTGATGCCATATCATAAACATATTTAACTTTTCTCATTTATTAACAACATGATATTTTGTTTTACTTGGGTCAGAACAAAAATAAAAGTTTGTTTTACGGATTTTACCTACCCAGTAGTTTAGTTTCTTCAATTTTGAATTGAAGATTATTTTCTTTATTCTTTAAATTTTATTTTATATCATGAATCTTTTGAAACAAAATAACCAAATTCAGTGTAGATTATTTTGGCTAGATATACCAGAATATGTCCACTACGCATTACCTTCATAACATATTTAAGTGAACAAGGGTCAGCGTTGGGTAAGCTGTTAGAAAACAATGGTGGACATACATGTATGTAATCGCTCCATTTATTTTACATAATAGAATAACTCTTTAATTATCGAAAATTTAAGCACCGAATTCCTTTAACACAACTAGGCGACAACAACCCAGAGTATGAAAATACGCCAACACAGCAGCTACGCCCCGAGAAAAAAAGATAGTCATAGACAACACCTTATCCGAAAGGGAAATTTGAATGTTGACCAAAATTTGACAAAGCTCCTTTGTGTCTTCAAAAATTCTGATTTCTATCGTGTTCTCAAACTTTTCCTGGCACGTTATATCTCTGGAGCAGAAAGTCCTGAAATGCTGAAAATCAACAGGATTCGATCCCACGGCTCCACACCAAATTTGAAAATCAATAGGGTACGTTCATCCTCCGTTAGAACAACTAATAGAAGAGGTCTAATCCTTCACACCAAATTTGAAAATAAGCTTTAACTGTGTTATGACCAAAATGTTCCACACCAGATATGAAACGAAAAAAAAAAATCCTTTACAAAATTTAGCCTCTATTGCATTCACAGGGTTTTTAAAAAGGTGACGTAAATCTTGAACAGAAGGTCGCAGATTGCTTAAAATCGATACGGAGCGTCCTTTTCCGAACCCAATGCGCCACACAAAATTTGACGACGGTGAGGGGGTATAAAAATCAACTTAAATCGAATTTTCAACAAGAACTGTTTAAGTGCTGACATGTATTCAATAATTCAACTGTTATTGCAATGCGTCAATGTTTGACTGTGCAGTTTTTCGTGCACTGTCTAATCGAATCTACCAGCTTAACATTTACAGACGTGGAAAGTATAGGATGTTTCTACATACTTAAGATATCTGATATAATACACTAACTCTACGTACATGCCATTATCTAATATAACACAGATTCAGATGTGTTTAGCACACGGCTTTGTATATTAGGCACCGGAGTTGTTTTATTGAGTTCTTAAACCCATATTACACGTATACCAGTAAAATGACATAGCAGGGATGTATTTAGGCAACTCGCCCAGTTTGGTCCGCGACACGACCGATAAATAACATAATCAATAAAAATATTACCTTTTTATGGTATCAAACTTCTAAATATCCGTTTATGAAGGGCTCCGTTTCCAATAAATTCTTTAATATCAATTTAAAGGAGCTAAATCTTTAAATCGATATTGTCCATAAAATTCGAAATTAAAAACATGAAATGGAATTCAATACTGGTCCATTTCAATCAATATTGATACTGTTATCTTGCCGGGATAACAATGAACATTTTAAAATCAGTACACGAGTCGTGTATCCTATGGTTTCGGGTGCCATTTGTAATGAACATAGACAAACATATCCTACACGATAATGTGGAAGTTATTATCAATGGCTGATTCACAAACGACAAAATAATAATTAAAAAACGTAAACGTGTAGATTGGACTTGTTAGACGTAAAAGGTGGCCGTTTAATTTGGACGGTTCGCCTATTTACAATAATTTGTTTTAAAAATTGAAGGTTCAAAAGATTAGAGCCGTACTCTCTTTAAATCAATTAAAGCACCCCCCACCCACACACACACACACAAACACCCTTTCAGATTTCCTATATACCACGGCGATTAAATTACAATATATACTATATTAAAAAACTAGTTAGTGGAGTTACATTATTACTGTCGATTGTATTGTCAGAGGTACATTACCTGTTACTTGATCGGCTATAGTTAGCGGTAGATCTACACTACATTTACAGACATTTCCACTAAATAAATAACATTTTAGGCGGGCTTGTTTGGTGACATTTGTAATCAAAGTTAAAGTCAGACGAAGATTGTGTAATTAGAGGTAGTGTTGATGACATCATAGTAGGAAATATACTGGGAAAAACCTATATAGCAAAAATTGTTAGCTTTATGGGCATACCAAAAAGAAGCGTCTGGTGTTCTAGACGGTGTACATACCATGTCCCGTGCATGAGACCAACTAGTTAATAGAAGCATATATTATAGCGGCTTCACATACATTATTATTTGAATCAATATCCATTCATTTGTTATATTAATTAGCGATTTTGTAGCACATTTAGACAATGACTGGTGTTGTGTGCTAAACATGGTATGCCAACACTTCCATGAACAATATATAACTTTCGGTTTGAAAAGTTCACTACATGTATATATATAAATAAAATTATTCTTCGTGAAAAGGGCTTTATCTGTTTAAATCTAAATATGGATTAATCTTTAAATATATGTTTGGAAAAGCCTTGCGCAGTTTATAACTTCATACCTAAATATAGTTGCTATTACATTTGCCTCTCGTTCTTATATTAATATATAACAATGGTTGTTTATGAAAAACAAGTAGGTACATAGTATGGCTAAATATATACACATGTTACCCAGCTGATTGACACAGTCTGGCAGCCAGTAAGTAATGTGATACCTACATTCCACCGCACACATATAAGTAAAATTTCCTTACCTTTTATCTTTCTAATCCTATTTTAAGATTTTAACAGTGAATATAGACCAAGTTAAATATAAGTATTAATCCAACAGAGATTCGATCCCGAAACTTTGATAACAAAATCCAAAATCGTGAAGATCCTTCTGGCTTGTTGCACCTGGGCATATGGTAATACTATACTCATAATAAGTTGGCACGCGAACGGTGCCGAAATAGGTCTCTTGGCATAATTTACAACCGGCTGCTCGTGGTTTCCGCCATTCTCACAAACAAGATTTACATGTCGTGTCTGGAATATAGTGTTAGACAGAAGAATTATTACTGATAGTCTGAAACCAAAGGGGGTTTTAATACTTTACCAACAACTGTTAGTTCATTTTAAAACTAAGGCCATTACGTGGGCAATACAGGGTGGGGTGGGGGGTAAAACAATATCTACAATAGAAACTTTTCTTCTTGGGATTGACACTGTATACGATATTATTGTCATCAATTTATTTGTTAATTCTCTATAACCTTACGATGGCATATTCTACATTTCTTTAGGGTTCTCGTAATACTACGCTTACCCAACTAATCCGGACTACACTGTAAATAAATTTTGTGTATTTTTACCGTAAATTGACCGGTAGAAAGATGCCAGTAAAATGACTGTATTTTAACACTGACTTGTAAATTTACACCTAAGCGGTAGATTTAGATATACAGTGAGTGTAAAATAACTTCGATGTAAATTTACATTGTGCTTGTAAATAGAAAGTGAGGTAGATGTACATTCACTGTAAATTTACACTGTGGTTGTAAATTTACTTCAAGGTTATCTTACACTCACTGTAAATTTACGTGGTGTTTGTAAATCTAAATCTACCATTTATGGGTACATTTACAAATCAGCGTTAAAATACAGTCATATTTCTGGCAACTTTCTGTCAGTCATTTTACGGTAAAACAAAATTACAGAAATTAAATAAAATGAGATTTAACGACCTAATGTTCTGTATCTTACAATGGAAACAGTAGGAGGCATGACACGAAGCAAAATGTCCCACACAACCCTATGTATGGCATATCACTGTCTCCATGCGCCAGTTAGGTGCATTCAGATTTTGAATAACCTATTTCTCTAAAATAGACTAATCTTACTGACATAACAGTAAATATTTTGACCAAAATTCGATATGTGGTCGAAGGGGAATAACCGATTTGAACACTATTTGACAGTAAACTTACAATTTGTTGTAAAAATACTATTTCAAATGGCATTTCTGTTAATATACAGCTCACATAATGTAAACTGACATATGATTGTATTTCTACATTACGTTTGATGTAATCTTACATGTGGCCAAAGAGGGAATAACCGATGTGTCCACTATTTGACAGTTAATTTACAATTTGCTGTAAAAATAACAATTCAAATGGCATTTATGTTAATATACAGCTCACATAAAGTAAACTGTCATATGTTTGTTTTTCTACATCAATTTTCATGTACTCTTACATAAGCTTTGTACTCATATGAATTTACATCGCTTTAAATGTAAGTTAACAAACTATGTGACCTTTTAAGTATACTTATAACTGTAAATATACAGATAATTTGAACAGTTTGATAGGGGTCTTTTACGTACATGCCAATATGTACACGGGACATCGGTGTTTCGTCCCATCCGAACGACTAGACAGCTATCCTTGTCCGGCTCTCCGTGCTGTATCACTGACAAGGTGGGACCACGCCGGTAAATCTGAATGAACATTCTCGGCCAATGCAAGGATCGAACACCCGACCTACAGGCTAGCGAGCCAGCGTCTTACTATAGCCACCTTGACCACCTCATAGGTGGGAGAGAGAGAGAAATGGGGTTTAACGTCCACTCGACACAAACTAGGTCATTTCGGGACTAACATATGGTTTAATTTTATTTACATAATTCGCTTGCGCGTAGGGGTCTTTAGCAGTGGGAGGAAACCGGAGGACCCGGAGAAAACCCACGAGGTTGGACAGGCGACCCTACTCCTTGCCACGTACAACCGGGAATTCGAAACCACGCCAGTCGACTCAACCTCATAGGTGGACTATAGACGAAAAGTAATGAAGCCTTCAAAGGTCTATCAATATTACAGTTCTAAAGAGATGTACAATTACACGTTTCCTGTAAATTGTACACAAATCCTGTATTTAACCATGTTGGAATAGTAGAATTACCCATAAAAACAGTTAAAATACAACATACATGTACGTTAACAAACATAGTTGTATCAATACAGGTTACATGTAAAAATAATACAGTTCTAACTTGTAAAACTACACTTTTATTGTTAATTTACCCATTTTTTTTACAGTAATCCCATGTTACCTCACTAATACAGTAACTTTATAGTATAAAAACACGCAGTGGTATTTTTACAGCGTTATGTTAAAGAAATTACATATTTTTCACTGTGAATTTTACATTTATTTTTAACAGTGTATCGGAAAAGTGTTTTTTTTTTCTAGTTTGAGGGATTTTAAGTACGCATCAAAACGGATCAGGTCGTGGACCGATCATTTGGAAAATTAAAATTTAACTACTGCTGGTCGTTTGTGCATATTTTTATATACTAACTTTGATTGACACATAAATATGCAATTAACTTACTACTGATTTGTCATTATATTATATTACACAAAATGTTATAAAATCTCACAGGCACAATCAACATGTCTTTTATTATATAAAAACGTAGAAGGATATTTGTATATATCAAGATTCAAAGAGCTAGAAAATATTATTTGGCGGGGTCCGCTCAAGGTTCTTTCTTTTCTTATATATTTTTGCTGGGAATGATAGGTAGGTACGAAATCAAAACTGCGCTATGGACAATATTGTACCATACAATTATTATTATATATTATTAAAATGTTATAAAATCTGAAAAGACACAATCAACATATAAACGTAAAAAGTATATAGAGCTTCATAGAACTAGAATAAATTTATTTGGCTGGGGACGCACGGGTTTTTTACTTTTGTTATATCTCTTTGCACGGGAATGTCGGAAATAAAAAATGTCACAAACTGTTTAAATGTAAGAAATTGCACTGCCGTGGGTTCATCCTCGGAAAATGGTAAGAAAAGGTCCCAAACTATTTTAGCCTCGCTTCGCTCGGCGACAAATTCGTGTACACCTCCTCCCCGCTTTTCAAAATTCCAATATCCGCCCCAGGTCAATAAGTTAACGCAGCATAATTTACCAGGTCAGCGACGTTTGGGGTTCGTCTATTATAGCAATTCTACCTCTGTCTTTTCCTCCCCTTTTGCATGCCCATTTTTGTTGATTTTTTGGTCTAGAATGGACGAAGAGGGTTTGAATTAACATTTTCTGCCAGTTTTTGGTAAATATTCATGATTTTGAGGCGTAAGTATAACAGAGTTATCAGGTTGGTTACGGTGATATGTACGGCATACATGTTTTTAGCATGCTTCTTCAAGTTTGTGTATCTCAAAATTTTGGCTGTCAACCTCATACACAATTTAGTGCAAAGGCATGACCAATTGTTCGTCTGTCTGTAGTGAAAAGCATTCAGCCCAACGAAAATTTGCGGAAAAGTTGGAGGTGGGCAAAGAGGTCAGAATTAACATTGAAGTCAATGGGGAAATTAATGGTGGTCTGCCTCCTGTGTTGGAACTTTAGAGTTGCTCCCCTTTAGTAAGTTACAGAAAATGAAAGTAAAGTTGTTGCCAATGTAAATAATAGAAAGAAATTGCCACATTTAGTTCTACTTGCACGTAAAATGGAATTTGGAAAAGGGAGATATGAAGACATGTTTTTATCCGAACTCGCAAAGTTTCGTTTTTTTTTGTTTTAATACTAGAAATCATTTATTGGGGTACCCGGTATATTTAGTCTACACTAGTCCTACATAGTAGGCTACATATCTTTCAAAATATGACATGAGCCAGATTGATTAAACTTTCGTTGAAGGTATAGACCCTAATTAAAGTCCTTTTCTATAGCTGCAATATTTGAAGCCGTGATAATTCTTATTCACGGCTACAATTGATACACAATTCGAGGCTTTGAGCAAGTAGAATTAGGTTCAATTGCAAAATTTTCAACACGTATCTTCACAGTTCGCATGGAAATAAGCAATTATGTTACAAATAGTGAAGAGTGGAACACTGAAATCTTAATCTTATCGAGAGACATAAAATCATGTGATTATGCGGTAAGGTTTCACCTTTATTTCAATGGGAATTGGTTTATTATATGTTAAGCTATGTACAGTAGAGTTTGGGGTCAGTGTAATTGGAAAATTAATAAAGTTAGGCCAGTATCTATTTTGTAGTCAAATGACTACAAAAATTGGTCAAAGGAAGGCCTTAGGACGGTCCACTACTGTGGCTGGAGGCAAGACGAAGACATCAATCAGTAGTGGAACCATTTTCTGCACCCACCTGGCTGTTAACACAGTGTACTATGGGACAAATTTGGCCCGGACACCATGAGTTTCTACCTACTCTTTAACAATTTCCAACTGAATAAGGGTTCTTTTGCATACATGCCGACATGTATACAGTAGGCTACCTCTATTTTCCGTCCAATCCGAACAACTAGATGCTGTTCAAATTCAGATGCTCCATCCTGCTCCACTGACAAGGGAAACCATGCTGGAAAATCCTGAGGAACGTTCTCAGCCAATACCAGGATTGAATCCGCGATCTCCTGGTTAGAAGCTACTGAGGAAATTTGTGACTTTTTTTCTGGTTAGTGAGCCAGCATCTAAACTGAACCACATCTGTGGCTACAAGATTATTAGAAGACAATCCATGATACGGAAAACTGACAAGAAACAATGCACCGATCTGAGGTTCTCTTGGCTGTCAGCTCAACACTTAATTTGGATAAATTGACATTTTATTTTAAGAAATATTTTTGGATCAACAAGGAAGTATATATATGAAATTAAATTCCTGGATATGAGATGGATTTAAAAAATGAAGGGACACTTTGTCAAACATAGAGTCTTTTAGATGGGACACATATAGGCCTATATAGAAATGAATGGGTGCACTCACAATATTGCATAATATTTCTGTTCTGTGCATAAATTCTCCTAAAAAAATAAATTTATGGCCAGAAATTGTTCCAGGAGCTGGAAAAATCAGGCAAATTAAAGTGGTTGAAGATAATACTACCGGTAGTTATTAAGCTCACAGTTTATCATACATAAACGTATCCCTACAATTTTTACAGCTATTTTTGTATGAATTCAAAACCAGAAATTATAGAAGTATGTATCCCACATTTGTGACTATATTATGTAGGTGATTTGGAGATGGTTTACCTAGCTAGGTACTAATCTTCTATCTGTTCATTTGTACATGTAGACTATCATCCCTTTGATATGTCTATCAGAAAAATAAATCAAAGACCAAATTGATGTGTGTATAATATTTGATGATTTATGATGCTACATATACAAATCATTTCATTTCATTTCTACTCTTTGAAGATCATTTTGATGGTATATTATGTAGACCTACAGGTTTTCATGTGAAAAAAATCTCTTGTTTCCGCTTGAGCTACCTTATTGCATACACACATATCTTATAGCCTGGAAATGATAATAAAATGATAATCATAACATACTAGGTATATATTTTCATTTGTAAATGATTGGTTCTGTAAAATATGTACATTATAATTTGTTATATTGTTATGTGAGCCATTTGAGGAATAAATTTATCATGGCAAAAACTGTATTTCATCAGTCTAAAGTGCATTGAACAGGTTTCACCCTAATTTAATGACCAGATACTCGAAGTTGAATTTCTTGCAAATTTGATAGCAGATTTGACTGTCTGGTTTTGTTATACTATGTCAAAAATGCACTATTGAATAACTAGAATTTGTTTATGGAACCAAAAACATGCACTAAATAAAAGAAGGGTCATTGTGATATAGTCTGTTATATATAATTCATGTTTACATTGTTTTTGCACCTTTAATCTAAAAGTAAATATTTTGTGCAGTTCTCACAACTCCTAGAACATAATTAGTTTGAGGAATTAGGGCCTGAATCATGTCAAACCCAAAGATGTGAATGTGACATATTTATTTTGATGTCGGCTTTCAGATCTCTTGAATCAGTTGTTCAGTTAGGTGATGCTTGGGGCTCCAGTTTTGCTAGTCTCTATTGTTCAGACAAATATTCTACTAGGAGGTTCTGGGTTTCAGAGATAACATGCCTTTATGCAATGTAATGCAGAGTGTTGTTTTTACAGGGTTCACCAACAAGGTCTAACACTTTATGCTATCAAATACATGTAATTTAGCAATTATTGGTGGGACACCTTTGTATGAAATGCATTTTCAATAAAGAATTAAAATTTTGACATTAGAAACTGAGTGTAACCTGATTTTAGTTTTGAAAAGAATCCAATATATTGGCAGTATATTGTTAAATCCTTATCATGTGCTGAATGTATACACCTGATTTCTGAAGTAATATTTCCAATATACTGACAATTTATATAATACATCTTGCCTTCTCAATTAATTTTTTGATGACTTTTATGATATATTTATATTCATGTTTATTTTATGATATTTTACAGAGGTGTGTAATAAAAAATAGATAGGATGAATATATACCAATTACACAAATAGATGAGAATGCAAATTGGAACAGGTAAAACTAATTGATTTTTTTTATATGGTTTATAAAGTGCTTCAAATATATACCATTTAGAGACTCTAAAATACTTCTAAATTAGAACTGGATTAAGAAACATATTATGAAGAAGCTTGTCTTCCAATTATTTCACCGCCATATTCAAATTGTTATACCCTGTACATGTATTGTTGTCATCTGCTTTCTTCTGTCCATCATCAATCCAGGGTTTTTATTGCAAATTGCAGAGTTATTGCCCCATTTAATTATAAACTATAATATGTATGTAAAGCATGTTGAAGCACTTCCACAAAGATCTGAAATAGTCTGTATTTCATTTCATATTTATTTACTGTATATAACCCTATTATACTTTCTTTATACAATGTTCTCTTTTTTATCTTCAAAAAGAAAACAAAATCAAAAACTTTGGTCATGACATTTGATGACCACACCAAGAAAAACTTGTCAAACTAAAGGTAAACAAAACCTCAGTTGCTTTAACCTAAACAAAATTATTTATTCAAAGCTTGTAATTATAATTTCTGACCAGGTTAATGCTGAGTGAACACAGTGAAGTGTTACTCTTGTAAATGGAGTAGGATGATCTACTGGGAAGTTAACAAAAATTGGTATGTATGATTGTTATATCTTTCTACTTACAGTATATTTACAGTTCACATATATTTCTAAAGCCGAAAATATGTATCTTTTAATGGAATGGCTGTTGTTATTATATTATTAAGCACATCTGAGCTGAAAAAGACATTCATGTAGAATGGGCTAGCTTGTACAGAAAGGATAGCACAATTGCTATTACTTTATTTGTCTAAGAGAGATGAAGATGGTAGTACGAAATCACTAGAAACTAATGTAAACTTGAAATGAAATTAGAATTAATTTATTGGAATAGTTTTTTAACCAAAATGTTTTTTAATAGTACTTTTGTTTATGTAAGGTTTTAAACTATATTTAATTTTCATTCTGACATGTTGTGGCTTTAATGGTACTTTTATGTTAAAAGACGTAATTTGACAATGCAGTTAGATCTTCTTTCTAAATATGTATTAAAGTCTCTTTGAAAACATAAATTTTAGCTGAAATACAGTTCCACAAGAAACCCCAATTGAACTTGAAAAAAAAATCTGAAACTATTTTCATAAGGATAATTGTTTTCTGTAATATGAGATTTATTGTATAATAAGCAACTACATTTACAATAAAGACTTATTGTGCAAAATAAATCTAATTTTAGATTAAAATTATATAGAAATGAGCTGTGGAATTATTCATTAAATTTTTCAGAAAAAAACTGAACTCTTGTATACCCCATGCTAAAATTTGCATAAATTGTTACTAGGTTTATGGCTATCCATATCATTACATGTAGTATTGTACCCAGTAGGTAGGTAGGTAGGTATTTAATAATATAGAACAACATAATCTCATCAGTCAAAATAACAGCTAATGCATAAAGATTTAATTCAAATTAAGAATAAATTAACAATATTTATATATGAGATCATGCATTTTAGGGAAGTTAGAAAATATTTGCAGAGATGTAAGTCAAGTTTTTATGTATTTTTAAAACAGGTGATTTGTTTTCTTGTCAGGTATGTAGAGATCTTGTCATACAGGTGAGATAGCTATCTACAGGCTATATGATATACACAGAGTGGACTACCATAGAAATTAGGTGAATGTTCACGACCAGTGGAAACGGATAATAAAATGACAGACTAGTTTGTTGATAAAACGTCTCAAACAATTCAGGTACTGTAATATATTTTTATCAATCTTTTTAAATATAAAAAGACAGGTGCATTATTTTAATTTTTTGTCCATATCACATTTTTTAACTGTTTATTTACGTTATTAACCAGAGGATAAGCAAATGACAACTTTATATTTGGAATAGAATGCTCCATATGAAATGTTACATAGAATTAAGAAATTATAAATACCAATATGTATTTTTTTAAAGGAAATTTTTCTTTAATCATAAAGTCTGTCATTAAGTCAAGTGGTGGGGTTTCAATTTTCTGCTTGTACATGACAAGGAGTAGGCTTGCCTGCCCAACCTTGTGGGTTTTCTTCAGGTCCTCTGGTTTTCCCTAGCTGCTAAAAACCCCTACAGGCAAGCAATACATTAAAATAAAATTATACTATATGTTTGTCCCAAAATGTGTCATGTGGACATTAAACCCAATTTCTCTATCTCTCTGTCTCACTCTCTATGTTTTAGGTCAGTTTTGTTTGTAAATGACCATAATTGATATAGCATACGCTAAAAGGTGCTTTTATTATTGTGTGAAACAGAGTATGTATAAGCTATTGTATATTATACTATAGACTATCTGTAGTCTGGTTGTCAATATATAACATACATCTATATATAAATACATAGACAGATATGTGACATACCTAGCCTATTGTGTTTTATATTATGGTCAATAGAAATAAGTTTACTGGTCTGTAACATAAATGTTTTTAACTGTAATAAGAAACATGATTAACACCTGTTCTACAAAATGATAAAATAAAACCATTTTATCAATAATTATTGAAAAATTATTCTATATGTCTACAACTGTGCAGCATATATTTTATTAAGAGGCTTTTTAGGTAGTTGTAATTTTAATTGGTTTGCTATTAATATTATTTTCTCAAGTTATTCATTTTAACAAATTAACCATTTTAAATTACTTGCTTTATTAAATTATTTGTTTTAATAAATTAACTTTTAAAAAATGATTTTGATTACATTAAAGGGGCTGTACGAAATAACGAAAAAATCTGAAAAAAATTGGAAAAATAATGTAATTAATATTGTTTCTTTTGGTATTTAGTGATTTTTCAGTAATTAGGGTTTTTCAGATTTTTTCGCCAATTAGTATAAAAAAAGTTTTTCAGATTTTTTTGGTATACAGTACAGTCGATATAAAACTTAAAAAATAAGAATTATTATTTAAATTATAGGGAAATAAAAGCTGTAAAGTATAATTTGTTATATGATAGATTAAGAATGTAGGTTAAATAAATCTGTGATATATATTCAATGGATATTTAATTGAAAAAGACTAATAGTAATATAGCAATATAAAAACCTGATAAAAAAAATAGATAGAATTAGTAGAATTCCAATATTTTGATTGAATGAACTCAAGAAATGAAATATATTAGCACTTGTTCACTCATTCAATTATTTAATGATTGAATTAACTGATTTATTTTAACAAAATACGATTAATCAATCAATTTATTCCTCTAATATCAATAAAAAATGTCTTTCAGTTCATTAATTCAAAGTAGAATATTCTTGAGCTCCTTGGATTATTTAAATTGAACATTTAATGTGTTGGTATGTTATTACTAGGGAAAGCCTATCAAATTACTTCCATATGTTGCCCTGCCATCAGAAATACTATACAGAGACTCTGTATACAGTCCACTACTCTGTCTTTCACACTTGTCTTGACATTTCTTTGTTTGTAAAGTTGAAAGTTTGGAGGTGGAAAGTAAAGATAGTGAAGTGGTGTTGAAAGATTTATATACTTGAGGACATTATAAACCTGCCCAGTGGTATGTTGATATTGTTTATATTAAAGAATGCAGTCACACTAGATGTAATATTAGGTGTTAAAACTATGTGAAGATTATATGTGTACAGTAGTCAGCTAATTTGAATATTTAAAGGTACAGTTATGAATATTAAGGGTAAAAATATAAATCATTTTTATTGTGGAAGATCTTTTGCTTTGTAAATCTTAATAGTAGATTATTAGGTTCAATGAGTTTCTAAAGGCAGCTTAGACTGGATAATGATCTATTCAAGAAAAATTAGAAGTTTGTTACCATTATTGTGATGTTGAAGACAAGTGTGGATACAAATAGAACGGGTGTTCAGGAGAACACGGGTATGCATGTTCTTTTAAGTATTTTTTCAAAATGCACATCTTCTTTTATTGGCTACACTTCATATGAATTTTCAAAAGAGCTATGTAGATGAATAGTAAAACTGTAGATGCCTATTTTAGTCTATACAGTCCATCACCTGAAGATTTTAGATGGATACATAATGAAAAATTCCCATTGATATATACCTTAAACCTTTTTGACTAATTCACTCATTTTATGATTATTTTGTATGGCAAATTGGATATTTATGATTAATATTCTACTGGCAATTTCAGCCTGGATCAAGAATATTTATCATGTTCAAGTTTCAAAGAATAGCTAACAACCTGCAAGTGTGTATCCAGGAAATGTTAGAGGGATCCGACAGGACCAAATGAAAACAAAAAGAGCCCGTATAAAAATTCATTGGAAACGGGCCATTTGCTCTTCTAATCGACAGATTTTTAGTAAATATTTCTATTATATTTTGTTTAGTTTAAGTCTAATTTTAATATTTGTGAATAGAAATGTGCATGTTAAACTTTGGTTCCCCCCTCCCTGGATCCGACCTTCGAGTTGAAGGCATTTTGTAACACTCTCATTTAATATGTAGGGTTTTTTTTTTTTAAAGAACATGTACATATACACATATAATATTTAAATTATCTGGAATACCAGACAACAACATGATTTACAAACCAACATTCAATTTATTCCAAATCAGATTCTTAAAATAGTCATATAGAAGAAGCATTTCATGATTAGATATCCAGATTGTAGTAAATGGTTTAATCTCTGTTTCAAATAGTTGAAACGTCAGATTAGATGCAGATGGTCTTGAAAACATATTTAGATTTGATTTATAAATGGATAGCATTGGTTGCATATATTATTAGTTCTGATAATTACCAGTATTAATCATTCTCAATGTACATAAATAAATAAACTTCTGTCTGTGCTTTGAAGTCTATTTTCGTCATTTGCAATATGGTTATATGAATATATTAAAACCAACCACATCCATTCTTTGAGTGAAACCATACTATATTATTGTCATCTACAAACCGCATCATTTCTCAAATAAAATGTTTGAAAACTCTAATTCTTAAATTAATTGACTACCAAAGTAACATTTGTTTACATTAAATGACATTATAGAGAGATAAACAAAAAACACATCTGGAAATTCAACAACTAGTAAAGGCTAATATATGATTACAAATTATTCTGCCAATTTAATTGCCAATTAAATTTAGGTATCGCTGTATATAAAGAAAAGTAATTCATTTCGTAAAAAGTATCTGAATGTTTCAGTTTAGAAAATACCATGTGATCATGGTTCCTTTCAAATATTTCAAGCCAATGTAGTGTGAAGATTATATTCATTCAATTGACTATCAATTAAAATCTGCTTGAATTATGCTATCTTTTCGTCAAATATCTGTGTTTGTTATTTTAAGCTACATTTTATTAATATTGTTTTCTTAACACTTAAATCAAATTTAACCATCTGGTGGGTATAATCAGACTTCTCATTTCAGATATATTTGCTGGTCCTGACTGACTGGGCATAAAATCGACCATCTAGACAACTTACATGTCAGACATTTTACATGTCATATAAAATTAGAATTTATATCATTTAAGTGTAAAAGTACTTTGAAATATATTTGGATCACGCTAAACAATTGTCATATTCTTTTGGAAAATTATCTTGCTAATTGGAGTTAACAAAATAAGGCTGGCAGTATTTTGAAATGAAAACCATGGTTACAACGTACAACAGTCATGTTTTTAGGAACTGGATTTCAATTCCTGTCTGTACCTGTCAAGGATAACGACTTTACAGTTAGCAAAACCTAGTATATAAGAATATTCAGGGGTTCGCATAGCTAATCTTTTAATAGTTGGAATTTGTAGAAGATTATAGTTTAAATGTTCAAAATTGGTTGTAGATTTACAAGTTAAAATGTCTAGTGTGATTTTCTGTTTACTGTTACCTACACCCATGCAAATACAGGTAATTACTTTTTAAATAAATGGACAAACAATTAAACTAAATCAGTATAGTTCAAAGAAAATTTCTCATATCAAACAGTTATGGTCTCTGCAAATTACTTTTGTCTGGCTCTAAATATGTGAGGGGGTTGGATGGCCGAATGGTTAGCATGTGCACGCTGTATCATAAGGCCTGTCATTGAGTCACCTGGCGTGGTTTCGAATCCCTGGTTGTATGTGACAAGGAGTAGGGTCGCCTGTCCAACCTCATGGGTTCTCTCCGGGTCCTCCGGTTTCCTCCCACTGCTAAAGACCCCTAAGCGCAATCGAATTATTGAAATAAAATTAAAACCATGTTAGTCCTGATATGACCTAGCTTGTGTCGAGTGGACATTAAACCCCATTTCTCTCTATCTCTCTAAATATGTGAAGAAAAGACATATGTTAGTCTAAAAATAATCATAGTGTTGTGTTAAGCAGTAGCTTGTTTAGCTGATTAGTTTGTTATTGATGAGTAGTCATTAGTGTCATGTTAGAGAAATGACCTGCTTTTTCTTTCTAGAACACTTGATACCACTTCTATTTCATTTGCGAACTTCACAAAGCTAAACATTTATTTTAACTAGCCGGTTATTATTACATGGCTAACTGTAACATCAAGTTGACAAGCTTGTTGACAATAAAATAAATCAATTAGTTTATAATATGAGTCAGTGGTAAAATATGTTTTAAAGTATTGACTTCTGTCAATCTACATCAGCTGTGGAACTGTGCATATAGTTAGTAAGTTAGTGTTGTACAACTTTTATCTACATAGAAAGTTCTTTAAACATACATTATGCAAGAGCTAAATCTGCCTATTGCAGATCCTTCTTTAGGCCTGAAATGTTTTCTAAATTATTAATTAGACATTAATTAACTTATCCAGGCCATAATCAACTCTCGATGGCATCAGATTTTGATTTAAGCTAAAAATGGAGGAGCGAGACTTAGCTTCGAAAAACCAGTACGGTGGTTGAAATTATTGCACACGTCTTGTCAAACCTTCATTTTACATTATCTATTTTCGAACTATTATAGCAAGAATGGCTAGTTCTTTATCTAAATCTAACATAATGTATCTTTAAATGTTTTGTTGGGAAAATTCATGGTGCTTTGCAGTATTTGCTGAATAATTGTTCTTTGTTGAAACTTCATATAATCCAGGCATGTAGAATTTTAGGATTATAATGCATTGTTTTCGTAAGTTAACAAATTTGAAGATCTTGTAAAAATCATAATAGAAAATTGTAGTTGTTGTTAAAATTAGTCTTGAATGTCATTCTGTGGTTACTTTGGGTATCCTTGCTTCAAATACAGAGTTTGTTTAGTGAGGGATCCACATTGGTCTGTGAGTATGACACTGGCTCACTCACCAGAAGGTCCTGGTTTTGACAGTTTGAAATTGAAATAAGAGTAGACAATAGTGTCTTTGTCCAGGCAAAGTTTTCTCATAGCACTTATGCCCGTCTTCATTAGTCTCGGTTGGTGCAGAAATGTAGGACGTTCAACCAGATCGGTAAGGCGTTAAACCACAATGGTAAGGCACATTAATCATGTCATACTTGATTATTAACAACTGTTTCCATTGGTCTACTATGTTCACTACTAGACCAATCAAAATAGTTGATACAGCCATTTTGAAATGTTCATTTCAAACTAAGTGCATTAGCAGGGAAAGTTCAGTAGGATTGTATCAGTTCATAACAACATAAGCAAATACCATGGGCCAGGTTCCTGGAGAAAAACATTTTTGTGTTCAGGAGAAATCAGAAATCAGAAACATGATTTTACATTGTAGAAAGATATGGTTAATGATGTGATAATGCTGGTAATCATTGTTTCAGGAATAAGAGATATATGCACAGTATAAGAACTGCAGTAGCTCAGTGAGTAAAACAGTGGCTCACTAACCTGGAGGTCCTGGGTTTGATCCTTGTGTTGGCCAGGAAAGTTTCTTGAGATTTTCAGCCGTTGTTTCCCCTAGTCAGTGATGCAGGACAAAGGGTCTTGCCAGGAATAGTATCTAGTCGTTCGGATTCTATGAAAAACGTGAAATCCTGTGTTCTCCTTGACATGCAAGTAAAAGATCTCTTGACAGTTGGAATTCAATTGCTGACCAAGAAATATTTCCTTCTTAGCACACTATATAGTGTATGCCCGTCTACATTAGCCCGATTGGAGCAGAACAGTATGACGTTAAACCCCTTTCATACTGTTGATGTAACTATACTTCATTAATTTCATAGGGTACATAATGTTTAGAGATATGTAAGCTTACATCATATGAGTAAAATAGGTGTTTTAGAAATATGTAAGCTTACATTATATGAGTACTTTAGGTGTTTTAGAAATATGTAAGCTTACATTATATGAGTACTATAGGTGTTTTAGAAATATGTAAGCTTACATTATATGAGTACTATAGGTGTTTTAGAAATATGTAAGCTTACATTATATGAGTACTATAGGTGTACATGTATATATGTATTACCTATATTTGTAATGAGAGAGTATTGATTATTATAACTAGATGTATTGTTAGTCAGATATATAGTATACTCAGCTTATTGTTTACATACTGTTAGTAGGTATAAGATTTATATATACCTATATATTACTCACAGTATATATTATTGATTGGATGTTGAAAAACATATTTTACAATTTTAGCTTAACTTAATGGAACATATTTTAGTTATGATAATTTTTAACACAGTAGAAATTGATGGCAGTGTATTTGCAGAATCTTGATTTTTAGAAAGTCACATAGCATTTTAATTTAATGATGGAATAATTGCTGGCAATATATCAGATCTTTTCATGTGAAGGTATGGATCGCATGTGGGTTTCCTGTGTTAAATCAGGACACTAGAAAGCCCTATGTTAGAATGTAGTAATTCATGTTATTCATCCCACAACCTGACATGGAATCCATATGTTTATACCTTTTGAAATTCCCCCAACTTGGAAAAACCTGTAAGTTTGAAAATGGAAATGGGTCCCATATTTTGAAAAAAATCTGACATTTTGTGTACACATTGATCGCACATGTAAAGGGAGCCTCCGCATTTGGAATTCTAAGTACAGTAGACATAAATGTTTATTGGTGGAAAACTAACTGTATTTTGTAACCTTGGGATATTTTACTATTGATTTCAGGGTCTGCAGTACAATGGAAATAATAATATGTATATCACATCTTTCAAATGCTGGTAAATCATTAGTGTAAACTTGACACTAATTTCACCAAACACATAATATTCCTGGTTATATTTATATGTGCTGTGTTATAAAGTTAGTAAACTTACCTTGATTAACCAGACACAAGGCATGATGTACATGAACAAAAAGTTGGATTTCAATCTGAATAAAGATGAAAAACCTACTAATACTTTTGATTTGGGGCATTGAGAGCTCCCAGAGCAGCTTTTTTATAACACAGCTGTAATATCTGACCATATCCCTTAACAAGGCATTAAACCACAAGGGCAAAGTATCTAGTGATCTGGTTGTTAATAAATATAAGATTCCAAGATCTACACTAAAATCACCTCAGATTACCAAATTTTAGTCTCAAAATCTCCCTTCATAATATTGCCGGAATTTACAATGCATTGATCTTAGGCAACCTTACAGAAATGATTTGCTAAGGCTAAAACTTTAAAATAAACTGATTTGATTCAAAACTTTTTTTCATTATTTCAGGTGAATAAAGATGGGAAATTCTCTAAAGGTGTCCGAACCGTATATAGTTGATGAATATGGTTCAGATGAAGATGATGATTATTATTCTGCGTATGAAACTGGTTTAGAAGATAATGACACACAGGATAATGCAGATAGTCTAAAGACGCCTGTTGGAGCGGGGCGACAAATATCAGTAGATGCAGAAGTGGTTAGTAAGTTGGTGTCAGAAGTGGAAGATCTGATGTCACATCTTAACAACCAGAATTATGATGCAGCTTACACGGCTGCATTGAATTTAAAACAAGGTGGAGTAGGAGGTAAGAAATGAGACATGATGGTAAAAACTTAATATCTGTAGGCCTACAAATCTTTTTGTAAAGTCGTTGGACAGTAACTAAATTTACTGCATTGATTATATATTCAATACCATAATATCAAACTTACATAATCTCCTGGCTTGGATTTAATCTGATTAAAAAGAGGCCTATCAAAATATTTTACCCAAGCCTTATAGTTGGCGCTAGCTTGTTGGGAAATTCTCAATAATAATCTTAGTAAATACTGGACAGCATTTTTTTGGCTGATATACCTTTTGGAGATTCAACATGCACAAAATATTGTAGTGTGCAAGCTAGGGATGCAAAGTCACCCAAATAATGATCAGTGGCTTTGATAATTCTAATTCTAATAGTGTTGAGTAAGAATGCACAATTTTTGATTACTTATTATTTAAAGGTACTCTAGAGAATGGCTCACCTAAAAAGCCTAAATCCAGTATCCCCATCAGCAGACTTCCTTCAGGTCCAAAACATGATACTCAAGCTCATGCTGAAAACAAGAGAAATGAAACGATACAAGCCAGACGTTCAACATCAGATGACCCAGAGATCAATGGAGGCGAGCCATCGTTTGTATCACACAATTTTTCCGATGATCTTGTCAGTGAGAAATTAATGAAAAGTTCTGACAATCTTTGCGAAGGAATAATTCCTGAAATAACATTAACAATGTCAAAAGCTTCAGTTCAAAAAACTACTTCTTCCGCCAGTGCTAATTCAGGTGGAGATAACTCAGATGCTTTTGAAACTAAGGGAGGTAATTCTTTAGGTTATGTTAATGGTGTAGGGACATGTAATGATATTAATGGGCATGTGCAAGATAAAGGTGTAGAACATGGTGATGGTAGTTTAGTGTGGGAAATTGATGTTGGAGAATTAAAGGAGAGACCAAAACCTTCAGGTATATTAATCAACTTACCTTTTGGACTAGGAATTGGTCCCCGAGCACTACTCATTTTCTTGTTCTTCTTGGGGCGACGCTCTTCGAAAAGTTACACCAATTCAAGTACGATCAACATGAAACTTTGCATGCTTGTTACTTGAACAATTGCTCATCAATAGTTAATACGGCGTCACAATTCCAAGATGGCAGCGATATGTCATGCTCGGTTCCTGGTCCATATACTATCTTCTTTGAATGGCATTTAGCGATTGAACATAATATAACACAACACAGTTCTATGCATAACAATCATTCGCATATTTCCTCATTTGTAAATTTGTATGCTTGATAACGACTAGTGAAATCTTGTTGAAACGTCGTATGTAAATATATAGTGATTGTTATCCATAGATCTGCGTTGTGTTATACCATACTATCTTGCTTTTTGCTTGTATAAATATTATAAAACTATATTCAGCTGCTGTACCCTTTATTTAAATGATTGATTCTCTTCATTTGTAGCTCTTGGCTGTGGGACTCTCATCTAGTTAATGTAGTAGCTTGATTTTATTTTTTGCTGTAATGTATATTTAACAAAAAAAGGCTGAGAGATGTCCTCTAAAAGATTTAATTAAAAACCTATGTTTGATGCCATCTTGACTTCATGGATAGAAACAAGTTTTTCCTCAATAGATGATTGACGTTTTACAACAGAAAAGCATTACCACATAAATGAGAAAGTTAGCTGGCAATAAATTGGGCTACTTTAGGTAGATGTTCATAAATTTTGGATCAATATTCGGGATTACTTTTTAATGAAAGTCTATATTTGCCTTTTAGTCTGGTCTGGAACATTTTGTCTAAAAATTAAAATGGTTTTATCATCAACAAACATAAGTCTACATCCAGTTCATTTAAGATACTGTTTATAATAATAAACTCTTAATTGTTTGCTTATTCTAATATACCGTAAAATGTGTGTTATGTTAACTTTACCCAAAGGGGGAAGCTACCATTCATCAAGTTCCAGAAAGAACTAGTAAGGACTTGTATAAAACACCTGTCATATATAACGCCAAGTTAGGTTCATCAATGTGTTGAACAGCTGCTTTTAAATGGATGCAGGCCTAAAAATTTGCATCTCTCCCAGATCTAAACATTTGAGTCCTTAAAGATTCTTGCAAAATATTTGTCAAATTTTCAATATACAAAGGACGATATAGTATGCCAAACCTCCAATTTATTTTTTTAATTGATCTTGAAGTTTAGTATCCAAGATAATCCTAGTTATTTCTTGCGAAAATGGGTAAATTATTTTGTCGGGAATGAAATAAAATGGATTTAATTAAAGGTATTAGTCGTATTAGAAGAAGAACATGGAGTGATCAAGAACAGAAGATAGATCAGTGTTTATCATCTGATATTACAGCTACAACTGATGATATAGCTCTTAGAAAACATCTAGATCTTAAACGATGGTAAGACAATATTAAAACACAGACATCAGCCTACCTAAAAAGCCCAGGTGTCCTGGTAGCTATTATGAACTTACATAACAATGGAGATAACTGCCGTACGATAAAAAATTTCTAAATTTAAATATTGCGATTTATTTATTTTTTTTGCCACAATGTAAAATCCCACCATAGTCACAAAATTAAAAGTAACAATATAACAGAAATTTTGCTTTTGTCAAATTTTGAAATTTACAATCTGAATTTCAATTTGGTTCTTCCTTATGTTCACAGAAAATGTATACCACCATGTCCAAATTAAATGTGGTTAAAAACAAAGTCATGGGTATCACAAAACCATCTTTTATAGCATCTAAAGTGAAAAACTTACTTCCTCTGGCATATAAAAACAACAACAGTAGGATAATAACTTTCAGCAGTTCAATGCCTATTATATTGTCTAGTGTTATATGTGGATTATAAAGAATTTTATACTGATATATTACACCCCACCAACTGGGCTTATCAGTCTGTACATCAAGCTAAGCATCACAAATATGATTAAGTAATGTTTTATTATGTAGGTACTGTATTTCAAGACCCCAATATAAAAAGTCCTGTGGTGCATCATCTCTGGTTTCTTGTTGGAACTATCTGTTTTCTACATTAGGTAGTGGTAGGTAGGTACATTTACACATTTTAACCTAGCTAGTAAAAAAAAATAGGTTAAATACACTTGGTCACTGTAAGTATGATATGTAGGCCTACAAATCTCAGTATGTGTCGTTGGAATCACTGGAAATGAATTGGGGTTTAACATCCTACTTTTCTTTACCAACTGGGCTAATGAAGACAGGCATACATCCTACTCTTATTTCAGATTTCATAGTGAAGCCAGCCAGAACTGAAGTATAGTGTTAACTTAATGTTAAATCCTGTTCCATTCCTGTGCATTCACAAATTGCCAGACTGTATCTAATTATAACATACACTATGTCCTCAGTGTATTTCATGATGCACCCTCAATAAACAACCAGATAATTTATCCTTACTAGAAACATGTAAATGAAGCTTATCCTTAAAAATGTTATTTCATTTCGAATTCGATCTTATTTCAGTCTTCCACCAATTACACAAGAACAGGCATTAGCAATTCTTGGTTTTAATCCACCATTTTCTGAAATCAGTTTTGGACCATTTACTGGCAATGTTACATTATTAAGGTAACTATAAACATTTGTTACCGGTAATATTACATTATTAACACTTGGGACCAGGTATCATTCAGATTTGACGAAAAAAAGAAAGAAGCTGAGCTTACCATCAAGAATCTAATACTTGTATCCAGTTAATAGATTGCCATCCGGAAAGTGTTAAATGTTGTCAAGATTCATCAAAAAACATCCAGTTTGTGCTACCGTGAATCAGGTTTAACTTCCTACTGTTCTGCTCTGACTGGGCTAATAAAAATGGGCATTCACCAAACAATGTGCTATGAGGAAAATTTGCCCAGACGGTGGCGCTACGGCTTACTCTTATATCGATTTCCAAGGCTTCTTTACGAGCACAGCAATGTGTACACAGGACCTTGGTTTTCGTCCCAACCGAACAACTATACATTGTTCCTGGCGTGCCGCCCCGTTCCACTGATGAACTTTCTCGGTCAATACAGGGGCCTGTTTCACAAAATTTTAACTAAGATAAAATCCAAATTGGATTGGATAATATTAGATTGATTTTAGTGCTTAGCCAATCAAAATTGAAGTATCTACTAAAATTTGGATTTTATCTTTAGTTAAGATTTCGAGAAATAGGGCCCAGGGATCTAACACGAGACCTCCAGGTTAGTGAGGCAATGTCTTACTCTGCATTTATGAATCTAATTACAAGGGTATATATTATTTCATTTGCACAAATAATTATTGAGAAAAATAAGGTACAGAGTGAGAAAGAAAAGGTACATGACATAAAAAAGAAAAAAATTCTTCATCATTCGAATATGATAGTGGATATTATTTTCCTCACTTGGAGCACAATAGACATGGTGACACAATAGACATGATATGAAAAGTGACCTCCAGTTACCCCAGATAGGCGCCAAAATGATGCTAAAGACCATGTATCTTTCAAAACATTAGGGACCCCCACAGACCCTCCATAAGAAAAGAGCAGGTCACAGGCAGGGATGTGAGGAAGAACTGAAAGCATATTAAGTTCAAAAGGTACATTGTGGAATAATTACACCCTTGTCAATTAAAAACTGTTTCTATTCATAACAAGCCTGCCGTTTCAACCCTTTGAACATCATTTTCATTGTTACTTAACATATAAATAATATGAAATGCAAAATATGTTAGCCAACTTTCAAAGTATATTTGTATTTTTGTTTTCAGTTGGTTTAGAATACTAAATGATCACTTTAAAGTTAAAGGGAGATGTTTCTTTACTTACAAACCAGTGGGTAAGAATAGAACATCTGGAGTAACACCAGACGATGCTTTAAGTACTTTAAAGAAAGGATTACAAGATCCAAATTCAGCATTTATATATCACTGCCAGAATCATTACTTCTGTCCAGTGGGTTATGAAGATGTGCCACTACGCTGTGAGGATGCTTACAGGTTTGGACTTTTGATCATACATGTTGAATCTTTTGTATTTACATATAAATATGTTACATATGGCTATCCCCTTTTTATCTGCTTTTCAAAAATTTAATAAAATCTTATTTTACATTCAAATAAAATGGATTAAATTTGTAATAAAACCAGGAATTCTATCATGACTTTAAAGGAAGCAAGTCTTTAACTCAATATCATCCGCAGTCTTCGACATTACAGAGAAGACTTATTGGTCAAATTAAATCAACACTGATGTTTTTATCTTACTGTGAATAGATGGGCTTCTAATATCCAATATTTAAGACAAAATGAAAATTTTAAAATTATGAGTGATTGAGTTCCAATTTCGTGTAAATCAGACCAAAACTGCCTGACAAAATGGCGACTCCATGTACTCAAAAAATGTAAAAGTGTATCATTCCAAGGTTGTGGACCTTGCATTGAAAGTGATGAAAAAGTTTCATATTTTTATTACCTTGAAAACCACAAACCCTTGAAAAAAATTTGTGGTGTGTTTCATGTGTGTGTTTACGATGAAGATAGGTTATCTCGCTTTTAGTGTGCTTTTTCCACAAAATTTCATGCTGTATTAATCTTTATGTTTCAGAGGTCTATTACCGCAAGATTTTGTTGAAACATGGATATTGATAGGTGATACCAGTAGATGTCATCCTTCTATACATTGTAAAAGGTACAGTTTTCCGTTAAATTTGTTTAAATCCTACCCTTAAAAACGATCCCATCAATGTTATGTAAATTCGATCAAAAACTGTGTATAAAAAGCAATACAGTAGGATGATAAATATTATTATTTGAAATTAATACATGTTAGTGTCATTTGTATTTTTACCAATAATAAAGTGCTATCTTAAGCTTTTACGTTTACAGCATTTAATTTGATTTTGATTATATTTTTAGGTGGTCAGATGTCTCAGCGGATTTGAATAATAAGAACCCTGAATATCTTGATATAAGACGACTGTGGAAGGGTACACAAACGCGAAATAAAAAAGGTGGTAACTTACACTGTATCATGGCTTTCCAAAAAGTTAACACACAACCGCGCAGATCTCAAATACCAAGATCGCATTTGCCGGTTAGAAAAGGTGGAAGTGGGGCTGACAAAAGTCCATGTCGAGTATCATCACCACGAGAAACATCATCTGTATCATCAGTGACAGAAGAGGAGGAACCACTTTATGAAGAAGAAGAGTTTGATAGTGGAGATGAGATTAGATCTGATGCTGAATGAAACTAAGTTCCCTGTACAATACTAGAAGGAATATTATTGATATTAAATACAGTATGATATTGACATTCGAAATATGTGGTGGACTTATAGGAGTATTCTTGAGATGTGAAATATTTAAATAACATGGATATATTCAATTTCAACTAATAACGTGTGTAGAAACAATTTTATATTACATATATGCAAAAGACTTAACTGACTAACATAATAGTCATACATGGATGTCATATTCTTCTTGATTTATTGAGTACTACCCTACTTATATTTTGAAATTATTCAGAAAAAAAACGGCTTATGACTAGAGCTCACATTCGAGTCACATTTTGGTTTTATTTATCAAGTATTTATTGCCACTCTATGCAGTGTCTGGGATGGTATTACTGTTATTATTCACAATTTAAATCACAGTGTAATTTAATGTTCTAGTCTTACCCAGATCGCCCATTTCATGGACAGCAACTAGCAAGCATAAGGAAATTATCCAATCTAATATTAGTCTATCGCCAGGTTAGTTGTTAATTTTTAATTAACCTTACTTTAGAATCAGAGTAACATTTGAATACTGCACTGATTTATGTTTCCTATCATTATAGATTTTATAAAATGTGTAATTTGATTATGCATATTTAGGTTGAATATGTAAAATACATTTATCTCATTTTATTCCAGCCAAACTATACTGTGTCTCTCTTAAATAAAGTCTCTAAAATTCAACACTGCACATTCCATTTTAACATTTTTACAAATTTATTTTCATATATTGTAAATATAGAAGATATAAATGCTGAACATCATCATTTTTTAAAGATTTATAACATCATCAGCCTAATTCCTAGTATGTGCACATGTATTCATTCCACAAGCATTGGGATTGGAAATCAACATATTTAATCCATGACTTGAATAATATATTTATAAGAAAACAATTGGAATATATGATGTATATTCTGTCCGAGGTCATAGCTTTTTGTAGTTTATCTGTTAGTTTTAAATGAAACAAATATTTTCTTTTACATTACATATGTAATTTTTGTTTACATTTCATATGGAAAAAGTAAGGACTATATAAATGTCAAGACTAAAGTGCCTTACTTAATGTACATGTTAGTTCATTAGTATGTGTAGTTACATATCATATTCAGATTTATTTACATAATGCTAATAGTATGTATCTTATATTTCATAATTCAGTTGTTATATATTTCTATTTTGCTGGTATCATAATTTTATTTAAAATTTTAATTTATGTTACTAATACTTTTGAAATGCAATAAATATTATTTGAAGGAGTTATCTCCCTTTAGTCTTCAACTGTCGTAGTTGACTGATATTTAAAACCTGTTAAAACTCAGATAGGTAACTGGATAGAATAAAGTCAGTGGCATTTTCGTCACATAGGCACTATCTAGGTCATAATAAAGATATGGACGGAGAACTGGGAAAATCGGTAGTGCTCTACTCATCCTATTATTGACACATTGCTTCACAAGGTCACAAAGCAGTGAATCATAACACCAATGCTTCACACCACATTTGAAACAGATCTGTTAAAAAAACATTAGCCTCTATTACATTAGGTTTTTGGCAAGAGAGGAACCGAGAACTGGGAAAATAAGTAGTGCTCATCCTTTCATTATCCCAATGCTTCACATTAAAATCGATAAAAATTGTAGCCTCATCACATTCACGGGGTCTTTGGATGGTAGGTCACAGCCACAGACTGCTGAATATCTTGTAACCCAAATACTTCACACCAAATTTGAAATAAATCTGTTAAAAAAAACAGTAGAACTAGCCTGGAAATAAGGCACCTGTCACAGACAATGTCAGGCACAGATTCAGGCACTGTCATTTTGTCCGGCACTGATTTGTCTTTTTATACGCCCACATTTTCATGTGGACATATATTGTCGTCGTCCGTCCGTCCGTCCACAATTGTTTGTGAACACTCAGTAGAGGTCACAATTTTTATCCGATTTCAACGAAACTTGAAATATAGGTTTATCACCCTAAGATCTCGGTTACTTTCGATATTGGCATGGGTAGGACTGTAACTTCATGGATTATGGCCCTTGATTGTACGAAAAATCACGTTTTTAGCTTGTGAACACTGTAGAGGTCACAATTTTTATCCGATTTGGTTTAAACTTGAAATATATGATTATAACCCAAAGATCTCAATTCTTTTTCGATATTCACGCATATTGGACCATAAATTCCTGAATTATGGCCCCTGATTGTACGGAAAATCGTGTTTTTAGCTAGTGGACCCTATAGAGGTCATAATTTTTATCCGATTTAAAAAATCGTTTTAGTATATCACTGTTACACCCTAAGGATGGCTGAGTTCGAATTTCATGAAAATCCGACCAATATCATTTTGACAACAAAATGAATTTACCTTCCAAATATTGCTGGTTTGTCATAAAGACCCTTAATGTACTTTGTTCACAAGCTATTTGTCCATATTTTGGCTACATCGAAGGTAATTACTCAGCAAATTATTCATCAACTATCTTCAAATTCATCTGAAATATAATTAGTTTCCTCAAAACCGGACGAGAAGTGTGGACTGAAATGCATTATTTTGGACGAACTGACAGGGGAATGACAATCTACGTCCACATTCCAGCTTTGATTGATATGGTACTTTTTAAAATGAAGAGAATGAAATATGAAATGGCTGTAATATGATAAGAGGCAAAGAAGGCTAGGCAATGTGTTTGTTTTGCCAAATTTACAGACAAAATACTACCAGGAGGTCGGGGCAAGCATCAAAATAAATAGTTGCTGTCTTTACAGTATAAGGAATAAATATGCAAAGTTCCAAGATGATCCATTCAGAATTGCAGCCTGTAGACGATAAATACAAAAAATGGGCGTGGCTCTGCCCCTGGGCGTTAGGCATGCGCCCCAAACGATAGGGATGTTCCTTTGGGTACAAAGAATAAGTATGCAAAGTTTCGAGATGATACGTTAAGAAATGCAGTCTGTAGACGACAAACAAACAAATACAAGAAATGGGCGTGGCTCTGCCCCTGGGGGTCGGGCATGCACCAAACACAATCGGGATCATCCTTACACATATGCGTTGAAGTTCCGATAGGGTTAAAAAAAAGTTCCCCACTCGATTTCTTTTTTTATCGGAGACTTGGCAATTTATCTACCACCAAAATAGAAAAAATAAAATTTTTCATCGAGCCCTTTCTATAAAAACAGTAAATATTCATTTTTTCAATGTGACTTATCGAATCAATCCAGTATTTCAGATATAACAATCCGTAGAGCAAGTCCTGTCAGTTCGCAGTTTATGTATGCCTTGAACAATATGTTACAACACATTTTAACAGTTTTTTTTAGCGTATTCCGGATGTCTCATGTCACGCTTATACCCCCCACTTTCCCATGATTTGCTGAAATCAGAGTGAACAGACTCCGATGCCTGCTCACTCCAAAATCCGAGCCCGCGATTGAAGGATTGCCTCTCCGTAGCTGGTAATCGACTCTGGTGGGGAACTTTTTTTTAACCCTATCGGAACTTCAACGCATATGTGCTTAGGGTATAAGGAATAAATATACCAATTTGAAGAAAATCGAGTAAGAATTGCGAACCACAGACACACATACACAGACAGGGGCGACGACATAATACATCCACATTATGAATATGGACGTATAAAAAGTGGCAATTGCGATAGTTTTCAGACCAGACTGTCCCCTAAAATCTGATTCACACATTAATTATGGCTCCCATCACTGACCACAAATTTTCTACACATCACAATTGTTCTTTTTAGGTATTCAGCCATCGAAAGCTTTTAAATTTATTAATTTCTCTTCTGATTCAAAATACTTCAGAAAGTTGCTGAATGTCATGACTATGATTTATTACTTACCATACTAATGTTTAAAGAGAAACAAGCTGTTGTTGAAATATGACAGTTTATAACTGATCAGATTATTGATGATAAGCTGGTGGTTTTGTGGGTACAGTAATGAGAGATTTAGGTTCAACTCAATAGTAATTTTATTCAAGACTTTAACGTTTTATTAAATTTTCTACAGTGAAGTAATTGTAAGATGTAAAGGTGAGTCTAAGTTGAAAATCAAAATGTTAACCTTTATATGAATTCTTTAAAATCATTTCATGATACACTGATCCTTATCAACTGAATTGCTTCATCATTCATTGATATTTCAGCATTAAATCCACAGAAATCCACATTAAATCCAAAATATGGTTAATCATTTGTTAAAATTATTCATTTTTCTTGTCGGTCGTAGTATTATAATTGGATTGAATAACATAACGTTGAAATATGTGCACATTATTCCAAATTTTAAAGTAGAAGATTAAAAAAGATACTATGAGCATGGGTAAAACCATATAAAAAAGACCTGCTTGTAAAAAGTTAGTATCAATAACAGTTTCCATGGTAACAATTTCATGGCAGTCGTCTGTGGAAGCAGGCATATTAACCTGAGAAAGAATGTTTTCTTCAGGAATTAAAGAAATACAGATAATATACGGAGTCTTCTCTATCAAATTTTTTATCACATATTTTCCAAGATGTGGATGCATGATTGATTTCTTCTTCAAATTCCTCTTCCCAAACGGATGAAAGGAAATGTGAAGAACGTCTGAAAGACCTAAGGTAGATTTCCATTCAATATAGATGAAAGTATCCCCGATTTTCTTTATTCTAACATACAAGTCATTAATTTTCCATGTATACTTATCTTCTTCAATATTCTCTGACTTAATCACTTCTGATTCGACACAACCAAATAAAAGATCATCAAGCACATCCCATGATTGCTTTTGGAGTTCTGTAGGACTAGCACACACTGGAACAAATCGAGCTGGATCCACATTTACCAAATTTTTCAAGTATTTTCGGCTGTCATAAAATTCTTTCAACCACAATAATTCACAGTCACAATGAAATGGATTTCCGCCTATCATAAACATTTCTTGCGGGTATAGATCACCACTTTGCAGTTCTGGAATTTTTCTTATTTTATTATTTGATATGTCCAGCCATTCCAACATGGGTAATCGAATGGGCAAAGATGTCATTAAATTGTCGGATAATGAAAGTATTTTTAAATTGTCATTAAAACTATTTGGGAAAACATTATCTATTTTATTCCAAGACAAATCCAATAAAGTTAAAGAATGGAAATTGATAAATATATCATCAGAAACCCCTGCCATGGAATTGTTAGAAAAAGATAATTTTTTAACATTTCCAAACACTTTATGTAAATGTAATGGCATGTTTTTTATCTGGTTTGCCCGAAATGTTACAGTGTCTAATTTACTAAAAATCACAGTTTGATCATCTGTATTGCTTATGGTTTCTATCTTCTCAATGAAATTAGAATCAAACAGTAAACTTTGTAAATTCACAAGATTTAAAATACTATTAAAATCTACAGTTTTTATTTTGTTAAAGCTTAGCCTTAACGATTTTAATGAATTTGGTAAGTTACTGGGTACTGAGCTCAGCAAATTGTTAGAAAGATTTAAAATTTCTAATTTTGAAAACTGAAATGAAAAATTATAAGGTAAACTATTTATTTTATTCTGACTAAGGTCCAAATTCTTCAGATTTGAAGGAAACCTTGTGGTTATATCAGTAATTTTATTGTAGCTAACATTTAATGAATATGCTTTTTGAAGCAGGTTTTCTTTGATGTCACTTAAATTTTGAAATGAACAGTCTATGTTTACTGCTCCAGCAATCACAGCACAATTACATTTTTGAGGACACGCATCATATTTTGCTGCACACAATATGTTTATTATCCAAAGAAAAATCCATAGTTTATAAATCAATTTTCGATTCATCTTTTAAATGGAGTTATCTCCCTTCATACATAACTGTGCGTATTTTAGAATTTGAACTATTCAATCTGAAAAACATTAAGCATAGGAATTATAAATCATAATGGCTCCTTGGCAATGATGGACACATAAATAATATATGCTCACTGGCATCAGTTATTCCTAAATTATTTAGAGAACAATTGGTAAATCATTGATACTAAGCCTATTCAATTGACTCAATTGGATCCAATAATTAGTTGCTTACACGATTAGTATTGCACAACTTATAGGCTATATATATATATATATTACTCTTATCACAGGAGCAGACACAGACCTAACTATGCTTATAGGAACTAGTTATGATGAAATGGAGAAATTATGATATTGGACTAATTTTAAAAAAATATGGGAATGGTGCTGGGTGGCAAATACTACAGAACCCCACCTTGATGCATTTGTCAATTTTCTGAACCTTAATTCAGTTCAGTGGTTCTCAACCGTTTTGTACGAATGGCACACCTTGAAACACATGAAAAAATAGTGGCACACCTGGCTAAATATATATGAAAAATATTTGAATTTTGCAAAATAAAAACATGGCAAGTCAGACAGCATACAACCGTAGACACAGACTAGTCATAGACACATAGAATGACTCGAACTAAACAAAGAAAAACACAGCTATGAACTTATCAGTAGACACAAGTGAATACTCAATTGGGATCATGTGGTTTTTCGCATTTTCTTAGTGTGCCGTTCAAAATTCCGCAACACACTGGTTGAGAATCACTGATTCAGTTAGTTATGCCAAACTGAAGACGAGAGTACCATCGTCGAAATGTTGCATGTTAATAAACCAGTGATTGTTATTCCATAAATAGTGTTTGTGTGAAGAAAATATGATAGCTTCAATAAGAGTGGCAGTCTCACTGCCCCCAGAACTCTCCTACAATAATAAATGTGGAGTGCTAACACCAAACCAGTGATGACCAGTTCAAAGCTACACCAGTTGTCTATTTCTAGATTAATTTACTTTTGTGTGTAAAATATTTCATTAATTTGAGACACAAAATTTGACTGGCAATTAAACATACACCCACAATAGCTCAATCATCTGAGCAGTCAACTAGAGTTGTCGCATATTATTACTTTTGTTTTGTTGGTAATGAAACATTTATAATACACTAAAAACTGATTAAGAGTAACAATTAAGTAATTATCAGAAAATTATTAGAAATTTTTTGGCCCATGCTAACGTTTAGCACCAGTATACAAAACATTTAATATCATGGATTTAGCTGTGATATCAAAAATCATTGAAAATCAATATACTTGTTCATCTTAAGACCTTAAACTCTGTGTATCAATCTAAAGTCAATTGAAACAATTATAATTATATATATAGGTGTAAACACAGTGTATAAATATAAAATCAATCAGATGATAACTATTGTCTCTAAAGCATCCACAAGATCTTTCAAAGTGCTCAAGGGCCATAAATCTGGCAGTAATTATCGGAAATTGTTGATAATCAATAGAATTCTTCGTCTCAGGAGCTTAAACAGTGTATAAATTTAAAGTCAATCGGATATTAACTTTAGCTTCTAGAGTGTCCACAACCGGACGGACGGACAGACTGACAACATTATGTAAGAATTTATCTATTGCAGTTTTTTTTTTTTTTTTGGCTTCAAATGTTACCGGTATATAAATTATTTAGACATTTATTCACATGACAAGCCTATAATTAACTCTCTAGGTCATCAAATGGCACAGATGTAATTGTAAACAGATTGAAATACAGTTGCACTTTAATGATTTAATTTAAAAATAGAGAAGTCAGGCTGAGTGAGTTTCCATTAACCAGTAACATTGCTACGATAATAAACAATCTACGTCAAAACTTCGCTCAGAATAAAGTAATTTGAAAGAAATTTTCAATATATTTATTTTGAATTACCTATTTTGGAACTATTATATCAAGAACAGCGAGCTCTTTATCTGTATCTTACATAATGCATCTTTAATCAATATTGTTTCTAATTAATTATATTTATATATTCAGCTTTTAGTAAGATGTTATGCAATCTATTATTGGAATCTCAGTATACTAATTATTAAACTAAATATTCATACAAAATGTGTTGTTTGTGTGTATGCAATGCATGCTGTTCTTAATGGATGTTTTGATCCAAAGGTTTCTTCATATTTAGTTTTCATAATTAAGATCATTTGATTCCTGGCCTGGAGTAAAAGGCTGGGTTTTTTAATCCATGTGTTGGAGACAGTAAGTCAACCAAACAATCCTAAATTGCTGAATCAAGTGTGTCTGTTTATAATTATTGCATATCTGAGTCATGCTATTTTATGTTTTTTTTATTGCCTTTATTCTTAAGCTTGTGCAAGTCAATTAAAAGTATCACTAAATGACAATTTGGCATTATTACAAAGACAAAACTTTCTTATGCAATATGAAAGGCATTAACGTTTATTATTTTTTATTACTTCGGTACCAGTTTGACTCGGTTTCATATGCATGGGGACGTACAAGTGAAAAAGTAGCCTATCCCTGTTTTCATATGAAACCTATTTTATTATAAGTCCTTGGCTTAAAATTGATTGTTTCCTTTATTCCGTTGTTTTAAATCCAGTATATCTACTTAGGTGTGGTTTTAAGTCTGGTATAATATATAATGCCTACCATTTTATATGCATGTCAAAGATACAGTAGCTTTTGGCATCACTAAAATCAGTACGGTACTGGGCCAAACCAGGTACCGTGTCAAACCACAACACCCATATATTCATTTTGAGCATCTGTTCCGTTATTAATATTATAATTAACATCTACATATATGCATTCAGAATTCAATTAATAAAGATCTCACACACAGACACAGAAGCTAGCTACTAACTTTGCAAATTCGATAAAAGCTTGAAATGGTGTGTGCAATTCAGGCAATTATTTCTAATTATAATGAAATCGAGACTGGTTTAACAGAAGAAGCATTTCAAGAGCACGAGAAAAAATACGTTTTGTAATCCATATGGTGAGGACAAAGCAGAGATCCCTATGGCTATTTCAATCATCAATCAATGGTACGACTACGATGTGACTAACAACATTTAGTTTAAGCATTGCCGTATCATATTGTGCTAGTGCTATGAGAAAGGCTTTTGGAACACTGCATAAGTAACACTACATATGATATCAAAAACAAAAAAGCCAGACTCGAAAGACATGTTATGATCATGTTTACCAACATTCTAGGCTGGAGTTTACAACTTGTTTAGTCGTTAATATTTTGTGTGTCTCGGTGACATAGTCGTAGGGATAATTCATTGCAAAATATTGATATGATTTAAAATCGGCCTCATACTGATAAGACGTCGAAATAAGAATATACCCGTAATCGTTAAAATAATAATCCCTTAAATATCAATCTCTTCGCCTTTGTATGCGAAAATCAAACTGCCTTGAAGCATTTAATGTTTACAAGTGAACCAAATCAAAGACCCGTCCATGTTGACTTATTTTTAGCCAATCAAAATCGCAATGGCGCTAAGGTCACGTGATCAGAATTCGTGGCGTGCTCGGTGCTGCGAAATGAAGTCAGATGAAGTGCGCCATTGTCCGACGGCGGAGCGATTGTCGGGCTTTCCGATGATATAGACCGTTTCTTGCGGTTTCAGCGGTATTGTACCGCTAGAATATACATAACAGAGTATTATGACGATCATTTTATTTCTCGTTGACACGAGTGCGTCAATGAATCAACGCACGTATTTGGGAACTGCGTGTATCGATGTCGCAAAAGCAGCAGTCGAGACGTTTATGAAGGTAATACGAGATCCATTACCCCGCTAGTCGCCTCCGTAAATGATACAGGAGTATAGTAAAGCTAGAATTATCTTTATTTTCTTATTCAGATAAGATCCCGCGATCCAAATAGCAGATGGGACCGATACATGTTGCTGACTTATGAAGATCCGCCATTGAATGTCAAGGTAATAATCCAAGGATAGCGGCGAAAAAGAAGCCCGTAGCCAGCGGCCGACCAGACGAATTCAGAGTTTACATCAAAGTCTAGGTTTCGGCTGAGTAAAAGAGATGGTAATGCTTAATTGGTGACTACAGCCCACCTAAAAGTCGAGAGCAGAAATGTCAAAGAACCAACTCCGCCATTTTCTGCCCTTCACTGAAATTAGGGAGGATTGTGGGAATGACAGGAGCTACCGCGCATGTCGTATCTCTTTAATTTGCATATGCAAATTCGCGGGTCATCGTCGCTCTATTTTTCGGAATTTTTTTTTTCGCGGTTTTGCGACGAATGTCCGGACGTTTTTTTACGAAATTTATTAAAAATAAAATATTTATTTTTTAACAAAAAATACAAATCGTGTAACTGATGTAAACTCAAATTCGTCTTGTGGACTGATGACTTAAAAACTTAAAAAAGTATTTTTCTGGTCTAAAATAAAACAAAACAACCAACTTACAACTATTATTACTACATATAATATATAAAGTAAAAGTATAACTTCTTGCAGCCATGATAATAAAGTGAATTTTGTTGCTGGGGGGGGGGGGGATTTAAGTTTAAAATAAATAATTAAAATTAATGCATCACAGGCATGTAAATTTTCATTGATTGAAGTAAATTACTAACAACTTGAACTACCGGTCGCATCTTAATGGTAAATAGGGAAATGAAAAATATTTTAGTTTCATAGGTGGTAGCCTACTAAAGACAAGCAGTCACTAATAAATGGCTGTATGAGAAACCTTCAATTAAAAGTCAATCAAGTTACAAACCCCCATCAATCGTATCGATTCAGAATCTTGGACTCGACCCAAAATATAAAATTAGCAAACCTGATGTTACCTGTCGACAGTCAAAGAAATCTGTGAAGATGATAATTTGGAATCTTTATTTTAAAACTTATTGCTAATCTAGAATTTAATTTTAAAATATTTTGCTAATTAATGATGTCCAAGAGATTGTCAAGAAAATCCATTCTCACGGAGGACGAATGAAAAATAATTTTTTTGTGTTAAGGAATCATTTAGCAAATTCTGATTTGAGAGAGAGAGAGAAATGGGGTTTAACATCCACTCGACACAAACTAGGTCATTTTGGGACTAACATGGTTTAATTTTATTTCAATAATTCGCTTGCGCGTAGGGGTCTTTAGCAGTGGGAGGACCCGGAGAAAACCCACGAGGTTGGACAGGCGACCCTACTCCTTGTCACGTATAACCAGGGATTTGAAACCACGCCAGTTGACTCAATGACAGGCTTTATGAAAAAGCGTGCAGAAACCGGAGGACCCGGAGAAAACCCACGAGGTTGGACAGGCGACCCTACTCCTTGTCACGTACAACTGGGGATTCGAAACCACGCCAGTTGACTCAATGATAGGTCTTATGATACAGCACACACGTGCTAACCATTCGGCCATCCAACTCCCCCACTCGGTGAAATAGAGTAGACCCGGGGATTTGAAACCACGCCAGTTGACTCAATGGCAGGCTTTATGAAAAAGCGTGCACATGCTAACCATTCAGCCATCCAACCCCCCCAATTCTGATTTGACAGGTGAATGAATGAAATGGGGTTTAACTTCCTAGTCCTACAATGAAGACCAGTATAGCTCCGGCTAGGATTCTAACTCTTGACCTAAGTGGGGACAATATATGTCATGTTAGCCATAAGGGCGTCCTACTGGCTGAATGTCTGTAGGGTATAGACAATATTAACCAGCTTAACTCAATCACACACAGCGAAGTTACAAACACATGTACAAAACTGTTACACTTAACGTAGAGCTAAGAGCTTGTCCTATTGAGGCAGGTCAAGATTAGGGAGCCATGGTGGCTCAGTGAGTAAGACATTGGCTCACTAAGCTGGTGGTCTGGTGTTCGATCCCCCGCTGTCTGGGAAAGTTCATCAGGATTTTCCGGCATGTTCCTCCTTGTCTGTGGTGCAGGGCTGAGGGCCTGGAAAGGCACAATGTATGGAAAACCGAGGTCAAGTGTACACATTGGTGTGCACGTAAAAGATCCTTTGGCAGATGGAATTCAATAAAATAGTAGGCCATAGTGCTGCTGTCTGGGCAAAATTTCCCTCATAGCACACTGTAAGGCATATGCCCGTCTTCATTAACCCATTACATTACCCCCCCCCCCCTCCCCATTTCATTTCATGCCAAGGTTAATAGCAATACCATCTTAAATGCAAGGATTGGACCTACATTTTGTTATATTGCCTTAACCAGTTGTGACTGCAGGCACGACAGTAGAACGCACATGAAAAGTAAAAGCTTGGAGATTACCAGTGACAACTTGGAAAAGAAACACAAATTCTTGAATTAAAGAACATTAGACATACCGTACCTATTTCGTCTTGATCCAAGCCTCACGTCAGTTGTTAGTGTGAAACCCAAAAGTCAATCGAAAACAAGGATGACTTTTGGAGAAGAAAACTGTTCCAAAACTGGTAACCAATGGAAATCAACTGTCTGAGAATAGTCTCCGACTAAAGAACTTAGAAGTTCCTTGTTTTCTTGATCAGAACAAAAAGGAAGAAAAGAATACATTTTGTTGTATTTTTAATAACACTATTTAAAGACTGATTTATTTGCTCTGTTGGTTTTCATGATATCGTCAAAGTCTGGAATGATAATTTTCGTTTTACCGGAAAAAATGTTACATACTAACAAACTTTTATCCAACATTTGCTTTGTGCCTATCACAATGCTGTTAAGACAAATCTGCTGGACAAATTTACCAGTACATCTGAATGTGCCAGACAATTTCTTTACAACTGACAGATTTCAAGGCTTGATATTTAATATTATGTATGACAGATCCAGTCAAATTTTCAGTCTATTCTAACCTGACCTCTATTCACAATATCGCCTGTCCAACCTCGTGGGTTTTTTCCAGTTCCTCCGGTTTCCTCCCACTGCTATAGACCCCCACATGCAAGCGAATTATTGAAATAAAATTGAACCACGTGTTAGTCCCGAAATGACCTAGTTTGTGGCGAGTGGACGTTAAACCCCATCTCTCTCGCTCTCTCTCTCTATTCACAATATTTACTTGAAGAAAGTATTATTGGTTTAAAATTTGCATTCACATTGACCAGATTTAACATGAATCATCAGATGACGGACATTAATCTCCTTATTGGTGTGCAGCAGGTTTTTGCCCCTCCAAAAATAGATATTCTGGAGCAGCCAGATAATGATTGTCATCAAGTAAAATAAAAGTTGAGAAAACAGACCAAACACATCAATTTCAGATACCTAAACTGGTAATGTACATATCAACTTTCACTCAGGGATTGCCTTAGACTTGTATTAATTACCTTGCCGATCTTAAGTTGTGATGAAGATAAAATGTTCATGTTTTGAGTTGTGACCAACTCCAAGAATTCTAAAACATGGCAATTTCATTTGGTGATGGGGTCTTGGGCTCAAATTATGATTGCACCTTTACAGATAATTTCTCCAATCATAAAATATCTCACAGTGCGATCAAACACAGCATTTCCCTCTAAATACAACACTAATGAATGTATGATGTACTAACAGCATCCATCTAGTTAAAACTAGATGTTACTTTGTTTTATATGAATTTGGTTGCTCACTCGGTGAAATAGAGAGAGAGAAATGGGGTTTAACGTCCACTCGACACAAACTAGGTCATTTCGGGACTAACATATGGTTTAATTTTATTTCAATGATTCGCTTGCGCGTAGGGGTTTTTAGCAGTGGGAGGAAACCGGAGGACCCGGAGAAAACCCACAAGGTTGGACAGGCGACCCTACTCCTTGTCACGTACAACCGGGGATTCGAAACCACGCCAGTTGACTCAATGACAGGTCTTATGATACAGCACGCACGTGCTAACCATTCGGCCATCCAACTCCCCCACTCGGTGAAATAGAGTAGACCCCCAAAAATTAAAAAGGAATATGTTGGTATATTCTTTACATTCAAACTGATATTAGTTAGCATGCTACTTGAAAACTCTAAATATATTAGATTATTTGAAATTCAGTTTGCTGTTAATTGCGACTGAATTTATTATATCTATTTTTTGGGTACAAATACATTTGCATGTCTTCTGGAAATAGTAATTCTCAAAGCTGAGTTTCCCAGGTCTTTTTGTGATGTTGAAAATATATGGTTAAGACAAAGAAATTTTTGTGAACATAACCTACATGTAACTGCTTAAGAATTTCAACTGATAATTTCAGACATACTGTATATTAAATTGATAGGCAATGCAGAAGCTTATTTAAACCAATTTAAAGGAGTGGACAAGGAAAGTCAACATGGGGCGTGGTACAAAAATAACATACAAATTTTTACACAACATGGTTTTTATATGTGCATTTAATTAACTGCTTTCCCATATTTGTAAAATGCAAGAAAATAACTTGCACATACCCCTACATCAAATTGCTTTAATTTGAACCAATATCACCAGTATGAAATGATTTCTATTGTGTCAGCATGGCCTGTAGTGACTGTACATGTATCTAGGCCATATCGATAGGCTAAGAATCAATTTATTCTAGTGCTGGTATTGTGTATATAGACCATTGCTAGCTAACAAATGATAAAGCAGGCTTTTGAGAGTAGGATGTTTAATTCATTATGGTTTTACCATACCCGTGTATAAGGATTAAAGGGACATTCCCTTCCTTCGAACCATTAATAATTAATCAACTAAAACATTAATTTGACAGATAAGCAGCTGACTGTGTTAATTTGACTCCATAGTTATAAATGGCTTATATACCATGATAATTAAAAACTTGTATAGTAATTTCCATTTGATTGCTGACAGGGTCAATTCACCACCCAAAATTGAAAAAGCAAATTGTACTGTACCACCTTCGGTTTCCTGTAATCTGGTTTATATGTTGGCTGACAAAGCTGATTTAATACATTTTAATTTTTAGGCGGGTTGGAAAGAAAGTCATGCCACATTTGTCAACGAGTTACCCAATCTACAAGCATCTGGTTTATCAACTTTAGGTCCATCTCTTAAACCCAAAATTGAAAAAGCAAATTGTACTGTACCACCTTCGGTTTCCTGTAATCTGGTTTATATGTTGGTTGACAAAGCTGATTTAATACATTTTAATTTTTAGGCGGGTTGGAAAGAAAGTCATGCCACATTTGTCAACGAGTTACGCAATCTACAAGCATCTGGTTTATCAACTTTAGGTCCATCTCTTAAACACGCTTTTGATTTACTTAATATCAATCGCATGCAGACAGGAATAGACACATATGGACAGGTGGGTATTGTCTATTTCTATAATGGTGCCAGGATGTATATTACATTATGGGTTACAATCGATATAATATTAATAGTTATTATTGTGTAATTAACAAAATTGATTTAGCTAGTTTTCTATTTAATGTTATTCAAATGTTAGATTGTATGCAATATTTTAGCCGATTTGTCGGTACATAGCTATTTTATCTTTCAAATTTCGAGTTGTACCAGTTTTGTAGTGTTTTTGTACGCCCACGTGGAAATGTGCACTTTTTTAGCCAATGCCCCTGTTGGTCAGTCCGCCGTCCACAATTTCTTATGAACGCTCTAATGCCAAAAGTTATCATCTGATTGTTTTAAAATTGATATATGTTGTTTACATTTGTGCAATGAAGAAGCCTATTTAATCTCAATAATTCCTGTTTATTACGTCTAGAGTTATGACCCTTGTTTCACTTTGTTGAACCTTGTGAAAGCTCTAAAGCCAAAAGTTATCATTCGATCTTTGTGAAATTTATATGCATTATTTATATTAATGAAACAAAGAATCTTATTGAATTTCAGCAATTTCCGTTTATTACATCTTTATGTTATGGTCCTTGTTTTACTTCGTTGCACCTTGTGAACGCGCTAACATCTAAAGTTATCTGCCGATCTGTATGAAATTTATATTTTCTGTATGAAATTTATATGCGTCAATTAAATTAGTAAATAGAATCCTATTGGAATTCGGCAATTTCCGTTTTTTATGTTTAAGAGTTATGGCCCGTTTTTAACTTTGTTGAACCTTGTGAACGCTCTAGCGCCAAAAGTAGCATCCGATCTTTGTGGAATTTATATGCATTATTTAAGTTAGTGAAAAGACGAATCCTATTGAATCTCAGCTATTTCCGTTTATTACGTCTAGAGTTATGGCCCATGTTTCACTCTGTTAAACCTTGTGAATTCTCCAACGCCCAAAGTTTTCATCCAATCTGTATGAAATTTATATTCATCATTTAGATTAGTGAAACCACGAAGCCTATTGGATTTCAGCAATTTACAATAATTACTTCTAGAGTTATGGCACTTGTTTCACTTTGTTCAACCTTGTTAATGCTCGATTGATGAAAGTTATCATCCAATATGTATGAAATTTATATGCATCATTTATTGGATTTCAGCAATTTACAATAATTACTTCTAGAGTTATGGCACTTGTTTCACTTTGTTCAACCTTGTTAATACTCGATTGATGAAAGTTATCATCCAATATGTATGAAATTTATATGCATCATTTAAATTTTTGAAAGTGAAGTCTATTGAATTTCAGCAATTTCCGTCAATTATTTCTAGAGTTATGGCCCTTGTTTTACTTTGTGAACCTTGTGAATGTTTCAATAACAAAAGTTATCATCCGATCTGTATGAAATTTATGTGCATTATTTAAATTAGTAAAACGAAAAAGCCTGTCAAATTTCAAAGTTTTCTGTAAATTACCTCCAGAGTTGAGGCATTTGTTTCAGTTTGTAGAACCTTGTGAACTCTCAAACATCATAATCTGATCTGTATCTGTCTTGTAAATGCCCGGGATTACCTACAAAAGAATACCGCTCAGACGATTTGACTGCTGTGGGCGTATGTTTTGTTGCCTGGCAACCTATCTTTCAAAGAGTGTGCACAATATAACATTTAAAATTAAAGATACATTGTCCCGAAAGTATTTATCAGGTGGTTATTTCCAATAAAAGTATGGCAAATTTGGTATGGAAAGTATAGACACCCAATCTTACTAGAAAAATACTGGATTACCCGAAAAACACCCATGGGGCAAACACTGGGCAAAAATTTTAAGTTATCACTAACTGGCAACCCGGTTGTTGTCTGCCAGCTTATTGTGTGCTAGCTTGACTGAGGGAGCGGTTGTTATTTCTTGATCAAATTTTAAAGTGGTTTTTGGAACATTGAGGGGTGTCAACATACAAAAAACTCTGCAATTAAACAGCGGAAAAAGAAGTTGACAGAAAATAATTAAGAATTTACTTAGGCCTCAATGTAAATTTACAGTAAGTAATGACAAATACATTCTGAAAAATTGACCCTCTCACAATGAAACTAAGGTGACAGACATGGTGTCTAAAAACAGTTTATTTATAGCTATAGGTATCTTGGCGAATCAAATTTTTGATAATTTGAATATATTTTTAGTCCAAATATATCATCAAATCACAGTTTGTATGTGGGGAAAGTATCTTTAAGCTTAGATTTATTTTCTTTGTGCGGGGTTGGATGGCCGAAAGTGCGTGCTCTATCATTGTGTTAACTGCGTGGTTTTGGTTCCCTGGTTGTACCTGACGAGGAGTAGGGTAGCCTGTCCAACCTTGTGGGTTTTCTTCTGGTCCTTCAATTTCCTCCCCCTGCGAATTATTGAAATAAAATTGAACCATGTGTTAGTTCCGAAATGACCTAGTTTGTGTGGAGTGGCCATTAAACCGTCCCCCTCTCTCTCTCTCTCTTTCTCTCTCTCTCTTTCTCTCTCTTTGAGTGATAAGGCCTCTTTAAAATCCACATTAAATAATCCCCAACAACAAACTAGATAAAATGTGTTTAAACAATTAAGGTTGATAGCTCTCTGTGAATATACAACTTAATTGTTTAGATGACTATTTTGCATAGAAGCTATGGGTTTTATCAGTTTTGGAAATTGGATATTTGACAGGTGGGAATTATCCAGGTTAAGCGTGTGTGTCAACAAACTTGTTAAACTTAGCATGGTTATTTAAATATAAAACAGTTTTCATCAAAAATGCTTGTCTCAAATACCATTTATATAGATTGGTCTTTAGTTAATCATGTAATCAATTATCTCAAAGGATTTATTATATTTATTTAATGTCGATTCAAGATTTTTATTCTCAAAAGTACCATCAGTTGGTTTTTTATGAAATGGGAGTATAAATGATTTCTTTCTGTATAAAAAAGTATAAAATGATGCTTGGTTACTTGGTCTGTGAAGTTGGAAGTACACAAGTACATGTACACAGTCATTACAGTGGACATGACTGTATTTTGAAAACTATGTTGGGTGTGTCTAGCTGTAATAGTTTGACCTACATTAACTGTTATTTTACTGTTTATTCTTAAAAGTTGAATGGCATCTAATGGTATCTATTTTTAAATGTAGTCCTTCACATTGTATTTAAAGAAACATGTAAAATATATACAATTGGTGAACTGAGTGGATGCTTTAATTTTTGTTCAAATAATTTTATTTTCCTGATAAGTGAGGTTTTAAGAATTTGGGTAGTCAGAGTCACCTTTAAGATTTGGATGAGGATAATCTCTATTAATAAATATTTTGTCAAGAAGAGTTACTCTCCAATCATCTTAGATAACAATAATTATCTACTACTGACTGAACAATTTTACTCTTATGTGTTATGTCCTTTATCATTTCCATTATCTCTATGCTATCCTTGTGATAATGGCAGTGTAATGTTTAACTTTTCTCTGTATTAGTATTAATAGTAAAACAAGCAAAGATAATGTCATGTTAATGGCTTTTTTTTTTTTGAGTGGAGTTTGGGGGGGGGCGAGGGCAGGGCGAGTTTTACTTTATGATATAAGAAGAAAAATATCTGACTGCAATTTCGAAAGATTAAAGTTATATCTGGTCCTGGCCCTGGGTAACACTGTGTTTCAGTCAAGGTAATAGAAAAGTGATTTATTTAAATTACTTTTCCGACATGGTTTCCGCTTGTCAGTGGTGCAGGACAGAGGGCCTGACAAGGACAGCTGTCTATTCGTTCTGGTGCTACGAAAAACCAAGGTCCTGTGTACACATTGGCATGCACGTAAAAGATCCCTTGGAAGTTGGAATTCAATATAAGTAGGTCAAAATTTCCCTCATAGCACAGTGTATGGTGTATGCTCGTCTTCATTAGCCCTCGTCTTCAGAACAGTAGGGCGTTAAACCCCATTTCATTTCATTTTGATTTAAATTACCAGTATATTTCTATTTCAGAATATTTTATAATCAGTAGAATCATTTGTATTTGTAGGGAAGATGTCCATTTTATTTAGAACCAGCAGTAATTATAGTAATCACAGACAATAGTCCGTTAACCAGTACTAGTAGTGTACAGTTACAGGTAAATATTATTCTTGATAGTTTTAACATCCAATACTTTATTTATGATATTATAAACAGATGGGGGGATCACGTGGCTAAGTGGGTAAGACGCTAGCTCGCTAGCCTGGAGGTCAGGTGTTCGATCCCTGCATTGGCCGAGAAAGTTTATCCGGTTTTTCCGGCGTGGTTCTCCCTTGTCAGTAATGCAGGACGGAGGGGCTGACAAGGAAAGCTGTCTAGTCGTTCGGATGGGACGAAAAACCGAGGTCCCGTGTACACATTGGCGTGCACGTAAAAGATTCCTTGACGGTTGGAATTTGATATAAGAGTAGGCCGTAGTGCCGCTGTCCGGGCAAAATTTCCCTCATAGCACACTGTATGGCGTATGCCCGTCTTCATTAGCCCAGGTTAGGAGCAGAACAGTAGGACGTTAAACCCCATTTCATTTCATTTCATTTATAAACAGATGGGGCAAGAAGTACTTTTGGGGGTTTTAAGGCGTGGCACCAGCAAGGCTGACAAAGAAAGTGTTTACAAGTACTTTGGGGGGTTTTAAGGCGTGGCACCAGCAAGGCTGACAAAGAAAGTGTTTACATTGATAGTTGGAAAACAAGAAACATTAGTCGGAAATGTCAATGTACCATCAAATTCTCATCACTCACATAGAGATCGATCAAGAGACATGTATTTAAAATTAAAATCATTAATAAAATATCTTCAAGTAGTGATGAAGGACTGTTAATTAGCAAATGAAAAATTTATAAAATATCAGGACTTATAAGCTATTAATAAAGTGACATATACACTAATCATTCTTGATCTGGCACAAACATAGGGACTACCATCACCATCCTAATGTGTACACATTATGAGAATTTTGGACAACAGTTTTACAGTTTGTTGTGGGTTTTTTTTTTTCAGTTAAACCTTCCAATGGATACGGCAGTACCAGGTTCGGAATTAACTAAAGAACCTTTTCGTTGGGATCAGAGAATTTTTGGTCTTGTACTAGGAATGTCTGGTTCCATTCCGTCCGAAAATAATTCCTTCCCCTTTATCCCTTCAGCAGAAAGTCATCCAATAGATGTTATGTGTGACGTAACAGGTGGTAAGTGATGTATTTATGATTACTTCAAATATCATTTGAAATCTTAAATTTTATATTAATTTCACATATGTTGTCATCTGCAAGAACAAGTTGTCCACATTTTATTGCCTCTTGTGACCTGGGTCAAGGTTTTAGTCTAAAGAACATAAAAATTAATGTATTGATTTAAACATAGATTATGCAAGAGCTAAATCTGCCTATTGCAAGTCTTTATTTAGGCTTCAGATGTTATAGAAATTATTAATTAGACCTTTATTTAAACAACAAGCTCAAAATCGACTTTGTAGATCCACAGATGGCTTGGATACAGTTTGGATTTAAACAGTCGTCCATTTAAAATTAAATCAATAAATGGCGGACCATTTATGTCACTACTGGAAACTGGTGATGAAAGGCCTGCCAAGCGAGGCTACCATAGCCATTAAGCATGTTACTTGATAATCAAGAAAATGTGGGTGGAGTTATCATCCGTCAATCAAACGATCGCCAATTCTCAAAGACAGTGCAGACACAATTGATGCCTATTTCTAGTCCAAACTTCCAACGGTGACAATTATGTTAGAACAAAGTAATTTGACAGAAATTTTCAACATTTTCTTTTTTATCATCCAGGGCTAGAAATTCACGCGAATCTCCGAATCTGATTCGCGCAAAGATTCTCGCAAGAGCTTACACTGCGAATCTATAAGCATTCGCGTAAAAAATTTCTTAAAAAAAAAAAAAAAAAAATCTCGGAGAATTCTTGAGTCCAACTGTTGAATGTCAGTCAGGGTTAATTGTGGGATTTAGCCGATTGATGTTTAATCTAGCCGATTGGTAAAACAATGAATCGGCCACATGGTATCATAAATCAATCTACTTGTCTTTTTTTGTCTAATATTACAACGCGTTAATTATTACTTGTTAATAAAGAAGTGTCGGCTACAACAACAGTCATACCTTAGTGCGAATCAGCCATATGTGGTTCATAATCCGAGTAATTAGCACATTTAACGGTGATTTTGATAATCCGGTAAAAAAACAAAACAGGCTTGCTGATAATTCATACTAGGTTCAGTAAAATACGCACGTGGTGAATGAAGACGATCTCGGCATGGTTTGCGAATTGCGCATCTTCCACGCTCCGTCCGTGTGAATTCCAGTTATTAAAATAATAACTGGATCATACATTGATGAATTCACCGACCAGTTGTTAATTAAATTTAAATTTGCATTGAATATAATCCCCTGATAGAACACCGAATACACGGAGAGAGAAACAGTGGATATTTTCCCAACAGAATCTCGAATGTTGAATTCCAATGACACGTGACATATTGGTTGGAATTAGGTCATTAAACCAGTTCTAAATAGCGTTTACCGTTACGATTTTTTATTTTATATACATGCTGACAGAGACTTAATTTTAAAAATATTATTGAAGGCTATATCACAGTCGTACCGAAGTTTATTTTGTCACGTGATCATTGTGCAGTTTGTCTATCATCGACGAATGAATAAAAACTTTTGCAAGTTACGTGACTAGTTGCGTGATGGACAAAAGACTACAAATTGTGCTATGAAGAAATGCCATGGTGCTCAGCTTATTTTGACTATGGCATTTTGTGAATATTACTTTTGACACAATTTAAGTGTTTACCAAAAACTCCATCTGATTGGGGTTTTTATCATTGTTGTTGTATTTTGGTGTTTTAGATTATCACAATAAACACAATTTTGTTTTTTTAGACAGTATTATTTATTAAGATTCGGAGGATTCGCGCAGATTCCATATATGAGAATCCTCTTAGATTCTCGCAAATAATGACGAAATTCTAGCCCTGTCATCTATTTAATGAATTATTATAGCAAGAATAGACAACTCTTTATAAAACTCTTAACTAATGTATCTTTAAGCTAATATTAATAGGTGTTCATTGTCTTGGAACCCAACCAAGGTCACCTTACAACAGTCAAAAAGTATATTAACTGAAAAGAATGTGGTTAAGTTGGGTCATTTTGTATTTTTAGGTCGTTCCTATGCAATTTTGAACCAGAAGATGTTGAATTCCTCAATAGAATCTCTAGTCCAGAAAGTACAGACAGGTGTTGTCATCAATTTTGAAAAGTTTGGCCCAGATCCCCCGGTAATTAATGATGGTAAGTATATAAAATATCAACTGCTCAATGATCTTTTGGAAATATACACTGAAATTAAATTACTATTCTGATGTGTCTATATATAGTGTTGAAAATAACTACGTCACATTTTTATGCAATCTATAAAATCAAGTCTAAGGCCAATAGCTGGTTTACAAATCATTTGATCTTTGAAGTTTAATAAACAATCCTTCTCATTGAAATGAATTTTCACACATTCTTTACAGGTTTACGGGCAGACATCATATCTGATACAAATGGAAATTTAAAAGGTAATTAAATTAGGATATTAAAAAATACTACCAAGTGATTGAAATGAAAATCGAGTTGATGAAAAATTTACTATCAATTTACTTGGCAGCTGTTTTATCTGGGATATTAATCACTGTTCCTTTACATTGGAACAACAAAATAATAATTTAATCTGTTTCTAGCTGTTCTTGTGCAAGCAAATAATTAAAAGATTTTGTTCTCTCAAGATTTCTATTATAATTTCTTTCAGAAAATCAAGATGTAAATAAACAAATAATTGTAGATAAAGAACTAAATGATGAGAAAAAATCAAACAATATTTCTCTGCAACCCGCTCCATGGCATGCATGCAGGAAGTTAATCTATGTTCCTAGATCAGCACAAAAAGGTTACTCTGTAGGTCATTGGCCAATCCCTGAAGCGTTCTGGCCAGATGCAACCAACCCAAATTTAGTAAGTTATTATTCTCTAAAATGGCTGTAATATTATTTTCAGATATAAATTGCTTTACATGAACTGAAACTCAGATTAACTCATTGGAATAAAAAAAAAAATGACACACCTAACTATTCAGATAATCTTTTATTGCAGCAAAGAGATCCCAAATTCTTGGGACTGATTACTGGTAATCATTTCAACTACCAATACTAGCCTGGTGTTTTATTTGCTAAACTGTTTAACTTGTGTATCAAACATTATTTTATTGTTTCATATTTAATTATTACAGCCTCCTAGAACAGCACATCCCAATGTGAGATTTTCCTGTGCATTAAGTGATCCGTTGGTAATAGATAATTTACCTTTTGATAAATATGAACTGGAACCTTCGCCGTTAACTCAATATATCTTAGAAAGGCGACAACCTAATACCTGCTGGCAGGTAAGTTATTAACGTCTAGAATAAGAATAATCTATTGTGACCAATAGAAATATTACACAATTAATGTAGCACATATTATAAAGATATTGTTTTCCTAAAAATCTAATATTTAAAATAGTATACAGTGAAATGTTAAGTTCTTCATTTTTGTGATTTTTACAAGTTGTTTTCTCTGAACTAATTAGATTATGTTGATGGTTTGTATACTGACATTTGAAATTTATTTCAGGTACATGTTAGTAATAGTGCTAAATTCAGTGAACTCTATCATCCATTTGGTTATATTAAAGCTAGTAGTGCTTTAACTACTGTTAATTTATTTGTTATGCCATATAATTATCCTATATTACTTCCTTTATTAGGTAAGGAAAATGCTTTCTATTTTATCATATTATTACATTTCTGTTAATGTCAGTGTTAGAATTCTATAAATACTTTATCGATTTTAATTTGAAAATTGTTAAAAGCCCAGATTTGCAGTAATGTGAAAGTTGGATTTCCCAAAGTAATATCAGTCCAAAAATGTTTCAATTCTGTTCAGTATTAACAAAGATATGATGAATTGAAAACTTTGAAAACATTCTGCTTCCTCTGCAGATGATAGCCTATATGCAAGCCAGCACCACCTATAAGTGTTTGGTAAATCTTTTGATAGGCCTCTTTTTAATCTGATTGAATCCAAGCCAGGAGAATATCTAGGTTGATATTTTTGTTTTGTTTCCTTATTAATGTTAAATAATCTATCTGAGCACATGGGTACGAAAAATGGAGATGATAATCAGCCTCATTAATGGCAACTCCAAGTTTAAGCTTGTTTAAATTTTCAGAATATTTTAATATTCGATCTTCTCTTGAATTTTTCTGCAGATGATCTATTTAAAATTCATAAGTTAAAACCAAATCCTAAATGGAGACAACAGTTTGATAATTACCTCAAAACCATGCCAGGATATTATGCCGGGGTAAGTTTTGCAATTACTTATATAGAGTGACCTAATATCAAAATTATGATGCGGTTTTTCCAGATCATTGGAACAGTTTGAAATGCAGAGGAACGTTAAAATGTAGAATTTTATGTATGATTGACATATTTAACTTACTAACCTTTTAATACACCCACATTGAAATGTGTATGTAAAGTATGTTACTTTATTTTGTAGCCATTAAGAAGAGCATTAGCCAGAATGGGTGCTCCTAACTTAGTTCCAGATCAAATGGATAATTGTCTTTCATATAGTGTTATTACCTACCTCAAAAAATTAAAAAATCAGGTTTGTCTTTAGTTAGAAGTTATATACTGAAACACAATGAAAACACAGCACTTTTAGAAAATAGACATTGCTTGGCATGCTGCCAGCTTCTTGCACTGCTGTGTCTGTAAAGAGTTCATGAGTGCTGTAATGTCCCCAATGGGTTGTTGATTTTCTTGTCAGTCTCATATCAGCTGTATTATGACTCACTAGAACTTATAATCAAATCAGTGGTGTGTTTTCATTTTATCTCATTATTTTAGAGGATTAATGAGATTGAATTACAATTACTGATTGCACAATAACCTGAATTGCAATTACTGATTGCAAAATAACTGTCATGTTAATTAATCTCTTAATCAAATTAACACTGTCATACCTTTACACCTGTATGTGTCCAATTTAAAAGGTATTATCCAATTAAATGTATAGTTGAAATTTAGTTTGTATTTGTTTGTGTCTGTTGTATAGCAATGGTAAGCATTCTCTTTTGTATAAAAATGTTTCTCTTCACAGGCTAAAGTTGAAATGGATCGTTTATTGGCTTCAGTGGGTCAGAAAGTTCCAGTTCATGAAGGAATTAAAGTTAATTCTAGGTATTGTAAACATTTTGATTTTTATTATGAATAAAGATGAAAAATCATGACTAATTTTTGGCGCTCTTATGATTGTTTTTTTTTCCATTGTGTAAACAGAATTTTATATAATCTTGAATAATTATTCATTGGATAATTATGCATTTATATCAATATTATTATTATGTGATTCATCAGACATTTACTATTTGAAATAGATTGACACCAGTCCGACAAGTCTAATTAATTCTTTACTACATTAAAGTTATTTGCTGAAGAATGGAATTCAGACACAAAGATTGTGACAAATGAATGTTCTGATCATATATATGGATATTTTCTTTTTTCAGAACTAAAACGTCATTTTTAAAAAGAAAAGACTTTAATCAACTTGTAGAGAATTTGGGAGCTAATGTTTCTAGTTTAAAACAAGAAATACAAGATTATAATAGTTTTACAATAGCTGCTCCTGTTAAAACAATACAACCACAATATTATAGGTAATAATTTATAATCTTTTACATTTGTTTATGTATTATATTCTCAATAAGGAGATCCAATGCATTGAACAAACTATTGTTTTCTTCACAAGATATATCCACAGCTTCCCACTTTTGGGGAAAATCATTCTAAATTGCCAAGCATAGAAAATTCTATGTAAATACACTGTTCATCCCTAAATTCCATGACAAGAGAGTAGCACATGAAGCAAAGGCAATCAGTGTTGCTGTCGAAATCAGGCATCATATGTGCACATATACAAGCAATTTACAGGCATTGGTTCAAATATTATCAGACTTGTTTGTTATTTGGCCATCCATCTGTCCGCTGACTTTAAAATGACATACAGACAATTTTTATAGCAGTGTGTAAAATTCATAGAGTTTTGGCATATATCAAAGTGGAGCCCGTTTTGAATATCACAGGATATATATCCCAGTTAATTCAAAATGTATGTTGTGATAGGAACAACATTGCTTTGAAACAATATATGTAAAATACAAATTAGATATTATCTAGTAAGGAATGAAGAATATTAAGTGATAACGTGTTTATTTATTTATTTTTTTCTTCAGAAATCCATACGACATTCCACGTAAGAGTTTGTTAGACCAGGTGAAGAGAATGAGAACCAACTTTCTACAGACATCTTATAATAATACTAAATTAATAGATGAAGGTACAGTGCATTATAAATATACTCTTGTATGTATCAAAGCGTAAAGATTATCAAAAATAAATTTATCAACCGGAAAAAGCCTCTGTTAACCCTTTCACTGCGTATACCCGGTAGTACCGGGTATTATAAAATGTTGGTAAACTTCGCGTACCCGGTATTACCGTGTACTCAGTAAAGCCCTCGCTAAAATTAGTACCGTAACTGCAAGTGCCATCTATTGTATTTTCTATACACGAGAACATATTTCCACGTGTTTCAAAGCGGCAAACCGTAAAATGACGGAGTGCATAGTGACAACGTAGACGATGCACTCTCGACGAAGTCGTGAATGACGTCTTGCTGACCAACACGTGGACAATTTCGAGGCGGGTGATACACATAATTCGTTTCCAATTACTTGATAATGATAGTAGTCAGGACAGTGATTGGTATTATGAAGTGTGTGATTTGTTCCGCCCATGGCTAGCTATGTCTCCCGTGCATGATGAACAAGCCCAATGTGAACACGATAGCCCTGTGTCTGCAGTAGATTCTGACAATAATTCTGATGTTGATAATAATGCTGGCCTGCTGGATCATAAAAGACATAGGCAATTCCTGAGTCCCGAACGTGTAGATCTATTGGCGGCATTGCTCATGGCTGCTATTGATATTTTTGTTCATTTTATATATCTTTATCAAAATCCAGTGAAAAAAACAATATCTTTTAAGTATTTCATGCAGAAAAATTCGTTTTCGTGTTAGCTTTAGTGAGAAATGAGAAATCCAAAATGGCCGCCATGACATTATTATGCAAATTTCCAAAATTCTATTTTTTCCTCTTAGCCCAACCTCATGCCCATCCCAACAGACAAAAAGATTTTTCATAAAAGCTTCCATAAGTACTGCTTGGCATTCAGTTCCAACCTCCCTTTTTTCCTCAAAAAAGGGTCTAGCACAGGCAGTGGATTTACGTCTAGCATTGAAAGGGTTAAGAGTGAAGCAATGTTCCAAAGTAAAGTAAAAAAAAATGAAATTTAAAAAATTAGAAATCATCTGTTGTTTTTTTATGAAAACCAAGTGTAGCTTTTTGTATTGTATTAGTAACTGCAGGAGGACTGCATCACAATCACATATAAACAAATACACAAAACAAGTCCACAGACAAGGCACAATATACACCAGTATTTCAAACAATAGCAACAAATGGATATACCAGTAAAGTTTTAATTTATTGTCTTATAGATCAGAGACATAGTATACCCGTACAACAAATGGGTAATTATCAAGAATATTTAAGGAAACAACCTCAGCCATTACGCGAATTGGAAAGTACACCTGCCAGAATACATACCTTTGGTAATCCATTCAAAGTTAAATCTGTAAGTTTTTGTTTAAAAATGTTACTTAAAAAAAAGATAGTCTGTGTGTGTGCTTTAAAAGAATCAGTTCCACAATTAAAATATGTTTAAATGGATCAACTGTTATCAACAATGAAATAGCAATCTATAATTAAAATTTATATAAATGGATTAAGTGTTATCTACAGTTAATATTTTTTTTCAACTAATCAGTCAACTGTTACACACAATTAAAATTTATTTTCTTTGACTATTGATTAACTGTTACCCTCAATTAAAATTTATTTAAATTAATTTAACCGTTGACTACAATTAAATTTAATTAAATTGATTAACCAGGGTCTCAATTAAATTTATTTAAATGTATTAAATGTTATGTATATTATAGAATGAGATAAAGATAGATGAGGCAGATGAAGCAGCTGTGTTTGGTTCTGCAGGCAATAATCATTCTAGAAATAAGCGAGCAGCTTCAGAAAGTCCACCAGCATCTCCTGGTCCTAGAAAACGTAAACCTGGTAAGATCTTGTCTCAATTATAAATGTTTTTGTTTATTCTTTATTCATACCTTAAATTATACTAAATTAGTGTCATTTCCTAAATTAATGTTTATTACACGTACTGGAAACATCCTATAATTGTTTTAATTATTTAAAAGGCATTCATTTTATTAACTGAGTATTTAATGATTTAGGTTTTTTTTACTAATTTTAAAACAAATCTATCTTTATAGGTCCATTACCACGAGGTGTAACAATTCGGCGACCATCGACCACACCCCTCACACCTGCTAGTAGTCCTACAAGAAGTGATTCCAGTGATAGTTCCTTTGACGATCTGGGTGGTAAGTGCTACAATAAAAACAGGGTCTTTCAGTGTTACTTGTTGAATTTATCATCAAAATCTTTTATAAACCTCTATCTGGATTGTCAGTATTTTTTCACAAGACCCACTCAAAAAATTTTAAATGATAGTGACCGCAGCCATCTAGGCATATTTAAATAGAACAGCTTAATACATTTCCGTTTGTTATCTTTTAATTATCAGAATACTTTATTTCAGATGATCGACCTTTAGAAATAGTGCTAGATTCCGATGAGGATAATTATGAAGTGAACAAATCTGTGAACAAAGTGAACGCTAATCATGTGTTACCGGAAGTGAACGGTGATGAAGAATCTGTGATAACCCCACAAAATCAAAGTGAACAGCCATGTGTTAACCACTTAAACTCTAATGTCAACATGCATACAAATAGTAAGAAAGACTTGAATATTTGGATGTATAATTCAAAGTTAAGACATTCCTGTTTTAAAGAGATAAAAAAGCCAGGCAGACGTAAGTATATCTAGGATATCTAAACTTTGTATCTTCACTGTTCTAGAAATGGGGTGTAATTAAATAATGGTTGGAATATGTACTTTGAAAGCAGATGCGTTTGATGGCATAGGACAATATTCTGATGTAAATATAATTGTTGGTCATGGTGTGTTCTTCTGAAGTTCATTTAATGCGGTGGACACACTAGCCGAATCGTTTGGCTAAATCAATCGGCATTGAAATTCGCCTAGTGTGTCCACTGTCATTCGGCCAAATGATTCACCAGAATCAAACATGTTTGATATATTCGCCTAGTGTGTCCGCTTCACCGAAGCATTCGGCCGAATGTAGAATTCATTATCCAATCACCACGCAGCATCCACTCATATCGAGAAGTCACGTGATTGTTTGAAGACATACATGTAGACACCGTTATGTTTAATCATGTGACGTACAAGGTAATGCAATCGACTGGTGAATCGGGCGAAGCCTTCGGCTAGTGTGTCTGAACAATTCGGCTAATGTGTCTACTGCTTAAGACATCGGACAGAAATATTTGCTTAAATTAAAACTTCTGAGCATTATTGCATTTATAAATACCTATGTGTGGACCTCGAACATAACCAATAAACCATTCCAAACAGTGATGTTTCCAATCCTTTAAAATATTTTTTAATGGAACAGGTCTTGATGTACGTACTTGTGTAGCCAAAATTCTGGTTTATTTACTGTTTTAATTCTAGCTTTTCTTTTCTTTTGTGTTGCAGACTATGAGCAGTTATTCTCTCAATTGAATACAGTACGGGGGCCGATAGAAACGCGCTGTAGTTTCCTCAAAGAACTCATACATGAAGCTACTCGTTTTAAAAAGAAAATGTTGGTGCAAATGTTGGAACAATTCGAACAATCTATGATAAAAGTGGAAAAAGCCAGTAGTGGTTCGAGATGATATACAATTCTGAACTTTGACCTGGAATAATTTGGACTTTATATATTCCATATCAGGGCTTATTTATTGTGATAATGCAAGCAGGGAGAATCATGAAATGGTTCTAACTTGTGATTTAACAGTTCTTGTATGTTTTGTTTGTGCCGTCTGCTTGTGGGTATTTTAATACATCTATTGGTGACGAAAACTGAATAACATATGAAAACAATATTGTACAAAAAATATGTTCCGTATGAAGAATAAATGTGTTGAATGTGCTAAAAAAAAATATGGAATAAGGACAATTAACAAATGAATTATGGTCACAGAAAATTGTGGATAAATGAGTAAAATAAAGAAAGTGTGAATTGTTGGAAGAAAATCTCGATGTTCTATCATTTAATTCAGGATAAATGTTTACAACTGAAACTCCTTATATATTTTATTGAATGAAGTGAGAAAAGTTCTTGGTTCTAAACTATTAGACTAGTATGTCCACTGTTTATTGTTATAATACAAAAAACCATAATCCAAATACACTTTATCACCCAATTGTATCTGCTCATCAAGTGGACGATCTTCTCAAATAGTTTTTCTTCACTTCTTGGTAGTTCTCTGATTTTTGTTGTTTTTCATATTCTTTGGCTGTGTCAAAAATAAACTTGAATAGCTTAATTTTCCTCAGAATTAGACCTCACCTATTTACATGCCTGCATTGAAATTTGATGATGATTTGTGACCCCTTGTCAGTCGTCTACATGATGTTGTCAGCATTGAACTGATAACTTCGAGAGTAGTCCTACATAAAGTATCTTGTGAACAGTCTAACGACAAATGTTGCCATCCTATCTGCTTGAAATTTGTGTGCATTGTTCGGATTAATGTAATAAAGAAAGCTATCGAAATTCATAATCAGTTCTAGTGCTGTGGAGGCTTTGCTCTTAAGGCTTATTCACTTTGTAAAATCTAGTAAATGCTGTGAAATCTAGTAAATGCTCTGTTGGCAAAGGCTATGTCTGATCTGCTTGAAATGTATATTCATTGTACTGACCAGTCAACAGAATCCTATTGAATTTCAACTATTTCTGATACTTACTGATTACATTATATAACACCAAAACACCAGTGATATAATACAAAATTAGCTCTTTGTGCACCAGAAGATTCACAAACGTGATTGCAACCTTACTGTTTTCTGCTCCGATGACTTGAATGTGGCTGTTAATACATGTAGGTGTCGATGTTTTGGTTCTTAATTTTTAGCTCTTAGCATTGAAAGTACAATGTCAGTAAGAACATAGCACTTATTTCAGGCACTTGTGTTTTGTTATTCATCTACATGTATCTAGTGAATACGACACTATAAGCAGTTAAAACAAAAAAAATGTCCCAATTTTGTCCCCCGCCCTTCGAAGAAAGCAGGGTTCTGTTAAAATGGGTTTGTCCATCTGTCTGTCAGTCCATCTGTCTGTTCTTCACACGTTTTGGGACACAATAAATATCCTTCTAATTGAGCTAGAATGTTTAAACTTGGTGTACATGTAGATGTTTATTAGGTCGATGCTTTGAAGTTCGAAGATAGCATTTTCTGCTTAGGGTAAGAATAGAAATGCAAATTTGATTGATTGATGCTTTGGGACACAATAACTATAACTTTAGTTCTGATTAAGTGAGATTGATCAAACTTGTTGTATAGTTTCATTACATCAGCACCTTGACTAAGTTCGAAAATGAACATTTTCTGCTCAGGGTAAGCAGAGCGATAAGCAATTTGATTGGTTGAGAATTTGGGACACGATAACTTTAGTTCTATTTAAGTGAGGGTGATGAAACTTGGTGTATAGTTTCATCACATGAATACCTATTCTGCTCAGGGTAAGCAGAGCAATAAGCAATTTGATTGTTTGAGACTTTGAAACACAATAACTCTCCTTCTAATTGAGGTAGAATGTTCAAACTTAGTGTAGGCGTTCATTAGGCGAATGCCTTGATGGAGTTCGATGATGAAAATTATCTGCTTACAGTAAGCAGAGATAAGCAATTTGATTGGTTGATGCTTTTGGGCACAATAACTTTGACTAAGTTTGATGAGAATTTTCTGCTTAGGCTAAGCAGAATTTGATTGGTCAAGACTTTGGAACATAACTCTGCTTTTAATTGAGGTAGAATGATTAAACTTGATGTTGATGTTCATTAGGTGAATGTCTTGACTGAGTTCAATGTTGAACAATTCCCACTAAAGCTAAGCAATTTCTTTGACTTTGATACTATCTGATGGAGAGTGATGAAACTTAGTGTATAGTTAATCAGTTTGATTGCTGAATACTTTCTGAAAAATATAAATGTGCAATAAATTATTATGTCATCTATTTATTTCGGGATTTCGGCGGGGGACATTGGCCTCACTGTTGGCTTGTTATATCTTAACACAAGGTAGACTGTAAAAAATGTGAACAGGAAACAGATGTCCCTAAATCTCTATCTAGTGACGGCCATGGAAAGTAAAAAATACCGAAACGAAATAAAATATAATTTTAATTAGAATGTGAGTAGGCTATACATATTGAAATAATCACATACAAATTATTATACCAGTGTAGAGAGAGGAAAGAAATGGCACAGAATTAGTAAACTTTATGTATGTAGACTTTTAACAGGATAATACCATAAATACATGTAGCAAATCTGTAACAAATTCTCAAGAAAATACAAAATTAATATTAGCAGTCAAATCTGACTATCGTATCAGCATTATTTCATTGTCATGTTCATAATAAACAGAATTCACTAATTGACACTATATTGAATAATTTTTTATCTTGTGTTATTTTGTTTTAAAAATAAACCAACAAAAGGCTCAAACCTAAATGGAAAGTTAATGAAAATTGTAAATATTCAGGACTGTTCTTGAATTAAGCTATGCCTGAGTGAAATTATTTGACAACGTCGAATTGTTTGTTACTAAAAATGTGTAGTATCATTCATTTGTTCACAAGTTATTCAATTTTGAATAAATAATTTAATTATTGATCTTATTTTTAATTCAACTTGAAAAAATACCTCCATAAGACAGCAGAAATTGAAGGTGACTTAGAAATCAAGAGAAGACACTGTAGGTAATATGAGAGTTATTAGGCTTGAATACAGTACAAGTTTATAAATATATGAAACTATTCGGCAGTTAATATTATTGATTGGAATTTCTTATTAACCGTTACCTTTGTTAATAAAATTTACGTTTCATAATGAATATAAAATTCCTCTCTTTATGTCAACATTATAGATATGAACACACATGGTGCTATTGATTTTAGAATTACTGTATGGTCTTTCACTATTCATCAACACAGACTCCTTTTGTTGTGGGCATAAATACAGCTAAACCATGACAAACATGCCTGTAGACCAGGATTACATTACCCCTAATGATGAATTATCTCCCCTTTAGTGTTCATTTTAAACAACTGTGGCATGGTCTTGATATAATGTATCTGTTGAAGAGATGATAGGGAGTTGCTAACTATCAGGTAATGAGTCGGACATGGTTTATTTCTTTGGTTGCTTTCATTATTAACACAAAATTCGAGACATTGAACAGTGTTGTACAACTAGTGTGAAATGATATCGCAAAGTAGTTGACAATGACATTTCTTTAACAACTTGATTATCAGTTTGGTCTGATCTCCCAATTCTCAAATCACTCTTTAGAACGTATTCATAATAAACTTGGGCCACCAGAGAATATATAACAGCAGTATGTTTTTGGTTCCACTAGAATTCAAGGCCAGATATAAACTCACAAAAATATCAAACTATAGACTGTATGAATTCTTGTAGGATCCAAAACACGGTTTCCATTTTGATTTTTTGTGTAGACCCATTGTGAAACAGACATAAAGCCTGATCATGTGAGTTTGACTGTGTAATTATCAAAAACCTGTTGTCTCTTGTGAACTTATGCGTCTAATGTGTGCGCTTTAGATCCGAAAGTCCTATCATTGAATCTAGTGTTTCTGGTATAGATCCAAGGCTAGTAGGCACATGTGCACTTCTCCAGTTTTCAAAAAATTATTGAATACAGATACCTTCTGGATTGTAGGCTCTTCACACCTGCAACTATCAAGTGCTTAATGCATCACCAAAGTTTGTAGCAAATCAAATTTATGTGTAGTTTAATGGTCGAGTGTGAGACATTAAGTAATGTATCGATATTGCACGAGTGCGTTATCGATATTGCACGAGTGCGTTAACTCGAGGGCTGTAATCTATATATTGCACAAGAAATTGAACAACTTAAAATACAGACATTATCCAGCACGTGCATTTCTATGAAATAGTCACGCGGGTCCAATATTTCAACTAGTATAAATAATGTACGCTTGGCACATTGCCCGTACCATTATGTGAAATAAAGGTACCCAACATCAAAGGATGACCTTGCATCTGTATTTTAAAAGGAATTAGTGGATATCCTCATATGATGAATAGAAATCCTACATATTAGGAGTACTCAAGACATAAGAGTGTATACACAATCCATGAAACAATACTAAAACAACTATGCCAACTGGCAAATGTATACTTGATATAAAGAGTTTGGACATATGTATGAATGTATGGTATATGATATTATTGCTTTATTCATGATATCAGAATGTGATAAATATGTATATTGTATTGTTTTCTACCACTGTTACTCAATAAAACTGTGATATTAAATGAATTTCTTTAGTTCATCATTATTTCAAGTACTGCTATTTTACCAAACATTTTCATGAAAATGTGGGAGCCTGGTAGTCCTGACTTTGAATCCCAGTGTGAAAAAGTGTGCCTTGTCATTCGGATGGGATGGAAAATAGAAATCCATCCATGCACATAAAAGAACCCTTGGCAGCTGGAATTTGAAGAAGAGTACGCAGAGACACTGTCTCTGCCAAATTTCTCCTCCTTGCATTGCACACGTAGCCATAGAAATCAACCATTACAATTGATTGTATTATAAATACAGCTGTTTATACTACTTTCTGGCACATATTTCAACATATCTAATAACTCAGTGCCTGAATTACAAGTCAAGTGGATATGCAGGGTTTTGTATTGTCTCGATGTTCGATCCCTGCATTGGCCGAGAAAGTTCATCCAGATTTTCCGGCGTGGTTCCCCCTTGTCAGTGATGCATGACGGAGGGTCTGACAAGGACAGCTGTCTAGTCCTTCGGATGATACGAAAAACCGAGGTCCCGTGTATACATTAGAATGCACGTAAAAGATCCCTTGGCAGTTGGAATTCGATATAAGAGTAGGCGATAGTGCCGCTGCCAGGGCAAAATTTCCCTCATAGCACACTGTATGGCGTATGCCGTCTTCATTAGCCCAGCATAGGAGTAGAACAGTAGGACGTTAAACCCCATTTCATTTCATTTCATTTTTTTGAGTTGTCCAATGCAAGCATTGTTGATATGAACTGTCAACTACGCATTACAAGTGAATGGGTAGTTTCCAAGGCCGCAGATCCTGGGGGGATGGGGGGATTTTCACTGGGGGGGGATTTCATATGCCTCGTCCCCCCCAGAAAAATGCATCGATAAAATTTCAAAAGTCTTATTTTCAGCCCGGGAAATGTAGCCTATATTTCCGAACATTCCGATGTACAATGCCCAGAAATGGTCTCAGATAGCATTTTGAGGCATTCTAATTTTAAAAAATCTTCCGGGGGAGGCACCAAGACCCCCGCTAAATGCCCGCCTGTAGCGCACGTGGCGTATGCCTTCGCCCGCCGTACTCTGTCAACATCTCCCAAAACTTGAGTCCTATTTTCAGGCTGAGGATATTTCCCCTTGGTTCAAAAATGCCCGGTCTTTGATGTAACCCAGATCTGAGAATGATCTCTTCATGACCTCAGCAGCTTATGCTCAGAGCTGGCCACTTGAGAAATTATTCATCACATTTTCATCCGTGACCGGCAATTTAGTAGCCTACCTATATCCCTATATTGCGAGGACTTCTTTGATTAATCAGTCCATATCAACTGTGGTTTACTCTTTATATTTTTAAAGTTTAATAATAAATATTTTTAACTTTTGTAATATAACCAGTCTGCCTGCACTCTAAGCCCTCATAACTACTTTTTACCGTATTCGTATTGATTATTCTTGCTCAAAAACGACAATTTATTCTCGGTACGTTCATCTCTGCAGAATGCTCAGAAATGGTCTCAGATAGTGTTTTCAGGCATCCTGCTTTCAAAATTTTCTGGGGGGGGGGGAGTCCAGACTCCGCCCGCCATCTCCGTCCCCCCCTAAAATTTAATAAGATCTGCGGCCATGGTAGTTTCACCTGTTTAACCTCAAAAGAATTATTGAAATGCAAGTGTACCATATTTAATTATCAAAATGAATGGAGGGTTCTCTATTAAACGGCCATATTTGCATGTCCTGACAAGGCTTATTTTAAAAAGAAACAACAGGTTTTTATATTTCATTCTAAATCTAGTATGTACATGTATGATACAAAGTGCAAGTTGCCTTAAGAGGAACTGTCAGTGCAGTGGAGGCGCCAGGGGAGCCCTCTGTTTGCCCCCCCCCCCCCCCCAATAATTTTAGAAAATAAAAAAAAGTATTTGTGATATGTTTCAGTAATCAATACCTTCTACGGTAAATAAATCCCACATCTCCACTCAGTCATAAACTTGCATGTTGTCTATTTTTCAAAATTTTCTTGGCGAGGTCCCCAATGGACTCGCTACTTTGGCGCTCACAAGGGGAATTCGTTGAGGTTCGCAAGTTCATTCGTTTGACATTTTGTTCTCTAGTCGGATAAACTAGTGATCAGGCGACGAACGGTATCTGGGCAGATCTATTTATCTCGACGATCGGTGCCTGACAGAATACTTTAAGACAGCATTTCCGGCAACCTGTTTTTCAATTTTTTCTGGGGGAGGCCTTTGCTCCCTTAACCTTGGACTTTGCCCCAGCTTTGCCCCTCCAATCACCGACGGCTGGCGCCACCTCTGTGTCAGTGACTATGTCTGTAGGGAATTGGTAGATACTCATGTAGTTATTCAATTTAAAAACATTCTTAGTTTTATATTAAAACAGGGATGGATAATTATATTTTCTGAAAACACTCTATTTACTCTTGGTAATAAGACCATGAAAAAATGTATGATTGGTAAAACTTTGATAAGTGAGCCTATATGAGTACCCATATTATGAGATCAGCTAAGTATGCAAATGTGTCGAGTTGACGTTCAACCCCATTTCTCTCTCTCACGTAAATCATTTATATAAACAAGTTTCCATTTACAATCCTTTCAGAGTTATTCCCCTTTAATCTTCTAAATCAATTTTTACCAAACATTCTAATAATGTGGGAGAGAAATAGCCTTTAACGTCCACTCAAAGCAGACTAGGTCATTTCAGGACAAACATATGGTACAATTTTATTTCAATAATTTTATTGCCCATAGCGGTCTTTAGAAGTGTGAGGAAATTGGAGGATCCGGTGAAAACCATGAAACTTTTTGCAAGTGACTCTACTACTTGTCAGTAAAAATTTGGATCAAAATCCATACTCCTTGACTCAATTACAGACCATACCATCTAAAGCGCACACATTAGACCTCTCAGCCACACACACCCCTAACATTCTAATAGAACAGAGATTGTTTTAAAAAGGTTTATTTTCCTTTCTTTTTCTTTTTTCTATTTTCATTACGTTTCATTGCACCTACATCCACACCTCTGTATTTGAAAGATAACAATGGGGTTTGTCCTTCTATTTTTTGTTTTTTAGTTTCTGTTGGAAAATAATCCTCTTCATCCATAGTTCCAGAGTCTTTTAATGAAATAAAATCATCTCCTAATTTATTTTCCTTTTTATAAACATAAAGATAAGAGTAGTCTTTCTTGGAATCAGACGTTTCCTTTTTTTGAGGCTTCACTTCATGAAGTTCTGTTCTGCTTTCTGCTATTTCCACATTTGCTACATCTGATTTTTGTTGTTCTTCTGGTAACCATGACAATTTAACTGGAGGTGCCTTTTTCCTCACATATTCTACAAACTCATCAAATAAAGATGTTTCTTCTTTCTTCTAGAAAATAACAAAAATCAATATTTATTTAACAATACGGCTGGCCCCCAGATCCATAGAATTAATTTGGTATTTGTTGTTTATTTTTTTGTCTTGTCTGCAGGTTTGTCTTGTCAGATTTGTGCAGTCTTCCTGCACTTACTATCTTCAAAGTATCTATAAAAATGTAACAAGGTGTAATATACAATGCATATCAGATACTTAGACAACAATATGATTATCGACATTACCTTAAAACCCAGTGCTGATATTGATTGAATACCAGTAAATTTTACCATATTTTCACTAAGATTTGGTAAACATATTGCTGGACAGTTTCTAACAGCAACTAAAGGTAGTAGATGTTGAGTAAGTATTTTAATCTTTGTTTCTCTACTGACTATCACCAATCTTAATCTATCTTTTTCTAAAGCTTTTGTCACAGTATTAATACCAATAGATAGTTCATTTCTGAAAAAAATATACAAAAAAGTTGATAATACTCAAAATATAAACACTTGAATGTTTATTTGGTTGTAAAGAAGAACAAAATTCAAAAATATTTTCAATAACAAATTTCCAAGTTATCTCCCCACTATGTTTAACCTTATGATATCTTGAGAACATGATGCAGGAAAAAATGGAAAATGAAATGGGGTTTACTTTCCTGACATAGTGGAATTGCTAGGATTTTTCCAAATGGAGTAAGCAAGAACCAGAACCCTATGAAATTCTTAATAAATTTACTGAGGTTGGATGGCCAAATGGTTAGCGTGTGTGTGCAGCATCATAAGGTCTGTCATTGAGTCAACTGGCGTGGTTTCGATTCCCCGGTTATACTTGACAAGGAGTAGGGTCGCCTGTCCAACCTAGTGGGTTTTCTCTGGGTCTTCTGGTTTACTACCACTGCTAAAGACCCCCACGCGCAAGCGAATTATTGAAACAAAATTGAACCATGTTAGTTCCGAAATGACCTGGTTTGTGATGAGTGGAGGTTAAATCTCTCTCTCTCAAATTAAATAAATCACAATCATAATCCACCTCATCTCTTTTCTTTTGTCAACTTCTTCAGATTGTTCACTTGAAAGTTGATTCTCTTTTTTCTGTTTCAGAAATATTTTACGTTCTTTATTACTTTGAAAAACTGGTTGTAATTTGACTGGGAAACATCTGAAAGAAAGACATTTGAACTTGACTTTTGATTTGAGTATGTTTATGTTTAACAATAAATGTTCATGACTTGAAAGAAGCTAAAGTTCAACAAAAAAAGAAATTCTGAATTTGGCTGATCTAATTACATTTTATTTCCAATTATTTTACGATTTCCAGAAAAATCATATGCAGTTTTTAGTGGTTATTTCTAAGTCTAATTATATTTCAAAATCATTTCACAGAAATTCCAATAATAATTTGTACGAAACTTATATGCAGAGACAAAGATAGCACAACCAATCACATGCTTGGGGTCACGGGTTCGATTCACACAACTTGTCACATGCCTGGGGTTGCAGGAACCAGGCCTATTGTTTGCTTAACAACGATATGTGGGTATTTATTAGGGATGCAATCATGCAACGATATATCATGGTTCGGTACACATGGTACTTGAGACGGCATACCGTTGTATACATGCCATGGTTCGGTTGTAAACTTTAAATTCTGTACCGTTTTCTTCCCAAACTCAACTACATGTACCATGCTGAGGTATCCCCCTGTTGTTCATATGACAATGAGGAAAGATGGCTTCCGGCAATGTCCCGCCAAAGTTATAATCGCCTCCACTAAATCTCGCATATGGGAACATTTTGAATTTAAAGATAGAAAAGCTGTGACTAAGGATGTAACAACATGTCACCATTGTTATGTTCATGTTTCCTAACAAGCTGGGAACACGTCAACATGGCGACAGATATAAAACACCACCATCCACAAATAAACGTTGATGTCACTTGTAAGAAATTATAATAGTCACCTCAACACAAATCTGCATACAAGAAGTGATAAAAATTAAAATACATTAAAATGTTGATAAATTGAACTTTTAAAAAAAATTAAGACAATTTGAGTAAATATGAATTGTTTATTAATTAATAGTTACAATTTAAATATCATCTACATGTTGGGGTTTTTTTTGGGGGGGGGGGGGAGTAAATTTGGAAAGAAATAATATCGCGATGCGTATTGTATCGTAAGGTCCATACTGTGATATGTATCATATCGTGAGGTAAGCATATTGTTGCAGCCCTAGTATTTATTGTACAATGTACATGTATTTTGATTCAAATATCATAATAATTATGATAAATATGTACATATGTCATTATTATACTGGTTTATCATGACACAGTACCTAAAACAAATCGTAAGTTTCCAATCTTTTACTACACAACAAAATCAATATACAACATTAATTAAATGGCACAGGACATCCTGTTGACACTTCTTTTTAAATCAAGCAATACTTGTCTCAAAAGGATTGTTAATGAACATTTTATGTTGGTTTTTTTTCAAAATCGGAAATAATAGTCATTTGTTTTGGGTTGTCATTTAAGGTTGTTAGACAGAACATAGACAGAACAAGTCTTAACACTACTACAAGATGACTACCAGTAGATATAATAAGGATGGATAGATGTTTTAATGTATTGTGAAAACTATACTAGTCACTTGAGACTAACAACATAACTGTCATAGTGACAGAGTCCATCCTAGCTGTGGTGCAGGACAAGGGCCTAGCAGGGAAAAGCATCTTAGTCATTTGGATGGATACGAAAAAAATTTTGTTTTACTTGTCTCAACTACACTTGGATCTGGAAGAGTTGTTATATTACCCGCGTTTTGACTGAAGTGAGGGATAAGCCAATGAAACGGTCTGTTACAGCGACTTATTGGTGTGCCATGCACGGAACTGTGGGTAAACTACTAGAAACACCAACGCTGATTGATTAATCAATGTCTGACACCATAGGGTCAAAAGTCGCCCGTATGACCTTTGACGCAACCTACTAAAACAACTGGTCAGATCTTCATGTAGTGTAGGCCATCGAAAGTATAAAAAAAACGAAACGAAATATAGATCTGTATTTTAATCAGATTTACATTGGCGTGCATGTAAAAGAACCTTTGTCAATTGGTGTCCAGGCAAAATGTCCCTCATTATAGCACACTGACACTGTATGGCATATGCCCGTCTTTATTAGCCTGGTTGGTGCTCCATTTTATTCATTTATTCAACCTAGTGATACTTACTCTTTTAGTTTATTTAGCAGTTCAGTTTGTAAGTTTTCTGGAACAAATGGCCTGAAAAAAAAAAAGAAACCAGAAAATTTAAAGAAACAAAACTACTTGTATGTACAATGTAGACATAACTTGTGTGATACTATGATAAAACTACCATGTTATTCAGTGACACTAGCCACAAAAACTTGCAGAAAATATTGATTATTTATCAGAGAGAACAACCAATCAGTTGTGATTAATTAGTATTCACCTCTTACCTTTGGAGAACAGCATGCCTTTTTATGGGTTGGCAATGAGTCGTTTAATTGATTATGATCAACAGTTGAAACCATGTTCAAAATTATTAAAAGGGGATCACGTGGCTAAGTGGGTAAGACGCTAGCTCGCTAGCCTGGAGGTCGGGTGTTCGATTCCTGCATTGGCCGAGAAAGTTCATCCAGATTTTCCGGCGTGGTTCTCCCTTGTCAGTGATGCAGGACGGAGGGGCTGACAAGGAAAGCTGTCTAGTCGTTCGGATGGGACGAAAAACCGAGGTCCCGTGTACACATTGGCGTGCACGTAAAAGATCCCTTGGCAGTTGGAATTCGATATAAGAGTAGGCCGTAGTGCCGCTGTCCGGGTAAAATTTCCCTCATAGCACACTGTATGGCGTATGCCCGTCTTCATTAGCCCAGGTTAGGAGCAGAACAGTAGGACGTTAAACTCCATTTCATTTCATTTCATTTTCAAAATTATTAAAAGGCAATTGTCAATTTTATCAAATTATTACGAGATCATATTTAATTTTATCAAATGATTATGTGGAAATTGTTAATTTCATCAAATATTACACTACAATTCTTGATTTTATCAAAGCAAAATATACTGATTGTGATTTGGCCGTTTGGAATTAATGATTATGGCTATGAAGTATGATTGGCCTAGTAGTATGACTATTGCTATTCCATGGCCATTAATTTTGGCCGGTTTGGTATTTGGCCATAATGACTACATCTCCACGAATCAGTAGCGCCATACCATGTTTCTGTGTAAGGATTCCTTAACACATTCTTGAACTGTGGCTTAAATTTCTTCTTTGCTTCCGTGGTAGCTCTTATACTTTGCTTTTGTTGATGTTTACTCAACACAGGCAAGGAGGCTGCCATAATGAAAAGGGGAATAACTCTATTTTATAATCACTCGCTACTTAGAGCACATTCCGTCAAATGTCTTCGCACAATAATTTTATTCACCAGAAATCTCAAAATTAATATTATTGATATTCATTTCACTTACAAACTCATATTTTTCTCTATAAACAAAACAACAAATACAAAATTTTGATCCCACTCCAAATTACACGTGACCACGATCTTTTGCAAAAACATTTCAAAATCATATAAAGAGATGGTAGAGGAATATAAATTCGATATAATAAACGATTAGTTCAGAATGATTATAATCCTCGGATTGACTACATGATTTCAAAGGGGCATGAATTATACTAATTAATGATGATGAAACGAGAGTAGGGATTTATCACGACATCCAACGACGAAAATTAAAATATTAATTTGTGGATGCAAAAATGAATTGCTTTGATGAGCGAAAAATCATTTATTCAAGTTAGTCCTGGGAACTTTAACATAAAATGTAGTCAATCCGTGTTTACATTTTACATTTCCCGCCACATTTTTAGTAAACGAAAGTAACTTTGATTAACGGTATCTAAAAGTATAAAAAAGTATAAACAATAACCCGCCATGCCAAAACGTCCACCCTCAAGACAGTCAAGTTCTAAAACGATTCAAGAGGCAGATCAATCGCAATGGGTGTTTCTAATGAATGGTAGGCTGAAAATTTGGTACATGTAATATATATTGTATTGTCATTCACTCGTCATTAACATTAAAATAAATTGTGAAGTCACCAGAGCAGAACCATTCGATTCATTTCATGGATTTGTAGCCGTGGTGGCTCAGTGAGTAAGATGTTGGCGCGTAAAACTGTGTTCGATCCTGGTGTAGGCCTAGATAGTTCATCAGGATTTTCCAGCGTAGTGCTGGACGGAGGGCATGGGACAATACATAACATTTTACATAGTCATTCGGATGACATAAATTAAAAAAACTGAGGGCCCGTGTATACATTGGTGTGCCCACAGAAACCCCGGTCATTTGAATCCAAAATAAGAGTAGACCTAGGCGGCATAGTGCTCAGGGGTGCCGGAACGGGACGAGGGCCAGGGTACCAAAAGATGGGGGGGGGTCTCTTCCCCGGCCTCTAGAATATTTTGAAATTTGTCAATTATGAGAACGCTGTTTAGAGCGCCTCTAGCATTCCAAATTCCAACATAAAACCCTTTAAAATACATGATAATGAAAGAGACAAAAGCCTGATCATTCACAATTTTCGTATCATGAGCAATTTATCTCATAAAAAATTCTTTTTAATTTGACATTCAATACACAAATCTTCATAATTTATCTCATAAAAAATTCTTTTTAATTTGACATTCAATACACAAATCTTCATTAAGAAAATAGATTTAGAGACACGATTCTTGCAAGAGCTCATATTCAGGAGCAAGTGTTTTTGAGACACTATAATGAGTTATGAGACTATAATCGACCGAAATAATTGATGCTCTGATCAGATTTCACAATAAATTCAGATATTTTCACTATGTCTATTTCGTCCATTCTGAACTTGTGAATTTTGGCAAATAGACGATTGTTCAGAGAATGAATAGACTAGCAAAAAGGTTGAAAACTTTCATCATTAGGGCATGGGTATAAATGTATACCCCAGAAAAGGGCAGGGTTCCATTTGTATACCCTGGTACCCGGGTTCCAGCACCCCTGATAGAGCTGCTGTCTAGGCAAAATTTCCCTCATAGCACAATATATTAATTAGGCTATATACTATATGGTCCTGTGACTCCTGTCTTCATTATACATGTAGCTCTGTTTTTCCAGGGGGGGGGGGGGGGGGTCTGAATATACTTGGACACCCCCCCCCCCCAAAAAAAAAAAAATTTACATAGTAGGCCCTAACTCCTATTTATTTACAACAATTATTAGGATTAGTTAAGATTCTATCTGTATAAAACAATGTACAAATTAAAACACAAACACTTATGTTTACTTTTTGAAATCCATTTATAATACACAAAATGTACAAAATACTTTAAATATCTATACAACTTTCTTGTAAATGTCAATGTGTATATGTATATATATAGTATTGTAGTTAACAAGGTGATTGTCAAATATGCATCCTCATAAACTAAAGTTATGTGATCAAGTTTTGTTTCATTTGGATCCTCCTCATAAAAATTCCCTGCTAAACTCTCGTTGTCAAGTTGTTCATAACTCAAGCGTAACATTCGATATGTAAAAGTCATGAAAAAAATATGAATACAGCACCCCCTGACTTAAACATGATAAACATTGTATTGGTGTGATGTTTTAGTTTAATCCCGTGAAATATGCCAAAACAGTGTTTACAGAAGACTGAAACTTTAAAAAAATTTTATGGGGGTGCGCCCCCCACACCAGCGGGAGGGTGACCCTCCCACACTCTCCCTATCGCGCTACATCGGCTGCTGTGCAGCCTCGTGCCCCTGGCGTCACATATATAATTTCATTTGCGGACCCCCCCAATATATATTTCACGACTACGCCTCTAGCGTCAAACACCAAATTTGGCAACAACCCAGCAAATATGACATGTCATAATAATTAATATAGAGCTTCCATCCTGAACTCATGTATAGCATCTATTTAGACACTTTTTGAGGGTTTATAACATTGGGACTCCAATCAGACACAGAATCATTTTCTCGAAACCATTCTTTCAGATACATGAGAATGAGAAAATGGAACATTGATATTAATAATTAATATTATTATTTAGTATATTTCATATCTTTTTAGATAACCTTTTAGAAATCAGTGGAGATACTGAAGAGAGACCAGTTATTTGTCAATTAAGACATCCTAAAACAGGTACAGTATAACTATAATTTAATATTCTATATTTCTATAAAGATCCATACTAACAGTTAGTAATGTAAATATATTACATGTACAGTATTTCTATGAGCAGTCAAAAATATAAAATCTAAACCAGGGGTCCCCAAATTTTTCAGCTTAAGGGCCACAAAGATTAACTCTGGGGGTCAGAACCTTAAAAGGACAGAAAAAAACCCAGCTAAAATCATGAGGTAACACTGACTTGGCAGTCACAGAGAGAGGTACTAACATCAGGGTTAGATGAAGTGGCTGACAGAAGGAGCACATCAACATTATGGACTCAATAAGAACAAACTCAAAACCTGAAAAACATAACAGGATCTAGCTCTAGCGGAAAGCATGGATGGGCTTCAAGGTTTGAGGACCTCTGAACTAAACATTTACACAATACCTTATTCTTTAAATTGTTGCAATGGCATTTAGTTATTGAACTGGAATATACAGGTCATAATTCTATGGAATACATGTACTGCTTATTACTGAGCGACGTTGTTTTGACTAATTCTCAGTAATAAGCAGTAAATGTATTCCTTAGAATTGTGACCTTATTCTTTGGTAGAGATCTGAATCTCATGTAGGCTGGGGAGTGGTGACTTGGTACGATAATATGTCAAAACACTCTTACTCATCTGTAAATTTCTTTACATAAAACAATTGATTAGATAATGCATCAATATAAATCAATATTTCATTTTTTAATATAAAATTTGTGTTATTCTGTTATATAGATGAAGGTTCTTTATATTTGTTTGATCAACATGGTAAGGATGTGTATGAAATAATTAAATATAAAGAAGAATTTAGATCGTGGTTAATAGGTGAATCAGTTCAAAAAGGTAGGTTCTGTAAAATAGAAATCAATGTGAGCTACAAGCAGTATTTTGTTTTAATCTGTAATGTAATAAAATAAAGTATGGAAAAGTTACTTGTGGAAGAACTTCTTGATGTAATGTTTTATAATTTGAAACATTTCTGATTGTTAATTTTGAATTCGTTTTGCAGAGTTATCTTTCTATTTGATCGTAAATCAAGGTGTTATCACCTGTAAGTTTCCGACGCATTATAAATCATGCCGTTATCTTTCTGTACATATTTGAATTTTAAAGCTTGTGAACGTGGTACCGGACAGAATACTCTATGTTGGTTTTTTTAAAACTTGACATTGATTTTATAGCTGGCGTGGGTGACTTTTCTGCTGGTGGGCTAATGAAGATAGGTGTATGACATGCAATGAGGAAAATTTTGTCAAGATATTTTACATGCTGACCAATGTGTTCACGACAGGAACTCAGTTTTTTGTGCCATCCGAATGACTACACTGTTCCTTGCCAGGCCCTCCATCCTACTTGACTGATAAGTGGAAACCATACTGGGAAATACCAGGGAGCTTATCTCAGCCAACATCGAACCCCAGACCTTCTGGTTAGGGAGCTAGGGAAGAACAGTGATTTTGTCAAATCAGATTTTCCCTGTATCTTAAAAAAGATTTTTTTTTGTTTTAATAGATGGGGGTATTATTTTAACAACACAAATAGATCCAGTCTTCCTAGTATTACCATATCTTATACAACAAGATAAGGTAAGTTATCTATATCAATCAGATTGATAAATACTAAATTTTATATTATCTGCTTGTAAAAATAAATTAGATTTTAGTTTAATGGCCTTCTTGATTATCCCAAAGGGTTTATTTCGCGCAATATTTTTGTCCCCCGCCTTTCGAAGAAAGCAGGGGACTATTAAAATGGGTTCGTCCGTCTGTCTGTCCGTCTGTCTGTCCGTCTGTCCGTCCGTCTGTCTGTCCGTCACACTTTTTGGGACACAATAACTCTCTTCCTAATTGAGCTAGAATGTTCAAACTTGGTGTATGTGTTTATTAGGTCAATGCCTTGATGGAGTTCGAAGATGAGCATTTTCCGCTTAGGGTAAGCAGAGATAAGCAATTTGATTGGTTGATGCTTTGGGACACGATAACTCTCTTCCTAATTGGGCTAGAATGTTCAAACTTGGTGTATGTGTTGATTAGGTCAATGCCTTGATGGAGTTCGAAGATGAGCATTTTCCGCTTAGGGTAAGCAGAGATAAGCAATTTGATTGGTTGATGCTTTGGGACACGATAACTTTTAATTGAGCTAGAATGTTCAAACTTGGTGTATGTGTTTATTAGGTCAATGCCTTGATGGAGTTCGAAGATGAGCATTTTCCGCTTAGGGTAAGCAGAGATAAGCAATTTGATTGGTTGATACTTTGGGGCACGATAACTCTCTTCCTAATTGAGCTAGAATGTTCAAACTTGGTGTATGTGTTGATTAGGTCAATGCCTTGATGGAGTTCGAAGATGAGCATTTTCCGCTTAGGGTAAGCAGAGATAAGCAATTTGATTGGTTGATGCTTTGGGACACGATAACTTTAGTTCTAATTAAGTGAGATTGATGAAACTTGGTGTATAGTTTCATTACAGTAATATCTTGACTAAGTTTGATAATGAGCATTTTCTGCTCAGGGTAAGCAGCAATTTGATTGGTTGATACTTTGGGGCACGATAACTCTCTTCCTAATTGAGCTAGAATGTTCAAACTTGGTGTATGTGTTGATTAGGTCAATGCCTTGATGGAGTTCGAAGATGAGCATTTTCCGCTTAGGGTAAGCAGAGATAAGCAATTTGATTGGTTGATGCTTTGGGACACGATAACTTTAGTTCTAATTAAGTGAGATTGATGAAACTTGGTGTATAGTTTCATTACAGTAATACCTTGACTAAGTTTGATAATGAGCATTTTCTGCTCAGGGTAAGCAGAGCGATACGCAATTTGATTGGTCGAGACTTTGGAAAACAATAACTCTCCTACTTTGATTGTTAGACTATAAGTAAAGATATACTGTTTGATTGTTCAATACTTTGTAAAAGATAATTTGTGATAAATTTATATGTGTCCTCTAATTATTTTCCTATTTCGGCGGGGGACATCAGCCTCACTGTTGGCTTGTTATTTATCTTTTGAAGATGGAATCTGCCATTTTCAGACCTTTCATATGAAATCATCATGCTAATCTCAACAAATGGAATTGATGAAACAGCAGATTATTAATTTATTTAAAGGTACTTCAACCAGTAAAAAAAATAAAGTACATCATGTAACTCTTATTACCATATACAACAATAAGAATTCCTTTAAATGGTAAATATATAACATAAGATCAGATAGTTATAGATGATTATTAGTAAATTCAAATTATGTTTTCAGTGTAGTAAATATATGACATTAGATCAGATAGTTATAGATGATAAATATACAGAATGTATAAGATTACCAGATTGTAATGGTTTAAATGAATTAACACAAGTAGCTGATGTTAAAGGTGTGTATCCCTTGTTCTGGATATAAATTTGGAGTATCTGCTTTGCTTGGAAGTATTTTCTTTAAATGACAAATATCTTATATTTGCTACTTATATTTGATAAGTAATTAAGGTTTGAATTTTACTGTAACTGCAAATTCTCTGCCTCATCAATGTATATATATACCTCAAAAATTATTATGTGTTAGTCTCATTCTGACGTTATATGTCATGCAACAAGATTTCCAGACCTTTTCATTGCAACTTCTTTATATGGAGCAGTATTCTCAGCAATGCCAAAACCATAAAATGTCACAGTGTTACTAGGGGTGGGGAAATCATTTTTTTTTTTTAAATTCTTCAAATGCAAAGAGGTTATATAAGCGAATTGTGCCAAAATTAACAAATTTGACCAAAAATTTGCTCTTATTGTGATCACTGATCAGTGCAGAATAATATAATTCAATAGTCTAAACTACATGTCTTAAAATTTATGTGCATAAATGGAAAGACCAATCTTTCATGTATTATAAACTAACCAAAACATTACTGTAAACTGTACAATTAGGCCATGCAGGTTTATAGTCATTTTAACAATGTTTTTTTATGAAGTAATGACACTAGCGTAGTTTAGAAATAATCAATGTTATGAAATAGTGTAAAAATTAAATAATTGCTGCTCAAAATAAGAAAATTACTTTACAAAAAGAAAATTCTGGGTTTTTTATTGTCTGAGAATTTAAACATTAATAGAAAAGGGTAGTATTCTTAAAAAATTCAAATTTTATTTGCTGCATATGTATTTCAAGTTCAAAATTTCTGTACATGTACAATCATTTCAAGTAGATGTAATTATATTTTTTCAGGTGAGAATGATTTCAAGGCATATAGATATAATAAAGATAAAACGTTATCATGGTTAAAGGCAAAGGTTTGTTTAATATTTTTTACACTTTTTACTCTTGATGGCTATAATTTACATAATTGATGAATTATTTACCTTATCTTACATATCATATGTAAGAAATATAAATAAGCTGACTCATATATATCATTCTATCATATCTCAGGATTTTTCTAGTCAGGTTCCCACTGTCTGGACTTCAAGGTTGATAAATAATTATTGCCTGGTCGTTCGAATGGGACCCCCAAAAAGTTCAATCCATGTACACATAAGACTGCATGTATAAGGCCCCTTGTCAGCTGGAATTTGCTGAAGAGTCCTATATAGTTTCCAAATAACAGACTTTTTTGTTTTTGATGAGATGTTAAACTCTATTCCTTGTTTTTTAAAAACAATTTTAGATATGATATATATTCTCTAATAGCAGTTTAAAAAATTTGTTAAAATAGGGAATGAATAATAAGGACGAACAGTACCTAGATTTTGCCATAATATCATTTTAATCTACCTCAAATTAGTTTAGGGAAAATCCTTGAAATTATTAAAGAGTTGAAATTCTGTCAATACAGTATTTTTGTTGTGGTTATTTGCAGGTTGATATTTTAACTGATGGAATTATAGAAAAGGGAATTCAAGTTATAAGATCACAGAGTGCTATGTATGTTAAATCTAATAAAGAAGAGAATTTGGACAGAGGTGTGATTTTTTTATAGAATAGTTTCAATTATTTGACCTTTATTATCTATTAATGTAAACCCAACGACTATCATGTTGACATTTCTGCACATCTAATTACTGGTGTTGTCTTGACCCAACTATGGTCATTTTGACAGGATATTGATTGACCCTGAAATATTATGTACATTATGACGGTATAAAATACCTTCCAATGTATCGATTGTCTGAAACCTAATGTTACAAGTCATTCCAACATCAAAAACTAAAAATTTATATATTATAATATGTTGTGTTTTTTAACATAGCTGTATATCTCAAATATAATTTTTAATAATGTCTTTGAATATAGAATTGAATTGAATTCTATGCATAATTATATTTTGACATGTTTTAACCATATGATGTCTCCTGCAGCAAGATCTCGTCACAAATTATATCAATGTCAGGAGTGTACTGTGCGGTGTACGCTGACTGGCTGGCCCCATACCCATTCACATGATTTAATATTTGTTGTTTATTTCTTGCAGTGTATGTGTATTTTTTCTTTTCTGCAGCTTTGTCTGTGTATTGCGGTTTTCCAGCACTTACAAATATTTGACTTTAATCTTTCTACAATGATTAAAGTATAAAATATTAAAATCTTTAAATACTCTTTTATATTTGTTCAGATGCATATGTGAAATACTCATATGGTATTATATCAGACTACCTCCCATTACAGATTAGTCAAGAATTAAAAACCTATCTGGGGTATGTAAACTAATTTTAGAATTGCTCCGGTTTTTATAAATTGCTAATAAGAAATATCTGTTTTTCAGTAATTGAGAATATTATATTCCATGTAGATCTGATGGGCTTATCACATCTTACTTATAGTAAAATAAAAACTGGACAAGACTTTATTGTTTATATTGATTTATCTTTCAGTATACCTGACTGTGAAGAAAAGGTGTCAAACAACCCTGTAGAAGAACCTCCGGCTAAGGTATAGCACTATTTATATATTTGACTATTCTTCGTAAAGATGTCACATTTTCCATAGATATATTAAAATTTAAAAAATTCTGAATTTTGTATCTTTCAGAAGAATACTATGTATAAAAAATACAACAACCATTTATATGGAATACAATCAGTGTTTCATTATACGTGTGGCACAACGTTTCTACAAGTGTTCTCTTACCGTTTTTGAGCACAAATGGTCATTGTTTTTTTTAATGTGCTCAGTCGGTAAATTATATAGAAATCATCAATGTTGTTTTCAAGGTAGGATTTTGGTAGAGTAACCTATTTGATGGTTTTAACCTATTCAATTTTCTATTTTACAGAGAGTGAAACTAGAAGATATAAAACCATTAGAAGACTATTCAAAACAAAACGATGACAAAAAGAAGCCAACACTTTCTAAAAAACTTTCAATGGCTCAGAAGAAATTAGAAAAAATTGATAAGAAAGGAATGAAGAGTTTATCTAGTTTTTTTTCTCCAAAACCTAAATAATTTGTTTTACCATTATAAAGCCATTGTTTTGCATTTACGGACCTTTAAACTGTTCTTTACCAATCAATTAGAATGCCAGTAAAATGTTGATATATCTTGAGAGCCAGTAGACTTTATTATCCAGAAGTTATTGAATAGAAACTTTTTAACTAACTGTAATTTGTCCAATTTGAATATTTGGACCAGAAACCTGGTTCAAGTGCTACTCATGGCAAGAAGATCCTCATGAAACTTTCCATGCAAGTTCCTTGGACTATTGTGAAAAAATTTAAGGACTTGATTTTTGGTATGATGTCGCAATTCCAACATCGTGAGGATGACATCATGCACGGTCCTAAAGTTCAATAGAACACTTGTATTTGCGTTCTGCATGTGAGGGCAAATTAATTGTCAGTATCCTATGATAATTATTGTCTGCACGGTGTGATTATGCATTTTATTAATTGGTGCTTGTATGTATAGATCTTACTTAATTGTAATAAAAACACTGCCAAATACCGGTAGAAACTATATACTTTATCTGTATTTGTTTCTACCAGTACAAGAGGGTTAAATTATGTGTCACAAGGGCAATACATATTCTTGTTAGAATCTTTAAAAACTATGTGGGATTGTTCATTGCAGAATAAGGAAAAACCCTATCCATTTTCAAAATACTATGGTTGTGCATAGTTTTCTTTCCATTCCCATTTTGAGATTTAAATCTTGGGACAGAATTCATGGTGGTTTTTTATTTTGATTTTCAGTGCTCTGCGACCTTTCATTCCTGAGTTATCCCCCTTGTCAGAAAAACTTGTTAACTCGATGAGGCTCCAGTTTTTAACAGTTTTTTCAGAGAAAGAAACCTATTGATTTTTTAGTGTTTGGCAACTTTCCGTTTTCACCCTTTGTGCAAAATATTGTTCACGCAATAGATGCTCGAGTTTTAAACTAATTTCAAATTTGTTGTGTAGCATTGAGGTCATGATTGGTCGATCCCTATCGATTTTCAGTACTCTGCAACCTTTCATTTCTGAGTTATCCCCTTTGTCCGCAAAACTTGTAAATGCGGTAGAGACTACAGTTTTTAGCATATTTTTTTTAAGATTTCGTTTAAAGAGTTCGGGTCACGAGATGAAGAATCCTGATTTTTTTCAGTGTTCGCTGATCCTTCCGTAATTTGATGTGTGAAAATTGTAGTTGTCTCCCCTGATCTTAATTGGCCTGTTTCCAAGCTGGTTATGAAAGAGCACTGAATCACATCTATTTATTCATACATCACATCTTGTTAAACACTGTGGTAAATAGCAGACAATACCAGGAATTAATTAATTGAATTTAAGCCCCGAAACATGTTTTAATTGCCTCAACTTAAGGAGAACCACTATTGAATGTTAGTGCATCTTTGCTATTAACGATGGTGGGGGTCTTGAGCATGTAGGGGCAAGTGACCAGAACCTAGGCAGTATTATTATTCCACACATGAATGTAAGTACATCAAACCTAATTTTAAGTCGGCCAATGATAAATAATGGGGACCTTGATACGGAGAGTCGATTTTTGACGAACGTCGAACACTGTAACAACCATACGATGTGCGAACACGAATCAAACGCTTGTCAAATAAACGTCCGGGTTGCTGTATTGAACCTAGGCAGTATTATTATTCCACACATATGAATGTAAGTACATCAAACCTAATTTGAAGTCGGCCAATGATAAATAATGGGGACCTTGATACGGAGAGTCGATTTTTGACGAACGTCGAACACTGTAACAACCATACGATGTGCGAACACGAATCAAACGCTTGTCAAATAAACGTCCGGGTTGCTGTATTGAGTTTTGGGTCTTCAACTCTCCAGTATCCTTCACTTCAGAATGGGACGACTCTGTCGGAACCAATGAGATGGGGGAGGGGGCAAACTGCATTGAATTACGACACCAACAGACAGGGATAAAAGAAAATGTATATTGGTAAGAACCGCCCCCAACACTCGCATAAAAGGATCTTAACGTTTACAATCTCGGTAAAAATCCTCATCTTATCCTGACCCGCGTTTTGTTGAACCAAAACGCGAAATGTCGTAAGTAATGCAGTCTATACAGAAACTACACATATTATACACACATAATAATCAAATAATTATAGTCTAGGGGTTAAACATTGAAGAATACGATTCCAGAAAAAAATGTTCCTCGATTCACTGGCAACAAAAAGACAAAAGTACGTTCGGAGATTACCAATGACATTTTTGATAGATCCTGCGTTCAAAACTGGAATATAGACTGGTTCAATGTTACCTTGATTCCACCCTCTAGTAGCACAACAAGTTGTAACCAAAATATTGCCGCTAAAGAGGATTTTAATGCGTTTTCTTGATACACTTTTCCCTTTAAATAATCAAAAAAGAAAACAAAACACGGATAACAGTCGGAAGTACGCCGCGGCATCACCGGATAACACCGAATTCTCGCATGTCAACCGCAACACGGACCTTCCATGGATTCCTCGGTCCGACCACGCTCACATCGCTTTTTGCGCGAAAGAGTTATTCCGACATTTTAAAAGTATAATATAAAAAATGTACATGTAGAGATTCACGAGGATGCTATGAGGTAAACTTTGCCGGAACATCCGTTCGATTCCAACTATCAAGGGTTCTTACGCCAATGTGTACACGGACCACCGTTTTTCGTCCCATTCCAACGACGTTGTTCCCTCCCAGGCCCTCACATCTGCACCACTGACAAGGGCCAAGCACCCTGGTGAACTTTCCCGGCCAACCCCGGGATCTAACTCCTGACCTCCTGGTTAGTGACCCAGCGCCTTACCCACTGATTTACCATGGCGTCAGAAAAAGAAGATTTTCCTATAATTGTCATGTATATATTTTTAGTTTGCTTTATTCCTTCCAATTATAACAACACAGTTAAAAATAATAAGATAGTTTACACCAGTTCGGATGGAAGCTATTTGCCACCTAAATAGGGATAACTCCAAGCCTTTAGTGGTGTAAACCGATAACACCCAACTAGTGTAGAACATTACACCAATTCAGGTGGAAACTAGTTACTACTTCCAGTAGTGTAACCTGCCTAATGCACTCAGACTATAATGTTACACTTAAATAGTTTACACCCGTGGGTGTAGATTAAGCATTACCCCTCAAGGATGTTTTGTAAATTACACTTTCATTTTAATTATTACACCAACGCGGGTGCAATTTGTTTTGTTGGATATTTATTTCAAGTCAACGACTTCTAAGTTCAGAAAACTTGAAATTGCATATTATAGACCGTCGGCTACATTAAATTGACAAATCCCCATCAGACTGATTCAAATTGAACTGCTGTTAGCAATTAGACAATCTGTATCAATTTACAGTGAATATAAATCATGAGGAAAATCAATGCACATATCCTTACAAATTGGCTGAATAATGTGGTTTATTCAATTATGCACCTCACCTGAATTAAGAATTAATAATTAAGATATTGTACTTGGTAATATTTTGGAACATTTACACGTATTTAAGTGTATACAAGCTAAAATATTCTATCCTTTACTCGTTATGAGTAAACACTCTAAAATGAGTTATAGTTGTGTTACTAGTGTAATTAACGCCATATTTTACAAAAAAGAAATTCAAAGTGGAGTACACAAATACTTTTGTGACGCAAGATACGGTGTAAAATTGACACCTTATTCGGAGGAATTTTTCCCTTAAATAATTACACCTGTTGGTGTAAATGCAATAAAACGCTTGTAGAGGGGTAGCTGATCCCAAACATCCTTTAGCGGCTACAATTGCACCTATTCTGGTGTTCAGTACTCATGAATATCGATTACACTTTTGCAACCCAATAAACGCTGTAAAATTAACGCTTTTCTATGATTTATTCCCCAATAACAGTTACACCATTTGGTGTAAATGCAGTATAACACTGGTAGTGGTGTAGTTTACAATTACACCTACCCAGGTGTTCAATAGTCATGAATATCGGTTACACTTGTTAGGTGTTATTCTTTTAGTTGGTTTCCCTTGGAAACGTATTACATTTAAAAATCGATAGCTGTGGTGTAAAGTTTAGACTTAATTAACACTGCTTATAGTTTTTAGTTACATCCATTTTTAACAGTGAACCATGAAAGAGTAACATATTGAAAAATCTACATTTAATGTAACTTTGAAGGGACCTTTGTTTTTATAGCTTCGCTTTCTACATAAAATCACCTGCACTCACTGGCCGCACACAAATGTAGAATACAAGATCTTAGTTTTAAGTCTCCATTTTATAGTCCCACGTCCAACAAACACGAAATATTTTTTGAGTAGACATTGGACTGTGGACCTTAGACCATTGTAAATTAACTTAATTGTATGATGGCATATCGATGATGTCGTCATGTATCTTTTGATGTATTTACCGGTTTAAGATTGTACTAATATATATCGTCTGACTTGATTTTTTTTTTAGGTGAGGGGAAATGCTGACCTAAATGACACATGTTTAATCTACATAATTTAAACATTTCGTACATATATATTTCTGTCCATCGTGCAATAAAAAGATAAATGAAAATAATCCTTTTTTTTCTCCGACACAATTTAGGCTGATAGATTAATACATTTAAATAAAAAATGACATACAAAGTTCCTATACACGAAAAACCAAGACAGTGGTTGAAATTGCCAAAATCGAGCACGTTGTCCACCCATAAGGCGATTAAAATAGGTTTCTCATTTTTAAAATTAGGACATGGATTATTATCACCGTGTAAGTGAATTAGAGTAAATTAGATGTTAAAAGTTATCTCGAAGGCACCGGATCATCAATTAAGTTCGTTTTACAAGACTCAGGAGTCAGAAACTGACTTCACTATAGGAGGGGGGGGGGTAATCAAGAGACCACCACCAATACACCCCCCCACACACCCTTTAATATAAATTTAAACATACATTATGCAAGAGCTAAGTCAGCCAATTGCAGATCTTTCTTTAGGTCTGAAATGTTATCTAAATTATTAATTAGACATTAATTAACTTATCTAGAACATAATCAACTCTCGATGACATCGCTAGCCTGCGATATTTACTGAATTAGAACCGGGTCTGATGTTTCTGATTAAATCCAAAAATTCCCTTTACATTGTCTAGTTTTTAACTATTATAGTGAGAACCACCAGCTCTTTATCAAATCTCCAATAATGTATCTTTGGGGGGGGGGGGGTATTCAGGGTACTTTTTTTTACATTTATATGCGACTTATATATCTAACCAGTTTGAGGGTAACTGTCACCAAATTCCCCTGCATGTAATTAACCCAATAAAAATATTTTGTTAATGCCCGAACATTTATTAATATAATATGAGACAGAATAAGGTGTTAAACTTGAGTGACATATTTTCAAATGACAAATGTCAACACTATATGAGGTGATCTGATATAATAATAACAGGTGTAGTGAATTCTACAATCACCTGATACAAGTAGTTCATTTTAACATAAATTTTTTTCAAAGAATAACTGTACGCTTATGAACTGTACGAGGTTTTTTCTTTAGATTCAATTTTTATGAAAGGATATCGAAGGTGGTAAGCCAGCCAACTTTTCGTCGGATTTACTTTTTGCCTCAAATTCATTAACATTACATGTATAAAGAATAAATGGAATGGGGTTTAACGCCCTACTTTTTTGCCCCAGTCGAGTTAATGCAGATGTGCAAACGCCAGGCGATGTGCTATGGGGTAAATTTGAATTCCAATTAAGGCCCAAGGGTTCTTTTACGTGCAGTTCTTCCTATCCGAAGGACTGTAATGTATAACCGTACGAGGTTTCCGAACATTATTTAGTCAATTTATTATAAGAGTATAACTGCGCGTGAATTGCCTAACATTAGTTAGACAATGTCTTGTTTAGATTCAGTGTCTCTGAAGGTATGTCGGTAGTGGTAAGCCAGACGATTTTTAGCCGGATTTACGTTTTACTGTCAACAATGAATAAATTAATGTGTGACATGTTTTCAACCGGATAAATTAGAAACCGTTATAAAATTGTCATCAAAATGCCGTTTAATTTGATGTATTGTTTCTATTTATTTTACGTGCGTTATTTCTCTCGAATTTTTTAAATTATTTTTTTTTTATTAAAGTTTGAATGTTACCAGCCCAGGAGCAGCAGATTGGTTTTCAGAAGAAATAAACAATTAGACAAATACTATTTTTGTTTATTTGCTCTGAAAGAACTTTAAAAAAAAAAATCAAATCAAAATGATGGATAATTTCATTACGCCACTTGTAAGGAGCTTGGGATCAAACTGTAGGTAAACTGTGCCATTATTCAACTCCACCATATGAATATCAATATTTTCAATCTTGAAACCACAATTATGCCATCTCTATGACATATGTTGGTTGTAAAACACACAGAATCTCATAAAATTATAAAAACCGAAAAAAGGGAATAATAGTGTAACGGTTGCAGTAATTGTTTCAGTAAAATACTATCTCGTTTTTATTACGTTTTGCACAGTACAGTTTCTGACACGTGTATATTCTGTTGCCTGGCTGCCCATGTTTTATATTTTCTAAATAGGCTTACACATTAGTCTTGTTATCCATTTTAGAAAAAAAGATGTTTACGAAACATAATTTTAAAAAAAATATGTCACTGATAAGGTGATATATCCAAGATGTTTACGAAATATAATTTTAAAAATTATGTCGATAATAGATAACTCAATGGCAATGCCTTTGGTTAAAAAAAAGATATTTGCTATTGTGACAATTGCGACCCGTGAAAACTACGAATTTACTTGCTTAATAGACGTCTTTTCGACATTTGATATTATTCCTTCTTAAATATTATTCGTTGAAATTATTCCTTTTTCAAAGCTTCGTAAACTTATAACGACTCGTTATCATGGAGTTACAGATCGTTATCTTTAACGGAGAGATGGTCCGTTGCTGGAAGCCCCGTTAACTTTAACATGTCGTTAACATGCCGTTATATTTAACGAAGGTGTCGGGCTCCGTTATCCGTTTAACGATGGCATTAGTTGGCATTAATTACGTAATATTTGACCAATTAGATAATTCAAAGCTCGAAAAGTATCATAAATCTCTGGGCATTCCACAGACAGCCGTTAGATTCCAGGTGGGGGGGGGGAGATGTAGCAATTTCTGTTAGCAGACTCCCGACGAGTCTGGGTGGAGTGGGATTGAGAGAATGACTTTATTGTAATCTATGCGTGTATCTTATGTAACCAGTGCTTGATATAAAATGTAAAAACGAACTGATGCATTGTTATTCCTGGTAAGACAAATGTCTTAAAGGACAATATTGGTGCCAGTCATTATCTCATATGTGATAGAGCTGGTTAAACACATTCCAAATATAATTTTAACACACAGATCATTGCTACGATAGCTGAGTAATACAGGTTTCCTGAGTCGGAAGTGACGAACGCCAAGGGAAAACACGAGTCATCTCTCTATATAACTGACTGATGTGACGGTGTGATAACGGATATAGGGCCGAATTTCTGCTCACTAATAATAATTTAATAAAGGAAGTTTAGGGGAGTTCAGAAAATTTTATTTTTAAAAACTAAACTTTCGCTTTCTTTAACGTTTTATTGTCTCACGCATTTGCCTTTTCCTTTTACACAAATATTGCGAAAATACACTGAAATTTGAAGTGAGTGGTCCACACAATAATTAACTGTTTAAACATACACTATGCAAGAGCTAAATCTGCCTATTGCAGGTCTTTCTTTAGGCCTGAAATGTTATATAAACTATTAATTAGACATTTATTAACCAAACAAGACCATAATCGACTCTTGATGGCATCGGATACTTGAGATTTTAACTAGATTAAAACGGTTCGCCATTTAAAAATTTATTTTAAAAATAGGAAAGCGAGGCTAAGTCCCGGTTATACCAGTGCCTCGGTTACCACTGTGCACACATCTTGTCAAAACTACAGACCATGATAACTTGGATGAGAAGGAAGTAATTTGAATGAAATTTTCAATATTTTCTTTTTTTATCATTTATTTTTGAATTATTATAGCAAGAATGACCAACTCTTTATTAAACTCTTAACTAATGCATCTTTATCTATTTTAGTTAATATTCTAAGACCTGGCATGACCAGCGGCCGATAAAAACATTTTTAAGATTGCAGCCTTTTCATTGGCTAAGACCTAAAATGTGGACTGGGATTTTAACTAACCAATGAAATGGCTGCTAGTATATATTTTTGTCCTAGTCTGTAACATTAGGCCTATTACACATCCTTTATGTTAGATGACATTGCAAAGAAACATGGATTCCGTACGCTCTCATTTCTCTGATGCAGATTACCCACTTTCTCTAATCTTCTTGGTTGGTGCAGCTTGGTGGAGTTTTTTTTATGGTTCCTGCAAATAATACAAATGATTAATTGTTGAATATGTTTTAATATTATACTACATATTTTGAAATATGTCTTATTTAGGTTCATAATTACTAACAGTTTTAAAATACTTACCAAACCAAACACCATTTCTACACCCCAGTGATAATTGATTATTATTTCTTTTCAATCTTTGAACGGCTTTTGTTCTAGACACCGCTCAATAAAATCATCTATGATTCGTTGTCCCCGTTGCTCTGGTAGTGGTGTACCTGCTTCTAATCTCTCAGAGGAATCGGCAATATAGCCAGGCAAGGCGAATTCCTGGGTGACGACAGGTGCAGTTCTTCGGCCTACAGCTGCTTTTGGTCGGACTGGTCTAGCTCCAGCATCAACTGTTGTTGCAGACTTGTTAGAAGACGATGTTGAAGCTTTATTCCAACACTGTTGTGATCGTTTTCCAGTATGTGGTTTGATGTGCCTCGATGCTCGGTTAGAGTTATCAGTTCGCTTAGATACGGGTTGTGTGACGAATAGTGCTAATAAATCTTCATGGCTCTGACTGACGTTTGTTTTTAGAAGACTTGGAACCGTTTTGTTGTTGGTGATGGAAGCTTTAGCTTTAGTTTTACAATCAATTCTAGAAATTTTTGTCACATGAACATCATTACCTGTTTTAGCTTGACAATTAATTCCAGAATAACTTGGAATCTCACAATCTGTTATACATTCATTTTGTTCACCAGAAGACAAACTTCTGGCCTCAAATCCATCGGACCCATTACTCTTCCTGGAACCAGGCCGCGAACTTCCAGTTGGAATTAGTGGTCTTGGTACCGATTCATCAGATCTGTGACTGACTGGTGATGATCTTGAAATTTTCACTGATTTCTTCGAGAAACAACCGCAATTCAGTGCCTTCGGCAGTGAAAACCGATTTCCCATATTGGTGCCGCTTTATTTGCATTGGATTCTAGCATAAAAGTGGTTATTTAGACGTGCGCGCTATTGTGACGTCATTCTCTTAATTGTGACGTTATGGATAAGATAATGCATAATCATTATGAGATCATGAAATAGAGAAAATTTGAAGATTTGTTATAATATAATTTGTATTGTCTCCTCATCTCAATCTGGTATAGAATACTGTGGTGTATTTAGCAGTGAGGCGAGTTTTTAATACCCGATTGCCGATCCCAATAGAGAATGATGAATCGACACAAATAATCACAAATGTGGTTTCCAAACTTAGCCAAATATCCTCTATTAATTCTAAAATACTTAAATAAAAATTGTGTCTTTCTGCTAATTTTTAAAAGTTTCAGTCAACGGGTGGAATACATTTGGACCAATAATTTTCTGATTCGGTTTCTGGTTTAGCCCAGTCATATACTTCACCTGTCTTCATTAGCACATTCGGCGCAGAAAAGGTAGAACATTAAACCCCATTTCATATTTCTTTTAATTATCTTCTGATCCGCCAGATGTTAAAAAATTGTTCCAAATTACATTTCATTCAAAAATACAACCGTACCTAACCTAGAAATATCGTCATCTAAGGTAACAAAAATATATTAACACTTGCAGGTCTGCTTTGGTCTGGAGTTCAGACTAAATAAACATTTTCGATCATATTAAATGGAAGCAGAATAAATACTTCTCAAAATTTGAGAAGTATACTTGGTGTTTTAGTATTATGGCATTCTAGGCTGGGATTATATTTTACAGATAAAGTTGATCAAATTTAGTGTTATTTGTAAGGTATTTAACGGGGTTTCCAGTTTCAAAATATGTTCACAGAAGCTGATTTATGTGTTTATCTTGTATAATTACAAATATACTAAGCCCAAGGTATTAATTTCATATTTTAGTGATCATAGAAAACCCCGTAGTTTGTGGAGTACACAATAAAAGCTAGCCAGTGCTATTGACAAATGGAATTTTAAACCCAGAATATGGATCCCAAACAAAATTTATTTACGACGATATGTTAATTATTAACCTGGTTTGTATTTTAGAACATATATCTCAAACAATACCATAGGAATACGGGCTCGATCAGTGTTAAAGGGGCGGAACCCGTTTTATTAGTGTTAATTACATTTCGTCTGCCCGAAAGTTAGGTCGAAAAAAGACACGTGTTTAAAGATATATATCTTAGGAAAGAAATTTTGAAATATGTCAGGCTATTATAATGTTATCCTGTTGACGCCTCTAATCGAAATGTTTATGTTTGTGTTTGTGTTTTTATTTTCCAAGATTTTTTTTTTCTTTTATTAATGCACGCCTGAACAAAATGTAAATTAACAAAGGTTTATTTCTCCTTTTTTTTTTCGCCACATTTCAGAGTAATGGTTGACGTTTTGTTATTTTCCCATTTAAAATTATTCATTTGAAACTATCAGACATTTATGTCTTATTTTTTTTGTTTTTAAAGCATAGATGTTACATAACACGAGTTTTAAACAATCACTTATCTTTGTTCGTCATCTTGACACTCGATTCTTTTTTTATTATTGGGAGCCACTGGCTCAGTGAGTAAGACGTTGGCTCGCTAACTTGGATATCTCGTGTTCGATCCCATCGTTCACACACACACACACACACACATCTTGTCACGTAAAAGAACCATTGGCAGAAGGAATAGGCTACGACAAAAGAACAGGCCGTAGTGCCGCTGTCCGGGCAAAATTACCCTCATAGCACACTGTATGTATGGCGTATGGGCGTCTTAATTAACCCAGTGACCGGGCTTACACTGACATTCAATTTTTTTTCCCGGGAGAATAGACGATAATTTTTATATAATGTTCATACTCTTTTCCGCCAACTGGAATATTGTATCTGCCAAAAATGTGATAAAATAGTCAAAATGCAACAATTTTATTTATCAGGTAGGCCTGTTATAAAACAGTTACCGATATAATTACAATAATATACAACAACTTAAAAATAGATTCGTCTTTACATTAAACAATAGCCCAGTTTTAGATGATTTACTAAGATCAGATATTTTTGGGGGTGACTTTAGTCAATTTGCACACCGTATAATATATTTTTATTATATACACGTCAAATCTCATCCAGGGATAGCCAATTTTCTATAAATTTTGAGTGTACAACAGGCTTATTGTTATTTTCAGGTACCGTAAGGATATCAGAATCTGAATCCCTGATAGAGTGATATGAATTTCAATTGCATTTGTAAGAAATAATACTCGTCGTTCACTTCAGAGCATTTTGGCGGCGGTAATATGAAACAAATGGCAAACCGTTTTCTTACTGTATCGTCGCTATTCGACTCGTACTTACGTTTCTGACCAATGGTGATAATATTATAATTTGAAATAAAAATATCCGATTAGGCATGCTTGTATATTTTACATGCCGTTTTAAGCCACAGTAAACGGAATTCAACTATTGAAATATTTAATTCTCTCATTGACACGAACCGGATTATCAGCGAGTTAATTATGGTATGCCGTCAAGTGATTGAACTCACTGTAATAGTAAATCTAGGATACGATTTTTGTCCTCAAGTTCTCAAAAAGAATCGCCCGTACCACAAAATGCTATCGCCAAAATCAAATTTTAATCGCCATTTCATATTTTTATTCCTAATTGCGACTTTGACGACCGACAGCGTGTGTCCTGGCCCATTCGATGCAGAACAAGTAGAACGTTAAACCCCATTTCATTTCTTTTAGAGTTGTTGTACATATTTGTTTAAGCATGCACCCCCCCCCCCCCCCCCCAAAAAAAAAAAAACAACCCAAAAACCCAGACCATTTGTGATGTTGAGGTGTGGCACGGTACACAAAAGCCCGGGAATCGCTGATTTAAAGTGTCGAAATATCCCAGATCAAAACATTGTGTCATTATTTCCTAAATGAAGAATTGCTGAAAAAGTGTGCGAAACTCAGATGAAGACTCTCCACACATTTTATAACAACGTGTCTTCAAAATGTCTCTTCATTTTTATTCCTAATTGCGACTTTGACGACCGACAGCGTGTGTCCTGGTCCATTCGATGCAGAACAAGTAGAACGTTAAACCCCATTTCATTTCTTTTAGAGTTGTTGTACATATTTGTTTAAGCATGCACCCCCCCCCCCCAAAAAAAAAACCCCCAAAAACCCAGACCATTTGTGATGTTGAGGTGTGGCACGGTACACAAAAGCCCGGGAATCGCTGATTTAAAGTGTCGAAATATCCCAGATCAAAACATTGTGTCATTATTTCCTAAATGAAGAATTGCTGTAAAAGTGTGCGAAACTCAGATGAAGACTCTCCACACATTTTATAACAACGTGTCTTCAAAATGTCTCTTCATTTTAAATCCCGGTAAAATGGTGGATCTGTATAGCCAAATATTTTATTTTTTGTCAACTGGAAAGACATGGCAAAATTTTAATGCGTGTGGAATTCAGATCTTTATTTTTTTGGTGTGATCTCTAGGTAGAGAAGTTGCTTACTTAGAACGTAGCATGTGAATAACGGTTCGCCTATCCGTAATTATTGTAAACGCCTTATAATTGCGACAGAATGCAATAATTATTGGTTTAATCTAGAAATGAAAACACTACCTTGATGCCATTTCACGATAGTCATTAGCTATACGAGAGCTCGGTAAAACCGTTGGTCTACGTGGAATATTGTTTTGGCTACAATTGTAGGTCTTTCATGTAACGCCGCAAACCCCCTTTTCTACAGAAGCCCATTAGGGCCAATCAAATGAAAAAAATAATTCTGTAAGCTATCTTGTAATTACAAGATAACTATCTTGTACTCACAAGATAGCTTACAGATCACCATCTTTGACCATTAAGGTCAATCAAATGAAAAAAAAAATCCGATTTCATTATTATCCCAGTCGGTAAAGAACGAGAGGTCAAACCCCATTTCATTTAATTTCTTATAGCCCCATACTACTGTCCGTGAAATGGCAACACGGTAGTGTTAGTGAAATCAATAAGATTTTAAGTTGACTTTATTGTTCACTCACATCTGATTTGTTAGTTCATTTTATTTGTGTGTTTAATTTCTGTTTATTTTGTATAGCGCATGTGAGCACTTCGTTTTGGAAGTTGTGGCCAATTGTCCGCTATAAAATTGTACATTAATATTAGGCCTAATAATTTGACTAACTTAGGAATAATATGTTTTTAACATTTTCTTTTATTACGAAATCAGCGCTTCCTGTTTCCACTTGAAAAGTGTGTGTGTGTGTGTGTGGGTGGGTGGGGGGGGGATACCATGCTTGAATCATTCGAACACGATTCGCGACAGCGTCTGGTTGTTCTAGTGGATAATTTACATACTCGTGGAAGTTATGCGCTATAAAAAATGTACAATTATATTGATTTAAAAAAACTTTGGAATAATAATTTGGTAAATAAAATGTTTAACTTAATGACAAGTTAACGTCACACTACAATGACGTCACAATAGCTCGCTAACTTCTGAATATTATTTTGTGAAAAAAATTACAACGAATACAGCTGTAACGCCATGGGGAATAAGTTTTCGTTGCCAAATACTCTAAAATGTGGATGCCTCTCTAAGAAATCCGTCAATATTGTCAGGTTTTCACCAGCAAGTCAGAGATCAGAAGAAAGGCTATCGAACAGAACCTCAACACCAATTTATAGATCTATTGCTGGGAGTTCACGGTCCGATTCTCAGAATAGTTGGACATCCGAGGAGATTGATGTCAGTAGTCTATCTTCAGATGGGCATGAAGTGCATTTTGATATTCCAAGAATTCCTAGAATCGATTGTAAAACTAGAACATTAGCAGTTAACTACAAACAAGATCCGAGTCTTCCGCAGACAAACATCAGCCAAAGCCATCATGATTTGTTGGCACTATTTGTTACAAACCCTGCAACTAACTCTAACAGGGCGTTAAGACAAGTCAATACCAAAAAGAAACCACATCAACATTGGAACAAGTCTGTTGAATTAGATCCTGGAGCAAAACCAGTTCGACCAAGAGCAGCTGTCGGTCAAAGAACTTCTCATATCGTAAACCAGGAATTCACCTTGCCTGGTTATATTCCAGAACCAGAACAACCAGAACAACGATATTTAGATGATTTTATGTCGCGATGTCTGGAACGGGACATGCCCAAAGATTAAGATAAACTCCACAATTCGAACATTGGGAAAATAGTGCAAATCGTTGTAAGAACGGTTCTCGTTTACTTGTACTTATCTTATTTTCCATTTTCGTGCATTTAGAAGTAATGCCTTACTGGAAGAACAGTAAATGGGTTGAAATATCCCTGATATAGTGAAGGTTAAATCGAATCCTACAAAAAGAATCGCACTCGTCATACGTTTGTTTGGATTTTTAGTGATCAAACATTTGATGTCTTGTGGACAGAGTGAAGTCAATAAGAATGCTCGAATCCGAAAAATGATAAATTAATTAGTTTTAGATGATAGAGCAGAACGACATAAAGCAACAAGGAAAGAGATGGTACACGACCCCGAAGAAGCAGTAGCTATTGGGTGGTAGTTTTTATTTAGTCTAATATCTATCCATACAACAACTCTTAAATGGCATTCTAAACTATATAGGCAATAGAAAGTAGGCAAGAGCACAGCTGTGTTGTTATTAGACTAACGGAAATGAGTGAATGATCAATCTTGTCGAGATAAATCAGAAGGATTATTAGTTTAAGAATCAAGACAGGTGAAAGTAAGCAGGACCAATGAAGAAGGAGGCCCAATGGAGAACAAAATCAAAATAAGTTTTATAGATTACAATGACGATTTGTAAAATTTGCGATTGTATTAAATAACATTTTATTCCTTGTATATACTCAGAGGTAAAATAAAACAATTACCAATTCACTGTCTAATTAATTTCGAGGGCTCATGTTTTTTTTTCTAAATTGCTCTGTATTCATGTACGGTTATTTCTCTCCGTGGTTTGATTGGGATTCGGCAATCATTAAATATGATTGTACATACTCGTAGTATTTCGTGTCAAAGTAATCGCGTCATTGAGTCAAGAAGCGTGGTTTCGATTCACCGCTTGTACGTGACAAGGAGTAGAATAGGATGTCCAACCTCGTAGATGTTTATCTACATCTAGTGGTGGTGCCAGGAATTTTTATAAGGGGAGACGCAAAGGGTTCCCTCAGAAAATGTTCAAAAATTCTCGAAGGAATACGCAATTTAGACAAGAAACAGAAATATTTGCATCTTAGCATCGATATGGACTAGAAAAAAAGGAAAGCTGACACAATATGGAGTTTGGATATAGCTATAGCTTCGATTGAAAAGTACCCATTTATTTTTGAATTTGTGAAGTTCGTCTGTACTGTGCTGGATTAAGATAAGATAAAGGGAGACCCTAGGCTATTCCACTTAGAAGGTCCCTCCCAATTCCCCACCCTCACAACTAGAAGAAGATGAAAGTGTTTTTTAAAACACACAGGTGTTCGTAGATATATTTTACGAGGTATAAGTTTAATTCATATCCACAACTATTTGATTCAGAAATCGTAGCTAGCCTCTGTCACTGGTTCTTACTGATCCGTATGCATAAACGATTATTGAAAGATAGTTTGAAGATAGGTTGCCAGGCAACAAAACATACGCCCACAACAGCTAAATCGTCCGAAGGCTTGACAAGGGTTGTCGCATATTTATTCTTTTGTGGGTAATTGGAGGCATTTACAAGACAAAGTCATACAGATCAGATTATAATTTTCGTCGTTTAAAGGTTCACAGGGTTCTACAAACTGAAACAAGGGCTTTAACTCTGAAAGTATGCATATAAATTTCATACAGATCGGATGATAACTTTTGTTATTCGAACATTCAGAACGTTCAACAAAGTAAAACAAAGGCCATAACTCTAGAAATAAATGTCGGCATGCTTGTGAGTGGTGATAGTGGGATGAGCAGAATGACTCGGTGTGGTGTATGAACGGGAAAACCATCGAGTTTAAAGACCAAGCCAAGTTCCTTGGCGTATTAAAACTAATGATCCGTCGAGCTTGGAAGACCAGTAAATAAGGAGAGAAAGCTCTCATGGCACACTGCATGGTGCAGTTCGTCACGTCATTATCATTAATATGTAGTATTTTTAAAATAAAATCTACTATAAACAAATTGATCTGATCTATAACCAGTTCTTGAATAATTTGGCTTTTATTCTGGCCTGTTCCCTCTTAAATATGATGTTTCTATTAATTATAGCGCTTTTGTTAGGTTGAAAATTATATGCAAATTGAATAGTTCATATTCTTCGCATTACAGTATATTTATTATATGTAAAAAATTTATTCAGTTTTGATATGCGTGCAAAAATAAAAACCGAGGGTGTATAATTTTAATGAGACATTAATATTTATCAAAGTATCATATCAGTTTATCACTCTGTTACAGACGATAAATATGCGAATATTCAAATAATACTGAAACATTTAAATGATAATTTTTATTTGGAATATATCATAATACTGCTATGACGTCAATCGGTAACTTACATAGTCAACAAAAATAGATGACCATGACCGTTGTAGTATACTCTTATAGAAATGGTTTATATAGGTCTATAATAACATTATTTTAAGACACGGTCATACCTACCGGTATTTGATTCCGGTGGTTCTACAATGAGACCGTACTGCAACCGAATCGATCGCGAACCTTAGGTCACAATGGTTTTAAAATGTTTAAAAATTCCGAGGCGAACCGTGGCAAATGTGCAAGCCGTGGTGGCCCCGGTGACGACCGTAACACTGCCGTGGGCTAACACAGGACTGCCGTAATCAAACACGATTTGTCACGACAGTCCTATGGTGACTTACAACAGTACTGCGGTATCACTGCGGTTTATTACGCTGTCCACCAAGGTGCCACTACGATGATCTACGATTGTTGAGAGTGTGTAGGGCCACTAGGGCAATAGCGGTGTCAACGTGTAACTGGTCCACAGTAAGAACGTCTGATTCTGTCCAAATGTATCCCATCAAAGGCCATAACGTGATGAGCTGTGCTTAATCGTGATGACACCGGAGACGACCCTAGCGCCGCCGTACCAAACCGTTTTGAATCAGGATAAACAGGAAAAAGAAAAACCCGTAGTCAAATTTTGACAGACACTGGTGATACTTTAGTTGTACCGGGATGTACCGACAGTTGCCATGGCTACATCGTAGTAGATCGTGGACACACGTAGTAACACTGAACACCGTAATCAAACCGGGGAGAGTCTGGTTAAACCGTAGCCACTACCGAAAAGGTGTGACAGGTGAGAAGGGGTATCAGGTGCTGTAGAAAGAGTCCGCATGTTTCGAGTAACCTCAACAACCCAAAGCAAATCGAAGGCGTAAGGTATGACTTGTCTGCACCATGGCAGTCCGGATAATGAAGATCGGCATATGCCATGGGGCAAAGCAAATAAAATTAAAAAAAAAAACAACAAACAACAAAGGCCATCTAACAAAATGTAGATATATGGGGGAAAGGACAAAAGACTAATACAATCAGGCTTCCAAGTATCCCCGCGGTCGAAAATATAGAAATTTCATTTTCAATATTGTTCTCTATCCTGTAACAGGGTCACACATAGTATTTTACTCTACCATACATGTATCACGGTAGTATGTAATGATCAAACTGAGATAGATAAAATATTGTCTTTAATCAACCCCTGTGTTTCTTCCGTCCTTGTCCAATATAGTATACTTAAATCACAATCATCAACAGATATATATAGGCCTGGGCTATCAATAATATCTGTAACCCTGACCGAGTGAATGTAAAGTAAATGCAATTATCGAATAATTGGAATCATAAGCAATACTTTACTATAAGAGACTGGACAATGCTATCTTGACGATCTATAAATATTACATCCCAGGTTGAAACCAAAGTGTCCCCATATACTCATTAGGGTAACCCCATATAGATACCATGCTGAACCCGTACATCCACTGCATGCTCTTGACAGTGACATACTTTTGGGTTATTTTTGTCTGTACTGAGTAATTTAATATAATAGATTTGTTATACAAACTTGCCAACAAAATACATTTTTTTTTCATTTATTTATATGGGAACTATCATTAAATATCTTATATAATACAAAGATATCGCGATGAATCTGTCTCGAGTTTCACCATCACTGCTCTCAACACAAGAGTTAAGGTCGTCATAATAAAAGCGTTTCAACTTTCATTTTAATAGTCGTACACACCTTTAGTTTAATGATATATACTCTTAAAAAAAGTGGGGGATATTCAGAAACAATACAAAACTGCGGAAATGCACTGCTGTTTTTATTAGAGGCAACCAGTGTGTGTTTAACAGACCAATTGCCTACACATGAACATAAACAGTTCATATGGGCGGCTTATCTGACGGCCCCATTTCACTCGCAAAGAGTTACACCGTCAAAAGTGAAAATGGACGTTTTTGATTTTTGTCTTAATAATGAGTAATTGCTTCACCAATCCTCAGACATTCAGCAATTCGTCGTCGCATGCTCCTAATCAACCATCCAATCACGATTTGGGGCAATGCCACGGTCAGTGCAACGTCGGTTGACGTTGACGTTGACGAACACGTCTCCCGATCAAATTAAACGTAACACACTAAAGCAAAGATACGCTAAACAGTAAATCTTATTCAAGAACCGATAGGAAAGCAATAAAAAACACACTTTTATGGATAACAATTACTATGGTTTATTTCACTGCGACGTTTCAACAAGGTTTCACAAGTCGTTATCAAGCATATACACAAATAGATAAAAAATGAGAAAGATATGAATATATATATACAAAAATCAGTTCGAACTATCCAATGGAATGCAAGGAGAGTGAGCATGATTAGCTATAACAAGCTAGTGACGTAACAAAGGTGCATAATCGTATGTATTAGTATTGGCTTATTATACAATTAAAAGATCAAACAGAGGATTAACCGAGATTACAGGAAAGCAAACATGGATAGATAAACCAGCGCGCGGCAGTTTTCATCAACCCCTCCTTGTCAAATTTGACAATGAACCCCTCCCACGTGTATGACGCTATTGCGTGTCGCATGTGCAGCTCAGTGGTTCTGTTGGGGAGATAAGTTCTTCATCTGTGAACATACTCTCAAAGCATGTCAAATGTCCATGACTATCATATCGCAACCTGCATAGGTATTTGCATTTCAATATCCCTTACTTTTTTTGAAGAGTATATAATGAAATGAAGTTTAACGTCCTACTTTTCTGCGCCCACTTGGCTAATGAAGACGGCCATAGGTCATGCATTGTGTTTTGAGGGAAATTTTCTGCACCGACTGGGCTATATGACGGGTATACGTCATACAGGGTGCTATGAGAGAAATTTTGCACGGAGAGCTTGGCGTGGTCTACTCTTATGTTGTTCCCTCCTGTCCCTGGGTCCCACACAAAAACAAACCACGGCGGAAGAACGCGCGAACAACAGGAGAGAACCCGGGAGCAGCATATATTCCTGGGGGATCGATGGAATCCAAAACTCGTTTGATCCATGCGTAGCTTTGTTGTATGTTATCAACCACAAACTATTAATCAAACATTGTAACTGAGAAGCGCTAACAGTCATTTCCGGTTAGTTTGTAATTGCCCTTAGGTAATTATGTTGAATTGACACTTAATTGGGCCTATTAAGAATAAGGTGACGTACCATTAGGTAAATAGCCTTTCCGTAATATTATACGCCAAGAACTCTACACAAATGCCATCTTCAATAGAAGGCTTGATCTCGCCTTAACTACGTAGATCTTATCAAACGTAAAACTCGCGGTTGTTGCTTCAGGGACATGCACAAATGCAATTTTAAGAGATGTTTATAATTGGTGTTTCGTGACAAATCTATTTTTTTATTTATGTATGTATTTATTTATGTTTCATATTTTATTGCATATAATGGTTCGAAGTGTACAATAGAAATGAACATAAATCATTATATACATGGATGTGTATATACATAATAAATGTACATCAACGATGTGAATAGTGTATCTCTTGATCATTGTTCTGATAAAGATCAGAGATGCCGTCAAAATCAACATGCGTATAGACATAAACATGTTAAGGTTCAGAAGAACAGTTGAAAAAACGTTCTAAAGAAAGAATGACATAAAATGAGAATACGAGTTTGTTGGGGTTTTTTCTGGATTTTAAAGGCACTATATATATATTTCGACCTGTGAAATACAGACCTTCGGGTCATACGAAATAATGAAGACGGGCATACGCCATACAGTGTGTTATGAGGGAAATTTTGCTCGGACAGCAATTGTTTCCAACTGTAAAGGGTTCTTTTCCGTGCACGCCAACCTACGAGGCCTTGGTTTTTCGACCTATCCGAACTGACAAGGGGAATCCATGCTAGTAAATCCCGTGGGGGTGGGGTGGGGGCTTTCTCAGTGATCACCGCACTACACCATGTCTCTCATTTAGGTCATACACAAGAACGTGTAGTCGTATTCAATGGCCGTATATGTTAATCTCAAAATGACCCAAGTAAAGCCTTGAAGGGATGGTAAACCCACATTCCACCCCTTCATTCGTATCAGAGTATTAACCCAGTTGTATATATACAAACGTGTTCTACTTGTACCCAAGACAACTTGACACATATCTTAGTACAGCTGTCACACTATAAACGTATATCATCTGTCAACCTCTTTATAGCACTTTAATATATTTTTTTTTTCTTGCGCTTCCTCGCTGTTTCTGAAAACGTGCTTGCTTTTAACAATTGCGTCAAATGTAATGTCATACTATGAGGCTTCGGTTTACTTATATAAGATTCACAATTTCAAAATGGCACCACTCTAAAGAAAAGACGTGCAGGAAAGTGAAACCATGGACCGTGTATAAACGGTCCAACCCAATTTCATTTTTTGGAAAGCATTATACGAAAACATAAAGAGTCTATCCAGTTATGAGATTTAGATCATTATTCTTAAAAGAATTCCAAAATGCCGTATTTGAGCCAAAAAAGGACTCAAAACCTCTGGAGATGCAGAAATAGAAAAAATACAATTCAACATGCTTATTGATGATGAAAAATGACATTTTGAGTCCACAGGTGACATTGATAACACAAATCATCAATAGCGGGTAAACCCACCACGTGCCCGGATGACGAATCTGCCTGGACCTGCAATGAGCCCATTCTGAACATCAGAGACACGCTACCTGCGGAGAAGTATTTAATTTTCGTACGTTAGTTACGTGCAGGGGGTGGGGTGGGGCTGCTGTACAGATTCCGGCACAATAATTATTGGGAGACGACGACATACTGAAGAGATGAGATCAAGGGTGGGAGCTAGCACCCGGGCAAGACCTGAATGCACTTCCACGATATGAATAGGACAATTGTTTCCAGATATGCCTGTGGTACTTTTCATGCCAGTAATAACTTTAATAATCCAAAAATAAACAAACAAAACTGGTTTGGACAGGATCAAACAGTTTTATAATCTAGATCAAAATTTGATATGCAAAAGGTCACGCATAACAATAGATTAAGTTATCATCATCTCCACTCTAGATATGTACTATGTAAATTAAATCATTTTTTATCATTATTATATAGGGGAATTATGTGTAAAATTAACAATGATATTATATAGATATCGTCTAGCAATTAAAGATACCAGGTCCTACCCACGCACAAACTGTGATTTGGTGATATATTTTGACAAAAATCTTATTCAAACTAATTTATGTATCAAAAGTGCTTCTCAAATCCCTCTCAAAACATTTTATTTGCACGAAACTACTCCAAGCCGTAAAAATCTATTATAAGAAACCGTGTTTGTCACGTGACTTGACTCAGGGAGGGTTCATTTCTAGCTTGTATTTGTCGTTACTCGCTGTCGATTTACCATCAATATCGAAGCCTGAGTATATTCCTGGATTAACCTCTCCAACATTCATCGAATCACACCAAGCGCTCGAGCAGACTAGCCAAGAGATTGTCAGTTTTGACTTTTGCGGGGAATCCGGTATTTTTCTAGTAAGATTGTGTGTCTATACTTTCCATATGTACCCAATTTGTCATTCTTTAATTGAAAATAACTATCCTATAAACTGGGCGACGGACATACTCTATATGGATCTCTTCATGTACATAATATTATATAGCCTTGAACGTGTTTTATCTATGCCCCTGGCGTTCGTAAGACGTCTGAAAAATATATTTGAGAGAGAGAGAGAGAGAGAGATTCGCTTGCGCGTAGGGGTCTTTAGAAGTGGGAGGAAACCGGAGGACCCGGAGAGAACCCATGGGGCTGGACATGCGAGCCAACTCCTTGTCACTTACAACTGGGGAATCGAAACCACGCCAGTTGACTCAATGAAAGACCTTATGATACAACGCGCACGCGCTAACCAAAGTGGTTGATTTTTTTATTTATGAAGGCTACATGTATTTATTTACCGTATTTGTACTGTATCTACTATAATATATATTATTCGAACGCACAATATAACAATGACATTATTTATAAATAGTTCCAAGACGAGCGAAAATTACCTTAAATGTTATTATTAATATTAAACCATTGTTGAAATCAGTTTACTGTGAAAAAAGTAGCGTAGCTTTACGGTTGTACTAATATTTTTGGATATTCATATAATATATATTTATTTTTAGGGCAGTTTTCCGGCACCGGGTCATTATTTGATAGTTAGCACGTGTAGTTTTAAATGTGCTTAAAAGGACAAATTAGTTGGTAAACAACATTATTCACACTTGCCAACAGGTGTGAAGAAAATGCAAGAGGACATTTATTGCATTAACATTTTACTAAGCATGTATATTTACATTAACATCACTAAAATATGTTTCAGGGAGGGGGTGAATTCTGTACGTGACAGTAATTAGTCATTTCAATTATTGACGGTCATGACCAGCACCCATTCTCTGAATATGTTCTGATTTTATACGTCGTGTTATAATGCACACTGCGACATTTTCTTTCTAATTAACTGGACTGCATAATGCTAATTTAAGATGTACGGTTATACCGAATTAGATTTTTCTCGCTCATTGACTAGTCTGTGCAATAGCCGTTATGCCACCGCCTGGCTCAAATTAACATGAAAATTGATACCATTACTTAGATTTAATTAATCGATGATGTTTACATTTAGAAGATTTTATAACTATCACTACGGTCTGAAATATAAAACATCTATGAATTCCATGGCATTAAAATCCTTTTTGATTTCATCACCCTTTTCTCCAATAATAGAGCTCTTTTAGATTCCATCATTAATTATAAACCGTTTTCTCTTTTAATATTGCGTTTCTATAATTGTGTTACATAGTACGATTGATAACCACTGCTGACGGGTTATTAAGTCTACGTGTTTGGGTCGCTTTAATATAGATCTCTACTAATTACTTTACAGACTTGATACCATCTACCTTCAGATTCCATCTAGTAGAGAGAAACATAAACGACGCCCACGTGTTTGTGTGGATCGCATCACAAGACGCGTCTATTCCACAAATCTTTATTAAACTAGTATTGATTAGTGAATTGAGAGTAATTTTGATCAATAGTTACATGTTATCTACTTCATATAAAGACGGGCATCCTCGTATGTTGGCGACTCGCCCAGAGCCTAGAGGCCACTCACACATTATTAATTAATTGAAATGGATTTTAGAGAAACCTACTAAATTCAATTACCTATTCCATTATACCCATTGATGGTTTCTCTCACGTTTCTTGTTAGACAATTATAAATCAAAATAACATATGTTTACATATTATCTACATCTAGATGGTGAATCCTGTTGCATGATGTTCAAATTAGACTGGTTCATATTTCTCTATTGGAACTCGGCTAACGCTCATATTGTGGACAACCTTATGGGCAGTTGAAAATTGTCCATTTGATCTGGCTGAAAATTGTTGCTTTACTGGTCCTAGTAAAGCTACTAAATATAAAAACAACAAAACTAAATACAACAGTTTAATAGAAGTTTATATACAAACAGTAACATGAGAAATAAACAGCAATTGATAAAACTCAAAACAATGGTAAATACTAACATAAAGCACTAAATAGAACAACTGAATCATTTAAAGCTATATATTTACATATGAATATCATACACATTTACACACCATACAATAGATTTAACCTATTTCATCAATCCAATATATTGAGTTTTTGCAAACAGTAAGTACAGATTTTATTTCAACAAAGAGTTAAATCTAGATTTTGAGAGCCCTTGAGTTTACGGAGAAGTATTTAAAGCCACTGGCATACATCATGTTATTTTGGTTGAAAGGTGTTATTGACTTTTAACTACATACAGGCTAATTTATTTTATCAAGTTCCAATAACACCCACATACTAGTATGGATAGATTTGTCAACATATGTAGATGGATAATAATACATTATTTTAGATTAAACTTATAAACAATTAATATCTTGAAATATAAGATACAATTGATCAGATAATACTAGTGAACTAGTTATTATTTATTTATCAAGATTCATCAGAGTTTTAAAATGACCTTTATTCTGACTTTGTTTTTATTATCACTAATGTTGATCCGTACATTAAAGTAACAAAATTATTGAATTAACCTATAATAAATAAATATATTACAAACCACAAAACGTAAGCGAGGCTACAACTTTACATACTTTTAATGTAGAACCTAGTAAACTTATACAAGTCAAATATCATAATATTAATAATATTATGGGATTTCAAAATCTGGATGATTCAGCTCACGTACATTTCCAGACTTTATTTGTTAAACATACATAATGCAAGAGCTAAATCTGCCTATTTCGGGTCTTTCTTTAGGTCTGAAATGTTACATGTATCTAAATTATTAATTAGACATTAATTAACTTATCCAGACCTTAATCCACTCTCGATGTCATCACTAGCCGGCAATATTTACTGGATTAGGATCCGATTTGCTGCTCAACTTTCATTCATGATTTAATCATGAAATGGATAATCTAGACTGTTTTTTATTGTACCGACTTTAGTAATGATGATAGCGGCTAGGGCGAAAATTCAATCGCTAAATTCTCAGTTCAGGATTTTCGGCAAATACCCTTTACATTATCTAGTTTTGAACTATTATATTGAAAACTGTCAGCTCTTTATCTAATCTCCCATAATGTATCTTCAATGAATTTGTCTATGAGCAAAAATAACACTAATCTACTGAAGGAGTTTCAATATCTTTACATCTAGCCCACTCAATCAATAAGTTTTCATTTCAGTTGTTAAATATTAATGTGATTGTTTCATACAAATAACACTGTAATGAAGCATTGTAGCATGAGCTTAAAAATTAAATGTGCTACATATATCAGGTTACAAAGTGAGATGAATAAATATTAATCTTAATGCTTGTATTAGATACAGCTTTGTACAATTCACTTTTTATACAGTATCATGAAATATTGTACAATATACATGCACTGTTCATAAGAATGTTAACAGGTTTTAGGAATTAATTCTACATCAGGCAGTGCAGGCAACAAACTCCAAGCTACACACACACAAGCTCAACAATTTTATGTATGAACAATCTGCATTCAAACATGTGTATATTATACACTTTACAAAGTACCAATAACGTTCAGGTTCTACCTATAACAAGCATACTGCACCTTTGTTTCTGATGATAAACAAAAAATGATATATGGCATGGCATAACATTTCAATATTGCAGTTAACAAGTTTTGGTCCCGGTTTTCACAGCATGAACCGGAATAATGGAATTGCATTGAAATAATTGTAGATGTACATGTACCTAGTATGGCACCATTGTTTGTTCTTCAAGTAATATTTAATTCTACCACATAGGATTAGCGATTATCGGATCGGCAGCTTGTGGCTGGTGAACTGCTGATGTTGACATTTGACGCACACATTGTTGAATATTCTGCATTCGCTGAGTGAGAACATGTTGGTTAGCTATTAACTCTTCCATTTCGTGAGCTTCTAACAAATTATATTCTAAATCACAGTCAAAAATCTCTTGGAAAGATGATAAGAAAGGACCAATGGCGTCACTGAGTGGAACTTCTTGTCCTGTCTCCTTGGTAAGAGAGGTAACTTCTTTTCCCTGAAGTCCACAAGGTACAATATGTTTATACCAGTTTAAATCAATGTTGCTGTTCAGTGAGCATCCATGAGTTGTGACAAAGCGACTACCATGTACACCTGAAAATATTCCAAAGATACACATTTAATTTAGAATTTGAAATCATTATTTTTTAGCATTGAATGCCTTGGCAAAAAACAGATTACACCAAATACCATTATTAAAACACCCCATCATGCCATTATAAAGATGAAAAGTAAGAGTTTACAACCGTACACAATCAAAAATCATTTACTAAACATATTTGGAAGAAGAAAGGATGGATATCGACTGTATTCTTCCTTCAGCAGCAGTAGCAGCAATAAGAAATCTGAATCAACCACCAATGTCTTGGAGTCTCAAACAGGATAGGGGTTCTACAGAAATCAGCTTTAAATGGGGCCTCTCAGAAAATTCATTACCCAGTCTGGAAAAAAAATATCATTCTTTTGCCAAAAGACAAATGGATAGACAGCGGCAGCTAGAATTTTTTGCTAAGAAGGATGCCCAAAAAGTACAGATTTCTGTGGTCTCCAGTAAAAAGGATGTGGGTGTCCAAAATGTTCCTGATACTAAAGATGTGGCTGTTGGGAATAACCCTGTGTTAATGGTGACAAGAGAAACAATGTATCATCCTGCCAATAGCCATGATAAAGGTTGTCAAATAAATTTTGACAGTGAGGCAGCGATGAAAGATGTTTCAAGGTCTAGTGCCAAAAGTACCAGCAGTCAAGACCATCGACATGTAGGAATTTGTTCAACAAATCCACCTGTACAAGTATCCGACAAAGTGCTTAGACAAAGAGTTAAGAACACAAAACAAGAATATCTTATTCAGTGGAAGAATTGTCCAGCAACTTAGAATTCTTGGGTTCTGGAGGAGGAACTAGATTATAGTGCTCAACAATACATAAATGCGAATTCAAATAGAATACAAGGACCCAGGTTACGTTTACCTGATGAAAAAGTTAACCAGTACAATTTGCAAGAACATTATTTTATGCCTCACATGAATCCTATGTACAGAAACAGAAATTATTATCAAGAAAAAAGGGATAGATTATTTTACTTTGATTAATCGAAAAATAAGGATTTTTGATTTTATTAAATGCTTAAAACATGGGGTCATGTTTTTGTTTGAAGTAAGGGGGATATATGACCGATGTCTAGGTCATGTGTTATTTTATTATTTTCAATTCTGTTTTAAATTTCAAATCTATATTTTAATTTTCATTAATGCTTGGTTAGTCATTAGAGGCAGGCAGCAATTAACCTGTCAGTCAAATTATGACAGGCTGGCAACTAAAGTGGTTGATCTGTTAAGTCTCATCTAACTATTGTTTTAAATGCCTTAAGTCTTAATCCTTCAATAATTATATGTTTATGTCAACACTTTCTAAGTAACTGATTTCTATAAATAGACAAATGTATGTTAGGGAACCTATACTAGTTGGAGGTCCGATACATAGGAAATTATAAGTTGTTAAATTGTTGCTGTTAATTATTTGCTGCTGAAATAAAGTGTTGAAGATCCATTCCAAGAATCTGTATTCATTTCTGATACTTAAAGAACACGTGTCGACGAGCTACATTCCCTGAAAGTCGAACAGTGTTATATGGTAAATTTCAGATTTCCATCAACAGTATATTTCTGTCTCAAGTATTTTAACATCTGTCTATTTACATGTAAATATCACATGAGGTTTCTACTGACATAAAATGGGGCAAAACAGTCCATAAAGAGCATGTTTGCATGTTTTCTTTAAATAAACTTGAGAAGTTTTGTTTAATCAATCCATTGAGAATCCTTGACACACAAAATACTACTAGTTCAAGGCTGCTCTAATTTTCTCAAGCTAAAATTCAGGTTAGTGTGTCAACTGTTAATCAAAGATTTTATTTGAAAACTAAGTTTTCTCAATTACATATAAATGTATATTGCAATATAAGATTCCGTTTTTTATTTGTGATGGGTAAATGCACAATGAATAACCATTTGTGCTGTACATGCACATTAATTTCAAATTAAATATTAAGTACGACAATGTTCACAGTTGGATATCTACATGTAGACAGAATTGAATACATAGAATTTTAGAAAGATCTTTGTTACATAAACATAATTCTTACCAATTGATGCAATTTTTCGGTCTTCCACCCATACTCCAGTGTCAGCTGTTGTTCGAGCAGTTATTCCAAATTTTTGACAGGTTTTGATAAGTGTGTTTTCTAATGCTGAAATGTACCACTTCATACTGGGCTGAAAATGTTGAAGATTCAAAACTGGGTAGGCAACTAGCTGACCTGGTCCATGAAAAGTTATTAAGCCGCCACGATTTGTCTTGTAATACTCAGCACCTAATGACTTTAATCGAAAAGCATCTTCGTGGCTGTATTGTTGATTACGAATCCCTACAGTGTAGACTGGGGTATGCTCTACCAAGAGTAAAACATTTGTGCCCTTACTAGATGGCTTTCCTGCCAATTCATCCAAATGTTGTCTAGCATGTCGCATCTGAACATCATTGGCACGTAAATATCCCATACGCCCTAAGTTAATCACATTGACAACACGCTTTCCAGCAGTCATTTTGCACTGAAACCAAAAGAAGAATGACATATTAAATAGAATGACATATTAAATAGAATATGTCATAGTCTAGTAATAAAATACACTAATTTTACATGTAATAATATCCTCAACATACAGTAGATCTAAACATAATATAAACTACAGGCCTAAATATAAAGATCTATTTTGTCTTTCATGCCTACATGTACATGTATTTAGCTTTTTAACTGTCTTCTGGGCTGGTTTCTACATGTATGATATTGACTTAATCCCAAACTGATTGAGTACCAATAAAACACCAAATTGATTTTTGGACCAATGATTAATCACATAAGGTCTAATTAATTGACATACTTGTCCTAGACCAATTTAATTATAGATAAATTCAAGGTAGGTTTTGAAAAAACATTACAGGAATATTAAAAGCCGATTTTAAGCCCACTCTAAAACTACTCTACATGTACATCGGACATATTTAGTTCAATCCTGTTGTTAAGTTCAACATTTGCGATCCAGCCAAACAAAATTCACAGAAAAATAAAAATGGTGGACCCCCCCCCCCCCAAAAAAAAAAAAAATCTCTACTTTTTCTGCGACTTGCTCAATTCCAGTCCAAGGTTCTAATAAAATTTATAAAATCAAGAAAACTCACCACTTAGTACTAACAGTCTTTAGTTTAGATACAGGAAAACAGATTAAATATCTGCAATTTCCCGGAATCTGAGACCGTGTCTGCTAGTTCTTTGCTTTGGCCGTTCTTCTTCTTGGCTTACGTGACAAACAAAACGCACTCCAGTCCAAGTCCAAATCTGATGAAATAGAAATCTAACAACAGACTATATCTAATGTTTTCTATGTCAGCAGTGCTGGCTCAACTAAAATACCATATTCAAGTTCAAAAGAACTTCTCTTCATGAGTGCACCAGTATAAATGACATAAAATTGCAAGCACGCCGGGTTTAATAGTTGTCAAAAAAAAAATCACGCTTCATCAAACTGTCTGCTATGTTTACAATGCCTTGACATTCAACCGTGAAGAGATATCAACTTCTTTATTTTCATTGGTCGACCACGTGTTATTACCGGAAGTATTTATTCACCAATAGAAAATACCGTTTCATTAAAACACCGCCAATTTCAAAGTGTTGCAAACGAGGCCATAACAATGGCGGACCATAAATTTTTAGAGGTTGTAAGAGAAGACGGTAAGTAATAGCAGTTAAACACTCTGAAAACAGACAAAATAAAGCATATATTGATAATAGCCTTTGATTCATGCAATGAGGAATGTATTTCATGTTGTTGTATTACTTAAAACGCTTTTTATTTGAAACAATTTGATTTGTTGGTCCACCATTTTTTTTTTTTTTTCTTCAAATGATGAAATAACAATAGATCTAGGCCTAAATGTATTTAATTTTTCATATTGACATATTCCCCAATTTAAAAACAAAGGAGTACTATCAAGATATTTAGTTGATAATGCATCAGTACTTACCTTGTTTTGTGTAGAAAGCGGCTAAGCGGATTGTATATTTTGATTTAAAATTGTAAACTCAAACTGATTTATTTTATTTTTTTCTACTCTTAATGAGTATTATTTAATTTAGTCTATTGGCTAAATCATTTTTGCCTTATGAAATGTCAAATGACGAACTTTAGGTTATGCATCCTTGGTGCATGATCATTGACATTAGAAATGGTTCCACTACTAATGTCTTACGTCTTACTCCAGCCACAGTAGGCCTAGTGGACCGTCCTACGGCCTTCCTTTGCGCAAGTTTTCTAGTCATTTGATTACAAAAAAATTTACTGGCCTATAACTCCCTTAATTTCCAATTACACTGGCCTCAAACTGTACTGCACATAGCTTAACATATAATAAACCAATTCCCATTGAAATACAGGTGAAACCTTACCACATAATTATATGATTTGATTTAACCCAACTGCAATGCGAAATTTTTGTTCAGTTAAAATGGCGGCCGTACCAGAATCATGTGATATTATATCACTCGAAAATACAGAAAAACTGTTCTGTATGATAAGATTATGATTTCTGTGTTTCACTCTTCACTATCTATTTGTAACATAATCACTTATTTCCATGCAAACTATGATGATATGTGTTGAAAATTTGCACCTGAACCTAATTTTACTTGCGCAAAGAGTCGAATAGTGTATCAATTGCAGCCGTAGATAAGAATTATCTCGGCTGAAAATTGCAGCTCACGTTCATCTATTCATGTATCTACCATATTCTCCAACTATTAGTAGGCCTATTAAATAACTAAGGCATAGTTTAGCTGTTTAGCTCACCATCGTGTCCATAGGCCATAGTCGTAGTATTTTTAGTAGGCCTACCGGTAAATAATAATAATAATAAATTTATAAATAGTTAATAAACCAAATCCCCTGATGTAAGTTGAAAATTCATGCAATACCATACATAAAAAAAAATAATATAATAAAGATAACATGTCATGTCATAATAATAATTAAATCTCCTACCATTTTGGAGTTTTACCACTGCCAAGGAATAGGGTTGCCTGTCCAACTTGTGGGTTTTCTGTTGTTGTTGTTAGTTAGTTATATTTTACGTCCGCTTCCACCGAGGGTTTTCTTTGAGTCCTCCGGTTTTATCCCACTGCTAAAGACCCCTATGCACAAGCCAATTATTGAAATAAAATTGAACCCTATGTTAGTCCCGAAATGAACTAGTTTGTGTAGAGTGGACATTAACCTCATTTCTCTCTCTCGATCACCAGGCATACAGATACTATAGCGATAAACAAAGATATCAATGGTACATGAAAACATTTTAAACAATGTTTATTATTAGACATGTCATTCTCTATCATTCCCGCAGATATTCTCCATCAACATCTGGTGGCATATTAGGCTGTATAACATCGTATTCTGTTGGCTGATTAGCTAGCGTTCAATGTCAGAATGGAAACGAAGGTCAATATGTTCGGTAAATAATTATGGTCGCCCTAGCAGTGACCGTATTGTTACGATACGGCAAACCAATACGCAATGCGTATCGTGATATGATTACATCAGTGTCATCACAAATTATGTCAAAAATAATCTCAAACTACATTCTGTTTTAAGATGTTTGAGATAGGTAAGCGAGGTACCGTAGGATATGAGTTAATTATAAGCTCCATTCCCTGTAACTAGACTTCAACAATAGAGTCAAGTAATTAGATTAGGGCCTACCCTAGTTTCTGTCAAGTGGTTCTTAAACCCCATCTCTCTCTCGCTCGTTCTTTCTCTCTCTAAAAGTACACTGTTCAAAGATGTTACAGGTTAGGGATGATAATTATTTATTTTCTATATATTATAAATAAGCTCACTTGTAATTGTATATATTAGTAAATATTAGATCCAAAGACTAATTATATATAATAAAACACTATTTATACTGATTTATAGCTTGATGCTTTTGTATTGTGTCAATTAAAAAGGCATCAAAGATTCTCTATTTTTGTATGTTGAGTAGACCTAGTTGTAGAATGTCAATGTAGGAGCGTAGATCCGATGGTTTTGGTTTCTTTTTTTTAATATAGCTTTTTAGCCTTCTTTTTTCCCCTTTTAAATACATGTATTTTGTATTATGTTATATTCATACTGCATGTGTTGATTTATTTTATCTTTGCTTTGTTACCATTTAAATGTGCCACCCAATTGGTAATTATCTATAAAATGTTTGAATATATGTAGGCCTACTGATTGGCTTTGTTCATAGTTAACTTTGACTTTGTGGTTTCTTTTGGGACAAAACCTTTCAGTAGGCTGGTCCTAAAATAGTAAAATTATTATGATTTGTACTTCGCATCTCAAATAAGAGTATTGGGTGACTCATTTACTTGGAGTAGTTTATTTTTGGTTTTAGTTGTTGCGTTAGCGTTGTTTTGTTTGTTGCAGTTTACAATTCAAATGGAAAAATGCACACAATACAAACAAGGTGTGAGTATAAAACTAACAACAGAACACCAACTAAGTCATCTTATGTTGCTTCACCTAAAAAACTACCTGGTAGGTCTCAATATATCCAATTATATTTATATTTCTGTTAAAAGCTAACAATCTTTAAGCAGCAAGTTTGGGATAATAACACCATACATACATAATACACTTTATTATTATTTACTGCATTTATTGTACTACATAGCACAGCACTGTTTAACATTCTGTAAATATTTATTATATCAGTGACCTGTATTTGAATTAATAATAATACCCACCTTTTGATTTGTCTTTACCGTGTTCAAGAACACATTTCTAATTTCTAACTCTTAGGAAATTCCATCTGTTATCTTCCCACCCAAGCATTCATTTTATGGAAAAGCTAAGAGATCTATTTTGGGAGGGATGGGTCTCAAACATAATGTTGTGCTTTATTTTGAGTTATTGAACAGTGATAACTTTTTTGTGTTGAGCTTCTAATGTTTGGTTTGATGAATTCACTTTAACAAACACACATACTTTTGAATGATAAAGAATTTAAGTTACCAGGCTGTGAACATGGTGGCAGTGTTTTAATAATTCTGGTGGTGGACTTTAATTTACTATATCAATAGAAAAATTATTCAGATGTCTCAAGTTTGTATTTTTATGGAATTATTGATCTTTCATTACACTCACCCATATGCTAGTCTTACAGCTGATGATCTTGAATATTGAAATGCAATCACCTTTAATGTTGACAACAATCCTCTATAACTTCTGTCAAGTTTCAAAGGATGTATTTTTCACACTTGATCATGATGTGAATATAAGAGCTGATAATCGGACATTCACCTATTGTGGTAAAAATGTATTGTCTTTAGCCCTCGTTAAGATACAATAAATACATATAAAGCTGAGTTTAATTAATAATTGATAAGCTTTTTACTGTAGATACCGTAATGTGTGAAAGAAAAGAGGGGGGGGGCATATTCTTGGAAGGGTAAACTTGCACTTATTTCTGGTTTATCTGAAAATATTTGCCAGGTTGACAAGATGTTGAAGTGATAGACCCACTAACCTCCAGGAAGATTTTTTACATGTACCCTGATTGATACATCCTGTGCAGTGAAATTTTTTATGACAATTTTATTCATGTTGTGCAACAAGTTCTCACCCTTATTAAACTGTATTGCCACAGTATCGACTGCATATTTTAACCTACACTCTACAGTATGGTGTCATTTTTATGTTACCAAAACCTTGGAGTTGGTGTGAAGTGGTGTTATATGTTAATATTTAATGATAATGTGAATTTTTGTTATATATTGGATATATAATGTTTGCAAATATATTTTTCAGATGGTAAGGAGGTGAGAGTAGTTTTAGTTGGAAAAGAGACACAAGAAAACACAGAACTTAAAACTGCATTACATGTGAGAGTTTATACAAATAACTAGATACTTATCTCATTCTGTTACTGTAATAATGATTTGAGACTTGTTGAATATTGGCTAACAATGTGAAGTAAGAAGACTACAATTCAGAATGACAGCATGGGAAAAATCTTCTTAAATTTAAATATTTTTGTTTTTGAAAGACGTACGTGTAGCAAATAATGAAGCTGATATACTTGTAAATTATGTTTTATGTTAATCATTGTAACATAAATACGGTCCTGTTACAAAATATTAGAATTATTGGTTTGCCAATGTATGATATAGTTTGATAAGATTACTATCACTGACATAGCACATACATGTACAGCAACTGCATCAGGTTAGCTTTTTATACCCGCCAAAAATTCAAGTACAAACTGTATACCAAAAGAATTTTTTGTAGAATGATTTTATTATCATATATAAAATAATGCAATTAATAGACGTCTTACAAAACCAATTTTTTGATTGTAATTGCTGTAAAAAATTATAAATCAAAAATATATTTAAAATTTCTTAAAGATAATCTTATTTCAGTGTTTAAAAGTAGTTAGTTTAGTAATAACATTAAAGAAACATATTCCAGTGAGTATTGAAAAATATATCATTTTAGCCTGTTCATATTTAACAAAGTAATTTTTCTGTTTTTATATTGTAGAATGTTGATGTAGAAATCGTGACATCTGATACAGGATTAGATTTTATACATGATGCTGGGGAATATGAAACTATATTTGTTGTTAGTAGTTTTGAAGGGGATGTATATCACAGATTGCACAGAGCAGAAGCCAGAATTCTTGGACCTTCGTCAGTCATTAAATCAGCACAAAATAAAGAGGTAAAGTACTTTTGTCCCAGAGAAAATTATTAGCTTGGTAGAAATAGCTTAATATAAGGGGCATTATGGTAGATTAGATAAAGGGTGTACAGTTCTCACTATAATAGTTAAAACATAGGTCATGTAAATAGAATATGCTGAAAATTTCAGAAAAATGCCCCATTTTGAACCAAGATATTAGCTTTTGAATTTTAGACTAGCCTCGATCATCATTACTAAAGTTAGTACGATAAAAAAATAAAGTCTCCATTATCCAACTTTACGTTTAATTATTATGTATTTCAATCTGCTAAATATGGCAAGCCACGAGAATTGATTATGGTGTGGATAAGTTAATTAATGTCTAATTAATAATTTAGATAACATTTCAGGCCTAAAAGACCTGCAATAAGCAGATTTAGCTCTTGCATAATGTATGTTCGATTTACATAGACGTTTTCATACAAAAATATTTAGGGAAAGATTGTTGCCCCTTTATTAATAGCAACCATGCTGAGAAAGTATTTTTTCTTTAAACCAGAAATACCAACAATAACTTTTACTTTGTCAGATTCTTTAATCTTCTGCAGATTATTGTCCCTTTATTAATGGGCACCTCGTGGCAAAAATATTTTTTCTTTAAACCAGAAATGGCAACAATAACTTAATCTTTTGTCAGATTCTTTAATTTTCTGCAGCATACAATATTAGTCTCTAAAAACAAATTGGTGGGTATGATTTGAAACCCATTTTATATAGGGCCTTAATTTCCCAATGTCTTAATTTTCCCTCTTTTTCTTTTATTCTAGGCTTTTCCATTTTCACAGCGACCACTGTACTGTTCATCAATGAATGGACTTATTATATGTTTTACTGGTTTTAAAAAACGAGATCAGTTAGTAAGTATGAGATCTTTCATACATGAGTATGGTTTGGGTGGCCGAGTGACCTATAAACTTGTACCTGTAGATCATGGTGTACATATGTTATTGACCTCTTGCTTGTAGGGTTTTTTGACCGGGATAAAGATTCACATACCTGATTGTTTACTAATTATGGCACTGGTTCTAAGATTTCATTTTACGATTCTTTGCGACACTATTATCAAGAAGTATTTCTGAAATAAACCGCATTCTCCTTAAGCGATATTCATTGAAATGATAGGTTTAAACAAGGTTTGCACAGAGTGGAGTTAAAGACTTAGTTTTGTGTCATGAAAAATGATCATTGTGAGGATAGGGGAGACAACTTCAGATACCAGTTTCAAAGAGTAATGTTAATGCTGTCAAGTAAAGGTACATGTACTATGGTGAAAAAAATGACATATTCCTGGTTGTGCATTTCAGTTCTAATATAAAATTTTTTATATGTTTTAATTGAAACTGTAATTGTATTATTATAGTGTCATCTAGTTGATTTAGTACATCATATGGCAGGAAGTGTTAGAAAAGATATAACAACAAAAGTTACACATCTTGTAGCTAACTGTACTGGTGGTGAAAAATACAGAGTAAGTTAATATTTGATTTAAAGAGTAGGTGTTCATCAAAAACAACGCCCAATGTGGGAATTTATTTTAGAAACACTCACTGAAATGCCATGAAGGTTTAAAGTATAAAAATGGTTAATTCTGCTTTCTTCATCAGATGTAGATTTAATTCGAAACGTCTGTATAAAAGTGTAGTAACTCTTCTAAGGAGAATAACTTGTATATGAAACTAATTATTAACAATTATTGATATTAGCCATTAAAATGACTTTAACAATAGTGCACTGAAACAATTATAATACGCCAGACAAACTGGAACTTGTTTTGTATTACATTTTGATTTTTTTGGAAAAATATTTCAGATTAACCCATTTTAATTCCTACATCGACGATTTTAGTCAAAAACGCTTAGTATGCGTTTATAAATTTTAAGAAGTATTTATTTCTCTTCTATTTTCATACTGAATGAAATTTAATATGTTTATTTAGCCGTTGTGTGTATGAAAGATTTCAAACGGATTAGAGCCAAAGCACAAAACAGTTCACTATTTATTCAATATGGCAGCACCCATGAAAGATATACATTCACAGAAGTGGCTTTGTTTGCGAAGAAAAATTTAGGAATATCTAACCTTGTTTTGAAAGATAAACAGATTGAAACTTTAAAGGCAGTTTACAATCATAAACACTGTATTGCAATATCACCCATTGGCACATATATATCATTTTTTCCGGAATAGCAGAAGTCAACATTTTGCTAACTTGCCATATTTGTTTACATAAACCACGTGCTTTGGGTATAAATAGCAGTATATATATATATATATACGTCATTGACCTTACAGGTCGATAAGTCCCGCCCCAAAATGATCATGTGAGCATTTTAAATGGACGGCATTTGGCGCAGTGATATATTCTCGAGGTATGAAGTAGATGCATCGCTGTGTGCAGCATGAGATTAACCTTTTGAAAATTGATATTATATATACCTTAAAATTCAAAACCTAATGAAAATAACTTCTACTGCTTAATAAATATCCATGAACACCCATAATTATAATAATAATAAAGAAATAAATAGGTAACTTAGACATTCTGAGTGATTTTGATTTGTTAGTTTGAACAAGTTCAAATCAAATACAGATATGTATCCAAATCAATGTCATATTTTAAGAGAAAATATCATGTGTAAATTTGTCAATCAAAATGAATAAATTGTCAATTTCAAGATAATATTATTTACTTGTAAATAATAATAAATTATTTAATGAATATTTAAATTTAACATCATGACAATCGCTATATTAGTATTTGAACAAAAATTGTAAAATTCACTGTGCAAGTGTTTGATTTAGAACTGATTTCATGAACTACTGTAGTCAAAGAATTATTGTCCTTGATTTTGCCAATATTGTATATATGAGAAATAGCTTGTGAAGGAAGACCTTATTTATTCATCAGTTTCTATTAGATTTTAATGAAATTTAGAATATGGCTGTAGATCTATAAGATTAAAGATCTTGGATGTTTTCTGATTTTAACACATTCAATAAAATAAAAAAAAAGGACCCTGTAAATGAGCAAACTTCAGAATAAAGAGTAAGCTTATTTCAAAATCAAAGGCCAGTTTCTGTAGTTTGTCTAGTGTTTTAGACTTTTCTTGATAATGTACTATGAGTATGACGGAAGTATTACTGCATTCAACTACATGTATCTTTTAATCTTTTACAATGTATTGCTCTATGTCAATACATGTACATCAGTGAGTACATCCATTGTATTTTTGATGTGTTTTGTTTATTTAGTGTAGTAGGCTACATCTCCTACTTGTACCAGTTTTTATGTTGACCTCTGACCTTTTATATATATATAGTTTGCTGTTAGTGTGGGCACACCTATTATGAGTGAAGATTGGGTACATCGAGTGTGGGCTGAAAGGGATAACCATGATATGAAAGCTGACAGTGACAAAATGGTAGGATTTAGTTTTAACATTATTAGGGAATAATAATTATTATGAACTATTGAAACTTACATGTATATAATTTGATAGTTCAACTGAAATCTAAATGTGCGTTCATTCGTTAAGAAAGAGCAATGCTTTTTTTTTGCAAGTTGTTGCTAAAACTGTCTTTTTAGCCCAATTCAAACTTTTTGCAAAACATTAAATTTGAATAACAAGTGTATGTAATTCCATAATATTGATAATATTTTAATAATAAATGTGTATGTATACATCATTGATAATAATATTTAATCACCAAGTGTGTATAGACTATTTCCATTAATATTTTTATCATTTGTCATTTAGATGTCATATAGAGTGAAACCGTTCTATGAATGCTGTCTCAGTTTTGTTGGATTTACATCTGATGAACAGAAACATATGGAAGAACTAACTATAGAAAATGGTGGGTTTTCTAGTTTATTTTAACTTCATTTGGCAGCTAAATATGAAATAGGGTTTCACTCCCTACTTTCCTGCACCAATCAAGAATTGGATGAAGAGTAGGGTTGTTGGGTGGATGAATGTTTATCTAACACAAATGGATCCTAAGATCTTGTCAATGAGTCAACTGGAGTCGAGTCCCCAGCCTAACCTTATGGGGTTTTTTCCCGGTCCTCTGGTTTTCTCCTACGCACCAGTGAATTATTGAAATAAAATTTATCAGATGTTATTCCAGAAATTACCATGTTGGTTGAGTAGACATGAAACCCAATTCTTTTTGACAAAAAGAAGGCAGAAACTATGTTGTCCGTGCAAAATTTCTCTCACCACACTGTATCATTAGCTGGGGGATCACAGTGGCTAAGTGGGTAGGATGCTGGCTCGCTAGCCTGGAGGTCAGGTGTTCGTTCCTTTCCTGCATTGGCCGTGAAAGTTCATCCAGATTTTCCGGCGTGGTTCCCCCTTGTCAGTGATGCAGGACGGAGGGCCTGACAAGGACAGCTGTCTAGTTGTTTGGATGGTACGAAAAATCGAGGTCTCGTGTACACATTGGCATGCCCATAAAAGATCCCTTGACAGTTGGAATTCGATATAAGAGTAGGCCGTAGTGCCGCTGTCCGAGCAAAATTTCCCTCATAGCACACTGTATGGCATATGCCCTTCTTCATTAGCCCAATTCGGAGCAGAACAGTAGGACGTTAAACTCCATTTCATTTCATCATTAGCTGGGTTTGTGCAGGAAAGTAGGACGTTAAACCACTGGTTCATTTCAACAGATATATGGTCGATACATTATGTTTAAATTACCTTGTTTATTTTTTTCGGAATATTACATTCTGCAGTATGTTTTTATACGCCCACATTTTCATGTGGACGTATATTGTCGTCGCCCCTGTCCGTCTGTCCGTCCACAATTTGTTTGTGGACTCTCTACAGGTCACAATTCTTGTCTGATTTTGACGAAACTTGAAATATAGCTTTATCCCAAAAAAATCTCGGCTGCTTTCGATATTGGCATGTATCGGATCGAAACTTCGTGGATTATGGCCCCTGTTTGTACGAAAAATCACATTTTTAGCTTGTGGACCCTATAGAGGTCACAATTTTTATCCGATTTTGTTGAAACTTGAAATGTAAGTTTATAACCCAAAGATCTCAGTTACTTTCGATATTCGCGCATATTGTACGAAAAATCGCGTTTTTAGCTTGTGGACCCTATAGAAGTCATAATTTTTATCCGATTTAAAAAACCGTATTAGTATATCACCGTTACACCCTAAGGACGACTGAGTTCGAATTTCGTGAAAATCGGCCCAAAATTGACAGACAAAATGGCCGCCGATCGTTCTCAAATAGCGTAAAAATATGGTATATCAAGGTTGTGGACCCTATAGAGGTCATAATTTTTATCCGATTTTGTTGAAACTTGAAATGTTATTTTATAACCCAAAGATCTTGGTTCCTTTCGATATTCGTGCATATCGGACCTTAACTTCCTGAATTATGGTCCCTGATTGTATAAAAATTGCGTTTTTAGCTTGTGGACCCGATAGAGATCATAATTTTTATCCGATTTAAAAAAATGTATTATTATATCCCCGTTACACCCTAAGGACGACTCAGTTCGAATTTCGTGAAAATCGGCCCAAAATAGACAGACAAAATGGCCGCCGTTCGTTCTCAAATAGCGTAACAATATGGTATATCAAGGTTGTGGACCCTAAAGAGGTCACAATTTTTATCTGATTTTGTTGAAACTTGAAATGTAAGTTTATAACCCAAAGATCTCAGTTCCTTTTGATATTCGCGCATATCGTACCGTAACTTCCTGAATTATGGCCCATGATTGTACGAAAAATTGCGTTTTTAGCTTGTGGACCCTATAGAGGTCATAATTTTTATCCGGTTTAAAAAAACATATTATTAGATCACCGTTACACCCTAAAAACAGCTAAGGTCGAATTTCATGAAAATCGTCCCAAAATTGACAGACAAAATGCCCGCCATTAGTTCTCAAATAGCGTAAAAATATGGTATATCAAGGTTGTGGACCCTATAGAGGTCATAATTTTTATCCGATTTTGTTGAAACTTGAAATGTAATTTTATAACCCAAAGATCTCGGTTCCTTTCAATATTCGCGCATATCGGACCTTAACTTCCTGAATAATGCACCCTGATCAGGCATCGATATTTCCGCGCACGGCGTGCGCAGGCACAATTGCTTTAAAAAAAAAATTTGCAGGCACATTTTTAAAGATGTAGCCACCCCGGCGACGCCTGCGCCCGGCACTATTTTTTGCCGCCCAGCACAAAGAAAAAATCGAAGAAAGCCGCCCAGTCGTATTTAAACCCCTTCGTCCTTCTCTGTACACAAACTAGGAGCTCAAAATTTACCACGACAATTAAACGGCAAAGCCATGGTAAAAGCCGATGTACGCAAACCATGTCTGTCACGGCATAATTTATTTTTGTGTGCCGTAGTAGACCCTATCATCCCAAATTAGTTTAAAGAAAGATGTATTGGTATTTTGTTTATTTATACTTAGAAGATGTGTAGGCCTAGGTATATTCATTTTACAATTATTCTACGGTCTTTATATTTGTTTATTTGCCGTAAATAGGTCACCCAGACCAATTTACGGCACTCCAATGTTACAGGTTTGAATGTCGTAATTGTCCAACACGTGCCTGCAAATTTTCATGATGTTTCTTATTTTATTTCTTACCTGTGTTGACCGTGGATTTGCTATGGCCCGAGAGTAGGACTAGGAGGACGATGAGAGCTTTCTCAGTTTCTGCCTGACCTGATTCTTATTACAAACAAGTCAAATAATACAACGTGTTGTCATAATTCGTTGCAGTACTCAAATAAAACACAAACACCATTTTAAGAATCGTTTTAATTTTAATCTCGAAGTAATAAAGTAATATTTGAAAAAAAAATCCAACAAATACCGAAAGGTCCTCAACTATCCAGAGAAACAGAGTGGGGTGGGACAATTTTATGCTTGGTCGGGTGGTGTCAAAAAGTTTTTAGATCCCTGTATCATTGATGAAAATTAAGTGAATTTGGTAAAATTTGAATATATAAATGGAAATTTGATTTGCACTGAACCAAATACAAAAGGCAGCAGATGCTCTGAAAATACACCAAGAAGGGTTTATTTTCATAAAAGACCACGCCCCCCAGCCAAAAAAATTTTGCACTCGCTCCGCTCGCCAGATATATTTATACACCACTCACCAAATCATGGCTACATCCCTGTGTTTCAGTATGACCCTGCAGGCACATTTTCAAGTGTGTGCGCAGGCACACTCAACTTTTATAGAGCCCTGTCCCTGATTGTACGAAAAATCGCGTTTTTAGCTTCTGGACCCTATATAGGTCATAATTTTTATCAGATTTAAAAAAACGTATTATTATGTCACCGTTACACCCTAAGGACGACGGAGTTCGAATTTCGTGAAAATTGGCCCAAAATTGACAGACAAAATGGCCGCCGTTCGTTCTCAAATAGCGTAAAAATATGGTATATCAAGGTTGTGGACCCTATAGAGGTCACAATTTTGATCCGATTTTGATGAAACTTGAAATACATATTTATAACCCAAAGATCTTGGTTCCTTTCGATATTCGCACATATTGGATCATAACTTCCTGAATTATGGCCCTTGATTGTACGAAAAAATTACTTCTTTTTTTGAGCTTGTTCTCTGTCCATCTCTTGCAAAATGTGGGCGTATCTCATGAGGTATAATTGTCAGGGAATTTATTATTCAAGTATTAATTTTGGGTTGTTTTTAGGTGGAACATATTGTTCTGTTGGTAGTGAAGAATCAACACATCTAGTTGTAGATGATCATGCTGTAAAAGAATTACCTCCTAATATTAATTTACCTATACATGTTGTACGAGGAGAGGTTCGTATAAATACATATAAACTAAATACAGTAAAAATTTAGTAGTTGGGTGACCAAGTTGTACAACACAAGTTACGGGTTAAGACCCCAGGCTTGTACATATAAGGTATAAGATAGCCAGCTTGACCTTGTGGGTTTTCCCTACGTTATCCAGTTTCCATCAACTTCTTTCGATCCCCTCTGTACAAGAAATTATACCATGCTAGTCCTGAAATGACTTGGTTATCGTCAAGTGGATGTTTAACTCTCTCTTTCTTGATGGCATCCAATGTGGCATTAGGCTTATTTTCATGCTTGCACCTCTAATCTTTCCTGCAATGAAAAGTTATATCCTACATCTCTCATGATTGAATGTCGAAATGATCCCAGAATAATAATGTTTATAGGAAAGGAAAAGACACTTTAGCTCTGTGAATGGGTTTTGGTAGGATGGTGCATGAATTTACACAAATAGCTGGTGCACTCATAAAAGTGCTCAGTGAGTGAGAGGTTGGCTCGCTAACCTGGGGGCCCCGTGTTCAATCTCTGCATTGACCAAGAAAGTTCATCAGGATTTTCTGGCGTGGCTTCCCCTCTTGCCAGTGGTGCCTGACAAGTATAAGCTTATTCGTTTGGACGGGACAAAAGTCTTGGATCCTGTATACAAGCCGGAGCAGAACAGTAGGACGTTAAACCCAATTTCATTTCATGAAGTGTATAGGTAAAGTAAAACCAATGTTTAGTTTTATTAGCATTTGGAACTTGTTGAGTTATTAACTTGAGGATTTATTATTATTGTAAAATAATATTAACATGTTTTGCTGTTGTAGTGGTTTTGGGGTTGTATACAGATGGAAGCCTGTGCTGATGAATCTATTTACACATTTCAAAAGGTAAGAAAAACTCTGAGAATTTTATTTTACCAGCATTAATTTTAAAACTGAAAAAAATACCAAACCTTAAACATACATTATGCAAGAGCTAGATCTCCCTATTGTAGGTCTTTCTTTAGGCCTGAAATGTTATATAAACTATTAATTAGACATTTATTAACATGACAAGACCATAATCAACTCTCAATGCCATCTGATGCTTCCAATTTTCATTAGATTTGAACCTGATCTACAGTTCAAAAGCCATTGATGATTGAACGCAAAAATGGATGATGAATGACAAACGAGGCTACAAGGTTTTTAAAATGAGTATTTATCGACTTAGACAGAAGTAATTTGACTGCAATTTCCAGAATATTCCCATTACATTATCTATTATTTAACTATTATAGTGAGAACTGTCAGCGCTGTATCTAATCTTACATAATGTATCTTTAAGTTAACAATTCCATTACATTTGAAACAGATAGTTAGTAGATGTTCTTCAAATCATTTCACTCTTAAAATGGAGCCAAATATCCAGTTGTACTGTTAACAGCATTTAGTAATTGCACACCTTATTAGCTATCTTTAGAGTATTGTACATGTGAACAAATAGTTTTAAGGAGAATGATGTCAATGTATGTCAGCCTGGGAAGAATAAGTTTTCTTTACCTTCTATATAAATTTGTAAGGTAATAAATAGCCCATCATTTATTTAAAGAAGTAATTGATTAATGAATGAAGTCATCAGTGCTTTCTATTAATTAGTAATTAGCTTATTAGCTGATAGTACTTGTTAAATTTAACACCATATAAACAGGTTAATAGGGCTTGTAGTTCAAGTATGTTGAACTAATTAATACACCTGTTGAGGTGTTGTTAATAACATTATCTACCTTGATACATTACTTTTACAGTGTGTTTTACAATAAACCCTCAAAAATAAATATCACATTTTCCCCAACTGTTAGCTCATTTGAAAACTAATACTCTTTATGCATGTCTGGTACTGGTAGTTGAATTTAAAGAAGAACTTTTATCTGTGTTTCAAGATTTCTTATTAACTATTAATATGGAACTTATTCACCTTGTTCCACAATTATTTAGGATGTGCAAGTTGATAAAAAAGGTAATGGTGATTTGAGAATTTTCATAATATATTTGATCACAAATTCTTGCCTTAGTTTTTGCCTACAAGACTGAAGGATCAACTTTGAGTTCCATTGAAATCTCGTAAATTGCAGATAATACGATTCTCGGCCAGCAGTTACAAACCTTAAATTTGTTCTCCAAATATTGCATTAGCATCATTAGGAGCATATTCCAGCTGTCGATGGGAACACCTTCAACAAACATAAAATTTCAAAAAGTGATGCCTGCACACTGTTCTCAAGACCTCCCCATCCCAGGTATTTAAAAAATAATCAAGCTCAGGATCCGTTCCAGAAAAATAGAGCACTAGTTGATGAGATTACATTTTTTTTCAAATATTTTATTTCTTTATGAGATGTAATAATTTTTTTCAGGCTACCTTGCCAGCAAATTTTTCGTCTAGTAGTAATTTATCAGGATCGAAATCAAGAAAACGGAAACGCCTCAAAGAACTGGTGGCAGAAGGAGAGCAGGAATCTCCATATTTGGCTATCAAACGGCGGTCAAGTGAAGTGGGTGGTGTTTCAATGAGTCCAAATTCATTTCTTGATGCTTCACATACACCTGATAAGTCTGATTTCATCACAGGTACATATTATTATTAATATTTTTCACCCATTTCTCAATCTGATTGAAACACAGATCCTATTTCGTTTTGTTTTTTATAGTTCAAAATTTCGTTTACACTAGGATCTGGAAGAGTTATTATATTACCAGCGTTGAGTTTGAAGTGAAGGATAAGCCAATGAAGTAGTCTGATAAGGTGGCTTCTTGGCGTGCCATACACAGAACTGTGGGTAAACCACTAGAAATGCCAACGCTGATTGATTAATCAATGTCTGACGTCATAGGGTCAAAAGCCGCTCGTACGACCCCTGACACGACCTTCAAGTACAACTTGTCATATCTTCATATAGTGTAGGCAAAAGTATAAAAAAAAAAATAAAAAAAAATAAATCTGTATTTTAATCAGATTGCCCATTTCTGAGAGTAGAGGTCATTAAAAGTCAACTAGGAGTGGAATAGAAGGTTTCATCTGCACATATAAATTGGCTTTGTAGATTAGCTCAACCCAGAGCCTTATAATTTGTTAATCTGTAGCAAGACTTCAGAATTCTACCACCTTGTTATATATTAGAGCGGAAGATTTATTTGGGAACTATGAATGTGTGTAAAGTGGTTTCATTACCTTAGTTATTAATTCGAGGGTGGAATATTGTGTTTTTAATTCTGTCTCTTGAAAAGAAAAAAATTATTGATTGTTTAATGTTGGATTATTTTCAGAGAGTCATGTACATAATGATGAAAATAGAACAGTCCCTCCAACAAATAATAAAATATCACCACGTTTACAAGTTGTTATGGAACTACTTCAAACAGAGAAGAATTATGTGGCCATTTTAAACACTATTCTTTATGTAAGTTATAAATGCCTCCTACCGGATCATTCTCTTTATATATAATGGTTGTTTTTGTTGGTCGACAAGCTTCTTGTGATTTTAACAGTGATTTGTATTCTATAGACTTGTGTCTTATCTACTCGAATGAAATATTTCTTTGAAATGCACATGCAGGATAGTGTCTGTATTTTAAGTTGTTTAATTGTCTTCAAGCAATATATTGCTATTGCATATTAAAATATTTCTCTCTCTCTCTGTGTGTGTGTCTCTCTCTCTCTTCTCACTCTGACTCTCACTCTCTCACTCATTAAACCACACATATAACAGACAAAAGAGGCATATTAGAATTAATGCAATTGATGATAGTTTGCATTGTAAGAATTAATTTCTTCCTCACTTATATTTCATGTCTGATGATAAATAAGATTGTTGAATATCACATTTATGACTTTTATGTTGCAATCACTAATTGTATTGGATGATATTTCTGCGTAAAATCTAAAAATGTAAGCAATTATTTATTATTATTTTTTGTTTTTCAGACTTTTAAAAATCAAGTAGAGAAACCAGATCAGTATAACGGACCATTACTAAGTCAACAACATAGTAAAATTATATTTGGTAATATTCCACCTATATATGATATACACTGTAAAATACGAGATCGGGTAGCTAACCTAGTGGAAAACTGGACAGAAGAATGTTCTGTAGGAGATGTTATTATTGAAAATGTAAGTATTGTTATATAAAGATTATAGAACATTCTAGGTTCATCTAAGGATAGCTAACAAACTTTTATTTTATGCATGTATAGAGTCCATTTTACTAATTTTTTTCGTAGAGTTTTTCATTTAAAGGATGTGCAGATGTAGGTCAATTGACATGTATCAAGTTTGATGATTCTGTGTTTTAAAAAGTTAAATGCCCTATGGATAAAGATTATTTTTGAGTAATTTGGTTGGGATTAAAAATTATTTTCTGTGTGTGTAGATATTGATTGAATGCAAAATGTTCTTTGATAATTGTTGGAATTATAGGCTGAAGTACAACCCTCCATATTCTCAGTTTCCACACATAGCCATTGAAAAATTAATAAAACAAATATTAGTCTAAAATAAACCTGCTAGGTTGTAGGATCCAATAAGATAATTAAGATATAATTTGCTTTCAGGCTGAGGCCCTTACAAAAGCTTACCCGCCGTTCGTTAATTTTTTTGAGAAATCCAAAGAAACTATAAACTTCTGTGATAAATCTATACCTCGATTTCATGCTTTTTTAAAGGTAAGTGAAATTTATTATAAATAATTGTGTACTTTATAATCTGATAGAAAAAAAAAATGATACTGAATATTGTGTTAATTATATATCTGTTTTTGATGAGGGTGGCACAGTGAGATCACTGCGTTGACTTGCTATCCTGGAGGATCTGTGTTCGATCACTGCGTTGTCAAAAAAGCTCATCAGGATTTTCTGGTGTGGTTACGCCTTGTCCGTGGTATAGGACAGAGGGTCTGGCAAGATACAACATATAGTTGTTCGGATAGGACAAGAAACCAAGGCTCAGTGTACACATTGTCGTGCACATAAAAGAACTTTGACATTTGACATTCATAATAGAGTAGGCGGTAGTGCTATTGTCCTCCGAGCACAATTGCCCTTATAGCACACTGCATGGCGTATGCCTGTCTTCATTAGCCCAGTAGAAGCAAAACAGTATGACGTTAAACACCCCCCCCCCCATTTCATGTTTTTCAAAATATTAACTGAAATGATACAGAACCATCCAGGAGATACTATCTTATAAAGCTTATGTTATAATCAATTTTTTTTCAGGTGTGCCAAACTAAACCTGAATGTGGTCGTCAAACATTAACCGAGTTATTAATAAGACCTGTACAGAGATTACCAAGTATAGTGCTATTGTTAAATGGTTAGTTGAAAATTGTCAAAAAATTTCTAATATAACCCCTGATCATCATCTTCTACATTGTGAAAGTTGAATCTCCAATTAGAATTTCAATCCAGGAATGGTTCAGTTCAGTATTTACAAAATATACAAAATTTGTCAACATTCAGCATCTTCTGCAGATGATATAAATAGGATATGGCCAGACCATGTTTGCGATATCCCCTCGGTGGAAGCGGACGTAAAATACAACTAACTCACACACACACCACATCAATGCTAATATTTAATCTTCCCTAAAAAAAAATATTGATGGGCATCTTTTTAATCTGATTGAATCCAAGCCAGGAGATTATCTACTGGTTTTATTTTCTTTTAAATAATCAACTTGAGTACATTTCGCATGAATTAAGATGTACAAAATCTATATGTAGTCTGAAATATTTTAATGACAATCAACAGCTTTAACCATCTTAGAATATAAGGTTTCGACATGAATTAAAACATATCTACTGGTTGTATATTTCAGATATATTAAAACGTACCAATAGTAGTAATCCAGATCATGGTAAACTAGAACAAGCTATAAATCATTTAAAAGAAGTCATGACGTAAGTATTACGGTATATTATAATCAATAGCCTGTATCAGCGCCTCTTCATGTCAGAACAAAAGTTAAATATAGAATTTATGAATTACACAATTGAAAAGTACTTTTATAAACAACAAAATTTATTCAGATGATCAATTCTAACAAAAGTTTTAACCAGCTTTATTGGGTCCTAAACATTTAATGTACCAGTACCTTATAATTTTCTTTTTCTTTTTTTTTTTGTCCAAGCTTGCAAATTTTACTTCGTGAAGTTTTTCAGATATTTTTCATTATATATGTGACTTTAGAAATATATTGTAATTTGTTTTCTTTTCAGGCATATTAATGAAGATAAAAGAAAAACTGAAAATCAAGTCGTAATGTTTGATATTATAAATGATATTGACAACTGTCCTGTAAGTATATATATTTTAAACTTTCAAGGGGATCACGGTGGCTAAGTGGGTAAGGTGCTGGCTCGCTAGTCTGGAGGTCGGGTGTTCGATCCCTGCATTGGCCGAGAAAGTTCATCCAGATTTTCCGGCGTGGTTCCCCCCCTTGTCAGTGATGCAGGACGGAGGGCCTGACAAGGACAGCTGTCTAGTCATTCGAATGAGACGAAAAACCGAGGTCCTGTGTACACATTGGCGTGCACGTAAAAGATCCCTTGACAGTTGGAATTCGATATAAGAGTAGGCCGTAGTGCCGCTGTCCGGGCAAAATTTCCCTCATAGCACACTGTATGGCATATGCCCGTCTTCATTAGCCCAGTTCGGAGCAAAACAGTAGGACGTTAAACCCCATTTCATTTCATTTCATTTTAAACTTTCAATACTGACCTTGTTTTAAAATATGAAAGGTGGATTCAAAAACAATTGGAGAGTGCCTCAAGTTCTTACCATACAAGTACTATATGACTTACAGTGATTGAATTTGAAACCAATTGGCATCACATCTCTGCAGGGAAGATCTTAAGGCCACAGAATTTTATAGGGTTATAAATTAAATGTTTTTAATGTTTGTTTGGTTTTTTTTTTTCAGGCTACATTATTATCATCACATCGTCGATTTATAAATAAAGTAGATGTAATAGAACTAAGTGATACGTTAAGTGGTAGAGGTGATCCACTTTCATTGTTTTTATTTACAGATAGTATAGAGGTAAATATACACAGGATTTATTATGTCCTGAGACTAAAATTATAAACAAATAAGTTCCTCAATCTTTGCAGCATGAAATTATTACCACTATACTTGAGCACTGTGAAAAATTAGATATTGTTAAAATTATAAAAATATATAGATGGCGATCAGCAGCTTTCACAAAACAATCTGTGAATGGGACATTTACAACTTAGTAGTTTACAATTGTAAGAAATTCAAAGAAATCCATGCTGTATATTAATCATTATGTATATAATTCTATTTTTCAAGATCTGCAAGCGTAGAACAAAATATATGAATTCACAGAAAAGCCCTGCAGCTTTACGGACCCCACAAAAAGCTTACAAACATTTAGAAATGGTTCCTTTATCTTCTATAAAACGAGTACTTGATGTAGAAGAGGCAGAAGGTAAGATTGTATTTTTATTTGAAATTCACTAGTAAAAAAAAGTTTGTAATTGAATTAACTTTTGTATAGATTATAATACAGTTATTAAGGGTTATGAAAGCAGGGTTTTTGCTGGGGGTCAATCATTATTTAAAAAGGTGTTTATGTTAAGCAGTAATATTATTTAATCACATGATGAGTAAAATACTGACAATTTGCTTTAGGCATACATCCTGGCTTTTGTTTGTTTCAGATTGTCGGTTTGCATTTGCATTTATCAGTAGAAACAACTCTGAGTTTAAAGATAAATTGTATAGTTTTATGCTGGATTCAGAAGAAGTTTGTAAAACTGAGATGTTAACAACATTGTGTAAAAATTTAGCTAATACTTTATGTCGACCAGATTACGTAAGTTACATTGTTTGATATTATAAATATTATGTGAACAGTTCAAAATTTGTGGGAGCCATGGGGGCTCAGTATGTAAGACTTTGGCTCTCTAAACTGAAGGTTCCATGTTCCATCCCTGCATTGGCCGAGATAGTTCATATCGATTTTCCGGCGTGGCCCCCCTTCACCCCCCCCCTTGTCAGTGGTACAGACAGAGGGCGTGCATGTGAAAGATCCCCTAAAAGTTGGAATTTGATATAAGAGTAGGCTGCTGTCTAGCACAGTTGGAGCAGAACAGTAGGACATTAAACCCCATCTCAGAATTTCTGACAGGTTCAATTTCTCCTAAAGATATAGCCTGTTTGAAATCACCACACCTTTTACACCCAGTATATCAATATCAAAAAAGAAAATATGCTATATAATATGGTGTTTAATATTGGTGTGATCAAAATCATTGTGAAATTATGTGGGACTTACTGTTACAACTATGTATTTAAATTTCAAATTATTTCTGAAATAAGTACAATAACAAATGATTTATTTACAAAAAGATCTGGTAGATGCTTAACTGACTTTTGGCTGTGATGTGACACAGAATGGAGAATGGTCAGTTTTGGTAACAGATGTGATTCAAGCAGAATTGTGTTGGCTAGCATTTTTATGCTATGGTAATTGTTAAAGATGTCTTATTCATATGAATTATGCTTCGTCTCTTAGTTAAGAATCCCTTAGATTACATTTGAAGGATGGAAAATCCCTCATTTAAAATGTGTTTATTTTATAGCACACATTAATGGCTACTGTGAAAGGAGAAGAGTTAAATATAAATACCAAAGAATTAAACAATAAAATCAAAAAAGCTGTCAAGTAAGTATGAAGCGATCTTCTTCAAATGTATGATGGATACTTTGCTGCCCCTAATCTAAAAATACTGGTTTTATTTAAAGATTGATTATATTATAATGGATCGTAAAAATATTATCATGAAATATTGCGATATAAATTGTCTTTTAAAAATTTTATCACTATATTGTTAAAATATCATACCTACCAAGAACTTATATTATTGGTAAATTATGACTATAACTAAATACTTGGTAAATGATATACAAGCCTTTTTAAAAAATTATCTCTAGACAGCTAAAATTAAATATTGAATTTTTCTTGTAGACGTGTTAGTCGAGCGTTTTCCTTCAATAAAACACCTGGTAGATTAAAGCGGGCGATATCAGGTATTACACATGGTATTAGTCCGTTTGTACGACATACACCAGGTGATTTAAAAGGTAGAAGATTGGCCAGTACCTTTGATTTAACAGTAAGTTGATATACTAGTGATTATTAATATGAAATGGTTCTCTGGATTATGACAAATATAAAACTTATTAGTCACAGTTCAAAATAAGGATAGAACCTACTGTTCTGCAAATTAGAGCAATACAGTTGACCTTAAGGAACTGCACCATATGTAGTGAATCAACCTTGTGACTATTGTGTTGAAGGCCTCTTAGATTTAGAACACTATATAGCCTAGTCTTGCGCAACTGTTTCAAATAAGAATAAGCTTTCAGTTTTTATGTGTGGTTGATCAAAAATTCTCAAATGTATTATCAGGGCCACCATTGTCAAGATTCATTCCATTTACAATTATAACAGTGAAATTTCTGAACTGATTTAAATATTTCAAATTTTACCAAATATCTATTCCACATGGTCTATAAATTTAGAGTATTTTTATTTTATGATCTCGACCACGTTTATGAACAGTTAAATGAACCTTTTTGCACCTTAAGAATCAATAAAAATTAAGTTGTTTTAATTATATTGAGATAATGAAACCATTTGTACTGTGTTACCCCATGCTTGCACCATAAAATTGTGATTTTCAACATCCCCATGGCATTTTGTCAAATTCAATTTTTTGTGTTTGAGAGAACTAACATGTGGTGCGTTAACAACCATCTATTTATAAAAGTAATGTGTTTTTATAGTTTCTCAGTATATTATAATTTTTTTTTTTGAAGATAATGCAGGTTTAATTTAATAGTTTTTGTTTTTAGGATTCTTCACCGATGTCTGCTAGTCATTTTGATGATGATGGTGATTCTATTAGTCTTGGTGCCTTTTCTCTTCAGGTAAATATAAAAGTATTCTAAATGAGCTAGATTGATGAAAATATTTATCTTGTATTTATAGACTGAAATTAGAAACCCAGAGATTCATATGAACTTAAGATATTTTATTTTCCTACACCAACCTGGCTAATAAAGACATACACCAGGCAGTGTAGTACTAAGGGGGAGGGCAGGGGTGTGGAGGATTGGGTCTGCTTTATTCTATCCTTCATCAAATTACCAGGCATGATTTTTTTCCGTTACTTAGCAGATTATCATTATTACAGTTGTCAACGGTTCGTTCTCGTGATTTGTCTGAATTTGCAATAAAAAAGTTGTCGGGGTGGGGGGGGGGGGGGTGTTAATACATTTTAGCCAACTCTTGAGAGGGAGAAAAGTCATAAGTTGATTAAAAACTCAGTCTCTTGTCCGTTATTACCGTCTTGTATATTTTTTAAAAAAATCAGACCTACACGATCGAGACTACAATATTAATTGTCCAATGAAATTCCAAGAAAACATAATCGGCGGGAATTGTCCTGTAGAGTGGTTTTGTTTCAAGCCGGATCTGTGTGGGTCGATTCAAGTTTTAATAATAATCATGTCACACATGTTACGAACGGGATATTGACTTTTCTGTATGATTTTATTATTAAATTGATATCAAATCTTATAGTCCTGTCATCTAAGCCACCTGGAGATAGAATTAATTTTAAAACCTCTGGATATGAAACCTGTAATATGAATCGGCCTACGAATAAATACTATGGGACAAATTATCCCATTTCTCGGCTGTTAAATAAAATTGCGGCGAAGCAAAATATCGATATTAAGAGCCTTGACATTGCAAAGAATCCATGGAAATGGAGATGGTTAGAGAGGGAGGTGGGCGGGAAAGCGGTGCGCCTTTTTATTGGGAAATTACGTCAACTGAGAAAAGGCTACTGCCATTATGATGTAAGGAAATTAACTACAGATGTTGTGGGTTGGAAGTTTTTGAATGTTTTATTGCCTCCGGACCCTCTCCCCCCTTTAGTTAAGAGACACATGTTCGCACACCAGCGGCGTGGCTATTTTTTTTTAGTCATCCTTGAGAAGACACAAAATAATGCTTAAATTAGAACTGTCAAATTTTCTTTATATGCTCACCATAAGTACCGTACACTGGTGGACATCTCCCAAGTTTTTCATCCCATCCAAATGACTAACCATTTTTCCGTTCATATACTAGGTCAGGATACAAGAGTTAAAAATACAAGTTGCTCAAATTATATTACTTTAAAACATCTAATAATCATTTATTCATTAATTTTAATGTATAATATATTTCAGGAGGAAGGATCACCTATAAGTAATTTCCATACACCTGCTAAAAAGTTAACCAAGTATATGACTCTTGGACCTAGTGCTACAAAGAAATATATGTAAAATTGTGATATATACTTTATATATGTGTAAGTATATATTTATAGATTTTTTGTCTGTCAATTGTGTAGTTTAGTTCTTACCAATCTTGTGCACTTTTCAGAAACCAGAATTTTTATTGATTTTTTTTAAAAGGTTATTCAACTGTCAGCTATATATTTAAAAGGAATTTTTGAATCTTAAAGACCTATTCAGACTAGACAAAATAAAAGCTAGTGTTGTCAAAAGGTTAAATGGCCAAAAATAATTTGAAAAATTATTCCTAATACAAGTCATGGGCATTGATTAAAAGTTGATATTATTTCTTTTTGATTTTTCTAAATTCTTAACATGTAAGTTTCTCACTTGCAATTAGATAACATGGGAATTACTCACTGGTAACTAGAAATTCCTCTCTAGCCATTGCTTTACTGACAGCAAAAACTTGGGGTTTTGACAGGAGTGTGTCTATTTCTATCGTTCAATCAAATCTCTCTTAAGTACAATTCTGCAGCCACTAAGGTGGATTTTCATGACTGACTGCTTAACGGCTGTGACCACATAATAAAATTTCAGTGTTTGTAAAACTTACGCTTGGATTAATAAATTTGACCATCGCTGAAACTTGCGACTATTTTGACTATTTTATACGAGTCAGTTTTTACCAACATTATTTACTACCTTATGTATTCGATAATATTTATCCATGAATTATTATATGCCCACATTGAAATGTTGTCGTATATTGTCGTCGCTGACGGTCTGGTGTCCACAATTGCCTGTGGTCACTCTAGAGGCTAAAGTTAATATCCTATTGATTTTAAATTTATACAGTGAGAGGAGAAAGTCTATTGATTTTCAACAATTTCTGATAATTACTGCCAGAGTTATGGCCCTTGATCACTTTGAAAAATCTTGTGGGCACTGTAGAGGCTAAAGTTAATATCCAATTGACTTTAAATTTATACACAGTGTTTAAGGTCATCAAACGAAGAAGTCTATTGATTTTCAACTCCCTGAAATTAGCAGGGAGTCTGGCAGTGTTTGAGTGGGATTATGTCTACTAATCAAATGAAACCCTGCAAGGAGTATGGTGCATTACTGGTTGCTAACACCAACAAGAACATTACATAATGGCAGCTATATTATAATGTGTGCACTGTCATAAAGGATTAAATATAACTTCAAAGACTAACCAACTGTGTTTGGAACTTATCGTAGAGTTAAATTACCTATTTTGCTGCCTGTCTGCTCCAATGTTTCTGTTCCCAGTTAGTATCATTTCTAAGGATTAAAGAAGTTTAATGCGCATTAGTCAGTCTTGAGAGGGAGAAGTCATATGTTGATTAAGAACTCAACTCCCTTCCCCCAGTTATGCCTGTGGCATTTCGCATTTGCACGCCTTGGTGTGACAAAAGACACAAAATCATGCCTGATTAGTGACAGATGTTCAAGACTATTATATTGCAGAAGTTCAGTTTTGTAATTATTTAAAAAAAATGCTTTCGACTATAAATAATAAATGAATTTGACTGGGGGCATTTGAAATTTTTTCATTAAACCTGTCATTATTTATGTCAGTGTCTGGAAAAAGAGCCATGCCTATTATTGTATAGAAATAAGGTCACTACAATATATTTTTTGTTGCATAAATTTCAAATACTTTCATCTTGTGAACATGTTTTCATAATATTTGATATTTGTGTAATTTCAGGAGATCGAATTATGAAGAAAAAAAAGAACCCTTAAGATGAAGTGATGATCTGTTCAAATATTATATATTCACATATCATTCATCAATATATTATGTTTTATTATAATTAGAATCTAAATATTTGTTTTCATATTTTAAATATATTCTGTGGTTGTATTTCTTTTCAAGAACTGATCTCTATAGTACATCAGTTCTAAATATTTAAAAACAAAATTTATTCCTTGTGTTACAGAAACAAAGATATATTTTTGATATTTGTTTAAAAGTTGAAGTTGTGTTCCTTGTAGTTTATTTAGGTCATCAATTTAGCCACAAATGTCTTCTAATGAGTAGATAAATAAAAATATAAACCAATAAAGCTTATCAAATGTTTTATATAAGCTTATAAAATATGTTCTATGATTATTTTAGTACATATTGTCATTTTCATTGATTAGATCACAGACAGCCTTCATTATTGTCTTACTCAGACAAAGACTCGCTACATAATACTACTGAATATAATATGGTGTCATTACTCATTTACATATAGATCTGTATTTATATATTCACATGCAGTGATAATGAGGTCATTATTGAAATGGGTCATGTCTAACTTACTACACAACAATTGTGAGTACGGGTAGTCAATATTACATTGCTTTGATCTGGTTAGGGAGAATTTGTGTGTGTTGTGAGAGATAAGAAATTGGGAGGTTTGGATGGTTTGATGCAGATATGCCAAGAGATGACTCGAGAGGATAAGTGCAGGGTAGAGTCTTCTCATTGGGGTAAAGGAATGAGAGGAAACTGTGCCTCCTATGATACATGTATCTATAAATGGAGTAAACAACACAATGGCCATTTTATCTTACAATTAGATAAAATTGATATTGAATAAGTAAAATTATTTTCTCTATTGTCAAAAGAATACATCTTTAATTTCAATACCATACACATAAATTACTGCCCCATATAACAACTTAATTGACTTGAAATTTTTTAGGAACACAACCCTTTTAAATAAATGTGTAAATGTACTTTTGGATTTATTTAAGGTAATTAGTTTTAAAAAAATATAATGTTGCATAATGAGAATATTATTTATATTTATGACTGCCACAAGTTGTGTTCTTGCCACAAGTTGTGTTCTATCAATGTACTATGGTTGTGTAATCAAATTAGGGGATATTTAAACTGCTTTGTATATTGCTAATGCTATATATTGATAATAAAGTCAATTACATGTACTATGATTACCTGTGTTTAAACAATGATGCAGTACTGCCAACTTCTGGCTTGTCAAAATTTGTAAGATTTACAACTGGTTGTGACAATTGACCATGGTTGATAAATACATGACAATAAAAAAAGAGAAGTTGTAAGAGCAAGAGTGAAGATTTGTGTTACACAATATATGTAAGTAATCAGAAATAATAATTATTGTCATGTTTTCTGAAATATTCAGATTGACTACTGAGTTTCTTGTATTATAAAACCTGTCCGTAGCTTTATTTTTAAAGATAGTTCAACAAGGAGAGGGTTTTTATGAAATATCATAGAATTTGAGATGTGTTCTGTCGAGCTTATTCCCATCTAAATATTTATTTTTTTAAGTGCAATTTATATTTTTGACTCCGAGAGTAATAAGAAATATCCTGTTAATATGGCAGTTGATGTGCTACAGGGTTTAATAATAGTAATGTGTACATTAAAGTGTCACTGTAATTCAAAACAGGTTAATGGGCATGTTAGCCATAATGGCAGTACTGTTGGGTTTGCAATAGACAGGACATCCCCACAAAATACCTGTGAAGTAATTTGGATATAATCCAAAATCAGTGGTTATGTAATTAAAACTTCGTAGCTCCAAGGAATATAGCTTTAGTTATAATGTAAATGTATTTGAAAATTGGTTCATTTCCTTGTCTTATTGGGTCATTCTTATTACATGTACAACTGACAAGAATTAACCTGTTGATTATCTTTAAAATATATCATATATATATATATCATGTTGTTAATAGTTTAAAACTGTATATAATATAGTATGTAAATATTGTATAATATAGATCTATATATCCTGCCTATATAAATTTTCTTTTATTTACTAGATTAGAATGAGCCAGGTTTGAATATTTACTTCAAACCTGGGGTTAGTTTCAGTTAATGGCCGAAGTATAAAAATCATATTTAAGGGAGCATCATGGGAGATTAGATAGAGTTGACAGTTCTCGCTATAATATCTAAAAAAATAGATGAAGTAAATAGAATAGGCTGAAAATTTCAGTCATCATTACTATAGTCCATACGATAAAAAAACAAAGTCTGGGTTATCCATTTTTATGGTTAATTATTTTTCAAAATATTTATTTCGATCCGCTAAATATCGCAGGCTAGTGATGGCATCGAGAGTTGATTATGGTTTGGATAAGTTAATTAATGTCTAATTAACAATTAAGATACCTGCAATAGGTAGATTTAGCTCTTGCATAATGTATGTTAAAGTACACCTTTTTGAATGAGTATGATTTATATATTTCTGTTGTTTAGTGAAACAATAGGTCTGAACATGCACACCCGAATGGGAAAGTGTTAGTTATTTGGATGAACAAAAAAAAAATGGGGTCCCAATTAAGTATATTGAATTCTCTGTGATATTGCACTAAACCACGGAAAATTAAATTTCCTTGTTTGGATGCAAAAAAATGATCAAACTTAAAACTATAATCCTAAAAATCAGTTATATTTTTCATTTTTACCAGTATGTCCAGAGGTAAAGTATTAGCATTGTGTAACACCTAAATAGAATGATCAGCGGAAATTTTATTTGTGGGACAAGTAACTGGAGAAATTAACATAAAGGGTTTTGATTCAAATTTCATGCTGTTGATGCAAGTCAACCATAAGATCAGTTGCTCCATCTTATTAATAATAATGAGGCACCCTTGTATAAAATTGTCACTTCCTCAATAACTACCAGACTTATTTAGTTTGTTTAAATTTTAAAATTCATTATATATTGTGCACAACTCCATTCTCTGCAAACAAAGAATTGGACAGTTGTGGCCCTTTAATATTATGAAGTGCCATATACTGTATATATTTCAACTCCTCCCAAACTACATTTAAATCTGTTTATCAATAATTATATATATATCTATTTTGCATTGCTATTATTTATCATCCATCCATGATATTATTTTGTATGTAGTAGAAACTTGTAGTATATGTAAAGTATGCAAATATATTGTCAATGATTACAGAGCTAGTATTTGTAGATTAAATACCACATACAAATCTGAAACATCTTTCGATTTTATTTATAATCTTTTGATACTATCAAAAAATTCAATGGATGTCTGAGTCTGAATATGATTTTAGTCTTTCAGTTTTCATATCAAACAATGTAGAAGATCCCGAACCGCTCTATAAAGAGTCCCCAACACCCCACCCCCTGTCAATGTTATAAAATCACCCCCCACCAATATGTCTTTGCCCCATGGACCACAGTAACTTCCTTATCCCACACCCTTGGGACCCCAATTGTTTTTTTTTATTATTATTTTTTTTTATGTATTTAACAAATCTTAAGTATCATCTAATCAAATTTGGTTGATTCATAAAGCTGTGTATTAGGAAAAGTTCAAATGCCTTAATTTGACCAATCAATGTGCTTGCCAGTGGTGGCGCTAGCCGCCGGTGGTTGGAGGGGCAAAATCTAAGGTTAAGGGGGCAAAGCCATGAGCTTCAACTAGGGTAGGGTACAGAGGTTAGTGGGACAGGCTAAAGTTAATGTCCGATTGACTTTAAATTTATACACTGTGTTTTAGGTCATGAAACGAAGAAGCCTATTGCTTTTCAGCGATTTCCGATAACTACTGCCAGAGTTATGACCCTTGATCACTTTGATCTTGTGCATGCTCTACTAGAGCAGTCATTCTCAACCGGTGTGCCGCAAGATCCTCTTCAAAAAAAAGTAGGGGATATTCAGAAACAATACAAAACTGCGGAAATGCACTGCTGTTTTTATACGCCCACATTTTTATGTGGAGGTATTATGCCGTCGCCCCTGTTTGTCCGTCCGTCCACAATTTGTTTGTGGACATTCTACAGGTCACAATTTTTATCCGATTTCAATGAAACTTGAAATATAGGTTTATCTCCCTAAGATCTCGGTTCCTTTCGATATTGGCATGTCTCGGACCGTAACTTCATGGATTATGGCCCCTGATTGTACGAAAAATCGCGTTTTTAGCTTGTGGACACTCTAGAGGTCAAAATTTTGATCCGATTTTGATGAAACTTGAAATCCATGTTTATAACCCAAAGATTGCACTGCTGTTTTTATACGCCCACATTTTTATGTGGAGGTATTATGCCGTCGCCCCTGTTTGTCCGTCCGTCCACAATTTGTTTGTGGACATTCTACAGGTCACAATTTTTATCCGATTTCAATGAAACTTGAAATATAGGTTTATCTCCCTAAGATCTCGGTTCCTTTCGATATTGGCATGTCTCGGACCGTAACTTCATGGATTATGGCCCCTGATTGTACGAAAAATCGCGTTTTTAGCTTGTGGACACTCTAGAGGTCAAAATTTTGATCCGATTTTGATGAAACTTGAAATCCATGTTTATAACCCAAAGATCTTGGTCTCTTTCGATATTTGCGCATATAGGATTGTAATTTCCTGAATTATGGCCCCTGATTGTACGAAAAATCGTGTTTTTGGCTTGTGGTCCCTCTAGAGGTCACAATTTTTATCCGATTTAAAAAAAACACGTTTTAGTATATCACCGTTACACCGTAATGAAGGTTGAGTTTGAATTTCGTGAAAATGTGACCAAAACTGCCGGACAAAATGGCCGCCGCTTGCACGCGAATAGTGTAAAAATATGGTATATCAAGGTTGTGCACCCCATAGAGGTCACAATTTTGATCCGATTTTGATGAAACTTGAAATGCATGTTTATAACCCAAAGATCATGGTTCCTTTCGATATTCCCGCATAACTTCCTGGATTATGGCCCCTGATTGGTCGAAAACTCGCATGTTTAGCTTGTTGATTCTCTAGAGGTCACATTTTTTTTTTGATTTTAAAAACCGTTTAGATCACCATTCCACCATAATGAAGGTTGAATTGGAATTTCGGGAAAATCGAAATAAAAATTCCGACAGAATGACCGCTCTTTGTATGCAAATTGTATACAAGTATGTAATTCAAAGGTTATGGACCCTCTAGAGGTCACAATTTTTATACAATTTTGATGAAACTTAAAACATATCTTTATATTCCAAAAATCTCATTTCCTTTTGATATATGTGCAATATCGATTATGGCCCCTGATTGTACAAAAAATAGTTTTTGTTTTTAGCTTGTTCTCTATCCATCTCTTGCAAAATGTGGGCGTATCCTGCCTGGCAGGCGCTGGTTATTAGAGGTAACCAGTGTATGTTAATAAACAGGTCATATGGGCAGCTTATCTGACGGTCCCATTTCACTCGCAAAGAGATACTGTCATAAGTGAAAATGGACGTTTTTGATTTTTGTTTTAATAATGAGTAATTGCTCCACCAATCCTCAGACATTCAGCATTTCGTCATGGCATGTTCCTAATCAACCGTCCAATCACGATTTAGGGCAATCTGACCCACTCCTCTTGCAGTGCCACGGCCAATTCTTGCAGTTTTGTCGGTTGACGTTGACGTCGACGAACACGTCTCCCGATCATGTCCCAGACATGATCTATAGGGGAAAGGTCAGGACTCCTGGCTGGCCAAGGCATATGAATAATATGGCTACGCTGGCGGTAGTCATTCACGACACGAGCGCGGTGGGCACGGGCATTGTCATCTTGAAAGATGAAACACCGACCTGCATGTTGAACAAAGGGCAGAACTATCGGTGCCAGGATGTGGTCACGGTAGTACACACCAGTGACCCTTGAACAATATGCAAGTCCGTTCTGCCTGTCATGCTGTCTAACGTTAACGTTAGCATGCCACTCATTTACACGCCTCCAAACGCGAGGACGCCTATCGGTGAAATCCAAAGTAAATCTTGACTCATCTGAGAACATTACACGCGCCCATCGACGATTACCCCATTTCTACGTTAATGCAGGCACAACATGGTCCTGTAATATGGTACAATATGGCTTGTGTAGTTGCTCTAGGACGACCTGAATGAGGTATATCATCAACATTGTGTGTTTGTTGGTACCGGTTCCACAATCTGCTGATGCTCACTGTGTAGAACCCATTTGAAGCATGACAATAACACGTAGACGTTCATCATTTTGAAGAAGTCTCATTGCAAATTAAACCTAACACACTAAAGCAAAGATATGCTAAACAGCACGCGGCAGTTTTCATCAACCCTTCCTTGAAGTGTCAAATTTGACAATGAACCCCTCCCACGTGTATGGCGCTATTGCGTGTCGCACGTGCAGCTCAGCGGTTCTGTCTTGGGGCGATAAGGTCTTCATCTGTGAACATACTCTCAAAGCATGTCCCCTACTTTTTTTGAAGAGTATATATTTAGCCAGTTGTGTCGCTAATTGGTCATGTGTTCCAAGGTGTGTCGTTGCCCTAGTGGCTAAAATTAGTGAAAATTGTTCAAGGCCATGAGACAAACAATCGAAACAAATTCTAACAATTTCTGATAATCGCAATAGGATTTTCATGTGTTGTAAACGTTCTCCTTACTGACAAAAGTAAAAAAAAATATGCGTCAACCCATGTTGACTGCTCGGACGACTTAGCTGTTGTGGGCATATGTTTTCGTTGCCCCGGCTTAGGTCAAAAAACATAAGCGTGCCGTACTGAGTACCGTGCCAATTTGGCCCACTGAAATGAGGTGGTCTCAGCACGGTGCACGGCAGGGCACGTTAACATTTCATAGTGTAAACGCTATCCTGTCTGAGAACGGTTCTCCGTACGGATTATTGCGCATGCGCCAAATGATTTATGGGAGGTCAAATGCCCCCCCCCCTTGTAATATCTTGTAGAACAATGCCATACTTGCACCACAGGTTCCCTTATAGACATGTATTCGAATCTTCCCAACATCTAGGCATGGATATCTACCGCTATACCGGGTGTTACAGCTGACATTATCTACATTCAGTGGAACGTGTTCTGTCTATCCAGTGTCCTAACACTGTGGTCGAGATTGTCTGTCACATACTGGACCGGATGTGATGAGTCGACCAACTTAGGAGCCTCGTAAACTACAAATTGAGGCTGTGCCCCTGAATGTCACCAGCCTTTCCATTGATGCAGGTGTTATCCATGTCGTTGCCGAAGTGATCTTCGAGTTTGTTCTGCACGTATTCGTCGCTATCTCCATTGCCGATTTCTCCCATCATCTACACAATAGAATCAATAGGTCTACCAGGTTGTGTTTCTTAAAGGGAAACAGTTATCTTGTTTTTGTCGGTTTGTGGTACACATCTACTACATGCAAGTCTTGGGCAAATTCAATCCTGATGTGAACCAACTGTCACCATGCTGTCTACATGCAAGATCAATAGTTGACTGATAATCAGCAGTTCTGACAGGGGATATACCATTATCACTCCTCTTTTCCGAGCACTTGGACATTTTCAAATTTTATGAGTACCACTGGGGTCATGAGAGTACAAACCCTATCGATATGAGTTTTACATAAAATTCCTTCCTAAGTTATCCCCGTTCGCGAAAACATTGTGACAGCGATAGGGCTACAGTTTTTAACATATGTTTTTCTAATTCTATGTAAAGCATTGAGACAGTGATAGGATGAGCCCTATTGATTGTCCCTGCTCTCCGTCCATCTATTGCAAAATGATGGCATATCTTGCATGGCAACCACTTGTATCTCTTGAGGTCAAAACTGATAACATTCATTCACGTAGGCCTATTTATGCCATCACTTCCCTTGTCATGAAGCACCACATTTTTTTCACCATCGTCCAAATTTTCCTTACAAATTACATAGTTTTTTATGATCTGGAATGAAGAAAAGATTCAAACGTCAATGTACGGCTCCCTGAGGTACATAGGCGTACGAGCTGGGGGTGGGGGGCTGGGGGTCGGCCGCCCCCCCATTTTGGGCACCAAATGCTGGGAAAATTTGGGCACACAATTGTACTTTGTAAAAGTTGTATAAAAAAAGATATTGTGTTCTTGAATGTGTCCAATTTAACAGCGAATTTATTATTATTATGTAACATACTAAGAACCTAACTACATTTTTTGGGCACCAACCACCACCGCCCCTCCCCCCCCCCCAGTCAAAAATTTCCCCGTACGCCTATGCTGAGGTAAGTACAAATTCTGATAATCGTCAGCGCGATGTTGTCGAAGGTGCATTGTAGAGTAGTTGTAATTACTAAGGATAGATTATGTTTCGCCTGCAAACTGATCTACAAGTCGAGCTCCCTACCTTGAAATGTCAAATCACTTGGCTTGTGTTGAAATGTCATAATATTCCTGCACAATTTAGTATCGAGCTGTTTGTATCACAAAATTGGTGTTTTGTGTTTGTTTCTTATTGATCATGCATTATTTCTAACCCGCATTTCTAATTCCATGGGAATGATGGGAGAGTGTTAAGGTGCGAGTGCGTCTAAGCCAGTAGCGGCGCCAAGTCCAAGTCCAAGGTTAAGGGGACAAAGGCTCAAGCTTCAACTAGGGATATGGGAGGCTGGAAATGCAATCTGGCAGTATTTCGGGCACTGATCGTTGAGATAAATAGATCTGACCAGATACCGCCTGTCTTCAGACCACTAGTTTATCCGACCAGTGGAAAGTGTCAAACGAACAGATTTGCGAACCTCGACGAAGCCCTCTCATGGAGGGTATAGGGACCTCCCCCAGAAAATTTAATAATAGACTGCCGGAAATGCAAGCTGACAGTATTCAGTTACCGATTGTCGAGATAAACAGAACCGACCAGATACCGCTTGTTGCCTGATCACTAATTTATCAGACCAGAGAGGAAAGTGTCAAACTTTGATTACCGAAACATATCACAAATATTTTTTTCGATTTTTTAAACTCATTGAAGGGGGCAAACAGAGGGCAGACCAGATTTATGGGAGAGCAATTAAAACCAAAGAAATTATTTTTCCAGAAATGATTATAAGTTAAACCTAAGTTTTACAGAATCTATTACATGCGTATTTGGATTATATAGTCACAGACATGTATTCGCAGTATCAGACGCTTACCAATACAAGATTGTAAAATTTGTTGAGGTCGGTAGGTGACATGTATTGCTTCAGAATGCTTGTTTTTTTTATAATGTCACTCTTCACCCTGAATGCGTAGTGAATACTCAAACATGTTGGATCAATAAACAATTTAATCAAGCAAGACATTAAAATATCGAATAACGTGACATTCATTTCTTGTCTTGTTAAACGACGCTTCTACATCAGTTTTAAAGAACATTGGTATTTAAGAAACACAACCACGCTTATCGATACAAAAGCGTGAAGGATAACAGATTAATTTTCTAAGTGGTCTGAATAAACCCAACTGTACCCGTCCATTGTGGTAAAGCAAGTAACTTCAGTTGAAGCGCTTTAAGCAAGGATTTACCAACGGAATGAACCGTAAATCTACATGGATACCATAATCAATTCGGCACAGAAAGAGCTTATTGATAGAATATCACGGCTTTCCTCCAGTACATCATTCACGTAAATCCTGCCCGCGGATAACTTTTGCTATTGCCCACGCCTAATTACTGTCATAAGGTCTGAGCTGTAAAAGAATTAATCAGGAAGTTTATTACACTGGTTTGAAGGCAAACTTTATGGCAATATAATGTAGAATTTGTTCTTTCTGCATTGTTCGTAATTCTCGGAAAAGATCTCTTATAAATACGCACGAAACCATTTACGGAAAATGAACTGAAGGATATATTTCGGCCAAAATGGGCAGAGGTAACCTTGACAGAAATAAGAAATTCGATTTTTAAGTGGAAAGGGTGCTTTAATGTAAAGTGATGTGAGTTTGATATTACTTCTCAATCTGGTGAAACTTGACATATTTTTTTAAAAAAAACCTCGGTACAGTATAAACACTATTCAATTGAAGTTATCAAACATCCATTATAGTACTGTCTGTGAAACGCTAATGATATAGGTACAATAATTGTTGAATTACATGCATTCCCTTATAAATAGTGTACATAGGAGGTATTTTTTGGATGGCCGAATGGTTAGCACGTGCGCCCTGTATCATAAGGTCTGTCATTGAGTCAACTGGCGTGGTTTCGATTCCACGGTTGTACGTGACAAGGAGTATGATCGCCTGTCCAACCTCGTGGGTTTTCTCCGGGTCCTCCGGTTTCCTTCCATTGTCAAAGACCCCTACGCGCAAGCGAATTGTTGAAATAAAATTGAACCATGTCGAATGGACATACAATGATATTGTACATAAGATACTATCAAGCAATAAGTAGCGGACGTTTAGTCTGACCCAGACCGCAAGATAAGGGGGGGGGGGCACTATGAAAGGCATTAAAGTGATGTACATTCAACATTTAGGAAAATGTCGAGTGGACGTTAAACCCCATTTCTCTCTCTCTCTCTCTCATTTAGGAAAAATTACAATAGTACACCAAACCGAGAAGAACAAAATGGCAGTGCAAAAATATAGATATTGACATAAATAAAACATAAACACGTATTATGATAATGGGATTAGCGCTTACCCTGTTTACATCTCGTGACCTATGACGAAACGAAAAATTGAGCTGGCCTTATCATTTAGCACTAACCATTTGGAGAAGTTGTTATATAACCCGCGTTCTGGATGATGCGAGGCATTAGCCAATGAAACGATCTGTTACAGCGAGTTCTTGGCGTACGGTGCACGGAACTGTGGGTATCCCTCTGGAAACATCAACGCCGATTGGTTGATTGTTTCAGGTGGTACGGACTTCAGCTAATCTAGCCTAGTTGTGGTGTGGCACAAACTGTCTGGCAGTAGTCATACATGATCCCTGTGATGGTGCTGAACAACTTCCAACCAGTTTTAGGTGGTACGGACTTCAGCTAACCTAGCCTAGTTGGGAGGCATAGCATTTTAACGGTTGATACCACACCCACCACCAGATACCTAGCAAATTTACATTTTGATGATACTAGATATGCATGCATTGATACTATATTGGAGAAAATTGGTACACTTTTCAGCCAGATTGACCCCACTGGACTCCTGGTCTATTAGCGAAATAAACATGATCTTAGAGCCAACCTTCGTCTGGTAAAGCAAGCCCCCCTAAAAATGTTCAAATAACCAAGAGTTCCAATACCACAGCTTAAATTCAATATTCCAAAGGACGATTTACATGTTATGGAATAATTTACAATAGACAGAGAATAGATAATTATATACAAAGAGAGGAAGAAATTAATGAGCCCTGAAATCTCAAGCTCTATTTATACTATTGCGACAGACTTGTAAATGAAAGTTTATATTTTCTTTTGTGCCAAGTGTATATATAAACGAGTATCCGAATTTCCGCAATGAATGGATGAATAATAACATCATTTCGTAAACTGTCCGGGCCAATAACTAATAAACACCTAGGGACGGTTGTATATTAAAATAAAGTTGTAAATATGATCAAGTCTCGTTTGTCTGGTAATCTATGATGTGTACCGCAGCAAATTAAAACGGTTTTATTTCATAAATAAATTTCCCTCCAGACTAATAAACGCAGACTATTCTCGGATATTAGATACTTATTTCATTTACTTGATGCTTACCACAGAAGGTAATTGGTCGATTCAATTATTGGAAAGTAGTTTTCTAAATATTGCTGTTTATTTTTAAAAAGGTTCGTAAAAGCAGGCCCGCGATAGGGAACCTCGGGCCCTGAGACAAGCAACTCGGCAAGGGAGTGGGGGTGGGTCCCCCCCCCCCCCCGCTCTAGAATTATTGAAAGATACACCGTCCCTGGCGCCATTTTGACGTATATCTTGGGTAACTGGATTTCACTGGTAAAACACAGAAATTTAGATTTAACACAACAGCATATGACATATTATGTTTTAGTTTTACTGATGTAATAATAACCAGATATACACGATTTTGACAGGTAATTTTAAGCAAGCAAACAAATGTAAAAAACAAAAACCGTTATCATCAGACGCCAAAATATCAAAAAGAAAATTTTCCATCCCAAAAACTTTTCATTTACCCAAATTCATATTGAACTGGATTCAAATGGAAGGGGCGTGAATACCTTGGCGGTGACGAGAGTCTCAAGCGGAACGAGGACGGGTTGGAGCGCCACGGCGTGAACGCCCGGGCATGTGGCTTATCGTTTTAAATTCACCAATTTTTCAAAAATATAAAAAAAGGGCCTGCCAGAATGCGATTCTAATCCTACCCACACCACTAGGTACCCACATTCGCAAAATTCACCGGTTTTCTTCTACTCTACGATCAAGTAAAAGTGTCATTTTGTTTAATAATTTATACCAACAGTTTTTATTTTAAACATTACTCGGCATACCTCCGTGTCCCTGTAGGCCCTGGCCACTGCGATATTTTACGCTGTCGTTGAGCTGCAATAAAGTGCAATGTCCAATAATGGCAAGATGAGTTTGTTAGGGGTTGTTTCCCTTAGTTCGATCAGCTTACTTTTGTGCTGTTGCAGATATTAGAGAATTGCTGACGGCATTGGATGACCTTCATATACCATTTTATCTCGTTGGTGTTTAGAAGGCAAAATCATTAAATACCCCGAAGAAAATATGACCTATACAAAAGCTGATCACATACATGTAATGGTAGACAACTGTTTAATTTCTTAAAATAAGATCCGACACACTTTACCCTTCCAAATATGGCCATTTTGAAGGGAACACTTTAAATTCCCCATTCTTGTTTCAAAAGCCGCAAAGCAATTTAGATACACCTTATGTTTCAAATGTTCAGTATTGATATCATGTTCATTCCGTATAATTAAATATGGTAAGCTATGTCAGAATAAAGTGTTAAATGGGATTGATTTAGTCTGTTATTTCGGTTAGGAATGGGAAAAGGTGGGTGGGAGATGCAATTAAATTTTCTTTTAGAAATAGCCAGCGGAAGATTGTTTTTGGTTTAAAACTGTCGAATACGAGACCATTTATACCACAACTGTTCTGTTAGTGGGCTTAAAATGTTAAACATGGAAGGATACCCACTTCCCAAAACTAAATTAATAAACAGATAAAATTTTATTGAATTCACATTTAAAAGAACAAAAACACCAAAGACGTCTATGGCGATCTTCAGATTACATCAGAAGCAGATAAATCTCACATTTTAAGTCTGATATTTAGAAATAACCCTATACCAGCCCAATCAATGGTGATTGGAAAGAGCTCATTGTTAATTAAATTCACTCACTCTTAAATGTCAAAGGTAATCGTGTTTTTAATATCTGAGGGTAACACCTAATAATCCACAGTGTATTGATTATGCAATGGTAAACCACACTGGTGCATTCTTCAATGGTAGTTTAAGGTTAACCCCTACCCCCTAGGTCAATTTCAATATCGTTACAGTAGTTAGTCAATGATACCCGGTTAACCCTAGCCCTCACCTAGTACGATATTAATGCTCTGTTTACTATATTTGGGAGCCACGGTGGCTAGGTGGTTAAGACGCTGGCTCGCTAGCCTGGAGGTCGGGTGTTCGATCCCTGCATTGGCCGAGAAAGTTCATCTGGATTTTCCGACGTGGTTTCCCCTTGTCAGTGGTGCAGAACAGAGGGCCTGACAAGGACAGCTGTCTAGTCCTTCGGATGAGACAAAAAACCGAGGTCCCGTGTATACATTAGAATGCACGTAAAAGATCCCTTGGCAGTTGGAATTCGATATAAGAGTAGGCGATAGTGCCGCTGCCCGGGCAAAATTTCCCTCATAGCACACTGTATGGCGTATGCCCGTCTTCATTAGCCCAGTAAAGGAGCAGAACAGTAGGACGTTAAACCCCTTTTCATTTCATTTCATTTCGTTTACTATATTTCCTGGTAACTTTCCGTGTGTAAAACGTAATGATCGCTATCTTCCTTAAACAGGCATTATGCAAGAGCTAAATCTGCCTATTGCCGGTCTTTCTTTGGGCCTTAAATGATACATAAACTATTAATTAGACATTTATTAACATGCCAGGACCATAACTAACTTTCGATGTCATCTGATGGGTACGATTTTAAACAGATTTGAATCCGATCTGCGGTTCAAGGGCTGTAAATGATTAACCGTAAAAATGGATAATCGAGACTTTGTTTATGACAATGGAGGCTACCGTGTTTTTGAGCTCAGAGTGAAGTAAATTGACTGAAATTTTCAGCATATTCTCTTTACATTATCTATTATAGCAAGAACTGACACTGACAGATCTTTATCTAATCTTCCATAATGCCGCTTTAAATGAAAACTGGATTAAACTGTAAACGGGAAATGTAACAAGTTTTATCACCCAATAATACATTCTACAGTATGATATATTTCATAATCTACTGCGATATTTTGGTATCAAAAAATATCAACACTCGTTGATAAAGTTGATATCAAAAAAGACTGGTAGGAGATTCTCTATTTATACAAAGGTGGGAGCTGAATCTGAATTCAAGACGCATCAAAAACCTGACTTGCGACTTGACTTCAAATAGTTATAACTCTCATCGGATGAACTGGCGATTTGAACGGGACTTGGACTTTGTGAATACTCGGTACTATAAGTCCCGCAACTTGTTCCCACCTCTGTTTTATAGCATGAACCTAGGCAAGAAGACATTATTAAAATTATTTAGCTTTCTTCAAAATCATGGATTAATGTCAGGTGAAACTTCTTAGTAGCTTCACTTTACCATTGGTCAGTTCACATCAGAGTCGGGGTTAGATGAAGAGAGGCCCTAGGTACGTAATTATGCTTATAATCAGACTAGAGGGAGATGAACGGGTGGTTTAATGACAATTTAGCAGAGCCTAGGATTATGACAGATGTGCAAGATCGCAGTTCGTGTAAAACACGCTTATTATGACAGTGTCAAAAATATTGTATACCGTCTTGGTCAGAGCCAGATGTACTACCTGTATTTTGTTTTAATATTGACTTATATTGGTTACCATTAAAATACCATTAAGTTTATTTTAAGGTTAGGTTTAGTCAGCTGGAACCTGTGTAGATTTTAACATTACCCACTGAGAGTAAATGTATTGAAGTGTCGTATTACATAGGTTTGTTTGCTTTTCCATACAGGTGTTTATCGGTTAGGACCGATGTTTTTTTTCAGGTAAATATAACTCAGAGTACATACGGACCTGAACACATGGACATCCTATTTCAAACATACATGTATATAAATACGGGACAGCGTTTTAATCGCTTAGAAGTCAGTGTAACCTTGTGTCAAATTCATAAAGGTGACTGTCGTGGGCCCATTTCATCTGCTGTCTAGTAAGCTTACTTTAACCGAAAAGCCCAACACTTTTCAATTTAGGTGTTCAAATCATTTGTAGTGTGCCTGTTTAGTGATCTGGAATATGTGGAAACTACGGAATAGTAGTATAATTGGAACCAAGTCTTAAATCACGCCAAACCGGCAGATAGTGTGACTTATACCTACTTTGATATACATTTGATGTAAAGCAGACCTTTTAAAGTCTACCTGTAGATGAAACATTGTTCTATTCCCTGGCGGATTAATCTTCAACCACTTCAACGTGTAATATAAACATATATTAAGCATGGCCTCGTTGAAGATCTTGTAATATTCTACCACTTCAGTAAACTATTTTCTTTCTGAATTTGAAGAACAATGTTTTATAATAATAACACACATGTATAAAGTCTATATGGAAGGATTTAGATCGCCTGCGGGAGATCAGTTCGCGTGTCTACAAAAGACCTAAGATCGCGTGGAAGGGCAACGAACGCACCCGAACGCGATCAGATAAAAATCAATAACACCACATACAACAGCCGTGAGAAGCAGACGACATTTCCCAACGCAGAAGTTTGATTGCGATAAAACTTGACCACCGCACGTTGAAAATCAGAGAAAAATTCCGAAGACAATATTGGTTCGATCAATACATATCCTACTCTTTCATCAGAAGTAGAGTGGGCCGATTAACCTGCATAATATCCATCCATACATGAGGCAGTGCCAATATGTAGTAAATAAACTAAAAGAATTTTTGTTATACGTTCTCCTAGGAGAATATTTAAATATTGTACTCTCGGTTAACACGTCTATCATCATAAAATATCGATGATAATCTACTCCAGCCGAGAAACCTGCATGTATGACGTTACTAGGTAAGCTCATCTGATCTGAACAACTTTTGTGGTAGTATTAGCAGTGTAAATTATTTGTTGGGCTTGTCACCAAACACTTGAAGAAAAGTAACTAATTTGTAATTGTAAACACTTAAACAATGACTTGAGATCGATTTTTCTCTCAGAACTCGCTATCCGATTCCTCTATTCTCGGCAAGGCGTTCAGCGTTCAATAAAGGAAGGAGCATGTTAGGGGTACTGTAGTAAAACCATGCACAGATGGACAGCAGCACCGGCTCATCTAGCAAAGCCATATTCATGAATTTTCGAAAAAGCTATGATTCGATGAGGATATTAGGTGGCATTTACATTTATATCTAATATTATGATACCCATCGATCAAACACATAACGAGTACAAGAAGAGTGGGCTGGAGAAATGCTATAGATTTTATACATATAAGCGGTTTTACAAATACGTATAACGCCAACCATTGAGCCATCATCAGCAAACGCGACCGTAGATGTGTGTCCAGGGACTATTAAAGAGAAAATATATGATAACTTGTGCGTGCGGTAGCAGATTTTTCCTATAGTTATTGTTATCGTATGCAAATGAAGCTTGTTCCATATGTTACATGGACGTTGGAAGTTAAACATCGACAAGTGCTTTATTAACAGCTGCTGAGTATTCTATGAAGCTGGATAGCTGTTAGGACAAGATTGGTCCAAAATTGTGATCGTTTTTTAATTTTTATCTCATATTGTCAAACCATCTCGTCCGTGGCATCACCTCTTATCTTATCATTCTTCAAGATTTCATCGACCGCCTCAAAATACGCGTGTGTGTCAAATACCACTAAAGAACGGCCGTCTTCAAAGTAACAGGCGTCGAGCTAAACATTTTGTCACTCGCTTTCACGTGGAAAGCAGATATTATTGGAAAAATGACTTCACTGGTGTTGTAGTGGTGCGTCGTTGAGTTGGAGCAGAATTATTTGTATTTCGTGCTCTACACGTGTTGCAAATAGTCGAGGGCCATGGAGTGAATTTGATTTTATCCCAGAGAATGGATAGTCTGATGTGTGATTGACGCGAAAGTGACAAATATATTAATAATATCATTATTATTGTTGAGTACTGAAACCACTATACATCACATTATTGGATTGGCATATGTATTTATACTATTTAATAAGCTGTTTCAGTCGCTGGTTCATAAATTAAAATTGGAATATGGCAAGGCAGTTAACGTGTCAATAATTTGTCAAGTTTTTATTGAAAAAACCCCGTATATAGGAATTTAACAATATGTGTTCGCTTAAAGATTTTCTTATTTATTATTCGTTATTTGTGGGGTTTTAAAGTGGGCGTATCTTAATGCGGTAGATTTTGATACCGCATGGCGTTTTCAACAATATGTCGGCCGTGCTTTCGAGGAGAAAAGCGAGTGACACTGGAATTGTTGTTAAATATTCTCCATGTGCCAAAAACGAGAATACGGACGAAGAAGAATTGGAGGAGATAGCTATCGTTGAAGCAGACGACAAAGATGGAGGAGAGGGTTCGCGAGATTTGGTACAGCAGGTCGAAGACGGAATCGAGCAGACGTCAACGGCTAACGGTCCTCGTCATTTACCAGGTTTGGAAATGTACCAGTCACCGACTGACCGGACGAAACTGATCGGGGAACGATTGAGCTCGAGTGACAAGATCAGTGTCTCTTCTCCCATATATTCTAATAAGGTGGTAGAACAAAAATCCAAATCCACTTCCAAACAGAGTTTGTTAGAGATTGTCAGCAATAAATTTGACAGGGTTAAAAACAGAAAGAGATATTCTTTGGCTCATTCTTCGCTAATGAAAAATTCCAGACCGAGTGTTGCGAATGTGATTACAACGAGGGAAATTCGAAAACAGCGTAAGAAAGATATCGAAGAAAAATTCGGCAAAAAGGGTGTGCGCGGGGGTGGGGGAGGGGGTGAGAAAATCGAGACGTCCACAACTACGTCGGACAACGACGGGTGTAACTGGACATTTGTGTTTGACCCCTCGGGTCGTTTGTGTTATTGGTGGACATCAGTGGTCAGTGTTGCGTTCCTATATAACTTTTGGGTTATTATATATCGTTTCGCATTTAATGAGATCAACCCGAATAACATTTCACTGTGGTTCACTTTGGATTACTCGGCGGATTTTTTGTACATTTTGGATATCGCGTTTCGTTTCCGCACCGGGTATTTAGAGGAAGGGGTATTACAGACGGACCCAGTTAAGTTACGTATACATTATATGAATACGACTATGTTTTACATCGATTGTCTTTGTCTTCTTCCATTAGATTTCTTATACCTGTCTATAGGTTTTTGTTCTATTTTACGTTGCTTCCGTCTTGTGAAGGTCTATCGTTATTGGACCTTTTTAGATCGCACGGAAAGACATACCAATTACCCCAATGTTATCCGTACGCTTACCCTCATGCATTATTTGTTGGCACTGTTTCATTGGAACTCCTGCTTTTTCTTTATCGTGGCGACGCGATTGGAAAAAGATCCGGTCTACTGGAAATTCCCCAAGGATGGCAACGATACCTTGCTGCAGTATTTACACGCCTTGTATTGGAGTACCATCACCTTGACAACGGTGGGAAATCCCCCAGTTCCGCGTACCACAGGGGAATATTTTTTCACCATCTTTGAAATGATTTTCGCGCTGCTTCTTTTTGCAACTGTTCTTGGACATATAGCTAATATTGTGACGAGTATAAGTGCTGCCAGGAAAGAATTCCAAGGTAAGGGATTAATAAAGTATACATTACAATAATATAACATTAAGCAAGAGGTGTGCTTTTTTACAATACGCATGCAATTACAATATTATAATATAGATAATGTGTCAATACGATACAATAATACAAATACATAAAATACAACTTTATATAACATTAATATTATTTAAAATACACATTACAATATATTCAAACTTTCGATATATAATACAATATACACGCTGTTAAATATTATCTTACAATATTACAATATTATATGATGGCTAGGTTACTATACAAACCAATGTGCAATACTAAATATTGCAATATTAAATTTTATGATATACATTATTATATAATATTCATTTAAACAATTTGGTATACCCTCTACCCTGTCATACTATAATAAATATACGCACTGTGTATAATGAAATAGAAATTATAGCACGATGCAAAATGTTAAATTCTGGTGGCTGAAAAGAAAACGTCGTCATATAAATATTAGCCCCCAGTTTCTAAAATAATCGAGACTATGTTTTTTATCGTACCAACTTTAGTAATGTTGATCGAGGCTAGGCCGAAAATTCAATCGCTAAATTCTCGGTTCAGAGTGGATCAATCTGACTGAAATTTTCAGCAAATTCCCTTTATATTATCTAGTTTTTAAATATTAGTGAGAACTGTCAGCTCTTTATCTAATCTCCCATAATGTATCTTTAATGAATAAAATTAACATAAAAAAGCAAGCCCACTAGTTAAATAACGATATAATAACCCACTGATATTTATATGCTGCACGTGGGATTTATTTTAATTACTTTGTTTTAGCATTTACTTTAGCAGCAGTATATGACATCATTACATTAATTCTACCACGTAGCATAATAAGGATTCGAAGCTACCGGGGTAAAGACACTCACTCGTCTACGCCACCAATTATACCACCAGTAATTGTATACATTATGATTTAATACGGGATTTCACTATGTCGTTGAGGTTGTAGTAGTCCCAGGGTAACATTACTGTATTGGTGTGTATATCGGGATATGCATTAATGACAACCAGCAAGATTAATCGATTAAAACAGAACAAAAGAGTATATGATTTTACACAGCTCATGCAAGCTGAATTTCAGAGTGCCAACACTCAAATCCAAACTTTCGATGTGAACAAAAATACAATTTACATTGTAAAGGGAATATTTTATGGTCGCGGTTGGGATTTTATATTTATAATCCTGAAAATTAGAAGTGAATCAGTAATACCTATCGTTTGTCCCGAGACCGTATTACTATAGTTTGTGTTATAATAATAGTATTAAGCCTTTCAATAGCTTAAGTTATATATTTACTTACTAGTGGCATCATTAGATTTACCGTTATAATACATGTCACTGATGTAACACTAATGTTTAAGAGAGAAGTTATCATTGATAACATAAATAATATTATTACTTCTTTATCTTGAGAGAGAGAGAGAGAGAGAGTTTAACGTCCCCTCGACACAAAATAGGTAATTTCGGGACTAACACATGGTTCAATTTTATTTCAATAATTCGCTTGCGCGTAGGGGTCTTTAGCAGTGGGAGGAAACCAGAGGACCCGGAGAAAACCCACGAGGTTGGACAGGCGACCCTACTCCTTGCCACGTACAACCAGGGAATCGAAACCCCGCCAGTTGACTCAATGACAGACCGTATGATATAGCGCGCGTGCTAACCATTCGGCCATCCAACCCCCTTATCTTATTATACATATATTATACTTATTGTATACGGGCATAATAATGACAATAAACATTAAGCAATATAATGCACCATTAATATTGCTAGCTTAATTCCATATTTAATGGTTCCAAAACAATATTAATAATTATTTCACACGAGCTTAACATTTTACTCGGGCCTAGTCATGATTGTCAAATAAACGCTATTCAACTGCGATAAAACAAAAAACAACTTAATCATTGAATAATGCATTAATGGGGATATTGATTTAAGATCGTAATCTTAATTTTATGAAGTTGCATTTAACAACCTGTTCAAGTACCCGTCTAGAAATGGTTCCACTACTGATGTCTTCCGTATTACTCAAGCCACAATAGTGGGTCGTTCTAAGCACCTCCTTTGATTACAAAAAGGTTACTGGCCTAAAACTCCCTTAATTTCCAATAAAACTGACCACTAGCTATACTACACATAGCTTAACATATGATAAACCAATTCCAATTGAAATAAAAGTGATACCTTACCACATAAATTCGTCATTTAAAATGGCCGCCAAACCAGAATTAGAACACGCACGTGATTAAACGTCACCTCAAATATGAAGAAAAACCGTAACTATTTCAGTGCTCCATTCTTCAATAGTTGTAACATAATTACTTATTTCCATGTAAACTGTGACAATGTGTGTCGAGAATTTTGCATTTGAAGCTATTTTTACTTGTTCAAAGCTTCGAAGTGTGTATCAATTGTAGCAGCGGACACCACAAGATGCCGCTACAATTGCAGCTGGTCTTCGTCACGCCTTTCTCAACAACAATACTAATTATGATACAGAGTTGCTCAGCTGCGATAAAACATTTAATATATAACAGAGATGTTACATAAAATGATTTATTCTAATTAAAGGAGCTAAATCGCTATTCTTTGGCACTTAGAAATGGACACAAATGGGTCGCAACGCATATCATAATGTAATATGAATGTATATAAACGGATTTACATACAATCGTTTCTATTTTTACTGTAATTTTTAATCAGTTATGTTTGGCGAATTGAATGGTAGTTTTCGGCGTCTGGTTATTCCAGTCTACACCGGTAGTAGTATTATCATACATGGGATATGTTTAGCCACGTTTATCGAGTCGCTTCATACAGATGGCGCTCGAAAGTATTATTGCACGCGATTCATGTGCCAATTTTAATATTTTCATTTTGTCTTAAATATTGGATATCAGAAGCCCAATTGTTTACGGTAAGATAACAACATCAATGTTGATTTAAATTGACCAATAGTCGTGGTTGCAATGTCGAAGACTGTGGATGATATTGAGTTATAGACTTGGCTCCTTTAAAGATACATTATGAAATAATAAAAATAAAATAATAATATGTATAGCGCACAGTTCCATGTTAGTATGCATGGTCAAGGCGCTAAAATACATTTAAGATTTAGAGAAAGGTAATGAAAAATAAATATATCGAAAATTTCAACGAAATTACTTTATTCTGAGCAAAATTATGAATGTTTGATGTTTTGACAAGAAATAGTCGTAATTGTTGGCAGACGGAAATTCCGACCACAGTTCATATTCTCGATTGTCAGCTCTTTCATGGTCAGTGTCCTGCCATATTAGCGTTTAAAGCAGATATTTCTGACATTTTTTAATCCGCTAATTATTAAAGCCACCCAATAGCCCAGAGAGTGGAATAATATGGGCTTGTCATAAGTGAACAAATGTCTAAATATACTATTCAAAAAAAGTAGGGGATATTTGATTTTTAAGTGTTATTAAAGTCACCTAATGAAACTGACGAAGAAACAAATGACAAAATGAAATGAAGTTCACATTCATCGATTTATTCCAAATGATCGTTAGACTAAGTAAGGCACAGACTGACCATTATAAGGGTAAAATGATACCCGGGGTCAAACAGCAAAGTTACCACAGCATCACAACCAAGTCAGTAACGGGTAAATCCTCCTCTGTTTGCCAAACAAGCATTGATCCGACGTGGCATACTCCTAATGAGACGTCTAAGGTCATTTTGGTCCAGATTGTCCCATTCCTGTTGCAACGCAGCAGCAAGTTCTTGGACATTGGCAGGACGTTGTTGACGTTGACGTAACCTCTGTCCAAGCATGTCCCAGACATGCTCGATGGGGGAGAGGTCGGGACTCAGTGCTGGCCAAGGTAATGTGGTGATGTTCTGTTGTTGGAGGTAACCTGTAACGATCCTGGCCCTGTGACATCTTGCGTTGTCATCCTGGAAGATGAACGGCGGCTATGACGTCGTGCGAACGGCACAACATGGACTGCCAAGATGTTGTCCCGGTAGTACTGGCCTGTAACACGCCCTGCAACAACATGTAAAGCCGTTCTTCCAGCAACAGTGATGCCTCCCCACACCATAACAGAACCACCCCCAAATCGATCATGTCTGATGACGTTGACGCCACACCCTCCTACGTCTGTCCAAAAAATCAACAGTGAACCTTGACTCATCTGAAAACATCACATTGCTCCAGCGTCGATTATCCCAGTGTTGACGATCCCTACACCAACGACGTCTTGCCTGAATGTGATGATCTCTCAAACAAGGGATCACGCGAGGACGTCGGGCGCGAAGGTGACCCCTATGCAGTCGATTCCCAATCGTCTGGCCACTCACTCTCACACCAGTGTCTGTTTGAAGACGAGCGCTGATCTGATTTGCTGTGATGACACGATTTCTCAAGGCCAAGGTACGGATAAATCGATCCTGGGCTTGAGTTGTCACCCTTGGTCGACCTGAGCGTGGTCTGTCCTGTACAGATTGTGTATCACGGTATCTGGACCATAGCCTGCTTATGACAGACTGAGAAACATTCATCGTCCGCGCCACAACCGCCTGTGTTGTGCCGATCTGTAGCATGCCAAGGGCACGTAACCTTTCATTTTGGGTAAGCCGACGCATATCAAAATTTGTTTTCTGGTCACTAAAACAATTAAACTGATGTTTCCACCCCGGAATTCAATGCCACAATGACTGTAACATTCAAAGTCAGAGTCGTGCAAATCTTGGGTTGGACCCCCATGATGATCCCAAGCATCACCTGCATTCCATGCGGTAGCTATTGGTGCGTTTGGGCGTCACATGTAACTGGAAATGTTTCTTCTGTTAGGTTCTATAGTGACTTTTTTCGTAGTCATTTGCATATTTTAGTATTATGCCCCCAAAATCAAATATCCCCTACTTTTTTTGAATAGTATAATAATTTGTTAAACATTTTATTTGCCATAGTTGAATTTACAGCTGCGCAATCTGGCTTTTTATTTATGGAGTATTATCTAAAAAACGGTTTATTGGTGAAATTAGGGGGTGGCACCCATAGTTGAATTTAGATCTGCGCAATCTGGCTTTGTTTTTATGGAACATTATCTAAGAAGATGGCTTATTGCTGAAATTAGGGGGTAACGCCCACTCCGTACTTTTTTCAATAATAATCGGTTAAATACTACTTACAATCACTCGGAGATTTCGCCTCTTGAAGCCCACTAAAGCTCTGACCCTTCTCCGTTCACCCCCATTTTCAAAATCTTTATCAGCAACTGTGTTTGAAATATTCACTGAATAATGTGGTTGCCGAGAAGTTCCTAAGAATTGTTTGGCTTCGTTTCCCGTTGCGAAAACGGAGGACCTAGCAAGGAACAACGCCTCTTTCGGATGTCACGAATGTCGAGGTCACCTAAACACGTTGTGTTACATTTCATTCCTTTCCTGAGTATGGACAAAATAAATGATTTTGTCAAGGAACCATATGTGTTCTGTTTATTCATACTATACGTGTGAAACAATTAATTTTATAGATTTCCAAATTGGTTGAGCATATTGAATTTACCGCTCATAACTAACGGTCAATTTAAAAACTGTGTTCATTTATTTATGTTTATTTATCGATGTTAGAGTTCAAATACAGTTTACATTAATTAAAATAGCGGCATTCACACTAAAAGAAAGGAAAAACATTATTGCGCAATCTGTGTTTGCTTTCATGAATTTATATTTAAGAACGTATTCATGTCTTCGCCACGCCTATATTATCAACATCATCATCATTTGAAATTAATGATGGTTAGTTGTGATAAAAATCAATATATTTTGCGTTGACGCTGTTGTTCTGCACGTTGACTTCTAGAAGTGTGTTACTGATATTATTGCGCCATTTTAATGTTTTGTATAACGACTTTAGAATTTCATTAACGATCTCTTTAACAGTCATTATTTCCCCGCAAAATAAAAAAGTAATATCTATGATCATTTTGGCCAGTTATCACACATATAATTTAATTATAGAAATTGTGAATTATGGCTCAGTTGCGTAAATAATAAAGATATAGGGACCATTAATTTAAATCAGCCGACTTGATATACTACATAGTTTATAATAACCGGTATATTCGAGACTATGCTTCTTTTGTTCCCGCTGGTCTATTTTTCAAAGACTATAAATACAATATTCACCCAGTAGCACTTTATCAGATAATATCAAGTAACAAAATAATACACTTTCACTGTAATTTGCTTATGGTGTTTTAAGAGCAAGATAAATGTCTGTGTTCGAAATTACAGAGATGCGCCTATTTCCTATAAGGGTTTCCCTTTTTATATTGATATTTCTAGTCAGGTATCCCCTTTGTCGCTCAAACAATTACCTGGTTTTCAAGGTTCATCAATTACTCAGTTAATAATCAAAAGGACTAAAATGTATAAATGCTAAGAGCCCCTTTGTTTATAGAGGGCAAATGGTTAACGTGTGCACGTTGTATCATAAAGTCTGTCCTTGAGTCAAGTGACGTGGTTTCGATTCCCCGTTTGTACGTGACAAGGAGTAGGGTCGTCTGTCCAAACTCGTGGGTTTTCTCCACGATCTCCCACTGCTAAAGACCCCTACGCGCAAGCGAATTATTGAAATAAAATTGAACCATATATTAGTCCCGAAATGACCTGATTTGTATCGAGTGAATGTTAAAACCCATCCCCCCCCCCCCATTGTTTATAAGTTCAACAAAACACCATCCTCTGATAACGGTCAACACCAGCACCCTTTTCTGGCAAGAAACAACATCTAGTCATTCGGAGGTTACGAAAAACGGAGGTCCCGTGTGTACGTTGTTATGCACTTAAAAGAACCCGTAACACGTGGAATTCTATTAAGAGTAAGCAAAATATCCCTTTCATTATCCCGTAAACACGATTCAGCAACAATTTTATAATGGCAGTATTTTAACGGCCAGTATCGCCTCTTTTTATTTACAATGGGCCGCAACAGACTTCAACTAATTATTTATTAATTTCAATAAAGGACGGCAACCCGCGAGACCAACCCCTTTATATTGATATCAATCAATAGTAGAAACAATTTGTTATTAAAGTTTAATAACAGCAACCTGTTACCTATAAACCTCACTAACAGCAAGGGATATAATATATTCCTTTTATAAGAAATAAGCTACCCGAACACATACTGTACGAAATAAATCCTAAGAAGTAATCAAATACAGAAAGTCAATCAGAAGAAAGACAAAATCCAGATAATAGTAAATGGACTTCCTAAATAGAAAATTATCAAAGTAATAACATAAAATAGCCAGGAAGCATCAGGTGTATCGGGAAGTGTAAGCTTAGTCACGTGCTTGTCTTATGCTAGGTTCCCACTATCACGATTCGCGCTACGATTGAAATCGTGGTTTTAATCATGGAGTAAAATCGCGGTGATCCTATCGGGTTTTATCATATCTTGATGTCAGCTGTAGCAATTGTGTTGATCGTTGGAAAGTTTTGGACGGTTCGAAAATTTTCTACGATCAACACAATTAATTTCGTCAATCGTGATCATCGCTTCAGATCGTATTCGATCGTAACAAAGTGCGATAGATCGCAACTAATGTGCTTCTAAATCATAGTGATCTGTTAAGATGCACTGCGATCTTTGTAGAAGTATAGTAAATAATGAAGTCCATAGTAGTAGTAGTTCCTTGGTTCTTAACGTCTTCTTCCACTAAAGTTATATCATAGACACGAACTAAGAGAGTCGAAGCTTCTTCCTGTATTTTATAACATGATTTTGCAATCTTTCCATTAACGGCTTTAGACCACGGTGTGGTTTAGTGGGAAGTTCTTCTATAAAAACCATATCGTTTGGTAGTAGACCAGTAGAGACAACATTTATGCGGACATATATGCGTCTTTTCTCTGGATTGATAGATGCCACGTTTGTGGTTTCAATGGTTAGGTGCCTGTCCCACCTTATCGTAACCCCCCTTACTCCGCTATCCTACTCTGCAGGTTTGGTAAGTATCCACCAATCCTCAGACATTCAGCAATTCGTCGTGACATGTTCCTAATCAACCGTCCAATCACGATTTGGGGCAATCTGACCCACTCCTCTTGCAGTGCCACGGCCAATTCTTGCAGTGTTGTCGGTTGACGTTGACGAACACGTCTCCCAATCATGTCTCAGACATGCTCTATAGGGGAAAGGTCGGGACTCATGGCTGGCCAAGGCAATATGTACACGATGCAAGAAACAATACTATCGGAACGTATTTGATCGTATCTGCACGGGAGACCAGTTCTTTTTAATCATAATCTTCAATGTAAAACAAGGCTCTGTTTTCAGTCTGCGACCTAAATTTCATTTGTCAAAACTGACAGATCATTCACTTTCTTTGAGTTCACTAGAACAATAGACTGTCTTTGAAAAAAAAAAGTAGGGCTATAATTATCGTGTCACGATTAGACTCGTTACCCGGCTTGAGCGGTGCCTAATTATTTTTCAGTGACATAAAGAGCGAACATATCCAAGTAATTTAGTAGGAATATATAATATACAATACATTACTCCTCATTAATTAATCTGAAATAAAAAATATATCAATTAATAAGAAAAGGAGTTTTATACTAGAAATAAACAGCTTGGTTACTGAAAAGCTGTTCCACAGGGTATTTCAATGATAATAAAAAAAAATCATCAACATATACTGAGCCAAATTTTTCTGGTAAGTCAAATAAATTTTAAAGTGTTTCTAACGATAGTAAGTAGTAAGAAGCCTTTAATTTCATAAAATTGTAAAGTAACGTGGATCACGTGCCTTTTGAGCATATAAAGATGAAAAACCTGAAAAACACGTGCAAACACAAACTCGCGAGGACAATCGATGCAAGTTTGCTTAAACTGAACACGCACATGTAACTTGAACTGGAAAAACAAATTAAAATTGTTATTTTCATCTTTGTTAGAAAATGCCGCGTCTTTCAAATGTAGAACGTCTACGTGCTATAGGTAGGCTCTATGCTGGTCAGTCTGTGGTCACTGTTGCAAGAGCCTTTAATTGTTCACGCCAGACCATATTTAATCTTAGAATGAGAGTGCTTCAAACTGGAACTATTGCTGACCGCCCAAGGGCGGGAGCGCCACGTGTGACGTCACTCCAGGAAGATCAAGCAATACGATTACGTCATCTTAGAAACAGATTTGTCACTGCAACCTCCACAAGTAGAGAAATGTTTGGTGGAAGGGTAACTGCACAAACTGTTCGAAATCGCTTGCAGCCTGCTGGTCTTCGACAGATTTGGTGGCGGCAGCGTCATGGTTTGGGGTTCTTTTTGTGCACATGGACGTTCTCCTCTTGTTGTCCAAGGGAACTTAAATGCTGTCCAGTACAGGGATCAGATTTTGCATCCTGTTCTTCCGTTTATGCAGAGACATGGGCCTGGACTAACGTTTCAACAAGACAATGCGCGACATCTTCCTCGGGTAGTGTTTACTAATGTTCTGAGATCCATGAGAAGACGTTGTTTGGCAGTACGAGACGCTATAGGAGGCCACAACCGTTACTAAAAACTTTATTCCGATTGTTCTCCAAGTCTGTGAATTTCATTTTTGGGGGGTAGTGTGACATCACGAACGTTATCAATGTCAAGGACTTTCGGCGAGACCTTCTCTTGCTTTCTGTTGATGTCAAGGTCATCTGTGCACAACATAACACAAAAATAGTTGCCTTAAACCAAATATTAAAAATCTAGTCCCGAAAATCCCGAGTGTCAATTTTTTAATTTGGCTGAGTATATAATATCCAACAACGTTTTCCAGCTTCGCAATATCTTCATATTACGTTGAATGCCTTTCATTTCCCTTTTAGGTTTTAGACTTTCGAATTTCCTTTTCTCCTTTATCCACAGACTTGTGTTCGCACAATCTTCCATTATTATCAACATCATCAGATAAATAGCCCCCCTTACTCATTTATATTTATCTAAATTGTGATATATCGATAGCATTTTCTCATTAATCGCAACATTACCAGTATACATTTTTGCTTTGTAATTTAAACCTTTTTGTAATTTATGACTATAGTTTTACCAATCTATTTATATTTCTTACCGGAGATAAATTTATAAAATCCCAATCTTGTTTTCAAATCCAATCTTTATGTGGTATCTTTGTATTATGCAGATATTTATTGAATATAAATAGTGTTAATTAAGAAAGAAAGAAAGAAATAATTAGCCATATCAGATATTTTAGAGACTAACTAAATGGAGAGATGGAAGAATCTCTGGCTAGAGTTAAAAGGGACGTCGTCTATCAAATAGCTCAATATATATTTATGGTTATTTAGATGTTAGAATACAGAAACCCATAGAATTCAAATCAAATGCATTTATTAATTTAAATGTAAGCATAATTATTAATTGACTGATATTATAGACCGACAAACATTTGCACCCTTTCATACCTAAGCCCGGGAAACAATTTTTTTTATCTCTTCACTCTCTCTCTTTTGGTGGGGGTGTGCAACAATTAAGCCCCTTAGGGGCACCCTTCAAAGAGATAGATAATTATTGTCAACTGATAATTAGAATTGTTTTTAATAATCATATCTTGCTAAGCAGGGGCGGGTTGGGCCATCGGGCCCGAAGGGCCGGTCGGACAAAAAATGAAAAAAACCGTTTTTCTGCTAAACATTGTATGGGGGGGGGGGGGGGTATTGGACCGGCCATGGAGCGATGATGATCATGTGTGACACTATCCTGTGTCGCGACACCAAAAATGAATTAGATGTGACACTATGGGGACAGATGATCGTCTAGGACTTGCTTGGACTTGACGTTGTTGGATTAATTATCTCAATCATCAATCAATTGATTCTGGAACACCGTTTATGTTATTAACAAGTTTATCCACAGCAAACTACAAAGGTTGCATTCACGAAACTACAATATCTATGATAGTTACTTTTCGAGTTATTAAAATCTCCAAGGTCTGAGTTTAATATCCTTTCTAACTCAGACCTAACGGCTTAAACGTGGCAAGAGCCACATACTTCTTGTTAGTTCTACATAAGGTTCGCGCTAGGATGATGTGTTCGCCCTAGCCTCTAAGCCGAGGAGACTATAGGTATGGTGATCCCCCGGGCTCCGAATGATTGTCTGAGGATAAATAAAACCCGCTCTATAATATATAGAAGTATAATGCATTAGCTTTTAGGGCGGGACAATTACCATTTTTGGTTAAGTGTTTCATATAGGCACCGTTTAACGTCAACATTAATCTAGTTAATTGTACTAATCTGTGCACGAGAGGACTGGACGATAGTACCCTACTTTCCAGAAATGGATACTGACATAACTGGGGGTGAGTTAGTCTAAGTCTAGACTCTAAGTTAGTAGTAGGATAATGCAAGCTACTTCATTACCCTAGTTTTCGTCATACATCATGTAGGTAAAGATTTCTATATTAAACAGAACACTTTTCTTAGACCTAAAATAACCCTATAGTGTTATACATGTATGTGGCTTTAACGGGCTGGTATAATAGACTTTCTGGGCTGGGTGTGGGCCGAAATTCGGAATCCTGCAATGGGGATTCCGAATTTCATCCGAACAAATCCAACATTCAAAAAGCAGCTTTCATGAATTTCACTTTCGTCACTCTGTACCACTGTGTCTTGTGGCCTTCCATTACAGGAGGAATCAACTAGCGCTCCCGGCAACAAAAATGGGACATTTTTCAATGAAAATATTCCTACTTATTCAATATTCCTAACTGGTTAATCAAATGGTCAAAATTTTCTCAACTAGTCCAATTTTTAACCAGTTAAATTCTCTTGAATCTTGACGATACAATGATAATACGTTAATTAATAATATGACGATATGATGATTTCACAGGTTGATGGTTGGAAATTACTTGCAGGTTGGGGTTTTGGCCTAAATTAATCGATTTATGAGATATATTATTTGACAGAGATTATAATCAGATATGCCACCAAATCGCATATTTGGGGTTCATTTTTCCAAATTTTCCGGGAGGGGGGGGGGCGAGCCCCCGGACCCGCGTTCAGTAAAAGGGACTGCTCCGACACGGGAGCCCGGGCCGGTTCGCGGTCCCAATCCGCCCCTGTTGCTAAGCGACATCTGAACTCTTCAATCATATGATAATTGATGAGGATCATGGTCCTGGGGTTTCATTTAGTTTAAAATAATATTATAGTCAATATATTATAATGATTACACCCAAATATGGTGGTGACCCCAAAGAAACACCCCTTTACATATCATTTAACGGAAATAAAATAATGTTTTATCAATGTTCCACCGCTTCCTCATCAGTGTCGTGTTTCATTTATTAATGCAAACTGGAACTCCTATTTTATCATTGTATTTTCCACATGGTGATTATCACTGATAATATTATACTATATAATATAGATACTAAATATAAATACACCATAGGAAGTTTACAACTAAACAGACCATCTGTTGTATACAAAACATTGATTTTTTTTAAAAATATATATTTTCTATATAACATTACAGCAAATTATCCTATATTCAAATTAGTAGTAATAACAAAACACACTATAAGCAATGGATGACGACTTTTCTGAATCGAGTGATCAAGGGAATAACACTTACACTTGGGTGGGAACTATAATAGAGTGCTGAATATATAAATTGTTATCTTTATTAATAATAATTCTACCGTGTAATTTATTCGTTTTCATAAAATAAAATTATTACAAATTGTTCTTTGCATGCACTGTTAAAGCAGGATACTGCATCCCCCCATAAACAGGGGAGTTGGATGGCCGAATGGTCAGCACGTGCGCGCTGTATCATAAGGTCTGTCATTGAGTCAACTGGCGTGGTTTCGATTCCTCGGTTGTACGTGACAAGGAGTAGCCTGTCCAACCTAGTGGGTTTTCTCCGGTTTCCTCTCACTGCTAAAGACCCTTACGCGCAAGCGAATTATTGAAACAAAATTGAACCATATGTTAGTCCCGAAATGACCTGGTTTGTGTCGAGTGGACGTTAAACTCCATTTATCCCACTCTCTATAACATAAATAACAGAAGACAATCCCACGATAACCATCGATACTAAATGCGAACACCTAGAAAACTAATCAGTGGGTTCGTCTTGCCCAATTGCCAACACGGCCAAATGCTACAAACGCACTTTTTTGATCGAAACCAAATATAGGTACATACTATCTTATTAAGACCAACTCCTGAATGAAGATCATATAAAAAGCAGTTAAACATGTAAGACATGCTATTTATAGAGACTTTATTGGTTGAAGTTGAAAGGCGATAAAAGTTCAATATTGCATATTGTTATCACCATTTCCCAGCCTACAGGTTCCAGAAAAGCAATTAAGATTATTGTGGGTGATAAGAAACTAGATAAGACTATTGTTTGATTTTGTTTAAACACACTCCACAACAATATATATAGTGTTTCTATAACCAGTTACCTATATTACTTTGAAAATTGTATGCAACATGTCGGCAATAATATAACTATCTAGAATAGGGGCATTACTTTACCCATATTTTAACTACTTCTAATGGAATCTTCTAACTACTTCTACACAACGCATTAAAATGGCCTGACGATTCGTTTGATAACGATGAAAGTACTACCCATAAATTTAATTTTTAGTATTTTTTTCCAATATTTGAATTTTACACTTTTACCTGAGAGCAGAATCTTTTATTAATTTTATCAGTCGATGCAACAAAATCCATGCTAAAATGCAACATCACAGAGACCAAAAACTTATTAATTCTTTTTCTTCTGGATAACTTACGCGTTCCGCTACTAGAACTGATCGCCCACATATCTGGATTTTTGCACCATCAGTATTTGATCTGATTGTGCTAGATCGCATGTTTTTGCTTAGATGTTGTCTAATCAATGACCATAATCTTTACACCAACGACCTTACTACACACAGTTAATATTTTTATATTACTAAAGGTCATGTCTCCTTTGACGTGTTTGCTTTTGATTTCATCCGACGTGTTAATTTATTTAATGGCATTACTCGTTTCTTCCTTTACAATCGGACACTTTTATAATCAGCCCGTGTAAAACATAGCTAAATGTATTTTCAACTATTACCAGTTAAAATGAGTGAAGCTGTAATACCCACTTCAAGTACCTTTCCCAAGAAAACTAAAACAGTATAATAAGATCGATCCTCACTAACATATCTGCCATAAATATGGCATAGTAAGGGATAGTGATGCCATTTTTAATAATTATTTTCTATTGTATCTTTTAAATCAGAAATCATTAGCGCCCACTGATTAACTTACAGCTATCTATTTATTACTAATTTTTAAAAAAATAAATATCGTTTTCTTAACTTTCAATGCATGCTATTAAATTATATCAAGGATATAGATTTTAAATTACAAATCCAAGAGCATATTCAATTATGTATATGGCCTTTGTTTGAAAATAACTGTACGGCAGTCACTTAAGTATGACAAAGTATTTGAGTTTGGTATAGGGATGAGATATATTATTATGTAATTAATGCCAAGTATGATTACTTAAATGCTTCGTTTACTGGCAACAATTTCCACATGAAACTATTTCTGTTAGGATAATGGGCGTCATTAAAATAATGAATTAAAAGTTATATTTCGTCTGGAGTAAATTGACCTAGGACTGGGCGATTTGACCTGCACCATGGTAGTAACTCAGTTTATGTCAGAACTAAAATCATCCATCATCCCGGAAATGGTCAAAGTCATTTTAAACAATCATGTAGACGTTGTTACTAATGAAAAAGTCAGGAGGAAATGGCCCGGAAATGTGATGGTTTCTATAGTTCTTACCAGAAAGAGGCGTGGGTTGTGTATTCGTTTGCAGCCTACTCTACTGGAGTCAAGTTATGTTATAAATAATGAGTATGATTATCAGATTTGATGCTGCCAAAAACGGCACCCTTTCTCAAATTTTCGAGTCTACCAATCTTAATTTTCACCGTCACTAACTGTCAAGACTTACCACTGGAAGATAATATTTATATTTGATACCTAGTTCGCCTCTTTTATTACAAGACCTTATCAAAGGTAATTTGCTGTGATACATAATGGATGAAGGTTGTGCATACAGCAATAGAGGCCTTTCTGATACTCGGATAACTCTTCTGAATTATGAACAGGACTGTGGGTAGCTTTCAAAATTAATGCCCAAAACTGCATTAGTGTAGGAATTTCATTCCAGAAACCACATGTCTGAACCTAGAGAATGCTGTTTTAAACAGTTTACTCCATGGATAGCAATGATACAAACTAATAAAACCGGTTATTTATTAACCATTTGTTTAACCATAATAACTGATTTGAATCGGAGTTAACGAGTCAATTAGGAGGTCATTGGGGCTATGCCATGAAGCAATTCAATCCATTCCTTAAAGGTTATGTAATCCAAATGGAAACTGAAGAATACTGCGTAATTACAAGATATATAACACCTTAGTAGGGTGTCCCACACAGCCGGAAATGGGTTGTAATAAAAGTTGAACCTCTAAATGTTAAACCTCGGTTAGTGCTAAATGATAAGGCCAGCTCAGTTTTTCGCCATAGGCCACGAGATGTAAACAGGGCTAGCGCAGCGCTAATCCTAACCCTAGCCCCAATGCTTACCCTAAACAATCTCGCCAACAATCACGTGCCCTAACCTTATTTACTTCTCAACGACCTTGACAAAAATTGAACTGGCCTTAACAAATAGATTTAGCCGTTAAACCTCTTGTCTGCGATATCACTATTGTGGACGCAGACGTTAAACAACCATGTTCAACCCCATATAACAGTCTATAAAGTGATTACGAAACAGAACCGATGGACGAGTCTGGGTTACAGTGATATTTAGATTGTCGGTTATGACAACAACCGTAGACAAAATTTTAGTTTGTTATTTTATTAACTGTTAACCAGAGAGGCATGTTCTGGTTTAGTAGGATTTATATCATATTCCTGAAGCACTACGAGGAGTATGGATTTATATCTAGTTTTACTTTTACACGGCCCATTGACTTGTCCCATTTTCCTGAAGATGGCGCTAACTTAAACACGTGTAAATGTACTTAGAAATTGGCTTCGTATTTTTCAATGTAAAACATAATATTGCACTGTGGCCAACCAATTTGGATAGGGGCAAACGAATTTTAACTAGGGGCTTCTTACGTGGTATTGGCCAGTGATGGTTAGTTTTACACTGAAAATACCAGACACCCCAAAACGTGATTAATGAGGGCTGCAAACGGCAGGGTAATATACCATGCCATTTATAGTCATTAGTTGCCGTTCTTCCTAGAAGTTAATTTGAATGTGTTAACCACTCCAGGGGTTGCGATTCATTACACTGTCCTTGCGATACGGATGACCTCAAGAAATAGTCCATCGCTATTTCTGAAAGACAGGTTTATATCATGACCTAAATGTTTTAAATGCCAACCTTTTTTTGTTATGCCTATTAATTAATAGGTTTAAAGGACTTAAATACCACCAGGATTACGAGCTGTATACTTGATGATTTTAAGACCGTAGCATTCCACTATCATTATCCTTCTTCCTGGTTTCAAACAATCTCTTTGTTCTCTCTAAAATGATTAACTACCACACAAGAATACTCATCTGGGAGCATGCCACGTTGACCTTTGACACTAGAATACTTCATTTGCATATAAACGTCAGGTTGATTAAATACAGTGTCGGCTGCATTTCAATAGAGCTGTTTGAACACATGACGAATTCGACTCCCTGTAGACTGTCTCTATATACATCGCAAGTGCTCAGCTAATTGCTTCGTCTGACATATTGCCGACCGTTACCATAAAAGATGACGTCATTGCCGCTGAAATTATTTTGACTGGGGAATATCTGAAAAGTAAAAGATAATCTAATCCATGGGTTTTCCCGTGTTAATTGACGTGAAACTTGCATTGAAATACTATAAAGGTCCTTCTAAAAGACCAATTTTATTTGTATCACAAAACCAGAAGTTCATGAAGAATAATTCTTAAGTGAATTCGTTTACGTCAAGATACAAATGGCGTCCAGGGGAGTGATAAAATAGTCTGCTGAACTTTTGTTGTTATAAATTAAGGTATATATTGGAAATATCAGTTTTTCTGTTGCTGTTATTTTCCCCTAGAAGCTGCACGAATTTTCTTGTATTGATTGTTATATAATGAAAAGAATCTCAGCATTTTGTTAAGGACCGGTTAAACGATAGGACTGTATTTGGTAAGGTGATCTTTAAGATTAGCGTAAAATATTTATTAGGGTGACCATATGTATTAGTCAGCAAATAGTTTATTCTTTGCATGAATTTACGAGTTTGTTGGATCGTGAGAATATGAATAAATCTTTTAAAGACAATGTTTTAATTTTTCCTGGGTTTCAGAATCTCACAAAGCAAAGCATACCCACGTCTCTTGTTTACACAGCTAAAAATGTTGTATATCAGCATGTTTACCCCGAACTAACCAATTTATAAGAGATACTAAGACTGTCGCATCTCCATTGTCAACCTTGATTGATGAATTCGCCTATAATAATTAAATTATTGCAATTTTACACATTAATTTTAGTGAAAAATTAACAATGATTAGACCGTTATACCGACCAATTATTTTAGAAAGAGAGTGTGTGTGTGTGGGGGGGGGGGGGTACGTCTACTCTACACAAACTAGGTTATTTCGGGACTAAGATATGGTTAAATTTTATTTCAATAATTCGCTTGCGTTCATGGGTCTTTAACAGTGGGAGGTAACCGGAGGATTCGGAGAAACTCCACGAGGTTGGACAGGCGACCTTACTCCTTGTCACGTACAACCGGAGAATGGAAACCACACCTGTTGACTCGATACAACACGCACGCGCTTACCATTCGGCTACCCCCCTCCACGAGCTATTTTGGCTATGACCATGTTTAATTCATGGTGTTGAAAGGAAACAATTATCATATATCAGAAGCTGCTCTTATATAATGTAATATTTATGGTAATCAAGCTTTCTGCAATTTGCATAGGGAATATCATGCATAATTTAGCCATAAGACTGGCATGATTGAATGTATGGCTGGTGTTTCTACCATGTAATAAGGGTCCAGCTTAATCTATATTGATCAGTAGTCAAAACAATCTGATTAAAATACAGATCTGACCAGTTGTGGTGGGGGAAGGGGGTTGCGTCAGGGGTCATACTAGCAGCTTTTGATCCTATGACGTCAGACATTTGATTAACCAATCAACGTTGATGTTTTTAGTAGGATACCCACAGTTCCGTGCATTGCACACCAAGAACTCGCTGCGACAGACCGTTTCGTTGACTAATCCCTCACATCAACCATAACGCGGGTCATAAAACAATTCTTCCAGATACTAGTGTAGTAAAGACAAGTAAAACGAAATTTTGAACTATAAAAAGCGAAACGAAATAGGATCTGTGTTTTAATCATATTGTAGTCAAAACACAATCTAATGAACGAATTTTGAAAAATTAAGTGGACTTCCTAGAGCTGAAAATTATATGGTAAACATAATTTTGATGATATAAAGATTGGCAGTCATTCAGTCACTATTCGAGAATCCTCTAAGGTTCTAGCCAGTGCTTGATTACGGATATAACATTAGCATAAGCTCGTTTCTTACTGTCCAGCATCCTGTCACATTTCTTCTTTTAAGTCGAGATATTTTCCGTCGGAAAATTAATAGGAATTAATTATCATTGTCATGGAAGTCCGGAAATAAGTGGGGGGGGGGTCTTAGGAAACTTCCATCTCATAAATGCATTATTCATTTTTTTTTAAAATCATAGTATAAAAGAAGTTATTTTCCTATTGTGTTATCGAAATGACCACCATAAATCTGAACGGGAACGATATCTAGTAAATTATTTAACGTCTGAAATGCAGTCACATAGAGAAAAAGAAACCTGATACACAAATCATTGTTCAATTTTCCCCGACATCTTCCGATTACCCACTATAGCAATCGGAAGGTGAAGTTTAATCGAGTTGGCCAATTAAATGACAATATTTCATTCCGAGTTAATCGTGATTTTCTAATTGGCATGTTTAGAGGTGAGTTATTTACACTTACATCAAAGTAAATGGCAAGATTCCAATCGTGGCTTTTTCATTAGAGAAATCGATTGTAATTCCCTGGAATACTGCAAATAGTGCTAGACTTGGCGACTACTGGATATAATTCTACCGTCTATTCTTGACACGACACAGGCCATATTCTTATGGACAGCAAATATGTTATAACCTTTTTCTGACGTTCTGTATGCAATAGCAAATTACAGGTTGTTATCTTTTTTTTTTCGGGGGGGGGGGGGGGGGTGTTCAAATGAATATAATATAAATAGAAAGTGAGCATGAAAATGTTATTAGGGCATCAATATGGGCTAATTTTTATTCACACACCTGAACGCGAATCTAACAGTTCTGACTATGTTATTATACGCCCACATTTTCATGTGGATGTATATTGTCGTCGCCCATGTCCGTCCGTCCATCATACTTTTGGGGACACAATAACTCATCTTTTAATTGTGTTTATTAGGCGAATGCCTTGAGTTTGAAAGTGAGCATTTTCTGCCCAAACTAAGCAGAGATAAGCAATTTGATAGGTCTAAACTTCGAAACACGATAACTTTTGTTCTAATCGGGCGAGAGTGTTTAAACTTGTTGTAGATGTTAATTAGGTGAATGTCTTGACCGAATTCAATGAATCACATTTTCTGATAAAGCTAAGCAGAGCTAAGCAATTTCCTACGTCGATGCTTTGGAACAAGATTACTTTTATTCAAGCTGATAGAGAGTGATGAAAATTGGTTTCACAGCGGTACTTAGACTAAATATAGATTGTCAGTTTGATTGCTCGATAGTTTTTTGAAAAGGATAAATGTGCAATTGAATAATATGTGTCCTCTATTTATTTTGGGATTGCGGCGGGGGACATCAGCCTCACTGTTGGCTTGCTTTGGTTGTTCTTTGACCACCTCTTCCAAAAATGTGGGCGTATCTTATATTTACTAGATTCTTGTTGCCCGGATATGTAAGTCCGCGATCTAGTGTAGGTATCGTCAGAAGATTCTTGACTACTTTCATGCACTGAACGGACGAACTAAAGGACATAATGGTTACACGAAAGCTGTGTTCCTCGTGAATCAATCTTTTAAGGTCTATCCTATTGCAAATGTCAAACAATAGATGATTTTAGATTAAATTTTGTAATTGGGGATACATTATTTATCCACAGACGTTTGATATATTTGCCAGGAAACGTTTTCATCGTCAATAGCAAAAATCGATAAATTTTACAATTTTGTTTGGATTCAGTTCTGAACATATCCTTTAAGGAAATAGTTTGTATAGTACGCGATGTCTATATGATCTTCAGAAGATGTTTTTTTTTATTGTATCATAATAATATATATCTTTGTAAATAGCGAAGAGAATTTAACTGACATTCCTTTAAGTTTCCACAATAATATTATAGTTAAAATCTTTCAAATGACGCTCGGTGGCTTTAATAATAAGAATTATCGACCTTATTATCTCTTGTCTCACTTGATCAACATGTACATATATTCCAGAATCCAGTTGTTCTCATCGTTTTATTTGAAGAGATATAAAATTCCTTGATTTTTCTTGTAACCATATAATTTTAAGTATAGCAAGGTACCATTATGATAGTAATCAATGGTGATAAGCGTGTCAGCCTAATACTTATATCATTGTCCGACTAACCCATCGCCTAGTTCCTTTAGTAACGGTCTCTGATTGGAGGCTGTCCGCTCCTATCCGTCCCCATATAGCTGCAATATGAAAATACCGCTCTGACTTCCCCACCTCTGTTTTAAGGCTATTTTGGAATCCTTACCTAGGGACGGATAGGACAGCTTCCAATCAAAGACCGTTCCTAAAGGAACTACCCATGGCCATATTTCTTTCGATGCTTAATGGATTCAAGTCTTTAACTCAATATCCACACGGCAAACCTCGGCAGATTCCGTTATTCTACATCTAGCCATGGCTGTATGACGGTAAGTGATATGTACCTACGCCTATACAATTGCGATGCGGCACCGGTTTACTTATTCGGAAAACTTGCCGCTTTTAAAAATGCGTCGTTCGAATTTTCAGCGCAAAGTTGTTATTGTTTGAAGAAAATCTGATAAACTTGAAAGAAAAACAGTTTCAGACTTTGACATATTTGTATGATAAAACATTCTTCAAAGGCGTCGTCGTGGGCAACGCCGTTGGTAGCTGAGGCTAGATGTAGGGTACTGGAATCTGCTGAGGTTTGCCGAGTGACTCAATATCTTCCATAGTCTTCGACATTGCAACCACGACTTTTTGGTCAATTTAAATCAACATTGATGCTGTTATCTTACCGTGAAAATTTAGATGGGCGTCTGATATCCAATATTTAAGACAAAATGAACATTTTAAAATTGCCACACGCATCGCGTGCCAGAATGCTTTCGAGCGCCATGTGTAATGAAGCGACTCGATAAACATCCCACAGGAGAACACTACCGATATAGACTGGAATAACCAGTCACCAAAGACTGCCCACAGTATGAAGTTAAACCCTATTTCATCTCATTTCCAAAGACTGCCCCATTCAAGTTGGACCCTTAGCGTATTTCGCCGAACATAACTGATTAGAAATCACAGTAAAAACAGAAACGATTGAATGTAAATCAGTTTATATACATTCTTCCATTATTATATGTGTTGCGACCCATTTCTAGGTACCAAAGAATACAGATTTAGCTCCTTTAACTTATACTGCACCGTGGAGTGGATACAGTTGTGGTCTGGGCAGTGCTGTTTTAGATACTCTTCTTTGAATGCCAACTACCAAATGATCTTTTACGGACAGTACATGGTTTTGTATGGAATTTTTGACCCTTTGTCCCAAACGATTTTCTGGTCAGCTACCCTTGCATTACTTCTCGCAATTTAGCTTGAAGAATTCAGAAGATCTTTCTCTGGTAACGTCTAACAAGGCACGTGATAATTGGGATAGAAAAAGGGAATAATATTTGAAGAATAAAAAAAAACAATTTTGAAAAGGTAAGTGACGGCACCACCCGTTTCGTCGACCTTATTGTACACTACAGCCTTTGGTATGCGCCTACTAGTTATCAATGGGTTGTGGTGGATATAAATAACACGATGACGTGACTTTAAAGATTCGAAGTTTGCATAATGGAGTTTTACGGATAGTGTGCCGAAGAGTTCATTCATTTATCCCCGTATGTCGCTTACCACAAAAATATCTGCAGACGTGAACTAAATTTCTGTTTTTGTTTTCTTTAATCTTTTATATAGAGTGACAAGAGAATAGTGTTTACTTTCATCTGGTAAAAATAGGTAAATTTGATTGGTTTTAAGTTCTATGCAATCAAATAGAATGAATTTGTTTCTTACGAGATGTACGTCTGGATTTTTACATTCACTTGGGGGACGAGGAAATGTCAGATTTAATTAAATTTAATGTATTTATTTCTGACCCATGTTTACACCGGGCTACACATGTAACACAATGTCAGTTTGTTCGATCCAAATTAACGAGGACAAAAACAGATAAAGGTAAGAAAATGTCAAAGGTACTGGAATTGCGTCTTTGAATTTTGAATATCTACGCACATTGTACATACACAACGTTCAAATTTGATAATAAAAAAACCCACATTAGTCAGGTCAATATATGGAAAATACCCCCTCAACCCCCAAAACATTGCTACAAAAGGTTCCTCAACTGATTCTGGTAGGGTTTAGCGTACTTTACAACATCTAAAAGTTTACCAAAGTAGGACTCCCGGAAAAGTGTTTTTTTGCAAGATGGCGTCAAAGATGGCCACCGAAACGTCTTAATGATCATAACTATGTAACTATCAACTCAAATTTGATGATCTTGGGGTCTATTCCTAGGTTTGTTGGGGCAAAGAGCACATTAAGATCATTAAAAGAAATGATGTTGGTCTATTATGTCAAAAATGGCCGCCAACACCCCCAAATGACCGCAAGTCCATAACTATTAACTCAAATTTGATGATCTTAATGCTTATCCCCAGGTAAGGAACACATTAAGAGAACTTTGGATATCACTGAGCTGTTGAATCATTATGAAATTGAATTCATAGCGTAGATTTACTGTTTAGCGTATCTTTGCTTTAGTGTGTTACGTTTAATTTGATCGGGAGACGTGTTCGTCAACGTCAACCGACAACACTGCAAGGATTGGCCGTGACACTATAAGAGGAGTGGGTCAGATTGCCTCAAATCGTGATTGGACGGTTGATTAAGAGCATGCCAAGACGAATTGCTGAATGTCCGAGGATTGGTGGAGCAATTACTCATTATTAAGACAAAAATCAATAAGCCGCCCATATGAACTGTTTATGTTCATGACGTGTAGGCAATTGGCCTGTTATTAACATACACTGGTTACCTCTAATAAAAACAGCAGTGCATTTCCGCAGTTTTGTATTGTTTCTGAATATCCCCTACTTTTTTTTAAGAGTATATGTCTATGCCACAAACAAATGTTAAGAAACTGGAGCGTACACTTTAATAAGCCACTTAGTTTAAGGTGGAAACGACCATGCAATTGATGCGATTTGGTAAGCGGAAAGAATCCGGCCAACAACAGGGAAGAAATAAACCACACGATGGTCTGAATGCACTAGTAGTTACGTTTTGTAAAAGTATTTTGAATGATCCGCCCCAGATATATTTTATTGAATCAAACAGGTTAATTCTGCGTGGTGTGGTTAAGCAACATGTTTTTTTAAGGCGCAATTGACACGGCTTAGTTGGGTTAATCAGAAACAAAAAAAGGGTATGACAGTTTGAAAACGTTTTGTAAAAGTATTTCGAAGACGCCACCCTAGATATATTTTGGTGAATCAAATAGGTTAATTCTGTGTGGGAAGACTCATTTATCCCAGTCCTGTACAACTATCTATGTGGTACCTTTTGGAAAAAAAACCCCAACAAATCTTGCATTTCCATATGTGGTTGGTAACAGTCGTGATGATCATGTCCCCCATACAAATAATTGTATAAAGGACTTCGTTAAGCCAATTAAGTAAGTCGGTTAAGCAAATCTAGAGACCTTTCCCACGGCTTTGTATTTCGAGCTCATAACTTACAGGCAAGATTATTGAACTATTTTTTCACATTAGGCGTTTGATTTGAATACCTAAACCTCTTCAAGTAAATTTAGAACATTATTATTTATGTACACCCCCCCCCCCCCTACCAAATCATATACATTTGAATCCTAAATAAATCTTATTCAGGATTTGTCTCGAAACAAATTTAAAAAATTAACTAGCCTAATTCAGAAAGTGAATTTATCTTGATTATCTAACATATCGATTTGATAAATTTGCTGACCTTTGCTAATAACACATAGTCCATAATACACAGACTATCCAACAAATGACGGTGGTTAATTGAGTTGTACGTCATCAAAAATGTTATCGAACGGCGTATAAGCCGTAATATGGTCCACTAACAAATACCTCCAATGATAAACAAAGTTCACATAAGTTATTCCATAAGCATTAGTACCTTTGGGGCCATTCATTCAGTACTTGTTTGTTGAAATTTAATATCAACATAAGTAACAGAAACGATGTTAGGTCTGCCAACATAACATTTAATTCGACTGGAACGAAATAAACACAAAATTTAATCAAGCTAGAATTGGTCTACAATCTAAATAAGACATCAATAAGAACACATAACACATAGAGAAGATGTTAGGTCTGACTGATACGAAATTAAACTTTCAGTAAAAATTTTAATTTGGATGGGAGACATGTGCAAAATAAATTAATTCTCAGTCAATATTGATACATGTATATTAATTGGTTGGCTTTGTTTCCGGAAAAGCAATATAATGTGCAATCTATGATCCGGATAATAATTATCTTAAATCAGACTAAAAACTGTGTTAAATCTTGGTGGAGTTTGTGAAAGATTATCCGTCAAGAGCAAGCGGTTATTAAACGTTCTTAAGTATGTTTTGATCTCCCTCGACGCCTCGATAACTTCCTATTCCAGGTCTGCTAGTTCGATATTGCCCGTCTGTTCTCCCCTATGATTCCCAGTGTATGAATTATTCTCGCTAACAGGCAATTATATAGGAGTTTGTGAGAATTAACACTTTATATAAGGTCATATAAATCAATGACCGAATCTTGATAAAAGAACCGATGGTTTTTCTTCAAGGTCGTTCAGAGGTTATGTCCTACGGGAAAAACACTGACGGGCACCAAAACCAAAGGACTAGTGAGTTTGTCTCTATATATCATACTGCTATCAATGCCACTTGTCAACAGCTAATAAAGGCCGCCTCCAGTCAATGTATTTGATGACAATAAATTGTCTTAACGACATTTAATAATGCCATCAACAACCCCTTTCATATCAGGCCGGTCTATAACACCAACAACCAAGTGACCAGCTGCGATCTCAAATAGATCGATAATGTTGAGATACTGTAACTTGTTATCTGATGGTGTCAGTCAAATTTGGATACCAAATGATTTAATTATTGATACACATGCATGACCTCGAAATATTACCACCTTGAACATGATAAGTAGAATGGCCCCTAATATGTCCTTAACGTCATGGGCTTATTTCTTGTATAAAGTAGCATTCCTTGAAAGATGAAAATTTGCAAATCGGGCATGATAAATATATGGAAACGTTCCACCTCCCTCCCCACAATTATAACATCGAACGAGCAGTATCAGTTGACAAAATAATTTAGGTTTTCAAATATAAGAAGTCTGGATCTTATGACATCAACGACAAATGGTACTAATTATAATCCAGAACATTAGGAGCAATACAATGAAACAGTAGACAATCAACTTGGAGGGGAGTTGGATGGCCGAATGGTTAGCGCGTGCGCACTATGTCATAAGGTCTGTCATTGAGTCAACTGGCATGGTTTCGAATCCCCGGTTGTACGTGACAAGGAATAGGGTCGCCTGTCCAGCCTCCTGGATTTTCTCCGGTTTCCTCGCACTGCTAAAGACCCCTACGCGCAAGCGAATTATTGAAATAAAATTGAACCATATGTTAGTCCCGAAATAAACTAGTTTGTGTCGAGTGGGCGTCAAACTCTCTCTCTCTCTCTCTCTCTCTTAACTTGGAGCTTCTGTATCCTGTTATTTGATACCAGGGTTTTGTAATGAACGCAATTTATATATGATGGAAATACTCAATGTAATTATTTTTGTTTCTCGACCCGTTAACGTTGTTGGGTTTTAGAATATATAACAAACCATTTTAGTCCGCCCGGGTATTGATTTACACGAAGTCTTCTGTCTCGTTGAAATCAGTTTGTCAATTACCGTCCAAATATACATACTACAGTAAGGATAGTGTCTACTCGTCTGACATCCATTGATGATTTTTACAATTTTGCAGTGCTTAAAGAGCATGCCAGATTTGAATATTTGGACCATGTCTCATCAAGTTACACACACCATTATGTAGCTAGGTCTTTCCTTTTATCTTCCAATGGGACTATGGTAATTATCTTATTACTAGATGATCTAGACTAAAAATCATCTTTGATAACAATCATACGCAGTACTTCTGGCATGGGACCAAACGTCTACTGATTTGGTGGACACTGATCGCTTCGTCGTTACCTACAGGGCCTAACGTAGTAGTAGACACAGATAAAAATTGGCCATCTGAAACAAGTCCCATGGCCCTCTGTATTTGACACCACACACTTTTAAATAAAATAAAACCAAGTACGAACAATCCAAACCATAAGACAGAATTCGAAGTCCTAAAAAACGTTATAGGCAAAATAGTGTATTTAAGCAAAATAGTGTAATCAGCAAATGGACTGCTCCTCGTCTACAAATTACACGACAAACAGTGGTAACCGGTGTCCGGAAGAGTAAGCTTACCCTGCCTGGCGCCACACCCGCCATAGCTGCATCCAAACTATTAGACGAAATCTTGGCAAAATAGCGTGATTGGCCAATGGACTATCACAGCCTAAACCGGTTGTGTTCCAAAAACAAACGGTATAGGCAAAATAGTGTAATCAGCAAATGGACTGCTCGCCGTGTACAAAATACACGACAAACAGCGGTAACAGGTGTCCGGAAGAGTAAGCTTACCCTGCCTGACGCCACACCCGCCATAGCTGCATCCAAACTATTAGGCGAAATGTCGGTAAAATAGCGTGATTGGCCAATGAACCATAACGTATTGTGCATCATGACCAGAAGTAAAAACCAATTACGAAAGTCGCCAAAGACACATTATTATATGAATGAGATTTTTATGAGAGACGACCTCAAGATTTTACGATACATAACTGAAAAAGCAAAATTTAAAAACTAGAACACTGGTACAAATTTCATCTGTGCTTGCATTGGGCAGTAGGTTAGATATTTCAACCATTATATACTATACATGAAGTAAGCTACTTCAGCTATATTTATATGTCAACATGCTCAGGGTTGTGAGGATGGCTTGACCCGGCATTCAAGTGGGCAATAGGTTTCAAAGATTCAAAACTATCTTGTTAATCAAAAGGTCGCCATCGTTTACTGTTGATCAGGCTAAAACACGAGGAGATTTTTTTTTAGTTCCAGTAATCCCACAGACATTCCAAACTCCATGGACATTACCTCATTTTGAAACACAACAGAATTGCTGATGTTTTGATTGTATTTTTAATGTGAGCTTGCCTACTAATACGTAAAGTGTTTAAATAGCCTATTAATACACGTCTGATATGAACTTCGGCTATTAAACCCCAGACTTACGAAACTCTATCCAAGTCTTGTGGAAATAACATTTAATGTACGTGCTCTTATTTACTCTTGACTTTGTTGTGTGGTTGAGTCAACGTTATGTCGTCGGGTCAGATTGCCCAGTGTATTGGAAACAATAGCACACATGCGGGAAAAGTCGAGCACTAGACTAGGTACTCCCACTACTAGTTTGATAACAAAATAGAGTTCATGAGTCATGTGTTTCTAATTTGAAAATGTATACAGTAAGTCGAAGAATAGTGGGGGGGGGGATTCGAAATATATATATGCTTATCCTAATACTTTGACAGGGCTCATGAGTGGTATACTTGTATGTTTTTATTGATGGTATACATCACATAGACAAGGGGCGGTTATTGGTCGAAACATGGAACTATTTCGGGATTTCCTTGCCGAGTGCATAAAAAAGCCTTCAGGGATAAATAAATATTGAATCTGGACTTTTCAAATTAGGTCCATGTTAATTCTTGGAACTGTTACTGTTGTACTTTGGATTGAATTTTAGAAATCTGTAATAAAACATTACAATTTTGTCGTGTGACAATTAATTCACACTATAGATAACACACTTATATCGTGTGAGGAACTAGTGTATTCAGATTTGAAGTGGGCGTTTTACCTTGGTACTTAATTATTGTCTACATTATAAGGAACATAGCTTAGTTTAAAAAGGTGCTCAGGGATATTGGGAGTAGAATGCAACTCGGTATGTGGAGAAATATTCCAATGGCTTACGGGGTTTGGTGATGCCTAGGACTAATTCCATACCCCGCAAGGCTCAAGTATAGGGCATAGCACTGAGATATGAGAAAGGAAGACATTTTCAAATCGATAAAATAAACATATTATTCAAATTAAGTATAGGGCAATAAAGTTAATATTTTCAAATTTCACAAAACTTAATTATAAAGGACAATATTGGTGTCAGTCATTATCACATATGTGATAGAACTGGTTAAACACGTTCCAAATATTTTAACAGAGATCATTGCTACGATAGATGCGTTATGAAGATTTCAAAAAAGGGAAGCGAGGAATGCAAAAGGAAAACACGCGTTATCCTTCTATATAACTGACTGAAGTGACGAGTGATAACAGATACACGGGCGAATTTCTGCTCACTAATAATTCCTTCGAAGACCAAAAGTTGTTATGCGAGGCTGTTGATCTCTGTGTTAAAATTGTATTTGGAAAGTGTTTAACCAGTTCTATCACATAGGTGATAATGACTGACACCAATATTGTTCTTTAATTTCAGCCTTTGAATAGATATCCAATGAAATGGATGCCCGTGGTCGTTGCTCTCTCTGCACCAACTCGGCACGCAACTCAACCAGTATTATAACTGAAATGAACAAATTGTGACACTAATAAGTCGGTTGTGTGAACTCAGATGTAGAAGTGGTATGAAATCTACATGCTTCGTGCACGACCCCCGGCAATACTTATATATCTAATGGCAGTTTCCTAGTCCTAAGCAGCTGACTGGAATGTAACCTAAAGGCAATGGCCACGGGCAGATTCGCCAGTCCAGTATGTTCTATTTTCGTGAAGGTCATGTTGAGGTGACCGATGAAATAATCACATAAATACTTTAAACACAAATAGCGATGTCTTTAATTAAACTGAATTGCAAAATTGACAAGAGATTATCTGAGAAGACAGAATAGGTTTCCATCTTTGACATTTTGTTCCATACATTTCATTCATCCACGCGTATCTTTACTGTGCTACTATGCAAGTGTTATACATAAGTGTGTTTTTACTATTTTGATGAGCTTTTCTATAAAGAAAAACTGATTATAAAGTCCGGAAATTGGATCTCCATATCCCTTCTTGATGAAAATAAATAAAGCGGCACTGCGAAGATCACCGTACGAAATCCGTAGCATTTGACGTATTGGTTAGAAGGAGGACTTGAACTGGTTTTAATATGATTAATCAAACTGAATTGTATGAAAGAGTATCAATTGAGAGTGTTTTCGCATCTTCCTTATACACTTATTTATAACTGACCTGACGGATGGAATACCATTTGGTTTAAAATCAATTTAAACTCGATGTGTCTTTTGGAATTAAAGGATATTTATTTTGCCATTTATCCAATTTATGTCTGTTAGTATTGTTTCTGATTGTTTGGTGTGCACACAAAATATAAAACTCCGGTTATGCTTATATCAAAATAAAGTGCTGCATTGGAATAAACTGGGCTGCCCGGCAAAATTTCCCTCATAGCACACTGTATGGCGTATGCCCGTCTTTATTAGCCCAGTTTAGGAGCAGAACAGTAGGACGTTAAACCCCATTTCATTTCATTTCATTTCATTTCGGAATAAACTGATATGTTATGGGACTATATATTTATATAGCGCCTATTATTCAGTAAACTGCTCAATGGCGTTGACTTGTCTGTCAATAGTCCCTTCTTCTTTCACATATTGAGGTACCTTGTTCCAAAGGACTGATGCTGCTACAGAGAAAGCCCTATCACCCCACGATACAAGATTTGTTCTTGAAATATCAAGTTCTTGTATATTTTAAGACCTGGTTGTTATTTGATGGGATTTTATTTGAATCAGGCCCTGGAGATAGTTCGGAGCTGTGGCATGCAAAATCATGAAATTCTACACGTTTCCTCACAGGTAGCCAATGAAGTTTGGTTTTAGTAACAATTTGTGCGGCTTTGTTTTTAATCTTCTGTAGAAGATTTAATGAAGTTGTTGGGAAGACCTAAAGTAGGGAGTTACAATAGTCCAGGCGAGAAGTTATGGAGGCATTGACAAGAGTTTTGGTTGAATCCACATCAAGATATTATCGAATTTTACTTATTTGGCGCAGGATTTGGTTATAGAGGAAATGTGTTTATTAAAGTTCGTGAATGAATCGGAAGATAACACTTAGATCACGTTGGTGATCTATGGTGATTCGACACCATAAAGTAACATGTTTTTTTGTCCATGGCTCGAAGAATATCATTGTGAACTCTTATTGGGACTGTCTCTGTTCTGTGTAGATTTCTGGAAGCTGACTGATATGTTTCTAGTAGATTATGTTGATTCATGTGATCCGCAATGATCAAGTTGCTGTATGAACCTGTCGTTGGAATGTGTAAGTAACAGGTCAAGAATATGCCGACTTCAATGTGTTGGGTATTGGACATGCTGCTTAATTTCCAAACGACAGTCGTAAATATTAGTATAGATTTGTATCCAAATAAAAGGGGTCTAGCTACTGTAAACTGCCAAGCGCGTGCGTTGTTGCCATGTTAAATGCTGGTTATGGCTCAATTATCGAAACTATCGCGTCTTATTTTTAACTGTAGTCTAACTAAAGTTACAATTTCATATTTTTAAGTTATATTTTTAAAATGTATTAAAATAAAGTCCTAAAATAGATGATATTTATCAACAGTCCTACTTTGTTAAAGAATAATCCTATTAATCCTATAATTCACTATTGCCAGTTGAGAAATTGGCAAAAATATCATTTTCATCTTCAAATTCAAACGTTTGAAGATAGCTACTCCATGGTGGAGAATAGAAAACAAGGGAGGTAATTGTGTTATTATTTCCGGTGTAAATGAGTTTTAAGTGTGAGAATGACACCTATGATCGTATAATAGTGAGTTGACAACCTATTGAGCAAAAGACATAGAAATAATTATGTTTTGACTTTCTTAGAAAATATGAAATTGTAACTTTAATTATCGTCCGGTGCTTTGAACAGAACGTGCGTTCTCTTTCAAGAACATTGGATATCACTTTTATTGGGGGTGGTGCTTACAGCTAACAAAATTATATTGTATGTACTATAAGCTTGTGTGGTTCCACCTTGTTAGTGATGCAGGGCGAAGGACCGGGCAAAGGCAACGCTTAGTCTTTTGGGTAGGACGAAACTCCGAGGTCTCGTGTACGCATTGGTGTGCACGTATAACAGTTGGAATTCGATTGCTGTCCGGACAAAATCTCCCTCATTATACCCTGTATAACCTATAACCGTCTTTATTATCCCGGTTCGAGCAGAAATGTTGGACATTAAACCCCATTTCATGTATTTATTACTATGTACATACCCAATTCGAGCAAAATTGTATACTTGGGATAATTAATATTGATAATTATCGTATAGTATAGGTGGGACCAAAACAATTAATATGGCTGTCTTATTAATTAGTAATGACAATTAGTGATCAGCAATATTATTATGGCCGTCATTTTAACAAAGAAATCTTGTTATCATTTCTTTAAAACTTTTAGTCACGATATGTTAGAATGTAGTAAGAACCAAGACCATTTTAATTTTTAAAGAAATAACCCGGATAAAAAAATCGGTTTTTATAGGACCTCCAGATTGAGAACCGTAAGCCTTGTAGACTTAACAGTATTTGATAATAATTCTCTGATTGAATTTCTATAGATACTAAACGGCTTATCCTCCATATCAGTAATTATACGAAAATGCGGCTGATAGGAAAATGACAGACGTAAACAAAACCAATACATGATATCATGTTGTAATCTGTTTGTCAGGAACTGGATTGTTTTCACCTTATCTTAAAGGTGAACAAACTCACTAATAGAACTGTGTGATTAACAATGCATGTCATTAGTATCCAATAATTTATGAAAAGGTCATGCCAAGTCGGTCAGCCTGAATACCACCAACGCTAACAGTAACTCTCGGGGACATCTGTTCATGAAATGTTATTAAGCCTCACACACAAGTCAACTATTATAAATTTCATGTTAATGGATAAAAATAATTTAAAGAAATTCGAATGGACAGTTTCCATTTACGATTGTCGATCAGCACTAGGACTCCACAAGTACGCCTTGGCGCCATTTTCGTTTCCTTTCGGCGAAAAACAGGATTTTTAAATCGTTCATGCTTTTAGAACACCTCACTTGCCAAAACACTAAGATCAGAGGTACCACATGTGTATCACCCAGTGCAAGAAAACTCCTAATATATTATGTTACGTGATTTTGAGCACAGACCTTCATACAAGGTTAACCGGTAACCAACGAGAAAATCTGGATTATAATTTTGTTGTTATTAAATGTTGATTTGAGCTATATTTGCGATGTAATGATGACGGTAAAAATGTTCCAGTGAAGTGACAGTCTATAAACGTGATTATAAATGAAGGGTAGATTTATTTCAAATACGCCTCTTCACATCAAATTCACCTTCAGACAAGGTTAACCGGTAACCAGTTTCTCTCTTTACAGTGTATGTTAAACTCACGTGACCCGTGAAAGCTCCTTTTGAAACCACGATTAACGTCAACGAGAAAACCTGGATTATAATTTAGTTTTTTATTAAATGTTGATTTGAGCTACATTTGTGATGTAATGATGACGGTAAAAATGTTCCAGTGAAGTGACAGTCTATAAACGTGATTATAATGAAGGATAGATTTATATCAAATACGCCTCTTCATAATTCACATCCAATAAAGAGGTTTATGCTGACATATCAAATTGAAAACGACTTCAGAAGCCGTGGGCTCAGCCTATGATTAAATGCAACAAAAAATAGTGCAAACGTCAGTCATAGTAAATAAATCCGCTAAACTTTACGAGCTCGTGATCCACAATACATATAATTACTTCTGCATGCAGGAGAACCTATAAATAATGAAAACTGAAAACCATAGTACACGTTCGCACTCTATCTTTTCTGTAATGAATAGCCCGTCAAAAATCGATGCCAAGAAACGATAAACTCTAGTATTGCGTCCTGTCAGTTTGTAGTCATGCGTATCCCATTGGTTATTCAAATCCAAGTAATTGTCAGGAACGAAATGAATTCTTTCACGACTGCAAGATATTTATGACTATGGTGGAAGTAATGGCACCGTAAAATGAAATTCTCCTAACTTAAGTTCACTGAGAGGCGCATATATTAAAGTCATTGCGAGTTCTGGTTTAATGGTATATTCAGATACTGTTCAAACCCAACTTAGGATGGGGTGGGATGTAAATAATTCTTGATTCATCTTATATTCAGATCCATCGAACCCAGATGTATTCAAATGCACCCCCTTTAGCTAACATATTGACAGTGCAACGTGAAAAAAAACTAATATATACTAAGTAGCAAAAGAAACGTTAGGTTGGTATGTTACTCTGAATAGACGCATTGCATAAAACTTGCCAAATGTTTTTATTGTATATTTGTGACCACATCTCCAACTTTACCTGAGCAATAAGGCTCCTTCCCAAACACAGAATTGAACACGGGAAATGTTCTCAAAAACGCCACCTGACTTCTGAGATGGTAATGTGTTCTCCATGATTTTCAGCGGGACCATCCCTATAAAATGCACACCTGGTTGAACCATTCACACTACAACGTCAGCAGCATGCCACGACTCACAACAGCTCAGAGGAACCAGGCGCTTGGAAGACCCGACGCTGGCCACACTGCCCAAGCCGTTGCCAATCACTTCCAGGTCAAAGTTGGGACCATCTACAGGCTACAGCAACGTTTACGGGCCACCAACACCACGGATGATCGTCCCCGAACTGGTAGACCAAGGGTTACCACAAGGCGACAAGACCGCCATGTGTAGTGCGACAGCACGTGCAGAATCCCTTCACACAGGCATCTGAGACAGCTCGTCAGGCAGTGGGGACACACGGAAGACCCATCAGTACCGATACAGTGCGCCGACGTCTCACCAAAGATAACATCCATTGCCGTAGACCTTACCGCGGACCGATTCTCATCCCTCGCCATCAACGTGAACGTTTACAGTTTGCCCAGCATCAGAACTGGCGACACAAGTAATGGAGAACTGTTCTGTTCACAGCTGAGATTCGGCATTGCGTATCATTTGCAGATGACAGGGCCAGAATATGGCGTCGACGTGGCCAGCGTTATTCTGACCATGTGTCATGGAACGAGACTCACGGGGAGCTCCAAGCATAATGGTTTGGGGTGGAATCGGCCTGAACCAGAGAGTGGGTCCTGTGGTGTTCTAAAATCTTGGTGCAGGGAGAGGAGGCGGCATCACAGCAGTGCGGAACATCGATCAAGCTCTCATACCCCATGTCATACCACATTTCGCACGTCATCGAAACAACGTTTTCCAGCATGACAACGCCCGTGCCCACACCGCCAGAGTTACTCGGGACTTTCTACAGCAGAACGGTGTCAACGTTATGCACTGGCCAGCCCCTAGTCCGGACTTAAACCCGATTGAACATCTTTGGGCTGAAATTCAGAGGGAACTTAACGTCGTACCCAGACCAAACACAGCCGCTGGATTGCGCCAGGCTTTTCCGAGAGTGTGGTTCCAGGTGCCAATGGCGTTCATCAATCGTCTGGCCCACTCCATGTACAGACGCTCCGCTGCTGTTATTGACACTCGCGGTGGACACACCAGTTCACAAAAAATTGCTTTGATCCATTTAGTAAGTCATTTTCTAGAATGATTTGATTAAAGTTTCTCTCTGATTTTGAAATCGTACTGATGTTTTTTTTTTGTTTTTTTTTCTGTTTAGTATGTTATAAAACATAATGACTGAGTATCCATTCCAAGAGATAATGTGTATGTACATACACGTACAACTATTCATTGGTTTGTTTCTGTATGATAGCAATCCGGCCAATCAGTGTTAAAGATTGTGGGAAATAAACCTCAGCTATTATGTACAAAAAATGTATGTTTTATTTTTATAAGTACGCGCGTACAATAGACCAGGCCAACTCTATTTTTCGCCATAGGTCACGAGATGTAAACAGGGCTAGCGCTAATCCCAATACTAACCCTGGACTTATCCTCGATGCTTACCATAACCTACAGTCTCGCAAACAATCACGTGCCCTAACCTTATTTACATCTGGGCGACCTTGTCGCTGGAATTGTGAAGTCATATCAAAAATCTCACTCCCAATGCTAACCCCGGACCTATCCCCAATGCTTACCATAACCTACAGTCTCGCAAACAATTACGTACCCTAACCTTATTTACATCTGGGCGACCTTGTCGCTGGAATTGTGAAGTCGTATCAAAAATCTAACTCAAGCAATCGAAACAGAAGGAACAGGTATGCCCAATTTCATGTTAATCGTACTTTAATTCTGGAGTCTTAGGCCTTTTTTCGAAGAGCGTCGCCCCCAAGAACAAGATGAGTAGAGTATGTGCCCCAGTTCCTGGTGCAACAACACAGAAGTCCTGACAGCTCAACTTGGTGTGCAACAACCAGAGCTGTCAGTCTTTTCTCACCAATATAGATTACACATTTTGTCCAAAAGACTTTTCATATTGTTTAACTCTGCCAGTTGGAATATTATATCTGCCAAAATTGTGTTATACAAATTTTATTTCTCGAGTATGGAGCAATATGATGCAACAATACACCACGGAATATTTATTTGCTTTGTATTAGTCCTGGTTTGAGCAGGTTTATTTTTGGTAAAAGTAGTTGACCTCAAATTTGATAAAGTAACGTTAGTGAGATTTTCTGATAAACCATCATTTACATTCTAAAGTTGCCACAAAAATAGGCACGCCAAGCTTCTGCCAAGGATTGCAAAATTTCAAGGTCTCATTGAATTTTTATTCTGCATGTACAATAGGCCTAAACGATGGAATGTTATGTTCAATCACCGTAACTATATCAGAATGCGAATCATTGATATAAATTTCAATATTTTAATTTTTCCAGAAGAGCTTACATTGACCTGAGAAAATTTTGGTTACGGTAATGAAAGACAAGCCCTGGCTTACTCGAAAATAATACTCTCCAATTGGCCCTACTGATTTATTTATACAGTATCAAGCCACAATAACTGAAATTCAACTATCGGAAAACACATCTAATTCACTTTGAGCAAAATATTTTGGTGGCCATTTTGTTAATTATTCTCGCATCAAAGAACACTTTGCAGATGGAATTTGACGATGAGTAGGCAGAAACGTCTGTGTCTGGGCAAAATTTCTCTTATATGCTCGTTTTCATTATCCCGGTTGGTGCCGAGAGAGACGTGGGACGTTAAAATAATTTCACTTTATTTCCCCTACCGGAGAAACCGGGAAGGATTACAGTTGTCTGTTACTTTTGTTTTCCAGAAGGTTGTTTTAATTAAAGTTTGTGGCATTTCATTAAAGTTTGGTTCCCTGCCGTTTAAAGCAGAGTTACACATTTTTTGCGTTTATGTCATTCGTTTATAAAGGGGATTATTCAAATAGATCCGTTCACCTGCTTATCCACCTGTCCGTCACGTTACAATATTTGGGACACATAACTCTGCGTCGAATTAAGCTTGGTGTAGGTGTTTTTGTGAATGCCTTGACGGGGCTATATAATGTACATTTTCCGCTTAGGCTAAGCAGAGATAAGCAATTCTTTGGTCGATGCCTTGGAACACGAAAACTTTGATTCTAATTCTGGTGTATAGTTTCATTCCATAAATACTAATGACTGTATTTTGATAATGAACATTTCTGCCTAGTGGTCAGCAATTCGATTGTTCGATGCTTTAAAACGGATAATTGAGCAAGTAAGTAATACATGTTTATTAAATTGTGAGATATGTTCGCTTATGTTAAATACGGAATGACGTTTAGCTTGGTCATCCAAATATCAGTTTCTGTTCAATTAAACAAAAACCTACATCAGTGTCGATGCGTCATCTTTGCATATTCTAATTTCCGGCTTTTGATGGAAATTGTTTTAAAAAGGAAATGAAACGAAATTGCTTCTGAATTCAAATTCGGATCCATATCTACTGGGTTCTATATTTGAAAAATAACTCACATAAAATACATCATGTTCGTTTTCGATATTTTTTAAACACTCGTTTCTAAATACAATTAACCTTTAGTTTAGCGAAGTACAATCCATGAATAGAAATTCTCAACTGATATTAAGCGTTACACACGCCCCTTTCTGTAAACACTGTTATTTTTATTTTTAAATTAGCTTTTATTACGTGCCGAAATGAATGAAGATTCTGGTGATGTTTAAGGGTGTCATTTTGTGGATAATATGCATCGGAATGCGGTGGAAGACAATAGTTAATTAGTAGGGTATTCTTAACATTAATGTAGTAGTACCACAGTGGTGTATTCTTAATCCTAATGCAGTAGTACCACAGTGGTGTATTCTTAATCCTAATGCAGTAGTACCTTAGTAGTGTATTCTTAAACCTAGTGTAGTAGTACCGTAGTCGTGTAAAATATCACCAAACCGTGATGAACAGGTTACCTGTTCGTAACAATGAAGCGCTATAGAAGATGAATAATAAAAATACCGTAAGTAAAATATTTCCTAATATCTTGATTATATTTGATTTAAACAGATGAGTATTTACAATTATGAAAAATACAAGTGAATGCAATAACAACAATATGCTTATAATATATAAAACTGTTTCCGTAATGTTGTTCATCACATTATATATTTGACGATTTTATATGAGATCTATAGGTGAGTATCTATGACAATTTTAATAATTGGGCTGCGTGGAGCATGCTCGAGATCATTTGTGAGGAACGGTATATGACACTGGTTGGGCAATATGATTATGATGTACTGAAGATCCGGGTTAGTTTTTTGAGAGCAGAAGTTCCCCCTTTACTTAGTCCCGTTAATGGCCTTCTGGACACCCTCGGCATAACTCATCCCTTCATGTAGGAACTTACAAGATTCAAATCCAAATCGTCGTTTACAGAATGATTAGCGATACTTAATTAATTTTACTAGTTATTACGTCGGTTTAATATTCTTTACTCATAATTTGGTCAGACATTATTCACGTATCTCGGCGTCATATGGAAATGATAATGTCTAGAGGATTAAACATATATCTTCGACACCATTGAAGACTCTTGTAGCGGGAAGAGAGCCATGGAAAAAGCCCGGGGATATACCGACGGTGGGATCCATTGAATCGAATCAAAAGTGTGCTTATCTGCTGTTGACAGCTTAGCGGTTGCTTTTGTAGCATTGTTCACCTACATACGTTTTGGATTTAAAATTTGTAGCTGAACGGTGTCACATCTGTTTTTTCACAGGTTTTGATTTTATTAATTATTGGTTCTGTGTCCATTTTCGTTGTTTTATTTTGCAGTAGTTACTTTAGTAACGGATTCTTATCGGCTCTGCTCTCTATCCGTTACTGCCCGATGCTACAGAAAACCAAAGAAGAATCGCGGTGAAAATAGCCTTAGAACCCAGGTGGGGGAAAGGCCCTATTTTCATGTAAGTTGTCTTTAGCATCGGACAGTATTCCGTCACTAAAGTAACTAGTATTGCAGTTGTTTAGCTGCAATTTACTACATTTCTGGGTCATTAGATTTAGGTTATCAATCATTGTGATGCAGTTGGATGAGTCATCATTCTTGATGGAGTATCTAGATAAATCTATCATTTGGTTTGGCGCAGCTGTATCATTGTTTTGGTAGTCCTAGTTATTCATTGTTTCGAGTACGATCGTATCAGGTACAACGTAGTCCTTTTATGATTGACACCATCTACATTAGCCCCGTTGGTGCAGATAAGTTGGTCATTAAGCCCCATTTCATTTTATGATGGATTCTTCATAGTTAATAACAAACGAAGAAATATATAACTTTAGAATATAGATTTATATTCTAAATTAAATAAACAGGCACAGTCGTCGAAATCCATTATAAATTTAAAAGATTAACATTAAAATACCATTAAATACGTCTGATAGATCTTTTGGAAATTACAGACGCTCATTAGAAAAATAGAATTTGCTAAATACGTTTTAGGCGATATATTACTACTAAACACCTGCCTTCCGGAATAAAATACAATATCAGTTGACAATAACACACATATTTACCTACGATCTCATTCGGCTATACACGTCTTTTGATAATACAACGAGTAATAAGCTTTTCTTTCTTCAACACTACCCGATATTCGTCAATGCACAGTCTCTTAAAGACGCACCATGATTTAGATAAAGAGCTGGTCGTTTTTGCTATTATAGTTGAAAAGTAGATAATGAAAAATAAGTATATTGAAAATTTCAGTCAAGTTAGTTTATTCTGAGCGAGGTAATAAGTGTTTGAAATTTTGACAATAATGTATTGATTTTTCCGTACCATTGCTACGATAATAAAAAGTCCCTATTATCCATTAAATTAATAAAAGACGCCACCAGGTGATCTAGAGAATTGGGTATGTGAATACATGTCTAATTAATAATTTATATAACATTTAAAGCTAGAAAAAAGACTTGCAATAGGCAGATTTAGCGCTTGCATAATACATCTTTATACAGTGTATACTCAAAGTGAGGTCATTTACTAGAATACACGTTTTGGTAGTTATAGACCTCTGTAATGCACAAAATTTTGGTTTTTATATTAGAATATACTTTTTGGTAGTTAGATCTCTATAATTTACAAGATGGCAGTAGTTCATACTAGATTACTGTAGACTTGCTGGTAATCACGATTTCTGTAATGCACAAAATTGTGGTTTATAATTTCTGGTAGTTACATCTCTTTAAGACACAAGGTGGTGGTATATATAGATCACATAAAACTTTATGGTAATCACGCTTTTTTTAATACACAATGTGGCAATTTACATAGTAGAATACAATGCTGGGAGTCATGAAATAAAGAGACTATTAAGGATTGTGTATAAGATTGTATAATAATCGAGGCGTGTTGTTTTTAAAAGCATAGAGGCCCCGGGGACGTTGGTTGTCACTGATTTGTTTAAGAGGGTAATGACAAAGAAATGAAATGGGGTTTAACGTCCTACTGTTTTGCTTGACAAAGAATATAATCCGGATGATTCTTTTATTTTTAGAAAAGGATTACCTTTTGTTTTTCTCAAAGAAATAACATGATTAGAGGAAATCTTCCATGTAACAATACCCTTAATGGGTGGAAGATTAAGGCTATTGGCTTTAAATAATACACGGTACACATAAAATGTCTGCTAAAATACACGTTATGTATAATAATGGAAGTGTGCCACCTAAGCATATTATTATCTTTACAAAAAATCCTATATATACTAATGGTCAATACTGCGATATCACCTCGGTGGAAGCGGACGTTAAATAAAACTAACTCACACACACTTGCATGTACATTTATCTACTTTATAAACTTCAACCTTTATTAATACATCTATTGTAGGTGGGCAGTTATATAGATCATAATAGCCGTTTCTTTGTTTTCTAATGGTAAATATTACATGAATCCAAACAGGAATTACACAATAGGACACGGAATTCTAGCATGTTATTGTATGAACCGTTGCCCTCGCTATCAGGACATTGCGTCGCCAGAGACACCGATTTACAGAACAAAATGCTAGGATAGTTGGAATGATTGTTTCTCTTGGGGATACATGCTATTCGATATTAGTGCTGTTTTTTACATGTTACATGATGTACGAGTTATTCTCGTTTTAACAAGTTTTTTAGCCTATTTCTAGGAAAAGGATTGTCTTAGTCCGATGGGTCATGGATATTCCCTGCCTCGCTGTTCACCAATAAAAATACCTATAGCTTCAGCATTACTTAATTCTTTAATGTCTGTCTTTATGTGCGAAAAAGATATCGCCATCCAACAAGTGATATGTGGCCACATGACTTTACACGGACCTTTTTTCATGTTCATGGTGAGAATATAACAATTCAATCATTGATACATGACCATATGACTTGCACAAAGACTTTTCCACGTAGCGGAAAGAGAGCCATGGAAAAAGCCCGGGGATATACCGACGGTGGGATCCATTGAATCGAATCAAAAGTGTGCTTATCTGCTGTTGACAGCTTAGCGGTTGCTTTTGTAGCATTGTTCACCTACATACGTTTTGGATTTAAAATTTGTAGCTGAACGGTGTCACATCTGTTTTTTCACAGGTTTTGATTTTATTAATTATTGGTTCTGTGTCCATTTTCGTTGTTTTATTTTGCATTAGTTACTTTAGTAACGGATTCTTATCGGCTCTGCTCTCTATCCGTTACTGCCCGATGCTACAGACAACCAAAGAAGAATCGCGGTGAAAATAGCCTTAGAACCCAGGTTGGGAAAAGGCCCTATTTTCATGTAAGTTGTCTTTAGCATCGGACAGTATTCCGTCACTAAAGTAACTAGTATTGCAGTTGTTTAGCTGCAATTTACTACATTTCTGGGTCATTAGATTTAGGTTATCAATCATTGTGATGCAGTTGGATGAATCATCATTCTTGATGGAGTATCTAGATAAATCTATCATTTGGTTTGGCGCAGCTGTATCATTGTTTTGGTAGTCCTAGTTATTCATTGTTTCGAGTACGATCGTATCAGGTACAACGTAGTCCTTTTATGATTGACACCATCTACATTAGCCCCGTTGGTGCAGATAAGTTGGTCATTAAGCCCCATTTCATTTTATGATGGATTCTTCATAGTTAATAACAAACGAAGAAATATATAACTTTAGAATATAGATTTATATTCTAAATTAAATAAACAGGCACAGTCGTCGAAATCCATTATAAATTTAAAAGATTAACATATGACTTGCACAAAGACTTTTCCACGTTCATGGGGAGAAAAAACATAAGTATCCAATCTTTGATACATGACCATATGGCTTTTCACGTTCATGGGGAGAAAGACATCTCTATCCAATCTTCGATAAATGACCGTGTGACTTTTCGCGCTCATATGGTGAGCACCCATTATCCATTCTTTAATATGCGGCCGTGAGATTCTCACGTTCTTGGAGAGAAACACATCCCAATCACATCTTTAAAACATGATTGTGATTTCTCACCGCTGTTGTGGAAAAAGACATCGCCACATCCAATCTTTGATACATGACCGTGTGACTTTACACCGATCATGTTAATGGGGATGACATTAAGGTGCCCACTGTATTTTCGTTTATGTGTGTGAAATAGCTTTATTTAACGTCCGCATCCACCGAGGTGATATCGCAGATATTTTCGTTTAAACGATGACAGGCCTTTATAGTTGTATGGATTTAAATGATATTGAACGTAAATACGTAGTATATTAGTGTTGGCATTCATGGGGAAATGAGCATGATTTGAAGCATATGAAAATGGATATCTAATGTATAAATACCAATACCAGCAGCTTAATCAAAAGTTAATTATAAACTGTAGATAAAGGATATTATACATTATGTGTGAATAAGAAATGCATTTAGAGCAAGTTTAAATCCATGTAATATTTAAATCGATACTATGCATTGTGTTAGGTCTTCTTGACTTAAAATACATAAATTTAAATATACTAGAATACAAATAGCCCGTTTTGGTGCATAATGGTATTTTAACTCCATATTGTTACAAAGAATAATACACATCTGGACTATTATCCGGGTGGTTTTGTGTAAAGATTGTTATTATACAGTTTATAATGTATAATCGAACCCGACATCTATAATACTCACATAGTGTAAAACTATTGGAGGACAAACAGTTCGTGTGAATGGGGCTTTACGTTTAATATACATACAGTTGCATACATATCGATTTATTAATTCACGATAATACTCACATAGTGTAAAACTATTGGAGGACAAACAGTTCGTGTGAATGGGGCTTTACGTTTTATATACATACAGTTGCATACATATCGATTTATTAATTCACGATATTAATTAAGTGTTGCTTAATTAATTATGCATAACCTACGGTATTTAGACTAATGGGACTGTAAAGCCGAATGGATTATTACATCATGGTAACGCACCCTGGGTTGTTTGTGAACTAAAGCATAACAAAACATTCACAGAGTAATTATATTTTTTTTGTAGATTGTATATTATTTGTTGGTCTATCTGACTACAGTGGTAATAAGTAACATGTATTATTCATATGAGTTTTTGTCCCGATATGGTTTGCCGAGTGATAATCAATTATCATGCTGATAATATTCGTATTTTCCTCCACTATCCAATTTTCTCTTTATCTTAAAAAAACAACCTTTGTTTTGCTGCTCATATCGAGGAGCAACGAAAACGCACCAGTTTTATAAATGAATGATTGTAAGCCTCGTTTGAGAGGTAGACTTTTATCGTGCAAGCAATTCTAAATGTAAAACATCAGATCCTAACGATCAAACATGAGAAGAATGTTTTTATACGCCCACATTTTCATGTGGACGTATATTGTCGTCGCCCATAATTTGTCTGTGGACAGTCTACAGGTCACAATTTTTATCGATTTGGATGAAACTTGAAATATGGGTTTATCTCCCAAAGATCTCGGTTCCTTTCGACATTGGCATGTATTGGACCATAACGTGATGGATTATAGTTTTTAGCTTGTGCACACTCTAGAGGTCACCATTCTTTTTCGGATGTCGATGAAACTTAAAACATATGTATATCCCAAACATCTCAGTTTCTTTCGATATTCGCGCATTTGAGACAATAACTTCCTGGATTATTGCTTTTTTTTTGCTTGTTCTCTATCCATCTCTTGCAAAATGTTGGCATAGCTTGCATGGCAACAGCAACCGTAAACGCACCACAGATCAATTTTATCAATTGCTAAAAATAGAATTTAACAGAATTGGGATATTGACAATCGCTATTTAATAGTACAGTCATGGGGTATAAAATGTGGCCTTTTCAACACATTAATACAACTCACACAGTCCTATGGAGGACATAGCGGCCTCCTAGCAAGGTTGACAATGAGTACCAGAACCACCGGAAGCAGCACTGCAACGTGATAGATCCAACATGCAGCCACTCGGGGGCTTATCTCCTCCATGGGGTTTGGGAGCAGTTTGCTCGGGCAGCTATGAACTATCAATATTTCTTTTGTCGCAGGAAACAGAAAACCTGTAGCATGTGAAGATTTGTATCGCATATTTTTTCCTGCAATGACAGTAACGATCGCATATCTGATACGTAGCTATGGCAAATTTCAGAATAAATTAGGAGTGATATTAGGTCTTCTCATATAAAGATACCGAAACAAGAGGACAGCGCATAAAAAGTAACCAGTCTGGTTTGAAAGATGTATAGACACCGTTATCCAGCACTTGTCGATTACCTCTGTAGCGTGCATTCCATCTTGTCATTCCAAAATAATAAATAGGTTGTGTTTGGTCAATATCGAGGCCATCATCGATATTCAAATTGCTGTTCTATATCAGCTTAATGCACGAATAAGACTGACAGGGGCTTTTCATAGAGCTATTAATAATAATGAATCTTATCAGAAATCATAAAGCAGGGTCCACTGGGTTATCACATTTCTCATAAATCTCTGTTTTTATTGTCCGTCTGTGTCTGGCAGAGTTCAGGACTCACTTCCGTCGCGACTATAAACCACTTCCTGCTTTCGTTCACTAGCTTGTCTACGATATCACCTTAGGTGGAAGTGGACGTAAAACTCTAGAAACGAACGTTCACTAGTAACTCACAACTGAACGGAGCTTACATCACTAATGACTTTGTTCGCCATCTGGAATTTACATACACATATTGTCTAACATTTCTTGACACCGATATATTACATAGTCTAAGAATTATCCTGGGCCATCTGCTTAATCTATTGTACAGTCAGTTATGCTCATTTTTATGTTTAGGTATTGGGCACGTGCGCACGTGCTAACCATTCGGCCATCCAACCCTCCGATTAGATATCAAACTAAACCCTAAGACCGATAAATGCTCAATTTTATTTCAATAATTCGTTTGTGCGTAGGGGGTCTTTAGCAGTGGGAGAAAACCTGAGAAAACTCCCAAGATTGGACAGGCGACCCTTCTTCTTGCCACGTACAATCGGGGAATCGAAACCACGCCAGTTGACTCAATGGCAGACCTTATGATACAGCGCGCACGTGCCAACCATCGGTCACCCAGCCCCCCCCCCCAATTAGATTTGAAACTAAACCCTAAGACCGATAAATGTTCTTTATGACATTTTGAATGGTTTCAATATTTATATGGAAGTTACAAATAAATGCCACGCACCATCCCTTTCCAGCACGAGCAATGTTAGTATTTAGATATTTATAAAAGAGAATATAACTAAGGAAAGACCAATTTACATTCGTTATCTTGCAACTTTACGTGTGTACGTACTGAACTGCCATACATAAAACCTGATGACATTTATGCTATTATTGTTATCATTTTCGATTTCATGCATCATATGTACATTTTACTTAATAATTGAAAAGCAATCAGTTCCGAAGACATTTTCTCTAAAGATAAAATGGTGGTAATGGATTTTACACCTATGCAATCATAAGAGCAATGGGTTTTTAACGTTCACTCAACACAAACTGCAGGTAATATCGAAAATATAAACCATGAAGAACTGTGTATGTCTTTTCCCTTCATAACTAAACATTGTTACAAAGTTTAATTTAATTGTTTAGTGTTAATTAATAATATAGGTTCAAGCTAGGGCCATTAAAGTAAGTAATTATACAAATTATAATCCAATGTCCATTAGGTACGAGTCCGTGTGACATTAAGATTTTATGATGCTAAGGGCCATTTTACACGACCCTACTTTTGTCTAAGAACATCATCCAACATTTTGAAGGATGGCGTTCAAGGTCATAAGGTGTGCACTAACATGTCAATTTACACCAGACAACATTTAGTGAACACGTTCAAGATTGTTCTTTAAAATATGGCATTTAGTGACTGGATTACTTATGGAAAACAGCTACTAGTGTATTTAAGGCTAATGCAGTAGGGGTACTACTACTACTACTACTATAGTAAAACAGTAGTTGCTTCCTGTTTTTAGAATACAATTTTGCAATCTTTCCATTTTCGGCCTTAGGCCATGGATTGGGTTTTGTGGGAAGTTCTTCCCTTTATTTAGTAAAAAACATATCGTTTGGTAGATGGTTTCTTCTGCTTCTGGATTGGTAGATGTCTTCGTTGTGGGATTAGTGTTTAGGTGCCAGGCCCATCTTTTCGTGACTTCCCCTTACTCCACAATCCCACTCTATGGGTTTGGTATCTGTTTCTTTTGCGGAATAGTATTTAGGTCCCGAGTCCGTCTGACCGTAACTCCCCTTACTCCTCTATCCTGCTAGCTTGGTAGATGTCATCTTTGTGGGATTTGTGTTTAGGTGCCAGGCCCGTCTTATCGTGACCTCCCCTTACATCGTTCGTTCGTTCTTGGTGTTTAACGTCTGCTTCCACATAAGTGATATCGCAGACAAGACATAGGAGAGCCGAAGCTGATTCCTGTTTTTTAGAATATGATTTTGCAATCTTTCCATTTGGCCTTAGGCCATGGATTTGGTTTAGTGGGAAGTTCTTCCCTTTATTTAATACAAAACATATCGTTTGGTAGATGATCTCGTCTGCTTCTGGATTGGTAGATGTCATCGTTTGGGGTTAGTGTTTAGGTGCCAGGCCCGTCTTATCATGGCCTCCCCTTACTCCACTGTCCCACTCTCTGGGTTTGGTATCAGTTTTATTTGCGGAATAGTGTTTAGGTGCCAAGTTCGTCTGACCGTAACTCCCCCTTACTCCACTATCCTGCTAGTTTGGTAGATGTCATCTTTGTGGGGTTTGTGTTTAGGTGCCAGGCCCGTCTTATCGTGACCTCCCCTTACTCCACTATCCCACTCTGTAGGTTTGGTGTCTGTTTTTGGTGGAATAGTGTTTAGATGCCGAGTCCGTCTGATCGTGACTCCCCCTTACTCCACTATCCTGCCAGTTTGGTATAAATCCCCTATGTAGTTTAGTGTTTAGATGCCGGGCCCGTCTAACCGTGACCCCCTCTTACTTCACTATTCTACTTAGTCCAACTGTGTCCATTAGGGCGTGGATTTGTTCGAAGATTTGCAGTTTCAGATCTGGTCTCGGGAAGAGTAGTTTCTTAGTGTTGAATGGTATGTTGTTGGTCTCCATTGTTCTCACTAGTTCCCTTCTCTCCTCCTCGTATACTTCGCAGTCTACCAGGACATGGTTGGCGGTACATTCTTCTCCGCACTCACAGATGATGACTTGGTGTTTGTAGTCTCGCAGCCGCTCTTTCACCCGTAGCTTCGATATAAGTCTACAAATATCTCTTCTAGGGTGATTGAGTGTTGTCTTTGTGTAGATCTTGTCATCCAGCCGGAATCTGTATGTGTCAAGTTCAACGAGATTTAATTCCCAGATTGAATTGACGTGTCTTTTGACCATACTGTAGATTTCCGTGGTGCTGTAGTCTATGGTGCGGAGTGGTGCTGTGTCCCTGAGACCTTCATTGGCGAGTCGATCTGCCTCCTCGTTTCCTCTAATGTTGACATGTGATGGAATCCACACGAGTTCTACTTTGCTTCCCTTCTCAACCCCTTACAGGTATGAGGCAAATATATATAGACAAAATACAACAACATAACCTCCCGTATTCGGTTAACATCGCAACCACTTAGTGGCCTTATTGATCGTTCAACATAGCGGCTTCTCTTCTTACTTTTGTATATTGTTACCAACTTGTGTCACAACCCTTTGATCTAATTGTTGTTAGGTATGGTTTCCATTCTTGTTGTTAAGACATCCTCACTGGCCATGGACTATAAAGTTAATTAACTCTCTATCTGCTCATTGTATATATTAATAAGTGTTGGTGTAGGCCTTTGATCATGTTGTTGCTAAGTATGGTTTCGGTTATGTTGTTGTATTTTGTCTATATATATTTGCCTCATACCTGTTTTACTGTATTAGCTTGATAACGTTGAGAGAATACTCTACGCAACGTCGCCTTAAATACACTAGTAGCTGTTTTCAATAAGTATGTGTTTTGTTGTTACGTTCAAGATTGTTTTGACAAAGCGGTCTTGCTTTGAGATGGATGTGGAGGCTGCCATTTGGTTCATTGTCATGCGACCCAATTCACCACGTGACTTAAAAATGCCTTCTCATTGGTTCAAGGCCTTGAACACTGTCCTAAAATGTTCAAATTAATGTGCCTGCTCGAACAGCAACCAACATGTTCAAGCTTGTTCACATTCCCATACACACGATAGGACAAATTTTAATGTTGGGTGATGTTCTTGAACAAAAGTAGAATCATGTAAAATGGCCTTAATGCTATATAGAACTGAACAACAAAACACCGGTAGAGCAAACAATACAAATACAGTAAGGCAGTATATCAGCATCAATTGCATACACATTTTCATAAATATTAAGAAATTGAAACTGAAAACAGTGCATTAACAAAGTCATTCATCCTTTAGCGAAATTAGTGTACTCTTGTACCCAGGGAGAGGGGTGACATCTAGGGCCCCTTTTTCCCAGGTAGAAAACGGAACATATCGAGCTATGTGCTACATTTTGGATAATTAGAAGTGACTACAATAGTTTGGTTTCAGATTGTGTACAAAATTCGTGTCCTCTTAGGAAATCGAGAACTTTCTTGCTAATAGGGATTTGTTACAACTGATTTACAGACCTTTCTGGTCATATTATAGTATATGTATATTTGAAACGAAACAGAAAGGCTTTTTAAAATATCAAACGAGGATAGCTGACGTCTAGCATTTTATATATGGCTTCGCTTCACGATATTCCATAGAGAATTTTTACACGACTAAAGGTTAACCTGACAATCCGATTAAAATCGGATATTAATTGTCTTTGAAACGTTCAGGTCACATGATCTAACTGATCATTTAATTTGAATCAGTTGGTATATATGTGACAGTCAATGTCTACAATCAGGCAATATGCACAATGCCTGAAATATACCAGTCAATGTGTACATTGCCGGGTAAGGGTTGGGGTGGGGGTTAGGGTTACAAAGGCATTGTACACATTGCCTGATTGTAGACATTGACTGTAACATATACATCAATACGTTACTGCCTTTCACTTAGCTTGGTTGAAATAGGCGAGATTATATAGCTAAACAGCCAGATCTTTACAAATGACAAATAACCCTACTTTTCTTAAAAGTACGACATTAATTACAAAATCAACCCTTTTAGGATGAAATGAGTCGCGGTGGCTCAGTGAGAATAAGGGTTCGCTCCCTGTGTTGGTCGAATAAGTTCATCGGGATTTTCCGGCCTTGTTTTACCTTGCAAGACGGGGGCCTGGCATGTCGTTCGAATGGGACAAAAAATCGAGGTCCCATGTACATGTTAGCTTGCACGTAAAATAACCCTTGTTTGTTGGAATTCAAAGCAAGAGTAGGTCGTAGCGCCGCTGTTCTATCCAAGGGAGCAGAAAAGTCTGACATTGAACCCCATTCCAGTTTATTTAGAGAAAAATCGAAAACCGGTAATCAGCCAAGCTTGGAGCGATCGTTCAGACATTTAAGTACCCAACTGAATCGTTGTGACAATCTTTTTTTTTTCTAATTTTACCAAAGTGAGTAATATCGTTTGGAATTCCAATAAACCTAATATATCACGGAAGCATAAACCTACTGGCAAAAAAACATGCGACCATTTTGCACGAATGCAAAATAATTCTATTAAGTATTGATTTTTTGACAATGGTTGGACTTTAAGCTACAAATGATTATGGGTGATTGAATAGATATGTCAAATTCTATCAAATCAAAAACTTTATCTGCATCGATGTTTTCGATTCGGTTAACAATTAAGTTTGCCTTATTACATTATTCCTAGTTTGAAATAAAGAAGCGATGAAGACATATGCATACCTGTTCAGAAAAACATATACGTATAATCGAGAAATTTCAGATTAATGGGGTTTTTTAATATTAGATTAACTTATAAAGAAACCCCTGTGCGCATATCTGTTTGCAATGATTTACATAAAAAGTCGCTTCACGAATCTTCAAATCGTTTTTAACGAATCAACTTTCTATGTAAAAATTATAATTCGAATCTGTTTTATCATTTCTATCACATAATCGTCACCCTGAAGCAAAAATAGCATTTTTAAAATACGATAGATATAATCAACTGTCTGATTTGGGTATATTTTAAACCCCAGTGACTGTCTGGTGAGAAATGTTACAAGAGTAGGGTTATGTCCATTTGTTCAATTTATCATAAAGAATGCAATTTAGGCTAAAAAATAAAACATTCTGTACTCAGTGGTTTGTATCTTTAACAAGCGGTTGTCATACAAAAAATTACAAGGTATGCCCACATTTGCCAGAGATCGACAGAAAACAAGCCCAAAAAAGGAAATTTTTCGTACAGTCAGGCGACATAATCCAGGAAGTCATGGTCCGATATGCACGAATATCAAGAGGAATCGAAATCTCTGGGATACAAACACATATTTTAAATTTCATCAAAATAATATTAAAATTCTGACGTCTAGAAGGCCCACAACCAAGGTATTAAATACTTTTACACTATTTGCGTACAAGGAGCGGCCATTTTGTCGGGCAGTTTTTGTCTGATTTTCACGAAATTCGAACTCAACCGTCATTAGGTTTTAACACTGATATAATTAAACGTTTTTGTTTTTAAATCAGATAAAAAATTATGACCTTTAGTAGAGGGTCCGCAACCTAAAAACTTGATTTTTTTTGTACAATCCGGGGACATAATCCAGGACGTTACGATCCGATATGTGTAGTTTGTGCGTCTTGTTCGTAGTACTCCTGTTTTTATTATTAGTCAGTATTGTCTTTAGGTTGACTTTGATTTTAGAGACTTTTGGCAAGCGGAATTTTTTCCATCCGTATCCGTATCGTCATGTGATACCTTGCGTCAATGTAGTTTTAGGGTTTTGGCAGAATTTCGCGTGCGTACATATGAGTAGCTGAGCTGAGCTTAGTTTATTACAAGTGCCTGGCCTACAAATTCCTGAAGGGAGCAAAGTCGCTCAACAGCTGCAGATCTATTTAAAAATTTTAAAAAATTTAGTGTCGAATCTTATTAAAAAATCTTCGACTTCAACAACAATTTTTGGTCTCACTAATGTATCATTTCAGAAAGTATATACCCTTTTTACAGATTGCACGGTCCCACCTCCCCAGCATGCAGACAGACAGCAAAAATATGAAAATTCCGCGAAAAGCTCATCAAAAATAATGATTAAATTCCAGTCTTTATCATGGTTAAAATCACATCATCATACACCTTTGTGTTCTAGGATACAGATAGATTCATAAAAACGCTACGGCACAACATTTCAGCGTCTAAAAGTAGCAAAAAATACGGTAAAAAAGACGTCGATGTTATACGGACCTTTTCCGTATGAAAGCTGTTCGATACGTGCTGCCGTATCTGTGTGCCGTATCACGTATGAGAAATACACACGCAATGATGACGTCACACGCAAAATCAATACGAATACGCGATAGGGACCAGAACTTTACGATTGCCAAAAGTCTCTATTGTCCATTAATATCTTCCGTGCAATGTCTATCAACTACCACCAAGAGATTGGTGCTGTATTTTGCCCTGATGCTGAAATTGGGGTAAATAGGCAAGTAACGTCATCATTTTTATATGTAGTAATGATTGGGTGTGATGCACAATGATTAGAAGGATGCCATCTCACCATTTAACGCCGCTTTTCTTGTTAAAGGGGAATTATGGGAGATTAGATTAAAAAAGCTGGTAGTTCTCACATTAATAGTTAAAAACTAGATAATGTAAAGGGAATATGCTGTTTAAAATTTCAGTCAAATTGCTCCACTCTGAACCGAGATATTAGTGACTGAATTTTAGGCTTAGCCTCGGTCATCATTACTAAAGTCGGTACGATAAAAAAACATAGTCTCGATTATCCATTTTTGGATTTAATCATCAATGAGCGTTGAGCAGCAGATCGGATTCAAATCCAGTAAATATCGCAGGCTAGCGATCACATCGGGAATTGATTATGGCCTGGATAAGTTAATTAGCTATTGCATAATGTATATTTAAGCGCACATTGGTGTTTGTTAAAGTGAACACGACATAGCAATATAGAAACAAACGTTCTCGCCTCATGCTGTTGTCGACTTGTAATGTTTTTAGACGTGTTAAACCATTGGCAATCATGGTAAACGTGTGGTAATAGCTAATGTGCATGCTCGGTACTATACGACTAGTCTCCGATCTATTGAGTACTAGTTATTTCATGTAACAGTACTAATTTCATCAGAAATTGCTTAATTTGGACCGAATTCAAATGACTGTGTGACCAGGCGGACGGTTCTTTGGTATGTGTGCGTTGATGAGTAACAACTATTTATAAAGTTTAATCTGTCGTGTCGTGGCATGAATAGTTTTAAATGATATAACAATGATGATAATTGTAACCTGCAGAGTGTCCACAAACAAATTGTGAACGGACGGCTAGAGGCGACGGCATAATATGTCCAGATGAAATTGTGGGCGTATAAAAATGGTGATGACATTGCTATCTTAAAAATACAAATAACAAGAAATGCTTAAATGACAATATAACCATGAAAAATGAAGATGGGGCTTTAAAATGAAAATAATTTTAATGGGAATGTGACTTTAATTTTCGACTCACAGTGCTCACGCATTGAAATTGACACATGAATTATCGATCGACATAATATACCAAGTCAAAATATATTGTATTTTTACAGTGACAACTTAAAACAAATTGATTACAATGGTTAAAACTAAATTCTGAGTTGTTATATTATCACAGAATATATTCTAGCATAACTCTGTATGACCTGTCTTCTAAATCCTGAATTGATATGACCAATCCAAGGTCTATTACTTTTCCTAACTTTAGCACAAATGCAGACAAAATTTAAGAGTAAATGAAACAATTCAACTATCATTTTACATAATGCATATAATAATAGGATGGAAAAATACACAATAAACGCAGTTAATTTACCATAACATCCCAAATATTATAAAAGATATGTTCGTAAATAGAAAAACAAACATTTTACTGAAATTTTGACGAAAAGGGATTTTGTCTACACCACGTGACCATAAAACCTACAAACAAATTCTACCATTTCGACAAGTGACAGTGGCAATCTATGATGGATTTAGGGAACAAGATAATAATGAATTAATTGTCAATAATAAATGCAACAGTAAATGAATAATACCCCAATTAGAAACGAAAATTGACCCTAGTCCCAACTTTATCATTCAAACACGCCATGACTAAAACGGAAATTGACCCTAGTCCCAACTTTATCATTCAAACACGCCATGACTATCCATGCTTATATGAGAGCGAGGCATATTTCGTGTCAGCCGAAAGGGACACGGGCCTTCAAACCGAGGTACAGTTCACTTCAAGTAAATTCTATTAATAGACAATAAGGATTAAACGGGAAAAATAAAATAATATCACATCACTTTGTGACCTGGTTGCATTCTCCCCTGCCATACAGTAACGCCCCTGTCACTCTACTAACAGTTACGTAAATAAACTTAATACAAATGTGTACTTAACAGTGATAAGACAAACTGAAAAATTTGAGTACACAACAATTTATAAAATAGAGAACTTTGCAATAAATTTCAGTATTCCTTTAACAGATTTTGGGAAATTATAAGGATTACTATGTTTTCCAGCTGAATTCCTGTTACTTCTCAGAAGAGTAGGAATATTGTTTGTTTTATTACGACTTAAAGTTTTTGGGGGAGTATTTAGCTTTGGCAGTTTAAAGCTATTAACAGACTCATACTGAATTGTTTCTTTGCGAATCGGATGTCCTCCAAGAGTAGACCAATAGATAGTTTTAGATGTTTACCTTGCATTAAATAGAAAGGTGTGAATCCTGTTGATGAATGAACAGCAGAATTGTACATGAACACTAATTCACGCAGATGTTGAGTCCATCTGCGTTTCTGATGGGGTTCTACTGATTTAAAAAGATCATGCAAATAGCAAATGACTCATTGGCACTTTAACTTTAGGGAACGGCATTTAGCAAGATTACATCGTTCACAATTCTTGCAGTAATCAGTAACACCCTTTGACATTCCAGTCCAATAAAATCTTGAGCGTATACGATTAATTGTGCGCTCAACTCCTTGATGCAACGAAGAAATAACGGTCCCCTTAAGACAAAGCTAACTGTTTTAATTGACCTTACTGAGAATCGGTGACATTTCTATAGAGTATACCACTGTCGTTGACAAATCTTTCCCTCTGATGAAGCATGTCTAAAACCAGTTTAGATTCAGTTAAAGTAGCTAAGTCTCTAACTCAATATCATCCAAATTCTTCAACATTGAAAACACGAATTATTTGTCAATTTAAATCAACACTGATGTTGTGATCTTACCGGGAAAATATGGGCTTCTGATATCCAATATTCAAGACAAAATAAACATTTTGCCATTGGTACACGAATCGTGTACCATAATGATTTTCAGCGTCATTTGTAACAAGGGACTCGAAAAACGAGGCTAGGCATATTCCACAAGTCATGTCAAATGGTGACGTCATATTCTTATCTGGAGAGCATGCGCAATAAATACTATCGGTGTAGAATGGAATAACAAGACGCTAGAGATTGCCATTCGATCAAGACTTCTGGCGTATTTCGCTGAATATAACTGATTAGAAATTATAGTAAAACAGAAACGATTGAATGTAAATCAGTTTATATACATTCATATTACATTATTATATATGTGTTGCAACCCATTTGTGTCAATTTCTAGATCCCAAATATTAGCGACTTAGCTTCTTTAACCGTTCTTGACGAGTTGGTGTCTTTTCATTCTGAAAATAATGAAGGATACGTTTGATGACCGGATGTTCTTTCTTTGTAGATCATTGATGTCGTAACTAGGCAAAGCGTAGATAAGACTTACAATCACATTAATCTGCATATCAATATAAGGTAACTCAGTAGCTTGTATTACCGATTCTAGAGCTGCAACTCTCAACTTGGTTGGTAACGTTATAAACTGTGCATATACTGATAATACTGGGTCTTCTACAGCCTTACTTGATAAGGCGTCAGCTGCAGAATTGAGTTTTCCAGGATGACATTTGATTGTGAAATCAAACTGTGCTAGTTGGACTGCCCAACGTTGGTCTACTGCTCCTAGTCTAGCAGTTGTCCGAAGGTAACTAAAGGGATTATTTGTGATGATCTCGAACTTCGATCCATAAAGGTAGTCCCCGAACTTCTCTGCGACAGCCCATTTGACAGCTAATAGTTCTAGTTTGGCAGAACTATAATTGGCACCGTTTCTTTCTGGAAGTCTCCAAGTTCCACTTGCATATGCTATGACTCGTTTACCATCAGCTTGGTTCTGCACCAATACTTCTAAACCTTAGAACGACGCATCAATCTCTACAGAGTAAATCGCAATGAGAAATCAGTATAACCCAAGACTTCTGACGAAGTTAGCTTCTGCTTCAATAAACTAAAGGCATTATCACAGTACTTGGTTCCAGGATGACTGAAATGTTGAATTGACTCGAGCTGTTGATTTTTCTTTATTACATGTGCTGATTAACACAATCGTCTGGCAATGTGGGCAAAGGATTTGACGAACCCTCGATAGTAGCTGGCATTTTCTTAAATAGGAACATAATTCCTTTAGTCTTCGGTCTTGGCCTATCTTGTACAACTTGAATTTTGTCTGGCGAACATGCAACACCATCTTCTGAGATGACATAACCTAGGTAGCTGACACAAGATTGAAAGAACTTGCACTTTTTACCATTTAGTTTCAACCCATGCTGTTTAAGCTTGGGGAGAACAATTTCAGGTCTCTGCAAATGTTCATTTATGTTTCTCGAATAGATAAGAAGTGTTTGGAACACAGTGCATCAATCTTTGGAATGTGGTTGGCTAGTTGCATACTCCCATAGGCATTCTTGTGTACTCAAATAGTCACATTGGGGGAATGCTGTTTTGGGCTGATTCTTCGGTGCCATTGCTATCTGACGAAATCCAGGGGCTAAATCAACAGTAGAATACAGTCTGCTTCCATGTAAAGCATCTAATGATTCTTGAATTCGAGGCAAAGGAAATACATTCCGAACAGTTTTCAGGTTCAACTGTCTATAGTCGACACATAATCTAATTGACGAGCCCCTCTTGCGTACGATGACTATCGATGCTCCATACGGCTAGAAGATTCTTTGATGATCTTCTAAGAAGTTCCTGGGTGTGCGTTTGGCGTCATTATACTGATTATAGGGTATACTCCTGTAGGGATATGATATTTGATTATCATCTATAGTCTTTATTTTATGAGTGATCGTCTCAGCATAACCCATATCTAGATCTCCGGATATGAAAACATCATCATATCTTTCAAACAAGTTTTTGATATCTTGCTGTTGATCAGATGTACTATTCAAATTATTAGGGATCAATGATTAAAAGTCAACTTCAGGGATTTCAACGTCAGTTCTTCGCACAGCCGTTTCTTCTTTGGCCCCGGTTTTAAGAAATTCAAATTCTGATTCAACTGTTGGCATAACTTCGCTTTCTCGTATAAGACCAATTCGAGTATTTCCATGCAGCCATATTTTATTGTCTCTGGGATTGAATGGCCATTGGTTTCTGTATTCGATACAGAGTTCAAAATAATTAAATTGTTCTTGTTATGAGTCAATGGTTCAATGCACATTGATTTGTTGCTGCCTGTCTTCACATTTGGACCTATAACTAGGGTGACCCACCATAAATAAATATCTCCATATATCTCGACAATTTCGCCACAATATTTATATATATGCCAAGCCTCAAATCAGTTTCACACAATTATAGTCACTAAATAAACGTTCATGTTGTACTTAATAAGCTATGACCATTAATCATCTATAAATAATAGACTGAAAACTGGTTCCATGTGTCGTCCATAACATCCAGACACTTTTGAGTAAAAGATAGGTTACGTGCCCTTGTTTTGAAATTAGAGTCGCTTAACCAGTCTATCGACCATTCTAAGGCTGATTGACAGGTCGGGATAATCAAGACTACTTTTTTACGAAACATAACAGAAAGCTAGAACAAGAAATTGAATTAAGAAATGAGCACGTTAGCTAGCTCAACAATTATTTTAAGAAGCTTGTAAAAGTAAAATGAAACTACTGCTAGTATCATGTTCCTGTCTAACCCGAGTGTTTCAGAGATAGTATTTGTACTAAACCAAAAGATGCCGCTCTTAACGGTACAGTTAATGATAAAGCGATTTAAAAAATGAAACGAACGTAATTTCTAAATCTGCTGTAATAACCAAGAAGCTTAATTTTACTGCTATTCAAAATCGTCAACAATAAATTTTTTACGGCTGTAATAGTTGATAGATTTCTAGAGAATTGCACGTGCCATGGCTATTTATAGTATCATACTGTCAGAAAGTTGGCCTCGACACGGCGAATGTGCACGCTTCAGTGGTAGTCTCGAACTATTAGCGGTTGACTGTATTTCTGTAGGTGCATGGGCCACCCTACTATAACAGTCACAATTGTCATAAAATTACCATGTATACAAATGTTTTCCTGTCCTGCAACGCCAGCAAAACCTGAAGAAACAGGTTTGATAAAGTAATTAGCTGTCTGAATCCAACTACATGATGCAGAAGATTTAAGCCTTTCTGGATAATTTTATCCAAATTCATGACTAAGAATGTCATGGCAGTTTTATAACATTTATATCTAAATCTCCCCGTTTACACACTTTCAAAATCAAGATTCTACGATCCTTGATAGTCTTATTCACAGACGTTAGTTTCAATATAGCCAATATAAGGAATTTCTGAACGATTAGCAGCTTTTAAATTGAAAAACACAAACTAGGTCATTTCGGGACGAACATATGGTTTTATTTTATTTTAATAATTCGTTTGTGCGCGTGGTCTTTAGCAGTGGGAGGAAACCGGAGGACCTGGAGAAAACTCGCTAGGTTGTAAGGCGATCCTACTCCTCGTCACGTACAACCTGGGAATCGAAACTACGCCAGTTGACTCAATGACAGACCTTATGATTCAACGCGCAAACGCTTACCATTCGGCCATCCCCCCCCCCCACTATTTATAAAGTGTAATCTTTTAATCTGTCATGTCGTGGTATAAATAGTTTTAAATGACATGATAAACAATGATGATGATCAAGAAAGAAGGGTGATGGCATTGCTATCTGAAAAATATCAACCCTCGATTAGGGTAATATTTATCTCATATAACCATGAAAAGTGAAGAAAGGGCTTTAAAATGAAAATAATTGAATTGGGAATGTGGTTTTATGTTTTGTTTGACTCATTGCTCACGCATTGAAATTGACATATTATGCTCCCTTGAGTAGTCAGGATTAACCATGAATTATGAATTAACATAATATAACAAAATATACATGTATTGTACTTTTACAGTGACAACTTAAATAAATTGACTACAATGGTTAAAACTAAATATTATCACAGAATATACTCTAGTATAACTCTGTATGACCTGTCTCCTAGATCCTGAATTGATATGACCAAGTTCTATTACTTTTCCTAACTTTAGCACAAATGCAGCCAAAAGTTAACAGTAAATGAAACAATTCAACTATCATTTTACATAATGCATATAATAATAGAATGGAAAAATACAGAATAAACACAGTTAATTTACCATAAAATCCCAAATATTATAAAAGATATGTTCGTAAATAGGAAAAACAAACATATTTTACTGAACTTTGGACGAAAATGGATTTGTTTATACAACTTGACCATAAGTGCTTCCTAGAAGAAAGTCTTTGTGACAAATTCTACCATTTTGACAAGTGACAGTGGCAATTTATGATTGATTTAGGGGAACAGGATAATAATGATTTAATTGCCATTAATAATTGTAACAGTAAATTAATAATACCTCAATTAGAAACGAAAATTGACCACATAGTCCCAACTTTATCATTCAAACACGCCATGGCTGTCCATGCTTTGACGCACATCTCGTGTTAGCCAAAAGGGACAGGGGCCTTCAAACCGAGGTACGGTTCGCTTCAAGTAAACTCTATTAATAGAAAATAAAGATTAAACAGGAAAATAAAATAATATCACTTTGTGAACTGGTTACAACTGTAATCCCAAAAGGGTCACTTATTGACACAACCTGTCGAAAAGATTAACATTAATTCTATTGCATAAAAAGGTCCATGTGAAGCAGCACACGATTATATAAATAAGATTATTACAACAAACATGCACAATAAACAAATCAAATTCGATATGCGTGCTTCCTTTAAGAGTCTTCATTTTCGAAGTCAGTAATTTTAAAGGCGATGTAAACAAACGAGGCAGATGATGTTGGTAATCAGTCCTCATAAATATCGAATGAATTATGCTCATGGCATTTTCATTAGCCCAGTAGTTGCATAAAGGTGGAACGTTAAGCCGCATTTCACGCATTTATTTGTTTTGGTGAGCACTGTGTAGACCTAATGGCATTTTAAAAAATATAATTGTACAATGTAATAGGTGGTCAAGAAACTGAGGAAATGTCTAATCAGATTGATCATTAACTTGGCATGTTGTTGATGAATCTTTCTATCTCAAGTGTGACACCAACATGCAGAATGATAATCATCCTATGCCTTCGTCCTAAGGGAGCATTTATTGACCTTGGCGGTGATAAATTGATTATACAGAAGATTAGCTACAGATGAAGTAACGCGATTGATTATATTTTAGCCATGTTCAGTCTTTCGTTTATTTATGTAAAACTATTAACTTCCGTGTGTTTATCTGTTTATGCCAAACTAATGAGCCCGACTCTGCTTTTCAATGCATCTGCTAAGACGTCACAATATCGAGTGTTATTGAAGATAAATGAAAATCGATGATCTGGGATCAGACGGCATGTTCTTAAAATTACGGCGATTAGAACCCCACGTTAATGTTACAACAACGTAATTATGACAAATCCATTGTAAACAACAAAGTAGAGAAAGAAAATGAGAACAGAGCACTGATTGTATTTTGGATCCCAATGATTGTAATAATATAAATGCGTTCTACCACAAACCGGAATTAGAATGAGGTTTGCCATGAACATCTTGAGATACACAAACCGGAAGTAGCATGGGAGTAAACGTTACTATCCGTTCTGCATTTCGTTGTAATCATCCTCGAATTTACACCAAATGTTAACCAAATTAGTTGTGCAAAAGGGGGATGTGTGACATGGGGAGAAAGACTATAAATAGAAGGGGCTACATTCTTGTAGGAATTGTTTGGTATTCTCTGCCCATGGTGTTCTGTCCATGTGTTTCAATCAAAGAAAGTTTCGATTTTCATGTAAATGTCATTGATAAAGTGACTAGAGGTATGCTAATCAAACGCCAAAAAGTAACGAAATGGTAACTATTTAGTTTCAGCTCACAATATTGACCTGGTGTGTGCGACATGATAAACGCCACTACAACAGGACTGTATACTTATAGTTGTTATCCAGACACCACCATGGATTGTTATCCCACATGCAAAGTGTTCGTTTTTTATGTCTTCTAAGCAATCTTACAAGAGAGCTTCAGATGGATGCACTGTTAAGAATATATGTTTCTTAGATTATTTTACGCAAAATTGACCACTTTTATATTCATTAACGTAATTATAATTTATTAATTCTGAAAAGGTGCAAAATCCCGGTGAACTAACTTGACCAGCACCAGGATCAGAGCACATAATCAAACTGTATATTGAGAGGAAGGTGGCCGACAACCTGATATACGACATTTTAACAGGTCAATACATTTTTTTTATAGCGGCGGACAAGTGCACCCGCGGACTAGTGAACCCCTTTCTTTCTATAAAAACAGTGACAGTCGCTCGTCTAGATATCTACGGGGACGCGTGAAGCTCCAGCACTGTCCATTACGTACGCAAATTGGAGAATGTTAATTTGATTGACAGTTGTCAGCTCATGTAGATATATAGACAATGTAGCCTTATTAGTATGCGGTAAGTGAACGCATTAGACATGCTGAAAGTATCGGCAGAACGTCATGTATGCTTATTAATTGTCAGAGTGGTACTTACTGCGTCTATGTTTTACGTTATTCTTAACATACGGTACTTTAATAATTATATCTTTGGTTATGTACGGTACGATGCGGAGAATTTTAACCAGAACCCGTCGTTTCCAATTGTATATGAGGTCTCGGTTATACAACCCACTGAACGACTAGACACACTGTCGTTGCCAGCCCCATATGCGCCAATCCCGACTAATGAGAATCCACGTTGAAATTTCCTGCGGGTCTACGCCGATCCTTGACAATTATGGTTGTGTCTGAAAATCGAATATCCCAATCACATAAGAACAAATGCCCCCTCACTCGAAAATAAATCACGTCACTTATTGTGAGGAGGCACAAAGTTATACCGAACCCCACAATGACATTATAAAGTATTAGGGCGTACTCAAATTTAATTTAGCAAGTATCTTTAAGAAACACCCTGAGAGGGATTGGGATGCCAATTGGTCTAAGCACGTACGTTTTTAGTCTCGGTCACCCAGAAACTCCTAGTCATCAACGTACGGAGGGCCGGGGACCGTTGTCAATATTTGACGAAAAGTTCCATTTCCCATGCATAACCGGGTTTTTTTTTATGTAGATGATTATCCAGTATTTTTCGCCAAGTCAAGTAAGAGTTGCGCCCCTTTCCGCAATAAATCCCACAATTCTTGCATTATTATAAACAAATATAAATCGTGACGACGAATTACGGTTATTCAAAAAAAAAACAACAACATAGATATGGCCCACGAAAAGAGAAATTTTACAATAAAATAAAATTAGGTGTGTTGGATATTGAACTGGCAATGTAATCAAATGGATTTTCTGGAATGGCATTCTTAAATTAATTTCATGGGCGTCGACATCTTGGTTAAGGACTAGTTACCCCCTTAGAATTTGTTTATGATAACCTGAAAGACCGGATAATCTAGTCAATGACCTATTATTCTCAAATGTTGACAATTAACGCATCCAGACTAATATTCGTAAAATATTTTTCTGGATATAAGAGACTAGTACGTTTTTGGTTCGTAAGATCTGTCATTGATCAAGTCGCCTCCCTAACGTCTTTGATATTCTCTAGGTTCTCCTCACTGCTACAGAACCTGCGCACAACTGAATTTATGAAATAAAAATATACCATATGCTAGCTAGTCCTGAAATGACCTCGTTTGATTTCTCTGTGTGTAGATACCCGATCTGTTGGTAAGCACCACAAACGGTTCACCATACACACATTGACATGAAACAGGAAGGCTAATGAGAAAGTCGGTTTGTGTGGTAATAAATACAATAGCGGTTGATCATCGACAGTAAACATACAATTCATTTGTCACTTAATTATTGTAAATGAACAGCGAATTCCGATTTGATTAAGTTAAGAGAGCTGAACAGGAGCTCTGTTTTACGGCAACCATGTGAACCAGCAGGAAACTGAATTAGTATATCTCTATGTGTGGTATGCATGCACCAAAAAGACCACTTTGAAAGAACGCAGCTCTGATATTGGCGAATTAATTTTGATTTATAGCTTGAGTAATTGATATTCTGTTGTAACAGTCAATCTTTACGTGTCGTTGTGCGATGACAGATACGTGCTGTGCATTCACGAAGCAGTAATGCTAGATAAATTGCAGATGAAAAAGACGTGGTAATTTAATTGGATTTTTGTTCCACAGTACTGCATGTGAACAAAATTCTAAGGCAGAGTTGGATTTTTATCATCTCTGCAGCATACATAATTTGGTGGCATGGTAACGTCATAGAACAGAAGATTTCAGCAAAGCCAGAGATAGCCGGAACAATAATTGATCTTCAGATAAACTGTCATATGCCCGTATTTTATTACATCAATTTTAGACGCAGAAGGTTATGGCGTACATGACTGCTGTTTGGTTCGAGCAATCGGGTGTTCTGAACACAGTGCAGCTATTTTGAAGATAATTAACTAATTTAATGCCGAAAGCAAGAGAAATAATGTTTATATGACTGACTATTTGGCAGTTGCACAATTAATTAAATACCTACTTGAAATTGGCGGGACAATGACGGTGGGACTCGATCCCCTACCCTGGACCTATAAAGATGTGCCCCCCCCCCCTCCCGCCAGGTATTCGCTGTCCGCCTCCCTATCTTCTAGCCAAGATATTAAGTTCCCATGTCTTCACAATTCCACTTCGTACAACCCTTCTACCAGTTCTTTAATGTGCAATTCTATATATCAAAATTGTATCACTATGAATATCCCCAAGCCCCTTGCAGTTTCATACGAAATGCGGTTATATATTATCGATATCTTTGTGGAAACTGGATAGAATGTGAGACTGATGGCCAAGTTGTAACATAGAAGTGGTATCAGGAGCTCCTGAAGCAATACAGTGTCGGCTCCCAGAGAGAAGTTTACCTTCGTTTCTCTCTGGGAATCACATCAGCCTTTAATCAGTCTGATTGGCTCCGGATTGGCTGGATTTGTTTGAATGAAATGCTGCCGATTTCCAGACAATTAAGCATCGTTTCGTCGCATGAGTTACATATTAATGATTCTTGGAATATTTTCCACATCTTGACACTAAAAGTTCATTTGAAAACAGCAGATTTGATGATTTACCGGGAACTATTTTTAGCGCGCAATGTGAGTTATTCGGTGATATGAGCGCAAAATACTCTGAATGGACTCAGACTAGTAATTATTTGCCCACTGACTTTAATGTAAAATGGCTGTAACATCACAGGCTGTAGCTTTTTGCTCAACATTCCGTTGGTTCCAATCTTTATAGGCGCAATGGGGACCACATTTGGCAATCTCCTCATCATAAACTTGTAGGGGGTTGACCGTTTAGATTTTTTGCTATGTGGATTTGAAGTTGACTGGGGTGAAAATCTCACTTCCGATACAATGATTGCTCCGCAGAAAGACATTTTACACCCCCTGTCCCTCCGCTGTAATATCATCAATATTACCGAAAACTGCTATAAAATTGCAAATTTGATCCCTTTTCTCCTATTCTAGACCAAAAATGCAGGAAGAGGGGAGAAAAAAATTAAGGGAAAAATTGTCTATTTATAACTCGCACTACATTCGTCCATCATGAAATAAGGGGAAATAATTACTAGTCTTAGTCCAAATTTCTTTAGGAACGCGAGTTTGAGCCGCCATTTTGGGTCTTTGTGAAGCGACCGACGGAAGGATACACCACGTGACATTCAAAATGGCAATAGTCACCCTGCAATTCTTTTAATACCCAATAAAATATGTCTTCGCAGATTGGGTTGAACTTTAATTGTTAAAGTATGTTGTTACAGTGTCTTATGACGGTTATACTTGTTGCTTATCACCATACAACTAAATAGTATCTTGATTAGATCCATCTCTATGTGGGTTGTTATGCTAGTCATACTGGAGACTACTGTTTTTTTAAACCCGATTTAAAATCTCATCTTCTGTAATCTGATTTGAAGTAATATAAGAATACGCTTAATTATAGTTCATGCGAACTAAGGTCTTCATTCGATTATGAAGTTTTATATAACGATAAAAAAAAATCATCAACTGAAAAAGGAAATACTGCGATATGAAGCTCAAAATAATAACAACTTCAAAAGATCAACATATTTAAATTTAACCATAGTGCCATATTGGGAATCAACATCAGACGCAAATAGCAGCTAGAAATCTAAAAATATCGTCTTACTCTGTATCTGTGGATAATAAAAAGTTCATCGCTTTGAAAACATTCTGACGGTATTGATTGCAAGAAATATGCAATCAGTGCCTGTCCTTTCAAACATTCTATTATGAAGCAATTATCGTAAAGGATTACGAACCTGCACGAAGGGTGCCGATTATCTTTATGTTATTAAGTGGAATAAATCAAAAATTATGGTTGAGAAAACAGATAAGACAAATAATGGAAATTAGCGCGCCCAGTAGCCTTACAGCTTGAATACCGTGTACCCTTAAGAAACCCAAATCGCCGTGTTTTGTGTTGATTATGGATTTTGCAAGGATCTCTTTAAAAACGACAATAGACTTCAGTTATATTAATGTGTTAGCTACATGTGAGCTTCTCAAATGAAAAGTGAATTCCGGTATTCTAGAAAAAGTATAACATGCTTCCTTCACGACACCCATCTAGGACAACTTTGATTTCAGACAATGTAGCTATTGGGTAGGACTGAAATCATTTTCATACGTTTCTCGTGATGAGACAATGATTGTGGATTACCTACGTCATTCCCTCTCGTTACCCTAATCATGAGCTATCATTATTCAAGGGAGGGGTGTTTTATAGAGTTCTCTGATCTCTATTTAGAACAACTTACCGAATTTTAGAATACACATGTTTTAAATAATTACGCCTAAAATAAAAAAGAGGCCAAAAATCGAACTCAGTTTCCAGTCAAGACAGCGAACATACAAATAAACATGTGTAATTTTGTGAAAATTTTACCAAGCATTGCTCGTGTAGATAATGAGATAATAGGTTGATTTCCATTAGTAGGATTCGACCTGCTAACTTTCATTCATCACAGCCGACTAACTCCGACAAGGAATATCTTAAATGAATGTTGCTTACATTGATCTTCTGAAGAACCTAATCCAAGTAAAGGAGTTGCTCGATCAAACGAGATGATGCTATATTGCTTCTCGGATCACAAAGGGCTTTATAAGAACATGTGACCCAATTGCCTGCCTTATCCATGCTTGTTCTTGGACTGATTTCTGGATTGATGTGACGATACCTCAATGCTATTACCCCAATCTCACTCCTACCAGCCTTTGACATTTAACAAATTAGTCAGATCAAGTTCTGGATTTGAATACCAGCCCAGAACTAATACGAGTGTCGTCCTTGAGACATAGCTATTACATCATTAGCTTCAGAGTAGGCGTACCAAAGGAAGTGTTTACGCTTTGAGAATTTAACGGCTTTGATAACATATATTTTAGATTTATTTCGAAAATATTCTCAAAAAACAAAAAATGTTGGTGCAAAGAAGAATATATAACGAGTAGTCAGTCCATGAAAATGAATATGTCAGTTTAATTAAATATTCTGCATTGATTAGTTTTACAAGATAGGAATATATAGACCATGGTCTGGTGTACATACTTGGGTTATTGTGACATCATTTCTTAAGACGACATATGTTCCATTTTGCCATCGGGGTGTCACCACAGCATCCAAACTGAACAATCTGTGTGTGTGAGGAGTGGGTGAACCAATTATTAATATTTATTGAAATATTCACGAATCTATTAAATTAATTTAAATATAAATGCCAATGATGGGAGTCTATTTGTTATTAAATGAGGCGGGGGTTTACAATAGTTCTGTGAAATGAAATAGGGTTTAAAGTCCTACTTTTCTGGAGACAGATCTGTAGTTCGCGAAACAATATTTAAACCATTCATTCCTGGCAACACTGGGTGGTAAAAGTGATAAACATTCGCTGACCAAATATTTCAAATTAATATTCTTTTGTAAATCGATGTATCATAATCATTGATATTACAAATTAATGTGTTATATAATAGTAATTATCTTACACGTTACAAATTAACATTTTTTAATAACCCAATTGTCCGGTGTGTGTCTTTGACTATGTTTTGTATACCATGCTGATAACACCTTCTATAATATTAAAAATGGTCCTAGGGAGATTCAAGGGAGAGAGTTTAACGTCCACTCGACACAAACTAGGTCATTTCGGGACTAACACATGGTTCAATTTTATTTCAATAATACGCTTGTGCGTAGGGGTCTTTTAGCAGTGGGAGGAAACCGGAGGACCCGGAGAAAACCCAGTTGACTCAATGACAGACCCCATGACGTAGCGCGCACGTGCTAACAATTCGGCCATCCAACCCCCACAATGGTTAATAAAATAATAATAAGAGAAGAATCACTTAATATGAACGATGTACTAGAAAGATTGATTTTGGTATTTAAAAGTATATTCTTTATTTGGCGAGTTTCTTCAGGTTTGTATTTCAACATGAAAATGTTACAAAGTACTCTACTTCAGTAATTTACATAACTTTAAAACATTGTCTCTATTTAGAATGAACGCGATTCTACTGCTTATTGGACTTCATTCCGACTGATAAGCAGGCCCAGGTTTCCAAGAATATTGACACAAGAAGCCATATTGGGATCCTCGATACTGCGATAAGCTTATTTCACGGCCTCACAAGGAAGCAAACATAGTTCCTAGACAATTTTTATTGGGGATTAATTACGTTAGAGAAACCGTCCAATTGCGTGGAAGCAGATTCTGTAAAAGGAGACTACATGTATACATAGACATCGAATTTGCTGGTCATTCAAGTCCCGATCTCCTTTTTTGTCGACATAACCCCGTGACTCAAGATTTTCTCAAGATACCATGTTAATTATTTTCTAGCACAATGAATCAATTGCTGGTCGATTTTCAATGGTAGTTAGTAATAACCGGGCAACACCCAGACCAGTGTTTACTATGATATGAATTTTGTGGCGATAAATACTGCATTAATAGGAGATAAAAAAAATTCTACTTCTATGGAAAGAATGGATACGATTTCACTGTGACCATGGTGTCTTTGCAAATATTACATTAATAGGAGATGAAAAAAATCTACTTCTATGGAGTGAGTGGATATGATTTCACTATGACCAGGGTGTCTATGCGAACGTTCCATTAAACATCATCTAAAAGATCGTGGTTCAAAATATTATATTCGCTGTCTTTCCATTAGAAATTACCTCGACAATTTTTACGACCTGAACAAATTAAAGGTTATCGTATGATTCAAATTATGTGTTCTTACGTCATGCAATTATTACTAAAGCGGCTTAACTAAGAAAAGTATTGTCTCTTTTATTAGGATATACTGTGCTATCCCAGAGTTATTTCTCTCCGATTAAGATACATTGCAAGGCAAAGGAGATTTGTAGCCTTAAATACAAAATCTTAACTGCCATCTTTGAGCTCCGGCCATTATTCCATTCCATTTAAATCTTCTGAGACGAAAAATGTTCATGTATTTAACCGCTTTGTCACAGCGAGTAATAGATCTATGAATGTTAATGGCGGTTGAGATTCTCTCTATATTGATGGTCTTGCGTGTCGGTGGAAATGGCGGCCATAACTCATCTGACCTGTTTGACAGCTTGGAATGGTAACACTTCGTGAACTATTGGACAAACAAATGGATCCGCAATCATTGGTGATGAGGGTAACGTTGATAGATAGCATCAAAGGGGTCACCATTCCCTTCTTGCTCAAATAGACGGAGGATTAGACCATTTTTAATGAAACTGGTGATTTTCGGGTAAATGGTTCATTTGGTGCGTGCAGGTTTCCAGAATACTTAATTTGCACTAAAAGTATGTTATATAATAACAATTAGAACGGAATAAATTCGTTATAAAATATGATTTACAACATGATGAAACAAAACAAATCAATAGAATGATAAAATTTGCATTATCGCTGAAACCAAACTCTCTATAGAAAGAAAATTGGTTATCAGTCTTGTTTGTACAAAGGTCTGGCTTGTTTAAAAAGGTGTGGTTTACAACGATTGTTATCTGGTACACAACACAATTTTCGTATACACCAACAATTTATATTATAATTTTAATGCTGGAAGCTACGAAAATGATACCTATAGATTCTCTAAAGTATTGCACGCGAAATGGGTATTACGAAATCCAGCATTGTTTCTTCTGTGGTTAAAAAGTGCAGGCCCGTAGCTAGACTATAAATGTATGTGTTGGGGGGGGGGGGGTACCTACACTTGATGGTAAACGTCGAACGGCACCATGGACGAGTCTCCCTTCGGAGATGGGTCTAGGCTGCTCTACCCCCCAAGAAATTTTGGAAAATAGGGTTTGCACCGGAGGAAAGGATGTATGAAAATGACGGAAAAGTTTAATTTTGAGGCTGAATTTGTATATTGGCGTATTATGATATTTTGATATGAACATTAAGGAATACGACTTAGCGTAGCTATAATAATTTATGAGTAAAATGGGTTACAGTGCGACTTGTTTGAATTTTGAAGATCATCACGCCTGGCATGGGCTTGAATCAATCTCATCCCCATCATGCATTTGACCTGGAAAATTTTCAGCAATCTCTGGTTTGGCTTTCTTATGGTGGATTTCGTCGTGGGCGACCCACCAATCTCGGCATTATGGGCGGCCCGACAATCATATATTGTCATTATAAGGCACCTCACCAATCATGTCATTGTGGGCGCCCCTCCGGGATAAGGCACCCCACAAATCATGCCGTTTTGGGCGCCCCATCAATCAAGTTGTGTTGTTAATCATTATGAGGCGCCTCACCATTGTTACTCGGCTTTATGGGGCGCCCATACTGATATGCACACGTTGGTCGTTGGCGTCGTATTGCATCCAACGGGTTTGGCATCAAGTTGGCAGGATCACTAGCGGTAGCATCGATACACATTGAATCAACAGCATAAATGGCAGGGGTAGCCACACTAGCGTTAGCGTAACAACCTCCGGCACCAGCTTTAGCATTACTCAACTAGAATCACCAGGGATAGCATCCCCGCTTCCAACAATAAAATGTTAAAAGTTTAACTTCGGTGGAAGCGGACGTAAAATACAACTAACTAACAACAAACTTCAAAAACATTGTCAGGTTCAACAATCGCACCAAGAACCATACATTCCATGGTTTCAAGCAACTTTCACATTGAAAATATGCAGCTCCCCAACAGCATTGACAGAGATTGTACACATGTAATAATACAGGCTATATTGAGTAAATACAAAAACTCAAATCGAGTATTTAAATAGTATGAACTATAGTTCCCGTGTCATCTGCCTTGTAGTGATTATACATTTGCTTGAAATGAGCATTACTTTCCAGACAATATTTAAAAAAGAGATCTTATAGGTTCTAACTTTTTACAAGCTACATGCAATATTTATACCTTCACATAATATTAGACATTTTATAAACGTATTGATTTATGTTGAACTTTATAGTGTGTGCTATTTTTAGATTACGTGATTATCTATATCTAAAGTATGGTAATACTTTAGTTGGGTAGTCTGACCGACCTCAATACTGTAATGTGAAATAATAAAATAGGACAGTGAATGTTGAATAGAACTCGGTGTCGCGTTTGTTTCCATGTATTAGGTAACGTCACCTATAAGCTTTTATCTGTAGAAACTCAAGTACCCTGGACACTTGGATCAAATGGTGTCCCTGTGCCCCCCATGGCAGCAGGGACGTAACTAGCTCAGGGCAACGAGGGGGTCGGGAAGTGTTCTCAGGGGTGCTGTATTTTCGGACAATGTATATCTATCGGTTTTTATGGTCGACAATTTTTTCACAGGGGCGGGGCAATTGGATTTAGGCCAATATATTTTTCAGTGGATGCGAAGATCAATATTTTGTTCATTTAGAAAAAAATATATGTCAAAACAAAAATTCCAATCGGGACCGATTGTCCGCTGTCCAAGGCCCAGTCCACAACTGGATTTGGGTCAATATATTTTTCAGTGGATTCGAGGATCAATTTTGCTTATTTTGAAAATAAATATATATTTCAAAGAAAAAATTCCAATCGGGACCGATCGTCCCCGTGTCCCTCTGGGCCCGGGGACCACGTCCACTGTCAAAGGCCCAGCCCGCACCTGTAAGACGCTTGGTAATGAAGTTTAAAAAGCTATTACAATGTTACTTTAAAGATGTGATGTGTGTTCTTTAAGAAATTCCGTTATCATAGTTTGTTGCTGTTATTCCTATACATTCCCCAACTCACTGTCATTATTATTCTATATATTAGACAATGGTTATTTTATTGACTGTTATAATTACTGCTAATAAGTCTCAGTAACAGACGGTACGGACACCTGCATAGAAATAAACTGCCAATTATTAAATATAGGAGGACTTAGAATATTGCAGACATTCTGTAATTTTCCTATTTATATATCATGTATATTTATTTATATGAGCTAGTGACGATGTAAAAGTACAATTAAACTATAAGAACGCTATGGTTTAAAAGTACAAACTTATAACTAAATTCAATGTCAATTTAAATGCAATGATAAAAACTTACAGCTAATTCAAATATTGTTTTAACTGCCATGGTACGATCAAACTTACAGTTAAGTTGAATGTCACTTTAAGTAAAATGGCATACAATCAGTCTGTTTAACACAAGAAGCACACTTTCAGTGTAAACTATGTTATCTGGAATGCTAAAAACAAAACAAATTAAGCCCCGTACCCGTGAGAATTTTCTTGCATAGGCCACAAAGTTGATCAAAGAATTTGCAAAATGTACGTACCTATTTGACCGATAAAATATATTATTGGCAATGAAAGGTGTTTAAAGGAGGCAAGTCTCAATATCATTCACGAGTTATTGGTCAATTTAAATCAACATTGATGTTGCTATTTTACCGTGAAAGATAGACCTCTGATATCCAATATTTATGACACAATGAACATTTTTTAAATTGGCACACATATCCGACAGGAAATACTACCAGTGTAGACTGGAATAACCAGACGCCAAAGACGCCAAACATAACTGATTAGAAATTACAGTAAATACAGAAACGGTTAAATGTAACTCAGTTTATATACATTCATATTTCAGTATTATATGCGTTACGACCCATTTTGTGTCCATGTCTAGGTGCCAAAGAATAGCGATTTCGCTCCTTTAAAACAAAAAGTAAAAACCCAAAATTGTAAGTTTATTGAATTCCATTTAGAAATGCTATTAGATGGTTACGTTTTGTGATGTTATCGAATTAAATTGTTCTTAACGCTCCAAAAGCCTTGGGAAGTCTCTTAACCGAAAATATTAGGGTTTTTTTTATCAGTTTTAACTTTTTGACCTTGACTTTTGAGTTGGTCGTAGGTGAACCACTGGGGTAAATTGATCTAAAATATGGTAAGTCAAACAAAAAAAGCTATACAACATAAGATAAATGTCTACTTTTGTGTTTTTTATTAGAAAAAATCACTCTCTCATCTGCTGTCACTTGGCCTAAAACTTGTTCACATGTTTGTTTCATGTCTTCCGATTGCTATTGTATATTCCTAAAACAAAATAATAATGTTTGGTGAACATATAACTACCTATATAACATTGTTTTATTAGTATAATTGTAATTGATTCATATGCTGAATATATAACGTTTGCCTAGTTATAATCTAAAATTAGTACAATCGAGTGTCGGTTTTGAAGAGAAGGTAGTCATGCTTGGTCGTTGCTAGGTGAAATCTGACATCTTAATTCGAAAATCATTACATCTGGTGACATACGGAACAATGGGGTTCTGTGGTTGTAAAATGTAAAATTTGGTTTATTCTGAACAATATGTTAATTTGGGTGAGGCCGTAATTAACTTGGATCATTCTACATATAACTTATTTAACTATCCAAATACATCAAACTCTAGTGGTCAGAGATTTTAAGATTTATTGTTAGTCATAATGATAGGCCCTATTGAAAATCATAGTCGCGTATCATTTATTTGCGGGGTTATTGGCCTATCACTGGAAACTTGCTAGCGTATGTTTCGTTGAATAGCAACCTGTGTTTAAATGATATAGCAAAAAGTGTTTTTAAAAAGGAATGGCAATTGATTTGTTAAAATTCACATTCTCAGAATATAAGCAAAGTGTTAATGTATGCCCTTTGTATTGGGCTGGTTGTTATCGACTAAACGGTGAGCTTAAATACTGACCTTAGTCCTAGTAATAATCCGGACAAGATGCAAAGAGCGGATACAACCGGGCCGTTAAATTCAAATTATATAGATATAAGAGCGTAGATAAACAGGTATTTGAAGATATACTAATGTCAGCCCTCGGCAAAATAAATAGATTACTTTTATATACGGGAAGTTGAAACGCGATCAATAACAGGCCACAGATTCGTCATTTACATATTTGAATAACCAATTGAGGATATGAATCAATGGACGGATTACAACTTTAGAAAATTATGATTAAGTTCACTTACAAATTGGAGCATTAAATTAACCACTAAAAAAAATCAATGTCTCCAATTTCAATATCGGAAATTGAAATTAAGAACGCGAGCAATAAATTGACTTTGATATGTTTATTGTTTACTGTATTTATTAGATTTCTTATGTATATATTAAACACCTTGTTTTATCTGTATTCAAGGCACGTGTTACTCTCAAAAATATATTAGTTTTCTATTTTCTGTTCGGTATTGAAAATTTAAATTAGAATTAGATATTAAATTTTGCTATTATAATATATTTTGTACACAGATGAACAGCACCCGGAAGTTCACCGAATTGTAAATGTTGCTTTGTTTTTGTTTCATTTTGTTGGGAGGATGGGGTAATTTTCTTTCAAAAATATGTTATGTGTTTTCTTTTAAAATCTGCCATGTCAGTGGTTATTTGACGCTTACACCAGTTGTACTCGGGACCTCGGTTTTCCGGCCCATACTAATGACTAGACGCTTTTTGTCGGGACAATCGTCCCTGTACCACTGACAATCCTGTTTTCATTGAATAACATCCTTTTCTTCTTTCAGAAATGATTCGTATTTACGAGTCAATATATATATTTTTTTTTAAATTTGCGTAGCTATATTCTGAGCAGTATACCGTAGTTTTTCAGAAATATTTCAGTAAACAAATGCCGAGTATTATATCCCTAAACTCGAGCAACCCTAAGCAGCGAGGTTTTTTTTGTGTGTGAACTGAGTTTAGCCTTACATGATTTGGTAGAAAATCTCTTCCAATAAACTAATTCATGTCATTCCCCCAGAGAACGTAGAGAAAAAGGTGTGATGTAACCGTCAAACCAAGCAAAAAAGTAGGCAATTCAAAATGGTGGATTGCTTTATTCCGTGGGCGCTTCTGTAATTGGAAGAACCAAAATAGCTCCATAAATGAATATCTATTGTATATGTGAGCATAAAGTGCAAGGAAATATGATTTGTTCTGTATCACGGGACTCTTCTGTCTAACCGTAATGTCATTAGAAGTCAGGAGGCCAGATACGCTATTAAAAAAAACATTGTTCTTCCCCCAAGCGAGTGAGTTCGATTCTATTTCAGGTTGTTAAAATTCTTCAGAAAACCTTTTTTTTATTATTTAAGCGGGAAAATGTGGCAGTTAGCTTTGAGACGGTTTACATCTACTATTTAATGACTTAATGACTGAATGTAAAAAAATGGGTTTTAACGTCTCCTTTTCTGTTCCAACTTGTCAATTGAAAGACGGGAATATGCCGTAAAGTGTAATATGAAGGGAATTTTGCCGGGAGGGCTGCTGTTAAGGTCTATTTTAGGCGTACGCCAACATGTACACTGGACCTTTAGTTTTCATACCACCCGAACGACTAGACGCTTTTCTTTGTCGGGTCCCCGGTAAAGGGGAAATCACGCTGGGAAATCCCAGGGAACTTTCTTCGCCAACACCGGAATCAAACCCTGGATCTCCTGGTTAGTGAGCTAGCGCTTTACTTACTGAGCCACTGCGGTGTACATATTTTGCTCATGTAGTTTGTTTGTTCAATTACGCAAAATTACCCAGATTTTAGAAACAAGTAGAGTCACCTACCCTGCATGGTTATATATAAAATAAATTTTATCAGATGTTGGAGTATACCCTGCCTCTTTAACCAACCTTGTCACCAATTAATTTAAGCGATAGTTTTACTACTGACAAATTTGAACAACACACCTTCCACTGTTAAATAAAATAGAAATAAACTCTTGGGTGTCTGCAAATGAAGTCAGGTCACATCTGGTTGTTAAGGTTGTACAGGAAGACGAACTTCAAAGGTCTGTGGTGTACTATTGTTTTACCGTCTATAATCGGCTTATCGTACGATTCGGATTCTGGTGAACGGCCTTACTGTTGCTTTTAACAGTTTGAGTAATTATCTTAATGGAAACTATGAGGTACACCAAAGATAGTCATTCAGAACTGAAGGACAGATAAACCAAACATCAATTAAATTAATTATGAAAATCAGACGAATTAAAACTAGTATATTTCAAGATGCCCCCCGCTTACTAACTGTGTGATTTGATGATATATTTGGACTAAAGTATAAAATTCAAACTAATTTATCTATCAAACATTTGCTTCAAATCTCTCAAAACATTTTAATTGCAAGACAACTACACCAGGCCGCAAGAATCAGTTATAAGTAGCCTTGCGTGTCACATGACTTGATTGAGGGACAATTCATTTCCAGTTTGTATTTGTGGTAAGTCGCTGTCCATATACCTTAAATATTGAAGCCTAAGTAAATTCTTGGATTATCCTCTGACAACTTCTTTTCTCGTCCTTTAATCGGAGAAATTATTGGGTGTTTAAATCTCCAAATGTTGTCACAACTTCTAACCATTTGATCAACACACACGAATCGGTCCTTGCATCATTCGATCAGACTAGTATCAGACACCAAGATATCCGTGGTCTTCAATATACGGAGGGTCTGGACCAATGACTTCTATAAATGTTTACAGACGTCATTGGTCTGGGTCAGTTGTACACATTTGACGATATTTTACAGGATACTCAACCACAAAATAAATCCCGGTTACGCATGGTAATGGAACTGATTAGCTGAAGTCAAGAAAGAGTTTAGCCCTTTATTAGTGAACAGAAATTCGCCCGTATATCCGTTATCATTCGTCACATCAATCAGTTATTTAGAGAGGCGACTCGTGTTTTCCTTTGGCGTTCGTCACTTCCGATTCAGAAAAACTGTATTACTCAGCTATCGTAGCAATGATCTCTGAGATAAAATTATATTTGGAATGTGTTTAACCAGCTCTATCACATATGTGATAATGACTGGCACCAATATTGTCCTTTAAGACTATTTAACCCCCACCCCTACCCGCCTTACACTCTCCGGCTGAAAACAGCAAATTCGTGCATGATAACATAAAAGTCCGGATAATCTAGCCAATGGCCGAGATATGTTCAACTGTTTACAACACACCCAGAATGATATTCGTATATATAGAATATTTGTCTGGAAGATGAACACTATAAAGCAAACAGGTTGCCAGTTAGTGACACCTTACTATTTTCGTCATATGGGCGCCCCGTGGGTGTTTATCAGGGAATCCAGTATGTTTCTAGCAAGATTTGGCGTATCTACTTTCCATATACCACATATGCCATACTTTTATATCGGAAATAACTACCGTATAAATACTTTCATGGCAATGTATCTTCAGCAACAAATATAGTGTTCCTTTAATGTGGACGAATTTTCAAGTCGATGATTATGTAAGTAGGGCGTCTGAGTCTAAGGAATATACAAATAACTTTAACATTGATAGTTATTTTAATTACATCAAAAGAACGCTTGACAAACATAAAGACAAAACATCATATCATTGAATAACAATGCTTTTATACAAAGAATGAAATGATAGCATCATATCATTGAATAACAATGCTCTTATACAAAGAATGAAATAGTAGCAAAATATTGCATGTTACTGATCAATCAAGTATAGAATTTTGTTAACGGTTTCTTGTCTGATCAGTTCTTATCGTTATACAACAAGAGACATTCGCGATAATTGTTTAAAGATAACAACATTACAATGCCATTTTAAAATGCGCATGATTGGGTTTCCATATTTTAAATTTGACTCACATCACTTTTAGATTATTCTTTAAAGAGATGAGATGCTAGAATATAAATAAAATATAGAGTTTCCCCTTTAATGTATCAGATTACAATGATTGCCTTAAGTTAAATGCTTGTACTCTGTCATGGCAAAAGGACTTTAGCGGTTGATAGTACATTCAGGCGGTTATTCCTTGGTGTATTATGTATTAGTCTGAAAGATAATTAAATATTTGTATCTCCAGGCGAAATTTAGAAAACCTACAAGATGTACTTATGTATATTTTCGTTTAAAGAAATATTATTAGAACAAATGTGAGACCATTTTGTTGTATAACTTGTAATCGACAAAGATCTTTCATAAATTTTCCAGGTGACAGAACTAGTTACATGTGTGACATCTGTGCAGCTGTGACGAATATGTTAAGAACAAAATGCGGCTATTGCATTTTTGGGTTTATATTAGTTTTGTATTGTATTTTACATAATAAATTTCTTTTATACGGTCAAACGTCAAGTGCAATTCAGATAAACCAATAGGAAAATAAAAGAATAAGCGCATAGTTGTTTTGAACATGGGAACATCCAAGAATACATTCCAATAATTCCGCCACTGGCTATACCGTTCTTTATGACTGGTCATTTAATCAAAATTTAATCACAAATTCCGTTTGATATTTATTTCTGAGTTATTCAAATAAATGGAGGCGTCCTATTTTAACCAGATTTATAAAGACTAGTTTAATACCCAAAATATATAAATAGCTACTATACTGACAATCTGTACATCGATTCTTTATATAAAGCGGCTTTTTATGTTTATTTATTATATTCATAACAGGGCTAAGGCGGGAAGCGGGGTCTAACGTGCTGGCTTTAGTTCATAGGGTCTGTGATTGAGTCAAATGACATGGTTTGGAGCTCAAGCTTGTATGTGACAAAGATAAGGATCGCCTAGCCAACCTTGTGGGTATTTGTCTCCGGTTGCCTCCCAGTGCTAAAGACACATACGCGCAAACACACGCACCCACCCACACAATCACACACACACATAACGGCACCTTTATATTTAAGTAATCTATTTTTTTATCGACTAATTGACCACTGGCTACTGTTCATTAATGTCAGGAATTCATTAATGTAACTGTAATGCACATTCACCTAATTTTATTACTTTGGCCATAAAAATTAATGAATAACAGTAATTTGTGTCAATGGTAATGGGTTTAATATGTATATGAAATGTTGCAAAGATGAATCAAATACATTCAAGGTTAACCCAAACAGATTCCAGAAGACACAATTTTCACTAATTTAAGTCAACAAAGAGCCATAATTCAGTAAAATATAATTAAGCTATCTGAGGCGCAGCTCTATACAGTAGTATAAAAATGTCATTGTCAGTCACATATCCCAATTTTAAATATGCAGATCAGGAAAACATAAATGACAGACGTACAAACGGAGACAAAATCTACATAGAGTCCCTTTCAGTTACATCGGTAGAGAACTAAATAGCGTGAACCGTCTTCTGTATCAATGAAACATACAGTGACTTTTATTATCGAATCCACTAAATTTATCTACTAACTCTATCTGGTACGTTTATAATTTGAATTTGTGAGTGTATTTGTCTGTCAGATTTAACAAGAACACGTAGAAAAAAAATCGAACTTTCGTGATCGATGACTAATTACCAACTGAAAATTTCCAATTAAGAATAAATTTCCTGTATTAAGAGTATGTGTTATTAGCGGTTTATTTCCAACTAGAAATCTTTTACCAGCCAGCTTTATAGTTCATTAAATTTTATAATGTAACATCTATATAGCTTTCTAATGATCGTAGACCATCAGGGGTTCAGAAAGGTTCTTCGTCTGAAATCAGTTTTGAACAGAACATGACAAGGGATTTATCTTAAGAACACACACGTCTATTTAAGCTCAATTGCCCGCTGTAAACTATGGTTTGATCTTTTAATGAACGATTTATAAACCTCGCGTCTATACACCAATCTCAGACCTATGAAGTCCTCTAATGATGTAAGATCTCTCGTTAAGTTTTCCCGCACTTTTCTGATACTGTCTCGTTCTCTTATCATCTTATGAATATGGCGAACATGAAGCTTATTATTTTTCCAAAGCTATGAAAATGCCAGAGTGGGTTTGATTGCCAAGGTTTGGTCTCATTAAGAAAGGGTTGTGCAAGATTCTAACAGTTGGACGTTGATTATTTTGACGTCCGTCTGCCATTTTGATGTTTGTTTAACCCGTGTCCTTTTTTGCGTTAAACGTAGCATTATTTTATGAGAACTGTCTGAAAATAGATACATAAGAAGCTTTGACTCGCGCAAATGGATTGGAGTCTAAATTGATAAGGATGAAGGAATGTTTTGGTCTGGAGCATTGTTGTATTAAGTACGTTAGTTTTGGTTTAAAATCTAACATTATGAAGAAGGTGTACATAACCTAATGGTACTAATGTCTGCCATTAACCAAATGATGATGTTCTAGCTTTCTATAATATCAATTTTAATTAATAATAAGTGCAGGAAGATCACACAATTAACTAGAAACAAATCGCGGACAAAGCAAAGAACTAGTAAATCAAGTGAGTGGGTCCCTTGTACAATACTGAGTCAGTTCAACTTGTAATGAAGAGAGAGTTAGACAATAATGGTGTTTAACGTCCACTCGACACAGACTATGTAATTTCTGGACTAACACATTGTTAAATTTTATTTCATTAATTCCATTGGTATGGGTCTTTAGCAGTTGGGAGAAACCCAAGGACCCGGAGAAACCCCACGAGACTGGACATGCTACCCTAAGTCAATGTCACCTTTCACCCAACGTCCAATTTGTAAGTGAATATATGACTAAAACAAAATCATGAAAAAGAAAAGAAGATGTATTATAGTTCTTTCTATGATGAGTTATATAACCTTGTCAACCTGAATATGTTGATAAATATTTTTTTAAAAGGCGAGTCTGTGGCCCATCCGCAGCAATGGGCCACCATTAAAATAAATAGATCTTGTTCTTGAGAGAAATAATTGTTTAGCAACGCATATAAATCAAAGTAACAGCTCATGGTATGTTACTTTAAAACGAGGGCTATTTTAGAACTTCCAGACAACATTTGATGGTTTTGTCGAAAATTCCGAAATTAAATTTATCATTGTTCATATCAATGACAAAGTAGAGAACCAGGGCAGCTATTGTACTAGATAGTGTCACCTGTCACTTCACCCAGTATTACATTCAGCATTATTATCAAGAGGTTATTCGTAACCACAAAACGGTTCCTATTAGGTTAGGGTTGCGGTATATACTGTATCTACGAGGTAATTGGTTAGGGTTTGTATTCATAAACACCGCGTTTACGAGGTGTTCTTTGTTATTAAACACTGTGTTTATGGGGTGTTCTTCATTCGTAAACACTGTGGTGTGAGGTGATCTTGTTTTGTAAACACTGTGGTTACGAGGTAATTTTTATCCGTATTCGTAAGCACTGTGGTTACGAGGTAATCTTTACTCGTAACGCTGTCTATATTATACAAACGCATTTTAACTGTAAAGACAATAGCGTATTTAAATCGTAAAGACAGCTTATCTCAATTTAATGAAAATTATATCTATATTTCGTTTTGTCTTTATAATTTATATTTCTCATTTTCTATGCTACGTAAGATCTATATATATATATTCAGAACAGCCTCTGTTCGTACGACAGTGGTGTTACGCGTGCGAGCACATGAGTTTATAAATATATCATTCGATGATATATTGGCATTTACTGTGACATTTTGTAGTACACAAATGGGAACACCGTGATAAAAGTTGTTTAGTGTTAAGTAAACTCATCCCGGTAAAATATAAAACACGGAATATAAAACGAAACAAAACCGATACGAATGACTTTTCTCTTTAATTTCATATAACATGTTATCTTGTACATTATCGAGATCACCTTTTCTTTTATTATAAAACACAACAAAACATTCTTTAAATCGATACTACCTCATTTTTTATTTGTTATGTAACATCCGTTAAATGATATTTTGAGTTCAATACAAGGGTTAACTGGCAGGGATTCATTTATCTGTCACAAAGCAATTGACGTTGGAAATGAAAACAATTTAATCTTTAAAGTAGCTAAAACGCTTTGGTTATCTGTTGGATTGGTTTGATCCTATGGGTTTTTTTTCATTGGTGTTGAATCGAGCTCTCACAGGATTAAAGATGCATAATCTAAGAGTTGGATAAAGAACTGGCCGTTCTTGCTATAATAATTAATAAAACGACACGGAAAAATGAATATATTGAACATTTCTGTCAAATAACTTTATTCTGAGCTAAGTTATGGGTATTGATGTTTAGACAAGATAGTATCGATTGCCCAGTTTCATTACTACGATAATAAACAAACTATATTTAATTTGAAGACAGACAAAAGACCTGTAATTGACAGATTATCTGTTTCATAATGCATATTTAACTAATTTTCCTTTAATTTATAAGAAATAATTTTGTTGGAAGGCAGAAAAAGTTCTGGAAGCTGGTTTACCAGAATTGTTTTTCTGTTACTTTTAATCTGTTTTTTTTTAACAGAGAAACAATCTGGTAAACCAGCTGCCAGAACTTTTTCTGTTGGTTTACAGAATTATTCCCTGTTAAAATAAAATAAAACAAAATCATTGTAAAAAATTATTTATTTTCTATAAATGTAATGTTTCAGTCATGAATGTACAAAAATATTAAAAATGAACAGAAATTAAGAGCAAGAAATCTTGAATAGCTTCAAATGTTGTGATTTCTGAAGGCCAGATTTACTACTTTATGCCGTTTCTTCGTCTTCTTGCAAATTTTGTTACCTGAAATAAAATGATGAAGCACATACAGGACATGAAATCAAAAGGTGTTAACTTTCCTGCATATACCATGGGGAACTTCTCGGCGACAAGGCAGCCGAGATAACTGTTTAGGGCTTAAGGTTCTTTAATATGTACGGTCAATAGCACACAGGGTTCCAGTTGTTAGTCCAAACTGAACAAATTAGAACCTGCGCCATTGATAAGGAAGAGCAAGTTGCAAAATAAACACGGGTAGCTTTGTTGGCTGTTGGTTAATAATACAGCATCACATTCTCTGAACCACCGCGCTTCTTCCACTTTAATATTGTTTACATGGTCGATTTCAAATTCACAATACAACATGCATTTGTATGGCCACTATGTGTATTGATCATAGATTCTAAACATAAAAAAGCAGCAAACTAAACAGACAGTACAGAGGCTGTGTTTTTAAATCCAATAACATACCCAGTATCTATCTATGCTGTAGATTTGCCTTCACACATACAGATTACTAGGAAGACTTGCCTTCACATCTTATTGTTGATTTACCTCTGTTACGCTGCACCGTCAGCGCACATTCGAACATTCACCGTATAAGTTAAGTCTGCGACGCGCATGCGTTAACCGAATCCAACAGCAGAACTATGTGAATTAACAAAACAGTGTCGTTAATATACAAGTTATTCTGGAATATTACAGGTCTTTTGATTAATGATACGATTTATATTGTTAATAAACAGTTTCTGTCAGCTTACATACTGAAAATTGTGTAAAAACACAGACGTTTCTGTCCAAATACAGAAATGCAACTAAAACAGATTTTATGGTAAAATACGAGTTATTTATCTCAAATCACAGATATTTCTGTGATAATACGGATAATTTCCTTCAAATAACAAAAAGTAGGTATTATAAAAACAGATATTTTTTTTACAGTATACTGTGTTGACTGTGAAACACATATTTGATTTTGGCATCCCATCCCACAAACAACATATAAGGAGGTAGTCTTAGATATACTTTCTAGTGAATAAAACAGGTTTATTCTTTGCGAAAGACTTAGAAAACCCTACCCTAGTCTTAGTGCTTGTAATAAAAGTTATGTGATACTTTTTCCAATAAATTCAAACCATCCATTACCACACGGAGTTAATGAGAATCCCCAATATATACGATAACTATGTATATACCTGCCGACGTGATAGTGGTAAAGGATCGTCGTGATTAGCAGGTCACAATTTAAATTCATTAAATAAGTTGTGTAGCCCCGTGTAACAAATATAGGGCAAATTCCAATATTTTTAATTGTTACTGTCAGACAAAACATATGGGACATTTCTGTACATTTCTGCATTTAATTGCTCCCTAAAACGCTCTTTATCAAGGTAATCTAAAAATGAAATGGGGTTTAAAGTCCTACTGTTTTGCACCGGCTGGGCTAACGAAGACGGGTATACACCATACAGTGTGCTATGAGGAAATTTTTGCCTCGACAGCGCCTCTATGGCCTCCCCTTATTTCGAATTCCAACTGTCAAGGGTTCTTTTCGTCCACTTTCGAATGGTGATATTGTTTTGGATATAAATTCCAACACACAAATCGTGGACATTATTTTTTCGTTTAAAATTCAATGTATAATCTAAGTTGTTTCGGGGAGGATATCCCTGTGATAACTTGGCTTGGGTATCACACCATAATTTCTTGATATGACCAATTCATATAATTTGTCTTGTGTATCAGATCTCCATTTCTTGATATGATCAGTTCATATGATAATATCTTGGTTGTCCTTATTATTCTCATTAACAAATGGCTCGCGAGAACGGACTTCGGGCTGAACTACGGTGAACAAATGTGTATAACCGCCATGTTGCAAAGTGCTATTATTGGAAAACTGGCAGCTCACAACGTCAACTCGTGATTCCATGACAATGTACATCATTATACACAGCTGCAATATCTGACAATATCCCTTTAAAAGGTATAGCAATGCACCAACTGCAAAAGTTATCTTTAAATCAAAATCGATTTTTAAAAGAATCTCTGGAGTCAATCGACGGAATAACAAGTAGTTTACTATCGATTTTGAACAATTATCTGGTTGTGAACATGACAGGTTTAAGTAATGTTTTATATAATATAAAAACACCGGAAGTAAGCTCCGCAGAAAAAAACCATGGCTATTATTGGCCTCATGTAATTACTCGGATGAGAATTAAGAACACTTAGTGAGGGAGTGGTAATATACATTCCATATTTTCTGTATTTTGTAATCATTGACAGTTATGTTGAAATAATTTACTAGTAATAGATAGGACCTGTAATTATTAGATTTAAAATTCTACATACCAGCATTGAATTGCCAATATGGTCATTCCAGTTTGTAACAACCTAAGTCGCAAATGGCGTCAACGAGGAAATTGCTGGGTATGTTTATAATTGTTCTATATCCGATGTAGACTTTATGTATTAGGACATATAATGCCTCTAATGGCGGCGAGAGAAACGAATCTGCAAACATCGAGAGACTGTATAATTGAAAAGTAGGTTTCACATTTTCCCTTTCCATGTTTACACGCTACATAATAAGATATATAGAGAATCTCATACGAGTATTTTATGATATTTAAAAAGACGAGTAGGAGATTTTATTTATCACACAATTATTCCTTACATGCACAAAAATAAACAAATATAATTCTTTGCTATAGATTTCACTTTTACTGAGCCTCATTACATTACGGCGTAGTGATACATCATTTTTGACAGCAATTCAACCATTGCAAAGTCTTTTATATTGACCTAGTTTTTCCATCAAAATCAATTAAATAAAAATTGTTCCCTTATAATTAAAAAGAATTACTTTTAATAAAAAAAATTAATTGTTCTTTGAAAAAAAAAGTAGTTATTTTTTAATTGACCAATCAAATTCATGTACAGCGATATCTCAAAAGTAGCTGTCGCAGTAGATAATGAAATTTATCACACAAGCGATATCTACTGTAGAGTGTATTATTGGGTGATAAAGTTCGGTAGCCACGATCTTTTTTTTAATTTGGCGGATCATACAGCAAGGATAGACCAGTTCCCCAACTAAATACTTGTTTTTGTTTCTCTAGCTATATACATTGTATTATGTTTTGAAATATCAAATATTTTAAAGAAAGTTTTTTCGATTGTTTGTTTGCTGTAGGAGGCCAAGCGGTTCAGAAGTAAAATTATAATAAACAGGGTCATCACAAGAAATGACACGGTGCTGGATATTTTGTATTTGGTGTCCATGTTTTGATGAAATTGCCTATAACTGTTATTGTGAAATACCGGGTAACTAAGCTGGTGTTTTGATATATTTCTTATGTATACACACACAAACAAGAAAAAACGGCAACTACCTGAATTCCTTTGAAAAAGAAATTCTATTCACTCTGTACACTTCATTTATTTCCGGATTTAAATAAAAACTTTAGCTACTTAGCGAGGTCTAAAAGAGCAATTATACCATTCCCTTTTTCGCAAAATGAAGCCATGCAATTGATATATTTTAGTAACAAAAAGTCTGGGGAAATGCCGTATTGTTATGGGTATCCACAACAGCCACAAATGTGTCCGTCTTGCTCATGAGCAATCAATCTTGATACGGATGTCTGCATCCACGGTGTACCATCAGATGTTATTAATCGTATGATAATAATCTTAAATACTGTCTAACTGACCATCTATGCATACCAGAGACAGATCAGACAACATTAGCCAACACGTGAGACTCGGATCATCTTGGTTAACGCCCACACAGATTTAAATATTCTCCAACCCATAGTGTTGTATAGATTATTGTGTTCCACAGACTAGCTTATCTTTCACCTTGAATTAATTTGATGGACATGAAATCGCTATTCGCTATGGAACTCTTGTATGAACTGTCTAGCTCTATGCCCGAACTTTATTTCATTCCTTCACTTGAGCACCCGACAAATAATCTCAAACACGAAATCAATATTTCAACCTATGTAAGGATTTAAAATCTATCATAAAACATTATTAATTCGTCCATCACTACCTTTCAACATTTAAATCAAGTTTGATGGATCTGATAAAGACGACATTTGGGGATATCTTTGAAAGATATCGCATATCGAATTTCACGTTCCGTAATGGAAGCTGTTATGAAACTGACAACCATCAACACGTGTGATGTTATCGCCGATTTATAGCTTAATATTGGTGAAAATGTTCAGTCCCCGGTTTCACAAAACATTCTCAAACTTAAGTTAAGAATTCACTAAAAATTGTTTGTCTTATTTTAACTAAAATTATAAAATTTTGTTGTTTTTATGTATCAAATACATCAATAAGAAACTGCGCAAAGTCTTGTGTTTCTGGATCAAAGATGTTTCTCATAAACAGTGATTGAAAGTTGACTAAATTCTTAACTTAAGTCTGAGAATGCTTTGTGACCTCGGGTCCAGATCAACAAAGACCCGCTCAATTTTTTATATATGGCATTTGCATTAAGTAAATGGTAGGAAAGGGGTAGTATGTGAAAGGGGAATGTGGTACGGAACTTGTGTCCACCCCATCACAACAGATAGTAGGAAAGAGTTATTATATCATATTTAGTTGAATGTGGTACGAAACTATCATTTCATTAAAATTGTTGCGAGTGGCATACTTATTCAAGTCTATAATTAAAATCATACCAACATTTTGTTCCGTTTTATTTTTCGTCTGCTTAATCCTCTTCATATTGGTCTCAAGTCATTTCTTTTAGGGCGCAATTTTGTTGTTGGTCCACTCCAGATTAACATACCAATCAAAAACGGTGATCTGTCAAATCCTTGTTGTATACTCTGTGTAAAACACCTGATACAAACACTGGATGAATAAGACTCGAAAACGAAGCTTAAAGTACCCTAAAGCATTAATCGGCATCTTTGGTTGATCATAAACTACTTGAGACATCAAAACTCGAGCAGTGGTTCACATCTCTTCGTTAGCAATATCTCTAGATAGGAAATAGATCCATTTTTGTTATTTGGACAGTTCTTGACTTCTTGGAGTCAATAATAATATTAGTGGTAAGGGAGCTTTTATTATCATAACCCCACTCTACCATACAGCAACTATTGGACTTTTTATCCTCATTTCTAAGGAACGAATTGATTCATAAAGTCGAGATGGACACAAAGTATTTGATTAAACACGGATTTCTACCAACCACAAATACCATATTATACCATCGCTCAATAAAAAAAATCCATTTCAACTTAGTGCCAATAATATCTGTAGTAGGTTGAATCATCAGACCTATTTGTATCACATTCCCGTTTGTTTAAAGGAAATAACGGAACTGGGGTTTGACTGTCTTACTTTCTTGCTTAAATCCATGTAGTGTGCTAAAGGGGGGGGGGGGTCGCCAGACAGTGTCGCTACGGCCTTCTTATATTTCCAACTGGAATATACCAAATAACTTTCTCGGTGGACACCGGGAACAAATCCGAACCGCCATGAAATAGTTAGCGCCATATCCAACGAATCACTTCGGCTTCAATCAGTTTAAAGGGCCATATCATGTTCAGAATAAACATTTTTATTTATATACCGAAGTATTTTGGACGAACGGCAGCTATACTATTGTGTGCGACACGTAATGAATCTTAAAATAATTGAGACTATTTTATCATGTTCTATCTTTAAATAAGGTGATCAGTTTATCGAGTTATTTGTTGCAGCTTGTTAAACAGAATGCGTCGATATGCTTTACCTAATTCTTCCAAAAAAAATGTCTTAATGTAATGTTGAACTATTTTGCGGACACTGTTTTTGTGGGGTTTTGCTTTTTCAATAACCTTTTACAGTTTAAAAGCAAACCCACTAACGATATAAATGAAATTTAAACTCTTTTTTTAGCTTTAAAAGGGAAAACGGCATTGATTGAAGCCCTCGAATTGCCTCAGTTTAAAAATAGATCAACAGCTCACTTACAATTACGAAAGTTTCGAAAAGGTCGATCTCCGCTCTTATGAATTAAACGTACAAAAATAGATTGTATCTAGAAAACACTGAGTGCACAACTGCAAATAGTATGTCAACTTATCAGAATTTATTGTTATGGGTTTGAATGGGACTTGATGTATTTTACCGTTGAATTAAGTTCTTATCAAGCAATGGGATAACAGATTAGCTAATCAATAATTGAATGATTGGATTTCGGCGTGGACTCGCGTCTCTTACGCTTTATTTATAATCGTTTTATTTGTTCAATATTGTGTCGTTATTGACATGTTAATTCATTTCCTGTCTAAACGTAAATAATTCCCAAGAAAATGATATATAGCCACTATTTGCACAAGTAAACCTGCTTTTGATGACGTTACACTTGTTTTTATGTGCCATTGTTTGAGTGACAAGTGCAAGCTTTTATTTCGCTTGGTCTTCCAAACTCCAAGTACTATTATTATTTTCTTAACTCATGTTAAAACTAGACCCCATTGTTATCCAACCCATGTGTCAATGATGATCACTATGGTAATTTTAATATCACCCAAATAAAGCGTTCTCGGAGTGACGACAAAATCTGATTCAAATTTTTTAATTCTTTTTATCACAAGGACTATTTGTTGCAGTATATCAACTTCTTCGCTAAAATAATTCTTCTATTGTACTGTACCACTAGACTGATCTCAAATCCTGACGTATATTATTAGTACTTCGTTTCGCTTTATTTTTGTTACTTTTTAAGTTTTAAACGTTGCCATTCCGTTAAATAGGGAAATATTCAAGCAACAAGCTCACATAATTAATAAACTGTAAAAGAAACGGAACAAGGTGTATATTTTACATTGTTTTTGCTGACGATTTAAAATAACATTGAAAATCACACATATATACAAGCAGCAAATTCTTGTGTTTTTCGGGGGAGGCAAACACCATGCTGTAACTGTAGGTAACGTGATTAGAGCTTTACATGCTGTTATGTGAAGGGTGTGATTTTTGCTGCTCCGATCCAGGCTACGAAAAACTGTAAGACAAAGCCTTACCAAGAAAAACAAAAAACGATCAACTAATATGATCATACTAACCGCCGTAGTTTCAGTCGTGTTATTTTGAAGTGTCTCTGGGTAGTCGACCATGGCGTGTCTTTATTTAGTTTCAGTCATGTTAGTTTGAAGTGTCTCTGGTTAGTCAATCACGGCGTGTCCTTATTTAGTTTCAAATCATGTTAGTTTGAAGTGTCTCTGGTTAGTTAATCACGGCGTGTCTTTATTTAGTTTCAAATCATGTTAGTTTGAAGTGTCTCTGGTAAGTTAATCACGGTGTGTCCTTATTTAGTTACAATCATGTTAGTTCCATGTGTCTCTGGTTAGTTTTAATCATGCTGTGTCTCTAGTTAAGTTTCAATCACATTAGTCATAAGTGTCTCAACAGGGACACCCCTGGAATAACCAAATGGGGTGCACGGTTATTTTATCTCATCCAACCTTTACGTGGGTTATTCTGAGACTATCACGATTCCAATTAGAGGCGGTGGATGCTCTTGAGTACAACTTTCTCTCGGTGAGTAATAACCATGTTGCATTGTCAACAAAACAACAACAAAAAGATCTTGTTGCATTGTCAACAAAACAACAACAAAAAGATCTTCAACTACATCAAATAGAAACAGGAAACTGGTCAATCGTCCAGTATGATTTTGTGTGATTTTTTTTCTGGAACAAGAAGTTAATTTATCAAAATATTAAAATAACAACATGAAAATGCAAACTAGACAGCTTTGCCTAATTAGAGCCAGCTTATACTGAGTTATATTCTTAAAATAGACGCTTGTGAACTGAGCGACGGTGATTGTGAAAAGTGTCTTCCTCTGTTTTACAATACATAAGTTTATTATTCATTCGTCTCAATTAGAAAAGTAAGAAGTTAAATGTAAACTCCATTTCATTTCGTTACATTTATCAGTAACTGCCAGACAAAATAACCATTTTAGTATTGGTACACGAATGGTACATAAATGCGTTTCAGCGCCATTTATATCAAGGTACCCGAAGAACGAGGCTAGACATTCCACAAGTGATGTCAAACGGTGACTCATATTCTTATCTGGAGAATAAATACTATCTGCGCAATAAATACTATCTGTGTACACTGGAATAACGAGACGCTAGAGATTGCCATTCGATTGAGACTTTTGGCGTATTTCACCGGACATAACTGATTAGAAATTACAGTAAAACAGAAACGATTGAATTTAAATCAGTTCATATACATTCATATTACATTATTATATGCGTTGCGACACATTTGTGTCAATTCATAGGTCCCAAAGGATTTAGCTCCTTTCACTGCACGTGTTAGATCCCCCCCCCCCCACACACACACACACACCCACACCACCACCTAATACTAGTTTAGAGCTTAGCCAATTACGTGTCGAAATAACTCGGAATACCAACCCACTTTTCATCTTAGGGTTGTTGTGAGAAAACATTAGAATTTTAATAGATGTTAAATTTACGAAACACATAGAAAGTGTAATACGATCTTTGCTATAAACCGCTCTCCGGACAAAATGTCCCTAATAGTACATTGTATGACGTATTACCATCTTCAATACAGAGCAGTAGGGAGTTAAACACCATTTCATTTCATTTCATATGCATCACTGAAACAAGCTTGACCTTTAAAGAAAAGTCGGAAGTGGTTTTGAGTTTCAATCATTAGTCAAGCATCTCCGATAACTTCGTTCTTTCGCGATAATCAATCAACCTGAATAACAATTCCGTTCGATTCCGGCGAGCGTTTCCGTCAATTTCCGTCGTGTACGGATATATCTCACCTGGGAAGGTAAAAATTTAGATGGCCATATAATCATACAAAAGCCGACCTCCAGTATCACAGTTTTACCGGTATTTAACGACCCCGATCGGGCGATATATCATGATGTTTATGTGATTATCGATAAGACTAAAGACTGTTAATTCTGCATAGTTTAACACTTGGGCTTGACAGTAATGGTCTTAAAGATTTCCACGTGAGAATCGTTTACATGTTATTTAATAGCTCTATCACCAACTAATCAGATGGACGGACATTTGTGGACAAAAGTTATTTTCAACCTATTTTGGTATTCAGATTTCGAAATTTAATTGACAGGGACGTGCCCCTTTCCATCAGTAGCCTAAGTTTAATTGCTATTTTCTGTTTGTGAAAAAAACTAGCAGATTTCTTTTTCACGTATTACTGATTGTAAATTTGTATGCTTGGATTGTTATAATATAATTTACCACTTCTTTTTTTTAGTAAGCCGAACTAATGATGCATTTTCATATAGTAATGAAATCATACATTGTCAAAGAAAAACTGTTCAAAATTTCATGAGCACTTAGATAAGAAACGACGAACAACGTTTTATAAAACAAACTTTTATCTCATCAAAACAGCTTGCGTTCTGTTTTTGACAATCTCTTTATCTCCAATGGTTAAGATAATAGTTTTTTCCCTTTCTTTTTAATTTGATGCTAGAAATATCTTGGAGTTATAAATATTTTATATTTCCCGAATCTTGAGGGGATTTTTATTGATTTTCCTTTGCCATTCGGGTATTCTTTGAAATAACCATTAGACAAAAAGCGAGAACCGTATAATTGCAAATTTTTCGACGAGTTTATATATTTTCCATTACTATAAATGGTTTTATAATTCGTAATGGAAAACAAAACAATAATCACCGTCTATGTCCTTTAGACGATATACTCCTCGTTTATAGTCGTTAATTGTTAATACAATATTCAAGCTCAGGGATTCTTTCCTATGTTTACCTGGTTAAACTCACTGTAATGGCTGTTGCAAAATGTTTACTGACAATGTCTTTTTAAAATAATTTATTGAACTGCACTGTATAGTATTACATTTACATACAAAGACATCTTTGAATTGTTACGTCATAATATCACCAATAGATGCATAGTTGTCAAGGAACAAGCATGCTTGTCGGTCGTAATGGAATTGGCGGAGTCGTAGGCTTTTCTCTAAGCGTCGCCCCCCCCCCCCCCCCAACAACAACAGCACTTGGGACAAAACATTAAGTTGCAGCATTAAGAACAAAGAAAGTTCCCGTACATGTCATTTGTGTTGTTTATGAATCTGCTCACCAATCTGCCTGCTTCCAGTTGACTATGTGACTATTTCAGCAAACGAGGTTTATAATAGCACCACGATTCCGTAGCCTAATCACCGTGGCGATCACCTTATTTTTATTTGGGCTGATTAATACCCATGCCTCACTTAACAGCTAAATAGCACTGACATTCTGGATGATTGAGATGTACTATTCTGTTACTCATGATATTCCCTAGGCATGTTAGAATTATTTTACTCCGGGTTCCAAACACATAATTTCCGCTTTAGCAATCAACAGTGATCGTTATTTCTACAAGTGAGCCCGGGTCGCCATACTCTAAATAGTAACAAAGACGTGTTTTATTTTTTTTTATTTTAAAAACATATTCTTATCTTGAAGTGGTAACAATATGAATCTTATTTGCTTTTACGTGCTGCCTTGGATAAATGGGGCTTATATAACTCATATTAAATACAGGGACCTTTGATGTCATAGATATCATTTAAATTATCTGTTTGCTGTAAGGTATATAAAATAATGCTCTTCGTCTTTTAATTGTGGAGTAAATTGGCAGCTCTTTAAAATGCTATTAAAGATCGGATTTAATCGCTCGTTTATCGATACAATGTTATTTTGATACAGCGTTCGAGTAGAATTAAATGCTAATGGCGAACAATTAAGATGATAGCTCAATGAATGGTTTGATTGTAAGTATTTTAAGTCTGTATTTATTAATAGGGAATAGCTAATATTGGTGGTTTAAGACATACGTCGGTCATCTATGCAAGCCATGTGTTCGATCCCATGACTGTGTGTGAGGTTTGGATGTACATATCCCCCTCACATGCTTCGCCTCTCGGTGTCGATAATTATGGGTAGAAGATCTTAAACTATCAGGGAACCACGACCGTCAAGCGGTAAACGAACCATTGGCAGTCGGAATTGGATGAAGAGTAGGCGGAAATGACGTACCCCCCCCCCCCCCAGCATTACACGAGCAGCAATAGAAAAAGTTAACAATTTACTCGGAAAATTTCCGATGCTTTTCTGTTGACGAGACGTTCAACTCCACTTTTCTCTTTTCCTAAAATACAGAATTGTACATTGGTAGTCTAAATTCACTTGATATATGCAGGCAGTGTATGCTAAGGCTTTTCTTGTAATTGGATTATGCAGATTTTCTCTGACATCTTTTACGTTATAAAATAACGGATAAAATATGAAAAGAAGAAAAACCAATAATTCATAGAAAATGAAAAGTAGATAAACGAAAACAAAAACATAAAGCTTTCAAGTTTCTAATGAATGGTTAAAGAGCACATCAAGTGAAAAAACAATATTATACGTACGTATAACCAGTGGATACTATATACACATTACGACAAGTTCACACCAATCTAAATAATATTAATTTAGCTATCTTCACTCAAAGTCGCAAATATAGACCTCCCGTAAAAACGACTTTGCCAATTATCGAAACACTCTTAATCCCCTCAGTGACGTCACAGTGACCGAATGCATATTAGGAATGGTTAATCCTTAATTACCTATACACACCGTGATGTTTACTCATTAACGCCTCACCGATTCCTTAATAACCTAATTAAATAAAACAATTAACTACGGGATAATTTGATTTGTAATTTGTTTCTCGGGGCCCCTCCCGCACCCAAAAATGGATGCGCGTACAGTTTTTATATTGGTCTTGATGAAAAATAAAATAAATAACGTCCCATTTCTACTACAGTTTATAACAACAGATTATACGGTCTGATGGTTTTATTATCCCTACATATATATCCTCACTATAGCTAAAATAGATTCTTTCATAAAAACACCCCATTTCGACTACATATTTTAAATTATGTCAATAAATGTATAGAGGGTAGGACGACATGTGCTATGGTTTTATTCAACCTTGAGTGGAAACCTTCTGGGTTGTTATTAGTCCTGAATTCGCCATGTACACATAAAACAATGTTAAAAAAGAATAAACAAATATTTCTACTTACGAAGTCCAGAATTTGAAAATAAACACAAAATTTATTGTAAAGGAATTCTAATAAGATAACAAAAATTTGACTGAATGATAGTGAACTCGAATAGTGGATATAGAAAATTTCGTTCGTTTGTTCATGGGGTTTTACGTCCAGAAACGAACGAACGAAATTTGAAACAATTCTTCTTATATAGTTAAGCAAGTATTAAACTCAAAGTAATCTCCAAATATTACAAATATTTGTCAAAACATAAATTGATATTTTTGCTTCGATGTTAAAGAAAGCAAACTATAATATGTAGTGAATAACAATAATCATTACATTAATTACATCTCTTAATCAGTGGAACAGTTCATTGCTGATTAGTTGGGTGGTCGCGATTTTGGGGGTAATAAAAATTTGTAGTCGAAATGGGATGTAGTCGAAATGAGAGTGAACCCAACCATCGACACATAAGTCATAAATAAATATGGCGCATGTGCGTACTTAGTCTACGTGATTACCTCGTGGTTTCTCCGTTGTCGGACATTTTAATCTCCTTGAAGTCAGCCGACAGCAATTGGAAACTAGTCATATCCTTATAGTATATAACACCCCAAATCAATGGATAGTAATAGTAATTAAAACGTTCAAAATGCTTGGCGATACTTATTTGCCAAGCGTGAACGTGACGATGCTGACACACCCGTGACCGCTGGTTCTACTTGAGTTATGTGCCGTCACACAATAATGTTTATCTGTAACCATTTTATTTCGCAAAATTGCCACGCCTGACAGCCATTTTGTCATTATACAGTATTTTAACCATTTTCCATTAACTCACAACAAAATATTCCGTACATATAGTCATATCCACACGAATCGCTGCCTATTAACACCTTTAACTACCGTATGAAACTACGTCTTTTAAGACTCCTTACAGAAATTCCTATCTGCAGTGGCACCTTCGGGGGATCTCGCTGTCGCATGGAATTCATCGCCTACGGCGCTGCTTACTACGAAACTAGTAAAATGGGCGATTTGGGCGCGAAATACCTGTGAAAAGATCACTTACAGTACACAGATGACAGACATGATAATACGTGGAAGTTGGCTATATGCCTTTCTGTGATGATGCGGCATTTTAAAATTCACTCTAATATATTCCAGTCACAAGTAGGTAATCTATAACAATTCAAGTCGAAAAAGGTAGCCCGTATGTGTGTAAAATAGCTTTATTTAACGTCCGCTTCACTGAGGTGATATCACAGACAAGGCAGCCCTTAAAAGTGCTTTGACTTGTATAGCGATTTCTAGCTGCTTATATGTAGATAATTATAATAAGATAATGATTAGGTCAGTTAGTATGTTAATTAAACCACCAATAAACTCTAGTCAACTGTGTATAGACAGTGATACGATCGTAATAGTGTATATTCTATGGTGGTCCCTGTGACGTCACCAGTCAACTGTGTATAGACAGTGATACGATCATAATAGTGTTTATTATGTGTGGTCCCTGTGACGTCACCAGGCAATCAACCGGATTAAGGCTATAATTGTAAAATTAAATAGTGTTTGCGTGTGTACGATACTTAAACAGTAATATGTCCAATAATTTGAATCAGATTGATGTGAACTCGCCGTAATGTGTATATAGTAGACGGGGGAAGAGAGAGGTCGATCGTCGTGGCGCAATTAGAGACGAAAACCATTAGCATAAAAACTCGGAGGTGAAATTCAAGAATTCCCACAAAGTTCACAGTTTGTCGATAAATAATGTCAAATTCTTAACTAAAGCCTGTCAAGTTATAACAACCCGGCGGATGAAAAACTCAGTTATTGGTTTTCTGTCAGGTTCCCGTGTTGATGTCATTAATTGCATGCTGCTGATTACAAGAACACCAGCGTCATTAGGTAGATCAATCTCTCGGTTTCAAGGCTCGTCAACGTCTAATTAGCCACACTGAAGGGTAATACCTGCGATCAAGTTATTCTTGCGCGCGGTATCCAATTAGGAAGAATGAAATTGAAATCTTGTACAGAGTTTTAATTAGTTACAGCATGGATCACAATATATGTCAACCGATTTGGATTGGTTAAAAGGCGACGCTTATATAAAACCCCTCTCCCTAGACAGCATGGGGATTGGATAGGGTTTAAGGTCTCGTCGACATTGCTTATGGCGTCTTGAGACTAACATACGATCATGTTAACTTATTTATATGGTTACCTGTGTAATTAAGCCCGGACAGCGGCGTTTAGACCTACTTTTCTTCGAATTAAACTGCCAGTGGATATTTTACCGGTATTACAAATTTGGTCACGGTTACCCCGGCCAATCCCGACAAGTGAGAACCAATCTCGAAAATCCCCAAAGGTTATCGACCCACACCCGGATCCGAACCCAAAACATTCTGGTTGTGAATCCCATAATCCTAACAACACAAGTACCGCCCACCTCACAGACAGGGTTTCGGCAAGTTTGGGTAGAACCCTATTAAGCAGAAATGCCCTGTCCAGTGCAATTCTACGTCTTCATTAGCCCAATCGGTGGAGAACAGTAGAACGTTAAATCTCATTTCATTTCCATAATAAAACATATCAAACATTACACACATAATAGAGCTTTTGTACGTTCGACAGACAATGTGTGATTACTCCTTTTTGAACACTTTATGTCTCCTCATTTAGGATCTCTACAGCTTCACATATTTTAATTTACTTAGTTGACCTTCAGGTTCTTGTAGGACTCCCCGTCACTTATCCAAATAACAAGGTCACACAACGGTCTAACAACTGACCTTGTTAATCTAATAACGGCAAACATGTCCACCGACCACTTAGCTTCCATTTACAGAACTCACTGAAACGAGACTCAAATGATGACAACACGGCGAAGAAGCCAATTCATGTTTATAGCGTTAAGAATTTCATTATAATTAAAGAACTGTCATGTTAAATCAACTGCAGTATGATATAATTTAATAAAATCCAAAATTAGTTCAACTATTAACACGAATTAGATGAAATGTTGTTCACTATATTATATATTATGTCACTCTTTGCCATTTATCTAACAAAATGCCAGGTTAAGGTAAGGCAAATAAAACCATAAAAAGCCAATTTATACACGTATGCCATACGTAAATTAGAAAAATATTGAAGACTTTTTATAATATAATATGCGACGTAGCTGACAGTTATTTCGAAATTGTATATCGGTTTCTTTTTTTTTACGACAAGACTGTAGTAGTCACTCACCACGGTCTTCCTGAACTGAACAGCTCTGATACCCTAGTGTGTTTTTCATTATTATTATTTTTATTACGCATTTCATTTGATGTAAGGTTTTTCTGAGCCCAAACTTGGTCCTATATTGCCATCGCGGAAGTCGCCGTCCAACTTGTTATAGGTGAATCATGCTTTAGAATGTCAATACCTGGCACACACCTTCCAACGTTCAGGTTACCCAGACCATAAATATGTTTTTGTTTCCACGGGTACTGATTTGTGGTGAAATGATGTCTTTCACCTGACAGTGGTGTAATATGAGCTCAGGTGCACGGGATATTGGGTTTACACAACAAGCCACACCATGCGTTATCAGCCCCGGAACCATTGTCCTCTACAAGAGGGTGGCTATAGGACTTCAAATTCATTCCCAGACCCAGAAGTTGATTGGAAGACATTGTTTTAGCTGAATATGACGATGGAAGACGTGTGCCATATTTGCAGTGGTAGTAACAGATAATCTAATTGGCTAAGACAGAAATAACCCAGGTACTAATTGGCAACTTGACACAGTAAGATTATTAACGGGTTATACTTTCGCCCTGTCGTATTTGAAATCCGTACAGATGCCAGTGGAAATCGGAGAAGTGAGAATTGAAAAGCCTTTCATCCAATCGTAATCAATTATGAAGCCCCGGTGAAGAGGCCAACTTGATTAGTTGTAACGTTGAGCTTGGTTAGACTAGCCACGAACCAATTTATTACTTTATGATATTTCATCAAATTATGGAAACTAACTGTACTGAACTGTAGGTATCGATACTCTTCGTCAGTTATAATAGCTAACCTTCCAGAAGAAAGCAAGCTATGGTTACGGTACTAAAACTTGTCTGAATTTCAATACGCGTTTTAATAGTTGGCAATCATTGTTAGGCAGTAGGTCTAATAAAAACTCTTAATTTCATGTTTAAAAGCAATATTTCATTAATCTTATAAAGGTGACACATAGGCACACTGTCAAAACCCTTCAGTTATTTTCACGTAACCTGCTCAGACATACATATGGGCTGTTCAGACGCTTAAACGGGCATTCTGCAAACGCTAAATCGTCTATTGCAGGTTCTCCTTTAGGCCTGGTATATTGTATAAATTATTAATTAGATATTAATTAACTTACCAAGACCATGATCAACACTCGATGTCATCGGATGACTGCGATATAAGTAGATTTAAGTAGGTTTTGTGGTCGATGTGATTTCCGTAAAGTGGATAACCGAGACGTTATTTATTATCGTAACAACGGTGGTAATGATAAACGAGGCTAGACAACGATCGTATCGCTCAGTGTGAAGTAATTTCACTGAAATTTTCAACATTATCTACTCTTACCTAATGTCGCTTATGTTAGGTTGGTTTTAAAGCGCCGCCGATCGTCTGAATTCAAAGGTTGGGCAAAATAAACCATACCTTTTCCATACTTGGCTTATCACGGCATTAAACATTCTGCACACCAATATCTATCTACTTTGATAATACATAGAGGATATTTGTCGTTTTAGAGCGAATAACATATTTTATTTCATCGAGAAGCAAGAAAACTTATGTTTTCACGAATGCGTAGCATGAGATGAAATAAAATATGTTTTTCACGACAAAACGACAAATGTTCTATTTATTTTATGATTTTACAATCATTTTAGGTAAAAACAACATGGACTACTTTGTCCGCTTCTAGCCAGTGGAATAACACTTTTATTTCACTGATAAAACGCGGTATTCCACTCTTGATCATAAAATAAATATATATATTAAATACTGTAATATTATCTGGCTTTATCAATACATTGGTCACTTTCCTTAATCAGTTGTGCCTTTTTTGTTTTTAAAAGTAAATGTATGTATTATAGTATAAACACCTATAATCCCTATCACCAACACTTAGATCACGTTCACATCACCACTACTCGGTGGCTTTTAGAAAGTTAATTAGTCCCTTTTATCTTGTTTATGTATATTATAACCCTATTGTGTCATATGCCTTAAATCTTGTTGTTGCCATGTATGGTTTCAACCTTGTTATTGTAATTTTGTCATGTTGCTTCAAATTTTGTTATATTGTATTAGCTTGAAAACTTTGGGAGAATACTCTTCGAAACGTCGCCTAAATAAATCAGTAGCTGTTTTCCATAAGTATGTTTATAGTTTATTTTTCTGCCCAGTTACTAAATGTCACTTAAAGAATATAATAGAGATTAGTAGTAGACTAAGTTTGTCATTCTCGAAATTCAGATTAGCTAATCCTAGACTAGAATTCCTCTTCGTCAACGATTAAAATTAAGTTTTAAAATTTGATTGTAAATCAAACATTTAAATCACTGATTTAATATAATCATTGATTAAAGAGTTTTCGTTTATCATTGAAGAAAGGGACCAGTTACAGGAAGTAGTTTACAAAAACATGACATTGTGTTTGAGAACCGTGTTTCCCAACCTGGGGTTCAAAGTGGTCAGTAGGGTGTACGCAGGGAGAAAAGGCGGGTCCGTATAAAAATACATCCAAGTAAATTAGAGCATTGTAGAAATTTTTAGTATTGGGACAGTGAATTTCAGTAGTTATTATCCGTCATATTTCCCAGAGGCGACCTAGATGAGTTCCCAAAGTAAATTAGAGGATGTAATTTTTGGTATTGTAGAAATTTTTAATATTGGGACATTGTGTAATTGTCTTCACTACAATAAAAAATTCTCTCGGATTAACATCCGAATTTATCATTGTTTGTCAATTTTGTATAAACTCGCAATATTTCTATTTGAAGGGAACATCCCGGATTTTAACAGTCTCAGAAACAAAACTGTACGTATGAAATTTAAGCGCTAATAAATATAGGGGAATGGTGTATTTACTTCGTCTCAAAATTTCTTTTCGAAATATTGAGTCGTTTTTACGTCATCGTCAAAACCGCTTATCCGGATACGTAACCCTTTTAAGATTCCGATTCATTTTTTCTTTGAGTGACCTCTAGAGGTCTATACAGTGCATGGCGCACGTGCTGTACACGTTTTTTTTTAAAACAATAAACGTCTGGTTTTATCCAGACACCGTCTAATACTGTTTGGGACACTGGTCTCCGTTTCTAGATGAAGACTGATGGTTTTAAGTTGTTTGAAAACGTATCATGTATTGGGTTAGTTGCTCGACCCAAAGGTAGAGGATTTTAAGGGCTTTTAACACAAAATATTAAGCAGTTTTATTCTCAAAAATATAATCGAGATTGGTCCTTTAAATAAGACTCCAGGTGTAGGACAGTCACCTGAAAGATGAAAATGTAATTATCACGTTTAATAAAGTTGTTCGCATCGCCCTACATGGCATGTCATTATATGAACATAAAATGTGTCTATTTCATGTTCGATGGAATTTAATTGGCCTTTTAGATACTGCTTTTGCAATTTTTATACGTACAACTGAGTGCTAATTGCATAAAATTTCATGAGATATATTAAATATAATATCGTTTCTTATATAAAAACATGAACAGTGTATTTGTAATTATCAAGCTTGAAAGATCTAAAATACCATTATTGAGTTGGCTCCGCTTTGTACTTGGCTGTTTTTCATTTCTTACATCCCTTTGTTAAAAATATTGCGCGAACATATGAAACCGAAACAAAGAATGTAACAAACTATTTTATTGCAACGAATGTCATTTCTAGTCGACTTTGCCTTGCATTTTGTTCTCTACATGATCGCTTGAAAGTGTCACCAAATATGCTGTCCTCGATACGCTCGACGAGATTTTGGTTTGGCTGAACCCCACCCCCATTCCTTTTGAAAAATTACTTATCCAACCTTGTGAATAGGCCCGTAACCAGAGTTTGGAGGGGGCGTCATTAATTAAAATTGGTATAATTAATTATATCAAATGACCACCGAATCCGTTAAGCTGGCTTGCCTAACAGTCCTATGAATGGTATACCTAGTTTAAAATCGCTAGTAATTTTGAACTCGCCCATCCTTCGCTATCCCAGCAAATGAAATAAACTGAATAGAAATCTACGTGTTATTATTAAACATTAAATAGGAAATGGAATATTGGCGTTTAAATAAATTAATTATATAGGTCATTTAGTCCATTTCCTTATAGATCCGAACCTTCCAGACGGTCACTGATTATGGGTTACTGGTACACCAAGCCTTGTTCAAATAAAATGAAATATTATCTACCGACAGTCGTTCTCTGAAACAGATGGAAATGTGACTAGTTTGGGCTATGATTTCCTCGTTAATTATGAAAGTCGGTTCTTTATGATTGATCTTTAAAGATTAATGGCCGCGTGACTGCCATTGTCCAAAAGTCGATGCCCTCTATAGAATATATTAGTCAAGGACCGAAATTATAACCGAGCAAGTGTTGATCACAATCTCAAAATCCTTTGTCAAAATCAGCACATACTCCAATCAAACCAAGAACATTGTTAATTATAGATGAGTTTTTAGTTCTCATATTTTTGAGTCAGGAACTGTGTCCCAAGCGATACTCATCTTGTTGACCTTGTTCTTGTGGTTGTTCTTGTTCGTGGGGCGCGACATGAAACTTGACATACTGGCTCCAGGGACAATGGCGCATCGATCAGCGGTCTTGGACTTTTGATACGACGACGTTCCAAGATGGCTGTGATGACTTGATACTCTAGAGAGATAATGCGCCTGATGACATTCTGTCTTCAGCTGCTGCTACCCGGAGGCTTGCGTCCGGTTCCAATAATCGGCAACAATAATCGTCTTAAAAATAATGGAGGAATTTATAATAGGTGACCATATTTACGTGGACATTAAAATGCTTGACAAAATTAAGTTGCAAAAAGTCATCTGGATTGCATTTTATATAACCGTATAGCACCACCATCACCCGCAACCCCCTCCTCTCATTGTTATCTAAGAAATTGATTTTTGTGTCTAATAAATGATTTTCAGAACAAATTTGATTTCTTCTTGGTTTCTTGTAAATCTATATCTAATTGTAGTCCAATTATGACAAAGCGACAAACCAGAATTCAATTTTTTTTAGAAAATAATGCATTTAGAAGCCAATGTTGTTCCTTTTTTTCTCAATAGAGAGTGCAAATTTCACCAAAGATTATATTAATTTGGTTTCTGTCGATACTACTGACATGTAAAAATCTAGTTAGCTTTTTGATTCGACAAAGGAAAAAAAGTTATGATTTTCGTGATATAAGGCCGGTGTGGGTGTTACATAAAATCTACATAAAAAAGAACATCTTGGTAGTGACAATTATTGTAATACTCCAGCAGTTGTAATATTATGTATACAGTACTCCACCCCCATCCCAAGAAAAAGTGTATCGTTTTCAATATTACTTGAATATTTCTTGATCTCTCGGGATCTTATTCAAGAAAACTTGAAATATTTTATGATAATTTTAAAATCATGGTTTTAAGAATAACTGGCTAACGTAACCAAGAAATGATTTTAAACTAAAATTGATTTTAAAGCTTTTGTGTGTTGTTACTTTGAGTTTTGTGTAAAATGAGTGCAGTTTACTACATGAGTATGTTCAATACTATATTGAATTTGACATCACGCCGATACTTATATAAATTCATGAGAGCCACGGTGGCTCAGTAAGAAGGCACTGGCTCACTAACTAGGAAGTCCGGGGGTTCGATCCTAATTCTTGGCCGAGAAACTTTCCCTGAATCTTACGCGTGGTTTCCTCCTGGTCATTGATGCAGGATGGAAAGGGGGTGAGGCTGACCAGGAAAGGGAAATACCGTGTACACATTGGCGTACACGTAAAGGGGCACTTGACAGTTGGAATTCAGTTGTCTGGTGAAAATTTACCCCATAGCACACTGTAAGACGTAGGTCTATGCCTGTCTTCATTAACCGGTTTGGTGCAGAAAAATGGGACGTTGAACGCAATTTCATTCATTTATTATAAAGTCATCTCGTATACCTTAATTTATACCTCACAATATAGATACTAATATCTGTACAAATAGTTTATATTGTTATAAGTTGGTCCCCACATTAATACTGTGTTATTGATTGATATACAAACACATGTAATCATTGATTTTAGAATAACCATGTCTATCAAACATATTCTACTTGATTATGCTATCTGCTTTTAAAATTTCTGCTTGTTTGCACAATTTCTATTCAACAGGAAATTGAAACGGGTTTCTCTTATCTTCCAATTACTGATTTATTGTGCAGTTTATGTTGTTTCCGCCCTTAGTTGAATTAAGTATGAATAGCCAACTTCCTACATTCTATACTTCATTGGCATTTTATATATTTTGTTCTACTTCATCATGGGATTATAAATAGAGATCTACTTTAACCTGCTTATTTCATGACAGAAATTTATGATACCAATTACATTAAATTGTACACTAAGTTACGTGATAGACTGTGCTATTTTCCCCACATGATCCCTAAAAGTAAAATATTATCTCTAAGGTATAATAGTCGTTCGGATGGGACGAAAACCCGAGGTATACATTGGCATGCACGTAAAAGGTCACTTGGCAGTTGGAATTCGATACAAAAGTAGGCCATAGTACCGCTGCCCGGGCAAAATTTACCTCATAGGACACTGTATGGCGTATTCTCGTCTTCATTAGCCCAGTCGGAGCAGAACAGTAGGACGTTAAATTCCATTCCATTTCTAAGGTATAAACCATTCTATAATCTGTTAAGCTTACAGTGATGGCACAAAGAATGGTGATGAGTGTACCGACCGGACTTATGAAGACGGGCTCGCAGAATAAGTTTGCGATGCAGGGCATTTTCTCTGGACAGCGGCGGTTTTTTTTTTCGCCTACTCTTCATGTAGGGTTCTGTCAAGGACCCTTTTAAGTTCACACCAGAATTCATTTTCCCGCACCACTGTGAAGGAGAAACTAGACTGGGAAAAACCCAAGGAAGTGTCTCGGTGAGCACTGGGATCATCCTGTGGCTCCCTGTACTCCGTATAAGTCCCTGAAATTTTTAACCCGTTTTGCTCATAAATTTGTGTATAATATTATCCCAAGATATTTGTAAAAAGATCTTTTCAGCAAGGGTGCGGAAAGCACCAAAATTGCCACTGAAGCCATGCCACTGCATGTCTGATATGGAATAAATCGCCAATTGTATCTGATACATAACTAAATCTGATACATTGCTTATTAATAAATCTAATTTGCTTTCTAAAAATATCAAGTGTCAAGTTTTATTCAATTAATCACAGATGAATCCCGACTGTTTATAATGGATTGGACAAGTTAATCATAGTGCTACGTCTATGCTCTATGACGTCAATATCGAGATCACTGAGAGAATAATCAAATTAATCTATGTACGACGTTAAAAACAATAGTTTAAAACCAATGGCATTCTAACTTCCAGGTTCGATTATGCTTTCACAGAATCTCAAGGTCATGACGTTTTTCGCATGGTTATTGTCCGTTTCCTGATGAAATAAGATAACATTATTTTAATATTGCTCTTGTATTTCTCGCTTTTCTAAAGCTCAAAACAGCCTGTCTGTCCATATTAATGGACATTTTTAGATGTCTGTGAATAATTGTGTCTAACAAAAATATTCATACCGTTCAACTAGACCATTTACATACGATCATTATATACATTATGCAGTTAGGGTAATCGTCTTGATATGCATGCAGACGTTTGAATTACGTTCTGTTTTATGTCCTTCTCAATCGGAATTTGTTTCTTTGCCAGACGCGCAAATGATTTAATAGCAGACGACACCATCTTTTGAAATCTAATAGCACGTAATATTCATATATGGAATTATTGGGAATTATATTGTTTCAGTATCTATTTGACAGTTCAACGTTATTTGATAAAAGAGGGTTTTAACATTGTCTAAAGTGCCGTAATCAATAACGCAACTGAATTACAAAATACTACACCTACACTATGGCGGCCCATAGTAATAAAATAATAGATGTTCACCATAATTGATAGTTATAATCCAACTTAATCTCATTTAGAATATTTGCATGGAGGCTGCTAATGTTTTCATGACGTCATATACTAGATGTCTGAATAAAAAGTCACATGCATATTTGATTGATATGGGGCAAGGGATACAATTTCAAGATGCAAGATTACCAGGATATTGGTCGTGGGATTTCGTTCATAGTTCAGTTGTAGTTGGGCCCCTTCAAATGGTAGTTTTTAATGTGGGTATGTCATCTCAAGCTGGAGGTCTGTCATAGTTTGTGCTACTGGACAATCGATCCATGCATTGGCGGAGAAAGTTCATCCAGATTTTCCGGAGTGGTTCCCACTTGTCAATGATGCAGGACATCTGTCTAGTCGTTCGGATGGGACAAAAAAGCCTAGGTCCCGTGTACACATTGGCGTGCCCGTAAAAGATCCCTTAACAGTTGGAATTCGATATAAGAGTATGTCGTAGTGCCGTTGTCCGCGAAAAATTTCCCTCATAGCACAATGTATGGCGTATGCCCGTCTTCGTTAGTCCAGTTCGGAGCAGAACAGTAGGCCGTTAAACCCCATTTCATTTCATTTCCTTTCATTTTGTCGTGGTAACATTTTTAATTGTTTTAAACCTTCAGAAATAATTCTAAAGCTGAATTATTTGGTCATGCAACTACCCCAGTGGCACATTTTTGAACAACCTACTCTTGGTAATTTTGGTGTTGATGATCTTATTTTTGTTGCTGTTGTACTCTTCCCGTAGCCTATTATATCTCGTGACCTTGACGAAATCCGCAGGTAGCCTTAATATTTAGATCTATCGGGTCGTGCCTTTTTTTTTTGTCTTTTGAGGATGTACAGGAACTATTGGAAGTTAATGCACTTACGTTTTTCACATCGAACTATGATATTAAAGGCAGAATAATAATTCTCTAAAACACGATTTATTTAGCATATTCTATATTTTCGATTTTTGTATTCCGATGTTTGGTAACTGGGTTTTTTTTCTAATGATTTCCAAAGTATCGATCTGCAATTTCGTTTTATTTGGAGATAAATTTCGCTTTCCTAGAAAATGATCCCTTGGTACAAATACAATATGTAACATTCGGCTTATATATAGTTTTCCAGCCAAAAATGGTCATTGGTTAAGTGTGTGCCAGTTATCCCCCCTTCGATGAGTTCTTTATAATTTGATTCAGGGCGAGTAAGCAAATAGATTGTAGAATTAAGCCATGTTAGCTTGAAGCTAGTAGCCAATTAGAGACGGTGTTATAAACAGAATGCCAATCAAGTAATTTACCTCTCTTCTGGATTAAAGGAGTAGTAATATCGTCAGTCCATGATGAAGTAGCAGCCATAAACAAACTCACGCTTTGAAGATGAATCTTGAAAAATAAACCTTTGACGTTATCGTTCCTCTCTATTACAGGAATTTATCGGTTTATGGTGCTGACAAAAAAATGTGCTTCCCAGAAAGCGATGCACATTAAATAAATTAGGAAATGCCCCTTCAAGAGTTTTTATATCCGCTGGTTATTTGCATCCAGATCTATTTATTCGCTAAATTGTCGCCATTTTTATTCCCTAAAATAACCCTTACCATTTTGGTGCTAATGAAGTAAAATCGAAACTTGTGGGTTTTTTTATAATTTGAAATAGAAAACCATCTGTTTGTTAACACTTTAGTAAGGAAAATCCAATTTAGCCTCATTCGATTATCACAATTAGCTATCTCCGTAGAAAGTCAATATTAAAATGTGGAAAATACATAAATAAACGGCTCTACACATTTTTAGGCGCCCACAGTTTCATGTGGACGTATATTGTCGTCGCCCCTGTCCGTCCAGACGTCCGTCCGTTTGTGGACACTCTACAGGTCACAATTTATATCCGATTTTGGCGAAACTTGAAATATAGGTCTATCTCCCAAAGATTTCGGTTCCGTTCGATATTGGCATGTATCGGACCATAACTTCATGGATTATGGCCCCTGATTGTACGAAAAATCACGTTTTAGCTTGTGGGACACTCTAGAGGTCACAATTTTGATCCGATTTTGATGAAACTTGAAATGCATGTTTATAACCCAAAGGGTTTGGTTCCTTCCGGTATTTGCGCATATCGGATCGTAACTTTCTGAATTATGGCCCCTGATTGTACGAAAAGTCACGTTTTTAGCTTGTGGTCACAATTTTTATCCGATTTAAAAAAAAAACGTATTAGTATATCACCGTTACACCCTAAAGATGATTGAGTTCGAATTTCGTGAAAATCGGTTGTGGACCCTCTAGAAGTCACAATTTTCATCCGATTTTGATGAAACTTGGAATGCATGTTTATATCCCAAAGATCACGGTTCCTTTAAATATGCGCGCATATTGGATCGTAACTTCCTGAATTATGGCCCCTGATTGTACGAAAAATTACGCTTTTAGCTTGTGGTCCCTCTAGAGGTCACAATTTTTATCCGATTTAAAATAAAAATGATGGTTGAGTTCGAATTTCGGGAAAATTGGACCAAAACTGTATGACAAAATGGCCGCCCCTTGTACGCACATAGTGAGAACATCTGGTATATCAAGGTTGTGGACCTCCGAGAGGTCACAATTTTAATCCGATTTTGATGAAACTTGAAATGCATGTTTATAACCCAAAGATCTTGGTTCATTCCGATATTAGCGCATATCGGATCGTAACTTCCTGAATTATGGCCCTTGATTGTACGAAAAATCGCGTTTTGAGCTTGTGGTCCCTATAGAGGTCACAATTTCTATCCGATTTAAAACAAAAACGTTTAAATATATCACCTTTAAACCCTAATGATGGTTGGATTCGAATTTCGCGAAAATCGGACCAAAACTGCCGGACAAAATGGCCACCCCTCGTACGCAAATATATGGTATTTCAAGGTTGTGGACCCTCTAGAAGTCACAATGTTGATCCGATTTTGATGAAATTTGAAATCTGTCTTTATAACCCAAAGATCTTGGTTCCTGTCGGTAATCGTGCATATCGGATAGTAACTTCCTGAATTATGGCCCTTGATTTTACGAAAAAAATCGCTTTTTGTTTAGCTTGTTTGTTTGCAAAATGTGGGTGTATCCTGCCTGGCAGCCGCTGGTTCTTATTGTTAGAAGTGTTGAATAAACGACCTAAGTGTTAAAAACAAAAGGGTCATTGACATGATTGGGATGTTACAAGTAATGCCGTTTTGGGGTTGCATCAAAGCAGTGATAAACACGTAAATCATCTTTGATTAATATTTAATCAAAGAGACGTTTTAGCGCCAAGTGGATGTTTACTGATCTAATTGTCTATATGTTGCGATACACCTACATTGCAAATTTGAGACAGATCTTGGAATCAACCCATCGCTGAGATATAGTATAGCCTAAAGTCAAGTTCATCGGAAGTTCACGTAAAGTGGATTTTACTTACTGTAATTGTGTTAGTCATGGGTTACTTTATTATTATGTAAAATATTAATAACCTTTATTTTCTTGTCGAAAGCAATGATGCCCTTTTTATGATAAAGAAAAATGTCTGTTTTGTATTCAACCCTTTTTAACTCAATGTTTTATGCTTGAAGCAAGTATAAAGCATATTTTCATGTTTGACACATATTTTTGAATACGCATTTTCATATTTGAAATTATATATATTTAATGTGTTCGTGTTTGGAACATATTTAATTTATTTGCCCATGTTTTATTCATTTGTTCATATTTGAAACATTTATTACACGTGTTCATGTTTTGAAACATATTTATATATTTTGCATGTTTGAAACATACTTTTTCATGTTTGAAACATATTTAATACAATTTTCATGTTTTAAACATTTAATAGATTTATTTTACGATTGAAATAGCCTTCATCTTTATGCCATCGGTTTATCTTTAAACCATATTTGATTGATTTGTTTTTTTGTTTGAACTATATCTTAGTCAATTGTTTTTTGTTTGAACTACATCTTTGTCAATTGTTTTTTTGTTTGAACTATATCTTAGTCAATTGTGTTCTGTTTGGACCACATTTAATTCAATTGTTTTATATTGGTGATTATGTTTAGTCCATTGAATACAAGATAACAACGGGTATTAGCTGTGTGAAGATCTCGAGTGTCTTCTAACATTTATACTCTGTCCCTTACATGACAATCATCACAGCTGGTAGTTAATAGAAACATATATTGGATTTGTAACACAAAGATTTTAGAAGTTTTCGGTATACTTAGTACACTTTAACCTTGAAGCAATGGCCTCCAGCATTGTCACAGTGGATACTTATAGCTTAATAGAATAACAGCTTGGACTGGGGTTGAGAGATCAAAATGATACCAAGTCTAATGGGAGTTTCTAATAATACTTTAGCCATAAATAATTCCGAATTCCTCAAATGGAAAGTTAGATTATATTTCTATAAATTACAATTATACGGCAACTTTTCCCTCATGTGTTGGATTTCCTTGCATAACATAATATCAGAATATTAGTTTATTTTTTATTTTTCGTTCAATCATGAAATCCATCCTCGGTGGATTTATGTGTGTCGCCTGAAGCAAGTTAATTTGGTATCGTCTCCATCGTGCTATGAATAATAACTAGAGACATTTTTTGTCGCCTAAATCAGTTTTTAGTCTAATTATGTCGGTAGATTGGTTTAAATATAATACCAACTTGTCACCAGAACGTGTTTATCACACCGAATGGAATACCCCCGGGAATTCAAGGGTTTGGATGAGAATTTAATTCGATTTTTTCCCCCTCTATTCAAGAATTTTGCTTAGATTAATGTCAAATCAATTCCAGAATAGAATTTTGTTTTATAAATTACATGGATATGAAGAAAGATATGATGAAATGATATTCAAATGTAAATGATGGAAGTGGAAGAGAGCTACAACTGATTTTAGAGAAATTATTAGGGAGAAGTACAACCTTCGATTTGAAAAGCATTTGACCTTACAAGTACCTTTAATGGAATGCTTATCGAAGCCAAGTCAAACTGTAGCTTTTAAAGTAATTGGATGCGTTGTACATGGGGCAGTACATTCTTACTTTCTTGTAAAAATCGGATACCCCTTAACCTTTATTTGAGGATTTCACATAGCCAAACCATTTGCGCTTTTGCATGACGTAAAATTTATCTCAATAAGCTTTTGGGTCTAAAGCTATTTGGCGTCAGAAAAATTTCTCGCTGTTTTGTCGCTTTAATGTATAGTTATTATCCGACCTTTAAATCGTGAAAGTTATGTTGACATTAGTTAATTCTTGGAATCTGAAGTCGACTGCATAGAAGCCAATCGGATTTGTAAGAGGATGATCTTTCATATCTAATAAAAGAATCTATATCTGATTTTATTTTAACTGCAAGGCAAGATGCGATTTTATTTTATTTTTTTTTTTTTTTTGTTAGTTTGATTTAAGGGTCATTTTGTCGAATTTGAAATCTATCGCCATGACACTTAATGTTTGTTAAGATAATAACGCCGAGTGTTCAAGGCGTAGGCTATATAACTACAGGTAAAATAAAACTGTGTTCAGTCTTCGGAAATAGGTTCGGATCGCATTATCCGGATTAGAATTCGTCCTACTTTTCTGCACCACCAGGGTTGATCATGAAGACGGACATACGTCATACAGTGTACTGTTGGCAATAAATGATGGTTAGTGTTTCCATTTAAATGAAGGCATTTTTGCGTTTTTAATGAATCTATATCGTCAAGTTTTATTAGTTTTTTCTCGAGATGATATAAGATTCGGGCGATTTTCTGGTATGAAATAGACTGTACGTTAATCGTTAATGAAATCATCAAAGACCGCAGAGAAATATCACCAAGTCTTTTTTACCCATATTATGTTAAATATTTCAATGTATATACTTTAACGTCTGTTTTGAACAGGCGAATATCATAGTTTTATTAACCTATGATATTCTACACCCCATCTAAAATACTGGATGTCAACATCTACTTTTGTATTGGGCATGTTATGCTTCATTACTAAAAATAATAGATGTTTAAGATTGATAATGGTTTCATTATTAACGGAAATAACATGATGGTAGGTTTGGACAACAAAATCAGTTGCCTTGTCCTATTCTCTTTAACTAAGTTTCAATGACTAACATTACAAATAGATATATAGAAGATTTGATCAAAATTACACAAATATATTCCCAAAAATATTGAGAGAGGGGGAGAGAGATGTAAAGTCCACTCGGCAGAAACTAGGTCATTTCGGGACTAACATATGGTTCAATTCTATTTCAATAATTCGCTTGCGCGTAGGGGTCTTTAGCAGTGGGAGGAAACCGGAGGACCCAGAAAAAAAACCCCACGAGTTTGGACACGTACTCCTCGTCACGTACAACCGGGGAATCGAAATCACGCCAGTTGACTCAATGACAGACCTTGTGATACGACGCTCACTCGCTACCCCCTCCCCACCCTCAGCAAAAAAAAAATAATCCTTTACCAACAACAACCTATTATCTGCATTCGTTAAGTCTTAGATCATCTTAAATAGAAATGACTGGACATGTGGGAAACATGAAGAGCACACTGTCACGAGCACGTCATCTAATCTAAGGCTATAAATCAAATGGTTGACTTCCTTATCCGCTTTAATATTGTATTATGCAATGATTTAATACCCAATCTTAAAAAGAAACTATACCACTGCAAACATTCAGTGCTATTTCGCAAGAGAGTTCAACTAACAAGCAGTGTTTTCAAAATTGTTGCTATTAATCTTTGTATAGCATCATTTTAACATGTTCGAAAATATTGCGATATTTCAAAACATCATGTTGGAACAATTTCGACCATTCTGACGAAAGAAAAGGAAGTTAAATAATTGTAAATATTATGAGATAAAACCCGAATACTCCCAAGGCTGTCATGATATGTATAAGACATTGATGAAAACCTCCTTTTGCAATTTATCCACTTGCAAATATTCTTTATGTTAGAAATACTTGAGCAAATTTAACTTTTCCCTTTTTGTGTCCTTGTAAATCTATGTGTCCTTACTGACTGGGAATATGTATGTAAGTGAAATGTCAAAAAACGTACTGAATGAAGAGAAAGGGGTCCTATTTTAGAACTGTATTCTAGATGTATCAATTTATTGAAGCGGTAAAAATTTATTTTATGAATCATTTCATTGCGTGCCATGTTCACAAATCCAAATGAAGAGCCAGAATGCGTCAAAAGATGCAATAATATAGCCAGTATTTTGTTGACAATGCATGTGGGGTGGGATTGTGGATAGCACCCCAGATTTTGAACCGCCCCCGCCCCCTTATTCAGAGCTTCTAGATCCGCTATAGGCGCCATACTTTTTCTCATCAGACCATTCACCTTCCCGTAGCCTGGATATCTCTTCATATATGGAGATAATTGGTTTAATAGACGATTTAGTTGCTTCTTATTATGATGATACGGGTAATTGCGTGAACACATTTCAAATTGAAGGCGACAAGAAAGCTGACGGATTTCACCTTACGCCTATTTGCGATTTTATTTTACTTTTAAAAACAGAACGCATATGTGCGAATACATCCTTCATGTGTATATTTACAAACTAGGTCATATCGGGACTAAAAATATGGTTCAATTTTAATTCAATAATTCGCTTGCGCGTAGGGCTCTTGGGCAGTGAGAGGAAACCGGAGGACGAAACTCCTTGTCACGTACAAGCGGGGAATCGAAAGCTCGTTACATAGGAGCAGCATACCGAACGGAATTGGACCATTTTAGACTGATATTCAACTTTCATTTATTGTAGTTTGTAAGGGATTGTATATCACTAAAATCACACCCAAGGTCTTTATCTAAAAATACATTACAATTTCGACTGATACAAATTTTTTTTATTGATTTTTAAACTGCAGTACTATCTAACTCAACTGTATACAGTCCTTTCTTTAATGATTAATATTTTGTTTCGTTTTATTTTATTTTTTATTTAAAGTTCTCCCTTTATGATAGCAAGCAAATAAAGGCAAATTTAAACTGTACATTTGGTCATGGTGACATAAATCGAGCCCCAGTAGCTATTACACTTTAGTCCAGCAACAGGTCGACAAACCTGGAAATATAGTCTACCTAATGTTTTTTGATGGATCATATATCTTCAGTATGTGTAGATTCAGAATCCCGATGATGCCACGCTAGCACCCTTGGGAAAATTTAAATGCTCCCTAATACGGTGTGTAATATATTCAAATATAGGTTTTTGTTGGCAATTTCTCTCGATATAAATATGAAAACATGTTCGACCAAAAGGTATTCCAACCCGATGATATTCTTATACACGGTCAAACACAATCAACCATCGGACCATTGTGAGTTGAAAACAAATGTTTCTAATAGCTAACTGGGGCTCACATATATTTGTCTTGTGCAACTTCGGGTATTTGTCTAACTACCCCCCTCTTAAGTCGATGGAATACTCGCAATAGTCTGGTTCTTCACATCCCATACATGTCCTGCAAAGGGGATGACATTTGTCTTGCCAGTTATTTGGTCATTCATATGCGCCGGTAAAGCATGGGGTTTGTATCACGCTGACAAACATTTTCCATCCCTTATTCCGCTTTGTTTTCTAGTAATTTATGTTTGACAATTCGCTCTTCTGTAATTTGTGCTCTTAGTCCTCTGATACATAAGTTTTTACATTACCGGTTCTATTTTCTTCCATGGTCTACCAAACTTATTTATTTTATTGAATTTGGGAACCATATTGGCGTTTCGTGTGGTCATGGCACATTTCGCCATTCAGATATGAATTCCGCGAACCCGAAAACCTATAGTTTAATACATTACTAATATCGTTAGGTCTTGTCAAATATGGCCACCATTTTGAATATGAGCTCAACTTGGAATACATTTTGGTCGGAACATGTTTTTATGTTTATATCTGAAGTAAATGATACCGAAAACCTATAGTTTATAGGCCTATATTGCACAGCTTTTTGGGGACTTTTCGAGTTTCCCCATAATGAGCTTCCATTTTGAATTTGGCCTCCTGGTGGAATTAGCCAGCGTTTTTAGGAGGAATACCCAAGTTCATTGGATTCTGATAGAAGTCACCTTCATACCGAGTTTCGAGAGAATCTGTCCCGTGTTTTTTTTTAACTAGACATGTATATACTTCGACTCCACCACAAGGTTCGCTGAGATATAATTTGCCAGATGGTGTCTAAGTAACCCTTTGACCGCAAATGCATCCACCACAAGAGTAACACTTTCAAAATGCGTTCTTTCACTTTTTCTTAGCATCATGACGCCACCGAGTATATCATAATAATAAAACGAAACGGAATTAACATATACGTACATCAGTAGTTATATAGACAAGAATAGATATCAATGGTTATAGAAACAATAAGCAGATAATCTGCCTATTTTCATCTCTGCTTATTACAATAATATTTATTTAAGATGAAGTGAACCCATTATTTAAAAAATCGCAACCTTTAACATATCCGTTTTAATCCTAGGAAAATTTGACTTAGTAAGAAAACAAGATATAGATTGTATAATAGTACGATTATTGATTTTACGCTAAGGTCATAAGCTGGTGATGATGATGGCGATTACTCTATAATAGTCTACAAATGTTATTGAACCAAGCCTAACATCTCTTAATCCGCTACTGAAATAACCTTTGTTAGTTTTGTGGTGTATTGGTTTTTTGTATTAGCCCATTTTCCATAATTTGGTTACGTGGTATTAAAGAGACATACCGGTGATTTCGGTTTGATTAGTGTATAGGTTTTATATTTCTGCCCACATTATAAATTGGATACAGTTCAAATGACTCGAAGTATCCTTTACCTATTACATGTAGTTATTAGCATACTCCTCGCAGTGTTTCGTTTAACTATACCTAATCCAACTTAACACTGCTGTAACGGAAGCAAATTTCTGTTCCAAATTATGGCTGATCAACAGTCCGATTAACAACCAATAATAGCTGAGTAGCAATATCATTACGCTTTTAATAGAGCCCCAAATTGGACCAACTATGTTTACATAACGTCACGTCATGACTCACGATTTCATTACGCCCAATTCACCAGTGCATAGAAGAATATTGCAGAAAAACAAACTGCATGACAAACGAGACTATCAAAACGAATACAATGTAAACAATAATGTCTGAAGACGAACACTACTTTCACCGTTTTTAATACCTTAAATCACTGTCCAAAGTTTTAGGGAAGACCCCAGATTAAACAAAGAGCTCGCATGTTGCTGTACTTGGGATAGATTTGATTGAACGGGAAGAATAGACACACTCCCTCAAATGCTCAAGTACCAGAAGTCAATCCAGCAATGGCCAGAGAGGGATTTCTCGGGCCATTGTTTCAGGAATATATGGTTATTAGCAGCAACATCTTTACCTCACTTTGAAAATTCATATAGCTAACAATTTTTGTCTTACTTACGTTTCTTAAAACCACGATTTCAATCGTAGCGCGAATCGTGATAGTGGGAACCTAGCTTGAGCGTATAAAGTGGGCTAACAGGTAAGGTGTTAAATCGTTATAATTAATAACTCACACCTTTGTAATAAATTACAGTAGATTACAGTAAGGATTATAGTAGAGTAAGTTTTATATATATATATATATATATATATATATATATATATATATATATATATATATATTCTGGGGATTAAATCAGAAAGCGTGTTGATCGTCTTGCTAAAAAAAAAAGTTCGACGTCAGTTGAATTAGGACCAGGTTAGAAATGTGGGATCCTCTTATTTCTGACTGGTTAATGCAAGTTTAATTTTCATTAGTAACAGTCAAGATCACACATTCCCTTGACTGGTAATAAAAAACGGAATTCCCTTGACGCAGCATTAGAGTCACATCTGGTCGACGAAGTTGGTATTTACAAAGTGATAACTTCAGCCATAAGTTTGTTTTGTAATTAATAACGCTGTAAAATGATCAATTTATTAGATATATTGGAAGCTATATAAGGATTAAATAAAGACAGACTCGTTGGCAACAAAAACGACGGAAAGTTTTTTTAGAAATAGTGTGTATTGTGAAATGATCGAGAACGAAATGTCATCACCTGGTCCAAATAATATGTCCATCCCTACAAGTACCTGTGGTTTAACTGACTTAAATATTTTGTCTTCTGTGTCTAGAACCTTGACTGTCACGAATATATTATTCTTCTCGTCAAAGATAAATAGGTTAAGACAAATAGTTTATGTGTAGGCTACATAGCAACACAGAGACCTACTGGTTCGTCTGTCACGGACACCAAATGATCGAGTTATAGCAGAACACCAACTGAAATGAGCAGTTGTAGCATAATTTAGTTTTCTAGAGCAACTAAACACCTGTCCACAACATTATTTTACACAACTTCGTCTTCTGAAATACCTTTATATAGAATTTGTTTTAGCTAATGACGACTGTGAGGCATGAGGTAGTGTATGCTTACTCATTCTAGAACACCTAATACTACGCTTCATGTGAGATATTTCACAATCTTAGCATTATTAAATTCGACAATAATTCCATCCTTAGTATTTTGGCTGTGAAGACATTCATTCGTGTTTAACTTAATTAAAGACTAATTGTTAATTTGTAACCCACCGAACATTGATGGTTATAATTTCTGGCAATTATTTTTTTAAAATAGATGCCTAACGTAAAACGCAATGACTTTATGAATAGTATTATTGACAAAATAAGCCTCCTTGATTACCGCTATTAACTATTTTTAGCGCCAACTTACAAGAATGTTACAAGTCGCTAAGTTTTATGACCTCCGTGTGATTGAACAATTATTGCTTGAAGACTAGCGATAAATTCCTTTCAAGACGAAATGGGAAAATATCATTGATTTATCGTCATCCACTGATGCTATGTCTAACCAAGGTGGTTCCAAGGACTCCCTTTCCTGGAATAAAACAAGAGAAAATCTCTAAAGAAACTAAATCTGTCGATTGACCAACACCGCTAATTGTCAATTGAATAAAATGTCAGAGATGCCCTGTTATGTATTGACCACGTAATTATACCATGGTTCTGGATCTATTATTGATAATGACGATTGCTGTCTGTATTTATTATAGTTAATTAAAGTCTATATATAACATACCCCATATTAATAGCGTTGTTTATAGGCCATCTTAATTGAAACATCGATGTGCCACATAGTTTCGCTATTACACTTTCTACAACGTAGAGCAACAAGGAATACACATGATACATAACGAACAATCAAGCACACTTATTGCCTTAATAACTACATAATCCAGACACCTCTCTTGTCTTTATTAGCCCAGTCGGAGCAGAACAGTAGGACGTTAAATCCCATTTCATTCATTTCCAGACACATCCATCTATCTCCAACCATCCTATATTATCCATTACAGTTGGAGGCACCCAACCTGGGTAGGGAAGTTTTCGTAATGCAAACATTACATAAGTACGATAATTGCACTTCAAGACCCAATGTCGTATTGAGCAGAACGGTTTATGTAAAATAATTACAACCGTTTATGTCATTAAGTGACTGGGTGATCCTATCCCTGGCCCTAACATTCGCGAATGTCATTGGTCCAAAACCTGGACGGTTGTGGGGAGTATAATATAAGTTGCAATGACGAAATTAGAAAACGAACTAATGAAAGTAGAAGCAATTAGAATAGAATTAATACATCATCATATCTTCATCCAAATGCTCTTGTCAATCAACATATTCAAACTTCATAAAGTAGGATTTACTCTTATCTCGAGTCACCCCGGTCGTTTTTCTGTTAAATTCAAGCATGGTAGGGTTTTTGATACTGTTATAATTTTCTTGCACTTTCGTGAAAAATCGATAGGTTGAGATAAATGCTTTAGTCAATTATTGGCAAGTTGGCCAAAAGTGATTAGAATCTATTCATTGAGGAGTTTCAATATTGCGACGACGCTCTTACATTGTGGATTTGAAAAATGACTAAGTGTGTTTTTTTTTAGCTGATTGGCTCTACATCCGACACCCGGACACCGTCGACAAATTTAGAATTGTTTGAATGGAAAATAGACTACGGTTGAGAAACATTCGACCTCCTTGGCTGTCGCTCCGTGGAGAAATAACCTATCAGTTGAGAACCCTAAAATAGTAACAATTAAATGAAAATACGACGTGCTTTTAACAATACGCTGTTGTAATACCTAGATCGAATTTGTTTCCGAATAATAAATCCATTCGTAGACGAGAAAGGTAAATAGATGGAATCAATATTCGTTTCTGCCTTGGTGTGTTAATTTGACCAATAAACAAACTTGTATCTGGGTAAAGATTGAAATACTATAGACTCATAAAGTGTGTGTGTGAAGCTGTGAATTAAATATAATATTTCTTATACGTGATTGACAAACACAAAGCGTAGACTAACAAATCTTAATTTTTTTAAAGCTCATGGTTCGTGGTGTCAGATTTATAACAATTTTAACCGAGGTCTTTGGCTGCCTTTGTAAGACACCGATTTAAGAAGGAAGGGGTCGTGGTCTCACTGTTGACGATCGAAAAATAATATGTATGCGTGTAATAAAATTTTTAATAAAATTGTTAAAGGGAGAAAACACCTAAACCCACACCCGCCTCGATCCACAATGCATAAAAAATTATTTTATTAACTGCTAAGATTGGGAAATGTGCAAAACGTCTATATAAGCCTACTGTTGAATTTCATTTGCATATTTCGGTGATGTGTACCATTTTCCATGACCAGTTGTTTGTATAAATACTTTTTACTAAAAAACAAAGGTTGTGTGAAGGTGGATATTATTTTGGTAACTTAACAGGAGACGCTTTTCTGATTCAAAATGTCTGGGCGTAATTGATTCGTTGTAATAGTCTTTAATCTGTGCTCCTTGCAAAGATTCTAAACAATGAAATCGGATAGCCTTCTTAAGCTCGTTCGATTTTTTATTTAAAGATATGGAAGGAAAGGTTACGACAAACTCTCTGCACAATTCTGATATAGATTAAACGAGTCCTTTAGAAAAGCTCTTGAGGATAATTCTACAACCTCTTGGCATTTTGCCAGCTTATTTTTAGCCAGCATTATCTGGAATTGTCAATATTTCCATTAATCTTTGACTTTGGTAACAGTGATGACGACTTCACGTCCGCCATTATTGACCACGTGATGCATGTACACACGATACAGTGGAGTGGAAATCGGTAAGCTCGTCTGAATTGAAGCTAATTCAGGTTTGCATGTCAATATAGTTTCTTTCAGTTACCCATTTTACCATTGCGCTTTAAAAAGGAGTTCATCATAATTCGAGTAGCTTTAGGCGAAAATTTCGTACTTAGTTTTGGTTGAAACATGTAATTTTCTCAATTCAACTCTTTAATACACGCCTGTGAAGTGTTAAGAAAAAAAATGGTCAACTACATTTTAAGTCATAAACTGATTTTCACTGCAATAACTAGATAAATATAGTCTGTTGCAAGTAAGGAAATTGCTTGCCCGATGTTAGCACGAAAATCTATAATTCAATTTTCTAAATAACTGAGAACAAAATCTGATTTTAACTCAAGCACGAATCTATATTCATTTAAAAATTCAATGTCTCAAAAGTTAGCATGTTTTAGCCGATCAGACGGTCTTAAACATTTTGAATTGAAATATTGAATCAAACTCGAGACAAATTTAATAATGCCTGGTGCTCGTTTTCCAAACGTAAGGGTTAAACTGAAGTGGGCTAACAATTATTACGTAAGAATGATATAGGTCGAAAGCAACACGTACAAGTGATCGTAATAACACGTAAATACAAAACTGTGTAGAAAAAAAGATCATTTACTGTAATAAAAAGGTAATGTGCAGTAGTATAGTGAAAACACGCACAATATAGCAGGACATGATTATGTATAAAGAGAACATACGCCATATACAAAGACATAATTATCTATCATAATGAGAGGTTAATATCTATCATTATCAGAACATGAATCAGGTAAAAAGGATATTTAATTTCTTTATAAAGATCCGAATATGCGTCAAGAACACCCGACCTCATTAGGAATAAAAATTCAAATGATTGAACAAGAGAACGTGCATCATTACCATTAAGTGAACATAATGTGTTAGTATAAAAATAGCATAACAGTGTGTACATCAAAAAGTAAATCTGTTTCATTATAAAGAGAACATAGCGCATATCATTATAAACAGAAATGAAATGGGATTTAACGCCCTACTGTTCTGCTCCTGCTGGGCTAATGAAGACGGGCATACGCCATACAGTGTGCTATGATGGAAATTTTGCCCGGGCAGCGGCACTATCGCCTACTCTTATATCGAATTCCAACTGCCAAGGGATCTTTTACGTGCATTACAATGTATACACAGGACCTAGGTTTTTCGTCTCATCCGAAGGACTAGACAGCTGTCCTTGTCAGGCCCTCCGTTATGCATCAATGACAAGGGGAACCACGCCGGACAATCTGGATGAACTTTCTCGACCAATGCAGGGATCGAGCCAGCGTCTTACCCACTTAGTATTATAAACAGAACATGCCACATAATATACGCACCATTATAAAATGCACGAACACACGTCATGTAAAAGAGAACACGCATTGTTGTACAATAAAGAACTGCACATCATTTAAACAGAACCTTATGGTCCCTATGTATTTCAAATGGAGTATAGGTCCTATAAACAGTGAACATGATTATAAAGAAAAATGCTATATTATAAAGGGAACATGCTTTGTTATAGAGAGAATAAGTTATTAGGAAGAGCGCAAACATTATGTAAACAAAACACGGTCGCCACCATAAAATAAAACGACCAGTGCATGGAAACGCATAGAGTGTAACCAATCATGTGCTTCTAGTATTGTACACAGAACTAAAACATTACGTAAATAAACTGAACGTTTCTCAATTTTGCATTAAATTTAATCTCTTTTTTTTTTGTATTTTTCAGCTAAATTAGACGGTGTTAAAACTTATATGAATTTGAGACGGGTACCTTTAAAACTTCAAGATCGTGTGATTAAATGGTTTGATTATTTGTGGATGTGTAATAAATCTAGTGACGAAGATCGCGCTTTAGGATTACTACCTGATAAATTGAAAGCTGAAATTGCCATTCATGTTCATTTAGACACCTTAAAACGTGTGGAAATTTTCCAACAAACAGAAGCTGGCTTTTTGTGTGAATTAGTGCTAAGGCTACGACCCGTGTTATTCTCTCCTGGGGATTATATTTGTAGGAAAGGTAAGTACATTTCCATTTGGAATACAAAAATTGATTACATATAATTGGTATTTATTACTTAGAAGAATCGCCTGTTCAACCTCGTGTGTTTTCTGGGTCCTCTGGTTTACTTCCGCAGCGATAGATCACTAAGCGCAAGAGAATTATTGAAATAAATTGAACCATTATGTTGGTCACGCCCACTTCTCACTCATTTACTACTTCTGAACCTCATTTAAGAATATAACACTGTACACTAGTGTTACAGAGAATCAAGAATTAACCATATACAATTTACAATGCGGAACAACAAGTCAAGATGCCAAAATAAATTAACAATGGCGATTAAGAGCAGATATCAAATGAAATGGAACTATAAACTGGGTTGTTCACAATGCAACCCACATTCATTGTGATTTTTATTTATCCCATTTATAATCTGGTGGACTATTTTAAAGGGACAATATCACTCTTGCTGGCTTGACAGCTCCAGAAAATAAAAAAATAGCCCTATTCTAAGTACTAGATGTGTTAGTGTCCTACCTGTTGTGTAAATTATCCATTAAATCCTATTTTACTTGTCCAGAGGGTTCAAAAATATTTTTAAATCCAAGTCACATTTGAAAAGCTTTACGTCAGGCTTTTCAAATCATTTAGTTGAATTTTTCCAATCTTTTAAATTAGGTGTGTTAAGATGAAATTTGTATCATCAATTAATTGGAAAATTGTAAAATAGTACAATTTGTTGACCAGAATAAAGATTGGTGGGACATATTATTCAGTTACAACAAGAGTGGTATTGAGCCTTTAACAATTTTCTGAGATTCAGACTCGTGGGGTTGGGTGTGTATACTGTCTCTTTAATAATGAAACAAAGATGGATGATGATGATGTAACGATGTCAATAAATAATGATGAATAATGGTTGCGAATTTTATACTAAGCCTGTTCGACGTATACTACGATCGGCTTAGCTTAAAGAATCGGGCTGTCCTGATTTAATTTGCGTTTTAGCTTGTTCCAGACAACACATTCTTCCCATTTGAGAAGATTGCATGGTGACATGAAATCTAACCAATCAAATTTCGATTGCGCAATCCAATAATCAAACGTTCATTCTGACCCGTGAGAGTTCCTATATAGCTACTCACTCATAGGTCGGATACGTGTGTAAGGCATCTTCATTTTTGGGAAAAAAGATGGTTGAATGGAATTTATTGAGTAAACAAAAGTGAAAACACCAAGTCATTTAAATTACCGAGTTCAAATTGCCAACCGCGCATTTTTTTTGTGATAAAATAAATGAATGCAACCGATTTTGTTTTGGATTGTATACCCAATCGTCAAAGATGACGTAAATTTATTAGCGCGATAAGGATATGGAACCAATGCCAAATTATTTACACTTATTAACAAAGACAATCCAAAAGAACTGATTTAGTAGCGGGTATGATTTCTATATAGAAGTCCTTATTATCTACCTGAATGTGCATGTCAGTAAAGGTTATATTGTAATAGAAATGAAATGAAATGGGGTTTAACACCCTACTGTTCTGCTCCTAAACTGGGCTAATGAAGACGGGCATACGCCATACAGTGTGCTATGAGGGAAATTTTGCCCGGGCAGCGGCGCTACGACCTACTCTTATATCGAATTCCAACTGCCAAAGGATCTTTTACGTGCACTCCAATATGTACACGGGACCTTGGTTTTTCGTCCCATCCGAACGACTAGAAAGCTGTCCTTGTCAGGCCCTCCGTCCTGCATCACTGACAAGGGGGAACCACGCCGGAAAATCTGGATGAACTTTCTCGGCCAATGCAGGGATCCAACACCCGACCTCCAGGCTAGCGAGTATATTGTAATAGAAGTCTATCAGGTTTGCCCGGGCAGCGGCGCTACGACCTACTCTTATATCGAATTCCTACTGCCAAGGGATCTTTTACGTGCACTCCAATATGTACACGGGACCTTGGTTTTTCGTCCCATCCGAACGACTAGACAGCTGTCCTTGTCAGGCCCTCTGTCCTGCATCACTGACAAGGGGAAACCACGCCGGAAAATCTGGATGAACTTTCTCGGCCAATGCAGGGATCGAACACCCGACCTCCAGGCTAGCGAGTATATTGTAATAGAAGTCTATCAGGCAGCTTAAGACCGATGTCGTGCTCCCACCCCATCCACCCGCCCATCTCTTCCTCGTGGCATTTCGAACATATGCATATAAAAGAGATAATTTGTTTACGTTTATCTTTTTTCGTTTAAGAAAACCAAACTGTTGATTTTAGTGATTTTAATATAACATCATAATAACCAGTTGGTTTTTTATTCAGCAACTGGTTCAGTACACGCTCTTCAAAACATTTCCTTGTTATTTTTTTTAGACAAATGAGCATCGATTAGCCAACTTCGATTCTTGTCACAATTCCAAGATGGCGTCGACGCTCGTACCTGGCTTATCTTATCACTAACAGAAAGCAAGCCCTCTTCGCACTGGCTTGAATCGCAAGGCCATGTCAATATGTGACGCGTCTGTGATGTCAACCAATTTCCTCAACCCAGTCTAAAACAAGACATAACCGATCAAATCAGCTTTAGCTGCTTGAATGACATTCATGATATTGTTTTGGTATATTATTCCCGTGTTTCATTCAAATTAGCTCTAGAGGACAACTCTATTTAGTGACGTCGCAATGCGGATGCATTTAGGGTTTTATAAAACTACTGTTCATTGCTGACGTGGGTTGTGGAGTAGTCCAGCGGTATAAGGGAAATGGACTCTCAACTAAAATGACCCGGCTTTACATTCTGTCGTACGTCGATAAGAATCCTTCGGAATCTTTCAAGCCGGGTTTCACTTGTGGGGCTGACAAGCCATAACTGTCCAGTCCTTCGGTTGGTATGCTAACCCAAGTACACATTGGTGTGCACGTAAAAGAAGAGTAGGCGTTAACACGATTATCAGGGCAAATACGTCTATTGCATGTGTAGCCATGTGTGTCTCAAAACGTGTCTCCGCTTTTGCTCAGATTGTGGCACTGGCTTTCACGAAATACGTTATTATTATTAGTGTAGTACTAGGCGTAACATCAAATGACATAATAAAGAAACTTAAAATGTTGTATAAATGTTTATGAAACATCAGTTGTGAATAAAAGTTGCTAAATTCACTTTGAAATCTGAACCAGCACTTTAACAACTAATAGACTGAGGTCATCGCTACATTAGGTAATAACATAACCTTTAGTTTTCTTATAGGATTGGAGACAAAATATGTCCAATTTGTCTGCATTTGCCCAGCCTAATGTAAAATCTTATCTCGTCTTAACTTTGTAAACTAAGATTCATTCTTCAGAAATCGGCTGTCTCCGGTTAACATAGTTTGATAATCAAGTATATAGAAGTTTCTGTCGAATTAGTCTGCTTTAAATATAAATTTATTCAAAGTATGTTAAAATATCACAAACCTACGCAAGTTCATTTACACGGAATTTGAAGAGAGGTGTACAGTAAATGTTCAAGTTCGTGTGCGTAAGTCTTCAGTTAGTGTCGCTCACCCAGACCCCCCTAGTCTTTTTTAAAAACGAGATCAATGGCCTCTTACATAGATATCTACTGAATCAAGATGTCTCTTCAGGCAACAGAGGCTAATATTCAGAATACGAGTGATTGGGCTGTCAGTTTTATCAGTAGTCCAACAGACACTGATTGTGAATTATGTATATGCCAATATAAAACTCTCCTGCTAATGCGACAGCCATTTCTCTCTAGAGCATGGCTTCATACCCACAACCGGTATAGATCTGTTTTATTTTCTCCATTATTGAATTTAGTGTTAAATTCCTGGTAACAATCTTGAAATGGGGCCGGGTTACTAGAATTTTGTGATTTTTGACCGTCAGCTTAGGTGGGAAATTTTTCCATGCCATGTCTTTTTATTCTTCCACCTTTAAATCTTGATTTTTTTTTTATCGAAATTGGTTTAGATATCATTTATTTCGAAATAAAATGAAATATAGACAAAATATTATAAAACCTTATTAATACATAAATAATCCTTATTAAATCGAAATTCAAAACTCATGAACAATTCTGCAGAAAAGCAGAACAAAATAAGATCATCATTACTAAAGTCGGTACGATAAAAAAAAAACATAGTCTCGATTATCTATTTTTGTTTTTAATCAGAAGCAGCAGACCGGGTTCTAATCCAGTAAATATCGAAGGCTGCCGATGCCATCGTGAGTTGATTATGGTCTGGATAAGTTAATTAATGTCTAATTAATAATTTAGATAACATTTCAGGTATAAAGAAAGACCTGCAATTGGCAGATTTAGCTCTTGCATAATGTATGTTTAATTAGATTGAACTGAAAAACCATTCTAATGCTGATCAACCATATCGGTTGCTTGGAAAATTGTCTTTTGTTATCTTTGCTAAGCTGGTGTATACTATTCAAACTATTATAGTGGTTTGTTTTTCCTGTGCTATCCATCATCTGTCGATTTTCTTATATTGTAGTGTGTCATGGGATTATTCGTGTAGGTTGTAACACACGTCTTCTGATGTGATGTATAAAAAAAAACAATGGCTTAGAGTTCAGAAAGATTTGTCAATCGCTACAGGGGATCATGAAATAACTTGGCTGATTATTTTGGTTGCCCATAAGTGTCAATATCCCAGTCAACATTGATGGTTAGATTTACGTAAAGTTTACGTCATTATGGTTAGATTATGGTTAGCGTCCAATAATGGTAAAATTCTTTGGTTAAATTTACGTTACTTTTACGTCATAATGGTTATGGTTACTTTTACGTCAGAAAATGACGTAAATGTAACGTAAACTTTATGACGGATTACTAACCAATTTTTTTCCCTTTGAATACTTCTTGATTAAATAACATTACAAGTGTGTGCACATTCTAACAATTGATATATAGTCGGAATTCAGACATAATAATTATATATGTATTATTGGTTATAATTCTAACGTTAATCTAACGTAAATTTTACATCAGGTTTCTAACCGTTAGTTTATGGTTAGTTTTCTGACGTAAATCTAACGTTAGTTTTCTGACGTAAATCTAACGTTAGTTTTCTGACGTAAATCTAACGTTAGTTTTCTAACGTTAATATAATGTTAGTTTTCTAACGTTAATGTAATGTTAGTTTTATGTCATAATTTTAACCGTTAATTTAACGTTAGTTTTCTAACGTAAATCTAATGTTAATTTTATAACATAAATCTAACTTTAGTTTTCTAACATAAATCTAACGTTAGTTTTCTAACATAAACCTGATATTAGTTGTAAAACGTAAAACAAATGTCAGTTTAATGTCATGATACTAACAATTAAGGGCCTGACAAGACAGCTGTCTAGTCATTAAAATGGGTAAGACCCTGGCTCGCTAGCCTGGAGGTCGGGTGTTCGATCCCTGCATTGGCCGAGAAAGTTCATCCAGATTTCCGGCGTGGTTTCCCCTTGTCAGTGATGCAGGACGGAGAGCCTGACAAGGACAGCTGTCTAGTTGTTCAGATGGGATAAAAAAAAAAACGAGGTCCTGTGTACACATTGGTATGCATGTAAAAGATCCCTTGACAGTTGGAATTCGATATAAGAGTAGGCCGTAGTGCCACTGTCGGGGCAAAATTTCCCTCATAACACACTGTATGGTGTATGGCCATCTTCATTAGCCCAGTTCGGAGCAGAACAGTTGGACGTTAAACCCCATTTCATTTCATTACATTTTGTATCCATTTCTAAGTGCCCAAGATTAGAGATCTAGCTCCTTTAATAGTTGCGGTCTCTAGGTGACACACAAAGAGAAAACGAATGAATGAATGATCTACTCTCATTTCAAATTCCAAATGTCAAGGGTTCTTTTACGTGCACACCCACGTGATGGACTAGACACTGTTTTTTTGAGGTCCTCTGTCCTACACCACTACTAACAAAGGGAACTTTCTCGACCAACATGGGGATCACGTTGGCTAAGTGGGTAAGACGCTGACTCGCTAGCCTGGAGGTCGGGTGTTCGATCCCTGCATTGGCTGAGAAAGTTCATCCAGATTTTTCTGCGTGTTTTCCCCTTGTCAGTGATACAGGACGGAGGGCCTGACAAGAACAGCTGTCTCGTCAGGGATGAAAAACTGAGGTCACGTGTACACACAGGAGTGCACATGAAAGATCCCTTGGTAGTTGGAACTTGATATAAGAGTAGGCCATAGCGCCGCTGCCTGGGCAAAATTTCCTTCATAGCATACTGTATGGCGTATGCTCATCTTCATTAGCTCAGTTTAGGAGCAGAACCCCTCATTTGCTAGCCAGTGTGTTACTAATTACTAGAGAGAGAGAGAGAGAGAAATGGGGTTTAACGTCTACTCGACACAAACTAGGTCATTTCGGGACTAACATATGGTTTAATTTTTATTTACATAATTCGCTTGCGCGTAGGGGTCTTTAGCAGTGGGAGAAAACCGGAGGTTGGACAGGCGACCCTACTCCTTGTCACGTACAACCGGGGATTCGAAACCACGCCAGTTAACTCAATGACAGACTTTATGATACAGCGCCCGCACGCTAACCATTCAGCCATCCAACCCCCCGTTACTAATTACTAAGTTTGTGAAATGTAGGTTTTTCCTCATGTAGGTTTGTCCTGATGAAATCGGTTTATTGTCCTACTGTTCTGCTCCGACTGGGCTAATGAAGACAGGTACATACCATACAATGTGCTATGAGGGAAATTTTGCCTACTAATATCGAATCCAACTGCCAAGGGATCTTTTCGTGCAAGCCAATGTATACATGGTACCTCGGTTTTTTGTCCCATCTGAGTGACTAGACTACTGTCCTTGTTCCTGCACCTCTGAAAAGGGGAAACCATGTCGGAAAATCCTGATGAACTTTCTCCACCAATGCAGGGATCGAACACGTGCCCTCCGGATTACCGAGCCAGCATCTTACGCACTTAGCCACCATGGCTTTATCAAAATTAGTAATGAAGATGTGCTATGACAGAAATTTTGCCTGGACAGCAGCATTACCGCACTTACTAATGAAGAAGTGCTAGGAAAGACATTTTGCCTGGAGAGCAGCATTTCCACATATAGTCATTACCAATAGTTCTAAGTGCACGCCAACCTGTAAAACATGTCTTTACACACTTTTCCATCATTACCAATTACTAGTCTGCGGGTTCACTAGTCTGTGGGTGCACTAATCCGTGCATTCACTAGTCCACTAGTCTGACTCTATAAAATACTATAAATATGAGTATTAAAGAAACCCAGTAGATATGGTGACTGATATCACCCTTCGTAAGGCGATAACCCAACATCATGGCATTTTAACCCGAAATCACAACATTTTAACCATTATAGCATATGCCCTTCTTCATTAGACCACTTGGAACAAAATAGTAGGATGTTCAAACCCCATTTAAAATTCATTTTTATACTTTTCTGAACCAATCGGACTATTGAAGATAGTCATACGCAATGCAGAGTGCTATGACGGAAATTTTCTATGGACTGTGGCAGGGCGGAGGATCTGGCAAGGGATAAGGTATAGTTGTTCGGGTCATACGAAAAATCAAGTCCTCGTGTACATATTGGCATACACGTAAAAGACACTCCGACAGTTGTAATTCAATATCAGAGTAGGCCATAGTGCCGCTATCCGTGCAAAGTTTCCGTCATAGTACACTGTATATAGTGTATGCCTGTCTTCATTAGCTCACTCAGAGCAAAACAGTAGGATGTTTAATCTCATTTAATTTTATTTAATTTTCCTACTTTTCTGCACCAATGGGACTATAAAAGATAGGCTGGCAAGCGGACGAGTGCACCCATTGACTATTGAGCATCATTTACTTGAAAACGTTGAGAGAACCCTCAACGAAATGTCGCTTTAATTAAAATAGTAATTGTGTTTTTTGTTGTATCATCGAGTCAAGTGAACGTTAAACCCCATTTCTCTCTCTCTCAATTTTGATACCCAAAAATTTGACAAAACAAATAATGATTGATTGTCGGAAACTGTTTCATAAAGCAAAGTTGTTCTCTACTAAAAGGTTATCACTGTCCAAATGTTAGGAGTAGTCCACACCTAGGCCGACTATGCATGAAGTGTTTTTATAATTAAATTTATTAAATATAGTACCTTGCATCAGTAAATATAAAATTAATGATCCTTTCACCAGTAAATATAAATTAAAATTACCCGATTTGATTATTCTTTTAATATAACGTAATCATGTAACCTCATATAAAATATGGTAGAGCGTATACAAACAAATAATATGAATAGATTCATTATCAGAAATATTACAGGCCTTTCAAACGAACAGTCGCCATTTTTAGACCTAAATACATGTAGATGTACAAATATATTTTTATCGTCTCGGGCAAGGTCAAGGTCACGATCTGTTCACGGTTGATGATTGTGTTTAAATCGGTTTATATCATATTATTTCTATTCACATTACAATATTTTTTTTATAGGTTACGGTTATTGTTGTTATTTATCAAAATTGCTTCAATTATTTATTAAATATTTTTTGTTTGTTCTTTTGACCGGAACGTACGGAATTCTGGGATTTAAAATGGCGGCATAGCTTATTATTTCATTATTTTTCCCAAAGAAGAAATGATGCCGTGATTTAAAGTTAAATAAAGCTATTCCACACATACACACACGATTTTGGATTCAGCAAAGTAAAGTTGAAGGTAAGTGCACTTTTTATGCGAACTTCCGTTGACAGTATACCGATAGATCTAATGTTCATAAAAAAATAATCTGGCCGTGGAAAAAGTTTGCACGCAACTTTGTATATCAGACAGTCAGTATTTGTTTTTAACACGATGCAGTTACATTGTCCGTAAACCATACTATTCATAAACAAAATCAACATTGCTTTAAGTTATCGAAAGTAATACTGGTTCCAAAATTGTTTTTAAAAAATCTGGATCCAAAAATTATCAAACACATAACGAATTTATTAATGATGTAGACTGTTAAAATTCAGGCTGTGCTAATTATAATATAAGTACATGTAGTATTTTCTAAACATTTTTATGGGTGTTTCAGGTTGGGTTTTTTTGTTGTTATTGTACTGATATTTTTGCAAATTTAATAATGCATAATGCAAGAGCTAAATCTATATATTGTACGTAGGTTAAGTAGGTATTTCTTGAGACTGTAAATGTTAAATTTTTTTATAAGACATTTTAATGTATTAACTTGCTAAGTCTATAATCAAGTCTCAATGCCATCGGGTGCTCGAGATGTTCACAGATTCAAACACTGGCGGTTAATGTTAATGATTTAATTTAATTGAAAAATGGATAATCAAGACTTTAAGCTTATATACATAGGCCTATTTATATGATATAACATTAAATAACAAGTTTGCCCGTACATACTTGTACATAAAGGTTTCAGTCCTACTCCCCTGCTTATTTATTCTTGTGGTGGCCAAGAAAGTTCATCAGGATTTTCTGGCATGGTTCCTCTTTTAACTGGTGCAAGACAGAGGGGCTGGTAAGGGCTAATGTACAGTTGTTCGGATAGGACAAAAAACCAAGCTCTTTTGTACACACGGTCCAGTCAAAATTTTCATCATAGCACACTTTCAAGCATTTGTCCAACTTCTTTAGCCCAGTTTGAGCAGCACAGTATGATGTTGAACCCCATTTCATTACAGATCCACAGTAGGTTGGCTGTCAGCCCAGTTGGAGCTGAACAGTAGGCCGTTTAACCCAATATCGTTTTTTTGGGGAGTATAAAGTTGCTTTTTATTTATTTATTTTTTTTTTTACAGATCCTACATATGTACATGTATATTTGAGCACCCGTGGTGGCAGTAATGACAAAGAAGTTCTAAAAAGATTTATATGGGCTTTATAATGAAAGTTAGACAACACTACTACTTGCCAAACACTACTACTTGTCACATAATGTAATGATATAAATATATATGTATCTATGGTAGGCCAAAGCTTTACAAGCATTGTAGGCCTAAAATACTTTCTGTCTGAACTTTTGACAGTCAATTCTTTGATGACTAGTTAGTTTAGAGCAGATATCCTGTCACAGTATTATATAACAGCTCTTTGGCTTAAAATTTAAACTGAGTTGTATCAGTGAGTTGAAAATCATCTGTGTTCCTGTTATTGCTCCCTGCTGCAGCCAGTAAACAATAACCTTTTGCGTTCCTTACAAATCTTCCAATTTTTACTGATAGATCAACCATAGCAAAGATCTCTATTAAGATTATATTTGTAATGTGTGTAACAAATTCTATGACATAGGTATAATATTGGTGTAGTTAAGTATATACCATATTTATGCACACATTTCAATATTGGCATATTATTAGTCTCTATCATCTAGAAAAAAATATTCTATATTCTACGAATATTAGTGTGGTTGCGTTGTCAACATTTGAGAATAATCGGTCATAGGCTAGATTATCCGGTCTTTTACATTATCATAAACAAAGTCTAAGGGAGGTAACTAGTCCTAAAACAAGATGTTGACGCCCATGAAATTTATATAAGAATGCCATTTCCGAAAATCCATTTGATTGCATTGTCAGTTCAATATCCAACACTCTTAATTTTTTTTATTGTAAAATTTCTCTCTTCATGGGCCATATCTATGTTGTTTTTTTTATTGAATCCTAATTCGTCATCACTATTCATGTTTGTTTATAAATGCAAGTGTTATTGACAACTGTCCCAGACCCTCATTATTTATATGGCCCAACTTTTCTTCGGGGTACACCGGCACGGTATTAGACTATGATAAACATTAGTCTTATATACCGCCTCTACTTAATTATGGATGTAGGTCGGAAAAATGTAAAATTTGGCAATTTGACTTATACTCAACATCGACTTATGCTATAACTGTTTCAAATGACAAGTGCTAAATGAAGTATTTATGTGGTCTTTGGTGAAAGAAATGAAATGAAATGGGGTTTAACGTCCTACTGTTCTGCTCCTAACCTGGGCTAATGAAGACGAGCATATGCCATACAGTGTGCTATGAGGGAAATTTTGCCTGGGCAGCGGGGCTACGGCCTACTCTTATATCGAATTCCAACTGCCAAGGGATCTTTTACGTGCACGCCAATGTCTACACGGGACCCCGTTTTTTTGTCCCATAACGACTAGACAGCTGTCCTTGTCAGTCCCTCTGTCCTGCATCACTGACAAGGGAAACCACGCCGGAAAATCAGGATGAACTTTCTCGGCCAATACAGGGATCAAACACCCGACCTCCAGGCTAGCGAGCCAGCGTCTTACCCACTTAGCCACTTGATCCCCCCCTTTGGTGAAAGAGAGAGAGAGAGAAATGGGGTTTACTGTCCACTGGACACAAACTAGGTCATTTCGGGACTAACATGGTTTAATTTTTCATTTACATAATTCGCTTGCGCGTAGGGGTCTTTAGCAGGGGGAGGAAACCGGATGACCCGGAGAAAACCCACGAGGTTGGACAGGCGACCCTACTCCTTGCCACGTACAACCGGGGATTCGAAACCGCGCCAGTCAACTCAATGACAGACTTTATGATACAGCGCGCGCACGCTAACCATTCAGCCATCCACCCCCCCCCCCCTTTGGTGAAAGAAAACAGAGCTGTGGCTAGTGAAATGAAAGTTTAACGTCCTACTGTTTTGCTCTGAACTGGGCTAATGAAGATGGGCATACGCCATACAATGTGCTATGTGGGAAATTTTGCCCGGACAGTGGCACTACGGCCTTCTCTTATATCGAATTCTAATTTCAAGGGCTCTTGTACGTGCACGCCAATGTGTACATGGGACCTCATTTTTTTGTCCCATTTTAATGACTAGATAGCTGTCTTGTCTAGCCCTCTGTCCTGCATCACTGACAAGGGAGAACCACGCTGGAAAATCTGGAGTAACTTTCTCGGCCAATGCAAGGATCGAACACCCGACCTCCAGACTAGATAGCCAGTGTCTTACGGACTTAACCAACGTGATCCCCGTTGTGGCTACAATTCCTGGATTTGAAGGTCAGGTATGATATGAAACGAATATTTTGAACCAATGCAACCAATCTGTGACGGGTTAACTGATAGAGGGTTACATCCTTGATATAAATATACTTGTCGCAGGTTTTAAAAATAGAAAGATATATATAAAGGTAGCTCAAAATTCATCTCTACATATACATAGGCCAAGGGGGGATCATGTGGCTAAGTGGGTAAGACACTGACTCGCTAGCCTTGAGGTCGGGTGTTCGATCCCTGCATTGGCCGAGAAAGTTCATCCTGATTTTCCGGTGTGGTTTCTCATTGTCAGTGATGCAGGACGGAGGGCCTGACGAGGACAGCTGTCTAGTCGTTTGGATGGGAAAAAAAAAACAAGGTCCAGTGTACACATTGGCAGTTGGAATTCGATACAAGAGTAGGCCATAGCACTGCTGCCTGGGCAAAATTTCCCTCATAGCACACTGTATGGCGTAACCTTTTGCGTCTCTTCAAAATATTTCAAATCTTTTGTCATGGATCAACCATTGCAAATATCCGTGTTACAATTATATTTGAAATGTGTTAAACCAATTCTGCAACACATGTAATATTGGTGTAGTATATATCTTTGTTTATACACCCACATATCAATTTTGGCCCTGTTTGTCCGTACACTGGGTGTGAAATGTGAATCATTCCGATTGTGAGAGGACAAGCATTATCAATATACAGCTTTTCAGGACTTTGCCTTCCTTGGTTAATTCTCCTTTTTTCAAATGCAATAGATGCTGTCTTTATTCTTAATTGATCTTTTTCAAATTTGTGTTACACACTGGAATCATGAGAGGACGAAACCTATCAATATTCAGTATTCCACAACATTCCATTCCAGTGTCGGCCGAGAAAATTCTTCGTGATTTCCAGACTTGGTTTCCTCCCCTTGTCAGAGGTGCAGGACAGAGGGCCTGACAAGGAGGGACAGCTGTCTAGTCGTTTGGAAGGTACGAATGACCGAGGTCCTGTGCACACATTGGTTCGCACGTGAAAGATCCCTTGGCAGTTTGAATTCGATATAAGAGTAGGCTTTAGCGCCGCTGTCTGGATAAAATTCCATAATAGGACACTGTATAGCATATTTCCATGTCATTAGCCCTGTCGGAATAGGACATTAAACCCCATTTCATTTCACTCATTCCAAAGTTAACTCCTATTCCATCAATACCTTGAGCAAATAAGATAGAGGCTATAGGTTTTGGCCCAATTTGGTCAATATCCCAGTTTTTTCTTTCTTATATGCATATCAACACTTTCATAGCGCTAATGTAGACCTTTTTCTTGAACATTTTCCCTTGTCAGTGATGCCGGACAGAGGACCTGACATGGATGGCTGACTAGTCATACGGAAGGGACAAAAAAAACCAAGGTACAGTGTATACTCAAGTGTGTGTGTGTGAAAGATCCCTTGGCAGTTGGAATTTTATATAAGAGTACGCCATAGCTCTGCACACTGTGTGGCATATGCCCGTCTTCATTTCTCAAACAGCTGTGGATAAAAACTGTTAATATTTAAATGTGTATTTTGTATTTTATAACATTATATTTTTGTCTTTTAAATAAAGTATATGTATACATACTTGTAGTATATTTTGTCATATAATTCTGCTAGATTTTTAACTTCTCTGTGCAATACATTTAGAATTCTGACTGGTTATGGGTAGATAGAGAGCAGTGGGGTAAAACATCCAATAGACATAAACTGTCCTTTGGGACTAAGTGATTCAATTCAAGTTGAATAATTCATCCGCACCAGGAATCTTTAGTAGTAGGAGGACCCAGAGAAAACCCATGTTCAAGTTGGGTGTGGAAAGAAACCACTTGACTCAATGACAGACCTTATGATCTAAAGCGCACACGTTGGACCACTCAACTTTTAGCCTCACCCACGGGTCAGGAAAATTTGATTATTGGTTGAATGTACTTCCCATTTACTGCGGCGAATAATGAATAATTTTGAAGGTTTTAATGCTCATCAAAATTTGACATTAGAATTGCATCCGTAAATGATGTTAATTTAATGTTAGATTTACGTTATAATGGTCGGTTAGATATCCATCATTTTGCTCATCCTTTTAACGACAATTTAACGTCAGGAAATGACGTTAATCTAGCGTAAAGTTTACGTCATTTTTATGTTATATTTACATCATTTTCTGACGTAAATCTAACGTAAAGTTTACGTCATTTTCTGACGTAAATCTAACGAAAATGACGTAAAGTTTACGCAAATTTTACGTTAGATTTACGTCAGAAAATGACGTAAAGTTTACGTTAGATTTACGTCAGAAAATGACGTAAATATAACGTAAAAATGACGTAAAGTTTACGTTAGATTAACGTCATTTCCTGACGTAAAATTATCGTTAAAAAGATGAGCAAAATGATGGTAAACTGACTGACCATTTTTACGTAAATGTAATGTAAAATTAACATCATATTGTTATGTGGGATAGCGGCATTCCTAATAGCTTGGCCATTTAAGGAGAGAAAATACGCACGCGCGTGTTGCTCTGCCAGCTTTAAGGTAATTTAATAGGTCTTTCCTTGATAGTTTGACATTTTCCAATGTGATTTCTATGCCCAACATAAAGAACATATTATGACAAAGTTAATGTTCTGGGAAGTTTCATAACATCACAGGTTTGCAAATTAGAAAACTTACGCAAGACCTTTTATCTGACCTCACATTAATACCCGGTGTTCAGAGAATTTCAGTTTTGATAATCAGAACTGTTTTGTTACTGGGTGTTATTTTTCCTCCGATAAAATGGATTCATCCTTTTCGTTTTGATTGATCACAAGGAATATGAGTTGAATTCTTTTAGCTATTAGTTAACGCTGTAGAGGCTCAATTTTCAGTCATTGACAAAATACATTGTTCGTTTTGATCGTATTTGTAACTTGATGGATGTTGACCTCAGTGGTGTCCTTGTAATTGTTTCAGTTCACGATTTTAATAGGGCGGGCCTTAAACAAGATGCTATGCATTAATTTTTTAATATAAAGTAAAGTTAAATACATTCGTTTGATCGAAAATGACCGAAGGTCTTAAATTCCAAGAAAATTGGAACGAACATACCTGCTTACTTTTGTGTTTTAACAATATTGAGAACTTCCACCCTATTTTAAGTAATATAATGTGAATTTAGTAGATCGCGAGCTCAAGCCATGAGTTTGTATTTTCCATTTTTTTACACCAAGAAAGTGATTCAAGTGATTACTTTTGTAAGGAAGGACTCCGTTGAAATTAATTTTCGTTTGTTTGATAATTCGCAACTACTTCGGGTGTAGGAATTACGTCCACGCAATGTTTACTTTATCATGCGAATCACCTTAGCCCATCCGGTGGCGATATCTCGACAAATGATATTTAAATTGCTTCAATAGCATTTAATATATTTAAACTACACCCTTTTTTTGTTGATTGGCATTTGAATACTAGAGATTGATCTTAATAAAAGAGACTGTAACAAAATGCTTGCTTGGTTACCTGTCTAACAAGGAGTATGGTTCGTGAAAACTAGGGGGGGGGGTGGATGTCCGAATGGTTAACACGTGCGCGTGCTGTATTTGAGTCAACTGGTGTGGTTTCGAATCCCCGGTTGTACGTAACAAGGAGTAGGGTTGCCTGTCCAACCTTATGGGTTTTCTCAGGGTCCTCCGGTTTCCTCCCACTGCTAAAGAACCCTACGCGCAAGTAAATTATTGAAATAAAATTAAACCATGTGTTAGTCCCGAAATGACCTGGTCAGTGTCGAGTGGACGTTAAGCCTCATCTCTCTCTCTCATTCGCTCTCTTCCTCTGTCTCTCTCGTGAAAACTAGAGGAAAAATATACAATATATTGGTCCCAAAATGACCTAGTTTGTAGCGAGCGGACCGTAAATATTACATGATACAGCTGACGTCATTCTGTAACAAAAACATGAGATATCAACGAAAAGCACAAACGTAAAATAGCCTTTCTCAGAAACTATTGAGTAGAATTAGCTATTGGCATATTTCTTTATCTCCGTTAGTTCGATTGCATGTAAGGAACCACTGTGGTTTTCCACATTCTGAAGCGGAACTAAATGTATACAGACGGCGAAAGTTCAGTGTGGGTGGCTCAATAAATATGACGCTGTTGCACTAACCAGGGAATCCGTTGATGGCCGAGAAATTTACTTATTACTGTCCAGCCTGGCTTTCCCTTGTTAACGGTGCAAGTTGGAGGGTCTGACAAAGGAATGCGTCTTCCGGTCCAACGAAGTTAGTATTCAGAAATTAAAGTTAGATTTGTAAATAATAATGCTACGAAATGATCAATTTTATGACACTGGTGGTTGTATAAGAATTAAATAAAGTGTAGTCTGCCATAAAACGGGTCACATAACTTACATTATAGTGAGTATTGTGAGATAATCGACGAAGAAATGTCTTCACCGAGTCAAAACAATATGGCTCGTAATATACCTTGTTAATATTGCAGTATACTAGACAAGATAATGTAAGAAATTTTAATCGCTTCAAGTGCCTGTGATGGGGCGTTAAAACCTACCTCATTTCGTTTTCAAAAGGGCAAATCAGCTTTAGATTTAAATTATGGTAGATAGACCATATCGATTGGTTGACCCAAGCATCATCCATTTTCTAAATAAATTCTAAAGACACACTTACTTTGTAATGTTTGCCATTTTCATTTCGTATATAATGACACCGATATGATGGATGGGAACTTCCTTGTTACGTAACCTTTCATCATTTAACATAAACATTCTGTCTTGTCTCAATGGTTCGTGTCTATTTATACCATTTGGGATTATTTTTGTTAATCCATTATGATATTACTTTGTATCTAATAATAGCTCCCTTGGTCTATTTTAAGCAAAACACTTCAAAGTATCGATCATCTCTGATAAATCGATCGTCTAATAAATGACGAATCTAGAATTGAAACCCAACGTGTCTAGTAGTGTCTACAACTTAAAGTAATCATATCTTGTATCAATCCAATCTTGTATTGCCCTAATCATGTGTAAACACAATCTGATTAAAATGCAGGTCCTATTTCTTTTCTTTTTTTATAGTTCAAAATTTCGTTTTATTTATCTGTACCATACAAGGATCTGGAAGAGTTTTTATATGACGGGCGTTATGGATGGCGTGAGGGATTAGCCAATGAAACCATCTGTTACGGCGACTTCTTGACGTACCATGCACGGACCTGTGGGTAAACCACTAGAAAGGTCAACGCTGATTGATTAATCAATGTCTGACGCCATAGGGTCAAAAGCCGTTCGTACGACCCCTGACGCGACCTTCCAGTACAACTGGTCAGATCTCCATGTAGTGTAGGTCATCGAAAGTATAAAAAAACGAAATATAGATCTGTATTTTAATCAGATTGGTGTAAACAAACCAATTTCTGATTTTAGCAGTTTGTGTACCCTTGTTTATTTTTGGACATCCATAGAATAAGTACTTCAGAACAATGGCAACGCTAGTGTGTTCAAGTAATGACATATTCGATCTGGCAGGTGACATCAGCTTGTACTTTGTAATCCCTTGGTAACACATATCAAGACCTAGTGTTAAAGGACAATATTGGTGTCAGTCATTATCACATATGTGATAGAACTAATTAAACACGTTCCAAATATAATTTTAACACAGAGATCATTGCTACAATAGCTCAGTAATACAGGTTTCCTAAATCGGAAATGACGAACTCCAAAGGAAAACACGAGTCATACCTCTATATAACTGACTGATGTGACAATTGATAACAGATACACGGCCGAATTTTTGCGCACTAATAATTCCTTCCAAGACCAAAAGTTGTTGTGTGAGACTGTGAGAGGATATCTGACAATTCATAAAAAGAATTGACTGTCACTAGATAGGAGAACACGAGAGAAAAACAGAAGAAGCCCGTGCATTACCATGTTTTTATAAGGTATAGAATGAATATAAACAAAGGAATGTACGGACTGTTTCTATTTTTCTCGTGTTCTCTTATCTAATGACTTTCAATTACTTTATTGAATTGTCAGGTATCCTCTTACAGTCCCATATAACAACTTTTGGTCTTGGAAGGAATTATTAATGAGCAGAAATTCGGCCGTGTATCTGTTATCACTCGTCACATCAGTGGCGTTTTCCTTTGGCGTTCGTCACTTCCGATTCAGAGAACCTGTATTACTCAGCTATCGTAGCAATGATCTCTGTGTTAAAATTATACTTGGTTTGTGTTTTACCAGCTCTATCACATATGTGATAATGACTGGCACCAATATGTCCTTTAATGCTATCTTGCAGAGTAAGCACACCCACTTTCTGTGTCATTCCACAAGTTTCTTTGCTCTTCGTTGTTTTCTGATTACAAAACGTAGGAAATCTCCTTATAAGCCAAATAAACCAACAAAAACCTATATGTAGAATATAGGTTGATATAAATATTTTATAGTTCAGGCTTTTACCTAAGTGCACACTGTCCTTAAACAATAAGCTTAATGATCTCGGATTTGCCATATAGCCTATCAAAAATTATAGACATATATTTGACTCAGGGGCTAAGTGAGAGGGGCGCAATGACGAGCTTTGCGTCATGGTTTTGAGTTTTGGCGCCTCCTCGCAAATGGCAAAAATCACGCGGTTCCAATTCGGTTTTCCACATTATAATCATAATCATAATGCCCAACCAGTATCAAACATACACCATGGAGTCAAATATGCTACAAATCGACTCTAGCATGTTCCACACATCCCAATATTAGCGGGTGGCACTGGGAGGGACTGCCACCCCACTCCTCACCCGCACACACATATGAATATTGCTTTGTGGGGGCCTGGGCGAGATCGTGTTACTCATGGAAAATCAGTTGTCACCACGCCCCTGCTTTGACTTCCGTTTTTCATGTGTCGTATTGTGCATAGACTTGCCAGCTGTAGAGTTAACATCCTTTTTAGTAATAAGGCAATCCATCAGTAGAGTAGCCTACACAAACAATGCCCATTGGAATTATCACCGATGTCTGGCAGCCCGATTCCATTTCGAACATCAATGCTGATTGATGTGGGTGTGGGCGTTCGCCACAGGAAGCCATACGTTTAAGATAACTACACAATAACTAGCGATTTACAAGGACTTTAAGTGGTATTATTTATGATTATTAACAAAGTTGTCCGGTATGGCAGGATATCTAAGGGAGAAAACTCATTTTACAATTACATGTAATGGTATTATTTATGATTATTGATAAAGTTGTCGGTATGGCTGGATATCTAAGGGAGAAAATTCATTTTGCAATATTGCAAAAGTTATCTACCTTGCAGAAAATGTTTGCGCCCCTGAGACGGATAGAAAACCAATTTAGAATATCTTCTTTTAATTTAACAATAGCCATTTGGTTACAAGAAATTTAATGGTGTTATTTAATTTGTATTTGGTGCACTATTTAAGACGACAATTAATGATTATTGTGTTGTTATGAATGTTAAAAAAAGTAATAGTTGTTCTGGAAATAATATGACCTACCTGGGGACCCAAAGTGCTGGCTCGCTAACCTGGGGATGATCTCGGTGTTGGCAGAGGAGGTTTTTCGAAGTTTTCTGACATCGCTTTCCGTTTTCTCCACCAATCGAGATCCCTGATTTAGAATTCAGCCCGACGGGGGGGGGGGGGGGGTCTTTACGTGCAGTTGTTGGTCCCATCCGAACGACTAGATACTGTCATTGTCAGACCCTCCGCCCTGCACTATGCACTGACATAGGAAAACCAAGTCAGACAGTTCCAAAGAACTGTATCTGCAACGAGCAGGAGTCGACATTAACATATCGTTTAAAAGGTGTGTACCCATGTTCAGGTTAATAAAATATGAAACGTGTTTTGCGTCGGACCCAAAAAGTGGGAAAAGACGGAAGTAATTGTCGTGATTGTAGAAATAGACACTTTGAAGCTTATAATCCAATATAGGCCGTCTGCTCTGACCAGACTGTATGCCTTATTTTCGTTCATCGATCTTAACCTAGCACTAAATACCAGTCACATTGGTCATTCGATGACCTTCTCAGATATGTCAAGACCTAATTTGAACTTTTCTTGTTCACCATGAGAAATACTAATTCTTACCAAGTTTAGTTATTTTATTGTTTATGGGTGTCAACGATACTAGGGTTGTCGTCAGATGTCTTAAATTGTACGATTTCACTTAACTACATCATGTCTGGACCAAATACCTATTCCAGTTCACCATGAATACTTTTAAGGTTAGCGCCAAATAAAGTAAATGAGGTGTTGTTTTAAGCGGCGTTTACACGATACAACCAATCCATACAACCGTCGGATGCAACGGTCGCACCTGACCAAATCATCAGACAAATGATCGGATGGATAGCTTGTTGTATGGATAGGATCAGTTCTATTCTATTCTATTCTATTCTATTCGTTGGATGGCAACATAAATTTTGTTCCTTCTTAGTAGGATAACTCAATAAAATGGCATTAAGGCGACACTTCTCGCCCCTGTTTTCGTATAGTTTTCATGCCGCGGGTTCCACAGAGTCCATGCTTCGTATACAGAGCTATAATATATTCTAATTCAGTCGAGGATAGATTTGAATTAGAATCCCTTTCAGAGGACGTCAAAGTACTCAAAGCGACAGAAGAAAACATCTTTAATCAAGAATTCAGGTTGTCAAGTCAGATATGACGTCATACATCTAATATAACGCAATTTGATTGGCTATTGCATCAGATTGTCCGATGAGAATATAACTGATCCTATCCATACAACAAGCTATCCATCCGACCATTTGTCTAATGAGTTGGTCGGATGCAACCGTTGCATTCGACGGTTGTATGGATTTGTTGTATCATGTAAACGCCGCCAAAATGTAAAAGGACGTCTATGAGAAATACAAAGGCAGCGAAACAGGGAAAACATATCCATCCGACCATTTGTCTAATGAGTTGGTCGGATGCGACCGTTGCATCCGATGATTGTATAGATTGGTTGTATCATGTAAACGAGGCCAAAATCTAAAAGGACGTCTATGAGAAATACAAAAGCCGAGAAACAGGGAAAACAGTACTATGGAGTGGAATAATTCTGACTGATGAGTTTGTTAGTAATGCGTATTAGTTTACGTCTTACGTACAGAAAGTAAACTGCCGGTAGTGATGGATAGAGGGCCTGGCCAAGAACAACGTTTACATGATGTCCCTTGTCTCTCATAGTACTCATAGCACACTGCATGGCATAAGTAGGACCTTAAACCACTTTTCTAGTCGTTCGAATGTGACGAAAAACCGACGTTCCGTCTACAGGTTGTCCCGTGTCCCTCATAGCACAAGGTTAAACCACATTTCATTTCATTTCGTACTATAGCGCTGCTAAAATGTCGTATTTTTGTGTCTTTTAGAAAGAGACAAAGACAATACCTTAGTTAGAATTCTGTCGTTTTCATTGCGTCTTTGTAAGATTTGCAAATAAAGGAATACAATGAGTTTTACAATGGTCCATGGTTTTGCTATACATATTAAAGAAGATACAATTGCAAAGTACAATAATTCTTTTCATTTTTCACTAAAATACCAACAGCCTAATAATCTACGCTAATATGTACTCAGTTTGATTATTTAACATTTATGTAAGAAAATAAAATCAAAGTACCAACGCTAGATAATGTCCCGGCTTGGATTCAATCGAATTTAAAACAGGCCTACCAATACATTTTCACGGACAACAAAATGGCGACGGGCTTATTACTTACTAAGTAGCATATACATCGATGCATATCTTAGTAAATACTTAACGGAATTGAACCATTTGTGGGCAGAAAATTATTTTAGTGATTCATCTTTGACACTATTGCATTGAGTAAATGATTTATATAGCTCTAAAATGACGAATCGAGACATTAAGAAATGTGAAGAAATTTGTATATTACATGACGTGTAAATAGCTCATTTGCGTTATGTAAGTTTGACATTTGGAATAGGGGTAAGTCTGTAAGATGTTGCATGTATCGTGTAATTATAATTTGGCAGCTGTCCCGGAGGTATCATCCATTAACAATTTTATAGTTCAGATTAGCTATGACTGTTAAGATTGTTCACGCACTGAACAATTTAGTGACTAATTGGTTGAAATAGGTTTTAAAATAAAACATAAGTTTGTATTTGAGGAACTATGTGGGTTGGTAAATATTACAAAACTTTGGAGTGTAATGAAAAGATATTTCATCAGTAGCACGATCATCTTTAAGCTTGTATATACTTTAATTATATGACACTTATTCACTTAGTGTTGACAGACAAAATAGTTCCAATTACCACTGAACTCTCACATTAGCCACCAAAAGAAGATTTGGTTTCAGTAAGCTGCGTTTTACAATGAACTTGAAATAAGGGGATATGGGGAGTGCATGTCAAATCTAATAGTAATACTCAGATCATGAATTAATTCAAGCCACAGTTATAGGGAGGTAGAAAACCGAAGAGCTCACGTAAGAGCCGTCTCCAACATGATGTGTGTTGAGCGGACGTCCGTGTGTCTCTGTCCGTCACACTTTTAGAATGCAATAATAACTGAGCTGGGGGATGTGGTTAGCCGTATGGTTAACGCGTGCGCGTTGGATCAGAAGGTCTGTCATTGAGTGAAATGGCATGGTTTCGATTCCCCGGTTGTACGTGACAAGGAGTAGGGTCGCCTGTCCAACCTTGTGGGTTTTCCCCGGGTCCTTCGGTTTCCTCCGACTGCTAAAGACCCCTACGCGCAAGCGCACTATCAAAAAGTGGGCGTTAGACTATCTCTCTCTCTCTCTCTCTCTCTCTCTCTCAGATATTTAGTGTATCGAGATACTATGTAGTTCCATCTGGTATAAAGCCGTTTTGAATTACATATTGTATTAAGCCATGATGATGTGTACGGGCTTTCAGTGTCTGCCCCCCCCCCTCCACATAAAAATATTTGGAACCTTCGGCCTTGGGTATTAATTTTAAACTACGGTCCTCTCCCAGGAAAATAGTAAATAGTTTATGGCCTCTTTCTTTTACAAAACGTTTTTAGTGACAATCTTGTAGCGATGTGACAAATCGCCCTTCAAAATGCGATGAATTCCCTCAAAAAACTTCGTCCGGAAGCTACCACGGCCGCCACCATACTCAAAGAAAATAAAATTAAATGAATATAATTAATCCCCATTTAATATACCACGTACAAAAAATTGTAGAGACCTGCACTTCCAGTATAAATCTCCGTTTTCAAACAAAATATCTTCTAAAATCTCCAACTATTAACTTACAACTTTGAAAACGTGCCTTTTCCTATGCTGGACCTTTTTTATGGAATAAATAAACAAGTCAATTATTGTCAGTGGGCCATATAAAACTCTAAGCGAGAGAGAGAGAGAGAGAGAGAGAGAGAAAGATAAACGGAATTTTACGCCCACTCGACACAAACTACAGCACTTCATGAAAACCCTGTACATATAGTTCAAGCCCCGTTTAATCTGGATGGAAACGGAGGTTTTGTTTCACTTAATGACCACTTCTAGTTTGGCGAGCCTCAAAATCATTTATCGACTGTCCGTTTATGACAGCTGAAGGATATTTTTCACGACTTAATCCCGGGATCAATGCAATAAGTCCGCTTCCCACGTTAATTTAAGTACATGTATCTCACATATTTTCATAGTTTATTATTTGCGGGAACGAAATCCATCGATTAAGTTTCTGCAACCCAATCAATTTTGCAAGTTACAGGAGCTATGAATGTATTAGATCTAGATCTCAATTTACAATTCAGAACGTTATTTTTGACAGATAAATGGATATCTGGTTGAAGACAATATGTGGATTGTGCCAAACTTATATTCATTCATCTGCACCGTAATTGGCCGAACTACAAATTGACCTAAAATGTTTTCCTGAAATGAAATGGGGTTTGACGTCTTACTAGTATACGCCATAGAGTGAGCTGGGGGGGGGGGGGTGTACAACCTACTGTTAGTTCGAATTAGAACCGTCATGGGTTATTTTACTGGCACGCTAATGTGTACATGCGCGGGACCTCGATTTTAAAAAATAAAATTCGCCCATTATTCCAACGATAAGACACTGCCCTAGCCATTCTCTTCGTCCTGTACCACTGACGAGGGTGGTGGGGTGGCCGGGAATCCAGAGGTACTGTCGCGGCCAACCCCGGAAGCGAATCCATGACCTTCTGGTCAGAGCCACCGAGACTATCTAATATTTTCCTTATTGGTTTCTTCTGTTATGTGAACTGTCAAAGGTTATGGTTGTCTTGTGGTCAGTTTAATTTGTATGTTTATAAACACGAATATGGTCTCTTGTGGTTAGTTTTATTGTCTCCCGTCTTTCGAAGAAAGCAGGGGACTATTAAAATGGGTCTGTCCGTCCGTGTGTGTGTCCGTCACACATTTTGGAATACAATAATAACTGAGCTGGGGGATGTGGGTAGCCAAATGGTTAACGCCTGCGTGTTGGATCAGAAGGTTTGTCATTGAGTCAAATGGCGTGGTTTCGATTGCCCGATTGTAGGTGACAAGGAGTAGGGTCGCCTGTCCAATCTCGTGGGTTTTCTCCAGGTCCTTCAGTTTCCTACCACTGCTAAAGACCCCTACTACTAAAGGGTGGACGTTAAACTCTCTCTCTCTCTCTCTCTCTCTCTCTCTGTGACTAAATTCGAATACCTTGACTAAGTTCGATGATGAGCAATTTAATTGCTGAATCTCCACAACTTTGATTATTGGAGCTCGACAACTTTGATTTTAGGAACATATTTCTGCTCCAATAATAAGCACTGATAAGCAAATGTGCCTAGAGCTCGAAATCGATCAGAATTGGATTTTCGGCCAAACAATATTTTACTACGCGTTGGTCTCCAAATACATTACTAAAACTTTGTATTGACGCGACGTCACGCTCCGAAATACACAAATGGATTCTTGTACTTGCGCGACATCACACTTATTGCGTTAACGCAACGTCATACTCCTAACTACATGACTGAAATATTGTATTTTCGCAAATTCACACTTCAATACTAATTGTTTTATTGATAGATTTTAAATAAATTATCTACGATAATAAATACATCGTGCTCTCGGAAATAACTCAATTTAAAGTGTAAAGTTAATGCCAGTGAATGCCAAAGCATTACAAAGGCGATACTCCTCACACCTACATATATTGCATTATGTGTAATGACAATGCACTGATCAACAATGCCATCCGGGAATTTTTAGACAGAAAATTGTAATTAGTGTCACCATAAGTGATTTAGTGGTTTGGTTAACTTTGCAAGAAAAAAAAATAGTTCATGTTTTCTTTGGTGTTGTTTTTAACAAGCTAGAGTGACAGTTAGATATAGAAATGCGCCGACGACCTTTCAACATCAATGTCAGCAAGGTGATTATGAACTAAAAATAGCAATTCTTAACAGCGAGATTTATTGTCTATCATTCAGACAAATATTCTACGAATATTAGTCTGGATATGTTTTCAACATTTAAGAATAATAGGTCACTGGCTAGATTACCCGGTCTTTTACATTATCATGAACAATGTTTAAGGGGGGTAACTAGTCCTAACACAAGATGTCGACGCCCATGAAATTAATTTAAGAATTGCCATTTTAGAAAATCCATTTGCATTGCCAGTTCAATATCCAACAATCTTAATTTTTTTGTTGTAACATTTCTCTCATTATGGGAACCATATCTATGTTTTTTTAATTAATCCTAATTCGTCGTCACGATTCATGTCGGGAAAAAGCGCAGCTCTTGACCTTTACTCGAAATTTACTGGATATCAACCACATAAGAAAACTCCTGGTTACGCATAGGCAATGAAACTTGTTGTCAAATCTTAACAACAGACCCAGACCCCTCTGTACGTTGAAGACTAGGAGGTTCTGGGTGACCGAGACTACGGGATTTGCGACTAGATCTAAATAATGCGTGGGGTTCGTGCACACTATTTATGGGTCCTCGGGTGAAGAACAGTATAAAATCTTTGCAATTTCCGTTTAATACTTCTAGATTTGTAGAACCTTGTGAATTCTATTTCGACAATAGTTATTCGATCTTTATGAAATCGACATCAGTATCTTGTAAATGCTCACATTATCTAAAAAAAAAAGAATAAACATGTGACAACCCATGTCAACTACGCGGACGATTTAGCTGCTGTGGGCGCATTGTTCGTTGCCTGGCAACCAATCTTTTGTAAAATAATAAATAAAAAGTTATAAACAATGCCCTGGATCATCACAGTATGCCTACGTCTCGCAACATCAAACCTTAGATAGATTAAAACCCATTTGGACATGTATTCATTTTTATGCGCCCACATTTTCATGTGAACGTATTATGCCATTGCCCCTGTCCGTTCGTCCGGACGTCCGTCCACAATTTATTTGCGGACACTCTACAGGTCACAATTTTTATCCGATTTTGACGAAACTTAAAATATAGGTCTATCTCCCAAAGATCTCGGTTCCTGTCCATATTGGCATATATCGGACCATAACTTGGATTATGGCCCCTGATTGTACGAAAAATCACGTTTTTAGCTTGAGGTCACAATTTTGATTCGATTTTGATGAAACTTGACAGGCATGTTTATATCCCGAAGATCTTGGTTCCTTTCGATATTCGCGCATATCGGATCGTAACTTCCTGAATTATGGCCCCTGACTGTACGAAAAATCGCGTTTTTAGCTTGTGGTTCGCTCCTCCGATTTAATAAAAACATTCGAATATATCACCGTTACACCGTAATGTCGGACCAAAACTGTCGGACAAAATGGCCGCCCCTCGTACACAAATGGTGTAAACATCTGGTATATCAAGGTTATGGACCCTCTAGAGGTCACAATTTTGATCCAATTTTGATGAAACTTAAAATATATGTTTATAATCCAAGATCTTGGTTCCTTTCGATATTCGCGTATATCGGATCGTAACATCCTAAATTATGGCCCATGATTGTACGAAAAATCTCGTTTTTAGCTTGTGATCACTGTAGAGGTCACTATTATCCAATTTAAAAAAAAAATGTGTGGATATAGCACCGTGGATATAGCTTTCAGTGTCTGCCCCCCCCCCCCCTCCACATAAAAATATTTGGAACCTTCGGCCTTGGGTATTAATTTTAAACTACGGTCCTCTCCCAGGAAAATAGTAAATAGTTTATGGCCCCTTTCTTTTACAAAACGTTTTTAGTGACAATCTTGTAGCGATGTGACAAATCGCCCTTCAAAATTCGATGAATTCCCTCAAAAAACTTCGTCCGGAAGCGAATATCGATGACGTCACTGGTATATAACGTCGCACCTTTCTCCCTGTCGGGAAACCACGCGGGTTCGATACCCGTATTGAACGAGACAGTTCACCGGAATTTTCCAGCGTGATTCCCCCTTGTCAGTGGTACAGGACAAGAGGCCTTGGACAACGTATACTCGTTGGGATGGGACGCAAAAGAATCCTTGGCAGTGAGATTGCGTCATAGGACACAATATGGAGTATGCCCGTCTTCATTAGCCCAATCAGACGTTAAACCCCATTTCATATTATGTTTTAATGTAATTAACATAAGAAATGGAAAATATTGCCCTCGACGAAGACAAAAATCAACGAATAGAATGTATATAACAACATGGACACCTCGTCCCCTCTTGCACTACAACTACAACCACTACTACCATCGGCAACACCACGGCCGCCACCACACTCAAAGAAAATAAAATTAAATGAATATAATTAATCCCCATTTAATATACCACGTACAAAAAATTGTAGAGACCTGCACTGCCAGTATAAATCTCCGTTTTCAAACAAAACATCTTCTAAAATCTCCAACTATTAACTTACAACTTTGAAAACGTGCCTTTTCCTATGCTGGACCTTTTTTATGGAATAAATAAACAAGTCAATTATTGTCAGTGGGCTATATAAAACTCTAAACGAGAGAGAGAGAGAGAGAGAGAGAGAGAGAGAGATAAACGGAATTTTACGCCCACTCGACACAAACTATATAATTCGCTTGAACATAAGGTCTTTAGCTTTGGAGTTTTAGTATGATATACAGGGAAAGGCGCTCAACTTATATTGGTACCCAAAACCTTCAAAAGGAATTGGTGGTGGGTTGCCCCCCCCCCCCATATTCGCATATTTTGTCTAGACTGTACGTCCGTCGGTCTGTCTGCCCGTCACACATTTTGGGAGACAATGACAATGATATAGCACCGTTACACACTAAGATTTTGGCTCCTTTTGATGATCGCGCATATTTGAACGTAACTTCCTGGATTATGGCCCCTGATTGTTTGAAAATCTCATTTTTAGCTTGTGGATTCTCTAGAGGTCCCAATCTTTTTTCGATTTTAAAAACCATTTAAATATATCACTATTCCACCATAATGAAGTTTGAATTCAAATTTCGGGAAGTCGAAATGAAATTGCCCGAATAAATGGCAGCTCTTTGTGCGCAAATTGTGTAAAAGTATGTAATACGAAGGTTGTGGACCCTCTACAGGTCGCAATTTTTATCCGATTTTGATGAAACTTAAAACATATTTTATATCCCAAAGATCTCAGTCCCTTTTGATATATATTTGCGCTTTTCAGACCATAACTTTCTGGATTATGGCCCCTGATTGTACAAAAAATCACTTTTGTTTTTATCCTGTTCTCTATCCATCTCTAGCAAAATGTGGCCGTATCTTGCCTGACAGCCGCTGGTACCGGAAAGCTAACGTCTGGGCGCACCGTGTTAATACACTGTGCCGCTGACTGCGTTATAGACTAACCGCTTGCCTCAATTTAGTCCTTACCTCCCTACACCGCTTCCATAAAAACAAAAAATAAACACAAACAGTCCTAATTATAAACTTTTATAAGTATTCCCTCTTATAGGGATGTCTGAAATATATAAATATGAGTTACGACTACATAATTAACCATTCATTTTCATTTGTTGCATTTTTCAGATGAAGTTGGTAAAGAAATGTATATAGTGAATAGAGGACGTCTTCAAGTGGTAGCTGATAATGGAAAGACCATGCTAGCCACTCTAAAACCGGGCAGCTACTTCGGTGAAATTAGTATCCTGAATATGGGGACCGCAGGCAACAGACGAACTGCTTCCGTCAGATCTGTCGGCTACTCTGATCTCTTTTGTTTATCGAAAAAAGACTTATGGGATGTTTTAAAAGAATATCCCGCGGCCAGAGTTAAATTAGAAGCCATAGCAGTGAAGCGGTTGGAAAAATATAAAAAAGCTCCATTAGAAAAAAGTAAGTTGCAACATGCAATTTTCTGTCGCTTGCTCTGTTCTTACCTTATATGTTTTCGATTAAAATTTAGGATTTACGCTCACGGCACATTTTATTCCGTCATTCATTGACGTTTATACTGCATGGAAGTTGGGAGGCGGGTCGGGGGCTATTATAAAGCCGGGATTTTGTGATCAAGGGTTAAGTATTGATTAGATCCAATCTTGTTGGGTCATTAAAAAATTGTTTGTCTACTATATTTAAATTTTCTCGGGTTGTTGTTTCAGCTGTGGATAGACTATGTTAGAAATGTAATGAAAATAGTCAAATAATCGACTTTTGCTACCAAATCCATATGAACCTTACCAAATGACCTAGATGAGCTATATTCCGATCAGGGCGCATTTTCATATCTTACCTTTGATTCCATACATGTAATTATTTTGGGTATTGGACTGCTTTATCAGTTGGGGTATAATTTAAATCATACTTTAAATTCCATTCCCACATTAAATTTGTGCCGATTCAGGGCATAACTAATGGGTTAATTTAAAAGTGGAAATTTAATTTTAGAGTCTGGATCTAGGAAGTCGGATGTCGGAAGTTACCACTCGGCTTTCAGAAAATTGTCATATGATTTATTAGGTTCTTATGCGGTTAATATATCGCCGATAACAGTTCTCTGTATGAAACCCAGTATTAAAGAATAAATAGTAGTAGGTTGGTCTAGCCAAGGGCATGGTTAGAACTTCTGATTAAAAGAATCGGTGTGAATAACACAGACGATATGATATGACAAAGGTCGTTCTCACAATATCGTTCCATATCTATAGCCATTATTTTAATCACGATTGTCCCGCATTGAGTGATTATTAATGCGAAGATTTGTATTTAATTTTTGTGAGGTCTGTGAATAGTCGCGAGACAAATGGGTCAATTCCTAACTGGGTTCCAGACAAGTTGATTCATCATTGAAGATATTATAATCCTTTGCTTAAAACTCTGAAATTATCTCTTGAAGGCCTTTAAGATGTCCGTTGGTAGTGGGTCAGTTAATAGTTTCTGTACAATGGTGGCATCATTCAGATATATCCCGTTTCTCAAAACGATTATAAATGTGTTAAAGGAAAGATTTAATGATCAAATATTTTCAAAACTCACATGAAATAATTGTATAATCATAACTATTAAGAGACGGTTTCTGTTTTTGCTATCCTTATATTTTTTACATTACAAATCATACGGGTTAACCCCTGTAATTAAAATCGTCACATCTCGACGATTATCTACATGGATAAAACCGTGTAATGCGTTGGAGAGAATAATTTGTATTTAATGGTATCTGAATTAAAGTCATTAATTTGAACCGGAGGGGTATTTTCCTCTTAATTTTCCGTCCGGATGCTCAGATAAAATTCCCTCTGGCGATCGTCCCTATGGTACAGTGGGCTTTTATCGCGTTGGCGTGGAACACTCGTTACACTTTAGGTACAGATGAGAAAAGACGAAACCTTTCTGCACCTTAGTTCTTCACGAGAGTGACATTCAATGTTATATTCTGTAATTAAAGTGTCTTCAAGAACGGTACTTGTTTCACTGTGGGCTTTTATCGCGTTGGCGTGTAACACCGTTACACTTTAGGTATACACTGTAACAAAAATTTCCGTGAAAAAACGTAAAAAATTCCGGAAACAAAAATTACCAGGAAAATTTTACCCGTATTTGTTTTTCCTGTAATTTACAGAAATTCCTTCAATTAACATAAATTCCATTTTCAAATTCAGAAAAAAAAATCCTGGTAAATTTTCTTTCCTGAGCATGAAGATGATAAAAATTTCATTGAATTAACCATTGACTTTATACCCGTGCGTCAAATAGCTTTATCTAACGTCCGCTTCCACCGAAGTGATATCGCAGATAATCTTTAAACATAACCTCTTTTCGCTAATTTATGAATCTAGAGCAAGGTATCACAACCCGCCACTCGTCAGTGGTTGGAGGCTTTCAGTGGTAGACTCTGCTATAGAGACAACCTGACTTACACTGGCCAACGGGTTGTACTATTTGGATTTAAGCCTGCTTGATTACCAGATATTACAACCTTACCACACGAGGCATTAAAACATATTTTTACATATTTATGAAAATACTTACAATCTGATTTCCGTATGATGAATAACAATACACTTTATAGATCTTATAAATAATGGAAATTAGATATACATTTCAATTAATATACCAAACGTTACAAAATATGATTCTTCATATTATGGTTAATCCATTGAAATGAATACTATAACATGATCATTATTATAAATGATTATATATGTATATGATTACTTATCGTTGTACCGCTTATCCCATAAAATAACAGAATTAAGTCCATTACAGAACGGAATAAAACATTTTATCCCTAAATTTCACGGAACTTCCTTGTCATTCCACCGTTTATTCCGTAAAATAACAGGATTAAGTCCATTATAGAAGGGAATAAAACATTTTATCCCTAAATTTCACGGAAAGTTCCTGTTAAATACTGAATATTCCACAGAAATATATAAAACACGTAATTTGAAGAAATAATTCATGCTTTTAACACAATTTTACCAAAAAAATCCTTCGATTAACAGAAAAAAGGTGTTAAACTACGGAATTCGGCCACATCAAAAATGGATATTTTTTACAGTGTAGCTGAGAAAAGACGAAACCTTGCTGCACCTTAATTCTTCACCAAAGAGTCATTCAATGTCGTTCTATTCTGTAATGTTAATGTCTTCAACAACGGGTACTTATTTTTGGGGTTGATGTAGGGCACATCGACAGATGACACTATCCTAGAGCCATGGTACATGTAGTCCTTTCATTCGGTGGAATTACAATATATCAGAGAAGGCCCACAACGAGCATTCATTATACTATTTTAATTTGGTATTTTATTTACGAAAATCAAACATAAATCCAACTTTTAAAAAAACAAACATACTTGTAGATCAGTCATTCAGAAGCAAATTAACTAAACGGTTAAATAGAGCCGCTGGTTGCAATGTTTTAAAACTTTTCCTAAAATGAGGCTTCCTTGGAATTTTGATGGAGATTTTTTACTTGTTACTTGCGGTGAAATATAACTAGGCTTCCTACTCTTTGTCGCTAGGCGGGTAAGACGTTGGCTTGCTAAACTGGAGGTTGGGTGTTCGATCTTCGCATTGGACCGAGAAAATTCATCCAGATAATTCGGTGTGGTCCCCCCTTGTCAGTGGTACAGAAAAGAGGGCCTGGCAAGGGACAACGTATAGTCGTTAGGATGGGACGAAAACCGGAGGTCCCATGTACACATTGACGTGCACGTAAGAGATCCCTTGGCAGTTGGAATTGGATATAAGAGTAGGCCGTAGTGCCTCTGTCCGGGCGAAATTCCCCTCATAGCACACTGCTTCCTGCGAAAGGGGCAGTGAACTTTAATAAGGGGGGGGGGGGTCTCTTCCCCCGTGCTATGTGGGTCACGGGGCCCTCCCTAGTGACGGATCATTTGGTCACCGGCCAGTGGGAAGGGGGTCCCATTGCCAGTCCGGGCCCGATCGGTTCGTGAACCTGTTTGAGTGAGAAACGGGGGCACAACGGAAATATTGGACAATTAACAAGACCGCTACCTGTAAACCAGAAATAATATTTCGGGTTTCGGGTTATGGAAACATTTCTGATATCAACTACCTAATAATTTCAAAAAATAGGCCACTGTGTTTCACGATTTTTGGGAAATGGGTTTTTATTATTTTTTTCTAACAAATATGAAAAAATATTTTTTTGTCAGCAAATCGCCGGGCCCCTTCGGAGCCTGGGCCAAGGCATTTGCCTCTGTTGTCCTCGCCATGATCAGTCACTGCTCCTCCATCAGAAAATTTTGAAAATGGGACGGCCGCAAACGCGTTTTTCAGCCCAGTAAATCGTTCTCTAGCAAACTCTGAACAATGAACATAGTGACAAGACATAGATCCCACGACAGTGGGCCATTGGGCAAGTCAGTACAAAATATATGGCAGATAGATGTCAGAACATAACCAATGGGCTAATATGAGACTAGGTGCAAGGTGCCACGTCCCCAAATCAATAACCCACACGATGATCCCTGACTGCTCTCTATTACAAACAGTGGGTATTTTTAGAACTATGGTCTGCAATTTTCTTTTCGCGGGGGAGGAGTGGGGGCTGCTGTATGGCGTATGCCCGTCTTCATTAGCCCGGTCAGGAGCAGAAGAGTAGGACGTTAAACCCCATTTCATGTCATGTAATTTCCTACTCTTTATCACAATGGGACAATAACAGGTGTTTAAATCTATATTTTGTATATTTTTCAGTTGCCATGCCACGTAGTAAAAGTACTCCTGGTTTAGTTGAATCTGCTGGGAAAATACCAATACAGACGTCAATAGTTACCAGGCACAGTACTCTGCCCGCTAATATGTTGATCCAAAAAATGAGCGCAGACGACGGGTCGGCCATGCGACCTGAGAGTCACAGTGAGGACAATCTAATAGCTAGATGTACTGAAGGACAATCTGCTGATTCTAAACGCGTTGTTAGAAATCTTACCACTTCAATGACAATATCGAGTCTGACCTCCTACGCGGAGGAGGAAGCTTCGCCATTGCAATCGCCAGGCAGTGGTGATCAAACTAAAGTGTATAGCCCCCCATTATCCCCGCGTTCTGTTGTACCCCCTGTGAGTTGCACCACAACAGTGACTTCTACTAATGCACCACCCGCATTTCTTGAACCTTATCATCAGCATTCTCAATACACAATTCCGCCTCATTTTACACAAGCGTTCCCGTTCGTCAGTCCCCCACAGATGACATATCTATCTCCGTATTGTGCCTCGCCCAATTTCCCCGCAACACCAAGTGCAAATATGTTGTCGTCACCGAACATGTACGCTCAGGCAAATAGTATGAACGCCTCTCAGACAAGTCTGCTTCCTCCTTACCAGCCGCCCCATACCGTTCAACAACAGCAACAAACTCTACAGACACCGGGTAACACATTCCTTCATCCTGTATCTCCCATGCCTGGCTCACCAATGCCACCAAGCTTGAGTCCTATAGGTGGACAATCTCCAAATCATCCACAGTCTGAACAATTGCTTGGTGAAATTGGGCGTTTGCGCGAAAGGCTTGCACAGCTAGAGACAGAGAATACGTCACTGACCGTGAAACTCAACCAACAACAGTGGGATGTAGAAAACAGACTGGCTGAACTGGAAATGCACATTTGTCAGAGTGATAGTGTGGGGAGCACAGGTAGTGGAGGCGAGGACAAAATTGAAAAAATAGCTCCGATTAATCGGGAATCTATTATATGAGAACGGACTCGATAAAGTCGTAAATAATTGGCTTTGACAGTATCCAACAGTATCCAAAGGAATCGAGTAAGAAAGTTCTAACATAAACATGTTTCCGAAAGGAACCATTAGATGTTCTCACGTTACAAATTAATTGTTTGTTTCTCTAAGATAAGCCAAATGAAACAAATTCGGGTACATCATGTTCGAGCTTATTTTCAAAGATAGAATTGAATCGATAGTGAAATTTGAAGACGAGTGTCTTTGATGATAACAAATGACATTCCAAAAAAATCTAATAAAACCAGAAAGCGTTTCAGGATTGAACATTTACATTGAAAAAAAATAATAAGTTGTAATGCATTTTGCCTCATACAATGATGCATTAGGTTGATGTGAGAAAAAATAAATTCCGGGTCGATAAAAATTCAAGGATCACCATTTCCTGTGTATTAATCTTCATTCCAGAATTGAAAAAGTAATAGGAATACCATAAAATAGATTAAAATCTTATGTTTCACCTTTTGAAGAACTGTGACAAAGTATGATATAATTTTTGTAAACTCGAAACCGAGAAGTGAACTGTGGTGAATATTTATTGAAGGAACACGAATTCTTAATTTGTAAACCAATTCTGTAGAACCATACTATAGCTTTGACAAGAAAATTCAATTTGCGGTGATCGATCTTATATTAATATAAGATAAAGAAAAATGAACAAAGAAGAAGACAATTGATATTGAATGCATGTCAGTTTATATTTAATTTTGTGTCTTCAATTATTGCGTAATGATATTAACCGTTTCCGTTTTCGTGTGTACCTTAATCGTAGAAATGGGTATGTATTATGATTAGTGCAATTTGTTGCACTAGTTGATTGACTTATTGGAAATGAAATGAAGTTTAGCGTTCTACTGCTGGCTCGTTTGAAACATGTACATAAATTCGAAGACCTCACTTTGACAAAGGGTTGATCTACTAGGTAAAGTGGCTAGAATTGGAAGACTAAAGTATATAGCGAAAGGAAATAAACTTTGGTTATTAGTCTAGAAACTTTAAGTTCTCCGATTCAGTGCATTGTACTGTATATGACCTGTGAAAATTGGAATATTGTGTATTCTCTGTTTAATGATAAAATTAAGCAAGAATGTCTTTCCTCGCACATTTAACTTCAGTAGGTATCACATTTACACCTGTTAGCGATCCTATCGTGCGTTCTGACGTGAATCATTCACGGGAGACTGCCATATTTTATATTTATTATTCCGATGTCACAAAGGTCTTCAAAATATGGAATAAGTAAGTTGCATATTATTACGACCAATAAATTATCAACACATTTGTTTACCCTCAACACAATCGTCGCCTATTTTGGGGTTTTTTCAGGTCGTGGATACAATTACTCTACTCTTATGAACGAAGATTTAACCCAGCGAATGGGTTGAACACACCCGATTGCTTGATAAAATGTGTTTAAAATTCAATCAGTTAGAGAGTTAATTCGAGTGCAGTCTAAACAAGCACGTCAAACTGGTTCGGTAGCTAAAATGTGGTTACCAGTAATCGAAAGCTACTCGAGCTGGACAAGGCGTATTTCACGTCTGTCAGACCAAAAGTTGTAACAGTGATGTGATTATAAAATAGAAGAGACTGGAACAAAAGAGTATAAAATGACATATCAGGGATCATAGATTATAACTATGGGCTTACTAGGCCTAAATATTGATTGTTATTAGTACTATTGATATTGTTAAATTTTTATGTGGTAACCTTTGGATTTCTGTAAAATGGTTGTGATTTTAAAATTATAATCTATTACAGGGTCTTTAACCAATAGGACCTTCTTCCAGATGTTGCTGCGGTACTGTTAATATTTTTATGCCTCTAATATAATAGAATAATCTAATGTTGAAAGCATTCTGTATATAGATCAATATTATTTAAATAATTGAAATGTTTAGAGAATGCATTAGAAGAAAAATCTAAATAAATATATATATAATTGTTCGTATTGTTGCTGATTATTATAGATACGAAACAATGGTGTATTTAAGAATAGCCTATATTAATATAGGCGTCGGTTGTTTTCATATATTTTATACAATATCTTGTCGGAGGTGTATATTTACGTCAATTGTCGACTGACAGTTTCAGATGTAAATTTTATTATGTTTATTGTTAGTTTTTCATTTTTAATTAATTTAGATTATTTATATAGATATTTCTGCGACATTTTGTCAATCTAAAACGTATACAGGATTAAGCGGCCGCCATTTGGAAACTTACATTATTGTGTATGATGAAAAAATTCAATTCGGAGCAAAGCAAGGTGAGCCTAGGGCTTGTTTCATTTTCTTCCCTTTTTGAAAGTAATAATATTTTAATTAATAAATCTTTACCTTCTTTATGATTAATATATTATAATATTAATTGATATTTTATTCATGGATAATATATATTATGAAATAAATGATTATTTATGACATTTTTTTTTCTTATCAAGTGTTAGGTGTTATGTTTGAGTTTTGACAGTATTATACGAAAGCTTAAACTGTTTGTTTTTATTCTTACGACAAAACAAGGGCTGTAAAATTTATCGTATTAAACTGATGATAAATGAACACATCTTGATTGTTTTTAATCAAAGGGGTAGGAGTGTTAAATGGCCGAATGGTTAGCGCCTGCGCATTGTATCATAAGGTCTGTCATTGAGCAAACTGTTGTGGTTCCCACTTCCCGGTTGTACGTGACAAGAAATAGGATCGTCTCCAACCTCGCGGGTTTTCTCCGTCTCCTCCGGTTTCCTCCCACTGCTAAAGACTACTACGCACAAGCGAATTATTGAAATAAAATTGAACCATATGTTAGTCTCGAAATGACCTAGTTTGTGTCGAGTGGACGTTAAACCCCATTTCTCTCTCTCTCTCTCTCTCCTTAATCAAAGGAAAGTGATAACCGGAAGCTATCATTTGCACCAATTTCGAATGCAGTGGTGAAGGTGTTCATGGAATTTAGTCGTTCAAGATCATGCAACTGGTTACGTCGTCTTGTCGGTTTTACGGTGTAATTCGTTCCACGCAAGACAGGATATTCTGTTTCCTGAAAAGGTTCTGCTGTGCGAGCTTACACGAACACACAAAGTTACTTTCTTTTGTATATTTATGGAGAGAATGGTAAAGGAGTGATAGACAAACTAGGTTGTGTGCTATGAGGGAAATTTTGCCCGGACAGCGGCGCTACGGCCTAAACTGCCAAGGGATCTTTCAGGTGCACGCCAATGTGTACACGGGGCCTCGGGTTTTCGTCCGATCCGAACAACTATACGTTGTCCCTTGCCAGGCCCTCGGTCCTGCACCACTGACAAGGGGGAACCACGCCGGAAAATCTGGATGAACTGTCTCAACCAACGCAGGGATCGTCTTACTCACTGAGCGATCGTGGCCTCAAATTGTAAACAGTTCATCCATTATAAAAAATGATATTTACATAATGAAATGTATTAATCCGTCATGTTATCCCTGCGTTTAAAGTAGCTAAGTCTCCAACTCAATATCATCAAAAATCTTCAACATTGAAAAAACGAATTATTTGTCAATTCAAATCAACAGTGGTCTTGTGATCTTACAGGGAAAAGATGGGCTTCTGATATCCAAATAAATATTTTACCATTGGTACACGAATCGTGTACCATAATGAGTTTCAGCGCCATTGGAAATTACAGTAAAAACAGAAACGGTTGAATGTAAATCAGTTTATATACATTCACATTACATTATTATATGCGCTGCGACCCATTTGTGACAATTTCTAGGTCCCAAATGTTAGCGATTTAGCTCCTTTAATGAGGTTAACTACACTAATGTACACAAAGTGGCCAATATAGTTCACTGTTGATTTTCGGATGTATGGTGTATTGAAAACAATAATTATATATCTGGTTATGTCCTGTTTCATAAGTTGTCGGAAAAATAATTTTATAATCTAAACTATACGCTAATTCGGCCAATCACTTGGGATGAGTTACTTTCCCATGGAATATACGCTTATACCTTTTATAATTAATGTTCCTAAACGTGTATGGTTTAAGAAATATATTATGGATGTACTATGTAAGAGCAAAAAATCTGCCTATTGGAGGTTTTTATTTTGGACTCAAATTATATAAAAAAATATTATTTAGAAATTTGTTCACATGACAAGCATATAATCAACTCTCTAGAACATCGGGTGGCGGAGATCTAAACGGATTGAAATACGATCGCCATTTATTGATTTAATATAAAAATGGACTGAGTCTCGATTAACATGTAGCGTTGCTGCGATAATATACTATATATGATAGATCTTAGCAAAACTTCAAACAGTGATAACATCGCTCAGGATAAAGTAATCAATATATTAATTTTGAATTATCTATTTTAAAAACCTAGAACGACCAGGTAATTATCTAAATCTTACATAATGCATCTTTAAAGAATCTGCATTTTACCCAGCTTATCTATATGTATTTATAGGTTAGTGGATATCGACCAACCAGAATACAGTATGCTATTTTAATACGTTCAGATGGCAATCATGTTCAAATTTATATGTGGAACCGATATAATGAAGGTTCATTTCAAATGATATCAATATCAATACAGTTATAGGTATTTTAAATGATCGTAAAGATAAAAAGATGGGTTGTTTATTTTTATAAAGAAACCGTTTCGTTACAGGATTCGGTACAAAATTCGATTGGATCTGTAATTTTATCAAAATGGGTTGGGGTTTTTGTTTTTTTTGGTTAAACAAAATTAAGATATACCGCGTAAGAATTTCGACTAAATTCTGCTTCAGAACCACATGTAACGTGAAGACGGCTGAGACCAAAATGTAATTTCTGTATTCATCTTGATGGCCAACAACACTTTTTTGCAGTAGTACTTTTTATCTGTAAAGGAGTCAAGGATATGTTATGAAGAATATCAAAAGCTGACATTTTTATACATTCCTCGTAAGTTTCTATTAATTCTCAGTTACGCGACTTTTCTTTAATAGATTCCGGAAGTTCCAAGCAACCTGTCTAAATACCCTGTTGGTCGTGAACTATAAGGAGAGAGGAAAGTATCAATTTTAAATGTCTGCTCAAGATGATATCCCTATTTACGGTTGTATGGATGGATATCTGAAATATGTTGAATCAAATGGGTCCAATTCTTAAAACTTTTGAATCTGATGTATGACGTAAATGGAGATCTATAGCAGTAGCCATTAACAGATTTGAGAGATGCTTCGCAATGGAATGTAAAAGATTTAGAAAACTACAGAAAAAGGGACTTCCATTACGATTCACTTATCATGAAAAACTCTTTCTGGGCCTTTTAAATCTGTCTAGACTATTGCAGATAAAAAAGTCATTGGTCAACTTAAACCCCTATCGGATCGCCCACGAAGTAGACACGCTGCTCCTGGATGTCCAAAATCGCTGCGAGTTTATCTTTTCTATGGTTATTTGCGGTGTTTCTATGGTTCAATTACCAATATTTACGGCATTTGTACGAATTGTTACGAATAGCCAACAGAATCATTACCATTTGCTGTGTTGTCATTTCTATACAGTACACGCCATTATTATATACGAATATGCATCCACACCAACGTGTACACGTGGCCTCGATTTTTGGACACATCCAAGTCACACACACACCCCCCCGCACTGTGCCACTTGTAAGGAGAGAGAGAGAGAAATGGGGTTTAACCTCCACTCGACACAAACTAGGTCATTTCGGGACTAACATATGGTTTAATTTTATTTCAATAATTCGCTTGCGCGTAGGGGTCTTTAGCAGCTGGAGGACCCGGAGAAAACCCTCGAGGTTGGAGCCACTGGTAAGGGGATACACTGCAGGAATTTGAATTTTCGTAGCTGACACCGGGATTGAACTCTGGACTAGCTTACTGAGTCACCGTGGCCCCCTTCAGCACGTTATATAGTACACCAATATCCAAGGTTGTGCAAGTTCCTCTACAGTTTTCTCCAAAAATACCCAAAGTTGCCAATGGTTGGCAAACCGTATAGACTCGTAGCAAACAATAACACGGGACGGGTGTGGAATTTAATAAGGAAAACAAAATACATGGAAAATGATTCTAAGCGAATTATTTGTAGCAGAGCAAAATACCTAAAGTTCTAAAGTCTTTTGATCCAAACAATACTGATTGCAAGTACATTCAATGGATCGGTAATGTGAATAATATATAGAATTCTCCCCACCAAGATTTAATTAATAATTGTCGGTTTAATTAGTGCTGATAATTAGCGAAAGTTTAATGAGCAGAGCGGAAAGTAAACAGGATGCTAACTCTCGTGACCTGGCTTTATCCTTCCTCACTTGGAATTTCACCTTGACAGTAGGTATGTCCTTCAAGAAACAACGGCACTTCATGACATATCACTTAACATCTAAATGACACTTTAATGGACATTTCCCTCAAGTGACATATTATTATGATTGACTTAATCAGAAATTTAGGGTGTTCTCTTGTAAGAACTAATTGTAGGGTAGGGTTTTATTATAAGACAAATTTGACACATCAGGCAGCAAAGGGTTTATTCTATTTATTTGTCTAAATACGTACATTATGATTTTTCTAAAACAGAAAGAATTCCATATTATGACAACAGTGTGGTTTAAAGAATTCTGAAAATATTCCTCTTCATAAATATATCTATAGTTAAGGCGGGTGTCTCCTCGCAAGTCATATGTATATCCATACATTACAGCCGGGGGCTAATATACTTGATAGTGAGGATGTGTAACCGTACCGGTTACTTTACTCGATTCGAGTTGAGAGTCTCTAGCTTCTCTTGCGCGGGACTAGATATGGATCTCTCTCAAACCCTATAGACCGCCCGTTGTGAAAACGGTCTAAAACACAGGTTCTTCTGGTTAGATCGTTTGTCTATAAGGACTATTTTCTTTATATTTTTCGTTGGTTCGTTTCTGGCTCCACGGAACAATTTCACAAAGTCCAAGTTGGTTTTAATAATTTTATAATTCCTTCAGACATATACATTATACAAGGTTTTGGCACGGTTCACACTTCTGACAGAGTTCTATAATAATTTTGCACTTACCACACGTACGTTTACAGCAGTAAAGTTCACGCCCGATAAATTCTTGACTAAGAAGTATCGTACTAGTTAGATTACGTTAATAAACTAACCTTCCTACGAAGTAGAAACGTGTCAGTCAAAACTTTAGTTTACTCTGTGGCCGTATCTTGACCTGCTGTACGTATCCAATTGTAGACCAAAATCTAAGACAATAATTGAAAATTATTCAAGAGCTTATATACCTTATCGTCAATTTTGTGACGAACAACTCGCTTACAAACCTGGATGTCTTTTTAGGAGAATTATAGGTTGTTGGTCACCCAATATAATTATGTTAGATGACCAAGGTACACCGTTGTACCATTAAGCTAAAAGACTCTGTCAAATGTACGATCCCGTTAATCTATGAAATACATTTAAGTTTCCTACATGATAATTTATTTAATAATCTTGTTCCTTGTTAAGGCTGAACGCAAATTAATAATTATTGATGTATTGAATACCTAAGCAAAGTAGTTCAGAATGTATTATACGATAATATATACCTACATGCTGATTACACTATTTTGCCTTTACCGTTTTTTCTTAGGACATCGAATTTTGTCTAATGGTTTGGATTGTTCGTACTGAAATATTCATAGAGAAAACAGTGCAATAATAATACAATATTTGAAATGAAAAAAGGATTATATTATTATATCAATCAAAACATGAACAAGATTACAGATTTGATCTTTCTGGAAGTCGGTTTTTGTGTTCTTCGGTGTCTGGAGAGGTATTCATTGGTCATTTGGTATATTTAACCCGTAGCAGTATACACAATGCTTTAGATATATTACACAAATATAGCCTAACGGCTAGCATACTTTTATGAACTAAAACATTTCGATGAGTTAAATTCAAAACACAATGTAGGGAGATTAAAGTGAACTGAATTATGGTGCATTATTTATTATATCAGCCGCTGTATCTAACATACTATTGTCAAATTTGTCGCTAAATTGTTTTCTTGTTTCTAGAGCTATATTGATTTTCAATTTTTTTTCTTTTAGGTCGCTCACTGTAACTTTTGCGAAAAGAGCTAATCGACTGTCAATAACATTAATGATCAAATGCATATGGTTTAATATAATTCAAATTGGCGCAAGAATATGAAATTGTACTGATACACGATATATACTTTACTGATAAATTAACGGCCTGCATTTGTGTTGGCGTATCAGTAAGCATAGGACGAGTGTGCGTGTGCCGCCAATGACCAAATGACTGTGGTAATATCGATTAGATTTAGTAAGGCTTGCGGGCATTTTCACATGGTTAAATCAGTGAAGGTGTTATTATGCTTCCAATTTATAAAACAACCTGAAATAGAAGAGTTGTTTGGAAATGAAATGAAATGGGGTTTTACCTTCCTACTGTTCTGTAGTGTGCTATGAGATGACATACTCTTATATTGAATTCCAACTGCCAAAGGATATTTGGGATTCCCCTTCCGTTTGAACAGAGATGGGGAAGAGTAGTATTTTCATATTGCAGCTATGATAGGAACGGTCTGCAGACATTCCTAGGTGGACCCCTGCGTTTTTCGACATGTCGTTAGGCCTATTATGATATCGAGTGTATTCAATTAGCGCGAAGGGGGTAATTCTTTTACTTGACAGTGTGTGTGGTCGCCTGTCTAACCTCGTGAGCTGTCTACGGGTCCTCCGCCCACCCAACCCAAGACCACTTTATGGTAGTCCCGAAATGACCTAGTTTTTGTCGGGTGGGCGTAAAACCTAAAAGAAAAAGAGGAGTGTTTTCATGATTCTAAGTCACTGCGTGAATCCGTTTTCTTTATTTTAACAGCCAAAGTAACATAGTTCATTCACCGTCACGTTCTGTTATGTTTTTTCTTCTGGATTAGCCCACTGTATTACCCAAGAGTTCTATCGCTTAAAATACGTTATTGAATTAAACATTTCGTACAAATCCTGTAGTATGGCAGTGATATTCGCGCAAATAAGTGTTCCACTGCATAAAACTTAGTAAGACGGGTAGCAATTGTGGTAAAAAACACCAGATTTTAAAACAAACAAAAAACAGGTCATCTTGTTGGGCGCGATACGGGTCTAAAAGGCGATTTCTTAAATATCTTCTGGAACTCTTGTGGTAAAAGGCACTCTATACATTATAATGAGAATTCTGTTATTGTTTAATAACTGAAAAGGGACACCAACACCCTAATGCTGGTTAATTGTTTTAAATACGCCAGCCAATATTCGTCTTATCGGAACTGGTTGGAAACTATGATATTTTGACCGACGAATAGTCCGATACCTTCTATTCCTGATATCGGCACCCTGAATTCTTCTTAAAAGTTGTTTGTAACAGCATTCCATTGTAAGTACGCCCAACTAAAGAAAGATTGTAGGCCTATATCAAGATTCAAAATGGGATGGGACTAAAAAGCCCTATACACGGTATTACGCATTCAATCTCTTGGCTCTTCATAATGTAATCATTCTTTAAATGGTCAGAATTTGTTCCCAACACATTTTTTTTTTTTTACATTAGGTATAAACAAAACGAGAAAAGGCAAGTCCGTAGCTAGCCCAAAAATGTGGGGATGGGGGTCAAGGGCTTCTGGGGGCGCCGATGGGTCTTCTGGGGGTGCCGATGTACCTACACTTGATGGTCCCCCAGAAAATTGTGGAAAATAGGGTTTGAACCTGAGGTGAGGAACTATGAAAATGACGGAAAATTTCAATTTTGAGGATGAATTTGCAATATTGGTGTAGGCTATTATGATATTTTGATATGAACATTATAAATATTTTAAGGAATTAGGAATAGGCCTACGACTTAGTACCTATAATAATTTATGAGAAAAACGAAAAGTTCGGAATCTGAAGATTTTACGCGACTGGCGCGGGCTTGAATCAATCTCATCCCCATCATGAATTTGACCTGGAAAATTTCCTACAACAATCTCAAGTTGGCTATCTTCTTATGGTGCTACTGGTCGATTTCGTCGTGGATGGTCCGCCAATCTCGGCATTATGGGCGCCCCTCCAGGCTAAAACACTCGATGGGGATCTTTGACGACCGGTCAATAATTATAAACAACAAATATAAAATTAAAAATGTTATAGGACAACAAAATAAACATATACAGACACATAGTCCTAATTTGAATTAAACTACAGCAGATGTAAGAATTACTGTTAAAGGGAGGTAATAAGGGGAAGATAACCTTCTTTATCCAAGATGTCGGCGCCCAGGCCTGTTACACATGTCATTTTTGACATGGATGGATTAATACTTGGTAGGCTATAGTTTTAGGTATCGATATTCATTGCTCGGGTACGTGTGTGACAATTAAAGGGACAATAACACTCTTGCTGGCTTGACAGCTCCAGCAAATAAAAAATAGCCTTATTCTAAGTACTAGATGTGTTAGTGTCCTACCGTAAATTATCCATTAAATCCTATTTTACTTGTCCAAAGGGTTCAAAAATATTTTTAAATCCAAGTCACATTTGAAAAGCTTTACGTCAGGCTTTTCAAATCATTTAGTTGAATTTTTCCAATTTTTTATAGGGGTGTTAAGATGAAATTTGTATCATCAATTAATTGGTATATTGTAAAATATAGTACAATTTATTGACCAGAATAAAGATTGGGACATATTATTCAGTTGAGATACAACAAGAGTGGTATTGAGCCTTTAAGGCTTTTTTTTTTTTTTTTTTTTTTTTTTAGCCAATTGGCTTTCAAACCAGGGACATACTGAACGAAGGGCCTTGCCCCCATTGATTTGTAATTATTAGGTTTTAAAAGTGACTATAAATTCTGTACTGGTAGCATTTTCACGGTATTGTATGTGCTTCAGTTTGTTTTTAGCTATGATTGTGTGCCTTTAGTTCCATCTGGCAAAATTAATTTCTTTGCTAATGCATGTAGAATCTTAAAAATAAGTTAATTTTATACTGTTAAAACTTGTTAAACATACGCAGCTCAATCTAGTGAAAATAAAAAAAACACCTTATTCTAAGTACTAGATGTGTTAGTGTCCTACCGTAAATTATCCATTAGATCCTATTTTACTTGTCCAAAGGGTTCAAAAATATTTTTAAATCCAAGTCACATTTGAAAAGCTTTACGTCAGGCTTTTCAAATCATTTAGTTGAATTTTTCCAATTTTTTAAATTAGGTGTGTTAAGATGAAATTTGTATCATCAATTAATTGGAATATTGTAAAATATAGTACAATTTATTGACCAGAATAAAGATTGGGACATATTATTCAGTTACAACAAAAGTGGTATTATTTAAGGCTTTTTTTTTTTTTACCCAATTGGCTTTCAAACCAGGGACATACTGAACGAAGGGCCTTGCCCCCCATTGATTTGTAATTACGTATTAGGTTTTAAAAGTGACTATAAATTCTGTACTGGTAGCGTTTTCACGGTATTGTATGTGCTTCAGCTTGTTTTTAGCTATGATTGTGTGCCTTTAGTTCCATCTGGCAAACTTAATTTCTTTGCTAATGCATGTAGAATCTTAAAAATAAGTTAATTTTATACTTTTAAAACTTGTTAAACATACGCAGCTCAATCTAGTGAAACAACTTTCGTTTATCAGCAAATATTGTCAATAAAGTAAATCAAGCCTTGTTTTTATCAAAACTGATACGGACATCCGTATATATAATTACAGTGTATTAGTCCTGCGCAACTCGGATCAGGTTAGTACTTTGATTGGTTATTGCACACAAGACACGCCTTTGTATGGTAAAAATGTCAAATTTAAAATGTTGGGGAAAGCACACTATTATCGTTTCGGAGGGGATTTGTACCCATGTCAGGTAGGATTGCATGCTTAATTGTAGTTGGAAAAAATGTTATAAATAAGGATAGTCAATAGTTGTTTTGAAGGAAAAATTGTAAATTTTTCTTATTTGAAGCCCGATGTGATTAGCGTTGTTGGATCCATATAGCACCATCTCTTATCTCAAAACATGGAGGGTTGAGAGATGAGGTTTCTTATCTATATTGTATGCTGCCCTAAATAAGTAAGTGTACGGTAATTATGCAATTAATTCAATTATATAAAATTTTATTTTATCTGATCTTAAATTCAGAGTTTTATAAAGAATCTTATTTTGATCCTCATTTATTTTCTTCGGTTCTCTGTGATTTTTGAAGCTTCTGTCTTCAGCTTCATACAGTTTACAGATTTATAGAACTGTCCACCCAGAGATCATGGAAATAGAAATGGCAATCAATATATAGTAGGCTGTTATAGGCTTATAATTTATTTTCCAGACACAGAAAGGCTTTATACAATTGCTTCTCAGACAGTGTGTTCACAATATGGTAAAGATTTCACATGGGATATTAAAGTTAAACAAATGGGCAAGAAAGAAATTGAGTCAGTTATGATAATAATTGGTATGTACCATAATTATTACCACAAAAAACAAAAGTTAGTGATGTTTGGTTGTAATGAAATAAATCAGCTGCATAGCCAGTCTGAAAGTAGAGATGTCTCTATGGGGAAATATGGTTGGTATTTCTTTATCTCTACAACACTACCACCTGTCCTTATGGACAGCATAAACTTGGTTTTGAATAAGGCTGATGTAATGAGTACAATTTTAAGAACAGTGCTAAGACTTCAGTACAGTAGATTTGTCTTTCAATAGTACATTTTATAAGCTTAAAATTACTGTTATGGCATGACAGTTCATTTTTGCATATACAATTATATTTTTATACCATAGTGAGTAAGGCTTCAAATTGATAATTAGAATATGTATTTTTAATTTTCAAAATTATCTCAGCACCTCCAGATCACCATTTACTTCCATCATCTGACTAGATTTGATGGGTTGATGCAAAATGGGGTTGCCTCCCTTTAACAGAGTGCTATGAAAATTATACTACTATAATATAATATAATATAATCTATCTATATACTAATATTTGCGACTGTCGTCTGTCTGTTCAGGGTTGCCGGCTACACTAGGTCTGCCCCGAGTCTGAAATTTGGGGTATAGGGGTAGCTCGGACCGGGGAGTAACATAGGCCAGGTGGCGTTAGTCTACCACTTCCGGTTTCAGGGTTATGACCCCCGAGCGAAGACGGGCATTCTTCTAGTCTCATATATTAATAACAATAACATATATTACTAATAATACATGTACTATTTTTACTTCAGATGAGCTTCAACTTCCATTAACACCTGAAGAATACATAGAAAAATGGCGAGCAGAACAAATAAATCTTTTTCCAACAGCACCTTTCTTACCAGGTAAGCATCAATTAGAGCCCATTTTTTGTACTTGCATCTAAATTTTATAACAGAATGACAATTAATAACTTATAAGCCTGCACTTTGAAATGTACATATGTTTAATGTAGAAAATTTCAACTCTGATCAGATTGTGGTATTATAAATATATTAGAAGTTAAAATGATATCCATTCAAATAAACGAAAATCATTGAAAACACCTTTCTTTATCCTCTTGGCCACAGCAGAACTTAACATCATTTATTTGAGTCCCAAGCAACTAACTGAAACTCTGTTAAAAGATTTCAAAGAAATAGCACTGTTTTCTTAGTGCCAACGTTTTCCAAGAAATGCTAACTCCACTTGACCAATGGAGTTAAAAACAGGATTCTTGACTAGCAAAGATCACCTTATGCCAGTTTTACTTTCTTTAATACAAATCCGCACTGCAGTGAAAACTACAAGGTCTTTTAGTGATGGTGTACTGTTAATACAACCTCGGATCAGGCTTCTCATCCTATGATGGTGGGGGGTTGTCTTTGTGTCTTTTTGGAACAAATGACCTTATTTTATTCGGAAATCACCTTCTATTATAATATTCAAATTGCATTTGAAAACTCATTTATTCAAACATGCTTTTTACTGATTTTATACATTTTACTGTTAATGTGTAGTTAATGTTTTTTATCTTTGTATTTTGTCTTTTTTTTTTTACTGCATTTTGTTATTTTTTATAAATTGTATTTTTATTTTATTATTGTTAAGTACATCTGAAGACTTTGGTGAAAGATGTGCTATATAAATGCATTAAATGATAATAATAATATTCCAGTAAGGAATAGAATTTACAGGTTAATTCTGTGTTTGAATTACCTCTTGGCAAAGTTTATCAAAACATTCAAATATCGGGGAGTGTAAACCTTAAATATAGACTGTTCTGGCAATCATTTTCAAATGGCCTATCGAATATGATCTGAAAATTTGGGTCAATTTTACTAGGCTATTAGTTTCCATTTTGACATCTGCATTCCATTTATAATGGACGTTTTTTGACATTCAGTGAAAACATTAAAGTGTAAATAATTTTCTCCATTTCTTTCCTTATAGGTGCTGAGAAACTCATCAAGCATCTCCATGGCCACAACATTCCCATTGCCATAGCAACAGGTTCAAATTCATGGAGTTATAATTTAAAAACTTCCAATCATAAAGAAGTATTTGATTTATTTCATCATGTGGTTAAGAGTAGTGATGATCCAGATGTGAAAAATGGTAAACCGGCTCCAGATTGTTTTCATGTGTGTAGAAACAGATTTGATAGCATCCCTTCTCCCGAAAAGGTAACATATGAGAAATATATTTTATGTTTTTCTTTATCAAATTATCTGTTTCTAATGAAATTCTGCAATTAAGTTCATTTTATTCGCTTTGTGGAGAATTAGTTACAGGTGGCTTTCTGCTGGTAGACTTTGCACATTGGCTTCCTTCTTACAGGTTGGGTGGTCAAGTTGTCTTATGTAATTCAATTAAAATATTTTAATAAGTACAGGCATAAGAATTTCCTGATCCAGTGATCCATATAATCTTAGGTTGGGGTCTGTTCAGTATTGTTTCAATCTGTTAGATCAATGACCGTTTACAGTATTTGGCATATCATGCATCATTTTGGGAAAATAACCCATGGTAATTTATTCAACAGGTACTTGTGTTTGAAGATGCTAGTAATGGTGTTTTAGCAGCACATTCAGCAGGAATGCAGGTAGTTTGGGTGCCAGACCCCAGAGCAGATAGAACAGAAACATCTAAACTAGCTACACTAACAATAAATTCATTAGAGGAATTTAATCCACAAGACTTTGGTTTACCAACATACTGCAGTTGAAAATATACCACACATAAAAACTTTAGATTTATACCCTTACTATTAAATAATAATTTATTGTGATTATACATAAATTTGTTATTTTTACTCTTTGTTATATGAATTTGTTATGAATATATTGTGATTTTATATATGTAGAGGACAATATTTTAAAAAATAAACAGATTGATTGTTGTTGTTATTTCTATGAAAGTATCCAGTGAGTAACCCAGGGGGTTAACCTAGCTAAAAAGGGTACCAATTTTCTCCTATATGGTATCAATGCATTTATATCTGGTATCATCAGAATGTAAGTCTGCCGGGTTTCTGGTGGTGGGTGTGGTATTTCAAGTCTAAAATGCCATGCCCCCAACTAGTCTAGATTAGCTCAAAAGTGTACCACATGAAAATCGCACAGCAGTGTACCGTACATCTTCAGGTATTACAAAAACACTCTGACAGACATTTCTAGTGGTGGGGAACCCCTGACAGCTATGTAATTGCCAGACATTTGTAGTGGTGGAGTATCCCTGATAAGAGTTATCTTTTGCTTAGGTTACACAGAGTGATAAACAATTTCAATGCTAGATTTTTATACGCCCACATTTTCATATCTGACAAACAGGCGATACGGTATCCATCTGTGTCTCAACATTTGAATCATTTTGTGAAATAAATTCACCACGTGCTTCAAAAGGCACGACCAACTTCCGCAGTGACCTTGGAGTGGCCCCAGTCGACATAACCCTACGCCACTATACGGCATTGAGCTGGGAGACACTCCAAATGAAATTTAGTTGATACTGGATGAATGTCATTGTTTTAGGTCTCAGCTATAGGAGTATCATTAATCCCCAATCGGAAATCTAAATCGCTAATTGGAATTTCTCGTATATTGACACAGGGGATCACTTAATCACTAAAATATGTACAAAAATGGATTCAGCTACCTCGAAAACGTATATTTTGACGACAAACCTGATCATTATGTAAAATTCGAATTTTCCATCTTGAATAACCCCCAATATTAACTCAGCGGAAACACTTATCACAAAAATGTGTATGGAAATGGATTCGGTTACCCCGAAAATGTATATTTTGATACCAAACTCGATCATATGATAATTAGGTTTAAATCGGAATTTACAAGCCAAAACCGGTGGCCATTTTGGATTTTGGCCAATTTGACCCATTGTGGGATCAATTATTTCAATCATCAATTAACTGACTCTGGAACACCGTTTATGTTATTACTAAGTTTATATAATTTAATACATACAGGAAACTACAAAGTTATGATAGTACTTTTCGAGTTATTAAAATATCCACGGTCTGCGTTTAATATCCTTTCTAACTCAGACCAGAACGGCTTAAACGTGGCAAGAGCCACCTACTTCTTGATTGTTCTACATAAGGTTCGCGCTAGGATGATGTGTTCACCCTAGCCTCTAAGCCGGGGAGGCTACGGTGTTCCCCTCTCGGGCCTCTCTATGATATCTGGGGGTAAATCAAACAAGCTCTCTCGTATAGAGGAAGTATAATGCGTCATCTATTAGGGCGGGACAATTACCATTTTTGGGTAAATGTTTCGTATAGGTACCGTTTTACGTCAACACTATTCTAGTTAATTGTACTAATCCGTGCACGAGATGACTGGACTGTAGTAGGCTACACTACTTCCAGCAATGGATACTGATATAACTGTCGGCGAATTAGTCTAAGATAGTAGAGGAATAATGCAAGCTACTTCATTACCCTAGTTTTCGTCACACATCATATAGGTAACGAATTTCTATCAGAACACCTTTCTTAGTACTAAAATAAGACCTAGAGTATTATATAAATATATCACTGTTATCAAGGTTGTGGACCCTCTAGAGGTCACAATTTGATGAAAGTTAAAATGTATGTTTGTATCCCAAAGATCTTGGTTCCTGTCGATCTTCGCGCATATCGGACCGTAACTTCCGGATTATGGACCCCGGTTGTACGAAAAATCTCTTTATGTTTAAGCTTGAGGACACTCTAGAGGACACAATTTTTATCGGATTTTAAAAAACGTTACACGCTAATGACGATTGAGCTCGAATTTCGTGAAAATCGGACCGAAACTGCCTGACAAAATGGCCGCTCCTTGTACGCAAATAGTGTAAAAGTATGTAATACCAAGGTTGTGAATCCACTAGAGATCACAATTTTTGTCCGATTTTGATGAAACTTAAAGGAGCTAAGTCGCTAACATTTGGGACCTAGAAATTGACACAAGTGGGTCGGAACTCCTATAATACTGTAATATGAATGTATATAAACTGATATACATTCAATGGTTTCCGTTTTTATTCTAATTTCAAATCAGTTATGTTATGCGAAATAAGCCAGCAGTCTCAATCTAATGCAAATTTCTAGCGCCTGGTTATTCCAGTCTACATACGCCGTTTGGTTTGGTGCAATATGTCTAGCCTCGTTCCTCGAGTCTCTTGCTAGAACTGGGGCTGAAACGCATTATGGTACACGATTCGTGTACCAATGGTAAAATCTTTATTTTGTCTTAAATATCAGAAGCCCATCTTTTTCCGGTAAGATCACAGCATCAATGTTGATTTAAATTGACAAATAATTTGTGTTTTCAATGTTGAAGATTTTGGATGATATTGAGTTAGAGACTTAGCTACTTTAAAATGTATGTTTATATCCCGAAGATCTCGGTTCCTGTAGACATCACTGTTATCAAGGTTGTGGGCCCTCTAGAGGTCACAATTTGATGAACGTTAAAAGATATGTTTATATCCCAAAGATCTTGGTTCCTGTCGATCTTCGCGCATATCGGACCGTAACTTCCGGATTATGGCCCCCTGTTGTACGAAAAATCACCTATTGTTTTAGCTTGTGGACACTCTAGAGGACACAATTTTTACACGCTAATGACGATTGAGCTCGAATTTCGTGAAAATCGGACCGAAACTGACTGACAAAATGGCCGCTCCTTGTAAAAGTATGTAATACCAAGGTTGTGAATCCGCGAGAGGTTACAATTTTTGTCCGATTTTGATGAAACTTAAAATGTATGTTTATATCCCGAAGATCTCGGTTCCTGTAGACATTAGCGCATATCGAACCGTAACTTCCTGGATTATCTCTCCTTTTTTTTAACTTGTTCTCTGTCCATCTCTTGCAAAATGTGAGCATATCTTGCATGGCAACCGCTTGTTAGTTAAGTTATCCAATTATTAAATGCGAAAAGGATTCTCTTTTCCAGTGCTTTAGCTAAATAAATGGGTTGTTGAGGATCAGGTCAGCCACCCATGTTCAGGGTCGGCGGAAGCTATTCTTGATGGGGGGGGGGGGCTACCATCCTAGGTCTTTAGGCAAGACGGTGGAGTGCACATTTCGTGAAAATCGGGCCGAAACTGTCCGAAAAAATAACCGCTATCCTTAAAAGCATGTAATACCGGGGTTGTGGACCACCCAGAGGTTCGAATTTCCATGCAATCTAATATATCCCAATGGTCTGGGTTCCTTTCGTTATTTGCGCGTATTAGACCGAACTTTCTGGATTATGACCCCTGATTGTACGAAATACCACGTTTTTAGCCTGTGGACCCGCTAGAGGTCACCATTTTTATCTTATTTTCAAAAACGTTCAAATATATCATTGTTACATAATAATTATGGTTGAAACCGAAATTCGTGAAAATCCGACCAAAACTTTCGGTCAAATGGCCGCTCCCCTTACGAAAATAGTATAAAGGCATGTAATGCCCCCATTTTCAATAGAAGGTTTGATCTCGCTTTAACTACATACTTACATCTTATCACGGTCAAACTCGCAGTCGTTGCTTCAGGAAGATGGTAATGACCGGGTTGTGGACTATCTATAGAGGTCACGATTTTTATCCGATTTAGTTGAAACTTAAACCGAGTATCGCTAGTTCTTGATGAGTTCAATTTTGGCGCGCATGAATGAAGTTTGTGGCCCTTCCAGAGGCGACAATTTTTGTCCGATTCATGAGATAAAACTGTGTGTTAAGGATCAAAAGTTCTTGGGTGGGTTCGACTTTGGTAAAGCTATAGATCCTGCTTTTTACGCAAAATGTGGAATATGTATGAATTTTGTAGGCCCTCCAGAGTGGCTACAATTGTTGCTTACCACGTTTCAGTTGTATAGGAGCAGTATAGGCGAGCACACTACGTTTCAGTTGTATAGAAGCAGTAAGGCCATACTCCTCGCAGTGTTTCGTTTGATTATAGCTAAATCCACTTAACACTGCTGTATCAAAACGAATACAATGTACAATGTAAACAATACTTGTTGGAGACGAACAATACTTTCACCGTTTTTAATACCTTAAATCACTGTCCAATGTTTTAGGGAAGACCCCAGATTGAACGAAGGGCTGACATGTTGCTGTACTTGGGATATATTTGATTGAACGGGAAGAATAGACACGTCACTCCCTCAAAAGCTCAAGTATCCGAAGCCAATCCAGCAATGGCCAGAGAGGGATGTCTCGGGCCATTGCTTCAGGAATATGCAATAACGGACGTGGTACGGTTATCTCAGTCTCGGATTAAATATACCACATTTTATTGTACCGAAACTGCGTACCACGTTCTGTTTGTATAGAACCAGTGAGGCGAGCGTTGTATTGTTATCTCAGTCCCAGATTCTATTAAACCACTCTTTTTAAAGGGACTATCCCGATTTGAACAGAGTCTCAAAAATAAAAGTCTGATTACATATGAAATTTAAGCGCCAAAATATAGAGGAATGGCGTATTTACATTCTCTCAAAATTCCAGCTCAAAATATTGATTTCTTTGGACGTGAACGTCAAAATTGCTTATCCGGACACGTAACCCTTTTAAGATTTCGGGTCAATTTTTTCGTTGGGTGACCTGATAATCGACCTCCGTTCCTTTAGAGGTCTCTACAATGAATGACCCATGTGTTTTTCTTGATAACGAAAGGTAAATTTCACCTACACATTATTTTTATAAAATAAAAGTCTGGTTTTATCCATACACCGCATAATACAGCTTGGGACACCGGTCTCCATTTCCAGATAAAGTCTGACGGGTTTTGTTGTTTGAAAACGTATCACATATGTTGAATTAGTTGCTCGGCCCTAATTTAGAGGATTTTAAGGGATTTTAACACAAAATTAAGCAGTTTTATTCTCCAAAATATTATCGGGGTTGGCCCTTTAAACTATCAACTCATATATATACTCTCAGATCATCCACATATTTTATTATACCCCGTTTTTACCTGCCACGCTTTATTGTTTCATATCTACACAATATACCACATAGGGTCTTTTTAAATGGGGAAAAGTATGTGACCTATAAAAACATCAAAATGAATTAAATAATCAACATAATTTGCAAGATAAGCCAAAGTCGCGTAGCCTACCACGTTAGAAGTAGTAAGGCGAGCGTGGTACTGATATCTCAGCCTTTGGTTCTATTATACCACCTTTTTTTTACTTATCAACTCATTGTACTTTCGCATCATCCTCATATTTTACCATATTCGCACCATCCTCATATTTTAATTACCATACCACGCTTTTACTGCCACGTTTTGTTTCATATCTACCCGATAGTCCAATATACCACGCAGGGCCCTGTGAAGTAGGGTACAGTACAATAATTTTTACACAGTACATGTATTATTAACCGTATGATTATTAACCAAACAATCGGCTATCTGGGGGCTAATGTAATTTATTTTAACAAATATGGCCTATGAAAACTTCAAAATGGATTAAAAAATCAATACAATTTGCAAAATCTGCTTCAAATGTTGTAAAATCCCTATAATTAACAAGCCAACAGTGAAGCTGATGTCCCCCGCCGAAATCCCCAAATAAATAGATGACACATATTAATTAATCGCACATCTATTTTTTTTTTCAAAAGTATCGAGCAATCAAACTGATTATAAACTATACACTAAGTTTCATTACTCTCTGTCAGATAGAATCAAAGTTATCTTGTCCCAAAGCATCGACCAAGGAAATTGCTTATCTCTGCTTAGCTTTAGCTCGATATGTTAATCACTGAACTCAGTCAAGACGAACATCTACATCAAGTTTAACCATTCTACCTCAATTAGAAGCAGAGTTGTTCTGTTCCAAAGTCTTGACCAATCCAAATGCTTATTGCTCCTTAGCCTAAGCAGACAATTCTCATCACCGAACTTAGTCAAGGTATTGATGTAATGAAACTATACACCAAGTGTCCTCACTCTCGCTTAATTAGAACTCAAGTTATCGTGTCCCAAAGCATCAACCAATCAAATAGCTTATCTCTACTTACCATAAGCAGAAAATGCTCATCTTCGCACTCTACCAAGTTTGAACATTCTAGCTCAATTAGAAGGAGGGTTATTGTGTTGCAAAGTCTCGGCCAATCAAATTGCTTATCGCTCTGCTTACCCTGAGCAGACAATGCTCATTATCGAACTTAGGCAAGGTATTGATGTAATGGAACTACCAAGTTTCATCACTCTCACTTAATTAGAACTAAAGTTATCGTGTTCCAAAGCATCAATCAATCAAATTGCTTATCTCTGCTTACCCTAAGCAGAAAATGCTCATCTTCGAACTCCATCAAGGCATTGACCTAATAAACACCTACACCGCAAGTTTGAACATTCTAGGTCAATTAGAGGGAGAGTTATTGTGTCCCAAAAAGTGTGACGGACAGACAGACGGACGGACGGACAGACAGACAGACCCATTTTAATAGTGACAGTCCCCTGCTTTCTTCGAAAGGCGGGGGACAAAAAGCACGTCTTACCAAAGCCGTTTACCACGACGTCGATCGTTTCAGTTACACGAGCATACCACATTTAGAGCGGGCGTGGTGCGGTTATCCCAGACTCGGATTCTATTATAGCCTACCACGTTTTTTTTTGTAGTCCTACCGAAGTCGCGTACCACCTTCGCCGTTTGAATAGAACCAGTAAAGGCGGGCGTGGTACGATTATCTCAGCCCCGGATTCTACCACTTTTTTTAACTATCAACTCATAGTAGGCCTAGGCCTACCCATATCATCTACATATTTTATTATACCACGTTTTTACCTGCCACGTTTTATTTCCTATCTATCTATACCACGTATGTTCGTTTTAAATGGGGTATAGTGTATGGCCTATAAAAACATGAAAATTGATTAAATAGGCCCTAATTAACATAATTTGCAAAATAAGCCAAAGTCGCGCGTACCACGTTTCGTTTGTAGGCCTGTAGAAGCAATAAGGCGAGCGTGGTACTGTTTTTTGCTCTTTTCGTTGTGACCCATTTGTGTCCATTTCTAGATGCCAAAGAATAGGGAATTGGCTCCTTCAGACTTCAAAATCCTGTCACATTTGATTTAGCGGTAGGTCTATTCAGTAGCCCAATTGGTGCAAAAAATAGGACGTGAAACCCCATTTTATTCATTCATTCATTTTTGTATAGTAGGCTATCTATCACATTTTGAAAAGAAACAGTTTAGAACAGAAAAAGTTAATATTCAACATTGTTTTCGTTTCGTTTCTTATAAGCAATGTTAGCTAAAATTTTTATGACTCACGGTCACTCTCCGAACTGTACCATCAATCACGTGATAATAACAAAATGGCAGCCGAAATAAAGCCGTCGAATACTAATAAACAAGGAAACGTCAGAAAACCAGTGTTATTAAATAAACTTGAAGGATGTGGAGATACGGTAAATATGGCAATATTAATTCCAAGAGAGGATGGAGTCATAAGTGTTAGTGACGACAAGTAAGTACAATTTATATGGTTGATGTAAGTGTAATGGTCAACTTTAAGGACTTCAATTCAGTTTCTTTTGTCATTTTTGGTTCTTGATACTTGATGCGACTCGACAAGATTCAATTCTTAAATCAAGAAAGCGACGCCTTGTCTTTCTTTTCACAACTACAGTATATCTTTATGTTGTTGTTGTATAAACTTCTGATAAACACTGAGTATTTATTTATAAGTTGGAACATATTTAATACGTTTAAAGTCAAAGACAAAGTAAAGTATACACTCGCTATATTATATCTAGTGATCTACATTTTGCACCAAATACGAGTATTCCATTGGGGGTTGCCATGGCTTGACCACACGAAGATTCGATGCATCACAATTCCTGTCTCTGTGCATGCCATACCAACATCGGAAAACAAAAGTTAAATAATGATCAAAATTTCAAACAAAATAAATTCTCCTATTGTATGACCATTTACATGGCTTCCAATGACAACCAATCAGGGCCCTTATTCACGAAAACTTAAACTAAGATACAATCGAAATTTTAAGAAATACTGCAATTCGATTGGCTGACCAGTAAAATCAATTTGCATATATCTAATTTGAATTTTGGTCAGCCAATCGAATTGCAGTATTTCTTAAAATTTCGATTGTATCTTAGTTTAAGTTTTCGTGAATAAGGGCCCAGGTCTGTAAGTAAAGGTCATCAGAAGCATAAAAGATGATTGAAATGGTATTAAGATATTTGTGTTGAGGTTATGCTATTTAAATCATTGTATTTTACAGGACTATGAGAGTATGGTTAAAAAGAGATACCGGACAGTATTGGCCAAGTATTTGTCATTCAATGCCATGTAAGAAGAGCTTTTTTATAATATTTTCTAAACCTGGTACTGAAACATGCAGAGGCGTGCTGGGGCCTCCAATTTGAGGGTAGGCAGACCAAACTTATGACACTTTACCGGGGGGGATGGGGCAGCACAGGGACATTTTTGGTTCAGTGGAACGTGCTTGCTTCTGACATACCATACATCGACACTTGGGATAAGATCTGAACATGAACATATTTAACAATGATCAATAGTTTCAACAATGCATAACCCGAGGAACAAATTGTTTCTTTTTTAATTAGCACCATATGGTTGTGACATTAAGATAGGTACTGTCTCGCACTGTAAATAACCAAACTGCCACACATGTTGAAATGGTAATGTTGCATTACAGACAACATATTAATTTGCTTAAGTTATATAGAAGTTCAAATTTGTATTTTGGGTTATGTATATATTGTAGATACTATTTTGATAATGAATAGGTAAAGTTGCTTTTATGCACAATGCATGGTGTATGCTTGCCTTCATTAGCCCGGTTCGTGCAGAGAAGTAGGATGTTAAACCCTATTTACTATAAGTTTAAGTTCTTTGTTTTGATTATTGAGAAGACTAGTAATATCTGATAATTACTCATAGAGTTATTGCCCTGATTATATGATAGAATCCTGTCATCATGCCAATAATATTATACAATAAAGATTTTGAGCTTTTTATTTGAGTGTATGTATAGCATTACAGTCATAGTAGTTTGCTCAGTGACTTACACTTAGCAGATTTGCACTTATGTTTATCTTAGATATTTTTTGTTTTGACAGCTGAAGCTGCTTCTATTGATTTCAATGGAGAAACCAGGAGATTGTTTGTTGGATTAGACAATGGAACCATATCAGTAAGTTATGATATGTTAACTGAAATAAAGAATTTAAACTAAGCAGTCGATTAAAGGCCGTTTCTTGGTCCTAATGCTTGATTATATTCTTTCTGTAATCTTATATATGTAAATGATCACTTTTGATACATGTGTATTGATCATACATAATATATGTTTATATCATTTAAGTTTTTGGTAGTTGATTTATATAAGTCATTGTGGCTTATTTCAGTATCCTGTGAATAAAATATTGTTTAAATAAAAGCTATGTTAACAACTGCCCGATTTGATACAAAATGCTAATGATGAAATACAACCACAACATATTGCTTAATAAAGGGCTCACACTGGCTTTCAATTTGTTTCCATCAAAATGGATAATAATTTTTATCAGGGGCGTAAATTTACACCCCCCCCCCCCAGCGAAAAAAATAGTTGGTCGCAAAAAATAAATGCAGTCGGTCGCAAAATAGGTGCAGTCGATCTCAAAATAAGTGCTCACTGAATTAATACAAACAATGCCAAAATAGAAGGAAAAATCAAAAATTTTATGTATTTGCGTGAATCTGTGCACCTAAATTGCATACGTCATGCTACTCACCCAAAACCTTAGTATAAAATAACCTTGTCAACTTATCATGTTTGCAAAAATGTCTTTTACCCTTATTCTGTTGTGAGTTGGTCTAAGTAAAAAAAATTCCCCCAGCGAGAAAATTGTTGGTCGCAAAATAAGTGCAGTCAGTCGCAAGATAAGTGCAGTCGATCTCAAAATAAGTGCTCACTGAATTAATATAAACAATGCCAAAATAGATGGAAAAATCCCAGATTTTATGTATTTGCGTGAATCTGTGCACCTAAATTGCATACGTTACGCTACTCACCCAAAACTTTAGTATAAAATAATCTTATCAACTTATCATGTTTGAAAAAATGTTTTTTTACCCTTATTCTGTTGTGAGTTGGTCTAAGTAAAAAAAATTCCCCCAGGGAGAAAAATAGTCGGTCTCAAAATAAGTGCAGTTACTGCAGTCTGTCTCAAAACTATGCACCAGTGACTGACGAAATGAATTAATGAGGTAAACAAATAATGCCAGAATAGAAGGGAAAAACCTCAAATACTTAATATACGTGCACCTAAATTTCTTACGTCACATAGTCGGTCTCAAAATAAATGGTCACTGCAGACAGGTTTCAGACTAAATGAATTAATGAGGTAAACAATGCCAAAATAGAAGGGAAAAATTTTGTGTGAATGTGTGCACCTAAATTGCAATGGTATAGTATAAAATAACTTAGTCACCTTTTCATGTTTGAAAAAAAAAATTCCCTGTTATGAGTATGTTGGTCTAAGAAATTGAGAGAGCTTGTTACGAAGATTTTGATAACTTAAATTATATTATTGGTTGTTATATGAATAACATTAGTCGAACAGTTGGTAAGAAGTTATCGGAAGCATAGTTTGTTTCAGAAATACGTAAAAAATCTTTAAATTATGAAATATTGTTATGGTGATCTATTGAACTTAAGAATTTTTACTTATTGCATATTTAATCCCAGTAGAAATTAAAACGTATTTTACTCATGTTGTAAGTATTTTCTGACCATTAGAATTCTGCAAAACCTTTCCCAAGATCCCAAAGTCCAGTAAATGGCTTTTTAGAGAAGAAACAAAGTACATGTAAGCGCTCCCGTGAGACAAAGTCCCCTCAGACCCAGTCCCAAAATTAAAAGCTCAGTTACATAATCTAAAAATTTTTCGCGCCTACACCTCTCAATTATATTGTGTCATTATTCTTCAACTCCTCTGTCTTTATCTCATCACTATCATATTCACAGTTAAGGTTCACATAAATTTAATTACAAAATCAATAATAATCATTATATTATATGACATATACTTTATGGCAACTTGAATAAAACTGCTTTCCGACGAGATAACGATCGGCAAACAACTATAGGCAATACGATCTATGTTCTACCGGGACGCACAGTGTTATAGCCAGTACTTTGTTGACATTCATTGTGGGGTGTGATTGTGGATGGCACCCTAGATTTGGAACCGCCCACCCCTCCCCCTATTCCCAGCTTCCAGATCAGCTACTGGCCCATAGAAAACTATCATTTGAGGTGTTCGGTATGGTGGCTGTTAGCGGCCATTCAAATGAATCTAAATCGTCGCCTTGTGAAGAAGGCGACAAGTCGACAAAATTGACCTGACAAGTCGACGAAATGAAAGCGACGATCGTCGGGTTATTTTGTCGTGTCGGCGGGTTGATTTTGTCGACTTGTCGCCTTCAACTTATTCACAAGGCGACAAGTCGCCGCACGATCAATTTAAGCTGCCTTTGTTTAAATAGGCCACGTATCAAATGAAGATGACTCAAGAAATTAGCGCATTTACCGGTAATTTGGATAACCCCGTAATACTTGATATCCCAAACTTAAATACAGAAACACAAATGGTGCCAGTCATTTGTCGATATATTCATTATTAGCTATATATAATAATAATAACCATTTCTATACATAAAGAACAACTACAGTGAATATGGAATTTTCCGATGACTATGCATAACATGTACAATAGATCACACTCATTTCTCTGTCAATCAACGCTTGGTATCTTATTATCATGTACCGTTCGATGTACTACGGGTGTAGTAAATGAGGTTAAACTTCGCCGTGAAAATCGCACGGGATCATTCGTGGAGTTCCTGGTGCCGTTTGGTGAGTGATTAAACTGTCAATGCTGTTGTTGTTGTTGTTGTTTATTACAAATTTAACGTCCAATACATAATGCATGATATTATGGACAGGTTGATTTGATTAAGTTATTTACTTAAATAAAAAATAGAAGTTAGGTAAAAACACTAAATAATAAAAAGTTCTTGTATATCTAAACGTCACTTTAAAACAGATTTAAAATAATTAAAAGCTCTTGTATATCTAAAAATCACTGTAAAACACGGTTTTTACATATTAAAAGTGTTCGTCCAATAAGTTCCATATTGTAAAAAATTAATTAAGAGTTCAGAACTTCAAAGTTTAAAAGTTGTAGGCACTCTAAATTGGATCTTAAATTAAAATGAATTACAAAGCAAATTATTCCGTAGTCAATTGTTTTATTTAATTAGGGGGATTAAGGAATCCTTCAGGCGTTAAAGAATACACACGCCGGCTGTACATAGGTAATTAAGGAATAAACATTCCGAATATGCATTCGGTCACTGTGACGTCACTGGCGTCTCAGGGGATTAAGAGTGTTTTCGATAATTGGCAAAGCCGTTTTTACGGAAGGTCTATTTTTACGACTTTGAATGAAAATAACTGAATTAAATTCAACCAGATTGGCGTGAACTTGCCGTAAAGTGGATATAGTAACCATTGGCTACACGTATCTCAAATCTTCCGGGACCATCTTATCTGCACTTTAACTGCAATCAGTGCAATCACTAACAACCACCTCTCTTTTATTAACAATTTATCCATATTATTATTTTGGCTTTATTTTGCAGGAATTTATTTTAGCAGATGATTTCAACAAATTATCACATGTTCGAGATTATCTAGGTAAATTTTTATTCCTTTAACTGCCATTATAATCTTTGATTACCGAGAAATGTTTATACATTTTTCACAGAACAGTAAAAGGCCAGGAACTGAAAGACATACGCGACAAGCAAGAAATATCTGACTCTTCCCCTGGCCACTTTGAAGCCTCCATCAGTTAATGGCAGTTAAAAGATGTTGTTTGGGGCGGGGGTCATCTTATAGCTTATCCCACCCCTTTCTAGAAACTGTGTTGATATCAATACTATTTGACAATATCACATGGCATCCAATGCGTTGAAAATAGATGGAAACGTCTTTGTTTTGGACATAAGTTTCAACAAGTAAATTAAAGAATGATCTGGAATGCATCTATTGAAAGCCAGACAAAGGCAGGATATGCTTACTTTTTCTTGAATAATTTCATCTGTGTAATAAAGCCTGGTTTCATTATCTGTATGTATTCTAGTTCACAGTTTACACTTGTCTTTTTGTTAGTTACCTCAAAAGAAAGGAAAACTAAAATTTAACCAATGTTTCCTCTATGTATAAACCTATCTTTCAAGCTACATATGCATATATGTATGAGTTTTGGATTGATATGAGTTTCTCACTTTTCATTTTTATGAATTAATTTTAAACCCTTACTTTAATTCCAAATTGTCTCATATCAAAATATTTAGATATTAATAATTTGTCTTTCAGCACATCAAAATCGTGTGAATAGTTTAAAATTCTCATTAGCCTGTGAATGGGTGCTGAGTTGTAGTAAAGATAAATATTTTCAGTGGCATTGTTCTGAAACGGGTAGACGACTTGGTGGCTATCAGGCATCTGCTTGGTGCTTATGTTTAGAGTATCCTTTTATAAGATTTGTCCAAAGAGGCAAACTCATCAAATTTGAACAACATTTCATGTGATCATTTTATGTTCCTCCTCTAATCTAAATGTTTGTATAACATTTAAGGTCTAAAGAAAGACCTGCAAAAGGCAGATTTAGCTCTTGTATAATGTATGGTTAAATTACATATGAAAATATACCTTATCTATGAACTAGATTTGATGAACAATCTAAATATGCATTTGTTGGAGATTATTCAGGTCAAATATCGGTATTAAAAATCAAAGACACAACATTTGAACTAGTTATTACTTTAAAGGGACATTCAGGTCAGTATTTTATTGTGGAAGTATTCTCAAAAGCATTATCAGAACGTTATGAGATTTTTATTTAATAGTAATAATCAAGGTATACAGAAGAAAGAAAATTATGTTTTTTTTGATGGTATTTAGTTGTCTGGGGATAGTCCCAATTGAAGATCTAAAAAGGTCTTTGTTACTTGGCAGAATATTGTATTTCATAATTATCTATTTTATAGTATAACACTAAATTACATTATACAGGTCACAATTCTATGGAATACAAGCTATCATTATCATAGCTTGATAATGACTAGAGAAGCCTAGTCGAAATGTCGCTCAGTAAAAAGCAGTAATTGTATTCCATAGAATTGTGACCTGTATACTCTAGTTTAATTACTAAATGCCATTGAAACAGACTAAATTACATGTATAGTCTGTATCTGTTTAACCCTTTCATGCATAAAACAATGTCCTGTCTACTCCACCTATAGAATAGAAAAATGCATTATATTATTGGATACTTTGCATACATTTTTGATTTAGACACTTCCTGTTTCAAATTTAAAGGCTGTTTCAAATTTAGAGGGGTGTTATTTTGAGGTATTCATGTCCTGAGACCATTAAGCAGGGCTTATGTCGACTTTGCAACAGAGAGAAACTGCTTTTAACTAGTTGCATTTTTATACGCCCACATTTTCATGTGGACGTATTATGCCGTTGCCCCTGTCCGTCCGGACGTCCATCCGTCCGTCCGTCCGTCTGTCCGTCCACAATTGTTTGTGGACTCTCTACAGGTCACAATTCTTATCCGATTTTGACGAAACTTGAAATATAGGTTTATCCCCAAAAGATCTCGGCTGCTTTCGATATTGGCATGTATCGGATCGAAACTTCATGGATTATGGCCCCTGATTGTACAAAAAATCATGTTTTTAGCTTGTGGACCCTATAAGAGGTCACAATTTTTATCCGATTTTTTTGAAACTTAAAATGTAAGTTTATAACCCAAAGATCTCGGTTGCTTTCGATATTCGCGCATATCGGACCGTAACTTCCTGAATTATGGACCCTGATTGTACGAAAAATCGCGTTTTTAGCTTGTGGACCCTATAGAGGTCATAATTTTTATCCGATTTAAAAAATTGTATTATTATATCACCGTTACACCCTAAGGAAGGTTGAGTTCGAATTTCGTGAAAATCGGCCAAAAATTGACAGACAAAATGGCCGCCGTTCGTTCTCAAATAGCATAAAAATATGGTATATCAAGGTTGTGGACCCTATAGAGGTCCCAATTTTATCCGATTTTTTTGAAACTTGAAATGTAAGTTTATAACCCAAAGATCTCGGTTCCTTTCGATCTTCGTGCATATCGGGCCGTAACTTCCTGAATTATGGCCCCTGATTGTACGAAAAAATCACATTTTTTACCTTGTGGACCCTATAGAGGTCATAATTTTTATCCGATTTAAAAAAACGTATTTTTATATCACCGTTACACCCTAAGGAAGGTTGAGTTCGAATTTCGTGAAAATCGGCCCAAAATTGACAGACAAAATGGCCGCCGTTCGTTCTCAAATAGCATAAAAATATGGTATATCAAGGTTGTGGACCCTATAGAGGTCACAATTTTTATCCGATTTTGTTGAAACTTGAAATGTAAGTTTATAACACAAAGATTTCAGTTCCTTTCTATATTCGCGCATATTGAATTGTAATTTCCTGAATTATGGCCCTTGATAGTAGGAAAAATCACTTTCTTGTTAGCTTGTTCTCTATCCATCTCTCGAAAATGTGAGCGTATCCTGCCTGGCAGCCGCTGGTTTTTTCTCGGTGCTATCAGTAATTGAATTCAGAGCGCTCATGTCGACTCAAAACTGACAATGGTTACACTTAAAAGGACAATATTGGTGTCAGTCATTATCACATATGTGATATAACTGGTTACATACGTTCCAAATATAAATATTAATACAGAGATCATTGCTACGATAGATGCATTGTGAAGCTTTCAAGAAAGGCAAAAGGAAAACACAAGTTATCCTTCTATATAACTGACTGAAGTGACGAGTGAAAACAGATACACAGGCGAATTTCTGCTCACTAATAATTCATTCGAAGACCAAAAATTGTTATGTGAGGCTGTGAGAGGATATCTGATAATTCAAAAAAGTAATTTAATGCCACTGGATAAGGAAAAACGTGAAAAGTAGAAATAGCCCGTAGATTCCCTTGTTTTTATTCATTCTATACTTTATAAAAACATAGTAATGCACAGACTTTTTCTATTTTTCTCGAATTGACATTTACGCATATCTACAACCTCATTTTGATTTTTTCCGTGAGTGACGTCAGAGACGACAGACGTTGTGAATTTCCCTTTAGAAGGCTATTGCAACTGAGCACTGCATTCCATCATTTTGACTAACTTGAAGCATAAACATGGTCAATTGCGTTGCTTCAGGGATGTACTAAGAGTACGCTCATTTTTCAATTGTTGCACAAAGAAAGTAGGCTAGGGCATATAAAACTGTATTACCCTAAGGCTAGGGTAAACTTATTGGAATTAATAGTTTTTCTCTGATATATTTTCGCTGATGAAGTGTGAACATCAATAAATAAAGCGAAAAGTTATCGAGAATTGAAGGACTGTGATAAGGCAAGGTCCTTTGACCTAATCCGAACACAGCCTGCAGCGATTGTTTTTCTTCACTAGAAATGGTATAATATTCCGAACCATCATCGTCACCGTTGTTGCTCGCATTTCTAATTGGCTCATACTGATAGGGAAGAACATTAGGGCGAAATCTATGGATATAACACTTTTAAAATACCAGTATTGTTAATATGTATTCTGCCTTCTGTCAATTTCACAAAAACATGACTATCACATTTAAGCTATACACAAAATAACCCACTTTGATATTTTTCTACAGGTAGTGTCCGATGTTTATCTTGGGATGCAGATCGTAGTTTATTATGTTCAGGTAGTTTTGATCAATCTGTGATAGTATGGGATATTGGTGGTAAACAAGGCACAGCCTTTGAATTACAAGGACACCAGTAAGTCGGTTATATTTTATTGAATGAGTTTTTGATGTATGATTCAATGAATTACTTCACAATCTATTTCTTGCTTGTAAAACTTCATTTTCAGTTTACTTAAATTCGTATTTTGTTCCGGTTTAATTTCGGTTAGTCTACAGTGTAGACTCTACACTGCATGAAGATCTGCTACTTTTTATTTGAAGTCTAGATTCAGCTTGATATCATAATTCCTTGTAACTATTTGTCAGGTTAACTGTGAACACAAACCTCTTTAAAATTTTGTAAGACCTTAATTAATGTACAATCGAAAAAAAAATATGGTCTAAACTTCAATAAAGTAGGATTGCTAAAACCCAAGGCCTAGTTTTACCTCAAAAACTGACTATGCACTGAAAATTTCTACTGATTTCAGTTGATGTGTTGACAATAAACAGAATAATGCAATATTGTACATGTATACTATAATTTTGTACCTCTATTTAATTTTGTCAGTGATAAGGTTCAGGGTTTAGTGTATGCTCAATCCGCTAAACAGCTTTTATCTGGCTCTGATGATTGTGTGTTGGGTGTATGGAATATGGATACAAAAAGAATAGAGGTATGCAAATTGTGGAAAATCATTAAAATAACCCAATTTCGACCAACATCATTGGTATTAAATTTATAGATTTTATAAATAACATAAAAGAATTTCAGAATATTATGTTCTAAATAAAACACGCAAAATATATTTTACTGGTTTTGAAATTTTTTATTGGTTCTAGTTTTTCTCGCTATCCAACTAATTCACTAAGCAATGAACAAATTGGTAAAGAAATGTGATGTTAACCAAATTGTGACATCATGATTTCACACAAAAGTTGTTGTTTTTACTCATCTTATCTGGTATGTTTACCTATTTCGTGATTAACTCTGTTTTGCTCTGGTCTGTTTTTAAGAGATCAATGTATCTGGTAATGCTTCTCTCTTAAATTAATTGGTATTTATTTCAGACGCCTGAATGGACAGAAAGCAACATTTGTATGAAATGTGAGGCTCCATTTTTCTGGAATGTTAGAAAAATGTGGGAAGAGAAAATAATGGGCAATAGACAAGTGAGTGTCTGTCTATTGTCAACAATTACTTGTGGGCACCTCTAGGGGCTAAAGCGATAATCCGATTTATAGGCAGTCTTTAGGTTTTTGAAATAAAAAATTAGATTATGGCCCTATGATCACATAAAAAAATCTTATGGATGCTCAAAAGTATAAAAACTGACAAAACATTACTCATTATTTTGACTTCCCCCTGGTCGTGAGCCCTGAAAATATCCTTAAATGGAGAGAGAAAGTGTCCAATTTTAGTTTGAATACACCACGACAGTTGTCAACAAGTTTGTTTTGTGGGTTTTTTACAAAGTTCTCCTACTTCATCTTTATATTATGACAGATTTATACAGCAAAATAAAAGACAAGGGTATCTATTTATGAATTATAAATTAGACTGATTTCCCTTAATTGCCTAACTATGTACAACCACAACAGGTTAATACCATCAAAACTCTTGAATAACATCTATATCAGAAACAAGCAGTAGATAGCAACCACTTTCCGGGTCGAATAACAAGGGTGGAAATGTTGCTATCTGACTTACACATCAATATTATAGCCAAGTACTTACGATGTGCATGTGTAATTCCAAGTCTGTGCTTATTGGAGTTTCCCCCTAATTACTTTACAGAAAACAGGGTAAAACATTAATAGTTGCCATGGAGGTATGTAAGGAGAAAATGATGACCTGGGTTTTATACATCCTCCAAATTTTTATTATTTGACAAAAAAATCCCTAGTAATAAGTTAACGATTTTGTACCACTAATCATTGAATATATTTCAAGCTGTTTTGTATATTTCAGCATCATTGTCGTAAATGTGGTAAAGCTGTATGTGCTAAATGTAGCAGTAAACAGTCTACGTTACCTGCAATGGGGTATGAATATGATGTCCGGGTGTGTGATGATTGTTTTGTAACAATAAAAGATGAAGAGTAAGTTACGTTCTTTTTAATCAATTTTATACACCCTGCTCACAAATTTTGTCTTGGATTTTGAATTGATTGATGAAAAGAAGTAAGGTCTAGCATTGATTCTGTTGGTTGTTATTTTGCAGTGTTACCTTTGCCAAATCGATGCATACGTTTTGTATATGACTACGCCTTCAGTCTACTAGCCAATAAAATAAAACCAAGTACGAACAATCCAAACCATTGCTCAGTCCCATTTGTACATAAAAACATGGTTTGAAAATTGTATGGTATAATCCAAAAGTATTTGATTGCCACTGCCACGTAGTGTCAGGTTTACAACCATTTACTTTCCAATGCAGTGTTGATTAAATTTAGCCGATGGTTTATATTTATGTGCTCTGTTGATAATTTCTGTCAAATATTTGGTTTGAGTGTGAGTCTAAAATAAACTAATGCTATGCCACAAAACACCTAATTTACCTAAGCTGTTTAAAAACTGACATCATGTTCATTTAATGTTTAATATTTAGATTCTGATGCCTAGATTTTCAGAAAATATAACAAGGTGTTCTGGGGCTGAATTCTTTAATAAATGTATAAACATGATTCTGTTCTCGTATGAACCTCTGTTTGCATGACACATCAAGGTATTATTTTGGAATGTTTATTGGCATATCGTTTCCATTATAATTTCTTAAGAAATATATGTAACATTATCGATTATACCCATTAACCATAAACAGATTTCGGCAATGGAAGTAAAAAATTAACCAAAAAGGAAAACAAAGTCAAAATATAATATTTATTAGGGGATAAATTAAAGATGTATCTAAAGACATATGGTTCAGTCAAAACAAGTCAAAATATTATATTTATTCAAATACAAAAATTGTTTTTTGGATATAATCTGAAAAAATATAGTAATAAAACACATAAATAAAAACATGGCTAGAAATAAATGTTCAAAATATCCTATAGCACTACACGATTTCTCATAGACTTTACACTCAGTACACTTTACTCTTCTGTGTTTTTTTTTATTATCTCCCAGTAGACCATTATGCTTCCTTTAAAAAATTTTAAATTTATATACAGACATAGTAAATAAAAATAGAAAATACACAGAAGGTACCATAAAATCCATAAAACCAGCACTATTCAATTTCTCATAGACTTTACAATACTTTACATTCAATACACCCTGTACTCAAAACACTCTGTACACTATTATTATTATTATTATTATTGTTCGATTTATATAGCGCTTCATTACATATGAGTGTTTCTAAGCGCATACACTTTACTCTTCTGTGTTTTCTTTATTCTCTCCCAGTAGACCATTATGCTTCCTTTAAAAAATTTTAAATTTATATACAGACATAGTAAATAAAAATAGAAAATACACAGAAGGTACCATAAAATCCATAAAACCAGAAAAGCTACACTGATAAAAATGCCAAATGCTTTACATGTAGATGTCATTCTATATGGAGTCGTTCTTATCTCCCAATGTATCTATTATATCTCAGTCTTGAGCATACTACTTTCCGGATCATCAGTAATTCTTTAGTGTTGTTATCTTTTTCACATAGACTGGGGTTATAACTCAGAATCTGAAATAATAAACAGAAATGAACAGGTTGTAACGTCTCGTTGCTACAATGCTTCAATGCTGAAAGCAGCAAATGATATTCTACTTCGTACTCAAAACCGTCTATGATTACTTACCACCTGCTCTACCGTCCTATAAGTTTGCTTGTCCTTAATGTCTTTGAGGTCGTACTCAAATACTGCCTTCCGAACTGTTTTCTGGAAATAATAAAAGCATTGAGGACAATGCTATCCTACAATTAAATGTTCACAGATTCACTCAAAATAACTCATTATTATACCTGGCAAGAATTTGTTCAGCAATAACAATAATGTGACAATTTATACTCACGTTAAAATAGTTCTTTGCATCCTTCTCTGTTTTGGTGTGTTGGTTTGAACTTCCAGTAATCATAAGTTCTTCACAGGTATATCTTGTGATGACTATATCAGAAGATGGGTAGCTTCTTACTTTAGGTGTTGTCAATGGTGCACTTGACTGCATTGTAGTCTTCAATGGAACTGTGGTAGCTTCAGACCGGGACATCTATGAAAAGAAATAATCACAAGATAATTCCCAATATTCAGTCTTCCATGATAAAAAAACTCCTGTCAATTGGTGTATTTAAATGCCATTATTTAAAGTGTGGATTGACTCAAGATCTACCCAATATTACCTAAAACATGGTCATGATTAAAACTAGATAATTCACTTTGGTTAAAACTGCCATAATTTGGTCGTAACGGCCAAAACATTGGTCGTCTACCAACCATATATGCGTGCACGCTGTTTCGTAACCTGGCTGTTTCGTACTTAGTTCATTCGTACCTCACTTCGTACCTCAAATTGATTTGTACCTTTTCCGATGTTGTTGAAATCAGTTGAAAGAAATTGAATATGGTGAACGAGAATTAGAATATGCACGAGATTTGTAACTCAAATTGATTAGTTTCTTTTCCTAAATCCAACGGCTGCGCTAACTTTATAAAAATGGCTGCCAAAGAGAATTAGAATACACATGTGATTTGTACCTCAAATTGATTCGCATCTTTTCCTATATGTTGTTGAAATGAATTGAAAGAAATTAAAATAAATCTATATGTTGTTGAAAGAAATTGAAATAATAAACGATTACCTGCCTTTTTTTTAATCTGATCTTGATTATCGAACCCATTCTGCTCAGTGAGTTGTGATTGTTAAAGCAGTTTAAAAACCGATTGAAAAAGTATTTAATCTGGTGTTGATTATTGAACCCGATCTGCTGAGTGAGTTGTGATTTGTGATTATTGACGATGATTGATTGGTGGTTGTTAAAGCGGTTAAAACGATTGAATATACTAAGAATTCCAAAATCAATTTAACTCATTGTAAGGTGAAACTGCATGCTTTCTGATATGGTTGGGTTATTTGAGCCTAAAAATAGAAGTCTCCAAAAGGTGCCTAGCTGTGAAGATTGGCGTACGCGTTTTTTGATCTGTTATATCATGGACCGTATATACGGTTATATCACGGGGTAATTCTGTTATTGAAACCCAACTGCATGTAAATGGCTTTCGATCGTAACCGATGTAAATTTAGTAAAATGCTGAAGCAATTTTAGTTTAAACATATCCTTTGTGTGTGAATTACTACTATTGGGCAGGCTGTGTAATATCACAGACCTAATATAAATAAATGAATACCTGACTGAGGCTATTATTTCATCAAATAAATATGCCCGTTGTTATAAATCGCTGTTATCGTTTTATGCTATGTTAATAAATAAAATAGTTTATAAAGTATGTTAATGTATGTTAAGTATGTTATGTTTATGCTATGTTAATAAATAAAATAGTTTATAAAGTAAATTGACGTCAGTGTTCTATAATTGTATGTTCTATAGCCGAGTCCGAAACGTCACCTACCCGGGTCCGAAACGTCACCTACCCAGGTCCGAAACGTCACCTACCCGGGTCCGAAACGTCACCTACCAGGGTCCGAAACGTCGAGGGCATATTTGTTGGAGTCACAAATGACGTAAGTCCGAAATGACGCGGGACCGAAATGACATGTAATCATTATATCGTCGTAGCTAATTCTCGTTCGGCAGCCATTTTTATAAAAAAAATTGTTCTTTTTAATATTTTAACAGGCTGTGGTATATGATTTAAATGTTTCATATTCATGTAATTATCAATGCATAAAATTCGCTTTATGTTATTAAATCATTGTAGCTAGTGCAGCCGTAGGATTTGATCAAATCGTTTAATATGTTTCATCTTAATTTCAATTTCTTTCAAACAAATCTCGTGCATATTCTAATTATGGCTCGGCAGCCACCTTTATTAATTTAACGTAGCCGTTGGATTTGATCAAATCGTTTCACCTTTATTTCAATTTCTTTTAACTAATTTCAACAACATAGGAAAAGGTGCGAATCAATTTGAGGTACGAAGTGAAGTACGAAACGGCTCATGTGAGGTACGAAGGAACTAAGTACGAAACAGCCACGAATAAGCTAACAACCACATAATATATAGAAATCTTTGATAATTTTGATTTGATTCTACAAAAAATTGTACGATAATCTAGTTTATCTATTTATAACTTTTAGCGTGAAAGTAAATTAATAAATACTATAATTTCTACAAACTATTTTATGGCAATGGATTTTGTTTTTGGTAGTGGGTTAATATCTTTTTAGTAGATATAATTGAAGTACAGTATTGTCAATTTTTCACAAAAACGGAGTAGTATTCGGTATAAATACTCCTGGCGAATCGATACTAAATTTTGAATTTTCACATTGGTAAATAAAGATTATATTATCTCAATCTTATAAATAAATGTCTTACATTAGATGGCAATTCACTAGCACTGCTCTGCTGATCTGGTATCCAAAAAAGCACAGGTTAAAAGTTCACACTGATAAAAAGTATTATAAGCACAAGTTAAATGTTCATAAATAAACAGTATTATAAGTATTCCACTATCGCAGGTTTCAACTGAAGATAATTCGTTCGTTCGTTCGTTCGTTCGTGCTTGGTGTTTAACGTCTGCTTCCACATAAGTGATATCGCAGACAAGACATAGGAAGCTGATTCCTGTTTTTTAGAATATGATTTTGCAATCTTTCCATTTGGCCTTAGACCATGGATTTGGTTTAATGGGAAGTTCTTCCCTTTATTTAATATAAAACATATCGTTTGGTAGATGATCTCGTCTGCTTCTGGATTGGTAGATGTCATCGTTTTAGTGTTTAGGTGCCAGGCCCGTCTTATCGTGGCCTCCCCTTACTCCACTATCCCACTCTCTGGGTTTGGTATCAGTTTTATTTGCGGAATAGTGTTTAGGTGCCGAGTTCGTCTGACCGTAACTCCCCCTTACTCCACTATCCTGCTAGTTTGGTAGATGTCATCTTTGTGGGGTTTGTGTTTAGGTGCCAGGCCCGTCTTATCGTGACCTCCCCTTACTCCACTATCCCACTCTGTAGGTTTGGTGTATGTTTTTGGTGGAATAGTGTTTAGATGCCGAGTCCGTCTGATCGTGACTCCCCCTTACTCCACTATCCTGCCAGTTTGGTATAAATCCCCTATGTAGTTTAGTGTTTAGATGCCGGGCCCGTCTAACCGCGACCCCCTCTTACTTCACTATTCTACTTAGTCCAACTGTGTCCATTAGGGCGTGGATTTGTTCGAAGATTTGCAGTTTCAGATCTGGTCTCGGGAAGAGTAGGTTCTTAGTGTTGAATGGTATGTTGTTGGTCTCCATTGTTCTCACTAGTTCCCTTCTCTCCTCCTCGTATACCTCGCAGTCTACCAGGACATGGTTGGTGGTACATTCTTCTCCGCACTCACAGATGATGACTTGGTGTTTGTAGTCTCGCAGCCGCTCTTTCACCCTTAGCTTCGATATAAGTCTACAAATATCTCTTCTAGGGTGATTGAGTGTTGTCTTTGTGTAGATCTTGTCATCCAGCCGGAATCTGTATGTGTCAAGTTCAACGAGATTTAATTCCCAGATTGAATTGACCTGTCTTTTGACCATACTGTAGATTTCCGTGGTGCTGTACTCTATGGTGCGGAGTGGTGGTGTGTCCTTGAGACCTTCATTAGCGAGTCGATCTGCTTCCTCGTTTCCTCTAATGTTGACATGTGATGGAATCCACACGAGTTCTACTTTGCTTCCCTTCTCTATAACCCTATGGTACAGCTGCCTGATTTCCAAAATGACTTCTGGTCTTGAGTCCGAGTTGTCATTTTGGATTGAAATCAGACTGCTCAGAGAGTCGCTTGGAATGACGAACTTACTAGTCTTTTGATGGGAAATCCGTGATATAGCGTCACGAATGGCCACAAGCTCTGCAGTGTACACCGAACAGTTATTGGGCAGTTTCCTGCTTATTCCTGGTGCCCCTTTCAGGATTGCGTGAGCCATCCGTGTACACATGGTCCCAGTCATCAGACGGCCAGTTGTCTTCCAGGTGTTCTAGAGAGAAAGCACGTGCAGCAGTGGGGTTGTTTTTCTTGTCAGTTTTCTGAAGATAATTCCAATGAACTCATGTTTTATACAGGTATGAGTGGATGTAACCCAGACAGGTGACTCTCGGTGGTCATTAATAAGACAATAGCATTTGGTCAATCAATGAATTAGTTTAACTTGTAAATAATGGGCCTTTAATACTCATTTGTATATTCTAAAACATGGTTTTGGCAGGAACCTATAGCAGGTGACTATAAGAAAACAAAAGCATTTGGCCAATCAAAGAGATAATGTAAATTGTAATAACAGACATTTATTACTTAACTGTATACATGTATTCCAAAACATTTGGTCAATTAATGTAAATTGTCATAACTGACATTTATAACTCAAGTGTATATTCACTTCCTGCAAATTTGTATACAGCAATCCAGTGTATACACAGAGTCTTTCATTAATGTGGAGATCTAGAGGAGATTACTGAATGATATTATAGTGATTAAAATGGCATAAATGGTTTAAACAATATAATATCCCTTTGGCAGCTGTACCAGAGGGTTTTAGAGAAGGGAAGCAAAGTAGAACTCGTGTAGATTCCATCAATGTCACCATTAGAGGAAACGAGGAGGCAGATCGACTCGCCAATGAAGGTCTCAAGGACACAGCACCACTCCGCACCATAGACTACAGCACCACGGAAATCTACAGTATGGTCAAAAGACAGGTCAATTCAATCTGGGAATTCAATCTTGTTGAACTTGACACATACAGATTCCGGCTGGATGACAAGATCTACACAAAGACAACACTCAATCACCCTAGAAGAGATATTTGTAGACTTATATCGAAGCTAAGGGTGAAAGAACGGCTGCGAGACTACAAACACCAAGTCATCATCTGTGAGTGCGGAGAAGAATGTACCACCAACCATGTCCTGGTAGACTGCGAGGTATACGAGGAGGAGAGAAGGGAACTAGTGAGAACAATGGAGACCAACAACATACCATTCAACACTAAGAACCTACTCTTCCCGAGACCAGATCTGAAACTGCAAATCTTCGAACAAATCCACGCCCTAATGGACACAGTTGGACTAAGTAGAATAGTGAAGTAAGAGGGGGTCACGGTTAGACGGGCCCGGCATCTAAACACTAAACTACATAGGGGATTTATACCAAACTGGCAGGATAGTGGAGTAAGGAGGAGTCACGATCAGACGAACTCGGCATTTAAACACTATTCCACCAAAAACAGACACCAAACCTACAGAGTGGGATAGTGGAGTAAGGGGAGGTCACGATAAGACGGGCCTGGCACCTAAACACAAACCCCACAAAGATGACATCTACCAAACTAGCAGGATAGTGGAGTAAGGGGGAGTTACGGTCAGACGAACTCAGCACCTAAACACTATTCCGCAAATAAAACTGATACCAAACCCAGAGAGTGGGATAGTGGAGTAAGGGGAGGTCACGATAAGACGGGCCTGGCACCTAAACACTAAAACGATGACATCTACCAATCCAGAAGCAGACGAGATCATCTACCAAACGATATGTTTTATATTAAATAAAGGGAAGAACTTCCCACTAAACCAAATCCATGGCCTAAGGCCAAATGGAAAGATTGCAAAATCATATTCTAAAAAACAGGAATCAGCTTCGGCTCTCCTATGTCTTGTCTGCGATATCACTTATGTGGAAGCAGACGTTAAACACCAAGAACGAACGAACGAATATCCCTTTTTCTGGTCTGGATGTTTAGGGAAATTGTAATTAAAAGATGAATATCACAACAGAGAAACTTTGATTAATAAAATGATAACTCATTCTTGGTTTAACTAATCACTTTGAGGATATAGAATTTGACCATAACACAGGCCATTTGGAATGACCTAGTGGTCTAGAGTGTCACGCTTCGACCTCTAGCTGGCCGGTCACCTCTGGCTTGCGGTTGTGGTTTCGATATCTGGTGTGATCGTATGTGGCTTGGAGATAGGGGCGCCTTCTCAACCTCGTGGGTTTACTCCGGGTACTCCTGTTTCCTCCCACAGCAAAGACCCCTGCGCGTGCGCTAAGATCTTTAAAATGAAAATAAGGACAACTTGTCTGCGATATCACCTTCGGTGGAAGCGGATGTTAAACACTAAGAACAACAACATTACTTTACGATTACAGGTAGTAGATCAAGACAGGTTTGTTAGACATCGCCAGAAACTTTAATTGATTAATGTGCTTTCCAGTAAGATTTATGAATTCTGAAATCCACCTAGAAATATACTCAACATATTAAATGGATATTATATTTTGCAACAAATATTGGTTCAAAAGAGAATGGATGCGTATTTAATATCTACACATTTAGTAGAGAAACCTGGGCCCTGTTTCACGAAATCTTATTTAAAGCTAAAATCCAAATTTTAGTTGATACGTCAATTTTGATTGGCTAAGCACTAAAATCAATCTAATATTATCCAATCAAATTACTAAAATTTGGATTTTATCTTAGTTAAAATTTCGTGAAACAGACCCCAGACCCGTAACACAGAATCTAAACATTGTCACATTTTCAGTAATTAGGCAATATAATCGAAATACTAAACCCAAAATGTACATGATGTCAGGTAATTAAATCATTGGTTAAATTTAATCACATCACAGCGAATTATAAGGTTCACCTACCAATTAAATATGATAGATAATTAATCATGCATTGATTAATCAATATCGCTGGGTTGATTCTTTATGATTTTTATCTACCGGTATTTCCAAATCATGGTTTGAAAATAAAATCTTCTGTGACTTTAAAATTGAAGCAGTCAAGAACTTCAACACCCCCAGTTCATGAGTATGTATATTGTCATACAGGACCTTTATTAGTTGGTTCAGCTTTCTTGTCTGCGATATCACGTATGTGGAAGCAGACGTTAAACACCAAGAACTAACTAATTAACTTGTGGAAGTGGACCTAAAATATAACTAACTCACACAACACTCCTGTAAATAGCTTGTGTTTTTGATGAATTTATTTGTTCATTGTTTCATAGACTATGATCTGTTTGCTTGCTTATTGTCAGATCAACAACTCTGACAGCCAGTGATATATCTTCTAATATATAGAAATTTTGTAACTGTCAGTTATTTGATTATATTTCAGTAAAGCTCCACTAGCAACATTCCATGATGTAAGACATAGTGTAGTTCACATGAACTTGGATGAAACACGCAAACTGCTCATAACTGTTGGTAAAGATAGAGTAATGAAGGTAGGTAATGGAATGAGGTATGACATCTTGTCAACCCAATACTTTGGCCATTTTGAGACTAACCCATGGTAATTTACATTTCTATGGATATATGTACAAAAGGATAATTTTGCCTGGTAGGCGGCTTTACACTACTCTGCATTGAATTCCACTGACAAGACTCTTTTAAATGCACACCAATGTGTACACAAGTGAATCTCATTTTTTAAAACCAATCCAAATGACTATATAGGCTTTACATATGACAAAATTCCTGGTAGGCTTTACATGTGAAAAAATGCCTGTAAAAAATACCTGGTAGTTTTCCATTGAAGAAGGGGGGTTGGATGGCTGAATGGTTAGCATGTGCGTGCTGTATGATAAAGTCTGTATTGAGTCTTCTGGCATGGTTTCGAATCCCCGGTTGTAAGTGACAAGGAGTAGAGTCGCCTTGCCAACCTCGTGGTTTTCTCCGGGTCCTCCGGTTTCCTCCCACTGCTAAAGACCCCTACGCGCAAGCAAATTATTGAAATAAAATTGAACCATGTGTTAGTCCCAAAATGACCTAGTTTGTGCTGAGTGGACGTTAAACCCCATTTCTCTCTCTCTCTCTCTCTCCATTGAAGAAATACCTGGTCAAGGCTTTACATTGTGAAAAAATACCTGATGGGCTTTACATGTAAAAAAATACCTGGCAGGTTTTACAGGTGAAAAAATAACTGGTGAATCTTAGTTTATTGTAAATATGATATATTTCATAATTCGATTTGTTTTCCTGATGCAAAACAAAAAACAATACTTAAATAAAATGCAAACCAAAACATATGAATTAATATATATTTTTTTTATTTTCAGTTGTGGGATGTTAGCAGTATATTATACTGATTGTTACAGAAGATTATTTATTTATTTTAAAATAGGCATTATCCCACATATATCATACATGATATTGTGTGTGATATTATGGTACATCAGTCACTTCAAAAGTATTGATAGTCGGATGATATATTATCTACGCTAAATCTAAAATACAAAGTCAAAGAACAAAAAGTACTTAATTTTGTCAAGTTTGTTTTTCCTTGTTTTTCTTTTGAATCATAGAATTAAATTTTACACTCGGTTAAATTTGAATTATAAATAAAGTAACACAACCAATCACAAGCATAATTGGTTTGCTATTAATTAAAAAAATAATTACCATAGATAGAGACTGTCACATAGGCTCTGAATAATCATCATTGAATTCCAAAGATGTGCTACTTGAAGTGTTGCATATATTATAACATGTGTAAGTTTTCATATATGCTTTAATAAACCGTCATTTAAGGGACATATTTCAAAACAATAGGTGACTAATTTTGGTATTACAGGTATCAATTTTATTTTGCTTCTGTAATTGTGTCCCTTTAAGACTAACTGATGTCTCAGTCATTAGATATGGGAGTTGCAATTTTGGGTTTAGTTACAAAAAATTATTTATAATCACGAAATGACAAAAATACTCATTCAAGCAAATATCCAATAACTGCCTGATTCATATGCATGATTCTTAAACCTTCCATCTGGGACATGAATTATGTTAAGAATACATAGAATATTTTACATAATATTGCTTCTATGCAACTTGTTGAAAATAAGATTTTCATATTTATTAATAACATTATCAGATTTTTAGATTATGAGCATGATAAACCAAACTTGTCTAGTCTTGATCATTCTAGCACAAATAGGCTTCGAGATATCATCCCCTGTTGACTTATCTTGTGTCTTGGTGGTAAATCATGTCTCATAGTTGTACAAGGTTATTTGATATCAATAGTGTAATGTGTTACTCTAGTTGCTGCAAACAATTTGATTGAATCAATTAAGATATTTTAACAACAGGAATAGGTCCACCCCAACCTATCTAGTAGTAACCATAATTACAGTATGTCAATATATCTGACTTGAAATCATGTGATAGCAGAGGTAACTCCATTTGATTTGTAAGTTTCAATAATGATATTCAAGACTATGAAACTGAATGAACAAGACTGGTAATTTGATATTCAAGACTACAAAAATGAATGAACAAGACAGTTAACTTGTTGTAGGCCTATTGTGGATTTTCTGTTCAATGTCTAAGATTGCTGTATATGTTATGATTTGTTGAAGTTGACCTTGAAGCAGAGACATTTTGTGCTGGATTGATTAAAACCAAAAAACTTATAACCCATACATTAATTATGATAAGAACCCATTGAATATATTACTACTCATATTGATATTTATTGAATGATCGCTCAATTAATTGAAAATAAGATTTTCATATTCATACATTTCATGAAATTATTTGATAATTTATCTACATGTATAACAACAATAATTGCTATAAGTTTCAACGAATAATAACTCTTGGTGGTTTTTTTTGTAATTTGTATGTGACATGACATAAAAGAAGATACAATATCATGAAAGATACCTTCTGTGTGATATGATGATATATTTGGACCAAAAACTAATTTATCTATCAAAAATTTGCTTCAAATCCCCCTCAAATCATAAGAAAACTACCCCATGCGGTGAGAATCTATTTTTATTAGCCTTGCTTATCAGTGACTTTATTGAATGAGAAGGCTTTTCAGCTCGTATTTGTCATTAGTCACTGTCAATTTACCATAAATATTGAACCTAAGTAAATTCTTGGATTAACCAATGTCAACTTCCCTTTCCATTGTTAAATCGCAGAGTCTACTGGACGTTTCATTCTGTCACTCAAACAGACAAGCTGCCTTTTAGGGATACTCTCACCTTTTTTGTCTTGTGTGTGCCCCATGGGTGTTTTGCAGGGAATCCAGTATTCTTCTAGTAAGAATGCCTGTCTCTACTTTTATTGGAAATAACTACTTGATAAATACTTTTGTGGGGAATGTATCTTAAATGTGTATATTTTTTTTCCAAATAATTATATGAAAATTAAATTGCTAATGATAAAAGAAAAACCTACCAATTACATAAACTCTTCAACGATATAAAGCACTATAATATAGAAACATTTTCGCTTTCTGTTTCACATTTAATAATTGTATATTAAAGCCCCTCTATCACAATTGTCGAAAATTTGATCTATATTATTACCATTTATTACATTCGTTTAAATGTAAAATGGGGTACAATATAAAAAAAACCCCAACATATGATTTTGACCAGATCAGGAGAGATTTATCACATTACTAGAATTTGGAAATGCATTTTGATCTGGTTGAATGAAATAGAATTGTATTGTACTGTTACCTATGCAAGTTGTAGATTAGATTCTAGGTTTATATGTGACATGCAGTAGAGTAGTTTGCCTGAATTGTGGGGTTTCTTCAGGTGCTCTAGTTCCTTTCAACGCCTACAAGCCCCAGCATGCAAGGAAATGATTGAAATAAAAATATACCATATATTTGGGCCGAAATGGTTAAGAGTCGAGTAGACTTGAAGTCATTCACCACTTTCAGATTTTCAAATACATGAAAAATTGAAGGCAGTTACCTCTCTCCCCAATAAATTTTTTCTGTCCTACCTTAATTAAAACAAAGTCTTAATGATTATACACCAAAAAATTGCTGTTCTCAGGTGATCTGATTGGCAGATTAGATACCATGGTGAATAGTTATGGTCTAAAGTATTTATAAACTACATATATAAAACTAGTCACACGGTAAAAAAACCTGCTATTCCCATTATTATGTACAAATATTGTCATATTATGAATATTAGAAACATTTCTTTCATGTTATACTTTCAACTTAATTAAGTAAAACTTTACAAAGTTAATATTCACCCGATGTTCATTTGATTGATATATGTGTGCCTTTTAAATTGATTTTTAAATACAGATATAAAACTAATAACATTTGTGTGTAAATTATTGTGATTTTAGAAACTTGCTTTTGCTTCATGTTTTGCTATAGTGGCAATTAATTGTAATATATTTTCCCACAAGATATTTGATTCAGATTTTTATATTAAGAGTTATTACCATTCTCAATAAAGAAAGAGAAGTAATTAATCGTGAATAATATCATATTTGAAATAACCTTAAAATCATATAATGATTAAAAATCCAAGTACTAACCAAGTTACAAGTGTTCATTACACACCTTGAAATGAGCTCAAAATATTTGTCTGACTCCTAAATTGACACATTTGTCATAAATTTTACATATAATCTACTTTGAACATGCTGGATTTAACAGTAAAGTCAAATTAATTACAAATTAGTATTTTACCAACAGATGAAAGCACCCAAAACGTCTTTAATGTAAGGTGAGAAATATTGAAAACATATTCTGATTTATATCTTCAATTATATGCTTTGTTAAATAATTGTTTGTAAAATTTTTTTTGCATGCTAAATCGTTTTGACATTTATGATTTGTACAGTTATTAGAATCATTAGTTATAACATAGGTGGCTACCTGTACATATTCAGAAGGTTGCTAGATAGGTTTACACTTTTTGTATTGTATCCAGTGCTCTATTTTCGTATCCCTATGTGTTAAAAATAAAAGTAACTAAATAAAACAAATAACATTTATTTGTCAAATATTAGGGAAAATGTCCCTTCCTTATGGTTTAGGGGACAAAGTATTTTTAATTCCTTGTCCCAAAAGGTCCTGGATTTGTACATGTAAAAATTATATAAATTAATATGTCTGATACATCTAGTTGTAGGACCTCTTCCAGAAATGTTTCTGTCACAAATCATAGAGATCCTGTTTCTTTAATTAATACAGAATGTTTTTATAGTTGTTGTATTTAACACAAGATGCAAGTAACTGTAACAATCATTTCTTCCAGGTAAAAGTTTTATTAAATGTTGTCATTAGTTTTTATAACTTAAACACATCATTCATGCCATTAAAATATTCATAACTTATAAAATGTTATTTGAGTTAATTTGAAACCAGATCTATAAAGAGGTTTAATGAACGCATTTATTATTTTGAAGCAATCTTTGAAGACAACTGAACTCTTGACAGCTCACTATGGACATTAAGCTGTTTCTAACAGTTATTTATTTCAACATGTAGATCAAAATGTGTAAATAAAATGAAGTGAAAAATAGGAGTGTAACTGTACCCGGTAATTAGAACCTTAGAGGTCAACTTACAGGACAAAAAATGTTCTCAAATTATTTTTTGCTTAGAGAAAGGGGCATGGAATGTTTTTGTTTGATACCAAATTAAAGTTTAGATAATTATCTTATACAAATATTTATTTATTAGAAAGCTTTTATTGAAATAATACCAAAGTAGGAAGATGGATGACTAATATTTCTGGCATTTTACATGAAGATGGACATGTGCTCAAATTTTTGTGCTGAATTTCATTCTTTTCAAGATAATGTCATATTTTAAGCACTTGCAAATGTTTTCAATTCTGTCATGGAAATACTATAGTATATAGTTATTCGTCTGCACCAATATATTATTGAAAGACTGTAAAGTATTGTCTTGTAAATACTATGTACAAAATATATACCGCCTACAATTTATTTAAAACAGAAAAAAAAATTCTGTCCCCTTTTGTTATTTGTTAGACTATATAAATATATTATTATGTATAAATCCTACTAATATTATTGCGGTAACACCAATGTAAAACATTACTTATATTTTTCTTTTGTTTATTAAGACTGTATCAAATAAACTGTTGAAAATTAATATACAGTTGTTGTTATCCATAGATATGGGGTTGGGGTCATATTGTATGCTCATATTTGTTTTTACTTCATACTACATTAACTTCTGACATATTTCCTTTGAAGTCAGCATTCAGAAATGAAATGCATCAACTAGATTAATGAAGATGGGTCACCATTCAGATCATGAGATGAAATGGTGTGTAAGGTTTCAGCACCAACCCGGTTAATGAAGATGGGTCACCATTCAGATCATGAGATGAAATGGTGTGTAACGTTTTAGCACCATCCGGGTTAATGAAGATGGGTCACCATTCAGATCATGAGATGAAATGGTGTGTAACGTTTCAGCACCATCCAGGTTAATGAAGATGGGTCAGCAGTCAGATCATAAAATTGTGTGAATTTCTTGACTAATCAATTTGTCTGTGTTGGTATATGTGGTGAATTGTGGGAAAGGATATATGGGAAAGATTCTGATATAAATATTATCCTTTTGTGGATGAGTATAGAAGTGATATCAGAAAATAAACAGAACAAAACTGTAATCTAATTTCCATAATACTGATTCTTGGGATGCCTAGTTTTTTGCTCCAACTTACACATCTTTAATAGGTATTGGTTTCACTATTTAAAAGACACTGTGAATTTAATTTATTTCAATGTCTTCCTTTTCATATTGAAGAACACATAAACAAATAAATTAAACAATTTGTTCTTTTAATCATTCTTTATATATACATACAATTATAATAAATTATACAGGTATAATAGAATCCACTGTAAAACAATAATATATATAGTATAGAGGTATTTTGTTCTTGAAATGTAGAAAACAAAGCACACATTTTTAAAACAGTTGACTGGCCACAGTTCCCCAGTTATAATGATGAGCAGAACAATCTTAGCAAGATTTATGTTACAAAACACTGTCTGATATACTATACTGTAATAATATACCAATCATAATGATAACAGGGTTGATTTTATACTTGAGGTAAAGATTTAATCATTTCATCTAATTTCTTTACTAATTCCTCATTTTCTTGACTAGATGATTTTGTCCAGGCCAGAGGTAAATGCTTGGATACAACTTGGCGATCTGTAAACAATATCAAATAATATGTGATAGAATGAATGTAGATAATAAATTTACATGGAATTAAAAATATATTTCTAAATTGTATTTGATATATCTATGGAATTATGCATTTAGAATCACAAAATTGTGTCTTAATCAAAATGTTTAAACTCTTTATATATTTTGAGATTATAACAACAATCAAAAATTGTAATATCATGGAATTTTGTAATCGACATTTAGGTACCAAATCTTTAATGACGGCAAAGTACCGGTACCAAAACCTCTTTACAGACATAAAATCCTGATCTATTTTTTGCATTCATAACTTCTTTTCTTAGCAATTACAAATCAAACATTACAAAAATTATAGGTTTTTCCATTACATTTATTTCATGTTTGAAAATATAAGCCTAAAAGAATAATCACATTGCTATGCTTCATACATAACAGCGTCCAAACCTTCAATTTGAATTTCCATTTAAACTTTAAATAACATGCATGTCAACTTAACACTCAAATTTCTTCATAAGACTTATAGTTGAATGTATACTATACTCTTCAAAAAAATTAGGGGATATTCAGAAACAATACAAAACTGCGGAAATGCACTGCTGTTTTTATTTGAGGTAACCAGTGTATGTTAATAACAGGCCAATTGCCTACACATGAACATGAACAGTGAAAATGGACGTTTTTGATTTTTGTCTTAATAATGAGTAATTGCTCCACCAATCCTCAGACATTCAGCAATTCGACGTGACATGCTCCTAATCAACCGTCCAATCACGATTTGGGCCAATCTGACCAACTCCTCTTGCAGTGCTACGGTCAATTCTTGCAGTGTTCTCGGTTTAAGTTGACGTCAACAAACACGTCTCTCGATCAAATTAAACGTAACACACTAAAGCAAAGATACGCTAAACAGTAAATCTTATGCAAAAACCGATAGGAATGCTAACATGGAAAGATAAACCAGCATGCGGTAGTTTTCATCAACCCTTCCTTGAAGTGTCAAATTTGACAATGAACCCCTCCCATGTGTATGGCGCTATGTGCAGCTCAGTGGTTCTGTTGGGGCAATAAGTTCTTCATCTGTGAACATACTCTCAAAGCATGTCAAGTGTCCATGACCATTTATCATATCACAACCTGCATAGGTATTTGCATTTCAATATCCCCTACTTTTTTTGAAGAGTACATATACAATCATAGCCACTTCGTCATGACAAACACATGGAAAGTTAGTAGTAGACAATCAGAGTGATTTCTTAAATTAATGACGTCATAATTAAGCAATTTGGTACCCAATATGTTAAGATTTGTTGGTGTTTTTACAGAGTGATCATTTTTTTATACTAACCTTGATAAAATTCTCCATTAGGTTTTTGTTTTATATTAGGTATTACAGCTAACCATACAGCTGTATCAGCACCCTGTTCAGCACTACGTAATCTATCTTTCATCTTCTCATAAAAACTAGGCATACCTGACCTTACAGCTGTAAATATAATATATATAATCTATTAGAGGTACCTATACGACATGTTTTATTTATATCTTTAACTACATGACATCTGATTGTTTTTCATTTTCATTAAATTATGTCGTTAATTTATGTAATTTAATGATGCAGTTTTATAAAGTGCCAGTAAATAAACATGTGTTGTTTAATGCATATTCCTACTACTCATATATTTGCTAATCAACAAAATATGATTATGAACATTAGCCTGCATTCAAAGATAAAGGCAATTAAATGTACACCCCCATGAGCTAAATTGTCCGAGCTGTGATGTATATACAAATGACAATATACAACCACACTCTAAAATGTACAAATTCATGTATGTTGCAGTATGGTATTTACAATTGTTTTAGGTTTATGTTCTATTAGTTTTACCTGGAGTATCAGCCCAACCAGGATGCATACAGGAGAAGTGAATACTAGGGTATTTAGTTGCATATATTTCTGTCATCACAACCTGTTGACGTTTATTTTGTGCATAAACCATTGTTCCATCAAAAGAACTAAGTTTTTCAGATTGTAGATCGTCAATATTTAACTTCTGTGTTAACATTCCTCCTGATGTAACAATTATCTACAATTGAAGAAAAAAAAATGTTGTAAAATGTGTGTCAAGGGAGGTAACTGTGTACAACAACCCTTAAGTCATATTATCTCCCCTTAGACCACAGTCTGTACAATATTTGAAACCATCAAGCTTATATCACTATATGCAGACATAAATACACATCATTATTGTACGATTAGCCTTTAGATAAAGCTATTTGTTTGTTTCAATTTCTATGGTCAATTTCTCAACAAAATTTCTTACTGAACTGCCCACAGGAGGCTACATCATGTAAGAATTGTCGGGTCCTAAATCATAAAGGGCAATAACCTCTCCCATGTTTCGCATGCATAATATCCAAATGTAAATTCAAATAAGCTGGAAACTACTGGAGTGTATTAAGGAATGCTGATTGTAATTTCAAGACACATAGGCTGTAATCACTTTACCGTCACTGGCACTTTATTCAAATACGGAGTCAGTCTTGCTTCTCGGGGTTAACCAACAACAAAAGAATATACAACAACGATAGAATATATTTTGTTTCTTAACATTTAAATTCTATATTGTTTTCACTGTTTTGCTCTGTAATAACTTTATGCAGAGCACAGAAATTGTAACTCCAAATTGGTATATTTATATGCATTTTATTACTTACCACTCTTGGGTCATCATATTTCGATAAAACTGATGTCAATCCCGTTGTTAAAATATGTGTACCTGAAAAAATACACAAAAAAAATAATTAGATTGTTATAAAATTTACATCTAGAGTACCATTTGAATTTCATGTGGAATATTTCTTGAACTGACAATCAGTTCATGATCAAATTTGAAAATACATAATAAAATAAAACCAAATCAAGGCATTTACATACATGGCTTACCAAAAATCTTGCTACACTATTTAACAGGGTGACCGTTTATTCTCACGTAGCTTTAGATCTTCATAACTCAGTGTCATGCTGACTTCAACAAGTAAATAGATGGAAAGCTTTCTAAATTCTCCAATTTCTTTTGCAAATTTCACTACTTTAATTGCTTTTTTGTACAAATAATTTTGTCAGGTAAGTGTTTTAGGTTTTCTTTTAATATTTTTTAATAATCATGTTGTGATTAGGTATGAAATCAGGTGTTGAATACAGCTCAATACCTAGCATGTATGCATCCATGATCCATTGGAACTTTTTATTTTTTTGCATTTTTCTACAGTTTAAATACCAACATAGGTCAGTCTCAGGTAAAAATTTAACAAAATAGCCCAAACTACATCTTAAAACAATTGAAGTTGATAATTATTGTTACCTAATGTATTTGTCGCAAAATTCTTTTCATACCCTTCTTCAGTAACTTCTCTAGTATTCACCATACATCCTGCATTATTTATCTGTAAACAAAAATGTTACATTCTGTCAATTGAATGTTTCTATAGTGATCAAATAATTTGAAGATATATTAATATGTATTAATGACACAATTTACCTTGTTCAAGACATTCACTTTTTGTTGATTTTTCTGCCATCAAGAAGATGTATCAATCAATGCATTATGACAAGAATTTGACAAGAATATAAGATCAATTATTTTGCAGATTATATGAGGTGTATATTGATCACTGACAATCTTTTCTGTTACCAAAATCAATGTTGAAATTAATGTCTAAATGACTGTAATACTCACTAAAACATTTAACTTTTCTCCACTAGTTTCAAATTCTTTTGTAAATTTTAAAACATCATTTGGTTTGGACATATCTAGTTGGTGAAGTTTGATGTTCTGGAAAAGAAGTATCGAACATATATATATATATACATTTAAAAATGGTACAAAAAGTAAAGTACAGTTTGTATACAAATACAAAATTGTGTCTCAATATATTCAAGAACCATAACTGTATACAAATACATCAAATATAAACTCTTAATGCATAAGAAAGCTTTTAAAAAATGGCATTCTTTTTGTACTTCTTTTCACAAGAAAAATTGCCACAGACTTATTTGTTGTCATTTCTCTAAAAAAAGAAATATATACTATCTACAGAAAAGAATCAATAAAATATAAGGTATTACCCAATTAAATGATTGTTATCTGCATAACTACTCGTAAAAAATACTAAATATTATGTAAAGATGTAATACCCATAATATATATTGAATAAGTATGCAAACCAGTGGTCAAGGAAAGCCTGGAATTAGCGATATAACTTTTTTAAAATTAAATATCAATGTACCTGATTGCCTGTGATCTCTTTTATTTCATTCAAGGCATCCTCTCCTCTTTTTGGATCTCTACATACCATGTGAACAACTCCTCCTTTAAAAAATAAAGCAGTCCTTCATGTTTATAAAATTGTGCGGGAGTCATAAAGAGCTCCTGATACCTTGAATATATGCAGTTTAAAAGTAAACAAAAACTGAAAGTAGTTTATTAATCTCAATATTTAGGAGAGCGATTTAGCTAATTTGCAGGAGTCTTTAATGACTCCTTCGAAGGAAAGCTGATGTGCGTCGAGAGGAGCAGGAGCGAAAGCTCCCCTTAAACGTGAAGGACTGATAAAGCCAATATACAAATGTCCATCTGGCTTGAGAACCTAAGATAGAGCAATGAGTGCACAATATCTAATTTAGATTTAGTTATGTTTGTGTCAAGATATATGAGCCATCAGTCTATTTAAATATTTTTTGCTGTGTAACTTTCATTGCTGTTTGACCCTTTTCAGTAACAAATGAAAACTGTCTCACCTTAATGAATAATGATCAGTACTGTTTTACAATAGATTATGTTTGTCAATTGGATCTTTTTTCTATTTTTCTAGTGTAAACTTTAAGCCATTCTTAATAAAAAAAAATCTAACTGCAGAACATGTACCTCTCTTGGCTATCTCAATTGCAGCTGATTTTCCAATACCACTATTAGCTCCAGTTATCATGAAACTTCTCCCAGTGACATCAACTTCCAAATCTTTTTCACAAAAATTTTTACTTGCGGATAGGTAGCCATTTCTTTAAGCAAACAAACTCAACATATATTTAAATGTTGTAACAAATAAACTTAGGATTATTCCTAATTAATTCACTTTATCTTCTCAATCTCTTTCCAGTTATAAGGCCTTAGGAAAACAATTTTGACCAGGGAAAAAGAATTGAGATGATGACCTTATTAAATAGATATATATACCAGCAAAAATGTCATACATGAAAGTAACACAGTTTTTGCAGATTCTTTTGATGTAGCCTATGCTTTCTAACATCTAGGAGTGAATTAATTTTTTGCTGTGAAATTCACTAATTTGCTGAGCTCTACCCGGTATTTTGAAAATAATCAATAAGTTTTGAACTGTATACATGTAGTTACTCTTTTGAAGTAATATTTTAATCATAATTAAAATATATAATAATAATAAAAATCGTTTTCTATAGCGCTGAACATTCAGTTAGTCAGTCTAATTAACTCATTTAGACACTTTTATTTTGACTTAAAAGAAAGAAGTGGAGCTCATAGTTTAAACAGGCACGCTTTGAACAAGAAGATAAAAATGTAATTAATTTCTTCATGAAATGTCAAAAAAATCTTAAGTCAAGTACTACAGCGTGATATTATTGATGGACAGTTATCTTTAATTGCAATTTCTCTTTTTCTGCGAACTTTTGAAATTTAAGATCACTGTACCGCAACAATTTATTTCTAAAATAAATAAATACATAACTTTAGTTAAGCATTCTTCACACTCCTAGTTCATAAAGACGGGTAATCCTCCCAGTCCCACCACATTTATTTATTTGTCAAGAAACTTACTTTGTGTATTCTTTCAAGCCCTTCATAAACCATATAGTATTTCTGAAGAAAGACATCTTCATTCACAACCTACGCACCTTTCAATTCTGCAGTCTTTGCTGGTAATTAATTCTTATTTCATTAGGCCTATCGTCTAATGTTATATAACGAAAGTGTGAAAGTTCATTAACCAGGGCGACAGGCCAAATTTTAATAACGATTATTACCTGTAATAAGTACTATTCAACAAAATATTACTAACAGAATTGTTAAAAATTGTATAATATTTAGGAAATATATAAAACTGTAGGATGTCAATTATGGAATTACAAGATTTATACAAAAAAACAACAATATTAACGACAAATTAACAAGCGGAACTGATGACTATGTGCAAAACGTCACCGGAAGTGCTACAGTCTTACTACACAGTACTCGGTGACGTAAACGCACGGAAGTAAACAGGTGGCAGGGCAGAGGGTGTTCTGATAATTATTGATTAATTCTGTTACAGAAGAAAATACCTGTTTTACTATCTTAAACAGCATTATTGATCCATATTTGTGATCAAAATGGTTAGTTATAGATTTACAAATATATATTTTATACATATAGTCTGTGGAAACTGTAAGAAATGAAGTGATTCAGTATAAAGTTACTGTAACTGTAGGTAGTAAACTCGTTTACGTTGTCGTAAATAAGTGTTAGTTTAAAGAGCTAAATCGCTAACATTTGGGACCTAGAAATTGACAAAAGTGGGTCGCAACGCATATAATACTGTAATATGAATGTATATAAACTGAATTACATTCAATGGTTTCCGTTTTACTCCAATTTCTAATCAGTTATGTTCGGCGAAATAAGCCAGCAGTCTCAAGCGAGTGCAAATTTCTAGCGTCTGGTTATTCCTGTCTACATGCGCCGTTTGATTTGGTGCAATGTGTCTAGGCGCGTCCCTCGAGTCTCTTGATACAACTGGGGCTGAAGCTCATTATGGTACACGATTCTTGTACCAATGGTAAAATGTTTATTTTGTCTGAAATATTGGATATCAAAAGCCCATCTTTTTTCGGTAAGATCACAACATGAATGTTGATTTAATTTGACAAATAAATCGTGTTTTCAATGTTGAAGATTTTGGATGATATTGAGTTAGAGACTTAGCTACTTTAAGTGACAAGGACGATTTATCATTTTCCCGACCCAAGACTCCGTATTTGACACACCAAATCAGATAATTTTAACACGATACTACGAAATGCTACAAAATAGACCTAATACCTCATGTTAAAATCTGACAGAATACTTTAATTATTTCTACATCTCTGTGGTGCAGGACGGAGGGCCTGAGAAGGACAGCTGTCTAGTCGTTTGGATGGGACAAAAAACAGAGGTCCTGTGTACGCATTGGTGTGCACATAAAAAAGATCCCTTGGCAGTTGGGATTCGATATAAGAGTAGGTCATTGTTGGAGTATGAATATCTTCTAAGCCCAGCCGGAGCAGTAAGATGTTAAACTCCATTTCGTTTTCCATATCACTGACTTGAAATTTTTTAGGGCAAACTGGAATGTCTTGGTAATAGCACTAGTTGGCTATCAATACTACATGTACTAATGCTGAAAGGGTCGTCAGCTAGTATAATACTAGAGACAAGTACCTGGGGTACCCTTCTGGCTTCTGTATACATAAGATTCCCTGATTGGCTGCAAAAACGACTGTTGATTACATGACCTGATCACACATTAATCATGTTTAAATGACTGTCTTTATGCTAAAGTTTCCTCTGGTCTGGTTTAAACGACTGTCATTATGCTACAGTTTCCTGCGACTGTGGAAATATTTCCCACGAATTCCGAAGTGCTACCGATGTAGCAATACATGTATATTGTAAGACAATGTCAAATATGACCTGCAGGATTTTACAAACTTTATTAAGTCGAGTACCATTACAGGGTTTTGCAACCGATTGGGTACTCTTAACTGTATGCAGAAGGGTCCCTTGGGTTCTTGTCTGTAGTATTTATAGCCCTTCAGCAACACTATTCCATTACTACAAAAAAAGCTGATTGAATTGTTATTTCAAGTCAGAATTGTAAGGTACCATGGGTTTATTTGGGGAGTCATTTTCTCTCAAGGAAAACATACAATGTACTTGTACAGGTATATGTACTCCAATATTTTTAAAATTACCCCTCTTAAAATTGAGGATTTTTACATGACTTGGTAGGTTTCCACTTTATAACATATTTTATGGATTAATTACAATGCAGAAACTTATAATTTTCTTTTTTCAATATATGTATATTTCTAGATGCAGTTTATGCTTTTGTTTAGTCGTCAAGGAAAGCTGCGACTACAGAAATGGTTTGTGGCACATACTGATAAAGTCAAGAAGAAGATAACAAGAGAATTAGTCACATTAGTTTTAGGACGAAAACCTAAAATGTGTAGCTTTTTAGAATGGAAGGATTTAAAAGTAGTATACAAAAGGTGTGTATTTTGTTCATGTATTTCTTAGTGAAATTTTATTAGATGGGCTAAGCTTTTTCTGTAACAGAAATCTTCTTTCAAGCATAATTTTGGTTGTCTGTTGAAAGGCAAAAGTATATTTTTAATGATCAGGAAAGATAAAATTATATAGGCCTACTTGTAAACTCAAATTGCCCACAATAGCTTATATTAAGTATCTTATTAATTAAAGGTGGTCATTCAGTGTGTTGAACAATACTATCTAAATTTATAACAAAATGTGCATTGTTTGAAATGTATCTTTAAGTATACTGGACTCGATATCTGTATACAGAGAGTATTTCAATGCAGGTGTCACACGCAATACCAACACAGCAAATTGTATTTCCTGATACAACCAAACAAACACATGGAAAGACAGTGTTGCCAACCATCATATATAATGTTGGTTGAAAAAATAATCCCTTGTCCTTATTTGTAGATATGCTAGTTTATATTTTTGCTGTGCTATAGAACCAGAAGATAATGAATTACTTACTTTAGAAATTATTCACCGATATGTTGAATTGTTGGATAAGTATTTTGGAAGTGTAAGTATTTAATTTTGTCTATCTAATAAACTTCCCAATAGATAAACTATTGTCTTCGTGTTCAGTAATACAATTTCTCTTACAAATTGATCTTTAAATGTTATGGTTTAGAAAAGGTGTGAATAATAATAGAAAGAAATATTGTATATAAAATTAAATATTAAAAAATAGTTATACATTAACTGTATCTTATGAATTAAATAAAAGGTAGTGTTGCCAATAAGTATATTGGTAAAAATGTTGACAGTAGTTTCTACTTATTTCATGCCACCATCTTTATTGTTACTGAACGCCTGAATGATAATCTATTTCTATCTATATATGTACATCAAGCTCAAGATGGTATGAAACCTATACTTATTTTTATTATGATTAAAAAAGGAAAAATAAGTATTGGCCTCTTGGCAAATTTAGGTTTTAATCTAGAGACTTTATTGCATGTCATATAATTATTTGTTCTTTGTAGTTATAATATATCTCTTTATTACAGGTATGTGAACTAGATATTATATTTAATTTTGAGAAAGCCTATTTTATGTTAGATGAGTTTTTACTAGGAGGTGAAGTTCAAGAGACGAGCAAGAAAAATGTACTCAAAGCTATCGCAGCGCAAGATCTCCTACAAGAGGTAAGATGTCAATTTCATTGCCAAAATATTTATGATTATTTTAGAATGCTGTTTGTGTTTAATACAACTATACCAATATATTCTTAATCAATATAATCTATCATTCATAAAATTTTTATTGTCATGTTATAGAACTAATCAGAGAATAATGGTGCTTTAATAAAGGTATACATACGGTTGTAATAAAAAGGAATAAAGTATAACAAGCGTGACACATACATGGTCTAAATATTTCAAAAGAAATACATTAAACAGCCTTGTTACAGCTGTTCAAAACTGCCCCCTTGTAGTTTTACTGTTTTGACAGATCCTATTGCACGGTCGGCTTGAAAATATTGAATGGGTCAATTGAATAAAGTTCTTATTGTCTTGGTTAAATAATGTAGGCAACTTTCATGCCACCTTCCTTCTTTATTCCTTTATGGTAAAATCAATCAATAATATGTGTGCCATGTGTGATATAATGATTTGAAATACCCATATGATTTAACCAGATGTGTGTTTAATACCCACTTTAATACTAAACACTCCCATATCAATATTCATTAATTAACAGTATTCTTGGAGCATGCCAAAATTATAATGCTGCTCTCATTTAAACAAAATTAAATGAAAGTTCTTTAATCAAATTGGTAGTTCAGGAATAAAACTAATTGAATGTCTATCTATAATAAAGAGGAAACATGAAAGTCATAGCATGTAAAGCATGCCGTTTTTTTTTTAAAACAGTAGTTTTAATAACCTTTTTTTAAATTTTTTTAGAAATTTTTTTTTACATTAGAAGCATGCCTAATATTCATAATGATTTAGAGTTTATCATTAAAGTAATTTTTAAAAAAAATATTTAACATATTGATTTATATTAGTAAACGAGAAATCACATGGTTGATTGCACACCTCCAGTTTACCGGTTGTTTTAAATCAATAAGCCACTTCACTTGAAAAGTAGTTGAATCATTAGAAATTGTAATAAATTACAATAAAAGTTGTAAGACAACCAGTCTTTTACATGTGTTGCACACTTTATGGAATATTTCAAATTTTCATTTTAATTTCTTGATGCAACTCCTTTGTACTACTTTCTATTTTGCTTTTAATTTCCTAAAGGACGATGCAATAGAAACTGCTCTTAAAGAATATGGCTTAGTATAATCTCTTCAACCATTAATGTATCTTATAAAAGGTATTCAGCTAGTTATGTTGATAATTGTCATGTTTTCTGGGACTTAAATCAGTTTTTGTTTGATCCTGTATAAAGCAATAGCTACTTTGTGCATACACTGTTTCATTTGCCATTTCAATTTTTCTTTATTTGTCATGACTCGAATATAATGTGATGCGAATGGCAAGGAAAAGGTTGTGAAATTTGTCTGAATCTGTCTCACTACATGTACTTCTTAAAAATATGTTCCTTCAAGTTTAATTAAATCATCTGTTTGACCAACTATAGTTAATATTTAATTATCTGAAAGTATTATCTTTCTAATGGTTACGGATTTTTTTTTTCTTTTCTGAATTTGTATTGATGCCATTCCTCAATAAATCAACTACTGTTTGTCCGTAAGTGCATGCTTTTCTATATTTAGAGGGATGTGTCACTCAGTCATAATGGTAGCAGCGTTGAGATTTGTATTGTATTGAAATTTCTCAAATTGTACAATGATTTATTTACCATATCATTCTCGACATGCTTTTCCAAGTCAAACTCAAATTACATAAGAACAAATTAAAAACTAGAACATTTTGAAAAATTAAAAAGCTGGATATTTTATTCCACCTAAACTGATTTTATATCTCAATTGTCGGTACTTGTAGCCCATTTTTTTTTTACCTGAAGAAAGGCATTGATATGGACTAATTATCTTTCCACTCTCTTTCATATATTGTTTCATACTTATCAGGCAATTGTCTTTACTCTTGTTAGATAAGATTCACGAATAATAAATAAAATAGGACAGAGTTATTGTAATGAGAAACTGCCTGTATAACTATACTCTTAAAAAAAAAAGGAGGGGATATTCAGAAACAATACAAAACTGCAGAAATGCACTGCTGTTTTTATTAGAGCTAACCAGTATATGTTAATAACAGGCCAATTGCCTACACATGAACATAAACAGTTCATATGGGTGGCTTATCTGACGGCCCCATTTCACTCGCAAAGAGATACACAGTCAAAAGTGAAAATGGACGTTTTTGATTTTTGTCTTAATGAGTAATTGCTCCACCAATCCTCAGACATTCAGCAATTCGTCGTGGCATACTCCTAATCAACCGTCCAATTACGATTTGGGGCAATCTGACCCACTCCTCTTGCAGTGCCATGGCCAATACTTGCAGTGTTGTCGGTGACGTCGACGAACACGTCTCCCGATCAAATTAAACGTAACACACTAAAGCAAAGATACGCTAAACAGTAAATGTTATGCAAGAACCGATAGGAAAGCAAACATGGATAGATAAACCTGCGCGCGGCAATTTTCATCAACCCTTCCTTGAAGTGTCAAATTTGACAATGAACCCCTCCCACGTGTATGGCGCTATTGCGTGTCGCATGTGCAGCTCAGTGGTTCTGTTGGGGCGATAAGTTCTTCATCTGGGAACATACTCTCAAAGGATTTCAAATGTCCATGGCTATTTATCATATCGCAACCTGCTTGCATTTAAATATCCCCTACTTTTTTTTGAAGAGTATATAATGCCATGATAGAATATAAAAGAAGTAATGGAAGGTGCAGTGTATTGAGCATGTAGCTCTGTTTTGTGTGGAATTATTACAAGAATCATTTGATGTTACCCAATGTTTTCTTCACCAGATTGTTATAATCAGTTCTCTTCAACATTGTTTTTGTTATCACTTTTAAAATCTTTTACATTTCGTTGTTTGACTTTTGTAGATTGCTCCTTATTGTACTTTCTAGTTTGTCTTTGTTGTTTCTTTAATTGAAATCTTGATTCCAAATTAAGTTTTCATCACTAATCATTATTTAAAATCTTTTTTATTCTTAAAGAAAATCTTTAGATTTATTTTGTCAAATATTATTTCTAGCAGAAAGCCAATATTTCTGGAAAGTTTCGATTTTCGGGTTTTCCAACCTAATACATGTATGACAAGTTTGTAATAATAGGGATTTTTTTTTTCTAAACAATATTTATTCACAGAAACTGGATTGGAGAACAGGCAGAAGCCTATAAACCCCCTCTCCATGTAATAGGGATGACTTTAATATGACTGCAGGAATTAAATAAATGTATCTAGTAGCATGATGTGATACATAATCTTACATGTAAATACATAACATAATGTTTTGTATTCTTTTCTTGAAACTTTAACAACTTTCTAATATCATGCTCATAAGAACACACACACAAATATAGATCAGAATACATTCAGGTGTTACTGAAACATAAGAAAATTATAACTTCTAATGGATTTTAAGAACGGTTATTGGTACATCACTGTAGAGTATATTGCAGTTTAATAATCACTGTTTTAAAATGGTGTGTTCTTCAATTAAAGGCAATATTTTAGTTCTCAACATCTAGAATTCTATGCGCAAAAAGATTTTTGTCACAGAATTTTATATCATTGCAGTAATAAATCTCTAATATGCCTAAATAAAAATTTTATAGAGAGTCCAAAGAAAAGACAATACTCATCCATCAATATAAATGTATGAACATTGTTACATACTAGTAATTAAAAAAATTATGTATTTGAATCCATCAAGCATAACAGAAGTTATGGCATATTTGTTTAAATTGATTTATTGATTTATAATAACTTTAGCTGACTAGCAAGTCTTGGTATTAAAACAATACATACTAGTTACATACTAGTAATTAAAAAAATTATGTATTTGAATCCATCAAGCATAACAGAAGTTATGGCATATTTGTTTAAATTGATTTATTGATTTATAATAACTTTAGCTGACTAGCAAGTCTTGATATTAAAACAATACATACATATTTGACTATTAGTATAAGGATGTTTATTTGGCATATTGGGCTTTAATAAGAAGTTTCATTTTCAGATTAGATTGCAATCTATGCTGCAAATATTGAGTTTTGGTGTTTGGCCTTAGTATAGAAAACACCAAGTTATTGCTTTTGTTATTGACTATTTTCATGTTATTTATGTGTTTTTTTTATCTTATTTTCCTACTACAGGAGGAGACCCCCCAAGGCTTCTTTGATGATCACGGTTTAGGTTAATGGCAGGTAGATTCACCCATTCGTTGGATGTTTAGACAAAAGAAAATACATGTATTATTATAAGTAGTCTCTGAAATACATTTTTCTTTTTATAAATCTGGAATATATCAAGATGATTCTGATGGGAGAAATTAAACAATTTGGTTGTGTAAAGTTTACACTGTAATCATGTTTTTTTAGGTGTAAATGTACATATTACAATGAATACAATGATGTGAACTACAAATTCGAAAATTGCTTCTCAGTGATATATTAGACAAAAATATTTTCTGTTGTATTTTAACCAATTTTGCAATTTCATAAATAATTGACTCACTCAAGTTTTGTTTAAATGGTGTCTGACTATCTGATCTCCATATCATTTTATTATCAACAAAAAATAGACATACAGAAAAAGCTGGGATGCATCATAATAAAATAAGATCCCCGGATTTGAAATACATTGTATTCAGCATGATGCTATGTGAGTCAGTGACTCACTGCTATTTGACAGATTTTGAAAAAAAATGATTCTACATAATTTTGTTCATAACATAAAAATTATTTATTACATGTACTTTTTTTTCCCCCATCACAATCATACTGATACTATGGTGCGTAAATATGTGAGATTTGTGAAATATATTGTCTTTAATAATAACTGTATGCTTATTAATTGGACTGAGTATTACTGGTATCAGCCATGACTTCCATCTGAGTATTAATACTAATCTACAATATCTCTATATTTAGTATATAATAAATATTATTTTACATATACATAATGTACTTCATAGGAACTCAGTCTTGTACGTTATCAAATTTGTGCATGAATTACTAAATTAACACTTATAACACTTGAGTGAACATAGATTTACGAGTCTCTCAGTGAACATAAATTTACAAGTAATGGTACTGATCTAGAAAATACATTTTTTCAGTAAATTCTATTGTGGATTGTTTCCCTTGATCCAGTTCAGATCATATTGATTACAAAAAAAAAATCTCTTCAACAATTAGTTTTTCCTATTGTCAATTTTCCATTTACTGTACTTGTATTAGAAGAAAATTTGTGGATCTAGCGTGCTGCAAATGGACATTTATGATCATTATAACAGTGTTGTATGGGACTGAGCACCTTTTGTGGTTCTGTTAAAATTGTAATGTGTTTAAGTCATTGGTGCAATTTATGCTATATCAAAATGTGAACGGATGTTTCATCATAGTTAGGAAGAATTCAATATCTAAATTTGAATTAGTATATTTTGATAAAAAATTGAATAACGTGATGGCATTGTTTTAAAATGTTTATTTTCTTTATTATTAAGCTCAAGACATTCCTGTTAGTGTTCATGACAGTTTATTAGATTTGTTTATTTTAATGGTTTATATATTATTTTACTTTACTTTACATATAGAATTATGCCAATCTAACATTTTGATGGATATTAGTAATGATGCCAGTCTTAATTTAAACACTTTTCTACAGTACAATATTATTTCAGTATGAAAGATTGTCCAGTTACCTAAATTTATCTCATATTAAGCATATCTCATTGTGAAACTATAATTTGTAATGAAATCTGATAACTTGCAATTAGGGTGTTCATTTTTTACGAATGCTTTTTTTTTTTTAAGCAAATTTGATTTATATGTATGTTAGTGATTTGCAATTGATTTGCTCTAAGTTTTCTTGTTGTCTATATGTATATCTTTACCACTAAATCTGTATTTATCAGTTTAATACCAAACGTTAAGTTCGGTGTCTAAATTATTTTGTCTGTGTACATCAAAGTAAGTTGGAAGTCTAAATTTGGAAAAAAAAATAGAAAATTAATTAAAGTTATAACTAATACATGTAACGTTATAAGAGTGCTTCCACTACTTCCAGAAAAAAAGGTTTTGCCAGGAAACAGCTGTTCACAACAGCTTAATTGTGAATTGTACATTTCTTTCAAGACACAATATATCATATGGAGAGTTATTAACTTATTGATATCCATGACTTTATAATGTAATCTGACTGTTCTTTGTTTGTAATTCCTGTTCATCATACAGTGCATAATATTCAATAAATATTGTCTTTATTAAAAAAAAAATCCATTGCAGTTATTATTAATTCTAAAATCAATTCTGCGAGTGCATACATATATGCCTACATATAAATATATACAGAAATAAGTTTTGGTATATTGTTCTTTCGTAGTACATCTGTAAACCCTAAATAAGAATTTCATTTAGTTCATTTTTCAATGGTAAGATGTTAATACATTCAATTTTCGCTTGCATGCTTTATAAAAAAATTTCACCATGTTCCCTGCACCTTTACAAGTTAGTTTATTTTTTGCTTTGGTAAATGGCTTTATTGACAATGATTTATAGTGATCAACATTTTTCTGACATTTTTTTCTATAATGCATACATGGTTAAAGAATTCCAAATAAAATCATAGTGGAATCATTGTAAGCATAGTAAACTTAAAAGATTAATGTAAGCGAACATTAGTTTAAAACTGAACAACAGTTTTGATTTATTCAAATTATTGAACTGTTTTACATGTCATTCAAACTATTTCAAAATGTTGATGATTGTAAACTGGCTGTCATTGTGGAAGAAGTGGATTTGAACAAGGTTTGACTCAGAAGATCAGAGAAAAAAAGATTTGGAATTAAAGAACAGGTTTTGAATATTCATAAATCTACATTATATTTCTCTTTTAAATATGATTTTCAATTATATTAAAATATAAATTGAAAATTTCTTCTTTTTCATAATGATGCTAATAAGAGAGGATGTTTATTTCTTCTTCTTTTTTTTCTATTTTAACTGTAGTATTATTTATTTTTAGTTTACGATATCAAAGAAACCTTGGGATATCTCCACACCTGCCTGCTTGTAGTTTATTTAAAGCGTCTATTTAGTTTTTGTGTATATATTTTGACTAATTCTGATAAAATACTAATATTGCAGCTAGTAACATGGGGTGAAAATAAAGAATTACAACGGAATATAATCTTGCTTCTTTGGCTTAAATTTTTAGCAGCTAAGGGGCACTGTTGAGACGTGCAGATGGGTCCCATGTACATGGGTCCCATGTCCATCTTCGTTAGCCCGATGGTGCAGAAAAGTACGACTTTAAACCCGATCTTATTTCAGTTGTTTTTGTAGCAGCTTCCTGTGGGGTTTTATGTGCAATAAAGCACCAGATATAGGAACTGAGTTCTTTCCATAAAGTGCATCGCAATACCTGTACATTTTATAAATCCTATGCCTTTAGGATGTTATAAGGAACTTATCTCAAAACAAAAGATTTTGGATACCATCTGGTGTAACTGTGTGCTCTCTCTTTCACTGCTCATCTGTGCTATGATGTATGTGCTACGATTTAGTCAAAATATTGTTTACTAAATGTGGGGCTGTTTATGTTGTTAATCATGTTATTGTTGTTGCTTTTTTTTAATACTAGTTTACTTATTTCATATTCACTACTTTTATATGTTCTTACTGTTGATTAAGCTTTTCTCAATATATAGATTATTATCACATTACTGACTTTCAGACCATTATAATATCCATTATAAGCTATAAAGGTTATTTTTCGTACAATCAGGGGCCATAATCCAGGAAGTTATGGTCCAATTTGCACAAATGTCGAAAGAAACCAAGACCTTTGGATTTTAATCATGCATGATCGAAAAGAACCAAGATCATTGTGATATAAACATAAATTTAAAGTTTCATCAAAATCGGATCAAAATTGTGGCCTCTAGAGTATCCACAACCTTGGTATTACATACTTTTACACTATTTCCATACAAGGAGTGGCCATTTTGTACGGCAGTTTTGGTCAGAATTTTACGAAAAATTAAACCTTTATTTATATGCAACGGTTATATATTTAAACGTTTTTTAAAATCGAATACAAATTGTGAATTCTAGCGGGTCCGAAAGCTAAAATGCGATTTTTCGAACTATCAGGGGACGTAATCCAGGAAGTTATGTTCAGATATACGCGATTATCGAAAGGAACCAGGATCTTTGTTATATACGCATAAAGTTTCATCAAAATCAGATCAAAATTGTGATCTCTAGAGGGTCCTCAATTAAAAACGTTATTTCTCGAACAATCAGGAAATTATGGTGCGATACATGCCAATATCGAAAGAAACAGAGATTTTTGGGAGATAGACCTATATTTCAAGTTTCGTCACAATCGGATAAAAATTGTGACCTGTATAGTGTTCACAAACAAATTGTGGATGGACGTCCGGACGGCGTAATACATCCACATGAAAATGTAGGGGTATAAAAAGAATGTACATATTTTAAAACTCTTGTTTAGGCAATTTATATCATCAAACAGAGAAGGGAGGGGAGGGGGAGAGAGTGAGTAATCCAATAAAAATAATAAAGATCCTTAGAAAAAATAAAAATTCACTGTTTTGGGAGGAATTTGGACATATGTTTTTATGGAGTATATATACATAATAAATATATAGTTTAAAAGATACATTAAGTTTATTAAAAGTTTAATAACTTTATCAAATTTTAATAAAGGAATAGAGGCTGGAGATATTTAATAAAACCTACAAATTAAATGCATTCCTTGAAAGTTTTTTTTTTTTGCTTATTTGGAATATGGATGTAAACGGTCTGACCCTTCTTTCAATAATTGAACCCTTCAGTCATACTAGAAATAAAATATATAGGTATGTTCTGATATGTTCTGTTGTGTTATTTTTGTTTATATGTTTTTCTTGTGTATGATATTCGTCACCACTCCACCACACTTCTTTTTTATTAAATTATATTTCTATACTATATTTATAAAATAACTTTTAATATAATTAATCATCATTTATGCATCCTAATTTTAAATAAAATTTTATTTTTGTGCATCTATTATAATGAAGAGGAGATATGTATGTATTTCAAATACTTAGAATTCATTTATTATTAAATATGTCCTGTATCTTAGAATCAACTGTGTTGCATATTGTTTAAATTTATAATTTTTATTCTTCAGGAAAATGATGAGCCAAAATCTATCCTGGAAGAAATGGGTTTCACAGTGTCGAGTTAATGTTATTGATATTGTGATAATCTTTCGTTCACCAGTCAGTGCCTAGAGACACAACAAAGACTGAAATGACTAAAGAACCAAATCATTTTAAAACCATTATATTCCAATTCCATTTTATTCAAATATATTTGAAATTTTTATTGATAGCAATCATAGAAACCGTGATTATGTTTCAGAAATTGAAAAAGTATATTTCATAGTCGCTAGTCATTACTAATAATAAAAAATTATTTATATTTCATTAGAATTATTCTGATTAAACTTACATTATCTTTGTACATACACGCTTTGACCATTTAATATCAGCAGTCTTGAACAAAAAATTTAATTTAAAAATCTGTATGATTTGTTTTCTGCTCCAACACCAAATAAATAATACCTGCATTTATTGTTTGATTATTTAAACATACATTATGCAAGAGCTAAATCTGCATTGCAGCCAATTGCAGGTCTTTCTTTAGGCCTGAAATGTTATATAATCAACTCTCGATGCCATCTTATGTGTCGGACTTTCACTGGATTTAAATCTGATCTGCTGCTCCCCACACATTGATGATTAAAAAAAAAAATGGATAATCCGGACTATGTTTTTTATTGTACCGACTTCATGATGATTGAGACTAGGCCCAAAATACAATCGCTAATATCTTGGTTCAGAGTGGAACAATTTTTTAACTATTATAGCGAGAAGGAGTACTGCCAGCTCTTTATCTATTCTTCCAGGATAATGTATCTTTAATAAATTAGAATGCAGAAATTTAAAATTGCTAAAATACAACTTTTACTAATGTAAAAGCCCAACATTGAAACTTTTTTCATTTGCAACAGTACATGTATTTGAAGACAAGGTCACAATAATATAACTTAAATCATCAATATGTCAATTATAAGGCAACACAAATAAAATAACTTGTTTCTCGGGCACCGCCCGCACGCAAAATTGGTTGCGCGTGCAGTCTATTTATTAGTCTTGATGAAAAAAAATAAATATGTAACGCCCGCCCGCACATCGACAAGCAAGTCGTAAAAAAAAATATCCCGCGTGTACCTACATCCGCCATACATGTATATCTATTCAAATGTATTAAAACTGATTCAGATGAACATGCTGTCTTTTTTATCCGAACAATGGCGAAGTTTGGCAGATTTGCCTTTTTTATTGATATCGAAAGAACCTCCATTTTGTATCACGTGATATTAATTACCTCCCCTGATAAACTAGAATTTGATTCGTGTTAAAAGTCATTGGCGACAATATTTCAATCATTCGATCGTAATCGGCTCATTATTGCCGGCTTCAGTCGGTCCTTGTTTGGAAAATCCTATTGATAAAATAATGAACCGTAGAACAGGTTAATTAATTATAGCTAAGAATACGATACGATGACGATAGTCGTCATAATGTGATAATGCATACCTTAGAATCTGGGTCATTATTAGCACATTTACGGTAGTTTCGATAATCCGGAAAATAATAATTGGATTACCGATTTGATGGTTTTACTGACCAGTTGTTAGTTAGATTTAAATAGTCATTCAATATAAACACCGGATAGAACACCGAATATCCTGAGAAACACACCGAATATCCCAAGAAACAGTATTTCCGGCAATCTCCAATACCGATGACACGGTGTGACATGCATTTGTTGGAATTCGGTAAATAATTATAAACAAACCGGCGATACTAGATTTAGTTTTAAATACTGTTTACCATGATTATTATTTTTGATACACCTGGTGAAAGAGGCTTAGTTTTTAAAAATATTGTTGTCTTTATGGAGGGCTATTACATAGTCGTATGGAATTTTATTTTAAACCAATTTCAATTATGTGAATTAAATATGGAAAATTATTTTCCTTTCAGTCAGTGTTCAGTCTCAGTGTTTTAGTAGACTTGATTTTGGGTTTATGTTTTAAGTATGTACAATAAAGTTGAATATAACGGAAAGCAAAAACGTAAACAAGTAATGACTTTCTCATTTAAAAAAAAAAAAAAGAAAGACCGCCCTCCCGCCCCAACAATTTTCAGCAATAGCCAAATTTTATTTTGCACCATCAATGAGTAAAAAAAAAAAAAGAAACCGCCCTCCCTCCCTACAGTTTCAGCTGTCAGTTGCCCGAGAAACAAGACATTTATTTTGTGTGGCCTAAAAGGGAGACAAATAAATAGGTTGATTAATAGTTCTATAAAATGTTAAAACACTCTTGTCAGGATTTGTTGTGCTTAAATAAATGTATGTGGCCTTTTTGAGTATCTTTATTTTAAATCAGTGTTGTCTTGATTTTCTTACATATAAAATATATATCTCATTCTTTCCAGAAGTCAAAAAGCGAATAATTAAATTATGAATAAAAATATTATAATTGTTATATAAATGTATCTATATGAATATTAAAATGTTATCTACTTTGTATTTGTTGTTTTTTTGTATTGGTACATTTGCATTTTTCAAGTACAAGATTTTTCTTAAAGAGTAATTCTTACTGTTTAAATCCCTTGAAAATTTGGGGTAATGCATCTGAAATAGTGGTCAAATATGTTGCATAAATACGAATAGGGCTTTTTTTTGCACTGATATTGAGGAATCGGATATTGAGCACCGAAGTCGCGAACTGGTTCCTTTTATTCGGCTAGTCCTAAAGAGGAACTAATTAAAAATTCAGTGGCAGAGAATGCTTTTTCACAAAGTCACTAAAATTGAATCAGCCAGCCCAAAGAAGGAACCTTATGGAAATTTGGCGTCACACTACTGAAACGTCATCCTTCAAAATGTGGGTGTATGATCATTGTGGAATTTATCTTTGACAGACAATAGAACAATCCAAAAGAGAAGTAAAATAAACCATTGACAAAACCAATGTGTCCAATACAAAAGTCTAGTTTGAATTTCCATATATCTTTTCAACATGCAGCATGTTTAAGTTTTTATTCACATAGTCTTAAATAAAGTCTTTTTATAGTTTAGTTACAAAGTCAGTAAGAGTAGACACTTGTAGGATACTGGAATGCCTCAAAATTCAATTTCATGACCGCTATGTTGACTAGGAATATCCCATGGATTCAAAGACATGCTCACAATACTACTTACATAAAACACTCACAAGGCATAAACCCCATTTCTTTCAAAAGCAGACCAAGTTCTACACTTCAGAAAATATGATAAATAATGTTCATATACAAAGAAGGCAAAGCTATTTTGAGTAACAAATCATTTTATTAAAGCTGATGTAACGAAAGTAACACTGATCTCCTATCTACAATTCATCAGGATCTGAAGATTGAGATTTTTCGGAACGATTTTTTTTCGTTTTATGTTTATTTTTCTTGTGTTTTCTATGTTTTTTGTTAATATTGTCCTTGTCTAATGCAGCCTCCACAAAAGCATTGTCAACTATTTCTCTATTATTTGATTCACATCCATTTTTATTAGAACCCCTACAATCCTTAATTGACTCATTCAAACCAGGTGATTGATGCTCACCGTTACCACTATTTTTGATTATATTGTCTAATTTGGTTGGGCTGTCATCTAATTCTTTAGTATGTTTATGGTGAGAAATTGATCTAAAGTTTAATCGAGAATTTGATCTTGATTTTGAACGCTTCCTCTTCTTGCTCTTTTTAGACTTTTTATTACGTACTGATCTTCTGCTCTCTGAATCAGAACTAGAATAAGATCTATCTCTGTAATACTGCCTTGATTGGGAATTTGATCTGGATCTACCTTGAGAATATCGTGACCTTGATCTTGACCTCTTCCTGTTGCTATATCGTGACCTTGACTTCGATCTATGTCGAGAATATCTTTGTCTAGAATGTGATCTTGATCTGGACCTCTCACTTCTTGATCTGTGTTTTAATCTTGACCTGGACCGTGATCTCGACCTTGACCTGTATCGCCTCGAAGGAGGATTTCTGTTTCGATAGTCTGGCCGTCTGTCACGTCTGTAAGACTGTTCTCCATTGTAATTATCAAAGTCCGCATCTCTAAATTCATTTCTTGGATTGTGAAAAACATGAAGGAAGTTACAAATGTTTCCCTTTGGACATGATTTTTGTGAGAACAACCCTGAAAATAAGAGACAAATTTTCATTAACTGTGTGTTGATATTGAGAATTAGGAACGAAAGACAGTTTTTCTTGGCAATTTGTGATTGTAGTGTGCAACCAACCATCTTGGAAGTTTCGCTTGAACTTTAAAGAAGGAATAAGAGTTCATCGTTGGTTTGAAGCTGATTGAAAAAATCTAATTCTCAATCTGCTGTAATTTATTTTGGGTATTAAAATTAAATAGTATGTCACTGCTATTAATGAGGATGTTTTAAATGCTACTTTACAAGCCATAACTCATTTGTTTCAAAGAGTTTAATGAACAGTTGTGCAAAGGAGAAAAGAGCTTGGTAATTATAAGTCTATGGTTATTACAAATGATATTGTTCAAAATCAATAACATTTATTTTCTTATTAGAAAATGCCTCTTTAAGACTTACCACAAATAGCAGATTTCCACAGAGCGATGTTACGATATTCACAATTCAACTGTTTTCCAGCATACCATCTTCCATTAAACTTCATTACAGCCTGCTGAGCTTCTTCAATACTTAAATATAGAAATATGTAATACTAGTAAAATCAAAGAACAACCATAGCCATTATAATAAGCTTACATGTTAATGGTGAGGTATCTTTGCTATATGTGATACAGAAAAATTCTAAATTAGATAAGATTCATTGTAAACAATTTTCAAGATTCAAATATTTCTTTCAAGAACTCTTTCGGAAATTAAATGGGGTGAGGTGTGTTCATAAACATATGAATTGTTATCAGACAGATGATGGACATATTGAACAGTATACAAATATAGAATAATGATTACCTTTTAAATGTAATGTAAACATTTCCACGTAGATGAGGAGTACAATTAGAACAAACTTTAAACTGGGTAACTGTTCCTATAGACTTAAACTCTGGTAATACATCTTCATAAAACTCAAGAAAACTGTTATATAACTCTTTATCTTCATATTCTAAACTTAAATCTAAATAAAAACATAAAGGTATGGATACACTGAATACAAATGTTTAATCATATTGGTATCCATGACAGTATTATTATGGGAGTGCTTGATGGGAAATATAGACTGAATTGCAATCAAGTGATGTAAAGTGAAGTTCTATGGTGATAGAACTATGGTGATTGGTGGGGGTATTTTCTGATTCAATGGTTTAACTGGTTAGTTGACCATCTGTTCAACTCAACTTAAAGTAGCTAAGTCTCTAACTCAATATCATGCAAAGTCTTCGACACGAATTATTTGTCAATTTAAATCAACATTGATGTTGTGATCTTACTGGGAAAAGATGGGCTTCTGATATCCAATAATTAAAACAAAATAAACATTTTACCATTGGTTCCCGAATTGTGTACCATAGTGCATGTCAGCGCCATTTGTAACAAGGGACTCGTAGAATGAGGCTGGATATATTCTACAAGTCATGTCAAATGGTGACGTCATATTCTTATCTGGAGAGCATGTTATCGGTATGGAGTGGAATAACCAGACGCTAGAGACGGCTAGAAAATTTATCAAGTGAATTAATATATACCTGTATCATATTCATCTATAAGAGTCTGATCTAGTCTAAAATGTGAGAACATTCCAGGTATAAGAACAGTCTTACTTTCTTCAGGATAATCATGAGATCTTGAACAACTGGAAAATATAAATATCAAAGATAATTGTATGAGGAATAAACATTATCCTTCACAGTAAATTATGAAATAATTGTCATAATTTGAGTCTGGGCATAATAAAAAGGTAACAATGATTATTAGACAATATTAGACATGTAACTCTACAAAATGCAGAAAAAAAGACAAACACATGGAGTTGCAGAAAATTCCATCTCTTGTAGCAAATATCTATGCCAGTGAGTAGGCATGCAGCATACATGCAGATGTCCAACAGACATGACATTGACAGTGGTGACAACTTTCCATTTGTTAGTCTACCAGAGCAGATTATTTCTAATTGTTTAGCATTTAATCTCTGCAGCTTTCAAGTGGTTGGCCATGGACGTTAGTGAATGAAACTGCCGTTCACTCTAATATTAAATCTATTGTTTTTGTTTTTAGAACATTGAATTTATTGTTACACTTGTCGTGTCTGGTTAACATTGACCTTTAATAACATGTCCAAAATTTTATATTCATGCTCTTTGATCAAGGTTCTTTTCCTGGAATCTACAGCATATTTTTCTCACAAGCTGGATAAAGGTAATTTTTATTGAACAAGTTCACCAACTCTTGACATTATTTTGAAAAATCACTTTGGTTTAATAAATATGCTAAGTGCATCATTGACTATATCAAAATTTTACCTGTCTCCATATTTACAGGCACCAGTTTTCTTGAAGAATGGACATTCATTGACTGGACGTTCTGAACTATATATTACTGGTGCTATAGGGTTATGCCAGGCATCCTAAAGTACATAAACAAATGATTATAGAAATTCAGTTCAAACATATATTCTATGAATCCCATGTATGTTTTGACACAATGCAATGCAAACAATGATAATCAATAATTAAAAACTAACGAAATTTAGGAGAAGAATCGATTACATAATAAGTACAGCCCAAGTAGCAAATTATGTTTTTTTCAGATTATCTGCTATGCTGGAGCATGCACACTTTACACAAATTAAATATACAGATTATTCAGATGGTTCATCAACCATATGAAAATGCACCCATTACTTCTGCTGTTACTACCATTGTTTTGCCTACACCCAATATACAAATATTACAATAATAGTTGATATTTGTTATGTTAACTCTTGGTTGAGACCAGTTCTAACATTTAGTATCCCAACTTTCTGATGTTTGATTTTTAGCTTCACAGTCTTTTTTTAAAAAAAAAATGTCATACAGCATCAAAAGCACTGAAAGCAGACAATTCTATTTACCTTGTTTTCATGAACTGTAGCTTCCTTCAATAGAGCATCCTACAAAAAAACATACAGTAGCCCCTTCCAATCAATATCTAATAATATACTGACTTAAATAGTTAAGATTCAGATATAATAATACATAGAAAATATTTAAAGTAGACAAATTTATTTCAACTGTAAGGAAAAGAATCAACTTCATAATCATAGTCATTATAATCTACATTATGTAAAAAGATACATTTTGGAGGAAATATCTTTCCCAATAAAACTGCTTGTAATACACAAAGTTGAAATATCTTTTCCATTGAAACTGCCAGCAAGAGTACATGTTCAGCTGTCAAGGAATTTTTTATTTAGTGTAATTCATAGATGCTGCTAAAGCAGCTTTATATAACTATCATCTATTGATCACTGCAAACAAGAATCTAGAAAAGGTTTCTTTTGCATTGAGGACACTAGTTACTACATTAAATGTACATGTACATGTTTCATTCTATTCGGGATATGATAGAATTATACTACATTGTATTTAAATTGTGGAGACAAAACACAAAAAGATTGAGATATTAAAAATATAAATTGATTTCTTTTTTAAAATTTAGGATATTTTTCAATCAAGCACCCCAGTTCACCTGTCTGTCCTTTTCAGTTTCTCTTTTCTCTCTTTCTTCTGCTTCTTTCTTCTTCAATTCTTCCCATTCTTCTTTAATCTTTTTCTGAAATTATTATTGTTTATAATCCCAAATTATTATAATAGTTAAAAAATAGATAACGTAAAGCGAATTTGCTGTTAAATTAGTCGAATTGATCCACTCTGAACCGAGAATTTAGCGATTGAATTTTCGGCCTAGCCTCGATCATCATAACTAAAGTCGGTACGATAAAATACATAGTCTTGATTATCCATTTCTGGATTTAATCAAGAATGAGCGTAGAGCAGCAGATGGGATCCTAATCCAGTAAATATCGCAGGCTAGCGATGACATTGAGAGTTGATTATGATTATGATCTGGATAAGTTAATTAATGTCTAATTAATAATTTAGATAACTTTTCAGGCCTAAAAAAATTCTGCAATAGGCAGATTTAGCTCTTGCATAATATATGTTTAAATTTTATTATTTATTAAATGGACATTATGGGAGATTAGATAAAGAGTTGACACTTCTCCTTCTCGCTATAATAGTTAAAAAATAGATAACGTAAATAGAATATGTTGAAAATTTCAGTCCAATTGCTCCACTCTGAACCGAGATATTAGCTTTTGAATTTTAGGCTAGCTTTGATCATTATTACTAAAGTCGGTATAATAAGAAACAAAGTCTTGATTATCCATTTTTACGTTTATACATACATTGTACATTAAAGCAAGAGATAAATCTGCCTATTGCAGTTCTTTCTTTAGGCCTGAAATTTTATATAAACTATTAATTAGCCATTTATTAACAAAACAAGACCATGAAAAGACCATAATCAACTCTCAATGGCATCGGATACTCAAGATTTCAACTAGATTAGAACGGTTAGCCATTTAAAAATTTTATTAAAAATGGGAAAGCAAGGCTAAGTCTCAAATATACCACCAGTGCCCTGGATACCACAACGCACACATTTTGTCAAAACTACAAACTACAAATGAAATTTTCATTTTACATTATCTATTTTTGAGCTAGCAAGAATGGTCAGCTCTTTATCTAAATCTTACATAATGTATCTTTAAGTCTGTCAATGTATCAATTTTAAAATACTGTTTATTACGTATTCTGCTCTAAATGACGATTCTTCACCCCAATACCTTAGAGACCTTCTCAACACCTTTGAGTGTAATTATTTGATATAAAAACTAATTTGCCAATGATCTTAGATCAAATAAGTTATGGTATATATAGACCTACCTGCTGTTCCTCTAAATATTCTTTTTCTTTCCTCTCTTTTTCTTTATTGGCCAAAAATACTATCTGTGCTAATCTTTCTCTCTCTAAAAATAACTGATGTTGTTTCTCTCTTTCTTTTTCTTCTCTTTCACGTTTTTCAGAATCTGATGAACTCTCAGATTTATCATCATTTTCTTGCCCTAAAATATAAAATGGAAGATAGTAATCAAGTTGTTTTGAAATACCATCTTTCATCTGAGTATATGATGATAATAAATCTGAATGAAACCCAAATAAAAATAAATCCAAAAATATTACCTGCTCTTAATAATGCTTCAGCAACCCTTTTCTGTTTTCTTTTCAGTTTCTTCCATTGTTTGTGACTAAAACCGAAAAATATGAATTATAATCACAAATGAAATGGGGTTTAACATTCTATTTTATTTTTCTGAACCAACCAGGCTAATGAAGAAAGTGTGCTATTCAGTGTGTAATGAGTGAAATTGTGCCATGACAGCAGCACTATTGCCTACTCTTATTTTGAATTCCAACTTTCAACTGTTCTTCTACGTTCATGCCAACCTGTAATTGGCACTTTTTAGGACAACAATGGGAATGAATCTGGACCCATAACGATACATGTAGGTTAATCATGAGAATTACATTGGACCTGAAAATCTACATCTTGGTGATGGATAGGCCGATCTGTCTCCACTATTACATACTATCTAATTTGAATACCATCAGTTGAAAAATAAATTGATAAATATTTTCTTAAGTATTGGGTAAAGCATGAAATTTGTTTTAAAAAACTTGTTTTAAAAATTTCAAAAACTGAAACTTAAACATGCATTATGCAAGAGCAAAATCTGCTTATTACAAGTCTTTCTTAAGGGCTGAAATGTTATCTAAATTATCAATTAGACATTACAAGTAAATTTTTCAAAAGAGAACCTAGCTGTTTATTACTTGAAACTTTAAATATTTAATTGTAGGTGTACAATGGATTTTAATTAGTTTCTGAAGTCAAGGGAGGGGGTTTTAAACACATTGCAATAGATCAGTTTTTAAACAACAACAATTAAATAGTTTGTTCATACAGGACGAAAACTTTTTTTTTTTTTTTTCAATTATGGCTCAGAGATTAGCTAGTTTAGTTTTAGATCTAAAGGGCAAACGAAAGTAATCATTTGTTTATGAACAGAAGAGATGAATCAATGATCAACAAAAACATAAAAATATACACACGGATCGTGAATTCGTCATATGATTCGAAATGAATATGATGACTGAAAGCTTCCAAAGGCGTACCGTAATGTTAAGAAGCAAAATACCTTAAATTCATTTCTTTTTTACAGTTTACAGACATGTTATCCGGGTGTTTAGGTGTTTAACTACTGAATTTTGATAAACTTATTTTTCTACTGCCGTCACATGTTGATCACGTCCAAATTTGTGCACAACGAACAACAACGAAAGATTACCAGACAACTCGCTGCAAGTAATGCGTCCTGCTTTGACTATGAACAAGTTCAATTTATGATTATTAAAATACAATTATGAATTTTGAAGTACACATACGTACCAAAGTAAGTATGTTGATACTGTTATCGAAGGTAAGAGAGATATTTCCTTCCATTTTATTTTATAATCTCATATTTTATTTAATGTCGTAAATAGACCCGAATGATTCATGTTTCATGCGTGAATGAGTCTCTTATAATTATAGTTAGTAATAACGAATAACGAATTCTTCATGAAACATGGAAACTTCTATAATACGTCTGTAATAATAACAGTGGAAATAAATTCCCTTCAATTTCACCCTTAATGAAAATTAAGTTTGAGTGTGCGTTCCACCATGATCGGTGTCTAACATGCAATTGGACGTTATCTGGTATATTTGTGAGTTATTCGTGTAAATCGGCTACACGTCATACCACAAAACCGATGACGTTTTTTACAAAATAACTCATATCAAAACAAAGCTTCAGCTGATGAAAGCAACGAATGACTAACTTGTTTCAATGTTTGTTTGTAGATCGAACAAACCTTGAAAATAAATGAAGGAATGGGAAGATAATTAATAATTGTTGAAGTTAATACATTGAGGTAATAATTAGGTAGATTATACCCTCGCCTTTAATTGGAATAAAGAATAAATACCGTATAATTCAAATTAGTGCCATTGTTGACTGAAAATTTGGCCTTTTGTCACTCACTCACTGTCTGCTGATCTTCCTTCTTGATCGTTCTTTGATTGTTGGGTTATTTTAGAACAGCTTCAAAGATCATAGAAAATATAGTATGGACGTTTATGCAACAATTAATACCGTCAGATTCATTAATTGCATTGTCGAAGATTGGTGCTCAATCGGTCATCAACAAAATACATAAAGTAAATACACTAAATATAAAATAATTACATACCCTAAAGATGCAGGAGTAACCCTCCCTGTCCAGCAACTTAACGTTTCCCCTCTCGGTACCACCTTCGAAAATGATGTAACGGGGGCCCTCAGCTGCCGGTACATCAAAGACGGGAGCATCGTCGTGGATCGAATCTTCCAGTATTGGTTCGGGTAAAACGTAGGATCTTTCCAGAGGGACAGCCTCGGAACTGGTCTCCATAAGAGGCAATTCTTCTTGTTCACGTCCAACACTAGTATCCATAGTGCTTCTTCATCGAAAGTAGCGGTAATTTCATGAACAGCAATAGGAATAGCCTAAATAATAACGTAAAATACGGTATGGTAAGAATATTGAAGTTGACTAAATCAAATACGGTGGTAAGAATATTAAATACGGTAAGAATATGAAAGATGTTTCTTTGCTTATAGAAATTGATGTTTCGATTCTGTTGATTTTTTAAAAGTTACTTACGGCATTTATACAAGGAGTACATGTCCATTTAATCTCTTCTAACCCTTTCACCGCTCTTCTATATGCTGCCTGGGATATATCTAAAGAGAACAAATTTATTTAAAATTTAGTGAATGGGTTAAATATTTTATGAATATAAGTTCGAGTAAGTATAGCTAGCAAAACTCGTGTAATTATTTCAATACTTATGATCTATTTCAATACTAATGAAAGCAAGCAAAATCTGTGAAATTATAAATACATACCTGTACATTTTCTATGCTGCCATAGATTACACTCTTCACACTGAAGACCTTCTTGTCTCGGACGCATGGTGGAACGGCAAGCGATACAAGGATCCATTGGAATTAGGCTATAGTTAACTTGATATGTATCTGAGATATCGATATCAAATGGTGAAAGTTTCAAATTTTATTCGAAATATATACAAATTCCAAGCTTGCATCAGAATTGGTTTGAAGTGTAAAATACAAAATAACAAAGCCGGGATTTACAATCTCAAGCTTAAGATTAAATAATTTAAACAACAACTCAATAATAAAAAAAACCAATTTTAATACATCAAACACCAATCATTAATTAATAATTATCGTATAGGCTTCTATCCACACTGATGAGTACTAATTAGCACCTTTATACACCGACCAATCAAAATAACAAAGCCGGGATTTACAATCTCAAGCTTAAGATTAAATAATTTAAACAACAACTCAATAAAAAAAAAACAATTTTAATACATCAAACACCAATCATCAAAATCATCTATAATAATTATCGTATAGGCTTCTATCCACACTGATGAGTACTAATTAGCACCTTTATATACCGACCAATCAACCCTATAATATACTGGTCATGAATACGCCGATTTTACCGGTAATGAATACGCCTGGTAATGAATACGCCTGATACCAATACTTACATAGACTACTGTAGTTCAGCTCTGAACGTAGGTCTCATTACAATCGCCCTGTACGTTCAGGAACCGACCTATTGAATCCTTGTCAAAAAAGAATCGGCCCCCAGTCAATTTTACTGGGCAACTTTCTATTGCTAAACGGCCATGCGTCAGTCTCTGTGAACACCTGAACAATGTAATGGAACATTTTTAGTGAGAAAATAAGACCTTGCTTACTCAATATTATTCAGTGAAATGTACGTGATACATGAGACTTAATGACGGTCAGTTGGTCTTTGCGTTAAAAACGGTTGTCTCAAAGTCTGTTGTGGAATTTGGAAAACGCAATAGATCTATTATCGGCACTTGTTGCAATTTGATTTCTTCTTCATTTTTGGAGTATTTTGAACGGATTTAAAGTGAATTGTGATCAAAAATGAAAATATCGCGATATTTTTTTTAGAATTATCGCAATATAGAATATATCATGACAAAGCGATATTTGAGATTCAGACGATAATTTTATCGCCTGACCTAATTATCGCGATATATCACCATCCCTAGGGTATCGCGGCAACCTTACAACAATGGTGAATGGGAATAGAAGGAGTTTGTTATTTTTGATTTGCATAAATATTGTAGACTATGGTCATGTAAATCTGCACAAGATAACCCCCCTGTTGTAATTGGTAATTGTGATATATTTTCATCTTATTCTGCTCGTAATATTGGCGCTATCTTTGATAGTTTTATGCTTATGGGAGCTCAAGTAAATAATATTTGTAAATTGTGCTATTTTAATATTAGAAATATAGATAAAATACGTAAATGTGTAACTGTAGAGGCCACTAAGTCACTTGTTAATTCTCTGGTCACTTCTCGATTAGATAACTTTAATTCACTTTTAGTTGGTTTACCTTTAAAGCTTATAGATAAATTACAAAAAGTACAGAATACTGCGGCACATCCAATCATTCCAGATCAACACATTCATATTTAGGTGTGAACACCAGGCTTATCTAGCTATAAAAATTATTTTGATGCAGAATGTATAAAAAAAACTATTTAAATTTACCAATCAGCCAAGACTTTCCACAGTAAATTCCACAATCACAATTCACTCAATATATTTAATGTAATTTCACCAAGTTACATATTATTTGTCCTTCAGGCAAAATATTACACCTTTATACTATTCAGCTTAAATCATTGGAAAATACATTATAACACTACAGTGCATTTGATATTGTGTTTGAACAATTTTTTTTTTTTGAATACATGGGTATACACAATACTAATATAATGGTTTTGAAAACAAGCCAAAGCTTATATAAATTCATCTCCATGCACTTATTGGCCACCCACCCAATATCCGAAGGAACCAAACTAAGATAGGTAACAATCACAAGAAAAGACATTTTAGCAAGCAATTACTAACTCAGTTGATTGTAAAAATTGTTTCCCAGAGTGTGATTCAAGAGTAGATACATCTTCCTAACCTCATGGGTTTTCTCTGGCCAATGTCTGGTTTAAAAATTCTTCACTGCTTCTAAAAACTGCTGTAAACAATCGAATGATTGAAATATAAGTTAGTCTCAAAATGACTCAGTTGTATTGGGTGGACATTAAACACAATTTCTCTGTTAATAATAAATAAATTATTTTTCAGAATTCTGTTGTGTATTAATTTTCCTGCCATTTGATTGTGATGCAACACCAGCCCCAAGTAACAGATGGAAAATTACCTATATTTGTTTTCCCAACATCTTTAACATTTTTCTCTGATGACCAATCATCCCATAAACAAGTTCTAACTCTGTATAATCCATATGATTTCCCACTCAAGTTTAAAGGTAAGTTAAAGGTTTCTGTTTGTTTATGTGTGGTGTACATTTACTTACTATTACTAATAAAGCAAAAAAATACAAATTTAAGGAAGCAAAAACATTAAAAGCATGTACTTGTAGTTTAGAGCCCAAAACTAACCACAGTTTATTTGAGGGATTTTTAATTCCTTTCAAACTGAAGTATTGTAAAAGTTGAATCTATAAAGGGTTTCAGTCCAAAAATAGTTCAGCTCCGGTCTGTATTTAACTATTTAACTATAATGAATTGAACAGGATTTGGTGAAAACAAGCCAGCTCACCTATTATCTTCACTTAAACATACATTATGCAAGAGCTAAATCTGCCTATTGCAGGTCTTTCTTTGGGCCTGAAATCTTATCTAAATTATTAATTAGACATTAATTAACTTATCCAGACCATAATCAACTCTCAATGTCATCGCTAGCCTGCGATATTTACTGGATTGGAATCTGATTTGCTGTTCAACGCCCATTGATGATTAAATCAAAAAATGGATAGTATCAACTTTAGTAATGAGGATGGATGCTAGGCTCAAAATTCAATCGCTAAATTTTTGGTTCGTACCTGATCAATTTGACTGAAATTTTCAGCAAATTCCCTTTACATCATCAAGTTTTTAAATATTATGGTGAGAACTGCAAGTTCTTTATCTAATCTCCCATAATGTATCTTTAATCTCCCATAATGTATCTCTCTATAATAATTAGAAAATAGATAAAGTAAATCGAAGATGTTGAAAATTTTAAATCTCGCCTTGATCATCATTACTAAAGTCGGTACGATAAAAAAATTAGTCTTAATTATCCATTTCTGGATTTTATCATCAATGAGCGTTGACCAGCAGATTGGATTCCAATCCAGTGAAAATCTGACACATAAGATGACATTGAGAGTTGATTATGGTTTGGATAAGTTAATTAATTAATTTATATAACATTTTTGGCCAAAAGAAAGACCTGCAATGCAGATTTAGCTCTTGCATAATGTATGTTGTCTTTTTCTGATCCTCTTTTTAATCTAACTGAATACAAACTTTTTCCATTGAATACAAGCCATCTACTGTTAATACTTTTGATATTTGAACACTATTAGAATATATATCTGTTTGTATTTTTAGTTCTGAGTACGACACCAAGAAAATATACTGTTGTTGATTCAGAAGGAACGATCAGACCAAGATGCTGTGTGGACGTGTAAGATCCCTAATTTACAATCATAAATGTATATCAGTATTGTTTGAATCTTTTTTCTCATGGTAAAATGGTGGAACTTTTGGGCTTACTCATGCAGTAATAATAGTTACACTTATAGTTACCCATTCCTTATATGATTCAAATCAGTCTTTGATGTCAAATAGCAATATAGAGCCATCGTAGAGATATTTTTAAGATCAGAGGGACCAGTAATTGATTACAGTGGAATGAACAGTTAGAGACAATGCAGGAGTCTTCCCAATGGAATAAAAAACAAAAGGATTTTGAAGACTCGAATCAGAACTTAGATTTAAATAGTTGGGTCTGATCATTTCAGATCGCAGTCAGTTTAGATTTTGATTTGGGTCTGAATCAAACGCTTCTATAATGTCAAATTCAAATGATGTGATTTAACCCAAGTCAATCTTTTTTTCTTTTGTTTGAGCTTGGAATTATGTAATTAAATTGTAATAACATTTCTTTACATAAAATGATACACATTTTTGATTTTCAATATTTGTGGATTATCCTAAAATTTTGATGATGTTTGTTATTTTTACAGAGTTATTCGCCACGTTGACATCTGTATAAATAACGAAGGAGTCAAGGACAAATTTAGAATACAGGTGTCAGAATATGGACAACGCAAAATTCTGGGTAGGTATCCTTGTATAAGGAGTCGTTACCAATGAACTATTATGCTATTGAATGTCTAAGTATACTTAAGAGTAATTGTATTTAAAGACGCTGACAAGTCTGTCAAAAGGACATATGAAGATAGGTTGTTTGGTAATGAAACATGTACCCACAGCAACTAAGATATCCAACCAGTTGGTACATAAAAAGCAAAATCATTATGTTGTATAATATTATTGGAGCATTAACAAGATTCTGTGATATAATCAAGTATTTCGTCAAAAGGGAGCATAGTGCATGCATACCTTTTGTGAAGCATGACACCTGTCAGTGTAATTATGCATGAGATGAGCTGGTTGCGCCGTTTTCTTTTGTAAGGCACTTATATAGATGAGCATAAAATGAAGTTTTATGACAAGTTTTTGTTTTCATTATTGAGTCTATGACAAGGTTGCTGTGTTTTATGAAGAAGATCCAATATATATTAATGTTTGTATCATGTCAGATTTGTGTAGACTTTCACATCATTTATTTTTTACAGGGAAAAAGGACGTCATGTCCGTACTTTTTCCAAAAAGAGAAACAAGTCCACCAAAAGAAGAGAATTTTCACTCGCTTTCAACAAGTATAGCTGGCAATCCTGAACTTCCGCAGACACCTATAACTACACGACAAACAACAGGTATTTAATCACAGAACTCTTTGTTCTCGTTCATAGAGATAAAAAAACAAAACATGGCACAGGTCTAATCTCTCAAAATGTCTAGTTAATAGTAAGATCTCACAGTAACGAAGACGTACACATATTCGTAACTATAATCTATGCACTTATGCACTTCTCCATACTGTGAAGATAGGTAATACCATAGTCTTTTTATATTAATCTTTTCATAAAATTATTTCACCTCTTCCAGTTTACAGCCGACATAGTTTCCCCTTGTCAGTGGTGCAGGACGGAGGGCCTGACAAGAAAAGCAGCTCTGTCAAGTCATTCAGAGGGGGAAAAAATCAAGATCCCATGTATACATTGGCATGCACGTAAAAGATCCCTTGCCAGTTGGAATTTGATATAAGAGTAGGCCGTAGTGCCGCTGCCCGGGCAAAATTTCCCTCATAGCACACTGTATGGCGTAGACCTGTCTTCATTAGCCCAGTAGGAGGAGCAATAACAGTAGGACGTTAAACCCCATTTCACCATCATCATCATCCAGTTTACTGAGTAAATCCCTACAAAATGGTGCATATATACCAGAATCTGTCCACCAATCACAAATATGGGTTACTGATTGCGTTTAGTATACTGATACCAGTTAGAAAAAAATGAACAGATTCTGAAAGCATTATAGTCAGTTGTACTCATTCTCAGATAATTCATTACAGGAGTTTCATATTCATTCGTCAAGTTTTATGAATTAGTCACCATAAGACGTATTTTATGAAATATTTTTTTCTTGTTTTAGGTCGATCTGTGACAGGTCCTAGTTATATCATAATATTTACTGCCGTAATGTGTATTGCTGCATTAGCCATGCCTACACATGGTGAAAAGGACACAAAGTGGCCTGAATATTTACATCTCTCTCTGTCACAGAAACTGATTGCTGCTTATATATTAGGTAAATAAGACTTACATCAGTTGTGGTGTAGGAAGAGGAAGATTCTTATTTTTAATTTTAAAAATCATGTTTTTGTTGCAAGTAACAAAATATTTGTGGCCATGTTGTCTGGGCCATTCTTGAATTTTGACTCTAATAGGAATATCAGTCCAGAAATGGTTCAATTCCGTTCAGTATTTACAAAGCTATGATGAATTCAAAATTCCATTGATGGATGCTGCTCATTATGTAACAAGCTTGCCGTGAACCAAATTGATGGGCCTGTTTTTAATCCAATTGAATCCAATCCGGGAGATTATCTAGCGTTAATATTTTGATTTAAGAAATTCAACATTCATGCAAATCATTCATCATTTCTTTTTTGGGTCAATTCTGACCAAAGTATAGTGTGTTTTATAGTAAATTTGTGTGAAGTGCAGTAGTATGGAGATAGTGTTTTTAATAATTTCATCTTTCTGTTTTTTATCAAATTTTATTGCAATCTCTGTTGCTTCTTTAGTTAAAAATAGTGATAAGTTATGCACTACACAGGGTATGTTTCCCGTCTTTCTACACTAGATCCCACTTCACTCCAGAGGAGTTTACTCAGATAAATTTGTTGGGCACACCATTTATATGCCCATATTTTATATGGATGTATATGGTTGTTACCCCCATGTCCTTCAGTTCATAATTCTTGTAAACAATACTTGCTGGGATTATTCAGTTAGTCATAAGGGGGAATCCTATGGTCACAAGGGGGAATCCTATCAAGATATATTGAATTAAAAATAAACACAACAGTTCTATGGATAACAATGTGTTCAATTAATAAATGCCATTCAAACAGTATATATAGAGTTATAGTCCCTGTCACAGAATACCTTTTAAACACTCAAGAGGTAAAGTGATTTGAGATTTTCCATTGCTAATCTTATCGTCAACCTTAGATTCTTATTAATATTCACTCCTGTGTTATTTTTCAGGCTTGGTAACCATGGTGATATTAAAGGTATGACAGTCATCACCAGTTAGGTTTACATGTAGTTTATTAGTATTGTGAGATTAGTGTTTATAATTTAAACTGTATTATAATAATTATTGGTTTTCTTTGTCAATCTTTATTATTATTATGTATTTTGTTTCATAAATTTCTTTTTTATCCATATTTATAACGCCCTCCTGATAAATGTCATATTATATAATTTGCATCCGCTCTGTACATTTAAAATTGTATATTGACATAATTTTTAACAATGAATTGATTTATGAATAATTTTGTGAATGGAAACTAATTTAAGTGTGCAATAAATGCTGAATAAATATTGTGACATAAAAAATCGTCTTTTTTCATGAAAAGAGTTTAATGTGAGTACCAGCATTACCAAGATTAAAATTGACAAGTTTACCCATAATATTGTTTGAAAGGTTAACATCTGTCTATCTCTTGTTCTCCTGCCGAGATAATGCATATCCTTTACTATCATTCAGTCCTTCAACAATGTCAGACCTGACTCTTGCACATCTCTGAGATGTAACGGGGTGGGGGTGATTTTAAATTTAAATCTAAAACTGAAGCTATAAATATGAACCAGTTGTGACATCACCCTTGTGGTGGTGCGCCTCTTTAGATCTGCATACCAGCATAATTCGAATCAACAAAAGTTTGATCAAGTTTTATTCCTATTTTACAATAAGAAAGGATGAGGATGACTATTGAAGGAACAAAAAAATACACTGTTAGAGAATAAAAATGAAAATATTATGAATATATTGAATAATCTCTACAGTACTAGGCATGTAAATGGTACAAAATATAATTTAGTGATAAAACCATTTTGAGTTATGAATAACATTTTCATTATGAATTATTCATCAAATAATATAAAAAAATATTTATATCAGAAATTTTCAATTTCCTTCAAGAAAATTGTTGAAAATGGCTATGGACTATGAGCTTAATACTACAAGTTCTTGTAAAGTAAATAACTAGTAACTAGAAAGGTATTCATAAAATATATCAAACTTAACAACTACATTTTGGCACACAATCAAACAACATCTAAATCATAATATGAACATCGAATATAGTATACAATATCTATATTGTACTGGAAACCTAAATAACAATACCCTCAATAAATTTTTGTGATAGCATCGATTTGTTTTTACCCTTAATTATTTTTAAAGTTTCTACATTATTATGTTATGACTCTTTAATTAATTCTATAGCACTTAGAACATTATGTCTAGGAGTAAACTTTATATCCCTATTTTTACCACGCGTGGAAATAACGATTTTAGTTGCAACACTGATGAACAAGTATCGGACATTTTGAACTTTCTGCTGGACATGTATTAAATGTATCAAAAAAATCACAGAAAAATGACAAAACTACAGGACAATATGACAGACACCAAAGTGATTATGCCTGACAAAGCCAGAATTTGTGCCAGATAATGGCCGTGACATGTGCCTTTTTTTTTTTTAGGTTTGCCAAAAAATGAATGACCTACATCCTATATGACTGAGTTATCCATCTAACAAGAGTCATTACACAAAAGGGTAAAATTTCCCTTTACATATTAATGATAAGATGATAGGGGGGATGCCCGTTTCCCATTCAAAGTGTTTAAGAAAATCACTGATAAAATTAGGCTACCTCTTAAAGAGTATACCTCTTTCATTGCCAGAAATTTTTTACTATTCACAATCTCAAGAACATTTGATGACTTTCCTATTGTTTAAAAGATATTCTTTTCTTCTTCCAAACATGGGTAGTAAAATGTCAAACATGTTAGTTCCATATAAACTACCTCAAATTTTAATGAAACCATCCGTTAAATGAATTTATCTGCAGTTTAGTTTTTTTCAACTAAATTTCACTATAAAATTTATTGAATAAGTATTTAAGGCACCTGATAAGAGAAAATTAACTACCACTGTCAAATAATTCTTAATATTAATTTAAAACATAAAATATAATATAAAAAAAGACTAAACATAATTTTTATGAACACATTTGACAAAATGAAGGCAAAAATAGATGTTTGTTGGGGCATACATGCAATTGTGTTTAAGCCTTAGCAATAGCTACACAGGCATAATCTATATAACAAATACATAGGCTTACTTCTCGAAAACTAAGTCAACTAAAGTTTTAAAGACACAAAAAAAAAATCATTTCGAGGAGGAAAATAATTAAATATATTTGTGGGGAAAATAAAGATAATTAATAACTATCAATATAATAATAATAAATTTAACAAACAAACAAAACCTCTATCAAACACTAGTAAATAGTCAGCATACAGATATTTCTAATCTATATTGTTAGTTTCAGTATAGCCTAATTCAGAAAATATTCTTCTGCATTCCATTTACAGATCACCATAACATTTGGAACACAGATAATTCAAATCATTCAATGAACAGTTTTATACTGTAGGGACATTACAATTCCCACCCCTCAGGTGTGATTCTCACTGACATCAATCGATTGATATTCTGATGGCAAGACTACAAGGCACATCTTATTCCAACTGCAGTAAGCCTCATATCATTATAAGTGTTCCCATACAATTCTTTGTGATATACATTCAAAAATGTGGCTTGATGTTGTCCTGCAAAAGCACGCAAATGGCTAGCTGACTTTCTGAACGAAAGCATTAAATTTCACTGGATCGAAAGACAATTTTATTGATGTAATGAATACCATAGTCCGAATTATCAAAATTTCAGGAAAAATAAGGCTTTGTACACCTAGCTTCTCGGAATGAAGCAAGCAAATAAAAATAAGATATTAAATAAGGTAATGGCCAGCAAATTTACAATCTAATTATATTTTAAAAAAAACACACACAAAAAAAACAAGTAAACAACAAAGTGTACTACAAAATTTACATGTAATGGGCTATGAAAGATAGCAATATTAGACAAAGAAATTTATTTTACAATTGTGTCTAAAATCAAGTAAAAAATTCTTTTTTAACTACTTTAAGTAAGAATTAAACTTGATTGTTCAATTAAGAATGAATATTTACAATATATATTGGAGCAGTATTATTCTACTTTTAAATTATAATTCTACAAGTTCTCAAAATGAATCTGCTAGGTTAAATGGGACAGATATGTACGGAAAGTAGTTTCATTCTGCTCTATTTGATTGTTGTTCTAACTGCATGTCCCAATTACGGAAGGCACACTCAAAAGAAGTATATTAATACATTATAACTCTGGTCTACAAATTCTGTTGTACAGAGAAAATAGCACTATTATGCCATAATAAATTACTTGAAGAATAAGACAAATACAGGCATATAAATGTAATCATAAAATTTTTAAAATTACACCAAAATAACGTGAATTAGTAATTTTAGTAATATTAATGTCATACAATTTCAATAATGTTATTTACAAAAACTAAAAAGAGGTGATTATGCACTTTTGTAATACGGGCCAAATTGAAATTATTGTTAAATAAATGAAAAGCTATTTGTATTATAATTACCCTGGTCTGCAGTTGTCTTTAAAATGTAAAATAAAATTGTTCAATTTGTGAGAATATCTATTAATTTGTATATATTTCATTCTTCTTAAAGGGACAACAAACCAGAATTAAAATCAAATATCAAGTTTAAGGTCATACGTAATCAAAAGTACTCTTACAAAAAATTATTTAATGCATTCAATCAAACTTTACCTAAGTTATCGTTATTTGAATTTTAACTTAAATTCTATTATTTCAATATAGCATCTTGAATTTGGGCATTTGCGCCTTTTATGAGTTTTGATTTGACATGAGTTGTCTTAAACAATTAATTGGATATGCTCAAATTATATCTTTCAATCCATTGCTGAGATCTCAATATTTTACCCATTATAACCTCTATTTTATCAGTCCAGCGGATGCTTGTACAAACCACTCTGTTTTAAATGCGTCAGAGCATGGATTTATGGTATTATATTAATGGTTACCTTTATTTACTTATTGAAAGTGATAATTCTTATTCAACAATTGGTATTCTTGAAAAATATACTTGATTTATTTCAACGTCAAGAGATTACGATATCTAGATCTTTAAATCTCTAAACCATCTAAATCCTTACCATTTTTAATAATGATATTATTAAATTCTTTTTAGGCCTATCACATTCCCCCTTTTTATAGAAAGTTTATTATTACTAAATTATAGAGTACATGTAAGAAATAGATGTCTTACATCCATGAACATCTTTGGTCAGCTTATTTTAAAGCAATTTTATGAGTGATATTGTGTATATTATTAGTAAATGTGTATTATATATTATGCACATGGGCCCCGCCCTGCCTAATTAATTAAGAATAATTGATTCCAGACCAATGTATGTGTATAAGTAATACTGTATAATAAAAACACCTAAAACCTATCAATTAGTTCCTGATTCAAATTTTTAACCATTCAATTTAACAAATACAAAAATAATCTAAATTTAAGAAGTAAAAGATGAGGCTAGTATTGTCAATTTATTTGATCGATCTAGATTTTGAGAAGCAATTTGTTCTACATTTACTTCGTTGTAATTCGTTATAAATCATAAAAATTGTTTTGATCTTTAATGTTTACTTTGATCTAATGCTAATATTATTATAAATCATTAAAATTGTTTTGATCTTTAATGTTGACTTTGATCTAATGCTAATATTATTATAAATCATTAAAATTGTTTTGATCTTTAATGTTGACTTTGATCTAATGCTAATATTATTATGCATGTGTATTATAAAATTATTATGACATTTATCAGAATCCAAAATGAACATTCCTGCCTTCACAGGTGGAGATAAATGTATGCATTGAGTTCCCGGAAGACAGTATCAACCAATTAAATCACAATGAATAACTATATCTTATATCTAAATGTTTGAAATTTTATACAATGTGATATAAATACCTATATTTCTAAATTGCACTATGGTTGTCAGTGGTTTTGAGATATGAATGACTATCAATGTAAATACATCAGAACTATGAAGCTATATGATCAGTTGAATTACTTTGTTAAACTTTTATGGGATAATGATTCAATGGGTCATTTCAAGTTTTGGGGGAATTAGTGTTAAGAAATACAGAAACAAACAAAAGCCAAAATATATCTTGATGACATAGACTTCAAAAATCTTGATTATGCAAGTCTGGCTTTATACACAACATAAACTCGATGTTGCTCAACCCACAACTTAATATGACCCATTTTATATGGTACCTTTATAAGGTTATCACCTTTAGTGAAAATATTAACTGCTGTGTAAAATTATGTCTATAATATATTATGATGAGAACATTAACAACAATGGTATAGTATTGATAGAAAACAAATTCTAATAAATAAAAGAACTATTTAAAAGTCTGGCTTTAAAAGGGACTTAAATTGTTTTATAACCGTGATGAAGAATTACTATCTTCACCTATAGGAGCATCACTGAAAAATAAAAAAATATGTATCATCAATTGGGAGAGATTTAAAATGGCTGCATGTATTATCTTCATTATGACTTGGTGTTAAATCCCTGTGTTCTTGAAGAGATTTGTTCACACATATCAATCCTGGCTGCAATTGGATACCGGTAGGGTAGTGCATGATAAAACCAATGAGGCTCAAAATATCCAAAACTGTGACTATTGTTGTATGCTGTAGATTCTATTTCCCATAGAGTATGATAGAGCCAGATTAAAGACATAACATTACCATGGTGATTCTCAATCAGTGTGATGCGGCCGCAACATCTTCCTAAGTGTGCCGCGAAATTTTGAACGGCACACTAAGAAAATGTGAAAAACCATGTGATCCCAATTGAGTATTCACTGGTGTCTACTGATAAGTTCATAGTTGTGTTTTTCTTTATTTATATATAGTTTGAGTCATTCTATGTCTCTATGACTATTCTCTGTCTATGGTTGTGTTTTTATTTTGCTAATTCAATAATTTTTCATATATATTTATCCAGGTGTGCCACTATTTTTTCATGGGTTCTAGGGTGTGCCGTCGACAAAAAAAGGTTGAGAACCACTGCATTACCATAACAATTACGGTCAATCAAACCGGCTAATAATAGAATGTGCCAGTCTGTATTTAGACATCTGATCTGTCACACAAACCTTGTATCGGTATTTGGAAAGTAAGCAACCAATTTGTTTATTTACAGCAAAAAAGTGTCAATTAAACAACTAACTAATAAAAGATTTGTTTCGTTATTCATGAAAAATCTATCTCATTACAAATTTACCGGACATTTAAACTAGGTCATTAATTAATAATAACATACTTACATTGAACCTATGACAGTTTGTCTTTGGACTAGTTTCAAGTAGCGTTTATGTTCCTGTTCTAAACTTATTACACATTTCTGGATTTCAGTGACTGTTTCAAAACAGATTTTTGTATCATCAATGACTAACATCGGATGCGGTTCTGTATCACCAGAATATACCTCCTGACAACCACAGGCATCTGGAAATCAACAAACAGTACACATAAAACTACCAAACAGGGTACCATATACTATATACATATCAAAATAAAGAAATACAGGCTGTATATAATTGTTATGAAAAAGAATAATATACATTAATATCATAAAAACAATATGGTTTAGTGTTAAAGAGACACCACAGGAGTGTGGACCAAAAGGCAGTGAGACCAGGACTGCCCCATTTAATGTATAAGAGTAAAAGAACCTATGGTATCTACCCAGGAGTGCCACATTTAATGTATAAGTGTAAAAGAAACTATGGTATCTAATTACCAGAGAGAGAGAGAGAGAGAGAAATAGGGTTTAACTCCATTCGACACAGACCAGGTAATTTAGGGACTAACATGGTTTCATTTTATTTCAATAATTCGCTTGCGCGTAAGGGTCTTTAGCAGTGGGAGGAAACCGGAGGACCCAGAGAAAACCCAGGAATGCTCCCTTTTAATGCAAAAACACATGTAGTTCAAAAGGTTCCTGGGCAAATAAAACCACCATTAATTAGAAAGACAATTAAAATGTTTTGAGTGAAAAATTAGTGATAATGACCAACTAGCTGAGCAAGATTCAACATCATCAGGTATATATATATGTACACATATATGTAAAAGGTAATGAAACATAATGCCCTAAGCAGCAAAGTTATCTGATTAGTCCATAAAGGTTGCCACAATTTTGTTCTTTTGCTGATACGGTAACCCTAAAAATTGATCAAAAGCAACAACTCATGACATACGGCAATCATTAGACAATTATTAACTGATACACAAAATATGTACCAGTATTACCAATATAAATACGATGCATAAATTTCAATAGAGAATAACTTTAGTCTCTGGAGCTCCATAATAATGATCAAGGGCCATAAAAAAAAATCTATATATTGTAAATTGTTGAAAATCAATAGCCTTATTCTTCTTCCGGTCATAAACACTGTTTACAAATTTTAAGTTAATCAGACAGGCCTCACACTGGCTCTCAATTTTTTTTCCGCCAAAATGGTTAATAATTTTTATATAAAAAAAATGTTCATACTTTTTTTTTGCCAACTGGAATATTTTATCTGCCACAATGGTGATAAAAAAGACGACATGTAGGCCTATTATAATACAATTACCAATACATACAATATACAATAAATATGTCTTTACATAACACATTAGCAGTTTTGAGATGATTCATTAAGATGAAATTTTGTTTTTGGTGACTTTAGTCTTTTCACACACCGTATTGCACAATATATTTTCAGTATTTACACCTCAAAGATCTTCAATATTTACACGTCAAATCTCATCCAATTTCTTTAAATTTATGTTTTGCCTATTGTCATTTTTAGGTACCGTAATGGTATCAAAATCGAGAACCCCGGTGGCTAAATGGGTAAGATGTTGGCTCGCTAGCCTGGAGGTCGGATGTTTGATCCCTGCATTGGCTGAAAAAGTCCATCAAGATTTTACGACGTGGTTTCCCCTTGTCAGTAGTACAGGATGGAGGGCCTGACAAGGACAGCTGTCTAGTCATTCGGATGAGATAAAAAAACCGAGGTCCCCTGTAAACATTGCCGTGCATGTAAAAGATCCCTTGGCAGTTATATGAGTAGGCTGTGTAGTGCCGCTGCCAGGCAAAATTCCCCTCAAATCTGTAAAGAGATCTGTCAGCCACATAAATTTCATCCAAATACTATGATAGACTTTACCAACTATTTGAAAACTGTCGACTACATTTTCTTTATCTATTTTTAAGTCAAGGGCAGTAAATCTGTGGATGATTTAATAGAAATCATCAGAATGAGATAACAATATGTAGACTACTCTAATACATTCACACAAGCTAGTTTTAGTTTATTCAAGAGCAAGAATTGTGTGTGGATTAAAAGTGTGTAAAGGAAATTAATAAAGTTAGTAGGTCTATATTAAATTAATAAAAGTGTGTAAGCCTATGTTAAATTAATAAAGGTCAGTAGGATAGATTAAATTAATACAAGTCAGTAAGCCTATAATATTAGATTAATAAATCTAAAAGTGTGTATATATGATATTAATAAAAGAAATGGTGTATGTACATTAGTAGATCTTACCAGTAGCATTCCTCATGCAATCTAGGAGAAAAGATATTAACAAATATTAATTTTAATCATGCATGTTTAATGCAATTATTAAAGTTATAACAGTATTGTACATATAGAGCTCAATATCCACACCATATTTGTCAAAAATTGACAGATTCCTTCAAAACTCCTACCACACATTCTACAAAGGGTACCACTACCATAGATTTTAAAGGCCAGCAACAAGTATGAATAAAACAGTGAAAATCAGCCCACAAATTTGCTTAGTAGTATTCAAATCTTATTTAAATCAAAATAATGGATCAAAAAGTTCAAATTTAAAATGAATTCAATTCTATTACAGTAAACAAATTGTTATAAATTCTCCAGATATGCAAGTATTCCCAGGCCATATTAGTAACCAGAATTGGTGTTTGTAGTTACAAGTGAGGTGTTATTTTTTTCTAAGTGCAACAGGAGGCCCCATGTATCTGTTAACATTAAAATTTAGCTTAGCAAGAACCTTAAAAACTCAAATAAATGTAGTCATGAGCCAATCAATCATATTGTATTGTTAATTATCCCGTTACTTGTTGAAATAAAAGAAATAAAGTTTTAATGCACGACAATATTCACCAGTACATACAAGACAAACCAGTTCTTTTATATAACATACAAGAGATATGATCATCAGAAAAAACATTTCCTGTATTTATCAACTGCCCCAAAATGTGAAATTTGTTGGAAACAAATTCAGCAGCTCTGAAGTTGTGGAGAATGTAAACAGATTTCACCTTAATAAACAGACAGATGTTAAGGTGCCCCACACAGTAAGAAATGATCTCTAATAAAAGTAGAACTGAAACCAATGAATGTTCAACCTCTAAAGTGATTATATAACCCTTCAGATGGATGACAGATAGGACGTAGAAGCAGTAGAAGTGATGGGTCACTATTGGCTAGACACCGAGATATGTCTTAGGTTTATTCAATCCCAATCACCTACATGTACTTTAGTTAATAGCAAAATTTAGCTTAAGATTACATGAACAATACCCTCTCAAAAATCAATAGATTGTTTAATTTACATATTTATTTTACTAACCTTGATAAGCATCAAGTTTATCCATGTTTGTAAGAAACAAGGAATGTATTTTTTCTACCTCTCTATCTGAGTCGATATTAACTTTCATCTCTGTGACAGGTAAACCACCAGATACGGGTGTACATCCTACGGCCATCATATCTACAGACTTACAGCTTAAAAAAAACGTATAATAAAAAAACTATACTGGAGAATTCAGAGATTTTCTAGAAATAAAACTGATTAATTATGTGTGGAAACATTGATTGGGTATCAAGGTGGAATGATCTTGTGCCTGGATAAGCTTGCCTATAATCGCGTTCATCTGCCCACCAATGGAGGTGAGCACTCTAAAAGTGTTATGTAACCTCTTACACTGTCTTGCTGATCACTTCCAAATGACTCAATATTTGGAGCTGAAATTTTCACACAAGGTAAATAGGCTTTCTTCTCATTTTTTAATCTTCTAGCATGCTTAAACAAAGTTTGTTTCAGGAGACCTGCTAAATACCCGACACCAAAAGCATAAATTAAGTTGGAAATTTTTTAGATTTCTTGGTTGAATGTTGTATATCCTGACTTTCAGTCACATTCAGGGTGATATATTATTCTGGAGAATTCCTCTTATGATGACATTATGCTTGATAGACACTGACATTTAAATTTTGTTCAATGTGTAACTTCATTTTATATATGCAGTTCACTATACTCTTATGGAGGTTAAAACTAACAACTAGAATACTTACCATAACCAATGACCATTAACCATAGCAGCAGGATGATACGTTCTTAATCTGTTTTTATTAGTATTACAAACTTTATTTAATATATCTAACCTAAAATAATACAAATAATTTATGTCAATCATCTGAAAATCAATATATATAAATATACTGATGTGTGCATAGAAATTATGTATACAATCTTTACAGCATTATGTATACAATCTCTACAGCCAATATTTATCCTGGTATTCATTACTAGTCTAAAAATATGGATAATGGCATATTTATTTGGTATTACTGCAAATATTGTCTAGAATAATTATACTAATCAAGTATTGTTTAGAATTATACTAATCAAGTATTGTTTTGAATTATACTAATCAAGTATTGTTTTGAATTATACTAATCAAGTATTGTTTAGAATTATACTAATCAAGTATTGTTTAGAATTATACTAATCAAATATTATTAAGAATTATACTAATCAAATATTGTTTAGAATTATACTAATCAAGTATGGTTTAGAATTATACTAATCAAATATTGTTTAGAATTATACTAATCAAGTATTAAGAAACAGGATAAAGAATTCAGAAGTTCTGCATGTATATTTAGAAATATTATGTACTCATATTATGCAACAACAACCATACTTATCTTCTATATTTTTTTGTATGGTACCTTCTTTTGTGATATTAATGAAACATTAGAAACCAGCCAGATATTTTTTAAGTGAAATAAAATAAAATGGGGTTTAACGTCCTACTAATATTTTTGAAGGTGGGGTAAAAATATCTTATAACCTGTCAAAATTTTCTCGTCAAGATACTAAACAGACATTTTCAGTTAAAAATGGAATAAAACCTGACTAACCATTCTTTTTCTTCAACACAATTATTGGCTTGAACATATAAGGCTCTCTGTGGTTGTACAACTTGAAACATCTACAAAAACAGTTTTAAAACATTTAAATTACTACCAGCATTTTAAATAATAATATAGGAGCATTGGAAAAAACCAGAAACATCATATGGGTAACCATGATTAAATGGCGGTTACTCTTGTAAATGTAGATATTGATCTCTAACATTATTTCTCAAAATGAATATAACAACGAGATAGTTTTGAAGATTGAATACATACATAGTTCATTTTAAAAGATTCTTCTTGGAGACTTTCAACTGCCAGTATATCTTCAATAGGTATAACACATAGTGGTTTCTCATCTATAAAATATAATATTAACAATTTCAATAAATTAAACAGGAATTCAAATTAATGAAGTTTTAAAAAAAAAGCTGATTATAGTCATTTCATTTATTTGAATTGAATTCCAAGAAATATTTCTTAGATATGTCTGTCTTTAGTAGTTGATTTCAATCACAGTCAATTAATTCCTGAAAGTCCTTAACAGGAAATATGGAACTTCTAATGAAAAGGAAAAATAAAACCATGATCAAAATCAATTAAATAACATGGGTATGTTTGTTGGTCCTAATACAGATTATGCAGTTTACATATCTGTGGCAATGTGTAAAATCTGCATTTCTAGATCATTTGGAGAGAGAGAGAGAGAGAGAGAAATGGGGTTTTACCGTCCACTCGACACAAACTAGGTCATTTCGGGACTAACACATGGTTCAATTTTATTTTAATAATTCACATGCACGTAGGGGTCTTTAGCAGTGGGAGGAAACCGGAGGACCCGGAGAAAAAACCCACAAGGTTGGACAGGCGACTCTACTCCTTGTCATGTATAACCGGGGAATCGAAACCCCGCCAGTTGACTCAATGACAGACCGTATGATACAGCACAGCACGCACATGCTAACCATTCGGCCATCCAACCCCGCTAGATCATTTGGTGTAAACATTTCATCCTTTCAGTAATTCAAGTATTTTCTTCAGGGTATTAAAACATAAATCTAGACTCCAGATTATCAAAGAGATTACATCAAAGAAATCCAGCTTCAAGTCAGAATTTTTAAATTACACTTAAGATATCAATGTTTACTTACTTTTCGATTTTGAGTAGGATAAATGTTGGTTACTTAGACAGAAATATCGTTTCTTAAAATTCTTTAAACCAAATTTCTTTCTACCCTGAGCTCTTTTGATGAGAGTTCTAAAAATAAATTAATGTCAACAATAAGATACCAATGAAACTTACACAACTGTAAAATAAATTATATGTGTTGTATTCAAAATGAAGTATACTTTTCTCTATAAAAATATTTATTTTTACAGATTAAGCCATAAAAATACATAATGACAATTGGCAACCTAAAATATCTTTACTATTTAAAAACTATTGCCAATAAGAATAATATACTGTTGTGTTTATTTACAAGCTCTATTTATCTTTACAGATTAAGCAACAAAAATATATAACAGCAACCTAAAATATCTTTATCATTTATAAGCTATTGCCAAGGACCCAATAATACACTATCATGCTGATATGTTATTGTATAGAATGATAGATAAATAATACTTTCTTATAATAATGCATTATTTAAATGTAAAATAATAACTTACCCTTCCTTGAGTATAATTGGAGCTTCAATATTTCGTAAATGAGCACCACAACTTGATGATATGATTTCTAAAAACTGGAAATAATAAAAACAAGTTTTACCAAAAAAATAATAAAAATAAAAAACTTTATCAACATGCATAGAATCGGATGATTACACTTGACTTACCATATATGATCGGATGATTACATTTGAATTTACAATTTTAACACAATAAACATATCAGATCGGGTGATTACATTTGACTTTACTATTTTAACATAATAAATGCATCATATCAGATGATTACATTTTACATACCATTTTAACATAATAAACGTATCAGATCACATGATTACATTTGACTTACCGTCTTAACTTTATCAACATGTATCGGATCAGATAATGATTCAAATAAAGGCACCATATACTCTTCTTTTAAACCAAATGAGATCTATAAACAGCAAAGAATCAAATTGTTAAATGAAGCAAGCAATATTCCATAGCAACATTAAGAGAAATAAACAAACTGGTTTCCATGTATACACTTATTTCATATACAACAAATTACATTCCTACTAGTACTCACATTTTTGGCACAAACAATATTGACTAAACCTTGAATAGATTTGGAGATTAGAGTTAAAGTTCGATTGACAGTAACATCCTGCAAGTAAACAAACAGAAATATTAATTAAATTTCATTTGAACGGTGGATTGGGTGGCTTCATGGTTAACACATGCGCGTTGTATCATAAGGTCTGTCATTGAGTCAAGTGGCATGGTTTTTGATTCCCCACTTGTTAAACAATATTCTATTAAATCACAGACTGGAAAGACCTAACCTTCCGATTTGCTTTAACATTTCACATCATTTTTTAAGTGATGGGTGTGGTGCTCTAGGAAGCATATGCTTTCACTATCTAGACCACTTTATACCACTTTTAAATTGCAGGCAGATTTCTGTTGTACTATTGTCTATTATTTTTCTATTAGAAACTTCAATAAAACGGTAAAATTTCTTATAATCAAGCAAAATGATAAGAATGTGGTAGTCATTTCCATATCTCTGCTCAAATGAATAGAATAAAAAAGAAAAAAAAAAAGAATACATCATCCAAATTACCTGTGTATCAGGTCGAAGTTCAAACAACTTTGGACCCAGAATAGCCGGAGCAAAAAATCTCAAAAATATAAAACTACTAACAACTAGGTAACGTATTGTTTGCATTCCTGAAAATTACAAAAAACTAATTCTAAAATCACACTAACAGTCTTACTCATTTATGAATCATTATCTCAATTAGAGAGAAGATATGAAAATACACTAATAGTCTTACTCAGTCAAGAATCATTATCTCAATTAGAGAGAAGATATGAAAATTATATAATTTGTCCCAATTTCTATCGCATACAATCATTAGCAAATAAAATAAGTTTGAACTGTCAATATAAATATTGATAAAAAGTTAAAAATTTTATTGGTCATAGAAATGGCAAGAGGAACACTCCCGTCAAAAGTCAAAACCTAGTAACTCACTTTTTTATCAAAATTGAGTTAGGACCAAAATTGTAGTTACTAGGGTTTGTGTTTCCAATCTTTTGATTTTGTAAGCAGTTACACCCATGACACAACCTAGCAACTTCCTTCATTTGCCTAGTATGCCACAGAAAAACCTAGCAGGGATGTAGCTACACCGGGGGGGGGCCAGACGCTTGCCGCCCAGCACAATGAAAAAATCGAAGAAAGCCACCCAGTCGTATTTAAACCCCTTCGTCGTTCTCTGTACACAAGCTCGGTGCTCGAAATTTACCACGTCAAACAGCAAAGCCATGGTAAAAGCCAACGCAAACCATGTCTGCCAAGGCATAATTTATTTTTGTGTGCCGTAGTAGACCCTATCATCCCAAATTAGTTTAAAGAAAGAAGTATTTGTATTTTGTTTATTCATATTTAGAAGTCTAGGTCAATTCATTTCACAATTCTACGGTCTTTAAATTTGTATATTTGCCGGAAATAGGTCACCCAGACCAATTTATGGCACTCCAATGTTAAAGGTTTGGATGTCGTAAATGGTGTCGTAATTCGTGAGACACGAGTCAAATAAAACAACGTATTTTAATTATCAATATCTACCTGTTGTCATAATTCGTTGTACTCAAATAAAACACAAAAAACGTTTTAAGAATCGTTTTAATTTTTAATCTCAAAGTAATAAAGTAATATTTGAAAAAAAAACCACAAAAAAACTGAGAAACAGAGTGGGGTGGGGCACTTTTATGCTCGGTCGGTTGGTGTCAAAAAGTTTTTAGATCCCTGGCAGAGTCTCTGTATCATTGATGAAAATTAAGTGAATTTGGTAAAAATTTGAATATATAAATGGAAATTTAATTTGCACTGAAGCAAATACAAAAGGCAGCAGATGCTCTAAAAATACACCAAGAAGGGTTGAATTTTCATAAAAGACCCCCCCCCTCCAAACAAATTTTCCTCGCTCCACACGGCAGCTATTTTTTCCACCACTCAGCAAATCCTGGCTACATCCCTGATCTAGTAACTCAATAGTCAAATCAATGCATAAGCTGGGGTTTAATATTCATTCATTACAGTTTCCTTTGTTTTCTCAAAATAAGAAAAAACGTGAGTTACTGGGTATTGCTTTTTGACGGGAGAACAATTTGTCTACATAAATCAAAGGCAATTTGAAACTAAATAAATTTTGCATATTATTTACAAATTTGGAGTGAGGGAGAGTGCAATGGGGTTGTATGTCGACTCCACATTAAACTTGCCCCCAAACAAGGTAACTTAAAGAAATCTTGTTTTATGATCATCTTAATTACATAAAAGAATATTCTATGGATTCAGATAACTTACCAGAATAATGAGAAAGTGCTGATTCTTTTATAGCATGAAAAACTTCTCTCATTGTTGTTGGACAAACTAAACCAGATCCTGTAATACTATCGATTATCTTTAAAACATAACTCTTTAAATTCTCCTATAAAATACAAATTATTTATCTTTAAAACATATTTGAATCTCCAAGTATTTAAATATGTGATATAGATTCATAAATTTATAAATATAATCATTTAATCTCTACAATAAAATAATACAAATAAATTATCTGTGAAAAATATATGTTCCTTCAAATAATAAAGTTAGTTTGTATTATAAAATAAAACCAAGTACGAACAATCCAAACCATTAGACAAAATTCTAAGTCCTAAAATATGCTGTTTTGGGGAACTTGAATACATTTTCCAATCAATGGTTATGTTAAGTAGGATATCAACTATCAAGGGAAATATATCTTTAAAAACATAGCTCATAGTTCCCAGGCAAATTATCATAAATTATCATAAAGTGATACATATAATTTACTTACCATATTATCACTGAGATTCTCACCATCTTTTAATCTTGACGGATCTATTTCACACGGTTTTTGTTCTGAACAAATCTTAAATGAGAAATTATTGAAAAATAAAAACTGAAGTTGGTTTTACTTGTCTATTAAGCTGGTTTGTCATCAAAACTATTTGCTGCAAAAAAAAGCTATTGAGGATCTGACATATAGGATTTTCATCTCTGTGAAGTCTGCGTTGAAAACTAGGGTTCAAGATTTTCTGTATAAATCATAACTTATGAATTTAAATACATGTACAATAAATATGTCCGACCAGAAAATATTTGATACAATCTTTTTTTGTTTTCCGGATGTTTCTGTCAAGTTCGGAATAATGACCTGATTATCGTACCTGGCCCTTTAACCCAAAATTCAAATTTCAACTAATCATATGGAACGAATACTGGTCTAGTTTATGCAAACAGATATGGAAGCTATAGAACGCCTATATGGCAAACTTGCCATTATTAACAAGATGTCCTGTACGTCCGTCAGACCGGAGTCAAGATAGATGGTCAGAGAAATGTAGTTTGGTGTACTTACATCATCTATATTAGTCTTAATGGTGCTGTGGAGATAAGGTAACCCAATAAATTTCATTAATTCATCAATAATCTTTGTGACCAGTGAATTACCTCGGAATAAAGTGTTGGGATCACTGAAATATACACAAGGTTAAATCTACTAAATGACAATACAAGATTAAATTTCATATATATTTATAGTTTTCATGATAGTTTGGATTTGTTTATAATACCAGACCTCGAGGAAAGAGGTATATATATCATTAATAACACTGTATGGATACACAAGATGAAATAGGGTTTAACAGCCCTACTTTTCTGCACTAACCTGGTAAATGAAGACAGATATACAGCATGCAGTCTATTAACAGGCTTCTACCATGTGCACACTGGTCATTTTTCAGTAGCAAAATGAAAATATAAACTTTATTACTGCCATGCATGTATCTATATACTTACACTGTCTTAGAGACTTCCCAATAAGCTAGAGCTTTGACTAGAAGGACTAATTTACCATGATGGTAGGTTAATTTAAGTAAAGGTTGTGCTGCCTCTGCGCGATTATCTACAATTTCACCAAGTAAATAAGCTGCACTCGCTGTTGTGGGCTATAAAATGAAATAACAAAGATATTAATCAATTAAACAATTTACAAACCAGATTCTACAATGGAACTGCTATCAATTTCCAAATACTTCACTCTTTTGGATTTATATTCCCAAATCCATTTCTGGATAAACAATGTAATCATAAACGCCTTGAAATGTTCATAATTATAATCCTAACATACTTAAGTCACATGGATACATTTTTATTAGAAATGGACAAGTAAAATAAAATCAAAGACCCACTTTGAATAATATGTCCAAAATTAATCAAATAAGTTCTAATTTATCACATATATATGAATGTGTGCTGTAGTCATGGTAGTACCCATTCAATCACAAGTCTTATAATATTTCCAATGTCAATCATTTCCAAACAGCTGAAATTTTCCAGACTATCTTGGGCCTATTTCTCTACGGTTTAGCATTTGCTTTGCTGACTATGTGAAAATTGGGACTGTCCCTAGAAAATCTATGTGATGTAAAAATAATTTACATAAGATATATTGTCTTTTGCAAGCAGTACAGTTTGCTGTATGTCTGAACACATATTATGATATCTTAAAGTTCGTTTGAATTATAAGGTCAACCTTTTAAGGCATACAACCTTCGGATATAAATTATGACTTGTTTTTGCCACAGGTCCCAAAGTATGAAATTTATTAATACAACTTACTGTAACATCACATGATCGTAATATTAAACATCTGAGATCGTTGTAATAGTGTGAGAGAAACACATAATCTGCTGTATAGGATATCTTTAATCTGAGAGAACCAAGATCTAGACGGGACTGTTTTGAATTTTCTCTGGCTTGTAAACAGTACCTAAAAATATTTGAAATTGGAATTTTTTATTATATTTAGTAAATTTCACTCTCTATTTATACACTATAATATAATACAGTATAAGCTTATTCAATTTCTTGTTATAGAGTATATAATAGTATTCTATAATATTCTATCCCATTTACCAAGCTATATTCTATGTCTTGCAATATAGTGGGGCGGTTAAGCAAAAAATCGTGCACTTTGGGTTAAAAGCATGAAACTTGGCACATAGATGGCATCAACCCTACTGATTATTTTGGGATGTGGATCCACCTCAGCAGCTCCCCCTGGTGGTCCTTACGGCCATCTTTTCCAAAATGGCGCCTATTCATTGATATACATATAACTAGGGGTGTCACAATAAGACATTTTTTTACAAATCATTTCAGGCCAGCAATTTACAGATGCAAAATTGCTAACTGAACACGATTTTTGAAAAAAAGATTTATCTATGAGGTCATTTTCGTTTGGGGTTTGCCTGATTTCAAAAATGGCCGCCAAAATTTGAAGAAAAATGAATTTCCAGATAGGATGGGTGATTATCACGCAATGTATGCCTTGTAATATATCAAATATAAGGTTTTTGTTGTAATTGAACTGAAAAATAATCTCTAAAACTAGTTTCCCCAAATCCAAGATGGCGGAAATTCATAATGGCGGCCACAATATACCCAAAATGGCGGATTGATCAGATTAAAGTCATTTCACAGTTTGATTTGGTTTGTAATATATATTTTAAAGGGATTACATTGTCACTGAACTTAAAATTAATCTAAATAAAAAAATAGTTTCCAAAATCAAAGATGGCGGAAATTCAAAATGGCAGCCTGAATTTGAATCATCAAAGTCCGGCAACTTTTGACGGTAAAACGGTGCAAAGACAAAGGAGATGAAATTAAAAATGCCTCAGTTGGCCCCGTTGTATGGTTATGGGATGGGGGTGGAAGGTCGGAATAACCAGATATTTTCTCCAAAGAATGTGTCCATTCTTAACATTATCATTAGCATCATTTGTTTTAATGCATAAAACAATTAAACTACATTTATTGTGTCTTAAGGTTAAATTCTTTGAAATTCTAATTAGCTGACTGGTAAGTTCTGCACATGGTTAATTGACTGACGGGTAGATTCCTGAGTACAGTCAATTTCAGTTGCCCTCGAAAAACTATTACACTTTGCTATTATAAACCAATCCAATAGAAAGATTGATGATTGCCCCTTTTTTCTGAAACAATCATCTACAATTATCAAATTCACTGACTCCGAAAACTTAATAGAGGACATATTACAAGGCATATCAAACAGAAAATTCACGATTATCCTAAAATTTGATCATTATTGGCAAATTCTGGCCGCCATTTTGAATTTCCGCCACCTTAGATTTTGGAAACTCTTTTTTTTTTTTAGTTTGATTTTAAGTTCAATGACTTTGAAAACTCTTTATATTATATATTACAAACCATATCAAAGAGTGAAATGACTTTTATCTGACAAATCGGCCATTTTAGATAAATGTTGGTTGCCATTTTTAATTCCGCCATCTTGGATTTTGGAAACTATTTTTTTATTTAGATTAATTTTCAGTTCAGTGACAATGTAAACCCTTTAAATTATATATTACAAACCAAATCAAACAGTGAAATGACTTTAATCTGATCAATCCGCCTTTTTGGATATATTGTGGCCGCCTTTTTGGATTTCCGCCATCTTGGATTTGGGGAAACTAGTTTTAGAGATTATTTTTCAGTTCAATTACAACAAAAACCTTATATTTGATATATTACAAGGCATACATTGCATGATAATCACCCATCCTATCAGGAAATTCATTTTTCTTCAAATTTTGGCGGCCATTTTTGAAATCAGGCAAACCCCAAACGAAAATGACCTCATAGATAAATCTTTTTTTCAAAAATCGTGTTCAGCTAGCAATTTCGCATCTGGAAATTGCTGGCCTGAAATGATTTGTAAAAAAATGTCTTATTGTGACACCCCTAGTTATATGTATATCAATGAATAGGCGGCCATTTTGGAAAAGATGGCTGTAACGACCACCAGGGGGAGCTGCTGAGGTGGATCCACATCCCAAAATAATCAGTAGGGTTGATGCCATCTATGTGCCAAGTTTCATGCTTTTAACCCAAAATGCACGATTCTACCAAAAATTCTTCCTTAACCCGCCCCACTAATAGCTGTGTATAACATAATACCCTATTTTTTATGCTTTATTCAATTTCTTGTTTTAGAGTATAATATCCTATATACCAAGATATGTTATAGAGTATACTCTATATTTATCAATCTAAATTCTATTTCTTGCAACAGAGTACAATATAATACCCTATTTACTATGCTTTATTCAATTTCTTGCTATAGAGTATAATATCCTATACACCTAGCTATACTCGATCCGTTTCTTGTTATAGTATAATATAATAGAGTATAAGCTTTATTCAATTTCTTGTTATAGATAATAACATCCTATCTCACTTACCAAGCTTTATGAATTGATTGGATATCTAAATCTCTTAATGGTATTTTGACTTCCCCTAAAAAGGCACCAGGAAACATGTTACCTAAAACTTCTCTCGACACTTTAGAATCATCATGCCACACTGAAATACTACAATAAAATATAATTTGTTAATAACTGAGAGTGCCAAAAACTGAAAGGAAATGAAATGAAATGAAATGGGGTTTAAGGTCCTACTGTTCTGCTCTGAGCTGGGCTAATGAAGACGGGCATACGCTATACAGTGTGCAATGAGGGAAATTTTGCCCAGACAGCGGCACTACGGCTTACTCTTGTATCGAATTCCAACTGTCATGGGATTTTTTACGTGCATGCCAATGTGTACACGGGACCTCGGTTTTTCGTACCATCCGTACCACTAGACAGCTGTCCTTGTCAGACCCTCTGTCCTGCATCACTGACAAGGGGGAACTACGCCGAACAATCTGGATGAACTTTCTCGGCCAATGTAGGGATCGAACACCCAACCTCCAGGCTAGCAAGCCAGCGTCTTAGCCACTTAGTCACCATGATCCCCAAAACTGACAGAATATATATAAACTTTACTCTGCTGGTGTACGAGACCTAACAAAATGTTCATCAATGGCCCTAAAGCATTCATCTGATACAATTGTTCTAAATGAAGTGAATTAGTCAATAACCAGGCCCCATGTTCACAAAACATACATTACATTTAAGTTACTCAAAATTGTTCAACTTATTTTAACTAAAATATCGCCTTTTATAAAACTTCTGTTGTTTTAATGTATCAAATACATCAATAAGAAATTATGTCACGTGCAAAGTTTTGTGTTTCTGGATTAAAGATATTTCTCATAAACAGTGATTGAAAATTGTGTAAATTCTTAACTTAAGTCTGAGAATGCTTTGTGAACTCGGGGCCAGGAGATCCAGGGTTTGATCCTAATGTTGGCCAAGGAAGTTCCTCAGGATTTCCTGCCCGGGTTTCCTGTCTAGTTGTTCAGATGGGACAAAAAAAACTGAGGTCCTGTTAAAATTGGCACTACAATAAAGATCCCTTGACATTTGAAAAATCAAAATAAAAGTAGCCTGCAGTGACACTGTCCATGAAAAATTTCACTCATAGGTGTATGCCTATCTTCATTAGCCCAGTTGGAGAGGAAAAGTAAAAGACTTTATTTTATGATCAGTAGTGGAATACCGCATTTTATCAGTGAAATAAAAGTGTTATTCCACTGGCTAGCAGTAGTCCATGTTGTCTTTACCTAAAATGATTGTAAAATCATAAAATAAATAGAACATTTGTCGTTTTGTCGTGAATAACATATTTTATTTCATCTCTAAGCAAGAAAACGTTTATATTTTCACTCATGCATAAGTTTTCTAGCTTCTCGATGAAATAAAATATGTTATTCACTCTAAAACGACAAATATCCTCTATATAATTACAACATTTCATTTTCATTTGCACACTATATTGACACAGAGTTAAAATATGTAAACAGTATATACAAACCTTAGTTCACCATTAAAAGCATCATCAAATGTGTATAAGTTCCTGTCATGGTTTTGACCTTTATTTTCTAACTGAAAGTTAAATACATCCTTATTATGTATCATAATTTTATCACTCAGTTAATCATACATACAAACATCTACATTATTATACACAATTTATACTAATCATGGACTAAAATTATATTATACACTACAAAGCAGATCCAGATACAAAGGGGGTCGTGTTGTGGCTCAGTGGAGAAGGTGCTGGCTTACTAACCAGGAGTACTCAGGTTCGATCTCAGTGTTAGTTTTCCCATGCCGGTAGTGCCTGTCTAGTTGTTTGGATGGGAAGACAGTTGGAATTCAAAATGATTGAAGTCTCTACTTAGCCTAAGCATAAAATGTTCATCATCAAACTTGTCATGGTATTGATGTAATGAAACTATACACCAAGTTGCTACTACTACTACCTGGTGCTTTAACGTCTGCTTCCACAGAAGTGATATCGCAGACAAGACATAGGAGTGCCAAAGCTTCTTACTGTTTTTAGAATATGATTTTGCAATCTTTCCATTTGCAGCCTTAGGCCATGGAGTGGATTTAGTGGGAAGTTCTTCCGTTTATTTAATTAAAAAAAACGTATTGTTTGGTTGTTGATCTGTAGAGACAGCATATATGCAGATGTGTCTCGTCTCTGGATTGGTCGATGTCATCTTTGTGGGTTTAGTGTTTAGGTGCCAGGCCCGTCTTATCGTGGCCTCCCCTTACTCCACTATCTGACTCTGACACCAAGTTGCATCATTGTCACCCAATTGGAATCAAAATTGTTGTGTCTGAAAGTCTCGACCAATCAAATTGCTTTCCACACATTTCTTAACCTGATTAGAAATTGTTCATGATCAAACTTCGTTAAGGTATTGATGTAATGAAACCATACACTCCCACTCAATTAGACTCAAGGTTATCATGCCTCAAAGCATCAACAAAACAAATTACTTTCAAAGCATTGACCTATAACAACGTCATAACTTACATCGAAGAAAAAGGTTTCATCAAAATTGGGACAAATTGTCTTTTTCTTGACATTTGTCCTTTTGACATCTTTGTGCTTTGATTTGGTATGTGTTACCATGACAACAGCATACGGATTACAGCTTCCATTAATAACTGTTAAATCACTACATTCCAATATCCTGAAAATAAAATATATATAATCATATTGGTAAATCTTTCAAAAAACAGCTTAAATTCCTATTAGTATTAGTAGTTCTCCATAGAAATTATATAAAATGAAATGAAATGGGGTTGAACGTCCTACTGTTTTGCTCCTAAACTCGGCTAATGAAGACAGGCATATGCCATACAGTTTGCTATGAGGGAAATTTTGCCCGAGCAGCGGTGCTACGGCCTACTCTTATATCGAATTACAACTGCCAAGGGATCTTTTACGTGCACGCCAATATGTACACGGGACCTCAGTTTTCCGTCCAATCCGAACGACTAGACAGCTGTCCTTGTCAGGCCCTCCGTCCTGCATCAGTGACAAGGGGAAACCACGCCGGAAAATCTGGATGAACTTTCTCGGCCAATGCAGGGATCGAACACCCGACCTCCAGGCTAGCGAGCCAGCGTCTTACCTACTTAGCCACGTGATCCCCCAGAAATTATATTAAAGATGCATTATGTAAGAGTTAAATCTGTCTACTGCAGGTCTTTTTTCTGCCTTCAAATGTTATATCAATCATTATTTAAACATTTATTAACATGGCAAGCTCATAATCAACTCTCTGGGCCTTTGGATGGCTCCAATTTTATGAAGATTAGAACACTGCAGCCATTTAAAATAAACAACCCATGCTACATTTTGTCAAAACTTCAAACACTCGTAACATTCCACTGAACATAGTAATTTGACTGAAATTTTTGATATATTCATTTTTCATTATCTAATTTTCAACCACTATTTCTCATTTTCATACTTACAGTGATACAAATTTTATGGAGTGGATGGGCTCCATTTATAGTATCTAGGAACTTCTTACCTGACTGCCATTCGATGGGAAGAAAAAGATTCTGGTTCAGTATTGAGGATTTCATCAAAACGTATTTCAAGATGAACTTTACCCTGATGACAGATAGAAAATCAAATCTGTAAGTTTATGCAACAAAAATGTACAAATGCTATTGATAGACATCATCATTAACTTATAGTAACATTAAAACATAATGAAATGATATATAGTGACACTAAGATTAAATTATTATCTTGAACAGAGATGATAATGTGATTGAGGATCAGTTCGTTCTACCCTACCTGTACTTGTGCATCAACATCTATAGGAGTTAAAGGAAACCAATGTTCTTTATTATGATATCTATACAGTTCATCTTTCTTTAATGTTACTTTACCAATAATCTACAAATAAAGAGACAAAGTTATTTACTTAAAGAAGCATTATGTAAGATTTAAATAAAGGGCAGGCCATTCTTGCTATAATAGTTCTAAAATAGATAATGCAAAATGAATATATTGAAAATTTCATTCCAGTTACTTTATTCTGCGCGAAGTTATCACCATTTGAAGTTTTTGCAAGATGTAGTATAGATTGTTTATTATCGTAACAACGGTACTTGGTATTTGTGACTTAGCCTCGCATCAACATTTTTAAAATAAATCATTAATGGCGACTGTGTTTTATAATCTGTTTAACTCTCCGCCAAACGATGATCTAGAGAGTTGATTAAAGAGAGAGAGAAATGGGGGTATTTCGGGACTAACACATGACTGAATTTTATTTCAATAATTCTATTGGGCATAGGGGTCTTTAGCAGTGAGAGAAAACCTGAGGACCCGGAGAACACCAACGACGTTGGACAGGCAACCTTACTCCCTGTCACGTACCAGCAGGGAATCGAAACCAGGCCACTCGACTCCACGACAAACCTTATGAACCAACACGCATATATTAACCATTCGGCCACCCAACCCCTCTGAGTAGATTATAATAGTTTATATAACTTATGAAGCCAAACTAAAGACCTGCAATAGGCAGATTTAACATATGGTTCAATTTTATTTCAATAATTTGTTTGCGCATATGGAGGAAACCGTGCGACTATTTTGGCGATAATTTTGAAAAAAAGATGGCAGATATTGTCGGATCGACTATATACTAAGATTTTTGTTTTCAGATTAAACGACACAATAACAAACATATGGCGTGGTTGCTATGTGATTTTGTTTTAAAACATACCGAAATCTTTAACTTGCTTTTTCTCAAAACTTGCTTTTTTGACTTGGACAACTTCAAATGGATATAGCTCAATTAGCAATTTGATAGAATACATATCTATATTTTAATTCGTTTTTTTATACTTTTAATGGCCTCTATTACATGAAGATCTGACCGATTTTAGTGAGAGGTCACGTCAGGGGTTATACGAGCGGCTTTTTACTATGACGTAAGTCATTTGATAAACCAATCAGCTTTGATGTTTCTAGTGGGATACCCACAGTTCTGTGCACTGCATGCCAAGAACTCGCAGCAACAGACCATTTCATTGGCTAATCCCTCACATCATCCAGAACACTAGATATATAACAACTCTTCCAGATCCTAGTGTAGTATTTCCAAGTAAAAGGAAATTTTGAACTATAAAAAACGAAACAAAATAGGATCTGTATTTTAATCAGATTGCTCAATCAATTTTTGCCTGATTCAAACCAACCATACATCATTTTGAAGGTATTGAGGTGGAGAATGTGATAATAACGATAACTCAATTTTCAAAATTTCCTCATTATGAATATGACTCAATTTGCAAGCACAGGTCACATTGAACTTAGTTTATGTCTAGACTAAAGTTTCATTACTTCTCTCCAATTAGAAGTAGAGTTATTATCTTCTAAACTACCAGCAAATCAATCAAATAGTTTATCTGTGCTTTGACTAAGCAGAAAATGCTCATCGTCAAACTCAGTCAAGACTTTAATAATGAACATTTACACCAAGTTTGATCATTCTACCTCAATTAGACGCAGAGTTATTGTGTTCCAAAAGATTTGGCGGACAGCCAGCTAAGCAGAAAATACTCTTCATCAAACTGAGTTACAATATTCACCTGACGAACTAACGAACAACTGCACCATTTTACCTCAATAAAAGGAAGTTATTGTGTTCGTCAAGGTTGTCTCATGAACAGAAATCAGCCATTTCATGCTCTATTTACAATTATCGTCAAAAATCTAGACACAAAATCATACAATTTTAAAATAATAAAGTTTCACCTTGTCCGTTTTTGAGCCATTATCATGTACCATAAAAGATAAAAACCTAAATTTCTTTGGTATTTCTCCCTGAAATTCTTCTCCATAAAAAGGGCTAGAAAGAAAACATAAACATAAAAGGATATTCACAGTTCAATATAATAATTAATGTGTGATAGGTTAAAGAACATGGAAGGAAAGATACAGAAATATGCAATTAAATTAAAAATACTAAATCTTTTCATCATCAACAATCATGAAAATATTTTTGGCCTACTCACTTTAAAGATTTTTCTACAACTGATGTTTTATAAATGGTCTCTGAGTCAATCTTGATACTACAGAATGTACTTCTACCACTATTAGACACTGTATGAGATGGCAAATTCTTCGCTTCACCTGTCAAAATAATATTTACCCTATATTAAAATAATAAGCCAGTTGTCATACCACAAAAATCTTATTCAATGGAAAGTGGTTAGCTTGATATTACATGGGCCTCGGACTTATTCAAATACCTATTTGAACATTTGCTCTAATCTATAACTTTGTATGTTACAGGGGCTGCGGAAAAAAAAGCAAAAAGAAAAAAGCTTGTTTCCAAGTCACAGGTCTATGAAAGGGTATCGCTGCCAATATTGAATGCTCTGCTAAAAGTAAAATGTCTTGTCGATTGATTATATGTAAAAAGTACAGTCTTAATACCGGTAATGATAAAGTCAAAATACCTTGAAGGCCAAAGTTAAATGTAAAACGTCAAAAGAAATGTGTCAAATGACAAATAATGTCTTATTGGAAAATGCTGTTTTTTGATGTGACAACATTTTTCTCATTACATTTTACATTTGCACTCTGTCGCATCTCACGTGTCCTTCATGCTTTCTGCATAGCATTCTTATGCACAGTGGCGACAGCGCTATCTTTGATATAATGCAAATCTAGGATATCACGTTACTTATTAACATACACGAAAACGACCCCCGAGATCAACCAGGCAGACTATACGCCAGCACACTATAAAGATATTCACAACACAACAAGAGGAAATCAACCTGGCACACTATAAGAAATTTACTTAAGAAACGATCAAATTTGGAAGGTACTATGATTACAAGAATGTGGGTGGGACGTGGGGTATGCAATATCAAAATACGGGTCTTAATACGAAATTCCAGATATCATGTAGTTACATTTTTCTTTGTAAATGTGTAAATAAATCTTTCTGGCGCATTCATATTTTCATAACTTGAGAAAAGAACATCTGGATGGTACTCACCTCTATTAAGTGACTGTGTGTGTGTGAGGGGGGGGGAGGATTCAATGTTAAAATACAGGTCTTCATACGAAATTTCAAATATCATGTTAAATATAAGTGAAAAGCTTGTGCATTGCTTTTCCAAATATGTAAATAATTTTCTGGCACATTCATATTTGCATACCTTGAAAAACGTAGAGGGTGGTAAGAAACTCTATTTTAAAGTAGCTAAGTCTCTAACTCAATATCATCCAAAATCTTCAACATTGAAAACACGATTTATTTGTCAAATTAAATCAACATTCATGTTGTGATCTTACCGGAAAAAGATGGGCGTTTGATATCCAATATTTAAGACAAAATAAACATTTTACCATTGGTACACGAATCGTGTACGATAATGCGCTTCAGCCCCAGTTGTATCAAGAGACTCGAGGGACGAGGCTAAACACACCGCACCAAATCAAACGGCGTATGTAGACTGGAATAACCAGACGCTAGAAATTTGCACTCGCTTAAGACTGCTGGCTTATTTTGCCGAAAATAACTGATTTGAAATTGGAGTAAAAACGGAAACCATTGAATGTAAATCAGTTTACATACATTCATATTACTGTATTATATGCGTTGCGACCCACTTTTGTCAATTTCTAGGTCCCAAATGTTAGCGATTTAGCTCCTTTAAATGACATGGGGGGATGGGGGTGTATAATTTAAAGTAAACATACAGGTCTTAATACATAATTCCATATATCATGTTATGTATCACTGAAAGGCATGTTTATGGCTCTTTTCAAATATGCAAATAATGTTCTGACACATTCATATCTTCATAACTTGAAAATAAAGAGAGAGAGAGAATGAGAGAGAGAGGCAGAGAGAGAGAGGGGGGCACGATGGCAAGTATGGGTCTTAATACAAAATTCCAGTTATCCTGTTATACATCACTGGAAAATATGTTTCTGTGGTTCTTTGAATCTATCAGTTATTTTCTGGCACATTCATGATTACGTACTTTATTACTTAGAAGAGAATGAAAACCTTGTTGTTTTGTCTAAAGAAATGTGTCACTATGCATATCAATCACTAGATTTCGTTGCAATCACGGTCGTCCAGCAAATTTCTTATACTTTGCGAGTTTGATTTGAACAGTTTTTACAATAATTAAAGATAGGTTGCCAGGGAACAAAACATACACACACAGCAGCTAAATTGCCCAGGCGCCAACAAGAGTTGTTTCATATTATTTCTTTTGTCGGTAATGAAACATTTATAATACCGGTACACTAAAATCTCATTAAGAGGTATAACTCATTAAGTAATTATCAGAAAATCATTATAATTTGTTTGGCTTCTAGTTCTGCCCCATCATCGGCCCATATTAATTATAATTATATGCTAACGTTTATTATCCATATACATAATACAAAACATTTCATAATCATTCATGGATTTAGTTGTTCAAGTTATCAAAAATCATTGAAAATCAATATACTTATATTAGTTTACTATAGTAATGAAATCTACTGTTTAAGGGCATTGCTGAAATATCTCGCTCTCTTGGTGGTTTAAACTCTTGATTCTACAATTGGCACCTCAGCCTTAGCAATGAAAAGTCTGGATAATCCTAACAACATTGATCACTCGGCTGGTTTTATTATTACGTTTGATAACTTGATGATCGTATTTAATTCATTCATAAAACATGTGTAACAGGGAAGAGATATCAAATTGACTGTTATTTCAGAATTTATTTCGGTTGCATAAAATGACATACGATCTATGTCATCCCACACAGTCTCATGTTAACTTGAAATGCGATACAGCTAGAGTCTTGACAATCGTGTCTTTATTAATGAACTGCCATGGAATAGCTGTAAAAAAGGAACCGTTATGTGAAGCAAAAATAGTCCTTTGCGCTCCGAGTCACTATATAAACATGTTCAGAAATATTCCATAAACTCTTTTCTGGAAACTGAAAATGGTTTTAAAGTTGTTCTTACCTATTTTTACTTTCAAACTCTCTTCTATTCTGACATCTCCAAGTTCTGCCATATTTGACCCACATCCTAGACGACTTCTACCGGATGTGACTTCACATGGCGCGGCTCGCAAGGCGATCTTAACTTCACGTGGGGAATGATTCTGAGATAATATTTATAAACTGACGAAGTGGAAACTTGACCAAAACTTGCCCCAGATTAATTAACAAAGACAGTTGGTCAACAAATAACTTAGATTGTTTTTTGACCCAAATATTTCCGATTCAGTACAGGCTAATTTGATTTGAAAAAAAAACGGCCGAAATTAAGTCAGGATCAACATAGCCCTATCTAGCTGACATTTACATCAAATTTAAACATGCTTTTCGGAACTAACTAAACATAACATAACATAGGCCTATTAATACCTCAATTTTTTTTTTTTTTTTTTTTTTGAAAAAATGGCACAGAAATGTAGGCCTACATAGAACGAGGGGCCTATAGCTTGCAAGAAAACAAAATATAAATGAAAAGATATGGTCAAATCATTTCAAATTCTAGATAAAAAACAAATTGTTGAATTTTATTATGCTTTGTAAGGCCACGTGTAATAATGCACATTATAATGTTTGATGAAGGAAGGCCATATTTATAATAGGGTCAGATACTATAATATATGCGATAGCTAATAAATTGATATAATATTTCCGCCCATGGAACTTTAAATAACTAGCTAAATGGTTCGATTCTAACTAGAGTGTGATTAAAGTGAATATAACATTTAGAATAAAATAGATACACCAAAAGAAAATGTAATTGTCATTGTATCGTATGCGTTATGTTCCTTAAGTTCATTATGTCCGTATTCCTTTGTATATACCCTTGATTTTCTACCTTTTTTTTCTTTTTTTTTTGAAAAAATGTATTGCAGAGTAATCTACCTAAACGCGTTTCAGTTTTGCAGGTATAACGATTGGACGATCAGAATATCACAGAAAAATTACAAATGTTTAAATTATCTACTTTTCCCAGTGTTTTAGGTGGATTTTCAGCATGGTTTCTTCTTATCAGTGGCAGCCTGACACGAAACATCGTTCAGTCGTTCGAATGGGGTGAAAAAACCATGACGGTTGGAATTCGACGAAGGGTATAGGCGGAAACGCCGCAGTCCAGACAAAAGTTCTCCATTGGACACTGCATGGTGTATGTCCGTCTGCATAATAAGCCGGCTGATTCAGAAAAGTAGGACGTCATCCCCTATTTTCAAGTAGGTAACCAGTAGTGGTAGGTGATATACAATGAATGGGGGTTATACAGACACGTGAAGTGTGCTCTAAAAATGCAAACACCCGAGTATGAAAGACACCTTGCTTATTGAAATAAATAGAAAATTTGAACGGTGCCTGGTATAAAAGACATCTCGATATAAACATTTTACCCCGTTGCCCGGAAATGTCTATACGTAAATGTTATCACAAAATAACAGGGTAGCATGTAATATATCTGCTGACTTTAAAATGTCACATTCCCTTTAAGTGATAACAAAAGCAACAAAGGCTTTATTGTGCTCTTCAGAAAGAATACGGGGTATTTTTATGGCAGAGCGAACCGGAAACCCATTGAAACATCATCTATGAAAATATTCATCTAAGTTTAAATATAATGTGTTTCCGGCTCATCATTAATATGGTTAATAGAATGACAAGTTCAAGAGTGCGTCGTACATATTGGATGAATGAAATTTATTTTTACATTTATTTACATGATATCACTGACTTGAAGGCCTAAAAATAATGTGTGATATAAATTCAGGAATGGACTTTAGAACGTGACATCTCTTGTATGCATATTGTTCCCACTTAAGTCTTTTCTTGTGTTTTGTTTTCAACTACGATTGTCCAATGAACACGAGTTAATATTATTGTTTACTTATAAATCCAGATGAAAACCCGATACGGCCATTTTATAGGGGCGTGGTGATCGCTGATGTTGCACTAGGACGAAGATCTCGCGGAGGAGAGGGGGGGGGGGGGTAGCTCACAAAACCCATAGTTATATATCGTTAAAGGCTAACCGGATGGTATCTCTCCGGCGTAGAGAAATTTTGGTGTGGGGTGGGGGAACATTCCATAATCGAATTGTCTATTTTAAATGGTTGATGGTTGACAATGACACTGCTTGATCATTTTGATTACAAAGTATTCTGAACATTAAATTCTTGTCAAAAATTCCAAACATAATTTATATTTTCTAAAGTGTTGTTATTCCAGGGGAGAATTTCCGTTCCTCTTCCTCTACAGAATTCTAACTGTAAAATTCTGGCTTTAAGACCGGAATGAAGTTTAGCGGTCTATTTAACAATCTATATGCATACATAGGCCTATATTATTCATATACACGCGATTGCAAGTGTTATTGTTTTGTTATGGTAGGTATTAGACACAATGAACAACACTATAGGATTGACTCGCACGTATGTATAACAATAAGCATACTATAAGAGAGAGAGAGACAGAGAGAGAGAGAGAGTTTAACGTCCACTTGACACAAACTAGGTCATTTCGGTACTAACACATGGTTAAATTTTATTTCAATAAATCTCTTGCGCGTAGGGACCCGGAGAAAACCCACGAGGTCTGACAGGTGACCCTACTCCTCGTCACGTACAACCGGGGAATCGAAACCACGCCAGTTGACACAATGACAGGCCTTATCATACATTCGGCCATTGCGAAGTTACCATAGGTTAGACATGGCAACGCCCTTAAGTAAGGTTTAGGGCTTTTATATACGTTTAAAGGCAACGTTCAGGCGGTTCGTGAACGCATTTATTTGGTATCATTTCGCAATTATTATTCTTGTTAGTGGTGTATTATGGAGAACAGGCCAAGAAAAGGCGTCTAGTTGTTCGGGTGGTTCAAACCCTTGGAATGCAATTGCTGTCCGGGCAAAATTGCGTATTAGCCCGGTTGCTGCATGAATATAAGACTAAAAGAACACATAAAATGACCATACCAAAATTATATGTACTTGAAGTGTGTACACATACAGCAATTTAATTCAAATCCATTCATAATTAACTGAGACATCTTAACTCAAAGTCGCAAATATAGACATCCCCCAAAAACAACTATAGCGAAAATGTGGCATATTAAAATTTGCTCTAAAGCGTAATATCTAATTACAGGGTTATATTACAAAACTAAAATGGTCCAGTAAGTTTTATATGATTATTAGTAACCTCATTTGTTTATTATTTACAACTTTACAAATGCATATTACACTTTATTATAACTGTTTATTAAAATGAGTTTACAATTATTGATTGGGTAATTACGTTTGTAGATCACCAAAGAAGCCACCACAGCTGTAGTGTGTTCTGTTAACTTCGCCACCAGACTGAATTATCTTCTGCCAAATTCGTTTTATGCCGTTTAATTGCAGAGGTTGTTGTACGCTTAAACCCCTCGATGTTCCCAAAACTGTCTAACCATTTAATCAAGAAATATAACTATCGCACCCTAAGTCAAGATGGCAGACAATAAGCCGTCGGGTTGCCAGTTAGTGATTACTGTCACCTTTGCCCAGTGTTTTTTTTTTTCCGGGAATCCGGTATTTTCTAGTAAAAATGGGCGCATCTGCTTTCCATTTATACCAAATTTGCCATACATTTTTTGGAAATGACTACCCCATGAATACTTTCGTTAAAATGTATCTAGTATAATTGAAGAGTGATATGAATAAAAAAAATGGCCATGTACTGCTGTGTATGGGCAAAAAGGCGCAGTAGGTCCCTTTTGTTTGCACGAATTCCGTAACTCAATGACACAAACATAAATTTTAAAGCCACAAGCTCGTAATCTATAACAATTCAAGGCGCTGGTAACAATTATTCTGCCTTTATACAGTGATTGTCTATTTGTAGCTTACGTAATGATTTGTTCAGTCTGCGGTCAATAATTCCGTAAGAGATGGTCTAAAACCAATAAATGTGAGGTATATGCCGTGGATGATTATATATTTATCTTCATTTCAAAGTTATTGTATAACAACTCAAAATTATCCAGGACAGTGTGTTTTCTATAGGGCACGTGGTAATTACGTGTGAGCTACTGAAATGGTTTTTCTAGGGTCGATTCAGCTATTTCGTTTATTTAAGTAGCCAAAACGGAATATTTCATTAATAAATAATTATCATAAGCCTTACCAATATTTCATTTTTAAGTCCAATATATATTTTTTTGTGTACCCAATGCTGACAAAGTGGTACAGACACGTGAATTCACAATACCTCCATGAATAAAAATCATGAAATATGAATTTACTTTGAAAAGTTTTCGTGCGTTATCAAAAATGACCGGCAGTGAAAATTTTGAAGTGGAAGCCCTGGTTCAGTGGGTATGTTAATTGAACTGTCAATACATTTAATGTATATCGTATGTGTAGTCCCTGTGACGTCACTTGTCAATCAACCGGATTAAGATTGCAATCAAAAAGTTGAAAAGTGTAGTCCCTGTGACGTCACTTGCCAATCAACCGGATTAAGGTTGTAATTGAAAAGTGTTTTAGAGCGCCTGACACATAAACGGTAATATATCGAATAGTTTTACTCAGATCGGTGTGAAATTGTTGCAAAGTGTATAAACACTAGGTTTAAGTACATACAATTTTGTTTGCTCATTTTATTTCATTTAATAATTCATTGTTACCTATTAAATGACAAACTGAAATTTAAAGGGTTTGTTTTTATTCTTGGAATAACATTGTTTGAACAACTATAAGATAAACTCACTCCTATTTTATATCAAACGATACACTATTTCAAATAACAATAGGCATAGGCCTACGCATTTATATTTTAACACAGAGATAGAACGAGTTGTTTCGCTATCCTTAGATGGGATTATACACACGGCGATAGAATAAAAAAGAAAGGCTTTAGAAATGTCAGCCGGTCGTAAGAAATATATTTGATTTAAGTGTTTTTACCCAACTTTAAATTAGCCAAAATCAGGGCAAAATTAATTAAGGCATCTGTAATTGGTTTAAAATTTTCTGCCAAAAGACGTTATCCTGAATCAAAATATAATTATGACCCATGGCCTATATACACACCTACGCTATTTCTTATGAAAACAGCATGCTATATGTATTTGGGATATGTACTATAATTAGGTTGATGAACAGATTAATTGAGATGCATAACGTACACCAATGATTGATGTCTAAACATTACCGTATCTGATAAACTCTCTGATATTGCTGTATTCGCCAATAAGAGTCCAATTTATTAATCAAATCTATCAAAATCGCATACCCCTGACAACGTAATTTACTCACTATCTATTAAAGGTATGGTACAAAGTCCGAGTCGTTACTTTAATCACACAAATATTCGAATTCAAATATTTTTTAGTATTCGTTGTCGTTATTCCGTGTTAATTAGAATTGATATCTATAAACTATGAACTACTATTAATTGAATAGAACCAACTTATATCCATAACAAATACATATATTAAGAAAATATATTAATTTGCAATGACCCCCACCACCCAAATAAAGAAGAAAACGATAAAAAAAATTGACTACATCCAGTTGAACCGAATATTCAAATATTAAACAATGGCGCAGAATATGTGAATATAAAAGTTAACCTTCGGTGTTACCACTACTAATTACTAACTTATAATAATTTTTTTCTATAGCTTTATATGTGCAAGTTTCCAGCGTGGATTCACCCTTATCAGTGCTGCAAGGTCAACATCTAGTTGTTCGGATGGGACGGAAATCCGAGGTCCTGTGTTTAAATGGACTCTATAGAAAGCAGGAAATGCCATTGAACCTTCTCAGCCAACACCAGGAGAGAACCCGAGATCTCCAGGTTAGCCCATGATGTATTACTCACTTAGCCACTCCCGCTAAGCTAGAGAGCTTGTATAATAAACCAACAAAGCTTTAGTTTGGCGTTGCATTTCATATTTATTAACTAAAATATTTAAAACATATTATTATTAGGTAAACTTTGGTCTACTGAAAATCTACGCAACCATTTTATTTCACAAAAATGTCCAGGCTTATGATGGTTTTCTTAAAACGGTGAGCACAAGCTTGTGTGTCACTATACAACTTCCCATCCATTTAGGAATTCAAACATTTGTCAATAAACAAAAATATAAGTGTAGATTAAACTAAATGCCCCAAGTTAGTAAATACCTTTGTACATATTTGTATATCGACATAATACAACAAAAGTATGTTTCATAATAATAACAGCAGCATAATAACAACTAATATAAAGGACCTTGGTATATACATATTATCACAATAATATCGGTATAAATTAACAAGATAAAATTGTCTAATTTCTGGCACAACTTATTACACTATGATGGTAAAATGGTTCAACAATGCTAGTAACACAATTATTATACACTAAAGTCCCAATATGGCACCAGAAACCTTTATGTTTTGTTTATCTGCAGCTCAGATGATCTTAAATATAATTCCAATGGTGGTCAACTTTAAGAACAACGTTCAATTCTGATTACTAACTACTAGATTAACGGAGAACTATCATTTATCATAAACAATTGTCTCCATGGGAATCACCATTTCTATGGAAGTCACAGAAAGACAGGCATATCTCGGACTCAGCTCTCACAGTGTCTTTTACCATCTAAGTAGAGCATGGATTCTGAAATGAACACAACTGAAAATAACAATACTAAACTAACACGCATACACTGTTAGAAATTTTTGTAAAATTACAGTAGTACAAGTAGTTTTTGTACCTTAATTATCGGTATGTTCACCACAATGTAGTAGTTTTACCAAGTCTGGCGTATTTTAACGGAGTTTCGTGTACGTTTATAGAGTTTCGTGTCTTTTTTTACAATAGACGGTGATGAAATCAAAGACACATTCAAAATCAGTAAAAATACATTCTTACATATGTAATATTTCCAAACTGAACTCAAAATAAACAAGCTTGCATGTAATTTTACAGATCTTACGTTTATTCACATTATTTTGTAAATTTACTTTTAGGTTAGAAATATAAATAAAATTACAGCAGTTCTCACTATAATAGTTAAAAACTAGATAATGTAATGGGAATATGCTGAAAATTTCTGTTAAATTGATCCCCTCGGAACCGAGATATTAGAGACTGAATGTTAGGCCTAGCCTCGATCAACATTACTTATTAAGTCAGTACGATAAAAAAAAACATAGTCTTGATTATCTATTTTTGAATTTAATCATTAATGAGCGTTGAGCCCCAGATCGGACTCAAATCCAGTGAAAATCCAACACATAAGATGGCATCCATGAGTTGATTATGATCTTTTCATGTTAATAAATGTCTAATTCATAGTTTATAGAACATATCAGGCCTAAAGAAAGACCTGCAATAGGCAGATTTAGCTCTTGCATAATGTATGTTTAACTTATTGGTAGTTATCGTATTCGGTAAATTTATTGTCTCTTAGCATGCAATTTTACAGATTTTACGTTTACTCACATCATTTTGTAAACTTTCAGGTTAGAAATATAAGTAAATTTACAGCAATTAAATTTTTACCAAAAATGTTCTAAATGTTTACCAAAATGATGTATATTTACCAAGTTTCATTCTTTTTTACAATAAACTTTGATGAAACCAAAGGCACATTAAACCCCGGTAAAAATACATGCGTAATATTTCAATATTGAAATGAAAATAGCAAAGCCAGTAGGTAATTTTACAGATTTACGTTTATTCACATTATTTTGTAAATTTACTTATTGGTAAATTTACTGTCTCTTATGTTAATTTACTGTCTCTTATTTTATTTTAGTATTCCATAGCAACGAACCATTCCTAATAATTATTTTCTTATAGTATTCATTCTAATTTATTAACCATAATATGGACAATCACATTTTGTGAAATTTGGTATATTGCATGTTATATATATTTAATTTTCTTTATTTATACGATCTAAAACGTGTATTATTATTTATCGTGCGTTGATCAGATTGTAAGTATGTTCATTAACGTATAAAAAAAATGTTTTGCTTTCTTGTCATAGATAGTATTATCTCGTAACCAAGGTCAATTGAAGACGGTTAATTAAACCGATTGGTCAGTGTTAGCTTGACTGTCTCTAGAGCAGAATTACCATGCCTGCACTAGACAGTACCACAAGCTTACATCTAAAATCCTGGAACGGAAGTTAAAATCATTGTGGTTTTTTTAACATTTGTCTGTAATTTTTCATTTACTGATTTTAGGTAAATTTACATTGGGAAGTCTAAAAACAAACTTACTGTAACCGTTCATTTACTGTGTTGCGGTGAATTTACAGTCCAAAGTTAAAAAACAAACTCATGTTATTTTCCATTTACTGTTTTAAGGTAAATTTACTTACAAAGTCAAATTACAGAAACTCTGTAATATTACAGCTGAATGTTTATTTACAGTAAATTTACTGGCAACTTTTGCTGCCAGTAATTTTCATGTAAATTTACCAGATTTTTTCTAACAGTGTAATACTCCCAACAAAAACAAAAATCTAAATAAAATAAAACCCAAATCGTCGTGAAAATGTTTATAATTAACCAGAAAAGAACCAGGTACGACCTCTTTGATGTGTTGATTTTTGGGTGAATAGGTGTCCGGATGTTCTAACGCGCGCTCTATAGATCATACGATCTGTCATTGAATCAAGTAGTGTGGTTTCAATTCCAGGCTTATACGTGAAAGAGAGTTTGGGTCGCGTGTTCAACCTCGGGGTTTTTCTCCGGGTCACCCGATTCCTGCCACTTTAGGCGAATTATTGAAATAAAATTGAACCATTATGTTAGTCGCGAAATCACCTAGTTTGGGTCGAGAGGATGTTAAACCCTCTCTCTCCCAATCCACACATTATATTAACATATAAATCCAGGATCTATAGATTATTATGCGTTTGTTGTTGATTGCTTGTAATGTTTGTGTAGTTTGGGGGCCACGATGGCTCAGTGAGTAAGTCGTTGGCTCGCTTACCTGGAGGTCCCGTGTTCGATCCCTGCGTTGGCCGAGAAAGTTCATCGGCATTTTCTGGCGTTATGATAGAACGAAAAATCGAGGTCCCATGTATACATTGGCGTTAACGTAAAAGTTTCCATGGCAGTTTGAAAGCCCTTAGCGTCGCTGTCCGGGAAAATTTCCCTCATATGCACACTGTATGGCATATACCCGTCTTCATTAGCCCAGTCGGAGCAAAACAGCAGGACGTTAAACCACATTTCATTTCATTTCTGTGTAGTTTGTGTGTCTTGTCCGCGGGTTTGTTCCATGGGTTTTGTTTGTGCGTGGCTCGGTCCTCCTGCACTTACTATTAGGATGAGATTAATTATAACCCGGTTGAATTTATTATTCTTCATGTTTATATAATTTACGTCTGCTTTTCTTCTGATGATTGAGGGAATCGTAACGTGCAAGAAAACGTAAAACACCACAGCTTAAAGTCTTTCTTTTAATCAGATTTTATATTTTCCAGAATGATTTCCTATAGTCTTGTTTTATCCCTTATACAAATTCACACACATAACTACTTCCCACAAAAACAAAAACCTAAAACAAATAAAACCTAAATCATCTGTGTATGATAAGCCAACCTCACGTTTTATCATTTACCTAAATCAAAATGATACAACCCCTTTAAATGTTTAAATACATTCTTGTAATAATATAGCTGACCTGCATATGTTCTGGGTTTAACTTGAGGCATATTTTCCAAACCGCAGTCAAAGGTAAAATGAAAATTGTTGGTTGTCTCAGGATTTCCCACTGTCTGGTTGACAACTTCGGCGAGAACTTTGACCTGTATCAGTGACCCTTCTGTATATACAATCTAAATAAACACAATATAATACTAATTTATTTGGGAGTAATATTCCATCGATGTTGGGGTGGGGTGTCAGAACCTGTCCACGAAATGTTTCTAACCATAATGATAACCCCCACAGGTTCCTGTGCTTAGCCGACCGGAGTGGAACAAATCCTTAATCCCATGACGAAACATCGATGGTAGAGATCACTCGGCGAAGACAAATTGTGGTTAAATGATAGTAATTGATCCTTCAAATTGTGGTTAAACGATACTATCTGATATACAAATTGTGGTTAAATGATAGAACTGATCGATCAAATTGTGGTTTAATGATACTATTTGATCCTGCAAGTTGTGGTCAAGTGTATGTACTACGCCCGTATTTGATCCTACAAATTGTCGTTAACGTTGATCCTACAAATTGTGGTTAAATGATACCATTTGATCCTACACTTTGTGGTTAAATGATAATATTTGATCCTACACTTTGTGGTTAATGATAATATTTGATCCTACACTTTGTGGTTAAATGATAATATTTGATCCTACACTTTGTGGTTAATGATAATATTTGATCCTACAGGCGATAAGCTTCTACCAATCCCCTTTGCAAAAAAATCGTATATTGGTAAAACAAAAATTCGATTTGAAGTAATTTGATTTAAACAGCGGTATTCAGATTTGTTTTCTTTGTGATGATTATGTCTAACCTTTCGTATTTACCAATACTAACCTGGGATGATAGAAACAGAAGTGAACCAATTTCCACTGGTTTCTTGAAGCATATATCATGAACCACTTTAATTTTAGGGTACACTTTGCTGAAAATATATCAAGATGGATAGGAATATTGGCGGGTGGCCCGGTTGTTTCTTTACATAGTGATGTCTGTGAGGATTGTGAAGTGTATATCAGTCTTGTTTTAGCTTGGAAAGAAGAATAAAGCTGTAATATGCCGTATCATAATTTCACATAATCTATTCTAAGAGTGAAAAATCGTAACTGGTATTGTACTATCTTGAATAATATTGGGAACCCTTCAATTAAAATATTGGACCACATTTTGATATCAGTCTTTGTAATGGTCAATTCCTCTTAAAGACATGATCATACTGTTCGGCATTCACATGTTAGTATCGTATATTCAGTTCAATAAGCTATAATAAACAACAATTTAAATAATTACTAACCAATAAAGTGCAGCATTAGCTACAGCTAGTTCCAACGCTTTCCTCATTAAATAACCACCAAATATCTTATTATATAAGTTTCTTTGCTGAAATAAAAGAAAACTACATACCAATCTGATTAAAATACAGATCTATATTTCGTTTCGTTTTTTTATACTTTCGATGGCCTACACTACAAATGTAGTAAAGACAAGTAAAACGAAATTTTGAACTATAAAAACGAAACGAAATAGGATCTGTGTTTTAACCAGATTGGTAGATAACAAGCACATAGTTTAAATAGCGAATGTACACGAAGGAATTGTTTTTTAATCATATACTTTAGTGAGTTATGAAGTCCAATTTCCAATATCTCCAAAATAATAAAACAAAAACATTTTCTAAGGTCATAAAGTGGAGCGGGTTGCTGTCCACAACCTAAGCACCAACAGAGACTGGGGATTCATATAGCTGTACTTAGCGTGCGTTTTGAAGTGAAATGAAATGGGGTTTAAAGTACTACTTTTCTGTTTCACTAGGCTAATGAAGATGTGCATATGATGAAATTTTGTCCGGACAGGGGCGCTATGGCCTATACACTAGGGTCATTTCCATGCGTTTTGAAGGACGATTCAAAGATTATACTGTTAAAATTAAACCGCAAACCTTTAGGGGTAAATAGCCACATATTCATTGATCTGGACCAGCAGTAACTATCTTGAGTAACATTATAGAATAGTCGTTGATTATTTTAGACAGTTTTCATAAATATTCTGCTTTTCTTCGCTCGACAAAAAGTTACAATTGACTTAAAATTTATGAGTTTTGTTTGTTTAGATGTACAATCCAGCACTGATATATTTATTACCTGTGGATGACAGACAATCACGTTCTTTAATCCGGCATCTTCCATCCATACACTATTCTCTGGTTTTATACGTATTTTAAAAGTTGAAGAGCTAAAATCAGATAATACACATTATTTTGGCCTAACATTGTATTAAAGATATGTGGCTATAGCTACTATGAAACACGTGTCAACCAAGTCAATCATGACGTACATAAATAAAAAGATGTGTTTTCTTTTCAAGAAGCCTGGCATTTAGAGTAATTATAAGATTTAGTCAAGTACCGATAAACTGTTTCGATATCTGGATCAATCGTGAAAGATTTCTATAAATGAACTATAAAAACCTATTAGATGGTTTGGTATAGTATAATATATGGGACAATAACTCCGCGAAAAAATAACTTCACACCTCCAAATTTGATAACGAATTGGCACCGCCTGACCTGCCTGTGGACATAATATACTGACATCAAAATGGGTGTCGAATTAACAAATGAAATGAAATGAAATGGGGTTTAACGTCCTACTGTTCTGCTCCTAACCTGGGCTAATGAAGACGGGCATACGCCATACAGTGTGCTATATATGAGGGAAATTTTGCCCGGGTAGCGGCGGCTACGGCCTACTCTTATATCGAATTCCAACTGCCAAGGGATCTTTTACGTGCTCGCCAATGTGTACACGGGACCTCGGTTTTTCGTCCCATCCGAACGACTAGACAGCTTTCCTTGTCAGCCCCTCCGTCCTGCATCACTGACAAGGGAGAACCACGCCGGAAAATCTGGATGAACTTTATCGGCCAATGCAGGGATCGAACAGCCGACCTCCAGGCTAGCGAGCCAGCGTCTTACCCAACAAAAGAAAACATAAGTTGTCAAGCAAAGAAAAGACACATACTCTCATTAGCCTCCCAGTTATGGACTTCAGAACGATCGGATCATAATTGAAGGTGTTAACAAGACTTCGTGACAACCAGGATTAACTCACATATTTTTTTTATCATTTATATTTTGTAAAGTAAACCCACCTTTGATCTATGGTCTCTAAAAATAGGTTGTGTATTATAAGACGTTCTGATTCATCAGGTGGTGTCTTCAATAAAGATTTATTGGCCATATTCTGACGAATTGCTTTATTGGCTATTAAAATATATAGAGGTTTGCAGTATGTAGTTACTAATACGTTATTAATATCTATATATAACTTACAAAAGAAAGAAGGAAATCTCTCGATTAAGGCTTGGGCTAAAGAAAGTGTCAGACTCATTAACAAATTTCAAAAATCATTACAGTACATTTCATCGTTTAACCAATATATAATACTACTCCGAGCACTGCGTAACGGTACATGCTAATTTGCATATCGATGCTTAAAATCTAATTTTCCTGTAAGAATTGTAATTTTTCGGTTATCACAAATAATCGATCACTACCGGGAAGGGTATTTCCGGAATTAAAATGTCATTAACGTCATCAAACTTTCCATTCACGCAATCAAAGTAATTAAATTGTCATTCATGAAGATAGCAGGATACGCATTTCCCTCATCTCTTAAAAGTATACCATTAAGGCTATAATGACAAGTCAGAATATTTATTATGTGCATATAATATAATTCTAATTAATGTTATCAATTATTTTCCAAACCTTCTCCTTTCATAAATATTTGTTCTTCCTCTGGTCCGTTTGGTTTCAAGGGGTTGACGGCGGCGGGTCTGAAACGGACACAAAACGTTTGCTGATATTTTTAAAGAAGGCATTAAGAACTACATGTAAGAAGCCTATCGTAAATATTGTTTTTCGGGCCTTAAACATGGAGTTATCTCACTATCGATAAACAAATTACATTAAAATTTCTTACCCTCCTGTTACTGGATTTCTGGCGACCATTAGAAATCTTGCGTTTATCATTTTCTGCCATTGACCGTTTACAACCTGAAATGAAACCTGTATTATCTTCAAGAAGCTTTTACCCTGATTATGGGGGTCGGGAGGTCGATGTGTTTAAAGAGCGAGCTTATGGATCATAAGGTCTAGACCTGACATGAGTCAAGTGGCATGGTTTCGATCCTAAGCTTGTAGGGGACGAGGAAATGGGCTCGTCGACCTACCTCTTGGTTTTCTATGCTGAAATAATATAACCATATGTTAGTCTCAAAATGACATAGCTTGTGTCGAGTAGACGTTATATCTCTTGCAGTTCGTCTATTTATAGAAACTCTCTCTCTCTCTCTTTGGTAATGGTTACAATTTAATTTTACTTTAGAATGTGCTATAATTAACACTGACCTGGTGTACTTCCATTGTAACTTCCATAGATGTTGTACCAACCCATGTCACATTACCAGTTAGTTTAATGTCTGATGCTGCTGATATAATATCTTTTCCAAGCACTTTTTGGGAAGAGAAATACATAATCTGTATATTACATTCATCACAATGAAGTAGGGTTTAACGTCCTACTTTTTTGCACCATCCTGGATAGGTCATACAGTGTGCTATGGGGGAAGTTTTGCCCGGGGCATCAATTGAATTCCAAATGTCAGGGGTTATTTTACGCGCTCGCCAACGAATACATCGGGACGTGGGTTTTCGTCCCAACTTCCCGCCTTGCACCACAGAGAAGGGGAAACACATAGGAACTTTTTCGGCCAACACAGAGAGCGAACCCGAGACCTCCAGGTTAGCGAGTCTACGCATTATTCATTGAGCCACCGCGACTAATTTATCGCAATGAGTCGATTGATAATCCTCACTATAATTTCTCTTATACAAGGCAAAAATAACCAATTGTGTTTATGTTACAATCCATTTAACAGTAGAACGCTAATGATTGAATCGGGTCCTTATGCAGCGCTTAGTTGACTGCCAGGGCAACATACATTTTAAATCACAGATCAGATAAATCTATAATATTCAAGTTTATTCGCTTAGCTGTGACAGACGTCAAGCTCTTTACCCCCCCCCCCCACTCACACCCCCCAAAGATGGTGTTCGCGCCATATGTCTTTTATGTCGCTATAAAAGGTATTACAACTCACTCTTGACAATTCGTCTGTATATTCGAGTATTTTTGCTTTATGCTCCATTGTCTATGATCAGCCAGAATGTTAATTCCTAACAAAATTATTTAAACTAGAAAGTGACATGCTTCAACAGTATATTACTTACCTATTCTATCAACTAAAGCTGTTACTGTAGATAAGGGTGACTTGGGACTATCACCTCTTCTGTTATGGGTGTAACAAATCAATTCTATAAAGAAATAATAAATCTTTAATTAAGAAAATTAGACAGATATACTATGGATGATTCATGTTAGTCCCGAAACTCCATTAAACTCCATTGGTTTTTGCCCGATCTCATTTCAAAGGAAATGAAATACATTCCCTTCGGACAACTACAGAAATGTTTCCTCTTATCTTTACATATTAGTTCAATGTTCTGGTAAATTAACCTCTAGTTGACTTTCAGAAGTGCTTAATCACTTATTTCTTGAACTAATTAAATTAACCGTAAATATAGAAACAAAAGTATAATAAACCTAAATTTCAGATTCAACATGTATAGGTCATAGGTCCTATTTTACAAATAGGCCTACATGTACATCCACCCTTACAATCACAATATTTACTTATTAAATTTACATGTCAGCAACTTCGATATTTCTAATTTACTTATTAAATTCATGGAATGATTTACATGTCAGCAACTTCGATATTTCTAATGACTTCGAAACTCTAATGACCTTTTAAATTTAATGACTTCCCAATACTTTTAATAACTTTGATACTTTTAAATAAACTTTTAATAACTTCGATGCGAACTTTTAATGACTTCGATACTTTTAATGACTTCGCGATACTTTTAATAACTTCGATACTTTTAATGACTTCGTGATACTTTTAATGAACTTTTAATAACTTTTAATGACTTCGATGCTTTTAATGAATTGTCATGACTTCGAAGCTTTCATTGCCTATTATTGTGCTTTCAAAGAAATTATCTATTATAGTTTTACTTACCAGCAAATGTGTCCAGATCTTCTAGAATTCTACCGTAACGAATCCCTTTATAGAAATTCACATAATGGATTCTTAATTCAGGATTGGAACCAAGCGGTATAACAACTTCTCTATAGCTGTCTTTAAGACTACGTACTGGTAGGCCATCTTGTTTCTTAGGTATATTTTCAAATATAGAGTGACCAGTCTCTGAACTTTCTTCATCCCTGATTTAAAACATGTAAAAAAAAACAACACCAAAACTATATACCCGTAACAATATACAAGGGAGGGGGGCTCAATTTTATTGTTTTTGCAGGTATTACCGAAAAATCTAAATAAATAGCATTCCAACAGTTGAACTTACGGCAACATGCTTTCTATGTGTTTGCCAACCATTTCCATAAGTGTATCTCGAGCTACAAAAAATAAAAATAGTAAACTAATATCGGTAGGCTATTTCCTGGGATTCAAAACCAAATTTTGGATGAAACGTTTTAAGATTTAAGGCGTGTTTATAAGAATTTCAGTGAAAGTCCGTAGCAAAATTCTTTTCTGAGATAAAGACCAGTGCTTGGATTCTCTTCGATTAGGGTCACAAATACATGTAACTGGATGTTCTAATTACGTTCAAACAGTTTCATTCTTAGATAGGCCAGTGCTTGGATTTTAGATCATTTTGGTGAGTATTTTGAATATATTTTACAAAATCAATTACATTTTATTTTCTTGTTGATAGTGATAATGCCTTTAAACATTGAAATCTTTATTTTTACCTTCTTGTATAGTGAGTTGAGGATGTCCAGCTGTTGATGGTTCGCTTTGAGTAATCGATGAAGCTGGAGATGATTCTGCTGATGTGGTTGGTACTGATAATGAAAGTCTTGATACCGGATTTGTTACAGATATTTCTGACAATGATACTTTTGGTAACGGAACCTGTGCTGACATTTCTGTTGATAGTTTTGATGGTAAACCCGTTGTAGATTTTTCAGATAATGGTTGTGATGGTGGAACTGGTGCTGACATTTCCGATGAAGAGAAACACCGGAAAAACTGTTTGATAGACCCTGGTCTTCTTAGGCAATTCATTTTGAGCCCACTTGAGCTGTAGTGATCAAATGCAAAATGTCATTAAAAGAATTTCTAAAGATTAAGAAATAGAACCTTTTGCATTTCAAAATTTCCACAAATTAAGATACATTTGGAAACATGATACCCAGAACAGTTCTAATTGGCGTACACAGCTTAGACAGAAATGTGCATATTAATTGGGAAATTTTAAAAATGCAAAAAAAGTGTATTTGACTAATTACCCGAGATACACCCTTTTGACACTTTACCGACGAAATGTCCATTTTCCGGTCTAATTTACTTGACACGCTTTCCTCGTCAGGCCCACTATTGTCATGTGAGCTACAGAATCGGTGTCGGGTTTTGAATCGGCCCTCAGTTTGGCTCAATACCGTTTTCTTTATGGCTACAATCAAGTCGATCGTTAGAATAGCATTTTGATTCAGGCGCATGTTGCTCAGGCTCAATTTATGGTGTCCGAGCCCCAGGGCCCGAAATAGTCGGAAATGGCATTTACATTGCGTTCCATTTTCATTTTTATAAGTAAAATAGAAGATACACATAATATACAATTATATAGTATTCTTTAGTTCCAGAGAGTCTTAAATATAGGTAAAAAAATATATAAATGTAAATGAATAAGAAATCCAAATCAAAGCTGTCTTATAGCAGCGCAGTTCTTGAAGAAAATGGGAAAAAGGGACATTGATGTCACCTAACCCCATGCAGAAGGAACCAAACGGTTTGATGTTGTACACGGTTAAATTGGCTTTTTTAAAATTGTGATGATAGGCATATAATGAACAACGTGGTACTCAACATGGAAAAGGGGACATAAATACAGTTATATTATTGCTAAATATATATATATAAATTGATGTTTATGTAAATCGTGTTTTATGTAATTGGCAACATATTTGTGTTTCTCCTATTACTATACTCCTATACCTATAATGCATGTGGGCCATAATGCATTATTATTATTATATTCAATCAATTTTGCTGTACGTTTGTATGAAAACGAAACACTATTAATAGAAGTTATTTATAGGTTGTATATAGTCTACCAACCTGATCCTGAAGCAATATCTTGCTCCATCACGAACGAAAGCGTTCCCATTTCCATTATGGAACACTTTGGCAGTCCACAATGTAAGTACGCGTCGACACGCCCCTGAATTTTATCCAAAAAAGCTCAAGGAGGCAGAATGAAAATCAAATTAAACGTTTTAAGCATACGATTCTCCACTAATGTGCGGTTATCTACAGGCCGTGACGACATAAATGACCTAGATTAGTAGCCTACTTCTAAAATAGAAAGCGACAGTAATACAAACAAACAGATAAACTACTTACATGTTGAAAATTTGTGTCTATGTATACGGTATGAAAGATATCTTTTGTAGCAATAATCTACCAAGTAGTCATTGCTCAAATCCACTTTACCAAATATAAGACATCAAATTCACAATATTGATATATATATATATATATATATAATTTTTTTTTGGTGGACTTTGATATTTGCACAATTCAATGCAGTGTTTACATGAACTTGAATATAAAGGGTGCCTCGTCGGACTTTGAACGTATTTTTTTCTGTGCGTATGTTGGTATCTCTACACGGCCACATTTAAAGTAGCTATTTAAGTCTCTAACTCAGTATCATCCAAAGTCTTCGACCTTGAAAATACAAATTATTTGTTAATTTTAATCAATATTGATGTTGTGATCTTTTCATGAAAAAAGGTAGGAATCTGATATCCAATATTTAACATCAAATAAACATTTAACATTCGTGTACCATAATGCGTTTCAGCGTCATTTGTAACAAGGGACTCGAAAAACGAGACTACACATATTCCACAAGTCATGTCAAACAGTGACGCCATTCTTATCTGGAGAGCTTGCGCAATAAATACTATCGGTGTAGGCTGGAATAACCAGACGCTGGAGACTGCCATTCAATTGAGTTAGCCTATAACTCTTTGTTCTCCGGAAACCTTGTTACGTCGATTCAGTTTTTTTACAGATCTATTTTACACTTTTGGTTTGAAGAGATGATGGATGGATGTACCCTATCGATATTGAGTGTCTCATTTGACAAGTTTCAGCAACTTAAAATTTTCTGTTACTGAGAGAAATATATTATTTGTTCAGAAAATATTAGGAACACGTATAGAGATTAAATTACTTGAAGGATGCTAAATCCTAATTAAATTTAGTCAATGTGGAAGTCTGCCTTTCTGCTTTTTGGGCGTATTGTAACACTTTTGTGACTATTTTTTAATATTATGCCTATATATGATATTCGGAAAGTAGGTTGACGTGACGTTCTTTTATATTTAGAATGTTACATATCAGTAATTTAAAGCGTGTAGTCTATCCTTAAAGATCATGCATAAAGACATTGAAAGAATGTTAATTTTCTTATCCGTTAAGTTAATATTATTGGAACGGAACAATGACCACTGTCACTGGGTGTAGGCTATCATACACTTAAAATTGAATCGCATATTATGCAATAAAAAGGGATCCATTTTTTCATTTAGAAACTTGCATCCCGATTAATAGAGTAGTTTTTATATGCCCACATGGAAATGTTGTTTTATATTGCCGTCTCCCCCGTCCGTCCGTCCGCCTGTCGGTATTTCCGTCCGTCCTTCCGTCCGTCGTCCACAATTTCTTGTGAACACTCTAGCCAGACTACATTTATCATCTGATTGTTTTGAAATTGATATATGTTTTTTGCATTAGTGAGATGAAGAATCCTATTTAATTTCAATAACTTCCGTTAATTTCTTCTGGAGTTATGGCCCTTGTTTCACTTTGTTGAATCTTGTGAACGCTCTAACAACAGTTATCATCCGATCTGTTTGAAATTGATATGCATTATTTAAATTAGTGAAATGAAGAACGTCAGCAATTTCCTTTAATTACGCCGTGAGTTATGGCCTTTGTTTCACTTTGTTGTAGGCCTATCTTGTGAATGCTCTAACGACAAAAGTTATTATCCGATCTGTATGAAATTTATATGCATCATTTAAATTAGTAAAACAAAGAAGCCTGTTGAATTTCCGTTAATTACATCTAGAGTTATGGCCCTTGTTTCACTTTGTTGAATCTTGTGGAAACTCTAATGACAACAGTTATCATCCGATCTGTTTGAAATTGATATGCATCATTTAAATTAGTGCAACGAAGAAACCTATTGAATTTCAGCAATTACGCCGTGAATCATGGTCCTTGTTTCACTTTGTTGTACCTTGTGAATGCTCTGACGACAAAAGTTATTATCCGATCTGTATGAAATTTATATGTATCGTTTAAATTAGTAAAACGAACAAGCCTATTGAGTTTCCGCAAATTTCCGTTAATTACATCTAGAGTTATGACTCTTGTTTAACTTTGTTGAATCTTGTGAACGCTTGAACGACAAAAGTTATCACCTAATCTGTATGAAATTCATATGCATCATTTAAATTAGTGAAATGAAGAAGTCTATTGAATGTCAGCAATTTCCGTCAATTACTTCTAGAGTTGTGGCCCTTGTTTTACTTTGTTGATGAACCTTGTGAACGTTCGAACGACAAAAGTTATCATCCGATCTGTATGAAATTTATATGCATTATTTGAATTAGTAAAATGAAAAATCCTGTCGAATTTCAACAATTTCTGTAGATTACTTCCAGAGTTGCGCCCTTGTTTTAGTTTTTAGAACCTTGTGAACCCTCAAACGATGAAAATTATGTCATCTGTATGAAATTGTCTATTAAATTCCCTTTACCCACAAAAGAATAAATATGCGACAACCCTTGTCGACTGCCGGACGATTTAGCTGCTGTGGGCGTATGTTTTGTTGCCTGGCAACCTATCTTTAAGGGGATAAAATTGTGTGCATGTGCTTTCATTTAAAGGTGTAGAGTTTCGGAAATAAAACTTCGTTTGCGCACCTAATTTCAAAGCCAAAATAGAGAGAACTGATGTATTTACCTTATTATTAAACCTTAGATTTTTTTATACAATCTGACTATAAAGGAGAAATAAAATGAAATTGGTTTTAACCTGCCCCGACTGGGCTAAGAAGGCGGGCATATGGCTTACGACTTACGACTTACAATGTGTTGTGAGAGAAATTATGACCGGGCAATGGCACAGCTGTCGTCTCTCATCTCGAATTCCAACTGTCAAGATATCTCTCACATGCACGCCAATATGTACACGGGATCTCGTTTTTTTGACCCACCCAAACGACTATACGTTCCCTTGCCAGTCCCTCCATCTTGCATCACTGAGAAGAAGGGACACGGTGGAAAAATACCGATGAACTTTCTCGGCCAACATCGGGTACGAAACAGTACCTCCAGCTAGCGAACCAACGTATTATTCACTGAGCCACCACGGCTCCCGTAATAGTTCGCTAGTTAACAAAAACAATGCATAAAAGGTTCTCTACACCGCTTGGTTAATTCGGTGGTAATCGGCTGTAAAAAAAAACCAATTCACACACATACTGTACGTATATACGGGTGATGCAGACAACTGTTACAAATCATGGTCTGAACTACCATGGTTATGGCACATTAATATTTGTAGGTTTATGAACAGCTTGAGATTCTGTTGGATTGGATCTCCATTTTGAATTAATGGGATATTGTTATATGAAAATTCTGTAATTTGCAATCACAGAGCATAATCTGGCTATTTTCACAAAAAAATCCAGTAGAACTATCTCTTGTAGCAATACCTGCACATTTTGTGAAAGTAAAACTTCTGAATCTCCTTTGTTACAATTTATCCCCCCCCCCCCCGGATCAACGGGCACGTATTCAGAATAAAATAACAAGCTTACAGTGAGTCTGATACAGGCACTTGCACATTTATCTTTTTGTAAAGCAATCAGCAATCAAATTGCTTATTTCTACTTAGCCTAATCTACACTATTAATTAAAAACAGGGTTTTTGTGTTCCAAACAGTGTGACAGACGGAGAGAAAAAGAGGCAGAAAGACCCATTTCAATAGTCCCCTGCTTTTTTCGGAAGGATGGAGGAAAAAAATAATTCTTGCTAGAATATATCACGGTTTGCACCAAACTGAGTTCCGTATTTCTACACTAAACAAACTCTCACAAATCACAACATACATTCTGAATGATAAAAACTTTACTGAAGACAATATTTTATTACTCAAAAGTAAAAAATAAAACAAAAAATAACTGCTGTTACGATAGTATCGTCTCAGTAACAATTTAAAATTACTTCAAAAATTACCTTGTCTGTTCAGTATACTTTCATCTTTGTCTGAAACATGATTAGTCTAATATAGGCTGTTTTGATGTAAATGTAAATATCAGACCTACCAAATCAAATCATGTCAGGTAAATGAACAGATATATTTAACGACTAATTTCATAATAAATCATATAATTATACTAAGCAAAACTGGGGTAATCACAAGGGCTCTCTAATCATTGATATATATTATTTGTGCTTGATTCTACCACATATCAGATATAAGCAGATATGGAAGTGCAGACATGGCACAATTTAAAAACTTGTACCATTGACCATCCTGCAAACTGCACAGCACTGATCTTAAGAGGCTGTTTTTTGTCGGCTGTAGCTGCTTGATGTTACCTCAAGCCGATTGGTATAGCTGCTGCAGGAACAGGATGCTTTACGGCTGTACTAATTCTACTTCTCAAGGGGGGGGGGGGCGGAGGCAGCAATTTTTATCTTAAATTATTTACCACAATTTTTTATCTGAAAATATATTTAACATGCATTATGCAAGAGCTAAATCTGCCTATTGCAGGTCTTTCTTTAGGCCTGAAATGTTTTCTAAAGTATTAATTAGACATTAATTAACTGATCCAGGCCTTAATCAACTCTCGATGGCATCAGATTTCTCCGATATTAAATAGCAAGATCGGCTAGTTCTTTATCTAAATCTAACATAATGTATCTTTAATAAAATAAGATAAAATATGATATGTTTCAATGTTTAGATATAAACAGACTGAGGGTTAATTTCTCAGTTATTTAGGACAGACAAATATAACTACAATGAGTTCCTTGTGGTTTACATCAAGAAATATGAAAAATAAATAATTAAATAATGACAACAGAAATACATTTATAAATAACAAAGTTGTGTATATATCATTTTATATCAATTCTTGTCTTTATATACAGATTTTATCAAAATATTTTAAAAAAGTTAGCAAGCCCAGAAATTTCATCAGAATCTAAGAATCTGATCCTTGCAAACTGAAACATTAATATGTGAGAAACTTTAAAAAATGCAACAAAATGTCCCGTCACTGGTATATGATGTCAATATTAAGTAAAAAAAAATCTATAGTTATTTGAATAAAATAAATTAATCTTTGAGCTCAGTTCACCATAAAAACATTATTGAATTAGTGCATTATTGCAGATCGCTGTCAGAAGTATCCTTGTGGTTTCTTGCGATAGATAATTGGTGAATTTTTAAGCATAAAATGGCACTTTAAACCAGAAAAGGTTTGTCTGTATGTAGACATACTTAGACATATATACACAAATGATTTCAAATGTATAACAAATAACACAGCATTAATAACAGTTATGTCTGTCTACACAAACTTTAAATCCTGGTTCCCTGAAAAAACTTGAGAAAAGTGATGTTTTTTACATTAATATTTAGAGCTCAATTTCGAAACTGCCTGAAACCGACCAGTATATGGTCCTTGAATAGTTCACAGTATTCCTGTGACTCGGTTTGAATGAGGAGCTAAAGAGAGAGAGCAGTAGTTTCAGGCAGTCCAAGTGCTTATAGGTGTAAATATATAAGTGAAAGATCCAGTGTATCTATCATTAAACAAGTGGTTGCTATGCAAGATACACCCACATATTGCAAGAGATGGACAAAGAACAAGCTAAGAAAGCGATTTTCGTACAATTAGGGGCCATAATCTAGGATATTATGATCCAACATGTGTTAATATCTAAAGAAACAAGATCTTTGTGATATAAACATATAATTTAAGTTTATTTAGAATCAGATAAAAATTGTGACTTGTACAGTGTCTGCAAACAAAATGTGGACGGACGGATGGACAGGGGTGACGACAAAATATGTCCACATGAAAATTGCGTATAAACATATATATTATCTATGATATTTTCATTGATAATTAGTGATATACAATAGTACAACAAAGATATTACCATAACCAAATAAGTATATAAATCTCTCTTGTATAGCTTTGTGCATTTTAAGGCCATACAAAAGAAATATTCTGGTTCTAAGATAATCCTTACAAAAAATTGGATGCAAGAGGGAGGTTTTTATTTCGTCAAAGACACATCATTTATCTCATCATGTTGTTTATAGGAATGCATGATTATCCAGTATCATTTATGATTGTCAGTAACATTTATGGGGGTTGTGTACTTGATATATGAGTCTATAACACATTTCTGGATTCATTCAATTTTTTTTTATAGAGCTACTTCCTGTAACCGGGGTTAAAACGTTTACGTGCAGTAATTAAGGAGATTAGTTTTTTTCTTAAAATAAAAACAGGTCATGTGGCACTTTTTAACTTAGGTGGGATTATCAGGGAACCAGAATATTTTTTTCATATGGCTCAATACAGAATTTTTTTTTTTTTTTTTTTTTACAGTATGACTACATTCTTTATATCACATATTTTATACATGATTAACCTATCATCGCCACTCACCAGTGATCGGCCAAACAGGTCTACAGACATGGCAACTCTATCTTTTATCAAATTTAAAGAAACTGATAAGTAAGCTATACAGCTGTCTAAATCTACTCATCTTAACTATCATTAAGTACGAAATGAAAATTGATAGCCAAGATTTATATAATATTGTAAAGATTGCTTTATATCTGTATTTTGAACCGATTTAACAACTAAAAAAATAGCACTATCTATATACACCACTATCTGCCCTTGCTCTCTTTGGCAGGTTCAAGAATAACTAATTAACTCTCGAAATGTCTTTTACCATCCAAATACATCATAGATTCTGAAGAGAAAAATAGAGAATGAAAAAAACATGATTTCAATAGAAAGTGTAATATTTCAATATGTAGCCTAGGCATTTCATTAGTAAAATCATTTCTAAAGAAACGCTCGCTCCCATAAAACATTCGGTTAATTTGTACCAGGAAGAGGAAAGTCTGTCTTCAAACCCATAAGAAGAAAATAAACCTATATCAGGACGTTTTTTTTTTTAAATGGAAAGTTATCTCTTCTTTTCTGCACATCTCGTTTAGGACATGGAAGATCTACAGAATGGGGGATGGCCATCTTACAATTTTTGAAAAGTAAAATGAACTCAGCTAATGGTATTGGTTTTTGTTCCTTTCCATCACAATGTTACATCTGTCAACGTTTACCTTATTGAATAGATTGATCTTTATGTTTTGTAGTATCAAGTATTACATCTCGTGTGTTTTGTAGTATTATGTATTACATACCCGTGTGTTTTGAAGTATCAAGTATTACATACCTGTGTATTTTGTAGTATCAAGTATTTCATACCTGTGTATTTTGTAGTATCAAGTATTACATACCTGTGTTTTTTGTAGTATCAAGTATTACATACCTGTGTGTTTTGTTATATCAAGTATTACATACCTGCATAAGTTTTTGGCATGACCTGCGTTAGATCATCTAGCTGGGAATCAAAGGTAAAATGGAAGTCATTGGAGGTTTCATGTTTACCAACAGTAGGGTCAACAACTTCAGCATGAACTTTCACCTGCATTTGTGATCCTTTTGTGTAGACAACCTGAAATATCAATCATAAATGATGAATCATCTCCTTCATTACCGGATGCCAGTAAAAAGAATGAGTCAACTGTTAATCACAGGCTTATTGGCTAAAACCCGAACAATTTCCTTGTAAATCCTAGAAATGAGTTCTAGCAAATGGTATCCCCTGTTGCATTGTAATGAATAACAATACAAATGCAGAATACTGAATACACTCTTGGATTTCATCAACCAAATAGTTGGAAATGTATCAAAACATAAATGGAGGTACGTATGTACTTTTCATTGGCAGCTCTGATGAGACAATGTTTTCACCTTTTTCATCAATGCTAAGATGCAAATACTTATTTGCTCACTTTAAAGGATGTACTCCAAATTCAAGATATGGCCAGGAATATTTGAAAATTTTCTTGGGGAGGGAGCTCCCTGCCCTCTATTAAAAAGTAAAGAGATAATTACTCATTTTAGTTTACCAGCAGTTACATCAGATTATTAAAAAATAACTTCAATCATTTACTCATACCTGTGAGGATAGAAATAACACAGTTCCTATTTCAACTGTTTTCCTGAATGCAATATCATCAATAACCTTTGTAATAGGACGTGTTTTACTGAAATTTATGACAAAATAATAACATTTAAAAATGAAAGGTAAACATATTATTCAGCTATATCTGTTTTCTACAGTGTAAAACCAAGCTTGCATAGGTAAAATAATATATTTTAGTTAGTGAAACATCAAATAAAATATAATTTAAGATCATCGATATATATAATTTTAAAATTTAACAAATGCTGATATATTATGTTAGTCAGGTCTCTTAATATGCCCCTTATCAGCAAAGTTCAAATTGTGAACAGAAAGATTACTCTGCAAATGAACTGGATCACCAGAATTTAAAACATTCTATCATAACAATTCATAAATGTCAACAGTACTATTAGTCTGCAATGTGCACTCCTTAGATTTTGGAATTCACTAGGGTTCTTCTCTGTGACTCAATGAACAATATTTTTCAAGAACTCAGATATATGTAGAGTTTTCACAATAAATTGTGGACAACCAAAGGATGCAGGTGACAACAATACTCCCGTCAAAAGTCAAAACCTAGTAACTCACTTTTTTAAATCAAAATTGAGTTAGGACCAAATTTGTAGTGACTAGGGTATGTGCTTCCTGTTGTTGTACTAGATATTCCAATCTTTTGATTTTGTAAGCAGTTACACCCATGACACAACCTAGCAACTTCCTTCGTTTGCCTAGTATGCCACAGAAAAACCTAGTAACTCAATAGTCAAATCAATGGATAAGCTGGGGTTTAACAAACATTCGTTTTCCTTTGTTTTCTCAAAATAAGAAAAACATGAGTTACTAGGTGTTGCCTTTTGACAGGAGAATATACATTTACATTAAATATGGCATATAAAAAAAACACGGGACATAAAATAACTCTTCATATTTATTCCAGATATATATTGTATTAACACCAACCTGTATAGAGCCGCATTTGCCCATCCCAATTCAAAGGCCTTTCTCATTAGATAGCCACCAAAAATTTTATTATACAGGTTCCTTTGCTGAAAATTAAGGAGAAAAATATAAGAACCACATCTTCTCAGGTGAAAATAAAATTCTTGTTTAAAATAATTATCAATAAATCATCAAGTTTTATTTAAAGTGATCAGTAACGAAATGCTCTCTGATTTATGGTAATTACCAGTTGTGAAGTGGAAAATATTGATCAAAACAGATTTGGCCATAAAAAAAAAATTAAAACATTCTCGTCAAATAAGATACTTTGTCACTTGTGATGGTATAAATCAAAATATACAAAATCTTCACATTCTTCACATATATTCATTTAAAATATCTTATAAACTGGATTTCAATGTGGTCTCCCATTTGTACATTTAATAAATGTTTACCTCAGGATGACAAATTGAAAGATTTTTTAATATGGTGTTCTCCATCCATTCAGTATTCTCTGGTTTTACTCGAACTTTTAATGTGGATGTTCTGAAATTCATGAAGAACGAAAATAAAATTAATATCTTTAATAATCTAATTCAGTGTTAATATTGACCCATCACTTTGAGTTTAGTTCTAAATCCATTTAATTTAAACAAACATAGAAAGCTTACATAGATGGGAGCTCATCAGGCGTACTAGTAGCACAGTCGTCCAAATCAGCATATTCCGCTGAGCAAGTTATAAAAATTCCATAGAAAAGTCAAATTCCACCAAGTTTTAAAACTTGTGATCTGTAGAGTGTCCACAAACAAACTGTGGACGGACGTCTTGACAGGGGTGACAGCATAATATATCTATATGAAAATGTTGGTGCATAAAAACAATTCAAGACCTCTGATCTGTTTTCAAGAATATAGGTGATGACAATGAATATGTCCACAATATAGGTGAACGTATAAAAACAGTTGTGAGCAGCGGTGGCTCATTGATTGTGGTGTAGGCTTGCTAGCCTGGAGGTCCTGTGTTCGACCCCCTTGTTGACCCAAATAGTTGATTGGGAGTTTTAGGCACGGTTCCCCCTTGTCAGTGGTACAGGACAGGACGTATAGTTGTTTGGATGAGACAAAACAAATCAGTTCTTGTGTAAATATATTGACGTGCGTGTTAAAGAACCCTGGACAGTGACACTGTATAGTGTCTGTCCATCTTTAATGGCCCAGTCAATGCAGAACAATGTGGCTAGGCTAGTTGAAATCTTGTAAAAGTGAGAGAGAGAGAGAGAGAGAGAGAAAGGGGGTTTAATGTCCACTCGACACAAACTAGGTCATTTCGGGACTAACATATGGTTTAATTTTCTTTTAACAATTTGCTTGCACGTAGGGGTCTTTAGCTGAGGGAGGAAACTGGAGGACCCAGAGAAAACCCACGAGATTGGGCAGGCGACCCTACTCCTTGTCACGTACAACCAGGGATTCGAAACCACGCCAGTTGACTCAATGACAGGCCTTATGATACAGTGCGCACATGCTAACCATTCGGCCATCCAACCCCCAGAAATCTTGTGAAACCTAGCGAATGATATATTTAACACACAAACAGAAATATGGTTTTGTGTGCAAATACCAGGTACAAATAATTTTAGATGATGTGGACAATTCATAATTTATAATTCCAAATCTCACTTCTGTGAAAATATGAAAAGAATAGAGCTTTTGTGAAACTCACTTGACATCAATGGTTTGAAGAAATAAACCATGGATCAAATCCCCTTCATCTTGACTTGGTGGGGTTTTTAATAGAGATTTTTTAGCCTCTAACTGACGAGCTAATTTGTTTGCTGAAAATATTCAAGAAATAATGCACAGGTACTCAAATTTATCTAAACAAGAACAAGCTTACTCTGGACCCACAATAGAGCATGAAGTCATCGCGGCCATCTTGGAATTGTGACATCATATCAAATATGGAAGTCTGTCAATCAATGTACAAGGTAAAAGGAACAAGCATGCCAAGCTTCATGTCTATTATGCTTGAACTGATGAGTAGTGCTTGTTACCCAGTTCCTGGTCCAAAAATTAGTAAGATAGGTTGCCAGGCAAAGAAACATACGCCCACAGCAGCTAAATCGTCCGAGCGGTTGACAAGGGTTGTCACATATTTATTCCTTTGTAGGTAATTGGGGGCCTTTACAAGACAGTTCCATACAGATCAGATTCAAAATTTTGCCATTTGGGGGTTTACAAGGTTCTACAAACTGAAACAAGGGTCTCAACTCTGGAAGTAATCTACAGAAATTGTTGAAATTTACTAATTTAAATAATGCATATAAATTTTATACAGATCACATTATCACTTTTGTCATTCAAACGTTCACAAGGTTCACAATCGCCATAACTTTAGAAATTATTGACGGAAATTGCTGAAATTCAACAGGCTTCTTTGTTTCACTAATTTAAATGATGCATATAAATTTCATACAAATCGGATGATAACTGTTGTCATTAGAGCGTTTGCAAGATACAACAATGTGAAACAACGGACATAACTCTAGATGTAATTAATGGAAATTGCTGCAGTTCAATGGGCTTCTTCATTTGACTAATATAAACGATACATATAAATTTCATACAGATCAGATAATAACTTTTGTCATTAGTGCATTCACAAGGTGCAACAAAGTGAAACACGGGCCATAACTCTAGATGTAATTAACGGAAATTGCTGAAATCAACAGGCTTCGTTTTACTAATTTAAATGATGCACATAAATTTCATACAGATCGGCTGATAACTATTGTCGTTAGAGCATTCACAACGTGTAACAAAGTGACACAAGGGCCATAACTCCAGAAGAAATTAACGAAGTTATTGAAATTCAACAGGCATCTTCGTTTCACTAATTTAAAGGAGCTAAATCGCTAACATTTGGGACCTAGAAATTGACACAAGTGGGTCGCAACTCATATAATCCTGTAATATGAATGTATATAAACTGATATACATTCAATGGTTTCCGTTTTTACTCTAATTTCAAATCAGTTATGTTCCGCGAAATAAGCCCGCAGTCTCAATCGAATGCAAATTTCTAGCGCCTGGTTATTCCAGTCTACATACGCCGTTTGGTTTGGTGCAATATGTCTAGCCTCGTACCGCGAGTCTCTTGCTAGAACTGGGGCTGAAACGCATTATGGTACACGATTCGTGTACCAATGGCAAAATGTTTATTTTGTCTTAAATATTGGATATCAGAAGCCCATCTTTTTCCGGTAAGATCACAGCATCAATGTTGATTTAAATTGACAAATAATTTGTGCTTTCAATGTTGAAGATTTTGGATGATATTGAGTTAGAGACTTAGCTACTTTAAATAATGCATAAAATTTCATACAGATCGAATGATAACTGTTGTCATTAGTGCGTTCACAAGATTCAACAAAGTGAAACAAGGGCCATGACTCTAGATGTAATTAACAGAAATTGCTGAAATTCAATAGGATTCTTTATTTCACTAATTTGAATGATGCATTTAAAATTCATACAGATTGAATGATAACTTTTGTCGTTAGAGTGTTCACAAGGTGCAACAAAGTGAGACAAGGGCCATAACTCCAGAAGAAATTATTGAAATTAAATAGGATTCTTCATTACACTAATGCAAATGACATATATCAATTTCAAAACAATTAGATGATAAATGTAGGCTGTAGAGTCTTCACAAGAAATTGTGGACGACGGACGGGGTGACGGCAATATACGACCACATTTCCATGTGGGCGTATAAAAAGGATTTTTTTCTTACATGCTCCTTTTTTCACCAATGCCTCCTCTTCTGGTCCGTCTGCTTTTAAAGGATTGACAGCTGCTGACCTACAGTAAAAATCATTTTAAGCAGATATGATGATAACTTTGTCGTTAACGAGTGTCCATAAGACTTTAAAAGGTGAACAAGGGTCATCTCTAACACAAATTGTTTAAATCTAATAGTGCTCTTTGTATCATTAGTTTGAACCAAATGATAAGTTTCACAAATAAGTAATGGAAATTCAGTAATCAATTTCAAACAGATGAAATGATAACTGTTTTACGTTAAGAGTGTTCACAAGATGCTACAAAGTATTCAAGGGCAATAACTACGGAAGTTATTAAATTCAACAGGCTTCTTTAATAATGGATCAATTTTGATGAACTTTTTTAAGTCTGATCAGGAGTCAGACTTGTAATGCAATACTTTATTACAGATACAATATGAGTAATGGTGCCTTAATTATAAGACATATATTTATATAAATTACCCTCCAGTAACAGGATTTCTAGCCACCATTAAAAATGTGGCTTTCATTACTTTCTGCAACTCATCTTGAATCACCTATAAAACAAGTAAAATATCATTTAACAGGACCATGGTTTTTGTCCCATCTGATTGACTAGATCCTTTTCTTTACCAGGCCCTCTGTTCTGCTCCAACGACAAGCGATAACCACGCTGGAAAATCCTGGGGATCTTTATAGGACAAAGCTGGATTCGAACACCAGATTTTGTTAGTGAGCAAGTGCCTTACTCACTGAGCCACTGCAACTGTCTCCACTGAATAAGAGCCTGTTATGAGTATCTTGTAGAACTGTAACCATTCTTAAAACCCCATTTAGTCATCACTTAATAGATAGGTTCATATATACCTGATGTACATCCATTGTAACTTCCATAGATGATGTACCAACCCAAGTTACATTACCAGTTAGTTTGATGTCTGTAAATGCTGATACTGTGAAGTTACCCAGCTCTAGAAATAAAAAGTTTAAAATACTTTTTCATTAAAGTGTTGAATAGACTGATCAATATATGTTGCATTACTCTGACTAGTGATGGAGAAAGCTCTGTATGATCAGATTTTCCATTCAGCAAAATCAGCAATTCTAACCAACATAAAGCCTATTCTTGACTTAACCAATGGATTCTTAAATAAACTATAATATATACTTATGGAAAATAGCTTCTAATTAATACATTTAGACAACGTTATAAAGATGAGAGTATACAATTAGTTGCTGTTTTCCATAAGTATGTGTTATAGTTTATTACTCTATCCAGTTAATAAATGCCACTAAAAGATTACATTTGATGAACTGTCTCGGCCAATGCAGGAATGGAAAACACGACCTCCAGTTTAGATACTGGGGCTCCCGCTATGAGGGAAATTTAGCCTGGACCTTAAGTGTCTCTGCTTACTTGTCATCGAATTCCATCTGTCAAGGGTTCTGTTATGTGCATGCCAACATGCATACATGACCTCCACCTTGCAACACTAACAAGGGGAAATTAGGTTGAAAAATCCTGAGGAACATTTTCAGCCAACAGTCCAATACTGTCATTGAAACTGGGACCTCTGTGTTAGTGAGCCTGCACCTTACACACTCAGCCATTGTATACAGAATACCAAACTAACCTATTCTATCAACTAATGCTGTCACAGTTGATAATGGAGATCTTTCATTTTTACCTCTTCGATTGTGAGTATAACATATTAAACCTGTGAATGAAAGTATATAGGATTTGACTTTACTGCTGGAACCATCTATGTTTTCAACTGGCAAGTCTTTTTTAAATTTTGGGAATATTCTAATGTGAAATCAACTTTTAGCAACCAGAGATGATAAAAGCCAAGTTTAGTGGTAAGGGTTTTAGAATTCTTTATTGCTCAAGTTAGGAGTGAATTGAAATCTCTGATGTATGAAGTAAATGGCTCAGGCAGTAAAATTTAATTAAATAGAACTAAATAACACAGCAGTTTAACATTTCATTGAGTATTTACCTAGGTCATTTCATTTGTGACAAAAACATGATTATATAGGTAGGGAAGAAAATTTTGCATGTCTACTCTTCCTTGAAATTTACATTCTTCTTCTATTAGCCTTAACGTCTGCTTCCACCCAGGGTGATATCGCATATTATGCTTAGCACATGCGTAGATTTCCTGTGGGAAGTGGTGTTGCTTCGTTCCCACACTTGTACATGTCAAGGAATAGGGAGGCCTGCCTAACCTCATGAGTTTTCTCTGGGTCCTCTGGTTTCATCCCTCTGCTAAATGACTCATGTGAAAGCAAATTATTGAAATAAAAGTGTACCATATATTAGTCCCGAAATGACCTAGTTTGTGTTGAATGTATGTTAAACCTCATAGATGTTTCTCAAATATCACCCCACCCTTAATTAAATAGACATATTAATAAGATATATCTACCATGGATTTATCAACATACCGGTATAGGAATTTCAGAATTAAAATGTGAATTGTGGAAATTGTTTTGGATTATAGAAACGATACTCGATTATATAGGAAACATGTTTATTAAAGGCTGTTGCCTTTCTATACTCAGTACTCACATCTTGACTATACAAGATTTTACAAAGAAAAACACATGGTTTCAAAATATGGCTGCCAACTCAACTTCTTACAACATTTTTTAACTCCAAAAAAAGAGAGTCAAAAGAAAACAAGAGTTGTCTCCCTTCAATCATTAATCATTTCAGAACACACTCCCCCCTTATTGACGCGAGGTCAATAAAATACACTAAAATTTAACATAATTCTTGAGATTTGAACTCTTAATAACAAAACTCTATATCTTGGATACTATTCTTTAAGATGCATTACTCTATAAGATTCTATACTCAAATTATTAAGATTCTATACTCAAAATATTAAGATTCTAAACTCGTTACATGTACTAAGATTCTAAACTCGTAAATACATATATAACACTGATTTCTAACTGTGTACTCCAATACTTATCAATAATAAGATACATTCTCTACTAATCTCTAACCAACTCTATTGGATACAATTTCTGTATAGGTCGATTCATAAATATTATTTTGCCCTGTTTGTTCTGAACTCTTACAACAGCGGATCGCACGTTATTATCACGACCTGGTAAAATTCTATCAACTCTACCCATTTCCCAATTTAAGCGCGATACTTTATCATCAAATACTAGCACAATATCACCCTCACGTATGATAGGACCTGTTTTAACTCTGGAACGATGATGCTCGCGTAATTGAGTAACATAGTCATTCCGCCATCTTGACCAATAATGATTTATAACAGTCTGCAAGTATTTCTTGCGCTTGCAGAATTCTGAAGAGGTATTACCAACTACTTTAGGATTTGGAGTAAACAGCGGTTCAGACAATATCCTTCTCCCCAATACTAAATGCGAAGGGGTTAGGGGTTCTATACAATCATCGCTAAGATATGTAAGAGGACGCGAGTTTAAAACGCCTTCAATGTCCACTAATAAAGTCAGTAGCTCCTCATACGACAAATGAGCATTACCTAAAGCTTTTTTCAGGCATCGTTTAGTTGAACGCACCATACGCTCAAAAAATCCGCCCCACCATGGGGATCGTTCAATATTATAACACCATTTAATGTTCCTACTATTTGTAAAGGCTCGAAGTTCAGCACTCTTGAAAACCAATCCATTGTCTGAATTCACTAAAGTTGGTACTCCACGCCTTCCAATAAAACGTCGAAAACTCCTAATAAAAGAGGAAGAACTAGCGTCCGTTGCTAAATCTAAATGAACCGCGCGACTACTCGCACAAGTATACAACACTATGAACACCTTGTTCATCTCTCCACTCTTAGAATAAATGTCTTTAACGTATAATGGTCCAGCATAGTCCACTCCAATATTTGTAAAAGCGAAATCGTCAGAAAGTCGAAATTCTGGTAAAGGAGGCGCTAACGGAACTCCATAAGATTTACCTTCCATTTTACGACAAGGAATACATTTAGTAATCACAGCTTTAACAACTTGTCGTCCGCGACAAACCCAAAACTTTTGGCGCAACTGAACTAAAGTCTCTGCTGTCCCATTATGATGCACATCTCGGTGACACTTTTCAATAATCAAACTCGTAAAACGATGAGAATCTGGTAGGAAAATAGGAAATTTGGCATCAAACGGCAAATTAGAATTATCTATACGACCATAACATCTCAAAATACCATTGTCATCAGGTTTTAAATTAAGCGATAGCCTCTGTTGCTCAAATTTACGGCCACTCAAACTATGTTGAATATCTCTGCACCAGATATTTTCGGCACAATTAATTTCTTCCTTGGACAATTGATCTGTTTGGACTTGTACATTGTCTCTTTTATTCTTCACGAAACGCAAAACATAAGCAGTCACTCTTAGTAGGCTATTAAAGTTGCTATAGCGGGAAACGTCTAGTATATTTTCGATATTGTGATTAGTTTCGACATTTGCGACACAAACAGTTGCTTTCTTAACTTCAGAATAAAATGGTTCACTCAAAGTTTCTTCAACAAAATCATTATAACCTGTATCGTCTTCGATTACATCAGTCTCCATTTTCTTAACATCAAATTCTACTTCAGGAAAATCACTGGACTCATGCAGCATAGACATTAACACTTGCGAATTACTACACCATTTTCTCATATTGAATCCACCCTGATTTAAACATAATTTAACTAATTTACATAAATCATAAGCAGAGTTTACATTATCTGCCCCAGAAGCAAAATCATCAACATACAATGACTTAAGAATATTATTCAAAATTTCAAAGTTATCATCCATAGAATTACTTAAGTGATAACGAAGGGTTGCATTTAAAATGAACGGACTTGAAGTCACTCCAAAGACCACTCTATTAAATCTAAACACTTTAATTTTAGGTGACTCGCTAAATGGATCATCAACCCATAAGAATCTAAGAAAGTCTCGATGCTCTTTATAAATGGCAATGTTCAAAAATGCCTTCTGTATGTCAGCAGTCAGAGCGATGGAATTCATTCTAAAACGAAGGAGAATATCGAAAATAAGCGGATTTAAAGAAGGGCCCGAGTATAAACACTCATTAAGACTAGGTCCACTTGTTTTACACGAGGCATCATACACAACTCTTAACTTAGTTGTGTCCTTATCTAAGCGTAAAACTTCTCTGTGCGGAATATAATGTATTGATCCAGAATTAATTATTACATCATCATCATTTACAATATCAATAATACCTTCAGATAATTGTTCATTAATTATTCTATCATATTCTTTAAGAACATCCGGCTTACTATTAAGTCGATACAAAAGAGATGATAAGCGTTTAACACACGTAGAATAATTATCAGATATTTTAAGATGATTTTCTTTAAATGGTAACTTCACTTCATACCTTTTACCCTCAAATGTGATATTATCATTAAAATCTGACAAAACACTAGATTCGTCATTACGAATACCCAAAGATTCAAGCTCCCAAAACTTATTCAACTCAGACTTAATTGAAGATACATCACAATTGTCATCAGATACAGAACTAACGTGCAATACATGCGTATGACTTAAATTAATAGTACATTGGTCACTACTCGAATTATTAATTACAGGGCCAGACAGCACCCACCCAAGTTTCGTCAACATTGCAACCGGGCCAGGGAACTCCCCCCGTCTCGTTTCGCCACAAAAGAAATTCCAATAGAAATCTGCCCCGATTAATATATCTACTGCAAAATCAGAAGGCCCAGATGGATTAGCTAATTTCAAACCCCGTAGATGAGGGTACTTTACTAAAGCATTACATGTTAATTGGTCGCTTATGGCATTGCATATAGAAGGTACACAATGCGCTGTAACATACAAATGTAAACCATCATCACCTGCAACAGTAAATTGAACAATATCACATAATCGTAACTTAGGAGTTTCCTCCCCAAAAGTTTTAATAAGTAAATTTTCACGCCCCACAGTTCTTAAATTTAACAATCTACGTGTTTCATCAGTAACATAGGTTCTTTGACTACACAAATCAAATACAATGTTCTTATACAATCCCCTAGAATTATCATTATGATTAGCACATACAAAACCTACAGCAGTTTGTAACAAAATAGAATTTTGATCATCTGTACACGTCATGTTAGATGTCACAGTTTGACTCGGTTGTCCGGTTTCAGTTTTATTAACATAACTAGGCCGCCTTAAATTTTGTTCAGGCCTATAAGTACAAATGGCTTTATTGTGTCTTTCTCCGCAGTTAAAGCATTTATAGTCACGATTAGGACAATTTCGTAACACATGTCCAGAGCGCAAACACAAAAAACACTTTGCTTTATGACGTAAAATAGATTTGCGAGCTGAAATGTCAGTAACAGAAGTGCAATTCACAGATGGGTGTTGCTGAGTACAAAACACACAGTACGGAACAGGTCTTTGATCTTTACTCGAAAATAAAGTTGAAGCTGTTGAGGGATTAACCCGGTTCGATCTGGATTGAGGACTGTATACGTTGTTCAAAGAATACCCGGATTTCTTGGTAGAATTACTATGCATTAAATCGACTCGCTCTCTAGCTTCAAGTTCAGTTTTTAAAATATCTAAGACCTCGTCCACACTCCAATCTTTAACTCCACGGCTAATAAATAAACGTAACTCTTCAGGAAGTTTATTCATGATAATAGGAATAAGAATATTACCATACGATTCAGACTGTACACCCATAGATTTTAGACTTCGTATCTGGACCTCAATGGTGTCGTATAATCTGCGAATATGTTTAACTTCACAACCACTCGTAACAGATTGTAAATTTAGTAAAACGTCCATATGCCCAGAAATAATAACTTGCTTATTTGCAAACCTATCTTTTAAAAGCTGAATTGCTGCATCATAGTTTTCGCCTATCAAGGACAAACCTGCTACACAAGAAGATGCCGGTCCGTCCAACAGACTCTTTAAATAATTAAATTTCTCAACATTTGAAATGGCACTGTTATTATCTACTGCAGCCTGGAAGCTATCCCAAAAAGGCTGCCACAACTTTGAATCACCAGAAAATCTAGGCAAACACAATTTTGGCAATTTAGTCTTACAGACAAAAGTTTCTTTCAATGAATTACTAGGGCTACTCAAATCAGAATTATCAGCTATACTGGTACTCAATTTTTCACTGGCCTTCTCATTCTTATGTAAACAAAATTTGATTTTATATAAAGTTCTATTAATAGTGTCCGCAAATTCACTTGATTCAAAAATATCATTACCCACTTCATCTTCGTCTTCAATATCTTCCAATACTTTTTCATCGTAAGATGCTAAAACAACTTTCTTTTCCGTTAAAGAAATTCTGTATCCTTCTTAACTTTCAACTGAAGAAGGAGATCCATCAAATTCGGCTAATAATTCTTGAACACTTTGAATAATTCGGGTAACAAAGGCCCTATGTCCCCCTCTGATGCGTTTGTTTTTCTTGGCCACATCACTACGCCTGTCTGCGTCGTTACTGGTCGTAGACATGATAATAAATGTCAATACTTTATAGGATTAAGATAATAAGGTCGACTGGCACATGAACTTAACTCAAGAGATTGACTGACATAACTGTATCCGTCTCGTCGGACCATGTTTTGGATTATAGAAACGATACTCGATTATATAGGAAACATGTTTATTAAAGGCTGTTGCCTTTCTATACTCAGTACTCACATCTTGACTATACAAGATTTTACAAAGAAAAACACATGGTTTCAAAATATGGCTGCCAACTCAACTTCTTACAACATTTTTTAACTCCAAAAAAAGAGAGTCAAAAGAAAACAAGAGTTGTCTCCCTTCAATCATTAATCATTTCAGAACAGAAATAAATTACCAGCAAATGTATCCAGATCTTCCATAATTCTTCCAAATCTGATTCCTTTATAGAAATTTGTGTATTTAGATTGTAAAGCAGGATCGGAACCAAGTGGTATTACAACTTCTCTATAACTATCTTTTATACTACGCACAGGTAGGCCATCTTGTTTTTTTGGAATATCTTGAAACATGGAATCCATATAAGCTTGATCGCTCTCTCTGAAAAACAGAAATTAATAGTATAATGAATACAAGTGGCAGTTGGTAATAAAATACAAAAGGTGCCTAATAATTGTTTAAAACATGGCAGAAAGGAGAATGAACATACATTCAGATGAAGAATTTAGGTGTTATTGGGGTGAATTCAAAAATCTTGATAAAGCTTTCACACTATTTAATGTACATGTACGCCTATTAAAAAAAGCTAACTAATTTCACTCTGAAAGTGTTATTAGTAAAACTAATATTCACAAACATAGATTGCCATGCACCGAACCATATGGCCTCCAACAGTTTCCAAATAATCAGACCATAGTTAAAGCCTGGAAGTTATTACCGAAAATGTTTGAACATCCATTGCCTTCTTTTCAATAGGACAGATAGACAACCATTATCCACAAGTCAATAGTGGACCTTATGTCCTCCATCTCAATCCAAAAATAAATCAATAGTGAGCCTTATGTGCCCCTCCCACCTCAATCCCAAAATAAAGCAATGGTCAGTCTTATGTGACCAATCTCAATCCCAAAATAGATCAATAGTGAGCCTTATGTTCCCCCCCCCCCCCCCACCTCAATTCCAAAATAAAAGGTTATGGCTATATGTTTACATCTTACATATAAAAATTTAAAAGTTCAAACATACTTTATTTTTACTTTAATAAAGAGCAAAATACATTTATTTTACTACGTCTTACGTTAATTCTGGTTTCAAACCAACCATTTCCATGAGAGATGCTCTTGCTGCAATGAAGGATGATAGAAGAAAGGATAGAAGCATGAATACCTTGTGAAACATAAATGTTTAATTATTGTTGTTTTATTCATGTTATTCTAGAGGTTTATTTATCATCTCTTTGCAGACAATATAATCATTAATGATAATACTAGTAATTATAATAGCATCAAACAAGAATTAGATGAATTACTGAATTGTTGAACTTTATTAACTTCTGTTATCATTTATGACTAGCTGTGACTAAAAAAATTCTTTATAATTATAGACGTATTTCATACATGTACATGTAAAGGACGCCATCCATATGTCTTATTTAGCCAGAGCTGGTCACATTTAACAAATTCATTGATTTATTTATATGATTTATATATTAGTATTGCCATACAGTTCTATACTGCAGAGTGTTAATCATTAGTTATCATTAACAATGAATAAACAAAAATATAGAAAACGGTTTACCTTCCATTATTGTCATTACTGAAGCATTGTTAATAGTTGTTGATATTTTTCTGACTGGTGTTTGTATTACACCACGGTTTAAGAACATATAGATCGGTCTGAAAAATAAGTAAAACAAGTGATTGCCATGCAAGAAACGCCCACATTTTGCAAAAGATTGACAGAGAACAAGCTAAAAAAAGCTTGTACAATCTGGGGCCGACCATAATCCAGGATGTTTGGGGCCAACATGCGTCAACATCTAAGGAACCAAGATTTTTGGGATATAAACATATATTGTAATTACATCAAAACTAGATAAAAATTTTGACCTCTCGAGGTTCCACAACCTAGGTAATAAGTCTGTAACACTATTTGGGAACAGGGGAACAGCCATTTTGTCAGGAAGTTTAAGTCCAATTTTTAAAATTAGATAAAAATTGTGATCTCTCGTGGGTCCACAAGGTTAAAATCAGGGGCCATAATTCAGGAAGTTACCGTCAGATAAGCCACAATATTGAAGGGAACCGAGATCTTAATTGGGTTATAATAATCATACATTTTAAGTTTCATCAAAATCTGATAAAACTTGTGACCTCTAGAGTGCCCAAAAGCTAAAAACATAAGCCATGAAGTTAGGGTTCGATACATAATATTATCAATGATGTATAGTAGAGGACAAGTCACGCCCCCTGGAAATCCATTCTCACATTCCGACTATATACTCTGCTGACCAAATTATTTGATTTTGTCAAATTTTCAAGTAAATTATACATATATATACTTTATTTTTGGATAAGGTTTTGAATTATCTAAATGAGCCACAATATGTACAAGTAGAATTGGTTCACCTAATAAATATGACTTATGTACCTATCTTATTTATTTTTAGATAATTAAGTGTAGATATAATACTTCATAATGCTATAAACTTGTGTCAAACAAATGAAAATATGCGTATGAGAAATATGTTGTTATAAAATTGGCTTTGAATTGACTTATAAATTATTGAGTAAATGTAGGCTACTACTACGACGTAGTTAATTCTTATATCACAATTATGTGAAGTGATATTTGATTATTGTGGTCTTTAGTCAGTTTCTAAACATTAAATCAAATTTAGTCTACATGTACCTGTTGCATGTGACATGTAGTTTTACTTTAAATGGAAAGAGGCTCAAGAACATAAATTATTTATAACAGAGAATCTTACCACGAGATTCAACTTTCATTTGAGGGGTTCACAGACTTTTTCAATACAATTGTAATTCAACCGACAGTGTCCAGTTGTTCAGTTGGGACGAAAGATCGAAGTCCCGTGCACATAAATTAACCACTGACAGTATGGCGTTAAACTCCATTTCATTTGTAATTCAACCATTCACAAGCTTTGCAATGGGTCGAGTTAGAAATTCAAATACAATAACTACAAGACTTGGATATAACACTTTATAAATAATGGACATATTATTACTAATATTATTAATGAAAAGGTGCCAGTACACTGTTACTTTAAGTACAATTTATAGGCCAGTAGCTGTCATTGAATATCTTACCACCATGGCTCCATCAAAAAGCAATTTAACATTTTTGTGAAAGAATGTGTTAATTACAGCATTCTCATTCCAAAAAAAAAAGTTCTTGGAGAAATACCCTAGTTTTGATCAAATCGGCTTTTAAATTTCGCGCTCCTTATGTCTGTCCAATCAAACATGGAGTGTTTTGAGAGGTTCCTTGTTGATTAAAATGGTCATGTTAAAATTTGAGTAAATTGCATGGACATAACCCCGGCATAGAAGGTGTGATGAGCATCATAATCAAACTCATCCAAGATTTTTTGATCCTTGGAAGTTTAATCTAAATCAGACAAACATTGTGGCCTCTTGTGCCAAGTTGTGGTTCACAAACTTGATATTAAATGCTTTTACACTATTTGTGTAAAGGGAAGCATCCATTTTGACAGGAAGTTTCGATTCTGATTTTTTAAGTAGATCGAGGCATTTGTCATCTAAGCTTCAACTACAAGGATACTTGCGAACTAAACTTATTAAAACCTTTAAAAAGTTTTATGGGCGTCATATTGACTTGATTGGTAAATATAACATGTCTCTCTCGGCTATTATTCTAGATATATTTAATTGACGCGTATACAATCTCCCTGATAATGTCTGTCGACTACAACTTTAACACTGTTCATCACGTGCATTTTGCATACCGATAGTCCATTGGCTAATCACGCTATTTTACTGAGATTTCGCCTAATAGTTTGGATGCAGCTATGGCGGGTGTGACGCCTGGTAGGGTAAGCTTACTCTTCCAGACACCTGTTACCACTGTTTGTCGTGTATTTTGTACATGGTGAACAGTCCATATGCTGATTACACTATTTTGCCTTTTATTTTGCCTATACCGTTTTTTTTAGGACTTTGAATTTTGTCTTATGGTTTGGATTGTTCGTACTTGGTTTTATTTTATTTCACAGAATTCAAACTCACGATTTTTAAAATCAAGTAAAAATTGTGACCTCTAGAGGATCCACAAGCAAAAAACATGATTTTTCTTAAAATCAGCTGCCATAATCCAGGAAGTTACTGTCCGATACACGCCAACATCGAAAGGAATAAAACTGGTTAAATGTGTGAAAAACTCTTAAGGCTCATTAATCTACATGTAGTACAGCTGCTATGAACCTCTGTTGTGGTCATATATGTGTTTATACATAAGTTTGGTTGTCCCTATAGGTGGGAGACAAGCTCTTAAACTGGCACATGCTCAGTTTTAAAAATAGTATCCTTAGTTATTGGTCAAGGATATTGCATAATTTAAGGGAACTAGCCCAAATTGAAGACAATATGAACAGTGATCAATCAAATACATTGTTTAATGTTGATTATAACTTCCAATATTTTCCAGTCTACTGTGTATCAACAAAATAACTCACAGTGAATGTACATGATTTAAATTTCATATTGTAAGATACAGTATTTCACTAGTGTTCATTATGAACACAAATATAAATCTGTTTGTTGTGTAATACAGGTGTATTTCCTAAATAATTCAATGTAAATTAACAATTGCTAAAACACGGAATTAAACGGAATGCCAACAGAAATATTGAGAACAAGCTTTTATACATTGTTTCTATAATTCGTCCTCATCAACAAATAATATTGTGAACATGTTTCACAGATCATAGAACTGCACTAGAAAGGAAGTCTGACTGGTCGTTTATGTTAAACATCGCATGTGCGAAATAGATGTATGAGTTCAGTGAGCTTCGGAATAAAATAAGAACAAAACGTGGCCTGCACAACTACCAAGATATATCCGAAATGAATGTTTAAACATGTGTAAGTTATTTTGTATCGATACGATTAGTTAAATGTTCGTTCGTATTAAAAGGATATTATCCGCACACTTTACCGTACAGGCCTAGTAACAACAGTAGACAGTAACATAAATTATAACAATAATCATTTTCAGTGAGAATGCGTCCAGGAACACGTATAATAAAACCTAATTTGATTTTATTTGATATAATATTTCGTCGAACCTAATAAAAACTATGCAGTTAGTCTCGAATCTACATTTTTTCAATTTTCTAATTAAACAGGCCTATATACAGTTCCTCCCAAATTTTTTGGACCGAAATCGCCGCGACGCGGTGAAAATAAACTCTCAGAATTCTCTTAGATTTCACGGTGAAATTTCGCTTGATTCCGCGGCGATTTTTCTCTAAGATTCGCTAGGAATTCACCGTGTTTCTCTAGGAATTCGCCGTGTTTCGATAAGAATACATCGTGTTTTGCCGTGATTCCCGCAAGGAATTCGCGAGCCTACCTTAAGCTAGGGTCGAACTAATATTGTCTATAATAAATTAAAGGAGTTGTAATATAGTAATGCTCCCGGGAAACGTGTACATGTATAATGTACAGGCAGGTTTGAATAACAAATGAGTAAGGTAATCTCGGGAAGACATTTACCGGAATTCTGTATCGGTTAGGATTTTTTCTCCAACGCACTTTATACATACATAACGCCCGCCAAAATGTATGCAAACTATGAACAACTTACAATTTTTTAAACATATCAATTCATCTTCGTTTATAACTTAGATGTAATCCGTCAATTTGGGGCTGCTATCAAATCCAAACTTTAAATTATATACGATGAGCTTTTACACATTACTTGATTACTCGCAGCTTCGGTTAATCTAAATCAATCATCCATACAGCACGTACAGTAAATCACTCCGCGGGTCGCTTAACGGTATGTTACGTGGTCAGAAACGCGCCAAAAGATTGGGACTACATGTATATTCTTACGCTGTTTTACTCGGCGAATAATATCCGCTGTGACAATATACATCTACTTTATGTCACCCAATTCATTTCGGTGGGAGCAGATATTGAATAAAGCCATTTCACACACACATACGTGTACATTACATGCGCCTCATATATATACAAAAAATGTAGGCCTAACATCGTCATGTTTTATCTTAGGCCTAAAAACACAACACAGTTTATATGGAAATACAATCACTGGTTTATAAGTATAGCACGACGTTTCGACAAGTATTCTCTTATCGTTATCAAGCACTTGTCGAAACGTCGTGCTATACTTATAAACCAGTGATTGTATTTCCATATAAACTGTGTTGTGTTTTTAATGTGTTCAATCGCTAAATGCCACTCAAGGATTATCTTAGGCCTACTTTTTTGGTGTATCATATTTATTACTTCAAGATTTCTTCATAGCCCCCCCCCCTCAAAGTATGTTTGTCGCTAAAATTTCTTTTTTAGATTGTAAGAAAACTGTTTGCTTCTAACATTATTAGATATACCGTATAATAATAAATAAAAAATTACATAACTTCATTAAATATGTCTGAAAATTTAGTTAAGATTCTATGGAAATTCTCTATAAAAATTCAGACCTTCATAAAAGGTCTCAGCCAATTTCAAATAAATGTGTTAACAGTATTTTAAAAAAATATGTGTGCACACTGAAAATTTAAGGTAAACATTTTTTAAAAAATCATTTGAATGGGTGACACTGTCAGTTTCTAAGCCCTGATTTAATATTGAAAACATTATCGTATTCATTCAAATCCAGTTGTATTGGTGTATTGTCAAAAGGTGTAGCACATATTTGAAAGTAGGTTCAATAGGTAAAATGTGTATAATGTTTTGTTATATTTTCAATTCAGATATATAGTGTGTTTAGACTTTTTATGTAAGTTAAATATTGGTTGTATTGACATTATAAAATCTGCATGAATGTAAGTCTAAATATCGGATAGCGATGCTGGTTTCTTTTTTTTTTCTTCTAACAATATTTATTTAATCAGTATTACATAATCTAAAGATACATAATTATTGGATCTGAAAACAAGCCAGAGCTTTTATATAAGCTCATCTCCTGCTGTCTGTTAGGAATATGTTAATACGAATATAAACTCCTCAGTTTTCTTTATGAATATGTTAATACCCCTTTAAACTCTGTACTTTCTTTCTTTTGTAGGCCTCTGAATATTAGATGAGCTCTAACCTGCTGCAACCCTCCATGAATAACAGTGTAAAAAAAGACATTATTGCAGGTCGAAAGACGGACGGAGGGCCTGGCAAGGGCATTATCTATTTGATTCGTTGGTGTGCATGTAGAAGAATCCTTGACATAAATCTGTTAATAATACATTATGGGAGATTAGATAAAGAGCTGACAGTTCTCACTATATTAGTTACAAACTAGATAATGTAAAGGCAATTTGCTGAAAATTTGAGTCAAATTGATCCACTATGAACCAAGATTTTAGCGATTGAATTTTTGGCCTAGCCTCGATCATCATTACTTAAGTCTGTACGATAAAAAACATAGTCTCGATTATCCATTTCATGATTAAATTATGAATGGAAGTTGAACAGGAAATCAGAACCTAATCCAATAAACATCGCAGGCTAGAGATGCCATCAAGAGTTGATTATGGTCTGGATAAGTTAATTAATGTCTAATTTAATTAGATAACATTTCAGGCTTAAAGTAAGACCTGCAATAGGCAGATTTAGCTCCTGCATAATGTATGTTTAAAAACTGTAGCTTATATTGCTTTCAGGAATTTTTCAGCAAAGGGGGTATCTCCGGAACAGACTTTTGTGGAGCACTGATTATCGATGGAGTTGGTCCTCTCATGAACGAACAATCAGGGGTAATAATCCAGGAATTTAAGGTTTGATGTGTGTCCGAGTTATTTGGGAAATGAACATATTGTATTTGTAAGCTTCATCTAAGTTTGATAACAATTGTGACCTGTAGAGTGTCCACAAACATGTGTGAACAGACATCCGGATGAACAATGGTAACAGCATAATACGTGACAATACTTCCACATTAAAATGTGAGCGAATAAAAGGTGTATGAATAAAAAAGTTGATTTTATGTATTGGATCATTTTTTGTTAATATCTGTAATTGTTACAAATGAATAAAGGAGTTCTTTTTTTATGTACTGGTATCTTATTGTTGTCTACATATTTGTTAGTAATATTCTTCAAAAGAGAGAGAGAGAGAGAGATGGGGTTTAACTTCCACTCGACACAAACTAGGTCATCTCGGGACTAACACATGGTTCAATTTTATTTCAATAATTCGCTTGCGCGTAGGGGTCTGTAGCAGTGGGAGGAAACTGGAGGAACCGGAGAAAACCCATGAGGTAGGACAGGCGACCCTACTCCTTGTCACGTACAACCGGAGAATCGAAACCCCGCCAGCTGACTCAATGACAGACCGTATGATACAGCGTGCACGTGCTAACCATTCGGCCATCCACCCACCCACCCACCCCCCAACACGAAAAGAATCCTGTACGTATGTACTTAAAAGAACCTTGCCACTTGCCAGTTCAAAATCAAAGAAACATGGACAAATAGACGCTGTCCGGGCAAAATTCTCCTTCCTTGCATTTTAGAAACAGTCATAGAATAAAGATTACCATGTTACACTAACGAAATACTGAAGTATTGCACGTGTTGACTAGATGTGTTAAACCCCATTCCATATATGTTCATGTTTTGCGATTATATACAATTTAATAGGCCTATAATAGCATTATTCATTTTAAATTATGTTGTCATGGTAACTTTTTCTCTATTTTTTAAAAAATATGTCATATCAAATTTTCTACCAATTGAGTCAATGAAATGGGGTTAAACGTCCTACTTTTCTGCACCAATCGGGCTAGTGAAAATGGGCATACGCTATGCAATGTGCTATGGGGGAAATTTTCCATGGGCATTTCTTCATCGAATCCCACATGTGAATGGTTCTTTGATGTGCATGTCAATGTGTACGTGTTTTTTGTCCCATCTACACAACTAGACACTGTTCTTTGCCAGACCATCTGTCCTACACTACCGACAGGGAGAAACCACGCTGCAAAATCCCGGGGAACTTTCTTGACTAACACCAGCGTACATAATCATTATATTAAGATTTTTATTTTTTTGCTACAAAAATATTTTGAATGCATTTTTTTTTTCTTTGAAAATAGTTTTGAAGAATCAGTTTGGTGACAGAAATACACATAATATTTACATCCTCAAATACATGTATAATACTGATAATGGACCCAAAACTAAAAGTAGTTTTGTTTTTCAAGAAAATCTATATTTCAGTTAAACATGCATTATGCAAGAGCAAAATCTGCTTATTACAAGTCTTTCTTTAGGCCTGAAATGTTATCTAAATTATCAATTAGAGATTAATTAACTTATCCCGACCATAATAAACTCTCGATGTCAAGGCTAGCCTTCGATGTAGGCTGGATTAGATTCCTATATGCCGCTAACGGCCAAAGATAATTAAATCAGAAGAAGTGGATAATCAAGACTATGCTTTTTATATTAATGATTTTAGTAATGATAACCGAGACTATGCAAAAAATTCACCGGCTTCTTTCCCGGCTCATAGTGGATCAATTTGACTGAAATTTTCAGCAAATTACCTTTACACTATCTAGTTTTTAACTATTATAGCGAGAACTGCCATCTCTTTATCTTATCTCCCATAATGTATCTTTAAGTACTTTTTTGAAAATATAAATAATGAAGGAAAAAATACGGTCTTCATGTTATCATTAACTTCATAAAATAGGAAAGTTGTCTCAAAATTTCCAGTTGCTATCTCAATTACAATTATTACAAAATAATAACATCAAATATCAGTTCATACGACTCTGCTTCATAAATATTAGCCATGCATTTTACCGGAAGTCACTTGCGGTACATCTACTTTGTGCATGCGATGTACAACATAATTCATCATCCGTAGCTACTGCAGGGTCAGTTATCCATATTATATATACGATCTATGCAGAGACCCCAATGTCATTCCGGATGTATACATTATACAGCATGACAAGGTTATTTAGTCTGTCAGTCACACAGTACATAGTTTTATTACTGTAAACTTTTTATTTTAAACTAACGTTACAAGGTTATTTGAGAAATTTTAAAGGTACAGGCCTATGGTAAACAGTTAAAATTTCTTGTTTGATCTTTTGATGTTCATTGGGTTTAAGTTTTAAGGAAATAAGAAATGGGTTCAGGAAGATCGCTATTGATAATTGATATTCCGAATCATTCGATTGCAAATCGTCTAGTATGAACTACGGCTTACTTTATGAACTCTTGCAAAGTTTTCCGGGACAAATGAAACATACCCGAATGTAGTCCATGAAAGTTGTTGATTACGGTACATAATAATATACTTTCTTTATTCACCTATTGAGTCCAGAGAAAGGAGTGTGGGTAACATCCAATCGACACAAACGAGGCCGTTTCCTAACTAACCCATGTTCCATTTCATTTCAAGGGTAAATTCTTTGACGTGAATGCCAATATGTACACATATATAAATCGGTTTTTCACCGATCCGAACGACTAGACACTGTTTTAATTCTTCCTGTGACTTCTGTCACTTCTGTGCTGCACGGCACAACCGGCATAGTGACAAGGAAAACCCAAATATTGCGGTTCAACGCGCCTATGCTTTGACGCAGCTATATACACAGAACCAATGACTAATTTGGAAAGCATATTAAAACATTTTCAGGCCAAGCCGAGACTGAGGAAACACAAACATAAAAACAAAATGTAAGGTTACCTGAAGGCCGCCATCTTCGATATAGTGCACGGACTGACTACTTGACTACAAAACGGTTCTTTGGCAATCCGCTTTTGTGATGGTTGATCTGAAGCTATATCTATCTCATCCTGTAAAACGTCTGAATAAAAACCTTTTTATTATAGCCTTCGGCTTAAATATGTAAATATTGAACCAGGAAGACATTGCACTAGGGGCGGATACAAAGAGGGTGGTGCAAAGGAGATTGTTGCCGAGCGAAGAGAGTGAAACAATATTAACGGCAAGTGAACCAAACAGTGCAATTTGTTATAGGCTATGTGACATTCAAACAATCTACGCCATTCTTATTTCCGACAAAGAATAAGAAAAGAAAGAACCCCGCCCGGACCCAGCCAAATAGTTTTATTTTGGCTGTTTGAAGCATGATATATATATACAATACTTTATACGTTTTTATGATAATTGAGCCTCTTCAGATTTTGTAACATTTTAGGTAATATATTGACCTGTCAAGCAAAGTTAGAATAAAAAGAACCTCAATGTATGGTTAATGTATATAAACAACCCATTAAGCCGGACATGCTAATCAATTTTCTTGAAACAGTAGTTAAATTTTAATTTTCCATATGATCAGCCCACAACCCGAACCATTTTTAAACCGTAATTAAATCCCCGCCCTCCCCCTCCCCAAGCCCCCCTCCCCCACAATAAAAAAAAGGAAACAAAATACAAAAAAAGACTGTCCCGGCCACCTATATACGAATACCCAAAATAAGGATAATAAATCCCCACACCCCCTCCCTTCTGTATCCGCCCCTAAATTATGTCACGCTGTTTATTCCTAGACACCCAACCCTTTTACTACATGACAGTACTGTACTGTATATTAATTGTAGATATTACAATTATTATTTAAATTTAGTAACGTCCGAGTTGATACAGACAGGGCCGTAACTAGCTAAGAGCAACGAGAGGGGGGGGGGTGCGGGAAGTGTTCTCAGGGGGGCTGTAAAATAGACGGACAATGTATATCTATTGTTTTTATGGTCGACAATTTTTTCACAGGGGAGGGGGGGCAAACTTTTTGCAGTGGGGCTGCCCCCCCCCTCTTAGTTACGGGCCTGGGGCCTGTTTCATGAAATTTTAACCAAGATAAAATCCAAATTTTAGTAATTTGATTGGATAATATTAGATTGATTTTAGTGCTTAGTATCTACTAAAATTTGGATTTTATCTTTAGTTAAGAATTCGAGAAACAGGGCCCAGATTTGATATCTCATTACGTTTTCGAGTAGTCTGTTGGTGTTACGGTTTAACGTCCGCTTCCACCGAGGCTGATATCGCAGACCAGAACGAGTGTTATTTTATTATATTCAGCGCATGTGTAGGGGTCTTTCTTGCGGTAGGAAACCGGAGTACCCGGAGTAAACCCACGAGGTTGAGAAAGCGCCCAGTTTTGGATATCTCGGTTATAAAAAGGACAATTATAATATTTATCCAGTATTATTATATATAGTTATTTTAATATCAAGCCTGTATATTTTGATTTTCTAAATTTCTTTGTCAGTGATGCAGGACGAAGGGCGTGACAAGGACAGCTGTCTAGTCGTTCCGATGGGACGAAAAACCAAGATCCCGTGCACACATTGGCGTGCACGTAAAAAAAAACCTTGACAGTTGGAATTCGATGTAAGAGTAGGCCGTAGTGCCGCTGTCATTAGCCCAGTTCGGAGCAGAACAGTGGGACGTTAAACCCCATTTCATTTCATTTCATCTTAATTTTCTACATTATTGTACTTGTACCGGCTCGTCAGGCAGGAATTTGTCCACAAGCCCTACTCATCTTGTTAAATTGTTTAAGCGGTATTTAGTAACTGAATGAGAATAACACATCATACAATTATAAGGAATACAAGTTTATTTCTGGTGACCTTTCGACCAGGGCTCTCTCGTCTTTGCAGTGATACCTATATCGTTATTATATGACCGTATAGATAAATTATTAGTATACCGTTAATAACAAATTCGGGTCAGTGTCCAAAAAATATCCACAAGGTTGCGCAATTGCTTGCGTAATAATTCGTAGAAACCGTAGAGTACAAACTCTCCCTGTTCTTGCATTGAATATCTTAATAAACGCATCTCTTATCAGTTTTTGGATAATAATCTTAAAATATTGTAGGAGAAAACAAGCACGCGCGAATGATAAATTTTGGATATAATGAAGACAAGCAAAGAATGGGCAACATTGCCAAAGGACATACATTAAAGGTAAGTCACATCCAAAAGTTTACGTTACAGATCTTGAGAACACAAAGTATCGAATTCAATTTAATGACTTAATAAATTCGAGTCGGGTTTAAAACACTTTGAAAGCTTTTGGTAATGACAGAACTGTTTTGTTTTTTTGTAAATCAGAAAAATGTTATTTTACAATAATCAAATGTATTTTCTTTTTAAAAGCAAAAGCTAAACCCACGTTTCATGATCACTTCTATGTTTTTGTTTTTTTTTAACTATTAAAGATTCGCGGCAAGAATCCAAAATGACGTATGCTATTCGTGGATTTCACTATGCCGATTACATTGTGTTTGTTACTACGATAGTGATATCCATAGGAATAGGCATTTATTATGCCTTTGCTGGGAGCAAAAAGGGAACCACCTCAGAATATTTGGTTGGAAGCCGTTCGATGAAGATTATTCCAGTTACCCTGTCTTTAATGGTTTCGTTCGAATCCTCTATTATGATGTTGGGATTCCCGGCGGAAGTTTATACACATGGAATGATGTTTTGGTTGGCTTGTTTTGGTTTTGGGTTTACAATGCTCATAGGATCACGTCTAATTGTTCCTCTGATTCATCCATTAAAAATCACCAGCGTTTATGAGGTGAAGCATTTTATATAATTTACTTTCATTCCATTGTTATAAAAACTATATTTACTCATCATGTAAAATGTTCAGATGTCGGATTATCCCGTGTCTTCTATCCTTAATACATGCACGAGCTAATAATGTATTCATGGTTCCCACTGAATGAGATCAGAATTCAGCAAGGTTATCTGATTGGACTCTATTTATACTTATTTGAGAAAGTTATAATACCGAAATATAAAATGTATTGGTTGTATTTTAGATATATGAATATGATAAATTGTAAAATGACGTGTTTGAATTACTATTATATATTAACTTATCGTTACAGTATTTAGAGCTAAGGTTCAAATCAAGGGCAGTGCGTACAATAGGATCATCACTGGCCTTATTAAACACGGTAAGTAATACGCGAATAAACAGTTTAAATACTTTATTCCTGGCACGTTTCGTAGCAGCGGGAGTGCATACATTATACTAACTTGAACGTTATATGTAAATGTATACAGTCATGTAATTGTTTCATTCTTACACTATAAAAATAAATGAATGAAATGGGGTTTAACGTCCTACTTTTCTGATTCAAACGGGATAATGAAGACGGTTAAACAATAAGATATTTTTAATCATAATTATTAGTCGATTATGTACTGAATTATATTGGTTTTTGTAGGTAATATATATGGGAATTGTTCTATTTGGTCCCGCCATAGCCCTGCAAGCAGGTACAGTTAATTTCGATTCGTGTCTTATCATTTATGATTTTTGTGAGAAAGAAGCCAAACCAAAGTGACGTATGTAAGATTTTCGAATGGAAGACGAGTGCACACATTGGTTGATTAAAGTCACTTATCTGGCAAAGTGGTCAAAGCTAATATTTGACGGATAAATGGTGGCAGCGGGGACGAGAGCATGGTTTTAGGTCGATGGCCCATAGGCTATACCCCCTAAATATACCACAAAGAAGACCATCGGGTCCGAAATGAAAAAAAGGCGATACACAAATATTTTTTTCATGCTTTACTAACTTTAAATACTACACTTCCGCCCACTGAACGAACATCTTTTTTAAATGGAAAAAAAGGCGATATTTGAAAACATTAAAATGTATTTTCAGTTATGGGGTTTCCTCTCGTTGTATCTATGAGTGTTGTTGCATGTGCGTCTGTTTTATATACCTCAATCGTAAGTTATTTTCTTTTTCTTCTACTACTATTTCTAAATCTGCTTCCACCATTGGATTGCAGTTAAGGTTTAAAAGCTTCCCTTGCATGTACTTATCCCGTAACCCCATTCTTAACTGAGACCCCCACTAATAATTTTATCACCAGGGCCAACAACCACGGATATAAAAATAATTATGATGTTCAAATGAATTATGGAAACGTAAGTTGCATTTTTATATAGAGATATATAACTTGGTAAGAACTATTAGTGTTTTATTTACACGATATTTAATAGTGATAATCGATCAATTTCTTGATATTTTTATTAATAATGTTTCTCAGAAACCTATAGTTGCAATATAGATAAAATTGATATTGTCCACATATAAATGTTGTTGTTGTTATTGCTATTGATATGTGACACTATAATAAAATAAATTTCAGGGGCGGATCCAGGACTTTTTGCAGGAGGGGGTTTGCCAGGTTCCTGAGACAATGTATCCCCCCCCCCCTTCCCACATGGTCTCTATCGTCATTTTGGCGTATATACATACACATTGAGTTTTTTAAACAGAGAAATTCAACACCTCGTTTGACGTTAATTTTTATTATGAATTAATACACTGACATTGTGATTCAATTTCATGGATGCAAAGCATTAATTGTGATATCACATAATGTCTATATCATTATCTCGTGCTTTGAGTGCCCATCCTCTCCCACATCTGACGATAAAGCACACGGCCGAGAAACTTTTCTGTTGATTTACAAAAAAAATTATGTAGCTGGATCCACCCCTGATTTTTTTCTTCTTCTTACTATGGGTTTAAAGCTGCTAGTCTAAGCTGTTTCTGCACCGACCAGGCTCCTACAGACGAACATATTCAATGCAGTGTACAGTGAGGGAAAATTTTGCCTGGAAGCACCGCTTCTGCCTACTTTTCATAGAATTCCAACTGTCGAGGTCTCTTTTATACCAAAGACATTCGTTCCGCACCACCCTTAAGATAACATTACACTGGAAAATCTCGAGGAACTTTCTTGATATCGGGATCGAACCCGTGACGTTCTGGTTAGTGAGCCAGATTCTTATCCACTAAGCCATCGTGGGCCCCATCTTGTTTCGAAGGCATTGAGTAATTGAACTTGACACAATTCTGTTTCGGCCAGGTTTAAGTAACAAAAAACATAGCAAAAAAACTTGCAATGTTACTGACAAAAATTCACAAGGTGCTTTGCGGTCTTTTCGAGTCCTAGTTTTGACTGACCACTTCCCTTTCTGTAGAAAACTGTAGAATGTCAATTACTCAAACATGACGATACACCAGGAATCAAAACTATCTATTTCAGGGTGGATTTAAAGCTGTAGTTTGGACTGACGTTTTCCAAACGTTTATTATGCTGCTTGGAATATTTTCTGTCCTGATAAAAGTAAGGCATCCGAAGTTTTACATAACAGATAACACAGTGCTGCCTTGCACTTTGGTGCTCTACACCGAGCGGAAAATCTAGAGGATATCACAGTTACTTGTGAAACAATTTTTTAAAATCTGATTAAATCACAGATCCTATTTTTTTTTTTTTATATAGGCTAAAAGATCTGTATTTTAATCAGATTGCAGTATTTTATTATATAAAAACAATATGTGAGAGAAAATATATGACTTGCGAGAGAATAAACTTTTAAAAGTTTAGGCTACACGAGTGTCAGTCTTCTATTTTGTATATCAAAATGAAGATTGTAAAGAGAAATAGCAATATTTTACTTGAGTTTTTGTCGACTTTTATGGGAAGCACAACTGGTCATAATTCTAAATGCTCACTGATCACTGATGAGTTCTAAGACTTCCGATTAATAGTCCATCATACCAGAAAATTAAATATTTGACTCCATTCATATGTTTGAATTATGTCGTATAATTTATCTAGGGAACAATAGACATCGGTGGGCCATCAGAAGTGTTTAGAATGGGTAAAGAAGGAGGGAGATTGGAGATTTGGAAGTAAGACATTTTGACAATTTGGATAACTTGAATTTTTATTTCAACTGGCCGTTTTAATGTCCAGTTCAAAGTAAAGGCAAACTATGTTCTAGTGGAGATCTAATTTATTACACGAATTCTCTAATGAATATGGTTGAACATCCTACTTTTGAGCACCACCAGACCCTGTAGTGTGCTGTGAGAGAAAGCGGTTCTTTAACGTGACCTTTCCGCCCTCCTTCCTGCACTACAGTACTGACAGGGCGAAACAAACCGGAGAATTGCGAGATACCAAGAGTTTAGTAAGACAGCGGCTTGCTCATTAAGCCACCGCGACCACAAATTCTCGGTTATATAGCGTCTAGATACAACAAAAAGTTAATAAAACCTAAATGTTAATTGTGCAAATTTTTCTACTCCACGTGATAGTACTTCGGTATCCATTGGTATTAAAGATAGCGTCGACATTATCATAATTTTTGTTTCATACAGTTTCGATCCAGATCCAACAGTACGACATACATTCTGGATTCTAACCATTGGTATGACGTTACGGTCATTTGGATTGGCTGTTGGTCAAGCTTCTGTTCAGAGAATATCCTCAACACCTACTCAAAAGAAAGCAGCACTGTAATGTTTAATTTCTCCATCGTACAAATTTATTAATATTAAAAAAAGTTTCATGTTATATTTAACAAAATAATTACATACACAAATTTAAATTTGGTCTCTGTCACTTTTACGCACACAATCAAAAGTATGTTATATGACTATAAAAACAACCCACAAAGAACCTTAAGATATCGCACAGGAAGAAACAATCTGGTAGATCCACATTCTTTAGATGAACTATATATGTTCAAATATGATTGTAGGGTAATGGGAGTAGCTGGACCACTTTTCTTCTTCACGATGAGTTTAGCAACGCTTGAAGGTTTGATAGCCTATGCTTATTACAGAAAAAAGGGATGTGATCCAATGGCGTCTGGTCAAATTACCAATCCAAATCAGGCAAGTTTTCATTAAAAAGTGTAGTTATTTTATGATATTGTTAACTTAACCAAGATGACCAACATTGAAAGAAAAGGAACTTGTTTTGTGTCTTTCATCATTGTTCTAAAGTCATGTAAATGCATATCAAAGAATAGCCAAACCCAACACGATTTGATGTTTTCTTAAATAAGACAACAGTTAATGCCATAAACGACAGAATCTTCATTAAATCCCAAATTCCATCGAGCCAAACATATTTGGGAATATGATATTATTAAAAGTTTCATTTTAATGTAATCGTCAGATATTTAACATAATAATACGTTTTAATATGTTTAGGTTATGCCTCTACTGGTGATGGATCTATTCGAGTCCCTTCCAGGAATGCCAGGTCTTTTTATGGCGTCATTATTTAGCGCATCATTGAGGTATTATAAAGTTTCACCGCTATAAATTGCATACATATAAATTTATAGACATTCAGAGTCCCCACCAAGTGTCCTGTAGTACAACTTAATTAAATCATGGCAGCCTATAGTCTCGGACACAGTTGTATTTGGACATGTAGTCTTTGTGGTGGAGTGGGGGTGGGGGGATTGTCTGTGGTCTAATGTTTCACCCGAGCACCAGTGAAAGCAGTACTCAACATAATGACTTCTGTGCTATCAGGAGGTTTTTATACTCTTCCGAAGATTCTTTAAGTTATTAAGCACCTGTTTTATGGAATAATCTACCATTTAGTTTATGATGTTGTACATCTCTATATTCTTTTAAAAAACAACTTAACGCACATTCATTTAACAAGGCTTTTAACTGACTCTGTATACAATCGTTAACATGTCCATAATCGTGTTGTTTATTTATGATTATATTGTCACTTTGTAAAGTGCCTCTGAACATGTTATATGAAAGGGCGCACTATAAATATGTTGTAACAATATTAATAGTAATAATAATAAACGAATGATATATCCTCTCCTAGCATGGAACATTTCCATGACTGCCATCCCATTAGGTCACCCCAGAATCGTCAGCATAGTTTCGTATTTATTTTTTTGATTTTTTACTCTTTAGTATTCCAACACCCCTGCTTGTTGCTTAGGTGTACTATAACGTCTATTCTTTTGATGTTTCAGTACATTATCATCTGGACTAAGTGCTTGTTCAGCACAAACAGTAGAAGATTATATTTTACCATATATGAAAACAAAATCAGAAAGAACAAAAACAATACTGGCTAAATTATCGGGTAGGTCTATTATAATTGGTGCCAATTTAAAAGATATATTTCTTTGTTGACAATAGAGATTGGATTCAGATATACATGTATATACAAAATAATGTCAACTACGAGTGACACAAATCCAACTATTGTAAGACCATTACTGTGTACTAAATTATTGCATCAGTGGAAGCAAATACAGTTAGCTAAGTGAGGTCCTGAAATGAGACCCGGTAAAGGTGTTTTACAAATATAAATATATCATGCCTGGCAGAGCTGGGCCTTCAGAAGCCAAAAGCTATTTTTTACATGACAACCTCGTGGACTAAATCACTAACTCTGTGATTAAACCACAGCACAATGTGTTCGTTGTTTGGACTCGTATCGATGTAGGCTCACGAAGACTATCACATTGTGATTCTATTTTCAGTTGTAGGTTTTGGTATTATATCAGTAGGTGTATCTATTCTTATTTCAACTATTGGTGGATCACTTTCCCAGGTAATCCCATTACACTTATGATTGGATATGTGGAGTGGGTGGTCTTAGGTGAAGATGTCGCGGTATATTCTGAATAATTTGGATGCAGATCAACCAGCTTTCACAACTGCTTTAAATTTGCCTATTGTATCTGGCAGGTAATATAAGCTACTAGATTTACTGAAATATCTACGGATGCACCAGACTGTAATAGTTCATCTAGTCATAAACACACGCACAAAATTAATGTTCAACTGATGTGTTCGTATTTTCTTTTTGAAAAATTCTGTGATTGGTCAGCCATAAGGATGAAAACGTTCATTGAATTTTACTCCAAACTTTATGGCACGGTCCATGCTACCCATCCCCCGTTTCTCAACAGATTTTAATAGATATAAATTTATTTCCTTTTTAGATTGCATTTAGTTTAATGGCATCGTTTGTAGGTCCTGTAACTGGTCTAATCTTATTCGCTATTTTATTTCCTTATGCGAACCATAAGGTAAGTTTTTAAAGATACATTCCCGGGTTCAAACTGGGTGATTTGATGATATACATGTATTTGGACTAAAAACATATTCAAACTAATTAATTTATCATAATCTTGCTTCAAATCCTTCTCAAAACATTGCAATTGTCTGAGAATACCTTGGCTATAAAAAATCGACCAAAAGAGGTCACGTTTGTGTCACGTGACTTACCTCTCTCGGTATCTAGCAACGCAAGCGAAGTCGGAGGAGAATTTATTGCGTACACAAGACGATGTTGTCTTTAATCGCTTACTATTTATTACCAATATCGAAGCCTAATTAAATTTTAGGATTATCCACTGCCCGCGTCTTTTTCCGTAATTTTTATCTCAGAAAGTGTTGTACGTCTAATTCTTCATAAAGTTTATCAAAATGTACACCAAGCGCTCAATCTCCGCGTGCAACCTTCGACGTCACGCGTGCAGACACTCCTAATCTTCGGGCTGTCGATTAGGAAAACACTTACATTTTTGTCCTGTATGAGCTCCATGAGTGTTTTTCAGGGAATCTAGTATTTTTCTAGTAAGATTGGATATTTCTACTTTCCATATAGACCAAAATTGCCATACTTTTATTGGAAATAACCACCCGATAAATACTTTTCTGGGAACGTAGCTTTAAATATAAAAAGTATTCTAGAAGATACTGGGGCCGCGGTAGCTCAGTGCGTAAGGCACTTGTTGACTATCCGTGAGGTCCGGACGTCCGGGGTCTGTTCCCAGTGTTGGTCGAGAAAGTTCTCTGGAATTTCCGATATGGGTTCCCCTTTTTAATGATACAGCACGAAGCACCTGACAAGTACAGTATCTAGTCGTTCGGGTGGGACGAACAACCGAGGTCCCGTGTACACATTGGAACCCTTGGCGGTTGGAATTCAAAATAAGAGTAAACCGTAGCGCCGCTGTCCGTGTAAATTTTCCTAATAGGATATATTTTATGGCGTTTGTCCGTCTTCATCAGCCCAGTTGAAATTATAGACAAACTGAACGGCATCAAATAAATGATTTTATTTATACCCTCTTGTTCAGATTAGAAACTGGCTCTTTTATTTGTGTTTTAATTGAGATTCTTTAAATGTATCGCTTGAGTAAATTTGGGCGCATTTATTATTAAACATTTGGGGTTGAATACCTGAAAAGTTATAATTTAGATTCGAAAATATATAGGCCATTCTCTGGCCCATCATTTCGGTAGGGCACATTTCACACAAAAAAACCCACCCCCAAAAAAATCCGTTGGTGATGTAATTGGATGGAACTCCGCTGGTAGACGTTTTTATGTTTATAGTTCCACCAGATTTTTGACCCGGACCCCCACAGGGTTTTTTCGACTCTGTTTTACGCACAATGAAAGCAAACAGACCGGGTCCAATCTTCTTGTATAGTCAACAGGTCGGCCTATTGTCACCAAAACTTTGCTGTTGATATTTTGTATAGCATTGCTGTTGATCGAATTAATTGTAATCAGTTGTAATTTAATGTCATCTGTCAAGAGTGTATTTCTTTTAATTCCAGGGTGCCGTTGTCGGTGTAATTGTCAGTGTTTGTTTTACCTTTTGGATAGCTGTTGGGTCGTATATGAGTCCCACTTTAATGAAAACTCCTCGTTTGCCGCCTGCTCCTATAGACAATTGTCCAGTGGCTAATTTCACCATTAATCCTTATAATTATACTAATATTGCTTTACAGAAAATAGAAGATTTTAAACATTATGAACCGTGAGTACTTATATGAACTGACGCCACATTGATATCTAAAAGAAAAGGGCCGTCTAACTACAGTTAGGTTTGCGACGAATATAGGAAGAGTATTAGTTGTATACCGCCTGGATCACACCACTGAATCTCATCAAACCAAGTTGAAATTCGATTAATGGATACCCTATATACACATTTTTATACATTGGTTACGTGCATTCACCTGGTTGTGATCTCCTACTCCAACGCCTTACTTGGTCCAAGAATACTCAGGCTTTGTCTTCAAGTTATATTTCTATGGGAATTCCCCAGTTGCTAATACAGGAATATCTGTCGCTGGTCAAAACATTTGAGCTTGTGGTTGGAATATGTTGAGTAACCTGATTTTGTGAGATCTTATTGACTGTCCTGATTTTGTGGAATCTTATTGATTGTCCTGGCTTTGCGAGGTCTTATTGATTCAAAAGGTCACAAACAATAAACCTATTTTTTGAAAGTTGGATCTGTACAAATATATCTGATATTCCTATTTGAATCCTCATGAGCATTTTCTAAACATTGCAGAAATTATACATAAATTTGCAATACTATACTTTTTTAATGTTTGCGCGTGTGTCTGTGTGGGAGGGGGGGGGGGCACACCCGATGCGTAGGGTACATGAATATCATAATGATTGCGCAATTCTATATGTTTGCAATCGGACTGACATTTTTGTGTATAATAGTAGATATTAGTACTTCTTAATTATGAGAATATTTTTTTTCAGACAAGGTTTAGACAAATTGTACAGTGTATCGTATTTATGGTTAGGTGGTATTGCTATTATTACTGTATTTGGTATTGGTAGTATCATATCGTGGTGTACAGGTAAAACTTACAATATTAAATTTGTTATTACTCCTTTGATCCATTTTAAGAATTTACCCATATTATTTTATATTTCATAAAAAAAAAATCACAATTTGATGAGTAATGCCACATAGCATAATATAAAACCACTTTAACATTTTCCTTCACAGGAAAATATGTATTGATATGAACATTGTTTATCATTATCTTCTTTGATAATTTTGATTTTTGACTATAATAACCAATTTTGCATGAGTCACTTTTTAAGATTTTCTAATCTTGACCAACGGTTTTTTTTTGTTTCAACGGATTTGTAAAAATTATGTTCTGCTAGTTCGCAAACAGTAAGCATTTGCGTTTTATGAAGAGATAATCCGCAATAAATATATAAATAATTTTTTTCCAGGTTGTATAAAACCAAAAGATGCAGGTGCTAAATACACGGTACCGATCTTTGATAGATTCTTTTGTTGTCTGCCGGAGTGTATTCTGAAGCCACTACGATGTGGTATAGATTATTCCAAGAAGGTAAATAGGAATTGTCTTGTTTTAGTTTTTGCCTAATGATCTGTCCGATCTTTCGTTAACCGGTTGCAAAGATTGTGTAGGTCAGTCTAGTAAGTGGTTTGGGAGATGCGAGGACAGGTTGTCTTGTTTCTTTCGTCTCAAAATTCTTTCGTCGTTTATGCAGATAGAAAATATAAACATGCAAATTGGGCTTCGTCTATGGAAAGACCAGTTCCGATATAGTAAAGTTCACTTAATACAATCATGAATAGCTTCATTAATATATTTCCTTTTCAGGTGTCTAGTAAATTAAGAGATAATTATGATGTAATTATAAAACTAGACACGAATGAAGCACAGAAGACACGATCGACAGACAAAATTAACCAAAACGAAACAGGAGTGTTGCTTGAACAAACTAATGGTCATGGTCATTCCAACATTGAACATGTTTAGCATTGTGTTTAATAAATAAACCTGATAACCATTTGTGAAATAAACAAAGATTCGAGTGGTTTAGATTTATTTCTTTAAAGCATAATTAATATTTATTACCTACGCATCCCAACTGTCAGTTACCAGGTTTCGGTGTGTGGCGCGGTTCTCCTGCACTTACTATTCCTCATAGGCGACATTTTTCGGGCATCGATTATTATTTGTGAATGCAGCTGCAACAGTCTGATTGGATGGTTGGGATTCAGAGTGGGATTTTGGAGTTTACACAGGCTAGAATAGCAGTAAACGCATTTGCGGTGGTTAAATTTTCTAAATTTTCTCCAGAAGGGTTAACTCCGAACCCAGCGACGATTGATTGGTTGTTTGGAATTCCGGTCAGCCAGGTAGACTATATTGGACCAAATTGAAGTTGCTGTATTCACAGGCTGGAATAGCAGGAAAACGCGTTTGCGGCAGTTAAAATTTCGTGGACTGTAAACGATTGATTGGAATTCGAGTCGGCCACCTTAATAAAGCTATATTAGACCACTTTGAAGTTACTTTGTTCACGGGCTGAAATAGCAGGAAAACGTGTTTGCAGCCGTCAAATATTCCAAAATTTTTTGGGGAGGGCGGTGTGGGGGGTGAGTGTGGGGGGGCAAGGTAAGCCCCCCCCCGCCCCCCAAAAAAACAACCCAAAAGAAAACAAAAGAAAAACACTGAAACACAACCGAAAACAATGCACAACAATAAAATCGTGGCAAAAGTGAAATACCATAAAAGTTAAAATAACAAGCGTTTGCCATGCAAGATACGCCCGCATTTTGTAAGAAATGGTCAGGGAGCACGCTAAATAAGCAATTTTTCGTATACTCAGGGGGTCACAATCCAGGATGATACGGTCCGACATGCGACAATATCAAAAGGATATAAACATATATTTTAAGCTTCATCAAGAAGGGATCCACAAGCTAAAAACGCGATTTTTCGTACAATCAGGGGCCATAATCCATGAAGGAACCGAGATCATTGGGATATAAACAAAAATTTCAAGTTTCATCAAAATCCGATAAAAATTGTGGTATAAGTAGCAACGAAACCTAATAGGCATATCATTTAATATCGTTGTAAGAAGTTGAATGGTTCTAATCGATAAATTAGGCTATTTAAAAATATCATACCGTCACAATATCAAAAGCGAAATTCAAGACTAGATTTCTGGTCAGCCCAATTAAAATTAAATTCTACTTCTTAAATACCACTTAACGGATTTCAACGAAAATTTTTTACAAGTATATTTTATGTTTTGAGTGGAAGGCGCTTAGTCCGTGCGTTTAAGTGAAGTTGTTCGACTCTGTAGGCATTGGATGGACAAGGGAGAATTAGATGCTCTGGAAGCGCTTAAAAAATGTTAGCCAAATTTCGTAGGTTTATGTGTGGTACTATGGTCTATGCGACCATTATATATCATATCTTTAACTAATTATTGGATTCACATACATGAATTGCAGAGAAGTCATATCTCGCGCACCCAAATGAATAAATGATGGGTTATAAATTCATATAATACTTGTATTCTTCTTTAAACATATCAAAGTACAAACATCTTATAGTTGAGAATCCGATAATTAGCTTGTGTTGAGGGAGCCATGGTCCTAGCTTGGCTTGACACCCTTGGGTGCCAACTCCCAAGTAACTTACATGGCCGCTGTCCGGTCCCAAGATAACTTCTAGACGCCATCGGCTAGTCTCTTCTGCTGATCTCGTTTCCATTCTGGGTTTATAAACTCGTCTAGACAAAGGATCTCATTACACATCTGGCTACTGCATCATACCAGATTTAACATTCAGTACAGTTTGCTTATAAGAGAAAGGACATTATATAAAACAGGTCATCCATAAGTTTATATTTTGATAATGATTAATGAATACCACCACCACCACCATCGCCGACATAAGAATATCATAATCTATTCTGCTTCCATGTGTCAAGATGGCACGAAGCGTACCTATAACATCTGTCATTATGTAACATATGGGATTTATTACATGTTTAATTAAAACGCGACCAAACAAAAGTATATGGAGTTGAAAAGTCAATATCATAATTATCAAAAACCAGCTGGGGTCAATAAGTTCTGAGCACCTGAGGATCGTTCAATTTGCTGAAAGTTATAGAGGACTTTGTCACATCTGATCCAGACTGTCAAATGGTTGATTGATGCGCGGAGGCTTTGCATTTTGTGTAGTATTTCCGTGGCTGATTACCTGCGTCCGAGAGAAGGCTTTTTTGTATAGTTTCTGATCCGTCATCACATGTAGTTTGCACTACTGATTTAATCGGGTAACACGTCGAAACTCTATTCCAGTGGACAACTAAAGCTTTCATGTTACACGGAGGAACACATATAATTTGGATTTATTAAGTTGTCAAAACAAACCTGAATGTTTCTTATATGGGGATGTATTAAGTTCCGATGCCATGAAGCCTTTGAATCTACAAAGACACCTTGAGACGAAAAGCGTCCGGTCAATGGTTCAAGATATCGAGTATTGCAAAGTAATCTAACCCACTCTAATATACAATTTATTTAAAAACTAACATTTAAATATTTACGGCATTAAGCGAAATATCTAGCTTGACGTCCATCTTAATACAAATTTTAAGGATATCTCCATCGTGGCGTGACAAATGCACAGAGACATCTTTTGTCTCTAGTCTTGTGATAGTATTGGAGCGGAATCAATTGATATCGTATCGCTTCTATGTGGGGGTAATGGTGCAGCCAAGGTAAAGACTGTACATCTGTCAGATAAATGTATCAAACGGAACATGCACCGGACAATTATTGGTAGGCCTGATGAATCCAAGCCGGGGCTTTTTCTAGAGTTATATGTTAAATAATCAATCTGAGTACATATTAGCAGGGTTTAAGACGTGCGAAATTGAATATTTTAGCGAAAAATGCAAATTAAGCATGTTATGTTTAGTGTTCTGTATATGAGATCTTATGTTTTTTGTGTGTAGCATTTAGAGCACAACGGTGGATAACGCGTCATATAGGTGGTGGTTGATGATGGTGGTGATAATGATGATAATAGGATAATCTCGTTTTGTGTTCGACCCCACTTTCGACACAGTAAGCTAACATTTATTTTAGGGGCATTTCCTCATATATAATTTGGATATAATTAATTTCTCGGGACTTTAAAATACACTAGACATGCCAGTTCATGTTTTCGTCGTGAAAATATGTTATCTGCTTGGTGGTTATCAACAACATGCCGATCTGTAGTTATCCTATCATTTTTATTTGGGGACGACTATAACGCAAATATTGAGAAATGAGGTTTAACTCAACTTGACAAAAACTAACACATTGTTCAAGTTTATTTCAACAATTCGCCTCCGAGTAGGATTCTTTAGCAGTGCAGGGAGGAAATTATAGGACCCAGAGAAAACGCACGAACGACCCTATTCCTTTTCACGTACAAGCTTTGGGATCGACACCACGCCACTTAAATCAATGACAAACCTTATGATGTAAAGAGCACCCGTTCACCCACTATATAAAGAGGTTATCAGTTTACACGGGGCTACCACCTTGGATTAAAAAAGGGTGGTTTCTGGCAGCATTTTGTAAAACAATTTACAATTCTTTTTATACTTGACATGAGAGTTAACACGATTACAACAAAGATCAATAGATGAGGGGGCATCGACAATGCTATGAATGGTGTAAAATGCACTACAATCCCGAAACACAATCTAACTTCTTGTCGTTCAGAATGGACGAAATTTTGAGGTCCCGTGACATGCACGGATAAGAACCCTTGACAGTTGGAATTCTAAATAAAAGTAGGACATTAAACTCCATTTCATTACATTTCATGGGCAGAGTGGCAGAACTTCCCTTTTCCACTCCGCCATGAAGAGATTTGAATAATTTGCAGTTCCGGGAGACTAGAGGTATACCTGGTCGTTGAAAGCGAAGTCATTCCTCCTCAGACAAATGTCATGTGAGGATTTCTTCGTCCGGCCTGGATGCTTGAGGGTTCCTAAGAAATGCTTTCCCAACTGCTTCAATACTCGTGTTATTGTCGATGTTCGTGTACATGCTCTGTACGTCGATGTATATTTGAATGGTGTGCTCAGGGACTCTTAACTGTTTGATTTTGTGAATAAATTCGTTGGTGTCTTTAAGGTAGGATGGGTATTGACATGTGAAGGTAATAAGAAGTGGTCTATATATTGTGATACGTTGTATGATTCGCTGCCAAAGTCTGATATTATTGGACGTCCTTTGAGATTATTTATTAGGTATAAACCATTCCGTTTCTGGATGTTATGTATTTTTGGTAGTGTATAGATGTCGTTGTCGGCAGTCAGATTTGGCTGATACATAATCATATTGTTTTGCTGTTATGTATTCCGTGTCTTGCAATTCATGTAAGTAAGATGTTGTTTATTAAGGTTGCGGTGTCCTTAAAGATGGGTTGGTCTAATTTAGAGTAATGTTTATGATTATTTAATTGTTTTTCTGCCTCAGAGATGAGATATAGTCTGTGCGATTCATTATGACACAACGCGAGTCCTTGTCGCTTTTCTTAATTATCATGTTTTGTCTTTTTTTAAGGGTGTTTAATACTGTTTTTGTTACTCGGATGAGATTTGGTTTTTGTGATTCTGGTTGAAGGGATGATATTTCTGTGTTCATTTCGTCGAAAGGTTTTAGGATGGCTGGTGATAATCACTTTTTAGGTGGTTTTCATGTGGATTTTCCTGTGAATATTTTTTTTACCTCTGCCGGGTTTGTTCCTAAAAAAAACAAAAACGGAAGTGTTCTTTGGAAGCGATCGGTTGCCTGGGTGATGGGGTCTATGGATGCTATTGTGGGGGTTAGGATGAATTTAAGGCCTTTGTCAAGAATGTTCATTTGTAGGGCGCCGAGAAGACTGTCGCCCAAATTCACAACAGCTTCTCATTCCTTTTCCCTAATCCTAGTTTAAATTCCTCATCCAGCAGTTGATGATCTCTCTTTGCCCTTGAAGTTTGGTAGTGTGGTGGCGTATGGTGAAGGTGCAGTGGAGATCAATTGGTTGTAGCTGGTGATGTTTTGGTAGGCGATCGGATTTTTCTTGTCGGATCTATGCGAAGAGCTTGATTATTCGGAAAGCTGCTCTGTCATCTTGACTAGATCTAGCATCTGCTCGTGTATCCTTGGTCCACTTTCCTCCCTGCTGTTGAGCAAGACATTTATCACTAATTCCTCTGGTGCAGATCCCATGTAGTTCTGAGTATGTTTGGACTGGATCTAATTCTTAAGGCTAACTCAAGATTTCGTCAAGGTCGCTGAAATGTAACTAAGGTTAGGGCACGTGATTGTGGGAGAGATTGTAGGCTAGGGTTTGGGCAAGCGTTAGGGCTAGACCCAGGGTTAGGGTTAGGGTTGGGATTAGTGCTATCCCTGTTTACATCTTGTGACCTTTGACCAAACTTGAAGTTGGCCTTATGAAATGAAATGGGGTTTAACGTCCTACTGTTCAGCTCCGAAATGAGTTAATGAAGACGGGCATACGCCATACAGTGTGCTATGAGGGACTTTTTTCCGGCCTACTTTTAAATCGAATTCCAACTGTCAGGGGATCTTTTACGTGCACACCAATGTGTACACGGGATCTCGGGTTTTTGTCCCATCTGAACGACTAGACAGCTGTCCTTGTCAGGCCCTCTGTCCTCGGCCTTATGAAATAGACTTAACCACAAGCGTGTTTAGACAACCTATACAGTATGATGATCGAGAAACAAACGGTGTGTTATTTTTACATTAATTTATCAATATTTCATAACGAATAGTTACATTATGTACATATAAGGGAATTTCTAACAAATCGTGTGGTTTTCTGCTTCAAGAGAGATGACAAACATCCTTACGTTAATTGTGCAACATAAATAGATAATTCAATGGCAGAATGGGCAGTGTTGCGTTAAAAGGGGGTCCCTTTAATATAAATATTATTATATAAATGCTTCGTGGTGCACTGAATAGTGACAATCCTATAAAGAAAGGTATTACTATTTACTTACGGAAAAGAATATAAATAATATTACAACCCACGGAAAAATATTCTCTTTGATACATGATGACTTTATCACAAGTCTGTATACTGCTTTCTTAAAATTTGAAAATTAACCTGATGATGTCAGTATACATGTAAATAAGGTAATGAGTTTACTATTTATTGTTGAATATCATTTTACAACAGACCTTACAGAATTTAAGATGAACATAATACAGTTTGGGAATAAACATATCGTAATTTGCAGTCTTCAAATTCTAACGGGAACAGCTGTAATATTACATTGGTCATTGAAAAAATTGCGAAAGATTGCAGCTTGTTAAGTAGGCATGATTATTTCCTCACACATGAAAACGAGACACCAAATTGACAAATATTGCTATATAATAAAACACCCTTTCTGAAATTAATTTAGTTATAAAACCAATGTTTGAACCCCTTTTCTGGCTAAAATAATCGCTATGTATTTTAGACCGGAAAAAGGGCAAATTTATTAATGAAGGCGTGGTAAATGATAGGTGAAATATAGTTAAAACGATTGGCCATTTTAATGTTTTTAATCTATGGATTTTGAATCAGTAACTGGTCCCCAAGAACTACCCATCTTGTTGTTGTTGTGCGACCGACATGAAATTTGGCATGATTGGATAATTGCACAATTTCAAGATGGTGGCGATGGCGTCATATACGATTCCCTGTCCATTGTATGCTCGTACTTGTTAATTTTGAATAGACTGCACCAGATAGTTGAGGTTAATTGAATAACTATATATAATATATTGCATATTTTTGATACGAAATGTTATTTAGTTAAGCTTTCTGACTAAAGTGAAATATTGTTGAGTTTTAGAAATATGTCAAGATCTTTTCCAACCCCACCCATTATTCTAATTGCATGTAAATAAAAATATTTATAGTTAAAAATGTTCCGTCTTGTCAACAAAGATTCTCGGTCCTATATTCACAGAAATTGTTATTACCTTAAGATCTAACATTTCTATATTGTTCAATTATTATACTTATCACAGTTTAAGGATACTTCAGGTTTGCCAAGGTGCCTATAGAATGCAAATAATTATATCCGTTATGAATGCAAGCGAACTATTCAAGAATACATAGCACGGAATAATTTGAATAATTTTGTTTAATAGACGCGTTGCATGTCTTGTTAGGTACATAATAATATGCATCAACTATTCACGCTCACAGTACATTGTTCGACTTTTCAATGGAAAGACGCTCAATAACATAAATTATTTATAACAGGGAATCTCACCACGAGATACAACTTTCATTTGGGTGGTTCACATACTATTGTAATTCAACCGACAGTGTTCAGTTGTTCGGTTGGGACGAAAGACCCAAGTCCCGTGCACATAAAATAACCAGTTGGAATTCGATTTAAGAGTAGGCTGTTGCGCACTGTATATGTTCACACATTATTTCCAACAAAGAGATGTGAGAAATGAAAAGTAGCCACGTTCAAAGTTGAGCGAACTCAATAATTGTATTTTAGGTCTTTGAATATTATTAATTACAAATATGCTGTTCCTGTTTCTATATAATAAACGACGGTTTTAAGATCAAAGCGTATCACGTATATTGAGTTGGTTGCTGGGCCCAAATGTCGAAGATTCTAAGGGCTTTTACACAAAATTAAGCAGTTTTATTCTCCAAAATATAGTCCAGATCGACCCTTTAAATAAGAATGCAGACGTAGGCCGGTCACCCGAATGATGGAAATGTAATTAGCATTCTTAATAAAGTTGTTCACTTTGCATGTCATTATATAAACCTAAATTGTGTCTATTTCATGTTTCGATGGAATTTAATTGGCCGTTTAGATACTGCTTTTGCAATTTTTATACATACAACTGAGTGTCAATTACATAAAATTTCATGAAATATATTAAATATAATATCGTTTAATATATAAAAACAGGAACAGCATATTTGTAATTAATAATTTTCAAAGACCTTAAATACAATTATTGATTTCGCTCCGCTTTGAACTTGGCTGTTTTTCATTTCTCACATCTCTTTGTTGGAAAAATTGTGTGAACATATGAAACTGCAACAAAGAATGTAACAAACTCTTTTTATGCAACGAATGTCATTTCTAGTCAAGACTTTGCCTTGTGGTTTTTTTCTCTACACAATCGCTTGAAAGTGTCACCAAATAATATTATGCTGTCCTCGATACGCTCGACGAGACTTTGGTTTGGCTGAACCCCACCCCAAACCCTTTTAAAAAATCATGTATCCATCCTTGTGAACAGCCTCGTTCTGGACAAAATACCGCGTTCCAAAAACATGGCAATTTAAAAAAGAAAAAACGTTTTGGAACTCCAGACAAACGTGGCATTTTGTTTTTACCACGTTACAACGTGGAAAAAATGTTAACACATTTTTGCCGCGCTTGGACAAAAATGCCGAACGAGGCATTCTGGGGTTTATAGTGATAGTTATTTCAGTTTAACAATCACTTGAATATCATAATATCAACCAAACACAAATTGCAATTTCCTGTTATATTTATTTAGACGTTTCCAAAAAAACCGAGCTTGGGGTGGAAACCAATAATTATACTTGACTTAATGTTGATAATACTTTCATATCTGCATTTGATTTCTATAGGAAGAGATGACTTCAGAATTCCACTATGCTGACTACATTGTATTTTCCATTACGATAGTTATTTCTTTAAGTATTGGAATTTACTATGCCTGCTCTGGAAACAAGCAGAGAACAAACGCAGAATACTTTGTGGGGAATCGATCTATGAAGATTCTACCTGTTTTGGTATCTGTTTTGGTTTCTGCAGAATCTTCTGTTATGATGCTTGGTATGGCTGCTGAAATATATATTCACGGTTGTATGTTTTATATTTCTATCATCGCTTATATGTTTGGAATAATCTTTGCCGCATACTTTATAGTTCCTATAGTACATCCTCTCAATCTTACCAGCATATATGAGGTAATATTTCATTTATATATTTTAATTCTTTGATTTGTCATAATATTTATCTATATGCTCATTAAAGTGGGCAACAAGTTCGGGTTCACATACAGCTTAAAAATATAGATATGTTGTATCTAACCGTAACGATGTTCTTCTAATCTAACGAGGTACTCGTCCATCGTAGAGCAATGTTTTTTTTATAAACAGCACCCCGCATTGTACTAATTACTGAATATGGCGGTCATTCAGGGTAGAGATTTATTCTCAAAGTAGATAGCGTTCTGTGTGACGAATAACGTAAAACAGACAATTTTCATCTTGAAATCTGCTAGTCCTGATTGGAAGAAAATCGGACGCGCTGTTCGTGGACATAATGGATTAGGGTATGCATACACCAATACCATCCATATATATGTTTCAATAATATTCTTTTAAATCATTATCTTAAGTATTTAGAATTGAGGTTCAAATCAAGAGCAGTTCGAATATTAGCTTCCACTCTGGCAAAGATGATTACGGTAAGATACATTTGGTGAAGTGCTTTAATCATACCTGTGGTTACTTATTGAATTTAATACCATACAGTATGTAAAGATGTTGTATTTTTTACCTTAATTTTGTACCGTTTATTTATTAGTTATCTATTTCTATGATAAAGAGTAAAAAGAATTAAACATGCATTATGCAAGAGCTAAATCTGATTATTGCAAGTCTTAATTTAGGCTTCAGATGTTATAGAAATTATAAATTAGATCTTTATTTATACAACAAGACCAAAATCAACTCTGTAGACCCACGGATGGCTCGGCTATAGCTCGGATTTAAATAGGATTTCACTAATTGATTAAATCAGATAAGGGGTAACCTGATAAAAATACGTCAGTTAGATCGAGGCTAAATGATAGCGTGTAGTTAGCGAGGCCGCTGTAAAGCGTTTCCATATGCCATTGAAAACTTTACTTGATAATCGAGATATGTAGGTGGAGTTAACGCCTGTCAATCAAACGTTCAGCGAAGGTGAAGACACATTTCGCTACCATTTCTAGGCAAATATTACAACGATGATAACTATGTTCAGACTACAGTAATTTGACTGAATTTTTCAATATATTCTTCTTTCATCATCTACTTTTGAACTGTTATAGCAAGAATGGCCAACTCTCTATAAATATCTCCCATAATGTATCTTTAACTATATATGCAGTACGAAGAATAATTAATCTTTTACAATTCTTTCAGCTTTTTTATATGGGAATTGTTTTACTTGGCCCGGCCTTAGCAATCAAAGCAGGTATGATTTGTTGTTATAATGAACCGTATTGAAATTTCAGTATGAATCATATTTATGCTTTAAAGATTTTTTTTTGATGCGGTGTGTTTGTGTCATTCTAATATGCATGTAATATATCCCTCTTCTGTCCGTCCTGCAACGACTAACCCCACCCTAAAGGCCTTTAATTATTTCATTTAAACAAAAAATATACATTCGTTTAAACAATATAATTAATCCGTATTAATGAATGAAATATTATTTCGTTTTAATCATAGAAATAGATGCTGTATATATTTCTATGTTTTAATAAAAAAAATTTTAGTTGCAATGCAACATTTTTTCGTTTTACGAATTATTTGTTTAACGAATTAATTCTTGGTTTTTATAAAATTAATTATTTCGTTTTAAGGAATTAATTATTTCGTTTTAAGGAATTAATTATTTCGTTTTAAGAAATTAATTATTTCGTTTTAAGGAATTAATTATTTTCGATCTAGCGAATTAATCATTAATTTTTCGTTTTAACAAATTCATTATCTCGTTTTAACGAATTTATTATTTCCTTAAAACGACTCCATTTCCCGGATTAATTTTTGGCGTTTACCAGGTTTTCGGAATGGGGGTTGGAGAGCGGAAAGAATAAATCCGGAACAGAAGGTTGCGGAACATCGAAAATCGACATGGTTCACACTCTTATGAAACCAGTGCTTCACATTTAATTTGAGAAAAAAATGTATAACACTTTAACGGGAAGTCTTCGTCCGCTCGTGATAGACGACCTTTAGACCAAATTTTATAAAATTGTGTTTAAAAATGTAGCCGTAAGACTTCGGACTAGGAAAATTGCAAATCAATGCATTAACGTATGTACATATTACTTATTTTGTTTAAAATCCAGGGACAATAACCCAGGAAGTTAAAATTATATGCATACCCAAATCGGAAAGAAATATTGTGTCCCCTAGAGGGACCACAACTTTGCCGATGTTACAATTTAATTGGACTCATTCAATGCCAAAGTGAGAGCTTTGTGTCATAACCATTATATATTTTAAGTTTGATTCAAATCTAATTACCATCGGTTGCCAGGAAAACTACGCTTACATTTGCAAGAGATGAATAGAGACTAAGCTACCCCTCCACCGCCCCAAAAACGCGATTTTTCGTACAATCAGGGGCCATAATCCAAAAAGTTATGGTCTGAAATGCGCGACAATTGGCAGGGACTGAGGTCTTTGGGATATAAATGAAATGAAATGAAATGGAGTTTAACGTCCTACTTTTCTGCTCCTAACCTGGGCTAATGAAGACGGGCATACGCCATACAGTGTGCTATGAGGGAAATTTTGCCCGGACAGCGGCACTACGGCCTACTCTTATATCGAATTCCAACTGCCAAGGGATCTTTTACGTACACGCCAATGTGTACACGGGACCTCGGTTTTTCGTCCCATCCGAACGACTAGACAGCTTTCCTTGTCAGCCCCTCCGTCCTGCATCACTGACAAGGGAGAACCACGCCGGAAAATCTGTATGAACTTTCTCGGCCAATGCAGGGATCGAACACCCGACCTCCAGGCTAGCGAGCTAGCGTCTTACCCACTTAGCCACGTGATCCTCCTTTGGGATATAAAGATATATTTTAAGTTTCATTAAAATCGGACAAACATTGTGACTTCTAGAGGGTCCACAACCTTGGTATAACATATACTTGTACACAATTTGCGTACACGGAGCGGTCATTTTGACGGGCAGTTTCGGTCCGATTTTCACGAAATTCGAACTCGAACTTCATTAGGATGTAACAGTGATACATTTAAACGTTTTTTTTTTAAAAAAAAACCGGACAAATATTGTGACCTCTAGAGGGTCCCCAAGCTAAAAACGTGATTTTTCGTACAATCAGGGGCCATACTCTAGGAAGTTACGGTCCGATATGCGCAAATATCGAAAGGAACCAAGATCCTTGTATTATAAACATACATTCTAACTTTCATCAAAATCCACAACCTTGGTATTACATACTTTTACACTATTTGCGTACAAGGAGCGGCCATTTTGTCCTACAGTTTCGGTCAGATTTTTACGAAATTCGAACTTCACCTTCATTGATGTGTAACGGTGATATATTGGAACGTTTGCATTCTTTTGTACAATCAGGGGCCATAATTCAGGAAATTACGATCCGATATGCGCGAATACCTAAAGGAACAAAGATCTTTGGGTTATTAACATGCATTTCAAGTTTCATCAAAATCAGAGTATCCACAAGCTAAAAATGCGATATTTCGAATAATCAGGGGCCATAATCCAGGCAGTTACGTTCGGATATGCGCGATTATCAAAATGAACCAAGATCTTTGTGATATGAACATAAATTTAAAGTTTCATCAAAATCAGATAAAAATTGTTGCCTCTAGAGGGCCCACAACCTTTATATACCATATTTTTACACTATTTGCATACCAGGGGCGGCCACTTTGTCCGGTAGTTAGTCCGATTTTTACGACATTCGAACTCAACTATCATGAGTGTTTAACGATGATATATTCACACGTTTTTTTTTTTTAAATCGGATAAAAATTGTGACCTCTACAGCGAACACAAGCTAATAAAGCGATTTTTCATACAATCAGCGGCCATAATTCAGAAGATAGGTTGCCAGGCAACGAAACATACGCCCACAGCAGCTATATCGTCCGGGCAGTCAACAAGAGTTGTCGCATATTTTTACTTTTTTCGGTAATGAAACATTTATAATACATTAAAATCTGATTAAGATTAACAACTCATTAAGTAATTATCAGAAAACCATTAGAATTTGTTTGGTTTTTATATAGTTCTGCCCCATGCTAACGTTTAGTATACGAAACTTTTAACATCATGGATTTAGCTGTTCAAGCCATAAAGATTCATTGAAAATCAATATACTTGATACTCTACGTATCAATCTGAAGTCAATCGGATGATAACTTTAGCCTCTAGAGCGTCCACAAGATTTTTCAAAGTGAACAAGGGCCTAACTCTGGCAGTAATTATAGGAAATCGCTGAAAATCAATAGGCTTCTTCGTCTCATGACCTTTAACACCGTGTATAAATTTAAAGTCAATCGGATATTAACTTTGACCTCTAGAGCGTCCACAAGATTTTTTGTAGTGATCAAAGGCCATAACTCTGGCAGAAATTATCGGAAATCGCTGAAAATCAATAGGATTCTTCGTCTCATAACCGTAAACACTGTATAAATTTAAAGTCAATCGGATATTAACTTTAGCCTCTAGGGCGTCCACAAGCAATTGTGGACGCCGGACCGACGGACGGACCGACGGACGGGGGCGACAACAATATACGACCACATTTCAATGTGGGCGTATAAAAATTACAATCCGATATGCGCGAATACCGAAAGGAACCAAGATCCCTAGGTTATAAACATGCATTTCAAGTTTCATCAAAATCGAATCAAAATTGTGACCACTAAGAGGGCCCACAACGTTGATATACCATAATTCAGGAAGTTAAATCCGATATGCGTGAATATCGAAAGGCACCAAGATCTTTGTGTTATAAACATGCATTTCTAGTTTCATCGAAATCAAATGAAAATTGCGCCCTCAAGAGTGTCCACAAGCTACAATCAGGGGTAATCCACGAAGTGGTGGTCCGATACATGCCAATATCGAAAGGGGCCGAGATCTTTGGGAGACAGACCTATATTTCAAGTTTCGTTAAAATAGGATAACAATTGTGACCTGTAGAGTGTCAAAAAACATATTGTGGACGGATGGGCGGACAGGGGCGACGGCATAATACGTCCACATATATATATATATATATATATATATAGGTTCAAGAGTTTTATTGAGAATCGTTCGTTCGTTTCCGGAATTTTACGTCCACGTGATATCGCAGACAAGTTATTGTGAATGGTGTGGTGCTTTAACGTCTGCTTCTACAGAAGTGATGTCGCAATTATTGTGAATCAAATTGTCAAGTATAAGTTCAATAATAATAAACATAACAGAGAACGAAACATTTCAGACAAAGAACGAATAGAAATAATAATAAGAAAAGTCAAACATATAGATGTTATTAGATATTTGAAATCAGCGCAACATACTACAGATTCTGATAATAAAATTAAATATAAATGAATTAGAAATATATACATTATTTACATAAATCATTCAGTAAATGGACATGAATATGGTTATCTACTCTTATAAGACGAAGGCGAAACACTGACTGGCTTGTAAACTGTTTTTGACTGGTTCGTAGACTTTAGCTACAATCAAGGCAAGGGCAGATAATTTGAAATCGTGGAAACCGTACAGATTAACCCAGGGTATAGTGGAGTAGAACGGAATGAGACCACTGGGGATACAGAGGATGACAAACAAGGGAAATAATCCTAAAACTTTCTACCCGATTTGTGCAAAACGAATTAATATATATTTTTTTTAAATTAAGTGTTTAGGGTGGTTGGTGGAAGTATTTCTTTTTTTGGTGGGTAGGGTAGATGAGGCTAAAGCTTTTAGATGCCCATCTCATGAAAAGTGGATACATTACATTTACGTGATTATTTTACAGTGTTGGGATTTCCCGTAATATGGTCTATCCTTATTGTCTGTGGAGTTTCTGTGATATACACGACCATAGTAAGTGGTGTTTATCTTTAACATAAGTATTGCAACGAATCATTTCTAATATATTTATACTTACGACTTTTAACAAAGGCAATATAATAGAAATTTCAAAACAATGTTGCACTCAACTAAGACCACAATAGACAAGTAATATTACATGTATCAAACTAGAATATTATGTCTAAAAACAATTATATTATGATCCACTCTACTTGGGCTTGTCAAACGTTTAAATCATATTATGAAATTGAAAGTTTCTTGCATCTGTAGGAACTGCAATATAAAAGATGAATAATCTGCTAACAGTCATCATTCCGTACACGAATAGTATTGCAATTTGTTCGACGAAGTGGTTCCATGGCAAAATTTTATATTACATTATTTCAGGGTGGCTTTAAAGCTGTGATATGGGCCGATGTATTTCAAGGTGTTGTTATGTTAATTGGACTTTTAGCAGTTCTCATAAAGGTGATGTGAAAATTCCTAAAATACCAATCGATCAGATAATTACTATTGATTACCTAACACTATAAACCTCCGAATGCCCCGTTCGGCATTTTTGTCCAAACGTGGCAAAAACGTGCTAATAAAATTTTTGCCACAATCTGGAGTTTTAAAACGTATTTTTTTTTTTAAATTGCCATGTTTTTGGAACGAGGTATTTTGACCAGAACGAGGCTGTTCACAAGGTTGGATACATGATTTTTCAAAAGGGTTGGGGTGGAGTTCAGCCAAACCAAAGTTTCGTCGAGCGTATCGAGGACAGCATAACATTTTTGGTGACACTTTCAAGCGATTATGTAAAGAAAAAAACACAAGGCAAAGTCGACTAGAAATGACATTCGTTGCATAAAAGAGTCTGTTACATTCTTTGTTGCAGTTTCATATGTTCACACATTATTTCCATCAAAGAGATGTGAGAAATGAAAAATAGCCAAGTTCTTTGTTGCAGTTTCATATGTTCACACAATATTTCCAACAAAGAGATGTGAGAAATGAAAAACAGCCAAGTTCAAAGCGGAGCGAACTCAATAATTGTTTTTTAGGCCTTTGAATATTATTAATTACAAATATGCTATTCCTTTTTTTACATAATAAACGATATTATATTTAATATATCTCATGAAATTTTATGTAATTGACACTCAGTTGTATGTATAAAAATTGCAAAAGCAATTAAATTAAAATCAATTGAAAAATGAAATAAACACAATTTATGTTTATATAATGACATGCAAAGCGGGGCGATGCGAACAACTATATTAGAAATGATAATTACGTTTACATCCTTCAGGTGACCGGCCTACGTCTGGATTCTTATATAAAGGGTCGATCTGGACTATATTTTGGAGAATAAAACTACTTAATTTCGTGTTAAAAGCCATTAAAATCTTCTACCTTTGGACCGAGCAACTAACTCAATAGACATGATACGTTTTCATCTTAAACCCGTCGTTTATTATATAAAAACAGGAACAGCAGATTTGGTTTGGCTGAACCCCACCCCCAACCCTTTTGAAAAATCGTGTATCCAATCTTGTGATCAGCCTCGTTCTGGACAAAATACCTCGTTCCAAAAACATGGCAATTTTTTTTATAAAAAAACACGTTTTGGAACTCCAGAAAAACGTGGCATTTTGTTTTTACCACGTTACAACTTGGCAAAATTATGGCAAAAATTTTAATACGTTTTTGCCGAACGAGGCATTCTGAGGTTTATAGTGTAACTTTACAATTCCGAGATATATAAAATACTGCTGGAATCTCGGTCGTGATCGGGAAACTATATACGATTTACAAGGTACATCTGGTACAGTACACATTATCAATTAAATGAATTTTCAGGGTACTATTGAAAGTGGAGGACCATCAGAAGTTTTTAGATTAGGTGAAGAAGGTCGTAGATTAGACATGTGGAAGTAAGTTTTCTGGTCAATATTTCTAATACACAACATATTGTTACGACTTTGTTAATGGATTCTTTGTCACGTTTATGAGACTGATCGGGCCTTCAGAAACATCTTGATGGGTAAAATGATTTTCGTCCAACTATGGAGACCCAAAAAGGAATTTAACTGTATTGATGATTTGATGATATTGGAGATAGCCCACCTTATTCTATATTCTAACAAAACAAATAGGGTCTACTTTTAAAACATTCTCGGTATCCACATTTAAGCACCACGTCATTCATCCTACCAGATTTGTTTAACATGGCGACATGTGGGTCGAATTTGCTTGGACATGTTTTACCCTTTCTAATGGATAGTTGCTAATCTGGTATTGAAGTTGTGGCATGGGCGCAATCTTTAATTTAGTATGCGTTTAAAAGAAGGCTTCAATCGTTAGAACCCAGAAATGGGTGGCCCATGTGGTAAGATTTGCTCTTTAAATTAATAAGAAAGAGAGAAATGGGGTTTAACGTCCACTCGACACAAACTAGGTCATTTCGGGACTAACATATGGTTCAATTTTATTTCCATAATTTGCTTGCGCGTAGGGGTGTTTAGCAGTGGGAGGAAACCGGAGGACCCGGTGAAAACACACGAGGTTGGACAGGCGACCCTACTCCTTGTCACGTTTAAATTAATAACAACATTATATTAATATTACCTCCTTGCCTGGTTATTGATCCCATATTCATAGACAAGGCATATACATCTCACGCACTCAAATGAATTAGTGATGGGTTGGCACATAAAATAAAATTATAATTTGGTAAACATATAGCTGCTTCTGTGTGAAAACAAAATATCACCTGATAGGAAATTCTTACTGTCCTTTTAAGGATAGTACTCACGTCATTAAGTATGAGAGACAATCATTATAATTAATTATTTGACCAATTCCAATTAGAAAACATCAGAGCTTCCGGCGATCGGTAGACACTCATTGAGAGAGAGACAGCATGTAGATTCGTTGGGAGATACCGTCGAGGTTGAGAGAGTAGAGAATGACTTTTATTGTAATCTATGTCTGTAACCTATATATTCAGTGCTTGATATAAAATGTTAAAACGAACTGTTGCATTGATGTTCCTGGTAGATAAACGTCTTAACTACTGAGATGTAAGCTGTAAATTCACAACGTAAAAGAAGTCCTAAGAGAGAATCGAAAATATGACCTGAGACAAATCTAGACGATTATCAATGCTAAAAAAAATCCGTGACACGTCGGCTGTGGAGGAGAGTTTTCCACATCTAACGCATATTGCTACATTTTTGATTTGGTTGCCGTACGCCAGGATCGACCTTCAAGGGAATCTGGAAGATTAGTAAACCCGTAGGAACTAATAACCAAAAGAAATCCGGTGGGATTCCAAGCCGATTTACAACCATGTTCATTCTTGAGGCTTTGGACCTAGTGATTAAGAACAACATCTTCTACTTTGATGGAAAATATTACAGTCCAGGCAATGGAGTTGCCATGGGTGGGAAACAAAGTAGCACCAACCTATGCAACACTGTCCCTTGGCTATTTAGAAGAGCTGTTGTATAACGCTGTAGAGATAAGACTCGGACTTGGTCAACGACAACATTTAGAAGAATTTTGAAAACGATTGCAAGACGACTGCTTCAATATCCAGTCAGATGAAAAAGAATTAGAAATAACCCATGACATATTAAACTCATTGGATCCATCACTTAAATTCACAAAAGAGAAAGCAAATCTAAATTGAGTTTCATAGATATTGAAGTCCATTTATTGGATATTGGTGGAATAGAAACGGACTTGTTTAATAAGAAAACGGATAGGCATCTATACCTAAACTTCAGATCAAATCATCCGGCACACGAAACGTAACATCCCGTACAAATTAGCGAGGAGGGTATGTACAATTGTATCGAATAAAGCGTGGAAACATCAAAGACTTGGCAATTTGAAGCAATTTCTTATACAACAAGACTATCCCGTAAAGCTACAATGCGATAGCATTAAAAATAGACCAGGAATGTTACGAGTTCCAGAGCCGAAGGAGAAAAATGAAAACATGGTGACATTAGTTACTACGTTCAATCCACACAACAGACCAATGAACATCCTCGATGTGAACAAGCCCATGTGGGATAAGTGCCCGAAAATGAAAAAGACTGTTTCAAAATTACGGAAAGTTCACCCGTATCAAAATGTGGTGATAAACAGTGTGGATTGTGTAAAGACATCATGGAAGGTTCAACATTCTTCATGTCAAATAACCGAGCATTTAGTTGTTTATTTGTTACTTTGCTCGGGATGTGGGGAATACTATATAGGCAAAAGCGACCCACAACTAAACCTTTGAATGAATCTACACAGGTCCCAAATACTCCACCCAAAAAACAGAACAATACCACTAAGTAGCTATCTGGACATCTGTGGTAAAGGAAAGTTCAAAGTCGTGCCAATATATAAGTTGAATTTTATATATGAACAAATATTGGAAGCCAAAGAGAACAGGTTTATAGAGTTATTTTTTCCTAAACTGAACCGGCGATTGAAATGAACATTATTTTGATTATAAAACTACTCCTTTGATTGGGTCGTACTGGAGTTATGTCCCCATATTGACTTTGCGCTATTATGTAACTAAGCAACGTTATTGTTTTTTGTACATAGTCCTGCAGACGCCGTAAGGCCGACAGTTCTTGGTAAATATGTAAATGTAATTAAAATATAGATATTTTCATCCAAATCTTAGTATTGTTTGGTCTATTATCCTGAGTGAGAGTTGAATTTAGAAATGTATATATGGTGTAATTTTGGATAAGAACATGAATGCTCACATCTCCTCAATCTGTAAAGTTTCTAACTTTACAAATTTGGGCGGATCCGCAATTTCTTCGACATTGACTGTACAAAGCTGTTAATTAATTCTTTGGTGACCTAACGTCTCGACTACTGGCCACAGCATATCAAATTAATATTCTACAGATTCAAAACAAAGCTGCAAGAATTGTTACAAGAACTAAATTATACACCAATATTACTCCGGCTTTGAAAGACTCCAATGGCTAGCGATTAACACCGGAATCGATTTTAAAATTCTCATGCTGACTTTCTGTGCTTTATCATCTGACGACTCTCCTCTATACATTAAAGAATTAATTCAAACCTACCACCCTACCAGAAATCTTCGTTCCGAAACAAAGTACCTTATTAAATCAGTAATTGCAAACTCTTCTTTCGGTAGACGCTCCTTTGCTTTTGCGGCAGTAGGACTGTTGTGGAATTCTAATGATTTTCCTGTAGAACTCAAGCACTGTGCATCATCAATTGACAGTTTTAAAAGGCATCTTAAAACCCATCTTTTTAGAAACGTTTTCTTTTAACTGTTGATCGCGTACTTCTTTTCTAGTGTTTTTCTTTTAACTGACCATAATGTTACCAAAGAGCAACTTCGGTTGGATTTTAGGACATTATTATAAAAAAATACTCCGATTTGGATGTAAAAATGTAATTAAAATATAGATTTTTGGTTAATTACATTTACATATTTGCCAAGATTTTCGGCCTAATGGCGTCTTTAGACTGAAAGATCTTGCTGAAGACGGCGTAAGGCCGAAAGATCTTGGCAATTATGTAAGTGTAATTAAAATTATAGATTTTTCCATGCAAATCTTTGTATTGTTTGGTATATAATCCTGAGTGTTGAATTTAGAAACTTTTAATATAATGTTGAATTATAGAAACTAAAACCTTTAAATTAATTGTTTCAGTTTTGACCCAGACCCTAGAGTGAGACATACATTTTTTACCTTGATCTTTGGAGGTTTTACCACTATGATTGGAAGAGCTCTAGAGCAAGCCTCGATGCAGAGAGTGTTTTCAGTACCTAAAATGCGGGATGCACAGAAGTTAGTTACTTTCAGTTAAAATAATTAAATATTTTAGTTGCAGTACAAAGTACATGCAGTTATGTGTCAAAGATATGTAACAACATTTATACATAAATTACACCAAGTTCCCAATCGAAATTTACTCAATTATATGTGAAAATATTTTAGCCGGGGATATCTTTTTGGAGGACTTATAATTATTTTACTTTTTATGGGGGGGGGGGGGGGCTACGTCCATGGACATAAGCGCGCCTTCTTTGTTTATCGTATTACTAGCAACATACAACAATAATTTCCGATTGCTATTGTTAAAATATCGCAGATATTACCTTGTTTACATTCTCACAAGTCTGCCATTTATTTATTTTTAGATTACTGTACATTGCTGGGCCCATGGTTACCATCACTATGGGCATAGCATGTTTTCAAGGTCTTGTTGCTTATGCTTACTACAGCAAATTGGCTTGTGATCCGCTGGCAGCACGTCGGATCACTAATCCAAACCAGGTAATAACTGAAATAATTTTTTTACACATAAAACTAGGCAAGATACGTTGAATAAGTTGAAGACTTAAGCATTTGTATATCTATGGTCTTCAGTAGTTAATTTCTTTGACAATGTTTTTAAAAATATTCAGCTATAATAATTCTTTACTCTCGATTCAGATCATACCACTCTTAGTCATAGATATGTTCTCGTCGTACCCAGGAATGTCCGGTCTATATATGGCATCGTTATGTAGCGCTTCTTTCAGGTAGGTATTAATGAGGCATTATGTAAGATTTAAATTAAAAAACAAACGATGGCCATTCTTGCTATTATAGTTCCACAATATTATCGTTTAATGTACAAATGCCGGGAATTATTGCGATTTCCAAAATTTATTTCTGTTCACTTCCTGATCCTTCCGTTTCATAATCACCAATATTCTCTGGAACCTGGCAGAAAATATAAATTGAAACACTCTTCTTCGATTCTAGGCAAAAATTGCCATGAAAAAGATAGACAATACATTCGACAATTGCTCAACACCGTCCAAAAAAGACAACAATATAGACCGGCCAATTTATGATTTTACCAATAAAAAAATAACAAGAAAACGTTTTTATGCATTTTTACGTTTATGTAGGTGTACTTAACAACATCCCAAAAGTTTAACAAATTTTGGGCACCGGAAAGAGGTAAAATCCAATATGGCCGACATTCGCCCAGTCCTATATGTGTTATGAACATATGAATATGATATCAAAATGTCAAATAAGCCCATTAAAACTAGTATGACGTCATATAGCCCTATAGTGACATACTATGACGACCGGCACATCTACGTACTAAAACATTCAACCGTTTGCTTTATTCCCTATAAATCTATTTAAATTATTGGAACATGACACTGTGTCTTTAAAACATAAAAATTACACCTGGCATTACAATAACGCAATATGGATAGTTTATGTACTATTATGTCATGTCTTTCAGTGGTGGTCATCTTATAGCTATTGTAAACTGCACCGGAAATATTATCACGATAGTTCATGAACAGAGTTTCTTTGGGGACGAGACCTGGAAACATTCTCTAGATAACAGAAGTTTCTTGAGACAAACTATTCCACCTGCGGTATCAGATGATACGTATCCTCCCCTGTCAATGCCATGGAATGCAAATCTACCGCTTCAGTAGCTACCTTTACAATGTCGACATAAGCATCGGTAGATGCTTTTACAACATGTCAACCCCCTTCTTAACCCCAATCATCATACAAAGCAGCAGTCATATTTACTGAACTTTGGGCTTTTCTACAGTTTCTACGGATGTATAACAGTACATCTGATACAAACTATAACGTTGTATGGCCAAGAAAACGGATATTGACGCGTATTTTAGCAAAAGCTGCTCATTTAACGAAAAGCAACCCCATGTGTCATTAAGATGACAGCACCCTTCATTCTATGTAGATCAAATTAGTAAACGATTCCTTACACGTCTATTTGCTTGTCTTTATGCTTTATCCATTTTCCACGACAGCAGGTTACATATCACCCTCGGTACACCCAGTGGTCCAATCCCGTTCTACCCCACTATACCTTGGTGGATAGAACTCCTTGTTAAACACGTTTCAAATATAATTTTAACACAGTGTAGATGTGTAATGAAGGTTTCAACAAACGGAGGTGGCAAAAGGAAAACACGAGTTATCCTTCTATATAACTGACTGAAGTGAAGAGTGAAAACAGATACAAGGGCGAATTTCTGCTCACTCATAATTCCTTCGAAGACCAAAAGAGACTGTGAGAGCACTGAGAGCATATCTGACAATTCAAAAAAGTAATTGAATGTCACTAGATAAGTGAACACGAGAAAAATAGAGAGAGTCCGTACATCTCCCCTTTTCATCAATTGACTGATGTATTAAAAGACCTGATAATTAATATCAAAGTTCGGGACTTTCCGGTACTCGTATTTTCGTAAACTTTTCGGGTTTCATTCAGGACATCCAAAACTACCAGAAACCATTCATAAATCTTGTCTTGCTATAATTTAGGGGGTTTACATCCTTTTTTCATAAGAGAGAGAGAAATGGAGTTTAACGTCCACTCGACACAAACCAGGTCATGTCGTGACTAAGATGGTTAAATTATACTTCAATAATTCGCTTGCGCGCAGGGGTCTTTAGCAGTGGGAGGAAACCGGAGGGCCTGGACAAAACCCACGAGGTTGCACAGGCGACCCTATTCCTTGTCACGTACAACCGGGGAATCAAAACCACGCCAGTTGACTCAGTGACAGACCTAATGATACAATGCGCACGTGCTAAACATTCGACCATCCACCCCGCCCCCTTTTTACTCATAAAATGACTGGTCATAGTGATAACAAACATTTCATCCCCAAGCAAAAACTCAAGATCTTAATAAAAATCATAAGACCTTAATATAAAGTGAAACACAAGGACCAATTGTTTGATCCTTATCCCATATGAGAACTTAGGTCTAGACAAACCATGACGTTTTCATTTATTCCAGTGCGGCTGGTTTGAAAAGTTGCAGAAATGGATTTTAAACTATTTAGTTTTATCTTGGCAAGAATTCGTAATTTCCTGCAATGGGACTTTCGTGGTTGTGGGGATTGAAATGAAATGGGGTTTAACGTCCTGTTTTCTACTAATGGTTGTAGGACAACCCATCACCTTGTTTTAGCGCCATACATAAATTATATTTCAGTACTTTATCATCTGGTTATGGGTCTCTCTCTGCACAAACAGTGAAGGATTTTATTGAACCACTGACGAATATACAATCAGAGAAAGCTAAACTATTTATAGCAAAGCTATCGGGTAATGTATAATTAGATAAATAAAATTATGTAATCGTTTGAGAATGGGGACAGTAATTTCGCTACTATCTCTTGGGTAACTAAACCACTAATACAAGTGTTGTCATCCATGTCTGTTCGTCTGTCAACAATTGGCTCATTAAGGCCATGGTGGCTACAGATGTCCACAGATTTTTTAAAGTCTGGGTTGAAGCATTATAGCTATCAGATGGTGAACCTTACCGATATCCTTCTCTCCGCGATCTGTCGTTCCCGAGACACCCTCTTCTCAACGAACTTTTTGTTATGGCGATCAATGCTACAGTTTTCAAAAAATGGTTTGAGTTCGGGTAAAGTACGAAGTTTCATCACTTTTCATAAGTTAAATCAAAGTTATCTTTTCCCAAAGCATCGACCAATGAAATTGCTTAGCTCTTCTTAACTTTAGCGGACATGTTAATCAGTCAAGACATTCACCTATTGAACATCTACACCACGTTTTATCATTCTAACTCAATTAGAAGGGGAGTTATTGAGGTTCGAAGTCCCGACCAATCAAATTGCTTATCACTCTCTTTACCTTTCAAGCAGACAATATTCATTATCGACCTTAGTCAAGGTATTGATGCAAAGAAACCATACACAAGTTTCATCACTCTCATTTAATTAGAATCAAAGTTATCGTGTCCCAAAGCATCAACCAATCAACTTTCTTATTTTCATGTGGACGTATATTCTCGCTACCCCTGTCCGTCCGGCCGCTCGTTATCGAATCTCCCATAATGTATCATTAACAGAAACCGCCCGATAATCTATAAATAATGAATAGTTTTTGTGTTAATAGGGGACAGTTAGTGAGTGATATTAACGATCACTCATACATGCTACCATATAATGAATTAACGACACAAAGGATGACTTCATAGCAAGACTTTAGGGTTTTACACTTCTTTTTAATTCGAAATATCAATTTCAGATTTTTCAAATATAAACCCCACCGCGAATTAATTATAAAACAACCATTTTGTTACAGTTGTGCTGTATGGTTCTATCTCTGTGGGAATTTCTATTCTCTTGTCTTCATTGAGTGGATCTTTCATATCGGTAAGTATATTTTGTATTTTAGATAAAATGCTTGTAAAATATCATGTGCAACAACAAAACTGCACAACGTAGCGAGTAATATTCCGCGTCTACTGTACAGCAAATGTGCGCTAGATGTTTAATTATCAGCTCAAATACAGAAATTAAAATTCTTTGACTTGCATGAAGGGGGTTCCATTTATTCAACAAAATGACTGTTTAAATCTAAATCAAAAATAATTCAAGGCGTTCGCGATATTGATTTTTCAAAATACGGCAATACGTTGAATAAAATGATCTGTGAAAATCACCCTGACTGGCAATAGAATTCAAAATTTTAACCAGTAGGATGATTTTTTTTTTCAGATAGTTATTGGTCTCCTTGGATCTATTTCGGGGCCAGTTACTGGAATGATTTTATTGGCTGCTCTGGTACCATTTGCTAACAGCAAGGTTATACACATTTATTCTATAATGTTTGCTCAAATGTTGGTCATTACATTCGGAAAAATCCCGTATTATTATTTATTTATAATGATTTCCATACGCCCAGATACCCCCCCCCCCACCGCGAATTGGAATAATTGTTGTTGACATATTTATGTTTTTCAAAATAAATAAAAGTTACCTTCGAATCCATTACAATATATATGGCCTAAATTCAAGGAGAATAAAGACCTCTATGAATTGGTGCGGAAAAGGTGGAACAAGCTAGTTCCGTTTTCCCATTCTACTCAAATGGAAAAACAATCTACTACGGCTTGACTGGCGGGCTGGTGATAGGCTGATCACACATCCCTTCATCTTCAGGAGGCTGTGCTGTGAGCCAATGGATACTGGCTAGAATATTAGACCCTTGGCTAAGCGCTCGCGGCTGCTCCCATACAATGTAAACGCTAAACTAATAATCCCGTCTTGACCGATCAAGTTCCATTGGGATTTCCAGCGTGGTTCCCCCTTGTCAGTGGTGTAGGACGGGAGATCGGGCAAAGAACAGCCAGTCGTTCAGGTGGTACGAAAAATCGAGGTCTCGTGTACACATTGGCGTGAAGGTAAACAAACTCTCGGCAGTTGGAATTCCGTTAATATGCGGGAAATGAAATGGGGTTTAACTTCCTACTGTTCTGCTCCGAACTGGGTTAATGAACACGGGCATACGCCATACATTGTGCTATGCGAGAAATTTTCCTCGGTAGCGGCACTACGGCCTACATCTTTTACGTGCACGCCAATGTGTACACGGTAGCCCGGTTTTTCGTCCTATTCGAACGACTAGAAAGCTGTCCTGCATCACTGACAAGGGGGAACACCCGACCTCCAGGCTAGCGAGCCAGAGTCTTACCCAACGTGACGCCTAATATGCGGGAAAACCTCCCCTCATAGCCCATTGCATGGCCTACTTATCGGGTCGGTGCTGTCCGTAAAATGGTGCGTGAACACATTTCAACCATTTAGCACATACTAAACACTTTTGTTACTGGTTTCAGGGAGCCTTGATTGGAACTCTATTCGGTTTATCCTTAACATCATGGATAACAGCTGGTCGCATACTTAGTCCAACTTTAATGAACACCCCTACATTACCACCAGCTCCAAGTGACAATTGTCCCATTACCAATTCAACTATGACACCATTTAACTATACCATGGAAGCTTTTATAAAAATAGACTATTATAAACAATATGAGCCGTAAGTATTTCAGCTAATACACTTTTTTTTAACAATGTTCATGGTCAACTATCTATTCTACTTAAACAAAATATTAGTTGGATCATGTTAACATGACTTTTTAAATGGGTTTATTAGAATGGAAAATGTGACCTTTGCTGCGTAATTGGCATTACCCATCGGGATAGGTGTATTTAAGAGATGTTTCAGTATAATTTACGTCACCTTCTCAACCCCCAGAACCAGTTTCTCCAACAACAAAACCAGCGGCTGCCAGGCAGGATACGCCCACATTTTCGAGAGATGGATAGAAAACAAGCTAAAACGAAAGTGATTTTTCCTACAATCAAGGGCCATAATTCAGGAAATTACAATTCGATATGCGCAAATATCGAAAGGAACCAAGATCTTTGAGTTATAAACTTAGATTTCAAGTTTCAACAAAATCGGATAAAAATTGTGACCTCTATAGGGTCCACAACCTTGATATACCATATTTTTACGCCATTTTGTCTGTCAGTTTTGGGCCGATTTTCACGAATTGCGAACTCAGTTGTCCTTAAGGTGTAACGGTGATATAATAATACGTTTTTTTAAATCGGATAAAAAGTATGACCTCTATAGGGTCCACAAGCTAAAAACGCGATTTTTCGTACAATCAGGGGCCATAATTCAGTAAGTTACGGTCCAATATGCGCGAATATCGCAAGGAACCAAGATCTTTGGGTTATAAACTTACATTTCATGTTTCAACAAAATCGGATAAAAATTGTAACCTCTATAGGGTCCACAACCTTGATATACCATATTTTTACGCTATTTGAGAACGAAGGGCGGCCATTTTGTCTGTCAGTTTTTGGCTGATTTTCACGACATTCGAACTCAGTCGTCCTTAGGGTGTAACGGTGATATAATAATATGATTTTTTTTAAATCGGATAAAAATTATGACCTCTATAGGGTCCACAAGCTAAAAACGTGATTTTTCGTACAATCAGGGGCCATAATTCAGGAAGTTAAGGTCCGATATGCGCGAATATTGAAAGGAACCGAGATCTTTGAGTTATAAACTTACATTTCAAGTTTCAACAAAATCGGATAAAAATTGTGACCTCTATAGAGTCCACAACCTTGATATACCATATTTTTACGCTATTTGAGAAAGAACGGCGGCCATTTTGTCTGTCAGTCTTGGGCCGATTTTCACGAAATTCGAACTCAACCGTCCTTAGGGTTTAACGGTGATATAAAAAAAAGGATTTTTAAATCGGATAAAAATTATGACCTCTATAGGGTTCACAAGCTAAAAACGCGATTTGCCATACAATAAGGGGCCATAATTCATGAAGTTACGGTCCGATATGCGCGAATGTAAACAGGAACCAAGATCTTTGTGTTATAAACTTACATTTCAAGTTTCAACAAAATCGGATAAAAATTGTGACCTCTGTAGGGTCCACAACCTTGATATACCATATTTTTACGCTATTTGAGGAAGAACGGCGGCCATTTTGTCTGTCAGTTTTAGGCCGATTTTCACGAAATTCAAACTCAGCCGTCCTTAGGGTGTAACGGCTATATATTAACACGTTTGTTTAAATCGGATAAAAATTATGACCTCTATAGGGTCCTCAAGCCAAAAAATGCGTTTTTGCGTACAATCAGGGGCCATAATTCATGAAATTACGGTCTAATACGCGCGAATATCAAAAGGAACCGAGATCTTTGTGTTATAAACTTATATTTCAAGTTTCAACAAAATCGGATAAAAATTGTGACCTCTACAGGGTCCACAACCTTGACATACCATATTTTTACGCTATTTTAGAACGAACGGCGGCCATTTTGTCTGTCAGTTTTGGGCCGATTTTCACGAAATTCGAACTCAACCGTCCTTAGGGTTTAACGGTGATATAATAATACGGTTTTTTAAATCGGATAAAAATTATGACCTCTATAGGGTCCACAAGCCAAAAAACGCGTTTTTGCGTACAATCAGGGGCCATAATGCAGGAAGTTACGGTCCGATATGCGCGAATATCGAAAGGAACCGAGATCTTTGGGTTATAAACTTACATTTCAAGTTTCAACAAAACCGGATAAAAATTGTGACCTCTATAGGGTCCACAACCTTGATATACCATATTTTTACGCTATTTGAGAACCAACGGCGGCCATTTTGTCTGTCAGTTTTGGGCCGATTTTCACGAAATTCGAACTCAACCGTCCTTAAGGTTTAACGGTGCTATAATAATAAGGTTTTTTAAATCGGATAAAAATTATGACCTCTATAGGGTCCACAAGCCAAAAAACGCGTTTTTGCGTACAATCAGGGGCCATAATTCAGGAAGTTACGGTCCGATATCGAAAGGAACCGAGATTTTCGGGTTATAAAGTTTCAACAAAATCGGATAAAAATTGTTACCTCTACAGTGTTCACAAGCCAAAAACGTGATTTTTCGTACAATCAGGGGCCATAAACCATTAAGTTATGGTCCGATAGATGTCAGTATCGAAAGGAACCGAGAGCTTAGGGTGATAAACCTATATTCCAAGTTTCATTGAAATCGGATAAAAATTGTGACCTGTAGACTGTTCACAAACAATTGTGGACGGACGGACAGGGGCGACGACAATAATAATATTTAATAATATTTATTGATTAAAGCGATCTACACTTCGTCTCAGAGCGCTGTACAAATATAAATAAGACAGTTTACACATTTAAAACCAAATTAAAACAAACGACTGACTAGGCTATAAATTGAATTGTTTTTTAAAATAAAATGTTTTTAGTCCGGATTTAAAAGTCAATAGATTTGGTGATTGGCGCACACTGCGTGGAAGCTCGTTCCACAAGAACGGGGCAACCACAGAGAAAGCCCTCCAGCCGTATCTCTTGATGGTAGTTCGTGGATTTTCCTTCGTCTTCTTGTGTTTATCCGTTCTAACAAGTGTTACATTGTTCGAGTCAGCAGATCGCAAACTGCGATTTCTTGGAACATAGCGCTCAATCATTGAACTGAGATAATGCGGAGCATGACCACTTAGAATTTTAAAAACGAATAACATAATTTTGAAATTGATACGGAATTCAACTTTTAACCAATGTAAATCGTACAGAATTGGTGAAACTTCATCGTACTTTCGTGATCTAGAGATCAACTTCGCTGCAGCGTTCTGGACAGACTGTAATTTAGACAACTGATTCTCAGGAAGACCAACAAGCAAACTATTACAGTAGTCTAATTTCGATGAAACAAAAGCGTGAATTAGTTTTTCAGTCGTAGCACGGTCGAGAAGATTCCTAATCTTACTGATTCGAAATAAAGCAAAGTAAGCAGACTTGGAAATTGCATTCACTTGCGACGTCATTAGACCGTCATCGTCAAACATGACACCCAAATTTCTAACAGACTGTGAAGGAGTGATATCACAACTGCCGACTCCGAGGCTGTCCAATTTCACTGCATCTGGTTCCAGGACTGAGGTAAAATGAACCAGCTCGGTCTTGTCCTCGTTCAGGATCAGCAGATGCGACTTCATCCAGTCGCGAACCTCATCAGTACAAGCTTCGAGAGAACCAATATCATCTTGTAATTTCTCCGACACAATATAGAGCTGTGAATCGTCAGCGTAGAGCATAGCATTTACACCATGTTTACTGAAAATGTCTTCAAGTGGACTAGTATATAAAGTAAACAGGATCGGTCCCAATACTGATCCTTGCGGAACATCAAATTCAAGGTCGAACTCGCGGGAAGCTGGCAAGGAATCAATGGAAACTCGAAAATGACGATTTGATAAATACGAATGGAACCAATTCAGCACAGTACCAGTAAATCCAAAACGTTCTTGAAGAATATGCAGTAAAACCGTATGATCAAGCGTATCAAACGCAGCTGACAAATCAAGCATCACAAGAACTACATCCTTCCGATCGTTCAATGCACAAAGTACATCATTCTGCACCCGCAGAAGTGAGGTCTCGGTACTGTGGTAAGCTCTGTATGCTGACTGATACTTCATGTACAAATCGTTTTCACTTAGGTACTTGGTAATTTGAGTCACAACGATTTTTTCCAGATATTTCGTCAAAACAGAAAGGTTAGAAAGAGGACGGAAATTTTTCAGAATGTTCACATCTAAACCTGCCTTTTTCAATAAAGGTCTAACAACCGCTTCCTTGAAACTATCAGGGAAAATTCCTGAAGACAGTGATGCATTGAAGAGTTCAGTGAGAAACTCAGCCAACACAGGGAGCATGTCCTTCACGAGATTTGTTGGAAGAACGTCCAGTGAACAAGACTTACTGTTGCCTTCTTGAATGATTTTAGTGACTTCCGGTACAGTAACTTCCTGAAACTTGTCCATGATAGATCTGGGCTTGTCAAAGTGATCCAGTTCTGGGACTAGTCCTTCACTTAACTTCACCACTTTTTCCAGGAAAAATTGGCCGAAAGCATCGCAGAGTTCTGATTCAGGAATGGTGTTTGGTCGAGAGGATGACAACATATTCTTAGTGCCAGTCAGTTCGTCAACGATTCTAAAACATTGTTTAGAATCGGCTTGTTGAATTCGGTCACAATGATAGTCCTGTTTGAGCTCATCACAACGTCTGTTATACTCGAGACGTTTGGCTTTGTAGATATCGTGATCCACGGTGAGCCTGGATGAAATCCACTTCCGTTCACTTTGGCGAACAGCAGCTCTAAGTTCGGTCAGCTCGTCGGTATACCAAGGCGCGCGAGGTTTTTCTATCACCGTACTCACTTGTTCAGGAGCAAGATCATTCAAAACACCCAGAATCTTCTCGGAATAGAAGGAACACATAACATTCGGGTCTTCTCTCGGGTATTCCTCAAACGCAGTAGAAATTTCAGACTGTAGTTCGTCAGGGTTTACTTGCCTCATCTTCCTGTACTTCCGTTCTACTCGACGGTTAGGTGGTCGCTGAACATTCACACCGAAGCGCACTAGTCCATGGTCCGAAGGAAGATCATTAGACACACTGACGTCATAATACAATATACGTCCACATGAAAATGTGGGCGTATAAAAATATGAAATTGAGGGAGAGAAACGGTGAGTAATAGAGTAATATTTGGTATGGTTTCTGTTTGATTTCTTAGAGCTTTTATTATTACTGAAAACATCACATTTGGGCAAGGTTTCCTTTAATAGCTTTCGAAACTATGTAACGCAAGGGATGAGTTTAATGCGCAAATATGGATTTTAACAGCATTGCAATTTGTACAGTTGGAAGGACGCAGAGCGAAATATGATTTTTGTTTATGTTTGTCCCAACCGATATCGTAAAATGAATGTCATCTAGATTCCATAGGTGTTTTCGTCAAGCATTATTTTACAAATACATGTATATGGAAATATACATTGTTTATGCCGTTCCCATATTGGGACATTCCTTGTCTATTCGATCAATCAAGTAATTCGTACCTATAACGTATTTACGAAGTCATGACGGCTGGGGCAATACCTATATCAATTTCCAAAGGATTGCTGTTTAGAGCATGGGAATATTTGAAGGCGGCGAAATAACAATACTCGGCCCTTCATATCACTCTTCTATTTAGGAAGTATTTACATACACACACACACATAATGGTTAAACTGATATGCTTGGCCATTTTCTAAACCCCATTCCACAAAAAGATTCGAAAGTGGGGAAGTATTTCGTTAGTTATTTGTCTTATTATGGTGTTGACTGCTGTTTTTGTCCCCCGCCTTTCGAAAAAAGCAGGGGACTATTAAAATGGGTCTGTCCATGTTCAAACTTGGCGTAGGTGTTTATTATTACCTTGATGGAGTTCGAAGATGAGCATTTTCTGCTTAGGGTAAGCAGAGATAAGCAATTTGATTGGTTGGTGATTTGGAACACGATAACGTTAGTTCCAGAAGTGAGAGTGATGAAACTTGGTGTTTAGTTTCAATAGTGTAATAGTTACCAAAACCAGTCGACCAACGTGTGTAGATATGAGCGTTGAATGTAATTATAGACCTTCATTTAATTGGCCAACCTATGTGAACCGTGTGTAGACTTGATCGGTGGATGTTATTATAACTGGCTTCTTTCCAGGGTCTTTGTTAAAGGACATTATTGGTGTCAGTCATTATCACATATGCGATAGAACTAATTAAACACGTTCCAAATATAATTTAAACGCAGAGATCATTGCTACGATAGCTGAGTAATACAGGTTTCCTGAATTGGAAGTGACGAACGCCAAAGGAAAACACGAGTCATCCCTCTATATAACTGACTGAAGTGACGAGTGATAACAGATACATGGGCGAATTTCTGCTCACTAATAATTCCTTCCAAGACCAACAAAAGTTGTTGTGTGAGACTGTGAGAGGATATCTGACAATTCATAGAAAGAATTGACTGCCACTAGATAAGAGACACGAAAGAAAAACAGAAAAAGTCCGTGCATTACCATGTTTTTATAAGGTATAGAATGAATATAAACAAGGGAATGTACGGACTATTTCTATTTTTCTCGTGTTTTCTTACCTAATGACATTTCGAATGATAAAAACTTTGAAAAAGATAAATGTGCAATTAATCAATATGTGTCATCTATTTATTTGTTAAAGGAAAGGCGCAGATAATATCTACAGTTTGTCTTATATTATAATTGGTGGTATTGGTATGTTAACAGCTCTTGTAGTTGGTATTATAGTCAGCTGGATTACGGGTAAGGCGTTTTGCTCCACTCTTACAAATTTGACAGTTAATATCACTTGATGAATCCCAATTAGTCTAGTCACAATACTGAAAGACCAACCACTAATTCCTTTAGAGGTTTGTTTTAGCAACATCTTGTATAGGGCCTTCACGTGTACGTCCTACTGAAAATCAACCTAGGCGTTTAAGAGTTATCGGGGTGCCAGTTTACCATTCGAAATGCAATGAATTCCCTTCGAAAACGTTTTGCTGGAAGCAAATATCAATTAAGACCATGGGCTTAGGACGTTCAAATATGAACGTTCGATTCCAACGGGTGTCCTGGGCTCATTTATCCATCAAACCAACAAGCAGGTAAATGAAGTTTTACAATCTTAGCGTGCAAAACCGGCCGCCATTTCTTTCCGATTTGTTATTTTTCTCAATATTTGTGCATGTAAGCCAACCTAAAAATGAAATCGATGAAAGTAAGTCACGTTTCAGTCAAGAGTCTTTATTTCATATTACCTTCAGTGTCGAATATAATTCACAACATGATAATTATGTAGGAATACTTGTTCGCCCGCAGTGACAACACCATCTCTAGTGTAATTTCCACTGATGAACAAAACACTGCTCTGAAGTATGGTCGCCTGTCCAACCTCGTGGGTTTTCTCCGGGTCCACCAGTTTCCTCCCACTACTAAAGACCTCTACGAGCAAGCGAATTATTGAAATAAAATTAAACCATATGTTAGTCCCGATATGACCTAGTTTGTGTCGAGTGGACGTTAAACCCCATTTCTCTCTCTCTTTCTCTGAAGGTCAGATGGGGAAGTATTACGGTGTTGATACCAGCGGACTGGAGTTTGCTAGATATTAAGTGGATGATATCTTGCTTGTTCTTTTCATTGCTCATGAAGTTGGTCTTCTTCAGGTCCAGACTACTGTTGCAAGACACCACCACTTCAGTAGAGGCATACGTTCTATTGAGGAGGCCATTCGTGAAGTGTGACCGATAACCATCAAAACAAACCGTAACTGATGACGTTTGCCTTGAGATATCTGACATACCCCAGATCTCGCCAAAGGTCAGTCCTTTGATGTGTCCGGTAACATCGACTATAAGGCGTCGGCGAGAGCTTTTCTGGTTCGAGCATTTTTTTGTCGCTGACTGTGGACCCGGGATAACTACACATTTCGTATTTCACGAGTGAACTTTCTTCTATGTCTCACCCAAGTACTACTGCACTGAACAACATTGCTGTCCATATTCCTCACAACTCCCGACGTCTTGCCCACGATACCCTCACCAACATGAATCGTATCGAAGCAATTGGCATATTCTCGAGCGACATCGACAATGTTGCGCAAATTGTGCCGTGTCTCTGGAATGGATTCCGGCGTTCCAGAAAAACCTTGATGACATTAGCGTCGCGTTGTTGCCTGGTTGTAGTGGACTCTTTCTGCTGCCATCTCGTCGAGAATGCCGTTTCAGCCAATCTCTGTATTACATCATTGATTTCAATAAGTATCGATCTGGATAGAAGCGATGTACTTCGCAGTTCCACGGAATCACCGGCAATGTCTTGTGAACATGTAATGCATTCACCCATTATAAAAAATTTCGATGAAATTATTAGAATACCTGCAAGAATCCGAAGTGAAGATAGCAAAATGTGACGTCATAAGCCAGCCATGGATATTTGCTCCCAAGCAATGGTAAACTGTCACGTCGATAACTCTCAAACCCCTAAGTGAATTTTCAGTACGGTATTTGTGGAATTTGTGGCGGGTTGACCCCCATTTGCGTATTTTGACCAGAATAAATAGCAATGTGGAGATTTGGGCAGGATAAAGGTGCTCTTTCTAGGGCGACTGGAAAAAAAGGTCATTTATGGATAGCCCACGTTTTATTCCTTGGTATAGTTCCAATTCGTCCAAGAAATTTACTTTCGTCTGATTGTTCAATTTTGTAATCCGGCGTCTCAACGCACCACGCACGAAGTTGACCAATATCATGGGTTCGGAATTTATTCTAAAAGGCACACGACTTGGGCTGAGTAAAATTAAAGTTAAGGAACCTTACGGGACCTAGATATTTATCTCCCCATCATGATTACATTGTTTAGGTTGTAACCCAGCAGAAGAGGGTGATGAGATATACTATATAAATGTTGGTGCTATATCTGAAAAGGATTGTAGAAAATGTTGTCGAAGAAGCCGCAAAATGGTATGTTAATTGCTTCCAGTTTTGTTCATAGAATTCGTCAGTATCAACAAAGATAACAGATCTTGGATACATGGCAATTTATTAATTAACCAGCGGTCCGACATTCTGGGTTTAGTATTGACTAGAAATGATGTAGGGTATTGAACCTCAACATTTATTTTGCATCTATTGTAAGTACACTTACCTGAGTAATAATATATGCAATTCACACTAAACATATTTTAATCTCCGTAACATTTGATTAGTAATTCTTTTCATTGCCATTTTTCATCGAGAAATGTTCGATTCTGCATATATTTTTAAATAATGATCGGAATTAAACCATTTGTGGACAGATATTATTGTTAGTGATTAAATTTTCACAATATTGTGGTTTGGAAGGGATTAACAATTTTTAACAATCCCTTATTTGAAATGCATTTCAGAGTACTATCTGATTTTCTTTTCTATAGGGGAAGTTCAAAATAACCTCAAATCCAGAAAAGGTGCCTGTTGATGACACGGATAAAGAGAATCCTAGACTAGCAGTCATATCAAAATAAAAAAAATTAAATCGGCTCTATTGAATCAATTACAGTATTTTTATTGGAGCTACGTTTCTGCAAAGATTATTTTGTCGTTTTAAACACAAAATAGATACAGTTAGAAAATAGTATATATATACTGATGTAGAATCATCCATCAGTGAAACCACTTCATTAATGATAATTATATTTAGAATTAGTGTAAGCATTATGTATGCCCGTGTTCCCCTTACTAGACAGTATGTATTAGGAATCTAGAAAATTTACACACCGACCGCTCCTGGTATAGCCTACAGTACAGTGTTTCTTTTTGCCGTAGTATGTTTACTACAAATATTACATAATTGAACAAAAAAATATAGCTTATACTTTGATTGAGCATTTAAAATGATTTGTTTTTTCATGTAACTTATGTAGTTAAGCTCGATCCCAGAGATAACTTTACCCTTCGTTTAACCTTCTGGTAAAACTTGCCAGCCATTAAACATGTATTATGCAAGAGGTAAATCTGCCCTTTGCAGGCCTTTCTTTAGGCCTGGAATGTTAAATAAAGTTTTAATTAAACATTTATTAACACGAAAAGACTATAATTAACTTTCGATGCCATCTTATATGTCCAAGTTCATTGGATTTGAATCCGATCTGCTTTTCAACGCCTGTTGATGATTAAACGCAAAAATGGATAAACCGAGACTTTGTTAGTTATTGTGACAGTTGCTACAAAGACAATCATCCTCAGGAACATGTAGGCGTATCAAAATCCTCACAATCCGTTACGTGGGTAATTTGCTGTGAAAGAAAGCCGAAACATGGCAGCCATTCAGGAAAATGACGGCGATTTTGAAAATGGACGTGGCTAACCCGAAATGGACACTTGTGCAAATTTTAGTACTAGTATCTAGATTTGAATGATTTCTACACATAGCTATCCCATAATAACACCATAGTCTTCAACGTTCGGAAGTTCTGCATAATCAACCGCATAAATAGCCAAACTTCCAGTCACGCATGAGTAATTGAATTTAGCCCACGTTAAGAAAGAGTCGAGTTGTTTTTGATGTGGGTTGTATTTCTCCAGTTATTGTGTAGCAGTTGGTTTTGGTGTGATCCCACCATCAACGCAACTAGACAGCCGATCACTGGCAACCCCACCTCTGGCGACAATCTCGGCTCCCAGAGAGAAGTTTACCGTTCATTTCATTAATCAGCCTGAATTAGGTCCCTCCCCCCCCCCCCCAGTGACTCCTGATTATCTGGATTTGTGTAAATTAAATGCCGCGATTTCACGACAACTAAGCATCGATTCGTCGCATGAGTTACATATTAATGATCCTTGAAACATCAAACATTCTTTCGAAAACCCGTCTTCATTAGCCCAGTCGGAGCAGAACAGTAGGACGTTATACCCCATTTCATTTAATTTCTTTCAAAAACAGCCGATTTTATGATTTACCGGGAATTATTTTTAGCGCGCAATGTGAGTGATTCGGTCATATGAGCGTAAAATACGCCAAATGTATGAGGAAATGCGGAAGGATACATCATAACATTCAAAATGGCCGGCGCGATTCCCCAGAGAGAAAAACGAACGATAATCTTCTCTTCAGGAGCCGAGATTGCTCTGGTGGCCCCCCAGTCATTCACCCCGTCTTCCTTAGACCAGAAAGGATCATCACAGGCAGCGGTGTACATGTCAATGCCATTTTACTTGTCGGCTGTGACAGTGGAGAAGGCCGCCCAGGAACGATCATAATTCTCTTGTTGATGGCATACCACTTCGAGTTCCCTTACGATGTAAATTCCGAATGAATTTTTTTTGACATTCTCTGGTCTACGATAGACCTGACAACGAGAAAGCTTTTCATTGGCTGAAATTGTTGTAGCAATACGAGCCAGCCATATTGATTCAGCTACTGAATTTTTGTAATGATGAATTTATCAACAAATTCAAGTCGCATGGTCGACAAAAGTAATATTGAAATCGAAAACCCCCTGCCAAGTATAAGTCACAAGTATGGGAGTTGTTTGGATTTCCCGTTAAGTATGACAACAATGGAATTTTTCAGTTGACCGAGAAAACACCATATATGTGCAAACCAGGTCATCAAAAATCAAATATAGTGGCAACACTAGGAACATGAAAACACATGTAAGCCGACACCAACAAAACAAAAACCTGTCAATATGACTTGAGTCTTTTCTACAATTTCCATTAGCCCCTTATAGTGGTCATGCACTAGCAATTACACACAGCATTGCACTTTTCATTGCTTTAGATCTGAGACCACTATGTGTTCATCCTCAGTATCACCAATGGTCTCATTCCGTTCTACTCCACTATACCCCTGGGTTAATTCATGGGGTTTCCACGATTTCAAATTATCTGCCCTGGCCTTGATTGTAGCTTGAGTCTAATGGAGGGCTTATGTCGACCTTGCAACTGAAAGCAACTGGCGTTTCGGCAACTGGGAGCAACTGAAAAAAGTCGACCTGAGCGCATCTTACAACTCAAAGCAACTAGTTGCAGTCAGTTGCACATGTTCAACTTGCGGCAACTAGTTGCCGTCGACATGAGCGTTCTTGCAACTGGAGTCAACTCGTTTCCATGGAAATAACATCACGTGATAAGAGACATGTGTCATGTGACTTTATAAATAAACAAATGGAAGCGAACGAAGAAACCCACTTTTCAAGTTTTGATGATGTCGACAATAATATACTATTACAATTGTAGCAAGACCAACCATTTTGTTGATCACGTGATGAATAAATTAACAGTCACGTGTTACTGTGATCGCTATCAGTTCCGAGTCGACATAAGCGCTCCGAATTCAGTTGCTCCCAGCTGTCCTCAGTTGCTGATATAATCGACATAAGCACTCTTGCAACTGACTGCAACTAGTTGCTTTGGGTTGCAAAGTCGATATAAGCCCCGCTTTAAAACCAATAAAAAAAACAGTTTACAAACCAGGGCCTTGTTTCTCGAAATCTTGATTAAAGATAACATCCAAATTTTAGTAGGTACTTCAATTTTGATTAGCTAAGCACTAAAATCAATATTGTCCAATCAAATTTCGCGAAACATGCCCCAGTCTTACTAATAATGAAACGGCCTTCGTTTCGCGTTCATTTTTATAAAGGTAGATAACCCTATTCATATCCATTTACTGAATGATTTATGTAAATAATGTATATATTTTTAATTCATTTATATTTTATAAGATTATCAAAATATGTAGTATGTTTCACTTTTGTTATAATTAGTATTATCCTTTTTTGTCCGTCTGAAATATTTCATAAACCATGACGATTCTATTATGCATATTATTATTGAACTTATACTTGATAGAGTGTGATTCCGCTTTGCCTACGTAAGTAGTTCGGTTTAATCGCCGAAGGTACTCTTACTGGGTCTTGCCTCTTGAAGGGGAGCCTTTGTGTTTTGCTTGCTTTACCCGATGAGAGTCACTTGCCCTCGCCAACTTCCTTTGCAGTTTATGGGATTGCTCGATATAACAATAGCACAAGCAGGGGCAAATAACTTGAATACGCGCCCCCCCCCCCACATGAATTAACCCAGGGGTAAGTGGAGTGGAACGGATTGGGACCACTGATTATCAACTATACACTAAGTTCACCACTCTCTATCAGATAGAATCAAAGTTATCTTGTCCTAAAGCATTGACCAATGAAATTGCTTAGCTCTGCTTAGCTTTAACTCGAAATGTTAATCATTGAACTCAGTCAAGACATTCACCTAATGAACATCTACATACAACTTAGTCAAGGTAATGATATAATGAATCACTCGGAGTTTCATCACTCTCACTTAATTAAAACCAAAGTTATCGTGCCCAAAGCATCAACCAATCAGATTGTTTATCTCTGCTTACCGCAAGTAGACAATGTTTATCATTGAACTAGATCAAGGCATTCACCTAATGAACGCCTACACCATGTTTGAACATTTTACCTCCATTAGGAGAGTTACTGTGTTCAAAAGTCGCGGCCAATCAAATTGCTTATTGCTCCGTTTACCCTGAGCAGAAACTGCACATTATCGAACTTAGTCAAGGTATTAATGTGATAAAACTTTACACCAAGTGTCCTCACTCTCACTAAATTAGAACTAAAGTTATTGTGTCAGAAAGCATCAACCAGTCAACATGCTTATCTCTGCTTACACGAAGCGGAAAATTCTCATCTTCGAGCTCCATCAAGGCATTCACCTAATAAACGCCTACGCCAAGTTTGAACATTCTAGCTCAATTAGAAGGAGGGTTTTTGTGTTCTAAAGTCTCGGCTAATCAAATTACTTATCGCCCTGCTTACCCTGAGCAGAAAATGCTCATTATCGAACTTAGTCAATATTGGTGTAATAAAACTATACACCAAATTCACCATTCTCACTTAAACATGCATTACTTAAGAGCTAAATCTGCCTATTGCAGGTCTTTCTGTAGGTCTGAAATGTTATCTAAACTATTAATTAGACATATATTTATTAACATGAAAAGACCTTAATCAACTCTCGATGGCATCTTATGTGTCGGATTTTCATTGGATTTAAATCCATTCTGCTGCTTAGCACTCATGATTAAATCAAAAAATGGATAACCGAGACTATGTTTTTTTTATTGTACCGACTTTAGTAAAGATGATCGAGCCTAGGCCTAAATTTCAATCGCTTTTAATTTGGTTCAGAGCAATTTGACTGAAATTTTCAGCATATTGCCTTTATATTATCTAGTTTTTAACTATTTTAGTTAGAACTGGCATCTCCGAATCTTCCATAATGTATCTTTAATTAGAACTAAACTTATATTTTGGAGAATACATCTGCTTAAATGTATGTCAAAAGCCCATAAAATCCTCTTCCTTAGGGGCGAGCAACTAACTCAATATACGTGATACGTTTTCAAACAACTTAAACCCGCCAGTATGCATCTGGAAATAGAGCTGTATTATACGATGTCTGAATAAAACTAACAAAGGGAAGTAACGCTCTTAGTGTTGCCACAGCTCCCTAATGATCTCCCCATTGACTTTCATTTTAATTCTCGTCTCTTCGGCCGGCTCTAAATGTGTCCCACATTTTCGTTGGTTAGAACGAGAGACTAAAATTAATTTTCGCCCTTCATTCGTGGATGGCGGGAATATTTGGTGAGCTGTAAGGGTTATAATTCAGGAATCACCAAATCCCTTTGTGGAAGTGGACGTAAAACTCGAGGAACGAACGAACGGTATCACCAAAATTTATATTTTATTTGCTTTCCACATGTTCTGACAACATGCCGGTGAAAGAAAATCAAAGAATAACTGCAAAATGATGGCCCTTTAAGTATATATGCTGCTTTATGTACAGCGGAGCATCTCGGGTGCAGCTAAATTTTTAAAATCTTTCTTATTAAAGGCAGTATTTGAGTTGTCATGAAAATTGTGCAAATTTTACGTGTAGCCAAATATTGTCCACTTTTTAGATAGCCCGGCTGGCAAGCAAAGAAAATATTTTTAGAAACTTTGGACAATATTCAAACAGAAAAATCACAAATCAGTTGCATTGACCGTAATATTAGAGATCTATACTGAAACATATATCCCTACCCCCACACCATGCCACTGACTGAATCGATGTAATCTTTGGTTGCAAAACTAACACTACCAAAGGAATTTGTCTAACAGCAATGTTTACCATCCCTGGCTAACATATGTAAGTTAAAGCCGAAATACTTGCTAAAATATGAATAATGGTTAAAAACAGGCTTTGATAAATGCAAAACAATGTCATATTTGGTCTGTGATCACCCCCTCTCTGACAAAAGGGTCACAAAATACACAATTTTCACAAATTTGGGAATATTTCAATGTTTCCAGCATCTGAAACCTCAGAGCTATATACAAATTTTTATTGCAATCCTTGTGCTGAAGCAAGTTGTCTGGACCTTTACATCAATTTCCTGGCGTGCCATAAAACCACATTTCATTTCATTTCATTTACATCAATTTCCTGAAAAATGAAGTCAAAAGTGGTTATCACAGAGTTGACAACATAAGGAGGCCTATAAAGGAGCAAAATTAACATTTTATTGTTCTGTAAGCAACATAAATGCAGCAAACACCACAAACCTTAATTTTATAAATGGGAAAGCGATGCTAAGTCTCAAATATACTACTATGCAGACATCTTGTAAAAACTAAATGACATGAAATGAAATGGGGTTTAACGTCCTACTGTTTTGCTCCTAAACTGGGCTAATGAAGTCAGGCATACGCCACACAGTGTGCTATGAGGGACATTTTGCCCGGGCAGTGGCACTATGGCATACTCTTGTATCGAATTCGAACTGCCAAGGGATCTTTTACGTACACGTCCTATACCAGCGACCAAACAGCTATCCTTGTCCGCCCCTCCGTCCTGCACCACAGACCAGTGGAAATCACGCCAGATTGAGAGTTTCTGCTACAGACTTGACATTATTGAGATCATCATCATTGAGTGTGACAAGGTCTTTGTTCTTCTTTTTAATGTCTATAACAACACTGACTCGTGTTTTTCACAATACCGTTCTAGCATTTCATTGGTAGAATTCTACTGAGTAGAAATCAATGATCGGATTGCGAAGAGGTAATTTCAAATTGTCTGCTCTGGCCTTGATCGTAGCTTGAGTCTGCGAACCAATCAAAAAATAGTTTACAAACTAGTCTTATTAAGCCTTTTGTTTACGTTCATAACAATATGGCGGCTTGTTGGACACAGTTCACCAAATATTCCTACGCCGTCACCCCTCTCCCCCTTTTGCATGGCGATGTTTGTTGACTTTTTGGTGTAGAATCGAAGAAAATGTACAAATGAGTCAAAATGTCTAAAAATGCCTTTATTTTCATTGCTAATATAGCTTAGATGGGATATATAAGTTTGTCAGGTTTAGAAAATGTGCCAGCTTTCCTACAGAAAATTGCTAACACTGTGTTACTAACATACAGCAGATAAGTTTGTAAACCAGCGGCTGCCAGGCAGCCCACATTTTGCAAGAGATGGATAGAGAAGAAGCTAAAAACAAAAACGATTTTTTGAACAGTCAGAGGCCATAATCCAGAGAGTTATGGTCTGAAATGCGCAAATATCAAAAGGGACTGAGATTTTTGGAATATAAAAATATGTTTTAAGTTTTATCAAAATCGGATAAAAATTGTGACCTCTAGACGGTCTATAACCTTTGTATTACATACTTAAAACACAATTTGCATACAAAGAACGGACATTTTATCGGGCAGTTTCATTTCGATTTTCCCGAAATTCCAATTCAACCCTCGATTTCACTCGGCAAACCTCGGCAGATTCCGGTACCTTACATCTAGCCTCGGCTGTATGACAGTAAGTGATATGTACCTACGCCTATACATTTGCGATGCGGCACCGGTTTACTTATAAGGGAAACTTGCCCGCGTTTAGAAAGAAGTTCTCAAAATTGCGTCGTTCGAAGAGTGTGTAGAATTTTCAGTGCAAATTTGTCCTTGTCTAAAGAAAATCGGATAAACTTGAAAGAAAAACAGCTTCAAACTTTGAAAATTTTGTAAGATAAAACATTCTTCAAATACGTCGTCATCAATGACGTCATTGGTCGTCATGGACAACGCCATTGTAATCCGGGAACTTGAAAGTAGTTCTAATGGCGGACTTTGTCATACAGCCGAGATTAGATGTAGGGTACTGGAATCTGTTGAGGTTTGCCGAGTGCCCTCGATTTTTCGACCAATCAGGGGCCATAATCCAGGAAGTAAAGTTCGGATATGTGTGGTTATCAGAACCAAGATCTTTATGATAAAAACATATATTTAAAGTTTAATCCAAATTGGATAAAAACTGTGGCCTCTAGAGGGCCCACAACCTTGATATACCATATTTATTTTACACTATTTGCTTACAAGGGGCGGCCATTAAAGGACAATATTGGTGCCAGTCATTATCACATATGTGATAGAGCTGGTTAAACACATTCCAAATATAATTTTATCTCAGAGATCATTGCTACGATAGCTGAGTAATACAGTTTTTCTGAATCGGAAGAGACGAACGCCAAAGGAAAACACGAGTCGCCTCTCTATATAACTGACTGATGTGACGAATGATAACGGATATACGGGCGAATTTCTGCTCACTAATGATTCCTTCGGAGACCAAAAGTTGTTATATATGACTGTAAGAGGATACCTGACAATTCAATAAAGTAATTGAATGTCATTAGATAAGAGAACACGAGAAAAATAGAAATAGTCCGTACATTCCCTTGTTTATAATCATTCTATACCTTATAAAAACATGGTAATGCACGGACTTTTTCTGTTTTTCTTTCGTGTTCACGTATCTAGTGACAGTCAATTCTTTTTATGAATTGTCAGATATCCTCTCCGTCTCACACAACAACTTTTGGTCTTCGAAGGAATTATTAGTGAGCAGGAATTCGCCCGTATATCCGTTATCATTCGTCACATCAGTCAGTTATATAGAGAGGTGACTCGTGTTTTCCTTTGGCATTCGTCACTTCCGATTCAGAAAACCTGTATTACTCAGCTATCGTAGCAATGATCTCTGAGAAAGTTCATTCAGATTTCTCGGCGCGGTTCCCTTTGTCAGTGATACAGGACGGAGGGACTGACAAGGACAGCTGTCTAGTCGTTCGGATGGGACGAAAACCAGTTTACTCATTGGCGTGCACGTAAAAGATCCCTTGACAGTTTGAATTCGATATAAGAGTAGGCCGTAGTGCAGCTGTCCGGGCAAAATTTCCCCCATAGCACACTGTATGTGTATGCCCGTCTTCATTACCCAAGTTCGGAGCGGAACAGTAGGAAGTTAAACCCCATTTCATTTCTTAAATCGAACTGTTCAAGGATATTTTACGTGCACGCCAATGTGTACACACGACCGCGGATTTCCGTGCCCATAATATTTATATTAGTTAACTCGCGAGTTACGATGTTGGTAATTCATTTATTTGCTCCAAAGTCAACCGTTTCGGAGATGTTGAGGATTGTTTGGACATATGGCGCCCATCTTGGATTTATATTGAATAAATTGCCCAAGACCAATAATGGCCGCTTTTATTATGGGAGTACAAGAGACAGTTCCCAACGAAATTATATCTGTTGCAGTTTGTTCTATGTGCATGTTTATCTTTATCCGCTCACCATACATGTTCAATGATCATCCAATTGAAAAATATAAAGCCATAATTTGGATCATAATCGTACAGTTTGTGGAAGTTAAATAATCATACCAAACAATCAAGGAAGTATTGAAATTCCAAATCGTCATTCACCATCCATCCGTTTCATTCTTGTTTTGGGCCCAAATAAATAAAATTACTAACTTCACAATAACCACAAAAGTGTTACTCTCAAAATGACCGAAATTTTGTGTAAAAGCCCATTCTGCCATTAGACCAGCGAAAAGTATGTTTGCTGTGCGAACTCCAACAATGAGTAATGATATCTAGTGTAATCGAAATTTTAATATGTAGATATAATCTCTTTAGCTCTTTAAAAGTTCACCGACTGATACCTTTGGAAAGTTATGAAGATTGCAAACATAAATTTGGACTAATGTGTCATGTTGTTGAAATTTTGTTGGCAATTGACGTAAATTTAAATATTAACTAGATTTTCACCCTAGTCATTTAAGACTAATTAATTTAATGGATTTTATGAATGTCAAAATGGGGTTTATTTATACATTTGGTAGCGAGTGGCGGTTATAATATATGTACATGGTTTACCGAGTCATTGTCATGTTGACCTATTCATGGTACTCATAAACAGATTCGTGACACCAAGGTATAATTAAAGCAGGCGGGAAGCGAACAAAAAAAAAATCAAATTATAAAAATGTTGTTTTACAACTAAAGTCTGCTACTAACGTCCCCAGATACGTAATGTGTAAATCAGAAAAAAACCCAAGATGTTAGCTGAAAAGGGTAAGGTTCTGTCTGTTACCTAGCATTGATCATATGATAATTGTGTCGTAAAGCAAAATATTGCGACATGAAATTATTGCGATAAACCTAATCAAATTAATTAATAATCAGTGAATCGAAGCAGTCAAGGATTTCCAATTATTTTCATTGATCATATCGTCGCTCAAGAGGCGATGCAGAAACCTATTTAACTCAATTATGATAATTACTACTTCTCTTTTTAAATGGGTTCATTCATCAGACTGTCCGCCACACTTTCTGGAACACAATAACTGGATGTAGGTGTTCAGCCAAGCACAGAGGAGCGTATTTTTTTCGCCCGATTGCGCCGATTTTTTAAAATCGCTAGAAAAAAATCGTCTGTGTTACCGTTCACGGCGACGACGATTCGCACGAATCTAGCATGTTAATATTTTCGGTCGAATATTTTATGCCATGATCGAAACGCCGGCAAATCTGCTCGCCTGTTGTGTCCAGCATTTAATGTTTGTGTGTGTGTGTTAGTTGTATTTTACGTCCGCTTCCAATACCGTGACTAAGTTTGATCATGAGCATTTTTTCTCGGGAAAATCAGTTTGATGTCTTGATGCTTCATAAAAAAGATGGATGTGAAAGTAGTTAGTAAGTGTCAGACGATAAGAGATCATTTGATTGGCTAATCCAGTGATTCTCAACCTTTGTTTGCCAACGGCACACCTTGGAACACAAGAAAAAATAGCGGCACACCTGGCTTAATATATATGAAAAATATTTGAATTTTGCAAAATAAAAACATGGCATATAAGCGTCAGACTAGTCATAGACACATAGAATGACTCAAACTAAATAAAGAAAAACACATCTATGAACTTAATATATTGCAGTCTTTCGAATTTTATCAGTTAAATAGCATGGCTTCCTTATTGAGAAATTTTCTAAGTGTGCCGTTCAAAATTTCGCGACATACTAAGGAAGATCTCGAGGTACACTGGCTTAATGTTTAGCGTCCGCTTCCATCGGTGTGGATATCGCAGAAAAGTTGTCTTATTTTCTTATGTTAGCACAGGGGACTTTCCTGACAGGCAGTTATTGACAGACAGTAGTCGCATGTTATGCAAATTAGAGTAATCAGGCAAGATTACATAAATCACGCTAAATAACCAGTGGGATCACTGATGAATGACAGACCATATGAGAGAACATATCCAACACTGGACACATATTTAAATCACATAACAATACATGCATCATTTTTGACAGGATTCCTCCTCCTAACATCGTGTTAATATCAACATTAACTTCCAAGGTCTCTTGTAAATGTTGGTTTTTTATTGCCCCATCTTTTAAACGACATATTACTACTTTCTACTGTCAGCTTTTGATTTTCAAATTGCTATTTACGATTTTCTATCGCATACTTTCTCGAATGCAAGAATGTGTTTTGCCGACTGCCATATTACTGAAATAAATTACTTAAATAATGACAGCGCCTGCATATCATTAAAACAACCCACTTGTCTACTCCATTAGGGCTAATTCGGTGTGCTAAAAGCGAAATTTGTATTTGCAGCAATATGCCAGCCGGAAAAGAAATTGTATTCGAGTATAAACTAAAACTATGTCGACGAGGTGGAAATTGTTCAGGTTAAACGCATATCTATTTTACGTATGATTTTCTACTGTTTACTTTAGATAGCATTTCGAACCTGATACCCCTAATACCTGTCAACAGCAGAGGGGACACAACGTTGGAACGTTGACGGTGCGCTGGATGGCCGAATGGTTAGCGCGTGTGCGTTATATCGTAAGGTCTGTCATTGAGTCAACTGGCGTGGTTTCCATTCCCCGGCTATATGTGACGAGGAGTAGGATCGCCAGGTTCCCCGGCTTTCTCCCGCTGCTAAAGACACCTACGCTCAAGTGAAAAAAATTGAACCATATGTTAGTCCCGGAATGACCTGCCTCTCTCTCTCTCTCTCTCTCTGTCTCTGGAACGTTGACAACCTTGTGACGTATTTACCTTCCCGAGCAACCTATAAGATGGCTATCATTGAAATATTGGTATCAAAATATATTAATCTTAAGTAATATTACAATCTTGAACGTAATATAATTTTCATAGCACGCATATAGCTAAAATTATATGTACACGCCACCACACCAAAGGATTTCTTAAAAGACACTTTTTTCCCATTCTTTAGACAAAAGTGTGTCACGATTTCCATTTTTTAGACCGCAGTAAGTAGTCGCAGTGTTGGATTAACCCCTTTTATATCGTTTCCTATGCCACAAATCATTTTGGACAGAAAGATAATAGATGAATACATTTAAATTCATGCTGGATGTTACAGTCGATGAATAAAAAAGTGTCAGTTGACCATCATGAATTACATGTATCTGGTTTTTGCGATTTGCTAATTGCCATCATTATACGACAAGAACGTGACCAACTTGTCACCACTTTGATATAAAAATTAATCTTGTCTTATTACTGACGTTTCTCCATTTAACATACAAACTTTTGCCCCCTTTGAACTATTTTTAGCGCCCATCATACATCGTCGCTCTGTGGCGGCGTCCCCTAAAAGGGGCGTATTCAGCCAGTGTCACGTGAACAATGACTGACAAGGATCATGTTGGTTTAAAAGTCAGATTTTAACTTTAGTTTTTGTCATGCGGTCGAGGATAGACGGTACCATGGCCAGTCTTAAAATTTTTGTTGTAAGTACCCATATTTATCAGAAAATATTTAACTTACTATTTATATGCAGGCTACGTTTAATTCCACGAAATAGGCCTGGATGGCCCCCATCGACTTCCTATGGAATTATATGAATAATGCTAAAAAGCATGACGAACTCGTTTTGAAACCACAAAAAGAATACTTGTGTGAACTGTAAAGGAATTATGTGAAAAGTACAACTGTACAATATGACCGAAAGTAAAATGGTCGCTAATCGGTAAAATAAGATGGATACATTATGTTCTCGCAGAAATTAACTGAAGGGCAAATGCGGTCGGGCATATGACCGAAAGTAAAATGATCGCAATTCCGCAAATCGGTAAAATAAGATGGATACATTATGTTCTCGCCGAAATTAACTGAAGGGCAAATGCAGTCGGGCAAATATCTTTTTTTTCCCTTTTCTTTTAATTTGTGTGTGTGGGGGGGGGGGGGGAGGGGGTGCAATGTCTAAGAGTTAAAGGAGCTAAATCGCTAACATTTGGGACCTAAATATGGACAAAAGTGGGTCGCAGCGCATATAATACTGTAATATGAATGTATATAAACTGATTTACATTCAATGGTTTACGTTTTTACTCCAATTTCAAATCTGTTATGTTCGGCGAAATAAGCCAGGCAGTCTCAAGCGAGTGCAAATTTCTAGCGTCTGGTTATTCCAGTCTACATATACGCCGTTTGATTTGGTGCAATGTGTCTAGTCTCGTTCCTCGAGTCTCTTGATACAAATGGGGCTGAAGCGCATTATGGTACACGATTCGTGTACCTATGGTAAAATGTTTATTTTGTCTTAAATATTGGATATCAAAAGCCCACCTTTTTCCGGTAAGATCACAACATGAATGTTTATTTAATTTGACAAATAAATAGTGTTTTCAATGTTGAAGATTTTGGATGATATTGAGTTAGATACTTAGCTACTTTAAGCTTGTTTACACTTAATACACTAAATTTAAAGCACCACAGACCTATGAAAGGAAAATGCATTGTAATTATTGCACTTATATGTTAAACATCTTGACCGTTAACTGCCGTGGTCATTTTCTACAGTTTACTACCTGTGAAGTAGCTTATGTTTCTGAAATTTATGACCTGACCATTGCTACATAATGTTTATAAGTAATGCGGCTGTCGGGCACTTGGCCTTTGGTTTGATAAATATGTCTTACAGCTTGATGCACATGCCTAAAATTGTCCTACCTAGAATCTGGGTATAATGTAACCTTGGCGTTAAAGATACGCCAATCCGAGATAATATATCTGCAGCTACGGGTTTAAAAACGGTTATGAAATGGTTATCGTTTAGGCACTATGTTTGGAATGTGTAATAACTATATTATCCGCGGTCGTATTTACGGTTAAACTTGTTTTTGAAAAATGTTTTTTTTATAATATTAGGTCTTCTATGAATAACACACACGTTTCTTCGCAGAAATTGGACGATAGACATCTGGGAATAGCAATGAAATGGGGTTTAAAGTCTCTCACATTTCTGGTCCAACCGGGCAAATGAAGACGGACATGCGCCATGGTGTGTGCCGTGCCAGACATTTTGCTAAGGGAAGTGGCGTTTTCGCGCACTCTTCATCGAATTCTAACTGTCATGGGATCTTTTACCTTCACACAACCGTGTACATGATACCTAGGTTGTGCGTCCTATTCGAACGACCAGACGCCAGCCCCAGGGAATTTGTCTGCCAACACCGGGTTCGAACTCGGGACACCCTGGTAAGTTAGCCAGTGCCATACTCACAGACACACGTTAATGTCAGGAAGTGACATTTTTATTGTGACTATGATTAAACACACGGTCCTTCCCAAAACAACAAAAATAACATGCTTTAATTACATTAAACTGTCGTAATATAATTAATTGAGGGTATATTTGGGACCAAAATAATAGCTTGGACTTAAAAGATAAATATGAGCCGAACATGCGCATTAAAAATGTCCCTTCGGTTAAGACACTTTATAATTAAACACACGTCCAGTTTCGGAATCCACACTACAAATTCCGCAGATGACAAAGAAACTGACACTATTTGAAAAATTATAACAATACAGTGTTTATGTTGTAATCGCTGTGACCGCCCGGTCGCTCAGTGATAAACACATGGTTAAAATTCATGTTAGTTAAAGGTGCAATTTCATATTTTTAAAGATACATTATGGGAGATTCGGTAACGAGTTGGCAGTTCTCACTATAATAGTTAAAAACTAGATAATGAAGAAGTCAATTTGGTGAAAATTTCATTTAAATTGATCCACTATGAACCGAGAACTAAGCGACTGAAATTCCCATAAGCCTCGGTCATCATTACTAAAGTCAGCACGATAAACAGCGTAGTCTCGATTATCCACTTAATCGTTTAATAGAGAAGGAGAGTTATGCAGTAAATCGGCTTACAATCCACTAAAGATCGCAGGCTAGCGCAGCCATCTAGAGTTGATTATGGCCTGGATAGGTTAATTAATGTCTAATTAATAATTTAGATAAAATTTCAGGCCTAAAGAAAGACCTGAAAAAGGCAGATTTAGCTCTTGCATAATGCATGTTTAAGTTATATTTTTAAAATTTATTAAAATAAAGCCTTAAAATAGATGGCAGCCATAAATCGTCCTACCTTGTTAAAGAATAATCCTATTAATCCTATAAGTCACAATTGCCAGCTGAGAAATTGGCAAAAATATCATTTTCAAGTTCAAATTCCAACGTTTGAAGGTAGCTAATGCATGGAGGCAATGGGAAAATAAGGGAGGCGATTGTGTTATTATTTCCTGTGTCAATGATTTTTAAGGGTGGGAAATAATGCCCATGGTCGTTTAATAGTGAGTTGATAACCTATTGAGCAAAAGACAGAGAAATAATTATGTTTTGACTTTCTTAGAAAATATGAAATTATCGCTTTAAAGGGACAATGTTGGCTTTTATTAATTTTCTATTGACACATGATTATAATTTACTCAGGAAGCCCAATACATAAACTCCGATTTATTAAAAATTTTTGTAAATTAATACATTGAAACATTGATCTCTTTGGATGTATGTGTACTTCTGGTCAGATTTGCACCAAATGGGACAATCTGTATATATCAACAATTGTATTTATATACAAAAGTAAAGCAAAAACGGGTTGTGTGGACACGGGGAGTTGTGTGGGGTGTTTTGGAAAGAATAAGTGTATCCTTTCACCGATAACTACAAAGAATCAGACATTGCTTTCAGAAATACAGAAAATTACAAAGGGGCTTAAATTATACCAGTCGGGCCTGAAATTTAATCTGCATATCATATAGGTTACAATAAAGATCGGTTTCATATTTGCAATCGACGTGTTGTAGCATGCAAAATTGTAATTCACGTGACTTTTGAATAATAACATACAGTTATGAATATATTTGTGTCGAGTTCAAGGGAATTATCAGTGAGCTGAAAATCGACTGTGTAAGGATAACTCGTGTTTTCCTTTATTGCATCACTTTCTGATTCTTCAAATCTTTGTTACGGAATGTAGGAATATGGTCTCCGTGTTAAAATTATATTTGGAATGTGTTAAACCAGCTTTATCATATATTTAATATTGACTGACAATTATTTTCAATGGGGCGATCCTCAAGACTTTTAAAAAAAAGTTTTAAAGAAAATTAACATTACATAAACTTCGATGTCTACTTAGCTATATCTGACCATCTACAATGTTTATGTAATGAATACTTGCGTTCATCTTTAGGCGACAAAACCGGAAATTAGTCATATTATATTTTGGGAAAACTATTTCACTAGATTCAATAATTTTTGTAAATGTCAAATTGGTGCGTAATTCAAATGTCTTTGAGGGAATATCCTCAAACTTAAAGATACATTATGGGAGATTCGATAACGAGTTGGCAGTTCTCACTATAACAGTTTAAAACTAGATAATGTAAAGGCAATATGCCGAAAATTTCATTCAAATTGATCCTTTATGAACCGAGAACTAAGCGTTGAAATTTCCGGCAATAGACAGATTTAGCTCTTGCATAATGTATATTTAAAAGATACTAACCTATATTTTTGACACTTTTTCCTTTGATAAGGAAGGTATCTAGACCTAGACTAGGAATACGTTCATTTAAATTCTTATTTCACAACTTTTTATAACAAAAATATGATGTTAAATATTTAATTTAGTCATTTATGAGAACAGATTTTATACATTTCTTATGATGTTTATCATATTAAGTGTCATTTATGACGTATGCTATCATGAGATATTTATTTTATCCCGATATTTGTATCTTATTGTCATGAAACGGTAGTTCTGTAGACTACTCCCACTATAAATGTTCAACGCAGTGATTTACATCAATATTTCTAATACATGTCGAGAAATAATTAAAAGCCTACTCGTAATAACCCTGAAACCTTTCTAACATTTATCTGTGGTACTTTTATATTTAAAAATCAACGCGAAACTACTGCCAGACTAGTAGTTGTACTGTATCAAAGAGGGATAAGAAACTTTTACTAGATCCAAAAATAATATCCCCTGTTTATTTTTATATTTCAGGTTTTCGCTGCGGGATTTATTTACGTCAATGGTCAGACTTCAGGTAAGCTCCCGGTATATTGTCCTAGTCAAGAGACTAAAATTGGGCTAACTCAACTTAAAATAATTTAAAGATATTATTACATTATTTACTTGACATTTATCGTTGAGAATAATGTGAATGTCACTCACACGTTTAGTAAAAATTGTCAGTCTGACAGGGATAGAAGAGTAAACATAACAGTCTATAACTCACAAGCGGATGCCCCGAGGGCTCATGTCCTAACATCTGTAAGTTGACATTAACAACTCAACGTAAGCAATCTGACGGTTTAATTTTGACTTTGGTTTTCCTTATATACACAGACAATACTTATTTACTCTGTCCGTCAAAATCACGCCCATTAAACCAGTTAAACTATTCAGTGTAAAATTAAAATCATTTGAAAATCCCACATCCAGTTCCACAGACAAATATACCATTACGTACACAGGCATACAGAACATCCTCACATATTGATAAATATTACCCGATATCGAATTATGGCCCCAAAAAATATATATCACAGGAAACATTTTATTTTGGGTTGGGTGCTCACTAACCGGGAGGTCACGAGATCATCCCGGCGCAAAGGACGTTGGAATTGGTATTTTTACAATATGACATGTATCAAAAAAAGCAACCAATCAACTTATTATACCTGTATATTTTAAAATTTGTAGTGGTCACCAATTTGGATCAAGCCGCAACAAGAACTGTTGCAGCAGGAGGAACAGAATATGTAGTGGCTGGTGGACAGCCGACGGCTTCATCGGGTGGATCTTTACTAGACTTAGCTGCTGCTGGTTTTGGTGGACAACCGTCAAATGGTCCCACCCCAGCGGCACCAGTCGGACAACCTGTAGCTACAGGTAATATTTATTTGACCATACTCTGCCCAAAGCTATACTCACCAAAACAATAGCCGATAGCCAAATTATATCTCCCACCCGAAACCAGGAGTAAATAATGAAATAAAGTGAAATTAACCATTTATCGAAAGAAGATTAAAATATAAATCTGCATAAAGTTTCAGGCAATGCACCAATATGAGAAATCTCTATAAAAAAGAAAATGATAAAGATTACTATTACATTGATATTATTAAAACTGTTCTGTATGACTTTGTTTTCTCTCAAAATAACAAATATCTTAGATTAGTCTTTTTACTATTCAAGGAAGGGGTACACAAGGAGGATCAGCCCTATCAAATGCGGGTTCTTTCATGGATGCTGTTAATAATTTATTAAGTGGAGAGACAAGACAAATGAACCCGGATTTATTAGCTACCCTGGGTTTACCATCCAGTACGGGTTCTACTGGAACTTCAGCTTCACTGAACTCTGGATTTCCATCCAATTCTGGCTCAATGGTCATCGCCGATACAGCTTCTGGCACCAATCCATCAAATATATTGACAGTACCAGTACCGAACTCACAACCGTTAGGGGGTAACACTGGTATACCACAGGGGGCTTTGGTCGACGCTCCTGCCTCTAATAACAACCTATATCCAGCATCAAGTAACATGCCACCGGGAACATTAGCAGATCCTAATACCATGGGAAACGTAGTCGACCCCAATGCCCCAATTCCAACAGGAAATATAATGTATGGTCCTAGTCGTGGGGATGCTGCTGCTCCTGGAAGTGGTCCTTTGTCTATGATAGGAACAGGACCAACTGCTCCAAGTAAGTCATATGTTAAAGCTTACACTGAGATACGGTCTCCTCAAAATTCAATGTAAAAGAGCAAAATAATAATATGAAAGACAAGAAGTAATATTAGGTATTTCTAAACTAATAGGGCAGTATTGGGTAAATGATATCCTCGGTGCAAAGGCCACCGATACAATAAACAGCCCAGTACAACACAAATTTGTTAGATATAATAATAATTTCTCTAGTCGTGGTATATCGAATATTATTAGTTTCATTGTTGCTAAATAGTGATTTTTTTTGTATTCTTTATTAGGTTTTACTAACCCTACTGCTGTTCCCAACCCTGCCTTTGGAACCGGGATCACTGACATTGGTAGCCCTCTAGGCTCTCAAACAGGTTAGTCACCAAATTTTACAATTAGTTTTGTCTTACGATTTAACGGATTGTTAAATTTATTGCAATATGGAAGCTATGAAATATCTAGTTTGGTCGCAATCTCAATACAATGGTCTAGTGGACCAATGGAAAGGCAAGAATTTCCCCTTACGCCCCACCCCCTCCTCACCGTCAGTGCGTCCATAAGTATTGTGGATATGTGTCTCAATCTAATTAAATGGGGTGTTAGCCTTATTCGTTACGTTTATTTGGATGGTAAATTCGTTAACATCTAAACTAATGTAAATACTGACCCTGAGTAGACAGCTGTTCAAGTGTTTCGAAAGTAAAGTCGAATTGGGTTGTATCTATAATGATGTGTTCCTTTATTTTATCTCCTACGTCATTGCTCTTTGATTGGTCGGGTAGTTAATGCAGGATTACTGCTAAATCTGGATTCTGTCAAAGCTGAAGTATAACATGGTAACTTTCTTCTATCATTTTCGAAACTCGATTTTCCCTTACGTTTGATGTGCTTGCTTATGTATGCATGTTGAGGTGGCGGGCGCTCGTTGGGTCTTTACTTTTTTTTAAATAATAGATGTAGAGTATTATATATTTTTTTATATATTCAATAACTTATAGATATCAAATTTAGCCTATTTTCTTTCGAATAATAAGCTTTACTTTCTATTGTTATAGTGTATCCAGTGCCCAGTGGCCAAGGACCCTTAGCAGGTATGTCTGGTGGTAGCCCGACACCCCTATCAGGTCCATCTGGTGGAGGTCTGTCACCCTTAGCAATGCAACCTAGTGGTGGTCAAGGACCATTAGCAAGCTTAACAGGGGGGCCCAATGCAGGAGGAAATGCTAGTAAGTATCATTATTGATTATACTTCATATTGAACAATGTCGCCATCATCACTAATCGAATTAACATAAATTTTATGTCACATTTTTGTTGGCTCATCAGGTCGTCCACAATGAAATGGATAAGAGATTGTCGGTGCATGGTACCGGTTTTAAAAAGAGACAAGAATAATTATATCGCAGTACCTGTCCATTTTTAACCTTTGTCCTCCGTAATACTTGTAAACAGTAGATTTTGTTTTTCTATTCTAGTGACCACAGTTCCTGCAGGCGGAGGCGGGCCTTTGGCATCCCTTTCTTCAGTAACCGCACCAGGCAGTAAGTAGTCTATAGCATTAATCAAATCTGTCTCCTTCATATTTGTACATGTTTTATCAAAACAGGAGGAATGAAGAAACTTGCATTTATAGAGACGTTAGCAGCTACTGAATTTCACACAAAGGTCTATTGTATGACACCCACTTATAATATAAAACTTGTTTCACAATGTTATTCAATATGCCGCCCAATATACTTCTATTTTGGTGTTTAGATATACTCTTCAAAAAAAAGTAGGGGATATTGAAATGCAAATACCTGTGCAGGTTGTGATGTGATAAATAGTCATGGACACTTGACATGCTTTGAGAGTATGTTCACAGATGAAGAACTTATCGCCCCAACAGAAGCACTAAGCTGTACGTGTGACACGCAATAGCGCCATACACGTGGGAGGGGTTCATTGTCAAATTTGACACTTCAAGGAAGGGTTGATGAAAACTGCCGCGTGCTGGTTTTTCTTATCCATGTTTACTTTCCTATCGGTTCTTGCATAAGATTTACTCTTTTGCGTATCTTTGCTTTAGTGTGTTACGTTTAATTTGGAATGAGGGGGTGTTGGGTGGCCGAATGGTTAGCATGTGCGTGCTGTATCATACGGCCTGTCATTGAGTCAACTGACGTGGTTTCGAATCCCCGGTTGTACGTGACAAGGAGTAGGGTCGCCTGTCCAACCTCGTGGGTTTTCTCCGGGTCCTCCGGTTCCCTCTCACTGCTAAAGAAACCTACGCGCAAGCGAATTATTGAAATAAAATTAAACCATATGTTAGTCCCGAATTGACCTAGTTTGTGTCGAGTGGACTTTAAACCCCATTTCTCTCTCTAATGTGTCATAGTCTGTGATCAGCAGACTGTGGAATCGGTACCAAGTTACAGGAATTCGAGTTACACCCCAAACGATTAGAAATCGGCTACATGCAGCCCATTTGCATGCGCGACGACAGCGTGTTGTGCCTCTATTAACTCGCCAGCACATCGCAAACAGGCGTTAATTGTGTAGGCAGCGTAGAAATTGGGGTAGTCGTCGATGGGCGCGTGTAATGTTGTCTGGATTTCACCGTTTGGAGTCGTGTAAATGAGCGTCATGCTAACGTTAACGTCAGATAGCATGACAGATTCGGGCGTCGGTCTGTTATGGTGTGTGGAGGAATCACCATGACTGGCAGAACGGACTTGCATATTGTTGAATATGCAACAATATATATGTACTGGTGTGTACTACCGTGACCACATCATGGCACCGATAGTTTTGCCCTTTGCTCAACGTGCAGGTCGACGTTTCATCTTTCAAGATGATAATGCCCGTGCCCACCGCGCTCGTGTCGTGAATGACTACTTCCAGCGTCACCATATTGTCCATATGCCTTGACCAGCCATGAATGAGTCCTGACCTTTCCCTATAGAGCATGTCTGGGACATGATCGCGAGACGTGTTCGTCGACGTCAACGTCAACCGACAACACTGCAAGAATTGGCCGTGGCACTGCAAGAGGAGTGGATCAGATTGCCCCAAATCGAGATTGGACGGTTGATTAGGAGCATGCCACGACGAATTGCTGAATGTCTGAGGATTGGTGGAGCAATTACTCATTATTAAGACAAAAATCATAAACGTCCATTTTCACTTTTGACAGTGTATCTCTTTGCGAGTGAAATAGGGTCGTCAGATAAGCCGCCCATATGAACTGTTTATGTTCATATGTAGGCAATTGGCCTGTTATTAACATACACTGCATTTCCGCAGTTTTGTATTGTTTCTGAATATGCCCTACTTTTTTGAAGAGTATATATATTCTTTTCAAATTTAATCTTTCTATATTGCAGATACACAGCAGAATAGTAACAACAATAATATGATGATGCTGATGATGATGCTGCTGTCGGGCGGAGAAATGAGCCCGCTAACAATGATGTTGGCAGCTGGAGGAGGAGCTAATAATGCTGCCATGTTACCTATGATGCTGGCAATGAGTCAATAGACAATCCTTCTAGATCTGTATGGCGTGGATTTTACATTGTAAATAGATGTACAGAAATGTTAATTAATTAATGTGTTGTATATTGATTGAATAGCAAAGAATATAAACCATTAACTCGCGTGAACCAATCTTTAGGTTCATAGTTAAACTGAAATACACTTCGTATGTTAAAGGGATTCTACCATTATTCCTAAGCTGTTTAAGAATCGTCAAATTCATATCTGTTTCTAAGGGTTTTGAAATATAAAAGACAGTTAGTATAGACAATTATTCGTTTTGTTGATTATGTTCAGCAGGCACGTCAATTTAATAGCGATGTAAGCGTTGTAAAGATTAGTAATTTTGGTGTATAATATTTTAGTTGACAGTGTGGTTCAAAAGCAACTCCAAAAGCTCTTAGTGCATATGGTACAAAGTTCATTTGTGTTGTTGCTTTTGCGTCGAATGAGATTACGCACTTCAATCAGAACTTGTTTGTTTTTATGCGTCCACATTGAAATAAGCTCGTACATTGTCCTCACCCCCGTCCACCGGTCCGTCGTCCGCCTCTAGAGGGTAAAAGGATCGCCTGCTTGACTCGAAATTTATACACAGTGTGTCTAAGTGTGTGTTCATGAGGCGAAGTGGGTCTTTTGAATTAATTGGCCCTTGATTAATTAGAAAGATGTTGTGGAAGATCCAATAGCTAGAATTGTCACCCGATTGACTTCAAATGTATACACAATTTTTTGGTTGATTTGTAATTTATATACAGTGTTGAAGTGCACCAGGCGAAGAAAACGGTTTAATTCAAACAATTTCCGATAATTTATGTGGTAGTTATAGCCCTTGATCAAACTATAAAAGCTTGTGGATGGCATAGAGACCGATTGTTTTGTTATGGCCAGTTTCATTTTGGTGAGCTATTAGTACGGTGCGGAGGAGGGGGGGGGGCAGTGGTTAGCGCGTTTGTGTTCTATCATAAGGTCTGTCATTCAGTCAACTGGCGTGGTTTCGATTCCCCGGTTGTACGTGACAAAGAGTAGAGTCGCCTGCCCAACCTTTGGTTTCCTCCCACTGCTAAAAACCCTTACGCGCAAGCGAATTATTGAAATAAAATTGAACCATATGTTGGTCCCGAAATGACCTAGTTTGTGTCGAGTGGAAACCCCACCCCTCCCTCTCTCTCTTCCTCTCGCTCTCTAGTACTATGCAAATCATATACGGAGTATATCTATTAATGTGTGGATGTTTTTGTTTGTTTGAAGAATTAGCCTAATTATACGATATAGTATCACACTGTTACATATTTGTAAATAATGCAACTTGATAAGTAATTGCGTGTGAGTGTTTTGAAATTCTTTGTTTCAATTTTTGATTTGAATAAATTGTTAAATGATTCATTAGCAATGACTTGTTTTGTGGGGTAAATTAACAAAGCCCGAATAAAATTGTCAATTACAATAAGTGAGGAGTCGGAGAGCGTGGGGCGATTCCGTAATCAAAATACCCTATAGATGCATAATCTTGCCGTGAAATAAAACTAGCGAACAGTTTCCGAGTGACATCACTTTGCAGGTGCAAGTATTTAAGTAGACCAATTCCATTTTCTTTAGTCTGCCTTATAATGCCGCCATTAAACAAACAGAACTTCACTGTTTGGTCAGTAACGAGTAACTTAATTTCGTCTGAATTGCTATTTGTCGGTGACGGACGAATTTTACGTTTGACAGGTAGCAAGTAAAACTTAAAACTACCTGTCCGACATGTGGACAAAATTTTACTTGATGTTCAATAAATTGACTTAAGATCACATTACTCACGTCCACGTCGCGCAAATTTAAGTACATGTATTCGTTTCTAAAAGAGTCATCTTCGCCTCGTCTGTTTAACTGTCAGCAAACTCTTGGTTATATAGCCTCCGACAATAGGCAAAATAAATAAGACTCATGATCATACATGCAATTGTCTATTTATCACGTCATGGTATGCTTAATGACCAGTGCTTATGCCTTTGAAGTCATGCGGAGCTTGTACACAGATAATATGTAGTTTGTAAATGACATATGCAATTAACTACATGTTTAATTAGATCATAGCCAGTTCGTGCCTTAACAGAAGTATATACATAGTTGAAAAGTTGATATCATCTATTATCAAAACCAGCTGGGTTCAATAAGTTCACAAAATCTAAATAATGGTTCGTATTTTTTGCTTGGAACACATGAAAGAATAGCGGCACACCTGGCTAAATATATATGAAAAATATTTGAATTTTGCAACCGTAGACACACACTAGTCATAGACACATAGACTGACTCAAACTAAGAAAAACACAGCTGTAAACATACTTTATTGCAGTGTTTCGAATTTGAGATGGCTGGCTTCTTTAGTGAGAAATTTTCTTAATGTGCCATTCAAAATCTGGCGGCACACACGCACCATGGTTGAGAATCACTAGGTTAGTTACTGAAGCATTTCGAGCCCTGTGTCGAGTGGACGTTAAACGCCACTCGATGCATGCGATGACTCCATATTATTCGGTTATTGGTCCATATAGTACTACCGTCCTTGTATTATTAAGGCGTGCATGGTAAGCGTGTACAATAATAGTATAGCAAGAATTTTCGTTTACGGTAAAATTCCATTCCTCGACTTTGAATATTGGCTAACAATTGTCGCGAACCCATGACCTCCGGTATGCACAATCGCTTGTTTCATCATGACAGTCCAATTCAAATGAATTTGTGTTTTCGAATCGCAAAATGATTCCTTTTGGCGAAATAAGAAGAATTACGATGAAAAATAGCCTTAGAACCGACGTGGTGTAAAGCGTTATTTTCATATTACATGTTAATAGCGAAGACAGTAACGATGGAGGACACGAGTCCGATCAGACATCGTTACTAAAGTAATTAGTGCAATAGATATCCAAATAGGACATCCGTTACATAAACATGTAAAGAATGTTTGATATCTTCGAAATCGCGAGACGGGATCTATTATTGTTCACATCATCCCATCACGCATTTTAAGTCGGGCCATTTACAGTATATTAGTGTCAGTTGTGTTTGTCCGATAGCCACTTTCAAAATGACGGTCATTTTCCAAGATGGCTGCCATTTTCGGCTTTTCTTTCACATACTTTTACCAATTGGACCGATTGAGAATATTTTTATATACTCACATTTTCCTGTGGACTTATTATGTCGTCGCCCATATTCGTCCGTCCGTCCTGATTTATTTGTGGACAACCCAAAGATCACAATGGTTATCCGATTTTAATGAAACTTGAAATATATGTTCACATCCGACACATTTCGAAAAGGTTTGATTTTGGTCCGTATCTAGCGCAAATTTCTTGGGTTATGGCCCTTACCTTTTACGTATAATTTTGAAAAAATTACGATGGTTGTGGATCCTCTGGGAGTAACAATTTTCAGTCTAAATCAGATATATTAACGATCAAAAAATCTTGGAGGAATTCCATGTTGGTCTGTATCAGATCGCATCTTCTTGAGTTGTGACTTTTACGCAAAATGTGAATTATGTACAAAGTCTCTGGACCCTCTACAGCTTACAACTGTTGGTCCGATTTAGGTAAACTTAACACATATATTAAGGATAACAAAATTTTGGGGTTTTCGATTTTGGTCCACAACTTATTGGTTTATGTCCCTTGTCTTAGGCAAGATGTGAGTTGTAAAATGTATGTGAGCCCTCTAGAGCCCCAATTTTTGTCAGACTTTGTCAGTCAATGAAATATGACAATTTGGCTTGACTTTGTCGCAAAAAAATGATATTTCATTGCCTGAAAGTTGGTCATATCGTTGTTGCTACAGTAAAAACGCGGGAAGGAATTATTTTTCTAGTCACGATTTTTGGGACGTATTTTACCGCGGAACAGAATTCTAAAGGCTACAAGGGCGTTGCCTGTCCATCTGATATGCGTTCCATGGAAACATTATATACATATAACATGACAAAACATATACATGTACTACTCTAAACATGAAAACAATATACCACGATAAAACACAAGAAAACATATACTACTATAAAAACATAACAAAATATATTCTACTTTAAAACTACGAAGACATGGCATAATAAACATAAAATCGAACATATATTTAGTCAATTTGATCACTACTTTATCAGTTTAAATCGTTTTCTAGCACGTATGTACGAATGAACGATTTCAAAACAGGCCTGGTTCTTACAATCATTTACGTTCGGGTTTTCGTCAAGAATTGCTGAAATATTGTGGAAATGGTAGGGGGAAATTATCGACGGTACGAATTCGTTCTTCCTTGTACAATGGGCAAAAGAAGAAAAAGTGTTCTGTATTTTCAATGTAGTAGCCACACTTACATGAAGAGTTTTCGGAGATATGCATTGGAAATTTATGATAATTTAGTGCGTTTTTACCATGCCAATCTCAATTAAAGAAAAGGAAAAACAAAACTGGAAGTAAAACCGATTTGTGATGGTAAACGCTTAGAATGATGTTTATTCTAGGTTATAAGTAGGTTGGAACCCAAAATAAATGAATGAATGAATGAAATGGGGTTTAGTATAGTACTTTGCTTCACAAACCCGTCTAATGAAGAGGGACAACGGCAATACAGTGTGCTATATAATGGGAAATTTGCCCAGACATTTCTTGTCCCATCCGAATGACTAGACACTTTTCCTTTCTATGTCCCCCGTCCTGCTCCACTGACAAGGTGAAACCACGTCGTAAAATTCCGGTGAAATTACTCTGTCAACATTGTGATTAGTCGCTGAACCGCGGTTGGAAAAACATCAAGTACAAGAAACCATGTTACATATGCAACAAGGGGCCCCATAGGGTTAAATCTTATTACAAAATCAAATATAGTCATGTGTTGATACATAAATTAATACATCTTTAAAGGTTTATAAACATAATCACTTAAATATTTACTCTGTGGGCGATATTTCAACTTTTACTTTGTTTAACTATTAAAGATAAGAAAAGTAAATATCAACGGGGTATAAAATACCGAAAGAAAGATATTTATAGCCAAAAAACAGAGCTGAGCTAAATTGTACGCATAAATGAAATTTTTATAAAGAAATCCTTTATTCAAAATGTCATTATTCAAAATCATATTTCCAGTGACAGCCTTCTTTTGCTTTACTATTATTTAAATTCCAAATTTTGAAAGAATTCCGGAACATCGTTAATTTGATAGTTGGGTAACCAGGGCATTGATACGAAATAAGAGCGAGAAGGATACATTCTACCCTTTTACTAGATTCATTTAAAGGAAAAAACTGCACTTTAAATTCACTTTTAAAAAAATGGCGTTTAAAAGTCCAATCCAATTAAGATTAGTTATTAGTTATTAGATTAATGTTATTAGTTATTAGATTAATGTTATTAGTTACCTTTTTTGGTTGTTTTTCAACGCTTTCTTGGTCCAAAGTCATTTTAAGGTTAGTATTGCACGGATTGTAAATGGTAGACTCTATATCTATCTACAAATCAAAACTTATGCCACAGAAAATGGCGTGAAATCTTTTGAAAAGCGTTGTTTATTCAGAGGGTTGACAGTACAGGGTGTCTAATCAAGGTCAAAGGTACTATGATGCTAACGTAACGCGGTTTTTCTTAACTATCTACTGAGGTTAAATGCAGTGAGTAACGGAATGAACATAACGTCTAGTTTTAATTGAAGCGCAAACAAGTCCTACTCCCCGTTATTCGAACGTCAATTTATAAAAAGAAAAGTAGGATATTGCCTGTGTAGCGTAGCTGTCTGACTAAAATGTTAGCAGAAGGGCGGTAATATGGTCATCGTGGATAATTTTCATACAGTCATTTCTCTAGAAATTTTAAGGGAATAACCCTCGCAATAATACAATAACCGTGTGTTCTGGGTTGGTTATTCCCCTTACATACTGATATCCAGACGTTCACCCAACACAAACTAGGTCATTGTGGCACTAGCAATGTAGCTTACACTAATTCACTTGGGCGTAATGGGCTTTAGTCGTGCGAGAAAACGAGGTTAGACAGGTGTCCCTACTTTTTGTCACGTACAAGCATGGGATCGAAATGACGCCACTTGACTTAATGACAAACACTATAATCTTAAGGGGCCCATACACGTTCAATAATTCTGTCACTATTATTGACCCAATATATAGACTCAATATATTGAATCAATAATATTGACAGGAATTGCCCACACACGATTCAATATTTCCATTAATAATTTCATCATTTCTTGGTCATTTTTCCAAATGGATGCCATGTTTACTCTTCCAAGGTTGACGATGGAATGAAAATATTGACGCAATTATTGACAGATTCTCCACACACGATCAATATTGTCATTCAATAAATTGACCGTCCGTCAATATATTGATTAGATGAACCATCAATAAAAAACAAAATGGTTTTGATCCGTCAATATATTGACGCAATGATGGTTATTGACAATATTGTACATCAATATAGCCCACACACGTTCAATATTATTGAGTCAATATATTGAGTCAATACTATTGACGGAATTATTGAACGTGTATGGGCCCCTTAAAGCACATAAACAACATGGACAATAAATCCAAGAACTGATAAAACCTTTGAGCTGGACTAATGACTACAATTTATTGAAACATGTACATATTATCTATTAATAATGGTATACGTTTTCCGGAGAACAGGTACATATATTCAGTTCGATCCAAATATTCTGTACACCTTTTCTCAAAATCAAACAACACCAATCTGTCCTTCCTGGAATGCAAGATAATCGGCTGTCATATACAACTGTGTTTCTGGGAAATACGAAGAAGTCTTTATATGGCATATAATCACACCTGCTGACGCGCAAGAAAGAGCAGACAACTAGCTTATGATATGATGTATATCAGAATGAAGTAAAGTAGTTGATGCATACATGTACCTGGAAACACTGAGAGCACCATGGGCCTTTCTGTCTGACATGGAGAGCGGGGTAATGACAGACCGGTCGCCACATCTTACATACGACCCATGCATCTTTTCTTACTACATGTACATATTTGTGATCGTCTAGAATTTGTCTCTGGCTGTCTTTATTTCTGCTTCACGTTGTGTATTTACTTCTTACAGTTCTCTTAAGACGTTTGTCTGACCAGGAATAACAATGCAACAGTTCGCTTCTACATTTCATATAGCATAGCGGAATACATGTATACAAGCATGGCACAGATTACAATACTAGCTAAAACCATTTCTCCACCCTAGCCAGCCTCGCGGTTGTCTAGGAACTCAGATGGAACCTCTCTGGAATCTAATGGAAGTCTGACTTAAAAGTTTACTATGATTTCTTTTATAAGACTTATGGATCATGCACAATCAAGTGTGATCATGGCCCTGAACCTGTGCAATTAACGATATGATTGGCTAAATTAAGCCAAATGATGCAATGGTAAATTTCCATGCACGTGATATCTCGTGGTATTTTATAGACACATGTTTTGACTAAATAACCCTATTTATGTGTCAACCCATCAGTTATTAACTAAGTTGATTTAAGTACAATTCTACATAATGTGAATCTAATAACTTGCCACCAAAGATATTAATTAATGAAATCTAATGCCATCTTATTTCTCTATTCCTTGCCTATAAATTTATAAACAATGTCGCAACGACTATATTGCTACAATACATGTTAATTGTATCTTGTAGGCCTGCTTGGCAGCAAGAACAGCATTAGAGTCATACTGTTGAATTTCGCTTTAGATAGCTCTGTATGGTTTTGGGTGTGATGGTATTGTGATACCACGTTGTTCTAGAGTCGATCTTCTGATAACTGTTGCTGTTGCAGAGAGAAACTACCCATTTTGTCAAATCGCCCATTAAATTCTTAAAATGTTTGTATCTATTTATTCAAACGCACAATATTTGATTATTTCTCTATTACGAACAAGGCGACATTTAGATAACTCCAAGTTTATCTCTTATATCTGCATTAGAGAGGATGGGGCAAAATTATCATGGAGAGTGGGGGAATTGGAAAATGCCTTTATAGTACACAAGTTAATAAGAATGTTAAGAAAAATCCAAAGTTTTTAAGTACCGGAACTTGTCTTAGTGACGAGTGGCGCCACGTGCTCCAGAAAGTATAGCATACCCTACGACGTGTTTAACATCCACTCCACACATACTATGGTCATTTCGCTTGTAGATATGATGAGTTTCAGGGGAGGGACAATGTCATCTTGTATACCGAATATTATTTTCCAAATTACAGTCAAGAATTTCAACCCAAATACCACATTAGGTGACTTGTTGTGCCAAGATATTTGCGTTTTAAGGGATAACAAGACCAACCCTTTATTTAATGCAATTTTCAAGTGTTGTAATACTACTACCCTATTTTATTTAATCTAATTTTCAAGTGTTGTAATACTCCTACCATATTTGTTAATATGAAAATGATACGATGTTATGAAATATTTCATAGCCATTTTATGGTAGAATGGCCAATTTTATTATCTTTTAGATCTCTTTGTTATGTGAAAGATTGTATTTATCGAACACTCGTAGTGGTAAACAATATCTATGATAAGATAATCCACCTTTCAGTTTTATTGTGTAGAGGTTTTGAGTTACCAACTAATTCTAGATTGCGTCTACGTGAAGCTGACCGACTCAAATGCTCTCACATACGTCATGTCATCAATAATGTAGCTAAGCTTGTTAATTGCTCGATCAGCTATTGGCTGCAGCAGTTGAAATCCACACAAGAAGACACTATTCATGCATGAATTTCTTTAATAACCCTATTAAAAACTTTTCGTTTGGAAACCTATCTAAATGAGATTCATAGATCAGCCAACACTAGATTCAGATTGGTAAATCATTATGCAAGTTTACCATTCCAGGTATTCACCATGTGGTAATGTGTACCGTGCATGATACAGGGTATGCTGATCCTAAAACAAATGATACGATGTCTCATTTTAAACTTGCTCTATCGAAACCATCTGGAAATAGTGGTTATCTGAACTTGCTCAATCGTATCTGGAAATAGTGGTTATCTGAACACGCTACATCTGTATGAATCCTCAGTAACTGCGCCTTCGTTTAATCTAGAGACCACACCCTTACAGTCTGTTATGAATGACATACGCATACTTGTGCTGCCATGTTATAATAAAATCAATCGTCCCCACCTAATCGTATATACACACGTTATCTTTGGCCTTTTAATCATTGACAGCAAGGGTTTATGTCGGGTCGGATCTACAACGTGTTAGGAAAAAATTCAAAATGTACTAATGCTGTCAATATAATTTGGATAAAAATATTAGAATTTCAAAATGGGAACATTGTATTTATTTATAGCGACCATTGTTTTACTATTGGTAAGTGTTATATTACGTTAATTAATGACACCACGACACCAGACTAGCTTTTCGGGTTCTCCTTTGCATTTGTTTATACATGTATTATTTGATACTCTTGTTAAATAAATAGATGAATGAAACTAAAGTATTTATTTCTAATAAATGTATATCATATTTTGTATATATGGAAATTAGAGACACTAAATCTAAATAGAGAAGTAATGGTTTCCCTGAAAACACCGACAGGACAAAAATGTAAGGCGTCGCTAAATTGTAGCCTGTCTGCTCGAATGACCTATACCTATAGCAGACGAGCATATTTTTTCGCCCGATCGCGACGATTTTTAAAATCGCTCTAAAACATCGCCCGTGCGTCACTTCACAGCGACTGGGATTCTGATCGGCTAACCTTTAGCCTGACCGATCGCCCGTATTTAGCATGTTAGATATTTTCGGCCGAATATTTTACGCCGGCGATCGATTCTGTTCGGCTAACCTTTAGCCCTACCGATCGCCCGTATCTAGCATGTTAGATATTTTCGGCCAAATATTTTACGCCGGCGATCGATTCGCCGGCATATCCGTTCGTCTGCCTGTGTCCAGCGTATATTGCCGGGCGAACTTTATAAGCCACATGGTCTCAAAATGGCTGCCTCCACTGCCGAAGCGTGGTTCTGGCGAAAGAAGAAGAATTTGTGATTCTTTGGGCAGAAAGGCCTCGCCTTTTTGATATCACGATTACAGAGTTTTAGGAGCAACTGAACAGCAGCTACCTCAGCAATCTTACGTTTTCGGCGATTCGACGTAATTTACTCGCAGAGTGGTCTACGCTTTCGAGACAATCGCTACGTGTACCAGTTCGTGATCGGCCGTAAAAAATCACTACCTGCCCCTACCTTTTTTGTGTTCATCAAATGGCCATCGGTTGTGAGAACATTGAGATACTTAAACGTTCACTAGACTCTGCGGGTAAGTGAGTTGAGTGAGGATAAGTTAAGAATTTACTTAGGCTTCCATATTTATGATAAATGGACAAATAAGAAGACTTAAAGTAGCCAAGTCTCTAACTCAATATCATCCAAAACCTTCGACAATGAAAACACGAATTATTTGTCAATTTTAATCAACATTGGTGTTGTGATATTACCGGGAAAAGATGCGTACCATGATGCGTTTCAGCGCAATTTGTAACAAGCGACTCGGAAGAACGAGGTTAGACATATTCAACAAGTCATGTCAAACGATGACCCCATATTCTAATCTGGAGAGCATGTGCAATAAATACTATCAGTGTAGACTGACGGGAATAACCAGGCGCTAGAGATTGCCATTCGATTGAGACTTCTGGCGTATTTCGCCGAACATAACGGAAACGGAAACGCCTGAATGTAAATCAGTTTATTTACATTCATATTACATTATTATATATGTTTCTAGGTCCCAAATATTAGCGATTTAGCTCCTTTAAAATAAGCTTTTTCTTGCGATTGAAATAATTTCAGAGGGACTTAAGGCAAAAGTTTGATAGAGTAGTTTGAATATGTTTTAGTCCATGGGGTCACAGTGCCTAAGTTGGTAAGACGCTGGCTAGCTAGCCTGGAGGTCGGGTGTTCGATCCCTGCATTGGCCGAGAAAGTTCATCCAGATTTTCCTACGTGGTACCCCCTTGTCAGTGATCCAGAACAGAGGGCCTGACAAGGACAGCTGTCTAGTCGTTCGGATGGGACAAAAAACTGAGGTACCGTGTACACAATGGCGTGCACGTAAAATATCCCTTGACAGTTGGAATTCGATATAAGAGTAGGTCGTAGTGCCGCTGTCCGGGCAAAATTAGCCCAGTTCGGAGCAGAACAGTATGAAATTAAACCCCATTTCATTTCATTTCGTTTTAGTCCAAAAATATCAAATTACACAGTTTGCACAAGGAAGGACTTCTTCAAATGTCAATAAGGATAATATTTCTCTTATTTGTAATTAAAAGGGATATGCAGATGTGGTATACAGTTGGCATTATTCAAAAAAGTGTTTATTCTTTGAACAACCAGTATAATCGAAGTACAAACGGGAAAATGATGCTATGTGTTATAAGCTTGCGTTTCTTTGTTCATTGCCTTTCCCACGCAATACCCACTGATAACACACCGCTAGCAAATGTGTATATTTCAAAAATTAATAAAATCATCACAGATCACTAGTAAATATTTAAAACATTAAAGATACATTATGGGAGATTAGATAAAGAGCTGGCAGTTCTCACTATAATAGTTAAAAACTACATGTAGATAATGCAAAGGGAATTTGCTGAAAATTTCTGTCAAATTGATCCACTCGGAACTGAGAATTTAGCGACTGAATTTTTGGCCTAGCCTGATCATCATTACTAAAACAAACATAGTCTCGATTATCCATTTCATGATTTAATAATGAATGAAAGCTGGGCAACAAATCGGATCCCAATACAGTAAATATCGCAGGCTACCAATAATGACTGGCCGGTAGTGTTTTGCTCTTCTCTTTCAAGAGTAGGGAACCACGGTGTTTCAGTGACTACAAGACGTTTGCTCGTAAGTGTTCGATCCTTGCTTTGGCCGATAAAGTTCATCGGAATTTTCCGGCGTGGTTCCCCCTCGTCAGTGGTGCGGAACACAGGGCCTGGCATGGTCTGATGGTTCGAAAAACCGAGGTGCCGTGTACACATTGGCGTGCGCGTAAAATATCCATTGGCACTTGTAATTCGATATAAGTGTAGGTCGTAGCATCGCGGTTTGGGCGAAATGTCACTCAATAGTAGTAACGATAAACCGCATCAAATTTTTGAGTTATTACCCTCGTCACAAGAACGTTATATTCGTTTTACGGATTAGGATTTTTAAAAGGATTGCTGAACTTACTGGTATTTCTTTGACTAGCGTTGTTCATTAGTTACTTCGCATATTGACTATAGCCGTAAAAATAAACGCTACTGGGGGGGATCAGAGTTTTTGAGATTTATTATCAATCTAGTATGATTTAGATGCGACACTATCTATCACGCCCTAAACCATTTGCACGTATATTGCACAACGCAAGTGGGAATAAAGAGGATATATAATTCCAACAATAATCAGATATTAGTGATTATTCCATTACATTGTATGATGCACATAAGGTATCTTTCTGCCCCCCTCCCCCTTCTATTAATATGTTGGTGCTATTCACTTCATTCATTTATATAATGCTTAACACCGATGAATAATTCATAGTATACACATATTTTCATATTGATATTTTAGATAAAAGAAAGTAACTGCAGTGGACATGTGGGAATTAATCTTGTCCAGTTTTCGAATATTGCTGGATTAGACAGAAACGGTGAATGTTGTGATGGCATTAATCTAAACGGTTGCCCAGTTGGACGATGCGACTACAATTTTGAAATTTGTGTTTCTCAGTTTGATGGGTAAGCATTGTATTTAATTCATTTCCATTCGCTAGGTAATGTAACATTCAAAGTATGATCTCGGGAGGAGTTTGGATTCAATGGCCGCGTTTATGCTAGCGCATTAATATATGCACTTACTAAAGAATTCTAGTCGAAACGTCTCTCAGTAATAAACAGAAATTGTACCACAGTTAGACGTTTCATTCATTATAATTTGTGTTATTTAAAAATTGTATCTTCATTATCCCTTTGGTGATGAAAGGTAGAACTGAAAAACCCCATTACAGTTCAGTTTTTTAAAATGTGCTTTGCTTAAAGTATCTAGTCAGATATATTGTTTTCAGAAGGAATTATACTTTAATGGTAGTCTGGGTATATTTTCAAACAAATGGTTATGTTTTGTGACCCTCGAATGTCGTTAAATCACTTTCAAACTCAGAAAGTGGTCACGTATAAGCAGAATAGTTATGGCTAAAATTGTTGCGTACATAAGTGCCGAAAAGTCTGATTCGTCATAGACTTCACTTGTCGGGGCCCGAAGTCTTGGTGGTTGCTCGGCATGATTCAATTTTGCCTTCATGTTATGTGCGCATTTTAATTAGTAAATACGCCCTGGGTTTTAAGAATAAAAGATTGTTCAACCAACCCACCTGGAATTGATGTAAAGAAATAACGGTGTAGAATAATATCCCTAATAGTTAAACTCTAATTAAAGCCCTTTAAAGCAACTAAATTCTCATTAAACAATTCGGTTCACACTACGACAAGTTTATTTAAGCGAGCTGTGCCCTGAAACTGTTAAACAAAGATGTTTCTTATAATTTGTAGCCATATTTGTAAGATATTTTTCCTATTCTTATCGCGCGAGTTGACACAATCTATCAAATTTACATCACCTCTGATTTCAGACGCTTCTTTAGACATGTTTTCACTAAAATAAAGGCCACGTAACCTCTCCCTTTTGCATTTGGTTAATATATTTTGTAACCACTCCTCTTAAGAATGTGAGGCGAATTTACTAATCCTTTAATATGTGCTACGCCTACTAAAATGGTGAAATATGTCGTTTGTTAATTGTACAATTTCGTATTGAAGCATTGTGACAATCTGAGCATTATCGAATGTAGTGTCGTCACTGAATTACATTCTATTTCTTATTGATTCTATTTTTCATTGATGGTCGTAAAATAGTGGATCCTGTACCAGCACGACCAAATTAATCCCATAGATAACCCAATGATATGTATAATCTTTTACAAATGGGACACTTATTTATTAAAGGAGTTTCCGTTATCAAATCTGACCTCTTTTTCCAGGACAGAAAAAGAATGTAAAATATTTGTTGGTCCTCAAGATACAAACGTAGTAAACTTTACAACACAAGACGAGTTTCTATACAAGTTTAATAGGTGGAAGGTAGGTTACTATGGGTACTATCTGGCAGTACGTCATTGGGAATTCATGCTACCGAAGCTGTGAGGATACACAATTCAATCCTCCCACCCACACACTCCTAGCCCAGCAATGTCACAACATATTTTATTTCCATCATGAGTGTCAAATGATAGTTTTATATAGGGGATCGATTATAATAATGTATGTTGGTATATATTAGCTGACCATTCAGCTAAAGCTTCTACCAATGGTCACCTGTCTTCAAGCGGATTAGATGTTTCACGCTCATACATAATAATAGGTGATTCAGTCGTATATCTTGGATCCTTCTAATTGATTTATCCAGTACTGTATAATAAAGATAGTATATATTTAGTAAAGTTTACAAAGTCCTTAAATAGTCTGTACATATTCTTTGCCTTTTCTTAGATTTTTAGAAAGTTTTCACATTTAACCGTTAAACTCTAATTCTGTATTGACACTGATGCCAATATTACTGTTAATTTAAATCTCCTGGACACTTTTCCTAAATAAGGGAAGTTATACGTGGTATATCATTCATGCCATTCGCATAACAAGTGGGGTGGGGAAGAGAATCGATGGTGTTTAACGTTCGATCACCACAGGAAACCACTTTCTGTCGTATTATATTTGTACTATGTATTTTCTTAATTCCTTGGCGGGGTTCGTGGTAAGGGTGGGTGGGGTGTACTTATTGTGTTTCTTAGTTACTTACTGGATGTATTTAATGTTATCACATAATATCAACAAGTTATGAATCGCCCCGTTCTTGCAGGCACAGGGATTGGGACTTTTATTAAGCCGATCTCGGAATTTGTAACTACTCTATACATGTTCCCACTCTTTTGCCGTAAACAAATTAAAAGTGTGTGTAACTATAAAGTTTGACAAGCATACGTTTCACGACCCTGGGACCAGTTCCAAATGATGACGGACTTTATGTGTATGTAACCATAATGATGACATTATGTTTCTTTAATGCAGGGAGGAGTTAGTGTGACGTTTAATGTAACGGATATAGATACAGAAGGCTTTAATCCCGTTGATTATTATAGTTTTAATCTGACTGGTCATCAAGTAGCGCCATCTGTTGAAAATTCAACCATTAAACAAATACAACAAGATGGCTCCAGATCGTACAATGCAACAAGGTACTACCTTCCATATATGTAATGCAGTTATATCATTTTCCGTGTCTAATATGCAAATACCTATTAGGGTTTAATTAAAAGTACGCGTTAGACTATTCTAACATCCGCCTCAAAACACTATATGGGGGTGAAATAGTTAAATAATTTAGATATCGACCTTTTATGGAAGGAAACGAATTATTGGCCGCAGCTTTGTCTATACATGTGTGACTGAAATTGATCTACGGCAACTGGCAGTTTGTTTAATCAATTGGCAACGTGAATTTGGCATGTTATTCGGGATTCGCAAATAACGAATAACAAATAACCAGCCAGCACGTTATTCGGGATTAAAACAGACCGACTTTCCTTGCATTCGATCGTAGGGGTAAGTGAACGTTGGGTGGCCGACTAGTACGGAGAAGACCGTTTGTCAAGCGAGTGGGATATGGTGACTGGTTTGTTTGCGTGCACAGGGCAGTCCTATCCCGCACTCACCTTCCATCCGACTATTTCCTCGCAAACTCCGACCGTAGTGGTAAGTGAACGTTGGGCGGAGGAAGGTAGGTCGGTCTACAACCGAATAACGTGCTGGCTCGTTATTCGTGATTCGCGAATCCATCGCGCTATTTGGGATTCGACAATAAAACGGATGAGTGCATGAGATGATTACGCCTTGCACTCCAACAAACCAGTTAATACCCTATTCGCTCGACAAACTATGGTCTCCTTGCTTGTCGGTTACCCAACGTTCACGTACCCCTACGGTCGGGGGAAGCGAGGAAATGGTCGGATGCAATGTAGGCTGGTCTGTTTTACTGCCGAATCCCGAATCAATTTACCTGTGAATGAAACGCACCCGTTTAATTTTCAATGTAAATCTTTTGTACGGTTATGGTTGAATGTGTTAGTTCCAGAGCGAGCACAGAAACTGACAAAAATGTTAGCAGTGAAATTTTAGTTAACGAAAATATTCTGAAATAGTACGGTGTGTTTTCGTCATTTATGCAATAAGAAAGTTCTAAAGAAACATTATGCCAATTATAATTCTCCTAAAATTATGTTATTTCTGTTACATAACTTTACTAATAAATCAAATTAAATGACTTATGTTTTCAGTGTGATTTTACAAGTTACAAGTTATTGTGATAGTTATTATTATGCCGATTGCTCTGTAAAGTGTGTGGCTAATGAAGGGTGTGATGGACATTATACATGTGGCGACCAGGGTCAAAAATACTGTAACCCAGGATGGACAGGCAATAACTGTGCTCAGATCATCGCCGGATCAGAAAATGATTGTTCCGTTTATGACAGTAAGTCCAAGGCACTTCCATATAGCTTCGGTGTTGTGATTATTGGTCACGATTTCATATAAAATCATTGATAAATCGGTATTAAAGGGAGAGTAACAAATGGTTTTAAATTTGACGTGATTTGACTATACAGTTAAAGTAGCTAAGTCTCTAACTCAATATCATCCAAAATCTTCGACATTGAAAACACGAATTACTTGTTTAAAACCACATTGATGTTGTGATCTTGCCGGGAAAAGATGGGCTTCTGATATCCAATAATTAAGACAAAATAAACATTTTTACCGTTGGTACACGAATCGTGTACCATGGTGAATTTCAGCGCCATTTTTAACAAGGGACTCGTAGAAAGAGGCTAGATATATTCCACAAGTCATGTCAAACGGTGACGTAGTATTCTTATCTGGAGAGCATGCGAAATAAATACTATCGGTATAGAGTGGAATAACCAGACGCTAGAGATTGCCATTGGATTGAGACTTCTGGCGTATTTCGGCCTAATGCAACTGATTAGAAATTGCAGTAAAAACAGAAACGATTGAATGTAGATCAGTTTATATACATTCACATTACATTAGTATACGTTTCGACCTATTTGTGTCAATTTCTAGATCTAAAATATTAGCGATTTAGCTCCTTTAAGTTCATATAATTTATATAACCGCACACTTTTTCTTTTTCTTAAATTCTCCATTGTTATTTATTTATCAGGCACTTTGCATTAAGATTTGGATCGTTTTAATGGCATCAGTATTCACATATCTAAAACACAAATATAATGACAATTTAACGTATATTTTCTTCAGATACAACATTTGAGATCAGCCAGTGGGCTGGTGAACTTGATTGTAATGGTGCGCTTAAAAATATGTCACTAGATATAAATAGCGTTACCTTGAATGATGAAATTTATGGAGAGATTGTAATCGATGGGATAACTACCCATGTGGATGGCAATTACAATGATATCGGCATTCAATTCAAATCAGAAGTATTCCATGTTGGATCGAAGTTTAATCTTAGTCAGTTTGATCTGGGAGGTGTAAGAAAAAATTCAACACGACTTGAGGGTTTAATTATCTTTAAGGATACAAAGCAACAGTGTGATTTTACATTGAATAGAGCTGATGGTAAGACAATCCCTTAAATTTAAAGATACATTATGTAAGATTTAGATAATGAGCTGACCAATTCTTGCTATAACAGCTCAAAAATAGATAATGTAAAATGAACATATTGAAATTGTTATTCAAATTACTTCATTCTGAGCCAAATTATCACTGTCTGGTTTTTTTTTTGACAAGATAATGTATACATAGTGGTAACCAGATCACTGGTATATTTGAGACTTAGCCTCGCTTTCCCATTTTTAAATTGATTTTTTTTAAATGGCGAACCTTTCTAATCTAGTTAAAATTTCGTGTATCCGATGTCATCGAGAGTCGATTATGGTCTTGTTTTGTTAATAAATGTCTAATTAATAGTGTATATAGCATTTCAGGCCTAAAAAGACCTGCGATAGGCAGATTTAGCTCTTGCATAATGTATGTTTAACTAATCTGATGAAAGTACAGCAAAAAAAAAACCCCAAACCCTATATTCTGTAACTCAGAAGCATTTAAGCTATTGTTAATAATTGTTGAGAATACATATTGCTTAAATATATTTTACCAATACCACAGTACATCAAAAGTATGTAAAACACCTCCTTTAAAAAATTTGGATTCGGATTCCTGGCTTTCACTCGCGTGGCAGTGTTTCCTCTGCCAATGTCGGAACATAGGCCGATGTCTCTGATATCACTTACTTATTAAACCGGATATGAAATAAAGCTATCTTTCATACAGATCAGAACATGATATTCACGACTACAGCTAAATGGGGTCATGGTATTCACTTTCAGGAACCGAAACTACTTGGTATAATGTAGACCCAGGACCAGTACAATTATGTTAGTTACAAAAACGTAGTAACACGAATATACCACGATGTTCCCTGATACTCCATAATTAGAATTTCTATATCATATCGACTCGGTATGACTGTAACAATTGTATTTTTCAACAGCTGAAGATAATTTTGACAAGTGTGATGGTAGAGGAACGTGTGTACGATTTGGAACTACCAAAAAAGAGACATATTGTTGCTGTTTTGACGGTTTGTAGTATTATTTAACTTACCTGTATATTTGTTTTAAATATATGCTATAGGTGTATACTATGCAAAGGGTCGAATTTTAGTTTATAAAACTTAGAGACATTAGATTTTCTTCATATAATTTCTAAACAGATATAAAATATATAAAGCATATCACTGTATTACCTACAGCAGTCTCTAGCTTTATTAACCGCGGGATATAGCAGAATTGGTCATTCATGTAATTGCGTGAATTAGGGCTGCCAGTTTCTATTTTAACCCGTTAGCATTTGAACCAAGCGCCAGTCTCGCTATAAAAGGATGATTGAACCAATAATGTTACTAAACTATAATATACTTATCTGCCTAACAATCACCGAAAATCGCGTAAGTGGTAACAAACCGTACATTGCAATAGTAGATAAACATGGCTGAATGTAGCAATGCCAAGATTATCTTACTAAGCTTTTTCGTTGTACCCCAAATTAACTGTAAGTTGGTTTGTGGCATACTACTACTACTGCTACTAAATGCTATTGTTGTACATTATAGGCACTCAGGGGACAAGTTGTAATAGCGTTTCACAAAAATCCACATTCCTGCCATCGATAACCAGTCCAGCAGCCACTAAAGTAACAAGTGCGTCTCCAGCGTCAACAACAACTTCAAAACCAAGTATATCAACAGGATTACCAGTCACTTCACAATCAAAGCCATCAACACAGGTGTCAACTTTATCACCATCGACACCATCTTCAAAACAGACACCGCCTACAAGTCAGGTTGGTTGGTTCGTTTATCAGATTCGAGATAAATACAGAACATTGTGTTCTTGATTTTCCAAACATTTTCCTCATACTCACATAAATGATCATATTTCATTTCTAGGAAATTACTTCTCCAGTTTCGACGCAACAATTATCGTCACAGCCATCTACCCAATCACCAACGACATCAAAACCACCACCTACGTCAACCCAATCACCATCAACAGATCATCTAACAACAGCATCACCATCCACAGCCCAGCCAACATCAGCTACACCATCAACAGCCAAGCCAATATCAGCTTCACCATCAACAGCCAAGCCAACATCAGCTTCACCATCAACAGCCCAGCCAACATCAGCTTCACCATCAACAGCAAAGCCAACATCAGCTTCACCATCAACAGCCAAGCCAACAACATCTTCACCAACAACAGCCCAGCCAACAACAGCTACACCTTCTACAGTCCAGCCAACAACAACCGCCCCGTCTACCACAATTCCAACAACTATAGCTTCCACTCTGCCCACGACTACAGAAAAACCGAAACCGTTTATTCCAAATAAATCCTATAAACTTGCAGTTGCTGCTGCTCCTGAAGAACTAGATGACGACGATTCTAGTCTTGAAGACTTGATATCTGAAGCCTATTATGAAGCCAATATAGGTAATGATATGGTCAAATAAAAAAATATAGTTCACTTAATCGTAAATATTTTTAAAATATAAACAGTGAATAAATGTAAAAAGTAATATTATTTTTGGGAAATACCTAGCTTCTTTTAAAAATATTTGTGTGATACATATGATGCCTAAACGTCTCAGTGCTGTGTAATAACATTCTTTTTTTTCATTCATCTTTCTAAGATATCCTTGAAAAGAAGCTAATACAAAGTAACGTAACTCAGAAACTGTCAGCGATTGGTGATGACGGGTAAGCTCTCATTTCTACAATATCATATACATGATTTTATGTATTGGACCGAGTTCAATAAAGGTCATTTTCTAAATTTAAATCAAGGAAAGCAATGCGTGCCTTGGTTGGTTTATATGAGATGTTTAAACTTTTGTCATTATCAATGCGAGGGCAACAGGGGCAAATGCCTAGGGCCGGCACAGTTCGGTTGCCTAACCCAATATTTGGAGTGAACCTGGAAATTGTATACAAAGTTTTTTTTATGATTGAATTTAGTAGCCTAGGGTATCCTCTTTCAGAATCTGCCGGGTGAACCTCGATCACCCTTGAGCGTTTGATAAATTCAAGATGGCGTCCAAGACGAGCACCATTTCGAATCATCCCATATAGCTCCCCTAGTATTTATTCGAGGATGATTTTAGGGTCAAGGAATACACTGAAATCGTTCATTATATTGTCGGGTGATTAGATGATAGTAAAATCCAAAATGCCAGACAGTATGGCCTTTTAACTCGTCAGCGGTCGTTGAGGGTCTTTATTTCACCAAAACAAACTATATCTAGAGACAAACTATATTTTTCTGGATATAGCAGCATATGAGTGATACAATAACACCACATAATGTCTATCAGGTGTTGCAAGACCACTTGGACCGGCCCTGAAAGGTGGGACTGCTATTTAAACATTTAAAAAATCAAATTCTACCCGCAAAACATGAAAATAAACCCCACGAAACTAGGTAATATTCAGTTTAATCCTTTATTCGTGTTTCTGGTTGCACAAGCGCAAAATACGGTACATTCTAAGCCACCCCTAGTGCAGCTACAAGCAAGCGTACTACATGGGGTGTCACTCTTGCATCTACATCTGATGAGCCACATGACAGACTCCTGAGCAAGTTGGCCGGATGTAATGTTCTTAATTTAGTATCCTTCACCCAGCAATACAGTTCCGGATCACGTTCCGGCGGATTACAATCTTCTAGTGAACGCCGCACAGTAGCTTGGTGATGAGCACTTTTTTTTTACGTTCTCTGCAAATGTACCATTCGTTGAACAAGAGTACATGGTTTGGGTGGGAATAATGACGATACATTTCCAGTGTTAGATGCCCATACCCTATAGCGTGTTTCAGACAAAGATTTCTAGAACTCTGTTCATAACAAGCTGACATAAATACAGTGGCCTGTGTAAGCACTCAATCTATTAGAGTGTCTACTACTCCGGTAAGAGCATAAACTGACAGGATTTCAATGATAATTAACATGTGATGTCAACGGTTGTTCTTTCCTCGATTTGCGATTCTACTGTAATCTTGTTTTGGACAGAGCTCTTGCAAATCGGTGTCTGAAACACACTTAGGGGTATAGGCATCCAAAACTGGAAATATATCGTCATCATCCCCACCTAAACCATGTAGTCTGGCCCCAACGAATTATGTATTTGTAGAGAACGTAAAAATATGTCATCACCAAGTTATTGTGTGGCGTTTTGCATCGTTTTGGTCAAAGAAATAACACAGGTTAACTATTATTTCTATTTTGCAGTGTTTTGGTGATAGAAATAACTTATATCTTGACTATTAATTCCACCGAGGTAAACATTAGTACTATAAAACAACCGACAACTGTTCAGTGGACAACAATATTACACAGAGAATACCAGATAGCTGTATATAGTGGCATAAATATTTGGTATTTGGAATATACTTACTCTATTTATGCCATGGGTCGTCCACCAGTATATCTACAGTATGAAGATCTAGCCCGAGAAATCAGCGGTGCTTGGGATAGAAACAGTAGTAAGTTTCTCTCATTGCCATGTTCAGCATATTAATGTAGCCGCTTAAACTTAACAAGTTCGTACATCAAATATATTATGTAAGGACGATCTATTGGTACTTGATTTTTAATTCTTCTAATTACTCTTATTACTCACCTAGATATCATGTTATTTTACTAAAATATGTTTAATTACACCCCATAATTATACAATTCATTGATGTATTTCTTTATGGGTCATTTTAACATATACATGTAACTGGAATTCGTAGATGTGCCACCTGTGTTCATTACTGTTGTAGATCTATAATCTTCTGACTTATTTTATATCTGTTTTATAGGTTTGATTAACGGTACTTTCAACGTCACTGTTATATCAACAGAGGAATATGTGGGCGAGAATGGGTATGTATGTTGGTTTTAAATCCATTGGGACCGCTGTGACCCAAAAAAGTAAGGGGCTGGCTCGCTGGTATGCAAGTCCTCGGGATTTTCTGGTGTGGTTTCTCCTCATCAGTGATGCAATGGACAGTGTCTTGACATTCAAATTGGACTTAAAACCGAGGCTTGGTGACGTGCACGTAACAGAACCAATGACAGTTGCAATTCAAAATAGAGAAGGCCGTAACATCGCTTACCGGGCAAAATTTTCTCCTAATTGCAAACTGCATGAACGCTGTCTGCCATGTCTTAATTAACCCCGCTGGTGAATAAAAGTAGGACGTTAAACCCCATTTCATTACATTGTTTGCTAATTAAATGTGTTGATTTCAGAGAGGAGATTTATCGACTTTATTATATAGTTAGAAACAACAGTGTCATCTACCATCCCAATACAATAATCGCACCATATGATGGGGAAATGAAAAAAATTCAAATATTCACCATGTACAGTGGACAGAGCTGGCGATACAGATTTTCTTACGGTGTCATATTTTACGATGCTATAGAAAAATCCGAACTAAATGAAATAGCCACAATCATAGAGAAAACCTGGAATGGTAGGTAGTTAAACATAAAGCATGTAAAATATGTGTACGGTTCTGTTCAGTAGTATGAAAGTCTATACTGATAAATGGAAAATTATCAACTAAAGAATATCAAAATCATTATTACAATGTTTAAAGGTTGCTTGTATTCTTTAAATAAGAAATGTTATTTTGATCACTGCCCTATTGAAATATATATATATATATATTTTCCATATTAGGTGTAGTTCATCTGAACGTATCTGTAAATATCACGAGAATTGAGAGATATATGGGCAAAGAAGGGTAAGTATACCTACACCTATAATATAGTAGGGGATATTCAGAAACAATACAAAACTGCGGAAATGCACTGCTAATTTTATTAAAGGTAACCAGTGCATGTTAATAACAGGCCAATTGCCTACACATGAACATAAACAGTTCATATGGGCGGCTTATCTGACGGCTCCATTTCACTCGCAAAGAGATACACCGTCAAAAGTGAAAATGGACGTTTTTGATTTTTGTCTTAAGAATGAGTCATTGCTCCACCAATTCTCAGACATTCAGCAATTCGTCGTGGCATGCTCCTAATCAACCGTCCAATCACGATTTGGGGCAATCTGATCCACTCCTCTTGCAGCGTCATGGCGAATTCTTGCAGTGTTGTCGGTTGACGTTGACGTCGATGAACACATCTCCCGATCAAATTAAACATAACACACTAAAGCAAAGATACGCTAAACAGTAAATCTTATGCAAGAACCGGTAAGATTGCAAACATGGATAGATAAGTCAGCACGCGGCAGTTTTCATCAACCCTTCCTTGAACAATGAACCCCTCCCACGTGTATGGCGCTATTGCGTGTCGCATGTGCAGCTCAGTGGTTCTGTTGGGGCGATAAGTTCTTCATCTGTGAACATACTCTCAAAGCATGTGTTCATGACTATTTATCATATCACAACCTGCATAGCAATTTGCATTTCAATATCCCCTTCTTTTTTGAAGAGTATATAATTAACCTGTACAGTACTCTAATTATATCGGTTGTTTACTCATCTTGTAAAAATTCCTTGTTGTAATCCTACTATTCAAATCCCGTGATATATGAAAGGCTTTCGTTATCTAAACAGTGTATTGGCTGTCTAATCATGTTAAAACGTAAATTAAACCATCATTACGATTTCAAAATCAGAGAGGCACTTTAATCAAATCATTCTAGAAAACGACTTACTAAATGGATCAAAGCCATTTTTTGTGAACAGTATGTTGACACATTAGTGATTATTATTTTCATCACAATTATTACGAAATATATTACGAAAAGGTTTAGAGTCTGTACACAGTCTATACATCAGTATCTGGTGTGTCCACCGCGGTTTCTGTACATAGAGTGGACCAGACGATTGATGAACGTCATAGGCACCCGGAACCACACTCTCAGAAAAGCCTGGCGCAATCCATCGGCTGTGTTTGGTCTCGGTACGACGTAATTAGTCCGGACTAAGGGCTGGCCAGTGCATAACGTTGACACGGTTCTGCTGTAGAAAGTCTCGAGTAACTCTGACAGTGTGGGCACGGGCTATGTCATGCTAGAAAACGTTGTTTCGATGACGTGTGATATGTGGTATGACGTGGGGTCTGAGAGCTTGATCGATGTAGCGCACTGCTGTGATGCCGCCTCCTCTCCCTGGACCAAGATTTTGGAACACCACAGGACCCACTGTTTGGTTCAGGCTGATTCCACCCCAAACCATTATGCTGGGACCTCCCCATGAGTCTCGTTCCATGACACATTAGTCAGAATAACGCTGGCCACGTCGACGCCATATTCTGGTCCTGTCATCTGCGTTAATACGCAATACCGACTCTCATCTGTGAACAGAACAGTTCTCCATTGCCAGCTCTAGTGTTGTTGGGCAAACTGTAGACGTTCACGTCGATGGCGAGGGGTGAGGAGCGGTCCACGGTAATATCTGAGGCAATGGGTGTTCCCACCGTCTGACGTGCTGTCTCAGATGCCTGTGTGAAGGGATTCTGCACGTGCTGTCGGAGACATGGCGGTCTTGTCGCCTTGTGGTAACCCTTGGCCTACCAGTTCGGGAGTGATCATCCGAGGTGTTCGTGGCCCGAAATCGTTGCTGAAGCCTTTGGTGGTCCAAACATTGACCTGGAAGTGATTGGCAACAGCTTGGGCAGTGTGGCCAGCGTCGAGTCTCCCAAGCGCCTGGTTCCTCTGAGCTGTCGTGAGTCGTGACATGCTGCTGACGTTGTAGTGTGAATGATTCAACCAAGTATGGGGGTGCATTTTATGGGGCTGGTTCCGATGAACAACACCTGCAGCATGACTTACATGAAAATCATGGAGAACACATTACCATCTCAGAAGTCGTTTTGCGTTTTTGAGAACATTTCTTGGGTTCAATTCTGTGTTTGGGAAGGAGCCTTATTGCTCAGGTAAAGTTGGAGATGTGGTCACAAATATACAATAAAAACATTTGGCAAGTTTTATGCAATGCATTTATTCAGAGTAACATACCAATCTGACGTTTCTTTGCTGCTTAGTATATTATTGTGCTGTCGTCACAGGCACAGAACTCACGTACCTTAAACATGTCTTGTGATATTAACCGAATAAATAAAAGGAAAAAAAGGTTAAAAGTTTTAATTAAATTGCGGACAATTAAGTAGACACATATAGGACTATGATGATAGATGCCACAGGTGTCCTTTAACTTTTCAGTACTAATGAAATGTAGCAATTTCATTCTTACAAATGTGATGTATAGTTGTTTCCTATTTTTGATTTGCATTACAGAGAATATTTGGTCAAGCTTCTGTACTTTGTTGAACGCCATGGAAAAGTCATCTCCCCCGTTCAGTGGAAAGGCCCACTTCCCAAAAACTTCAAATCATGGTTAGATATCGTAGATCTGAATGGTCGTTATCTACAAGTGTATACTAGTGACGTCAACTATAGATACGCGTATCATTCGGGAGTATACTTGAAAGATCGTATTGATACGAGAGACTGGACAAACTTAACTACACAGATTGAGATGACGTGGTCTAAAGCTATAGCCGGTATGTAATCAAAACCCCGCCACGGTTGCCGTTTTGGTAATATTGAAATTTAAAGAATAAATTCTTCTACATGGAATATGTTAAAGCCCGAACTTATTTTTAGTTCATGGTTCAACTGCACTATGCCAATCAAAATTTTAATTTTTATACGATAATTTTGGAAACCGTTAGCGCTTTCAGGCGTTTATGGAGGGGTACCTTGACACGCTGCAAAAAGAGGAGCAATGTTTCTGCCCCCCCCCCACCCTAAGACAGTCAACCGGAACATAACCCTTTGCCCATCAAATTTGCTGATCTTTATGTCAGTAACTAATTCTGTGTGTTTCCATTTAGTTACTTCTGACGTTCACGGATACGGGATGGCGCGTCAACTAGGTCTTTCAGTGTGACAGCGGGGACATGACACCACCACTTAAAGCCCCTTTCCCTACCCACCCAGATTTGACCTGTTTGTGCTGATGTCGGTATATAGCCTTTAACGAAATGGGGAATATACCGGATTAGATTATCATTGACCTCCTAACGTGTATCATAGTATTATTATTTTTTTAACAATATTTTTGTTGAACCTTTGTGTTATTTTTATTTAGGATGGACAGAAACCGGTTACAGTATAAAGATTGTTGCAGCTATTGATTATACAACAAATACCAGGTACCTTGTTATATTTAAAAAGTATATGAGTTTCGATTAGATTGGTCCCGGGATGCCCATAAGATGACACAGCCATGAAACAAGACCTGCAATAAAAGTCTGTTATTAAAATCTAATTAAACAAATCCAGCCACTGGTGTAGAAAAAATGGATTGTGAAATTTATATATTATTATTTTATTACGAACCTTATAAATATATAAGGCAGCATAGATTCAACATTAACTGTAAACTTTAAACCATCATAATAATCTATTTTAATGATTGTAAAGTAGGAGCAATTGAGCCTGTGACAGTGTTACAACCTATGCCTGTCATTTTGTTCCTTTAGAACAAGGGGGACATGGTGGCTCTCTGAATAAGGCATTAGCTCATTAACCATGGGATCCGACAAACGAGGCGAAGAGCCTGGCAAGGAACGGTGTCTAGTCGTTCGGATAGAACGAAAACTCGGGGCCCCGTGTACACCTGGTCGTGCACATAAAATAACTCCTGGGAGTTAGAATTCAATTCCTGTCAGGGGAAGATTTCCTGCACCTTGTATGTCCGTCTTCATTAGCCGGGAAAGTAGGACTTTAAACCCGATGTCATTTATTTTTATTCAAAACGGAATCTGTTAAATGATATTGCAACTCTTTAAATATTTCAGCGAAATCGTTCAGTTATTGACGTACTACGTTTATAAGGGTGAAATGATTATTGATGGTTCAATCTTAGAGAATTATTATGGTGTTACCAAACAGTTAAAAACCAATCTAACAGTACGGAAGACCAACGGAGACATGTATGAAGTTGTTGATGGCCTGATCATGGTTGAACTTCGAACCCAGTTTTCATTCTTGATAAAAGGACTCATTACCAGAACAGATATTGATTACTTTGAAAAAAGCTTGATCTCAACATGGAATCAAACCCAAAAATACATTAGTATGTCAGTTTTGTTTTTTGATTAAAGTATCAATTACATATGATCTGTAATTAATTCGAGGTACAAGATAATTGGCTTGGAAATTTACTCCCAAGATATTATACTTTACGGGACACTTGGTTCTGATTAAATTTCCACCCGATATCCTGAATAAAATTCCCGGTGATCGAGTGAGTAGCGCTCGGTCGCTACCAGTGGGTGTCGTTTGGCACTCGACGTTGATCGAGAAGGTTCCTTGTGATTATCCAGCGTGGTTTCCATGTGTCAGGGGTGGTATGTCTAAGAACGGCTTCCATGTACATGTTGGCGTCCACATCAAAGAACCATTGAAGTTGGATTAAAAGATAATATTAGGCCGCAAAGTCGCTGCCCGAACAAAATGTCCACCATAGCAGAAATCTAGCCCCATTTCATTTCTGACGATCGGCTTTGGAGCAATATCGTGACCACAATAGCCAGATTTGTTCTTACCCATTATATACATAATTTTAATTGTCAGTGTATATTTTTTAAAAATAATATTCTATTAAATAACTGAAAGCAATTGGCAGCTCTCCATGTTTAATCACACATCTGTGAATTTGTTACATGATTATAATAGACTTGTGATTATTTGGTAATATTTTATTATTTACAGATAAAGATTTATATGTAAAGATAAACTATATTGAAGAACATAAAAACATCAAAACGGGGTAGGTGTTATTTTCTTGGTGACATGACACACAGGCCTGAACATATCGTTTTTATTACACATATACAAAACAAATGCGTATGGTGTATACTGCAATCTTATTAACATCCAATAGACTTTAAAGTCTATCTCATCATGCAAAATGTTTAATACAAAAATTAATATGGTGTATTTCGTAATCTTAATTACAAACATCTAATGGACTTTAACGTCTATCTCAGCATTCGAAATGTTTAATACATAATATGGTGTATTTCGCAATCTTAATTATAAACATCTAATGGACTTTAACGTCTATCTCATCATTCGAAATGTTTAATACATAATATGATGCATTTCGCAATCTTAATTATAAACATCTAATGGACTTTAACGTCTATCTCATCCTTCGAAATGTTTAATACATATGGTGTATTTCGCAATCTTAATTATAAACATCTAATGGACTTTAACGTCTATCTCATCATTCGAAATGTTTAATAGATATGGTGTATTTCGCCATCTTCTAAACATCCAATGGACTTTAAAGTCTATCTTCTCATACACGAATTAAAGGTTTCTAAGGTGCCTAGAAGTGAGTTAAACTTTTCGGCTTGGTGTAACGATTATATCTCAAGGGCTGATAATTCCAAACAATCCTTGATGCCCACCGTCTCTTGTACAATATCTCGGACCAGTTCAAAAATATTTATTCGTTTTATAGATGCTATTAATGCCTACATTGAAAATATTGGGCAATTGAGTTCTAATACAAATTACAGAAAATCCGCTAGAGTACTACATGAAAGTCAGCGGCGGAACTATTGTGACGATGATTTAATATTGTGTCAATGGAATTTGTTTTACAGACAATTTGTATCGAAGGTGTATTATTCCCTAGCAGTTGAAACTGTCATGATTGATGCCTATGCAGTCCACGTCACCAAAATTCAAAATTTTACCGTGTATCTGGAATGGTCATTGACTGTTTATCGAACCTACCAATCCTACCAACTATATACTTCTACCGCTGATCTAGTTCCGATTAGATACAGTTACAGTTTATACTTCAATACCAAAATGACAGAGTTAGATTTCTCTACACTACAGCGTAGACTGGTGTCGATTTTAAAAACATATTTAGGTAAATGTTTTATTGTTTTGGTTTATATAGGTGTGGGAGTGTAAATATAGATTTGACATATATATTTGTAATTTGATAGATTTCAATGTTTTTAGTCTGAAAATATGTGAATTTAACCCAAAATTTTTTAACAACTTCGACTTTATATTTTCTGACAACAAAAGAACAATGAGGGAAATAGTTTGTAAGCAACCACTTACTGACGGAAAAATGTTTTTATCCGTAATATTAAGGACATTATTGGCGTGATGGACTCTTCAGAACTGTATTACAAACAGTCTTAGCAATTTTATTATTATGTTGCCGTTTGTTAATTTCAGGAATAACTTTTGAATTTGACGTCATAATAGTCGGCATTGAAGAATATTATACAGTTTTCGATAAAAAGTAAGAACATTTTAGTAAATTGATAAGTATAGGCGAAAATAATTACAAGTCGGTGCTTTCACTTGACTGCTCACAGCATTGTCTTAGTCCCCCTTTTGTCTCCTAATTTCCCTCTCAATTGTCCCCCCGCAACCTTGCTATGTATTTTTCACACAAGAGGTGTTGTTCCTTAAATATAACCTTCTTAGGGTTTATAGCCCCTTCTCCTCCCTTAGAGATCCCAATTGGACCTTAACGAGAGTTAAACGATGCTGTAGTTCCGATTTAAAAAAGTTCTGAATTTATTACCTATGTCAGAAAATAGACAGTATTGAATTTGTTCTTGAATGTTTGTGTTTGTGTGTGTGTGTGTGGGGGGGGGGGCTAAAACATTAACGGTATTCGCTGTCTTTTCAATTCTCTCTAACATATAGCTCAGGCAGTGTCGGATTTAAATGAAGTAGGATCCTAGGGTGTTTCATTTAGAGGAAGATTAAAATGTGTTTTATGAGTCTGACAGTGTCAAAAGCGTTACCCACCTTGGCCACTGGCCAGAGAACCCCTAGATCTTGAGACTGCAGCTACCAAGGCTATAGGCCGACACTGGACCCAGGCGAGGTTATTGTTCTAAGAAAATATCTGAACCTTAGTAGGTTATGCTTATTAACATTGATCTTTCTTTTTATTTAGTTCATATGAAATTTCAATAAGTAGACAAAAGGTGTGGAAACTCAACTACTATATGAAGACAGGAAGTACATGGATTTACCCTAGATTTGTAAGAAGAATCATCGCGTCAGAGATCACGTCACAACTACATTTTCAACTAGTGAATGAGAAGACAACTAGTCTGTATTTAGAATCAACAACCAGTCTTATTTCTTACAACAACCACTTCTCATTAAATTTTAAAGAACCAGTTTATGTTACTGACTGGATATTAATCAAAAACGAATTGAAGAAAGCTTGGAGTCAGCAAGGTAATTAAAGATTTGGTGCAGGTTCCAAACATTGCACATAGTACAAACAATGGTATTCTCATGTCTTTCAATCGTATAGATATTTCCTTTGTGGCATCATGTTTTTATCTTTAGAACGTCTAATACCTATAGTAATGCATGTCTTTATTAAATGTTTTTCAGTCGGATTTACCGTGGATGTTTCTATTCAAGATTTAGAACAACTAGTAGATTTTGAAGGGTAAATCTTTAAAGCTGTTTATAATTTGAATTCTTTTACACATAATTAAATTTTTAACGACGACAGGGTCTCATTGTAATATAAACTATAAACGTGCGCAAAGTTTCTCAGTCCAGGGGTGGATCCAGGCATTTTTGTAGGAGGGAGTTTGCCAAGTTCCCGAAACAATGTATCTCTCTCCCGATCACTTTGACAAAACACAGAAACTGGGATTTCACACAAAAACATACTAAATACATTTACCTACTACGCTACGTTTTAGTTTTATTGATATGCAATAAAATCAGTTCTGCACGATTTTGACAGTATAACTTTAAGGAAGCAAAATAGAAAAAGAAAAACTGACCGCAACTGTGTCAAACACCAAAATATCAAGAAAATTCATCACATGAACTATTCGTTTCTTTTTTTTCCAATACGCCGAGGCACAGATAACTTGACAAAGAGCCTAAAACAGAGTTTTTCACAATAATTATGACTCCAAAGATAATGGGGAGAATAAGCGGCGTGGATTTTTTTTGATAAATGCAAAGCCTTAATTGTGATATCACATGTGTCTTTATCATTATCTCGCGCTGTGAATGCCATCCCCATCCCGCCAACTGATGATAAAGGATAAAGCACACGACCGTGACACTTATTTTAGTTTCAACTATCAAAGGACCTTCATCGTGCTGTCACTAGTATATTATTCGAACTATCCGAACGACTACATGATTTTCTTTGTTAGACCCTCCAGGGGAACTCCTTCGGTCAACACCGGAATCGAACTGGTCATTGAGCCAACTTCATGGTCACCGATTAAGCAGCGCGCCTCCAACTATGTACGTGTAACACGTTGCTATTAAGTATCGTTTAATGGTACCCTGTATAGCAATTAGTTAAGGTATGCGCGCCAGGCGAGAGTCATAATCCATACAACATGTAATTAAAACTGAATTGATTATTTCAAAGTGAAATCAAGATTGTCATGGACTGCAAATGCAACTTTAACAAGCACTTTAAGTTTTCCTTTCTGTTTTTTTTCCAGAAATGTTTACTACTCTCTGGTGTATTTCCTAAAGTTGGACCATTCATGGGTATATTCTGCTAATTGGCAGACACTGGACTTGTCAAGGCTAAGATTGGATTTCTTGAATGTTCACGGCTACAAATACCATTTCTTCCAGTCTTCTGAGTATTGGAAACTTTCATATGCATTCCATATCGGTAGTGATATTCGTGTTTATGGCAGAGACATAACAATGGTTTCAAGTTTATTACAACAAACTTGGTGTTATTCTCTAGCTAGTAAGTTAGCCATTTTGTTTACCATTTCTTTCGTCATTTCTTTTATGCATAAGAAGCTGGTAGAGGGAGAAAGGCCCCATTGACAAAATAGTGTGGCAAATCTAGGAATGGAAGGGAGGAGAATGAATTTTATTGCATCATCAACACAATATTTTGATATTGAGACGGTCAAAGGTATAATACTGGGGAAGGTAATTTGCCCTACTCGAATATATTCCAACTGCCAAATGCCTCAGAGTAAAAGTATATATATATATATATATATGTTACATAAGATATTTGCTCATTGGATTTAAGTTATATTTATAGACCTTACCTGATCTCCTAACTCCATACTTTGGACTATTAGAGTGTATTTCGGATAAGGAGCTTTACCGTAAACATCCTACCCAAATTTGAATTATGTGTGTATTATATTCGTAAATTATTGTATAATGTTTTCTGTACATTTCAGTGTATGTAAGTAATTGTAGTGACATAGAAATTATTCCTGTTAATCAACATTCACAGACGTCAGCATCAGGGTAAGTTGTTTTATTTTCTTTAGTCTATTCAATGAACAATATCCAATTAAAATGAAGTTTGTTCAAAGACTATCGATAAAAATAATTCAAATTTAACAACCGGCATATATTCCAAAGTTATCAGAACTCTTCATATGTGGCAAACGCCATTTAATTGCCGAGGCGAATTTTTCGCAGCTACTTCGGCAAGAAAATCGGCTGCCATAATCGCGGCGTAAATAAAACTATATTTCCATTTAGACCTTTCAAAAAGTAGATTATTGTAATCTTTCTAATATTTCTCAGTTCGGCGATTAAATTGACATGATTTCCAAAAACTGTATTGATGCCGGGTGATTGCTAAAGTTTCGACGATGCCCAGTTTCAGAGTTGCCCAACACAGAGCACACAAGGCGAAACGGTTGCATACGTATTTACCACGTTGGCCAGGCGAAAAGCGAATTACGGGAATATGGATGACAATTAAAGGGCCAACTCCCCTTACGCGTAGGTGTATTGTGCCACGAGCTTATACTATTATTTGAAATGAATAAATTTCTGATGTTTCTATTTCAGAATAACTGGCTGGGATTTTAAATATTTTGTTAGCTATCACGGCATGATCATTGATACCACTACATGGCCTAGTCTCGACATTAACAAATTTATTACTTATTATGAGAGCCATAAACTGAGTGTCGAGTACAAATTTTTCCTCAACATAAACTACCTATATCAATATTTCCAAAGTCATCTGTATTTAAATACAAAGGTGGAAACAAAGGATTACAATAAAATCAAAGAAGCCATTTTGAATTCGTGGAAGAAAGAAAATCAAGGTAAAATTATAGTATTTAAACAACGAAAATATATTTGGGCTTTTAGTCGCATAAAAATATTACTTAGAGGTTATTACTCTCAGTTTTGGCCCGATTGAGTTTAATGTCAGTTATTTTGAAAAGTGCTTGCCAGTCTGTAAGACAAATCGTACTGAATTACTTCAGAATATATACATTATAGGCTAAGCAATCTGTAACATATTGCCCACATTTTACCGTTCACACAGAATGATTAGTTTTGTAGATATAAAACCTCAATATAAATCCACCAGGCCGTGGTTTGATCCTGGTGTTGGCCAATAAAGTTCCTTTAGAACTTCCCGTTTCTTTACTATTTCCTTGGCCTTTCGGATTAAACTTAAATAGGATTCGTCGCAAACGCAGCTGTCCTGACAAAAACGATATGACTGCCTTTATTGGCCAGTTGGTGGAGACCAATAGAAAGTTAAACCTCATTTTATGTCCATTTTACTTTTATTCTACTTGGATAGTTGAATCGATCCCGTGAGTTTGTAACTTTGTTCTTGGTATGTTTGTACTGTAATTGGATTAGGTTTGTTTTTATTTGTATCCATTGAAATATGATATATATTTAGATTTAAATATATTGATTTTATTACAGAATATAATTCAACTACAAATGTAACCGTGGTCATTGAATCACAGAAAGAGAAAATTGACAAACATGGGTAAGTTATGAAATTTTGTTTTACTTGCAAGTCCCACATGCCATATAGACTACACCATTTTAGTCGACTTCGAAAATAGAGCCATACTAAGACAAAATATCGTCCATTGTGCATCACGTCTTAATTATATTCGTGTACTCATTTTCGAGAATATTGATCGGAATAATTCAACCCAAGCATTTTTATTGTATGTTTTTGTAAAACTCGAGTTGTGGTTTTACTGTATGCATGTTATTAGTAACGTAAGCCGTATATGACGCATGACTTTGTCTCCCAGTAGATAAAGAATGGGTGTGGTTGAGTATGTTGTCAAGATTGTATTACTTAATTTAAAACTTTTAATTTATGTATGACTTTCTCACCACCTTCAATAATGAATAAGTTTAAACCTGTCATCAAATTTTCTGTTACTATAGAGAATCTACCTGGGAATTTGGTTATCATGTTGAGATTAATGGACATAAGCTCCGTCCAGAATCCACCCAACCTGTCAATCAAACTTATCTACAACATGAAATCGACAACCGAGTGAGCGGTGGGAAATATGAAATATCTACCGTCATTACCTCAAGTAGTAATAGTAGTACAACATTAGTATCTACAGATTATTTTAGTGGTTTGGTTGTCAGTCATAATATACATAAAGAAGACAAGATCAAGTTTAAGGCTCTATTAGAGATGTATTATAGAAATGTCACTAGTAAGTAAAGTATTGATATACAAATATACAAATACATCTCAAAGTCTAATTAATAAAATCCATTAAACAGAAATTTAAATCAAAACAGTAGTAAAGTAACTTTTAGTATAAAAATATATCAAAATAATGAATATCCAGTATATTGAATTATATCTAGTACACGACACCGGTTACACATCAATATATTATACAAGTTTATAGATTTAGAGGGTAGCCCGGGGCTCAGTGCGTAAGGCACTGGGTCGCTAACCAGATCGGGATTTTCCGGCGCATTTCCCCCGTACCAGTGGTTCAGGAACAGCGTCGAATGGAACTAAACCCCACTTTTAGAAATAAAGGCAGGCCGTAGCGTCTCTGTCAGTGCAAAATTCCCACATAGCACACTGCATGGCGTATGCTTGTTTTCATTATCCAGTTTGTGCAGACAAGTGGACGTTAAACCCCATTTGATTTCATGTCAATTTTATAGATAAGTATATGCGTAGACGTGTGCTGTATATGTCGATTATGTTTCTTGTTAGCAATTTAGTTTATTTAAATACAAACCGAGATTGTTATATTTCTTATTTCTTCGTGTTTAAGATACATCAAGTGAAACTGGAGTAGATGTTATAATTGGTCCAGTAAAACAAGTTATTACATCAGAGGGGTGAGTCGTACTGTAATATACTTGATGGAAATAAACTAACAGCAGGAATTGTAATACAAATCTGAGATTTCCTGGATTCCGATTGGTGGAAAAGTGTGGGTTAATGAACAGTAAACCCCACCTGTTTTAGCAAGTTAACTGTGTATCATATCATTATTGCAGTGTACTTTTTTTCATTTTCATGCTCAATGATCCTCCACACCCAGAATCTTTATTGACAAAAATCTTCAATAAATTATTCACAAATGGGTATAGATTGATCGTTGGGTATCCATGAGGACAGAAAGAGTTTATTGGATATCCCAATTTTTAAACCTAAAACAGATTTGGTAAGACCACTTCTTACATATTTGAGATTTATACTCAACACGGTGTTACTTAAAATGAAATTACATTAAATTTTTTTTACAATTAAGGCACCTAGCATGGGAACTATCCTACCATGTTTCTGTAAATGGCACAGCTGTTTCTGTGGATAAGCTACAGCATCAAGTTGAGCATAGTCGTCTCCAAGAATATCTGAAAATCAAGACCAAATATGGTCAAGAAGTCAAGCTTGTGGAAACAACTTCCACTCACAAGACATCATCTCTTTTTTCTGTGTCTCTGTCGCATAAAGTCTACAGTACGGATATGCACAAAGTTGGGATGGGTTTAAAAATGGCTTTCCAGACATTAAATCCGGGTAAGCATGTCTTTTTGGTATTTTAGAAACGAACTATGTCTATATACTTAAAGTCTAAAGTCTAACTTTGTTCAAATCTATGACAAAGGGGAGAAAATCTTTAAATTTATTTATTGTCTTTGACAGAATATAAGGGGTGTTTCTGTGTAGATGTTAAAGTTTGGAAGCAACAAGAGCAGATTTCAGAATCAGGGTATGTACAAAAATCATATTAGCCAAACATCATCAAATACAGGAATCAAAATTAAGTCTTCTAATTGTTGGTTTTGGAATCTGTAACATGCAAAGTGTTTGTTAAGTGCAGAACACACATTCCGGTACCATTAGGCGCTTCCAGTACCATCGGTAATAAGGGCAACCGTAGAAACTGCAGCAAAGTCTTGTTTCTTCATCGGTAATTGAACGACCATGAAGTCTCGTTTCTTAATCGGCAATAATCAACCATATACACTGCAGTAAGGGCACGTTTCTTAATCCATAATTTAAAAACCATAGAAACTGCAGTAAGTTTCGCTTCTTCATCGGTAATTGAACAACCATAGAAACTGCAGTAAGGTTCCGTTTCGTCAACTACTTTGTAATTTGTGAATTAAGCTTCTTTTAGTTTATGCCCGATTAATCTAATACGGGTGTCGTGTATCTGGCTGTATATGCTTACCTTTATTTCGAAACACCTCATACTACAATCGGCCAAGTGAACGCCAGTTAGGCTGGATTTGTACTATATATTTTAATCCCACAATCACTATTTTATTTTACACAGAAAATCTTCATGGAAGTTACATTATGGTGTCAGCGTTCATGGCCGCCCAGTAGATGCCAGTCTAGTCACATGGCCGACATGGGAAGAACTTAAAAACTACCTAACCATTAAAACAGAAACTGGTTACACCATTACTGCTGAGGACACAAGAAATGTGACGTATACACTGACGTCACTTCTTCATTCCCTGTATTTCAACTCATACGTGGCTAAATCCAGTTTTACTCAAATACAAACAGAGCTGAAATCCACGTGGTCGTCCATTTTAACTAAACTAGGTAGTAGACTACAAGTGATTTCAACTTTTTTGCAAAATGTTTATTGACATTTAATATGTGCTGAGTTAGTCTTGGAATGACCGAAACAAGTGGACGTTAAACTCCATTTCTAGCTCTCTGTCTCACACGCATTTGCTTTTATTTATATCCAGCATTTCGTCTTTTCAATCAATTTAATTTTTTTCGTTTATGAATATCACAGGGATAACAGGAGATATTGAAGTCAGACTTAGAAGAGACACAGAATTAAGTCTCAGTACCGGGTAAGCGCAATTTTTTCATCATAAATTAATTCAGTAAAATATTAAGGTCTATTGAGTCCAATATACTATGTACTGAAGGAAGGGGTTTCCTGTCCGGGATTCGCCAAGAAAAGGTAATTGCCAAAATAGACTTTTAAAATCCTTTATAAAATGAAATGAAATAGGGTTTCGTATTGTTCTGCTCCTACTGGGCTAATAAAGACCGGCATACGCCATGCAGTGTGCTATGAGGGAAATTTTGCCCGGACAGCGGCCCAATGGCCTACTCTTATTTAGAATTCCAACTGTCAATTGTTCTTTTACGTGTACACCAGTGTGTACACTGGACCTCGGTTTTTCGTCCCATCCGACCGATTATACGTTTTCCCTGACATAGGGGAATCACGCCGGAAAATCCTGATTAACTTTCTCGGCCAACGCAGGGATCTAACACGGGACCTCCGGGTTAGCGAGCCAACGACATGTTTAATTTTGTTCGATTATTCTATAATTTCAGTCATTCAGCATGGAAATTAGATTATCAACTGTTTGTGAATTCTACAAAGCTAGACACATCTATCATAAATATTGATAAGACGAACTTTTTAACTTTACAAAAGGCGATATCAACGGTAACAGCACCTAGCGGATCATCATATCAGCTCTTAGAAAGTTCTGCATTTATGTCAAGAGAATACGCCATGCACTTTCCATTATATTTTACTACCCCAGTAGCCCAGACTGACATACCCTATCTTGAAGAACTATTAGCATTCAAGTGGAGTCGGCACTTAAATGGTGAGTGATATGGCTTCAGCCCACAAACACCCATAATTATAAGTTGTGGATCAGTGAAGTACCACCGTTGGGGGTCATACGGACTACTACGTCACTGTGCTATGGCAGTTGACACACCTCCAAGAGGATCATCTAGTATCCCAATCACATGACTGACAGATTTTACAGCTCTTGTCATAACTTTAAATTGCCATTTCTCACCCATTCTTTGTCTTTTATATGTATATTAAATTACCCATATTATCGGTCCAGTAAAAAATGTTATCTAATTAACTTATTAATTAACAAAACGTCGTGAGTAGTCTCAACCAAACTAATTTAGTTTATTTTATTTTATTTTATTTTATTTTACAATTTTTGTCAATAGAATCTGACAGAAACGAGACGACCGTAAAAATAAGTCAACAAAAAGTAATGATTGATATGGAGGGGTAAGTGCATATTTTAAAATGATCAAATTACGTTTCCAAGTTCAAATAAGAACACCCGGGTTTTGGATTCCGGCTTGGGCCGATAGGAACGTTTGAACTCTTCAAAGTTCAGTACACACGCACATAAGTTAGCAGCGCTAAGTACAATATTAATTTGTTGGATAAAGATTTTAGCACCTCTTTGCTTAAAATAAATCAGAAGTACATTGAAATTCTGAATTGCTAATCTGTAATTGTTGCTTTCTTATATATTTCAGTAACTCGGTTTACCAATTAGTTTATTATGTTACACACAAGGGTGAAGTGCTCGATTCTCGTCTGATTGACTACGAGAACGTTACCATGAAAGTAGCAAATGGCTTCTACGAGGTCAATCCTAGAGGTCAAGCATATAAGATACATCTAATATCAAATTCATCTACTCTTGTACGAGAAGACATCTTGTTCACAACAGTGTTGAGTCGACCACTGACCTCTACATCCCAGAAAGAATTCCTCAGTTTCATTAAAACTGTGCTAGAAGTAAACATGACAGGTTTGATATACCTTAGATTGTCTACATTCCTTTTATTTACAGACCTACTCCGTTTCTTTTTATTGCCCAGTGGAGAGGTCACCATCCAGATTCAGTATTACTGATAGAAGACATGCATCTTCTGTAGAAACAAGGCCAAAACCAATCAAATTGGCACATTATCTTGAGATATAATTATTTTTTCCGATACGCGGTGGACTAGTTTAGTGATTTAGAATGGAAAATATACAGGGTGACACAAAAAAAAAACCGTTCATCAATAAAAATCGAATAACTTCCAAAATTTTATTTAGATTAACACAAAAATTCAGCTACATTAGGTTAAGTCTATGTAGCAGACATCTCCAATGTTTCAAGTCTGTACCACAAAAACTCTGTGTTTAATTGGCGCTCAAAAAATGTGCTCTAAATGAGCTCCCCGGTGCTGCAAGCACATTTGGATCCGGCGGGCAAAGTTCTCGATGACCCTCCCACATTCTTCCCTTGGGATCGCTTTTATTGCTGCTGTGATTGCTGCCTTCAGATCAGGGATAGTCTGGGGGTTGTTGCCATACACCCTGTCCTTAAGGTATCCCCACAGATAAAAATCTGGGGCGTTCAAGTCCGGTGAATGCGGCGACCACTCCGGGTCACACCTGCAGCTGACCAGTCGGTCAGGGAAACGCTGCTGTAGCCATGCCAATGATTCGTTTGAGGTGTGGGGGATGGCACCATCCTGCTGGAACCACTGGAGGTCCCTGACGACCCCTCTTCGTTATTCAAGTTTAGGTGATGAACGCTTTTTTTGTGTCACCCGGTATCAGAAGTACTGGGTAAATTGCCAATAACTCATTCATTCTTGTAATAGATGTAAGCCAACCATTATTTTAACCAGTTCCAGGACTCTCTCGTTTTGAGAGGTTCCCTTAGTACCCGCACAATGTTGTACATGCACCCTCCTACACAATGCCACAGATATGTTCCTTAAATATAGTTAAGGTTCTTGTTTACTGTTTCAATAATTATCTTATGGGAATGTATATTAAATTTGTTATATGCCGTGTTCTGGTAGGGGGGTTGGATGGCTGAATGGTTAGCGTGCGCGCGCTGTATCATAAAGTCTGTCATTGAGTGGACTGGCGCGGTTTCGAATCCCCGGTTGTACGTGACAAGGAGTAGGGTCGCCTGTCCAACCTCGTGGGTTTTCTCCGGGTCCTCCGGTTTCCTCCCACTGCTAAAGAACCCTATGCGCAAGCGAATTATTGAAATAAAACAAAACCGTGTGTTAGTCCCGAAATGACCTAGTTTGTGTCGAGTGGACGTTAAACCCCATTTCTCTCTCTCTCTCTCTCCGTGTTCTGGTATCATTTGTTATGCCTGTGTTGCGTAGTGCAGTTCTCTTGTATTGTCTTTAACATATATTATAAATTATAACGTTATATTTTACAGATGTAAATATATCAGTAGGTGTTCTACAGCAAGAAGAATTGATAACAGAGACACAGTAAGTATAATATACTAATATATTCGTGGTATATATCGAGTATGATCTAGAACGAATCCTTAACATAGGATAAGGCCATCATTTTTATGTTATTATGTTCGTATGTTGTCAGCTCCCTTGTCTTAAAATTGCAACAGCTTTTTGTACACCATCGTTTCCATCTTGAGGTATTTTTTTTTTTGTTCTATTTTTCAAAGTAATTCTAATATTTTTGATCCTACATCTCACATACACGTTAATTTACACTTTACCAGGACCTCGGTTTGGAAGGCCAAGTTTTACATCAAAATTAACGGTGAATATATGATGCCAATAGCCGTTGGTGGATTAACAACTAATGAATTATACACAACTATCCGAGAAAGCAACACGACTGCTGATTTTAATATAGCCGAGATATCTGTTGACAAGACGTACTACAGCTACCATGATCGCTTTGTTATATTCTTTAAACGAAATGTTACTGTATTTTATTGGCCTGTTATACAGCAAGAACTCTACAATACGTGGATTAACACAACAGGTAGGATGTTATATATGTTAGATTTAATGCAAACAAAAATAACGATTTGTGCAGTTCTCAAATTGTCTCACTCAGAAGTATTACTGTATTTTATTGGCCGATCATACACCAAGAACTCTACAATACGTGGGTTAACGCAACAGGTAGGGTGTTATATATGTTAGATGTAACTAATGTAAGCAAAACACAATTTGTGAAGTTCTGAAATTATGTTCTTTGAATTCGGTTATACTCGGTGTTACTGGACAACTTATTTTGTCTGTGGATGTTGATTGGGAAGAACATGCTTTGTGTTGAACAAATTATCGTAGCTGATCAAAAGATGAGGTTTTGATGGGCATAATCTTGCATGCATGACGGATATAGTCATGACTACCGATGACAGTTTTCCATTTGTCAACATATTATATTGATGTTAAACTTATGATTATGTAAAAGCTGTGGTTTTGGTTGATTCTAAATCGTTGATTAGGATTTTTCATTCCCATTTTTCAGAATATTCAATGTGTGGTTGTTTAGAGGTTGTAGTTAGAGGAATTGAGGAAGTCGTTGATACATTTGGGTAAACTGTCTTCATATTCTTCTTTTATAATAATTCTTATAAAATGCAGATCGTATTTTGTTTCATTTCAATATATTGGATGCAATTGGAAGATAACGGAACGAAATTTAAAGTTGTATATTAATCAGATTGTTTACATGTTTCAACCGATAAAATGAATTAATGTGTTTTAAAACTTGACTTATCCGAAGACATATATTAGGTAGCATTCTACTATTAGTACAGATATCTGTAGAGATGCTTAAATGTTTAAAAGTTCTCAAAAGTATTTTAGAAGCAGTATTTCTTTAGAATTGTATTTTCAATTTCTTAATCTCTGACAACAATTATTAATATTGAAATATGCAATCCTAATAATTGTGGTATGGTGTTCTCATATTTTCCAGTATCACCCATTTTAAACTCATTTACTTCCTGAAGCGGAACGAGACCATTGTTAATTCTCAGACTTCTGTTGACGTTAACCACGCCCTTCTGTTGGAAAATTTAAAAGAAAAAGTTGATCTTGATCAAAGGTCGTTTGAATTGGTTACAATTAATGAGACCGAAACAACACGTGTTGAATCCATGTTGACTGTGTATCTGGATCGCGCCATTAGGATAGATCACACCACCAACGTCACTCATGTCATCTTAACAAATTTGAATATCTCAAATAACGGTACGTAACAGTTAGATATTTATTTTCATATGTTTGTTGCCCTGTCGGTCCGTCCGTCCACCCTTGTTTGTCCACTCTGAAAAATATTTTTCACTCTTAAGGATAATGGTTCTTATGCGCAGACGACGGTTGGGAATCGCTATTTTTGTTCTGGGGTTATGGTCCTTTAATTAGTGTCCGCTCTCTAGAGGCCATAATATTTTACTAATCTTTTTTCAAAACATAGCATAATGATTCTTATTAGTAGACGACAATTGCGATTGGATTTGAGCACAATCATTATGTTTGTTCTGGAGTTTTGTGCCGACCCTTCTCCTTATTAGTTTTAAATAATGTATTTGTAATTTTAGACTGCTGTGCTCATATAGAAATATTCAGACAAATGGAATTCATTACCATTCACGGGTAAGCAGTATTTGAATTTTATACTTTGTTTACGGCAAACCATTTAAGTGGAATGATTTCTATTAAATCTATCAATATTCATCCAGTTGAATTGTTCGTCCCTTTATCTTTTATAGACAAAGTGTCTGGAGAGTGGACCTTAAAGTATGGCGCGAGGTTTCTGGTAGGATGCTGGATGGACGAGAATTAGAATCTTTAAACAGTTCATTATTACAAGAAGATTTGAAGGCTACATCAACAGAAATTTTCTATCAGCTGTTAACATATTCTACTAATATGATCCTGGACTACAGACAATCCTATAGTCTTTATCTTCAAACTCCGGTTAGGCAATCGGATCTGGTACATTTTGAAACCGCAGTCTATAATTATGCAACGAGCTCGGGTAGGTCTATTTATTATGTAGTATACAGGGCTCGGATACTGGATGCAGCGGCAGTTATGTCATGAAACAAACAATAAACAAGATATAATTTGAAACATTTAATATAAATTAAACAACAATGGATTCTGTAAATGTGACGTGTGCCCGAAATTCTAAATATAAAACATGAAATTTATACACCAAAGTCTCAAACAACGGAATGAATTAACCCATTGTGGTGAATCGATTGATCGATCATGTACAGCACGTTAACCTACAATTAAAAACACGAATCAAGTGAAACTGACGCAATGCCTATGTCTCCAGTGTCTGACAGGAGAACGCAATGCCTCAACTACTAGAACACCATTAAAAACAAAATCACCTAATTCTTCTTCACAAATCAAGTGACCAAATTCTGATATGGTTATGTACGTGGATCGTTTCAGCCCTCCCCACATCGAAACGACAAGTAGATATATATTATACTATTTTCCCCAAAGCCAGATCAGAACTATTATCTAAGAAATGCACTCAAACAATCTAGCCCAAATATGAAAGAAAATGAAAATCAGCACAATCTAGTGGGTATGAGGTGGTTATCGACTCTGACAACTAGCCTGTGTCTTACATAATGCTAAGGTTACCTTATCTATGGAGGTGCTAACTGAAACTCCCCCGATGAATGTTGTTGTTCTGAGTGTTTAACGTCCGCTTCCACCGATAGTTATATCGCAGACAAGTCTTATTTTTCAATTTTATCATCTTAGCGCACGCGCAGGGGTCTTTTCTGTGGGAGGAAACCGGAGTATCCGGAGAAAGCCCACGAGATTGAGAAGGCACCCGTATATCCAAGCCACATACGCTCACACCAGGGATCGTAAACACACTGTAAATAGCATAGTCTGAATCGTGTCGGTGCTTTGTTTAATTAATTGACTTTTTGTTTTCCTTATTCAGTATCCAGCAGTATTAATGTAACAGTTAACATTCCCATGGTTACAAGAGTTGTTGATATGCAGGGGTTAGTATATACCTGTAAAACTAATATTTTAAGTTATGTCTTCAAAAGTAAGCAAGAAAAACTTTGCATTTTTCCCACTGATCTATGTTTCTACTATCGAGAGTTTTCATTCATGGCTTACTTCTGTCTATCGTTTCTACTATTGAGAGTTTTCTTAAATCGAAATGAAATACCCAATTTTATTTTATGATCAGTAGTGGAATACCGCGTTTTATCAGTGAAATAAAAGTGTTATTCCATTGGCTAGTTGTTTTTACCTAAAATGATTGTAAAATCATAAAATAAATAGAACATTTGTCGTTTTGTCGTGAAAAACATATTTTATTTCATCTCTAAGCAAGAAAACGTTTATATTTTCACTCATGCTACGCATTCGTGAAAATATAGGTTTTCTTGCTTCTCAATGAAATAAAATATGTTATTCACTCTAAAACGACAAATATCCTCTATTTACAACTCTCCTTTTAAAGAGAGATACGCCATCTGAACTGAATTATTTTTGATATCTCACTTTGGTTATTTTAAGGTTTACCTACCAAAAACTTTCAGTATTTATTACTTTTAATGGTAATCCACTTTATCCTGGACATGGCGGTGTTATTGATATTAAACAAGTACAGGTAGAAATTGATAGGTTAAAGTTCAAAGGTGCCAAAGGTGAATACAAGTTGATTGACAGATCAAGTGTAATAGAAGAAGACAGAAGGAATACCTATAGTGTTGGGCATTATTTACATCAACCAATCCGACATAGAGACTTTGATTTATTTCAAGTAGCTTTGAATTATGTTTGGTCAAGGATTTTTACAGGTAGACATTTTATAATGCTATAACTGATCATTGCAGTTAATGCGTATTTTTAATTGTACAGACTGACATATCTGCCAAAGTAGATACAAAGCGGGAGCCCAGGGGGAGGGGGGGGGGTCAACCTAGCTGAAAAGTGTACCAATTTTCTCCTATATGGTATCAATGCATGCATATCTAGTATCATCAGAATGTACGTTAGGGTGTGATATTCCACACCCAAAATGCCATGCCCCCCAACTAGGCTAAATTAGCTCAAAAGTGTACCACATGAAAATCGTACAGGTATTTCAAAAACACTCTTGACAGACACCTATAATGGAGGGGTACCCCTGACAGAGCTATGTAATTGCCAGACATTTGTAGTGGTGGAGTATCTCTGACAAAGAGTTATCTAATTTCCACCAGATACCCGGCAGACTTACATTCTGATGATACCAGATATGCATGCATTGACACCATATAGGAGAAATTTGGTACACTTTTCAGCTAGGTTGCCCCCCCCCCCCGGGCTCTTGGTCTAATAATATTGTAATACAAGGATGTGCGGTTTTGTTGAGGGTTTTTTTATGCTGCCATTTATTTAAAGCGATTTGTTTCTTGTAGGGTTCATTTTGATTAAAGTCAATCAGGCTTTTCTTGGAATTCATTAATGTCAATACCCCCCCCCCCCCCTCTGTACCAAAATATTTAGGCGTTAACACTGTATACATGTAGACAACATATGTATTTTGTTGAAAGATCGTTAGTAAATAACACTAGTTTTTTTTCAGAGCTGATGAATGAAATCAACATTATTGTAAAGATAGCCAAGCAAGACGAATATACAGATATTTATGGGTGTGTATCACATACAAATATTATATATACCTTCTACACACGTGATATATACATACATGTAACATATATCGATATACGTAGATCTATATACCTTCATTCCATATTCATATGATATAACCCACTTGATTTACTCTATACCATACCCATCCTCGGTATCCCCAGTGGCATCCCCAAAGGTATCGTTCCGTTCACCTCCACTAACCCCTGTGTCCATTACAACCAGTCTTGGCGTCATTGTTTATATCACCACAATAGAGCAGCTTTTACGTTCGATTATAAGAAACTTTCCAAGAAATTTAATGTCAGAGAAGTGGCATGCACGACACAAAAAGATGTCGTACAGTATTTGACAAAGAGTAACCACACCCTGGCTCGTGTGCAAATCATTATTTATAATTCGAGCTTTGTTTTGCATCTGGATTTCAGAAGCAAAACATATCTAGTTTTCCTGCCTTTTTGGGATATTATGACCTCTAATTAGGGTATTAAAATCTGGAACCGCAAGTCAAAGGGAAGATATCTTTTATTTTTCCATAAATTCTTTTTACAGGGCATCAGTGTATAAATTCGTATACTATGTTTCTAACAACAATAAGATAATTCCATCAGATCAGTTACCGCAATTGGCGGAAGAAGATTTAGATTTTGTCTTGACGTTGGTGAATAATAATAATATGCACGTACAACCGAAATATAAAATGGTATCAGCTATAAATGTTGTTGAGTACTCATCTTTGTTTACATTCTACATGAAGAAGCCCGTGCTATTACCCGATATTAAAGCTGTACAGGATAAACTGGCAATACAATGGAATACTAATCTTCGTAAGTATACATTTGGTTTTTTTTAAAAAGTTAACCTCAAATATGTATTAAAGGAGATAAAATCATATGCCATACAGTGTGCAATTTTGAATTGCAGCTGTCAAGGGTTCCTTTAGCAAAACATATAAGTATGCCAGATATAGATTTTGAAATTAATTGGAATTAATAAATACAACGTGTATGAAAATGATTTTACTAGTTGATGATGTCAGACTGTCAGTTAATAAACACACAACATATCGGTCATTTTGAGACTGACACGTGGTATTTCTTTTTGTTACTTTGGTCACGTAGGCAGTACTAGTGATGGAATTAACAGAAGACAGATACATTCCTCGTATTTCTATTTTCTGATGAATGGATTATAATATGTTGCCTATATTGTTAATTTATATTTTTTTTGTAGAAATTAATACCAGTTATGTAGTGGTAACGTCACAAGAAGAGGTCGTTGATATCAGTTTTAGCAGGTAAGACATAATGCCTACATTACAAAATATTTACCCAAATCAAATCATCTGCATTTGAATAAAGTGTAGCAAATCAAAATATGACAAATATCGCAAAACAAAGTCTCTTAAGCATCATAACCAGTGCAAGCAACACGTGTCTGTAAAGTTCCTGTGTCATAGCAAATGTGCACAATGTTCTTTGCCAGATAAATTGATACATTTTTGATTGTGTGTTAACTTGAGCATTATTGCATATTTATTGTCATATTTCCTATATTCGTGTAAATCCAAGGCGACAACTCGTATAATATGCCTAGAAATGCTGTATGGGATTGGGAAAGTATCATAACTAAAACGTTATGTTCTACCTAGAGAACAAAGTCACCATAGTTTCTGAGACCCATTCTTAGCTGTTGATAAATACTGGCGCATGTCGTACACTAAACCCTAGAACATCTGACGCTTGGGAAAGTCCACATAACTGGTAATTGATGTTCTACAATTTATTTTACAGTCGTACTTCAGTATGGCAGGTGAGCTACATATTATATACTGAAGATCAAAAGATACAAATTGATTCAAATTATCAAGAAGAACTGAACTCCACAGAATACCACCAAGCACTGGCCATAGAGGGAGAATATTATAATGATTTGTATGTTAATCGTCCTTTAGTATTGACAGATATAGTTAGATTTAAAGATATCTTCAGCATTCATTTTACACAGCGAGTTCTAGAAACACAATACACAGAGTTCCAGGAATCGTTGGAATCCAGTTGGACCATGTATAGAAACGGTAAGTAAATTAATTTGTATATCTTGGTACTGTGTCGTGATTGTTGAATGATGTATACTTTAATGTATTTCTGTCGTTATCAGATGGATTAGTATAATATATAAACTGTTATCTCTCATTATTATATTTATTGTCGTTGGGTTTTTTTTTTAAATTTAATCTTATGTTTTCAGAATCTGTAAATGTGACAATCAGTGGACAGCAAGAAGTTATTACACAATCCGGGTAAATCATATTTAATCAAAATAATATAAAATCAGATACTTAGGGAATATGAAATTGCTACCGTGAAAGTATTTACTTTGGTATTTGTGAATTAGAGTTAAATATCTTAAGATTAAAAGAACATTATATTTATGAAGCGAAATGAAATAAGATGAGGTTTAACGTCCTACTCTTCTGCTCCGACTGGGCTAATGAAGATGGGCATACGCCATACAGTGTGCTCTGAGGAAAAACTTGCCCAGACAGCGGCACTATGTCCTACTATGTCTGACAAGGGGAAACCACATGGGAATATCCCGATGAACATTATATTTATGACGATTTGTCTTTTATCTGAAATTTCCATGCAATTATTACAGATAATTATTATTACAAATAATTATTATTACAAATAATTATTATTACAAATAATTATTAAGACCGACAATTATTATTATACCTACAATTATTTACTTGGTTACGTATTTATTCGTTAGCGTTATATATCTTGGAACTAAAATATACTATTCAAAAAAAGTAGGGGATATTTGATTTTGGGGGCATAATACTAAAATATGCAAATGACTACGAAAAAAGTCACTATAGAACCTAACAGAAGAAACATTTCCAGTTACATGTGACGCCCAAACGCACCAATAGCTACCGCATGGAATGCAGGTGATGCTTGGGATCATCATGGGGGTCCAACCCAAGATTTGCACGACTCTGACTTTGAATGTTACAGTCATTGTGGCATTGAATTCCAGAGTGGAAACATCAGTTTAATTGTTTTAGTGACCAGAAAACAAATTTTGATATGCGTCGGCTTACCCAAAATGAAAGGTTACGTGCCCTTGGCATGCTACAGATCGGCACAACACAGGCGGTTGTGGCGCGGACGATGAATGTTTCTCAGTCTGTCATAAGCAGGCTATGGTCCAGATACCGTGATACACAATCTGTACAGGACAGACCACGCTCAGGTCGACCAAGGGCGACAACTCAAGCCCAGGATCGATTTATCCGTACCTTGGCCTTGAGAAATCGTGTCATCACAGCAAATCAGATCAGCGCTCGTCTTCAAACAGACACTGGTGTGAGAGTGAGTGGCCAGACGATTCGGAATCGACTGCATAGGGGTCACCTTCGCGCCCGACGTCCTCGCGTGATCCCTTGTTTGAGAGATCATCACATTCAGGCAAGACGTCGTTGGTGTAGGGATCGTCAACACTGGGATAATCGACGCCGGAGCAATGTGATGTTTTCAGATGAGTCAAGGTCCACTGTTGATTTTTTGGACAGACTTAGGAGGGTATGGCGTCGTCGAAACGAGCGCTTCCAAGACGTTAACGTCATCAGACATGATCGATTTTGTGGTGGTTCTGTTATGGTGTGGGGAGGCATCACTGTTGCTGGAAGAACGGCTTTACATGTTGTTGCAGGGCGTGTTACAGGCCAGTACTACCGGGACAACATCTTGGCAGTCCATGTTGTGCCGTTCGCACGACGTCATGGCCGCCGTTTCATCTTCCAGGATGACAACGCAAGATGTCACAGGGCCAGGATCGTTACAGGTTACCTCCAACAACAGAACATCACCACATTACCTTGGCCAGCACTGAGTCCCGACCTCTCCCCCATCGAGCATGTCTGGGACATGCTTGGACAGAGGTTACGTCAACGTCAACAACGTCCTGCCAATGTCCAAGAACTTGCTGCTGCGTTGCAACAGGAATGGGACAATCTGGACCAAAATGACCTTAGACGTCTCATTAGGAGTATGCCACGTCGGATCAATGCTTGTTTGGCAAACAGAGGAGGATTTACCCGTTACTGACTTGGTTGTGATGCTGTGGTAACTTTGCTGTTTGACCCCGGGTATCATTTTACCCTTATAATGGTCAGTCTGTGCCTTACTTAGTCTAACGATCATTTGGAGTAAATCGATGAATGTGAACTTCATTTCATTTTGTCATTTGTTTCTTCGTCAGTTTCATTAGGTGACTTTAATAACACTTAAAAATCAAATATCCCCTACTTTTTTTGAATAGTATATCATAATATTTATGCGATGTAATTCTCGAAATGTGAAATGTTTATAAATTTCTTATTACAGAAAGTCAGCATGGAAAATATTTTATTACGTTACGAAAAGCGGATTACGATTGACATCACTATTCTTTGATAATTTGTCGTATAAACAACTTAGCGAGAGTGTGAATGTAACGACATCTATTGGTAAACAATATGAAGTAATGGAGGTTGAATCATCATTTAAACTGGAAGAAGCGTTCCAGGTGTATGTATCTCAAGCTGTTTATCGTGTAGATAGAATCAGATTTAAGGAAGCAGTTAAAGAAGAACTTCAAGTTATTATGCCAGGTACGTTGAAGATTCCGATGAAATATTTGGTTTAAGTAGGACATTTATTAGTTATCGCCCTTGAATTTATCTGCGATGCTTGTTGCCAGTTGATATATTAAAGCATTTAGGTGCGATTTTTGTGTAACATTCACGTAGTATTACTCTAGCGTTATCGTGTTACCATGGCATTTTTCTAATAGTGAATTTCTTTTTAATGGAAAGATATGTTGGGTTTTTTTCTGTGATTTTCTGAAATATGTTGATATAAATATTATTTGAATATAGATGTAGACTTGAATACAACGGAAGTAGAATGGAGGAGTCAGGCCAGCTTCCTTGATGTCAAAAATGCAACGTTAGTTTACTTTTTCATATTCTTCAATTTAAATGTGGGTGTCAATTTCTGTAATACGTAATTTGGGACAGAGTTTATCTTTTTTTTAATTTCTTAAACTGAGAGTTGAAAAAGAACTTAAACGGAATATTTATCATGTCTAGGATTTTTCATGATAGAAATATCACATTTAAAACCCATGTACACTAGCTTAACTATTTATGATTGAGCTTTCCTTCCATACAATGGTTGCAGAGCAAAGTTGAACGGTTTAAAATCAGAGCTGTCCTATGTCACGATTAGTTGGAGCAATTCTTCATAGTTATGGACTATATTCAAAATGTTGACATTTTATGCGTTGGTACTTTTTTTCAGACAAAAGATTTGGAGACAATTATTTGTAGTAAGAAGAAATGGTGTTATTGTCAGTGCCGAGAAACAACGGAAACTCACGAACCTCACCGTGAATGTTACGTCACACGATGGTCAAGTGTACACTGTGATAGGAACTGAGTTATTACCAGGTTTCATAAAAGAAGAAAACCTTTTCTCTGTATCGGTGGTAGGAAGAATAGGTGTTACCATGACAACGTTAACCACCATTATTCAAAGTTCTTGGACTACTTCCGGTACGTTTGATGAGATTTGTCCCATTCGAATCCCTTTGCAGCTGATGGTCCCCGGAGACTACCGGGATTTCATCACATTGTGTAGTTACAAATATGTAATGTAAACTACCATGATCAGTTTCAGAATAACTAAGGTCATGTGCTATTTATTAAAACAATGGCCAGTGAGATAAAACGAATTGCAGTAACATTTTTACCATAATGGATTATACTCCGAAATGTCTGATTCTTTCTCTGACCTGAGAAATGGTAAATGGTATCTGTTATTACTGAGAGACAGGGAACTGGAATGCTTAAAAATAGGTGACCCGTTTGCATCTTATTATAGGCCATAGTATCAAATCTGTGATAATCTTTTAATGATATTTATTTCATTCACAGATTCTAATTGGACGATTTCATTAAGACAGCCAGAAGAATATATAGGAAGCAACGGGTATATATTTTTAAATGTTTATGGTTTAGTAACCGTGTAACAAAATTGGTTCTAGAATTACATAACAACATGATATATAGAAAATGTATTAAAAGGTTCTGTCGGTTCTTAGAACATAAGTTCTTTCATATGGAGCCATGGTGGGTTGGTGAGTATGAATCTCATGCACTAACTAGGTTGCGGTTTATATCCCTGTGTTATCCGAGAAAGTTCCTCAGGGTTTTCTAGTCGGGTTGCCTCTTGTCAGTGAGTCCAAGATAGAAACCTGACAATGAAAAGTGTCTAGTCGTTCGGGTGGGACAAAATCCCGAGTTATCGTGTATACCAATAGTAGCACGTTAAAGATATCTCTATTGTCGGGGCAAAATGTTGCGCTTAACACTCTACATGGCTTAAGCCCGTCTTCGTTAGCCCAAATGTTGCAGAAAAATATGACCTTAAACACTATTTCATTCTTTCAGTCGTTCATATTCAATTCCAATGTAAATGTTTCAGATATTCATTGAAAGTGAATGAAAGGTTTTTTTTATTTATCAATTTACAACTGTATTTGTCATATTTATTTTTCAGCGCTGTTATTACCAGGATTCTATATTTTGTCACCAAAGATTCCATCGTTGCTTATCCAGATGCAACACGTGCTCCAGATTCAGCTGTGATAGCAAAGACCATGTCGGAAACACTGAAAACTGAATATTCCGCATACTCTGGAGATAAATTGGTGAAATATGAATCATGTTTTAGTCTTAGTATAAAGAAAGAAGCCAGCATGAAATTAAACTATTCACAAATAAAGAGTGTCATACATGAAGCTTGGTGGTATAATACAGGAGGTAACCAAATTTAATCAATTTAAATGGGAAAAAACAGTTGAGTCCATAAATAGTTTAAGAAATGTTTGTCTGTTGTTAAATTCGATTCGGTTTATTGAATAAAATATTGATTAAACTAAGAAAAACATTTTTTTTTGGTTTGACCCGTAAACAGATCCAACCACAAAAGCACTTATTATAACTGGGCTGTCTTGTATATAAATTGTTTTCGATGGTTTTTGTGCACTCCGACACAAAAATATGCTGTTGTGAAATCCATAATTATGCTGAATGGTTCGAATTGAAACAAAAGTATATTAGATATATTGTACTGTTGTATGCGCTACAGAAAACTATATGAATCAACCATTTGGGGTGGACTGTACAATAATTAACTAGCCGCTATTGTTTTTTTCTCTTCAGAAAAACCAGAAGTATCAATCGAGAAAGTTGAGAACTTTGTTGGTGATTATGGGTAAGAAAAGTTACAATCCTTAAAGTATATTTTTTTTTATAATTAAAACTCATTTAAATCTGATTAAAATCAGATAAATTTCAGTTCCTTTTCATTTTAGATTCTGTATTTTGCAATTCGGTTTTCGCGGTTTCTTTCATTTACATTCCATTTTTTTGGGGGGGAGACTCAATTTCTATAATATCTGACACATTCTGTCGTTTTCTTATTTGTTTACTGTAAAACCTTGATGTTACAGTCTAGAAAAGTCTTGGGCGGTATAATGCAGTCAACGCCGGCCGCACGCCCTAACAGCAGCCGCTCTGGATATATGGCGGATCTTATAAAGTGTAGAAAATTAGAACCATAAGACGAAACGAAACAAAAGACATTTTGTTTTATAACAAAATCTAGCGAAATTGTATTTTATTCATCTTCATTACAGAGTTGAAATTGACCAATACCTTTATACAGTCACCTTAAATAACTTTTTAACAGAACCTACATTTGATGTTAAACCAGCCGATAATATCATCAATCAGTTTATAACTAATTCATCTTATAGATGGTCTCTATATACCGGTGTCAATACATATAGATTAAGTGTTGTCTATAGTATAAATTTAGCCTATTCTACGAATATGGAGTTTACAAGTCAAACTAGAACACAAGTTGAAACGACCCTACAGAAGGTTTGGTCCACAAGAAACGAAGGTAAAGATTTGTTTATCTATAGACTGTTTAGATTTTCGTGACATTTTTACATTGCATACCAAAGTACAACTCATTTGTATTAACTTTTTGATGTACTATTTTTTTTAAGTTGTATGTATGTATACCATGCTTTGGTTATAATTTATGGAGCAAGAGTTTGAACCGAGATATTGGGAAAGCTTCTAGGAAAGCGTGAAAGAAAATTTATGTTGTGAATAGCAGAAAAGATTGTGTGGAGTTTTAATAATATTTTAATAATAATATTTTATCTAGAATTATGGTCATTTATTAAATTTTATTATTATTTTATTTTAGTTAAATGTGAACAATGTAGTGTATCTATTATCGACAGGCAAACCAGAATAGCTTATTCTAATTCGTAAGTAATTCTTTGTTACCGATGATGTGTTACAACCCAATAGTACAATATGGCCCGGGAACCATACATGACGTAATCGCCGCCATTTTGAAATTGTGACATCATGTCAAAAATAGATGCTCAATTATCCAAGTTTCATGCGGAGTGTTGGGCTTTTTTCTAAGAGCGTCGCCGCCAAGAAGACAAACAACAAGATGAATATTGTTAAATATATTTGTAGCGATATTATCACTTGGTTAGAGATCATATCAATCAATTGTACCAGTATGCACTTTGTAAAAAAAATTGCTTTAAATATATTTGATATTGATATTATAACGTGGCCCTAATATAGCCGTTTTGATAGTATGATACCGTCACAAAATGAAAGACAACTCTGATCAAATTGTATTGAAATGAAAAAAATATATATATTGATCACCTTTTGACAGTTAAGCAATATTACTTAGTGTATATTTTGTATTCTTTCTAACAGATCTGAGACTAGAGTTGTTCAGTTACATTATGCCGTGAAGTCTGCAGGTAAATACGTACAATCTTACATGGAATCACCACCAACGACAACATCAATAGAGATGGCTTTAAATCAATCTGGTTTAAGTGTATGGAACCAGGAATCGTTTGTTACCCGGTCTATATACTTTGAAGGATATTCAAGGACTGAAAGTAGTGAAACTCTGGTACAAGGTTTAGAAGTTGCCTGGTCACAAGGTAAAATTATAAAATATCGTAGATTAACATGATACTAATACAATCTGATTAAAATATAGATCTATATTTCGTTTCGTTTTTTATACTTTCGATGGCCTACACTACATGAAGATCTGACAAGTTATAGAGATAGGTCACGTCAGGAGTCAAAAGACCGACTTATGACCTATGACGTCAGACATTTGATTAACCAATCAGCATTGATGTTACTAGTGGATTACCAACAGTTCCGTGAAAAACACGCCTAAAGCTCGCCATAACAGACCGTTTCATTGACTTATCCCTGACACCATTCAGAACACGAGTTAAATAACAACTCTTCCAGATCCAAGTGTAGTAAAGACAAGTAAAACGGAATTTTGAACTATAAAAACGAAACGAAATTATATCTGTGTTTTAATCAGATTGGTACTAATATGGACAAATATTTGTTTCGGGTGATATATATATAATATCTTCCAGTACAAAAAAAGGTAGAAACTGCATCGCCTGTCGAAAATAATAATCTATAACCGACAAATTCAGGAAAATACTCCCAGTTGGCTATATTTAGTGACTTATCCCCATGATATTCTGTAACCTTTACTCTCTAGATACGTTGTCTATAACTCTGGTTGTTGCCGTTCCGGAATACTTCGTGGAGAATGTTTAGTTACCTATCTCTACCATTTACAGTCTGGATACGTCGTCCATAACTGTGATTGTTGTAGTTTGTGGGAATTCGTTTGATTCATTGTGAATTGACACTAACAGACGCTGGCATATCTGATCAGCTGGAGACGTAAGCTATAACGTCACTTGATTATACCGTTATTTTTATTATTTAACAGATAATGAAACAGATTTAAAAGTTACTGTTACTGATGTACAAAAATTTGTGGATGAACAATGGTAAGTATATTGTACTGTATTTAAAGTGACATGCTGTAGAGCGGGTGTTGCATGCCCAATTTGAATTACCCGTTACATGCATATGTGCATTACTATTTAAAACATATGTGTTGTATTTTAACATCAGATTCTACTAGAAAAGTAACAAACAAATTGTTAATGGGTGAATTTCCAACATTAATAGATGGTGGCTTAATGGCTAGATAGCAAATGAAGGACAAATGACCAACAATATAGTCGTGTTTCGACAAAACATAAACATCCCATATAAATAATAAAAATAATGGGTATCAACAACCTCTGTTTCCATACAATTGACACATGGACACGTAACACATATAATTATTAATATCTGCTTAAAGGAATCAGATATCGAGAGTAGAGTATACAGTATCTGTAAATGGTTCAGATGCAACACAAACGGAACCTGATTCAACAGAAATAAGTCAAGCTTTTAAGAAAACTAACGGTAAAGAAAGAAAAGTGTGCACGTGCAAGCCGCTAAAACATCATAAAGTATATGTTAAAGGTTCAGCTACAGAAGTCAAGTTTAATCAAGTTGAATCTTCTATCAAGGCGGCCTGGATGAATAAAAACAATAGTAAGTGTTGTCTTTAATCCTGGACATATTTTTTTAAAGGGATGTTTTCATTTTACGAAATTCACCACAAATGCAAATGTTTTCCAAGAGGTTATAGATAATTATACTTGAGTTCTAAATGAATATCTTTATTCTACAAGTTTATCATCAAATTATGCACAAAATTATACAGCTTAAAACATCGGTTGAGACGTGTTCGGTTATATTATCTCATTATCTCGAGCGCTCGACTTAGTATCTCGAGCGCACGACTTAACTATCTCGAGGGCTCGACTTAGTATCTCAAGCGCTCGACTTAGTATCTCGAGCGCTCGAGATATACTTTTTTCTTTGCGTGTCCTAAATCAGCCACCGTAAGTTGAAGTGTTTGTGGTTTTTTTTATATTATCATCATTAGATATATTAGATGCATATTATTCTGTAAATTTTAGATTCTGCCGCCTTAGATAAATTACTGAATGTTAACGTGAAACAAACACCATCTCGTAAACGTAGAGCAGCAGATAATACAACAACCCCAACTAAATATATAGGAAAAGACGGGTAGGTATTTCTAATCTATACAGTTCCTATAAAAGATAATATAAAGTTTCTCTATTAACTGTGGCAAGAATTTCCAAAATACGTTTTTAAGCAATAATACATTTTGCTAAAATATGGAATGGATTAAAATGGGTATTCTTAAAACAAATACAAATCCTGTGAAGGGTTTAGTAAAATCATTTAAATGTTAATTAAATGAAGTACAGACCGTGGTACCATGGTTCTAGGGAACAATGAAGTGTGATTTGTCAAGGTATCGCACAAGAAAATATATCAAAATAGTTTGTATTACTTATTGTAGTGAAGAAATCACTCCAGTAGAATACACCCTTTCCTTAGACGGACAAGAACCGGATCCCATCTTTCTTGATAGTCCTAGTCCAGCTGATCTGGATTCCTCTGGACTGAATGGTTGTAATTGTGTAGCAAGAAAAGCCGGAAGTTTGAAACTAGCTGGTAATATAGAGGATAGCTCTAAGAATGACGTACAGAAAGCTGTATATGAAGCTGTTGTAAGAGCTAACCCAGGTTAGTGGAAATGTCATTAGCCTTATGTATAATATACCCACCGGAAAATCCATGATAGAAGATCTCCGCGTTATTGGGAAATGATCATAGCCACAAATGTGTTGATAACGAATATCTCTTTGTTTATTATAAAATAACTAAGATAATTGATAAATGATTATACAGTCTCCCATTGTAGTCTCCAAAATCCATCATATTATATCATATGACTTATGTTTCAAATTCTTATTATATATAATTGTAGAATATAGTCCAAAACCATTAAAATTTCTAAACATTTTTAATAATGATTTTTTTTTTTTCAATTTTCTAGATATTTCCCCAAATGATTTATCAGTAGAAATATTGAGTTTACAAAGCGGCATAAAAGATGCAAACAAGTAAGTTGGTTACTTTTCATGCAATGTATTATATATTCATGTGAATGCATTAGATATGATATGCTTACTCTTGGAAGACGTTAGATATTAGTTATGCTGTGTTTTATTGAGGAATGGGTTATTAAATGTTACGAATGATTTATCAGTCGTTAGTTATGTTTATCTTAGAATAAGTTATACTATCCTTTATTTAGAAATGGATTGGTTGTTTTGCTATGTTTTATCTAGAGATGTTGTTATACACTGTTTTATGTTAATCTAGAATTTATATACCAAATTCTATTTATGCTTTGTCTAATCTAGACATTAGTTAATAGATGAAAGCTATAGTATGTTCTATACTATTCCAAAAAAGTAGGGGATATTTGATTTTGGGGGCATAATACTAAAATATGCAAATGACTACGAAAAAAGTCACTATAGAACCTAACAGAAGAAACATTTCCAGTTACATGTGACGCCCAAACGCACCAATAGCTACCGCATGGAATGCAGGTGATGCTTGGGATCATCATGGGGGTCCAACCCAAGATTTGCACGACTCTGACTTTGAATGTTACAGTCATTGTGGCATTGAATTCCAGAGTGGAAACATCAGTTTAATTGTTTTAGTGACCAGAAAACAAATTTTGATATGCGTCGGCTTACCCAAAATGAAAGGTTACGTGCCCTTGGCATGCTACAGATCGGCACAACACAGGCGGTTGTGGCGCGGACGATGAATGTTTCTCAGTCTGTCATAAGCAGGCTATGGTCCAGATACCGTGATACACAATCTGTACAGGACAGACCACGCTCAGGTCGACCAAGGGCGACAACTCAAGCCCAGGATCGATTTATCCGTACCTTGGCCTTGAGAAATCGTGTCATCACAGCAAATCAGATCAGCGCTCGTCTTCAAACAGACACTGGTGTGAGAGTGAGTGGCCAGACGATTCGGAATCGACTGCATAGGGGTCACCTTCGCGCCCGACGTCCTCGCGTGATCCCTTGTTTGAGAGATCATCACATTCAGGCAAGACGTCGTTGGTGTAGGGATCGTCAACACTGGGATAATCGACGCTGGAGCAATGTGATGTTTTCAGATGAGTCAAGGTTCACTGTTGATTTTTTGGACAGACGTAGGAGGGTGTGGCGTCGTCGAAACGAGCGCTTCCAAGACGTTAACGTCATCAGACATGATCGATTTGGGGGTGGTTCTGTTATGGTGTGGGGAGGCATCACTGTTGCTGGAAGAACGGCTTTACATGTTGTTGCAGGGCGTGTTACAGGCCAGTACTACCGGGACAACATCTTGGCAGTCCATGTTATGCCGTTCGCACGACGTCATGGCCGCCGTTTCATCTTCCAGGATGACAACGCAAGATGTCACAGGGCCAGGATCGTTACAGGTTACCTCCAACAACAGAACATCACCACATTACCTTGGCCAGCACTGAGTCCCGACCTCTCCCCCATCGAGCATGTCTGGGACATGCTTGGACAGAGGTTACGTCAACGTCAACAACGTCCTGCCAATGTCCAAGAGCTTGCTGCTGCGTTGCAACAGGAATGGGACAGTCTGGACCAAAATGACCTTAGACGTCTCATTAGGAGTATGCCACGTCGGATCAATGCTTGTTTGGCAAACAGAGGAGGATTTACCCGTTACTGACTTGGTTGTGATGCTGTGGTAACTTTGCTGTTTGACCCCGGGTATCATTTTACCCTTATAATGGTCAGTCTGTGCCTTACTTAGTCTAACGATCATTTGGAATAAATCGATGAATGTGAACTTCATTTCATTTTGTCATTTGTTTCTTCGTCAGTTTCATTAGGTGACTTTAATAACACTTAAAAATCAAATATCCCCTACTTTTTCTGAATAGTATATATAGAAATGAATCATCCGAGCTGTTAGTTATGCAATGTTTTATCTGGGAATGAGTTACTAGTTAGTATGGTATGTTTTATCCAGGAATGAGTTATCAGATGTTAGTTATGCTATAACAAGACAAGATGGTGGTGACATAGAAGATGTTAATTATCCTACATCAGCCCAACTAGATGAAGCATTAAAGAACAATGGTCTAGCTCTATATGATAAACAAAAGAAACTAAATGAGGATGTAAGTTGAAACATGATTTTGACTGTGTGATAAATTAGGTGGTAACTTTGGATCCGTTCTGTTCCATTTTTTAAAAATATGTGTTTCCCAGAATGAAACACATTGAGGTGAAACTCGATAGTCGTATCACTTATTAGCATTATTATTTTCTAAAAGTCAAATTGAAAATCCTACTGCTGGAATATAAGTACATTTATAAATCCGTTATCCGACAAATAGCATCCCGGGCATCGAATATATATTAGAAAAAAAATTTAGGTTATGTTTTGGCTCCATCGGACATCATAACCATAGGCCCACCTTTAAAGAGAACGGTAGATATATTACTAGTAATAGCATGGTACAGATTTCTACTTTTATTTTCAGAATGATGATTGGAAGATTTATGTTGCTATAGCTGCTGGTATTTTAGCTGCTATAATAATAATCTGTATTGTGGTGTATGTTGTTATACATAAAAGGTTAGTCAAATATCTCTTTTAGTGTCGGGGTTATTAATTCTGTTTTGCTAAGGCAATAGACAAGGTTCCGAATCTTATTTCTTTATGGTCAACGGGATTTTTAAAATCCGGTTTTAAGTTGTCAAAGTTGGTACAGGCGGGGTTGACATCCGGATTAGACGAATTAGTAGTAGCCTAATCTTAAAAGATTCCATGGCAGTTGGAATTGGCTCTTTTGGGATCATTAAATGTTAGTAAGCTACACCATGTCAATTGAAGGGTTTGTGGAGAAGTCCAAAATTTCAAACTTTAACTACTTAAAGTGTGGTTCATGTCATAACTATTGTCCAGTCATATCATTTAACATAATATTAGTAGACCTATCCGTCTATTGTTGATTATTGTATAATGATTGTTTGTTTATATTTAACCAGGAAACAAAAGAAAATGAGTTTAAAGAAACAGGAAGAAGACGTAGCCAATGATATTTATGATCCAGAGAATTTCAGTAATGCAGCTGCTTTTACAAATAAAGCGTACGAAACCCAGGAAGCCAAAATAGATTTCAAAGAATAAGTGTAATGTCATGAACATCAATCAAAATCATCATAGAAGATATTTCATTGTGTTTTATAATAACTGAAAGTTGAACTTTGCAATACATAACACAGTTCTTTGTGAAAACGCGTGATTTAATCTTCCCACTAGGAATGCGTAGCCTTGCCTTTTCTGCTTCAATCACTTAATGTGCAGTAATTGTTGACGTCAGACGGACTTGTTTTTATATTAAGATATTTATTAAAGATGCATTATGTAAGAATTAGATATAGGGCTGGACGTTCTTGCTATAATAGTTCGAAAATAGACAATGAAATATGAATATATTGAAAATATCATTCAAGTTACTTTATTCTGAAAGAAGTTGTGAGGTTTGGGAAGATTGTGCATTATCGTAGCAACAGTATTGAGTCTTAGTCTCGATTATCCAATTTATCGTTAAATTTTTAAATCTCGCTGGTCTTCTAACCCATTTGAACTAAGCCATCCGATCGATGAGCTAGAGAGTTGATTATAGGCCTGTGATGTGAATAAATGTCTGATTAATAGGTTATATAGCATTTGAAGTCAAAATAAAGAACTGTAATAGGTGGATTTAGCGCTTACATAATGCATCTTTAAAGGATCGCGAGCAGACAGAATTTTTTATGATTGTATATGTCAAAGTGTGAAACCTTTTCAGATCTTACAATAAACTCTGTTGTCGATTAATCACTGTTTAAATTAATATAAGAGCAAATCATTCGTGTTTTGTAACACAAATTTGGTTAGAATTCACCTGATGTAGCGCCTTTCTACCTGTGGCCCTTTTTATAAACTAGTTATTATGTTAATATAATTATGTTTTTATATTAAAATGTTATAATATAAACATATATGTCATTTTGTAAGATAGTATATTGTATTGGGATTGTAATATCAGGGCTTAATTTCATTGGTGAAATTATAAAATCTGACGAAGATTGGTGAACCGGAGATGGATCACTCGGTGAATTTCTCGGTTTGATGACTCAGTTGCCATTCTATAGACCACCAATTGAAGACATTCTTGGACTTTATATATGTCTTGTAATCATGTTTGCACACATTTCTTAGCAGGGAAAATCGTGGGCATTTACCTCTGTGATACGAATTATGGGCATTTACTTCTGTGATACGAATTATGCGCATTTACCTCTGTTATGCGAGCGAATCATTCGCATTTACCTCTGTGGTTTGAGTTATGTGCATTTACCTGCAATGTAGCGCGAATCATCCACATTTACCTCTGTAGTGCGAATTATGTACATTTATCAGGTCTTCGGAAATTTACAGGTATGGTACCCATTACTGATATTTTCAGTCCCTTTAACATTCAAACCTAAAGGGACATTATGGAAGAATTGATAAAGAGCTGGAAGTTCTCACTATAATAGTTAAAAAAATAGATAATGTAAAGGAATATGCTAAAAATTACAGTCAAATTGCTCCACTCTGAACCGAGATATAACCGATTGAATTTTAGGCCTAGCCTCGATCCTCATTACAAAAGTCGGTACCATAAAAAAACGTTTTGATTTAATCATCAATGAGCGTTGAGCAGCAGATCGGATTCACATCCAGTGAAAATCCGACACATAAGAAGACATCGAGGCTTGATTATGGTCTTTTAACGTTATTAAATGTTTAATTAACAATTTCGATAACATTTCAGGCCTAAAGAAAGACCTGCAACGCAGATGTGGCTAATGCATGATGTCAACTGTTTTAAATGATTTTTGTTCCTCTTACGTGATAAGACTCTATATTTGAGGCCTACTGTCCTGTACATTTATAGAAAACGTCAGTATGTTTAAAAAGAAAATAATTGTAGAACACGGGTAGATTCTTTTTCATTTTATACTACATGCTGTCCTGTAAGAATTAATTTACAGAAGATGTAATTCAAATTTTATCTCATATATGAAGATATTGATTTCAAATATGATGTTGGTATATTCTTTACTGCTGATTGTTATAAGGATATTTTGTACACTTTTATTAATAAATCTACAATATTTGCAGGAAATTGTCAGCCGTTTGTTTGTTTTAGCCATCGATTATCTTTTGAATATGGGAGTCACGGTGACTAAGTGAGTAAGACGCTGGCTCGCTTGTCTGGAGGTCGGGTGTTCGATCCCAGCATTGGCCGAGAAAGTTCATCCAGATTTTCCGGCGTGGTTTCCCCTTGTCAGTGATGCAGGACGGAGAGTCTGACAAGGACAGCTGTCTAGTCGTTCGGGTGGTACGAAAAACCGAGGTCCCGTGTACACATTGACGTGCTGGTAAAAGATTCCTTGACAGTTGGAATTCGATATAAGAGAAGGCCGTAGTGTCGCTGTCCGGGCAAAATTTCCCTCACAGCACACTGTATGGCGTATCCCTGTGTTTATTACCCCAGTTAGGACGTTAAAACCCATTTCATTTCATTTCTTTTGAATATTGACCTTTTTTTAAAATAGCTGTACCAGGTTAAATAGCCTATTATTCACGCCTAGAAGTAAATTCATCTAAAATTATTTAGCTGTTAGGAAATGATCGCCAATATTGCTTAACGGGACGAATTTATCTCAATGCTTATGTTAATGCGTTACCGGATTTTAGAATTCAATATAAGGTCATTTTTTTAACTTTTAAATGTTTAAATCATATGGCACCGTTGTATTTATCGTCGCTTTTAGATATATATTCCCCTACTCGTACATTGAGGTCCTCAAGTGACCATTATTCACTTGTCTGTAAAACAGCTAGACTGAAAACTTACGGTGAACGATCGTTTACAGTGCAGGCCCCTAAACTGTGGAATAAGCTCCCACTTACTCTCAGAAGTTCTACCTCTTTATCGAGTTTTAAATCGCAATTGAAAACACTTTTATTCAAACAAGCTTTTGATTTATAGATTTATTTTTACTGTTTTAATTTTATACAATTATTATAGATTTTTAAACGTATGTTTTATTTTTTATATTTTTTTATGTAATATATATTGTACAGCGCATCTGAACACATTTTGTGAAAGCGTGCGCTATATAAATGAAGATAATAATAATAATAATAATAATAAACGCGATAACGTGAAGTGTTTTTGCGTGGGAAGGCAAAAACGTCATGGTATGTTTTAAACTGCACGCAGCGATCCATCTACGCCATACTTCGTGGTTATGATCACTGTCCTAGTTGGCCTTCAATTAAAACGCTCACATGATAATTTTGGAGCGGGACTTATCGAGTGGACTACTGCTTTGTGTACACAACAGAGTAAAAATAACCCGATCAAGCACGTGTTTTATGTAAAACATGTCATTGGCCAAATGTCAACTTCTGCCACTCCAGTAAAAGCGATATATAATATGTGCTAGTGGGTAATATTGCAATACATTCTTTGCTATTGTAAACTGTCTTTAGAGTTTCAATCTGTTTATCTTTCAAAACAAGGTTAGATACTCCTAAATTTGTCTTCGCAAACAAAACGGCCTTTGTGATAATTTTATCTTTCACTGGCGCCGCCATATTGAATAATTAGAGGACTAATAGTGATTCGGCTTTGATTAGTTTTACATCTTTCATACACACAGCGGCTAAATAAATATATTTAATTTCATTCAATATGACAATAGAAGAGAAATAGATACTTCTAAAAATTACTAAAACCATACTCAGTGTTTTCGACTTAAATCGTAGGAATGTAGGAATGTAGGAATTAAAATGTCGGTTAATTAGCTCAGGGCCTGTTCTCAGGCGGAGCTAGCTGTAGACAGGCAGCCTAAGTTTGGGATGGGTATGTTTAGGTTATATTGCTATGCGTGAGCAGGCAAAAACTTCATCATGGTATGTTGTGATGTTTGGTGTGGAAAGGCAAACAATTAACTGAATTTCGATACGGTTACTCATTACTCATTTCGAGGACAGGCGTTCCCAACGAGTTTTTAAGGTTTTAATAACAGGAGCAATTAACCGAAATACAACTGATTCGCGTCTCTTTATTTTGATATGGGTTCAAACAATCTCAACAAATGTGAAAGCCATGCTCATCGTTTTGGTGCGTTAAAAGGGCAATAACTCCACATAAAAATGCACGGCTTGACAAATTTGAATAATAAATCACAAAAACTCAGAGTCTTTACAGGTGTAGCGACAACGTACTCCCACAAACGAAATTTGCTCATTATGTACTTAATTATATCAACATGTGCATAATATCATATAAAAATTATAATATTGATTGAAATTGATCAATATTGATTGAAATTGATCAATATTGATTGAAATTGATCAATATTGAATTCTAATTCGTGTTTTTGATTTCGAATATTATAGAAAATATTGAGTTAGAGACTTAACTCCTTTAAATTTGTAATAAACAGCAAAAATAAAATTAAATTTGTTTTGAAATGTATGGTGGCTGGTAAGTATTCTTAGTGAAGGATGAGATAGTGAGGGCTGGCTTGATGTCGACAAGGGACAGCACTCTATTATTCATGGCCGCTTCAACATTGATAAATAAAGTCGACAACCCGACACCACGACCAGCCGACGTCACGACATTTTAACGTCCACTCGACACAAACTAGGTCATTTCGGGACTAACATATGGTTTAATTTTATTTCAATAATTCGCTTGCGCGTAGGGGTCTTTAGCAGTGGGAGGAAACCGGGGGACTCGGAGAAAACCCACGAGGTTGGACAGGCGACCCTACTCCTTGTCACGTACAACCGGGGATTCGCAACCACGCCAGTTGACTCAATGACAGGTTTTCTGATACAGCGCGAACGTGCTAACCATTCCGCCATCCAACCCCCCGGTGTCGGGTTATAATGCTGTGGTGTCTTACTATAGTTTTCTTGTCATTAGCATTCTATAACGTCCATGAATATTGGCTAAATAACAACAAAACACAGGTATGTATATATAAATATTTATTTCATAATTTATACATTTCACAAATAAGTCTATGGAACAGCTTTATAATTATTGTAAACATATGAATATCTCTTGACAAGGACCAGGAAAAGGAAGACGATTAACGGGGAAAGAAAGACGTGTTGATGCATTGGTAACTTAATACAGCACAGCAAAACATACATAATGTTCTAATTAATCGCTGAATATAAACAAAATATTTTTTACATATTATATAATAATGTATCTACCATATTTTTTCTCAAATCAGATCATTTGATACACAAAATATAACATGTACTATTGATTGATTTTAAATATAGTACCTTTTCTTTACGCATACAAGTCATAATTAATTCTAGATTGTTCTAATTAATCACTGAATAAATACAAAATATGTTTTACATATTTTATATGTATCTACCATATCTTTTTTTAAAAGAGACCATGTGATATACAAAATATTACATGTACTATTGAGTGATCTAGACTAGAGCATATTCTTTAATTGTGTTTTTTCTACTTATTTAATTATGTGTTTCGTGTAAGTAAAATCCTATTTTACATAACATACATTTTGTTATTACGTTTCTTCAAAAAGAAAAATATTTTCTATAATAGACATAAAATGAAAGATTTTGATTTGAATATCGCACCAATATATTACAGTAATTTTATATACTATTACCAACAGTCGCTTTACCCAATAAATACATTGTTAAACTGAAAACAACTTGAGACATTTAAAGATATAAATAATTGTTCATGAGTACTTCCTGGAATAATGGTTATCCTTGTTAATTCATTGTATTTATTGCGCATACAAAACACAATTTCTAGATTGACTTGTCGCGCCAAAACAATTATAGCCTCCATTTTGTGGAACTGGACTGTTACAAGCTCGGTATCTCCATTCGAAAGCACCTATAAGAAATATGATTAATAAACAAGAATCAATGGAATAAAAGAAAGATTGCAGAGAGAGAGAGAGAGAGAGAGAGATTAACGTACAATCAGTGAGGTTAGGCAGGCGAGAGAGAAAATAGAGAGAGAGAGTACGTGCACTCAACACAATCCATGAGGCCAGACATGATATGCCTCTTTTCGTTTAAGCTAGACCTTAAAACCGGGATGCAAATTACCTAATGACAAACTTTAGAAACTGAGGAAACGCATGCTCTAACACACTTTTCAGTCACGGATGACTAGATTAAAGACAAATACGTGAACGCATTTACCTTCGTTAGTATCAACACAATCTGACCAAACTGACCATTCTCCAAATTCACCATCAACTCTCAAATTTTCATCATGAACTCTTGAATAACCAGCACCCCAACTCTAAAACGATGCAATTATTTTTAATTTCAATATTAAAAATAAATGACCGTGTGAGCTAAATAGTGTTTTCGACGTGTTCTGTACTCCGTGCTGTTTGAGATCATTAAGAAGAACATACGAATAGATAGATCACCGAATCCATGAAGACCAAGAAAATATATGACTATTTTAAGTTAGTCTATGTTAAAGGGACAATAACACTCTTGCTGGCTTGAAAGCTCCAGAAAAGAAATAATATCTCTATCTAAGTACTAGATGTTTAAGTGTCCTACCTGTTGTGTAAATTATCCATTACATCCTATTTTACTTGTCCAGAGGGTTCGAAAATATTTTTAAATCGAAGTTCCATTTGAAAAGGTTTACGTTAGACGTTTCAAGCCATTATGTTGAATTTTTCAAAATTTTTAAATAAGGTGTGTTAAGATGAAATTTGTATCATCAATTAATTGAAATATTCTAAAATAGTACAATTTGTTGACCAGAATAAAGATTGGGACATATTATTCAGTTACAACAAGAGTGGTATTGAGCCTTTAAGTAGATGTTTATTTTCTAAACGTTATCTACATAGTAAATGAAAATTCTCAGAAAAGGAAACAAAAAGCAAAAAGTAGAAAACATTACCCCCGGAAGAAAAGCAGACGTTGCGAGAGCGTTCGGGGCAGGCTGAAAGAAAACCGACAACACCAAATGATTAATGAAATATTTAGAAAATTGTATTAGATGTTAAACAGCTGGCGTACAGGGGGAGAAGGGGATTCGAGGGGGTGGCGACATTTCGGGATGGAAGGTTTAATCCAATCAAAGAGTAAAATGAAATTAAAAATATTGCTGTTAACCTATTTGAAATAAAGGGTTATTTTTTGTGTTTTGACTCATCTAAAATGTCCCCTTTCTCACATTTCTGTGTAGTAGGCCCTATACTTGAGTCTTGGGGTGTACAATGAAGGTGTTGGTCCCAGGATCACTAAACCCCTGCATGCCACTGCGTACTTCCCGCCATAATTTTATAGCTAGATAATACGTTAACTGAAATTATAACTTACTTTGCTATGAGGAAGTGAGTAAGCGTCTCTTCACAGCTTATTTCTTTATGTTTATATCAATGCGGTCGGATAATTTTATTTACCTCTGATACATATTTGGATAATCTGGTTTATGAAAAATATCTTATGCAGCAATGCAAACAGAAACTTCAATTAGTGAAATACAAACCATATCGCCATTTTGGCAGACTGCAACATTCCAGCCTGCCCGAAAGTGACAACCATCGTTGATATCTGGGGAACCAACACGGACTACTTTTGATCCTGCAATACCAGTTACGCTGCCATCAATATCTGCAAACGCTATATTTGAACCTTCGACATCGTCTGGTGAATGATCATCGAAAATACGACTGCTTTCGGGATCCTGTAACATAAAATACGAATATTATAATTTCAACAGTGTATGTGCGATTATTTCAACAGTGGTCTTAATAAAGAACAAACAATCACGGCGGAAGACATCCTCTCTGTCGTAAATCTCCCCCATAATAATAAATACAACAGTTTCATTTACACGACAAAATTCTTAGAACCATATTTTGTATTGTAATTCTTGGTAAAGACAATTTGGTTCTTTGCATAAACCTGTGGGGAGTACTTATCATAGAATATTTTTAACAAATACGTGGGTCTGGTTGAGCTTTTTATTCATTGAGAATCGAGAAAAATGTAATCTAGTTTTTGCACAAATCTGATTAAAATGCAGATCTATACTTCGTTTCGTGTTTTTTTAAATACTTTCGATGACCTCTACTATAAGAAGATCTGACAAGTTGTAGTGGGGGGTCGCGTCAGGGGTCAAACGAGCCGCCTTTGACCCTATGACGTCAGACATTTGATTAACCAATCAGTGTTGTTGTTTCTAGCTGCAACATACCGTTTCATTGGCTAATCCCTCATATCAACCAGAACACTGGTATAACAACACTTCCAATTCCTAGTGCAGTAAAGACAAGTAAAACGAAATTTTGAACTATAAAAAACGGAACGAAATAGGATCTGTGTTTTAATCAGATTGGTTTGGGCACCAAAAGCTGACGTAGATCTATTTAGACTATACTGAATTCTATTTGACATGGGTAATAAGAAAGACGTGTATAGTGGTGATAACAGATGAATGTTCTTTTCATCTTAACACTTTTCGGGATTATTTGTGTCGAGTTGCTAAGTTTGACTCAGATGACTGTGATCTTAAAGATACCTCGATGGTTAGAGTAAGAGTAGAGGGTGGGGTGGGGTACTGAGATACACGGTATACTGCAAGTTTTATATTAGTTTATATTTATCTAATAAAGCGTGTCTTATAGTCGCTGGGACGGAATGAAAATAAAATATTAGCTGTGTGCATATAATTTTAAAGTGGTGGTGTGTGTCATACTTGGTGCAAGTATGCTAACGCTTTCCATTAACACCTTATATAACTTAACTATTTGGTATTAGTATTATGAGAATTATTACTTACTATATCTCGTTTCCCCTTATTATTAATTGTTTGTCAAAGTGTCTCTTTAATTGAAAATTGTTCAGATTTAACTCATAAATAAAGATGGTTGGTTTGTTTGTATACGTCGGTAAAGTAGGAACTTGAGCTAATATTAAGTATATAATCAAACTGCAACATTTCAAAGAACATGGGAGGGTGTCTACTCAAAATGTAAACAGTAACAATTTTGTAGCTGGTCACCATGACAACATATTAAATTTTTTATCTGTTCTCCCTTCACTGAACTTATATTGAGCTACTCAAATTGCGCAACTCTTCATTAACAGTAAGTGCGTGCAGAAGACCCGCACTTCACGAAAAACAAAACCGATAAGACAAACCTGCGGACAAGACAAGCTACAATAATCATTGGATTTATATGCGGTGTTGTGAGTTCCAACAACAGAACTAACTATCTTTGTATTCTACTCGGAAACATATTAATTTGGATTTATATACGGTGTTGTGAGTTCCAACAACAGAACTTACTATCTTTGTATTCTACTCTGAAATATATTAATTTGAATTTATACACGGTGTTGTGAATCCAACAACAGATCTTACTATCTTTGTATTCTACTCGAAAATATATTAATTTGGATAAATATGGCTACGATGTTCCTAATATATGTCTTAATGGTTTGTTGTGGGTGTAATGGCGACTTGTTACGTGATGAGGTGAGGTCAGTGACGATTGATGTGGTAGATTGTAATTCGGGTATACCAATGAATAATTTGCCAAATTTGCAATTTAAAATCGACTTTCTTTATGATGACGAAACTCAAATTACCATCAACAAGGTTCTGTGCACACAGAATCAATGTGACGAGGAACCATGTTCCAAGACTGAATTTCTTTGTCATTTTGAGAATATAAAGCTTAATGTAACATCGCATGTGCAATTCCATAGAGACTACCTTATTTTTTATGCACTGACAACCACTTCAGTTATTTTGTTACTTATCTCCGTCTGCTGTTGTGTTTGTTGTATGTTTTGGAGGAGGCGGAAATCGAGATTACCCCGGTCGCAGGTCGGGCAACAATCTGTGCCAGCGCAGCACCAGCCCAAGAAACTTAATAATACTACTGCTCGTCCACTACCAATTATTCCTAATCAAAAAGATAATGAATATCCAACTGTCGACAGCACTAAAGGGCAAACTAAATACTCCAAAGCCAATGAAGAGAAATGGTAAAGGTTAAATGCTAAAACCATTGTAGATTTCGTCATAGGTCACGAGATGTAAATCGGGTTAGGGCACGTGATGTTGACAAGATTGTTGGTTAGGGTTAGGATTAGCCCCAACCATAACTCGTGTCATAACTCGTACCCTAACCATATTTAGATCTCATGACGAAATCTGCAATTAGCCTTAGCCTTTCGACCTAATCGGCTAAAGAGTGGGAGTCGTGGGTGGCACCAATCACTGAAATATATATAGGCCAAAACAGGAGCTATCATTAATCACATGAAGTATTTCATCCGCCATATTTCTACTCTTAAAATGTCATATGTAAGTGCACATACAACGTCATGTATATACATCCATACACGGTCTAAATCTACATTGTTTTCAAATGTAACCTACTGGTGGACTTTATGTACAGGTTAGTGGTTCAAACTACCAATATGTAGAAAAGTGAAACACAATTATGATTCATATGGGCATAATTGGTATTAATTTATTAATAGTTCAAACAACTTAAAAAGTATAATATTGGTATCTAAAAGATTCAAATCGAAACAGAGAAAAATCAAGTTAAACCAAAATATCGATGGAAGCTCTGCTACTCAAGAGCCCTCACAAGCATATGTGGCGGCCTGGGTAAAAGTTTCAGTGACCCCCTCCCACCCCCACCCCCCACCTTGCACTCTGTAACTGCTTTGTTCAGTGCCTGTGCTCAGTTGATTTTTTATCATTAAAGAAATCGTAAAATACATTCTTTATACTTTACACACGTTATCTAAATAACTATTTCTTAAATCAACTTATATGTGCCTTCAACTCTCCATTTGATCAAAAATACCTATAATAGATCTTGGAAAAATCATAATTCTACCCTGTAATTTGCTATTTCAAAGACCCCCCCCCCCACCACCCCGCTGCTTTGAATATTTCTGTATGCATTTAGGTAATTTGCCGGCCCCACGAAGTGTCACTCCCGGGCATATGCCCCCTCAGTCCCCACCCCATGTGAGGGCCCTGCTACTTCTGAGAACCAATTTCCTTATTTGGGATATAGTTTTAAGATAACACTCTGTGTGTCTGTCGAGCTTTCGTTCCTACGGTTTATCATCTTCCCCTTGTTAGCTTTTTAATAATATTATATACAATATATTTTTGTTTGATTCCGTTTCTACAGTCCGATAACTTTTAACAAATAAACAGTTTTTCAAATAGCTTTTTTTGTACGTTTAAATTACTGTCATTTTGAATCCGAAGAATCCAAAAAACAGACCTGCAAATTCGTGTACTTGTATCTGGTTCCGGATGTGAAAATCGTTAGGAAACAGAATAGATTCTAAATCTGGTAAGATTTGTTTAAACTGGGATTTGCAGCAAATCAAGCGCAGTATTATTAACGATCTTACGTCATAATGTCTATTATAGCATATATTTTAGAAACCTTTGTGAAATTGTAAATTTACAACACAATATATTTTCCGTATTTAAAAATATTTTAACTATTAGATTTTCAAATAAATAAACGTACAAGTTGTAATCCAAATAAATTGACTGTGAGTAATTTGGAATTAGTTACTTTATAATAGATACTTACGTCATCAGAGAATTTGGCATTCTGTACAGAACTCAGAGACGGTTGTGTCATGGTACTCTCGGTCCTAAAACCTATGGCACCAGCAGATCGATATTCATCAGTTTCAAATCCAGAAAACCACACATTGTTCACATAAACAGAACTATCAAAGAAGTTGAGACCCTTGATTGGGTAGCTTCTGCAATATAAAATTAAATATTAAAAGCATCTATCCAACATATTATTTCTTTCCAGAGTTTACATAATTTCATTCATAGTATCTAACATGGATCTTTTTTATACAGTGATCTTTATTTCATACGTTTAAAAAATACTCTTTAATTTGTTTGTTTTCATTAATTCCTCGATTGATTATTGCTAATTGTAATATTTGTTATGATTCATTTAAGTGTGAAAAATACTAGAGGTAGGCCTACATATAATATTCATATTGTTTTATCCCATTTATTTAATAAGGTTTCGTTTAATTCATTATCTATCTGTTGTTTACCTTTCAAGTATAGTTAAGATAATTAATAATTGTCGGATTAACATTTTCTATTTTAGATTTATAGAGGTGATATTTTGTTAAACATATTAAATGATTTACAAATAAGAATTCACGATATGATTTAAAATCTGCTTCTTTTAGAAATCCAAAATGAATGTTTATATTTTGTAATTGTACTGAAGTGTTATTTCATGATGATCATTCCATATTATTTGTGCGTAATTGCAGTATATGTGTTCTGGGGTTTCTGTCTTTGAATACCAGAAATCGCAAAAAGTAGATTCAATTTGATTTTAAACAAAATTTTGTTTGTATATATAATTTTATGGAAATATTTTAATTGGAAGTTCTGTAACTTAATATTACTAATCGTTTTATAGACCAAATGGAAGATAAACAAGCTTTCACTTTAATCTAAAATAAAATTGTTCTCTTTTTCTCATTTAATTATTAATAATGGTTTGCTATATTTAGATTCTACTCGTATTGAATAAATGTCTCTGCTTTAATCTAATCCAGAGGTTTTATTATATATATTTATATTATCATATTAATATTGTCAGACACACTTTGTGTTCTTACTATGGGCGTTGATTGTATCCAAGAAATCTTTAACTGTTAAACAATTTCTGCGTGAATGCCTTAAAGGCTTACAACAAAAAAAAGCCTGAATCTATTAAATTTCAATTTAAAACTAATAATATGCGTGGGTGAAATACCCAAATCAACTAAAAAAACGCGTGAATTTTTGATCCGTTACAATTTTATTTAAATGAGTTTTATTGCTTTTTATATTCTAATCTTACTATTCAATTGTTATTAGTAACGTTGCTTATATAATATTATTATGTACATGTATTCTGTATACGGTTGGTTTTTTTTTGTATTAAATAGTTTCAAGGAAAATTGCTTCATGTATTATTACTCAAGATTCTGATTTCTACAACAGTCCATGATGCTATATAAAAAATAATTTTTAACCGATTAAAAAATAGTTTTGCATTGTATTTTACTTTTTGATTTGATTAGCTGCATTCGGCTGCCTTTTTCTCGGTAAATTTTACATGGGATTATCTAAAAGATAGTTTTATGAAAGAATTCCGCATCTGTAGAAACTCGAACTCACCTCACTCCATCCCATGAATCTAAACATTGAAACCAATATTATAAATATCTGGTTATCCCCATTTAAGGTGCATTAATCTTAACACGTGGGCGTATTAAAACGGGACACCTCTTTAGTCGTTCGAGTGGGACGAAAAATCGAGGTCCCGTGTATACATTGGCATGCACGTAAAAGATCCCTTGGCAGTTGGAATTTGATATAAGAGTAGGCTTTAGTGCCGCTGCCCGGGCAAAATTTCCCTCAGAGCACCAGTCGGAGCAGAACAGTAGAACGTTAAACCCCACTACATTTCATTTCAAATATTAATGGGGGGTTGGATGGTCGAATGGTTAGCACGTGCGTGCTGTATCATAAGGCCTGCCATTGAGTCAACTGGCGTGGTTTCGAATCCCCGGTTGTAGGTGATAAGGAGTAGGGTCGCCTTTCCGGCCGTGTGGGTTTTCTCCGGGTCCTCCGGTTTCCTCCTGCTAAAGACCCCTACGCACAAGCGAATTATTGAAATAAAATTAAACCAATATTATGTTAATCCCGAAATGACCTACTTTGGGTCGAGTGGACGTTAAACCCCATTTCTCTCTCTTTCTCTCTCTCTCTCTCTCTCTCTCTCTCTTTCAAATATTAAAAATTTACTTACACATCACTAGCGATTGCAAATGAACGTGGCATGGAAATAACTTCATCATCATCAAATAATTTAGTTGGCTCTCCTATATTTCTAGATTGGCCTATTATAACAGAATCACTTAAATGTTGAACTTGGTCAGTGGATCTGAAATAAATGATAGCGTAAAAAAGCTTTATAGGTTGTCCATCAGTCCAATAGTCGCTGTATGTACGGATATGTAGCACTGTTAATTTCTGTGAATCCAAAGCTACATTCTTTTCAGATCCGAAATCTATTTTGTTAGTAGGCCTACCTACAGATTCCTGAATATGTAAATATACCCCAGGTGTTGATTCATCCAAAACAAAATGTCGCGTTTTGACGACCAAACACCTGGCATGTCGAGTTTTGGTGACCAAACACCTGGCATGTCGAGTTTTGGTGACCAAACACATGTTTTGTAATAATATGTTTGTATCTTAAATGAGATTTTAGATGTAAATTCTTGGCATGCATGAATTATAATTGTAATACTATTATTATAATTATTATTGAAATCTGTATTTTTGTTTATTTAGTCAACAATCAACAGTTTTCGCTATATATTGGCTATACAATTATTGTCGAGCCTATATAGAAATTCCTACAGTTGTTACTATAATAATCAAAGTTGATGATGAGTTAGTTGTATTTTACGTCCGCTTCCACCGAGGTGATATCGCACTATGCCTTTTTATGGTAACCGCATCGACCACAAAACGTATTGAAATCTACTTATATCGCTGCCATCCTGTGTCATCGAGATTTGAATATGGTCTTGGTAATTTAATTAATGTCTAATTAATAATTTATATAAAATATCAGGCCGAAAGAAAGACCTGCAATAGGCAGAATTAGCTTTTGCATAATGCCTGTTTAATATAGAAGGGATTCGCCCATATTCCCGACAATCATCCGCGCTAGTGTTCGGATATCCGAACAAGAATACTATTCGAATATTTTCAATTTTTAATAGAAATATATTTAAAGTGGTTTATATTCAATTTATTATAATTTCTTATTAATTATGAAATACGTGAAATTTCTGTTGACATGTGAACAATGCACAAGATTATATTTTAGCAATTGTCAGTGGATCTTTTACGTAAACCAACAATTTGTACACAAAACCCAAGACTCGGCCTTCCGTGACATCGCAACAAGTAGACGCTCCGTCAGATGCTCTTTTAGTTTATCCGAGGTATGTGAACCTGGACATGATTTTACTTCCAGAGTCTTAGCCATCATCTCCCAATCTGGTGATACAAAATGAGCGGTTAAATTAATGCAAGACTCATTTTGTTCATCTGATGTTCATACATCTGTGGTCACAGAGGCTAACGTCTGACTTGGGTCATTCCTGATTTGACGTTAGTCGGAACGAACGACATCATAGATTTCGTCCATTCTTTTTTTTTTTAGTGTTTTACTTGACGGCAAATTGTGTGATGGATTCAGGGCTTCTACCAATTCCCGAAAATGGACATTGTCAATAAGAGAGAGGGGCTGATAATGCTTGGCTACAAACTTGATCAATTTCTTAGTGATGTTTTTTGCTGCGCTGAATCTTGTCATACTTCTTGCTGTTGGCTGCATCTTGCCTGATCCCACGTCCCGTGCTGATGAAGTATCTGGAGCTACGTAGCCATGTTTCAACTCCATGAGGTTCCAAAGATTAGCCTTGATGTGATATTAGTCAAGACCATGGAGGTGTATATATTGCCAATATACACACCTCTATGTTCAAGACAGCCAACGCCATCGCGGAACTAACTGGCTAACCAAAGTAGGTAACAAGCTACTTACCGAATAACTGTCTCTGAAGACGGTAGATCTCTGTAGGGGTAGAACCCTTACAAGCTGCGATTAGGTAATTTAAATAAGCTTTGAGTGTAAATGTTGCAAGGAAAGTCGCATTTAATAATATTTGAGAGTAAATAGAATAAATAATAGATATTCGAAAATATTCGAATATGGTAATTGCTATTCGAATATTCGAATATTATATTCGCCGAGCGAATATTCGTGCCGAACACTAATCCGCGCCCTTACGAATATTTTGGGCAATTCTTAGCACAAAATTATCTGTACAATTATTTTTCAAATATCGTACAAGTTTTTCCAGATTACAGTTGTATTGAAGCAGTCCCTATACATTGCCCCATACACAACACCTATCAGTAAATGAACAAATAAGCTTTACTTTGATTTTAGAACCGACGCTTCTTCTATTGGTGGACAGTTAGGTTACATCCGTTGTTACCGTTTAAATACAAATCAAATGGGGAGCTCTGTTGATCTGCACATATCACGAGATAATATTCTAGAGCATGTGATATCATTTTTGGTTGGGTTTTTTTTGGAAATATATGATAAATGCTGCTTTATAGATTACTGCTTTTTCCATTCTTTGTAATAGATTATAAATTTAACATGTAATCCCATATACGAACCTTGCAAATGTTATACCAATAGCACTGTCAGCAAATCTGTAAAGAAAAGGTTTCTTATAGTTAGATTGTATGTATCTTTGTGCGGTTAGGGAAATAAGATCATTTAAATAATTAAAAATTTCACTAAATGACAATTACACCTATCGCTTTGTGTGTTCGGGCTTGGCGGCTACGCTATGGCTGTCCCGGGAGTGAATTTCGAGGTATAAGAGTAGCAGCTAGAGCCGGTCAGTAACATTGGCTGATCGCCTTGCACTTATGGGGTTATACGGCTTCGGGTGGAGGGTGGGGGGGGGGGGCTATACCTGTGCAAGCCGGGAAAACAGCTAGCAACCAATAATAATGATAATACAGATAAGAATACGTACGATCCGTGAATAACATTAAAGCCTCCTCCTCGTATCCATGCATTGTGATATCTGTTTTTATAAACTGTGAGGAAAAAAAATAATTTTAATTTAATAATATGACAGTGATGGGCGTCGTGAACAAGGCAGTCTATAAAGAATCTGTAATTCCATGTTTATTATATTTATAAGGGTTTTGAGCTGGTGGTGATAGGGGGGGAGGGGGGTTTGGCAATAGGGGAGGAGATATTTGATAAACTTGCACATATACTAAATTTTCTAGTGTGCAAACCTAGTGCAAAACTAATTTATGAATGTATTTCCTGGTTAACTTATAGTACAACATGGGATGACTCGACATACCGTAGATACATCTATTTATAAACTCTTTACAACATACACGTTTAGATTTCTAGAAATGCAGTTAAATGGTAGATTCCTAGAAATGCAAGTAAATGGTACTTGGAACATAATATACCTTTACAACTCTTTTTTAAGCATTTATAAAAGGTTTGTATTTATTTGTGGGGAGGGGTGGGTTTTTTCCTATAATGCAATTAAATAGCCGATTCCTAGAAAAGGTACTTGCAACATAATACAACTTTTTCTTAAACATTTATAAAGGGTTTTTATTTATTTGTGACGAGAGAGGATTTCCCCTAGTTTGCAAAATTACCAAAAAAAAAAGGATGTTGAACGATTTCATTTGACATTGTATAGGTGTGTCTTTTTTCTTTTTAATATACTTACGTGTTGGTCTGATGATGTCAACACTTACTGGGGGAGAATCAGGGTCAAGTGGATCTTCTCGCGGTGCATAATCATTATCTCCACCGATCGTGTCATCAGGGAAAACCTTTTCATCTATGTATAGACCAGCCTAGAGCATGTAAATAATTACATAAGTATACAATATTTACACGTATTTACATACTGATTGACATAGAAAAAATAACCGACAAGAAAGGGAATTAATACACAGTTCTGTCCATAGCATTATAGCAAATTAGATTTATTGGACATTTTAAGACAAATCTGTTTAGACATCGCTGCGAAATGAAATGAAATGGGGTTTAACGTCCAACTGTTCTGATCCGGCTGGGCTAAATGAAGACGCGAGCATACACCATACAGTGTGCTATGAGGGAAATTTTGCCCGGACAGCGGCGCTAAGGCCTACTCTTATATTGAATTCCAACTGCCAAGGGATCTTTTACGTGCACTCCAATGTGTACACGGGACCTCAGTTTGTCGTCCCATCCGAACGACTAGACAGCTGTCCTGCACCACTGACAAGGGGACCACGCCGGAAAATCTCGATGAACTTTCTCTGCTAAAACCGGGAGCGAACCCGTGACCCCTAGGCTAGCGAACCACCGTGGCTTCCGACATCGCTGAGACTAAATGAATGAATGAATTTGGGTTTAACGTCCTATTTCCTTCAAAAGCCAGGCTAATGACGACGGGCATACGTTATGTCGTGTGCTATGTGGGAAATTTTGCAACTGATTTCTAACTGTCAGGCCTAAATTTTTATCCCATCCGAAGGATAAGACGATTTTCCTTGACAGGCCTCATTGCTGGGACATATACACATTTTAAATTTCAACTGATGAATCAGAACAGATGTGTAGACTTTAACGAACAATCATGATCTTTACTCAAGTGTTTGGATTTTCCTTACTTACATATGATAATTATTTTCTGGGAGAGAATTATAATCCCTATTGATATACAGTGTATGTAAGGAGAAAATAACTATATTTACACTTTATTATAAGTACACAATACGTGAAACTATTTTCGGCAAGTGTGTGCGGGTTATAAGGTCAAAACAATATTGATCGTCAGCTCTTAAACATGCGTTATGCAAGAGCTAAATCTGCCTATTGAAGGTCTTTCTTTAGGCCTGAAACGTTTTCTAAAGCATTAATTAGACATTAAGTAACTGATCCACACCTTAATCAACTCTTGATGGCATCAGATTTCTCCGATATTAAATAGATTAGAATGGTTCAGCGATACTTTGATTTAATCAAATAAGGAGGACCAAGACTTAGCTTCGATCAACCAGTACGGTGGTTGAACTTATTGCACACGTCTGTCAAACCTTCAAAGGCTAATATCTTCGCTTGCAATAGAGTAATTTGAATGGCTAGGTCTTTATCTAAATCTTATATAACGTATCTTTAAGAGAACTATAACGAAGATATTTAACTAGGGGCGCATGAGAGAAACTAATACGGGAAGTGGCACCAGACAATACACTCCTTATCGAATTCACTATATTTGGAATTGGGAATAAAAGAATGCAGGTGCGAGATGATAAGAGAATATAAGTACGAGGGACATGAACCAAGTTTACTATACTTAAGTCTGAATGCATTATACTTACAAACGGGTTAGAATGTGCTACGTTGTTATTCCATTCTAAATAAGGTGTATGTTTAGCTTCGTCATATTCCATGAAGCCTGGTAACCCCACAGTTAACCCAACTGGTGCATCGGGAAATATATACCATATACCTACATTCTAAAATACCAAAATAACATAAACATTAAGGTCTAAATATTTATTATACACTTAATATTCAACAATGTAATAGCATAATGTCATATATTTGCATAACAAAATGTTTGCTATAACCTGGAGTGCTCAAATTATAAGCTTTTGGACAAACATCTTAAAGCGGGAATTTCATATTTTCTAAGAAAGTCAAAACTTTCTGTCTTTTGCTCAATAGGTTATCAATTCACTATTATACGACCATGGGCATTATTTCCCACCCTTAAAAATCATTGACACAGGAAATAATAACACAATTACCTCCCTTGTTTTCCTATTGCCTCCATGCATTAGCTACCTTCAAACGTTGGAATTTGAACTTGAAAATGATATTTTTGCCAATTTCTCAGCTGGCAATAGTGAATTATAGGATTAATATGATTATTCTATAACAAGGTAGGACGGTTTCTGGATACCATCTATTTTAAGGCTTTATTTTAATAAATTTTAAAAATATAACTTAAAAATATGAAATTGTAGCTTTAAATTTGTCTGTTTATCATTACCGATCTTATTTTTCGTAAGGGACGAAATATTAAATATTACCTCAGACCCCGCTGCAACGTTGTTTCTGAAGTAAGTCAATGGATTAGTAATCCAGTAGGTAGCTGGTTCACTGAAAACATAATTTTCTAAAATATTAATTTTAAAAATTAGGAAACGAGATTATTTTCTGAGGGATGTTGTTAGATGTTCCATATATATCAGTATCTATTTCTACGTTTATTATGCACCTTATAGCCACGATTGTCCTGGCAATATCTGAGGGGGATTTAAATACATGGTTCTATTATTTTAAAATGAAATTCCACATCTAATAACCTTTCAATAGATTATCTCACCTATCAGATGGTATTAATAATCCTTTTCTCGTTGATAAACCAATATTACCATCAAATACTGTCCTTTTCTCGCCACCATCTTCCAGAAAATAACAATGGCCCAAACAGTCATAGCCAACGTTACCTTTTAACTAAAATGCGATATTACAGTGATACGTGATTGTAAGGAGGGGGTGGGGCTGACATTCGAACGACTAGCAAAGGTGAATGAACACATTTTTAATGTCGTATTTAGTAACGGGCGAACGCTAAATCAAAATAAAAGTACGCTCAACGTTTTTGTTTGCTACATGAAATTGAAAGACAAATCAATTTATTTATTACATATAACGTGGAAACAAATAACTTCATGATGGCCATGGAATGTTATATTTACTTAAACACCCTTCATGATGTGATGGCCATGGAATACTATATTTACTTGAGCAACCTCCATGGTGTGTATCGAATGCTATATTTACTTGAAAATCTTTCATGATATGTATGGAATGCTAGTTTACCCTTCATGATGTGTATGAATTGCTGGGTTTACCATTTATGGTGTACATGAAATGGTAGTTTTACCATCTATGATGTGCACGAAATACTAGGTTTGCCATTCATAATGTGTATAAAATGCTAGTTAACCATTCATGATGTCTATGAAATGCCAGTTTACATGATAATCGTTCATGATGTGTTAGACTAGAAGTACTTACTGTTATACCATGGGTTCCATGTATTGTGTAACATCTAGCGTATGATTTGTGAACGGAATTATAATTAGCATACGGTGGATTCTCTTTGTGTCCATATTCATACGCCATGTGAAAATGTATTGGATAATGACCTGAAATTTAACAAACTGAGGTAACTGTTGTGTCCAGCCGAATATTTTATCAGTGAAGGATAGATTACCAACAATCATCTGAATTCGAGTAATTCAACATTCAAATTGATATGGGGTCTCGATCTAAAGACATTTTTTAAAGATATTATATATATATTTTACTTTAGTTGATATCGGATTATTGTAGATTAATTAAATACGCGGAGATCATATTGATATTCCAATTTATGTTGGAGACTGTCACAATCACGATTTGTTTCAAGTTTAATCAAAATCATTCAATATGCTAAAAGTACAGTAATTGCATTTCAAATGATCGACCAATCAAATTGCAGTAAATTTTAAAAAATATGTGCGGATGGCACTAATATTAAGGTAGACATTGTTATTTTTGCATTAGAAGTCATTGCGTTTCTAAGTTTTCTAACTAAATATGCAGTGAAGGATTGTATTCGAATCTGATCAGTTGATTGCATTATAGTTTATGTTTGATCAAAATCAGTTCATAAGATGTAAACTTACTGTGGGGTACAAACAATCAACCAATCAGATGGCAATAAGTCAATTAAATATGCAATTTTATCATGACCCATGCACTAGAAATATAGTTGTTTTAAAGGGTATGATGGAAAGACGGAAGAATGGGAGGCCCCCTCGTCTGGAAAGCAGGGAACCATACAAAATAGTTGAATTTCACCTAAAATATACAAAATATGCCTAATTTCCCGAAGAAATGAAATCTAATTACACAGCGTACAATCTTAATCAACTACTACGTCACCTTCACTTGGTAAAAATGTGTCTGTAATTGTCTAATTCAGTTATTTGCGTGAGCCACGGTGGCTAAGTGGGCAAGACACTGGATTGCTCGTTAGCCTGGAGGTCGCGTGTACGATCCCTGCATTGGCCGAGAAAGATCATCGGGATTTTCTGACGCGGTTTCCCCTTGTCAGTGGTGCAGGAAGGAGGTCCCATATATACATATGGCGTGCACGTAATAGATCCCTTGGCAGTTGGAATTCGATATAAGAGTAGGCCATAGTGCCGCTGCCCGGGCAAAATATCCCTGTTTTCTTTTTGATCATTCATACTTAATATGGTATGCATCGTTCAACTTGAGAACATGTCGTTACCTTTTCCAGTCTGTTGCCCCATATGATACAACTCAACGCCTTCGATATGGCCATTCTCAAATCCTCTTACAAACTGAAATGTACAACAACATCTTTTAAATAACAAGGTATTGCTGTAATACTACATCCAACATGAATGAAGACAGTATTCTAAAATATAATGGTTTGCAAAACGTTTCAACCGATTCCACTCAAACAAAGGTGATTTAAGTTCTCGTTTAACCAGTAGCCATGGCGTTAGTCTAGATTATTTTGTGCTACCTGTATACTTTTGTTACCACCGTCTTAAAAATATAAATAATACGTTTCATCTTATATTTGTGTATAATTCAAATAATTTTACTTGTTGGACAGAATTCACTATGCCAGTTTAAGAATGCGCCAAAACTCCATTGTCCCCGATATTCATTCCCCGGAGAGATAATTTAATTACAGCGTATTAATATTACTTTTACCTTGATGTGTCCACCAAATGTATCATAATTAAATTTATCACAGTTGCCGTTACTAGGTGGACAATGATACTGCATCTGACCTTCTATCAGTATATTTCTGGTAAGAAGAGAAACTTCTCCCCTCTCGTCAACTCCATCAATAACCTCACCAAAATGCATAAATTTGGAATCCACTGTAGAAGAAAGTGTGCTCAAATGAGTTAATTCATCACATTCAAACGAATTGTATGGTCTTTTATCAAACTGGTCAGCTTATTCATATTGTTTGTTTGTTTTAAATTTAGCTAAGCTGTTCCTAAGGTCAAATATGGTCTTTGAATGGATTCGTCAATTTTATTCATATTGTTTGTGTGTTCAAAGTTAACTAAGCAGTTCCAAATGTCAACTATCACTGTTGAATGGATTTATCGGATTCATGTACATGTACTTTAGAAAATACAAGTAATCCAAATACATACGTTAGAAAATACAAGTAATTCAATATTTACGTTGCACAATACGAGTAATTCAACACTAGGTAACGTTACAATAAACCAGTAATTCAATATCTATTTTACATAATATGAGAAATTTAATACTTACTCTCAACTCTTATTTGATTAGAAGAACAATCTGGACAATGAACAAGTACAGCTTCTTCGGTTTGTTCCCAACTATAATCAGTTGATGATAACACAACCTTATCACCTGGTAAAACATAGAAAGTAAGAAAACTAATTACAATCTACTATATTAAAAATCATAGTAAATTGCTGTTAGTTATTTTAATAAATGATTCTCCTTTTTTGTCATTTTTATGAGTTAAATATATTATAATTAATATGTTACGCCATTTAATAAGACTTACCAACGTTCCATGATGATACGTCATCGAGAAGATGGAGAACCGGATACGCGCCATCTGTTGTCGCTATTCTTAAATCAACCCAACTTTTATAATCTAGTTGATTATTAATATAACTCTCTGATAAAATCTTTATACCTAGGTCCCAGAAAGTCAGATCAGATCGAGCGTATTGTGTGTATGTTCCATGGTTGGGTGATATATTTTCATTGAACTTTTCAGAATTACCTACAAAACAAGACAATATTTAGAGGTTTTTAAGGGGGTTTAAGATAATTTAAATTAGATACGCCTTTTTAAATATTAATTTTGTAGAATTGAATTATTTGACAGTCAGTAATACTCTGGAAGGTGTAATAAAGAATTAGCACAATATAAAGGACGGGGGGGGGGAGGGGTCAAGTGCACTGAACATAAACTAGGTCATTTCGGAACTATCATTATATGGTAAATCTTATTTCAATATTTTTCTTTGTTTTAATATTATGAATGTATATTATATAGGGAGAGGGGATTTACATAGGCTAAGCCTGTTCCCCAATCCCATTCAGACATCCTGAATAAAACTATTGTTTATATAAAAAAAATAATGCGTATACAGGCACCGAGGGTCGCACGGGTGAATGTACCAGTCGGAGGTGCCTAGACAGTTTTAAAAGTTGATTGCACTTGCTATCATCGTTCTAGTGTTATCTTTATATTAAGAGAACTAGGTGAACTGTCTCCTTTAAAGATGCATATCCACGACAGTATTTATAGGGAAGTTATTTCCCAAGAAGCATTCTTGTTAGAATAATATCTGATTCCATGAAAAACATCTATGGGGCTTGCACAAGACAAAAATGTAATTGTATCATAAATTGGGACTTGATGATTGAATAGCTAGCGTTTATGTGAACAGTGGGAGATTTAAACATACAGCAGAATCTGCAATTCAACGGCGAGAAAGGGAGTTGACAGAGGATAGTCCAAGAATACACTTCCCTTCGATATTTATGGTATAATGACATCTAGTAACGACAATTAATGCAATCAATCTGGAGATGGACCCTCCGTCAATCAAGTCACATGACAAATCAATTTTTAACAGATAAATTAGTTTCAATATGTTTTTTAGTCCAAATATATCATCAAATCCTACAGTTTATACATGATAAGGCATCTTTAATATTAAATGAAGTTGGGAGATAAACATACGGATAATATATTATACTAAGTACACCATTGCTGGCGTATTGGCGCTCCATACATCTATATTACACCTTACCTTTCTGTGCGACTAACGTATATGCATCGTTATTGGAGATTCCTCGAATTGAAGAAGCACCATTTACTGCTCCATACATGATCATTTCTATAGCTTCAGCTAATGGGGTTAGATCTACTGATGTATCAACGGCATTTTTATTCACAGCTAGAGATATAATTCTACCAGGGTCCACATCTATTACGTAAATAAAATTGTTTTAGAAAGAAAGTCCACGACTTTATACACAAAAATTAAAGACAGCGATGATTGAAGTGGGATATGGATAGTATACACTGTGCTAATACACACTCATCTATTATATAAATACCATTGTGTATAATATCAATTTTATAGTTTTTTGGATTAAATTACCCGAATTAATCCAAGGACTAGTTTATGTATGATTTAAAAAATTGACAACATTAGGCTAGCTAATGGAAACAAGGAAACGGTCCAGTTACATTTGCATAGGATCTTGTTTTTCACAGCGGTTACGCCAACATGGAAAGGGGGCCTAACAGAAGGACGATAGAAATATTATTTTAAGGTTAATAAATAACTAATACCCAAACAAGTATTTATTACTGTTATTAAGCAGATTAGAACAACTATACAAAGCTTTTTATAATCTCTTGGAAGAGGGTACAAAATGTCAAACACGTCATATTTGAAGTCACACATGTATCACAAAATAATCTAGACAAACGTCAATGAACGCTGCGTTAAAAGTACCTGATAATCTAGAATCAAGTTTTTCAAAAACTTCAGAATGAAATATGTGTCAAAATATTGCCTGGGAAGGGAATATAGATTTAATTTGATCTACTGTCTTTGTTTCTTGCTGTTCTAATTTGGCACTGTATATAAAATAAATATAAATAAATCTAAATCATAATTTAGAAACATGGATTAATAATTATCTTACTATTTAACATATCGACAAGTTCTGATAGATCAGCTGTTGACCAATATGGATCATTACCACCAAGATAATAGTATTTTCCGAACACTGGATAACCTGTAGTTTCATCAATGACGTAAACAAGTAATCCGGGTTTCCAGTTGTCTTCATCAGCAACTTCAGAATCCTGATTCGAAGAGAGGATTGTTTAGATATTGCGAGAAGTACATTTCTATTCGGCACAAAATTACCAATCCTTTCAACTGACAAACTGTGAAAAGTTGATCTGTTAAAACTGATTAAGTATCGATCGAGGTATCAACATTTGGAAAGTTATTTGGAGAGCCGACCGGGTAAACTACTTTCCAGAAGCAACCAATAAATTTGGTTTTAAAAGTAATTTTCTTAAAGCCCAACACATTCGTTTCAACCACACTGTTCCGAAAAATAAATTTGCACAGAAGAATTTTAACGATTAATATATGGACTAAGATCAAACTGCTTTAAACAATCAGTGTTTTAACATTATTGCCCTTTATTTCCCCATATAAAACTTCTCTCAAAAATTCGCTTGCTGTCGAAGATTAAACAACATTATTACATTTATCTGTGAATTTCCTTATGGCCCTTTATTCCCTCTTGTAAACTCCGCTCAAAAATTATCTTGCTTTCGAAGATAAAAACAAAAATTATTTATTATTAAATTTTTGAACGTATATTTTGCTGTCGAAGATTAAACAACATTATTACATTTATCTGTGAATTTCCTTATGGCCCTTTATTCCCTCTTGTAAAATCCGCTCAAAAATTATCTTGCTTTCGAAGATAAAAACAAAAATTATTTATTATTAAATTTTTGAACGTATATTTTTTTAGAAGATCAGTATAGTCATTTATGTTATTGTAAAGTAAAACAACGTTTTCTTACAAACCTCGTGTGCATAAATTAGACCATTCCGTGGGGAGAGCTTTTCGACAGTTTTCGTAAGTTTAGTCCAAGATGTCTTTTCTCGTCCATGTAATTCCAATGTTCCACCTGGGGCGATTCCGATAAATTTCTCATTAAAAACAAACGGGCCTTCTTCAAGAATAACTGGATCATAATCAAATCGATTGCCTGAAATTCAAACTCTTAATATTGTTGTATGTGTTTCTTTATGGAAGTCAGTAGATTTGAAACACGTTAAGGATTGGTTTAGTTTGGTTTCGAGTGTTTCTTGTCGGGATATTACATTAAATAAACAAGGTGTCACCCTTTGTTATATTTTACAAGGATGAGCTGTTCTAAGCTAAATGCAATCCAGTCACTATCTCAAAATCTAGTTTTGTTTTAATTTATTCGTTGAACCTGAAAAGGGTAAACCGATAAGACAAAATACTCATTAGGGCAGGGCGGGATGACAGTCTCGGTCTAGTGCATCGAAAAACGGTTGTTCTTCTGTGGATACAAGAGAAGGATGCAAGACGCCTCGGACAGTTTTATCTTTTCATGAAAACACTTTTTACGTTCGGAGAGTTTGTATGACGTGTACTATCTGTTCTGGTGGTGTTTTTTTCTTTCTGTTATCTGTTATGTTGTATTTCTCGAGAGGCTTGCTGGGAAACGGAGAGGGAGGGGGGGGGGGCTTATTAGTAACAAAATGAAAATTTTAAAATTGGCTTTCGAGCGCCAGTTGTATGAAGCGACTCGATAAACGTCACTGAACATATCCCATGTAGGTAGGAGAATACTAATTGTGTGACTGTAATAACCAGACGCCAAAAACTGACATTCAATTCAGATCCTTCGCGTATTTCGCCGAACTTAAATTATTAGAAATATCAGTAAAAACAGAAAAGATTGAATGTAAATCAGTTTATATACATTTATATTACATTATTATGTCCATTTCTAGGTGCCAAAGATTAGCAATTTAGCTCCTTTAACTTACCTGTTAATACTATCCGTGCCTTTCTCTCATATTTACAGTCTTCTGAACCTATGTCCATTTGACCATGTATTAAAATATACTCTACATAGACTGTATAGTCCCCCTCAGTACTCCATATTAATCTTCCACCGGGTTGTATAATAATAGCGTGAAGTTTAGGAGGACTTTCATCCAATAAAACTGGAGTAGTTATATATAGTTTACCATTATAGTCTGGTTTCTGAAATAACGGCCATAATATGGTGATATTAATTTAACAGGTAATACCCGAACATTCTAAAGAGCAAAACAAAGATAAATACCATGCAAGTTGATACGGTACATTTTTCCTGGACATGATATTCGCAGTCTATAGTGAAATAAAATAATTAAATATGAAATTGAAAACCTTTGACTAAAGCGTTGGCCGCCATCAGAACGTTCCTTGGTTATTTCAGGCCTGCACAATGGGCAGTGGTGAAGGGCGGGTGCCTGGCAAAGCATTCCGTCTCTAGAGTCGTTCGGATTAGTCACAAACCGAGGTCCCGTGTTCACATTGACAACCGGTAAAAGAAACGGTTATCAACAGTTGAATTCAATAAGGGTAGGCGGCAAAATTTCTCTCATAGCCTTTATTTCCTATAAATTTTACCGGTTAACGCAGGAAATTAGGATGTTGCGCACAGATATTTCACCCCTTTGTTTTTCCACGTTTGAATTCTTTACTAAACTCTAGTTCACGATGACCAAAGAGAGCTGAAGTCTGGTTGATCATGCTGCGCTTTAGACGAAATTGTTAGTCTGTAACAATTTGTGACATTTTAAAACATGAATATTAGCGGAAACAGGTCCGCCATAGCAATATTAATTTCTCCAAATTTAATTATGAACATGAACTGTTTGTTTGATATCACCTGTCGTTTATCTTACAAATATTTGTATGTATAGTAGGTTTTCATAAAACAATAAATAGATATTTGCTTTAGATCAATCAAAATGTGAGCTTATAAATCCAAGTCCAGATGTTGTATATTTATTTTTCTGTTTGGTCATTAGGAATACCCCAGGTATCGAAAGTCAGAATTTTAAAACTTTATGGCATTAACTTTATGGCATTAACAAAATTCATCCGATTATGAAAATCAAATATTTTTGTAAGTTGAATTTATTGTGACGGACTTTGCTTCCAAATGCTGATTGGTCCGTCACTATCAACAAAATGTTATATAATTTGGGGGAATAAAAAACGTTTGTATATTTATCTGTACGTTATTAGGTTTATTACTTACTTTCTGGTATATATAAATAAAACATTAATGTGAAAACGGTTCACTTTCACCAAAGATATGTATATATGTATAAGTTTGAAGTTGGATATTAAGGGTGGAATTTTACTCATCATAAAACAAATAGTAACCTTGACAAATTTAATCTTAATCTTTCCTCATAAAATATAATTTTACTCTTACTTTCTTTTTATATAAAACTTATTACAGGGTATCAAAACTTAAAGCTAGACCTTGGAATCATACGGCTTACAAATATTTACTGCCTTAGTACCTTGGCCTAAATTTTTTTTTCTCGGCCAGTAATTCGAGTAGATGAGACTGATTTCTGTTATTAATAAGGTGATGCTAAGGATGTTATTTTCTGAATTTGACTGTTCTTTAAGAGCAATGGTAATACATAATATTTTATATCGTCACCTTTAATATATTTGGGAGCCGCCGCGGTTGCTCAATGAGTAAAACTTTGGATCGCTAGCCTGGAGGTCTCGGGATATTTCGGCGTGGTTTCCCCTTGTCAGGACCTGACACGGACAGCTGTCTAGTTGTTGAGATAGTACAAAAACCCGAGGTCCCGTGTACACATTCGCGTGCAGGTAAAAGTATATAGGCTGTAGCGCCGCTGTTCGGGCAGTATTCCCCCCCCCCCCCTAGCAGCACACTGCATGGCGTATGCCCGTCATAATAAGCCTAGTCGGTGCAGAAAAGTAATTAAAAAATCCACCCTATCTATACTCTATCTATCGGTAAAATATAAATTACGAAATATAAAACGAAAGAAAGCAATTAAAAAATAAAAACATCGGAATCTAATCAGATTAACAGAATTTCGAGAACCGTCCGAAAACAATAACAGATAATTTATTCATACTTACGGTATTTTCCGGCCACGTCCCAGCATCTGACCATCTCATTAATCCCTCAGTTTGATCTGGACACATGGCATTAACATTCCATAAATTGACCAATAAACTGGCCACTAATAACACTAAGAACATGTTGAATTTATTTGAACACATTGTAATATCAGCCAAAACACAGAATCTCTTCACTCAACTTGTATTGTTCACGTTCGAGGAGTTAAATATTACATAAGTTTTTGAAAAGTTTATCACTTGTTACCGTTTGTTTAATATTGGCATAACATGGCGATTTGTAAAGGTTAAACTGTCTTAAAAAGTACTTTGCAGACTAGTTGAAGATCAAAAGAGGCAGTCACTTCTCATCAACTACAATATATACGATTAAGGCACAAAATATCACACTGTGTTAGAGAAAAACAAGAAAAGTTGAATATTAATGAAACACGGTGACTCTCTTCCTCTTTATTACTCTACATTTTAAAGGAGCACTCTCTAATGTTTTACTTAACTTATGAATGCAATGAAATTGGGTTTAACTTTAATGTTCTACTATTCTGCGCCGAATGGGCTAATGAAGACGGACATTCGCCATACACATTGCTCTGTGGGAAATTTTGCCTGGATAGTGGCACTATACTATACCCATATCTTGTGGGTTTATGCATATCTTCATCAAATCAAGTAGTTAAATTCACATTAGAGAAATGTGCGCAAACACGATTATACACTGTGATAATGAATGAACTTTCCCCCCAAAAAGTTTAGGATTGAACGATTAGCGCCCCATTGCAAAATGCGGACGTAAAGTTATGTACGCGAAGATTTAATTTGCGAGATCTTCACAGCCTCAGGTTCCCTTTGAATTAAGTCAAAATAAAGCGGGTTCATCTCAGTAGTTCTTTCAAAAAGTCTTTTTGGTCAAGTTGTCTGCAAATGCTCAGGAAAATTGTAGAAGAGTATTACTATAACGTCTAAAGATGCCAAATGGCGTTTCAAATTACTGACTGTTGAAATTTTCATAACTTTTTGATGCATATTAACTAGCAGGTGGTTTGCCTTTCGCGATGATTTGTAAAGCACACAGTGAATGTATAAATGATCTTGAGAAATATTAATTGAGACATATGGGTAGAAGGTCCCAAAGAAAATCTATTGGGCTGATCTGTATACTTCGCCCGGTAAAAAAGAAACTCTTAACCGTGAATGGAAGTATTCGGATCATAATGGTTTACCCGTTAAAACGAGAAACATCTGAATTTAGTAAAATTAGAACTTGCATTTACCACCCAAACGATGGGGGCTGCGTCCTTTAATCTTTGAGAAGTTTAAATCAAATATATAATATTTGACTTGACGCGTGGAGGTAAAGGTGACAAAATAGGCTAAAATCTTGAAATATGTTAAGTAGGAAGATATATAGACTGTGATTCTACTAATACTAAATCTAACTAAATAACGTGGCATGTATATTAATACATAAATCATTACATATCTCATGATTGTCTTATATCGTAATGATATTTCACTAGCAGTATCCAAAACTCAAGAAATTTATAAATATCTATTGCTTGATTTGGCAATTTATTTTAATTTGGGGGTTTAGTATAGAAATTGGGTCGCAATATTTCTTTTTTGGCCTGGCCGTAATTTGAATCTAGTATTTAAAAATTCGAACAATTACAATGGCTAAACAGTAGATTCAAGATTAAGGAGGGATAAGAGCGTGGGGCAAGTGATAATCATTCAGTTACATTCATGCAAAGTATATCTCTTTTTGAAAGTTCAAATCTTTTCTTGGGATCTTAAAATGTATAACCGTAAACATAATAAACATAAACAAGAGAAAATAAGTAATTTTAATATCTATTTGTTTGTTTATTAGGCAGCCGCGGTGGTTCAAGACGCTGGCTCGCTGAATAGATCTCGGGTTCACTCCCGGTGTTGGTCTAGAAGGTTCCTTGTGATTTTCCAGCGTGTTTTCCCCCTTGTCAGTGGTGTAGGAGTCTGACAAAGAAAGTGTCTAGTCGTTCGAATGGTATAAAAAAAACACCCTTGGCAGTTAGAATTTGGAATATGGGTAGGCCCTAGAGTCGCTATCCGGGCTAAATTCCCCTCATAGCCCATTGTATTCTCGTCTTCATTAGCCTAGTCAGTTAAACAGTTAAACCCAATTCCATTTCCGACTCTCTGGTTTAATGTTTGTAAGTTCTAAGTTAATCTATAAGTTATAATTTGACATTATTAGAACGAAATTAAAGTCAAACTCAAATTTTCTGGGATTTCAATCTACCTACACTATAAATCAAAATGTGTTACGTCTATGAAGACACTTACCCTTGTATCGATAATGATATCAAATAGTGCTAGTAATCAATCCAACTCAACACTCAACACTCGATTATGAAATATAATTTAAAGGGGGAAAAGTTTTATAAAGCCGGGAACGGAAAGTGGATTAAATTTATTTACTTGCCAATGTTACGTTTCGTTTTTCACTTTGTATACAAGGTTGTTTTGTATCCAAACTATTAAGCATAATACCCAATTAGAAACAACCTCCACGTGCCACTGAAAAGGCGACAAATCCGAGTTGCACTTTAAGACCAAACTGCAAGTGTTAGTCAACACCCGAGCTAGCAGATTAAATCATTGTAGTTTGTTTTCATTCTCTTAACATTGAACTGTGTAAATATGTTAAAACTTCGTGAAAATCTCTAAACTCACGTTTTACACAGTAAATGATGTAACGATATTTAATACAGCAAGAAGAAAAAAAATTAAAAAAATAAAAGTCGAGTTACATGCTTTGGGAAAATATAAGGATATTATGAAATACGGAGAGAGAGAGAGAGAGAGAGAGAGAGAGAGAGAGAGAGAGAGAGAGTGGGGGGGGCACTGGCTCACTAACCCGGAGCGTTGCTGTTTCGATCCCAGTGTTATTCCTTAGATTCCATTGTCGATGACGCGCGCAGGACGGTGGGACTGACAACATAGTCTAATCGCTTGGATGGGACGAAAACCCGACTTTCCGTGTAAAGGTTGGTGGGCACGTCAAAGAACCCATGACAGTTAGGATTCGAAAGAAGAGTAGGCCATACCGCCGCTGCTTGGACAAAGTTTCGCCATAGCACACTGAATGACACATGCCCTTTTTAATTATCCTTATTGGTGCAGAAAAGTAGGACGTTAAACCATGGTGCGTGCGGATATTTCAATATATTTCTTATCAGGGATTTCATAAAGAGATTTAACAATTAATTTCGAAGACAATTTATTCCAAAACATAGAATCATTTTATTTATTCCTTGAGATATAATTAACATCCTCTACATGGTCTCACTTCTTCAGTGGGTCCTTCACAAAATTCACCGTTATGTTCTGGAGCTGGCGCATCACACTTCCTCCTTCGTACCTGGTAACCTTGACATAGCGACGCCGGGAGGCACGCACCCCAATCACTAGGCCAAGCAGACCATGCGCCATTTATAGCTTAAAGAAAATGAAAGATATCATAAATGTCTTATGTAAAACATTCAAAGACCATTGGCTGCCAGGCAGGATACGCCCACATTTTGCAAGAGATAGATAGAGAACAAGCTAAAAACAAACGGGTTTTTTTGTACCATCAGGGGCAATAATCCAGAAAGTTATGGTCGGAAATGCACATATATCGAAAGGGACTGAGATCTTTGGGATATAAAGATATGATTTAAGTTTCATCAGAATCGGACAAAAAATGTGATCCCTAGAGGGTTGACAACCTTCATATTGCATACTTTTACACAATTTGCGAAAAAAGAGCGGGCATTTTGTTGGGCAGTTTCATTTCGATTTTCCCGAAATTCGAATTCAACCATCATTATGGTGGAATGGTGAAATATTTAAAATCGGAAAAAAAATTGTGATCTCTAGAGAATCCGCAAGTTAAAAATGCCATTTTTCAAACAATAAGGGGCCATAATCCAGGAAGTTAAGTTCGGGTATCCGCGATTATCAAAAGGATCCATGATCTTAGTGTGTAATGGTGATATATTTACAATTTTTTTCTAAATCCGATAAAAATTGTGACCTCTACAAGGACCACAATCTAAAAACGCGATTTTTCGTACAATCAAGGGCCATAATTCAGGAAGTTACTTTCAGATATGCCGAATATCGAAAGGAACCAAGATCTTTGGGTTATTAACTTACATTTCAAGTTTCATAAAAAGCAAAAGATAATTGTGACCTCTAGAGGGTCCACAACATTGATATACCATATTTTTACACTATTTGAGTACGAGGGGCGGCCATTTTGTCTGTCAGCTTTGGTCCGATATTTACGAAATTCGAACTCAACTATCCTTAGGGTGTAATGGTGATATATTCAAACGGTTTTTTTTAAATCGGATAAAAATTATGACCTCTATAGGGTCCATAAGCTAAAAACGCGATTTTTGGTACAATCCAATCAGGGGCCATAATTCAGGAAGTTACGGTCAGATATACGCAAATATCGCAAGGAACCGAGATCTTTGGGTTATAAACTTATATGTCAAGTTTCAACAAAATCGGATAAAAATTGTGACCTCTATAGGGTCCACAACCTTGATATACCATATTTGTACGCTATTTGAGAACGAAGGGCGGCCATTTTGTCTGTCAGTTTTGGGCCGATTTTCACGAAATTCGAACTCAGCCATCCTTAGGGTGTAACGGTGATATAATAATACGGTTTTTCAAATCGGATAAAAATTATGACCTCTATAGGGTCCACAAGCTAAAAACGCGATTTTTCGTACAATCAGGGACCATAATTCAGGAAGTTACGCGAATATAGAAAGCAATCGAGATCTTTGGGTTATAAACTTACATTTCAAGTTTCATCAAAATAGGATTAAAACTGTGACCTCTATAGGGTCTACAACCTTGATATACCATATTTTTAGGCTATTTGAGAACGAACGGCGGCCATTTAGTCTGTCAGTTCTGGGCCGATTTTCACGTCCTTAGGGTGTAACGGTGATATAGTAATACGGATTTTTAAATCGGATAAAAATTATGACCTCTATAGGGTCCACAAACTAAAAACGCGATTTTTCGTACAATCAGGGGCCATAATTCAGGAAGTTACGATCCGATATCCGCGAATATCGACAGGAACCGAGATCTTAGAGAGATAAAGCTATATTTCAAGTTTCGTTGAAATCGGATAAAAATTGTGACCTGTAGAGTGTCCACAAACAAATTGTGGACGGACGGACAAACAGGGGCGACGACAATATACGTCCACATGAAAATGTGAGCGTATAAAAATGAGTGGGAACAAAATTCTACTACGCCCGGCGTGTGATCTGTACTGCTGCTGCTACTGCTGTGGTTGTGTCCACGTCTGCTGCAGCTGCCACTACTACTACTGTGTCTAAGCATTTGATGTGTTTTCCTCTCTCGTAAGAAAATCCAATCACTATTCCCCTTGGGTGAGTCAGAGTGACTTGGGGTGTCGAATAATGTGTGTATTTACAGTTCTTTAAAATAATGCGTTAGTATACATCGGTGGATAAAAGGCAGTGGGGGAGGGGGCGGGCATACTATACTAGATCGACGCCCCTGTATTAACCTAATACATATGTTGTTCATATTAATCTTACCACAGGGTGCACTGTTACAATCTCTAGTTTCAACTTTATTGCCGATACAAGAAGCGCCACCACCCTGAGGTACAGGGCTATCACAGAAGCGCCTTCGCGTCTGAATTCCTGAAATTTATAAACATTAAACTTCGATGTCATGATACATGGTAGGAACAATAAGGAAAGGTTATGGGGTTTGATGTCTCATCACAATACTTCGGTCACATATACATTTCTAGGGAGGAAGTTCAAATTGTCATCAGGGACGGATCCGGGAATTTTTGCAGGAGGGGGTTAGCCAGGTTTCTGTTAATGTTATTTGACTGTTGACAATACATGATGCCATCATCATCGCAAATTACGTAGTCATACATACACAGTGAGCTTTTTAAAGAGAGAAATCCAACACTCCGTTTGACGTCAATTCTTATTATGAATTAATACGATCACATTGTGATTCAAAGCATTAATTGTGATATCACATGTATATATCATTAACTCGAGCTTTGAATGGTCATCGTATCCCACCATCGATGATAAAGGATAAAGCACAATACAATGACACTTTTCACATACCCCCCCCCCCCCCACACACACACACACCTCTGGATCCGCCCCTCGGTCATGGCTACTTAATAATGAATAACCAGGCTAATGAAGACGGGCATACGTCATGTTGTGTGCTATAAGGGATCTTTTACATATACACGTCAACATGTAGACGAGATCTCAGCTTCAAACGAACAGACGCGACTCCGTGTCCTTAATAATAGTAATCGCAAAGTAAAAATTGATAGACTAACAACAGATATACTGCAAAATATCACATCTTTTTGCCAGTGCCAATAATAATAGTATAAGATTAACCAGCATAACCCCGTGAAGATGTAAGGCCCCGGGAGAATTCGGACCCCGCGCGAATTGGACCCCTTAGCAAAGCCGGGTATCGTGCTAGTCATTAATTAAATCATATACTGGCAAATTGATATACTGGAATAAACGTATTCCCAACAATGTACCATAATACATGTCCTAAAATATACCTTGACACGAACTAGAACATCTAGTCCAGGGATCCCAAAATCCCAACTGACCGTCTATAAGTGGTCTATCTGTAAAAGGTAGAGTAGCTCCTGCTCCATAGGTCTACAATTAAATATGTAGTTTAAATGACTAATTTAAGTCTGAGTTTCCTGATTTACATCTTGAATAATACGATTATAATTTTAAAAATACAACTAGAGCCTGAATGATCGGAAGGACTGCAAACTGTTTGAAACACTGTCAATTTTGTCAATATTACATTTCCCATTTCTGCTAGAAAGCTCGGCATTTCCAGCATCCGTCCACCGCCTAATTCGCAATTGAATTAATCAGTAACAAATCAGCGATCGATTAATTGTGTATACAATAAACTTACTCCAGGAGAAGGAGTGGGTGCTGGTAAAACCGGATTCTGAAGTGATCTGCTTGGTTTCTGAAATCGAGATATTGTACAATATTTGACTTAATAGTCCGTGACCTTTATATATGAACACATTGAACTTATAAAATAAAAAATAAAATTCCCTTTTGAATTGTGTATTACTGTGTGTATCATACTCCTCGCAGTGTTTCGTTTGATTAGATCTAATCCCACTCAAACACTGTCGTACTCAGCGCAAATGTCTCTCCCAAATTATGATTGGTTAATAGCCCGATCAACAACCAGTACAAAACGACATAACAAAATCAATCGGGATTAACCAGAACTCTAAATATGTTACCGTAAAGTTTCTGGTGACAAACGCATCTACATTACGTCAGAACGCAAGAAATATATTACGCTCAATTAACTGGTACATAACAGAATACTGCAGAGGAACTAATTGTGTGATAAACGAGGCTATCCAAAATAGCTACAATGTAAACATTTATAGTCGCCGTGCACATGAAATATCTTTATCATCTCTTGGACCACAGAGCAGATCAAAGTGAAGGGCTGTGATATTACGTATTGTGTTTCAACAAACTGGATAGAAATACGACATGTACTTTTTTGATAAAATAAATAATTTATGGATCTTCTTCACAAAAATGGATAAATATTATCGAATATTAAAAGGTAGGCAGTAATAATAGGTATACGTTTATAGAAATTTATATCGGAGATCTGAGACAAAGAATTTTCGTTCCAATAGCCAAAAAATTCCCTATATTTTAGTTAGGATAGATTTGATTGGACGATGAGAATGGGCACGCTTCGTCAGTTTTCAGTCTTAATATAGCAATGGCTAGAGAGGGACATTGATTCCGGAATATGTGTGTGTAGATGTTTTAAAAATATTGTTTATTGTTAAAAATAAAGACACTATTCTAACGTAAGAATCGTTGGTTCATTTAAAATCAAGAATCACTCCCAGCTTACCGGTGCCGTTCTATTATAAGAACCCGTGTCATAAGCTCTACTGGTACAATCTCTGTCTAAAATATCACCCGACAAAACCATTATTCTGACGTTGGGACATCCTTGTGCAACACATTCTTTTGTCTCATTTGCATCTCTTGTGTCATTGCTTAAGAACTTAAAGAACAGCAATCTATTAAAACAAAGCAGAAAAACAATTCAGCAGTATATCAAAAGTACAACAAAATATTTTAGCTATTTTAACTTCTAAAACAATTGATAGTAGCAGAAGGGTCAAAATCATAGGATTTAAGAATACTGAATTCAAGTCCGTAAATCTGGAATGGCCGTCCTAGAGAATTTTTGTAAATTCAAAATAACATCCATCCACACATTCATTCAAGGTTCTTTTAACTCATTGTGCTTGATAACGATAAGGGGATACTTGTCGAAAAGTCGTGTTAATATATTAAAACAAGAGATTGTTTCCCATACAAATTGTGTTCTGATAATATTTAACCTTTTTTTGGAATCTGTTAGGCGATTGTGTGTAAAACAATTGCATTAGGGGTCCAGCATCTTCATCTGAACAGTGAAAATGAACCACACACAAACATCATGCTAGTTAGATCTTGTAAAATCCCAGCAGTTGCGCGCGATTTCGGTACACCTACCGCAAGTGCTCTATTGTACAAATTTTACTTGAATAAATATTATTAAGCACCAACAAAGTAACATAGTGTTTACAAGCGATCACAGGGAACTAGCGTCGATGTCAAAAATATCATTAAGAATCATTAACTTGTTCGGGATGTTACCTTTCGTCTGATCGACCTAAAATTCAATACACATTTTAACAATTTGAAAAGAAATTCAACATACCCAGTTGTCAGATCCCAGTAATATTTATTTCCGATGTCATCAGCCTCTAGTTCCTGTAAACCGTTTACAGCGACCCAGTCGTTCATATCCTGTAGCTGTTGTGGACTTGTGGAAGACAGATCAATTTTAGCATTTCGTGGTAAACAAACACCAAACCGTAACCACATACCCCTGAAAAATATTTGTATTTACACGATCTGTAAGTGGCAGTAAACCAGGTTTTAAGTTGTAAAACGTTTTTACAAAAACCAGTATTTATTCCGTGCAAATCATACTCTCCAAGCTAAGAACATAGTTGCTGTTAATTAGAATCTATGGTCCCAATACCCTGAAATAGTGAGCAAAATAAATGATAATGCACAACTGGAGCAATACATGATGTAATATTATGCTTTTACGCCTTACTGTTCAATTCCATCACCGCGTATAGTGAAAGTCTGAGGCACGTAGTTTTCCCAGTGCAGAGTGTAACTATAACCACCACCTAGAACTGTTGTAAACTGTGCTGGGTTCTCGTTCAGCTGTGTCTCTTGTACATCAGGTATGTCATCTCTTACAGCAAACACAGTTGGTATCGTATCACCATGTTGGTTTTCGAAGGTCAATGTCAACTGAAATATTGCGAATATAGCGGTTATACACTTATATAACACTATACTGAATCTTGACGGAAGACAAATTATTTGTGTTTAACCACTTACAGCTATGCTCGACCATATGCCTTGTGGCAACATATAGGAATAATTTATTTTGTGCTAGCCGCTGCCCGGGCAAAATTTCCCTCATAGCACACTGTATGACGTATGCCCGTCTTCATTAGCCCAGTATAGGAGCAGAACAGAAGGACGTAAAACCCCATTTCATTTCATTTATTTTGTGCTATGTTGCAAGTCCATCATTGGACATGTACAGCATACATCTTCTCTGAATGCCTTGGAGTACAATTACAATTTAGGTTCGGAACTGGCATATGACTTTAACAAGATGGGCTATACCAGTGTTATTTCTAACTACCCGGACAGGGAAACGCAAAAATATTCATAATTCATTGAGCACTAAAATTTATGATACAAGTTTGCCTTTTTAGCTATCAAAATCAGTATTTTCAATAAGAGTGATATTGTAATATATATATATATATATATACCTTTCCATACTTGTCGGGACAGACAGCAACTTGCCAGTTAGGACGTAGGTAACATCCGCTAGTAACATAAAATGGTGCCGGTAAAACAACCTGGGTGTTATTGTAACCTGTAACGCTTCCATCTATATCTCTGAATGTAATTCCATTATACCGATCATCATAACCAAAACCAGAAGAGGTTGAGTTGCTGTCTAGAACCCGGTTACCCTCTGTATCCTAAAAAAAGCTACTTAAATGTAATTCGAACATTCGACATCCATCCACATTTAAATACACGAGTCCCAACCCCATGTGGTTATGTGTTCTACGTCTATACGTTCAAAACTGGCCCATGTACTAATTATGCATATGATTTTTTTTAATTTTTGGTGATATATATATTATTTGTGCGATCAATTTTAGACTATTGGTGTTTAGCATCTCGCCATAACATTTCAATAGCCCAGTCTAAGGAAACACAACATCGTTTTCAACTCTCTTCAGAAGTCAACTCTCTTCTCAACGTTTACATTTGGAAAATGACAGAGGATGCTTACACCTGATACAACTTTGCTGTTGAAATTTCTAGTGGTAAAATCCATTATTATTGTACAGACTTTTGTCATTCTGTGTTAATAGACGCTGAAATTCGATTGTCGTTTAGGGTGCTATAGGAGAACTTTTGCACAACTGTCGAATTGTTCTTTTGTGTACACGCCAACCTGTACACGGGGCGTCGGTTTTTCGTCTCGGACACTCCTCCTGGCCAGGTCTTCCATATTGCATTACTCACAAGGGTAATGCCAGGGAACAGTTTAGGCAGACGTCGAACACCGGACACCCTGGTTAGTGAGCCGGTTCCTTACTCACCGAGAAATCAATGTGGTCAATAGCAATATTTGAGGTGTACACCAATTTTGCTATAGGAAACATTATTCTATACTTACATCAATAAAGTCGTAAGTTATATTTTGAACAGAACTAACAGCCGATGTTATGTTCTTGTCAAATTTTTCAAAACCAATGGCACCAGCTTGATAATAAGCATTGGATTTAAAACCAGAAAACCATACATTTTCCAAATAAACTGGACCATCGTGGAAATTAAATCCAAGAATAGGCATGGAGCTAAAAACAATTACAAGATATTCAGTTTCGCCATGCAGTTTATAACGCATCCTATATAGACTGCTGATCCCGTTTACCGGCAAAGTTACATGCCACTAAAGGTAAAGACCTGTATCCGAGAAGAGTTTAGACATGCTTAAAAACTTATGTTGATAATTTTCATTTGATGGTTAGAGTAGCGATTATTGTCACAATATACCAACCCTATATCATACTTTATCTTTTTCTTCCACTGACGAAAATGGTGGCGGTCTGAACAAGGAATAGTCTATCATCGGCCAGTGTAACGGATATCATAAATATTGAGTCTGCAGCTGAATATTGTATGTTAAACATACATTATGCAAGAGCTAAATCTGCCTATTGCAAGTATTTATTGAGGCTTCAGATGTTATAGAAATTATTAATTAGACCTTTATTTACATGACAAGCTCAAAATCAACCCCGTAGACCCTCGGATGGTTTGGATACAGCTTGGATTTAAACAGTCGTCTATTTAAAATTAAATCAAGAAATGGCCGACCAAACTAACGTTTACCGTTAGCCACTTAAGTCACCATCGGAAACTGGTTTTGAAAGGCCTACCAAGCGAGGATACCATAACCATTGAGAATGTTACTTGATAATCGAGAATATGTGGGTGGAGTTATCGTTTGTCAATCAAACGGTCAGCAATTCTCATAGACGGTGCGGACACAGTGGATGCCTATTTCTAGTCCAAACTTTCAACAGTGACAACTTCGTTCAGAAAAAAAGTAATTGGGCTGAAATTTTCAATATTTTCTTTTTTTATCATCTATTTTTGAATTATTATAGCAAGAATGGCCAACTCTTTATTAAACTCTTTAATGTATCTTTAATTGATCCTAAACTATTAGATAACTTTCAGAAACATAAAATTTCTACTAAGTCATAAAATGAGTAGGGATTGTGTGCTATACAGTAACAACAGATATGACCCCAACTGTCGTTAAGTAAAATTATAATTATTATAAATTCTTTAATTACGTACGACATTGTCTCTAATGGTATTGACCGGGGCATCTGAATTGATGTATTTGTGACAGTATCATAAAATAAAGTCGGTTCTCCTATATTCTTTGATTCTCCTATTATAACAGAATTCTTCAGAAACTGCGCTTGATCATCAGATCTGGAATACAAACAAAAGCACCTTATGGCGAGTGGGGATAGGGTGTTTTCGCAGAAAAATATTAAGTTATAATTTAATAATTGCGATAATATTTGCCGGCGAGATTATAAAACACAACTTTAAAGGAGGCAAGTCTTTAACTTAATGTCATCATATGTCTTCGACATTGCAAACACGACTTATTGGTCAAATTAAATCAACACTGATGTTGTTATCTTACCGTGAAAAGTAGGGCTTCTGATATTTAAGACAAAATGAAAATGTTAAAATTGGCGCACGAATCGTGTGTCAGAATGCTATATAGCGTCAGGTGTATGAAGCCACTCGGTGAATGAAGCTAAACACATCTTATGTAGAAGAATACTACCGGTGTAGACTGGAATAACCAGACGCCAAAGACTGCCATACAATTTCTACTTTTTGCGTATTTCGCCGAACATAAATGATTAGAAATTACAGTAAAAACAGGAACGAATGAATGTAAATCAGTTAATATACATTCATATTACATTATTATATGTGTTGTGACCCATTTGTGCCCATTTCTAGGTGCCGAAGAATAGCGATTTACCTCCGTTAAGGGATAACTCCAATCGGCATAACAATAATGTGAGCGAAAGACTTATGTACATAATAACTTCAAGCGTTATCCAAATAGGGTGCGCGCTGACTGACTAACCAATAGGTCGCAAGTTCGGTCCCTATTGTTGGCCGAAAAAAATTATATCAACGACTCTCATCTAGTCATTTAATTAGAACAAAAAAAACGAGGTCCTGTTTACACATGGGCGAGCACGTAAAATAATCCTTGCCAGTTGAAACTGTACGAAGTGTATAGGAAGAAACGCGGTTGTCTGGGCAAACATTTTGTCTCATACCACAGTCCATGGCGTATATGTGTCGTCTTTATTATCCTGGTTGGTATAGAAAAAGGAACGTAAAACCCTATTTGATTTCATGTATTTATCTAATTACGTGCACCCTGATCCCGCTTTGGGGCTTTATACCAATTTCATTTCGGGTGCTATTTTAGGATCTCAGACAAACTGTACACAGCTTATCGGAACATTCAAGGGCCCTTATTCACGAAAACTTAAACTAAGATACAATCGAAATTTTAAGAAATACTGCAATTCGATTGGCTGACCAGTAAAATCAATTTGCATATATCCAATTTGCATATTGATCAGCCAATCGAATTGCAGTATTTCTTAAAATTTCGATTGTATCTTAGTTTAAAGGAGCTAAATCGCTAACATTTGGGACCTAGAAATTGACAAAAGTGGGTCGCAACGCATATAATACTGTAATATGAATGTATATAAACTGATTTACATTCAATGGTTTCCGTTTTTACTCCAATTTCAAATCAGTTATGTTCGGCGAAATAAGCCAGCAGTCTCAATCGAGTGCAAATTTCTAGCGTCTGGTTATTCCAGTCTACATACGCCGTTCGATTTGTGTGCAATGTGTCTAGTCTCGTCCCTCGAGTCTCTTTTTACAAATGGGGCTGATGCGCATTATGGTACACGATTCGTGTACCAATGGTAAAATGTTTATTTTGTCGTAAATATTGGATATCAAAAGCCCATCTTATTCCGGTAAGATCACAACATCAATGTTGATTTAATTTGACAAATAAATCGTGTTTTCAATGTTGAAGATTTTGGATGATATTGAGTTAGAGACTTAGCTACTTAGTTTTCGTGAATAAGGGCCCCGGTGTTCATGTATGGCGGGCGGATGGATACAGATTAGACTCACCTAGAAAACGCTACTGCATTGGCACTGTCAGCAAATCTATAAAAGAACAAACCGGCTTTAACGATAATAACTACATCGAATATACCCAATCGTAGACAATTGGTATGATTTTCAAAAGTGCAATATATACTTTTCTAAAAAATAAGGAATGGATATACCCGATTACTATTTTAGCACTGCATCTCTGTCAGTTGGGGGTCGTTTTTATTTTGAATTATACTTTTTGTAACTTATTTTGATTTATATATATTTTTAAGTCCATAATGAAATTTTTCTTACGATCCCTGTTCAACAGTAATCCACCCGCCTCTTATCCACATATTATGATAACGATTCTTGTACACTGAAATTAAACAAAACATTTAAAACAACACGAGAACAACTACGTCTAAAATTTGTGTCAACGCAAGAGGTATATGGCCAAGGTACAAAATTAATTTCTCCACTGACTGTAATGTTATTTATGTCTCTAACTTTCCCAAGATCTTTTACCACAGTTGTAGCAACATGCGGCAAGGTAAGACGTTCACCGTAGAACTCTTGAGATAAACAAACTGGAAGTAGCATACAAGTATACATGCAACTTGTCCGCCCTATATTTTAACGTAAACCAAGCTCGTAACATTAGAGCTAATATTAAGCAATTTTTGCCCCCCCAGAGTATAATACTATAGGGTTTATTTTAGTTATGATGTGTGACGATAACTTGGGTAATGAAGTAGCTTGCATTATTTTGCTACTATCTTAGACTAACTCACAGACAGTTATGTCAGTATCCATTGCTGGAAGTAGGGTACTATAGTCCAGTCATTTCGTGCACGGATTAGTACAATTTACTAGAATAGTGTTGACGTAAAACGGTGCCTATATGAAACACTTGCCCAAAAAATGGTAATTGTCCCGCCCTAATAGAGGACGCATTATACTTCCTCTATAGGAGAGAGCTTGTTTGATTTACCCTCAGATATCATGATGAGACCGTAGGGAAGACATTATTCGGAGCTCAAGGGGAACATAACCATATCCTCCTCGGCTATAGCGCGAACCTTATGTATAACTATCAAGAAGTATGTGGCTCTTGCCACGTTTAAGCCGTTCTTTGTTTAATTATATAAACTTAGTAACAACATAAACGGTGTTCCAGGGTCAGTTAATTGATGAAGTCGAAGAAACGCCCACAAGAAAGTGTCACAGCTACCCCATAGTGTCACAAGAGAAAATAATGGATGACTCCTAACGTCTTCAATAAGGTAAATAACCAATTAATTTTAAGAAATTTAAATTGTAAAAAATCACAATTAATATTTGTTTGTGTTTCTTGTGGACAAGTTGCCCTACTCATTATTTGTTGAAAATTCTTAATTTCATTTGAGGGGGGATGGATGGCCGAATTGTTAGCACGTGCGTGCTGTATCATAAGGCCTGTCATTGAGTCAACTGGCGTTGTTTCGAATCCCCGGTTGTACGTGACAAGGAGTAGGGTCGCCTGTCCAACCTCGTGGGTTTTCTCCGGGTCCTCCGGTTTCCTCACACTGCTAAAGACCCCTACGCGCAAGCGAATTATTGAAATAAAATTAAAACCATATGTTAGTCCGGAAATGACCTAGTTTGTGTCGAGTGGACGTTAAATCCATCTCTCTCTCTCTCTCTCTCTCTCTCTCTATTTCATTTGATTTACAATGAGCATCGAAAGCCTTTTTAATTGTCATCTTGATACATCATATAATACAAACGGAAATGGGTTTATTGAGACAGGTAAAAATAGAAGACTGGTGGGCCAAGGTTACTGATTCCTGTAATTGTAAAACGGAATATTGACTTACGTGTGGGTTTGATAATCTTGACCTCTGCTGGAGGTGAATCTTTGTCCAGTGGTCGAATTCTCGGCGAGTATTCACTTGTTCCTACTGTAGCAGTTGAAGGCAGGACTTTATTATCAGCAAAGAAACCATCCTAAAACAGAACAGCTCAAATGGCACTGTATGATATTATCACATCGGGTTTCAGTAAGCAAAATTGACAATATTTTTTATCAAAGCGACGATTGGTTATTGCTATTTATAATATTCCTGCCAAATCCAACTACAATTAAGCATATAATCCTACCTGAACACCTGAAACGGGTATAAATCGTGGTATTTAAAATCGAAGCGTTAAGCCGTTACTAAGAACGACATTTTTAAATGGGAGATGTATGGCGGTGTATGTCGGATAAAAACAACGCTTCATTAATTTAAACGCGAATATTTGGAGTTAGGCGATAGTGGTGCCACTACATTGGCCTCTGTAAGTTTAATTAGTCATAACATTATTAAATTATCTTATTTTTAAGATGTTACATGCATTAATAAAGAAACTGGGTTTGCCAATTGGAACTAACGACATCCAAGCACATCAGTATATCTCAACGTTGTTAGGGTTAGGGTGTAGCGGAAGCCTATGCCCCCAAAATCACAGATGTGGATGTTAACGATTTTAAATTTTACTGTTTCTATTATTTGAATTACACAATATCAATTCATATTTTATGAGTGCAACTGTTTAAATTTCAAACTGCTACTTACAATTTCATTAGAATGTGCTACATTATTATTCCATTCCTCATACGGGGTATGTTGTGATTCGTACATCTGCATGAATCCAAGTCCTAATGATGGACCATAAGGTTCATCAGGGAATACATACCAAATTCCATGACCCTTCGAAACAAAAAAGAGAATACCAGTCAGTTAAAGATATGTTCCATCGAGGTTAATTACAACCCGAAGACTTATTTTTAACTGAAAATATGACAGTCTTATGATCAAGAAAAATATAATTATGGACTGAAAATAATACGTAACCCGATTATAAGGAAGCAAATATTATCCTGTTTAATAAAAGTTTGCCAGAAAACTGTTCGTGCTGTTCAAGGGTCACACCTGCAACAGTTTGGTATATAGTTATACCTCGTAAGTGTGCTAAGTGCAATGTTTCCTGTAATCGTGGTATATTATATATGAAATAGAATAAAATTCCCCAATCAGAATGTTTTCATCAACAGTTATTTGGTTAACGGTCTTGGTCAGTCGTTATAAAATGAGGGTAGGACGTCTAACGTCAAATAAATATATTCTTAAAAAATCCGCTAAACAACTTCAAATGTACATGTATTTATTATAAATGTAGCGAGAAATGATTTGCTCCCGGTCTGTGTTTCTTTTGTTAGAATTATACAGCAGATATTCAACTGCGCAATTATCATCTATACTCTATAATAGACGCGAGTGTTTACATGTATGTTTAAAAATATGTAAGAGGAATCAAATGATTGGGGGTTGAGCAACCTGTTCTTGTTCGCAATAATAATGTTTAGAAGATGAACAAAAAAAATCAAATGTTCGACTTTACCTCTGAACCTGCAGCAACGTTATTTCTCAAATGATTTTTGGGATTCGTCATGAAAAATGTTGCTGGTTGACTAAAAATAAATTTAAAAGGCTTATATAGCAGACAATTATTGAGTTTATCAGTGGTTTACATTCCCGGTAGCCATTTGACAATGCGGCTTGGCTGCTTAAAGTGAATAAAGCTGGTTAATTTTCTGCGACAAACTCTTATGAAAAAACATTTTATAGGCTACTCATTGAAATATCAACGCGATCTATCACAAGAAAATTTCCCTCATAGCACACTGTATGGCGTATGCCCGTCTTCATTAGCCCAGTCGGAGCAGAACAGTGGGGCGTTAAACTAGATTTCATTTCATTTCCTTATATTACACAGTCGAGCAACGTCAGTCAATTATCTCCACAATATATGTATCATGTATGACCAGTGTGGCAGTTCCAAATTCTATAACTTAATATTATTGTACCTATCTGATGTCAGAATTTTTCCCTTTCTTGTTGTCAGACCAATATTCCCATCAAAAACATTCCTCTTTTCGCCTCCATCTTCCAGAAAGTAAGCATGGCCTAGAGCATCATAACATACATTGTCTAAAACCTGCGAGAATAAAATATGATTCTTGAAGTTGTGAATACTATTTAAACTATAAAAATGGTGTAGAGTAATACATTTATGTGTATAAATGGTGTATAGAAATATATTTATGTGTAATGTATAAAAATGGTGTATAGAAATATATTTATGTGTAGTGTAGAAATGGTGCATCGATACTAATATTTGTGAATGTCGTTTGTTTGTCTGTCTGTATGTCTGTTGCTGGTTGGCGACTACGGCTGTCCCGGTGTATAGGAGTAGCTCGGCTCGGTGTGTAACATAGACCTAGTGGCGATGGACTACCACTTCCGGTTTCTGAGTTATGCTACTTCCGGTCATGGCGATACCCGTGCTTCGCGACTAGATCTATTTGTTAAGGTCAGCTCATTTTTCGTCAAGGTAGCTGAAATATATATAAGGTTAGGGCACGTGATTAGCCTATTGGCGAGATTGTAAGTTAGGGTTAGCGGTCAGCGTGAAGGCTAGGTTTAAGAATTTAAGCATTGAGCTTATCAAATAGATCTAATTCGTGCGGGTCAGCTGCTAGTAGAAATGTATATTATGATCTATAATTATTTGTGTTGATGACATTATTTGTTCGATTATCCAGTACTATAGTTCGTAATCGGATACTTTTATTGCCATCATTTCTTCCCATGATCCTCTATTCTTGGTGCCAGTCTTTCGGCCATGCTTCCTGCCTAGCGGTCGACATATTTTGCTAAAGCCACTTTTGAAGTAATAATCTGTTTACTGACTCATTTATGTGTAGTATATAAATTGTATATAGTAATTGTTGTCTTACCGTTACACCATGAGTACCATGTATAGTAACACATCTAGAGAAGGAATGGTGAATGGAACTATATCGAAAAAAGGGTGGTTTACTGTAATTTCCAACACCATCTAAATCATGACATATGTGAAAGTGAACTGGATAATGCCCTGCAAAAGCAAAGATCGAGTGATGCTATAAAGGAATGGATTAACTTCAACGCATTTTGTATTTTTTTTTTTTTTTTTTTTTTTTGACATAAATATGGTTATTAAGAAAGAAACAAATTATAGAGCATAAGCATTCATATTTCATACTGTTTATTTTTACCATTTATTAGTTGGAATCTCAATTAAAGTAGTATTATGGTAAAATTATTTTTCTTTGAAATAGGTATTCTTTGGGAAGAAGTCATATCCTCTGTAACTTTATTTAAAAGTCAGTACATGATATCCGTTAAAGATACATTATGTAAGATTTAGATACAAAAATAGCCATTCTTGCTATGATAGTTCGAAAATAGATATGTAAAATGAATAATTTGAAAATTTCATTCAAATTACTCTATTGCGAGCGAAGATATATTTGACAAGACGTGTGCAATAATTTCAACCACTGTACTGTTCGAAGCTACGTCTCGCTCCTTCATTTTTAGCTTAAATCAAAATATAGCTGAACTGTTCTAATGTATTTAATATCGGGGAAATCCGATGCCAGCGAGAGTTGATTATGGTCTGGATTAGTTAATTAATGTCTATTCAATAATTAAGAAAACATTTCAGGCCTAAAGAAAGACCTGCAATAGGCAGATTTAGCTCTTGCATAATGTATGTTTAATATTTATATTTACCTATTTCAGTTTGCTGACCCATGTGGTAAAGCTCAACACCTTCAATATGTACATTGGCCAATCCTTGTACAAACTAACCAAAAAAAATATAATACAAAACTTTACGAATTTCTAAAAAAAAACATTTTCAGGCTCCACAGAGATATTTATTGCTGTGAACATGCGATTTTCCTTGAAGTGTGGTCGTGGGGGTGGGGGGCAATAACTATTATAGTATAGTCAAGGATGGCGAATTTGTTTTGGGAGAATGAAGATGCTCGAGCTATATACAAACTAGATGTAAAATACGTTCTCTACGGTGTGTTAATCCTGACCATATCGGCGTAACCTCCTACGGTAAATCATTAGCTTTATTAAAATTAATGTATTACAATCAAAGTAAATTCCTTAATTACATTGCAATTTTATAAAGTATCCTCGATTCACCACTATACCTTCAAATGACCGCCAAATGTATCATAGTGGAAATCGTTACAGTTACCATTACTCGGGGGACAGTTATCCTCCATTTTCCCCTCAATTAAGACATTCCTGGTTAGAAGAGCAACTTCTCCTCTTTCATCAACATTATTTATTATCTCCCCAAAATGCGTGTATCGAGAATCCACTAAAATACAATAATGGGTATATATCCATTATGGTGATTAAGACATTTGTGTTGCTGGATATTTGTTGTGACTAGATCAAAAATCTTGATTTCATACTTCATAAGGAATACAACGCTGAAGATTATAGACATAATGGGTTGAAGGCAACCCCAGAGACTAATTTTAATTTCGAAATAATTTGCTAAGAAAAGGATGTTCCTGTTTGAAATACAAACTTACTTTCGACCTGGACTTGATTTGGAGTACATGAGTCACATGATACTACTGTTGCTTCTTCTGCTTGATTCCAGTCAAAATCTGTTGACGCTAAAACCAGCTTAAAGCCTACAAAACAATCAAATATTTATTATGCCGTCTAAAGATTTAAATTATTCTGGTTTCACAACGCCGGAGATCAATAGGATTGTTTATTTCGTAAAGTCTGTCAAAACTTCAGTAGTTATATGTTAGCTGTCTTAGGACGCGTAAATGCTGCACTAGCTTATAGTCCGACAGCAGGTCGGCAAACCTGGAAATATAGTCCACCTAATGTTTTTGATGGGTTATATGTTAGTTGTCTTAGGACGCGTAAATGCTGCACTAGCTTATAGTCCGACAGCAGGTCGGCAAACCTGGAAATATAGTCCACCTAATGTTTTTGATGGGTTATATATCTTCTGGAACCCTTGGGGAAATTAAAATATTCAAGATGGCCGTCTTGGGTCATTTTCTGGTTATTTACTTTAATTTAATGGGTAAAATTCGGGACAGATTCTCTCGGGCCTCGCTATGAAGGTGGTTTCTGAGGGAATTTGACCTGCTGAATCTAATGAGCCTGGGTATTCCTTCTAAAAGTGACGGCTAATACGGTGTGTAATATATTGAAATATAGGTTTTTGTTAGCAGTTTCTTCAGACATAAACATACAAAACATGTTCGACCAAAAGGTATTCTAACCCGATGATATTCTCGCCCTTATATTCTTACAAGGACACAAATTATACACGGTCAAACACAATCAACTATCTGACCATGTTTCTAATAGCTAACTGGGGCTCAAATATTTATCTTGTGCAACCTCACGTATTTGTCCAGCTCACCCTCTCTTTAATCACGGGAATACTTGTAATCGGTAGAACAGTCTGATTCTTCCTATTCCATCCGTGCCATGCAATGGGGATGACATTAGTCTTGCCAGTTTTTTGGTCATTCATACGCGCCGGTAAAGTTGGGGTTTTGTATCACGCTGATAAACATTTGTCATAGTGGATCATAATTTATGCTTGATAATTCGCTCTCCGTAGCTTCTGTTCGTATGGCCCTGTAATTTGTGCGCTTATTCTTATGATACATAAGTTTTTACATGACCGGTTCTTTTTTCTTCCATGGTCTACTAAACTTAGTTATTTTCTTGAATTTGGGAACCATATTGATTTTTCGTTCAGTCATGGCACATTTCTCCATTCAGATATGTATTTGACAAACCCGAAAACCTTTAGTATAATACATTACTAATATCGTTATGTCTTGCCAAATATGGTCACCATTTTGAATATGAGCGCAGCCTGGAATACATTTAGTCGGAACATGTTTTTATGTTTACATCTGAAGTAACTGACAACGAAAACCTATAGTTTAATATATTGCACAAACAACTTTAAGAGCCCCCCCCCCCCACACACACACACACAAAATAATGTTCCCTTTTGAATTTGGCCACCTAATGGAATTAATCATCTTTTTGGGGATAAATAACCAAGTTCATTTGCTTCAGCGGTTGAAATTCTAATAGAAATCTCCTTCATACTGAGGTCCAAGAGAATCTGTCCCGAATTTTACCCCACTGTAAATTAAATTAAATAACCATAAAATGCGTCATGACGGCCATCTTGAATATTTTAATTTCCCCAAGGATGCTAGGGTGGCATCATCCGAATTCTGAAACTATTGAAGATATATAATACACCAAAAGCCTATATTGCAATATATATACATTACACACCTTTTTAGGGAACTTTATATAATTATGTTTCCTACCAATATAAGCCTCCATTTTGAATTTGGCCCTCTAGCGGAATTATCATCACATTTAGTGGGAATACCCTAGCTCATTCGATTCAGCGGGTCGAGTTCTTACAAAACCCATCTTCAAACCAAGGTCCGAGAGAATCTGTCACATATTTTACCCAACTAAATAACCAGAAAATGCCTCATGCATGGCGGCCTTCTTGAATATTTTTATTTCCCCAAGGGTGCCAGGGTGGCATCATCCGGATTCTGAATCTACACATATTGAATATATATAATCCACCAAAAAACATTAGGTGGACTGTATTTCCACGAGGCTTAAAATGGGGTTTGGCAACTGGACTACTATTTACGAGAACGTATAGCTAAAAACGTTGAAATATAGGCTAATGATGTGCTTGTTTTTAGCTACGATTGAGTGCCTTAATTTTTTAGTTTCACCTAGCAAACTGAATTCCTGTACTAATGCACGTAAAATCTTAAAAATAAGTTAAGTTAATACTATAAGAACTTTTTAAACATACGAATCCCAATGTAATGAAATCGGCAAATATTATCAATAAGAGAGAGAGAGAGAGAGAGAGAGAGAGACAGGGTTTAACGTCTATTCGACATAAACTAGGTCATTTCGGGACTAACATATGGTTTAATTTTATTTCAATAATTCGCTTGCGCGTAGGGGTCTTTAGCAGTGGGAGGAGTTTCTTTCATTTCATTTCATCTCTTATCTCGAAACACGGAGGGTTGAGAGATAAGGTTTCTTATCTAGACTATTATATGTGGCCACCTGGACGACATAATATTGACCACACGGTAAGAGGAACAGAAATGAAATGAAATGGGGTTTAACGTCCTACTGTTCTGCTCCGAACTGGGCTAATGAAGACGGACATACGCCATACAGTGTGCCATGAGAAAAATTTTGCCCGGACAGCGGCACTAAAGCCTACTCTTATATCGAATTCAAACTGCCGAGGGATCTTTTACGTACACGCCAATGTGTACACGGGACCTCGGTTTTTCGTCCAATCCGAACGACTAGACAGCTGTCCTTGTCAGGCTCTCCGTCCTGCACCACTGACAAGTGGGAACCACGTCGGAAAATTTGGATGCACTTTCTCGGCCAATGCAGGGATCGAACACCCGACCTCCAGGCTAGCGAGCCAGCGTCTTACCCACTTAGCCACCGTGACCCCCTAGTAAGAGGAACAGAAAAGGGTAAGGGTGTGCCAATAATGTGCTGTATACTGATTTAAGACAACTCATTTATGTTGCAAACGTCGACGTATTGATTATAAAACGATTGCCTAGACATTCGGAAGGGACAAAAAACGTGTTTAAATTAGCTCCCAAGAAGAGAACCGCCGGCAGTTAATTAAACTCCCTTTCTTTTCTTTTAGTTACTAGTATGGGTTGTTTTTTTATTATTCCGCAGAATGTCTCTTGAATCATTAGTGAGGTAACTTAGAAATACCTGGTACCCATGTTGATACATCATCCACTAGATTAAGTATAGGAAAGGCTGCGTCGGTGTCCATCACTCGGAAGTCTACGGCTGACCTATAGTCGTTGACATTGTCAATATAACTGGTAACTCTGAACTTTAACTTTGGTGCGAGTAATGTCAGTGATGCCTCAGCGCGTTGGCTGTCGCTGTCTCCTTTTCTATTTATATTTTCTACTGTTAGATTAGGATGTCCTACGCAAATACACAATAAAAAATACTATGTTAAAAATAAAACCTGTGAACTAAAAAGCGCTTCATTCAAATGATCTTCTGTAACTCGCGGTATACCGATTGTCTATAGGCAAAATGGTTATTATCATCGTTATCGTCGTCATGATCATCACTAGCATCACCATCACGATAATTACGTATTAAGACAGTGATATTAAAACAGTCTTACCCTTTTGGACAAGAAGAACATACGCGTCACCATTTGTAATTGTTCTTAGTGTACTATTGTTTGTTTCCTGACCATATGCCAACTCTTCAACAGCTTTTATTATTGGTGCCAGGTCAACTTGTGGATGAACCATATTCTTATAGACAGCTGCGGCTACAACTCTTTCATATGGAATATCTAACGAAATAAAATTATTGTTGATCAATATGCTTAAACTTTATGTTTACTTACGATTTTCCATAACGATATCATATTTTTTATAATTTCCTTAGATGATATTTTATATCCTCTCTAACGATATCATATTTTTATATCATCCCTAACGATATCATATCTTTATATCGTACCTAACGATATCACATTTTTAATCGTACCTAACGATATTATAAATTTCATATCGTACCTAACGATATCATATTTGTATGTCGTCCCTACATATCTTCCCCAAAGGTATCATTTTTTACCCTTGTGATTTCATATTTTTATATCTCCCCTACTATTTTTAGTACTTACTATTTAATAACTGGACCAGTCTGGGTGGGTCTATATTAGACAAAGTAGGTTCATAATTGCCTAAATAGAAATATTCTCCTGATATGCTTTTACCAGTTTTCTCGTCAAAAACATACACGACCATACCAGGTTTCCAACTGTCTGTCTTTGACACAACAGAACCCTAAAACATTGCATTGAAGCATAGCACTTTACTGACAAATGACTTTTACGTATACCGTACTTCCCTTAGATAAACTTATAACTTGTTCAAAACGATTAAAGTGTTATGATGATTATAAATGTTAATTCGGATTTTATACACATAATAAAAGTATACATGTATTCCAATTCTAGATTTACTGATATACCCATATTTGTAATTTTACTGTACTTATTTTTAAAAAGATATCAAATTAAAATAAACAGGACTTCATGTAGTTCATTATCGCTGTCGAATGACTTTTTTCAATAAATATAGCAAACTAGATTATCGATTTTTCAAATCCCCAACCTGCGTTTTTCGCTGGATTCTCGCTATCTTTTATTCATTGGATCGAGCATACCTTTTTTTTAATTTAGGAAAAAAACCTAGAAGGTTATTATAAAAGTCTTACTTCGTGCGTATAAATAAGCCCATTAGCAGAAGTTAATTTTGGGACAGTTTTTGTTAGTTTTGACCACGATAGCTTTCTCTCTGCGTGTATTTCTAGAGTTCCTCCCGGTGCCACACCAATAAACTTCTCATCAAATTCGTGAATACCTCCTACATCTATCTGATACTGCCCTCGCGTTCCTGCAAACATAACGACAGAGTAAAATCGTAACAACAAAAGCAACTTACATCACATCTGTTTTTCATTTAATAGTGTGTTACTGCAATTAACATTATAAGGTCCATGTTTAAACTGAACGGACTGAACAGTTTCATTTAGTTAAAACAGTCGGATTAAATTGGTATTGTATTTGCATTATGTCGTTGTAAAAGCTTTGCAATTATCTTCGACATTTTGGATTGTTTGCAGGGCAGTTAGTGCTAAACTGTTTAGTATGTTGAAATGTAAAAATTAACCAGTGGCTGTCAGGCAGGATACGCCCACATTTTGCAAGAGATGGATAGAGAACAAGCTAAACAAAAAGTGATTTTTCGTACAATCAGGGAAAATAATTCACGAAATTCTAACTCAGCCATCCTTAGGGTGTAACGGTGATATAATAATACGTTTTTATAAATCGGATAAAAATTATGACGTCTATATTGTCCACAAGCTAAAAACGCGATTTTTCGTACAATCAGGGGCCATAAATCAGGAAGTAACGATCCGATATGCGCAAATATCGAAAGGAACCAAGATCTTTGGGTTATAAACTTACATTTCAAGTTTAATCAAAATTAGAAGAAAATTGTGACCTATAGATGGTCCACAACCTTGATATACTATATTTTTACGATATTTGAGAACGAGGGACGGCTATTTTGTCTGTCAGTTTTGGGCCGATTTTCACGAAATTCGAACTCAACCACCCTTAGGGTGTAACGGTGATAGACTAAAACGGTTTTTTAAATCGGATAAAAATTATGACCTCTATAGGGTCCACAAGCTAAAAACGCGATTTTTCCATGGACCTTGTATTGGTCCATGATTTATGATCAGATTGATGAAAAGAAGCTTTAAAGAAATTTCAACGGTTTTATTCTAACATTATTAAAAAAAACAACCAATCAAAAAGTGAATAAAACATGTTAAATTTAAAATCTCTATGAAAGGCTTCGCTTACGTAGCTATTGAGAATCCATCACGAATAATTTAAAGAATTGACCAGTTACATCGGGCGAATTGGGGTGTGCCCAAAATCTTAGAGAAATTTGTTACGCTGCCGCTTTCGGGGTTAGAGTTGTACATTTTTTGTTTTAAGTTCTTTTTAATGAATGTAACAAAGCCCGTTAAAAATATCATATGCTAATCGTAATAATGACTCCTTGGACTGAAGTTAATTGACAATACCATAGTATTGATTTCTCACAAATAAATATAAATTCCATAAAACCACATTGTCATTCTCTGGCAAACAAAAGATATGTTTCAAATTCTGGTGGTAAAGTACGTTCATTATTTTGGTCTTTACCTACTAATGTAATGTGCGCCTTCATGAAAAATAAGCAATCTTCAGAACCAATATCCAGTCGTCCATAAATAAGGATGTATTTGAGTGTTAGGTTAAAGTCATCGCTTGTGTCCCATACAAGACTTCCCCCGGGTTGAATGGTAATGCTATCAAGTTCTGGAGGTGTTTCATCCAATAACACTGCGTTAGAAATAGATACTTTTGAACCCAGTCCTGGTTTCTGTTAAGAAAAGCAAATAATTGTTTACTTCTCGATTGGCAGTTTTTTGTGAGTGATGTATTGACCTCAGAAAAAAAGCACAATCTATGTTCGAAGAGTAGCAACCCAAATAGACCCTTTATTTAAAAAGAGTGATGTCATTGAAATAGCATTGTAAAGTATATGGAGAAAATTAGTTAGGAAGAGCTAGCTTTGGGGGATATTGCATTCGAAAAACAATGACCCGAGACATGTGTCTGATACATGTATATAACCAGGGCCATTGTGTGGTCTTGTTTTTTGTGATTAAGTGGTGCAATTGTTTCTTATCAGTTCAGTAATGACGTGCGGGCTCTTGTCGAGCAACGTGATTCAATAGACATGTATATTATGATTATCTTGACGAGAAAGCTAATAGAAACGTTATCTCCCTCTCTCTCCTAACCTCAACCAAATGCTCAAGACAGTGGAAACACTATCTTGGGCCAATAACTATCAAAACAAAATTCAGGGTCATCGAGAAATCATTATCTTTGATCAGTATCTGTGAAAATCAATTATATCTCAAAATTTTGACCAAGCAAGAATTTTTAAATGTTGAAAGGTACCGACTTTGCCAAACAAACCCACATTTAATTTAATCGATACTTATATTTTTAAGTATGTCAAATAGGTCTAGTCAGTTTAAGGCTAATTCTTATATCAATGGTTACAGGTGCAATGCTGGGAGTGGAATGGGCGGGGTGGGGGTCGGAGAGCGGTACACCTAACCAATCTTCTTCGAATTCCAAAACTGCCAATGTCACGTGCATATGTGGATCGACCCACAAGCCACATCTGACAAGGGAACGTGCCTTGAAAAATCTCGCAGGTATTCGACCTTCAGATCTTTTAGACGAGCGTCAGTGTCATAATCGCCCCACTACCACGGCTATTACACCAAAAACAAAATAAAAAAAGTGCAGCCTACCTGTTTTTCAGGCCAGGTATCTGCTTCAGACCATGGTAAAAGTTTAGAATTCTGGTCCGGACATGCACAATCTACAGTTACTAACACCAGTAACACCAGGAATAGAAGCGTACTTAACACCATTCTCATATTGACATTCCACACTGTTAGAGCTAGTCGGTTTTATTTAAACTTATCTGATCTTATCTTTATTGAGAAATAGATCGGTCCCCAACACGTAAACTATTTAGTTTTAAATGTATATATAGCAATAGATAGTCGTGAACGATACATACTATGCTAGCTCAATCCTGGTAACATTTTGTCCATCTGAAATCCAGGATTTCTTGTAAGGGCGAGACAAATTCTGAAATGGATCATTTGGAACCATTTTTCTATCCTAATCCGAGATGGTTACAATGTATAACTGTGATAAGTTTAGGAAAATAGTTGCGAGAACTGCGGTATTATTGTTTACTTTTCATTGAAATTAATTGATTAATTGACCGACTGAAGTTACACCCTTCCAGATAACACTCCTCTTTAAACAATTTCAATAATTACTTTAACCTAGCCATGTTCGTCAAATATGTCTAACTCTTTCACCCAGGGAGTTGTATATTTCCAATTAAATGTAATCTTTCACGGTGGAAGTGATGTGGTTTAAGTCCGGATTCTACAAATCTTCTCCTTTCTAAAAAAAAAAGAGTAGTCCCCCTTGCACCGTTGTACCTCAGTGCAATTTGATGGGATTTTTTTTTTTTTTACCTCTGTTAATCAGAATAAGTTACAATTGTTTACGATGAAAATAATTCTTCAACCGAGATCACAAATGCTAGTTTCACATTTTAGATAATGGCATTTAGAGAAATGTAGTCGCTTCGTTGTTTTTGTATAATCAAAATTTGTACTGATCCACCGTAACGCATGCGCAAATAGTATAAATAAGAGAAAAGATGAAGGCCATTGATTGAGTAAGTAGAAGATGAAGTTCACTGGCCCAATAATAAGTGGTTTCTACTCATAAGCTTCAGTGCATTTTCAACTAGCAGTTGCTATTTGTATAGCCTTGGATAAAGACTACTGTTATTCAGTATGTAATTTCGGTTCTGGTCTTCTGGTACTCGTGAAACAGCGAATACACACTTGTCAACAAAATATAATTCAATGACGCACCCTCCCCCTTTCCTGAGCACTCATGTTGCAGTTATGTGATATTGGGATTGGACCATAGACAATCAGCTAGATTATGTAAGAGGTGACAGTCAGTTGAACAATCACCACTTGATGTGCAGATATGATAATACTATAGCATAGTTAATTTCCGTCTAATTGAGAGCTATTCATAAATTGTAGTAGGCCTATCTATAGGCTAACGAAAATGAAATATAGAAACTTTAAATAAAATATCACCGCATTGTTAAAATGCTTTATCGGTTTTCCAGCATTTTAATGAACCCTTGTTAAAGAATACGTTACTGTAAGTAGATCAGTGCTTGGATTTTCCATAATTAGGTCTCAGTTGAATCTAAAGGATATTTGCAAATAACTTTTCATATCAATATTTAATTAAGGTCTTTCTACTTTTTCTTTTCAGATTGTGAAAAATGTAAACTATATTTTAAAAAGTCAATTTTTCAAACCAATCTAGTAGATCTACTTGCAGTTCCAGTGTCACTATCCAGCAAACCAAACATGGCACGGGGTGGTTCCAGCATTATGTTTGATATGTATGAGTTGTGTCAACAGCTTAAGCAAGAACACCTGTTCATTGATAAAGAACGGGAACATCTTCAAAAGATTTATGAAGATGTCCGCCAAGTTGCCAAAGATCTCTTTCACACAGCGTGGATAGCTCGTCAGCAGAAATCGAGTCTTGAAAGGATGCTGTCTTTAGGCACTGGAGTGAAGCGTGATGATATATGTGCTCGTCATAATGAAATGGAGTCAATAGCGTTTATTGATAGTTATAAACAATTATCATACCATGATGCCAAATATGGAGAACTTATGAAGTTTTTACGTGAAAATCCTGTCTTATTAACTCATTGCATTTTATTAGGTGAAAGAACAGATGCTAGTAATGTATCTAAGTATATTAATATATTGATGTCGTCTATATACAGCAACTGTATATTGACAGAAGATGAAGGTTATGTATTACAGATTATTAAAACTCTTATTGATCTGCAGTTGACACAAGATAGCAGTCCTCGACGTCTGCTTAGGAAAGGTAACTGTGCTTTCAGCATTGTCTTTAAACAGTTCAGCGATTCAATATTTTCAGCCAGGTTGTTTTTGACAGCAGCGTTACATGATCCAATTATGAGACTTCTAATGGAAGATGAATGGTTTTATGACATTGATCCGACGAAAGCCCTAGTGAGATTCCCACCAAAGGAGAGACTGAAGCGTTTTGGGGAACCTGGATCAGAAGGCCACCAGAAGAAATTAGATGACTATCGTAAATTTATTGTTGATAAACTGGTACTATTGTCTTCACGCTTTGTTAACTCCATAAAAGGAAATATACATTGTTTTCCATCAAGTCTAACTTGGCTTATCTCCCATGTTTATCACAGTTTGCTGAAAGCAGGTCAAGTCAGTATGGCAGAAGTAAGAGCTACTTGTGCCGATCTTGTGTTTGCTTTATTTATCTGTCCAGCAATATGTGATCCGGAACCTTATGGCATAACAACTGATGTTCCTATCAGCCATATTGCTCAGCATAACTTGATGCAAATGGCCCAGATTGTTCAAGTTCTTGCTGTGTCCTCTTATGAAGAAATAGATGAGAAAGTTCGTGATATTTATAGTCGTTTTGAAAAGGTGAGAAAATATTGTATTTTAATTTGTATGATTTTCACGACCAGAGGTAAAAGTTAAAGGGAGATATGTGACTGACAGTCTTACTTTAGATACATTGTAAAGCTAAGGTTTCTTTAAATATTGAAAGTCAAATTTTATTATGGTTTGGAGACTGATTGAAAATACATACCTCGTTGAATGTCAAATATTCTGTTTCTGAAATATTAATGAATCGAATTGAAATCTGCTTACAATTTTATTGTCCTCCACCTTCGAAGAAAGCAGGAGACTATTAAAATGGGCCTGTCCATCTGTCTGTCTATCCGTCACTTTTTGGGACACAATAACTCGCCTTCTAATTGAGCTAGAATGTTCAAACTTGGTGTAGGTGAATGCCTTGATGGAGTTTGAAGATGAGTATTTTCTTCTTAGGCTAAGCAAAGATAAGCAATTTGATTTGTAGAGGCTTTGGGACACGATAACTTTGGTTCTATATAATTGAGAGTGATGAAACTGGGTATATAGTTTCATATCAATACCTTGACTAATTTTGATAATAAGCATTTTCTGCTCAGGGAAGCAGAGCGATAAGCAATTTGATAGGGATAAGCAATTTGATTGGGATAAGCAATTTGATTGGTCGAGGCTTTGGAGCTAGATAACTTTAATTCTAATTGAGTGAGAGTGGTGAAACTTTGTGTATGGTTTCACTAAAACAAAACCTTGACTAAGTTCGATGATGAGCATTTTCTGCTAAGGCTAAGTAGAGAGACACTTAAACTGATTGGTCAAGACTTTGGTACACAAAAAATGTAACCCTCCAAACTTGGTGCAGGTGTTTATTGGGTGAATGTCTTGACAATGTTCGATCATGCGCAATTTCCACTAAGGCTAAACTGAGATAAGCAATTTGTTTGGTTAAGACCAGGGCTCACACAATAAAAATATCAAAGAGGCAATTAAAATTTGATTATGGCAATAATTTTGGCAATAACATTTTGCAGTACTGGCGATTCTTTTTGGGAACTGGCAGAAAAAAATCATTATCCTACATGTAGATTAACCATTACATTGAGTTTCAATCACATGGCGGGCATATTATAAATTAATCTACCTGCTGATAATCTGGATCGTGTCAATGAGTAATACATGTACTTACCAATTGTCTCGGATTAATGATTAGTTGATTGATAATTGCCTATCCCAACTCATTATTTACTCCTATTACCTAATGTTTATCCAAACAGTGATTATTTGATGTTTCGTTTCGTCTTAAAAAATAAGTAAATGGCCGACAGTAGGGTTCTTTTCGAAGGGAATTAATATTAAAGATACATTATGGGAGATTAGATAAAGAGCTGGTACATGTAGTTCTCACTATAATAGTTACATGTAAAAACAAGATAATGTAAAGGGAATTTGCTGAAAATTTCAGTCAAATTGATCCACCCTGAACCGCGTACTTAGCAATTGAATTTTGGGCCTACATGTACATCAGCTTCGATTATCATTACTAAAGTCAGTACGATAAAAACCATACCCCCGATTATCCATTTTTTTTTTATTTAATCAGAAGTAGCTGACCGGGTTCTAATCCAGTAAATATTGCAGGCTAGGGATGCCATCGAGAGTTGATTATTATCTGGATAAGTTAATTAATGTCTAATTAATAATTTAGATAACATTTCAGGCCTAGAGAAAGACCTGCAATTGGCAGATTTAGCTCTTGCATAATGTATGTTTAAATATCTTGGTAGTTGAATTCTGTTTACTGTGGCTTTATACGGCATGAAATATACAGAAGCATGCCTAATCGGATGTATTTATTTCAATTTATATTATCAAAATTGGTCAGAAACGTGACTGCGAGTCGAATAGCGACAATTCGTGAGTGAGAAAACAGTCAGCCATTTGCTTCATATTACCAGGCAGCCAAAATGCTCTAAAGTGAAGATGAAGCATCTGTTACAAATAAAATTGAAATTTATATCATTCTATAAGGGATTCAGATTCTGATACCTTCATGGTACCTGAAAATAACAATATACATGTAGGCCTGTTGTACACGCAAAACATAAATTTATAGAAAATTAGCTGTCCTTGGGGGTACGGGACAATTCGTCCCCGGATAATTTGTCCCAGACAATTCGTCTCCGTATAATTAGTTCCCTAGAACTATTCGTCCCTGGACAATTCGTCCCCTACACGTAGGTCTATTCGTCCCCTAATTATGATCAACAAATCAAAGAAATTGAAGAAGTTGAAACTAACTGATGTCTGGTCTACATTGTTTTATCATACACAATAATGCATATTGACAATACCCATAGCTGATTAGCCGAAAAAATTTCATGAACCATTAAGTTAATGCCTAGATTTAATACTAAATGTAAAGCAAAGTAAAACTAGCATCAAAGCTGAGATTTACGATAAAAAATAAAGATTAATTCAGTTTTTGATAATGGAACTACATGTACCAGTATTGTTGTTCAGGGACAAACTGTCCTAGGGGACGAATTGTCCTAGGTGACAAATAGTCTGGGGACATATTGTCCATGGGGATGAATTGTTTGGGGACGAATAGTCCTAGGGGACGAATAGTCCTATGGGACTAATAGTCCTATGGGACTAATAGTCATGATACGAATTGTCTTGGGACGAATTGTCCTCCAGTATGAGTTGTCTGTGGATGAATTGTCCTAGAGCCGTCCTTGGATGAGATTTGACCTGTAATAGTCCAGGCATTTTAACTCAATTTCGCACCATTTCGGGCAGTTGCTGCAATAGAAATGCCGACCACGTTTTATGGTCGGTCTAGACGTATATTATCACCCCAAAAAAGTCCCAGTCCGAAATCCGTGCCCAAATGGGTCAAATTGGCAAAAATCCAAAATGGCCGCCGGTTTTGACTGGAAAATGCCAGTTTTTATCTACTTACCATAATATGATTGAGTTTGGTATCAAAATATATCCTTACCATAATATGATTGAGTTTGGTATCAAAATATATCCTTTCGAGGTAGCTGGATCCATTCCCATACACATTTTGGTGAATTGTTATACCGCGGAGTCAATATTGGGAAATAATTCCAGATGGCGGCCAGTTTTGGCGGGAAAAATCAAATTTTACAAAATTACCACATTTGGTGTCAAAATATATGTTTTGGAGGCAGCTTATCTCATTTTTGACATATTTTGTTCATCTTGGTAATTAACTGGTTCCCCTGGGTCAAAATAATGGGAAATCCCATTGGAGATTTGGGGAATACGAGTGGTCGAGTCCGCCTCAGATCTAATACGATGGCATTCATCAAGCATCAACTAAATTTCATTTAGACGCTCTGGTCGACCACTGCTCACTACGGAAGCAGCGTAGCAGGCATGACAAAAGGGGTCACTCTCAGCCCACTGTGGACGTAGTGTCGTGGGCGTGTCCGATTTCGATCACCAACCTCGAAAATTGAACCAAGATATCCAAACCTATTGAATCACGTGGCAAATTTATTTCAGAAAATGATTCAACAAAGATCCAAACATGAACATAGTTAGCTGCAATCAAGAACTAAACGACCTGTGAGTAAGGAAAAATAAGCATCAAAAGGGACTGATATTCCTTACAAAGGGTACCTGCCAAGTTTCATTCGATTCTGTTCCCCAATGAGGGTAGGGGTAGGGAGGTAGAATTAAAAGTAAATTGAAAACCCCAAGAATGAGACGACGATCAAAATACACTTTAAGCCAGGCCAAGGAATTAAAAATGTCATTCGTTGTGACGGTTTGCGTATTGGCCCTGAGTATGCTAACCAGCAATAATGGTTCCCGTCGCCCGTGTTGCAATTTTCTAAATTCATTTAGATATATAAATAAAACTAAGACAAATTAGTTGATTCTGAATATTATGGAAATATTATTCCGTCTGTAAAATCTATTCTGGAAGTCATCCGTGGAAATCATGGTCTGATTGAGCGTGTATTGGGCCCTTATATCATCAATGAAAAATGGACATTGTAGTATCTCTGGAGTTAGTTGGAACAAGGGAAGGGCAGCAGAAAAAGGGGGCACAATATTCGATGGCACATTTTCGGAAGTGAGGGCAAATAGCAACCCCTGCTCCCTCCCATATACCTTGTTATGAAATCTCATCGGATTCGAGCTTTACCAACCATTTCGAGTTTCTTTTGTTTTTGCATTGATGAGGGCAGGGTAGGCGGTTGACTACCTGGCCAGCATGCCTCTGCAATTAGATTTTTTGCTTAAGTTACACAGAGTGAAGAACAATTTCTGTGCTAGATGTGCAAGTAATTAATAAGTGACATCTATTTAGGGACACCAGCCTCAATGCTGATTTAATAAATACAACTAGATTAATGTCAAGTCGTCATTTGAACTGTCTTGGCTTGTCCAAAAAATAGGCATTGCGAGTTCTACTGTTTACTGTTGTAACAGCGGTCACCGATTATATATGTTGTAATGGACCGTCTTGCTAGTCTTTCCTACAGGCCATGTAAAAGACATCGGTCCGCAAATATGAATTTTGGCACCGCGGACCCTCTAGACCTTGATAGACAGACTCCTCCACTTCATTAACCTTAAAACATTGACCAATAACTATGGGTTGTTCATTGTTAAATGGTTCACTGCATATCTGACAAACAGGCGATATTGTATCCATCTGTGTCTTAACATCTGAATTATTTTGTGCCACGTGCTTCAAAAGGCACGCCCAGCTTCCGCAGTGACCCCAGTCCGACATACCCTATACCGCTACTGGATGAAAGTCATTGTATTAGGTCTAAAGTAGGAGTATCATTAATCTCCAATCCCTAATCGGAAATCTAAATCCCAACTTGGAATTTCTCCTATATTGACACAGGGAATCATTTAATCACTAAAATATGTACAAAAATAGATTCAGCTACCTCGAAAACATATATTTTGACACCAAACTTGATCCTTATGTAAAATTCGACTTTTCCCGCCAAAACTGACCACCATCTTGAATAGCCCCTAATATTGACTCAGTGGTACCACTTATCACAAAAATGTGTATTGAAATGGATTCAGTTACCCCGAAAATGTATATTTTAATACCAAACTCGATCATATTGTGATAATTGGGTGGAAATTGGAATTTACAAGCCAAAAGCGGTGGGCATTTTGGATTTTGGCCAATTTGACCCATTTGGGCACGGATTTCGGACTGGGACATAATATACGTCTAAACCAACCATAAACCGTGATCGGTATTTCTATTGCAGCAACTGCCCGCACTTTTGCTGTCTTGCCTGGACTAGTAAATACTGAAAATATATTGTGCAATACGATGTGCAATTAGACTTACATGTAAGTCACCCACTAAAAATCTGATTTTAGTAAATTGACTCAAAACTGGGCTTATGTATTATTTAAAGACAAATGTTTTAAGTTGTTGTATTTGTATTTATATCATTAATTATTTTTGATAGGCCTGCCTGAGAAATAAATATGTTACATGTTGTCTTTTTTATCACTCATTTTTGGCAGATAAAATATTCCAATTGACGGTAAAAAAAAATATAAACATTTTTGTACATAAAAATTATCATCCATTTTGGCAGAAAATAAAATTGAAAGCCAGTGTGAGCCCTGGTTGAGACTTTGGTTGTAATTGGGTGAGAGTGATGAAACTCAGAGCATAGATTTATTACATGTACATGTAATATGTATATCAATACCTGGACTAAGTACGGTGATAAGAATTTTCTGCTTAGGCTATCTAGCAATCTAATTAAAATATAGATCTACTTTTTTATACTTTCGATGGCCTACACTACATGTACTATGTAGATCTAACAAGTTATAGTGGGAGTTCACGTTCTACCATGTCAGGTACCAAGCAAGCGACATTTGACCCGATAACGTCAGTCATTCGATTAACCAATTAGCGACCGCCATGCTTTTTTAAATCTACTTTTCCTTTGTTTTGATTTCTATTGCTGGTAATGTCTATCCACAGTTCTGCGCAAAAAAGGTCAAACGCTCGATTCGACAGACCATTTGATTGGCTGACCCCTCATTTCAAGCAGAACACGAGTTAAATAACAAGTCTTCCAGATCCAAGTGTAGTAAAGACAAGTAAAAACGAAATTTTGAACGAAACGAAATTGGATCTGTGTTTTAATCAGATTGGCTATCTAGCAATAAGCATTAATGCTGGCTTGATACATATATATATCAATGAATCGATGTATCACGATTTGCGTATTGATTCGCAAGATTCTGAATCGATGTACATGTACCACATTTTACCACAATTTTTTTTTTTTTTTTTATGTTTTTTTGTCACTTCACTAAGTAACCTGTCACTCTTAATTATCCACATCACACATTATCCAGGTACACAAACACTGTTCATTTGTTTTGGTCCTTATTCTGATCCTCATCAATATCATGATATAAAAAGTTTTTTTCTTCGACATTGGCAAGACTAAAAATATCAATTATTCATTTATCCTGTTGTTTTCTTGGTAAATATTGACCTGGTTATGAATCTTGATACGAATTGTATGTTGGCACCTTCAAATCGCAATACACATCATAGCGTGACTGCAGTGGCAATACCCAGCACTAATAAGCGATTTGATTGACGTAGAATGTTTAAACTTGGTGTAGCTACATTGTATGTTCATTAGGTGAATGTCTTGACTGAGTTCAGTCCATATCATTTTCTGCTAAAGCTACGCCGAACTAAGCAATTTCATTGGTCGATGCTTTGGACAAGATAACTTTGATTCTAACTAATGGAGAGTGATGAAAATAGTGTATAGTGAATATAGTTTCATTACCAGATACTTCAAAACATTGACTGAGTTCGATTTTGAACTTTTTCTGCTTAGATAATGTAGATAATCGTTTGATTGCTCAATACTTACTAATACTTTTCAAAAAGATAAATGTGCAATTAATTTATATGTGTCATCTACATGTATATATAAATATATATTTTAGGATTGCTGCGGGGGACATCAGCCTCACTGTTGGCTTGTTTAGTTTATTTTCTTACAAAACCAGTTCTGTCTGTGCAGTACTACATATAGTAATGTGTATGTACATGTATACTACCAGTTGTTAGTCATACATGTATAACCCAGAACCAATCATATGATTGGTTTTTAAAATTCTCATAATTGATCCATACAAACAATTTGATTGTTAATGTAGTAATACATAAAATGTGAAAAAAAACAAAAACAGACATTAATTTTAATCAAATTTTAATTACAGTAGCAAGAAGTATGCAGCATTAGATAATTGAGTAATTCGAAATCTCTGAAGTGTAACTTACATGTAGCTATTAAAAAAAAAGACCACCACATACTGTACATGTACATGTAGGGCCCATAATGAGTATTTAATTCTGTAGATGTTTGAATTAAAGTGGAGATAAATTTTGTTTTTTATATTTTCCCAATTTTAAAATACATGTATAATACATGGTACTTTTAATTTGTTATTACTGTATGTGCATGTTCATAACTTTGCGAATTTTGTATGTTTGTAAAATAGTTGGGTACATGTATATTTTAGTAACGGCAAGGGTCCATGCACATGTTAATTTCTATTTATTGTATTATTTATTTACAGGGTTGTATGACAAATTTTATAGATGCTTTAATACATAGTTGTGTTGATGAGATACCATCTGCTGGTAGTAGCCAGACACAATCAGTAGAACAGTCTGGTATTCTTATTACAACTAGACAACTAAATGAATTGGTAAGAGAATATTTATGCTCTTGTTTTTCTTCATTGATGTAACAGTCTCTTGATGAATTGTAAATAATGATACATGTATATTAGTTTATCATATTTTATTCTAATAGCTGAAGAAATTCATTTTAATATTTCTTAGAAAAGTAATGCCATTCTTAATGCTTAATTTTACAAACCTGGAAATAATGATTTTAATTATGCCTGGCTATTGAACTTGTACCTGACATTCTGAACTTTATGTGGTACATTATTAAAAATATCAATAAAACACAGAAAAAAGACAAACCTGTGTGGATTGTGTTTGTCTCCGACTAAACCTGAATCTGTTTCCCACAATGTTTAAGATAAATGATGCCTTATTTCCTGGCTTGCCACTCAAAGATTCTATTTTCTTAAAAATAAACTATGTTTCTATTTTGCAGATCGAATTTTTACGTTTAGCGCAGAGTCAAAGGGAGGACAAAATTCCAGGCTGTGCTCAGTTAGAGGAGATGTTATCCTCTATTCCTAATATAATTAATGTTGCATCTAGTGGGGGCGATGTAAAAACACTTACACCTAATCATACACCTAATCCAACACCTCCTGGAACACCAAGTTCACAGAAAAAAAATGCAAAAGGTTAGCATAAAGCCAGATATTTTTATACGCCCACATTGAAATGTGGTCGTATATTGTCGTTGCCCCCCGTCTGTTCAGCGGTCCGTGTCCACAATTGCTTGTGCTCTAGAGGCTAAAGTTAATATCCGATTGACTTTAGAGTTTAATGTCTTAGCGCACGCGCAGGGGTCTTTGCTGTGGAAGGAAACCGGAGTACCCGGAGTAAACCCATGAGGGTGAGAAGGCGCCCCGGTCTCCAAGCCACATACGCTTACACCAGGGATTGAAACCATGAATGCAAGTCAGAGGTGACCGGCCAGCGGGAGCTCAAAGCATGACACTCTAGACCACTAGGCCATCCCAACCCCACTGTCCAGCCCTCTATTGAATACCCATATATAGGGCAAATTTTACTGGAGCATCGGAAAATAAAGTATGGAATTACATAATGGCTTAAATTCTAATGCTAATTCTTTCTTAAAACTCTTATCTTTAATCTCTTTTTGAATGTTGATGTAAATTTACTGGATCAATTTGAGCACATGCTGATTGACCAATAATGTGATTGTTGTACACGTTGTTGAATAAAATGTCTCAATTTATTTCAGGTTTAAAGAAGAAACATTCCAATACTAACTTGACACTAGCACTTGATTATCAAACCGATAGTACTGATTCAACAAATATAACACCACCAGAAGATGTATTAGTTATACGGCTAGGTATAATGTCTGAATGTCCCGGTATGATGACAGAAAATAAGGTAATTATCATTTCCGCTGCTGAATTAAGGATAAATACCTGGCAGTTCTTACTATAAGTATAATAGTTAAAAACTAGATAATATTTTGGGAATATGCTGAAAATTTAAGTCAAATTGCTTCACTCTAAGCAGAGAAAACCTTATTTTAAAATCACTGTAGACTCGATTGTCATTGTTACCGCAGTCACTATAATTAACAGAGTCTTGATTATCCATTTTTGTGGTTAATCATCTGTGGGTATTGAACAGCAGATCAGATTCAAAACCAATGATAATCAGACACATAAGATGGCATCGAGAGTTGATTATGATCTTTTCACGTTAATAAATGTCTAATTAATAGTTTATATAACATTTCAGGCCTAAGAAAAACCTGCAATAGGCAGATTTAGCTCTTGCATAGTGTATGTTTAAGCAATGTTCAATGTCTGACATTATTATGTTTATGTCTTAGCCTCATGAGAAACAAGATTATCTGACTGACACACAATGCCTTTTGTTTAGATGTCATCTTTGAGCCTAACAGAGAAAACATTTATGTTGGTAGAACTATTGGATTTGATTTCATAAACCTAAAGTTTAATGATGTCACTCATCGAATATTCAACACAATTCATTTCCTGAAGTCTACCTGTACTCAATCCTGTCTTCGACAATGGTAGAATGGTATCACATTCAAATTGAGGATTAATACCTCATTGATTTGTAATTGTCTTTGTTTATTAAAATAATTTTGTTGTATTCTTTCAGGTACTCTCTTTAGATCAAGAGTCACGAAAGCGAAGAGTTAAGTATCAAACACCGGCAGAAGATAGTGCTGTGACATCAGGTGCAGGTGTTGTTGAAATTCAGGAAAAACGTACAAGATTCTCTTTATCACATGACCAAGAATCTATAGGTTGGTTTGTATGGCATTATGAATTTATTAAAGAGAAATCTTACTAATCATTTAATATTTGATTGCCAAGACCTAAACAAATATAAAGTTCTATTGAATTTATTCCTATTGATACAGAAGTAAATTCTTGTCAATTTTGTATACGGCAACTCTAAGTATTTGCTAAGCTGTTCCATGAAAGCAGTAGAAATTTCCAGGAAAACTATTATTTTTGAATGACTAAAGACTATGGCACTGAGATAATTACATTTATATTTTGTCTTAAGCACGAATTATCGTGCCAACAAATTATTCAGTTTTATTAACGTCGATCTATGGGCTCAAAATAGTGGGCGACATCGTCCCCAAAACCATGAATGAATTCTCCCCTACAAAGTCTTGGTGGATTTTAAATGTCACCATCACATCGCTGTTCATTTTATTCAGGTGCAAAGTTATCCTCCGAGATATGAAATTCAATTATCAATTTATCAATTTAACAAGAGATTCCGAGGTGAAGAAGCACAAGCGAGGCTGGAAGGCAAACTTGAAATTTGGATCGGTTGTAAAAAATACATAGATGCGCATTTCTACATATTTATTTCAGAATTTTGCCCAAACTATTTAAAAACATTGATAGTTATTTTTAAAATTACTTAAACGAATATAAAACCAAAAAACATTCAACATATAGTGAAGAAATGTAATCTTTTTGGCTCCATTAGAACCTCTATCTAACTCCAAAAATAGTAGCCAATCATAGTTAGCAATTTACCGGTTCATTCAGAATGGTGGTGGATATGATTTAGTATTATTATCTATCAAAGAGAAGCTTGTTTTTGTTCATTATTTCATGTAACTTGATATTAAATAAATAATACGCATACAAGTTGACATTCAGTGGCATAATTTGTGATTGAAAGGCATATCCTAAGCCCAGTATAGTTGTGTCAACGTTTAGTCGCCTACATACGGCACTAGATCGTAGCCCTCTCATCATAGACTCGATAGTGATGTCAACACGTCGTAATCACCGTCATGTAAATGTAATTGGAGCTTGTCCCACCATTCTAAAGCAAAACAATAAATTCGTGGAGCTGTCAAAATGTAATTGGACATACACATGTATGATATCAAAAAATTGAATTCTTTCAAATACTTTATTAAACAGTGTTTATTTATAATTGATAGAAATTTGGCGGTGTTAAATAGCTTCCACAAAATACATGGTGAACACATTTTGTCACTCCAGAGTGATTTTCAGATATCAAGGCCTGAGTATATAGTACACTGGTAATTTGTTGATAAAAGTCGACATTTTCTATGTAAAAAGAAACTGATAGTTTGGAACTTCTTTCTAACTATGTGATATTCGGTGGAAATCTACCAGCTGTCATTCTTATAATAGCAGGATTTGTACTTTATCATTTTCAGTTATCAGTAAATCAATCATATTTGCCAGCTCTAGAAATAAGAATTCAAGAACATGGTAAAATAAAAACTATTTAAGAATGAGAAATGAATTTATTTCAGGAAATACAAGTGACTATCAGGAAGTGATATCAGAAGCAGCTTCCAGTCATTCTGTAGATAATGATGATATTGATCAGGATCTAGAGGAAAATGATAATGATAATTTGTCAGATATGATGTCAGCAAATGTTAGTGGGCGTGGCTCGCCGAGTATCAGCGGCAGAGATACACCCCTGTCTCAAGCAGGTAGCGTGGAAGAACGAAATATTACAGAGCTCTCTGTTCGTGTTCCTGTTACTGTAAGGAAACAGAATCGAGAGGATGTCACAGATAGATTTGGAAAATTTGAAATTAAAACCGAGTTTGAAAGTAAGTTTATTTGGTTTTTATGTTATAGCTTTAGTAGAACATAGGAATCCTAGCAATTCGTCATGATGAAGCATGCTGTACAATAAGATGATCAAACTCATGAGCACAGTGTTTGCAACAAGAGAACCATGTTTGTCCAACCAAACCTTTGCAACCTAAAAGAAAACTGATGAAAATATTTTGAAATGATATCAATATGCAGTGTATTGTGATTTCATGTGTTTCAATGAATGTAATGTTCGAAAATTTAATGTAATAATGCATTTATCGAAATCCTGGAAAACAACAGGATGCGGTGCTTAGATGGATTATATGAATTTGAATAAAGATTCTATAAATTCTAAATAGGCATACATATATGTTTGTTTATTTAATTACAGGAGATGAAACAAAATCTACTGTTAGTGATACATGGAGTACAGATGTATTAGCTAGTGATAGTGAACCACCAGAACAGAATCAGTTAGAACGTTTAGTAGAAGTAGTAGAAGATATGGGTATGCCTAATCTAGTTCCACCAGACGATACAGACTCTACATTTGTAAGTTTCCAAATCTTTCAGTTGTTAAAATTATTACAGTGGAATATGTTCAATTGTGGTTTCTAACATAAAAACCTACATCATTCAGCACATATTTCTAAAGCAATGGTTGTGATTAGGAGCACCCTCTGCTCATTAACCATTCTATGCTTACTATACACAGTTTTCTTTCCTTGTGGCCCTGCCCAACCTGGTGGATATTCTCCAGGTCCTCTGGTTTCCTCCCACTGCTAAAGACATTAAACCCCATCTCTCTCTCTCTCTCTCTCTCTTTCTCTCTCGCTCCTTGTGTCCCCTGTACAGGTAAGCTAAACACAAGACTGGACAAGGGGTTGTGGTCAGCCATTTTAGTTAGTGTTCTAACGAAACAATGATTGTTGCTGAGATGTTGATGAACTGATAAATGACACTGCATATTCATCTGTTTGATTTAAAATCAAATATTTTATTTTTGATCAGAAATATTCCACAATGTGTATTTTGTTGTAAAAGTGATGAAGTATTAATTTCTATATTTTGTAGCCGCCTTCTGAGATATCTGAGACTGCCAGTGATGCATGGAGTACTGATGTATTAGCTAGTGATACAGAAGAAAAACAGTCAGAATTAACAGACCTAGATCAGGTTACATTTTAATTCTACAAGGACATTTTCTGTTTTTGGGGAATAAATTATCAGCCATTAATTATCACATGAACTTTAAAAATGACAATCATACTATTGAAACATTTATATTACCAATTTTTATGTGTATAGATCATTACGAGTTATTTCATGAAATATTTGCTTGATTACACTTTTTAATGTCACATGAATAAGATAGGTATATATTATATGCATTTTATGTATTTATATATGATGATTATATAATATATTGATATATGATTATATAAGTAGTATAATTATGTATATTATATATTTATATCGGATGATATATGTAGTATAATACGTGTATTGTATATTTATGTAGCATAATATGTATATTATATATTTATATATACTATTCAAAAAAAGTTGGGGATATTTAATTTTGGGGGCATAATACTAAAATATGCAAATGACTACGAAAAAAGTCACTATAGAACCTAACAGAAGAAACATTTCCAGTTACATGTGACGCCCAAACGCACCAATAGCTACCGCATGGAATGCAGGTGATGCTTGGGATCATCATGGGGGTCCAACCCAAGATTTGCACGACACTGACTTTGAATGTTACAGTCATTGTGGCATTGAATTCCAGGGTGGAAACATCAGTTTAATTGTTTTCGTGACCAGAAAACAAATTTTGATATGCGTCGGCTTACCCAAAATGAAAGGTTACGTGCCCTTGGCATGCTACAGATCGGCACAACACAGGCGGTTGTGGCGCGGACGATGAATGTTTCTCAGTCTGTCATAAGCAGGCTATGGTCCAGATACCGTGATACACAATCTGTACAGGACAGACCACGCTCAGGTCGACCAAGGGCGACAACTCAAGCCCAGGATCGATTTATCCGTACCTTGGCCTTGAGAAATCGTGTCATCACAGCAAATCAGATCAGCGCTCGTCTTCAAACAGACACTGGTGTGAGAGTGAGTTGCCAGACGATTCGGAATCGACTGCATAGGGGTCACCTTCGCGCCCGAGTTTGAGAGATCATCACATTCAGGCAAGACGTCGTTGGTGTAGGGATCGTCAACACTGGGATAATCGACGCTGGAGCAATGTGATGGTTTCAGATGAGTCAAGGTTCACTGTTGATTTTTTGGACAGACGTAGGAGGGTGTGGCGTCGTCGAAACGAGCGCTTCCAAGACGTTAACGTCATCAGACATGATCGATTTGGGGGTGGTTCTGTTATTGTGTGGGGAGGCATCACTGTTGCTGGAAGAACGGCTTTACATGTTGTTGCAGGGCGTGTTACAGGCCAGTACTACCGGGACAACATCTTGGCAGTCCATGTTGTGCCGTTCGCACGACGTCATGGCCGCCGTTTCATCTTCCAGGATGACAACGCAAGATGTCACAGGGCCAGGATCGTTACAGGTTACCTCCAACAACAGAACATCACCACATTACCTTGGCCAGCACTGAGTCCCGACCCCTCCCCCATCGAGCATGTCTGGGACATGCTTGGACAGAGGTTACGTCAACGTCAACAACGTCCTGCCAATGTCCAAGAACTTGCTGCTGCGTTGCAACAGGAATGGGACAATCTGGACCAAAATGACCTTAGACGTCTCATTAGGAGTATGCCACGTCGGATCAATGCTTGTTTGGCAAACAGAGGAGGATTTACCCGTTACTGACTTGGTTGTGATGCTGTGGTAACTTTGCTGTTTGACCCCAGGTATCATTTTACCCTTATAATGGTCAGTCTGTGCCTTACTTAGTCTAACGATCATTTGGAATAAATCGATGAATGTGAACTTCATTTCATTTTGTCATGTGTTTCTTCGTCAGTTTCATTAGGTGACTTTAATAACACTTAAAAATCAAATATCCCCTACTTTTTTTGAATAGTATAGGATGATATAGGTAGTATAATATGTATATTAAAGGTAATATATTATGTATATTATTGGTAATATAATATGTTTATTTATATGTGATGATATAGGTAATATAATATGTATATTCTATATTTGTAGGATGATATAGGTAGTATAACAGGCAGATCAGAAATATTAGAAGATTTAGATTTAACAGGTAGTGAAGAAACACCACAAGCTTCAGGTAAATCAGTATATTATAACACATTTTCATCCACAAAAAGTCATTGAGCCTACCTTAAAACTTTGCATTAAGCATGTGTAAGTAATTTAATACTACACATTTATTTTTTATGACAATTCAAAGTTCTGCATAAAATCTTATGTATCAACACAGCCAGATGCCCAGTGTTTCCTGCATTATATTACTGAGTATTGAATCCAAAAGAATTTTTGCACATATGACAAAAATGTAAAAGTTTGGATCAAAATTGTCTAATGATTAGTTATTATAGGTAGAACATGTAGAATATTTATGTACTGTTTATGATTTAGGTGGACCAAGTCCTCCTGGTGAAGGAGATCTTGTTGGTATAGGTGCTATAGGTGGACCAGGTAGAGATCAGATTGCTACAAATAAGGGTAATGGTTTGAGCGATGAAGCCCATGTTAGTGATTTAGTTTATAATTTTAATAAATTAGAGATGAAGAAAATGGCACCTCACCCATCTCAACGGCTTCCTTCAGATTCTTTACAAACTACCGAGGGGCGGGTTAACTCTGTCATTCATGATTTGGACAATAAAAATGATTCTGATGATGTTTTCATTCCCATTGATGCTCCCACCAATTTTGGTGCACGACCTAAAGAATATCATCGCCGTGGCAACAAAACTCAAATGAAAAATTCTGATGTTGCTTTATGGGCAAGAACCAATGGAATTAATGCTATAGACTCACAAGATCTGACCAATAGTAATGTATCCAATCAAGGTGCGATACGCTCATCAGTCATTAAACCTAAACAGTTAAATGTCACTAACACCACTACACCAGTTGCAACAGACTTACTAATAGATATGCCTAATGTTCAAACCGATGATCCTCGATCAGCAGAAGAAACGGATTTTGATGAAAGAAGAATATCTGCAGCATTGAGTTTATTTGATCCATTATCATTGGAGAATGATCATACAGATATATTGAAAGAGGGCTCGAGTAATCAAGCATTCGGAACATCTAGTATATCTCATCCACCTCCTCCCACGATTCCACGTAGTTCAGCACCCTTACTGTGTGTGTCAGAACCCTCGCAAGATGGAATAGATCTTTTAACGGCATCTATACCTATCATGAGTGAATCGGACAGCACCATAGATGACAAAGATCAATCACTTGGTCGGAACAGCCTAGAAGACCTTTCACCAGTAAAACGACGGGATAGTAGTGACAGTAACCATTCAGCTTCTTCCTTAAGACTAAATGAAGGTGGTGCTGCTAAAGACATCAGCAGTGATACTGTTTCTCTACGCTCTGATGACAAGGTTTGTAAATTTAACTGTCTTTCTTTAAAGTCTTTGAGCATGAGTTCAGCAATATAGGAATTCCTTGCAAACAAAAATATTGTAGTTAAATCTCTTACAGGAATATCAGCCCCAAAATGGTTCAGTACTGTTCAGTATTTACAAAGATTTCGAAATTCCATTGATCTATGCTGCTGCTAAATGAAACAGTTTATATATCCATTTTTCTCTCTTCTTGCATCTTTTTTTGAGAGAATGTGTCAACAACACCAGTCTACATTTCTTCAAAATTGAACCTTCCACCATTTTAAAATCTGCTGTAATTGGCAGTGGTTACAAGTCGTTTTTATTGTTAGATGAGCTAGTTGTTAATCCGATTAAATCAAAGCCGGGAGATTATGTAGTGTTGATATTTCGATGTTGTTTTCTTAATTTTAATGTCAAATAGTCAATCTGAGTACATATTAGAATTGATGAAGCCGTGAAAAATTTGATATTTTCTGAACAATGCAAATCTTGCGTCTTCTTTTGCACAATTGGTGTGAAAATGTAGGAGTTAAACCTTTTTTCATTCATTCATATGTTTGTTTATTGTGTTTAGAATATCAGTTCCACAATGCTCAATCTGAATTTCCAATTTTATTTGTTTTATCAAACAAAGTTGATTTATGTGTATTTCAGGATTTTTATATTGAAGGAAAGGGTGAGAAAAGTTCTAAAAGAGGTGGAATATTTCGATCTTTAAAAGATAAAATAAACACCAGTAAGTATTGTATTAAATTTGTATACAATTAACATTAATAGACCCTTAGAGAAAATCTTGGCCAAACTTTGTAAGGCCATGCCATCTCGAATGAAGCTAGATTGACCTATCTGTGCTAAGTTTGCCAAGTTGCCAATTTTATCAGACAAATTCTATATTTGTGACTGTAAATATACATGACAAACATTTTCTGATCTGATTGCAGTACAATTTAATAAACATTTACTCCAGTCAATTCCCTGAATTGTTGTTTGCCCCATTCACATGTATTACCAAGTTGAACAGATTTTAGGGTCTATACCATTTTTATACCCCCACATGGAAATGTTGATGTATATTTCCGTCGTCCTCGTCCGTACATCTGTCGGTCCGTCCGTCCGTCGTCCACAATTTCTTGTGAACGTTCTAATGCCAAAAGTTATCTTCTGATTGTTTTATGTTTTAAAATTGATATGTTGTTTACATTAGTGAGATGAAGACGCCTATTTAATGATTTCTGTTAATTACTTCTAGAGTTATGGCCTTTGTTTCAACTTTTAGAACCTTGTGAACACTCTAACGCCAAAGATTATCATGCGATCTATATGAAATTTATGTGCATCATTTAGATTAGTGAAACCCCGAAGCCTATTGAATTTCAGCAATCTACAGTAATTACTTCTAGAGTTATGGCCCTTGTTTCACTTTGTTCAACCTTGTTAATGCTCGATTGATGAAAGTTATCATCCCGTATGTATGAAAATTATATGCATCATTTAAATTTGGGAAACGAAGGTCTATTGAATTTCAGCAATTTCCGTCAATTATGTCTAGGGTCATGGCCCTTGTTTTACTTTGTGAACCTTGTGAACGTTTGAATGACAAAAGTTATCATCTAATCTGTATGGAACTTATATGCATTATTTAAACTAGTAAAACTAAAAAGCCTGGCAAATTTCAAAAGTTTCTGTAAATTACTTTCATCGTTAAGGCTCTTGTTTCAGTTTGTAGAACCTTGTGCACTACAAAGATTATAATCTGATCTGTATGAAATTGTCTTGTAAATGCCCCCAATTACCTACAAAAGAATAAATAAGCGACAATCCTCGGACGATTTAGCTGCTGTGGGCGTATGTTTCTTTGCCTGGCGACCTATCTCAAAACAGTAGGTGGTAGTGGGCTTGTTATATATATATCACATGACCTCATGATCTGACCAAAAAATGACTTGAAACTACTACAGTAGATTTCAAAATGCCAATCAGAATGAATTAGACCTGGTATAATGTACCATATTTAAGCTTTATAAATCAGTTATGGCAAAATATTGTTATGAGGCAGTTGGATTTGTCTTGTTATAAATTTGGAGTACAGCTAGCACATTGTGTTGATTTTCTGTCTGGGTTAATCAATTTAAATTGAATTTATTAATAGATGCCAATCATCTGTCAGACTACAGGTATACATATACTTGTAATTAATCAGTTGCATGCACTTCACCTCATGACATCATCAATTTCAAAGAATATTTTATTTATTTAAAGCTATAAAGAAAAGATCAACAAAATATGAAAATCCTCTTATGCCTAGTAAGTTAATCTTTTTATTTATTTCTAATTCTATTATAGTAATATTTACTTTAAAGGAAGAAAATTTGTGTTCATAAAAATACTCAGTAATGCCAAAAATGGTGATTCCCAATATTTACATATTTATGCTATACTATGTTAATATCAGAATTTCTCTGAACATATTTAAGAGCTTCTTCCCAAGATGTGTATGGAATCCAACATAAAACTATTCACTAATACTAATAGAATTGTCCCTAAGGCTTGTTATCATAGCAGTTGTATATGGCAAGTATATATTAGGGTCTCATCTTCAGATTTTCTCTGGATGCACTGCAGGCGAATTAGTAAAATGATAATATACCAGAGAACAACATGGTTAGTGTCAAGTGGAGGCAAAAGCACATTTCTCTCTCTGTCTCTCTGTAATTATCCAGACATAAACTTCGGTTAAATAACTTTATTAAGGTTATTGCTGGTTACAATAAATTAATACAGCAGTTACATGTTGTCACAGAGATGATCGCAATAATTTCATCTCACATTGTTTTCTTGCTTTTCAGTTCTGCTTGCTGTAGGTACATCACTTTTCAAAATAATACAGATCAATATAATTTAGCAATTTATTTTTAACTGCCGTCATTTCATAGTGGAGTACATTGTCATCCTGTCAGTCCATCCATGCACAATTCTTGTTTTCATTTGAACCCTACCGCAATTCAGAGTCACTGATTGATTTTTTTTGCAGAGTTACTGCACGTGACAAGGAGTAGGGTCGCCTGTCCAACCTTGTGGGTTTTCTCTGAGTCCTCCAGTTTCTCCCACTGCTAAAGACCCCTATGCGAAAGCGAATTATTGAAATAAAATTATACCATATGTTAGTCCCGAAATGACCTAGTTTGTGTTGAGTGGATGTTAAACCCCATTTCTCTCTCTCTCTCCCCATATGATTCAGAGACTAATACTGAGTATTTTAACCCCCTGTGAAACTATATTGATTTTCACTATAGATCAATTGAAAAGTATATATCACTATATTTACAGATGGTGGTAATGAGACAATAGATAGTCGTAATATTGAATCTGCTAGACTGTCAGAAGGTAAGATTGATTTATAGTTAATTTACTCACCTATTTGTCGAATTTCAAGAGTTTGAAGTTTGATATCTACCATGGAATTCAATAAGTACATTGTACATAAACAATTTTACACCCACAGTCTATGTTGTTTATAGACAGTGGCTTTAATGTAGCCTACACAGATTTAAACTCTCAGATGTCTGAAAATATTAGCGATATACTTGATAATAATGTAAATAATGATTGAAAACAAAACAGAGCATGATTTCTAAACTTGTTCACTACATAGTGATAAACAGTATCTTGTTTTGGGCCCCTTCAAATAAGCCTAGTGTATAGATAGCAACAATGATATGAATATGTGTATGTTTTCATGTTATGGCCATACGCAATCAGAAGTACTTTGAGTGAAAAGATGTTTAGGTAACTAGGCCTTCTGTTATGTTACTTCTTTCATGTTTTGAATGTTTGTTATTTTTCTTAATGTAGAAACACTTGATGATATTTTGGATAAATACCGTAAAAAGAAACCTGAAGAGGTGAGCCCAAGTGCTGATGATTTATTAACCAATCAGCAGAACCTAGATCGTCCACTGCAGTCTAAAGAAGAAGAGGAAGCACCACCATTTTATGATTCAAATAATTTAGAAGGTTGTTTTGCATTCCAAGATGCTAAGAGAAAGTTGCGTTTAGTTTTAAGTGTTGGAGATTTTCAGATGTTAGGAAGTTTGAATAGTAGTCGTGATGATCCAAGACAAGAAAGTGATTTGATTGGTCTATTAAGGGCACAGTTAGCAGAAGCTATTAACCTACAGAACAAAGCAGTTGTAGCTCAACTACATGAAGTTATACGTTGTGTTAGACTCTTTGATGCCGACGGGTAAGAAATTAAAATATATATTATAATAGATTCATCTATGCCAATAATTTGTCTTGCAAGATGACAATCTGTATTCGTTCAAAATTGATGAAGCCAGTGTTAAGAAACAAGAAGAAGTCTGCTGTTTTTCAGAGTTATTGCTCTTGATGACTTCGAAAAATATTGTACGTACTCTAGAGACCAAGTTATTATCTGATTAACTTTCAATTTATACAGTGTTTACTGTCATGAGACAATATGAACGAAGCCTTTTGATTTTCAACGATTTCCGATAATTACGGACCTTGATGACTTTGAAAAATGTTGTGGACGCTCTTAAGACCAAATTCATCATCCGATTGACTTTATATTTATTTGCAATTTTTGTTTAAGATCATGGAACAACAAAACCTATTGATTTTCAATGGTTTCTTATAAATATTGCCAGAGTTACAGCCCTTGATTTTCAACAATATCTGATAAATAGAACAGTTAAATTCAAGATATTACATGTTATGTATATAAATGTTAGCATGGGGCAGAACTAGAAGACAGACAAATTCTAATGATTTCTGATAAATACTTAGTGTGTTGTAAATGCTTTCCTTACTGAAATAGTGTGGGCGTATGTTTTGTTGCCTGGCAATCTATCTTTGTATTTATTTTCAGTATACGAAAGTTGATCAAGAGTTTACGGGAGGAATATCGAAACCGCTCAGCATATATTTCATATTTAGTGCGATGTCGACAAGGACTGTTGGGTAGTCTATCTCATTTACAAAGATTATTATCTAGAACTAGGAGGTAAGAAATAATTGAAAGTGAATATATTAAAATATTAGTTCAGTTACGAGAAAAATATCATCTGTACTTACAATTACAATCTAATGTTAAAGACACAATCAATAAAATAATAGTGTGGTTTCTGAACACTGATGCGATATACTAAACCAAGCATTTATTCCCATTTAAATGATATTATTTAATAAACATTGTAAATTTCACTAGACCATAAATGATATGAGATATATTTTTGTATGTTTACAGAGATAAAGATATAGGAATTAAGCAATTAGTGAACTCCTGTACACGTCTATTCCTAGAACTATATGAGAAAAAAATAATCCAATTTTACAGCGAATTCCAGAAACTAAAAATGGCAGATGAAAAGGTAAGATTTGAAGTTTAAGTATGAGGGTTGTATTAAACTTTTTTATCAATAAACAATAGCATGCATGATTTTTTACTCTATTTTTATACGCTCACATTTTCATGTGGACGTATATTGTCGTCGCCCCTGTCGTCATCCACAATTGTTTGTGGACACTCTACAGGTCACAATTCTTATCCGATTTCAACGAAACTTGAAATATAGGTTTATCTCCCTAAGATCTTGATTCCGTTCGATATTGGCATGTATCGGCCCGTAACTTCATGGGTTATGGGCCCTGATTTTACGAACAATCGCGTTTTAGGCTTGTGGACCCTATAGAGGTCACAATTTTTATCCGATTTTGTTGAAACTTGAAATGCAAGTTTATTACCCAAAGATCTCGGTTTCTTTTGATATTAGCACATATCGGACTGTGACTTCCTGAATTATGGCCCCCGATTGTATGAAAATTTGCGTTTTTAGCTTGTGGACCCTATAGAGGTCATAATTTTTATCCGATTTAAAAAAAACGTTTATATATATCACCGTTACACCCTAAAGATGGTTGAGTTCGAATTTCGTAAAAATCAGACCAAAACTGACAGACAAAATGGCCGCCCCTACTACTCAAATAGCGTAAAAATATAATATCAAGGTTGTGGACTCTCTAGAGGTCACAATTTTCTTCTGATTTTGATGAAACTTTAAATGTAGGTTTATAACTCAAAGGTCTTGATTCCTTTCGATATTTGCGCATATCGGGTTGTAACTTTCTGATTTATGGCCCCTGATTGAGTTCAGATTTTAAAAACCGTTTAAATATATCACCATTCCACCATAATGAATGTTGAATACGAATTTCGGGAAAATCGAAATGAAACTGCCCGACAAAATGTCTGTTCTATGTACGCAAATTGTGTAAAAGTATGCAATACGAAGGTTGTGGACCCTCTAGAGGTCACAATTTTTATCCGTTTTTGATGTAACGTAAAACATATCTTTTTATCCCAAAGATCTCAGTCCCTTTCGATATTTGCGCATTTAAGATCATAACTTTCTGGATTATTGCCCCTGATTGTACAAAAAATCCTGTTTGTTTTTAGCTATCCTGCCTGGCAGACGCTGGTTAAACTACAGTCTTGACTTAAGTATTGACTTAAATTAATTTCCTAATACTCAAGCAATTAGTGAACTGGTTGTAATCTTGAGATGAGCATAGAGATTTTCAAGCATTGATGGCTGGTGGGGTTCAAGGAATTCTCCTCCCTAACATGGTAAGTTTGATCATGACATGATGCTGAGAGGAGAGACTTAAATCAGCAAAATAGGACAACTTGATGGTTTTCCAAACATCCATGCAATGGCTTGATGTAATAAAGAACAGAAAAATATTATTGTGATTTGAATTATCTTTTCAGACTGATCTAGTTGAGAAATTTTTAGAATATATGTATAGAGAGATGGAACAAAATCCAATATGGACAGGTATGATGATAAGATTACTCTTTTTTCATACCCGTAGCTAGTGCTGTTATCATTCGTTGATGCAAGTATTGATGTTTGCTTTCGATACATAAATACGTAAAAGATTTACCTGATATCAGCACTACCTTTTTGCCCGTAATATGTCATTTATATATAATGAATATGTATTTTCTTTCAGCTGCTACAGAAAACCAAATAGAAGATGCTCGTCTAGCTATAGAGAGATCTATAATGAGTCGTATTTATACTAATGCTCTATTTCCTAATGGTGATGGTGATATATCCAGGGATCAGTAAGTATTGAGTCCAAAAATAATCAGTGTGTATATAAGACTGTAAAACTGATGTCTGATTTTATTTCAGTAATTTGGAATTTTAGGGTTTTTTTTAAATCAACTTTAGTGTATTATGTGATCGTCTCGTTAAAATAAATTTGGAAGAAAACTATTTTTAACTAGCAGGATACCCGGCTTCGCTCGGGGGTCATAACTCCAAAACCGGAAGTGGTAGACTAACGCCACCTGGCCTATGTTACTTCCCGGTCCGAGCTACCCCTATACCCCAAATTTCAGACTCGGGGCAGACCTAGTGTAGCCACCAACCCCGAACAGATCGGCTTCGCTCGGGGGTCATAACTCAAAACCGGACGTGGTAGACTAACGCCACCTGGCCTATGTTACTCCCCGGTCCGAGCTACCCCTATACCCCAAATTTCAGACTCGGGGCAGACCTAGTGTAGCCGCTAACCTCGAACAGACAGACAGATACCCGGCTTCGCTCGGGGTCATAACTCTGAAACCGGAAGTGGTAGACTAACGCCACCTGGCCTATGTTAGTCCCCGGTCTGAGCTACCCCTATACCCCAAATTTCAGACTCGGGGCAGACCTAGTGTAGCCGCCAACCCCGAACAGACCGGCTTCGCTCAGGGGTCATAACTATGAAACCGGAAGTGGTAGACGAAACAAATTTCAGACTCGGGGCAGACCTAGTGTAGCCGCCAAACCCCGAACAGACAGACAGACAAACGACAGTCACAAATATATATATATATAGATTGTAAGCTTATTCTTGATAGTAACAAATTCACTATATTTTCAAATGGTTTTAATTCGCCATGAACTAATAAAGTGTATAAATTTTAACAATTCAGTCAAGAGAGTTCCTGTGTGGAAATTATATGTAATAATAATAATAACTAGATCTGCATAGCAGATATCAAAGCTTTCATATAAACTGCAAAAGGGGTTATTAGAATCTATGAATAAACAACCACTTTGACGGAAGATATTCTCTTGGCTAAGAAATCTTTTTTCTCTCAGCTACGAGAGATACGTAGAATTAAACCGGCCCAGAGCCAATCGTGTTGATAAGAAGCCGCTTATTTGACATTGACACATAACCGAAGGTGAATAGGCCTACCCGTCCAGTTAATACAATGGGCAATCTCACATCGGTCCACTAAAGAGAGGCACATACTAGTCGCCTCCTACTTCCCCAAGACATTATAGTCCAAACCTTGACTCTCATACATATAAACCATTTGGTACTACATGTACATGTATTTCGTACTTATATCATATTAAACCCCTCGGCCGCCATGTTGAATCACACAGTATTTAACGTTCTACATGTATATCCTAACATCTTTATGAAATCAGCGACAAATCTAAACTTGGGCACTCCAACCATTTTTATTTTTATATCATTTGGTTTTTTTTAAATAAGTAATTCTATCACAAATTATAGTGAAGACTGGACCGGATAATGTGTATAGTACTAATAGCAATCACATACGGAAGATGCGATAAGATCCCTTTGCATTTGGAATTTCAAAATTAATTAAAACCAAATTTGAACCCCAAAAATCGGTTGGGGTTTTTTTTGCTGAAACTCCCTTTTTTTAATCTGATCAAATTGGGAGTAAGTCACAGAGTCTGGGGTGGTAATGGGCGTATTGTGTCCAAATTTCATGGTTTTCGGACAATCGGTGTTGTGGCGAAATTCCACTTTTTTCGCCCTTACAGAAGCCGTAAATGGCGGAAAAAAACGAACGGCACGAACAGTGTCAAGAAGAAACGACCTGAACGAATGCAGGTATCGCCTTGAAGTTTTCAGTGCAACTAGGTACCAACGTCAAAAGTTCCTCGCCGGAATTTGGTAGTCATCGTACCTTTGGTTCCAGCGTGGCGCATGTGCGAAGTCAAAAGAAATTACGGTCGATTTTGGGATTTTGGGTATATTTCGGAGTGGTTTGGTATGTGACGGTGGATCGGGGACCCGGATTGATCTATTATAATACGTTGAAGAATGAGCAAATTTTCGCGACCGGTGTTGATTTTCACTGCCCAGGCAACGTTCCGGTGGTCCGATTGTCTTCAAATTTGCACAGACTGTACCTTGGGATTCTAGCTATCACATATTAAAAATAGAAGAGTGTATGATTCCGAGAACGTTGAAAATAAATTCGAAACCCACCCCCACTCATCAAAGTTTTTTTGCTTAAAAAAATTGCCATATTTTATTGAATTTTTATTGTTGTTGATATCTCAGCATTTTCTCCTTTTAATATGTGATAAATATCATCACAGCGTAGCCAACCGCTAGAAATTCCAGAGATTTGGACCACCGGAAAGATGCCCCAGCAGTCAAAATAGGTCAAAATAGGCGATTTCGGTTTCTAGTGTCGAAACATAGTTGCGGTCATTTTAAAAAATTGTCTTTTAAGGATAATGTTTATAGTACTAATACCTATCACATACGGAAGAGGCGATAAAATCTCTTTGCATTTGCAATTTCAAAATTAATTAAAACAAATATTAAATAGCGAAAATCTTTTTTTTGCTAAAACTCTTTTTTTTTAATGTGATCAAAATGGGGGTAAAGCACAGAGTCCGGGGTGGTAATGGGCGTATTGTGTCCAAATTTCATGATTTTCGGACAATCAGTGCCGGTGTCGCGGCGAAATTCCACTTTTTTCCCCTTATAGAAGCCGTAAATTGACTTAGAAAAAAAAACAAACGGCAGTTGACCTGGAGCCGTGCCAAGAACAAACGACTTGAACGAATGCAGGTATCACCTTGAAATTTTCAGGGTACCTAGGTACCAACATGAAAAGTTCCTCGCCGGAATTTGGTATTCATGATACCTTTGGTTCGAGCGTAGCGCATGCACGGAATCAAAACCAGCTAAACTCGAAAACAACCTTGTCGGCACAGAAAACATCAAAGGCGAAATTCAAATTTTTAAAATATTCAAATACCAAACATTCGACCATAATCAAGGCTATCCTGAAATTTGGTACTCATGGTACCTTTGGTTCCAGCATAGCGCATGCGCGAAGTCAAAACCAGCTAAACTTGAAAACAACTTGTCGGCACGGAAAACATCAAAGGCGAAATTCGAATTTTTGAAATATTCAAATACCAAACATTCAATCATGATCCAGGCTATCCTAAAATTTGGTACTCATTGTACCTTTGGTTCCAGCGTAGCGCACGCTCGAAGTCAAATCCAGCTAAACTCGAAAACAACCTTGTCGGCACGGAAAACATCAAAGGCGAAATTCGAATTTTTGAAATATTCAAATACCAAACATTCGACCATGATCCAGGCTATCCTGAAATGTATTAATTTCGGTAATAGGGGACAGATACTTAAAGCCACGACCAATTGTGTATGTTTTCAAGCCCATTAATGTGGATTTTTCACTGTTTTTCATTTTCAATTCAAAATGGCGTCCATCAGTTGACCTAAATCAAAATTCTGCGTCGAACATTGTTTAGACATTTCTTCAAGGATTCGGAAAATATAATTGCCTTGTCTGTAAGTAAAATATCATAAAAGCCTTAGGGATTTTTCACATTTCAAGATGGTGGCACTTCCGGATTGGGCCATAAACTCAATTTTTTGTGTACGAACCAGTAGTGTCGTAGCTTGTAAAGAAAAACAATTTCAAGGCAATCGGATCTATATTTCGTCGATTTTTTTGAAAACTTTGATCCTTAATTTCATCAAGGAGAGATAATACAGAAAATTTCTAATGACATTTTTCAAGTTGTATCGGTAAGATCTACTTACATACTTAATTTCATGAAAATCGTGCAACTATTAAAGAAGTTGTCAAGTTGATTTTAACTTCCGGTTCGAAATAACAGCGAAGAATTTTCGAAATTCGAAAATCCGAAATTGCAGATTTGAAGTAAATGATTCAAGGTACTCAAAGAATTTTTTTTTAGTAAAATAGGTCAAATAGTCACAAAGTTACAGCAAAGTAAGTCAAATGGATTTGTTCGTAAAATTCGGTGATTTCGGATGTGTAAAACGTTTTGAAAATATACCTATTCCAAAGCCACCACCCATTCTTGGGGGGGGGGGAGGTCAAAGTTTCAGAAAGATCCCACGGTTAGATTTTGAGATATAAGATTTGCAGGAAAAACACAAAAAAAAAAATAATAATAATAATCTTAACAGAAACAATAAGCTTTCATATGTAATACATATGAAAACTTAATTACATGTATAAGATTTCTTGATGATTAGAAATCGACAAACAATATGCAGAAACTCCCTCAAGTTTCCCACATAACACTAAATATATAGTAAGCATGTGTTATTCTTAAAATGGCCTACCCATGATAGGGTGTTTAAAATCCATGCTTTATTAAATAATCAGTTGTGTTAATACAGTTTTTTTAAAAATATATTTTGTGTAATTTCAGAGTTTTTCAGCAACATATAAAAACCTTAAGTCAGAATATAAAACCTACACATCGTGATTTGTGTATACCTAGAATGTATCATTTTGAATGCCCATGGCCAGCAGCACAAAGGGAAATATTTATGATTAATGCATATAAGGCAAGTTGTTTTCTCTCATAATATTCTTATAAATAAAACAAATACATAAATAACATATTATGATGGACAGTGTTGTGCTTTTATTACATCATAGAAATGTGTGCATTTCTTGTGTAAAATTTAAAATATGGAAAGAAGTAATCACAAGTTCCTCATTTCCAACATTACCAGTACTCAGAAAATTGAAAATAAGACGATTATTTCAAATTGTTGCTTTAATCAAAGTTAAGTTTGTGTGCATGTAGAATCTGTCAAATACCATCTTCAATAGAAGGCTTAATCTCTCTTTCACTCTGTACATCTTATTAAGGCCTTCACGTAATAACCTGCATTGCATATTTCGGCTCTAATTTTGATTGTGTATAATCGTGAATACCAAGTCTTGCGCTTTTCAGCTAAAATGTCTTAACCGTGACAATTGAGTTGCTAAGTTCAAGGTTCGTTCAATGTCAAGGTTTCCGTGGAGGTCGCTATGTTTGATTTGAGCGTGTTTGAGTCACAACCCTCTGATTGGACACTACTGTTCACATGTCTGCAGTAAAGGGGGATATCAAAGCTATAAGTTCGGGAATAGTAAATCAATCTAGCAACATCCAGATGTTGTAAAACTCACAGTCATTGTTTCAGGAACATGGCCAAATACATGTTTATAGGGTACCGGTGTATGTTAAAACTCATTCATCTATTCATGTATTGTTTTCATTTTTTTCTGAACACATGCATAATAACGACATTTCTGCATTTGCAGACGCCAAAGGATAAACTTGGATGTGTGTTACGATGTTCTACAACCATTATGAACTTATTAAGTATGGCTAATGAAAAATCGGTGCCAGCTGCAGACGATTTTATTCCTGTTTTAATCTATGTCATTATTCGAGCTAACCCTCCCTGTCTCCTATCTACTATACAGTATGTGCAAAGTTTTTATGATAACCGATTAGCTGGTGAAGAGAGTTATTGGTGGTCCCAATTCTCATCAGCTGTTGAATTTATCAAGACTATGGAATATAGCGAGTGATACAAAGAAATTAAGTGATAGAAAAAAAAATTGTTTATGTACTACACATGTATCTGATTGAAAAACTGGGAATATCGTAGAAATGTCGACTTTTGTTACAAGTGACAGTTTCAATTGTTGTGTAATTTAAAAATATTTTTCAAATTTTGTCTGTGATGGTTATATTTTTGCTTTGGATAATTTTTATGTTGCTTGATTGATTAATGTTCTTGTAGATTCTCTGCAACACTACCGTAATATATATTCTTGAAAAGTCTGACAGATTAAACCTACCAATGAAATCCCATCTTTAAAATAATCTCTATTTCAGATGTAAAACAGCCACATTTAAATTCTGGTTTATTTGCCATGTTTCCAATTCTCATAAGACTTTTGGAATTTAATTTTTAGTTGTTCAGGGCCTTGTTAAACATAGCCACTTGTTGCGTCTCGTTAAATTATTTTTTTTCCTGAAGAAATAGGATGCACATTGTTTGTTAGATGTCTTTGAAGAACAAAATTCAAATTGGTATGATCTAACCGAGAAGTTGATGGAACAAATATTAAATAAAGTCAATTTTGATTTTAAATTTAAAAAATTGCCTAAAACTTACCCAGGTTCATAGGAATGAACATAATCAGTAATCAATGATGAACTGTGAAAGCGTTAAGAGAAGTTTAGTTAATGAAGTTTAGTTAATGGTTGATTATGATTTGCTAATGATTAATAATGACTAGGATATTAGTAAAACATGTACTCAATATATGGTAATGGTAAAATTTGGACTTGGGTCCAGGTACAACTAAATGGCGACCATCATTTTATGAATACCATTTCTTTTAATACATTTATTATTTATCTACATAATATTTATATGTAAATGTTTGTGATTATAATGATATTTATTTTTCTTGTGGTGCTGTTTTTACATGTTATTGGAATTATATAAAACTTATATTACAGTAACAATAATCATTTATATTATATAGATGTTTTTACATAAAGGCAGTGTTATTGACTTCTACAACCCATCGTACATGCATGTGCGAGAAATACTCTGAAAATTGAAATTATAGGCCCATCTGATGATGTATAGACTTAAGTTAACCTGTATTTACAGCATTTTGCTTTCTTAGGAATTTTTTACAAAATTTGACCAAATACCTAATTACGGTAAATGTTTTTCTCATGTTTTTGTCATTTAACATTGCTGTTTTATTTTTATCTTATACCCCCGCTCTACCATCACCTCGTTGCAACAGGAACCGCGACTTGTCGCTGAACCAAACTGTTCTCCAGCGTTGATGTGGCCATACACTGTGTGTCTGAACCCGCTAAAGTCGGATTTGATGGTGTCAGCGTATTTTAAAACAACTCTTTAACGGGACGTCTAGCTAGTAATCCGGTTTCACGTGGACTCAGATCCTACGCCGTCCAGGAATTGCTACTGCAGTAGAGGTTGCTGTTGTTAACCATTTCCTCAAATGACGAAACCGCACGTGACAATCCTGGGCAGGTGGGGTCACTCTTGTTTGGCCTGAGCTTGGGTGGTCACGTGTTGAACTTTGCTGTCAGTACCTATCCCAAAGGCGAGAAATTGTACCCTGGGAAACATTCAACAGCCTGGCTACATCTGTCTGGGATTCACCTGCTTGTAACCGACCGATAACGTTGTTGCATTGGTCTTCGTTCAGATGTGGCATCACTTGGCTCATTGGGTGTTTACATGTGCAACTGATTTTGAAACCGAGAACCCCAGAATTTTAAAGGCCTTAGGGGTTTTATGCAAAAAGCTTGCGAAGTTGTTAAACTTGTGTGTCTTGGTGCAATCAAGTGAAAACAAATTTCCACAAAAAGTATGACCCGTCATAATTAATGACTCTACATTTAAAACCAATAATGAATTTCTTTTATCATTACATTATGACATTAAAAACAAGTAAGATTTATGGAAACAACGATCCCGTTCAAATTAAAATATGATGAAAAATGGGCTGTGCATTTCTTTTTTTTAAGGGTATATATTGATTAATGACCAAAAAATTATTACAACTTTCCTAAGTTTATTGCTTCTTTATGTTTGGTTGAGTTGTAAAGTAAAACAAGATTACCTTTTTGTCCCCGCCTTTCAAAGAAAGCAGGGGACTATTCAAATGAGTTCGTCAAATGGTTGATGCTTTGGGGCACGATAACTTTGGTTATAATTAAGGGAGAATGATGAAACTCTGAGTATTGATTCATTATATCATTACCCGTACGTAACTAACGTACGAAAATTAAATGGTAGCTAGGGTGGGTCTGTCATCCAGATTGATAATTACCTTGACTAAGGAACGATCAGCAATTTGATTGGTCAAGACTTTGGAATATAACAACTCTGTTTTTAATTTTAATTGAGGTAGAATGTTTAAACTTGATGTAGATGTTCATTAAGTGAATGTCTTGACTGAGTTCAATGATTAACATTTCGAGCTAAAGCTAAGCTGAGCTAAGCAGTTTCATTGGTTGATGCTTTGGGACAAGATAACTTTGATTCTATCTGATAGAGAGTGATGAAACTTAGTGTATAGTTAATAATCAGTTTGATTGTTTGATACTTTTGAAAAAAATAAATGTGCGATTAATTAATATGTGTCATCTATTTATTTGAGGATTTCGGCGGGGGACATCAGCCTCATTGTTGGCTTGTTATATATTATAATTACATTTTAGTATGGCTATTCCAGTGAACAGTATTTAATCACAAATCAACTATTATTCTAAATTTCTGAATGGCTTAATTTTGAGAGTTTAACTGAATAGTTTTATTAAAAGTTGGCATAAATATTATGAACGGGTTTATATTTAAACATTGTGAATATTTGAACAGTTTCTCTTTATCTTACATAGCTATATATCTATTTTGCCCAGACCAATATTATTTCAGTCAAAGCAATGACAATATGGTCTGTGATGATCAAGACTACCATTACCAAACAAATCTTGGCAAAGTATTTAATAGACCATATTGAGTCAGACACTATTTTGCATAGACCAATATTTATTTCAGTCAAAGCAATGACAATATGATCTGTGGCGATCAAGACTACCATTACCAAACAAAACTTAGCAGTGGACCATTGTGTTAAATATATGTTAAGATTAATACAGTTCTAGAGTACAGAGTACTGTAATTTATTTTTTTATAACTACCATATTATTTATGTTTACATGATAGCTTTTTATAGTTGATGTATGGATATTATTGAGTAAAATAATGGCAGTTCAATTTATTTGTACAAAATCATTTTTGTTCATTTCTTTCTATTTTTTTTATTTAATGTGGACATATTGTCATTACATATACCTCCTGTCTAAGTAACTTGTTATACATATGGCATGCAATAGGGTAGTATTTTTAAAAGATTGCTTTCAAAAGGCAACATTGTTAAAGGAAGAACTCTATTGAATTTGATTTTCCGATTACTTTTGTCAATCATTTTTTTCTGTTTTCAAATATGGATTGAATTTGGACTTGGTTCAAGCCTTTTATATTTTGTCAGTAGCTTTGGTAATGGACATTGCTCATTCAACGGATTTTGCCACGCTCATACAGTACTGGTACATGTAAATACATACAAGTGTAAATTACACTAAAAATTATAAGAACTATAACTTTGATTTATGTGAAGAGTTTTTTCTACCTCACTCTTTTACAATAGAATATTTTAATCACTATTAGTGTGAATTATATCTATCCATATATTTGCTTAATTGATGTAACATACATATAAGTTATTCAGATGTGGCATGTTATTTAAATTATTGAAAGTTTTTATTAATAAATTTATATCATTCTATATTAAAGAGTTTTGATCTCTTGTGTCCTTCTGTACCAGTGGTTGTATCATTAACATCACAAAAACATTTCTGCATTGAATATATTGGTAAATTATTTCTGTAAGTATTATTTAATGTGTATTCATGGATATTTCCAATATAAACAAGCTAAAAATGTACTCAGTGTTTGTTGTCAATGAGTGAGAGAGAGTATAATTATAAGCACACATATTTATATATAGTACAAAACACAAAGAGTGTGTGGTGTTATTTTCGTTGTGTTTATTCTCACCTTGTTAATGAAGAACATGTCATAGTTTTGTTGTGTATTATATATAATTTATTTACTGTTAATATATATATAAATATATTTATCTTTTCTTGTGTATATACATGTACATGTATTCATGTATGTATACATTTTATTGTCTTAGAGAAAATAACTAGATATTGTTTTGGCGGCCACAAACTATGGCAATTCGATTGTGTGCAGCAGAAATTCCATGAGCTATCAACATAATTATTTTATACTATCACAAATTTCTGTAAAGATCTATGAAAATACTGTGGAATAATACCAGAATAATAAATGGAAACTGCTGATTATGGATAAAATGACTAAAAATAGCAAATTCCATATCTGATCTAAAATGGCTGCATGACTGACCACAATCCCAAAAATCGCACAGGTATGTGATGACAAAACAGCCCTAAAATTATTGTATTTCAGTGACTTGTTCAACCTTCCATATAAAATCATACAATTAAAGCTGGCTTTATTCGATACAATAAAATAAAAATAGATTCTGGCCAAAAAACTCTTTAGAAGACTTGTCAATAATGAAATTAACATTTAGTCAAAATATATGACTTAATTTTGCTTGATACATCTTCTGAAATAAAATCTAAAACATCTACTGGCTGTGTCTACTCAGTAAACAATGTATAATTTACAGTGCAAAATATATTGGGTAAAATACCAGCACAAAGATATACCTCCAGATGTAGGAGTGTACACACTTTACAAACTTAGATATACATTTCTAATAATACTCAAAATCTGATGTCAGAAGTTTATATAGTAGCCGAAGAGTAGATTTGATAATAGGAGAAAATCTTTGAGTAATTGTGTGTTTGGATCAGTTTGAAGTAGAAATTGTATATTTCTATTATAAACATGATGTATACTAGTATAGGATACCAGGTTCAAATAAAATTACTCTTTTGCCTATGGCTACAATGTGAATCTGTTCACTTTTTACTAATTAGCTGAACAATGTATAGATTATTCTAATATTTCTTTTACATTTACATGTATGTAAAATCATAAATAATCTAATTATGAGATTTTACTGTTATTCAACTTTCTAATTTTGATAAATTTTCATATTTCGAGTAATTAGCACAATTAATTACTTTCCTCAGTGAATGTTCGGCTATAATTTGATTTAAAAATATTTGACTGTCTTATTGATATCAATGTATGAAGATTTATATAAAATATCACCATATTATAAAAAAATTAACCATAATTTATAAAGATGTGTATGGATTTATCTATATGATGTATGTTTCTTTAAGATTCTTATCTGTATTATAATAAATACATCTAAAATATTATAGTCTTCTTATTCATCATATCCTATATTGCCCAGTTTCTTTTAAATATTCAAAGTGAATTTTTACACTTGTGCTAGATTCACACTCAAGATTTTTTTGTAATTAAATTGTCTTGATTTGCACAAGAACGGATATGGAATTCTCTCCGCTACAGATAGTCAGTGTGATATAAAAGTAAATCCCAAGTCCAGTACACATTAGGACATGTTTTATATCGGCATGCATTATAATATAGGGACAGTTAAGAAATATCCAGAGCCCAAATTCACAGCAATACAAGTGCATCAAAAAAGAGCACAAATCATAGAATTCAAATTTGGCCCAATGCATGACAGCATTGGTGAAAGATTGGATCGCTCTTTGCCACAGGATCTTGCACTGAAATCAAAGGGCCCCTTTTCTTGGAATCGGTCTCCAGTTTTGAGAACTAGTGGCGCTTCTAATAAACCCTGGGATCCTACATCAGGTGATCCATATCAAGTTTTACTTTCTGGATTCAGGGGCGGATCAAGAGGGGGGGGTTTCAGATGTGGAACAGGATGGGCACTCAAAGCACGAGATAATGATATAGACATTATGTGATATCACAATTAATGCTTTGTATCCATGAAACTGAATCACAATGTCATTGTATTAATTCATAATAAAAATTGACGTCAAACGAGGTGTTGAATTTCTCTGTTTAAAAAGCTCAATGTGTATGTATATACTGGCTAGGCGGGTAAGGCGCTGGCTCGCTAGCCTGGAGGTCGGGTGTTCGATCCCTGCATTAGCCGAGAAAGTTTATCCCGATTTTCCAGCGTGGTTCCCCCTTGTCAGTGATGCAGGACGGAGGGCCTGACAAGGACAGCTGTCTAGTCCTTCGGGTGAGACGAAAAACCGAGGTCCCGTGTAAACATTGGAATGCACGTAAAAGATCCCTTGGCAGTTGGAATTCGATATAAGAGTAGGCGATGGTGCCGCTGCCCGGGCATAATTTCCCTCGTAGCACACTGTATAGCATATGCCCGTCTTTATTAGCCCAGTATAGGAGCAGAACAGTAGGACGTTAAACCCCATTTCATTTCATTTCGTATGTATATACGCCAAAATGATGATAGAGATCATGCGGGAGGGGGGGGGCAAGATACTTTGTCTCAGGAACCAGGTAAACCCCCTGCAAAAATTCCTGGATCCGCCCCTGGGATTAGGTGTTTTAATATTTTATATTTTAATTTTTTTAATGGGTCAGAGGCTGGAGCATCTCACTATAATTTTTTCTACAACTATACAGCCTCGACCTCGAAATCTCACTGTGACACTACTGTCACCAAAGTGTTGACATAAGGAGTAAAGTAAACAATTTGATTCATTGATGCATTTATGACTAATGTCTAGGTCATATGCTATTTTATCATTTTTATGCATCCACATTCATTCTGTGTGGGTGTGTGTGTGTATGTATGTATGTGGGTCACCTACAGGCCACAATTCTTAAGTGATCATCTTGAAACTTTACATACTTATTCCTTATACCCTAAGGATGATCCTTATTGCTTCCCAGGGGCAGAGCCACACCCATTTCTTGTATTTGTTTGTTTGTCGTCTACAGACTGCATTTCTTAACGTATCATCTTGAAACTTTGCATACTTATTCTCTGTACCCTAAGGAACATCCATATTGTTTGGGGTACATGCCCTACCCCCTGGGGCAGAGCCATTCTCATTTTCTTTTGTGTGTATGTTTGTTGCCTACAGGCCACAATTCTTAAACGATTGTCTTGAAAAAAATGTTCATATGAATTCCTTGTACCCTAAGGATGATCCCTATTGCTCTGTTCCCCTCCCCAGTGACAATGCCACACCCATTTCTTGTATTTATTTGTTTGTCATCTACAGACCGGATTTCTTAATGTATCACCTTGAAACTTTGCATAGTTATTCTTTCTATCCTTAGGAACATCCCTATTGTTTGTGGTGAATGCCCAATCCCCAGGGGCAGAGCCACACCCATTTCCTTTTTGTGTGTCTGTGTGTCACTTACAGCCCGCAATGCTTAATCGATCGTCTTGAAAACTTTTTTATACTTATTCCTTATATACCATAAGGCTGACCTCTATTATTTTTGGTGCATGCCCGACCCACTGGGACAAAGCCACGCCCAATGTTTGTGTGTCTTGTTTCTCCTACAGGCCGCAATTCTTAACAGATCTTTTTGAAACTTTGCATGCCTATTCCTTATACCCTAAGGATGACCCCTAATGTTTTTTTGGTGATTGCCCAACCCCCAGGGGCAGAGCCACGATCATTTTACTTTGTGTCTTGTGTGTTGCCTACAGGCCATGATTCTTAATGGATCGTCTTTGAACTTGGGATATGTATTTCTTATAGAAGGACGACAACTGCATGTCCCGAACCCAAGGGGCAGAGCCATGCCCAATTTTTGTGTGTATCATTTACAGCCTAAGGGCGTCAACTATTGATTTTGGTGAATACCCGACCCCCAGGACAGAGCCATGCCCAATAAAGAACCAATATATGAGAAGCAAGTGTGATATTTCTTAAATCAGAATCATGCAATAAACACTTAATGAAAATAATTAGTGTGTATCTCATTTTAATTGTAGGCCTACTGGACAAATTGTTTTTATAAAAGTATTTTTATAAAGGCTTTATTTACTCTGGATATGTTTTTTTTAAATTATAGTAAACAATTTTTTTTTATTATTTACAATATATTAATTGTTGTTGTAGTTCCATTATTGAATACTTTAATTAATTATGTTGATAAGAGAGTCAAGAAGACAGGCGCTATATCATTTTCTTTGATTAGTACTTTAATAAGTCATTTATTGAACCCATACTAATATTCTAAATACAGACAGATACCCACTTGTATATTTTTTGTATACTGCAGATAATAAACCAATAGTGATCACATGACAATTATACATAGGCCTTATCACCTGTATGTTTATTTAATCAAACTACCATATTAGGTCATATCACAATATAAGTCCCTGTCCTATGTAATGTTTTTATTTATTTGACTACCATATAGGGTCACATTACAATATAATTCTAAAAGTAGTCATCTCAGTCTGGGGGAAGACAGGCATATGCCATAGTGTGCTATGAGGGAAATTTTGCCAGCTAGCCTTCAGACTACTCTTATATCAAATTTCAACTGTCTAAGGGATCTTTTAGGTGCATGCAAGTGTACACTGGACCTCATTATTTCATCCCATCTGAAAGACTAAGCATAAAAAAAGAACAAAGCACAGTTTTAATATTAGCCAATTAATGTTTATAAATGTGTATTTTGGATATAGATTTTCAAAGCAACATCTTCCAGAAATACATTGAAGACTATGAGGTTCTGGGTGACCGAGACTACATCCTTTTAAAAATTTTACGACATTGTTGCAGGACCTGAGAAGGATATAGCTGTCTAGTTGTAGGGATGGGATGAAAAACCGAGGTCCCATGTATACATTGGCTTGCACGTAAAAGATCCCTTGGCAGTTGGAGTTCGATATAAAAGAGTAGGTCATACTGCAGCTGCCCTGGCAAAATTTCCCTCATAGCATACTGTAGGGCATATCCCTGTCTTCATTTGCCCAGTCAGAGTAGAAAACCATGACATTAAACCCCATTTCATTTTCATTTCTTTTAAAAATATATTGAATGTATTGTCCCTTTAATTTGATTTTGTCTAAGATGTATAAATAGAATGCTAAGTCATAGATTAATGATCAACTCTATCGAAGCGGTGTTTGATAGGGACATTGATAACGATTAGTTTAGTCACTTGTTTAGACCAACAAGATGTATCAACAGAAACTGATTTTATGTGGATTAATGTTGATATGTGTATCAAGAGGCCATAATGAGCAAATTAATTACAACGGTATTCTCCGTACAGCGGGGGAAAAGATGCGGCATATTGCCAGTAGACATGCTTCTTCACAGCCATACTTCACAGATGAAAATGATTTGTTTAGTTCAGAGATTAGAAGAGGCTCGCTTGTAATCGAACAATTACTAGCCAATTCAAGATTATATGAAGAGTTACCACAGTTAGCTATTACTGAAAAAGTTATACAAGACATTGGCGTCACAGTTTCACCACAATGTCAAAATGATACACAATTTATGTTGAGTAGCATGTTGGCCAGGGAAAATTGGGCTTTACAGAGTAAGATATTTTCTGTTTTCATGGGAACAAAGTGGCATGATTAAGCTTCTGAAGCTTGTCCATTGATATGAGATAGATAGCTAAAGATGTTTATTGATATATGAGGTCATAGATAGCCTGTGTTAAATTTGATGTCACCCGCATCTGACTCGCTCCATCTAATAATTCATTGCGGGGTTAATGTTAATTATCAGGGGTAGAGTTGCCTCTTCCCTAACCTCATGGGGCTTTCAAGGTACACCTACCTGCCCCCCAGTAGATTCTTTAAACTATTACAAGATTCATTCATTTTGTGTGATGTGTTCATGTACAAAATATTTACATAATTTTTGTATTATTTGTAGTGTTAGATGCATTTGGTAAACCTGATGCTGGAATATTACGTGGTGCCACCAACTGGCTGGGAGATTATGAAGAATGTGTGGCTGTTGTGGCTATAAACAAGACAGAATATGCTGGAGGTTTTAAAGGAAAATATTGTTCTGGTTCTTTAGCAAAACCGGTACCATAAATTTATTATTTATTTTGTTGTTATAATTGATTGACATACAATTACAGTTTTGAGATAAATTCTTATGACGTATATAAAACCGGTACCATAAATTTATATTTTGTTTTAATTACTAAACAATTACTATTACAATTCTGAAAAAAATGCTTCTAATGTCTGAGTTCTTAGACCTATATAATATAGCTGTTACAAATCCAAACCATTGGAAATTTTTTTCATTTCTCAGAGCACTTTATGTTTATCTCAGACAGCAGTGCTGCGACCTACTATTCTACTGTTATTTGGGATTCCAACTACCAAGGGATCTTTTACCTGCACTGCCAATTGTACACAGGTTCTTGTTTTTTTTGTACCATCCCAGCAACTAGACACTTTATAGTGTGGTCTTACAAAACTGATAAGGAGAACCAATGCTCTAAGATCTATATCAACCGGTACACTGAAATCTGATGAAATGTGGTTTAGTGTCCTACTTTATTGCACAAACTCAGCAAATGTGGACAATCATATGTCATGCAGTATGCTTGAGGGAAATTTTGCCTGGTCTTCTTTTGAATTTTAATTGCCAAGGGGTTTTGTACTTGCACTATCAATTTGTACTTTGGTTTTTCAAACCTTCCAAACAAGTAGACATCCTGCACCCCTGACAAGGGAAACCTTGCTGGAAATTCCAGAGGACATTATACTTGGCAACCCGAGATAAACCCCATTACTGTGTGGTCTATACCCACTGTGCCACATTTTTACACTAAATTATCCTACGGATCATGGTAGAATTGTGATTGCATTGACTGGCAAAAATGATCCAAATACTGCAGAAGGACTAGGAATGTTTGTGGAGAGAATGTTGTCTTTGTTTTTGATGCAATATTTTTGTTTTCAGAATACAAAGCCAGCAGCACCTGGGACTATACCTACACCTGTGCCAATGCTAGGAATGTGTATACCAGATACATGTAGTAATACAGATATACAATTACTAATAAATGGATGTAAGTCAAATAATTTATATTTACATTTAAATATACTCTTCAAAAATAAGTAATTTCAGTTTCATTTTAATGTTTGAAATTTTAAGTACAAACTTAAAGATGCAAGCTGACAGTATTCATTATCATAGTTAGAAAATAGATGATGAAAAGGGAATACATCGAAAATTTCAATCATGGCCGCTGGAAGAATAACGAGTCTTGGTTGTCATTGCTACCGTTGTAATGGTAATAAACAAAGTCTTGATTATCCATTTGTTTTTTAAATTATTAACTTAAAAATAAAAACCATCCAATGATCTAGAGAGTTGATTATTGCCTTGACCTGTGAATAAATGTCTAATTAACGATTTATATAATATTTGAGGCTAAACGGAAGATCTGCATTAGGCAGATTTAGCTCTTACATAATTCATCTTTAAGTTTAACCAGTATTTTTTAAAAAGAAAATCTCACAATTTCATTTTCATTCATTATTGCTGTTGTTACATTTATTACATTACCTTTTTGATTACAGTACTAATGAGATTCAATGTTACATCATTTTCAATGCAAGGTGTCAAGTGCCAGGAAAACAATCTACCTTTTGACAGTAAAGCTACTGCTGCAATGTGAGTCATTATAAAAACTTTTCAAAACAAGATTAATTTTGCGGTAGAAAACATCTTGAGTTCACATTTCCCAAACATTAATATATTTTCTTTCTACAATCATTGCTGTAGACGCTTTATTAAAATTATCATCAAAATGACCTGAAATTTATATGCAAAATTGATGTTCGTTAGGAGAAGAAATCTATTGCTGCCAGATGATTATTTCACTTTGGCTGCCAAAATTATCATCTGAAGATTGACATAAAGATTATTAATGTTGATGTGCTTGTACATGTAAATGATCAATAATAAGGCAGGGTCACAAGGATAACATTTATAAACAGTAGTACTCCATGTAGGGTATATTCATGATATGAACAATGGGAAACATACATATAATTCTATTTCTATTACAGATGCATTCTTTCAATTTTTCTATTTTTCCTGATAATTGGAACATGTTATGACTTATATCTACGTTTTATTAAGTCAGACCCTAATATGAAAATACCTACCTTTATCAGTAAAAATAAATATTCAAGTACAAACAAAACCAGCTTAGATGAATCAAGTGCTTTGTTAAACAATTCTTCTGTATCAGAAGATAATGTTACTAATTCAACAGCAGATCACATAGTAAAAAACAATGAAAATACACAAACTGAACAAGGTAATTTAAGTTATGGTGTTTTTAATTTATTTTAATGAATAAAGCTTTGTGTCCAAGACTCCAAAGGCTATTATACTAGACATCAAGGCTCTCTCTCTCTCTGACTGGCTGGCTGAAAAAAATTTCATAAGGGCCCACTATATTCACTTAAGTGGTTTGGAGATCTTCATTGGATAGTAAAAAAAAAATTTTGATTTGACATTGTTTGAGCAAGAATTTACATTGGATGTTTTCTAATTAGAAATTTCCTCACAATTTTTCTGCCTGGTGTAGTATGCAGGGCCTGACAGTGAAGGGTATCTAGTTTTGTTTGGATAAGATAAAAGATGAGAACCTGTGGCAGCACATATTAAAGATCAAAATAAGAGTTAACCATAATGTGGCTGTCCAGGCAAAATAGTAAGATGTTAAATGGCTCTATTCTTTGGAACCTTAAAAAAGTCGAAAATGGTACTAGAAGCACATATTAATGTAATTTGAACGTATATAAAGTGATTTAATTTCAATTCTTAAAACAGTATTTGTAATTTCTTATCAATTATGTTCGGTAAAATCCTTGAAAAGTACAAATTGAAGGCAGTTGTTTACGTCTGCTTAGTCGATGCTGCACATTATTATTAATTATTTTTTTGTCTTTTGTGAATCAGCCACTACTAATTACTTCCACACTGTCTTGTGGGATATGTTTTTCTTTGTTCATTATAAATAGTAGCCAAACCATAAAATGTCCCTTGTGTCTTAGATCTTAGGATCCCATATTTTTCACAGCAAGATAACAAAATCAATATTGATTGAAATGGATCAATATTGAATTTTAATTTATGTTTTTAATTGAGAATATGAAAAATATGTGACCCGCTCCCACAAACCAGGCTCTTGGTCATTTTTATGACAATAGAGCTGGCAGCATATTGAAAAGTCCACAGCCTACATACAATTTTTTCTAATTTTGACGTAACATCTGGAATTGAGTTCGGCTCATTCATGACAAATAGAAGGCACACAGTTTATTTGTTTGTGCCCGTAGTACAAAATAATGTTGTCGGACAAGCGCCTGGTTTAGTGAGAGTTATTGAGTTAGAGGTTTAGAACCTTTAAAACCAATTTCATTTCATTAAAGAAATAGCAAGTTTGATCCTACATGTACATGGTAATATGTAGTTTATGTTTTTTTTAGATACTTTAGCTAAAATCATCCTGGCTTTCTCTGTTTATACTAATGGTGCCAAAATACTGGACACTAATCAACCCAAAGATTCCTTAAGAGCAGTACATGGAATTCGTTTTCTCAGCATGTCATGGGTGATACTGGGACATACTTTTGCCTTTGCTCTAGTGTATCTTACAGGTTTGTTCAAAATTTGTTATGGGACAACTTTTAGTAGATAAGATAAGATAAGATTTTATTGTTTTATTTTATTTATTAACACCCATTGCAGGCTGCATACAATTCATATACATACCATAAGGAACATAGAATAAAAAAAAATATACATATTTTACATATATATTTATAAGAATACGCAACATGAAATACAGGTGGGGTGTTGGATGGCTGAATGGTTAGCGTGCACGCGCTCTATCATAAAGTCTGTCATTGAGTCGACTGGCGTGGTTTCGAATCCCCGGATGTACGTGACAAGGAGTAGGGTCGCCTGTCTAACCTCGTGGGTTTTCTCCAGGTCCCCCGGTTTCCTCCCACTGCTAAAGACCCCTACGCGCAAGCGAATTATGTAAATAAAATTAAACCATATGTTAGTCCCGAAATGACCTAGTTTGTGTCGAGTGGACATTAAACCCCATTTCTCTCTCTCTCTCTCTGAAATACAGGTTCATGTTAAAAGTGAGAATATATTTCAGAAACATTATTTCAAAAATACAAATTCCATTTTGGATCATTGGTTCAGTCATGGGTTTCATTTCATATTTACTGTCTTCTGTTCATCTATTACATAATTAACTTCTGTTCCTAAACCATTTGACTGATATCAGCCACTTGATGGTACATTGTTTAGGTATTCAGATTTATTCAATATGTCCTCTTCCTAACCAGTTCTTGTCCTAAACCACTCAATGGATTCCAACCAAATTTGGTAGATATGTTGCTTTGATGGTAAATAGGATTGATCAAGGTCCTGTGTTCACTTTGGTGTTTATGTGAAAGAACTCTTGACAGCTCAAATTCAGAATAAGAGTAGGCTGTAGCACCCCGGATGGAGCAGAAAAGCAGGCCAATATGAATTGCATATTTCACTCAAAAGATTAGTAACAAGAGATTGAAATTTGTTTAAAATTTTAGTTGAGCCAAAAGAAATTTCTCTTTTGTACTTACTATAGTACCATATGTATTGTTTTTTTTAAGATAACCTATATCCGTATATGTTGACAAGTTTTTCAAGACAGTCATTTTCTGCTATAATTAATGCTCTGGTATCAGTTGATTCTTTCTTTACATTAAGGTAAGTCTATTTCAAATAAGTTATAACAATACGTACAACTTAGTATGCATTTGATATGTCATTCCTTCCTGGGTATCAATTGTTTAGCACCTTGGATGTGGGTTGGGACATCACTTTTGGGGATCAGTCATTTTGATAGGCCCACCTTATGTCTTTGGGCTATATTGTCATCACCCCTGTCTGTCTGTCAGATCACAATTCTAGTAAATCAGAGTTTGTGAGATTCTTTTTTTCATACTTGCTGAAATTGTTCATCTGTTGTCATAAGGAGGAAGCTCTCTGAAATTAAGAATGAAGATTTATTTTTTTACGCCCCACATGGAAATGTCGACATATATTGCTGTCACCCCCGTCCGTCCGTCCGTCCGTCTGTCCACAATTTCTTTGTAGAGCCTCTAACGCCAAAAGTTATGATCCGATTGTTTTAAAATTGATGTATGTTGTTGACATTAGTGAGATGAAGAAGCCTATTTAATTTCAATAATTTCATCCGAGAGTCGATCGAGCGCCAGCTGATCTGATCTGATCTCTACAAGTTAACTGACCACCACAAGAGGAAACACTCATTAGGGGGCAGGATGTCATCGCTACCTTACACTTTTTGAGAGCACTACACCATTGTTTTCAGAGCACAGTTTTCTTATTTTCGGCCGTGGCATCATTTAAATATGTGAAACAGAGGTCTATTGAATTTCAGCTATTTCCATCAATTATTTCTAGTATGGCCCTTGTTTTACTTTGTGAACGTTCGAATGACAAAACTTATCATCCAATCTGTATGAAATTTATATGCAGTATTTAAATTAGTAAAATGAAAAAGCATTTCAAAATTTTCTGTAAATTACTTCCAAACCCTCAAACAACAAAAATTATAACCTGATTAGTATGAAATTGTCTTGTAAATGCTCCCAATTACCTACAAAAGAATAAATGTGGGCGTATGTTTTGTTGCCTGGCAACCTATCTTATAGCCCCTTTCTCAAACTATATTTATGCTAGTCATTCAGAAATTAAGAGCCCCTCATCGATTTTAAATGAAGTAATTGCTTCTGTTACAAAAAAGCCTTTATACAGCTTGCAATAGAGTAATTACTGCTTTGACTGATCAACATCATGTGCAGAACGCTGCACATGGACATTGGTTAATGTCTGGCAATGCTTTGTTTATTTTCTTGATCAATAATCATCATAGAAATAACTTAGTTTTTGGAATTTACATATAGTGTGCATATATATTTTTATGAAACACGATTATTAAATTAAAATTCATTTATTTGTATAATTTAGTGGTTTGTTGGTGGCTTATGTTGTTTTAACTGAGATGAAAAAAAATAATGGAAGAGTTAATTGGTTTATGTTTTATTTTCATAGATTTTGGAGGTAAGTTCCATATCATAAATCTTTGATAAAATTTAAATTCTATAAAATTCTGCAAATATGTTTTAGGAAAGAATCAAAAAAATGATAAAAAGATTAATTTCTGTGATGTCCTCTTTAAAATTTGACAGACATATAATCATTGTCATTCATATATATTTCACTGAAGATGACTATACATTGTGATATTTACTAATTTGTTAATTGCAGTCTATATGATTGTATTAAAGAAGTTAAGTCTCTAACTCAATATCATCCAAAATCTTCGACATTGAAAACACAATTTATTTGTCGGTTTAAATCAACCATTGATGTTGTGATCCTACCGGGAAAAGTTGGCCTTCTGATATCCAATATTTAAAGACAAAATAAACATTTTACAATTAGTACACGAATCGTGTACCATTATGCGTTTCAGCGCTATTTGTAATAAGGGACTCGAAAAACGAGGCTAGGCATATTCCACAAGTCATGTCAAACGGTGACATCATATTCTTATCTGGAGAGCATGCCCAATAAATACTATCGGCGTAGACTGGAATAACCAGACGCTAGAGATTGAAATATGATTGAGAATACTGGCGTATTTCGCGGAACCTAACTGATTCGAAATTACAGTAAAAACAGAAACAATTGAATGTAAATCAATTTATATACATGCATATTACATAATTGATGCGTTGCGACCCATTTGTGTCAATTTCTAGGTCCCAAATATTAGCGACTTTGCTCCTTTAATGATAGATGTTTATTTATATTAATAGATTAACTCCAGTCTATATGATGGTGTTAATGATAGATGTTTGTTTACTCCGTTATATTGGTGATGGTCCATTATGGCCACAAAAAGGGTTTGAACTAAATGAATGTCGTGATACATGGTGGACTAATTTACTTTATATAAACAACTTGGTTAAAAATGACCATCAAGTAAGTTGACAATCCAGATCTTTGCTTTATAAAACACATTCTTACTAAATAATATTATAAATTGCGAAGAAAAGAAAACACTGATGGATGAACTATAGCCTGCTCTCTCAGCCTAGATGGAAGTGGATGTAACACCCCTAGTAGTAGTGAACCAGGCAAGAGGTACTGAATCAATCTGTTTCACAGAGATTTACGAAAGTCTTCTAATTACTCTGTAAAAGATGACTGTTTTCAAGACATAACGTCACACCACGCGGCGTCAATCATGGCGCGTGAATTGTTTACATAAGGTGTTACTGGTCCGGGCAGAATGGTGCATTTACTCATTTTACATACCCATTTACACTAAATAGGACATTTTTTACTTACATATAATTCAAATACCTTTATTTATTTTTCTAATGCTTAAAAAAAATGTTCTAGAATTTAATTTGCAGAAGGAAAACGGTTAATATTGGGAGCTCATTAAGCCGCACCGATGTCATCCCTATCAGTGATTGTAGTAGCCAAGCGAATATTCACTGATGATCACAGTGGTACTGAATATCGAGTTATCTAAGAATTAAAGTCGAGCCATATATATTGGAATATGCTGTATTTTGTCATTTTAGTGAGTTTTATTATTAAAATAATAAAACTCACATACATGCAATTTCAGTATAGTTTGTGTCTTGTCCCCAGGTTTTCCTTACTATACATAGTCTTAGTACTTATTTTTTTATGCCTGTATATATTTCAGTGTTTTGGTTGGTCGTGGTACTTGGCCAATGACATGCAGTTTTATGTTTTGAGTCCATTGATGTTGGTTCTTCTCTTCATGTAAGTTATTTTCTAAATCCAGTGGGGTCGTCTGTACTGTAGAGAGTCATCTGTTAAACGAGAAAAGCTACTAAAGGGCATCTTCCAGAGAAAATTTTGCAATAGAAAGGAATGAGCTAAAATCCACTCCTGATATTATAAGAATTGTCAGTGAATTGAAATCTGGTACACTGCTGTATTGAGTAAAGTTACAGATCAAGCTCACATATTTTTTGTGATTCCACTTATTGTTTTGCAGAATTATTTTAGGCTAAGCTGTGTGGTATTTGATTGTAGGTTTGGTACACTGCTGTATATAGCTGAGTTTCATTCGATTTGACTTAAGAAACAATAGAAATTATGTTTTCATGAATTATTTTATTTTAAACTTGAGGTGTTTGATTGAAGGTTGGCACATTGCTGTTTGTAGTAGATCAAGTTACGTTTCATTAGATTCTATTAGATTTTTACTGAATTATGGCCCTGTATTGACTTAAAATCAATGAGAATGCGGTTTTTCATAAAATTTTTCATAGAATTTATTCTATCCACAAGTATAGGTATTTGAATATTATATTCACAGAAATGTATTTGTAATATCAGCCTTTTATAAATGCATGCTTGAGCAAACTTGTTTATCTTATTTTCTAGGTCAATGTTTTGGGGCTCTATTGTTTTGATCGGATTTCTGTTTGCAATCTGGTTGACAACTGGTCTTGTGAGCAGGTTGGAACATATAGCACCAGGTCCAACTTACCAGATGGAGGGAGCGTAAGTACAAACTTTTTTACCACCTGGCTATTTGCCCCAGAGTAGTAATACAGTACTGACCGCTAGCTATTACATAAAGTAAACTCAAGTCAGTACTACTATTTAATAAGGTCCTAGGCCTACTCTATCATTACAATCTATACAAGATGGAGCACAAGTAGAAATCTTTTTACAGCCTAGCTTTACAACATAAAAGTAAACTCAGTCATTACTACTATCATTATACCAGGCCTAATCGGGTAGATCTATTGGTAATGGTGCTCAAAGAAGAATAAGAGATATAGATTGGGTGATCTTATAAATCAAGATGTGTTCAGAATAATAACAGTCCATAGATTTCTGATCAATTGCATATTTATTAAACTTCTCATGTTAATTTTGACAATTCATAGATATAAGATGATTACAGATATCAAACTGAAAGTAGGACTTTAAATGTGTTTGATTTTTCAGAGATACTACAGCTTATATGAATGATTATTATTATGCTCCATATTGTCGAATGGGACCATATATTGCTGGTATAGCAGCTGGTTATATCCTCTATATCACAGCCCAAAAAATCAAAATAAGAAAGGTATGTTTATATTGTTATATTGTTGTAGATTTTCATTGACCCTGTTCGTCCACACTTAACTTTATTTTTACTACAGAGTTCAAATCTTCACCTATTTTCATAAAATAATTTGGCCGCAAGTACTCTTTTCTGCAGGTTATTGCGGCCCCTGGACCCACGCCTATAAGGACCTAGGATGGAAGCCCCCCCAATCAAGAATTGCTTCCGCCGGCCCTGTAGCTATAATGAAGCGTGTAAATTTGGGACTTTTTGTTAGTTGGAGTGATGTACTAGCTTATGAAATTGACACTATGCTCTAATTTTAAAAAATGTTCACAGTCTTGTGGCCCCCTCCCCCCAACACTTTATACTGTTACCCGCCACTGCTTATATGCCCACCATCAACGAAAGTCAATTATGCTGGCTAATAAAATTTTGTATAGCTTCTGTATTTCAGATAATGGCAATTATAATATGGTTTATAGCTACTGCATCTGCTCTAGCCATGGTATATGGTTTATATGACTATACCATGTTCCCTATTGAATTAGAGCTTCTTATGGGAGTGTTGTTAATCATTGCTTCTTAATATAAGTGAATTTAACCATATAAAAGTGTTGTTAATCACTGTTTCATATATAAGTGTTATCAATTATTGCTTTTGATATAAGTGTTGTTAATCATTGCTTATATATCCCCCAACAACAAAGTCACTTATGCTGGCTATTAACATTTTGGAGGGCTTCTGTATTTTCAGATAACAGCAATGATTATATGGTTTATAGCTGCTGGATCTGCTCTAGCCATTGTATATGGTTTATATGACTATGCCAATGGTTCTGTAGCAACAAAAGATGTTGGTGCATTCTATAATACTGTACATAGAACTGTATGGGGAGCATGTGTATCATGGGTGGTGATCGCATGTACTACCGGTTATGGAGGTAGTATTTATTTATTTACTCATACATTTTGACTACTAACTTTAGAGAAAATGTAGTGTACCAGACAAATATGCCGAATGGTATAACGTGGCTCTTGAATAATTTTGATTCAGCCTTGATTAATTTGGATTCAGACTGTTATGCATATTTCAATACATCTTTGATCACATCAACGGTTCAAATCTATTTTCATTTGGTAGGAGAAAACCACAAAATCTTGTATAACTACAAGGTTATGGCTCCAAAGACTAAATAAAAGAATTAATGTGACAATATACCGGTCGTCTATTTACAGTGTCTGAAAATTATAAATAGTACAGGTATTAGGATGTTCTGAAATGACTACTTGGCAACTGAGGTTAACTTATTTAAAGAATATCATTCTCTGACTATAAATTTGGCAAACATATATAGACATGGTTATCCAGACAGCTACACAGCATGGAATATGTGGACTGTATGAAAACTGTAAGTGGCACAGAGTTTCAGATAGTTGCACAGGACAAGGATTTAAGGTTTCACCATAGATTTGCTAACTCAAAAATATATATAGGGCTATTGTTTTAACTAATAAATGATTGTGGAAACATGCAAGTAATCTAAAATACATCTGGTATCATGCACGTTAATACAGATTAATGGAGCACCATTTTACACTCTCATGCTTGTTTTATCTTATATAGTTATACAGATAACAATTCCTATCAATATCTATCTATCTGTACTAATATTTGTGACTGTCGTTTGTCTGTCTGTCTGTCTGTTCGTAGTTGGCGGCTACACTAGGTCTGCCCCAAGTCTGAAATTTTGGGTATAGGGGTAGCTCGGACCGGGGAGTAACATAGGTCAGGTGGCATTAGTCTACCACTTTCGGTTTCGGGGTTATGACCCCCGAGCAAAGCCGGGCATTCTTCTAGTATGTAATATTTATATTAAATGATATTTTGAAATCAATATTGGTAATAATAGCATTTTGACTGCATAGAGTACACATGGGACTTTAATAATGTACAAATGTGGTCTTTTACCTTAGTGTACGTATTTGTGTAATATTTTGTGTTTGTTGTTATAGGTTTTGTGAATACTATTTTATCATGGAAAGGATTTATACCATTGAGTCGACTATCTTACTGTGCCTATTTAGTTCATCCACTGGTCATGTTTTCGTTTTATTTTAGTAATAGAAAACCATTATTTTTATATGATGTTGGTATGGTAAGTTTTATTAAAATATTTTTGATATTTGAGACCAAAAAGTTACTGATGCAGTCAAATTTGGCAAGTCATGGTAACAGTTAACAATGAAGATTATGTACCTATCTAGACTCTTTTAAGATTAGATGCTTCAACTTTTATGTGTATTTGCACATGGAGTTCACATGTTAAATTCAAGTATTGAAACCATTGTTATTTTTAAATACTTGTTATTATAACATTAAAGCTAAAGTGTACCCTAGAATTTTTTTTACATATTTGAAGATCAAACTGATTATTTGCTTTGTCTTTCTCTTCAGGTTTACTATTACTTTGGCAACATGGTGGCCTCTTATGCAATAGCATTTATAGTATCACTGGCCTTTGAGGCACCAATGATGGGTTTGGAAAAAGCTATATTTAAACGAGACAAAAAATAGGTCGTCATCAAATTGAAGCAAACGTGATATTTATTAGATTATAATTATAAATCAAGAGCTAAGTTATTTTGATTGGTGATGACTGGTGGAACAAATTGATTTATTTTGAAATCTTAAATAGATGTTAAAAATAACTTCCCGCGTACAAACTGGGTGATTTAATGATATATTTGGACTAAAAACATATTCAAACTAATTAATCTATCAAAATTTCTCTTTAAATCCTTCTCAAAACATTGTTTTCGCAAGGGAATACCCCTGCTATAAAAAAATCTGTTAAAAGGAAGTCATGTTTGTTTCATGTGACTTGGCTGATAGCTACCTAGCAACGGGTGCAGATCCGGAGGAGAATTTATTGTATATACAAGATGATGTCGTCTTTAATCGCCGTCCATTTATCATAAATATTGAAGCCAAATTAAATTTTCAGATCATCCACTGTCCACGTCATTTTCCATGGTTTTTATCACAGGAACTGTTGTACTTTAAGCCCTTTATCAAGTTTATCAACGAGTGCTTACTAACGCTGAGAGATCAAACAATCTTCGCGTGCAGCCTTTGACTTCACACAAGCCGACATTTCTAATCGTCAGGATGACAGTTAGGGAAACCCTTACATTTTTGTCCTGGATGTGCTCAATGGGTGTTTTTCAGGGAATCATTTTTGGGTATCCATGGAATCAAATTTTACTTAAAGTATCTAAGTCTCTAACTCAATATCATTAAAAATCTTCGACATTGAAAACACAAATTATTTGTCAATTTGAATTAACATTGTTTCTTGTGATCTTACAGTTAAAAGATGGGCTCCTGAAATCCAATATTCAAGACAAAATAAAAAATTTGTCTTTGGCACACGAATTGTGTACCATAATGCGTTTCAGTGCCATTTGGAGCAAGGGACTCAAAGAACGAGGCTAGACATATTCCACAAGTCATGTCAAATGGTGACGCTATATTCTTATCTGGAGAGCATGCGCAATAAATACCATCGGTTTAGACTGGAATAACCAGACGCTAAAGATCGTCTTCAATTGAGACTTCTTGCATATTTGCCGAACCTAACTGATTAGAAATTGCAGTAAAAACAGAAACGATTGAATGTTATTAATCAGTTTATATACATTCATATTACATTATTATATGCGTTGCGACCCATTTGTGTAAATTTCTAGATCCCAAATATAAGCGATTTAGCTCCTTTAAAGCTGGTATATAAAAGTCCTTTTTATACGTCCACATTCATAATGTGAACGTATTATGCCGTCGCCCCTGTCTGTGTGTGTGTGTGTGTGTATGTATGTATGTGTGTGTGTGTGTGTGTGTGTGTGTGTGTGTGTGTGTGTGTGTGTGTGTCTGTGGTTCGCCTACAGGGCGCAATTCTTCATGGATTTTCTTCAAACTTGGTATACTTATTCCTTATACCCCAAGGAAGATCCCTATTGTTTTTGGTGCATGCCCGACCCCCCGGGGCAGAGCCACGCCCATTTCTAGTATTTGTTTGTTTGTCGTCTACAGGCCACATTTCTTAACTAATAATCTTGAAACTTTGCATACACATTCTTTGTACCCTAAGGAACATCCCTATCGTTTGGGGTGCATGCCCAACCCCCAGGGGCAGAGCCACGCCCATTTTCTTTTCGTGTGTCTTTGTGTCGCCTACAGGGCGCAATTCTTACTGGATTTTCTTCAAACTTGGTATACTTATTCCTTATACCCCAAGGAAGATCCCTATTGTTTTTGGTGCATGCCCTATACCCAGGGACAGAGCCACGCCCATTTCTTGTATTTGTTTGTTTGTCGTCTACTAGCCACATTTCTTAACGCATCATCTCGAAACTTTGCATACTTATTCTTTGTACCCTAAAGAACATCCCTATGGTTTGGGGTGCATGCCCAGCCTCCAGGGGCAGAGCCACGCCCATTTTTTGTGTGTGTCTGTGTTGTTGCCTACAGGTAACAAATCTTAATTGATCGTCTTAAAAAAATTTCATATGAATTCCTTATACCCTAAGGATGATCCCTATTGTTTTTGGTGCATACCCGACCCCCAGTGGCAGAGCCACGCCCATTTCTTGCATTCATTGTTTGTCATCTACAGACCGCATTTCTTAACGTATCACCTTGAAACTTTGCATACTTACTCCTTCTATCCTAAGGAACATCCCTATTGTTTGTGGTGAATGCCCAGCCCTCAGGGACAGCCACGCCCATTTTCTTTTTGGGTGTCTGTATGTCACTTACAGTCTGCAATGCCTAATCGATCATCTTGAAAACTTTTTTATACTTATTCCTTATACCCTAAGGCTGACCTCTATTATTTTTGGTGCATGCCCGACCCCCTGGGACAGAGCCACGCTCAACATTTGTGTACCTTTTGTGTCGCCTACAGGCCGCAATTCTTAACATTTCCTTTTGAAACTTTGCATTCCTTTTCCCTAAAGATGCCCCCTGTTGTTTTTTGGTGATTGCCCAACCCCCAGGGGCAGAGCCACACCCATTTTCTCTTTGTGTCTCTGTGAGTTGCCTACAGGCCACGATTCTTAATGGATTGTCTTTGAACTTGGGACATGTATTCCTTATATCCTAAAGACGACAACTGCATGTCACGACCCCCAGGGGCAGAGCCACGCCCCATTTTTATGTTTATCGTTTACAGGCCGGAATTCTGAATGGATCAACTTGGTACTTGGCATATGTATTCCTTATAGCCTAAGGGCATCAACTATTGATTTTGGTGAATGCCCCGACCCCCAGGAGCAGAGCCACGCCCAATTTTTGCCTTTTACGCCCAAAGGCTACAATTCTGAATAGATTATCTTGGAACTTGGTATACTTATTCCTTATACCACAAGGACGGCAACTATTGATGTTGTCATTTCAATAACAGGATGGTACCTATTTATATTGTTTCCATATCCAACCCCCACGGGCAGAGCCACGCCCAGTTTTTGTATTTATCGTTTACAGACTGCAATTCTGAATTGGAACTTTGCATATTTATTCCTTATACCATAAAGACAGCAACTATTTATTTTGATGCTTGCCCCGACCTCCTTAGGCAGTGTCACACCCACTTTATTGTTTGTATTTGTCTGTAAATTTGGCAAAACCCGACCCCTAGCCTTCTTTGCCTCTAATCATATTACAGCCATTTCATATTTCATTCTCTTCATTTTAAAAAGTACCATATCAATCAAAGCTTGAATGTGGACGTATATTGCAGCGTTAGCAATGCTCTTGCCACGATTCTTAATGGATCGTCTTTGAACTTGGGATATGTGTTCCTTATAGCCTAAGGACGACAACTGCATGTCCTGACCCCCAGGGGCAGAGCCATGCCCAATTTTTGTGTTTGTCATTTACAGGCCGCAATTCTGAATGGATCAACTTGGTACATGGCATATGTATTCTTTATAGCCTAAGGGCGTCAACTATTGCTTTTGGTGAATGCCCCGAAGGGCAGAGCCACGCCCAATTTTTGCCTTTAGCGCTCGAAGGTCTCAATTCTGAAAGGATTATCTTGGAACTTGGTATACTTATTCCTTATACCCTAAGGACGGCAACAATTGATGTTGGTGCGCGACCCCCAGGGGCAGAGTCATGCCCAATTATTGGGTTTGATGTTTACAGGCCGCAATTCTGAATGGATCAGCTTGGTACTTGGCATATGTATTCCTTATAGCCTAAGGGCGTCAACTTTTGATTTTGGTGAATGCTCCCAGGGGCAGAGCCACGCCCAATTTTTTCCTTTAGCGCAACTATTGATGTTGGTGCACGCCCCCCTACTCCACCCCCACCCCTTGCCCTTTCGGCGATGCCACACCCACTTTTTGTTGATTTTGTCAGTAAATGATATACAGGTTGCAATTATTAACAAATTTGGAAATTTGGATGCAATTCGAAATGATCCAGCGTAGGGTTGTACCTATATTTGGTCCATGTCCCACACCCAGGGGCAGAGCCATGCCAAATTTTTGTGTTCTTTGTCTACAGGCTGGAATTCTAAATGGATCATCTTGGAACTTGGCATATTTATTCCTTATCTTGTAAGGATACCACACCCACTTTTTTGTTATTTTTTTTATTTTTTTTTTTTATCGGTAAATACTCTACAGGTTGCAATAATTAACATATTATGTTCAAATTCAGCATATCAATCATTTCAATAACAGGGTGGTACCTATTTATATTGTTCAATATCCAACCCCCAGGGGCAGAGCCACGCCCAATTTTTGTATTCAACGTCTACAGGCTGCAATTCTGAATGGATCATCTTGGAACTTTGCATATTTATTCCTTACAATCGTAAAGACAGCAACTATTTATTTTGGTGCATGCCTCGACTTCCTGGGGCAGTGTCACACCCACTTTTTTTGTTAATATTTTGTCTGCAAATTTGGCAGACAAACCCAACGCCTAGCCTTCTTTGCCTTTTGTCATATTACAGCTATTTCATTCTCTTCATTTTAAAGAGTACCATATCAATCAAAGCAATAATGTGGACGTATATTGCAGCATTAGCGATGCTCTTGTTAATCCTTTATATTGCTCGAATGCTAACACTTGTTCATTCACCACCTTGCAAGTGTAATACATATAACAGCACCTGTGTTGAAATTTGTAGATTAACAAAAAGTATTTCAAAAGATATACTGCTTTCGGTGACAAACATTTTTGATATGTTTTCCACTCCATGTTTATATTGTTAAAATCACCACTATCAAGGATATATATCTTTAATCAGTACTATATATATTTACTGTTATTCATACAGACTTGCCAGAAATATTAATTTGTAAACAATGCCTCAAATTGCATCATGTACAAATTTATTTTTTACGACTTTTCCTTAGAACATGGATATTGTATAATGACTATATGTGTTATATTAGTTGTCAACTTGTCACTCATGTGTATGAATTTTATTGACATTTTTTAAATATAAATCTAAAATGAAATGAAAGTGGGGTTTATTACTTTTCTGCACCAATCAGGCCAATGCAGTATGCTTTTAGGGAAATTTTGCCCGAACAGCAGCACAATGGCATACTCTCTTTTCGAATTCCAACTGTCAAAGGTTCTTTTACTTGCATGCCAAAGTGCACCGATATTTGGTTTTTCAGGTCATCCAAGCTACTACTACTAGACACTGCACCACTAACTAGGGTAAACCACATTGGAAAATCCTAGGAAACTTTCACAGGGAACTCTGGGATCAAAAGGGTTAAAAACTTTGGTTTATAGGCTGTGGACAAAATTTCGATGATATTATTATTTTATTATTATTAACATTTATAGAGTGCTATCTTCCACAAAACATGTTCAGATGCGCTGTACAATACAATTCAATAAAATATGCAATAAAAATAAATAAACATATAAGAAAACTAAATAAGGACAAGACCAATTGGGGGTATCCAAATATTACACCACAAGGCGGTTTTAGTCGAAGAAGCTATGTCATCATTTCTCTTATTTTCAATTTCTTCTAAACTCTTGATGGATTTCAAAAAGTAAGGGGGGTTGGATGGCTATATGGTTAGCATGTGTGCGCTGTATCATAAAGTCTGTCATTGAGTCAACTGGCGGGGTTTCGATTCCACGGTTGTACGTGACAAAGAGTAGGGTCACCTGTCCAACCTCGTGGGTTACTTGCCAAACTTCTCACTTTAAAATGCTATTGCATTTCAAATGATTTTGAATTTATCCTGATATTTCATGTATAGGCCTATGTCTTTGTAGCTTAGGAGAGACTTATGGAAGATTAGGGTTTTTTTTGCAAACTAAATAAGTTTCCTCATAAATAAAGTTTTTATTATTATTAGTATTATTATCATAATGAAATTTGGTAAATACATGTTGATTGGGTGAATTTATCCTGATTTGTTAAAATGACCCAGGACAAAAATCGGTTTCTTTATGCTAATTTTAGTTTTGTTATTGTAGACCTTGAATGCAGAATAAGTTGTATCTCAACATTAAACCTATTTATTGACCCTAAAATTCTAAATATAGACAGATACAAACCTACACAAATCATATGACAGTTATACATAATCACCTGTATTGGTTTTTTTTTATGACAGCATTAGTTCACATTACAAAATAACTCTTAAAGTAGGCATCCCAGCCCTATGTATGTTTTTTTTTTTTAAAATCTGACTTCCATTGTAAGGTCACGTTACAATATAATTCTTAAGTCCCGGCCTGGTGTGATGTTTTTCCTAATCTGACCATGCACATAAGGTCATAATGCAATATAACTCTTAAAGTGGAAGTCCTAGAATATATTATCCATGCAGACTCCGAAAAATTATTTAGACCCACCTACTCATTTCTAAATCTCCAATGACATCATTTACAAAATAATGTTGATATTTCATTAAGGAATTAAAGGTAGGCCTAGAGGTACCGTATTTCAGAATCTGTATTTCAGAATCTGTCTGGGGTTTTTTTTCAAAGCTAATAAGTACTAAACTGGTGTGGGGACATTATGCTGAAGTCACTTGTCACCCAGTCTTTATATATTCATTAAGGTCTGGCAAAGATGGGTGATTATAATTTTTATACATATATGTAGGCCTAAGATATGCGAAATGAAATGAAATGTGTTTAACATCCTACTGTTCTGCTCCAGCTGGGCTAATGAAGACGGACATACACCATACAGTGTGCTATGAGAGAAATTTTGCCCGGACAGCCGCACTACAGCCTATACTCTTATCAAATTCCAACTGCCAATTGATCTTTAACGTGCATGCCAATATATATATAGGCACAATTTAATATCTAGGAAATGGAAGCCGAAGCCAAACTATACAACTATAGCTTAAAATAACAAATCAAGCAATATATATATATATATATATAGTATACACTGTGGATATCTACCCAGGGGCGGATTGGGACCGGGAACCGGCCCGGACTCCCGTGTCGGAGCGGTTCCGGGGGCTCTCCCCCATGAAAATTTTGAAAAATGAACCCCAAATATGCGATTTGGTGGCATATCTGATTATAATCTCTGTCAAATAATATATCTCATAAATCGATTAATTTAGGCCAAAACCCCGACCTGCAGTAATTTACAACCATCAACCTGTGAAATTATCATATCGTCATATTATTAATTAACGTATTATCATCGTATCGTCAAGACCAGCTATCATCAAATTTTGCCAAGGCCTTAAAATTGAATTTTGTTTGGGGAGTTACGAACCATCGGCAGACGTTTCTGGTGACAGTGTCGGGTGAATCCGATGAAATTTTCGGATGAAATTCGGAATCCCATTGCAGGATTCCGAATTCCAGCCCACACCCGGCCCAGAAAGTCTATTATACCAGCCCAATCCAGATTCCAGTGATGGCGTGGCGGCCCGTTAAAGCCACCGGCCACATAGAACATGATTCATGATCATCATCGCTCCATGGCCGGTCCAATACCCCCCCCCCCCCTCCCATATAATGTTCAGCAGAAAAGGTTTTTTAGACGAATTGAACAAAATTATTTTTTTTCATCTTTTGTTCGACCGGCCCTTTGGCCGACCGGCCCTTTGGGCTATCGCCCAATCGCCCGACGATGGCCCAATCCGCCCCTGTATTTATAGTATCACTGGTCTTTGAGGCACCAATGATGGGTTTGGAAAAAGCTACATTTAAACGAGACAAAAAATAGATAGTCATCAAGATGAAGCAAACCTGATATTTATTATATTATAATTATAAATCAAGATTCAGTGATTTAGACTTACCTGTTATTTAGATTTATGATGGCGGATGTTAGTTTGTTTACTAATTTTAATTATATTATTAGATTAAAGTGAAAATCAAAATCTCAACATTAGCTCTTATCTGTGTAGATACCAATTTTGACTTGGGCAAATACTCACAACTCATCACTTAATAAGGCATATTAGCACTTTCATTCTTATTCCATATATTTATATTATATCAAGTACAAGTAATTGTGCTGGTCAAATTTTTCTTTTTTTAAAAATTTAAATCTTGAATTTTTAGCTGATAGTATTTATTATTACTTAAGACTTGATTTATTAAAATTCATTAAAATGTACCAGAAAGTAAACTTGAGTCAATCAATGGTTATGTAATTAGAATAGCTACTATTAGGGATATACATTTTTAATCAATACTATATTACTATATGTATTTATTGTTAATTCATACAGATATATTTCACAATTTTTTACTTAGAATATTCAATATTTTGACATATTTGTATACTGTAAGAGATCTCATCCCAAGGTCAAACCCCTAAACAAAAAGGTTTTGTACAAATTGTTTTTCAATGACAAAAAAACCCAAAAAACTTTACAATGATCTTTTTTACCAGTTTAAATGATACACCATTTAGAATTGATGAACAGATGAACTTGATATCCTTTCTGTTTAATCTACATAATCTTCATTCAAGATATTGTTGAATTTTAATTAGATACATTATGGGAGATTAGATAAAGAGCTGGCAGTTCTCACTATAATAGTTAAAAACTAGATAATGTAAACTGAATTTGCTGAACCGAGAATTTAGTAATTGAATTTTGGGCTTAGCCTCGTTACGATAAAAAACATAGTCTTGATTATCCATTTTTTGATTTAATCATGAATAAGCGTTGAGCAGCAGATCAGATTATAATCCAGTAAATATCGCAGGCTAGCGATTACATCGAGAGTTGATTATGGTCTGGATAAGTTAATTAATGTCTAATTAATAATTTAGATAACATTTCAGGCCTGAAGAGAGACCTGCAATTGGCAGATTTACCTCTTGCATAATGTATGTTTAAGCAGAAAAAAAATAAACTTCTACCCCTATTTTTTTGTCCCAAAAATTCTTACATCATCTGAACATTCCTGCCTAAAGGGAAGTTGATATCCACGCAACTTAATTATTTCATTAATTTTGTAAGCCTACTGATCATTCGTTTCCTTGCATACAGGGCTCTTTATTGAAGTGACTAAAATGACAAACTACTGGCAGTAAAACGACATACCCACAAGGCTAGACATGTAATAGCAACATAAATCCTTCAGACAATATTTTGGTCTATGTATGGACATCTGTATTTAATTTGATGTATTCTCTGTGAGCTAGATTATCTCAGATACAGCATCACTACTATGGGTGATCTGTCTACTTTAGTTTAGATTTCCTTTTTTTTGTGATTATCTTCTTTTGTTTGCCCAGTAGCATTTGGAGATTTGACAATAAGAACATTTCCAAATGTAGTTTATTAATATATTTAATTGAGTCTGCAAAATACAAGAAGGTAATTGCAGCACCTTTAGTTTCCAGTCATTACTGTATTCATATACTCTTCTAACAATTAATCAGTCCATATTCACACAATAATATTCCAGTAATATTTCAAATCAGTTCATCATGATTAGTATCACTAATAACAAGATATATTCTCATAGCCCAAAATTATATACAGGTTAGCAAGAAAATAAAATAAAATTCATTTGCTAGAAAATAGTACTATTTTTCACCAAGTAAATCTTTCTTTTTAGCATGAACCAGTGCATCAATCTGTTGTGTATGAGAATGCATCATATCTAATACCTGTAATAATAATAAAATATTTATTTAAACCTTGAAATCAATATGTTTATAAAGTATTTGAACAGATACACATTATTCCAAATAACTCACATCTACCATAGAAATTGTTAATGACTATTATCTTTTTATTGTTCTGAGGAGTGTTTTGAACACATTCTCAAAAAATCCTAATGTGATTAACAGAATAAATATCCACAACATTTAAATATAAGCCACCATATCCTTGCTATTATATATATATATTAAAAATAACTCACCATTTCTTGTAAATCGTGTATTAAATCTTCTGAATGGCTGTCTTTACATGCTCTTATTTTTCTCACATATTTTCCATGCACATCTCGTAATTTGACTTTTGACTTTTCTGCTAATGTTTTAGCATTATGGGCTAAGTTTTCTCTATGTTCTTTAGTTACTCTGTAAATAAAATAGAGACTATGATAAAGAAATTGAATGGGGCTTAACGTCCTACTTATCTGGACTGACTGGGCTAATGAAGACGGGCATACGCCATGCAGTGTGCTAAGAGGGAAATTTTGCCCAGACAGCGACACTATGATCAACTCTTATATCAAATTCCAACTGTAAATCTGTACATGGGACCTCGTTTTCCATCTCATCTAAATAACTAGACAGCTGTCCTTGGGGGAAATCATGCCTTAAAATCCTGAGGAACTCTTTTGGACAGCATAGGGAGTGAACCCGAGACCCTATGATAAGAGGGAAATTTTGCCCGGAAAGCGGCACTACGGTCAACTCTTATATCAAATTCCAACTGTCTATGTGTACATGGGACCTCGATTTTCATCTCATTCGAATGACTAGACAGCTGTCCATGGTAAATCATGCCTTAAAATCCCGAGGAGCTCTTTTGAACAGCACAGGGAGTGAACCTGAGACCATATGATAAAGAGTTAAAATATACACTATAGAATATAAAATATAATATTAAAATGGAATATACAATAAAGAATAAGTTAAAATACAACTACAATAAAGGGTATAAGAATGTTATTTCAATGTCTAACTATGGTGTCTCAACTTCATATTTATATATATGATCACTTTTACAAAACATTATTCTTAGACATATTTTATTATCAAGTTTATCAGCTTTTATTATCAAGTTATCTATCTTTCAATGCATCAGTAGTTAACTCCACAAAAAAATACACTGAACATTAAATAAATCCACATGTAGCATAGAACTTAATCCAATCATAGGGTCCCATCCAATGACATAGTAAAATGCTACCATATTCAAGGACTAATAAATGGCAAGATCTATATCAGACATTAAAATAATGCAAAGTCTAATGAAACAGACCCTTTAGCTTTAGAAGAAGTAAATACCAGTATTCACAACTATATAAATATATAACAACTCACTTGGGTAAAGGTATAAATATTGTAGTGCTGTCTATCTGTGGATTAACATTCAATCCTGATTTTTTTATAGCTTCTTCAGCAGCTGATATATACTGAAAAACAGTAAATACATATAGAAATTTGAATCTAAACATGATGGTTATCAAACTATTAGTTATACAAGAAAGATTTTATATATTTGAAGACATGAACTATATCACCAGATCATACACCTTTGATCAACCAGAGAGATGGTATACTATTAGTATTTTTCTAGGAAAGGGATAGGGTTTATCATCTTAATTTGGTCATTATATGACAATAGTAACATGAATCTTGTAACTGTGGTACCAAATAGCACATGGGATATTAATTATTCACCTGACAAAATGAATTTTTGACTATGTAATAACTTAAACATGATTAGCAAGGTACAAATCCATCCATGTAACTAAAGATAAATTGGGATAAATTTATACAGGGAAACCTTACTGTGTATAATCCTGCACACTTGAACAGGTATGGTACAGTGTTATTGGTTATTAAATGTGTAGCAAATAGAAACTGACATCCAAATTATACTACCTGGTTGTAATGGATATGCTAGGAGTCTAGTGTTATAATTGTACAGCTCAAAATTGTGGATGTTTTTAAGTTAACATGTAAAATCGTGTATAGAGAGAAATGTGGTTTAATGTCAACTCAACACAAACTAGGTCATTTTGAAATTTACATGGTTCAATTTTATTTCAATAATTCGCTTGTGCGTAGGGGTCTTTAGCAGTGGGAGGATACCGGAGGACCTTGAGAAAACCAACGAGGTTGGACAGGCGACCCTACTTTTTTTCACATACAAACGGGAAATCAAAACCACGCTGGTTGACTCAATGACAGAGCTTATGATACAACGTGTATGCGCTAACCATCCAACCCCCCTAAAATCGAGTATAAAGAAGTCATACCTGAGGTGTGGATGACAGGTTAATTAATAACAACGAAGGATTTTTTAATACTATTTGTGCAATATGATTCAATGGAAACTTCCCATCCGGTGTTTCTACTACCAACCCCTCAAATACACCTACAATATGAAACAATGCTACATTGATTCAAAACTATACCTACAATATGAAACAATTGATTCTCTAACACCTGTACAAAATGAAACAATATTATACTGATTCACAAATTAACATACAATATCCAACTAATATTATAAGGATTCACAAATACATCTCTACTATCAAACAGTATTATATACTGATTCACAAGTACACAGACAATATCAATGAAGCCATGGCAATGTTTTATTTTCTTATTTAAAACATTATATTTTGTGTCTAGCAGAAACATTTGCCTCTGTTTATAAAAGTTTTTCTCAGGCAACATAACACTAGGTGTGGACTATAACTAAAATACATAAAACTAGATATGGACTATAAATGAATTATTATTAAGATCATGTTCACAATACTAACCTGGATTTGTGCGTACAGTTAACTGATGTATAAACTGATCATGTAATTCTTCTAAAACCGATCTCATGTCGTTTTCTAGTTTCTGTTTATCTAAAACACCCTCCATATCAGCTTCACTTAATTCAGCTACATGTACATTCTTCTTGGCTACTTTACTAGCTGCTTAAAGAATGAAAATAATATTCAATATTATAGTGCATATGGCAGACTAAGGATAAGAGAGAGAGAAATGGGATTTAACATCTACTTGACACAAACTAGGTCATTCTAGGACTAACACACGGTTCAACTCTATTTCAATAAATTGCTTGCTGGTAGGGGTCTTTAGCAGTGGGAAGAAACCGGAGAAAAACACACAAGGTTGGACAGGCGACCCTACTCCTCGTCACGTACAATCAGGCAATCCAAACCACGCCAGTTGACTCAATGGCATGTGCTAATCATTCAGCCATCCCCCTCCCCCGGACTAAGGATAATAATAAACTTTAAAACACCTGTTTTAAAAAACAGTTATATAAAAATATACAGTCCAAAACTGGAAAGGAGTCTCCCTGGTCGAAATATGGTCTATGACTGTGTGGCAGTAGTCAGGTAGTGTTTCAATGTCAGTGTACAAGAATGGTAGAAAGGAGACCCCGTAAAATTAAAGTTGTTCATAACATACAAAGAAAAATGATCTTCTGAAAAGTTTGGTTGTACATATTATTGATAAGAATTTGTTGGAATAAATATGGAGGCACTCTAATTTTAAAATTTGAATAGACACTAACATGATGATATTATAAACATGTATTACAAACAAGGGTGTTTCACAATCTCAAAGCAGTGTTTGGTTATTTCCATTCACCAAATTACAAACCATTAGCATCCTGGAATGGTAAAAGCCAAATGAAATGGTTCAAAATCTACTACCTTCAAAATTGCCGATGGAAACACTTTGACCCGATTTTATCTTTATCTTATTCAACATTTACTCGCTAACTATTCAGCTCAATTAATGGTTTGTTACATTTTATGACTTATCAAGACTATTGGTTTGGGAATAAGATATCTGAGTGGAAATGCAGTCGTTTGGCAATCAACTGGGAAAAGCTGTGTCAAAGCCATGTTCAACCAGGCAGCCATGCCGACAACTGCTTTATAATAAACAACTCTTTTCTAATGAGGTCCGAGTGTAAACAAGTGTTACCTTTTTCTTTCTTAGCTTTCTTGGTAGCATAGTCTCTGATTGATATAGTAGATGGTGTATAATATAAAGATGGTGCTGTGCATCTGGCTGACAAATGGTTAAATCTGATAGATTTTACACATCTCAGGTTTCTTAATCCTGATAAGATTGGTGCAATATTTCGAATTGTAGTTGCTGCCATTTGTAATATCTGTACAATTATTAATAGAACCAAAAACTGAATCAAAAATAGAGAAAGGATTGTACTATGAGGGTATAACTGTTAGAAATCCAGACAAACTATCTAATGAACATTTGACTTATTTCTTTTCTTTCATTTTTGGTGATAACTTTCAAGAAGGATAAATTTAAGGAATGTGTTCTTTTTGATTTTCATCTACTGATATAAAGTTGACACTTGTTAGTCCTTGTCGTAAACAGATAACTCAAGAAAATAACCTTTAGTCTTTTCTATGACTATCCAGTCATCTCAACTCAGTCATAAATTTAAGACAGACTACAAAAATGCTAATCGTAATTGTAAGGTCATAAACCTAGTCAGAACAAACAATTGTATCTTGTGTTGACCAACCCAAAAAATTCAGACCAAAATAAAAAAAAAAGATCTAATATTATAGCCCTACCGAAAACAAATATAGTAAAGGCAAACAGAAAAGTTCTCCTAACTCTCATGTCAGGTAAATAAAGCCCATGGATTGCACTTGAAACAGTGTTTCAACTTTAAACACCTCTTATATGGTATGGGCCCTACTTGTATTTCAATGTGCTTTTCAATAACGTCAACAGTCATGCATAATTTCCAAATATTATTAGAAGGAGCTAAATTGCTTATATATGGGACCTAGAAATTGACACAAAGGGGTCGCAAAGCATATATTAATAATGTAATATGAACGTATATAAACTGATTTATATTAAATCGTTTCCATTTTACTGCAATTTCTTTTTGTTCGGCAAAATACACCAGAAGTCTCAATCGAATGGCAATCTCTAGCATCTGGTTATTCAAGTCTACACCGATAGTATTCTTATGCACATGCTCTCCAGATAAGAATATGGCGTCACTGTTTGACACGACTAGTGGAATATGTCAAGCCTTGTTCTTCAAGTCTCTTGTTTTGTAACTACAAATAGCACTGAAACGCATTATGACATGATTCGTATACTAATGGACTGATTGGTAAAATGTTTTTTTTGTCAGGGACAATAACACGCTTGCTGGCTTGACAGCTCCAGAAAATAAATAATAGCCTTATTCTAAGTATTAGATGTTTAAGTGTCCAACCTGTTGTGTAAATTATCCATTACATCCTATTTTACTTGTCCAGAGGGTTCGAAAATATTTTTAAATCCACGTCACATTTGAAAAGGTTTACGTTAGGCTTTTCAAATCATTTAGTTGAATTTTTCCAATTTTTTAAATAAGGTGTGTGTAGATGAAATTTGTATCATCAATTAATTGGAATATTGTAAAATAGTACAATTTGTTGACCAGAATAAAGATTGGGACATATTATTCAGTTAGAGTGGTATTGAGCCTTTAAATATTTGATATCAGAAGCCTATCTTTTTCCTGTAAGATCACAACATCAATGTTGATTTAAATTGACAAATAATTCGTGTTTTCAATGTCGAAGACTTTGGGTTATATTATATTGAGTTAAAGTTAAAGATAGGACATCACAGAGTAGGCCTACAGACATAGTTCTGCTACATAATGTTTAATAAACATTTCTGTCTTTCTATCTCCCTTTTATTTAGAGATAGGGATGGGATCTTAGAGAGTCATGTATGCCCTTTCTATTTAGAAACTTACATGTTTTGATTAGGGCCTAATTATTCTTTTAAATTTGAAAACATAAATTCATTCGTTCAGTTATTTACTAACACTGGAGGCTGCCATATTGCTAAGGGATACTACTCTGTATAAAACTGAAATAGTAGATGTGATCATCCAGACATAATTTTACCTTTAAAAACTTTGTATAAATTTTCCTTTGAAATAAAAGCTTTTTAATTGCACCTTATTACAACTGTCAAATGTTGAAGCATATTTATACTCTTGAGTGACAAGAATCTCTTTTATACCAATTACCCTTGACCTGTGTCCTTATCTAGGTGTGAGCACACTGAAGATTTTTGGATTTTTTAAGAACCATCAGTGGTAGGCTAAACAATTTAATTGTGCGGTTCATGATGCTGAAACATTCCGCTGCAAAAGAACTCCAGTTTTGTTTATCTGACTGTCACCCCTCTTTGGAATTCCTGATACAGTATACTACCAGGGTATAATTGATTATGTTTCCATACATGTACATCTATTATTGTACAAATTTTGAGTCAGTGAAATTCTTCCACTTCAAAGTTCATCTACTGACCAGTGATAAAATATTAAAATAAATATTTAATTATATTCACAAGTTTATTTAATAAACATACTTTCAAAACAGATTGAAAATAATTCACTTCATTTACATTGCGACATTTAGTTTTGGTTTAAAAACATCAATCAGGAAAATCCATTAGTTGCTAACACGCTTACTCCTAGAAGGGCTTTCACTTCAAAAGTTTATAAGCAGGTTTACTGTTTTTAAAAATATGATAACTTTTAACATTATCCCATTTTTAAAATAATTTTTATATGTTTTTTTACACATAAAAACTATAAATTTAACAGTATTTATCATGTTATTTGAAATTCAACTTTTTTTTGCATTTCAACAGACTGACAGGTAAGTTCTCCAGTCAGTCAATTTCACTGTCAGTCAGTCTGTCAGTCAAAACTGACAAATATTACTGAAACAAGAGCCCTGCTCTTTATCATAATAATTAAAGAAATGAAATAAAATGGTTGTTTAATTTCATAGTTTTCATAAAGATCTATGGATCACAACTGTCACCCTTGTTAACAGGGAGCCACAATAGATCCCATTTCTTTGTGCAAGATGTTGGCAGAATACAATTTGTGGTTTATATTCATAAGGATTGTTTTGTGAAATGAATTAAATCATTAGTAGAGTTTACTTGTTAGCGACAGGTAATGGATCTCCGAGAAGGTAAAAATGGTACTAGTTTATATAATACACATATACAACATAATAAATATACAACAATATTAAACATACATACTCCAGGAGTCAGTAAAAGAATTGTATGTCTATTACACATATTCCCAGTTGCATCCCATTATGCACCGTTTATCAAAATTTCAGCATCTATAACAAAATTTCAGCATCTTTAACAAAATTCTGGCACATTCAGAATATCTATCATATGTTGGGTTGCAAGACTCAAGGACCAATCACAGGTTGTCTAACAAATGGCTAAATTGATGAAATGACACATGAAAATTATTAGGTTTTTCAAACATTAAAATATTCAAAACTATATACTAATAAAGCATTATAATGATTTAATAATGATTTAATAATGAATATAATTTGTTTTCCTAGTACTATAATATAATTATTCAAGTTATTAAAGATACATTATGGGAGATTTTTATAGAGAATTGGATATTCTTGCTATACAGTTCAAAAGTAGATGATGAAAGAAGAATATATTGAAAATTTCAGTCAAATTACTTTATTCTGAACATAGTTATCATCGTTGTAATATTTGACTAGAAATGGTAGTGAAATGTGCTTTCACCTTGGCTGATCGTTTGATTGACAGGCGTTATCTCCACCTACATATCTCGATTATCAAGTAAAGTTTTCAATGGAATGCGGAAACGCTCTACAGCGGCCTCGCTAAGTACACTCTATCATTTAGCCTCGATCTAACTGACGCATTTTCATCAGGATGCGCCATATTTGAATTAATTAATAAGTGAAATCCTATTTAAATCCGAGTTGTAGCCGAGCCATCCGTGGGTCTACAGAGTTGATTTTGGGCTTGTTGTTTAAATAAAGATCTAATTTATAATTTCTATAACATCTGAAGCCTAAATTAAGACTTGCAATAATCAGATTTTGCTCTTGCATAATGTATGTTTAATGTAACCCTTACCTATTGTATTATCATATATAATAATATCAACTACTGTCATGCAATTTCAACCAGACAGAGATATCAGCAGAAATCCAAATAAAAATTTACTTCAATGAAAATATTTTTTCAAATATAATTTCATTTATATATGTCAATACCGATTTTAAATATTATCTTATATTAATACAGACATAAATGCATAACAATAAAGAGACAGTGTTGTTAAAATCAACAAAATATTGCGTACCTAATGTTTGTGTTCTACTAAAACTACAAATAAATATATTAACATCACAGAAAATGCAGCATAAATAACTATATTTCATTTATTAAATTAATGTACTACCTTTTACTAATGAAATATCTGCGAGGGTGTATTACAGAATTTTGGGAAATCTTTAAAATTTGATATGCAATAAATAATTTACATTTAATTAGAAATTTCACAAATGAAAAAAAGACAATAGAAAGTTGATAGATTGAAAGACATGCCTAAGAAATAAAATTGGTAACAATTAACAATAATTTACACACAATTTTAAAAGTTAAAGTTTCAAACAAATGATAATCTATATTTCTTAAGATATAAAATATATTGCTAATAAAGCACCATATTCCCATCCACACATTTTTTATATACATGTATGTATATATATAGATTTGAGGTACATAATGCGATACAATATAGTATTTATACAGTTTAAAATAACCACAATGTATAAATCCCCATGTTTAACAATGTATAAATCCAAGTTTTACTCAAAGCATAAAATCTTATGTTTAACACAACCTTTATTAGAGGGCTTCTACTATTATTCTTAATAATACTGTTTTTATTTTTACAGTGAACACATTATCAAAATCATTTCAACAAAAAGATACTCAACTATGAGGACTATCTATTTTGTCCTTGATACTTAAAGGTCCCAATAGAGAATTTTACTTGGGGGATCAAATAGTCTGTCTATATGCTATATACACTAACCGCATGGTCTTTGTGCATAATGAATCTGAATGCCTAATGTATCTATGTTCATGTAATCATAGAAGAGTAACATCATCACAGCTCTGAATATTCTATAATATGCACTTTAGTCTGCTGTATTGTCATGGAAGTTCTGATTTTCTATGAAGACAAAAAAATGTGCCACAATAAATCATATGCATTAGTATAAGAGTTTGCAGAGCATAATGTTAAAATCATCAAATCTACTAATTTCATCCTTTGAACATTTACATTGATTAAAAGAGACGTCACACTTTGTATTGGAATAAGAAACAATTAGATGACAGAGACACAACCTATATCAACTTGTCAATATTCTATTAATCCAACACAAAATAATCTCAATATAGTTAAATGGAATGGAAAATATAAAGTTTAGATTTAACGGTACTTCTGGTTATAAATGGTCAGTAGCCTTACAGATACAATTAATAAAATTAAATTATTACCAGAAGACAATTTCAAATGCAAAAAGAGAATAAAATTTTATGTTAATGGGGTTATAATTTGTTTCAACTAGAATTGAAAAATCACTCTGTATAAATCTTGACAAAACCTAAAGTTTTCACATGGTCATTCTATTAGGAACCCGAGCCAAATGAATAACTTGTTTTCCCGTAACCATACATCCTACAATGTTTCATAATCTCCCCCTGCACCTGGTTGATCCGAACTGGCAAGAAATGATTCCAAATCATCCATATCTTTTTGTTCTTCGCTGTCTTCCTTCTTTTTCTTTTTTTTCTTCTTTTCTTTCTTTCCACTCTCTCCTTCCTTTTCTTTATCCTTATCTTTATCCTTCTTCTTTTTTTGTTTTTTACTGCTTTTTTCTTCATCCTATGAAAAAAAATAAGTTTAATATGAAAATCATAAGCTTTGATTTGATTTTTGACAATCAGTGTAAGAGCTTAAAAAAAGGTAACAAAAATAGTTCTGATACTAACTCAAATTCTTCAAATTCTTTTTCTTTGGTTTTCTTAATTACACAATATAATGTGCATTATTAAGTTTTGGACAATTTTTTGTTTTCCGCAATATGCAAATGATGCACAAAGACTTTAAACATCAAAACATTCACAGTTGATAAGGCTTACTTTTGACAGAGATAGCTGTGTATATAAGTCTAAGAACAATCTGCACATAAGTTTAGCAATTACCTTGTCTTCTGTTGACTTCTTCTTTTTCTTCTTTTTAGTTGATGAAGTAGAAGATGACATCTCATCTACATCTGAACTAATGTTTTCTGAAAAATAACATAACCAGAGCGAAACATTCATAAAAGTTTCATTCGTCATGGTAAACTAATAATTAATTATTTTTGCTGAAGTTCATGATAAAGAAAAAATATTTTTATTTCTCAATATCACAACAGTACCTGTTAATGAGCAGATAGCAAAAGTCAGGACTTTCATACCAAAATTTTGCTAACCATTCAATATATTTACCTCAGATTAGCAGATCAGACAAATTTTAGCAGTGCCCCAATTTTTAAATGTTTTTAAAGGGTTTTACACATAAAACTGTATTTATTCTTTTATAAGGTTCAATTCTTTCGAAGTCTAATTTCATGACATATAAATTCTCCCAAGAAGCACTCAGAAATTACTAGAAATGATTGCTATAAATTGCTAAAATACTCAAAATATTTCTTTCATACATTAACACTAAATTAACATTAGGCTTAAACAGAATGCAGTTTATAAATATTTTAAGACAATGATAACTAGCAATTGCCTGGCAAGATACGCCCACATTTTGCCAAAAATAGATAGAGAACAAGCTAAAAAAAAAAAAGAAGCAATTTTTCGTACAATCAGGGGCTGTTATCCAGTAAGTTATCGTCTTAAATGAACGAATAACGAAAGGGACCGAGATATTTGGGATATAAAGATATATTTTCAGTTTCATCAAAATCGGATAAAAATTGTGACTTCTAGAGGATCCAAAACGTTGGTTTTACATACTTTTTACACTACAAGGAGCAGCCATTTTGTAAGGCAGTTTTGTTCCGATTTTCAAGAAATTCAAACTCAACCGTCATTAGGGTGTAATGGTGATACATTAAAACGTTTTTTTAAAATCGGATAAAAACTATGACCCCTAGAGCTCAAAACATGATTTTTCGTACAATCAGGGGCCATAATTCAGGACATTACGGTCCAATATGCACAAATATCGAAAGGAACTAAAATCTTTGGATAATAATCATAGATTTCAAGTTTCATCAAAAACGGATAAAAATTGTGACCTCAAGAGGGTCCACAGCCTTGATATACCATAAATTTACACTATTTGCGTATGGGGGGTGGCCACTTTGTCCGACAGTTTTGATCCGATTTTCATAAAATTTGAACTTCACCAACATTACAGTGTAACGGTGATATATTCGAACGTTTATCTAAATCGGATAATAATTGTGACCTCTAGAGAAACCATAAGCTAAAAACGCGATTTTTCGTACAATCAGGGGCCAAAATTCAGGAAGTTACAATCCGATAAGCACAAATATCAACCAGCGGCTGCCAGGCAGGATACGCCCACATTTTCGAGAGATGGATAGAGAACAAGCTAACAAGAAAGTGATTTTTCCTACAATCAAGGGCCATAATTCAGGAAATTACAATTCGATATGCGCGAATATCGAAAGGAACTGAGATCTTTGTGTTATGAACTTACATTTCAACCTTGATATACCATATTTTTACGCTATTTGAGAACGAACAGCGGCCATTTTGTCTGTCAATTTTGGGCCGATTTTCACGAAATACGAACTCAGTCGTCCTTAGGGTGTAACGGTGATGTAATAATATGTTTTTTTAAATCGGATAAAAATTATGACCTCTATAGGGTCCACAAGCTAAAAACGCGATTTTTCGTACAATCAGGGGCCATAATTCAGTAAGTTACGGTCCGATATGCACGAATATCGAAAGGAACCGAGATCTTTGGGTTATAAACTTACACATTTCAAGTTTCAACAAAATCAGATAAAAATTGTGACCTCTATAGGGTCCACAACCTTGATATACCATATTTTAACGCTAGTTGAGAACGAACGGCGGCCATTTGTCTGTCAATTTGGGGCCGATTTTCACGAAATTCGAACTCAGTCGTCCTTAGGGTGTAACGGTGATATAATAATACGTTTTTTTAAATCGGATAAAAATTATGACCTCTATAGGGTCCACAAGCTAAAAACGCGATTTTCCGTACAATCAGTGGCCATAATTCAGGAAGTTACGGTCTGATATGCGCTTATATCGATAAATATTGTGACCTCTATAGTGTCCACAAGCTAAAAACGTGATTTTTCGTACAAACAGGGGCCATAATCCATGAAGTTTCGATCCGATACATGCCAATATCGAAAGCAGCCAAGATCTTTTGGAGATAAACCTATATTTCAAGTTTCGTCAAAATCGGATAAGAATTGTGACCTGTAGAGTGTCCACAAACAATTGTGGACGGACGGACGGACGTCCAGACGTCCGGACGGACAGGGGCGACGGCATAATACGTCCACATGAAAATGTGGGCATATAAAAAGAACCAAGATCTTTGGGTTATGAACATGCATTTCAAGTTTCATCAAAATCAGATGAAATTGTGACCTCTAGCGTGTCCACAAGCTAAATACGTGATTTTTCGAAAACATTCAGCGGCCAGAATCCATGAAGTTATGGTCCGATACACGCCAATATCGAAAGGAACCAAGTTTTTTGAATGAAATATCTATATTTCAAGTTTCATCAAAATAGGATAAAAACGGTAGGCCTAACCTGCAGAGTGACCACAAACAAATTGTGGGCGGGCGGACGGACAGACAGGGGCGACGGCATAATACATCTACATGAAAATGTGGGGAGTATAAAAGTTAAATTCCTTAAATTATCTATGAAGTTACTGAAATTTTATCCACTTTTATCTAGTACTTACTGACAGATATCTTCATAGCACCAGTAGCTTCATCATCACTATCTTCTATACTTTTACTAGCTGCTGATACTACACTAGACTAAAATATATAGGTAAAAAAACAAGATCATTTATTTAAATAACATACAAAAACAAGGTTGGTTCTGCCATATTGCTGGATATAAGCCATTCCGTCTGATGCGTGTCATCTTTTCTGACACAGATTTGTCTTTTGTCAGCATTTTTATAGGAAAGGTATAATAATTATTCTAGAGCATTTATAATGCAATATACCTCTTTTATATACATTTTCAGCACTCAAAACTCAATCTTAATGCTATTAAAATGCAGAATAGCTTCTTTTTTTTTTCTTTTTTATAAAAATGTGATGGATTTAAAAAGGGCTATTTCACCCCCTTTTTTGACCACAAAACCCCCAGAGGATTTACTGAATAACAAATTAAAAAATCCAATTTACTTTTTCTTCTAATTCATCCAACCAATTATTTAAATCCTCTTTAGGAATATTTAATTGTTGTGGTTTATCGTCAGCCTCTGTCACTACAACATTTGGAATGTCTACTTCTACTACTTTTTCCACTTCCGCCGCATCCTCAGAATCAGACAATTCTATAACTGCTGTTGATGAATGCCTATTCTTTCGTAACTTTTTTTCTGGATCCAAAGCATGTTTAGCTTTTTCCTCAAAATCCTCATTTTGCATTATTTTAACAGGAGGAGAACCATCCCCCTCATCAGAGGAAATGTCAATGTCTTTTGATACAACTGCAGAAATAACAGTGGGTGAAACAACATTATCTTCCTCCTCACTGGAGAGTTCTACATCCTGTGCTTTTTTTGCAATAATAGACGGTTTTTGATTAGTTGAAACCTGAGCTGCCTCATCTTCAGAGTCTAAGTCATCTTGAAACCCAGCCACCATAGGGTTGATGCCTCCTTCATCACTGGCAAAAAGAAAATAAATAATTTAGGAAATTGCCATAACAACTCAAAAGAAGATATCATGGTCTGTACATCAAAGAGACATTAGCACTTTTGCTTTGGAGATCTTCATCAGATGGTAAAAAAGTAAATTTTGTTTTGACAGTTAAATTGGTCATTTTCAAAATAGACAGTATGTCAAATCTGAGGTAAATATGACAAGCTATTGAGGAGGTATATTTGTCTGGACATTCCATTTATGAATCATAGATACTTTTTAGTGTTTTTTAAGGAGTTTAACAAATCCTCATGAACTTAATCCTTATTTTAAGTATTTTTTGACATTTGGATGATATTATTTAAAATTAATTACATTTGTTTTCTTTTTGATTATAGCTCATAACAAACATTTTGCAGAAGATAAAAAGAAATTCTTTATACAAATATTGAGAGCATTGTAGAGAGTTTTGGATCATAAGGTACCTGCTTATGATTGGTTGAACTGCAATCCCTGTATAGAAACTTACCTGTCTGAATCTCCATCATTGGTTTTGCGTGTATCAGAGATATCTTTAGTATTATCATCAAGGAAAGCTTTATCAATTCCATCAGATTCGGGTACAAAATCATCTACAGATTTAACCATTATATCACCATCATGTAATTCTAGTTATATTTCAAAAGTGAAAAATTATTATTATGGCACATATTTATAATAATCAATGATGGTTTGTCATTAATTAACCTGAGGTGGGATTTTACGAGGCATTTGATGAGAGAGAATGAATTCATAAGATAACTGCAAGTGTTACGAAACATCGTTATTAAATAACAGAGAAGTAGTTATATACCTTGTGTTGTGTTTTATTTTAATAACTTTTCTTCAGCCTGTGAGACATAGATTTTGTGTGGCTCATACAGGTTTATTCATGGATACAAGTGTATGATTGTGATATTTGCAAGATTACAGGAGAATGTGACCAACTTAAACTTACAGCTTTCATTCTCATATTTTTAATCAGTACACAAACCTGTAACAATTTCTTTTGGCACTTCTTGTGTTTCAGACTTCTTAAAGAAGCGTGAAAGAAAGCCTGGCTTCTGCTCGACCTGAGGAGTTGTAGCTGGAGTAACTGGTGTACTTTTAGATGGCAGGGCTGTCTGTTGTGTAGTTGAGGTTTCTAGTGATGATGTGGAGGGAATCTTTGTAAATGCTGGCTGTGAGACAGATCGTGGTACTTAAAAAAGGAAGGGAAAAATATCATAAATACATCTAATTACTGTTTTTAAATTTCACTTCCGTCTAGTGATGATGTGGAGGGAATCTTTGTAAATGCTGGCTGTGAGACAGATCGTGGTACTTAAAAAAGGAAGGGAAAAATATCATAAATATATCTAATTACTGTTTTTAAATTTCACTTCCGTCATGAAATACAACCATCTTTTTTATATAAGATATATGTTCTGTTTCATGCAGCTGCTTTTCCAGTCTCTTAAAGATTATATGTAATTTGTTTGGTTTTTTGCAACTTTGAAAACATATTTATTTTATAAATAATAACATATTAACCTGTTGCAGTATTACTGTTTGTGTTTAACTCAAGCTGTGTCTGATCTTTCAAAGTTATGGCTCCTGATGCATCTTGTTTAAATTTGGATTCAGCGGTTGCTTGTTCTGCTAAATTTTCTGCCTGTTTCCGCCGACTTGATGTTAAATTTTCAATAAATCTTCAAACAAATAAAAATTTCTACATCAATGATAACTGTTACTCTGAATGGTTCTAACAATTGAAATCTTGTTTGATTTATTCAATGTGTAAAGCTATATGCCAAGAAAAAAATTTGGGGAACCAAAATTGGTATTAAACAAATTTTACAGTTATAATTTTTTCTATATTTTTGCAACCTGCACATATTTTTTATTGACCTGTTTGTCATTGGATATAGGAATCTGAATTGTCAGGGGTGATTATTTAAAATAATTTCTACATTTATTTATATTTAAACTATTTCTTACAGATCATAATTTTGTTCTTCAGAATCTTCGTGTATTTCTAATTCTTCAATTGTTGAGTTGAGATCATCGGTATTAGTTTCTAGTTGTTTTAATAATGTCTGTCTCTTCAAAAAAAAATACAAACACATAAACAATATGTAAACAATATCCAATCAAAAAATTAAGTAAAGGAATCTTAAATTACTTATATTACATATATTTTTAAAAAAATCATGAGTAAAATATCTTCTCATTGCACAACAAAAATAGTTACAAATCATCATTTTGAGCCAATTTAAAGAATATTAAAGAATAAACTGAAAACTACCTGTAATTGTAAAAATGGAACATTGAAGAAAAGATGTAGATATTTTAAACCGAAACCATTTCTCATGGATGATTCAGCATAACGGATCTGCCCTGATCCTTCTGGTCTGAAATACAATATAAAAATAATATATAATTTTATTAAATAAAATCGCTTTATTCTGCCCAAACAAATCTCAGAAAGATTTATCTTAGATGTATGCTATCAGCTAAACCTCTGTGATACTTTTTTGATACTGGTCAGCAGGGATCTTAAAGATACATTATGTAAGATTTAGATAAAGAGCTGTCCGTTCTTGCTATAATAATAGTTCAAAAATAGATAATGCAAAATGAATATATTGAAAATTTCATTCAAATTACTTTATTCTGAGCTAAGTTATCCCTATATTGGTATATTCGAGGCTTAGCCTCGCTTTCCCATTTTTAAATTAAACCATTAAATAGCTGAACCATTCTAATCTAGTAGTATGCGATGTGCATAATAGAGTTTAAAGTCCTGAACTCTTTGATTAACTGAAGCATGACAGTGACCCATTTCATGCAAAATAATTTGTTATACCAGTACGCCACGTGTTCTGAATAATCACTTAGATGGGATTTTGGTCTTTTCTATCACATAATTGTGAACTGAATGAGGCTGATTTTTTTACAAAGATGTGACTGTTAAGAATTAGGTGACAAGTTGATTGACTTCTGTATCAACAAGAAATAATTAATTCTTTGTAACCGTGCAGAAAATAGATTAATTTATGATACAATATTGATTGGTTCAATATCATTTGCAGGCAACAGAAAACGGTCAATTAAGAGTCCTGCTCTGGTCAGTAGTGATAATCCTTTGAATAAGCTTGCCACTGATAGTTAAAATGTTTATCAAGTTTGCCATTGCATGCAACCAACATAACAAATTCTTTGTATCTGTGTTACCAACCGTTCACGTTGTAAGTTTTCTACATAAAATTTGGCTTTATCTTGATTAACTGTTCTATGATGTCCCATATCTCTATGGTTACCTAACACTAACACTGGAATATGTAGAGGTACTTTCTCTAATTCCCGCTCTACATAAGCATATGTCCTGTAAAATAATCAATACATAATCAATTTAAAATTCTGCAGTTAATTTGACTTTTTTCTATGTTCTTTTTATATATTCAATTGATGTGTCCAGGACACAGTTAAAAATGTTTGGTATGTCATTTCAGTTTGATATTTTGTCAGACACTTAGGGGATGCTCGATTTACAGTCCGGAACGTCCCAAATTGACAGAATTGCAATCGAGTGACTCGGAATTCAGTCCTGTCACAGTTCTGCCAGTCCCGACGACGGAGTTGGTGTGAGTAGAATTGTGACGTAATTAAACACGACGAACGGGTTTCGGCTGCATGGTTGGATGAGATATTTATATATCGAGTCGACGCATGCGTTGTAGCCCGAAGTACCCATTTTCACTCGATTGTCACTATTTTTGGGATTGAGAGAATTCAATTCCGGAACGTTCAATCGAGTACCCCCAATTAGAACTGTAAATTCCAGGATTGCACTATACGTGTAAGTCATCCATATGTAATACAAGCAACTACTTCATAAATTACAAAACACAACCAAATTCTAAGCTGGCCCGTGTCATTGGCTGTCAGCGAGGACAGACAAATCAGGTGAAAACAAACCCTGGTTGATGGATGATGAATATTTTGAATATTTACTTTTGCAAGAAATTAAAATTTTAGAATAGTCTTCCTCACCATTGCTTAGTTATGTCATACATTAAAATAACTCCATGTGTTCCCTTATAAACATCTAAAAACTCTGCATCTAAACAAGGTTCTGTTGGCATAATTTCTGCAGCATTATCTAATTTTAACCCTTCCATCTTTTTACGAGGCCGACCTTTATCAACCACGTCCCACACTTCAACTTTAACAACATCGTCTGTAGCTTTATAATTCCATTGTATGCTAGCCACCTGAAAACATCATGTTATGAACTGTTTTTTAATAGGTAGAACTGAGATAAATTAGGCTATAATCTGTTTTAATAAGATAAAATGATTTCGCTAAAAGCCTAAATGATAACTACTGCACAGAATATGTGCCCTTTATTGATGGAACATTTCATTAAGTTATCCTCTGCAAATTTCTTATTACATGTATTTGGAAATAAATATTAAGACAAAATATATATTTATTCATTAGAATAATGTATGCTAAAGAACCAATCATTACAGTACATAATATCCGAGTTAGAGATAGTATTAATTTATATCAATCAAAGATGCATTATATTAAGAGCTAAATCTGCCTGTGGCAGGATGGCAGGTCTTTATTATGGCTTCAAATGTCATATAAACTATTTTTCAGACATTTATTTAACATAACATTAACATTAAATGGCCTAGACTTAACTGTATTATAGAGAGAAAGAAGAGAGAGAGAGAGAGCGAGAGAGAGAGAGAGAGAGAGATGGCTGAATGTAAACAGTACATCTTGTTCTAGCATTTCAAGTCTTGTATGAAATGCGCTTTATTGCTTCCAATAGGATAGCTACGTAGGCTTACTGCCATGAACTTATGAATGAAATAAGAGGAAATATAAAAAACTACGGAGACTATGTACAGTAGAGGTGTGTAAATGCCGGGTGAAGCACATAAATTGTACAAACTACCACATAGAATAATCTAATTATTCTCACGTCGCGGAAATTTTCTGCGTGTAAATTACCCAGCGTCCGTCAATATTTGCATTTATTTTGCGTGACTGCGACCTCTGCGAGAGAGAGAGAGAGAGAGAGAGAGAGAGAGAGAGAGAGAGAGAGAGAGAAAGAGAGAGAGAGAGAGATGGGGTTTATTCCACTCGACACAAACCAGGTCATTTCGGGACTAACATATGGTTCAATATTATTTCAATAATTCGCTTGCACATTGAACACCAGCGAGATTTAAACATTTAATGATAAAATGGATAATCGAGATTTAGTCCCGATTGTCAAGTACTGTTTCTACGAATATAGACAATCTATGCTACATTTTGTAAAAACTTCAAATTTCGCTCAGAATAAACATTTCAATATTCATTTTTCATGATATATTTTTGAACTGCCTGTATTATAGCAAGAACAACCAGCTCTTTATTTAAATCTTACATAATGCATCTTTACAATGAAAAAATAATCAAACCTGTATTTCATCCGTGGGAATATATTCTTCTATAAATTTATGTCCTTGTAAACGGTGAAATATACAAGATTTACCTACATTTCTATCACCACGAATCACAATTTTCACTGAAATTATAATAGCTTTAAATAAACAATCACTCTTAAACTGCCAGTCTATATATATAAGGACACCAGATGCTGCTATAGTACAGTCTATCTTCAAACTTGGATAGTAATTAATTAATAATTGGGGCTGAACATCCTCAAAATACTAATCAGGTAATTTCTGGACTAACATATTAGTAATTGACTGTATTTACTTTACTTTTGTTTCTATGCAGTTCTCTTTAGAATGTTTATGGAATAAAACCTTATCTTATATAACTTATGGCATATCTTTATTCAACAAGTCGCTTGATTGCAGGGATCTTGATTCAATAGCAGTGGAAGGAAACCTGAGAAAACACATAAGGTAAGGTTGGTAACCTTAGTCCTTCTTCTTCTCTATGGTACATCAGTATGAATAAACATAGAGCCGCTAATTAAATAGTGATTAATAAAATAATAAATTAAAAATTTTGCAAATGGATTATGTACCATACACATACATTATGTACAGTATTAGAATAGCTGTAAAGGTTCTATATTTTATTATTATTTTATGTCAATTCCTTTTGGTCTGCATACCGCTAACAAACTGGAAACACAACTAGTATATAATGCCAAAAACCATTTTGAAGCCTACTTCCGACTTGACAGTGAGCATTAGCAAACCTCCTCCTTTTCCCTTCTATTTCCACTTACTATTATATTGGACACCTTTTGCAAATTTTCTTTGTAACTGCTGACCCATTGGCTGCATACTAGCTGTGGGTGATGTTAGTTGTTTGGTTGATCCATCACTCTCCTTGCTACCAAGGAATCGCTTAAAGATGGACATCTTAATGATTAATCAACACCTTTTGACAAACTAAACTGGAACTACACTAGGCTGTCCAACTGAAGTTCTTTGGTATACCGGTAATTGTCATTCTTTGTAGCAAGTTTTTACAGGCAGTTGTGGAGAAATTCTGAAAAAAGAAACGACAGAAAAAGTTCAATATCACAAAGTACATGTACATTGTACATTTACCAGCGCTCATTTTCATTTATTCAGTACGCCCACATGAAATATTAGGCAATCATTTTATATACCTGTAATCAAAGAACTAATCCTCCCAAGTTCATCTACATTGCTGAAAAAACTTTTATTCAATCAAGCAATAATTGGATTTTTACACCAGACCAATAGGCATTAATTGCCATTATCACTTTCATCAAGTATGTATAGGCAATAACACCATTAATTTAATGTATAGCCCATAGGCCTACATTCGATAAGGTGGATTAGTTCATTTTATGTCATGTAACCTGGAGATCAGTCAGATCAGATGATGATGTCAATGAATATGATGATGGAAATATAAGATGATGGAGATAGAATATAGTGTTTAGAACAACACCGTGGTTTCCAGCAATCTTCTTTTAATTTCGTTAAATTGCAGACATGAACAGATGATTGCATTCCCACACAAAATGTCCACAGGAAGAAAATAAGAGAGAATACAATACAGGGTCTTAGACAATGCCCTGCTTGATTTGTCAATACCGGCGCATAACGGCTGACCACAGTTCGGCAGTTTTTGCACGAGGTCACTTGATTTCACTGGAAGTCAACAAAAGTTCGGCTGCGGCATAGGCCGAATGCGCCGCTTTGGCGGCAGCGGAGAACACCAGCGCAAGATGGTGAACAGGTCACCGAGATAAAATTCACGTTATTTAGGAATGCCATAAAACACTAATTTTAAAGCGTTAAAATTAAACCAAAAGTTTTGAAGTTGAATTTGAGCTTCGTAAAACCAGAAGTTCATATGTCATTTATTTTTTCTCAGTAATATTACTAATAATAATTTTCTGCTAATTTTGCAGCACTTTCAAGTCATACTTTCAAGAATACTGTTTTTGATTAAAACGTGTCATGTAACCGGTTTAATTAATTTAATATTATAACATTATCTGACGCCATATTTGCTTCGATACGGTAACCAGACCGGCATACGCCGTAGTGGAAACCGGCTCACCTATCAGCGGACAAATCAAGCAGACCCCCTGTATGTGCTAGCAAACGGACACTGTCATTGGCACTAGCACTAGTAGCAGTGAGTATAGACTACTGACTAGAACCACCGCACCGGCTAAAATAAATATAAAAAACGCTTTTCACCGTACAGTTTAATCTATGATCCTGTATATTATTTTGTCATTATTTTGGGGGACAAAATCATTAATACCTCTTCTGATTACAGAAATATAAACAAAGTACTTAATTAATCTGCTACTTGGACCAGCAGATTATTTAGTTAATCTCTGTCCACCTTATTTTGACGGTGTCGTACAAATTTGCTTCAAATGACAACCCTTGCTAAACCGAAATACGTTGGAATCCTGAGCAACTGGCATACAATTTTGGTTTTAATTAATTTTATTCTCTGATGTACGGTACATTTCTTCATAATTTTAAAGGCTTAAGTATTTTGTTATTCTTGGGGTTTTTGTGGGGGTTTTTTAAACAAAAAGGTTGAGTATGTTCTTGGATGAATTGCAATATTCATTTCGTGATAAATAAATGGACAAAATATTACAGTAGCCAATAAACTTCCGGTATAGACATAGATTACCAGACTTTAGATGCAGCTAAAAATTTCAATACGAAAAGCGATCTGGATAATCATCACAAAAAAGATGGCGCGCTCCATGAAAAGCGTCTGCTTCAACTGGTTAAAGAATAGAAATAATTTATCAGCAGTTAATTCTTGTTGCAAGCACAATCATCGACGGTATTCCTCAAGTGTGTCTTTTGGTTTTTTTTCGTGTCATCCTTAATATGTAACAGGCATTGCCTGAGTAGAGCGAAGCTGATTATATTGTCAAATATAAAACCTTCATAATTAATTTTCTCAACTCAAGTGATACAAAAAATGTTCAATAATTTAGTTTTTCCAAATTGATTTTCATTTAGATCTAAATTGTATACATTAATTTTGTTTTTTAAAAAAGAACAAAAAAGTGTGAGAATTATTTTCATTGACGTCAAAAATATGTGACGTCATTGATTAGACGCGTCATAGAAATAGTTCTATGAGGCGCGTAATCTCGCTTGGGCGAGATTTGGTAAGTTGACATGCGCATTGCCTGTTTTGCCCAGTGTATCCGGTTCCGGTCTGAATTTTTTTTTAATCAACAGTCTGTGGGTGACAATTTCAGTTACGCTCATGTGTTACCGGAAAAGAGCTTTGCTCATCAAGCACCGTGCTTCACGCGATGCTGTAGAGCTTCGCTCTATATTATTGTTTCCTGTAAAATTCTCCCCAGGCAGGCTGTATAGGGTATTTGTTGTCTTGCCTTTGGCCTTTGCCCTTTGTTTGTTGATTATTGGTAAAACTTGGTTTATTTTTTCCAAACTCCTAAATAGTTTTAACGACAAGAAACTAAAAGGAGCTGTTTTAGAGCCGCGCGTCGAATTACCCAATAACACCCAATAAGTTATTCAAGTTATAACTCCAAAATGTTGACTTTGGAAACACAAAATAACAATTGGAGGGTCTAGAGCACAAGTGATCTAACTACCAACCATTTTAGTTGGTTGTTAGATCACTTGTGCTCTAGACCCTCCAATTTAGTTTAATTTAAAAAGCCTCGCTGCTTTGAGCCCAAATCAGAGTTTCACGCTCACTCGCCGGAAGGGAGATAACTCGTGTATGTGATTTTTGTTGTCAAGAAATTAATATATGCTTTCGTTGCAATGTACCGTATTGTAATTATATGCATGAAACAATATTATGCCTATGGTATACAATGCAATAAACAAATTAATATTATAGCTATATTTATTTATATCTACAAATTGTGTTGATTGTCATTTTCGGTCATCGACATCGTATAACTTATTTTGAAATAAATAAATGAAACCAATTTAGATTAGTACCACTGACAATTAATTATCTCTGCTCAGAGTATTCTCATTAAGGATGTAAACGATCACTCGGTTAACTGGTCACGGTTCGGTTGCACTGTTGAACCGGTTCAAAAAATTACTAATCGGTATTCGTTTTCATATGATACCCGACCTTTAAACCCAGGAAAGATAGCCACAACATTGTTTTGTTTCAATAAGACCACATAAATATTTTAAATAGCACTTGTCATTAGTAATAAGTATCGGAAAGTTGACGTCTTTAAATTCTCGCTCAAAGTTTTGACATTTGTGTACGTTATTAGCACTCACTGCCAAGCATTAAATAGCCTCAACTGATGAATATCGTTAAATATTTCACAACAGAAGTAAAGATACCAATCCAATCAACTCCGGATGGCAATTGTTTACTCAACTCGTTATAGCAAGAAATATTTCAACGAAAAAACAGATCCAACTTTGGTGTATACTCTCCAGAATATGACGAATCCTGCTTCTTAAATTCAACAAAATTGTTATTTTTGTGTTTCCAAAGTCAACATTCTGGAGCTATTCGGTGTTATTTTGGAGTTACTTGGTGTTATTTTGGAGTTATTGGGTGTTATTGGGCAGTTATTGGGTGTTATTGGGTAATTCAACACGCCCGTTTTAAAGTTATACATTGTATAAAGCCCATTCATGGTTGATGTGATATCCATACAACTTCCAATCCCCAACCATCAATAATGAGTGCAGGAGGAGCACACTACATCCAAAACAAAACCGACAAGATAAATCCTGGTGCCAAATTTTTAATATTAAGTTATTTTATTAGAGGCAATTATAAAGCCTATGAAAATTAAAATACACAGTGTTACAGTGTTATGGTCCTAGAATTGCTGTAATACTGAGGAAGCCGGCTGTTGATATTCGATTTGTACTCTTTGGGTCAGATCTAGTCCAATATCCACTGCCTATTTTGTTGTTGAAAAGAAGATAGATTTGATACAATGATATAAGGCTTTAATATTGAAGTATTCTGTCCATACATCTTTCTTAGTTTTTCAGGTTTATCCAGTTACATAGATCGAAGCCATACATGTGGAGAATTAAGACTGTGTGATGTTGGAGAACAGGTCACATTATATGGTTGGGTTCAGTATCAGCGCTATGGCAAATTCCTTCTACTGCGAGACTGGCATGGTTCAATACAGATCACTATCAATGATCAGGTAAATCTAGTCTAGTAAAGACTAAAGAAACCTAAATATATTGATCTTGTTTATATAGTCCAAAAGATAACTGGAAGTTAACCTAGTCTAGATAATATCTTTAAATTAGTTTTTATTGATGCCATCAACTTGAATCTATTGATAAACAGAAACCATTAATGAATGCAAAACCTTTTATCTATGATGTAAACTAATAATTACATTACAAGACATAATTTTATAGATAACATCTACTAAATTTATTTACTTGATAAAGAAAATCAAAATGGTGTTTTGAGTAAATCCAATAGCTATTATCAATAGAATTGGGTCTTGTAATACATTTTTCATCTTCTAAATGTCGCTTGAAGAATATGACTAATATGTTAAACTGTTTATATAACTGATAGCTCACATCTTAAGGTAGTCGAGTTAAGAGATTATATATGTTGGTTGGTACAATACAAATCGATTTCAGGTATCGTACCGTGGTGACTCAGTGAGTAAGGCACTGGCTCACTAACCAGAAGGTCTGGGGTTCGATCCCGATGTTCTTTGAGAAAGTTACTCAAGATTTTCTGGTGTGGTTGCCCCTTGTCAGTGTTGTAGGATGGATGGCCTGGCAAGGGACAATGTTTAGTCATTTAGATGGGACGAAAAACCGAGGTCCCATGTACATATTGTCGTGCACGTAAAAGACCCATTGACAGTTAGTATTCAAAATCAGAGTAAGCCGTAGCACTGCAGTTCGTGCAAAATTTCTCTCATAACACACTGCATGATGTATGCTTGTCTCCTTAGTTCAATCGGTGCAGAAAAGTGGGACATCGAAACTCATTTCATTTCACAAATCAATTCGGGGTGCTGGCTGACTAACCAGTAGGTTCGGGGTTTTATCCTGGTGTTGGTCGAGACAGTTCCACAGACTTTTCCAGTATGGTTTCCCCTTTCAGTAGTGCAGGAAAGAGGGCCTTCGAAGACAGCATCTGGTGATTTGAATAGGATGACAAATGGAGGCCCCAGGTACATATTGGCGTGCGCGTAAAAGCACCCTTGACAGTTGGAATGAAATAAGAGTAGGCTGAATTGTCGCTGTCTGGGGAAAATTTCGCTCACATGTTAATGTATGGCGTATGCCCATCTACATTAGCCCAGTTGGTGCATGCAGGATGTTAAGTTTCATTTCATTTTCAAACCAATTCTTGAAATGATATGAAATTGGGTTTAACATCCCGTATGAAAGATTCACATTTACTATGGTAATTTATAATGCAGGATGATAACGATGTTGACAAGCTACCATTTGAAAGTGTTTTAGAGATAAAAGGCAAAGTTATAGCTAGACCTAAAGGTCAAGAAAACAAGGTTAGAATCAAAGTTTAAAAACATGTCAATCTAAATCCTGGTAAAATGGAAAGTGGAAAAAGAATTTTGGAGTTAACATTTTGAATTTTCAAGTTTAAATGCTGTTAATAAGCTACCGTATATATTACAGAATATGTTCATGTCAGATGATGTATGTTTTGTCATTCAGTATATTTTCTGCTTTATGATAATTTGTTATAAAACCACTAAAGATAAATATGTAACTGTTGAACAATATTATAAACCTCTATGATCTTAATTTGTGTGTGGAACAGCTTTATTTACAATATACATGTACAATGTGCATTCCACTAAATACATAAGTCTACGTGCATAATAAGAGTGTGAAGTGAATACACATTCAGATATATATGCATAATGAGAGTGTGAAATGAATACACATTCCCAAGAAATCACATTACCCAAAGAAAAGCTATCACATCAGTCAGGCAACCCTATTCCTTATCACATACGGACATTAGATTTAAATCATGATACTGGCATCAATTTCAGACCTTATGATCTAAATCCACTGCTCTTTCCCATCACCTTTATTTATTTTATTGACTAAATAATTAACCAAACCATTGATATTGTATTATTTATTGTTGAAATAATAAGATAAATATTTTATAGGCTAAAATAAAGAAACAGATGATATGTACATATATTATTTATACTGATATAATTTTAAAGATATATGGATATATACTTATTGATATTGAATTTACTGATAATAGAATCGATATCACTTAGATATTTTAATTATCATATTTGTTATTTCAGAAAATGCCAACTGGAGATATTGAGGTCCAAGTTAAAAATATTAATATTTTAAATCAATGTAAAACAAACTTACCATTTGAAATACGAGATTTTCATAAGGTAATGAACATAGACAATTACTTTTAATGAGCACTTCTGTAACCAATACAAATACACAACTTTGATTGTGAAATTGAGGGACTGTAAACTTCACTTTTTTATATAAAAGTTATTAACTTTTTGTATTCAGGTAAAAGAATCACTTCGAATGGAATATAGATATCTGGATATACGGCAGAAAATGTTACAACAAAATTTAAGGTTACGTTCACAAATGGTAATGAAAATCAGAAATTTTTTGTGCAATAAACATGGTAAGTTGTATTTTTGACAACCATGGTCAGCTTTTTACTTTAAATACGACTTCTTTAGCCATTATTACATCTCTGGAAAATGGCTTGTCCTAAATGTTTACAGATTAACTATTTTGTAGATTTTTAAAGGGAAATGTTAATAAAAATGCTTAAAAAAAACTGTATCTTTGCCCCCATTTCATAGGATCTTAGAATGCTCTTTTATGGACAATTGTTTTAATATCAAAACTTTTGCTAATTGTTTTCAAGAATAATTAAGCAGTTTAAATATTTTCAGGCTTCGTAGATGTTGAAACACCAACATTATTTCGTAAAACACCTGGGGTAAGTATTGTCTGTATAAGATAATGGTATAATTGCACCATGATCAAATTACTGTTAAATCTTTTAAATTGGAAGATGACCTGTTCACTAAGGTCAGAAGTCCTATGTCTAAGGGATAAATGAGTTATATGATAAATTAAATGTAGAGACTTTTTCATTGCTATTCTAAAATATTTTACCATTTTACGAAATTTTGAACTATAATAAACAAAATGAAATAGGATCTGTGTTTTTATCAGGTTGTGGTTTTGTCAGAAAAAAAAAGATGTTTTCGAAAAATGTCATTCATATATAATAACAGGAATGGTCTCAGAACAGAATCTTGTGAATAATACCTTCTTGCCAAAAACAATTAAACATTTAAAATATTATTTTCAGGGTGCTCAAGAATTTATTGTTCCCACACAGAAATCTGGTAAATTTTATACACTACCACAAAGTCCTCAGCAGGTAATGTAAACTGTAGGATACTTTGTAAAATAAGGAAAAATGCAAACTAGAGAGAGCATGTGATCTCTACCCACAGATTGAAGATTACAATTTTGTCACTTGCTCTTTTTTATTTTTGTATAACACTACAATAACTCAACCCTCGAAGATACAAAGCCATCACGGAAATGGGTTTATTAAAGCATTATAGGCAAGGAGATTTTTCCAAAATGGTTAGGGTTTATATATTTATTGATAGTTTCAACAGTTATTAATGATGGGTGGTTTATATTTACCGGTAAATAAATGTTATATTATTTATTAATATATTTATTTACAGTTTCAACAGTTATTAATGATGTGTGGTTTATATCTAAATACATGTTATATTATTTATTAACATAAAGTTCAGACATTTATATAGTTCTATATTTATTTACAGTTTAAACAATTATTAATGGTGGGTGGTATAGATAGATATGTACAGATAGCTAGATGTTATCGGGATGAAGGGGCTAAACCAGATAGACAGCCAGAATTTACACAGGTATCTTATTTGATTTGATACTTCCCATAGATTTACCACCCAAAAAAATATATATTTAATTTTGTGTTAAAAACAACATTAATCCAAATTAAGCCAATTATCCCAAAATATTATTTGTTGGATTAGGAGATATATTTTTGCAATTAAAAATGCTCAAGTTTTAGTTATCTGGAAAATACTCATTCGCCTTGGACACAATAACAAAAGAAATGGGACCAGTGGCGTTAAGGGACGGCAGGGATGTCTTTCGATATGCTACGAGCGCCGTAGGCTCAAGCAATCTGATGGGAGATTGAGGGAGGTTGTCCCCCCATTCAATTTCCTGGCATGTTAGTTCGTTGCTGGGAGCAAATCCTGTCAATCAATTCTGCCTGTTTTGTGAGGTTTAGCATAAGACCACAGCGGAGTGAAATTTTCAGATAGCAAAGTATATTATGTAATAATGAGCTTTTAATATTTGGAGACTGGGCCTGGTGTGGGGGGGGGCTGTCGCTGTTGTCTCAAACCCCTCTTCGCTACGCCACTGAATGTGACCTAAACATTGTAGCTCTCCCTTGTCTGTCAATCAACAAAACGACTAGAAAAGGAGTCTGATTTAGGATATTGATTCCACATATTTGTATTATCGATTTGAAGAAGGGGAGAATTCCACTGAATTACACGTATATCCACTCTCTACTTTTGTAATTACATACAGGTTGATATAGAAATGTCATTTGTAAATCAAGATAATATAATGAAGCTTATAGAAGATCTGATTGTTGACTGTTGGCCATTACAACAGTTAACCACACCCTTCCCACGATACACATATCATCATGTCATGTCCTTATATGGTGTTGATAAACCAGACACAAGGTTTGAAATGACGGTAAGTAAAATAAGATAACTAACATAGTGTTCTTCCATGTCATATCACCACAAAATTGGAAAATAGTAAGTCATACCCTCATAGATTTTGCTGAAATTTGGTTTATATGTTCATTTTCTCTGCCGTGGTCCTGCCTCATGCACTTGTCAAAATGACACAGTTGGGGAATGATAAAAGGAGTTGGGGAATGATAAAAGGAGTTACCTCCCTTGCACGGTAATACAAATTGTATTTTACAATATGTTATGCTTTACACAGTACGACCCCCATAGGTTTTGAGACTTACATCTGATTTCATGTTAGACCTTAATCAAAGTTTATGATCTTATTTGCTTGTGTATACATCCATTTCTCAATAATGCAAATCTGATCATTGGTGTAGCTTCAATCTAATAACTTTAAGAAATAAATGTCTCATCAATTTAATGTAATATTTTTGATGAGTTTTGCATCTGTAGGTTTGTTTTATTTGTCATAAAATATACTTCCAGCTAAATATACCTTCTGTTCTAAAAACAAGACATTTACTTGTATTCATGGTTCTTCAGTTCAAGCATTTGATACCCCGACATTTAACATTTTTGTGATAAATATATGTTTGTAGATATTAAAACAAAAAAATTGTAATAAATGATATATTGTATTTATTATAGATAAAAAATGTGACAGATATATTACAAGATAGAGTTGAAATTTTTAAGAAACTACCATCAAATAACAGCAATACAATACAAGCTATTAAACTTTCTAATACTAGTGTAAGTTTGCCTAATATTATACAGAATATTTCTTGGATTCTAACGTGAAAAAGGAATTTAAAAAATGATATCTTCCATATTCTAGATTTTCTCCAAAGTCTGCCATTTTCATGCAAACCAATGTGAATAGAACTTTAGTATTTATTAACAAATTACAAGTAGTTTGATATATGAACTGCCATATATATGAAATATTACCGTATTACAAATACTTGATTGGTTTGACTAAAGGACAGATTTTTCTACCCATATTTAATGAAATATTTACAAGAGAAATAATGTGACTCTAAATGAAGCTCTCTTAGTGAGAACCAGTCAGAAGAATACAAAAGACAGTGACCAAATAACCTACATCTGAGCTATGGCATTCCTTTTAAAAAGATCCACTTTTAGCTCATCCTGAACACCTATTAACATTTTGATTCTCAATTCTTGTAAAAACACTATTTTAAAAATGAAAAGTACTTTTTTTCCATCTCATAAGCTTTGACTCTAAACTTTTTAAGTATTCAAAGTAAAAAAATAAAAGGAATTGTTTACATGAGGTTATTTATCATGTCCCGAAAAATGGTTGTGACATCCACACTGTTGTCATCCATTTCCTTTATTGATAAAAAATCATCAATATAATTTCAAACCAGATTAATTGTATGTATCTGAATGAATAATTTATATTTCAGAGTTTATTATCCAATACAGAATTAAAATATATTACAGAGTTTTGTCAAGAACAAAGCTATAAACTAGTGAGTATAAGATTAATGATCTAGTATGTTTGATGAAATCATTACTATCAATGTACAAGTCTTAACAATACACATTTGCTTTATCTCGCCAGAAATTGGTGTCTAGTTCAATCTTTGTATTTAAACTGTAAATAAAGATAATGTTTTTAGTTATTAAACCCAATCAGTTTGTTTATCTTGCATGTAAACATTCGGCATAGAATATTTCCTCTCACCGTATCCATTCATATTCTTATTTCTATGTAAATCACGTGGATGTTTGTATCTATGGCGATAGTTGTCAAGGTAAGTATCATCAACAGACTGTCGATGCCTATGAAGATTCATATCAAAGGTTACCCCCCTTTCTGGACGACTTTTGTTGACATCATATTGAGAAATGGCACTTGGAAAAGGCATTGTTGAATAGACTTTATGAGGCTGATGCCGATTCCACCTATCCCAAGATTCATATTGATTTTGGACTCTGGGATTGACGGTGTGAAATTTGCGTGGATCATTTCGGGACCTTAATTTCTGCCAGTTCTCTGCTGGTTCAGATGGCAAAACTTGAGGTAGATTAAATTTACTGGCTCTATATTGTGGTAGCCTTCTGTCTTTCTCTAATGCCAGCCTGCCTTCTGTTTCATTGACAAAATAGGGAACTCTAGATCCACCATTTTGAATTTTATTTCTCTTTTGTGTTTCACTTTTTGCAATTTTGTCCATTTCAGCTTTTACTTTCTTCCTGATTCTATCTACTTTGACAGGGCTTTTCTTCCGTTTGGTTTTCTTACGAGGATTCTTTTTTCGCCATTTTCGATAGTAATGACAGCTAAGGGATCCTATTATTCCAACTAGAATTAGAAAACCACCAATTGATCCAAATATTATCATAAACAATAGACTTTCGTTGCACTCAAACCTTTCCTCACTAAAATCGATTATCGTTAATCCTTTACGTGCTACTGGATTAACACATGTATATTTAGTTCTGTTATAGGATCGCCTCATTTTGGTCTTTAGGTTATCTTTTATCCAATCACGGAATGGTATTAAGCTACAGTCACAAATAAATGGGTTCCCAGCAGCATCTAAATAAGTTAGGTTGTTAAGATGATTGAACAGGGTAATGGGGATGAATGAAAACTGGTTATAGGACAAAGTAAGTCTTTCTATGTTGGGACATGAATGGAATATTGTAATATTGATGTCTGATAATTCATTATGGCTTAAATCCAAGATCTTGAGAGATTTAAGTGGCTTGAATACATCCACGAAAACATCTGGTTTAACATTGAGACTATTGTGAGCCAGATTTAGCTGATGTAATTGAACAAGATATTTGAAGGTAACCTCTGGAAGACTGGACAGTTTGTTGAAAGATAAATCCAAGGAATTCAGTCCACTCATACCATAAAAGGCGTGATAGCTGATTTCTATTATTTCATTGTGATGAAGAAGAATTTTACTAGCATCCGTCCAACTGGCAAATTTGACTTCTGTCAAAGAATTATGAGATAGATCTATGACATTGGGAGCAGATGGTAAAAAGGACCGATGATCAATGTCTGATATTTTATTGCCGCTGAAATTAGCCAGTTGGAAATTGTAAGTTTGAGAGAACAGGAAAGAGGCTAGAGATGTGAGTTTATTTCCTGATATATCAAAATGGGAAAGCTTATAAATATTGAGAATGGAAAACAACTCTGTTATTTGGTTTGCTGCAAAGTTCAAAACTCTTAAATCCGATGTGTTTCCAGGAAGAACAAGACCTTCTAATTTATTATGGCTCACATTCAGATATTGAAGATTCTGCAGAGATGAAAGTTCAAGGTCAGATGTCTTTTGAATCTGATTGTGTGAAATGTCAAGAAAGGTTAATCTCGATGTTTGTGACGTTATATCCGATTTGAGTTTTAACAGCTGATTGGATGATAAATCCAGAGTTTTGAGATTTCCCAGATCTTTTAATCCAATTATATCTGACGCTAGATTGTTATTACTAAGATTTAAATGTTGTAAACTTCGAACATTGCCAACTGCCCAAACAGGAATATCCCGAAAAAAATTGTCAGCCAAGTTTAGATATTCTAATGAAAGTTGATCAACATCTTGAAATAACGATTGAATTGTGGTCAGACGCATTCCAGAAAAATCTAATCTCTTTATACGACTTCCTTCTAATTCCAGCAGAAGATGATTCAGCCTTTCACCACCTAATCCTGGATTATCTGACAAGTCCAAGTCGTGCAGACCTTTAAACTGGACCAGGGTACCATTTTCAATGAATTTAATTCCACAATTCCTCAGATCCAATGAACGTTTTATAGTAACATCCCAGTAGCTAGTAAATTCAAATGCATCATGGGAGATATTGTCAAATTTATTGTTGGAAAAATCTAATTCTTTTAGCTTTGTAGGAACTTGCCAGCGTGGTCCAAGTTTCAGTCTTTTTAGTTTATTGTTTCGTATGCTAAAATATCTTAGATTATCCAGACTTCTGAATATAGAATCTGGCATAACACGAAATAAGTTGTTACTAACATCCAGTATTCTTAGATTAGTGTTATCACAGAACATATTTTTAGGCAAGTCAGGAAGATGGTTATTGGATAAAATTAGAACTTCCAATTTGATTAAGCCTCGTAGACCACGTTCTGTCATGTTGGTCAATCCGTTATATGATAAATCAAGATGTACCAGTTCCTTCAAGTGAAAAAATGGCTTGGTGATGACAGGACCAAGAAAGTTATGTGATAAATCCAGATATTCTATATGATTGGGTAATTCTGGAATCTTTATCAATGCACTTTGACATTTGACCCAAGTCACATTTTCTCTACACTGACACTTTAATGGACAGGTGAAACTGAAAGTACTACCAATGATGAAACCAATCAAAAGCAGACACTTTGTGAATATTTTCATTCTGATCATTTTACTGTTTGTATTGAAAGGCCAATTTTTTTCTTTCTTTTTTTTAGACAATGACTGTATTTTTTATTGATTGAAGTAAAATCACTTCCTCTTCTGTATAATCCACATTTTCTCTTTTAGGTCAAATTTCCATATGCTTATATTTTCTCAGGACAAAACTAAAATAAGAAAATAAAATTATTAATACTCTCTATTTTGGTGTTTTAATTTATTTTGATTAAATCTGCAAATTGCAGGTCTTTCTTTAGGCCTGAAATGTTATCTAAATTATTAATTAGACATTAATTAACTTATCCAGACCATAATCAACTCTCAATGTCATTGCCAGCCTGCGATATTTAATGGATTAGGATCCAATTTGCTGCTCAACTTTCATTCATGATTAAATCATGAAATGGATAATTGAGACTGGTTTTTATCATACCGACTTTAGTAATGATTATCGAGGCTAGGCCGAAAATTCAATCACTAAATTCTTGGTTCAGAGTGAATCAATTTGACTGAAATTTTCAGCAAATCCCCTTTACATTATCTAGTTTTTACCTATTATAGTGAGATTTGCCAGCTCTTTATCTAATCTCCCATAATGTATCTTTAACTGATTCACTTTTCAGCTTAGATTCTCTAATCTTGATAAAAGTTTTCAGTGTTAGATCAAGGGTTTATTGAAAATATTTTTTAACATCATAATTCTGTAGTGTTCTGTGCTCCATTCACCAAATGGTTCCAAGGTACTTTACAGGTTTACAGTATAACATGAATCATTATCATAGACTATGAATGTAAAGTCTATGAAGTATAATCACTAAATGCCTGTTGAAATAAATGATTTTTTCGAGGTTTTTCAAAAAATAATTCACATCAAAAATATAAAATTGGACATAACACATTTGAAAATGAAGTCTATGAACTGATCAATTATAAGTATAAACACACTGAAGAGATTGACATGGTGCTAGCCTCAAAACATGGGCTATACTATATACCGGAAAACAACCGTTGTTTTCCGATATTCGGTATAACATGGTGTTTTCCGATAGTTTTCCGGTGTTTTCTGGTATATAGTATTGTCGCAAAACATGAAAGTCTACTATATAGTAATTCAAGTAATGATACACAGTCCTTGATAATTATTTTATAAAATGATATTGATTATTTCCATCTTAATAAACTATTAATTTATTAGTATTTATATATCAATATTAGACCTAGAAAAGTTTTATTCAAAATACGGATAACCATAGAATGTGATAATAAAACATTTTTTTCTATATTTGAATTCACAAAATATTTTTCAAAAGAGTGGAATGTTATTCATTAATAAAAATTTAAAAAATTACTTACCAAATATTAACTAAATATAGTTTGATGGCTAATTAAATGATTTCGGTATTAAAACAAATTACACCCATCTTCAGGCATCCAACTGAAGAGACAAAATAAATTTGGTTTATACCAGAACATTAAAACACCCAATGTGACTAGTCCCTTATCTTAATTAGTATAACTAATTAGAGATATATTCAAGTAAGATATTGTTAACTAAAAGTGTTCATTTCATGATTGTTAAGGCTGTGTTCCCACACATTGAAATGGATAAAATCATTAATGCATAATATGTGGAATTCATACTTTGTTTATTTTTCTTTTTTTTTTTTATTTAGACAGTCTATCTTATTTCTGTCCTGTTGTGTGCTCTCTTGTATACTGATGTGCAATTTAGGTCCTTAATAATAATAATAATAATTTATTCATTTATAAGGTGCCCAAAATCCAGCTAAAAAGCTGATCGATAGTGCCAATACAATAACAAAAAGTACACATAAAAACAAAAAATCAAAAAGTTCTTATAAAAAGTTCAGTATTATGTTTTCAATAAATAAACATAAAACAATAATTATAAATTATTAATGATAATAAAAGTTCTTATTACTTTAAAAAGTTCTTATTACTTTTAAAATTTCTTATTACTTTTAAAAGTTCTTATAAAAAGTTCAGAAGTTTTCAACAAATACACATAAAACAATAATTAAAAGTTATTAACAATAATAAAAGTTATTATTACCAGTACTTTGAAAAGTTCAGTTTTGAGTTTACATATTCGAACTGATATAAGAATGTGATATTGAATTCAAAATGCTACAACACACTGTGTGAATCACTATCACATTTAAATGTTATTTTTGTATCATTCTAAATGAATCTGATGGTAGTCAGGAAACTTCCAATACCAGAAAATGTAAACTGACCTAACATGCCATTTTAATGGTAGTATCCCTTTATTTATAAGGGCGTGAACAAAACAGAAAGGTAAACAGAAAAGATAGGTAGGGTTAAACACTGACAGTATTGCTCTGATAAAGACAGACTAATAATAAATATTATATAAATCAGACTTGCATTAAAAAGAAGACTATTAATAGAGTATAAAATATTTCTAAAGAAAATTGAGTTTTGACACTCAACAAAGCAATTAAAAAAAAATTTCCTTGAGGTACTATCATAATTATTAAAATGATATTGATAACATGAAATGAATAAATATTGGAAGAAAAAAGACATAAATGTGTATTTAAGTTACTAATATATTTATAATATATGTTGGTTATCTGTATTTAAACTAATTAACACTGTAATTGACTTGTTATATTATCAGTTGTAATGGTGTTAATTAGTAACAATTTTATCACTTGTTTTATCATGTCTGTAATATAAACCTCTTCTGTAATGTAATCCTTCCCTAGACCTTATATATGTTCTCTTACACTATTTCGTCAGGTTTTATTGGAATACATTTTATACCCAAGTTTATTGTAATCATATTGAATAAATAATAGATTAAATAATGTATAAATTATATATCTATATATTATACCCCAATATTTAGCATAATGATCATTGCTTTGAAATTGGATTTGATATCAGATTTCATGAAGATTACTGTACAAAAACTTAAAGGGGCAGTCTCCCTTATATTTTGGAGAAAAAAAAATGGATAAATTCAGACCTTTGTAATTTATCCAATCTGATTAAAATACAGATCTATATTTCGTTTAGTTTTTTTTATACGGAGATCCATCTGCCCTAAATAGCCGCCATATCCAAAAATTAGTATACTGTTTTGTAATGCGGTTCTATTCCGTTTCACATCTTTCATACACGCAAAGACTAAATAAACTCTTTCAATTTTATTAAATGGAAGCTGAACAAATACTTAACAAAATTCTCGAAAAATACTTAGTGTTTTTCAACTAAAATCGTCAATTTAGGACTTAAAATGTTGGTCAACTAGCTTAGTGTCTAATCTCAAATGAAGCTAACTGTAGACAGACCACATAAGTTTAGTATGGTGCACAGCTCTACAACATCCTCAGAACATTTTTAGATCAAAGCGCGAAGTGGTAATTGATTCAGTTGTCAGGGTTTCAAACCAACGTTTGTAGGTGACAAGAAGTAAGGAATCCTGCCTAACCTCAAGGGTTTATCCAGGTTCTCCTATTTCCTCCCACTTCTAAAGACCCCTTCACACAAATGAATTATTGGAAAAATGGTATGGACCTATCTTATGTTATTCTCAGGAAACATAAAAATGTTGCACCATGAAATTATTGCTAGCCTGTCATGAGATTAATACCAGTTGACAGGCAAAATCTTTCAGACTACCATACTCTCAATAGGCCTACATTGTGTTTAATTAGTGTGTGTACAAGTACTAATTCATACAGAGAAATTCACACTGAACTATCAGAGTAAGCTTCTTGTTTAAAATTTATATATGTTATGAACGCAATACAGATCAGAGTTCTTGATGGAATATTTTAAAGTTCGGTGAGGTTGTTCATTAGAAAAAAAAAAACCCTATTGAATTGAAAGTTTTGAATGCTTTTGACGAGTTATATTTGCTTTCAGATTCTGATTTTAAAGCTTATGAAAATGTTAAGGACAAAGTTCTCAATGGAATTTTGTAAAATTTGGTTGGATTGACCATTGGCACAAAAGGTGTTTAAAATAAATAACATTCTAATCGTAAATCAGAGTTTTTGGAGTTTCTGTGTACATTTTGACTTTTCAAGCTTGTAAACACAATACGAGACAAACTTCTCAATGGAATGTTTAAAAACTTTGTTAGATTTGTGTTGACATTGAATTTAGAGCTGACATGGACAACTCCCATGCATCTGGTGGGCATATTAGGTGGCCTAACTGCAGTTTATATCTGCCTTCTAATAAGTACCAAAATTTTAATATATTATAATTTATATTATTTATTTTTAGCCTGTGTTGCAGTTTAGATATAGTAAAGATGGTACATGGTCTAGTAATATATATAAACTTATTAACAATGATTCTATACAACAACTACAAACATCATTACAAGTTGAAACTGGTGATATCATATTATTAACATGTGGTTCAAATTATCAACCTGTAAGTAACACTTTTATATGGTCAACTTTCCATATGGCAGTATATTGTCATCACGCATGTCGATTGTTGACAGTGTTTTTGAGGGTTTCATTTTAACCTTGCTTGAATTTTTCAGTTGGTAATATAAGGAATTTTGTAGAAATCTGGTCATCAAGTTAAAACTTTATATACACATTCTGCTTCAAAAGCTTAAAAAATTACCTTTGAATATGTATCCCAGTTCAACCTACGACATTTGAAATGTATTTGTGCGAAAGCTTGGTTAAAGAAGATGTAGAGAGATCAGAGATGTGTCTTAAATGATTCAGCTTAATTCGAACAGTGTATAATATAAATAATATAATGTATGTCAAAGGCGAAAACTTTTGTGTGAAATTTTTCAAATGTATGACAAAATTTCAATCTGGTTAAAACACAGATCCTATTTCGTTTTGTTTTTATAGTTCAAAATTTCGTTTTACTTGTCTTTACTACACTTGGATGAAGAGTTGTTATTTAACTTGTGTTCTGAATGGTGTCAGGGTCTGTTACGGCAAGCTTTAGGCGTGTTTTTCACGGAACTGTGGGTAATCCACTAGTAACATCAATGCTGATTGGTTAATCAAATGTCTGATGTCATAAGGTCATAAGTCGGTCTTTTGACCCCTGACGTGACCTACTATCGCTATAACTTGTCAGATCTTCATGTAGTGTAGGCCATCGAAAGTATAAAAAAACGAAACGAAATATAGATCTGTATTTTAATCAGATTGACAAAATTTCGGACCTTATCTGTCTGATTCTCCATCCAGTCAAACTATTAGGACTAGGTCATCTAGATTAAGTTTCCCCTCCAAAAATAGTAAACAATGCATGAGAAGTGATGAAAATAACTAATACATAACTTACTTGTTATTTCTAGCATACAGTTTTAGGTAAAATTAGACTAATGATAGCTGATAAACTAGAATCAAAAGGTGAGTATAATGTGATTCTGTGTTTATATTGATAGAAACAGATTCATTTCTGTTACATTATTAATGTATGGTTGAAATATAGTTAAAACATTTTAATGTGGATTAAGTCGTGAAAAATTTGATATTGCCAAATAAAAAGGTGGCAAATGATGATCAGTGACTTTAACTCATGCATATCTACATTTCATTATTATTTTATATGTCAGGGTGACCCGTGCATTGAAAATTTTCTCGACGGAAAGTTGGACTCGACACAGCGAATGTGCACGCTTCAGTGGCTTGTCTTGAAGTGATTTCTGGCTAAATATGCAGTATGATAATGCTCAGCACTAGAGTCTATGAGACTATAAATAGCCATCGCACGTGCAATTATCTACACATCTATCAACTATTATAGCCGTAAAAAATCTATTGTTGACGATTCTGAATAGCAGTAAAATTTAGCTTTTCGGTTATTACAGCAGCTTTAGAAATTACATTCATTTTATTTTTTAAATTGCTTTATCATTAACTGTACCGTTAGGAGCAGCATCTTTTGGTTTAGTACAAATAATATCTCTGAAACACTTTCGTTAGGCAAGAACATGATAAATAAATAAATGATAATAGGATTCTTATATAGCGCTAAACTCCAAACAATAAAGTCTGCTCAAAGCGCACACAAAGTCAATTCTAAGTTACTTTAGAGTTTATTTTTAATATTTAGAAAACAGGAATGTCTTTAATTTAGATTTAAATATTGAAAATGTTGGAGCAGATTTTAAAGCTGACGGGAGGGCATTCCACTTCAAAGCCGCTGAAACTTCAAATGATTTAAAACCAAATTTTTTCAGTTTCCATTTTGGTACTGTAATATAATGTTGAGATTGAGATCGCAGATGTCGTATTGACTGGTAGGGATTAACAAGTTCCTTTAAATACGAAGGAGCATTTTCATGAAGGCACTGATACACAACTGTTAAAATTTTGAAATCTATCCTTTCACTTATGCGTAACCAATGCAGAGAATTTAGTACTGGAGATATACTAGAACGTTTTGATGATTTAAAAACTAATCTGGCTGCAGAATTTTGTATCTTCTGTAGTGTTTGTAATAATTCAGATGAAATGCCAGTAAGGAGACTGTTACAGTAATCTAATTTTGATAAAATTTATGATCAAACAAGGGTAGCTGTAAAACTAGCAATAGTTTTCATTAGTAAAGCGAAAAAGCCTGTTCAATTTCAACAATTTCAGTAGATTATTTCCAGAGTTACGGCCCTTGTTTTAGTTTTTAGAACCTTGTGAACTCTAAAACGACGAAAATTATAATGTCATCTGTCATTGTCTATTAAATTCCCCTAATTACCTACAAAAGAATAAATATGTGACAACCTTTGTCGACTGCTCAGACGATTTAGCTGCTATGGGCGTATGTTTTGTTGCCTGGCAATCTATCTTCAGACTACTGGGATTGTTTGGCTAGTCCTTAGGAAGAACACTAACAATGTTTTGCAATTAATAAGGTTTTGACATTTCTTTTTAAACTTGCTGGGATCTTTTGACTAATCATACAAAATTCAGATTCCCATCCATTTTATGCATTATTGCCCCCTGACCCAGAAAACCTAAAGTCACCCTTCAAAAAGCTGCTATTGGGCTATGTAATAGAAAGCTACATCTATGAATGTGGTGATTTTAACATGTTCGATCAGTGAGTATAAATTCTACCCCTGGTTCAACTTTATCTCAAGATATTATTTTCTTACAGGTATACCAGTTAGAGAAAAAGACAAATTTAATTTTTTATGGGTTTATGAATTCCCTCTATTTTTACCTAAAGAAGATGGATCAGGTAATCAATATATGAAGTACAGAGGAAGAACGATCTAAGTCACATTTTTGTCTTTTCGTATAAAAGGCAAAACAGACTTTTGGACGAGAATGCTTGACGCGAACAGAACAACGAGTGGGTTTAATTATAATTTCAAAATGATCATGTTTAATACGAATCATAATTACCAGTACAACAACTGACTTCCACTTTTCAGCCAAATTAAGGTCAAATAAAGGGTTAAAGGGTACGATGGACGTATTTGTCCGGGAGGCCATTTCAGAAGGGCCTTGGTTCGATGTGACTCCGATTGTTTTTATCTGAAATTGATTGTTCCACAGAAAGCTTATAAAATTTGCTACCAGATGGCGCCATTAACTGGGGTTCGTTGAAAAAGTGACTTAGATCGTTCTTCCCTGGGGCTCTTCATATAGTATAAATATGAAATGTCTATAAACAGCAGTATCACTACATATGATTGAACAAATGCTATCAATAGTCTTTCAGTGTTTATTCTCAAAAACTTTTTTGTGTGAATTTAGCAGAAATAATTTGTGCTCCAATCTCCAAAACTCACTGAAATGGCATTCTACTTTGTGGATTACCATGGCACTCCCACTTTCTGAAATCCTTGATATTATTCATCAGTTCCTTGTCCTTGTATATTCTTATATTTTAAAATGTTGTCCAATATTATTGTCAGCCTATTTTATCCGAATTAAGTGCTGTATTTGTTATTTTGAAATGTACCTTGTTTTAAAATGTGTTTAAGAATATATTTTATTTTTGTGTAGGTGATTTAGAATCAGCTCATCATCCATTTACAGCACTTGACCCTAGAGATAAACATTTACTCAGTACACAGCCATTACAAGTAATATATATTTTACATTCTGCTGTAATAAATTAAACAGAAAAATATAATTTCGACATAAAATTACATAATAATAAAACACAATTTATATGGAAAACAAACACTGAGTTTATATCACACTACGTTTTAACATATAGCATATAGCATCCAGTGAATTAACAGTAAGAAAGTTGTTGGTTCAAGGTTGTATGTGTATGCGTTGTTACAGTGACAAACAGTTTTAATAACTAGTTGTGCCTTGTGGTATTGTAGAAACTATTTTAATACTAGATAATGAATAAAATATTTCCTATGGCTGATGTTCTTTTTTAACATAATTTGGTGGCAGATGGAAAATACTATATCTATAAAACAAATTGTAATTTTATATACAACTAAATATACAAATGATGGGTCTATCATTATATTGTATTGTCTGTAGGTAAGAAGTGAACATTATGATTTAGTATTAAATGGTAATGAGATAGGAGGTGGTTCAATACGTATACATCAAGCTGACCTACAGAAATGTATTTTACATGATATTTTAAAGGTAATTTAATCAGATTTTTTCATTTTAAATGCCCACGCTTAGAATTTGTAAGATTTTTTTTCCCAACTTGCTGGTATTTTGTGGCTATACTATTTAGAAGCATGCATTAATTTTTTGCAAAGTTATTCCCTCAATTACAACTCTTGTAAACACTCTACATTTCAGAAGTTTTTAGATTTTTTGTTTCCTTGCTTAGATTGTTTAACTATTCCTAAGAAGGAACCCGATTTAAATTCAGAATCTGCAATTCTCGATCAAAAAGCATACATTCTATTTGAAATTGATATCCTTTATTTATGAAGAAGAAGCTGTTATAATTACAGTTACATTCATAGATATGCTTCTTGATAATTTTGCTTAGTGACACAAAAACAGTAAAATTTTGACAAAGCTGTGTGTTTTGTTGTATCTCATTAGTACATTGTCGTTCATCATGGTATATAATATAAGTGTACCCTATAATATTGTTTATTATGGCTTTTCTTTACTATATGAGCTGTCAGAACAATGATGAGCTATTCAAAAATAATTTTAAAAAATGGTAAGGCCACACCAAATTGATCTTCCTTTCCTCAGGAACACTTTTAAAGTTTTCCATTTGATGTCATGGGGAAAAGATAACCGGTAATCTTAAAGAAAAAAGAACTTGGTTGTACTGTACTAAAGCTAAATAAATTAACTTTCACATGATTCAAGTGAGGGACTGAAAAATTCCATTGGTTTGGCCTAACTATAATAGATAAACAAAACAAATGAGCAGATTTCACATCGGTTTCCTTAATTTGTTGATAAAGTTGATATACATAAGTCATCTTTATCTCTTGAGTGTTGTAATAAAATGATAATCTAATTATGTCAAAGAGCAAGCCAACTTTCTCATTTAATTCTAATTTAATGATATTTCGTATTATTTTATAGGAAGATACAAGTCAGTTGAACCATTTATTAGAGGCGTTGGATTCAGGATGTCCACCTCATGGTGGTATAGCACTAGGTAACATACTACTAATAAAGAACAGTATATAGGAGGGGGGGGGGGGGAACACCCAGATAATTTTCCAAAGATATGAAGTTATTAAATGTTATCAGTGAAATGAAATGTTATCATCATCACTAATATTAATAACAATCAAGCAACATAATATTACTGTCATGTGGACGTATATTGTCGTTGCCCCTGTCTGTCCACAATTGTTTGTGGACACTCTACAGATCACAATTCTTATCCGATTTTGATGAATCTTGAAATATAGGTTTATCTCCAAAAAATCTTGGTTGTTCTCGATATTGGCATGTATCGGACCGTAACTTCCTGAATTATGGGCCCTGATTGTACAAAAAATCCTGTTTTTAGCTTGTGGACCCTCTAGAGGTCATAATTTTTATCCAATTTTAAAAAAATATTTAAATGTATCACTGTTACACCCTATGTATGTAATAAGAAGGTTGTGGACCCTATAGAGGTCACAATATTTGTCTGATTTTGATGAAACTTAAAATATATCTTTATATCCCAAAGATGCCAATGCCTTTCTATATTCGCACATTTCAGGCCATAACTTCTTGGATTATGGCCCCTGATTGTACGAAAAATCATGCTTATTTTTTAGCTTGTTCCTATCCATCTCTAGCAAAATGTGGGCGTATCTTGCCTGGCAGCCGCTGGTTCAACTTATTTTGCTATAACTTATGCCAGGTGCTGTTGTAGTTTTATGGTAATGACAACTTGAATATTATGGATCAAGGGCCAAGAACAACCTTTAGGACTTTTCAGTTCAACCTTAGTTCTTCTTTTTCGAGGGGATTGCTTTCAGGTCTTAACAGGCACAAAGGTGTTGATAGAAAATTGATGCATCATAGATTAGTCTTGATATCAATTAAGATATGTGTTTGTGAGACATTAAAATTATTTTTCTTTATTGGGAAGCTGCGGTCGCTGGGTAATTATATTGCCAACTAGGAAGTCCCAGATTCAATTATTCAGGTGTTGGCCAATAAAGTTTGTTCTAATCGGACGAAATATGGACGTTTTGTGTGCACCATTATTGGCAGCATGTTAAAGATCCCATAACAGTTGGAAATCGAAATATGAATAGGCTGTAGCACCAGCCTTTATCTTTATTAGCCTTGTTTGGTGCAGAAAATCCCATTTCATTTCATTTCATTTCTTTCTGTATGATATAATTTATTTTAGGCTTAGATCGGCTAATGGCTGTAGTTTGTAACGCAAGCAGTATCCGTGATGTCATAGCTTTCCCGAAATCCGGAGAAGGAAAAGATTTAATGAGCGGAGCACCATCAAAAATATCCCAGGAGGATTTAGATTTATATCATATTACAATCAAAGATAGTTAACGTTGAAATATACTTACTAGAATCAAAAACTATTTGTTAGTTTACAATTATAAAGAGAAAATTTACTTTACAAAATCAATTTGTCTAATGTATATTTTGTAATAAATTATTCAAAACTTATTTCTGGATTTATTATTCCTGATATTTAGTCAGATTTCATTTAACAGAAAGAAAGTACACAGCAATGTGTGTTTTGCTCTGAAAATGAATGCACATCCAGAAGTATGCTTTAATTTTTCACTGGCTTCCCCAATGTCAAGAATATGAGTTGGTGAGAGTAAAGTCGTGGTCAGATGTTTTTTTCCAAGAAAGATTAAGGACATAGTCTACCTGGGGGATGAGCTCTATCAACACCTATAGCCAAATGGATTAACAGTTTGGAAAATCAAAAATTATTGACCAGAGGGTAACTTCGGGAGGTGGAACAGTCAAGTTGGCAGCGTAGGGGTTTAAAAACAAGTGTAATAAAATTTTAACCCTATTTGAACACCTGGAATGAGAAGTGGTATCAGATGTTCTAGAAAGAAAAAGCATATCACCCATTCCTGAGTTAATGTATTTGTATTTACCCATAATTGGCAGGGGCTCTGAGATCGCTTTCAGGAAAAAAATAGTCTCAATGCTTACTTTGTTTTCATATGAATTACACATTGGGAAACTTCCATTTTACAGAATGAGCAGTGATTTGTAAAAATAATAATAAAGTTAAATTTTCTTTCTAATCAAGAACATCTTTATTTTAGATAAAATAAGCACTTCCATTTTACAAAATGAAGGGTGATTTGTAAAAACAATAATAAAGTTAAATTTTATTTCTCATCAAGAACATCTTTATTTTAGATAAAATAAGCAAGGTATAAAAAACACTAATAAAATTTAAAGAAAACCAACAATATGAGATGAGATAATATACAATAAATAAATATGTAGTTCTATTTAAATAAAATGGATTTATATAGATGAAAAGTTTATTAAATACAAATAAATCTATATTAAACCCACTTCTCGAGACAAGGGTTATATCTACTTCACCAACCATGGCTTGCACTTTTATTAATTCTTGTTTTTTTTTTTCAACCCAGTTATTGTCGGAACTGTAACCCTTATATCGTGAAGTTGTATTTGATTAGATAAACTATAATACATTTAACTATCTGTAACCATAGTTAATTATATTGTAGTCTTTCGTTGGCTGGAAAACTATGTCCATAATCTAATCAGCTCAAGAATTCAAGGGTGTTCAATTCACCTTTGTAACTGGAACAGCCTTGTAACTGTACGAGGATATTATACATGAAATAACTTAAAGAAATACACTATAGAACATGGAATAAAAATTACTAATCTATTTGGGCATTGTTTCCAAGAAAGTATTATTCTCTAAAGGGCCTCAATTGCTTGAAAATGTTGAGAGAATTCTATTTGAACCCCCAAACAAGTAGTAATTGTTGTGATGTTTTACAGTGTATTGTTCTAGTAAGACTAAAAGAAAATCTGCATGAAAATTATCCAATACCATAATTACAAAAATTGATATACATGTATATTTATCTAAATTAAATCTTATATAAAAATAATCATCAAGACTGGCATTACACACAATTCAAATTTTACTTACTAACAGAGAAAAATCTATAAACATTATTCAACGCTTAGGCTTAAAATCTTATCTTTACATTTACAAAAGAAAACACTACAGCATCAATGGTTTTTGAAATAGTAATGCACTTTGTAAACAAATACACAAAAAATCTTAAAAACAATATTTCTCATGAATTGTTTATTGGAAATGATGCAAATTTGGATTCTGGTACTAATTAGTTTATCTGGGGATACACCCACAATAAAATGAATATTTATTATACCTCTTGAGATATTTTAACATATCTATAAAGTTTAATGATAGAAAGAAGCGCAGATAGTGTATAATTTAAGGTATATTAAGTAGTTATACAATGTAATGTTCAGATATACATGTCAAATCTAATTATTGTGATTAGACTAAATGCTATGTAGATGGGTCAAACATTCCCCTAAAAGAATGAATGGTTCCCTAACCTATTTTAAAATTTTTTTCTAATTATAGGTTATGGCACAGTAGTCCAATTATACTATTGAATGACCACCTGCCATCCAGAAAAAAAATTCCTATTGCAATAAAATATATGTGACATGAAACTGATACAACCAGATAGACCGTATTATTTCTATATAAATACATGTATAATACTTAATATAAATATATTCGTTAGGTTCCTTCTAAAGCATGAGTTACTTTTTGTGGAATGTTGAATAAATAATCCCCAGAGATTACCTATTGTTAAATATTAATTATTGCATGTATTATCCTTGTTTATATTTCCAATAATTGAAAAAATGGCATGTATATGTATCACAATGTATAGGAAAGAAAGTGAAAAGGAAATTTAGCAGAAAAAAATATTTCCTTATATATTCATCTCACAGGGAAGATTTGCACCTGAAATATATTTTAAAATTTACACAGGCTTCTTAATCAATATCTACATGTATGTGTATTCATGTGGAAGACAGTGCATTTAAAGCATAATAGTAATACAAATTAAAATATGAAATTGATCATATAAAAGATTAAATGCTATAAAATCTGTGAAATATTAATGTACATGTACATACGTCTAATTTCCGACATTTTCTTTATTTTATAAAATAAAAATATCAATATAAATAATAAAGATTATCCATGAATGATATTATAAAATAAGGCTTCAACCAACCAATAAAGCTGCCTTAGTTTAAAATTTATAGAAAAATGCTATTATGATACACTTTCCAGTCGATGTTCTGGTTTCATCAAAAATAAGGCAATAACTGATTGGTATCACTATAGCTGCTCTTATCGGAACAATTTCAGAGTCTGTCTACCTTTTTCTATCTAACAATCAAATTACACTTTAACCCCTTGTTCAGTGCACATTCCATAACTGTGATGAGTGGTAGACAGATTCTGGTATCTTGCCCCCTGAATTTAATCTGGCTTTGGGTGATTTTTGAATTGGGTTACAATTTAATACAAAATTAAATAAAGAATAAAAGGTCATATTATAAAAAATAATAATTAAATGTAAAGATACAGACAGGTTTAATATGAATATTGTTAAACATTATAATGATATATGTGTCCATACATGTATGTATTTTATTAACCATAATATGTAACGGTATTTGATGACTAAAACTAGATATTATTGTTCTGCAGGCTTTACAGGTCTGTTCATGTCATGTTATATATGAAAATATTTTAACACCCCAAAAATTAATATTAAGCTACATGAGTACATGTAACTACATTGTAATTAGTTATTAAATTTAATTTATCTAAATTGATATAATTTGCCACAAAATTTATAAAATCTAATAATATTAAAGATAAATCATGGGAGATTAGATAAAGAGCTGACAGTTCTCACTATAATAGTTAAAAACTAGATAATGTAAAGGGAATTGATCCACTCTGGACCAAGATTTTAGCGATTGAATTTTCAGCCTAGCCTCGATCATCATTACTAAAGTCTGTACGATAAAAAAAATAGTCTTGATTATCCATTTCATGATTAAATCATGAATGGAAGTCGAACAGCAAATCAGAACCTAATCCAATAAACATCGCAGGCTAGCGATGACATCAAGGGTTGATTATGGTCTGGATAAGTTAATTTATATCTAATTAATAATTTAGATAACATTTCCGGTCTAAAGAAAGACCTGCAATAGGCAGATTTAGCTCTTGCATAATGTATGTTTAATAATAGTTAACACACAGAGAGCATAGACATCTTATCTTTCATATTACAATGTACATTATATGAAAAAAAAAACAACCCAATTTAGGTTTCTGTAACAAGTCTGATTTTAAAAATGTGAAGGAAGAGCATTTATTTATTAACTGATTACGATATTAATCTCTTATAAATATTTAATATACATATATAATATGTTAATATTTCCGCATACACTTTTACAAAAAATAAAGGTATGAAATACTGCTATATATTTCAATAGCAATAAATAAAACAAGACATTTAATAGGATTAGGATTAAAATTATTTATAATAATTTTTTTTTTTTAAATTACAAAATCAGATCTTTTTAAACATTAGCCCTATATAATGTACATGTAGCGTACATTGTTCTCTTTCTTCATTGAGATAAAATTACAAAAATTTCCCCTTAAAACAAATTTTTTATTTAGTCATGTAACTCTACATTACTAAAGAAAATTAAGTGATAAATGTAGTGGTAAGGAAATTTAAAAGTCTGGTATTGAAAGGGTTACTTATTTTGCACCATGTGTACGCTAATAATACTGGAATGTTTATAGCAAAAAGACATATCAAAAATTATGTTGTACAGTGTGTTAAACTACCAGAACTGTAATATATCTGACCAAAAACATGCAATTCTTATTATACTAAATATACATAGCACTGACAGATTCAGAAGAGAATTACAGGGAGCAGTGCCCCCCCCCCCCCCCAACACCACCCAAATAAAAAAATTTGGCGGCTTTCAAAAATTCAAAAATGTACATGTACAACTGAATATTGTCTTTAAAATATATCCTGGTTCCCATTCAAAGTTCAATTCCTGTCTGCACTTGAATAACTAATTAATATGTGGGAGTAATGAATAATGAATGACCTTTATCATAAGTACATGTACCGGGATAGATTATTATCTTTAGACAAATCAAATGAATCCTATATAACCTACATGTTTATATAATATTAATGTATACAGATCTAAGAATAAGGATAATGTCAGCATTATTACAATCCGCCTCATGCAATTTCCAATTCTTAGAACCCTAACATTATTTTGACTCATAAAAATTACAGTAGCTATATTAGTATTCTGATTCTGAACCGACAATTTAGCGATTTAATTTTAGGACTAGCCTCGATCATCATTACTAAAATTCGGTATGATAAAAAAAAAAAACAGTCTTGATTATTGATTATCCATTTTTGATTGAATCATTAATGAGCTTTGAGCAGCAGGTCAGATTCCAATCTAGTAAATATAGCAGGCTGGCTAGCATTGACAGCGAGAGTTGATTATGGTCTGGATAAGTCAATTAATGTCTAATTAATAATTTAGATAACATTTCATACCTAAAGAAAGACCTGCAATAAGCAGATTTAGCTCTTGCATAATGTATGTTTAAACAAACATCTTACATGTATGTGAATTTTGGCAATATTTAATCACTTTTTTATTAGCCCAAAGTTATCTCAAAAATATAGCCAATGTAATTTCAACCTGACCTGAAGTTAGATAAGCCTACATTAACAATGAATTAACTAACTAGCAATTAGTGGATGTTAATTCCCGCCTTTCTAGAACTTGTTTGTCAAATAAGTACTGATACGCACCAAAAAATGTAGTCAGACAAAAATCATGAACACTTCCTGATAGAAATGGTGGCTTAAGGTCTATTAATAAATTAATAGTAGAATAAAGATTAGTAAACATATCACAGTCAAGATCTAAAATTAATGCCGTTGTTATTGTTATCATGTCATCACAGCAAACAGAGTTTTGTCCACTGTTAATTCTACTTAATTGATTGTTCATAAAAGCAAATGCTTTGGTTACATGGCGTAACTTTTCTAGGATTGATTTACCCTCAATGGCTTTTATAATCATATCTTTTGCCGGGCTGAGTAACTTCTCTATTGCTTCTTTATAGCACTGTTCAACACTTTTAGATGTATGATATTCTGGCCTCCCAGAAACACCTATTTCCTGACCAATTGTATCTTCTGTCAAACTAGTTAGAGAATCAATGCTTGGAGATGTTTTAAAACAACAAGCTGGGTCTAAAATATTGTGCACCTCACTTAGATTCTGTCCACATTCCTGATCCGTGCTGTTATACAGCTGTTCTGAAGTACATTTCGAAATTTCAAAATGAATTTCTGATGAAGTTAAGCTCATCATATCAGAATTAGAGTCCTGGAAGTCTAACTTAGCCTCAGTAGATGACATGGCACTCTCTTCAAATTCTGATAAACTTTCAAAGCTTTGTCGCATCACCATTTGGAAAAATTGATCATCAATGACAAATTCAGATATGGAAAGTTTAACTAAAGATCTATAGAGTGTGTGACATGGCCCTTTATACACAGAAAAATATAATTCCATCAACTTTTTAATAACACGTTCACAGAAAATAGCTTCATAACTTATCCATAATTTGTTAAAGTGGCGCTGTTCCACATTCGGAAAATAGTTAAAAAACAGTCTACACATTTTATCAATGTGATTAAGGAAATCTTGAACAATGTCACTAATGGCAGGTTTAATAGAACTAGTAGATAACTCACTTAATTGTTCACACATCGATACAGAAAGTGATTTAACTTGACTTCTTCGAGTACGTGAAGCTTCGCCCATATTCCTGAGAAAGTCGCAATCCGCTTCACTGGCAGAAATATTTGCATCTAAATTATCACCCATAGAATTTAATGAATTGAATTCTGTTTCTATTCCTATACTAGATAACCGTGATCTACCCTGAAGATCATCTCCAATTTCTATCCTCAATCCAAATTGTGACATTTCACTTAAAGCAGCTTCTGTTTTCTCCAGAATTAAATGAATTCCATCACTATGTGTGCGCAAAGGTTCGCATTCAAGAGAAGATAATAACTTCTTTACTCTGTCATCAATTGTCATCCAGTCAGCTGGTTTTTCATCAGTGCCAAGCATGTTAGTGGAATACTCGCTACCATCAGTATATGAAGTTCTTGGTTGAGAAGGAGACAATCCATCTCGATTGAGTTCTTTCAGAGAATTTTTGATTGCCTCTCTCACAGCAGTGATCTTTATTTTTTGTATCACTAATTTATGCATCTCTTCTTTTTGCTCTTGAAGTCGGATAGACAATTCACGATAAATATCATGGAATACATTTTGGGTAATCTTAAACCTTTTCCTGGTAATTTTAGAATGATTTTGTCTCTTTATAACATTTTTAATGTTTTCACGGACAACTTGTAATTTTTCTAGGGCTTTGTGAGATTCATCTCTTTCAATTCTCAACAGCTTTAATTCACTTTCTATGACATCTCCAGTGTCTGCTTTACTGTCTCTTCGTTTATTTATTTCTTGCTGGCGAATAAAGAGACTTGAGTCAAGATTGAGAATGTCTTTTTCTATGTGCAGAAGTAGGAATGATAAAAATATTCTGTTACAGCAACGCACATATGATTCAAGATGAAAATCTTCAATTCGTAGAAGTCGTTTTCGTTGTTTATCAAGGCTGTTACAAGATAGGTCCACAGATGTACCTTTTTTAATGATGTTTCCTTCTGTTATTTTCAGTATTGACTCAACTCTCTGAGAAGCTACTTTCAATTTTTCCATATCTTGGCTTGTGAAACAAACAGCCGGAAGTATGTAGCAGTGGATTATACGAATCACCTCGGATATGAAACTGGTTTTTGTTATTTGTCTGTTTGCCAGAGCATTCATTACTTCTACTGACCGATCAGTCAGTTCATCTATAGTGGGATCAAAATCATAAACCATACTGGCATCCTGAAACAAATACTGCCCGTTAACCACATCTATGTCGACTGAGCTCCAATCATGTAAGTTTTCCCCTCCCTGGAATGGATCAACATCGTCTCTAAACCAAATAACTTTTCTCTTGTCACAGTCAATGTAAATGACTGAAACCATATAGGTTTTAAACCACAGGGCGGATTCAATGTACAACGGATTCTGTTCGTCATCCATGAGAGGTATTTTCCCATCCACAGTAGGTTTATGGCCTTCCGACAGATAAACATTTTCAACTTTTTCAGTTTTGTTTCCTTTCTTCAAAATAATCAACATGTTTTCTTTTAGAACGAAGTAACTTTGATACCATCACGTAATTATTGTACTATAACATGACTCACTTAAAATCGTCAGTGGATTTCATCGATTTTTCACTGTAAACTGTAAGGAAGTTTATAATCGAAAAAAAAACACTATTACGCTTTGTTATTACTTAGCGACCTTGACCTCTTTCTTTTCGCTTACAACAATTACCCGAATCTAAAAGATTTTTGTTATGGCCATTAATACAATGAGACCTATACTTAATTGAATTGCAGACATGATATCTGATAAAAGCTCAACAGCTAAGGTTAAACCTAAAAATATATCCGACAAACAAGGCTGCAAGGTATCAGTAGCAAAACTGGTTTTGTCAATGATATAGCCGGCATGTACCGTTCTGCGCATGTATTAGAAGCCGGAAATGTCATGAGAACGTAGAAAGTTGTTTTTATTTCATTTAGGTCTAGGCTATAGTTCGAATAAAAATAACGAAAGGTAATGAAATCATACATAGTTAATTATAAGTCAATACAGTGAAATGTGCTGAATAGCGCCAAAACTGCGGTTCAAACGTAGCCTAGGTTCATTTCTGGAATGTGCACTTAATATGTAACAGGCATTGCCTGAGTAGAGCGAAGCTGATTATTCAATTGTCAAATATAAAACCTTCATAATTAATTTTCTCAAGTGATACAAAAAATGTTAAATAATTTAGTTTTTCCAAATTGATTTTCATTTAGATCTAAATCGTATACATTAATTTTGTTTTTTAAAAAAGAACAAAAAAGTGTGAGAATTATTTTCATTGACGTCAAAAATATGTGACGTCATTGATTAGACTCGTCATAGAAATAGTTCTATGAGGCGCGTAATCTTGCTTGGGCGAGATTTGGTAAGTTGACATGCGCATTGCCTGTTTTGCCCAGTGTATCCGGTTCCGGTCTGAATTTTTTTTTAATCAACAGTCTGTGGGTGACAATTTCAGTTACGCTCCTGTGTTACCGGAAAAGAGCTTTGCTCAAGCACTGCGCTTTGCGCGATGCTGTAGAGCTTCGCTCTATATTAAAAAAAGGGGCCCCTTTCCTTTTCAACCTGGCAAAGAAGGATGATTATAAGTCTCATTTTCCATAGTCACAGTATCTGTACATGTACAGGGAGTCATTTAAATCAAAGCCAATTAGCTCTAAAATAAACAGCCTTTTTACATTCTCTGAAAATTTCACTCTAGAGTAGGTATTTACAAATGAGCCACATGAGCCACAAATAACGGTAAAGACAAATTTTGAAAAGTAATTATGAATTTTTTGGGAATTTTTACTGTATTCTTTAGGTTTATAACTCAAGAGGAAGTATATGCAATAGCCATGCAGCACTCTTAGAAATAACAAAAATGTAACAAAATCAAATCTGTAAGAATCTCTTTTCAGTTATTACCATGTAAAACTTAAAGTTGCAATTTCATATTTTTTAAGTTATATTTTTTAAATGTATTAAAATAAAGCCTTGAAATAGATGGTATCTATAAACAGTTCTACCTTGTTAAAGAATAATCCTATTAATCCCATAATTTACTATTGCCAGTTGAGAAATTGGCAAAAATATTATTTTCAACTTCAAATTCCAACGTTTGAAGATAGCTATTCCATGGGGGGAATAGAAAAACAATGGAGATAATTGTGTTATTATTTCCGGGGTCAAGGATTTATAAGTGGGAGAATGATACCTATGATCGTATAATAGTGAGTTGACAACCTATTGAGCAAAAGACATAGAAATAATTATGTTTTGACTTTCTTAGAAAATATGAAATTCTCGCTTTAAAAGACCATGTAAACAGTAAAGACATAATGGAAAAGACAAAAATTTAAAGTCATTAATTTGACTCCAGTTGTCTAAATAAATGTTTGAATACCATTAGAAAGAATTTAAAAAGCGATAACGAATTATAATTTTAACTAAATACTGTTTGTTTGTCTATCTCAATGCAAGAAGTCTTTTCCGTTATCAATTTTTATAACTGAAAAGACATGCTTTGACTGTCCAAACTCATTCACATTGCATAAACATGTATGATATTAACACAGTGCTTTGACTAACTCATTCCCTAGTTTTCTGAGTGAAAACCTCTCGATCAGTCAGTGTTTTATGTCTTGGAAGAGACCAACAAAAGAGACATACAATTTGTGCGACAACCATGTGAGGTCAACTTAAAGATACATTATGGGAGATTAGATAACGAGTTGGCAGTTCTCACTATAATAGTTAAAAACTACATAATGTAAAGGCAACTTGCTGAAAATTTCAGTCAAATTGATCCACTATGAACCGAGAACCAAGCGGATGAAAGTTCCGCTTAGCCTCGATCATCGTTACTGAAGACGATAAGACAAAACTAATAGTCTTGATTATCCATTTAATCGTTAATCACGAAGGAAAGTTTTGCAGCAAATCGGACTGTAATCCAACAAATATCGCAGGCAAGCCTTGACATCGAGAGCTGATTATGGTCTGGATAAGTTAATTAATGTCTAATTAATAGTTTTTATAACATTTCAGGCCTAAAGAAAGACCTACAATAGGCCGATTTTGCTCTTGCATAATGTATGTTTAATTGTTTGTATTTCCCTTTCTATAAACTGTTTCTTTCCATTATGTGGGATTTTCCTGCTTGACCATAACCCTGTCTTTGATTTAATAATGACACCAAGTGACATACTTGATAATGGGGCATATTGTTAACTCACTAACAAAGCATTAATGGAAAATTGTTCTCAAAATTTTGACAGAAACAATATTTGATATAGCTGATTTCAATTTCTTCTTAAAAAAGTTAATAGAACATTTTATTCAGCTCTATTGGATGGCTAATTGAAAAGCACTGTAATTTTTACTGACATTTCAATTTTAAAAGCAGATTTTCAAGTTCGAAGTTGAGAATGAGAAGTTTTACCACCTAACGGAAGGACATTTTGACCCCATAATTTGATATTCTAATTTTATTTTGAATATAACCATGTCAAAATATTTTCCCAAAGAAAGGACTTCCATGCTGATGTACAATATATAAGTTTTTTTGACGGTTGCGAAAATTTTATATCAAAAATCAGGTAAACAGTTTTTTTCCGTTATTTGTACGTTTTTGTGAAAATAGCCCATATACAGGTGTTGCCTGGAACAAGTCACGAAGCTCATCATTGAAAACTATCAAAGAGTTTCCTTTGCTGAATTAAGGGGGATCACGTGGCTAAGTGGGTAAGACGCTAGCTCGCTAGCCTGGAGGTCGGGTGTTCGATCCCTGCATTGGCCGAGAAAGTTCATCCAGATTTTCCGGCGTGGTTCTACCTTGTCAGTGATGCAGGACGGAGGGGCTGACAAGGAAAGCTGTCTAGTCGTTCGGATGGCACGAAAAACCGAGGTCCCGTGTACACATTGGCGTGCACGTAAAAGATCCCTTGGCAGTTGGAATTCGATATAAGAGTAGGCCGTAGTGCCGCTGTCCGGGCAAAATTTCCCTCATAGCACACTGTATGGCGTATGCCCGTCTTCATTAGCCCAGGTTAGGAGCAGAACATTAGGACGTTAAACTCCATTTCATTTCATTTCATTTTGCTGAATTAATAGTAAATTGCATGGAAAAAATATCAGAAAACAAGTCTATCCTTTCCACTTACCATTTTGTATGTTAATTTTACATTACAGATTGAAAGAACAGATGGACGATGTTATACTATGATTGTTTGAAAAGTGTAGAACAATAACTTTTAATTTAATGTTTTATATTTGGAGTATCTTTTCACTTAATTATAGACAGATTCGATCAAAATGGCTGATAACAGAGATGAAAAGAAAGATGATGATGATTTGAGTATTCCAAGAGCAGCGTTAAATAAAATGATCAAAGAACTAACACCAAGTATACGTGTTGCTAATGATGCTCGGGAATTAATATTGAACTGTTGTACAGAGTTTATTCATTTAGTGTCATCTGAAGCCAACGAAGTGTGTAATAAACAACATAAAAAAACAATATCAGCAGAACATGTTTTAAATGGTAAGACTGTATTTGGTATCATTTTTGTGAGTAGTTAGTTATCAGATCATTAACATAACAATAGAAACCGAAAGTCGGTGTAACTTTTTAGAGATGAAAAACTGCCTGTAGTAAGTTATGGTCTCTATCATAAAATTTTAAAAAAGCACCGTATAATAATTGTACAGGTCAGAGTTTTTGCAATTTTTCTTAACATTTCACTGGAATTATACAGTAACTAGTCATCCAAAGGAACCTTATGAAAATTTCCACCCGTGCAAAGACCTTGTAATAAACACTCCATACATTATTATCATTTTATAAAAATATTTTATATACCATACTTATTTATTTGACAGCTTTAGACAGCCTTGGATTTGGATCATACAAAGAAGAAGCTGTTGCAGTTCTAGCAGAAGCCAAGGCAGTTGCAGCTAAAAAGAGAAGAGGTAGTTCACGACTTGAAAATCTGGGCATACCCGAGGAAGAATTATTACGTCAACAACAAGAATTATTTGCTAAGGTAAAGAATTTGAAGTTACATCATTATAATGGCTAGATATCTTTATTACAGATAGTTTACAGATAAGTGTTGCTAGAGTTCTCAAATTTCTCAAGTTTAAAAGTGTTAATATTTATATGGGGGGGTGGCACACTGAGTAAGGTGCTGTCTCGTTAACCTCTAGGTAACAGGTTCGCCAAGAAAGTTCCTCAGGATTTTCAAGCCTGGTTTCCCCATGTCAGATTTCTTGTGCTTTTGCATACAAATTATGGATTTCTTGTTTGCTAATTATTTGGATTTTTTTGTAGGCTCGTCAAGAACAGGCTGAATTAGAACAACAACAATGGATCCAGATGCAGCAAGCTTTACAACAACAACAAGGTCAATTATCAGGTGCAACTCAAGATGAACAGGAAGATGATTATTCCTAGTATAGTACTATTCACATTGATTGACTAAATTTATGTACTATTTACTGTTGTCCGATTGGTTATATGTGTGCGTTTCTGGTGTAAGCTTATTTGTGACTTTAAAATACTGAATCTATGATCGATTGTGTCAATGAGATTCCAACTTTTATTACTTTATTGAAACAAGAGGTATTATAACTTCATATGAAGACAAAACTGTCTATATAATAATTCAAGGGTCTGGAAATGTTCATTATTAAATTTGAACTCTTCCTACCCAGTGTCAATGAAATCTTTTATAAAGTAATTGATTGTGACTCATATCACTATAATGTGGCACCAGGAAACTGGTAGTGGGGATATATTCATTGCCTAGTAACTCTTCTGTTTGACAGTGACATAACAGAAATGTTTGTTTTGTGCAAGCAATATGCGTATGTGGTCACTTTGAAGAATTAAGTGAGAGAAAAAAGGTGAATATCTATTTGTTGCATCTAATTGAAAGCATCCAAGATAGGTCTTCCTCAACCTTCTGACAAATTAAAGCCTTTATATTTAGCTGGTTTATTTTTTTCTCTACATTCATTAGATAGAAAGTCCAGTCCAACAGTGAAAATTACATAATCTATCGATTAGTAAGTCCAGTCCAACAGTGAAAATTAATCTATCAATTATGAACAAGCAGATGTGGGTTTTCATTTACACCTTAGTGGAAAATCTGGAGTGAGTTGGGTTGTCTGCTTATATTTTTGATTCTAAAAAGAAATTCATAGTTGTGAATTATATTTGGGAAAGGGCTACCAGTGGTGTGAATGTTGAGAATGGGAAATAAACTGAAACTATAACATTAAAAACATTGATCTATTTGTTTGTTTATTTTATAATGAATTGTATGATATCTAAAAATGTACATTTAGTACAAAAGCAAGAAATAAATACAGTAAAGATTTTCAAAATGTGTATAAACTATAAAATATTAGGAAATAATACACAAGTTCTAACAAAAACTATGTACATACAAAATCTGTACAATTAGCACATCCTTTGAAACTTGTAAGGTAATTAATAAATTACTATATAAGTTTACTATTAGTGACTAAGGTCCATCTACAAGTATATTATGGGCTTCCTTATCTTAATTAGCCCAGTCGGAGCAGAACAGAGGACATTAAACCCATTTCATTTCATTATGGGCTTCACGTGTGACACCAATTTTATTAAAAATCTCATTTTTTAATATTAGATTTCAAGTATTATACTTATAAAATATCAATACTTAGTTATCATGCCACATAAAAATGTTGAAAAACAAAAAAATAAAAATCCCTACTACCACAAATATTTAAGTGTAAGTTACTGAGAGTAAGAGTACATGGTGAAAATTTTGGTCTTATATTAATAAATCTTGACATTATCTTCTAATCAGAATATTTAGCAAGCAGCAATAGGGCTGGGGACATAACTGCCAACTCATATTTTAAATTAAAAGTCTGCCATCTTCAGTCTAGTCTTTCTAAAGGAATTGCAAACATCAAACCACAGACATGTTTCCTCTGTGCAATTTGATTGATTTATAGTATCAAATAATTCATCTAAACTAAATCATACACCTGTGAAAGATATATTTCTTTGACAGTCATGATTCTAAATTCAGTGGTTTCATAATTACCCGATTTAGGGAGTTATTTTAAGTACATTTGGTAGTAAAGTTACAAAATGTAAGGAAGCCAATACAAGTTACATAAAATATTGTAGTTAACACAGTTCGCAGTATTTTTTACAGTTCATTCTGGCCCAATCTTTGTATTTGGAACATACAGACTTCCCGTAACCAGAACACTGTATAAGATCTGAACAAATCATACCCGCTTCTGAAATAAAAAAGAAATGACATTATTATTAAACAGTTTTGTTAGACTTATTTGTCCTTGATTTCTTGGATTGTCAGTAAGTTTTAAAGGCGAAATCTAGCAAAATTTGGAACCCAAGTCAATTTGGGATTATACAAATGTCCTTTAAAGTCAAAGAAAGTCACGATTGGGTCTCAGTTTAAATATCTACTAGAGAGTTTGATCAACAAATATCACTCTAAATATGGTTCTCAGCTATATAATAAATAATAAAGGAAAGTATTATTATTATTATTATTAGCTTTTATGTGTGACACATGAAAGGAAATTGTAAAGTGGTAGTGGCATGTCCTATTTAAAGAAATACATGAATTATAAAGGAAAGTATTATTATTAGCTTTTATGCATGACACATGAAAGGGAATTGTTAAGTGGTGTGGCAGGTCCTATTTAAAGAAGTACATGAATTATCCAATATGTTATTTATACAGTTGTAACTGAAATGAACGCAAATCTTAATTCAGATGGGACATTAAAAGGAAATATTGGCCAAAGACCAAAATTAAGGCCACAATAAGGTTACTTTTATAAAGTTATTTAACAGCAAAATACATCAGTGTATCTACTTTATATTCTTTGTATCAATTACTGCCACAAATAAGTCTTTCAAATTAAAACCAGTGGTTGCCAGGCAAGAGGCAAGATACGCCCACATTTTGTAAGAGTTGGATAGAGAACAAGCTAAAAAAAAAAAAAAGGAAGTTACGGTCTGAAATGCGCGAAGATATCGAAAGGCACTGAGATATTTGGGATATAAAGATATATTTTGAGTTTCATCAAAATCGGATAAAAATTGTGACTTCTAGAGTGTCCACAACATACTTTTACACTATTTACATACAAGGATTGGCCATTTTGTCAGACAGTTTTGGTTCAATTTTCACAAAATTCTAACTCAACCGTCATTAGGTTGTAACGGTGATACATTAAAACATTTTTTAAAATCGGATAAAAATTATGACCTCTAGAGGGTCCACAAGCTAAAAACGTGATTTTTCGAACAATCAGTGGCCAGAATCCAGGAAGTTATGTTCCTGATTATCGAAAGAAACCAAGATTTTTGTGATGTAACATAAATTTAAAGTTTCATCAAAATCAGATTAAAATTGTGGCCTCTAGAAGATTCACCACCTTGATATACCATATATTTGCACTATTTGTGTACGAGGGGTTGCCATCTTGTCTGGCAGTTTTGGTCCAGTTTTGAAAATTGAACTCGACTATCATTAGGGTGCAACGGTGATATATTGAAACATTTTTTTAAATCGGATAAAAAATGTGACCTGGCTCTAGAGAGACCACAAGCTAAAAACACAATTGTTCGTGAAATCAAGGGCCATAAATCAGGATGTTACAATCCGATATGCGCGAATATCGCCAGGAACCATGATCTTTGGGTCAGAAACATATATTTCAAGTTTCATCTAGAGGGTCCACAACTTTGATATACATACCATATTTTTCAACTATTTGTGTACGAGCAGCAGCCATTTTGTCCAGCAGTTCTGGTGTAACAGTGATAAAATTGAATCTTTTTTTTAAATTGGATAAAAATTGTGGCCTCTAGAGGGTCCACATGCTAAAAACGTTATTTTTCGTACAATCAGGCCATAATCCAAGAAGTCCAATATGCATGAATATGGAAAGAAACTCAGATCAAATTGAGTTTTATCATTTTAAGTTTTATCAAAATCAAATAAAAATTGTGACGTGGTCTACAAGCTAAAACCATGAGTTTTCCTACAATCAGGGGCCATAATCCATGAAGTTACGGTCTGATACATGCCAGTATCGAAAGGAGAGAGATAGAAATGGGGTTTAACGTCCACTCGACACAAACTAGGTCATTTCGGGACCAATATATGGTTCAATTTTATTTCAATAATTTGCTTGCGTGTAGGGGTCTTTTAGCAGTGGTAGGAAACCGGAGTACCCGGAGAAAACCCACGAGGTTGGACAGGCGACCCTACTCCTTGCCACATAAAACTGGGGATTCGAAACCACGCCAGTTGACTCAATGGCAGACCTTCTGATACAGCGCGCACATGCTAACCATTCGGCCTTTCAACCAACCCCTAGTATCAAAAGGAACCAAGATCTTTCGGATATAAACTTATATTTCAAATTTGGGATAAAAATCGAAAAAAAAAAATGTGACCTGTGTAGGGTACACAAACAAATTGTGGACGGACAGGGGCGGAGGTCCGGGTGGTGGGTCATTAAGTCAAGTGAGATAAGTGTCGATACCAAGCTGGAACGCAACAAGGAGTAGAGTTTTCTCCGGTTTCCCCTAACTACGAATTATTGAAATACAGTTGTACCGTATGTGAGTCCCACAATGTTACAGTTTGTGTTAATTGAACGTTTAACTCCTCTCTGGGCGTATTAAAAAGGTTCTTAGTATCAGAATTACATGTATTGTTTTGACCACTCATTAACCCTACTCAAGCCATATTATCTTAGAATTTACTTACCGCTTTGAACTGAATTTTTACAGAAATTACAAGATTTTCTACAGTTGATTTGAGACCATTGTTTGTAATCATTACAGACAGTTTTACCATAGGCTTGACAGTCTGCTTTGTCTAAACAACCATCCTGGCTTGTAGATTTAACTTCCACTGCTGTTGTAGCATCTAATTCAAAGTTAAATATTATAATAGATATAGTAACTGCTTAAAGATACATTATGGGAGATTACATAACAAGTTGGCAGTTCTCACTATAATAGTTAAAAACCAGATAATGTAAAGGCAATTTGCTGAAAATTTCATTCAAATTGATCCACTATGAACCAAGAATTAAGCAACTGAAATTTCTGCCTAGCCTCGATCATCATTACTAAAGTCGGTTGGACAAAAATCATAGTCTCGATTATCCATTTAATCATTAAAATCGTGAAGAAAGACCTGCAATAGGCAGATTTAGCTCTTGCATAATGTATGTTTAATTAAAAGATAATAAACAAGGCCTATGAAATTGAAAACATGGAAGGTGAAATCTTATTTAAAACTGGACTGAGGAAGTAAGATCCCCACTTCCCCTGTATCCCTAATAATAACATGATCTACCATTTTCAAGCTAGGAAAAGGACTATATTTTTGATAGCACCGGCTTGATGTGGAACAAATCTGAGTGATAAAACCCACCACTGCACAAAAGGTACTGTTCTTCTCGAGCTAGGATATGGACTAAATTTTGGTAGCACCAGCTTGAAACAAATCTGAACGATAAAACCCACCACTGCACAAAAGGTACTGTTCTTATAATTCTTATGAGTATATGGATAAGTTGGGAAAGTAAGGACTGTAAACAAAATAATAAATTCTTAATTCATCGTTATGACCCTACTAGGTTACATCAAGGTGTGCGGCTTGCAAGTTGACAAGACTTTGGCTATATTTTATAGAAACCAGCGGCTGCCAGGCAGGATACGCCCACATTTTCGAGAGATGGATAGAGAACAAGCTAACAAGAAAGTGATTTTTCCTACAATCAAGGGCCATAATTCAGGAAATTACAATTCGATATGCGCAAATATCGAAAGGAACTGAGATCTTTGTGTTATAAACTAACATTTCAAGTTTCAACAAAATCGGATAAAAATTGTGACCTCTATAGGGTCCACAACCTTGATATACCATATTTTTACGCTATTTGAGAACGAACGGCAGCCATTTTGTCTGTCAATTTTGGGCTGTTTTCACAAAATTCGAACTCAGTCATCCTTGTAACGGTGATATAATAATAAGTTTTTTTAAATCGGATAAAAATTATGACCTCTATAGGGTCCACAAGCTAAAAACTTGATTTTTCATAAAATCAGGGGCCATAATTCAGGAAGTTACGGTCCGATATGCGTGAATATCGAAAGGATCCGAGATCTTTGGGTTATAAACTTACATTTCAAGTTTCACCAAAATCGGGTAAAAATTGTGACCTCTATAGGGTCCACAACCTTGATATACCATATTCTTACGCTATTTGAGAACGAACGGCGGCCATTTTGTCTGCCAATTTTGGGCCGATTTTCACGAAATTCGAACTCAACCTTCCTTAGGGTGTAACGGTGATATAATAATACGGTTTTTTAAATCGGATAAAAATTATGAGCTCTATAGGGTCCACAAGCTAAAAACGCGATATTTCGTACAATCAGGGGCCATAATTCAGGAAGTTACGGTCCGATATGAGCGAAGATCGAAAGGAACCGAGATCTTTGGGTTATAAACTTACATTTCAAGTTTCAAAAAAATCGGATAAAAATTGTGACCTCTATAGGGTCCACAACCTTGATATACCATATTTTTACGCTATTTGAGAACGAACGGCAGTCATTTTGTCCGTCAATTTTGGGCCGATTTTCATGAAATTCGAACTCAACCTTCCTTAGGGTGTAACGGTGATATAATAATACGGTTTTTTAAATCGGATAAAAATTATGACCTCTATAGGGTCCACAAGCTAAAAACGTGATTTTTCGTACAATCAGGGGCCATAATTCAGGAAGTTACAGTCCGATATGCGCGAATATCGAAAGGAACCGAGATCTTTGGGTTATAAACTTAAATTTCAATTAACAAAATCGGATAAAAATTGTGACCTCTATAGGGTCCACAACCTTGATATACCATATTTTTATGCTATTTGAGAACGAACGGCGGCCATTTTGCTGTCAATTTTCGGCCGATTTCCACGAAATTCGAACTCAACCTTCTTTAGGGTGTAACGGTCATATAATAATACGGTTTTTTAAATCGGATAAAAATTATGACCTCTATAGGGTCCACAAGCTAAAAACGTGATTTTTCGTACAATCAGGGGCCATAATTCAGGAAGTTACGGTCCGATAAGCACGAATATCGAAAGGAACTGAGATCTTTGGGTTATAAACTTACATTTCAAGTTTTAAAAAAATCGGATAAAAATTGTGACCTCTATAGGGTCCACAAGCTAAAAACGTGAATTTTCGTACAATCAGGGGCCATAATCCATGAAGTTTCGATCCGATACATGCCAATATCGAAAGCAGCCAAGATCTTTTGGGGATGAACCTATATTTCAAGTTTCGTCAAAATTGGATAAGAATTGTGACCTGTAGAGAGTCCAAAAACAATTGTGGACGTCCGGACGGACAGGGGCGACGGCATAATACGTCCACATGAAAATGTGGGCGTATAAAAAATGCATACTTTCACTGCTACAAATCATGCATTAAACAAAATTTCAACACCTGCCTCCAATGTTTATAGAACTTATGATTTGAAAACGTGCTGGCCATTAACATGCATCTGAGAACAAAGTCAAAAGTCAAAAGTAAAACGTACTCATAAATGGTAAAATCAGTGAAGTCTTTGATGCATAGTTGCATACGGATAAATATTTCAAGAATTAGTATTTAATAATTGGTGCTCTCACCTTTATTAGTTTCTACATGTACCATCACCATGTTCTCTTTATTATTATTATCATAACTCGAATCTGATGGGTTAGTACTATTCACATCATTAGTATTGTCAGACGTCGAATCGGATGGGTTAGTAATAGTGGCATCTGATTCATTAGTACGTCTAGAAATAGAACTGGAATCTGCTTGGTTAGTACTTTCAGAAATGGGATCTGATTGGTCAGTAATGTTAGCGCACAGATTACAATATAATGGACAGTTTAATAACGACCAATCAACATACTTTTTACAAACACCTTTACCATACGCATGACAAAATTTGATCTCATCTTTACATATAGGTCCATGGGCCTTTTTAATTTTTGGTCGGTGATCTTTTGAGCAAAGATCACAGAATTTTCTACAATACTGATTTATCCATTTTTGGTACCGACCAACTTTGCACATGGTTTTGTCATAATCATTACAATCATGTGAGATATCATAACATTCTGATGAATTTGAAGAACTTTTTACTGCATATGGTACTGGTGTAACCGTAGTGAGCAAAATCTTCATTGATGCATGTAGTTCAATGTGTTCATTATCTGGCAGAATTATCTTTGATGAAGAAGTTTTTATTGGGGTCAAATTGGATTGTGTTGACGTCACTTTATTTAAAGGGCATCGTCCACAGTAGTTTTTACAATAAACATCAGACCATGTCTTAACTTTAATGCAGATTTTTTCACCGTAAGATTTACAATTGATTAGATCTTTACATTTAGGCTCCATGATGGCTGGTGTTATTCTTCCTCCTGTTGTTTTTGTATCTGCTGTATGATCAAAAACTTGTTTTCCAAATTTGTTAGATGTTGGTGTTACATGAGTGTTAGTGTTAGTTTCCATTACATTTTTAACAGTTGTTAATTGGATTATTTTATGTGACGTTGTTGGTTTAACTTCCTTTGAAATTGTCTTTTCCTTACCTGAGCAAAAGTCGCAATAATCGCGACAGTAAATTGATGACCATTCCTTGTAATCTTTGCAGACAGTTTTTCCATAGCTCTGACATTTATCAGATGTATCTGTACAGTTTGTCATCTGCTGTGTAATGGCACTAGCTGGTGTTGTAGTGGATTGTTTTTCACTTAGTCCAACTGCCTTCAAGGCAATACTACAAATGTTACAAAATTTGGCACAGTTCATTTTGCTCCACTGTGTGTAGTCTGTACAAACTTTAGATCCATATGCCTCACAGTCAGCCTTATCTTCGCAAGTCTCTGTCAATGTAGTCCCTGTTATTGAGGCTGTTTTCACACAAAGACCACAATACAGTAAACAATTGGTATGAGCATATTCAGGATAATTGTGACAAACATTATCTTGTCTGGAACAATCAACTTTATCAATACAATTATCACCAGCTGAAAAAGTAGAATACAAGTGACTTATTTTTCATTGGAATATTTTTATGGACATTTTAATAAGACAATCAAATCACTAACACTTCAAAAGACTTTTGGATGTGGTTCCATCTTGAGCAATGCAAGTTGCATAAAATCGATTCCAACCCTTGCAGGAATTCTTTGTGGATGTTACAGCATAGTTATGCCATTCTCTACAGCAGATGTGAAATGACTGAAGAAATCAATTATTATGACATCATTTCCAAAGTCTGACAGTCGGTGCGCAATTGTTCAAGAAGAAGCATGCCAAGTTTCATGTCAATTATACTTAAATTGGTAGAGTCTTAGGCATTTTTCAAATATCAGTGTCACACCCCCAAGAAGTAGAAGAAGAACAATAACAGCAACAACTTCCTGGTCCAAAAATCAAGGATAATAAATCCTGACCAAGATAGTCAAAATACTAAGTATCAACAAATTTAGCAAAATCAAGTAACAACCACAAGTGAACTTGCCATGAGAATAATCACATGACTGAAAGAATCCACTCCTGTACCTGGAAGCAGATATAAATTCTCAACAAAGAACATCTCAGTTCTATGAGAAATCTAAAAGAACTTACTGATATTGGTATAACATGGAGCTAGAAGACATTTTTCTGTCATGTTTGGTTTATTAAAGAAATCACACTGTATATCAGCTACTGGTGTCTTGCTAGTATCATTCTTTACACAATTAACTTTACGTTCCTTTATACCCAAACCACATGACTGAGAACACTATAATATATGAAATACTTTATTCATTATTTCTCTGTATCTAAACATTAAATCAAATATATAGGTTAAAGGGTCTAGTGGTCTAAAGCTGGGCATCACCAGGAGAATACTTAACTAATTGTTCCAGAACAACAATCCAACAACAAACCATGACAATGCCATGAACCAAAGAGTTCAGGCCACAAAGCATGCACCCGCCAGCTATAATGACAGTTGAAACATGCCCATCTTGTTTGCCTATGCCATGATTTTATGTTAAAACTTGGTGTAGATGTTCATTAAGCAATTTGATTTGATAAATTAAAACTTGGGGTATAATCAATTACATCAATACTGGCTCAGGTTAAGCAGCGTTATAAGTAATTTGATCGCTCTATGCTTTATAAAATGATTAATAAGTGTATTATATTTATTTTAGCCAGGCCATCAGCCTTACTCTCTGCTTGTTTTATCTCCATTTCATGTTTTTTTTACAAACCTGTGACCATGTATCAACCATCCAAACTCCAGGACAAGCTAAATCATTACATCTTTCTGTTTCAGTCGGTTTATCACCAATACAGTTATCTGCCCCTACGACTGTAAGTGTATTATTAATAGATTGTATACAATCAACTGTACGTTTCTTTACACCACCATCACAAGTTACCGAACAATCACTAAATTTACCAGTTCTCCAACTACAAAATATATGTTTAATTTGTTCAAATGACCATTCATCTAATTTGATAGTTCTCTTTAACACGAAATGGTTTTTTTTTTGTCTAGTTCATGTCAAAGTGCGTATCTTAAGGCTTTTCAGTTTGTTAATAGTTGTGTATGATGCAGTCATCCTGCAATTACTAACAAAGCATAAATAAACCACAATTATTGCAATAAAAACTATTCTCCACAAACTGAATGCCTTATAAGCATTGTTTACCATCTAGAAGTGACTAACATATTTCTGAAAATGCTGCTCAGGTATTAAATAGTTTTTAACTGTCATATTTTATAAATAATATCATGGCTATCAATTCATTTTCTAGGGTGGGCCAAGAAGAACCCTCAGACTAGTTAACGTTTGCCAGAGGTGAAATCTACAGAGATGACAAGGAAAGTGTGCCTTGTCGTTTGGATGGGATAACGCCACTATCTGTGCAAAATCCCTCATCCCACACAAAAGGATTGCACACATAACAACTGAAATGAAAGTCACATGTTAGTCTCAAAATGACAAAAGTATTGTGTTGGAAAGATGATAAACCCCATTCTATTCCTGTTTGCTGCATGTTGTATAAACCCCTTACAATATTCCAACCAGAACCTATATATCAGTAATACTCACTTAGAAGCACATGGTTGTTCATTACACATCTGACCATTAGTAAGAGGTTTATCTTCTGTAGAACACATTTTATCATCAACTATATTATCACTTAATGTATCTATACACTCTATTTTTACTTTCATCTGACCTTAACATACAAATATAATTGCAAGAAATTAACTTATAAAATGGCTACAACTCAAAGTGTGCTGTAGATTGAACTACTAATAAGGGGAAACCATGCCGGTAATTATTATTAGGACTTTCCTTGGCCAAAAGCAGGATCGTATCTGGGATCTCCTGTTTTAAACAGCCAATGCATTACTTATTGAGCCACCGTGGCTCCCCTTATTGGCTTTTTTAAAAGAATTTTTAGATATTGGTTCCAACTGATAGGTAGGGAATTCAAAGAAGAATTGGAGGAAACACTGCTCTCAGAACTCAATTCTCTTCCTTTTACATAACACATGTATTCATAAAAAAACATGTTTGCTTAAAAAAGACCCAGAAACTGGGACATGATATTACATTCTAATGTGTTTTTGGATGCAGGGGGGGGATCCAGGTTTGGGGTGTTATCATCAGATGGTGGGATGGGATGGGCATTCAAAGTGTGAGATAATGATATAAGACATATGTTATATAACAATTAATGCTTTGTATCATTAAAAGTGGATCACAATGTGATCCTATTAATTCATAATAAAAATTGATGTCAATTTGTAATGTTGGATTTCTCTCTTTAAAAGTGTATATATGCCTACGTAATTTGGAGACAGTGATGGCATCTTGCATTGTCAACTGTCAAATTTTCTTAACAGGAACCTGGCAAACCCCATCCTGCAAAAATTCCTGGATCTGCCCCTGAGACGGAGCTGTTTTTCTCCTCTAAATAGACTGTAAATTGATGAAAATATTAATATATCCCATAATTTTCTCAAATAGACGAAAGTTATTTCAATTCATTACCTCCACCACATGTTGTACTGCAACCTTCATTTATAGACCTCCATTTAAAATTGTCTGTCTGTTTTATTTCTTTTGGTGTATAATATTCATAGTATATATCAGGTCTAGTGCTGAAGAAAGTACTACCAAAATTTTTCCATACCTGTATTACAATACAAAAATAGAATCTACCTTGTTTCAGACACCAAGGTTTTTCACCCTAACTACCACCAATTTAACTTTTGTGGTGGAAATGTTGGTCTACCCTAAACTAACATACTTAATAAATCAATACACGTACAAATTTTCAACGCAATTATAATTTGTCAGATTAGCAAATTCCACAGATTTCTCCATTCGTTTCAACAACCCAGAGATTTTGAGTCCGACCATGACTTTTTAAAATTATCTTGTTAGTTTATACTGAATTCACATCCTTTTTATTGTGCTAAATGAACTAGAAATGGGCCTTTAATATTTCAATACCTGAGCCTCTATATCAAATGGTATTGGTCCAACTATTTCTATAAGTTCTGGTTGTCGAAGTTGTCTGGTATATTTGACCTTGACACCATTACTACTAATATATTGTCCTGATTGATCATTTTTACCACCTTCTATGTTAAACAATATTTCCTCTCCAACTTTGATCCCTATAGAAAATAAAATCAGAGACTATTTATTTCATTCCATGTCATATCTCTGGTTCCACAAAGAGTCTGGTGGTTTTTCGGAGGTGTCTGTGATCTGTGTAGCCTTTCCATAATCCAGTCCATTCACTTTGTATGTCTGGAACAATGAAATTTAGTAACATAGACAATAATAAGCTGTATACTAACAATTAAATTAAATCAATAGTTAACATAATATTTGAAAACAATACATATTCTTTTCCCCTTCATTTAGGATTCCATGTATTGGAAGACAAATATTCCATAATGATTGTAATTTCTTTAAAAAATTATAAATTAAATTTTCTTACTCATTGAAGTGAATCCACTATGTTGATTATTTATAAATATACCGCTACTACCTGCAGGTATTGTCACAAATGTTACATAACCTATAAAAATATTATATAAATATATGTATAACCATACATAACAAAAACCCTGACTTCAAGTATTCTATGGTATATTACTGATTGAGGGAAGGGGGGACAGCTTTTATAAAAAGGTGCAGTCGAGGTTGGATAGGCAGGGAGATATATGTAGTTGCTGGATCTTAAGCTGATGCAGATGGGGACAACAATAGATAATTCAAAAATCCCCACTCAGCTAAAGTTCAAACACACTTTAAGTATAATTATATACAGTTAATCAGTATGGATTTAAAAATCTCCAGATGTGATACAGGGCCGAGCTCTTCTTGGAATTCTTTAAATATTGGTGAGATTGTACATTGTTCAGAAAGTCTGCTGCCCCTCACCACCAAAGACATACTATAATAGTATGTCTAGGATCACCACCAAGGACATACTGGTACTATAATAGTATGTCTAGGATCACCACCAAGGACATACCGGTACTATATATAATAGTATGTCAAGGCTCAAAACCAATCTATGTTGTTTTTTGTGTTTTTTTTACTTACGTTGTTTTTCTCCATCACTAAATGTACCATTATGTTGTATACATGTATCACCTTGACCTCCACAAACACCACATACATCAAATATACGATCTACATCTGATATACCATCACAACTAAACGCCTAAAATATATATTATACCTACATTCAGATTGGGATTTACTTGACTGATTATTGTCATTTTAAATATACAAAATTAAGAAAATAATTACACTTAACCTGACAGAATTATTTCTCTTTAATTCAGAATAATTAAAACAAAGAGATTTAAAGAAATAGAATCACTGTTGAATCATTAAATTTGAAAGAAACTCTTTTGTTTAATTACTAAATGTAGTATTACTCACACGACAATAACCTTTGACACATCTTGTGAAAGCTGCATATTCAAAATCTCCAGAACAAAAAGTTCCATCAAAATAGTTCTCATCATCGTTGATTGTTCTCATCTGTATTTGTCCATCATTATCTTCGGTCTGACAATATCTAAAACATTCTTCTTCTCCTGATATAAATAATTGCTATATAAACTTCCCAAACAAATGACAAGTGTTATCAGATGTTCTAGAATGCTCAAGCATGCCTTGTGCAATGTGCATGACATTACTTACAATTGCACTGGGTGAATGGAAGGGGGAAGCGATGTCTAAGATATGCACTGCATATCATAAGGTCTTTCCTCAAGTCAAGTGTCACAGTTTCAATCGCAGATTTGTACCAAGTGACAAGGAGTTTTGGACTTTTGACATCCAGTGAAAGTTACTTATTCGATATCGCCAGAACAAAGAGTTCCATCACAGTAGGGTCACCTGTCTAACCTAGTAATTTTTTCTTCTTATAGCTCCAAATGACCTAATTTAGGTTGGGTGGACATTAACCTCTCCCTCAGGGCATTGATTTCGAAGGTAAAATTTAATCTCAAGCAATGGTCAACAGAATGTTTCTGGACAAGTACGATAAAGTTTTTTTGTATACTTACGTGATCTTCCCAAATATAACAGAAGTAAGAGTGAAATAGACACATATGAAAGAAAACAGAGGCACATTGACAAATATATAAGGAGTGGAGTGAAATTCAAGATATGAAAGAAAATAGAGTGGAAATTAAACTCACCAATAATGTCATAAGGAATCCAATGATGGAGCTTGCCAAACAGAGGTGCATTATCAGTGGCAGCACATTGTTCTTCTTTAAACATATACTGTGAGGTTGTACAATCCTACAAATCATACATTAAATATACAAGTATTTAAACTGATAATGTGAAGTTGAACAATTCAACAAATCATACATTAAATATACAAGTATTTAAACTGATACTGTGAAGTTGAACAATTCAACAAATCATACATTAAATATACAAGTATTTAAACTGATACTGTGAAGTTGAACAATTCAACAAATCATACATTAAATAAATTTAAAGATGAGTCTGCATATTCTACTCAGAACATTGACCAGCCGAAAATTAACGGTAATTAAAAAATCAACACTGGCCTGGCTGATCATCTGGTTGGAAGACAGATGTTGAAACAAATATTGTTGACTTGTAACATACCTTTTGATTACAAAGTTCAGCTTTTGTATCTTCTCCAACACAATCTAATCCACCAAATCTGGGACTGAAAAAAAGGATGTTGCATTTACAACTTTAATTTCAATTTCTACTAAATTAAAATCTTTTCTTTTAACATACTTTGATAAAAAAAAATTAATTATATTCTGAATAGTTACCTTGGATTGTTACATTCACGTGATTTAATCTTCACGCCCCCACCACAAGTACGAGAACATTGTGACCAATCAACATCCCATTCCGACCATCCACCATTTACAGGTTGAGGTCCTTTTGTTCCAATTTCTACACATCGACCCTTTATACACCACTAAAATATAGAAAGGTTTTCATTCAAAAACAATTGCCAATTATCTGTGATAATAAAAGTTCGTTGGTTTGGTCATCTATGATCAAGGACGGATAACTTTCTAATTAATTTCTAAGAATCTCTATAATATAGATTTCTAAAATTCCAAACTAAAATAGCAATTAATATTGAATGTATCCTACCTTTCTTTCATCACATTCTGTTCCATCCATTCTTGGTGACTGACTTCCAATACACTGACCTGAATTATGTGGATCGTAACAAACTAATCGAGCACATTCATCCTATAGAAAGAAATAACAATGAGAGCCGGTAGTATTAGTTATATAACTTATAAAAATATATAATCACAATATTCACAAATTAAAAAAGTTTCAGGATGTCACTAATGTCTAAAAGAAAAGTCTGCTTCTTTTTTTATTAATACATGTAATGTTTAAAACTCAACTCACATTATTAAACGGTTCAACTAAAGATGTACCCAGACATATTTTAGATTCTGGTCCCATGAACAGACCACATTGTTGATCAGCAGTATAAATAGTACCAGGTAAATCAGTAGGTATTTTTATAGTTTCACCTGTGGGAAAATCATCCAAACAATAAGAGTTCTCATTACTGAAAAATAAAAATAAATTACTACATGATTTTTCTATAAATTAATTTCTATGTATATTGGAAATATTATGTTATAGTTTGCTATAATAGTTTAAAAATGAATATAATGAAAAATTAATATATTAAATATTTCGGTCAAATTACTTTATTCTGAGGGAAGTCATGAATGTTTAAAGGTTTTTCAAGAAAAAGCCTAAATAGTCTTGAATGTCAAGTACTAATCCACTAAATATCTTAGCCATCTGATAGTTTAGAGAGCTAATGGGTTTGTCATGTGAGTAAATGTCTAAATACTAATTCATATTCCTTTTAAAGCCAGATAAAAGAGCTGCAATAGGCATATATAGCCCATGTATAATGCATCTTTAATAACAAAATAAACAATCTTAAAATAATTACAACAAATGAAACCAAGTTGTTGTTTTTTAAATCTTTTCAATGGTAAGATTTACAGACCGCCTTGGTTTGTGATGGGACATGACATCATTACCTCAGAAATTCTTCTAGTGCACTGGCACTACATTGAGACCACATGAAAGAGTCCGGTCCTCCACCTCCACTTCCAGACATGATATATTTACCATCTTGACAATAATTATCATTACCATCATGTTCCATACCTAGTCTGTAAAGTAGAAAACATAGTTTGCTATAAGTGAAGACCTTAACATTGCAATGAGCTATCTCCCTTGAGTCTTCAAAAAACCCTGAGTGATATCAATATTTGTTTGATTACAAAAATCATAAAAACACAATGTTTTCAAGCCATTTTAAGCAGTGAATACCTGCTATTCTATTTTTTCAAAAGATGTTATCCAACAAGAGTTATCTCCCCTTTAGTCTTCAGAATATTTTTGTAAATGGAATAAATTAATGAAAAGATATTTACAAAAGTAAAGTTTTCTTTCAAATTGCAAATATATATGCATCTGTTTATATAATGAGAGAGGAATTATCCTAAAACTAGCTTATAAATAATCAAAGATACTAACGTATGACCAGTTTCATGTGATAAAGTTAAACCTAGATCTAAACCTGTATCTTCACAATATGTGCATCTGGCATTAGGTGTACACATTCCACCTACTGTACCTAATCCAGTATTAGATTTAATACCTAGATGGGAAATGTCCAATCTACAATAAACAAAACACTAAATCAGTGTACGTTTTTTTCAAAATAAAACATGAATACATACTCGACAGTTCGCATTGATCATATCGAAAGGTAGGCTTTCATGAGCAGGACCCTTCTCCGTTCCTGTTAGTATTGTTAGTAACAGTTGATCATTTACTATACTTCACGGTTATTAATATTTCATAATATTTATTTAAACCATTAAATCAGATGCAAAACTATGATATATACTTAATCACTATACCAGCAATATTTGATTCTTACCTGGTAAGTAAAGATATACCATCATAATGAGCAGGAGAATTATCATCTTCATCATTAAATTGTTCCTGCCATTCACAAAATCTAGTTAATGTTTCATCTGCTTCCTCAGTAATCAGTAAATCAGGCTGTCAATTTAAAAAAAATGTTCTTTAATATAAAATCAATTTATATAGGAGGAAACCCTAAACAAAATTACCAAAATATATACCAAAGGAGGTATATAATTACTTTGTGATATATTGTGTATCATCCACATGCAGGAATATAAAAACAATGTGACAGAGAATTAAAGATATAAAAATAAACCTACCACATCATCTTCCAATATTTGTATTTTTACAATGGTCAATATTATTGAATTTCTCAAACTAGGGTCTACAAATCTAGCAGCAGCCTACAAAATAACAGCAATTTGCAATTCAAGGCATACACTTAAGAAAATAGTAAAAAAATTTATTTAATATCTTAAAATTCAATATCCATATTGGCTACTCATGTCCATAGCATTACTACATTTGTCTAATACATTGACTTCATTAACTGATATTCCTGTACCACAAGTTTAATATGTTAACCTGTGCTACTCAGTAAAGTAAAATGATTAATAGCACCCATACCTACACCACTCAATTAACAAATCAGATGATTATATACCCGTCATACGGTAAAAGAGCGTCATAAATAAAATTTTAAATCAGAATACAAAAAATGTTTGTAGGGTCATGACTGGCAATGTAAAATATACCTGATTGATCTGATTCGTTAATATTTTCACATCTCAACTGAAAGTAACTTCTGGCCTCCTATCAGATAAATGTTGCAGTAATACATGGTGAAGACTGAACACCACCAAATGCAACATATATGAAGATTACTTACAATATTAGCCACTGTCAACATATACTGCCTTAAATCATCACCATGGTAATTATACATATGTTTATCAGCTACTAACGCCATCTCTAAAAACTTTTCACCAGATACCTGGCGCTTCTCTCGTCTCGATTTCTTCTTACTTAGATATCTGTTTGGTCCTGAATATTAAAAAAAAACAAATTGTGTGAATTGCCATAAAACTAATTTTGTTATTAGATTTTATTTAGAACTTGTACAACACCTAACAAAATTCATTAATTATGAGTGGGTTAAACCTGAGTATCACATTGAAAAGAAATAAATCTTAAATACCATAATTAAATTTTTGAAAAGGAAATTTGAAAAGGGCAGCTAGACATCCTGTACATAGTAAATGTGTTAATAATCATAAAACTTTTGTATAAAAGTATTAATTAAGGCATAAAACAACATACCAGTTACATCACAACTTCGTGTTTGTCTTATACTTCCTGTATTCTTTTTATAAATAATATGTGGAGTTTGTATAGATGTATCCTGTTGAACTCTTGATAAATGTTCCTTTCTGATTGGCTTAATCACAAGTTCATGATCTCTGGTAGTCACGATACCTTCCTGAAAATACATACAGAGCAGATATCAAAAGATGTGTTATTCAAACTTTAAATCAAGATTGATTGTAGGAAGTTTTCTGTTCTTCAGATGTTTTCTGGCCGGATGTCATGAATTATTAACTAGGGTTAGGGTTAGAATTATCTGGTCTGGTCTCATAATTACTGACACATAGAGAGCGGGAGGACATAAAGGAGACCAGTAGTACATTTTAAGTATGTTTATTTGGAAAATACATTCATTTGTTAACTAATCCTCTGACACTATTAGCTTATGAGTTTCTTCAATATATTCCATTACCTGGGGGATCACGGTGGCTAAGTGGGTAAGACGCTAGCTCGCTAGACTGGAGGTCGGGTGTTCGACCCCTGCATTGGCCGAAAAAGTTCATCCAGATTTTCCTACGTGGTTCCCCCTTGTCAATAATGCAGGACGGATGACCTGACACGGACAGATGTCTAGTCGTTCGGATGTGACGAAAAACCGAGGTCCTGTGTACACATTGGCATGCATGTAAAAGATCCCTTGACAGTTGGAATTCAATTTAAGAGAAGGCCATAGTGCCGCTGTCCAAGCAAAATTCCCCTCATAGCACACTGTATGGCGTATGCCCATCTTCATTAGCCCAGTTTGGAGCAGAACAGTAGGACGTTAAACCCAATTTCATTTCATTTTTCATTTCTCAGACTTACCAATCCATTACAGTTACTTATAGCAGCCTTTGATGAGTTGTGATTAATAGATGTGCCATGATAATGACAGTTATCTCCCTTGCTGTGACAAGGATACCTGTGTCCAGTATTATTTTCTTTATTGTGATGAACCATACATCCTGGAATCAAAGTTATAAATAATAAATTTAAAATTAAAAAGGTAAATCACAAGACAGTATTAAATTGAAATACTACTACACCATTTCAAATAATAGCCATCTCTAAATACAGTTGTATTTTAGTGAACAAAGAACAGATGAAATAGAATTCAAAAGGCATCTAAATTATTCTACTATCTAACATATAGGCCTATTAAAAAATTCTACTTTCTAATATTATATTAAAAAGTTTAGTGTTTTCAGATACCATAAAAGAGTCTTTAAAATTATTAAACCACAATGACAAAGGGGGTTGGTGGTAATAATTATCATTAATTGAAATACCGGCACACAATTAACTGAATTAAGTTCTAGTATTAATTCAGTTATGGCTAGAATTAATTTGTTTATTCAGTTAAAGAGGCAACAAGGCGGATTACAAAAAAAAAAAATTAAAATTAAACAAAAATAAAATTTTAATTTAGACAATATAAATATATATCAAATGTTCAAATGAGCACAAAGATACCATCGAAAAATCAACAGAACATAATTGATTGATTTTAATAATTTTGGACCAATATGTATTTTCCGTTATTCTAATATCGTGTCCCTTTAATAGTTATTGAGAAAACCTTTGCGTTCTATAAATACCTGGTGCTATTAGTCTATGATTAGGTGATAAATGTAGTAAATAATCTTCTCCCAATGCCTTAATTCTATAGACAGGAAATTCTTTATGTTTAGATACATGGTGAGGTCTCACAACAACGTATTCTGGAACTGGAAAAGAAAGTGTTCTTCATTAGTCACACAGAGTTGAGGGAGGGAGAGTTATCGTTCAAGGGCAGACGTAAATTTTGAACTTTCAAAATGTAGCAACTTTAACCTTGTCTGAGGACGTTGGAGAAATGTTTACTTACCTGATGTACCGAATTCTAATAAACAGTCAGGGGGTGGTCCAACAACGTCAATTTTGGCGTTAGGTCGAGGGTGGGGTGGGGGGACTAACCGCGAATTTGATAAAAATCGGAAGCTTAGGTGAATACATGTTATAGAATTACAGTGGAGTGGGCCAAATCAGCGGCAATACTTCGCACGAAATTAGTTTTTTTGACCTTATTTCCATGAACAAATTAAATATGCTCTGCGCCAGGTCAGATTGTCAAAATTTACGTTAAATATAATTCGTTCTATAATTAAATATGTAAGCATTTGGAACAAACCGTTATATCTTGCATCAACACCAAAATATTCTACTCTTTCTCGTTCTGTCAAATATTCATGAAACTGAAACGAATATAAAATATGCATGTACGATAGATAATAATCGTTGTGGCTGTGGTGGCATCAAATCAAGAATATTCCAGTGATAGTATAACATGCTGTATTAGCGGTCGTCTCCCGTTCAACATTTTATCAGTGAAATTTGTTTTGGAACTGTAATTACGAATATATCCATAGTTAAGTTGATATCGACCAATCAGGGCCCTTATTCACGAAAACTTAAACTAAGATACAATCGAAATTTTAAGAAATACTGCAATTCGATTGGCTGACCAATATGCAAATTGGATATATGCAAATTGATTTTACTGGTCAGCCAATCGAATTGCAGTATATCTTAGTTTAAGTTTTCGTGAATAAGGGCCCAGATTGCAATAGCCTAGGCTAAATACGCATAGATAGCATAGATTTTCGAATTTACGAGACTATAAGAAGGTTTCAAAATCGCCTCGTACGGCTACCCATGGGCGTGGATTTAGGGGGGGGGGGGTCCCCCCTCTTAGAATCGGAAGCGGGGGGGGGGGGGCGAACGGAATAGGTCTATGCCCCCCCCCCCCATGATTTTGATAGCAAGGACAGATTTTCAGGTTTATATCCACATGAATGTCCCGTTCTGAAGGCTATCTAACCACTGCCTTGGGTCTCGCCTCAGTAATTCATCTTCACGATATCTTCTTCCTTAATTGTAGCGTAGTCAATTTTACCATATCGTCATCATATTACCCCTAGTTACAGCTTTCATCGAAATAACACTGGTAAACTGTTCGTAATTATTATTTTGGTAATAAAAAGGTTCCAGGGTTCTTCCCCCCCCCCAAAAAAAAACAAAGTTATGACAAATCCACGCCCTTGCGGCTACCCGTATTATAATCAGATCTCAGTAAATTAATAAACAGTTGGTTAAAAGCAGTTATTATAGAATCCAAGGCCAAATTTAGTTGATAACTTTGCATTAGAAGTAAAGTATTGCATTTCAAAAATAAATGACCAAATATTATTATATTTCAATAGTCTAGACGAATTTCAGAGAGAGAGAGAGAGAAATGGGGTTTAACGTCCACTCGACACAAACTAGGTTATTTCGGGACTAACATATGGTTTAATTTTATTTACATAATTCGCTTGCTCGTAGGGGTCTTTAGCAGTGGGAGGAAACCGGAGGACCCGGAGAAACCCCACGAGGTTGGACAGGTGACCCTACTCCTTGCCACGCACAACCGGGGATTCGAAACCACGCCAGTCGACTCAATGACAGACTTTATATGATACAGCGCGCGTACGCTAACCATTCAGCCATCCAACCCCCCAGACGAATTTCAAGTTCTACCAAAATACTTTCACTGGTTATGGTGTTTCAAAGAGTGTGACGAAAGTGAGGAGACAACATATTTTATACAATAAATTTAACAATAAATCAATTTACCTATAGCTTTGTAACAAACCACTAGGTATTATAAATAAATCGACTATACATGTTGAATTATACGTTTTATAAACAAAGAATTGAGACAAATAAAAGACTTCTACGGTAGTCCATGGTCGCAATAGCGTTTTTTGGGGTTATTTTTTCTATTTCATTTCAAGTAATAAAAAAATTAACAACCGGATACTTAAAGTGTTTCAAAAACCCGTAGTTCAGACATTGGTTGTATCAAAATCTCCACATAGCGGCCTGTTTTTGGAAGGGACAATTAGAGGCATAAAAAAAATATCCCATCTGGCCCGATATATTGGGTTTTTTTAGATTAGAATGTGATTCTATTTCCTAACAAACAGTATTTCCCATTGGAAATAAGCATTGGATGTTATAATACGGCTATCCGAAGTAAAGGTCTCTTCATGACACCATACCTATTCTATGTCACTTTCTCAATCATACAATGCAACACATAGTTCTTATCTATATTGTTGGTTGTCATGTTGTAACCTTTACTTAGGATGAAAGCAAGATTCAGTCAAACAATTTATATATTTTCACTGAAAATACATTATTAGTTTTTTTTCTCTGCAAATACACGATACAATTTTCTCTACAAATTCATTAATACCTGGTACGTGGCATAGTTGTGAATGGATGAATGAATGAATGATGAAATAGGATTTAACATTTTACTTTTCTACTCCAATGGAGACGGGGTGTAAATTGTGTATAAAGGTTTTCTTCGCGGTCTTTTAATTAGGGATTGTGGAATCTAGCGGATTAGTATGAAAAATAAAAACTGAAAACAGCCTTGAATAGAAATGAAAATGACATTTCACGAGTAAAATTATAACGGATTACAATAGATTATTATAAGCTAATATATAATTAGTATAAACCGTTGATATTTTTCATTGTATAATCGAAGCTTAAAGGTAATGTCATTCTGGCAGGAACAAATAATTTTGATTTTGTAGTTTTAATTTTGTGTAAAAATTTATTAACATTACAAAAGTTTCAATTTCTTTGAATTTTTATTTTTAATATAAACCCTTACCTTTGTTTCCACTGCATACAAAGATGACAAAATGCCGCAAATAATTATGAACTTTAACATCATTTGTCCACATAAAAAAAGTCTTCACAAGACAACTGTTGGAAACTCAAAAATCTTTTGGAAGAAGTAGTTATAAAGTTTATTTTGGTTTGAAAGTTTAAAGAGGAGCTGGTAGGTTTTATAACTTGATCCCTCCCACTAAATGGGGGCGGAGTTGATACCGTTGTGGTTTATTCATTTCCGATAAACGTCAAATCGGAAAGGTAGCACGTGACTTAATGCAATTGCATTTCCAAAGGTGTGGGTTTTTGAACTGAATTTTCTTATAATGGTTAAAATATTAAGATTATTAATGACGATTAATCCCCTTCCTGGACAAGAAAATACATTAGGCCCTATCGAGGAATATGGGCAAATATAGCCTAGGAGTGTTTTTATCATTATTATTTACTATGATCTGAAAAGTATTACCAGAAAATGTGGACTGTGTTCATTTTATATAATGTAAATATATATCAAGATATTTAAGTTTTCAAACTAGAAGAAAATCAGCTCGGTCACGTATATATACCTGCATATATTCAATTTATTTATTCTTTAATTTATTTATTTTATTTCAGATTAATTACAAAAGAAACCATTTAATCAAACGGTCCTCTCTGCGCCCCCAACATTTTGGAATATTCTATAATCCCATTAGATTTCCGTTACGATTTAACAGTTAACGCAAATAATGTTTGACCTGTAGGTCGAGTTTAAAGCCGTTTCTTATCTTAAACGACGAAAGTTGATTCACTTTTTACACAGGTGATAAAAATATTTTGATCTTTAGGGATAAGAAAAGAAAACATTATAAGGTGTTACTCTTAGCGTATACTTCAAAACGACACGTACATTCATTCAATCTTCAAAATTCGATCCCAGACTTAAGAAAATTATACTATATCGGTATTTAATAGCTTCCACGACAAATAAATGAATTTCTAGTTTGACTAGTGGAACAAGATAATTTTATTGTGCTTATTTCTTTTTTTTTTTGGGGGGGGGGGATCTATAGTATTATAAGGTCCATGGTATAAACCGTAATTATGGCGCCCTTTTACAATGGTCGGCCCATGTGGATGCGGATAATCTTTGAGAAAAATGACCCTTGAAAATTATTTATAGTCTAGAGCATATTCTGAATATATAGTGATCTATAATTTTGCAGATATTTATTAATAAGGTTTGACGACCAGTGGCGCAGCAAGGGTGTGTGGAGCTCGGGGAAAACATCAACACGTATGCCCTACAGATGACCTTCATAAATAAGTATTTTCTTCAGCTGCTTTAATGTTGCGAAGTCGATCGCAAAATATATTTTCGATGATGCTGCATGTGCTTAATAATGCTTAGAATCAAATTTACTGAAGAGATACAGACAGAAGAGAAGCTCATATAGAACATTCTCAAGACGATACAGTGTAATGGTTTTTTGTTTTTAAAAAAAACAAACTATCCTCATCATCATCATAATGTGCCGACGATTTCTAAGAATGGTGATTACATTTCGCACCATGGTGGAAAATGTTACGACTTTGCTTAGTCCTGGATATTTTGCGGAAAATATAGGCTACGTTTTTTGAGAATTTAGTACATCGTGGTTGTTGCACATATAGCAGTCGCCCTCTTTGCATAGAGTCTAGCATCTCACTACACGAGATTCCCTGGGAGATGGGCATAATAAATAAAGCTAATGTTGAAAAGGGAAATAAAAATTGATGTTGAACAAGCTCGTAATTAAAAGAAAAACAAACAATTACTGTAGAATAAATAACGGGGTAAGATAAATGACATATTTATACACCCTTATTATCTCTCCTAGAGGCCATAATAAAAATCAATAAAATTGCAAGTAGACCATTTGTTCCGGGTGATTTAAGTAATTTCACGGTATGGGAGGGGGGAAGCATCCCTATTCCACAGCTATTTACCAGCAAGTAATTATATACATATAAATAATTTCACAATAAATAAACGTTAATCACTTTTTTCTCTGGAGAAACTAGTTTATTTGTAATTCCAACACGATGATGAAGTATAACTTTATTTGCTCAAATTTCCTAGAAACGAAAAAGCAATTTTCACTAACAAGTTTTTAGCAAACTATCTTTTTTATTGTAAAAGCGGGAAATTGTTGTAGGGTTATATCTTAAAGAGCATTATAAATAAAAATCACCAAGGAGTGCGAGAGACAAATTTGTATTATTCGGAACATAATTTCAGGCACCATTGATACAATCGGTAAATAAAAACAGAATCATGCATTCAATTTCAAATTTAACCAAAATCAAATAAACGGAGGTATTGGATTTGTTTATATAAAAGGCGGCTTAAATATGATTGTCCAGTCTTCACCCATGTACTGAAAATAATAATATAGGGATTCATTAATGTTTTGTTTTTTTGATCAATACAGAGTGCAAGTGGTCCGTGAATAAGATTGAATTGTTCTGTTAACAGTAGTCGTGCTACACTGTTTATCATTTGAAATGCAGATAAACAAAAAAGGTTCTATTCACACTTCCGTTTTATCCAGGATTTATTTAGTTGACCATCCTAGAACAACGTTGCACATAGCATTTTATTTCAGAATATGGTATATGTCTTTGTTTTATTTCAAAAACAGACTACGCCCCCCCCCACCCCCCTGCGTCCCTACCCTGCAAGGGTTTGAAATACTACAAGTACATATATGTATCCAGGTTTTATAGACCTTGGCGGGGCTAATTCATATGTTAGAGGGTCAAAAAAGATAACAACCATATTGTGACAGGAGCAAGACAAGGTTCTCATACTCTTACTAATTTACCGCACACCTGTTTAAATATATCTTGATAATTGTTCATCTATAAACATGACATTTTTGTAACACTGTCTTGTTTTCAAATCTATTTACAGCCATCTGTTTACAGATATTATATATTTACAAATATTAAACCTTCTAGACTGACAAATAATATAGATAAAGTAACTTAATGTTCAATATTTGACATAAATCACATAGGCCCTGTTCATTTAATTTTGATATGAAAAGTTTGACATGTTCCTTATTGACTAAATGTAAGACATGAAATGTTAACTCACTTAATTTATTTCCAGACAGTTTATTTCTACATAATATAAATATAAGGAAATATTACATATATTAAAATATAGATAAGAACCTGTTAATAAATTTATCATTTTATAAGATTATTTCAAATAACACTTATATTAACATAGTGATAAAGCTATGTGAAACAGATCTATATTGTTTTCTGTAGAACAATCAACATAACTTATTTAAACAAGAACTTACTATTATCAAACCAATGTGATATATTTAAATAAAGGTCACTATGCATCAATATCTGAATTTTTTGTTGAAACATAGATTTAATTTTATTTTTAGCACAATGCATTAATGTATTATTGATTTGCTTGAAGAAAAAAATATTAAAGATCACAAGAAAAGGTTATTTTTTGTTTGCTTTGACTAGTCTGCAGAGTGTTACAAGAAAGTATAACACATACTTAAGGAAAACCCAGTACTTATTTTATCAAGCTAATAAGAAATTATTGATGACTGACAGATGACAACATGGATGTATAAAAATGCATTAATTAAAACTATTAATAATTTTCCCCCCTAAATATTAATAATATGCTTTATTTCTAATAAAACTAGAAGGAATAGATTAATTTAAACATTGCACTATACTATTTTTCGTTTCTAGCATTGACAAGAAACTAAAATAACTATCAGTTTACTTTATTATAGCATCCTCACTAGAGTCTAGTGAACAACTGTATTACTTTCAATTAAATCCACAAAATCGCCTTCCATTTCTTCTAAATGCAGAAATTCTGTTTAATTCTTTTCTGATTCTACAAATAATAATAATCATCCATGTTGAATTTCTAAAACAGAGCTCAACTTTCTATCATCTAATAAATTATATTCGAGAATAAGAGCTAGAAGTCTAGTAATGTTCAACATATCGCCACCCATCTGAAAATATACAAATTTATAATAAAGAATCAAAGATAATAAAACAAATCATTTCTCAGCTACATGTAATAATATATTATTGAAGATTTTGAACTTACCATATGAATGTATTTAGTTTCCTTGTTGTCTTGGAAACACATCAATCTGCGACTTATAAAATCCCCAAACATAGACAATGTTGAAACCTAAATTGATAAACATTAATACCTTCAATTGATTAACATTATCAAAAAAACAACAAAAAAACCACATAAATTAATCATTCATACCTTAATAAGAAAGTTGTAAATATATTATATCCACATGTGACACAAATACCAGAACAAAATGTATCATAGGTCTTTGTAATGAAATGATCAAGAAAAGGAATGTAGTAGGTCCCAAATCATCCTATTTGACAAAATTAAACCATTTGTTACTGTTACTTTTAGTTCAATGTTTAAAAGTGAACAAAACAATTATTTTCTTGATATTCCATCCCTCATTTTCTGGTGCTCAAATCCAAAAATAATGGTGTTGCATCGGAAATATATTACATTCCACTAAATGGCTTAAAAAATTATTAAAAAAAAAACAATTAAAATGATTTGTAACTACTTGTATTATCTTACTTGTATAAACTGTTGTAAAGATGGTGACCAGATCTCAAACACATATTTCAGACTTTCTGCTGGAGATATGTTTGGAGCACCAAGACGGACCATCCTGTTAATAAAATAGCAATGATGGTATGAAATTTAGGGAAATGTTACATACATGTACATTTATATCCATGATAAATGGTGAAATAAATTAATGGTACAGTAGCTATTTCCCCAGAAATGATCCTGCCACTACAGTAGATATAAATTCTATAGCAATCTGAAGTTGTTTCTGTGGCCCCTCTTTAGTTTCATACTAGCTCGGCCCCTGCATGAGATGACTTATAAACAGTTATAAAACATAAAAATATTTCTTGTGACTAGTGGATAGATTTCCCATTTTGTAAATGAATTGCATACCTTAGAAACATCAAATCCAAAATTTCAGCTGAGCTGAAAATATTATCATACCTATGCCAATAATTCAATATTTTGATAGGCTGTCCTGGCCTTATATTCACCTTGGAGATAATATTGATATCTCGAAACTATAGATCAGGTCACAAAATAACTAAAACACAATAAACAGCCTACTCTTATTTCAAATTCCAACTGTCAAGGGTTCTTTAACGTGCATGCCAATGTATACACGTTACCTCAGTTTTTCATCCCATCGTTCTGCACCACTGACTTGGGGAAACAGTGTGGGGAAATCCTGAGGAACTTTCTCCACTCACACTGGGAGCGAACCCGAAGCCACCTTTGCTTCCAACTAGTAAAGGATATAAATCTTACCTAATAGGAATATTCAGTAGAGATAAATAGGACCATATTAAATCTGTATATTCATCTAATAACTCATGCGCTGAATTCTCTGATAAACAACCACCAAATATTGCAGCCTGCATTTTATGTTAAATAGACCTTATTATTAAAACATTCAAAATTTACATTATATTCACTGATCATATTTCTAATTTTTTACAGCTAAATTCATGCTAAAATGTACTCAAATTGATTATTTAATATTCAATTAAGAAAAATAGATCAAAATATCTATGGTAGATAATCGTCTGGCTTGGATTTAACTGGATCACAAATTGGTATATCAAAAGAGTTGGGGGGGGGGGTATAAATGGATGCCAAATGTGGACAAATATTCCATTTATATCTTTGTACATATTGAACAGAATGGAACCTTTTTTGGACTGATTTAGTCTCCATATTGCTGATCTAAACAAGTGGAGTCTGGCCTTGCATAATGAGTCAAAGAAAAGCTTCATGATACACATGTACTGAACTTTAAAGATCAGAAATCGTTATAAGTACAATTATTGTACAATGTACTTACATTTGTTGTCTGAAGAACGCCATATAATCCTGGTAAACTTTCTCCTGGACAATAGTGCCTTCCTATTGAAAAATATTTTAGGGGAAGACTAGATGGTCTAACTTTCACTTTGGTAAGGTAACCTAAAAATTGAATCGTTAATATAACAACCTAACATCACATGGTACACAAACAAAACTATTTGGATGATCAATTAAATCAAAACTTAATATCTGATATAAAATACAGTAACACCATCAGGAATGACAATGTCTTGTTAAAAAAATACTTTGGTCATTCTGAGACAAAAATGGTCATTCTCATTTCTATGCTCACATATGCAATGCAAGGAAAATCTTTTGTCAAGGTGGCAGCAATTTTTGGGCACCCTACTCAGGCATTGCTAAATTGTCCAATCCAAATGACTAGTCACCCATTTCTCTTCAGTCTTGCCAATCATTAGGTACCTGTCAAAACGGAACAATGCTTTAAAAATTGTGATAGTTTCATTCAGTTTATGATGAGTTTCTAACCCAGGATATTCTACAAGTGAGAGCAGTGTCCAAAGGACAAAGTATCAGCTACAAAAACGGATGTGTCTGTGTATGTTATTTACATTGTATAAATAAATGCATATGTACCAACAAATGAGTAGATTGATGTTCCTACAATATGAAAGTCATCTAATAACTGTAAGTTAATATTATCTTCATCTGATTGTAATGTTAAAACTTGTCTTTCATCAGCTACATTTACTCCACTTCCTTCCTAAAAAAACAAATTAGCTTATAAATTCTATCTAAAAAGACAGATATATATTTTTTGCAAAAATTGTTAAAAGAGAGCACTCTCCTAACCCAATCTCATTAAAATTATACCTTTAACTTGATTCATTTTTATGGTTCTGATTTACTGCACTACATATAAGATCTAAGTTATTTGCATGACTAAAAGTACTGTATGTTCATTGGCTGTTTAAAATATACAAGTAATAACACACCACATAATGACAGATTTACACATTCTTCTTAGAAAAAAATACATGGGAACAAAATCGAGAAAACAAAAACAGATGTTTGTTACTCAAGAATGTAAAACAAGAGACAATAATCCTTATGTCAAATCACTGACAAAAATAATACTATCAAACAGAAGCAAGATAAAAACAAGGGTTTCTAACTCACCATGACAACAGATCGAAAAATATCTGGAGTTGTAAAGGGAGATAATTTAGCATGTTTCAGATAGTTTTTGGCTGAAATGATTAATTTACGTTCTAAATCAGCCAATTCATCTTTTAAATAATACGCCTTTGGACCAATGTTACTGAAAAACAAAAAAAAACGCACCTACCGGTAGATATATACATAGAACAAGAACTACTTAACTTCTGTTATATATTTACAGACTGGGTAAAATGTACTTAAACACAGAAAGGTGCTTATACTGGGCGTATACAAAAAAAGAATACGCTAACAATGTTACACCATTTTTGTGGAGAAAAATTGTAAAGGAATTTTAAGTACATAATTGCTGCTGTGTTAGACCTGTCTTGTATTGAACCATAGCACAGTGAAATAGATATCTAGTAATTCAGTGGCGTTGAACATCAATGAAAATCTGTTGCTCTTTTTCTTTATATATCATAGTTTGTTCCAAACTTTAGTACAGAGAGAGAGAGAAATGGGGTTTAACGTCCACTCGACACAAACTAGGTCATTTCGGGACTAACACATGGTTCAATTTTATTTTAATCATTCGCTTGCGCGTAGGGGTCTTTAGCAGTGGGAGGAAACCGGAGGACCCGGAGAAAACCAACGAGGTTGGACAGGCGACCCTACTCCTTGTCACGTACAACCGGGGAATGACAGACCGTATGATACAGCGCACGCGTGCTAACCATTCGGCCATCCAACCCCCCGAACTTTAATACAACAAATCTATGAAAAATTAAATTTACAATATCTTTCTGTTACCTAAATTTTATTAACTGTTTTTCTTTCCCAATCTGTATATGACTTGTACTTGCGGGACAATCTTAAAATAATAATAAAACAATTATGTAAAATATTACTTTTTGGATTGCCCACAGATTTATCTAAGTATAAGAAGAGGTCACATAAAGTAAATGCATGCAAATGGTAACTGATTGAAGTTTTGATGTAATAATACACCGAAAACTAATTCATTTGTTTTATGTGTTCTTTAAGATTTTAAATAATATTTACAGAAGAACATCACCAAAAACCATATGACATTAAAAGAATCTAAATGTTTCAGAAAGTAAAACAAAATGAAATGTTCAGTTACCTTCTATTTTCCCACTGGATCTCAACACCTTATTTTCCTTTGGCTTGAAAATAAAATAAAGGTTAAACTGAATAAAATATTCCAAGAACTGTTAAACAACTGAGGGCTTATCTCACATTTTCTTAAAATTTTAAGAGTCAAATTTTAAAATCAAATTTAGTATAGATTGCAGAAAAACTGAGCAGAAGTTTATTGTATTTCGTTTCTATCTATTCAATGAGCGAATTATAAATTCCTACTTACTGTATTAAGATGTAATTTATTTGGTATCTGTAAACTCTGTAAAATAACTCTTTCTTCTACGTCCCACGATTGCTTCTACAAGATATAATGAATATAATTTGAAACATATTCTCAACTATCAGGCATTGAACTGTTAAAAAAAGCTACCTGTCGCTTTTATCATACTTGTCGCCTCAGTATCTAATCTGTTACACATAATTTTCCACGTCACACATCATCCATACAAGTAGGTACATGTACACAAACACATTTAAATTGTTATTTTGATCCATATGAATATCGTAATATAAAACAGTTTTATTTCTTCAACATCGGCAGGACTAAAAATTCTTGTGAATCACCCGAATCTGCTTTAGGTCTGCAACTTGAAAATTCATGCATTTCCATAACCGAATTGACATTGAGTCAGTCAACTAAAACATTCATCCAAAATCATGCTTTAAATGTAATATAAAGGCTAATGACTTTTCCGTTGAGAAATGTGTAGAATTCAGATTATAAAATATCTGTAATAAATTGAATATCCAAGCATGACTTCGTATAAACTTTATTTTTGGACATGGTTCTTAATTTTTTCAATGTTTAAATTTCAATTCGAGCCATGATATTACTGTGGTGCTGTTACAGCATTTGTAGAATTAGGTCACTTGAACGATACGTGACTAATTTATTAAGAGTGTTCGTAAACTAGTGCCAAACAAATGAAAACAAGCGTACATGTGTGAAAAAATTAAATGGGTTTAACGTCCAACAATTCTGCACCAACAGGGCCAATGAAGACAGGATGTGTGAAATACGCTGTTATAAAATTGGCTCTGAATTGACTTTATAACTTTGTGATAAAATTTTCAGGGGCAATAACTTCCATCTATACCATCTCAATTTCAATTTTTACTAAAAGTTATTCTTTTCAACCCTGGCATGTCAGATATTTCTATTTCATACCGAGATCAGAAATATTTAATTTACACAATATAAAATTTGAAAGCTATACTTGTATTTGTTTTGATAACTGCTTTACTTCCTTTCCTCTTTGTATAAGAATTTCTTTTGACCTTCTCAAATCATCATTTAGCTGAAATCAAGAACAAAATATTGGTGTAATATTAAACTGGTAGCTAAAGAGCCTTCGTCGGGTTCTACAGTGAAAAGGGAACATAACTCTAGATGTAATTAGTGATGGCTTCTTCATTTCACTAATCTCAAAGATAGGTTGCCAGGCAACGAAACATACGCCCACAACAGCTATATCGTCCGGGCAGTCAACAAGAGTTGTCGCATATTTTTACTTTTTTCGGTAATGAAACATTTATAATACATTAAAATCTGATTAAGAGTAACAACTCATTAAGTAATTATCAGAAAACCATTAGAATTTGTTTCGTTTTTATAAAGTTCTGTCTGTCCCATGTTTAGTATACAAAACTTTTAACATCATGAATTTAGCTGTTCAAGTCATAAAGATTCATTGAAAATCAATATACTTGTTCGTCTCAAGACCTTAAACTCTGTGTACCAATCTGAAGTCAATCGGATGATAACTTTAGCCTCTAGAGCGTCACAAGATTTTTCAAAGTGATCAAGAGCCATAACTATGGTAGAAATTATCCGATATCGTTGAAAATCAATATGATTCTTCATCTCATGACCTCAAACACTGTGTATAAATTTAAAGTCAATCGGATATTAACTTTAGCCTCTAGAGCGTCCACAAGATTTTTCAAAGTGATCAAGGGCCATAACTCTGGCAGTTATTATCGGAAATCGCTGAAAATCAATAGGCTTTTTCGTCTCATGACCTTAAACACTGTGCATAAATTTAAAGTCAATCGGATATTAACTTTAGCCTTTAGAGCGTCCACAAGATTTTTCAAAGTGATCAAGGGCCATAACTCTGGCAGTAATTATCTGAAATCGCTGAAAATCAATAGGCTTTTTTGTCTCATGACCTTAAACACTGTGCATAAATTTAAAGTCAATCGGATATTAACTTTAGCCTCTAGAGCGTCCACAAGATTTTTCAAAGTGATCAAGGGCCATAACTCTGGCAGTATTTATTGGAAATCACTGAAACTCAATAGGCTTCTTCATCTCATGACCTTAAACACTGTGTATAAATCTGAAGCCAATCAGATATTAACTTTGACCTCTAGAGCGTCCACAAGATTTTTTGAAGTGATCAAGGCCCATAACTCTGGCAGTAATTATCGGAAATCGGTGAAAATCAATAGGGACCTTTGTCTCACGACCTTAAACATTGTGTATAAATTTGAAGTCAATCGGATATTAACTTTGACCTCTAGACCGTCCACAAGATTTTTTGAAGTGATCAAGGGCCATAACTCTGGCAGTAATGATCGGAATTCGCTGAAAATCAATAGGATTCTTCGTCTCATGACCTTAAACACTGTGTATAAATTTAAAGTCAATCAGATATTAATTTTAGCCTCTAGAGCGTCCACAATCAATTGTGGACACGGACTGACGGGGGCGACGACAATATACGACCACATTTCAATGTGGGCGTATAAAAATGCACATAAATTCCAAGCAGGATTCTACAAAGTTCCATGACAATAACTCAGAAAGTTATTAGAAATTGCTATTCTTTGTCTCACTAAGGTAAACATTAGATTATATAAAGATGACAGACAGATGGGGTCAATAACAATATATGACAACAATTCAATGTGGGCGTAAACAAAAGAGTAAAATTATGCAAATTGGTGGAATGGGTAAGTTCACGTCATAAATGGATTTCTTATTAAATGAACTTTTTAGGTGCAGTCATTAACTAAATTTTAATACAGTAAACTTCACATAAGTGGGATCTAAGTGGACTAACCAATTTTATCTGAGTTAAGCGCAGAAATTTAATAAGAAAGTCGTGCAGGATCAAAGGGTCCAAACGATTTTAACCAAGTTGAGCGAAGATCCGACTTATAAGAATCCGACTTATGCGAGGTTTACTGTATATGTTTTTACCTTAACTTTTGATAAAGCACCAACTCTAATAGTTATATCTCTTCTTTCTTGTTCTATATCTAGCTTCTTTTTTGCTATTATCTTCATTTTTTCGCAATCATCTAGCTGTGAAAATTAATTATTAACTGATATTCCACCAAGTCGTAATCCAAATAAACAAAATAATGACTAAAGTCAATACTATGATGTTTACATTATCTCAAGTTATTGTTTATTAATTAACATTTACATTACAATAGCCTACTAAATTATCATATATATTGAGAATATGCTACAACTATACATGTATACCATATGCACAACCCGAATGTTTCACAAACTTCACCAAATTACCAATAAAAAAAGACTCACCAATTCAGAGATGTTCAAATCAATTTTTCGAGCAGCAAGATTTTCTTTGATTTGTGAAGGTGATGATAAAATTTCTTTTAAGTTAATATCAACCTTCACAATTGAGTCTTCAGTTGGATTAGCATCACTAAGAAACAAAGCTGATCTTTTCCTAATATTTGAACTGTAATTTCTAATTGCCTTTATTGGTCTTAAATTTTTCTGTTTAGTAGACTGGTTTTTGTGAATTGTTCTTGAATATACATATTTACTATAAGATTGTCTAGAGAATACAATTCCTGAAATCCTCAATATGTCAACTTTATGCATGATTTGTGAAATGTATGTATTTTATTCAGTGGAAAAGAATCACTGTAATTTTTCACATTGTCTATTTCCCCAATTTCTCTATCAATATCCTGTAAAAAAAAATACAAAAAACAAGATAGGTTACCAGACAGCAAAACATACACCCTATAAAGTAAGGAGATTGAATTTTCTAGCGAGTTCATAAGATTTTTCAAAGAGCGATAACTCTACAATTAATAATTGGAAATCAATGACAATAGATGTGATTCTTCGTCTCATGGATATAAACACACGACAGCATAAAATTAATGTCAATTGGATGATAAGTTTAGCCTCTAAGACTGCCCAACAAGGAAATGTGGATGTCGGATGGAAAAGTCAGCTAGGTTGGCGACAATAAAGTAGGTTTAAATAATATCTTCTTTCTTTTTTATAATTTTTTCTTTCACCTAATTCTCAGAATGACAGATGGACAGTCAGACTGGGGTGGCAGAAGTAATAAGATAGATTTTGACATTCATGTGCTTTTCCATAGGGATATTTTTAAAACAAAATTCAAATTCCAAATGATCATAGAATTCAGATAAACTTGACAATTATTAGGAATTCTGACTTAATTTTCAGGATGATATCTCCTAAGACTTCCTTATTTGTTTATGATGTAATTATGCGTGTAGAACTATTTTTACAAACAAGGAAGCAGTCTGTAATAATGTCCTGAAAGCCATATTTTACAGAAGATTTGGAGATTGTATTTATTTTTGATATTTTGTAAGAATATGATGTCCAATGTTTCATTGATTTAATCACTTCCTATAGGGTATTATTGTAAGTTAGTCTGATGCTAGACTATTCAGTCAAGATTCCTGTCCTGACAAGTGGTACCTTCTTACATATTATACACTGTTTGAAAAATTTTGTAGGATAGAGTTGGGCTGTGATTGTGTAATTATTTATACCGGTAAATGTATAATAATAAGCATTTAATCATCATTAAAGGCTCAATACCACTCTTGTTGTAACAGAATAATATGCCCCAATCTTTATTCTAGTCAACAAATTGTACTATTTTACAGTATTCCAATTAATTGATGATACAAATTTCATCTTAACACACCTAATTTAAAAAATTGGAAAAGCCTATAACGTAAACCTTTTCAAATAATGTGACTTGGATTTAAAAATATTTTCGAACCCTCTGGACAAGTAAAATAGGATGTAACGGATAATTTACACAACAGGTAGGACACTTAAACATCTAATACTTAAAATAAGGCTAATAGTTATTTACTGGAGCTGTCAAGCCAGCAAGAGTGTTATTGTCCCTTTAATATCCGACACAGTCGGTGAAATCATTTCTGTTTATATAAATCATTAAAAGGCTTACATACGTGTACAAATGCTACATTTCTCGTCTATAGTTACTCTGCCTTCATATCATTTATTGTCAGTCATATATAGATTAAATCATGGATCTATAACTTCTTTTGACATTCACATTATTCCACATGTTTATCAACTAACAACACCAACATTTCCTCATCCGTTGGAGAGTGCTTACTGTAACAAGTTATCCCCCTTTAGTCTACATGTGCACCAAACAGTTCCCTCATATTTTTTTAAAAGCTTCATTTGAAATGCAGCTATGACACTTTTTTCATTTGTAAAGTATTTAGTCAATAGTCAATAATACAAATATATTATTGACTATTGTATTCAACTTCAATTTATTTCAACTTATAAATAATGTGCCTACATAAATGGGGATTTAAATCAAAGAAAACAAGATGACTAGTCATCAACATCCCACTTTGGAAGACATAAGGAAAAACAATTCCTTGGAATATCAATGGGACTAGTTAGAAGATTCATACCCTGATCACAGTAGCTGGGCAAGGCAAGCCAGGGTCGCTACTCCCTGTAATGTTTGCACAACAATCTATGACTACCTCAATCAGCTGCTGTATGTTAAACAATAAGCTTAAGCCCTTATACATCAGAAAATAAAATACTATAAAAGTTTGATGTTTGTACAATGTTTCAAAAAGATTTCTTGAACAGATAATGAAATATACTTCGGAAACAAAATCAAAAATTAAAATAATAGGTAGATGAATGTCAAAGTGTTATAAAGGTATCTTGAGCAGTTTCTGATATATGCTCTAGAATAATAATTATATACCAAAAACTAAGTCAAATGTGAAGTAAAAATTCAAAAATCATTCAACAGAGAAATTTGTTTCCATGGAAACACAAAAAATATAAATCCCAGAAATTCCAACTACTGTAAAAGGTTGATGTGTGTACAAAGTTTCAGAAAGATATCTTGAACGGTTTATGAGATATGCTCCGGAAACTAAATATCGGGACGGACAGACACACATACGGACGGGGTGATCCCATTTCAATATCTCTCCGTAATAATAAATGGAGGTTAATCTCTCATCAAAACTATACCTGGTGCCTACATGCACTGCAGAGAATAATTTTGCCTGGTCAGGGTCATTTCAGCTTACTCAAATTCTAACTTTCAGGGGTATTTTTTGTGTACACCCCGTCTTTATTCCATCAAAACGACTAGGCAACCTTATAGTTGTCAGTGGGAACCATGCTTGAGATTCTTTTCAGCTCATGCTGAGAGTCCAGTTCCTTTACCTCAGCCCCCAAGTCTTAATGTCATATATATTACCAATATTATGTATAACATCAGAATAATACACAAATAAACAAAGGTGGATAAATCAATTTATTAAAAAATATAATATAGTTGCCCCCAAATATGAACAGAATTTCATTTTTACTATATAGATCTGTACACAAACTTAGCATAGACATCTACAATTGGTAAAAAAAGATTTGTAAAATTTACATTAAATATATAAAGTCACAGAAACAAGAATTAATTGTTTTAATTATTTTTCTTGATTAAATCTTTTACAACATCTCCAAATTTTATGTAGTCATCCATAATGTTGTAAACTTGACAACTCAAACGACAATAAATGTTGCCTTGGTAACTGCTAAAGTAAGACATGACATCATGCTTTGCCAAAATATCCAATTTTAATTGTAATGCTGATTTCTGAAATAAATATCACAAAAAGTTTTACGTTATAAATTTGTATTCCATGTTACAAATTAGATATTCTTTCTGTATTTTTAACTAGATTATGTTTTGATCATATCTTTCACAGCTTCTCCAAGTTTTTTGTAGTCATCCATAGTGTTGTAAACTTGACAACTCAAACGGCAATAATTGTTGCCTTGGTAACTGATAAATATAGACATAATGTCATATTTTTCCAAAATATCCAATGCTAACTTCATAGTCGAAGCCTGAAATCAAATTTTAGCTTGTGTTTAATATACAGAAATTGAACCTTTCTCTTTTTTTTTTAAAACAAATAACATTGTGTTTATTTCATCGAGTTATTGCAACCAATATTCCAATAAGCTGATAAGATGAGATAAATTGAAAAAAACACGCCATAATATAAATGTCAACCCATTTCATTTCTCTTGGTAGTCAAAGAAATAAATATTGTTCTAAAATGATAAAAGAATGAGTCACAACAGAGAAGAATTCACACAACTTTGAAAGTACTAGCATGTGACTAGATGCTCCTGTTTGAGTTGAAAATAATCCAACCTTTTCAACAGAACAAATGTTATATACATTAGTAACAAAACATAATCTTATAAATCTTGTTTCACTTACATCAGATATAATGTAATCTTTAAGAGGTGGTAGTTTTATATTTAATAAGAATGGTGACTCCATATCTTCAGGTATAGCTTGTCTCTCAGCTCCCCACAGTTTTAACAAATATTCCCTTCCTTCACGTACCAACTCACGATTGTATTTACTGATTTGGGACTAAAAGAAATAAAAACGAGAAACATAAGAACAAATGAAGATGTCTTTTCCAACGTCAAACTGCCACAGGACATAAATTATCTTTATTGCATTTTTATATGCCTATATTTCTATGTGGCTGTATATTGTATATATATATCAAATATAAATTATTTTTCTGTCATCAAATATAAGTTAATTAATTATCTGTTATGAAATATAAATTGATTATTTGTTATCAAATATGTATTAATTATTTGTTATCAAATATGTATTAATTATTTGTTATCAAATATGTATTAATTATTTGTTATCAAATATGTATTAATTATTTGTTATCAAATATAAAGTAAGTATCCTTTACTCAATATATAGAAACTGAAATACCAAGAGTAAATTTATTAATATTAACCTTTACTAACATGAATTTAAATTTTATGCTATCTATCTTACCATACCACCAATCTGTTGGTAGAATTGTACAGCTGAAGCCGCACAGGTAAATGGGGAGTGGTCGCGTGTTCCATTATCCCGAAACTCAAGATCAAATCCTTTGTTTAAATTCCAAGAGGTTGATAAGGAATGTAGCCTGGATATATGTTCTTTAGCTGAATATAATATTGCACATCCTCTTGGTGCAAATAACCACTTGTGTAAATTTCCTACATTAAATGAAATGAAATGGAGGTTTAATGTCCTACTGTTCTGCTCCGACTGGGCCAATGTGTACATGGGCCCTTTGAATTTTTTCCCCTCGAAAGACATCCTGCACAACTGACATGGGGAGACCGCGCCAGAAAATCCAGAGGAACTTTCTCTCGGCCAACCCCAGGATCGAACATGGTACCTCCAGGTTAGCAAGCTAGCACCTACCCTTTTTTCTAAAATAAATCTATATACTAGTATATAATTAAAAATATGTGTGTCAGTTATATTTAGAAGCATTCTTTAGCAATGTAATTGCTCGTTTCACATTTTTTCTTGCCCACAGAAGCTACATCTCATATAATATCAAGGTGCATCTCTACAAAAGACACAATTTACAACATAGTGTTCATAATTGCAATTAGCCACCAGTATTTAGATGTTTGATTTATTCATGGTTTTTTTTATAAAAAACAAAAACAATAGAAACACATATTTGAATTTTTGAATATATCTTAACCACAACTTACCTACAAAGAAGTCAGCACCTAGCTCATCCAAGTCAAGTGGAATTTGTCCAGGCGCATGTGCTCCATCAATCAGGGACAAAACACCATGTTTTCTACAGACATTTATAATTTCTTTCATTGGTAATAAAATAGAACTGGGACTAGTAATTGCATCTGTAAAAGAAAATGTATAGATTAGTAGTTAGTTAGTTCACTAGCAGCTTTGTTGTCCATATTATTACTAATTCTTGTCCTTTAGTATTTATTACAGCCAGTAGGAGATTTAGAAGCTGTGAATAGGGAGGGGCCGGTGGGGAGTACAAATCTAGGTCGCCATTCACAATCCCAATTCACATATGCGTGTCGCTGTAAAATTACTCATATTGCCTATATAATTGTTATCTCCTTGGAAAACAGTTTTACACAAGCTGACATAAAGTTCATGTCATATTATAATTGTTATTGATTTGGTTATTATTTTTTTGTGAAACTTAGGGGTGCTTACTTGGTCTCATTGGGGAGGCACCTACTCTGACCTCTTTTACAGGCATATTGTAATTTTCAGTGGTGTTGTAAAGTCAGGATCAGGCCCGTAACTACGGTTGGGGGGGGGGGAGGAGCGGCTTTGCCCACCTGTGAAAAAATTGTCGACCATAAAAAAAAAATATGCATTCATTGTCCGTCAATTTTACAGCACCCCCGAGAACACTACCTGCCCCCCTGATGCTCTGAGCTAGTTACAGCCCTGGTCATGATATGCACCCTGAGAATGCATTAGAAGCATGTTTCAATGTGCTATTTTCATAAAACAAATAACATACTGTAATATAATAAGGTTTTCTTAAATCTTTGCTCACATTGAACTTGTTATTATAACATATGTAAACATTAATGCTTCTGGTTCCACATTTAATCACCACTAGTGGTAATTTTTTAAGATATAAAATCAAACAACCCATTATTATAAAGATATTCATAATGCATACCAATGACAGCTATTTTAACATTTTTATTTTTCTGTAGGAAATCTTCATAAAGATCCACAATTTGTTGCTTAGAGGTAATTGGAAGCTGGATATCTATAAACTGTGGTACTGCTCCTGTTATTGTAACAAAAACAAGCGGTTGGCATGCAAGATACGTCCACATTTTGCAAGAGATGAGCTGAGATGAGGCCATAATCTAGGAAGTTACAGTTCGATATGCGACTATGCGTGAATATCTACCAGAACCGAGATCTTCAGGACATAAACATATATTTTAAGTTTCATCAAAATCTGATAAAAACTGTGACTTCTAGAGGGTCCACAACCTTGGTATTACATACTTTTACAATATTTGTGAACAAGTAGTGGCCATTTTTCAGGTAGTTTCTGTCATTGGGGTGTAACGGTAATATATTTACAGTTTTTTAAATACAGATAAAAATTGTGACATCTAGAGGGTCTATAATCCAGGAAATTGCAGTTGCGCGAATATCAAAAGAAACTGAGATCTTTGGGTTATAAATATACATTTCAAGTTTCATCTAAATCGGATAAAAATTGTGACCTCTAGAGTGTCCACAAGCTAAAAACGTTATTTTGCGTACAATCATTGGCCATAATGTATGAAGTTTCGATGCGATAATGTCAATATTGAAAGGAACCAAGGTCTTTTGGAGATAAACGTATATATTTCAAGTTTCGTCAAAATCAGATAAGAATTGTGACCTATAGAGTGTCTGGACGCACAGGGGCAACGCCAGTATACATCTACATGAAAATGTGGGCGTATAATAACAATTTTCATACAATAAAATAAAGTACATATCAATTTAATAACAATCTGACTATTATGCATTTTAGTAAGTCTACTGTTTATCGTGTATTAGCCTTTTAGGCTTAAATACGTATTGTTTGTTTAAGATACCATAGGATCAGCCCTATGGACAGATAAAATATAAGGACAGGGTATATAATATTGATACCTCTGTATATTACTTATTTTCCTCTGAAATCTGGCAACTGCTATTATAACCTATTCCTTCATTCATCTAATGCCTGGGACCTCTAGACCAGAATATCCTGGGTTGCAATACCCATGTGGGGTGATAAGAGACCGGTTCTTAATTGAAAGTGTGCCTAGTAATTCGGATGGCACAAAAAACAAGGTCCACCCATGTACACATTGCAGTGCATGTATAAGAAACTGTAACAGATGGAGATGCTGCTGTCTGGGCACAAAATTCTCCCTGTAGCCTAACCATAGAAATGAAATATACCGAATTGTGATGACAAAGACTTTAAACATCATATCATTTCTTATATACTTAATTAAATATTTTTAGTTTGAGCTTAGCAACTAATGAATTCCTGACAGAAAGACACTACTTACCAGGAACAGTATCACCTATAAATTTGATGGTATTTTGAACAGCTTGATAGGTTTCATTAGTACCTAGAATTATCTCGTTTTCATACTTTAAACTTTTCAGTACACTGTTGATCCCTGTCAAAAGAATTAGATAACTTACAGTTGTACTCAACACATTTAATACCTGATGAATTTGGAGAATCAGCCTAAGAAAATCAAGGGAGAAAGATCTCTGGAGAGAATATTGAAGATATTTTTGATAAGATTTTAACATTTTGGTTGAGAAGATTTGTCATTGAGGTTCCTAAAAATGAGAGCCATTTGCTTGACAAATAAAGAAAGTAGGATAATATATTCAACAATCCGAACTTTGAAGAGTTTCAGCCAGTGTTTAAAGAACGTTTAAAAAGGACCTATTCTGGATTAGGACAGCAAACAAATATGCATGGAGGTTTTTATCATATTGTCTAAAATAAAAATCATGGAGATCAAAGAGATAATTGCACCATGGTCTGCATCAAAGTAAAAATTATGACAGATATTATAAAACAGTGTGTTTACATTACCTGTTGTAGCATTTGGAACAAAGACCAAACAGTCAGTATCTTTTACATTTACAAATTTACAAATTGCTTCCTTTGATTCCAGCCAATATTTACGCAAGTTGTTTCTAAACCAATTATCGGGATGACTTTCAAGCTCAAGGCAGTATCTATAATTAAATACACTGTTGAGCAATTATCTTATATATAATAAAAAGGCAAATAGAAAGTAAAATGATATGCACCTAATTAAAATCTAAATTTTCACACAAGAATTTTAAATCGTTCAAAAACCCTCTGTCTATACCTTTAAGAGCCCCAGTGCTTGATAACTGCATAAGGGGGGGTCAGAACCTTGGGGAGTCCAAAAACACTAAGAGTGCTTTTATATTAAATCAAATTGATTGTGGCTAAAGAACATCCCAGGTAACATTGGAAATAATGGGTTATTAACTTTAAAATCATATGTAGGGGGTGGGGGGGGCCTACGGTGTGAAGATAGGAACTTCCTTTAATACTATTCTAATAGTAAAATGAATTAATGTACCGGTAAATAATATGTGGTGGATCCAACTGAAGAGTAAATATGTAATGTAAATGCTTGTTTCCCACAATATGCTACAATCAACACGATTGCTACGACTGACCTGACAGTTGGAGCCTAGTATTAGATGTGAAATAATCTAAAGTGCAATAGCATCAGTCAAGAATGGTTTAGGTTACGGATCATCAAGTCTCTTAGACCGGGGGTAGGGGCAGAGAATATTGAAGGTTATTTCTTGTCAACCAGAAAGATAATAATAAAACTTTTGATTAATATCACTGTCAAATCGTTCCGTTGGTCTTTATTATAACTACTTCTCAACATAAACTACTTCTGGATTTGGCCAAAATGTGAAGAGGAAAATTGAAAACTAGATCTCTGCAATCTAAAACTAATTCAGAAATAAATCGTAATAAAGAAAAGAAAAATACTTTATCCGTCTGTCAAAAACTCTCCTGGGAACTGTTCCATATGAACCATTATTTAAGTGAACAGACTTCTCACGAAGTAAAAATTCTTTCTCTCTGATAGCTGAGCCAAATTCTACATTTTCTAATTCTGTTAAATCCATACCTATAATTAAAGAAAGTGAATATCAAACATAGCACTTACTGGGAAACAAAAAATACACACACACACACACCAGACCAGTAGTTTATGAGCTGTAAACTCCCCTGTTTATCACATGAGTGAACCAAGGTAACAGCTGATTAAAGGCTCAATACCACTCTTGTTGTAACTGAATAATATGTCCCAATCTTTATTCTGGTCAACAAATTGTACTATTTTAGAATATTTCAATTAATTGATGATACAAATTTTATCTTAACACACCTTATTTAAAAATTTTGAAAAATTCAACATATGGTTTGAAACGTCTAACGTAAACTTCAATTTAAAAATATTTTCGAACCCTCTGGACAAGTAAAATAGGATGTAATGGATAATTTACACAACAGGTAGGACACTTAAACATCTAGTACTTAGATAGAGATATTATTTATTTTCTGGAGCTTTCAAGCCAGCAAGAGTGTTATTGTCCATTTAAAGTCAACACTCCCCCGATTATTTATGAATATTGTAACTGTAGATAGATAGATAGATAGATAGATAAATAATACATATTATGCATGAAAAAATAGATAAAAAGTAAATAAAAAATGTGTAAAAATGAATGGAAAACATATAAAAGGTGGATGAAAATTACAGAAAGAGTAGAGATATGAGATGTACATTTACATTTGCACTTGTAATGAGAGAGAGAGAAATGGGGTTTAACGTCCACTCGACACAAACTAGGTCATTTCGGGACTAATTTTATTTCTATAATTCGCTTGCGCGTAGGGGTCTTTAGCAGTGGGAGGAAACCGGAGGACCCGGAGAAAACCCACGAGGTTGGACAGGCGACCCTACTCCTTGTCACGTACAACCGGGGATTCGAAACCACGCCAGTCGACTCAATGACAGACTTTATGATACAGCACGCGCACGCTAACCATTCATCCATCCAACCCCCCCCCACTTGTAATGAACTCAGGGTTCACTATGATGCAGGAGGGACTGAACAATTTGGCATTGTTAACTTGATTTTATCATGGACCTTATAATAAATGATTTTATAAGGCCCATGATTTTATACAGATACTGTTGTTCTATTTAATCTACATGTATTTAACGAAATAAAATAATCAATAATATAAACATATCTGCTAACACACAAAGTAATTAATGTATCCGAAATAATAAGCCATGGCCGTATATATGCTTTTAATTCACAAATGACAATAATATATACCGTTATATTTACCGACACTGGAGTTTATATTGTTAAAATAGAAAGTGGTATAAAAGTATCTCAGCAATATTTGTCTCTGCGGGCTTCCTAACTACTGTCTGACACTGTATACCGGTACACTTAAAGTTAAAACTAGTTCAACGTCAGCTTGCACTCGTATCAGTCACCCCCCTTGAAAGGCTTGTTCCACTTAATAAATCGGCCAGTTTTTCTCGGCCATGTCAAGAGGCGTAGCCGTATTGGGGGGGGGGGGGGGGGGTCCGCAAATGAAATTATATAAAATGTTGACAATCTGTGACGCCGGATGAACGAGGCTGCGCCGCTGCGCAGCCGATGTAGCGCGTAAGTGAGATTGTGGGAGGGTCCCCTGTAAACACTGTTTAGTGTTTTGGCATATTTTACGGCACACCAATACAATTTAATGTTTATCATGTTTAAGTCAGGGGGTTCCGTATTAATATTTTTTTCATGACTTTTACATAATGAATGTTACACTTGAGTTATGAACAACACGACAGGGGAATTTTTATGAGGAGGATCCAAATATGAAACAAATTTAAACTTGATCACATTTAGTTTATGAGGATGCATATTTGACAATCACCTTGTTAACCACAATACTATATACATGTACACATTGACATTTACAAGAAAGTATTATAAATGGATTTCAAAAAGTAAACATTTAAGTGTTTTAATTTGTCAGGGGCAGATCCAGGGGGGGGGGGGGTTGGGGGGTCGACCCCCCCCCCCCCCCCCCCCGCTCAGCTACATAAATTTTATTTTGTACATGAAAACTTTTAAAGAGAAAAGTTTCTCTACCGTGTGCTTTATCCTTTATCGTCAGATGTGGGACAGGATGGGCACTCAAAGCGCGAGATAATGATATAGACATTATGTGATATCACAATTGATGCTTTGCACCCATGAAATTGAATCACAATGTCATTGTATTAATTCATAATAAAAATTGACGTCAAACGAGATGTTGAATTTCCCTGTTTAAAAAGCTCAATGTGTGTGTATATACGCCATAATGATGATAGAGGCAATGCGTGAGGGGGGGGGGGAGATACATTGTCTCAGGAACCTGGCAAACCCCCTCCTGCAAAAATTCCTGGATCTGCCCCTGTTTGTACATTGTTTTATACACATAGAATCTTAACTAATCCTAATAATTATTGTAAATAAATAGGAGTTAGGGCCTACTATGTAAATTTTTGGGGGGGCCAAGTATATTCAGACCTCCAAGAAAAACAATTGGGGGGCTGGGGGGTAGACCCACATACACATACACTGATCAATACAGTGGAACGCCACCGGAGCTGTCAATTTATGAGACCAGTTTTTCTAGACGAGTTTTTGGCGGAGGTTCCGAATTTCGGTGGTGATCAGGCGTTTGGGATCGCGTTTTCAAGATATGTGAGAGGGGGAGAGGGGGCAATTCTACAATTGGGGGAAAATGTGATTATGTTGACATATATACTATTCAAAAAAAGTAGGGGATATTTGATTTTTAAGTGTTATTAAAGTCACCTAATGAAACTGACGAAGAAATAAATGACAAAATGAAATGAAGTTCACATTCATCGATTTATTCCAAATGATCGTTAGACTAAGTAAGGCACAGACTGACCATTATAAGGGTAAAATGATACCCGGGGTCAAACAGCAAAGTTACCACAGCATCACAACCAAGTCAGTAACGGGTAAATCCTCCTCTGTTTGCCAAACAAGCATTGATCCGACGTGGCATACTCCTAATGAGACGTCTAAGGTCATTTTGGTCCAGATTGTCCCATTCCTGTTGCAACGCAGCAGCAAGTTCTTGGACATTGGTAGGACGTTGTTGACGTTGACGTAACCTCTGTCCAAGCATGTCCCAGACATGCTCGATGGGGGAGAGGTCGGGACTCAGTGCTGGCCAAGGTAATGTGGTGATGTTCTGTTGTTGGAGGTAACCTGTAACGATCCTGGCCCTGTGACATCTTGCGTTGTCATCCTGGAAGATGAAACGACGGCCATGACGTCGTGCGAATGGCACAACATGGACTGCCAAGATGTTGTCCCGGTAGTACTGGAGTGTAACACGCCCTGCAACAACATGTAAAGCCGTTCTTCCAGCAACAGTGATGCCTCCCCACACCATAACAGAACCACCCCCAAATCGATCATGTCTCATGACGTTATTGTCTTGGAAGCGCTCGTTTCGACGACGCCACACCCTCCTACGTCTGTCCAAAAAATCAACAGTGAACCTTGACTCATCTGAAAACATCACATTGCTCCAGCGTCGATTATCCCAGTGTTGACGATCCCTACACCAACGACGTCTTGCCTGAATGTGATGATCTCTCAAACAAGGGATCACGCGAGGACGTCGGGCGCGAAGGTGACCCCTATGCAGTCGATTCCGAATCGTCTGGCCACTCACTCTCACACCAGTGTCTGTTTGAAGACGAGCGCTGATCTGATTTGCTGTGATGACACGATTTCTCAAGGCCAAGGTACGGATAAATCGATCCTGGGCTTGAGTTGTCGCCCTTGGTCGACCTGAGCGTGGTCTGTCCTGTACAGATTGTGTATCACGGTATCTGGACCATAGCCTGCTTATGACAGACTGAGAAACATTCATCGTCCGCGCCACAACCGCCTGTGTTGTGCCGATCTGTAGCATGCCAAGGGCACGTAACCTTTCATTTTGGGTAAGCCGACGCATATCAAAATTTGTTTTCTGGTCACTAAAACAATTAAACTGATGTTTCCACCCTGGAATTCAATGCCACAATGACTGTAACATTCAAAGTCAGAGTCGTGCAAATCTTGGGTTGGACCCCCATGATGATCCCAAGCATCACCTGCATTCCATGCGGTAGCTATTGGTGCGTTTGGGCGTCACATGTAACTGGAAATGTTTCTTCTGTTAGGTTCTATAGTGACTTTTTTCGTAGTCATTTGCATATTTTAGTATTATGCCCACAAAATCAAATATCCATTACTTTTTTTGAATAGTATATGATGAGCATGTTATATATTAATAAAACATAATTTATTGGACTGTCCATATCTAAATTTAGTGTTTATGATGCCCCTGGACAACTGTTTTGATTTGTGGCGGGAAATGAGTTCACGTTGATTGAAATCGTGATTTTCTTAGAGCTTGATGAAACATCTCTAAATAGGTGTATAAGATTTTGAACTTTTCATAACATAAAAAAGTGAACTAAAATGAATGATATTATATTAAACCATAATTGTTTCAAAAATGGCATGGGGTTTAATGGCCTACCTTTTTGGACGTCCTGGTCTGATGAAAACAAGCATAAGCCATACTGTAGGATCAAACACCGACTGACCTTTAGTTTAGTGAATGTTGGTGACTTTTTTTTTTCAAACGTTCTTATACTCTGTTTTTTTTTGTAATTCACAAAAGTAATTTCATAAAGGAAGTCAGGGGTCCCCATCTGGTAAGTTGGCCGGGAACATTGGTACCCTTAAAAATGAGCGCTGCTAACTTTATTTCAAATAAAGGGATTACAACGTACATGTTACATGTATTGCATTGTTGGAGACCGTCCTAGTTATTATGCTTGGAAGAGCTAATGACCTCTTAAAAATTAGGAAAGGTGGGAGCAAAAGAGGTAAGTTGCGGCTGTCATCCTAATTCCCTGTTCTAGTGCCAGGTAAACAAAATTGGGAGACTTAACATTAAACAAGAAATATTTCAGACAACTCTAACAGCAATCCATCTTTATTTTTTTTTAATTTATCATATTTTAATATTACATATTTACATTGTGATATTTACACCTGGTATCAAATATTCTTTATAAATCATTCATTTCATACAACCCAAATTTCTAGATTATAATATGCATTACTTTGATGGTCATCAATATGGTTTTATGACTTTTAACAACACATTTCAATTATGATATAAACCTCGCTAGAATTTACATATCTATCAATTGCATATTAATCATAAAAATAAATCCATATTCAGTCAGATACTTGCACCAATCACTTTATTACAATCAAAGTTATCGTGTTCCAAAGCATAGACAAATCAAATTGCTGATCTCTACTAGCCTCAGCGGAAAATGTTCATCATTGAACTCAAGATATACTCCTAATGTAATGAACACCTACATCATTTTACCTCAATTTAAAGCAGTCGAGTTATTGTGTTCTAAAGTGTCTAACCAAATAAAAAGAAAATACACACCAAACTCAGTCAAGACATTAACTTGCCAAACATCTCAACCAAGTTTGAACATTTTACCTCAATGAGAAGAAAGTTACTATGTTCCAAAAAGTACGATTGAAAATTAAACCAATGTTGTTAGATATGAATGCAGATTGATTTTAAAATATTTGCAGGATGAATATTAATTTTCTCATAGTGTGGATATAGATGTAAACATTCAATATTTATAGGTATGAAAATTAATGTTTAATGCAAAACCAGGTATACTATAATGGAGAAAACATAGCTGCATTTAGAAAAATATATTTCTCTCAGGTACACATGCTAAGATATTTCAATTATATATCATAAACAACTTATTGTGGACAGATCAGATGAGTTTTCAGTGTTGGTATTTCTATCATAACATATTACTAGGATGATATCAGCATTTATTTTCCAGTGTAATGAATTATTTTATTACTCAAGTTACAGGAACACATTTTGTACATTTAAAGTCATATTCACAATTCACCTATGAGACTTGTTTTGTAGAAGAATAGCTGGGTGATACGATATATGTGATTTATGGTAAGCCGTGGGAACATAAAGTGATGATATAGCATTACATTGGTAAATGGTATGGTAAAATTAAATGTGTAGCTGCATATTAATTACAATAATACCAGTCTTTATACAAATTTTGTAATTTTAATCTAGTTCCAAAAAAGAAGTTAATGTCTTTGCAGTCACCACCCGCCCCCCCCCCCCCTCCAAAAAAAAAATGTCCTGTATAAGATAAGTGAACAGAACATTTAATTATATTATTGTGTCAATATACATTATACAACTAAATATAAGTTAGCAAGTTTTAAACGTAATACTAGTTACATTACTAAAATAATCATAGTAAGTAGTTTATAATCTGAAGATTGAGTGGTCCCTGCTGCACAGAAATACAAACAGACTTAGGTAGAATAAAATTGCAATTTAATTATTAAAGAAATCTTATGAACTAAATTCCCACTTTATTCTACTCAATCTTCTACTTATGTCTACTCTTTCCAACTGCAGAAGTTTGTGATTAGATAGTCAGCCAGATCAATCAGCTTGTCCAGTAGCTGTTACTCTTTCCACTACCTGTATCCTAGTTTATAATCTTGAAATAAATTTCTCAGGATTCATATTGTTGAATTTCATCTTGTTTTCATATCTTGCACATATAAACTTTAGATAAGAACACCATGCCATTAGAACAGGCATTCAAAATAGATTCCAATTTAGTTTCATTTAGCGTTTATATAGACGTAAGTTAGAAATATATACAAATTGTCTGATATATTTTATATACATCTATATTTCACATATTGTTTGTGGCTAGATATTTATTATTATCAATTGTCCACAAACTATTGTCTAATGTATGTAATAACACACAATAACAGTCACATTTACAAGGAACTACATCTAAAACCTGAGATGAGGTTTAGCTGTTAACATATATCTGAAAAATACGAACAAAAAAGCATTGTTAAAATCTGAACAATTATCTTTATGTGGTTTTCCATTTTTGTGATTTGTCAAATTATATATCAATATATTCAGCTCATCAGTTTAAAGGCGAGCAATAGGGCTTGATCTTACACACTCAAAGTGAGGAATCAGATATATTCTTTGTATTAAACAATGTATTACATTGCCTACCAATTAATTATTAGCCAATATGAAATTTGTTTGACAAATCTCTTGGTTAAGAGAAATGTATCTCAAATTTATTATTTGTGTTCATGCATATATGGTTAATCTTTAAGACATTTACTAATATGTATCATTAAAAAAGTCACTAAGAATAGATATTATCAAATATTGATAAAATTTTAAATGTTTTGGGCCATTTATTTCTCAGGGGCAGACAATTCTCCAAACACAGAGATGTTAGATCATGGACTGTAGTGTACATGTTGGATATAGAGCAAAATAGACTGTCATCTAATTTTAAACAGAGAGGGGGGGGGGGAGCGAGAGAGAGAAGTTTAAGTCCACCTGACACAAACTAGGTCATTTTGGGACTAACAAATGGTTCTATTTTATTTCAAAAATTTGCTTGTGCATAGGATTTTTTAGCATCAGTGGAAGGATGTTGAAGGACCTGGAAAAACCCCACGATGTTGGACAGGCGACCCTACTCCTTGTCACATACAACCGGGGAAACGAAAACACACCAGTGGACTCGAACGGAACAGCCACAGGTAATGATAATACGTTTGCTGTCAAGTCACATATATAATTCCAGTAGATGGTCTTCTACATTGTGTTTTACGTCTCAATTTTAGAGCTGCAATGGCTCATCAAGTAAGGCGGTTCGCTAACCTGGAGGACCGTGGTTCAACCTCGGTGTTGGAAATGAAATGAAATGAAATGGGGTTTACTGGGCTAATGAAGATGGGCATATACCATACAGTTTGTTATGAGGGAAATTTTGCCTGGGCAGCAGCACTCTTTTATTGAATTCCAACTGCTAAGCAAGTAAGGCGTTGGTTCGCTAACCTGGAGGTCCTGTGTTCAACCTTGGTGTTGGAAATGAAATGAAATGTGGTTTAACGTCCTCCTATACTGGGCTAATGAAGACGGGCATATATCATACAGTGTGCTATGAGGGAAAATTTCTTGGGCAGCCAAGGGATCTTTTACGTGCACGCCAATGTATATACGGGACCTCGGTTTTTCGTTACATCCGAACGATTGGACAGCTGTTCTTGTCAGGCCCTCCGTCCTGCACCACTGACAATGGGAAACCACGTTGGAAAATCCCGATGAACCTTCTCGGCCAATGCAGGGATCGAACACGCAACCTCCAGACTAGCGAGCCAGCGCCTTACCCAGTTAGCCACCGTGGCTCCCCCTCGTTGTTGGACGAGAAAGTTCATCAGCCTTTTCCAGCATGGTACCCACTTTGTCAGTGGTGTTGGCCTCGCAAGTGACAACGTATAGTCGTTCAGATGGGATGAAAAACCAACGTCCTGTATACAGATTGGCATGCACTTAAAAGATACCTTGGCAGTTAGAATTCAATAGAACACAAGGCCATAGCGCTGCTGTCTGGGTAAAATTTGCCTCATAGCATACTGTATGGTGTACGTCCAGTTGGAGCACAACAGTATGACATTAAACCCTATTTCATTTTATCTTCAGTTCTTATTTTATTTGGTACTATGTATAAGATAAATCATGTTATAATATAGAACCAATGTAGAAAACACCTGTATGTGCAGAGTTCAAATAAACTATACCTGTCTAATATTTCCCAGAAACCATTGACTGAAGCTCTGTCAAGATGTCGTTTATTTCTATCTAAACCAATGACATGTACAGCCCACTTCTTAACATTTGCTTCTAATGGTGTTTCTGACCACTTCAAATGAAAAGCTTTTACTGAAAAATACAAAAAAAATGATCGATTAATGATTATTTAATGACATTCAATGTATGTTTTCAGTCCTTTGCACACCAAGCATCACACATGCATTGAAGTGGAACCCACTATGCAACAAAAGCGAGAACAATTCAGAAACCTGAATTCTGGTACATCAAGAGGAGAAATGAAGAAATTAGCTTTGTACTGTATCTGTTTCACTTGGAACCGAGAAGAACAAAGAAGAAAATTAATCCCTCAAGTTTCCTTTCTGACTTTCCCTTCTAAAAGAGTTATGATTTTACTGAGGTGTCGACAAGTACAACTTTCTACAGGAATTTTATTTTAAAAAAAACTTTCTCAATTTAGAAATAGATCATATTATTATAAGTCGTTTTATAATTTCCATAATATAAGTGAATAATTTTCCACTTACTTTTTGAAAATATATCTACAGGATTACCATTCCATGGCCATCCCTTAAACTGCCATGCAGGTCCCTGTGCAAATACAGCTACCACACGATCCCAATCATCAGGTGTGAGTTTTAAAGGATTATCTATAATTCTGTAGGGTACAGTTAATCCCCCTGGTTTCCTTCTCTGTATTAATACTTCATTATCTCTCTTGGTACCCTGGGACTTCTTTTCTTCAGTACTTACAAATCTATAAATAGAAAAACAGTAAAATAGTATGCAGTCAACAATATTCTGACCATAGGTTCTTTTACATTGCAGAGAAAACAAGCCAACAGTGAGGCTGATGTTCCCTGCCGAAATCCCAAAATAAATAGATGACACATTTCAAATGTATCAATCAATCAAACTGATTATCAACTATACACTTAAGTTTCATCAATCTCTACCAGATAGAATCAAAGTTATCTTGTCCCAAAGCATCGACCAATGAAATTGCTTAGCTCTGCTTAATTTTAACTCAAAATGTTAATCTTTGAACTCCGTCAAGACATTCACCTAATGAACATCTACATCAAGTTTAAACATTCTACCTCAATTAAAAGCAGAGTTGTTATGTACCAAAGTCTTGACCAATCAAATTGCTTATCAATCATTAGCCTAAGCAGAAAATTCTCATCATTGAACTTAGTCAAGGTAATTGTATAATGAATTTATGCTCGGAGTTTCATAACACTCACTTAATTAAAACCAAAGTTATGGTGTCCCAAAGCATCAACCAATCAAATTGCTTATTTTGTCTTACCCTAATCAGAAAATTCTCATCTTCGAACTCCATCAAGGCATTGACCTAATGAATACTACACCAAGTTATCCTGCCCCAAAAAGTGTGACGGACAGACAAACCCATTTTAATAGTCCCCTGCTTTCTTGGAAAGACGAAGAAAAAAAAAAAATGGGATTACCATGTGGTATTGTTTTATTTCAACATCTTGAAGGTCATTTTGAAATCCATACACATGCTTAGTATGAGAGAGAAATGGGTTTTAACATCCACTAAACCATTCGGCCACCCAACCCCCTTATGCTTTATATGGTTATGAGCATACGTGGAAGGTGTTGAGATGAACATTGTGACTGTATCTTTTTACTACCATTTTTAATGACGGTAAAAAGTAGACATATAGTTGTCTGTTACTAATTCAATTTAAGCTACTTACTTAAAATCCTGTAAAATATCTTTGGCATTATACATGGTAATAAGAGATGTGCCTGCTGCTGGTATGATAATAATAGGTGTTTTTGACCCTGAAATAAATTATACATTATAAACAATCTATAAAAACAGTGATCATGTTTTAATCATATTTGTGAGAGCACTGTAATAATTTCTAGTTCTACACAATAAAACATTTCTTCCTCTCCATCCAGGCTGAAGATAGGTATACATCATGTAGTGTGCTATTAGGGAACTTTTGCACAGACAGCAGTGTTATAGCTTACTCTCATTTTGAGTTCATTTACTTGCATGCCAATGTGTACCTGAGACCTTGTTTTTTCTGATCATCAGAACGACCAGACCAGGCCCTCAGTCCTGCAACACTGACATACGGCGAAACCATACCAGAAAATCCATAGAAACTTTCTCTGCCAACACTGGGATCAAACTTCAGGGACCTCCAGGTTAGTGAGCCAGAGCCCTATTCACTGAGCTATCATGACTTTCAAATCTGGTTGAATGCTGATGTATTAATTTTGTATACAGTTCTGTGAACATGAGTAACTATATTAGAGTACAATCAGTTAATATTTTTCTATAGCTTACCTTTTTTCTGATTGGGTGGTGGTCGAGCTTGTGATATAGGACGAGATTGTTGTGAAAATGACTGAGGATTATTTTGAGAAACTTGAGGGAGTTTAGGAGCTGAAGCACCTTCTGTTACTGATTTGAGTGTAAGACCATGGTAAGTTCCCATAGTATCAATTTTAAAACCCTCCGTTTCTGAAAAAGAATGTAATACATTCATTTTATTAAAACAGTTATAACTTATAAGTATGCTAATTCTGTTAGAATGTTTAATTTTAGACAAGAATAAATGGTTAATGGGCCATTGCAATTTTCACCGACTCACCTCGACTTCATTCACTTTGTAATAAAGTAGTAGGGTACAGCTTCAATACACATATATTTCGTGATGCATTAGTTTCTTATTTTATAGCTCTTTTTAGAAGAATTTAGAAAAACTTTCCTATGTATTTGATTGTTAACACTAGAAAGAACAAATGTTTAATATAACAAATCTCACCATCTTTTCTGAATCTTTCCTGATCATATCTGTTATAACCAGCCGATGGTTGAGGTTTAGGTTGTGTCTATAATATAACATAGCAGAAATTAGATATGTATAATACAATTACTTTTTGGTACATATGCAATGAAAATTATACTTTGTTTTACATTTATTTCCAACACACCCAATTAGGGCCAGAGACCAGAATCTTTTTTTTTTCTCAAAAAACACTTTATGTAAACAATAAATTGTTAAGACAATATCTAATTTTTCACAGATTAATCCATGCAAAAATGTACTCATATTGATTATTTAACATCTAATTAAACATGCATTATGCAAGAGCAAAATCTGCTTATTACAAGTCTTTCTTTAGGCCTGAAATGTTATCTAAATTATCAATTAGACATTAATTAACTTATCCAGACCATAATAAACTCTCGATGTCAAGGCTAGCCTTCGATGTAGGCTGGATTAGATTCCTATATGCCGCTAACAGCCAAAGATAATTAAATCAGAAAAAGTGGATAATCGAGACTATGCTGTTTATATTAATGATTTTAGTAATGATAACCGAGACTATGCAAAAATTTCACCAGCTTCTTTCTCGGCTCATAGTGGATCAATTTGACTGAAATTTTCAGCAAATTACCTTTACACTATCTAGTTTTTAACTATTATAGCGAGAACTGCCATCTCTTTATCTTATCTCCCATAATGTATCTTTAAGAAATCAAAATCAAAATATCAATGGTTTCAAAAAGTTTAGAATGTTAATTGATAACTTTAGCCAATTTTTTTTTTTCCAGGAAAAAAGAGAAATAAATTCTAGGACAAAACAGACTAGAGCTGTTATCTTACCATGGCTGGTGTAGTTGATTGGACAGATGAACTATGATGACTATGGCTATGACGATGGCTACCTTCTTCTCTAGCTTTTATTGATTGCAAAATACTGAACACATTCTTGGCAAATTGCTGAAATAAATGAGACAAAAGATAATTTTAAAGTTAGAATTACAGGCTATCAAAGTAAAATAATAAACAAAGATGTGATACTGCTTTATTTAATAAAGTTATCCATCCTTGTATAGTATTACACCAATACCAACATCAATTTATTACAAAAAACTAAAAAAAAAACCTGATGTTAAAGATCATTACTTTTATAGCTTATTTCATTAAACACAAAAAATTATCCAACTTTCAAATTAGTAAAGGAATAACACTTGTACATGAAACGTAGGGTAGTCTATCTAGCCTTGTGGGTTTTCTCCCAGTCCCCAGTTTCCTCCCACTAGTAAAGACCCCTACGCGCAAGATAATTATTAAAATAAAATTGCACCGTCCTACGTATAAGATAACTATTGAAATAAAAGGGCACTGTATGTTAGTCCCAAAATGTCCTAGTTTGTGTTGAGTGAAGTCCAGATTCAAACTATTGATCCAATCGTCTATAACAGGTATGAGGTATCATGAATGAGGCAGAGTGTATTCATTGTCCAGATACCTGATATCACTTCTCTTGGAGGGGGAGTTCACATTGCTAACAATGCTGAACATTTTTAATCTACTTTTGTGTAAAACAAACCTTGCCAGCACTCTGTAAAATAGTAGTTCTTGTTCTCCATAATCTTTCTCTACTGACAATATCTCTAGTAACATCAACTTCTGCATCTACAAAACTTCTCTGTTCTAGAGCACCTGGTTGTACATCATCATCACCTTTAATCTTAGTTCTTTTAATGGCTAAAACTTTAGCCTTCAGAGCTGCAATCTTTTCTAATGGTAAAGCTTCATGTAAAGATGAGGAACTGAAAATCATGGTAATTATATACTAATAATTATCCCATTTGATGTGCATTTTTCGGACAATATCTGCGGCTAAAATGTACTAAAATTGATGATGTAGCATTTAATTAAACATACATCATGCAAGAGCTAATTCTGCTTACTGCAGGTCTTTCTTTAGGCCTGAAATGGTACCTAAATTATTAATTAGACATTAATTAACTTATCCAGACCATAATCACCTCTCGATGCCATCGCCAGCCTGCAATATTTAGTGGATTGGAATATATTTTTTGAAAAATAATTAAACATAAAAATGGATAATCAAGACTTCTTTTTTTATTGTACCGATTTTTATTGTAGTAATGATGATCGAGGCTAGCCTTCATTATGGTGGAATACTGACATATTTAAACGGTTTATAAAATCAGATAAAAATTGTGATCGCTAGCTAAAAAACACACGATTTTACGTACAATCAGGGGCCATAAATCCAGGAAGTTACAGTCTGACATGCGCGAATATCGAAAGGAACCAAGATCTTTGGGTTATAAACATACATTTCAAGTTTTATTAAAATGGTGATATATTCAAATGTTTTTTTAAATCAGATAAAAATTGTGACATGATTTATGTACAATCCATTGTGACCTCTAGAGGGTCAACAACCTTGATATACCAATTTGTCCGGCAGATTTGTCGACATTACGGTGTAACGGTGATATATTCAACGTTTTTTCTTAAATCGGATAATAATTGTGACCTATAAAAACGCGATACATGCTAATAGCATCAGAAACCAAGATCTTTGGGAGATGGACATAAATTTCGAGTTTCGTCAAAATCGGATAAAAATTGTGACCTGTAGAGTGTCCTTGGACATCCGGACAGATGGGGCGACGGCATGAAAATGTGGGCGTATAAAAGAAAATATGAGCAAAACACAAACCCATGTCCTGAAATTCCTGACATAGCACGAGATCTATCAATCCTGGTTATCCAGTTTCTTTTAGCCTGTTGCACTTGTTCTTCCTAGAAATAAATTATACAATACATTTTTTTACTCGAAAAATTTCTGGTCAGTTATGCGAACATTAATGTAAATATATAGTGGGCTGGGGACATTAAGATTGATTTCTTATGTGTTGTCGTGATATCAAATACTTTTTGCTAACTTTGCTAAAGGGAAATTTCCTTTTGTTCCTGACAAGAGTATCCAGTCACAACAGCACAGGATCTGTATTTTAACTAACCTCCAAACGACTTTTCTTTTTATCACTTTCTCCTCCTTGTTCTTCTGCTGATCTTTTAACTAAAAAATAAATATTTACTTAATCAGATCGATTTAAAATAGAATACTTTAGTGATTCTGAGTAGCTATTTTTTTCATAAAATATCAAAACAGATTAGAAGCAATTCAAAATTAATTGATCTGTCATGATGCAGCGCTCATGTTTAAGTTTACAAAAGTGAGGTTGATGACACTAATTCATTTATTACTGCCACATTTATGTTTTAATGGAACAAACCCATTTTAATAGTGCCCCACTTTCTTCGAAAGCCAGGAGACAATACAAAACAATCAAAATCACAAATTTTAGCTAATGACATTATGAACGTACTCTGTCTAGATACATTTTTTTTTTTATTACCTTGTATGGGTCTTTGTGAGATCTCTAATGGAGCACTCTTATCAATATTAGCTGAAGTAGCTATTTCTCCATTCAAGTAGGCCAACAGATCTTTTCTATCTGGACGACGAACAACATGTAAATTGTTTGCCTGAAAAAATGAAATTTAATACAAAAGTAGGAAACAAAATATATTTAAACAGCCATTATGCAAGAGTAAATCTGCCTATGTGCCTATTTCTTTGGGCTTTAAATGTTAAGTAAACTATTAATTAGACATTTATTAACATGACAAGATCATAATCAACTCTCGATGCCATCAAATGGGTCCGATTTTAAGTAGATTAGAACAGATGAGCTATTTAATGATTTACTTTAAAGATAGGTTGTGCCAGGTAATGAAACATATGCCCACAGCAGCTAAATCGCCCGTGCAGTCAACAAGAGTTGTCAGATATTTTTAATTTTGTCAGTAATGAAACATTTATAATACACCAAAATCTGATTAAGACTAACAACTCGTCAAGAGAGGGAGAAATGGAGTTTGACGTCTACTTGACACAAACTAGGTCATTTCGGGACTAACATATGGTTCAATTTTATTTCAATAATTCGCTGCACTTAGGAGTCTTTAGCAGTGGGAAGAAGGACACCGGAGAGAACACACGAGGTTGGAGAGGCGACCCTACTCCTTGTCACGTATTACCGGGGAATCGAAAAAATGCCAGCTGACTTAATGACAGACTCTATGATACAACACATTAGTGCTAACCATTCGGCCATCCAACCCGCCAGATTTCTCAAAGTGATCAAGGACCATAACTCTGGCAGTAATTATCGGAAATTGGTGAAAATCAATAGGCTTCTTCGTCTGATTACCTTAAACACTGTGTATCAATTTAAAGTCAATCGGATATTAACTTTAGCCTCTAGAGCTTCCTCAAGCAACTGTGGTTGCTGGACCGACAGATGCAGCGACGACAATATATAACCACATTTCAATGTGGGCATATCAAAATGGTGAAGCGACAAGCGAGGTTTAGCCTTGAACAACCAATACGGTGGTTACAATCAGTGCACACATCTTGTCAAACCTTCAAAGGCGCATATCTTTGCTCAGAATAAGTAAATTAAATGAAATTTTGAATATATTCATTTTGCATTATCTATTATTGAACTATCATAGCAAGACTGACCAGCTCTATCTAAATCTTACATAATGTATCTTTAATTATCAATGATGTTAAGATTTTAAAAACATCAAACAACTAAATTTAAGACATCTTATTCCTCTTAATTTAAAGATCTCTAGATTTCAAGAAAATTAAATACAATGCAGTTATACTAACCACAGCCTCCTTGACATACATAAAATGCTGAAGGTGAACATTTTTCAAGAGGAACAGGATTGAATCTAGTGTGTAATATTCTTTTGGTATACCATCCTTGCCAGTCCTAAAATACATTATTTTATAAAGCAAATAAGTGACATCTTTTCATTAATGATTAAAAGATTCATAGCACAAAATACATTCTTTATTTCTTTTTACGTTTGTTCTAAGAATTTCAATCACATCTCCTTTACTAAAAAATAATTTTTGTCATAATAAATATATTACTTATTACTACACAAACAGTGTATAGCAATGATTCTTTTTGTATGTATTTGGCAGATATGTCGATTGGGATTGTCCAATATCTGACCGACAGCAAATAGGCCCATCGGACATCAAGAAGTAAACCAACCCAAAAACATTATAATGTACATAATGAGAGTATTAGCTTAACCATGTCTTTACTAATCTTAATTATCTTTAATAATAGACAGGATCAAGTCAACTACAGTGTTATAAACACAAACTTGATTGACTACTCAATCTAGCTGATTACGTTTTAATCTTATTCCTAATGTAATGTCGTTCGAAAATGGCACCTACATGTACATGTATGCTAATTACAGGAGTTGATTATTACCTGTTCATTCATTGACTTGTCAGCTACATGTAAACTATAACAGTCGTACCGTTGTGAGAATTAAGACACAATCTAAGTAAGTAGTAAGCTTACATTTAAAGGCAATTTTGTTCAATCATAAATATACAAGCTTGCTGATTATTCGTGACACGTCCAGTAAGTTTAAAGTAGCTAAATATCTAACTCAATCATCAAAGTCTTTGACATTGAAACCACAAATTGATTGAGACTTCTGGCGCAGTTCGCCAAACATAACTGATTTGAAATTACAGTAAAAACAGAAACGATTGAATGTAAATCAGTTTGTATACACTTACATGTATATTCATTATATGTGTTGCGACCCATTTGTGTCAATTTCTAGGTTCAAAATTAGCGATTCTGCTCATTGCTTATTCACTGGGAAACCAAATATTCTGTACATACATGTAATGAACGTATCGCCATCCGAAAGGACCCCCTATTATGACATGTCGACCAGTCGGTGCAGAACAGTGGGACGTTTAACCCCATGTTACTATAAATGATAAAGACCACAGTTCTCGGGAGTTATCGAACTTGATAAAATGGAAGTAAAAACGTAGCCTGCACTCCACGCTATTTTTCACACTTTTCCATAAAATACATTCCAATACTTACCCCCACACGACATAATTGGTCTTTACGTTTTTTTGCCACGCAAATTCACCAAATATAACTTGGTCATCTTTCTCCGTGATGTCTTTTTTGTTGACATTATACTGTCTCAAAATAGTCAGTACATCCGCCATTGCTGGTGATTTGGGTTAACATATTTTTGGTTGTCCAGTCGCTCAATGTTTCTGTCATCACACTCACACTGTGAAAAGTCGGTCACAGCGTGGCCGGCTATTACTACTTAGTTCACTGTCTTTAATTGGTTCAAATTTAGTCAATTTATCCATATCCACGTTTGATTTTGTTTCACTTTAATTATCATTTGAAAACAAGAATCACATCCTTTTAATAAATAAAAGACATTAAATCGAAATGGCATTGCATCGAGGGTCTGGACGATAAAGGCTTATTATACAGTACCACTGATCTCTATGTACAGCACACGAAAAGTATTCTCCAAATAAACTCTTTACAGCTATATTTGTTTTCCATCTGATTATTTAAGAGATCGCACATACAATCACCACAGAAGTGTGTTGAAAAATAACAGATATCTAACAGAAAATTTCAATACTTTGTTGAAATCATTTCCTTGATATATAAAATGTATTTATTGTTTTGTAAGAAGCGGAGAGTATTTCCAATATGGCTGCCCCCACGGTGCAAGTTTTTGATTCTGATAAAAACGTCGCAGACAATTTGTGTTCCTTAGTTATTCGCAAAGCTAAGGACGCAATCAACTCTAGGGGTCAATTTTTTATAGGTGTATCTGGTAATTGCATGTTCTGTGATTTCAGTTAGAAACATTTGACTATAAATGATGCAAGCACTAAGCTGACCACTGTGACTATTTTAGTAATAACTTATAAGTTAGGCTTAGGGAAGAGAGACCCCTACCAGGGGCGTACTCGATTGAACGTTCCGGAATTGAAATCTCTCAATCCCAAAAATAGTGACAATCGAGTGAAAATGGGTACTTCGGGCTACAATGCATGCGTCGACTGGATATATAAATATCTCATCCAAGCATGCATCCGAAACCTGTTCGTCGTGTTTAATTACGTCACAATTCTACTCACACCACCTCCGTCGTTGGGACTGACAGAACTGTGACAGGGCTGGATTCCGTGTCACTCGATTGCAATTCTGTCAATTCGGGACCTTCCTGACTGTGAATCGAGCATCCCCATCTAGTACTAAGTAGGCCCTAGAGGCTAGTGCTCTCTCTTCGTTACTGGCGCATCCTATGACAACTAATATGAAAATACGGCTTTCCCCCCATCTTGGTTCTAAGGCTATTTTGGAATCCACACCAATTTTTTTTATGAATTTTGATTGTGTTTTTGGATCGCTAAATTCTACATGAAAATAGTGTTGGATTATTATAAATTTTGTGTCGGATGTGGCAAGAAATGATTCCCTTTGGCGAACAAAGAAGAACCACAGTGAAAAACAGACAGTAAGGATTCCAAAATAGTCTTAGAACCGAGATGTGCGGTGAAAGCCTCATTTTCATATTAGTTGTCATTAGGAAGCGCCAGTAATGAAGAGAGAGTACTAGGGGTCTCTAAGACTTCGTTACTAAAGTAACTACTACACAATCAGAACTTTACTTTGTATTTAGCCTAATACATTAGACCTGTGTGCCTTTGGCTTTCATAAAACAGCAATCTGGTTTGATGTGACTCCCAGAATCCCATTCATTCAAGAAATTATCTGGTCAACCATAATAATCACCCATAAAAACATAGTACAATATAGTGCTGGCACCTTATATCACTGAATCGATGTATCACCTGACAATTTTCATACTGAATTGCAAGACGTTAAAGGTCACCAGAAAAGCATCAATTTTTTTTTAAATAATGCAAGTAATAATGTCAACATATCCTTTCCAAAAGTATAACCCGAACCCTAATGTCTATATTACCTGCAAAAGGTAAATTTCAACATTAGTAATTTCCACCATTCTTCGTGACTAAGTTCGATAATGAGCATTTTCTGTTCAGGGTAAGCAGAGCAATAACCAATTTGATTGGCAGAGACTTTGGAACACAATAACTTTCCTCTAATTAAGCCAGACTGTTCAAACTTGGTGTAGGTGTTTGATTGGTTGATGCTTTGGGACACGATAACTTTAGTTCTAATTAAGTGAGAGTGAGGACATTTGGTGTATAGTTTTATCACATCAATACCTTGAGTAAGTTCCATAAATAAGCATTTTCTGCTTAGGGTAAGCAGAGCGATATGCAATTTGATTGGTCGAGACTTTGAAACACAAAAACTCTCCTTCTAATTGAGGTAGAATGTTCAAACTTGGTGTAGACGTTCGTTAATGCTTTTTGACACGATAACGTAGTTATAATTAAGTGAGAGCTATGACACTCCGAGTATAGGTTCATTATATCATTACCGTGACTAAGTTTAATGAGAATTTTCTGATAGAGAGTGATGAAACTTAGTGTATAGTTGATAATCAGTTTGATTGCCCAATACTTTTGAAAAAGATCAATTTGCAATTAATTAATACGTGTCATCTATTTATTTCAGGATTTTGGCAGGGGACATCCACCTCACTGTTGGCTTGTTTTATTTTTTATATTAACTATTCTCAGTAAGGACCTGATTTTTAATGCCTAGCTATATTGTGTGATGCTGTATCTGTATGATATAATTTACAAATCTTTTTTTGATAGGGGGAAGTGCAGCTAAATTTTTATGTGATGGCTTAGAGAAGGCTGAAACTAATTGGTCGAAATGGAGAATATTTTTTTGTGATGAACGTCATGTGCCTTTTACAAATCCAGAATGTACCTACAGTGTTTATAAAAACAATCTATTATCCAAAATAAATTTTCCACCAGAGAATATATACCCTATAAATCCAGATCTTCCAGGTATACTTCTATATATATTTTGTTCATCTTTCTCTGGGAATCAAGACATTTTCATTTCTATTTTTATAAGGAAAATATAACTGAAGATATATGTAACACATTCAGTTGAAGTAAACTGATTATATTTGTCATGTTCCCCCAAAGAACCATGTTTTCTTGGTCTTGTTGGTGCAAAGGAGTAGGGCATTGACTCCTATTTCATGTCTGATTTATTTCCATGCTAAGCCATAGCCATTTTATTTATCTAATTTATTTTCAATCATTTGGTGTATTGGGATAATGAGAAATACTTATAAAGATAAAGATCTTTTCCGTTTTTCTTGGGACTTCAAAGTTCAAACCTCAAGAATCTGGCTAGTCTTCAGAAATACAATTAAAACAAAAGATATTATTTACAAACTATAAATATTCATCTTCTCTTTAATAAAAATACTTTTTTAAACTACCTATACCACATTTTTTTTTTAACTTATTTTGACAATTTTAGTTGAAGAGTGTGCAGTAGATTATGCTAAAAAAATCAGCACAGTGTTTGCAACAACAGATCTACCAGTTTTTGATGTGTTGGTATTAGGAATGGGTCCTGATGGACATACCTGTTCTCTCTTCCCTGACCATCCTCTGTTACAGGTAGAATTAGATTATTTTTATTTTTAATCTGTACTTTCGTTCAGATTTTTAGAAAATAAAACATTTCAGTATTGTTATTTCTGCTGTTGCAGTAAAGCAGTACGTTAACCCCAATTTTATTCTTTCATTATTTCTGCTCTGAAATGTGATTCTTTGCAAAACTTATTTTTAAACATTCTTATTCCAAAATCATTTACATTTAGCATCTGTTTACATCTACATGCCGAGAGACCAGAAATTAGTAATAAAATACCTACTTTGAATATAAATTGCTGCCAAATATATTGATATTCTGGCATTTGGTATGGTTATGTTAGTGACACAGGTTGAGAACTACACATATTCTCTGATGTCAGGCTTGTATAACTTGATTGCTTCTTTTATCTCTACCCTCAATCTGGTTTGATTTTGTGTGTGCATGCCATCATGTACTGTTTGATATATTATATTCAGCCTATTTAGCTCATTAGATCAATTTGCATGGAAGAGAACCTCTAAGGATTGTTTTTAACATAGAAAAAGTAAAAAAAACCTCACATTGTATTACCAAATGTTGCATTGTATCTATTACAGGAAACAGAGAAAATAGTGGCACCAATATCTGATTCACCAAAACCACCACCGTGTCGAGTTACAATGACCTATCCTGTTATTAATAAATGTAGATGTGCTGTTTTTGCTTCCTGTGGAGCAGGGAAAGCTGAAATACTGAAGGTAAAGTATAACATCATGGTCATTTAATAAGCCTGTACAATTTATAAAATTTACTTGCAAATTGTATTCTCCATTTGCATAAATCTATGTTTATTTGACTTTAATGAGTGTTAATCCTGTTTATGATAAAGATTTGAAACGTACCCATTCAATGTCACTCATCATATTAACGTTGAGGTTGAAATATTAAAGATGTAGTTACTTTCTTAATGTATCCGTAAAGTTGTTAATATTCTGTTTACTTATAACTATCTTAATTTTTCAGCGTGTTTTGGAAGGAAATGAGGAGAAACCTTTACCTGCATCAAGAGTAAAGCCAGAACAAGGGGAGGTAATTTGGATGTTAGATGCCCCAGCTGCAGCTAACTTGAAAAATTACAGTAAAATGTAACATATTTTTTTTTTTATTATGGTATACAAGGATTTTGTTATTGTTGAAATGACATAAGATATTATTAAATTTTATAATTATTTAATGTTTTATGTTATTTGTATGTGCTTAAGAAGCACTTGTATGTGCTTAAGAAGCACTTGTATGTGCTTAAGAAGCTTGTTATCTATATTTTTGTGTAATGCTATTTTTTGCTATGTTACATTTATTATTTTATTAACAAAGAACTAAGTTCTAAAATCTATAGAGTTACAAATAAATCTAAAACAAATTTGTGCTATAATGATTTAAAATACAACAAAAATATCATTTTACAATGTAAAGGATAGGCCGCATACACCAATAAATGTACATGTATTTGTTATGCAAACATAGACCAAACTTTTTTGTACTAGTAAAAACGCACACATGTATATACAGTAATGAAATATTACCAAATAATAAATGATATTGAATAAATACATGTACTTAGATATTTAGTCTTTATTACATTTTCTTATTCCCTCAAGACCATAATGATAGCCAAAACACTGTGCATATAAAAGAAATCCCGAATCTAATATTGGTAATTTTAAGTTTTGCTCAGTATTAATATTTTATAATTTTAGATCACATATTTTGCTGAAAAAAATGTGTTTATGGATTGAAAAAATTATTTTGCGAACTCACACACACGCACACCCATCTCCCCCATATCTACCTAGATTGATAATCATAACCCATACCTACCTTGATTGGTAATCATCCCTCCAATACCTACCTAGATTGGAAATCATCTCCCCCATACCTACCTAGATTATTGGTGATTCACCCCCCACCCCCCGAAAAAAAGATACCTACATTTGTACCTATATTGATAATATCAATATTTCAATTGTTTGTAGAAGTTTCAGATGATGCTTGAAATAGTTTCAAGGGAAATAGTACCGGTTTGATAATAATCTTGTGCATTTATTAGGAATTCTTATTTAGAGGGTAGATCGTTAATTTATTTGGGTTTTTTTTGTTTGTTTTTTTTTGTTTACAACCCTAACCTAATGCCGTTTTAATGAAAGAGGGCACTTTCATTAAAGGGGGGTAACTCATTTTTAGCAAGCTTTTCTCTAGTGTTTGAAAACAACGAAAGCGATGCTTACAGGAAATGGCGCAATGCATGAAAACAAAACAAAACATAACAATTCAATGTCAGATTTATTGACAGAAAACGCTGAATCTGAAGTACCGGTATATAACAAAGTTTGTGCAACTCGTCTTTGATATTGAACTGAACGGAATGAAGATCTAGCTAATGTGATTCCGTAATATTTAGGATGGCAGAAAGAAAACGACCTGGTCAAAGTTCGGGTAAGAAATGGACGTACACAAGTCTGGTGCCAGTGCCAGTAGTGGTGGTACCGTATCTTAAAGTAGCCAAGATTTAGCTCAGTATCACCCACAGTCTTCGACATTGCAAACACGACTTATTTGTCAATTTAAATCAACATTGATTGGAGTGAACTAAGATAATAGAGGCCCAAATGGTGGGTGGATGTGGTATAGGTATTGGACAAGGCGTTTTCTTGTAGGAATGTTGGCCTACTACTTTGTAGTCTCATCCAGACAATAAAAACGGTCAAATATCTCAGACAATAAAACCAGTCAAATATCTAAGATGATAAAATCAGTTCATAATTCAGTCAAATGATCCAGTCGTATAAACCTGTCAAATAATCCAGTTGAATAAATTTAACCAGTCGCTCAATATGATGAGGAAAAACGTAAAGCATGACTTTAGACTTAGTAAGCAGCGGTGGCAGTAACTAAGATAACAACATGTAGCTTAGTGCTCTATAAATACCCCCACATTGTTGTTTTTATTCCGAAGCAACTAGATACTATGCTGTCATCAGTTTTATGCATCGGACACAGACTAAAAAGAAGGTATTTAGTCCTGCCATTTATTTCTGTCATTCACCTTTAACCCTAATTGATGACCTTACTCACAAAGAGAGGTCTGCATAAGTTGTTTTAGGGTATTGAATGAAAAAACAATAATAAAGTTTTGATTTTAACAATCAAATTTGAACATTAGGGAAAATAAAAAATAGACAGAAACCATGATAAACGATATTTGAATTAGTGCATTTTTTCTTTAAATTACATTCATTACAAACTTAATTTTAATCGGCCATCAACTGTTTTTTTCGACTGTCTTATTCTACTGGACTTTACTCATGTGCCAAACATACGCGACTTTTATTTAGGACTGGGTTTAGGATAGCATCTTGAATGGGAGTAACATCAAATATGGAATTAACCATAATTAAGTAGTTGTTTCAAACAGGACAAAATTAGGGTAACCAGACAACTCGGACAAAAACTAGTCGGACGGTTGATACATGTAGACTACTCTGACCAATATTTTCCTTTACTAATTCGCTTCATAACTAAATTAAAAGACTATTCAATATTATTCACAACAAAAATGTTTTATATAATATATGTTTCTTTGATTCTTATTCCTTTTATCCAACAATGTGAGAATATTGATATATTGCATTATTTATACACAGAAATAATATCTCAGATCAGTTAACTTTATTTGCAAGACCTAGAGAAAAGCTTAAAATTTAAAGAGACAATAACACTCTTGCTGGCTTGAAAGCTCCAGAAAATAAATAATATCTCTATCTAAGTACTAGATTTTTAAGTGTCCTACCTGTTGTGTAAATTATCCATTACATCCTATTTTACTTGTCCAGAGGGTTCGAAAATATTTTTAAATCAAAGTTTCATTTGAAAAGGTTTACGTTAGACATTTCAAACCATTATGTTGAATTTTTCAAAATTTTTAAATAAGGTGTGTTAAGATGAAATTTGTATCATCAATTAATTGAAATATTCTAAAATAGTAACATTTGTTGTCCAGAATAAAGATTGGGACATATTATTCTGTTACAACAAGAGTGGTATTGAGCCTTTAAGAACAATATAGCTGCATATTATTATAAACTTTGTTTAAAAGGCTAATTAATTAACAAAGGGGGGGTAAAATATAGTCTGTAACAAGTTTGTGACACTTCAACAAAATGATTTAAACAGTATTTAGTGAAAAAGACTACATGTAAAAAGTACATATAATATGGATTCTTATATTAAACCATTTCCAGAATTTTAATAATATACAAATAAATACATATATAATATAATAAATAAGTAATAAGTGCATTGTTAGATTGAATAAATAAATTTCAATAATGTATAAATATATAATAAGTAATATATATAATAAGTAAGTGCATATATTAAAATGAGTAAATATATAAATAAATAAACAAATACATTTTTATAGTATAAATATTTATTAACAGTTTGATAAACATGACAATTTACATTCCAACAAATTTCATAACAGTGTTGAGGTATTCAGTGGGTGTCTTGGCACCAGTGATTAATAAGGTATTCTCTTCTACGATTCTCTATCAAGGTGGCGGCACTTTCTTCTTTTGGGAGCAAGTCTGCCCCCAGATTCTAGTTATCTGATGGTTAGTTTAATATCTTCGTGTTCGGTCTTAATCAAGTCTAGGAACTTGTATATATTTGGATGGCCCTGACCAAGCTTCTTCAGTTTACAGTGCCAACCTTCCAAATGATTAGTGTGTTCTTGGCCTACACCCACAGGGAGGGTTGGATGGCCGAATGGTTAGCACGTGCGCACTGTATCATATGGTCTGTCATTGAGTCAATTGCCAGGGTTTCGATTCCCTGGTTGTACGTGACAAGGAGTAGGGTCAACTGTCCAACCTTGTGGGTTTTCTTCGGGTCCTCCGGTTTCCTCCCACTGCTAAAGACCCCTACGCGCAAGCGAATGATTGAAATAATGATTGTTTTTTTTCTGGGTGAGCTTTTTTACCCGTACTGCTACACACTCATACGCACAAGCAAATTTAACCATGTGTTGGTCCCGAAATGACCTAGTTTGTGTCGAGTGGACGTTAAACCTCATTTCTCTCTCTCCCCCCCCCCCCTCTACTGTCCAGTAACCTCATAATCCCTTATCAATCAGATGTGGGGATAGTTAGGTTAAACTCTTGAAACATCCGTCATTTTAGTTATTAAATAGCACTGTTAGTATGTAATAATCAGATCATGTTAGGACGAAAAGCAGTCACTTACAACCATTATTTTTGTTTTATGATAGATTCTAAGAAAAGAAAGAGAAAAACAGAGAAAGGGATACTTGGTGTTCCTAAGAGACCGATGCTATTTTCTTTTAATGTACGTCAAGGTGAAGAATGGAGCTCTGATTCAGAAGATTCAGATTATATCCCTTCTGATGAGGAAATATCTAATACCAAAAGGTAATATGAGATGATGGAGAAAAACCCTTGCAAGTACCATTATTTAATACTGCATAATATGCAAAGTCCTTTATAACAATACAGTAATGAAATGCCAAAAATTGAATTCAAATAGAGACTACCAATGAGAATCTAAAGCAGTTATGTAGCAAAAATAAATAGGTTATATTCATGTTGTATTTCAGGAAAGTTAATAGAAGGAAACGCATAAAAAATTCCAAGGAACAAAAACCTAAAGAATCAATTGTTGAGAAGTCAACTGAAAGAAGTGGAGTTAGCTTACAGTTACCAGAAGAAATTTTACTGAAAGTATTTCAAGAATTAGTAAATAGTCAGGGTACTCTCCCATTCCTTGTAAGGTAAGGTTGAGAAATGGTGTAACACCCACTTATGATAACAAATCTATTGCTCTTTAACATGGAGAAAACCTCATTAGCAGACAACCCTACTCCTTGTCTCCATATAAATTGGTGGGATCAAACTCAAGTCGCCTATCCAATCTCGTGGGTTCTTTCTGGGTCCTCTTGTTTACCCATACTGCTAAACACCCATACGCACAAGCAAATTACTGAAATAAAATTTAACCATATGTTAGTTCCGAAATGACCAAGTTTGTGTCAAGTGGACGATAAACCCATTCCCCTCTCTCTCTCTCTCTCTCTCTCTCTCTTTCTCACTTCAGACAATTCAACCACTACTACCACCTCTTGATATAAATAGTATAAGAATTCTAGAAAAATCCTCAATTCGTTCATAACATTTGCCATGTAAAACATGTATATATTTCCAGAGCATCAAAAGTTTGCAGAACATGGAGAAATGTTGCTTGTGATCCCACATTATGGAGAAAAGTGGATTTGTCTTTTGGTTGGATTAAGATGAGTGAAAGGGTATTAAAATGGTTATGTGAAAACAGATTGACCCACTGCAGGGATGTCAACTTATCTGCATCAAAATTTTTCGTCAACAGCAACATAAAGGTTTTTTGTTGTTTTTTTTAATTTTAACGATGCACAACCTGAAATGCAAATGGGCAGTTCAAAAAGATTTATCAGTTAAGAGCTAAAATCAGCTTTGGAATGACCTCCCGGAAAGCTAAGGAATGGAGTATAAGGTATTATTAATGCAATACCTTAGCCATTAAAGCAATACTCCAGGTACGCACACTCCTTGAAACACATGGAAAAATGAAAATGTGATTTCCAGTACTGGAAAAACAAGATTACTCCTTGAAACTCATGGAAAATTAATATTTGTGGTTTCGCTATACATGTATATATTTTAAGATATAAAACTGAACGTAGTCATCAAATGTTTCTTCGAAAGTTCACTACTTTGTCGCCGTAAATGTTCTTCAAGCGTAAAAAAAATACATTATTATGCAGAATTCTATACAGAGACTCCTGGAATCTGGTAAATAACTCCTGGAAAACTCCTGGAATTTTGAGTGTTCTGAGTTGTGCAAACACAGATACTTTCTTATAGTCATCACCGGTTGTATGTGACAAGGAGTAGGGTCACCTGTCCAACCTCGTGGGTTTTCCCCAGATCCTTTGGTTTCCTCCACTGCTAAAGATCCCTATGTGCAAACGAATTATTGAAATTAGATAAAATTGAACCATATGTTAGTCTCGAAATATCCTAATTTGTGTAAAATGTCCTAATTTGTGTAGAGTGGGCCCTCAACTCTCTCTCTCTCTCTCTCTCTCTCTCATGTGTCATGTGTAGTTTAGCAATAAAGAGGATAATTTATCTAACAATGGGGTTCTGACTTTATCCAGTTTTAGGAGTTCTTTTACTTATACTAGTATGCCATTGTGTGCAGAGTTGAACTTTAGATTTTTGTATCATTGAAACATCTAAGCAACACTTTGCCTGTTGGACTACAGCTGCTACCACCGACAAGTTTAAACCTGAAAGTTATTTCAGCCTATGCCAGGATTTAAAGTCTGGACAATCAAGTTGCGAGTCCAGTAACCTAATCGCTCAACTACTACAGTACTCTTTGCATTGTACAAAACGAATTTAGATTTAAATCTAGATTATGAAAAAATGAACTATGCATTTTGAGAAAGAAATATTAGTTGGATATTTATGTTTTGTAGCTATTAACAGAAACCTGTTCACAGTTAAAAGTTATAAATATATCATATTGTAAAGTAACCACAGAGACAATTGTAACAATAGCTGAAAATTGTCATCAATTAACATCACTTGATCTATCTTTTACACCTGTAAGTAAAGGTATTTTTTTTTAATACTTTTTAAGCCTCATTTGATAAGTAGTTTTACTTTCGATTAATAAATTGAAATAAGATTAAATATTTGCCTATGTTGAGGGCTCTTATTAATCAAATCTTAATTAAAATATATGTTCAGAATAATATGGCTAAGAGTTCAATGTAAAAATGAAGAAGTCTATCGAATTTAGAAAATTTCGGTTAATTATTTATTTGCCTTGTTTCACTTTGTAGAACCTTGTGAACACTCAAACGACAAAAAGTTATCATCCAATTGTATGAAATTAACATGAATCATTTATCTTAATAAAACAGAGAAGCCTAACGAATTTCAACCATTTCACAAGGACCTTGTGAATGCTTGAACTTAAATGACAAAAATTATCATTATCATCTGATTTGCATAAAATTTATTGTCACCTGTCTGTCTGTCCGGCCGAACGGCACACTTTTTGGGACACTTTAACTCGGCTTTTAATTGAGCTGGAATGTTCAAACTTGGTGTAGGTGTTTATTATGTGAATGCCTCGATGGAGTTCGAAGATGAGCACTTTCTGCTTAGGCTAAGCATGGGTAAACAATTTGATTGGTTAATGCTTTTGGACACGATAACTTGGGTTCTAGTACCTTGACTGAGTTCGATAATGGCCAATTTCTGCTCATGGTAAGCAGAGTGATAAGCAATTTGATTAGTGGAGTCTTTGATTCTATGTGAAACTTTGTGTATAGTTTCATTACTAAGTTTGATAATGAGCTTTTCTGCTTAGACTAAGAAGATACTTCAATCTGATTGGTCGAGACTTTGGAACTCAATAATTCTCCTTCTAACTGAGGTAGAATGTTCAAACTTGGTGTAGGTATTTATTAGGAGAATGCCTTGACAGTGTTCGATCACCGATTTGCCACTAAGGCTAAGCAGAGATAAGCAATAAATTCATTATACCAATACCTTGACTAAGTGCACTGTTGACTTGTTTATATTACCAGTATTTACATTAGTAAAACAGAGACCTCTATTGAATTTCAACAATTTCAATTAGTTCTTAGAGTTGTGGCCCTTTTTTCACTTTGTAGAAACTTGTGAACACTCAAATGATAAAAATTATCATCTAATCTGTCAGAAATTGATATGAGTGTCTTCCAAATGCTGCCATTACCCACAAAAACAATAAATATGAGACAACCCTTGTTGACTGATCGTACAACTTAGCTGCCGTGGTTGTATGTTTTGCTGGCTGGAACCTGTCCTAAGGAATAAACAGATCTTTACAGATGTGTCATGTACAATTTTGTAGCTTGTAACTGTTTTGATCTTTCATGCAATAATGGTGTTGTTTTTCTCAGGTAGATGCTGTATGTTTACAGAGTTTAAAAGTTTTGTTACCTAAACATGGCCTTTATCTTAAACAACTTACTATGGGAGGCAATACCTATAAGTCTTTCAATTCCGTATTTAATTTGATTTTAGTAAGTAATTAAATTTTAAACTTTCTTTAAACATACATTATGCAAGAGCTAAATCTGCCTATTGCAGGTCTTTCTTTAGGCCTGAAATGTTATCTAAATTGTTAATTAGACATTAATTAACTTATCCAGACCATAATCAACTCTTGATGCCATCACTACCCTGTGATATTTAGCAGATTGAAATACATTTTTTGAAAAATAATTAAAAGTAAAAATGGATAATTGAGACTTTGTTTTTTATTGTACCAGCTTTAGTAAGGATTATCGAGGCTAGCCTAAAAGCTAATATCTCAGAAAGTTTGGGCAATTTGATTGAAATTTTGAGCATATTCTATTTATATTATCTATTTTTTAACAATTATTTTGAGAATTGTCAACTTTTTGTCTAATCTCACATAATGCATTTTTTAAAAATTCAGTTGTAGGTCTGAACTTTATCCTTTTAAAAAATTTCCACCTTACAGCATTATCAAAAGAAGTTTGATTAGTCAGTATGTTTCATTTCGCTATAAAATATTTTGAGTCACAAAAAAATCATATAAAAATATATGTAAGATCTGGATTTAAAATTCTTCTAATTGTTAACTATTTCAGAGTCACTGTCCACAGCTAGAAATGTTGGATATTTCTAATTGCTTATTTTCCACTGATATCGTTTTGGTCAATGTGAAAAAATTCCAGAATTCTTGTCCCAATTTACAAATCTTAGGACTAGCCAATTCCAGAATTGGAGTTTCACAGGTTTGTAGCTAGTGTTCTTTGCCATTGTGTCTGCACTCCAAAGTGCCTACTTAGTGACTTCTATCAGACGTCAGTCTGGTTTAAATATTTTCAGCAATCTTAAAAATCGATTCTGTAATTCAAATCAAATGTAGATGGTATAAGGTTAATATTTGAAGGAAAAAAAAAAAGATTATTTATTGACTATATTGAGCCATTTTTTATAGATGTCATTTTCAATTTTAAGGGTATGCTATAATCTTTTAATTTTTCACTAGGAACCTGGATTATCATCGTTTCCCAAGTTAGAACAGTTAAGTGTAGCATACAATAAACCAGGAGATCAACCAAGATCTTGTCTTAATTTAGATCTTGTTACAAGGTATATCGATTTTAATTTTCCCCATGTGATAGTGATGAAAATATTTTGTTCTTAATTTATGTGTAGAATTGCAATAAATCTGTGACTACATAACAAGGCCCTTCAGTCTGATATATAGGGGACTTAAGATATACAAAAGTGAACCCTAATGACAGCATTATAACAAAGCTCTTCAGTCCGATATAAAGGGGACTCGGAATAACTAGGGATATATGAAGCTCTAGTGTATGTTCAATAAATAATATTCTGAAGGGTAATTTGTTAGAAAGCAATGGGTGTAAAGTCAGTTGACAAAATTAAAGATACATTATGTAAGATTTAGATAAAGAACTAAACTAGCCATTCTTGCTATAATAGTTCGAAAGTAGATGATGTAAAATGAATAATTTGAAAATTTCATTCAAATTACTCTATTGCAAGCGAAGATATTAGCCTTTGAAGGTTTGATAGACGTGTGCAATAATTTCAACCACCGTACTGTTTGATCGAAGCTAAGTCTTGGTCCTCCATATTTGATTAAATCTAAGTATCGCTGAACCATTCTAATCTATTTAATATCGGAGAAATCTGATGCCATCGAGAGTTGATTAAGGCCTGGATCAGTTAATTAATGACTAATTAATACTTTAGAAAACATTTCAGGCCTAAAGAAAGACCTGCAATAGGCAGATTTAGCTCTTGCATAATGCATGTTTAAGGAGTCAGATTTGAGTAATGATCCATTAAGGTACAAGTGTTGAAAGAGTACATTTATATTTTAGGATTCTACATGATTCACCTGATTTAAAGTTATTAGATCTACGAGGTAATGATAATATAGATTGTTATAACTTGTGTAATATAGACAGTAATAATGTACAGTCTCTACATGCCTCGAATACAGCTACACAAAGGGATGGTTCTCAATATCAACGGCTGGCATTATTGTTGACGAAGGTAAGTACTGTTGTACATCTGTGTATTTATGTATAGTAATGAAATTGAAATAAAGAACTAAACTTCCATTTATAAATCTGTGTAGATATACTTGCTCCAAACTTGTATCAAATAAAACTTTAAATGTTGATTTTGGAAACCAATTGGATCTTGTCACAGTTAAATGTATTTGCTTTATTTGTTCAGTGATCTATAAAATACCCACCAGTTGAACAAATCTTTGCTTTTCCTTTGCAGTGGAGAAGAAGTCTTTTAGAATTAGACTTATCGTGGAGTACTTTACGGGAAGAAGATTTAAATCATGCCTTCAAAGGACTGGTTAATATGACCGATCATTGCCCATTATCCAGCCTCAACTTGGCAGGAACAAATGTGACACAAGAAACAGTAAGGTAAAAATTTCAATTGTAGCACTGCTCACTTTTTGCTGAAAGTTCAATAAATCATGCTTGTTAGACAAATGAAAAAAAGTTAACTTGTTTTCACTAGAACAAAAATCTGAACAGTCACTCTATGCATCAAAAGTTCTCTGGACTGTACTGATACAAAAGGAATAAATCATGCTTGTAAGACAAATGAAAAAAAAAAGTTAACTTCTTTTCACTCAAACAAAAATCTTAACAATAACGGTCCCCCTCTGCATAAAAACTTACGTTATGCATCAAAACTTCTCTGGACTGTACTGATACAAGAGGGATTGGATTGCTGGGCGGTTTAATGCATCTGCTTTTGATTATGAGGTTTGTTGATTAAATGTCACATTGAATAGGGTTACCTGCCTAAAATCATAAAGGGTTGGGAGTGTCACTTATAAAGATTGATGCAAACAAGAAACTTATTGAAAGGAAACATGTTTTTCTAAAATGACCTGGTTTGTGTTAAGTAGTTGTTGAACCACATTTCTCTCTCTGCTGGTAACCCTAACAATTGAAAAATGAATAAATATTTTTAAATGGCAATGATTATGGATTTGTTTGTATGTTTCAGTCTTGTATTGAACAAATGTCAAGACTTAACCTCTGTGAACCTTACCTCATGTCGTGGAATGACCCGTGGTTTTAAAAGAGAATTCCAAACAGCAGCAGATGTCAGAAAATTACGAAAGGAATTGAATTCAATGGATTCAAGTGATTCAAGTAACTGAAAAGCAAACTAAAGAACACACTACCTCTGTATGGATAACCTGATGGTTAAAAATAAACATATAATGACAAAGATGTCCAGGAAATTTGATAAAATGTTGGTTATGTTATATAATAGGACTTCTGTGGGAACTGGATTATTAACTGTTCCTGTATGCAATCTGATAGATCCTTCTGTATAACTTGCATATCATGTCAAGACTTGTTTGTATGCTGTATTACAAGAGATCAATGCGACCCGAAGATGATCAACATAAATGCAGATTGAATTCGTATAAAATTTGTGACATTTTATAATCTTAACTTGTAAGTAAGAAACCATTTACCCAATAATAATATTGTCAAATATCCAGGCCTCTGATTAGCTGGTTATCTTATTAATGACCATTGTTTCAACGGTTCCTGATAGGTTAAAGACTGAACTCGGTGAAGCTGACAGAAGCACATAAATATACAGTACTGCATCGATAAGCACAATGTTAATCCAATAATGACTATTTCTAAAGATGTGAGGTAAATCAGGGGGTTGTAACTCCAGGTCCACTTCTATTACTGTAACAGCCTCCATGACAACAAAGCAAGCATTGCATATCTGACAGTTTTTGTTTGAAATTTACAAAACAAACAATTGGCTGATAGACTATAAATAGAAAGTGTCCGAAACAAAACAATGCTCGTAAGCAAGATAAAAAAATATCACATTCAAATGCTTGCTAGCTCAGAAGTCTTCATCAAGTGTCGCTCAGTAATAAGCAGTAATTGTATTCCACAGAAATGTGACCTGTTTAAAGATCACTTTGCATGTTTTGAGGGTATAAATAATTATGGTACTGCAATTCAGTACCATATGTGTATTGAATATGTCTGATCTCAAAAATGAACATAATTCATGTAATTGTTATAATTGATACTTGCAGCATATCTACATATTCCTATATTAGTATTTTTTTTTTCTTTTTAACATTATTGTCTTAATTGCACATTTTGAATTAATAAATTATTCTATTACCATACTCAGGTAAAAGTTTAACACAATTTTGAAAATTTATTCCCCATTTGGTCATTTTTTATTGGTATACATACATATACCTGTACAGTGTCTATTTTATTTGGATTTTAACTTATAATAAAAAGATTTATATTCTATTTAATACATTTTATTATAATTGTTGGTACTTACACACCATAAAAGAATAAATATGTTTATATTTACAAACCACAAGATATAAATTAAATACTGTATCATCAATAGACAATAAAATATTTTAAATACATATCTAGTGTTGCCTTTATAAGATGACAATGTCGAATATGTACAATATTTCTGCTTAAAAATCCAATGCTGATTTCATATAATACAATATTTCTGCTTAAAATTTAAATGCCGATATATAAAATAAAATGAAAGAAAACTCTTCATATTCTTTTAGAAGGTCAATTAGTTTGCTGTAAGATTCATAATAAGGCTGATGTGAGTATTATTGAAGTCTCTTAGGTAATGGCTCAACAATCATACTTTCTAACGTTTCAAACACAGTGTGTGGATCTTGATCTGCGTTGATATGTTGTCCGTCCACATAAAAGTCACTCAATTCTTCTGCGTAAGCATGGTACTGAGCTAAACGTTTTCTGACATCATCATCATTATCTTTGCCGTGTCGTTGTAATCGGTCCTTGACATCTTGTGTTCTAGGTGGATTGTATAGTAAATGATAACGTTCGCCAGTGATAGGATCTGTATATCTCTGTGTTAATCTTTCTAATACAGAATCATTAGGTACGTCCAGGAAAAATGTTCTGGAAAAGACATTAATAATCAATACAAGCACAGAAAACTCAGGGCTTTAGTTTTGGAACTAGTGACTCAGCAATTTAACAGGAGCTAAGTCTCTAACTAAATATTTTCTATAATATTTGAAATTAAAAACACAAATTAGAATTTAATATTGGTCCATTTCAATCCATATTGATGTTATGTTGCCGTGAAAATGTGGGATCCTAATATCCAATATTTAAAACACAATTAACATTTTGTGTACCATATCGTTTCAGATTCAAAATCATTGAACACGGAAAAACATATCCAAAATTACAGTGCGACAGTAAATAGTAATGGCTGATTCACAAATGATAATAATAAAAATGTTTAGAACGGACGAAGCAGGTGTGTATGACTGTCGTTCAGTTTGGACTGTTCACGTATTTCACTGAACATAATTAATTAGAAATTAAAATTTTTAAAAAAAAGACTGAATATATATCACTTTACATACACTCATATTACATTAATATGTCCTTCTAGAAACATTTATGGTTCCAAAAAATAGAGCCATATGCCATTTAAACCTTTTAAAGATATAGGGCAATAACCCTTGATGTAATATCTAAAACAGTACATGGGCATACGAAAAGAGTGACAAATATTACAAACCTGTTAGGCACTAATCCCTCTTTTTCTAATTGTTCAGCTTGTTCTCGGGTAACTGGATAACCATGTAACACCCAACCTCTTGTGACACAGTCTAATTGACCTAGTCTATCTTTTAATATATTTAATACCAGACTGTCTGGAACTGGAAGTAAAATGAATATTTATTAAAAGAAAAATCAGAATAACAGTCTTCTGGAAAAACTGTTCTAATCACCTCAAAAACTAATATAATGTAGATGTATATTTACTGATATTTCTGATTCTTTTAACTTTCAAGCAAACTAGGAAATTAGTTACAGTAACTAATTTTCTACATAAAATTAGTAACTAATATTATCTTACCCATAATTTTTTTCTGGACATAACTTTTAGCTGCCTGTCCTGTTTTTGTTTCATCAGCTATGGCCTGTTTTATGAGTTGCCCACATGAAACTTAAATAATAAATTTATTCTCATTACCAGGAAAAAAGCTATTGAAACACTTTCAACATAGAAGATTTTCCCAAATTTTAAAGAATCCATCTGTAAAACTGGATTTTGTTTTCCATTCAAAGTGTATCAAGAGATACATAAGGTGAACTAAGCTTTCATATATTTGTTACAAAGTAAAATATAAAGACTATGCCAGAATCTATGTTAGTACTAAAGAGATACTTACCATTTACAAGATTATATTTAGATGCCAATAATGCAGCTTGTACTGCTTTTCCACTTCCAGTAGGTCCAAGAAGAACAACTCGAGGTGTGTGGGGGGTATTAGATCGTAGTTGACTACAGACAAATGTAAACACTGAAATATATGTAACAATGGCTTTATTACCCTGTTAGCAGCATAAACACAGATACTGCACACAGAAACCTTGAGATGACTGCAACGAGTCGTGAAAACATACAAAGGATAACTTTTCACATACAAAGGATAACGGGCCCAGTGTTTTTAATCAAACCAGATGCTAGCAAAGATAACCCCATCTTGTCACAGTGAGTAATGCTTATAACCATTTCTATTGTTTGTGCAACAGAAGCCCAGATTACATTAGTAATATTGCTGACATTAATTTGGTTCTGTAAGATTATTATAGGCAGTACCAGTATTGATATAAAATCAACAATTAAATAAGCCCTTGATTTATAGTATGGCTATTTAAAAGCTAATATTATTATGAACAAAATCGGTAAGATTATTCGGTATACAAAATTAACCTACCTTGTGCAAAAACATCTGCTTTAGGTTGATCTGCATTGACTTTCTTTAAAACTTTATCATAACAACGTAGAATAGCATCAATATGCCGATGATAGACTATAAGTTTAGTTATCATTTCTTCTTCTGTACAACCAGTAGCCTCTTCTAATCTTGATTGAATCTCTGCATTACTTGGCCAATTAAAGGTTGTATGATACACATCTAAATAAAACAAGAGTTAATTCGAATAGTAATTAGTATGTTTTAAAAAAAAAAATGACTGTTTCTTAGCTATCCTCCTAGTATTTCTCTCTCATAGTACAGTTGATAGAACAGAACTATTATTAATGGTCATAATTCTAGCCCCTAAATGTTAAATATCAAATTATAATGTTTGAGAGATAAAGATATATTTGTCAATTATATGTTCCTAAAATAATTTATTTCATTTTCTCACAATACTGTTGTTTTTATTTACCTCCTGTTTTAGGGTCAATTCTTTTACCAGAAGCTCTTTCGATTAATACTGTATCAGGAGACTCCAGTACAACTAAAATAGAGAGTAATTAAAAAGTAAAACTAAAAAAGACAGACTTACAGAATTCAATAATGAGTGGTAGCTAGCAACTGTTTCTGCCTCAGATTTCGTGAGCTCCAGAAAATAAAAAATAGCCTTATTCTAATTACTAGATGTGTTAGTGTCTTACCTGTTGTGTAAATTATCCATTAAATCCTATTTTACTTGTCCAGAGGGTTCAAAAATATTTTTAAATCCAAGTCACATTTGAAAAGCTTTACGTCAGGCTTTTCAAATCATTTAGTTGAATTTTTCCAATTTTTTAAATTAGGTGTGTTAAGATGAAATTTGTATCATCAATTAATTGGAATATTGTAAAATAGTAACAATTTGTTGACCAGAATAAAGATTGGGACATATTATTCAGTTACAACAAGAGTGGTATTGAGCCTTTAACAGAATTATGGATTGCTTGTGTATTATTATGTACTTGTGCAAGAAGTTCATAAACTATTATATACATGCTTCAAAAATAAAAGGATAACAGAGAATTTGGATGACTTGTTGACTACCATAGTCATATGCTACAAGAAGAGAAAACATTAATATTAAATTTTGAAAAGAAAGGAATGGGGTTATAATTTAGTCATTTAAAGATTAATAAACAATATTTTATCACTTATTTTATTTTTACTATGGTTTATGTGTGCATTGCTGGTGGAAAATATTTTTGCACAGGCACTGAGGCAGCAGTGTTATCCCTTCTTAAATCTCAACTGTCACATGTTCATAGTGGGTACATCTTCAAGTGACCTCCATTCTAACCCCAGCTAGTTCCACCAGTTAAAGTTAAACACCCAAAAAAAGTGTAAAGTGAGCTTTACTATGTATTAAAAGCTCAATGTCAAATATAGTTTAATATTTACCACAATGTTTGGGATAGATTCCCTTCTCTTGTAATGCTAATGCTTGTTCTCTAGTTTGGGGAAAACCTTCCATCACCCATCCCTTTTTCACACAATCAAATAACTGCATACGTTGTTCTATTATCTTTGACCACAACTCTGTTGGAACCGCCTGAAATTAAATTAAAGATACATTATGGGAGATAAGATAAAGAGATGGCAGTTCTCGCTATAATACTAGTTAAAAACTAGATAGTGTAAAGGTAATTTGCTGAAAATTTCAGTCAAATTGATCCACTATGAGCCGAGAAAGAAGCGGGTGAAATTTTTGCATAGTCTCGGTCATCATTACTAAAATCATTAATATACCGGTAAACAGCATAGTCTCGATTATCCACTTTTTCTGATTTAATTATCAACGGCCGTTAGCGACATATCGGAATCTAATCCAGCCAACATCGAAGGCTAGCCTTGACATCGAGAGTTTATTATGGTCTGGATAAGTTAATTAATGTCTAATTGATAATATAGATAACATTTCAGGCCTAAAGAAAGACTTGTAATAAGCAGATTTTGCTCTTGCATAATGCATGTTTAATCAATAACAATAAATTAGCCTAGATATACAAAGCCAAATTTAAGAAGCAAATCATTTTATTGTAGGCCTTCTCAGTTTCCAGTGATATAAAAAAAATAATATTTATGATCCGTTCAGACATAACACATACACTGGTAGTGCACTATTTGTCCTTGCTCGAATGCCTAAAGCATTTTCTGTGGCTCTTTCATCTATTGTTACTTATTTGTCAGACATTTATCATTATGTAACGTTCGATAAAAATATTCACTACTTCTATAATTGTCTCCAAGTAAGTGCAGGGGAACTGCACACATCTAACAACCAAGTGGAAACCTGGACGAAAAACATGCAGGACATACTTTTTAAAAAACGCATTTATGTTTTATCTACGGAAAAATATGTGCAATTCAATAAAGGATTTGCCAAATCAATAGTAACTAAATGTGATGTCAGAGATAATGAGTATCAATGTAAACATAACATAGGCCTACTTTTTGACTGTTAATACAATCTTCAGCCTTTTCTCTCAAGTCAAGTTCTGCATCACCTATCAGGTTCTCCATGGTCAAGTGAGCTGCACGAGTCTTTGCACAAATGAGTTTAGCAATTGATCTCTTCCCAGCTGCTGGTGGACCAAGAATAACAATTTGTGGTACTGAAAATGTTAAAAAAAAAATGATTATTAAACTATAAGAAATGGCATGTTCGTATAGTATCTCATCTAGCTGGTTTAAAGTACCGATAAAGTTAACTTGTAAAAGAACAAAAATATGTTAGCTTAGTTTTAAGCTTGAAGAAAAATATTGGAAATCGTTATTATTTACTTATAGTATGGAGGGTTACTGCAATGTACAATGTACTTTCAATAAGCTTATATTATTTGTATAATTACCATCATCATTTTCTCTCTTTAACAGATCAATGAGATAAGCTACAGGGTCTGCTGGTTTGGTAATAATCAGCTGCTCTAATAATCTCTGAAGATATAATCAACAAGAGTGTGTAATTATAAGACTTAATAAAAGTAGATATATTATTAGGATTTAGGTCTAATCATATTCATAATATAAAGTAATTAAAATCTGGATTCTGGAAAGCTTACTCAGTCATAATAATATGAAACTGAAGAATAGCTTGAAATTCCATAAAGTTGCTGAGCGTATTTTTAGGAATCCCTTGCAAACAAAAACATTGCGAAGTTGGGTCTATAAAAGGAATAAGCTTTATAGTATAAATTTGTCAACATTGAGAATCTAATTCTAAGCTCTGCAAACAATATAATGATCAATGGGTTATGGTCAAAATTCATAATCTTTGTTTGATAGGCCTGTTTTTAATCTGATTGAATCCAACATTGTTTCCAAATCATGCACAGAAACTATCATATCAATCCACAAGACTGCAGTCTACTTATGTGCACCGGTACAAAGCCAAAGAAGAGCTAAAAAATGTAAAATCATTCTTACAAATTAGGTCTTTTAACTTTCGTTTATTAAGGTTCTAATTTATTAATTTCAGTTATGGATGGTAAATTTATAGTGTGTGTTACACTTACTGTCTGAACCATCGTAAATTTTAAACCGATTTCTTCAACTATGAACAAACTACTTAACTTTGGTTACCATATTATAAACTTACCTGTGTGTTTGAAATCACCTCCCGTTAAATAAAATCCACTGCACAATTCAATATCCCAACGAGTAAAAAGTTCTCTTTTGAAAAATTGAATTCCCACCAACTTCTGACATACTAAAATGGAAGCTGATTATGTCACTCTTCGGGAGAGATCACTTCGTATTATTAAAGGGCTTACAGCATGCCATGGTTTGCAGTAATTTTACGACGATTAAAGTTTTGAGTAAGAATAAGCTACAAGTCTCGGCTTGGTATTGAGTTTGGGTGTTCACATACATAACAGTCCATATTCCTTTATCTTGTTACCATCTTTTACATTCTAGTAAAATCTCTGCAAAGTTTATAGCTATACCTTTTGAAATACCGGTATTTTGTTTTAATCATATTTTTGATTAGAGAGTAGGGGGTGGATGAATTTTCTTTTGAACACAAATGTGGCACAAAAACAATCATTTGTTTAACGGGCTTAGATTTTACCTATGAATATCTTTAATGATATATAACATAGTGATGGTGCGCTTCTTACGAGGTCCTACATTTTTTTAGCATTATAAACCCACCCAAAAGGCACTTTCAGGGCTGCCGCAATGAGCTTATAGATGTCATTAAACGATTGAAAGAATGATATCAAATTGACGATACACTTGAAAACTTGTAATTGTCTTCAGTCGATATTTTTCGATGCCAAAAATCAAAGGATCAAAACGATGTCACTTTGTTTTAATTGCAACGCATGGTTGTCAAAATATCTGTCAAAGATAATTAAACCACCCTCGCACCAGCTTCACTGGTTTCATGCAACACGTGACGAAAGCTATGTTGTCTTGAACTCAGTCAAAAATACAAGTAAATACGTCAAATTTGCAAGAGAGAACATTTTAAAGTTTTTATACATTCATTGGAATATTTAATCAATTCACAGAATGGATTTTATTTAACGGGAGGTGATTTCAAACACACAGGTAAGTTTATAATAACCAAAGTTAAGTAGTTTGTTCATAATCGAAGAAATCCGTTTAAATTTTACGATGATGGTTCAGACTGTAGGCCTGCCTTATTAGTATTACTAAATTAGGCCTACTTTATTAAAAAAAAATATTTTCGTACCGCCGGTGCTGTACTGTGTAGGCCGTGATTCCTGGTCAATGTTAAAATTTAGTTACCTTATACATGTCGAAAACGCCATGGTGTTCTGCATAATTTGCGAATTCTGGAGGTATTAACAAAGGTCTTTTTGTCTGATCCATCTCAAAACGTTACTTTTCTGCTTCTGCTTTCAGTTTTTGTGAATAATGTTGTGATGTTTGGGTGTTGCTATGCCTGAAGCCTAAGTATCTTAACACGTTTTCTGTGATTGGACATAAATATTACAACCGATGGCAGTGATTGGCTACTAAATATGTCAACAAAGGGGAACGCACTCCAGATTTTCTAACCGGAAGTTGTAATCAAAAACATTAAGCACGTGTTAAAATGTAGACCCATTTTCCACCTGAAAATCTGGTCAAAATAATTGTCGAAATATCGGTTTGATGTGAAATCAAAGATTGGATATTGATTGTCATTAAATCCAAGATGTCACAGAAAAGCAGAAATAACAAATTACCGGACAACTTACCCCAGTTACAGAATTTAATCAAACGAGATGGGGCTTCTTATAGAGAAGAATTTCTGCAACAATATCGTCATTATCAATCACATTTGGAGGTGTTTCGTCTCAAACCATCTAAATTTATCCGGACTCTGAACGAACTTGTGACATTCATAGCTCAGATTGCCCAGTGCTACAGAGAGGAACTTGCTACATACCCACAGGAACTATGTGACATTCTTCAGACACATGGAACTGTTCTTGATCCCACAATGAGAATGACACTTGTGAAAGCTCTGATTCTACTGAGAAACAAGAACTTAATCCCTGCCACTAGTGTACTTGAGTTATTTTTCAAACTCTTTCGATGCCAAGATAAATTATTAAGAAAAATTCTTTTTAATTACATAATATCAGATATTAAAAATGTAAATGCTAAACACAAAGATGCTAAGTTAAATTCAACACTTCAGAATTTCATGTACACCATGTTAAGAGATAATAACCATACAGCAGCTAAAATGTCACTCGATGTCATGATTGATTTATACAGACGTAATATCTGGAATGATGCCAAAGTTGTTAATGTTATTTCGACAGCTTGTTTCTCTAAAGTAACTAAAGTTCTTGTTGCAGCAATGAAATTTTTCTTAGGTCATAATGAAGAGTCAGATGAGGAGGAGGATGACTATGACAGTGATAATGAACAGAAAGAACCTACTAAGCAAATAAAAAAGGCTAAAGTAAATCTTAAAATTGGTAAAAAGACAAGAAAAAGAATAAGAAAAATGGATAAAGAGCTTAAAATGGTCAAAAAAGTTCGACATGGAAAGAAACCACCAAACTTTAATTTTTCAGCTCTTCATTTGCTGCATGATCCTCAGGAATTCTGTGAAAAACTATTCCAGAAACTTCAAACATCTAATGAACGCTTTGAGGTAAAGCTTATGATGATGGACCTCATCTCTCGTCTGATAGGCATACATCAATTAATTCTGTGTAATTTTTATCCCTTCCTTCAGAAATTTTTGCAACCTAGGCAAAAAGAAGTCACAAAGCTACTTTTATTTGCTGCCCAAGCTAGTCATCCATTAGTTCCTCCAGATTTAATGGAAGATGTGCTGAAAACCATTGCGAATAATTTCATCACAGAAAGAAATGTCACAGATGCTATGGCTGTTGGTTTGAATGCAACTAGAGAAATTTGTGCCCGGTGCCCTTTAGCAATGGGAGATGACCTTCTTCAGGATTTGGTTCAATATAAATCACATCGTGTAAAGTCTGTTATCACAGCTGCTAGATCACTTCTTCATTTTTTCCGAGAAACAGATCCAGATAAGTTGAGACGGAAAGACCGAGGTAAACCAACAGAGGCCCAGAGAGAACTGATTACTAGTCAGTATGGTGAAGTAAATGCTCTTAATTATATTCCCGGAGCAGAAGCATTGAGTTTGTTAAAAGATGTTGAAGAAGATGGGGATGAAGAAAATGATGAATGGGAGGAATGTGAAGATGAAGACGACAGTGAAGGAGAATGGATCGACGTTCATCATGATGCTGAGCTTAAAGCATCAGGATCAGAATCTGAAAGCGGTGATGAATCTGAGGAAGAACTAGATGAAGCTGAAAGAATAAAAAAAGCACAGGAAATTCTTTCAACTCGTATTCTAACACAAGCTGAGTTCAGAAGAATCCAGAAGAGACAGTTAGCAAAACAGCTCCACGATAGACCAAGAGGTAAAAAGAGAAGGTTTGACCAAATTTCTCGAGGAGAATTACCTCATTTGTCAAACATAGAATCAATTGATAAAAAACACAAGAGTGATAAAGAATCTAAGATGGCTGCTCACAAGGTAAGTTAGTTTGAAAGATAGTCAAATATACATGACATAGGTTAATGTAAATGCAGAATATAAACCTGTGAAGGATTCTCAGAATGTTACATGTGTTTTTGATTATGTTTGTGAATGTTTATTTTAAAAAATTCTGTTAACTTATTTAAATTTCAGGCAGAGAAAGAAAGTAGAGAAAAGCAATCTTATCATCGGGAACGATCAGATCCATTTGCCAGCACAACCAATAAAGAGAAACGTAAAAACAAAAATTTTCTTATGTTGAGACCAAAAGCAACCCAGAAAAGAAATAAGCGTTCTTTCAGGGAAAAACAGGTATTATTACGAGATAATTTACTGAGAAGAGCTAAGTTAAGGAGAAAAAAGAAAATATAAATTATGTACATTATATTATTATCATTGTTCAAAATGAACTTCTTAGGAGACTTGTTGATGGATATGAGATATATTGTAAAAATATGTACAGTCCTGTGTTAAAAAGTAAATATTGTGTTTCTTTTTAGTGAGAGATTAAAATATATTTATGATCATTCTGGGTTATGTTTAAATTCAAAATGTATTACATGTACCGGTATATGGTTCATATAAGCCATGGATCTAATTGTTAAAACCCTCTGTTTATAATTTTAAAATAAAGAAAATTTTACAGGATGTTAGTCCAGGGCTGAAAATTACCATTTTCAGTACAGTCAGTTCCAGAATAGAGAAAAACCTGTGATTAAATGTACCTCCTGGAATCAATATATTGACATGTGCCAGTGTAGATCAGTCTGTTTCACAGAGGATTACGAAAGTCTTCCAATAACTCTGTAAAAGATGACAGCTTCAGGCCTTAAATGTTATATAAACTATTAATATAGTCATTTATTAACCTGACAAGACCATAATCAACTCTCAATGCCATCTGATGGGTCCGATTTTCAACAGATTTGAATCCGATTTTGTTTATTATAATAAGGTACGTGTAACAATGACAATCAAGGCTACAGTGTTATTAAAACGGGGATTTCTCGGCTCAGAGTGAAATAATTTGACTGACATTTTCAGCATAGCTCCTTTGCATTATCTATTTTTTTGTCCCCCACTTATCGAAGAAAGCAGCATACTATAGTATTAAAATGCGTCTGCCTGTCCGTCACACGTTTTGGGACACAATAACTCTCCTAATTGAGCTAGAATGTTCAAACTTGGTGTAGTTGTTTACTAGGTGTATACCTTGATGGAGTTCGAAGATGAGCATTTTCTGCTTAGGGTAAGCAGAGGTAAGTACTTTGATTGGTTGATGCTTTAGGACCCGATAACTTTAATACTAATTAAAGATACATTATGGGAGATTTTTATAGAGAATTGGCCATTCTTGCTATAACAGTTCAAAAGTAGATGATGATAGAAGAATATATTGAAAATTTCAGTCAAATTACTTTATTCTGAACATAGTTATCATCGTTGTAATATTTGACTAGAAATGGTAGTGAAATGTGCCGTCACCTTGGCCGATCGTTTGATTGACACCACCTACATATCTCGATTATCAAGTAAAGTTTTCAATGGCATGCGGAAACGCTCTACAGCGGCCTCGCTAAGTACACTCTATCATTTAGCCTCGATCTAACTGACGTATTCTCATCAGGATGCGCCATATTTGAATTAATTAATAAGTGAAATCCTATTTAAATCCGAGCTGTAGCCGAGCCATCCGTGGGTCTACAGAGTTGATTTTGGGCTTGTTGTTTAAATAAAGATCTAATTTATAATTTCTATAACATCTGAAGCCTAAATTAAGACTTGCAATAATCAGATTTTGCTCCTGCATAATACATGTTTAAGTGAGGGTGATTTAACTTCGTGTATAGTTTCATTAGATCAATATCTAGACTAAGTTTGATTAGCAAATTGACTGTTCGAGACTTTGGAATACAATAACTCTCTTTCTAATTGAGGTAGAATTTTCAAACTTGGTGTAGGCGTTCATTAGGTGAATGCCTTGATGGTGTTCGAAGATAAGCATATGCTGCTTAGCGTAAGCAGAGATAAGCAATTTGATTGGTTGATGTTTTGGGACACGATAACTTTGGTTCTAATTAAAGTAGCTAAGTCTCTAACTAAATTTAGAGTCTCGCACCGGTTCATGTGAATTATAACTTATTTCAGCGAAACCTGTTAAACAAGTAAAGAAAATTAAATGCGGGGTTTTAACGTCCTACTCTTCTGCTCCAACAGGACAAATAAAGCAAGAACTCGGTCAAAATTAAGAGTTGTGCATTGATATAAAGGTCACCAAAGCAGGGCCAGCGACAGGGACCTCCGGGCCATGGGACAAACAACTAAGCGAGGTGGGGGGGGGGGGGGGCTCTCTCTCTCCCAAGCTCGAAATTTTTTAGAAAGATACATGGTCTCTAGCGTTAGCGTCATTTTTGGCATATATCTGGGGTAATTGGGGGTCACTTTGCAAAAAACACATTGCAAAAATATATTTAAAAAAAATTGAGATTTTTAGCGGCTAATAAAACAAAGACGAAAGTAAAAGTTTCGCTTCCAGTTTCCATTTTAAAGATCGGATACCAGTCAGCCTTCCTAGAGCAATCGTTAACCGCGTGCATAATCACTGTCAGCGGAGCGACACGGGCGCATACCATCATCTTAGGGTTCTACAGGCCTGGACTAGGCTCCGATTATCTAGCGGGGTTAGGATACCCTGACGGTGACGAGAGCCTCAATCGAAACGAGGTCGGACAGGGGCTCCACGACGCGAAGGTGACTTGTTTTTAATACACCAATTTTCCCCAATAAGTGGCCTGCCAGAATCCGAGAAAGCCCGCCGTCATATTAGCACTGACAAGGTGAAATCACGACGAACTTTCTCCGCCGGAATCGCCCACGGGACCTCCAGGTTAGCCAGTCAACCTGTTGCTTCGCCACCCGTCTACCCGATTATCGCGATCGTTGAAAATTTGGGACCGGCATTTGCCCGTGCTGATCCCACATGACTGAATTTGTATTCATGCAATCCTGAATGAACTTTTTGTTGCAATATATCTATCACCATTCTCAGTAAATGTATTTTAAATGGAGTAGCCTGCCTTATATCCTAATTTTCCAAAGCTTATTTATATAGTAATAAAATAGTAATAAGGACGATATCAGGAATAATTGATGACAATATACATCCGCATTTGTGTATAACAAGAGAGTTCAATTCGAATGTGTCAAAATCTATTTTAACAAAATCAGTTTCATTATAATAATCATACAAAGAAACGAAATCACATAAATTAATGGATGTTGGCACCAACCTGGATGTACATAACAATAAATAAACAAGAACGTTGTCACTAAAATAAAATACAAACATTTGGACTATCACATTATTATTTATATGGTATGAACTGATTTGGACATAATATCAAAAATAATAATACATTCAACATCAATCTATGATGAAAAACATGAGTCTGTCCATCTTTCCAATTCACCTTCCCACCCCCTTCTATCATTATATTTACACAACGAGCCATTAAAGGCTTTAACCGACTTCTTTTTACGCAAAATTCCAACTAGTCTCGAACAACGGAATACTATCCCATTAAAGGCCGTTATATGATTTGTTTATTAGTAATTTGAGCAATGGAAGCCGATCCGTATAGAATAACCTTAAATATCATGGACAACATCACCCTTACAGAAATAAAACACCTAAAATCATAACGTAATAACGTGTCTGAAATCTTCGAAACCGCACACCATTTTCTGGATTTCTTTGAAGGCACCGGGGTCTTAGCTTAACGAATCTGAAAGAAGAGAAAACATATCTTAAATCAAATCAAATTAAAATATTTTTGAAGATACAATACTGTTTCCGCTCAATCTGTTTCTTTAAGTATACTGGACCTCGATAACATGACCCGTCCGAACAACTAGACACTCTTACCAGTCAGCGCAGCAGGTGTTACTCATGACAGGTGTGAATCATATTTTAACCTGCGGTTGCCAGGCAAGATTTTCACGAAATTCGAACTCGGCTATTATTAGAGTATAACGGTGATGTATTCAAACGTTTTTTATTTTAAAAAATCAGATGACAATTGTGAACTCTAGAGGAACTACAAGCTAAAAAGATGATTTTTCGTACAATCAAGGGCCATAATTCAGGAAGTTACGATCCTAATCGGATAAAAATTGTGACTTCTAGAGAGTCCACAACCTTGGTACCGGTATTGCATACTTTTACACTATTTGCGTACAAGGGGCTGCCATTTTGTACGGCAGTTTTGGTCCGATTTTCACGAAATTCGAACTCAACTATCATAAGGGTGTAACAGTGATGTATTCAAACGTTTTTGGGTTTTTTAAATCAGATGATAATTGTTACCTCTAGAGGGACCACAAGCTAAAAAGATGATTTATCGTACAATCAAGGGCCATAATTCAGGAAGTTACGTTCCGATATGCGCAAATATCGAAAGGAACCAAGATCGTTGGGTTATGAACATGTATTTCAAGTTTCATCAAAATCGGATGAAAATTGTGACCTCTAGAGTGTCCACAAGCTAAAAACCTGACTTTTCGTACAATCAGGGGTCATAATCCATGAAGGTTCGATCCGATATATGTCAATATCGAAACCGAGATCTTTTGGAGATAAACCTATATTTCAAGTTTCGTCAAAATCGGATAAGAATTGTGACTGTAGAATGTCCACAAACAAATTGTGGACGGACGCACGTCCGGACAGGGGCGATGACAATATATGTCCACATAAAACTGTGGGCGTATAAAAATTTCAAAAAGGTTCTTCATCCAACCGAAGTCATCGAACTTGTAACAGTAAATCATGATTTCCGATCCGTATTGTTTATAAAATAGGTTTTTTTTTATGGAGCATGCATGGATTTAGCCACAGACATAAATGGGTTAATAATAGCTTAAAATTTCTTAGATGGCTCGTCAGTATGCTCCTAAAAATTCACTACTGGTACGTAAGTTTAGTTTTAAAACTATACATTTAAAAATAACTTATCTTTAATCGTTTTTGGATTTATGCAGCATTTATGCAATAATTGTTGGTTCCGAAAATGTATTGGCGACTTTTCTCTTGTGTAAGGCACTAACAGTGTTTTTGAGGTAAGGACAGTGATCCTGTTTCTTTTAGGCAAATGCAATGACTCTGTAGATCGCCGACATTCACCGATTTTCGTTAGGATTCATCCTTACGAATAAGATGACACCAACAACCAAGTTTCGAAAAACATTTTTCACTACACTCTTTTTTTATTTTTTAGATAAGTGCAATAACACAGTAAATAATCGCGGAAGTGTGTCGAATTTCGATAAAAACTCAATATAATATAACATTTTTGTGAAAACGTGAGTGGACTGACGGATGTTTGTGAAGACCATGGACGATAGTTTAAAAGCGCATCATAACCTACTTCTTTGTAGTTTGGGGGGTTGGATGGCTGAATGGTTAGCGTGCGCGCGCTGTATCCTAAAGTCTGTCATTGAGTCGACTGGCGTGGTTTCGAATCCCCGGTTGTACGTGACAAGGAGTAGGGTCGCCTGTCCAACCTCGTGGGTTTTCTCCGGGTCCTCCGGTTTCCTCCCACTGCTAAAGACCCCTATGCGCAAGCGAATTATTGAAATAAAATTAAACCATATGTTAGTCCCGAAATGACCTAGTTTGTGTCGAGTGGACGTTAAACCCCATTTCTCTCTCTCTCTCTCTTTGTAGTTTAAAGGGACTAAATCGGTAATATTTGGGATATATAGAAATTGACTCGAATGGGTCGCAACGCATATAATAATGTATTATGAATGTACACAAACTGATTTACATTCAATCGTTTCAGTTTTTACTGTAATTTCGAATCAGTTCTTTTCGGCGAAAAGGCAAGAAGTCTCAGTCGAATGGCAATCTCTCGCGTCTGGTTATTCCAGTCTACACCAATAGTATTTATTGCTCTCCAGATAAGAATATGCCGTCACCGTTTGTAGAATATGTCTAGTCTCGTTCTTCGAGTCCCTTGTTACAAATGGCACCGAAACGCGTTACAAATGGTAAAATGTCTACATGTATTTTGTCTTAAATATTGGTCATCACAAGCCCATCTTTTCCCGGTAAGATCACAACATCAATTTTGATTTAATTTGACAAAGAATTCGCGATTTCAATGTCAAAGACTTTGGATGATACCGAGTTATAGACTTGGCTACTATAAAAGCGCATTATAATTGACTGCTTTGTAAAAAAAAAATTTAAAAAAAAGATAATTTATCTATGATTCACTCACTTTGTAAAATTTCTACAGGAAATTGACTTCTAAATTTCTCTTCAAACAACGACTCCAGAAGATCTGCCGACTGGCGTAAAGGATGACCTTTCTGTAATGTACAGAAATGAACATATGTTTAGATATTCGTAATAGAACACTGAATATAAAATAACTATACCATCTTTACTTGATGATTAGTTCCTTTAGGAACTGTCTCTGAGCGGACGATGCCCACTGACACTTCCTTATCGGGTCCAAAATAGCTGCAATATGAAAATACCGCTCTTTCCCACCTCTGTTCTAAGGCTATTTTGGAATCCTTACCTACTATTTTTCACCTTGATTCTACTTTATTCGCCAAAGGAATCATTTCTTGCCACAGCTGACACACATTTATAATGATTCAACACTATTTTCAAGTAGAGTTCTGCGATTAAAACATACACAAAATACGTTTGAACTGATCAGCCATTACGAGACCCGAACATGCGCAAACCGCATGTTTATTTTATCGTTAAATTCTACTTGAAAATGGTGTTGAATTATTAAAAAAATTGTGTCAAATATAGTGACAAATGATTCCTTTTGGCGGAAAATAAATAGTCACGTTGAAAAATAGAAGGTTAGTGTTCTAAAACAGCCCAAGAACTAAGGTAGGGAAGAGCGGTATTTTACCGTATTTTCATATTGCAGCTATATAAGGCCCGACAGGAATTGTCAGAGGACATCATCGTCCGCTCAGAGACAGTTCCTAAAGGAACTACTTGATGATGCGAAGGCCTCTTGCACAACTCAATCTCCCCAAAAAGAAAACTAACAGAAGTAGATTTGTATATAAGTCTATATTAAGAGTACAAATTAATAGCAACATAGCATTCATCCTTGATATTACCAGTGGTATCGTTCCGTTCTACTTTACTATACACTGTGTCCTTTCATGGGGGAGACACATAATCAAATTAGCCGCCCTCGATACTTGTCTAATTTTTACCGACTAATCGAGTGGGCGAAGGGGAGTAATTCGCACGTTATTTCATTTTCAACTAAGACTATTATGGTGAACGTAAAGAATGACGCTACGACTGATATGTAATGTTATTTTTGATTGGTTCGTAGAATCAACCTACAACCAAGGGCAGATAATTTGAATTTGTGAAAACTCCGTGAATGGACCACGGGTACAGTGGCGTAGAACGAAACGATACCACTGAGGATATCGAGGATGCGCAGCATCAACTTAGCAACTTTTACCTAATATTGTCGTGCTGTGTTGTCGGATTACGAAAAGGGTAAGATTTTACATGGCCACAATTTGCGACCCTATAATTCAAAACTGATTATTGAAAAACATATTTGTAAACAATGCTATTTGTTACCATAATATTTGAATTGAGTCGATATGTTGTAATATTCGTGAAATGTAGACGAAACTAAATCGACTCTAAACTGCTTTATTAATATCGAGAGGGAGTTATAATTAACAAGCCAACAGTGAGACTGATGCCCCCGTCGAAATCCCAAATTACACTGATGACACATATTAATTAATTGCACATTTATCTTTTTGAAGTACATGGTAGGGAAACTATATACTAAGTTTCATCACTCTCCATCAGATAGAATCCAAGTTATCTGGTCCCAAAGCATCGACCAATGAAATTGCTTAGCTTTGCTTAGCTTTAACGGGAAATATTAATCAGTCAAGAATTTCGCCTAATGAACATCTATACACCAAGTTTCATCACTCTCACTTAATTAGAACAAACGTTATCGTGTCCCAAAGCACCAATCAATCAAATTGCTTACTTCTGCTTACCCTAAGCACAAAATGCTCATCTTCGAACTCCATCAAGGCATCCACCTAATTAAAGCCTACACCAAGCTTTAACATTCTACATTCTACCTCAATTCGAAGGGGAGTTATTATGTTCCAAAGTCTCGACCAATCAAATTGCTTATCGTTCTGCTTACCCTGAGCAGAAGATGCTCATTATCGAACTTAGTCAAGGTATTGATGTAATGATACTATACACCAAATTTCATCATTCTTACTTACTTAAAACTGAAGTTATCGTGTCCAAAAGCATCAACCAATCAAATTGAATATATCTGCTTACTCTTAGCAGAAAATGCCCATCTTCCAACTCCATCAAGGCATTCACCTAATAAACACCTACACCAAGTTTGAACATTCTAGCTCAATTAGAAGGAAAGTTATTGTGTTCCAAAAACTGTGACGGACGGGCGGGCGGACGGACGGACCGACAAACGAACCCATTTTAATAGTGCCCCGCTTTCTTCGAAAGGCGGGGGACAATCATGGAGATATAACACAATACAAATCCAACAATAGTATCTAACAAACAAGTCAGATAATCATCCAGTAAGTTAGAAGTTGCATGTATTGAAGTAAGCAATACGCATTACCAGGCATCGATATTTCCGCGCACATGCGCACGGCGTGCGCAGGCACAATTGCTTTAAAAAAAAAATTGCAGGCACATTTTTAAAGATGTAGCCACCCCGGCGGCGCCTGCGCCCGGCACTATTTTTTGCCGCCCAGCACAAAGAAAAAATCGAAGAAAGTCGCCCAGTCGTATTTAAACCCCTTCGTCCTTTTCTGTACACAAACTCGGCGCTCAAAATTTACCACGGCAATTAAACGGCAAAGCCATGGTAAAAGCCGATGTACGCAAACCATGTCTGTCACGGCATAATTTATTTTTGTGTGCCGTAGTAGACCCTATCATCCCAAATTTTTTTTAAGAAAGATGTATTGGTATTTTGTTTATTTATACTTAGAAGATGTGTAGGCCTAGGTATATTCATTTTACAATTATTCTACGGTCTTTATATTTGTTTATTTGCCGTAAATAGGTCACCCAGACTAATTTACGGCACTCCAATGTTACAGGTTTGAATGTCGTAATTGTCCAACACGTGCCTGCAAATTTTCATGATGTTTCTTATTTTATTTCTTACCTGTGTTGACCGTGGATTTGCTACGGCCCGAGAGTAGGACGATGAGAGCTTTCTCAGTTTCTGCCTGACCTGATTCTCATTCCACCGTAATAATAATAATATTCGTGAGACACGTACAACAACTTTACAAACAAGTCAAATAATACAACGTGTTTTAATTATCAATATCTACCTGTTGTCATAATTCGTTGCAGTACTCAAATAAAACATAAACACCGTTTTAAGAATCGTTTTAATTTTTAATCTCAAAGTAATAAAGTAATATTTGAAAAAAAAATCCAACAAAACATCAAATACCGAAAGGTCCTCAACTATCCAGAGAAACAGAGTGGGGTGGGACAATTTTATGCTTGGTCGGGTGGTGTCAAAAAGTTTTTAGATCCCTGTATCATTGATGAAAATTAAGTGAATTTGGTAATATATAAATGGAAATTTGATTTGCACTGAACCAAATACAAAAGGCAGTAGATGCTCTGAAAATACACCAATAAGGGTTTAATTTTCATAAAAGACTACGCCCCCCTCCCAAAAAATTTTTGGACTCGCTCCGCTCGCCAGATATATTTATACACCACTCACCAAATCATGGCTACATCCCTGTGTTTCAGTATGACCCTGCAGGCACATTTTCTAGTGTGTGCGCAGGCACACTCAACTTTTATAGAGCCCTGCGCATTACTAGGCAAAGAGTTAGAATTATTTCGTAAATGTCGCTCCATACTACTACGCTACTGCTTGTTATATACTAACCTTGTGATATGTGCGACAGTTAGTAAATATAAGCTTCATATCGCGAATATATTCCTCCATATTATTATACAAACTCTGTCTTATTTTTGTAGCTATAACATCCAAACACATGCCTCTCTTGATGATTTTATAGTAATTTGGATCTTGACACGACTTTATTTCATGACAGAAATAATCACTATCTTGGTGGTTATATAAAACATTCAAAATTGTCAGGCATTCCTAAAAAATAAAAAAGTAAATTCTATGTAGAGCCCCCTCATATGCAAAGTTACCCTTTAAAATCAATTTTGACAAACCCTTCTGAGCAAGTCTTTTTTTTAAAATCCAAATAGCCAATTGAGAAATAGTCGTAATTTCAATAAGGTTTCACTTGATTTCCCAATAAACAATGCCACCCAGTTCTTAAAAAAATATATCAAGAATTTTGTCCTGTATTGCGTCAATTCATAGAATTTTTGTTCTGCATCGCAACTCAAAATGTGAACAAACGCCCGTAAGCAATGAACAGTCTCGTCAATTATCACAATTTAGAATTCTGTTTTTTATCTGTAAATTAAATGAGGACGTAATCAGCCATGTCGAGTTTACAAAATTCTGACAGCGTTTGAGACAATTCTCCTTTTTTTCCAAAGCTCCGACAGCTCATCGTGTAAATAAATTCTATCCGCATACCTCTTTGTACTGAAATCCTCGTTTTACAGATTGTGGTATAACTTCTTCCGAGGACGACCCCACTAGAGAAAGCAGACTATCACTAGCTCCTGCTAATATAGAGGTGTTCTTTGTCATGGCACTTAGATCTGGAAACCACTTTCTCTGTGGTTGCCTCCTTGATTTTTGTCTTTTCTTTGAAGGTTTCCTTTTGGGAGTTTTCTTAGATCCTGAAAAATAATTGTAACGTTTCAGACTAATTATAAACGATTGTTCTATTCCTTTTCCTTTTGACTAGGATGTGTGACTAATTTATATTCAAACAGCAAAAAAATAAAAACGTCAATACGATTTCAAAATCAGAGAGGCACTTTAATCAAATCATTCTAGAAAACGACTTACTAAATGAATCAAAGCAATTTTTTGAGAGTAGTATGCTGACACATTAGTGATGAATTCATCACAATTCCAAGACATTACGAGAAGGTTTAGAGCCTGTACACAGTCTATACATCAGTATCTGGCGTGTCCACCGCAGCGCAGCGTCTGTACATGGTGTGGACCAGACGATTGATGAACGCCATTGGCACCTGGAACCACACTCTCAGAAAAGCTTGGCGCAATCCATCGGTTGTGTTTGGTCTCGGTACGACGTTATTAAGTCTCCTCTGAATTTCATCCCAAAGATGTTTAATCGGGTTTAAGTCCGGACTAAGGGCTGGCCAGTGCATAACGTTGACACCGTTCTGCTGTAGAAAGTCCCGAGTAACTCTGGCGTTGTCATGCTGAAAAACGTTGTTTCAATGACGTGCGAAATGTGGTATGACGTGGGGTCTCAGAGCTTGATCGATGTATAGCGCACTGCTGTGATGCCGCCTCCTCTACCTGGACCAAGATTTTGGAACACCACAGGACCCACTCTCTGGTTCAAGCTGATTCCACCCCAAGCCATTATATGCTTGGATCTCCCCATGAGTCTCGTTCCATGACACATTGGTCAGAATAACGCTGGTCACGTCGACGCCATATTCTGGCCCTGCCATTTGCAGCTGATACGCAATACCGACTCTCATCTATGAACAGAACAGTTCTCCATTGCCTGTGTCGTCAGTTCTGGTGTTGTTGGGCAAACTGTAGATGTTCACGTCGATGGCGAGGGGTGAGGATCGGTCCACGGTAAGGTCTACGGCAATAGATGTTCTTTCTGGTCAGACGTCGGCGCACTGTTTAGGTACTGATGGATCTTCCGTGTGTTCCCACTGTTTGACGTGCTGTCTCAGATGCCTTGTGAAGGGATTATGCACGTGCTGTCGAACAACATGGCGGTCTTGTCTACCAGTTCGGGGTCGATCACCCGTGGTGTTGGTGGCCCGAAAGCGTTGCTGAATCCTTTAGATGGTCCGAAAATTGACCTGGAAGTGATTGGCAACGGCTTTGGCAGTGTGGCCAGCGTCGAGTCTTCAAAACGCCCGGTTCCTCTGAGCAAGTTTTATGCAATGCGTCTATTCAGAGTAACATACCAACCTGACGTTTCTTTTGCTGCTTAGTTTATAACCGGGGAACAATGTCTGTCCATTAGGGATTATCATATTATAAAATTCTCAATACAAAAAAAAAGCATAGTGCCGTGTGACCTCTCTCTTTGTCGCCGAATGCTCGTTTACCCTCAGTCCCCCTTAATTTATTATGAAGACAAAATGGCTTAAAGCGAGAATTTCATATTTTCTAAGAAAGTCAAAACATAATTATTTCTATGTCTTTTGCTCAATAGGTTGTCAACTCACTATTATACGATCATAGGTATCATTCTCACACTTAAAAATCATTCACCTCGGAAATAATAACACAATTACCTCCCTTGTTTTTCTACCCCCCCCCCCCCCCATGGAATAGCTATCTACGAACGTTTGAATTTGAAGTTGAAAATGATATTTTTGCCAATTACTCAACTGGCAATAGTGAATTATAGGATTAATAGGATTATTCTTTAACAAGGTAGGACTGTTTATAGATACCATCTATTTTAAGGCTTTATTTTCATACATTTTAAAAATATAACCTAAAATATGAAATTACCACTTTAAGATTAAGTTTAAAGCTAAAAAGAAAATACTAAACCTGTTCGCTTTATTTTTGAATTTATAACGGATTCGGGACTGTTTTCATCTACTTCTTTACGTCTCCGCTTACTCATTTGCTTTGCATCTGATCTACCTTCAATTAAATATGGAACACTAAAATTTCCCTATAATTTTCATTTAATTTAATTCTTTGAATTTGTAAGACAGTACTCAAGCCGTCACGAATGAATTAAATGAGGTTTAATGTCCTACACTTTTCTGCACAAATCGGGCTAAATGCAATTTGTTATGAGGCAAATTTGCCCTGTCTCTAGCGCTAAGGCCTATTCTTATTTCGAATTTCGACTGTCAAGGGTTCTTTTACGTTCACGCCAATATGTACACTGGATCCCGGTTTCATCGCCTCACCGAACGACTAGTCACCGCCCCTTGCCAAGCCCTCGGTCTGAAACATTGCCAAATGCAACCCTCATTTTGTCACTGACAAAAGAACAAATGTATTCATACCTGTTACCCTGCTGTTTTTATCTTCCACAAGCGCCTCTTTTACTTGTAAAATATTAGTATGGTTAACATCTCCAGCAGAAATCTGTATGTTTCCCCTACTTTCTCCCTGTCTCTTTAATCGAGAGGAAGTTCTTCTGGCACCCATCAATGATTCAACTGATCGTATCGAGTCGTTGGAATTGGACAGATGAGTGAAACTGGAATCACACAACTCTTCTTTAATGCTTGAGTCCGACTCTGATGTTTTTACTGATGTGCTCGAATCGGATTGAAGAATATGGTAGGAAACAATTTGCTGAATATCTTTTGATTCCGAAATAGGCGAGTTTTCCAACAAAACAAGAGGCATACCTGGATGTGTTTTGTTTAAATCCGAAGACCGTCTTGATGGAACAGTGTCGCTTGACCCTGATCCCAGAGAAGGGAAAGATCGTAATTTATGACTGTCATCTTCGTCTGATGGCAAGGAATGGAATGACGCAAAATCAAGAGTAGGGGTAGACTCGTTGATTTCCAAGTCAATAGAACTCGTACTTTGTTCTGTAGGATTACTAGTCGTGTGATTTATAACCACCAGTGGTATGCTTTGAGATTTGACATTGTCAGAGTCGTTAAATTGTTGACTTTTATCAGACGAATATGAACTGCTGAATTCTGACTGTACTTCACCACAAAGTTCAAGTTCATCAGAAGAACTGTCCCGAGTTCTACAAGATGTGTCCAAGTAATCATCCCCCACAGTTGACAGACGTGGGGACGAAGCCTTTCTTTCAGGATTGGCTTGTGAACTTTCATATGATAATTCCTCATTTTGACTAGCTCTGATATCACCCAGTAGTTGAACAGTCGTTGGCAACGATGAATTGTTAGTTAGAGACGTACCTGTATCAAAAGTGTTCAGATCGTCATTTGATGCTTCTGTAGTCGGTTTATGACATTCAACACAGCCACGGATATTATCATTTCCTACTACATTAAAAAGTTCATCTTGTATTTCGTGTAATTTTGTGTTTGGTTTTGATGACTTAGGAGTTTCTAATTCTATGATTTTCATAGATTTACTTGATGATGGCGATATGCCACGAAACAAATTTTCTGCACTTCTATTCTTTGAAGACAGTGGGGGTGATACTAAACAGGAATTCTTAAAGAATTCTTTTATGAGTGGTGCTTCTTCAGGCGTAGACAGTACTAAGACATACTGTGGGATCATTTGGCACAATTGTTCTCCATTGACTTTTAACATTTGATGTAGATGATGACACAAGGAATTTGTTGGCGACCCACTGTTGCTCATCAAACAATGTAAGCTGTTTACACTCGATAGAATGGCATTTGTCAGGTGACTGATACATTGATAAAGAGACCGTCCAACAGTATTCATCTTTCTTTGTTGTGATTCATCCAGTAGCAAGTCCTTGGCTTTCAAAATGTGAACTTGAAGCAGAATTAATTGTTTTTGGCAATCTTTTTCGGCAGAAATTCGGAGTAAGGGGTCTAAGATACGGATTAAATCCACAGGTGATACGTCCTCAGCTTGCTCACGGCTTTGACATTCTTGTTCATCAAAATTTAATTTTTTATTGGCCTTTGTTTTGGAACGCAATAACTTTCTCTTACTTGCCGAGACCCCAAGAAGGTTTTGATTACTATCACTTCTAACAGATCGATAGCTATCATTACTGTGTGACTTGCTGTCATTACTGTGTGACTTACCTACACAATTATATGGTGGACTTTTCCTAGACTGGGAACTGCATATGGAAATATCAGAATATTGAACTTTCATGTGAGAAGTGTCTGTCTCTCCAACTGTAACGTCCGAATTTACTGACGAAACAGTGAGTGGCGAAGAGCAAGACTCTATATGTTCTTCCTTATGCTTTAATAAGGGTTTGGTGCACCCCTTTCCTTGCTTTGATAACGCCTTAGTTGTATCTGTATTCCTCTGTACAGCATTTTTGGTCGTAGTAACTTTTGATGAACGTAACCGTGATCTTATTGAGTCGCGCGCCGACGTATCGATTGATTCTCCGTCTAAGTTATTCATTTCTTTTTTATCTAAGTCGATATTACTAGTCGATTTTTCGTTTCGCAAGGTGCCAAGTTCCTTCTTGATTTCGTCATCTTCAATAGGTAAAACTATCAAATTATCATTCTCTTCCAATAAAACAATATGGTTACTTTCTCCGGTTCCATCTCGTAAGGCATACCACCCTTTAATCAAATCTGGTTGTAATGTTCTAGTAGTTCTTCGATTTTTGTATGAGCTTTCACCACTGGCAATCGTGTAAGCGTTGATCATAACTGTATCCTTTTCCGTCGATCTTGAAAGTCCTTTAACTTTAGAATCGGGCATCACGTGTGGTCTATTAGGTAAATTTTCAGACATACCCACTTCAGTTTTGGTACTATTATAATATGCTGTTGGTGACATAATCAAAGGGTGGTGGTCTAAATCTGAAACACTATGCCTTCTCCTATTGGATTCAATTTTTCTTATGATTTCTGCATCTTCTGAAACGTATTTTTTCACGCCCGAAAGCCCATCCCTTGGTCGCTCTTTTGCGATAGGTGTTATTAAGTGGCCTATGTTGTGGGCTAATCTGTTGGGCGAGTCATGGTAGGCTTCTGAGACGGGCGTAAGAGCATTCTTTACACAGGTAGCTTCCGGGATAGGAGAGGTCTTGGGCGATAGCCTAGATAGTCCTTGTTTTAAAGGAGTAAGTATTTGATGACAATCTGATGTTTGAGTTTGTGTTAACTGTGCAAATTGAGGGGAGTAGCCCAAGTTATTAAATATATTTTGAGTGCAACTCACAGCAATAGGGTTAGATGAGTTGTCACAGCGATCTTTCGAGAATTGCATCTCGAATGGAATAGTTTTGTCTGTCGAGGTATCACACATGTTATAGTATATATCGTTTATTTCAGAAACATTTTTTTCGTCTGCTTCTGCTATCTCGTCTTGTTCAAGCAATGTATAACTCGTTTTTCCATCAGCAGTTTTATGCTCTGCAACTTTTAAAAGCCTGAATCCCTCTGGAATCTCTTTAGTAGTAAGGAAGTTGTTGGGTTTGAATGGATATGGTTCTTGTATTTTTACATTGTGCGTATTGTGTCTGGATTCATTCGATGTTTCACTTACTGATGTATGATTAGGTGGTATTTTAAGAAAATCTGCGGATAATGTTGCTGGTTCGCCGTGAAACGGGGCATAATTATCACCATGTAAATTGTTTATTCTAGAAATATGTGTTTCACTTGATGACTGGCTAGAAGCGCGACTTATTGGTCTGGAAGCTGTTTTAGTCTTTTTTTTAGGCTTACGCGTCCTTTCATCTGGCAAATTACATCTGTTATACCTTTTACAAAACTCTATCATAGCTTCGACAGATGGACAATCGTCCTGATCCCCAGTGTTCTCATTAGACGCCACACTTTCAACTCCCGTGGACTGGGTATCCGAAACTTCGTTACAAAACTGAGATCGATTGTTTTCTGTTATATGCGAATCAGGTTTGGATGACATGGTTTGATTCTTCACAGTTAAGTAAGGAATACCAGGTGGAATGACTTCACCTGGATCTTTTCCACTGTCATGGAAAGTAACATCCGCTGATTCAGTAAGCCAATGAGCAGGAACAACATACACTTTATCAACTTCTTCGTCTTCTTCCAATGTAACCTTTTTAACTGGTTTAACCTCATCTTCTTTTGGCAGACAATTGTTATTGGTATTACAGAGCTCATTATTCGCTGGTTTAACGTTTTTTACGTGGCGATTGGCTATAATGCTGGTGCTTGGTTTTAATGATTTTCCAGTTGTATCACCAGTGTTCGTGGGGTACTGCGTTAAAGCTTCCTCGTTTTGGCGTTTCTGTTGTTGTATTCGCCAACGTCTGAAGGCTGTTAAACTGTCCCTCTTTACAGAGCGTGGTTTAAAATATCGATATAAGCTTGTAGAACTCCAACCAGGTGGGGGAGTGCTGTCTGAAAGGGTTGGTGGATTAGATAGATTGGTCTGTATGTTGTTTACAGTCGGAAACGGGTTAACTTGCTGTGTGATATATTGGCCTTGTTCGTTAACAAAGAGTTGGACACCTTGGGTACCTATTTGGGATGGATTAATGAAATATGTCTGATTTTCGTGTATGTCCGTTGTTGGTGCATTTAATGGCATATACATATACATTTGTGAATTTGGCTGTTGCAGTGTCTGCGTATCTTGTGTATAATATGTCTGTGAAGTTGAGTTGTCGCTTCCACTAGTCCACATTGTCCCATTTTCACCATCAGCCAGATACGTGTTAACAAGCATTGAGAGGTTGTCCATAGTGGGTAGTGGGTCTGATGCCGACATTACATCACTTAAAGAAATATTCTCAGAAGGGAGTGAACCATTAAACACAAATTCCTGTAACTCTTGTGGTAGATTGCAATCTTCGTCTAAATGAATCAGTCCATGGACATTTCCTTCCATTAGATTTGCATTAGACGCAAAATTTGGATCTGCACCGAGAACTGGATCGTTGTATAAGGGATTAAATTTTACTTCTTCATATGGGATTATAGATACCTGAGGATAACTTTCAATATCTCCATCTATATTCTTGATACCCATTTGTAAGTTAGTATCTATGTCTGTGTCTGAATAATTAGTAAAACCCTCTTTGGATGAATTCTTGTCTTGAATGCATTGCTCATTTTCACCATTCTGTGACGCGTTTTCAAAACAGACGTCTGAGATCGAAATACTTGTGGTAATGTCACATTTTTTAACACCTGGCGTAACTGGTTTTAATATTTGTTCATCCATCTCTCGACATTGATAATTTGTGCTTACAGTTATCTTTTGTTCTGAACTATCTTCTTGGTAATCCCATTTTAAGGTTTCAGGATTTGGGTCGTTTATTTTCGAATCGTAAACGTAAACGGACAGATCGTTTGTTTGCCCAGGGCTGGTATGACTATTTAAAGTAAACAGAGAAGTTTGATTTAATATTGGTTCATTTGATTTCGAGCTTTGTGAATTTTTGCTGTCCAATTCCAAGTTAGCCAATTCCAACGTAAAATCTTCCTTTTTATTTTTCTCGCCATGATCAATCAAACACTTGGTTTGTTCTGAATTACCCGTTCCTTGATTATTACCATCTAAATTTAATGTTAACGAACAAAGTTCTTCATTATTTTTGATCGGTTTCTCCATCGATATATTTTGTAATATTTCTTTTTCACATGGTAGGGTGGATGCTGCGCCTTCAACTTTGGAGTTTTGCAAACTAGATATTAACGTTTGTAAGATGTTATCTGCTTGTCGCTGCGAAGTCTCAAAATCAATATTAACACCATTATCGGCACACAAGATAGAGCGGTCTTTCAAACTAACTGGTAATGTATCCTCCACCAAGTCCCTACACAATTGTGTGTTAGATTTCTCTTTATTTGTGTTGACAATTTCGTGCGTTTCGGATTCGTATGTTGATGGATTTTCATTGTCTTGGCCCAATTTAATAGAAATATTCTCATTGGCGAAATTAGTGTTGTGGTGGTCCCTTATTGTAGACTCCTGTTGCATTAAACTTGAAGAATCCATTTCCAGTCAGTGAAATTAATAGGCTACATGATACACCTGGAAATGTATTGGTCCTGGCATGTTATGAGCCACGCATCATGCCTGATTTAACCTGGAAAACAAAAGGAAAGCTTGTGGATAATTTAGTAAGCTCTAAAGGTGAAAAGAAATGCATTGATTGTCATTAATGTTAATCCCTACTATCATTTGTACATAGATCTACTTTTTTTTTAATACCGGTGGTAGGCCTACCGACCGTAGGTTTAACGACCGTACAGTATTCCCTTCATACATTCCCTTCCCTTCATGTGGCCATGCTGTCTTCCTAGACACCTCGTGCAAAAGCATTATGGTTACGTTACTGGCTGAGCGGGCGATAAATATTTGGTTTAGGCGGTTATGTTTTTGTGTACCTACATGCGATTCACTCTGATAAGTGTCAGAAAAAAATTAACAAAATATTACTGACAGGTTAACTAGACACAATTTTATGGAACACAGGTACTTTTCACTTCACACATGTTTCCAGGCTGATTATCTCTGTGTTTTATTTTAGCAGTATAAACCATACTGGGATATGTACAGGTTTTATACAGGTAGAATCTTAACTAATCCTAATAATTGTTGTAAATAAATAGGAGTTTGGGCCTACTATGTAGGCAAAATATTACTGACAGGTTAACTAGACACAATTTTATGGAACACAGGTACTTTTCACTTCACACATGTTTCCAGGCTGATTATCTCTGTGTTTTATTTTAGCAGTATAAACCATACTGGGATATGTACAGGTTTTATACAGGTAGAATCTTTTCTAATCCTAATAATTGTTGTAAATAAATAGGAGTTTGGGCCTACTATGTAAATTTTTTTTTTTTTTTTTTTTTGGGGGGGGGGGGCAAGTATATTCAGACCCCCCTCCCCCCCCCCAAAAAAAAACAATTGGGGGGCCGGGTTCGCCCCCCCCCCCCCCATGTGTGACGCCCATGCACCGAGATTACAACAAGTCACCTGATGAGCCAACTCATCAGAGATCATAAACTTTATAGAGTAGACAAAGCCCTAGTTACCCTAGTTAAGTAGGTCTAGGCTAAGTTAGTTCAGTACTATTAGTAATTTACACTAATTTACAGTGACAGTAGGCTACAAAATCATAAAAATAAAATGGTGAGAATTTGTGACGTGAGTCTTGATTTGAATGAATTATGAGGCGATAGATGCGTGGTGATTGAGGTCTGATATGCACAAGTGGTAAACAATGGGCCTAATCCTTATAGTAATGGTTAAAGCTGATCAACTAGCCTAATAGTTTAGTAAATTATAATAATGTCGTCGTCACCGACCTTCGGCTTGTCACGTTCACCGTGTAACAGCCACAGGTCTAGGCCTAATGTGATGCTGATTCCAGAACTTACTCAGACATTAAAAGTCAAGAGTTTAAGATAGCCTATAATATACAATCATTCACCTTGTGCAGCTGGAAAATAGGTTGAAATCCACTTAACAGCATCAAAGAAAATACAAGCGTTATTTACCAAACGAAAGGCTAGCAGTAACAGTCAACAAACAATCACAAACAAACGGCGTTTACATTTACACGCATGCGCTTCGTCCATTGTTGGAATGTAATCACGTGGAAGCTTGTGGTGACACCTTTAAAAATTAAAGCTAAACCGAAAGTATGATCACCTGCTGATTCACTTTATTGTTCTAGCAGTAGCTATAGGCCTACTAAAAGGAAAAACAATTATATGGAATACAAGTTACTCAGAAGTGTATAGCCGGCGAATTTTCAACGACGGTTCTCTCGTCTTTATCAAGCAATCATTTCTATCATCACCGATCATTTTTTTTTTTTTTTTTGAAAAAGATAATACAGGTTAGGCCTACTACTTAGAATAGAAGTGTATTTCCGCCAAATTTTCGACGGTTCTCTCGTCTTTATCAAGCAATCATTGCTATCATCACCGAACTTGCATTAATTGCAAGACACACATTCAGTTTGACTTGGTGCATGAAAATTATTGAAAACAACATAAATCCTTAATAATTTTAACAAATACAATGTAATAAGCAAAACAAGTTATGAAACCAAGAAATTAAAATGATATACGACGTGTACATCTAGCTCTTATACAATTTAATGGAGTGATTGGGTTTTGTTTTTTTTAATTACATTATCAGGATCCCGAGTATATAGTTATATGCCTATATTTATTTGTATATTTGTGGTACTTATTTGCGCTAATCAGATGGGCCCTGCGTACAAACAAGCAGATTGGCGGTAGGCTATAAATTTATTTTTTATATCGACTGACTAATTTTTAACATTCATTTAAGAACTGACTACATAACTTCAAGCAGGCTATAGGCCTATACTGGTCTACACTGTAGCACTAGTTGACAATAGTTATATGCCCCTCAATCCCCGCTCCCACCTCCTCGGATAAATCACACGGGTGTCGATGGAGACGCTAACACCAAACATTGGTGATCTGCTATGATTTGTTGTTATGATTTTAATTTTTACAAATAACATGTAGGCCAAGTTAGTAGTCAACGATAATAACAGCGTTCATAATGTCGCTGGACATGTTAAACAGTACATTTGGTAAATGTCACGTTTTCATAACCATTAAAACAATAAAAGAACATACAGATGTAGATGTAATAGGCCTATTACGGATGTAGGATTGTGGGTGATTCATAATACCAGTACGTCATGTCATAGCTACTTAACATACCTTTATCACCACCCACCAAGAAAATTACTTTCAAGCCATTGAAGCAGCACTGGTGTAACACTATGCTAACCCTAGAACCATTCTGTATATAATTTGGAAAATGGCTTAAAATCTTTGATTTGAGTCAACAATTAAATTGTCGAATTCATTCAATTTTGTGTGTCGTTAAAATTTAACATCTATAGTTAACACCATATTATAGTCAGCTGTGTTCTAGCTGAGTATTCTAGCTGATTTTCGACTAAATCACATTTTTGCCCCCATATTTGGTTGATTGGGGATGTTCCATGAATGTCCCTGTCAGGTTTCATCTAGCTCTGTTCGCAAACGACCGAAAAATGTTACTTCTAATGAATTGTTCAAAAGGGGAGAGAAAACGCGAGCACGATAATATTATTTTGTGTTATTTCGTGGTGCTGAAGGGCACTCCACGGGGTAAAACAAACAGTAATTTTAGCGTAGATTATAGTATGAATCGCTTATGAACTATTAGATGGTATAAATAGAAGGTTAGTAAACAAACGCTTAAATTTTTAAAATGTCATTTTAATTTGTTTGTTACATTTTTGACTAACAACCAAGTCCTGACTCTTGAGTACTCGTTTTACAGTCGATGGATTTTTTCTGCAGGCGGACATCTGGGCAGCAACACGCGCTCAGGGGATTACGAGCCGATAGCAGAAGCTTACTTCTATTTGGCTATAATTTGATCAGTCTTTCCAAACCTGGGGGTCAATCATTAAAAGAACTTGGGGTCGGGGGAGTCAAAGGGGTTCACCGGGGCTCCGCGGGTAAATATGAGACTTGTGAATAAATATGTTATTATATTCCATTCAATCATTTTCATATACCAAAAGAAAGCCTCAGTAAAAAAAATATAAAATTTAAGCCATCTAATTTGAATAACTTTAACCAGAGCTTCGAAATATGTATTCTATCGCCTCGCGGTATTTTAATCTATCTATATATATCAATTAAACACGAGGGATAAAGTCAACGATTAACTTTTTATTGATATATTACCACACTTCGTGTTTCTTTTATAAATTATAAAGCCGTATACAGTAGACCTTTTATACAAAGTTTATTTAAACATGTATAACTAAACGATTAGAGGGGAAAATAAGACCACAAACACGAAAAGAAAAACTGGCTTTGGTGTCGTACTCTCTTCTTTTGTTTATGCCAGTGCCTTTATGTCGTACATGTACTTGTTTCTTTATAACAAACGGCGTCTTTTGTATAAAAAAAAACTCCTTACACACGCCCCATTAGTATTTTTTATTGTCCTTCTCTTTATTTATGGTGTTGGTTAGTGCTAGGTTTCTAAACAAGTAAAGGTGTGGAATTAGCTCTAATTGAATGTAGTTAATTGCAGCTCAATCTCAAAGAATTAGCAGTACGTAAATACCAGATCGTCTATAAGCCCGGAAACATTACAAGGCGAAAATATATCTACTTAATCCTTAGTGAAACAAAAGTGTATAGTTGACGTTCATTTATTCTATGCGAAATCGAGTGTAAAAAAATGGCTATCGAAATCATAAAATGAGTGCAGAATAAAAGTTAATTTGATACAAGTCTACGTTTAAAACCCAAACGACAAAAACGTCCTTCCTTTAAACGTTAAGTACTATGTTATCCAACTACACGATATATTTTATTCATGAACTTCCCAGATCTCAACCCTTCTTTATTCAAAAAATTGAAGAAAAAAACAAAGAGAATTGTTTTTTTGTAAAAGGGCACAACAGTTCTTGGATTTGTGTGTGTGTGTTTTGTTTTTTTTATCGTCTGTATTTAAATCAATATTTATTTTAGAGCATGTATTCCGACTTATTTCTATTGCAAAACGTCTGCTTTTAATTGGTATTGCACAGCATGAATAACAAGCGAAATGAAATAATGGACAATGATCGCTGGAAAACTCATACGATATTGACAAGGAGTTTAAGACCTGGCCAACAATTATTTACGTCCATGGTTGTCATGAATTGATTTTCTTTCTGCATATTAATTTTATGCTCATGTCAAGACAGTGGTATTTCATAAATCTTTATCATAGAACCGAAAACTTTCTAAAAAAAAAGGTTTAATTGTTTCTAGATAACATTTAATGAGAACTAACTGTTTCTAGGATATATTAATTTTACCATCCCTAATGGACCATATAAAACAGCAAACGAATAGTTCGGCAAAGCGACACTTACAAGTTCACGACCGTTTTTTTCTAGAAAATCTATAATTTAAGTACGAATGTGTGTTTGTGTGTGTGAAATAGCTACATTTAACATCTGCTTCCACCAAAGTGATATCGCCGACAAGCACCGGTTCGATCGTTCGTTCCTTGATGCATAACGTTCGCTTACACCTTGGCTGATATCGCAGACAGGTTTTTTCCTGGGTCAGACCATAAGGTCTCTGATGCCAATCTCACACCTGAAATCGTAGATTAACTCTTAGATCTTGTATCACAGGCACCAGTTGCATAACAGCTTAGCCACTAGCAATTCTTTCTAGAACACTTTACATAGTAGCAGTTATATCTAAAACGCTTTACCATTATGAATATTAGCAGTTATTTTAGCAGTTATTTCTAGAACACTTCACCACCAATAGCAGTTATTTCTAGAATACTTTGCAACAAATAGCAGTAATTTCTAGAACACTTAACCACCAATTGCAGTTTTTTCTAGAACACTTAACCACCAGTAGAAGTTATTTCTAGGGTACTCTACCAGCAGTAGCAGTTGTTTCTAGAATACTTTACCGCCAGTAGTATAGCTGGTTCTTTATAGTAATAGCAGTCATTTCTAGAATACTTTACAACCAATAGCTGTTATTTCTAGAAAACTTTACCGCCAATATCTTTATTTCTAGAATATGTTACCACCAATAGCTGTTATTTCTAGAATACTTTACCACCAATAGCAGTTATTTCTAGAACACTTTACCTCTAATAGCAGTTATTTCTAGAATACTTTACCACCAATAGCAGGTATTTCGAGAACACTTTACCACCAAAAGCAGGTATTTCTAGTACACTTATTTCTAGAACACTTTACCTCTAATAGCTGTTATTTGTAGACTACTTTACCACCAATAGCAGTTATTTCTAGAATACTTTACCTCCAACAACAGTTATTTATAGAACACTATCACACATTAGCAGTTGTTTTTAGAATAGTGATTTTTTATAGAATATTTTACCCCCAGCAGCAGTTATTTTCAGAATACTTTACACAGTAGCAGTTGTTTCTAGAATAGTCATTATTTCTAGAATATTTTACCCCCAGCAGCAGTTATTTCTAGAATATTTTACCACCCATGGCAGTTATATCTAGAATAGTTTACCACCAATAGCATTTTTTTTTAGAATAATTCACAGCAAATAGCAATCATTTCTATAACACTTCACCACCCATTGCAGTAGAGCACTTTACCATGGTGATCTCGAAATTTTCTTCTAAACGCGAGCAGCAAAATGAGAAGAAATGTAAATATGAAGAAGGAGTTTCTATTCGCGTCACTAATTTTTCTTGGTAAAACAGACACTTGAGTCGACAACATATAGGCTAACATAAAAACTTTCCTGTTGAGAACTTGGATTGGCCTAAAACTATTTTTCACCCCATGGTTATAGTTAAGAGGTTAGATCAAAATCGTCAAGTATGTGGAATAGAAGGTGTTTTTCTTTTTGAAATCTTTAAGACTACAATTAAATGCCTAATAGGTGAAATAGCTTGACCTTAACGTCCCAGAGAATGTTTCTTCTCGCCCTACATGTCAACATGAAGAAAGCAGGCAGAACTTTCCTTTATTATTTTTATTACGTATTCTACGTAGATTTCATTGGTCGTATAGTAAATACGCCTTAGTATCGTGATAAGATATTGTAAAACGAAATAAGCTGCCTTCTTTTCTTTCTTTCCGCTTAATTGTGATCTCAATAGCAGAAAACGCCTTCCTTTTCTGTTTTTCCTCAGAATCAATCATCGGAATCTTCATAAGAAAAGAAAATTTACATCATGTGCTAAAAATGCATCATTATATGTACACCGTTGTTTCATTTTTGGCTCATTGTTTCAAATATATGCTTTGTTTTTGTTTTGTTGTGTTTTTGTTATAGTTTTGTTGCTTTTTTTGGTGTTTTAGTTGTGTTGCGTTGCGTTGCGTTGCGTTGGGTCAGGGAGTGGGACGTCTTTATGTTTGTTAATAATTACCCCTTTTACTGGACAAAATTTCATCACATTCAAAAAGTTCCATTAAAAAATTCTCATCCCCCGTTTTTTATATATATTATACAAAAGGAATAGATTTTTTCTAAGGAAAATAAAGAACAAAAGTAAATAAAATAAAAATAGAAAATGGAGAAAATCCCAAAATGAACAATGACGTAATGTGTATCAGATATATATAAAACGAATATTATTTTTCCAAAAGTCTTGAATTAATATCATTGTTATTCGGTCTATACACACAACCAATAAATTAGGTAACATGGAAAAAATTATATGCAATGTTTATATAGCTTTTGTGAAATTTATGATAATGATATATTTTATTATAGCTAATGATACGAAGAATTATATGATCATTATTGATAACAATATTGTATTATATATAAAGATTATTAAACCTTTAGGGAAATAGATATTTTATGATAAAAATCCAAATCATAATCAATGAAGTCAACAAACACGACACCAAGTTGACTCCCCACACGAAGAAAATACTATAATGATGAAAATATTCATATTATAATGGACAGTGGTATCAGATGTTCATGAAAGAGTAAGAATCCACCTATGAAGTAAAACATTAGGCCTCTTCAAATCTGTAATGGCCGATGAAATTCAGAGATAAGTCTAGTTGGTAAATATCCCCGTTTCAGCAATTCCGGTAATAATACTTTGCTTCGAGCAAAATATCGTAATAACGTACTGGCATAACGTTTATATAATTGATAATGACATATTATCATTTCTGCTGATGATAAGAAATTTATTATACCCACTGATAATGATATTCTATAGATGAGAAGTTAATATACACTGATAATGATATTCTGTAGATGAAAGGATTATTATACCAACTGATAATGATATTCTGTATATAAGAAGTTTATTATACCAACGGATAATGATATTCTATAGATGAGAAGATTATTATACCAACTGATAATGATATTCTGTAGATGAGAAGGTTATTATACCCACGGATAATGATATTCTATAAATGAGAAGTTTATTATACACTGATAATGATATTCTATAGATGGGAAGTTTATGATACCAACTGATAATGATGTTCTATAGATGAGATGTTTATTATACCCACCGATAATGATTTCTATACACGGGAAATTTATTATGCCCACTAATAATGATATTCTATAGATGAGAAGTTTATTATACCAACTGATAATGATGTTCTCAAGATGAGAAATTTATTATACCAACTGATAATGATATTCTATAGATGAGAAGGTTATTATACCAACTGATAATGATATTCTATAGCTGAGACGTTATTATAATAACTGATAATGATATACTATAGATGAGAAGGTTATTATACCAACTGATAATGATATTCTATAGATGAGAAGGTTATTATACCAACTGATAATGATATTCTATAGATGAGAAGTTTATTATACCAACTGATAATGGTATTCTATAGATGGGAAGTTAATTACATTACATCTATAATGATCGTTTAATATATCAATTGATAATGAAGATGGTATTTTACCTTTAATGATAATATATAATTGTATATTATGATAATGATAAATTTATTAATGGTAATGATATCTTATAATATCACTGTAACGAGAAGTGTATTATGCCTATCGGTCATGGGGGATTTATTATAGCTAAAGTTTATGATAAATATTATGTCTGATAATGATATTTTTTTTATATTTATTAAGAAGTCGTATTTTATTAATATTTTACCTGGGACGGGTTTTTTTTTGTTTGTTTTTTTTTTTTGGGGGGGGGGGGGGAAGTGTCTTGTATTGATAACAGGTAATTTGTTTCAATAATAAAAAAAGGAATTATATACCATAGAATTGTCTCTTGTGTATTTCTAGTTCAATTATTACATGGCATCGAGATACGCGAAAACGACAAAATCTCTGTGGATAAATGCTGCACATTGAACGCACCCGGAACACATGAGTGTATTTTTCACACGTGCGAGCTCACCTTTTTTCCGATCGAACTAAATTCTGTATTTGTTTGCAGTGTATTTACTTTACATCACGATCAACCAGCCACGCCTACCATTTTCAGCATTACATCTATTTGGTGCGCTATGATCGAGACTGTTTATATACTTATAGGTAGATCCCAGTATTTACCTGTCGGTAAAGGAGGAAAAAGCCTTTGATGATGACGTCACTTTGCGTTAAGGGCGGATCAGGTGTTGTAAGTATAGTCTATATAAAGCTAGTTTAATATCACTCTTTCTTATTTTTGTTACAAGTATTTCCTTATAGTCGGACGGACGATCGTCCTTAAATATTAGAATAATTTTGGATATTTTCGAAACTAAACCTGGTAAGTTAAACATCGTCGATTCTATAGTTTAAATAATTACATTAATGGCTTATAATAACCAGCTTGATTTATTCCAAGTGCATTTTCATTGTTTTGTTTAGTTGAGTAGGGTCTATTTTGAAATAATTAATTCCTAGCTTAAACTTTTTTTTAACCATTATTATGAGTTTAACAAACGACTTTGTCATTAGAGACAAGTTCGGTGCCATTTATTACAATTACTGGTTTCCAGTGAGCGTTGTCAAGTTGTGGTCACGAACGACTGATTGGCGACTATACCGTGGACCCCGTATAAATGGTGCTATCTCCACAGAGTAAAAATAATCCCGAAAAGCTTTCAAATATAAAACTACATGTATATATTATATAAATAACTATACTCTTGCTACTCAAGTTATTTGATCTGTTTATCTGAATATAACTTTAAATTAATACACGTGTAATTATTATTCTGCCAATTAAATTAAATCCTAAACAAACCTGCCCTTGATGTTGGCAAAAACGAAATTATTATGATTAGAAATAGGTACATGGGATGTTAGTAGAACTCTGACAATTTTCCTTGAAAGCACCGACGACAAGATTGTATATAAATTATTTTAAAACAACACTTTTTTAAGCAATATAAACTATGAAAAATATAAAAATGGTTTGAAAAGGAGATCATTTGAATGATATCTATCCGGTTTTAGAAGAGCGTCCCTTTTATGTGCTAAAAAAATCACTTTTTTTTCATGGGCATTAACCTTTTTAACGTTTTAGCTATAATTTTATCACTTGCTCCCACAAACTGAACTATTCACAGAAATAAATAAACTGTCATGATAGGTTCCGTTCTGTTGCTAATACTCTTAATCATTGGGTTTAATGTCATTAGTCACGTTTAGTTCTTATCACTGTATGCTAATACAAACTCCTCTTTTCTTTTATCTGTTTGTTAATTAGGACGAACTGTATAACAAACATCTACACACTGAAAGACCGAACATAGACCTTTTAAACATGTCTTTATCCTCAGCTTGACATGACATTATGTCACCCACTTTCTATATCACCAGGATTTCTTTTGAAATGACCGGCACCTCCTTGCCTCCCCGCTCTTTTAAACTCACGCTGTACCCTTGGTATGATTGTTTAGGTTTGTAATTTTAACATCCCAAAACTATAATGCGAAAGACTGAAATAAACTAGGTGGTCGGATATGGCATACAGGGCCAGTTTTTGGCACATTTGACAAATTTTCTCAAGGGGCCCGCAGCTCACCAACTTAATAATTTTCCAGGCAATATGGCAGCAGGGCTGCATTTTCAGGTATTAAGCAATTAATAATTGTTAAGTAAAGCATAGTGCGTCTTAAATAGGAATAGGTTTATTTAAAGTTATTCATATCCTGCAATGCATTCATATCCTGTAACTTCGGGCCTCCACTGGCCATGGACATAATATTCCTCCACTGTCGGAAAAAGTGCCCATTTATTTCCATGTAGAATTACTATAAAAATTCGACTCTTTTTGGTAGCATACTTTCAAATTATGTTGATAACAAATTAACGAGACTATAATTTTGAAAGTTCAAATGACATTTTCTTTTAAAACCTGAATTAATGTTTGTCTTAATCAGATAATTGCACACCTGTGCAAAAGATGTAGGTTAGATTTTACCGGCCATTTTCTTAATTCTAACCACACTCTTTCGGTTTACAGTTACATTAATTAGTACTTTTAAACTTTACGGATTTATGGATTTCTTGCTCTGCCTGGTGTTAAACTTAAAATGCATTAAAATGAGAATTTGCTTTATTTTTAAACTTAAACAGAGTAAATACGTGAAAAATGTAAGTAAAAAAAAAAGTAAGTTAACATCTTAATTTAACATAATGTTAAAAAAAAAATTAAATCCTGTAAAAGTAAACAAAAGCAATTTGAAAGTTTCAACGAAGTTTGAAAGGTAAGTGTAACCTTAAAGGGTAATTTCAGCAGCCAACTTTAAAATACTGAACCCAATAAACAAATATACATTTTTTACTGACTGTGAGATTTACCCAACATCGTAACTGTCAATACTATTTTCAAATTTCTCTCTACAAACTAAAAACTACCCAAGTAAATTGGTAGTGTATTTAATAGAAAAGTCAGCCAATATCCAAACTGAAAGTAGAAAGTAAAATAAATAATACATTAAAATAGGATCAGATTCGATACGCAGCATCATATCATATCTAATCTGATATTTAGATTTTTTAAATTGTAATAATTATTGTCATTCAAACGTCCAAATCGCAATAAGAAATTATTTTCAAAAAAAGATATATTTCTAAATTATTTCTAAGATCTATATTTTTTTTTAATAAGTGATCTTTTTTTTTCAATTTCAGAAATATGAATCCAAAATTGCATAGGTTGGTGACATTTGGACTGGCCATCTGTTTAGTCCAGAGTAATGCCGTTCCAAAGACTATTCTCGCCAATGGCAATGATTGTCCAGACGATCGTTTGATGAAATCCAGAACTTGTAAATCCAGCATGGAAAATCTTAGAAACCAGTATAGAGATACTTTGAGCAATTTACAGGATGTTCTAGCCAAAACTATCGACGAGGTAAGTAATATATTGATACTGCACGAGGGCGTAAGCCCGAGTGTTGTTTCAATATAATACGCAATGTCCTATTCGAGAGCATTAAACAACTTAAAATACAGAAATAATGGTACCTCAACATCAACAATCCTAGTCGAAACCTCGCTCAGTAGTAAACAATATTTCGATATTCCAGAGAATTGTGTCCTGTGTATTTCCAGTTCAATGACTATAATTCAAACGTATATTGATTGCTTTCAAGGTTTTTTTCTCCTTTGGATTATGTTTGTTTGTTGTGTGGGTTGCTTAATACATTCAAGGAAAAAGCTGTAATCGTATTATGTCCATAGGATTTCAGATTCCATTCTAAAAACTTTCATTTTTTGAAAAGAGCCAAATCACCATATAATAGAATACCTTTTTGAAAAGAGTCAAGTTTCTGAATAATTTTATTTTCAGGTTGATAAAGCCGCAAGCCGACAACTTGAACCTTTATGTAGTAAACTGTCCTTACAAACACCACTTATTCGAGCAGAAGACGTACAGAAATGCGTTCTTTCACAGTGGTCGGAATGGTCTAAGCCACAGGGTTTCGGAAAGATAAAAAGAACCCGAGAAATCAAGATAAATGGTTGTGGATGCCCAGACGAATCTGAACTCGTACAAACAGTTGATGTTAGCAAATATACCAACGGTAGGTACATGTAGTCTGACGTTAAGCAATGTCAATGGAATATGAATATCTGCACTTTGAATTTAAATTTCCTTTTCAAATATTCTAAATCTGAAACGCAAATCAGAAAGCGGAAAATAATCTAACCATGGCCGACACTCGAATGTTGAAATTTGAATTGTTATATCAAACTGAATAAAATAGTAGCTAATAATGATACCTTATATTTCTAGACAATACAAGTGTTGCTGATCAATTCCAAGGAGAATTTCTAACCAATGGAAGCAACCCAAACCTACCACGTGACATTTTGATCGTACTTGATTCCAGTGGTAGTATCTATGACAAGGACTTTGAACTAATGAAAGATGGTCTAGAGATTATGATAGATCTTTTCTGTGGTGGCTTTGGACCAGACAAGAGTAATAACCGAATGGCTATAATACAGTTTGCTACCAACGTCACTATCATTCATGAGTTCGGTGATGACCAGGACCCAGAAACATTGAAGGAAAAAGTACGCAAACTTCGCCATTATGCCGGTAACACCTGTACCGGAGATGCCATGGACGTTGCTTCCAGAGATATATTTAATTCCGTTAATGGTAAGCATGCTTTTGGTCTGGTTTATTTTTTAGTTTTAGTGTATTAGACAACGCATGATAACAACACTGGGTAGATCAAACGATGCGGTATAGAGACAGAAAATATAAAATCAAAATACCCCAAAAAGATAAAACGATGTCGGAAAACCCTAATCAAATTGTATTTGTAAACATCTTGGGGTCGAGTGAAGGTGGAGTAAATTTTGGATGATCATAACATATAATCAGGGCTGGCTTCAAGGCGATTGTTCCTAATTAGAACCCACACACAAGTGGGTCCGCGCTAGTTTGATCTACCCAAGTCTTGTCAAATACAACTTACACTAAGGCACGTTCTTAATAATTAAAAAAAATGTTATTTTTGGTCATTTTTATTAAACCCTTCAACTACTACAGACATTTACTGTTTCCAAATCTTACTGAACATTGTCTTAGAACTCGCTTAAGTTTCTAGATTCAATTTTATGTAAAAGAATCTTTCTTTCTTCCATAATCTTAATTTCAAGTGGGCCGCTTCTCCTTGCGTGCATGTCGGAACGCGGTAGCAATGGTAGAAATATTCTGCTACGGTCTCTTAATAATGCAAGTTTCTTAGTCAAGCTAGCGGATCCCATGGATAGCATTGTTAGAGCTTATTTTAATTTTTTAAGCATGTTTAATTGTGTATCTTGTAGTCTTAACTATCATGTGGTTCACTTACCAAATCATTTCACGAAAGAAATATATATATTAAAATTTTCATCTTGCAGCAATACTCACCGTTGAACAATGTCAATACTTTATTTGATGTTACAAATATTGGAGTGTTTACTAATACGAAACACCCCTGTACTACATACAATAAGGAACAACAATGTTAGCTTGTTTAATAGAAAAACACATCACTTTCTTTGTAAAGATTTGGGAATGTATAGAGGGTTAAAAATAAAGATGAAACATTTTTTTATATTGTACGACAGTTTCTAGATTCAATTTTATGTAAAAGAATCTTTCTTTCTTCCATAATCTTAATTTCAAGTGGGCCGCTTCTCCTTGCGTGCATGTCGGAACGCGGTAGCAATGGTAGAAATATTCTGCTACGGTCTCTTAATAATGCAAGTTTCTTAGTCAAGCTAGCGGATCCCATGGATAGCATTGTTAGAGCTTATTTTAATTTTTTAAGCATGTTTAATTGTGTATCTTGTAGTCTTAACTATCATGTGGTTCACTTACCAAATCATTTCACGAAAGAAATATATATATTAAAATTTTCATCTTGCAGCAATACTCACCGTTGAACAATGTCAATACTTTATTTGATGTTACAAATATTGGAGTGTTTACTAATACGAAACACCCCTGTACTACATACAATAAGGAACAACAATGTTAGCTTGTTTAATAGAAAAACACATCACTTTCTTTGTAAAGATTTGGGAATGTATAGAGGGTTAAAAATAAAGATGAAACATTTTTTTATATTGTACGACAGTTTACAATTCGCCGTTTAAATAAGCCATGTTCTATCACTGTGGTCAACTTGAAGAAGTTCACCAATAAAAGAAAAAGTCACAACCGTTGATACTATGTTAGTTTAAAACAGTATCTATTGAAATTGAGTATAACTACTGTATCATGCTCAGTATTTGTGTCTTATGATAATAAAAGTCGTGTAGTAGATTCATCAGGGTGTATTTTATAGATAGAATAGTAAGTTTTAGCAAGTTTTTCGCATCAACATAATAGCTTATATCTATAGCATGGTATTAGAATTATTGCATTTTTCGTGTGCTTTGGACAAGAAGCAATCTGATTAAAACACAGATCCTATTACGTTTCTTTTTTTATAGTTCAAAATTTGGTTTTACTACGCTGAGATCTGGAAGAGTTGTTATATAACCCGCGTTCTGGTTGAAGTCAGATATTAGCCATTACACGGAACTGTGGGTATCCCACTAGAAACATCAACGCTCATTGGTTAATCAAATGTGTGACGTCATAGGGTCAAAAGCTGCTCGTATGACTCCTGACGCGACCCTCTACTACAACTGGTCAGATGTTCATGTAGGAGAGGCCATCGAAAGTATAAAAAAAACGAAACTAAATATATATCTGTATTTTAATCAGATTGCACAAAAAGTGCCAAACTGTTATTTCGATTTGAAATATATATCGAAGTTTGTAATTCATCTGTTTGATTTAAAGAAGTCGTGTTAGTACCTGTTGCTCGATAAAAAAAGAATTGGTGGGTAGCCGTGCTGAAGTCTGCAGTCTTAGATCTAGAGGGCCTAATATAGGTGTATAATATTTTGACATTGCCAAAAGTCTTTCTTACATGCACTGTAATCTGAGACATCCACCGTCATTCTTGGCTTTTCCCAGTTATGCTTAAAACGCACGTTCACCTTCCTCTCACCGCGGGGGTGTGGGATTGGGATGGGTCCTGTAAGTCGAATAGCCGACACTGAGAGTAGTATTTAGATAGTAATGGGTAGTTTAAAGGACAATATTGGTGTTAATCATTAACACAAATAGTCCGTACATTCTCTTTTTTTTATTCATTCTATACTTAATAAAAACATTTTAATGTGCAGGCTTTTTCTATTTTTCTCGTTTTCTCTTATCTAGTGACAGTCAATTATTTTTTTGAATTGTCAGATATCCTCCCACAGTCTTATATAACAACTTTTGATCTTCGAAGGAATTATTAGTGAGCAGAAATTCGCCCGTGTATCTGTTATCACTCGTCACTTCCAGTCGGTTATATAGAAGGATAACCCATGTTTTCCTTTTGCGTTCGTCACTTCCGTTTCTTGAAATCTCCATAACGCATCTATCGTAGCAATGATCTATGTGTTAAAATTATATTCGGAACGTGTTTAACCAGTTCTGTCGCATATGTGATAAAGACTGACACCAATATTGTCCTTTAACTTGTTCACCAACATGCGATATCAATACTTTCAACCGTAACGTCACAAAAGATCGAAAGCATCCTTCGAACTGTGGATCTACAATCAGTTTATATTGCAATTTGTTTCCGGGAAGGGAACCCTGGAGTAAATGTTCAAGCACCGCCGAACCTTTGAATGTCTTTTATACGCCCACATTTTTATTTAGACACATATTTTCGTCGCCCCTGTCCGTCCGGACGTCCGTCCACAAATTGTTTGTGAACACTCTACAGGTCACAATTTTTATCCAATATTGACGAAAGTTGAGATGTGTATCTTCCAAAGATCCCGGTTCCTTTCGAAATCGGCATGTATGGGATCGTAACTTCATAGCTTGTTGACCCTCTGGAAGTGACAATTTTTATCCGATTTTGATGAAACTTGAAATTTATGTTTATAACCCATAGATCTTGAATCCTATCGATATTCGTGCATATCGGACTGTGGATTATGGCTCTTGATTGTACGAAAAATCGCGTTTTTAGCCCGTGGGTCATCTAGAGGCCATAATTTTTATCCGATTTAAAAAAAAACTGTTACACCATAATGACGATTAAGTTCGAATTTCGTGAAAATCGGACCGAAACTGCACGACAAAATGGCCACTCCTTGCCCGCAAATAGTGTAAAAGTGTGGAATATCAAGGTAGTGGACACTCTAGAGGTCACAGTTTTGATCCGATTTTGATGAAACTTAAAAGATATGTTTATATGCAAAATATCTCGGTTCGATATTCGCGCATATCGGAACGCAACTTCCTGGATTATGACTGTACAATAAATCGCTTTTTTGGCCTGTGGTTCCTCTAGAGGTCACAATTCTGTATCCGATTTTGATGAAACTTAAAACCTGACAAAAAAACTGACCCCCAAACCTTCATAACAACAGCCAGTTGTCACGGCCATTTAATAACTGGGTTTTGCTTTAATTTATCCCTTAAATTGTTTTTGATACTTGGGTTACTTCATTATTGGTTTGAAATTAATTAGATATATTAAGGAGAAATTTAATATATTGTTTAAAGTAATAATACGCGTAGCTTACCTCTTTAAATTTTACTCTGAAACGTGTAACGTGTAACGTGTAACAGTATTATTTGATTTGGGCCGTTCTTTCACGTACCTTTCTATTATCGGTTTAACAAATATGACAAGATTGAAATGTAACAGGTTTTGCCTTAATTATATTGCAATCCAAATAACAATGTTTGGCCTTGCGTACTAGTCATGAAATGCGTCTTATGATTACTATAATTATGTAAATGATAACATCTGTGTGAAGTTTGTTGAAGGATCCAAAACTCTATTACGAACTGCTGATTTGTTTTTTAACAGTTTAAAGTTAGTAGGCGTGACACTATCCCCGCCTCTTATTGTACACGTAACCAGGGAAATTAAATTCACTTGTTAGTCTCAAAATGTCCGAGATTTTAAACGCAACGAAACTTCGAACCCACTCTAGCCCCAAACAACTATGTCAAGCTATGTGATACGTCTTCAAAGAAACACCAACTTCGAGTCAAGTGAAATAGGAAACGCGACTGGAGACAAGAAAATAGCCTATGTTTGAATAAACCTGCCTGAAACAATTTCCAGTTTTCTGTTTCATGTTGTCCAGATTATTGCTGCGTTTTAATTACTTATTAGCATCGGCGAATAGTCGCTTAATGAAAACTTGGAGAAGTGCGCTCTATAAACCGTTTCCAAACGGTTCAACATTTTGACGTTTCCTTTATAGCAGAGCTCCAGTTGAACTGGGACCGCTCCTTTAAATAATACCACACCTGACACGTCGATAGAAAATGTTAAATTTAAACAATTTATTTGAATTGTACTTTATGACATTGATTTGCATATATTATTTTTTTTTTTTTAAAAAAAATACTCTTTACTGGGTGACGCCAAAAAAGATTAACGTATTAAAAGGTTCAGCCTACAAAATAATTATGGTGCATGTTTTTATGAAGTCTGCCAATTGTGCATATCATGTGCGATTTCAAAAACAACTGAAGACTGCATAAAGGGAGAGGAAATCTTATTCTTTGTTTACGGCTATAATAAATATCAGACGGTACTTTCAAACTTTCAAACTATAGGTAAATGAGCTATGTATTTGTGGTCTTCATAAAAATTTGGGACTGCCACTCTTTAAGACGCAGATCGTGACAAAAATTGTCATCTAGCCTTATGTGTAATGGTCTGTTATTGTATTTTACATTCCGAGAATTTCCCCCATTTCTCGCTAACACCTTCAAGATAAATACACAAACATTGGACATTGTTATAAAAGCGACCCTTTAGACACGAAAGCTTATGATTATCCAGACAATTCTGTAACCTTCAGTTTGGAAACTTGTCGTCAATCCTAACAAAACTGGCCGTTTTTATTTCTTTATAAAATCACCTCAAAGCTTTAATCAAATAAATGCTTGTCTAGGATTTGTCACATAGAGTTGACCACATTTCCCCTCTGAACCATGCAGAGCCAAGACAGCTCCCGTGATTGTCTTGTTTGTTGTTGTAGTGTTCGTTCTTTTTCTGTCTGTTCTCGTTATACATTTTATATAAGGGGTCCAGTGGAGATTCAGTTTGTATTGGGTTTTGTTTTCGAAAAACTAGATGCATAAAGTGACATCGTTTAATTTTTTTTTGTTTTCTTCTCTTTCTCAGGTATGAGAGATTACACAGTAAAAGATACCCTATTAGTGACAGACGGACAATCTAACTGCGGTGTTGATCTGCATTACACAGTTTCAACATTCCTCCAGAAAAAGTCTAAGGTCTGGGCCTTGGGTGTTGGCCTAGCAACTTCACCAGCTGCTAAGAAGGAAGTGGAATCCGTAGTCACCGACAGAAATGCTAAACACATCTTTTCTTTGGCTCAATTTACCGATTTCAAAGCAATGATTGACAATATTAAGGCCCGCGGTACTAGTGACCCGTGCCAGAAAATTGAATTGTAATAGATTAATAACCTTGACCAAAGATATGTTACATTCCTGCCAATCCCCTCCACCCCGAAAATAAACACATGAACTACAGGCGAATATTACAATAAATAACTTTTACCATGATGATGACGAAGAAGAACATGTAAGGAAAGCATTTGTTTTTGTTGTTTTTTTTATCTATTTGTAGAATAAATTAATATATGGTTTTTTTGTTAATCCTCCCAACATCCACGATATATTGAATATTTAATAGCCGAATGATAAATTTACAGTTGTCACAGTTCAGTTAATTCTTCATAAAATTTGATGTTTAAAACAGTAAAATTAGAATTTGTTGTTCAAAAAAATAAAAATTAAATTTTACATTTAAAACAGTGTTTATGTTCTCGACGTACGAGACATGCTTAATATATATTCATGTTGTTCTTATTCTTTGTAATAAAAACACATCTATGGTAAAAATAACGTTCTGAGTATTGATTATGAAACAAACTTTACATTAACTTCTGGGAAAAACAGTTCCCCAAGACGATTTTACAATAGACCTCTCGCCTCATTTAACATAGGCGAGTAAGTAGATTTAGCTGGGGGTGGGCATTGGTCTAGGGTGGAGACAAGGTAAAGTTTGCGCGAGGTCTTGGAGATTACCCGAGATTTTTACAACAATATTTCTGGTCATTTAGGTGAATACATCAAAATGGCGGCAACGCTACGCATGATATTTCGATGAATGTACTCTGCCCGAATAAGGGGAAGTACAGTCCTATCAACGCCAGCATAAAACTCGCCTGCACTTTAATTAAATCATAGACTACGCCCACCACTGACAAAGTCGACAGTGACGACTCTAAAAATCAAGGTCACCAAATCCCACATGGGAAATTTAAAAAGAAAATGCATGGCAAAAGGTCAACGGAAACAACAGATTTTTAAAAAGCGACAGGGTCCTTTCTTCAATGAGCATTCCCATGGAGTTTTAAAACATTATATCCATTATGTATCGCGTTCGCAAGCTTTCATACATTGGGAAATAACTCTCATGATTTCAGGGCAAAATGTATAAATATGACTGGAAAGAGAAGTCCGAAAATTACGATTCGAAAATCGAGGTACATACATTCCGATTGAGTTCTACAACATTATGTCAAGAACTCCGACATGTATCGGCTATGGTGATTACAAGATTTCCTAAATTTGGCTAGTGTGCGGGGAAAACCTCCATCTTCTGTGATTATAAAACTCTGGTTTGGGCTCTTCTTTGTGGACCAATCAATGATCCCTGCGAATCTGAAAACAACATCCGAATAGAACTATGATCTGTAGAGTGGTAAAAAGAATTTGTCGACGGAACGACGGACTGGCGTATACGCCTACATTAAATATATAAAATAGCATGATAACTCAGTGAATTTCGATTGTGGTTATTCAAAAACTCAATCGGTCCATCGGGCTCCCTGGTGGTCGAACTTTCTGACTGGACAATAAACTGTTCATTTTTATATGCCATTAGATTACAAAGGATCAACGTGAACAAGGGTGGGTGGGGGATGGACAGGGGCGTGAATGTCAGTCGCAAACTAAATGCAGTCGGTCGCAAAATAAGTGCTCACTAAATTAATGAGGTAAACAAATAATGCCATAAAAGGAAAAATCCCAAATTTTATGTATTTGCGTGAGTCCGTGCACCTAAATTGCATACGTCACGCTACTCACCCAAAACTTTAGTATAAAATAAGCTTGTAAACTTATGTTTGAAAAAAATGTTTTTTTACCCTTATTCTGTTGTGAGTTGGTCTAAGGAAAAAAATCGCCCTTTGGAGAAAAATAGTCGGTCTCAATATAAGTGCAGTCACTGGAGTCGGTCTCAAAATTATGCATCGGCGACTGACCAAATGAATTAATGAGGTAAACAAACAATGCCAGAATAGAAGGGGGAAATCTCAAATACTTAATATACGTGCACCTAAATTTCTTACGTCACATAGTTGGTCTCAAAATAAATTTTCACTGCAGTCTGTCTCATACTAAATGAATTAATGAGGTAAATAATGCCAAAATAGAAGGGAAAAAGTTTGTGCGAATCCGTGCACCTAAATTGCAACGGTATAGTATAGTATAAAATAACCTAGTCAACTTGTCATGTTGGAAATAAAAAATCCCTGTTATGAGGATGTTGGTCTAAGAAATTGAGAGAGCTTGTTACGAAGATTTTGATAACTTAAATTATATTATTGATTGTCATACGAATAACATTAGTCGAACAGTTGGTAAAAAGTTATCGGAAGCATAGTTTGTTTCAGAAATACGTAAAAAAATCTTTAAACTATGAAATGTTAAGGTGATCTATTGAACTTGAGAATTTTTACTTGTTGCATATCTAATTCCAATAGAATTTAAAACGTATTTTACTCGTGTTGTAAGTATTTTCTGACCATCAGAATTCTGCAAAACCTTTTCCCAGTAAACGCCCCCCGTGAGACAAAGTCCCTTTAGGCCCAGTCCCAAAAAATTAACAGCTCAGTTATATAATCTAAAAAAAAAAAATTTCGCGCCTACGACGCTCAATACTATGATGTCATTATTCTTCAACTATTCTGTCTTATACAATCTCATCACTATCATATTCACAGTTACAGTGAATCGCCCAGTTAGTACTACCACTAGTGAGTTGGGCGACATACTGTAGAATTGTTATTTCCACTCTCGCAAAACAGGCGAAATTGACGGACGGGCCTCAAGATTCTGTCCCATTTCTTATCCTCTCGTTAAGGGGAATTTGATCCCATTTGTCATGACATTGACTAAAGTTTTTCAGGCCCAGTCCCCCAAAATTAAGAGGTCAGTATCTGATTTTTTCTCGCGCCTGCGCCGCTAGATTCCATTATTCTTCCACTCCTCTGTGGTCTTATACTGCCTCAGCACTATCATTCACAGTTATAGTGAAGTGCCCAGTAAATAGTACCGTTGGTGCGTGGTGTGTTGGGCATCAGACTGTAGGAATGTTCTGACAACTCTTGCAAAACAAGCGGAATTGACAGGGGCAGATTTCGAGATTCTGTCCCATTGACTTCTATTTCTGGTTCTTTGTTCAAAAGAATGTGCTCCCAGTACTGACCTTAAATGCCAGGATATTGATTCAATTTTTCAGAATTTTCTCAGGTTGCTCAGTGTTATGGCCACTGATCCTAAGGTTCACATAAATTTAATAACACAGTCAATAACAATCATTATATTATATGACATAAACTTTATGTCAACTTGAATACAACTGCTTTCCGACGAGATATATATATATATATACACGATCTATGTTCTACCGGGAGGCTCAGATATAGCTAGTATATATATACGATCTATGTTCTACCGGGAGGCTCAGATATAGCTAGTATTTTGTTGACATTCATTGCAGGTTGTGCTTGTGGATGGCGCCCTAGATTTGAAACAGCCCCACCCTCATTCCCAGCTTCCAGATAAGCTACTTCACTCGTATTAGGGACATGTTCATCAGTCGGTCACATTTTTGCTAAACACCCCCCCCCCCCCAACCCCAAACAAAACCTTTCTTTATGTACGCCCCTGGGAATGAGGGATTGTCTGTTCTACATGAACTGTCTGGTTTGATGCCCTTTAAAATAACTGCATACTATATATTAATATTCATAATATAGACATAGACACGAATCGGTATCTTCATTAAAGGGCTAAGCTAAAGTTACAGTTACAGATGAGATTCTGAAATAATTAATAGCTATTCTTATTGCCGAGAATTTGAATCCATTCATTACAAAAATGAGAAAGGCGATATATATTAAGTTTTTATTTCAGACCAGTTAATATATATTAATTTTTTTTATTTCAAACCAACTAGACATATTATAGAAAATATGATACCAAGTAATATCAAACAGAAAATTAACGACTTTATTAATACGTAAGCAAACGCATATACAATATCATCATCATATATGTTATTAAAAACAAATTAATTTTGTATTTTAAACTTCTAATTAACAGTGGATAAGTTTTAATAACCACTACTTTTGTTTCGTCAAAAATTTATCATGTGGTATTTCTGGTGATTTTGTTTTGTATTTATAGACAATTTACTAACTTTATACATATATCGAAAAACTGATAATGGGAGAGAGATGCAGCCATAAATGTTTTTTTTAACAGTACATATGCTCATCATGAGGAATTAAGGCACCGCGGTATCGCCAAATAAACAATACAAAATAATGCAACAAAACCAATAAAATATTAACGTAATAAATAAGCAATATTTTAAAAACAAACGTTTATGATAAACAATGACTTGACAAATGCGTTTACTTCACAATAAGCGAACTTTGACCAAAAGTGCGTAAAATTATAAATCAAAATCTAACGTTTTCGTTATTCCCTATTAAAGATTGTCAATCACTCGTTAGTTAGTCTATGCCAGTCTTCTAGAATACATTATTACATCCAAGAAAATTGTTTAAATTGTTCACGGGGCATTTTGTAAATGAGTGAGAATAACACATGACACAATATTATATGGCATACACATGGGCGCCGGAACGTCCGAGGGGCAGGTGGGCAAGGTGGGTCCAGGGGGGGTCTCCCCCTCTGGGCCTGAGGAGAGTCCGGGGGTCCACCATCGCGAACATTTTTGAAAATCGGGCGCAGAAACGATGAAATCTGACGTCTTCTGGCAGGCTACCTGTCAAAATACAACTCAGATCACTAGAATCATGGACCTTATAATACATTATAAGGTCCATGCTAGAATCAATAACTGATTCGGTTCACTTCGACGTAGTATATCAAACAAACATCTCGAAGCCAGTGTTTCAACATTTCATCGGATATATTCAAAAATATAAAATCTTATCATGACTTAGTATGGCAACGTGTACTAAACCCGTAACCGAAGTATATTTTTGCGCTGTTGCGATCTAATAACTTGCCTGGTATAGATCTTCTTCGTCCATACGATTTTTTTTTGTGAATAGAAGCACGATATGGGCTCCCCTGCCCTTTACCTAAACAACCAATGCCCGAACGCACATCAATTGTTATTGATATCAAGTTTGTTTTGGGTTGGGTTTGTTTTTTTTTTGGGGGGGGGGGCATTTGCACCGTCCCTGGGCATGCTTAGAAGTTTATTTCTGGCGAACCTTCGTCGAAACGTCGCCAGAAACAAACTTCTAAGTAACTTGTATACCATATAATTTAATTGTGTCATGTGTTATACATTCAGGAATAATAAATGTTTTTAGAAGAAAGTCTGCTTAGCATGTAATAATACATATCAATAACATTTACGTAACCTATATAACATATATCGAAAATAACAGCAAACGTATTTAACATCTGAAAACTTGTTTGCAATTCATTTAATTTTGATAGCGATCAATTTAGAATACCTCCATACAGGTTTATAGTAAATTTTGACGAAATAGCAACTGGTTTTAAATCCGTTTCCCCCTATTATAACATCGGCAAAGATCAACAAATTGTGATCTGAAGAAAGGGGAAACGATTAAGAAAATGAAAAATGTGCTGCAGATGACCACATCCTGACTCCACCATAAAGCTTGGGACAGGTAATTCAAAGCAATTAATATTTTAGGTAGTGAGTGGACTGTAGAATGAAACATTACAACTTCGGAAAGATCTCCACAGGCTTCCAACAATACAGCCAGACCGTGAAACATACAAATCAACCTGACAGCAACCCACAAACTTTTATGTTGTTTGATTCCTTCTTGTGTGTCATCGGTTTGCTTCTTCGGTTGGACGATAATGCGGACTCGTCTGTTCTGGATAGCATTAGACGGATCTGTGACAGTGGCAAGTTTGTGTTCTTGACTAGGTGTCAATCTAGCAGAACAAGTGACAGGTTCAATTTCACGACAAGGTGCCAAAGTAGGTGAATAAGTGTCAGACTTGTTTTCTTCAATAGGTGGCAATCTTGGGTAGACACGACAATCTGTATTCTGAGCAGCTTGAGGCGAATCAGTGGACTGTTTGTTTTCTTCATTAGGTAGCTGTAACGGGTAGATACAATACTCAGGATTAGGTGTGATCTGTGGTGGTTCTTTGCTGTACTCCGGCGGAGGAACGGGTGGTGACGTTTCGGCTTTCACACTAAACGTTCCAATACTCAATCGACACAAAGGTTTCTTTGAAAGTACTGGCTGACTCATGGATTTCGTCAAAGGTACCAATTTCGTTGGCGTCGGGCGATCTGTTGTTCTGCAATTGCCGGAATTAGCAAGTCGAATTCTGGCAGACTTTTGAACATTGTCAGCTCGATTTATCTTTCTTTTTGACGCATTACTTTTTATTCTGCAGCACCCATAGCATAATTCAATTCCGGTTCCAATTAATACAATGAAAGCGGGAACTATTCCATTTAAGATAGATCGTATGACAATATTAGTCATGGTGTCATTGTTCAACCAGCCCAGAGCAAAGAATTCATTGAGGAGAGAATTGGTAGTTTTTGAGTCTTCCGCAGCATAATTTTTTTCAGACCTATGATGAAGATGGCCATGCTTTTTATGCCCGTAGTAATGGCTGCGTGTTTCGTTCCACAGTGAAGACGACTTTTCTTTAAGAAAATTATCGATTACGTCCACGCCTTTGGCAAAAGCCTCTGAAGTGTGTTGATTTATATCAGACGAGTCCATGAAAGCAAACTGTTTTAAATAATGCAATCTTTTTTTCACATCCCCGATCTCTGTAATGTCTATTTGGTTAAGTTTATTCAAAAGGTTTAGCCAGGGAGGTTCCGAATCTGTGCTATCGCTAAGCAACAGATCAAGTAGTTTCATCATAGTTGCTGTTTTGGTTCCTCTAAAGTTGATTGGTACGTCCGTGTCTTCGGAATATGTATCATAGTTATAATAATGTGAACCGTGGCTATAAGATGTAGTCCTAGAATTTTGATATAAGGTATCGTTTCCTGTGTATGCGGGATGTCTTGACATCTCCGGGAGGATTTTGTTGCGAAATTGTGGATATCTAATGCTACGTCTGTTCATACGTGGCTGTACTTTCTTGTGTCCTTTTCTGGCGAAATCAAGCTTTCTGGACAAACAGTTTTTCAGCACTTTTGAGGCGTGGATCATATCTGATAATCTGGTCTTTTCTTCTAGGGCTGATGAGGACATTCCAGTTTCAGTAAAAACCCGGTTTTCGTGTTTTGTGACAGAGCATGATGAGAAGAATATAACTATTCCACAAACAGCAACGATATTGAAGGCGATCAGAACAGCTATCTTACCAGATTTTTTTCCAGTTACAAGCTTTTTTCTTCTGAAGAGTCGGTCAAAAACGAGTGCAACTACTAACCATATGGAACAGGTTAGAGGGAATGTCTGAGTCCAGGCTACGAACTGACATTTGGCATCTTTAACTACATCTTTGGCCATCCATTGTACTATAAAACAGAGCAGGAATATCGTATCAAAGAGAGCGAGACATCGCAAGTATATGATGAAGGTTGACCAATTGGTAGCTCTCTTGGACAATGCGATAACTACACACAGGTTTCCCAATATTCCCACAATAGACAGCGCCAATTGAATCTCCAGAGAAGGGCTTTCGTATGGTCGAAGCATGATAAAATGTTGTCCTGAAAATACAGAAATTCGTATCTATTCAAAGATCTCAACAAATTATTATATTATAATTTATAGAGAAAGCATTAGTCTGAATTTTTTTAATATAAATTAACTAGATCTTTCACTCCGGGTAAATGATTAGCTTATGTTTTGAAAGAGCGCGTCAACGAGAGCACCATGCAGGGCCATCTTCGGTTATCGTAATTCCTTGACTATGGTCGAACTAAATGAATCCGAATTTCATTTAGTCCGGACCATAGTCCGAAAATACTGAACCATGCTATTGTCGATGAAACGTAAATGCTCAATATTTAGAAAGAATCTATTTTAGTTTAGTATATAATTTTTGGAAAGCTTGAAAGAATTTTAAATTGTTGCTGCTTCTATGAGCAGATAATTTTTGTCTCGTATGTTATGTCTGACCCTGTTCATCTCCCTCTAGTGGTGAGGGAATGGGACTGCCTAGGGCCTTTATTATTCTAAATCTGAAACTGAAGGTGTAGGTGACGGCTCTCGAGATCCGTAGCCCCCATGCTACACTGTTCAACGTCGCCAACTTCAACGCAAGGCTGCGCTAAAATTTAAGCTTCCACATTTCTATATTGTAGAAATCAGTGGATGTTTCCCAAAATGAATTGTGAAACATGCTCTGAAATTGAGCATTTTGTAGCCATTTTCGGTGACCTGAAAACCTTAAAGAGACAACACAACAAATATGTTAATGGGACCACACGACAAATACCAAAGGTTGCTATTGTAGGCCTACTGTAGAATGCAATCTGTGCTTAAAAGGGTGATAAAATACATATGTGAAAACCAAAATTTATCCATACATAAAATGACGATTTCCAGTACAGTCCTTTATAGCGACATCACGTTGGAACCACTTCAGCATGTCACTTCTTGTCCCTAGGGGGTTGTCATACCGTAAGTTTTATCAAAAACTAACGACCCCCCATCTTGGCACTTTTTGAGATTTTTGCCTGGTCTTCTCCCAGATACTCTCTCTCTCTCTCTCTCTCTTCGTGCATTTCCGTCTGGATTATTTGCCTTCTAAGCCAGATCTCGTCCACGATTAATTAATGGTACGCACACAAATATGTCAAATTGATAGTAACATCCTTACCCGCCTTGTCGCTTCTCACTGCATTTTCGATCTGAGCAAAACTACAGTAAAATTAAATAATAACGTGAAATATAAGATACCACTGACGTACACAATATCGATTTACATCGTTATTATAACCACGTTGATTATTCGCTTCATATTACAGTTTTAATGAAAATCGCCCGACTGATATCAGAAAATTAGAGATACATAAAATAAGTAAACATCTAACGCAAATTAAATGGATGGTCTTTTATCTGGAATGCAACAGAGTGGGGGAATAGAAAATAGATTTATCGTCCGCTCTTCACAAACTACATTATTTTGGCACTGACATATGGTACCTTTCATTTCAATAATTCACTTGTGGGTAGGAGTATTTAACAGTGGGTGTAAAACGGTGGACACCCCCAAAAAACGACGAGATTAGGAAGGTGGTTTCACTTCTTCTCACGTACAAGCTAGAGATTAAAAATAACGCAACATGACTCAATGACAGGCATTATGATAATACCACTTGACCACCAAAGCTCCTTGAATACAAAAGGCCTATTATATATTCAACTTCAAACAAATATACCCACAAGCAGCTTTGACGCCACAAGGAACAAGGGTGCTGTGAAGGGTGTTTCTTCAAACATGTCGAGGGCCAATATGCATAACAATTGTAGGCCATCTTACAACAAGCCAACAGTGAAGCTGATGTCCCCCGCCGAAATCCCAAAATAAATAGATGACACATATTAATTAATTGCACATTTATGTTTTTCAAAAGTATCGAGCAATCAAACTATACACTAAGTTACACCACTCTCTATCAGATACAATGAAGATGGTCTTGTCCCAAAGCATCGATCAATGAAATTGATTAGCTCCGCTTAGCTTCAGCTCGAAACAGTGGCGGATCCGGGGGGGGGGGGGTCTGCTCAGCTACATATTTTTTTTTGTAAAACAACACTTTTTATGAGAAAAGTTTCTCGGCCGTGTGGTTTATTCTTTATCGTCAGATGTGGGACAGGGTGGGCACTCAAAGCACGAGATAATGATATAGACATTATGTGATATCACAATTAATGCTTTGCATCCATCAAATTGAATCACAATGTCATTGTATTAATTCATAATAAAAATTAAGTCAAACGAGGTGTTAAATTTCTCTGTTTAAAAAGCTCAATGTGTATGTATATACGCCAAAATGACGATAGAGACCATCAATCTGTTTCACAGAGAATTACGAGTCTAGTAATATATCTCTGTCAAAGATGACTGCCTTAACACGTGCCGTCACAACACGCGGCGTCAATCATTGGCTGATTGGCGCGTGCATTGTTTACATAACACGTTACTGCTTCGGAGAGAATGCTACATTTTAGTCATTTTAATACCCATTTACACTAAATAGGAAATAATTTTTACCTACAAATACGTCAAACGCCTTTATTTATTTTTCCAATACATACAAAAAATGTTTTAGAATTTAATTTGTCTCAGGAAAAAAGTTAATATTACTGGCTCATTAAGCCGCATCGATGTCATCCTTATCAGTGATTGTCGCGGCCTAGCAAATATTCACTGCGGATCAGTGTGAGAGACTATGCGGGAGGAGGGGAGGATACATTGTCTCAGGAACCTGGCACCCCCCCCCCCTTGCAAAAATTTCTGGATCCGCCCCTACGAAATGTTAATCATTGAACATCTACATCAAGTTTAAACATTCTATCTCAATTAAATGCAGAGTTCTTATGTTCCAAAGTCTTGACCAATCACATTGCTTATCGCGCCTTAGCCTAAGCAGAAAATTCTCACCATCGAACTTAGTCAAGGTAATGATATAATGAATCAATATTCGGAGTTTCATAGCCCCCACTTCATTATAACCAAAGTTATGGTGACCCAAAGCATCAACCAATCAGATTGCTTAACCCTGCTTACCCTAAGCAGACAATGTTCATCATCGAACTCCATCAAGGTATTCACATAATGAACGCCTACACCAAATTTGAATATTCTACCTCAATTAGAAGGAGAGTTATTGTGATCCAAAGTCTCGACCAATCAAATTGCTTATCGCTCTGCTTACCCTTGGCAGAAAATGTCCATTATCAAACTTAGTCAAGGTATTGATGTAAAAAAGGCTATACACCAAGTGTCCTCACTCTCACTGAATTAGAACTAAAGTTATCGTGTTCCAAAGCATCAACCAATCCAATTGCTTATCTCTGCTTACCCTAAGCAGAAAATTCTCCTCTTCAAACCCCATCAAGGCATTCACCTAATAGAAACCTACGCCAAGTGTGAACATTCTAACTGAATTAGAATAAGAGTTATTGTGTTTCAAAGTTTCGACCAATCAAACTGCTTATCGCTCTGCTTACTTTGAGCAGAAAATGCCCATTATCGAACTTAGTCGAGGTATTGAAGTAATGAAACTATACACCAAGTTTCATCACTCTCACTTAATTATAACTAGAGTTATCGTGTCCCAAAGCATCAACCAATCAAATTGCTTATCTCTCTGCTTACCTTAAGCAGAAAATGCTCATCTTCGAACTCCATCAAGGCATTGACCTAATAAACACCTACACCAAGATTGTAGCTTAATTAGAAAGATAGTTATTGTGTCCCAAAAAGTGTGACGGACAGACAGACAACAAATTAGCATAATCAACTATTGGAGGTTTGGTTGGGTGCATTGAAGCAATAGCTAATGACCATGCTCAGACCATAGGAAATTGAAACTCTTTCTGTCACCAGCATCTGCATACAACCTAAAGGTGAAATGTGATTGAACGAAATATGCTGGGAGTATGGATGGAAGTGACGGAATAATCCCTTTGGTACAAGAAGCTAACCACGCTCTTAGGTGCATTAGATCCGCATTGATAAGCGGATCTCCATACTATAGTTAGTGCATCAACTCATCCTCGATCGTTTGATCATGAACACATATTTTAAGTTTCATAAAAATCGGATCAAAATGTGACATCTAGACTGCCCAGAAACAAATGTGAGCGGTCAGGCATAGACGACGACATGATATGTCCACATGAAAATGATAACAATGCTTTCGATCTGACAAATGGGTAAAATAATGTGAAAGTAAAGCCGAAAATTTCAGCAATCTTGGATAATGACTGCCATTTTGAAAATTCATTTGGCTAATGTAATTGGCTTAATAAATGACTCTAAACGGACATCTATGCTAGTTTTATTGCTGGACTCCAGATTCTAATGATTGTTAACATCATCATTATAAACTCTTCAAAAAAGTAGGGGATATTCAGAAACAATACAAAACTGCGGAAATGCACTGCTGATTTTATTAGAGGTAATCAGTGTATGTTAATAACAGACCAATTGCCTACACATGAACATAAACGGTTCATATGGGCGATTATATGACGGCCCCATTTCAATCGCAAAGAGATACACCGTCAAAAGTGAAAATGGACGTTTTTGATTTTTGTTCTAATAATGAGTAATTGCTCCACCAATCCTCAGACATTCAGCAATTCGTCGTGGCATGCTCCTAATCAACCGTCCAATCACGATTTGGGGCAAACTGAACCACTCCTCTTGCAGTGCCGCGGCAAATTCTTGCAGTGTTGTCGTGTTATATAGTGATAAGTCTAGTTACATAAGTAGTTAATTGTGGTCTGAATCTTAGTTAAGCTTGAAAGAGTTACCTCCCTTTAACTGTCTTTGCCTTTGATTTATAAAAAGAATTATTGATGTTTCTACTTTGTATGAGTGATCTGCCCTTGGGGGAAGAGAATAAACATGTGGATCATTGAATGGTGTTTTCTTTATTGAGAGTTAAAGATTGAGAAATAGTGACACCCCCAGTGGGATTAAACCCACATAACATGGTGGAGACGCCAGATCTTTCCCTGAAGTAACTTTATAGTCATTGAATTTGAGTGGATGCCATGACTTTTCTTCGATTGAATTGGATTTGATTTTTATTTTGTGCCAGCCAAACTCGCCTGGTTTGAGTCAAGCCCAGCTTTAACTTTTCAGGCTGCTTACAGCTTAATTAGGCCTATCACTGTGAATATTCGCATTGTCATTGTGTGAAAAGACAATTATTGTGCCTATTTGTGGTTGCAGTTTGACTTTGTTCAAGAACATTTTTATCATTTTCATTGTGAAATTTTGGTGAGGTATCCTAGTTCGTTTGTAGTATTCCACTTCATTGAATTATTAGCCTAGATCTAGACATGAACACTGCCAAGAATCAGTTAGACCTAATTTAGCCTGTCATGCCTTTTATAAACATTAAAGCAAAGATGCAGTAATATGAATGATGACGAATGAAAATGATTACAAACTTTTGTGTAGATGAGCTCAGATCAGATCTTATTTACAAGCTGAACAATTTCAACTTCCAGTTTTTAAAATCATTGAATGTGTGCTGTGTCCAGTGACATTTGATTCATTTTCAACTCCCTAGCGATTCCTGTTACATGTGCTGTTTCGAAAGGAGTGCAGTGACATTTTCATCCATTTTAGCTTTTATAACAACATTAATTTGATATTCTGTGTTTTATAAAACTATTAATTTAATTTACAGAACTGTTTAGTAATATTTAGTCAATTTGTCCAAAACTATATTGTCAACTCCTTGATATGTAATATTTGTTTTCTTGTAGGAATCAATTGCATGTTACTAATCAAAATTTCTTTTCAGGTTTAAGTTTTATGATTTAAGTGTAGGCCTATTCTTTTATTACCAGAAATTGATCAGTGTCAGTGTGTGTAAGGTCCTAGGTACCGTAACTTTAAATGTTATTTTTTTGGCCTAATATTTCTCTTCTTATTATCTGCAATGGAGAAAATGATTGATCGGTTCGATGGGTCTGTTATTGATAGGGATACTGCAAGAGCCCACATTCTTAGCTTTGAGGATTACCTCAACCATCAAGATATTGCTATTGACGATGAAGAATTTGAGCACATATCACAACTGTTTAAGCAATCGCTCAAGGGCAAGGCTCGTCTTTGGATAGAGGACATTGAATTTGATTCTTACGCTAGTTTGAAAGACCAGTTCATTGACAAGTATTCCTCAACTAAAACTAAACTTGGATTGTATAGCCAATATTCCAATATTCAATATGATTGTTCATTGTCACCTAGTGACAATTTAGATAAAATCAAGAAATTAGCCAATCAGTTAGGTTATAATTTGTCACAAGTTAGGGATAAATTTATATCTATTTTACCAACCAACTGTAAACAGGCTGTTATTATGGCAAGTTCAGATGACACAACTGCACAAGCACTTGCGTTTCAAGCTCAACGCTATTTTGATGTGGGTAGTAATTCATCACCAACTACAGCTGTAAAAGAGGTTTCCTTTAATTTGTCTGAGAATTTGTCCAGTTTACGATTGCAATCCCAGAATTCCCATAGTCCCCAAAGGAGAACCCCAGCACATTCTGATTCCAGCAGAGACACATCTCATTCACCTTTCCGGGTTCAACGACCTAAAAGTACCTCAAATTCTAGGCTGCGCAATTCACAGTCACCCTTTAGAGATAACAGTCCAATACGTCAGTCGAGGCGTGTTATATTTTGCGATTATTGCCTCAATCCGGGTCACACATGGAGATCCTGTTTTGCTCGGCAAGATGATCTTATGAGTAGGCGTAGACATTTGTCACACTCTTTCAACCCTACTAGTTTATTCAGTCACCTTATACGTCAGATTTTCAGTCGCAGCCTTCTGCTGTTGACAGACAGGGTTTTCGACAACCTGGTGGATCATCTAGGCCACAACGCTCAGATCAACGCACACATAGTTCTCGCAAGGATTTTTGAATAGGGGAATATTTGATAATAATGCTCCACAAATATTCCCCCAACTCAATCATCTAGCCAAACATGTTTCAAAGGACATTAACTCGGATGTCATTCTTCAGTTAAGTCCCTTTAATTACTGTAAGGGTAGTTTATCAGATAGAAAATCTGTGCTTATTTTATTTGATAGTGGTGCTTCTAAATCACTTATTTCACAATCCGTTGTTAATTCTTCTCCTTATTTGTCAAGTTTACCTGTACATAAGTTAGAAAAATGTTTGGAATTTCGTATGGGTAATGGTCAAATGTTAAGTTGTTCAACTTTCAGGTTTATACAAGTCTTTATTCAAGGTTATTCGTTTCGTTTAAAGGTTTATGTTGCCCCACATTTAGTGGGCATTGATCTTATTTTTGGTCAGGATACCTTATCAGAGTTACAAGGTTCCTTACATTTTGAGGATAATGTATTTCGGTGTAAGCCTAAAAGAGTCAACTTTTCCCCAACACACAATGTGTACATTAAGCCAGGTCATACACGCTATGTCGCCTTATATGGTCATGTCCCAGGTCTTTATAGGAATCGTGAGGTCCTTCTTCAGAAGAGATCAGATAACACATGTTCATCGTTTATACTCGCTACTTTACAGCGTAACAGAGCTGTTGTTCCCATATCAAACCCTGGTAGTAAAACTCTTCACCTTAGGCAATCTCATCCTTTGTTCTATTTCAACACAGGTACTGTTTTTGTGTGTGATTCCTCAGATTTTGTTCAACGTGCAGAACAATATTCCCACCTTAAGAAGGATGATCCTTTATTGCAGTTATCAGAAGATGAGATTTTACAACAGCAAATTAACTTGTATGATAATTGTATTTTGTCACCTAATGAGAAGAAAGATTTTCATAGACAACTATCCCAAAGCAGAGAAGCATTCAGTCTTTATGGTGAGATTGGCCATTGTTCTAACATTGAAGTTGACATTAATGTTAATGACCCTCGTCCATTTTATATTCGCCCATATCATACCACTGAATCAGATAAAGAGGTTATCGATGCTGAACTTGATAAATTAGTAAAATTGGGTATTATCGCCGAGGGTCACCAATCGTACACCTCTCCTGTTTTAATTCTCCCTAAAAAGGGAACTACAGATAAACGTGTTGTAGTTGACTTTCGTCACTTAAATAAGCGCATTAAGAGGTATAACCATCCATTCCCTTTATTATCATCTACCTTGCAAAGAATTGGTCATGCTAAACCCACAGTTATCAGCTGCCTTGACCTTAAGTCTGCTTTCTTTTCTATGCCCCTTTCACAAAATGCTCAACAATACACGGGTATATCGTCCTATCACGGAGGTCGCCACTTTTACTTCAAGCGCTTAACACAAGGCTTAAGTGTATCCCCTGCTATTTTTCAAGCCGAAATTGATAGGATTCTCTCTCAAGTACCTGACAGCCGTCATTACTGTATTGCTCATCACGACGATATCATTGTATTTAGTAAGGATGTCCAGTCACACAGTAGTCACTTACAGGCTGTCTTTCAAGCACTTATTGATAATGGACTGAAGATTTCTCCTCGTAAATGTTCGTTCTTCAGAAATCAAGTTGTGTACATGGGTCATTTAATTAAGATTAATAACGAAGGACTTGTTACCCTCCAACCATTGGCAAATCGTTGCCAGGCAATTCAACATCTTGTTCGTCCTAAGTCTAGTAAAGAAGTTCGTAGGTTTATAGGAGCCGTTAACTATGTCTCAAACTTTCTGCCAAGGCTACAAGAAGTTATGCAGCCCCTTCATCAGATTTCTTCCAAGAGATCTAAATTTTCATGGACCGAAGAACATGAAAAGGCTTTTCAAGATGTAAAATATCTTCTTACTAACCCACCTGTTTTGTACCTCCCGACTGCAAATGGTCCCTTGAGTCTCTATAGCGATACATCTCGATCAGCTACTGGATCGTACATTACACAAATCATAAATGGCAAGGAGCGCATATTGGGTTATTATTCTAAGAAGTTACCTCCGCATGTAAGTATTACAGTGTTACCGAGTTGGAAATGTTTGGTCTTCTCATAAACATCACAAATTTCCAGTACTTACTCAAAGGAATTGAGTTTACTGCTTATGTTGACCACTCTGCAATAGTTCAACTTCTGTACTCCAAGAAAGAGCCTTGTTCTCAACGTCTCACTAAGTTAATTGTCAAACTATCCCAATATTCATTCAAAATCTTCTATAAAAAGGGAACTGAATTAGTCTTAGCAGATTTCTTATCAAGGAGTTCAACTGATACAGACGATGAAATTGATCAAGTTGTGCCCACTGCTTTTACCCTTTCTGAGCTCGCATTTCCTGTTACTCAGTCAGCAAGTCGCCCGGTTACACGGCAATATGCAAAACAGAAGCAAATAGCCATTCCCGAACTCTTCCCCAAACCTTCCACACGCACTACTACCGTTAGTCAACCAACTTCTAGTACTTCAACTGAAATCCCTTCTTCCATTGTGTCTTCCAATAATATCTCTTCACAGTCAAGGAATTCTAGAACTCACCAGTCAAAATCTCAACAGAACTCTTCCATTCCCCTTCCCTATATACGCCAACCAAGCCAGAATGCTGTCCCACCTAAACCACCACCAGTTCTCGCCGACACACAAGTATCTTCCTCTAATGATTCTATATCTGAATCTCGTCTGGTCGATAAATCAGTAGACATTGATATAGATGGTGATACTCCCATTGATCTCTGTATTCCTCCCAAACCCCTCATCCACAATTGTGAACGGCTGGTCACTAATCATTTCCCAAGACAAGCTGAATTGGATAAGTTGTACAATGTTATTAAGCGTAAAATCATCAGAGACTATAATTTGACATTCGATCAAAATAAGCTTCGGCTTGAACAAGCGTCTTCTCCCCAATTTAAGCCTATCTATGATTATTTGTCTCACAATATATTGCCCAGTGATCGCAAAGCTGCGAAACGTCTCAAACTCCAAGCAGAAGAGTACATTTTAGCAGAGCATATTTTATTTCGTCTTCTCCTACCCAAGGATGATCGCTTTACTCTTCAACTTGTCATTCCTGAGTCAATGTGCACAAATTTGATACATCAGTATCATGATAGCCAGTTGTGTAATCATCAGGGAATAGTTCGGACTTATTTGACTATGCGAAAGCTCTTCTACTTTCCCAACATGTTTCAGAGGATCGCACAGTACATTAATACATGTTCTACTTGCCAGAAATTCAAACCCAAGACAGATAAAACCAGAACATTTCATCCTAGGATACCTGAAGAATACAATGTTTTTGACAAACTTAGTATTGATTTCAAAAGCATGCCTGCATCCATCTCTGGTTTTAAGCATCTTCTAGTTATATGTGATGAGATTACTCGCTTCATCATTTGCGTCCCAACTAAGTCAGTTGACGCCGAAACAGTGTGTGAAGCTTTAATCCAGAAAGTAGTCTGTCTCTTTGGTCCCCCATCTGTCATAGTAACAGATGCAGCTGCAAGTTTCATCGGAAAATTGGTTACCTCTCTTTGTACAACACTTGGTATTAGTCAAAAAGTAATTAGTGTTGCAAATCATGGTAGTCTTCTGGCAGAACGCCACATTAGATCAATCTCTGATTTTCTCAAGGTTAACTTAAATCAGTATGGAACTGATTGGGTCAGATATGTGTCTCCCTGTTGCTATGCTTACAATTCTTTTGTTTCACCACAGTTAGGTGACTTTTGCCCTTACGAGTTGGTATTTGGTAAGAAGCCCAAAAACCTTACCCATCTTCGTTGGCAATTCGATGGAGTTTGTCGTTCATATTTCGAGTATGTTTCCCATTTAAAGGACAAGTTTGATCATATTTCTAAGACTATGCTTGAATTACAAAGATGTCAACAGGAATCTCAGAATATCAGTATTGCACACACCCTCAGTAAGAATCCTATTTACGGATTGGGCCAGTTAGTTTATGTACTCAAACCGTCATCATCAAGCCTTACTTCAAATTCACGTAAAATCAAAGCTGATTGGTGTGGTTTTTTGGTTGTGCATCAAATTCTTGATCGAACCCATTACGTTCTCTCTACGTTGGATGGTAAGGTCCTACAGGACGTCTATTCGATTAATCGGTTAAAACCATGTTTTGTTAGGTCTCCTAATTTTGAGACAAAAATTACCCACATTGATCAACTTCAGAAAGAGTTAGGTAATATTCCTAACAATGACAATCTTACTGTTTTAACTGAAACTAATCAATGTTTCATTACGGATGAATGTGATGTTATCTTACCTAGATTTGATGAGAGTGATATTGTTTCTAATAGGTCTACAAATCCTATTAATATTTGTCATTATCTTCCAAATGGTACAAATAATCATAATATTGCTTATGTAGATAAGTTATCACACTATCAGTTATCAGAACAATGTAAGATGTTACAGGAAATGTCTAATGTGTCTTCTATGGAACTGCATAAAGCTAGGTTCAAATGTGGTTCATTGCAAGTTTTGATAACTACCTCTAATGTCAAGAAAGGTCAAACTTCTTCCTGGATACCAGTTAACTCATCTCCTGTTTTGTTTAATGTAGCCAATGGACTTATCAATGATAATAAACTACAAGTAACTGGTAGCCTAAGCAAATATCAAACCTTGTTATAATAATTATTGTTTTACATTCATTTGAGGATTATAACATAAGTGTTATTCTAACATCTCTGAATCGTGTTTATTCATAGACCCACCTGTATCGCATATTTTAGAGCAATCTTTTCTTGGTAATATATACTACATGCTTTTGGGGGTTTTGGAGCACTTGAATAAACCTATTCTGATTTGTTTACTCATTTTTTTTGATGTCTTTGATTTGTTCAAAGTTTCATGCCTTGTAATATATGTTACACATTAGTATTTTTAAGCACTTATACAAACATAGATGATATGTATTGTCAAACTAGTTTTTCCAAAAACTGTGTTTTTGACTTAGGAGGGAGGGATGTTATATAGTGATAAGTCTAGTTACATAAGTAGTTAATTGTGGTCTGAATCTTAGTTAAGCTTGAAAGAGTTACCTCCCTTTAACTGTCTTTGCCTTTGATTTATAAAAAGAATTATTGATGTTTCTACTTTGTATGAGTGATCTGCCCTTGGGGGAAGAGAATAAACATGTGGATCATTGAATGGTGTTTTCTTTATTGAGAGTTAAAGATTGAGAAATAGTGACACCCCCAGTGGGATTAAACCCACATAACAGTCGGTTGACGTTGACGTCGACGAAAACGTCTCCCGATCAAATTAAACGTAACACACTAAAGCAAAGATACGCTAAACAGTAAATCTTATGCAAGAACCGATAGGAAAGCAAAACTAGATAGATAAACCAGCACGCGGCAGTTTTCATGAACCCTTCCTTGAAGTGTCGAATTTGACAATGAACCCCTCCCACGTGTATGGCGCTATTGCGTGTCGCACATGCAGCTCAGTGATTTTGTTGGGGCGATAAGTTCTTCATCTGTGAACATACCCTCAAAGCATGTCAAATGTCCATGACTATTTGTCATATCGCAACCTGGATAGGTATTTTTATTTCAATACCCCCTACTTGTTTTTTGAAGAGTATATATGGTATTGGATATACAGCCAGGGCATTGGTTGCTTTAACCATTTTGTCTGTACACGTATGTGGTAGTGTATATTAGTGTATATTCAGTGGGCCTAAGCCTATAATAAAAAAAAGAGAAAGAAAAAAGAAAAAAGAAAAGAGAAAGAAAGGAGAGGGGGGGGGGAGAAAAGAAAGAAGGAAGGGGAGGACTTGACACACTACAGGAGAAAGAAAAGATAGGAAAAAAATGACTGACAAACATCACAAAAAAAAGAAGTGTACTACAAGGAAAGAACATTATGAGTTTGACCTCAATATACCGAGAACCGTGTAATTCATCTTTTAACCTCTACTTAGTTCTTCATGAGTCATTATCGCAGAAATAATCGCCAAAAACTGAGAATAAAAGGTTTTTGTTTTTGACACTGAAGAGAATTCTCAAATTCATCTAATGATAGTGCTCTTAGGTCATTCTGTTATCTAATTGTATCAGGAAATCAAAAATTTGCCTACTACTGCTTTGGTCTGAAATGCTTGGAAAATGGGTTTGCGGTTGTCAATTTTCAAAATTTTCCTGGGGGCCTTCTCCAATGACCTGACAGGTGGGCCTACGGCCCACCAGTCCGGCACTGTGTATATTTGTATTTATTGTATCTTGGGTATTTGTATACTGGGTATTTATTGTGTATTTGGTGTTTTTGGTATTGTCCCTTAATATTACATCTCTAAGCTCGTCAACGACATCTTTACAGTAGCAATTCTAATCTCTCTCACTTTTAAAGGGACAATAACACTCTTCCTGGCTTGACAGCTCCAGAAAATAAAAAATAGCCTTATTCTAAGTACTAGATGTGTTAGTGTCCTACCTGCTGTGTAAATTATCCATTAAATCCTAATATAATCAGTATATATTTTATATTTGAATCATAGTTATAGTTGTGTAATTGAGAATATTCTATTCTCAGCGATTTAGTGTTAAATTATTAATATCCTTAATTTCAATCCTGTATTTTATATGGTAAAGCTTTTGGAAATACATATACCACCCTAAACTCCTATTTTCTAGGGTATGTATTTGTATGTATTTATTATTTAATAGTCCATTGTAATTATCTGTCAACAAGGTCGCCATTTTATAAACCCTGCTTTACATTCCTTTGTTTCAAATAAATGACTTCCCGACACCATTTTTAATATATGTATATAATGTAAATTATTATTATTCTTGATTTTTACATACATTTTTATATTCATACCTATTGTCATAAAGATCCGCAATAAAATCTGAACCCGTGACCTGGATCTTCATTAATCATTAAAGAACCCTGCTACATTGTAACAGATAACAAGAGCATCTCTACCGCTGCAATATACGTCCACATTCCTGCTTTGATCGTTTAAATGATTCATATGCTGAAATTGAACAAAATCTCTTTTTAATTGCAATATGTAGAGTATTTACAGGCAAAAAATCATCCAAAATCTTCGACATTGAAAACACGAATTATTTATCAATTTAAATCAACAGTGATGTTGTGTTCTTAACGGAAAAGATGGGATTATGATATCCAATATTTAAGACAAAAAAAAAACATTTTACCATTGGTATACGAGTCGTGTATGCCATGCGTTTCAGCGCCATTTGTAACAGGGGACTCGAAAAAGGAGGCCAGACATGTCAAACGTTGACCTCATATTCTTACCTGGAGAGCATGCGCAATAATTTACTATTGGTAACCAGACGCTAGAGATTGCCATTCGATTGAGACTTCTGGCGTATTTCACCGAACATAACTGATTAGAAATTACAGAAAAATCAGTTTATATACATTCATTTTACATTATTATATGCGTTGCGACCCACTTGTGTAAATTTCTAGATCCCAAATATTAGCGATTTAGCTTCTTTAACAAAAAAGTGGGTATGGTGCCACACACCTAGGGGTTAGGGACATTCACCAAAATAAATAGTTGCTATCCTTACGGTATAAGGAATAAATATGCCAAGTTCCAAGATGATACATTCAGAATTCCAGCCTGTAGACAAAAAACACAAAAATTGGGCGTGGCTTTGTCCCTGGGGGTTGGGCATGAACCAATATAAATAGGTGCAACCCTATGATGGATCATGCCGAATTGGATCCAAACCTGTTAATAATTGAAGCCTGTGGATTACATGTACTTACAGACAGATATTAACAAAAAGTGGGTGGGTATTGCACCGCCCAAGTGAGGCGGATCATGCACCGAAATCAATAGTTGCCGTCCTTCGGGTATAAGGAATAAGCATACCAAGTTCCAAGATAATCCATTCAGAATTGTAGCGTTCATTCGCTAAACACAAAAATTGGGCATGGCTCTGTCCCTGGGGGTTGGGACATGCACCAAAATCAATAGTTGCTATAAGGAATACATATGCCAATTTCCAAGACGATCCATTCATTAAGAATTGTGGCCTGTATTCAACACACAGACAAATGGGTGTGGCTCTGTCCCTGGGAGTCGGTCATTCACCAAAAACAATAGGGATAATCTTTTGCACTTTCTGAGCGAGTTCCGGCTAATAAAATTAATCAGTAAATGAAGTGAAATGTTATTCCTTTTCTAAATCCCTGACCATGCAAACCCATACAGTCGATGGTGGTTTCCTACAAGGTTGTTGACACTCTAGAGGTCACAATTTTTATACGATTTTGTATATAACCGAAAGATCTCGGTTTGTTTCGATATTGGCGCATATAGGATCGTCACTTCCTATGTATACATTTGTAACTTGTGGACCCTTTAGAGCTCACAGTTTTTATTTGATTGTAAAAAAATACGTTACACCATAATTACGGTTGAGTGCAAATTTCATAAAAATCGGACGGAAACTGCCTGACAAAATCTCCGCTGCATCATAGATAATACCGGTATTATCTATGGCTGCATGTAATATCCAGGTTGTGGACCACCCAGAGGTTCGAATTTCCATCCAATCTGATATATCTCAAAGGTCTGGTTTCCTTTCGATATTGGCCCCTATTGGACCGTAACTGTCTGGATTATGACCCTGATGGTACGAAATATCACGTTTTAGCCGTACGTAACTAACGTACGAAAATTAATTGGTGGCTAGCCTTTTTTTCGCACGTAAACAGTGAATGGCCATTTTGCTCAGTAATCCCCAGCCAGAATTTGGCTATTTTCTAAATTTGCGTTAAAGTTTAAAATATTTGTTTTAGAACTGAAATAAATTAACTATTAGTCAATCCCAACGCTAAAAACATCAACAGAATTGATTGTGTATATCTAAAATAGACACGACCGACGCACAAAATAGTGCCAAGATGGCAGCTACCATTTGCAGATAGGTTGTAGAACCGCTATACGGGCAAAATTACTCTCGTAATAACTCACTGCATGGCATTGGAACGGGAAAGTAGGCTTGTTAACCATTTCATTTCAGTTACCTAATTCCCAATCTCCACTTCCAAAAGTGTTCACTTCCATTTAGGCATATAAAAAAAACCTTGGCAAACATGTTTTTTAATATATATATATATAAAAAAAAATTTCGTATTTATACAGGTTTTAAAATGCACTATATTTACAATATATGTTAAATATATAATGTTCATATAAAAATATGCATAAAGTGTACCTCATTTGCATGAAAATTCACATTAATTATATATGTGTATGAAAATATCAAAAGTCAAGTCATATCTGAATTTACATATACACTGTTACAGAAATCAAATATATTACTAGTTTTATGTAGAACAGATTTCACTGATGAGCAGTATTTTTGTGACTAATATATTATGATTATTAGGACCAATATATAGTGATTCAACCTTATTATTATATATATTCTGTGTAAAGAAATTAATATTAGCAGACAGGTTATATTGAAACCTAAAAGCAATGCATTTAATCATTGCCATGGAAAAAATACAAGATGGGGTTTGTTGATTCTTACCCAATTGATTCTTACTAAAACTTTATAATCTACCCAACTCTAAATCGTAGTTCTATTAGACTGTAACTAAGGGGGGGGGGGGACAATAGATATACATTGTCCCTCAATTTTACAGCACCACTGAGAACACTTCCCGCCCCCCTCGTTGTTCTAAGCTACTTACGACCCGGAGTTCTAAACATCAGCATGGTCTTTGGCATTCTTTTAACTCAAAACTTTCGTCATTCAGTGAATGAATTCCCTTAAAACTTTAACAGTATATTTGGCAACTTGAATCTCAATTGTGAGTCAATGTCACATCGAACCGGCCACTGGAGTGTTTGCTTCAAAACCAGACTCGTTTCTTTATATTCAAGAATTGGCGCAACAAAGTTAGAATATTTTCATCCCACTGTAGTGACTTGTCAAAAACTTAATTTCCAGTTACACTAGAAATAATGACCAGATTAGGTCAAATTGGCTTTAATCAAATCCAGACATAGTGGGATAGAGTGGTAGTGGAATAAGGTGGGTTTTTAATGCTGTACTGTATTTTTGTGAGGTTTAATTCGGTAAATTATTGGCACTTTTTGACTAGCTTTTTAACCTGTTCCTTTGATGTTACTGATAGTCAAAGTCACTGAATTTGAATGCGGCCGCCGATACAGATGGCGCCCGAATTTATATCTTCACCTTAAATGCACGACAATATCTCAGCTCAGAAGATCCATTAAATGAAAAAAACAAGCCAACAGCGAGGCTGATGTCCCCCGCCGAAATTGCAAAATAAATAGATGACACATATTAATTAATCGCACATTTATTTTTTTCACTAAGTTTCATCACTCTCTATCAGATAGAATCAAGATTATCTTGTCCCAAACCATCGACAAATGAAATCGATTAGCTCTGCTTAGCTTCAGCTCGAAATGTTAATTATTGAACTCAGTCAAGACATTCACCTAATGAACATCTACATATACATCAAGTTTAAACATTCACCTAATAGACACCTATGCCAAGTTTGAACATTCTACCTCAATTAGAAGGAGAGTTATTGTGTTCCAAAGTTTCTACCAATCAAATTGCTTATCACTCTGCTTACCCTCAGCAAAAAATGTTCATTATCGAACTTAGTTAAGGTATTCATATAATAAATCTATACACCAAGTTTCATCAATCTCACTTAATTAGAACTAAAGTTATCGTGTCCCAAAGCATCAACCAATCAAATTGCTTATCTCTGCTTACCCTAAGCGGAAAATGCTCATCTTCGAACTCCATCAAGGCATTGACCTAATCAACACATACACCAAGTTTGAACATTCTAGCTCAATTAGGAAGAGAGTTATCGTGCCCCAAAGTATCAACCAATCAAATTGCTTATCTCTGCTTACCCTAAGCGGAAAATGCTCATCTTCGAACTCCATCAAGGCATTGACCTAATAAACACATACACCAAGTTTGAACATTCTAGCTCAATTAAAAGTTATCGTGTCCCAAAGCATCAACCAATCAAATTGCTTATCTCTGCTTACCCTAAGCGGAAAATGCTCATCTTCGAACTCCATCAAGGCATTGACCTAATCAACACATACACCAAGTTTGAACATTCTAGCCCAATTAGGAAGAGAGTTATCGTGTCCCAAAGCATCAACCAATCAAATTGCTTATCTCTGCTTACCCTAAGCGGAAAATGCTCATCTTCAAACTCCATCAAGGCATTGACCTAATAAACACATACACCAAGTTTGAACATTCTAGCTCAATTAGGAAGAGAGTTATTGTGTCCCAAAAAGTGTGACGGACAGACAGACGGACGGACAGACAGACGGACGGACAGACAGACGGACGAACCCATTTTAATAGTCCCCTGCTTTCTTCGAAAGGCGGGGGACAAAAAGTCATTATGGATCCTTCTCGTAACAGATCTGTGGTCGGCGCCTCTACATTATGTACCCCAGAGAATCTGAGAGAATGGATTCTGCCTTTTGAGGCAGGAACTCGCACTCCAAAGAGGATTCCTAGCATCTCTAACACAGTCAATGGCAATTATCATAAACACAGATAACTCCATGACCGCCATGAATGCCGAATTGGAGAACCAAGAAGTCATAACCGTCAACGAAAATCCAACAACCGAAGTGGAATTTGCCACCTACTCAGTTTCGGACAACGATGAAGTATCATGATCTATGTTTCAATACTATACTGGAGAAATACGACATTGTGTTTTAAAAAAGCTTAATGTGTTTATCTATAACTGTAAACATTGTTTTCATTTGTAATTCCATATATGTTTCTATCTAATTTATATCTTTTTATAAATATCTTTCACCATAATCGTATTATTACCGTGAATCGTACGGTATTTAGAATACTAATTAAATTACATTTATTCGATCAATATTCTTCCAAATTAATCACTAATAATCCTGATCATTCAGAACGGATCAGGATTACTTCAAATCACTCCAAATTATTCTTAAACGTTCCACTGACGTCACAATTATTCTACTATAAATACCACACGATTCACATAACCAAACATGTCTACGAAATCAACATTGGTGGAAGTGGACGTAAAACTCCAGGAAGGAACGAATGAATGATAAGCAATTATTACTGAAGAAGGACTCCTCATGTCCGAAACATTTGATTAATAAACCTCTTGGTAACATTAATGGAGTTCATCTGACTTATACTGGTTACGGAGGTTGTGTCTCATTATACATCGTCTTCTCTATAAACCCCTGTGTATCGCCGAGAACCCAGTACGGATGTCCTCCGACAATTAGTCTCCAGCTTTCTCACACCTCACTTTACGAGAGTTCTCCACGTCCTCTCCACGTCGTCTTCAACTAAGTCACTAAATTCTGAGGGCGAAAAAAAAATCAACAACTAAAATAATTCCTTCGATATTTTGTCCAATATTATAATATTTAAAACACTTTCAACATATTATTTGATAACACTTTTGTATTTCACACAGCAATCTTTCTTCAGATGAGATGTTTTAGTGGTAAAACAAATCCAGATTTTTATACAAAAAAAATATTTGAAAAAAACATCCACAGTTCAAGTCTATGTCCAAAATTATACAATCTCTTCCTGACTATGATATTCTTATAAAACAAGAGATTCTTAAAATCTTCCCATATCATGTTCTCATCTCCTCGCTTATAAAATCATTTCTGAGGAATCTGTCAAATCCAAATTTTGACAAATCTATAGATTTGTAATCTTCAGCCATGATTAATTCAGCTATAGCTCTCCCTACACCAATAGAATGTTGTACAGCATGTCCACCTAATCCATTAGCAAACAGAAAATTATTATGAAATGGATGTCGTCCAATCACAAGGTTCTCATCAAATTCATTGTAGTCATGGTAACATGACCAAGCACTCTTCAACTATAACAGAAATTTAAAAGAATTAATACAATAACAGATTTTTGCTTTTTGTTATCTAAATTACATTCCAAAGTATATAAAAATCAGTACCAAAGTATATATACATCAGTACCAAAGGTCCTTTGTTGATGGAGATAATTCAAACAGAGGAATAGTTTTTCTGACAAGGGGGCATAATTACAGTCTTTGTAAAGAGGAATGAACAAACAGCATATAAGCAAGATTTATTCTGCAAACTCCTCACATGTTAATTCATGTTTTTACAATATCTACTCCACAGCAGCTACATCAATGTCTAAACAAAGGCATTTCCAACCACCTAATACACCAACCAGCAGCATAGTCATCGAAACAGGGACTTGAATGAATTTTAAGTTATGTTAATTATCTGGAGAAACTTAAAAACTTATTTTTAACTAAAATTAGGCTGTGAAATTTCTTAGAATGTAGAACCAGCAGTTGCCAGGCAAGATACGCCCACATTTTGCAAGAGATAGATAGAGAACAAGCTAAAAAAACCCAAGAGCATCGCTACCACTGCAATATACGTCCACATTCCTGCTTTGATTGACAACATACTTTTTAAAATGAAGAGCATGAAATATGAATTGGCTGCAATGACTGTAATATGACAAGAGGCAAAGAAGGCTAGGCGTTGGGGTTTGTTTTGCCAAATTTACAGACTAAATATTAACAAAAAAGTGGGTGTGACACTACAAAACTGACACAGTTATATGTGACACTAAATAAATAAATAGTTGCTGTCATTGCGATATAAGGAATAAATATGCAAAGTTCCAAGATGATCCATTTAGAATTGCAGTCTGTAGATGATAAACACAAAAATTGGGCGTGGCTCTGCCCCTGCGGGTTGGATATAGAACAATATAAATAGGTACAATTCTGTTATTGAAATGATTGACATACTGAATTTGAACAAAATCTGTTAATAATTGCAACCTGTAGAGTATTTACAAAAAAAAAAATTAACAAAAAGTGAGTGTCGTATGACACCACTGGGGATCATGACATGCACCAAAATAAATAGTTGCTACCTTACGGTATAGGGAATAAATATGCCAAGTTCCAAGATGATCCATTCAGAATTCTAGCCTGTACAAATAAACACAAAAAATGGTCATGGCTTTGCCGCCAGGGGTTGGACATGGACCGATATAAATAGGTACAACCCTATGATGGATCATACTGAATTGGATCCAAATCTGTTAATAACTGCATCCTGCAGATTATTTACAGGCACATCCAGGGGGGCGGATCATGCACCAAAATCAATAGTTGATTTCCTTAGGGTGTAATGAATAAGTATACCAAGTTCCAAGATAATCCATCCAGAATTGGTCGGGACATGCACCAAAATCAATAGTTGCGACACATAGGCTATAAGGAATAAATGTGCCAAGTTTCAAGATGATCCATTCAGAATTACAGCCTGTAGAGAATAAACACAAAAATTGGGTGTGGCTCTGCCCCTGGGAGTCTGGGCATGCACCAGAATCAATATTTGTCATCCTTAGGCTATAAGGAATACATATACCAAGTTCCAAGATGATCCATTAAAAATTGTGGCCTGTAGACAACACACAGACACACAAAGAGAAAATGGGCCTTAGCTCTGCCCCTGGGGGTTGGGTATGCACCAAAAATAATAGGAGTGATCCTAAGGTTATAAGGAATAAGTATGCAAAGTGTCAAGAAGATCCATTAAGAATTGTGGCCTGCAGGTGACAAATAAACAAATACAAAAAATGCATGTGGTTCTGACCCTGGGGTTCGGGCATGCACCAAAAACAACAGGAATCATTCTTATGGTATAAGGAATAAGTATGCAAAATTTCTGAACAATCCATAATGATAAAAAATCGGATAAAAACATGATTTTTCGTAAATCAGTGGGCATAATCTATGCAGTTACGATCTGATATATGCCAATATCGACAGGAACCAAGATCTTTGGGAGATAAACCTATATTATAAGTTTCATTAAAATCGGATAACAATTGTGACCTGTAGAGTCTCCACAAACAAAGTGTGGACAGATGTCCGGACGCACAGAGGCGACAAAAATATACGTCCACATAAAAAAGTGAGCATGTAAAAACAAAATTATAGACCAAAAATTATTAGTCAGCTCAAAGTAAATAAAAGAAGGAAAGAAATCCTTAAATGTCAACCACAATTTTGGCAGATGACTTTTTCTCGCTAACAGAAGCTGAAGGCTACAGACAGACACACATTGCCTTAGTGACATATATAAGCCTACTCATAATTCCTTCTTTCAAAGGAATCTGGTCTTCAATATACCTTTAAGTTTTTAAGTGTTGGAATTCTGTATTCTAATTGGGGCTTTACAGCTTCTTCAAAAAAACTATAATCTATTGACAGGTCTTCTGTTGATGGCTCCCGTTCCTATAAAAATTAACAAAACCAGATAATAATTCAACCCAAGTCAATTCATGCAATCAGGGTCTCATAAGCCCACATAAGACTTACATAAACATTAACCAAACAGGAAACAGACTCAGCCTATGTAATTAAACCTCCCCCCTTATGTTAATATACAACTTTAGGCAGCTTTTGTGAAACATGCCCCAGAATTATAGAAAGTACATTAAATATGACATTTAATTTTGTTAAAGTAGCTAAGTCTCTAACTCAATATCATCCAAAATCTTCGACATTGAAAACACAAATTATTTGTCTGTTTAAATCAACATTGATGTTGTGATCTTAACGGGAAAAGATGGCCTTCTGATATCCAGTATTTAAGACAAAATAAACATTTTACAATTGGTACACGAATCGTGTACCATAGTGCGTTTCAGCGCTATTTGTAATAAGGACTCGATAAACAAGGCTAGGCATATTCCACAAATCATGTTAAACGGTGACGCTATATTCTTATCTGGAGAGCATGCCCAATAAATACTATCGGCGTAAACTGGAATAACCAGACGCTAGAGATTGAAATTTGATTGAGAATACTGGTGTATTTCGCCGAACCTAACTAATTAGAAATTACAGTAAAAACAGAAACGATCAAATGTAAATCAATTTATATACATTCATATTACATTATTGTATGCAATGTGACCCATTTGTGTCAATTTCTAGGTCCCAACTATTAGCGACTTAGTTCCTTTAAACTTTACAAATACGGCTTATTTAACCAACAAATATTTATGAAATCTAAAATTCTATACCTTTAAATTTTAATTAGTGTATTAAATTGCAAGCACAAACATTAAAACAAATATTGTTTGCAAAATATATTTCTAAACTATATCAATTTCAGTCTGTTATATTAATGAAAACAAAGAGATATCATAAAACTAAACGACCTTCAAAATTTTAATTAAACCTATTTAATATTAATTGTGTTCGAACTAATGAAAATGTAGAGATTGTATGAAATGATAAACCATTCTTGTTTATGAAGGCAGACTAATTAAAATTCAGATAGGTATATACATTTAAGTAGCAATATTTTCATTTTTAAAAACCAAACATGTTCTGACTTTAGTGTTAAAACATACTTTATATGGTTCATCTACAAATGCATTTAATCTTACAAAGCTCTACATTACTCAAATACAACATTTAAAAAAATCTTAAACATACTGGCTACCAAAATAATGTTTGTTTGTAGTATGTGATGTTACACAGAGATAAACAATTGACATTATACAATAATTCAAATATAATGCAAATATCAGAGCTTAGACTGTTAAAATTTTAAAATATTAAAACCTGCATATTCAATCATTACTATGGTTAAAAGTTGATTAATGACAACAAATTCTTCTGGCTTGCACAGACTTATTACCGCTTTAAAATACACACACCTGAATTACAATGTACAAGTTAATATATTCAACATATTGCCAACAGTGCTTGTCAACTTACAAAGTATATTTACCTACCTCTGATGGTGTACCTCCACAAATATAGTTCCCACCTAAACCTTCTCTTCTAAAATATACACCTGCAGGATCTATTAGGACAGGGGTTTCTAAACCAGGACCATTTGGGCAATTCACAACATACACAAAACGTTTCCTTTCAAAAAAATAAAAAAAATAAAACCAATTCTATATTTATATATGTTATGTTACAAATATATTTTCCAATCCAAGGTTATTAAGTCATACTGTCGTGGAAATAAATGTTTAATTCTTTGACGAGAGTGTCCCTGAGCCATTCGGGTTGATCGTTGATAACAAGATGTCTGACGTCTTGAGTCTTGGACATAAATAAGTGAAGATTGTGGGGACTACAATGTTGATTTTTTGGTTTATCTCCAATATTCCACCATGTGTTTATAATAGTCCTCACAGTTGTTTTATGGCCATGTAACAAGTTAAAGGTCTAGTTTTCAAATATTGATACCATAACATTAATATACAAGTGGGAATCTGAGTTCAGACATAGACAGCAAAGTCAACAGCACTTCCAAAATCAACAAATCCTGCAATGTCAAATCAAATCAAATCAAATCAAATCAAATCAAATCAAATCAAATCAAAATAAATAAATAAATAAATAAATAAATAAATAAAATTTTAAATTAAATTAAAAAATAAACAAAACAAACATAAAAACCTAAAACTAAACAACAAAAAAAAAACAAAAAAAACTAAAACTTAAACTAAAACTTAAACAAAAAAAACAAAATACTAAAACTAAAACTTTTACAATGGATAATTTGAAATTGTCGTTCACCAAAGAAACAGTTTGTTAATTTGAGGGAATCAGGTTGGATACCGTTTAGTTTTAAAATCAGAGACAGATGAAGCCTTTTTTATATCATTACTAAACTATTCCACGTTTTTATAGTAGAAGACAAAAAAGAGTTTTTATAAATATTAGTTTTACATTTAATTTGTGTAATGTGGTCAGAATTACGTAAGTTGTAAGGGTTGTTAGAGGAGGTAATTGGTGGAATAAGACAACAGAGATAAATGGGAGCTATGTTATTTACCATTTTATAAAACATTAATTTATGAGAATCCAGATCTAATATAAAGTGTATTATTTGAGGTTCCAGAAGGTAGGGCAGTTATCGATTGTAAATGCATCTAGGTAGAGTTTTCCTAACTTTTGTAAATATAGAAAGAATAAGAGAATTATACAAAACACTTATGATTATGCAATGGTTTAAATTTATCAGTCGACCATGATTGAGGTTATACTAATTAAAAAATCCACATCATTATCCCATTTACAATCTTTGTTAAAAATAACACCTAAATGTTTATGAGTATTTACATAATATAATGGGATATTGTTAGAAGAAGCGACAAGCAAAGCGGGGGTGGGGGTCTACTAAATGTAAGACTGATCATTTTGTCTGGGTTGAATTCGACCTTCCTCTTTTCTGACCAAACATGAGTTATCTTCTGATCATTATTTAAAGTATTAAGGGTGTTGAGGGGATTATCTATGATCAAAATAACGAAGTATCATCTGCGAATAATGTTAATCGGGAGCTAACATCATTTGTAATATCGTCAATAAAAATTAGAAAGATAGGTTGCCAGGCAACGAAACATACGCCCACAGCAGCTAAATCGCCTGAGTGGTCGACAAGGGTTGTCACATATTTATTCTTTTTTAGGTAATTGGGGGCATTTAGTTTTGTTTTTTTAAATGGGGTTTAATGTCCACTGGACACAAACTAGGTCATTTCGGGACCAACACATGTTTAATTTCATTTCAATAATTCGCTTGCGCAAAGGGGTCTTTAGCAGTGGAAGGCAATTGGAGGACCCGGAGAAAACCCACAAGGTTGGACAGGTGATCCTACTCCTTGTCATGTACAACCGGGGAATCGAAACCACGGCAGTTGACCCAATGACAGACCTTATGATACAGCATGCATGTGCTAACCATTCAGCCATCCAACCCCCCAATTTCATACAGATCAGATTATAATTTTTGTCGTTCACAAGGTTGTACAAACTAAAACAAGGGCCTTAACTTTAGAAGTAATTTACAGAAAATTTTGAAATTTGACAGGCTTTTTCGTTTTACTAATTTAAATAATGCATATAAATTTCATACAGATCGGATGATAACTTTTGTCATTTGAACGTTCACAAGGTTTACAAAGTAAAACAAGGGCCATAACTAGAAATAATCGACAGAAATTGCTGAAATTCAATAGACCTCTGTTTCACAAATTTAAATGATGCATATAAATTTCATATATATCGGATGATAACTTTCAAGGTTGAACAAACTGAAACAAGAGCCCTAACTTTAGAAGTAGTAATTGTAAATTGCTGAAATTCAATAGGCGTCATGGTTCCACTAATCTAAATGATGCATAGAAATTTCATACAAATCGGATGATAACTTTTGGCGTTAGAGCTTTCACAAGGTTCAACAAAGGCCATAACTGTAAGACGTAATAAACGGAAATTGATGGAATTCAATAGGCTTCTTCGTTTTACTAATTTAAATAATGCATATAAATTTCACAAAGATTGGATGATAACTTTTGGCATTAGAGCGTTCACAAGGTTCAACAAAATGAAACAAGCGCCATTCTCTAGACGTAATAAACGGAAATTGCTGAAATTTAAAAGGATTCTCCTTTTTACCAATTTAAATGACGCATATAAATTTCATACAGATCTGCAGATAACTTTAGATGTTAAGAGCTTTTTTTAAAATTAAATAGGCTTCTTTATCTCACTAATGTAAACAACATACATCAATTTGAAAACAATCGGATGATAACTCTTGGCATTAAAGTGTTCACACTCGTACGAGAGCTATGTCAATATACGTGAGTTTAGTTTGTGTATCAAGCCATGATGCCATACCCTATCAAATGCTTTTTTTATATAAAAAATATAGCTTTTACCTCATGCCCTTTGTCTAAGCAGGTAGAAACATGGCTTTACAAATTGATGAGATACATATCAGTGATTTGGTAAATAGCAAAATCATTTTGTTGAAACCCAGACTGGTATATATATTTAATGTTTTTAGTATGAACAAGACAACAGTGAGGCTGATGTCCCCCGCTGAAATCCCAAAATAAATACATGACACATATTAATTAATCGCACATTTATTTTTTTTAAAAGTATCGAGCAATCAAACTAATTATCAACTATACACTAAGTTTCATCACTCCCTATCAGATATCTTGTCCCAAAGTATCGACCAATGAAATTGCTTAGCTCTGCTTAGCTTTAGCTCGAAATATTAATCATTGAAATTAATCAAGACATTCACCTAATGAACATCTACATCAAGTTTAAACATTCTACCTCAATTCGAAGCAGAGGTTTTATGTTCCAAAATCTTGACCAATCAAATTGCTTATCGCTCCCTAGCCACAGCAGAAAAATCTCATCATCGAACATAGTCAAGGTATTGATATAATGAATCTATACACCAAGTTTCATCACTCTCACTTAATTAGAACCAAAGTTATCGTGCCCCAAAGCATCAACCAATCAGATTGCTTATCTCTGCTTACCGTAAGCAGACAAAGTTCACCATCGGACTCCATGAAGGCATTCACCTAATAAGCTCCTACACCATGTTTGAATATTCTAGCTCAATTAGAAGGATAGTTATCGTGTTCCAAAGTCTTGGTCAATCAAATTGCTTATCGCTCTGCTTACCCTGAGCAGAAAATGCCTTATCGCTTTCTGTAAGACACAGAAATGCATAATTTTGCCAGCATTATTCTAGGTCTCATTACATAATGAATGAATAAATGAATGAACTGAAGTTTAAGTTCTACTTTTCCACACCAGCCAGACTAATGAAGACCAGATTATACAGTAGGGATTATACAGTACGCTGAATAGATAAATATAAACAATGCCGGTACAAAAGTGATGATATATGTTGATTAATTATTTATCTCAAAATACAGCAGTAGAACTAAAGTTAGTATTATCTGTCTTAATTCTTCAAAATAAAAAGTGGTATCAGGGAGAAAGAGAAATGGGGTAATTTCGGGACTAACATATGGTTCAATTTTATTTCAATAACTCGCTTGAGCGCAGGGGGTCTTTAGCGGTAGGGTAAAGCCAGTGCGACAGGAGAAAATCTACGAGATTTGACAAACGACCCTTTTGATTTTCACGTACAATCCGGGAATCCAATCCAGACCACTTGACTCAATGACAGACCTTATGAGACAATGCACACCTTAGACTTTAGACCATTGGACATCAGGTGTTCCGAACAAGTTAGCATAGCCTATCTCGTTCTTTACACCTGTCAATACTTTTAGATAACTGGAGTGATAGTTTTTACCGGGATTTTAGAAGCTGAAACTCCTGGGTAGAAGATAACAAGACCACAATCATAAAAGTCACTAACCCAGTGATTTAAACACTGGACATTTGGTGCATTTTCTTCGCTCGAAAGAAAAGTTAAATTATACCAAATCCAAAACAGTGGTAATTATAATATACTAAACTATTTACAAAAATAATTCACACATTTTAAATAAGGTTTTATAGACACGGAACTTAGTTGCCCAAATTGTTTTATTTGTGGAGTTATTGATGCCTAGATGTTTGAAAATAAGCAGATAATTGCAATGTGTCGAGGCCTATGACTTTTGAGTCAATACATTAGTATCAATAATGTTTGACACGACTGCTTATAAATTAACAAGCCATATAAACATTGGATCACGAGATACTTCTTATTCGAATAATTAAGCCAAGATTAGTTAAATAATATAAAAAATAATTTATTTTGTAAGCAGAATGTTTCTTTCATTGTAGAAAGTAGAAATCCTGTCCATGGAAGTAGATTTATGTCGATGAAAAGTTGAAAAGCTTGATGTTTTTGCAGTTTAAGTACATTAAGTTCTAGGTTTTCACCATAAAAATATCATTTTAGATAATAATTTTCCAGTTTACTTCAGATTTTCTACTTTTTACTTTCTGCTTTTTGAACCTGATACCCCACCACAGGTTTATACAGCCTGAATATAAGGTGATTTGGTTTTGGGATAGTTTGAGAGAGGAATTTCAATTTAAGGTCATAGTATTCTTTCGGCAGCTATAATAAATTTACCTTGGTGTTACGGGTAGAGGGAAGGCTAAATCTACATCACTGCCAATACCAATTATTGCTTTTCTAGCAACTTCACCTGCCCAAGGCCCCGCACAATTAATTACATGAGAGAATTTAATACCATATTCATTCCCATCTTCACCATTTACCTACATAAAAAATCACAAGATTCTACAAAGTAAGCAAATATTTATTAACTATTATTCAAAAAATGTAAATTTAAAGATTTGACGATCACAATGAATCTCACCAAGTTGTAATATAATCTGTCCTATATCTCGTTCACAAACATTTTTATAAAAAAAACAAGTATGCAATCCAAAAGAGTTAGGTGCAATTCATGATATTACCTTAAATGTGGGCCTATAAAAACTAGTGAGAACTGATAAATGTAGTCTCTGTGTGTTTCAATCTTTATGTGGAAATTGGAAAGACAGATGAATGGATGTACAGGCATGAGGCAATATACAGCTGCATTACTGTGTGTATGCATATAAAAACAACACTTAAAATCATAATTACCACAGCACTGTCCAAAAATTTTTTGTCTATATAACCAGTTCCTGAACTAACAGCATGTGATTTAAAGTTAAAGCGATCTAATTCACCATGAATATAATTGACACCATAACTGATATTCTTCTGAAAGAAACTTTTGATCAAGAGCCATGGATCAAACCAGCCTTCTCCTTGGAGACCTGCATAAATAAAATCACATTAATTCTCCATTAAAAATAGTGATTGGATTGATTTTTTTGTCAAATATTGTTCCAACTGATTGAGTATATTATCTAATTGTTAGATTTACAGGTAGGACACCTTACCCTTATCACAAATTGTACAGAAAAGTATGAATAATGCTGCGGCACATCTAACCTTCACGGCACTAGGCCTGATTATGTCTATTTTTATTCAAACTTGTTTATCATGTGGCTTGATCAAGGGAAAATCCAGTTTTAGCTTGTATTTGTTGTTAGTCGCTGTCCATTTACCATAAATATCAATGTCTAAGTAAAGTATTGGATTTTCATCCATTATTAGTCATTAGATCAACACATAAAAAGAACTCCCTACGTCACTCGGGGAGACCACCATAGGGTAGTTTCAGGGAATCCAGTATTTTTTCTACCAACCAAATTTGCCATACTTTTATTCGAAATAACTACCCAATAAGTACTTTCATGGGAATGTATCTTTAAAACAATACATAAATAAAATCTTGGAGCATATTCATTTCTGAATACGTGCATTTTAATTGAGTCTAAAATCATCCAGCCATATGGTCCTTTAATCAAATTAATCAGTCACTCTTTATACCTACCATACGAACCAACTTCAACATCTTGTAAATTTAACCATGGAAATTGCTGTGCTAATTTATCTTTTGTTAAGAATTTGATTCGAGCTCCTAATTCACTGCAAAATATATTAGAAACCATTTAAAATAGATTAGATAATCCAATCATTCCTTCCCACTAGAGGAGTTCACATAGCTATTTCCTAGAATTGACTACATACCATTCATTCGTTGGTTAGTGGGGGGGTTAACGTCCAATTAGTGGGTGACATCACAAATATTTCCTAAGAAACTTGCCAGAAGAGACAGTCGTTATTGAGAGGCAAGTCCAGTGTTGGACAGGAATAGGGGGTAATTCACAGTCCCCTCACGGTAGTTTGAGGTACGGTGTTTAATTGAGCCTGTCAGTACCATTGTCTCTCTAATCAAACGCATTGCTCCTGGAAGCAAGCGATAAAAGAAGTAACTTAATCAGGACCCCTGGAATGGTGTCAAGCATAATAAGGTTCATGGTCACCAACTGCACCAAGTACTAAAGGACAGTCAGTGTTAAAGGGAGATAACACTATTGGTATTATTTTGATTTGTGTAACAAAAACATACTTCTGCATTTTTACATGAGCAGCAAGTTCTTCTGCTTTATCTTCTGGAGTAAGAAATAGGTAACCATGGTGATTGAATTTTACATCTGGGGGATCTTCTTCATCTATAAATACAAAATGATGAAAAAATATATATATAAATAAGTTTAGTTAAGATATAAATTTTAATGATTTTAACAATTATTTGAGCTCACTTGATTAGGAATTAGCCATTAAATGAGTGCAAAAAAAAAACATGTCTGACATCAGTACAAGTTCTGTTAGAAAAACCTTTCAACTTTTATTCAGTTTAAACTTTGAAATTGGGTCATTTTGAATTGTGCATGCATGGGCAGCTTACTAAAACAAGGTCTGGGCTTTGTAATTTTTCCAATCAATATTGACATATTTAGATCAGGGAAAACCCAAAATAATTCAGTTGATCAATATGATCCTTGGTGTTACCTCCCATCTAAAAAAAAGTATTTAGAAAGGACATAAATAAAACTTTACAAATTTAATAATACACATCTGTATTTTTTCAACATTTGATGAGATATATAGTGGAAACAGCTCAGTGAATATAAGATTCAAATTACTCTTCATATCTATATATCAGTAAAATTTGCTTTCTCAAAGTATAACTTCAAAAAGTAACATTTAGCATTATTACTAATAAATAATGAATTACCCAGAACACTAAGGTATTGCTTGATATTACGTAAAAAATCAGTGGCAAATAAGGAAAGTTGCACATTTTCAGGAACAGAAAATTGATGTCTAACTCCTCCAGCTGATAACATACTTGATGCTCTGCTATACTGAAAATACATTAAATAGGCAAAATCAAGACATAAGGGACAGAAGCTCCTTTAACCTGTAATGAAGAGTGCATCTTCTGCAATAATTCTAAAATTATATTAGTTAATCTGCACTAAAATTGAATTGAGACAAGTGATGAGATGTAAGAGGCAGAGTTTTTAAGCCTTTATATACCAACATAACCATGTGACATAACATTATACTTACTGTTAGATCTCTTTCTACTAATGCCACTGAAAAAGCTTTAGGATGAAGATGTTTCAACCAAAAGGCCACAGATGAGCCCACAAGACCTCCCCCTATGACTAAAGCATCCACTTCTCTTGGTATTAATTCTGTTGGCAAGGGACCATCTAAGTTTGTAAATTCATCCTTTAGAATCTTCCAAGGAGATCTATAATGGCCTCCTGGTGGTACTTTCTTGCCACTTCTTTTTGTGGAGTAATATCGTAATAAGCGTGGTAACAGATCAGCTTTAGTTCTGAAAAAGCAAGTTTTACTTTTAACTTTTAAAATACAACTCCTCCAAGAGTCACACAGTAATTGTGCCTATCATTTAATTTGCATATACACCTAAAATTAATTCGAAACTGGGTTTACATATGCAATTATTATTGTGGTGACTTATCAACAATGAATATAGGAGGGACAAGAAAATAAGAAGAAAAATTACTTTAATACTTACAAATGTTTCACACCTGTATATAACATGGTGATAATACATGAATTCCACAGGCTACAGATCTTGATCAATATTAATTAGACTTAAAAATGGACTAAAAGAGAATGCAATATGAATTATATTGGTGGCAATTTTTCAAATAATCTTCAATGAGTATAATTTGTAATAATTTTATTGTTCTTTCTTAATTGATCAAAAATTTTATCACTAAAAATGACAACAGGATTTTTTGTATGCTTGATTTTAATTTTCTAGTTCCATGTTAGTTTGCAACACAAAAACTCCTCCATACAGCTAGCAAAAGTGATTGACCAAATGTAGTGTAGTTGACTTAGATCACATCTTTCGTTGTCAGTGAGTAACTCACGTTTGTATATTATAATCATATCTAGGACTACTGATAGAGAACTGGTTTAAGATGAGTTATTTGCTCTTGAATTCGATAATGTCAATTACAAACATGAATTTAACATAATAGACTATAGACATCATACTTAGTCATAACTCAATTTTATTTTTGAAAGAAATTTTCCACGTTACAGGGGCCTGTATCGCAAACTTCAATATTGCTGTGCCTCTTTTTAATCTAATTTAATCCATGCCTGGAGATTTTGTTTTCTTACTTAAATGTTAATAAATCTGACTACTGGTACATCAGATATTATTCGAAAAATACAAGCAGTTTATGACTTGTAATTACAAGTTGTAAGTGTTTGACATGAAAAGCATTATTCTTGAAGAATTGTTTGTTCAGAATATTCTTTAAAACACGACAAAAAAGCCCTCCCATATTAAGTGACCAAACTGTTATGATAATCTTTATAGTCTCTATCCTAATAATAATCCAAAATTATAACTCCAAAATCTGCATCGGCTAGGTTCTCTGGCCTTTTAAAGTGGAATCTGATTTGACATTGACAAAACGATTACATTGTATTCAAAGATAGGCCTACTGGTACCATAGTATACTGTAGTCTTAAGACAAATCTGCTAAGCCATTGCTCGGCAACGCAGTGGCTCGCTAACACTGAGGTCCTGGATCGATCACACTAATCACAGTACTGGCAGCGAATTTCCAACTCGTCAGACAGTTATGCAGGACATATATGGGCCTCGCAAGGACAGTGCCTATAGTAGTTAGTCTGATGGAATGAAAACCAGCTCCTCTGTCAGTGTGCTATACATCGGAGTGCACGTAAAAGAACTCTGACAGTTGGAATATAATTGCTGACCGGGCACAATTTCCCTTATAGCACACTATAAGGTAGTTCAGCACTCTGAACGTATATAGGTCTCATTACTCTCGCCCTGTATAATGCGACTGCAATACAATGAGACCTACATTCAGAGCTGAACTATAGGGCGTAGGCCTATGCCCAATAGGTAGCCTATAGAAAAGTAGGATATTAAAACCTATTTCATTCAGTACTTCATTTCATGTCATTGCTGAGATGAGATGTAAATACTTGAAGTACATCACCTTTTTTTAAGGAACCGAACTAAAAAAAATAATAATAGCCTATAAATATAATATACACCTTTTGGCTTTTCTTATTTTTTTAGTCTCTTAATCTTAATGATATATGTTAGCTTCCATCTGCTGTAATATGATTAAGTTAGACGGGATAGCCTACTCATTCTTTGCACAGTCCATTTCTACGATAATTTTCTATACTCCAACATTGTAATCAGTAATCCCCTTTCTATCTGTCATTCTTCAACACGTGCATTCTTCAATAATAACAGAAATCAAGGGAGATGATAAACCGAAGAAATTCGTAGTTGCCTCCCTTACATCGTGACCCGATTGAACGGTATCGGGGTTTGGCTTTGCACCAAAAGAGCAATCTGTTTCCCAGCGGTATTGCAAAAGCCATCTTAAGCGAATACTGGTCAATGTGACCATAGAGCTCTGTGGCAACATAGCCTTATTATCAGGGGTGGGGTGATCGCCCGAAGGGCCGGTCGGACAAAAAATGAAAAAAATATTTTTGTCCAATTCGTCTAAAAAACCTTTTTTCTGCTGAACATTATATGGGGGGCGATGATGATCATGTTGTATATGGCCGGTGGCTTTAACGGCCGGGCCGCCACGCCATCACTGGAGTCTGGAATGGGCTGGTATAATAGACTCTATGCTCGGTGGGAGAGGGCGAGGGAGGTGAGGGCGAGGCGGATAGCAATTGGCTCTATAAAAAATTACACACATTTTATTTATCATTAACTCTTATTTCGCAAATTCTGGGTCCATTTGAAATCATCCTAATTATAAGGAACCAAATATTTATCATAATATCGTCAATAAGGTTTTAGCACCTTTACCGCAAATTCTGAGAAAAAAAATTAATCCCATTGATTTCAGGGTCGACACTCTTTATGCCTGATTCCTTGCTCTCATTTCGAACCTCATTTTTTTTTTATTTCCTTCGTGAACCACGCTGTTGGAGAGCTTTCGAACTGCCAATATATTGTAAATCTTTGATTTGGTGTTCTGACGGCTACAACTAAGCTGATACACACTACGAGCCTTTGCGCAAGTATAAGTAGCTTAAATTGCAACATTCTCAACACATATCACAGTTTGCATGGAAATAAGTAATTATTTTACAAGTAGTGAAGAGTGGAACACTGAATCTGAATCGTATCTTACTGAACAGTTTTTGTATATTTTCAAGGTGACGTGAAATCACGTGCGTGTTCTAATTTATGCGGTAGGCTATGTTTCACCTTTAATTCAATGGGAATTGGGAATTGGTCTATTATTTAAGATATGTGCAGTGCAGTTTGAGGTAAGTTTAACTGGAAATTATGGGAGTTATAGGCCAGTAACTCTTTTGTCATCAAATGATGACAAAACGTGTTCAGAGAAGTCCTTATTAAGATACTACTGTTACTGCGTCTGGAGCAAGATGGGAGACATAAGTAGTATAATAGACTCTCCCCCCCCCCCAAAAAAAAAGTAGGGGATATTCAGAAACAATACAAAACTGCGGAAATGCACTGCTGTTTTTATTAGAGGTAACCAGTGTATGTTAATAACAGGCCAATTGCCTACACATCATGAACATAAACAGTTCACATGGGCGGCTTATCTGACGGCCCCATTTCACTCGCAAAGAGATACACTGTCAAAAGTGAAAATGGACGTTTTTATACGCCCACATTTTCAAGTGGACGTATATTGTCGTCGCCCCTGTCCGTCCGGACGTCCACAATTTATTTGTGGACTCTCCACAGGTCACAATTCTTGTCCGATTTTGACGAAACTTGAAATATAGGTTTATCCCCAAAAGATCTCGACTGCTTTCGATAATGGCATGTATCGGATCGAAACTTCATGGATTATGGCCCCTGTTTGTACGAAAAGTCACGTTTTTAGCTTGTGGACCCTATAGAGGTCACAATTTTTATTCGATTTTGTTGAAACTTGAAATATAAGTTTATAACCCAAAGATCTCAGTTCCTTTCGATATTCGCGCATATTGGACCGTAACTTCCTGAATTATGCCCCCTGATTGTACGAAAAATCGCGTTTTTAGCTTGTGGACCCTATAGAGGTCATTTTTTTAATCCGATTTAAAAAAAAAAAACGTATTATTATATCACCGTTACACCCTAAGGACGACTGAGTTCGAATTTCGTGAAAATCGGCCCAAAATTGACAGACAAAATGGCCGCCGTTCGTTCTCAAATAGCGTAAAAATATGGTATATCAAGGTTGTGGACCCTATAGAGGTCACAATTTTTATCCGATTTTGTTGAAACTTGAAATGTAAGTTTATAACCCAAAGATCTCGGTTCTTTTCTATATTCGCGCATATCAGACCGTAACTTCCTGAATTATGACCCCTGATTGTACGAAAAATCGCGTTTTTAGCTTGTGGACCCTATAGAGGTCATAATTTTTATCCGATTTAAAAAAAAACATTTTATTATATCACCAATACACCCTAAGGACGGCTGAGTTCGAATTTCGTGAAAATCGGCCCAAAATTGACAGACAAAATGACCGCCATCGTTCTCAAATAGCGTAAAAATATGGTATATCAAGGTTGTGGACCCTATATAGGTCACAATTCTTGTCCGATTTTGTTGAAACTTGAAATGTAATTTTATAACCCAAAGATCTCGGTTCCTTTCGATATTTACCCATATCGGGCCGTAACTTCCTGAATTATGGCCCCTGATTGTACGAAAAATCGCGTTTTTAGCTTGTGGACCCTATAGAGGTCATAATTTTTATCCGATTTAAAAAAAAAAGTATTATATTATCACCGTTACACCCTAAGGACGGCTGAGTTCGAATTTCGTGAAAATTGGCCCAAAATTGACAGACAAAATGGCCGCCATCGTTCTCAAATAGTGTAAAAATATGGTATATCAAGGTTGTGGACCCTATAGAGGTCACAATTTTAATCCGATTTTGTTGAAACTTGAAATGTAAGTTTATAACCCAAAGATCTTGGTTCCTTTCGATATTCGCGCATATCGGAATATAACTTCCTGAATTATGGCCCCTGATTGTAAGAAAAATCGCGGTTTTAGCTTGTGGACCCTATAGAGGTCATAATTTTTATCCGATTTAAAAACACGTATTATTATATCACCTTTACACCCTAAAGCAGTGGACACATTAGCTGAATCGTTCGGCCGAATCATTCGGCCGAATTTTATTCGGCCAAATCAATCGGCCGAATGGGTGGACACACTAGCCGAATGCTTCGCCCGATTCAACCTGCCGATTGCATCACCTTTCACGTCACATGATTAAACATGGCGGCGTCGATGTCTTCAATCTATCACGTGACTTCTCGATATGAGTGGTGATTGGCTAATGAATTCTATATTCGGTCGAATGCTTCGGCGAAGCGGACACACCAGGCGAATATAATTCGCCCGAATAAATATTCGGCCGAATATATCAAACCTGTTTGATTCGGGCTAAGGACGGCAGAGTTCGTATTTTGTGACAATCGGCCCAAAATTGACAGACAAAATGGCCGCTGTTCGTTTTCAAACTGAAAAATATGGTATATCAAGGTTGTGGACCCTATATAGGTCACAAGTCTTATCCGATTTTGTTGAAACTTGAAATTTTGATCTGATTTTGATGAAACTTGAAATACATATTTATAACCCAAAGATCTTGGTTCCTTTCGATATTCGCACATATTGGATCATAACTTCCTGAATTATGGCCCTTGATTGTGCGAAAAGTAGCGTTTTAAGGATGTGATTCCTCTAGATCTCACAATTTTTATCCGATTTATAAAAACGTTTGAATATATCACTGCTTCACCCTTATGATGGATGAGTCTGAATTTCGTACAAATCGGACCAAAACTGCCGGACAAAATGGCTGCCCCTCGTACGCAAATATTGTAAATATATGGTATATCAAGGTTTTGGACTCTCTAGAGAGAGGACACAATTTTGATCCGATTTTGATGAAACTTTAAATACATGTTTATAACCCAAAGATCTTGGTTCCTTTCGATATTCGCGCATATCGGATCATAACTTCCTGAATTATGGCCCCTGATTGTGCGAAGGGTCGCCTTGTTTGCTTCAGCCGTTCAGGTCACAATTTTCTTCTGATTTTGATGAAACTTGAAATGTAAGTTTATAACCCAAAGATCTTGGTTCCTTTCGATATTTGCGCATATCGGATCGTAACTTCCTGAATTATGGCCCCTGATTGTACGAAAAATCGCGTTTTGTTTAGCTTGTTGTCTATCCATCTCTTGCAAAATGTGGGCGTATCCTTCCTGGCAGTCGCTGGTTGGTTTTCGTCTTAATAATGAGTAATTGCTCCACCAATCCTCAGACATTCAGCAATTCGTCGTGGGATGCTCCTGATCAACCGTCCAATCACGATTTGGGGCAATCTGACCCACTCCTCTTGCAGTGCCACGGCCAATTCTTGCAGTTTTGTCCGTTGACGTCGACGAACACGTCTCCCGATCAAATTAAACGTAACACACTGAAGAAAAGATACGCTAAACAGTAAATCTTATGCGAGAACCGATAGGAAAGCAAACATGGATAGGATAAACCAGCAAGCGGCAGTTTTCATCAACCCTTCCTTGAAGTGGCAACTTTGACAATGAACCCCTCCCACGCGTATGGCGCTATTGCGTGTGGCACATGCAGCTCAGTGGTTCTGTTGGGGCGATAAGTTCTTCATTTGTGAACATACTCTCAAAGCATGTCAAGTGTCCATGACTATTTATCATATCACAACCTGCATAGGTATTTGCATTTTAATATCCCCTACTTTTTTTTGAAGAGTATATATCCGTCTTTTTCTCTCAAAAATATCAAGGTTACAGTTGTTCTTTATTTGTCTAAAAATAATAAGGTACCTATAGTTAATACGGCTACCGAGTCAAACCTCAAAACCGGTAATTTTTCAAATTTAAAAATCTCTGAACTGCATGAAGTCAGGGGCGATTATTATAAGTATAAAATAGATGACATTAGCAATAGAGTTTCACTTCATGACTAGTCAAAGACGTCCAGCATGTTGGAAAACCAGCGGCTGCCAGGCAAGATACGCCCACATTTTGTAAGAGATGGATAGAGAACAAGCAAAAAAAAAAGAAAAAAAAGCGATTTTTCGTACAATCAGAAGCCATAATCCAAGAACTTATGGTCTGAAATGCGCGAATATCGAAAGGGGCTGAGATCTTTGGGATATAAAGATATATATTTAAGTTTCATCGAAATCGGACAAAAATTGTGACCTCATAGGGTCCACAACCTTCGTATTACATACTTGCATGGGCGTCACACATGGGGGGTCCGCAACCCCCCCCCCCCCAATTGTTTTTCGGGGGGGGGGGGGCTGAATATACCTGACCCCCCCCCCCCAAAAAAAAAAAAACCAAAAAAAAAACCATTTACATAGTAGGCCCCAACTCCTATTTATTTACAAAAATTATTAGGATTAGTTAAGATTCTATCTGTATAAAACAATGTACAAATTAAACCACAAACACTTATGTTTACTTTTTGAAATCCATTTATAATACACAAAATGTACAAAATACTTTAAATACCTATACAACTTTCTTGTAAATGTAAATGTGTTGTTCATAACTCAAGTGTAACATTCAATATGTAAAAGTCATGAAAAAAATATTAATACGGCACCCCCTGACCTAAACATGATAAACATTGTATTGGTGTGATGTTTTAGTTTAACCCCGTAAAATATGCCAGAACAGTGTTTACAGAAGACTGAAAACTTTAAAAAGAAATTTGGGGGATGCCCCCCCCCCCCCAGTGGGAGGGTGACCCGCCCACACTCTCCCTATCGCGCTACATCGGCTGATTTTTCGTACATTCGAGGGATAACCCATGAAATTTCGATCCGATACATGCCAATATCGAAAGAAACTGAGATCCTTTGGAGATATACCTATATTTCAAGTTTCGTCAAAATCGGATAAGAATTGTGACCTGTAGAGTGTCCACAACCTTGGTATTACATACTTTTACACTATTTGCGCACAAGGAGCGTCCATTTTGACAGACGTGAAATGAAATGAAATGAAATAGGGTTTAACGTCCTACTTTTCTGCTCCGAACTGGGCTAATGAAGACGGGCATACGCCCTACAGTGTGCTATGAGGGAAATTTTGCCCGGACAGCGGCACTACAGGCTACTCTTATATCGACTTCCAACTGTCAAGGGATCTTTTACGTGTACACGGGACCTCGGTTTTTCGTCCCATCCGAACGACTAGACAGCTGTCCCTGTCAGGCCCTCCGCCCTGCATCACTGACAAGGGGGAACCACCCCGGAAAATCTGGATGAACTTTCTGGGCCAATGCAGGGATCGAACGCCCGACTTCCAGGTTAGCGAGCCAGCGTCTTACCCACTTAGCGAGGTCGGGTGTTCGTCGAAAAACCGAGGTGACGAGAGAGAGGGGGAGAGAGAGAGAGGGGGGGGGGTAACGTCCATTCGACACAAACCAGGTCACCTAGGGACTAACATGGTTCAATTTTATTTCAATAATTCGCTTGTGCGTATGGGTCTTTAGCAGTGGGAGGAAACCAGAGGACCCGGAGAAAACCCACGAGGTTGGACAGGCGACCTTACTCCTTGTCACGTACAACCATGGAATCGAAACCCCTCCAATTGACTCAATGAACTGGATTGCAAATCTTATTATCAATTGGGTTCATCCTTTTATTTTTAATTGGCCAAACAACCCCACGAAGTTTGAACAAGAACCTTGAAGCTTACTAAGACACGGTCAATAACTCAGTAAATCTGTAGAGCGATTGCTAGATTAGGTATCAGTGACAGGAGCAATAACTCTGTAAATAATTGATGCGCTAGAATCAATTTTACATATTCTTGTTTTATCATGGATAAACGTTTGGTGTAAAGAAGGGCAAGAAAATTCTTCAAACTAACTATATAGATATATATTTTATTTACATAATTTATATAAATCAATTTACAAATTCAAATATGAAATATGTATGACAAAGTCAAAACACTAATATATACAATTAACTACTATCACAAAATTCCACTTGTAATTGTATGAAAGACATAATTTTCGTCTTAAATAATCCAAATATTATAGATTTCAGATGTCCTTACATGTAAGTAAGTCTTCCCGGCAATGGACATCAGCACTAGGGGCTAAATTCTAAATCCACCGTTTTTACTAATTTGCACATAATCACTAGAATTCCCCGAGGAAACATTTAACAGCATTTGGATTGTACTATTGGTCGCTTTACCGAATTTCGTCTTTGGGATCGTATCGTTGGTATACGACGGGGACTAAATCTTCTAAAATTCGACTCATTTTGTATGCATTCATACACTGATTGTTCATCATGGAAAATCTGGGTAGTTCCAGAATCTTCTGAAATCTCAAGCATCAGCGTTCGAAGATGATTCTGTAAATACGATTCTTTGTTCTTCAATTCATGATTCTTGTTTTTTATATAATTTCGTTTTTTCTGTATCTCGTTCAAACGTCTGTCGATTCTCTTGTTCAACATTTTTCTCTGTAACTGATCACCTACGGGTGCCGCTGTCACATAACGCTTGGTTCTGCTTACATGTGGAGTTTCTGAAAATAAACTGACATCGTCGCCGTAAGTTGAAACTTCGTGATTTGTAGTGAATTCAGTTAATTTACTGGTTTCTTTAACATTATCCATCCTTGTAATAGCTTTTGAAATAAGATACGATTTAACAATAAGTTACGATGCACTATTAGTTAAAGTTTGACTGATGTTTAATTATAGAAGTTTATATACTGTATCTAAATTTGTCATTTAACTGTCAATCAAGGCACTTGCACTGTTATACAAACTAATCCATAAGTTTAACCACTAATCTGTCAGTGTCATTAAGTCAACTAATAAATTAATCAAGCTCAATTATAGATATTCCGATACCTCTTAATTAGGTGATTACATTTAAAATTTATCTGACAACCGTATTTTATATAGTTTCGGTAATAATTATAATGCTCATACAGAATAATTCAATTTAATGTCCTTTAGAATAGAACATGTTTACCATATTTCACTTTCTCGGCAGAATTCGTAGAAATTATGACCAAGAGAAACCGCGCAACCTGTGACAAGATCAATAATAGAGGTTAACCAATCCATCATAGACCATATCATTATATGTCTCCCAAATTGCTAAAGTACAATAAAAATGTGTTATCTTGTCTAAAAGTTTCAGCTCAGAGTATTGACCCGTTTGGAAATGATAGCAGAAGCAGTTTATATGGGTTACGGAATTCTTTTACAGCACCTGCAGTCGGGAACTATTTCTTGTGGTAATTAAAATGCAGCAATAACGTTCAATTATTGGCCTATTAACCCAAGACATATTAACGTGCCTATACAGGCGAAATGAAAAACCCGTGCTTCGAGAATCAGAAATCCGTGCTTTGAAAAAAATGATACGTATCCTTATGAATCTGATTGCATGAGGAAATTCAGCCTGTGTGCCATTAGCAATCATTGTGATCACCAAATTCACTGCGTTTGATTTCATTTAAATTTCGTGTTTTGTATGTAAATGTCTAAAAATAAATCTGTTGATGACGCAAGTAGTTAGATGCATGTTACAGTAACGGGTTGTCTGTTTTTGAACGTTTCTTTGGACTGCCAATGATACAAATACGCAGCTATAAATACAAATCTGTAAATTATGTAAATCTTTATATGACCAGTTTCACATTAATTTATGCTTCTATTTTTGCCCGTTTTAGATGTTGATGATCAAAAGATCTTGATTGAATTCAATTTTGGTGCAACTGCTTGGGTTATGGCATTACATACACAAAGTGAGCTTTCTAGAGTGATGGGATCATGGGAGCACAAATCCTGTGGATAATCAGCATTCCGCGACAGGCCCGACGGAGTGGGGAAGGAGGGATAGGGAGGCTGTAGCCCCCCCCCCCCCCCCAACCACCACCACCCTGAACAATTTTGCCACAAGTAGTCCTTTCTCCAGGTTATAGCACGCAAGTAATTATGCGGTTACATACAACGACGCCTGATTTTAACATAGAAGTGAGGCTTCTAGACGTTCAGAAGAAACCCCTGCTATGCTCTATACTGGTCCCTTGGTAGAGAGACCCCAGTTGCAAGGGTCACGATAAGTAAACTAAACAGTCGATCTTTATTTCAACCCCATCTCTCTTCGGTTGTATCTATGACAGAATAGGTAATTAAAAAAAAAACGACGGGATAGAGTTTTTCTCACACTCTTTCCTTGTGTGCCTTATAATTGTCTTTTTATTAAATCCTACAAAGATCCAAACAATTTCAAAAAATTTGCTGAACTTAAACTTCAGCCTGTGTACGATCATTTCCCATAGTTTCAGTTATCTTGGTTGCGCTTGCATAAAAGTCATGTTCTTTCCAAAATATGCTCCAAATGGCCTCCGCAGCGTTGGAGGAAAACTTGCATACATCGCGCAAAATTGTAAATTACTATAACACATTCCTTTTTGGGGATTTCCCTGATTGTCTCACGGATAATGATTGTGTACCAGAACAACTAAACTTTCAAACGATTAGTGAAGGCAGCAATCACAACCTATATATACGCTTTATAAAACGTGTTCCTGGTCTTTAATTTCCATGCATCGCCAATCATTTGCGAATAGCCTACTAGAAAGACGCATAATAACATTGGTTTGTTAGAGTCTGTTAGATGATGATCATGTTGTATGTGGCCGGTGGGTTTAACGGGCCGCCACGCCATCACTGGAATCTGGATTGGGCTGGTATAATAGACTTTCTGGGCCGGGTGTGCTGGGTGCGAGCCGGAATTCGGAATCCTGCAATGGGGATTCCGAATTTCATCCGAAAATTTCATCGGATTCCACCGACACTGTCGCCAGAAAGGTCTGCCGATTGTTCGTAACTCCCCAAAAAAATTCAATTTTAAGGCCTCTGCAAAATTTGATGATAGCTGGTCTTGACGATACAATGATAATACGTTAATTAATAATATGACGATATGATAATTTCACAGGTTGATGGTTGTAAATTACTTGCAGGTCGGGGTTTTGGCCTAAATTAATCGATTTATGAGATATATTATTTGACAGAGATTATAATCAGATATGCCACCAAATCGCATATTTGGGGTTCATGTTTCAAAATTTTCATGTCTGGAACCACCATCCGGGCTCCGCGGTCAGTAAAAGGGGCCGCTCCGACACGGGAGCCCGGGCCGGTTCCCGGCCCCAATCCGCCCCTGATTGAGGACCGTCTTTGTTTTTATTGTACCGATAAAGTCGAAAATGAAGAACACCGTGTTTTAGAATGTGAACTATATAATATAGCGATTTTAGAAAGGTTTTATTTACCTTTATACAAGTTCTGAGAAAATGTCTTTTATTCTGTCCAGGGATGAAATAGTTAAATTCAGTGCCAAAACCTACTGCGATATTTAAAAAAACAACGGATGCAAACTTTGTATCCATGTTCGTGAATGGGTTCTTATTTTTAGCCCGGTATAGATATTAATTTTAGAATTTCTGTCGTAGGTGTTTTTTGTATTTTACTATGCTTATTTATTTGTTTCTATATAATGTACATATCGTCTCTCATAATTCTTAATGAATGGCAGTTTTTTAATACTTAGTATATCATAATTTTAGAATGTGATGTATCTACAACTGGTAAGACGTTAATAAACTAATACATGTATTGCTATTACTACTACTACTATAGAAGCCATAATAAATTATTAATGATGCGGAACATATGGATTAGCTTATTAGTCCGGTGCCCGAAGTGGGTGGGGTGGGGGAATCGCCACCCGAGCTGTGATTTTATGCGACCAAGTGTTTCTAAACCAGTTGTTTGCGTAGATTCCGAATCTGTGGGGATCATGCGTTTTTTTGGTGTTTGTTTTTTGTTGGGTTTTTTTTTTTTTTTGGGGGGGGGGGGGGGGCGGGGCGTTTTCGATTATGTTGACTATTTTGACATAAATGATGATCATGCAGGGCCGTAACTAGCCCAGAGCAACAAGGGGGCGGGAAGTGTCGTCAGGGGTGCTGTAATATTGACGGACAATGTATATCTATTTTTTTATGGTTTAAATTTTTTTCACAGGGGGGGGGGGGGCGAAACTTTTTGCAGGGGGGGGTTACCCCCCCCCCCCCCTGCGCCCCCTCTAGTTACGGGCCTGTGATCATGTTATATATTAATAAAACATAACTTTCTAGGACTGTCCATCTTTAAACAGGTGTATATCATGCCCCTGGACAACTGTCTTGATTTGTGGAGAGGGGGGTTGCAGGTGTGCATGTGTGGAAGAGTGGGAGTGGGGGGGGGGGGGTTGTAAACTGTCGGGAAATGAGATCACGTTGATATAAATGGTGATTTGCTTAGAGCTTGGTAAAACAGTACTTTTAATGCCGCTCCACATCACTTAATTAATATGTGTAATAAAGATTCCCACATAAAGAAACCACTTGGTTCAAAATCCACCTGAAAGTGGCTTCTCGTTAGCTTTTTCGTTTAGTACTAATTTCGTCATTCAAAATATTATATTGTAATGGTACTTTTCAAGAGTTCTGCAAATGTGAATAATAAAACAAAGTAAACAAGAGACATGCTTACATATTAGGACAGGCGACCCTACTCTTTGTCACGTACAACCGGGGAATCGAAACCAGGTCAGTTGACTCAATGACAGACCTTATGATACAACGCGCACGCCCTAACCATTCGCCCCATCAACGGCTCATCAAAAAACATCCACGCCGCTTATTCTTGGAGTTATAATTGTGAAAAACTCTATTTTAGGCTCTTGTCAAGTTATCTGTGACCCGGCGTATATATTGGAAAAAATCAATGTATAGCTTATGTGATGAATTTTCCTGATATTTTGTGTCATTATCTTAGCGCACGCGCAAGGGTGTTCCCTGTGGGAGGAAACCGGTGTACCCGTAGTAAATCCACGAGTTTGAATGTGTCCCAACACACCAGAGATCGCAACACCATGACCGTAAGCCATGGATGACCGACCAGCTAGAACTCGAATTTATATGAAGCCTAAATATGGATTGCAAATAGATTGGGTGAATCTAATCAACAAAATCTGACCGATGACGAGATTATTGATCTGTGAACAAACATCACGATTTAAATTAGGTACAATGGCCCATAAATCTCATCTTTTTTCTTTAAAGACTGCTATTGGAGTGCTCAAGTTTGAATGGCAGAAGGGATGAATCCATCATCGAAGGGGCGAGTTACTTTATGGGATGGGAGGGGGCGCAACAATCTCATCAGTATTAAATTTGAAAATCGGGCTCCATTTAATGCAATTTCAGTGAATTTGATATCAAATTTTGACTGGATGGTTAGTTGAGTTAATCTTGTTCAAGGGTTAAATTTAATGTGACAGACGTGTACTCATTATTTAAATGACATCTACAAGTCATTGTCTACTGTTTTAAACAAACCAACACACCATAGCACAAAAAAATGACCATTGTATTATATACATTATCAATATAAAGTATCACAGTCATTTAATATCACAAAACCACAGTTAAGTCTTTGTTTTGCAAACTACACGGGTCTTATCATCGACATTTTGAATTTGACAATCTCTGACAGAGTTGATGATGGTATCAATGTCTAATTGAGCGTCTCCCAGCACATTGGATTTTAAGCGATTGTTTTTCCTAACCACCAATGCTTGGTCCATTTCTGTACAAATTGTTTTTAATTTAATTTTAGAGTTCTCGATAAGCTCTTGGATTTTCTTCCTGTGGGTAAGACACGGGTCACAACACCCAACTTCTACCTTCCCTACAATATTATCCTCTTTATAAAAACTTAACCGACGAGGTTTTCCTTTTCTTTTAAAATGTGGTTTATCTGCTTTTCTTAAAGCCTGTAACTTTTCCCGCCAAGTCATAGAATCTATACTTTGTGAGCTTAAAGAGGAGGTTGTGTTGCGAGAATTTATATCTTGAAGTTTTCCAAGAGACAAATGACCCCTTCTAGAGAACACAGACATTGGGCGTGGGGAAACGATGTCTGTGGAAACAGTCGAAGATGCACCTATTGATGGATCTGAAGAACCGTTGTTACCTGGCATGGTATCAGAAGACTCGTTATCAGTTTGGAAGGTATGCGACGGATCCGACAACAGGCTTCTACAACATGTCTGGGCGTTTGCACATTGCTTTGAAATAATGCTGGAAGAATTTGATTGATCTTGTTGACAAATGTTGTCAATCCTTGCGTCTGGGTGGGGTTTTAGTGACACCTCAGTATGATGTGGAGGTTTTTCACCATCAATCTGAAAATATATGAAAAAGGGCTTATCAAATCACGGACATAAAACATATGACACTTCTAGTTAATCTGAATTTTAATATTTAAGAAAGTGAAACGTAAAAATATAACAATTTTTAATATAATATGTCATTCGTTAAATCTATAAACAGGTATAAACAATGAAACACTAGAATATACACCTTACAATATAATTAATTAATATTCCATGGTCAATTTTGAATTTCGCGATTAAAATTTTTAACTCGTTAGTATTAAAGGTGACATTAATGAAACAATAGTGTTATTATCAACGTCACATAACACAGCAATTAAAAGAACCACACACTTTAACGACAAATAGGCGAACCTAGAATTTAAGCGTTGTTAATTATGTTATATTTTGTATTGTATGAAAGAATGGAAAAAATAAATACGATGGTGATGATGTAGTTTTGGTGATGATTACGGTTGCTACGAAAGCGCTCTTTGATGTTGCTATGTATTGATGATTCAGATATATACAACATGCATGTATGACGACGATGATGATGATAAAAAATAGGTTGGATTAATTGTTAGGCCTATGGGTTTTTTGTTGTTTTTTTCAAAAAAAATATTACAGTTAATTTATATATCAGTAGCTTTGTTATATTAGTTCACGGCATCCACATCCGACTCACTTCGTGTCTATTTTCTGATTGGATCATAACGGGCGGCTAGACTTACGTACGCTCGACCGTTGGAGTCGAACCACATCTGTAAAAAGTAATAAAACATAAACGGTTCCTAGATTTAAAAATTGGGTGATTTTTCAGTGTAACTACTATTTAATTAGTTGAAAAGTATATTTTCACATGTTTGTGTACCCTTTATTTTGCGTAGAGTTTGTAGGGCTGGTGTAGCGCTTATGGAATCTGTGGAATATAATCTAATACAAGACAGCTTAACAATGGGCGGAGGGGGGGGGGGGGGTAATTCCTGTGCTACTTAGGCGAATGTAACTTTGTTAATCCTCGTCTCCATCTAGGGAGCCACGGTGGCTACATGAGTAAAACGCTTGTTCACAAGCCTGGAAATCGCGGGTTCGCGCCCGGTGTTGGCCGAGAAAGATCATCGGGATTTGCCAGCGTGGTTTCGTCTTGTCAGTGGTGAAGGGCGGAGGGCCTGACAAGCACAGCTGTCTAGTCGTTCGGATGGAACAAAAAACCGAGGTCCTGTGTACACATTAGCGTGTACGTAAAAGATCCCCTGGCAGTTGGAATTCGATATAATAGTAGGTCGTAGCGCCGCTTTCTGGGCAAAATTCTCCTCATAGCCCGTCTTCATTAGGTCAGTCGGAGTATAGAACAGTAGGACTTGAAACCCCATTTCATTTCATTTTGTCTCCATTTAGGGAGCGGCTCTAAATTTTGGTTGGAGTAGAAACGATCGGGTTGGAAAAAAAATATAAATCGTGACGTTATTGCTTATTCGACGTATATATTCATAAAACTAAATAAAGGGTGAATATTATCCATAATTGGGACAAATATCAATGAAGTGATCCATAAAACTAAAGATAAGAAATCACACGGTGAATACGTGTTGGTATCCACTCAAACATTGTTAAATTTGCATGGTTTGAAACACTTCAAATAAACACAGCAATCAGAATCTCCCTTGATATTCTAGTTCAAGCTATTACCTATGCGTTAGTAAAATAATATGCATGTCAATTCAACTTGGCACAACCATTCAAAATAGTTAGTTTAGTCACACTCTGCTAAAAATCAAATATAAAATGCCCTTTTGTACAACCAAGTTTCTTAATTATATCACAGATTATTGCCGTACGGAACTTAAATCGGCATTAGGTAAGATTAGATAAAGAGCTGACAGTTCTCGCTAAAATAGTTAAAAATAGATAATGAAACGGGAATATGTTGAAATGTCAGTAAAAGTACTTCATTCCGGGCCAAGCTGTCGGCGATACAATAACACTGTAGCCTTGATTGTCAATGCTACCGTTGTTACGATTATCCATTTTTACCGTTATTTTATCGACCACAAAACTTATTCAAACCTACTTAATATCGGAGGCAGCCGATGGCATCGAGCGTTGATTATGGTCTTGGTAAGTTAATTAATGTCTAATTAATAATTTATATAACATTTCAGACCTAAAGAAAGGCTTGCAATAGGCAGATTTAGCTCTTGCATAATGTCGGTTTAATTAAATAAGATTGTGTTTTTACTACATGTACAATTACAAGTGTACCGACAGACAAGAAAGCGGTTTACTCAGCAGAACTCCCCAGGTAAAACTATATATAGTTTTATATGGTTGTCATCGACATTTAAAATTGATAGAGTTCGGGGATATTTTACTTGTACAGCCCAGAAAACATACTTCTTTTAATTTGGCTTTCTGAATTTTTCGACATACAAGGTGTACTAAAAATAGTTGTCAGATTAACATGTGTGAAAATGGGAACATGAGTGGTGGGATGCAGAATGTATTGCGCTTACAGGGACGTACGGGGGACATTTTGGACTTCTATACATGTATATTAAATTAAGCAAGAGACTCGTTGCATCAACGGTTATTGTAAAGTTTATCCGCTAAGTTTTACGGGCAAGATGGGTGTAGTATCTACATGTATATGTACATCATTATCATTTGTCTGATGATCATTTTATTTTTATATACCCAAGATGTGGGCTATAGGTGTAGGTGCCATAGTGCAAAATCTTCAAATAAATCAAAATATGACGGATGTGAAGTTAATAACAGTTGCTGAAAGTTAAGTAAGTGTTGTAACACGTGACACACATCTACCCCAGAAGCAATTGATGGTCCTTGTTTCATTTCTTTAAGCCGCTTTTTGGTGGTAGCCTTAGATACGTCACCTTCCGACTGACCTTCTGTAATCATGACCTCTGCTAACTCCTTCAATTTCTGTTCAGTAGGTGTTGAACTCGCCCATCTGTCTTTTGAACCTTGAAGTTTTGGCGGTAAAGATTTTGTGGAAAATTTATTGGCAGGTGGAATATATTTACTACCACCTTCGTCAGATATCCAGGGCGAAGAGCAAATTGGTGTTTTGGGACTGGCTTGATTAACGTCAGATTCAGCAGAGCAGACTTTGGCGGAACGCGGTACGTCAGAACTATTACTAGAATTATTAACCATGTTTTTTATTGGGGGGACTTTAACTCCATTTCCAGAAGGAGGTATAGAATTAGTATGTAACTGCTTCGGAGATTTTCCTGGTGGTTTTGGAAGCCTTGAAAAATATTCCGTTTCTTTTGCATTCCCATTAGTTTTCTTGCCTTTCGTAACATCCACTGGATTATGACACTGCCAATACATAATACTAGGCATTGATGGAATTCCTTGACTGCCATCTTGTCTGTTGCCTGCCTTTTCGCGGCCTATGGTGGCTCTCGCAGACGGAACCAGTTCTTCTGTTGGAAAGAATATCTTCTGCCGATACGAACTTTCAGTTCTGCGTGTGTAGTTATCTTTTGAAGCTACGTTTTTATCACATGACGCAGAAAGATCATTGGTTCCATTACCTACTTTATTGCTGAGGATTTTACGCATTCTTAGAACTTCTTCGGTTGGCGAGAGGTGTTTAGCTTTAGACGTGGAGGACGGTCCGGACTGCGTTGAAACACCATTTGAGAACTGGTTAGTTTTGACACTTCCTTTCTTTACAGTGAAGCATATTGGTTGTGGGAATTCGTTATCTTCTGGTCCAGTTTTTACCAATACAGCTTCCATTTTACCGGGTGGATCTATGTTTTCTTTAGAATAATAACCGACCTTAGTATTACCCTTCTTTAGTTCACCACGGGTGAACATAGCTTGTTTTTGGTTGTAACGACATGAAGCTTGCTTAACAGAAATATCTTTAACTTTAAAAGGACAGTTCATTCCTGCTTCAAGTCCTCTCTTAAGTTCTCGTTCTCTATCAACTGAGGTTGATCTCACTGGTTTCCAAACCTTTTTCTCTTGTCCTACTATAGAAGCAGTTGCATATTCGGCGGTAAAGGCACATAATGTCGAATGCGGTTGTGTGAAACGGGAATCTTTCAATGAAATCAGACTTGGTGAATCTAAAGTTTTCCTTCTCTTTCCACTGGGCGGGTTATTTTCACGGCGAATAACAGGAGCAGACTGGATATCCGCGTCTTGTTCGCCAACAACATGTAACTTTTCATCAGATGTCTCGGTGATTGTTTCAGATTGTATTTCCGTATCTTCTTTCTGTGGCAGTGGTGACTTTGATCTCGTGGAAGATCTACTTGTCTCTTCTGGAGAAGGACTTGATATTGGTGTTCTGTGGGTACTATCTGTGTATTCAGAGTCGCTTCTTTCGTAATACTAATCAGTAACATAGATAAAATATCAATTGATAAATATAATATAAAGGGATTGTAGAATTCAGTTTAGTTTTAAAAGCAGAAAAAATATATTGAACTCTAAACAATACCATACAATTACCGTATATTGGTAGAACATTTCCAGATGGCATAACCTTATCAAGAAACAAAAAGCTAAGAGATAATATAGTGTTCATTCATGTACTTTCATAAATTATATACTAGTAAAAAGCATGTTGTATGGGAGTGATGTGGGATTACTATTTTGGCCACTTATGCACATTACATGTACAGCAATTCTTAACCCCGGTGTGATTGGGTTTTGTTCTCAAAGGGTCGACGCTAAAATTTAAACTCTGGTATCAAGTTTGTGTATTTTACTATAAGATAACCAATATATAACAGTACCTGATAATCTGGTGAAGCGTTTAAACCATCTAGGGTTCGAATTTTTGAAGGTGTTGATAACTTTGTGCCACTGGCTATTCTGTAACGATAAACAAAAATCATAGCTGTATAGTATTAACCAGATTCGAAATCATAATATTTCATGAAGAATCTCACTAGTTATCTCATCATAGTCACATGTCTGGGTATTTCTTATCGAAGATCTATCATGTTTTCGTTGTGTAACTCACGCCGGAAGGAGCTCAAATGGACATAATGCAATTTGTTTTCTTTTTATGGATATTCCGCCAAGGATACCTTCTACCAAGTAGGATGAACTTTTGAAATCCAAATATCCTGAACAAGGGATTTAAGTGGTGCTTTTTATAATATACTGGGGACCACGGTGGCTAAGTGGGTAAGACGCGGGCTCGCTAGCCTGGGGGTCGGGTGTTCGATCCCTGCATTGGCCGAGAAAGTTCATTCAGATTTTCAAGCGTGGTTCCCCTTTGTTAGTGATGCAGGACGGAGGTCCTGACAAGGACAGCTGTCTACTAGTTCGGATGGTACGAAAAGCCGAGGTCCCGTGCATGTAAAATATCCGTTGACAGTTGGAATTCGATATAGAGTATGCCGTAGTGCCGCTGTCCGGGCAAAATTTCCCTCATAGCACACTGTATGGCGTATGCCCGTCATTAGCCCAGTTCGGAACAGTCCGACGTTAAACACCATTTCATTTCATTTCTATAATATACTTGTATCCTGCGAGAAGCATGGAGTATGATGGTTCTGGCTTATGCACAATGTTAGCGTGTGACAGTCTTATCATTTCACCAAACAACGACTAAAAAAGGCGTCCAAAACAACGTGAGAACATTGACTTCTTTAGGTGCCCCGTATACCATACTCAGTCCATCCCTGATTTGGAAAGTTCGTGAATTTACGTTGTACTTGTGTATTTTAACAACTGGCTTGATTATTCTGCTGGTGGCCATTGTCCCTTGGCTACATTTGTGTCAATTTCTAGGTCCCAAATATTAGCTATTTAGCTCCTTTAAGTGGCGACTTGTGATATACACAAGACAGCTAGAACACGCGACACTATTTCTCTTGTATTCGAGAAGTTCACATAGCTAGGGAATTTGGTGGTAATTTGGGGTTTACTACAGCATACTAAACGTTCGTCACATGGGGTTAGACAGAATCCGTCTGAGTACAACTATGTAACGTTTTATTGTTTATATCGGCGATATGGTAACTAGCATTTATAAACAATGGACACACATTTCACGATTCACGGATACGTTTTAATAGCCATATAATTAGAGGGATCATATATCTTTAAACCGTGATATTAGGGATTTGGCATAACCGTGGTGATTAAGAACCGTGTAAATGTATATACACGTAGGGTACTATCATAACTTATTCTATTAGGTGCAGTGTAATTTATTACTCATATTATATTTACTCGCTAGCTTTTTCTTGACTATATGCAAGCTGTAGCCGACTGCACATCTCTTCTATTTTATTAAAATTTTAAAAAAACCTTTACACTTATGGTAAATTTATGTAATAATAACTGTAAGAAATTTCATTCGAAAACAAAATTGTTTACGTAATATAACTACTCAATCTTATAAATTTCTCAATTTATTTATTTAATGTGGCTGTAAAGGGCTTTGATTTATGACGGTGGGATTTTCGGGTTTTATATTTGTTTAGTTTTCATAAGGGATTCATAGTGTCATAAATCATAATATAAACTAATGCATTCCTTGGATCGGTATCTACGTACACGTACTTAATATACTTGCTGTCAAAGGACAAGCTTGATCATGACAGAGTATTTAATTTATAAGTGGCGTTTGAGTGGCTCCATATTTTGTTTAGTTATTTCAATTAACTGCTTAGAGTGGGCTAACAATACCGTGGGATATTGGGCGTTATATAGAGAATACATCGATCACTATATCATGAACACATTCATATATGTCTGGTCAATTTTCTACATAATAATACATTTATGAAAGAGGCTCGGTGTTTTAAAGACTGGATTCCATTCATATATTAATCCTTAAACATTTCGTTCCTTGTTTTTATCAATGGATAACATCGAATAGCTCTTATAAAGACTGGCCCGATATTCATAGAAATGTATTTCAGTTTAAAAGATAGGAACGCAAACCGTGTAAATGCGCCCACACAGAAATTATGCCATGCGAAAGAAAAACTTAGATGCTGACTAGATTTGATATTACGATTCGTGTCTAATAATGACCTCAATGGCTACGCCCAATCTAAAACAAATCCATTACATTACTGTAGCCTCTATCTGTTAAAAATGTAGCAATGTAACATTGCTTTTGGAGAATTGTGTGGGGGGGGGGGGGGCGAAACTGAACGTCGTGGAGTGATGAATATCAATTGGGTTCATCATCTCATGACCCCAATGTTTCAAACCTAATTGGAAAGATGTCTGTTAAAAACTGTAGCCGCTATCGCATTAACGGGCTATCGGAGAAGGGTTGGCGTGGTAGATCAAGAACAGAAGGCTGCGAAACGATGTCAGAATGACAGGGGCAGCAATTCCAAAAGGGAAAATTGGAGAACGCTGACAATCGATAGGGGTCATCTGCTCACGGTGAGTATGCTTCATGCCAAGTTTGAAAAACATCCTTCAAAAACTCTGTCGTTTACAAGGAATTTTCTTGGAACAAAATCATCACACCAAATCCCTCAAACAATCTATAGCCTCTATCAACGAGAAACTGTTGACGGACGGACGGGTAGGGGCGACGACCGACTATATACACCCAAAATACGTGTGGCCCTAAAACATTAGCGTCATCAAGACAGAGTAACGGTGGTGTGACAAACTTTATAATATTCGATTACCAAGCACTTTTAAGGCGACTTTCATAGCGTTGCCTTAGTACAGAGTATGTTTGGGGGGGGGGGGGTGGATGGCCGAATGGTTAGCACGTGCGTGCTGTATCATAAGACCTGTCATTGAGTCAACTGGCGTGGTTTCGAATCCCCGGTTGTACGTGACAAGGAGTAGGGTCGCCTGTCCAGCCTCGCGGGTTTTCTCCGGGTCCTCCGGTTTCCTCCCACTGCTAAAGACCCCTACACGCAAGCGAATTATTGAAATAAAATTAAACCATATGTTAGTCCCGAAATGACCTAGTTTGTGTCGAGTGGACGTTAAACCCCATCTCTCTCTCTCTCTCTCTCTCTCTCTCTCTCTCTCTCTCTCTCACAGATTATGTTCGTCTCAAGGGTTCCAATATGCGGATTTGGTATTTGAAATATTTGTATATGCTTACATCGACGTCAAGAATCTGTGTTTGTTGTTTGTTTTTCTATAACCTTTAAACATACATTATGCAAGAGCTAAATCTGTCTATTGCAGGTCTTTCTTTAGGTCTGAAATGTTATCTAAATTATTAATTAGACATTAATTAACCTATCCAGATCATATTCAACTCTAGATGGCATCGCTAGCCTGCGATCTTTACTGGATTATGAGCCGATTTACTGAATAACTTTCCTTTACGATTTAACTTTTAATTGGATAATCGAGACTATGCTGTTTATCGTACTGACTTTAGTAATGATGATCGAGGCTAGGCGGAAATTTCAATCGCTTAGTTCTCGGTTCATAGTGGATCAATTTGAATGAAATTTTCAGCAAATTGCCTTTACATTATCTTGTTTTTAACTATTATAGTGAGAACTGCCAACTCGTTATCGAATCTCCCATAATCTACATGTATCTTTAAATAGATTAAATACCCCCCCCCACCCCAATAATTTGGTATTTATACTGTTATGTGGCTGTACGACAGTTATGATTTTTTCTATCACAGATGATACAGACAGTTTTAAGTCTACACTGAATGAAATAAATGGAACTCGTATGTTATTTGTTCTAAAAGATCCCACGATAATATAGTGCACTTTTATAATATGTACATATTTATTGAATAAATAGTGTCAGAAATAAAAGATGGGAAAAAGATTAACACCATCCCCTTGTTCATGGTAATATAAAAGGTGTAATGTGCACCATGCATTCGATAATATCAGATTACTATAAACTAAATAGTAGAAGAATGGTCGAAAATACAAATTGCATGTATATGTAGACCGTAAATATAATAACTTTATTCATATCAATAATGAAAATAATCAAAGTACTATTAAAACTACATATTATGTGACCAAACCAAAAGTCGATATAATCTTCCCGGCGTCGCACAGTCGATAATCTATTAATCGGATTAGGCGGAAATCGGTCAATTCTTAATCAATATAACCGCTTCATAAAACGTGAAATAAAGGTAGTCTACTCAAAGCAAGCAAGCAGTTGATATTTCGATCACTGTAGTGTTACTGAATAGATTGGTGTCTCAAAACGCATACTTATAGACGGTTTCTTGAATATTTTATGTAACATTTTTGCAGTGCCTACATCTACTCAGTGCAGTAATACTTGTATACGGGTAACTATGGGTGACGTAACATTTTCGTGTGGGTTAGTACATACTATAGAAGATTCAAAGACACTCGGTCCCCGTAACTCCAGTATACTTATTAAGTTTAACTTATACATAATACTGTTATACAATCTGTTCCGAGTGTGTGGACGTGGTTTTCATATTAAAGGGGGGGGGGGACCCTGGTTTGTCGTCATCCGAACGAATAGACGGTATTCCTTGCCAGTGAATCGGTCCTGTATCAATGACACGGAGAAACGAGCTTTCTCGGCCAACAACGAGATCGAATCTGGGACCTCCCCATCAGTGAGGCAGGACCTTAGTCACAGAGCCACCTGGGGGTTGGATGACCGAATGGTTAGCACGTGCGTGCTGTGCGGTCTGTCATTGAGTCAATTGGCGGGGTTTCGATTCCCCGGTGGGAACAAGGAGTAGGGTCGCCTGTCCAACCTCGTGGGTTTTCTCCTGGTCATACGGTTTCCTCCCACTGCTAAAGACCCCTACGCGAAAGCGAATTATTGAAATAAAATTGAACCATGTGTTACAATCCTACCTGCCTTTAATATCAACATCTCTTAGGAATCGTAAGTGTCGGACCAATTTTATTAACCAATGACAAATTTACAATGTAAATAATCCATGATCACTATCGTCTGATATTTAATTCACGGATAATCAGATGTCTGGCCGTAATACTACATCAGTCTTTTCCACACCCAAGTTAAAACATTCTTTTCTATCTTCAGCGCGGCAGGGCGTTATTATCATTACCCGATATTGACTATATATCTACATATCATATTACGATATTAGTAATTTATAGATAGGGATCCGCTATTCGTACCAGGTTCGACACCAGAAACGTTGGCGCCGAAATATACTTCAGACCTACAAGCTGTACTTCAATGTGAAATGAAATGAAATGGGGTTTAACGTCCTACTGTTCTGCTCCTAACCTGGGCTAATGAAGACGGGCATACGCCATACAGTGTGCTATGGGGGAAATTTTGCCCGGGCAGCGGCGCTACGGCCTACTCTTATATCGAATTCCAACTGCCAAGTGATCTTTTTCGTGCACCTCGGTTTTTCGTCCCATCCGAACGACTAGACAGCTGTCCTTGTCAGGCCCTCCGTCCTGCATCACTGACAAGGGGAAACCACGACGGAAAAAACTGGATGAACTTTCTCGGCCAATGCAGGGATCGAACACCCGACCTCCAGGCTAACGAGCCAGCGTCTTACCCACTTAGCCACGTGAACCCCCGTACTTCAATGTAGTTTTAACTATAAATGAATGAGTGAAATAGGGTTTAGTGTCTTACTTTTCTGTTTTAACTATAAAGAAATTAATGGATACGTGTGCAATCCGAGGCAGGATTAAAAACAAACTGTATATATTATTGAACCAAAAAGGGCAATTATCAAAATAGCTATCAGCGATGAATTTAAAATAAATGTTCTGTTCTGCGCTCTTTGTCCAAATTAGTTTTGAAGTTTTGACCGACCTGTCAATATTTTATGCGTCATGATTAACGATCGGGGGGGGGGGGGATCTTTCTAATAATTGATCAAGAATGAATCTGCCTGCTATAATGTGCGATACCTCAACCCAACTCACCTCTGATGATTATTACCGGGTAGTGGTGTAGTTGTTATATCGGTTGCGCTATTTTTGCCGTATTTATACGTTGCACTTTCTCGTCGGGTATATTTCCTGGCAAATAAATCATTTTGCGCACTGCAATCCGTATCCGATTGTAAAATTTGTTCCACATCGCTCTCAATTACCCTTCCTACATTTTTTCCTGAGAAAAAGTCAGTATACACATTGAATGGGTTGGAAACACTTCTGTTTGTATAAGAAAAGGTACCGGTATGTGGTTTGCTGTTTGTTTCCTTACGTTCTGACTTCTGTGATATTGTTTTAGTATTCGGCACCATTGAATATTTTTCGTATTCTTTGTAACGTTTTAAATCAAAGTATTCTTTAGAAGATGGAATTCCGGTATTTTTAGAACATGTGCAATCTTTTCGGTATTGTTCGATGTATCGTTTTGTGTCTTTATAATGCCTAAATATATAGTGATGCCTAGCTAATGAACAACTTCGACTGTCTCTCCAAGAAATAAACTCTCTACTAGAACTGTTACCACTATCTTCAGCACATTTTTCTCTTTTTCGATACGACACATTTTTATCGGGCACCCAGCCTGATAATTCACAAAATTCATCGTCTTCGGCTTTTTTTCTTCCTTTCTTTTTGGTTGGATTTTGTTTTGTTTTCTTTATAACGTCAAGGAAGTCTTTTCGTGAAAACTCATCGTCTGCTATTAATAATGACTCTTGAATTTGTCGCTCCAAATATACGTCGTGTTTATGTTTATTATGAAATACTTCAGGACCTGTCATTTTAAATATTATTGCACGGTTAATTTACTGTTTTCCACACTTTATATTTCATACTGTTATATCCTTTGTATCCAATAAACACCTTGTGGGGTTCCTGTCGTGTGCCGCACACCTGTCAAATACTTTGCTGTGCGATTCGATTTGTTTACGGCTCTTCCAGCCTCCTACCTTTACCGGTAGATACTTCGTGAATAGGAAGCTAATAAAACGTGGCAATGGTTTTTTTTATTGTTCTTTCTCCAAGACCGTAATACTCTTGTATGCAAATATATAACATACTTATTTTTTTAATATTTTAATTAATAGCATCTTATAGCCTACTTTAGTTAGTATGTTTTTCCAGGGGAGGAGAACACAACAGCGGATTTACGACATTGTCACCAAATTTATGTATTTAAAAAAATATCCAACATACATAGTTCTGTTTATTAATGATATATATTCTTGTTACATCCTGAGAATCTGAGTCACTTTCGAAATGATAAATAAATTATTTGTTTATCTGAGGAAAACGGTCGTAAATATTTATAACGGAAATCGAATGTTTTTATAATCATTAAGCATGCGCATAAGATTCAGCATTCCACAATGGCTACCAAAATAATGTTTTTGGTTAATTATAAGATTATACAACCAACTTAGCCAATTTTATTGGTTTGCATTCGGTAGACAATCCGAATTTTAAAAACTCTAGTAAGTATTTTCAATTATGAAATATAACTGGAGTTAATATGTGTTGGAAAAAATCGAAAATTTATAGAATCAATGCCGGTGTTTGCGTTGTTGCTATGCAGTGTCAGTGAGTGAGTGAGAAGAAAAAAAAAGGAATATTTTCTCTTACTACTGACTTATTATCCTTATTATAAGATAAATATGTATGCATTAGTGAAATAACTATAATAGTGGCTAAATGTCATTCTGCAAAATATCACACACGTCCTTATAAATTCACTTCAAAATTATGGCAGTGCTTCCAACAAATCATCATATTCATTCATTGTACTATCGACGTATCGTATGCAAGTTTTCTTTTGTACATACTCTTTAATTGTGGTTACTCTACCTAATTAAAAGTTAATTTTGCAAAGGCAGAGGGTGTTTGCCTGCCTGATGGCAAGGAGTGATTTCGTCATTTTTTTTTTGCTAAGGCCCAAAAATAAAAGAGGAATCTGTTTCCTGTAACCGGATGGAAAAAAGGGTAGGGTTTTTTTTCTTTTTTTTTCAATGTTACATTGTTAGATCTTAGTAGTAAATCTATCTCAGCATATAATATTCTGTGCAAAAATCTTCAATTTTATGTTAGGTTGAGTCCGCGCCAGGGAACATGAAGCACAAATAGATTGGTGGATGGAATTCTTGGATAATTGTTTAAAATGTATCATAGGCTAGATTATGATTTAAATATTCTTTTCGGGAGCAAATGGACTTTTTAATCGTTCTATAATGCTAAAAAAAATTAGCATCCGGAGGCCATTTTGGAAAAACTTGCGCTGAAAAGTTAAAAAAATCATATCGTAAAGTCGCACGAAATAGGTCCATATTAAATTTATTTATCTTGTTTTAAATACCAATCGAGCAGATCCTATCCACCTGTTTGAAATATACATTCACTTATTTTTCTCAAATTGCGTGCCGTTGCTTATTAGGACGAAGGTTGTGAGGATTATAGCTTTTCGAAATGTGCAGTGGTGAATCTGTACGAAACCTGTAGTCTCGAGTTTCATGCCAGTTAGCAATCTCGCGTCAACAGTATGGCAGTTCTTAATAATCGTTCGCTGTACAGTAGCCGCCTATTCCGATCGGTAAATGCAGATTCAAAGAACGATGACATTTATATTCATTTATAGCAACAAATAATATAGGCATTTTCACGAATCTGGTAGGTTTTGAGTATTCTGAACGGTCGCTTGTTGAACAAAAAAATTTTTTTATTTCTCGACACTAAAATTTTTTTAAGAGTCGGCAGGTTTTGTGATGGGTCGGTCAGGTTACCAGAAACAGAACATTTTTTTTCTTTGGCCTAACCAAAAACTTAACCCTAATCCTTGACCACGGAACTTGGACATGTATTACTATTAATAATTAAGACTACCATGTACATTAATTGGCGGTTTCTCTATCTTTCTCTCTGCCGAAAGTTTCACCCAGCCAGGTGACGAATATCTTAGGGAACATAATAGAACAATCGGTTTTGTTTAGATTGGGTGGCTTGCATTGTTCAAATATATCTAACATTACCTTTTGCAAATTACATTATATTTAAATTAAAGATACATTATGGGAGATAAGATAAAGAGATGGCAGTTCTCACTATAATGGTTAAAAACTAGATAGTGTAAAGGTAATTTGCTGAAAATTTCAGTCAAATTGATCCACTATGAGCCGAGAAAGAAGCGGGTGAAATTTTCGCATAGTCTCGGTCATCATTACTAAAATCATTAATATAAACAGCATAGTCTCGATTATCCACTGTTTTGATTTAATTATCAATGGCCGTTAAGCGGCATATAGAAATCTAATTCAGCCAACATCGAAGGCTAGCCTTGACATCGAGAGTTTATTATGGTCTGGATAAGTTAATTAATGTCTAATTGATAATTTAGATAACATTTCAGGCCTAAAGAAAGACTTGTAATAAGCAGATTTTGCTCTTGCATAATGCATGTTTAATTTATAGGACCTGTTTACACTTTAATTAAAAATACTTAGCCATATATAGATAGTTGTGTGGTTGTTTAATAATTGCCTTTTTAAAAAACTGCCGAAGTTCTTTTTAAAGCCATTATTACAAATCCAGTAAGCTTACACTATGTTATCAATTGTAATGTTTGGAAATGGTTTTGTTTGCTTCAATCACTGTATATTGTTTGGTGTAGCTATAAGAACGTAGCTATAAATGTTGAGATATGCTGATGTGCTTGTTTTTAGCTACGATTGGGTGCCTTTAGTTCCAAGTGGCAAATTCAATTTCTTTATTAATGTATGTAACATCTTAAAAATAAGATAATTTTTATACTATTATGACTAATTAAACTTACAGAGGCCAATGTAGTGGCAAAACTTTCGCCTAACTCCAAGTATTCACGTTTAAATTAATGAAGCATTGTTTTTATCCGACATAGACCACCATACATCTCTCGTTTAAAAATGGTGTTCCTAGTAACGACTTAACGCCTCGATTTTAAATACGATGATTTATACCCGTTTCAGGTAGAATTATATGCGTTATTGGATGTGGCAGAAATATCACAAATAACAATAATCATCGTTGTTTTGATGAAAAATATTGTCAATTTTACTTACTAAGGCCTGATGTGATTTGCGTTGGGCTTTGCTACGTGGAACTATATTAGCACCATCTCTTATCTCGAAACATGGAGGGTTGAAAAATGAGGTATTCTATTATGTTGGCCTTATGCTCTGTTAAGCATATACCTGTACCAAGTTTTTACACACAGCCAAAAACACTCTTATCAGTGATGAATTTGAACACTTTTTGTCAATGTGTAATTTATTATAATACTATTTTATGTGTTTTATAGTTTAGAGAGTAAGCCCACCTCGGGAAGCTGGTGGAGGATGTCCAATATCAATATGAACATGATCGAAGATACAAGTACTATTGGTACAATGGATGAACCAATAACAAAGAAGCAACCAAAAGTTAAGAAAAAAGGAATGGCAGCCAAACTAGCAGAAAAGAAAAGAAAAAATGGTTCCTTGGTTTCTTTAAGAAGTCAATCTGATATCAAAACTGACAATAAAGGTGAAGTAAATGGTGAAGATTTGAAAATAAGTAACAATGAACATAACAGTGATATTGATGTTATCCATGTGTCAACGAAGCATGATGATATAATTCGTGTGACTAGTTCTTCTAAAAATGATGATGTCAGTAATGTCTCAACAAACTCTAAAAGACTTATGAAACGTGAAAGATATAATGAATCTGAAGATAAAACAAAGGATAAAAGCATAATAGATGCTGCCTTTTCAGACAATTCTTCAAAACCAAAACCCAGGCCTCGTCATAACAGTGATAATGTGCGACCAAAAAATCCTGAACCTATCGATTTAGATGAAGGTTTTAATACAGGAAAATCAACTGGTGAAACAGATGAAGCCATAGTTAGCCCATCAGAAACATCTCAAAAATCACAAAGGCACAGAAATCTACGCCTTTCACATCAAAGGTCAAACTCAGTGGAGTCATTAAAAAATGGTCCATTTATGCCTAAACCGCCAACCACTCCACGCTCCAAAGGTGCAACAAAAGGTGAATCCGTTATCAAAGATAATATATCGTCTGGCGAGGAAGCAGACACAGAGGCCAAAAGTTCACCTTTAAATCATAAGCAAACAGTTATAAAAGATTCTCATCAATCACCAAGATTAAAAAATATAGAATTAACAATTGATCCTTGTGCTTTACAAAACAAACATGTGAAAGATATAGACAGTCCCATAGCCGACAGACTAAGTAATGGTTCAGAAACTGAGATGCGTGAGTTGGCAAAAAATTATGAAAAGATATTGAATGACAAATTAGACACACCTCGTAGTGCAGCCGAGGATAGATTATTTAATCATGCATCTCCATTGCAATCTCCTGGACATTCACCCTCTAAACTCCTTTCTCCTAGATTAGCTCCTCTCACCCCTCTCAAACATCCTCCTCCCTTACCTGGTAATTTTAGCTCTCCTGCTCTAAGGACTAAATATAAAACAGAGATAACAAATCCGTCCAATTTATTTGGGAATTCAGATTCGGCACCACATATTGCAACTGATAACATGTCACAGAAATCATATGCATCCGTAGGGGCGATCCCTGTAATGACAACGAAAGAAGCTCGATCAAGGTTAGTCCAAATTTTGAAATACTAACAAAAAATTGTTTCCTCTGGCTCAGCAAACAGTTATAGTTTGACAAATAGGCTATATATAAGCTTTTTATAGGACCACATTTTTTATGCCTATTTGTATATCACTGTCACCCCTGTCATATGCTTATTGTTAGCACAATAGAGGCTAAAAGAATCCCAGAGGTCAGTTATAGCGTTTGTTGGTCTATAAATATGGTAGTCAAGCTTGTGGTACTGTCTCTTATGAAGTATGAAAAAAATCTAATGTTAAATGCAGAACCTTGCAACGTGATGAGTAATTTAGCCACATTAACGTTTTGACAAAATAAAAACACAAAAAAAACCCAAACCATATTTTGTATGGCATGATCTGATCTTTTTATACGCCCACATTTTCATGTGGATGTATTTTGTCGTCGCCTCTGTCCGTCCATAATTTGTTTGTGGACACTCTACAGGTCACAATTCTTATCCTATTTTGCCGAAACTTGAAATATAGGTTTATTTCCAAAAGATCTTGGTTACCTTCGATATTGGAATGTTTGGGATCAAAACTTCATGGATTATGGCCCTTGATTGTACAAAAAGTCACGTTTTTAGCTTGTGGACACTCTAGAGGTCACAATTTTCATCTGATTTTGATGAAACTTGAAAAGCATGTTTATAACACAAAGATCTTGGTTCCTTTTGCTATTTGGGCATTGTACGAAAAATCGCGTTTTTAGCTGGTGGTCCCTCTAGAGATCCCAATTTTTATCTGATTAAAAAAAAATGTTTGAATATATCACCGTTACACCCTAATGATGGCTGAGTTCGAATTTCGTGAAAATGGGACCAAAACTGCCGGAAAAAATGGCCACTTTTCGTACGCAAATAGTGTAAATATATGGTAAGGTTGTGGACCCTTTAGTGGTCACAATTTTGATCCAATTTTGATGAAACTTGAAATATACGTTTATAACCCAAGGCGCTTGGTTCCTTTCAATATTCGCACATATCGGACCGTAACTTCCTGAATTATGGCCCTTAATTGTACGTAAAATCACAGTTTTAGCTGCTTATTGTCTGTCTAGAGGTCACAATATTATCTGATTTGAAAAAACTTTCGAATATATCACAGTTACACCGTAATGAAGGTTAATTTTAAATTTCATGAAAATCGGATCATTACTGCCTGACGAGATGGTCGCCCCACGTACTTAAATAATGTAAAAATATGGTATATCACGGTTGTGGACCCTCTAGAACGTAGAGGTCACAAATTTGATCCCATCTTGATGAAACTTGTTTGATATTAATCCAAAGATCTTGGTTCCGTTCGATATGTGCGCATATTGGACCGTAACTTCCTGGATTATGACCCCTGATTGTACAAAAAATCACATTTTTAGCTTGTGGACCCTCTAGAGGTCACAATTTTTATCCGATTTTAAAAAAAAATTCGAATATATCACTGTTACATCGTTTAAATGTATCACCATTACACCCTATATCAGACCAAAACTTCATGGAATATGGCCCCTGCATGAATATACGTAAAATCATGTTTTTAGGTTCTGGACCCTCTAGAGGCCACAACTTTTATTTGATTTGGAAAACCATTCAAATATGTCACCATTACACCATAATGACGGTTGAGTTCAAATTTCATGAAAATTGGGCTGAAACTGCCTGACAAAATGGCCGCTCCTTGGGCGCAAATAGTGTAAAAGTATGTAATACCAAGGTTGTGGGCTCTCTAAAAGAAGTCACAGTTTTTATCCGATTTTGACGAAACTTAAAATATATCTTTATATCCCATTTATATCAGTCCATTTCGATATATTCACACATTTTAGACCATAACTTCCTGGATTATGGCCCTTGATTGTACGAAAATTTGCTTTTTTCATATCTTGTTCTCTCTCCATCTCGTGCAAAATGTGGGCGTATCTTGCCTGGCCACTGCTGGTTTAAATTTCATATGGTGATTACTTTGCAACTAGTGTTTTGCCTAACAACCTATGTCTATTTATAGAGTGATTTAAAATAATGATTTTATTTTCATTAGAAGTCAGAGTGATGCTGGTATTCTAAGTTCTCCATCTTTAATGGGTGCTGAGGAGTTGGAGCGTTATTTTCCCGATAGACAAATCCATGTTTGGATTGGTTCTTGGAATATGAAAGAAATTAAGGTAAGCAAACACAACAATGAAACCATCACCATAATATCATAATGTGAATATTAGGTTTGGTTTTTTTTTCATCCATAATACATTTAGTTGTTATATTTGTCATTTATAAGTAAAAGTTGTCATTATTCTGCTTTGATGGATATGCCTACATTGCACTACAGATTCGAGTTGAGCAACTGGACTGTCTTCAGTTTGATTGCCAAAGACGAGGGGGAATAGTTTAATGCGTGTGCGTTAGATCATAAGTTCTGTCATTCAGTCAAGTGACGTGGTTTTGATTCCCTGCTTGTACGTGACAAAGGTGTAGGGTCGCATGTTCAACCTCGTAGGTTTTCTCCAGGTCCCCCGGTTTACCTCTCGCAACTAAAGACCACTACACACAAGCAAATTACTGAAATAATATTGAACCATATGTTAGTCCTGAAATGACCTAGTTTGTGTCGAGTGGACGTTAAATGAGTTAAACCCCCATTTTTCTCTCTTGATTGCCCAAACTGCCCAGCTAGTTGACTATGACACTTCAGTCAGATCATACATTTGGGAATTCACATGTAGAATTCTGGTTTTTGCCATGTTTTTCTCTAGGCCATTAATTTTGGCAATGTCCTTTCATTATAATTAATTTTATATATAATTATTGTACTACTTATTATCCCCCGCCTTTCGAAGAAAGCAGTGGACTATTAAAATGTGTTCGTCTGTCTGTCTGTCACACTTTTTGGGACACAATAGCTCTCCATCTAATTAAGCCAGAATGTTCAAACTTGGTGTAGGTGTTTATTAGGTCGATGGAGTTTAAAGGTGAGCATTTTCTGCTTAGGGTAAGCGGAGATAAGCAATTTGATTGGTTGGTGCTTTGGGACACAATAACTTTAGTTCTAATTAAAGATACATTATGGGAGATTTTTATGGAGAATTGGCCATTCTTGCTATAACAGTTCAAAAGTAGATGATGAAAGAAGAATATATTGAAAATTTCAGTCAAATTACTTTATTCTGAACATAGTTATCATCGTTGTAATATTTGACTAGAAATGGTAGTGAAATGTGCCGTCACCTTGGGCGATCGTTTGATTGACAGGCGTTAACTCCACCTACATATCTCGATTATCAAGTAAAGTTTTTAATGGCATGCGGAAACGCTCTACAGCGGCCTCGCTAAGTACACTCTATCATTTAGCCTCGATCTAACTGACGCATTATCATCAGGATGCGCCATATTTGAATTAATTAATAAGTGAAATTCTATTTAAATCCGAGCTGTAGCCGAGCCATCCGTGGGTCTACAGAGTTGATTTTGGGCTTGTTGTTTAAATAAAGATCTAATTAAGACTTGCAATAATCAGATGTTGCTCTTGCATAATGTATGTTTAAGTGAGAGTGATCAAACTTGGTGTATAGTTTCATTACGTCAATACCTTGACAAAGTTTGATAATGAACATTTTCTGCTCAGGGTAAGCAGAGCGATAAGCAATTTGATTGGTCTAGACTTTGAAAACAATAACTCTGCTTCTAATTGAGGTAGAATGACCAAGTTCGATAATAAGCGTTTTCTGCTCAGGGTAAACAGAGCATTAAGCAATTTGACGGTTTAAGACTTTGGAACACAATAACCCTCCTTTTAATTGAGGTAGAATGTTTAAATTTGGTGTAGACGTTCATTAGGTGAATGCCTTGTTGGAGTTCAATGATGAATATTGTCTGCTTACAGCAAGCAGAGATAATCAATTTGATTGGTTGATGCTTTTGGGCACGATAACTTTGGTTATAATTAAGTGAGAGTTATGAAACACCGAGTATAGATCCATTATATCATTACCTTGACTAAGTTTAATGATAATTTTCTGCTTCGGCTAAGGAGCTATAAGCAATTTGATTGGTCAAGACTTCCGAACAGAACAACTCTGCTTTTAATTGAGGTAGAATGTTTAAACTCGATGTTGATGTTCATTAAGTGAATGTCTTGACTGAGTTCAATGATTAACATTTCCTGCTAAATCTAAGCAGAGCTAAGCAATTTCTTTGACTTTGATTCTATCTTATAGAGAGTGATGAAACTTAGTGTATAGTTGATAATCAGTTTGATTGCGTGATACTTTTAAAAAAGATAAACTTGCAATTAATTAATATGTGTCATCTATTTATTACGGGATTTCGGCGGGGGACATCAGCCTCACTGTTGGCTTGTTTCAGTCCATATCATCATCCATGACTGACTTCCTGCTTCCTGAATCTATAAAGTATGTCCAAAATATTTATGTTGTTGGTACGCAAGAAAATGCTATGAATAAGTAAGTACCTATTACCTTGCCCTTAAATGGTTTTCTACCAGGAATTTATCCTGGCATTCATAACAAAAATAGATAAGTTTTAGTGGGATCTTGAATGATTTTATTATATATTGTTTATAGTAAATAATTCAATTCCTTTCTTGGGGGTTTATTACAATACAATTATGAAAAAATATATGGTTTAATGGAACTATTCGAAGTATATTTTCAAACTTTAGCCAATATAAGTTGACCCAACGTTTCACAGACCCAAAGTCATATAGACCCTTAAGTCTCATTATCAACATTTAATCTGCTTTACCATTTTATTGGTATGAATATTATGAATAAACGATAGTGTGATATTTATGACAATATCTTATATTTTTACAGGAAAGAATGGGAAATTCATATACAAGAGATATTGGGACCAACATTTGTTTTATTTCACTCTGTTACTCATGGTTCATTACATTTAGCTGTTTTTATACATCGAGATCTCATATGGTTTTGCTCAGGTAGATATAATTTGTAACTTTAAACATTAATTCCAAATTACTTTCTTCGTCAGCAAATCATTTATTTTATTTAATTATGTATTCCCATCTATGCATTTAAGGGTTTTGAAATGGCTACATGTGCATGTTTTTGTGTCACAGCCATATAGGCCTTGTCTGTTGTTCAATCCTCTTCAAATGATTAAAATATTGTTTTAACTAAAATATTGTTTAAACTAAAATATTGTTTAAACTAAAATATTGTACTTCAGAGACTTTAAACTATTTCCACTTATTATAAGCGGATATTTCAAAATCGACGATATTAATAGCTTTGGATGTTTCTGTTATACAGTACCAGAAGACGATATAATATCAACACGAGCTGTAACTATGGTAAAAACGAAAGGTGCTATTGCTATATCATTGTCATTTTTTGGTAGCTCCATCTTATTTATTAATTGTCATCTAACTTGTAAGTATTACCATTAATTGACTTTTTGTTCCATTGATATACTATCCTTCAACATTCAGATCTAAAAGATAATTTGGATTGGTTTGTGGATAAAACTTTTAATGGAGCTTTCGGGAAAGGCAGAAACTTGATGGCCATTTACTCAGAAGATGCTAAATGGATTATAAAACGTTGCAATGCCGACACTGGTTTTTGATGAAGAAAAGTTTCAAAACATTATACATTTTCTCATTTTGACTATGCCATGTTTGAGGTTGGGGATCAGATAATTCAACAAACAATTGGTTTACCAATGGGAACTGACCCCGCCCCATTTATGGTAAATGCACATTTATATAAATATGAATTCTGCTTTCTGGATCATAAAACGAAAAACTGATTACAAAGTAGCTAAAAGTCTAAACTTTATTAGAGTACTTTTGATTGTGTATAATGTTAAATTACGTATTACATTTAACATTTGTTGTTTTTCAGCCGATCAAAGTAGAAAAAAAGAGAGAATTTTAGATTATCAGAAAATCATTAGTGGCTTAAAATTACCCAGATCTTCAACAAGTACAAGTAAAGGTAAAGATAAATTATGCTGATCATAAGTAAATCAAAATACGATAAAGTTCAAACCTTTATCTGCCAAGGTTTTGGAAGTGAAATGGGGTTTGATGTCCTGCTTTTCGTCTCTGACTGGGCTAACGACTGAGGGAAATTTTCCCAAGATTTCAGCATTTATGACTACTCTTCACCAAATTCCAATTTTCACATGTTTTTTTCATGTATACTCCTACTCCTCTGATCTTTTGATATGCCTCCATTATGCACGTTTAGCACTCACAAGGGAAACCATGTTGAAAAATTCAGAGGAACATTCTTGGTATAACCAAGGCCTTGCTCATTGAACCACCAGGGATCCTTCCAAGGTTTTAGTCTAGCATAGCAACAACTGAGTTACCACAGATTAAAATATTTATTAGCAAATCGATTTATTTCAGATGCGACAGCTAACTTTGATTGCGTATTTTGGTGTGGTGATCTTAATTTTAGAATAGATAGAAAAAAGTCTGCTGTTGAAGGAAAAGTAACAGAAATAACAGAATCTTCAATTCCTAATTATGAAGATTTAACTCGTGGAGATCAACTAACTAAAACTATAACTGAAGGTTTGTTTATATTCTGGTACATTGTAGTAGTTAAAAGTGTTAAAACATAACAAGGTTAAAATCTCCTCTACTAGCCTATTGTCCATGTAATCAGTGGGGAAAATATGGATATGAAAACATCATATGATATTCTGCATCTAACATTAGACATCTCAACCTTGTTTTGATGTTATGTGGATTGTGGGGATAGAAAATAGTTTGTTACAGCATATCTTATTAGCTAGAGTATAATGATGTAGAATTTACTAAATGCATAATTAATGAATACTTATCATTTCAGGTAAAATATTTCACGGTTTTCAAGAAGGTAGAATAAATTTCCGTCCAACTTATAAATATGATGTAAATAGTGATAACTATGATACATCTGTTAAGAGTAGAATACCGGCTTATACTGTGAGTAAAATTGATTAATTATAACAAATTAACAGCTTGTATAGAACATACTCACCACAGCTATGTCCATAAAGGTTGTCACATGTTTATTATGCACCCACATTTTTATGTGTGGACGTATATTGTCATCCCCCTGTTCATAAAGGCTGTCACATTTTTATTATGCGGCCACATTTTCATGTGTGGACGTATATTGTCATCCCCCAGTTCGTCCGGACATGGTGTTGGAATCAAAATTAATTGTGGTGACAAGATTGTAAACAAATTTATTTTACCATGGTCCATGCTTTATGATAATTTATTTTGGTTTCAGTAAATATTGTGTATAATCCAATACTTTACCCTTTAATCATATTCTATTATTTTGTTTTACAGGATAGGATTTTATTCCGATCTAAGAAAAAAAATCATATATCATGTTTACACTATGATTCTGTTATGTCTGTAATGATGTCTGATCATAAACCAGTTTATGGTATATACCAAATGGCTGTTAAACCAGGGAGAGACTTGTAAGTACAGTTATTGTATATAGAGACCAATAGTGTAACTAAACAGAGGTGCTGGACACGAAAAGTTAGGGAGTACCACTTCAAAAAATGTGAAATTTAGAAATTGAGAGATTAAACATGCATTATGCAAGAGCTAAATCTGCCTATTGCAGGTCTTTCTTTAGGCCTGAAATGTTTTCTAAAGTATTAATAAGACATTAATTAACTGATCCAGGCCTTAATCAACTCTCGATGGCGTCAGATTTCTCCTATATTAAATAGATTAGAATGGTTCAACGATAGTTTGATTTAATCAAATATGGAGGACCGAGACTTAGCTTCGATCAACCAGTACGGTGGTTGAAATTATTGCACACGTCTGTCAAACCTTCAAAGGCTAATATCTTTGCTTGCAATAGAGTAATTTGAATGAAATTTTCAAATTATTCATTTTACATCATCTACTTTCGAACTATTATAGCAAGAATGGCTAGTTCTTTATCTAAATTTTACATAATGTATCTTTAAGTTAGCTAACCAAAATGTTCAAGGTTTGCTCACAGTGTTGGTCAGGAAAGTTCCTCATAATTTTCTGGTGTGGTTTCGTTTGGGTCAATGGTGCAGGACAGAGGACTGACAAGAAATAGTGTCTAGTCATTCAGATGGGACTAAAAACAGAGGTCCATTGTACATGTTGGTGTACATGTAAAATAATGCTGGATGGTTGGAATTGGAAATAAGAGTAGGCAGTAGCTGTCCTGGTAAAATTCCCGCGTAGCACACCGCTTGGCATATGCTTATCGTTATTAGACCAGTTGGTCCAGAAAAGTAGGACGCTAAACCCCATTATGTGTTCAAAATCAGTACTAGTTCTGCTTGATCTTAGCGCTGCGTTTGACTGTACATGATAGACCACCAAATTCCTTTTAAGAGATTGCTGAACAACTTTGGTGTAAGTGTACTAGACCTTACATGGTTCCAGTCATACCTTGAAAACCATACACAGACAGTTGTTATGAAGGTTCCCATCCAATTCAACGGTTTTAAAGTATGGCGTGCCACAGGGTTCTGTTCTCGGTCCTTTATTATTTACTACATACACAACATCTTTACGAAATGTCATTCATAAACACGGTCTTAACTACCATCTGTATGCCGACGCCACACAAATTTATATAGCTGTTGAGCCTTCTTCTGAACCATAGATCTTTCGCAATTCAATATCAAATGAAACCAAAAGCGCATATCCTATTAAAGGTTTTAAAAAGTATCTTAAAACCGAATTTTTTAATCAAATATACAGCTGATTGAATACGGTTCTAGCTGTGTTTGTCTCAGACTTTTACCATGTGTATTAAATAATGTTCAGTGTTTTTTGTTTGTCTTTTTTATACGCCCACATGAAAATGTGGTTGTATATTGTCGTTGCCCCCGTCCGTACGTACGTCAGTCCATCGTCCACAATTTCTTGCGAACACTCTACAGACTACATTTATCATCTGATTGTTTTGAAATTGATATATGTTGTTTACATTAGTGAGATGAAGAAGCCTATTTAATTTCAATAATTTTCGTTAATTTCTTCTGGAGTTTTGGTCCTTGATTCACTTATGAAATTTCAGAAATTTCTGTTAATTATGTCTAGAGTTATGGTCCTTGTTTCACTTTGTTGAACCTTGTGAAAGCACCAACGACAAAAGTTATCATCCGTTCTGTATGGAATTTATATGCATCATTTAAATTAGTGAAACGAAAAATCCTATTGAATTTTAATGATTTTCATTAATTTCTTCTGGAGTTATGGCCCTGTTTCACTTAGTTGAACCTTGTGAACACTCTAACAACAAAAGTTATCATCCGATCTGTGTGGAATTTATATGCATCATTTAAATTAGTGAAACGTAGAAGCATATTGAATTTCAGCAATTTCCGTTTATTAAGTTATGGTATTTGTTTCACTTGTTATTATCCTTGTTCACTATATTGAACCTTGTGAACGCTCCAACAACAAAAGTTATTATCCGATCTGCATGAAATTTATATGCATCATTTAGATTAGTAAAACAAATAATCACATTGAATTTCATCAATTTCCGTTAATTTCTTCTGAAGTTATGGCCCTTGTCTCACTTTGTTGCGCCTTGTAAATGCTGTAACGACAATAATTATTATTCGATCTGTATGAAATTTACACAGATCATTTAAATTAGTGAAACGAAGACTCCTATTGAATTTCAGCAATTTCCAATAATTAAGTTTAGAGTTATATAACCCTTGTTTAACTTTGTTGAACTTTATATGCATCATTATATACATCATTTAAATTAGTGAAACAAAGAATCCTATTGAATTTAAGCATTTTCAAATAATTAGTTGTAGAGTTATGGTCCTTGTTGAACCTTGTGAATGCTCAAATGATGAAAGTTATCATCCGATCTATATGAAATTTATATGCATTATTCAAATTAGTGAAATCAAGAATCCTATTGAATTTCAGCAATTTGTGTTGATTACTTCTAAATTTATGGCCCTTGTTTTACTTTGTTGAACTTGTGAACGTTCACATGGCAAAAATTATAATCCAAACTGTATGAAATTTATATACATTATTTGAATTAGTAAAATGAAAAAGCCAGTCAAATATCAACAATTTCTGTAAATTACTTCCAGAGTTAATGCCCTTATTTCAGTTTGTAAAACCTTGTGAACCCTCAAACACCGAAAATTATAATCTGAGATCTGTATGAAATTGTCTTGTAAATAAATGCCCCCAATTATCTACAAAAGAATAAATGTGCGACAACCCTTGTCGACCACTCGGACGATTTAGCTGCTGTCGGCGTATGTTTCATTGCCTGGCAACCTATCTTTATGGAATAAAGATACATTATGGGAGATTAGATAGAGAGTTGACTGTTCTCGCTATAATAGTTAAAAAATAGATAACGTAAATAGAAGTAAATTAGAAGATGTTGAAAATTTCAGTCAAATTTCTCCACTATGAACCAAGATTATAGCTTTTGAATTTTAAGCCTAGTATCGATCATCATTATTAAAGTTGGTACGAAAAAAACCCAACATAGTCTTGATTATCCATTTTTGGATTTAATCATCAATGAGCGTTGAGCAGCAAATTGGATTCCAATCCAGTGAAAATCTGATACATAAGTTGACATCAAGAGTTGATTATGGTTTGGATAAGTTAATTAATGACTAATTAATAGTTTATATAATATTTCAGGCCTAAAGAAAGACCTGCAATAGGCAGATTTAGCTCTTGTATAATGTATGTTTAATGTGTTGTGATTGTTGTAATTTTATATTAGTTGTGCTTATGTAAATTGCCCGATAGCAGCTCGCTGAGTTGAATTGTCAGCACTATATAAATTAATTATTATTATTGTATTTCCTTTTATTTGGAAGTTTTTAGCTAATGTTTTCCTTTTTGTATTGAAGGTATAAAGTTATCATGTCAGTTATAAAAAAAATAGTTTTTATCAGATAATTGTATTTATATATCTGACTTCTCACCACATGTTTAAAGGGCTAATACCAATAATTTTTGGGAGAATAAAACTGTTTAATTTTGTTTTAAAATGCCTTAAAATCCTCTACCTAAGGGCCGAGCAACTAACACAATATTTTTGATAAGTTTTCAAATAACTGAAAACTGTCAGTCTTCATCTGGAAATGGAGACCAGTGTCCCAAGCTGTATTATGCGGTGTCTAGATAAAACCAGACATTTTTTGTATAAAAATAATGTGTAGGTGAAATTTATCTTTCATTATCAAGTATAGCATTTGGGTCAATCACTGTAAAGACCTCTCAATGAACGGGAATCGATTATCAGGCCCCCAAGGAAAAAATTGACCCAAAATCTTAAAAGGGTTACGTGCCCGGATAAGCAGTTTTGACGGTCATGTCCAAACGACTCAATATTTTGAGCTGAAATTTTGAGATACGGTCAATACACCATTCCTCTATATTTTGGCATTTAAATTTCATACAAACTCGGCCTTTTATTTTTGAGACTCTGTTCAAATAAGGGATAGTCCCTTTAATACTATTCCAATTTTTTTTTTTTTTTTCAGTGTCATGTCTGCAGCAGGTAATTTTGATCGAGATGTTTACTTGAAAGGTAACTTTAAATTCAAATAACTTAATCACAAATTACCTATCCGTGAACACCAAATATTTCAGTTATTAAAATATCATTTAGGAATCAATCAATCCCCATTTATCCTTAAGAGTATTTAATTTGAAAGAACTTTTACAAGATTATTTTGATAAAAAATGTTTAAACTTAGGGCGAAGCAGTCCAATTTGGAGAGAGAGATAAATGGGGTTTAAGATCCACTTGACACAAACTAGGTCATTTCGGGACTAATATATGGTTCAATTTTATTTAAATAATTTGCTTGTGCGTATGGGTCTTTAGCAGTGGAAGGAAACCAGAGGACCTGGAGAAAACACATGAGGTTGGACAAGTGACCCTACTCCTTGTCACGTACAACTGGGGGATCAAAACCACGCCAGTTGACTCAATGACAGACCTTATGATACAACACACACGCGCTAACCAATCGGCCATCCAACCCCCAGTCCATTTTGGATAACATAACTTATGTCTCAGACATTTGAAATATTTTTGCAGTTAATGCTAAATCTTTAACCAACAAGGCAAGGTACAACCTATAATCAGTATACAGATTTATATCTTTAGTTATCTGATTGACCCATGATGTACTTTCAATAGTTAACTCATCAAATTATTTGGACATTCCAAAGTCACCTTTCTTATAAAATTTGTATGATTGGTTGAAAGGTATTACTCCATCAAATATTTAGGCAAATCATTTGTTATTTCAGCAAATCAGAGGCGAGCGTTGCGACTGGCTACATCAGAAGTTAAGAATCAGAAATCAAGTACAATCTGTTCAATACAATAAGATCAACTCTAAAGCTTTGTATTGAAGATGTGAATTTTAGGAAAGACCTGAAATAGATTATTTGAGAGACAAATGTCAGTGCCATATTGTTTTGACTGTTTGGATGGAAGGAGTTGATAGCAAGAATTAAAAAAAAAAAGATCAGTTCTTTTAGAAGTGATCAATAAGCTGACAAGTATCTTAGAGATGAAAGATATGCATGGGATATTTATTTAATTACCAAAGAAAATGTGATATTAAGTTATTGTTATACTAGTGATGGTTGCCTGTCTCAAAAGTTTAAAAATCAATCATTATATTATATCCTTGGAAAAAGGATAAAACTTTAATTTGATATGTGTATATGAGCTTTTATCAGGATACTGATAAAATTGATTGTTAAGTCTGAATTTTGATGAGGTTCTTCATGATCAGCAAATAATTTTGATAAAGTTCTTCATGATCAGCCAATAATATCTCAGTTGTAGTAGAGTTGGTAATTCTAAGAAATGTGGGCATTTAAAATCAAATCAGACCTGTATCTCTATATTTGGCATTAGTATTCAATGTCTGAAAAAGGCCAATGTTCTATTTGTTGTTCAACAGTTTTTTTTTGCTAATGGAATTTAGAAACTAATTCATAGGAAAAAGAAATCTGATACTTTTTAAAATAAAAATGTATTGGTAGTTGAATTAATGTTTTAGGGGTTCTGTAATCCATTAGAAAGGTTATTGTACACAGACTAATGGTAATTTTGAAACTTGGAATGTGATATGAGAGCTGCCTGCTCATAAGGTTCAGTCATACCTGTTATCAAAATGAAGTGCATTAATTGTAACTATGAAAATAGTTTCAAGTGTAGTTTCTAATTTGATCAGAATTATTTAATATCTTGTTTATTTATTGTGATAGAATCAAGTATTTTTTACAATCATTTGTGCCAGCAAAATATTATAGATTTATATATTTCTAATCTTAACTTATTATAATTTATTTTAGTACAATCATTTATATCTTATGCTTGTGGTATACTATAACCGTTAATATAGTGATTTTTTTTATACAGTTTAAATTTGACCCAAATCTAAATATTGATTGATCTTTGTGATTAAAAGGACAGGACTGTTTTGATTGATGTAAGTATTAAGAGTTAAGTTTGAACAACTGGTGCATTATTTGGATTTAATTCATACAATTAAAGGGGCATTATGGGAGATTAGATAAAGAGATGACAGTTTTCGCTATAACAGATAAAAAATAGAAATGATATGAAATGGGGTTTCACCTCCTACTATTCTGCTCCGAACTGGGCTAATGAAGAAGAGAATATGTGGTGCTTAAAATTTCAGTCAAATTTCTCCACTCTGAACCAAGATATTAGTGATTGAATTTTTGGCCCAGTCTCGATCATCATTACTAAAGTCTGTACAATAAAAAACAAAGTCAGGATTATCCATTTTGACGTTAAATTATCCATCACAAAATGTATTCAAATCAGTAAATATCTCAGGGTAGCGATGGCATCAAGAGTTGATTATGGTCTAGATAAGTTAATTAATGTCTAATTATTAATTTAGATAACATTTCAGGCCTAAAGAAAGACCTGCAATAGGCAGATTTAGCTCTTACATAATGTATGTTTAACTTTTGATTTCTAATAATGTAGACAAAGTTGGTTCTCTTTACAACTTTTATTTTTGACTGTTTAAAGCATCAGAAACCTCAAATAAATAAATAATTGACACTCTATTATTGATCATATAAGGTCCTGTAATTTTTAAAACTACTGGTAGTCATATTATAATTATAAAGAGAGAGAGAAATGGTGTTTAATGTCCACTCGACACAAACTAGGTCATTTCGGGACTAACATATGGTTCAATTTGATTTCAATAATATGCTTGCACTTGGGGGGTCTTTAGCAGTAGGAGGAAACCAGACACCCCGGAGAAAACCCACGAGGTTGGACAGGCGACCCTACTTCTTGTCATGTACAACCGGGGAATCGAAACCACGCCAGATGACTCAATGACAGACCTTACGATACAATGCACATGCGCTAACCACCAATCGACCATCCAACCCCCCTAATTACAAATATTTTTGAATCTCAGAATAATTACTTAGTTCTATTATGGTATATATAGAATTGTTTGCTATATCTTGGAAAGTATTGTATGACTCGCATCTAATACACAGAAAGTAATAATGACAATCACAGAACATTAGAACCTTTTTCTTATTTTTTTTAACTACATGTAATCTGTCAAAAGATTACTCAAGAATATTAATTAGCATGTAGTCAAGTATTACAATGTAGTATATATTATATTAATTAGCATGTAGTCAAGTATTACATGTAGTATATATTATAAACTACAAGCAATTTGCAAAGATAAACAAAAAACATATTTTTTAACTGTTACTTTTCTTTACGTGTCATTTAAAATTTAACAGCAAACTTTTAAAATTTGTATTATTTACTGTATGTTGATTGTTGAATGTTTTTTTTATAGTATGTTGATTGTTGATCATTATGTATAAGTTGAATGTTTTTATTGTTTTATAACCTTGATTTAAGGATAGATTTCGTTGAGTCATGACTCAACCATCAATAGGAAGATATATAGATACTTCAAGAGAAGGTCATTTTACCGTCTACAAATTTTAATATAGTTGCCAATTTGCCAGGATAAGAGTGCATATAATTTAGATTTGTTATTTTATTGTATCTTCAGTGTTGTGTCAGCAGTTGTTATTGTTTATAAAATATAATGTAGAAAAAATTTAAATAAAGTGTGAATACAGTTTTTCCTATGTTTTGAAAATATTAGGTTGTAGCCATGATAAAGTGCCCCAGTAGACAATTCTTCATACAAACAAATCCTCACCATGACCTGTAACATACATAATTATGATATTTGAAGAAGAGAATAATGATTGATTTGTATAGCGTGGAGTGCTCCAGCTAACAAGCTGCTTCAGGGCACTCTTCACAATCAAAATACATACAAGGTAAAACAAATAGTTCTAAAAACATTAAAATGTCAACATGTTCATAGTTTAAAAAGTTTAGTTTTAAGATTCTTTTTAAAAAAAAAAACATTAGTAAATTTTTTTTTATATGACTAGTTAATTCATTCCACACGTTAGAAGAGGCGTAAACAAAAACCCTTTCACCAGTTTTTACTGTAGGAACGTGAAGTAAGTTTTTATCAGCAGAGTGCAGGTTCCTACATCGTTTATACGGTGTTAAAAGTTCAATAAGATACTGTGAGGAGCAGCTATTATTTAGACAATTAAAAGTTAAAATGCCATTTTAAAATTAATTCATTGATAAACTGGTAGCCAATGAAGGTTTTGATGTACTGGAGTAATGTGTTCAGATTGTTTAGAGAGACAATACTGCAGCTTTGTTCTGAATTTTCTAGAGACTTGTCTATATCTGATGCTGGTAATTGGTATAGAAGTGAATTGCAGTAATCTAGTTTGGAGAGAACAAAAGCGTTAGTTAACATTTTAGCGATATCAGACATTATAAATGGTCGAAGTTTACCAGTGTTGTGTAGATGAAAATTTAATGACTTGCAAATAATAGAGATGTGACTTCATTTTAATACCTTGATCACAGTAAACTCCAAGATTTTAAACTGATTGAGAGGATGTTATTGTTGAATCACTGATTTTAACGGATTGAAATCCCTTCCGTGGTTCTGACAAATGTCGAAAATATGCACTGTATACAATGAACGTACAGACAGGTTAAAGTAGCTAAGTCTGTAACTCAATATCATCCAAAGTCTTTGACATTGAAAACACAAATGTTTTGTTAATTTAAATCAACATTGCTGTTGTGATCTTACCGGGAAAAGATGGGCTTCTGATATCCAATGTTTAAGACAAAAGGGACTTGAAGAACAAGGCTAGACATATTCCACAAGTCATATCAAACGGTGACCCCATATTCTTATCTGGAGATAAATACTATCGGTAGAAACTGGGGTAACCAGATGCTAGAGATTGTCATTCATTTGAGATTTCTGGCGTATTTCGCCAAACATAAGTGATTTGAAATTAGAGTAAAAACGGAAACGATTGAATGTAAATCAGTTTATATACATTCATAACACATTATTATATGCGTTGTGACCCATTTGTGTCAATTTCTGGATCCAAAATATTAGCGATTTAGCTCCTTTAAGAATAAGATATATAACGTATGTAAATATATAAGTTTATTAACAATAAGTAAATATTATGTAACATAGATCTTTATAATAGTTACAACCATGTAGACTATTATGCTATAAAACTACTTGAGTGCAAAGTATTTTCCCACAAAACCTTGCCACTAGCATTATGGGTTATTAAGTCTAAATCAGGAATATTCTATTTCTTGGTGTCTGAAAAAAATAAATAAAAGATCTGCTGTAAAGTTATTCCTTATAATTCAACCCTTTTGCTCTGCTCTAGCCAAGAGGTAGAGTTATCTCCCTTACAAAATCAATTAAACTGATTAATTTTCTGCTAGACTGCAGATGCTGACATAAGCCTGGCTACTTCTGACATGAAAGGACGTTTGTTGCATTTTTGGAGTAAACATAAATAACTAGAGAAAAGAAATGATAGATAACCATGAGTTGACGCTAGATGAAATTGAAAGCCATAGGCCTACCAAGGCAGTTTGTGTTATCTTTCTCTTAATTTTGAATAGGTTGAATAATTACTACCAAAAATTAAAACCAGCAGTTGCCAGATACACCCACATTTTGCAAGAGATGGACAAAGAACAAGCTAAACAAAAAAGCGATTTTGTGTACAATCGGTGGGGGGCATAATCAAGTTACGGCTCAATATTTGCGTATAAGTAGCAGCCATTTTGTCAATCAGTTACGGTCCAATCTTCACAAGATTTGCACTCTACCATCATTAGTGTGTAACGAATATATATTTAAACAGTTTTTTTTAAATCAGATAAAAATTTTGACCTCTAGAGGTTCCACAGGGTAAAAAAACTTGATTTTTCGTAAAATCAGGGGCTATAATTCAGGAAGTGACGGTCTGATATGTTCGAATATCGAAAGGAACCAAGATCTTTGAGCTATAAACATACATTTCAAGTTTCATTAAAATAGGATAACCAGCGGCTGCCAGGCAGGATACGCCCACATTTTCGAGAGATGGATAGAGAACAAGCTAAAAAGAAAGTGATTTTTCCTACAATCAAGGGCCATAATTCAGGAAATTACAATTCGATATGTGCAAATATCGAAAGGAACCGAGATCTAAGTGTTATAAACTTACATTTCAAGTTTCAACAAAATTGGATTAAAATTGTGACCTCTATACGGTCCACAGCCTTGATATACCATATTTTTACGCTATTTGAGAACGAAGGGCGGCCATTTTATCTGTCAGTTTTGGGCCGATTTTCACGAAATTCGAATTCAGCCGTCCTTAGGGTGTAACGGTGATATAATAATACGTTTTTTTAAATCGGATAAAAATTATGACCTCTATAGGGTCCACAAGCTAAAAACGCGATTTTTCTTACAATCAGGGGCCATAATTCAGGAAGTTACGGTCCGAGTATGCGCAAATATCGAAAGGAACCGAGATCTTTGGGTTATAAACTTACATTTCAATTTTCAACAAAATCGGATAACCAGCGGCTGCCAGGCAGGATACGCCAACATTATCGAGAGATGGATAGAGAACAAGCTAACTAGAAAGTGATTTTTCCTACAATCAAGGGCCATAATTCAGGAAATTACAATTCGATATGCGCAAATATATAAAGGAACTGAGATCTTTGTGTTATAAACTTACATTTCAAGTTTCAACAAAATCGGATAAAAATTGTGACCTCTATAGGGTCCACGACCTTGATATACCATATTCTTACGCTATTTGGGAACGAACGGCGGCCATTTTGTCTGTCAATTTTGGGCCGATTTTCACGAAATTCGAACTCAGTCATCCATGAAGTTTCGATCCGATACATGCCAATATCGACAGTGGCCGAGACCTGCAGAGAGTCCACAAACAATTGTGGACGTCCGGACGGACAGGGGACGACGGCATAATACGTCCACATGAAAATGTGGGCGTATAAAAATTGTGACCTCTACAGTGCCCACAAGTTAAAAACATGACTTTATGTACCATCAGGGGCTATAATCCATGAAGTTGCGGCCCAATACATGCCAATTTCGATAAGAACCAAGATCTTTGGGAGATACACCTATATTTCATGTTTTGTTAAACTTGGATAAAATTTGTGACCTGTAGAGTGTCCACAAACAAAAATGTGAACGGACACAAAAACACATGGACAGACAGGGGCGACAACAAACCCACCCAAACAAAACTACACAATACATATAACAATGGTATACAAGGGCGACGACAATATATGTCCACATGAAAATGTGGACATATAAAAAACCCACCCAAACAAAACTACACAATACATATAATAATGGTATACATGTAGTGGGTAAGTAAGCAAGTGTCATTTAGCCATAATGAAAAGGCACAGTGAAGAACGATCGCTCTCTGCCAACTACTGCACCGTAGCTCTATTTACCACACTGTAATGCTTAACAATAACAGCTATGATTTATAAGGAACATGCACATATCGAGGTAAGTAGGCCTAATGCAAGAATATTTCTAAATATTATTAGTTTCAAATAACTATGGTCATCTTTTCTATTTAACCACAGTTCATGTTTTCTGCTAAATTTTCCATGTGAAAAGATTATTGTAAACTTCTTTTTACTTTTTTGAGAAAGTAAAAACGTAAGAAAAATAAGGATTTCTCAATAGCACTAAGAGAGGGGTTCACTAGTCTGCCGGCCGATTCACTAGTCCGCCACTATAAGAAATACTATAAATATGGGTATCAAAAAACCTAATCCGAACCCTAACTAATGACCTCACGGACTAGTGCACTAATGAACCCACGAACTAGTGAACCCACAGACTACGGGACTAGTGAGCATTCCCCAGCACTAATTAAAAAATCCAAGTAAGTTGAGACAAAATCTGGCAGGGGCATAATCTCTGAAGAAAAATCGATACATATCCGATGGGTGGACAAACAGGGTGACAACAAAATACTACATGAAATGTGGGTTTATAGTGTATAGTAAAAACTTAATGAGTGATGATTCATACTTATCATCCAATGATTAGAAAGAGTGTATGACTCATGGGTATTGCCTTCAAGATTATCTACCATTGATATATTTTATTTTGAGTACCTCTTAGCATGGATCAGTCTGATTAAAATACAGATCTATATTTCGTTTCGTTTTTTTATACTTTCGATGGCCTACACTACATGAAGATCTGACAAGTTATAGCGATAGGTCACGTCAGGGGTCAAAAGACCGACTTATGACCCTATGATGTTAGACAATTGATTAACCAATCAGCATTGATGTTACTAGTGGATTACCCACAGTTCTGTGCAAAATACGCCTAAAGCTCGCCGTAACAGACCGTTTCATTGGCTTATCCCGGACACCATTCAGAACACAAGTTAAATAACAACTCTTCCAGATCCAAGTGTAGTAAAGACAAGTAAAACGAAATTTTGAACTATAAAAACGAAACGAAATAGGCTCTGTGTTTTAACCAGATTGAGCATGGATTAAACCTAAAATATTAGCTATTATCTAAAATGACTTTAATTTCTGGCTCTATAATTTAAGCTGGACTAGATTCAAGTTAGGATTTTAAAAAAAATAAAATTCAATCAGTCATGCTTACTTGCATTCTGGACAACCATAAAAAACTGTTTGACCTTCATCTGCACCGCGCGTCTGACGTGTTGTATATGTCATTCCTTCATTTCCACATTTAGAACATGTTCGATCAGCCTAGGCAAACAGAACAAATATGAAATATTTACAAATACATAAATAATACCAAACGTTATTTTCAAACTATTTCAATCACAACAAATAAAAAGTCAACTCTTCACAATCTGTTACTCTCTTGCAACATACTTACTCCATCAAAAACTATAGAATTTCATTTAACATCAATCAAGAAAACTACATAAGTCATCTGTACTATCACTGTGACTGTTAAATATCTGACATGTTAACTCACCATTGGTCCTGATGATACACCTTCCATATCTTTCCCCATATTAGTCAGAATTTCTTCCATATTATTATATGTTAAATTATATTCAACAGATACACCATGGAATTCTGAAGCAAAATCATAAACCATACATGCGAACCGAGAATTATTTTTTTGATCCATTTTGATTTTCACTGTAAAACTAAACACTGATCTATTCTAACACTTTCAAATCAGATCTGTTGAAAATGATTTTACTTATTGTCCATGTTAATGTTAATGTTAAGCAGACATGTTTCTAATCAGAGCTTTAGATTACCTGTGTTGTGGTTTAACTCAGTACTCAGGTTGGCCTGGTTTCTTATGTATATGAAAAGTATATATTTGTAACTTTTTCTAATAAAAAATATAATGCCAAACAAGATACCAAGTCAAACAGCTGCACCTATACAGTTACCTGGCTGGTGGATTGAATGAATACTAACAAAACTGAATATATTCTTGTTGGATCCAAAAATGATTTTTTAAAAAAAGTTTCTGGCTATCCATTTGTTGTCAAGACCGTTGTGCCTGCAAGGTATGTTGGGGCTTTTTTTATAGTAATATGCTTTTGACAACACAAGCGTTAATTTCAATAAAGAAATTTTGATAAAATACCTAAATACATATCCATTGAGGATACCAAAACACTTGTACAGACATTTATCACCTCCTGATTGGACAATTTTTAATTCACTTACAGCTAGATTACCTCTTGATAAATTATAGAGAGTGCAACATTTTGTAGCAAGCTTTATTACACTTACTTTAAAAGACATGAACATATTATGCCTGTACTTACTATCAGTTACATTGGTCACATTTTGTTTATTATACAGATTTTAAGATTCTATTATTTTCTTACAGGTGTTTAAATAATTACTGCCCATGCCTATATCTATTTGACTTTAAAAGTTTGCATGTCCTCAAAAGACTTAAGTTTATCTGACAACTATGTTTTAAAGACAATTTCTTCATATGTAGAACAGTGTTTTGTTATCAAGCTCCAAAGCTTTGGAATAAACCCCCCACTTGCTATTAGAAGCAGTACCTCGGTTGAATCATATAAAAAATTTGTAAAGACTTGTTTATTTTTAAAAAATGTATGGAAGTTATATATTTTTATTAGTGCTTTTATCTGATGATGTCTTTACAATTTTCTTATATATTACAAATGTTTTTACACCTTTATATTTATGTTCCATATTCTATAGATATTTATATGTCCGATAAAAATGTTGCAATATGCTATTGTAACTTGTATAGTACCTCTGAACACTTGAGTAAAGGATATGCAAATAATAATCATCATTAAATATCTTCATGTGGAGAAAGGAGTATATTGAACAGAATATATAGAACATAGGCCCAGGGTGCCTCGCAAAAATAATAACATATCTCTAAATATACTGTGATGCAATGAAAATGCACCACAGATTAGACTGGAAGTGCTGGTGAGTCATAATGCAGCTGAAATGCAATATTTGTCATGATTGTTGACTGGACATTAAGTGACACAAAACAAGTAAGTATGGCAGCCTGTAAACAGCCTACAACTTATGTACATATGTAGGCTTCTAGGAATGTATTTTTGTTCAAATTTATCATGCAGTAATTAAAGATTCATTATGGGAGATTAGATAAAGAGCTGGCAGTTCTCACTATAATAGTTAAAAACTAGATGATGTAAATGGAATTTGCTGAAAATTTCAGTTAAATTTATCCACTCTGAACCAAGATTTTAGCGATTGAATTTTCGGCCTAGCCTCGATCATCATTACTGAAGTTGGTACAATAAAAAAACAGTCTCGATTATCCAGTTCATGATTAAATTATGAATGAAAGTCGAGCAGAAAATCGGAACCAAACCCAATAAATATCGCAGGCTAGCGATGCCATCGTGGGTTGATTATGGTCTGGATGAGTTAATTAATGTCTAATCAATAATTTAGATTGCATTTCAGGCCTAAAGAAAGACCTGCAATAGGCAGATTTAGCTCTTGCCTAATGTATGTTTAAGCGATTGGTGATAAAATAAACATACTTGTTAAATCAAGCTTGTATCCACATTTTAGACATGCAACAAATTCTTCTGTTCCAGGCAATGGCAGGATTGTTCCACAATCTGGGCAAAAATTTAATTCAGTTTCAAATACACTTGAATCATCCATTTTGGTACTGTGTCACTTTTTTCTACAAAAAAATTCAAAATGTTGGAAATTAATTTCTTTTTCTACTATCATGCCCATATTTTAGGGTTGTCTTTCGGACATGCAACAGTTGGCTATCTTATAAAAGAAACTTCACCATGCAAAATGCCATTTCAATCATACTCCTAAACTACAGACAGTCTTTATATTATTACTCCTTTTACAGGTATTTCGTATAAAGTGAACATCACAAAGTACAATTTTAATAGGTAAGCTTACACAATTACTGAATTTATTTCTATTTATTACTATGCAGCATTTCAACGTGGATACTCTCATCTTAATAAAGTAAGTTATACATATATATATATATTTGCCGTTTATTCATTAATGGGGGTGATATCACAGTCAAATACAAATATGTGGATAAGGGTGGGGGTGTACTGGGAACAAACAGTTGTATAGATTAAGAAACTGGTCAATGTATAAGTTTGATACTCTTTATGTTGATGGCCTTAAGTAGTTCCCTGGTTTTCTTCTAGAGGCGGTCTACTGCAAGAGTTTTTGCTTGGTGGTCCAACATAATTTTATGGTGTTTGTTGTATGTGATATGATCTGCTATGGCTGAATAGTTGGTGGTGGCAAGGCACTTGTGTTCTTTTATCGTACATCTACAGAGGTGTCTAGTTTCACCTACATATTTATTGGAGCATGGGCAGTCATTTCTTTTATGTACGGTACATCCTTTGGTCACAAATGGAAAGATTAAAAAATCATATTCTAATTACAGGATTAAGTTTACTTCTCCTAATACTTTGTCTTTGGAATCACTAATGTGGAAGCAGATGCCAACCCACCAGCTATTATTACGTATTCCATCATTTGCTTGTCAAAATGTTGCGGATCAATAGTAATAAAATCAGTAATTGTGTATTGCCAAAAATTGTAGGCTCATTTTACAGTCTGATTTTTCAACCACGATAAAAATAGTATCGGTGGCGCCCCTAGAGATCTTTAGCATTGCTACCTATAGTCTTTATATTAATATCAAAAATTCTATTATAATATACTTTGCTTCCCTGCTACATACTAATTACTACAGACTAAAATTATCTGTAGTCAAATAAATATTACATCCCAAGAAAATTTACCTCAGTTAAAATATAAAAAAACATGCAATCAAAATCTCAGGTGAGGAGGTATAATCATGGACCTTATAATACATCTTATCATTATAACTTATTAATATTAGAAGATTGGACGGTATAATCATAATTATAATAAATATGCCAAGGCAATGCCAATAGCCGACAACAACTGACTGTAGTTTTTGACAAGATCATTTTATTGCGAGGAAACTAATGTAAAGCAAAATGATAAAAATAAAAATATAAATGCAAAGTCCATTCAGGGGCCCTTACTGCAAGTACAGTGTTTTCTTTTTCAAAAATGCATGCAAATGCAATACCGAATATTTACATGTGTTTTGTGGGCGCAGCCATATTGGTTGTTTCAAAATAACAACTGCATTAAGTCACACGAATGAAACGAAAAGGTTATTATTTCTAAAACCAAATATCAACAAATAACTGTAAAATTATTATTTCTGCTGTGTAATGATATATTTGTTCAATTCAATAATAGAGCACCTAAACTGTGATGCAAATAGAATTGATTTCTTAGAATTTTAATTATATCTGTTTCCGTTTTAGCTACACGTATTCTCCAATTTAAATACAGTTCAAACATCAACAAATGAAAATTGCACAATTTGAAGCGTGTTTATTAAAAAAGAGGATTTAAGAAACAAAATGAAGCTTTTAACACATAACATGTTGTCATCTAACTTCGTTAAAGGTGTTACAAAAGGGTTTCCTTTGAAGATTATGGTATGTAGTAGTTCCTTTAGGCGTTGGCCGAGAAAGTTCATCGGAAATTTCCGGCGTGGTTCCCCCTTGTCACTGGTGCAGGACGGAGTGCCAGAGAAGGAAAGGCGTAAATAGTGTATAGTCGTTCGGATGGGACAGAAAAGCGAGGTCCCGTGTACACATTGGTATGCATGTAAAAGATCCTTTGGCAGTTGGAATTTGATATTAGAGTAGACCATAGGGCCACTAGCCGGCTATAATTTCCCTTATATATATATACAGGAGGTTTTACGCATGACATATTTCCAGTGTCTATTTATTTTTTTTTTAGCTCTGGCAGACCTACCGTATTCTTCATGTGTCTTAACATGGTAAATGCTAGGGAAAATGTTGTTTTCAGCCTTTTTCTCTTTATAGAAAACGTAAAAGCACAGACTTATATGGTGTATGTCGTCTTCATTACGACATTAGCCCAGTCTGAGCAGAACAGTAGAACGTTAAACCCCATTTCATTTCAAGAATGGCCTCTGATCGGATACTGTCCTCAGACTCTTCGTGTTCATTTCTATTAGACTGCAATATTAAAATACCGCTCTACCGCTACCTCTGTTCTTAGGCTATTTTGGAATCCTTACTTTCTATTTTTCACCTTAATTCTTTTTTTTTCACCAAAAGGAATCATTTCTGACACAAATTGTGTGTGTGTGAGAGAGAGAGAGAGAGAGAGAGAGAGAGAGAGAGGTGGGTTTTAAGGTCCACTGGACACAAACTAGATCATTTCAGGACTAACATATGGTTCAATTTTATTTCAATAATTTGCTTGCACTCTTTAGCAGTGGGAGGAAACTGGAGAACCCAGAGAAAACCCAAGAGTTTGGACAGGCAACCGTGGAATCAAAACCATGCTGGTTGGCTCAATGACATACCTTATGATACAGTGCGCATGTGCTAACCATACAGCCGTCCACACTACCACCCACCCCCCTTACACACACACACACACAAATTTATAATAATTCTGTTCAACTCTATTTTCAAGTAGAATTTTGTGATTAAAAAAATAGGTGGGGTAGAGCAGTATTTTGGTATTGCAGCTTAATAAGAACGTAAAGTGGAAGATTTGCGAAAGTGGAATAGTGACCAAATTGAGAGTCCAGCTTCACCTTTATTAAGACAGAGCCACGGTGTCTAGTTGTTCGGGTGATATAAAACTTGAGGTCCTGTGTTCATGTGGCTGTGTACGTAAAAGTATGCATTGACATATGGTGTCTACATGGAAACAGCAGTTGGGGCAAAATTGCTATCATAGCACATGTATGTGTTCTAACCCGATTGGTGCAGACCTATATGGGCAATTAAAGTAATACTTTGTTTTGTTTCTTTTTTAGGCCAGTAAAATTGAAGAAAAAGAAGTTGATTTTAATCCTGAATTTATAAGCCGGATGATTGCAAAGTTAGACTGGCCAGCTTTATATACAGCTGCTGGTGATGTATGTAATATAATACATATCTTATCAATGTGACAAATTAATGAACAGTGGCTACTTCACATTTTGTTTATCTATTGATTTCCGGCATTTTATTTCTAAAGCGGTGGACACACTAGCCGAATCGTTCGTTCGAATCAATCAGTGTCGAAATTCGCCTAGTGTGTCCACTGTCATTCGTCCAAATGTCTATTCAGCCGAATGATTCGCCCAAATCAAACAGGTTTGATATATTCGCCTGGTGTGTCCGCTTCGCCGAAGCATTCAGCCGAATGTAGAATTCATTAGCCAATCACCACTCATCATCCACTCATATTGAGAAAGCACATGATTGTTTAAGACATAGACGCCGCCATGTTTAATCATGTGACGTGAAAGGTGATGCAATCGACTGGTGAATTGGGCGAAGCAATCGGCTAGTGTGTCCACCCATTTTAAAATTCATTGATAACTAAAATCACTTGTTAAAAGGCATGGCCATCAACTTCCACATATTATCAGGGCTTGTTTGTTATTCACAATCGTATCAAGCATGAAGTTTTTGTGTCAAAATTAACCATATCACTATGTTTGTACATGTATTAAATGCTGTATGGTGCCTTATATGGTAATCAATGCATAGTATTTTCATGGGAGATCACAGGATAATGCCGCTATTGCTGAGAATTTAAAAATTGAGTCTTAGCATTATGGATAAGCAGAAAATAAATAAGTTAATTGGTGTTTATTAATAGCTAATAATAGGAAACACTTTTTTGGGTGGGTATAGTGTTGGTGTGTTATGCACATTAAACATACATTATGCAAGAGCTAAATCTGTCTATTGCAAGTCTTTCTTTAGGCCTGAAATGTTATCTAAATTATTAATTAGGCATTAATTAACTTATCCAGACCACAATCAACTCTAGATGGCATCGCTAGCCTGCGATCTTAAATGGATAATCGAGACTATGCTGTTTATCATACTGACTTTAGTAATGATGATCAAGGCTAGGCGGAAATTCAATCGCTTTTTTCTCGGTTCATAGTGGATCAATTTGAATGAAATTTTCAGCAAATTGCCTTTACATTGTCTAGTTTTTACATATTATTGTGAGAACTGCCAACTCGTTATTGAATCTCCCATAATGTATCTTTAAGTTTCCCAATAAATGTTTCTTGAGATTGTAAATTAATAAAATAGCATGATGGCTACCATGTATGTGACCGATTCTTACGAAGGAAAATGATAACAGATTAAAATATTCTGTGATCGCATTTGACATCTGTACAGAACTAATTAATGGGAATTAAATACAAAGTAAACATGAAATAATTTCTTACTTTTGGAGAAATAAAATATGCAGTAGGGAGATCAATTTTGGAGGACTGAGGAGAGCAATAAAATATGCACCTAGATTGGGATTTAAGTGAGCGATGGAGTGCAAAAGCAACAGCACACCTCAATGTGAAGGCCTGTTAAGGAGGTCTTCTTTTGTAATAAAGAGTTATTTTTGATTTGACATGATTTGAAACTAATTGGGCTAATGCAAAATTTTAGATGAAATTGACACGCCATCGCCAAGATGCAGGTCTAGAATATTTGAATAGTCATTTTAGTGTTTTTTCTAGTCATTTTAAAGATACATTTCCGGTAACAAACTGGGTGATTTGATGATATATTTGGACTAAAAACATATTCAAACTAATTAATTTATCATAATTTTGCTTCAAATCCTTCCCAAAACATTGTAATTGCCAAGGAATGCTCTGCTATAAAAATCGATCAAAAGAGGTCATGTTTGTATCACGTGACTTACCTCTCTCCATACCTATAGCAACGGCAGCGAACACAAAAGAAGAATTCATTGCATATACAAGACGATGCTGTCTGTAATCGCTGACTATTTATTACAAATATCGAATCCTAATTAAATTCTCGGATTATTCACTGCCCGGGTCTTTTCCCGTGATTTTTATCTCAGAAAGTGTTGTACGTCTAACTCTTCATTAAGTTTATCAGCATGTACACAAAGCGCTCAATGTTCGCGTGCAGCCTTCGACGTCACACGTGCAGATATTCCTAATCGTCGGGCTGTCGATAAGGGAAACCCTAACATTTTTGTCCTGTATACGCTCCATGAGTGTTTTTCAGGGAATCTAGTATTTTTCTAGTAAGATTGGATATCTCTACTTTCCATACACACCAAAATTGCATTACTTTTATAGGCAATAACAACCTGATAAATACTTTTCTGGGAACCTATCTTTAAGTGTTCAAAGGTTCTCCTACTATTGTAGGCTAGAAAGAGCAGAAAACCACCAAGATTAATTTATCTAGATATTTAATTTTGATAGAAAGACTGTAAATAACAAATTAATAAATAAAACATAAGGCACTCTTAAAGAAAAAGTATTTCTTTATTAGGCCTATTATAAATAGTATTCGTTAATGACAGAAATTAGCAACAAAATTAACGCATTGCGACAAATGCATGTTTTTTTTTTTTCTGCCCATGTATTTAAATTAGGAGAAAACTCAGAAATTATATTATCTTGAAATATAATTTTGGTCGAAAAACCATAAATAATAATTATTATTTCATCAGCGTAAATTTATTAACACCGATAAGTGAATATTTAATGAATTAAGTGGGTGGAAGGCACCTCTTTAATAAATGGCATTTAAAATATTCGCCTTCGCTTATTATCAGCACAGACTATTTATTCCTTTCGTTTTAAATTCTCCGACAATTCTATATTTTAGCGCAGAATAAAAAATATGCAGGAAATAAAGAAATCTCGATCATCAAGTCCTATTATTCCTATTTTTTGGCGTTCACCGTTTGACGTTTTTGGGAGAATCACAGACATGGCGAAAAGAATGTCCCTGGGTTAGGATTGAATCTCAAAATGATTGTACATGTAATTGATCAGATGACCCTTAAAAGATCACATGGAAGTACTTGTAGACAGTAATATTGCTATTGTCTCTGCACTAAGAAAAAAAAACCTTATTGTGATAGGTCTTTATTATGACAATTAACAATAGTGTTCTTTATCCAGAAATAGCAAAGTTTTTTTTTTTTTCAATAGATCAAAAAAGCAGAAGGAGTACCAGAAACTATTGCAGAAAATTATGAATCAAATGAAGATTTTCTGAAAATTGCACATAATCTCTTATTACAGGTAAAGTTTATCTAACAAGCTAAGAAAATCGTGATATTCTCAAAATCAGGTTCCCATAAAGATTCTCAGTTTATACTTAAACATCTGAATCCGAATCCTTGAGCATTATGACAAATACACATGTACTTGTCAAATTTTATGAAAAAGGAAAAAAATTGCTGTCATTTGACATTATAGTATGTCATTATCCAGTAAATAAATTCTAGATATTAAATATGTCAATAAAGAAATGAATAAACATTATGCCCACTTCTCTTTAAAACATCATTTGACTAACAGATTCATGTACACAAATCCAGGTTGATTCATTCAAAAATCAAAGGCCTTATTGATAATGTTAAAGGATCATGAGCAATGTGAGATAGGTGATGTCAACATGTAATTTTCTAATGATGAATGATGCCTTGATGAGCAGTTTCTGCTAAAGCTAAGCAGAAATAAGCAATTTGATCGGTTGATGCTTTGGGACAGGATAACTTTAGTTCTAATTAAGTGAGAGTGATGAAACTTGGTGTAAAGTTTAATTATGTCAATACCATGACTAAGTTTGATAATGGGCATTTTCTGCTCAGGGTAAGCAGAGCAATAAGCAATTTGATTCTATTTGAGTGATAGTGGTGAAACTTTGTGTATATTTTCATTGCGTCATTACCTTGACTGAGTTCGATGATGAGCATTTTCTGTTTAGGCTGAGTAGAGACTTCAATCTGATTGGTCAAGACTATTAGGTGAATGCCTTGACATTGTTCGATCGTGCACATTTTCCACTAAGGCTAAGCTGAGATAATTGATTCGATTGATTGAGACTTTGGAACATGATAACTTTGGTTCTAAACAACTCTGCTTTTAACTGAGGTAGAATGTTTAAACTCGGTTTAGATGTTCATTAGGTGAATGTCTTCAATGGGTTCAATGATTAACATTTTCCACTAAAGCTAAGCAGAGCTAAATAATTTCATTGGTCGATGTTTTGGAACAAGATAACTTTGATTCTACCTAATAGAGAGTGATGAAATTTAGTGTATAGATTCACTAACGATTCGGCCATCCATCCCCTATGGATAAGAAAGAAGAATAAGAATATGATAGTTGAATAGTAATAATATGACATTTTTATTTATAGGTTGAGATTATAGAAGGTAATTTAGTCTGTCCAGAAACGGGTAGAAAGTTCCCAATAACAAATGGAATACCAAATATGTTGCTTCATGAAGATGAAGTTACTGGTGACAAATAGGCTTGTTTAATGACTATGCCTCTGTATATATTGTGAATATTTGGAAGGACAAAGGAGAATTTCTTTGCTATTATATTTTAGCCTGGCCGATTCCATTTGTTTTGCATTTCCTGTTAAAAGACAGCTGTTATTACATGTATTTCCATAATGGACACTTGGAATTGATAAAGACAGTAGAAATTAATATTTATGTTTGTAAAAAAACTTTCCTCAAACTTGAGCATCATTTAGTACATAAACTAAATGGTACCTGGTTGTCATTGTTTGTGTTCAAGTAGAGCATTATTAAATGCTTAACTTGGAATTTTGGTTTGTGTTTATAACCAAGATATTTTTGTTACTGAAATAAAACATAAATTGTTTATTTGTTTCTTTTTTATGCACTGACATTTAAAGCGATATAGTTGCATATTTTCTAAGGAAGTCAAAACATAATAATATCTATATTATTATTTATTGCTTAATAAGTTGTCAAATCACTATTATTAGGTCATAGGAATCAATTTAGCACTAAAATCTAATCAATCAGATTAACAAGCTACAACATGTTCAAAATTCTTCACTAAAAACTAAAAATTATCAACAGGTCTCCCCTGTATTGCAATCCCTACATTGGCTCCCAATTCAGTTACTCCTATTTGTCTTCAAAGTGTTAAATGGCCAAGCTCCATCTTATATAACAAGAGCATCGCTAACGCAGCAATATACGTCCACATTCCTGTTTTGTTTGATATGGTCCAGTTTGCATTGAGGGTCTGTGAAATAAAACTGGGTTGTAGGACTGCTATCAGTATAACATTTCGTTCACATTAACAGAACACAATTTTTATTTTAAAACAATCGATGTCTTTATTCTAAAAGCATGACGTTTTTTTTTTGTTTTTTTTTGCTTGATTGATAACGATAAGAGAATACTTGTGGAAACGTCGTGCTTTTAGAATAAACTAGTGATTGTATCCCATAAAAACTGTGTTCTGTTAATTTGTTCCCTGATCGCTAAATGCCACTTAAAGAATAACTAGAAATGGGCGTGGCTCTGCCCCTGGGGGTCGGGCATGCACCAAAAACAATAGGGATCTTCCTTGGGGTATAAGGAATAAGTATACCAAGTTTGAAGAAAATCCAGTAAGAATTGCGCCCTGTAGGCGACACAAAGACACACGAAAAGAAAATGGGCGTGGCTCTGCCCCTGGGGGTTGGGCATGCACCCCAAACGATAGGGATGTTCCTTAGGGTACAAAGAATGTGTATGCAAAGTTTCAAGATTATTAGTTAAGAAATGTGGCCTGTAGACGACAAACAAACAAATACTAGAAATGGGCGTGGCTCTGCCCCGGGGGGTCGGGCATGCACCAAAAACAATAGGGATCTTCCTTGGGGTATAAGGAATAAGTATACCAAGTTTGAAGAAAATCCATGAAGAATTGCGCCCTGTAGGCGAACCACAGACACACACACACACACACACACACATACATACATACATACACACACACACACACACAGACAGGGGCGACGGCATAATACGTTCACATTATGAATGTGGACGTATAAAAAGTTATGTAGAACCCTATACTGCCAACTGAAATCTCTGTTCTCAGAAAAAAGATCCTCTAAAATCTCCAACTACTGTTATTATTTACTATTATTATTATTATACAACACTTACATAGCACTATCTTTTAAATGTGTTTTCAGGTACGCTTTACAATAAATATAGAAAATATAAATATCTATAATATCAGTAAAAAATAAATAAATATCTATAAAATCAGTAAAAAAAAAAAAATATCTATAAAATCAGTAAAAATATAAAAAAATATATAATAAAATCAATTCAGTTAAATATAAATACATGTATTGTATGTAGTAGTTATTAGCACCCTTTCCGAGGTGTATCGGTGAATATCAGGACAGTTTTGGTCGAGGGGCCCAGCCGAGGCGAAGCCTACTCGGTGAATATCAGGACAGTTTTGGTCGAGGGGCCCAGCCGAGGCGAAGCCGAGGCGGCCCCCGACCAAAACTGTCCTGATATTCACCGATACACCGAGGAAAGGTGCTAATAAGTTACTTACATCACATTTCTATCGCGTATTGTGAACCAACATGTGAAAAATAGTATTTATCATCGAGTCGTTTCAACCGAAAAGTGACAAATACTTTCTGCTCTTTCATTATTTATCCCTTTCTGAGCCTCACGTTACATTTCATGGTAGAATGATTTCGCTGTGAAGAGACGACCTGAGTAGTATTTACACGTGCGTCTTGCTATGATACTCTGAGCGTAAAACAATCACGTGTTTGTTTAGACCACACCGTCAAAACATCTTATCTATGGCGTAGAGGACTGCGATATTATTAAATGTAGTGTAAAGGAAATGCGAAACGTGGGTCATTCCTGGTGAAAGTATGCATCGGCGGATGGTTCTTCCGTTGAAATTTATTTGTAATAAAGTTTATGACTTTCTAGGCGTTTTTTTCATCCTGCTTATTATCAATGCCTGTGAAGTGTCCAGCAAGAGAACTGCGCCTTCTATCATCACAATTAATTAAAATAATTATTCAATATTCTAATATATATATTTTGCATATTAATATAAATCAAACCAAATTATAAAATAGATGCCAATTGATACGTATAATAATTGATTTTTGTAATATGTTGTTATGTTAATTTAATGTCATTGTATATGTTTTTGAACTGCCATGTAGTTCCCCCCATTTTGTTTTGTTACTATGATTTTGACTAGTTGTTTCATGTACATTGGTTAGAGCCATCGTCCACATTTGCGATCTGGATCGGACTAATCGTCCGCTACTGATTGCTTGATAGGTATCTAAAACGGTTTAAAAGTATTCGTGTATCAGAAATGAACAGTATTCTTTCTGTACATTACTGATACACGGATACTTTTAAGCATGTATTGCGATTAAACAGGATAGTTTTATCAAAGGTTACCAGTGGCAACGAGTAGAAGTGGGATGTAACTATGATTAAACTAAGATTGAAAACCGGTCGATAGTTTCTGTAATGATTCGGGTCAAGAGTTGGCTTTTTTATTTAGGGAACAACGATTGCGGTTTCGAAAACATATGGAAATATAGCACATAGATTGCACGGTTGATCGAGTTATTGAAGAAAGTATACAGTCACGGGCACTTTTTTACAAGCCAGGTAGGTAACGGATCAAGGGGTGCAAGACTTTGAATTTGATGAAAAGATTAACTTTTCAATTTCATGATCGGCAAAAGCTTCTATAGATTACAGTTTACGTTAGACAAGAAGGGTGTAGTGATTTCTGATGAAGATGACTTGTTCAAATCATTTCTGATTTTCGTGATTTTGGAAGAAGAGGAGTCAGCAAATCTATTTGGTAAATCAGTTACATCATCAGTTGGGAGTTTTATGGCACCATTATTGTGATCGAGTCGCAAGTTTACAACTTTATAAAGTTCTATCTGCTTATTTTCACTGGATTCTATTCTATTAACTTACAACTTGGAAAACGTGCCTTCTTCTATGCTGGACCTTTTCTATGGAATATACTTCCAAAGTTAATGAAACAATTTTTTAACGTCTGTGCAAGGGCCATTTTAAATCTGAAACCGAAACATTGTTATTTAAAGACCCTACCTGTAAATAATCAGTTAATATAACCAACAGTTCCTTAGAAACTTCGTCAGTATTAACACGTTTAATAAATGACAATATTATTACTATTATCAAAATAAAAATAGCAATGAAAATAATAGCAAAAGTGCATCGACAGAACAATTTTTACATCGGAAAATATATACAAATGTATTAAACTTCCTTCTTATTTTATACTAGTAGCCCTACATAAATAGCATAAAACTAATTTGGTGAAAAGGAATATAATATACTTTGTACATGGATATCGCAATGCATATTGTTGAAAACTGACCTAAGCCAACATTCCAATGTGCTAGAAAATATGATAAAATGTGTCTTCTAGAATAAACAACACATCCTGATTGTTGACTATTTGATTTCTACCATGCAAATAGTTTTTGCACACTAACACCGAAGCACTGTTAGGTTTTAAGTTCTTTCATTTTTTTTTAAAAAAGAGTTTACATTTAGTTTTTATATATCCCTTCAGACTCGCTAATTTTTATAATTACTTTGACTCATGTCTGAAGTTAAAGTAAAAATCCCCTTTTAAACAAACTAATATCGGGACACGGTTTGATTATGGAAGGTTGTATTATTATTCTCCTGGGTCCGCGGTTAATCTCAACTGAGAGACCCATTACCGCTATCATTTAGTTTTCGAGCGATAGTTACGGTCTGTCCTGGTTCCTTATGTGCGCGACAGTCGAGTGAAAAAAGGCAACAGTTACGTATTTGTTGGGTTCCCTATTTTCGTGTAAAAAAGTCGAGAATTGATTTATGGTGATGATGTACTTTAATTTTCAGTCTATGAAGCACCCTGATCGAAAGCCTTCCAACAACTCACCTGCTTATTAAAACTATATAACAATCTTTGATTCGCCCTTGTATTTCTTGTTTAATTATACCTTTATCGTTCCGGTTTCAATTTGGTTGGCCAACACTATAATATGAAGATCTATAAAAAATTGTTATCAATGCTTTGTTCACTTCATACTTGTAAAATCTTTTTTGTGAAAGGGCCCGTTCATTTCATAGATATGATTTTGTTGAATCAATACGTTCAGTAAGAGCAGCATACATGTTTTCATAAATAAACAGCACTAAAAAAATCAATGTAAAGGCCAGACCACGTAGCTTGAACACAGAGATATGTTGTTTTAATGTCAAAGACATAAAAAACGAAAAACAACCGAAAGTTTGGCCACAGGCCATGATGGATTGACAAACTTTTGGGCGGGTAGGGCGAATATTCTTTCAGCCTGGGTGTATATGAATGTCTGGTTTTCCAAAATTATAGGGCAGTGCAGTTCCAAAGTATTAAATCATGAAAGACTTTTGAACGAGTCTTAATTGGTCTAAGGCTCGTAATTCGTTTCCATACATACACACATTATAATATAATAAAGGTTGTGTCTACATTGGACACTATAGATTCAATTATTGCTTATTGTTTCGACCAAGTATTCACTTGTCTTAAATTTATCAAGTAAATCAAAAACCATGACCTTTTTGTCTCCCCAAAAACCAAAAGGGAGAGAGAGAAATGGGGTTTAACGTCCACTCGACACAAACTAGGTCATTTCGGGACTAACATATGGTTCAATTTCCATAATTCGCTTGCGCGTAGGGGTCTTTAGCAGTGGGAGGAAACCGGAGGACCCGGAGAAAACCCACAAGGTTGGACAGGCGACCCTACTTCTTGTCACGTACAACCGGGGAATCGAAACCCCGCCAGTTGACTCAATGACAGACGTTATGATATAGCGCGCACGTGCTAACCATTCAGCCATCCAACCCCCACAAAAATCAAAACAATTCTTCGTAAAAATACATGATTGGATTTGAAAGCCCATATTTTACTGATGTGTATTAACTGGTGTGAATTATTGTCAGATGATTGATTAGGACATTTCCCCAAAATCCACTAATCCACATTTTAATATGTAACTACAGTCCGGTAATTTAATTTGCATGAAATACAAATCTTCAATAAATCGAAAAGTCAATTAACCGTTAAACATTTCATTTGGTTTTCATATTGATTACATCATGGGTTTCCCGCGCAAAAGTTACGTGTGTTACGAAAAGTCGATTATATACTGAGCGCCATGGAAAACGCATCACTTATTTTTTCGTATAACAAAATGATCCTGTAAACATATCTTATTTATTTTGCTTCTTATTGTGAACAATATTCAAATGGGAACACATCAATAACAACACATTTGTACACTTATGGATGTTTAATCCGTAATCAAGTGTACAAAGTCAGAGGGGTCAAAACCGAAAGTACGACACAGATGTCAGTAGCGCGTGTGTCCTCCTGCACGGGCCATCATCACGGTAGGCTACGGCATTAACGCAACCCCTGCAAATGTGTAGGGCGGTCCGGTGATGAAATGTGAAGCCTCCCCACACCATTACACTTCCCCCACCCCATCGATTCGTTTCGTAGACGCAGCAGTCTGCAAGACGCTCCCCAAGACGTCTCCACACACGTTGACGGCCATTAGCGTGATAAAGATGAAAGCGACGCTCATCACTGAAGAGCACACTTTGCCAGTCTACTCTTCTCCATGTCTGGTGTCCGTCCTTAAGCCCATATCAAACGCCGCTGACGGTGATGATCCCTGAGGATAGCTCCAACGTAAGGTCGTCGTGCACGGAGCCCTACTTCTCTTAGACGACGTCTTACGGTGTTGGCACTTACTGGTCCTTGTCTTCCGACGACTGCTGCACCTGTTCGAGTCGCTGGGCGGAATCTGTCACGCAGATGAGTGACCCGGATGTAGCGGTCTTGAGCCTGGGTCGTAACGCGTTGTGGACCAGGACGTTGACGGTCACGTGTTGATCCAGTAACTCGAACACGTTCCACAACTTAAAATAGTGGACTGATGACAATTGAAGTGTCTGGCAATAGCACGTGTAGACATGCCAGCCCTGGACATTCCCATGGCTTCATTCCGTTGATTTTCAGTAAGTCTCGGCATCTCTAGCTCGATTCCTTCACGCGTCCAACAACAAATTACGACAGATTGACGTTTCACAGTTCATGTACTGCACATTAAGTTGAAAACATGCTTTTAAAGGGCTCCGCACAATGCTGCACGTGAATATTGGGTTTTTCATGTGCATCTCGTGCAATTTTTTTTTTTTTTTTTTTTTGCACACGGGCCGATATTTTTATTTTTTGCGTTTGGGAGCATTGTGTAAAACAATAGTTCATAGTATTGCATAATATTATACATACAAAACCACCTAGTAATAAAATATTTGGGAATTTGGGAAAAAAAGTGATGCGTTTTCCATGGCGCTCAGTATATTTCATTTGGTATGCACTTTGATTACAGCCACGTGTTTCCCGCGCAAAAGTTACATGTGCAATTGACAGGTTTTTAGAGACAAAACTTTCAAAGCTTGTGCTACTTCGGGCTTACAAATAGTTTGTCATTCGATACATATGTGTATAAATGAATAGAATATAACAGAATAAAATTTGATTGTATCGAAACGCCCTTTGGGGACAGCATACAGTATACAAAAGTACCAAATTAATATGCTAATGAATAATGAATAGTGTATAGAAAATGTTGTAAGTTTTGTATTGAATGCCTTAAGAAATGAGGAATAAATATAGCTTTGTTAAGTGATATGTAACATTAAATATTGACGATTACATCAACATTAATAATATTCCACACGTATTGAAAATTAATTTTATTTTGTAAGATATTTAGTTAGATATTATTATGCATCACAGTGTGAAATGTTTGTTGTAACTTCCATACTCAGGCTTGTACATGTAGTTGAGAATAAACTATTATTATTATCATTAGTACACGGACACAATATGAAATATCGGTATATTAGAAATTGTGACGGGTTTTATAATTGATTTGTTAAAAGAGGATTATTTTATATAATAATGACTTATAATACAATGTTCTGTTTAAACAGATCCGATATATCCACAATTAAAGATTACATCCAGCAGGATTATAATAATGTATGTACTCATTTCGAAATATGAGTATTTCTTTTTCCAGGTACATGTATATATTTAAAACCAACTCTCATTGGTCCTAGCTATCAACAGTTTAAAACAAATATTTAAATACAATTTAATGTGGGTCAGTTTAAAAAAAGAGATAAAGGCGCGATCGTCCAAGGTTATAACAAAATGCTATTGTTTGGGTTAAATTTATACCCATTAATACAATGTTCCTATTCATACCTGAGGAATATTATGACGCCGGTATGTAGACTCGATCAACGGACCGTATTTTACAACGTTTTTTTTTATTGAATTGTTCCCCACTGCCTTGTTGAACAAGACTTGTGTATTTATAAGCTTTAGTTTACACACAACCAATCAGGTGAGGGCTTACTGGGTGCACTTGTCGCGAATAGACTTCCTTTGATGTTGATGTAGAAGCCGTCATGAAGTCTCAGTTGTAAGATAAATGCTCAGTCGGTGAAATATAGCAAAAAAACATGTCGCAAACAGAAAACATTGCTAACTTGGAAGGATTACCGAAACAGTTTGTGTCTTCACTGAGAATTCTGTTCGATATTTTGGACGAGAAGCGATCTGGATTTGTTCGGTTCCAAGATATTGAGTCGAGATGGAACGAGGAGGGGGTGACAGGATTACCATTTGGTGTGGTTGATGCGTTGAGTAAAGTTACCCCTGCTAATGGTTGTCTGACATTCGAGAGATTTGTGTCGGGTTTAAAATTAGCATTGTTGACTAGTACCAAACAGAAGAGTCAGTCTTACAAACATGAGAAAGAAAATCGTTCAACAGTTATTCGATATGTTGATAGAGAGTCTAGAGAGCAAGAGGGTGGGGCACCTCCACCCACCCCTCATCAATCAATCTATGCTGTTCCGACCAAACAGCATGCTCCGGTCACTGCCACAGTGAAGCCTAATAATGCTATAAATACAAACTACCGTAGAGTTGGAAGTCATCAACACATAAATGAAATAAACTCAAATAATAATATAATCTCACCACCTAGGCCATCAAGACCCCCCTACAGACATCAAGAGAAGGGGGATGTCCCACCACAGATTCCACCAAGAGATAGAAGTCAAGGGAACCGAGTAATAACAGAACTTAAAAGTTGGCATCGAGAACAAAGTCGTCCCACGGAACTAGATGGATCAAAGTGGGCAGTTGCTGTCAATAATAGACAACCTAGAATCCATGTAGCAACTAGCAATAGTCATTTATTACAGCCAACCAAAAATTACCCTTCTTCTGAATCAAATACTATTTATGGTTAGTACCATTAGATACACATACATCAAGGCTACAGAGGAGTGTGCACACCATAGGCATACAGGCTCGATGAATGTTAGGGGTGGCAGAACCTGAAATGCTCGTTAAAATTTCTGGTTACATATGGTGGCGCCAGTCATCTGCAAGTTAGAGGCGAAGGAGCAGAGCTGACGTGTAACCCCATCCCCAAGAAAATTTTACGGCTGCGAACGCGTTTTCCTGCTATTCCAGCCCGTGAATACAGTAACTTCAAAGTGGTCTAATATAGCCTAACTTGGGTGCCTAAGTCCATGAAGACGGAACCATCAGGAGAAAATTTAACTGCCGCAAACAGGTTTTCCTGAACCTCCAGCCCTTGAGTACAGCAACTTCCAATGTGGTCCAGTATAGCCTACCTTAGATGGCTGACCTGAATCCCAAACAGGGGTATGGGGTCCTTGCACTCCCTGAGAACATTTTGAAAATTCAACCGCCCCCTGTGAGTTAAGCAGCTTCAATGTTTCCAATCGGTTTGCAACCGAATTCCCACTCTATGCTAACCTGAATTCCAACCATCCAATCAGACTTGACATAGAGCTGTGTATTTTGCATGATTGTGTATTGTATTGTATTCCTAACCTAAAATGTTAATAAAAACATATTATTATGTATCTCTCTGATGGATTTGTAGATGTGAAGCAAATTTTGCACACAATTATATTTGAACTGCCTGATTGCAAACTTGTATAATCTGAATAAAGGAAACTTTGATAAATATTATTTATTTTTCAGCCAATATAGAACAATTCCAAAGAAAACAGAATGAGGAGATAAAACCACAAAGAGTCACTATTCAGAGGAGAAATTCTGGTCGACGTCATACTTTGACTAGTGGTGTTGATTATAATATGGTAACCTCGTAATGTATAAGAAATATTTTGTCAATCTGGAACAAGTTTATGCCTAGTTTTTTTGTGGAAAAAAGTTTATTTTGCTACTGAAACCAATAAGAAAATATTTCTAAAATTTTGAAGCAATGTTTTGCATATTATTACTTCCTGTTCAGGTAAAAAGAATGAAGCAGTTAGAAGAAGAGAAGGAGATATTAATGGAAGGACAGAGGGTATTAGATCAAGCTAAAGAATGGTACAGAAAACAACTAAGTCAATTACATGAAAAGGAAAGTTATGCTGGAAGACTTTCTTATAATGTAAGAATAAAAAGAAATAATGCCCTTTAAAATGTCAATATCAAGCTATGTATATTTATTATAAAAGGCAATGAAGGATTTTGTATCAGTTCAGTTTGATTGCTCTCATCTTTCATTGAAAAAAATTACTTTGCTACATACATTTTTATATGGCTACATTTAAATGTTGTCGTCCAATGGCTTGTGGATGCTCTAGAAGCTAAAGATCTCATCCAACTGACTTGAAATCTATATATACAGTGTTTGTATTCATGAGGTGACGAAGCCTATTCATTTTAATTACTTCTAATAACTACTTCATTATTTCTTAATTGCCCTCATTACCTACATGGATAAATAAATATATAAGTGACAACCTTTGTGGGTTGCTTGGATGCCTTAGCTGCTATTGGCATGTTTCATCGCCTGGCAACCTATTTTTAATTTCAGTAGAGTATCGTTGGTACATCTATCTGCAAAAAATAACAAGATAATTAATTAGAATTAAAATGTATTTGATAAATTACATATTACTTGTTATCTCTAGGATAATTCACTTGAAGCACATCAAGAAAGAATGAATTTTCAGAAAGCCAGAATATTTGAAGTCAACCAGCAACTGAAAACTTTAATAGAGAGTTCAGAAAAGGTATAGTTAAAAATCCAACAGATAAAGATACAATACTAAAATACTTGGAATATATACAATACATTTATTAACTACATAGGGAGTTCGATGGCCGAATGGTTAGCACGTGCGTGCTGTATCACAGTCTGTCATTGAGTCAACTGGAGGGGTTTCGATTCCCTGGCTGTACGTGACAAGGAGTAGAGTCGTCTGTCCAGTCTCGTGGGTTTTCTCCGGGCCCTCCGGTTTCCTCCCACTGCTAAAGAACCCTACGGGCAAGCATTGACAAAATGTCAGGCACTAATAAAATAGTACCTTACATTTTCAACTTAGTGCCGGACATCCAAACTAAGGTTTTAAAATAAGCACAATTCTCACTGCTATCAATGATATGAAATCTAGTTTCACCTTTTAATGGTATCTCACATATATCAACCAGGGTCTTTATTACAATACACTGGTAGGTCTTGTATTGCAATATTATCTTCCACAACACAAGATTCATCAAACTTTGGATGACTGTGCAAATAGTAAAGTTTATACAAAGTCAATTTTCATCAAAGATAAAAATATCAATTTTGATATTCCTGTGTCTTTTCCAATTTACATTCTTATCCCAAGACGCACACGTTATGTTTATTGAAATATTCTTAAGCTAGCACAGGCATCATGAGCATTACTATGCCCTATGAAAATGGAACTACTCCACAACATTTACAGTAGAACTGTAGTGTACCCTGTCAGCACCAAAACTGACCCACTAAAGTGAGGTGGCGATCAAGTATGGGTTGATTAAGATTTTGGTGATGAAATGGAAACCCAGTGTGACCTGGATATTTCAATACATATGCACATGCCTTGAGTTGTGACCGTAACCCAATTCCCAAAAGACCTTGATTAAGATTGTGGTGATGAAGTGGAAACCCAGTGTGACCTGGATATTTCAATACATATGCACATGCCTTGAGTTGTGACGGTAACCCAATTCCCAAAATGAGCATTGAATACATACAGACCTGTCTTGTAAGACTGACCAATATAAACATCTGAACTCTTCAATTCCTCTGAAGCAGAGAATTTAAATTCAATGAATTGAAAGACAATTCAGTATGCTACAATGATGTTATAATTGTCAGATATTTTATTCTTCTGATGCCATTAAAAATATGAAGATGAATACCCATTGTGCAACATTCTGGTTAATCTTTTTTCAGGGATTTCCTCTACATATGAACCTGGCAGTGGGTTCTTCATCTAGTCTTAGAACTAAAGATAATACTATTCACATGTTAAAAGGGCAAAATAGACAGCTAACACAGGTAAGGAATTGTTAAAAGTATTAAATCAGATGTATTAGAAATAATGAAAAGATTTAACCCTGTCCATCCATATTTGGTTGCCACTATATAATTTGCTTTCCTTTACAGAATATTAGCAAAATTACAAATCTTGAACAATGATACAGGCAAATAAACTATAGATAACTATTTTATTATTGAGGCAATGAGGCTTGAACAACAAATCTACTACACGTAGTAGATTTGGATTTCCTGTAATTCAAGTTACAATGTACATGTATTATTATTATAAATTAGCTTATTTTTAATTGGACTCAATCATCCATTCTCAAGATATTGGTCTGTTGATCTTTTCTACAAGAGTGCATGTTTCAAAATATGTTGTATGTTGGTTTAATTTTGATTAAATATTATAACATATTTGCTAGATATGTGACAATAGGTGTTAAACATTACATTTTTATATGCCCTACATTTTCATATGGACAGGGTGTTGGATGGCCGAATGGTGAACTTGTGGGATCAGAAGGTCTGTCATTGAGTCAGGTGACACAGTTTCGATTTCCCACTTGTACGTGACAAGGAGTAGGGTTGCATGTCCAGCCTTGGGGTTTTTCTCTGAATCCTCCGGTTTCCTCCTTCTGCTAAAGACCCCAAAATCAGATTGTAACTTCCTGAATTGTGGCCCTTGATTGTACAAAAAATTGCGTTTTTAGCTTGTGGTCCCTCTAGAGGTCACAATTTTTATCAGATTGATAAATCTGACTAAAACTGCCTGACAAAATGGCCGCCTATCGTACACAAATTGTGTAAATATATGGTATATCAAGGTTGTGGACCCTCTAGAAGTCACAATTTTGGTCCGATTTTGATGAAACTTGAAATATATCTTTATAAGCCAAAGATCATGGTTCCTGTCGATATTCGCACAAATCGTATCGTAACTTTCTGTATTATGGCCCTTGATTGCACGAAAAATCGCTTTTTGTTTTAGCTTGTTCTCATCCATCTCTTGCAAAATGTGGGCGTATCCTGCCTGGCAGCCGCTGGTTATCAGATTGTGATGAAACTTAATACTTATGTTTATAACCCAAAGATTTTGGTTCCTGTCAATGATGGCACATATCGGACCATAACTTCCTGGATTATGGCCCTTGATTGTACGAAACGTCACGTTTTTATATGCCCACAATTTGTTTGTGCACACTCTACAAGGTCACAATTCTTATCCGATTTTAAATAAAGTTTAAATGTATCACCGTTACACCCTAATGACAGTTGAGTTCAAATTTTGTGAAAATCAGACTGAAACTGTCTGTAAAACTAAAAGTATGTAATAAGAAGTCACAATTTTTATCCGATTTTGATGAAACTTAAAATATATCTTTATATCCCAAATATCTCAGTCCATTTCGTTATTCTCGCATTGCAGACCATAACTTCCTGGACTATAGCCCCAGATTGTACGAAAAATCGCTTTTTTTTCCCTTTTTTTTTTAGCTTGTTCTCTATCCATCTCTTGCAAAATGTGGGCGTATCTTTCTTGGCAACCGCTGGTTAGTTAATGAACTCCCTAGAGGCAACAATTTTGATGAAACGTCAAAGATCTTGGTTGCTTTCGATATTGACGGATATCGCACTAACATCTTGGATTATGGCTCCTGCTTGTACGACAAATCGCTTATTTTTGTCCCCCGCCTTTCGAAGAAAGCAGGGGACTATTAAATATTAAAATGGATTCGTCCGTCTGTCGGTCTGTCTGTCTGTCTGTCCGTCACACTTTTTGGGACACAATAACTCTCCTTCTAATTGACCTAGAATGTTCAAACTTGGTGTAGGTGTTTATTAGGTCAATGCCTTGATGGAATGTGAAGATAAGCATTTATTGCTTAGGATAAGCAAAGATAAGCAATTTGATTGGTTGATGCTTTGGGACACGATAACTTTAGTTCCAATTAAGTGAGAATGATGAAACTTGGTGTATAGTTTCATTACATCAATACCTTGACTAAGTTCGATGATGAGCATTTTTTGCTCAGGGTAAGCAGAGCGATAAGCAATTTGATTGGCCGAGACTTTGGAACACAATAACCCTCCTTCTAATTTAGTTCTAATTAAGTGAGAGTGATGAAACTTGGTGTATAGTTTCATTACATCAATACCTTGACTAAGTTTGATGATGAGAATTTTCTGCTTAGGCTAACGAGCAATAAGCATTTTGATTGGTCAAACTCTTCTTCTAATTGAGGTAGAATGTTTAAACTTGATGTAGATGTTCGTCTTGACTGAGTTCAACAACTCTTCTTCTAATTGGCACGATAACTTTGGTCATAATTAAGTGATGGTGATGAAACTCCAAGTATAGATTCATTATATCATTAACTTGACTAAGTTCGAAGATGTGAATTGTCTGCTTAGGCTAAGGAGCTATAAGTATTTTGATTGGTCAAGACTTTGGAACATAACAACAACTCTGCTTCTAATTGAGGTAGAATGTTTAAACTTGATGTAGATGTTCGTCTTGACTGAGTTCAATGATTAACATATCGAGCTAAAGCTAAGCAGAGCTAAGCAATTTCCTGCTTTGGGACAAGATAACTTTGATTCTATCTGATAGAGAGTGATGAAACTTAGAGTATAGTTGATAATCAGTTTGATTGCTTGATACTTTGGAAAACAATAGATGTGCGATTAATTAATATTTTTAGCTTGTTTTCTATCCATCTTTTGCAAAATGTGGACGTATATTGCATGGCAACCATTTGTTTTATAATTAATTATTAATACTGGTAATATGAAATTGAGATGAGCATGGGCTACTTCTTGTGAGATAAGTTTTTAAATGTCAGCTATTTATACAGACTATATGTGTATGCCAAAAGTGTAGCGGTGTCCATCATAGTTGATATGATACTTATTTTGAATTTGAAATTTATAAAATGGAATTAACAACTGGTTTTTTTAATATTGTTTCTTATGGCATTAATATCTTTATTTTATGTACTTCAGGAAGTTGGACAGAAGGATGATAAAATATCTCAGTTAGAGCGTGAAAAAAGTACTCTTATTCGTGAATTATTTGAGTCCAGATCAAAAGGCAAAACAAATTATGATGATACTACCTTTATGTGAAGAACGTGTGAAAGGCCAAAAAACATCCTCATTTACCTGTGGATTTATTCAAATCTGATCTCCAATTTTACTGTTTTTTGTATTCACATGATTATTGTGTTCAGCATTAGATTACGGCACTGTTTGAACAGAAGGTAATTTAACCTGTAAACGACATCTTCATGACAGAGGAATTTTCTCAAAGCAAAATTTATCAGTATTGATGTAAAAAAATATTTTAATTTATGCAAAGATCACAGGAGATAATAATACAACAAGCTATAATGGTGTTAGTTTTTTAAAAAAAATGCTGAGATGTACAGCTTTATGGGTAATTGGCTAAAGGGGTGCCAATAATAGCTTTATATGGTCTTGCTTAATGCAAAAATAGATAGTCTGCAGAATTTTTATCTTTAAATTTGTAAATAAAAATAAGTTAATCCTCTATGATGAAGATATTTGTAATATATTTATGATAATAACAATCTTGTTATTTGCTCAATTTTAAACTAATGTATACCTTATTTGAAATATTTATACAATTTTCCCAAATTGTGATTAGTTTGTATTTAATAAACTTTTGTATATTTTGGTAAAAATTAAATTATGAATTCTTTGTTAAATCATATTTGTTTATTAAAGTGAATAAATTCCATACAAAGTCACACTTCTCATAATAATTGAATTAATACTTTAAATGGATTTATTTTGATGTAGGCCACCAGTGGGTATTATGATGAGGTTTAGTCCTCTCATTTGGAATATTCCCACTATTATGCAAACAGAAAAATCCTAGAAACTTTTTGAGTTCTTATCAAAGGCTTTTCTTAAAACCTCATTATCTACTTTTTACTATGGCCATAGTATACACGTGAAAAAGACAATAACATTATTTTGGGGCTCTCTAATCCACTGCCTTAAAAAAAAAAAACACTACACTAACAAAAATGCTCCCAAATTTTCAGTACGCACAATTAGTGGGGATAAACCTCTCACGTGTACGGTAGGCCTACATGAATCATACAAACGACAATAACTTATTAAGCTGTTTTTAAGTTCAGCAATATTGTTAATATATTATGTTTTATGTAATTGAGTAATTGTATTATAATCTTCCTTGCTAAAATAAATCCTAATTCCTAAACGTGATTTTTGTTTTCAGAAATTGTTTTAACCCACATAGCTATAAGTAGTGATGGAAAGGGTATTCCTATTTTCTAGAACATCCATTACCACTTCTCACACAAGGACTTCACCTGGGGAACAAATTTGGCAAAGATTTTGCAGAATTCAGAAAACGTTTATAACATGAGTAAAACTGAGGTACCACATTTTGTCAAGTTTGACCACTGATCAGCAATTTGTCAAAATCAATCGGGTCAAGCTCACGCTAGAGTCAAAAGTTCATTGAGGTGTTCCTGTTTTCATTACTGAACGCATAACAGTTTTTAAAATTTGAGCTTTGAAAAACTAGCTCATATTGTGATATCCAATCAAAGCAATCATATGTATATACAGATATTCATACATATATTTATTCTGTGTGATTTTTTTGTGTTTCGGACCTTTGGTGTTTTTATTATTTTATATTTTTTGGGGGGGGGGGGCAAGGGGGAGCAATTTAGTCAAGAGTTTGCAGCCAAAACTGTGCATGGTTCAAACATTCCGCCAAAGTAGATTTAGTTTGCCTCCGTGGATCTATTAAATATGAATTGGGTTATTTTTGACTAGCAGGAAATGTTTTACGGATGGGACAGAAAATAATCTCAGATTGCCCACATCTCGGTTGCTCCTCAACAGATCTTCGAGTTTTCATTTTGGGATTCTTTGGATGAATCCCATATGGGTTCTGACTGACGTTTTTTAGAAATTTGGAAGTTCGTTTGAATGGTTTTAGCATCATTTTTTCAACATTCAGTTGGCGTATCTCCATCACCCTTTGAGGTATTAAGTTGAAACTTAGTAGGAATAAGGAACACATCGATGCCTTCAAAATGGCATATATTCAAAATTTGGTGACGGCTTCCATAAATTACTGAGGCCTTCCAATCTTTCCCGAACATAAATAGTTCTCCCCATTTTAAAAATAGACCAAAAATGACATATGGTGGTGTTTGCCCCAGACATTATCTTTCATTTTCAGTGAACTTGTTCGGTAACATTTTAAACTGTTTGGCCGCCATATGATTTTACAAAATATCTTCAAATCGATATTCAGTCGCCATTTTGATTCCGATTCGAAAAACCTTTTTTTGTTTTGAACCTACTCTAAATGGCAATAATTCTTATATGGAGGCGATGTTTGAATTTCGATTTCATTTACTTCCGGTTTCACTTTGGATTTTGTTCGACTTTTCAACTTCTATCTGGTGAGTTAATGACCCTTGACCTTTGTATATGATGACCCTCATGTCTATCAAAAAGTTCGGCCTTGAACACAAACTTCTGGTTTATTAAGAGTTCAAAATGACAGGTTTTTCCACTTTAATAGGTATTGGATGTTACTATACTCAATAATACATGGTGCAACCTGATTGTTTGTTTACCTCATTAATTTATTTAGTCGCGATGCATAATTTCGAGACCACACCCCTGAAGTAGAGACAGCTGCTCCTACTGGGGGTTTCAATGCAATAAAATCTTATCGGTTTCAACGGACAGTCTTTCTGGTAGGTAGTCTTACTGCTGTGGTAAGATAGTGGGATAAAAGTTTGCGGGTTTGGAGAAATTGTTTTTTCCTGTTTATATGAGAAGAGTTTCTTGGAAAGTCAATAAAATTTTAAAATCCTGTGACGTCACCACCTTTGTTGTATATAAGGTGCCACAGGATTTATATATGTTATATTTGATAAAGGGGATCTCAACTCGAAACGTTATTGATTAAACAGTCTTCTACCAAGTCTGTTGAGCAGGGATTCTTTAATTCATTTATTTTACTCCTCTGCCCCGCTGGTATCTTTTGCTTGATGCAGTATCCACACAGATGTATCAGCCTGTCCAACTTTAGTCACCTTGCTAAAGGAGTTTTGTTGCTGTCCCTCTTCTCATATCCATATGACATATCTGATATTTGTATGATAATTAATCATAGGCCCAAATACAAATACAAATTTTATGTGAAAAGTGAAAATATATTGGAAACATTTCTTCAAAACACATACCTACATATTAAGAAATGAAAAGAAAAATGGGAATTTTTAGCATTTTAATACTTAATTGATTGTGAAACACATCATGGCTCAGTTAATAAGACGCTGGCTCGCTAACCTGGAGGTCGCAGGTTCGCTTCTGGTTTTGGCCAAGTAAGTTCAGAGTGATTTTCCAGCGTGGTTTCTCCTTGTCAGTGGTGCAGGACAGACACAGACAGGGACAGCTGTCAGGTCATTCGAATGGGACAAAAAATCGAAGTATGTGTAGGCCTACTCATTCACATTGGTATGCATAAAATATCCCTTGGCAGTTGGAATTCGATAGAAGAGTAGGCCGTGGAGCCGCTTCTAGGCAAAATTTCCCTTATAAAAAAATGGCCTATGCCCGTCTTGAACTTGATCGGGCCAAAGTTATTTTTAGTCTCTCTCTCCCTTTCCCTTTTCTCCCTTTTGCATGGCGATTTTTGTTGACTTTTTGGTGTAGAATCGAAAAAAAGGGTTTGAAAATACATTTTCTGACAGGTTTTGGTGAATATTCATGATTTTGAGACGGAAGGATACTAAGAGTTGTGAGGTTGGTAACGTTGAAATGTAGGGCCGGAAATTGCATGTTTACTTGTCTCTACTTCCAACTTGTGTATCTCAAGTTTTTCATGGTGAACCTCATACATGCTTTTGGGCAAGAGTTTGCCACATGTTGATCCACCTGTGGCAGAAAGCGTTCTACCCAACGAAAAGTTAGAGCCGGTCTAAGAGACGAGAAGGGAAATAATTAGTGATCTGTGGCCATCTATGATTGAAGGGAGGTAAATCCATTCCACCCGCTTCCGAAAAAGGGAAAAACAAAGCAAATTCAGCTGCGGTGTAATTTTGTGAAGAGGGTATTGAGCAAATTGTTAATTTGTTTAAGGAGTCATAAAAATATACACAAACACCCCCCCCCCCCCCAAAAAAAAAAATAAAAAAAAAATGTAAAGGTATTAAGAGGCTAGCAAATCCTGCTAACTTAAAATTTATTTCAAACTCTGGATAACCGAAATTTCGATAATTTGCGACATAATAACCGAGACTTCTGCGCCATTTCCTGTCCATGCCTGAGAAGTAAATTTACAGAGCAACGCCGGTGATAAAATAACGTTAATACTAAAATACCTGAACTCAAGTAATTATGCGGATGAACATAACTTCTGCAGGTTGGTTTCCTTATTTGATAAATTTATTACAGGTGTAGTTTTTCTCACATTGTCCATACATTTCTGTCATTTGAACATTGTAAACTTCGGAATACTTTCGATTTTGCTTTGTCACATTAGGCTAATGACATCAGATCAACAAACACCACGATCGAGCACCTTTAATATTACAAATATAGGCAAATTTAATTTATCGTTATTATAACCTATGTTGGAGGCGATATATTGTTTTTCGTTACCGGTAGCTTATATACTACTGTCTTAACCGTCGTAAATTTTAAACGGATTTCTACGATTATGAACAAACTTGAAACTACTGTGTGAACCATCGTAAATTTTAAACGGATTTCTTCTATTATGAACAAACTACTTAACTTTGGTTATTATAAACTTACCTGTGTGTTTGTAATCAACTCCCGTTCGATAAAATCCATTGCACAACTAATTATCACAACGATGAGAACAAGTTCTCTCTTGAAAAATTTGAAAATTTACTTGTAATTTCGACAGAGTCGATGTCAACAATGTCTTCGTGACGTATTGGTCGAATCCAATATACCTGTTGCAGGGGTTGGTTAACATTGAAAGATAGTTTGACAGCGCGATCATTTTGATCGTATATGGGTTTGGGCGACGAAAAATATCAATTGAAGGCAATTACATAGGAGATTTATATGGAAACCATTGATCGCCAGTCTATCAAATTTTCTTCACAATTAAAATATCACTGATTGCACGGATACTCGTAAAAATAAAGTCATGTATAAACTATAAATATCCTATCTTCTTTATGTTATAAATAATTTAACAAGGATCATGAAGCTTACCCCCAAATTCTCTGAGTGTATTTTTGATTTTATACGCATTCTTTCGATCGAATAATAACCGCTTCAGTAACATCTTTAAGCGTGTTGCGGCAGCCCTCGGCGTGCCTATTGGGTGCCCGGGTGGGTATATAATGCTACTAAGCCCGTAAGAAGCGGAACATTAATTCTCGATTCGACAGTTTTGACCGAAGTGTGATAAAGCCCGTAAAACGAATGTATAGTTGTCTTTGTGCGGCATGCGTGTTCAAAAGTAAATAATCCCATCCGAGTCGCTAATCAAATAATTAGAACAAAATATTTCTAAAAGTAAAGCTATAAAATTTGCAGAGATTTTACTAGAATGTAAAAGACGGTAACTATATACAGGAATGCGGGTAGTTATGTGTGCGAACGCTCAAACTCAATGCCACTCGGACCAAAGACTACTCGGACTAAGACCAGTCGGACCAAAGCAAGACCAGTCGGGCCAATTAAATTATATTATAAGGCTAGACAATATGCTATTTATTTATTATTAAATCACAATACAAAGAAGCAAATAATTCTTATACGGAATTCTTATATTTAGAGTTGTTTAGTTCAATTTTGTGTACGGAAAATAAATCAACGATTAGTTTTAAAATTAATTAATAATGGTGCCAAAAAAAAATATCAATCTAATTTTTCTTATTTACTCTTGCAATGAGACTCGGTATGTCCAGACTTTTGACAGTTTCTACATATACGGGTATACTGTTCTTGTCTGATAGCCTAATTTTACTTTTTCCACATTCGCGGTATCCCCAGTGGTTTCATCCCGTTCTACCCCACTAACCCCTGGGTTACTATATATGGGGGGGGGGGGGGACACATTTTCAAGTTATCCGCCCTTGATGCGTTAATATAAACAGCACATAATAATACGAAGACCGGACGTTTATATGCCCCTTTTTAAACGTGACTACAAGTGTGGTTCTCGATATTTTGCGATTTGGGATACAATTATCAATTTATTCAAACAACACGTTATTATTAGTTCGAGTAGTCATATTAAAACACACACAATTAGCAATTTATTCAAATAACACTTTATTATTGGTTCGAGTAGTCATATTAAAATAAACACAATTATCAATTTATTAAAATAACACTTTATTATTGGTTCGAGTAATCATATTAAAACAAACGCAATTATCAATTTATTAAAACAACACTTTATTATTGGTCCGAGTCGTCTTTCTGGTGGGTCCGAATAGTCTTCTTGTATGGTCCGAGTAGTCTATTTGTTTGGGCTGAGTGGTCTATCAGTTGGTCCGACTGGTCTTGAACCGAGTGGTCTTTGGTCCGAGTGGTCATGGATTCTTGTCGTAATTGTACTTGAATTTCCTATGCTGTCACCCCTAATACGAAATGATATCTTCCGCAGAGTGACGTAACCATCTTCCATATTGGTATTTTTCTCTGGGAAAAGTTTGTGATATTTCAATTTTTCAAGAGAGAACTTGTTTTCATCGTTGTGATAATTAGTTGTGCAATGGATTTTATCGAACGGGAGTTGATTACAAACACACAGGTAAGTTTATAATAACCAAAGTTAAGTAGTTTGTTCATAATCGAAGAAATCCGTTTAAAATTTACCAAGACTCAGACAGTAGTCTTCTTAACTAACAACTTTCACTTTGGTTAATATAAACTCACCTGTGTGTTTGAAATTACCTCCAGTCAAATAAAATCGATTGTATAACTAAATATCCCAGCGATTAAAAAAAAGTTCTCTCTTGTAAAATTGAACTCGTCACAAAACTTGACATCGAGAAATACAAAAATGGAAGCTAATTACGTCACTTATCAGGATAGATCATTTCGTATAAGGGGGTCAAAGCAAGGCTTGTCTATCGTAACAGTGTTTGGCTCTTTTACGACAGTTCAAATTTTATGTATAAATAGGCCTAAGCTATTGCTCTCAGACCCAGTAATGAGTTTGTGCGTTTACAAACATAAATATGCCAGTGGTCCGTTATTTTGTTTCCGTCTTGTATTAATTATTTGGTTAGAGAGTTGGTGGGATTATTTCTTTTGAACACAGGTGCAGAACAAAAAGAAAGGCATTCGTTTTACAGGCCCTGAATCTCACCCTTGAATATCTTTAATATTTCCTGATGAACTTAATTTATAAGCAGTCCTGTCAATTAAGCTAGGCAATCTGCTGTAGCCAAGGTAAATGTCTATGTATTTTACATTTGCCTTGGCAAAAGTAATAGCCGAGGCCATGGAATAGGTATATATCGGTAACATTATTTTTTTAATAACTACCACAAATTATTATCAACAAATCGTACCACACACAAGTTTAATTATCGGCAGACAGTTCCATGTCTTTCTATTTCTCTTCAAATATTATTTCTGTTGTGCAAAAACTGTTCGGTAACAAAACAATTAATTTCCGAAAATCCTGACTTCATTTTGAAATTCACAGACCAATGAATCCATACGATTGAACTCTCAGTTATTATTTAATCACAAGTACAACTCCATTTTGAAATCCATGGAGAATGGAATTTTCTGATGGCATTTCGTAGATTGCAATCATGCCTCAGGCAATCAAAGCTTTGTATTCTAGTACCGTAAAAGGTACCATGCCATGTGAGTTATTGTATGCTACACAGATGCAGTAAAAATAGTTAAATTTAGCGCGAAACTGCATAATTAACACACAAGACCCAATAATACACGCAATCTGCGATGCCTCTTTTGACAAGTGATTTTTTGTTTTAAATACATTTTTATACAGACGATAAACAACGTTTAGACATTTCGAGCTGTTCTTATCAATGTTTCGATTTCAATATCTGTCGAATAAACAAAAAAATGTAATTTAATCAGGAATAATACTGACATGAACAGTCGGAACGTGAATTAAATGTGAAAATTATTGAGAAGCGGTGGCCCTTTTTCATTTTTTTTGTGGTAACCATAAAACTTTGAAAATAAACTATACAGAGCATTGGAATTAGACCCTGTTACGGAATATGATCAATTACTTTATGAAATAAAGTGTGTTTATTTATAAATGTTAGCCACAAAGTTGCCTATAATTGACAGGGATATAATTTATAAAAATATATATAATATTCAGGGTATTTACAATTATGAGGTGACCGTGATGATGATGTGAAAAGTAATAATATTTACAGTTATTCGTATAATCGATGATATATTCAATCATTGTGAATGAAATTTAGTAGACTGACAATCAAATTAATGTTATTGTCTTTAGTTGCTATTTTTGTTGCCCAAACTCAAACGATCGAAAAGGTTGTGCACTGTTTTGATTACAACACACGCGATTGTCAAAATTTTTCAACCTTTAGCCCCTTTAACATATGTATTACTATGGTTTAGCTCATCACGTGACATGTGTAATGTTGTGATGGACATAATCGAAAATACAAGCAAAAACATTTTCGTTGGGATATTTAATTGTGCTATGGATTTTTTTCAGCCAGGGGTGATTTCAAACACATATAGGCAAGTTTTTAATAACAATTATTCAGTAGTTTGTTCACAATTAAAGAAATCCGTTCAAAATTTATCACGGTTTAGACTGTAATTAACTAAATCATTTTATTTATTTGGCATTTCATTCAGTGATACTATAGTGACATTTGGGTAGGTGGCGTTTCAGACTCGGGAATAAGTTGAAAGGAAAGGTTGAACACAACTGTTAAATCAATTTATAATAAGCCAAAAGCGATTTTATAAAAATAAAATGCAGGTAAGGTCAAATTTACCCATCGCAATCAAGTACAGCACATATTTATACCTGTAATATATATTTAAAAAAAAGTAGCTGATAAATTTATTAAAAATAGGCCAATTTAAAACACGAAAAAAAAATATTAATGTGAAACATGTGGTTATTAAAAGGCTCCACCAAACAATAAAACATCAGATGCAAGTACCATTCTTTATCATCGCTTCCTGTAAAAGTAAGTCAGCAAAAACAACACTATATGGGGATGGAACTTTAAAATTTGACATAACCACTGACTCAACTCATACGCCAATTATTATTGGTCTTCAAAATATTGCTGATAAATATGCGCAAACTTCTCTTACAACTTTGAATGGAATTTTCGCAGATCTTGATGATATAGCCGGGCCCATTAGTAAATCCGTAATTTTTGAAATTAGAAATACCATGTCAGACAGAGCCAGCACCGAAAAGACAATAATTGCTGTGAATTAGTAGATTTATCCGATTCAGAGCGATAACTGTTCCGAACAACTAAACAATTGTCCTTGTCATTCCCTCCGTCATGCACCACTAACAAGGGAAACCCAGTCCAGAAATTATGATAAACTTTCTCGGCCAACACAGGGTGCGAACCCATGACCTCCAAGGTATTGAGCCGGCATCTTACCCATTTACCCACTGTGGCTCCCTCGGATTAACGGACTATGGAAATAGTGGTCTGTTAGATTTACAGGTCATCTACCAGAACGCCTGGAGAATGAACTTTCGCAATAATTGACAAACTGTCTGGTGCATGGGTCGTTAACTATATAAAATTTAAAACTAGCAAAAAATCTGAAAAACGAATTGCTGTATTAATGGATGCTCGTGCATACGTGCAGGACTTTTAACTGTGTAATTATTAAAAACGAATTGCTGTATTAATGGATGCTCGTGCATACGTGCAGGACTTTTAACTGTGTAATTATTAATGCTAAAAATACGGGCTCAGATGAACGGACTAGTAAGGGGTGATCGATTTAATAGCCCGCATGGTGGTGCAAAAGGGAACTAGCCTGGGTAAAGGTCGATGTTGGCCATTTAAAATGATTAAGGAGTGGGCAGAGCCAGTACGTTAAGCAATTCTAGGGTTATTCATTATTTGTTGAACTAAATGTATTTTCTTGTTGAAATTAATAATGCAAGCTGATTAATTTTCTAATTGAATTTCAGCTGGGGTTCTCTCCCTCTTGGATGAACCTGAAGATCAATTAAAGGTTTTTGCTTTGGATAAACTCAACAAAATAGTGGATGTGTTTTGGGCTGAAATATCAGAATCTATTGATAAAATGTAAGATCTTCTTTAATAATAGTAATAATGCTAAAAACTCTTCAAATGGCGTGTATATGTACATGTACAGATAAATTATTTTATGAATTTTAATGTACAGCAGGTTGTATTTTAAAATCAAATGAGCATCTATACGTATTTCTATTCATTGCAATAAAATCTTTCCGACGCATATGAACAAACTACTTCAGTCATGTATGGTAAGATTTTATTTCAGATAACCATAATCAAGTAGTTTATTGTTACTGGACAGAAACTATTTATTTTATAGCATGATTTGGGACAGTAGTTGTAAATTGGGTTAGGTTTTCATTACTACCGACAGGAGTTATATAGGTATATCAACATTTTGGGGCTGTACGTATATGTTACAAAAGTATTTCCATACGTTATCCTGGGACAGTTTTGCATATTTGTTTACATGTATATGTTGGGGTTTTTTCCACAGTGAAGTACTCTATGAAGATACAAGTTTTAAACAGAAAGAACTAGCGGCTTTGGTAGCCTCCAAGGTATTTAAAACAATTTAAATGGTTGAAAATGTAAATTAATAATTTTCATAAATTTGCAAGCAAATTTCTGTTGAATGGAGGAACTTTAAAAATAATATTTGTTAACTTAATTCAATAATTCAATAATACTTATATTTTGTTTGAAAACTATTGTTCGATTTTACGTGCATGCCAGTGAGTATTATGGGACCTATGTTTTTCATCCCATCCAATTGACTAGATATTGTTCCTTGCAAGGCCCTTCATCCCGCACCACAGACAATAGAGATAACCACGCTGATAAAGTGAGAACAAACCCAGGACTTCCTTATTTCTGAGTCGGTTCCTTACCCAATGAACCAAAAAAGGTAGTATGTCAAAATAAATACTATTAATGGTACAGTTTTGTTGAATGGAAAGAATAATGTGTTTGAATATTACAGGTCTATTATCATTTGGGAGCATTTGAAGAATCTTTGACCTTTGCCCTTGGTGCTGGAGATCTGTTCAATGTGAATTGTAAATCAGAATTTGTAGAGACAACCATTGGTAAGAATAATAATTTTTGATACAAAATAATTACTTTTAATTTTAAGATAAACCAAAACAAATTTTATTGATGGATTAGCTTAAAAGCAATTCATTTTTATGGTTTAAAAAAAAAAAATATTCAGAAACTATTAAACATACATTATGCAAGAGGTAAATTTGCCTAATGCAGGGCTTTCTTTAGGAAGGTAAACTTTATATAAACTATTAAGTAGACATTTAACATGAAAAGACCATAATCAACTCTCGATACCATTTTATGTGTCCGATCTTCATTGGATTTGAATCCGATCTGCTGTTCAACATCTGTTGATGATTAAACGCAAAAATGGATAATCAAGACTTTGTTAATTATCGTGACAGTAGTAACAATAACAATCAATGCTACAGAGATTTTAAAATAAGGTTTTCTCGGCTTAGAGTAAAGTAATTTGACAGAAATTTTCAGCATAATCCATTTACATCATCTAGTTTTTAACTATTTAAGGTGAGAACTATCAGCTCTTTATCTAATCTTACATGATGTATTTCAAACTTTCAAGAAGGAATAAAAAAAAAATTAAGCTTATATTCTATTTTCTTAGCAAAGTGTATTGATTTCTATACAAAACTGCGAGTTCAAAATGCTGAAAGTTCAGAAGAGGATCAAAAGCCAATTGATGCAAGACTTGAAGCCATTGTTAATCGAATGTTTCAGAGATGTTTTGATGACAGAATGTACAAACAGGTATCATACCTTGGCTTTTTATACACCCACATTGAAATGTGGTTGAGTCGTATATTGCCGTCGCCCCTGTCTGTCCATCCGGACGCTCTAGGGACCAAAGTTAATATCATCACTTTGTAAAATTGCATGGTTTCTCTAGAGGTTAAAGTTAATATCCAATTGACTTTAAATTTATTCACATTAAAAAAGTTCATGAGATGAAGATGCCTATTGATTTTCACCGATTTCTGGTAATTATGGCCCTTGATCACTTTGAAAAATATTGTAAACACTCTAGAGGCTGAAGTGAATAACCAATTGACTTCAAATTTAGATACAGTGTTTATGGTCTTGAGACCAAAAATCCTATTTCTTTTCAACAATTTCCGATAATTATTGCTAGAGTTATGGCCCTTAATAATTTTGAAAATTCTAGAGGTTAAGTTAACATCCGAATGACTTTAAATTCATACACATTGTTTCAGGTCATGTGCCTAGTGATTTTCAACGATTTCCGATAATTACTGCCAGAATTATAGACCTTGATCACTTTGAAAAATCTTGTTGATGCTCTAGAGAATAAAGTTAATGTCCGAATGACATTAAATTCATACACAGTGTTTCAGGTCATGAGACGAAGAAGCCTATTTATTTTTTGCAATTTCCAGTGTTAACACTCTAGAGGCTAAAGTTAATATCTGATTGTTTTCAGAGTTATTGTCCTTGATAGAAAATGTTTTGTATACAAAATGTTAGTGTAGGGTAGAACTATTAGAAGGCAAACAAATTCTAAAGATTTCTGATAATTACTTATTGAGTTGTTACCCAGAATCAGATTTTAGTGTAAATGTTTTCATTACTGGCAAAAGAAAAAAAATATGCGACAACCCTGCTCGGACGACTTAGCTGCTGTCGGTGTATGTTTTGTTTCCTGGCAACCTATCGTTTGATTTTGTATTGACAGAAATTATAAAGTTATAAATAATAAGAGTGCATTTGTGAAATTGAACTTAATTGTACTGTTTAAATTCTTTTTATAATTTCATATTAGATTTTATTAGTGTGGCTATATTTGTCATTTTATTACAGGCTATTGGTATTGCCTTGGAAACCAGAAGAATTGATATCTTTGAAAAAGCGATTAAAAGTGCTGTAAGTATAAACTTACATGACATAGTGTATTTGAAATTTCTAGAAATATGTCCAAATTTGTGCTTGTCTGCATTTTTGAAGTTTATTTCCAAATCATAAGTTAAATCTTCTTCATTACAGGATGACATGCAAGCAATGTTAACCTATGGTTTTAAAGTATGTATGGCTCTCATACAGAACCGACAGTTCAGAAACACCATATTAAAACTATTAACACGGTTATACATGAGCCTTACTACTCCAGATTACATCAATGTTTGTCAGGTAATAATGCATAATGTTCTTCAGGCCCCTTAATATTTATCCATTCTTGATAAATAATTCATCAGCAGATTAAAGGAGCTAAGTCTCTAACTCAATATCATCCAAAATCTTCAACATTTAAAACACAAATTATTTGTCAATTTAAAACAACATTGATGCTCTGTGATCTTACCGGAAAAGAGTGGGCTTCTGATATCCAATATTTAAGACAAAATAAATATTTTACCATTGGTACACGAATCGTGTACCATAATGCGTTTCAGCCTCAGTTCTAGCAAGAGACTAGAGGAACGAGGCTAGACATATTGCACCAAACCAAACGGCTTATGTAGACTGGAATAACCAGACGCTAGGAATTTGCACTCGATTGAGACTGCTGGCTTATTTCACGGAACATAACTGATTTGAAATTAGAGTAAAAACGGAAACGATTGAATGTAAATCAGTTTATATACATTCATATTACGGTATTATATGAGTTGCGACCCACTTGTGTCAATTTCTAGGTCCCAAATATTAGCGATTTAGCTCCTTTAAAGTAATGTCTAAATACTACACATATTTAAACAAAATAAATGGCCATGAGTGGTAACTGGTTCTTTACGGTGTTAATGCTTGCTGTCACAGATCACCATATATTTTCCAATTGGCTTTAATGTTGATACTTCTCTTTGCCCTGCTTTGTCGTTTCCCAATAGTTTCATTGAGCTCAGCTCTTTCTATCAAAGATTGTAGCACAAATTAGAAATTTCCTTGATTCTGATTGGTTGAAAAGTGTGGTCGAATGGACAATAAACCCCCTCTAAATTATCAAGGCGAATTACTGAGTGTAAATATTACAGTGTACTTTTTTACATTTTTGTGCTCAATGATCTTCCTCAATTCAAATCTTTATTGGCAAATATCTTCAAGAAATTATGCACACATGACTATCACACCATTTTCAAACATCATCTTTTATGAAACCACATTTCTGAAATACATAAAACAGTAGAAAATTAGTCATAAATTAATTAAAACCATTTTCAGGTATCCAAATATATTCGTAACTAGGCAGTGACAATATGGACAAATTCGTTTTCTTTTTTGGTAGGCTGGCTTCACTCCCAATATTTACTTAATCAGGTGGAATTTTCTTTTATAATCACGCTTTGATCAAAGTCTTGACTAGCATGATCTACCTATTAATAAGTCATTAGTCACAAGAAATCACTTGAAAATACAATGAGGGAGTCGAAAATAGCAGCTGAAAGGTCTAATCATAATGCCAAAATGACATTTGTTGACAACACGTCAGAACAGTATACATAGCAACCACTACGTACATCCTATCAAGGCATTCACGTAATACCCTGCATATTGCGGCACTAATTTCGATTGGGTACAAGCCCAACTTGTGAGTCTATCAGTTATCTACCTGTGATAATCGAGTTGCAAAGTTCAAGGTTCATTCAATGTCAAGGTTTCTGTGGAGGTCACGATGTCACAACCTCTGATTGGACGCTACTGCTCACGTGTCTGTAGATAACATAGCTATAAGTTCAGGAATTGTGAAGTAAACAAGCAACGGCCAGATGTAGTGATACTCGCAGTTGTTGCTTCAGGAACATGTAGAATCTTAGGCTAGACATCACTGTCATAGTTTTATAGGGTATTTTTGAGGATGTAAGTATGAACTGCAATTGTGTGAACAAGAACTAACTACAACATTGTGATAACAGTCTGCAAATGAAATAATAAAGGCTGAAAACTTAAACGAAACTCCCGAAGCGAAGTCATCTTTGTTGCCAAGAGTTATTCTCTTTTAGTCTCGGATAGCAGGCCGGAATTATTTCAATCACAGCTGACACTCGTCTCTAAATACCGCAATAAGACTAATTTCCTGTTCTTTTAAAAAACTTCAAACATTAAAAATATTTATTTTTTTGTCGATAACCGAATAGCATTTTCTTTCATAATTCATTCACCAGCAACTCGAGACTCAAGCATTTTGAATTTGCAGGAGAGCAAGGACGGTTTAAATCTATTGAGAATATTTTGATAAATGAATACAAGCATGTGGTCAAATAACAACCATTTAAAATGGGTGCAAGAATGTTTCCTAAATAGTCCAGAAGAAAATCCCTAAATATTTGAGTTCCAATATCAATAAACACGTTCCTGTTTCGTATTTATCAGGGGTTTATTGTCCACTTAACCATGCTTGAATTACCCATTAGAACAATTCGATGTTGTTGCGTCTCATGTTCTAATGATTCAAGCATGGTCAAATGGTGTTTATCTCCTAATTAAATTCAAAGCAATTTCCTCGAATCTAAAAAAATAATTGTCCCACAAAAGTGGGGAAAGGGGGTGAAATACTATGAACATAATGATCAACATTTGCTGTTAATGTATTGAGGGAAATATTTGGTGGTCTGTATCCATTGACACTGATATCTATGACTGTCTATAATAAGATTAATAATTATGTTATAGAAGTGCGGCACAATTTTGTTAAAGGTATATTTCTTTGTTTACAGTGCTACATATTCTTAGATGATTCACAGTCTGTTGCAGATATTTTAGAAAAATTGATTAAAGGCGAAGAAGTAAGTGTTTATAAATAAGATAGTCTTTTAGAAAACAATCACAACTTATTCATATATATTTACTTGTACCAAACAGTAAAGATTTAAGCTAGATTGTTTGTAGAAATGACAAGATGAAAAAGAGCTGATCAGATTTAATTGAAAATCTATACTGCATAAAACACCACCAACTGATGGTTTAATTTCCATGGGTTGTTATTTTTATCAAACTGTCATCTTGCATAAATTGAATGACTGTAATGGCCAAAAAATGTTGAAGACTGCCTTTTTTTATTAATCCCGAAAATGTACTGCCATTTTTAAAATCAGCTTTTAAAAACAAATACAGCTGTTGTGTAAAATTGCAAAAATGAAATGAAATGGGGTTTAACGTCCTACTGTTCTGCTCCTAACCTGGGCTAATGAAGACGGGCAAAAACATTTCGTGATAATAAAAAAATTGTTATACCACAGAATTACGATTAAATTTTTGTTACCTCTTTCCATCCACAGGATTCTGCGTTAATGGCTTTCCAAATTGGTTTTGACTTATATGAGAGTGCTCTTCAACAATTCAGACAGAGAATTCAAGCTGCTCTTAGAGCTACAGCACCCATACCAATACCTGTTCCGGGTACCAAAAAACTTGAAGAAGCCAGTGGTAGTAGTGAGAAATCAAAAGAAGAAAAAGAAAGGTATTACCGGTAGTTTGAGGGAGACCAACCCCTTAGATTTGACTTAGTTCAAAATAAAGTATTGAAATTAGTTGATCAAAATAAAGTATTGAAATTAGTTGATCAAAATAAAGTATTGAAATTAGTTGATCAAAATAAAGTATTGAAATTAGTTGATCAAAATAAAGTATTGAAATTAGTTGATCAAAATAAAGTATTGAAATTAGTTGATCAAAGTAAAGTATTGAAATTAGTTGATCTGATGTGTTCGAGATAAAGTTTTGAATTCGGTTGATCTGGTGAGTTATTTCTGAAAATAGTGGGGAAACAATGAAGTTTTTGTTTACACAGATGAAGCGGAGATCAGCTTAATTACTAATTTTAGTTAAATTCTGGATGACTGGGTTGACAGTGGAACATAAAATCCATTATAGTAGCCATAATATTTTGAACAAAGATTGTTATCCATATGAACACACAAAAATTAACTAACAATTTGATTTTTGACCCAATTCAAGTCAGATTCCATTCTACATCAACTATGGCTCATAAGAAGTGTTTTTGTAATTGTCTAATTGTCCCCCGCCTTTTGCAGAAAACAGGGGACTATTAAAATGGATTCGTCCATCTGTCCGTCACACTTTTTGGGACACAATAACTCTCCTTCTAATTGAGCTAGAATGTTCAAACTTAGTGTAAGTGTTGATTAGGTCAATGCATTAATTTGGAAGATGAGCATTTTCTTCTTAGGGTAAGCAGAGATGAGGAATTTGATTGGTTGATGCTTTTGGGACACGATAACTTTAGTTCTAATTAAATACTTTGACTAAGTTCGATAATGAGCATTTTCTGCTCAGGGTATGGAAGCAATAGGCAATTTGATTGGCTGAGACTCTGGAACACAATAACTCTCATTCTAATTGAATGTTCACACTTGGCGTATATATGTAGGTGTTTATTAGGTGAATGCCTTGATAGAGTTCGAAGATGAGAATTTTCTGCTTAGGGTAAGGTTGATGCTTTCGGACACAATAACCTTAGTTCTAATTAAGTGAGAATAAGGACACTTGGTGTATAGTTTTATCACATCAATACCATGACTAAGTTCAATAATTAGCGATAAGCAATTTGATTGGTCGAGACTTTGGAACACAATAACTCTCCTTCTAATTGCGGTAGAATGTTCAATTTTGGTGTAGGCGTTCATTAGGTGAATGCCTTGATGGAGTTCGATTGATAAACATTTTCTGCTTACGGTAAGCAAAGATAAGCTATCTGATTGGTTGATGCTTTGGGGCACGATAACTTTGGTCATAATTAAGTGAGAGTGATGAAACTCCGAGTATAGATTCATTATATCATTAACTTGACTAAGTTCGATGAGAATTTTCTGCTTAGGCTAAGGAGCGATAAGCAATTTGATTGGTCAAGACTTTGGAACATAACAACTCTGCTTTTAATTGAGGTAGAATGTTTAAACTTTATGTAGATGTTCATTCACATTTTGACCTAAAGCTAAGCAGAGCTAAGCAATTTCATAGGTCGATGCTTTGGGACAAGATAACTTTGATTCTATCTGATAGAGAGTGATGAAACATAGTGTATAGTTGTAAATCAGTTCTTTTGAAAAAATAATAAATGGGCGATTAATTAATATGTGTCATCTATTTATTGTGGGATTTCAGCAGGGGCATGAGCCTCACCGTTGGCTTGTTCTATATTGAATATTTATTATGCAAGAGCTAAATCTGCCTATTGCAGGTCTTTCTTTAGGCCTGGGGGTCACGGTGACTAAGTGGTTAAGACCCTGGCTCGCTAGCCTGGAGGTTGGGTGTTCGATCCCTACATTGGCCGAGCAAGTTCATCCAGATTTCTGGCAGGGTTCCCCCTTGTCAGTGATGCAGGATGTTATCTATTGTTTAGCTTTTATAGCGAAAATTATCAACATTTTATCTAATCCCATAATGCCCCTTTTAACTAGTTGATATATTTCTTATTGATCTGGTACAATTAATGATTGAACTTCTTTCAACAATTATTTTATATGAAATGAAATGTCTTGTTTAGCAGTTCTATGGATACAAGTGAAGATACAGCAGAAACTGTCACATCAGCATCAGAAACTCCAGCTATAAAAGAAGAAAATTTAGTAAGTTTCTAGTATTTTAGTATGTTATTAAATGTTAAAGCATTTCTTATCTTTAAATTTTTAAACCAAAAAACACATTTAATTTAGAATTAGTCACTGGTATAAAATGTGACCTCTTTTTTTTTCAGAGTGAAAGTGATAAAATATTACAAGACAGACTGACAAAACTTCACACAATTCTTGGCGGTGAAACAACTATTTATTTACATTTACAATTTCTGGTAAAGAATAATCATACTGATTCACTTATACTGAAGAATACAAAGGTAGGTAAACTTACACAATGGTCATTTTAAAATGAGAATTGTGCATTTTCAAACTAAAATATTCATTAAATATAATGTCATACAATACAAAGAGAAAGAAAATGTTTTGGTGTTTGGTGCTGTATTATATGGTTTGATTTGTTGAATGTTGATATTACTATTACTTGGTGTATAGACTGATTGATAATTATTTCTTTATATTACAGGATGCTGTAAGAAATTCTATCTGTCATTCTGCAACAGTTATTGCTAATTCATTTATGAATTGTGGAACCACATCAGATCAATTTTTGAGGTACTGTATGTATAAACTTATTTTAAGTCATTTTAGTAAACCTCTGAATAAAGCAAGTCTCTCTGTTGTTGGTAAATTATGTGGTAATATTTAACGGAAATTTGTAAAATATATTACTTGTATCATTTAGAGATAATTTAGAATGGTTATCGAGGGCAACCAATTGGGCCAAATTTACAGCTACAGCAAGTTTAGGTGTCATACACAAGGTTGGTATTCTATGAGTAACTTGTAATATAATCATTATAATTCGATGAGTGGGGTTGATAAATAGAGACCCTATTGAATTTTAAGATATGTTTGGATTTAAAAATTTGAAATGTGTTTTGTAAATTTGTCTTTCATTTCGGATTTTGACCATTGAAGCTTGTGAATTTGATACAGTAAAAAATGAGTTACCTTTCTTTTCACACTTGAATTGTTTAAGCTTTTGAACGAAGGCTGTTTTCTAAGTGAAATTTTTATTCATATAATTTTCTTATTCTTCACTTTTTTCCAGGGTCATGAGAAAGAAGCATTGAATTTAATGGCGTCATATTTACCTAAAGATAGTTCACCAGGTTCTGCATATTCTGAAGGTGGTGGATTATATGCTTTAGGTATGCTGCTAAAATAATATAAATATACTAATATAACTGATCTCATTTTGTTTCTCCTTTTGCAAATTCAGAGTCAATCATATATTAACTTTAGCCTCTAGAACATCCACAAGATATTTCAAAGTGATCAAGGGCCATAACTCTGGCTTAAGTTAATACCCGATTGACTTTAAATTTATACACAGGGTCATGAGACAAACAATACTATTGATTTTCAACGATTTCTGATAATCTTGTGGATGCTTTAGAGACCATAGTTATCATCTGATTGATTTTATATTTATACACTGTGTTTACACCTATTTCAATTGACTTTAGATTTATACACTGAGTTTTAAGGGAGATGAACAAGTATATTGATTTTCAATGATTTTTGATTCCTTAAAGAGCTAAATCCATGATAATAAATGTTTTGTATACTAAATGTTAGCATGGGCCAAACAAATTCTAATGATTTTCTGATAATTACTTAATGAGTTGTTACTCTTAATCATATTTTAGTGTATTATAAATGTTTCATTACCGACAAAAGTAAAAATATGTGACAACTCTTGTTGACTGCTCGGACAATTTAGCTGCTGTGGGTGTATGTTTCACTGCCTGGCAACCTATCTTTTTAATAGGTTTGACAATATCGGTATTATATTTGAATACAAAAATCAAATCATACTTACTGATGATATTGGAATTCAACAAAAGTGACACATTTGTCTGTGAATTATTTGAGATCCAGTTAATGAGAGTTAAAAACTATAAGCTATGAACAAATAGTAAATGAGTGGACTTTTTAACATTCTTTTTCTTTTTTCAGGTTTAATACATTCTAATCATGGTGGTGAAATAACAGATTATTTACTTGGTCAACTTAAAGACGCACAGACAGATGTATGTAATATTGCAATAGAAAAAGTTACTATGTCCAATTATTCAGTATAGTCATTGTCACAATGCATTAGCATATTAAAAAGATCTAGCATTACTTCCAAATTATATGTCAGATATGGAAAGCGGGCTATCAAATGTGGTCGCCATATCCTACATATGACCCATGCACTCTCCTCTTACTACATATTTTAATAGCTTTTGATCGTCAATTACTGTCTCTGGTTGTATTTGTTTCTTATTCTCTTCTTAGGACTTGCGTTGTGTATATTTTTATCTCGGCTGTTAAGACAGTTATCTTCTCATTAGTTAAGACATTTGTCTTACTAGGAATAACAATGCATCACTTTGTTTTTACATTTTATATATCAAGCATTGGTTACATAAGATACAAGCATAGATTACAATAAAGTCATTCTCTCAATCCGACTCCACCCAGACTCGCTGGGAGTCTGCTGATAGAAATTGCTACATCTTCCCCCTCTGGAATTTAACGGCTGTCTGTCGAATGCCCAGAGATATGATAGTTTTGTAGCTTTGGGTTTGAAGTTTCAATTATCTAATTGGTCAAATATTACATAATAAATTATGATGATTGGTTACTTCAGCCAACTGATGCAATCGTAATTTTCTGATCATGCGTGATCTGGTGATATTTTGTTGACACATAGAACCAGCTATGTTTTGGTTTTATATCTGTTTTTATGTGTAAATCTGTCACTCATTATTTGAGTGCATGAGATCTGACTTCTATAGAACCAAATAATTAATTAAAGATATAATATAATGCTATTATTAATTTAAACAGCAAAAATTCTATCAATCTTACTACAATGATTGTCAACATGAAAAAGGTCCTTTAATGCTGTAAGTCCTGGTTTAATTTATATTGTATGTATATTCTGTTTTATTTTACAACAGATGGTAAGACATGGTGGTTGTTTAGGTGTTGGTCTTGCTGCCATGGGAACAGCTAGGCAAGGTACAGGGACTTTATGTTGCTAGAATTAGGTTATGTTCAGCTTTGAATATATTAAATAATTTCTTTGTCCTTAAATGGGTTAAGTATTGCCTGACTGGATTTTCTTCTGTATAAGAGATAACATTAATAAATTTGGCAGAATCATTGGGTTAAAACCATACAACCTTTATTTCACTAACATATTTTTCATGTCCCATTTCCCATTTGATCTTTAACTTTCGTATAGTTTATGGTCAGATCTCCATCAGTTGCATAGTTATAATTACAATTGGAAAACTATTTTCTTACAGATATTTATGAACAGTTAAAGTATAATTTATATCAAGATGATGCTGTTACTGGTTAGTATTTTACCAATATATAAATACAAATTCTTCCTATCAGTTCTATTATTTCACAAAGTACAAATCAATATCTGCTTCTGAATGTTCAAACTAGGTGTAGGTGAACAACTTGACTGAGTTCGATGAAGAACATTATCTACTTAGCCTAAGCAGATGTACACAGTCTCATTCAGGGCTTACACTGACTTTCAATTTTTTTCCGCCAAAATAGATGATAATTTTTATATAAAAAAAATGATTATATTTTTTTGCGCCAACTGGAATATTTTATCTGCCAAAAATGTGTGATAAAAAAGACAACATCTAACAATATTATGTCTCAGCTAGACTTATTAAACAATTACCGATATATACAATACAACATACAACAACTTTAAAAATCTGTCTTTACATAAGAGATTAGCAAAGTTTGGATTTAATAAGATTAGATTTTATTTTTGGTGACTTTAGTCTATTTAAACACCGTACTGCTCAATATATTTTCAGTATTTACACGTAAAATCTCATCCAGGGATTGCCAATTAATTTTCCATAAATTTGTACAATGGGACAAATTGTTATTTTCAGGTACCGAAAAGGTATCAGAATCTGAATCCCTGATATAATGATATAAATTTCAATTATAGAATGATATAAATTTCAATTATAGAATGATATAAATTTCAATTATAGAATGATATAAATTTCAATTATAGAATGATATAAATTTCAATTATATTTGTAAAAGATGCTTTCAAGCATTTTGGCGACGGTAATATGATACAAAATGGCGAAATGTTTTCTCGCTCAAGAATCGTCACTATTCAATTCGTTCCTACGTTTTCAACCAGTGGTAATAATATAATTTGAAATAATGATATTCTATGCATGCTTGTATATTTTACATGCCATATATGAAACCACTGTAAATGGAATTCAGCTATTAGAATAATTAATTCTCTTCAAAAGGAACTGTCGGCCATTTTGATTATATGTATTACCTTTTTTTTAAGACGAAAGAAAAAAGCAAATCATCACTGCTTGGATTAATCATTAGGAGTAAATAATGACTTGAGATAGGCTTTATATATATCATTGGCAATTATCAATCAACTAATCATTAATCCAAGACAACTGATTGGTATTACTCATTGACGCGATCCAGATTATCAGCCAGTTGATTAATGTAAAGTATCCCGCCATGTGATTGACACTTAATAATGGTTAATCCAGGATAAATACAATTAGAATTTAAAGATTTTTTTCCGCCAGTTCTCAAAAAGAATCGCAAAAATCAAATTTTAATCGCCACTTACATATTTTTATCGCAAATTGCGACTTTGGCGACCAACAGTGTGAGCCCTGGTCTCATTGGTCAAGACTTTGGGGCACAAAAACTTTGCTTCAAATTAAGGTGAATATGTTGTCTGAGTTGGAAGAGGAGCATTTTTTGCTGCCTGTTCTTCACACCTTTAGGAACATGATTACTCTGCTTCTAATTGAGGTAGAATGTTCACACTTATTGTAGATGTTAACAATATGTATGTCTTGACTTGGTTGAATGATGATAATTTATATGTATAACTATATAAGCAATTATATTGGCAAGACTTTAAGACACAGTAAATCTGCTTCTGTGAAGAGATTTGGTGTAGAGATGGAATTAATAAGTGTCATCTATTTAAGTAGAGATAAGACAGGGGACATCAGCTTCACTATTTGCTTGTAAGTTGTTGGAAAGTGTTCTTGAAGTTAGTTATATTTCTAATATTTCTAATATAATCAATGTTTTGTAATTGAATATAAACAGGTGAAGCAGCAGGATTAGCAATGGGATTAGTTATGTTAGGTACTAAATCGGCTACAGCTATTGAAGATATGGTAGCGGTAAGTTCATCAATCTTTTAATCCTATGCACACATCCCTTGTTAAATCGATCGCTGGCAATCAAGAAATTCATCACGTCATAAAAAAAGTATATATAGTAAACCAATATAATTTATATCATTCGAAAGCCACGGAAATTCCCTCTGGTTTGACGGGCGCCTATTCCACATAGAAGTCGTGTTATACAAGTCTAGATTGTAGCAAAGATGCATAATTCTGTGTGCGCAAACAAATGACGTCGTGTTATTTATATTTAGCAGAAGTCCTATTATTTCATATACTTATAGCCGTAAAAATTTAGTTTATTATGTCTAAAAGGGAAAATATTTAACCGAAAATTAAAAAAACGTAAGTGTTAAAGTTTTAAATTCATTAGACACATCTGATTTTGAATATGTGAGCGATGCCGATGAAAGAGGTAACCTAAATTCAACTGACGAAGAATTTGTCAACGAGAGAATCGATCCCGATTTAGATGAGTGAGTTTTGTTTACCATTTTACTTTTTACATCCGAAACAAACGTAAGATGGGTGATAGTTATTCAGTTGTAGACTGTATGCCCATTTCTAGCATGAAATATCCATTTAGCATCAAATTATCGGTAAATTAGCCCAAATATGTAGGCATAAAATGTAATTGCATTTTGACAGCTAGTCGACCACACGTACGTATGACTGAACTTGATGAAGATCAGATGTTTTCTATTTCAATCAGACTATTGACATGAAATGCAGAAACCCATGGTTAGTATTAAATTTCAAAAAGGCTTGGCCATTAATTGTTGTCAGTGTTCGTTTGTTTTCTTTCGTTCCATCAAGGGGTTGGACTGTTGTTGGGACTAGGCTTAGGCTAAATCACTACTGTATTTATTATACTATAGTATACTAGCTATATCTAGTCAGATAAGCTTTCATCTGGCATTTATAATATATATCATTTATTTTATTTACATGTACCCTATGTTGATCAAAGTATCTTATTTAATTTTTTTTTTTAGGCCTACAACCGCAGCTGAAGATACTGCACATGGACATGGTAATGATAGTTTTAGGCCTAATGGTACTAATACAAGCTCTGATTTGGATGAGTAAGTTTTGTTTTGTATGTATGTGTTTTTACATTTGAAAAAAAGTATAGACCCAAACTGGCTAAATGTTCTACAGCTTTAGATTGTATGCCTAGATCTATTAGCATAATGGTTTGAATTATGCTCTCCCTCTTTCCAATTATTTTACCAAAAGTTATTCATTGTTGAAGTCTTTTGTTATTTTTTTTTATTGTACTGAATGCCTTACATTTATTTATTTATATTTGAAGGTCCATATCTGAAGATGCAAATAGTGGTAAGCCTAAAGATCTTGTTGAGGGAGTTTTGGTACAACAAAATAACAAAAGTACATGTACGCGTAAATCAACACTGATTCTTCTTAAGAAAATTCACCATTGCAGAGAACACAGCCACATGCATCCCAGCCTTGTCGTCGTCAGAAGATTAGTCATTATATTAGCCCAGAAGAATGGAAGCATGAACAGTATATAGACACAGAGCCCAGTATACCAAAGTTTACTCCAAAACGTGGAACTGAAGTTTCATGAGTTGGCAGTTAGCACAATAAAGCTTGATCTGTTTGAAGGATGAAAACTAGATAACATATATCAGATTTTTTGTCATTGCTATATTTATTGTTTTAACATAATATAGTTATTGATTGTTGCATGATTTTCCTAGTCTGTATACATGTATCTACTTGATTGTATGTATTCCTTCTGAATTTTTCTTATCAGCCTTGTGTCTACTTCTATATTTTGGTGTAAAGAGGTGCTATTGCCTTTGGGATGGTGTTTACCATGTAGCAAATGCTGTATTATTTGCATAATAGCAGCTGTGGGTAACATTTTAACAGCAAAAGTATAAAATAATAATTTTGGGGTCATAAGTCAGTGTGTCTTGTCAAAGGTCAACCAGTTATGTCAAAGTTCAATAGTGGGTCAAAGGTCAATGGTAGGGTCAAAGGTCATTTGCATAATTATTTAATTATGTCTTTATTTTTGTCCCCCGCCTTTCGAAGAAAGCAGGGGACTATTAAAATGGGTTTGTCCATCCGTCCGTCCGTCTGTCTGTCTGTTTGTCCATCTGTCTGTCTGTCCCTCTGTCTGTCTGTCACACTTTTTGGGACACAATAACTCTCCTAATTGACCTAGAATGTTCAAACTTGGTGTAGGTGTTTATTAGGTCAATGCCTTGATGGACATCGAAGATGAGCATTTTCTGCTTAGGGTAAGCAGAGATAAGCAATTTGATTGGTTGATGCTTTGGGACACGATAACTTTAGTTCTAATTAAGTGAGAGGGATGAAACCTGGTGTATAGTTTCATTACATCAATACCTTGACTAAGTTCGATAATGAGCATTTTCTGCTCAGGGTAAGCAGAGCGATAAGCAATTTGATTTGCCAAGACTTTGGAACACAATAACTCTCCTTCTATTTGAGCTAAAATGTTCAATCTTAGTGCAGGTGTTTATTAGGTCAATGCCTTGATGGAGTGTGAAGATGAGCATTTTCTGCTTAGGGTACATTGTAAGTAGAGATAAGCAATTTGATTGGTTGATGCTTTGGGACACGATAACTTTAGTTCCAATTAAGTGAGAGTGATGAAACTTGGTGTATAGTTACATTACATCAATACCTTGACTAAGTTTGATATTGAGCATTTTCTGCTCAGGGTAAGCAGAGTGATAAGCAATTTGATTGGCCGAGACTTTGGAACACAATAACTCTCCTTCTAATTGAGCCAGAATGTTCAAACTTGGTGTAGGTGTTTATAAGGTCAATGCCTTGATAGAATGCGAAGATGAGCATTTTCTGCTTATGGTAAGTAGAGATAAGCAATTTGATTGGTTGATGCTTTGGGACACGATAATTTTAGTTCTAATTAAGTTCGATGATGAAACTTGGTGTATAGTTTCATTACATCAATACCATGACTAAGTTCAATGATGAGAATTGTCTGCTTAGGCTAAGGAGCAATAAGCATTTTGATTGTTCAAGACTTTGGAACATAACAACTCTGCTTCTAATTGAGGTAGAATGTTTAAACTTGATGTAGATGTTCGTCTTGACTGAGTTCAATGATTAACATATCGCGCTAAAGCTAAGCAATTTCCTTGGTCGATGCTTTGGGACAAGATAACTTCGATTCTATCTGAGAGTGATGAAACTTTGTGTATAGTTGATAATCAGTTTGTTTGCTCGATACTTTTGAAAAAAATAGATGTGCGATTAATTAATATGTGTCATCTATTTATTTGGGGATTTTGGCGGGGGACATCAGCCTCACTGTTGGCTTGTTTAATTCTATTTCTAGTCATGTATTTGCTGTATTTTCTCGCAGTATTTATGATCTTTGATGTCTCATAATTTTTTTTATTTTAATGCCACAATTATGAATAATAAACAGATTTGTGACAAAATAGTTGTTTTCTTTGAATCTACCTGGAAAGCCCTACCAGCTTATAATCTCTGTGACCTGTTTGAGGTCAGATGGAAAAGTTAACCTTATTTTGGGGATCAAAAGTCAGATGGAAAAAGTCAAGTTCATGCACGTGGGATCAATGTAATAATCCCCTATAGAAAGCCCTGCCACTGCCCTAATCAGAAACATATAACATGTGGTTCTAAGGATTATTTTTTTACCATTTGCCCAGTAACAGATACCAGTGGTAAAACACCAGTTTTAGGGGATGAGTTTATAGGGTTAACATACCATCCAACTTACTTTTATACAAAAGTATGCAGAGATAACAGATCTTTTAGGACATCAAAAATGATTTGGATGTCCTCTGTTTCAGTTTCATGTTAGGTCCATTATGAATTTTTAAAATTATTTTAAAGTCAACCTACCTATTTATGAGATGGCCATCTTTTAAAAATTGATTTCTGTCTGTCTATCTGTGAATTTTTGCCAAGTGTATAGAGTAAGAAAGAAGCGGCCCCAGGCATTACTTTAACTATTGGTTGTGGATTATTTGCTTAGATGTCTGATTTTGTTCATATCACATCCGACTCTGGTCGATTATTTATTTCTAACTTTTTTTAGATTAAATGAGGCCCATTTAACTTTGTAACAAGATTCATAATTAATTTGTTTAAATTTTATATTTTGTTAGTATGCCCAAGATACACAGCATGAGAAGATTTTACGAGGGCTGGCTGTTGGGATAGCATTGACTATGTTTGGTCGTCTTGAAGAAGCTGATCCTCTGATAGAAAGTTTAACTCGTGATAAAGATCCAATATTACGATGGTCAGGAATGTATACTGTAGCTATGGCTTATTGTGGTTCCGGTAATAATCAAGCTATCAGAAGATTGTTACATGTTGCTGTATGTATGATTTATTTTAGAAATTTAACAGTGTGTTGTCGTCGCCCCTATTAGGGATGCGAAGACACTAGGGCTATGTCTATATATCAATACACCAATATGTAGCGATACATTCCGGCAATATTTATATTGATACAGAATATAGACCATGAAACTTATTATTAGGTTCTAAATAACTACTGAATTATTGATTTGTTTGCTTCGTCATGTCTGTCTGTGTTGCAGATGATTTGTGCTGTATAAGTAGAGAAGTTCGATCAGAAATGTAGAGTCAATTATTGGATTGGTCTCCCTTTGTCAAATAAGGAACAGATAGATCAATAATGATTTTAATATTCTCATTGATGCATTCATAGCAATTTTGTTAAAGATTATCACTTGCCTCACAGCATTATTCTTCTCACTTTATAATCATTTTATCTGACATAACTCCTTTCGACTTGATGAAAACTGTTATTAATATCTAACTTTGTTATATAAGGTGTAATTCAATTCTTTTCACATGTATAGATAAAATATATCTTATCTTTTGTAGACAGACAAAAAATCTTCTTTTATCTTGTACATGTATACAGCCTGTACAAAAATGAAATATATTGTTTAGGCTGAATAAGTTCAATTTATCTAGTTTACATTCAAATATTTGTATTAGTTTTTAGAAGTCAAACCCTGAAGCACTCTATTGTGTAATGACGTCATTAAAGGACTCCATTTGGTTCGTGTGTTAAATGTGATAAATAAAGATTTTTTTTCAGCAATAAAATATCATGTTAGCTTATTTTCAGCCTAGCGATAATGGGCATAAAACACCTTTTCTGTACAATGAGAAATATGTCTTTTGTCAGCCTGAAGTCAAATAATAGTTGATGTTAGAGAATGTAAATGTTAGATTATGTGTTAAGTTAGTAGTGCTATCTATCTAGTGGGGGAAATGTTATGATTTAACATCAGATATTTACATTGATCTGATTGCATTGGTTTATCTCATTGAAGATACTTCTGTTCTTGACACCTTTGATTTAAGTATAGTAAACAGTTTTAACACAAATTCATAAATGAAGGGCTTAACTAACAAATATTGCTGGTTTGAGTAAAGTTGTCTAAAATACAATTGGGATTTTTATACGCCCACATTTTCATGAGGACATACATTGTCATCGCCCCTGTCCATCCTTCCACAATATGTTTTTGGACAGTCTACAGGTCACAATTTTTATTCGATTTTGACGAAACTTAAAATATAGGTCTATCTCCCAAAGATCTCAGTTCCTTTCGATATTGGCATATATCAGACCATAACTTCATGGATTATGGCCCCTGATTGTACAAAAAATTACGTTTTTAGCTTGTGGACACTCTAGAAGTTAGTAGAAGTCACAATTTTCATCTGATTTTGATGAAACTTGAAATGCATGTTTATAACCCAAAGATCGTGTTTTTGGCTCGTTGTCCTTCTGGAGGTCACAATTATCATCCGATTTAAAAAATGTTTGAATGTATCACCGTTACACTGTAATGATGCTTGAAATCGAATTTCGTGAAAATCGGACCAAAGCTGCCAGACAAAATGGCCGGCCCTCGTACGTAAATAGTGTAAATGTATGGTTGTAGACCCACTAGAAGTCACAATTTTGATCCAATTTTGATGAAACTTAAAATATATCTTTATAACCGAAAGATCTTGGTCCCTGTCGATATTTGGCATATCGGATCGGAACTCCTGAAGAATTATGGCCCTTGATTATATGAAAAATCGCTTTTTGTTTAGCTTGTTCTCTATCCATCTCTTGCAAAATGTGGGCATATCCTGCCTGGCAGCCATTGGTATTTATTTTATTTTAAAAGATTTAAAAGAGTTGGATGAAGTGGCTGTGTAAATTGCTGAAGTTGAGTACAGACTGTGATTGTTAACTCTAGAATTTTATGAGTTTAGTAAAATGATCTGTCTTGAATAACCCAACGAAATGTAAGATTACTGGAGTTAGAAAATCTAAAATGAAAGCATTAAAGCGATTTTCTGTTCAGTATGTTTTTAGCCTCTCAGAGAATTCGCAATTACCTTTATTTCATCTATCTGCTTTTATATTCTCTGTAGTAACGAATTTTGAAATCTTTATTAAACCTATATGTATAATTATTTCAAGTAACTTTTAGTAAAGATGACAGCTTCAAAATAACCTTAATGGTTCATGATCTTTTCTATTTTTAGACACTGTTCTGTGTAATTTGTTGGATAAGATAATTTGCTCATTTTTTGTTTGATAGCATGTAAATTGCACATGATCTTGTCAAAAAATGTTCACATTTCTTTTTATATTGAAATGTGGTCATATATTTTCATCGCCCCAGTCTGACTGTCTGCCCATCGGTCCAGAGTCTGGCGCCCACAATTGCTTGCGGATGCTCTAGAGGCTAAATTTAATATCCAGTGGACTTTAAGTAAATACACAAAGCTTAAGGTCATGAGAGGAAAATGCCTATTGATTTTCAACAATTTCCTAACTGCCAGAGTTGTGAAAATCTTGTGGACGCTCTAGAAACATTATATCCAATTGGGAGCCATGGTAGGTAAGCAAGTAAATCTAAGTAAGACACTGGCTCGCTACTGGTGTTGGCCGAGAAAGTTTATCAGGATTTTCCGGCGTGGTTTCCCCTTGTCAGTGGTGCAGAACGGAGGGCCTGACAAGGACAGCTGTTAAGTCGTTCGGATGAGACAGGGAAAACAGAGGTCCAATGTACACATTGATGTGCATGTAAAAGATCCCTTGGCAGTTGTACGGGCAAGATTTCCCTCATGTAGCACACTGCATTAGCCCAGTCAGAGAAGAACAGTAGGACGTTAAACCCCATTTCATTTCATTTATATCCGATTGTCTTTAAATTTATGTATGAACAGTGTTTAAGATCATGAGACACAGAAACCTAATGATTTCCAATAATAACTGCCAGAGTTATGACCTTTGATCACTTTGAAAAATCTTGTGATGCTCTAGATACTAAAGTTAACATCAAATTGTCTTTAAATTTATACACAGTATTTAAGGTTATGAGATAAAATGACCTTTGAGTTCGAAAAATATTGTGGACGCTCTAGAGGGTAAAATTACTAGAGACTAAAGTTAACATCAAATTGTCTTTAAATTTATACACAGTATTTAAGGTACACGATTTGTGTACCAATGGTAAAATGTTTATTTTGTCTTGAATATTGGATATCAGAAGTCCATCTTTTCCCTGTAAGATTACAGCATCAATGTTGATTTAAATTGACAAATAATTCGTTTTTTCAATGTCGAAGATTTTTGATGATATTGAGTTAGAGACTTAGCTACTTTAAATAAAATCCGTGTAATCTTGGTCCTTTAAAGTGTTCTTGTCCGTCTCCCAAAGAGGCTAAGCAATTATAATCAACACTAGCTTAATTGGTTCTTGAGTGGTGCGCCTGTCTTGTCACATTATGCTCTTACCCGCAGATTTAGACATGTCCTGTGTATACATCGATTGTCAAAGCAAATAAAATGACAGTTCGATTCAAACCTTTGCTACAAACTTTCCCATAAAGAAAAAATGGAATTTCAAGTTTATTTTTTCCTCTACAGCATTATTTAGAATATGAACCACAGTCCATTTTATTGAAATTTTCTGAAATGATTCAACCAATGAATATCAAATTGAATCATGTCATCAAATTAAGTCATTTTGCCATGTTCAAGAATAATTTTTTTCCAGAAACTATCTGATGACTGTATTCGTTGCATGATGATACTGTCATCATGAGGGTCAGATATTGTTATCTCAAGAGTTGGGTTTTCTTTTGGTCATCCACTCCTTTTCAGATCTGTTAAAATGCTGTCAGAGCGGTATTTGTGTACAGTTCGTCATAGAAGATCGAAATATTTTCACTTACTCACTGCTTGGCAGAATATCCTTCCTTAGTTGTTAACAATTTGAGCTCTTTGTTGGACTGATTGAGAGTTTTTTTGCCTATTTTTATTAATGCCTGGAAAGTGTGGGCTACTTCATACCCTGTTCATCTGATGCAGTCACTTCTGGTGACTGATGCGATCTGACACAATAGTAGAAAAGAAAAAAAATGCAAAAAAGGCTTGGTGATCTTAAATGTTGCAAATGACTGTACAAAGTCATACTAAGCACATAAATATCATTAGACAGCACTTATGTTCTGATTAATGTGAGGCACCGGCTAAAACTATGATATTCAGGATTTGGTCCTTGTGTTGACCTAAAATGTTCCCCAGTATTTTACAGCTTGATTTCCCCTTCTCAGTGGTGCAGGGCAGAAGACCGGGCACGACAAAAAGTGGTGAAGTGTACACGTTGGCATGCATGTAAAAGAAATCTGTGACAGTTGAAGATTACCCCAAAATGCTGCTGTGCAGGCAAAAATTCCCTCATGGCACACTGCATAAGCATTTTCTGCTCAGGCCTAGCAAAGATGGAAAGTTTTATTTGGCGATGCATAGGGGCACGATAATGTTTGATTCTAGTTGAGTGAGAATAATGAAACTTGATGTCTGGTTCATTGTAAAAATCAATATCTTGACTAAGTTTGATAATGAACAATTTCTGCTCAGGTTTTTATTGCTGAAAATAGGAAAAGATAAATACATTAAGTGCTGTTATTAACAAGTATCATCTCTTTTTTATGCAATTGAGGTGGGGGACATTAGCCTCAGTAGCTTCCTGAATTATGGCCCTTGATTTTACGAAAAATCACATTTTTATAATTAGCTTGTGGTCCCTCTAGAGGTCACAATTTTTGATCCAATTTAAAAAAAAATGTTTAAATGTATCACCGTTACACCCTACTGATGGTTGAGTTCAAATTTCGTGTAAATCGGACCAAAATTGCTGCACAAAATATATGGTATATCAAGGTTGTGGACCCTCTAGGGACCACAATTTTGATGCCTCACAAAGATCTTGGTCCCTTTCGATAATCGAGCAAATCCGTACATAACTTCCTGGATTATTGCCCCAGATTGTTCGAAAAATCACAGTTTTTTGCTTGTGGACCCACTAATATCATAATTTGTATTCCATGTTAAAAAAACTTTTAAATATATCATCGTTACACATCAATGAAGGTTGAGTTCGAATTTTGTAAAAATCTGACCCAAACTGTGGACAAAATCACCGCTCCTTGTACGCAAGTAGTGTAAAAGTATGTAATACCAAGCTTGTGGACACTCTAGAAGTCACAATTTTTATCCAATTTTGATGAAACTTAAAATATATCTTTATATCCCAAATATCTCAGTCCCTTTCTGGTTATCTAATTTTGACGAAACTTGAAATAAGGTTTATATCCCAAAGATCTTGGTTCCTTTCGATATTGGCATGTATCGGATCATAACTTTATGGATTATGGCCTCTGATTGTACGAAAAATCACAAGTTTAGCTTGTGGACACTCTTATGGCCCCCTGATTGTACAAAATATCACATTTTTAGGTGGTTCTCTGTCCATCTCTTGCATGGCAACTACTTGTAGTTTCCGTGGCAGATTTACAAAATTACAGCTAGCAGTGATTTGAGAAGCAAGTAACCGGTACACTATAACAATATTTGAATCCATGCATTGATAGAAATTTTAATTTTGTTTTGTCTAGAGGAGCTTATATCCGAATCATCATTGACTTTACATTGTCGTGGCTGCGATAATGAGAAAAAGACAGTCGATAATTGTCTCTTATTTGATTCCCAATCAATTGTGACAATGATTTGAAATAAAGTTGTCCAATTCGTGTGAAATCCCAGTAGGTATAATTAACTTACACTTCCACCAGCACTATGCTGATATACTTATACATGCTGTATAAAAACGCTGTAAAATGAAATTCAACTATCAAAACATTCAATACTGTTGGCCATTTTAATCACTTCCCTATGTGAAACGAAACATCAAAATTGATAATCACCACTATTCTTATTGCTGTGATCAGTTACCATGGGTAGATCATGACTTGAGATAGGCTTTATATCGGTTATCAATCTATTGAAACCATTAATCCTAGACAATTGATCAGAATGGCACATTCCAGATTATTTACTAGTTAAGTAATTTATAGTATCCTACCAACCGTGTTTGTGATTGACACTCTACGTAATGGTCACTCCAAGTGTCCAAGAGAAGTTATGATTTGAAAATTTATTTATTTTCCACAAATTTTGATAAAGAATTGTCAGTCCACCAAAAGATTTTTGCCAGAATTATCACCAAACGTAGATTTTTAATTACTAGAATGCCATTGAAACAGTTTTAATTACTTCTTTCAATATTATTTTGCAAATTACAACTTTGACTGACGGCCAATATCATGAGCCATGTGTGTAGTTATCGGTCTGTAAAGGATATATCAACACTTGCTTTAATGTTATCATTCCATCAGCTTGAAACTTACAAGGATTGTTTGGATTAGTGAAACAAGGCAGTATATCCAATCAGATTTTAACAATTTTAGTTAATTAAGCTTACTTCTAGAGTCATCGCCTTGGATCATTCTGTATAGTTATGTAAATGCTTCAACAACCAAAGTCATGATCTGATCAACTTTAGATTTATTTTTGTTTATATTTTTTATTATTGCAATGATTAAAACGTAAAATACAATTTCTGATGACTACTTGTCAAAAATCAAGTGATATTATACAGTATGGACTGCTTGGATTATATGTTTTGTTGCTTGCCAAACTATCTGATAGTAATGCATCTAGAGAGTGGGATTGGGGTTATTATATTGAATTGTTTATTTAGAAGACAGGTGGGTACCTACCTAACCTAAAAATCTAGAATGGAAAGGTAATTTAAAAAAAAGGATTGAATGAATCAAACATAACATATATATCTTGAAGAATATATTCTAGTCACACACAGTGTATAAATCTGTATAGATCATTTACTGTTAAATGACTAGTGAAGACATATTGGCTACCTCATACTGGTGATTTATCATTAGAAAGTCAAGTACTAGTACTACATATGCCACATTTGCTTTCAAGTGTATGATATAAAACCATACAACATATCTTGTAGATCATTGTCTCCGAAAATAAGATTCCAGGAAATTACTTTTTGGTCTACTTTTTAAAGATATTTTCATGTAGGTTATTGTCGATTTTAGTTTTATGAATTGTAACGTTATATTATATTGATTTATAAGATGGGCATTTTTTTTTTGAGGTAAATGATTACCGTATTCTTAAATCTTTCTTTCTCTTAAATTTTAAGAGAAATTGGTTATTTTTTGATGCACGCAGGCGGAAGGCCGGTCAATCTCCTTACATAATACTTGGCATAGTTGTAAAGCTGTGAATTTGCAATTTGCGACAGAAAAATGAAAGTGGCGATAAAAATTTGATTTCGGCGATAATGCTTTGGGGTACTTTCGATTCTTTCTGAAAAGTTTCCCCCCAAAAATCTTAAAATTCTATCTGGATCGTGTCATTGAGTAATACTTATCAATTGTCATGGATTAATGATTAGTTGACTGATAATTGCCAATGATATATAAACCTTCCCAAGTCATTATTTACCTCGAATAATTAATCCAAGCGGCGATTGTTTGATATTTCTTTTCATCTTCATAAATATTTTATATCACTATAAACCTCAGAATGCCTCGTTCGTCATTTTTGTCCAAACGTGGCAATAACGTGCTAATAAAATTTTTGCCACAATTTTGCCACGTTGTAACATGGTAAAAACAAAATGCCAAATTTGAACTTGGCTGTTTTTCATTTCTCACATCTCTTTGTTGGAAATATTGTGTGAACATATGAAACTGCAACAAAGAACTTGGCTGTTTTTCATTTCTCACATCTCTTTGTTGGAAAAAATGTGTGAACATATGAAACTGCAATAAAGAATGTAACAAACTCTTTTATGCAATGAATGTCATTTCTAGTCGACTTTGCCTTGTGTTTTTTTCTCTACATAATCGGTTGAAAGTGTCACCAAATGATGTTATGCTGTCCTCGATACGCTTGGGGAAACTTTGGTTTGGCGGAACCCCACCCCTCGTGAAAAGCCTCGTTCTGGTCAAAATACCTCGTTCCAAAAACATGGCAATTAAAAAAAAAAAAAATGTTTTGGAACTCCAGACAAACGTGACATTTTGTTTTACCACGTTACATCTTTGCAAAATTATGGCAAAAATTTTAATACGTTTTTGCCACGTTTGGACAAAAATGCCGAACTAGGCATTCTGAGGTTTATGGTGTATTTTGATGGTTGAATTCCATTTACTGTGGCTTCATACAGCATGTAAAATATCAAGCATACCTGATTAGATATTATTGTTTCAAATTCTATTATCACCATGCGTCGGAAACTTGACAACAACAATTTTTGCGTGAGGAACGGTACGCTTTTTATACGCCCACATGGAAATGTGGTCGTATATTGCCGTCGCCCCCGTCTGTCAGTACGTCCGTCCGTCCATCGTCCACAATTTCTTGTGAACATTCTACAGACTACATTTATCATCTGATTTTTTTAAAATTGATATATGTTGTTTGCATTAGTGAGATGAAGAAGTTTATTTAATTTCTATAACTTCCGTTAATTTCTTCTGGAGTTATGGCCCTTGTTTCACTTTGTTGCACGACAAAAGTTATATCCGATCTGTATGAAATTTATATGCATCATTTAAATTAGTAAAACAAAGAAGGCTATTGAATTTCAGTAATTTCCGTTAATTACATCTAGAGTTATGGCCCTTGTTTCACTTTGTTGAATCTTGTGAACACACTAATGACAACAGTTACCATCCGATCTGTTTGAAATTGATATGCATCATTTAAATTAGTGAAAGAAAGAAGCCTATTGAATTCCATCAATTTCCATTAATTACGCCGTGAGTTACGGCCCTTGTTTCACGTTGTTGTACCTTGTGAATGCTGTAACGGCAAAAGTTATTATCCGATCTGTATGAAATTTATATGCATCATTTAAATTAGTAAAACAGTTATCATCCGATCTGTTTGAAATTGATATCCGGCATTTAAATTAGTGCAACGAAGAAGCCTATTAAATTTCAGCAATTTCCGTTAATTACACTGTGAGTTTGTTGTACCTTGTGAATGCTCTAACGACAAAAGTTATTATCCGATCTGTATGAAATTTATATGTATTGTTTAATTTGTGAAAGGAACAAGCCTATTGAGTTTCAGCAAATTTCTGTTAATTACATCTAGAGTTATGGCCCTTGTTTAACTTTGTTGAATCTTGAGAACGCTTGAACAACAAAAGTTATCACCTAATCTGTATGAAGTTCATATGCATCATTTGAATTAGTAAAATGAAGACGCCTATTTAATGTCGGCAATTTCCGTCAATTACTTTTAGAGTTATGGCCCTTGTTTTACTTTGTTGAACCTTGTGATTGTTCGAACGACAAAAGTTATCATCCGATCTGTATGAAATTTATATGCATTATTTGAATTAGTAAAACGAAAAAGCCTGTCGAATTTCAACAATTTCTGTAGATTACTTCCAGAGTTACGGCCCTTGTTTTAGTTTTTAGAACCTTGTGAACCCTCAAACGACGAAAATTATAATGTCATCTGTATGAAATTGTCTATTAAATTCCCCTAATCACCTACAAAAGAATAATTATGCGACAACCCTTGTCGACTGCTCGGACGATTTAGCTGCTGTGGGCGTATGTTTTTTTTTACCTGGCAACCTATCTTTTTTTCATTATGCCGCCGCCAAAACGCACTAAAGTGAACTTAAGTATCTCTTGCAAATGAAATTGAAATTTCTGTCAATCTTAACAGGGATTCAGATTCTGATACCGTTACAGTACCTGCATTTTACAACAAACCTATTGTACATGCAAAACCTTATTTTAGTTCAGTCATGTGATGAAGTTAACAGAACACACGAAACTAAACTTGATTACCCAATCTTAATCTCCTGACCACTAAGGTGCTAATTAATTGGTGAGATTAACAGAAGTTATTCCCATATTAAAAGTTATAATACACAAAACATAGAATACTAATGTATGGACTATTCTCCTTTGTTCTAGATGACCTGGCGCCTGGTACGTTCGGGCATTTTTATGCGCGAACTCTTAGTTTTTTTTACTGGCATGCGCACAGGTACTATTTCTTTTTCTTTTAACAAGTACCCAAATCGGGGATTTCGTGCGGAGGTAGTTCGGAGGTAAACAGTCTGTGAAGTACAACACTTGCCACTGTACCTGTGTATCGCTAATTATAAACCGAATGTGTGAAGACAGTTCATACATATCACTCAAAACTTTTTCAGTACAAACTCAGTTGATTCACGCTCGATTTGCTACTAAACAAACCCATCGGTTTATTTTCTCAACAGTGTGACCCGAAGTGACCGCGGATTTATTGACCTTGTATGAACTTATCCATAGCTATATCCTTACACCGAGAGAAATTATCTAGTCTCGGTGAAAAGAACCATGGTCATCTGGTAGAACATTACTTTTGTATTTTTTGGAACGGAAAACAGTGTTTTTAGAAGCAAACTAACCTGCCGCACATGAGGAAGTCATTATACTAATAATAAAAGGCGAGACCTCTTTTTGCGGCGCAGGCTTATCACTGAGTAGTAAACCGTCCACAAACAATAATATAGGAAGCCTAGTGACGAGTGTAGTAAGTAGGCTATAGACTATAGGTTTGAGTCGAGATTACTCGCTTTCAGTTTACTCTGTTTTTGCGATAACCAATTATGTGAGAAATACCATACTGACATTCGGTTTTTAAAAGTTGTACGCGAACTAAATGTGTTTGTTAGATACTGACAGAGCAGCCCCGAGTCGAACAATCGCCGCCCGAGCTGTCTTCGTCAGCTAGTTTCACAATATCGTGCAATAGGTGTATTAATGTGATTTTTAGGTTTAACCCCGCAAACAATGCCAAAATAGTGTTTTCACTGCTTACAGAAAACTGAAATTTAAAAAAAAAAATTTTTTTGAGGGTGACCCTCCCACACACTCCCTATCGAGCTGCCGCTCGGTCTGCGCAGCCTCATGCCTGGCACATACTGTCAACATTGTATATTTTTCCGTTTCCGCCCTTCCCCCCACAATATATATTTCACGGCTACGTTGCGACGGTACCAGCATACCCAGTTGTTGACACCCATTACATCACTCCTGTCTAACAAATCATAAAGCTGTGGTGTTACGGTGGCGGCATAGTATTTCACCGTAACACCACAGCCACTCTAACCATTCATAATACATCTAACTATCCCTTTACAGCACTTCACTCCCTACACATTTCCCCTCGTCCTACTTTCCCAAACGTCAACAACACATCTCATACATCCAGTTCGCTGATTAACCCTTGTACCACGTCTACTGGATTATAACACTCATAAGAAATGTGAATAATATGCTGTATGTGTTGTGATGTTTTGTTGCAAAAAAAAGTGCATTGCATGAAATAAATATTGGCAAAAAAAAATTATATTCAGTGTGAGTCCTTGGCTGTGACCTTTTCCATTCAAGAACCTTGCCCATTCACCCATACCCCCGGTAAATAAAAAATTAAATACTTGTACTGCAATATTTTCACAGTAAATAGCGTTTGTTTATATATAGCTCTCTATTTCTACCAGGATTTTTGTTGTCAGTGTCCTTCTTATAACAGTTCTGGTATACAATGTCACTTAAATACAACGATGGCATTACATACGATGTTACAGATTTTTATAACAATCCTGTACGACAATGGAAACACTGTCATTTCAATGCTTCATCAATGGCAAAAAAAAAGAATTTTACTTCCAGGTGATTTAAATTAAATTTTATGAATGACTATGTCGACTGACAAGTATTTGTTGAATCAATCCTAAACTACAATTTTCGTATTCAACAGCCCGGAAACCTCTAAAATGTGAAAACCGCCAATAATTGCTATTTTGGTGTCCATTTTAGAAACCAAGATGGTGGATATAGCCAGATCAACCCCTCATGCTACAAGTACAACTTTTGTATTCAGTACCCTTAAAAACCTATAAAATAACATTTGAAAATGTATGGGGAAAAACTCCAAAACTTGCCAGTTTGGCCGCAAATGTCGGATATTGTCGGACCGAATCCCAATCCTATGATTTTCGTATTCAACACCCTTTAGAACCAGTTATATGAATTATTATGCAACACAGTAACATTATGGTGAAAAATTGCATGACGCAGTAACAAATATACGTGTAAAACACAGAAATTTGTCATTTTTGTCGCCATTTTTAAAAACAAGATGGCAGATATTATCAGGTAGACTACTAATGAGATTTCCGTATTCAGCACACTTAAAAACCTATAAAATAATATTTATTAAAATAGTAATAATAAACACATAACTGACAAAAACTCAATATATTATCAATATATGATCCGTTGTGAAGAGTTTATTACCCACTAACAGCGAAACAGTTAAAAAGTAAGGTCAGTACTACAAAATCTGTTAAAAATGCAATATGTAAGATTTAGATGAAGCGCTGACTGTTTTTGCTATAATAATATAGTTAAAATATAGATCGGGACTAAGTCTTGATTACAGTATCTATTTTGTTAAACACTTGGTCATGGTGTTCTAATCTACTTAAAATCGGAGCCATCCCAGAGAGTTGAATATGGGCTCATCATATTATTAAATGTTTTAAATGATAATTTATATATACACTTGAATCCAGAAGAATGACATGACATAGACACATAATACATTTTTAAGGAAAGACACCCCACCAGAATTAAAAATTTAAAAAAAAAATATGAAAAGAAAATGTAGACAACTATTCATTCACTTTTATATTGATATATTCTTTGCATGATTAAGCACAATGTTGCCGGAAAAGTTCAAAGGTGGAGTAATCGGCAAATTGTTTTCATTGAGTACAGACATAACATTAACCTACAGTCTGAGCCCCCAATCTTCTACTTAGGTTTTCTATGATAAGTCTTGTAGTTCTGATTGTGATGAGTGCTTAACATGTCAAAATCACCCACTGATCAGACAAAAAAATATTAAATTATATTCAGTACACACAATCTTAATCGATAAGGCATTTTGAGTCATGAACAAATGTAATGATAAATGTGATGGAATAATGGTGTAGAATATTGTCTGTGACTTATATTTTCTCATATATCATTTTTATACGCCATAATTCGTACATTGATTTCACGATCTCATGTCCCACTGGCACTCACACACAAGGATACAGTTATTGTCTGATTAACCTGAAATTTGTACACGGTGCTTATGGGGCATGAGGTGAATAAAAGTCTATTGATATCCAGCGATTTCTGATAATTACCCTTGATCAATTTTAAAATTCGTTTTGACACTTCCTAGAAGCTAAAGTTATTATACGTAGCGTTAAACTTAAAAGGGCATTATGGAGGATTAGATAAAGAGCTGGCTGTTCTCACTATAATGGTTAAAAATTAGATAATGTAAAGGGAATATGCTGAACCAAGATATTAGCAGTTGAATTTTAGGCCTAGCCTCGATCATCATTACTAAAGTCATTACTAAAAACATCGTCTCAATTATCCATTTTTGGATTTAATCATCAATGAGCATTGAGCAGCAGATCAGATTAAAATCCAGTGAAAATCCGACACATAAGATGGCAGCGAGAGTTGATTAAGGTCATTTCATGTTAATTAATGTCTAATTAATAGTTTATATAATATTTCAGGCCCAAAGAAAGACCTGCAATAGGTAGATTTAGCTATTGCATAATGTATGTTTAAATGAAGCAGGACTCTTCTTTTTCTTAAAACATTTATAAACATACATTATGCAAGAGCTAAATCTGCCTATTGCAGGTCTTTCTTTAGGCCTTAAATGTTATCTAAATTATTAATAAGACATTAATTAACTTATCCAGACCATAATCAACTCTCGATGACATCGCTAGCCTGCAATATTTACTGGATTAAGATCCGATCTGCTGCTCTATGCTCATTCATGATTAAATCAAGAAATGGATAATCGAGACTATGTATTTTGTGGTACCGACTTTAGTAATGATGATCGAGGCCAGGCCCAAAATTCAATTGCTAAATTTTCGCTTTAGAGTGGATCAATTTGACTGAAATTTTCAGCAAATTCCCTTTTCTTTATAGTGAGAACTATCAGCTTTTTATGTAATCTCCCATAATGTATCTTATAACTAACAATATTTCCTTTTGCTTTGCAAAAACTGTATTGTGCACATACTATTCTTTCTGTCCTTTTCATTCAATAAATAAGAGTATTTTCAAGAGTTTTCTTTTGGTAGTGTGATGAGCCTCAGAGACATTCAATTCTTTTTTTCATCTTATTAAACTGTAAACATTAAAGTGCGAAAAACTAGTTTAGATCAATTGTTAACCGCAGTTAGTCACCTTTACAAGGACAAATATATTGAAAGACATTTAAATGTTGCTAGAACTGTATAAATGTTAGGTCAGAGAGAGTGTTGGTCGGACGTAATTGGAATCTACCTAGAGCTGTTTGATTTTTATGACTCTTTATCCCTAGGACAATTAATATTTATAGACATTCTTGAACACTCTCTAGGAGTACATGGTTATGATTTTGACAATACTGATATGTGGAATCATGACATTTCTACCTTAAAGCCTTTCTCTTCCTAGTGACTGCCAAACCTTTCTCTTTTCTTGCCTTCTGGTATTCCTACAGGATCAGAAGCTTTTGAATATTTCTGTTTCATTAAGAAATCTATGAAGCAATTGACGCAGTTTCCAGATAAAAGCTTTATGCAATTTCCTTAAAACAAATAAAAATCCAACTTTACAGATAAACAATAGTTAATACTGTTTCTACTTGCAGTAAAACACATTTAATGGAGTTCCGGTTTTTAGGACCAAAATAGACTAGAAAATATATACAAATAGATCATTTAGTTCTTCATTTAATTTTGGTAGAAATTTTATTTTATTCCTATACATAATTCTGTTTTGAATATTTTGCAACTTGGTAAGATTTAGAAGTATGATTAGTAGAGCAGATAATAAATGTACAGTGAAAATCCTCTATTAAGACCACCTGTGGGACTGTCTAGATTTGGTCTTAATAGTGGGGTGGTCTCACTACTGATACTAACTGAGCATGCTTAAAGCAATTTCAAAGATGAAAATTATAAAGACATGTAGGCCTACTTTATTACTTTAAGATGAGATAATAATAATGTAATGTTAAAACATATAATGTAAGTAATTTCAGTTTATCACCTTTTAAATGCAAATTAACATGCATAAAAAGTTGGATGTAAGCCCTGAGTATTCACTTGACCATCTGTGGTCAATATTATTAAAAAATTCAGTAGCCGTACTGTATAAATATACACCATGGTATCGTATTTTATTTACTAACAAAATTTAGATCTATTTAGCCACGAAGACTATGTTGTTTATTACAATTCGAACTTCCAATACTTTAAACGTACATTATGCAAGAGCTAAATCTGCGTATTTCAGGTCTTTCTTTAGGCCTGAAATGTTATCTAAATTATTAAGTGGGGTGGTTTCACTACTGATTCTGAGTGAGCATGCTTAAGGCAATTTCAACAATGAAAATTATATAGACATGTTACATGTAGGCCAATTTATTACTCTAAGATGAGATAATAATGAGATAAAACATTTCAGGCCTAAAGAAAGATTTAGCTCTTGCATAATGTACGTTTAATGTATTGGAAGTTCAAATTGTAATAAACAACATGGTCTTCATGGCTAAATAGATCTAAATTTTGTTAGTAAATAAAATGCGATACCATGGTGTATATTTATACAGTAATGTTAAAACATATGATGTAAGTAATTTATTATTAAATTATTAATTAGGCATTAATTAATTTATCCAGACCATAATCAACTCTCAATGTCATCGCTAGCCTGCGATATTTTCTGGATTAGCATCCGATTTGCTGCTAAACTTTCATTCATGAATAAATCATGAAATGGATATTCAAGACTGTTTTTTTTAATCGTACTGACTTTATTAATGATGATTGAGGCTAGACCGAAAATTCAATCGCTAAATTCTCGGTTCAGAGAGGGTCAATTTGACTGAAATTTTCTGCAAATTCCCTTTACATTATGTAGTTTTTATACACCCACATGGAAATGTGGACGTATATTGCCGTCGACTCTATCCATCTGTCCGTCGTCCACAATTTCTAACGCTCTAACTCAAAAAGTTATTATCCGATTGTTTTGAAATTGATATATGTGGTTTACATTAGTGAGATGAAGAAGCATATTTAATTTCAATAATTTCTGTTCATTGCGTCTAGAGTTATGGCCCTTGTTTCACTTTGTTGAACATTGTCAACGCTGTTACGCCAAAAGTTATCATCCGATCTATGTCAAATTTGTATGCATTATTTAAATTAATGAAACGAAGAAGCCTATTGAATTTCAGCAATTTCTGTTGATTACGTCTAGAGTTATAGCCCTTGTTTCACTTTATTGAACCTTGTGAACACTCTAACACCAAACGTTATCATCCGATCTTTGGGGAATTTATATGCATTATTTGAATTAGTGAAACGGAAGATGCCTATTGAATTTCAGCAATTTCCCGTAATTACTTCTAGAGTTATGGCCCGTGTTTCACATTGTTGCACATTGTGAACGCTTTAACATCTAATGTTATCATCCGATCTATGTCAAATTTGTATGCATTATTTAAATTAATGAAACGAAGAAGCCTATTGAATTTCAGCAATTTCTGTTGATTACGTCTAGAGTTATAGCCCTTGTTTCACTTTATTGAACCTTGTGAACGCTCTAACACCAAAAGTTATCATCCGATCTTTGGGGAATTTATATGCATTATTTGAATTAGTGAAACGAAGATGCCTATTGAATTTCAGCAATTTCATGTAATTACTTTTAGAGTTATGGCCCATGTTTCACATTGTTGCACATTGTGAACGCTCTAACATCTAATGTTATTTGCCGATCTGCATGAAATTTATGTGTCATTTAAATTAGTAAAAAGAATAATCCTATTTAATTTCAGCAATTTCTGTTTATTACTTCTAGAGTTATGGCCCTGGTTTCACTTTGTTGCACCTTTTGAACGCTCAAACTTCAAAAGTTATTTGCCGATCTATATGAAATTTATATGCGTCATTTAAATTAGTAAATAGAAGAATCCTATTGAATTTTAGCAAATTTCCATTTATTATGTCTAGAGTTATGGCCCTTTTTTCACTATGGTGAACCTTATGAACGCCAAAAGTTATCATCTGATCTGTATGAAATATATATGCATCATTTAAATTAGTGAAACCACAAAGCCTATTGAATTTCATCAATTTACAATAATTACTTCTAGAGTTATGGCCCTTGTTTCACTTTGTTCAACCTTGTTTTAATGCTCGATTGATGAAATTTATATGCATCATTTAAATTTGTGAAATGGAGGTCTATTGAATTTCAGCAATTTCCATCAATTATTTCTAGCTTTATGGCCCTTGTTTTACTTTGTGAACCTTGTGAACGTTCGAATGACAAACGTTATCATCCGATATGTATGAAATTTATATGCATTTTTTAAATTAGTAAAACAAAAAAGCCTGTCAAATTTCTAAATTTTCTGTAAATTATTTCCAGAGTTAAGGCCCTTGTTTCAGTTTGTAGAACCTTGTGAACCCTCAAACGACAAAAATTATAATCTGACCTGTATGATATTGAATTGTCTTTACAAAAGAGTAAATATGCATCAACCCTTGTCGACCGCTCGAATGATTTAGCTGCTGTCGGCATATGTTTTGTTACCTATCAACCTATCTTTTTCCTAGTAATAAATTTCACATAACAGATTGTTATTAAAGTTATTTTGTGCTTGAAGCATATCACGTTTGAGGATCCTACATTTTTTATTAAACCATTTGGTTTTTTCTATTATTTTTTTTACCTCAACAACTTTGACACATGACTTCGTTGCAACTAAAAGATTTTTTTAAATGTCCTTTTAGACTCTTTGTACATCAACTGAATTCATATCAAAAGGTGTCACCATGTGTGTAGATGTTCATTAGGTGAATGTCTTAAATGAGTCAGGTGATAAGCATTTTCTGCATAAGCTATATATATATAAGTAGCCATCCATCTGTCTGTCACACCTTTTGGAATACAATAATTCTAATTCTTTTTGAGGTAGAATATTCAAAGTTAGTGTAGATGTTAGGTGAAATAATTGACTGAATTTGATGATGAGTATTTTTTGCTCAGGCTGAGCAACTGTCTGCCGATCACAATATTTTGAACACAATAACTCTGCTTCTATTTAACCTAGAATCTTAACTTAAAGTTAAAGTGAATGTCTTGATTGAGTTCGATGATGAGCATTTTTTGCTTGAGCTAAGCAGAGATAAACAATTTAATTGTGATACAAATTTGTGTCTAGTTTCATTGCATCAATACCATGAATAAGTTAGATAATGACCATTTTCTGTTCAGGTTAGTTAAGCAGAAGATAAACAGTTGGATTGCTAGAAGCATTATAAAAAGATAAAGGGTGAAGTAATTATTGAGGGTGATCTATTTATTTAGGGATTGGGGTGAGGGACATCTGCCTGGCGGTTGGCTTGTTAGTCTTATAATGTTTATGTAATGTTCCATGATTTAACCTTATTTCATTGACTCATTCAGTACCGAAGAAAACAACTAGTTATGGAAATAAACCCCTATAAAATTGTGATTTGACAGCCAGTACAAGAAGGTCTTTACTATATGAATGGCATCTAATTATTATTACTGTCATCACAAGGTATGATATAGGACTTCTGTAGATGATAGCTTGGAAGAGACATGGCCAAATCAATAACATTTACATGATGAGACTTCGCCCGTATATTCCAGACATGTCTGACACTATTTTCCAAACATCTGAAACTGTCCGACCAGGAATATGCCCAATCGGACATCAAGATATGGTGAATAATATTCAAAATTCCAAAATTAATATAGTGAACTGAGTGTATAACTACCACTCAACCCGATTATCGTTGATATTAGGTAATTAAGTGATCAACGTATTTATCGTGTTATACCGTCTACACACCTACTTGATTAACTACTTAAAAAATCTGCCATGATTGACTGACTTAATCCTTTATTGACAATTCATCAATCTAATACTAATAGAAGTCATTGCTTCCCCTTTGTCAGACTATTCATCAATCCAATAATAAGAGTGATTATAATTCTTGTCCCGCCTTTCAAACACAATAACTCTCCTAATTGAGCTAGAATGTTCAAACTTGGTGTAGGTGTTTATTAGGTCAATGCCTTGATGGAGTTCGAAGAGATAAGGGTAAGCAGAGATAAGCAATTTGATTTGTTGATGCTTTGGAATATGATAACTTTAGTTCTAATTAAGTGATTGTTGAATCTTGGTGTATATTTTTATCACATCAATACCTTGACTAAGTTTGATAATGAGCATTTTCTGCTCGGGGGTAAGCAGAGCGATAAGCAATTTGATAGGTCAAGACTTTGGAACACAATAACTCTCCTTCCAATTGAGCTAGAATTTTCAAACTTGGTGAAGGCATTCATTAGGTGAATGCTTTGATGGAGTTTGATGATAAATATTGTCTGCTTACGGTAAGCAGAGATAAACAATCTGATTGGTTGATGCTTTGGGGCACGATAACTTTGGATTTAATTAAGTGAGAGTGATGAAACTCCAAGTATAGATTCATTATATCATTACCTTGACTAAGTTCAATGATGAGAATTTTCTGCTTAGGCTAAGGAGCGATGAGCAATTTGATTGGTCAAGACTTTGGAACATAACAACTCTACTTTTAATTGAGGTAGAATGTTTAAACTTGATGTAGATGTTCATTAGGTGAATGTCTGGACTGAGTTCAATGATTAACATTTCGAGCTAAAGCTAAGCAATTTCATTGGTCGATGCTTTGGGACAAGATAACTTTGATTCTATTTGATAGAAAGTGATGAAACTTAGTGTATAGTTGATAATCAGTTTGATTGCTTGATACTTTTGAAAAAAATAAATGTGCGAATAATTAATATGTGTAATCTAGTTATTTTGGGATTTTGGCGTAGGGCATCAGCCTCGCTGTTGGCTTGTTATGACAGAAACTAGCTACATATTTTTTGAGAAACCGTTTAGACCTACTGGTACACATAGTTCAAAAACAGGGAAACAGGATTATTTTACAGTTTCCATTTCAATACTATTTTTAACTGGAAATTTCTCCAGAATCCAGCATGAAATAGTTCAAAATTGCGATGTCGACCCTACGATTTAATACTCATCATCTTGCATTGAAACGGGTAGATGTCTTAAGATACCACCCCAGGATTGCCTCTGTAAACAATGCAGTAGAAACAAAACTGAATCCGGACAACATTTTCTTATGGAATGCCCAAAATATGAAGACTTGAGAAAACAACATTAGAATCTGTAAAATATTGTAATTTCTGATCAGTTATGTTCGGTGAAATACGCGAACAGTTTACGCCTGCTTAGTGCATTCTACATGTTCTTTTACAATATTACTAATTACTTCCACATTGTGTTGTAGGATATGTTTTTATTTGTTCATTACAAAATGGCACCCGAAACCTTAGGGTACACGACTCGTGTACTGATTATAAAATGAAAATTGTGTCTTAAATAGTTTCATGGCAAGATAAAAACATCAATATTGATTGAAATTGATCAATATTAAATTCTAATTCATGTTTTTAATTTTGAATATTATGAAAAATATCGAGTTTTAGAGACTTAGCTCCTTTAAGTAGCCACTCAAGGGAATTTTCATGACTGACCGCTTAACAGGAGTGACCTCTTAATAAAATCTCAGTGTTTGTTAGTGCTGACATCAAGTAAATTTTACCATTGGATGGACACAGATCACTAAAGATTCCCCATTGACTCCAATGTTAATTCTCGTATCTTAGACTGGCTCTAACTTTTTCCCAAATTTTCGTTGGGTAGAACGCTTTCTACCACAGATGGAGCAACATGTGGCAACCACTTGCCCAAAAGCACGTATGAGGTTCTTCATGAAAAACTTGAGATACACAAGCTGGAAGTAGAGACAAGTAAACATGCAATTTCAGGCCCTACATTTCAACGTAACCAACCTCTCAACTCTTGTATCCTTCCGCATCAAAATTATGAATATTCACCAAAACCTGGCAGAAAATGTATTTTCAAACCCTTTTCCTCAATTCTACACCAAAAAGTCAACAAAAATCGCCATGCAAAAGGGGGAAAAAGGAAAAGGGAGAGGAAGACTAAAAATAGCTTTGGCCCTTGTTTCGTGGGTGACGGCGTAGGAATATTTGGTGATCTGTGTCCGGATGCATTAGGAGCAAACATCACGATCATTGGTAAATTTGGCTATGGCTGAAACTTGCTTGGAACGAAAATTCTTTGACTCAAATCTCTGATATAACTTCTGTAAACATGTAATCTTGGACCAACTTTGATACTACTATCCACCATTGTGATGTATTGGATAATATTTATCTATTTTTATGAAGAAAAGCCATTTTCGGGGAGGGGTAACTCTGTATGTAATATAGCAACAAAGTGACAATGGAAAATAGATATTAGATGATCGTGACAAAACTCGACTTTGATGGTACTTTTAGTTTATTCAGTCAGTATCAATGTTTCTTTACATACATGTGAAAACATTGATCAGGGTTTGTCATTTAATAAAACTAAAGATTAATTAACAGATAATCCTGGGTTTATTGTTATTTTCACAGTTCTTTTTACCTGATCGGTGGTTGGAGGGTGGGGACAGATAATTAACTATTAATATTAATCACAGGATTAGCAGATGTGCTACAAAGTACGACAAGATAGTATCATTCAACAATGTCTGTTGAATGAGCGCTATTTTGCTAAATTTATTAGTACAACAGTTACCTTGTATGCTGTCCTTAAAAGACAATTCAATGCAATAAAATTCTGTTTTGTTTTGTTCTGTTCTGTTCTATCCTTATTTTTCAAAGCAAAATGTTAAAGATGTTTTTATGAAACTTTTTACACACATCAACCTTTTACACACATCAACCTATTTGCTTAATTGCTAATTAGAAATTTTTAGTAGATTGATGACTGAGTCTTCTTGTTTAATGTATAGACTAAACTTACTTATACAAAATAAGTTCAAGTAAATTGAATTCTTTCGAATATTGAAATGATTAATTAATCCCTTATGTGTATTTTGCACTGTTAAGGGTCAGGCTTCCAGACAGTCATTAATAAAGTAGTTTGAAATCATTTACTATACCAAAGTTTTCCTAATTATATTGAATTTTATGAATTGTCTCAGTTAACATTATCCTAGATATCTACTGGAAATATCCTAGATTACATCATGTAGGTCATGTTGAATAAAAGATGAATATTTCAATTTAAGCGAGCTTTATTTAAGTTGAAAGAAAGTGAGGAGATTAATTTATAAATTTATTTAGTCTCTAGAGCATTGTGATTTCATGGAATGTTCTTCAGATTGTGAGTTAAAGATGACAAGTCTCATTATTATAGGATAACTGAGTCTAAGCTTCCCCGAATATAAATAGGTTGATGACAAACGATTTAAACTGAAAAAATGACTCCTCGGTTTATCACCAGGAGACGGCAACATGCAAGACCTAACTTTAATAATCTATCTTACATTAGGTGATGGCAGCCTTTGCCACTGAGAAAGTATGGTGATAAATACACATTATTAGGGAAATGGTCTGGGTAAATTATAGCTTTTTGACGTAATTGAAAACTTCTTTATGGAGTACTCAGCTTGTTGATGGAGGTGATTATGTCAAGGTGGTTATTTTCTTGCCTCTGATAAGGACTTACTTTCAAATTGGCTTGAAACGTGACCTTTTCTCCTTGATTTGGTTAGGGTGTCACAGGTTATTGGGTAATTACATGATATCCCTTCCAAATAGACTTTCTTTTCTTTTTTCAATATTCAATACTGTCATCAAGTTAATGATGTAAAATCACGTATAGATTAACATAAACTATATAAAAGGTTAAAACCACATGCATATATATTCAAATTCCAGATGTTTTTAGATACTTTCAGAAACCAATGAATTGATTTCTTTGTCGTGTAAAATTAAGAAATTATTTTTTAATTTTAATATTTAATGATATATAAAAGTTACCGATAAAATGCCGAAAATGAAACATAAAGTCAATTTTTTGTTTAAAATGTTGATTTTGTGCATGAAATGTTGACATAAGAATGTAGAAACAAGAATCATTAGTTTAGAATGTTGCGTTCATGTCTAAATTTTTATCAGATTTAAAAGACCGTTTGAATATATCACCGTTACACCCTAATGATGGTTGAGTTCGAATTCAGTGATAATCGGACCAAAACTGCCAGACAAAATGGCTGCCCCTTGTACGCAAATAGTGTAAATATATGGTAAGGTTCTGGACCCTCTAGAGGACACAATTTTTGATCCGATTTTGATGAAACTTGAAAACATGTTTATACCCTTTCGATATTTGCGCACATCGGATCTTAACTTCCTGTATTATGGCCCCTGATTGTACCAAAAATCGTGTTTTCAGCTTGTGGTCCCTCTAAAGATCATAATTTTTATCCGATTTAGAAAACCGTTCGAATATATCACTGTTACCCCATAATGATGGTTGAGTTCAAATTTCTTGAAAATCGGTCCAAAACTGCTGCACAAAATGGCCGCCCCTCATATGCAAATAATGTAAAAATATGGTATATCAAGGTTGTGGATCCTTTAGAGGTCACAATTTTGACCCGATTTTGATGAAACTTGAAAAACATGTTTATAATCCAAGGATCTTGGTTCCTTTCGATATTCGCGCATATCGGATCTTTACTTCCTGAAGTAATTTTTAGCTTGTGGACCCACTAGAAGTCACAATTTGTATTCAATTTTTAAAAAAAGTTTAAATTTATCACTGTTACACATCAATGAAGGTTGAGTTTGAATTTCGTAAAAATCTAACCCAAACTGACGGACAAAATGGCTGCTCCTTGTATGCAAATAGTGTAAAAGTATCTAATACCGAGGTTATGGACACTCTAAGTCTAGAAGTCACAAATTTTATCTGATTTTGATGAAACTTGAAATGCATGATTATAATCCAAAGATCTTGGTTTCTTTCGATATTTCCACCTATTGGACCATAACTTCCTGGATTATAGCCCCTGATTGTACGAAAAATCACATTTTTAGCTAGAAGAAGTCAAAATTTTTATTAGATTTTATTAACCGCTGGTTAACTATTATAGTGAGAACTGCCAGCTCGTTATCTAATCTTCCATAATGCCTCTTTAACTGTTTTGTATGCTAAATGTTAGAATGGGGCTGTTAGTACAGTGTTAGTGTTACTTATAATCAGATTTTAGTGTGTTGTAAATGTTTTCATTTCTGACAAAAGAAGAAAATATTCGACAACCCCTGTTGACTTCCTGGACAACTTAGCTGCTGTGGCCCTATGTTTCATTGCCTGGTATCCAGTATTATTTTTTAAAAACGATAATCCAATTATTGGGATTATTAGTCCTTAACCCTAATACTAATGCTCATGTACGATGTCCTGTACAATATTCCACAGTAGGGAGTATTTTCGTCAATTATAATACGGTAAGTTAAAGTAACTTTTGCTATAGTATTAGTAAATTAAAGTAACCAGGTTACCAATTGAAACATGACCTGGATTATCTGTAAATCTTTACACTTTAAATGCAGTCTTGTCAAGTTTGATGCATGGTGATTGCTACAAGTACAAGAACATATTACAAAAATACATGTACTGAATTTTACAAAAATATTTTTGTTACAATAAAGCTCTTTTTTATATATTAATTTAAGAAATTTGAACTATGAAAATGTATCTTTTTTAATCTTACAGAAATCTTGTGGAATTCCTGAAGATTTCTTATTTGATTTTCCTCCAGACTGAATATGAAACGCTTAATTAATTTTTAGATGCATTTAGTCCCTTGACAATGAATTTTCGTTATGAATCCTGACATAGAGGTGTGTGATATATTTACCAAACGAGTTTTGAATCTTTGATTTCTGAGAGTTTATAGGGAATTTGTGTTTAAATCTTAAAGGTCATGATATGCAGATGTTCGCTGAAGTGTCTACTTATGATCTCGTCAACCTCCAACCCACTCACACTCTGTTCCAACTGCCCCCACCCCCTCCCGCTACTGCGTATCGGTTTGATTTGGTCTAAGATATATGAACACATGGTTGTTTACATTCACTCAGACAGATTTATGAAGAATATTATGGATGCTACAAGAGATGTCTATTATTTATGGGAATATTCTTTTTCCTAAATGATGATTGGGATTTAAACATTTTTTGTTTTGACCTGTCTATGTATGTTCTATTCCAAAAGCCCCCCACACCCTCCCCAAAATTGTATTGCTTTTGTGTATGATGATATCGATTGTATGAAGAAATTTATGGATGCTACAAGGGAGTACGTTTTGTTTATGGGAATATTCCATCATGAAATTTACCCTATCAGATTGGTTTTGTCTATGACAATATCGATTTTATTAAGAAAATTATGGAGTACTTTTTTTATTTATGGGAATATTCTATTGTGAAATCAATTAAAAGCAACAGGTTTAATTGTAAGAGTTGAAGAATTGTTTATTGCAGAGTTTCGGAGTATATCAAAATCCCTGATTCTTAAAGTAGGGGGCTCAAACAGTAACAACAAAATTACACTAATAAAGTAGAACATCACATGGAATCAAAGAGCTGGAAATCAAGACCATCTTAATAAATCTTATCACATTTCATGTAGAGCCCCAACTCCCATAATAGTGGTGATAGTATATCTTCGTACAATTGAAAGTTCTAAATTGCTTTCTGGTTTTTTTTTTGTGTCTGTTATGTCCATGTAATTAAACCATTTTCAGTGTTCATATACAAAAGAAAATTATTTTAACACCAAATCGTTAGGCCTTCTTTTGAACTGTTGGAACAATAAACAAAATGATTTGAAGATGGGTGACGAGTAATCAATGAAAATGCTAACTGCTTTACAGCTTTAATTAAAACATGATTAGATAATCTGCAATTACTTAATTTGATTATTTCAAGCAGAGAACACCCACATACATGTTTTACTGCACTTAATACCTACATTAACACTTGACATCAGGCAGAAGATAAGATGCATGAAGTTAAAGTGAGCCCAAGCCTTCTATTGAAGATGTTGGGACCCATGCTGTAAAGCTAGCATATTTTTCCCCAAACCCATTTTCAAACATGGCTACTATCAATATCATCCACATAACTATACAGATTAATGGCCTGTATAGATTAATGCACACATGTCACCTCATGATTGATGTTATAGAATAGTATAAATAGAGGATTATATTGTATTTTGATTATTAATAATGGGTAGGATTATACAAGTAGGACAATAATAATTAATTATTATGTGAAAATCTTATCAAATGATGAGATTAGATCCTCTTTTAGTGGCAAACAACAAAACAATGAACAACTGTTATTGAATAACAATTACTGGTTAATTAACATGCACCGTTTCGACCATGATACTCTCAACTTTATCAAGCAAATGATAACATATACCCGGTAAGAAAAGCCCTAAGTACTAGGGTTTTATTTATATGAGTTTGTTATTGTGAGAATATATCCACTGTTCTTCATTTTCTGAGTACCTTTGTATTGTCAACATCTTAAAAGAATTTTCTAGAAGGAAGCTGCTAGTAACAAAAGGTGTAATAAGGGTTAGTTTGATCTTCGAAAATAAAGGTGATCATGTATAAAGAACTGCTTGACAAATTCAATTAACTATCCATATTAAATACAGCACAGAAATAATGTAAATCCTCAACAACATGCCATAAGAAAAATAAAGAAGTAAATTGTATTAAATAGAGATTGAAATGATCTAAATCAGTGTGATTTTTTAGAGCATGAGGTACAACATTTTAACTTTTATGACCATTTCATCTTTTTTTTTTTCTTCAACCATAGATCAAATTTCAACAACGATATTAAGAGCTATATGGATACCTAAATGGAAAATATTTCCCTAATAAATGATTATTCTACTAAGATTTTATTTCTTATTTTACGATATTGTACCATAAAGAAAAAGGTGATAAATGAACTTTAAAAGTTTCTGTGCATTATCAAAATTTATGATCATCATCTGATATTCTGTTTGGTAAAAACCAAGATTCAAGGGCAACTTAAAATTTCTAAGTATTAATTCTTATCAATAAAACAAGGGAGCCATCGTGGCTCAGTGAGTAAGACTTTGCCTCGCTAACCCAGAGGTTCTGTGTTTGGTCCCTGCGCTGATAGTGAATTCAAGTTCATTGGGATTCTCTGGCATGGTTCTCCCTTGTCAGTGGTGTAGGACAAAGGGCCTGTCAGAGGACAGCATATAGTTGTTCAGATCGAATGAAAAACCAAGCTCCCATCTACACATTGACGTACCCGTAAAAGAACCCTTGACAGTTGGAATTCGATATAAGACTAGTAGGCCATAACGCCACTGTCCGGGCAAAATTTCCCTCATAACACACTGTATGGAATATGCACAGTCGGAGTAGTACACCAGGACGTTAAACCCCATTTCATTTCATTTCTTAACAATAATAAATCTTATTTTTATTAGAAAATCTCATGAAATTTGTTATAATATTTTTATTACTGGTAAAATTTGTAACCACATTGCCCAATTTTTTTTTTTATTAAATTGACAGTGCTTTTAGGCATGCTTTATGTGGAATGGAATTTACTGGTCAGGCATCCAAGCAAGCTCACTGTTAACTGCCTGAATTAACAAAAAACATCAAACATATTGCTTGTCTGTTAGTCCATGAAATAAGATGCCTTCACATGCCAGTTACTTTAAAGAGGAAGTATATTTACCAAAAAAAAATATTAGATGTTGTTTTTTTTATTCCATATAACCTTTTTAAAAGCAAAAGGCTACACCAATCTGATTGAAATTAGATTACAATTTCATTTCGTTTAGTTTGGTTGACTTAAACACTATATTGTAATTTGTCACAATGTTCTGCAAAGAAGAGTTCTATTTATATCTAGACAATCCTGTTCGAAACAGTTATAACTCTTACACCACTCAAAATCATTTTCATATACACTTTCCCCATAATTCACCACAATAAATAATTCACCACTGGGTTTTCATAGGCAGTTGCGTACATATGACTCCTAATTGTCTCAATCTTATGAGTTCTACAAACAAGAATCACATCATGTATATAGTCAAATTTTTCTATAATTAATAATAATAATAATAATAATGAAGTTTTATATAGCGTCTTCTCCATGTTAACACATGCTCAAAACGCTTTTTGTAATGGCTCTACTGGTAAAACTGTTGAAACAGGAAAGTCTTTAGTGCGGATTTAAATTGATTAAAAGTTTGTTGATTCTTGATCTGTTGTGGAAGTTCGTTCCATAATCTAGGACCAGCTGAACTGAAAGACCTAAACCCATATGACTTCAAATTATATCTTGGAACAACTAGTGACTGTTTATTTTGAGAGCGAAGTGATCTAATAGGGTTGTAGTCATATAAGAGTTCAGATAAGTATTGAGGAGCTGCATTATTGCGACATTTATACACTAATGTTAGTATTTTGTATTTGACTCGCGCCTCAGCAGGTAACCAATGTAAAGAAGCCAGCACATTCTGGATGTGATCAAACTTATGTGTCCTTGTTACTATTCGGGCTGCAGTATTAAGAACCTTTTGGATCTTGGCTAGAAATGCTTGTGGGATTCCATAGAGTAAACTATTACAATAATCAATCCTTGATAAAATAAGTGATCTCACAAGTAGTTTACAAGCGTCAGCAGTGAGATAGTTTCTGATGTTGCATATACAGTGTAGATGATAGTAGCATGTACGGCATACCACATCAACCTGAGCGTCCATTGTCAGAAGGATCAAATATCACTCCAAGGTTTCGAACATTTTTGGAGAAATTTATTTCTGAATTACCAATGGTGATTTTAAGATCAGGTAGTAACTTGAGTTGTTGTGATGAACCTACTAAAAGAGCCTCTGTTTTATCGTCGTTCAATTTTAGTTTGTTCGCTTTCATCCACTCTTTAACTGCCAGCGAACAGTCAGTAGTTTTTTGTAAGGCATTTCTGATTAGCATAGGACTAGACACACCAATGAGTTGAGTATCATCGGCGTAAGAGTAGTGCCTCTGATCATAGCCATCGATCAAAGACCCTAAAGCGGTTGTATAAAGAACAAAGAAAATGGGTCCTAAAACACTGCCTTGCGGTACGCCACAGTCAAGTTTAAACGGTAGAGATTTAGCCTCACCAAGTAGAACTGTTTGATGTCTATTACTAAGATATGATGTGATCCATAAAAGCGGTGTACCGGAAATCCAAAACTGGTTTTTAAGTCTATTGTATAGAATCTGATGTAGATCCTGGAAAGGCCAAGACCTTCATTACATATTCAAAGATTCACAAATGCTAAATGTTGATTTGTGTCTATTTGATAAAAAAATTTAAATGGTAACAGATGAATATAAAACGATAACATAAAAGGCCTATAGAGCCACAGTGTGAGGTATGTTAGCTATCACAGCATCTGGTTTTTGAGGGTTATTTTAACTGTCTACAGGGAGCCACGGTGGCTAAGTGGGTAAGACGCTGGCTCACTAGCCCGGAGGTCGGGTGTTTGATCCCTGCATTAGCTGAGAAAGTTCATCCAGATTTTCCGGTGTGATTCCCCCTTGTCAGTGATGCAGGATGGAGGGCCTGACAAGGACAGTTGTCTAGTCATTCGGATGGACACGAAAAACCGAGGTCCCATGTACACATTGGCGTGCACGTAAAAGATCCCTTGACAGTTGGAATTCGATATAAGAATAGGCCGTAGTGCCGCTATCCGGGCAAAATTTCCCTCCTAGCACACTGTATGGCGTATGCCCGTCTTCATTAGCTCAGTTCAGAGCAGAACAGTAGGACATTAAACCCCATTTCATTTCATTTAATTGTCTACAATATATCATCTCCCTTCACAACACTTTAGAAAGCCAGGAATATATGGATAGGTTTGAAGACGAATGCATTGCCAGAATTATTCATCAGAATATAATATATTAAACATGCATTATGCAAGAGCTAAATCTGCCTATTGCAGGTCTTTCTTTAGGCCTGAAGTGTTATCTAAATTATTAATTAGACATTAATTAACTTATCCAGACCATAATCAACTCTCGATGTCATCGCTAGCCTGCGATATTTACTGGATTAAGATCCGATTTGCTGCTCAACGTTCATTCATGATTAAATCATGAAATGGATAATCGAGACTGTTTTTTAGTAATGATGATTAAAGCTAGGCCGAAAATACAGTCGCTAAATTCTCGGTTTAGGGTGGATCAATTTGACTGTAATTTTCAGCAAATTCCCTTTACAATATCTAGTTTTTAACTGTTATAGTGAGAACTGCTAGCTCTTTATCTAATCTCCCATGTATTAATAATTTTAAATATGAATTTCAGTTACTTTTTTTTATGATTCCTTGGTATCATCCAACTCAAGAGCTCTACATTTAAACATGAAGTACATGTTGAAATAGTTATACTGACCTAGTAGTTGTGAACTGAGCTAAACCCTATTCTCTTTAAACATGCATTATGCAAGAGCTAAATCTGCCTATTGCAGGTCTTTCTTTAGGCCTGAAATGTTTTCTAAAGTATTAATTAGACATTAATTAAATGATCCAGGCCTTAATCAACTCTCGATGGCATCAGATTTCTCAGATATTAAATAGATTAGAACTGTTCAGCAATACTTTGATTTAATCAAATATGGAGGACCGAGACTTAGCTTCGATCAACCAGTACGGTGGTTGAAATTATTGCACACATCTGTCAAACCTTCAAAGGCTAATATCTTCGCTTGCAATAGAGTAATTTGAATGAAATTTTCAAATTATTCATTTTACATCATCTACTTTCGAACTATTATAGAATGGCTAGTTCTTTATCTAAATCTTACATAATGTATCTTTAATTTCATGTCTATGTTTTTCTCAGAATTTGATATGATTAGTACATAATCTGTAAGTAATGTACAGCTTATATTTATAATTGTTACATTTTTACCATAGTATTAGTTTAAGGTATTGATTATCTTCATTTAGATTTGAAAAGACGAGACAAAATAAAATGGATTTGACCTTTATAAGAAGTAATGTGATGGCTATAATTATCATTAATCCATATTTTTATTGATTGTTTGGACTATTTGTAGACTACCATTCAACCAAATCTTCTGATCATGTCAAATATTTAATTCATACATGTATTTAACAAATAAAATATCATTGTATAAGCTTTTAGTTGTCTGTCAGTCTCAATGTACCGGTAGTTATAAAAATAAATTGTACCAGTATGCTTGTTTTCCTAAGATTATGTGCAATCCTGATTGAATGAAATATCACTACATTAATGTCATAATGGGTTTTTTTTGTCCTGCTTCATTTAATGTGTTTCTTAAGGGTATGAAATTTGTTTCCATAATAAATATAGACGATATATATTCTTATATTTTTAGTTATATGCCAATTTGTGAGATTACCTGAAACAGGGAATGAATTTGTTACTTAAAGTAGAGGAGATACCACATTCAATATTTGATTCATGAGAAAATTGACTGTTTCATTATGTTATTCCCAATCTTAAAATTGATTGGATGTACTTGAAATAATCAGCTTGCGGTCAAGCCATACCTCTTTCTCCAATAAAACATTACACCAATCTGTCACACAAAAGTTAACTTTACAAAAATGTCAACCCAATATCATCCAACCGCAAAATTGATTCCTGTCAATATTTAGATTTAGTAGGTTTGTTCCTGATTGTGCAAAAAGGTGATATCACTTAAATTTAGACATGAAAAATTCACACTGTTCATATCTATTTTTCATTGTGATTCGAGAAAAAATAGTTGAGTAAATATCAAGTTAATTTAATGCACAAGATGCTTGTTAGATTACGTAGTACAAAAATAATAACTCCTTTGCGTGACTACAGACTGTAAAATGTAAGATTTAACTGGTGTGCTTTATAATAATAGGATAATCGTATCATCTTTTGTCATGTGATATTTAAAATAAATCTCAACATTAATGATGTATTTGATTTTTATACGCCCACATTGAAATGTGGTCGTATATTGTCGTCACCCCCGTCCGTCCGGCGGTCCGGCGTCCACAATTGCTTGTGGACGCTCTAGAGGCTAAAGTTAATATCCGATTGAGTTTAAATTTATACACAGTGTTTAAGGTCATGAGACGAAGAAGTTCATTCATTTTCAGTGATTTTCAATAATTACTGCCAGAGTTATGGCCCTTGATCACTTCAAAAAATCTTGTAAATGCTCTAGAGGCTAAAGTTAATATCTGATTGACTTTAAATTTATACATAGTGTTTAAGGTCATTAGACGAAGAAGCCTATTGATTTTCAGCGATTTCCGATAATTACTGGCAGAGTTATGGCCCTTGATCACTTTGAAAAATCTTGTAGACGCTCTAGAGGCTAAAGTTAATATCCGATTGAGTTTAAATTTATACACAGTGTTTAAGATCATGAGACGAAGAAGTTTATTCATTTTCAGCGATTTTTGATAATTACTGCCAGAGTTATGGCCCTTGATCACTTAAAAAATCTTGTAAATGCTCTAGAGGCTAAAGTTAATATCCGATTGACTTTAAATTGATACAGAGTGTTTGAGGTCATGGGACGAAGAATCATATTGATTTACAACGATTTCCGATAATTACTGCCAAAGTTATGGCAGTTATCACTTTTAAAAACCTTGTGACCCTCTAGAAGCTAAAGTTATCATCCGATTGACTTCAGATTCATACACAGAGTGTAAGGTTTTGAGACAAACAAGTATATTGATTTTCAATGAATTTTTATGACTTGAACAGCTAAATCCATGATGTTAAAAGTTTCCTATACTAAACGTTAGCATGGGGCAAAACTTTATAAAAACCAAACAAATTCTAATGGTTTTCTGATAATTACTTAATGAGTTGTTACTCCTAATCAGATTTTAATGTATTATAAATGTTTCATTACCGAAAAAAGTAAAAATATGTGACAACTCTTGTTCACTGCCCGGACGAGTTAGCTGCTGTGGGCGTATGTTTCATTGCCTGGCAACCTATCTTTTAAAAAGAAAGAAGAGAGATAGATTTAGTTTTCAAGTTTAAATCTAAGTTCCATTTTAAAATCTCAAAATTTTTAGCAGAGTTGATCTAGAAGCAGGTTAACATCCAAAGTTGTCATTCACAGTTGAAAACTTACATATAGCCTAATACTAATACCAGCCTGTCTTTATGATCAACATAAATTCTTGTTTTTACAAAATCACTGAATTGATAATGTTTTTCATTGTAAATTATTCTTGTATTATCCATGCTTTTGTTGTGCCATTGTACATATTAAATTTCATACAATTATCCCTGAGCCTTAAAATAAGATTAGCACTATCACCAACACTGTAGTATTTTTATTACATGGCAGGAAAATGTTGTTGTTTATTGCTTTAGCCCCAGACATTTATTATCTGAGGTTTTTAAAATGTATATTATTTAGTTTACATTATTAGTGAGACTAAAATGTTTATTGAAATTTAACAATAAATACTCCAAAGACAGATTATCATCCGATATGCATGAAATTTAAATGTAATATTTAAATAATGGAAACAAAGAGGCATTGAATTTCAACAGTTTTCATTTAATTACTTTGATTTAACGAATCTGTGTTTCACTTTACAGAATCTTGTGAACACTTAGCCTAATATCAAATTAGTGAAATAAAGACAACAATCGAATTTTAATAATTCAAACATACATTATGCTAGAGCTAAATCTGCCAATTGCAGGTCTTTCTTAAATTATTAATTAGACATTAATTAACTTATCCAGACCATCAACTCTCGATGTCATTGCTAGCCTGTGATATTTACTGGATTATAATCCATCTGCTGCTCAACGCCCATTCATGTTTAAATCAAAAAATGGATAATCAAGACATTATCTAGTATTTAACAATTATAGTGAGAACTGCCTGCTCTTTATCTGATCTCCCATAATGTATTTTAAAGCCATAATTTCATATTTTTAAGTTATATTTTTAAAATGTATTAAAATAAAGCCTTAAAATAGATGGTATCTATAAACAGTCCTACCTTGTTAAAGAATAATCCTATAATTCACTATTGCCAGTTGAGAAATTGGCAAAAATATCATTTTCAACTTCAAATTCAAACGTTAGAAGATGGCTATTCCATGGGGGGGGGGGGAATAGGAGGTAATTGTGTTATTATTTTCGGGGTGAATGATTTTTAATTGTGAGAATGATACCTATGATCGTATAATAGTGAGTTGACAACCTATTGAGCAAAAGACATACAAATAATTATGTTTTGACTTTCTTAGAAAATATGAAATTCTCGCTTTAAGTTAATTACTTAACCGACTATAATGACCCTTGTTTCACTTTGTTGAATCTTATGTACACTGTAACAGCAGCACAAGTTATCAAATCAGTATGGAATTGAAATGCAATATTCAAATTATGGAAACAAAGAGGCCCATTGAATATGCTAAAATTAGTTCTAGAGTTAGTGTCCATGTTTCACTTTATAGAATAGTCCTAACTCCCTAATGTTTAAAGAATCATCTGTTCTGTTTGAAATTTATATTGAAATTAGTGAAATTTCAGTTGATGACTTCTAGAATTATGGCCCTTTTTTCACTTTGTAGAATCTAGTGATGACCTTTGAAACTTATGAAGATTTTAGTTAAGAGATAAAATCAACATCTGATCTATGAGCTCGCATTGTCTCTCAATCTTTCTCAGTGTCTAATAGCCTGTTCAGACGCTTAAGTTGAACTGGTTTAAATAACCTGGGGATCGTTAAACCAGTTTAACTTAAGCGTCTGAACGCAAATGTGGGGCAAATAAACCAGTTTAAAAACCCCAGCTCGCAACCTGTCTTCGAGAAGGCTTTTTATTTTAAACTGGTTCATCTTAGCCGTCTGAACGGGTTGGCTTAAAAACCTTGGCTCAAGCTTGCTTTGAGCATGCGCAGTACGCAGTAAGTTACATTCCTGTGAAAATATCGGGGTCAGACAGTGCCAATGTTATCGAAAGCGTGCGAGAACCTAATAAAGAATATGAAGCTACCCATTGCGTAGTTAACTCTAACCTCCGGCCGAAGAGGTCAGAATAGTTAAACTGGTTTGGCTTATTGTGCGTGTGAACGCAACATGATGCTGTCTTAAAAAACCCAGCAATTATGAACTGGTTTAAAAATAAGAGTCTGAACGGGCTATTAGTGTTTCAAAAATAAGTGCCCTTTTAAAACCACCATGCTGGAAAATACTGAGGCTAGTGAAATTTGTTAAAATGTTTTATTATTGTCTTAATTGATTATTTTTAGGTGAGTGATGTTAATGATGATGTAAGAAGAGTTGCTGTAACAGCATTAGGATTTCTTCTATTTCGGTATGTTATTTTTATATATCTTTAAATTCAAACTGAAACTTTTACGTGTACTATATATAGAGAATCTTTTTTTTTAACTTTTTAAGTCTGTGTTCTATTTATTCATTGTAATTTAATGTCTGCCGAATAAATACCAAGTAATTATGATGATCATCGATATTGCAGTCGGTGCTAACAAAAGAAGTAATTGCATATAGTAAGTTTACCCATTTGCAAATTTAATTTATATATTGTCATACTAAATTAACTTATCAGCAGACGCTGATGTTACAACTTATTAACTTGTTGAGCAATTATCAGTGGATTTGATACATTCTATTATATTTACCAATAATCACTCCCATCATCGTGCCCAACACAAAATTACAAGAATAGTTAGGAAAAATTAAAAACCTAATTTTTATACACCCACATTTTCATACGGACGTATATTGTCGTCGCCCCTGTCCGTCCGTCCACAATTTGTTTGTGGACACTCTACAAGTCACAATTTTTATTCGATTTTTACGAAACTTAAAATATAGGTCTATCTTCAAAAGATCTCGGTTCTTTTCAATATTGGCGTATATCGGATGATAACTTTATGGATTATGGCCCCGGATTGTATGAAAAATCACGTTTTTAGCTTGTGGACACTTTACAGGTCACAATTTTCATCTGATTTTGATGAAACTTGAAATGCATGTTTATAACCCAAACATCTTGGTTCCTTTTGATATTTGCGCATATCAGATCGTAACTTCCTGAATTATTGCCCCTGATTGTACAAAAAATGGTGTTTTTAGCTTGTGGTCCCTTTAAAGGTCAAAATTATTATCCGTTTTAAAAAAAAAAGCACTTGAATATATCACTGTTACACTGTAATGATGCATGAGTTCGAATTTCGTGAAAATCGTACTAAAACTACTGGACAAAATGGCCGACCCTTGTACGCAAATAGTGTAAAAATATGGTATATCAGGGTTGTGGAACCCTCTAGAGATCCTATTTTGATAAAATTTAAGATACATGTTTATAACCTAAAGATCTTGGTTCCTTTCAAAATGCACGCATATTGGATTCTAACTTCCTGAATTATGGCCCTTGATTGTACGAAAAATCACGTTTTTAGCTTGTGGTCCCTCTAGAGGTAACAATTTTTAGCCGATTTAAAAACACCTTTGAATATATCACCGTCACAAAACTGACGGACAAAATGGCCGCCCCTTGTACCCAAATATGTTAAATATATGGTATATCAAGGTTGTGGATCCTCTAGAGGCCACAATTTTGATTTGATTTTGACGAAACTTGAAATACATGTTTATAACCCAAAGATCGTGGTTCCTTTCGATATTCACACATATCGGATCATAACTTCCTGAATTATGGCCCTTGGTTGTATGAAAAATCGTGTTTTTAGCTTGTGGTCCCTCTAGAGGTCACAATTTTTATCCGATTAAAAAAAACGTTTGAATATATCATCGTTACACCCTAATGCTGATTGAGTTTCGAATTTCGTGAAAATCGGACCAAAACTGCCGGACGAAATGGTCACCCCTCGTCGCAAATAGTGTAAATATATGGTATATCAAGATTGTAGACCCTCTAGATGAAACTTGAAGAAATTTATCTTTATAACCCAAAGATCTTGGTTCCTGTCGATATTTGCGCATATCGGATTGTAAATTCCTGAATTATGGCCCTTGATTGTACGAAAAATCGCTTTTTGTTTAGCTTGTTCTCTGTCCATCTCTTGCAAAATGTGGGCATATCCTGCCTGGCAGCCACTGGTTTAAACCAATACAGACTTAAAAGGAGAATGTTCATATTTTTCTATATTCTGGGTTATCATCTTAATAGAATACTATAGTAAATGCTCAAGCACCACCATTAATTTAAAATTGTATTAGTGGTGTCATCAGTCAATAGCACTAGATCTTTCAGTATGGTGCCCAAAGCTTAAAACTATTAAAAGTGATTTTTAAAAATGAGATCTATTACTTTATTTTTATCAGTCATGTTTATATCTTTTCCATTTGTCAATTTTTGTTCTGCCAATGAAATCACAGACACAATCTTTAATTTGATATGGCACTGAACAGAAAGTTGACTCTAGTGGCTGTCATGGTTATATCTATTGTTGGAATATAGAAACAAAATAGCCACCTTCTTTAATGTGAGAGAACATTTGTCATCCAAAGCTTTTAGAAAACTTGAACAGTGTGTGACCAGCCCAGAACAGGATGTCTTTGAACAACAAAAGGAAATGAAAATGAATACCTTTTCACAAGTGAGAAAAGTGACTGTAAATTATTTGTGAAAAATTCTGAAAAACATCCACCACCACATAATCTCGGCATTTTTAATTAAATGGCAAGTCATTTATCAATTTTTTCTGCAGCTGTTTGTGAACTCCATGAGACATCACTATAGTGCATACATACCAGGGCACTCGCATAGGGGGAGTCTGAGGTGGGCGACACTTTTTGGGGGGGAGGAATGGGCTGGCAAATTATCTATTTGCACATACCAGAAATATTCAAATTAATCTTTGTCACAATTTTCACCCGATTTAATGAAACTTGAAATGCATGTTTATAACCCAAACATCTTGGTTCCTTTCAATATTTGCTGATATCGGATCTTAACTTCCTGAATTATGGCCCTTGATTGTACAAAAAAATCATGTTTTTTAAATTTTAGCTTGTGGTCCCTGTAGAGGTCACAATTTTTATCTGATTTAAAAAAAACTTGTGACTTTATCACCGTTACAAGATCTTAGTTCCTTTTGATAATTGTGCATATCCGAACGTAACTTCCTGGATTATGGCCCCTGATTTTTTTAAAAAATAGCATTTTTAGCTGGCAGATTTTCTGGAGGTCACAATTTTTTTTCTGATTTTAAAATCTGTTTAAATATATCACCATTCCACCATAATGAAGATTGAAATTGAATTTCAAGAAAATCTAAATGAAATTTCCCGACAAAATGGCCACTCTTTGTACACAAATTGTGTAAAAGTATGTATATGAAGGTCACAATTTGTATCGATTTTGATGAAACTTAAAACATATCTTTATATCCCAAAGATCTCAGTCCCTTTTTATATTTGCACATTTCAGACCATAAGTTTCTGGATTATTGCCCCTGATTGTACAAAAAATCACGTTTGTTTTTAGCTTGTTCTCTATCCATCTCTTGCAAAATGTGGGTGTATCCTGCCCTGGCAGCCGTTGGTTTGGAATTTGGTTATGCTCATTATGGTAACAGGTGGGTGGCACTGCTTACATGGTGGCTCATTGAGGACATGTGAAATTGTGCCTTTTTTATATAACACAACATTTTAGCTTTCAAACATATGTACAAAAGTAAATCATTCTCAACAATTTTGAAAGAGAAAATAGGCTATTTTTTTTATTTTTGGTAATTTGAATAAGGTTTCTTAAATCAGTGTAAAACGATCATTTGAATTTACTGCGAACAGAGATTTATGCACCAATACACTAAGTGTACATGATTCTTGGCTATGAATACTTAATTTTGATTGTAAGCCCACAGCCAGATTGTACCCTTGTTGTAATTGACCAGTTTGTAACTATAATAAAAGGGGGTCATTATTTGATGGAGTAATGATGGCTGTGTGGAGAAATGAAGAATAATGACTAATGTGATTTATCCTGTAGCAATTTGATATTATACCCGCAGACATCATTAGTATCATCCTCATCATTATCCTCACCATACCTTTATATTTTGATCTTATTGAACCTAGTGTGTAGTAACCGACATAATTTGATAATAATATTCAATCACTGGGGTATGTTTATTTTGCACTATGTCTGCATTTATATGAGGATCAGTAAATTTTTGATACTTTAATATGGCCACAACTTTATGCCAAATTTAATGAAAACACATCTTACTTTATGTACAGGTAAGGTTAGAATGATTTAAAAGTTTAAGTGGGTTGATTCCTCTGTGAATGTTTATTATTTCAACACAGTTGAGTTAAGATTCATGTGATAATAATTGTCCCATGCCATCACACTCTACACCCACAGCAAATGTCAAGGATTCTATCAAGCAGATCAGATCTACTCATTAATGATTTCTAAAACTTAAAAATAAAAGAAATGCCCTTCTGAAATTCATATTTTTTAGATATGTTTTCTCAGGACATCAATACTGGGCTCTTACAAGTATTTTGTACGGGCATTTCTGTCAGTATCTGTTATCAATGATAACGGAACTTTCAACAAATATAAAAGTGAAATATATCTCCCAGAACTTATATTAAATGAAGAAAATTCTGGCACTATAAATGCATCTGTTCTTGACATTTCTTATAAGTATATTACCGACTACCTATTGGATAATGACCCAATTTAATATATATTTTAAATGTTCTGTAGTTTTTTAATCCTATCTGGATTATCGCCCTTATTTTATGCCTATAAATGCATGTTCATAGTACGATTCTTTCAGCATACCTATTTTGCATTTCTTGTAGGGGTTTACGTATTATATTTTGTGCAATTACATAGCTGAATAATTCCGATTAGTTCCTAAATCGATAGCTTATTAACCATTTGGTGTTATCATATCTGTATTATCACCCTTTTTTACATTTTTCAAACTCTGTCATCTTTAGCAACCTACCGCTTTTACGTCACATCATTCAGTCGGCAGACGGCTGTCTCGAGGCAGTTTACATTTTCTCATTTGCTTCCTTGTATTCAGTATTGTTTGTTTTTTGCTCTGTTTTTGTGGTAAATGACATATGCCCTAACTATATTCAATATACCTCGATTCTGTTGAATACTAAAATGTTTTCTTACTTAACTTAGAACTTTTAGTTTTTGGACTACCTGTTGTTTTTTTTTTATACATTTCACCGATATGGTTACTTGTATAGGTAATTTTTACTTCAATATGTTTACATTCATATTTCTTGTAACATAGCAGATCATGACTCATGCTGACATTACACAATGGTTTCTCTGGGTTATATTCCAGATTGTTTTCAATTTTGAGTGAAGTATGTATCACTACAGGCCCGGGACTGTACAGCGCAGTGGACGCTTACGGCTAGCCCACGGATCCATTCACTTAAGTTGATATATTTGTTTGTGGTTTCTGTGTATTGTGTCTTGTCCATGGATTTGTTTTTGTGTAAATTATGTGTGGTGCAGTCCCTCTGCACTTAATACTATTGTGTTACATGATGATAAATGACTCAACATTACCCTTTCATTGCGTCTACCCGGAAGCCCTGACTAAAATTAGCACCATAACTGCAAGTGCCATCTATTGTTTTCTCTATACACTAGAACATATTTCCACGTGTTTCAAAGCGGAAAACGGTAAGATGGCGGGGTGCAGAGTCCCACGTAGATGATGCACTCTCGACGAAGTCGTGAATGACATCTTTGCTGACCAAGACAGCGAGGACAATTTCAAGGCGGATGATACACGTAATTCGTTTCCAGTTGATAATGATAGTAGTCAAGACAGTGATTGGTAGTATGAAGTTGGTGATTTGTTGCTAAACGTTCCGTCTATGGCTATATCTCCCATGCATGATGAACAAGCCCAAGGTGAACATGATAGCCTTATGTCTGCAGTAGATTCTAACGATTGTTCTGATGTTGATAATGATGCTGGCCTGCTGGGTCGTAGGCAAATCCAGAGTCCGGAACGTGTAGATCTATTGACTGACGATAGTGATAATAATATGGGTTGAAAGTGATGGTGAAAACGAGGTAGTGGAAGCCACACATTGGTGTGTCAGAGGCAGATCTAGATGTAGTCCGCGTGTTCATGGTGGCATTGCTCGTGGCTGCTATTTTTTAAAAACATTTATTCATTTTATATATCCGGAACGTGTAGATCTATTGACTGACTATAGTGATAATAATATGGGATGAAAGTGATGGTGAAAACGAGGTAGTGGAAGCCGCACATTGGTGTGTCAGAGGCAGATGTAGTCCGCGTGTTCATGGTGGCATTGCTCGTGGCTGCTATTTTTTAAATTTTTTTATTCATTTTATATATCCGGAACGTGTAGATCTATTGACTGACTATAGTGATAATAATATGGGATGAAAGTGATGGTGAAAACGAGGTAGTGGAAGCCACACATTGGTGTGTCAGAGGCAGATCTAGATGTAGTCCGCGTGTTCATGGTGGCATTGCTCGTGGCTGCTATTTTTTTTAATTTTTTATTCATTTTATATATCTTTATCAAAATCAAGTAAAAAAAACAAAAAAACTATAACCCACAAGTATTTGATGGAGAAAAATTTGTTTTCGTCATAGATTTAGTGAGAAATGAGGAAGCCAAAATAGCCACCATGAGGTCACGTGACTACATAATTATGCAGATTTTCAAAATTCGATTTTTTCCATCCCAACACACAAAAAGAATTTCCAAAAGCTTTTATAAGTACATTTTCGCTTTTTTCCACAAAAAAAGGTCTAGCACAGGCAGTGGATTTACGTCTAGCATTGAAAAGGTTAAGACGTTGACCATGTACTGATGTTGAGGGCAGTCACCTTTATTAGGCTTGTTAGATTGAATTGAATATTTGAATCCAAGTCGACAACTAGATAGATTGAAGTGCGTGTAGGAGTTTGTTAGTATTGATTGCTTAAATAGACAAATAAGCACAATGATTCTAAATTAGACCATATAATTATTATAGTTTGTAATTTTTTTTAAGGAAAAACAACAGAAAACTCAGAAGACTGAAAACATTATCTTATAATAGTTATAAATCAATATCACATGGACAACAGATTTCATGCCAAGAATAGGCAAAAGACTTAAACCATTTAATCACTATCCAAGTACTGTAATAAAATTATCAATAAATTAAACCGGGAAGAGATGAGATTTATATAGAGACCTGTAAAGGGTTTTTGAATGACAATAACATATACATGTAGGTAATTATCGTGAGTCATCTTTAATTAACACAGTCATTGTATTTCGTCTCTCTGTTTGCATCATTGTTGTGTAGCTATGGAGAGCAGTATCGGCATATTTAGATCGACGGCGTTGAATTTTACAAGTCAATATTTTGATAAATGTACGTCTAAAAGCGGTATTAAACATAGTATAAATGATAGGATTGGCCAAGGAGGCAGCATAACCCATCCATAGAATCACAGACATAAGTTTGGCAGTTATATCCGACATGCACATTCTACAAGTTACCGACAGTATGTTCACAATGAAAAATGGAGACCACAATATCACAAAAACTATGAAAATAATACCCAGAACTTTTGAGGCTTTACGTTCATTAGTGGCAGCTTTCTTTGACAAAAGATGTCGTATCACTGGTCGTGTTCTAGCTTTGATTGTAGCTCTAAAGCGTGCTTTAAACTTACTCCCATTCCTTTTAAACCTAGCATTTTCGTTATCTGAAGCATCCAATTCCTCATCTATATCGGTACAAAGCGGATGTGTAGATTTAGAAATGTTACCTACTTCTTTGTTATGTTCATTAAGACCATTATTAACCGTTCCATTACTGAGGCAATTATCCTTACTAGTACTACAAGGGTTATTTGCCCTAGAGTGAAGACGTATGGTTATTAGGTCTGATTCGTTAGATGACGTTGACTTGTCATCACAGTCAATATTACAATTACTTCTACTACCTCCTCGAAGTGGAGAGCTCGGTGCTGAGTGGCACATTGGACGCATAGAGTACTTCAAAAAATCATCCACTAACTTTAATTCTGTTTTACGCTTTTTGTCTGAATTTAATTTTTCCCTTTCTGAATCTTGTAAGCACTGATCCATTTCCTGTTGTATTTGAATAAATCTACGATTCCACTCTGAAGATTTTGAATCATGATCTAAATGGTTAAAGCTTAGATGTAATGACATTTTGTTCATACACTTATGATCATTGAAACAGGCCTTAGGCACACTGCTGTCAGATTTTGCTGAAGACAAAGTATAATTCTTTTGAAAAAAAGATTCATTAGGAACTTCCAGGAAATGCTTTTTTTGCTTTCTTTGTTTTTTGTTATCCCGATTCAAGCTGGTATATCCATTAATGTGAGTATTTTGTGGATCATAAAGGGATTGCTGTGAATGTCTGTATAACACATCATCCTCCCGAACTTGAAGAGATTTATATGAGTAAGAGTTTTGTTTGAGCAGTTTAATGGAAGATTGATTGAGATTTTCATTTGAGTCATTCTCTGTTTCTGGGGTCTCACATAACTTGGTACTTGATTTAGCTATTGTATCTGATGATAAATGAAGTGGAGAGTCGTTATTGGTTTCATTAAAACTAACAGCAGATGACTCGCCACTAGGAGGTGTCAGTAATTGAGGAATGTTGAGATTTGGAAAGGCTTTCATAGGATCAAAGCGGGATCGAAAATCGGAACGTTCTATTCTTTTCATCATTCGTTGATTTTTCAATAAAATTTGTATCGTCAATACATAAGTCACAATCATTATGATGAGAGGAATATAAAATGCAAACACAGAACCATAAATGACAAATGTCTTGAGCGTTGGAACACACTGTCCATGCGAATACACAATAGACGTATCAATAAATCCGTGAATACACACAGGACTGCTCACTGCTATTGAAACAGCCCACACAAAAAATATCTTTAACAAGACCATTTTCTTGGTTTTGTTTCGGCCATATCTCATGGGATATTTGAGCGTAAAATAGCGATCCATAGACATTGTGCACATATGCCAAATAGAAGCTGTACACATTAATACATCACTGGTTACCCACATTACACACAAGTTTGGGTTCAAAGGAAAAATGCCTGAAATTATAAAAATAAAATAATTTAATGCAATTAAATTTCATGTAAATATAAATGTATTTGGCTTTGATTTAGATGACCAAAATTCTTTTTTTTGCTACATTGTTTGTATTGAAATTAACTATAAGTTTATAGAAAATCAATCTATAATCATGAACTTCTGTTAAAATTAATTTTGATTTTTAGGGTGAATTTGTACTAATTTGTAAATATCTTTTGAACATTACATATTTTTAATTACTCCCAAGTGTTGTTCAATTAATCTATTTGAACTATTTACGTCAGATTTTATCAAATTCCTAGATGGCAGGTATGGTTCAGGTGCATTCTACACTAATGATATAAACCATTTATCGAGTATTTGGCACCGATTCTATAATATTTGTTTTTATCTCAAATTTTGACACGTTCCTTTTATCAAAATTTATTCTTTGAATTATCCCCTTGTGTTTGAATACTTTTTTATCCAAACATCCAAATCGTCTGTTAATACAAATTTCTTCGTGTCTGTTGTAAATGTTGCCTATCTCGTAAAAAGGATAGGTTTAACCATTTACCGGTAAGAAATTCAGCCAACAAACATACATTGCTGGTGTTTCTGGATTAAGACCTTTTAAATAAAGTTTTTTAATGCGTAGAAGAAGATAGTGCTTCAAATGTTCCCAATTCTGCTGATGACTAGAATTACCCTAGAAAAAGAAGCAAAATAAACAGTACTTTATCTGTAATTGAAGTTACTATTACCTGGACTGAATTAATCTTCATAGATGATTATGAACATGTTTTAACCTTATTTTTTCAGGTTTCTATCCAGATAAATATATTTTTTTTACATTTCAACATCTTTATTTCTTGGCAGGGGAGAGGAAAATAATATGATTAGAAATTTAAAGTCTGTTTTTGAAATAAATGTGACTTAAACATACATTATGCAAGAGCTAAATCTGCCAATTGCAGGTCTTTCCTAAATTATGATTTAGACATTAATTAATTAGACCATAATCAACTCTCGATGTCATCGCTAGGCTGTGATATTCACTGGTTTGGAATCCGACCTGCTGCTCATTGATGATTAAATCAAAAAATGGATAATCAAGACTATGTTTTTTTATTGTACCGACTTTAGTAATGAATACTAATGATGATCAAGGCTAGGCCTAAAATGTAATCGCTAAATTCTTGGTTCAGAGTGGATCAATTTGAGTGATATTTTCAACAAATTCCCTTCACATTATCTAGTTAACTATTACAGTGAGAACTGCCAGCTCTTTATCTAATCTCCCATTGGTTTCGAAATATGTTATTAACATTTTGATGGGAATTGACATCCTTGTTACAGTTGTAGTTGAATAAACTATAGTCAGTACATTAGTCCTTGATCTGATGATACACATCACATATATCCTTAGATTACTTTTATCAGTTTTATGGTTCAACTTTCACTATTGAAATTTAATATGATAAAGTGGGAAATTTAATATGATAAACTGTTATTATTTGCCTCTCCTAACCTTTCTATCAATAAAGTGTTGTGGGGTTGCTATTTTTTTTTTTTTCTCACATAACACTTTGGTATAACACTAATATTTTTGTTTTGTTGGTGAAACATTAGTGTAGAGAGTTTCAGAGATAATTTCATGTTCTATTTCAAACATAAAGAAATATTAACTTATCACTGTTATTTTTTCCTTAATTTAACGCTACCTGTAATAGTTTATTTACGGTATTTCTTAATTAATGGGTACCTTAGCAACACAAGAGCTTGATAATAACAGATATGAATGGAAATACTCAAATCTCAAGTGTGGAATTCAGTCGCATCATAAATCATTACTCTCCTTTATCAATTCAACTTGTAATCAAAGACGTAGAAAAGAAAACTGTTTATAGAGAAATAAGTCCACCCTTTCATTCTTTTTATGCCAACAATCATTTAGAGTTCTAGACAAGATTTTGGATGGGTGTGTAGACATGTAAAAAATGTTTGGACTCCTCTAAAACATAAACAGTTATTATACCACCTGTTTTATAGTCTACCTTGCTCTTTGATCAAAACAAAAATACACACGATTTTTTAACATCATTCTTTTAGATTACTTATTGAGTGGTAAGTGTAGGGGAAGATTTATTGATCCCATATGCCTCAAAATCACTTGTTGATTAACATTTTCCAGATTCTGTTGAATTTATTAAAATGGAAGTAGTAATTTACTATTATTATATATAGTGCAAATTCTTAGCAGTAAGCACTTAGAGAAATATAAATATGATGTATATATGAACTTTTATGTTGATAATTTCAAAAGCATAGGTGGGCTGTATTATACTGGTAGCTCAGACCTGCCCACTTAGAATGATGAAAGTGCGTAAGATTTACTCATTTAGTGAGTCTTGGTCTTAGCCATTTGCTGGGGATGTTTTGTCTTTTTCTTGTTTTATTTGAATGAATTTCTGTGGAATTTGGTGCGTTCTACTTAAAAGGATTACAAATCTTCTTTGTTTGTCATGGTTAAGGTTCAAAATTATGGGGAAAAAAGGGCAAATACCCTAATTGTTTTTATTGAAAAGTTACTTATTTTTAGATTTTTCATCATTCAAAATCTTTTTAAAAGACCAAATGATACTTTTAAGAAATTGTAAGTTGTTCACTATTCGAATACATGGATAGCCCCAACATAATACGTATACCTTCAAAATTTTAACCGATATAGATTGCCGGTGAACGTTGGGTTATTATTCAAACCGGCCTGTACATTATACATGTACATGTTTTCATGTAGACTATTAGTTTGACACTCACTTCCTCGCTCAAGACATGTATTCAATTTAAAATAAGGACATTTTTCTTCAACATGCTAGAATCATGACGATGTCGTCATGCAAGCGATTCACCATGTTCAACAGCAAAACTCTGATCCACCACGATTGGGAAGGACACCCAGCGAAACTCCACGCTTTTCCACCGTTTTCGGCAATTCTAGTCTCACACTCTAGCCGTGTACTGTATCTATAAGTAATAATATGTTTTATTCAGAATCAAATGACACAGTTTTGTGAAGTTTACATTTACTATTCTCCAAATGAATAAAACGGCCATATATTTACTATCCTCCAAATGGATGAAACTGCCATATACTCACTCTAAATTGTACATTGTAGTAATAAAAACTACATATGTATGAAAGATTATCTAATATCATTTACTTTTAATCATGATAGGTAAATGTTATTCAAAACTGATAAATTTATGATTGAAAACAGCACTTAAATTGACGAAAATTAGCAATGTTTGCTTTCAACTTTGATTCATATTTTTTCTTTACTTTTTATTGTTTCAAACAAACATGAAGCAAAATCATTTGCAACCTATGCAGTATGTTAATTTTTTTTTTATAAAATATATTGTTAATTTTCAGGGTAATGGGCTATCAAATTTGAAGGAATATGGTATTAGAAAAATATTCAATGTCTTGTAATTTAATAGTGTCTGGTATTAATAAAGTAAATGTTACTAACTAAAAACGTTTTTTCCAGATGGAAAAAAACCTAATTCTAATTAAGTCAAAGATGATGGCAATTATTTTATCTTCCAATACTGTTGGAAGCAAAATTTCATTAAAAATATTAAAATGGTTTTTCTGGTGCTATTTGCTAGGTTTGTAAAATAAACAGGTTTGTTGGAAGAAAGTCGTTAAGAAGTATGTGAAAATTGTTTATTTCGACAAGATGATGTGGGATGATAAGTAAACGTCAATATGATATTTAATAAATGCCAAGGACTGAAGTAATTTCTTGTATGGATATTGATGTACTGACGACATAAAATCATACAGTTGTAAATGTCACCTCTTCAATCACTGCCCCCTGGCTTCGGACTTTGTCTCATTTGATACAGTGAAAGTTGATTTTTACATCATAACAGTCTCATTATGATTGACTTTGGAAAAGTTGAAGTTCCCAGATGATTTGTTATTTGACACTCCGACAAGACACAATCACTTGAGATTGAGACTCCAGGCATCTGTGTCAATATTAATTAATTTTCTTTTCACTTAATAACTCCCTACAGGTAAACTTTGTAATCATTGTTATTAAACATTTAATTTTTGCCCTTTTGTGACAGTTTGTTTATTTCAACATGGTCGAATCTATGGTATAAATTGAGTCACTTTTCTATTTTTCTCTTCAAAAGTACAAGGTTGTCCTTAATTAGATTTGTTCAAGTCAGATCAATGGATTATCTCATGGTTTAGACCTTTTTTGATTATCTATGTGTAATATGGTTAGGTTTTTGTTTTGGTGATTGTTTCTTTTGAATGCCTGAAAAGTCCAAAGTAGTTTGGTTTATTTGACTTCAAAGAGATATGTGCCCTCTAACTATTGGAGTTTTTTTGGGGTTATTTTTAACCCATTCCCCCTCACATCAAAAGTCATTCTTTTTCTGACAAAGGGTTGCTGTTTTTGATTAGATTTAGAATTACAATAAGTGTGATAGAATAAATCCATCTATAACCAGACAAGATATTTGTCTGCAATTTTTACGACCAAATGTCATGTTATTATTGTTAAGTTTTTACTTTGAACTTGTTTAATGATGAATGTAGTCTCTTCTTCATTTATCTCTATTATCAGTCTTGGTATTAAGTCAGTTTTTCGAAAAATATGTTACAATTTCGCATGGTCTTTGCATTGTTACACAATTTATAACATTTGGGAATAAAATGTCTGTCCTCTATTTCAAGAATCACTCAAGGTCAGTTTTCAACTCCACATTGAATCGCTCACTGTATCAGTCTGTGAAAATAGACGGTATTTTTATTGTTAATAAATTTTTATTAACCGATAGTACGGCCACACATCACTGAACCAAATATTAAATTTAGCTTGAATAAAAAGAAAATTATACGTTTGTTATAAATTAGAATTTCTAACATGGATATGCATTTCGGTGGTCCACATTGGAACTCTTACAAAATTACTGCCAATGTTATAAAATGAAATGGGGTTTAGCGGCCTACTTTTCTTATGAGTGAAATTTTGCTCGCTCAGAGTTGCTATGGTCTACTCTTATTTCGAATTACTGCTGGAAAATTTTGATGAACTCCTTGGCCCTCGCTGGGATCGAACACCAGACCTCCAAGTTAGCAGGCCAACATCTTATCACTGAGCCACTGCAGCTCCCAACCAATTTATTTCTGTTGCATGAAAGATCTTAAACTCTTAAAGGTCAGTGTCTTGGCAGTACTGATAAGACTGGCATCTTCTTTACAGAAAGAAAAGATAGGTTGCCAGGCAACGGAACATACGCCCACAGCAGCTAAAGCGGTCGACAAGAGTTGTTGCATATTTATTCCTTAGTAGGTAATTGGGGGATTTTACAAGACAGTTCCGTACAGATCAGAATATAATTTTTGTCGTTTGAGGATTCACAGGGTTCTACAAACTGAAACAAGGGCCTCAACTCTGGAAGTAGTCTACAGAAATTTAAATAATGCATATAGATTTCACAAAGATCGGATGATAACTTTTTGCGTTCACAAGGTTCAATAAAGTGAAACGAGCCATAATTCTAGACGTAATAAACGGATTGTTCTTTTTACTAACTTAAATGGTACATATAAACTTTTGCCGTTCACAAGGGGTTCAATAAAGTGAAACGAGCCATAATTCTAGACGTAATAAACGGAAATTGCTGAAATTCAATAGGATTGTTCTTTTTACTAACTTAAATGGCACATATAAATTTCATACAGATCGGCCGATAACTTTAGAGGTTAGAGTGTTCACAAAGTGCAACAAAGTTAAACAAGGGCCATAACTCTAGAATTAATAAACTGAAATTGCTGAAATTCAATAGGATTCTTCTCTTTACTAATTTAAATGACGCATGTAAATTTCATACAGTTCGGCAGATAACTTTTGATGTCAAAGCCTTCCCAAGGTGCAACAAAGTGAAACAAGGGTCATAACTCTAGAAGTAATTGATGGAAATTGTTGAAATGTAATAGGCTTCTTCGTTTCACTAATTTAAATCATGCATATAAATGTCACAAAGATCAGGTGATAACTTTTGGCGTTAGAGCGTTCACAAGGTTCAATAACTCTAGTTGTAATGAACAGAAATTATTGAAATTAAATAGGCTTCTTCATCTCACTAATGTAAACCACGTATATCAATTTTAAAACAATCGGATAATAACTTTTTGAGTTACAGCGTTCACCATCTTCAATAGAAGGCTTGATCTATCGCTTTAACTACGTACATCTTATCAAGGCCTTCCGTAATACCCTGCATATTGCGGCACTAATTTCGATTGGGCACAAGCCCAACTTGTGAGCCTATCAGATTCTTCAATCGTCGCGAATACCAAGTCTAGCGTTCTCAGGCTAAAATGTCTACCTATGATAATCAAGTTGCAAAGTTCAAGGTTCATTCAATGTCAAGGTTTCCGTGGAGGTCCTGATGTCACAACCTCTGATTGGACGCTACTGCTCCCGTGTCTGTAGATAACATAGCAACGGCCAGATGTTGTGAAGCTCGCAGTCGTTGCTTCAGGAACATGAGCGTTCACAAGAAATTGTGAATGACGGATGGACGGGGGTGACGGCAATCTGATGTATAAAATGGTATTTTATCTCAAGGGAGTATAACGTACAAATAACATGGGAAAACATTGTAGAAGAGAAATAAATTACATGGTATTTATGCCAATCATTGAAATATCAAGTGTCTTTTTCCAATGAAATTAATATTTTGTAAATGCTCTTGTTTTTTAAAATAAAAGAAATAATAAAAAAAAAACGTTCTGGCTATAATAGTAAAAAAATTGATAATGAAAACAGAATATACTGAAAATTTCAGTCAGATTGCTTCACAAAGGAGAAGCAATGACTTATGTTCAGTATTGGATTGATGAATTGTCCAACAAAGGATTAAGCCAGCCAATCAAGCCAGATAAAGTAGTTAATCAAGGTAGGTGTACAGACGGTATAACACGATAAATACGTTGATCACTTAATTACCTAATCAATCCATCCTATTATTAACGATAATCAGGATGAATAGGAGTTATACACCCTGTGCAATCAATTAAGTTTGGAATTTTGAATATTATTCACCATATTCCCGGTTGGACGTTAGGAAAATAGCATAGGACATGTCCGGCATATACAGGAGAAATTGCATCCGTAGTGTTCACCATATTTATTTCAATGATTGCTGATGATTACTTGCAGAGTTATTGCTCTTGTTGACTTTTAAATTCCGTGTGGTCATTCTTTTGTGGCTGAAATTATTGTTATCTTGTGCAGATGTGAAATTTAGAAATTTTGGGCTGCTATGACAACTTGGCTGTTCTGGGAAAAAGTTTTGTTGTCTTGTAACATATCTCTAGATAATAACATTTGGGTAAAAATAATTAGTATAAAACTATTGAAGAACATGGTCATATGTTTTGTGGTTTGATGAAGATAACAGTTGAGAACTGGAAGCAGTTTAATGGAAAAATATTGCCAAATATTTTTTAGGACTATTTTGGCAACGTAGTTTCTCAACCGTTAAAATGATTAACCCTGGTAATATAAATAATTATTTGTGATAAAGCTTTGAGTCTAACAGAAATATCTTGATTTGATTCATGGAGATATTTTAAAATGCATATATATGGCACCTTGCAATTTACCAAAGAAATTTAAATTGATTTATATTGTTGTTCAGGAAATATAATTCAATATTGAGCATATTTAAATCCTAAAAATAAGACTAATGTTTAAATTAGACAACTCACATTGTAATAATCTGTATTTTTTCAAGGATAGCTCTGTTAATATTTTTTATAATTACAATATGATTAAGTTTCTATTCTGCTAGTAATTTTGTAACTGTATTAGAGATTTAATGTAACACTCATCTGGGATTGATTTCAAAGGAGCGTGATTGTGTTTACGCTCCTTATTTCAAAATTGGGAGTGTAATTATAAGCATTCAAATATTAATTATTCACCCCAAAATATCTATCCATCGCATAAAAATCAACTAACCGAATGTTGCTGATGTAAACTTTCATAGTGCAGTAGATTCACACGAAATTGCCATTCATTAGCTCATAGATGCAACATACTAATTAATTGCATATTTAACAAATGTTCAAGTGTGAGCATTCTATACCAGTTGAAAGCAGTGATTGTGTTCAGAACACTTGCTAATCAAATCATTTGAAACTATTCAGTCAAAGCAGAAAATTATCATCATAACTCTCACTCAATTAGAATCAAAGTTATTCTGTTCCAAATCCTCAACCAATCAAATTGTGTCAAATATTGGTTAGGGTTGGGTTCGGTTAGGTAAATCATTGAAGTACTGGACAGCCAGATTATGTAGACAGTTGTATACTAGAAGCAGTAATTTGCATAAAGATGTTTTCTATATATATCCCGCCTTAATGAAAATCAATATTTAGTTTTAAGAAAGAAATTATAATCATTGGTTGCACAGAATCTGGAGTGCCATGCATTTGTCTGAATGACCTATAGAATCACTAAACTAACACTAGAAACACTAAATGGTAAAGCAGATAGCAAGCCTATGCAGCCACAAATTGTTACTAAATTTTTCACCTTATAAACATTTCTTAAGTCTCATATTATAGCCATTAATTTTACAAAATTCTGTTGATGCTAAGTAATTTGTATGGAATCTTATGATTTACAAAATTTATAATTATTGTTATTGACAGATCTAAAATACACTGGAATTATAAAAAAAACAAACCCCAAAAAACAGAAATCCTGCCAGTTTATTCTCATGTGCATTCCAAATTTCCACTAAAAGTAAATGATCGAACTTCCCATTTTGCCATTTACATTCAACTACCATTTACGCATCAAATGGAATACAAGTCTACAAAGGCAGTGATAATTGCATGAATAAAGAAGTTATCTATCAATTTAAGGCTTTAAACTTCACACGCTGAAGTGATTCCTTTCGCTAAATTACTATTAAACTATGGAATGGTTATCGGTGGCAATTACATGGGAAGATGGTAGGCAGACAGTTATAATAACAGACTCTTACCCATTTCTACAGCAATAGTTAATGAATGCAAATCAATCAACACTTGTTTAAATAGCTCAGTATTTGCACACGTTCATTGCAGGATATTAACTCTCAATATGGTAAATGGACAAACCCATTTATCTTGTGATTTTACAGAAACTGTTGAACCTTTGGCCTTTTGTAGACATGTAAAGATCTACTTTTGTCCAACTGGAAGTTCAGACAACAGGCAGAGCAATTTATCTTGGGTTTGAGAAAGTTGTTGACCCTATAGTATTGTGATGACTTATTCTTAGGTGTGAAGTTTTGACAGTCCTGGTCTGGTTTGTGTCTTGTCATAATAAACAGAATACACCAAAATGCCTGTAAATCTTCCATGCGTGATAATTGCTTGTAATAGAATATTCGAGGATGTTTTTCATTCCCAGAAGAAAGTTTGTTTCCTTGGTAGTTTATGAGATGGTTAAGCAGGAAATGTGGTTGGCATTCCATTATCGTTTCCATATCTGAGATTGGTCAATAAACTCTCTAATTCAGTATTATATAAGACTTCTGGGTTGATACCATTCCTTTGAAATTGGAGCACTGATCAGATTCTCAACAATCTTTGATAGTGCACTGTTCTAATTGTTGGAAAGTTACCCACATTTCAATATTTGCTGTAAACGATTTTTCAACACAATTTTGAATACAAAACTTTGACCACATTATTGTATAAAAGATCGTTATTTCTGCTTTTACATTACACTAAGTTGCAGTTAACAAATAAAAATATACTGAGCTTAAGGACACAATCTATAAGCAGTTGAACCGTAATAGTATTAAGTGCAGAAGAACTGCACTAGTGTGTGAGAATAGCCTGCTTCCATCTGGGGTGATATCGCAAACAATATCTTTGTGTAAGCTTTTTCTTCTCCATCAATTGAGTTGTCAGAGTATCCATTTTCTCTTTTTTGACACTCTGATCAAACCTTTTGGATACTATCACGTCAAGTGGAAACATGGACAAGTTGTAAGCTTCCTTTGGACTACATTCTCCCTTACCTACAGTGATACAGACTTGGTTGATGTAATAAATAAATAAAAAAATATTGATGCTCTTTTTTAATTAACCTATTTTACCGTGAGCACTAACAACAAGCATTTCAAATTCTAATGAAATAAACCAAACCTACTAGTGCATTTGTGTGGTTGTATTATCTTCAATGACATGGTTTACAGATATGTAAAAAAAAAAGTTATTAACCGTATGAGAGACTATTGATATCAGATAGATTTCCAATGTATAACTAATATTCATTTCATCGATCACTGATTAAATCTATTGACATTAAATACACCTGACCACGATTTAAAGACCGGTTATTTCACCTTGACCTGACCAACATAAACTACCCCTTGAAACCCAGAACAAAATGGAATGACAATAGAATAATTGTGACTGTAGATATAAAATCTGTAATAATAATTGGGTCAATTGTTGACCTCCAGAAAGATTGGTAAGAGTACATTAATTAAGAATTACAATAGTAATTGTTTATCATTTCCCACTTCATGATCAGTTACAATCAGTCTACATACACTTTAGGTCATTGAACTCAAAAATAGACTATTCCTTTGCCAATTTTCTGGTTAATTTTTGTCTAACAAATGTTTGCTTCAAGAGGTTAAGTAACAATTGTCTGTTTTTTGATCCAGTTTAAAAATGTAAAAAACAAATTACAATACTCTCAGCAAATATAAATAATTCTTAAATGTGTAGGCAAACCTGCCATTGAACTTTTGCAGGTGATGTTAATCATGTTATATAGTTATTAAAGTTGACATTTGAAACTGTAAACATGACAAGGGAATCTCTTTTTTGAAATAAACTTTATTATGTTAATCCTATCATATTTCTAAATTCAATTTATTGTTTGCTTACATAAAGTTTCACATCTGCCATTATTATCATTACTGTCCAGCAATCCTATGAATCAATTGGGAATTTACTTATACAGTCATCCACCTACCTATACACAAACCAGATACAATTACAAGAGTAAAATTGAATGGTAAATAGAATTCCTATCAATCTTTAGCAAATTAGTTTTTCAAAGGATAAATTTATCAAGGAGTAGGAGGAGAATTGATCAACTTTTATTTTTTTTATCTCAGATTTTAAATCAACTTAAAATTGAAAGAAAACATTTTAGGATTAGATATTGTAGGTGTCTCTTGACAGATTTAGGAAGGATATCTCATGAGATTTAGCACTGGATAGCTTTTGAGCTATTTTAAGACTCTAAAGACTTCAAGACAGTATAGTATCAACTAAAAGAACTTTTCTTCTAGATATCTTATCATAGATAAACAAGCTTCTCCTTTTATCCAAAACGCAAAACAATTTTGTTTGTCACTTTCTCTGATATGGCTTGAAATATTATTTATGTGAATGAAAAGACCCACATGCATGTCTTTTATGATGCATTTGAATATAATGTTAATTCCATTAATAGCAATTTTCAGCCAATAAATGTACATACATGGTTGAAATTTTCTTAAATAGACTCTAAAGAGATGATATCATTCAAGTAAGCAATTTGATAGATAAAGAAAAATGATGACAAAGTGATTTAGTGAATAAATTATGAGAAAATCAGTGTTGTGAAGAAGTGTTATCATTGCAAGTAATTAGTTGTCCAGACAGCATTAATACATAATAAGAATAATATTATATTTATATGTATAATCTGATATTAAGTTTCTTGGTCTTACAGCCTACAGTTTGATTAATCTTTTAGCAATTTCACTGTTATATATATTGTATTAATTTAAAGTTACCTTGTCATGCTAAGATTCTGTGATTCAGAATTCTGACCATCTAGAATAATACTTGTTTTTTTGCCAGTCTGGTTTGGTGAATGTCCTATGTCTGATTATTTTTCTATAACTGTTGTAGTTGCTGTTATATAAGACAACTGTAAATATGGTTTTAATACATATTTCTTCCTGATATTAATAAATGCTTAGGTTCCATTGTGATGATTCAGATGGTGTGATATTTTTAAACTGAAACAGTTCTACTAAGTGATGTCCACAGTTTAGAGAGTGTTGTCATATGATCTAGAAATTTATTGGCCTGAATGTATCAATAGTTGATGTAAATGTTTCACTATCCAAATTGCATCGTAATAGCAGTTTACTCAAGAGGAATGGAAATGGGAAGTAAATAATGATGATAAATTATACTGGTTAACACTATTTAACATCATTTTAAGCATGAGATAATTAGATCTATTCTGGAATTTACCGATATCCTTTGGAGGAGAAAAACCTGTTACATCCACCTTGTTGCCCTAGAAAAAAAATCAGAAGGAGCCAATGAAATAGCTGCGTTTGATTAATATTTCCGCTCTATTGCTTAGTCTCTGACTCTATACTGCTAGTAGAATTACTTTAAACTGATAATGTAATGATAAGTTTGATTGAATTATATATTTAACAGGAAGGAATTAGTGATAATCTTGCAGAATATCCTATTTTTATTCATATCCTTAAATTACCCCCTGGTAATGTAAATACACTTTTTGGGTGATAATTCATATTATTACTAACTTGTTTTTTAAACCCCCAATGTTCCCTCCAAAAAAACATACAAAAGTATGATTTTGGCTATTCAACTATTGCATACTGGTACATTTAAAGAATAAGATTGTCCACTTTTCTCTTTTGGTTAATTAATTAATATGTAATTTATACTGTTGATATTCATATCATTATAAGATATTTTTGTTAAAACTTTGTCCTTTCTTTTAATTCTGGTTAAATATATTCATGGTTAACCTATTGTAATGATAACCTTCTTGTGCCAGTAATGCCTACTGAGACAAGTTTCAAACATTACAATATGGATAGAGGGATGGAAATACTAGCTTATACTAAAATACATTAGGCTATTAATATTACATTGTGTTTAAAACTAAATTAGAACCTTAATGTTGGTTATAAATATAACCTTGTACAATATATTTGGCATGCAGACAAGACATTAATTAACCAGAATAGAATTGGAAACATGAATTAAATATGCAGAACTTACTTTTTTTTTTATAATATCTGCATTACTCCCGATTTTTATTATGAAATGTTACTTCTTATTTAATTTCTTACAGGAGGGTTTTACTTTCAGTACTTTTGTATGTACTAGTAACAGTGTAGTGCCATCTGTTCTCAGTTAACTACATGTTATTTAAAGGACATGTGACTAATTTTTTTACTAAATTTGAACTGTTCTTACATTATAGGTCTATGGCAATTGTTTTATTTTTTGTGAAAAATAACTTTCAAATAACTTTATCTTCCACAATATTCTGTTCATACAGTTATTTTTGCAGTTATAGTTTTGTGTAAATTGGTTCCTCAATAATGTTATATTATTTAAAATTTCATTAATAATAATTGTCTGTTTCTCTGTTTTGTTTTGCTGTGCTTCAGAATGGAGAATTATATATGTCACACAATTTTGGGACTTAATTTGATTAAAAATAAAATTTACCATAGTCCTTTAAATTTGAGTAAGTTTAGTTTGACAGTCTAAATGAATTTTTTTCTACCACATCTGGTACATGTATACTACTTTTTTTGTTTGTTATAGGTACATTGTCCGCTTTGTTTTTTTTCTTAAAATTGTTGCTCCATATAATAAAAAACAACAACCCTGTTCAAGAATTTTCCACCATAAAAATATTTATAAAACAGTTAAGTTAGGGAAAAAAGTTGTTCTGGTATGTTATTATAATATATGGACTTAAGATTGACTGATATTGTTATTTCCAACTCATTCATAAAAATGCCTTCTTTCCTTATATAGGAGACTCCATAAGTATCAGTATCACTAAAGAAAAAAGTACATTCAATACACTTTCTTAATCTTATTCTTAGTAACACAAATGTTTCAAGTATTTTATTACAAACTCTGAAAAGACTTAATCAAAAAAATCAAGTGCAATTAACCCTATTTATTACTTAATCAATAATCTCTTCAGTTTTATAGCCCTTTTCTTTTGCTTTTTGCAAAAGTTTCCCAGTGGAGAGGAAACCAGTGTAGTTTGGTAATTCAAACCTGTTCAAGTTTGGGAGGTTTTGTGTGTGTGGATAATATACTTTTTGGAATTAGTTATAGCCCCTAGCCCAGAACTTTATTTTATGCGCGAAAGTGTTTAGTATTTATTGTATTAACTAACTTTCTGGGATTGAAATGCATCCCCATAGCTATTGCCCCTGCCCCTGAAATCTTGTGTACACTCTAGAATTACAGACAAGATTTTATCAATATCAAAATTGACTCATTTGCATTGTTCCCTGATCCTTATTGATTTGTTCCTAAAATTATTGAGTATTGCTAAAAACCTGCTTTAAAAAACTTGATGAAAGCTTATTACTATTATTACCCTCTGATTTAACCTAAAGTCAACTTTGTTGGTGGACTTTTGTGAAAATTGAAAAGAAAAAGGTTGGGGCACTACTGGTGCTATAATGCCAAACTAATGATGGTTAATTTGATGAGATTATTATTAGCCATAATGTAATAAATATTAAATATACGAACCACAGGTGTTGTGATCTTATTCTATTAATAATTGCTATATTTATTGTCTACAATCAATCTGTATTAACACGTATAATCATAACACAATCAACTAGAATTATACAAAAGTCATGATCCAGGCCAGTACTAGAGTAAGTTTTCATTCATAAAGATTTCAATAATGAAGTTTCAACATTCTTGGTTTAAATGTTATATAAACTATTATTTAGAGATTTATTCATATGACAAGCCTATATTCAACTCTCTAAACTATTTGATGGATGATATTTAAATGGATTGAAACAAGATCGCCATTAAATAATTTGATTTGAAAATGAATAAAAAAACTTAGTCTTGATTTGTCAAGTACCGTTAGTATGATAATAAACAAACAATGCTTCAAACAATGACAACTGCTCATGATAAAGTAACTTGAATGAAATTATCAATATATTCAATTTATTAAAACTATTATTGCAAAAACTGAGAGGTCTTTATCTGAATCTTTCATAATGCACCTTTAACATCTCTCCATGTTAAGGCATTCTTCAATTTCTTCATTTAGCTTTGTTTTCATTATACCATCTGTAATAATTAATTATATTGCTTATGAACCAAACATGATTTGTTCATAAATCATTTTGGTTTCATTCAGTCACTAAGTTCCACAAAAATTGTTCTTATTCAAGTATGTTTGATATCACTTCTTTACCCATCACCCGGGAAACAAAATTATTCTCCATATATAGTCTACTCCAGAACCCGTTCTTATCTGTAAGCTTAAATATTGGGACAGTTTTTACAGAAAAAGTGTAAGACAGACACAAATACTTTTCATTAAAATACTAATGGGGGACTGACTACATTATGATTTATTGATCAACAGAAACCCCAACAAGAATTGGTAAATTGTACTACTAATACTACATAAGTGCTTGAATTAACAGAATTGCAATGGAGGGAAACAGAATTGAGTCCTGTCATGGTTCTGCTGCCCCAAAAACATGTGTGCAGAATCAAACGTCTTAGCTATGGTGAAAGGTTTAGATCTTGCCAAATATCCTTGATATATTTATTTCCTAAGAACAACAGTCCTGAACAAGTTTAACTGTAACATAACCTTATTTGAATTTTGTATCTATTATTAATTTAATTTCATAGTTTGAAAGTCAGACATATATCCAAGATGAATTACTCCAGGTCTTGAATTTGACTTAATTATATTTTGTCAATACTGACAGCCAGAGCCTAGAACTAATAAAGTATAGAACTTCAGATTACTACAGTGATGATGTTATTTTTGAACATCAGTCAATTACACTTTAAATACGTAAATACATTAGGCTGATTATTGAGCATCTATTTTAATTCTCATTAGACTGTAAGAACAAAACTGTAATTGATTTTTAATTTAATTATCTAACTCATTATTGTATAGATTCTATTGGCACTGCACAAAATTATCAAAAATTTCTTGAGGTTTCAAAGAGAAACACCAAATTTGCATGTATTGTGAAATATTATCCCCTATAATGTCAACATTATTGTAAAAATATCAAATTTTTATATATTTTGCTTGCTTATGATTTAATGTCTAACAGAACGAAAAAGTGAAAGTGGTTGATTTTCTTAAATAAATGAACATATTTTTTATTTTTTTGATTTACCATAAGCATATAAGTGCTGGTACTTTGACTACTCTCTTTCAAGAAACTAAATCCAATTGCATAAAATCAAAAGAAAAAAAAAAACACCATCTGAACATTTATTAGATGTTTCTTTAAACCAAATTGCACATTCTGCCTGTTGCACCATAAAAAACATCTTTTGATACCCATAAATGAATGGCGCCTAATTATTTATTCTAATTTCTATTTATATTAATTGATGCATTGAATTTTACATGTTTACTTTTCCAAATGTGCATCATTCTATGTGAAGGTATTGCCTGAGATTTTAGAGATCCCATTACTATACTGTCTGTTTATTTATGTACACATTTTACTTATTTGGTAACATATCTTTTTATTGTCTTAACTATTATCCATTACATGTCTAGACTTGAGATTAGTTGAACTATAAATTGATTCTGTAGAAGTTTTTAAAGAGACATCACTATAAGATTACTTATGATAGATAGGCTTTTGAAAGTAAACCAGATCCCAATTACATCTTAAAGACAAATCATGGACATATCCCAGCAATACTTGTTTCCCTTCATATAGATATGTAATTTGATATGCCGTGACATCCAGCTTACTTTAAACAACAGACATTATGCAAGAGCTAAATCTGTCTATTGCGGGTCTTTCTTTGGGCCTTAAATGTTATATAAACTATCAATTAGACATTTATTAACATTACAAGACCATAATCAACTCGATGCCGTCAGATATGTCCGATTTTAAGTAGTTTAGAACAATTTGGCCATTAATCAATTAAAAATGGTGAAGTGAGGCTAAGTCATTACGGTGGTTACAATCACTGAATCAGTACACACATCTTGCCAAACCTTCAAAGGCTAACATCTTTGCTCAGAATAAAGTAATTTGAATGAAATTTCAATGTATTCTGTATTATCTATTTTTCAACTATTATAGCAAGAACAGCCAGCTCTTTATCTAAATTTTACATAATGTATCTTTAATAACTGTGACTTAAATTCAAATGTAAATCTTAAGGCCTTTAACAATACAGGAAGAAAAAAAAACAACACACACAAAGCAGATAAAAAAAACAAATACACAAAGTGCCAATTCAATTTATAATCCAAATGCCAAAAAGAATCCATTAGCTACCACCAATGTTCTATGTGGTGTGGAATAGCAGATCAAAGTTCATATTTCGTGGAATTCCAGTTAAAACTTGAAGGTATTTGATTTAAGGTTGACATTCTGCTGTATATAGCAGAGTAACAGATCAAGTATTCACATCCTGGCCCTTTGTTCATTAAAAAAAACAGTGAAAATTCTGTTTAGAGGAATTTTTTTAGTCTTAACATTGAGGTATTTGATGAAGTTACAGATCCAGGTTAAACTTTGAGAAATTTGATTAAAATGTTTTACACACCAATTCACTAAAAGTTCAATTTTACAGAATTTATTCTATGTGGATTATTTATATATTCAAAGAAATGTATTCACGGTATGCCTATTGTAGATGCATGCATTGATAGGTTGCCCCAATGCCGCCAAAATTTTCCCTACTGAATGTGCACGCTTCAGTGGCTTGTCTCGAAGTGATTTCTGGCTAGTCATGCGGTGCGATAACACTCAGTACAAGAGTCTATAAATAGCCATTGTACGTGAAATTCTCTACACATCTATCAACTATTACAGCCGTAAAAAATCCATTGTTGACGCTTCTGAATAGAAGTTATATTTAGCTTTTAGGTTATTACATCTCAGCTTTAGAAATTACGTTTGTCTTAATTTTTAAATTGCTTTATTATTAACTATACCGTTGGTTTAGTACAAATAATATCCTTGAAACACTCAGATTAAGCAAGAACATAATGCATTGATACTAGCAGTAGTTTCATTTTACTTTTACAAGGTTCTTAAAACAATTGTTGAGTTGCCTAACGTGAGTGTTTCTAAATTCAGTTTCTTGTTCCAGCTTTCTGTTAGGTTTCATGAAAAAAAGTAGTTTTGATTATCCCGGCCTGTCACTCAGACAGAGAATGGCCGGTAGACTGGTTAAGCGAGACTAATTTCAAAACAAGGGCATTTAACTTATTTTTTACTCAAAAGTGCCCAGATGTTATGGTCAACACTTGTAACCATTTTTCAGTCTATTATTTATTGATGGTTAAATGGTCATAGCTTATTAAGTACAACATGACCATTTATTTAGTGACTATAAATGTGCGAAACTGATTTAAGGCTTGGTATCTATATATCTATCTATCTATATAGATACCAAGCCTTAAATCGGTTCCACACATTTATAGTCACTAAATATACGGTCATGTTGTACTTAATAATTAGCTATGACCATTTATATATATATTGTCGGGATATTTGGAGATATGTTTTTAGGATGGTGCACCCTAGCACTGGAATTTGTATGGGTCTGTTGGGGACATGTATTGATTCAGCATTATTCTCAGAATGTTTAACAAAATGGTTTTTTTTTATGTATCTTTTGAAATTATGTAATATAAAGAACCACAATGACTGGCTCCAAAAAACCTTCATTAAACTTAATATTATAATAAACAATATCAATTCAGAATTTACGAAAAATGTCAAATCATTAAATTAATAGTGGTCATTTTTTAAAATTAATCCAATTTAAACTTGGTAATAATTTATGTGATCAATTCAAAATGTTCCAGTATAAAAATGACACATTTATAAATAATTACTGAGTTTTTTGGGGGTTTTTTTAGAAATGTATGAACTATTGTTTGTTATAGAGTGTTACTTTTCACAAGCTATTATATTGTCATTTTTGGAAGATCTGAAATTATTGACACACCTTTTCTTGAAGTTCGTTTAAGTTAAAAAAAAATGTAAAGAGCATGCAAAACAAAGCTCTTGTAGAGTCTTTTTCTGAAGATCTTTAATGATTGAAGCACGTACCATTAATGTGTGTGAGTTAGTTTTATTTAACGTCCGCTTCCACCGAGGTGATATCGCATTAACCTTGAGGTACCTTTTTAACTTTAAAAAACAAGGTGGTTTTTGTTGAAGGGCTTGCAAACTAAACTTTTTTTAACCTTTTAACTGTAAGTGTGAACATGGATTAATGTATTGCTCACCAGTTTCAAAAGGGAGAATATAATGAATATTTTAAGGAACATAAACTTATCACACAATTTAATATTTCTTACTGGGCTTCGATAGCATGAAGGAAGTCATTTTCTGCTTCACAGATGTAAGTTTCATAATGAATTTTACTATAACATCTTATATTTATTCAAAGATGTCAATATACTAATTTTCTTTCACTTCTGAACTTAGCTAATTTTATATTTGATTTTTGTTTTTGCCAATTTACATGTTTTATGACTTACCATATATTTCCACAATCATTCCAAGTGGCATAACCAGTATAGCCACCAAAAAGTCAGCAATAGCAAGAGACATAAGAAAATAATTTGTCATATTTTGAAGACGTCGTTCCCAACACACTGCTAAACAAACTAATAAGTTTCCAACTGCTGTCATTAATATTAATCCTATTAAAGAAATTAAACTCCATTTCACATCTGAGGTGTCTGCAGGTTCCATGGTCAAGTTTTCTTTGCTAAGATTCAGAGACCTGTAACTGAGTGTGTGATCATTGCTATGTTCCCAACCAATTGTGTAGTTAGCAGCGACCATCATGGTGTATCGCCAACTTTGATTCATACTCCCAGTATTATTTTCATCTAGATCGACAATGGTAACTCATTATTACATCCGATGTTATTATCTGGAAAAATGTCAACCTTTGGGCCATCAACATTAAAAAAACAGCAATTATCTGAAAAATAAATATCTTCAATGTAAACAAATAACATTAACTTCCAAGTTTATAATGTTAATTCTGCTTCATGGAATAGGTGTATTAGTATTACTTCTGTTGAAAAACATATAATATTGTACCATAAGAATTCTACATAATTCCTTGAAATTATATCTACAATATCTTTAATATAATTCATAATTTATGCTGTGAACTCTTTGACCAAGTACAAAAGGAACTCCTTGAAAAAGCTTCATTACTAAACCTCTTATCTTCAGATATGCCATTACTTTACTGATTTGTATCAAAAAATCATGACTAAACCCTGAAAACATGCTGTTATGAGTTATGATATTGTAGTAATATTCCAATATCTCCAAATACTAGAAAAGACATATCTGTTTGATTCTTATAATGCCCATCCTTTTTACACCAGGTTTCTGTAAAATCTACCCAATCAACCTGCTGAGGTCTATTTTACACATAGAAGACTTTAGTACAACCCACTGTCACCTAATTAAAAGTTATTTTCCTGATGAAGAGGTATGAGAAAGAAGAGATTTAACTCCGTCCATTTGATGTGGGTGATAATGGAAAAATATTTAAGTAATTAATGAAGAGTTTCTGCTCATTAATGGGTAAAAAATTGGTTATTGAGAATTAACCTGTTTATGCCAGTGTGGTAAATTGAAATCTGTAGTACATATTAAATCCAGAGATAAGAATGAAGACACAATGTGGTAAGCAACAAAGTTGAAAAATTCTTATTACAAAATTGTTGAAGAATATATGCTCAGCCTAAAATATTGGCAACTCAATAATGGCATCTTTTTATTTGTTCTAGTTGCGATAATAAAAAATCAAATAGTTTAAATAATTGCGTGCTGGAATTCATATTTGTTGTAGTAAATCTGTTACAGCAAGAAAAGGCCAAAGAACTGTGCAAATCCATTTTCTCATTTACATTCATTCTCTGATAATTCTCAAAGAAATCTAAGATCTGATGTCTTTGGTGGCAATCAATAGGCAAATCTCATGGTTCTAGGTATTTATGATTCCACACACATTAGATCTTTATCAGTTTAAACTAATATAGAGAAATGAAATAAAAGACAAGCTTACCATTAACACGTTTCACAAACTTGGTATTTTCTTCTACTGAAATAAAAAAAGAAGACTTTCAAGTACCTTAAGAAATGCTTTAAAGAATCCAAATCTAACACCTAACTGATCAATAGAAGAAAGTAATTAATTGCTATTGAATTTAAACATTTTCCTTAAATGTTCATCCAAACTATAATTCTCTCACTGTCTTTATGAAGTATTAAAAAACTTTGCTTAAACAAATAATAATTAGATTTTATTTAGCAGTTAATATTTCATGAAAGTTAGACCAAAAGGTGCATTTAAAGACCACACCAAATTTACAAGTAATTTGAGTTTACTTTTATATTTCGGTGCAACTTACATTCATGTTGTACACGCTATTAATGTAAGAACTAAATTAATTTTACTTACCTTCATTGATAAATATGTGAGAATATGTAAACGTACACCTATACACAATGACTAGAGGTCCAATAGTGTGAAGTGTTAGGTTTGTATCGTTAGGTTTAGATAGCACTGGTGCCCACACAATCCATAAACACTCCTATCACTTAGTAGACTCATTGGTTCCACCAGGCTTCTACAAGCCGTTCAACATACAAAACAAGTAGCAGTAAGAGACTTGATAAAAATGAAGATATGATAATAGGAGTTCATAGTCATTTCATTGGTCATTGACTTTATCATAATATATCGAACATAGACTATTGTATTATTATCTTGCAATACATTTACACAACACGTGTTTCTTCACATTATACATTTACATATACCATGACAATTTACAATAAGGTTATGTAAGTTTATCAGCTTAAGTTAAAGTGAAAAATTATGCTCTATACTGTAATTGACACAGTCTGTATTGTCCTGCTATCATTTAGAAAACGTTCATAAATGTTGTACCCTTTGATAATTCTGAGTTGATATAATTTGATATACAATTATTATTCTATGCATTTTAGTCCAATGTATATCTCAAACTCCATTCAAGTTAGGCTTATGAAGCTATGTGAAACTTGGGTTCAAACTTGCATACATCTACAACAGAGCATATAACTTTTCAGTCTTTTGATACTTTGATACTGTAATTCTAATAGTGGTGGTAGTTTGTAATTGAACTCATTTTATGTCCACAATATAAACCAAATGGCGGAATAGGAATGCCTGATACTATTTGTTATACATCTTTCGTACATGTACACATCCAGTATTTGGTTGTTGATAACCAATTTAACATCGAGATTGTCTTTCCCTGTTCGGTACCATCCAAAACATGTTAAATGACGCAAGATGTTGATGACAGAGTGTTCTTGCCTTTGCTTTAAACAGAAAACTATCTATTCAAAAGGTTATCAGATATGTTGTCCTTCGAATACTTTTGATGCATTTTTCGTACATATAACTTTGTAGTTCCAGGGTGTGAATTTCCATTAAACAGTAAATAAATCAGATTGGAATTGTTTTAAAATCATGTGATGTGGGGGGGGGGGTCTAACATTTTGATGGTAAAAATTTTAAAATGAAATGGCTCATTTTTAGTTTTTTATCTGAAAATAGTAAAAATTCTCATCTAAATATAGCAAGATGAACTTCATGGCATTACATCTCATTTGAAGGGATCAATCGTATTGTAAATCAATCACTACATTAATTAAAATTCATGAATAAGGCATGGGGTAGATAAACTGAAATACACAAATTATTTGAGTTTTATTAGAGATATTGATTTGTCTCTAAATTGATTCATGTCGTTAAAATTTATATTTCATTTTCCACAAAAACCAACCCAGGGCAAATTTTAATATTTTCTTGTGGTATTTGATTTAAAGAACATGTTTGTCAATATGATTATTGTATTTTGATTGAAATGTATAGAATGTTTTGATATTCTGCATTTATATCCCATTGATCTTTTAAAAGGATTTGTGTTTTGCAAAAGTGACAATAATTTCTGTTTTAACCTTGAAGAAAAACATTTAATTAAACTAATTGGTTATAATTTCTAGGTTTTTTTTGTTGTGTATCCATTTATTAATGATTAGTGTTAGAAAACCTTAAATATTGCTGTTTTTGTTTATTTGAAGAAAAAATGGTTGAACTCTTTAGTAATTGGATCATGTACAATTTAATGTTACAATAAAATTTTCCAGTTCAGTAAAAAGTCACCTATTGTCCTTAATCCATCCATTCATTGACACCTCACTTCAGATTTGTTTTTTGATGGCCAGACTAATTATTAGATCTTTCATTCATATTTGACAACTTGCAAGGATGTTTTCTTTGTTTGGCATTTAGTAATTGAAGATATTAACACAGTTAGATACACAATTACTGTATATATTTGCCTACTATTCACATACCTGTATCATTTGCTTGATAAAGACGAGAGTATCCTCGTCGAAATGTTGCTTAGTATCAAACTCGGTAATTGTGTATCCATAAAATTGTACCCTGTGTTTGCAAGGATGTATTGGGATTATTACATATATAATATATATATATATATATATATATCCTGTTAAATATTCAATACTTGCGAAGACGAGATTTTTTGTCACATCATATATGCATTGATTATATTATGTTTTTCTGTGATGATTATGTTATTTATGAGTTTTGTTCTTGCTACAAGAAATTTATACAACAGGCGAGAACCAGTGGTTTTTGACCCTAACACAATTCACATTTTCATGTGGGCGTATATCATCGTCGCCTTTTATCAACCGCATGGTAGGTATGTTGTTTTGATGGTGATATGTTCAATGGAAGTTGGCATTGGCACCTTAAAAGGTCAAATTCAGACATTTTTGCACATTTTTCTCCTAAACTAAATTTATTCAAAATCAAAGATTAACAATTATGGCCATTTTGGAACATGAACTGGTATTCTAATGGAAAGAGTTATGAAACTTTGTGTATAGTTCAACTATGAACATAAAAACTTGACTAAATTCAATCATGAGCATTTTCTGCTCAGACTTAGGTGTACCGGTAGATAATAACTTTGATTGCTCGATACTTTACAAAACGATAAATGTGCAATTGATTAATATGTGTATTTACCGTCCTAAATATGTCCCAAGTGCGTGAGATGTTGATGACCAGAGTCTTCTTGTTACCTATATTTTATCTATATTTTATATTCAGACATTGAATAAATAATTTAGAAAGTCAATACTACCTACATAAGTATTAAATAAAAAAAATCATTATTCATTACTTTCTGTACTCAGTCATTCTTATCAAGAACCAATAACATTAAATATGACATATTGGCAGCAAGAATTACAGTGGAACTGTCACATAAGAGATTATTACCAATTGGTAATTTCTTTCCTACCTTTAGATTGTTTACGAACATACATTTGAATTGCATTGTAAGCTAAATTCTTTGAGGTCTCTACTTTCATTGTGTAATGGAAATGATTTAGGTTCAAATGTCAAGTCTTTGATATCTTTTAATGATTTTCAAGGATCTCAGCAAATGCTAATTGCAAAATAATAACCCAGTACTGGTGAGTTTGTGGTTAATTTGAATGGTTAATTTGAATATAATACATGTATTTGACAATGTAATTTAACTAACTAGTTAATGGTTGCAAAAGAAGGAAATGTAATATCATTTAATATACTATTCAAAAAAAGTAGGGGATATTTGATTTTTTTAAGTGTTATTAAAGTCACCTAATGAAACTGACGAAGAAACAAATGACAAAATGAAATGAAGTTCACATTCATCGATTTATTCCAAATGATCGTTAGACTAAGTAAGGCACAGACTGACCATTATAAGGGTAAAATGATACCCAAACAGCAAAGTTACCACAGCATCACAACCAAGTCAGTAACGGGTAAATCCTCCTCTGTTTGCCAAACAAGCATTGATCCGACGTGGCATACTCCTAATGAGACGTCTAAGGTCATTTTGGTCCAGATTGTCCCATTCCTGTTGCAACGCAGCAGCAAGTTCTTGTACATTGGCAGGACGTTGTTGACGTTGACGTAACCTCTGTCCAAGGTAATGTGGTGATGTTCTGTTGTTGGAGGTAACCTGTAACGATCCTGGCCCTGTGACATCTTGCGTTGTCATCCTGGAAGATGAAAACGGCGGCCATGACGTCGTGCGAACGGCACAACATGGACTGCAAAGATGTTGTCCCGGTAGTACTGGCCTGTAACATGCCCTGCAACAACATGTAAAGCCGTTCTTCCAGCAACAGTGATGCCTCCCCACACCATAACAGAACCACCCCCAAATCGATCATGTCTGATGACGTTAACGTCTTGGAAGCGCTCGTTTCGACGACGCCACACCCTCCTACGTCTGTCCAAAAAATCAACAGTGAACCTTGACTCATCTGAAAACATCACATTGCTCCAGCGTCGATTATCCCAGTGTTGACGATCCCTACACCAACGACGTCTTGCCTGAATGTGATGATCTCTCAAACAAGGGATCACGCGAGGACGTCGGGCATGAAGGTGACCCCTATGCAGTCGATTCCGAATCGTCTGGCCACTCACTCTCACACCAGTGTCTGTTTGAAGACGAGCGCTGATCTGATTTGCTGTGATGACACGATTTCTCAAGGCCAAGGTACGGATAAATCGATCCTGGGCTTGAGTTGTCGCCCTTGGTCGACCTGAGCTTGGTCTGTCCTGTACAGATTGTGTATCACGGTATCTGGACCATAGCCTGCTTATGACAGACTGAGAAACATTCATCGTCCGCGCCACAACCGCCTGTGTTGTGCCGATCTGTAGCATGCCAAGGGCACGTAACCTTTCATTTTGGGTAAGCCGACGCATATCAAAATTTGTTTTCTGGTCACTAAAACAATTAAACTGATGTTTCCACCCTGGAATTCAATGCCACAATGACTGTAACATTCAAAGTCAGAGTCGTGCAAATCTTGGGTTGGACCGCCATGATGATCCCAAGCATCACCTGCATTCCATGCGGTAGCTATTGGTGCGTTTGGGCGTCACATGTAACTGGAAATGTTTCTTCTGTTAGGTTCTATAGTGACTTTTTTCGTAGTCATTTGCATATTTTAGTATTATGCCCCCAAAATCAAATATCCCCTACTTTTTTTGAATAGTATATCATACAGGAAGATTTTGAGGGCAGACAGAACTCTAATATGATTCAGTGATGATGAGAATAGATTTTCTGTTACAAATGCCTTTGATTCCACCACAACTTAATATTGAAACAAATAAAAGCTGTAATATTTCTAGTAGCATGCCTGTTATTAAACTTTTAAAATGGAACTTGGATATATTTTAGCATTTTAAGATATACGAGTATATTGAATCTCATGTCACTGTTATTAACAAATATCATAGGAATGATACTGTTTATTCTTCTGAAATTTGAATAGATGGTTTTAAAAGGAAAAATCCTATTTAATTTTTGATGATTTCCGACTGTAAGCCCCAACATTATGCCCATTGATGTTAAAACTTTGTTCAGCTTCATAAAAAGAAGAACCGTTTGGATTTTCCAAAATTGAATCCTTTTGGGTAGCACTGTATTAATGGCTAAAATTGTCATATTCAACATTTTAAAATTATAAAAGGTTGTTCAGCTTAATTGGTAAAAAAAGAACTGATTTTTGAAGAGGTCGAACAATCGCTCAGGATTTTCACGCCCATATTTAAACATACATTATACAAGACAAGAGCTAAATCTGCCTTTTGAAGGTCTTTCTTTAGGCCGGAAATGTTACAGAAACTATTAATTAGACATTTATTAACATCACAAGACTATAATCAACTCTCAATGCCATCTGATGGGTCCGATTTTCATCCGATCTGTGGTTCAACAGCTTTTGATGATTAAGCTGTGTGGCCTGACCAGTGGCCTCACCATTAACAGAATTGCTAGTGGATGTATTGTCATAGCCAGGCAAGCTACATTCATGTTATACTATCTTAATTGATTTAATTTTTGTTAACTTTTCCTATTGTAGTAATTAATGTACATGTAGTGCTAAGTGAACAGGACAATGATAAAAAGAGAGGACAATGATAATAAGAGATTATATAGGATTTTATTTATTATATAGATGCCCACAAGATCTAAAGACCCTGAATTATTTTTTTTTAGTATTATTCTTATTGACTTTATTTTGACATTATATTGACATTTATATTGACATTGGTTATTTTACTGACTGTTCGGCTTGAAAGTTATATTAATTTTAAAAGAAGTTTGGTTTGTTATGGATATTAAAGGAATTTTTGCTGCAAATAATAATTTTGAAGTATATAAAGTGCTGGAGGGCTTTCTCCACACATAAAAACCAGCAAGAAAATGTCTAGTAGAAATCCACATACAAGCACAGACAACAACAAAGAATGGAAATTGCAAGAACTATCAAAAGGCCTTCCGTAAGGGTCAATGTTCTGTATCTAGTTTGTACTGACACAGGAAGTACATCCACATTTCAGTGTGGTAGTATATTGTGTCTCTCCCCCCCCCCCACACCCTTATATGACTGCTTCATGTAATTATTAACGACAGTTGATGACAGTTAACAATAGATATTAGGTGTTCCTGACTTTCTGTTAGAATGTTTGATTGATAAATATATAGATTAAGGTAAAGCAAATTGTGGTCGGGACTGAGGTAACTTTAGCCTGGCAGTTTGATTTATTCAATTCTAGAATAAAGACGTGTTTTGAAACCACCTTGGTGTTATATAAAATCCCACACGAGTACACAATATATTTCAGTTTATTGTTCAGACCTATTTATCTTAGATCTGTTTAAAAGTGGCATTTCATATACTTTAAAGTTTATGATTTAGAACTACTCAAAGGTTTCATTGTTTTTATTTATTTATTTAGAACATGTAATATCAAAATTTATATCATTCAAGTCATATATTGCTGTAGTTCAATTTGACTTTTTTTTTGTAAGTACCCTAATCTGGATTAGCCTTTATTCTTTCTCTCGAATAAAGTGTACTTCGCCACAGGTACTAGGAGAGACAATTATCTGTATTTGTGCTTGACAAATTTGAAGTGGGATTTCATACAAAGATAAAAATATCAATAGTTCACGACTTACATAATATAAGTGATCATACAAAACATATATTTGGAATGTTCTGCATGCACACACAAGTATCTAAGCATTTATTTAACCTCAACAGATCTCAGTAGCAACCTAAAGAGTATTTGTGTTCGATTCAATTGCATTTGTGGTTGAATTTTAACAATTTCTGTAAATTACTTCCAGAGTTAAGGCCCTTGTTTCAGTTTGTAGAATTTTGTGAACCCTCAAACGACGAAAATTATAATCTGATCTGTATGAAATTGTCTTGTAAATAAATTCCCCCAACTATCTACAAAAGAATAAATGTGTGACAACCCTTGTCGGCCGCTCGGACGATTTAGCTGCTGTGGGTGTATGTTTTGTTGGTTGGCAATCTATCTTGAATTATATTGTTGACACTCTAGATATGAAAGTAAATATCCAATCAGTAATTTTCAACAATTTCTGATAATTATTGCCAGAGTTATGGCCCTTGATCACTTTGAAAAGTCTTGTGTTCACTCTAGATGCTAAAGTTAATATCCGATTGACTTTAAATTTATCTGCAGATGAATAAGCCTATTGATTTTCAATGATTTCCAAGAATTACTGTCATAGTTATGGCACTTGATCACACTGAAATATCTTGTGGATGTTCTAGAGACCAAAGTTATCATCCGATTCATTTTATGACCCTTGATTACTTCGAAAAATCTTGTGGATGCTCTACAGGCCAAAGTGATCATTTCGATTGACTTTAGATTTATACACAGAGTTTAAGGTCTTAAGGCAAACAAGTATATTGATTTTCAATGATTTTTGATAATTTGAACGTTAGCATGGAGGAAAACCAGAAGGCAACACATTCTAATGATTTTCTGATAATTACTCTGAATCAGCTTTTAGTGTATTATTATTATAAATTGATTAAATGTTTCATTACACACAAAATAAAAAAATTGTGACAAATATTGTTGAATGTCCAAACAGTATGTTTCGTTGCCTGGCAACCTTTCTTTTTTGTTATCTGCAACATCCCTTCATATGCTTAGATGTTGTTGATTTCATAACATTGGAACCCTAATAAAATGTACTTTGTTCAAAACATATTACATCAAAATACCAATACAGCGCCATTGGTTTGCAATAAAAGTATATAAAAAAGAAGTCATGCATGTCAGATACATGTAATGTGTTGTATCTGCACTGTAGAACACACAAAAAACCCAGACAATGCAAAGTATTTTTATTCGTTCAGCTTTTATACTGCCTACACAGAACAATTTATTGATATTTCAAAATGGGAAATGCTCTACTAATTTGAGGATCAAACCATAATGTTCAATTAACATTAGGTAGGACAGAAACATGTAAAGACATTATTTAAAATAAACTCTTTCTGTTTGCCAGTGCACATACCACACCCTAAGGGACAAAATACTCTGGTATATGAAAGGTCAGATATTTCTAAAGGTGGTTTTGCTGAGTATTACTATTAGAGGACTGAAATTGGCCTTTGCCAACCAGAACTGGAAAGGAACAATTCACATAATTTTTATAGCTTGCAAAGCATATGATTAAATGGTGACCACATTCTCTGGAACTAAATCAGACATTAATGAAATAATTCTCCAAAGAATGTTTAAATGAATCAGGAAATTTCTGTCTACCCTCAAATACCCAGCAGACAACAAAACAAAGCTATTAATTAATATATATCCCGACAGGATTTGACGTAGGAGGTGTGCTCATTGTAGCTTTTTTGTGTGTTGGATAGTGTTGATCAGAGTTCTAAATAATCAAAGGTCTCTATGCCAAAGGCCTACTAGGATACCACATCAGCTACAAGAACATTCAATCTGTGTCCTGGTGTATATGCTTTAGGCCAACTAGAGTTCAGAAAAAATATTGAAAGAAAATCAGACTGTTGAAGAGTTGCACCATTTCATCTATACTAATGTTTTTTATATACGCTGTCCATCCATCTGTCTGTCTGCCCATCACACTTTTTGGGGCGCGATAACTCCCATTTTATTTGAGCTAGAATGTAAGTGTTCATTAGGTGAATGCCTTAGGGTAAGCAGAGATAAGCAGTTTAATTGGTTGATGGTGTGGGACATGATAACTTTGATTCCATTTAAGTGAGAGTGATGAAACTTGGTGTATAATTCATTACATTTATACTTTGACTAAGTTTTGATGAAGACTATAGTATTTTTTGCTGCTACTCTAGAAGTAGGTACTTCAATCTGATTGTTCGAAAATTTGGAACACAATAACTCTCCTTTTAATTGGGATAGAATGTTCAAACAAACTTTCATTGGTCGATGCTTTAGGTCTAGATAACTTTAATTTGGTTCTAACAGATGGAAAGTGATGAAACTTAGTGTATAGTTTTACTACACAAGGTATTCAAAACCTTGAATGAGTTTGATCATGAACATTTTCTGCTTAGACTAAGTATAGATAATCAGTTTGACTGCTCAATACTTTTCAAGGTTTTATACACTCTAGAAGTCACAATCTTTATCCGATTTTAATGAAACAATATCAAAAAACCATCATTTTACCCCACATTGAGAGATTAAATATGATATTTGTAGCCTATATATGCCATGATATGGTGGATGTTGTATACATGCTTTTCATGGCTTTAGAAATGTACAAAAAATTGCTAGCTAATTGACTCAATCTCAGGAAGTACAAGTATCATAGCTATCTGTCACATGCATGCAAGTTCTGAATACATTCTAATTATTTGTTTGATAGAGGATTTATGTCTGGTTAAATTGAATGATAAATACTTGTTATGTTAACTAATGGGTTGTTCTAGCAAAAGTATTCAGAAGCTTACCCTGTCCCATTAATGGCAACTATCTCTACTTATAACTAAAATATGCAACACCGTGGATGGGATGGTATTAATATACAGGTCTGTTTAATACAAAATTTCAGCACAAGTTTGTTAGCAATGTGAAGTCAAAGTTCTAGAGAGAGTAATCATATCCTGCCTTGTGCATGCCACCACTAACTATTGTTCCTAATATACCACTGAAAAATTTTGCACAGAGCACAATAAATTCATATTAAAATAATGTGCGTTCACATCCTGATTTTTCATGAAGTATTTTTAAATATTTTGTCTTGATTATGATTGTTATTTCTTGAGAAATTATATTTTACACATGGTAAATAATCAGTATTATTGTCATCTTCCAAACTGGAAATGGGGGCTTTACCTGTCTTAATTTGAAAATACACTACTATTAACATTCATTGGCATAAAAAAGATTCTAGTTTGATGTCAATATGATTACCAGGTTGATGTGATTACATTGTGTCTAGTTCCAAACTAGTCTGTAGTGAATCAAGCTTAATCATTACCATCATTTGAAGGCATGATAATGCTCAATAGGGATTTAGATGTTAAAAAGATAATTTCACCTTAGAATACAATGGAAGCCATGAATCCATTCACCTAATTTGATAATACTTTTACTTTATTATTTATTAATTACAATGTCTGTGTGTTTTGTATTATATGTCTTTATATTATGGGTTTATATTTGGTTGTTACATGTGGTGAGGTCTTCCTACAGTTACTATTACATAGAATTGGTGGAAAATGACAAAATTAGAAAATAAAACCAAAATAGCCATTATTAAATCTGTAATGATCTGATTGAAGGAATATAGCTCTTAACGTATGAAGCAATTTAATGAAATTGCAGTACTGATGAAGATTTCTTCTTATTTCTCAAGAAATGGCAAAGTCATTTATACTGAACACTTTTTTTGATATTCCCCAACTCGCTTATTTCTCATTAAACATATCACATTATGAGCCATATATTTTTTCTATGATATGAAATGCATTATAATGTTCTTTACCTGTTAAGGTAATATTTGGATTAACTTTCCCTGTGAAAAATATGTGCAAGATATTATCTTTTGGGGAACCTTATTTCTTATGTGTAAAATTTATGAATATCAACTAAAAGATGTGACAACCTAAAAATGATTTTTCATGTGAAAAGCATATCCATCTGAGTGTGCCTTCTATGTCAATGATGCTTTTAACTCTATTGTACCTGAAATTAACATTTCACTTTACTTTAAATTTTAAAACTGAGTGTTAAATCAAGTTTTGCCGGTCTGAGATGTCATATCGCTCTCACCTCAGTTAACATAAACGAATAAATAGTCGATATGGGCTTTGCTTGCTCTTAAACATGTGTCGTGCGTAATCGCCTTTACCACCTAGAAATCAAATTTCTTATCTGCTCTACTTATTTATGCCCATTTTGCCCGAAGTGTATTCTTCAGTTCATTTTCCATAAATGGATTTGTGTGTCCTTCATAAACCTTTTCCAAGAGACTGTTGGAGATGGAATAATCCATCTGATTCATGTCTGGTGACTGCAATTTCCACTGATCTTTTTTTTATTTTAAAAAGTTTGGGACGGCCTTCAATGTTATTTCAATAATTCGCTTGTGCATAGGGGTCTTTAGCAGTCGGAGGAAACTGGAGGACCCACGAGGTTGGACCCTACTCCTTGCCATGTACAACCGGGAATCGAAACCCTGCCAGACCTTATGACCCAGCGGGCACGTGCTAAACAATGGCAGCCCCCCCCCCCCCCCAGCCCGTTCAAATATATATAATGGCTCAGTGCTTTAATTAGGCTATATTGTTACTTATTGGTTTACAAATATTTATGGTGAACTGGTAAATTTGGGATTGTCCCTTTAAAATGACTAGCACTACTCTATCCCTTTTGTATTGGATGAAAAATACAATTTATGATTTAATTAATTTTAATTGTTGAATAAAGTAGTTATCTGTCTGCATTTATATAGAGAATCTCCTACGAGTCTTTTTTGATATCAAAAAAGATGAGTAGAAGATTTTATTTATCACACAATCCCTTCTTACATGCACAAATAAATAAATATGATTCTTTGCTATAGATTTCACTTTTACTGATTACATTACGGGGTAGTGATACATCATTTTTTGACAGCAATTCAACCATTGCAAAGTCCGTTATATTGACCTAGTGTTTCCATCAAGGTCAATTAAACACTATCTATTGACACAAAAGATCAAAATAGCAATAAAAGATTTTAGAACACCTTTATTTGGATGTTTTAAAGGAGTACCATATTCTTAAATATGTCCTATTTCTTAAAATTCTCAGCGAAATTAGTTATATTCTTCGTTCGCAGTGGCATGACCGGTCATTCCTCTTGCATAATAATTGGCATCGTTGTAAAGCGGAGAATCTCTAGTTTACAAATATGACCAAAATATTGCCGATGAATTCATTTTGAATGGATACAGTCGAGTTTTAAAATGTAAACAAACTCCGCTTGTTGCTAAGCTGTCTACACAACTTGTTTGCTGATCGACCCAAACGCCGCATGCAAAGCATTATGGTTACGTGGCTGGCTCGAGTGGACGACAGATATTTGCTTTTGACAATAATGTTTTTGGGTACCTACATGCAATTCACTCTGATAAGTGGCAAAAAAATAATTAATTCTGATCGTATATACATTGCCATTGAGTGTTAGTCAAAACCACATGGCAGAATTGACAAGCGAGTGTATCATTGAGTAATACTAATCAACTGTCACGGATCAATGATAAAGCCATCAACAACTCATTATTTACTCCAAATAATTAATCCAAGATGTGATTATTTGATATATCGTTTCATCTTTAAAAAAATAATTTATAAGCCTTAAATGGAAATATACAAAATGGCCAATAATTTTCTTTTTGAAGAGAATTTTATTGATAGCTGAATTCCGTTTTCTGTCGCTTCTTCATATGGCATGCAAAGTAAGGAATGCATATTGGATATTATTGTTTAAAAAATGAGAACGACCAACATGCCGAAATCCGACGATTCTCGAGTGGGAAAAACAGTCTGCCATTGTTTAATTACATCAAAGCCAAAATGCACGAAAGTGAACGTAAGCATTTCTTGCCAATGAAATTGACATTTCTATAGGGACTCGTATTTTGATACTGTTGAGGTACCTGAAAATAATAATAGACCTATTTACACGCAAAACCTTATTTTAATTCACGTGTTAAAAGAACATGCATACAGCTGTGGCGGCTTTTTTGATGATTACCCAATCGACAACCTTAATCTCCTGACCAGTAGCTGGTACTAAGGTGCTAACTAATCGATGAGATAATATACAAAACATAGACTCCTAATGAATAGATTGTTCTTCAGTATGACACTATCATGTGAATATGCCGCATGTGTTGTGGATGTTTCGATACGAAAAGAGTGCATTTGCTACGATTTTCGTCTTAAGCACCCTTGAAATCCTAAATAAAAAAAATATTAAACGACAAAATAGCAAATAAATGGTGGAAATCGTCGGATCAAATTTTTACTGCAATTTTCGTCTTCAGCACCCCTGAAAACCCCTGGAAAGATTATTCCTATTCCTATGATGCATATTGATTAATTAATTCTGGTAAAATTGCCCACATACAATTTCTCTTGCTGACAATTGATTTCTATGATTTTGTCTGATCTTCTGGTACCAAACTTTAATCATGTATTTGGTGGTTGAAAAAGAACCTGAAATAGTCTTGTCAGTTGATTTAATCTCTTAATTGTTTTGTTATGTTGATGATCTAACCGCTATTATATTAGATATGAGTTTATGTAATATGGGGATAAATGTTGACTATTTCTCAGTACCATTTATTACTATTTGGTTGACAGAAGTGTACATGGTTAAAGGGGCTTATTTTTGGAATAGGTGTACTGTTTCTTATCTTCTTATGTGTTGTCTCTCAAATGAAACTTTAAAATTTATCAGTTGATATATGAATTGCTGTCAGTGATATGTTATATTTTTATAAACAATTTGATGGAAATCGAATATGTATACTGCCTCCAGTCTTTTTCATTCAAGCAATCTTTTGCCTGTCAAATATGTGTAATATATCTTTATTAACAGGCTGGCATATCAAGAATAAAATGTAGCACTGATAGAATTGATTTAATCAGAAATATAGATTTGAATCAGGATATTGTAGATTAAAAATCATCTCTCCAAAATGTGAAAAAAAGAAAGCCTATCATAAGGTCTTATAGTTTAATATTGATAAAGTACTATATGAGACCACAAGCGTACAGTGCTAAATTAAATATAAAATCCAACAGAAATACAGTAGAATCTGTATGAGCAGCCACCCCTATTCAGCGACATGTCCCTGTAAGCGGTCACGATAAATTCCCCCCGTAGAAATTCTGTTGTTTCATCTCTTTATTCAACGGTCACTCCTCTAACGCGGCCAGCGGTCACTATTTTACTAATAAATTCAACAAAACATTGCCCATTCAACGGCCATTGTTGAATGATACCATCTTGTCGTTCTTTGTAACACCCCCGCTAATCCCGTGAGTAGTCGTTAATTAACTGGACCCCCACTGATCAGGTAAAAAGAAATGTAAAAATAACAATCAACCCGTGATTATCTGTTAATTAATCTTTTGTTTTATTAAACGACTAACCTGATCATTGTTTTCACGCATAACGACACATTATTTCATACTGATTGAATAAAATAAAAGTACTGAGTTTTGTCACGATCATCTAGTATCTCTTTTCCATTACCACTTTATTGTTAAACAGAGTTACACCCCCTGTAAATAGGTGATAAAATTATCGATGTTTTTTTGTTCATGTGCTTTTTTGATAAAATAAAATTAATTCATCGATTTTCTTCACAAAAATGGATAAATATTATCAAATGCATCACAATGGTAGACAGTAGTATCGAAGGTTGGTACAAAATGACAAGTTTACAGAAGTTATGTCCGAGATTTGAGTAAAGAATTTTCGTTCGGTGCAAGATTCAGTGACGGTCAAATGTACCGCTTCCAATACATTCAAGCGTAATATTTAATTTATGTCACCACAAAAAGCACCAAGATTTTATTAAGAGGCCACTCCTGTTAAGTTATGTCCGAGATTTGAGTAAAGAATTTTCGTTCGGCGCAAGATTCAGCGATGGTCAAATTTACCGCTTCCAATGCATCCAAGCGTAATATTTAATTTGTCAGCACAAAAAGCAACGAGAATTTATTAAGAGGTCACTCCCGTTAAGCGGTCAGTTGTGAAAATTCCCTTGTGTGGCTGCTTAATGCAGATTCTACTGTATCCATAAATTAAGAGTAAAAAAAAATATTGTTACTTGGGCAATGTGAACTACTAAAATTCTAAAGAAAGAAATGTATGTTTTCTTCTTGATCAGATTTTTTTTCAACAGAAAAGTATTTACAGCATTCAGATTTGTTTATCTAAAGCTACCCCATTAGCAAGGGAGTTTATTGTCCCCCGCCTTTCGAAGAAAGCAGGGGACTATTAAAACGGCTTCGTCCGTCTGTCTGTCTGTAAGTGAGAGTGATGAAACTTGGTGTATAGTTTCATTACATCAATACCTTGACTAAGTTCGATATTGAGCATTTTCTGCTCAGGGTAAGCAGAGCGATAAGCAATTTGATTGGCCGAGACTTTGGAACACAATAACTCTCCTTCTAATTGAGCTATAATGTTCAAACTTGGTGTAGGTGTTTATTAGGTCAATGCCTTGATGGAGTGTGAAGATGAGCATTTTCTGCTTAGTAGAGATAAGCGATTTGATTGGTTGATGCTTTGGGACACGATTACTTTAGTTCCAATTAAGTGAGAGTGATGAAACTTGGTGTATAGTTTCATTACATCAATACCTTGACTAAGTTCGATATTGAGCATTTTCTGCTCAGGGTAAGCAGAGTGATAAGCAATTTGATTTGCCGAGACTTTGGAACACAATAACTCTCCTTCTAATTGAGCTATAATGTTCAAACTGGGTGTAGGTGTTTATTAGGTCAATGCCCTGATGGAGTGTGAAGATGAGCATTTTCTGCTTAGTAGAGATAAGCAATTTGATTGGTTGATGCTTTGGGACACGATAACTTTAGTTCCAATTAAGTGAGAGTGATGAAACTTGGTGTATAGTTTCATTACATCAATACCTTGACTAAGTTCGATATTGAGCATTTTCTGCTCAGGGTAAGCAGAGCGATAAGCAATTTGATTGGCCGAGACTTTGGAACACAATAACTCTCCTTCTAATTGAGCTAGAATGTTCAAACTTGGTGTAGGTGTTTATGAGGTCAATGCCTTGATAGAGTTTGAAGATGAGCATTTTCTGCTTATAGTAAGTAGAGGTAAGCAATTTGATTGGTTGATGCTTTGGGACACGATAACTTTAGTTCTAATTAAACATACATTATGCAAGAGCTAAATCTGTCTATTGCAGGTCTTTCTTTAGGCCTGAAATGTTATCTAAATTATTAATTAGACATTAATTAACTTATCCAGACCATAATCAACTCTAGATGGCATCGCTAGCCTGCGATCTTAAGTGGATTGTGAGCCGATTTACTGCATAACTTTCTTTCTTGATTAAATGGATAATCGAGACTATGCTGTTTATCATACTGACTTTAGTAATGATGACCGAGGCTAGGCAGAAATTACATTCGCTTAGTTCTCGGTTCATAGTGGATCAATTTGAATGAAATTTTCAGCAAATTGCCTTACATTATTTAGTTTTTAATTATTATAGTGAGAACTGCCAACTCGTTATCAAATCTCCCATAATGTATCTTTAAGTGAGAGTGATGAAACTTGGTGTATAGTTTCATTACATCAATACCTTGACTCAGTTCGATGATGAGAATTGTCTGCTTAGGCTAAGGAGCAATAAGCATTTTGACTGGTCAAGACTTTGGAACATAACAACTCTGCTTCTAATTGAGGTAGAATGTTTAAACTTGATATATATGTTCACCTTGACTGAGTTCAATGATTAACATATCGTGCTAAAGCTAAGCAGAGATAAGCAATTTCCTTGGTTGATGCTATGGGACAAGATAACTTTGATTCTATCTGATAGAGAGTGATGAAACTTCGTGTGTAGTTGATAATCAGTTTGATTGCTCGATACTTTTGAAATAAAAAGATGTGTGATTTATTAATATTTGTCATCTATTTATTTGGGGATTTCCGCGGAGGACATCAGCCTCACTATTGGCTTGTTATATTTCTAATCAGTTATTAAAGCATTTTACTATTTTTAGTTGTCTTTTTTCTCTTTTCAGGTGAGTTTTTAAGATTAATTGAAAAAGAAAAGTTGTTTAACCACTATGGTCATAACATAAGTAAGTCAATACAGTTACACCTATAATTAGGTCTGGAAATAATGATTTTTATATGCTCACATTTTCATGTGAATCCAAATAAATATAAAGAGAGGAATCCAAAACCATTTGATTAACATAAACTTAGATGGGATCCAAGTCATAACAAACTATAAAATTAACGATATTAATACGAAGAAAGTTATACCATAGGTAACCACATATCACCCCCGTCAACCTAATTTACACACTTTAGCACAAGATACTTTGATTTTAGAGACTAGCGCCCGTACGTCTAAACTGTTGGATAAATCAAAAATTGTAATATCCCAGAAGAAATGTAAGACTATTGGTCAATTGATACAAGTGAATAGACTGAAAACAACCGAAATGCCTGTAGTTGACAGTGATTTTTATAGAGGATGCAAACCATGTAATAGACCGACCTAAATGTAAAGCTGTAAAGCGTGTGCTACTGTTGAAACCACCACTCACATTACCAGTATAGACTTACAAAATTTTTATATTAAGGCTAATTGTTAAAATTGCCATAGTTCTAATGTTATATATTGTATAACTTGTGAGTTTTGTAAGAAACTAATAGTACCAGACTAATAATAGTCATAGAAGTAATATTAAATTGAAAAAGATTGGAAAATCACCTCGCATAGCCCCACACTTTAATATACCTGGTAATGAATCTTATGTCTGCACTTTGCTGGATAAAATCCCTCAGAACGATAGAGCCAAACTCAATATTGCAGAATCACTTTGGATCCACAGATTAAACACTGTATAGTGTATGGCCTAGTGGTTTAAATGAAATGCCTGTAAAATTTTTTAACCACACATCATTTATCCAGGGCTTGCCACGAGACGCGAGTAATTACTCGCGCGCATGCTACGCTCGCGTAAAACCAAATTTACGTGAGTGATTAAGTACTCGCGCAAATATAAAAAATAATTTAATCAGAAATAATTGAATATCGTAATATAAAAAGCCGTAAACAATTTGTATGCCTTCATATTGATGCACTATTGCGCACGCGGCATGTCTTTCCAGTTCCAACTGTTGTTACTAAAAATACTTTGAGACACGTACTGCCAGGCGGTTTTTAAGTGGATGTCCTTTGCCGTGTCTGGATAATCAAACATTGAGCGGATGTTGTCGTTTCTATTAATAGCAATTCTTTCGATCCCGCATCTTTTCTACAAATTGATGGGATTGAAATTGTTTTGCCTGTTCTTTTACCTTTCTAAGCTTTACCCGAATCCCCTCAGCACGCCAACGATGGCAAAGGGAAACCCAGTTTTCCTTGCAACGTTATTGTCATGGGAAGACGATTTACAGATAATATTACTGCCAAGGATATAAAAGAGTATGCATTGCCTTTGTGTGTGAAATAGCTTTATTCAACGTCCGCTTCCACCGAAGTGACAAGAGCATTGCCATTAGGCACATGAAATTTAAATGGCTACTCACGCACATCATTCTGCGTGAGTAAATACATGTACTCGCCTCACTCGCGCAAGTCTATATTTGCGTGAGTAGTCATCTACTCGCCTCCAATTTGCTCGTGGCAAGCCCTGTTTATCTATATTTAGCCTATATTATGTCGTCAAAGTTAAGTGAATATATCACCGTTACTGCCGGACAAAATGGCGCCACCTCATACGCAAATGGTGTAAATATAAGGTATATCAAGGTTGTGGACCCTATGGAGGCCACAATTTTGATCTGATTTTGATGAAACTTGAAATACATGTTTATAACCCAAAGATCTTGGTTCCTTTCGATATTCGCCCATATTGGATCGTAACTTCCTGACTTATGGCCCTAGATTGTATGAAATATCACTTATTTTGTTTTTTTAGCTTGTTCTCTATCCATCTCTTGCAAAATGTGGGTTTATCTTGCCTGGCAGCCGCTGGTACTTTTAGTTATACTTGACAAACTGGACATGTATTAAATTATCAATTTAAAAACCCTGACAAAGACTGAATCTGGGCTTCTTTCAAAGCTTTCCAATATTTCAGTGGACAAATTTATCAACACTGAAATATACTCTTTGATTGCAAATACATATCACTGCTTAATAAAGAAAGCGAACTTTATTGCTTGGAAATGGTAGTATAATGATAATAATGAAAATGATATAGGGAATGCTCTAGGTGCTAGAAAATGTTCTCACTTTAAATTAATAAAGGTAGTGACTAAATAACCAAGTTTTCACTTTTTATTTAAAAACTGACTCTGAATAACTTTGTCAGATATCTTTTGGAAGTCTTAAAGAAATATATGTATGTAATACAAAGCCAATATCTTATTCAATATCTTTAGATAGTGAAAGCAAGTGGTTCCCCATGAAAGAGAATTTGAAAATTACAGTTTTGAGATCTTAATGTTTATCACAATATGCTCTCCTTGTTTTTTGTGGGTTTTTTTGCGGGATCATGCAGTTGTGATGAATCTATCTATATATATATTTGTGACTGTCGTTTGTCTGTCTGTCTGTTCGGGGTTGGCGGCTACACTAGGTCTGCCCCGAGTCTGAAATTTGGGGTATAGGGGTAGCTCGGACCGGGGAGTAACATAGGCCAGGTGGCGTTAGTCTACCACTTCCGGTTTCGGAGTTATGAACCCCGAGCGAAGCCGGCCGGTATCTGTCTGTCTGTCTGTCTGATCGAGGTTGGCGGCTACACTAGGTCTGCCCCGAGTCTGAAATTTGGGGTATAGGGGTAGCTCGGACCGGGGAGTAACATAGGCCAGGTGGCGTTAGTCTACCACTTCCGGTTTCGGAGTTATGACCCCCGAGCGAAGCCGGTCTGTTCGGGGTTGGTGGCCACACTAGGTCTGCCCCAAGTCTGAAATTTGGGGTATAGGGGTAGATTGGACCGGGGAGTAACATAGGCCAAGTGGCGTTAGTCTACCACTTCCGGTTTCAGAGTTATGACCCCGGAGCGAAGCTGGGTATCCTGCTAGTAGTGAATAAAACCAATTAAACTCCTAATTACAATGGCTTGCATTTCCGGTTGTGCATTTTTTAAACTGTTTTAATATTAGATAATGCATAAAATACAAACAAATGATAATAGCATCTTATCTGGATAGCTAAATGCCTTGATAGATTTTAATGATGAGAATTTCCTGCTTTGGCCACTGTTTAAACTTGGTGTAGATTGTTTTAAGATTGTCTGCTAGGGCAGAGAGCACAAATAATATATTTACTGAAATGACAAATAGTTTTATGAATTGCCCAGAAGTAAAAGAAAATTCTCTCCTATGGTGACTTGAATAGTCACACATTTGTTTCAAATTGTTGATGAAGAGTAGAGAATATAGCTTATGAATAAGAGAAGTTGTTGACTTGACCCAAGGCTATAATATTTATTGGACTAAGATATGGAAATGTGTCTTAATGGTTAATGACTGACAAATGAGTGATGATAACTTTATTGTCTGAACACTTTTAGCATTCCAGCAGATTACAATTTCCAATTTCATTATCTCAGCTTTCCGCTTTTTATACACCCATATTGAAATGTGCTCATTTCACAATTTCTTGTGAACATTTATCATTCAATCTTTTTAAAAAATACATACCATATTTTTCGGTGTATTAGGCACATGTGTAAATAAGGCGCAGGGCGAGTTTGGCAGAGGTGTTTCAGGAAAAAATAAAAGTGCATGGTTTAGGCGCAGCCTTCTCCATCCCCTTGTGGAACACGTGCCATACCATAAGTGACTCAAATGAACGTACAATCTCCAGTAACTGGGCCATACTCTATTGTTTACAATTATAACAATTACCGATATTCAGCCGTATATATTGCTTTATATATATATGTACATTTTTTGAATTGCATAGGACTTTACTTTATATTAATTATAACTTTTAACTACATTGTTTCATAACTTAAATGGTAATTCTGGCGCTCATACGTGTCGTTGGTCAAATTGTTGTTCAAGTCCCACCTACAACAAACATCGCGGTCTATTACATCCTGTTAAATTCACATGCAATTGACTGTGATAAATGAATAGGTATTGATGATAAACAAATGAAATAATATCTGTAGAAATAATTTATCATGATCAGCTACTCACGACTTAAATCCTGACTACCAGTAAAAGAGAAACAATAATTCTAGTTTACTTTATACTATCCAAACAATTGACAAACAATGGCATCCATTGCCCCGTCCACTACACGCGGCATGACAATACCTAGATTGTAGCCATTTAGATCTATCTGTAACATAATACAATAGCATTTTTAATACCAATCAAAGAAACAATGATTTTGTGAACTACAAACAACTTCATAAAGCATACAGTGACAAATCACCGGTAGATAATTAACGATACCGGTAAATTATTACAATAGATCAATCAGCAAATCTATGTTGCATGAAAACTAGCGGTAACTTGAACTGGCTAGATTTAAAATTTAAAGCAATGTATAGAAAATACCAACGAACCTTCTATCAAGTTTTTTAAAATTATTTATTGACGAGACGAACCGCTAAAGAGTATGGTAACAGTGTCAGGGGTTGTGAATTTAATTTGGGTGAGTCGAACCTAAGGCGCCTATGATTTGAACGTAAGGCGCCTATGATTTGGGAACTTAGTCACATAAACCAAATAAAGAAGCCAATAGATGGAGCGACACACGTTATCCACAAATTGAGAAAGAATTGGTTGACTATGTCAATGATATACTTCGAGTAGATTTGCCATTTCGTATAGGTTAGACTGAAGAACTTCAATATAATATGTCAGTTTAACTGCAATCCCACCAATAATGACTTATATTGAGCGAATGAAAATGCTTATATGAATGCAACTTGACTGATTACACCACTGACCGTGAATGGCTACGGGTTAGAACTGCCGGTAATGGCCAAGAGTATACGGAATAGCAGAAATATTTGTTGTAGAAATAGCAAGAAATATTAACGATATGACACCGTTAAAGTTGAACGGCTATCGGCCAATGGTGTTTGCATTGCCAGTTATGACAAACAGTATATACTGTACACAGAATAGCAGAAAATGTCGACAGCTTTTTTATACACGAAATAACAGAAATACGGGCGATAATTACTGACATTTTTTAACCATATCTATAAGAAGGTTATTGACAATATGGACGCATTTTAAACATATCAAAAACATTATTGACAAATATAAATGGACACGAAAGGGAACAGTATTGTATTTAATTTGAGTGATAATATATCATAATCTTTTAAGGTAGTGTCACCTGGTTGACATGTGTTGATTCTAGGGCAGTTATATCTTGAACTTCCGACTTCGGTGTTGACATGGGAAAAGTCTAGATTTGCTTAACCTTATGTATTAGGCGCCCCCCCCCCCCCCCTTCTAGAAAATAAAATATTTGGTAAAGAAAGTGCGCATAATACACCGAAAAATATATGCAGACAAAGAAGCTAAGAGTCTGCGATTTATTCACATTTATTTAATATTTATAGATTAAAATATCTGATGCACAATATAGCTGGGCATCGGAAGACTTGATCATAATAATAAGTAAGTTTAAATTATTATTGGTATGCTTATAAGTTAACGGTTCGGTAATTCATTCATTCTTGGCATTTCATTTCTTTATCCTTCCCTACTTTACGAAATGACCTGTTCCAAACTGGTTGATGATTTGTTCTGACATATATAATTAAAAGCATACCCTTGGATTTTTAAATACAAAATAAATTAGATTATTCAACATGTCAATCCAAAGAATTTACTACACACATGGTCGTTTCTCTAGCGGTGAAGGAAGATATCAATGCCATGACAATAGCCCTGTATGTTAAATGTCTTCAACTTTGAACTCATCGGGACATGGCATCATGATAATATAAATACTTTTATTATTTTGTCTATCTTAATCAAACTGTTTAAATTTATTTGTATCTTTGTGTCCTTTTGAGACTGTTTATATAGTGTTGTTAATAAAATACCGTGAAGCAGTGTCGCAGTAAATTAAACATTTATGTCTCTGTGAATTTTATTACAAATGACAAGTGCCTTATAGAGAGTATACCAGAGCCTCGTTTAACATGGTGACTAGGCGCCCCCTGCCGCCGCTCACTGGCCAAACTGTGCCGCCTACTGAACCCAAAAGTTGAAATCTGGGCGGCAACATACATACGTTTTGAAAATCGCTGACAAGGTTTTTCCCATGTGCCAATACTATATCATGGTGCGTAGGTTTACAAAATCATCTTTCTGATTGTTTTATGGGTATATTTCTGTATGCGGGTCAGTCGCAGCAGTGTTTTGATCTCGATTTTACAGGGTATTAATCAATCCATGGTTTAACAAGATGTCAAAACTAATAATAGTGTATCAAATCTCCGAGTCTAAGGGAGTCAATTTTCAAAATTTTCTGGAGTAGGGCCCTCCGAACCCCTCGCGCGGGCTCACAACTGCGGTCGCGCGGCTCGAACCTACTGTGCGCGCGGGACCAAATCCTTAGACGAGGCTCTGGAGTATACATGTGGTATTTGGATTAATGTTGTAGCTACCATTGCTTGATATGGACGACAGATATGATACGGCTTTATCACTTCCTGTTAGTGTTTTACGGATGAACTCTGTGTATTTGTTCACATTCTAGACTACTTTGCTTATCACCTACGGTGTCATGTTCATCGATAAATAGTGGACTTTAATGTGTCAATTCATTGTTCATATTTAAAGGCAAACAAATATAGTTTTACAATACAACTTTTTGACCTCACTAAATTTGACCAAATAATTATGGAAGTGCTTAATTATTACGGATGAAAACGGACAAACGAGCGTGTCATGAGAAACGAACAATTAATTAACCGCGGCCTTATAATCAATGAATACAGGCATTCATAATATATAAGAATTTGTTTTAATAATGCAATAACCTTATTCACTTCATGATGCCAGACACAAATCATTACACTAAATTCATAACGGGTATTTAGATTTACATTTGAAATTATCAAACTATTGACTATTTATTGAAGACTGAATTATGTGAGAGTTAGATAAAGAGTTGACTGTTCTTGCTACAATAGTTCAAATACAGATAATGAAAAATCAATATATTGCACGACAAAAGTTATCATCCGATGTGTGAAATTCATATGCATCATTTTAGATTAGTGAAACAAAGAAGCCTTTTGAATTTCAGTAATTTCCGTCTATTAATTCTAGAGTTATGGCCCTTGTTTTACTTTGTTGAACATAGTGAACGTTTGAATGACAAAAGTTATCATCCAATCTGTATTAAATTTATATGCATTATTCAAATTAGTGGAACGAAAAAGCCTGTCGAATTTCAACAATTTCTGTACATTACTTCCATAGTTAAGGCATTGTTTGAGTTTGTTACTGGAGCAACAAAAAAATAGGTAAAAAAAAATCGTGAAAAATCAATTCAGCATCTTGCGATTCAATACGCAAATTGTGAAAAGGTTATTTGCGATACATTGATTCAACAATATATCATGCCAGCACTACTGTCTAATGCACTCAATATCTTAGTCATCCCATGACCTAGATAGTCAATTATGGGGCTTATCTAAATAAAAGTGCAATAGGCAGATTTAGCTCTTTAATGAATTTAAAACATCACTGTATCATGTCTTCTACCCAAAGAGACACTATTTTGATTGAGATAGTTGATCAAACATTTTAAATCTTGAGCAAACTAAATATAACCCTTCGTATAAAGTAATGCCATTTATTCATCGAAGTTTTATAAGTAAGTCCAAACATTTATTTGAGACCAGAAATTCATTTTGGAATCTGTAAAAAAATATGTAGTTTAAAAGAGAAAGTTTCTAAAAGAATGAAATTTCAGAAGAAAATTGGAGTTCTATTTTTGTTCTCATGTCAACAATTGATATTGGTTACAAGAGCTTCAGAATAATCTAGCTTTTTAACTACTGGTAATTCAATCTTTCCATAGGTTTGATAATGATGGAAACATTGAGTAACCTTTTTATCTCTCTGTCTGTACTTGTGATTAGCTACAAAGAGCTCATGATTGGTATTTAATTATAAATAATATATCTTGATCCTATGTATGTTATTCTCTTTAACAAAAACAAATTATACACCATGGAATTATTTATAGACAATATATTGATCAATCGTGATAAATTTATTGATCAACAGACACCAGAAGTAATCTGTCAATAATGTCACCATTTTAATTAAGTCCCATATTTGTTTGTAGAGATCTTCAATTTGTACAAATATCAATAAACTCGTACATGTCCATGTATTGTCAGTAATTATCAACACTGTAAAGTCGGGGTTGAATGTAATATATGGTGACGCACATGTCACATGGCCTAAAGTTCAAATTGCATTTCAATACACAAGCAAATTTCTCCTGCCACCATCAAATTACCTAGCAAACTGTATGTCAATCAATGCTAGAAATACTGTTGAAGCAATCAAAGGATGAGAAATATCAGTCTCAAATTAAAATGTTTATGAAGGAAGGATTGTCAATTCCTTCTTATTCCTTAGTTCTCAGCTTGTATAAGCGCAGCATGCAGGGTCACCACTCAATAACAATAGGTGGCCTCGGGGGGAAAAATTAGCTCCAAATAATATGCCAGTCAAAAATAAGATTTTGCTCATATAAGATATGATATTGTACTGAATACATTTTCTACAATACCCTTCATAGTCTGCTATTATTATTGCCGGGGGCTAGATGGATAATTTCATCTTTCACACTTCTTCCAGAGGAATCCTTATCCAAGGCATAGCAGACAACAATAACATCTAAATATAATACTTGATGTTTTCCTGTCTTTTAACTTGTGCTTTGTTGATTATTTTTTAGTATTGTAGAGTAGAAAACAAAACTTGATATTTTAGTTTACATGACATTGACAACTTGGTGACATTCAACCAGAGGATGTTTATTCTTAACATCCTACCTATATGGAGGTGATGGACTTCCAACCATGATGTATTCAAATGTGAACATGCACACAAATATTCTCATTTACAAACTTTTCTATACATAAATATCTTAAAGAATAAAAATTAAAGAAAATTTATTAACTAATAATATCATATTTGTAAGTGCATCTATTCAAGTTAATAAATAACCAAATTTATGATTATATATCAGATAGTCCTTTAGGTAACCTCGTGGAGAAAGTAGGTAAGTAAGTACAGTATACAGCATGGTAAGCATTTGCCAATTTAAATGCATATATATAGTGGAGTATAATTTGTGGTGTAGTAGAATTCTACATTATATTTCTAACCTGACATTATCTGTCCAATTTCTTCATTCTGGTTTTTATACAACTGAATATAGATGTCCCTTATCCAATCTGAAAGTAAGTTTCAAACCGATATAATGTTTGATTAAAAATAGTACTAGTAGACTCTTTAAAGTGTTGAGATCTTGACAATGTTTTACAAATTTTTAGGAACAGTATTGAGGCAATAATGATGATCCCTGGTTAGTTTATATGAGCTTTTGCAAAATTAGTTACTGTAATATTCCTGACTGGTTTAATTTGACCAGTGTAATGTTCGCACTTTCATAGTCACTCTGGAGTCATAATTTGAAAATATTTTCAGAAATATTGATTTTTACTTGAAGGTGATCCCTCATAAAAATTAGAGATTTGAACAATGTGTCATATTCATCTGATTTAATGCTTTATCAAGTATTGTAATCTTTTATTTATTTTTATACTTAGATGATTTATTTTTATTTGATTTCCTGCTTTGGCAAATGAACAATTACTTCCGTAATAGGGCCTGTTGCTGGTTTTAAGAGATCTTCTTTATATAAAAAAATAAAATCCATTCTCATTTTATGTTGCACTCAATCCTAAGAGCATTTAAATTTAGCATTATTCACACCTAATAAAATTGTAGTTTGAAATAGATATTCTAAATGTTGTCCTTATTTTGTGGATAAAGTATTGTTATTTATTTTATGTCATCAATTTATGATGATGCCACAGAGAACTTTTCTGTTCTATTTTTTTTTATTGAATGTTCTTCAGTTGTCAGTTGACTATAACATCATAGATCTTTGAAATGGTTGTAGTTATGCTTACTTCATGGCTGTAAACAATGAAATTCCAGGGTTACGAAAAATCAAGTTTTTAGATTGTGGACACACTAGGGTTCACAATTTTCACCCGATTTTGATGAAACTTGAAATGCATGTTCGTAACCCAAAGATCTTGGTTTCTTTCGATATGGCCCCTGATGGTATGAAAAATCACGTTTTTAGGTTATGGCCTTTCTAGATGTCACAATTATTATCTGATTTATAAAACCGTTCGTATATATCACCGTTACACCGTAATGTTGGCGTAGTTGAAATTTTGTGAAAATAGGACTAAAACTGTTGGACAAAATGGCAGTCCCCTCGTGCGCAAAAAGTGTAAACATCTGGTATATCAAGGTTGTGGAACCTCTAGACGGCACAATTTTGATGAAACTTGTTTATAACCCAAAGATCTTGGTTCTCTCGATATTCGCGCATATTAGATCATAACTTCTGGGATTATGGCCCCTGATTGTTCAAAAAATCACATTTTTAGCTTGTGGATTCAGTAGAGGTCACAATTATTTGTCCGATTTTTAAAAAAAGTTTAAATACATCACCATTCTACCATAATGAAGGATGAATTCGAATTTTGGGAAATCGAAATGAAACTGCCCAATAAAATTTGCCGCTCTTTGTATGCAAATAGTGTAAAAGTATGTAATACATAAGTTGTGGACCCTCTGGAGGTCACAATTTTTATCCAATTTTGATGCAACTTGAAATATATCTTTATATCCCAAAGATCTCAGTCCCTTTTGCTATTTGCACATTTCAGACCCTAACTTTCTGGATTATGGCCCCTGATTTTACGCAAAATCGCTTTTGTTTTTAGCTTGTTTCTCTTGCAAAATGTGGACGTATCTTGCCTGGCAACCACTGGTGTTTTTTTTGCACCAACTCGTTCAGTTTAACTTTTAAAATATTAAGAAGAACACAACATAATTTTGTTAATTCCTTTCCACATTTCTGCTGAAAAGAGATAAAAGTCCATTAAAAGCTTTGAAAAAAAGTTGACCCGGTCTTAATATAGAATAGTTGACAGGAAGATAATGGAACTGAAGGCTAATTGTACAGGATAATGGAACACTGAAAGGTTACAGCTTGGCTTCTATAATACCTTATAAGGTCCATGATAATACTATTTGAAATTTCTTACTGGTCCTAAGATTCATTGCCTTTTCTTGATTGATCTTCCATATTGCTGCGTTCTAGTTCTACTCAAAAATTTACTGCCAGTTTAGAAAATGAGCATTTGACTTGACTAGCATTTGTAGATTGCCTTGTAGTTGTATTTAGATATTTCTTATGATTTATAAATCAAGAAAGGAAATACCCTAGCATAATTTTTTTAGTATCAATTAAGGCTTTGTGTATAGCTTCTCAGGCAGAAAATTGAGTTTTCATGAATGTTATTTTTCTATCATATGCATTATATGTCAACAAAGGAAAATACATGTTTTATCTTCATTCATCCTTCCGAACCATGATCAACACTGATCTATACTTCTCTATTTAAAAAAACATTTACAAGAATCTTTACTTCTAATTTTATAGAAGTATAAAAGCAGCAAATAAATGAAAGATGATTTTTTTTTTCTTTAAACCATCAAGTAACCAAACCAGGCACTTGTTTATATTAGGTCAATTGATTTAGAAACCTGAAAAGAGGGTCATTTTCTGATGAACTTGTAATTTGAGCGATAAATTGACATTGTCACTTGTAATTACTTTAAGGGACTGGAGAAGACAAGTCTTTTTCAAATCCATTTCCACAATTTGTTGGCTCTGACATGGTGATGCCAAAAAATTGTGGATTGATTTGACTTGTTTATAGAACCTACTTGTATTTTTTTATCAACAAAATATTACCCAAGTATTCAAAGATACTATGAAACTTTCTTCGTCTCCTTATGCTGTTAAGTTCATCTGACACTGGCAGCTTCCCTGACCTAACAATTGTATATAAATTTGCTTTTTAGGCACTCATTTATAGTTTTATGACTGATTTTGAAGACTTTGAATGACGACATCATGTAAAATGAAGGGTTTGGCCATTTATTCGTTATTTTTTAAGCCCAACCCACAGTTTTAAGACTGAAATGTGATTTTATTTTGTATTCTTAGTGAATATACATGAGGTAATGTTATATTAAATAGTTATTGCTAAATCATATTTCGTCTTATTAGTCATTAATAAATGACATTGTACACAATCCGTTCTTTTGTTTGTTCTTTGCTTTGGTGATTTGGGTACTGTATTAGTTTGAATGGAAACACATATTCATCATCAGATCTGTTTCATTTGCTCAAGTCTCGATAAAAATGATATTGCCAATTTGTCTGATAATTCTAGAGTTCTTGTTCTTGACACTTTGAACAAAGTTTAGGAAGATTTTATTTTTTGAAGTAGGCCCTATATCAGGAAATGTCACTCTTTTATCTAAATCTTACATAATGTATCTTTAATCGTAACTCTTGTGTCTTTTTAATGCTTTAATTACCTACAAAAGAATATTAATGTGACAATGTAGCTGCTGTTGGCTTATATTTTGTTGCATGGCAATGTATATTTTAAACTCCCGGCTAGTGGCAAGGACAGCTTATGCTCCCATCTATCATGATACTCACTTATTATTGACTGCACTTAGATCTTAACTAACTGTGATAAGTGATTTATGAAAAGATGGTTTGTGTAAAGATCTAACCAAGGTTAAAACTTAGTTGACCAACTGATACTATAATGCTATTGAATAGATGTCATTGATAGTTATGGGAATGGAAAACCAGGAGTATTAATTCTGGAACTAGATTCATCAAATTTTGAGGCTGCAATAATCAGCTGTACTTTCCCTCTAGTTAAACTTTTGCAGATAGAGTAAATTTTAATAAAATAGATAGTAAAGCTAGAACTGATAAAATATGTAAAAAATCTTATCTGGATTATTACTATATTATTACATAATAATATGTCTCTTTCAGAACTAATTGCAATATTGCATACACATTTTACATGACATAAAATCAGCCTTCAGGAAGAACAGATTTTAAAAAATGATTGAGCTATCAAGTTTCTTTGAAGCATCAAGGAAGACTATATATAGAGCATGCCAAAAATAAAATCAATACCAACTAAAATAAACAATTTATGTGGGCACTTCTGGTTGAAATAGAAAAAAATAGTGTTACTGTTAGCAGCAAAACCTGAAAGCCTGCAAAAAAATCAATGATAAACCAGGGTTTGTGGATCATGTTTCTTTCATCCATGTTACATAAGGATTCCACAGATCATAAATTATTTGGACACTTAAAACCTGCAAACTCATCATATTTGCACCAATCAAACACAATAAAAAATAGTGAAATGAGTACACGACTGTATTAGGTTTTGATATTTATTTAGTTCCATGCATGATAAAGTATGGAGTATACAGAGGGCATTTATCAGCTAGTCTGTTATTTAGCAATTTCGAATTCTTCTCCTGAACCACATGATGGATTTTAACCTAATAATGTGAAATGAATCCTGCTTGCATATTGCCTATTCATTTTTTTATACTCCCACATGGAAATGTTGAAAGTTATCATCCGATCTGTATGAAATTCATATGCATCATTTAGATTAGTGAAATGAAGAAGCCCGTTAAATTTCAACAATTTCTGTCAATTACATCTAGAGGTCTACGAGCGGCTTTTGACCCTATGACGTCAGACCTTTGATTAACCAATCAGCATTGATGTTACTAGTGGATTACCCACAGTTCCGTGCTAAACATGCCTAAAGCTCACCGTAACAGACCGTTTCATTACCTAATAGCTCCTCACATCATTCAGAACACGTCAATGATAACAACTCTTCCAGATCCTGGTGTAGTAAAGACAAGTAAAACAAAATTTTGAACTATAAAACCGAAACGATCTGTGTCCCTTAAATATGCGTTATGCAAGAGCTAAATCTGCCTATTGCAGGTCTTTCTTTAGGCCTGAAATGTTGTATAAACTATTGATCAGACAATTATTAACATGAAAAGATCATAATTAACGCTTGTTGCCATCTCTGATCTGCTTCTTGATGATTAAACGCAAAAATGGATAATCAAGACTTTGTTAATTATCACGATAGTGGTAACAATGACAATCGAGGCTACAGTGATTTTAAGATAAGGTTCTCTTGGCTTAGTGTGAAGCAATTTGACTGAAATTTTCAGCATATCCTCTTTACATTATCTTGTTTTTAACTATTATAGTATAGTGAAAACTGCTAGCTTTATCTAATCTTCCATAATGTATCTTTAATTCAGCAATTTCCGTAGAGTTATGGCCGTTGTTTCACCTTGTTGGACCTTGTGAATGCTTGAACGACAAAAGTTATCTGATCTGTGTGAAATTGATATGCATCATTTAGTTAGTAAAACGAAGAAGTATATTGAATTTCAGCAATTTCTGTTTCTAACTTCAACAGTTATGCCCTTGTTTAACCCTGTTGAACCTTGTGAATGTTCAAATAAAGAAAGTTGTCATCCGATCTGTATGACATTTATGTGCATCATTTAAATTACTGAACCGAAGATACCAGTTGAATTCCAGAAATTTCTGTTAATGACTTCTAGGGTTATGGCCCTTGTTTCACTTTGTTGGACATTGTGAAGGCTTGAACGACAATCCTCTGATCTGTATGAAATTTATATGCATCATTTAGATTAGTGAACTGAATAAGTCTATTGTCTAGAGTTATGGCTCTTGTTTTACTTTGTTCAACTCTGTGAATGCTTGAACGACAAATGTTATCCGATCTGTATGATATTTATATGCATTATTTAAATTAGTAAAACAAAATTTCAACAATTTCTGTAAGTTACTGTCTGAGTTAAGGCCCTTCATTCATTGTGTAGAACATTGTTCAACCCTGTGAATGCTTGAATGACAAATGTTATTCGATCTGTATGATATTTATATTCATTATATAAATTAGTGAAGCGAAATTTCAACAATTTCTGAACCCCCAAATGACCAAAGTTATAATCTGACCTGTATGAAGTATGCGACAACCCTTATCGACTGCTCGGACAATTTAGCCTGGCAGTCTATCTGTTTCAAATGAAGTTGACTGGTCCCATAACTGCAGGGCAGTGGGACCTAAAAGGGCCAAGTTTTGACATTTTCACAGATTTGATTTCTTCTCTTAAAAGACAAGATTTTAATCACATTTGTTGCCTGGGTGGTGTTTTATGCTGATTTGTTAAATGAAATTACCAACCCGGTATGGGACCATAACTCCTGAACTAGGACGAAGCAGTGAGGACAGCTTTTGGATTTCATTATACTGCCAGCTTATGCTTGAAACACAATCTCCCATTGCATTGGCTGATGCATAAATAAATGATAAAACTTGACCAACAAAGGTAGGCTGTTGTTATAATCAAAGACAATATTTCTTGATAAAAAGGATTTTCCCAAATTAGGTATTTAATGAGTTTTTTTCTGACCTTCACAATGTTTACCGATTAACAACTATTACCATGTAGATTGCCCGCTTAGCAGGTGATAATCCTGTAGTCTGAGTGCTCAATATATATATACTCTTCAAAAAAAGAAACACATAGTGACATTTCGTAGTCAGTATATCCTCTCTCTACCATCGCCTCATTGAAACAAGAACTGTGACACGTCGATGAACCAAACTGTTCTCCAGCAATTATTGTGGCTATACCCTGTGTTTCTGAAGACATTGAAGTCGGATTTGACAGTGTCGGCACATTTTAAAACAACAGCTCTAACAGGACGTCTGGCTCATAATGCAGTTTCATGTATGCGTCTATGGAATGTCTGGTCTGAGATCCTACGCCGCCCAGGAATTGCTGCTGCAGTAAGAGGCCACTGATGTGAACCGTTTCTGCAAATGGCATAACCCGGATGTGATGATCCAGGGCAGGTGGGGTCACTCTTGTTTGACCTGAGCTTGGGCGGTCACGTGTTGAACTTCGCTGTTGGTACCTATCCCAAAGGCGAGAAATGGTAGTCTGGGAAATATTCAGCAGCCTGGCTACATCTGTCTGATATTCACCTGCCTGTAACCGACCGATAGCGTTTTTGTGTTGGTCTTCGTTCAGATGTGGAGTCACTTGGTTTGTTGAGTGTTTACATGTTCTTCCAGATCTTAGTGTAGTAAAGACAACAAAATTTTGAACTATAAAAAAACGAAACGAAATGGGATCTGTGTTTTGATCAGATTGCCTTCTTCTTTTAGAATCAAAAGTTATCAAATAAATTATCTTGCAATGACTATGAGGCTTTTTCTCTGCCTGACATACATGTGAGTAGATGTATTTATTTTACAGATCCATTTAAATTAAACCTATTGATTACATTCCAGCTTATCATTCCTACAGATAATTTTGTGTGTGTTTCTGGTGATTCTGAACCTTGTGTATTTCAAATTTTGAATAAACCATTGGCAGATTCCATTGTTGCACCTCTGATATTTGCTAATGGCTTATTTTTTAATATTATGTAAATGATGTTCCTGTCTCGTGTAATTTATCATTCCAAACACTAAAATTGGCCTACCAGAGTACTGTCAGCTATTCCAGGAAGTTCACAAAGCTGTCTGAATTATAAAATTGTAAGCAATGAGTCAATGACAGACATATTCCAAATTTCTCGATCACCATTTAACATTCCACAGTATCTTTCATTCCAAGGCATCGGAAGCATATTAATATAACCAAATATATTTTTTAGAATACTGTAGATAAATAATTTCAATGAAATAAGAGGTCACTGCCCTCTTCTGAGAACCGAAAAAATAATTCTTGTAAGTTATGTGATCTTGATTAATCTGGTCCACCAAACTGTTCTGTTTTCAACATTTTTCCTCTGTTTCATTTGTCAGTAAAAGGTATGTAGTGATGAAAATTATTAATGATAAGGATAGTAACTACTAATTTTTCAAAATAAGCCTAAATAGTTTACAGAATTGGACACCTATAAGTATAAGATAAGCTTAACTACTGTTAACATCTTGAAAACAATGACACCACTATGTGAGGGGAGGAAACTCTTAAAATAAAAGCAGGGTTCGGACTAGTATTTCTCTTCCCATTAAATTCAATAGTAAGACGATTTACCCAATACCACCAAATGCTTATTAATTATTATCAAATACCACCACATACTACCTGATTATTGTGAGAAACTATCACAGTTGTTGAATTATATAAAAAAAACAATTGAGTTAAATGTTAGGAATTAGCAAAATGTTTACGATAAACTGGAAAAGTCTTATCAGTACCCCATAGCTTAAACATTTGAAAGACTGGCCTAATTTTATCAAATATCGCCCAATTCTAACCCAATACTGCAAAATACAAACATATACTACTTTATTATTATCCAAAGCTGGCAGACTTCAGTATCAATGAGTAGCCTAAATTCATTTAAAAAGTGTAAACATTTGAAATATCTATTGATTTTTGATAACATAGTTTAAAGTTTGTATTGAGTGATCAAAGGAGATAATTGGAATAGCAAGACATTGACAATCACATTTGTCGTACATTGTTTTGCATGTTTTCCACAAAGTATTGGGTAGTATTGGGTAAATCGTCCTGCCCAAATTCAATGTTGATTAAATCCATTCCCTTTCTTTCTTTTTTTACATTCCGATGATCTTAATTTTTATATCCATAGAGAGCCTATGTGTCATTTAGTTTCAGAAGAACATGTCGTTATGACCACAAAAAAAACTACATAATCATCTTAAAAAGAAGGGCCTTCACCGTCTTGATTTTCTCTATGTGATTTCAAAGGAATCTTTTGGCTGTGATATTACATTCTTGTTTACCTCCATATCCTTAAAGTTACAATTTCATATTTTTAAGTTATATTTTTAAAATGTATTAAAATAAAGCCCTAAAATAGATGGTATCTATAAACAGTCCTACCTTGTTAAAGAATAATTATATTAATCCTATAATTTATTATTGCCAGTTGAGAAATTGGCAAAAATATAATTTTCAACTTCAAATTCATACGTTTGAAGATAGCTATTCCATGGTAGGGAATAGGAAAACAAGGGAGGTAATTGTTGTTATTATTTCCGGTCTGAAGATTTTTAAGTATGAGAAAGATAACCTATGATCATATAATAGTGAGTTGACAACCTATTGAGCAAAAGACATAGAAATAATTATGTTTTGACATACGAGCAAGTGAATTATTGAAATAAAATTGAACCATGTGTTAGTCCCGAAATGACCTAGTTTGTGTCGAGTGGACGTTAAACCCCATTTCTATCTATCTTTAATCTACTATGTCATGACTATTCACTAAAACGTGTCAAAAATTCTAAATTCTAGCCCTCTTCCAATCTAGACCAAAAGTCAATAAAGTATTAAATGAAAAGGGGGGGGGGGGGAAATAGAGAATTGCTATAATAATACATTGTTTTATCATGAAATAAGGAGGAAAAATACCACCCATAGTCAACTACAATAAAATTTAGCGTCAAAACATTAATTCTTTACTCAATATGATTGTTATAACTATCTAATTTATTATATTAAAATACAAATAATCAACTAGCAAGTTGCATGCTCTATTCAAATTCAGAAATTCTTGCATTTTAATTTTGGGAATCAATATAATAACAAATAGTCTGGTTTAACTTTGGTACTTCATATTTTTTTTTTTGATTCAGAATTTTGGATAAAGATGGTATATTTTTCAGTACCATTTCAAAGTACCTTGCTGTAATTAAAATTAATCAAAATTTCTCAGAAGAAAGAGTTAGAGGTCAGTATTCAAAAAAAAGAAGTAAATTTCCATAATTAAGTTTAGGATTTATACAGATTATAAAATTCAATAATAACTGTATGTGCAAATTCAAACGAATTATATGAGGAAAGAAATATGAATAGAGTTCAACAAGTGACATTTGAGTAATTACATCAACACACTTTTTGAAAAGACTTGATCAGATTTTTGTAGTTAAATGTATTTTGTAGTGAAAAGAAATGGATTTCTAATTTGACAAATTACAAACCACATTACAGTAGCATTAAACAATGTAAAAAAATCGACTAGATCCAGCTCTTATCCATTTGGGAATCTTGATTTCATTATTAACCTAAGAAGGGCGTCACTTTGCATTGTGAAAACAATACATTTCCTACTGGACTAATTCATGATTGATGTCATTGATGCAACTAAGGGAAAGGAGTGATTACTATTAGTAAAAGTCTGAAGCAAAACAGTTATTATATTGCAATATTATTATTTTATTAAACTTTTCCATTTTTTTTTTTTGTGTGAGGTGAAAATATTTCTTGGTTAAAAAAAATTGTGTCTATATTGAGCATGATCTTATTGCAAAAGTAACTCTATTGAAATAAAAATCCAGTTTTAATTAAAACAAGCCAACTGTGAGACTAATGTCCCCCGCATTAATCCCAAAATCAATTGATGACATGTATTAATAAATTGCTCGTTTATTATTTTGTATAGATAAAGCAATCCAACTGCTTAATTCTATGTTTATACCTTTTCCATAACTTTTTTTTTAATTGAGGTAGAATGTTTGAACTTGGTGTAGATGTTCATTAGGTGAATGTCTTGATTGCTTGATACCATTGTGTATAATGTCATTTGAGAAGGGTGGGGACTATTAAAATGCATTCGTCCATCTGTCTGTCTGTCACACTTTTTTGGACATAATAACTCTCTTTCTAATTGAGCTAGACTATTCATACTTGGTTTAGGTGTTTATTAGGTCAATACCTTAATGTAGTTCGAAGATGAACATTTTCTGCTTAGTGTAAGCCGAGATAAGCAATTTAATTGGTTGATGCTTTGGGACACGATAACTTTAGTTATATTTAAAGTAGCTAAGTCTCTAACTCAATATCATCCAAAACCTTTGACAATGAAAACACAAATTGTTTGTCAATTTTAATCAACTTTGGTGTTGTGATCTTACCGGAAAAAGATGGGCTTCTGATATCCAATATTTAAGACAAAATAAACATTTTACGATTGGTACACGAATCGTGTACCATAATACGTTTCAGCGCAATTTGTAACAAGCGACTTGAAGAACGAGGTAAGACATATTCCACAAGTCATGTCAAACGGTGGCCCCATATTCTTATCTGGAGAGCATGCGCAATAAATACTATCGGTGTAGACTGGAATAACCAGACACTAGAGATTACCATTGGATTGAGACTTCAGGCTTATTTCGCCGAACATAACTGCTTTAAAATTAGAGTAAAAACGGAAACGATTGAATGTAAATCAGTTGATTGACATTCATATTACATTATTATATACATTGCGACCCATTTGTGTCAATTTGTAGGTCCCAAATATACTATTCAAAAAAAGTAGGGGATATTTGATTTTTAAGTGTTATTAAAGTCACCTAATGAAACTGACGAAGAAACAAATGACAAAATGAAATGAAGTTCACATTCATCGATTTATTCCAAATGATCGTTAGACTAAGTAAGGCACAGACTGACCATTATAAGGGTAAAATGATACCCGGGGTCAAACAGCAAAGTTACCACAGCATCACAACCAAGTCAGTAACGGGTAAATCCTCCTCTGTTTGCCAAACAAGCATTGATCCGACGTGGCATACTCCTAATGAGACGTCTAAGGTCATTTTGGTCCAGATTGTCCCATTCCTGTTGCAACGCAGCAGCAAGTTCTTGGACATTGGCAGGAGGTTGTTGACGTTGACGTAACCTCTGTCCAAGCATGTCCCAGACATGCTCGATGGGGGAGAGATCGGGACTCAGTGCTGGCCAAGGTAATGTGGTGATGTTCTGTTGTTGGAGGTAACCTGTAACGATCCTGGCCCTGTGACATCTTGCGTTGTCATCCTGGAAGATGAAACGGCGGCCATGACGTCGTGCGAACGGCACAACATGGACTGCCAAGATGTTGTCCCGGTAGTACTGGCCTGTAACACGCCCTGCAACAACATGTAAAGCCGTTCTTCCAGCAACAGTGATGCCTCCCCACACCATAACAGAACCACCCCCAAATCGATCATGTCTAATGACGTTAACGTCTTGGAAGCGCTCGTTTCGACGACGCCACACCCTCCTTCGTCTGTCCAAAAAATCAACAGTGAACCTTGACTCATCTGAAAACATCACATTGCTCCAGCGTCGATTATCCCAGTGTTGACGATCCCTACACCAACGACGTCTTGCCTGAATGTGATGATCTCTCAAACAAGGGATCACGCGAGGACGTCGGGCGCGAAGGTGACCCCTATGCAGTCGATTCCGAATCGTCTGGCCACTCACTCTCACACCAGTGTCTGTTTGAAGACGAGCGCTGATCTGATTTGCTGTGATGACACGATTTCTCAAGGCCGAGGTACGGATAAATCGATCCTGGGCTTGAGTTGTCGCCCTTGGTCGACCTGGGCGTGGTCTGTCCTGTACAGATTCTGTATCACGGTATCTGGACCATAGCCTGCTTATGACAGACTGAGAAACATTCATCGTCCGCGCCACAACCGCCTGTGTTGTGCCGATCTGTAGCATGCCAAGGGCACGTAACCTTTCATTTTGGGTAAGCCGACGCATATCAAAATTTGTTTTCTGGTCACTAAAACAATTAAACTGATGTTTCCACCCTGGAATTCAATGCCACAATGACTGTAACATTCAAAGTCAGAGTCGTGCAAATCTTGGGTTGGACCCCCATGATGATCCCAAGCATCACCTGCATTCCATGCGGTAGCTATTGGTGCGTTTGGGCGTCACATGTAACTGGAAATGTTTCTTCTGTTAGGTTCTACAGTGACTTTTTTCGTAGTCATTTGCATATTTTAGTATTATGCCCCCAAAATCAAATATCCCCTACTTTTTTTGAATAGTTTATTAGCGATTTAGCTCCTTTAAGTGAAGTGATGAAACTTGTTGTATAGTTTCATTACATCAAGGGTAAGTAGAGCGATAAGCAGTTTGATTGGTTGATGCTTTGGGACACGATAACTTTAGTTCTAATTAATTGAGAGAGATGAAACTTGGTGTATAGTTTCATTACATCAATACCTTGACTAAGTTCAATAAAGAACATTTTCTGCTCAGGGTAAGCAGAGCGATAAGCAATTTGATTGGTCGAGACTTTGGAACACAATAACTCTCCTTCTAATTGGGGTAGAATGTTCACACTTGGCGTAGGTGTCTATTAGTTTGATTGCTCGATACTTTTGAAAAAAAATAAATGAGCAATTAATTAATATCTGTCATCTTTTTATTTGGGGATTTTGGCGGGGGGGCCATCAGCCTCACTGTTGGCTTGTTTTATTTAGTTTGGTAATGATTTATTAACTACATTGATTTGCTGATTTGATCAAATCAATTTGATTTTGAAATGGATTGTAAATTTTATGACCCATTCTGAAGCTTTGAAAGGGTACTAAAAAGATTTTGATCATCATTCCACTTCCAAGTCATTGACCAGCATATCTAAACACATAGGATGTCAAACACTGCATCTGAACAAACACAGAAAATTTTATATTCCCCAATTTACAATGTTTAGTTCTTGTTAATTCTCTTTACACTTCTAGAAATGCCTTCCGTAATCTACGCCTTGTCCGTATTTATCTACATCATGGGTGCTTAAACTCTGCACCACAAAGATTTTGGTAATTATGGTTGTGAAAAGATCAGGTAGTGTTAGAAGAATAAATGGCATCCCAAATAAAATGCCTGTTGATATTAGAAAACCTCTCTAGAATGTAGCAATCGACAGATAGTTGAGATTCACTGATCAACTTTTTCTAAAGCTGCCAGGATTTGTTCAAAGAGATACATATGATTGAACACCTGTTAAAAGAATATGTGGTATGTTTATGTGCAGCAGCATTAATATACTTAGAGTAATAAAGAGTTCATTCACTAAACAGATGGTATGAAAATAATTATAAAATGTGATTTACATCTTCTGTATATTGAGTATGAACAAATCTTATGGATTTACACCAATATCTTTACATGGTGTGTGAATATCACAAGTAGTTTCATTGCTAATTAGGCTTAAATGCTTTTGAAATCGACCACCATACAATTTTACACTTTGCTCTATGATATTCTACCAATAAATAAAGAGGAAATAAATGCAATTATAATCTGGATAGTCATGGGTTTTTGGGTGGCTTATTAATTTGATCTTTCGAGGGTGCTCTTAAAGATACCTTCCCACGTACAAACTGGGTGATTTGATGATATATTTGGACTAAACACTTATTCAAACTAATTAATCTATCAAAAATTTGCTTCAAATCCCTCTCAAAACATTGTATTCACAAGACAATACCCCAAGCTATAGATAATCTATTAAAAGAAGACGTGTGAATGCTCAAGCAACCAAAGTAATCATACAATATTGATATTTATATTTATATGCATTGTTCACACTGTGGAAACAAAGAATCCTGTTGATTTTGAACAATTACTGTTAATTAGTTCTAGAGTTATAGCCCTTGATTAACATTGCAAATAATTTAAAGAGCACATTAAATGACAAAACAAAATTATATGCATGTATAGGCAGTGGTCACTATATACACTTTACGGCAAGTTCACACCAATCTGATTGAAATTATTTGACATATTACCATTTAATTATCAGGCAACCGAAATTTTAGGATCTAAAACTCAAATAAATTGCAAAACAGATTATTCCGTAGTCGATTGTTTTATTTAATTAGGGGATTAAGGAATTAGTCAGATGTTAATGAATAAACATCCCGACTGTATAGGTGATTAAGAAATAAACATTCACTGTGACGTCACTGGAGTCTGAGGGGATTAAAGGTGTTTTCGATAATTGGCAAAGTCTTTTTACGAGAGGTCTGTGTTTGTGACTTTTGAGTGAAGATGGCTGAATTAATTTTAATCATGTTTGGTCATTTAATGTGCTCTTTAACTATTGATCATTATTTTAATTAGTAAACTGAAGAAGTCTATTGAACTCCATTAATTACTTCTATAGGCCCTGTTTTGATTTGGAGAACCGTATAGATACTCTGTCAAAAGTTATCATACAATCTTTTGAAAATTGATATAATATTTTGTTTAACTATTTTCTTTAATTACTTATAGAGTTATGGCCCTTGATTCACTTTGTAGAATCTTGTGAATGCTGAGCATTTTAATTTTAACAGCTAAAGTTATTGTCCGATCTGTATTAAAGTTATATGCATAGCAGACAATTTATCAAATACTTTAACAGTGATTTTACCCTTCAAACACAGGGGCTTGTATAATGTTGTTGTACTCCAGTTGAATTGGTTTGTAAAGTGTATCACAGACTCACATGATTATCAAAGCCCTAAGATGCATCATGACTTTGCAATTCTTAACTATATCATTGGAGCAGAAGTGTTTTCTGTTTTTGAAAAGGTTTTGATAGGTAACTTTGAGATATAGTGGCACCAGGTTCTTTAGTTTCTTATTATTTCAATAGTTCTGCCACATTTGTCATTTTCCCTGGCACTTTTTAGAGTGGCATGGAATTAGATTAATTTGAGCGTGTGTTATTTTTTAAGTCAGTTAACTTTCTGTTCCTGTTGAATTCTTATTGCCTGTTTGTTTTCTCAGATATGAGAGTACTGTTAAGGTGGATGTCAGACAGAAACTTTTAAATAATAAATCTACCTTCAAGGATATACATTTATCATTGTCGAGTTATCAGTTGATCAATCTCCCTATTTAACAGTTCTTGAAAATTGTAATAAAAAACAACCCCACTGTATCTTTTGCTTCTTATTATAAGTCATTGATCATTTTAATGAAAATGTTAAAGGCCAACATTGAGCAACATTTTGATAGCACTCCTTGTATATTTAAGCATGCATGTTTGACATTTCCACCTGCTGTTCAATGAATTCCAACAATTAACACCAATGTGTTCACAGAAATTACAGGATTTTTTGATTTTTTTTTTTAATTATCCCATTTGAACAGCTAAACACTTTTCCTTGCTAGGCTCTCCATCCTGCACCCCTCACATGGGGAAACCAGGCTGGAAAAGCTAGAGGAACTCTCTTTGATAACACCAGGACTGAACCTTAGACATTCTAGTGAATGAGGTAGGGACTCTTTTCTGGCAGTGTTATTACTTTTGTAGTTGACACTATCAATTTGGGTCAGTTGGTCCTTAACTCAAGTTTATCTGTGACCACATTACCATCTGTGATTGATTCTTTCAATGCATTCATAGGAATTGAAATAGCTGTCTTTGTTTTGTATATCACTTTTTTTTTTTTTTTTAAATAAACTAGGTTCATTAGAGTTGTTTTTTTTTTAACAGAATATTATGAAATAAGATAAATTTGTGATTTAAATGTTTACCACAAATGTATGCTTGCAAAGATCGAGTGAATATGTTTCTAACAGTTTATGAAATAGATATAGAATTGTATACATTAAGTTGAATCAGGTATTTTGTGTAAGGTTATTATATATTTCAAAACATATAAGTTTGGTTTAAAGTTCCATGGTTTATTTACATCATCATATATAAGCCAATGCGTTATTTTTTCCTAGTAAATAAGCTAGTAAAATAGTCTTCCAAGGCATGGGTTCCAGGTTGACCATATATGCTGGTTATGACCGCTTGTGATTCAAAAGTTGAACGAAATATCTTGATACCCATCAATCAATTTACAAGCCATAATACTAGCATATTTTTAAAAGCCCATGTAACTATAAAATTCAATGGTCAAAATTTTGAATTGGAAACCCTGCCTTGCTTTAGGATGATTTACTGATCCTATTTGGTATATTTCTTGACCATAACATATATTTGACAACTAAATGAAATAGTATCATTGAATTTGAACAAAGTTGCGATTTTCTGCCGAAGAAATGTTTGATTAAAGTTTAAACTACAAATTTATTGTAGTATTGAAGACATTTGAGACATAGGTTATCAGCAAATTAATTTTAAATAAATTGTGAAATTAAGAGTTCTTGAAATAATTACAGATATAACAGACTTGCTATTATTGTTGTCAATTATGATGTAAAATAATCGTCTGATAAGTTACTTTAAAAAGATATGCCATTTTCAGATGTTATCAGTGGACCACAAATAAATGATGCCTTTGTATTATCAAACTACATAATACAGCAATTGCAGATCTTTTTTGCTGTCTATTGCAACACTGGCAATCATGAATATAACAGACCTGTTGATCTGGGGAGTATTTTTAGCAATCTGATTTTTGAGGGAAAGTTCAATGAAATTGTTGTTCAAATTCACCACTAAACACAAAATGAATAAATTATTAGTTTGCCATCTTTCCGCTACATACATACAAAATTTTGAAAATGTCAAAGAAGACTAATGGAAAGAAATTTGGAATTTAAAATCCTTGACAAGTAGATGACTGATTAATCAAAATAGTCTGCTCTTGAAGCATTTTCAAATATTAAATAGTAAAGTCAATTGATTTTTCAACTGTATTTATTTTGGCATCTATAAATAATTTGGTTGATGGGAGGAAAAATGATCTTGTGAGACTAAGTAGTTTTCTTCTTGATCTACAACGCATGCCTTTCAATTTTTGAGAAACCAATTGCTAAAATGATCAATTTTTTCTACAACCAACCTCTTTTTCATCAGTTTGAAGGAGATTAGAAATTGACTAGCGATTTATTTTAATCACGATGAGAGAAATATATAAAAATACAATTATTTATAAAACTTTTCAGATAAAATATGCTCATGTGTTGCATTCAGTTTTTTATGACTCTATTTTATTTTGAAGTATGTTGTTTTATGTTGAAGTATGTTGTCATATATCCTGCCTGTCCAGGGCAAAGTTTTTGAGATAATAATGTTGAAACTTGCTGGAAGTTTTATACGCCCATATTTTCATGTGTCCACAATTTCCAATAATTACTACCAGAGTTATGGTCCTTGAACACTTTGGAAAAATCTTGTGGACGCTCTAGAGGCTAAAGTTAATCAGCTAGGGAACAAAATAACTGAGTTCGCATCGCACTGTTCTCATAACTGACAAAAGAAAAAATATGCTGCCTGGACAATTTAGCTGCTGTGGGCGCAACCTATCTTTTTATACATTTTTAAATCTGACTTATGTAAATTAAGTATAAAGTAAAGATGACATTTTTAATGCCAGGTATTGTGAATAGTTTAAAGTTTGTCCACAACTGCTTTTAAGTATTTATCACATTTTGATCTGTTGTATCTTTTTTTGATAGCTTTCTTCTATCTTTATGCAAACTAAACATCTGGGTAATGGTAAACATACTTTGGCAGATCTGTGAAGAACATCTAAATATAAATGTGGAACGCAACTACATTTTTTTCTTAATTGAATTCAGTGTTCAGAATATGTTCAGTGTTATGCAATTGACGAAAATAAGAACATCTCCATGAATATATTTGTTTACTTCAAAGCCTTTTATTTTATTTGTAAATGTATTCAGTTATTTAAAATTAGTATATTCAGATTCTTCTACTATATTTAAAGAGGTTGCCAGGCAACGAAACATACGCCCCCAACAGCTAAGTCGTCCTAGTGTCAACAAGGATTGTCACATTTTTTTTGTGTGTGTGTGTCAGAATTGAAAACATTTACAACACATTAAAATCTGATTACAAGTAACAACCCATTTGGCTTCTAGTTCTGCCCTATTCTTACATTTAGCATACAAAACATTTAATATCAATTTCCATAATCATTGGAAATCATTGAAAATTGACAGGCTTCTTCATCTCATGACCTAAAACACTGTGCCAGTGTGCATAAATTGTTATTAACTTTAGACTCTAGAGCTTCTACAGGTTTATTCAAAGAGGTCAAGGGCCTTAACTCTGGCAGTAATTATCAGAAATAGTTGAAAATCAATATTCTTCTTCGTCTCATGACCTGCAATACTGTGTATAGATTCAAAGTCAATCGAATATTAACTGTAGCATCTAGAGCATCCACAAGATATTTCAAAGTGATCAAGGGCCATAACTCTGGCAGTAATATCGGAAATCGTTGAAAATCAATAGGTTTCTTCGTCTCATGACCTTACACACTGTGTATAAATTTAAAGTCAGTCGGATATTAACTGTAGCCTCTAGAGCGTCCACAAGATTTTTCAAAGTGATCAAGGGCCATAACTCTCTCAATAATTACTGGAAATCGTTGAAAATCATTAGGCTTCTTCATCTCATGTCCTTAAACACTGTAGAAGATATTTCAAAGTGATCACAGGCCATAACTCTGGCAGTAATTATCGGAAATCATTGAAAATCAATAGGATTCTTTGTCTGATGATGACCAAGCAATTGTGGAAGCTGGACGGACGGACGGGGGCGACGACAATAATACAACCACATTTGAATGTGGGCGTATAAAAACTAGAAGACTATGTAGCAGAGATTGACGGATTTGAAATGGAAACATAACTGTATGTGAATGTAAAAAAGCATTACAGTAGAATCTGCATTAAGCAGCCACCCAAGGGAATTTTCACGACTGACCACTTAACAGGAGTGGCCTCTTAATAAAATCTTGTTGCTTTTGTGCTGACATAAATTAAATATTACGCTTGGATGCATTGGAAGCGGTAAATTTGGCCATCGATGAATCTTGCGCCGAACGAAAATTCTTTACTCAAATCTCGGACATAACTTAACGGGAGTGGCCTCTTAATAAAATCTTGGTGCCTTTTGTGCTGACATAAATTAAATATCACGCTTGAATGCATTGGAAGCGGTAAATTTGACTGTCGCTGAATCTTGCGCCGAACGAAAATTCTTTACTCAAATCTCGGACATAACTTCTGTAAACTTGTCATTTTGTACCAACCTTCGATACTACTGCCTACCATTGTGATGCATTCGATAATATTTATCCATTTTTGTGAAGAAAATCGATGGATTAATTTTATTTTATCAAAAAAGCACATGAACAAAAAAACGTCGCTAATTTTATCACCTATTTACAGGGGGTGTAACTCTGTATGTAATATTATAGGAGGCGCTAAGAGAGATACTAGATGATCGTGACAAAACTCGGTACTTTAATTTTATTCAATCAGTATCAAATAATGTGTCGTTAGGCGTGAAAACAATGATCAGGTTAGTCGTTTAATAAAACAAAAGATTAATTAACAGATAATCCCGGGTTGATTGTTATTTTTACATTTCTTTTTACCTGATCAGTGGGGGTCCAGTTAATTAACTACTACTCACGGGATTAGCGGGGTTGTTACAAAGAACGACAAGATGGTATCATTCAACAATGGCCATTGAATGGGCGATGTTTTGTTGAATTTATTAGTAAAATAGTGACCACTGGCCGCGTTAGAGGAGTCCCCGTTGAATAAAGAGATGAAACAACAGAATTTCTACGGGGGGAATTTATCGTGACCGCTTACAAGGAGATGTCGCTGAATAGGAGTGGCTGCTCATACAGATTCTACTGTATAATGTGTGGGTGTTGTGAGGTACATGTACATGCTTCTACGAAGATCACAGGATCAGTTGATTATACACACACAATATAGGGAATTTAGAATGTGAGTGTAACATGAAATAAGAGAGGAAACTGTTTGAATAAATATTTTAGTGTTCCCTCTATTGGTCTGTCCAAAATGTTGAAAGGTTTATTGCTTCTAGAAGTTATTGTGCATATTTACACTAGATACAAAGACATTTAAATCTTGAGATAAATGAACTGTTAATTGTCATGTATGATCTTTCTATCCTGGGAAAATATGTTAAATTTTCTATTTCAAACTTATTCTTCCATCATGTAGGCACATAAAAGAAGTCTAAAGTACTCATGGTACATATATTGCCTTACATAATTGCCTCCTTACAATTGTCAGAACCATTCTAGGAATATCAGATTCACATATTATCTGGCATTTATGTTAGCAATCATCCACCAACTCAAGAGATACTTAACCTTATCCTGCTTGTCCACCATATTAATGCTTGCTTTTGCCAATCGCTTTATTAAAAGACTGATAGTAGGGATCTACCAAGTACTGTTTTCATATGTGCATAGTGAGTTGTGTATCAGCATACCACTAAGTTCAGTTTGAGATTTCTAGTGAACAGTGGAATAAATAATAATATTGATACATGATGCTATACACTTCATTTAAAAAAACATAATTTATACTGCAAAAGCATACTTTTATCAGTGCACAACTTTCATGATTGATGAAACTAAAATATGTAGGTTATAATTTAAAGTTCATGAATTTGTTTTATATATTTTATAAAAATAATCAATTAGTTTAATGAAAAAAATGAGTCTGTTATGCTAGCAAACATTTGTAGTACCAAAGATAGCTTTAAGCTGACAAGAAATCAGGTTTCAAATCGGATGGATTCTTAATAGTCCAGACATCTTTGAAACCTTGTACTTGATGAGTTTTCTCTTAATGAACATCAAGATGGAATTCCTTCCGGTTTGCGACAGTTATTTAATTGATGATGGTTTGATTTTGTGATTTTCGACTTACATATCTATTTCACCTGTTAAAATCTTTTCAACTGCTATCCTTATCAACTTTTCATCTGTAATCACCTTCCTCCCATCTTAATTATACTTTGTACATCTTCATTAGTGTTTTTACATCTTTCAAGTTTGATTAGGGAATGAATATAAATATAAATCCATGTCATTTAACCTAATGTAAATTGAAGTTTAACACTATCTATTTGAAATAACTTTAAATGTGACTCAATACTATATTCATTCTGAGTTTGCTCCAAATAGATTTTTATACGCCAACATTATCATGTGGACGTATATTGTCGTCGCCCCTGTCCGTCCACAATTGTTTGTGAACAGTCTACAGGTCACAATTTTTATCCGATTTCAATGAAACTTGAATTATAGGTTTATCACCCTAAGATCTTGGTTCCTTTCGATATTGGCATGTATCGGACTGTAACTTCATGGATTATGGCCCCTGATTGTACGAAAAATCACGTTTTTAGCTTGTGAACACTGTAGAGGTTACAATTTTTATCCAATTTGGTTTAAACTTGAAATGTATGCTTATAACCCAAAGATCTTGGTTCCTTTCAATATTCGCGCATATCGGAACGTAACTTCCTGAATTATGGCCCCTGATCGTGGTTCCTTTCGATATTCCGCATATCGAACCGTAACTCCCTGAATTATGGTCCCTGATTGTACGAAAAATTGTGTTTTTAGCTTGTGGACCCTATATAGGTCATAATTTTTATCCGATTTAAAAAAAGATATTATTATATCACCGTTACACCCTAAGGACGGCTGAGTTCGAATTTCGTGAAAATCTGCCCAAAACTGACAGACAAAATGGCCGCCCTTCGTTCTCAAATAGCGTAAAAATATGGTATATCAAGTTTGTGGACCCTATAGAGGTCACAATTTTAATCCTATTTTGATGAAACTTGAAATGTAAGTTTATAACCCAAAGATCTCGGTTCCTTTCGATATTCGTGCATTTCGGAACGTAACTTCCTGAATTATGGCCCCTGATTGTACGAAAAATCAAGATTTTAGCTTGTGGACCCTATAGAGGTCATAATTTTTATCCGATTTAAGAAAACGTAGTATTATAGCACCGTTACTCCCTAAGGACGGATGAGTTCGAATTTCGTGAAAATCGGTCCAAAACTGACAGACAAAATGGCCGCTCCACGTTCTCAAATAGCGTAAAAATATGGTATATCAAGGTTGTGGACCCTAGTGAGGTCACAATTTTTATCCGATTTTGTATATCGAATTGTAATTTCCTGAATTATGACCCTTGATTGCAGGAAAAATCACTTTCTTTTTAGCTTGTTCTCTATCCATCTCTCGAAAATGTGGGCGTATCCTGCCAGGCAGCTGCTGGTTTCACTTATTAATAGACTACCAGTCCTGGTATCTATTAATTTATAAGATTCAGAAAAATATTTGACAACTTTTTATTTTACTTTTTTATACGCCCGCATAGAAATGTGGTCGTATATTGCTGACAATTTAGCTGCTGTGGGCGTATGTTTCGTTGCCTGGCAATCTATCTTGTCGTACCATAAAAATAGCTTTTCTTCAAATATATATTAGTTTTAAATTTTGTGAACAAGGCACTAGAATTAACAAACTTGCGTTTGTCCAAATCCCAGCTTTTATCTTTTTCGTAGTGACTATATAGGGCTGTGCCTATACTGTTTCTTTTCAATATCATGCATACTGTAAATACGGCAAGACGATATACAATACATATTTTTACTACACAATGATCAAGATTTATGTTCAAATTATGCTCAAGCATTCTTGAATTTTGAAACACATCTATTTTAACCCGTTTTATACGCCCACATTTTCATGTGGACGTATATTGTCGTCGCCCCTGTCCGTCCGTTCACAATTTGTTTGTGGACTCTCTACAGGTCACAATTCTTGTCCGATTTTGACGAAACTTGAAATATAGGTTTATCCCCAAAAGATCTCGGCTGCTTTCGATATTGGCATGTATTTGATTGAAACTTCATGGATTATGGCCCCTGTTTGTACGAAAAATCACATTTTTAGCTTGTGGACCCTATAGAGGTCACAATTTTTATCCGATTTTGTTGAAACTTAAAATGTAAGTTTATAACCCAAAGATCTCGGTTCCTTTCTATATTCGCGCATATCGGACCGTAACTTCCTGAATTATGGCCCCTGATTGTACGAAAATCACGTTTTTAGCTTGTGGACCCTATAGATTTTCATAATTTTATCCGATTTAAAAAACCGTATTATTATATCACCGTTACACCCTAAGGAGAACTGAGTTCGAATTTCGTGAAAATCGGCCCAAATTGACAGACAAAATGGCTGCCATGCGTTCTCAAATAGCGTAAAAATATGGTATATCAAGGTTGTGGACCCTATAGAGGTCGCAATTTTTATCCGATTTTGTTGAAACTTGAAATATAAGTTTATAACACAAAGATCTCAGTTCCTTTCTATATTCTCGCATATCGAATTGTAATTTCCTGAATTATGGCCCTTGATTGTAGGAAAAATCACTTTCTTGTTAGCTTGTTCTCTATCCATCTCTCGAAAATGTGGGCGTATCCTGCCTGGCAGCCGCTGGTTATACACACACATTGAAATGTCCTTTGGTGCCTATCAAACCATAACTTCCTGAATTACGACCCCTGATTGTACGTAAAATCACATTTTTAGCTTGTAGACCCCTCTAGAAGCTACAATTTTTATCTGAATTTAAAAAAAGTTTAAATGTATCACCGTTACATCCTAAATACCGGAACTTTCTGACAAAATGGCAGCTCTTTGTATGCAAATAGTGTAAAAGTATGTAATATCAAGGTACCAGGGTCTCAAACTTGGCCATTTATAAATTTCCTGGATCTCGCTGTGCATAATCGCGAAGACAATTTCAACATTCAACAGTCAAACATCTCAAAATGGCCAATTGTACATATTATATTTCAAGATTTACCAATTTGGAATGAAGCTTCTCCATTTTTAAATTAAATCATTAAATGGTCGAACTATGGGTGCTAATATACTTAATATTGGAGACAGCTGATAGCATCTAGAGTTGATTATGGTCTTGCCATGTTAATAAATGTAACATTTAAGGCCTAAAGAAAGACCTAAATCAAGAAGAATTTATTATCTATAAATAATAACAAAAAGCTGAATGCTTTATTTCGTAACATGGCATTTGAAAACAATCAAAATGATTTCTTTTTATTTACAAACCTTTCATAATAACGTGTTTAACAAATATTTTTATTACATAATATATTATATATTAATTTATTTTTATAAATAACATTGCACCATTAAAAACTTCATAAAATTTTATATGTTAAACTATTTAAATGTTAAAATCAGTTAGAGGTAATAACATGGAACATTTGTGGATTTTAATTGAAGATTCTCATGTTTTAGTAATCATTTGCTGTTGTAAATTAAATAATCATGTTCTATTCAGTGTAGCCTAAATATGGATAATGTAAAAAAAGGTCCAACATATTTATATTGTTGAAATATGTTGAGTTGTATAATGCAACAGAATTGGCATACATGAATAGTTGGTGTCATTTAAAGTATGTAATCAGACGTCTTAAGTTGCTTAATCAACAGACGACTAAATAACAAGTAGATTAAAGATATCAATGAATTGTCATCCCTCCATTTTACATTCCCATGAGTTTTCACCTTTGAAATGATTGTTTAGACACATAATCCCCCTTTAGCAATTTCAGTAAGCATATCACAGACAACTAAGCACATCTTAATTTCTTCTTTCTAACTGTCCCAGACGTATTCAAAAGTCAGCATATTGATTCTTCAAAACTAGCACTATTAGCTGAAGCACAGAAAGAATTACAATTAAGCAATCCATTTCGAGAAGTTATATTGAGGTTCCTTTTACCCCTATGAAGTGTATTATAACGGCATTTCAGCAGTTTCACAAAGGTCATTTTAAAAATACGATTAAAAATGGTGTAAATTATAGGATTTAATGTACTAGAAACATAACCCAACCACACGAAAGCAGTAATTAGTGTAGGATTAAAATGACACTTTTTACACAGTGCCATTAAAATATTGACCATAAAAAATGGCGCCCAACAAATGATGAATATCAAAAAGACAACTCCTAGAACCTTTGTGGCCTTTTGTTCTGTTTGAACAGAGTTATCTTTTCTAACAGAATCTTTTCTTTGTAAGAGGAGGTTAGCTGCTTTAATGGCGACATGATGTTTTTTCACTAGATCTCGAAGTGACTTTGATTCACGCTTGTGTATTGGATGATAATTGTTTGATTTTTTTTGCGATTGGTCATTTTTACGATCACAATTAAGTGAATTTTCAAAGGTAAAACTTTTTCTCTTTTCTTTAGTCTTGGGTGATTCCTGGGAAGGGTAAGGAACTGTGTTGCGTTTCTGTAGTGGTTGATAAGAGTTTCGTCCCTTATTAGTTTTGGACCCAGTTACTGGAAATGATTGTGAATATTTTACATTTTCATGTCGGGAAACATTGTTGTGGTTACTTTTCCAATGGCGTCTGCTGGTTGACCGGCGAATCATCGGTGCTCCATCTTTTTGACTCCCTTGACCACAGAGTTTGGCTTGTTTGTTAAGCATACGCACAGTTAGTCCATACATTATTATCATTATCACAAGGGGTATAAAAAATGCAAATATAGACCCATATATCTTAAAGTGCTCATTGTTTAAAGCACACATATCACCCATTAGCACATTGTGAGGTTTCAGCAGTCCTAATATTGTGATTGGGCTGGTTATGGCAATGGCTATTGTCCAAACTAGCACTATTTTCATGAAAACAACAGATTTTGATTTATTTTTGGTCCATAGAGGGTAACGTATTCCAATGTAGCGTTCAAGTGAAATGGTACACAGATGAAGAATAGATGAGGTGCACATGAGAACATCTGCAGTACAAAACAAATCACACAAAACCAATCCAAACAACCATTTACCTGCAATATAAGAAAGATAATTATAAATTAAATATGGTTAATAAAAAGTCAAAAGAATCAACCAACACTCCATATATCCTGACACTGATCCTGACAAACTCAAGAAATGCCAATGAGACCATTCATTTGGTTTGTTACTGCATTTGTTGTTTATTGCTTGCAATGTCTGTATGTTGTATATTATCTGCTGGGTTACTATGTGTTTTTTTAGGTGCAGTTCTCATTTAGTTACTAGGTGGCCCATAGGTGAACCTAGTTAGTCCACCTACTATTATTTCAGTAAATGCTTGTCATTTTTTGTACATCAGATTTTTGTTTGATTATCCTTTGGAATCAACAACATTGTACCTGATATTTATCACTATTTTGTTTTAATGAGTTTTCAATTGCAAGATGAGATCTAGCTATATGATTAATAAACACATTGAATTTCTGTAAGGGATAATTTAATCATTTCATTTTATTAACTGATGTAATTGGTAGTAGACGTACAGTCAGTCACTATTTAGCATGGGACTAGTTGGATTGTTGCTGATAGAACTATTTACAGACAAAACCCAAGAGAAGAAGTACTAATATGATAGGAATTAATGGAAGTCAGTCCCAATACCAATGTCCAAAAGATGCAGTTGTAAATTATAAATGGCTAAAACATGATATGGATGACATATTAAATGATTGATGCCAGGGTTTTGGGGGGGGGGGGGGTGTGCAATAATGTGATTATTGATTTATTTTTTTAATGAGTTCATATATTTATGTTTCTTTTGGATAAGGCAGATATTTTTACTGCATCATTTGATGAATCTTGCATTGTTTGATATATATTTCTATACACCCGCATTTAATGTATATTATTTGTCATCGTCCACGTATATTGATCTGTCGACCATTTCTTGACAAATAAAATTAAACTTTTTCAATCCCATATATCACAGTGTTTTTTCTACATATGAACGCTTGTGAAAGAGTTCTCAATGAAACTTTAATAAATTGGTAAGATTGATCATTGGGGTTTAAGGAAATATGAGGTCGGGAGGAAGACTATCGATATTTAACATATTTAGAACAATATTTTTTATTATTCATTGTGTATGATGTGTTTTCCTTGTTTTAGATTATACAAAATTTAATAGCACATTGAGCAGCACCTCATTGTTGAAGTGAAGGCGCTCTTAAATTTAGTATTACATATATTTCATCTCTGTTTCCATTCAACCTAAATCTTTGTAAATCTCGATTCAGGGCTGGTTATAAATTAAATTTTTAAAAACATTGTGGGGTTGTTCACTGAGTAGGGTAAACGTAATCTGATCTCAAATTTTGAATGTATTATGGAGAGGTATTTTTTTCCTGTTCACATTTTTGTTTTTAAAGATTGTGAACAATATACAGGACGAAGCTCTTGATGGAATTTTCTAAAATTGGGGAGTATTGTTCATTCAGGTATTAATCGGAACCCTCTTGATATTAAAAATATTTTTGGATATTTTTGTTTTGAACCTTGTGAATAAGATATAGATGTACACAAAGGATCTTTTGGTGTTTTTTTTGTACCACCAAACAAACTATATAAATGTCACCAAAAAAAAAAAATGTTGCGTGGTCATAGTTTAGACTACTTTTTTATACTTTCCACCTATGTGTTTACTTGTATAGTTGAATTTTACTACATATGCTTACATTCGTATTTCGTGTAGCATATAGCAGATCTTGACTCATGCTGGCATTACACAATGGGTTCTTTGGGTTGTATTCCTAATTGTTTTCAAATTTGAGTGAAGTCTGTGTCACTACAGACCTGGGACTGTACAGCGCAGTGGACGCTTACGGCTAGCCCCCGGATCCATTCACTTTTTTTGAATTGTCTGTATGTTTGTGTTTTCCTGAGTATGATGTCTTGTCCGTGTATTTGTCTTTGTGTAAATTTTGTGTGGTGCAGTCCCCCTGCACTTACTAATAGACTATATCAGGTAGTATATCATACATGTATATTCATTAATTATGATGTAATAAAATCAGTATTAATAATGTCTTCTACAAATACTTGAATTTAAAGTTGTTATTCTGCACTCTATTTTTTCCCCTTTCTTTCTTGTAATCAATCATCCATCCTCAACTTGATATCAAATGAATGATTTTAAAAGGATAGACATTAATTTTTTAAGTGTGTATTGATGTAATGACACACAGTTATATGTTAGAAGTTCATTAGCACATGGTCGTTTTGTTTTCGTTTTTGTTATTACTAATAACAATTCATGTTAATCAACCTTAATATGAAATCATTAGAATCTGCATTTCATCGTGATGTTGAAAGTACATCTTTAGAACTTATAACTAGTGCAGTTTTTGTAAAAGGATTGTAAAAAAGAATACAAGAAACTTAATAAATTGAACAAATAATTAATAATTGAACATAGGGACTATTAACAAAAAGAATAGAGAAGAGCAATATATTAGTTTTGTTGAATTTGTACCTTCTTGCTAATAGGGTTAAATTCACATAGACTTGCATATTATTAATTATGAAATTAATATCCAACTTTACTAAAATGGATAATTTCCGAACGTTAATATTCATTGACATTTGGTAATTATTACTCCCAATGCTCTTACATGTTTGTTACATAATTGTGCCAATAGTTGTAATATTATAGTATCGGTAATCAATAAATGTAGGTTTATAGGTTAAGGTGTTATCAGTGTTATGATTGGTCTATCATTACATCTTTATTTTATAGATCACTAGTTATATCTTACTTATTTCTTCTCAATTATCAATTAATTAAATAAAAGCCATAAAAATCAAATGATAACCTTGATTGACCTTTTTGTTTGTTTAGAAGTCAATGGATGCTTGATGGGTCTTTTTGCGATTATTACCAGATTAAGAGATCAATACAAGGCAAGTGGGTTGGTATCGATGGTAAGATGTAGAAAATGCCAATAATTTTCCATTCGCCCATCAACCGCACTTTTCCCCTCAATACTGCGGAAAAATGATTATGGAGATGAATTGGTTGGTTGATGTGTTAAAGGGGCACACAGCTATTTAAACACATAACAACAACTCTTGCCTCTTTGCCTATAGCTTGGCACTGCTTATTCAATCATAGGAGAAATTGCTTTTTACAGAATGGCAGCCTTTCGCACGACTTGACTCTTCGATTAAAGAATTGTGGCTCAGCAATTTACTCTGGAGATTTTTCCCTGGACTGCAAATTTGCATGTCAGAATTGAAGGGATCAAAGAGGGATAAAGACGTTGGAATTTAGACTTGTCATTGTGACACCTTTTGACACTTTCCCTACAACTTAATGTCTGAAGGCTGTGATTTGGATATCTAGCCTTATTTCTTTTCTCAAGCATGAAATTTTATAGATCTGCTATGAGATGTAATTGGGTGCGTGTGTTAAGGACAAATTTTCTTGGAGATTCAATCAATATAGATAATTAAGAAAATTTAAATCCTTTCTATATTCCTTATGAGAAAAGTGGGTGAACAATGTTTAAAAATACTTTTGTACCAGTAATTGTCAACTGTACATAACTGGATAGTTCATCAACTCAAGGTCTGGGATCCCTAGGGGAAAACTAAACAAGTTATAAGTTGTGTCTTAATTATTTCCCAGCCAACAAAACCCTCATAGATATTAGATATTATACGTTATGTAAGATTTAGATAAAAAGCTGGCCATTCTTGCTATAATAGTCCCAAAATAGATAATGCAAAATGAATTAAAAATTTCATTGAAATTACTTTATTCTGAGCGAAGATATTAGCCTCTGAAGATTTGACAAGATGTGTGTACTGATTGTAACCACCGTACTGGTTGTTCAAAGCTTAGCCTCGCTTCACCATTTTAGTTTAAATCATTAAATGTTCTAATCTACTTAAAATCGAACATATCCAATGGCATCGAGACTTTATTATGGTCTTGTCATGTTAATAATAAATGTCTAATCAATAGTTTACATAACATTTAAGGCCTAAAGAAAGACCTGCAATAGACAGATTTAGCTCTTGCATAATGCCTGTTTAAACCTTGTATTCTAATATATTAATAAAGAAGATGTTGAAGTGTTGTGATAGCTGCAAAGACTTGGTCTGCTGATTGTGTTTGGTTTAGCTGTGTTCTTGGAAACTTTAAGGCAATATAATTGTAATTTGTGTATGGAACTGTCCATATAGGAGGAATGACTTAAATATGATTAGACATTTTGTCACCCAACAACTCTGAATGAAACCACTTAATAAAACCATATCCTAGGTCGTTGAGTCAGGCTACTTTGTACATGGAATAAGTCATTCAACCCTATATGAAGGTATATCAAATTCGATCCAGCAAACCATTGTTTCTTTTATCAATTGACAACAAATCGAGGCTCTAATGGCAGAACAGGTAACACAATGTCATGCCCAAACAAATACAGATAAATGTCTCACTGTAAAAGATGGGACATAAAGACTTGCAAAACAAATTACTTGAGTGATAAAACTAATATCTTTTAAAAAAAGACAGTCAACCACTATACACGAATGTAAAATAAACACCATCCATTTGTTTTAATACTTTTTAACAACAAATTAGGAGTACATAAAGGCAGGAAATACTAGGTACCTCATTAAGTGCTCAACAAAATACCATCATGATTGGATAAACACAAAATACATTATTTACGATTTCATTGCAGGGAATAAAGCTTAATTTTAAAACTTTCTTGGGCTCCCATGAGAAATGCTAGATACGTCACTGGAGATTCAATGTCACTTGCACATCAAAGACTCCCCTGGCATTTTCAAATGACAAGGCATGCCCAAACCTGTATCTGTCCACAGTGGATCATTCTGCTTCGAAAACCGACTGGTAACTGAAGTGGAAAGCTGTTATATTTCACTAACGTCACTTACTTTTATAATCTTACGAAGATTAATAGCCCTTATAATACTGCTAAAATTACTAGGTACTTAATAAATCTACAAATGACATTTGACTTTTGATCAACTGAATATTTAAAACACTCGAGTTCAAAGGTTCTTCCACTAGTTATAGACATTTGTTTCGTGGTGGAAGCAATCTTTTTTTTTCATTTTGACCTCTGTATAATAAAACAGATCTACAAGAATAGGGAATTTTCTTCAGTCAACATTTATAATTAGAATACAGCATCAATTTGACTGAAATGCATGGAGTGTCACTTTGGGTACTTCATTTTCAAGGGAGTCTGACTGACGAAAGGTTCCAATAATATTAATAATGTTACATTTTCTACAGTAGCTAGAAAAGTGGAGGCCAGACATGTTTTGATGTAATCCAGCTGCATTCCTGTAAATATTCAAGACTGTTTTAATGATAATATATATTCCTTTTTTATGGAGGCATTCTGTAAATAATGTTGAAGATCATTGTGTGGAATACACTTTTGTATATTTTGTAAATGTTGCCAGTTTACGTACAAGAGGGTTTTAAAGTAATTGTACAAATTCTTGATCAACTTCCTTTTAAATAACAATAGTATTACGGTACTCTTTCAGGGACACCTTGTACAGCATGCCAAATTGTTGAATCTTGGTGGAGAGACCTTAATCTCTGATATTGTTGTGATATGTTCATGTAGGTAGCAGTTTGGGATTAGATTTTGTGTTGGCCCTCCGAACTGAGTATGTTTTTGTGTTTAATTATGTGTTTGTTTTGAATTATGGCATTTTGTCTGCATTGTCTGTTGAAATTGATGTTTTGTGCTATTATCTCTATAGTCACCCATATATTATTTCATGAAGTCAAATCTAGGTAGAAAACAGCCCCTGGAGAAAAATCATGAACCCAGTTGTTGAAATATATAGAAAAGCTGAAAAGGTATCACCAATATCAATATGATTATAATATCAAATCATAGTAGTTGATGGTGTGTTGCTACTAGTACATGTATCCTAATCTTATATTAGTGTATTTATAAATGATAAATGATGATACATGGAGAGGTGAAGATGGGGGAGAATGTGACAGAGATTAATGATAATAAAACTATATTTAATTTATACACAAGCAAGTCTGAGTTGTTAATACATGTCTATCAGATTAGATTCCAGTTATATTAACATGTTCCTTAAAATATTGATAGAATTCAGGTTATAAACAACCTAGATTCTACATTTTATCATTCTTCTCTTATGGATTATTTATTGAAGAAAGATTGTAAATGATGCTAGATTGACAACTGATAGTTTATCAAGTATATTTTGACCGGTATCCTTCATCTTCAATCATGCATATGGGTAACCCTTGTTTACATTTGGTCAATAGGCTGTCATTATGGTCATTAAACATAATTTAATCCATCATGTCCACCCTATCCTAAAGTTCTCTTAGTAATACTACAGTAGCAAACCTGCATACTATTATCAGCCCTATTAGTTGTGGCGGCAGTTGGAGACTATATTGGCATGATGTATTTCCTGGAAAAAATGGAGTTTAAAGCTTTACTTTTCTGCACCAGCCTGGCTATTGTAGATGGACACCATGCAATGCATTGAGTTATGACATCAGCTTATTCTGATCTTTAACATGCTGTAAATGACCTCCAAATGACTATACTCTACACAGGATTGAACTGCGACCTCCTTTTTAGTAAGACAGTGACATATTCACCGAACCACTGTTGTTTCCCATTTTTTAATAGTCATTGGCATTTTTTCTTCTTTTAAAAGCAAAAGTTGTTATAAAAATATTAAAAATAATAATCCCCTAAAAGTATCTTGGCATTTGCTAAGATATTACCCCGCTTCTTTAATCTAAATATGAAAATTGCATTTTTTGCTCTGATTGCCAGTATCTATTTTCTATTACCATTATAATAATGTAATTAATGTTTATATTTGTAATGGAATTGTAATAAAAACAAGCTCACGCTCCCTTCCCCCTCATCAAATTCTACACAATGTTGACCGCAACGTGAACAGTCTTATCAACTCTTGTCCATAACCATGTGACCATAAAATGTGAAAAAATGCAAACTTTAAATCAGTCAAGATATCACTTAGTGAATCTTTCTGATACATAGGTAACAAACACCAATGACCCACTTGTACATAGGTAACAAACACCACTGACCCTTTCAACATGAACTAAAACCATTTATTAACTATATAATTAGACAAGTACTATTATTAGCTAATTAGCCTAGTACTAATATAACAAATAAATGGTTTTTTTACTGTTTAGCTAGGAAATATGCATGGTGACAGCAGCTTTTATTTTCATTATTGTGCCATCAAGCTGGTTCTATGGCTTGCTTACATGCAATGAAACATGATGCCCTATTGGCTGATTAATAGGTAAATGGTGAAAACTAGCAATCTAGACAGGCTGTTAAAATCAAATATAACTTTTTTTTGATAAAATAATCACAAGATATTTCCCAAATTACACTATGCAGTGAGGGAAATTCTGCCCATACAGCAAGTGTCAAAGGTTATTTTTGTCCCCCGCCTTTCGAAGAAAGCAGGGGACTATTAAAATGGGTTCGTCCATCTGTCTGTCTGTCTGTCTGTCCGTCACACTTTTTGGGACACAATAACTCTCTTCCTAATTGAGCTAGAATGTTCAAACTTGGTGTATGTGTTTATTAGGTCAATGCCTTGATGGAGTTCGAAGATGAGCATTTTCCGCTTAGGGTAAGCAGAGATAAGCAATTTGATTGGTTGATGCTTTGGGACACGATAACTCTCTTCCTAATTTGGCTAGAATGTTCAAACTTGGTGTATGTGTTGATTAGGTCAATGCCTTGATGGAGTTCGAAGATGAGCATTTTCCGCTTAGGGTAAGCAGAGATAAGCAATTTGATTGGTTGATGCTTTGGGACACGATAACTTTTAATTGAGCTAGAATGTTCAAACTTGGTGTATGTGTTTATTAGGTCAATGCCTTGATGGAGTTCGAAGATGAGCATTTTCCGCTTAGGGTAAGCAGAGATAAGCAATTTGATTGGTTGATACTTTGGGGCACGATAACTCTCTTCCTAATTGAGCTAGAATGTTCAAACTTGGTGTATGTGTTGATTAGGTCAATGCCTTGATGGAGTTCGAAGATGAGCATTTTCCGCAGAGATAAGCAATTTGATTGGTTGATGCTTTGGGACACGATAACTTTAGTTCTAATTAAGTGAGATTGATGAAACTTGGTGTATAGTTTCATTACAGTAATACCTTGACTAAGTTTGATAATGAGCATTTTCTGCTCAGGGTAAGCAGAGCGATACGCAATTTGATTGGTCGAGACTTTGGAAGTAAAGATATACTGTTTGATTGTTCAATACTTTGTAAAAGATAATTTGTGATAAATTTATATGTGTCCTCTAATTATTTTCCTATTTCGGCGGGGGACATCAGCCTCACTGTTGGCTTGTTTATAAATGCCATGGTGTAGACAGAACCTTGGCTTTTTTTGTCCCATCTAAACATTGCACTGTTCCTTGCCATGTCCTCCATCCTATACCACTGACAAAGAGAAACCATGCTGGAAAATTCCAGGGTACCTTATCAGCCAATACTGGGTTAGAACCCCAGACCTTTTAAAAAATGAGCCAGTACCTTACTCACTGAACCACTGTGGCTCTCACTATATTTGGTTTTAACTGGATTTTGTTACAATTATCTGCTTGAGACCTGCAGTACTGTATTGGTTGTTTTGTAATATATAATCTTCATAGTTTAAAATAACCTCACTGATAGAAATTTGAAAAAATCTTGAATATTTTATGAGTTATGGCTCCCCCCCCCCCCACCTCCCCCCTGAAGAATGATAAAATAAAAACCCAAAATTTTCGAAAGTTTATACCGTACAGATGTGTAAACAGTTCCTGTAGTTAAAGAGTATAAGCTTAACTGAGAATTTGAATGTTTAAATTCTGTTACTGGTTGGTCTGAACTGAACTATTTCACAGTGCTTTACGTCTGATAAAAACATTGTATTCTGTAATTTTTTTCGCTTAATAAATCTCTAACTTTAGTGTAAAACATAGAAAATCCATTGCCTGTCCTCATTAAATAGATTTAAATAGACGTGTCACGCAAATCGGAACCTTTGAAAATACCCTGAAGCAAGAAATGGCTCTAGCTTTTAATTTAAAAACTCAATTTCTATCATCTTTGTGCAGACAATTTGACAATTAATGAGAATTCATCAATATAAAGGATTTGGATGTAGACACGATCAATGATTCTGTCCAAATTTATACAGTTGACGTGTCCTTTGAGTCAATCTCACGGTAGAACAATTTAAAATTCAGTCTGAAAACTTATGTTAAGCCTTATTATTATAACTATATTATCAGCAAATATTCTTGTATTCCTAATTTTTGTAAGGTAATACGATTATATTTTAGATTATGTATTATAAAATGGTCTGCTCTATATCAGCACCATATTTATTCGGTAATTTGTCATGGGTATATTGAGGTGAAACTGGAAAACCAGATTTATCTATTGAATTCAACCTTCAAAGAAAGGAACTATCAATTTAAGACATTGTAAATAAAATACATGGTCATTTTAGTTGATGTGGACAATGTCTATATTTTCAGAGACGGTAAAGCAGTAGCATAATTAAATGGGTATCTTTTAGTTTGTGATAGTTTGTCTTTATTTTAAGTTTTAAATTGTTTTCTTTTGGTATGAAGTTTATTAAATATTCCTGTTCATTAGTAGTATATAATTAATTTTTTTAGAGAACTATTTGCCATTAACATTTTCAGCTCCCAAAGTGCCCTAAAGAAGTGTCAACATTATTTGGATACTTAATATTATATAGTTTTGCAAGAGGAAGCTGTACTGGTAAAAAAAAAAACCAAAAACATTTCTATGTTTTTTTTCCCATTCATCTGTCAATAGATTGATTTGGTTTAGGATCTAAAGCTTCATTTAATATACATTGATTTTATAGAAATTTGAGTCTAATTTCATTCTGCTGAACAAAGAGTAGTGCAGATAAATTTTATTATTTAGATGATTCATATTGATCGTAAATGAATAAAACATTGAAAGTGAAGACAATTTTTTCCCCCCTTATCTTGTCAACCAACGTATCATGTCAATATTCTGGCAATCATGTTCCGTCCTTTAATCTAGTTACTAAAATTAGATTTTTATCTGTATAAGGTGTTCATGTATCTGTTATGGCTTTCAGGTTTTTATGATAATGAATTTTATTTAAATGTATAATGGAGATATACTGTCTAAAAGATTGACTAATATCCATATTACAGTCTTTTGTTTGTGATCTAGTTATAGCTTGATTTGTCAATAATATATATTGATTGCAAGATTACTGAAGCAGAAATTAGCATGTCTTTTGTTCAAATTAGTGTGAAATGAGTTTTATTTCAAACTGAAATGGGATTCTGGTGATTTTTAATCTAATATTAGTTTATAAATGTAGCCAGGAAACTGACTCTCCCCTGGCAACGTCACAGATTCTGAAATGATTGATTTTGTACCAAGTCTGATCTTTAATTTTATTTGAAATGAAGTTACGTTTTGGCATAACCTGTAATGTAATATAAAGTTTGTAAATTAATAAACCTGTTATATAGTATTTAACTTACCCGTAAATTCGTTAATAATGCTGAAAGGCATAACAATAAGTGATACCAAAAAGTCTGTGACTGCCAGGGACAAAAGAAAATAATTTGTAACATTTTGCAGTCGTTTTTCCAAAGATATGGCCATAATCACCAGTAGGTTTCCACCGATTCCAAACAGAACCAGTGGACACATTATTAGTATTGTCCAATTATACACTTGTGTCTCTGAAGATATATCATCTCCTGAACTGTTGAGAAAAGTTTCATTGATATCCTGATGCCAGGCGCACATGTTTCCAGAGTGAATGTAGGCGCCAATGCTTTCCAGAGGCAGAAATAGATGGACATTTGGGATCAAAGATTTATCTAATTTAGTTGTATTGGAGGGAAATTTTACGTGCACAATATCTCCACCACTCTCTGAGCACATCACTAACACTTGTCTTTTATTTTCTTCACTGATTACACTGAGATTGTTAACATTTTAGACAACTACGTTTTGCTTATATCCCAATCTTTGAACACCACTTGTCACGCATTTTGATAAAAAAAAAATTGGTTGGGTTGATAAGAAAGCTACATGTTAAATTCCAGAAAAAGATATAAGATGCTAGCATTTAACTCCTTGTCTTTGCTGCTTGCCACCATTGATTTAACTATCAATTTGATTTCTACTGGCAGCTACCCAGAAACGGTCTCACACAGCATACTGTTAAAGATGCCCCTTTACTAATACTAGAGTATTTTGTTGGCGAATAATGCTTACTCCATTCCAGAAATTGATAAAATTACTTCACACTTCCAATATTTTAATATATTCAAGATGTGTCTTAACAGATTTAGAAATTGGTATTTAAAACAAAATTCTGTGTATAACAGATATTACTGAATGTGTGATCATACTTTCTGGGTGTGGGGGGGGGGGGGGGGTCCTAATATCTGTCTTATAAAAGTGTGAATTGCACCTCTTATTAGATAACAGTATTGCCTTTTAAGTTGATTTAACACAACACTATTTCATTCTTTACTTTAATTTGCTTCCACTTGATGAGAGGAATAAAATGCTTGAAATAGTGTAATCCATTGCTATCCCTTTCTTATTTCACAATGGTTTTCAATCACTTTTAATTTGATAAACACACATTTCATATCTTCTGACAATCCAGTATTATGATGATTTTTTTTAGTCACATTTTCCTGAAGATAAAAAAAAGAATACAATAAGCTAGAAGCAACAAGTTAATAAATGAAAATATAAGAATTTAGGTTGGATACAAACCATTCTACGAGCTTTGGAATGAAAAGAACAGGAATCGATATCTATATTAAGAATAAAGCACCCACTTGATCTAGAAAAATATGAATTTATATCTCTATTTCATATACATTGTTAGCGAAGTGAGTGATCAAGTTTTTATAAGACCACTTTTAAAGTTATTATTACAAATAAATTACATACAGTCACCTTTACCTTATGTAGTTGGAATGGTGTTCACCATTTTGTCATTGCTTGCAAAAGAGGACATAACCCCCCAGAATTATCAGTTCCAATTGACAGGACTTTGCAAGGCAATAATGATATCTGTGCCTGACACTATTGATAGTATAAGGTGTGTCTATATTCAACCAATTTTATCTACCATTAAAAGTTTTCAGTGAATTTTAATAAGATTACCTGTTTGGATTCAGTCTAAAGTTAAAATACTGTACTTTTAAATTTGTCTTGCTTGCACCTACGTACAGGATATTCTTGTGGAACAGATCATGTTTTGTTTCATATGTATTACTAAATTTCAAAGTTAAAACAAAATTTTGTGTTCACTGATCATTTGGTCTGATATGAGATTGGTGGTTTAGGTTGGTTGAGAAATTTGAATGGATGTGAATGATTGCCCTTTAACTATATAGCTTACACAGAATTTTTTTTTTTTCCTATAATAGCCTGGTAGCTATCATATAGATTTCAATCTACTATTTTACAAAAAAAAAAACACTTCATAGATAAAAAATGTTAAAAAAAACCCCCGTAAAATATATCTTTTATGAAACCTAGGTAAGAGTGATTTGAAAATGTAATAATGGAATACCAATTGACATATGTTTTAGTTTAATCTCAAACAAAAATCAGTGTCAGTGATGAAAAAGATCGGTGAAACGTATACTATTAAGGACCACACCCCATTGGCTACTGTATTACAACTAAAATATAAGATAACGCATTGTTCATTTTTAGCTGAAGGTGAAAAGCATCAAATTAACCTTGAAGGAAAATTTAACCTGTATCTGATAAAACAAGTTTGTGATCACACCTTGAATGTCATTAAACATGCCATTTATTTCTAAACTGGTTTAGCGCTGAATTCTACTTTGCCATTACAACCCATTAATTGGGACATTAATTATAATATTTACCTTTGAATTTTTATCAAATTTTAAAACATGCAAATATAACTCTGTAATTATAATATATAGGAAATAAATGAGCAAAAATGAATTTATATAATTGCGATATTGGAAAGTGCAAAGTATGTTTGTACCGGTAACATTATTGTCAACTACATCTGCTTCAGTGATGAAACTGAAAAGTCATACATATATATATATATTATGTATGTTTAATCAAGGCATCTGAAACTACCTTCCACAGCATTGTGTGTGATCCACAAAAATTCATATGGTATTGCAAATCACATAACGTGTAAATAATACCACTGACATTTTACAAAACATGTATGATACATTTCTCATTAGTGTAATATTTAAAATTCAACTGTTTTTTGTATTTCTTGTCATATAAAAGCACTGTAGAACTCTTTGTTTTTTTATCTGGATAATTTTCAAACAAGTAAAAACGAATTATGCAGAATAACTATCTGTCCATTCTTGAAATTACAAGGAAATTTGCAGCTTGTTTATCCATATTTTAAGATTGATTGATATTCTATTGTTGACTAATGCCAATGAAAAAGCAGCGAATCGAAAGAAATTAGAATCAAAATTGACTGCTGGAAACAGGCAAGTTGATGTTGGCAGTCATTGAGACAAAACAAAATAGCTGTTCTTATAAATTTATATTTATTTTTGTTTCCAGCTACAAATGCCAGTAAATACTGTATGTTAAAAATGTATTGGAACCTAGCTAGAACTAGTAGGATTGACAGATGGTGAGATTGAACTGATCAGCTAGAGAGAATGATTTAAATCACAATCTAGTCACACTGCTATCTCTGGGAAACGGGGAGTTAACTAATTATTACATTTCCCTGGTGAATAGCACAATAACCCTCAATCTCTATACCACAAATGTATGGAGCAAATAAGTACTATAAATTCCCCAAGTTTGTGTTTGCCATTTAATTACCCATCTGTAGGTATCATTAGATCAGATTGGTTTAGAAGAACAACCAAAATTTTAGTAGATACGGAAAAATGGTTTGGATATGTGTTATCTTCATGCTATCTTCTACATCGTTTTTCTTATGGTATAATAAAGTTTTCAAAACAAGCTTAGAAGAAGGCATGTGCGTCCCAAGTTGTATTAATATGCAGGAAATTAATTATACAGCTCAATCCCATGCATTTCATCAACAATCTGTGCTGTACAAACCAACCATTTATTTCCAGATTTATATGTTGTAGGACTTCTTTTTAACATAGTTTTGTATATATGTAAAATCAATTCAGAGTCCTGCAACAATTATTTGATTGACACTGAAAACATTTATAACCAATTTTAAGAATTTGTGAATAAATGAAATGGAGTTTAACCTCCTACTGTTTTGCTCCAACTGGGCCATGAAGTGGGGCATACAGTGTGCTAAGATTTTTGCTATGGCCTACTCCTATATTGAATTCCAACTGCCAAGGGATCTTTTGCGTGCATGCCAGTATGTACACGGGACATCGTTTTTTCGTCCCATACAAACAACTAGACAGCTGTCCTTGTCAGGCCCTCCGCCCTGCACCACGGACCAGTAGAAACCATGCCAGAAAATCCTGATGAATGTTCTTGGCCAACACAGGGATCGAACCCACAACCTCCAGGCTATTGAGCCTGTGTCTTTTTCACTTAGCCACTGTGGCTCCCCTTTGTGAATAAAGTTTGTGTCAGTGAATATTAAACCTCATCTCTCTCTCTCTCTCTCTCTCTCTCTTTCTCTCTCAGTTACTGGTGGGCATATATCTTTTGTTACCTGTTTTAAATTTATTGCCTCAGGTCATACTTGATATTATTTTTATCAAATCATCAAAGCTTACAGTACTCCTATAGAATGGCTCGTGGGGTTGGATGGCCGAATGAGTCAACTGGCGTGGTTTTGATTCCCCGGTTGTACGTGACAAGGAGTAGAGTCGTCTGTCCAATCTTGTGTGTTTTCTCCGGGTCCTCTGGTTTCCTCCCACTGCTAAAGACCCCTACGCTCAAGCGAATTATTGAAATAAAATTGAACCATATGTTAGTCGTGAAATAACCTAGTTTGTGTCTTGTGTCTCTCTCTCATTGAATGGCTTGAAATGTTTGCCTGTCTACTTGTTGCGAATAGGCGATTTTTAAATCTGATAGGTAGCTTATAAGTTATAGCAAGGAAAACTACCTGTGATTGCGACAGGTGGACTAAATTTTACTTGATGTTCAGTAAATTGACTTAAGACCAGAATACTCATGTATCACATCACATATATTTAATTATTCCTTTCCAAATGCAAGAATTAACCACGGAAATACAGCGAAAAAGCTGCTATTTACACTATTTACACTTGGCTCTATTGTACAGTTACTCATAAAGTTCTATGTTAAATCACAGCCAATTTTATAACAATTTTTTCATGTTTGACACTAGTTTAAAGCATTATGAAGTATCCACACTTACATATCTGAATAAATTAGCCCCCAAGTCATGTGACCTGATTCTACCATAACCACAGAATGCCGTACGGCACCAACAGTAAATATTGTTGTGGCTCGAATGCACACACTCATTGTCTGGTGTATTTAATCATTTAAAAGTTGAAGACAGTGTCTTTAAATAATCTACTGGAAAATTTGATGAAATAAAATAAGTAGTTCGGAAGGGTATCTTATCAATTAGATGGGGCCTTACCTGTCCTCCACATGAGGTGAATATAGTGCCATACACAAGTGTTTTGATATTCAATTTATTACAGATATTTAAACATGCATTAATAAACTTATCCAGACCATAATCAACTCTCTATGTCATCATTAGCTTGCGATATTTAGCAGATTTGAATACATTTTGTGATAGATAATTTAACGTAATAATGGATAATCAAGACTTTGTTATCGTACCAGCGTTAGTAATGACGATTGAGGCTATGCTAAAATCGAATCGCTAATATCTTCAGAGTGAAGCAATTTGACTGAAACTTTCAGCATATTTTGTTATCTATTTTCGAACTATTATAGCAAGAACTGTCAGCTCTCTATCTCATCTTACCTAATGCCCGTTTTAGGATCTAAATTAACACACTTCTCAAAGGTGAAGTCATTAGCCTTTCTATTCAATTTAAAGCGCAAGTTTGGTACATATTTAAAGATACATTATGGGAGATTTTTATAGAGAGTTGGCCATTCTTGCTATAACAGTTCAAAAGTAGATGATGAAAGAAGAATATATTGAAAAATTCAGTCAAATTACTTTATTCTGAACATAGTTATCATCGTTGTAATATTTGCCTAGAAATGGTAGCGAATTGTGTCTTCACCTTCTCTGATCGTTTGATTGACAGGCGTTAACTCCACCTACATATCTCGATTATCAAGTAAAGTTTTCAATGGCATACCGAAACGCTTTACAGCGGCCTCGCTAAGTACACTCTATCATTTAGCCTTGATCTAACTGACGTATTTTCATCAGGTTACCCCTTATTGGATTTAATTAATTAGTGAAATCCTATTTAAATCCGAGCTGTAGCCGAGCCATCCGTGGGTCTACAGAGTTGATTTTGGTCTTGTTGTTTAAATAAAGATGTAATTTATAATTTCTATAACATCTGAAGCCTAAATTAAGACTTGCAATAATCAGATTTAGCTCTTGCATAATGCATGTTTAATCCTTGGCGGACTTAATGTGTATTTGGATTAGGCTAGAGAATTGCATGAATCTTTGAGTCGCTGAGGCAAAGCTGATTTGCCAGAATTTTTTAAGCCTTCCGATGTCGAAGAAAATAAAGCTATTTCATATTATGATATTTATGTGGATCAGTATGTAAGGACCAAAACCATTTAAGAGTGTTTGTGTACCTCTGGATAATGTGTTCCGTGATTGGTATTGGATAATTAAGATTGACAGGTTAGTCACTGAACCATTTAAGAGTGTTTGTGTACCTCTGGATAATGTGTTCCGTGATTGGTATTGGATAATTAAGATTGACAGGTTAGTCACTAGATTTGATTTTGTCCAGTTGGGTAAAATATGTTTTTTTTCTACTTTCGTTCCCTTTTTTTGTGGGGTTCTGGTAAGATTTGCCAAGAATATTTTCGATTGTCGCTATTTTGTTGGTTGTTTTTCCTACAACATAGCTTTGTTAATAAGGATACAACCCATGAGATTTCTCTTGAATTATACTTTATACCAGGGCTTCCACATCAAAATTTTCACTTACGGTCATTTTTGATAACACACAAAACTTTGCAAAATAAATTCATATTTCATGTTTTTTATTCATGGTAGGATATTGTGAATTCACATGTCTATACCACTTTGTCAGTGTGGTGTTTACAAATAATTATATATTGGACTTAAAAATGAAATATTAGTAAGACTTATGATAATTATTTATTAATGAAATATTCCCTTTTGGCTACTTAAATAATCGAAATAGCTGAATTGGCTGTAGAAAAATCATTCTAGTACCACATGCTCTATAGAAAACACACTGACCTGGTAAATTTTGAGTTGTAATACAACTTCGAAATGAAGATAATATATTATTATCCACGGCATATTTCTCACATTTATCGGTTTTAGACCATCTCTTACGGCATTATGAACCGCAGAATTGTGACGTAAATCCTAATAATGAATAACTTAATAACTGAATTCACAGCTAGTGACACTAGCGCCCCCCTAGAATATTGTTGTGTACAATAAGAGTAATCATATATATACAACATTTTTGCAATGCATGGAATTATCAATATTGCTACACAATAGCACTGGAATACGTAATTTTTAGTTACATAGTGTAGGTTGATGAGATCCATGTTTGAAAATTGGGTTTTGAAAAAAAAAAGCTATTTTCTGGCGTGCAAAATGACCGATGGGTCATTTTGCATTGACCTAGGTCTTGACCGGCATATACGGCCGACGTGGAACCCATGCTTTATACCACTTGAGTTCAACTGTCAAAACAGACCCTTAATATAGTACACAGAGTTTAGATGAGAAATCCATCTATAACTCATAGACACTTTGATAATTTGTTTCTTGATACATGAATTTATGGATAATAAAAACTAATTTGTGAGCAGAAGGTACAGAAGCTAAGAATGATTTGTATATAATTATAAGACACTTAGGTCTGAAATGGGCAGACATCATTAGCTTCTTGTCATTGTTTTAAATGTCAAACTGTTGATTTTAAAATTTAACAAGACATTCTTGAGCTTTTTTCTAAAGACATGCAGCTTAACATCTTATTTCTTACATCTGTTGTTGATGCTTTCTGTTAACAGATTATTTTTTTTATTAAAGGTCAATTGTTAACTAATTCTAAGTTATAGAAAATTACACAATTACAGCTTCTACACAACCCATTATGTAGTATTGGGTGAATAAGGTGTAGAGTCAACTGTCTGACCTCTGCCAGCTCTGCCACCATTAAAAGTCATGAAATTGTGGCCAAAAATGAACATATATATCTCAAAATCACCTTCTTGGATTGAGTAAATATTCTAACCCATATTTCTGCCAATCCATAGCTTAGATAAATATTTAGTTTTATGTTGTTGCTTTCTAGGAGTTTACTGAATTAAGGTGTACGTTGCTGCTTAGATGTGCGGTTATATGGTTTTGAATGGCTTTTCGGTCATTTATTTTCTTTCCACAAGTGTATTCCTCTTTAAACTAACAGCTTGTTTAAAATAGTATTTTTGCTTAGTTTATTATATTATGTCTGGTGGATATTGTCCTTAGGGTTATTATTGACATGATATTATTCAGAAATGGTAATCATAGCAAAAAGATAACTAAACATTTTGTCAGTTATATACTTATGATCATTAAACAGATGGGAGTATATACTTAATGATTTCGCAAATTTGTCTCAAATTGAGCTAACTTGTCCAAGGATAAATTTTCTGTAAGTAGTCATAGAACGATGAGTTCAAAATTATTCATAGCCATGTTATTTTTTTTAATTCTGGTTCAATACATTTTCCTTTTTTTCCCCTATTTTGTTGTAGCAACACATTATAAGAGGGCCTATACAATTCTACTTGATGGCATTAAGCATTGTCATGATATTAGTTTCAATTTGTTCATGAATTATGAAGCCAACTTTCAGGTTCATATTATGATCGCAGACAAAACTATCTAATTTTGCTTTATTTGGATCCCAGCAAACATACACTTTGAGATCTTTGTTTGCAAATTACCAAGGAGATTAAGATGTTTGATACCTGATATTGCTTTTAGTATATTCCCATCCAGAAAAATTTGTTTCTAGTGAAACATTGTTGAAATGTGAAGAGGATTCATGATATTAATTAAACATCTATCATGCAAGACCAAACTTCTACCCACGCTAATAAAGTTGTAATCATGTGAAGGCAAACTGAATCATGATTTGTAACAGAAGCGTAAATATTCAATATTGGTTATTGGGTTTAGACTTACAGCAGCATTGGGTTATCTAAATAACACATCAGGGAGCACACAAATGATTATTTTAACTCGACACAACTCTTTTATTCCTGAAAGTCCCTGGTGAAGCAAAAAGTATTTACCCTTTATTTTCTGCCCTACAGTAATGTTTGAATTTCTGTGGGTAATATGGTAATTCTAATTTTTTCATCACTGATAATATCCCATGAGAAAATAATTTTATTAAATTAACGAGACCGGTGCTAACCCTCCATGTTCTGGCGGCAGTATTTGTATCCCATGTAAAACCGTACAATTATGATAACCTGAAATGAAATGAAATGGGGTTCAACGTCCTACTGTTCTGCTCCTAACCTGGGCTAATGAAGACGGGAAATTTTGCCCGGGCAGCGGCACTATCGCCTACCCTTATATCGAATTCCAACTGCCAAGGGATCTTTTATGTGCATTCCAATGTATACACAGGACCTCGTTTTTTCGTCTCATCCGAAGGACTAGACAGCTGTACTTGTCAGGCCCTCCGTCCTGCATCACTGACAAGGGGGAACCACGCCGGAAAATCCGGATGAACTTTCTCGGCCAATGCAGGGATCAAACACCCGACCTCCAGGCTAGCGAGCCAGCACCTTACCCACTTAGCCACGTGGTCCCCATTATGATAACCTAAACAATGAAATGAACATGGTCATGGCTGTACATCCCACTGTTTGATTATTGAATCTAAATGTTACTCCGGCTGTGAGCAGTTTCTTGTTAATTCTCCATTCTTTAGACTAAACTAACAGTATTCATCTCAACGATGGTCTATTAGTAGTAAGTAATGAAGATATCATTGAACATAAAGATTATTTTTTAAGTTATTGCATGAATTTCTGCTATTGATTTACTTGACAAACTCAAGAAATTAAAATTCTATAGTTTAAAAAGTTTGTGCTGTCATTCAGCAAAATTCTTAGTTTGTGAAATGAACTAAAAAAATTCAATTTATTCATTGATTCAATAACATAAAGATTATTCTGCTGCAAAGAAAGAAATGAAATGAAATGGGGTTTAACACTCTACTGTTCTGCTCCTACTGGGCTAATGAAGAAGGGTGCAAAGAAAGAAAAAACAAACAAAAAATATAAATTTGAATCATTTCAGTTTACAACTTTTTAATTGAATATGAAGGGTAAATCTTATGATGTTAATTATTGTACACAAATACTTAAAGTAGCTTTATCGAAGATTAGATAATAAAGAGCTGGCAGTTCTCATTATAGAATAGATAATGTAAAGTGTGGGTATTGCTTTATACAGTTATGCATTGTACATCTCTTTAATAACTTTACGGTAATATGTTAAGCTGCACGTGTGACGTTGCACTGTGGGACAGCTATGGCAGAATACTAGGGAAGACAGTGTTCGTCATCTGTCGTGGTTTGTCAGGCTTTATGTATATATCATGTGTCATGAACTGTTGATAACTGGTAATCTGTTTGGTATTTCTATAAGGCTGCAGTTAATTAATTGTTTGCTTCTCATGACCCTCCCTCATGTCTGTTTTCATCCGTAATAATTTAACAATGAATTGACGCATTAAAATCGACTATTTATCGATAAACATGACACTGTAGGTGATAATTAAAGTCTAGTAGGCTAGAATGTGAAAAAATATATGAAGTCCAGACCTGAAACCGGAAGTTAAAAAAGCCCTATCATATCTGTCATTCTGCAGCATTTTCTTTCACCAAAGACGACATACATACTTCATAAGGCACTTGTCAATTGTAATAAAATTCACAGAAAGATATAAATGTCTTTAAATTAGTGCTAAAATATTTTATTTACATGACTAGCACTCTGTGACCAACGGTTCCAAAACTGCTACCATGAGATAGTCTCGATCATGAGGTAATCCTACTGACTAATTGACACTACTTCACGGTATTTTATTAACCATGACACACTATAAGCACAGTCTCAAAAGGATACAAAGATACTAATAAATGTGAATACTTTGATGAAGATAGACAAAATTATAAAAGTATTTATCTTGATGCCATTTGCCGATGGGGTCAAAGTTGAAAACAATTAACATACAGGTTATTGGTACTATCTTCCTTCACGGTTAGAGAAACGAACACGTGCGTAATAAATTCATTGGACTAACATGTTAAATAATCTAACTTATGTTGTATTCAAAAATCCAAAGGTATGCTTTTAAATATTTATGTCAGAACAAATCATCAACCTGATTGGAACAGGTCATTTCGTAACCTGTCAAAGTAGGGGAAAGAAATGAAATACCAAGAATGAATGAATTAACGAACAGTTAACTTAAAAGCGTATTTTACTTTTTAGACCTATTACATGTATTATGATTAAGTCTTCCGATGCCCGGCTATTGTGCAACATTTATTTTAATCTATAAAAATTTTATTAAATGTGAATAAATCGCGAACTCCTGTTACCGTTTGGGTTTCAATGACCAAGTAACCGACATTAGTTTATTGCTGAAATAGAAACAGCATTAAATTCCATCTCAATAATTAATAATTACTTCCTGTAGCATGTATATTTCACAAACACAGGTCATGAGAAACAAACAATTAACTAGCCGCGGTCTAATATACTTTCTCATTTGATGACCATGTTGTTGATGTTGTTTGTTCGGCCAAAACCCTACAAAAGGGAATATGCTGAAAATTTCTGTCACATTACTTTACTCTGAGCCGAGAAATACTCTTTTAAAAACACTGTAGCCTCGAATGTCATTGTTACTGTTGTTACGATAATAAACAAATTGGTTAGCCATTTTTAGGGTTAATCATCAACAGCCGTTGAACTCTAGATTCGATTCAAATCTGTTTAAAATTGGAGCCATCTGATATGGCATCGAGAGTTGATTATGGTATTGTCATGTTAATAAATGTCTAATTAATAGTTTATATAACATTTCAGGCCTAAAGAAAGACATGCAATAGGCAGATTTAGCTCTTGCATAATGTATGTTTAATCATATAGAATTATGTATAATTTACGTATAAAAAACAATCTTCAGATATAACAACAGTTGTGTGACCATATTTACAAGCCTTACCTCGGTTTACCCCATTCATCATCACTAAAGCCTTTAACAACAAGTCACCTATCTCTACATCCAAGAATTACAAACTGCAGCTCAAATCTTAAAACCTGATATCATGTAATCAGATTCTTCTCATTAATCAAACCACGCTTAAAAATTGGAAATGGAGCCTTTTCCAACTCTGCAACATGTAACCAACTACCATTACATATCGGCCGTCCAGCCTCCAAAGTCTCCATTTCAAGATTGCCTATATTCCGTAACAAATATTATGGTAGTGACAATGCCCATTAGAAGTAGTTATTATCCTTTTTGCACTATACACATCAGAATTATTGTTATTAGTTCGTTCGGATGCAGCATGCTGCAGACAGGTGTAAATGTTATACTCCCATGATCATTATGTGTGGTTTAATGGTCAAGAGCAAGACATTAAGTTACATATTGAAACAACAAGAGGGACATAGTCCGGAGCTGTTGTTTCAATATATTACGCAATGTCTTAAGCTCGAGACCATTAAACAACTTAAAATACAGACACTCGCACGTGCTTTGCAATGAAATACGTCACACGCGTCCAAAATTTCAACTATAGTACGCTTGGCACATTGCCCGTACCATTATTTCAAATAATGGTACGCCAACATCAAAGGATGACGTCACATCTGTATTTTAAGTAATACTAATATCTAAATTATGGGCCTTTTTTCATTCAGTTGAATCTCAAGATGTGAGATCATCTTGCTTTGATATTTTGATATTTTAAAACCTTTTCAACAGCCAGTTTGGACTTTTTCAAATGCTCAATATTTTGGCTTATTGCCACAATAATATGATCAAGAGTAATCAGAGGGACATCATTCTAATTAGATTTATCTACATTTAAATTTAATTAATATATTACATACATCTGGTAATATCTGTTAAGTTTACCTTTGGGGTTACAAACAATGTTAGCATAGACTCTATATCAAGACTAATATTTTAGTCAACATACTGGCAAACAAAATTCTATAAACCAGTGTTTACACAAGGGGATCTTTTCATTAAGAAGGAGCTTTCTGTAGCCAATGTCTGGTTCGGAAATGAAAAACAAAAAGTGTGACAGATTTTATTTACTAATTCACCATAAGTCAATATTGATATTAATTGTTTTGTCATTTAATATATCATCATGATAAGAATCAAAACTGCTTACTGGTATAGTCATAGATTTTTCTACTATATTAATAATTAAATAAGTTCATAAACAAAATGTGATGGAGAAGACTTTATGGCACAAAGTTAAGTTTATATTTATCAAGGAAATTGACAAAGTTTTAAAATGGATTTTAGAACATTGACATTGTAAGAATTCCACAAACTGCCAGAAACATAATGAAAGATCCACATTATGATTTTGGCTTGAAGGTTAGAATGTCAAGTTTTAAACACTATTTATTAGACTTAATTAAAGATACATTATGGGGGATTAAATAAAGAGCTGACAGTTCTCAAAATAATAGTTAAAAACTAGATAATGTAAAGCGAATTTGCTGAAAATTTCAGTCAAATTGATCCACTCTGAACAAAGATTTTAGCGATTGAATTTTTGTCTAGCCTCGATCATCATTACTAAAGTCGGTACGATAAAAAACATAGTCTCAATTATCCATTTCATGATTAAATCAAGAATGAAAGTGGAGCAGCAAATGGGATTCTAATCCAGTAAACATTGCAGGCTAGCGTTGACATTTAGAGTTGATTATGGTCTGGATAAGTTAATGTCTAATTAATAATTTAGATAACATTTCAGGCCTAAAGAAAGACCTGCAATAAGCAGATTTAGCTCTTGCATAATGTATGTTTAAGAGTTTGTTTGAGATCTTAAGACATTTGAGTAATGCTATGAATTAGTATGAATAGACTAGAATGAGTGGAAATTAAAAAAAAAAAAAAAAGATAGAGAAAAATCTCCAAAATTGGCTGATAGTGATAGCCTTACAGAGAAAAGTTCAGCCAAAATTGGGCAGTTGATCATTCTTGTCCTGAACACAACAAGCTGGATACGTTCACAATACAAATTGAATTTCAAATTTACGTTGGAGAGATCGAGACCTATGGTTACGAGTGCAAATAATTGCCTTACTTCTTCTTAGTTAAGAACATATTGCTTGGGTTTAAAATCTCCTGCCCCTATTATTCATTATTTTTTCAAACCATTGTCCATTATTTATAGCACACAGTTTGACTTAACAGTTGAAGTCAGTTGTCCAGTCTGATCTCCACTTTAGATTAATGTCAACATAATTGTGTTGTTGACAGAATTAGTGATGTAGGGCCATTATTACTGATCTATGGTTAAAGGTTGTCATGTCCTGTATATATAAATTCATGTCTTTTATTTGCTGTCAGAAGTTCTTTCTTGCTTTGGTCCTAAACTTTGTTTGCAATACTAAAAAGTGCAGGTGACATTACAATTGTTTGTCCCTTCATATTTTGTAAAATGATTTATTTTGTAAGCATGCTTCATGCAAAGAACAACTTAATACAATATATTTATAAGCTTATATTTCTAACACCAAAAATTTTTCAGTTGGATATTTGTCGGCAATGGCCCACTCAGATTGCTTCTATTATTTCTTTCCTTGGCACACACAAGCCAGATGCAGACATAATGGCAAAGTTTACTGACTAGACTGATGTAACATATAAGAACCATACATCAAAATATTCATGAATTTTATTTCACTTACACAGTCATTTTAAAACAGTATTTCTAGAGTAATTGTGATTATTAGAAATAAAATAAAGCAAAAACCATCCTAATCTAATGGTCTTTTGAAATTCAAAAGTCAATTCTCCTTTGATTATTTACTTTGCTTTGAATAAAATGTTTATGGATAGTCTGGTATCGATTTCAAAAGCTGCACCATATTCCTTGACATGTTTTTTGCGCACCTTGTAACAATCGTGTGAGCTTGAATTTTGATTACCTCAAAAAGTTTAAGTTTGAAGTATTGAAGTAGAAGTTAATATCATTGATTCCTCTTTAATCCTCCTATAAATATACAGACAATATCTTCCATATTAGAAATCTTTTGTTCCTAGACATCTATTTCCTCTTACTCTCATAATGTGATACATAATTTGCTGAATTAAGAGCTTTCGTAAAGTCACTCACCGTGACCCGAGCTAGATAACTCAGTTCTTATATGATGAAAAGATAATGGCACACTTTTCTTTAGAGAATGGATTGATTTATTTTCAGTTGGTAACTGTATTATATTATAAATTACAAAGTCTTACTATAGGAATATGATTATGAAATGGTTTTCATATAAAGAATATTTCACACAATGAAGCAAACTTATTCCTGCTTGTGAAAAACAACATGTACATGTGTAACAACTTCTTTCTTTGTGACATTCCCAAAATGGGAATTTAGCAATGATTAAATTGAAATGAAATGGGGTTTAAGGTCTACCTTTCTGCACCGACTGGGATAACAAGACAGACTGCAAGCAGTGTTGCTAGTGTGCATTGAGGGAAATTTTGCCCGGACAGCAGCACTACAGAGTGTTGGTGAATAAGATTATTTTATACTCTGACAAAACTTTAAATTAAAGTATAATTTAGGTATCTGTAAATTTTAGGATGAAAATACTATAAAGCTGATCGGATAGGGCAATCAACAAGATCTAATACTCACGGACAGTTTTGCACATAAATTCCATGTAGAACATGCCAAACGTATTTATAAGATCTCCCAGTTGTACTATAAGTCATTTTGTCTTCATGACTGTACAAACCTCTTGAGAAACATTCTTTATTCTTCATGAATAAAAAGAGATACTTTATTTTCCCCATTCTAGATAAATATGCATTAAACTTATGTACCCCATTAAATGAATAATTTTTGTCCTCCACCTTTCAAAGAAAGTCGGGGACCATTAAAATGGGTTCATCCTTCTATCTGTCTGTATGTCCACCCGTCACACTTTTTGGGACACAATAACTCTTATAATTGAGTTAGAATGTTCAAACTTGGTGTTTATTACATCTATGACTTGATGGAGTTCGAAGATGCTTAGGGTAAGCAGAGATAAGCAATTTCATTGGTTAATGCTTTAGGACACAATAACCTTAGTTCTGATTAAAGTGAGAGTGATCAAACTTGGTGTATAGTTTCATTATATCAATACCTTGACTAAGTTCGATAATGATCATTTTCTGTTCAAGTTAAGCAGAACGATAAGCAATTTAATTGGTCGAGACTTTTAACACAATAACTCTCCTTCTAATTGAGCAACAATGTTCACACTTGGTGTAGGTGTTTATTAGGTGAATGCCTTGATGGAGTTCAAAGATGAGAATTTTCTGTTAAGGGTAAGCAGAGATAAGTAATTTGATTGGTTGATGCTTTATTTCTAATTTTTTAAGTGAGAGTGATGAAACTTGGGGTATACCTTGACTAAGTTCGATGATGAACATTTTCTGCTGAGGGTAAGCAGAGCGAAAAGCAATTTGATTGGTCGAGACTTCGAAACACAATAACTCTCCTTCTAATTGAGGTGGAATGTTCAAACATGGTGTAGGCGTTCATTAGGTGAATGCCTTGATGGAGTTCGCGATGATGAACATTGTCTGCTTACGGTAAGCAGAGATAAGCAATTTGATTGGTTGATGCTTTTGGGCATGATAACTTTGTTATTATTAAGTGAGAGCTATGAAACTCAGAGTATAGATTCATTATATCATTACCTTGACCAAGTTTGATGAGAATTTTCTGCGTTAGCTAAGGAGCAATAAGCAATTTGATTTGGCCAAGATTTTGGCACACAATAACTCTCCTTCTAATTGAGCTAGAATGTTCAAACTTGGTGTTGGTCAAGACTTTGGAACATAACTCGGCTTTTAATTGAGGTAGAATGTTTAAACTTGATGTTGATGTTCATTAGGTGAATGTCTCGACTGAGTTCAATGATTAACATTTCAAGCTAAAGCTAAGCAATTTCTAATTTTTTAAGTGAGAGTGATGAAACTTGGGGTATACCTTGACTAAGTTCGATGATGAACATTTTCTGCTGAGGGTAAGCAGAGCGAAAAGCAATTTGATTGGTCGAGACTTCGAAACACAATAACTCTCCTTCTAATTGAGGTGGAATGTTCAAACATGGTGTAGGCGTTCATTAGGTGAATGCCTTGATGGAGTTCGCGATGATGAACATTGTCTGCTTACGGTAAGCAGAGATAAGCAATTTGATTGGTTGATGCTTTTGGGCATGATAACTTTGTTATTATTAAGTGAGAGCTATGAAACTCAGAGTATAGATTCATTATATCATTACCTTGACCAAGTTTGATGAGAATTTTCTGCGTTAGCTAAGGAGCAATAAGCAATTTGATTTGGCCAAGATTTTGGCACACAATAACTCTCCTTCTAATTGAGCTAGAATGTTCAAACTTGGTGTTGGTCAAGACTTTGGAACATAACTCGGCTTTTAATTGAGGTAGAATGTTTAAACTTGATGTTGATGTTCATTAGGTGAATGTCTCGACTGAGTTCAATGATTAACATTTCAAGCTAAAGCTAAGCAATTTCTTTAACTTCAATTCTATCTGATAGAGAGTGATGAAACTTAGTGTATAGTTGATAATCAGTTTGATTCCTCGATACTTTTGAAAAAGATAAACGTGCAATTAATTAATATGATCATCTAGTTATTTTGGGATTTCGGTGAAGGACATCAGCCTCACTGTTGGCTTATAATATTTTATCATTAGAAAACTACACTGAACGTTTTTGTTATACGCCCACATTTTGTATTTAGTTCTTCATCCCTGAAGAAGTTCGAATTTTTACTGACGAATGGTTGGAAAACAATGTTTTTTTGATATTGTATTCTATTATTAATTATTGTATATCACATTTTCATGTGGACGTATCATGCCTTCCACAATTTGTTTTCGGACACTCTACAGGTCACAATTTTTATCTGATTTTGACGAAACTTGAAATATAGGTTTATACTCAAAGATCTCAGATCCTTTCGATATTGGCTTGTATCGACCCATAACTTCATGGATTATTATGGCCCCTGATTGTACGAAAAATCACATTTTTAGCTTGTGGACATACTAGAGGTCACAATTTTCATCTGATTTTGATAAAACTTGAAATGCATTATTATAACCCAAAGATGTTGGTTCCTTTCAATATTCGCGCATCGTAACTTCTTGAATTATGGTCCCTGATTGTACAAAAAATCATGTTTTTAGCTTGCATCACAATTATTTATCCGATTTTAAAAAACGTTTTAATATATCACCCTTACACCGAAATGTCGGTTGAGTTCGAATTTCGTGAAAATCAGACCAAAACTGTCAGTCAAAATGTCCGCCCCTCATACGCAAATAGTGTAAAAATATGGTATATCAAGGTTGTGGACCCTGTAGAGGCCACAATTTTTATCCGGTTTTAATGAAACTTTAAATTTATGTTTATATATCACAAAGATCTCGGTTCCTCTCGATAATCACATTTTTAGCTTCTGGACCCTTTAGAGAAGTCACAATTTAGATTCAATTTTGATAAATGTCTAAATATACCAACGTTACACCTGAATGAATGTTGAGTTCGAATTTCATAAAAATCCAACCGAAACTGCTTGAGAAAATGGCTACTACTTGTACGCAAATAGTGTAATAATATGTAATATCAAGGTTATGGACCCTCTAGAATTCACAGATTTTATCTGATCCTGATGAAACTTAAAATATATGTTTCTATCCAAGGTCTCGGTTCCTTTCGATATTCGTGCATATCAAAACGGTAACTTGGTTATGGCCCCTGATTGTACAAAAAGTCGCGTTTTTGTTAAGCTTGTTCTCTGTCCATCTCTTGCAAAATGTGGTCATATCTTGCCTGGCAACCGCTGGTTTCATTTTCTTGAAAAAAATAAGACTCCTATCAAGTCTTAAAAGTTTGTCCCAAGGTGAATGTCAGCATTGATATATAACACTATAATTAACAATTGACAAATTGGTCTTAAAACCTGACATACGATAATTTATAGAAGTTTTCTAACCACCTAATTGTAATATGTGTAAGCCCTTGTCATTATCATCAAACTATATGTCTTGTTTCTGCTTAGTGGTTTAAAAAGGTATTAAATTTTAATAACATCAGAATGATGCAGCCAGACTTCCATATTATTTTCCTGTGTGAAATTTGTTTCATTTATGATAGATTCTGTGAGTATAATAATTCTTTGTATACTTTCCAAATTTAAAAGTTAGGTTATTCATTTACCTTGAAGATTATATTTTAATGAACACACTTGAAAAATCTTATTCCAATGCAGTTCTTGTTAAAACTGAATTAAAAATTATATTAAATTTAACATTTTTCAATTTTCTTTTTAAAAACAAATTTGGTATATGATTTCAGATTTTAATTAGAATGTTTATATCTGTTAAATAAAGCATTAAAAGGTTGAATGAACAGAAGATATTCCACTGACAATTTACAAATTTATTAGTAGAGCCCACCAAATTAGATAGTGAAGACCCCTCCAGTGGAATATTTAGAAATTAAATAGAACATATTCATAGTGTTTTTGATCATTTCAAAAGGTTTCAGTTGAAATGTGACATAAAACAAATTTATAAGTAGAGCCCACCAAATTAGATAGTGAAGACCCTCTAGTGGAATATTTAGAAATTAAATAGAACATATTCAATTCATAATGTTTTTGATCATTTCAAAAGATTTCAGTTGAAATGTGACATAAAACATTGAAAATAATATATTTTATTATAATAACATATGATTTAACATGTTCATAATTCTTTATAATTGTCACTTAACTCAAATGTTTACTTGTTGGCAGTCTTACTTCATGCCACTTAATTTAAGAGTGAGGTCTGATTACATTGGAAATGGCATAAACGATTAAAGGAATGAATCTCACCTTTAAGGTTAATAATGGTATAAGTACAATTGTAAAAAATCCTCTTCTAAAAATCCATTTGTGATAAAGTTAATATAGTACTTGATAAGAAGTACATGTTAAAGTAGTGAACAGTGTAGAAGGAGTTAGATATTGGAAAATAGTCTAGTCTCACTGTTTTCATTCACCTCGACAAGAACCGGACTAGTCTATTTCTGCAGATATTTTAGGGGAACTTGATTCAGTGACATAAATGATTATTATTAAAGGCTTCCTCAGCTTTCTGTTAAACAAAGATTTACATATTTTACGAAGCTGAAAGTTCTAACATACAGTGCTAATTGTAAACATAGAAGAAAAAAAAATATACTTTTATTTGTATACTGTAAATTAGATTGCTCAGGATAAGCGATAGTAAGAACTCAACACGATTCCAAAGTGCTACAGAACAAAAAAGGGTCAACATAATTGTACAACAGCCATCTTCATTTTCTGTTATGGTAATCAAAATTATTTCAACTTGAGATATTTACGGAAAAGCACAATCACTTTAAAATATCGAAGATTATATAATTAGTGATTGATAAAGCCCATCTACAATCTAGAGTAAATATAGAAGTAATATCATGAATGTCATTGATCAAGCAGTTATTTTATTAATTAAGTTCTTATAATATCTCAGGTTCCTACTAATAATAGGGTGGGGGGGCATATAAGTGTTATAGATTTTTTTAGATGGATGACAGGATAGATAATTTTGGGTGTGGGAGAGAGTGAGTTTTAACAGTATTATTTCATCGCAAACTGTGACCTTAGTGACATGAACTGGAATATTATAATAAGCTGTTAAAAAAATGTAGCCACATTGATTTTCTTCGACAATCTCTGTAATTGAAAGTGGTATTAAGTGTTCCAGCAAAGAGAAGTTATATTGAATCAATCCAGAATAAATATCCAAAGACATTCTGGTGTTTTAGTGTACTTCACGAACAACTCCATTCTGATTAAATTATTCAAATTACTGTATATCAGGGAACAAATAACTGGATTTGCATTGCAGTTTGCGATCCATTTCCGACGTTACGGCAAGTCAATGGAAAAACTGATTACCGAAACTTTACTTGGGAATATATAAAGATGCAAACCATTTTGATCAGATGTACCTTAAATTTCAACAATATAGTGCCTCAAAATTCAATTGGCCATAAGAAAACCTTTCACAGATACTCCAAAACGTGAACCTATCCTTTCTAATACTACATTATACAACCCGGCGTTCATGATTTACCTTTACAATGATCAAAACAATGCTCTAAATTTGACGTATTTTACACAATTATTCGAAAGGCTCTGTTGATTTGCGAAACTGAAATTTTGAAGTCACATGCTTCTGTCGGTCTCATTTTCACAACAATTTCTGCACAACGAAACATAATTAAATACACTATTGTGAATTTTCAGAACAGGATGAATGAATATCGCTTTATTTAGATGTTTTTTTTAATTAATTACTTGTGATTTTAAACTCATGGCCTTGGCAGCTTTGTAATGAAGGTGGACAAAATTACACAGTCTTCATTGCTGTGGAGGTAATTCAGATCATGTGACATCAACATGAAAATGTCGTTTGCAGATGGAATTTGTTTGGCACCCGTAAAGGATTGTAAATGATTGGTGTTGAAAATACCACCCACAATACAATTCATGTTGTGTGAGTACCTTGCAAGTTATGCACAAAATATGAATAAAAAAAATTAATATTTTCTAAAATGACAATAACCGCCAAAATTTACAGTACTTTAAATAGGCTATTATGGTAAATAAAAAGTTAACTGTTGCATTAAATGAATATTGAGCATTCATGAGAGATTGTAACTGCACCTCAAATGACCAAAACTGTTAATCAAAATGTTGATTCGATTAGCAAAAATTTACTAAAGCTGTTTTGCACTGCTAATCAATTGTCGAAAGTTATTATGTTCACTGCCGTATAAGCTTATAGAAAGAATATGTCTGGCAAATATGCGCAAAATTCAGTCATATCAAATGCCTAATTTCATTTTAACTTAGTGTCTGATGGCTTTTTAATGTTGTCGTGATCAGATGACTTAATATTGCTAAACTAAATCTGTGTCTGTTATTTATCGACATCAAACCTGATAAAACAACTTTCATGGCTTGTTTTTTTCTTTGTCCTTTGAAGTGTAATTGTTATTGCAATGTGCGGACGGTTTGATGGAGTGGAGTTGATGCTTGCTTTCAAGAAATGTCCAACTGATTTGAAGAGGGGAACTAAACATGTTGCGTGGAATGGTCCAATATCAAAGTGATCAAAAATACTTAAATACTATATTTAAAGCTTATATTAAGTACTAACAGGTTGATTTAGCCTGAAAATCAGTAGTCCTTGAATGTTGTCTTGTATAAAAAACATGATAATGGTTTTAGTGTGATGGCCATGATGGCATTCAATGTTTAATTAATCCTTAATTGTCAATTGTCTGTTATTGGTGAAAATGTCATATTTGTTATGTGGTTAAATCTTTTACAAGTAAAGCTTTTTGACCGGATAGATCAACACAATCAGTTTTAACAAATTTACTTTTAATCATTCTGTAAACAACTCATAATACCTGAGAGCCATGGCTGATTCATCCAAGACTGAATTTTATTCAGACAATATTATGTTGCATCATAACAATGATAAAAGACTACCAAAGAAATATCAGATCTATAAATACTAGAACTCCAAAGGAGTACTGACATGTTTTGGTATGTCATGTCACGTCAACAATCAAGTTACACCATGAATTATTGAGTATAGTAACATCCAATACCTATTAAAGTGGAAAAACCTGTCATTTTGAACTCTTATTAAAACCGGAAGTTATCCTTCATGACCAAACTTTTTTATATTAATTGTTAGTAGACAAAGTAGGTACAAAACAAAACAAATGTTTTCGAAAATTGGAATCAAAATGGCAGCTGAAAATCAGTTTGAAGGTTTTTTGTAAAATCCAAAGTTAATATCTGGGGCTAACACCACAATCTCATTTTTAGTCTATTTTTAAAATGGAGAGACCTATTCATATTCGAGAAAAATTGTAAGTCCTTTGTAGTTTCTAGAAGTTTCTGGAAACCGTCTCAAAAAATTTTAATATGCTATTTTGAAGGCATCAATGTGTTCCTTATTGCTACCAAGTTTCAAGTTGGTACCTTAATAAAAATAGTGACGTAGATAAGTCATCTTGAATCAAAAAAATGCCGAAGAAAACTTTCGCAAATCTTTGATTCTAAAAGTAATCAAGCAAACTCCCGAATTTCGAAAAAGTTTCAGTGAGAGTCCCTATGGGATTCTCCAAACCAAAGATTCCAAAAATGAAAACTTGACCAAGATCCGTTGAAGTAATCGAGATATGGCTAGTTTTTTGTCCTATCCATAAAACTATTGGGTTTTGTAAAAATTGACCCAATTTATAATTTATAGATAGTTCCACGGAGGCCAACAATATCTATGTTGGCAGAATGTTTGCACCATGTATAGTTTTGGCTGCAAACTCTGACTAAATCCCCCTCCCCCCCCCCCCCCCCAAATAACCACCATTACAGAAACAATACACATAAAAATTAAAATCTATTTTTATATAGGGTAATATAAGATAATCTAAGTCATGAATGTTACTTTTATGTTGCTGTGACATATTCCAGATGTGGTTTGGTATCAGAGATATCTTAAGAGTATCTTTATTAAAGATTATATCTTGACAGAAAATTGTGTTAACATAGTTCAGTGTATTGCATGTAGAAGCAGAGATCCAAACAAATAGATAACCAAGTTAAAACTTCTGTAGAATTGAGCACACATGATGCACAGATTAACATAAGGTATGATAAGGATTTTCAATAAAACCTGAAGATGAAAGCTGGGAATGACATTTGGTAAAAGTTATCTGTTATGTAATGTTTTGTGGAATCCATAAAAGATGGAAGCATTATTGTATACTGATGACTTATCTATTGTTGTACCTGTGTTAAATTATAATTTGACTGACTGAATTAATTATTCCATAATTTGTTTTTGAACCTTTAATTATTCTAATTTATATAAATTAATTACATTGATAACCATACATGTAACATATTTATTTGTCTCCCGCCTTGCGAAAAAAGCAGGGGACTAATATTAAAAATGGGTACTTCTGTCAGTCTATCAAGCATCTAGGACACAATAGCTATGATTTTAATTGACCTTAAATGTTCAAACATGGTTTAGTTGTTTGTTTCTTGAATATCTTGATTTAAATCGATGATGAGTATTTTCTGGCTGTCACACCTTTTGAAACACTATACTTCTAATTGTGATAGAATGTTTAAACTTGAAAATCTAAATAATAATTGATAATTGATGCATTATCAACATAAGATGAAGACAGTGATCTCCATACAGTTTGCCCAGACAGCAACGTTATGGGTTCTTTTACGACTGGTACATGCCAATGTGTGTACAGGACACCACTTTTTGATCCCATCCGAACAACTATATGTTGTCCCTTGCCAATTTTGCAGTCCTGTACCACTGACTGACAAGCCAAAATCCAGGTTAGAGAGCAAATGTCTTACTCACTGAGCCACCATGGCTCCCAAACATTAGTTGAAATGTACTGTACAGGTGGTAGTTTGTATTCAGTTCCTGTTATCAAACTGTATCTATAGTGGCATCTTGTTATCATATAATCACCTGCATAATAATTACTGACATGTAATAAGTTGTCAGATATATGTGGATATAACTGATATGGTGTGTCATCACAATAGATTAGTTCTTATTCAACCACCAGATGCGGTACATTAAGACTTATTCAATCATCCTAATAATAATGGGTAGATTCTAGCTTTCATTGTGATAGTACCAAGTTTATTTTATTAATAAACAACTTAAAAGATAACAAGAGCATCGCTAACGCAGCAATATACGTCCACATTCCTGTTTTGTTTGATATGGTCCAGTTTGCATTGAGGGTCTGTGAAATAAAACTGGGTTGTAGGACTGCTATCAGTATAACATTTCGTTCACATTAACAGAACACAATTTTTATTTTAAAACAATCGATGTCTTTATTCTAAAAGCATGACGTTTTTTTTTTGTTTTTTTTTGCTTGATTGATAACGATAAGAGAATACTTGTGGAAACGTCGTGCTTTTAGAATAAACTAGTGATTGTATCCCATAAAAACTGTGTTCTGTTAATTTGTTCCCTGATCGCTAAATGCCACTTAAAGAATAACTAGAAATGGGCGTGGCTCTGCCCCTGGGGGTCGGGCATGCACCAAAAACAATAGGGATCTTCCTTGGGGTATAAGGAATAAGTATACCAAGTTTGAAGAAAATCCAGTAAGAATTGCGCCCTGTAGGCGACACAAAGACACACGAAAAGAAAATGGGCGTGGCTCTGCCCCTGGGGGTTGGGCATGCACCCCAAACGATAGGGATGTTCCTTAGGGTACAAAGAATGTGTATGCAAAGTTTCAAGATTATTAGTTAAGAAATGTGGCCTGTAGACGACAAACAAACAAATACTAGAAATGGGCGTGGCTCTGCCCCGGGGGGTCGGGCATGCACCAAAAACAATAGGGATCTTCCTTGGGGTATAAGGAATAAGTATACCAAGTTTGAAGAAAATCCATGAAGAATTGCACCCTGTAGGCGAACCACAGACACACACACACACACACACACACACACACACATACATACATACACACACACACACACACACAGACAGGGGCGACGGCATAATACGTTCACATTATGAATGTGGACGTATAAAAAAGTAATATGAAATTAGAGTGTATTTAATTAATCCAATTGTACAACCTTTTCTACATACATGTCTCAATTTATTAGGACAGATTTTAGGAATCCGTCCAATGACTCTGATGTGATGATATCTTTTTTTGTGTTAAGTGTAGTGCTTTCAAGAATTATTCTGAACTCATGATTTTTATATATATATACTCTTCAAAAAAAGTAGGAGATATTCAGAAACAAAACAAAACTGTTTTTATTACAGGTAACCAGTGTATGTTAATAACAGGCCAATTGCCTACACATGAACATAAACAGTTCATATGGGCAGCTTATCTGACCACCCCATTTCACTCGCAAAGAGATACACTGTCAAAAGTGAAAATGGACCTTTTTGATTTTTGTCTTAATAATGAGTAATTGCTCAGCAATTCGACGTGGCATGCTCCTAATCAACCGTCCAATCACGATTTGGGGCAATCTGAACCACTCCTCCTGCAGTGCCACGGCCAATTCTTGCAGTGTTGTCGGTTGACGTCAATGAACACGTCTCCCAATCATGTTCCAGACATGCTCTATAGGGGAAGGTCAGGACTCAAGGCTGGCCAAGGCATACAGACAATATGGTGACGCTGGAAGTGGGCACAGTGCATTATCATCTTGAAATATGAAACGTCGACCTGCACATTGAGCAAAGGGCAGAACTATCGGTGCCAGGATGTGGTCATGGTAGTACACACCAGTGACCCTGCCTTGAACAATATGCAAGTCCCTTCTGCCAGTCATGGTGATTCCTCCCCACACCATAACAGACCCACGTCAGAATCTGTCATGCTGTCTGACTTTAACGTTAGCATGACGCTCATTTACACGCCTCCAAATGCAAGCACGCCTATCGGTGAAATCCAGAGTAAATATGGACTCATCTGAGAACGTTACACCATTGATGCCTGTTTGCCATGTGCTGGCGAGTTAATGGAGGCACAACATGCAGTCGTCGCACATGCAAATGGGCTGCATGTAGCCGATTTCTAATCCTTTGGGGTGTAACTCGAATTCCTGAAACTTGGTACAAGTTTACAGAAAGCTGATTGGCCGTTTGTCCTCGATTTTGCTGGACTTGTGTACAAATGTATCGATCCTGGGCTTGTGTAGTGCCTCTAGGACGACCTGAACGAGGTCTATCATCAACATTGTGTGTTTGTTGGTACTGGTTCCACAGTCTGCTGATCACAGACTCTGACACATTAAGCATGTTGGCTACTGCTCGCTGTGTAGAACCGATTTGAATCATGCCAATAGCACGTAGATGTTCATCATGTTGAAGACGTCTCATTGCAAATTAAACGTAACACACTAAAGCAAAGATCCACTAAACAGTAAATCTTAAGAACCAATAGAAAAGCAAACATGGATAGGATAAACCAGCACGTGGCAGTTTTCATCAACCCTTCCTTGAAGTGTCAAATTTGACAATGAACCCCTCCCACGCACGTGTATGGAGCTATTGTGTGTCGCACATGCCGCTCAGTGGTTCTGTTGGGGCGATAAGTTCTTCATCTGTGAACATACTCTCAAAGCATGTCAAGTGTCCATGACTATTTATCATATCACAACCTGCATAGGTATTTGCATTTCAATATCCCCTACTTTTTTTGAAGAGTATATATAATGTTTTTCATCAGATTGATAATTCAGTTTTAAATGATACCTTTTATTGTTCAACTTAGTGAATGTAACAACAACTAAGGTTTAGTTGAGCGGAAATACTGGGAGCATTCAGCCTAGAGAATTACATTTCCGTGATCAGAAAGCATTTTTCTTGATGGATTTCATTTAAAGATGGATTGCCACACTTTATTATATTAATTGCTGGTAAGAATCTATTTTGAAATATTGCTGGAAGTACTAGACAAGTCTTTGTAATTTACAATTACTATTGACATAATTTACAGATGAAGTTATTCCTGAAATAGTTCTAAACCAAATCAAAGACAACAACTAAACGGAATGGACATTCTCTTCACAGTATGTGTCAGTGACGTAAATAGTGTAATTTCTACATGAATTGGTTGATGCCTTGTCAATAGGTAATTTGCCCCAACTACCATTAGAAAATATTTAGATGAAAAGTTAACTATTGGTTTGTAGCTATAATAAGTAATCTAAATTATTGCCATTTGGTTTCATGATAAAATAGTTCCAATAAATCATTATAAAATACAAATATTGCCTCATTAAATATAAGTTTCACTGAAACTTTTGACAGGTCACCTTTTAAGCAGATTGAATCCATGTCGGCAGATTATGTACCATTGATATTTTAATATGTTTTCGTAATTAAATGTTAAATATTCACTTTGAACATTGATTAAGCTATGAAAAATTGGATATTGTCCGAAAAATTCAAATAACAATATTAAATTGTTAAATGGAAAATTAGATGTATTCTGAAAAAATACAACAGCTTTAGAAATTCAAATGCCATAGCCATTTCTCTGTTTATTTTTTAAACTGAAACATTGAAATTTACATAACACATGATGACAGACAATTCTGTTGATCCTAAGAGTTGAATGTTTGGAGTTGATGGCTATGTTTGGTTATTGTAACCTAGAGGGTTACATAAAAACAGATCAATTTGAAAATAATTCTGAATATGATTTATTTTAACACCAATAAAAAGTAATAGAATAACATTAATTATGCAAGAGCTAAATCTGCCTATTTCAGGTCTTTCTTTAGGCCTGAAATGTTATCTAAATTATTAATTAGACATTAGTTAACCTATCCAGGCCATAATCAACTCTAGATGGCTGCGCTAGCCTGCGATCTTTAGTGGATTGTAAGCCGATTTACTGCATAACTTTCCTTCTCATTAAACGATTATATAAATGGATAATCGAGACTATGCTGTTTATCGTACTGACTTTAGTAATGATGACCGAGGCTTATGGGAATTTCAGTCGCTTAGTTCTCGGTTCATAGTGGATCAATTTGAATGAAATTTTCACCAAATTGCCTCTCTACCTTATATAGTTTTTAACTATTATAGTGAGAACTGCCAACTATTTCGCCGTACTAGTCCTGGACTAGTGCCCTTTTACTGCTGATTTTTTATAGTTTGTGAATAAACTATATATATAAGTGATTCTTAAAAAAAAGTAGGGGATATTCAGAAACAATCCAAACTGTGCAAATGCACTGCTGTTTTTATTAGATGTAACCAGTGTTAATAACAGGCCAATTGCCTACACATGAACATAAACAGTTCATATGGGTCACATGGGTGGCTTATCTGACAGACCCATTTCACTCGCAAAGAGATACACTGTCAAAGTGAAAATGGATGTTTTTGATTTTTGTCTTAATAATGAGTAATTGCTCCACCAATCCTCAGACATTCAGCAAATCGTTGTGGCATGCTCCTAATCAACCGTCCAATCACGATTTAGGGCAATCTGACCAACTCCTCTTGCGGTGCCACGGCCAATTCTTGCAGTGTTGTCCGTTGACGTCGATGAACATGTCTCTTGATCATGTCCTAGACATGCTCTATAGGGGAAAGGTCAGGACTCATGGCTGGTCAAGGCATATGGACAATATGGTGAGGCTGAGGTAGTCATTCATGACACGAGCGCGGTGGGCATGGGCATTATCATCTTGAAAGATGAAATGTCGACCTGCACGTTGAGCAAAGGGCTTAACTATCGGTGCCAGTCATGGTGATTCCTCCCCAAAACCATAACAGACCCATGCCCGAATCTGTCATGCTGTCATGCAGGACGCTCATTTACACGTGCCCATCGACGATTACCCCAATTTCTACACTGCCTACACCATTGACGCCTGTTTGCCATGTGCTGGCGAGTTAATGGAGGCACAACACACGGTCGTCGCGCATGTAGCAAATTTCTAATCGTTTTGGGTGTAACTCGAATTCCTGTAACTTGGTACAAGTTTACAGAAAGCTGATTGGCCGTTTGTCCTCGATTTCGCAGGACCTGTGTACGAATGTATCAATCCTGGGCTTGTGTAGTACCTGAACAAGGTCTATCATCAACATTGTTTGTTTGTTGGTACCGGTTCCACAGTCTGCTGATCACAGACTCTGACACATTAAGCATGTTGGCTACTGCTCGCTGTGTAGAACCCATTTGAATCATGCCAATAGCACGTAGACGTTCATCATGTTGAAGACATCTCATTGCAAATTAAACGTAACACACTACTAAAGCAAAGATCCGCTAAACAGGAAATCTTATGCAAGAACCAAATAGGAAAGCAAACATGGATAGGATAAACCAGCATGTGGTAGTTTTCATCAACCCTTCCTTGAAGTGTCAAATTTGACAATGAACCCCTCCCACATGTATGGTGCTACTGCGTGTTGCACTTGCAGCTCAGTGGTTCTGTTGGGGCGATAAGTTCTTCATCTGTGAACATACTCTCAAAGCATGTCAAGTGTCCATGACTATTTATCATATCACAACCTGCATAGGTATTTGCATTTCAATATCCCCAACCTTTTTTGAAGAGTATAGATAAATAAATTTTAAAATATCCCACTTTTATTTTCTCCAATCCAAGCTTATACACACCAATTTAATTTTTTCTCTGTTTAACAAACAGCTTAGTGGCTAAAATGGCACTTACACGTGAGTTTTCGCTGCTTTCTACATCGTTATCTTAAATCGTTCTTTTTGGCGGGGGAAAAAAACGTGGGAAAATAACAATAACAGGTGTCGATGCTACGCCGATGTAATTTTGAAATACCGTTTTATAAAGAAAACACAATGTTTCGACATCACGAACTGACGTGGATTAAGCAGGTACGGTTCGGTCGCTTTCATTCTACATTTGTATCGTGTTACAAAAACCCGTAATTTTGTAGGAATATATTAATAATTTTTTATATTAATTTGAATACTGTACAGAAATTAAATATGAAAAGTAGTGAGTTGCACGTATTTTTTGGTATTCAGAGTACATGCTATATTAACATAAGAATATTTGTAGATAAAGTCGGTTAGAGGGAAAGGAAACTTATTGGCGTTATTTCCTGAAGCTGACAAAAAACTTCTTGTGACCTAATTCTTGCCTCTATTAACCCCAACTAAAAATGTGTGACGGGCATAATTATTGCATCCCTGATGTTCATGTACTATGGACTAGTGGTAATTAATGCCGCGCTATTATCTTACAGTAGACAACTATCCCTGGGCTAGTGGATTCAAATTTTATTTTACTCCCCTGCAATTTATAATACCAGTACAGGAGAATGTCAATATTTATTGATGAATAAACTATTATTACAAGGACTGGAGATACATACTGAAATGTTTTGTTATAATACTCCATGAAGTTGTGTGGATCCCACACAGTTCCATTTCCATCTGTTGTAGTTGTATGTAGGACTGGACTTCATTGGATACCCTTACCTTCTATGGACCCCATTGTCACTGTGTATTTGGCCCAATAAATGTTTCATTTTCTGATAATATTGATGGAAAAATAGCTGTGTATTTAAATCGGCTTCTTTTACCATATATTTGTTTTAACAGAATGGAAGACTTCTTTGCTTTGGTAATTAAGGTTTAAAACAATATGAATACCATCCTCATTCATTGTTTATTAAAGAAACATTTATTATCCATCTTCTTCATTACATCATAAAATGGTTATGTCTTCTAGATGAAACTCAATTGTCTTTAGTTGCATATTTTTACCATCTGTCGGTGAAAACAGATGAAGAACATGACTGAAATCCCCATTGACTACTACAGTATACTCCAGGAACATACATCATGATTTTCTGCTTGATTTACTAAATAAATACATATCTCCTCCCATACAATCTGTTTGTGTGCTGGAGGTAAAACTAGCTGACATTTTTGTAGTAATTGTTTTATGTTATAGACAATGTGTTGTCATTGACCAAACTTGTGCTCGAGATTAAGTAATTGTGGTAAATCTGAGGCTGATCAGTTTGGCCATAGTTTATTTAGATTATTTAATACCCCTATTATTAATAGTCAACAGTGAAATTAAATGTCTTTTAAAATATAATAATATAATGAAACTAGAACTGCGATGCAGTGATGACGGGTTTCACCGCTGCCCCGTTACCCTTGAACATATGTCACTTCCGGTACCGATGAAACCATTAAACAGGTTTCCATTTAAGCATTGCACACATCACATAAAATGTACGCAGAACCAACCAAATCCAGCAATATCAATTCATTGTATACATTCATTACATGTAAGTGATCCTGACAACATTACATTTCACATGGTGAAAATTTTATGTAAATCGAATAATATTTGCCACTTTTATAGACCAAAATTCTTGAAAAGTGACTTGTAGAAAATTGTCTATTTCTCTGCAACTGTACAAGTTAGAAACCATTTTTTGGTATTTGTATGATCGTGTGAATTCAATCTATTTGTTGATTGGAATCAAATATCATAATTTTAAAAACAATACAAATCAGACTCATTTGAATAAAATATCTGTTTTGAATGATAAAAATACAGTTTTTGCCAAAATGACGTTACTTTCGGTGATAATGAAAATCTTAAATTACTTGTATGAAATCTTAAATGGCATTAGATATCACACAGTGAAAAATTTATGAAAATCGAATAATAATTGACACTTTTATGGACCAAAAACCTTGAAAAGTTACCTGTTGAAAATCGTCTATTTCTCCGCAACTGAACAAGTTAGAAACCATTTTGTGATATCTATATGATCGTTTGGGTTCATTCTATTAGTTGATTGGAATCAAATATCAAAATTTTAAACAAATAACAAATAAGACTCATTTGAATAAATTACTGGTTTTGAAGGTTATAAATACAATTTTTGCCCAAATTACGTCCTTTCCGGTAACATTGAAAATGTTAAATTGGTTTGGCCTTGTTAAAATTGACATTACGCATCAAATGGTGTCACTTTTATGAAAATCGAATAATAATTGACTCTTATACAGGCAAACTACCGTAAATAGTGACTCATGCAAAATTGCCCATTTCGCGGCAACTGCTCATATTAAAAACTAATTTTCACATACATTCTCTTCGTATGGATTATTGCTACTAGTTTATGAAAGTTGCGAAGAAATATTTTAAAATATGAAAAGCCTGAATGGGTTGTGAATAGCTCATTTTTTCACCTTTTTTCACCTTTAAATCGAAATGATCCGAAAACGAAATAAAAATTAAAAAAACTGAGCGCGATGATTTCTGCGCATTAACAGGGCAAACCCTTTCAATCATACCAGATTTGAAAAAAATAATATTTGCTTTCAAAAAGTGGTACCGAACTCTCAAAATTGCAGTTTTTGCTAAATATATGTTACTTCCGTTGCTGAAAGGAAAATGTACCGGTGACAAAAAAAATGACATTTTGGACTGCGAACATATGAACTTTGTTTTATACAAATCGAACAATAAATAATTAATCCAGGACTGAAAAACTGAATTAGCCAATGGGGGCCAAGGAAAAATACGGTGACAAATAATGTTGACATTTTTTGTCAAATCAGATGACCCTTTAACCCTTGGTAAAATACCACATAAAAATATTCATTAATAAAAAAGTTTTTCGTAAAAATTTAAATTTTCAAAATTTGGCGCCTAATATCTCTGAAGATTCGTCGAAAATATCCAAAGAACCTTAGCTATGTGCCTTGTCTCTGGCTATGTCAAAATGTATCAAATATTACAATCCGACTATTATTGATAACATTACGGCAAAATATCGAAAGAAAAACGACAACTTCGGTGATTTTGGACATTTCGCATTGTCGCAGAACGTTGGAAATAGCTTTAAAATTTAAGTCAAACCCACTTTCCCATTAAAACCGAAGACATCGAATCGATCCGACAAGTAGTTTCTGAGATATGCTCAAATGGAAAAATAATAATAATAAGAATAATAATCCGAACAAAAACAATAGTGTTTCACACTGGCTACGCAGTGTGAAACCCCAATTAGTTGCAGTAACATACTTACTCAGGGTCATGCTATTTATTTATACTACTAATAGGTTACATGTATGACAGAATAGAAGTACAAATTAAATAGAAAAGAGCTCATTACGTTACATGGAATAAGCATTCTCCAAATGTTCACAGTGATATTCTTATTATATAACTATGCCGTCTTCATCCCAGTAGGAACAGAACAGACGACGTTAAACCCTATTTCATTTCATTTCATTTCTTCTAACTATGACAACAATGTCATTTATTTTAATCGGATGATGGTTTGGAGGATGTTTGCAAGTTACTCACAAATTGCTGTGAACAGTATAGAAATTGAAGACCAACGTATTTAAGATGTATATATTTGTTTAAGTTACTTAGAAACAGCCCCCTATTTAATTACTGATAATAATTTCCAAGGTAATTCACCTTTAGTTGTGGCCTTTGCCACACTCTAGTCACAGCGGTAATGATCCAATTGGCTTAAAATGTATCTTGTTCAGATTTATGATATGAAGAGTACTCTGGAATTTCATGTTATTTTTTTTCAATTTGTAAGAAAAAAAATTTGAGTGTTCAATCTTGCTTTGCCAGTGGGGGTTCGATAAATTAATGTAGATTTAATAAATTGATCAAAGTACAACAGTAAATTCATTCGTTATATAGCTAATCAAATCCAAGAAACATAACAAATATGGGGAATAAATGTCTTTGTGGAGAAGTTGAACATGTTCAAAGTTGCCCCATTTTACTTTAAAATGGTGTATTCTTTAGTATTTTTGTGCTTAAATTTTTAATTTTTATTCAAAACCATAAAATACCTGTTTGAAATTTAACAAATATGTTTTATCTACATATATTGATGAAGTGTTTATGTTGATTGATTTATGGCATGTTTTTTTTTAAAGTGTACCATTTGTTCCCAATCCCAACTGAATTATGAAATTCAAATCCTCTTACAAAATCCCTGTCTCAGGGAAGATTGATACATATTCTTCCAAAATATATTTTAAAAAAGATAATTTTTTGCAAAATAATTTTTTTATTGAACATTATACCTAACATTATGAAATTTTTTGAATCGTATCAGTCTAGATGAAATTATATCAAATGCAAACAATGCACATTAAAATTCATATAAATAGCAATCTCTATAGGTAGAATATACATTGAATTATGTTAAATGAATGAAGATGCTATTATTTTTGGGTCATAAGACAGTAAAGATGACCATTTTAGTAAATATAAAATGTCTCTTGTGAATTGGACAGACGCATGGCACATTTATTTTCCTTTCAGATATTAACTGTTGCTTATATATATTAATAATTTTCTTCAAAAGTTTAATGTAATAATACATTATCTAAATCTGAAGTTTCATGGGATATGATTAACAAATTAATTTTTAATTTAAAAATTAATTGCATTGCTAATGTTACATGTGGACAGACATTCTGGCAGATTTGAAGAAAATTTCTATTTATAGTGTTGATGTAAGAAGTTACTGAGATTTTTTACATGCTAAATAAAGCATAATATTAGGAATTTAAGATTAATATAATAAAATATAATCATATATTTTAATAACCTAAATTTTAAACATTTATCGGGCATGCAACTGTTGCTAACGTTACATAAGGACAGACGTGGACATTTTATAAATAACTGTATTACTTGAATTATTGTTTTGATCTAAAAATAAAAATAGTCCGCAATGAAAGGTATTAATAAATTGTATAGTATTTCTACCCTTGGTCGAGTTTTAAATTTAAAATCGGACAAAAAGTATTTCAAAAGCACATGCTAACGTTACGTAAGGACAGACGGTTTATTTAATCGGTCTGACAATTGACACGTTAGCACTTTTTTGCGGGGGTCAAAGTCATTTTGATCGAGTGAATAAGGCGAGAATGCCGACCGCCATGTTTATGCATTGGGAATCGGAAAGCCGGTTTTCTTTTCTAAAGGCCGTAAAGAAAGTGATACATTTTGAGTAAATAACGCTGTGAAAGGCGAATTATTGGTGCTAACGTATCAAGAGTGCTAACGTTAACATTTTTGGACAGACAACTGTAAAAATGGCATAATCAATCGACTACCCGTGTCAAATTATCCGTATCCTGTGTAGAAGATCGAGACTACATTCACGCTTCGTTTGCAGCAGTTATTCAAATTCTATCACGTAATATGAAGCCAAAAAGAAATATTAAAATAATGCTAACGTTTCGCTAAAACTGGACAGACATCAGTTGGACGAAACGTTAGCAATATATAAGCATGGAAATTACATTTTCCAAACCATTTTCCTGCTTTTTTTAAATGGCATATACTAAAACATAAACAGCCATTCCACAAATGGACAAATTTATTTCCACGTGACGTAAAAATACAAAGTTTACAAAACAAATGTAAGACCACTTCAATGATGTAGTGGATGGACAGACTAGTCAAATTTTCACTGGGGTTTGAACAATTCAATTTTCGGAACTTGTTATTTTTCTCATCAGTATATTTTTAAGTCTGTTTTAAAGAAGACACACTTGCCATTATAATTATACAAAAATAAATTAAAAATTTTAAAACAAATGTTATTTCAATGTATTCTAAAATCTTGATAAAAAATCATGGGAAAAATGTCTGTCTTAAATGATGTAATTCATTAAAATATTTGTAACCTTTTTTAATAAAAAAAATACATCAATAAACCTGGTATTAAGTATTTTATATGTTCAATATATGCTGATTTTGAAGATAAGAAAAATATTTAAAAACTCTTTTTCTCTTTTCCAAAAAAAACATTACATTTGTTAGGTACCCACTGGTACACTTTATAATAAAACATGCCTTATACTTACAGATTTCTAGTATAAAGTTGACAGGCTATACATTTGACCTAGGCTTGACCTTAATAGACATGCCACAGTTACTTGATGGGAGTAACATTTCATCAAATGGAAATTACGTTTTTATATGATCTAAGATGTATATTTTTTGTCCCCCGCCTTTCGAAGAAAGCAGAGGACTATTAAAATAGGTTTGTTCGTCTGTTCGTCGCACTTTTTGGGACACAATAACTCTTAATTGAGCTAGAATGTTCAAACTTGGTGTAGGTGTTTATATTAGGTCAATGCCTTGATGGAGTTCGAAGATGACCATTTTCTGCTTAGGGTAAGCAGAGATAAGCAATTTGATTGATTGATGCTTTGGGACAGATAACTTAATTAGTTCTAGTTAAGTGAGAGTGATGAAATTTGGTATATAATATAGTTTTATTACATCAATACCTTGACTAAGATTGATAATGAGCATTTTCTGCTCAGGGTAAGCAGTGTGATAAACAATTTGATTGGTCGAGAATTTGGAACACAATAACTCTCATTCTTTTTGAGCTAGAATGTTCACACTTGGCGTAGGTGTCTATTATTATTAGGTGAATGCCTTGATGGAGTTCGCAGTTAGAAGATGAGAATTTTCACATCAGTACCTTGACTAAGTTCCATAATAATAAGCATTTTCTGCTTAGGGTAAGCAGAGCGATAAGCAATTTGATTGGTCAAGACTTTGGAACACAATAACTCTCCTTCTAGTTGAAGTAGAATGTTCAAACTTGGTGTAGGCGTTCATTAGGGGAATGCCTTGATGGAGTTCGATGATAAACATTGTCTGCTTACAGTAAGCAGTGATAAGCAATCTGATTGGTTGATGCTTTAGGGCCAATAACTTTGGTTTTAATTAAGTGAGAGTGATGAAACTCTAAAGCTAAACAGAGCTAAGCAATTTTATTGGTCGATGCTTTGGGACCGGATAACTTTGATTCTATCTGATGGAGAGTGATGAAACTTGGTGTATAGTTGATAATCGGTTTGATTGCTTGATACTTTTGAAAACAATAAATGTGCGATTAATTTATATGTGTCATCCATTTATTTTGGGATTTCGACGGGGGACATCAGCCTCACTGTTGGCTTGTTAAAAACTAAGCATTATTTTTTTATATGATATGAACAAATATAAGTAGAAAATATAAAATGCTCTAACAGTATATTAAAAAATGTTCAAAGTTACCCCACTGTTCAAAGTAACCCCAGATAGAAACTTTATAGCTGACAAAACATTTTATATATTTTTTTATCTTGCAATTCACCACATTGATTATTTCATATCTGGTATATATATATTTTTTTAATTGTTCAGACAAGTCACATCAGCTGATCTATTCCCAATGTTGTTTATTGTTTTTTTTAGTTTTATCATTTACATCATTTGATTTTTTTTAAAAATATTTTCGAAGTAGATAATGATGTGTTTATATAGAAGCTGGTGGTTGTAATTCGAGAGTTATCTAAGAGTATCATTTCTGCAGATGCCACACATAGTGTTATTTTGGGATATGGATAATATAAAGACACTTTGCATTAACCCTTTGGAACCGAGCGACTGAAAGGACAGCATGAATGCCCCTTGGCTGGAGTACCGAGCGACTGGTGTTCGGCCAATCAGTAACAAACAGGTACCTGTGGCGGCCGATATACCGGCTGCTCGGTACTCTAGCCAAGGTGTTCTACTTCTAGCCGTTTTTTCTCCTACTTGGGTCCTAAGTTTTCATAATATTACAAAAAAAAATTGTTGGTCCTTTTTTACCCTGTTGGAGGCTAGTATAGGCCTAATGTCATTCTGGGTGTCAGTGTCCAAATGGTTAAGGTACTGAGTTTTTTGTTTGTAGGATCAAAGAAATACTTGGGGAGATTTAGTTTACTAAATATCAATAATGTCTACTTTTACGGTTTACTTGAATGTAGCAGGTGTTTGACATGTTAGATTTGCTATACTCAATTGAACACAGACGTTCTAAAAATTCAAAAGAAAAAAATAACATGAAAGGATATAAAGTTAATTGGACAAACATGATAGTGATGTTCAGGAACAAAGCACTTAACACACCAAGAGGTTCTTATGTTTAGGAAAGTAGGTGGTTAGTGGTTTGGCGCTCAGAAGATACCAGTATGATGAGGGGGAGGCTTGATGGTTGCCCTCTCAAAACAGTGTTCTACATGCATATTTAATTTTTTTAAAAACATTTAAACGAAATACTTTTGGTGTTCAGATACATCATGTTCAGAATTATATGTTACAAATTAGTTTTAATTGTGTAGCATTTTAATAATAAAATGTTGTAAATATAATATCATAACTGTATTTAAGAATTTCATGAATGGCAGGCATCAATAAGTTCTGACGGCCAACCATTCAAACATTGACTAATCTGAAATCTGTAGACCATATAAGAAGAAAATAAAGGAGTTAATGAGCTGTGGAATATTTATAATCAAATGGTTTAAGAAGCTAATTTCCTCACACGTCACCATATACATGAGAAGGGGCTAATGGCTCATTACACAATACCTAATCAAACGATAATTTCCATATCCATCAATTACCATACTCTGGGTTGTGTTTCGTATGTGCATTCAAAATGATCATCTTTTCATTTCACTGAAGCATTGTCAAGCACATATTATTACATATATATGATATGAAGGAGAAAGATGTCATTTGGATGTGTACTGATTTAACTGGTTAATAATAATATAAAACATGATATGTTGCTCAATGACACTTTACACTAGATGGTATACAAAAAAAACAGCAACATAACTGAAATTGAAAAGTCATACATGTCATAAAACATACATGTAATGATGTAAAAAGCATGTCAAAATGTACAAAAACAAAAAACACACTGTAAAAAGCACATAGTCAATAAAACAGTGATAAATTTGCACAGTAATTACATATAGACAATAACTTCCTTTTAAAATACTTGTTTCCAATTGTTGGATTTTGTCATTATTAAGCCATGGTCACTCAGTGACTGAGTAAATAATGGTGCTGTATATAGGAGATCCCTGGTTAAGAATCAAAATTTCTCTAATGCAACACTGCATATTATAGTGTATATATGCCCATCTTCATAAGTCCAGTTGGTGCAGAAAAGTAAGATGTTAACACTATTTTATTTGCCATATTTCAATATTATGAAGTGTTTGTAGTGGCATAGTAATTTACAATTTTAAATAGTAACAGTGCCTTCTGTATAATGTGTATTAAGAAATGTATGGTAACTGTAAGTAAGTATTAACACAAATTAACACTGCCCATGCAAGTCAGAGTTTTTTTTAACCAGTTAAACTCATTTATTTCATCTCAGACACAAATATTTTGTTTAAATTTGATGTTAGCAAATAGGTTTAAATTTAATCTTTAAAGTTGCAATAGTTCACAATAAATAATCGATACAGATTTTAAAAAAAGCTGTGACTTAATAAGATAGTTTATTACCAGTAGGTAATCATATTCTACAGTGATCGAGGACTGTATATGTTGACTTACTGAATCAAAACAAATGAAATATTGTTGCAGGGGGAAACAATTGCTCATGTTTAAAAACTAATAAATATTATATTATGGCTTTGTTATTTAATTCCCAAAAGATTTTGAGCAAATTAAAACAACTGATGTTTTTCAATAATTTATGTCTTTTTGCAGGTGGGATTGCATTCTTTGCATGTACAACCTACATTGTGTTCATGCACAGTAAAGCCATAGTAAAACATCTCGCAATTATAATAATTGATTTATAACATTTTTGTAACCCCTAAATTTGATTTCCTTATGAATCTAAATCCAATTAAATGGCAATTCAATGATAACGGATAAACATTTTGAACTTGTCATATTTTTATTATTTCCAGTATTATCTAACCATGGGTAATGAACTATTTGGGTTTTATTTAACATTAGAAACAGGTTTTAAGTATCCATTGACATGAATTTATTTGTTCATAAACACAGGAAATAAATATTGGTGACTAGTATAGGTATGTAAACACCATGATTTGCCTGCATGAGCATAGTTGCAAAACTCTGTGGATTGTCCTGTGGAATTAAAAAGTTTTAATCCCTTTAAGAAAGGGCGCTAATAATACATGTGTACTGTACGATCACTTGTCACATTTGAATTCTTGTTACCCAGTAGATAAGAAATTATTTTGGTAAGGACATACATGTGCAAATTGCTAACCCATTACATCAGATGCGTGAACTTGCAAATAATCTAATAGATAATAATAATAATAATAATTAACTCATTGATAACTGACATAAATGTGAATGTAAAAATTAACAGAAGTAGGCTACATGGGTCATTCATTTAATGAGGGGTCCAATGTGCGACATAGGTACTCAAATTTAAGTAATCTAATAATCTCATTCATTGATAAAAGTATACCAATAATAGGAGTAATATATGCCATTTGAGTCACAGTTGGTGGTTTTGCATTGTCATGTTCCCCCCAAAAAGGGACACCAAATTAGACTTCTAACACTAAATTTCTGTGCATGTATAAGAAATACTATTAATGTGTTTATGATACATTATTCTTAAAATGAGGCACCTTCATTAGAACGTGAATAAAAATCCTCCAATTGAGATTACTTATCATTTGTTTAGAAATAAAAACTTAGTAAAAGATATCTGAGATTCTCTGCTGCATGTTTTGTGAAATTATTTGGAAATATCAATCTTATACTCAACATGGTCCAGTTGTTAAAATGTTAAATACAAAATGTCCCCATGACGTCACACAAATTCTGGGATGCCATGAATTGCAACATTGACAAATTTAATCACAAATCGATTTTGAATATTTTAAATGTAAATAAGTATAAAATAATAAACATATTACTTTACGTGATCAATTACTTTTTTCAACAATTGGTGATCAGAAAATAGGGGTTTTTGTGGGCATGAGCAATGATATGTATGAATTTTCAATGAACCACATCTATGAAACCTTAAGTGATTCTGAGAATTTTGGCAAATGTTTTCTCTTTATGGTCATTTAACAATAAGAATGAATGATGTTAGCTTTAAATGATGTCACTTCCATAAATAAATATGAATGAGTCAGACAAAGTGTAAATATTTGGTAATGGCTGTACATACTGTGAAAAGTAATGGAAACCCCAAGTTATTCTGAGAATTTTTGCGAATCTTTTCTTTTTATGGTCATTATAATAAGAATGGGTAATTTTAGTTTTAAGTTTGAATTTTTAAAAAATTCCATAATGAGAGAAAAAAATGTAAAGATTTATTAGGCTGACCTTAAAAATATCTTTGTTTCGCCAAACCCGACTCACAATCGAGGAGAAGGGTCGGTAGGTCGGGTTTTTTTTTTCAGATTTTTTTTTAAAGAGCTAATTTGACAGCTTGATAATTTTCTGGGGGGAAACATTCGTCTCTTTTTATTGTCAAACAAATCAATGAGTATGACATCGGGATTTTTCGTGATGCACGACTCCGAGACTCGCACACGATTTGCCACGAACTCTAAGTGTGAAACCCCTTCAACACGTTTTTAACGATCGTGCCTTCATTTTTCTCGAAAACGGATATTGAAAATATCTTCGTCTTGTTTAAAACGATGCCACACAGACATAGAGGCAGAATCATTTCGTGGGAATGGACGTGCTTTCGTCTGCAACCATTTTGTTGAGAAGCGACACCTATGACGCTTTCGTCTTGATCAACCAGTTTCAATAATGAATCAAACCATAGCCATAGTAAAGGGAAATAACTCTCGTGATATATTTCAGGTTGACACACAAAATAAAATAAAAAGATCGCGGAAAAGTGCAATAAAATAATTTAAGTCGGGGGTGGTTTTAGTTAGTCGGTCGCGTTAGGCGAAACAAAGATATTTTTAAGGTCAGTCTTAACAGACGTAAATTCTCGTAGCAATATTTATTTAATGTTGTATACTTTCACAAATATATATTATTTTTTAGTATAAATAACATGTTTATATACATTGTCAGATAATTACTATATACATTGTCAGATAATTACTATATACATTGTCAGATAATTACAGAATAATCAACAAACGCCAAGCAAGAAATAATAAAATTATAAATTTGACATAAGAGTTTCCACCCAAAACTAAGTTTGTCTTCAAAATATAGATTATTTCTCACCATAAAACTCTTAATTTTGTCCACTTGTCAGCTAATTAAATTTTTCACCTAAATGTATACTTTGGCATGGTAATTGGTATTGCCCTATAACTGAAATATACTAGCCCTAGCCTGTGGTAATACTCGCATATTCAGGATTTCTGATAAATTGGAGATTTATGAGTGGGGTGGGATTAGATATGAATGAAAGGTTATGCTAGCAATGTCAATGTATGAATAAATTCTGATCCAATAGTGTTACATCACACAATGATACTGTGAATTGTGTAAGTACCGGTACTAAAATGCTATTCATAAGATTAAGACACTTGTGTTTTTGTTTTACCTAAATGTTCTTTTGTATGTATTTTCAGAACACCAGAACAATGTCCAAGTGTTGTATCATTATTATCAGAAAGTTACAATCCACATGTACGGTTTGGAGCAGCCATGGCTTTAGGAATAGCATGTGCTGGAACTGGACTGAAGGTAGGTTTATTTCTATTAAAAACTTGCATCTATCTGTATTAAATTTAATTTACAGGGAAATATTTTATTGGCTGTAATGTATTTTTAACAAGCAGAGTTACTGCTAGCAAAACCGAGAAATGTTTACTTTTGAAGAGTTGCATGATCAACTTTGCAGATTGCGGGCTGATTAGAGGCCCTGGCAAGCCCTGTCTGGGTTTATAACAATTCTGTTGCATAATAAACATTGAAAAAAACAAAACAAAAGAAGAAAAATACAATTAATTAAATCTGATAGTCACAAATATTTATTCAATATGGTGATTACATGCATGTAGATTTTACTTGTTCTTTTTATACCTCCACATTCATAATGTGGACATATATTGCTGTGGACCCTGTGTGTGTGTGTGTGGCCTACAGGCCACAATTCTTAAGTGATCATCTTGAAACTTTACATACTTATTTCTTATACCCTAACCTAAGTATGACTCCTGTTGTTTTTGGTGCATTCCCGACCCAAAGGGGCAGAGCCACGCCCATTTCTTGTTTGTCGTCTACATTTCTTAACGTATCATTTTCAAACTTTGCATACTTATTCTTTGTACCCTAAGGAACATCCCTATTGTTTTTTTTTTTGGGGGGGGTGGGGGCATGCCCAACTTCCAGTGTGTTGCCTACAGGCCACAGTTCTTAATCATCTTGAAAATTGTTATTATGAATTCCTTATTCCCTAAGGATGATCCCTATTGTTTTTGGGGCAAGCCCGACCTCCAGTAGCAGAGAGGGCCGCATTTCTTAATGTATCACCTCGAAACTATGCATACTTATTCCTTCTATCCAAAGGAACATCCCTATTGTTTGTGGTGAATGCCCAATCCCCAGGGGCAGAGCCACGCCCATTTTCTTTTTGTATGTCCGTGTCACTTACAGGCCGCAATTCTTAATCGATCGTCTTGAAAACTGTTTTATACTTATTCCTTATACCCTAAGGCTGACCTCTGTTATTTTTGGTGCATGCCCGACCCCCTGGGACAGAGCCACGCCCAATTTTTGTTTTGTGTTTCGCCCACAGCAATTTTTAACAGATCCTTTTGAAACTTTGCATACCTATTCCTAATACCCTAAGGATAACCCCCAGGGGCCGAGCCACGCCCGGTTTTTCTTTGTGTCTGTGTGTTGCCTACAGGCCACGATCCTTAATGGATCGTCTTTGAACTTGGGAGTATACCTTTTAGCCTAAGGACGACAACTGCATGTCCCGACCCCAGGGGCAGAGCCATGCCCAACTTTTGTATTTATCATTTACAGGCTGCAATTCTGAATGGATCAGCTTGGTACTTGGCATATGTATTGCTTATAGCCTAAGGGCATCAACTATTGATTTTGGTTAAAGCCCCGACCCCCAGAGGCAGAGCCACGCCCCAATTCTTGCCTTTAGCTTCTGTAGGCCACAATTCTGAATGGATTATCTTGGAACTTGGTATACTTATTCCTTAGTTATACCCTAAGGACGGCAACTATTGATTTTGATGCATGATTCTCCCCCCCCCCCCAACCTTTGGACAATGCCACACCAACTTTTTGTTAATATTTTGTCTGTAAATGATATAGGGGCTGATTATTAACAGATTTGGATCCAATTCAGAATGATCGAGCATAGGGTTGTACCTATATGTATATTGGTTCATGTCCAACCCCCAGGGGCAGAGTCACACCCAGCTTTTGTATTTATCATTTACAGGCTGCAATTCTGAATGGATCAGCTTGGTACTTGGCATATGTATTTCTTATAGCCTAAGGGCATCAACTATTGATTTTGGTTAAAGCCCCGACCCCCAGAGGCAGAGCCACGCCCAATTTTTGCCTTTAGCTTCTGTAGGCCACAATTCTGAATGGATTATCTTGGAACTTGGTATACTTATTCCTTAGTTATACCCTAAGGACGGCAACTATTGATTTTGATGCATGATTCTCCCCCCCCCCCCAACCTTTGGACAGTGCCACACCAACTTTTTGTTAATATTTTGTCTGTAAATGATATAGGGGCCGATTATTAACAGATTTGGATCCAATTCAGAATGATCGAGCATAGGGTTGTACCTATATGTATATTGGTTCATGTCCAACCCCCAGGGGCAGAGTCACACCCAATTTTTGTGTTTTTTGTCTACAGGCTGGAATTTTAAAAGGATCATCTTGGAACTTGGCATATTTATTCTTTATACTGTAAGGATAGCAACTATTTATTTGTTAGTTTTTATCAGTAAATACTCTACATATTGCAATAATTAACAGATTTTGTTCAAATTCAGCATATCAATCATTTCAATAACAGGATGGTACCTATTTAAATTGTTCAATATCCACCCCTCAGGGGCAGAGCCACGCCCAATTTTTGTATTTATCGTCTACAGGCTGCAATTCTGAATGGATCATCTTGGAACTTTGCATATTTATTCCTTACACCATAAAGACAGTAACTATTTATTTTGGTGCATCCCCCGACCCCCTGGGCAGTTACACACACACTTTTTTGTTAATATTTTGTCTGTAAATTTGGAAATACAAACCCAACGCCTAGCCTTCTTTGCCTCTTGTCATATTACAGCCATTTCATATTTCATTCTCTTCATTTTAAAAAGTACCATATCAATCAAAGCAGGTATGTGGATGTATATTGCAGCGTTAACAATGCTCTCGTTATTTGCTGTGAAAAAATAGTTGTTTGATAATAATTAATGTAAATAACCAAATCACGTACTATGTCATACCACATAATTACTTTCATTGCAAAACTCTTCTCTTTCTCAACCTAAACCAGGATTAAGACGTTTAGAGGCCTTTTAAGCATCAATTAGATCATGGTGTCCCACATATGGATGTAATTCAAAATAAAAATGATACTTAACAGAACAAAATGTTGTTTTTTTTTTTTCAAATGAAACAAAGCTTACAGTTTTTAATTTTGTTGTATTCCTAAGTATAAGATAGGCCTATATCCTGAACCTAGTTGATACTATAATAATGTTAATACTAATATTATTGTTAACATTAATCTAGTTGTGAACATGTACAAAATGATCTAATGTGTACATATTGGTTAGTTTGTATCTTAATTCCAAACTTTCCTGATAAAAATTTATGAAACTTACAACAAAATTTGTTATTGCAATAAGTCATTATTGATGGCTCTTTTAATCAGAAGAAAAAAACTAAATCTCTCCTTATCAGAATTTCATTAAAAAGAAACCATTTTTTATATCTTTTATCTTAATTTTGTATTTTCTCAACCAATTGAACTACATATCAGTTATCATGATACTATTTTCATCTCAGTTTTATAATATTGGTCAGTAAATGAAAGTGTTTAGTAAAGATGGTAATGCAGGAGCCATATATAGATAAGATTGAATTCAAGCAGAGTTGGAAGGTTAGGAAGTGAAAAGCTTATCTATGATATGTACTTATAGTTACAGTATACATTACTACTGGGTTTCCCCTTCTAGTTCTAGCCACTGTTCAATAACTGAATTGAAGAACATTAAGACTTGCTGTCTTATCTAGTCTTCATTTCTTGCATGCTGGGATTCCACTTGCTAGGTGCCAAAGCAATAACAAAGTTCTTTTTTATTCACCCACATGCAAACTTTATTACATCAATACCTAACATTGATAATCATCATTTTCTGCATAGGTTATGCTAAATGATGTACAATTTGAGTGCTAGATGCTTTATAAAAAGTTAAATGTGTAAGTCATTAATAAGTGTCATCTATTTATTTTGGGACCATGACTTCCCATTAAAATTGCCTCTTTTACACAAACCGGGTGGGAAGAGGTCAAAATTAGTGATATGCTCAGGATGACTCAAAGAAGAAGCATGGTCCTGAATGTCTTCCTTAATCCAGAATGAAGGTGGGTGGAGCAAAATTTTGTGTAATGAGCCCCACTGATTTTCCATGTTTTCTGTCCATCTCTTGGAAAATGTTGGAGTATCTTGCATGGCGACCACTTCTTCAGCATTATTGTTAAAATATTTTAAAATTTTTTAAGACATATTTAAATATTTTAAAATATGTTTGACATTTCCTTATGTTTTAATGTCATGTCCATTGGGGAGTGTGATATGTTTCCTCCTACGTAAAGAAGATCAAATCATGGTGTTATATTTTGTTGCTCTTTAATTGTTTGTCTAGGGAGGTGAGAAAAGAGTGATGGATGATCAAAGATCCCTTGTCTTGTGACATCTGAATCATGAAACATTGGAGAAAAAAAATTGTGAAATGTATTGAACAATAGAATTTGCGTACACAGCTGAAAACATTAGATCTAAGTAATGTGATAAAAAACAAAGAGCTTACTTCCTTTTTGGTCACATTTATGTTTCAAGAAAAAGTAGTCAGCTGTTGAATGTGGAGTGAAAAATAGACTTAATGATATGCTGTTATGAAATATTTATTTTTTTATAACGAGAGTTAAATGTCAAATGTAGGTGTATATATTGTTGTATTATACCTGTTTTCCCTTAGAATAGATCCATCAAACTGTGCTGGTAGTTTACAATTTTTCATAGTAAAGTTTACAGTTGAATTTGAACAAAAATGGCCAAATGCCCTATTCATTATTTTTAAATCTACATTGATTATTTACTATGATGTGAATCTTGGTCAATTTTTAGTGTCTTGTAAATGCTGATGTTACCTACAAAAGAATAAATATAGGCGACAGCTTGGATGACTTGGCTGCTGTGGGCATATATTTCATTACCTGGCAATCTATCTATACAGAAACTAACACAAACACACACACACACGCTTATTTTTTTTGTTGTATTGCAAGTACTTCTATATTGCCTGTCTTCATTAGCCGGTTGGTGCAGAAATGTAATATGTTAAACCCCATTTTATTTCACTTCTATATTGATTCCTTACCTATTCTGGAAGATCTGGGAATCAGCTTATAATAGCTCAATATCCAGAAGTTGAGATGAAAGAAGTACAAGTAAACTTACAGTTCATGGAAAAAAGAGTGCATAGTTTTAGTTTGTTACCATTACTAAGGATATTTAATCTTTTATGCTGATGATTTAGTATTGTATGATATCTGGGCATGATTGTCAATTCTTTCTTAGATCACAGGAAACTGACCTATCCGTATATATATGCATACATCAGTCATACTCAACTAGAAAATATATAATAAAAAAAGAACAGGAATGCAATGCCTGTGCTGAAGCCTCAATTTTACCTGCTCTCGCTTCGGCTCGTTTTTTTTTCAACAATTCGTAATGTCAGGCAATCTAACCTCTGTTGATGCACTCTATGTTTTTTTTTAATCTAGCCGTTTTGATTTGCATAAATACTCCCCACAAAACGAAATCATAGCCACTTGTTTCCAATATTTACATTATTTTCGTTCGTTAACGCTTGTCATCGACTTCATGCACTGACGTCACACAAAATCGATCCGTAGTGAAAAGACGATTGAAACAAGGGCCAAAGATATTTTTAGTTTTTCTCTCCCTTTCCGTTTTCCCCCTTTTGCATGGCGATTTATGTTGACTTTTGGTTGTAGAATTGAAGGAGAAGGTTTTAATATGCATTTTCTGCCAGGTTTTGGTACAAGACTTTAGAGGTTGGTTAGGTTTTTCTGTGACGTCAGCGAATGGAGTCAATGAGTGACAATGACAGACGTTAACGAATGAAAATAATGTAAATATTGGACAAGTGGCTATGATTCGTTTTGAGGGGAGTATTTATGCAAATCAAAACGGCTAGATTGAAGAAAAAACATATCTGAGTGAATCGACAGAGGTTTGATTGCTTGACATTACGAATTGTTGAAAAAAACTGAGCCGAAGCGAGAGCAGGTAAAATTGAGGCTTCAACAGGCATTGCATTCCTGTTCTTTTTATATTATATTATTGTCTAGTTCGGTATGGTGCATATATCCGATTAGAAGGTTAGATGCCTGTGCTTAGATCATCAGGCAAACACCTGGGGTTTTTCACCTAACATTGTAGTCGAGATAAATATCCTATAAAGATAACTCACATTTGTTTTTTTTTCTTTATTTGTCCTTAATGTACCGATGTTTCAAATCCTGCAGTTGAAATTCAGTATAATAGCATGTAAAATGTGGCCAAAATGTATGATGTAAGAAATTGAATATTATGGTGGAAATAAATGGAGTATGATTTGAGATACAACAACATTAACTCATAACAATTTCCAGCTTAATGAGCAATCTGTAGTATTTACTGCTCATGTATTGTCAGCAGTGTTATTGGATGTTTCTCTGTAAATTGAACTTTGTTAATCTAATATCGTGTTCAATCCCCCTCTTTCTATGTATACAAATGAGAAGTGATGGGTAGGATTAACTAAGCGTATAGAGTGATACTAATTAAATAGATCCAATCAGTCATATCCTGTTCTATTAAGCTTGGCCTTAGCTCATTCGGAAGACCATAATCTTTCGCAGAATATAATCTTGATTAAAAGCTAGTATGTCAATCAAGGTGGAAAACCTGGGATTTGTTTGTGCAAATAAATCTAGATGATCCAGTGGTAATACTTAATTATCCTTCCCCTTCCTTGAAAGCTGCACAGATTTATTATTAATTTATAATAATGATTAGCACCCTAATATAAACCTTTTCGGCGCTGATTGACCACACTTGAGTTAATTGATGTTATTAATTGCTTTAAATAAATCATAATTCATGATTCATAATAATGAAACTGGTTATTTTCCTGGAGAATTTTCTTTGGTTCTCATGACAATTCACAGATTTTAATAACCTAAACTCCATAAATTGCATGTCATCACACCAAGAAGTTGATTTTTAAAAAATTGTCAAAAGTATTCTTGGTTTGGTTAAGTTTATGCATGTTTATGCAGACATGGGTAGATGGACATGTTTATTGTTGTGGTTGTTATATTTGATGGTAGACACTGGCCTTTAAAACACAACCCCACTAAGCTGTAAATGACAAATATCATAGAATCTGATTAGCAGAAATTAATAAATTCTTCACTTCACCTTGCATTTCAACGTTTTTCGTTCATCAACCAAGTGTGCACTATATTTCCTTTCTCATGATATTTCGTATGTCTTGCTCATCGTCATTGAGTAAAATGGGTGCAAAGATGGGCTATCAGCGCGTTTGAGTCTATCAATAGTAGCCTACAAGATTTGAAATGATCGTAAACATTGACAAGATGCAAGGGTGAAAAAGGGGGAAACACACATTTATTAAAATATTTATATCTATTTTTTTCGGATGTGGCAGGCTCGATTACAATGCTCCTAAAAATAATTTTAAGTGTTCTCTGGAGTTCCTCAAAACGCAAGGCCTTATTGCAGAATATATTGGTTATGAACAACACTTACTTTGGAATTAATAAAATAGTCATGGATTTAACTTACAATATACATGTATGTATGTCCAATAAGTTATCTCCTTCAAGCTAAAAACTTGTCTTCCAATTTTATCCAAATAGCTCATTTTAGACAAGTAAAATGATGATACCCACCATCAGTTGCCATTTATCTTCAATATTTAAACATTTGCATCAATATTTTTATAATCCATTAGATAAAACGGCCTATTTGGAAGCAATTGGTATGGTTGTGAGTGATAAGAAATATTGACGTCTTCCTTTAGTAGGAGAAACCTGCAACATTTAGGTTTGCTTAATGGACCAATTAACCATTCCATTGCTGAAAAACTCATTTGTAGGAAAGCTAGACCACCCCAATCGCAATAAGTATTAGAAGCTGTGTGTTAAAGACTAAGTTAAAATTCCCAAAACATGCAAACATCAATGTTTCAAGATGTGGTCAGAAGCTTTTAGACTAATTTCCTTGTGTCATTTGTCTTTTGATTTTTGAAGAAGTAAGAAAGAGAAAAGGTCAGACTGTCTTGGGATGAATTTGAAGATCAAAACATGATAAAAATGTTGTTTGTTTTTTTTTTTGTTTTTTTTTTTATGATGACATCATTACCATAAATAATAACTCGACATTTCCTCTTGTTATAGACACGTCCAAAACCAACCATATTGACTTCTCCTACTCCTAGCAGACAATCAGCACATGTGATGGCCTTTTTACATGTCGAAAATAATGGATATTAGGGTTAATGGAAGCTGTCATAGTTGTACAGACACAAGAAACTCTCTAAAAACTGAATGACTTTAAAAGTCTACTTGAATTGTATGTGTTTCTTCAAATCAATACTTAATGCTACTCAAAATTGAAGGTCCCACATGTAGGTTGGTCCTTCAATTTTAATGATTTAAAGGTAACAGTGTCATATGATATGTGTTCGTTGTAATGTTGTGATCATTATGAAACCGCAGATCAGTGTGATTTGGAGTTTTCCTTTTAACACCCCCCCCCCCCCATTGAAATGGGGTTTAATGTTGTCACCCATCCATCAGTGGTCGCTCTAGAGGCTAAAGTTATCATCCCATGTTCATGTGATGATTTCCGATAATTTTTTCCAAGCTTATGATCCTTTGTCATTTAGCAAAATCATGTGAAAACTCTAAAGGCTAAGTTATCATCTAACTGACTTGATGCACAGTGTTTATGTTCATGAGAAGAGGAAATATCTTGAATTCCAAAGATTTGTGATGATTGCTTTCAAAGTTATTGCCCATGATCGCTTTGAAAACTGACGTGTGTGGACCCTCTACAGGTTAAAGATATTATTACCTGATTGATATACAGGGTACATATTTTATTTGTGTTCCTCTAAGAAGAACTAAAATCTTATCAAAGTTAAATTATTACTGATAATTACTTCAGGGTTTATTTCCCTTCTCATAAATGCTTGCAATACCTACAAAAGAATAGATATGTGATGGTTTTTATAGACTGCTCAGTAGACTTATTAGCTGCTGTGTAAGTGTGTTTAATCACCAGGTCCCAGTTTCACAAAAACTTGAGCTAAGATTACTAAAATAGATTTTAACTAAAATCAAAATGCAATCTAAAATTTTATGCGATTCATGCAGATCAATTGTAATTTAACTTATAATGGAATTTTAATAGATTTTAGTTAAAATTACTTGCGCCTGTGCAGTGCGCATTTCCAGTTCAGGCTCTAGGGTGTAAACAAATACGCTTCGGAACTTAAGACTGTTGACAGGTTGAACTAATGGTTGCAGTATCAATGACAATGGGGAGAGTTTCATACCTTGTAGCAATGTTTGTACATGGTCAGGCAGTTGTAAAGAGATGAAATATATTATTGAGATCAGTTTATTCGTTTGGAAATACATATTGCCATCGGTGGGTTGGCCTTGAACTTGTTGCTTTTGTGACCATGGCATTTGATTTACTAGCTGGCTTCAATGGAAATAAAGCGTATGGATGTACTAAATCGCTTGAATTTCATAATTTTATGGTATTTTGGATAACAGAAACTATTGAGAATTGTCACTTAGAAATGTATGATATTTGTGGGAGTTTCGGGAATTTATAAAACAAGATTAATATTTTGAAAATAAACGGAGCATAGCGACAATTGTGACATTTTACGAACTAATCTAGGCTGTAAATTATTGTTGAATTTCAAAAGTATTTTATTTTAAGGTAATCCACCAAATAGCTATTTTTCTGATGCTTAGATTTAAAATGTAATCCCCATATACCCTTTCAAGGATACTTCGGAAATAACAGAATGCCACACTTGGAAAGGCCCATCTGTCCTACTCAGTTAAAATGATTTTAAGGAGATTGATGTTTTTATGAAATAGGGTCCAGGCAAACTATATTTTAAAATCTAAATAAAGTGATTGATATGGTAACCATTTCATTAAACTGATTGGTTCATATCAGGAATGCTATTTCAAAATTTTGCTCGTGGGACATTTTTAGTTGGGTTAATAGAGGCCAGAATTAGGTCACCAGAAGGTGTTTGGCAGCTTCAGGAAATAGCTTCAATAAACTTCCATTCCCTTTTATAGACTTCAACTACAAATATTTTTATGTTATGTAGATATCCTGTTCTGAATATAATAAAAATAGGTGCACCTCACTTTTTTTGTCCCCCGCCTTTCAAAGAAAGTCGTGGACTGTTAAAATGGGTCTGTCTGTCCATCACACTTTTTGGGACACAATAACTTTGCTTTGAGCTAGAATGTTGGTGTAGGTTTTTATTAGGTGCATACCTTGATGGAGTTTGAAGATGAACATTTTCTGCTTGGGGTAATTAGTTCTATTTTAGGTTAAGATATAAAGGAAATCACATCGTATAGGTCAAGATAGTCAATCCAAGCAGATTAAGTAGTTAATCAATTAAAGTAGGTGTTTAACACCACCAATGGGTTGATCACATAATTACCTATTCCATCCTGCCTATTATCAACAATAATCGAGATAAGTAATAGTTATACATTCAGTACAGTCAATATATTTTGGAATTTTGAATATTATTCACCATATCATGATGTCCGATTGGGCATATTCCTGGTCGGACGTTTGGAAAATCACATAGGACATGTCTAGAATACACGAGCAAAATAGCATCCCTGGTTCATATCTAGATAAAGATCAAGTATATTAAGCTATTCTGCCATTGAAAATCATTCGCAGAAGGCAAAATTGTAACAACTTTTAATCTGTACGTCTGTTTACTTTTTCTATTTGCCAACTCTAAAAATGTTATTAAATTGCTAAGCAAGGGCAGAATTGACAAAAGTGGTTTGCTTGCTGATAGAAACTCAACTGGTGTGACAAGGAGTAGTGTCGCCTATCCAACCACGTGGGTTTTCTCTGAGTCCTCCCATCTCCCCCCACTGCTAAAGACCTAGTTTGTGTCAAATGGACAGTAAACCCGATTTCTCTCTACCTTGCTGATAGAAACTTGTGAAAAATGGACAATTTATTGCTAGAATTGTAAATGATCCTGTGATGTGTTATTAAATAAGATGAATGATTAAATCTCTTTTTTTTATTGAATGTGCTGCCAACATTATCAATGCTTGATTACCTTCCAGCACAAAAATTCAGCTTGTTCAATACACAGTAAATATTGAGACATTATTGACAGACAAGGTCTTTTTCTATTAGATTAAGTTTGATATTATGCTGAATTACAACAGAATGGACAGATAGTAAGGTCATTCCATGCCATCTGGACCAATGGTGGGAACATGAGCCCCTCCAAAAACAATATAATAAATATATGTTACAGTATATGGCCTTAAACTAACAAATCTGAGATATGGCCATTTGAAATTAGGTTGCTGAAAAGGACTTTGCCAGTAACTTTATCAGAGGCTGTTGAAATCCTGAAAAAAAAAAAATGAATAATTCATTTGCTCCACATTTTGCCACCTGGTGGCACAAAAAGTATGAATCCACATTCATAATCTACATCAAAAGTTGTCTTAGATTACAAAGTTAGAGAGTTCTACTTCTATCAGAAACATCAGTTTAAAGCACCTGAAAACCGCAAAAAAAGTTATTGAATTTATGGTCCTTTTGAAAAGCACCTTCAGCTAATTTCAAATGACCATATCTCCGCGAGTTTTTGACCTAGAGAGGTAAAATTTCAGATTTGTTGGTTTAAGGCCATCCATAACATATAGGCCCACATTTTCTTGTGGACGTATATTGTCGTTGTCCATGTTTATCACTTAGTCAGTCCGTTCACATTTTGTTTGTGGTCACTCCACAGGTCACAACTTTTATCCATTTTTAATGATACTTTATATCTCCCAAAGATCTTGGTTCCTTTCGAAATTGGCATGTATCGGGTCGTAACTTTATGGATCATGGTCCCTAATTGTACGAAAAATCACTTTTGTAGCTTGTCGACACTCTAGAGGTCACAATTTTTATCCAATTTTGATGAAACTTGAAATGTATGTTTATAGCCCAAAGATCTCAATTCCTTTCGATATTCGTGCATGTCGGATCGTAACTTCCTAGATTATGGCCAATGATTGTACGAAAAATCAGGATTTTAGCTTTTTAACCCTGTAGAGGTCACATTTTTTATTCGATTTAGAAAACCATTTAAATATATCACTGTTAGGGTTGAGTTTGAGTTTTGTGAAAATCGTACCAAAACTGCTGGACAAAATGACCGGTCCTTAAATGCAAATAATGTAAAAATATAGTATATCAACAGTCCTTCACTTTTAAGGCGCACTTTCGCTCTTGTGCCTCCCGACGCACCTCGACTTATATTCGGGGGAGTCATTAAGCTAAATCGCTCTCCTAAATATTGAGATTCATAAACTACCTTACTTTCAGTTTTTGTTTATTTTTAAAACTGCATATGTTTGATGAGTATAATGACCTCCTCTTCGAGCAATGAGCGTTTCCATGGTAAAACTAGCGTTGCCATAATTGTTCACCAAACATATTGAATGCTGATGTAAGGCTCGTTTTAATTGGATAGCAGTTTAAAACCAGCCAATAGAATATGATGTTACTTGACAGCCTAATGTGTTGCCGGATGTTGATGGAGAATATCCATGGGAATGACATACGTCTAATAATAACATTTTGTTGTTTAAAATGTTTTCATGTACGGTTTGTCTCATTGGCAATGTGTTGTTTATCGCTATCAATATGTCTGGATATGGTTAAAACTGTCAAATATGCGACATTTTTAAATTGGAATTACTGGAGGGCAAATAGCCATGGAGGGAGACAAAAATGGGTTTGTGAAATTAATCAAACTGACGGAAATTCGTGGAACATACAAATGACATAATAAAGAGAATATGAGACAAAACTAAAGTATATATAAATACAAAGTAGAATTACTCTAGCAATATAATTCAGATTTATTTTTTTTACGGGAGCCTTTTTCTCAATTTTTTATGGCTCCCTCACCATTTCGTAAACGTGAAGGACTGATATCAAAGTTGTGAAGCCTCCAGAGGTCACAATTTTGATCCAATTTGAATGAAACTTTAAATTTTTGTTTATATCAGAAAGGTCTTGGTTCCCTGTGCTATTTGCACATATCTGTAACTTCCTGGATAATGGCCCCTTATTGTACGAAAAATCACGTTTTTAGCTTGTGGACCCCCTAGAGGTCACAATTTTTATTCGATTTTAAGAACCGTTTAAATATATGTTACACCATAATGGTGGTTGAGTTTGAATTTCGTAAAAATTGATTTGAAACTGGCCAACAAAATGGCCTTTCCTTGGAGTCCTTGTAAACAAATAGTGTAAAAGTATGTTATACCAAGGTTGTGGACCCTCTAAAGGTCTCAAATTTTATCTGATTTTGATGAAACTTGAAATATTTTTATATCCCAAAGACTAGGTTCCTGTAGATATTCATGCATCTAACTTCCTGGATTATGGCCCTTGATTGTACGAAAAATAGCTCCTTTTGCAAAATGTGGGCTTGTCTTGCATGGCAACCGCTTGTTTTTTCGAGGGGGTCATGTTCCGAACTTTCCAAAATTTGATTTAGTTGGAAAGCCACTAGTCCTTTTTTTTTAAATTAAGAATTCTGTATTCACCTGTGATAACAGGAAATGCTATCATGTGGAACCTCGTGTAGACGCATGTCTAAATGAACTTAATATTGAATCTGAAGTTGTGTACCATCATGCAGTTGTTCCATAATTAAAAGATTGGCACGTTGCTGATGACGTAAATGATGCACAAATATGGAACCACAATTGCTTTAGAATAAATTATAGATGAAATCCAATTAATTTTCTCATTATAATCTCCATGTCTTAGCATTCCATTTCATTGAACAGACTGACTATTTTCTAATATTTATATCTTAAACATTGTCAACCTGACATATGAGTGTAAAGCCATATATTATCTGAATCGTACCGGACCGGTACTTAATATTTCTGGACTATTTAGCTTTATCCAAATATCCTTTAGGTAGAATTGCTATGTATAAATTGAATGATGTCTTAATTATGTACTTAATTGAACCTTGGAATCAAACTGAAATGAACTGACCCACTTGACCTAAATTGATTTATCTTTTTAATGAACCTAAAAACATTTCTGTTTATAATATTTACAATAATTTTGATATGATATCTAGATAAATTTGGTGGCACTTTTCATCATAATATCAACTTCTTATTTTTAAATATTTTTTGGGGTTTGGGGGATTTTTTTTCCTAGCTCAAAAAGACTTAACAGGTCAAACATTTTTTTTTCACACACTTGAAAATTCTATGAAACCAGTCGCTTTCAGGACTATCTGTGAAGTTACCAATTTTACGGTTATTAGATAAACAGAAGAAAAAAATTCAATTCCAGTATAGCAGAATGATTTTAATTATCCCTCTTGATAAAGACTGTTATACTTGATTGTCATTCAGTTCTAACTAGATCTTGTTATCATTCTGATCATGACAATCTCCTCCAGTTTCTGTCAAGTTTGTTGCTGGAGATCAGTTAGTTTAAAGGTATAAGATATACAGTTGATTTTTTTTTTTTTTTTTTTTTTTTTTTTTTTTTTTTCAATTTCAGTTATGCTATACACTAGTAGACTGAATCTTCTGTTGAGCATGAATAAGCATGTGAGAACGTAAAATATAAGCCACCTTAAACCAGACAGAATGAATCATTTTAAAGGGATATAACTAAATAAAACTGATGATTTGATTATGCATTTTTATCTAACCCTTTAATAGCATTTGGTACATGTAAATATTGACTACCCCAGTTCCTTGAAGAAAAGGGGGGGGGGGCTGAATGGTTAGCGTGTGTGCGTTGTATCATAAGGTCTGTCATTGAGTCAACTGGCGTGGTTTCGATTCCCTGGTTGTACGTGACAAGAAGTAGGGTCACCTGTCCAACCTTGTGGGTTTTCTCTGGGTCCTCCAGTTTCCTCCCGCTGCTAAAGACCCCTACGCACAAGCGAATAATTGAAATAAAATTGAACCATAAGTTAGTCCCGAAATAACTTGGTTTGTGTCAAGTGGACGTTAAACCCTCTCCCCCTCTCTATCTCTCTCTCAAGAAAATTACAGAAAAGTGATGTTAATAGTGGTACATCCCTGAACAGACTGAAGACCAAAACAGTTTGAAACTGATGTTCCTTAGACTGCCTCAAACTACTCGAATTATGTGCATAGATTTCCATACAGTAGGACCATTTACTAGTTATGACCTTGTTTGTATGAAAGTTTCAAATTAAAATGATGAGCTACTCTGATTTTCTTTTTCAGTTGTACAAGTAATTTGATGATCATGGACATTATAACTTTGTCAAGTATATAGACAGGGTTGTGAAGGCACTTTCATATTGTGGACATTAGGACTTATGTCAGACAGAAAGTTTGTATTCACCGAAAACGTAACCCAGAGCTCAAGATATTTGCATAGGACTAGAAACAAGAGACTAGGAAAAAGAGTTTATTTCAATAAAATTTATCTTAGACTGTACCTTTAAAGATGCATTATGTAACAGCTAAATCTGTTTGCTTCAAATGTTATATAAATTATTATTTAGACATTTATTCACATGACAATCAATTCTTTAGGCTGTAGGATGGCATAGATTTAAACAGATTGAAATATGATCGTCATTTAATTAATGATTTAATTTAAAGATGGAGAAGCAATGCTGAGTCTTGATGAACAAGTATCATTGCTACAATAATAAACGTTCTGTGATACATCTTCTAACACCCAAAACTTTGCTCAAAATAAAGTATATCCTTTTTCATTATGTATTTTTTATACGCCCACATTGAAATGTGGTCATATATTGCTGTTGCCCATGTCCAAAGCTCTAGAGGGTAAAATTAATATCCAATTGACTTTGAATTTATACAGTGTTTAAGGTCATGAGATGAAGAATCCTATTGATTTTCAACAATTTCCAATAATTACTGCGTTATGTTTTCATTACTGACAAAAGGAAACATATGCGACAACCCTTGTTGACTATCTGGATGTCTTAGCTGCTGTTGGAATATATTTCGTTGCCCGACAACTTATCGTTGAACTCTTATAGCTTTGAACTCGTAGCTTGAGTTCTCTATTGGGGATTCAGATTCAAATCGTGTTCTGGATTGTTCAGAAGGGGTTAACAATTCCCATTTTCTCCTTCTTTTCTTGAACGGTAATGTGACTGGGTGACTTCTAAAGACTGGTTCTGGGTTTTACTGGAGGGCACTGTTTCTAACTGGTTTTTATACGCCCACATGGAAATGTGGTTGTACTGTGCTGTAGCCTTCGTCTGTGAACGCTCTACAGACTACATTTATTATCTGATCAGTTTGAAATTTATATTGATTGTTTTCCTGGTTCTAGGTTTTACTGGAGGGGACTGTTTCTTATTGGTTTTTGACTGACTGCTTTTCTTCAGAATATTCTTGGGAGTGAGTAACGGAAAAGTGGTATACCGTAAGGTTGACAATCTGGTGTAGTTTTCTATAAAAAAATAGAGGTCACTGGGTCTTATTTGTTTCATAGTTGGACAGACCATCCAGACTTCATCAAGAAATATTTCTTGATAATTTTCTTTGTGGCATATAATATTCTGAGTAACAATAAAAATGTAACAAAAAACATATGTACACGTCCTGCATATATTAATGTTATGAATATACAAGTTTGTCTATTTAAGGATTATCAAAAATACTGTTTGATTTACTTGGATTGTGAACTGAATAAGGCTGCATTAGTTTTCACATAGAAATGACTGTTAAAGGATTCAATGACAAGTTGAAATATTATTGTCTACAGCCTTTCTAAGAAAGCAGGGGACTATTAAAATGGGTTCGTCCGTCTGTCGGTCCGTCCGTCAGTCTGTCTGTCCGTCACACTTTTTGGGACACAATAACTCTCCTTCTAATTGAGCTAGAATGTTCAAACTTGGTGTAGGTGTTTATTAGGCCACTGCCTTGATGGAGTTCGAAGATGAGCATTATCTGCTTACGGTAAGCAGAGATAAGGAATTTGATTGGTTGATGCTTTGGGACACGATAACTTTAGTTCTAATTAAGTGAGAGTGATGAAATTTGGTGTATAGTTTCATTACATCAATACCTTGACTAAGTTCGATAATGAGCATTTTCTGCTCAGGGTAAGCAGAGCGATAAGCAAGTTGATTGGCCGAGACTTTGGAACACAATAACTCTCCTTCTAATTGAGCTAAAATGTTCAAACTTGGTGTAGTTGTTTATTAGGTCAATGCCTTGATGGAGTGTGAAGATGAGCATTTTCTGCTTAAGGTAAGTAGAGATAAGCAATTTGATTGTTTGATGCTTTGGGACACGATAACTTTAGTTCTAATTAATTGTGATGAAACTTGGTGTATAGTTTCATTACATCAATACCTTGACTAAGTTCGATGATGAGAATTGTCTGCTTAGGCTAAGGAGCTATAAGTATTTTGATTGGTCAAGACTTTGGAACATAACAACAACTCTGCTTCTAATTGAGGTAGAATGTTTAAACTTGATGTAGATGTTCGTCTTGACTGAGTTCAATGATTAACATATCGAGCTAAAGCTAAACAGAGATAAGCAATTTCCTTGGTTGATGCTTTGGGACAAGATAACTTTGATTCTATCTGATAGAGAGTGTTGAAACTTAGTGTATAGTTAATAATCAGTTTGATTGCTCGATACTTTTGAAAAAAATAGATGTGCGATTAATTAATATGTGTCATCTATTTATTTGGGGATTTCGACGGGGGACATCAGCCTCACTGTTGGCTTGTTAATTCTAGAATTGGGGTCTTATGCTATGAGCCCAAGCGAATTATTGATATAAAAATATATAAGTCCTGAAATGACCAGGTTAGAAGTGTCGATTGTCTTCCAGCATCCTCTTCCAGCAAAGAATGAATTTTGAAAAAATGCCAACAAACTCAGTATTTATCAAGTCTGCAAACTGAAGTTAAAGAAGGTACCTTATAATCACTTATGGCAGCACATTGAATGAAGACTTCTTATCTTAAACGATTTCAGTGAGAAGTTATCAACAACTTAATATTCCAAGCTGAACTCTCAAACTATCTTTAACATTTTGGCTTCTGAATTGCATAATTAAACTTGGGATGGCTGCTTTGGAGCATCCACTTAAATGTCATGTGAGAAGATGATGAAGGACCACAATCAACATTAAATGGTTTTTTTTGCAGGATTTGCTATTTCATTGTTTTTTGGAAGAAGAATGTATATTTCATGATAATATGGTTTGATCAAATATATGTATGTTGATGATTAAATAAAATCTTATCTTCACCAAACCAAACCCAAATATAAGTTTTTTTTTGTCCAGTTGAGCCATTGCAACAAATTTTAGATTAACTGCATGTCTCTTATGTTAGGTTGTTATTTTAAGTTGCTGTGAACTAGAATTTATTGTTTTCTGAATCTCACACGCTTGACTTTAATTAACTTGTGACCATCATGTCCTTCCTTATTGATTTAGAGTCAAGTTTTTAAAAGGTCAAATTTAGAAAGGCAAGTGTGTTACCTGAAAAGACGTGTGTGTTAATTCTTACGCATTATGGTTTGCTGGAATTTTCAAAATTGTAAAAGTGTTCTTGTGGGAAGATGAAAATAGATCTGCTACATATATACATGTTTTGTTGTAATTATTATAAAATTAAATGACATCAACTTACTTGTACATTAAAGCACAGTAAAAGTACACAACTAATAAGACTCTCCACAACTGTCACTAATTGGTTATCAGTTTCGCAAGTAGGCAAATCTTCTTCAATTAGTCACACTATAAATGAGCTGTTTGTGGATATAGTCATGTTACCAAGATCTCTGATCCATGAATATTTAGTCATCGAGCTTTAATTTATCAAATTAGTGAAAACCATTAAAAATTATAACTATAACTTATAACTATGCTCAGTTCAGCTAGTGTATCTTATGTGAAACTGTAAATGAAATAAATAAATTATTACAGAATTATGAAAAAGCTGTGGCGATGGGAAATTTAGAATATCTTTGACTATTTTTAAAATAAATTTTAGATTATACTGAGTGTTGTGTTGATAATTAATGATGAATGGCTGGTAGTAGAACAATAAAAGTTAATTGATATGTGGGAATCTAATCAATGGCGTGAAGCTGAAGCGGTCCATTGTTCGTCATTCACTCAGGTGTCATAAGAATTTTCAGAACAAAACCACTTCACTTCTACTTTTACGGCCACGCACGGTGTAAACGAGATAATTATTCTGAACAGGCCATAAAATTTTATAATTACATAGCAGAGGTCGATCGTAGCCATGTTTGGAAATAGTCTTTCTTCAAAAATGCACTATTTTTCCGGTGTGCAAAATGAACAATGGGTCGGGTCTAATTTTGGTCATTTTCTATAGCCCTAGATCTCAACTGACATATACGGCCGACATGGAACCCATGGTATGGTCCATATTATTCTGAGAGCTTAGTATTGCAGTAGACCTTATCAGCACAACTCTGCTTGACTTGGTGTCCTCGTCTTTTTCTGCTTCCTTGATTCACAATGTTCCATTAATTGAATGCAATATATTTCCATACTTTTAAAACCAAAATGATATTGATTAATCAGTGTAGTTTATGTGCTAATGAATATCACTTATTATATTTCGATTCAAAGACAAACTAATCTCAGATATTACCTCTACCTACTAATCATCCAAATGTATATGATTACATAGCTTCTGTTGACTTGAGGAATTATTTTTGCCATTGATAATACATGAAGCAATTGATATTTGTCATCAATGTCATCCACAATATCTATACTCATACATCTCGACCAATCCCAACATTTCCTTTCTGCTTGATCAAAAACCGTAACTGACCTAGTTTTATATCTCTATGTTTTTGTAAACTGGGTATTCTCAGGCTTCATCAAGTACATGAACAGGATGGTTCCTTCAAGTACTGTCAAAAATTAGTGCCCAACCTAGGTCACGTGTTCCATCCCTGCATTACCCCAGAAAGTTCATGATTCCAACATGGTTTCCCCTTGTCAGTGATGCTGGACGGAAGGCCTGAAAAAATGAGGTCCTGTGTATACATTGGCATGCATGTATAATCAAAGATCACTTGACAGTTGGAATTTGATACAGTAGGCCATAGTGCCGCTGTCCAGGCAAAATTTCCCTGATTATAGCACACCGTATGGCGTATGCCAGCCTTCATATGATAAACAAATTTTTTGTATAAATAAACTTGTTTGTTGTATTATCTCTACTCGTAAATCAGGAGAAAGACTCCTTTCATTTAAAGATCACACAGGAGATGTGAATAAGTAATTTCTCATAAATAGAATGCACAGGAGACAGTTAAAATATTTAGAATTGTTTTACTTTAAAATGTCATTCTTGAAGAATACCGGGTAGTTCTTTTATATTATCACTATATATATAAGCTTACAGTTGAACTATAATTAAGGTTATGTTCACGTTGGGATGTGCCGCAAATAATCATGTTCAGGATTATTTTCCAGATGTCGGCTGCATTTTTATAGTGTCTTAAGACTACCAGAAAGGTACCAACTTTGATTTCATAAATGCACATTTTGAATCTTCATCAATCAATCATTGAATTTTAATATTGTTAGACGCTTCATTTAGTTTTTCATAGCAATGCAATGTTGAAAAAGGCAAATGTTTAATTACGGTACCTTCATTGCTAGATATGTGAACTTCTCGAAGTCTTTAAATGAGAGGTAATGTCAAATGTCCTAGCATAGTTTCCTTTTCATTCTTCCAGCCAGAAAAGGTGTGGGATTTTTAAAGCCTTACATTTTACATACAACTTTCTGTTATCATCACTCAATAGCATTAGTTTGTTGCTAAATGATTCAGAAAATACCAGTTGAACTGGAATTTTGTCCATGTGCTGTTTTGTTCTATTTTTTATAATTGTTATACGTCTCGGTGAAATTTGTCTTTTAAATCAACATTTATTAGTTATTATTTGCTGAATCTCTCAATTCTTCCAAATATAGCTTTATACCATAAACTGTGTTTACAGTTACTACAAGTTAATGAGCAATTTCGTCTAGCAAACAGCAACTATTCTGGTGCTCCATATTTATTCTGACGTTGGTTAGGAGAGTAATAAAATTTTCTCAAGCGTCTATTTCTAAACATTAAGTAATTTGTGAGTGTGACTAACGATCAGCTAATGAGAGGTATTGATCTGCTATATTGATGATTCCCAGGATGCAGTGGGCAGTTTATATTATTTACCACTTTGGTGTGGTGTTCCCGATTCTGAATTTGACAAGGGCAGATAATTATAGCTGAAGTATAGGCATAAATAATCTAGAATATAGCTTTAAGATATGTCTTCATCCAAGCGAATTAACATGATGTGTCTTATCCAAGCACATGGTTTAATTTGTTTAACTCTCAATCACAACCGCAAATTGAACGAGACTGATTATTTATAAGGATCATCACTGAGATAACCTCCACCCAGACTTCCCAAATTTACAACTTGCATATTACAAATATAAAAAATGTTCTTATTTATTGAAAGAAGTAAAAGAGGATGAAAATGTGTTATTAAGTCCTGGTAAAATCGTTCCTATTTCCTTTAGTAATTGCTGAAATCTCTCTTACGTCAATGGGTAACATTTCTAACCAATAATCAAAACCGGTGATTAGTATGTTGTCATTTCAGTTGATCTGTGTAGGTGACTTCTTTATCTGTATCGTTGCATTGATGATTTGAGAAGTTGGATTTATGATTTATTAATTTTATAATGACATTAACTGGTATACGCCCACATCTGTCCAATTCCTTGTATTATCTCTACAGAGATTTTGATTTTTTTTCAAACTTGCTGATGTTATTCAACTACTCATAGACATGAATTATGTCTAGATGTATGCTTGAATTAAAACATCTAAGCTTATGTAATGACCTGAGAGTAAGGGCAAGTATAAAACGGTTTTCTCAGTACAGAGGAAAGGTGGCTAAATTTATTAACAAAAGTTCATTTGATTATCACTAACATCATCCAGAAATTGCAAACCTAGACTGATTCTAATAGATTATTAATCTTAAATACCCCATTGCTAGCAAAGTTTATGATTATTGGCAAACTTTTTCCTAAAAATCACTGAATTCACCCACAGATTTTATATAGAACCTGCTATCTTCAGTTTTTATTACTGACCTAATGGTCTGCTTTTTATTGATAACAACCCCAAATACATAAAACAGAAAGGAAATTGAAGTTCAATGGTTCATTGTCTGTAATAAATAACATATTTTATCAAGTTGCTGCGCATGCTACAGGTTATTCATTTTTGTTACAATCTCTGATATTCGTTTGCAATATGGCATCCTAGTTAATGTTTCCATATCAAGTTGATGCTGCCATAATGCAGGTATTTGGTATTTTGATGGGTTAATTTGAGATCTATGAGTGATCTTCAATTATATATCAAATAAACTTATGGTGTACATTTCCAAACATCAAAAGATTATTAATTTATATTCCAATATAAGTTAAAATAAGCTTGCTCAAAACTTTAATTAAGTCTTGCAAACTGAACTTTGATACTCTTGGGAGCAATCGCTGTATTTACTATTACCTATTCAACCTGTTGTGTACTTAAATCTTTCATTAATGATATGGAATTTCAGCCTTATAACTACAGGTATTAATATAATTTTAGCCCATAGCTTCTCATTAATTTGGATGAAAGAATTACTATCTCTGAAATCAAGATAAGTAACTACCATACTTTGATACTATAATTGTAGACAAATGTATAAATTAAACACATTGCTCTATTTCCAGGAGTCCTTCTTCATTAGCCCAGTGGGAGTAGGACGTTAAACCCCATTTCATTTCATTTCATTTATTTCCAGGAAGCATTAACACTCCTTGAACCAATGACAAATGACCCTGTCAATTATGTAAGACAAGGTGCCCTTGTTGCTTCAGCATTAGTCCTTGTTCAGCAGAATGAAATTACTTGTCCAAAGGTGAGATAATCTTTAATTTTCTTTATACACAAACAGAACAGAAGAACCCTTTAATTGATTTTCCACAAGCTCCCACAAATGTTTTTATACACCCACATTTTTATCTGGATGTATATTGTCGTCGCCCGTGTCCATCCACAATTTGTTTGTGGACTACAGGTCACAATTCTTATCCGATTTTGACAAAACTTGAAATATAGGTTTATCTCCAAAAGATCTTGGATCCTTTCCTTTCGTTATTGGCATGTATTGGACCGTAACTTCCTGGATTATGGCCCCTGATTGTACAAAAAATCATGTCACAATTTTTATCCGATTTTAAAAAAAATGTTTAAATGTATCACCGATACACCCTAATGATGGTTGAGTTCGAATTTCGGACCTAAACTGCCTGACAAAATGGCCTCTCCTTGTACAAAAATAGTGTAAAAGTATTTAATACCAAGGTTTTTGACTCTCTAGAAGTCATAATTTGTACCTGATTTTGATGAAACTTAATATATATCTGTATATCCCAAATATCTCAGTCCATTTTAATATTCGCGCATTTCAGGCCACAACTTCCTGGAATATAGCCCCTGATTGTACGAAAAATCGCATTTTTTTTTTAGCTTGTTCTCTATCCACTAAACACTAAAATATCAACAGTATTATTTGAGCTGTCTAATAACTTTATATGAAGATACTTCCCAATAGCAAGAACCCTGATTTTTATGAATTCTGACAATGCTTTGGAAAGATATGCCCCTTTGATTTTGTAACTCCACCACTTAAGACATAAGACTATGCAGGTTAAACTAACCAAGATGATTAATTGATGTGCCTTTGTTACAAAGCCTAGTGACACCTATAGGTTTGCAAAATCGTTTAAAAATTTTATGGGTTGCATACAAGCAGATTGAGACGAAGAAACCATATTTCTGCATATCCGTACCATCTAACACAGAATTGCATTGCATCAATACATCAAAGATACAAATTGAGATTTGCCTTGATGAACAAAAAAGGATTCCTAACTTTGAAAATTGATTCTTTGAAAGAAATGTGCTTGCCACAAATTTGGATGACTCCCAGTAACTGTAAATTCTGCAATAAAACAAGTTATCCGTGTGCCAACTGTTGTCATTTGTTTGATATACTGGTACTGTTCATTGATAAAAGTTGTGAATCAAATTATTTATTTTGAATCCAAAAAATTCTATTATGGATAGGAAACTCTTCTTTTGATATTGAACATTTAATCAGCATTGTGGCCAGTAACAAATAGTAACTAATCATAACTACAAAAAAAAACACTTTTCATGGGTACCTGGATTAGCAAAAAATACTAGAAGCTGTCATATTGAATACATGCAAAAATAACAAAATCGGCTGATCAATGTCAAATAAAAAAATAAAAAAATATAGAACCTAAAAACCATCCCGAACCACAGTTCTGATATTATTCAAATTGAGAGATTTTAATTGGTTTCCTTTTTATACGCCCACATTGAAACGTGATCGTATATTGTCATCGCCCCTGTCCGTTGGTCCAGCATCCACAATTGCATGTGGACGCTCTAGAGGCTAAAGTTAATATCTGATTGACTTTATATATGTACAGTGCTAAAGGTCATGAGATGAAGAAGCCTATTGATTTTCAGCAATTTCTGATAATTACTGCCAGAGTTATGGCCCTCGATCACTTTGAAAAATCTTGTGGACGCTCTAGAGGCTAAAGTTAATATCCGATTGACTTTAAATTTATACACAGTGTTTAAGGCCATGAGACGAAGAAGCCTATTGATTTTTAACAATATCCGATAATTACTGTCAGAGTTATGACCCTTGATCACTTCAAAATATCTTGTGGACGGTCTAGAGACCAAAGTTAATATCCGATTGACTTTAGATTTATACACAGTGTTTAAGGTCGTGACACGAAGAAGCTCAGTGATTTTCAATGATTTCCGATAGTTATTACCAGAGTTATGGCCCATGATCACTTGTGGATGCTTTGGAGATCAAAGTTGTCATCTAATTGACTTTAGATTGATTCACAGAGTTTGATTTTAGATTGATACACAGTTTAAGGTCTTGAGATGAATTTTGATAACTTGAACAGCTAAATTCATTTTATTAAATGTTTTTTTATACAAAACAATAACATGGGGCAGAACTAAAAGCAAAACAAATTCTAATGATTCTCTGAGTTGTTACTCTTAATCAGATTTTAGTGCATTATAGATGTTTCATTACCGACAATAGAAAAAATATGCGACAACTCTTGTTGACTGCTCGGATGACTTAGCTGCTGTGGCCGTATGTTTCGTTGCCTGGCAACCTATCTTTATATTGTTATACGCCCACATTTTCATGTGGACGAATATAGTCATCGCCCCAGTCCGTCCAGACAAACTTAAAATATAGGTCTATCTCTACAGGCCACTCTACAGGTCACAATTTTCATCTGACTTTGATGAAAATTGAAATGCATGTTTATAACCAAAAGATCTTGGTTTCTTTTGATATTTGCGCATATATCGGATCGTAACTTCCTGAATTATGGCCCTGATTGTACGAAAAATTGTATTTCTAGCTTGTGGTCCTTCTAAAGGTCACAATTATAATCTGATTGAAAAAAACATTTGAATATATCACCGTTACACCCTAATAACGGCCGAGTTCGAATTTCGTGAAAATGGGACCAAAACTGCTGGACAAATTGCTGCTCCTCGTACGCAAATAGTGTAAATATGTGGTATTTCAAGGTTGTGGACCCTCTAGAAATCACAATTTTGATCAGATTTAGATGAAACTTGAAATATATCTTTATAACCCAAGGATCTTGGTTCCTGTCGGTATTCGCGCATATCGGATCGTAACTTCCTGAATTATGGACCTTGATTGTACGAAAAATGTCTTTTTGATTATCTTGTTCTCTATCCATCTCTGGCAAAATGACCTTTAAATGTGGGTGTATCTGCCTGGCAGAAATATGATTTGTGTTGCCGGTTTCTTATGATTTGAAGTGAATTATAGGTCCCCTACTTGTGATACTGGAGAAACTATAGCTTTTTTCCCAATCTGTTATTAGTTTTCTCTCTCTCTCTCTTGCTGTCTGTTCAAAAAATTCTTCAGCAGCCACCTTCTATATTTCTTCCGCCGCCATTTTGACACAGTAGGAGATGATCAGCTGGCAAAAAATCGTCTTCTTCAGTCTCGCAAAAAAGCCTAGACGAACCTGCTTGTTTGTAGCTAATATAGGTTGCCGCCAGTGGTTTCATGTTCCAGTTCCTACAAGTTATTTGTACCTATTTGCAACCTCGGTAAATGCTATAGGCATTAGAAACATATTAGAATAAAGAGTAAGCTGATTGAATGGTTAATAATTAGATGTATGTCATTAGAAAATAAACATTGAAATTTGTGAAAAAATTTTCTTTTAAAATGGGTTAATGAAATTAACCATTGTGCTAGACAATATGGCTATCGTCAAACAGCAAATTAATCAAACTAATTTCAAAGGTGGAGCTATTGTAAACGGGAGAACAGTTAATCAGTAGAATAGGGAAATTAAGTCGGTATACCATTCTTATTATTTCTTTTCCTCCACCCCCCCCCCCCCCACCACCTAATATTATTTCAACCAACCCACTAACCTTTTCAAAACTTACAATCATCATATGAATTCACATGGTAAACTTTATTGCTTTAAAAAAATCAATGAGTTTTGATAGGGTGTTATTAATGAACATTATCCAATTTCTAGCAGGATAAACATTGTGATATGGAAATGTCTCTTGACCAAAAAGGTTAAAATATCAAACATAATTGTTTAATGGAATTGTGGCAAAAATTTGTTGATATTTTAACCCACAGAATGGAATAATAACATCCATCATTAATTTCTATTTTAGAATCGGCCAGAATCATTGATATTGTTCAGTCAATATGACCTGTTTGTTTGTTTCTGTTTTGTACTTGTATTAAGTACAGGAACATACATCAAAAAATGAATATCGGATAGATTGATTTTAGATTTCTGATAATATCTTTTCTATGGTATAGTTATAATCAATTACATTTTAATACCCTTCAACATTAATGTAGAGTTGTGGACATATATTGTTGTCATCCCTGTTCTTCTATCCAGGATGGTTTTGGGAAAAAAGTTCTCAGAACTCTCGTATAATTATTGAATAATCTGCTGAGTTCCTTTGCAATATTTTGTTTACATATTGCAGACTGTTTGCAAACAATTTTTGTTTACTAAATTTTAATCCCTTATGGTTTTATACGCCCACATTTGTTTGTGAACGTAAATTTACACTGCCCCTGTCCATCCGGACATCCGTTCGCATATGCTTGTGGACACTCTACAGGTCACAATTTTTATCCAATTTTGATGAAACTTGAAATAGAGGTTGATATCCCAAAGATCTTGGTTTCTTTCGAAATTGGCATGTATTTGAAGGTCAAAATCGTCGCTTCTTGTAAGTAAATCATATTTTTTAGCCGATTTTAAAAACCGTCTCTGTTACACCATAATGACATTTGAGTTTATAATTTTGTAAAAATCTGACCGAAACTGCCTGACCAAATGGCCGCTCCTTTGCGCAAAGGGTGTAACGTATATATATATGTGGACCCTCTAGAGGTCATAATTTTTATCTGATTTATATCTCAAACATGTCGGTTCCTTTTGATAGTCACACATATCATACAGTAACTTCCTGGTTTATGCCCCTGATTGTACGAAAAATCATGTTACAATTTTTATCTGATTTTGATGAAACTGAAAATATACGTTTCTATCCCAAAGATATGGGTTCCTGTCAATACTTGTAGGTAGCGGACCATAACTTCCTGGATTATGGTCCCTGATTGTACTAAAAAAAAAAACGTTTTTTTTTTTTTTAGCAAATTCTCTGTTCATCTTGCAAAATGTGGGCAACTGCTTGTTATCTATTCAAAGTAATTAAGCAGAAGGTTTTTTTATTGAGATGTGTCCAGCAGACAATGGAAACATTTTCCAAATGCTGTTTATATGCATCCACAGGTTGTTAAATTTTGTTGCAAGTGCTCAGACAAAACTTTAAAAGTTCATGGCCCTTAATTAACACGGGAAGAGGTATACAAGATTTATAGTCGTTGATCCACTATGTCATGCAGCTGGCTTCCCGAGTGAACGTGTAATATTGTCTTGCTTAACAAATGCCATTATACAGGAATATATTTTCAACATTCAAATAAATTACTATAAAAATCATCAGCCATTACTTTCTGGCTGAATCTATACCTCCAGCTGGACACAGAAAACTATGTGACCTTCGTATTCTCTGATAATCTTTAGTGCCTGTCCACTATAGGTATCATCATAATGCCTATATATAATATAATAAAAAATTTATCTCGATTAGTGAGAGGTAGAAGTTGTCTGAGGAAATGTGGACTGATTTGAGTCCTCGTAAATCATGTGAAGGCAAAGTTGTTCTTTGTTGTTACTATTATATTCTACTTTATTATAATATTAACCTCTATTCTATAAAATAGTTCTATTGTGATGATGAATTGAATATTTTCATATTTTGAACTGGTTTTTAAATATTTTTTTTTTGTGGATTGATTATTGACTGGTAATTGTCATCTGTAAGTGATCAGTATAATATATCACTGTAATTTATTGTAAGATTCCATTATCCAATCCATAATGGCACAAAGTTATCTAACTTTTATATTGTCATTTCTATGGGACAATGGAATTTAATTTCCTTCTCACACGGACATCGCTTATTATAAATGAGTTATAAACTTAAAGAAGAGTGAACCACTGAAATCTTTATGAGCTTATGATAGAAGTATATTGAATGGAAGTTCTCGAATTATGTGATTTTCTAAAGGAGGAAAAAAATCCATATTTGGACGACCAAGCAACTTTTATGGCCCGCTGACTTAGTTATGGTGGGCGAAGTTGTGAAATGCTGTTACTTTATCGTAAACTGTTTGACTACGGCATCCAATTATTCTCGTTTTAGTGTAAATTGTTTTGGCAGAAAGAGGATGGTTATTAGATTTTATGGTTAGCGCTAATAAATACGCGAGGGTTGAGACTTTGTGAAATTTCTTTCCACTTTGAAGTAGATATTCGTAACAATTCTTTCAATTCTGCTTGTTTCCCTACATGTCCTCAAGACATTTAATATGGACTTTAAAGGAGAGGATCGGATCCACAGTCCACAGATCATTTTTCTAATTTTGTGGTCATCGAAATTGTGTGAGAATTAAGTTTTTTGAACATGTTTTTTTTTTTCTTCCATGATCTGAATTTCGTACTTAATTCAGCTAAACCTCAATGTTTTTATATGCCCACATTTTGCCCTGTCTGTCCGGACGTCCGTCCACAATTTGTTTGTGGACACCCTACAGCAGGGTTCTTAATCCATTTTGAAACGAATCTGCCAGAATTGGGTCAAATGCGGTCCCGGTAGGAACTGCGTTTTAAAATTTTAAGCTTCCATTCCCTTTAATATAACCAGACTTCAACAAAAATTATTCTTGGTAATCTGTTATGAGGAATATCGTTTTCTACTATATGTAATTACCACAAATAGCCTATAACATCAAACAAGTACACTTTCCATATTTAATTCACGTACCGGCTTGAAATTCATGTCAGCAATATTCCTGAATAAATTACTGTAATTGTTTTTAGCGATGGATATAAGTTGATACGGCACCATGGTATTTCTTCATAACCCAATTTGTAGGTTGTTTTGTTTTTTTTCTATCACTAACTTGCAAATGTTTATATTCATTCATCTATCAAGCCTCCTGTCAGCATGTATATAAAAGAAAAAAATCATAACAGTAAACGCTATTTAAAACTTAAACTAGCATCACTGGTTTACTGACCTAATTCTAACCAATGTCACATGTCATATTCCGCATTGGAGATTCATAATTATATATTATTAATGACTGTTTCTCGGTGTATTCGGTGTTCTATCCGAGGATTATATTCAACTAAGATTTAAATTTTACTAACAACTGGTCATTGAAACCATTAAATTATGATCCAATTATTATTTTAATATCTACCGGTACACCTGGAATTCATACGGACCGTCAAAGGCTCGCAATAGATGCACAATCCATTGCGAGATTGTATCGTCTTCCTTCGATTGCCACATGGCCTATTTCCTCAAGGCAACTTACTGGACCTCTTATGAATAATCAGCAAGCGTGTTTTGTTTTTTACTGAATTATCAAAATTACTGTTACTTGTGCTAATTACTCTGATTATGAACCACATGGCCGATTCTTACTAAGGTATGATTGTTATTGTAGCCGACAAGCAAGTTGATTGACTACTTAATTAACAAGTAATAATTAACCCGTTGTAATTTAGCCGAAAGCAGATTGAATTATGATACCATAGTGACCGGTTCAATGTTTTACCAATCGGCTTGATTGAACTTCAAGCGGCTAAAGCCGACAAAAAACAGCCAATTAAGATCCCTGACCTACAGGTCACAATTTTTTATCTGATTTTGAAAAAACTTGAAATATAAGTCTGTTTCCCAAAGATCTCGGTTCCTTTTGATATTGGCATATATCGAACCATATATTCATGGATTATGGCACCCGATTGTTCGAAATATCACATTTTTAGCTTGTGGACACTCTAAAGGCCTTAATTTTCATTTGATTTTGATGAAACTTAAAATGCTTGTTTATAACCCAATAATCTTGGTTCCTTTCGATATTGGCACATATCTGATCGTCATTTACTGAAGTATGGTCTCTGTTTGTACGAGTGGCTAAATGGGCAAGATCTTGATTCGCTAGCCTGAAGGTCGGGTATTCGATCCCTGCATTGGCCGAGAAAGTTCATCGGGAATTTTCCGACGTGGTTTCCTCTTGTCAGTGGTGCAGGACGGAGGGTCTGACAAGGACAGCCGTCTAGTCATTTGGATGGTACGAAAAACCGAGGTCCCATGTATACATTGACATGCACGTAAAATATCCCTTGGCAGTTGGAATTCGATATAAGAGCAGGCCATAGTGCTGCTGCCTGGGTAAAATTTCCCTCATAGCACACTGTATGGCATATGCCCGTCTTCATTAGCCCAGTCGGAGCAGAACAGTAGGACGTTAAACCCCATTTCATTTCTGTTTGTACGAAAAATTGCGTTTTTAGCTTTGGTTCCTCTAGAGGTCACAATTATTATCCGAATTAAACAAAATGCTTGAATATATCAACGTTACACCATAATGTTGGTGGAGTTTGAAATTCGTGAAAATCGGACCAAAACTGCCAGACTTTATAGACTTGTGTTCATAGGAGATTCTCTATATATCCCAAATATCTCAGTCTCTTTCAATATTCACACATTTGAGACCATAACTTCCTGGATTATGGTCGCTCGTTGTACTGAAAATCACTTTTTTTTTTAGCTGTTCTCTATCCATCTCTTGCAAAATGTGGGAATATCTTGCCTGGCAATCGATGGTCCATAATATTTTAAATTAAAAACATGAATTAGAATTCAATATTGGTCTATACAAATCAATATTCCTGTTGTTATCTTGCCGTGAAAATATGCGATCTTCATATCCAATATTTACTGGTAAGACACAATAAACATTTTATAATCACTGAGTACATGAGTCGTGTATTCTATTCTTTCAGCTGTCATTTGTAATGAACATACAAAGCATATCCTACATTACAATGCGGAAATAATTAATAATAGCTAATTCATAAACACCAAAATAATATGTAGAATAGACCAAGCATGTGTGCCAAAAACTGTCATTCAGTTTGAACTCTTGACATTATAATAAAGTTTTTTGAAATTGAATATAAATCACTTTATGTACATTCATATTACATTAATATGTGCTGTTTGACCCAGTTTCGCCTATTTTAAGGTTCCAAAGAATAGAGCCACACACCCTTTAAGTAAAGTTTTATGTCAGCAAACTTTTAGTTCTTAATTGTTTTCAAATTTATGTCCGTCTTACTCTGAGGTGAACTTTTGGAGCAGTACCATACAGTTATGTCTTTTCAGACATATTTTTTCTGTTTGTAATCATAAGCTTCAAATAGAAAACAAAATGAATAATTAGTGCCAACAAGTTGTTTTGTATATATAAATTGTTTATAAAATATTATAATTCTGTATCCTCCCTGTGTTTAGTGATATTCACGAACCTTCTTAGTTTATAAAACTTCGAAAAAGGTAAATTCAGATATGAACTATGGAACCTGCACTCAGCAGTTGGTATGTCTGCTCCATAATCAAGATATTAAAATTGAAAAATCATGCATTTAATCTACAGACCTGTAGAAAAACTATCTGTGTTTAGGTAAACCAATTCTTTGCTATCTTATTAACCCAAAAAGGTGCTTGAAAAACATGGTTTATTGGATGTAAATAGATGGTATCAAGACTTGAGTTGCTTTCACCACCTGGTGTTACCTTATCAATAACAACCATTAAAACATGCCTCCTCATACATATCTACAGTCCAAAGTGGACATAACTGTCTTAATCTCTTTAACAAAGTAGGGCATTTAAGTCAGTAGCATAAATTTGATAAGATTAATTAACACTTAACAGAGATTTTAATGAAATTCTGACCTTGACACCTACAAGTTTTGATATCTAGAAAGTATTTGTTCAGTTGTCTTGTCTCATTTTCCACACTAATCAAACAATATAGATATTTTTAAAGAACTGGTAAAAAAGCTATTTTATATTAATAAATTATTTTAGGCATCTATAATAATATTGATAGTAAGTGCACTTGTGATCTTTTATTAGTATGATAAAAGCACAATATTATAAGAACAAAAGTTCTACATTTGATATTAAAATGGCTTGACCTGTTTCATCTGGTTCCTATGATATTTATGTTATATGTGTTGATTTTTTTTGTGGCGTGCCAATCAGTCATTGTTCAAAATTTTACTTTCATGTTAAAGCCAATATAGTCGATGGTGTGTTTTTTTGTGACACAGCGAGCTAAAATACAAAAGTTATTACAAAGCAACCTCTTTTGAATTGAAACAGAAATGTTAAATTATATACAGTTTGCACCATTAAATGCAATGCAAGAGCTAAATCTGCATATTGCAGGTCTTTATTGGGCCTGAAATGTTATCTAAATTATTAATTAGACATTAATTAACTTATCCAGACCATAATCAACTCTCGATGGCATCGTTAGCCTGCAATGTTTATTGGATTAGGTTCCGATTTGCTGTTCGACTTCCATTCATGATTTTATCATGAAATGGATAATCGAGACTATGATTTTTATTGTACCGACTTTAGTAATGATGGTTGAGGCTAGGTCGAAAATTCAATCGCTAAAACCTCAGTTCAGAGTGGATCAATTTGACTGAAATTTTCAGCAAATTCCCTTTACATTATCTAGTTTTTAACTATTATAGTGAGAACTGTCAGCTCTTTATCTAATCTCTCATAATGTATCTTTAATAAAAAGAAGATTAACACTTTTAAGTTATAATGTATCTTATTCTTGCAATAGGAACAAATTAAGCATGTATTTCTTCTAAGTTAATTAGGTAATCTATTGCATGACCAATGCTCAGAACAGAGATGGTTTTTAAATTGCACTGATTTAGCAACAAATATCTGATTATTTTGTCTGCTCAAATCTGCATTATAGTTACAAGAATTCAGGAACCAACTAGATAACTACAAGCAATGGTACATAGGGATCTGGGAAACATTTCTCCTCTCGCAATCCCAGATTTCTTCAATTTCTCCCTGATTTTAAATTGTCATCTAGTAATTTGTCACCATTATACTACAAGAATAATTATTGAAACAGTGTATGAAACAAACTTGTGTTATAAACTGCAATCAAATGAACTATCCGAGAAAATAATGCAACAGTTATCAAAAGTCACCCTAGTATATAAACTTGACTTAGCATGTCAAACCTCAATAGCTGGAATTAAGTCTGAAGCAGCAAAATCTTGTGAGCTGTTAATTCATAATCGCCCTTATATTGTGTGTTGGTATTTCATTTGATATACATAGTGTACACTATCCTTTCCCAGTTTGGAGTCACTCCCATGACTAAAATTCCTCCTAAATTCCTCCCCTGGCTAACATTCATCTACTTTGGTTGAGAATCATTGTATTAAGGTGATTACCCCTGTTAACTACACAGACAGTGGGCCGCCAGTGAGTCTAACCTTGTTATAATCTGATTGATGTTTAATTTACTTTTTGCAGGTGTTGCATAAGACTTAATTTGCATATATATATATATATATATATTTGTAATGCAACTGCTATATTTAACCAGTATTTTGATTAAGTCCTGGAATGCTTCAGCTTCTTACCATCTTTATTGAACAATCCAAATTTTTCACACTTTTATCAAGAAATAGTCTGAAATGTTATGGTATGAAATTAAATACTGGTAATCTAGTTATAATTCTGTTGACTAATGGTTATTATTTAAAATTAAATTGTAATTAAATGTTTGTGCTATTGCAAATTAACACTTGTTTGCTTTTACCGTTTTAATAGGACAGTTTTTTTTTTATCATTGTTTATCTTTTGGGTTAGGCTTTTTCTATCAGTATCTTTTTTTTTTAAATCATAAGGGCAAGAGCATAAAAAATCAAATTTTTTTTCTTCAAAATATCTGAAATAGATCTCATTCTGTCTTCCATAGATATGATGTTGGTGGCACAGATCCAACCTTGCTTAATCACGGTTGTAAATTTAATTTGCAGTATCAAATAATATTTTAATGTTTTGTTGAAGTCTTTATGAATTAATCATTTTAAAAGCTAATTATCTGTAGTTGGACATCTACTGTTCAGGTTCCAATATTGATATTTAATTAGTCTACGCTTACAGTTGAGAACTTCTGTATCCTGTGAGAATTTTACATGTTCAGTGCTTGAAACAAAAACAGAGCTATACTCTTCCTTTTCTAGGTTTGCGCAAATCAAATTTTGGAGATTTTTATATTCAGTGACTTGACTATATTAGAATAGGTATTCTCAATTCATCATTTGTCATAAAAAGTTACAGCATGGACTGTAATTGCTTAGAGCACGTTCACAGCAAGGCATTGTGGTACAATTGTACTATATGTGTAACAAAGTACTCTATACCTTTCATCAAATTGAACGATCATTTAGGTGCATATAACTTATTGACAAGCTGCTGTTGATAATATATTATATTGATTTTTCAAATCTGTATATACTTCTGTTTAGTCACATTCTAATTAAACATGTAATTAATCCCATATGTCATTTACAAACTACATATGATGATCTGTGCACACGCTCCGCATTGCTTCAAAGGAGAATGCACTGGTTAGTTAGCATACCAGGGCGAGATAAGAGACAATTGCATGTATGATAATGAGTCTTATCTACAAATGTATTGTCCGAGGGTATATAACAAGGAGCTTGCTAACAGTCAGGGAGACGAGCAGAGTGGAGGAGAGATACAGATGAGAGAAAAGCAGAGAGTGACGGATGGACTCACCCGAGTTCAGTCGTTGCCTTGGCAGAGGGGCGGAATGGTGGATTTAATACTATTCAAAAAAAGTAGGGGATATTTGATTTTGGGGGCATAATACTAAAATATGCAAATGACTACGAAAAAAGTCACTATAGAACCTAACAGAAGAAACATTTCCAGTTACATGTGACGCCCAAACGCACCAATAGCTACCGCATGGAATGCAGGTGATGCTTGGGATCATCATGGGGGTCCAACCCAAGATTTGCACGACTCTGACTTTGTTTAATTGTTTTAGTGACCAGAAAACAAATTTTGATATGCGTCGGCTTACCAAAAATGAAAGGTTACGTGCCCTTGGCATGCTACAGATCGGCACAACACAGGTGGTTGTGGCGCGGACGATGAATGTTTCTCAGTCTGTCATAAGCAGGCTATGGTCCAGATACCGTGATACACAATCTGTACAGGACAGACCACGCTCAGGTCGACCAAGGGCGACAACTCAAGCCCAGGATCGATTTATCCGTACCTTGGCCTTGAGAAATCGTGTCATCACAGCAAATCAGATCAGCGCTCGTCTTCAAACAGACACTGGTGTGAGAGTGAGTGGCCAGACGATTCGGAATCGACTGCATAGGGGTCACCTTCGCGCCCGACGTCCTCGCGTGATCCCTTGTTTGAGAGATCATCACATTCAGGCAAGACGTCGTTGGTGTAGGGATCGTCAACACTGGGATAATCGACGCTGGAGCAATGTGATGTTTTCAGATGAGTCAAGGTTCACTGTTGATTTTTTGGACAGACGTAGGAGGGTGTGGCGTCGTTGAAACGAACGCTTCCAAGACGTTAACGTCATCAGACATGATCGATTTGGGGGTGGTTCTGTTATGGTGTGGGGAGGCATCACTGTTGCTGGAAGAACGGCTTTACATGTTGTTGCAGGGCGTGTTACAGGCCAGTACTACCGGGACAACATCTTGGCAGTCCATGTTGTGCCGTTCGCACGACGTCATGGCCGCCGTTTCATCTTCGAGGATGACAACGCAAGATGTCACAGGGCCAGGATCGTTACAGGTTACCTCCAACAACAGAACATCACCACATTACCTTGGCCAGCACTGAGTCCCGACCTCAACAACGTCCTGCCAATGTCCAAGAACTTGCTGCTGCGTTGCAACAGGAATGGGACAATCTGGACCAAAATGACCTTAGACGTCTCATTAGGAGTATGCCACGTCGGATCAATGCTTGTTTGGCAAACAGAGGAGGATTTACCCGTTACTGACTTGGTTGTGATGCTGTGGTAACTTTGCTGTTTGACCCCGGGTATCATTTTACCCTTATAATGGTCAGTCTGTGCCTTACTTAGTCTAACGATCATTTGGAATAAATCGATGAATGTGAACTTCATTTCATTTTGTCATTTGTTTCTTCGTCAGTTTCATTAGGTGACTTTAATAACACTTAAAAATCAAATATCCCCTACTTTTTTTGAATAGTATAGCTATGTACCGTCCTGATATGTCCCTGTCATAGTCTATTTCCCGATGTAGTTTAGTTCATGTTGTATCTATGTAACTGTTTGATATTCTGTTTGATAATCATATATTTACTGAACTGATCTCTGTTATCACTAAGATACATATGGACCATGAACCACAGCTTTTTGAGAGTGGGGTTTCTTGTTTCTTTTCCAATTTAGGAGGGCTTCTTTTCTGCCTTTTAGTTTTATTGCATTTTTGGTTAGCATGGTCTGTATGAGTGCATTGTATTTTAATTACCGGTAACAGCATTCACATTTTAAAGGATTGTACCGTTTGTTTTATTCTGAAAATATTTAAATCCTTTGATATTGAATAAATTTTAATCTCTAGTTACTGTATACTTTCAGGTTGCCCACTTCCGCCAGTTGTATACTAAAATCATCAGTGATAAACATGATGACATCATGGCTAAATTTGGTTCTGTATTAGCTCAAGGAATAATTGATGCTGGTAAGTATACAACATGTGTCGTGCAGTTAAATTTATTGGTGATATTCCAAACACTACAGAAAAATCACTGTGGCAGTGTACGTTGTGCTTTGTATTTATAAGTACCTAGCATTAAACAATTCTGCTACACACATTTATGATCCGTGGAAGCTTAACTGTTCCCATGATTGTCTTATTATTAAATAAACACCAATACTATAAATACCACATGCAGGGTTCAGGTTGACAGTGTTGATGTGACCAAACAACTACAGATTATTCTGTGGATTTGGTTTAGCTACTTTAAAAAAGTACCAGTTATCAGTGGGCTAGCTTGACTTTGTCATCTGAGCGCAAGTGGATCAAATATACCAGTTTAAAAGCCCTAGCTTCCTGATTTACTAGGGGGGTTAGATGGCTGAAAGGTTAGTGTGTGCACATTGTATCACAACGTCTGTCATTGAATCATCTGGTGTGGTTTTGATTCCCCGGTTGTACGTGACAAGCATGTCGCCCGTCCAATCTTGTGGATTTTCTCTAAATCCTCCGGTTTGCTCCCACTGCTTACACGGAAGCGAATCATTAAATAAAATTGAACCATATGTTAGTCTCGAAATGACCTAGTTTGTGTCAAGTGGACTCTCTCTCTGGCTCCTGGTTTATCTTGCAGTCTAAATGGATTGGCTTATAATTGCTAGCTTTATCTATATAGATAAGGATATGTGTATTTTACTACTTTTTTGCGGAAATTAACTAAAATTACCTAACCACTGAAAATGGTTCTCAGAACAGTTTTTTAAGCTGGTTTCGCTAATTCTGTGTGAATGCTGTACACTCCTGGCTTACAGATGCTTACTTAAATACAGATATCTGAACAACAGCATATGACACGAATAAAGACAGCTGATGAGCTATAGATAAGTCAAGGGATTAAAAAATTTACCTTTATCCAAGGTGACATTTTCACCAAGAATGTTATTGTGAACTTTGCTTTAATTGGAATAAAGGAGGGCTGCATCCATGAATGTATGTATTATTTATACCTATCAATTCTTGAAAGAACCATTAAAAGTCATGACTCAGTACATTCCTGACACTTGCCCTCAATTTCCAAGGAAATGTTTTCAAGGAATCTGTCAAGAATTGATGGCAAACTGTAGAAATCCCATACAGATCCTGTCACATATTCCAATATGTTCATCTAGTTTCTAAGTGAACTGGGTAACTTCTAATGCATAACTTGTAAATTGTTAGTTGTTATGCAGAAGAACCATTGATTTTAATTATCAAGGGAATTTTGTCTTATTCTTTAAAAATGGGAAAAAAAGTGAATGTGGCTGTTTTCAAGAAAGGGACAAAATATAGCTTTTCTACTTTGGATTAACAGAAGGCTTACAAATTAATACAAACATAATTTTACCTACCCGGTATTGTTTTTGTTTAAAAACTCAATAGTCTGGATTTCATACCATGTCCACAGGTATCACCCATGCTTCATTCAAGTATTATTTTAATTACTGTTAATTTATAGATAAAAGGTTGACAAAGGGCATTTAATTTTATATATTTGTGCCATAAACATTCCATTTCCTAAACCAAAGAGGGGATTTTTCCAGCCCAAAAGTTATGAGATTTGTAATCTTGTTCTCTATGGAAGGGGCTATACTATATACCGGAAAACACCATGTTATAATGAATACCGGAAAAACATTAAATACCTGAAAAAACCCTAAATACCAGAAAGCACCCTAAATAGGTAACTCGAAGCCTGGTCCTCTGAAAAACACCAGAAAAACCTAACCCTAACCCTAACCCACCGCTGGTCCTCTAGAAAACACCGGGAAAACCTAACCCTTACTCCCCGCAAACAGAGGACCAGGCTCTGGGTTAGCTATTTAGGGTGTTTTCCGGTGTTTAGTGTTTTCCAGTATTTAGTATAACACAGTGTTTTCCGATAGTTTTTCGGTGTTTTTCGGTGTATAGTATTGCCGTATGGAAGTGAGAAATAAAAAAAGATAAACTGTTTTATTAAATGTCTGATTCTAATATAGCTTTTCATATTTCTTTTTATTTTAGAGGATTTACAATTAATTATTATAAATTATTTTCTGTCTTTCCATAGAAGTTAGTTGTCCATTTACTGTGCAAACAGCTATTTCTAGATATTTATTAAGAAAAGGTTTTGATAAAGAAAAAATGGTTCCTAAAAAAGCTCCTGTTTTGGATGTTCTTGTTACTACAAATGGGTTTAATTTATTATTAAATGTTGTTCAGCCCCCTTTCCAATATATTTCTTCTGTTGACTTCCAAGAATTTTTTTTATGTAAATCCAATTTCTTCATTAATGGGTTATTCCAACACAAGAATTGACTGGCCTAAAGCAGTTTGACCATTTCCTCACAAATTGTCCTAGTAATAGAAGGTCTGTGGGCAGGACCTTATTACATCTTGACTGGTTCTATTAACAAGAAGAAAGAAGATGGCCTGTCTCAATGTGATAAATCTAGTTGTAGCTGCCATTAGGTGTTTGCTGAAGAAATCTGATTTACCTTGGTGATGAAACTGAATGATTGCTTCAGAAGAAGACAAAGAGAAGCATCTTGTTTGAGATGGTCTTGTGTTACCGACTTGCAGTCTCCTCTTTTAGTCATTCGACAAATTTGTACAAATTTCAATATCTAGTTGCAAGCGCTCAAGTATCAACAATGTGTGAGGTTTTCTTTGATAGCATTTATCTTATATGGTTCACTTTTTCTGCATTTTTTTGTATTAAAAAGATTAATGAATTTAGTTAGTTTTGATATATTGCACTTTCTGTTGTATTACATAAATATTCAAATTAATTGGGTTTTTTTTTTTCTTTTTTTATTTTGAAAAAGACAAGACATCTTTGATTTAGGTGAAACATGAAAACATTCTTTATTGAAATAGGATGACTGGTTTCAAAATGTCTTTCAACCTAAAATGTAAAATCAATAAGATCCTGCTCCTTTTGGGGTTGTGTAGTTGAAGCTGGAATCTGAACAAAAAACATTAATTATGAAATCAAGAGCATGAACTGCATTATTTATTGTCCTGCATAGCCCTCTTCGTTAGTGCTGAAAAGTAAGACGTTAAAACCCAGTTTATTTCGTCCATTATATTTATAGATGTTTATAATAGCAGGCTATTTTTTCCATTTACTTGCTGACAGTACGATTTGTAGCTTGTGTGAGATGATCGATTCAATATGTCAAATTTTCTCTTACTAAGTAGACTTTACAAAAGCTGGCATTTTCAAAGTTGCCCACTTCTAAAATGAAATATATTATTAAAAGTAAAATGTAAAGAATAACAGATTTGAAACAAATGGGATGTCACCAAATTGATCACAAAACTGTTCACATTTTTGACAAATATGCTTACTAAATATTATATTTTTACATAATAAATGATTTTTATACACCCACATTGAATTGTGATCTAAGTTATATTGTATAATCTCTCCCCGTTCGTTACAATTTGTTGCACATTGTATATACTCAGTATGAATGCTAGCGGTTTGCTACTTTGGCAATGGCGATTTTACTTCATCTGTGGCAATAATTATTGTTAAAAAGTCGCCACTTTGGGGAAAAGGCCTATGTGCTCCTGTTGAATCTCTGTTTCTCCTTCGTGCGCTTGCCTATTTAACACAAAAAAAAAACAACCAAGAAACCAATTAAAAACTGCTAAAATGATGTTATATGTATAAGAAAGCATATAGACAGGCGCTATTGTACTGTGACCATTAGTAATCATTTTGTTCATAGGCTGAAATTATTATATGTCATTATTAATGTATTGTCCAATCATGTCTCACTGAATTTCGCAAGGTTTACAAAATGGCTAGACATTCTTCAATACTTTTTGCTTCAGCAACTAAACTATCACTCCTAATTGGGTCATTCCATTAATGAGCGGTCTAATGTGTGACATATGTACTAAAATTTTAAGTAATCTCAATCACTGATAAAAGTATACCAATAATAGGAGTAATGTATGCCATTTGAGTGACAGTTGGTGGTTTTCCACTGTCTTGTTCCAAAGAAAAGATATGAACATTTTTATGCGCCAACATTTTCATGTGGATGTATATTGTTGTTGCCCCTGTCTGTCAACAATTTGTTTGTGGGGACTACACAGGTCACAAATTTTATCTGATTTTGATGAAACTCATAATATAGGGCTATCTCCCAAAGATCTAGGTTCCTTTCGATATTAGCATGTATCAGACTATAACTTCATGGATTATGGCCCCTGATTCCGTGAAAAAATTACGTTTTTACTTTGTAGACACTCAAGAAGTCACAATTTTTATTTGATTTTCATAAAACTTAAAATATATGTTTATTACCCAAAGATCTCTATTCCTTTCGATATTTGTGCATATCGGACTGTAACTTCTTGGTTTATGACACCTGATTGTTTGAAAAATCACGTATTTAGCTTCTGGACCCTCTAGAGGCTACAATTTTTATCCGATTTAAAAAAAACGTTCTATTATGTCACCGTTACACCATAATGAAGGTTTAGTTCAAATTTTGTGATAATCGGACCAAAACTGTCGGACAAAATGGCCGCCCCTCATACGTAAATAGTGCAAATATATGGTATATCAAAGTTGTGGACCCTCCAGATTTTGATGAAACTTTAAATTTATGTTTATATTACAAAGATCTTGGTTCCTTTCATTTCAATAATTGCGCATATCCGAACATAACTGCCTGGATTATGGCCCCCAGATTGTTAGAAAAATCGCATTTTTAGCTTTTTGATCCACTAGAAGTCACAATTTGTATTAAATTTTTAAAAAACGTTTAAATATATAACCGTTATACTTAGACATCAGTGAATGGTGAGTTCGAATTTTGTAAAAATCTGACCCAAACTGCCAGACAAAATGGCCGCTCCTTGTACGCTAATAGTGTGAAAGTATGTAATAACAAGGTTGTGGACCCTCTGTAAATCACAATTTATACTATTCAAAAAAAGTAGGGGATATTTGATTTTGGGGGCATAATACTAAAATATGCAAATGACTACGAAAAAAGTCACTATAGAACCTAACAGAAGAAACATTTCCAGTTACATGTGACGCCCAAACGCACCAATAGCTACCGCATGGAATGCAGGTGATGCTTGGGATCATCATGGGGGTCCAACCCAAGATTTGCACGACTCTGACTTTGAATGTTACAGTCATTGTGGCATTGAATTCCAGGGTGGAAACATCAGTTTAATTGTTTTAGTGACCAGAAAACAAATTTTGATATGCGTTGGCTTACCCAAAATGAAAGGTTACGTGCCCTTGGCATGCTACAGATCGGCACAACACAGGCGGTTGTGGCGCGGACGATGAATGTTTCTCAGTCTGTCATAAGCAGACTATGGTCCAGATACCGTGATACACAATCTGTACAGGACAGACCACGCTCAGGTCGACCAAGGGCGACAACTCAAGCCCAGGATCGATTTATCCGTACCTTGGCCTTGAGAAATCGTGTCATCACAGCAAATCAGATCAGCGCTCGTCTTCAAACAGACACTGGTGTGAGAGTGAGTGGCCAGACGATTCGGAATCGACTGCATAGGGGTCACCTTCGCGCCCAACGTCCTCGCGTGATCCCTTGTTTGAGAGATCATCACATTCAGGCAAGACGTCGTTGGTGTAGGGATCGTCAACACTGGGATAATCGACGCTGGAGCAATGTGATGTTTTCAGATGAGTCAAGGTTCACTGTTGATTTTTTGGACAGACGTAGGAGGGTGTGGCGTCGTCGAAACGAGCGCTTCCAAGACGTTAACGTCATCAGACATGATCGATTTGGGGGTGGTTCTGTTATGGTGTGGGGAGGCATCACTGTTGCTGGAAGAACGGCTTTACATGTTGTTGCAGGGCGTGTTACAGGCCAGTACTACCGGGACAACATCTTGGCAGTCCATGTTGTGCCGTTCGCACGACGTCATGGCCGCCGTTTCATCTTCCAGGATGACAACGCAAGATGTCACAGGGCCAGGATCGTTACAGGTTACCTCCAACAACAGAACATCACCACATTACCTTGGCCAGCACTGAGTCCCGACCTCTCCCCCATCGAGCATGTCTGGGACATGCTTGGACAGAGGTTACGTCAACGTCGACAACGTCCTGCCAATGTCCACGAACTTGCTGCTGCGTTGCAACAGGAATGGGACAATCTGGACCAAAATGACCTTAGACGTCTCATTAGGAGTATGCCACGTCGGATCAATGCTTGTTTGGCAAACAGAGGAGGATTTACCCGTTACTGACTTGGTTGTGATGCTGTGGTAACTTTGCTGTTTGACCCCGGGTATGATTTTACCCTTATAATGGTCAGTCTGTGCCTTACTTAGTCTAACGATCATTTGGAATAAATCGATGAATGTGAACTTCATTTCATTTTGTCATTTGTTTCTTCGTCAGTTTCATTAGGTGACTTTAATAACACTTAAAAATCAAATATCCCCTACTTTTTTTGAATAGTATATATCCGATTTTGATGAAACTTGAAATGTATGATTACAATCCAAAGAAACTTCATGAGATTTAAAATATATCTTTATGTCCCAAATGTCTCGGTCCCTTTCGATATTCGCAAATTTTAGACCATAACTTCCTGGATTATGGTCTCTGATTATACAAAAAAATCGCTTTTTTTTTTTAGCTTGTCCTTGCTGGTTACATGACAAGTTATATACATATTTCTTGTGTAAAGGGACACCAAATCCAGACTTTTAATGCTAAATTTATGCGCATGTATAAGAAATGCTAATGTGTTCATGATATATTATTATTCAAATGAGGCACCTTCATTAGAAGTCTAAGCAGAAATAGTGTATATTTGTGCCAACACCTCTAGCCAGCCAATGTCGATCACACGGATATTCCCAAATTCTCGATACAAACTTATAAGTATCTGTAGATTTTTAAAAAAATAAAGATTTTACAAAATGGTTGAAGTTTACTGTGATACTGGGTATTGCAGTGTCACATGTAAAGGGACACCAAATGTTGATGACTTGCCTACTAATAATTTAATCAAATCATGTTATGTAGTATTTCTCCTTTAAATCTTTCAAACTTTCAAATATAAAAAAAAAATAAAACTTTCAACAATCAAAATCAAAATGAGTAACAGTCTTTGAGAATTGGCTGTGTCCCTTTCAATAGCTTACCTTGTGAATCCGTTTAGCCAAAAAATGGACCAAATGTCTTGAAAGAGCAAGGTATCATTTCAAGATTGTTAGCATGTTACAGGAAAGCAAAGAAATTAATATAGCATTGGTTACATATACGTGTATACTAATACGATATCTAGTTGATAATAGTAATTATAGGCACACAAAAGTTTTGGTTTCCCATTTTCATAATTTCATAATTCTGTCGCTTGATCCCCAAATACCAAGGAAGCAATAATTTTCATCTATGGAAGAATTCTGTTGTTTTAGACTATAAGTTTTAACATCTATGTGTCATATGGAGGAGATAAATTCACATCACAACGTAATTTTGACGACAACATAAATACAGGGACACTAAACTTTGATTCAAACTTATGTCTGTCAAGTGATCATAAATTAAACATCTCTTTGTGACGTATTTCACAGCTAATAGAGGACGTTACAAACGGCATACTCAAGCACTTCATAAATTAAACAAGGCACTCAATTTTCAGTATCGACAAAGCTAATAAAATTTTCACAGACAATTTTACATAATATAACTGATTACGTTTTTGGAATTTATTTGATTTTTGAAGTTAAGATCATGGCTAAATTGACAATAATACAACGCGAATATTGGGCACACAAAAATATATATTGTGGGACGTGAATAAAAATCCTCCAATTGAGATTACTTACCATTTGTTTTGAAATGGAAAATTAGCCAACGAAATCTGAGATTCTCTGCTGCATGTATTGTGAAAATATTTGGAAAGACGTCGCACAAAAATTCAGTGACACCACAAATTGCAACATAGAAAAATTTAACCACAAACTGATTTTAAATGTTTTAAAAGAACATTAGTATAAAATAATAAACATATTACATGATCAATTACTTTTTTCAATAATTGTTGTTCAGAAAATAATTGTTTTTGTTGCTTTGAGCAATGATATGTATGAATTTTCACTCGGACCCCTCATTTGTGGAATGACCCAATTATCTAGCTATGTCACACATTATCCAGTTAAACAGTTTTATTTCTTCGACTTTTCTAGAGTGCCGCTATTCGACCTCTAGCTGGCTGGTCACCTCTGGCTTGCAGTTGGAGTTTTGATCCCTGGCCTATGTGACTTGGAGATAGGGGCGCCTTCTCAACCTTGTGGGTTTACTCCAGGTACTCCAGTTTCCTCCCACAGGAAAGACCCATGAGCGTTTGCTAAGATAATGAAAAATAAGACTTCTCTTTGGTGGAAGCGGACGTTAAACACTAAAAACAACAACAATGTCAGTGTTAAAGACTAGAAGATTCATAACACAAATTCATGTGAATTCATTATACCCAGATCCAATGCTTTAAATTTAAAATAAAGACGTTGAGAAATGTGTTGAATTCAGTTTACCGCACTTTTCATGAGATCAGAGGCGATGAAAAATGTATGTGGCTAATACTTTTTACATGCATTAGCCACTGTGGCTAATGAATTTTAGAAGCTAGTGCTAACACAGATACTGGTAATTGTTTTATAATAATAGGCCTACCTGGGAAATTATGTGTTGTCACACATCTTTGGCAGGTAAAATATTCCAGTTGTCGAAAAAAAATATGAACACTTTTTTATATAAATATTGTTATCCATTTTGGTGGAAACAAATTGAGAGCCAGCGTGACCTCTGCTGCAAAATATATACAACACTTGTTCATTACTCCCAGAGTTATTGACCTTGATTTATTTAGAACTTTCTAACGACATAAGTTGTCATCCGATCTGTTTGAAATTTATATTTAGTGTGCCAATTATAGGGACCCAGAAACCTGTTGAATTACAAAAAATTCTGTTGTTACTTCTTGAGTTATGGCCCTTTCTCACTTCGTAATATCTTGTGAGCACCTTAATATCAAAAATCAGTAAGTAAGATGACTATTGCAGCATTGATTATAATGTAATCAAGTTAATATATGGATTACCCCATGAAGTACTATTATCTATATAGGCTCTGTCTTAGCTGGCCATTATTAACTTTACTCAAGATAATCCATCACAGGTGTCAAGTTATGGTGTATGTCTACCACTTAATATTGGATGAATGGCTGTATTCATGATGTGACAACCTTAATGGACTGCTTTAACAACTTAGCTGTTGTGGGTTTATGTTTCATGGAGTAGTGGTGGCGCAGTGAGTAAGGCACTAGCTCACTTAGGTTTCAATCCCGGTGTTGTTCAAGAAAGTTTCCGTGAATTTTCCAACATGATTTCCACTTGCCAGTGAGTGCAAGGCATAGAGTCTGACAAGAACTGTGTCTGGTTTTTTGGGATGAGATTGAAAAACTGAGGTTCCATGCATAGTTGAAATTAGAAAAAAGAGTAGGTGCCACTGTCCGGACAAAACTTCTCCATAGCACACTGTATGGCATATGCCCGTCTTCATTAAAATTTAGAGATTGATGTGGAAAAATAAAATCACTTTCATCGTCAGTGTTTTGGGGTAACAATAGGATATGGAAAATCATGCTTTTGCATAATTTCTTTCCAACATTACTTTGTAAGACGAGTCTTGACAGTACAATTTAAATGATAATCTGGTCTTTATGGAGAAATGACAGAAAATGAAGTAGATTCATTGTTGTGTACAGATGGAAAAAATATTTTTTTGTAGAAATGATTGGAACTATTTCAGAGGTTGTTTAAGGTAATTGACCACAGACTTGATAAGTAGATAAACAATCTGGACAGTAATAAACAAAGTAGAAGATATCAATCAAAAAGCTAATCTTTATTATTATCATTAATATAAATTTTCCTCTAACCTGTTGTGCTTATCTCATGTTAAAGATGTTTATTATTTTTGTATTATTCTTAAGCTCCAAATCCTTACTGACAGCCACAAATGCTAAAAACATGAAGAGCCCAATAATATCTAAAATTGGAAAAGAAAGGTTCATGAACTTCTTTATTGTATTCGGAGATCACTGTCAGCTTTCACTGACATTTTCAGCCCAAGGAGTATGGATAACAATTCCTGATTTTATCCAGAAGGCTCCACAAACATACATATGAAATGATGTCTGCTTTAAATTCCAATGAACACAGAATGAATTCAAGCAATTCTGCTGTGCTGGACATGAAGTCAAACAGAAGATAGATGGGTAGTCTGTTTAATCCGTCTGCCTGCATTCTACTTAATATGATTAGCAGGTACACTAATAGGATGATATGCGGAAAAGGTTTATCACTTGTCAAATCACCTGCCACTTGTAAGAAGGCATCGAGTGGATGTTATGTCAGCTTACTTCATGTATTTGACATATTAAATAGATTTTTGTCTTCTTTTAGCTCAGGAACTATTATTTTCCATGTGGTCAGTTACCATACATATTAGTCCATATAATGCCGTAATTTCTTGTTTTTTGAGCTCTTAATGCTTTATTATAGTATTTGGAGAAGACGTGGGTTTGATTTACAAGTGTTATGTTGTTCTTTCTTGTAAAGTAATAAATAATATGGGTAGAGATTAGCCATTTTTTTCCTCCTCTTTTGGACATATTAATACTGTGCTACTTCTACTTCCCTCATGATCATTATCTAAGCATTGATAGAAGGCTTGGATCATCAAATGAAGATAGACAGAAGAATTGAACCACCACTGATTTAATTTAGGAAGGGAATACAATACAAAATAAATCAACAGAAACCTGCTACACTGTTTACTTTTTGGCCCAGATTTATCTATAATGACAGTGGTTCGATAAGTTTCTCAGTGTGGCATTTACTCACACACTAGATCCCCTGACAATTTGAAAGCTAAATAAGAGTAGGTCATAGTACTGCTGTCAGGGGGAGAAATTTCCCTTGTAGCATACTGGCTGTCTACATTAATCTGGTTGGCAATGTAAGATGTAAAACATTAATTCATTTATACAAGACTTTTTAGGTTTTGTTGGCTGAGTGGACTAGGGTTGTCTTCAGTTACCTCTTATTTCTATAGATCCCTGTGTGCAAGCACATTTTTCATAAAATATATACGATATGATTAGTGTTGCTATCATTCATCACTGATGCGTAGTTGATTATGCGATTATCGGCCTTTTTACTAAATATTTCATTAGATTAGAGGCATAGATGGAAAAATAGAAAACCATATTTATTCAAAATCCAGCCTATGGCTTGTGTTTTAATTTGGCAGTTGTTTTTTTCAGAAATACAGATCAAACATTTAACACATTCAGCAAAAAGTGAATTAAATAACTAATAAGAGAAACTTGTTAATCCAAATGTATGAGAAAGTCTGAGATCATCTAATATCTATTTTTTCGTGCTACCTTTTTTACTAAAAAAGTAAAATGGAAGTTTTACAGTGCTTTTATATGAGATTTTTATCGTGTGAAACACAATGGAGATTTCATCAAGATTTTTTTTTTTTAATGTGGATTTCCTTCACAAATAGTTAAAAATATTATTGGGTGCAAATTTACGAATGCTTTGGTGTGGTGAGTATTGTGATAAAGTTAATCAATGTATATTACCAGATTCCTATTCATTACCGATTGTCATAAAATTTCCAGAAAATGATTAGTAATCGGCTAAAGTAGTCACAGTTTCTGAAGCATAAATGCCCAAATGAAATTTAGGATGCATTGTAACACTAGTTTAGTATAGAATACATTCAAAGAGAGAATACAATCAGGAGCCAGTGGTTGACCTGAACCCCAGGTGATTGACACTGAAGAAGAAAGAGATTGTTTTACTACAGCATGTTGATATCCACAAGATTATTGAATAATTGTGTGTTTATTAAGATTGATATATGGACAAGTATCTTATTACATCTGATTATTATCTATAGAAATCAAGATAAATCATTTAATAAATCAAAAAAATTTCTTATAGAACAGTTCTTTGTTAATCTTATTTGTTTGTTTATAATCTGTAAATCAATGTCACTGATGTATTACATTTTCTAGTTAACGGGTCATTACTGGGTCTTTTAAAACAGATCAAAGTCAGATTTGTAATTAAATTCAAAGTGATTATAACCATTTCTTTTAACAACAATAAATATACCACATTTTTCAGTGCACATAGACTAAACACAGAATCTAATGTACTTATGGTGTTCTGAAGAATATAATTCTTTACACTATAATAGATACCAGAAGAGGAAGTTTTAAGTTGAGATTTTAAAGATTTCCTTTGAATTATCTTGTCTGATATCTACCGAAGGTTATTCCATAAATAATAGCAAAAGACTCACTTTCTGATTTCTAAATGTACTGCTGAAATTTGTAATAGATTTATCACATGATCTGGGCTGTAAGGTTGTTTGTATTGTCAGGTTTGTTTTTAAAACTTCGTAGTTTTATGATTTTGAGTTTCTATTTGTATTATAAAGTTAATTCTTTGTGTGATTGGAAGGCAGTGGAGAATATAAAGGGTTGGTGATATGTTGTTGCATTTCTTGGTCTTCTGAAAATAAATCTGGATGTTCTTCATTGTAATCTCTCCAAATTAACAATGCAATAGGTTCCTTTGATCTCTAACTGCATTGGTATTTATTCAAAGGATAGTTAAATTAATCCTAGGATGCTTTCATTGTATCTTGCTCAATGAAAAATCAACTTTAAATTGATAATATAAACATTTGTATGAATAATCCACATGACATACATGGCATTTATTTGACTCAACCAATCTGTAATCCTTCCAGTAGGATTTAACATATGTACATTAAATGAAAAGCAAAGAAATACTGCTTTAAAAAAATGAATATATTGGAATTAAATTACAGCATATTTGATGGTCGTATTTATTTGTTCAGAAACTGATACACAGATAATAAAATTATATTCTATATGCTGTGATTGGAAAAAATACAAATTTACAATTGAGGCAATTAAAGTTGTTTAATATTCTCTTAGGCATAAGAGTAACCGAGCAAAATTATGTTATTATCTAAAACGTACTAGATAAGTGTCGTATAGGTGTTTTATTGGACAAGGAATTAGGCCACAAGTTCTACTACACGAAATTGTAACAATTATCTCAAATTTCCTTGGTCAAAGTCATGTGGGTTTTATTTTGAACTCAAAATTAAATCAAATCAAATGGAAATTTAAAGCCAGTCATCCATCACTTTGTGACATGTTGGTCTATGTATTTGGGCAAAGAAGAATCTCTGGATTTTTCAAGCTTAGCTCACAGCACCTGTAGGGGGGAGGGGGGTTGACAAATAAAGTACATGTTGTGTTCATGTAACAGCTTCCTTAATTTGGTACCCAGACAATATATTCTTTTCCCTAACATTTGCAAACCATTGTGAAAAATACTATATTATTAGTCTCAAATAATGGAAGTATTGTTGAGACGAGAAGCTAAATTCTATCACCGTCTTGGTATCCCCAGTGGTTTCATTCCGTTCTACTCCACTAACCCCTGGGTTAATCTATGGGGGAGACACGTTTCAAGTTATCCACCCTTGATGATGATGATTGTGCTATTTTTATTGACCAATCCCATAAATTTATTATTTGAAAAGGAAGTGACTCTCATTGGACAATGTTAGGAGTTAGCCTATTCTAAATGCGTAATTATTAACAACCAATTATATATTATGTTAATGAAGACCAGACATTCATATATTAATGTAAGGTCATTAGTTTTATTGAGAATCGTTCGTTCGTTCGTTCGTTCCTGGAATTTTATTTCCACATGATATTGTAGACAAGTTATTGTGAATCAATTTGCCAAGTATAATTTCAATAATAATAAACATAACAGAATGACATATTTCAGACAAAGAACGAATCGTAATAATAATAACAAAAGTCAAACATATAGATGTTATAAATCAGCAACACTTACTACAGATTTTGATAATATAATTAAATATAAATAAATTATAAATATATACATTATTTACATAAATTATTCAGTAAATGGACATGAATATGGTTATCTACCCTTATAAAAACGAAGGCGAAACGATTGGTTTGTAAACTGTTTTCTGATTGGTTCGTAGACTGTAGATACAATCAAGGCCAGTACAGATAAATTGATATCGTGGAAACCCTATGGATTAACCCAGGGTATAGTGGAGTAGAACAGAATGAGACCACTGGGGAAACCAAGGATGCATATTGTCTGGTGTTAGTTCTTTGTACTAAATATATAAAAGAACTAAAGACGAAGTAGTTGTAGTCATATTTCTTTTGTAATAGCTAGATACAGCAAATTAGTGTTGACTCTGCAGACACTTGTTAAGATTTAATGATTTCACACAAAACACATTTCTTTTTATCAATTGCTTCTGGTATTAGATTGTTCTTTTATAGAAGAGTTAAACATTTCATCTTTTTAATATCAGATTTCTATCAAAAACATTTGATATAATTTTGAAGATTTTATATCTTAAAGTCGCTGATCTTCATTTGCATTTTTCAGACAATATTTCACAGCATAATCCATAGTGAAATGTATACTCAAAACAAAATCAAAATGTTGTTTGTAGATAATTTCTCAGTTTGGATTTGGGTGGATCAAAAAGACACCCATCAAAAGATTTTAGCAAAGTCTATGAGCTTTATATCGTCTGCAGAGGATGCCGAATATTGACAAATTTCCAATTCATCATATCTTTGTAAACGTTCAAAGGGAGTGAACCGTATTTTTAGGACTGAGATTCAACTTTCACAATATTGTAGTTTGCAAGTCCCTCGAATGATGATCAGCGATTTTAAAGAACACATAATCATGATTTTCTGTTACTTAGTTTGAAAACATCATGGCGGTCTTTCAAAAAAAAAAATCAGTGGATAGAGACAAACAATTTCATACAGAACAATAACTCAGCGTCTAATTGAAGGGAAGGTGATTTAATGCTGTGTATAGTTTCATTACATCTTTAACTTGACTTTGTTTGATAATGACCGGGGTCACGGTGGCTAAGTGGATAAGATGCTGGCTCGCTAGCCTTGAGATCCCGTGTACACATTGGCATGCACATAAAAGATCACTTGACAGTTGGAATTCAATATAAGAGTAGGCCGTAGTGCATTTCATTCGATCGATAATGAACACTTCCTGCTTAGGTTATGCAGAGTACGTTGTCCATAATTTGTTTGCGGAAAAGATAAATGTACAAACAATTTAAGCTAATTATTTTGATATTACCTGTAAAGAATGAATCTTGATGAATTAAACATATGTGATTGCTTCTGATAAACTAGATTTGTTAATGGAAATGCTTTTGTTTTTCAGGTGGCCGTAATATGACAATCAACTTACAATCTCGTACAGGTCATACCAATATGGAGGCTGTAGTAGGAATGTTGGTCTTCTGTCAGTTTTGGTTCTGGTACCCTCTAACTCACTTCCTCTCTTTAGCTTTTACACCTACAACTCTCATTGGTCTTAATGCAGATTTAAAGGTACATATTTTTAAAAATGAATCTGTATTTAAGGGTAAGCCTTATGCGCATTTTTCAAAAAATGAATATGAGCTTGTAATTTCCCCAAAATAATTTACTAAACTTTATTATTAAACTGATTTATTAAATATTATGAGTGGTTAGGTTAATATCCAATTGGTTTCATTGTCTTCATTTTCAGATGCCTAAACTTGAATTCAGGTCTAATGCTAAACCATCAACATTTGCCTACATCCCACCACTAGAAGAGAAAAAAGACAAGGCTAAGGAGAAGGTAGAAACAGCCGTTCTGAGTATTACAGCTAAACAGAAGAAAAAAGATGCTGAGAAAAAGAAAGAAGAAAAGGAAGAAAAAATGGATGTTGTAAGTTGATTTTTGTGTCCGAGGTCATAAATTGTGGTTCTATTTTCATCACATATAGGCTACCATTTCTTCTCAGAACTACAAAATTTACATGAAATGTAGAATGTTAATTTTGATTGGATTTTTAATTTCACGTTTTACAATTTACAATGAATTCATGTGTGACTTTTACATTGTAATCGGTGACTTTAGGGTAAATCTCAATGGTGAGTTTATCATTGGAGAGAACCTAGTGGAATAAGAAGTGTGTTGGGCTGGATCCTGAAATTTTTACATTCAATCCATCATATTTTTATACCATTATTGGATGTTTGAAGATTGAACAATCTAACATGAAAGACCATGACTTACATCATCTCTGTCTTCACAATACAATGTTATGTAACCGTATATTCTTTACAGGATGAAGAAAAGAAACCAGAAGAAGTTAAGAAAGAGGACAGTAAAAAGAAGGACAGTGATGTTAAGAAAGAAGATGGAAAGAAGAAAGATGGTGATGGAAAGAAGGATGGTGAGAAAGATGTAGAAAAAGAAGTAGAAAAGAAAAAAGAACCTGAACCAAGTTTTGAGATGTTGTCAAATCCAGCTAGAACAATGAAAGCTCAGGTTATTACATTTACATGTAATTTAAAAGTTTGTAATGACAAAAGTATAACTAAAGTAACATCTTTTCTATAGTCAATTTTTAGACCATTTTCGTTCAATGGAAAGCTCAGACAGTTATTTTTGATTTTTTAGTTGGCTCTATTTTTTGTAAAAATTGAATTCAGATGAACTAAATTTCACTGTTGTTACCATTAATTTAATCAATAATAAAAATATAGCACGATTGATCGTAAGGCAAATTAAAATTCAAAGTCCTACAACTAGACTAGAAGTATATAATATGGAGAAATATTCACGTTTTAGATAATTTTGAAAATGTTGTATTTAATTTTAGTTAAAAGTTTTGTCAATGGCAGATGAATCACGCTACAGACCTGTTAAAGAGGTGAGTTGATAGTTGTAGAATAAAAACAGAATTAGCAACTTAGTGTACTTACCTGCTAAAATAATGAATATGTGTTAAATGTACATAAGATATTTATATTTTGTTTGGTAGAAGAGGACCATGTCTGTTGAATTTATTTACTACCATTGTTTTTTATTAGAAACGCAATATTTCTTCCCATAACAAATTACTGTAGTAATATTTATTGGAATACTTTCTCTGCATAATTCACAAATTCTTCTGAACACTCAACAGTCTGAAGTTATACTGCCCTCCCTTCCTCTCTCCTACTCCTGTTTACTTCAAAATCATGAAATCTTGTGGACTTTATACTGGACAAAGTTTTGAGTGGAATTTTCAAAACTTGAGTTGTAAAGTGGTGGACACTCTAGCCGAATGATTCAGCCTAATCAATCGGCGTTGAAATTTGCCTAGTGTGTCCACTGTCATTCGGCCGAATGTTTGATATATTCGCCTTGTGTGTGCGCTTCACCGAAGCATTCGCCCGATTGTAGAATTCATTAGTAAATCACCACTTATCATCCATCCATATCAAGAAGTCATGTGATTGTTTGAAACATGGTTGCCGCCATGTTTAATCATGCGACGTGAAAGGTGATGCAATCGACTGGTGAATTGGATGAAGGATTCATTTTAGTGTGTCCACCCATTCGGCCGAATAAAATTTCTGGCTGACAGTGTTATCTTCAGCTCTGAGTTGCATTGTAAATAACATAATTGACAATTGTTTTAAAATTGTTTTCATAATTGACAATATAAATATTAGTGTAATTTAGACTCATTTAGACTTTTTTTAAAGCTTTTATTAGAAATTGTCATTTGAGATTGAACATTCACTGGTTTAAGTTCAAGTGCTAATTTCAGGCTGTGTGGGACACCTTCACAGTGTGCCATTTCAAGATATGACATTAATTATTGTATTATGTGATTTCATGTGTGCATTATTATTTTTGGTAGGTTGTTAATGGTGGTATTATAATGTTAAAGAACAGTAAACCCGAAGAAGAGGAAGAGATTGTTGAAACTGTCATTGGTTAGTACACTTTACACCAAATTGGTACATATATGCTGAAACATGAGTAAACAGGCTTACTGAGAAATTAAGAAAAGAAATGAAGAAAGTTACATATTCTAGTGCTATTTTATAGCAATATTGATCGCACAATTACAATGTAAATGCCTACCTTTATTACGCTTTAAGCATATTCTACTGGCCGCTATCAGTAGTTGTGAAGTTAGTCTTTTATTTGAATTTGTTATTCAATATGAGGATTTACTTTACAATTCTGCGTTCAATAATGCAACAAAAGATGGTTTAAAATCGATAAATGTTGTGGATAATTATATATTTATCTCCATTTTGAAGTTATTGTAATACAACTCAAAATTATCAAGGTTGGTGGGTTTTCTATTTTGCGTGGCAACACATGTAGGCATGTCTGAATTATTTTTCTACGCCCATTCAGCTCTTTATTTTTCTTTAACCAAAGAAGTAATATCGATAATAAAAGCTATTTTAATACCCAATTATTATTATTCTAAAATTTTATTTCTTAGTCCAACTCCAATACATTTTTTGTGTACCCCATACTGACAAAGTAGTATAGATATGTGGCTTCACAATAAATTAACATAAATTAAAAACATGAAATGTGAATTTAATTTTCAGTGTTTCTGTATGTTATCAAAAATGACTAATAGTGAAAATTTTAAAGTGGAGGCCCTGCTTTATACATATTTACAGAAGAAGAGTGAAGAGTTGAAAACAAATTTTAGAACACTTATGCGCTCACCTATTATATTTCATAATTTCTTTGTAATTATATTTCAGCTGGTGGTCCCAAAATAGAAGAAGAAGAAGAACCTGAACCACCAGAGCCATTTGAATATACTGAAGATTAAACATAGATACCTATTTTAACCCTGAAGTACATGTAAGATATAAATACTATTTAATTGAAATGAAAAAAAAAATAATGTAGGTTAGATAATACAGCGCTAATGTCAGAGGATACAAATAAAAAAAGATTGTCCAGACCATTACAGTTTCATAAAGCTAGATGCTGTCTACAATCATTGTTTATGAAAAGGAGTAAGGTCAGGGTCCTCCCGCAGCTAATACCCCTGCGCACAAGCGAATTAATGAAATAAAATTGTACTGAATGTTAGTCCCAAAATTACCTGGTTTGTGTCGAGTGGACGTTTAACCCCATTTCTCTGTCTCTCTCATTAAAATTGGGTGTAAAATCCATAGCTTGTGTAATCGGAATAATTATTCAAACCAAAATGTAAGTACTTTTCAGTATGTATGGTATTTGAACCAAATTAAAATTAGTTTTCATGTTTATTTTAAATTCCAAGTCAAAGATGATATTACAGTTATGACGCAATAACGATTTATTCCTTTTTTTATTGGCCCACATGATTATGTAATAATTTCTTGTCAAGACACCATTGATATTTTATTACAATATGAAAATATGTTTTTTTATTTACCTGAAGATTCACAATGCAACAACCATTAATGGACTGAACTGATTCAAATTTATGTTTCACTGCCTGACAATCAATCTTTTTTTTAAATTTCAGGAATAGTTCAGTACTTTGTCAATGTCAATTTTATTTGATGATAGCTTACTAGAAAACACAGCACACACAAAAATATTATGATTTGTTATTGTTTGTTCGTGATATCAGCGTAATGTAACAAAGGACAAAGGATTGAATAATGAATTTATGTTCGTATTTTTAAAAACCCATTTAAATATCATTTGTAAAGGTTCAACTCTTTTGTGTAAAATCTTTGAATTGTATATGACACAATCTGTTTAATTGATGTATTGACTGACATTTAGCTTGAAAAACAACTTCCAATAAACATTTTACCACCAATATAGCTTACAATAGTACTTTTCTCATATTTTCCTTTTAAAATTATGTAAAGGCATATTTAATTCAAACAAAAAAGTGTTATTGGCCTTGAGGGTCACAAACATCAAGCTTTTGTCTCCACTGATGCTATTGATCCTTCCAAAAACCCCAATGACAAAAAGGGTGTTGCATGATCTCAAAACCAAATTATGGAGATAGCAGAATCTGTTTGATTTAGTAGTTACATTTGAACAGATGTTACTTATTGTGAGCAATTTCAGATGTGGCCAAACAAAGAGATAAATATTTGATCATAAGCCACACGAAAATTTGCATCCTCCGTGAAAGGTACCCCTTTAATACTGCCTTGCACAATTACTATGATCAATTTAAGAAAAATTGTAGACTTGTCTGTTTTCATCAGTGGTTTAATTCAAACCAGCAGTGTTCAAACAGAAATTTCTTTTAAAATTTTAAAGTCTGACAGTGTGCGTTAATACCAACAATTTCATTAGTTGATTTAACTACGGTATCGACTGTTACTGTGTCTAAATTATATAGATGTCAAGGTTGAACATGTCTTGAAAATGAATATAGGACTGTTATAAGTACCTGAAGTTGAAAGACTTACTGCCCCAGCCCTTCTAATGAAGACTACCTGGAGTCAGAGAAAATAGGGAAAGTTGCTTTGATTCACCTCAAGACATAAATGGAGTTATCTCCATTGAGCTTCCAATCTTGACACATTGATAGCTCTAGCTGTTTTGCCAGAATATCCCTGTGTGATCTATTTGTAATCTAATCCAGTACCCAAGCAAATAGCTAGATTTTAAGTTTTGCAAAAATATTAATAGTGCAATCTCTGGTTGTATTAATATTGGTATCCCATTATGCACACATACAGGTTTTCCTTAAGAAACTCTCTTCTTACTAACCTCTTTTAATTCAAATATGATAGTGTTAACTGACGTGCCTAGAACAGATTTGAGTTGGAGGAAGAGCAACAAGTCAGAGGGAGCTTGATCTGGAGAATAGGCTTGGTGAGAGAGGATCTTGAAGCCAGTCATATGCACCACACACTGCTACCTGGGAGGATCATGCTATATACACCTAGAATTCATGTTCTGCATGTCAAGCACATGAGATACTGTTCTAGCAAAACTAGCGGTTTGGGTGATTTGTTCATGGTGAGATCAGAAACACTTGGGATACCCCTTGTATGTATGTAGTAATATTTATACCAATGGATGACCCGGCACGGCACACAGGTTGTGCCTATAACTTTGAAACCTGAATTGGTAGGCGAATGTTACTCCCAGGTCCGAGTTACCCATATACATCAAATTTCAGCCTAGGGACAGCCCTAGTGTAGCCGCTGAAGTATAGATAAGAGACATAAAATAAGTACCCTAAATGAGCATATTTATTGGTAATAAAAAAAAAAAAAAAAATTCTAAACAAATACTTGACAATACTTACAGCCGTTAATCGTCATTTACATTTTTTGGGCAATCCATGTGCAAATTTATTATGGTACTCAAAATTATTTAATTAATTGTATACATTCAGATTAAAACCAGACCCATCAAAAGATTTGGGGTAAATTAGATGGTGAATGGCCTCAAACCAAAATGACCATAAAAACAATCCAATAATATACATGTATCTATCTAAAAGAGAAAGTTTGTTTGCAATAGGAAGCCAAGTAGTTGAACAGCTTCATGATGACCAGTTCTTTACAAGAAATTCAATGGTGCAATTTATTTTGTTTTTGATGCAGTATTTAATGATGATATTGATAACTGATCATTATTGCGTTGTTATGGATGGAGATCCTGTTTACTGTACATGCTTTGCAGAGGATGCGAAAGGTTGTGAGATTTTCAATTGATATTATATCTTTGTAAATACTGAACAGAATTCAACCAAATTTTTACTGATAACTACTTTCCCAATACTGTAGCTTGCAAGATATTAAAAGCCCCTCAAATGACGTTTAACAGCTTTTAAGAAAACAAAAGCCATAAGCTTACACATATATCACATAATAATACCATAAGGTTCTTCAATTGGTGATGTTCCTGCTCATCAACACCCACAGCACTGCTTCACATTTTGATTATTATGACAGTCAGATAATGCATTTAAAATAGAAAAACTACATATGATTTTCACATTTATAAATTTTTAAAAATTACAATATTTGAACAATCTAGGTTGTCTAGCGAGACTACTCAAGTAAATGATTAATCAAATTATAGAGAGAACATTGCAAAAAATATAATAAAACACATTTCAACCTCATGAAAGGCTTACCTTATTTACTCAAATTAAAATTAACAAAGTTGAAGGTCTAGATTTTACAGGGTGAGTATAGCCATACAAATATAAAACCAAAATGTAAATAAGAGTCTAAGTTTCAGTTAGTATAGTTGCTAAAATGTATTATATATCTAAAATAATTAAATTGTGTCCTATTGCTGACATAGTGACCTGATAAAAGTGACAAGAACAAGCTTATGAATATGGTTATCCAGACACTCTTGCATCAGTAAGTTTGGAAATTGGTCATCAATATTATTATAAAGATTTTCATGTAACTTTAGCCACTTTCATGCAACAAGAATACACATTCCAAAAGTCTTTCACACAAATTAATCACTTTTACAAAAGTCTAATTATGGTGAGCATTTTGTTCAAAGAAAATGAAGGTGAGTAAATAATTAAGGATATAGAATGGAACCACCATTAAGTTAGCAAATAAATACTATTTATAGATAACAATTACCATAGTTTATTACAATGCAATGTTTCAAGAAGATTTCAAGCATAAATAAATGAAATGAGCAAATTAAAAAAGATAATCAATATACATGTATATATATACAAAGAGATAATTACTAAATGGCATTCAAAGAACATCATTAATTTGATTGAGTTATCATGCTCACTAAATAAAAACTTGGGATCTTTCATAAAATGAATATGCCCATATTCGTTATTATAATGAAATAATTATTATGCACAAAGATTAATCTTGGATGGTAATGCATTTTGATAGCTAAAATTGTAATAGGTTATTCAAAGTTCAATATACTATAGGAAAAAGGACACCCCTGTAAGTCTGTATAAAATTTTATAAGTAACAATCTTTACATTCATTAAATTAAATCCTGAAGTTAGATGCTGGAAACTAACACTCTGTTGTTTGTAACTACTTTCATGGGTCCGCATCTAAGACTTGGATCAGGACCATTCCATCCTTGAGGTCCCATCCGCCTTTCAGTGTCGGGTCCTTGTCTCATATTTGGATCAGGCCCATTTGCAAGTTGTTCCCGGACTCTGCAAAATATAAAAAAAAACCGAATAAGATTGGGTTAAAGGTCTCTAACTCAATATCATCCAAAGTCTTCGACATTGAAAACACTAATAATTTGTCAATTTAAATCAACAAATCAACATTGATAGATGTTGTGATCTTACTGGGAAAAGATGGTACACATATGCCATTTGTAACAAGGTACTCGAAGGACGAGGCTAAACATATCCACGTGTCATGTCAAATAGTGACCCCATATTCTTATTTGGAGAGCATGTGCAATAAATTTGATCGATCTAGACTGGAATAACCAGACGCTAGATATTGTCATTCGATTGAGACGTCTGGCGTATTTCGCCAAAAATAAGAGTATTTGAAATTAAGAGTAAAAACGGAAATGATTGAATGTAAATCAGTTTATGTACATTCATATTACATGTATATGTGTTACGACCCATTTGTGTCAATTTCCAGGTCTCAAATACAGGGTTCCCGCGGCTTCGTCAAACATTTTTTCAAGGATATTCAAGGATAAATATACTCAAATTCAAGGATTTTCAAGGACATTTTTTAGCCTAAAGTTACTATTTTTCATCTTAAAAATAACCAAAACATTACCAACTATCGTTATAATCTCATATTTAAAAGGAATTGAAGACATTTGAAACAAAATTAAGGATCTCAACTGAAATTCAAGAATATTTTCCTGTTTCTGCGAAATTCAAGGATATTCAAGACCTTGAAAATGAAATTTTAAATTTAAGGATATTCAAGGATTTTCAAGGACCGCGGGAACCCTGAAATAGACCCTATTAGCGATTTAGCTCCTTTAATATTAACACAATACTTTGGCCACTTCTAAAAACTAGCATTTGTAGTTTTTGTACACAAGGACTTTTTCAACCATCTTTATCACACCACCAAGGAATTATACTGTTGAAATCCTGACCATTCTTTTCAGCCTAAATTTTTGAAACTAAAGATCAAAATTGAAATCAATATACATACCCTCTGAGACTGGGATCAGGACCAGAACGAAGCGTTGGATCAGGGCCCATAGGTTGTGTTCTATATATCGATTCGTAAACCTGTCCTGTTTGACGCTGGGTGACAATTGATCTAGTTGGTTTAGGTGTGACGTGTGTCCGAGATCTAGGTTGGCTAACAACAGGACCTTTAGCAAAGCCAGCTACTGGTTTAGGTGTTCTATTTCTAAAGATAAATAATATAAAATTATAAAAGTCATCCACCTTAAATGTTATCTAAATATTCATTTACCTACAGTTATCAGCTTCTGTCATCATAATAATGATAATAACTCTACTTTTGCTGAATTTTGATAGGCTTCATAAGTTTTATTAGATAATAAGCTTCCAAAAATTAAATCAGTAATAGAGAAACAAAATGTCATTAATGTTTGAGGTATAAAAAGGCTTCATATTATAAATAATTAGAGAATATCAACAATTACATTCTTGAATATATGTACAAAACATCAATATACAGTACTACTTTAACAAACATTACATTAAAACAATAAAGCAAAAAAAAACCCAACATAAATTGGGTTTGTGTTAAATGTCCTCGACCACCCAGATCCATTACTAGACAAGATGATCCTATCCCTTGAAGTTTATGGGTCCACTTACACTAATAGGTGTAAGGGTATCCTCCCCAAACTTAGACACCCATATCTTAAGAGTAAGACACATTAAAACAACCAAGGTGAATCCATTCGCTGTTTTTTTTTAGTTATTCAAAAAGTTTCATCATACCCATAGACTATAACTTGTATTATTTCAATATCATGCTTTATTAGTTACTAACAGTAAAAACTGACTTTGTTACTCAGACATTTTGCCTGGCTTGTGGTCTATAGACTTCAGCGGGTAATACATGAATATTTGCTACAATACATAAAAACATTAAAAAAAACCCCAATAGAACTGTAATGTTTCTACTTGCAAAAACTATATGGGAATATCAAGAAATGGATCTCTTTTAGTTTTTGCCTTTATGATTAAACTGAGTAGTGTATAAGATGAAAACAAATGAAATAAAAACCAAATATCCCGACAATAACAATCTCTTCACAATACCATCTACATTCAATATAACTGTCAAGGGTAATTTCCATGCCCTCTGATTGATATAACAGACTTCTAGGCATAAAATATAATAAATAAATAAAACATCCTTGAGGGAATATTTGAATTGATAAAAGTATTGTTTATGAATATTTTATGAAACTAATAATGATTCAAATTTGTCCTCTGCATGTGTTTTTAAAAACAATGTGAATGATGTGTAAGTGTAACTACTCTAACATTGTTCGTGGGTAGAATCTAATGAATATATCTATATATATTTTGCATAGCTACAAAAATGGCTTGCCACTCATTATCAAAAAACTTGAGTGCCACAAAGAAACTAAGTTGCATGCGAGTTGACAACACATAAAACATACAAGACTTCAGAGGACAACAATTACACAAGTCAGATACTCCAGAAGATGAATATTCTTAAAAGCGAGAAATTTCCATTGAAAAATGTAGATTTGAATTTTGAAACTTTAAACAAGATAAACTATAAATTGGATATGCAAAAATAATTGATCAATTATTGGAACAAATGTGTGTAAATTGAATATCCATGAGTCAATCCATTGGTTAACATAAAATAACCTTTCTGAATCTTCTAAGTTACTTTGACAACAAGTGGATGAAAGATGATTCAACATTTCATTGGTTGTCGTTACAAGTTGTTCGCTCATTCTGGAAAACGTCAAATGAATTAAAATTCACAACCAAAAAAAGAGATGACTTTTTGAATATTTATAGCTCTGTTTCCTACAGGGTGGTGAAAGCCTTTTTAAATCACAACAATAAGAATCCAATCTCTAGTTTCTATATTTTTATTTATATAACATTTTACAATAGCCATCAAAATTAGCGATGATAAATTGTTCATAGAAAAAAAACCCAACATTAACCATTGCTACAACTGCATATATGTTATTAATGAATGAATGAAATGCGCTAGTTTAGCTTTTGATCAATGTACTAATCTAGGCCCTAAAAAAGAATACATTCAGAAAACTGACAAAAATGGTGCTCCCATTAAAATATTTTATATGCACTTGTTATGTTTAATAAGACATTAGTAAAGATTAGAACTAAAGTACCAGTATTTATAATTACTTACTTAGTAACATGTTTAGCCTTCTGCTGTTGTTTTTTGACTGGAGATCTTTCAGATTGAGTAGTCTCCCTTGATGTAGCGGATCTAAATTAAAAGTGAAAATAATCTAACAATTCAAATACAGATAATTAAGTATTTCTTGCATCAGTGCAAGTTATCTTTATTAACTTAGCTTCTAGAGCGTCCACAAGATTTTTCAAAGTGATCAAGGGCAATAACTCTGGCAGAATTAATCCGAAATCGTTGAAAATCTATAAGCTTTTTCGTCTGATGACCTTCCACACTGTGTATAAACTTAAAGTTAATTGGATATTAACTTGAGCCTCTAGAGCGTCTGCAAGAGTGATCAAGGGCCATAACTCGGGCAGTAATGATTGCAAATCGTTGAAAATCAATAGCCTCCTTTCGTCTCATGACTTTAAACACTATGTATAAATTTAAAGTCAATCGGATATTAACTTTAGCTTTTTGAGCGTCCAAAAGTACCGGACGGGGGCGACGACCATGTACGACAACATTTCAATGCGGGTGTATAAAAATTAACGTCAAACACCCCCGGGGTGTTGGACTTCTCTCTTTAAAAAGCTCAGTGTGTATGTTTGCCTACGTAATTTGGAGACGATGATGGCATCATGCATTGTCAACTGTCAACTTTCCTTAACAGAAACCTGGATGCGACCCTGAAGTGACCTTGATCCTGACAGAGACAGCCATAAAACCAAATTTATTAATCTAGAGAAACAATTAAATACCAAAAGTAACTAACAGGTTATTAACACTATGTGTTCACTGGCTTCAAAACCAAAGATTTTGTACATATGACAGATCGTGAACACGATAGTTATTGATTACCATAAAAGATATGTCTTACCCAGGTTTCATTGGCATATTATCATCATCCATGGTAAAAGCTACAGGTTCTAAATCATTTGTAGCCAGTGGTACAGGACTTGTAATAGTTCTACTGGTACTGGCAGAACTTACAGTACTATGACTTGTAGATGCTGAAATATAACAACCCAATGTGGATACAGCAATATCAAATAATCACAAAGATTGGTTGCCTGGCAATGAAATATACGCCCACAGCAGCTAACACACTAAAATCTGATTAAGAGTAACAACTCATTAAACATACATTATGCAAGAGCTAAATCTGATTATTGCAAGTCTTTATGTAGGCTTCAGATGTCATAGAAATTATAAATTCGATCTTTATTTACACAACAAGCACAAAATCAACTCTGCAGACCCACGGATGGCTTGGATTCGGCTTGGATTTAAACAGGATTTCATTGATTGATTAAATTTTTAAATGGCGTCGTAAGCGGGGATGAACCGTTAAGTTGACGTCACACTCCCAGAAATTTTAGATCAAGGCTAAATGATAGAGTGTACGAATCGAGGCCGCATGTCAGTCAATACGGCCTTGATATTATGTTTTATGTTTAGTTGTGGTTAAAATGAGAGTTTGGATGTTGGCATTATACGCTCTTTTGTCACTTGCATTTACAGAAAAATTATGGAAATTGATAAACATCGCAGCTAACATCACCCCAGTTGAATTGCTATAATTATGCCTCATTGATTTGGTCCATTCCTTTAAAACTTTCGCTTCTTATCTATATATTAAAAGTCTTATTTTTAATTTGTAGTAAAGATAAATGTGATACGAATTGAATTGCAACCCCGTCTCAAACCGAATAGGCTAACGGTACCACAGCCATTGAAAACGTTACTTGATAATCGAGATTATGTAGGTGGAGTTAGCCTGCCAATCAAACGATCGGCTATTCTCGGAGACGGTGAAGAGAGAGTTGACTCCTATTTCTAGTCAAAAATTACAATGGCTTTGTTCAGAATAAAGTAATTTGACTGAAATTTTCAATATATTCTTCTTTTATCATCTATTTTTGAACTGTTAATAGCAAGAATGGCCAACTCTCTATTAAAATCTCCCATAATGTATCTTTAAGTAATAATCAGAAAATCATTAGAATTTGTTTGGCCCATGCTAAAGTTTAGTATACAAAACATTTAATATCATGGATTTAGCTGTTCGAATTATCAAAAATCATTGAAAATCATCTCAAGACCTTAAACTCTGTGTATCAATTTAAAGTCAATCGAAACGATTATATATAGGCATAAACACAGCATATAAATATAAAATCAATCAGATGATAACTATAGTCTCTAAAGCAACCATATGGTTTTTCAAAGTGTGCAAGGGTCATAATTCTGGCAGTAATTATCATAAATCATTGAAAATCAATAGATTTCTTCGTCTGAAGACTTTACACACTGTGTATAAATTTAAAGTCAATCGGATATTAACTTTAGCCTCTAGAGCATCCAAACTACTTTTCAAAGTGATCCAGGGCCATAACTATGACAGTAATTATTGGCAATCATTGAAAATCAATAAGCTTCTTCATCTCATGAGCTATAAACACTGTGTATATATTTAAAGTCAATCGGATATTAACTTTGCTTGTAGACGCCAGACGGACGGACAGGGGCAACGACAATATACAACCACATTTCAACGTGGGCCTATAAAAACCCTGCACTTCTATCCCATAGAAGTGTTAATATGCTTAAATAGCCAGTAGATGGTCCACAAACTTTTAAAAAGTGACCAAGAGGAATGATTTTTAAAAAAATTATCACATAAAGACTTTGTACCGGTATAAATAAATCGCAAGTCAATAGAAAAATAAAATTAGCATTTTGAGCATTCAGAAGCTTTTTTTAAAGTGGTCAAGAACCATAACTCTGGAAGTAATCGGAAATCATTGAAATGTGCTTCTGTGTATAAATTTCAAGTCTATCAATTAATGAATTTAGCTTCTATAGTGAGTGTCTAGACAGACAGATTGAAGTATAGACAGAGGTCTTTAATAAAATGATATATTTCTTTGTCTTTGGAATTAATATCGTTCAATAACTTGTGGAATGAGATTAGAAATGCAAGCTGACTTAGAGGCAATTAGATCAGAATTAATTTAGACAATCCAAAAGACTTACGTCTTGTGGTACTTTCTGTTGTAGATGGTCTAGAAGATTCACTTCTAAAATAACAAAAATATTTGAACAAATTATTATTAAGTGGAACAATAGATATGCATAACTTACTTTACAATAGACATAATCACTTTAATTAACCCGTTAAGCGTGACGTTTTTAAAACGTTAACTACCCCCATTGTGTAATTAATTTGATGAAGTGACGAAGAACTATGTACTATGTTCTAAGAATAGATTGGGGAAAATACCGCCAAGGCGTTATATTACGCCCTACACACAGTGAGTGGCAGTTGTCCAGGACGTAATATAACGTCCTACAAATGCTGCGATCATGGGAGAATTCCCAAGGGATTCCCCCAAGTGACGAACTATGTTCTAAGAATAGGTTGGGGAAAATACCTCCAAGGCGTTATATTACGCCCTACACACAGTGAGTGGCAGTTGTCCAGGACGTTATATAATGACCTACGCACTTAACGGGTTATAATGGAAATTTGGTATCGGGATGGTAAAACTGGTAATCCAAGCGTCACTATAGTAAAATTAGTGATCCGTATGGATGAACTGCTCTTAAACCGATAATGTATAATGTTTACTGACATGCTCCGTCAGTAAAAGTTAAATTGATATCATGATACATTGCTAGCATTTGACACTAAAAAAACATTCTCAATCACAGTGAATGATTGACCTAAATGCTGATCTTTTTGAAGTATCAAATTTTACACCATTGTCCATTAAACTCCTTGAAAACCAATAAAGAATATTTACAATCTATTGCATATTGTAAGTCATTAGCATCAATATTTCAATAATAGAGAATAGATTTGTCATTTATACTCTTCAAAAAAAGTAGGGGATATTCAGAAACAATACAAAACTGCAGAAATGCACTGCTGTTTTTATTAGAGGTAAACAGTGTATGTTAATAACAGGCCAATTGCCTACACATGAACATAAACAGTTTAAATATATGGGTGTCTTCTTAGCTGACGGACCCATTTCACTCGCAAAGAAATACACTGTCAGAAGTGAAAATGGACGTTTTTGATTTTTGTCTTAATAATGAGTAATTGCTCCACCAATCCTCAGACATTCAGCAATTCATCGTGGCATGCTCCTAATCAACCCTACAATCACGATTTGGTGCAATCTGACCCACTCCTCTTGCAGTGCCACGGCCAATTCCTGCAGTGTTTTGTCGGTTGACGTTGACGTTGACGAACACGTCTCCCGATCAAATTTTAAAAACGTAACACACTAAAGCAAAGATACGTTTAACAGTAAATCTTATGCAAGAACCGATAGGAAAGCAAACACGGATAGATAAACCAGCATGCAGCAGTTTTCATCAACCCTTCCTTGGAAGTGTCAAATTTGACAATGAACCCCTCCCATGTGTATGGTGTTATTGCGTGTCGCATGTGCAGCTGAGTGGTTATGTTGGAGCGATAAGTTCTTCATCTGTGAACATACTCTCAAAGCATGTCAAGTATCCATGACTATTTATCATATCACAACCTGCATAGGTATTTGCATTTCAACATCCCCTACTTTTTTTGAAGAGTATATTTTGTAACAAATCTTTTTTACTGAACAGCGAACACCTCAGTAATAGAGAATAGATTTGTCATATATTTTGTAAAAATCTATTTTACTGAACAGCGAACACCTTAGAGTACTAATGCTCCTTATGAATTGTTTGGGGGGTTTCATTTTACTTTAAAAATTTATATTAACAAAAATCTAGATATAATTAAAGAATTATCTACCCGATATCTTCTATTCCTGTATCAAGAACAGCCCTGGTACTATCTTCATTATATTCACATGCCTCTAAAGCCATACTCACCAGATAATCACCAATATGACTAAATTCGGCATTAAGTTTTCTTTTCACTGAAAAATATATTGTTGGTCACAAACACAAATTACACATACACCTTAAAGGCTCAATACCACTCTTGTTGTAACTGAATAATATGTCCCAATCTTAATTCTAGTCAACAAATTGTACTATTTTACAGTATTCCAATTAATTGATGATACAAATTTCTTCTTAACACACCTAATTTAAAAAATTGGAAAAATTCAACTAAATGATTTGAAAAGCCTGACGTAAAGCTTTTCAAATGTGACTTGGATTTAAAAACATTTTTGAACCCTCTGGACAAGTCAAATAGGATTTAATGGATAATTTACACAACAGGTACACATCTAGTACTTAGAATAAGGCTATTTTTTATTTTCTGGAGCTGTCAAGCCAGCAAGAGTGTTATTGTCCTTTTAAGATCCTGGTACAGTCAGCTTCTTGTCTGCAGAGCCCTGGAGCCAGTTCAGAATCTTCATCTGTCTACATTGGCTAAATGCATCATTAAAAGATCTCGAAAAAGCCAATGAGATCTGACAATCAATGGTAGGATAAGACATTTTTATCTTTGTTGGAAAATCCCTTAAAATCTATCTAACAGCAGCTGGACTCAAAATAAACAAAATGGGATCTTTGTGCATGAAGCTGCAGTAGAGGAATTATAACATCGATAAACTCCCGAAACGCATGTGTCTTTATATGCTAGAGATATAAACAAATTTAAATTCCCACCACATATGCCATCTCCACATAAGATCACCTTTTAAAGTCAAAATTGTTTAAGCTGGATTTATGACAGTTTGAAGTGGCAACATAAAACAACCATGGTTTACAAATCAAAATTTGGTAAAATTGATTGATAATTGTGCTGAAATGTTTATGTACTGTAAGTTGTTTTTCTCAAATATTACACTTACATCTTTCCTTCTCAGCCTCTGATACTCTAACTGGTTCCGGGTCAGGCTGACGAACTGGTGAAGGCTGGCGAGCTGGGCTGGCTGCTCTACGAGGAGAGGCATGTCTGCTAGGACTAGATGCTGTAGCAGAAGGGCTTAATGGTGTGTGACTTTGTGGCTTTGGGGAAGGACTTCGGTGTCTATCTGATCCAAACCCAAGATCTTTCAATTGACGAGCTGCATCGTTTTCGCTGTTTCCACAACTGTAAAAAATTTACATTCATAAATATGATGTCAAAATAATTTTGGCTTTCAACTGGAATATATTTCAATGGTCATTTAGATAATTAATATCCTAAAAATATTTGATTGTTACAAACTAAGACCGAAATATTGACAGGGTTAAAGGATCACTGAAAATATAACATTTAGAGGCTGTGTAATTACTGATAAATCCATCTTCTTGGTTTACATTTTAACCACACCCCTATGGTAAGTAGGAGCTGTATTTAACTTACGCTGTTAAAACATCAGGTATTAAATGTGATGCTTCAGGAAACTTTCTCTGTAATCTTAATGTAATATCATCATTTACATGTATATTAACAGCACTACTTCCAAGACATCTGTAACCATTATTTATTAAAGTTGACTTTGTTACTTCGAAATTGTTGTGGTATCTGGAATTCAAACAAGCAGCATGATGTTAAGATAAATTTCATAAGATGAGTCATTAACTTTAGCCTCCAGAGAGCATTCAAAATATTCCAGGGTGTGGGTATTGCTTTATACAGTTATGCATTGTTTGTATAGCTTTACGGTAATATGTTAAGCTGCACGTGTGACGTTGCACTGTGGGACAGATATGGTAGAATACTAGGGAAGACAACGTTCGTAATCTGTCACCGTTTGTTGGCCTTTACCATACATATCATGTGTGTCATGAACTGTTGACAACTGGTAATCTATTTGTCAGATGTTTGATATTATTATAATATACTTTTTCATTGATGACCATGTCGTTGATGTTGTTTGTTTGGCTAAAACCCTGCACGGGACTCAACTCTGCTAATAACAATAAGAAATCTTTGAATTTCTATTTCATTTGATTGACAACTTTGCCATACCAATGTAAACAATTTAAATTAGCCTATGAAGCATCCACAAGGAACTCTGCACATGACAAAAGTGAGGCTTATGTCCCTTTTTTTACACAATATGGTTTTTACATTATATGACATACATTTTGAACAGTGAGTGGCTCAGCCAGTAAGGTGCTAGCTCAGTCACCAGAAGGGACATGTTTCCTCAGAATTTTTTCAGTGTGGTTTTCTGTTGCCATTGGTGCAGGTTTGGATGGGGTTGTATGTTGGAGTACACATAAAGAACCCACAACAGTGGGAATTCGACTGTAGGTTGAATGGCTGTTGTCCACGCAAAATTTCATGGATTTTACACCCCAAGCTATCTCATTTTTACATTTTAAACATTCCTTTCAAATCATAATACTTACTTGACCAGTGTTGACTTTATCAGATCGGCACTACAATCAGGGAACATATTTCTTAATTTATTCACATGGACAGAATCAGCCTCAATAAACTGAGTTTCCTGTATAATTACAGTATATCAATTATCAGTAAGCCCATCTTTATCTGCATTTCAATATTCATAGCCAAACACTTTTTTGATACTTTAGTATGTAATAGCATGAACCAAAAGTAATATAAATGTACCAAAATATAGACCTATATGATTATGATGGGGTGACACGACAAAAGGAGGAAGAAAACAAACAGATGGGAAAGGTAGCAGGAATGAGGCACATATATTTTTTTTTTTTCGTGTAAATACATTTATTGCAGTGTTGCAATTATTTCATAAAATATACTAATGTCCAAAAGAAAGTATACACTGTGCATTTTGAGCTGCATCAACCAAAATCGTTTTTTCATGGTATACGGTATTTGGGTAGAATGTCAATTTGTTTCACATTTTTATTTTGCTTAGAAATGTTGAGTTTGGATGCAAAAGACAAACTCAGTAATGCTTTATCAAATGTTTTTAATCTAAACAAAACTTAGTCATACTTTTAGTGTGTATACTTTCTTTTGGACATCAGTATACATACGATACCATGCAATTCAACATAAATAATCCTAAGATCGAGACAATAAAACCTCAACATAAGCCGAACAGTAGCTTTTAAACTGAGCTAAAACAAATGATAACAACATTCAACTCATTTATAATTAAAGTCTCTGATCATCATCTGGGGGATTTTTAATCCTTTAAAAACTACATTGTGAAAGTTGAATCCCAAAATCAAATAGGAATGATGAATTGAAAATTTGTCAAGATTAGGAATCCTCTGCAGACTATATAAGCAGAATATCACCAAGAAAACCTAGAGCCACCTATAATATTCGTTAAAATCTTTTGATAGGCCATTTTTTATAAAATCTGATTACATCCAACATCTACAGTAAATTAATTTTTAAATGAAATAATCAATTTGAGGACAATTTAGCTTGAAACATTAGATGCTGTCTGCAATATGCAAATGACGATCAGTAGCTTTAACATACCTTACATACAGCGAGCAAATGTGAAAAAAAAACCCATTATCATTTTGGAGGTTTGTAATGGTATGTATACTAAGCAGCAAAAGAAACGTCAGGTTGGTATGTTACTCTGAATAGACGCATTGCATAAAACTTTTTTTTAATGTATATTTGTGACCACATCTCCAACTTTATCTGAGCAATAAGGCTCCTTCCCAAAAATAGAATTGAACCCAGGAAATGTTCTCAAAAACGCAACCTGACTTCTGAGATGGTAATGTGGTCTCCATGATTTTCATGTAACTCATGCTGCACGTGCTGTTCACCGGGACCAGCTCTATAAAATGCACCCCCATACCCGGTTGAATCATTCATAATACAATGTCAGCAGCATGCCATAAGACTCATGGGGAGGTCCAAGCATAATGGTTTGGGTTGGAATCGGCTGAACCTGAGAGTGGGTCCTGTGGTGTTCCAAAATCTTGGTCCAGGGAGAGGAGGCGACACCACAGCAATGCGCTACATCGATCAAGCTCTCAGACCCCACGTCATACCACATTTCGCAGGCCGTCGAAATGTTTTCCAGCATGACAATGCCCATGCCCACACCGACAGAGTTACTCAGGACTTTCTACAACAGAACAGTGTTAACGTTATGCACTGGCCAGCCCTTATTCAAGACTTAAACCCGATTGAACATCTTTGGAGATGAAATTCAGAGGAGACTTAATAACGTCGTACCAAGACCAAACAGCCGATGGATTGTGCCAGGCTTTTCTGAGAGTTTGGTTCCAGATGTCAATGGTGTTCAATCGTCTGGTCCACTCCATGTACAGACGCTGTTATTGACACTTGCGGTGGAGACACCAGATACTGATGTATAGACTATGTCCAGACTCTAAATCTTCTCGTAATGTCTTGGAATTGTGATGAATTAATCACTAATGTTTCAGCATACTCTTCACAAAAAATTGCTTTGATCCATTTAGTAAGTCGTTTTCTAGAATGATTAAAGTGCCTCTCTGATTTTGAAATCGTACTGGTGTTTTTTGGGGTTTTGTGCTGTTTAGTATATATATATTTATATATATAAACAAAAACCCCTAATAAATAGTGTTGCTATCATGCCACACAAGTTTTACGTACAGTTCTATTATTACTACTGGTAAACAAACAAACTTCACTTATAATGTGTGTTTCAAATTTTTCAGCAGTCTAAATCACTATTTTATAGTTCTTCTTGCCATGTGCGTTTAATAACAAACTGTGTCAATGAGCAGTCATTATGAATGTGACAACATGAAGATGACAGAACTTTGGAACTGACAATTCAAAATCAAGTATGCAAGTTTTATTTTAGATTAGTATTTTCGGATAACGATATATTCTGAATTTAGAAATATTTTGACATGTTAATTTCTTCACAACTGTTAGTTGAAGAGGTGATGAATATTTGTGTATCACAGAATAACAAATTAACATTCCATTCTACAATAATAACGGTTACGAATGAACATGAAGAAATGGATTTTGAAGCTTTTACCATTGTACAAATGATAATGAACAGATATAGATTATCTTTAAGAATTTACTAATAACCCACTGTGACTATTACAATTATCATCTATTAAAGATATTTTCCTAGAAAAGTATTTATTGGGTGGTTATTTCCAGTAAAAGTATGCCAATTTTGGTATATATGGAAAGTAGAAACATCCAATCTTATTAGAGAAATACTGGATTCCCTGAAAAACACCCATGGAGCGCATACAGGACAAAAATGTAAGGGTTTCCCTAACTGGCAACCCGACGATGTCTGCTCAAGTGACGTCAAGTGGCTGATCTCTCAACGTTAGTGATTGCTTGATGTATATGAAACTTGATGGTGAGCTGAAGCGCACAACAGTATCTGAGATATATATAACATGGAAAAACACGTGGGCAGTGGATAATCTGAGAATTTAATTGGGTTTGATATTTATGATAAATGGACAGCAATTAAAGACAACATTGTTTTGTATATGCAATGAGGGGGTTGGATAGCCGAATGGTTAGCGTCTGTCATTGAGTCAACTGGCGTGGTTTCAATTTCTTGGTTGTACGTGACAACGACAAGGAGTAGGGTCGTCTGTCCAACCTCGTGGGTTTTCTCTGGGTCCTTCGGTTTCTTCCCACTGCTAAAGACCCATACGCGCAAGAAATTTATTGAAATAAAATTGAGCCATATGTTAGTCCCAAGCTGACATAGTTTGTGTCGAGTGGACGTTAAACCCCATCTCTATCTCTATCTCTCTGTATATGTTCATAAGACCTGTCATTGAGTCAACAGGCGTGGTTTCGAATTCCCGGTTGTATGTGACAAGGAGTAGGGTTGTATGTCCAACCTCGTGGGTTTTCTCCGAGTCCTCTGATTTCCTCCCACTGCTAAAGACCCCTACGTGCAAGCGAATTATTGAAATAGAATTAAACCATGTGTTAGTCCCGAAATGACCTAGTTTGTGTCGAGTGTACATGTAACGAATTCTCCTTTGGTTTCGCACCCGTTGCTAGGTAGCGCATCAGCCAAGTCACGTGAGACATACAAGGTTTTGAGAAAGGTTTGAAGCAAAATTTTGATAGATTAATTAGTTTGAATACGTTTTTAGTCCAAATATATCATCAAATCACCCAGTTTGTATGTGGGAAGGTATCTTTAATTGAATATGGAGAATTATTACTTGTGAATGCAGCTGCAACAGTCTGATTGGAATTCAGGTTGGCATATAGTGGGATTTCTTTAAATTTAAGCTTTCTGTTACTCCAAATAATGGGGTACAAAATTCACATAAGGGCAAATGTGTCAGTTTTAATTCCTTAACTCTTAATTTCACATGACGAAGTAAGGTGTTTTTAGCTTTAGACTGTAAGAAATCCATAAGGTAGGCTAACCTCTGTATTCCATTTCAATCAAGAACTACTTTACTTTCGATAATGCTACACAAAAAAAAATATTGTTGTAGAACTATGTGAGAAACTGATTTACGGTGGCATTGTGCCCCAGCAATATTAAAATTGCTCCTCTGCCCACATGTAGCCAAATTTTCAATCCATCATATCTTTATAAATACTGAACAAAACTGACCAATTTTTGATAGATTTTCCTTTTCAAAGATTAATTTAAACTTTCACATTTGTTGTATTTTGAATGGGGATTCGAAATGTGTTAGTATGGAATATTAAAGTATGCATGTTGTTATGTATCATACCTTTTTCCTATAATGGTGTGAAGTACCACCTCTGCCTGTATGTCTTATATCTGATAGTGGGATTGCCTCACGTTCCTGGGGCTTTGAAGGTTCGGGTTGATTGAGTGCCTTAAAATAAATTATTATTATCAAACTATTTACAAAACAATTTTGTACTGGATAACATTTCTATACTGTTCTATAAAAAAACCTTTCATAAAAAGGTTGTCTGTCCTCTCTACATGCATAAGACTATAAAGAGTGTAAAATTTGTCTTAGCATGTTCTTCAATTTGGCAGAAAATCAGTCTTCCCAGTCCTTTTTTACATGTAAGACAACAAAAATGACAAAAACAATACAACATACTTAAAACATATGGTGACATTAATATTTCTTATACAATCAATATCATAAATATATCTATCCATTTAAAAACGAACCCAAATCAACTAGAGAAATATTTTTGGTGCTAAAAGCAATGTACAAGTGCCTAACCTGTGCACACATTTTTTACAAATTTTAAAGCATAGTAGTAATGTAATAATAAAAATCTGATACATAATTGCTAAGCTAAAGGATAAAAAGATTGATTATGAGGTAAGTGCTGATGATATGTGTAATGAAGCGCTATATAAATCGAACAATAATAATATGTATGTATGTAAAGATATCTGAAGACGAAACATGTATAAACCAAAAAAATTAAATATGCTCATCTTTAATTTTCAGAACCTACTATCACTGTAAAATCCATAGTATGGAGTATCGATCCTACAGCATTCATTACCCAGGGGTTCAGGGATTTTGTGAGAAATATATGGGTTGTCAGTAGCCGCTTAAACCTTTTAGTACCTGACCCACACGTCAGTCTTCCAAAACCTGGTCAGCAATATTCATAACGTGAGTATACCTTACTTGTATTGTCAGTAATTAAACAAACGTGAGTTAACTGAACAGATCACAAGCCAGGCATTTGCGGGAGAAATTGCAAAAGTGTGACTAATAAAGAAATCTTCACTATATTAACGCTACTGTTCACTATAAGTTAGACCGCCCGTTTTCTTTGATCTACAGTGTCATTCACTGTGATCAACATCAGTAGAGCATGAAATCATGAACTATATAAATTAATGTGGGGTATTTTTATAAATGTTAAGTATTGCTCAATTTGTAACTTTTCCATTAAATTGTCACTACATTCTGAATGAATTATTAAATTCTGACTAACAATTCTGAACTTAACATATAATTAATTTTGGTGAAAATACCTAATGCCTAAATCCATGGCTAAGAATAGTGTATAAATGTGATTTAAATAATACCCAAAACCATAAAGGACATGGTTACACAAGGAATTTTGGAAATCCATTAACAACAGTACGAGGAATTTTAAATGCCAAATGTCAGCAATTATTGATAACAGAATTTAGTTTAAAAAATATTTTATTCAATAAACTGAATCGGATTGAACAACAGGCAACACACCCCTGCTTACTTTTGTCGGAAAACATTGTTTGGCCAACAAATGTTAGCCAGTCTGTGATGGGCTTAACTGAACTAGGCCTGGACTATAGATGACATATTATGTAGCACTACAGATACACATACCAATCAGTATCTTCATATTAATTATCAGAATTATATACCATATGCGTAAGTTGGCGTACATTAATGTATTTTCTGGGGAATGTCTTGTTTTCATGAACCTCTCTATTAACCAATACACTATTCTTAGGCAAAGATGAAGGCATTAGGTATTTTTGCCAATACTTAATTTTATGTCAACTTCAAAATTGTTAGTATAACTACATGTATAGCATTGTAATCTAGAGTCTAAGTTCCACATATGTGACAACCTATAAAACATTTTACTCACAAGTTTCCATGTACATGTAGATCCTATACAAATCACCTTTTTTCCAAAAAGAAGGTTCTCATCACTCACATCAGAAATTCATTGATGAGATGAACTTCAAATTTATATTTGTTTAATATGAACATGTGGACACCATGCTAAATAAACAAAATGTTATCTACTCTAGGACTCAAATTTACCTGTTTGGCACCAGCATGTTGTGTTAATCTGGGATCAGTCCAGGTTGTAGTTTTAGTATAATGGTTGATAAAGAAACTGAAAAAGAAAAATAAACATTTTGTTAGGACAAACAAAAGTACCGGTACGATATTTGAAAGCTTAAATACACAACCTTCAGTAAAAAAATGATTTAGGACTGATTGAAGACTGACATCACCATTATGGACAAGGCGAATTTTCAATTACAATCAGAGCTATCGTATTCTAAAACACTCTCACTTCATTTGAATCAATTTTATCGGGTTCCAAAGTCACAACCTATCAAATTGCTTATCTCTGCTTAACCTGAAAGGTAGCCTATACAGAATAACACAAGACACAATTATATGGAAGACAAGTTACTTGAAAGATTTATTTCTGGCGACGTTTCGACGTGGGTTCTCTTGTCTTTATATAATTGTGTCATGTGTTATTCTCATCCAGTTACTAAATGTTGATTAAACAATTTAGCCAATACAGAGACAGAGGTTGTTTTCATATGGATAACTTATACAAATGAAATTACAATACTTCATGTAACTTCTGACCTGTGGAGAGTTCTACATTTAGAAACAGTTCTGAGGACTGTTACTGTATATATAGCAGTGTGAACAGAGCAATTTCTTGATAGACAACGGAAACAATGTGTGCACCATAATCCTGTAGGCACTATTAAAATTGTACCAGTGTCAATTGGATCAGTAGTTTTATATACCGTTCAGACGCTTTTTTTTTTAAACCAGTTCAAATTCACAAGTACTATAATCCAAACCAGTTTAACTATTCTGACCTCTTCGGTCAGAGGTTAGAGTTAACTACGCATGGGTAACTTCATATTCTTTATACAGTTCTCGCATGCTTTCGATAACGCACTGCCTGACCCCGATATTTTCCCAGGAATGTAACTTAATGCGTACTGCGCATGCTCAAAGCGTGCTGGAGCCTGGTTTTTTAAGCCAATCCGTTCAGACGGCCAAGATGAACCAGTTTAAAATAAAAAGCCTTCTCGAAGACAGGTCATGAGCTGGGGTTTTTAAACTGGTTTATTTGCCCCACATTTGCGTTCAGGCGACAAAGTTAAACTGGTTAAACGATCCTGGGGTTCTTAAACCAGTTCAACATAAAGTAGCCAAGTCTCTAATTCAGTATCATCCAAAGTCTTCAAATTTGAAAACACAAATTATTTGTCAATTTAAATCAACATTAAAGATGGGCTTCTGATATCCAATACAAAATAAACATTTTATCATTGGTGTACCGGTACCATAATACATTTCAGCGTCATTTGCAACAGTGACTCGAAGAACGTGGCAAGATATATTCTACAAGTCATGTCAAACGGTGACACTATGTTATTATCTGGAGAGCATGCGCAATAAATAGGCCTACTAATCGATGTAGAATGGATGCTAGAGATTGCCGTTCAATTTAGACTTCTGGCGTATTTCGCCGAACATCACTGATTAGAAATTACAGTAAAAACAGATTGAATGTAAATCAGTTTATAATATACAAAATATTATTTATATTATTGCGGTACATTATTAGGCTTATATGTGTTGCAATTATCATTGGCATTTGTGTCAATTTCTCTAGGTCCCAATTATTATAGATTTAGCTCCTTTAAGTGTCTGAACGGGCTGTTAGAGTACCTTTAAGAGTAATAAATATTTGCAATCTATGGCCACTATGGGTATTTCAAAATATGTCAATGATATTTCCCAATAGGCCTAATAGCAATTTAAATTTCTTCTTCAAGCTTGAGACGGCCCTTGGAATTATGATCTCTGGCTGTTCGAATGTTGCTATAATAACGCAATAGAAGGATAGACATTCACAAAAAAGTGTAAAAAAAACAAAAGCCACAACTTACTAAGCATTTTGACCAGGGTCCCATCTAGCTTCATACCCCGGAGGCAGGGGTTGATTTTGTTGAGGTGCAGGCCGAGCAGCCATATTTAATGTTTATGTTTATATGCTAAGAATCACGTGACACTTTATCGACTCATCGGGGTAGCCTCCCTTACAACTGCCAAACAAACCCTTTGACGGGCAGGTCCACTCCGTTCTTTTTTTCAGAACTTTTGAAAAGAAAGAGTAAAGTTTAGGGAATAATAATTAACTATATATATATGCATATAAAAAGAAAGAAAAAACAACAAAAAATGTTTTGTTTTATTCGAAATACAGGTTGTTTTGGGTAGTTTTAACATAGACTAGAACTGCGATGCAGTAATGACGGGTTTCACCGGTGCCACGTTACCCTTGAACTTATGTCACTCCCAGTGCCACTTTATCCCTGAACTTATGTCACTTCCGGTACCAATAAAACCTTTAAAGGGACAATAACACTCTTGCTGGCTTGACAGCTCCAGAAAATAACAATTATCCTTATTCTAAGTACTATAGCCTAGATGTGTTAGATATCCTACCTGTTGTGTAAATTATCCATTAAATCCTATTTTACTTGTCCAGAGGGTTCAAAAATATTTTTAAATCCAAGTCACATTTGAAAAGCTTTACGTCAGGCTTTTCAAATCATTTAGTTGAATTTTTCCATTTTTTTAAATTAGGTGTGTTAAGATGAAATTTGTATCATCAATTAATTGGAATATTGCAAAATAGTACAATTTGTTGACCAGAATAAAGATTTGGACATATTATTCAGTTACAACAAGAGTAGTATTGATCCTTTAAAGAGATTTCCACATAAACATTGCACACGTGTTACAAAATGAACGCAGAATCAACAAAATCCAGCAATTATTAATATCAACTCCATTATCATGTATTAGGCTACATAATATGTCAAAAAAGTGATCCTGACAAAATTTGTTACTAACTTACCGCTAAGTTAGCTGACTTTCTAATGGGAAATTAAAATGCGAAAAAAATCTAGAAAGTTTAATAGTCCTAACCAATTTTAATCTCTACTTGCACAGATAGTATTGTATTCTGTACTCAATTTTAAGTCTTCAGTCAAATCTGTCTTTGCTCTGTAACTTCATCAACGTTCATCCTTGTATAGTCGTTCGAATGGGATAAAAAAAAAAACAAGGTCCCGTGTACAGAATCGAAATGAAGTGGGGGTTACGGTGGCTCAGTCAGTAGGACGTTTGCTCTCTAACTTAATCAAAGTTCATCGGGAATTTTCTAGCGATGTCCACCCTTGTCAGTGGTGTAGGACGGAAGGCTAGACAAGGGACAATATGTACTCGTTCGAATGGAATAAAAAAAACGAGCTCCCTGGTCCGGAATCGAAATGAAGTTGGAGTTCGAATGAGATAAAAAAAAAAACCCAACAACTGAGGTCCCGTGTCAGGATTCTAAATGAAGTGAGAGGTACGGTGGCCCAGTGAGTAGGATGTTTACTCGCTAACTTCATCAAAGTTCATCGGGATTTTTTCTGGAGATGTCCACCCTTGTCAGTTGTGTAGGACGAAGGATGGAGGGCCTAGCAACGGACAACGTATAATCATCCGGATGGAACAAAAAAACAAGGTCCACATTAGCGTGGGGGGAAGGGGTGGGGTCTGTTATTGATTCAAGTGGCTCGGTTTCGATTCGCCACTTGAACGTGGCAAGGATTACGGTTGTCTCTCCAATCGTGTGGGTTTTCTCCGGGTCCTCCAGTTTCCCCCCCACTGCTAAAGACAACATAGAAGGCTTCTGAAAGTGTGCAGTCTAGTTAATTCTGTGAGATAAATAACATTTTGCCACCAAGGCTTATTTAGGTGGTTTTGATTCAGCCTGGACATACCCTTTGATTAATAAACCCCAAAAGTTTGTTCTTAATCCGGGTCATGAGAACTTTGCGGTGATATCTATATAAATAAAATAAAATTGTGTATGTTTGTATGTATGTATGTATATTTTTAAAACAATGAACCAAAAGATTATATCAAGGGATATTAATCTGAAAAGGCTGCCACGTGGATTTAGCCAATTCTAAATGGCTGTCTGTAATCTACCCCTCTATAATATCCCAGTTCACCCAACCCAAACCTATAGCTAATAACGCAATATTTCCATACCCAGTATTATCAAATGTTCACCCAATATCTTCAAATAGCTGCAAACTATTATAATTACTGCAACGAATAACCTCACATAAATAGCTGCATATCACCCAACAACTGCCCAATAAACTCCATATCAAATAGCAGCATATCCTTACAACTGCAAAGTATTAATAACCAATATCATCAAATAGCAGCATACACCAGTATATTTACTGCACGTATCTGCTATAATCTGCAATGAATAAGGAAATAAGGCTGTTCTTTGTATAATATTTTAATCATTAAATACCATTTTATGGGTGCGAAATCAAATAATTCTTACAATGTAAACCATAAATATCACATCAGTCTGATTTTAAATGATCTTGGGTTCTTTTTGTAGAATAACTATGTCAACCCCTCCATGGGTATCGTCAGGCGGTGGCAATAACAAAACGTTATTAAAGATGTCCCCGCTCTATATTTTTTTTTTCATGAAATTCAAATTAACTTTCAATAATTTAGCGCAAAAATGCGTTACCCGACGAGATAACGATTAGTCTGTAAAGGAATTCTAATTAACTACTAAACCTTCTACGCATGGCGCTACCTGACGAGGTAACGGGACACTTGGCGGTTAATTTCAATTTCGTTAAAAACAAATATTTTTATTAAAACATACACATATTTAAAAATGTTTCATATGAAAATATAAAGGTAACAAAATAATTAGTCTGTAAAGGAAGAATTCTAATTAACTGCCAAACATTCTACGCACAAGGGGCGCTACCTGACGAGGTAACGAGATACTTGGCAGTTAATTTTAATTCCTTTACAAACCAATATTTTATCAAAATAAATGTGCAAATGAGAATGATAAGGAAACGTGTTTGGAAATGAAATGATATATGAAATGAGGTTTAACGCTCTACTTTTCTGCTCCATCTGGGCTAATGAAGACGGACAGTCGGGCATGCATCATGGAGAAAATTTTGCCGGGACAGCCGTCTACTCTTATTTCGAGTTCCATCTATCAAGGGTTCTTTTACGTACACGCCATAGTACATAGTTCACATTTTCATTTCAATGATCACATTTTAACCCGACACCACGACAACCCAGCATCACGACAATTTAACCCTGACAGTATGACATTTTTGCGCGACATTACATTTCCTCAATTCATTTAGCTAAATAAATAAAACTAAGACAAATTAATTGATTCTGAATATTATGAACATATTAGCCCAGCTGTGAAATCTATTCTGGAAGCCATCCGTCGAAATTAGGGTCTGGTTAAGCTTGTGAAGGGTTCTTAAATTGCACCAATTACAGTGAAAAACGCGGACATATTCTTTCCATTGTTCATCACACGCACAAATCAATTTGTGTGTCAGTATGGTTGATGGATAGATTTATTTGGCACATTAGAAACTATAATTTGCAGGATGCTGGATCCAGAAATAAAATAAAACATGTCTTAAACTATTAACCCGCGTCGTTTTCTCCAAACATTGTGCCACTCCAACACAATCCAGGGCAAGTGGCTCTAATGATAACAAGTATAGTAATTATTCATCTGTTTTCATGGGCGGTGTATATGGGAAAATAACTAAAATTCCTCTTCCTTTCCCGAGAAGAAAAATGATATGTTGGTGAGTGAGGTGCAGAAATGGTGAATCAAACTAGTTTCGTTTTATAGTCATGTAAGGTATTCTTTGCCGTGACAGGGACACAACGCAACGTCCGAGGGCCACAATTCCCACTGAAATTTATAATAGCCTCAAACCGAGGAGAAAAATAATCTGTGAATGGGGTGCAGGAATAGTGAAAACATCTAGTTTCGTTTTCAGGGCATGTCACACGTTCTTCACCGCGAGAGGGGGGGGGGCAACAAAAACCCCTAAGTCCGAGGGCCCTGAGAAATTCCTTTCTGACAATTGCTGGATTGACCTCTGATACTTGAGCTTTTAAGGGAGTGTGTGTGTGTCTATGTACAGCAACATGATAGCAATTTGTTTAATCTGGGGTCTTCCCTAAAACTTTGGACAGCGATTTAAGGTATTAAAAACGGCGAAAGTATTGCTCGTCTCCAAACAGTATTGTTTACATTGCAGCGGTTTTGATCGCCTCGTTTGTCACGCAATTAGTTTTTCAGCAATATTCTGCTATGCACTGGTCAATTGAGCGTAATAAATTTCGTGAGTCATGACGTAACGTTATATAAACGATCTCTGTTTTCAGGGGCGGATCTAGGAATTTTGAAAAGGGGGGGGGGGGGCAAAATGAAGCCACTGACCGCGGAGACGGGGCACGCCGCTGAGAGGGGGGTTTTGGGGGAGGGGGGTCCCCAAGAAAATTATCCGTCCTTTCCTTGCATCTGTAGCCATTCCAAGAGCTATTTGGCTGATATTTTCGTCTAAGTTGAACATGCGACTCGAAAATTGTCAAGGCGAGCGAGGCATTATGATGGGAAAAAAGACGAATCTATTCCCTAGCCACTTCACTATTTAAGTCTTGTAACTTGTACTGTGTACTGTCCACACATGAAACAATGCTACATCAAGTTTCACTCATGCGCGTCGGTGATGGGCATGAGTGTATACGCCGCCGATTCCACAAGATGCTATCATTGATGTCTGTCTATAGTCACTCTATAGGATTAGGGCACCGTCAGCTAAACAACAAGAATTCGTTTGAAAGTGGAAGCATTAATTAGACCAGACTGGGTCTGAGAAAAGGCACTTTCAGCAGTAAAAAAGGGCACTGTCGAAAATTGATCAGTCATAATTTGGAACAGAAATTTGCATTCATTACGGTAGTGTTGAGTGGGATTAGATCTAATAAAACGAAACACTGCGAGGAATATGTCCTTCGAGCCAGTTACTGGCCTATAACTCCCTTAATTTCCAATTAAACTAATCCCAAACTGTACTGTACATATCTTAACATATAATAAACCAATTCCCACTGAAATAAAGGTGAAACCTTACTGCATAATTATATGATTTGATTAAACCTAACTGCTATGTGAAATTTCTGTTCATTTTAAAATGGCCGCAGAACCAGAATCGCGTGATTTCATGTCAGTCGAAAATACAGAAAAACTGTTTGGTAAGATAAGATTAAAATTTCAGTGTTCCATTCTCCACTATTTGTAACATAATTACTTATTTCTATGCAACCTGTGATGACATGACGTGTTGAAAATTCGCAACTGAATCTAATTTTACTTGGGCAAAGTCACGAATAGTGTATCAATTGCAGCTGCGAATAAGACAGGATGCGGGTACAATAATACTATTGCTAAGATCTACTCAGCCCACCCCTGACAATTTTATTACGGGGCTAAATGCCGAATTATGATATAAAAGGTTTCAAAACTGCAAAGTTTTTTTTAAAACCGAAACCCAAATCAGAAAAATGAAATGAAATGGGGTTTAATGTCCTACTGTTCCGCCATACAGTGTGCTATGAGGGAAGTTTTGCCCGGACAGCGGCACTACGGCCTAGTCTTATATCGAATCCCAACTGTCAAGGGATCTTTTACGTGCACGCCATGTACACGGGGCCTCGGTTTTTCGTCCCATCTGAACAACTAAACAGCTGTCCTTGTCAGGCCCTCCGTTCTGCATCACTGACAAGGGGGAACCACGCCGGAAAATCTGGATGAACTTTCCCGACCGACCACCCACATTTAGTCGATGGGGGCCTCGATTCGACGAGAAAAATTATCTATGATTGAGGCGCAGGAAAAGTGGATCAAACTAGATTCGTTTTCTCACCATTTCACAAATTCTTAACTGCCATGGGACCCCGACAATATCAGTTGGTCCGAGGGAGCAGAACTAACCAGCCCGCCCTTGACAATTTTAATATGGGGCTAAATGCGGAATTATAAATTGTCCAAAACTGCAAACCGAAAGCACAGAACGGTGGAGATAACCAGCCACTAGTTACGTTAAGAATGGGCCCTGATCTGACAGCGTCCGACCAGAAACTCTTCCTAAGTACCAGCCACAATCAATCGATCACCAGCAACGTGGTTTCCATTCACACTGAGACTGAGAGCCAACAACACAAGCAGGATTGATCGATGGTACATGTACGTACAATGAGCGCGATCTCTGGAGTTGATTGGAACAAGAGTAGGGCAGCAGGAAAAGAGGGCACAGTATTGTCATTACGGCAATGAAAATATGGTGACATTGATGTGGGCATTTATTTAGGTATTTAAGCGAACGTTAATGATACATGTCAAGTTTCTTCTGTTTTTGGGGGGTTGGATGGCTGAATGGTTAGTGTGCGCGCTGTATCATAAAGTCTGTCATTGAGTCGACTGGCGTGGTTTCGAATCCCCGGTTGTACGTGACAAGGAGTAGGGTCGCCTGTCCAACCTCGTGGGTTTTCTCCGGGTCCTCCGGTTTCCTCCCACTGCTAAAGACCCCTACGCGCAAGCGAATTATTGAAATAAAATTAAACCATATGTTAGTCCCGAAATGACCTAGTTTGTGTCGAGTGGACGTTAAACCCCATCTCTCTCTCTCTCTCTCTCTCTCTGCCCCTGAATAAGATGTCAGAAGGAACCTTCTTAAATCGTGACCAAATATATCATGGCACCAAAAAATCAACAATAACGGGCAGTTTCTCCAGAAGTGGAATAATAAATTCCAGAACGATCGCAAAAACCCGTATTACCCAAAAATTGACAACTGACAAAAGCCGACGAATCTGCACTGCCACGGCATTCTCCCTTGTATACCAAAGAAATCGGTTAGTTTTGAATAGGAAAGCAGAAATGAAACGAAATCCTGAGACTGGATGCCAAGCTCCATGACATGATCGATGACCATAATGATTGCTGATGACGCTCCTGCTCGGATTCCTCGTACAATCTTTACCAAGATGGTAAATTGAAAAGATACCAACGTTTGCACGTGGATGGTTTTATGCAATACATTTATCTTATCTTACAATAAACAACAGGGAACATGGTTTTATGGGGGAATATACTATATATAACAGCAAACTTTTGGAACCTTGTTTGTGAGAAAGGGAGAGAAATGGGGTTTAACGTCCACTCGATCCAAACTAGGTCATTTCGGGATTAACACATGGCATAACATGGTTCAATTTTATTTCAATAATTCGCTTGCGCGTAGGGGTTTTTAGCAGTGGGAGGAAACCGGAGGACCCGGAGAAAACCCACGAGGTTGAACAGGCGACCCTACTCCTTGTCAAGTACAACCGGGAAATCGAAACCCAGCCAGTTGACTCAATGACAGACCGTATGATACAGCGCAGCGCGCACGTGCTAACCATTCGGCCATCCAACACCCCGTAACCTTGTTTGTAAGGCATATAGGGTAACTCGAACTTGTACATGTTAATTAAATATTTATCATTATCTACTATAACCAATCTACCAGTAAATTTATGCGACATTTAACCCATTTTGCTGTTAAAACTGTGTACAACTCAATCTTCTATGCGTCCTTTTCAACCGTGAGGGCCTTGATTATCAGCAGGAGCATTGATAATAGAAAAAGAAATATTTGGTTTGCCTGTGGAGGTTTAAGGCAGGGGCAACGAGACTGCGAAAATACAAGTTAATTGGTAATAGAATTTAAGCAATTTTTAGGTAATTAAATTTCTAATGTGCCCCAAAACTGAAAAAACGCTGCGTTTCTAATTGTTTTTATGCCATAAAATTTACTTACTTACTTACTTACTTACTGAGCTTGCTTAATGTAAGGAACACGTGTTATTTTAAAATAATACCACCCAGTATATAAGTAACTAACTAAATTTATTAAACAACGCCCACCCGTAGAATGTTCGCTTGACAAGAATCAACCGGATGTAAACCAAAACACTGTAATGAGCAGCTGATCGCTGCATGGTGTTATTTATGTGCGCAACAAACTGAGGGTTACAATAATTTATTTTCGCTGACACCACTTGTAAGGGTAAGTCAATTTACAACTTATTATTGCTTGTACAGTATTATTTCCTTAGCTTAAAATCCGTTGTCATTCATTGGTTTGACAGAGTATATAGTGACCTGTATAAATATTCCAACATCATGACATGTACCATTGGGATGATATAATGAAAATATAGCAATGAAAGTATAACAATGAAATGAAAATATGAAGTATAACTTTTAAGAAATGTGAGAAAGACCTATTAACTAAACTGGTTCAATTCTTTTTTGCTTTAACTATATACAGAATTTAGTGACCTGCTTAAGATGTAACCTTAACTTAAAGGTACAAACTACATATGTACTTAAGCCGTAAAGGAATGCGAAAAGCACCAAATACCAAATACACATAGGTGTATCATGGCCTGATGAATGTTAGGGGGGCAGACCTGGAATGACTAAAAACATTCCAGTTTACAGACGGCGGCTCCAATGGCGCGTTACATCCTATCAGGGAGTGTAGGGGCCTCCCCCAGTAACTTTGGAAAATCGAACGGCTGCAAATGTACATGTTTTCATGTTATTCCACTTCTTAAGTACCGGTACAGCAACTTGAAAGATGTCTAATATAGCCTTATTAATGTGGTCTTGCAATCAAATTCCTGATTGGAGGAGGGGGACACAAATGAAATGCCTATAAAATTCTTGTTTCAAGTCTCGGAACTTAGTTCATGATATCCAATCAACCAATCAAACGCTTACAGTTCGCAGAGATCATTTTAAAAATTTAATGTCCACATAGTCATTTTTCTGTTATTCCAGCCAATGAATACAGCACCTTCAAAGTGGTCCAATATAGCCTAACTTAGGAGGCTGACCTGAATTCCAATCAATCAATGAATCGTTTAGTCCACCGAGCCGAGGCTGGAGCTATGTGGGCTGCGCACTCTCCGAATTTTTTTTTAAAATTGAACCGCGGCAGATGCAGTTTTATGCTATTCTAGCCTGTTAGTCAAGCAGCTTCAGAACTGTCCAGTGGTTTTGCAAAAGAAATCCCACAATATGCGACCTGAATTCCAATCAGATAGCTGCATTCACAAATAATAATTCTCGGTAATAAATTAAAGATACCTTCCCTGCATACAAACTGGGTGATTTTATGATATATTTGGACTAAAAACATATTCTACCTAATTAATCTATCAAAATTTTGCCTCAAATCGGTCTCAAAACATTGTATTGGCGAGGGAATACCCCAGCTATAAAAAATCTATTAAAAGAGGTCATGTTTGTGTCACGTGACTTGCCTGACGCGGTACCTAGCAAGGGGTACGAAACTAGAGGAGAATTTGATATGCAAGACGATGTTGTCTTTAATCACAGTCCATTCATCATAAATATTGAAGCTTAATTAAATTCTCAGATTATCCACTGCCCATGTCTTTTTCCGCTGTTTTTATACTCAGAAACTGTTGTATACTTAAGCTCACCATCAAGTTTATTAACATATACATCAAGCACCCATTAACGCTGAGAGAACCGACAATCTTTACGTGCAACCTTTGACGTCACTCGAGCAGACACCCCTAATCGACCCATACATTTTTATCCTGTATGCGCTACATGGATGTTTTTCAGGGAATCCAGTATTTTTCTAGTAAGATTGGATGTTTCTACTTTCCAAAAGTGCCATACTTTTACTAGAAATAATCACCTGATAAATACTTTTATGGGAAAGTATCTTTAAAAGAAAAGTAAAATAAATGTTTTATTAGATTTCAGACACTTTCCTTTTCTTTCTCACTTTACCCATCTGTACTCCCGGAAAAGTCAGATTACCCGAAAATTTAGGGGCAGCTGTCTTCCCCCCTTGCTCATACACCTATGGAAATACATGTATACAATAAATACAAATATACAGTCACACACACTAGGCTATATACTTATTTTATTTACAATATTATGATGTAATCAATTTGGTAAATGTTATGATGACTTTAGTCTGTGACAATCCTCCAGTAATTGTTTTGTTAGATAAAACCCGGATATATTTACAATATATGTGTTTACACCCATGTGATCTGAACTGATATAAAAAATAAAGCTGGGAATAGAAACAGAAAAAACCCCAACAGCTGAGCATAAAAAGATTAGATAAACTGGATTATAACTTGTCCAATCAGTAGTTTTCAGTTGGAAGGTATTTAAGGTCTATAAAAAACAAAAAGGAAAACAAATATCAAACGTATGCTAATGTTATGCAAATAACTAAACATAAAGAGACTGGATTATGACTTGTCCAATCAATAGTTTTCAGCTAGAAGGTAGTTGAGGTTGGTAAAGAACAAAAAGCAAATATCAAATAAATTCAAACTAAAGTTATGCAAACATAAAAGATTGGATAGACTGGATTATGACTTTATTAAAATAAGGAAATATACTCCAACAAACTTCAACAATACCTAATAATTATTTGTGTAGTTATACCTCTTACTTAGCTTTATTCACAACAGGACAATCTGTATGTATTATTCAGGTTACTTAGATGTTGAGGGTATGTTCTGTTGCATGAAAACTTGTCGATTCAACAGAAATAACACTGATGCCGATGCCATTGATAAAATTAATATCTGTTGGGTTTTATTTTTTTTTAGAAAATTAATTTTCGCATATGATAGATAAACCAATAAATACCTTTCCTATTCTCAGTATCCCAAAATAATTACAGGAAAAAACACATATTATTAATAGTGCATGACAAATGTGACCTTGATGCTCTGATTTATTTAGTACTCTCACCTTGAGATGAAATTACTTTTTGTATTTCTAGTAATATGAGTTTACCCTTTTGATAATTGATTTCAATTTCAGGTAATTAAAAGGGCTGGACATTATGTTGAATTTTCATTATGAAAACAGCAGTATAAAAATAAATCCACATTATATTCTATAGTATTGCAATATAATAGTACTTCAAGCAAGATGACTCAAAAAGGAGTGGTAAACCACTGAAATTACAATCTCTCATACTCAATCTACTATAAATGGAGGTTAAAAGTACATGTAACTTGTGGGTTAACTTAAAATAATATTTTAAAATGAATCTCTACTAGCTGGAAATATACCTGTATTTTTTTTAAAATGAATATCCACTAAATGGAAATGTACCTGTATTTTTTAAAAATAAATATCCACTATTGAACCATAAACAATGTTATATTTGGAACCATAGAGATGTTATTTTTAGTACCCTGTACACAATATTGAAGCATTTAAAATAACCAAATTTGTCCCTTTAATTGCAGAAATACCATGTAATATAATTTGGCTGGGTATTTGGAAGATGGTCAGTGAATACAGAATACATAATATTGTAAAGTAGATTTCTGTTAGAATAGGTAAATTTGTTTCAATAAAAAAAAATAATCTTTTGGAAAATATTATTAAAGACATTACATTAATCTAGGATCAAATGATATATTGGATTATTGCAGTACTTTTTGTAGTCAAGTCAAAACATTATTGTCAATGAAATTTAATAACAGTGGGTGGAGTCAAATTAGATAATAAACTTGATAGTGTGCTTGACACATGATGATCATGTGACTGGTGTATATAAATCTGAAAGCAGTGCCTAATTGTGCTAGAGACAATGTCACTGCCTAGATTTAAATTTAAAACTGTTATTCTGTATAAGTGATATAATCTGTGAAACTCTAGCAAGACATTAACCAGCGGCTGCCAGCGCAGGATATGCAATGGATGAGAACAAGCTAAACAAAAAGCGATTTTTCGTAAAATCCAGGGCCATAATTCAGGAAGTTACGATCTGATATGCGCGAATATCGACAGGAACCAAGATCTTTGGGTTATAAAAATATATTTCAAGTTTGGTGGGGTTTGGTTGAAATTCAAATATTCCTGATTTTAATAAATTTGACAGTAATTGAACTGTTCAGATAAGCAAATGATGTGAATGTATAGGGAGTTGAGTGGCTTCGTGGTTAAACACATTTGCTTTAGATCCAGGTCTGTCTCTATTTCAAGTGATCGCGGTTTTGATAATTATAGGATTAGAGTTGCCTGTCCAACCTCCATGGATTCTAACACTTCTAAAGGCTCAAGCGTGCAAGCAAATTCTTAAAATACATATATACATTGTATGATAGTCTTGAAATTGATCTTGAATTCATATTAATGTATCTTCACTAGTCAAGGGTTACAATTCGCTTCTCTTAACTTCAGAAGCAAATCGTAACCCTTAACGATCAATTAAAACCTCACAATATTATTGAGGTGCAGTGAAAACACAGCACTTTTATAAGTGGATAACTCTGTAAATCTTGTCTTAATGATAAACTGTAAAGCTAGGGTAAGTACAACTCTGTGGCAGATGCAACAATAAGATAAGATAAGATTTTATTGTATCTAAACACCCAATTAGAGGCAGTATACAAATACGAACAAAACATTAAATACATAATGAATATAATGATAATGGCTAATACAAGAAACAATAATACAACCCCCCCCCCCAAAAAAAATAACAGTGATAATACTAATAACTTGGCTAAGAAAGTAATTTGAATGTAATTTTGAGCATATTCATTTTGCACTATCTATTTCCGAACTATCTGTCAAGATTGAAACCAAGAACAAGCCATATTTTAATTCAAGAGAGCAAGAGCCTCTAGTAGAAGCAGCATTAACAACAAGTGTTGGAGGAGAAATTCACAAGCAGCCAACCAGCCACACAGAGATTTATTTCATCTATGCTGCGACGTACTGCATACGTGTGTTATATTTTACCCCTTGTGCCAACTTTGTTTTACTTTATTTCACAATTCCCCTATTTATATTTATATTTAGCCTTATAGAGAGAGAGAGAGAGAAATGGGGTTTCAATAATTCGCTTGCGCATAGAGGTCTTTAGCGGTGGGAGGAAACCGGAGGACCCGAAGAAAACCCACGAGGTTGGACAGGCGACCCTACTCCTTGTCACGTAAAACCGGGGAATCGAAACCACGCCTGCAGTTGACTCAATGACAGACTTTATGATACAGCGTGCACAGGCTAACCATTCAGCCATCCAACCCTCCATTTAGCTTATAATAAACACTTTCACCTTAGTCTATACCATATCCCTTTGTTGTTTTGACGCAAAAAAACATCACCATGGTTACTCCAACATGGTTTCTAAAACATAAATGATCAGTTGACAAGCCCTGTACAGCCCTGGTAAGGGACACTGTTGGTAAACTCTGACCCCGCTAAGAGGCCAATTCGGGTAACCCCACTTATTTATGACCCCTGCAGGAATAGTATAAACCTGCAATGCGAGTTCATTCAGTTTACAGAGTTCAATAGGAACAAAACTAGTCAGGATAACCAGGTATTTTAATAGAGAATTTTATCTCTTTATTATATTTACATTGACCCTTTCTTTAAGCTAACACTTGATTATTTATTGTGAAAAAAATATTGTTAAAATCAGTGTGGATTTATAAAAATAAAATATCATTGCCTGTCATTTTATAAGAGTAACTCTACACTTCTTTAAAAACTTGACAAAAGAATATCGAGATATGTAAATGATAGTGCAGATTACTCATTCAACATGTTCGATCTTAAGAGATGCTTTTGATGGGAGTGTTAAAACAGTATCCCTGTTAATACATTTTCAACCTTAATTGTATTCTCTCAATATCTACTTCTCGGAGAACATGTACTTCTAGAGTTATATATATAAGATGATGTTATCTAGTTAAATCAATGATTTTGATATGGTGGAATACATGTAGCCTATATATATTTTAAAAATATGGCAAAAGGTAATAATTATTTTATAGAACAATAAGATTCTACGACTTAATCAAGGGCAATAATTCTATAAATAATTATCAGAAATTGTTGCAATTGTTATTCATGCCAGTAATTGAAACAAAGAATATAAATTTTCAAATAGATCAGGAGTGTGCTATTATAATTACAAGCTAGACATTCTTCTGATTACCAATAGAGAATAACTTTAGGATTTAGGATTGTCTATACAAAGACAATGTATACCATAAATCATATAAGCTAGCTGTCTGCCCTCTGTAGAGGCTTCTTCAGATATTAATAATGTAAACAAAAAATTAAAATCTAACCATACATTGGTGGAATAATAGATTTCCATGACAATGGATTATAAATAATATCAGGTAAGTACAACAAAAGGTTATAAAGTATATAATACATAATATGACATTAATTTAAAGATACATTATGGGAGATTAGATAAAGATCTGGCAGTGTTGACTATAATAGAAACTAGATACTTAAAGGGAATTTGTTGAAAATTTCAGTCAAATTGATCCACTATGAACCGAGATTTTAGCGATTGAATTTTCGGCCTAGCCTCAATCATCATTACTAAAGTCGGAAGGATAAAAAAACATAGTCTCGATTATCCATTTCATGATTTAATTATGAATGGAAGTCAAACAGAAAATTAGAACCTAATCCAATAAACATCGCACCCTAGCGATTATGGTCTGGATAAGTTAATTAATATCTAATTAATAATTTAGATAACATTTCAGGCCTAAAGAAAGACCTGCAATAGGCAGATTTAGCTCTTGCATAATGTAGTTTAAATAGAGATATGCTATATATCAAACACACTTAGCCTTCAGACAAGTGCTTTATGGATAAAGGAGGGCTATTTATAGTTTGACACTAATAATTATGGTAATTAGAGCACAGTGCAATAAACCCTATGAAAACAATTAATGGTAGACCATATTTAACAAAACACCAGAGAAGACAATATAAATCTATTAATTAGTGACCTGCGAGGGGGGACAGCTGGGACACTTGTCCAGGGGTCCAGAGCCTAGAGGGGCCCGGACTCCGGAAGGATGCTGAGTAATGTTTTAAAAAGAAAATTGTTGGTATAAATTAAGGAACAAAATATATTGCTACTTAGAAGTAAAAGAAAAATGGTGACTAGTGTATGTCAGTACCAAGTGGCGTGGGTAGGATTAGTATTGGATTCTGTCATTCTACGTTTGAAACTCTCATCACTGTTAGGGTATCCGTGTCCCGTCAGGTAATTTGGGTCTAAGATGGGCCTTTACAACGTATAATAATGGTGAGTACGCCAGTGTCGATCACTCTAGGTAGGCTGATAGTTTATGTGATAAAAAAAAAATTCTTTTTGATATTTTGGCGTCTGATGGTTACGGTTTTTGTTTTTCCATTTGTTTGCTTGCTTAAAATTTCCTGTCAATATGGTGTAGACCTATATCTGAGTATTATTACATCAGTAAAACTAAAACGTAGTACATATATTTGGTGTGTCATATGTTGTAGTGTTAAATTTCAGTTTCTATGTTTTAGCGAAGTGACCCCCCAGTTACCCCTCAAACATTTTTGAGCCCAGTTTTGCGTAGTTGCTTGTCCCAGGGCCCGGAGGGTCCTGTCGTGGGCCTTGATGGACAATTAAACAGGTTGTCAAGATACAGAAATCTACTCAAAATATTATTAGAATAACTATATGTGATCTGTATTTTTCAAATTTCTGGCAGCTTAATTCATACTGTACTTATTGATTATTTAACATTAAGAAAATAAATCAAAATATCAATCCTAGATAACCTCCCAGATTGAAATCAACTGCTAGCCCAATTTTAAAGTTTATTACTATAAGTGAACACATGATAATGTGTGTGTGAGTTAGTTTTATTTAACGTCCGCTTCCACCGAGGTGATATCGCATGATAATCTTGTGATAAGCTTTATATTTGCTATATCATGGTACACATGGAAGTATTTAAATTTATGTGAGTATTTTTCAAATATCCTCAGTACTAATTTAAAAAATTATTAATGTTGCATAAATAGCTTCTTTGTGCATAATTATCAATTGGCATATCTGAAATAACAATGACGAAATAACACCATGTAAATAAATAAATGTGTTTTAAATGTTAGAATAATTGTGTGGATGGGCTTCTGTGATTTATCAATGCTGGGATTATAATAACCATTCATCATACATGCAGTTATATTTAGATACTGTTTCTATTTATAAAGTATATCTCCTGTTGAAATTCTGAGAAATGTCATGATTTCTTCAGGTAAGAAATTGGATAAAAAATTGAATTTGTACAAGGAAGCTAATTTTGTTTTGTTTAAATTTGAGTAAGAACTACCAGAGCATGCAGGAGAAAATTCCAATTCTGTTGACTCACAGAATATATAAAACAATAACTAGTCTGTACAGATAGACAGTATTGCTCAATCTATTTAATGTATAGCTGTATAAAATCCAATACAATACATCTATTATTTGCTATATACCCTAAATTAATTTAAAATGGTAGACGTGATATTTACTATCAGAGTTTTAAACATTTACTTACTGTTGAGTTTTTGTATAAAATTTCAACAGAGGAAATTTTAGCAAATCTATTTTCCCAAAATTTACCTTAGATCAGGTTTTTGATGATAATATCTTTGAAAAAAATGATTACAATGCAGACCCTTCTCAAATTATGATTTTAAAGGGCATTAAAAAAAATTTTTTCTATCAACAAAAATAAAAGGTTTTGATTTTCACGTCCAAACAACACAATATTTTGAGCTGAAACTTTGTGACCAGACAAATGCATCATTCCTCTATATTTTTGCGCTTAAATTTCATGCATACACAGACTTTTATTTCTGATGGTCCCTTTAATCCTTGAAACCGGTAGATGCTTATATGGGGGATATTCTCCCCTTTATTTTTAAGGTATATGTAAATAGCAACATAATATTTTCTGTATATCAGCAGAAATGAATTCCTTCCACAGCGGCATTGAGTCATCAATAGGACCCCCATATTATAGACCCACATTTTCATGTGGATGTATATTGTCGTCACCCCAGTTTGTCTACAATTTGTTTGTGGGCACTCTACAGGTCACAATTTTCATCCGATGTTGATGAAACTTGAAATGTATGTTTATAACCCAAAGATCTTGGTTCCTTTCAATATTCACACAGATCAGAGTTTAATTTCCTGGATTATGGCTGTACGAAAAATCTTGTTTTTTAGCTTGTGAAACCATTATTGGTCACAATTGTAGCACTATCGTCGTTGCGACATTGTTTTTAAATTTATAGACAAGGAATAGGGAAATAAGATGCCTTTATATTTCATTAATTAATATCTTTGGCAAGTATGAAAAATTCAAACATATTCACATATATAGTGTGTACTAAATCAACTTAGTCTGTAATTGACAGTTGATACATAAAAAAGAACTATTTATCGAAAACATATGTCACTCATTTACCACCAGAATTACACGTGAGTGGAATTATTCTAATTGCATCATTTGGGTTAAAGTAACCAATCATATCGTTAATTGCACAGGTTGAGGGCCATGAACAGGCTTTCTGTGCGTGATCTGCAGGAGTCTTATAAAATAAATCATATTAAAGTTTTAAGTCAGACTTGCATTGGATTCCAGAGATGGAGGGTACATCTGAGTTCATAGACAGCCGAGAGGCTGGATAGGGTGGAGAAGTGGTTTTAGCTATATAGTATTGCAATTTGTGCTATGCTTGTATACCTGTATTCAGCTATATATATATATAAAATATGTAGAAGCGAACTATGCATTATTATTCCTGGTAAGACAAATGTCTTAAGAAACTGGAAGAAGTAAATACACAACGTGAAGCAGAAGTAAAGACAGCTAGAAACAAATTCTAGACGATCACAAGGCTACAGAAATATGAAGTAAGAATAGATGCATGGGTCGTATGTAGGATGTGGCAACCGGTTTGACAATGTCCGCTCTCCACGTCAGACAGAAAGACCTATGGTGCTACACAATTTTTTATTTGATTTAAAAAAATGTTTGAATATATCACTGTTACACCTTAATAAAATCACCGTAAATGCCTGACAAAATGTCTGCTACTTGCATGCAAATAGTGTAAAAGTATGTCGTACCAAGGTTGTGGACCCTCTAGAAGTCACAATTTTTATCTGATCTTGATGAAACTTATAATATATGTTTATATCCAAGATATCTCGGTCCCTCTTGATATTCGTGCATATCGAACCGTAACTTCCTGGATTATGGTGCCTGACTACAAAAGCTCACATTTTTTTAGCTTGTTCTCTCTCCATCTCTTGCAAAATATTGGCATATCTTACATGGCAACCGCTGGTTTCTATTTGAAAATGTGATATTTGTAATAACCAGGAAAAATCAAATTCTAGATTCAAGTTATATAATTAGCACACAATACATTAAAATTTCCAACTATAAACTTCAGAATAACGACATAAGAAAAAAGGGTGGATAATACATTTGGAAGAGAAAGATTCATTATCATGTGGTTTACTTCCCCATAAAAACAATTTCATTTGTCTACTTGAAAATGATTTAAGTGTAATAGGAAGTACATATAATAAAGATCGTGACCCTATCTCCTGCTTTCTTTTGTAATATTTGAGCAATCGTAATCAAGCACTCCACGTAGGTCAGTATAACGTGTTTGTATATTTCCTCTATAGCTTGATCTGGTGAAAGCTAACATGCGGATTCCAAGAAGGATGTGGTCAAAACAGCCATAAACCAAAATATCCGAAATTCACATTGGTCAAAATGAACACACTTTTGTCCAAACTGACAAATTTCTGTTTAAACGGACACATTTTTGTCAGAACATACACACTTTGGTTGGAACGGACACATTTTGATCAAAACATTTTCTATACGAATTTTCTGATTTTTTGATAAAAATACTATCTTCATTAGCCCAGTCGGTGCTGAAAAATAGGACATTAAAGTTTAATGATTAAACCCTATTTCATTTCAAAGAATTGTTGGTTAAAACAGAGATTCTAACTTAAAGAAAAAACTCACCAAAGCAGGTTATTTTGCTTAATGATAATAAATACTTTATTAAAATGACTTCTGATTTGAAAAATTAATAAATTATTAAAGTTTAAAGAACAAAAAGGCTTATTTTATTTAATGATTGTCACTACAATGGCCGAGGCCATGTTCCCACCCATCGATGATTCTCAACCAATCAAAATTAAGATTAATAGTTACGTTGACAAACTGTTCACGTCAGAATGCACATGACATGTCTGAGTGTGTAGCTTTTGGGTGTTTAAATAAGACCGGTAAAATCGTAAAGTGACCAATTTTAAAATTGCCAACTCCAAACATAAGACCAGTCGAAAGGTACAGAGCAATTCCATAGTTGCTGTACATTGATACCGGTCATAAAATCAAAAAATTTAAGTTCAGTGATAATTAAGGCAGGACTTGCGACTTTTCCGTGGTGAATTGTTGGGGCTACACCTAGTTTTTTAAAAAAAAAAAGTTTAAAACCAGATGCCATTCCAACCATGTTCAGCTTTAGTCACAGAATAAAAAGTCAGAATCGTTCATTGGCAAACAGAAATATTGTCTTGAGCAGTGCACTATTCAGATGGTAAATAAACTAAGTATGGACTAGATGATGTAATACAGGGTTTTCCAGCATGGTTTCCCCATGTCAGTCAGGGATGCAGATGGAGGGTCTGGCAAAGAAGAATGTCGGATGAGACCAATAACTAGGTCATGTGTTGTTGACGTGAAGCCGTTAATTTCATATTGATCATTGGTGGGGCTGCAAAAATGATAATAATAATTTCTTGTTATTAAAATTATTTTAATCAATCTGTTTCGTTCCTTTTCAGGATCCGTTATTAGTATGTCTGCCAAGAAAAGACGTTTCAAGACACCCGTCATCAACATAAAGAACTGCAGTGGAATACAGATTGGACCTAAAAATACTTTATCATTACAAAACAATAGAGAACTTGAAGATAACCAATATGAAGACGGTAAGTTTTAGCACATCCTCATTATCATAATTAATGAAATTAGACATGAAATGAAATGAAAATGAAGACGGGTTAATGAAAATGGGCATGCGCCATACAGTGTGCTATGAGGGAAATTTTGCCTGGACAGTGGCACTACGGCCTACTCTTATATCAAATTCCAACTGTCAAGGGATCTTTTATGTGCACGCCAATATGTACACGGGACCTAGGTTTTTTGTCCCATCCGAACGACTAGACAGCTGTCCTTGTCTGGCCCTCCGTCCTGAAACGCTGACAAGGGGGAACGACACCGGAAAATATGGATGAACTTTCTCGGCCAATGCAGGGATCGAACACCCGACCTCAAAGACTAGCGTGCAAGCGTCTTACCCACTTAGCCACTGTGACCCCCACAAAAATTGACAAAATCAAAACAACCTGCTGATAACATGAATGGTATATGCTTTGTTTGTATTAGGTAGAGCCTAATAAATTTTATTTATTTCTGTTAAGTTTTTAGTATTTCGTAAATGGTCCTGTTACCTACAAAAGAATAAAAACTAAGCTGCTGTACATGTGCATACATTGTTTTGTTATTTGTTGAAAATGCCCTCATTTAAACTTTTAAAAACTTGCCTAAATTATTGTCAATAAAGGTTTTGTTTCTCATGGATAAAAAGTATCTACTCGACCAATTAAATTACTTGCCCATTTCCCCTCACAAATTTTGAAAAAGACTGAGTGTTTGGGAAATTTATATTTTATATTTCTCTTTCGATCAATAGCCAAGGTCATGAACATGAAATGATCAACATTTCTTAAAGGGGCTTTGTCGAATTTATGGATCTTGTGATTTGTCATGCTTTGCAGTTCAATGACAATTATCGACAAAACAATTTCTTAGTTACGTTTGAATATAAATTGCCTGGATAATTGGGCCTAATTGCATGGCCAATCTTTATATATGTCTTATACATACACCAACCATAAAATTCAAAGGCAAACTAGACCTTTGGTTGGGATAGATATGAAAAACAAGCAAATGCCATGCATTGATGTGCTACAATTGTAACCTTGATTGTAAGCCTGACGTAAAGCTGTTTAAATGTGACTTGGATTTAAAAATATTTTTGAACCCTCTGGACAAGTAAAATAGGATTTAATGGATAATTTACACAACAGGTAGGACACTAACACATCTAGTACTTAGAATAAGGCTATTTTTTTATTTTCTGGAGCTGTCAAGCCAGCAAGAGTGTTATTGTCCCTTTAAAATATTGAAGAATACAGTTTCATAAGTTAAGCCAATCTATAGTGATCACTTCCAAATGGTTAAATAATTTGTTTTAAAACTTTCAGATTAAATAAATAGGCTACTTCATCATATTTTGGCATTAGATATATCTTTACATACATAAGAACAGTCATTTATGGTGTCTTCAGATCTAGGACTACTCCTTCAAAAAAAAACCCAAATTTTTTATATTTTATATGAATATTATTAATTAATAATATGTGGTGATATTTGTTGTTTGTTTACACAAAACAGGATGCTAGAATGTCTGTTTCAGTACTTCCTCATTTACTTTTTATAAATGAGAAAGATGAGTATGGGTCATTTTGACTTATTCATAACTTATGCATATCAGTAGGTACAGTCTAGACAGATAAAATATATTATAATAGTGTTCTTGGATAACTGAATGTGAAAAAAAACCTTAGTCCAAGATATAAATGTATTGTATTGTTTTGGTAAGTAGGCCTATAATCTAAACGAATATCAAACATATAAATAAATGAACTAACATTACAAATTGCACATTTATTCTGTTTGAAGAGTTTGGGTGATCGGATCATAAAGTCTGTCATGTATGTAAGCTGTGTGGTCAATCACATACATTGAAGCCTATAAGGAGTAGGCATGTCTGCATAATACGCTTGGTTTTCTTTGGATTTTCTAAGTTCCTGTGGCTGCTAAAGATTTCAGCACATTGTTGAATTATTGAAAAAAGGAATTACCATACGTTAGTCCTGAAATAACCTAATTGCATTGAAAAACCCTAATTTCATTTACTCCCATCCTGTTAATAATTGATAGTACCATTGATCATATAGCATTCCGTATTTGGATTTTTTCCTTACAAATTTTCCTGATATCTAATTTTCCGCACAATAAATATAAAAAAAATGGGTATCTGATATTAGTTCTTTATTGAGACATCTGGTTGAATTAAAATTGGCATGTTTGTTAAAGCTAAAAATGGTGACACATCCGGTACATGTTTAAAAATATCACATGTATTCTGAAAGAACCGATACAAACTAGAGACTTCAGAAGAAGTCTGATTTTGTCCAACCAAAGATAAATCAAAAGAGAACTACCAGCCACACTAGGACGTTTTGTTATTTTGTAAAATGTCTCTTTACACCCTTGTTTTCTTTCCTGTATTGTCAGCTAATTCTTGTTTGAGTCAAGTTATAATGAGTCACCTGCATAACAGTTAATTAATATTGAATATGTTCCTCTTTTAATTTTACACAACACAAATTCAGTGGATTAAAAAATATATACGTGGAACTAAATACAAGGTGAATTGGAGTACAAGGTAATTTTGTTAAGTATAGCCTTGCACGCATGATCAAATTATACCTGAATAGCTTATGGGTGCAGATGTGATAATATTTTAAAATTGAAAAGTCTGAAAAATATTTAAGTATGTCACGATATTGTTATGTCAAATATATATTGGTGTGTTAAACCCACTGAGCTATAAATATTGGTGCATTCGTGGGCAAGATGATACATGTTATTTTTAAGAACTGTGGTTTAATACAGGTACTTGTATATCAGAGTTTTAGTTGTGAACATATACAATTTTATTTTTTGATTTCGGGCAGGATGGAAAATAATCGTTTCTTTTGAAAAGTTGGCTGTGCTTGACTTGCAAAAAGCAAGTGAGATCTGTACCTCGCGGTGACATTATGTTATTATAAGATCCGTGTTTCAGTATATGTATAAGTTACCTATTATAGCTTTTATGTCATACTATTCTGTTCTGTGCTTTAAGAAATACAATGTTATCGTAAAATTGTTTTTTTGTGCTTTGAGAAATACAATATTAAGTATTATCTTAAAAATTGTTTTGTGAACCTCTTACACCTGTCAGATTATATGTATATGTCAACCCAAATGGTAAGTGTGGTTTAGTGGTCGTAAGTAAGACATTAAGTAATATATTGATACTGCAAGAGGGTGTTAGCTTGTAGTTTCAGTGTATTACACAATATTTAGTTCAAGACTATTAAACAACTTAAAATACAAACAATATCCCGCACATATTTTAAGAGTTGATGTAGACGATTGGTCATAATCTAGTTCAATATACAAGTGCAGAATAGAAAAATATTTATTTTCTCTGTGTCACATGCTATATTGTACAATACAGGATAGACTTTTTTTTAGTTACCACCAGCATTGATATTGTGTTGGTTTGGATAACTTATTCAAATTATTTGTTACAGTATCTTGGATGGATTTAAATCATAGATGTTAGCTTTGAAAAAAGTTTGAATACTATTTATGAATTTAACTGCTTGCAATTGTTCACTTGCTTTTTTGATCAAGCTCAACTAGTCTGTTTTTACAAAATGAAATGAAAGTTTTTAGTATTTAATTATATATTAATACAGGGATGGACTGGGTGCATGAAGGCCCCGAGACGAGCCCTGTGAGACACCACCTTTAGTAGGGGCAAGGGGATTTTTAAAAAAAAAAAAACTGAATGTAAATGGTGCTTTTTAGAGTATATCCTAAAGTTTCTAGCTTATACACAAATTTAATGTGTAGTCACCTTACCAATTCATCAAAAGCAATGTAATCTCAAGACTAAAATGGGTTCCCAAACTATGTCCGAACATTAACTTCTTATGGGGTCCCCGAGTCTACCATACTGGCAGATTCCTTCTCAGTCTGTCCCTGTATTAATATTGTTATATCTAGACCAGATGTCATATATTGTGTGTGATTTGTTGTATAGTATAGTTGTATCATAATGTATATATACATTTTGTAGATATTGAGGAATACGAGACACAAAAAATGAGTCTTGAAGACGAAAGTGAAATGATCCAATTCGTTGGACGACGGACTGAACGAGAATCAATTAAGACTATATTATTAAGTGGACAACATAAACTAATACAACTTCATGGTCAAACCATGGTAGGGAAAAGTAGACTTGCACGTCAGGTGAGTAATACATAAAGTTTATTGACTATTAATGTGAAAGAAATAGTGAAGTGATGAGTCAGAGATCAATATGAAATAATTATTTTAAAGTGTGTACATGCATGTGAATGGTGTACTGTATTATATATAGATACAGTGAATATAAGTGGTTTGGAGGATTAACACAAAGTATTATGTCAGTGTTTTGACTGACTTCCATGAATAACATTTTCCAATAAGGATAAGGAATTTGGTGTATAGGCCTACAGCTTCACTACATCAAAACCTTAACTAAGCTCAATCATGAGCATATTCTGCTCAGGCTAAATATAGATAAGCAGTTTGATTTGCTCGATGCTTTACATAAAAGTAAACATGCAATTAAGTAATATGTTCCGTACGTTTATTCCCAGAGGGGTCTGTCCCTCTGCCTGTCTTTCTGTGGAACACAATAACTCTCCTTCTAATTGAGCTAATTGGTGTGGGTGTTTATTAGGTTAATGCCTTGATGAAGTTCGAAGATGAGCATTTTCTGCTTATGTTAAGAAGAGACAAGCAATTATTTTGATCTGATTTTGATGAAACTTTAAATTTATGTTTATTTTACAAAGATCTTGATTATGGCCCCTGATTGTTCAAATTTAATTTCAAATGTTATAAAAAATATTGAGTAAAAGGTTAGCTCCTTTAAGATCAATGAGGATATTTTTAATTATATCAATTGCATTAAAATCAAATCTTTCCTATAACAAATTACTCTATAATCTATATACTACAATTTTTATCCAATTTGAAAAAAAACGTTTATATGCATCACTGTTACGCCATAATGACAACTGAGTTTGAATTTTGTAATTTTTATCCGATTTAAAAAAACGTTTATATGCATCACCTTTACACCATAATGACAGCCGAGTTAGAATTTTGTGAATATTGAACTGAAACTGCCCAACAGAATGGCAACTCTGTATTGGACTGTAACTTTTTGGATTATGGCCCCTGATTGCTGTTCTCTGTCCATCACTTGCAAAATGTGAGTCTACCTTGCATGACAACTGCTGGTCTGCTTAAGCTAAGTAGAGGCTTAATGACTTTTTGAGGTTATTCAGACTTTTTTGCTAATACAATATGTATTGTCTATATTTAAGTACATTCTAAACTACTGATGTTATTCCCTCTAGGTATTGCTTGAATTGAAACATGAACAGGAAGAACTGAAGGTCTTACAAGTGCCATGTTCAGACATATGTTCCTGGGAACATTTCTTGCAACGCTTTGTGCAGACTTGCTTCAAGGATAAACCTCAAATAATGGAAGAACATTTCATTTTCAAGGAATTTAAAGATGCTTCTTACAATCTAGTCTCCAATTTGCTTTTTACAAACTGTGAAAAATTAAATTTTCCATGTATTTTGTCTGGAAAAAAATTTGAAGGATTTGTGTTGAAACTTCTCAACGAATGTCAAAATATAAACATCATGGTGACTTCACAAATCAGATATGATTTTGATTGTTGTAGTAAGGATATCATGGTTAGTCCACTGGATGAAAGTGACGTGCGGCTCCTGCTACAAGATCTTTTACGTGGATTTGACATTCAACCATTTATAAAAACTGTCACAGAAAGATGTTATGGATTACCACCTTATGTGCTTGATGCCGCCTGCTGCATCAAAGCCAATGCTGATATGGCAATTAGTGCCAAATATTTAGATTGGTATCTTCATGATGAACGTCGATCAAAGAGAATTCATGGCGACAACCAATCAGGTACCAGTGTACAATCACTTGATTTAATTGAAGGGTTGAGTGATTACTTAAAAAAGAAGGTTATAGACTTGTCCATCTTTAGAGGTTCGTTTGGGATGGACAGTGTTACAGCTGTTCTTGGCACAGACACTGATAATAAAGAACCACAAGTCAAACATGATCTGATTTCTTTGAAACAGAATTCAATCATCAGCACCATAAGTTCAAATGGTACTTTGCGCATGTGTTTGGTGCCAAATATTGAATCATATGTAAGAAATGTGTTAGTACATCGAGTCACCTATGATGATGTAGCACGTCTAAAGTTTGTGACGTTCTTTGGAGATGTTCTATCCCGAGCAAATAATGAGATGTTTATTACATCACAACAAACTGTGTACGGCTATTTGCGTGATGATTGGTTAAATTTGGAACAAGTATTAAAGGAGGCCATTCATTGTACAGACAAAACTTTCGAGGCCTTTTTGAAGGTAAGATTTATGTTTTTTTTTTTTCATGTACCTAAATTTTATCTTTTTGTGTATATAAAAAGGGACAACGACAGGTTCAGAGACAGGGAATTAAACTGTAAGGACTACCAGTTTTTTTAAGGAGAGCATATAGCTCAGCTTCATTACACATTTAGGAGAGAAGTGGTTGAATGATGTAGGATCAGCACAGGAAAAATAAACCAACCCTTTTCTGTTACCAAATAAGGCTAAAATCAAAGAGAATTATAGATGCTTAAAAAATACTCGCACTTAATCTGTGAATGGGAAGTGCCTAGTGTAGGGGAGGTATTTCGTTGCATATGTTTAGCCTCTTCCCTAATCTACTGGTATATGTCATTTTAAAAATGCCAAATCTCCACCCGTATTAGTTTCAATGTAAATGATTTTTATTGACCAGATCATATTGCCATCGCCCGTGTATGTGTGTGAGTGTGGGTGTGTATCTGGTTCGCTGACAGGCCGCAATTCTTAACTGATCATCTTGAAACTTTACATACTTATTACTTATAGCTTGAGGATGATCCCTATTGTTTTTGGGGCATGCCCGACCCCTAGGTGCTGAGCCACGCCCATTTCTTGTATTTGTTTCTTTCTACAGGTCCCATTTCTTAACGTATCATCTTGAAACTTTGGATACTTATTCCTTATGCCTTAAGGAACATCCCTATTGTTTGTGGTGCATGCCCAACCCCCAGGGTCAGAGCGACACCCATTTTCTTTTTGTGTGTCTATGTGTCACCTACAGGCCGCAATTCTTAAACAATTGTCTTAAGAACTTTTCATACTTATTCCTTATACCCTAAGGATGATCCTTATTATTTTTTGGTGAATATCTGGCCCCCAGGGATAGAGCCACACCCACGTTTTCTTTGTGTGTCTGTGTATTTCCTACAGGCCACAATTCTTAATGGATTGTCTTGGAACTTGGCATAAATATTCCTAATAGCCTAAGGACGGCAACTATTGATTTTGGGCTATGTCCTGACCCCAAGGGGCAGAGCCACGCCCAATTTTTATGTTTATCGTATACAGGAAGCACTTTTGAATGAATCAGCTTGGAACTTGGCATATGTATTCCCTATAGCCTAAGGGTGGCAACTATTGATTTTGGTGCATACCTCGACCCCCAGGGACAGAGCCTTAGATATTACATGGCCTTAGATATTAGTCAATATAATATTCTTACACTTAATTGCCTATACAGGTAGCAGTTGGAGCCAGTAATCTCTTGGTGAAATGTTTTCCTGAAGAAGCTCTTTTATTTTACCAGACAATGGTGAATGTATCTGAAATATATGGGTCTTCTAACAATATAGCGGTTTTACGAGCTGGTTTAGGGAGGGCTATAACATACACCAAAGGTAAGTTAGGGAACGGAAGTTAAAAACTTTACATGGGTAATTTTGGGAATCACTTATTTATTTACTGTAAAGTTAGCTGTTTAGGTCTATTGGAAAGAACAACCAATAAGATATCTACTGATATAGGTTAAAGTTACTGAAATAGTTAGGGGTGGGGGTCAAGTGATCTAAAGCGTGCACATTAGATTGTAGGAGTAGGGTCGTCAACCCAACCACATGAGATTTCACCGGGAATTCCAGTTTCTTCTCACTGCTAAAGACCCCTTACAATTGGATTGTTTAGATAAAATTGTACCATATTATATTAGTCCTGAAATGATCTAATTTGTGTCGAGTGTGGACACTAAACCCCATTTTGCTATCGTTGTCATATATAGTAAAAGAACAAAATTGCCTGTTTTTATCCTCTTTAGATTTGTCCATTATGATGCGACCTACTGGTTGATGAAGCTCAGTTTTGATAATTTTACCGACTTGTAAGATGATATTTGACCCTGATGCTTTATATACCCATTTTACTTGAAATTGTAAATGGAACCATATTTTCAATGTATAGATACTGAGTTTATTCTGAAAATGTCTGATATATTAAACTGTAGGTGATGATCTAGAAAAGGCCATGGCTCTGCTTAATGATGCTCTTGACGTTTTAAAAGACTGTGGAGCCAGTCGTATTTTGATAGATCTGAAGAGGGATATGGGTTTCAATTACTACAAAAGAGGTTATTATCAAGAAGCCTTAAAGCAAGTATTTTTTTGTGTATATTATTATCTAAGTATGTGTAAATAATTAAAGAGGCATATATAATCTTCTCAAATTGATATACGTGAATAAAATTCAAACTGAAAAGATCAAATCTTCAGACATGTTTTAATGGCAGTATGTGATGCTTGTCTAAAGCTAATTATCCAAATTCATGTACATATGAAAATGTCCTCACCCTTCAGATTTACAACCACTAATTAAAAGAAAAGAATCGTTTTATAAAGACACATTTACTGAATTTAGGCCAGTTTGGTGTTGTGTTTATCAAGTGAATAAAGACAAGTGCATCCTTGTGACAAAACACAACATAGCATAAATTCAGTAATTCTTAATTGTTCATTGTTTTAATACATTCAAAATTTTACAGTTGTTGCACAAATGCCTTGGAACTAGCTAATGAAATGGAGTTGAATATTGGTTTAACCAATCAGATAATAGCAGTTAGGTCTCTCATAGCCATACAGCAAATATTCCTCGGTAAGCAGTTCTTTTGTTTTAAATGTTTCTTTGGAAATTATATTCGTTATCATATGGAAATAAATACCATGTTCCTATATATAAAAACTGTGGTGTGAAGTAGTCATTACCAAATTAACGCTGTCTTATGTAACAATAGTTAAAAACATAACAACAGTTGAAGGAAGGATAAGCAGCTTTCGGATTATAATACCTATAATGCTGAAAAATCACTGCAAGTTGTATAAGTTAATTAAATTGAATTGTAAAGACTACCATATTTGTCTTTCATAATTCTAATTTCTATTACAGGAAACTTCAAAAAGGCTGAAGAGCTCCTGTTTGAAACTTTAGATTTAGCGTATAAATATACCCCGTCCCATCTATCTATAGCTATTATGATCAATAGTTTAGGTATTTTGTATGAGAGATGTAAGTAATTGTTTACTCATTTTATTAGCTAATATGACTGTGTTTCTAAAAAAACAAATACAATGTAAGCTACACCTGAGGCTATATAAGGGGAATAAACTATGGCATTAAATTTTTATTAGCTAATAGTATTATGACCTTGGTTCTAAAAAAAACAAATAGTAAGCTACCACTGAGGCTATAAAAAGGAAATGAACTAAGGCATAAAACTATGGAAGAACAATTACAAATTTATTTTGGCGAAGTTTCAAAGAGTATTTTCTCAATGTTTTCAAGCAAATGTGTATATATAGACAAACAATAACAACATATCAGAAACCATTATAGCATTGTTATCAAAAATAGATATGGATATCAGTGGTAGCTAATATATGTAGCTTGTGTGGATGATATCTGGATGGAAATGAAAAATGGCAGATAGAAATGCTAATGTATAACCCATTTATTCAGTAAGAATTTTGTCTCTGGAAAATGTTTGTTTGAACTAAACCAGTAACATGCTGATTCTACTTTTAGGAAACGCAATGATAAACAGTAGCGTAGGTTAGTGGTTAGTATTATTATAGATAAATAATTTCAGCTACAATCTTTTATATTAAAGCTGGAAATGATGAGTACGCTATGAAGTATTATAGAGCTTCTCTTATTGAGAGACGGAAATACGAAGACATGGTTCCTGCTGATCTGGTCATAACTCTGAATAATGTTGGTATGCAATACTCAAAAAGAAGCCTTCATAGTAAGTAAAACTGCAAAACATTTATATGCAATGAGAATCTGTTATTTTTACAGGCCACAAAAAGTTTGAATGTGTTGTATTAAGTGATCATCTCCAACAAGCAATCAGTTTTGTCTCTTCCAAATAGTGGTTGATTAATAAGCTTTTAACTAGACAGATTGACTAACAATATGGGACTAATTCAAATACTGTAAAAGATTAAATAACTGCAAGCACAAATTTAATGGGTTAATGGGTTGTGTTAACCTTATCACCGGTCATGATATTTTGTTTGAGAAAATGACCTGTGTGGTCTATCACCCATGCTTTATAATAAACCCAGCATAATCGCTGGACACAATTATAAATGCTGTTTTGGGGGGCATTTACTGAAATTTTTTACTTTTGTTAAATTATAAGATTACTTCGAAAAAATTGTGCAGATGCCCTACAGGCCAAAGTTATTCAATTTATACACAGAGTTTACAAGTATTGATTTTTTTACACCCACATTGCAATGTGGTCATATATTGTCGTCGCCCCAGTCTGTTCATCCGTCCGGCGTTCATGAGATGAAGAATCCTATCGATTTTTAGCTATTTACAATAGTTACTGCCAGAGTTATGGCCCTTGATATCTTTGAAATATCATGTTGATGCTCTAGAGGCTAAAGTTAATATCCGATTGACTTTATATTTATACACAGTGTTTTAGTTCATTAGATGCAGAAACCTATTGATTTCCAACGATTTCCGATAATTACTGCCAGAGTTATGGCCCTTCATCGCTTTGAAATATTTGTGGACACTCTAGAGGCTTAAATTAATATCCGATTGACTTTAAATTGATACACACTGTTAAAGGTCTTGAGACGAAAAAGCCTATTGATTTTCAACTATTTTCGATAACTATTGCCGGAGTTATAGCCCTTGATCTCTTTGAAATATCCTGCAGAAGTTCTTGAGGCTAAAGTTAAAGGAACTTAATAGCTAATATTTGGGATCTAGAAATTGACACAAATGGGTCGCAACGCATATAACAATGTAATATGAATGTATATAAACTGGGCCCTGTTTCGCGAAATTTTAACTAAAGATAAAATCCAAATTTTAGTAGATACTTCAATTTTGATTGGCTAAGCACTAAAATCAATCTAATATTATCCAATCAAATTACTAAAATTTGGATTTTATCTTAGTTAAAATTTCGTGAAACAGGCCCCTGATTTACATTCAATCGTTTCCGTTTTTACTCTAATTTCAAATCAGTTATGTTTCGCGAAATATGCCAGAAGTCTCATTCGAATGGCAATCTCTAGCATCTGCTTATTCAAGTTTACACCGATGGTATTTATTGTGCATGCTCTCCAGATAAGAATATGGCGTCACCGTTTGACATGACTTGTGGAATATAAACTATTTAGCCTCATTCTTCAAGTCCCTTATTACAAATGGCGCTGAAATGCATTATGATACATAATACGTGTACCAATTTTAAAATGTTTATTTTGTCTTAAATATTGGTTATCAGAAGCCCATCTTTTCCCGGTAAGATTACAACATCAATGTTGATTTAAACTGACGAATAATTCGTGTTTTCAATGTCAAAGACTTTGGATGATGCTGAGTTAGAGACTTGGCTACTTTAATATCTGATTGCCTTTAAACTTATACACAGTGTTTAAGGTCATGAGACATAGAATCCTGTTCATTTTCAATGATTTCCGATAATTACTTCCAGAGTTATAGCCCTTGATTACTTTGAAAAATCTTGTGAACTCTCTAGAGGCTAAAGCTAAATCTGATATTAAATGTTTTGTATGCTAAACGTTAGCATTGGTCTAATATTACTTAAAGGGTTATTACTCTTAATCAGATTTTAGTGTATTGTAAATGTTTCATTACTGACAAAAGAAAAAATATGTGACAACTCTTGTTACTGCCTCGACGACTTAGCTGATGTGGGTGGGTGTATGTTTCGTTGTCTATCTTTTATTATTTATTTGTTATTATTAGGTCTTACGTGGGTATTTTGAGTACTGAATTGTTAATTGGGGGGTCTGGCGTGGTTTCCATTTCTCGTGGGTTTTCTCCTCATCCTCCGGTCGCCTCCCACTGCTAAAGACCCCTACTACGCGCAAGTGAATTATTGAAAAAAAAGGGAACCATATGTAAGTCCCAAAACGACCTAGTTTGTTTCGAGTGGACATTAAACCCCATTTCTCTCTCTCTCTCTCTGTATATTGATAATTATCTATGCCTTCGAAAAACTCAAGTATAAGAAGGGTGAAAAACTCAAGTAAAAAGTCACTTTTTGTATAACCAAAACAATAAGGTACCCAGCAGAGGATAAAGACTTTATTGATTTTTGTAAATTTGCTGTTCTTATGTTGTAAAATCACTTTTACAGGACAAGGTCTCACATATTTAGAAGAAGCCTATTCAATTCGTCAACGTCTGGGATATTTAGATTTTAACACGGCTTTAACGCTGTGGCACATGGGAAGAGTAAATATGTTACTGTAAGTATGTCTTGTATAAACAGTTGGTCCAGAGGAAGTTCCCCGGGATTTTCCATCATAATTTCCCCTTATTAGTGGTGCAGGATGATGGACCTAGCAAGGAACAGTGTCTAGATGTTCAGATGGGACCAGAAAATAAGATCCCATGTACAGATGGGCATGCATGTTAAAGAACCCATAACAGTTGGAATTTGATAAAGACTAGGTGTAATGGACACATAGCACACTGTATAGCGGCATATGCTTGTCTTTATTAGCCCAGTTGGTGCAGAAAAATAGGATGTTGAACCTCATTTCATTGAGAAGAATGATATTTTCTTACATGATAGGTAGTCTACGCTTGTTCTGGCAATATCCTAAGCGTCGCCCAGATGGTTGCTTATATGGATTCTGTCAATATCATTCAGCGATACCGTCTTCATTAGCCCAGTTTAGGAGCAGAACAGTAGGACGTTAAACCCCATTTCATTTCATTTCATTTCATTCAGCGATAATCAAAATCAGTTTTTTCGTGGTCATTAGAACTGATTGAAGCATCTAGCATGGCCATGTTTTTCCTGCGATGCTATAGTTTGTAAACTGCTTAATTTATAAATTATCTGTGACACATTTCACTGTAAACCAGGTACCATTTAATCTTGTGTATCTAGCACTAATTTCTTTCACATTCGTTTAATATCCAATCTTTGCTTAAAAATTCGTAAAAACTGTTTAAAATCACCATAAATCGTTTAATTTGTACTTCTGTCAGGTTTAAAGCTGACCATTCAATTTTGATAATGAGTGTCCAATTTACAAGTGTTTAATTTCTCAATCACTATTAAAATATAAAGAACCCAATTGATTAATGATGTATAATGGTTAATTTTTGAACAGTGGTCAGGAAATTAAATACTTGTAAATTGGACACTCATTATCAAAATTAAAAAAAATATGTGACAACCCTTTTTGACTTACATGTAGCTGCTGTGGAACATTTTGTACCATAAATCAATAGATGAGTGGCGGGTGGGGGGAAATAAAAGTTTCACAGCTATGGTAAGGCAACCAAGCGGGCATACTGACATACAAATTGCATTTTGTGTGAGTATGACAGACAGTTGTTGAGTGACATATTTACATAGGGGTCCCATGCAAGCTTAATCTGGCCATGTTTGAGGTCTGTGAAATGAATTAAAGTTCAGTTAAATTTGTCATGAATCCCATTTTAGCTGATCTACCTTGTTAATTGGCACCTATAAACTCTGACATACAAAATATAAAAGTTTTACTTTGACTTTTCAATGATTTTGAATGTCTGCTACCTTGTATCTTACTCCGTCTTAATCATCCTGCCACGTATTCATGTTTGTTTATTCTTTCAGCTGTGATTTACCGAGAGCCTTGAATCTACTAAACGAAGCTCTGCAGATTTACAATAAGTGTACTAAATATCACAGTGTTCACATTCATGTCCGGTTAGTACTTGGTCATTGTTACGTGCTTCTGAAAAATATCAAGGATGCCCGTTCATGTCTTAAAGAAGTTATTGAATTCCGAGATATTTCCATTAATCAATCTCCAAAAGATCCTCATCTTTCTTTAACGTTAGGACATTTGGTAATGCTGGTCCAATTTGACAAGAAATTATTAATGGAGGTACTGAAAGAATTTGATAGAGAACTGGATCGTTATTTAAATGAGTGTAGTGCAGATGTTCGAGAAGACTACCAAACTCTGTCCACAGGCTGTAAAAAGAGTCTCTGTGACCTACAAAAAAATATTGCTCCAGACTTCACATTCCTACACAGTGTCCACAAAGTATGCTTTGTTTGTAAAGATTTAGAAGCTGTGGGATATAATGCTGAGTTATTCTGGAAAGATGCAACATCAGAGGCCAAAAACGAAGCATCATTCAAGGAGAAATTAATAAGCTCGACAGTCTTACGAAACGCATCATCCAGTGACAAAGATAAAGGACAATCGAAATCTCAAATGAACCACAATGACATATTAGGTCGGTATGATTCCAGAGAGTTAGGTTTGTTAGAACCAAAGACTGCTACCATGTGTATACACCGCCTTAATAGTGATGATCACCTCTTTGAGGAGCCGAAGGTTAGAGAAATTGATAAGCACCCAACTTTACGTTATGAAACTAAAGCAGACCCAAAAATTCAACCAGATTTAAAGAAGTTTGAGTTAAAGCTTATGCAATATCAGTGTGACTTAACCAAGCTGTCGACTCCTAAACCACCCCACGAACTTCGGTTAGTAGGAGAACAAATTACCTGTGGATCTCAACCTGCTGAAAAATTATCTGGGAGGCATGACAATTGTGCTCTGGAAGATTTGATGGAAGAAAATAGTGATAATAAAACCAAATACAAATTCCACAGAAATCAACACAACATTGAAAGATGGCAAAATGAACAACTTAAAACATTTAAAAAGTGTGATTCAAATATACAAAATAACAGACTGGATAAATTTGGAGAAGTGAAAGGGACAGAAAATGTTGATAATTTGTGTGAAAAATCTTTATCCAATCAGTTCCTAATAACTTCAGAACATTCAAGAGAGCAGTTACAACCTCATTGTGTTTTCAAAAGTACATTGGGTCGCATGGAAGGAGCTGTGGAAAATGATGATCGGTCAGGTTCCAGTATTCCTTGTTGCCAAGAAGAAAATTGCAAGTGTTCTCTGAGCAGCAGACTACCAGAGGATCCCGAGAAAAGATCTTAACAATGCCATGGTTAAAAGAGATTTTCTAGCATCTGAAATAAGGCTTTACATGGTATTGATGTTTAAAAGTGAATCTTTACATTTGTAGTCATAACTTATTTACTATAAGATTTGTATTACTTCCTATGAAAAAGAGTACTGGATTGTAAGTTAAGTTCTGGATTGTAAAATCCAGATGTCTGAGCAATTTCTGGTGTTGACCGAGAAAATTTGGCCAGGGTTTGCCGGTATGGTTTTCCCTTGTCAGTGATGCAGGACAGAGGTTCTAGCCAGGAACAGTGTCTAGTCATTTGGATGGAAAAAAACTGAGGTCCCATTGGCGTGCACTTATAAGAACCCTTCACAGTTGGAATTCAATTGCTGTCTGGGTAAAATTTCCCTCATAGCACTCTGTACATGTATGTTAGATGTCTGTCTTCAGGAGGGTTAGATGGCCGAATGGTTAGCACGTGCTTGCTGTTACATAAGGTCTGTCATTGAGTCAACTGGCGTGGTTTCGATTCCCCAGTTGTACATGACAAGGAGTAGGGTCACCTATCCGACCTCGTGGGTTTTCTCCGGGTTCTCTGGTTTCCTCCCACTGCTAAAGTCCCCTGTGTGCACGAAAATTATTGAAATAAAATTAAACCATATTTTAGTCCCAAAATCACCAAGTTTTTGTCGAGTGGACGTTAAACCCCATTTCTCTATCTCTGTCTGTCTTCATTAGCCCCTGTGGTGCAGAAAAGTAGCATGTTAAACCAGTGATGGGATTTTGCCCGTATATTCCGGACCCGGACATGTCCGACGCTATTTTCCAAACGTCCTAAATTGTCCGACCAGGAATATGCCCAATGGGACATCAAGACATGGTAAATAATATTCAAAATTCCAAAATTAATATAGTATACTGAGTGCATAACTACCACTCAACCCGATTATCGTTGATAATAGGCTGGATTGATTAGGTAATTAAGTGATCAACGTATTTATCGTTTTATGCCGTCAATACACCTACCTTGATTAACTACTTAATCTGCCTTGATTGGCAGACTTAATTCTTTGTCGGACAATTCATCAATTCAATCCTGAACAAAAGTCATTGATTCTCTTTGTTGAACTATATATCAATCTATATATCATTCATTCATTCTGAGAAATTGCCCCCCCCCCCCCCCACCTTTCACTTTGAATGCTATGAATCTAGAAAATTCTTACCCACTAAAAGGCACTGGTACACAGTACAGTGTTTCTATTTAATAAAATATATTTATTACAAATATTTATACAGTATATTTATTACATTTTTTTATAAATAGATAAATTAGATTATGTGTACTTTGATATATTCAGTTTTCATTCACTACTAAAGTATGTCTATTACAAACATTTATAAGGTATATTAATTACATCTTTTTATATTTAGATAATTTCATATATTCAGTTGTCATTAATTCAATAACTTTATTCTCTAGAGGCTGGAGTGCTGGCACAATCCTCTGGGCTTCAGTCTGAAAGCCAATGCCTTAATCTGGTGCTCTCTTCTAAAGTCTGGTCTGTGGTGACTCAGTGTATGAGGTGCTTGTTCAGCCCTGGGTACAATTTCAGTGCTGTCCAAATAAGTTCTTTAGGAGTTTCTAGCCTGGTTTCACCTAGTCAGTATTACAGGAAATAGGTTCTACCAAGGAACAGTCTTTTTGTTAAAATGGGAAGTCAAAATGAGGTCAGATATCAACGTATGTTGGTGTATACATAAAAGAACACATGACAATTAAAATTTGATGAAGAGTAGGCATAAATGGTGCTGCCTGGGACAAATTTGCCTCATACCCTACTGCATGGCATATGACCATCTTCAATGTTGATGCAGAACAGAAGGATGTTAAACCCCAATTTTATTTCATTAGATGAATTTATTACAAAACAAGAAGACTGTGATCCTGCAAAGGTATGAACTGCAGTCTCCCATCTCTAGCCCCCCCCCCCCCACTCCCTTAGCCATGGACCCATAGAAACAAAAGCACTTTGGAGAAACCATTTTCTGTCAACTGTCTTAAATTCATCAACAATTATATTATGCAGGGCCCGCGACAATCACCACAGCCACAAGTTTTCTTCTACTATTCATCAAGTAAGAGTGTATTTTTTAAAAATTTATACCATGTGTGTAATTTATATTATGTGTGTAATTATATTAGCTTGTGAATCATAAAATAAAATTGTAAAATTGCCCTTTGTTCGCGTTATTCCTCAGATCTCTTTTCTGAAAGTGTCACAGGATGATGAATCAAAATTTAGTTGCATTAGGTAAGAATTAGATAAAGATGTTCTTACTATAACAGTTCAAAAATAGATATTTGGGAAATATTTGGTTCTGTGGCACATGGTAGAATCGATTTGAGTATGAGCCATGATGACATACAATTATTGACACTTGGAATAGGGATTATGAGTAAGGTTAAGATTTGAACAGGAACATAACAATCAAGAACTAAATGACCTACTAACAAAGAAAAGCAAGCATCAAAAGTTTCATTCGATTCTGTTCTTAAGAGTTAACTGACACCAACCCCAAAAAACGAGAAGATGGTTAAGATTGGGACACCAGCCCTGGTACAGGTCTAACAAGTTTATACTTTAAGCAGAACCAAGGAAGTGTGTGTGTGTTAGTTGTATTTTACGTCCACTTCCACCGAGGTGATATCGCAGACAACCAAGGAAGTTACTGATGACAGAAAATCAACAAAAAAAATATCAGAAATGGCAACTCGGGCGACGGGAACGTATTTTGCTTTAGCATACTCAATTACTAAAATTATCTTTGTATCCACTGAAAAATAATATGGGTTCAATCCGAGGAGAAAAATAATCTATTAGATTTGCACAAATAGTGAATCAAACTATAGTAGTTTCGTTTTATATCGTCATGTCAGTGATGTCACGTATTCTTCTCATCGATGGGAGCCCAACGAAACTAGTTGGTCCGAGGGTCCAGAGCTACCCAGGAATTGTGATTATAAATTGTTGCAAACTGCAAACTTTTTAAAATCGAAACCAAAATCAGAGAAAAATGGGTACCAGCCACAATCAGTCGATCACCATAGTCCGGTGGCTGAAGAGGTGGGGGTGGGGTGTCGCCACCCGAGCTGTGAATTTATGAGACCAAGGTTATGTTGATATAAATGATGATCATGTTATATGTTAATAAAACATAAATTTCTAGGACTGTCCATCTCTAAAGAAGTGTATATGATGACCCATAGGCGTACGGGCTCGATGGCAGAACGCGATATGCCCGAAAAAAATTTCGGGTTTACAGAGAGCGCCTGTCTTCCTTGAGAAGCGAAGAGAGCGGAGCTTACCTTGCCCCCCCCCCTCAGGTGGCTGACCCGAATTCCAATCAATCGTTTACAATCCACGAAAACGGGACCGTTGGGAGAATATTTTAAAAATTTAACTGCCACAAACGCGTTTTCCTGCTATTCCAGCCTGTGAATACAGCAGCTTCAATTTGGTCCAATATAGTCTACCCGGCTGACCGGAATTCCAAACAACCAATCAATCGTCGCCGGGTTCGAGGGTATACCCTCCCGGAGAAAATTTTGAAAATTTAACCACCGCAAATGCGTTTTCTGCTATTCTAGCACGTGTAAACTCCAAAAGTATCCAATGGTTTTGCAACCAAAATCCCACTCTGAATTCCAACCATCCAATCAGACTGTTGCAGCTGCATTCACAAATAATAATCGATGCCCGAAAAATGTCGCACAAAGTAGAGTGACTCCAGGCAACATTTTTTAATCCATAGTCAACTCTGTACAAATTCGTGGCATTAAATTAAAAGAAAGGTAAAATTAGTGTTATATTAGGGCTCGATAACAGCAAGGGAAGCAAAACTAGAAATGCCCGAAAAAATTTCGCGTTTACAGACAGCGGCGCCGGTTTTCTTCGAGAGGCGAAGAAGCGGAACTGACCCTGTATGGACCCCGCAAGAAAATTTTGGAATATTTGACAGCCGCAAACGCGTTTTCCTGCTATTTCAGGCCGTAAAATTAGTGTTTTTATTAGATTTCGGGCACTTTATTTTGCCAAGTAGATGAAATAAATTTTTGTTTTCACTTTACCCGTCTGCCCGAAAAGTCAGCTTGCCCCCCTGGCTCGTGCGCCTATGTGATGACCCTGGACAACTCTTTAGCTTTTTCGTTGAATCTGATTAAAACACAGATGCTATTTCATTTTGTTTTTTATAGTTCAAAATATCGTTTTACTTGTTTTTACTACAGTAGGATCTGGAAAAGTTGTTATATAACAGGCGGTCTAGTTGATGTGATGAATTAGCCAATGAAACTGTCTGTTACGGCGAGTTCTTGGTGTGCTCTACACGGAACTGTGGGTAAACCCCTAGAAACTTCAACGTTGATTGATTAATCAATGTCTGACGTTATAAGGTCAAAAGCCGCTTGTATGACCTGTACAACTGATCAGATCTTCATGTAGTGTAGGCCATCGAAAGTATAAGAACACGAAACGAAATATACATCTGTATTTTAATAAGATTGCTTTTTCGTTCAGTACCAATTTCGTCATTCCAAATAATAATATTAAATTATAATGGTACTTTGCAAGAGATCTGGAAATGTACATAAAACACACAGTAAATTAGAGACATGTTTAGGTATTAGTTTATTCTTAGTCTTCATCAGAAGATTCAAAATCAAAGTTCATAATATGAATATGAGCGGGATAGATATCTTCTGGATGGCTAATCAACAGCTCGCATATATCCTTTGGTTATGCTTCAGATACCCATTCACATTGTAAATGTGAACGCCAGTTGTTTGGGACTAATTTACTTCTTTTTTTTGTGAATCATACACTATTATAAACATACTCGGAAATACTCCGTTTCACGTACTATACATACTCTAACTTAACATTTTGTTTTTCGTATTGGTCTAAATTGAATTCTACAAAATCAAAGAATAAAAGTACACGTATTTTATAGTTCAGTTAGTGCGCGTTAACAGTTTAACAAATATTCAGGTGTAAAAAATAACTCTCACTATCAATAACAAGCTAAATGTCCCCTTTTCTTATTTTATCACACATCGGTTTATTTCAGATTTATTACCCTTTAAGGATCCTCAACAATATTATTTACAAAATAAATCATTGATATTGACCTAAAAAGGACGATCAATTAAGCCCAAATTGACTGGTTTTCACAGTTATTTTTAACTCCCATATAAACTTCCAATATTATATAATATATCATGTATGATAATAGTTTATTCACAACTACATGTACAAGCGGTGTATTCCCGCGAAGGCGCAGTTACAGAGCGTGACCAAAATTAATCCTTCCAGCGAAGGCGCAGATATCGACGTGTCGGCTTTCGTTTGAAGAGAGACATGCTGTTATTAGGACCCAATTAACGGTGTTAAAGGTTTTTATGAATTTATGTTCACTCTGAATTTTATTCACCAATTGACAACTAATGATGAATATCATCAAATCACCCAAGGAGTGTTCACCTATTCGCTCACTAACACAATCAGTGTCATTTTTAAAGATATAAAATCCCGTTACACTATCCGAAAATCAGATAATATTCTACAAAGGCAAACGCACAACTTGAATTCAGCAAATTTGTACCTACAAATCGCGGAGGACGATATCTTTGCTCAGGTGGTTATATGTACCGTGTAAGTAAACGAAAAATCGGCAATACTATATACCGGAAAACACCATTTTATACTGAATACCGGAAAACACCGGAAAAACACTAAATACCGGAAAACATCCTAAATACCGGAAAACGCCTAAATAGGTTACCCGGAGCTTCAACAAAACCAACCCCTTCTTTGTTTGACGAAGACCTGGGTAAGCTTCGTGGCGGAGAATGGACAGATGATTCTAAAATGGTACTTATTTCTTATCTGATGCTAAAATGTTGGTTAATTAGTTACAGTTGGGATTATGAAAGTGTAAATTCTTATCATAACAATCTATAACACCATTGTTACGTTTTAAATCCATTTTAATCCATTTTAATCCTTAGGGCTGGATTCCCGCGAAGTCGTCGAAAACGACCTTTTTTAATCCGTTACGGTCAATAACTGCGGCTTCGCGGGAATAAACCGTACAAGCATGAGTATGGAGAAGAGAGAGAGAGATAGAAATGGGGTTTAACGTCCACTCGACACAAACTAGGTCATTTCGGGACTAACACATGGTTCAGTTTTATTTCAATAATTCGCTTGCGCGTAGGTGTCTTTAACAGTTGGAGTAAACCGGAAGACCCAGAGAAAACCACTGCACGAGGTTGGGCAAGCGAAACTTACTCCTTGTCACGCACGACCCGGGAATCGAAACCACAGCAGTTGCATGACTCAATGACAGACCTTATGAATTGAATCAGTTATATGAGGTTTGATAAATGTTGAGAGATATTGTTGTCTCAAATTATCATAAAATGGACAATACAATAAGAAATGTATTTCATCTTCTAAAGGTTGCAGTTTTTTTTACATAATCTCTCATTTCGTGGAATGAAGGGTTTACTGTATCTTCCCTTTTCATCTTCCAGTTTATGTGCACTAAGTCTAAATCTACTGAGGGCACCCCTTTCATCAGTGCACATAAATATTTTTCCATGTTATATGAATTCTTAATATTATAATAAAAATCATGTTTTGAATTTGATTTCATATGTCCATTTAGATGCTGGATAGTCTTACTCTGGTCAGCGTGTTTCCAGGACTGGATATATATATATACTCTTCAGAAAAAGTAGGGGATATTCAGAAACGATACAAAACTTCGGAAATGCACTCCTGTTTTTATTAGAGGTAACCAGTGTATGTTAATAACAGGCCAATTGCCTACACATGAACATAAACAGTTCATATGGGCGGCTTATCTGACGGCCCCATTTCACTCGCAAAGAGATACACTGTCAAAAGTGAAAATGGACGTTTTTAATTTTTGTCTTAATAATGAGTAATTGCTCCACCAATCCTCAGACATTCAGCAATTCGTCGTGGCATGCTCCTAATCACCCGTCCAATCACGATTTGGGGCAATCTGACCCACTCCTCTTGCAGTGCCACGGCCAATTCTTGCAGTGTTGTCGGTTGACGTTGACGTCGACATACACGTCTCCCGATCAAATTAAACGAAACACACTAAAGAAAAGATACGCTAAACAGTAAATCTCATGCCAGAACCGATAGGAAAGCAAACACGTATAGGATAAACCAGCATGCAAGCGGCAGTTTTCATCAAATATAAGTGTCAAATTTAACCATGACCCCCCACACACACACACACACACCCACACACACGTGTATGGCGCTATTGCGTGTCGCACATGCATCACAGTGGTTCTGTTGGGGCGATAAGTTCTTCATCTGTGAACATACGCTCAAAGCATGTCAAGTGTCCATCTGCATAGGTATTTGCATTTCAATATCCCCTACTTTTTTTGAAGAGTATACCGTATATCATGTAACTGGGTTTTAAATAAGTGTAAAAAGAATTCTGTATTAAAATTTCATTTTTTTTTGTGGCGGTAAATATTTTACCCAATTGCTGGAAACATGTCTTGCCAGATTTATTAAAAAGCATAATTAATCTTTAATCTACATTGTTTACAATAGAATATGAGCCAACAATATCAAGGGATTGTGTGCGGCATGAAATTGGCGTTGTGATAGTGATACAATAAAATCTTTTTTTATCTATCTGAAGACGATACAAACAACAAGAAGTTTTGAAACTGTTTTACGATACGGTTATATTATTCTCTGCCTGCAAAGAAACGGTGTGGGTGGAGTGATGTGTTTAATGGGAAAGTGTATCAAAATATTGCAGACTGATCACTTTCCTCGCCGCCGGATTAGGGCCGTGTGCAAAAATATTGGGCGGTGTACTAACAAATAGACGAATGATTCATTCGTAACATAACCTTGTAAAGCTGCAAGAAACATTTATTCGGTTAAACGGTAAAGGAAATACTATAAAACCAGTCAAAATGCCTATGAAATTTGTAAGTAAATTCATTTTTTAAACTTATAACAAGTTCATTTTTAGTCATAGAGATAAATGAAATTTAGAATCACACGTTTAGTCAAATACACCGGTTCATAGCATAGTCCCATTTAGCTATATGTGTTTTATTTAACAGCAGGTTGTTCAATATTTGTTCAATAGAATTAGACGAAGGTCTGTAAATAAAGATCTAAATTTGGACTCACCAATATAATATTATTTATGCTATTAGAAATCAGATAAATGCAGTCGTATAGTGTAGCAGTATTGGTTTAAGAATGCGGACATGCAGGAAGAAATTATTCACTAACGTCCGTAGGATCAACTGACCTCTTTGCAAGTTTACGCTTTTAACCGATATGTATAACATATCATAGCCAGTTGACATGGCAATATTTCCTGATTAGCTAATTTCGAAATGATTAATCACTCGCGGATATTAACACAGTCATATTTAATTTAAACACACGACTGACAGCCATTTTAAAAGGCTTAAAGCAACAGTCTTACACCAAAAACATTTGATTTTTCATTAACAAAACGGAACACAACAAAACAAAAAGCCGAAACAAAAACTTTATGGAAGAAGATGTTGCCCAATGTTCTCGTTTTTCATTTCACTGTCATATTATGTTCACCTTGGGCATTTATAAACTTTTTGGCGGATCAAAAAATGATGAATGAAATGAATTCACTCTTTTGCCCAACCGTTTATACTGTATGTATAGTCCTGTATAGTCTTCTTATTGGCAAGAAACGAGCAGAAGAGCACGCGACTAGAAAACAAATTCTAGAAGCGAATGTGATATACGAAGGAGTGTATGTCAAAGTTCAAATACCTTAACTGTGAAAAATGCATTCAATTTATCTTGTTGATTTATCGTTCTTTAGTATCTTAAAGGGCATTATTTACACAAAGTCAACACACTCAATTTCCAAAAGGTGAGACAAAAATGGATGACATATTTTATTTCGTCTGCAATTTGTCTGGACATGACTGTTAACATTTTGACATGATCAGTTCTTTGGCTCTCCATCATTTTGAATGAACAGGAACCACAAAAAGACTCAGAATCGACCGTTTTATCGCCATATAACTGACGCACAACTAAATAAATAGCAGAGATAAGAATTCGTCTATTAAGTGAGTTGTAAACAATTTGCCCAAAAAATCGTATTTTGACAGTGAAGACTTTGGTGTACATGCCTTAACCACATGTAGAAACATTCCTATCAAGATAAAATTCAACACACTTTGACGTTTACGCTATATTACGTTATATTAACATACTACAAGCTACATGTATGTCGTACAGGACAAAAATAAACGATAAATACAAACTGGCATCCATTCTTAAACATCCTAGTAATAAAATAGCCAGCACTGAAATTTGTCATGGGGGTGGGGCTGGGGGGTATGGGGCGTTCTTATGTAATACTGTACACAATCCAAGGTGAGCTCGGGGCCCGCTAAAAAAGTTTTGAATTCACATCGTTATTGGTGGGTGAACTGGATATACCCCAAAAAGGAACCCCTAGAGTCAAAGTGGAGGTCCCCGTGGGGCTAGGCTCAGCCCCCACCCCCGTCCCTGCATTACAATAGTATAGTTTGATCCCAGTAAAATAATAATCGATCGTGGACAGACATAAGTGACATAAAATTCCAGTTTTCGGGTCACCTTAGTTTTTCATATTGTTTCATGTCTTAAATATTTTTTATCGGTGGATATATTAGCGAGCATAGAACAGGGTATATATAAAGGTGTTCATAAATAAACAACATCTGTGTAAACAATAAAGATGGTTCCATCTATATATAAACATAATACACGCCCTATTGCCATATTTCATATAGAGGTGGTCCAGGATTTGTAATTTTTATACGCCCACATTCTAATGTGGACGTATATTGTCGTCGCCCCTGTCTGTCCGTCCGTCCCTCCGTCCACAATTTGTTTGTGGGCACTCTATAGGTCACAATTTTTATGCGATTTTGACGAAACTTGAAATATAGGTCTATCTCCCAAAGATCCCGGTTCCTTTCGATATTGGCATGTATCGGACCATAACGTCATTGATTATTATGACCCCTGATTGTACGAAAAATCACGTTTTTAGCTTGTGGACACTTTAGAGGTCACAATTTTGATCCGATTTTGATGAAACTTGAAATGCATGTTTATAACCCAAATATCTTGTTTCCTTTCGATATTCGCGCATGAATTATGGCCCCTGGTTGTACGAAAATCGCGTTTTTAGCGTGTGGATTCGCTAGAGGTCACAATTTATTTTCCGATTTTAAAAACCGTTTAGATATATCACCATTCCATCATAACACGCAAATTGTGTTTTAGTATATAATACAAAGGTTATGGACCCTCTAGAGGTCACAATTTTTATCCGATTTTGATGAAACTTAAAAAATATATTTATATCCCCAAAATCTCAGCCCCTTTTGATATTTGCGCATTTCAGACCATAACTTTCTGGATTATGACCCCTGATTGTTTAAAAAACCGTTTTTGTTTTTAGCTTGTTCTCTATCCATATCTTGTAAAATGTGGGCGTATCCTGCCTGGCAGCCGCTGGTTTACTTATCATATTACATGTATAGAGTTATGTTTCGATCAAAGGTTGTTGGAAAGGTTAATTAAGAATAATATTGTACCTGGCAAACGTGAACACGGGATATCTTGTGTAAAAGACGCTGGTCCCACTAATGCAATTAGGAAAGGATGCGCGCGTTATGGACTTAATATACCGTTCTGACGCTAAATTTTAAACCAGTTCAAAATCGCCGGGGTTTTTAAGAAAGGACCGTGTTGCGTTCACACGTACTATAAGTGAAACCAGTTTAACTTTTTGACCTCTTCGGTCGGGGTTAGAGTTAACTACGCATGGGTATCTTCACATTCTTTATTCGGTACTCGCACGCTTTCGATAACAGTGCCTGACGCCGACATTTCCCTAGGAATGTAACTTAATTACTGCGTACTGCGCATGCTCAAAGCCATCTGGCCCCGGGGTATTTAAGGCTACCCGTTCAGACGGCCAAGATAGTGGGGGTTGGGATGGCCTAGTGGTCTAGAGTGTCACGCTTCGACCTCTAGTTGGCCGGTCACCTCTGGCTTGCGGCTGTGGTTTCGATCCCAGGTGTGAGCGTATGTGGCTTGGAGATAGGGGCGCCTTCTCAACCTCGTGGGTTTACTCCGGGTACTCCAGTTTCCTCCCACAGCAAAGACCCCTGCGCGTGCGCTAAGATCATTAAAATGAACTTGTCTGCGATATCACCTTCGGTGGAAGCGGACGTTAAACGCTAAGAACAACAACAACGGCCAAGATAGTGGTCTGGAGTGCCGCTCTTCGACCTCTAGCTGGCCGGTCACCTCTGGCTTGCGGCTGTGGTTTCAACCGCGTAGGTTTACTCCGGTTTACTCCGGGTACTCCGGTTTTCTCCCACAGGAAAGACCCCTGCGCGGTGAAGCGGACGTTAAACACTAACAAAAGCGTCTGACTCTGAACGGTGATAATTTAAAAAAAAAAAAGACACCACTGCCATTTCCATTGCTAGATAATCTGCGTTAATAGGCTAATTTGTTTGAAAAGTCGGAAAATAAAGGCATTCCTCTGGTAAAATGGATCACCACTATTATATGAAGCGTCTAGAAGACGTTTTTTCTGTATTCTTTCGTGCTACTGTACCCTCGCAGTACCTTTAAACTTTATCGATATCTGTCAGAAAGTAGTTTAGGTTTTCATTCATATTTCCATGGTAACGACGGGAGTAAATCAAGAAAATGTACGACAAAACAGCTGTTACAAGTTCAATACTACAATTACCATATAGATGAAATTTATACATAACATATATATCTGCATTTAAGACAAACGTATACACGAGAAACCTGCCTTATAGAACAAAAAAGTCAAGGCAACCTAAAATATCGTTAATTTTTCTTTCACATCTTATATTAGGAAATCAGTGATTCTAAGCACACCTTAAAAGCCATATGCAGTTGGCAAACAATTTACAGAACTATTCTCTATCATAGTTCTAAATTATAATTTGATTGTGCTAGTCTCAAAAAGATGGAAAAATGCGTTTAACATCCCCATTGACTTCATGTCTACCAGAATAATATTTTACAGAAACGTAAATACTATTAACTTTAACTGTATTCTATAGTATACGACGCCGACCGTGTCTTAAGGTTATCTTTGTTTAGCTATTTCCTTTATACCTCTTTATAGCCCTTTCTTGTATTAACATTTATTAAATCTCACCGCAATAGGATCAACTAAGTGTTTAGTAGATATCAGGATTGAATATACATGTGTCAATCTTGAATGCATGGAAGACCATTCGGCTTATTATTCTAGTCTTTACTGTCCTACTTTGTCGACATGTATTACATACTACATCTTACTTAGTTGAGTTCATATATTATCGTACCCCACACCCTTTCTCCTTTAACGTTCTAACTCATGAAATCTACAAAGCTCTGCGTGTTTTTGTTTTTTTTTTTAAAAAAAAAGAGACTTGGCATCGGAATTGAACGAATTCTGCACAAATGACTAGTTAGGTTTTGCAGAAAGCAACCGATTTAGAACCAATTTACCCCTCTCGCACCTCCGGGGGTTGCTTGTCTAACGAAAAAGCACACAAAACAATTAATTTTCTATAACGGGTAGATTTCACGTACAATGGTATTCTTTTTCGAACACCAGAAATTTACGAAGACCATTAGGGTCAATCAAATGGACCCCCCCCCCAAAAAAAAACAAAAAAAAACAAAAAAACAACAAAAACAAACAAACAAAAAACAAAAACAATTCTAATTATCTTGTAATTAGATATTATTGTTATTTTCATGCCTCCATTAAAATCATACAGATCATACTCTCATTAACTTCATACTCCCACCAACTTCATACACCCATGGCATTGATATCATTTGTTAAAGATAAATTATGGGAGATTAGATAAATAGCTGACAGTTCTCACTATAATAGTTAAAAACTAGACACTGGATTACCCGAAAAATACCGATGGGGCAAGCAATGGGCAAAAATTCCCGGGTATCACTAACTGGTAACCCGACTGTTGTCTGCCAGCTTATTGTGTACTAGCTTGACTGGAGGAGCGGTTGTTATTTCTTGATCAAATGGTTAGGCGGTTTTGGGAACATTGAGGGGTGTCAACGTACAAAAGACTCTGCAATTAAAAGTAGTTGACAGAAAATAATGAAGAATTTACTTAGATCTCAATATGTACAATAAATGGACATTAAGTAACGAAAATTCATTCTGAAAAATGGACCCTTCCTCAATGAAAAGAGCTGACTGACATAGCGTCTAATAACAGTTTATTTATAGCTTACGATCTCTCCCGACGAATACAAAGTTTTGAGAGGAATTTGAAGCAAATTTTTGATAGATTAAGTAGTTTGAATATGTTTTAGTCCAAATATATCATCAAATCACACAGTTTGTACGCAGGAAAGTATATTTAAGAGAGCATGAATCGATGAAACATTAATAAATGATATCATTGAGGGTATGAAGTTGGTGGGACTATTCGAAGTTAATGAGAGTATGAACTTAATGAATGGTATTTAATGAGGGCACGAAATAACTAATGATATTAATGGGAGCATGACCTGAATGTGCCGATCAATGGTTATCTTGTAATTACAAGATAGCTATAGATATCGTGTACAAAATAATCAGAATATTTCTTTTTCATTTGATTGACCCTAATGGTCTTCCGTAGAATACATTTGAGGAGTTTACAAACATAGCTAAAAAAAAAATGTATGTGTTGTTGTTGTTTCCCATTAAGACTCATTGTAGTCTCTATCATATGATAAAATGAGGTGTTTATTAATAACGTGTAAGTAATAAGATACTGCAAATACCAGACATTCTCAACTCTACAGTGTGTTTACGTAGGTTTTAAAATAGATACACCCTTTTACTATTATTCTTAATGGTTAAACCAAGATTGTTTAAAGACCAAAGACCACATCACTAATCAAAATAATACATCAGATCAAGTCACCCAATAATTTATATTTTCACCTAAATCAAAGGTTCTCAGTCGATCATATTCTTTAATACATTCGTATTTTTAAAATGGTGTTTTGAACTTCGCCTCGGATATTATTTTAATGAATTTATAATATACTAAAGATGTATTACATGAATATATTCACGGAGAAGTGACTGATATATTGAGCTATGAATGTAAACACTGCATTAGTATTATTTTAATAGACTATGATGTCTTCATTATTACAGAGGCAAATACCATTTTCAATAGATCAAACTTGGTCGCCTTTTTAAAGACACGAAATATCAAATAATCAGTGGAATTAACACTCGAGAGGCTAATTGTGAAAATGACTTTATAGCCCAAGCAAAAGGGGGCCTTTGTAAGGACGTTAAGTGCTTTTTGTTAGACACTCTACCATAGTTCATAAAAATAATGATGTTTTATTTTATCATTTATAAAATTACAAATTTGAATGTACACCCTGATATTTTTTTGACAACATTAGAAGGGAGCTTAGTCGACAGATTGCAATTGCTTACGAAAATATTGCGAAAGCAGTGTGAATGTGGTTTTATAGCAAATCTTTAAGAGCCTGTTCCTACTATTCGCAACGTCCAATGAATGACCGCGAATGCTCACGAACATCTACGAATGTCTGGCGGCCATCTTGTGATCATTACGAATTGCATTTTTAAGTCCATTCACCACGATATTCACCATTGTGTGAGAGCAGCATAGATGACAAAGCAGAAGTATGGGCAAGGGGTTTATATGCAATACGCCACGCATGCGTTGTGTGGCCATTCGTGAGGCGTTCACAACCATTCGCAAGCTCAACAGGGGCATTCGCAAGTGATTCGTAAGAAATTCGCAAGCATCGATAAACATTTGTAAGGCCGCATTTTTTCAGTCAATCTTATAAATTTTGGCGAATTTTCTCCGAATTTTAAATTTTCATATACGCAGAGATATTCATTCATTGTGCGAACTTAGCCTTATGCCTGGCTTTCACGTGGGTTACGAATGCTACCAATCGCCCCGAGTAGTGGCGAATCGAAATTCATGGCGATTCGGCAAAAGAATCAAAAAGATCGTAGAAAATCTAGAGTAGCTGCGAAACAGTTACGAATAGTTTACGAAAGAGTTACGATAAATCGTGAGTAATCGGCTGAAAATATGCCGGATGTCAAGGTAGGGTTCCACCAAATGAAAGAAATATCTCTACGAACTAAAGCGATTCAGTTACGAATGAGTTACGAATATGCCGAATACAGTTACGATTACACTACGCTCTCCACGAATAATGCCGATTCGGTATAGAATCGAATAGGAAGCTGCTACGGACGATAAGCAAGGGCTACGAAGGGTTTACGATACATCTGTTCGTAGACCGTCCATGAAAGTTTTTTACAGACAAAAACTTTCGTGGCCGAACTACGAGCTACTACGAACAATACGAATGTGTAAGGGCCAAATAAGAATCACTGACGAACATCAAGAACAGTTTACGATTTATCTACGAATAAGAAAAAGTTTGGATTCGGGACGATTCTTGACGATTTTGTATCAAAAATCACTTACGAATATCAAGAATCATCCACGATGTATCTGCGAATCGGAAAAAGTTGCGATTCGGAGCGATCCATAGCATTCGTAGTCCACGTCAAACTGGGGCATTGCGCAATAACCACCACACAATACACCAGATTAACTTTAACTATTTCAAATCACTCTCTTCTTGTGCTAAAACTAATAACGGGTCACCGATATATTCAGGAATATGCGATATATGAGACACGTGTCGTTCTATACCGCTCGAACTCTGAACTTTTAATTCCAATATATTAGGATGCGAAATAGTTTTCACACAATAGATGAGGTTTCAGACTTGATAATTATCACAACTGTAATTCGTATGGACTCAATTATAGAGATATCTGACATTGTATTAAAGCAAACGGCAAACTTGCAATTTTCAGCGGACAAACGGAAGGAAGAATGGGTCAGGTACTCACCGAAATGTTATTTGGGCTTTAAAGGCGTATTATCATTTTCAGCAAGAATATAAATGCCATCATATTCAAAATTACCCTAGACACGCTAAAGTATCGAAAATCCAAAAACTGACCTGCTAGAGGATAAATAACACACGAAGAACCCGTAAACTGGATCTTTAAAAGTATATATATATATATCTCCATGTACTAGCAGATTTGTTTAAAAGTTTACAATCTACTTTGAACAAATAACGAATGTGAGTTCACCTTTCAGCGACACTCACTGGCAAAATTAGATTGACTCAGTATACCATACAGAAAGGTTAAATAAAAGAACTATAATATTTGACTTAAAGGGAAATGCGTGAATTCATGTTTGCTAAGTGTTATAGCTAACGCCCAATTGGAAATATATTGGAATGAAACCATACTACAAGGCCAACAACCAAATAACAGAATTCACAAAAATAAGTGAATAAAGTAATTCCCTAAAGAACTTGCTTTGTTGTTGCCAAGAATGATTGTTCGAATTTTTTTTCTTTCAAACCATTGCATGTCGAATTATTATGCCCACTTGCTTAGGCTTAAATCGTCTTTTTAGATTTTGCCGATTCGGCCTAAATTCTCCGGAGATAAAAAATAATGATATATATCTTTAATGAATCCAGTACGTTAGCCAAAATTTCTTGGTCAATATGGCCGCGTTGATTGTGAATAGGGTGTTGATGTAGTCTACCAGTACGTATCAGTAAATGGAACTAGTGGTCGCTATTTCCAGATCACACGTGTTTTCTTGATATTTAGCATCTGTGAGGAATGTCTATCATATTCGGACTGATAACAAAATCACAGAAAAACACCGCACATGTTCAGTTATACACTATTATCATCTATATAAAGAGTATAGGCTGAGAAGTACATCTCAACCTGATTTCAATATCGACCTGTATTATATAGAGTAATAAGTTATAAGAAAGATTTGTTTTTAATGCAATTGATATAATTATAAATATCCTTTTTGATCTTAAAGGAGCTGAACTTTTACTCAATATTTTTCATAACATTCGAAATTAAATTCGAACAATCAGGGACCATAATTCAGGAAGTTACCATCCGATATGTGCGAATATCGACAGGAACCATGATCTTTGGGTTATAAACAAGCATTTAAAGTTTCATCAAAATCGGATCAAAATTGTGGCCTCTAGAGGGTCCACGACCTTGATATACCATATATTTACACTATTTGTGTACTAGGGGCGGCCATTTTATCCAGCAGTTTTGCTCCGATTTTCAAAAAATACAAACCCAACCGTCATTAGGGTGTAACTGTTTATTTTTTAAATCGGATAAAAATTGTGAACCCTATAGAGGGACCACAAGCTAAAAACGGGATTTTTCGTACAATCATGACCCATAATCCAGGAAGTTACATTCTGATATGCACGAATATCGACAAGAACTGAGATCATCGTGTTATAAACATGTATTTCAAGTTTTATCAAAATCGGATCAAAATTGTGACCTCTAGCCACAACCTTGATATACCATATTTTTACGAGGTGCGGTCACAAAATTCGAACTCAACCGATATTACGGTTTAACGGTGATATATTCGAAGGGGTTTTTAAATCGGATAACAATTGTGACCTCTTGAGGAACCGCAAATATAAACCTGATTTTTCGTACGATCAGGGGCCATAATGCAGAAATTACGATCCGATATGCGCGAATATCGACAGGAACCAAGATCTTTGGGTTATAAACACGTATTTCATGTTTCATCAAAATCAGATGAAAATTATGACCTCTAGAGTGTCCACAAGCTAAAAACGTGATTTTTCGAACAATCAGGGGCCATAATTCATGAAGTCATGGTCCGATACATGCCAATATCGAAAGGAACCGGGATCTTTGGGAGATAGACCTATATTTAAAGTTTCTTAAAAATCGGATAAAATTTGTGACCTGTAGAATGTCACGGACAGGGGCGACGGCATAGTACGTCTACAATAAAAATATATATCAAGGCAATGCGGAAGTAATTTGTAATGGCTGATTCACAAACGACAAAATAATAAAATAACATAAACGTGTAGAATGACTAAAAAGGTTTGAACGACTGCTGTTCAAGTTAAAAATTGAATATAAATCACTTTAATACATTCATATTACATTAATATTTGCTTTTAATCTTATTTTCGTATATTTTAAAGTTCCAAAGAATAAGGACATATGCCCTTTAAAAATATTATCAATAATCAACCAATAAATTATCATTTATTGAAAAAAAATAATCTGGAAAGATCCGACCGCCCTTCCACTCCCAATTATGTTTAAGTAATTTAACCATTGAAAAAATAACTGAATCTGGTTAAGTAACATCAACAATGTTTCGCCATCTTTAAACTGGTTATGCTGTATTTTGTTCTAGGGAGGTGGTGATAAATGTGCTGTATGTGAGAAAACCTGCTACCCACAGGAAAAACAAGAAGCTGGTGGGAAAATATTTCACAAAAACTGCTTTAAATGTACCGATTGTAAAATGGCCTTGAAGTAAGTAAAACATTGTGTTCTTTAAACATACATTACGTTAGTCTCTATCCCCCAGAAAAATATTCTTTCTGCGAATATTACGTTGAAGACGAGGAGGTTCTGGGTGACCGAGACTATCATTATGTAAGAGTTATATCTGCTAAAAACGTAGTTCTTCGTACAATCAGGGGCAATAATTCACGAAGTTACGGTCCGATATGGGCGAATATCGAAAGGAACCAAGATCATTGAGTTATCAACATGCATTTCAAGTTTCATCAAAATCAGATGAAAATTGTGACCTCTAGAGTGTAGTGTCCTCAAGCTAAAAACGTGATTTTTCGTACAATCATAGGCCACAGTCCATGAAGTTATTGGCCGGTACATGCCAATATCGAAAGGAACCTAGATCTCTGGGAGATGTACCTATATTTCAAGTTTCGTAGCAAAATGGGATAAAAATTGTGACCTGTATAGTCCACAAACAAATTGTGGACAGACAGAAGGACGGACAGGGGCGACGCCATAATACGTCCGCATAAAAATGTGGGCGTATAAAAATTGATCACACGAAATATTCGTTTATTAGTTTTTTTCCAATACGCCTGGGCCCTGATTCACGAAATCTTAACTAAAGATAAAATCCAAATTTTAGTAGATACTTCAGTTTTGATTGGCTAAGCACTAAAATCAAACTAATATTATCCAATCAAATAACTAAAATTTTGATTTTATCTTAGTTAAAATTTCGTGAATAAGGTCCCTGGCTCACAGATTACTTGACAAAAGCCAAAAATAGAGTTTTTCACAATAATTATGAGAATAAGCGGCGTGGATGTTTTTTGATGATTGTAATATCACATAATTATATCTATATCATTAATTTGCGCTTTGAATGCCCATCCCATCATCTGATGATAAAGAATAAAGCACACGACTGTGACACTTTTCTCATACAATTTATGTAGCTGAGCGGGGGGAGGGGGGGGGGTCTCCCTGGATCCGCCCCCGAGATACCAGATGACTTACAATAATAATTTGCTATTTATTTGCGTTTCGGATGATTTAGATACTTCAGACATGGATGTTATTTGAAACCATGGGTATTTGGAAGTTTAAGAACTGCCCACCCTCGAATAGTCTACATTGCGCTGGGGTTAAAGTGAACCCAATGCTTCGAGAACATTAAACGATTCATCACATAAACCTCTCTTTACAACTCCGTTTACCTCACTATCTAAAATCTAACGGCTACTTTTCTCTATTACAGATTAAACAACTATGCCCAAGCTGATGGTATCCTTTACTGCAAAAAACATTTTCAAGAAAAAGTTACAGCCAAGAACACTCAGTGCACTAATGTCATGTAAATAGTTACATTGCAGCGATTGACCAGTTGATTGAGTCTACAACACTGGCGAAAATCACACAAACAATTAGAACTTGAAACGAAAAATCGTTTCTAAGTAAATTTCGAATATTTGTATTTAAGAATTTTCTTAATACTAGTGCGATGGTCCAGATTAAAAAGTGTGAATATTGGTGAATTGTCTGTGAATGTTGTAATAGTCTACAATTGAAGCCTGAATCTATAATCAGTTTCTCCGATGCCACTGCAGAAAGAGGCGAGATTTAGGGTTCTAGGTATAGATGCGAAAACGCGGAAAACAATATAGTATACAATCTTTTTTATTGGTGTCGGTCTCATCTGGGTTTCTGGACCATCGGAAATGACTAGTAATTGTTAATGTTATAGATGTAGATATCTGCATGTTTAGTGCCCTTGTTCATCACATTATCTTCAGTTAATCACTACCTTCACTCTTCTTGACCTAACGGCTTCAACAGCAGCATTTTCCATTGTTGGTCGTGGATTGCCACAAGATCGGTTTACTAAAAGGACAAAACAGCTTATACAAAACATAAATAAATACAAAGGGAGTGTGTGCATTTTTTTGTAGATAACGATAAATATTATATTTTGGCTACGGTTTTATCCCCAAAAATTATCTGTTTGCATTACTATATAACCTATTATTTAAAGGGGCCATATACCAGCCAAAATATATAATATTTATATTGTTGATGCCAAATGCAATACCCTAGCTCGAAAGGTTGATCACTCTCGCGTAACATGTAATAATGCTGATTCAGCATACTGTTTTATATGTAAGTGTAATATGTAATAATGTTGATTCAGCCTAATCATACCGCTTTTATAAAGATTAAGGATAAAAGTTGGATACATATAAAATGTACTTTCTATCAACATATATACATTATGAAAACATTAATCTGTGCCATTTCATCTTTCCTTTGTATATCTATAGTTGTTTTTTGATAAATTATTCATTAGTTTGAACACTGACAAGTTTGTAAATTATTTTATAATAAAATACTTGTATTATTTTATTCACTTGTCATTCGTATGTTATCGAAATAGCCTTGGCCAAGCATGGTCTTGGTTCTTTTGTAAGATAAAGAAAGAGAGTCTGAGGAAGAGAGAGAGAGAGAGAGAGAGAGAGAGAGGGTGGGTGGGTGGGGACGTCCACGCAACATAAACCAGGTCATTTCGGGACAATATTGTATTTCACTAATTCGATTGTGTGCAGGGAGCTAGTATATATAATATATATTGGGCGATGGGCGGAAAGCACGGAGATATATCAGGAAGTTAGCCGACCCTACTCCTTTCAAGTATAAGAGTGAGCGATTGACCAACTATCAAGGGGGATTTAGGCTACCAATGGTGCTAATATGGTGCAGTTTAAAGTAGCTAAGTCTCTAACTCAATATCATCAAAATTCTTCGACAATGAAAACACGAATTACTTGTCAATTTAAATCAACATTGATGTTGTGATCTTACATGAAGAGTGGATTCACAATAAATGATACGGTTTTGCAGAACATTTTAAAGAAAAGTTATTTTAATTTTAACATGCAACTTTTGTTTGATTTCGGAAAATAGAAATTATTTTACGATTTAGCATCGGTTTTTATATTCTAATTATGCAAAGGCTACACTCGGCAAGGTTTTGTTTAGCACCGCCCCCCCCCCCCCTTCTGGAAAGTTCTGTATCCGCTCTGATAGGTTCTGGTGTAAATCATAGGTTTAGTATCTCGAATTCTTAGCGTAAATCAATCTCTGATGTACATGTACATGTACATACGATACATACTTAGATAGTATACTAATGTATATATTTGACTGTGCATATCACAGTCAATGGGACATGGCGGAGTGTCTGGCCAGGACAGCTGTCTAGTCGTTCGAATGGGTGAAAAACACGTCACGTGTACAGATTGGGATGCACGTAAAAAGATCCCTTGGCAGTTGGAATTCGATACAAGAGAAGGCCGTACGTAGCTCCGCGGTCCGGGCAAAATTTCCCTCATAGTACACTATATATGGCGTGTGTCCGTCTTTATTATCCCAGTCGGAGCAGAAAAGTAGGACGTTAAACCCCATTTCATTTCGTAACACAATCTAAAAATATACCAGTGACTTGTGTTTTAATCTTACGGTGGTTTATATTATTATCTTCTACATTTCACTGCTGGCTGGCTTAGTCTAGTGGTTACTTCGTTTGAAATAAATTCAATACCTGTCTGTCACACCGGTCACTGTGGGTTCGATACCCATAATAACTACGGACGCTATCTAGCCTTTTTTTCTTTTGTGTAGCCTATTCCAGTGTAATGTGTTATTGTAAATGAAATGGAATGGGGTTTAGCGTTCTACATTTAATTTAATGCAATTAATATCTTTACAGACATTTAGGAATATTAAAGATCGTATGCACCGCTTTTTAACCAATCGCTTATAAACATGTTTATATTGGTTAAGAGGCTTCAACATTAGTCTATAAATAAATCGATGTGTTGCTCGTTGATAGATCAACTATGGTTATAGCTATTTTAACGCGATAATGTCGGTTTGGCTTAGTCTAGTGGTTACTTCGTTTGTAGTGGTATCAAAACTGGATGAAAACCGGTTCACGTGGGTTCGATTCCCATCATAACCACGGACGCAATCCAGACTTTTAAGTACATTTTTTTGTTTTTGCATTGTTTGCTGCTGATATAAAAATGAAATAATATGAGGTCTAACGTCGCAAATTTGTATGAATATCCAAGATCGTTATAAGCAATCTGTTATAAACATTTTATACTGGTTTAATGTATAGCGGACTTCAAACAATTGGCTGTTCTATTTACCGTTCAGTAAATTTATGACCTCCATCATATGGACATAAAGGTCCACTTTCCAGAATATGCGCATCTTATGTTTTAGGCTTGGTAAACTATAATGTCTTGAAATACTTTTTTTCTTTTTGTGGAGTTATCTCGAATATTCCTGAATTTAAAGCTTCCGTATGTGTGATGGACATATATAATGTTTCGCTGGGGTTAGTGTCTTTTAAACTGACTCCGTAACAAAAGCCCCGTGTTGGCCTTTATGTTCCAAAGATGGCGATCGGAAATTTATCGAACGGTAAAAATAGGTTACCGTTTACCTCCTTATAGGCCGATTAATTTCGTTCTTATTATTCCCTTCTGGGCGGTAATAATATTGGATCGGATAAATAGCCACGAACGCTTTCCAGCCTTTTAAGCATTTTTTGTTAACGAAATTGGGTTTAACGTCCTATATTTTATGTAATGAATATCGTGGCAAATTTAGTCGCTTTGAATTCTTTCAGTCTGAAAGCCTTGTCATGATCTATCTGCCAGTAGCTAGGAATTTGGACTTTTGTTGGGATCAAGAACAAAAATTTTCCGATAAAGACCTTTGAGAGAATAAACAGTATTATCAAACTTTACTTCTTATTATAAAGTAAAGTGGGTTTAAGTGAAACAAGCCAACAGTGAGGCTGATGTCCCCCGCCGAAATAGGAAAATAATTAGAGGACACATATAAATTTATCACAAATTATCTTTTACAAAGTATTGAACAATCAAACAGTATATCTTTACTTATAGTCTAACAATCAAAGTAGGAGAGTTATTGTTTTCCAAAGTCTCGACCAATCAAATTGCGTATCGCTCTGCTTACCCTGAGCAGAAAATGCTCATTATCAAACTTAGTCAAGGTATTACTGTAATGAAACTATACACCAAGTTTCATCAATCTCACTTAATTAGAACTAAAGTTATCGTGTCCCAAAGCATCAACCAATCAAATTGCTTATCTCTGCTTACCCTAAGCGGAAAATGCTCATCTTCGAACTCCATCAAGGCATTGACCTAATCAACACATACACCAAGTTTGAACATTCTAGCTCAATTAGGAAGAGAGTTATCGTGCCCCAAAGTATCAACCAATCAAATTGCTTATCTCTGCTTACCCTAAGCAGAAAATGCTCATCTTCGAACTCCATCAAGGCATTGACCTAATAAACACATACACCAAGTTTGAACATTCTAGCTCAATTAAAAGTTATCGTGTCCCAAAGCATCAACCAATCAAATTGCTTATCTCTGCTTACCCTAAGCGGAAAATGCTCATCTTCGAACTCCATCAAGGCATTGACCTAATCAACACATACACCAAGTTTGAACATTCTAGCCCAATTAGGAAGAGAGTTATCGTGTCCCAAAGCATCAACCAATCAAATTGCTTATCTCTGCTTACCCTAAGCGGAAAATGCTCATCTTCAAACTCCATCAAGGCATTGACCTAATAAACACATACACCAAGTTTGAACATTCTAGCTCAATTAGGAAGAGAGTTATTGTGTCCCAAAAAGTGTGACGGACAGACAGACGGACGGACGGACGGACAGACAGACGGACAGACAGACGGACGAACCCATTTTAATAGTCCCCTGCTTTCTTCGAAAGGCGGGGGACAATATATAGAGGATATTTGTCGTTTTAGAGTGAATAACATATTTTATTTCATCGAGAAGCAAGAAAACTTATATTTTCACGAATGCGCAGCATGAGTGAAAATATAAACGTTTTCTTGCTTAGAGATGACATAAAATATGTTATTCACGACAAAACGACAAATGTTCTATTTATTTTATGATTTTACAATCATTTTAGGTAAAAACAACTAGCCAGTGGAATAACACTTTTATTTCACTGATAAAACGCAGTATTCCACTACTGATCATAAAATAAATCCTAATCTTTTTCGAATTGTTTATACATGTAGAATATACGCTGTGTCAAGCACAGCGAGATTAAACAAATTTCGGTGTTTGTGCAGTTTCTTAAGGTTATTTTGTTCACGTAGAAAAACAAGAGAAACTTTTTGGATTTTACTGTCCGAAAAGTCTTTTCTATAAATATTGGAACTTGTTATCTTTGACATCATTTTCAACTGTACTGTCACAACACTGGCACTAAAATGCAATTGACAGGGGAACTCTTCCCGAATCTCATCACAATAATAATTTAAAAGAGTCATTCAAGTTGAGAAGGAACACTAACTTGATCGTGCCATTTACTGAGAGTGTTTGAAGGCATATCATGAATTCTAAGTTTGGTTTGTCCAAATTCTGACACATTTTTCCACCCAGTCAAAAGATTAAGGTTATAAAACCCTTTAGGATTTCTCAACAGCTGATACTCGATCGTCGGTTTCAAGTTGCGCCGATTTTTCTTCTTCGATAGTAAATTTACTTGTCAGGCAAACGACCCATTTCCCAAACCACAAGGATCTATATGGCTTTATAGGAGTACATATATATATGCATGTGTATATATATATTATATATGCATGTGTTTATATATATTATATAATTTAGTTTGTCAATCCTTTAAACGTCTACTATAGCACGTTTAACAAGTTTCAGAATTTTTAATATATTATAATCAGTCAACAGATTCAGGAAAATGTGAAATATTGCCAAGATCATTATTTACAGCTCGCCAATACCCCCCCCCCCCCCACTGAATGTTTGATGCACAGAGAATACTGGTATCATGTATTTCAGCATCATATATACTATTTTGATATAAATAAAGGGGAGCGAGGTCAGCTTTGATAATATAAACAAAAATGCATAGTTACTGCATTAAAATATTGAGGGTTTCAGTTTCCGAACCAATGGCACACGCCCACATAAGAATGCTAGGACGTGCACTTAGTGTGTACTTCTATTATGGATTTCCGTTGTACTCTAAAGATACTGTTGTAATTTTATCTGTTCGAGTACATGCCAAGACACTGGTGCCAATTCAGATCCATTCAGGTATACTAGAGTTTCAAAGGTCACTAAACACATGTATTTCTGTATTGGTAAACATATTATTGTGCTTTTACTGTGTAAAATACAGTAAGTCCATCGTATGGTTCTATTTAAAACACAACCATCATAAATACCTATAGTTAACCAGGGTAGCTTGCTTCCTAGGTGTACAGTGTGTGCCTAGTTCAGAAAAGGTTCGTATCGTGTACGGTATTGTCAGTAGCCTAATCGCCTATCGGTCGTTATGTTCCGAGATCAGGTCTATTTCACCTTCAGATTTGCACCTGCTATGCAATGTGCCTTTACCCCAAACCCTGTGGATCATCAACGCAAGCTGGTTTAAACAAATCTGAATAATAAGTATTCAAGCAGAACAATTATCAATATTTGGTTGACATGTATGAACTGAAATAAGATTTAAAATACTACCCGGTTAATAAGGCGGTGAAATCAACAAAGCTTTTGGAGATGAAATAGGATTTTTCGAAATTATCCAATAAATAAATCCAGGCCGGCGCTGGGCTCGCTAGAAGGCATCTCCTAGTTTTTAGATTTACTGGGTGTAATAGACCCCTCAGTAGCATATCAATGTCTCTCTTTATAGTGGCCTTGCATATATTTCCAAAATTAGAAGATTTAAATCTGTAATATGACAAGAGGCAAAGAAGGCTAGGTGCTGGGTTTGTTTTAACAAATATTAACAAAAAGTGGGTGTGACACCGCCCCAAGGGGTCAGGACATGTACTAAAATAAATAGTTGCTATCCTTACAGGAATAAATATGCCAAATTCCAAGATGATCCATTCTGAATTCCAGTCTGTAGACAAAATACACAAAAATAGGTACAACCCTATGATGGATCATTCCGAATTGAATCCAAATCTGTTAATAATTGCAGCCTATATTTCATTTCCAGACAAAATATTAACGAAAAGTGGGTGTGGCACAATGATGGGATTTCAAAAATTTCCTTGTCAGACATTTTCCCGAAAATAAAGGGGCATAACTCGTATCGTTATTTAAGAAGAAGAATTCATACCACAATTAAAAATCACATGTCGACAAAATATTCAAATCCTGTACATAATAAAAATCCATATTTAATTCCCGTACGGTATTCAATTCATGCCACAATTATGTCAACAAAATATTCAAATCCCATACGTAATAAAAATAGGTGAACCTTGCTATTTTTCATATTTTAATTCCTGTACGGCATTCAAATTTATGTTAGTAACATTCCTACAAAATTAAGCATTTTCGTAATACATTGACCGAGATTTCGCCTAATAGTTTGGATGCAGCTATGGCGGGTTTTGCCTAATAGTTTGGATGCAGCTATGGCGGGTGTGGCGCCAGGCAGGGTAAGCTCTCCCGGACACCTGTTACCACTGTTTGTCGTGTATTTTGTACACGGTGAACAGTCCATATGCTGATTACACTATTTTGCCTGATTACACTATTTTGCCTATACCTTTTTTTAGGACTTCGAATTTTGTCTAATGGTTTGGATTGTTCGTACTTGGTTTTATTTTATTGAATGAAAGCTTGCCGATCCTGCTTCGGCATCAAATTCACAACCGTAATATTCCTCCAAAATTACGTGTCTCCGTTTATACGGCAGCAAATGAATGCAGAATACCGAAATAAGAATAGTTTGTCGTATCAGAACATAGTTTTTTTTCTTATACCAGTGGCTGGCAAGCAGGATATGCCCACATTTTGCAAGAGATGGATAGAGAACAAGCTAAAAACAAAAGCGATTTTTTGTACAATCAGGGGCCATAATCCAGAAAGTTATGGTCTGAAATGCGATATCAAAAGGGACTGAGATTTTTGGGATATAAAGATATGTTTTAAGTTTCATCAAAATCGGATAAAAATTGTGATCTCTAGAGGGTCCACAACCATCTATTACATACGTTTACACAGTTTCATTTAGATATTCCCGAAATTCGAATCCAACCTTCATTATGGTGGAATGGTGATATATTTAAACTATTTTTAAAATCGAAAAAAAAATGTGACCTCTAGAGAATCCACAGGCTAAAAATGCGATTTTTCGAACAATCAGGGGCCATAACCCAGGATGTTACGTTCAGATATGCGCGATTAACAAAATGAACCAAGATCTTAGTGTGTAATGGTGATATATTTACACGTTTTTTTTAAATCGGATAAAAATTGTGACCTCTACAGGAACCACAAGCTAAAAACGTGATTTTTCGTACAATCAAGAGCCATAATTCGGGAAGTTACCATCCGATATGCGCGAATATCGACAGGTACCGTGATCTTTGGGTTATAAACAAGCATTTAAAGTTTCATAAAAACCGGATCAAAATTGTGTCCGTCAGTTTTGGTCCGAATTTCTCGAAATTCAAACTCAACCGACATTACGGTATAACGGTGATATATTCAAACGTGTTTTTAAATCGGATAATAATTGTGGCGGGACCACAAGCTAAATACGCGATTTTTCTTACAATTAGGGGCCATAATTCAGGAAGTTACGATCCGATATGGGCGAATATCGAAAGGAGCCAAGATCTTTGGGTTATAAACTTGCATTTCAAGTTTCATCAAAATCGGATGAAAATTGTGACCTCTACAGGGTCCACAAGCTAAATACGTGATTTTTCGTACAATCAGGGGCCATAATCCATGAAGTTTCGGTCCGATACATGCCAATATCGAAAAGAGTCGAGATCGTTTGGAGATAAACCTATATTTCAAGTTTCGTCAAAATCGGATAAAAATTCTGACCCGTATAGTGTCCACAAACAAATTGTGGACGGACAGACAGGGGCTACGACATAATATGTCCACATGAAAATGTGGGCGTATAAAAAAATGACATTGTCCCCAATCAGTCGAGTTAATTAAATGAAATGAAATGAAATGGGGTTTAACGTCCTACTATTCTGCTCCTATGCTGGGCTAATGAAGATGGGCATACGCCATACAGTGTGCTATGAGGGAAATTTTGCCCGGGCAGCGGCACTATCGCCTACTCTTCTTTCGAATTCCAACTGCCAAGGGATCTTTTACGTGCATTCCAATGTATACGGGACCTCAGTTTTTCATCTCATCCAAAGGACTAGACAACTGTCCTTGTCAGAACCTCTGTCCTGCTTCACTGACAAGGGGGAACCACGCCGGAAAATCTGGATGAACTTTCTCGGTCAATGCAGGGATCGAACACCCGCCCTCCAGGCTAGCGAGCCAGCGTCTTACTCACTTAGCCACGTGATCCCCCGAGTTAATTAACAAGGCATTGACCTAATCAACACATACACCAAGTTTGAACATTCTAGCTCAATTAGGAAGAGAGTTATCGTGCCCCAAAGTATCAACCAATCAAATTGCTTATCTCTGCTTACCCTAAGCGGAAAATGCTCATCTTCGAACTCCATCAAGGCATTGACCTAATAAACACATACACCAAGTTTGAACATTCTAGCTCAATTAAAAGTTATCGTGTCCCAAAGCATCAACCAATCAAATTGCTTATCTCTGCTTACCCTAAGCGGAAAATGCTCATCTTCGAACTCCATCAAGGCATTGACCTAATCAACACATACACCAAGTTTGAACATTCTAGCCCAATTAGGAAGAGAGTTATCGTGTCCCAAAGCATCAACCAATCAAATTGCTTATCTCTGCTTACCCTAAGCGGAAAATGCTCATCTTCGAACTCCATCAAGGCATTGACCTAATAAACACATACACCAAGTTTGAACATTCTAGCTCAATTAGGAAGAGAGTTATTGTGTCCCAAAAAGTGTGACGGACAGACAGACGGACGAACCCATTTTAATAGTCCCCTGCTTTCTTCGAAAGGCGGGGGACAATAATATAACCTAAAATTGATAATGGTAATTAGGCTAGTGCGGTGCTAGGAAGGTATTATTACCAGACATGGCCAATTAATTGGTCTGATTTTAATCCAATGTCTCAAAAATCAAAATAGCTCTTAGGGAGAATGACATTCGTTGTTACTACAGCCCGGTTCAAAATTAAATGTCTGTTAACTTGTTTTCTTTTCTCTTTTGTTTAATGTCACAGACCTGGCCTAGACCGCCACAGAAAGTGTTTATTTTTTACTCCTGTCTTCAACATGCAGACGGACCAAACTTTAGGGTCACTGAATTAAACTGCTTCCCAGCGTTTATATGAACATGGGCCCTGAATAGTACTTATGCTAATACAGTTTATTATACTCCGATTTTGACCTAACTTGCTGGGATTGATGTCCACCCTGAAAGATGACACTATCCCATGTTTTGGGTCATTAAATTGGCCTAATGGGACCCATTTTATGGGTTACCAAAGATTCGAGCCATTCGACTGACTTCGCAGCTTCTATCAGCCATAACTCAACACACAGTTGTCTGACCTCGATGATATTGGTATCAAAATACTCAGCAGACTGAGCCCTTTCATTTGACGTAAGGCATCATGTTCTGTGATTGATTTTTTTTCCGAAAAACATCTTTTTATGTGACCTTTGACCTCTACCAGGATCATAAATCGATCAGGTCATTTTTTTGCCCAAATACCCTATAATCGTCATACACACCAAAAATCAGAGTTGGATCTCCATGGGAACACGATCAAAATGATCACCAAAGATGGGTAACCTTAGATGCTATCCAGTTCAGCTGTCACATAGGTGCCAACTAGTCATATACTAGAGACTTTTGGCAAGCGGAATTTTTCCCATCCGTATCACGTATCCATATCGTATACGTGATACGTTGAGTCAATGTAACTTTTGAGTTTTGGCAGATTTTCGCGTCGCGTACGTATGCGTCGCTGAGCTGAGCTTACTCGTAGTTCTACATGTACTACAGCATAATGCAGATATCTATCAAGATCACCGTATACTAGCCTACAATTTTCTGGAGGAACTGAAGTCGCTCGACAGTCACTGGGCTATTAAAAAAAAAATTAATTTCGAATCTTATCAAAAATTCTTCGACTTTTTGGTTTCACTAATGTATTATTTACAGATGTGCAAGGTCCCACCTCCCTAAATTTAGCACGTAGATCAATCAGCATGCAGACAGACAGGAAAAGTATGAACATTCCGAGAAAAACCCATCAAAAATAATGATTAAATTCCAGCCGTTATCATGGCTAAAATCACATCAAATAAACACGTCTGTGTTCTAGGATACACATAGATTCACATAAACGCTATGAAACAACATTTCTGCGTCTAAAAGTTGCAAAAAAGACGAAAATTTTATACGGACCTTTTCCGTATGACAGCTGTTCGATACGTGCTGTCGTATCCGTGTGCCGTATCACGTATGAGAAATGCACACACATTGATGACGTCACACTCAAAATCCATACGGATACGCGATAGGGACCAGGAATTTACGCTTGCCAAAAGTCTCTATTAATGCATTCGACAATAGGCCCACTAACGTACCAGCTACGATAACTTTCTGGGCCCATCGATCCCACTCTGAGTTCCCATTATATTAGTCCCGTGAACTCCCAGTCTCGTGCTTCCCGGTGTTAAAAAATATACGATTCCAGGCTACAGACGTTCTATTGGTGGAGTATTGCGAATGAAGCGATGACGCCATCCAGATATGAAGTGTGGCTGACACTAAACCGAGACGCGCTCGAAGTGAAAAATTTGATATCTGATGTATTCATTTCTATCACACTTCCGTAACAACACTTCAAATTTTCAATGAAATAAAGAAGGCAGAAATGATATTCAGGTGAGGAAGAAGCCATGCCAAATATGCAAATTACTAGTCTTGCACGAAGTGTTCACTTCATTAAGTGTTTTGCTTAATTCAACCCAGTGTTTATCGCGTGTTTTCCGTTTGCACCATTCACCAAAACGTGAAGCTGATGATGACAGGATCGAAGATGAATGAAATGGTGAAACTGGAAACGTACAGAGATGTCATCGCTAAAGTACTCTGTGATCCCCCGTTACCTTTGTGCAACTTCCGGAAGTGCCAAGTCTGTCGTGATAATGTGTCTAGCCTGCAAACAGAACTAATGGAGGCCTACGATGACCACGCTGTTGATGAATTCCAGCAGTGGACAACGACGGATAGGTCGCATGGTGACTATGCATTTTGAATTTGTGCTATCACGAACATGATTTCAATTGTCAGGCCGACTGGCATTTCTTCACCACCATCCATGGGAAAGGCCCATCTGATGGCGTGGAAGGGCACAATCAAACGCGAGGCTGCTAAGGACAGTTTGAGGCGTCCATACGAAAGTCAGAGTCCAAAACTTCTGTATGAATTCGAAAAGCATGCGATTTGATTTCACAAAAACTAAGGAGGATTACGATTCCGAACGCCTAGCAATTGAACCAAGATTACAACTGGCAAAGACCCTCGCCGGAATGCAGAAATTACATGCCATAGTCCAGGTATCCGAGTCAACAGTTTCTGTACGTGAATACAGCAATAATGAGGATGAACAGATTGAGGCTGTAACCTATGTGGCTTCAGCCCCATTATTCATCGGAAATTCAACTGGCTACGTCACTGCTCAATATGACAGACATTGGTGGCTGGATTATATTACGGAATTCCGGCAGGAAACCGGGGAAATTAAGATTAACTTTATGGATCCCAGATGAATTGGTGCTACGAGTAGATAAATCGGACATACTGTTATCAGTCGAACCAACAACAGAGACAGGATGTACCTATAGACATTCTGAACGTGAAATGACCGAATCAAGTAAAGCTCTGTCAAAGAGACATTGATTACAATAATGTTCTCTTGTGGTAAAAACTATCATCCCAAACTTACGCTGTCTGTCTACAGCTAGCTCCGCCTGAGAACAGGCCCTAAGCTAATTAACCGACATTTTAATTCCTACATCGACGATTTTAGTCGAAAACACTGCTTTTAGTATTTTTTAGAAGTATTTATTTCTCTTCTATTGTCATATTGAATGAAATTAAATATGTTTATTTAGCCGCTGTGTGTATGAAAGATGTCAAACTAATCAAAGCCGAATCACAAAATAGTCCTCTAATTATTCAATATGGCGGCGCCCAAGATTGCCATGAAACATAATTTCACAGAGGCGGTTTTGTTTGCCAAGACAAATTTAGGAGTATCTAACCTTGTTTTGAAAGATAAACAGATTGAAACTCTAAAGACAGTTTACAGTGGCAAAGAATGTATTGCAATATTACACACTAGCACATATTATATATCGCTTTTACCGGAGTGGAAGAAGTTGATGTTTTGCCAATGACATGTATTTACATAAAACACGTGCTTGATCGGGTTATTTTTACTCTGTTGTGTACACAAAGCTGTAGTCCAGTCGATAAGTCCCGCCCCAAAATGATCACGTGAGCGTTATAAATGGAAATGAAATGAAATGGGGTTTAACGTCCTACTGTTCTGCTCGTTATAAATGGAGGCTAACTAGGGCAGTGATCATTATTCTCGAAGTATGACGTAGATGGAACGCTGCGTGCAGTTTGGAAAACTATGTGACGGCTTAAGCGGACAGCATGTAGGGGTACCCATCTTTGGTGATCATTTTGACCGTGTTCCCATGGAGATCACACTCTGATTTTTGGTGTGTATGCCAATTATAGGATATGTTATTTTGGGGCAAAAAGATGGCCTGATCGATTTGTGATCCTGGTAGAGGGTCAAGGTCAAACAAAAAGATGTTTTTCGGAAAAAATCATCGCAGAACATCGTGCATGAAATGAAAGGGTTCAGTTTGCTGCGTATTTTGATACCAATATCATCGAGATCGGACAACTCTGGGTTGAGTTATGGCTGATTGAAGTTTCGAAGTCAGTCGGATGGCAGAAATCTTTGGTGACCCATAAAATGGATCCCATCAGGCCCCATGACCCAAAACTTTGGACAATGTTTTCTTTCCAGGTGGACAACAATCCCTGCAAGTTAAGCCAAAATCGGTGACATAGTGTCATAAAAGTGTGTACATTTGACATGGCATGCCCCTATAACAGTTCAACTGTAACAGCTACATTTGGGATCATGGTGGCTAAGTTGGTAAGGCGCTGGCTCGCTAGCTTGGAGGTCGGGTGTTCCAATTCCTGCATTGGCCGAGAAAGTTCATCGAGATTTTCCGGCGTGGTTCCCCCTTGTCAGTGATGCAGGACGGAGGGCCTGACAAGGCCAACTGTCTAGTCGTTCAAATGTGACAAAAAACCGAGGTCCTGTGTACAGATTGGCGTCCACGTAAAAGATCCCTTGGCAGTTGGACTTCGATATAAGAGTAGGCCGTAGCGCCACTGCCCGGGCAAAATTTCCCTCATAGCACACTATATGGCGTATGCCCGTCTCCATGACACTGCAGTTTAAATTAACACAATGTCATCTCTCCTGTTCTAACAGGATGGCTAACCACCGAAAACTACTGAATACTATACACAATATCGATAAAACACAAAGGCTTAGACTGCCTGGCACACACTCCATGTTTGCTACCCGGAACGCTTTTTCCCTCATATAGCATCTTGAGTTTGCGACTAAAATTAGATCGGTTACTGGATAGGGTCTTACATATTTTATTCTGTAATTCATATTACTGTTCCATTCCTGCCAAGATACCCACCCTCTGCCCTAATTATAAAAGGTCAGACCCTACCCACTGTCTTAATTATAACCTGTCAGACACTAATAATTTAGCATGTGTTAAAAACTACAAGACATCGAAAATCTATACTTTATTATATTTACTGTACGACTATAATCATAATATACATTATAAATATATTTCTATGTAATAATAAAATATTCATTAAAGTGTCCTCTGCGATTTTCAAATCAAATTTTTAACTAATTTTGATCTGTAACTCTGACTAATTATCACTCCACACAATATTATATGCTATAAAGCTGGGTGAATTTAAATCTCCCTCAACAAATCCTAGAAAAAACATCTTATTAAGTTTTTACATGTCTGTTTCGAATTTTTCACAATTGATTGTTTTTAGTTCCCTTGTTCTTGATGATTCATATAAAATTGTTATATTGTAACATTTAGCCAATGCCTCCTCGAAATTTAATGAGATCACCACATTTGTCTGTATAAATGGGAGACAACTACTGTTAAAGATGGGTTCCCGCGTACAAAATGGGTGATTTAATGGTATATATGGACCAAAAACATATTCAAACTAATTAGTTTGTCATAATTATGCTTCAAATCCTTCTCAAACATTGTAATTGCGAAGGAATGCCCTGCTATTAAAATTCGATCAAACCAGGTCATGTTTACGTCACGTCTTGGGAGTCAGAGGAGAATTCATTGCATACATAAGACGATGTTGTCTTTAATCGTTTACTAATACTATTTATTACAAATATCGAATCCTAATTAAATTCTCGGGTTATCCACTACCTGTGTCTTTTCCCGTCATTTTTATCTCAGAAAGTATTGTACGTCTAACTCTTCATAAAGTTTATCAACGTGTACATCATGCGCTCAATGTTCGCTTGTGACCTTTGACATGACGCGTGCAGAAGTTTCTAATCGTCGGGCTGTTGATTAGGGGAACCCTTACATTTTTGGCCTGTATACGCTCCATGAATGTTTTTCGCAAAATCCAGTATTTTTCTAGTAAGATTGGATATCTCTACTTTCCATATATACCAAAATTGCCATACTTTTATTGGAAATAACCACCTGATAAATACTTTTCTGGGAACCCATCTTTAAGCCAACTGGAGGCAGGCCACCATTAATTTCCGCATTGACTTCAATGTTAATTCCGGCTCCAACTTTTCCCCAAATTTTTGCTGGGCTGAATGCTTTTCATTACAGACAGAGAAGCAAATGGTCATGTCTTTGCACCAAATTTTGTATGAGGTTGACCATCAAAATTTTGAGATACCCTACACAAACTTGAAGTAGCATCTTACTAAAAACATGTAACCAATCCCTGTGCGTATTACGGTAACCAACCTGTTAACTCTGTTATCCTTCCACCTCTAAATTATGAATATTTACCAAAACCTGGCAGAAAATGATAATTCAAACTCTCTTTTTCCATTCTAGACCAAGATATCAACAAAAATGCCCATGCAAAAGGAGAGAGAGAGAGAGAATTGGTGAAATTTAATGGTGGTCTGCCTCCAACTGGCATAATAATTACTGGGAACACAAGATATTCATTTGGTAGCTTCTTTAGACACTCTTTCTGGAATAAAAAACACAAGGCGTAATATACATGAATGATATATACCAGATTCGAATATTCCCTGCCATGCAAGGTAGCAGCTGCTTTGTTTGTGTTTAAAAATCTCTGGATATACTTTGGAGAAAACTTTCAAAAACAACACGAACAGTCTGTACCCTAACACTAACTACATGTACTCCTGTCAAGAATTGAGAGAGAGAGAGAGAGAGAGAGAGAGAAATGGGGTTTAATGTCCACTTGACACAAACTAGGTTTAATTTTATTTCAATAATTTACTTGCGCGTAGGGCTCTTTATCAGTGGGAGAACACGGAGAAAACCCACGAGGTTGGACAGGTGACCCTACTCTTTGTCATGTACAACCGGGGATTCGAAACCACGCCAGTCAACTGAGTGACAGACTTTATGATACAGCGCGCACGCTAACCATTCAGCCCATCCAACCCCTGTCAAGAATTGAACTCTGTATTTAGTGAGTGCACACTGTAACATACATGTACCTTTATTGATAGTCGTGTGCTTTAGGGACAATAATTCTAGAACTCATTTCATGAAAAATCGATAAGGACCATATTTATCCCAATACAAACTATTTCTGAAAATTTGATTAAAATTGTACCAAAGAACGAATCGACAACAATAAGCGAGCACATAAACATGTGGGTATCATAATACACTTTAAAAATTGTGAAATATACATCAAATTCAACAAAAATATTATTGATAGTAGAGGCTTATTATAAAAATATACTAAAATTAAAAAAATTATATTTCTGATAATAGACTTTGCAAGAATGAAAAGACACATGTTAATAAATACCATGTTAATAACTTGTCAAAGTAAATCATTTTGTTTTCTATAAAATATATTTTAAAAAGCACCTTCAATTGGATTAATAGCTGTATGTTTATCTTCAAGGGCCATCCACATCTCCTGGCATAACTTTGTATTTTTCCTTGTGACAAAATAGGATATTATAGTTGCTACTCCTAAGGAGACCATCAAAATAGATTTTTTCTCATAGGGTAATTTAGTTTTAAGCACATCTTGAACAAGATAGACTGCAGCAGTTCCTTAAGATGAGAAAGATTTTATAGATTATAACCTACATGCAAAATATGACAATACTCATTTAGTGTTGTAAAATGATATGCTTATTGATTATTCCATTCTCTTACTAAAAATATTTTTTTCCTAAAAAAAGATGTCAAAAAAAAGAGATGTGCTAAAAATGTTAAAAATATATTTTAAATTACCAAGTATATATTAGTAAACTGAAACTTACCTGTGACGAATGTTAGCAGTCCTGTCATAAAGGTTTGTGATTGACATTTTTTATATGTGTTATAGTGCTGAAAGGTAAAACGTTTTGAGACAAATAAATTAAACTGTAGTGTACTGTAATGACATTTTACAAAAACGCTGATGCCTATTTTTAGCAAATGACAGACTGCATAGAACCACAAACATCAATATGTAGATATACATGTAGCAGAGTGAATCAGCTACAATAAATATATTATTGAATTTGATTGATAATCAAAATGTTTGGCAGTTTACCAAATTTGAGAATTTAATACTTTTCAATTTCGCAAACATGCTTTTCAGTTAACCAATTGCAAATGAATTTTTAATAGGCCTACTACTGACTATGATGAGAAAACCATACATAGTGAAGTTGAAGTAGTCGTTATACTGCCTACTGACTTGTTCAAAAATTAGAATTTAGTCTCAATTTTTCAAAATAGCTCTGATTATAATAAAGTTAAATCAACTCTATGGGTCAACTCCATAGAGTTTAGAGAATAACAACATTGATCTTTCTTATGTCATAATTATCAGCTCATTTCTATGGTAATAGTGCTAATGATGCAGAAAGGGTGAAACATATTTATTGAGGGTGCTAGTTAAGTCATCCACAAGCAAACTCGTCCACAACCAGAAGTCATCAACAAGGTATTGGTTAAGTCATCCACAACTAATGGTTATTCCATACCATTGTGACCTGTATAATATATTGAACAATTTTAACTAGAACTGCAATGCAGTAATGACAGATTTCACTGGTGCCACTTTATCCTTGAACTGATGTCACTTCCCATACCAATGGATACGTTGAACAGATTTCCACATGAGTACTGGACACATGATATACAGTGGATGCACAATGCAGAGTACTGGACACATGTTATACAGTGGATGCAGAATTGGCCAATAAATCCAGCAATATCAGTTCCATTTATACAACAAAGACTTGTCACAATGACATCAACAAAATATTTAAATTGGATTACAGAAATAACCACTTCGATTGTCCTTTGCATGACAGAAAATTGATCAAAAATTTGAACAGAATTAACCCTTGATAAAGCCTTATCAAAATGTGAAAATCCTTAAAAAGTGATCCTGACAATATTGGTAATTTCTCAGCAAGGGAAGAGGCTAGAAACACTTTTTTGATACATATATGATTGTATTGATTTGTTCATTGAAATCAAATATCATAATTTTATACGAATAATGAATATCACTTATTTCAAACAATTATTTGTTTTGGAGGCTTAAAATACAGTTTTTGCCAAATTGACATTAGTTCTGGTGATAATGAAAATGTTATGTCAGTTTTAGGAAATCGTAAATGGCATTAGGCATCACACAGTGAAAATTTTTTGAAAATGATTAAATCTAATAATAACTGACACTTTTATGGACCAAAAACCTTGAAAAGCGACTTGTCTTGTAGAAAATCATCTATTTCACCGCAACTGATCAAGATAGAAACCATTTAGTGATATCTGTATGGGTTCATTTTATTTGTTGATTGGAAGCAAATATCTTAATTATAAACAAATTACAAATACGACTCAGTTTAATAAAATATTTGTTTTGAAGGCTAAAAATACAGTTTTTGCTCAAATGATGCCATTTCCGGGGACAGTGAAAATGGGAACTTGGATTATACTACAACTAAGTCATTTACAGGCAAAATAACGTGAAAAGTGACTCATGCAAAATTGCCTAATTCTCAGCAACTACTCATATTACAAACTGATTTTAACACACAATGTCTTCATATGGATTAATGCAATGGAGAATAAAACTGCTTAATTTTGTGTTAAAAGCTTTTAAAATCCTCTGTTTTCAAACAACTTAAACCAGTCAGTCTTCATCTAGAAATGGAGACCGATATGCCAAGCTATATAATATGGTGTCTGGATAAAAATAAAACCATACTTTTATTCTATAATATAAAGGTGAAATTTTCCTTTTATTATCAAGTACAGCGTGTTGGTCAAGCACTGTATAGACATCTAAAGGAACGGCAATAGATTATCAAGTCACCTAACGAAAAAATGTGCCCGAAATATTAAAAGGGTTATGTGCCCGGATAAGCGGATTTGACATTCACGTCCAAATGACTAAATATTTTGAGCTGAAATTTTGAGACAAGGTAAATACACCTTTCCTCTATATTTTGGCACTTAAATTTCATACATTCACAAACTTTTATTTCTGAGACTATTAAAATTGGGATGGTCCTTTAATACAGTTCCTACCAAATTTTTGAGACCAGAATCGCGCCGACGCGGCGAAAAAAAACACTCCGAATTCTCTTAGATTTCACGGTGAAATTTCGCTTAATTCCGCGGCGATTTTTCTCTAAGATTCGCCGTGTTTCTCTAGGAATTCGCCGTGTTTCTCTAGGAATTCACCGTGTTTCTCTAGGAATTCACCGTGTTTTCTCTAGGAATTCACCGTGTTTCTCTAGGAATTCACCGTGTTTCGGTAAAAGTACATCGTGCTTTGCCGTGCTTCCCGCAAGGAATTTGCGAGCCTACCTTAAGCTAGGGTCGAACTAATATTGTCTATAATACATTTGTAAATTGAAGGGGTTGTAATATAGTAATGCTCCCGGGAATATGTTTAAAGTACATGTATACAACATTTTTAAAAATGACAACTTCAGTGATTTTGGACATTTCGCACTGTTGCAGAATGTTAAAAATAGCCTGATCATTTTCCCAGTAAATGAAATGAAAGGATTAATGTCCTACTGTTCCGCACCTATACTGGGCTAATGATCATGGGCATACGCCATACTGTGTGCTATGAGGTAAATTTTGCCCGGGCAGCAGCACTATGGCCTACGCTTATATCGAATTCCAACTGCCATGGGATCTTTTATGTGCACGCCAATGTATATATGGGACATCGGTTTTCCGTCACATCCGAACAACTAGACAGCTATCCTTGTCAGGCCATCTCCTCTGTCCTGCACCACTAACGAGGGGAAACCACATTGGAAAATCCTGATGAACTTTCTTGGCCAATGCAGGGATCGAACAGGCCACCTCCAGGCTAGCGAGCCAGCGTTCTAGTCTTAAGCGGTGGACACGTACACTAGCCGAATGATTCGGCCGAATCGTTCGGCCAAATCAATCAGCTCCGAAATTCGCCTAGTGTGTCCACTGTCATTCGGCCGAATGATTCGCCCGAATCAAACAGGTTTGATATATTCGGCCCAATATTTATTCAGGCAAATATGAATATTTATTCAGGCGAATTATATTCGCCTGGTGTGTCTGCTTCGCTGAAGCATTCGGCCGAATATAGAATTCATTAGCCAATCACCACTCATATCGAAAAGTCACATGATAGATTGAAGACATAGACGCCCCCATGTTTAATCATGTGATGTGAAAGGTGATGCAATCAGCAGGTTAAATCGGGCGAAGCATTCGGCTATAGTGTGTCCACCCATTCGGCCGAATAAAATTACACTGCTTTATCCACTTAGCCACTGTGGCTCCCCTATTCCGGCCAGTGAAACTGAGGACAAACAGTTCCTGAGATCTATCTAATCAAAATAAAAGAAGAGAACTTAATTTTATTTTTAACTTTTACTTTGTTTGAGATTGAGAAGAACATTTGGTGATTTGGAATTCTGCACCAATTCTACTTACGGGATATTTTTCTGACATTTGTTTAGTCACTTCATTTAGGTTACCGGTATTCATGCTGATATTGCCTAGTTTCTCTTCTATGTACAAATTATTTACATTTCAACTCAAGAAATATGCTATTAACTCTATTAACTATGATCCATGTCCGTTTATTATGGATTATGAAAGCATTATGTAGGGGACATAACTCTGGTTATTGAAAATCATTACACGTCTGGACAACAAAAAAAGAAAACAATCATGGCGACTGTTGACATTCGGTTTGTTGGAGCACGTGGTAAAAAAGATAATATCGAAACAGTTGAAGAGATTCAGAACCTTGTCACACCTGGGGATATTATCACAACAGATACTGGGTTTATGAGGTACCACTACAAACACCGGAATCGCCTGTCAAGGGCGTTGATTTGCCATAACGTTTTTTTTTTTGGGGGGGGGGGGGACGGACGAACCATGGAACCTTTCATTACCAAACCAAAATAATAATTTTACGAACAGTTTACCAGTGTTATCTCGATGAAAGCTGTAACTAGGGTTAATATGATGACGATATGGTAAAATTGACTACCTACATTAAGGAGGAAGATATCGTGAAGATGAATTACTGTAGCGAGACCCATTCATGTGGATATAAACCTAAAAATCTGTCCTGGTGATCAAAATCATGGGGGGGGGGGGGGACAGAGACCTATTCGTCCCCCCCTTCCGTTATTAAGGAGGGATCCGCCCCCCCCCCCCCTAAATCCACGCCCATGGCAACAGGTGCTCGGAATGCAGTGATAATATGTAACAAGCATTGCCTGGGTACGGTACTGACTACTGAGTAGTTCTGCTCTGAACGTACATAACATTGTAGGTCTCAATACGGTATGTTCAGGAACCGCCCTATTGAATCCTTGTCGAAAAAGAATCAGCCTACAGTCAATTTTACTGGGCAACGTTTTACTGCTAAAAGGTCGTGTGTCAGTCTCTGTGACTGCGGAACAAAGTAAAAAGGAAAATTTTAGTGAGAAAATAAGACCTTGCTTACCTCGCTAGAGTCAGTGTGTGCGACACAACATGCTGTGAAATATACGCCCCCTTGTTGTATACGGCTTTATGTATTTATTGTCCTACACTAAATTGGACATGTGACAAAACGTATCTGTTTTTTCTGTATTTGTAAGTAAAACATTAAAATTAAATTATATTTATTTCAGAGGACATGGAACTTTCATGGAAAATGAGAAGCTTCATGCTTCAGTGGCTGGTGTGGTAGAACGTGTAAATAAACTTATTTGTGTTAAACCATTAAAGACAAGGTGAGAGATACAACATGTCAACAATGTATTTTTTCATCTTATGATAAATGTTGTTTTTTCAACATAATTTATCTTCAGTAAATATTTTCAACTAAACCCAAACTAAGTTTATCTGTGCATGTATAACCATGGACCTTATACAGTATTATAAGGTCCATGGTATAACTAACTTATATATATGGTTTGATTTGAAGCTTGGTAAAAATTTTCTTCAGTGTTAGTACTGTACATGTATCATACATATATGTGTCTCATTGCGTGTATATGTTTTGTTCACTCGGACAAAATGTTCATTTTCAACTTTCAATTGTGATGATGATTTTAAGAGCCATTAATTTGGGGGTTATATTATCTTGTATGTTTTTTTATGTACAGGTATAATGGTGAAATAGGAGATGTTGTTATAGGTAGAATTATAGAAGTTTGTCAGAGAAGATGGAAAGTTGAAACACATTCTAAACTTAATTCAGTTTTAATGTTGTCATCCGTTAATTTACCAGGTGGTGAATTGGTGAGTTGTTTTATACCATCATTTATACAGGGTCTGAAATTTATCCCAATGTGACGCTCAGTGATAATATTATAGTTTGCGTAACCCATGTATAAATTAGCCCAGGAACCAAATTCCATACAAAAAGAATGAACATATTTAAAAAAGAAAAAAATCATGTATTCATGCAGCAGTACCAGTGCCAGCAAAATCAGTTGGAAGTCGCACTCATTCATTTAGTGCTATATTCATTTAGTGCTATATACTGCAGTCAGTGGTAAAATTATTGATTTTCAGTTATCATAAAATGTTTTTTTCAGAATTTTAAATCATTTTTAATTATTTGAACTCTAAATGCCTCAAAGATTGATTTTAATAAGGGAAGTTGAATCATACTTCATCAAGATTCTCTCTAAACAATCGAAATTAGTGGTCTATTTCATGTCAGATAATTTTACAACTAGTACAGTCATTGTTTTTTAAGGTGAGCGATCGCTCTCGAGCACCTGCCGCTCACCTGAATGGGTCGACTGAGGGGAGTTTTTTCCCCCCTCTCCTTAAAACTGAAAATCGCTCTCCTTTACATTGTCATTGGGGGTTTATTATCATTTATGAAACCAGGAATGACCCCATTACACGCAGTTATTGATCTTAGAACCATTTCCCATGGACATAACTAATCATTCTCCTTAATACCAGATCACTCATGATTAATTTCTAAATCACTCTTCTTATCAAAACTGGGAGAGTTTTTTGAGAGGAGGGATTTTTTCAATTCGTTGATTAAAGGGAGCTTTTTTTGGCTCTTCTCTGAAATAAAACAACAATGACTGCTAGTAGACCAAACATCAATTTTTGCTACATTTTAAAGCCTACAGTTGTGGCTTTCAGGAGATGTATAGAACTCAATTTTGGTGAAGTGACCCAAGGGTCTAAATTTGTTTGCAGCAGTCACAAACATACTGTATGTCATTTCAACTGATGCAATAAATAAAATTTGTTATAATTTAGCTTTTATGTTTAGATGTTGTCTATAATGCAACATATAATATAATTATGTTAAATATTTTCATAATAATTATCATAAAACTTGTACATTGCTATGATTTTTTAAAAAAATTAGATATAATTTGTATTTCCCAGAGGAGGAGATCAGAAGAAGATGAAAAGTTAATGAGACATTATCTTAAAGAAGGCGATCTTATTAGTGTATCCTTTTGTTTTAGAATATCAGTATACTGTAAAAAAGGAAACCTTTGCAGCATGATACAGTCAAGATTAACTAGAAGGGGGTTCTATGATCAAGTGGTTTAGTGGCCCAATGTGTGCGTTTTAGATCATAACGTCCGTCTTGGAGTCATGTGGCTTGGTTTCAATGCCAAGCTTGTATGTGACAATGAGTAGGATTGCCTGCCCAACCTCATGGGTTTTAACTGGGTCGCACTGCTAAAGACCTCTACGCACAAGTGAATTATTGAAATAAAAATTTGTACAATATGTTAGTGTATCCAATAGGACTCGGTTTGTTAACACTTCTCTTTCTAATTTCATGGTGTGTTCTTAAAATGCTTTAACCCATCCTGAGCTAATCTCCACGATAGTCAGGAATTTTATTTAACATGGTTTACTCCCCTGTAAAAGCATGTTTTTAACCTTAGATGGTTAGATGGTGTATATCACAAGTGTTTATCACCATCAATAGTCCGAACAGCCGAGGAATGGCGTCCTTCACAACAAAAATACTTTGACTGAATTTAGCTGTGAGTTCCGATTTCGATGACGCCACATCTATTTTGGATTCGGTTAATTATGTGTAGGATAAAGCACGAGACTGAGGTTATGCTGGGGAAAGAAAGACTGAAGAAAATAACCAGAGAGAAAGAAAAACCGAGGCCGGCAAGCCGGGGATTTTCTGTCGAGGGTTTTTTCTGAAGTCTTTCTTCCCCAGCATAACCGATATCGAGGACTTTATCTTGCTTATAAACCGTCTATGTTTACATGTACGCAAGATGAGAATATCTCAGAATTCCCGTAAGAAAAGCCTTATATCATGTTTTCTTATGGAAAAAAAACCTTACCCTGAAAGAATAACCCGGTACAGGTTTAAAGAAAAACTTTCAGAAGAATAACCCCAAATTTCCCTGTATATATCCAAAGCCGCGCCCGACTTTCAGACCGCAAGTTATTCCGGGTATAGAATATACCCCAAAGATCAAAGAGATTTACCGTTACAGGTTTATAATATACTATAAGTAGGGACGCTTCTTTTGATGAAAATTCAGATGTTTGTCACAAAGTAAAGACAGAAAAAAGGAAGACTTCTCCTGAGGAAATTATGCATCTGCTTTTATACATTCCCGCACCCACTCGCCACAACAACACTTAGATTGCTGCCAATATAGATGTATATGATTTGGTCAAATTTGTTACCATTCTATTCATCAGAAATATTTTATTTTGTATTTCTTTAATTAATGGAACAGGCTGAAGTTCAGAATATTATGGGAGATGGTTGTTTATCACTTCACACAAGGAGTTTAAAGTATGGCAAAGTAAGTGTAACAATTTTAAATTGAAATTCAAAACAAATAACCTAGAGTTAGATCATTAAGCTCTCATCTTACTGGACTATTGACAGTTTTGTTGAGAGCTAAGACATATTTGGGTAGTTTGTTATGCATGTTTAATGATAGACTATAATGGTAGCTACCACAGGGTGGTTTATGTACTCTGGTTAAAAATGAAACGATGAAAGTACTAGCCAAAATTTTAATTTTTAGTGATTTTTCTCTAATACTTGAATTTTACTTATATCATATGTTTAACTGAGAGTTAGATCGTTTTATATATTTTTTTTCTTATATATATATACATATACATAGTGTGGTAAGTTTGAATAAAACAAGCAATGGAAAATAGCAAGAAAACCCAACGATTTCCAAACCAATCTATAAGGTTCAGGCTTATCCATGTGATCAGTATAGTGCTTCTTTATTGTCCCCTGCCTTTTGGAGATCCAGGGAATTTTTAAAACGTGTTAGTCATCACATCAGTACATGTACTTTTAAGTTTGATAATAAATATTTTAATTTTCTGTTCAGGTTAAGAGTGATTGCTTATGAAAAGATAATTGTGCAAGTAATTAATGAGTGTGATCTATTTATTTTCATTTTAGCTTGGTCAAGGGACTTTACTTTCCATATCTCCTTCTCTAATTAAAAGACGAAAAACCCATTTTCATAATTTGCCATGTGGAGCATCTATTATATTAGGTAATAATGGTTATGTGTGGATATCACCAAATGTAAATGAAGAAACTGATAATACGGGTGGTTATGAACAAAATTTAGAGGTAAATGACTAAATTATTGCATCCTGTTGTATAATAACGATGGGTTGCCAAAATATTTATGAAGTCTCAATCTGATTAAAACACAGATTCTATTTCGTTTCGTTTTTTATAGTTCAAAATTTCAATTCACTTGTCTTTACTACACTAGGATCTGGAAGAGTTATTATATAAGCCGTGTTCTAGTTAATGTGTGGGATTAGCCAATGAAGCTGTCTGTTACAGCGAGTTCTTGGCGTTCCGTGCACGGAACTGTGGGTAAACCAGTGATGGGATTTCAAAATTTTTCTTGTCGGACATTTTCCCCTAAAAAAAAGGGGCATAACTCTTATCGTTATTCAAGTAGGCATTTTCACACCACAATTAAAAATCATGTGTCAAAAAATATTCAAATTCATACGTAATAAAAAATAGATGCACCTTGTTATTTTTCATATTTAATTCCCGTACGGTATTCAAATTTATGTCCGTAATATTCCTACCTAATTACGTGTTGTCGTAATACGATGGCATGAAAGCGTACCTATTTCAAATTCCTCCAAAATTAACATATTTTTCGGGGTATGAGTCGATACATTTTTCAGCGGAAGTCTGGCAATCGTCTTATACTTCGTTTCGACTTAATTACGGTAGTTTAAAAAAACCGACAACCCGAAATTTATTTGGCAGTAACCGTCGCTCTACCACAATGAGCGAGTGACATCTGCTAAATAATCGCCATCGACTCTAGCACGCGCTATCGTCTAAAACAATTAACTACTTATATAATTCCAATTGAAATATTCGTCAACATTTCTTAGCATGTTAATTTATTTATTTAAAAACATAAACCCCATTCAAAATATGATCATAAATCCGAGAATATGCCATCAAAATAGAATCTTTAGACGTGTGATATTTGGCACGTTTACATCTCTAAATTTCATGTGTCTCGCAAGATTTCTACTAATATTTCAGTTATGGTACTTATAAACTCCACATGCGATCAGAAACAGTCTTGTATTGATCAGATATGCGTGTGTGTGAAATTGAGGCCCGTGTGAAATAGCTTTATTTACCTTCGGCTTCCACCGAAGAAATATCACAGACAAGTTATCGGATACAATGTATATTGATTTGGGGTGTTATATAGTGTTAGTGACATATACTCGTAGGTGTATAAGACGGTATAACACGATAAAGACGCCGATCACTTAATTACCTAATCAATCCATGCAGTCTATTATCAATGATAATCGGGTTGAATGATAGTTATACACTCAGTACACTATATTAATTTTGGAATTTTGAATATTATTCACCATGTCTTGATGTCCGATTGGGCATATACCTGGTTGTACAATTTAGGATGTTTGGAAAATAGCATGGGGGCGGGCGTGTCCGGAATATAAGGGGAAAATATCATCACTAGGGTAAACCACTAGAGATGGCAACGCTGGTTGATTTATCAATGTCTGATGTCATTGGGTCAAAGCCGCTCTTATGACTCACCTCTCGACGCAACCTATCACTACAACCGGTCAGGTCTTCATGTAGAGTAGGCCATCGAAAGTATCAAAAAACAAAACTAAATATATACAGGATATTTGTTGTTTTAGAGTGAATAACATATTTTATTTCATCGAGAAGCAAGAAAACTTATATTTTCACGAATGCGTAGCATGAGTGAAAATATAAACGTTTTCTTGCTTAGAGATGAAATAAAATATGTTATTCACTCTAAAACAACAAATGTTCTATTTATTTTATGATTTTACAATCATTTTAGGTAAAAACAACTAGCCAGTGGAATAACACTTTTATTTCACTGATAAAACGCGGTATTCCACTACTGATCATAAAATATAGATCTGTATTTTAATCAGATTGATGAAGTCTGTTACCATAAACATTTGTGAGATATTGCAAAATTTATTTTTTCAATCAATGTTTTATATTTCATTTTTATATGCCCACATGGAAATGTGGTCGTATATGCCATCGATCCTGTCTGTCCATCGTCCACAATTTCTTGTGCACACTCTACAGACTACATTTATCATCTGATTGTTTTGAAATTGATATATGTTGTTTACATTAGTGAGATGAAGAAGCCTCTTTAATTTCATTAATTTCCGTTAATTTCTTCTGAAGTTATGGCTGTTGTTTCACTTTGTTGCTCTATGTGAACGCTCTAACAACAAAATTTATCATCTGATTTGCATGAAATTTATATGCATAATTTGAATTAGTGAAATGATGAAGTCTATTGAATTTCAGCAATTTCCATTTATTACATCTAGAGTTATGGGCTTATGGCCCATGCTTCACTTTGTTAATAATAACATGGACCTTATATAATACACCACGATAATAATAATAACTAGATTTGCTACTGTGCCATGCAGATATAGATATGAAGGCTTTCCTATTCAACGTAAGTCACATGTCATGGATTATATCAAGAATCTTAAAAGAAAAGAGAACAAGAAAAAGTAATTATTAAAATCGATCAAAAATTCGCAAAGTTATAAGCCCAAATAAAGCGAGAAACATTTCACCCTGGTGGAAAAAATTATCTGAAAAGTAAAGGGAAATAACTAAGACTTGTATTGCTGTAATAAGATTGACTTCCCGTTCCAGAAGTTGCAGAAAAAAAAGGAATCAGAATATGAAATGAAAATTGCAGAAAAGAACTGAAAAATGGCGGGAAAATATCGAAAAAATAATTGAAATAACTTTAAATGGAACTTATATATTTGGAATCAGATTGACCTGTAAATAACTTTGTTGGCACGAAATAGGTCAAAGGAGAAATTCGGAATTTTAAAATTTTCAAATACCAAAAATTCGACCCTGATCTCGGCTATCCAGATATGTATTCATTTTGGAAATAGGAGACGATTTCTCCAAACTACGGCCTATTGTGTTTATTTTCACTTGGATTTTTCACTTTTTTTCATATTCAATTCAAAATGGTGACCATCAGTTGACCGAAATCAAAATTCTAGTCTGAACGTTTTTTAGGCATTCCTTCAAGGATTCAGAAAATGTCACTCCCATTTCTGTAAGTAAAATATCGCCAAAGCCTTCTGTTTCGATTAATAAGCTTCATACTTGAAGCCCATAATTAACTTATTTTAAGGTCGCCATACACAGATTTATTGAATAGCTAGGCCAACACCGTACTTTATTTTATGTTACAGGATCGGCAGCACATTTATGTCATGCTCCCATAATTATTCGTTATTTTCATGCCTCAATTAAAATCATAAAGTTCATACTCTCATTAACTTTATACTCCCACCATTCAGATCATTTATAAATATCATGATTTATCAATTTTAAAGCTCTCCTTAAAGCCACAGAATGCTATTTATATTTTTCTGAAAACTTCTTTAAATTTTGATTTTTGGCTGTTTTTATTTTCGTTTGTTTTGACTTTACACAGTTTTTATACGCCCACATTAAAATGTGATTGTATATTGTCGCCCCCCCCCCCCAATCCGTCCGGCTGCCCACAATTGTTTGTGGATGCTCTAGAGGCTGAAATTAATTGCCGATTGACTTTAATTTCATAAACAGTGTTTAAGGTCATGAGATGAAGAAACCAATTGATTTTCAATGATTTCCGATAATTATTGCCTGAGATATGGCTCTTTATCACTTTGAAAAATCTTGTGGATGCTCTAGTCTAGAGGCTAAATTAAATATCCGATTGACTTTAAATTTATACACGGTGTTTAAGGTCATGAGACGAAGAAGCCAATTGATTTTAAATGATTTCCGATAATTACTGCCAGAGTTATGGCCCTTGATAATATCCGATTGACTTAAACACACTGTTTAAGGTCATGAGACGAAGAAGTCTATTGATTTTAGCGATTTCGGATAATAACTGCTGGAGTTATGACCCTTGATCACCGGCTAAAGTTATCATCCAATTGACTTTAGATTCATACATAGTTTAAGGTCTTGAGATGAACAAGTATATTGATTTTCAATGAATTTTGATAACTTGAACAGCTAATTCCATGATATTAAATGTTTCATATACTAAACGTTAGCATGAGGCAGAACTTTATAAAAGCCAAACAAATTCTAATGATTTTCTGATAATTACTTAATGAGTTGTTATTCTTAATCAGATTTTAGTGTATTATAAATGTTTCATTACCGACGATAAATGTTTCATTAATGCCGATAAATTAGTGTTGGGTGACCTTGAAATAAACTAGTTTTTTTCGGGTGATTGACCCAAATTTTGTAGTCTATCGTGATAGCTTATTGTGTAATTACAAGATAATAAGATTATTTTTTTTTTTGGATTTGATTGACCCTAATGGTCTTCCGTAGGCATGCTTATTAGCTTTAAGAAATATTTTATAGGCTTCATAATTTACAGTATATATAACTATGGAACACAGTCTCCCCGTGCCAGACAATTTGGTGTTCTTATTACTGCGCACAGAACCCATTTGCAGAACCTGTTGTGAATCATTCAATATCATTATTTGTTGAACCTTGTGAATGCTCTAACTACAAAATTTATCACCCATCTGTATGGAATTTATATGCATAATTTAAATTAGTGGAGCAAAGAACAGCAATTTCGATTAATTACTTCTAGAGTTATGGCCCTTGTTTCACTTTGTTGAACCTTGTGAACGCTCTAACAACAAAATTTATCATCCGATCTGTATGAAATATATATGCATCATTTAAATTTTGACGTTCACGTCCAAACAACTCAATATTTTGAGCTGAAATTTTGTGACTAGGTAAATACACCATTCCTCTATATTTTAGCGCTTAAATTTCATACGTACTCAGACTTTTATATTTGAGACTCTGTTCAAATCGGGATATTCTCTTTAAATTAGTGAAACAAAAAAGCCTATTGAATTTCAGCAATTTCTGTGAATTACTTCTAGAGTTATAGCCCTTTTTTCTCTTTGAACCCTGTGACCGCTCAAACACCAAAAGTTATCATCCGATCTGTATGAAATTTTTTATGCATCATTTAAATTATTGAAACAAAGAAGCCTATTGAATTTCAGCAATTTCCGTGAATAACTTCTAGTGTTATGGCCCTTTTTATACGTCCACATTCATAATGTGAACGTATTATGCCGTCGCCCCTGTCTGTGTGTGTGTGTGTGTGTATGTATGTATGTGTGTGTGTGTGTGTGTGTGTGTGTGTGTGTGTGTGTGTCTGTGGTTCGCCTACAGGGCGCAATTCTTCATGGATTTTCTTCAAACTTGGTATACTTATTCCTTATACCCCAAGGAAGATCCCTATTGTTTTTGGTGCATGCCCGACCCCCCGGGGCAGAGCCACGCCCATTTCTAGTATTTGTTTGTTTGTCGTCTACAGGCCACATTTCTTAACTAATAATCTTGAAACTTTGCATACACATTCTTTGTACCCTAAGGAACATCCCTATCGTTTGGGGTGCATGCCCAACCCCCAGGGGCAGAGCCACGCCCCATTTCTTAAACGTATCATATTGAAACTTTGCATACTTATTCGTTGTACCCTAAGGAACATCCCTATCGTTTGGGGTGCATACCCACCCCCAGGGGCAGAGCCACGCCCATTTTCTTTTTGTGTGTCTGTGTGTCGCCTACAGGCCACAATTCTTAAGTTATCATCTTGAATCTTTACATACTTATTCCTTATACCCTAAGGATGATCCCTATTGTTTTTGGTGCATGCCCGATCCCCAGGGGCAGAGCCACGCCCATTTCTTGTATTTGTTTGTTTGTCGTCTACAGGCCGCATTTCTTAACGCATCATATTGAAACTTTGCATACTTATTCTTTGTACCCTAAGGAACACCCCTATCGTTTGGGGTGCATGCCCAACCCCCAGGGGCAGAGCCAAGCCCATTTTCTTTTTGTGTGTCTGTCGCCTACAGGCCACAATTCTTAATCCATCGTCTTGAAAAAATTTCATATGAATTCCTTATACCCTAAGGATGATCCTATTGTTTTTGGTGCATGCCCGACCCCCAGTGGCAGAGCCACGCCCATTTCTTGTATTCATTGTTCGTTATCTACAGACCACATTTCATAACGTATCACCTTGAAACTTTGCATGCATACTCCTTCTATCCTAAGGAACATCCCTATTGTTTGTGGTGAATGCCCAGGGACAGAGCCACACCCATTTTCTTTTTGTGTGTCTGTATGTCACTTACAGCCTGCAATGCTTAATCGATCATCTTGAAAACTTTTTTATACTTATACGTTATACCCTAAGGCTGACCTCTATTTTTTTGGTGATTGCCCAACCCCCAGGGGCAGAGCCACACCCATTTTTTCTTTGTGTCTCTGTGAGTTGCCTACAGGCCACGATTCTTAATGGATTTCTTTGAACTTGGGATATGTTTTCCTTATAGCCTAAGGACGACAACTGCATGTCACGACCCCCAGGGGCAGAGCCATGCCCAATTTTTATGTTTATCGTTTACAGGCCCAAATTCTGGATGGATCAACTTGGTATTTGGCATATGTATTCCTTATAGCCTAAGGGCATCAACTATTGATTTTGGTGAATGCCCCAATGCCCAGGGGCAGAGCAACGCCCAATTTTCCCTTTAACGCCCAAAGGCCACAATTCTGAATGGATTATCTTGGAACTTGGAGTACTTATTCCTTATACCCTAAGGACGGCAACTATTTATATTGTTTCCATATCCAACCCCCATGGGCAGAGCCATGCCCAATTTTTGTATTTATCGTCTACAGGCTGCAATTCTGAATGGATCATCTTGGAACTTTGCATATTTATTCCTTATACCATAAAGACAGCAACTATTTATTTTGATACTTGCCCCGACCTCTTGGGGCAGTGTCACACCCACTTTATTGTTAGTATTTTGTCTGTAAATTTGGGGTGGCTGGGTGGTTAAGACGCTGGCTCGCTAGCCTGGAGGTCGGGTGTTCGATCCCTGCATTGGCCGAGAAAGTTCATCTGGATTTTCCGACGTGGTTTCCCCTTGTCAGTGGTGCAGAACGGAGGGCCTGACAAGGACAGCTGTCCAGTCCTTCGGATGAGACGAAAAACCGAGGTCCCGTGTATACATTAGAATGCACGTAAAAGATCCCTTGGCAGTTGGAATTCGATATAAGAGTAGGCGATAGTGCCGCTGCCCGGGCAAAATTTCCCTCATAGCACACTGTATGGCGTATGCCCGTCTTCATTAGCCCAGTATAGGAGCAGAACAGTAGGACGTTAAACCCCATTTCATTTCATTTCTGTAAATTTGGCAAAACAAACCAGACGCCTAGCCTTCTTTGCCTCTGATCATATTACAGCCATTTCATATTTCATTCTCTTCATTTTAAAAAGTACCATATCAATCAAAGCTGGAATGTGGACGTATATTGCAGCGTTAGCGATGCTCTTGTTTCTCTTTGTTGAACCCTGTGAGCGCTCAAACACCAAAAGTTATCATCCAATTTGTATGAAATTTTTTATGCATCATTTAAATTAGTGAAACAAGCAATCCTATTGAATTTTAGCAATTACTGTAAATTACTTCGAGAGTTATACCTTGTGAACAGTCGAACAACAAAAGTTATCGTCTGATATGTATGAAATTTATATGCATTATTTAAATTAGTAAAACGAAAATGTCTGTCGAATTTGAACAATTTCTGTAAATTACTTCTAGAGTTAAGGCCCTTGTTTCAGTTTGTAGAACCTTTTTAACTTAACCCTCAAACAACGAAAATTACAAACTGATCTGTATGAAATTGTCATGGAAATGCCCCCCATTACCTACAAAGAATAAATATGCTACAACCCTTGTCGACCAATCGGACGATTTAGCTGCTGTGGGCGTATGTTTTGTTGCCTGGCAACCTGTCTTTGCTGAATACAGTACAGTCTAAAGATGTTGCATGTGTTATTGGATTTTTAATATTTATATTTGATCCAGCAAACTCCTTGCTAGCTAATACATTAGATAGTTCAAGGGGGGTTGGATGGCAGAATGGTTAGCACGTGCGCGCTGTATCATAAAGCCTGTCATTGAGTCAACTGATGTGGTTTCGAATCCCCGGTTGTACGTGACAAGGAGTAGGGTCGCCTGTCCAACCTCGTGGGTTTTCTCCGGGTCCTCCGGTTTCGTCCCACTGCTAAAGACCCCTACGCGCAAGCGAATTATTGAAATAAAATTAAAGCAAATGTTAGTCCCGAAATGACCTAGTTTGTGTCGAGTGGACGTTAAACCCCATTTCTCTCTCTTTCTCAGATAGTTCAAGGTTTAAACATATGAGTATGAGACAGAGGCCACACTATTGGCTTCACTATTGGTGTCATGTTAATTAAAGTATTTTTTGTTGAAATAACTTTTTGTGAAATTGAAATAGGTTTAACCTCTTTGATATCAGTCAAATATAAAGATTGATTTCAGTTGATATGTTATTTTGATTATTGATTGGATAAACTCAACATCTGTGGAATACACAATTGATCATATCTCAACACTGCCATGATTTTATCTTGAAACATACATTTTTTAAAGCACGTGTATCCAATGAAATTGACAATTTTATTATTAAACCAGAACCTAGAGGTTTATTTTTTTCAAGTCCGATAGAATTTGAAACTACTGTAAAAACTCTTCTTTGAGTTTGACTACGTACATGATTAAACTACTTTTCAGCCTGTACCAAATGATGTTCGTATTGTGGTTGCTAGATTAAGAAACAGTATATTAGCTTTAGCTGATCACCATATGATTATATATGATACAAGTATCATGTATGCTTATGAAGCATCATTATCATTTACAGTAAGTATAAAAGCATCAAATATAAGTGTGCTCTGATGTTCTGATTCATGTGACCAGTTGTTAAGTCTGAAAACTGCATATATATCATTAACATCTATATAGCATTATTTTAAAGTGAATAATCTACATTTAAAAATTTTGTTTATTATTTTTGCCGACATTAGGTAAATATAGTTGTTACTTTAAGAGTAAATCAGAAACGAAATTTAATTGATAGTTAACGTGGTATTAAAAAGATTGTTACTTATTTAGTTATTTCCCCAGAAAATATTTACTTTTCATCAGGTTAAAGATATGTTAAAACCAGAAGTAACGTCAGAGATAATTGGCTTAGTACAACAAAGAATGGAGCTAGAAGGAACTTAAATTTGTAGTAACAGACATAACTACTCCAAAGTTATGTTTCAAATGACATAAGCCAATAAACTTTATTCTGTGCTCAACAAGTGTATAAATCCAAGAATGGACCAGTTATAACACAAGTGTTCATGCTACAAGAAATTGATACCGCATGAAAAGATACTTCAGACATTGTCGGTTTAAGCCATTTTGAAATATATTGTTTTGTCCAAAAGATCTGAATTCATATCACTCTCCACACAAGTCTCGCCATCCAGCATTCGACTCTGCCCACGGCTCACGCACTACACTGGTTGACCTAGAGGTCATTGGTCACTTGAATAACTAATGACATCTGTCAGAAAAGTTCCTGGCATTATAAACACTTGATGAGTTTTAGTCAATTTTAGGGGTAAATGTCATCAATTATTACCCCTCCAAAAGAAAACAGTCTAATTTTGCATGTTTCATGTGTAAATGTATTATGCCTTACGATCGCATTATAATGGTAAACAGATCGACATGTATTATATTCTAAAATTAGCATGGCGTCATGTGCAGTTCGTATTTCCGACCATTTAACCCTGTAATCTTACATGCTAATTCCGGAAAGTTCATCCAGATTTTCCGACGTGGTTTCCCCTTGTCAGTGGTGCAGAACGGAGGGCTGACAAGGACAGCTGTCTAGTTCTTCGGATGATACGAAAAACCGAGGTCCCGTGTATATATTGGAATGCACGTAAAAGATCCCCTGGCAGTTGGAATTCGATATAAGAGTAGGCGATAGTGCCGCTGCCAGGGCAAAATTTCCCTCATAGCACACTGTATGGCATATGCCCGTCTTCATTGGCCCAGTATAGGAGCGGAACAGTAGGACGTTAAACCCCATTTCATTTCATTTCATTTCATTTGTAATCTTACGCTGAAGAGTTTCCTGTAATATTTGTAAATACATTGACATTTTGCAATTGTGACCCCATTTCTATTTATATATGGTAATAGTATTAAATATATTATCATTTATTTGTTTTAAATCATATTGTTTATCATTGTCCATCAACACCAAGAATCTTGGTGGCGTAGTCAAATGAGCCGTTAGCAGAGATAGTTTGGACTGCAAGGGAAGACAACTCTGTTTGGAGATTGAATTCATATGTGTAACTGTGCAAGGTAAAGGCCTAGTAGTAGTAGCTGGTGGTTAAACATCTGCTCAAGGCCTCTTATATACTATTCAAAAAAAGTAGGGGATATTTGATTTTGGGGGCATAATACTAAAATATGCAAATGACTACGAAAAAAGTCACTATAGAACCTAACAGAAGAAACATTTCCAGTTACATGTGACGCCCAAACGCACCAATAGCTACCGCATGGAATGCAGGTGATGCTTGGGATCATCATGGGGGTCCAACCCAAGATTTGCACGACTCTGACTTTGAATGTTACAGTCATTGTGGCATTGAATTCCAGGGTGGAAACATCAGTTTAATTGTTTTAGTGACCAGAAAACAAATTTTGATATGCGTCGGCTTACCCAAAATGAAAGGTTACGTGCCCTTGGCATGCTACAGATCGGCACAACACAGGCGGTTGTGGCGCGGACGATGAATGTTTCTCAGTCTGTCATAAGCAGGCTATGGTCCAGATACCGTGATACACAATCTGTACAGGACAGACCACGCTCAGGTCGACCAAGGGCGACAACTCAAGCCCAGGATCGATTTATCCGTACCTTGGCCTTGAGAAATCGTGTCATCACAGCAAATCAGATCAGCGCTCGTCTTCAAACAGACACTGGTGTGAGAGTGAGTGGCCAGACGATTCGGAATCGACTGCATAGGGGTCACCTTCGCGCCCGACGTCCTCGCGTGATCCCTTGTTTGAGAGATCATCACATTCAGGCAAGACGTCGTTGGTGTAGGGATCGTCAACACTGGGATAATCGACGCTGGAGCAATGTGATGTTTTCAGATGAGTCAAGGTTCACTGTTGATTTTTTGGACAGACGTAGGAGGGTGTGGCGTCGTCGAAACGAGCGCTTCCAAGACGTTAACGTCATCAGACATGATCGATTTGGGGGTGGTTCTGTTATGGTGTGGGGAGGCATCACTGTTGCTGGAAGAACGGCTTTACATGTTGTTGCAGGGCGTGTTACAGGCCAGTACTACCGGGACAACATCTTGGCAGTCCATGTTGTGCCGTTCGCACGACGTCATGGCCGCCGTTTCATCTTCCAGGATGACAACGCAAGATGTCACAGGGCCAGGATCGTTACAGGTTACCTCCAACAACAGAACATCACCACATTACCTTGGCCAGCACTGAGTCCCGACCTCTCCCCCATCGAGCATGTCTGGGACATGCTTGGACAGAGGTTACGTCAACGTCAACAACGTCCTGCCAATGTCCAAGAACTTGCTGCTGCGTTGCAACAGGAATGGGACAATCTGGACCAAAATGACCTTAGACGTCTCATTAGGAGTATGCCACGTCGGATCAATGCTTGTTTGGCAAACAGAGGAGGATTTACCCGTTACTGACTTGGTTGTGATGCTGTGGTAACTTTGCTGTTTGACCCCGGGTATCATTTTACCCTTATAATGGTCAGTCTGTGCCTTACTTAGTGTAACGATCATTTGGAATAAATCGATGAATGTGAACTTCATTTCATTTTGTCATTTCTTTCTTCGTCAGTTTCATTAGGTGACTTTAATAACACTTAAAAATCAAATATCCCCTACTTTTTTTGAATAGTATATTACAAGCTGTTAACAGGCCTTGCTCGGTGACTGTTCCTCTACTAAATAAGTTGTGTGATTTTATATTAGAGGCATTTGCAGAATACTCACCAAGTTAACAAAGAATATAACTGCTTAAACCCGTCAATCTTCATTTGGTGTCCCAAGCTGCATCATATGGTGTCTGGATAAAACCAGACTTTTATTTATAAAAATAACCTATAGGTGAAATTTACCAGACAACATAAATACACCATTCCTCTATATTTTGCTGTTTAAATTTAATATGTACACAGACTTTTATTTCTGAGACTCTGGGATAGTCCCTTTAAAATGTAAATCAGGGTTCATGGTATTTTTAAATGTAGAGGTCTCTTTTTGTTGATAAATTCAAGTATACATGGTTGAGGTAATACTCATAAAAGATTTAACAAATTGTGCTGGATATTGGACAGATATTGTATTTTGCATTTTTAGGTCACCAAATTCAGGTTTTTATTGTATTACAATATTATGAATATATGTACATATTTACATAAATAATAAACATTTACAAATACATCTAGATTAAGTTTGTTCTAAATATTGAGTGTTATGAGATAACTTTAGCTTGTTGAAGAACTTGTTTTAGTTGTCCATTACTATGGAGACGAGGTATATCCATATCACTGCCAACATATTTTCCTGCTACAAATAACTGGGGTGTCTGCAATAAATTAGATGAAAATATAACTCTCAAGAAAATAATTTCATCCAATTTGGTAACCATCAAATATTAATTTACAATAATAGTAGCCCATGTATACTAGTTACTGTTCAACAACTCTGATCTATTGAAATTATGTGTATGTGCATGGACCTTATAATTATAAGGTCCATGGTATATGTCACTTGACATACATATGTTTTCATGAAAGGGAAGCAGGTCTGTAACTAATTAATGAGGGGGGATAAAGAAGGATCTACAATACTATACTAAAGGTTCAACAAATCAATTAGATTTGAGTAACTACTGGGTCATATTGTGATGCAGGTGAAGAGAAAAGACATAAATATGAAGATAGGGTACTATAGTCCCTTCTGAACAGAAGTAGGCTACATCAGCCTTCATCTGCTGATGTCATTCAAATTTTTCTGACAATATCTAATTTTTCACAGCTTTAATAATTCACACTAAAATGTATTTGACATTGAAAATACAAATTATTTGTCAATTTAAATCAACATTGATGTTGTGATCTTACCAGGAAAAGATGGGCTTCTGATATTTAAGACTAAATAAACATTTTACCATCGGTAGGTACATGAATCGTGTACCATAATGCGTTTCAGTGCCATTTGTAACATGGGACTCGTGTTGAAGTCATGACAAACGGTGAACCATATTCTTATCTAGAGAGCATGCACAATAAATACTATCAGTGTAGACTGGAATAATCAGACGGTAGAGATTGCCATTCGATTAAGACTTCTGACATATTTCACTGAACATATCTAATTTGATATTAGATTTAAAACAGAAACGATTGAATGTAAATCAGTTTACATTCATATTACATTTTTATATGCGTTGCGACCCATTTGTGTCAATTTCTAGGTCCCAAATATTAGCGATTTAGCTCCTTTAAGATTTAATTACGAAATCAACATGATGTTCCTTCTTCACAGTTACAATGAGCACTGCTTCTAGGGAGAATTTGGGGGCTGGCCATTCAAGCAATCATGTGTTGGTTCAAGAAGTCTATGAATGTTTTGAAATTCCAAACTATTTGCAAGTGGGGTTATCTCGGATGTCCAATTCCATTTTTTTTTTTTTTTTTAAATAAATGGGATTTTGAAAGGCATGCCATTTGAAAACAATTTACTATTGCTTTAGCCTTTGGGAATATGGTGAATCGAGTCATTCAATAATATCAATATTTTTGTTTGTCAATGTTACTTGATGTTGACTTACCACTCTAGAATTTGTAAGACTCAAACGATGGAGATAATTTTCTATCTGTATGCAGTCCTGACGTTTTTCAATTTCTACAACTTCGAAATCTTTCAACATCAATTTATATCCATCTAAAACAGTTTTAGCGGTTTCACTCTCTGGACAGTAACTCTTTGTGAACAACAAAACTTTCTTTTGTGCTAACTTGGCATCAACAAATGTCTGGGCACCCGCCATACTTTCCCAAAGTACAGAAAACTGTCTTTACTTACAAACTGTAACGGTTGTTATTGTAAACAAATGTTGCTACAGACTCAATGTATCCATATTATTCTAGAGAGCAAGAGAACAGAGTAACTTCCCCTGAATAGTCTACCCCTCTTTAAAACTTGTGTTTCAAAAGTTGCAGGAACTAAATACACTAACCATGTAAAAATATATTTTATTTTTTTCCCACATTTTACAATAATGCATTTACATTTAAGTAAACAGACATATTTTAGATTTGACAAAGAATAGAAGTGAAATAAATGTAAAACCCTTTGAGACCCCAAAAAATTCTGTTTAGTGAAATTTGAGCTGAATGGTGTATATGACATCAAATAAGCCATTTTTTTAAAAAAAACAAACCACAACTAGTTGTTGTAATTAAATAAACTTACCATCTTTAATTTAGATCTTTGAATAGAGTTGATTTAATGTGTTATTTTGATGGGGAAAGCTCCATTTGAAAAATCATGCAGTATGTTTACTCATTTTTGTTTTATATTTGGCTCACAGTGGAACACAAAATTGTATACACTGGCTTTATCAAGACTAAAAATTTCAATAAAAGAATGTCAGTCCACAAACAAAATGACACAAATTATTATATAAATGCCCATGAAATCAACCTTATTGTCCAGCCATTTTAAATCTTTTGCTATTAAAGATTGTTGACAGTTATTGTAAAAATATCTAAAACATTAGGATACAAATTAAAGATAATGTATTATTTATTAGCTCATAATTAGGCTTTGTAAAAGTCTTAGTTTTCTTCTTTTCTTTGATAAATTAACAGAAGGTGTACAAACTGTAGCTAATAAATTCATCTAAAAAAACACTAAAATAAGCATGCAAAATAAACTCTAGTCAAATCTACTATTTCATAAACTCTATAAATACATGAAATAACATGCAAAAAAGATAATATCAATAAAATGGAAGGATAAAATGAATTCTAATACAGATGAATTGTCCAGGTAAAGGTGCACTGTGCACTCAAAAATTGTTCTAATAATAAAGTTAACAGATCGAAGACTATGAAAGTGGTTATTGTGAAAAAAATCATTTAAACAACCGATCAAATAATACATATTAATGGCACAGGATACCTCATTAATGAAACATTTTAATTTGGATAATGTTAAATATATTAGCCGGAGCATTTTGGCACACTGAATAAGAGGATAACATACAATGAATAACAAAACAAGACATTGCTCTAGCAAAGTATAAAGCACCACTTTACAAATAACCCAACAGATTTTGAACTGTACATAACTTACTAAAGTCAAAAGCTGTCTGAACATAATTTATTAAATGGACAACATGTCAGATTAACGGTCAAATATAGATTAAAATCATACACAAATGGAAGTAATCTTAAGAAAATTTATTTAAATCATCCAATTCTATTTGAAGCTTACATTAGTTCATTTTGATTTCACAACACAAATTTATGTGCCTGCATTGCCCATTGGTTTGATATATATCATTTGTCTTTGTGAAAATCGAATTCTAAAGATAATCTACAATTCCATTTCCTTTTGAAAATGAAAATTTTGTTGGCTTTCTGTCACATTTCCTTTTTAATGTAGTCTATAGATGCCATAAAATAGTAATTTGAGATTAGTTCTATCTGGAAGTTAATAGCACCTCATATTCATACAATATTGCACATTATAACCAAATGAATTTTTCTGTGGTTTCAGAAAAGCAAACACATATTTAAGATTAATGATATACAATCACAGTTAATATAGGATACATATATATCACATGCATAATACATATTATACAAGTCATGGATACAGTAATATAACAAGATACATGATGAACATATGTACAGTTGTATATTACAACCTCCCATTTTCATACTTAATCAAAACAAGTTGAAATAGATCAACAATGATATCACAATTCGCCTGAAGTACATGAAGTTAAAAAATCTAGATGAAAAATATTGAGAAATTTCTAGATGGGTTGCTATAACTAGTACTTGACATAGACTAGACAGGACTTGATGGCACTATTTTTTATAGCTGGACTAAATATCAATACAAATCTGATTTCAGGCCATAAAATATCACGTAATTGCTTATCGAATTACACAAACTTAAAAACATGCAAACAGTCTTTTCACTTTAGATACTACCCCTTTTGAGTATGTACATCCCTTTATCAATTTCTGGTATCTTAATTTCATTTCCATCTTATTTTTTTTATTTATAACCTCCATCTGAGTCAATTATTTTTTTTGCGCACATTCTAGAAATGTTGATTGAGACATGACTTCTTATGATAAAAGAAAAGACATTTAATATGGGAGACAAAACTTTTCATGAAAATTATTATTTCACACATTATATTGCAAAGAATTGTAATTTCAAGGGGATGAAAAATTGTTCACACAGAATATTGAAATTTTAGGACTTTTGATTTAATTGTTTTTTCTTTTGATATCCAAAATACACTGAGCTAGGGAAATTTGGCACGAAACTAAAACAGTATTGCATTTTGAAAAAGAAAAGAATACAAAATATAAAATAGTTAATCAAAATGGGACAAAACAAACTCCCTAGAAAAATATATAAATAAATGAGAACACATGTTTAAACACAAATGCTGAAATTATAATAGGAGAGACAAGCCAACAGTTAGACCGATTTCCTTCACCTCAATTCCAAACTAAATAGATGACGCTTACCTAAAAAAACATATACACAACATTTGAACATTCTAACTTAGAAGTCACAAATTTAAAAAAGGCAGCAGTTACAGTAAGTTACAGTATATAATTAGAAGCAGAGTTATTGTGTCCTAAATAGTGTGACGGAAGGGACAGACAGACCTATATAGTGCCCTGCTTTCTTAGGGGAGGGGGAACAATAATCATCCCAAATAATTCCATTCAAAAATAGTGTTAATTCTTTAAATGACATCAAGAAGCATGGTTAACTATTCATGACAAAACACCACAAGGCATATATGGATTTAACTACTTCTCTATTACTTAACAACGACGTTTCGTAACACATACAAGTCACATGTTACGAAACGTGGTTATTAAATAATAGAGAAGTAGTTATATCCATATATGCTTGTGTTGTGATATGTTATGAATAATACTATTTACAGTTAGAATCTTCCTTTAGATGCAAGTTTCAGTGAATGTCACTGGAGTATAACAATATCCCAACTTGTCGTAGTCTTTATTAACAAAATAGGAGATTTCTTAGTTTCTAACTGTATGTATATTAGTAAGATCAAATTTCTATTGAAGAGTCTGAAGCTTCTTGCCAACTTATGAACCAATCAAATTAAACACAGTTTGTAAATGCTACGAAAAAATTGGATAGTAAACAGAGAGAACTGAATGGTTTCTATGGATTTTACACTGCATTTTAACAAATAAATACCATACAGTGTACCTGTGCTAACTCATACTATAAAACTCACATTCACTTTTAAAATGAAAACTGGCTAATATGCAAACAACTATATGTGACAAACTATATCTCATTACCAAAAGAATAATTGGATGGATTCTGCAAATCAAACTACAAAATATCTTTTGTCTGCTGTTTTCAAGATAGTGTGTGTCAGAAGACCTATAATTCATCTTTAGACAGGAGATCCATATTTTTACTTGGATTAAAACGTTCAGTATTTCCAACTAATGATTCTTCATTATCTGTATCGTAGTCTTCAGTTTCAATAACTGACGATTCTTCGGTGTCTGAGAAATAATTAGCTTCTCCAGTATAATGTGTTGGATAGAGTAATAGAGGTTCAGCAGACAGACCAACTAGATTCCTGGGTTTAAACTGTATCTTCCACTCTTCTCTGAAAACATAAAGAAACAGGTGAATTAAATTTGAACCAATCAGTCCGTTTGGTTTGTATGGTATGACATAGATTTGGCATAAAGATTTTATAGTCACTACAATATCACGAGTTTGAGAAATGTGTGGAATAAAGAGCATGAAAATAAAAAAAACATGCAATATTATTAAATCATTTGGGAATCAAAGGAAGCGTATCAAGTAGTTGGAACAATTGAAGTCCTGCTATTCAATAAATACTTTATGATTTTCATTTATTATATGTAGTATAAAATAAGACATATTCAGTTAATAGATAACACAGTTATAAATACAGTAGTATTAGCTTGTCATAAAGGTTTGGATAAATCAATGACTTACGTTGGGTGTTTATCAAATAATATAGGAAGATATTCATCAACTGGCACCATTCGATGTAAAGGTTTATGTGATAATAATTTATCAGCCCCTCTCCTCGACAGAATATAACTTAAAGTCCAGTATGAATAACTCGGCCAGATTAATGTTGAGCTGCCTTTTACCATAATTTCACTGTCACGATCTAATCTTTTTCTACCTAGGTAACTAGAAATAATAAACCCAATAAATTTGCTGGATCAATTATTAAGCAATTACAGTGGACTCTGTCACTTCCGACATCTGAACACTGGGGCATTCTGTGAAATCTGTCATCAATTATTGGTGAGCTTAAAACATGTGTTGGTCTTTGTTGATTACCTTGATAATTTTATAAAGCGACCTTATTATAAATTGCCGAGATGAAGAATCACTATCATTATAATAATGTGTTCATAATGTGTGCATACTTCTGGTATTTGAGGTACAATAATTCTTCCGGTATTAAGACAATTGAGTATTCCATCATGCTGTATAATCCGGCATATTGCATCGATCTCGTACGATGTCGGAAGAGACAGAGTCCATTGTATGTTCAATATTTTAGTAGGAAATAACAAGATGGAACTCAAAATAAGTAGCAAATAAAATTTATAGGAAAAATGCTTTACATGTTTCTTCAATGTAACTTATTATCACAAAGTACTCTCTCAATGTCTTAAAAACAGCATCATGTGAAAATACAAGAATGATATAAAATCAACATACATTAGATCCCAGTTAGGTACAAACTCCTCAACTTCTTTCATCAGTTTTGCTAGTTTACGATCAAAAAATGGTTCAAATCGAACATCATCTTCAAATATTAGAATTTTTTCATAATTTTTTGACACCATCTGTAAATAAATCACATGAGAAAAATTACTAGATTATACATGTATGGGTATATGGCTTTTTGGGGTAAATTACAGTCTAAGGAAATGGAGAGGGAGAGAGAGAGAGAGAGAAATGGGGTTTAATGTCCACACGACACAAACTAGGTCATTTTGGGACTAACACATGGTTCAATTTCATTTCGATAATTTGTTTGGGAAGGGTCTTTAGCTGAAAATGAATAGACTTCATCGTCTCATGACCTTAAACACTGTGTATAAATTTAAAGTCAATCGGTTATTAACTTTAGTCTCTAGAGCGTCCACAAGATTTTTCAAAGTCATCAAGAACCATAACTCTGGCAGTAATTATCGGAAAAATCAAACACTGTGTATATATTTAAAGTCAATCGGATATTAACTTTAGCCTCTAGAGCATTTACAAGATATTTTGAAGTGATCAAGGACCATAACTCTGGCAGTAAATATCGGAAATTGCTGAAAATGAATAGACTTCTCCGTCTCATGACCTTAAACACTGTGTATAACTTTAAAGTCAATCAGATATTAAGATTTTTCAAAGTCATCAAGGACCATAACTCTGGCAGTAATTATAGAAAATCGCTGAAAATCAATAGGCTTCTTCGGCTCATGACCTTAAACACTGTGTATAAATTTAAAGTCAATCGGATATTAACTTTAGCCTCTAGAGCTTTTACAAGATATTTTGAAGTGATCAAGGACCATAACTCTGGCAGTAATTATCGAAAATCGCTGAAAATGAATAAACTTCTTCTTTTCATGACCTTAAAGACTGTATAAATTTAAAGTCAATCGCTAAAAATCAATAGGATTCTTCGGCTCATGACCTTAAACACTGTGTATAAATTTAAAGTCAATCGGACATTAACTTTAGCCTCTAGAACATTTACAAGATATTTTGAAGTGATCAAGGACCCTAACTCTGGCAGTAATTATCGACAATCGCTGAAAATGAATAGACTTCTTCGTCTCATGACCTTAAAGACTGTATCAATTTAAAGTCAATCATATATTATCATTAGCCTCTAGAGCGTCGACAAGATTTTTTAAAGTGATCAAGGGCCATAACTCTGGCAGTAATTATCGGAAATCAGAGCAAATCAATAGCCTTCTTTGTCTCATGACCTTAAACACTGTGTATAAATTTAAAGTCAATCAGATATTAACTTTAGAATATAGATTTTTCAAAGTGATCAAGGGTCATAAATCAATAGGATTCTTCATCTCACTAATATCAACAACATATATCAATTTCAAAAGAATCAGATAATAAATGTAGTCTGTGTAGAGTGTTCACAAGAAATTGTGGACGACGGACAGACGTACGGGGGTGACGGCAATATAAGACCACATTTCCAATGTACTTCTAAAGTCTAAAAAAGATGTATATTACCTCTTCCCAGATTGTCTAATGACTTATCGGAAATCACTGAAAATCAATAGGATTCTTCATCTCACTAATATCAACAACATATATCAATTTCAAAAGAATCAGATAATAAATGTAGTCTGTGTAGAGTGTTCACAAGAAATTGTGGACGACGAACAGACATACGGACGGACGGGGGCGACGGCAATATACGACCACATTTCCAATGTGGGCGTATAAAAAGTACTTCTAAAGTCTAAAAAAGATGTATATTACCTCTTCCCAGATTGTGTAATGACTAAGAAAACAACCAATTTCTCCCATTGTTAAGGCCCTGAAATTAAATATACTCTAGTTGGAGACATTACTTATATATTAAATATATAACTGTTAAATGCAGTCAAGTGAAATGGATAACATAATTAGTAGAATTTTTTCACCCAGGATGTCTTGATAACACACCTTTAAATCACTGCAAAATACTATATTAAAATTCAATTCAAGGATTTTAAAAGTAAGCTACGTTAACAATTCAACATAGGTGATTCATAGAGATATAAACAATATATACTTGCCTTCCATGGTAAGGATCAGCAAATCCAGGTAGCATATCAATACCAAGACTATCCAGATACGTATCATTCAATTTTCTTTAAAAAAAAAAAAAATGATGGAACATTTTAAGTTACAATAAATATACTTTTACAGAAGCCACAAAAATTACAATATTTAATAAAATAAAAATCAGATATTTTGTTAAGACTGAAAACTTACTTTTCATCAATAGCATCAAAAAATTTGGCATCTATTCCCAGATCATATAAAGTATTTCTCATTCTTTCTCTTCTCTCGGGTCGACGTAGCAAATTTACCATATAAATATACAATAAATACACTTTACAGAAGTGACAAAGTTTACAATATTTCAATAAAATAAAAATCAGATATTTTGTTAAGACTGCCAACTTACTTTCCATCAATAGCATCAAAAAATTTGGCATCTATTCCCAGATCATATAAAGTATTTCTCATTCTTTCTCTTCTCTCGGGTCGACGTAGCAGATTTACCATATAAATCTGAACAGAAAAATAACATATGAATATAACCAAAATAAATAGATGGAACTCATTAATTACTTGCACATTTTTCCTTTTATATGACATTGGAATGCAGTAGTTTATTGTCGTCATACTAACAATTTCGATGTGTGATTATGATTAAATATCTTACCTCATCAAAACCTAATTTACTCTTTGGTATAGGAGGTACATATACATGTTTAGATCTATATAATGGTGGCCCATCAACTACAAATATATAATAAACAAATTAAAATTTAAAAAGTAGTAATTAATGAATTACAAGAAATTTTAATATGAATCTTTTGGCAAATGGTTAATATATCAAAGTTAAATCATCTAGGCCGCATTCCATTGGCACAAATTGTCGTTGCAAAAATATTTTCGTTCCTACAAATCCGGTCTAGAAGAAATTTTGCAAGTGTATAGTGTATAGAGATATTCGGTTTTTGTAATTTTCTACCAAAAATTCAGCGTTGTTCGCCGCGTCACGTGATCGTTTTTTCCACAATCGACCAATCACGGTATTGTCTACATTCGCATGTGTTGTTGGTAAACACAAAATGGCGTGCAGTTATCCCTGTAGAAGCTACACGAAATGGCGACCAAGGCTCAATTAACTTGTATTGTTCACTTAGACAGTAAATAAGGGAGGTGCAGAACCCTTTACAAACACAAGGTGAGACAAATGTCGTGAGGTAGCTATAGACTGGTTTCAATTGGATGGAAATGACCAATCCATTGTACTAATTGCAGCATTTTTCGATACAAATGGATTTATTACGAAGATATTTGAAGATACAGTCGGCAGTGGTTTTGGTTTTCACCCAATGTTTTATAGATGTTTTAGGAACAAAACATTTAAAAGATGCGAGAAAGAAAAAAGAGTGAGAAGGCAGCGTCTACATTCAGTCCAACCGAAACTAAAACTGTCACCACATGATGATGATATGGTCATAATATATTTTACCAAATATTATTTAACAACTGACTATTAGTATATTAATCATTCGACAAAAATAACAATTCACACATAACATAATATTTTAAAAACGATTTCACCAAACCTTCAACAAGATATGACCACTTCTATTCAAACTAGTAGAAGTAATAAATAAATGTTATAATGGTGCATCATATAAAGGCTACAGACCATAAGTCCAGAAAAATTTGTGAATGAAAATTGAATATAACCATCCAAGTCAACTCAGAACATTGCATGCTGTGATTCAAAGGAAAGAGGGGGATACTAATTAATCAAAGTTTTTGACAATCCCTAATAAAGCCCTTCACACACCCCACTGATAAAGTAACATGAGCTGAACATTAATGTCCGGACGACACAAAGTAGGTCATTTTGGGGTCCAACATATGGTTCCTTTTTATTTAAATAATTCGCTAGCGTGTAAGGGTCTGTATCAGAGGGAGGAAACTGGGGGACTCGGAGAAAACCCACAAGGTTGAACAAGTGACCCTAGTCCTTGTTACGTACAAGCGGAGAATTGAAACTATGTCACTTGACGCAATGACAGACCTTATGATTTCATGTGTACATGTTAAACCATTCGCCACCCACCCTCCATATTCAATAGATGTCTTTGTAAATTATGTATGTTATAGTCATACAGTGTATTAAGTATAAATGTCTACAGTGTATTTAAATTTATGTATTAAATAAATATATATGAAAATATTATCTATTAAGAAATATTGGTATTTATATTATGCAATTATGTTATGCAATATTTATATTAATAAATATCATTTGATACATAATATATCAAAATTCAAATGTTCTTTTTGGCCATTATGGCCCTAATGTTTTGGCCGTTGTGTAGTTATGACCAAAATGTTTGACCGTTATGACCAAATACTTGAGCCATTTTGGTTTAGGGCCTTTATGTCCATAACGCCTACTACTAGGCCTAGTACTTCAACAACTTTAAAAACTAAAAGTGTGTCTCATTCACCCCTACTCGTTCATTAATCTCACCAAAGGAATCACATCATGGTGCAGTACTTGATACTACTAAATCAGAGTTAAAGAAGTCAGTTTTATCAGAGATCTGTATAATTTGCAAGAAAAAATCCAAGTATGTTCGAGCGGAGGTCACACAAAAGAGGGACAATTTAGTCCAGTGAGAAATAAAAACAGCATTTTTATTATTTTATTTAAAGCACCAATAACACTTTTGCTGTTTTGATAATATTTATTAATCAGAAGCAAGATTCGAACATTGAAAGTGTGTTTGGTACTTTTATCGATGATTACATGTACATTATGTCGTAGGTGAGCCCCATATTGATGGGGGGGGGGGGGCATCTGGTTCATTTGCAATTGCAGACAAAACCCATTTTTCTATATGAGAATGAATTTTGACAGCTTTTAATTACAGTCATGTGTTATTTGAATTCATATATCTATTGTAAGCTTATACATTGTAGATGCAAAATTTTATTTCGTCCAGATGGGCTTTTCCCTGACAGTTCTGAGCTAGTTCAAATAATTTAGGCATTTATTCTTAATATTTCTGCAACTTTTTAAGTTCCCAACCTTTATTTCAAAATATGTTTTTTCATTCTTAATCTTAGCTATACACTAGTCTATCCATGATCATTATTAAGACAGAAGGCTAGACAGATTTTAAGTATTTTGTTATGTAAAATGAATGATTTTATTAGAATTACACTTATAGAAGCAGTGACCTTGTTGTATTTTCTGTAATCTCCCTTGATATTAAGGCATTTTTGTAATGAAATCGACTGGTACAATATTCTTAATCAGTGTCGAAAAAACCCTGACTGACTGCCACATTTTATGTCAGTGTGATCAAAATACCTTTTGTGGCTCTCATACACCACTTCTCTACACGGATGGGGCGTTTTTGGGGTTCATTTAATCTCTGTTCGTCCCGACCGCGAGCAATTTGCAAGGTAAATCGTGCACATGGCTTTGTTTACAAATGCTATGACCTGGCACTTGACCCCAGAATTTTTGACCGCAACCCCGCAAGTGCGACCGCCGATTGGCCAAATTTTAAATAGCTGCGCAGGATCCAACTCACATCTACGCAAATATGGCTCCGCACTATAAAGAATTACGTCATCGATTTCTAGCCTATTTCGGGCTTCAACTATTAAATTCGCAAATTTTATTGGAGAACTTTGTTGACATATTGATTGCACGATTATTCATAGTCCGATTTGTAGACCGGTTTAGCAGGGAGGGGGACAAGATTTTCACCCCGAGAATTCGGCCTAATCCTATGATGTAGAGAGTGTAGTGACATCTCAAATTTTTCTGCAGCTTGGCAGAGAGCCCCCTCAAACCGAATGGTTAGCACGTGCGCGCTGTATCATACAGTCTGTCACTGAGTCAACTGGCATGGTTTTGAATCCCCGTTTGTACGTGACGAGGAATAGGGCCGCCTGTCCAACCGCGTGGGTTTTCTCCGGGTCCTCCGGCTTCCTCCCACTGCTAAAGACCCCTACGCACAAGTGAATTATTGAAATAAAATTGAAACACGTGTTAGTCCCGAAATGATCTAGTTTGTGTCGAGTGGACGACAACCCGATTTCTTTCTCTCTTTATACATGCTTTGAGCCTTTCATTCATTTCCCCATTTTTGTTTTCACTTTCCAGGAATTATGATAAACTATGACACTTAGTCTAAGTATATGTTAATATTATGTACAGGAAGAATATAACACTCACAATAAAATAAACACAAAAATTACAATATTAATATCTGTAGAGGCACCATTTTTCATGCGATGGGTGACTTACCAGTGCCAGATAAATTAAGAAATTTAATAATAAATATGTGGCAGTCTGAAGGTTGGAATGAAGATCAAAAATATGGCCAGAACAATAAAGTAATTTAAAAAATAACATGATATATCAGTTCAATTCTTCATAATCATTCATTCCAAAGAGTCATTCCAACTAGCTGCAATTATACAAATTTTTTATGAATAACTTACCCATTGTTTCAAGTCTAGATGTGAATAACTTACCCATTGTTTCAAGTCTAACTTACAAATTGTTTCAAGTCTAGATGTATAGATGGAATTATATAAACTTTATATGAATAACTTACCCATTGTTTCAAGTCTAACGTAAGTAAACTGATCTATTTCTTCCTTTAAAGAATATTGCCAATCTAAAGGTACCATTACTTTACCAAAATATTTTGTATTTAGAATAAACATTGATATTGCTGCAAAAAAAAAAAAAAAAAAAAAAAAAATCAAAAATTTAATAATGTGTACAACTGAGTGTAGAACATCCTGACTCAATAATAAGTTTGTCACATTACTGCCAGCCCTGATACCCGACGTCAAGGTAAAACCACTGTAACTCTTATTCCAGACAATTAAAGATATACGACTACAGCAGGTAAATCATCCTAGCGGTCGACAAGGGTTGTCGCATATTTATCCTTTGTAGGTAATGGGGGGCATTTACAAGAAAATTTTTATACAGATCAGTTGTCATTTGAGAGTTAAAAAGATTCTACAAACTGAAACAAGGGCTTTAACTCTGGAAGTAATTTACAGAAATTATTGAAAGTCGACAGATTTTTTCATTTTTCTAATTTAAACAATACGTATAAATTTCATACAGATCGGACAATAACTTTTGTCGTTCAAGTGTTCACAAGGTTCAACAAAGTGAAACAAGGGCCATAACCCTAAAAGTTATTGACAGAAATTGCTGAAATTCAATAGGAGTCTTTGTTTCACTATTCCAAATTATGCATATAAATTTCATACAGATAGGATAATAACTTTTGTTGTTTGAATGTTGACATGGTTCAACAAAGTGAAACAAGGGCGATAACTCTAGAAGTAGTTGACAGAAATTGATACCAGCGGCTGCCAGAGAGGATATGCCCACATTTTGCAAGATATGGATAGAGAACAAGCTAAAAACAAACGCTATTTTTTGTACAATCAGGGGAAATAATCCAGAAAGTTATCGTCTGAAATGTGCAAATATCAAAAGGGACTGGGATCTTTTGGATATAAAGATATGTTTTAAGTTTCATCATAATCGGATAAAAATTGTGACCTCTAGAGGGTCCACAACCTTCGTATTGCATACTTTTACACAATTTGCGTACAAAGAGCGTCCATTTTGTCGGGCAGTTTCATTTTGATTTTCCCGAAATTTGAATTCAACCTTCATTATGGTGGAATGGTGGAATATTTAAATGGTTTTTAAAATAGGAAAAAAAAGGAACCAAGATCTTGGTGTGTAATGGTGATATATTCACATGTTTTTTTAGATCAGATAAAAATTGTGACCTCTACATGGACGGCAAGCTAAAAACGTGATTTTTTGTACATTCAAGAGCCATAATTCAGGAAGTTACGCTCGGATACGCGCGAATATCGAAAGGAACCAAGATCTTTGGGTTATAAACATGTATTTCAACTCTCATTAAGATCGGATCAAAATTGTGACCACTAGAAGGTCCACAAGCTTGATATACTATTTGCGTACGAGGGGCTGCCATTTTGTCCGGCAGTTTTGGCCCGATTTTCACAAAATTCAAACTGTATAAACCCTTTCGCGTAATGGTGATATATTCAAACGTTTTTTTTAAATCGTATAAAAATTATGACCGCTATAGGGTCCACAAGCTAAAAACGTGATTTTTCGTACAATCAGGGGCCATAATTCAGGAAGTTACTATCTGATATGCCCGAATATCGAAAGGAACCAAGATCCTTGGGACCACAACTTTGATATACCAGATGTTTACACTAATTGTGTATGAGGGACCTCAAGCTAAAAACGCGATTTTTATATGCCCACATTTTCATGTGGAAGTAATATAGGTTTATCTCCAAACGATCTCGGTTGCTTTCGATATTGGCATGTATCGGACCGAAACTTCATGGATTATGGCCCCTGATTGTACGAAAAATCACATTTTTAGCTTGTGGACCATATGGAGGTCACAATTTTTATCCGATTTTGTTAAAACTTGAAATGTAAGTTTATAACCTAAAGATCTCGGTTCCTTATGGCCCCTGATTGTACAAAAAAACGCGTTTGTAGCTTGTGGACCCTGTAGAGTTCATAATTTTTAGTATGAAAGACAAAATGGCCGTCCCTCGTTCTCAAATAGTGTAAAAATATGGTATATCAAGGTTGTGGACCCTCTAGAGGTCAAAATTTTCTTCTGATTTTGATGAAACTTGAAATGTAAGTTTATAACCCAAAGATCTCGATACAATCAGGGGCCATAATTCATGAAGTTATGGTTCGATACAGACCAATATTGAAAGGAACCAAGATCTGTGGGAGATAGATCTATATTTCAAGATTCATCAAAATCTGATAAAAATTGTGACCTGTAGAGTGTCCACAAACAAATTGTGGACGGACGGACGGACAGGGGCAAAGACAATATACGTCCACATGAAAATGTGGGCATATAAAAATAAACATTGATCATTTGATTATATCCAATATTCGAATAGCATTCCAATAACGACATAGAATATTTGAATAGTATAATTGGCATTCATCGACCACTAGTAAAAATACCAACCTGCGGCCTTTACAGAATGTGCAAATATAATAATATCATCATATGGTCCTTTGTATTTAGGTGGTGATGGGGAGTAAGCTAAATACTGAGTTACACTACGTCGTAGATCAATTAAAAGAGCCGAGTGTACCATGGGAACACGGAAACATCCACGAATTTCCCAGTCAACCATTTGCAAATATTCTTTTGTTCTTACATAATAACCCTGAAAGTAAAATGTTAAGTAAAACACAGAATTTAATAAGAGCCAAGATTGCAAAAAAGATTCTTTTGTCAATTCAAAATGCTTGGCTTTGATCAAAGGGCCTAGGCAATATACAAAACACACAGTTTTGTCACATGTTAATATGAAAGGGAACTGGTAGTGTAATTAATATGAAAAATGTAGCAATCTCTCCCTGCAATATGTCTGAAACGCCATATTGTGCAGTGTAAATCTCTTTATGCGATTTGATAACTCTCTTATTGTTTACATTGCCTCAGTTTTGTTATAGAAGTCTTTTTAGTTAATTAAGTAAAGAACTATCCAGAACCTGCCATTACCTGGTATATATTTAAAATACAATATTTTAACATATTAGTGAAATCCTTGTTCATGACAGTTTTTTGAATTCCGATAAAAATTTATTTTTGAAATATGAAAAAGTATTTTCTTTATTGAGAAAACCATTACTGACCGAATTGACTTACGTAAAGTGACTCACCTTTTTGTCCATCCCTCCCCAGAAATTGGAATAATATCCTATGACACTGGCATTAAACATTGGTCCTACTATTGTCCTGTAATTACAAAAAAACATTGCATGGTCTCGACCAGTGATGGGATTTCGCCCGTATATTCTGGACATGACCAACGCTATTTTCCAAACGTCCTAAATTGTCCGACCAGGAATATGCCCATCAAGACATGGTGAATAATATTCAAAATTCCAAAATCAATATAGTGTACTGAGTGTATAACTACCACTTAACCCAATTATCGTTTTTAATAGGCTGGATTGATTGGGTAATTAAGTGATCGACGTAGTTATCATGTTATACTGTCTATACACCTACCTTGATTAACTACTTAATCTGCCTTGATTGGCTGACTTAATCCTTTGTCGGACAATTCATCATTCCAAACCTGAACAGAAGTCATATTGCTTCTCCTTTGTCGGACTATATATCAATCCAATAAGAGTGATTATAAACTTAATCTACGTGATTAACCTGTGATTTCTCCATTGTCGGAGTTTTCAATCTCTTTGATGTCGGTCGACAACACGTAGGAATTAGTCATATATGTCACATATCCTAATAGTATATAACACCCCAAATCAATATACACTGATTGCGATAACTTGTCTGTGATATTTCTTCGATGGAAGCCGAACTTAACTAAAGCTATTTCACACACATGCATGGCAGTTATAGTACAATAACTGAAATGAAAGTAGAAATCTCGCGAGTCACGTAAAATTAAGAGATGTAAACGTGCCAAATGTCATATGTCTGATGTCGGAGAAAAGTTTCTATTTTGATGGCATATTCTCGGATTTATGATCATATTTTGAATGGGGGTTTATGTTTTTAAATAAATAAATAAGCACGCTAAGAAATGTTTGACGAATATTTCGATTGGAATAATGTAAGTAATTAATTGTTTTAAACAACACGTGCTAGGGTCGAATGCGATTACTTAGCAGTTTTGTCACGCGCTCGTTGTGGTAGAGCGACGTTTACTGCCAAATAAATTTTGGGATATCATTTTTTTTACCTTCCGTTTATAATTCTAAACCGAGTATAAGATGAATGCCGGACTTCTGCTGTATTGACTTATACCCCGAAAAATATGGTAATTTTGAAGGAATTTGAAACAGGAACGGGTCAGCGCGCTTTCATTCTATTAGGTGCACCTATTTTTTAATACATATGAATTTAAATATTTTGTTGACATGTGATTCTTAATTGTGGTTTAAAAACGCCTGCTTAAATAACGATAAGAGTTATGCCCATTTATTTTTGGGAAAAATGTCCGACAAGAAAAATTTTGAAATCCCATCACTGGTCTCGACTACATATAAATCTGACCACTTGTGATGAGAGGCTGTTCATGAGTGGTCATTTAGGTCCACTTTAATTGAAAGACACCCATTTTTTATTTGTATTCTACCATGAAAGCGTCTCCCTGAATTTTGAAAACTGCAGTCTCTTTAACAGGCTTACGTCTTTTGAGGTAACGGTAAAAACCTACATGATTGATATATTGCTTAATGAAAGTTAATAACTCAAAAGATTATTTCTTCTTGCTGTAAGTCTTGTTGTAAATAAATACAAATGCTTTAAACAATACTTACTTATTTTGATCCATAAGTAACTGTAGTGTCTTGTTATTTTCAATAATCACATCTGCATCAACCATCTGAAAAAGATATTAATAAACATAAACTAGAAGCACAAACAGAAAATATATCACTTTTTTCAAAAATGTTTTGAAAACAATGGCACAGCCGACAATTCTAAAGTTCCAATATTTGCGATAGTTTGCACCTGTATGTATTTCATTTGTCATTATCCAAACTTACAAATATATAATCTGCCCATTTATTTCTGGCATCTTCCAGGGCTTGTTGTCGAAGTTTGATGACATTTTTAAATCGTTTTTTCGACCAATCATTTGGAGACCTTTCATCGGTATATCCTAGAAAATATAAAATGTAACTACGGTAAATACATAGATTTTAGTCTGGACTAGCATATCTTTTAATTTAATCAATTGTAGGAGTGTTATCAGTAGGAGAAAACTGGAGAAATTCTGGTGACATTAGGCATATCCACTAGATCAACCTGTTTTACATGTCTAACCTGTAGCACTTTTCAGTCATGGGGTGAAGGGGGGGTGGGGCTCAGATAATATAAAAATAGTGACCTTTATGTTTATAATTAATCTCAACATCTACAGAATGATATTCATGCTGAACAGCGGTCAACCATTCTTCTAATATAGCTGTAGAATTATCTATATTATGGTCACTTCGGATCCTAAAAATATAACAAAAAGCAAATCAATTTAATACATGCGACTTCTAATTGTCTAATTGCTTTGTTGATTCTATAAAATCCAATTGATATTTTAATATTAAACACTTTGGGTGTAACTTAAGTTGGGTTTACGGTAGATTTATCCAAAAAAAAAAGAAGAGAAACTTCTCAAATACCGGAACGAAGAAAATATCAGAACAAATGCCAAGATTGACACAGGTGACTACATACAATTCAAAAGAGTGTGATGGAAAGTGCAAGGGTAAGGTTTCAGGTCTATAAAAATGTACAAATATATATATATATGGTAGTAAAAGAAAAAATATTCATTTGGAATAAGTCATATAGATATAATAATTTATTATATGTTACATATGTCAATTACATGTGTAGTATATATATATATACACATGGGTAAAACAATTTATTACTTCCTAACCATTGTTATATAAAATGTTACATTATTTCTAGTGAATATCATGACATTATCAAATTCAACACATATGTAAAGAAATTACTTTGCATATTTTTTAAAATTTTATTTCAAAGACCAAATTTTTACTCAGGATTGGCATATGAAAGTCAATTAAGTACATAAAAAAGTTGATAGCAACAAATTTCTTTCACTTTTATACACTGTTTGTACAAATGTCAAACAGTTAGTAGTGCCCGATACTTCTTATGGCAATATGACTGTCAAGCTTGGAAATCAGCTACATGTCAATGTAGACCGGAGGCTCAGTATGGGGGGGGGGGGGGGTCCATCAAATGGGCACAAAACCAGACCCAACTTTTCTAGAACAAAATTTTGAGTAGAATACGATGCCGAGTGGTAATCAGTCCGTCATTGGGGCGTTTTCGAGATATTCGGGGTCAAAGGTCAAATGAGTTCATTTGCACTGAAAGTGAATGCGCAGTCATTCTTGTATTATGAAAAGAAGCTGAAAGTGATCGAAAGTAATCACACTTTCAATAAAAATGTAAACTTGCTAAATTCACCTTTAGTCTTAGTGACCCTGGAGGTCAAAAGGTGAAATTTACCGTTTTTACACTAGGAAGATTTAAAGCAATAAAATGTCAATGTAAAATATAAAAACTAAAGCAAAACCTGTTCTAATTAATAATAGGAACATTTAAAATTTATCTTTAGGTGGTCTTAGCAGCACCAAACTTTTACTTTGGAATGACGAAAATGATCTTGCATAACTGAACCAACACACTTTGAAACCTGTTTTAAAAATACGTAAAAACTGTCAAATCGAAATCTCTCCGATTTATTTTAAGAACGATTGTTATACATAATGATACTAGTTATCTGAAAAACAACTGAATAGTTTCAGTGTTAGACTCCAGCCTGCAGGCCGCGTGGATTTCCGAGAATCTCAGTCTAGGAAAACCGACGTTAATCTGTGACGGGAAAACACGTATCTGACGACGAGATTAAAAGTTTGCAAATTTTCTATGAATTTTTATGAATTTCGCCGGAACATGGACGCAGATAAAACCGACGAATGCATTGTACATAGTAGTTCACAGGATACATATGTCGTATTGGTAAATGCTAGCGGCTAAAATTTTGGCAGGTTTTGTGACGCGGCCTGCAGGCTGGAGTCCAGCCATGGAACTATTCAATTGTTTTTTTCAGACAACTAGTATCATTATGTATGTATAGCATTCATGAAAAACTAATTCGGAGAGATTTTGATTTAACAGTTTTTACATAATTTTGAAACAGGCTCCGAAGCGTTTTGGTTCTGTTATGCAAGATCATTTTCGACATTCCAAAGTAAAAGTTCGGTGCTAAGACCATCTAAAGATAAATTTTAAATGTTCCTATTATTAATTAGAACAGGTTTCGCTTTAGTTTTTATATTTTACGCTGACATTTATTACTTTAAATCTTCCTAGTGCTAAAACGGAAAATGTGACCTTTTGACCTCTGGGGTCACAAAGAACAAAAGTGAATTTAGCAAGTTTACATTTTTATTGAAAGTGTGATTACTTTCGATCATTTTCAACTTATTTTCATGATACAAGAATGACCGCGCATTCACTTTCAGTGCAAATGAACCCATTTGACCTTTGACCCCGAATATCTCGAAAACACCCCAACGGCGGACTGATTACCACTCGGCATCGTATTCTACGCAAAATTTTACTCTAGAAAAGTTGGGTCTGGTTTTGTGCCCATTTGATGGACGTCCCCCCCGTGCTGGGCCTCCAGACTAATGACAATGTCTGACACATATTCACTTTATGTATGGTACAATTCTTCTTGTGCCTGTCTTTTTGATCTGGCACAAATTTATCTTCTTTCTGTGTTTGCATTAATGTTTTTAATACGCGGCTAGCACAAAATTAAATATGTTCGGTCCAAGATCCCTATCTGGACAAAATGTTAATCAAATAGCATACCAAAGGCTTGGTCTTCAATAGCCTCTTTGGTGCAGAAAAGTAAAACAATAAATGCCATTACATTTCCTTTCATACCTGTAGCGATTTGGTAATTTTTTTAAAATTCAGTTTCTTTCTGTAAGCCACTTTTTGATACTGAATGCACCAATATGTAAACGGATGTATGTCATGTTTTATTATTATTCCATCCTGCATGGACTGAAAATGCCAGAACTTAAACAATAGAACATTCTAGATGAGAGGCCCGTTTCCTAAGAAATTTTAATTGAGTACTTTGACAAGACACATGTAGGGTTAAACTTGGACAAGCAATTGGAAACTTGCATCATTGCTTTGGATCTAGTTTAGTGTCGACAAGATACATCATCGAATCCATGCATCAGGATTCACATTTCTGCTGTAAATACTGTATCCAATTGCTAGTCAGGTCTGAATCAATAAATGAAACTTCTACGGGTAGGATGAATTATTCAATATATTTCACAAGATTTCTGGTACAAAATGACTCATATTGCACAGGAAGTTGGGTTTTCTTATTAACTTTGTGACCTGAATATAGTGAATATATACCATGATTATATTTCACTAGATTCCATTTTACTTAAAATCTGACAATTACATTGGAAAGAAAGGCTTTATTATTATTAATAAATCTGTAAATAACATCTTCTAGATACAATCAAATTGCAGTTTCTTGTTCCCCAATCCCATTCAGACATCCTGAATAAAAATATTGTTTAAAAAAAACCAAAAAAAACAAATAATAATTTCTATCTGATGCAATTTTACTTTGATGTTACCAAATGCAAAAATAAATGGGCTAAATTCTCCAGTCAGTATTGTCATTTGCCCTTTTTTCAAAATGCTGAACAGAAATAGTACATACCGGTACACAATCTACACAGTTTTATCTACTTAAAGCTTATATGTCAATTTTTGAAATGAAGTAAATTCTTAATTTTGGCATATTTAATTTTTAAAGACACTTTTTTTTTAAATTGCAAGTAGATGTACTTTTTTAATTATTCCATTACTTCTGAAAGTCATTATTTCTGATATAGGGACAATGAAATATCTTGTAAAATGGTCATTTATGTTCCAGTTTGGGCTACAGCAGCATGAAAGAAAAGCACCATGTGGCATTTTGGTGTAAACTGATACCACTACTGACCTCTTAGTCATACCCTTTACCCATATGTGTGGTAAAATTTGAGGAATATTACCACATATAAATATAAAATAAATATATTGGGTACCAGTATTTTAAAATCTAACGTTCAAAAGAACAGTTACACACATGTCTAGACAGGAAACCCCTCTGATGGCTTGCAAGCTTCTACATGTATTTTATAAAATTAATGTTTTCCATCTTTCAAGAACTAATGTATGATTAATAGATTAGATGAATGAAAAGGGAAACTAATAAAGCCTTTAGGAAGGGGTGAGAACAGGAAGAACTACTTTAAAACTCATTTCCAGTTGTCATTTCCTATGTGGGTTATCCATGCTAGCAGTTTTATCATAAAACAAAATTTTAAATCTCATAATTTAAAGAACTTTTATGATATGGTTAAATAACTATAGCGATAAATAGATTATAAATGTGGCATGCTATTCATTGACTGTAAGCTCAGAAATATCAAAGTCTTATAAAAATGAATGTATTCTAGCTGAATGGGTTTGTCAATTATTTGACATGAAATCAGTAGAAAGTATAAAATATTTCATTAATCTTATCATTTATAAATCAATCCACAGCTTTAGATATTGACATATTGTACATGTATTTCAATTTAAAATCAGAAAATCAAATACTGTTCCATCTGGTTCCTTTCCATAAATAATGCTTAAAGATACATTATGGGAGATTTTAATAGAGAGTTGGTTATTCTTGCTATAACAGTTAAAAAATAGATGATGAAAGAAGAATATGTTGAAAATTTCAGTCAATTTTTTTTATTCTGAACAAAGTTACCACCATTGTAATTTTTGACTAGAAATGGGAGTCATCTCCCTCTTCACTGTCTCCGAGAATAGCCGATCGTTTGATTGACAGGCGTTAACTCCACCTTCATAGTCTCGATTATCGGCTTGAGAAGGGTTTGCAATTCAATTCGTATCACATTTATTTTTACTACAAATTAAAAATAAGACTTTTAATATATTTATAGATAAGAAGGGAAAGTTTCAAAGGAATGGACCAAATCAATGAGGCATAATTATAGCTGACTTCTTGTTAGCCTGCGTGGACGGAGGGCCTGACAAGGACAGCTGTCTAGTCGTTCGGATGGTACGAAAAACCGAGGTCCCGTGTTCACATTGGTGTACACGTAAAAGATCCCTTGGCAGTTGGAATCCGATATAAGAGTAGGCCATAGTGCCGCTGCGGGGGCAAAATTTCTCTCATAGCACACTGTGTGACACTGTATGGCGTATGCCCATCTTCATTAGCCCAGGTTAGGAGCAGAACAGTAGGACGTTAAACCCCATTTCATTTCATTTCATTGTTAGCCTGCGTGTACTCTTGTACTGTAACTGGTAGGCCTACGTAACTCCCGAAGCAGACACATAGCAAACAGTGATCCAATGGGGCTGCAATTCAACTGGGGTGGTGTTAGCTGCGATGTTTATCAATTTCCATAATTTTTCTGTAAACGCAAGTGACAAAAGAGCATATAATACCGACATCCAAACCCTCATTTTAACCACAACTAAACATAATATCAAGGCCGTATATATCGAACTTTCAATCAAATTGACTGACATGCGGCCTCGCTTCCTACACTCTATCATTTAGCCTCGATTTAAAATTTCCGGGAGTATGACGTCAACGTAACGGTTAATCTCCAAGCCATCCGTGGGTCTACAGAGTTGATTTTGTGCTTGTTGTGTAAATAAAGATCTAATTTATAATTTCTATGACATCTGAAGCCTAAATAAAAACTCGCAATAATCAGATTTAGCTCTTGCATAATGTATGTTTAATATAAATTTACTTATTTAAGTTTAAGTGGCATTTAGTAAGTAGGCTTATGTGTCCCCAATTGTTTAATAAAACATCGGAGTTTCTGATTTCCTGACTCAAACATGATACACACATTTTAAAATAATCATTATCAAATAATTATAAATTTATAAATGATGTCATTTTAACTTTGAGTGTGCTACAAAATTATACAAAAATACATTTTGTTTCAGTTATAGTACATAAAACTATACTTTGAAAAGCATTTTATATAATGATATAGGCCTATTTTGACAAAAGTGTTTTCCTGGACCATAATTTTTGTCAGTGAGTGTTATTTTGATAACTGACATATAAGCGTTTAATTGTCTAAGCTAGAGGATGTACATACACAAACATAAAATGAGCTTCGATGCAATAAAATTCTATTCTATCCCATTCTATATGACGAACTGACTGACTTTATACCTTTTGTTTCTGAGTACTTCTTAATCTGGCAAAAGGTCTGTCAGTCTGCAATATTAGGCTACCCCAGAGAGTGGGTTCTGATCCCCTTACATATAAAACATATAACCTGTCGTGTTGCATTCACAGTATACTACAAGTCAAATTAATTTAACTATTTTGACCTCGTCAGTTAAATACATGTAGCTTACTACGTGCCGAAAGCAAACTGGAATCGGCAATTTTAAGATGATTCGTATAGATGTCCAAGATAAGACAGCTTTTAAGAAAAGGGTTCTAGAAGAAAGATACAGAGCTGGGCTTTTTAAACTGGTTTATTTGCCCCACCTTTCGATTCAGTTCAGACATTCAAATTAAACTGGTTTAACGATCCCCGGGGTAGGCTATCTAATCCAGTTTAACTTACGCATCTGAATGGGCTACTAGGGAGGTATCGCACACTGTATCTAGGCATCCTGGATAAGATTAAATAATTATTTTTAAGATAAATTTTATTGCTTTAAAATGTCCCTGGAGCAGCTAGCATACAATTACATAAATTTATAACAGTAGGACAAACATACATGTAAAACAATAAACATATCATAAATAATAATTAATTTTACCTATAATATCTATTTCAGAAATCAAAGAGTTGTGTACGACCATTATATTTAAACAGTCTAACAGTTAAAGTAGCCAAGCCTTTAACTCAATATCATCCACAGTCTTCGACATTGCAAACACGACTTTATTGGTCAATTTAAATCGATATTGATGTGTTATCTTACAGTGAAAAGATTGGCTTCTGATATATCCAATATTAAAGACAAAATGAACATTTTAAAATTGGCACACAAATTGCATGCCAGAATACTTTCAAGTGCCATTTGTAATTAAGCGACTCAATTAATGAAGCTAAACATATCCCAGAGGAGAATACTACAGGTGAAGACTGGAATAACAAGATGCCAGAGACTGCCATTCAATTTGAATGCTTCTAAAGGGCTTGGCAGAAGCCACTGAAATAGGGTAACACACAAATTTATGTAACTCGGCCAAATATGACGAAATGAAATTTAGGTAAGCAGGGGGGAAAAAATTGGAATCTTTGAAAAGTTGAGAATCTTCATTCATTTATTACTTTGCCTAGCCCAATTACAATCAAATATATTAAAAATTTCCAATTTTGTTTCACATGCTTATCTAAATTATGTTTCGTCTTATATGGCCAAGTTACATAATTTGTGCTCTACCCTATATTTAGATTTCAATGGCTTCTGCCAAGCCGTTTAGCAGAAAGGGACATATTTTTAACAGCATGTTCTGTCGCACCTAATGACTCTAGTGAGGTAAGCAAGGTCTTATTTTCACACTAAAATGTTCCTTCAAATTGTTCAGACATTCACAAAAACTGACACACGACTGTTTACCAGTAAAAAGTTCCCCAGTTTCGACACAGATTCAATAGGGCAGTTCCTGAATGTACAGGGCGACTGTGTATTGAGACCTTCGTGCGTTCAGAGCTGAACTAATACTAATAACGTTATAATATAATATGCGCTGCGATCCATGTGTATCAATTTATAGGTGCCAAAGAATAGAGAATTAGCTCCTTTGAGTTATATCTGAATAAATTTAAAACTGCTAATATAAAATAATGTTAATACGTACCATAAAGATATTCTATTTTTAGGATAATCCAACTTTTCTATCAAACCCAGAAACCAGGGCAAAGTGTGAGCTTTGTTTCGAACTAAAAAGGCTATGACTACAGTAGGCAGCTGTGTTTCGGTGTCATCAGGAGATATACTTGCAACGAAAGCTTGATTAAATAATACAAGTACACAAATAAAAGTTGCCAGAAATAATAGATTTAGTTTCTTTTTCGGACAGATTACACGCCACAAGTCTAAGTCAGCCATTTTGAAGAGCTTTTACACCTCCTGCACCAAAATCCAGAACAAGGTCGATAATTCTTGCAGGAAATTCTCTTGGGTAGTATTTCCCCAGAAAGGAAAGTATTTCCTCAGTTATCACAAAGAATTGTTATAACTTACGTATCTAATCCCACTCACAAGTTACCCGAGTTGAGTTTGTACTGCATTCAACAATCATAATCTAATCGCTGTCAGTCACTCAGTGCAGTGTGAATGAAAACACGCCCGTGCCGGATCAAAACGCCTACAAACAAGCGCAGCACATGTATGGAACATTGAAATGATAGTAACTAAAAATGATAAAACACAGGACACAAAAAGAACACAACGAAAACGTTTGTAATTCATATAGTCCGGTGGCTGAAGGTGTGTGTGTGTGGGGGGGGGGGGTGTGGAAATCGCCACCCGAGCTGTGAATTTATGAGACCAAGATTTTGCGTAGATTCCGAATCTGGGTGGTAATATCAGGCGTTTGAGGGCGCTTTTCGAGGTATGGGGGATCCTATGTCTACAATTGGGGGGAAATGTCATTATGCGTTGACAATGACATAAATGATGATCATGTTATATATTAATATAAAGCATAAATTTCCAGGACTGTCCATCTCTAAAGAAGTGTATATTATGATGCCCCTGGAAAACTATTTGATTTGTGGAGAGGTGGGGTGGGGGTAGCACGTGTGTAGGGAAGGGTGGGGGGAATTGGCGGGAAATGAGTTCACGTTGATTTAAATGATGATTTTCCTAGAGCTTGGTAGAAACATTACTTTTTGATTTCGCTGCACAACTCTAAATATGTGTGTAAGATTCTCATTTTATGGGTGGGGGGGGGCAAAATGTAATTTTGGGGACATAAACCACTTGGTTCAAAAGTGACCTGAAAAGTGGTTAATTCTCGTTAGCTTTTTCATTCAATCTGATTAAAACACAGGTGCTATATGCTATATCGTTCCGTTTTCTATAGTTCAAAATTTCGTTTCACTTGTCTTCACAACACTAGGATCTGGAAGAGTTGTTATATAACAGGTAAACCGCTAGAAACGTCAACGCTGATTGATTAATCAATGTCTGACCTCATAGGGTCAAAAGCCGCTCGTATGACCCCTGACGTGACCTCCCAGTACAACTGGTCAGATTTTCATGTAGTGTAGGCCATCAAAAGTATTAAAAACGAAACGAAATATATAGAGGATATTTGTCGTTTTAGAGTGAATAACATATTTTATTTCATCGAGAAGCAAGAAAACTTATATTTTCACGAATGCGTAGCATTCGTGAAAATATAAACGTTTTCTTGCTTAGAGATGAAATAAAATATGTTATTCACGACAAAAAGACAAATGTTCTATTAATTTTATGATTTTACAATCATTTTAGGTAAACACAACTAGCCAGTGGAATAACACTTTAATTTCACTGATAAAATGCGGTATTCCACTACTGATCATAAATAAACATCTGTATTTTAATCAGATTGCATTTTCGTTCTGTATATTAAATTATAATGAAGACTAAGGGTATTGAGGATATTTGTCGTTTTAGAGTGAATAACATATTTTATTTCATCGAGAAGCAAGAAAACTTATATTTTTACGAATGCATATATATAGCATGAGTGAAAATATAAACGTTTTCTTGCTTAGAGATGAAATAAAATATGTTATTCACGACAAAACGACAAATGTTCTATTTATTTTATGATTTTACAATCATTTTAGGTAAAAACAACATTTAGGTAAAAACACTTTTATTTCACTGATAAAACGTGGTATTCCACTACTGATCATAAAATAAAAACTAATATCTAAACATGTGTCTGATTTACTGTGTTTTTTTATCGCCAGATCTCTTTAAAAGTACCATTATAATTTAATATACTCTTCAAATAAAGTAGGGGATATTGAGAAACAATACAAAACGGCGGATATGCACTACTGTTTTTATTAGAGGTATGTTAAAAACAAGTCAATTGCCTACACATGAACATAAACAGTAGTTCATGGGCGGCTTATCTGACGGCCCCATTTTACTCGCAAAGAAATACACGGTCAAAAGTGAAAATGGACATTTTTGATTTTTGGCTTAATAATGAGTAATTGCTCCACCAATCCTCAGACATTCTGCAATTCGTCGTGGCATGCTCCTAATTAACCGTCCATTCACGATTTGAGGCACTCTGACCCACTCCTCTTGAAGTGCCACGGCCAATTCTTGCAGTGTTGTCGATTGACGTTGACGTTGACGTCGACGAACACGTCTCGCGATCATGTCCCAGACATGCTTTATAGGGGAAAGGCCAGGACTCATGACTGGCCAAGGCATAAGGACAATATGGTGACGCTGGAGGTAGTCATTCACGACACGAGCGCGGCATGGGCACGGGCATTAACATCTTGAAAGATGAAACGTCGACCTTCACGTTGAGCAAAGGGCAGAACTATCGATGCCAAGATGTGGTCACGGTAGTACACACCAGTGACCCTTCCTTGAACAATATACACGTCCGTTCTGCCAGTCATGGTGATTCCTCCCACATAGGCGTACCAGCTGGGGGCTGAAAGATATTGTGTTCTTGAATGTGTCCAATTTAACAGCGAATTTATTATTATTATTATGTAACATACTAAGAACCTAACTACTTTTTTTGGGCTATCGCGTGTCGCACGTGCAGCGCAGTGGTTCTGTTGGGGCGATAAGTTCTTCACCTGTGAACATACTCTCAAAGCCTGTCAAGTGTCCATGACTATTTATCATATCACAACCTGCAAAGATATTTGCATTTCAATATCCCCTACTTTTTTAAGAGTATATATTGAATGACGAAATATGTACTGAACGAGAAAGCTAACGAGAAACCACTTTTAAGATCAACTTTGAACCAAATGATTCCTGTCCACAAAAACACATGTTGCCCCCCCCCCCCTACGGGCGCCCACCCCGGCGCCCATCTCCACACAATGGGATTCTTATAAACATATTTAGAGATGTTTCATTAAGCTCTAAGAAAATCATTTAAATCGACGTAAACTCATTTCCGCCAATTTTACGGCCCCACCCCTCCACACACCCACCTTCAACCACCCACCCCTCCACACACCCACCTGCAACCACCCACCCCACCTCAAATCGAAACAGTTGTCCAGGGACGTCATAAACACTTATTTAGAGATGGGCAGTCCTAGAAATTTATGTTTTATTAATATATATCATGATGATCATTTATGTCAACATAATCACATTTTCCCCCAATTGTAGACATTGCCCCCCCCCCCCATCTCGAAAAGGCCCCCTCAAACGCCTGATCACCACCCAGATTCGGAATCTACGCAAAAAACTGGCCTAGAAAAACTTGGTCTCATAAATTCACAGCTCGGGTGGCGATTCCCCTCTTCAGCCACCGGACTATATGAATATTATAAAAATTTGAAGGAAGGAATATGAGTTTATAGCGTACCTATAATAATTTATGAGAAAAACGGATAGTTCGGAATCGGGTAAGAGTGCATATTCCTGAAGCAATCATCCGAGAAATCCCCCTCTGCCCCTTGCTGGATTGGCTTTTGAGGGAGTGTGTGTATTCTTCCCGTTCAATCAAATCTACCCCAAGTACAGCAACATGACAGCCTTTCGTTAAAGTTTAATCTGGTGTCTTCCTTAAAACTTTGGACAGTGATTTAAGGTATTAAAAACGGTGAAAGTATTTTTCTTCTCCATACAGTATTGTTTACATTGTATTAGTGTTGATAGTCTCGTTTGTCACGCAATTAATTTTTCTGCAATATTCTGCTATGCACTGGTTAATTGGGCATAATAAAATCGTGAGTCATAGCGTAACGTTATGTAAACATATTTGGTCCAATTTGGAGCTTTGTTTAAAATGTAACGATATTGTTACGCAGTTAGCTATTGGATGTTAATCGGACTATTGACCAGTCATAATTTGGAACAGAAACTTGCTTCCATTAAAGCAGTGTTTAGTGGGATTAGCTCTAATCAAACGATACACTGCGAGGAGTATGGTTAGAGTGGGACTTGGTTGGATTTTGAAGATTATCACGCCCGGCACGGCCTTGAAACAATCTCATTCCCATCGTGAATTTGACCTGGAACATTTCCTACAATCTCCAGTTGGCTTTCTTATGATAGATTTCGTCGAAGACGGCCCACCAATCTCGTCATTATGGGCGCCCCTCTGGAATGAGGCACCCCACTAATCATGCAGTTTTGGGCGCCAATTGATCAAGTCGTGGGCACCCAACAAATCTCACTCGGCATTATGTATTATGTGCGGCCCACATATTATATGTATTATGTGTCAATATAAAGCGCCCCACCAATGGTCACCCTTCTGGAATAAGGCACGCCACAGATCACGCCGTTTTGGGCACCCCATCAATCAGGTTGTGGTGTTGATCGCGGGATTCATTATGAGGCGCCTCACCATATATAACGTCATTCTCGTCATGAGTGCCCAACCATGGCCGACTGATATGGACACGTTGGTCGTTGGCTTCGTATTGCGTCCAATGGAAAGGGTGCCGATTTTGTCCAGGGGCGGTGGGTGTGTGTGTGTGTGTGGGGGTGGGTCTGTGTGGGTGGGTGTGTGTGGTGTGTGTGTGGATGCTTCCCTGTTTCTGAATAATTTTTTTTTCTCAAATATTTGTTCTCGAATGTATAGTCTGTTTAAACGGTATACATGTATGCACTCGAGTCCCAACACATCTAAGGCTCAAATAGAAGTTATATTACCTAATCTGCGTATTTTTCATAATGGCTGAATAGATATCTCTGAAACGCGGCAAGGATCACCCACAGATGATAGCGTTAAGAGTTAGCCTGAAAGTAGTGGAAGAATTTCGATAAACAGTGGCATCAATGTTACGTAGGTTGCTGTTGTTGAGATTTAGTCTAATGAAATTAATCGATCTCATAGTTATTGGTGCAAAAGCACCTTGATTGTGAAAATTCTGGACCCCTCATGAACCCTATAATATAGGTTTCAACAAAATTTGGTAGGTATGTTGGTTGAGTTGTGCTTGTCAGATTTGTTCATGTGCCAAGCATTTATTCAGTTGGGGAATCCAATCAAGGAGTTGAAATTTGTAAAAGGTTTATTATATGATTTTACATTATTGTATGAAATTTTCTTTTCTCACATTTCTCAGTAGCAGGCCCTATATTTGAATATTGGATAGGCGGTCGGTGAAAATAATGACCCGGGCATCATCAAAGCTCTGCACGCCGCCGAGATTGGCAACATGAAGGGACATACTATTTCAACATTGTGAACTTCTTGATTCTTCTAACACTCATGATGGACAGTAGCTAAATTCAGGATTATGCAGGAGCAACTTTTAACGACAAATTTCTATTCAAAGCTGCCCCTGCATACTCCTGGCAATAGGTTATTAACTTATGTGCAATCCGTCATGACTATTAGACAAATCACCCCCACCCCCTCCCTTCCTCCAATTCTATTCCTCTGGTCCATTTCCTGCTCAGTTTAAAATGAAAAGTCCTGGACAAGCATCACTCAATCAACACACCTATTAAACATTATTTAAAGCCAATAAAGGGTCTGGAGGAGTCGATAATTTTCTTTATCAAGTTGTTGTTTTACAAAAATAATCAAAATTCTCCAACTACTTTCTTATCCTTATGATCTTATTTGAACAATATTTTATTCATTTAAATTTATATAATCTTTATGATCTTAGGGTGGTCCTTACCACATTTCGAATAAAATGATTCAGCCATTTTGAGAAAGAAGCAGATTTTCTATAAAATATCTTCTGTTCAACCCTTATATGTGTTGGGACTTAAGTGCCTCTACTCTATACCCCTTTAAAACACTATGAATGCCCCAATTCCAATGCGCTCACTATTATTAGAAAAGAAACACTATCCATGACTTGGAAGCATACAATTTGACAACGCGTATGCCACTAGATCAACGTTACTTTCTTACATTATGCTGCATAACAGATTCCAGAATCCACCATCACCTCTATGGACTGGCTGGAAAGTGAATAGAAAGCGTTTGTCTATATGATACACATCCGATGCTCCATGTCTAAGTGTTAAAAAACAACTTCTGAGCCGATATCTCCCCAATAACAATACTTCTCAATCTGAGTGTGCAATTCCGATAGATGACTCAAAATACTCAGACGCATTGCACATGTTTTCTGTGATATGAGGGTCATGCTGCAGAATACATTATTACAATATATTGCATTATAATGTATCATGATAGCTGAAATATATGCAGAATAAGATTCATTGATATCTGGAATAATTTATGGTTGTTTTTATTACACATGTAGGTCTATAGTCGCGAAAATGCTTAATTTTTGTATGCTATCTCCTTTCATCTTAGTTATATCAGCTTGGAAATGGAATAATTGCGTTTCTCGTCCCCCACAACCCCCGAAACGACATTGTCGACATAGCACGTGTGTATGTTGCTATTGGTGTTAAAAGAATACTTTTTGGGCCAATTTCGGTGTTTTCTTTTTGAAGATCGTAAAATAAATTCGGGTTGAAGGTTGCCGTCGATATTGTCCGCTTCTGAGAGGGCACATTGTTTATCCACTTTTTAATATGTGTGTTGTCACTTTCCAGGTCGCAATTTTTATCCGATTTTCATGTGTGCATGGGATCAAAAGATCTTGTAAGGGTAAGATATTGGTCAGTACCGGACCGCAAAGTGTGAAATACGTAAAAGTTTGTTGACCCTCCAGGCGTCTAGATCAGATAAATTTAAACATTAAGTTATTTAAGGATCAACAGATCTTGAATGAATTCAGTCTTCTTGTTGATCCGGTAGGCGACTGTGACTAACATGTAGTAGACAATCATTGTCAAATATTTAATTTTTAAAGGAACACTCTCGCAGTTAAATTAATGGGGCTAGTGCAACTTAATATTTTCTATAATATTCGAAATTAAAATCACGTATAGGTCCATTTCAATCAATGATAATGCTCCTAATTTCCAATATTTTTACTCTTCTACCAGAGGAGTCGTGCGATCTGTGGTTTTGAGCGCCATTTGTAATGAACAAAGAAAACATATCCCACACGACAATGCTTAAATAAATAGCAATGGCTGATTCACAAACAATTTGGACTGTTCACGTCCTTCACAGAACACAATTGATTATAAATTACAGTACATTTTTTTTTAAAAATTGACTATAAACCACTTTATACATTCGTATTATGTGCTTTTAGACCCATTTTAAGGTTCGAAATAATAGAGCCATACATCACGATATACATTCGTATAACATTAGTACGTGCTTTTCGACCGTTTTTGTCTATTTTAAGGTTCAAAGAGTAGAGCCATACCCCCTTTAATTACTGTCTGAACAGATTACTAAATTATGGATATAAAAACTTCTGCTGGTTTTGTTAACCCTGGGACAGGAATTATATTGATTTTTCCAAAGGGAAGTCTTTTCTGAATTGGGATATTTGGTTGAACAATGTAGGTTATTGTACCAGAGGTGATTTCAAATGGATATGTCTTTCAAAACCATATAGGAACGAAAACAGTAAGCAAGAATGTATAGCAATGTCCAGGTAATGTTGACAGAAAATCAAATGTTAACTTTCAGTATTATCAACTTCTGAATCTTCATTATCTGTATCATTGTCATCTATCTCAATATCTGTGGAGTCTTCTGTGGTATCTGAGCTATGATTGTCTTCTCCTTCATAAAATTTTGGATGGAGTAATAGAGGTTCAGCAGAGAGAGCGACTAAATTCCTTGGTTTGAATTGTATCTTCCATGTTTCTCTGAAAAATCAAAGAAACAGGTGAATTGAATTTTAATTTAATCAATCACTTAGTTTTGAAATACATTATGTAGTTAATATATATCATGCGTTTAATAATTGTGTTGGCAAATGAAGAGCACGAATATAATTACTATATATAGACATATCAGACATTATGGGGTATCAATTGTTTCGAATAGTTTAAGCCTTAGTATTCAATAAGTACTTATCAATTTCATTTTTATATGTTCGAAATATGATCAGTTCAAACTGAAGTTAATATTTTAGAATGCAGTAATGTTTGTCTGTCATTGTATGATAAAGGAAGCAAATTAATCACTTACGTTGGGTGTTTATTAAATAATATAGAAATATATTCATCAACTGGCACCATTCGATGTAAAGGTTTGTGTGATAATAATTTATCAGCTCCTCTCCTCGACAGAATATAACCAAATGACCCCCATGAATAATTCGGCCAGATTAATGTTGAACTGCCTTTTACCTTAATTTCACTGTCAGGATCTAATCCGTTCCTATCCAGGTATCTAAGGAAAAAATAGAAATATGCCAATTAAATGTACCGGATCCAAACATTAATCAAGTATATTGAAAACTTGAGTAGGAAATAACAAGATCGGACTTCAAATAGATTAGAAAATGACATTTACTGGAAATATTTTTTACTGATTCGTAATAACTTGCCGTCATTAATCAGCCCTTAATTAACCAATCTATCTACTTTGTATACATATTAATTCATAATTTCTGACAGTTTAAACTTCGTTACCTAAACCGCTTTCAAATAATATCCTTTTCTCACCCCCTTTATACCGTCGTCAATGTAACCAGTCGTTGTTTTGGTAGCCAACTAACCTAAGCTATAACCTACACACTACAGAGGAAAAAGTATCGCAACACCCGAATGTTTATGATTCCAAGACAAATTTATATGCCAACGTGAAAGCAGCCAGCGCAGCACTTTATAGACATACGGCTCAAGAAAAGCATTTTTAAAAAAAAAATCAAAAAAAAATCAGCCATTGTAATGAGAAAAGCCTTAAAACCGTTGTGTTCACTGTCTGTATTTCACAATGGGACCTCTACAATAAAAAAAGTTGCAAGTAATTTGCATGGGCAAAACTGGGTTGTCAATGAGCAGATTGCACGACAATGCTTGAACATGGTCGATTAGTCCAAAAACATCAACATGCTAATGAGGTAAAGGACAGACAACGTATTAGTCACATTCCTGAAGCAATAGTGGGATTAGCTCTAATCAAACGAAACACTGCGAGGAGTATGCGTGTTAGTAGACCTCGAGAAGATGTAGCATTATATTGAGACTCGTGCGACGTCATCGCCTTTCTCTCCTGTATAGACTCCACGTGAGCAGGGGGGGGGGGGGCTGGACCTCCCACCACCACAGAGCAGTCGCCTGTGGGGTTGCCTTTCATGTTACCGCAAGCTTATAATCATTACAGACGCCAACGCTAGACCAAATGAGCATATCTGCGAGATAAAAGTTGCAATTTCATATTTTTAAGTTATATTTTTAAAATTTATTAAAATGGAGATAGCTATTCCATGGGAGGTAATTGTGTTATTATTTCCGGGGTCAAAGGATTTTTAAAAGGGAGAATAATACCTATGATCGTATAATAGTGAGTTTACAACCTATTGAGCAAAAGACATAGAAATAATCATGTTTTGACTTTCTTAGAAAATATGAAATTATCGCTTTAATGGGTTTAAAGATAAATTCCCGCGTACAAACTGGGTGATTTAATGGTATATATGGACTAAAAACATATTCAAACTAATTAATTTGTCATAATTTTGCTTAAAATCCTTCTCAAACATTGTTATTGCGAAGGAATGACCTGCTATAAAAATTCGATCAAACCAGGTCATGTTTACGTCACGTGACTTAGCTCTCTTGGAAGTCAGAGGAGAATTCTTTGCATACATAAGACGATGTTGTCTTTAATCGCTTACTATTTATTACAAATATCGAATCCTAATTAAATTCTCGGATTATCCACTACCCGCGTCTTTTTCCGTCATTTTTATCTCAGAAAGTGTTGTGCGTCTAACTCTTCATAAAGTTTATCAACTTGTACATCAAGCGCTCAATGTTCGCGTGTGACCTTTGACATCACGCGTGCAGAAATTCCTAATCGTCGGGCTGTCGATTAGGGGAACTCTTACATTTTTGTCCCGTATACGCTCCATGGGTGTTTTTCAGGGAATCCAGTATTTTTCTAGTAAGATTGGATATCTCTACTTTCCATATATACCAAAATTGCCATACTTTTATTGGAAATAACCACCCGATAAATACTTTTCCGGGAACCCATCTTTAAAACCCGTCAGTGGAACCCACCGGTGCAGAGTCCTCGCGATTTGGATCAGACACTACCCGAGGAAATGAACACACTAAAGCAAGCTCAGATCCAAAGTCTTCTTCAGTCAATGGTGATGCGAGTATGTGCTGTTTTGACGGCTCTATGAAATGAAATGAGCTAAACTGTAGGATTTCCTATTAAGTGTTTTAACCTGGTTTCACCCGTTTTCGCCCTCTTTTTGCACTCGACAGAATCAAATATGTCCCCATCTTCAATAGAAGGCTTGATCTCGCTTTAACTACGTACATCTTATCAAGCCAGATGTTGTGAAACGCACAGTCGTTGCTTCAGGAACATGATAAGTCCCCTACTTAAACTTCCAGAGGCAGTTCTGTAAGATTGAATACCTTTTAGAACACAAAAGAGCTGAACCTGAGCAAATACTTGCACTATATGGGTGTTTTTTTTGTGTGTATATGGCTACATTAAATATATTTAAGTACATACATTTGTCACACGTTGATAGGTAACACTAGCACTCATCATCTGATTGTTTTGCACGTGTACTATAAAATGGCTGCGAATTCAAAATTTGTAAAACAAAAACTTCCCTTGAACTTTCTTGGAAAATATGTGTTTGGCAACATTAACAAATATATTTTTCTGTCAGCTTGGACCTATTTTCCAATCGATAATTATAAATTTAGAAAAGGCATCTTTAATGTCACTTATCATCACAAAGTAGGCCTACTGTCTCAGCGATATAGAAAAATATAACAATGATTTTAAGTCAACATACATTAGATCCCAGTTAGGTACAAACTCCTTCGCTTCTTTCATCAGTTTTGCTAGTTTACTTTTAAAAAACGATTCAAATCGAACATCATCTTCAAATATTATAATTCTTTTATGATTTTTCGACACCATCTGTTGGTATTAATATAAAAGAAAGAATTGATAAGGGGTTTAATGTTCAATGGCTGAAAAATAAATTTATACAATAACGAAACACAATAAATGTGTAAATAAATATCATCCAATCGATAGACTTGTAACGCAACTAAATATGAATTAAATTGAAACCATTAATTTATGTCATGTCATAAAAAAGTACCTCTCGAAAGTCCACAAAATATATATGTTACCTCCTCCCAGATTCTGTAATGACTAAGAAAACAACCAATTTCTCCCATGTTTAACCTCCTGAAATAAAATATACATCAGTTGCACTTTTTTGAAATGCATAGCTATTAAATACCGTCATTAAGTCAAGTGGTGTTGTGTCGATTCTTCGCTTGTACGTGACAATGAGTAGGGTCGCCTATCCAATCTCGTGGGTTTTCTCCGGTTTCCATTCACTGCTAAAGACCCCTATGCGTTAGCGAATTATTGAAATAAAATTGAACCATACGTTAGTCCCAAATATACATATACCCCGGTTGCGTAGCCGTCGTAGGAGTAAAAGCGATGGGAAACTTAGTATCTACTGAAAAGGTTGATCTTAGTGTAACTGACCAATCATGCAACTTCATAACGTAAATATAAAGTGGGTGTGGGGTGCAGGAGGGGTTGGGAGTTTCTTTGCTTGTAGGGTTAACACGCTAAAGATGGAGCACTAAGCATTGTACCTTTGAACACCTTTAATTATTGTGTGGCTTTTGTTTGCAGAATACAGTATAACTAAAATTTGATTTAAGACAAATGGACATTATTTAACGAACAGAATTATAAACAATCTATACTTGCCATATCTGTCCCTGGTAATGATCCGCAAACCCAGGTAGCATATCAACACCAAGACTATCCAGATACGTATCATTCAATTTTCTTCACATAAAAGGAAAATTATAGGTAATAATTTAATGTCCTTTAAGGTGCTAACAAAATTCCGTAATAAAACTGACAAAACTCTGAAAGGCATTATCAAACATAGGAAAGACGACCAGCATAAAACTAGAAAGATAGATTCAGTAGAGGATTCTAGTGGAGGCGCAGTCTCCTACCCGAAAGAAAACACCTTTTCCGGGGAGAAAACTTGATATGGACCCCCTGTGGCCGAGGCCCCTAGTCCAATGGAGGGGTCCCCGGCCCAAGAAAAAGGGCTCCTGGGAGAAAGGGACCCCTTTAACATGAGTTCAAGAAAAGCGAAAAGGTTCCTTTAGACTTCGGTGCAAGGAGTCCCTGAATCTGAAAAAGGGCCCCATTGAAATCAGTGCTAGAGCCCCTGTGCATTTGTACAATAGTAAGGCAGATACGTCACCCCATCATTCATCAGTGCCGTTACGCGCAGGCCAAGTTTTTTCAATACCGCTTTTGGTACCAATTTAGTTAATATTATATGTACTTTTGTTGTTTATTACTTGCAATGTCTGTGTATTTATAGTGTATCTTGTCCGCGGGTAGCCGTTTGTTTGTGTGTGGTGCTATCCTCATGGACTTATTATTAACTATCCAGTTGACCAAACTGTAGCGGAGAGCGTTCTTCTTCCGCTCTACAGTTGAAGCAGAACAGTACGACGTTAAACCCCATTTCATTTCATTTCTTCCTCTCTGGTGTGAATCGCTAATCACCTGCGTTCACCTAAGAGTCCTATTGTCTCAAATCACCTGCACTACAGGCCCACCAGTAAATTTTTCAAAGTTATTAATTTTTACAAGACTAAGAACAATTGAAAATCATTTGCTTAATTTCTTTCAAACAAATTTATCCAACAATTGAAATAACTGCTGTAGCCCCTAAAGTGTAGCACTATCGTCGTTGCGACATTGTTTTTAAATTTATAGACAAGGAATAGAGAAATAAGATGCCTTTATATTTCAAACATATTTACATATATAGTGGGTACTAAATCAACTTAGTCTGTAATTGACATATTGTTATATAAAAAAGAGTTATTTAACCATAACATGTGTCTATAAAATACCCCGAGATTACACGTGAGTGGAATTATTCTAATTGCATCATTTAGCTTAAAGTAACCAATCATATTGTTAATTGCACAGGTTCAGGGCCATGAACAGGCTTTCTGTGCGTGCTATGCAGGAATCTTATAAAACAAATCATACTAAAGTTTTAAGTTAGACTTCCATTAGATTCCAGAGAGCTTCCATCTGAGTTCCTAGACAGCCGCGAGGCTGGCTAGGGTTGAGAAATGGTTTTAGCTAGTATTGTTATCTATTATGCTTGTATCCATATGTATTCGGCTATGCTATATAAAATGTAGAAGCAAACTGTTGCATTGTTATTCCTGGCAAGACAAACGTCTTAAGAAACTGTAAGAAGTAAATACACAACGTGAAGCAGAAGTAAAGACAGCTAGAGACAAATTCTAGACGATCACAAGGCTACAGAAATATGTAGTAAGAAAAGATGCATGGGTCTACGTAGGATGTGGCGACCGGTTTGTGTAGTCTGCTCTCCACGTCAGACAAAAGACCTATTGTGCTACAAAAGCCCCTGGATGATATTTATCTAGAGGCAGTCAACATTTCGCAAGTCAGAAAGTTTGAAAGAAACTTATTATGTGAAATATATGTTGCATGTCCGTTGTCTCATAATTAGCGGTACGGTATTTTACGGGTCATTTTTGTTTCCGAAGAGTGGGTGATTGATTAACCATTGTAATTCACTATAAACACTCCTTTTTTTATGGCGTATGCCAGTCTTCATTTGACCAGTTGGTACAGAAGGAGAGGGCGTTAAACCCAATTTCGTTAGTTTTTCTACAGATTTGGACAACGAAATCATCCGTTCCAATTTGTATCTAAACCCACAGGAAAGAGCATTAAATCTCATCTATGGCGATGCAAGCTTCAAAGTTTGCCGGGAGGACGCTTGGGTCCTTCAGAACGAGTCGCCACCGTTTGCCGATCTTTTAATTCACCCCTGGATAGATTAATAATAAGAAGATTTCGTAATAAAGGGCACAATTCTGGCGGCCCGGTGCTTCTCGAAAATGTGGAAACAGCAATAAGTTTCTACAATACAATGAAATATACAGCCGCTATCAATTTACAACGGACAGATAGTGAGGTTTGCCGAGTGGCACTTATCGAGTTGGCAGCCATTACTATTTACTCCAAAATTGTAATGTAGGATATGTTTTTCTTTGTTCATTCCTTAAAACTGCACACGAAAACACAGAGTACACGACTGGTGTACGGATTTGAGAATGTTCATTGCGTCTTAAATATTAGATATTAGGGTCCTACATTTTCACGGCAAGATAACAACATCAATATGGATTGAAATGGACCAATATTAAATTCTAATTTGTGTTTTTAATTTCGAATATTATGGAAAATATTGAGCTAAAGGCTTAGCTCCTTTAACATAAGCCGAAATGCTATTCATCGAACTTAGTTATACCATTCGCCTAATGAACATCCAAAGGCGTGTTGGCTGGGGACTCCGAAGGATAGGCAGGACAAACTTACGGCACTTTATGTTTGTCATTTGATATGTATTGATGTAAGCATGATTTCTGTCTAAGCTGTATCTGGGAAGTGTAATTAACGAATATCTTGTTAGAAATCTATTATTTGACTTATGCAAAAAACGCCTAAATTTTAAGGACAGAGTCTAGTCCACCACAGATGTTGGAGTGTGTTCTAATACTTATTGTTGCCTTTTGTCTCGTTGCAGCTAATGTGTGTGTTTTCTCATGCGTCAGAAGATCGCAGCAAATAATTATCACTATACTAACTAAACACTGATAAAATTTCTTCAAGACCGGCTTTGTAGGAACGAAAATATTTTTGCCATTGCGTCCCTCTCACTTAGCCCTATATGTTTGCATACAGAAGTGTTCACAATACACAAACAGCTTTAACCATGTCTTCAACAATGTTAGAAGCGGTGTTGGCAAAGACTTTATCGCTATGCTCGTTGTACTTGACCTTTCTGCTGCTTTTGACACGCTTGATTTGCGGAAACTTTTTCAAAATGGCGGATACTATTTCAGAAGGCAGGACACCATTTCAGAAGAGAGGGCACTTGTTCAAAGAGGAGGGCACGTTTTCAAAAGGGAGAGCACTTTTTCAAAAGGGAGGGCACTTTTTCAAAAGAGAAGGCACTTTTTCAAAAAAGAGGGCACTTTTTCAAAAAAAGAGGGCACTTTTTCAAAAGAGAGGGGCACTTTTTCAAAAGAGAGGGGCACTTTTTCAAAAGAGAGGGGCACTTTTTCGGAAGGGAGGGCACTTTTTCAAAAAAGAGGGCACTTTTTCAAAAGAGAGGGGCACTTTTTCGGAAGGAAGGGCACACAGCAACCCAACGTCCTATACCTTGGTTGGAAATCTTATCGGACTCGAGCGTTATTAAACATTTCCGGTTACTTTTGTTTCTTGCCTACCCTGCCTACCCGCCCAGCACCGTGTTTGGTCATTTAATCTAAGTCAGAAACAGGGTTAATTACGTTTCAAAAGTGTGACATATAGATGGAGAGGTGGGCGGTCAACCCACTTTCAATAGCCCTCTGCTTTCCCCCGAAAGACAAGTGATATAAGATATTAGGTATAACTGCAAACTTACTTTCCATCAATATCATCAAAAACAATGAAATCTATTCCCAGATTATATAAAGTATTTCTCATTATTTTTTTCCTCTCGGGACGACGTAGTAAATGTACTATAAAAATCTGAATAGAAAAATAACATAAATATAACCGATATAAAAGCACAGACATCTTGGAGATGCGTTATGTAAGAGTTAAATATGCCTATTACAGTTCTTTATTTTGGCTTCAAATGTTATATATATAAACTATTATTTAGACATTAATACACACGACAAACCTACAATCAACTCCCTAGATCATCGATGGCGGAGATTTAAACAGATTAAAACAAATGATTTAATTTAATTAAAAATGGCGAATCGAGGCAAAGTCTCGAATAACAAGTACCACCAAGAAGCTTTAATTAAAGCTTCTTGAGTACTACTGTTACGATAATAAACAATCAATGTCACATCTTGTCAAAACTTCAAACAGTGATAACGTCGCTCGAAATAAAGTAATTTAAATGAAATTTTCAATATAGCAATAACGACCAGGGGTCGGTAACTCAAAACTAAGTTATTTTAACGACCCGTTAAACTCTTACTGGTCGTTATCGTGCTAACGTGTCGTTTGTTAACGGTTCGTTAAATTTCTGTTGCTGAAAAGTCAATTTCATTATCCGTTAGCTATCCGTTAACTGATTAAAGGTAATCCAAGAGAAGACTGTTTGTTCATTGGCTGGATTTAAAAATTTTAAATTCAATGTACATATATAACATAAATTAGTATTAACACGCAACAGAAGGCAGTGGGACTTACAGCCGACTAATGCCTTTGTTAAACAGATAACGGAGCCCAACACCTCCGTTAAATATAACGGCAAGTTGACGACATGTTAAAGTTAACGGGCTTCCAGCAACAGACTTTCTCTCCGTTAAGGATAAAGACCTATTAACTCCATATTAACGTTGCAGTTAATAAACCTAGTGAATGTTATCCATAAAGTTGTCAGTTTATTATATATCCTAAATGCCCTTCAAAGATATTAACGAACCGTTAAAAGTTAATGGTGCTTTGCACAACAGGCCCTGCTCTTTATCTAATTATTACATAATACATGTATATCTTTAAGATGTGCCATGGAAGCAAGTGCTTCGATTTTGATCCAAAGCTTGTACATGGCAACACGTAGTGTCACCTACTAAATTATATCTCTCCGCCGCTGCTAAGGACCGGTCTCTATACACTACCGAATTATTAATATAGACATATACCAAATGACCACGTGTAAAGTGGATATTAACCCCCATTTTTCACCCTATGTCGCTATTGTTATAAACCCAGGTATACGCCATGCTCGTATCTCCTTATACTATTTGTGTGTTTGTTTAGGAGAAAAAGTATGCTATAATATGCCAATTCATCCAAAGTTTGCGTGTATGGCTCTTTCAAATAAATCTAAAAGGTTTGATGATCTAGCAACAATTTTAAATTCTTATTTATGATGATGACCAAATATCTTACCTCATCAAAACCTAATTTACTCTGAGGTACAGGAGGTGCATATACATGTTTAGATCTATATAATGGCGGCCCTTCCACTACAAATATACAATAAACATATTAGATATTTTGGCAAATGGCATATTTCTCTTTTACATCACATCATAGTTCTGATGTAGAGAATGTTGCGGTTGTAGCCATAGACCATAGTGCAAATTTAGATCTATATTTTAATCAGATTGGGGTTGTCCTCTCATGAACTCGATGGTTCACACACAATTTTACCAGCGGCTGCCACATTTTGCAAGAGATGAAACAAGATAAAAACAAAAACGATTTTTGTACAATCAGGGGCCATAATCCAGAAAGTTATGGTCTGAAATGCGCAAATATTCCAATTCAACCTTCATTATGGTGGAATGGTGATATATCTAAACGGTTTTTAAAATTGGAAAAAAAATTGTGACCTCTAGAGAATCCACAAGCTAAAAATGCGATTTTTCGACCAATCAGGGGGCATAATCCAGGAGGTAACGTTCGGATATGTGTAATTATTAAAAAGAATAGAGATCTTTACGATAAAAACTGTGGCCTCTATTTACACTATTTGCGTACAAGGGGCGGCCATCATGTCCGCCAGTTTCTGACCTATTTTCACGAAATTCGAACTCAACCATCATAAGTGTATAACTGTGATATATTCACATTTTTTTTTAAATCGGATAAAAATTGTGACCTCTAAAGGGACCACAGGCTCAAAACGCGATTTTTTGTACAATCAAGGGTCATAATCCAGGAGGTTACGATCCGATATGCGCGAATATCGAAAGGAACCAAGATCTTTGGGTTATAAACATGCATTTCAAGTTTCAGCCAAATCAGATCAAAATTGTGACCTCTAGGAGGTCCACAACCTTGATATACCAGATGTTTACACTATTTGTGTACAAGGGGCGGCCATTTTTTCCGGCTGTTTTGGTCCGATTTTCACCCAATCATCATTAGGGTGTGACGGTGATATACTAAAACGGTTTTTTAAATCGGATAAACATTGCGACCTCTAGAGAGACCATAAGCTAAAAACTCGATTTTTCCGTAAAATCGGCGAATATTGAAAGGAAACAAGATATTTGGGATATAAACATGTATTTAAAGTTTCATCAAAATCGGAACAAAATTGTGATCTCTAGAGTGTCCACAAGTTAAAAACGTGATTTTTCGTACAATCAGGAGCCATAATCCATGAAGTTATGGTTCAATACATGCCAATATCGAAAGGAGCCGAGATCTTTGGGAGATAGACCTATATTTCAAGTTTCATCAAAATCGGATAAAAATTGTGACCTGTAGAGTGTCCACAAACAAATTGTGGAAGGACAGACGTCCGGACGGACGGACGGACAGGGGCGACGAAAATATACGTTCACATGAAAATGTGGGCGTATAAAAACATATCCAATCAAGACTATATCTACAGCGGTCACAAGCTTTTCCAAAAGGGTGGGATTGGGGCGCAATTCAGGAACTGGAGGTCATAGCGACGAATACCTAGTATAGCGTTCGATATCTCATGAGTCATGACGAAATGTGAAAACAAAATCCATTTAAAACTGTAGTCTTTATCGCATTCACATGCAAATTGTAGAAAATGACAATATCTTATGTGTACCGGTACCATTTTTATATCATGGTTGACTTACTGGTGGCAGAAATCTTTCACCCCTATTCAAGCGCCCAGATTCGAAATGAAGTTAGCAAGCATATTCCTAGTGCCAATAAATATCTATCACGATAATAATTGTTACCTTCATATTGAAATAAACATTTTAAGACATATTAATGCATAGCACATATAATAGACAAAAATAAAATAAAAACCTATAGGTTTTTTTTTCTTTTTACCCAGAACTGAGATCACAGCAAAGGGTACGCCCACCCTGCCACCAAAGCTGGCTGGAATCCAAATTAGACGTGCCCTCAGCGCAACTGTGCAATATTTTATTATGTTCACGGCAATAACTTATAGGTTTTTGCGTCTATTATATATACTATGCATTAATATATCTTAAAATGCGTATATTAAAGATAACAATTCTTATCGTGATAAATATATCGGTATCTACTGGCGCTTGAAATATGTTTACTAACTTCATTTCAAATCCGGGTGCTTGAATACAGATGAGAGATTCAGCCCGGTAAATCTATGATTCCTAATCAAAGATATGGCCAGAACATTAATGATTAGAATCTGTTCCATTTTTATATAACTGTTAATGAAAAACAGCCAATGTTAGTAAAAAAATTATTTGCAATTATACAACTTTATATAAATAACTTACCCATTGTTTCAGTTCTAAGGTAAGCAAACTGTTCAATTTCTTCCCCTAAAGAATAGTGGCTATTTAATGGCACCATTACTTTACCAAAATATCTTGTATTTAGAATAAACATTGATATTGCTGTAAAAAAACCCTCAACATTCCTAATTAATGGAATTAATTCACGGTAACATATTTTAAATCTTCTCATGTCAATCTTTTGGAAATTTTCTATTCAATTTGTCTTTTGAATTTCTTATATGTATGGTGGCTGATTGGTATCATGTCGTGATGTCGTGGTGTCGCCCTTTATAAGGCGACAACCCGACAACCCGACATCACGACATCACGACATTTTTAACCCGACACTACGACATTTTCACCCGACACCACGACATTAAGAATGTCGTAATGTCGCGTAAAAATGTCGTATTGTCGCGTAAAAATGTCGTGATGTCGGGTTGTCGTGATGTCGGGTTGTCCACTTTCTTTATCAATGGGGGGGGGGGGGGGGGGGTGGATGGCCGAATGGTTAGCACGTGCGTGCTTTATCATAAGACCTGTCATTGAGTCAACTGGCGTGGTTTCGAATCCCCGGTTGTACGTGACAAGGAGTAGGGTCGCCTGTCCAACCTCGTGGGTTTTCTCCAGGTCCTCCGGTTTCCTCCCACTGCTAAAGACCCCTACGCGCAAGCGAGTTATTGAAATCAAATTAAACCATATGTTAGTCCCGAAATGACCTAGTTTGTGTCGAGTGCACGTTAAACCCTCTCTCTCTCTCTCTCTCTTTATCAATGCCATTTCATTTCATTTCTTTATCAATGTTGAAGCGGCCACGAGATCAAGTCAGCCCTCACTATCTCATCCTTCACTAATAGTAAGTGCAGGGGGACTACACCACACAAAATTTACACAAAAACAAATACACGGACAGGACATCATACTCAGGAAAACACAAACATACAGACAATTAAAAAAAAGTGAATGGATCCGGGGGCTAGCCGTAAGCGTCCACTGCGCTGTACAGTCCCGGGTCTGTAGTGACACAGACTTCACTCAAATTTGAAAACAATTAGGAATACAACCCAAAGAACCCATTGTGTAATGCCAGCATGAGTCATGATCTGCATTATGCTACACAAAATACGAATGTAAGCATATGTAATAAAATTCAACTATACAAGTAACCACATCGGCGAAATGTATAAAAAGGTAGTCTAAACTCTAAATTCAATAAAGAAACGCTTCAGTATTTGGGTACATGTTCCATCGTCACAAACCAGAGGCTGCCAGCCATTTACGCCCACATTTTCGAGAGATGGATAGAGAACAAGCTAAAAAGAAAGTGATTTTTCGTACAATCAGGGGCCATAATTCAGGAAGTTACGGTCCGATATGTGTGAATATCGAAAGGAACCGAGATCTTTGGGTTATAAACTTACATTTCAAGTTTCAACAAAATCGGATAAAAATTGTGACCTCTATAGGGTCCACAACCTTGATATACCATATTTTTATGCTCTTTGAGAACGAAGGGCGGTCATTTTGTCTGTCAGTTTTGGGCCGATTTTCACGAAATTCGAACTCAGTCGTCCTTAGGGTCTCACGGTAATATAATAATACGGTTTTTTAAATCGGATAAATATTATGACCTCTATAGGGTCCACAAGCTAAAAACGCGATTTTTCGTACAATCAGGGGCCAGAATTCAGGAAGTTACGTTCCGATATGTGCCAATATCGAGAAGAACCGAGATCTTTGGTTTATAAACTTACAAATCAAGTTTCAACAAAATCGGATAAAAATTGTGACCTCTATAGGGTCCACAACCTTGATATACCATATTTTTACGCTATTTGAGAACGAACGGCGGCCATTTTGTCTGTCAGTTTTGGGCCGATTTTCATGAAATTCGAACCCAGTCGTCCTTAGGGTGTAACGGTGATATAATAATACGTTTTTTTAAATCGGATAAAAATTATGACCTCTATAGGGTCCACAAGCTAAAAACGCGATTTTTCGTACAATCAGGGGCCAGAATTCAGGAAGTTATGTTCCGAAATGTGCCAATATCGACAAGAACCGAGATCTTTGGTTTATAAACTTACATTTCAAGTTTCAACAAAATCGGATAAAAATTGTGACCTCTATAGGGTCCACAACCTTGATATACCATATTTTTACGCTATTTGAGAACGAACGGCGGCCATTTTGTCTGTCAGTTTTGGGCCGATTTTCATGAAATTTGAACCCAGTCGTCCTTAGGGTGTAACGGTGATATAATAATACGTTTTTTTTTAACTCGGATAAAAATTATGACCTCTAAAAACGCGATTTTTCGTACAATCAGGGGCCATAATTCGGGAAGTTACGTTCCGATATGTGCGAATATCGAAAGGAACCAAGATCTTTGGGTTATAAGCATACATTTCAAGTTTAAACCTAATCGGATAAAAGTTGTGACCTCTACGGTGTTCACAAGCTAAAAACGTGATTTTTCGTACAATCAGGGGTCATAATCCATGAAGTTACAGTCCGATACATGCCAATATCGAAAGGAACCGAGATCTTATGGTGATAAACCTATATTTCAAGTTTCATTGAAATCGGATAAAAATTGTGACCCGTAGACTGTTCACAAACAATTGTGGACGGACGGACGGACAGGGGCGACGACAATATATGTCCACATGAAAATGTGGGCGTATAAAAACAAAAACAAAACTGAATACAAAGAAGCAAGTAGGAAATGTAGACTGTCTCGAGGGACAGCCGTCTGCTGACTGAGAATGACGTCATATCTTAGAAGGTGTTAAAAAAATCACAATAATAAGGGCAATAATCCAGATAGAATAACGTTAAACGCTTAAAAACCATAAGTTCTAGCGACTAATCGGAATTATTAAGTTATGTAATTGTACAATATATAATAATATATTAATACAATACCCCACACAAGAAATGCAAAACAGGTATGTTGAAGAAATCGTACTATGTAAGTGTATTTATAAAGGCATAACATTAAGGGAGGTAATTCAGACAGGGTTAGGTAACTACAGAAAATCTAAAATAAAATTTAAATTGGATCATTATTATCCAGTATGTAGTCGGTTATATACTTACAAGAAATGTCAAACTTGGTATGTTGAAGTAATGGAAGTTTTGAAATTTCTTTTAAAATGTATAATTGTGTAGCGCCTTTGGCAGTGCATTTAAAGTAAAGAGATTTTATTCGGGAGAAAAAGAATACTTACCCTTCACTAACTGCGAATCAAGCTGGCCCTCACTGCCAAATTACCGGTCTTAATACGAAATTCCAGATATCATGCTACATATCAGTAGAAAGCACGTTCACTGTTCTTTTCAAATATATAAATAATTTTCTGGCACATTTATATTTACTTGCCTTGAAAAGTGAAAAGGGGGGGGGGGATATTAGATAAATATGCGGGGCTTAATCCAAAATTCCGTATATCTATACTGAAAAGTAAAGTTAATCCTTCTTGAAATTTATTTATTATATTTTAGGCGGAATGCATACATACTTTTTTAAATTAAAATTGATACAAGTTTGGTAGCCTTCACTGGTTGAATTAAAGAGAGTGGCGGGGTGGGGCGAGTGTTTAATGTCAACAACATACGTGTCTTAATACGAAATTCAAGTTATTGTGTCATACATCGGGGGTTGATGGCTGAATGGTTAGCGTGTGCGCGCTGAATCATAAAGTCTATCATTGAGTCAACTGGTGTGGTTTCTATTACCTGGTTGTACGTGACAAGGAGTAGGGTCGCCTGTCCAACCTCGTGGGTTTTCTCCGGGCCCTCCGGTTTCCTCCCACTACTAAAGACCCCTACGCGCAAGCGAATTATTGAAATAAAATTAAACCATACGTTAGTCCCGAAATGACCTAGTTTGTGTTGAGTGGACGTTAAACCCCATCTCTCTCTCTCTCTCTCTCTCCTCTCATACATCACCGGAAAGTAGTTTTCTATGGCTCTTTAAATCTACTTATTATTTTCTGGCACATTCACGATTATATACTTTATTTTGAGCAAAGTAATGGGTTACTAAAAATAGACTACTTCCAATTCATTTTATTTATCGAAGGCTCGAATTAGTCCATACCGAGCACGTGAGTACACTCAAGTCATGGTCATCCAGCGAATTTATTAGTGAGTGCCAGCTTGATTCGCAGTTAGTGAAGGGTAAGTATTCTTAGTGAAGGATGAGACAGTGAGGGCTGACTTGCTCTCTGCAAGGGACAGCACTCTATTATCCATGGCCGCTTCAACATTGATAAATAAAGTCGACAACTCGACAACCCGACATCACGACACCCCGACATCACGACATTTTTACGCGACAATACGACATTTTTACGCGACATTACGACATTCTTAATGTCGTGGTGTATGGAAGCGTATTTGGGTCACTACTTATTGAGATATTACGCAACACATCGAACTAAAATATGTCAACTTCATGAGTTATATTACAAAAAATCGACTTAATAAGTCGACTCGACGCATTAAACTCACCTCTTAACGACAAAAACTATGTCGATATGTTTACATCATGCCAATAGTCGATTTGACTCTAAATCAACAAGTCATATTTTAATGCAATATATAGACTTAATAGTGTCGCCGTTTTCAGTTATGTACCACGTGCTTAATTTCATTGCCCGAGATTGCTTATTCATGAAAGTGCAGCCAATGAGTGAAGAATGTTTTAGGTTGGACAGGCAACCCTACTCCTTGTCACGAACAACCCGGGATTCGAAACCACGCCAGTTGACTCAATGACAGGCCTTATGATACAGTGCGCACGTGCTAACCATTCGCCCCCCCCCCCCCCCCCCACATAATGGACATTAAAATCTCCGACAATAATTCTCCCCTTTCTTGTCGATTATATCTACCATAGCTGAAAATTCATCGGTGAAAAAAAAAAATTGTTTGTTATTTTTTTTTCTTTGAGGTTGGTAATTTGTATATAATCCTAAAACACTTACTATCAGCACTTATTACTGTTCCAAGCACCAAAATGGGTTTTTTTTGCCATGTGTGGCTACAACTGGGTTATTTTGCTCTGATTTCTTCAAATATGATATTTGAAACTTGTTTATAGTTTAACTAAGAACTACGTGATTACTGTGTGAAAACGCGGAGAGATTTTTAGGAGAACTTTTGGATTATCATGTTTTTGGATAGAACATTGCAGTTCAATATGGACATGTTTGTGCTATTTTTAGTATCGGCTTTGTCGGTGTCAATACTACTAGTCTGAACCTTGTGAACTGTCAAGACTAAATACTATTTGGACGAACAATAGAGTTAACAATGCTGTGACTTTTACCGTATTCCTGAAGCAATGTACTGATAGCAAAATCTTGGGGTTTTGACGAAGTGTGTCTATTGTAATCGTCCAATCAAATTTCTCCTGAGTACAGTGGACTCAAGGGGGTTTGCATGACTGACCGCTTAACGGGAATGACCACCTAATAAAACCTCAATGTTTGTTAGTACTGATACCAAGTAAAATTGTACGTGTTGATGCATCAGGAGCAAACATCAATACTCGCGTCGGTAAATATTGGACCGTCGCTAAAGTTCGCTATTGGAACGAAAATGTTTTGACGCAAATCTCCGATATAAATTGTGTAAACGTGCCTATTTGAACCAACATTTATTACTGCCCACCTTTGTTATGTATTCAATAATAATATTTATCCACTTTTGTGAAGAAAATCCAATAATTATTGTTATTTTATAAAAAAAAATGAGCATAAATCCAAAAAATCTATTGGAAGTTGTCTTTCTGTCCAATTTATAGAAACACAATACGTAATATGTCAGTCCGTCTCTTTGATCTAGGGTCTTCCCTAAAACTTAGGACAGTCGATTAAAGATGGTGAAAATATTGTTCGTCTGCTATGTGGTCCAATGATAAAAAGATTACAAGTGTGTGTGCCCGGAACCTCCAGGTTAACGGGTGATATTTTTACTCACTGAGCCACCGCCGACGGTATCAACACGGACGAATGTACTATGTACAGCTTTGACATATATTCTTTTTATTTTCTCCTCGTTTTTAAGTTCTAGCATTATTATAGCCTGTTAGGGAATGTATATTGCACAGTAGTGGAATTTGGGCGAAATTATGTCATTGGTTGATTTTGTATTATACTGACAGAAGACAGGCCAATTATTATGTAAATTCCACTCCCGTTTTAATCCATGACAAACTTGTTGTTGTTCTTCTTCTTAGTGTTTAACGTCCGCTTCCACCAAAGGTGATATCACAGACAAGTTGTCTTTATTTTCATTTTAATGATCTTAGCGCACGCGCAGGGGTCTTTGCTGTGGGGGGGGGGGGGACCGGAGTACCCGGAGTAAACCCACGAGGTTGTGAAGGCGCCCCTATCTCCAAGCCACATACGCTGACACCAGGGATCGAAACCAGAGGTGACCGGCCAACTAGAGGTCGAAGCGTGACAATCTAGACCACTAGCCCCCCCCCCCCCCATGACAAACTTACAAATTACTACATTTTAATGAAATAACCAGTGTTTTATGGGATGGCTAACCACGTGTGTTATATTTTAGTTGTAATGTTTATTAGTGTAGAATTTTTATTACTATTTTATTTATATAGCGCTACATTACATATCAAAATGTTCCTAATCATAAGACTGTCCGAAAAGATGCGTTTTCGGCTTACACTTCTATGTATGATACGAATTTAATTGTCTAATGGTTGCAGGAAGATTGTTCCAGAGTTTGGCAGACGGACAGGGGTATGAGAATTGGTCAACTCGTTCGTTACATTTTGGAATAGAGAGGCGAGTTCTGTCATCGGCTGATCTCAGATTAGATCTTTGATTGGAATAATATGTGAGGAGTTCTTTTAGATAGACTGGATAGGAATCGGAGTATAACGTATTGTATATATTGCACAGTATTTTAACGGGATTTTACCGGTAGCCAATAAAGATCTTTCAAATTGAGTTTCAAATATAACCCGAACAGCATTATGCGAAGCATCCTCCAACCTGTGAATATCTGAGTCGGGTGTTGCAGCTAATAATGCATTATTTAGCGTAGTCTAAATGTGACAAGTGCACAGACTACACTAATGGCACAATCCCTAATTCGGCACTTTCCAATCTTAGAAATGTTTCTCAACTGGGAAGATCATTTGTTTTACGGTACTGTTTATTTGTGGTCTGTTGGAGAGGTGTTTTTCAAAGATGTGGCCCAGGTTCTTTGCTATATCCTTTTTTTTCTTTTTTTTGCGGGGGGGGGGGGGGGTGTAGGTGGCGGAATGGTTAGCACGTGCGCGCTGTATCATAAGGTCTGTTATTGAGTCAACTGGCGTTGTTTCGAATCCCCGGTTGTACGTGACAAGGAGTAGGGTCGCCTGTCCAACCTAGTGGGTTTTCTCCGGGTCCTTCGGTTTCCTCCCACTGCTAAAGAACCCTAAAATTAAACCATATGTTAGTCCTGAAATGACCTAGTTTGTGTCGAGTGGACGTTAAACCCCATCTCTCTCTCTCTCTCTCTCTCTCTCTCTCTCTCTCTCTCTCTCTTTAATGTCCTTTATAACAATCAAATTAAAATCTTCAATAAGAAAACTCTAAAACGAAAGACATTCTTCACTCATTGGCTGCACTTTCATGAATAAGCAATCTCGGGCAATGAAATTAAGCACGTGGTACATAACTGAAAACGGCGACATATTGCATTAAAATATGACTTATTGATTTAGAGTCAAATCGACTATTGGCATGATGTAAACATATCGACATAGTTTTTGTCGTTAAGATGTGAATTTAATGCGCCGAGTCGACTTATTAAGTCGATTTTTTGTAATATAACTCATGAAGTTGACATATTTTAGTTCAATGTGTTGCGATATTATCTCAATAAGTAGTGACCCAAATACGCTTCCATACGTGGTGCCGGGTGAAAATGTCGTAGTGTCGGGTTGTCGCCTTATGAAGGGCGACACCACGACATGACGACATGATACCAATCAGCCACCATATATATGCTATATGTATTTAGATCAATGTTCAATGGATCTCTAATCAATTTACAGTTGGCGTGTATGTAAAAAAAATGTTGAAATTCGATGAACATCAAACCTCTATATTTAGTTCGGTGGATGCAGAAAAGTGGGACGTCTAACCCCATTTCATATCACAAATTATTATTACACACGTAGAATTACCAACCTGTGGCCTTTACAGAATGTGCAAATATTATAATATCATTATATGGCCCGTCATATTCAGGCAATGGAGGTGTGTACACTATATGTTGAGTAACACAACGTCGTATATCTATTAAAAGAGCTGAGTGTAGTATGGGAACAGGGAAACATCCACGAATTTCCCAGTCAACCATTTTCAAATATTCTTCTGTTCTTACATAATAACCCTGAAAGTAAAATGTTACACATCTCTTAAGCTTTGATAGATTTGCCTAAGCTCGCAGCTTTGTCACTTGATATTGTGAAAGGAAACTTTTAATTTCATTAATTTGAAAATGAAGCAACGTCTCCTGGAAATACTCCACACTTTTTACTTGATCTGATAGATCACAATGTCTGTAGGTTTTCTTCTCTGTGTATTGTTTGATCTTTAGTTAGGATCCGATAAAAATTTATTTTTGAAACACATGGAAAGTGGCTCACCTTTGTATCTATCCCTTCCCAGAAGTTGGAATAATATCCTGCGTCACTGGCATTAAACATTGGCCCTACTATTATCCTGTAATTACAAACAAAATTATTCCCAGACATATCATGTAGGCTTAGTAATCATTCAGAATACAGATCTAGAATAGGAAGATTTTCTTTTACGTCTGATGGCATCGACAACGCATATTATAAGATGTAGATAAGGAGCTGCCTCTATGCCCGTTCTTGCTATAATAGTTCCAATTTATTCACAATTTTAATAAAATATATTGAAAATTTCATTCAAATTACCCAAAGGATTGTTTCTTCTTGCTGAAAATCTACTTATAAATAAGTAAAAGATAGCCACGCAAATCCGCCCTCAACAACAGCTTATCCGAAAGGAAAACCTGGACGTTGAGAGAATTTAATATAACGGCAAATGGGTTGGGGTAACTGTAGAACTGAAAGTCGCAGAATGCTGAATATCAAGCAATAACTTTATTCCAAATTTGAAAAGAATCCATTAAAAACTATAGCCTCTATTACGTTCTACTCCATGGGTTAATCCAGGGTTTTCACGATTTCAAATTATCTGCTCTGACCTTGATCGTAGCTTGATTCTGTGAACCAATCAAAAAACAGTTTATAAACCTGTCTTACTAAGACTAACTAAGAATGTCTTTAGCCTCTTTGTTTACGTTCACAACAATATGGCTTGTTGCAAAACGATTTCCCTTCGCTACTAGGGATACAGGGGATCATGGTCCCTTCATGACCACAAGGCTTCCATCAAAAACTGTAGCGTCTATTGCGTTTACAAGCCAATGACGAATAGGCAAAGTGGCGCCTACGTGCGGGCGTATAAAGTGCTTTAAACCATATCACGTCTATATATAAATCCATAGAACAATTGATACTTACTTATTTTGATCCATAAGTAACTGTAGTGTCTTGTTATTTTCAATAATCACATTTGCATCAGCCATCTAAAAGATAGGTTGACAGGCAATGAAGTATAAGCATTTGTGAAGTCCACAAAGGTAGTCGCATATTAAATATTATGTTTTGTGGGTAACGGAATGCTAGATGTCATTTGTTAAAATGTAAATAGCCCCAACAATAATAAGCGCGATAATCCAGATAAGACAGCGCTAAAAGGTTAAACCTGTTATAGTGTACCTTTTTGTATATATTTTATTACTATTTAATTTTAGTCAAAAAACAATTGACCAATGTCCAAATAGGTATCTCGCTAATCTTTTCTGTTTGGGGATATAATATGCTTAATGTAAACGATATATATTACGTAATTATAGTTAACAAGCGTTCTTCCTATGCCCATATCATCTTCTGTATTTAAACATACATGTATACATGTATGTGCAATTTATTATTTCTTATCAAATATTATTATATAATTATTTTAATCCTAATTTTGTATAATGTTTTATATTCTATTGTATCTTTAGTTTGGTGCGATCGGCTCTCCTATCTAATTATTGTGACCGTTAGCCAGTTTTGGACGCTCGTTTAATATTTTAACTATTTATCTGAGTCATCGTCATTATGGTGTTGGAATAAACTACAAGTCTACAACCCCCCAAAAAGTTATGAAAGGGTATCACTGCCAATATTAAATGCTCTGCTAAAATGTCTTTTCCATTGATTATGTGTAAAAAGTACATTACCAGTAATGTAAAACGTCAAATACAATGGGTCAAATGTCAAATATTTTATTGGAAGATGCTGTTTTCTGACGTGTCTACATTTCACATTCCCCTCGATACAAGTAGTTGGTAAATTATAATATGTACTCTCATGCAATAAAAATGATGATAAAAAATATTGCTGATTTTATTATATATTTTTCGAAAATGAAAATGAAATGAAATGGGGTTTAACGGCATGACCCCTACTATTCTGCTCCTACTAGGCTAATGAAGACGGGGAAATTTTGCCCGCACAGCAGCACTACTGTCCACTCTTAAATCGAATTCCAACTGCCAAGGGATCTTTAACGTGCACGCCAAAAACCTCAGGTTTTCGTCCCATCCGAACGTCTATATGTTGCCCCTTGCCTGCACCACTGACTATATTTTTCGACTATTAGGGCTAGATTAGACAGACGTTAAGTTACTCTAGCATCGCTTGTCTTTTTAAGTAGATAGACATAATTTTATTTCGTTCCAATAAATCTGGAGCTACGATGGCTAAGTGGGTAAGGCGCTGGCTCGCTAGCCTGAAGGTCGCGTGTTCGATCCCTGCATTTGCCGAGAAAGTTCATCGGGATTTTCCGACGTGGTTTCCCCTTGTCAGTGGTGCAGGACGGAGGGTCTGACAAGGATAGCTGTCTAGTCGTTCGGATGGGACGAAAAAACTCGAAGTCCCGTGTATACATTGGCGTGCATTTAAAAGATCCCCTGTCAGTTGGAATTCGATATAAGAGTAGGCCATTATGCAAAATTTCCCTCATTAGCCCAGTTTAGGAGCAGAATAGTATGACGTTAAACCCCATTTCAATGTTTTCAAAACAAAGCAAACCATTCTATGTTTTTAATATTTGGGATAGCATGAACCTTATCAAAACTTACGAATATATAATCTGCCAATATCTGTCTTGCATCTTCCAGGGCTTGTTGTCGAAGTTTGATGACGTTTTCATATCGTTGTTTCGACCAATCGTTCGATGACTTTTCATCACTATATCCTACATATATTTTATTAACATTTCAATAATTAGATGAACAAACTTTTTGTATTCGGGGGTTCAAAATTATAGTTACGAAGAATAACATGGTCATTTTTACTCTTACTCTTATTTGATTGGGTTTTCAAAATGAAAGGGGTATAGTGCATCAGATAACGGAAAATAAAAAAAATATTCGAATATTGATACAAGTATCAAAATTGGCACAAATACACTTTGGGGATTACTTTTTGAAAACGTCCATCAGCCATTCTAAATCCAAGATGACGTCCCTTTCAAGATGGTCGACTTTCGGTCAAAGATTTATCATTTTCATACCATTTGTCCTATTTTAGTAATCCTCAACATAATCGGAAAAAGGTAATGGAATTTAAAGGGTCCACAAACTTTGTACAATTCACACTTTGCGTAGGCCTAGGCATGATTTCAATTTTTAGCGAATTGACCAGAAATGAAATCCTATAGAGAATCAAACATTGTACTCAGATGAAGCCAGTTATTTGTTCCATTTAACAGCGCTGTTAAGAAGTTAATAAATTGAAACCACTTTGTGTAGATCATCGCAAAACGGAATTGTCTTTTGACCCAATGTGCCCCGTATGTGGGGTACACCTGGTCACACTATGGTACACAGTTGGCCATCAAGTATGTTATTTTTCTTAAAATGTAGTAAACCCATTGAAACTCATTAGAACTGTTAAAACTTAACTTAGTTTAAAATATGAATTTGTTTTAAGACTTGGACACAGATACACAGTTAACAATTTCAACAAACAGCTTAACATTGAACACACAATTCTTAAAGGGGCATTATGGGAGATTAGATTAGATAAAGAGCTGGAGGTTCTCACTATAATAGTTAAAAACTATAAAGGGAATTTGCTGAAAATTTCAGTCAAATTGATCCACTCTGAACTGAGAATATAGGAAATTAGATAAAGAGCGGGCATTTCTCACTATGATAGTTCAAAAAACTAAATAATGTAAAGGGAATTTGCTGAAAATTTCAGTCAAATTGATCCACTGTGAACCGAGAATTTAGCGATTGAATTTTCAGCCTAGCCCCGGTCATCATTAGTAAAGTCGGGACGATATAAAAAAACAAAAAACATAGTCTCGATTATCCATTTCATGATTAAATTATGAATGAAAGTTGAGCAGCAAATCGGATCCTAATCAAGTAAAAATTGCAGGCTAGCGATGACATCGAGGGTTGATTATGGGTTGGATAACTTAATTAATGTCTAACTAATAATTTAGATAACATCTTGTAATTACATGGAAATAAGTAATTATGTTACAAACAGTGAAGTGTGGAACATTGAAATCTTATCTTACCGAACAGTTTTCCTATATTTTCGAGCTGACGTGAACTCACGTGCGTGTTCAAATTCTGGATTGGCGACCATTTCAAAAACAACAGAAAGATCCCGTAGTCGCTACCTGACCCAATCTTTTTGGGTTAAAATCTTGGTGATTAGAATTTTGGGTATCTGACCCTCAAAATACTATTTTAACCCAAAATTATCAGGTAGCCACTCTTGTGGGTCACTAACTGATCCAATCTTCTTTAGTCTGATTTAGATGTTCCTATTATTAATTAGAACAGGATTCGCTTTAGTTTATATATTTTACCTTGACATTTTATTGCTTTAAATCTTCCTAGTGCAAAAACGGAAAATTTGACCTTTTGACCTCAGGGGTCACAAAGAACAAAGGTGATTTAGCAAATTTACATTTTTATTGAAAGAATGATTACTTTCGATCATTTTCAGCATGTTTTCATGATACAAGAATTGCTGCACACTCACTTTCAATGCAAATGACCTCATTTGACCCCGAATATCTCGAAAACGTCCCAACGGCGGACTGATTACCACTCGGCAGCGTATTTTGTGCAACATTTTACTATAGAGTAGTTGGGTCTGCTTTTGTGCCCACTTGATGGACACCCCGCGCACTGAGCCTCCGGACTATATTGAAATGCTGCGTCTCAGCTTGTGGACACTTCCGAGAAATAATGTAAAGGTATGGTATGGTCCGATTTTGATGAAACTTTAAATTTATGTTTATGTCACAAAAATCTTGGTTCCTTTCGATAATCGCGCATATCGGAACGTAACTTCCAGGATTGTTCGGAAAATCGCGTTTTTAGCTTATGGACCCTCTAGAAATCCCAATTTGTATTCAATTTTAAAGACCGGTTAAATATATCACCATTACACCCCAATGAAGGTTGAGTTCGAATTTCGTAAACATGGCCACTCCTTGTACGCAAAAATTGTGTAAAAGTATGTAATACCAAGGTTTTGGGCCCTTTAGAAGTCACAATTTTTATCTTTTTATCCGATTTTGATCAAACTCAAAATATATGTATATCCAAACGATCTCGGTTCCTGTCGATATTCATGCATATCGAACTATAATTTCCTGGATTATGGCCCCTGATTTGTACAAAAAATCGCATTTATTTTTTAGCTTGATCTCTTTCCATCTTTTGCAAAATGTGGGCATATCTTGCCTGGCAACCGCTGGATTGTAGTCAAATGACTAAAAGAATTTCCCAAGAGAAGTCCTTAGAGCATAGACGTGAGGCATCTTTCTTATTTATAAGTCAGTTGGGAACAACGGTGGTTCAGTGAGTAAGACTTTGGCTCGCTAACCGGGAGGTCCCATGTTCGGTCATGGTGTTCATCGGGACTTCCACTATTTCGTGCTTCCGCTCTAATCCGTTTGACATCTTTCATACACACAAAGGCTAAATAAACATATTAAATTCCATTCAGTATGAAAATAGAAGAGAAATAAATACTTCTAAAAATTTCTAAAGGCATACTGAAATCGTCGATGTAGGAATTAAAATGTCGGTTAATTAGGTTAGGGCCTGTTCTCAGGCGGAGCTAACTGTAGACAGGCAGCCTAAGTTTGGGATGGTCAAAATCGTGTAAAAATCGTGACCTGTAGAGTGCCACAAACAAATTGTGGACGGACGGACCGACGGAAAGGGGCGACGGCATAATACGTCCACATGAAAATGTGGGCGTATAAAAATATAATGACCTTTCTGTGTATGATTAATGTCAACATCTACAGAATGATATTCATGTTGAACAGCCGTCAACCATTCTTCTAATACAGCTGTAGAATTATCTATATTATGGTCACTTCGGATCCTAAAAAATATAAAGATAAATTACATCCATCAACTATTGGTGAAGCTAAATTGAGGTCCCCTGGGGGTATGGCAAGGAGCAGTGGTGCCTAATATAGCTGTAGAATTATCTATATTATGGTCACTTCGGATCCTAAAAAATATAAAGATAAATCACATCCATCAACTATTGGTGAAGCTAAATTGAGGTCCCCTGGGGGTATGGCAAGGAGCAGTGGTGCCTAGTCGTCGTTGGTATGGTACGAAACGCCGAGGTTCTGCGTACACGTTAGCGTATACGTTAAAAAAAACTATATGTGGGCGTTTTTTTATGGTTCGGTGATTATTGTGCTGGTTCAATGTCAGCTGATCGTTTACGTGCACTCAGGTGATCGTCCATCTGTGCGACTATACGTTGTCCCTTGCCAGGCCCTATGTACTGCACCACTGACAAAGGAGAACCAAGCCGAAAAATCCCGATAAACTTTGCCCGCCAACGTAGTGACAGAACCTCGGAACCTCCAAGTTAGCGAACCAACGTCTTACACACTAAGCCACTGTGGCCTCAAATATGAAAAGAAATTTAACATCCTACTTTTCTGCACCGACTTGGACAATATTTGCCCGGACAGCGGCACTACGACCTACTCTTATTTCGAATTCCAACTGTCTAGGGTTCTCTTGCGTGCACGTTGATGTGTAGGTCTACCAGGGACATCGGGTTTTCGTCCCATACGAACGACTACGTTGTCCTATGCCAGCCCCCCCCCCCCCGTCCCACACCACTAACAAGTGGTATCTATGTGGGAAAATCCCGATGCATTTTCTCAGCCGACGTAGGAATCAAACATGAACCTCCAGGTAAGCGAGCCAATAGTAAATACACTTCCCACACATAAGTAAAGATATGGATTTATAAGAAATGAAATGAAATGAAATGAAATGAAATGGGGTTTAACGTCTTACTGTTGAATTGAAATTTAAACATATTTTTTATTGATCTTAAATCTTTAAAGGGATGAGAAGACAAATGAATTCACTTACAAAGCTCTTCTCCCTACAAATACGGGGTCACGGTGGCTAAGTGGGTAGGACGTTTGCTGGAGGTCGGGTGTTCGATTCCTGCATTGGCCGAGAAAGTTCATTCAGATTTTCCGGCGTGGTTCCCCCCTTATCAGTGATGCAGGATGGAGGGCCTGACAAAGACAGCTGTCTAGTCGTTCGGATGGTACGAAAAACCGAGGTCCCGTGTACACATTGGCGTGTACGTAAAAGATCCCTTGACAGTTGACATTAGATATTAGAGTAGGCTGTAGGATCTGTCGTAGGCATTTGTTAATGAAGACCTGTAGATCATTTCTGTTTTCTTGGTTTGTTTCAACGTCTCTGATCCGCACAGTAGAACTGATTTGACGTTGGTCTCAAAGATCCCCGGTTTCCTGATGTTTTTATTCTTCCAGATGCATTTGAGAGTTACAAAGGCATGTCTGGCCTTCCCAAGTCTCGCCTTGATGTCCTCAACGGCGCCCCCATTCTTGGAGACTGTGCTTCCCAAATAGGTGAAATTGCTGACGTCTTGAATGGAATTGTCGTCAAGCACGATGACATGTGGTTTTGGGTGTTCAGTCTCAGGGACTTGGTTTTATTGGTGTAAATTTCCAGGCGAGTTGATTTCGCTGTTTGGTACAGGGCTATTGTTTTCTGTTGTATTTGCTGGAATTGGTGGGATAGTAGGCTCACATAATCTGCAAAGTCAAGGTCTTCCAGCTTGGCAGTGAGTGACCATTGGATGCCTCTAGGTGGTGTCACTGAGGTTTTCATAATCCAGTCAATAGCAATTGAAAAGATTAGGGGTGACAGTAGACAACCTTGACGTACTCCTGTATGTACACTGAAATGAAATGAAATGAAATGAAATGGGGTTTAATGTCCTACTCTTCTGCACCTAACCTGGGCTAATTGAAGACGGGCATACGCCATACAGTGTGCTATGAGGGAAATTTAGCCCGGGCAGCGGCGCTACGGCCTACTCTTATATCGAATTCCAACTGCCAAGGGATCTTTTACGTGCACGCCAATATGTACACTGAAGGATGGTGAGAGTGTAGAACTGTGGATGACCTGACATTTGTTGTTCTTGAAGAGCCCATGTATTAACTTGTGAGGAATGCCGCAGTGCCGGAGTATTTTCCAGCGTGTCTCCCTATCGACCATATCAAACGCCTTCTTGAAGTCCACGAAGTTGATAAATAAAGGTGATTGCCATTCTATAGACTGCTCGATGATGATACGCAGTGTGGCGATTTCGTCTGTGCAAGATCGGTCGCGTTGAAACCCTGCTTGTTCATCCCGGAGGTTTGCATTTTTGTTATAAATCATTATTTGCTTGATAACGAGATCTGTATGTGTATCGAAACGTAGCATGTTTATAAATTCAGAAGTAGTATATCCATATAAGTGTTTTTAATTAATTAATAAACTGCAATTTTAATAATTACAGCTGCAATTTTAATTGTAATTGAATTCATATTTATAAAGTTACAAAAAAATTATAATTGACTTGTGCACGGATACTTATATTTACGTTTTATCTTTCTAATTATAATGCCTTTTTGTTTTCTACATTTAAACTTTACTATTAACAATAATATATAATTTTTACAATATGCTATTTACAATCTAAACTATATACAAATGCGGCTACCTCTTTCTATTTAGTATATAGCAATATTAGTATTAGATAAATCTGTTGCTTAATTTTATAAATGTTTGCACAGATTTAAATATGGAGACGTTTGGTTGGGCTAATGAAGACGGGCATACACCATACAGTGTGCTATGAAGGAAATTTTGCCTGGGCACTACTGCCTTCTCTTATAGCAAATTCGAACTGCCAAGGAATCTTTTACGTGCACACTAATGTATACATGGGACCTCGATTTTTCATCCCATCCTATCGCCCCACTAGGTTGCTGGTACTTAGATATACATATACAAAATGCTCATGCCATTCTTTAAAGAAGTTTAAATGTGCTTTATTATAAGAATATCACAAACTGTGTAACTGTAACGAATTGCACTTTTATTAGTTGGTTTATTCTCAGAACAAGCGTAACAAAATATTTTTTGCTTAGCTTCGCTTGGCATAAAGTTGGTTTGCTCCCAACCTTTTCAAAATTCTTGCAAATAAATTAAAATATATAATTTGTACGTACCAAAATGATATTCTATTTTTAGGATAATCAAACTTTTCTATCAGGCCCAGGAACCAGGGCAATGTGTGAGCTTTGTTTCGAACTAAAAAAGCTATAACTACACTTGGTGGCTGTGTTTCGGTGTCCTTAAGAAAGGTTCTTCTAGCAGAAGATATTCTTGCAACGAAACCTTGATAAAATAATACGCATACACAACTAAACGTTAATAAAAATAATAAATGTAGTTTCTTTACCGGACGAAATAAACGCCCTAGATCAAAGATAGCCATCGCAGTCGCCAACTGTCACACAAATAAGTTAACCATTTCGAGCTAATATTTTATTACTTTAAATATGATCGATATTTACAATGCACATATATTTTACCGTGATTGAAATCCGACATCTCTCCCCTCAAAAGGCAAAACCTAGTAACTCACTTTTTTCATATTTTGAGAAAACAAAGGAAAATGTAATGAATGAATATTAAACGCCAGCTCATCCATTGATTTGACTATTGAGTTACTCGGTTTTGCTGTGGTATACTAGGCAAATGAAGGGAGTTGCTAGGTTATGTAATGGGTGTAACTGCTTACAAAATCAAAAGATTGGAATATCTAGTACAACAACATTAGGCACATACCCTAGTAACTACAAATTTGGTCCTAACTCAATTTTGATAAAAAAAAAAGTGAGTTACTAGGTTTTGCCTTTTGACGGGAGATCTGGTCACTCAAAATCACACTTTCTTCCATACGGTCAAAGGCGGGGTAATGATGATATCAAATGTCTATCTGGGTCCTGTTTCTCGAAATCTTAACTAAAGATAAAATCCAAATTTTGGTAGATACTTCAATTTTGATTGGCTAAGCATTAAAATCATTCTAATATTATCCAATCAAATTACTAAAATTTGGATTATATCTTAGTAGGGATGGGCGATGGTTCTCAAAAACAAATCCAAAATTGGACTCGGTATGTTCAATTTTACTTCTTGTATCAATTTTATCAGCCATTCAATTCTAGAAGGGACCTTTTGAAGTTGTCACAAACTGGTCGGGACGGACACAAACAAGCGGTTTTTATGACATGTCTCTATCGAGTTTTTGAAGCATTATACTTCGGAGTCTAACGCTGAATATCGATAGGGTTCGTCCTCTGATGAACACAATGTTTCACACCAAATTTGAAAAAAAGATGTTAGCCTCTATAGCGTTCACTATGTTTTCAGTAGTAACTCAGGAACGCAAGTCTGTGGAGTTCTGATTATACATGTAGGTAGGGTTCATTCCTGCCTGATAGACGAACGGACCACCAGAGGACAATAATCGATAGGTTTCGTACTCCAGAAAGTTACTGTCCGATATGTCAGCAAAATAACGGACGTCCGGATGGACAGGAGGGACGGCATAATAACTTCCGCATGAAAATGTGAGGTAATATAAATTGACAGATTTATATTTTTAACCGCCTACCAGTATCATTGGCAGTCCAAATAAACACCACACCACATACCACAACGGCATTGGTGGTACTTCACTAATTGGGTAATCAAATGCAAAAATAATAATTCAGCCCCTAAAATATGATAGTTTTGTAGCTTTTGGCTTTGGATCTTCAATTATCTAATTGGTCAAATATGATGTAAATAATTACAGAGATTGGTCAAATAAGCCAAATGATGCAATCGTAAATTTCCGTCACACGTTTTTCGACACAATCTATCCTTGAACTTAGAACCCCTTTCCTGTTATTCTCACGCTATTTCACAAACAATTAATTTGCGTTTTAAATAAACTCATACCATAGCTAATATACTGACAATAGAGAATAATTTTTAAAGATAAAAAATGTTGTTTAACACCATCTTATTTCTCTATTCCTTGTCTATAAATTTAAAAACAATGTCGCAACGACGATAGTGCTACAAAAGTACAGAAAGGTGTGATCCGTCGCTGAAATAATAAAGAAAAAAACAATACCGAAAGTGTGATGTGTATGGTTCGGCGAATCGACCGCCGTTACAATTCATCCCACAAACGAAGGAAAATATATTTTCTAATCATCTCCTGTGCAATACATGTAGTACCATTCTGACATTTATTACAAATTAATATATCATTTCAAATTCCTAACAATTACTCGAAGAGGTGTATAGATCCAGAGTACTTTGGCCAAATGAACAAGGTACCTATATTTGGGTATAGGATATGGATAATCGGATATGGATGTCTGCCAGGGTCCAGTTTCCGCGCGTGGCCTAGAAGCCCCAAAGAGGTGCCAAAAATTCGGTGGGATGGATCAAACACTGGAGATTCCACACAGAACCAATTTAATATGAACAGCCCCCCCCCCTCCCGACGTCCCACAGGGGTCTCAAATTTGGGGATAGATCTAACAATGAACGTACCACATGAAACAAAAGATAATATGAACAATAAAACCCCCAAATTGGAATTGAAATTTACAGGTGCATTTCATTGAGAGCAAAACATTCTATACCAGTCAAATTTTCCTCTGCACAACAAAACCCATACTCCTCGCAGTGTTTCGTTTGATTAGAGCTAATCCCACTACTCACTGCTGTAAAGAAGGCAAATTCTTGTTCTAAATTATGACTGGTCAATAGTCCGATTAACAACCAATAGCTAACTTCGTAACAATACCAAACATAGCTCCAAATTGGACCAAATATGTTTACATAACGTTACGTCATGACTCACGATTTTATTATGCCCAATTAACCAGTGCATAGCAGAATATTGCAGAAAAACTAATTGTGTGACAAACGAAGCTATCGGCACAGTAAATAATGTCAACAATACTGTTTTGAGTCGAACAACACTTTCACCGTTTTTAATACCTTAAATCACTGTCCAAAGGTTTAGGGGAGGCCCCTGATTAAAAGAAGGGTTGTCATGTTGCTGTGATTGGGGATAGATTTGATTGAACGGGAAGAATAAACACACTCCCTCAAAAGCGAAAGTATCAGAAGCTAATCCAGCAATGGCCAGAGAGGGATTTCTCGGGCCATTGCTTCAGGAATGTGAACAAAACCCCACCTCCCCAAGTTGCTGTAACCACGGCCTCGAATAGCAGAAAAATGCATATTAATTTGTGACCGTCAAATATTAAAAATTTTCTGACAGGGGATAATTATTATGATTTTTAAATTGAGCCCGTGCCTCTATATTCGGGAATACTTTACATGACATGAATAATGATTAGTATACATATAATATGTAAATCCTAAGGTCTCTGTTGAAATAAATGAGTTATTTTCTAAATACAGAACTACAGATACCTGTGGTGACCCGTCGTATATTATACGAGCACTGATCATTGTGTTTGGATTTTAATTAAAAGACATTTTTAGCAGTATAGTATAAATAAGTATGATTTAGATTGCAATACAAATGTCGATTCTTTGATAAATGTAGTACCGACAGCTGGTTTATATTGCAATAAAAGGGATTATAAAGGTATAAGATCTTTAGTATGTTAGGCATGCGTCAAGCTGCTTATTACAGTTTTGTGGATTTACTACTTCTTATGTTTTATTACATAAATCGATTTATACTCTTACTTTTTTTTAAAACACATCCTGGTTCATTAATCATGGCTTTTAGTTTAGAATTATAAACGTATGATGCGAGTCCATGAAACATCCACCAAAGTTATATCGTGTGATGCCTGGACTATTACAATATATATATTTCTAAACAAAACATACATCATATTTTAGTCACTATAACCCAACATATGTTTGACCTGGATAGATATATTTAATACAACCCCAAATTCGACATGCGATTGTACAAAAGCAAAAGAGCGCATCGGGTTCTGATGATGGTATCGAAACGTACCCAAACGTATCTGCACGTACTAGATCGTGGGTGTATCTGCTCGTATCTGAACGGGAGACCAGACTATGTCACCTGAAATTGACGAGTCGTGACCATATCGCATCAAGGCACACCAAATCGTACCAGAATGTATCGACTTGCACCACCTCATATCCAAATGTGAAATTTCAGAGAAGTATATAAAAATTCCACGATCAGCTACAAATGGCCAATCGTCGCGTCCGAAACGCATAGCACGACAGTGGGAACCTAGCATTATAGAAGAAAAAATAGTCGGAGGTGATACAGTGTAGCCAATATTAACTGAATTTACAGGAGAAATAGGTTGAATTGAGCAGCCTTTCAACAGGAGTATGATGTTGTCGGTTGATAGGGAGGTATCTCCCCTGTGTACATTGGTTAACAAATCTTCAACACATCTAACAATCTTCCCGAGGTTTGGAATATTCTGCAGTTTCTTATAGAATTCACCCGAATCTTTAATGAAGGACGATGCTGTTGTGCCAAGTAAGGAAAGTAGGTTTTGGGCTGTGTTGTACAAGATTAAATCTCGGGAACACACTAACAGGCGGGCTTTCATAGGTTTTTTATGGAATTTTATAATAGCCCTGGAATAAGGTGGTCGAAGGTGGTTGGGTCTGAGTCTGTCTTAGCGAGCGTCAAAGATCTGTTTTTCTTCTTTCATTTTTATAGCAAGTATTCATGGCTGTCCTTGTGTGTGCTTATGGAATCTTTGCGGATTCTTCTATATGTCGCCAGATCTTGGTGGTGAGGTACCATCAGCATTCGTGACCACAGTTGCCTTTCCTTTGTCAGCGGAAACAATTGTGATGGTTCTATCACCTTTAAAGTCATTCAGGGCTTTCTTTTTTTGATGGATGTTTAGTGTTTGCTTTTGTTAGTATCTCAGTTATTTTGGTGCCTTAGATAATCGACTTTACCACCTTTCTCAATGTTGGTATGTGTCATGGTTGAGGGACTTTGTGGTCGATGACAAAATAGTGGTTTGGTCATCGGTTAAGACGCGATCACTATAGTTGACTACTGTTTTGGTTAGGAATTCTTCTCTACATTGGCTGGTACTATTCGAAACAGGGCGCCGAGATAATGGAGATATGAATTTATTAAATGTATCCATCTGCTTCTTTTTTATATTTCCATCCAACACTAACATGGCATTCTAGCTGATCTGTTTTTCTGTCACTGTCTCGTAATCTTTTTGAGAAGTTGTGGATTGGAGCAGCTGATTAAACGGTGCTTCTGAATTCTATTGTGTTAGATCTTTTAGCGAACTAAGCATTTGCTCGCTTTCGCGAGTATCTTCAACGGAGCAGGTGAGGTAACTAAGGATTTAATAATTAGCCCTTGGGTACTATAACGGCATCGCATTAAGAAAGTAAGATTGTTGCATGCACATATTTTCCTTCTGTTAGATGAATGATTTTAATACAAAAACCGTTAGAACAATGACTGCACAAATCATCAATGTTCCACTGAAGGTCGACTAATTAAAGTTACATTTGTTGCCGGAGTCTCTTACACGTTGAATCAAACCAAACTGAAGTCAAGAAATCAATATTCAAATGAGCCATTTAAAAATTACCTAATGCTATACTAACTGCTTTTCAACCTAACTGGGGGTAATAATTCATTTTCTAATGCTGAGTTGGCCGATATTTTGATGGCGCACCTCGCCCCACCCCCAAACCCTGGGAAATATATTTTTGCCCCCCCCCCGCAAAATGTATCTTTAATTACTCGGCCTTCAGAGGACCATTGACGGTTTGTGCAGTAATTATTCTAATGGTTTTTGTATTTAAGTCAAATCACATGGCGAATGTAAATGAAATGGGTTTTGATGCGTTACTTTTCTGCATCTACCGGGAAAAAGTAGACGGACTTATGGATATCATGCACAAACCACTGTGATCATGGTCCTGAACCTGTGCAATTAACGATATGATTGGTTAAATTAAGCCAAATGATGCAATGGTAAATTTCCATGCACGTGATATCTCGTGGTATTTTATAGACACGTGTTTTGACTATACAACTCTTTTTATGTGTCAACCCATCAGTTATTAACTAAGTTGATTTAAGTACAATTCTACACATGTGTGAATCTACTAACTTGCCAACAAAGATATTAATTAATGAAATATAATGCCATTTTATTTCTCTATTCCTTGCCTATAAATTGAAAACAATGCCGCAACGACAATATTGCTACAATTGGCCTAGCCTGTTTCTCAGTCCTTTTCTTGGAATAAAATATTGTTTATAAAAAGTCTATAAAGTTATAGAATTAAAAATTTTAATCTCAAACAGAGTAGGTTATATACAACAGATTGTATAGATTTATGAAATGAAATGAAATGAAATGAAATGGGGTTTAACGTCCTACTGTTCTGCTCCTAACCTGGGCTAATGAAGACGGGCATACGCCATACAGTGTGCTATGAGGGAAAATAGATTTATGAACCTACAATAAAATATATTGCTCGTATTAAAAGCTATTGTGTAATAAAAGTTCCAAATTGCAACATCCATATGATTCACACCAAATTTGAAAAATAAATCTGTTAAAAACTGTAGCCTCTATAGCGTTCACGAGGTTTAAGGCTAGGATATTGTTTGTTGGCATTCTCCATATCACAGTTTATATCCCCTAATACTAGTCCAGTACCATATTCGCGTGTTTAGCTTGTGGGCCCTCTAGGGGACATATTAAGAGATCGGTCGCCGTAGAAGCGATTTAGAGCACTTTTCTGTTGGTTTAGATATAAACTGGAAACGATGATTTCGTTGCCCTAATCTCACGAAAAACCAATTTCTCCATCAATTGGATTAATAAAGATGCGATGTGTGAGGAAAAATTTGCCCTGAACGTGTCGTTTTCGCCTATTTTTCCCTGAGATTCCGTGTTCGATCCTAGTGTTGGCCGAGAAAGTTCCCCGGAAATTTCTAGTGTGGTTTCCCATTGTCAATGGTGCAGGACGGATGCATGGCAAAAAACAACATCGAGTTATTCGAATGGGACGAAAGACAGATGTCGTGTGAACACGTTGGCGTGCATGTCAAAGAACTCTTGACAGATAGAACTCAGAATTTCCTACAAAACACACTGTATGGAGTATGTCCGTCTACTTTTTCCCGGTAGATGCAGAAAAGTAACGCATCAAAACCCATTTCATTTACATTCGCCATGTGATTTGACTTAAATACAAAAACCATTAGAATAATTACTGCACAAACCGTCAATGGTCCTCTGAAGGCCGTCTAATTAAAGATACATTTTGCGGGGGGGGGGGGCACAAACATATATTTCCCAGGGTTTGGGGGTGGGGCGAGGTGCGCCATTAAAATATCGGCCAACTCAGCATTAGAAAATGAATTATTACCCCCAGTTAGGTTGAAAAGCAGTTAGTATAGCATTAGGTAATTTTTAAATGGCTCATTTGAATATTGATTTCTTGACTTAGTTTGGTTTGATTCAACGTGTAAGAGACTCCGGCAACAAATGTAACTTTAATTAGTCGACCTTCAGTGGAACATTGATGATTTGTGCAGTCATTGTTCTAACGGTTTTTGTATTAAAATCATTCATCTAACAGAAGGAAAATATGTACATGCAACAATCTTACTTTCTTAATGCGATGCCGTTATAGTACCCAAGGGCTAATTATTAAATCCTTAGTTACCTCACCTGCTCCGTTGAAGATACTCGCGAAAGCGAGCAAATGCTTAGTTCGCTAAAAGATCTAACACAATAGAATTCAGAAGCACCGTTTAATCAGCTGCTCCAATCCACCACTATTTTGTCATCGACCACAAAGATCTAACACAATAGAATTCAGAAGCACCGTTTAATCAGCTGCTCCAATCCACCACTATTTTGTCATCGACCACAAAGTCCCTCAACCATGACACATACCAACATTGAGAAAGGTGGTAAAGTCGATTATCTAAGGCACCAAAATAACTGACAAAAGCAAACACTAAACATCCGTCAAAAAAAGAAAGCCCTGAATGACTTTAAAGGTGATAGAACCATCACAATTGTTTCCGCTGACAAAGGAAAGACAACTGTGGTCACGAATGCTGATGGTACCTCACCACCAAGATCTGGCGACATATAGAAGAATCCGCAAAGATCCCATAAGCACACACAAGGACAGCCATGAATACTTGCTATAAAAATGAAAGAAGAAAAACAGATCTTTGACGCTCGCTAAGACAGACTCAGGCCAAACCACCCTCGACCACCTTATTCCAGGGCTATTATAAAATTCCATAAAAAACCTATGAAAGCCCGCCTGTTAGTGTGTTCCCGAGATTTAATCTTGTACAACACAGCCCAAAACCTACTTTCCTTACTTGGCACAACAGCATCGTCCTTCATTAAAGATTCGGGTGAATTCTATAAGAAACTGCAGAATATTCCAAACCTCGGGAAGATTGTTAGATGTGTTGAAGATTTGTTAACCAATGTACACAGGGGAGATACCTCCCTATCAACCGACAACATCATACTCCTGTTGAAAGGCTGCACAATTCAACCTATTTCTCCTGTAAATTTAGTTAATATTGGCTACACTGTATCACCTCCGACTATTTTTTCTTATATAATGTTAGGTTCCCACTGTCGTGCTATGCGTTTCGGACGCGACGATTGGCCATTTGTAGCTGATCGTGGAATTTTTATATACTTCTCTGAAATTTCACATTTGGATATGAGGTGGTGCAAGTCGATACATTCTGGTACGATTTGGTGTGCCTTGATGCGATATGGTCACGACTCGTCAATTTCAGGTGACATAGTCTGGTCTCCCGTTCAGATACACCCACGATCTAGTACGTGCAGATACGTTTGGGTACGTTTCGATACCATCATCAGAACCCGATGCGCTCTTTTGCTTTTGTACAATCGCATGTCGAATTTGGGGTTGTATTAAATATATCTATCCAGGTCAAACATATGTTGGGTTATAGTGACTAAAATATGATGTATGTTTTGTTTAGAAATATATATATTGTAATAGTCCAGGCATCACACGATATAACTTTGGTGGATGTTTCATGGACTCGCTTCATACGTTTATAATTCTAAACTAAAAGCCATGATTAATGAACCAGGATGTGTTTAAAAAAAAAAGTAAGAGTATAAATCGATTTATGTAATAAAACATAAGAAGTAGTAAATCCACAAAACTGTAATAAGCAGCTTGACGCATGCCTAACATACTAAAGATCTTATACCTTTATAATCCCTTTTATTGCCATATAAACCAGCTGTCGGTACTACATTTATCAAAGAATCGACATTTGTATTGCAATCTAAATCATACTTATTTATACTATATTGCTAAAAATGTCTTTTAAAATCCAAACACAATGATCAGTGCTCGTATAATATACGACGGGTCACCACAGGAATCTGTAGTTCTGTATTTAGAAAATAACTCATTTATTTCAACAGAGTCCTTAGGATTTACATATTATATGTATACTAATCATTATTCATGTCATGTAAAGTATTCCCGAATATAGAGGCACGGGCTCAATTTAAAAATAATAATAATTATCTCCTGTCAGAAAATTTTTAATATTAGACGGTCACAAATTAATATGCATTTTTCTGCTATTCGAGGCCGTGGGTACAGCAACTTGGGGAGGTGGGGTTTTGTTCACATTCCTGAAGCAATGGCCCGAGAAATCCCTCTCTGGCCATTGCTGGATTAGCTTCTGATACTTTCGCTTTTGAGGGAGTGTGTTTATTCTTCCCGTTCAATCAAATCTATCCCCAAGCACAGCAACATGACAACCCTTCTTTTAATCAGGGGCCTCCCCTAAACCTTTGGACAGTGATTTAAGGTATTAAAAACGGTGAAAGTGTTGTTCGACTCAAAACAGTATTGTTGACATTATTTACTGTGCCGATAGCTTCGTTTGTCACACAATTAGTTTTTCTGCAATATTCTGCGATGCACTGGTTAATTGGGCATAATAAAATCGTGAGTCATGACGTAACGTTATGTAAACATATTTGGTCCAATTTGGAGCTATGTTTGGTATTGTTACGAAGTTAGCTATTGGTTGTTAATCGGACTATTGACCAGTCATAATTTAGAACAAGAATTTGCCTTCTTTACAGCAGTGAGTAGTGGGATTAGCTCTAATCAAACGAAACACTGCGAGGAGTATGGGTTTTGTTGTGCAGAGGAAAATTTGACTGGTATAGAATGTTTTGCTCTCAATGAAATGCACCTGTAAATTTCAATTCCAATTTGGGGTTTTTATTGTTCATATTATCTTTTGTTTCATGTGGTACGTTCATTGTTAGATCTATCCCCAAATTTGAGACCCCTGTGGGACGTCGGGGGGGGGGGGGGCTGTTCATATTAAATTGGTTCTGTGTGGAATCTCCAGTGTTTGATCCATCCCACCGAATTTTTGGCACCTCTTTGGGGCTTCTAGGCCACGCGCGGAAACTGGACCCTGGCAGACATCCATATCCGATTATCCATATCCTATACCCAAATATAGGTACCTTGTTCATTTGGCCAAAGTACTCTGGATCTATACACCTCTTCGAGTAATTGTTAGGAATTTGAAATGATATATTAATTTGTAATAAATGTCAGAATGGTACTACATGTATTGCACAGGAGATGATTAGAAAATATATTTTCCTTCGTTTGTGGGATGAATTGTAACGGCGGTCGATTCGCCGAACCATACACATCACACTTTCGGTATTGTTTTTTTCTTTATTATTTCAGCGACGGATCACACCTTTCTGTACTTTTGTAGCACTATCGTCGTTGCGACATTGTTTTTAAATTTATAGACAAGGAATAGAGAAATAAAATGGTGTTAAACAACATTTTTTATCTTTAAAAATTATTCTCTATTGTCAGTATATTAGCTATGGTATGAGTTTATTAAAAACGCAAATTAATTGTTTGTGAAATAGCGTTAAAATAACAGGAAAGGGGTTCTAAGTTCAAGGATAGATTGTGTCGAAAAACATGTGACGGAAATTTACGATTGCATCATTTGGCTTATTTGACCAATCTCTGTAATTATTTACATCATATTTGACCAATTAGATAATTGAAGATCCAAAGTCAAAAGCTACAAAACTATCATATTTGTGAGAATTCGTTAGACAGCATCTTGGTTCTAGAAGGGAAAAGATGTAGAAGTTTCTATTCAGCAGACTGGGTCGTACGTAGGATGTGGCGACCGGAATCAATGGCCCGCTCAATACTACTTTTATACAATTTAATCTCAATATAGAATGAATCAATTTTCTTTTTAAAAAAAAACCCACCTTTATTGACTTCAATAGGCACATGTTACACACAGGCGCATATAACGTGGAAAATGGCCTAATTTGTTTTGAGTGGACGTTAAACCCTATCTACGTGATTAATGATGTTTAACTTACTAAATAATCTATGGTTGTCGTATGTAGGCCTATATAGTTTGTTAAAATATTTTAGGGGCTGAATTATTATTTTTGCTTTTGATTACCCAATTAGTGAAGTACCACCAATGCCGTTGTGGTATGTGGTGTGGTGTTTATTTGGACTGCCAATGATACTGGTAGGCGGTTAAAAATATAAATCTGTCAATTTATATTACCTCACATTTTCATGCGGAAGTTATTATGCCGTCCCTCCTGTCCATCCGGACGTCCGTTATTTTGCTGACATATCGGACAGTAACTTTCTGGAGTACGAAACCTATCGATTATTGTCCTCTGGTGGTCCGTTCGTCTATCAGGCAGGAATGAACCCTACCTACATGTATAATCAGAACTCCACAGACTTGCGTTCCTGAGTTACTACTGAAAACATAGTGAACGCTATAGAGGCTAACATCTTTTTTTCAAATTTGGTGTGAAACATTGTGTTCATCAGAGGACGAACCCTATCGATATTCAGCGTTAGACTCCGAAGTATAATGCTTCAAAAACTCGATAGAGACATGTCATAAAAACCGCTTGTTTGTGTCCGTCCCGACCAGTTTGTGACAACTTCAAAAGGTCCCTTCTAGAATTGAATGGCTGATAAAATTGATACAAGAAGTAAAATTGAACATACCGAGTCCAATTTTGGATTTGTTTTTGAGAACCATCGCCCATCCCTACTAAGATATAATCCAAATTTTAGTAATTTGATTGGATAATATTAGAATGATTTTAGTGCTTAGCCAATCAAAATTGAAGTATCTACCAAAATTTGGATTTTATCTTTAGTTAAGATTTCGAGAAACAGGACCCAGATAGACATTTGATATCATCATTACCCCGCCTTTGACCGTATGGAAGAAAGTGTGATTTTGAGTGACCAGATCTCCCGTCAAAAGGCAAAACCTAGTAACTCACTTTTTTTTTTATCAAAATTGAGTTAGGACCAAATTTGTAGTTACTAGGGTATGTGCCTCCTGTTGTTGTACTAGATATTCCAATCTTTTGATTTTGTAAGCAGTTACACCCATGACATAACCTAGCAACTCCCTTCATTTGCCTAGTATACCACAGCAAAACCTAGTAACTCAATAGTCAAATCAATGGATGAGCTGGCGTTTAATATTCATTCATTACATTTTCCTTTGTTTTCTCAAAATATGAAAAAGGTGAGTTACTAGGTTTTGCCTTTTGACGGGAGAGATATCGGATTTCAATCACGGTAAAATATATGTGCATTGTAAATATCGATCATATTTAAAGTAATAAAATATTAGCTCGAAATGGTTAACTTATTTGTGTGACAGTTGGCGACTGCGATGGCTATCTTTGATCTAGGGCGTTTATTTCGTCCGGTAAAGAAACTACATTTATTATTTTTATTAACGTTTAGTTGTGTATGCGTATTATTTTATCAAGGTTTCGTTGCAAGAATATCTTCTGCTAGAAGAACCTTTCTTAAGGACACCGAAACACAGCCACCAAGTGTAGTTATAGCTTTTTTAGTTCGAAACAAAGCTCACACATTGCCCTGGTTCCTGGGCCTGATAGAAAAGTTTGATTATCCTAAAAATAGAATATCATTTTGGTACGTACAAATTATATATTTTAATTTATTTGCAAGAATTTTGAAAAGGTTGGGAGCAAACCAACTTTATGCCAAGCGAAGCTAAGCAAAAAATATTTTGTTACGCTTGTTCTGAGAATAAACCAACTAATAAAAGTGCAATTCGTTACAGTTACACAGTTTGTGATATTCTTATAATAAAGCACATTTAAACTTCTTTAAAGAATGGCATTAGAATTTTTGTATATGTATATCTAAGTACCAGCAACCTAGTGGGGCGATAGGATGGGATGAAAAATCGAGGTCCCATGTATACATTAGTGTGCACGTAAAAGATTCCTTGGCAGTTCGAATTTGCTATAAGAGAAGGCAGTAGTGCCCAGGCAAAATTTCCCTCATAGCACACTGTATGGTGTATGCCCGTCTTCATTAGCTCAACCAAACGTCTCCATATTTAAATCTATGCAAACATTTATAAAATTAAGCAACAGATTTATCTAATACTAATATTGCTATATACTAAATAGAAAGAGGTAGCCGCATTTGTATATAGTTTAGATTGTAAATAGCATATTGTAAAGATTATATATTATTGTAAATAGTATAGTTTAAATGTAGAAAACAAAAAGGCATTATAATTAGAAAGATAAAACGTAAATATAAGTATCCGTGCACAAGTCAATTATAATTTTTTTGTAACTTTATAAATATGAATTCAATTACAATTAAAATTGCAGCTGTAATTATTAAAATTGCAGTTTATTAATTAATTAAAAACACTTATATGGATATACTACTTCTGAATTTATAAACATGCTACGTTTCGATACACATACAGATCTCGTTATCAAGCAAATAATGATTTATAACAAAAATGCAAACCTACGGGATGAACAAGCAGGATTTCAACGCGACCGATCTTGCACAGACGAAATCGCCACACTGCGTATCATCATCGAGCAGTCTATAGAATGGCAATCACCTTTATTTATCAACTTCGTGGACTTCAAGAAGGCGTTTGATATGGTCGATAGGGAGACACGCTGGAAAATACTCCGGCACTGCGGCATTCCTCACAAGTTAATACATGGGCTCTTCAAGAACAACAAATGTCAGGTCATCCACAGTTCTACACTCTCACCATCCTTCAGTGTACATATTGGCGTGCACGTAAAAGATCCCTTGGCAGTTGGAATTCGATATAAGAGTAGGCGCCCGGGCAAAATTTCCCTCATAGCACACTGTATGGCGTATGCCCGTCTTCAATTAGCCCAGATTAGGTGCAGAAGAGTAGGACGTTAAACCCCATTTCATTTCATTTCATTTCAGTGTACATACAGGAGTACGTCAAGGTTGTCTACTGTCACCCCTAATCTTTTCAATTGCTATTGACTGGATTATGAAAACCTCAGTGACACCACCTAGAGGCATCCATTGGTCACTCACTGCCAAGCTGGAAGACCTTGACTTTGCAGATTATGTGAGCCTACTATCCCACCAATTCCAGCAAATACAACAGAAAACAATAGCCCTGTACCAAACAGCGAAATCAACTCGCCTGGAAATTTACACCAATAAAACCAAGTCCCTGAGACTGAACACCCAAAACCACATGTCATCGTGCTTGACGACAATTCCATTCAAGACGTCAGCAATTTCACCTATTTGGGAAGCACAGTCTCCAAGAATGGGGGCGCCGTTGAGGACATCAAGGCGAGACTTGGGAAGGCCAGACATGCCTTTGTAACTCTCAAATGCATCTGGAAGAATAAAAACATCAGGAAACTGGGGATCTTTGAGACCAACGTCAAATCAGTTCTACTGTGCGGATCAGAGACGTTGAAACAAACCAAGAAAACAGAAATGATCTACAGGTCTTCATTAACAAATGCCTACGACAGATCCTACAGCCTACTCTAATATCTAATGTCAACTGTCAAGGGATCTTTTACGTACACGCCAATGTGTACACGGGACCTCGGTTTTTCGTACCATCCGAACGACTAGACAGCTGTCTTTGTCAGGCCCTCCATCCTGCATCACTGATAAGGGGGGAACCACGCCGGAAAATCTGAATGAACATTCTCAGCCAATGCAGGAATCGAACACCCAACCTCCAGGCTAGCGAGCAAACGTCCTACCCACTTAGCCACCGTGACCCCGTATTTGTAGGGAGAAGAGCTTTGTAAGTGAATTCATTTGTCTTCTCATCCCTTTAAAGATTTAAGATCAATAAAATATGTTTAAATTTCAATTCAACAGTAAGACGTTAAACCCCATTTCATTTCATTTCATTTCATTTCATTTCTTATAAATCCATATCTTTACTTATGTGTGGGAAGTGTAATTACTATTGGCTCGCTTACCTGGAGGTTCATGTTTGATTGCTACGTCGGCTGAGAAAATGCATCGGGATTTTCCCACATAGATACCACTTGTTAGTGGTGTGGGACGGGGGGGGGGGGGCGGGGGCTGGCATAGGACAACGTAGTCGTTCGTATGGGACGGAAACCCGATGTCCCTGGTAGACCTACACATCGGCGTGCACGCAAGAGAACCCTAGACAGTTGGAATTCGAAATAAGAGTAGGTCGTAGTGCCGCTGTCCAGGCAAATATTGTCCAAGTCGGTGCCGAAAAGTAGGATGTTAAATTTCTTTTCATATTTGAGGCCACGGTGGCTTAGTGTGTAAGACGTTGGTTCGCTAACTTGGAGGTTCCGAGGTTCTGTCACTACGTTGGCGGGCAAAGTTTATCGGGATTTTTCGGCTTGGTTCTCCTTTGTCAGTGGTGCAGTACATAGGGCCTGGCAAGGGACAACGTATAGTCGCACAGATGGGACGATCACCTGAGTGCACGTAAACGATTAGCTGACATTGAACCAGCACAATAATCACCGAACCATAAAAAACGCTCACATATAGTTTTTTTTTTTACGTATACGCTAACGTGTACGCAGAACCTCGGCGTTTCGTACAATACCAACGACGACTAGGCACCACTGCTCCTTGCCATACCCCCAGGGGACCTCAATTTAGCTTCACCAATAGTTGATGGATGTGATTTATCTTTATATTTTTTAAGATCCGAAGTGACCATAATATAGATAATTCTACAGCTATATTAGAAGAATGGTTGACGGCTGTTCAACATGAATATCATTCTGTAGATGTTGACATTAATCATACACAGAAAGGTCATTATATTTTTATACGCCCACATTTTCATGTGGACGTATTATGCCGTCGCCCCTTTCCGTCCGTCCGTCCACAATTTGTTTGTGGGCACTCTACAGGTCACCATTTTTACACGATTTTGACCATCCCAAACTTAGGCTGCCTTTCTTCAGTTAGCTCTGCCTTAGAACAGGCCCTAACCTAATTAACCGACATTTTAATTCCTACATCGACGATTTCAGTATGGCTTTAGAAATTTTTAGAAGTATTTATTTCTCTTCTATTTTCATACTGAATGGAATTTAATATGTTTATTTAGCCTTTGTGTGTATGAAAGATGTCAAACGGATTAGAGCGGAAGCACGAAATAGTCCACTAATTATTTAATGTGGCGGCGATCATGAAAGATACGCTCACAGAAGCGGCTTTATTTGCGAAGATAAATTTAAGAGTACCTAACCTGTTTGGAAAGATAAACAGATCGAAACTCTATAGGCAGTTTACAATGATAAAGACTGTATTGCAATATCACCCATTGACACATATTATATATCGTCTTTAACGGAATAGCAGAAGTCGACATTTTGCTAACTTGACATATTTGTTTACATAAACCACGTGCTTCGGTTATAAAAAGCAGTATATATTCGTCATTGGCCGTAAAGTCGATAAGTCCCTCTCCAAAATGATCACGGAAGCGTTTTAAATGGACGGCATTTAGCGCAGTGATGTATTCTCGAGGTATGAAGTAGATGCATCGCTGTATGCTGTATAGATTTTGACGAAACTTGAAGTATAGGTCTATCTCCCAAAGATCTCGATTCCTTGAAATATAGGTCTATCTCCTAAAGATCTCGGTTCCTTGAAATATTGGCATGTATCGGACCATAACTTCATGGATTATGGCCCCGGGTTGTTCGAAAAATTACGTTTTTAGCTTGTGGACACTCTAGAGGTCACAATTTTCAACTGATTTTGATGAAACTTGAAATGCATATTTATAACCCGAGGGTCTTGGTTTCTTTCAATATTCGCGCATATCGGATTGTCACTTCCTGAATTATGGCCCCTGATTTTACCTCTGGAGGTCACAATTATTATGCGATTTTAAAAAAAAAACAAGTTCGAATATATCACCGTTGAAACCGTAATGATGATTGAGTTCGAATTTCGAGAAAATCGGGCCAAAACTGCCGGACAAAATTGCCGCCCCTTGTACGCAAATAGTGTAAATATATGGTATATCAAGGTTGTGGACCCTCTAGAGGCCACAATTTTGATCCAATTGGATGAAACTTTAAGTTTATGTTTATATCACAAAGATTTTAGTTCCTTTTGATAATCGTGCATATCGGATCGTAACTTCCTGAATTATGGGCCTCGGTTGTACGAAAAATTTCTTTTTTAACTTGTGGTCCCACTAGAGTTTACAATTTTTATCCGATTTTTAAAAAACAACGGTTGAATATATCACCGTTACACCCTAATGACGGTTGAGTTTGAATTTCGTGAAAATCGGACGAACGTCTGAACGTAACTTCCTGGATTATGGCCCCTGATTGTTTGAAAAATCGCATTTTTAGCTTGTGGACCCGCTAGAAGTCACAATTTGTATTCTATTTTTTTTTTTTTAAAAAAAACCGTTTAAATATATCACCGTTACACATAAATGAAGGTTGAGTTCGAATTTCGTAAAAAACCTGACCCAAGCTGTCAGATAAATGGCCGCTTCTTTTACCCAAATAATGTAAAAGTATGTAATACCAAGGTTGTGGACCCTCTACAAGTCACAATTTTTATCTGATTTTGATGAAACTTGAAATTTATCCCAAATATCTCGGTCCCTTTCGATATTCGCGTATTTCAGTCTATAACTTCCTGGATTATGGCCCCTAATTGTATCAAAAATCGCCTTTTTCTTAGCTTGTTCTCTATCTCTTGCAAAATGTGGACGTAAATTGTCCGGTAACCGCTGGTTTTACATCTGACAAAATGAGTCCTCTGGGTTTTACGTGTAAATGGTATAACATAATGAGATAATGAGTTGAATCTTGGTCTGTCTTCTGGTTCTTTAGTTTTGCCCCAGTTGTAGACACTCATTGGTGTTATTTTATTGAAAATGTGTTAGTCCTTAATATGACCCATGTGTGTTCAATCCCTTTTATGATTTGAACAATATTTTTTTCAATACATTTTCAGAATTAAAGATACATTATGCGAGATTTAGAGAAAGAGTTGTCCGTTCGGTTGTGGAGCGAAATTTGCCTAATTTCCCTATGCTAATGCTTCTTTCTATAACTTCTTACTAACTTATGTCAAATTGACTATTTGCATTGGGAACATCTAAAATCGCGCATTCCCATGACGATATTTTTTGTCAAAAATAATTAAATATTTTACGTACAAACGCCTGGGGTAACTGTTATTGTTTATGAAAACGTTCCTTAAATGCTTTAATTCTGCGGGTAAACTTTCTTCATCACATATCTTGGTGGCGCGTCTGGTTAGAGAGGTGATGATGGATTTCTTAATTTGATGCGAATGATTTGATTTATAGTGAATGAATTGGTCAATGTGAGTTGGTTTCCTATAAACAGTAGTGGAGAATTTGTTGTCAGATTTAGTAACTAAGACATCTAGAAATGGGAGATTGTCATCCGCTTCGGTTTCGATTGTGAATTTTATCCTCGTTTGTCGACTGTTGAGATGTTGGAGTAGCGTTTCTGGATTGCCGTTTTGATTGAAGACCACAAATGCATCATCAACCCTGCGATACGAACATTGGGTTTGATGGGGGAAGTCTGTAATGCATCAGTTTCAAAGCTGGTCATGAATACTTCTGACAGTAGTGGCGATAGTGGGATACCCATGTGCAGGCCATGTACTTGTTGATAATATTCATCACCCCATCTAAAGTCAGTGGCAGTTGAACAGTGGCGTAATAGTTGATATTATCAGTGGTTAGTTGGTGTCCAGTGGGTTCTCTAAGTCATTGATTTTCTTTTTTAAGTATTTGGAGTGTTTGAGCTGTGGGGATATTGGTGAACAAGTCTACTACATCGTAGGAAAGAATGGTGTCGGTTGATATAACTTGTGCCAGTTTATGGCAAAAATCGCTTGAGTCGGCAATGAAGACTCTGCTGATTTTCCAAGTGGGGCCACAAGACGGGTTAAGAATTTTGTGGTCTTGTAATATTCTGAATCTCGGGAACAAACCAATAAGCGAGCCTTGACCGGGTTCTTGTGATTCTTAATGGTGGCACGTTCATATGGTGGTCTGGGTAAGAGGGATTCAGAGTATAGTAGAGTCCTACTGTGATCTGCTTTTGTCTTTCAATGAGGTGAGAAGTTTTCAGAGCTTCGTTTCGTGGATGGCTGTGGGATCTTTCCTGATTCTTTGGTGGGTTTTGGTGTCTTGAAGTAGGCTGTTCACGGTGTCCTCATGGTCATTGGTGTCCATAATGACAGTAGCTTTACCTTTGTCAGCAGGAATGATAGTGGGATTTGGATAGTTTATTAGTTTGAGGTTTGGTTTCCAAAAGTATATTCGTGATAATCCATCTTGCCACCTGGTGCCAGTTGACGTAACCACTTTTCTATATTTGTGATGAAATCGTCATGATTCTTTGGTCTAGATACAGGGATTCGAGTTCTGCATGATGTTCACTGATTAATTTTAACAGTTTTTCTTTTCTCGTTTCTTTGACAAGACTCTTTCCGGCTTTCCGTAGAATATTATAAGCAGCGGCAGACTGAACAGGTGTTTTGCGGAATACTGGCACTATCTATGCATCGCATTAAAAATGTCAAATTGTTGCAAAATCTAATATACTTTCCCTCTTATTTCACAATCTGGTTCATTAGAAAATATACATCATCGATATGGAGATGAGCCTACCATACTAATGAACCAGATTGTGAAATCAGAGGGCATAATATGCAAAAGCTGGTAAAATATTTCACATTTATTGACTTTCTATTCATTGAATTAATTTATTTACGGTTTCCCTCGTTCAAGATTATAGTCGAGTAATAGGTTTTACTTTCATGATAATTGTAGATCCTAGGTTGTGGCTCTTTTATGAGGACCCACAATGGTCATTGGCCCCGAGAAAACTGTCAAGCTCAGATCTGACTAACCCTAGATCCATGGATCTGTGCGATGAATTATGTGACTGGTCAATAACACCCAATGCCGTAACAGTAATTTTCCTATCACAAGTGTTCTAAACAATAAACAATTTAACCCTGACTCCAGGCCCCATATCCTGTTTTTCTCATAACATCATAATTAAATTAATTGCGTTTCAAATAAACAGACACCAACCGTTATTATTGATTATTCATATATACAGCATAAACCACCTACATATATTGCTATTCCATTACCTTTTTGCGATTTAGATGAAACTCAAAATATATGTTGAGGATTAATGAACTACGACAAATGCGTGTGAAAATGATAAATCGTTGACTGAAATCCGACCATCTTTAAATAAACGACATTTTGGATTTTAGAATGGCTGATGGACTTTTTCAAAAGAGTAATCCCTGAGGAGTATCTGTGCCAATTTTGATACGTATATCCATATTGGAGTGATTTACTCTATATTCATTTATTTGATGCACAGGCACTATACCTATTTCACGTAACCAAATAAGTCTAACCGGCGGCTGCCAGGCAGGATACGCCCACATTTTCCAAGAGATGGATAGAGAACAAGCTAAAAACAAATCCGATTTTTTTAAGAATCAGGGGCAATAATCCAGAGAATTATGGTCTGAAATGCGCAAATATCAAAAGGGACTGAGATCTTTGGGATATAAAGATATGATTTAAGTTTCATCAAAATCAGATACAAATTGTGACCTCTAGAGGGTCGACAACCTTCGTATTACACACTTTTTCACAATTTGCGTACAAAGAGCGGCCATTTTGTCGGGCAGTTTCATTTCTGTTTTCCCGAAATTCGAATTAAACCTTCATTATGGTGGAATGGCGATATATTTAAACAGTTTTTAAAATCGGGAAAAAAAATGTGACCTCTAGAGAATCAGCAAGCTAAAAATGCGATTTTTGAACAATCAGGGGCCATAATCCAGAAAGTTACGTTCGAATATGCGCGATTATCAAAAGGAACCACGATCTTAGTTTGTAACAGTGATATATTCACACTGTTTTTTTTAAATCTGATAAAAATTGTGACCTCTAAAGGGACCACAAGCTAAAAACGTGATATTTTGTACAATCAAGAATCCCCGGTTGTACGTGACAAGGAGTAGGGTCGCCTGTCCAACCTCGTGGGTTTTCTCCGGGTCCTCCGGTTTCCTCCCACTGCTAAAGACCCCAACGTGCAAGTGAATTATTGAAATAAAATTAAAACCACATGTTAGTCCCGAAATGACATAGTTTGTGTCGAGTGGACGTTAAACCCCATTTTTTTCTCTCTCTCTGGACAATCAAGGGCCATAATTCAGGAAGTTACGATCCGATATGTGCGAATATCAATAGGAACCAAGATCTTTGGGTTATAAAACGTATTTCAAGTTTCATCAAAATCGGATCAACATTGTGACCTATAGAGGGCGCACAACCTTGATATACCAGATGTTTACACTAGAGGGACCACAAGCTAAACCATCATTACGGTGTAACGGTGATATATTCACACGGTTTTGTAAATCGGATAATAATTGTGACCTCTATAGAGGGACCACAAGCTAAAAACGCGATTTTTCGTACAGTCAAGGGCCATAGTTCAGGAAGTGACGATCCGATATGCGCAAATATCGAAAGGAACCAAGATCGTTGGGTTATAAACATGTATTTCAAGTTTCATCAAAATCAGATCAAAACTGTGAGCTCTAGAGGGTCCACAACCTTGATATACCATATTTTTACACTGTTGACGTACGAGGGGCGGCCATTTTGTCCGGTAGTCCGATTTTCACGAAATTCAAACTCAACCGCCATTAAGGTGTAACGGTGATATATTCAAACGGTTTTTTTTTTAAATCGGAATAAAATTGTGACCTCCATAGGGTCCACAAGCTCAAAGACGTGATTTTTCGTACAACCAGGAGCCATAATTCAGGAAGTTACGGTCCAATATGCGCGAATATGGAAAGGGACCAAGGTCTTTGGGTTGTAAACTTACATTTCAAATTTCAACAAAATCAGATAAAAAATTGTGACCTCTATAGGGTCCACAAGTTAAAAACGCGATTTTTCGTACAATCAGGGGCCATAATCCATGAAGTCACGGTCACATACATGCCAATATCGAAAGAAGCCGAGATCTCAGGGAGATAAACCTTTATTTAAAGTTTCGTTGAAATCGGATAAAAATTGTGGCCTGTAGAGTGTCCACAATCAATTGTGGACGGACGGACAGTGGCGACGACAATATACGTCCACATGAAAATGTGGGCGTATACAAACTATGACCTCTATAGGGTACACAAGCTAAAAACGCGATTTTTCGTACAATCGGGGGCCATAATCCATGAAGTTACGGCCCGATAAATGCCAATATCGAAAGGAATCGCGATCTTAGGGAGATATACCTATATTTTAAGTTTCGTTGAAATCGGATAAAAATTGTGACCTGTAGACTGTTCACAAATATTTATGGACGGACAGGGGCGACGACAATATACGTCCTAAGGAAAATGTAACCGTATAAAAATGAAAATGACCATGTTATAGTGATATTCTTCGTAATTATAATTCCGAACTCCTGAATATAAATCTGTTCTTCTAATTATTGAAATATTTATCAAATATATGTAGGATATAGTGATGAAAAGTCACCGAATGATTGGTCGAAACAACGATATGAAAAGGTCATCAAACTTCGACAACAAGCCCTGGAAGATGCCAGAAAGATAATGGCAGATTATATATTCGTAAGTTTTGATAAGGGCATATAAAATACATGTTCATGATATCTCAAATATTACAAACAGAACTGTTTGCTTTGTTTTGGAAACAATGAAATGTGGTCCGTCAGTTCGTCGTGAACAAGCTTGTGGTCGTTCTAGAGGTAGATGCCAAAAATGCGTCGTTTTGATCGAGATAGGAGGCTTCGTTAAAATTCGAAAATATACGTTCTGATTTACTGGAACGAAATAAAATTTATTTCTATCTGCTTAAAGATAAGTGATGCAGATTAGGCCTATGAGCTAGAGTTACTTAACGTCTGTCTAATCTAGCCCTAATAGTCGAAAAAGATATATAATAAAATCAGCAATGTTTTCAAACGATGCGGACGACGAACTGATCCGAGCAAGTCATTTTGTGGAAAATATGGTTGAAAATAAAAACGTAGATTCTGACAAAGAATTATTTAAAGCTAGTCAAAGTGCAATCTGATTAATGTCTTGTAAATTCCCCCATTACCCACAAAAGAATAATATTTAATATGCTTCATGGCTAGTCAATCTATCATTTAGATGGTTGATGCAGATGTGATTATTGAAAATAACAAGACACTACAGTTACTTATGGATCAAAATAAGTAAGTATCTGTTGTTCTATGAATTTATATAGACGTGATATTGTATAAAGCACTTTCACATGCCCATTGTGTTGGTTCGTCGGCCCGTCATTAATTGGCTTGTGGGCGCGATAGAGGCTACCGTTTTTGACGGAAGCATTGTGGTCATGAAAGGAAAAACCCTGTCGATATTCAACGCTCCCCAACCTTTCGTACCAGAGTTATACACACTCTTCCGAAAACCATGTGAACGCAATAGAGGCTTTAGTTCCTAATTGGTGCTTTTGAAAGCATTGGGGTCATCAAGGGACGAACACTATCGATAATCAGCGTTCTTCGATATTCCGTTCCAGGGATATCCCCCTTTGCGGAAAACATGGTCAACGCAATAAAGGCTATAGTTTTTAACGGATTCTTTTCAAATTTGGAATAAAGCATTGTGTCCTATTGATGTTCAGCATTCTGTGACTCTCATTTTCAGGTTTATCTCCCTTTGCCGCTATATTAAATTTGATCGACAGGTTTTCCTGTCGGATAAGCTGCCGTCGAAGCATTACTGCTGTGTGAATATCTTTTATTTATTGATATAAAGATTTACAGCAAAACAAAACGAAACAATCCTTTGCGTTATTTAACTTTCATTAATTAACATATCAATCATGTAGGTTTTAACATCATCCAACATACTTACGCCTGTTCTAGTGGCTGCAGTATTTAAACTTCTAGTCGTAGCATTGTTCTGTGATGGCAGATTCGTGGAACATAAAGAATGAGTAGATATCATACAATTAATCCTTTACTGGTCACTGTGGTCACCAGCTTCCTCTAATTTTTATGGGTGCCACTTAAATATGCATTATGTATGAGCTAAATCTGCGTATTGCAGGATTTTATTTGACTTCAAATGTTTTATGAATTTTTATTTAGACATTTATTCACGCAACAAGGCTATAATCAACTCTCTAGAATATCGGATGGCGGAGATGTAAACGGATTAAAATACGAACGCTATTTAATGATTTAATTAAGAAGTGGAGAAGCGATGCTCGGCATAGATAACAAAAAACAAAACAAAACAATGAACAGTGATAACGTCGCTGAGAATAAATTAATTTGAATGAAATTTTTAATATATTAATTTTGAACTATTATAGCAAGACCGGACAGCTATTTATCTAAATCTTACATAATGCATCTTTAAATGACTACTCATGTAGCTCTCCGTCCCAAGCGGTCACATAATGTTGTCGGTGTAATCAGACGTTAAAGAAAATCAGCCAATTCTAGGTCTGTATTCTAATCTGATTCGTGGCTGATTACTACATGATATGTCTGGGAATAATTTTGTTTGTAATTTGAGGATAATAGTAGGACCGATGTTTAATGCCAGTGACACGGGATATTATTCCAACTTCTGGGAAGGGATAGATACAAAGGTGAGCCACTTTCCATGTGTTTCAAAAATGAATTTTTATCGGATCGTAACTAAAGAACAAACAATACATAGAGAAGAAAACCTATAGACATTGTGATCTATCAGATCAAGTAAAAAGTGTGGCGTATTTCCACACTGTAAATCCAACGGACGCCTAACGCGTCTGAATGTGTTCTTATTAGAACATTTTGCGTTGAAATGTGAACACGTTAATGTTCACATATGAACACCGCAGTTCTAAAACGTACGCAAATCCTTAAAATCATGTGTTCAAGTTCAACATCGGACATGCGCACGACGCATCACGTGATGCGGGTTATTTTCAAAATCGCCATTTGCAGGACGCTGGTTTGACTTTAAGGCTCTAACTGTTTCAACAACTGTTATTTAAGGTAAAGTATTGTTGTTGTTTTTTCTAATAAGGTAGACAAGTTGTTTCAAAAATAACAGGGAAACTTAGATATATGAATTTGGAAGTAGAAATATGAATTTAGGTTATGTTTCTAGATTAACAATAGCCTTGTATAAACTACTAGGCCTGGCCCTAGACCTGTGTTCCCAAATCAACTCGTAAACCCTCGTCAAGCATATTAATTTGTGTTAATAAATTATTTCCTCTTATCAAAAAGCGCATGTATTAGAGATTTTTGGTCGAATTTGACAAATTATTTTCTTCTTCCATTTGTTTGAACACGTGGTGTTCCTTATAGAACATATTCTGTTATATACAGAACACATTCTGTTACGTATACAGAACACCGTATGCAAAATTAATAATCATCTGACCTTGGGGTTTAACTTCCTACCTTTCTGCACCAACCGGGCCATGGAAGACGCGACAGATAAGGAAGGTGTAAGAGACTCAATCGATTGTCCACATCTATGATTTTCAATATATTGATGTCTATTATATATCCAAAAATATTACTGTATTAAGCCATTTTTCGATAGAATATTTTTATCTAGTAGACTGGTCTATTTAACCGTCTTCATTAGCCCAGTCGGAGCAGATAAGTAGGCCGTTAAAACCCTCTATTATAATAATTAGTCATCTTGTTTTTTCCTTAATATAATAGTGTATTAAGCCATTTTTCGATAGAATATTTTTATCTAGTAGAATGGTCTATTTAACCGTCTTCATTAGCCCAGTCGGAGCAGATAAGTAGGCCGTTAAAACCCTCTATTATAATAATTAGTCATCTTGTTTTTCCTTAATATAATAGTGCACGGTAACAGAAGACGACGAAAAAATAAAATTGGTACAAGCCGAATGGACTGCACAGTCTTCTAGAAAGAGTTATGTTGTTGCAGATTCGTTCAAACGGTAAGTTCATATGCTCAGGTATTATATCCATTTATTAAAACATAGTTTAAACTTTACACATAGTTTGCACCCCCAATATATATCTTATACCGGTTTCCTGGGTTTTAATTGGTGTTAATATTTATATTGCAGGTGGGGAAATGAAATGGAATTTATCTTCCTAGGCTCATGAAGACGAACAAGCATCACGTGTGCAATGAGGGAAATTTTACCCAGACGGTGGCTTTTCCGCCTACTCTTGCCAAGAGTTATAGGTGCGCGCCAAGCAGGGCTGTCGGTTATTTTTCACAGTTGATTAGCAGCACTGCTAATCGAAAAGTACAATTTTGCCAAATTTGATTAGCAAATTTAAAAATTGATTAGCAGTTTTTCAGTTTCAATGTAAAACACCTAAATAACAAGATATTACTTTAATTCATAACAAATATGATTAGATTCCATTCTGACTATTCTTAGATTTTTTTAGCACTGCCACAAGTGCTTGTGACAGTTTGTAAATGTGATGTAGACATTTAGTTAGGTCTTATGTCTGAAGCCAATTTTTGACAGTGACTTCCGAAGCCCCACTCATTTTAATTGTTATTTTTTTGTTACGTTAGAAATCTTCGTTAGAAAACAATCTCGTCTGCTTTTTATCGTGTATTACTATTTTTGTTCAATCGGGCGCACCTCGATTAACTAGACACACGCGATATAAACAATAATATTTTACGGGAATTTTTACTTTGATTTTTGATTTACAATACGTTAACATGTATTTATTTTTTTATATTTTATTTACAATACGTGGGGGATACACTGGAGTTATTTATTTCAAAATGAATATGATATAATTACTTGATGTCTCACAACGTGAGTGGGACTACTTGATTCCCTCTTTCCGGTTTAATAGTCCCTATTCATAGAGTTATGTCCCTGTGTTATATAGTATTGTGTCTGGGTAGTTCGAGAAGAAAATGTCACAAGGAGAATTCAGTTTTGTTTATAAAATTTTATTCAACATTTTATACACGTTGAAAGTGTTGAGTAAGCCTTCTAGTCTTCAAAATGTGGATTATTCTTGTGACAATATCCAAAATGACAGCCCTGGCGCCAAGACCCATCCTAACGACTAGATGGTGTGCAGGCGAAGAGAGAAGAACGACAAGTAAACGTAGAACTAGAAGACAGTACAAGTGTACCACAGATAACTTTTTACTTGCCAATAATATTACATTCAGATTCGGATATTATTATAATAGGTGATCTTTTTAATTGGGCATAGTAGAATATCGACGCAAACAATGTTTTGTCACATTATCTCTTCCCATGTTGTATTATAAAATTAAGGAAATAAAATAAATTTGTAAACTATGTTCAAATTGTTTTTAAATTGTGCCATGCTTTTATCATACGAAATAATAAATCATTTGAGTCTATTTTAACCATTTTTTTTAACATGTTTGTTAAAATTTCAGAGAGTCTTTCACAACAGAACATACGGTGTCTGCTTAGAACGCCTGGTTCCCTCTGTGTGTGAAATTCTGAACGAACGGTGTTCAAAATATGATCACCGAACACCTTTTAGTGTTCATTATCTGTTTCATGCAGTTGAACACCTTATTGTATTCTAAAAAGAACACGTTTTACGCGTCCGATGTGTTGAAAGACCAAGGGGGAAAAGTTGAACGTATAGTGTTCTAAAAACAGAACACATTTTACGCGTCACAAGTGTTCTAAAATCCAGAGGGAAACCCATTTAAAACTGAACACATACTGTTCTGAAAGTAAACACATAGTGTTCTGATAGAAGAAAGACGCGTAAGAGTGTTCAAAATCTGTTTCAAAATAGTGTTCTAAAATGGCGTATTTGGTGTTCTAAAAGTGGACGCTGGGTTTACAGTGCAGGAGACGTTGTTTCATTTCCAAATTAATGAAATTAAAAGTTTTCTTTCACAATATCGAGTGACAAAGCTGCGAGCTTAGGCAAATGTATCAAATCTTAAGAGATGTGTAACATTTTAATTTCAGGGTTATTATGTAAGAACAGAAGAATATTTGAAAATGGTTGACTGGGAAATTCGTGGATGTTTCCCTGTTCCCATACTACACTCAGCTCTTTTAATAGATATACGGCGTAGTATTACTCAAGATATAGCGTACACCCCTCCATTGCCTGGATATGACGGACCATATAATGATATTATAATATTTGCACATTCTGTAAAGGCCGCAGGTTGGTAATTCTACGTGTGTAATAATAATTTGTGATATGAAATGGGGTTTGACGTCCCACTTGTCTGTATCAACCCAAGTAATATAGAGGTTTGGTGTTCATCGAATTTCAACATTTTTTTTACATACACGCCAACTGTAAATTGATTAGAGATCCATTGAACATTGATCTTAATACATATAGCATATAAGAAATTCAAAAGACAAATTGAACAGAAAATTTCCAAAAGATTGACATGAGAAGATTTAAAACATGTTACCGTGAAGTAATTCCATTAATTAGAAATGTTGAGGTTTTTATTTTGCAGCAATATCAATGTTTATTCTAAATACAAGATATTTTGGTAAAGTAATGGTGCAATTAGATAGTCAATATTCTTTAGGGGAAGAAATTGAGCAGTTTGCTTACCTTAGAATTGAAACAATGGGTAAGTTATTCATACCTAGACATGAAACAATGGGTAAGTTATTCATATAAAGTTTGTATAATTGCAATTATTTTTTTACTAACTTTGGCTGTTTGGCATTAACAGTTAACCTTGCCATTTTTTGACTAGAACCCATAGATTTACCGAGCGGAATCTTTTACCAGTATTCCAGCAACCGGATTTGAAATGAAATTAGCAAACATATTCCTAGCGCCAATAAATCATATATTTATCACGATAATAATTGCTACCTTTAATATAAACATTTTAAGACTAATTAATGCATAATTGAAACAAAATTTAAAAACTAAAAACCTGTAAGTTATTTCTGTAAACATACTAAAATATTGCACAGGGGCGCTAACTGGGCACGCAACAAATGACACGTCTATTAATCCACATCATTAGAAAAGAATTCAACCCAGTTCTGTTGGCAAAATTCTTTTTTTTTATTTCACAGAATCGAGGGATAAATAAACTACCGAACCTTCCTATGTTGCATTTTTGAGATATATTACTGTAAACATGGTAAACAATCAGGTAATTCAACATACAAAGTTACTGAATGTTGGCATGTTCATACCTAGTTACTTTAGTAACGTAAATTGTATCGGCTCTGCTCGCTACTACGTTACTGTCAGCTCCTAATGACAACTAGTATGAAAATAAGGCTTTTCCCCTATCTCGGTTCTAAGGCAATTTTGGAATCCTTAACGTCTATTTTTCACCGTGATTCTTCTTTGGTCGCTAAAAGGGACCATTTTTTGCCACATCTGACACAAATTTATAAAAATCCAACTCTATTTTCATGTAGAATTATACGATACAAAAACATAAACAACTTTCATTTGAATTGGGCCGCCATTTTCAAACTAACGCTCAGCCAATAATCTAACGCTCAGCCAATATTCCAAATTTAGGAATGGAATTTTACCGTAAACGAAAATTCGCGCTGTACATGAGAATAACACATAGAATATTTAAAATATTTTATAAAGGTCAATATAATGTGTTGTTCTATTTTATAGATTTTATGTAATAATTATTCATGTATATTGAATAAAAAAAACTTTAGTGACCATGTACAGCACGAATTTTCGTTTACGGTAAAATACCATACCTACATTTGGAATATTGGCTGAGCGTTAGTTTGAACATGGCGGCCCAATTCAAATGAAAGTTGTTTATGTTTTTGTATCGCGTAATTCTACATGAAAATAGTGTTGGATTTTTATAAATTTGTTTTGGATGTGACAAGAAATGATTCCTTTTGGTGACCAAAGAAGAATCACAGTGAAAAATAGACGGTAAGGGTTCCAAAATAGCCTTAGAACCGAGATAGGGAAAAGACTTATTTTCATACTACAATGTAGTTGTCATTAGGAGCTGACAGTAACGTAGTAGAGAGCAGAGCCGATACAATTTACGTTACTAAAGTAACTAGTTCATACCTAATTCATTTGTTAATTCGGCGATGTCTTTGAGCCATCGAAGCTAGTTTGGAAGTTATTGTGTGCACAATGAACCTACCCTAACCCTATTTTCTCGTATGTTTAGTATGTTTACGGTAATATATCTCCAAAATGTAATATAAAAGGTTTTGAAATTTTATCGTCCAGTTGGTATCCATCCCTTAATTCCGTGAAATAAAAAAATCTTTTACCACCAAGTACAAGCTGGTGTGGGTGCTTTTTGGTGCAGCATGGGCGTCCGGCGTACCCTTTGCTTATTCAACCCACAAACTTCTTCCCTAATCCAGTTGTGTGTCCAGTGAACCTCCCCTCACCGGGTGTTCTCATATTTTTACAATGTCTACGGTAATATCTCGAAAATGCAACATAGGAAGTTTCTAAAACCAATGTAGTGATTGGCGCACCCGGCGCACGCCCTCGGGGGTTCGAGTCACCAAGCTAGTTTGGAAGTAATCGTGTGCACAATGAACCAACCCTTACTGGAATTTCTCTTATTTTTACAATGTTTTCGGTAATACATTTGTATATCTCAAAAATGCAACAAAGGAGGATTCTGAAATTGTGCAATCCGGTGTAATCTATCCCTTGATTCTCTGAAATAGAAACATTTTGCTACGGAAGCTGGTATGGAACCATATTTAATGATGCAGGGTGGATTTACACTTTTTCTACTTTTGTCTATATGCTATGCATTAATATGGCTTAATCTGCAGGATCATAAATATAGGTACTTATTGGCACTAGGAATATGTTTGCTAACTTCATGATGCTGAAATGAAATGAAATGAAATGGGGTTTAACGTCCTACTGTTCTGCTCCTAAACTGGGCTAATAAAAAACGGGCATTCGCCATACAGTGGGCTATGAGGGAAATTTTGCCCGGGCAGCGGCGCTACGGCCTACTCTTATATCGAATTCCAACTGCCAAGGGATCTTTTACGTGCACGCCAATATGTACACGGGACCTCGGTTTTTCGTCCCATTCGAACGACCAGATATCTGTCCTTGTCATTCCCTCCGTCCTGCATCACTGACAAGGGAAAACCACGCTGGAAAATCTGGATGAACTTTCTCGGCCAATGCAGGGATCGAACACCCGACCTCCAGGCTAGCGAGCCAGCGTCTTACCCACTTAGCCACGTGATGCCCAACCCCGGATGCTGAAATACGGGTCTTCTCTGTATAGTTTTATTTCTTATTGGCTACAAGCTCCCGCTCACAGGTCGCATGTGTAACTGTTTCTTCTTTAATATGACATCCCCAATTCGTCTTCAATACCGTGACATCTTCACTGACTTCACGTTGTGTGTGTATAGTCCAGGAGCTAGCAAAGATTTAATTAACACCTCGAATACGAAAGGGTTGAGACCAGGAATTAGTAGATATGTGATCAGGGTCCCTCAAAAACGCACTATTAAGTAATGTTTTGGGGACAGCGGTCACATTGGTTTGTAACTCATTTTTCAGTACAACAACCAAATCAATGTCAAATGGTTCTTGTTGGAATCAAATTAAAGAACTAGTTAGTGCCCGTCATGGGGACTGGTCCATTTCTGAGAGACCTATTGGGGGTACCCTGTAGGCTTTTAACACACATCTCGAGTACATCCCCGGAAGTCAAAATGTTCCTTGGGATTCCTTGAAACAATATGATTTCTTAAGAGTTGTCAATTATGGGGTTAACCCACTTCTGAGTAAGTCAAGGGTGACCATTCGACTGCCCCGCCTAATCCATGTTTAACGCTCATCTCGAGTACATACAGGGGGTTTCGATGACCGAATGGTTAGCACGTGCGCGCTGTATCATATAATGTCTGTCGTTGAGTCTCTCTCTCGAGTACATCCACGAAGCATGTGTTAAAATGTTCCTAGGAATTCCCTGAGACAATATGATCAATTATGGGGATTAACCCACTTCTGAGTAAGTCAAGGTTCACCACTGGCCACCCCTTCCACGTTTATCGCACATCTCGAGTACACTCAAGAAACAGGTATCAAAATGTTCCGTGGGATTACATGAGACAAAATAGAATTGATTATAGCCTTGTCACGTGAATAAATGTCTAAATAATAATTCCTAAACATTTAAAGTCAAAACAAAAACCTGCAATAGGTGACGTAAAAGAGAAATATACCATTTGCCAAAATATCTAATTTGTTTATTATATATTTGTAGTGGAAGGGCCGCCATTATATAGATCTAAACATGTATATGTACCTCCTATACCTCAGAGTAAATTAGGTTTTGATGAGGTAAGATATTGGGTCATAATTATATATAAGAATTTAAACTTGTTGCTAGATCATCAAACCTTTTAGACGCCGAAGTATTTGGTGCAAACTTCTATAACAGACACACAATATTATAAAGAGATAATTGATATATATAATATGAGGTATACCTGGGTTTAGGACAATTGGTACTACGGTGAAAATGGGGGTTAATATCCCCTCAACACAGGGTCGTTTGGTATGTGTCTATATAAATAATTCGCTAGTGTGCAGGATCTTGTCTATAGCAGCGAGGGCAGTGGCAGAGATTGACCTGGCGAATCCCTCTGGTGAGACATAAGGACTCCCCCCGAGGAGTTTGAAATATAGACTGCCGAAATGCAGTCTGGCAGTATTTCAGGCACCGATTGTCAAGATAATTAGAGCTGACCAGAAACCGCCTGTCGCCTGATCATTCTGATTGATCCGACCAGAGAGGAAAGTGTAAACAAATAGAGTGAATCAAAGTGAATGAATTTTCTCGCCGCGTTGAATCCATACTCCAAAACTTTGAGGATCGTGAAAAGCACTTCTCGAGTTGTTCACGTGTTATTGTTTATAGTAGGTTTACAGCTAGTTCAGCTCTGAACGTAAATTCTCGTTACACTCGCCCTGTACGTTCAGAAACCGCCCTATTGACCCCTTGTCGTAGAATTTTCGGGTTCCAGTCAATTTTACTGGGCATCTTTTTACTGTTAAACGGTCGCGTGTCAGTCCTGTATAGCTGAGGTTGGAAATTTCTGAGTTACCCTATACCCTGCAGGCGGCGTACTTTTAAGAGAATGCTGTGTCGCACACACTGCCTCTAGCGAGGTAGGCAAGGCTTTATTTTCTCACTACATTGTTCCTTTACATTGTACCGACGTTCACGGGGACTTACACGCGTCCAGTAAAATTGACTGGGGGCCGAAAAATTATCAACAAGGAGTCCATAGGGCGGTTCCTGAACGTACTGAGTGTGTGCAATGAAACCTATGTTCAGAGCTGAACTAGTTTACAGCCGGGTGGGTTAGGTAAGCAATCCAGTACTCTAGAACATGCAAGTCTATGACTGGGTGGGATGGTCGCATATATTCATCGTAGAAGGTGTTGATTACTGAAACATATCACAAATATTATTTTATTTCTTTTTTTTTAAATTATTGGAGGGGGGGGGGGGGACAAAGAGAGGGCATGCCAGATTTAAGATCGCCTCTACTGTATAATTTAGTAAGTGACGCTGCTCATCGGCATGACATTTATTTCGATTAAATTGGTGTTTTGTTTTCTGTTCAGATTTATATCCTACATTTACTACGTCGACCCGAGAGAAAAACAATAATGAGAAACACTTTATATGGTCTTGGAATAGATTTCATCTTTTTTGATGCTTCTGATGAAAAGTAAGTATGCAGCTATACCTGATATTTTATTTATATCCCCTATTCCCGGTGTGTCACAATTTTAGAACATATTTAACCCGGCTTCTAATTTAGATTAAATGACCAAACACGGTGTAGCTGATGTTAACCAGGTGAATGGCACGACTAAGTTCGATGAAGAGCATTTCGGCTTACGTTGGCCGTATATTGCCAACACCCATAATCTGTCCGTTGTAAATTGATATCGGCTGTATATTTCATTGTATTGTAGACACCTATTGATTTTCCCACATGTTCGAGAATCACTACCAGAGTATTATTAATCTATCTTTCTTAAATAATTATCTTCGATAATTATCTTTGTTACTAAATCTTGTTAACACTTTAGAGGAGATTTATTATTACCTATAATTTTCCTTTATATTATGTGAAGAAACTTGAATGATACGTATCTGGATAGTCTTGGTATTAAGATGCTACCTGGATATAGGGATCCTTACCATGGAAGGCAAGTATAATATTGTTATATCGCTTTGCGTTAAATGTTGAGATGTCTTATTTAAAAATCGAATCTTAGTAATAGTGTAGTCTGCAAATTAAAGCCACAAAATAATTAAAGGTGTGCAGTTGTACAATGCTTAGTGGTCCATCTTTAGCGTATTCACCCTACGAGCAAAGCTACCACCAACATTTCGTCTGCTATGGTCTCTCATTATTCACTAGGTCCATGATATGATGCCCCATCTGGAGCATGCAGTCAAAATTTTCCCTACTGAAAGTTGAACTCGACACGGCGAATGTGCACGCTTCAGTGGCTTGTCTCGAAGTGATTTCTGACATGCCCTCCCCTGGAACAAAGCCACGCCAAATGTTTGTGTGTGTCTGTGTTTCGCCTACAGGCCGCAATTCTTAAAAAATCCTTTTGAAACTTTGCATACCCTAAGGATGATCGCTATTGTTTTTGGTGACTGCCCGACCCCCAGGGACAGAGCCACATCCATTTTCTTCTTTGTGTGTCTGTGTGTTGCCTACAGGCCACATTTCTTAATGGATCGTCTTGGAACTTGGCATATATATTCCTTATAGCCTAAGGACGGCAACTATTGATTTTCGTGCATGTCCCGCCCGCCAGGGGCAGAGCCACGCTCAATTTGTGTGTTTATCGTATATAGACCGCAATTCTGAATGGATCAGCTTGGAACTTGGCATATGTATTCCTTATAGCTAAGGGCGACAACTATTGATTTTGGTGCATGTCCCGACCCCTATTCCTATACCTATTCCTTATACCCTAATTACGGCAATTATTGATTCTGGTGCATGATCCCCCCCCCCCCCACTTTGGGCGGTGCGACACCCACTTTTGTTAATATTTTGTCTGTAAATGATATATTGGCTGCAATTATTAACATATTTGATCCAATTAAGAATGGTCTATCATAGGTTATATTATATCCAACCCCCAGGGGCAGAGCCACGCCCAATTTTTGTGGGTTTTTTTGTCTACAGGATGGAATTCTGAATGGATCATCTTGAAACTTGGCATATTCATTCCTGTAAGGATAGCAATTATTTATTTTGGTACATGTCCTGACCCACGCCCCCTTTTTTTGTTAATTGTTTGTCTGCAAATGCTCTACAGGTTGTTATAATTAACAGATTTTGTTCAAATTCAGCATATCAATAATTTCAATAACAGGGTGGTGCCTATTTATATTGTTCCATATCCAGCCCCCAGGGGCAAAGCCACGCCCAATTTTTGTATTTATCATCTACAGGCTGCAATTCAGTATGGATCATCTTGGAACTTTGCATATTTATTCCTTATACCCTAAAGACAGCAACAATTTATTCTGCCCCCCCCCCCACCCCGGAGGCGGTGTCACACCCGCTTTTTGTCTACTTCGGACTTCGGTCACGCCCATGTGGATCCCCAAAGAAATACGTCGAGTTTTCGTTAAAAACATACCTACAAAAACACTCTTTTAATTTTTCTTCTGCAATCATCATTCCGGACATTATTATACCTGAACTATATTTTCATAATTTTAAAATCCTTCATACATACAGGAATTTGGATTATTAATCAAAACCAAAATGCTTACAAAAGCTACGGAAATATTGAAATCTATCATTTCACAATTTTTAACTGCTGCATTTGGAAATTTCAAAGTTCTAAACTGGAGACATTAGTCACTACCGGATAGAAATACTTATCGGGTCGTGTGACCATAAGAATACCGTAAATTCTAAGGAGGAGTTCGATAAATTAATCTGAATAAAATCTCACAATGTCAAAAATCACGTCGCTTGGTTTACCGTTGGCATTGAGATCTCGTCGTGTCTCGCGCGAGCGGCAGAGAAAAGAACCAAAGGGACTCGTTACCATCGTTTTAATTGCCAACGAGGCTTTATTTGATGATTATGTAGGTTCTGGTGATTTTACAGCGTTATTAATTACAAATAAAACCGGCAGCGCTATCACTTGGTGAGATTATCAACTTCGTCGGACCGGAAGTAACGAGAGAGAGAGAGAGAGAGAGAGAGAGAGATCGTCCACTCGACCTCGACACAAACAAGGTCATTTCGGGACTAACATGGTTCAATTTTATTTCAATAACCACACCACTTGAAAACGATGAGAAACAATCCACTTAAAATTATCACCAGCTTATAAATTCTGATGGTAGCAAACGATTAAGAAATTCAGACACCCTGCATACCAGTTACATCGCATGAACTGCTCTGTTGGTACCGTGTTACCATGTTGAAGCAATTTATAACCGTGTTACATATAAACACAAGGTACAATTTTATGGATACGCAATTACCGAGTTTAATACTAAGCGACGTTTCGACGAGGATACTTTCGTCTTTATCAAGCAAATAATAATAGCAGGCAAATATATCCATAAATTTATACCGCGTGTTAATTAGTCTTTGTGTTAATATGTTCAATTATTAAATGCCAAGCAAAGAATGTGTTACATATAATTGACGTTTCGCATTCTTTCAGTTTCTTGTTGTCAAGGACTGAACTAAAAATTGAAAAAAATGTGACCCGTATTGAATTATGCAATTCATGAGTAATATAATGGGCGAGCTTCATAAAAAACAACAATGATTCATAAATCTATTCCCTGGGAAATATCACCCACCTTCTCTTACAACCCTGGATGCATTGACCACACAGACGAATTTTGGTTTTATTACAGGGTTTTAACAATGGGAGAAATTGGTTGTTTTCTTAGTCATTACAGAATCTGGGAAGAGGTAACATATATATTTTGTAGACATTTGAGAGGTATTTTTTAATGACATGACATAAATTAATGGTTTCAATTTAATTCATATTTAGTTGCATTACAAGTCAATCTGGTTAAAATACAGATCTAGGCCTATATTTCGTTTCGTTTCGTTTTTTATACTTTCTATGGCCTACACTACATGAAGATCTGACTAGTCTCTATCATCCAAGACAAGTTGTACTCGAAGGTCGTGTCAGGGGTCGTACGAGCGACTTTTGACCCTATGACGTCAGTCATTGATTAATAAATCAGCGTTGACGTTTCTAGAAGTTTACCGACAGTTCCGTGCATGGCACGCCAAAAAGTCTCCGTAACAGACCATTTCATTGGCTTTTCCCTCACTTCAACCAAAACGCCTGTGATATAACAACTCTTCCAGATCCTAGTTCAATCTGTTTCACAGAGAATTGCGAGTCTTCTAATATCTCTGTAAAAGATGACTGCCTTCAACACGTGCTGTCACAGCACGCGGCGTCAATCATTGGCTGAATGGCGCGTGCATTGTATACATCAGACGTTACTGCTTCGGGCAGAATGCTTCCTTTTAGTTATTTTAATACCCATTTACACTAATTAGGAAATAATTTTTACCTACAAATACGTCAAACGTCTTTATTTATTTTTCTAATACAACAAAAAAAATGTTTTAGAATTTAATTTGTCGGTGGAAAAAAGTTAATATTTGAGACTTATTAAGTCGCATTGATGTCATCCTTATCAGTGATTGTTGCGGCCTAGCGAATATTCACTGCTGATCAGTGTGATCCTAGTGTAGTAAAGACATATAAAACGAAATTTTGAACTATAAAAAACGAAACGAAATTGCATCTGTGTTTTAATCAGATTGCATTACATGTCTATCGATCGGATTATATTGCATAAATTTATTTTTCAGCCATTGGACATTAAGATCATTATCAATTGTTTCTTTTATATTAATACCAACCGGTATTAGATCTTCCTTACCCTTTCTTTACAGATTGTGTCGAAAAATTATGAAAAAAGTATAATATTTGAAGATGATGTTCGATTGGAATTGTTTTATAAACGTAAACTAGCAAAACTGATGAAAGAAGTGGAGGAGTTTGTACCTAATTGGGATCTGCTGTATGTTGACTTGAAATCATTCTTGTATTTTCCCATATTGCTGATACAGTACTTAGTGGTGAAAAGTTACAATAAAGATACCTTTTCTAAATTTATAATTATCAATTTGAAAACAGGTCCACACTGGCAGGAAAACTATATTTATGTTAACAAACAAGTAGGCCTATTTTTCAAGAAAGTTCAAGGGACGGTTTGTTTCACAAATTTTGAATTAGCTGCCATTTTGTAGTACACTTGTTTGTGTTTTATCAGAAAGGTATTCAATCTTCTTTATCTGCCTTATGTAGAGCCTATACAGGAGAGACCCGGGAAACAGCCCAGAAGAGAGCCTATATAGGCCTATTTAAAAGGAAATCGACTTCAAACTTTAAAAGCTGACTGGGGGAGAGAACTCCATACCCTCCTTGAGGCTCTGCGGTCAGTCCCCCAAATTCTTAAATCTAACCCTTGACCTAACCCTAACCCTTACTCACAATCTCACAAACAATCACGTGTTCTAACCTATTTACATCTCAACGCCCTTGACGAAACCTCAAGGTGGCCTTAATATTTAGATTAAGGTTAGGCCTGAAGTGTTATATAAATTATTAAAGATACATTATGGGAGATAAGATAAAGAGCTGGCAGTTCTCCCTAAAGTAGTTAAAAACTAGATCATGTAAAGGCAATTTGCTGAAAATTTCAGTCCAATTGATCCACTATGAACCGAGAATTGAGCGATTGAAATATCGGCCTAGCCTCGATCATCATTACTAAGGTCTGTACTATAAAAAAACATAGTTTCGATTATCCATTTTTTAATTAAATTATGAATGGAAGTCGAGCAGCAAATGGGATAATAATCCAGTAAATATCGCAGGCTAGCTATGCCATCGAGAGTCGATTATGGTCTGGATAAGTTAATTAATGTCTAATTAATAATCTAGATAACATTTCAGGCCTAAAGAAAGACCTGCAATAGGCAGATTTAGCTCTTGCATAATGTATGTTTAATTAGACATTTATTAACATGACAAGACCATAATCAACTCTCGATGCCATCTTATCTGTCCGATTTTCATTGGATTTGAATCCGATCTGCTGTTCAACGTCCGTTGATGATTAACGCAAAAATGGATAATGAAGACTTTGTTAATTATCGCGACAGTCTTTTACATCATCTAGTTTTTAACTATTATAATGATAAACTGCCAGCTCTTTATCTAATCTTCCATAATTTATCCTTAATGCCGTCTTCATTAGCCCAGTCGGAACAGAACAGTAGGACGTTAAACCCCATTTCATTTCATTTAGTATCTTTAATGTTTTGATCCAGCAGGTTTATTTGGTTTATTTCTATTTTTTCCCTAGATACCTGGGTAGGACCGAATTAGATCCTGACAGTGAAGTTAAGGTAAAAGGCAGTTCAACATTAATCTGGCCGAGTTATTCATACGGGTCATTTGGTTATATTCTGTCGAGGAGAGGAGCTGATAAATTATTATCACACAAACCTTTACATCGAATGGTGCCAGTTGATGAATATCTTCCAATACTATTTAATAAACACCCAAAGTAAGGAATTAATTTGCTTCCTTTGAATACAATGACAAACATTACTGCTTTTTAAAATATTAACTTCAGTTTGAACTGGTCATGAAATGGTAAGTACAGTGAATACTTAGGCTTAAACAATTTGAAACAATTGATATCCCATCTGATATGTCTACATATTAATTATATTCATGCTCTTTATTTGCCCACACATTTCTCAAACGCATGATATATTGACTACAAAATGTATGTCAAAACTAAGTGATTGATTAAAATTCAATCCCCTTGTTCCTTTGGTATTTCAGAGAAGAATGGAATATATATTTTAACCCAAGGAATCTAGTTGCGGTTTCTGCTGACCCTCTATTACTTGAACCAAGAACTTTTATGGATGAAAACAATTATAACTCAGACACAGAAGACTCCCCAGTCATTGAAACCGATGACAATGATACAGATAATGAAGATTCAGAAGTTGATAATACTGAAAGTTAACATTTGATTTTCTGTCAACATTACATGGACATTGCTATACATTCTTACTTCCTGTATGTATGAGCCAAGTTGAAAATTAAAGTGTTTCTATAAAAAAAATAATTCATTCGAAATCACCCAATTTTATCAAAATTCTGAAAATTTATTATTCGGACCAGAAGACAGAAACAATTCTGAAGAAATTGTTGTTTTGTAGTACATAACTTCCTCGACATCTCCCAAAGAATTTGAAAATGTATGAAATATAAATCTTCTGATTGTGGTTTGTACATATCGTGTATATAGCCATCTTATAATTTAATCATCCTCCACTTTACTTTTCATTTTTTCTTTTTTTTATTTACATCTTTTCCATATATATTTATGTTTGTACTTTTATGGAGAGGGGGTCTATGGGCTTCTGTCTGTTCTCCAATCCAGTTTCTGTGAATAAATAAAAAATGAAATCACCTCTGCCAAAATAAGATACAGACATCCCAAAAGCATAAAAAAAACTTTCCTTTTGAAAAATCAATACTCCTGTCACATGATTAACAAAACCAGCAGAAGTTTTTATATCCATAATTTAGTAATCGGTTCAGACAGTAATAAAACCTTAAAATACATAAAAATGGTTCTAAAAGCACAAATGTAGTACGAAAAGTGGCGGCGTCAAGGGGGGGGGGGGGCTTGCCCCCTCATAAATCTGGTCTGCCCTCTGTTCCACCCCCCACCCAATAATTTTGGACAATGAAAAAAATATTTGTGATACGTTTCGGTAATCAGTACCTTCTACGGTGATTAAATCCAACATCCCCACTCAGTCATAGACTTGCATGTTGTAGAGTCTCAGTGATTTCTTACCAAACCCATCCTGCTGTAATCCTACTATAAACAATAACACGTGAACCACTTGAGAAGTGCTTTTTACGATCCTCAAAGTTTTTGGGTATATAGGTTCAAAGTGGAGAGAATATGCATTCACTTGATACACTCGTTCGTTTGACATTTCCCTCTCTGTTCGGATAAGCTGGTGATTTGGCGACGAACAGTATCTGGTCAGCTCTATTTCTGAAATACTGCCCGGCTGCATTTCCGGAAGTCTATTTCACAAAATATCATGGCGAAAATATTCATTCACTTCGATTCACTCACTCACTCCGTCCGTTTGACACTTTCTTCTCTGGTCGGATAAACCAGTGATTTGGCGACAGGCGGTATCTGGTAAGCTCTATTTATCTCGACGATCAGTGCCTGAAATACTGCCAGACAGCATTTCCGGCAGTCTACTTTTCAAATTTTCGGGGGCTTCGTTGAGGTTCGCAAGTTCGTTCATTTGACACTTTCCTCTCTGGGGTCGGATAGACTAGTGATCAGACGACAGACGGTATCTGATCACCTCTATTTATCTGACAATCGGTGCCTAAATACTGTCAGAGAGCATCCGTAAGGATTCCCTACTTTGGCGCTCGTGAGTGGGTTTCGTCGAGGTTCGGTCGTTTGACACTTGATCTCAACGATCAGTGCCTGAAATACTGCCAGGCTGCATTTCCGACAGCTTGTATTCCCGGCAGCGTTTTCTTTTTTAAATGTCTGGGGGAGGCCCCCCTACCCGTAGTTGAAGCTCGTGCCTTTGCCCCCTTAACCTTGGACTTTGCCCCAGCTTTGCCCCTCCAACCACCGGCGGCTGGCGCTGCCACTGAGTACGAATGTATCTCGTGAGGTCTAAAAGCACATACAAATGTAATAGGAATGTATTAAGTGATTTATATAGTCAATTTTTAAAAAAAAAAATGCATTGTAATTTCTAATCCATTGTGTTCTGTGAAGTACGTGAACAGCCCAAGTTGTTTTCTTTAAGCAATGTCTTGTAGGATATGTTTTCTTTGTTCATTACAAATGGCGCTTAAAACCACATATCGCACGACTCCTGTACTGATTATAAAATGTCCATTGTGTTTTGGAAATTAGGATTGAAATGGACCAATACTGAATTCTAATTCGTGATTTTAATTTCGAATATTTAATAGAAAATATTAAGTTAAAGGGTTAGTCCCATTAATTTACCTGCGAGAGTGTTCCTTTAAAAATTAAATATTTGGCAATGATTACCTACTACCTGTTAGTCACAGTCGCGTCCCGGATCGACAAGATTGAATTCATTCAAGGTCTTTTGATTAATGTTAAAATTTATCTGATTCAGACCTCTGGGGGTGGGGGGGGGGGGGCAACAAACTTTTACGTTTTTCACACTTTGCGTTTCGATACTGACCAAAATCTTACTCATACAAGATCGTTTGACCACATGCACACTTTATTGCCAGTTTCATCTTAATTAAAGGGACAATAACACTCTTGCTGGCTTGAAAGCTCCAGAAAATAAATAATATCTCTATCTAAGTACTAGATGTTTAAGTGTCCTACCTGTTGTGTAAATTATCCATTACATCCTATTTTACTTGTCCAGAGGGTTCGAAAATATTTTTAAAACGAAGTTTCATTTGAAAAGGTTTACGTTAGACGTTTCAACCCATTATGTTGAATTTTTCAAAATTTTTAAATAAGGTGTGTTAAGATGAAATTTGTATCATCAATTAATTGAAATATTCTAAAATAGTACAATTTGTTGACCAGAATAAAGATTGGGACATATTATTCAGTTACAACAAGAGTGGTATTGAGCCTTTAAATATAAATTGTTGCCGCTAGAGGATCCACAACCTTGGTGTATGTATTACATGCTTTTCCACTACTTGCATAATGAGGGGAGTATTTTACGCTAAGAATCGAACTTGTAAAACGAAAGAGAATTGTAACATCTAGAGAGTCCACAAAATGATTTTCACTTAGTCTCTGGCGGCCCCATAGCTGGCGAAAGCCATTTTTCTTTTGTGAACTTTATTTCCAGGGAGTGGGTGGTTAACGCAGAACCACTGTCCAATTACAATCCTCCATGTAATCGAAAATACTCTTTTTGAGCCAAAAAATGTCTATTACTCAGTATTCGTGGCGAGTTCAGCGAAACCTCAGTAAAAGCTTGAATAAACTTCCCATATTCTTATCTCGTGTTTCACCTCAGGGCAGGGCTGAGAGCAGTTAGCTTTTTAACTGGTTATAACTGAGCGCCATGGAAAACGCATCACTTTTTTTTCCCAAATATTTTATTACTAGGTGGCTTTGTATGTATAATATTATGCAATACTATGAACTATTGTTTCACACAATGCTCCCAAACGCAAAAAATATCGGCCCGTGTGCACAAAAAAAAATTGCACGAGATGCACATGAAAAACCCAATATTCACGTGCAGCATTGTGTGTGAGCCCTTTAAAAGCATGTTTTCAACTTACTGTGCAGTACATGAACTGTTAAACGTCAATCTGTCGTAATTTGTTGTTGGACGTGTGAAGGAATCGAGCTAGAGATGCTGCGACTTACTGAAAATCTACGGAATGAAACCATGGGAATGTCCAGGGCTGGCATGTCTACACGTAGACCAGCTCTGAACGTAGGTCTCTTTACAGTCGACACTACGTCTAGGGATGTTAGCATTGAATTTATGTCAATTTTACTGGGCAACTTTTTACCGCTAAACGGTCGCGTGGCAGTCCCTGTGAATACCTGAACAATGTAAAGGAACATCTTAGTGATAAAATAAGACCTCGCTTACCTCGCTAGATCCAGTATGAGCGACACAACAGGCTGTTAAAAAATACGTCTCCACCTATCAAGTTGTCTTTTCGCTGCCATGACACTCTAAATATAGGTCAACGTCCATATTTAGGAATGTCGGCCAAAAACACGACGAAACGAAATTTAGATAAAAAGTAGAATCTTTGAAAAAAATTAGAATCTTCAGTCATTTATTGCTCTTCCCCACCTTTTAATATTACAACATTACTTCGACATTGATCTACACGTGCTATTGCCGGACACTTCAATTGCCATCAGTCCACTATTGTAAGGTTGGTGGAACATGTTCGAGTTACTGGATCAACACGTGACCGTCAACGTCCTGGTCCACAACGCGTTACAACCCAGTCTCAAGACCGCTACATCCGGGTCACTCATCTGCGTGACAGATTCCGCCCAGCGACTCGAACAGGTGCAGCAGTCATCGGAAGACAAGGACCAGTAAGTGCCAACACCGTAAGACGTCGTCTAAGAGAAGTAGGACTCCGTGCACGACGACCTTATCTTGGAGCTATCCTTAAGGATCATCACCGTCAGCGGCGTTTGATATGGGTCAAGGACACCAGACACGGAGAAGAGTAGACTGGCAAAGTGTGCTCTTCAGTGATGAGAGTCGCTTTCATCTTTATCCGGACATGGCACCGATAGAACATGTCTGGGATGAGATTGGAAGCCGTCTGTATCGGAGACCACAGATGCACACCATTGCTGCTTTAGAAGCTGCTCTTGTCCAAGAATGGAACAATTTGCCCCAGGCCTTCTTTCAAACATTGGTTAATTCCATGCGACGTCGCTGCACAGCGTGCGTAAAAGCCCGTGGAGGACACACGCGCTACTGACATCTGTGTCGTACTTTTGGTTTTGACCCCTCTGACTTTGTACCGTTGATTACAGATTAAACATCCATAAGTGTACAAATGTGTTATTATTGATGTGTTCCCATTTGAATATTGTTCACAATAAGAGGCAAAATAAATTAGATATGTTTACAGGATCATTTTGTTATACGAAAAACTACGTGTTGCGTTTTCCATGGCGCTCAGTATATATAAATTAACGCGTTTATTGAAATGAATTTACGCGTTATCACTGTTTGGCGTCATACAGGCATATTCGACTGGAAAATACTTATAGACTAATTCATGACATATTAGTCAGGTCACTCCCCACGCATCCGTGACAAGGTTTGACAATGGTTTCTAATAGAAGGGGCCCCAGTGAAGATATTTGTAGTTTGCTACCTCTAAAATCTACGGGCTAACTCCAGGAGAGTCGAAAATCCAAGATGGCGACCAAAAATGGCCTTGAATTGACCTTGACAAGTTTTGTTGGTCACCGGACTCATTTTAGACAGTTTCTGATTCATGTCACAAACGGTTGATCCAATAATATGGCCTCCAAAATCCAAAATAGTGACAGAAATTGGCCCAAAAAGTATTCAACATACAAGTGTGATATGTTGTTTCAGGGGTTGCGGGGGACGAGAAACGCGAATATGCCATTTTAAAGCTGATAGAACTAAGATGAAAGGACTAGAGACCTACGTGTGTAATAATAACAACCATCGGGATTGCACACTCAGATTGAGAAGTATTGTTATTTGGGAGATATCGGCTGAGAAGTTGTTTTAAACACTTAGACATGGAGCATCGGGTGTGTATCATATAGACAAACGCTTTCTATTCACTACTTTCCAGTCAGTCCATAGAGGTGATGGTGTAAGCGCTTTGGGATTGGTGCATTCGTCGTCTTTTAAGGTCGAATAGAAGATATTTTATAGAAAATCGGCTTCTTTCTCATAATGGGTGAATCATTTTTTTCTGAAATGTGATAAGGATCACCCTAAGAGTTTGTCAGAAACTATAGTTGGAGAATTTTGATTATTTTTGGCATGAACGTTACATATCGACAGCAATTGCCCGATCATAGTTTTTGTGAAGCAACACCTTAATAGAGCACATTTTCGACTTCTCCAGACCCTTTAATGGGTTTAAACAAAGTTTAATAAGTGTGTTGATTGAGTGATGCTTGTCCAGGTCTTTTCATTTTCAACTGAGCAGGAAATGGACCAGAGGAATAGAATTGGAGGAAGGGAGGGAGTGGGGTGATTTGTCTATTAGTCAAGATGGATTGAACATAAGTTAAAGATACATTATGGGAAATTAGATAAAGAGCCGATAGTTCTCACTATAATAGTTAAAAACTAGATAATGTAAAGGGAATTTGCTGAAAATTTCAGTCAAATTGATCCACCCTGAACCGAGTATTTAGCGATTGAATTTTGGGCCTAGCCTCGTTAATTTTAATTGCCCATACCATGCTACCTATCACTAAATGCACGTCTAGTGCTGCTTAATAATATGTAAATAATTTATTGGCACATTCAGATTAGCGTACCTTGAAAAACATCGAGTGGCAGGAAACACCATTTAAGGGGTATTAAGTAAAAATACTGGTCTAAATACGAAATTCCAGATACCATGTTACGTATCATTGATTGCTCTTTCTAAATATGCAAATAATTTTTGGCACATTCATATTTGCATAACTTTACAAATTAAGATTAAAGTTGGAGTGAAGGAAGGGGCTTAATCAAAGATTCTCTATGTCTATACTAAAAAAATGTAAAGTCATTCCTCTCTTTAAATATATTATTTATTTGTTGGGCACAATGCTTATATATTGTTTTTGTTTTTTTTAATGGAACAAAGTTAATTAGGCTGTACTCAACTCTATTTATAGAAAGACCGTTAAAATACGGATATTAATACGATATTCCAGTTATTGTGTTATAAATTACTGAAAAGTATGTTTCTTTGGCTCTTTGAATGTATCAATTATTTCCTGGCATATTACGCACGGTCGTCTAGATAGTTTCTTAAAATGTGCCAGCTTGCTTTACTGTTATCGTGCGGTGAATATCCTTATAGTGTGCTGGTTTATAATGTGTGCCAGGTTTCCGTATATGTTATTAAACATGCATTATGCAAGAGCAAAATCTGCTTATTACAAGTCTTTCTTTAGGCCTGAAATGTTATCTAAATTATTAATTAGACATTAATTAACTTATCCAGACCATAATTAACTCTCGATGTCAAGGCTAGCCTTCGATGTTGGCTGGATTAGATTCCTATATGCCGCTTAACGGCCATTGATAATTAAATCAAAACAGTGGATAATCGAGACAATGCTGTTTATATTAATGATTTTAGTAATGATGACCGAGACTATGCGAAAATTTCACCCGCTTCGTTCTCGGCTCATAGTGGATCAATTTGACTGAAATTTTCAGCAAATTACCTTTACACTATTTAGTTTTTTAACTATTATAGCGGGAACTGCCATCTCTTTATCTTATCTCCCATAATGTATCTTTAAGTCACGTGATATCCTACATTTGCACATGAAAGTTGATGCTGTGCGAAAGATGTTATGTAGAAAGCGTGAAGGATAAATGAGATGTGGCAGAGCGCAATTAATGTAAAATGTAATGAGAGAAATGTAATAAAATGTAGACACGTCAAAAAAGCATTTTCTCACAAAAAATTTGTCATTTGACACTTAACTCTTGCTTTAGAGGTATTTTGACTTTATCATTACCGGACTTTGTACATCGTATTTTTTACATATTAATACCCAATGGAAAAGACATTGTAGCAGAGCATTTAATATTGGTAGAGATACCCTACCATACACTTTCCCATTAAAACTGAAGACATCTTAACGATGCGACAAGTAGTTGCTGAGATCTAATGTTGCAATCCATTTTTTTCTTCATCTAATGAACATAAACACCGTGCATCAACTTTGCGGGCCCGTAGCCAGCTCTTAAAATTTGGTGGGGCTACGGAATTTTTTAAAGGGGCTGAGAATGTGGCCGGCTAAGAACGCTCCTAAGAAATCATTATTGTTGGCAAAATATTTGAGGGGCTAATTCTATTTTTTTTGGGGGGGGGGGGGGCCGGGCTACGGGCCCGGCATCAAGTCAACAATATGATAACTTTGACCTGGAAAGTATCAAAAACATAAACATGACAGGCCCAGATTATCCCCCAATATTAAAGCCCCCCATATTAGTTTTCATAAAATTAATTTATGTTCTTGTTAAATATGTTGTATATGTTTTTGCCAAATAAATCTATCAATATACCATAAACATACAAAATGCATTTTGTGTGAGTGACAGAATATGCCCCTCTTTTCACTGTTGAAGCCAGCAGGCCCCATGCAAGCTTTATGTGGTCCTGAAACACAGTGTATAAATTTCATGTCAATCGGATGAGAAATTTAGCCTCTATAGATGCTTTTGAGGGTATATAAAGTCAATAAATGGTTACCTTGAAAGACTGGAAGCAACATTTGAATAATTCACAAAAAGTTTTAGTGTTTTAATTATGACCATTTTCTGTGGAAGGATATGTTCTAGTCATGGACATGGTATAGCTCATCTGCTCCACCCTCCATGTTCTAGTCATGGACATGGTATAGCTCATCTGCTCCACCCTCCATGTGACAATATAATTTTGTTCTAAAAACATCATAATGAAGAATCTCATGTGAAGCTTTTTTTTAAAATAAAGATCAAAGAAATAAATACCGGAATAATTTATTCGAGTCATACATGATTGACCTACTTAGAAGTTTAAAATTCATTTAGTTAAATATTATTCCTCAATAAATATATTTACATAACCAATCTAATGTGAAAAATATTGTCATTTTGAAATGAAAGAAATTTGACAAAATAAAAAAATTATAAGATATAGATATTTTTTAAAAATATGTATGTTTCTTCATGATCATTAACTATTTCCCTCTGGTCTACAATTAAATGTAGGTATATTGTCATGTACACAAAAATTAGTCAATATTCTTTATTGGTTATGAAAAGCCACAGACTAGTCTGAAGGATAATCTTTCATATAATAAAATAACAGAATAACCAATAATATTAACAAAATAAAAGAAACTTAAAAAATTTTCTAATCACGATTGAATAAACAGAACATTACTTACAGCCTTAAAAGATTTAAGAAATAAATCCTATATTTAGGGAAATATATGTTATTGATGTTTAGAAATTAAACCTCTTAAATAAAGAGAAAAATAACAAACAAAATACAAAACAATGAATGGTGGTGGTCCCATAAGACGATTCAGTTCGTACTTTATTAAACATAAATCACCACTATCATAAAATATAGCAATGTTACTGCTGAAAGGATTATAACATATATGATTGGGTCAGGGAGTGTCTGAATTATTATGTATGGTACCTGGATCTGGTATAAAAATGAAATACAAATCGGAATTCCAACACAGCTTACTCAAAACTTTCAAAATTTCAAGATAAGATGGAATTCATTTATAAAATGTCAACACCATTCAACTTAAAAGATCATCTCACCATAACATTTTTGAGATAACTTCTGGGATGTTCATGCAAATATTCAATAATACACAACTGATTTACCTTTGCTAAAATCGGTATTCAAGAAATTTTAAATACAGATAGTAATTTGATGCAAGTAGGTGTATAATACTTTAAATTATTCTACATACATGTACATGAAGGCAAAATTCCTTATAATCATAATCGTCTTAGAATCCCATGAACTTTTTAAAGAAAAGAATAAAGTTTTGTTTCCGATTCCAACATGTTGGAATAATACATAGTACCTTAACTTTTAACAAACAACAAGAGCATAGCTACCGCTGCAATATGACAAGCGGCAAAGAAGGCTAGGCATTGGGTTTGTTTTGCCAAAGTCACAAACTAGATATTAACAAAAAAGTGGGTGTGACACCGCCTCACCCCAAAAAATAGTTGCTGTCTTTACAGTATAAGGAATAAACATGCAAAGTTCCAAGATGATCCAGAATTGCAGTCTGTAGATAATAAACAGAACAACTGAACGTGGGTCTGCCCCTGGGGGTTAGATATGGAACAATATAATTAGGTACAACCCTGTTATTGAAATGACTGATATGCTGATTTGAACTAAATCTTTTAATAATTGCAACCTGTAGAGAGTATTTACCGACAAAAAATTAACAAAAAAGTGGGTGTGGTACCCAATTCCTGTGGGTCGGGACATGCACCAAAATAAATAGTTACTATCCTTACGGTATAAGGAATAAATATGCCAAGTTCCAAGCATACCCCTCCCAGTGTTTTGTTTGATTAGACTTTACCCCACTCTATGAGTTCCAAGATGATCAATTCAGAATTCCAGCCTGTAGACAAAAAACACGCCAGAAATTGGGCGTGGCTCTGCCCCTGAGGGTTGGTCATGGACCAATATAAATAGGTACAACCCTATGATGGATCATGCTGAATTGGATCCAAATCTGTTAATAAATGCAACCTGTACAGTATTTAAACAAAATATTAACAAAAAGTGGTGTAGCACCGCCCAAAGGGGGGGGGGGGGATTATGCACCAAAATCAATAGTTGCCATCCTTGGGGTATAAGCAATACATGAGCCAAGTTCCAAGATGATTTATTCAGAATTGTGGCCTTCGGGTGCTAAACACAAAAATTGGACATGGCTCTGCCCCTGGGGGGTCTGGACGACATGCACCAAAATCAATTGTTTCCACCTTTAGGCTATAAGGAATACAAAAGCCAAGTTCCAAGATGATCCATTCAGAATTGTGGTCTGTATATACATGTACGATAAACACAAAAGTTGGGCATGGCTCTGCCCCTCGGGGGCGGGACATGGACCAAAATCATAGTTGCCGTCCTTTGGCTAGAAGAAATATATATTCCAAGTTCCAAGACGATCCTTTAAGAATTGTGGCCTGTAGACAACATACAAACAAAGAACAAATGGGTATCTCTCTGCCTCTGGGGGTCGGGCATGCACCAAAAACAATAGGGATCATAGTTAGGGTATAAGGAATAAGTATGCAAAGTTTCAAGACAATCCATTAAGAATTGTGCCCTGTAGGCGACCCACAGACACACACACAGACGGGCAATAGCATAATAGTCTAAGTCCACATTATGTGGAAGTATAAAACGTCTGTGTCTAGACTTTACATATTCATGAATATTGAATAAACGAAAACCCTTTCCCTCACTCCATGATTCCTTATATTTCATAAATGCTAAAATTTATAGTGACATGTTTGTATTAATTTTTTGATCTTATTTTCAATTTTGTCCATAACAGTCACATAATCATTTAATCTATCAACAGTAATGAAAAAAAAAAAAAAAAAAAAATTAATTTGTCACATAATACAGTATTATGCAAGTTAAAGAGGTATTATGGGAGATCAGATAAAGAGTTGGCTGTTCTCACTATTATTAATAGTTTAAAAATAGACAACGTAAATAGAATATGTTGAAAATTTCAGTCAAATTGCTCCACTCTGAACTGAGGCATTAGCTTTTGAATTTTAAGCCTAGCCTCGATCATCATTATTAAAGTCAGATTGAGCAGCAGATCGGATTCAAATCCAGTGAAAATCTGACACATAAGATGACATAGAGAGTTGATTATGGTTTGGATAAGTTAATTTAATGTCTAATAGTTTATATAACATTTCAGGCCTAAAGAAAGACCTGCAATAGGCAGATTTAGTGCTTGCATAATGTACATGTATGTTTAAATTACATGTACTATATCAGCTGAATTAATACAGAATATATTTCATCCTATACATGAATGCGAATAGTCAATGAAGAAAAAACTATCTGGTTTTGAGTTAAAGCTCTTGCAAATTTTAACAATGAAGGTGAGGTTACCCCCTGTATTATCTCTCTCAATTATCTCCTTGATTCTTTCTTTTATACTAAGACAATTTAACATCTGGTCACATTCCCATAATATTAACATCTCATGCTTATCAATTGAGGTCTTTTTGCACATATCTTTCATTAATTGTATTTAATGTTTTCAAAGCTGTAGACTTTTAATATTTAATGCATTTCCAACTCTTTTGTGGTTTTCGGAAGTCGATAAATTCACTTGTATCACAATTCGCACATCATGTACAGACAGCACTTTTACACACAGAATTGAGGTTTTTTTTTAATAACCTCAATATCCCATAAACCAAGTTATCAAGGAAGGAGAACTCCATCAAACATCTTTTGCAGCATTCTCTCCCTTTAATAGTTCCACTAATAAACCACAAGTGGTTGTGTCCTTGGGTAAACGCGTTAGTAAAATTTCTTTTGCCATAAAACTAATTCGAGCAAGTTCAGGTAATCTCAATAAAAGTTCACCAAATTTATTATCTGGTTTAGGAAAGTGTGTACATGTATAAGTCTCCAGAGCTTCCATTAGTTTTTCTTGATGTTCTGATATCTTAGCAGGATCTTTTACTCCCTTCACATCTATAACGAGAGCAATGAAAAAAGTTTTGACACAATTCTAAATTAGTACATTAATCAAGAAATGACATTTAACAATTATTATCATAAGTCAGTGTCATTACCATTTTTAACTCTGTGCAGAGTGCAAACCCAACTTTGCAGAGCAACCAGTGCCTGTCAGGCAGGATACACCCACATTTTGCAAGAGATGGATAGTGAACAAGCTAAAAACAAAACGATTTTTTTTACAATCAGGGGCCATAATCCAGAAAGTTATGGTCTGAAATGTGCAAATATCAAAAGGGACTCAGATTTTCGGAATATAAAATCAGGGGCCATAATTCCGGAAGTTACGATCCGATATGCGCGAATATCTAAAGGAACCAAGATCTTTGTAATATAAATATGTATTCCAAGTTTCATCAAAAGGGATGAAAATTGTGACCTCTAGAGGGTCCACAACCTTGATATACTATATTTTAGAATATTTGCGTACAATGTACAGCCATTTTGTCCAGCAGTTTTGGTCCAATTTCCAATTTTTTTAAATCAGAATAAAATTGTGACCTCTAGAGGGACCACAAGCGAAAAACGTGATTTTTCATACAATCAGGGGTCATAATTCAGGAAGTTGGGATCCGATATGCGCGAATATCAAAAGGAAACAAAATATTTGGGTTATAAACATGCATTTCAAGTTTCATCAAAATCGGATCAAAATTGAGACCTGTAGAGTGTCCACAAGCTAAAAACGTGATTTTTCGTACAATCAGGGGCCATAATCCATGAAGTTATGGTCTGATACATGCCAATATCGAATGAAACGTCCCCTCAACCAGACAAAATTATCCTTATCTGTTTAACCATGGACCTTGATAATTGAGATACCTCCCTCTTCCATTGTGTAGACTTAGTTTTCCAGAGAAAATAAATGATACAATTTCCAAATACCGTTGGCAAGTAGAAATTATTTCAAATTTTTATGTAAATGTTTTTTAAATGCTAGAATGATTCCTATGATTGTATACTATTGATTTGACAACCTATTAAGTAATAGATATAGAAATAATTATGTTTTGACTTTCTTAGAAAATATGCAATTTTATAACTTTAACTAACGTTCAAATTGAATAGTGATTAAGAAATAAACTCTCTAGGGGGAGTCCAAGAAAGTGACGACAGACCAATGGACAGGCCCGACAATAATACACAATCACATTAAAATGTGGGTGAACAATAAGATACCTGTACTCAACAGACCTGGGGTAATCAGCAGGAGAACTTTCAAAGCCACATATTCTACTTGGTCCATTTGTAATTTCTGAAAATGTTCTGACAGAGACAACAGTCTGGTGACCACTTCACCAAAACCCAAACTCATAGCAAACTCTAAACTAATTTTCTTGGTAGCTGATATTGTAAGCTCAGCTGGGTTACTCATAGTTCTCCAACATACACCTAAAGCTAACAGGTCAGACCAACAACTCTGTAGAAGTAAGATCTGATCATCAGTCTACAAAATTAGAATTAATAAATAAAAACTTATACTATTATATAGTAGTGTACGTAGTACATCAATAGCAGTGAATGCATAAACTTGTTATCTAGAATAATGTTGTTAAGTTGAATAGTTTTGGTTAAACCAAACAGTAATTGTAAAACTAAATATTTATGGATTAAACTAAATAAATAAATAGCTCTTGTTAAACATAATAGTAGTAGCCTACATAATTGTTTTTGTTAAATTAAAACAAGTACACACGTAGCCATCACAGCCATTTTGGAATTGTGATGTCATACTTGAAATGGCGGAGCCATACTTTTTTCGAATAGCATTGCCCCACAAGAACAAGAATAACCACAAGATGAGTAGCTTCTGGGAACCAGTTCCTGGTCCAAAAATATTTGAAAACAAAAGCCTCATTAGTAGTGTTGTCACGATTACAAAATTCTTGAATCGGTTAATCGGCCAGCCAAAAATCGTATCGGTGCCGATAAATCGGATGCCGTATAAATCTATAATGGCAATGTCTGTACTGCGCTCCGAGGTTTTTTTCTTGTGATTTTTTTTTAATAAGTAAATTATAAAATGGCGCGTGAACACTAAAAAGCTTATTGTATATCAATGTAGTACATTTCGTTGAGTTTGTCTTAAATAGATGTTGGAATAAATTGTTTAAATTGGCAATAAACAACATTTACTAAGTCATTAGTTTTGATATTTAATTAAGATAAGTAAGACATTTCCGTGTTCTGACTTACCCCCACAGCTTTAACTACTAATTAAAAATCCTATTCTGGCAATAGATTACAATTCACTAGTACAACAATTCCCGTACAGAATATTTTAACATATATAGCGATAATCATATTGACGAAAAACGACAAGAGAAGCCGCGGAAGACAGCACAAATAGAAAAGAACACGTGTCATTTAAAAAGACGGCAACATATGCCGAGGGGGGCGAATAGAAGATCCTCGTACTCAGGATAGAGGAGTCTTGTACACAGTAACGGCACATTCTGATCGTGAATTAAATAATAAATTACAGCTGGATTTAAAATTAATTTATACTGGAGCAGTGTTTTCTTCTTTATAAAACGGTATTTTATTAAAATTACATTGACAGTTTATCACTCATAAAAAGGCATAGCCAACTTCCCTGTCTCGTGCGGCATGCATTCAGTCCATGTATTATAATGCCCATGATTATCATGTCCGTTGTTGACAGCTATTTCGCGCCAAAATCAACCATTTTACACATTTCGTAGTAAGATATGCCTAATATGGTAGGCGAAGAATTCCATGCGACATTGAGATCCTGCCACTGTAAATGGGAATTTCTGTATAGAGTCTCAAACCACGTACTTACGTAGGGCCCTACTTTCTATACGGTTTTAATAGGCAGCAATTTAGCAGTGCTAATAGCAGTGTGTTTAGCAGACAGTAAAAGTCAAACAATATTATGTAATTGTATAAATATAAATTGGATGAAACGACTACCGATTTTTCAAAATGTGAATCGGTTTGAACTAGAAACCGAATCGACTACGACTAAACCGATTAATCGTGACAACCCTACTCATTAGAATGAACTCCTTTTATAATCAATATTTAAATTACCTTATGTGTATAGTATACGTCGATGCTAATAGATTTTATTATGATTTATTAAAATATTAATTACAGGTACTTACTGATATTGCACCAAATTGTGGTAAATTTCTAGCCCAGCGGACCAATTTATAAAGTCGTAATTCTGTCAACTGTGTCAGATAACTTAATAAAGAGTCTTGGGTTTCTACAGCATCTAATGGTAGATCCTGAACAATGTCTTCGTCTGTTAATAATGGTTCTAAATTCATGATATCTGTTAATAACTCGGGTGTTTGAGGTCCAGTTTCTTTATGAGTTTGTGAAATAGGGTTACTATGGTTTAAAATAGCTACCAGATGACTTTTGCTACTATCACCAGGAAATGTGATATTAACAGGAACTGCCATATCATCTGAAATTGGAGTCTTCAAACCGGGTAACGAGCGTTTTATCTTTCTTTCTAATGGTGACGGTTTACTCTTAGGAGCAAGACATCCTTCATAAGAACTTCTTCCTCCTCGTGTCCGATCTCTTCTTATTGCTAAAAGTAAGACAGAAGAGAAGAGTTGTTAATATTATGGTGTATTTCACAGATGCTCTGAAATCTTTACAGAAAGATAATACAAAAATTACTTGTCTCTCAAGTTACAAATATCTATAAAATATCAATTTAAATCATTTCAAGCAAAAGCATTGACAAAAAGCTTGTTTAAAAAGATGGGATAACAATCTAGATTAAACCAGGGTGATAATGTGCAACTCATTGTACATCTATCATGGAAGTATATTTCTATGTTTTGCAGTTCATATGTCCTTCTAGTAGTTCTAGTGCTGGGTATTGCCACTGAAGTCACAATAAGATACAATCCATATCACTATCCATAACCAGGCATATATTTACCAAGAAAATGAATAATTGATATTGTTAGTCCTGTCAATGTGGAAGAGATCAAACTGGCCAAAACAATTTAAGAGTTTTTGTGTACATAGGCGACGTAGGGGGTCAATCTCTATTTGCCCGATAATTTTCTTTGTCACCCGGATTTTCAGAATGAATCAATCATTAATTAAAAAGGGTTTTCCACAAAGCTGTGATGGTTGTTTAATTTTACACAATAATATAAATTTACAATATGTTAAGCAAAAAACAACTTTTCCCCATTCTCTGATGTTTGTAAAACGGAAATACATTGCCCGAAAAATGGACAGTTGACCAAATCTGGTGCAGCTCCCCACGGTTGGGATTTTGCCAGTATATTCCGGACATGTCCGACGCTATTTTCCAAACGTCGTAAATTGTCCGACCAGTAATATGCCGAATTGGACATCAAGACATGGTAAATAATATTCAAAATTCCAAAATTAATATAGTGTACTGAGTGTATAACTACCACTCAACCTGATTATCGTTGATAATATTAGTCATGTCACATATCCTAATAGTTTATAACACCCCAAATCAATATACATTGTGTCCGATAACTTGTCTGTGATATTTCTTCAGTGGAAGCCGAAGTTAAATAAAGCTATTTCACACACACGCAAAATGAAAGTAGAAATCTCGCGAGACACGTGGAATTAAGAGGTGTAAATGTGCCGAATCTAATACGTCTGATGTCGGGAGAAAAGATTCTATTTTGATGGCATATTGTCGGATTTATGATCATATTTTGAATGGCGTTTATGTTTTTAAATAAATAAATAAACACGCTAAAAAATGTTGACGAATATTTTGATTGGAATAACGTAAGTAGTTACGCATAATGAAAGTAGAAATCTCGCGAGACACGTGAAATTAAGAGGTGTAAACGTGCCGAATCTAATACGTCTGATGTCGGGAGAAAAGATTCTATTTTGATGGCATATTGTCGGATTTATGATCATATTTTGAATGGGGTTTATGTTTTTAAATAAATACATAAACACGCTAAAAAATGTTGATGAATATTTTGATTGGAATAACGTAAGTAGTTACGGTAACTGTTTTAGACGAGAGCGCATGCTTAGAGTCGAATGGGATTTTTTAGCAGTTGGTGTCACTCGCTCGTTGTATTATAGACCGACGTTTACTACGGTTTACGGTCAAATAAATTTCGGGATGTCATTTTTTTACCTTCCGTATATAAATCGAAACAGAGTATAAGACGAATGCCGGACTTCGCTGAAAAATGTATCGACTTATGACCCGAAAAATATAGTAATTTTGGGGGAATTTGAAACCGGTATACGGATGGGCAGTAGTCGGCACGCTTTCATTCTATGGTATTACGATGTCATGTAATTTTGTAGGAATATTATTGACATAAATCTGAATACCGTACGGGAATTAAATTTGAAAAATAACGAGGTGCACCTATTTTTTTTTTATTACGTATGAATTTGAATATTTTGTTGACACGTGATTCTTAATTGTGGTTTGAAAACGCTTAATGACGATAAGAGTTATGTCCCTTTATTTTCGGGAAGAAAATGTCCGACAACTAAAATTTTGAAATCCCATCACCCCACCCCACCCCCAGCTCCTACGCCAATGTTGCTGTACCTTTGGATAGTGTGTAACATGGATAACAAGATAACTAGTCATCACCATCCTGCAACCTTGCAGGTGTTTGGAAGACATAAGGAAAAACAACTTCTTGGAATATCAATGTGACTAGTCAGAAGATTCGGTACTATTTCAGTAACGTACCTCTACCAGTTCCCATGATCGTAGAGATTTGAAATTTTCAGGGGGCATTCATGGGGCCTAGCCATGACCTCACACCAAATTTCAGCCGAATCTGTCAATAACTGATTATTTTACCGTAGTTTAGCTTATAACGAGAAAGTGTATCCGATTTTGACGCCATTTTGTTTGTTGGCTATTTAGACTCGAATAACAAGACAGGGTTAGGGTTAGGGCTAGCCCTGTCTACATCTTGAGACTATACCCTAACCCTTATTCTAACCCACAATCCACATATGACGTCATTCGAGCCTAAATAGTCAACAAACAAAATGGCGTCAAAATCGGATAAATTTATCTCTTATAGAAACTAAACTACGGTAAAATAAAAAGTTATTGACCGATTCAGCTGAAATTTCGTGTGATGTCATGGCTAGTCCCCGTGAACACACCCTAAAAATTACAAGTCTCTACGATCACAGGAACTGGTAGAGGTACGTTACTGAAATAGTACCCAAGATTCATACTCTGATCACATTAGCTCAGCAAGGCAGGGTTGTTACTCCACTCCCTGTAAGGTTTGCACAACAATTAATTATATACACAAGTCAAATGTGTAGTAAAAATTCAAAAATCATTCAGCAGAGAAATTTAAGCAAAAGGCACAACTACTATATACCGGTATATCACAAGTTAATGTGTGTGCAAAGTTTCAAAAAGATATCTTGAACGGTTTGTGGGTTTGTGAGATATGCTCCGGAAACAAAATTGTACACCAAAACTATGTCAAATTTGTTTCCATGGAAACACAAAAAATATAAATCCCAGAAATTCATAATAGCAAAAGGCACAACTACTGAATAGGTTGATGTGTGTATAAAGTTTCAAAAAGATAAATGAAACGTCCTACTGTTCTGCTCCAAACTGGGCCAATGAAGACAGGCCCATTCCGTGTGCTATTCGAGAATTTTTGCCCGGGCAGCAGCACTACGTCTACAGCCTTCTCTTATATCGAATTCCAACTGTCAAGGGCTCTTTTACGTGCACGCCAATGTGTACACAGGACCTCGGTTTTTGATCCCATCCGAACAACTAGACACTGTCCTGCATCACTGACAACAGGGAACCACGCCGGAAAATGTGGATGGACTTTCTCGGCCAATGCAGTGATTGAACACCCGACCTCCAGGCTTGCGAGCCAGTGCCTTACCCACTTAGCCACCGTGACTCCCTTCAAAAAGATATCTTGAACGGTTTATGAGATATGCTCCGGAAAGGAAATCGGGACAGATGGACAGAACCCATTTCAATATCCCTCCCTAACTTCGTTCGGCCAGGATAATTAGAAGCAACAAAAACCATAAAAGATAGGTTGCCAGTTAACGACACATATTACCACAGCACCTAAATCGCCCGGGCAGTCAACAAGAGTTGTCGCATTTTTTTTTACTTTTGTCGGTAATGAAATATTTACAATACACTAAAATCTGATTAAGAATAACAACTCATTAAGTAATTATCACAATCTGATTAAAACACAGATTCTATTGAATTCAATTCGTTTTTTATAGTTCTGGAAGAGTTGTCATATAGCCTGCGTTCTGGATGGCGTGAGGGATGAGCCCACTGTTACAGTGACTTCTTGGTGTGCGATGCAGGGAACTGTGGGTAAACCACTAGAAACGTCAACGCTGGTTGATTAATCAATGTCTGACGTCATAGTGTCAAAAGCCGTTCGTACAACCTTTGACGATAAATTTTATTACAACCGGTCAGATCTTCATGTAGTGTAGGCCATCGAAAGTATAAAAAAAAAAACAAAACGAAATATAGATCTGTATTCTAATTAGATTGTATGTAATTATCAGAAAATCATTAGAATATACATTTAATATCACCTTAATCTCTGCATCAATCTAAAGTCAATCGAAATGATTATATAGGCATAAACACAGTGTATAATTATACCAGCGGCTGCCAGGCAGTATACGCCCACATTTTGGAAGAGATGGATAGAGAACAAGCTAAAAACAAACAGGATTTTTTGTACAATCAGGGGCAATAATCCAGAAAGTTATGGTCTGAAATGCCCAAATATCAAAAGGGACTGAGATCTTTGGGATATAAAGATATGTTTTAAGTATCATCAAAATTGGATAAAAATTGTGACCTATAGAGGGTCCACAACCTTTGTAGCATCCTTTTACACAATTTGCGTACAAAGTGCGGCCATTTTGTCCGGCAGTTTCATTTCGATTTTCCCGTAATTAGAATTCAACCTTCATTATGGTGGAATGGTGATATATTTAAACGGTTTTTAAAATTGAAAAAAAAAAAATTGTGACCTCTAGAGAATCTGCATGCTAAAAATGCGATTTTTTGAACAATCAGGAGCCATAATCCAGGAAGTTATGGTGTAACAGTGATATATTTGAACGTTTTTTTTAAATCGAATAATAATTGTGATCTCTAGAGGGACCACAAGCTAAAAACGCCATTTTTTGTACATTCAAGGGCCATAATTCAGGAAGATAAAATCCGATACGCGCGAATATCGAAAGGAACCCAGATCTTTGGGTTATAAACATGTATTTCAACTTTCATCAATATCGGATCAAAATTGTGACCTCTAGAGGGTCCACAACCTTGATTTACCAGATGTTTACAATTTTTGCATACGAGGGGAGGCCATTTTGTCCAGCAGTTTTGGCCCGATTTTCATAAAATTCGATGTCAACAGTTATTATCGTGTAACGGTGATATATTGGAACGTTCTTTTAAATCGAATAATAATTGGGACCACAGACTAAAAACGCGATTTTTCGTACAACCAGAGGCCATAATTCAGGAAGTTACAATTCGATATGCGCAAATGTTGAAAGGAACCAAGATCTTTGGGTTATAAACTTGCATTTCAAGTTTCATCAAAATCAGATCAAAATTGTGGCCTCTAGAGGGTCCACAACTTTGATATACCAGATGTTTACACTATTTGGGTACGAGGGGCGGCCATTTTGTCTGGCAATTTTGGTCTGATTTTTCATGAAACTCAACCTCAGACAAAATTATGGTGTAACGACTAACGGTGATATATTCGAACGTTTTTTTAAATCGGATAATAATTGTGACCTCTAGAGGGACCACAAGCTAAAAACGCGAATTTTCGTACAATCAGGGGCCATAATTCAGGAAGTTATGATTTGATATGCACGAAGATAGAAAGGATCCAAGATATTTGGGTTATAAACATGCATTTCAAATTTCATCAAAATCAGATGAAAATTGTAACCTCCAGAGGATCCACAACCCTGATACAAAATATTTTGACACTATTTGCGAACGATGGGCGGCCATTTTGTCTGTCAGTTTCGGTCCAATTTTTACGAAATTCGAACTCAACCATTCTTAGGGTGTAACGGTGATATATATTCACACGGTTTTGTGAATCGGATAAAAATTGTGACCTCTATGGGGTCCACAAGCTAAAAACACGATTTTTCGTACAATCAAGAGTCATAATTCAGGAAGTTATGGTCCGATATGCGCGAATATCGAAAGGAACCGAGATCTGTAAGTTATAAACATACATTTCAAGTTTAAACCAAATCGGATAAAAATTATGACCTCTACAGTGTTCACAAGCTAAAAACGTGATTTTTCGTACAATAGGGCCATAATCCATGAAGTTACAGTCCGATACATGCCAATATCGAAAGGAACCGAGATCTTAGGGTGATAAACCTATATTTCCAGTTTTATTGAAATCGGATAAAAATTATGACCTGTAGAGTGTTCACAAACAATTGTGGACATACCGACATGGGCGACGACAATATACGTCCACATGAAAATGTGGGCGTATAAAAATCAATCTGATGATAACTATGGTCTCGAAAAGCATCAACAAGACTGTGTATCAATCTAAAGTCAATCGAAATAATTACATATAGTACACACATTGTATAATATAAAATCAATCAGATGATAACGTTTGTCTCGAAAAGCATCCACAAGATTCTTTAAAGTGATCAAGGGCCATTAACTCATTAATTATCAGAAATCGTTGAAAATCAATAGAATTCTTCGTCTGATAACCTTAAACTCTGTGTATAAATTTAAAATAAATCGGATATTAACTTTAGCCTCTAGGGCGTCCATAGGATTTTTCAAAGTGATCAAGGATCGCAACTCCGGCAGTAATAATCGGAAATCAGTGAAAATCAATACGCTTCTTCGTCTCATGATCTTAAACACTGTGTATAAATTTGAAGTCAATCAGATATTAACTTTAGCCTCTAGAACGTCCACAACTAATTGTGGACAGATGGACAGGGGCTGAGGGGCGTCGACAATATACGACCACATTTCAATGTGGGCGTATAAAAAGAATCGTGATAAATCGATTCAGCATCTCCCGATTCATTACGCAAATTGTAATAAGTTGAATTGTAATACATCGTTTCAATGATCACTATGTCCTTCATCAATTGGGCGATTTGCATTGTTCTCAACAAGAAAAAAAAATCATCTGAACTGAAGCGTAATTGGCATAGAGGATTATATTTATATTGACATTGTAAACTGGAAAGGTATGTTGCTGGTAGATTGTTTACCAAGAAAAGTAAACACTATTTCATTTTCAGATTTTTTATCATTTAAGAGTACGAACATTTGTGACTAATGTCTGTGACATGTTTCTTATTTCCAGGTTCATTTGTAATCTGACAATGTTTGTTTTCTGTCAATAGATTTCGGTATGATCTATTACATATGTCAGTGCACTAGGTGATACTTGAAGGAGGTTTTTGAAATTCATTACAGGTAATTAAAACTCTACGAAAACATAGAAGCAATATTTTCAACTTTACATTATTATTTACTATCTTACCTGCTAGCCTCATTCCCATGTCTAAACATCTTACAAATCGACATGCTGGACATTTTTTACGATTATAAATATTCACTTCACAGTCACTGTTTCTATGACAAACAAATGTTTTCTTATTCTGAACAGTTCGTTTAAAAAAACCTTTACAACTTTCACATGTATAGATTCCATAATGATAGCCTGTGAAATAAGACATAATTTCATATTTACATTACATACAATATTGTAACAAAAATATTCTTCTTAATCTTAAAAAAAATATTAAAAAAGCAAATCTATTTATTTAAAGAACCAAGATAGCAGCTAGGGGGCTGTAAAAATGAACAGCTATTTCTCTTAAAATTCTGGCTATGCTTAGTTATAATTAACATACCGGTAGTTTGAATCTTAACAGAATTTATCAAAAGTTTCTAGCTATTTTGAAGCTTTTTCGGGTCAGTGAAACTACTTCTACTAAAACATTAAACATGCACATGTATGGGAGAATTTGTTGCAGGGATAAATGAATTCTTTGAGAATCCTCATTCATACCTGATATTTTATCTCCACAGATAGGACAAGGATTACCAATAGGTTCAGCACCATCACTGTGTGATGATTTAGATGTATGTGATTCACTACTTAAAGCAGCTTGTTGTACTTCTTGTAACATGTATATATTGGATGATTTTGATGTTGATGCTGCAGGCAACTCCTCATCTCCCTGTTGCATTACAAGACGGATTCCCTGCCCATCCCCTGAACTTTCCATGTTCTCAATAACCACTTCGTGTTCATTTGCGGGGGATGGTACAGCTCCACTTTCACTGTTATAATAAATTATGATATGTTGTCCTTGTTCATTGGTTACATGTTGCTCTAGTAAATTAGTTGGTGCTGATTCGCTGACATGTTGTTGTTGTTGTATGGTCGTATCTGAGTTGGTGTTGTTCCTCAAATGTTGCGTTGCTAGGGCTGTTAAAACATTAACCATACTTACATCTTGACCACTATTAGTGTAGTCTGTTGATTTCTCAACATTTTGATTAACGTTTAATTGCACTGGTTGCTGCTGATCATCAACTTCTGACTTAATCATAATTTTGTTTCCGGAGTGGCTCTGTAGAAGACTTGCCACTGGTTCATTCATTCCTTGTAATAAATGGGAAACCACTTTAGATGGTGAAGGATTTTCTTGTTTAACATTCATGGTTGTCAGTCGCTTGTCTGTTGATATTGAATCTGATGAGGTTAATGTATGAGATATTGCTTGTAGAAGAACTGGGGATATACCCACTTCACTCAAACCACTCATTTCTGAAAAGAACAAATTCTTCAATAAACAGACAAATTAGGAATCCAAACCAACAATTATGAATCAAATTAAATCTATCTCAATAATAAATGAAGTGTGGTTCAGAAAATAAACTGTTATGTGTTTTCATAAGAATTCAGTTATTCCACTACTGTACTACATGTACTAGGGGTTCATGTTCAGAAAATAAACTGTTAAGTGTTTCCATAAGAATTCAGTTGTTTCCACTACGGTAGTGCTACTACATGTACTAGGGGTTCATGTCTGCATCCAAAGGTGATAATCATAGACAATATTTGAACTTCATATATGGTATGGTACCATTGTAGACAATACTTGAACTTCATGGTAGCATTGTAAAAGCATTTTATAACCATTTTATAAACATTTTAAAAATGGCATAGCATGCTTATCCTATATCCTTATTACAATTAATTGCCTGGATTAAAATGGTGAGCTTAATCGTGGATATGGGTCAGCACTTAATCATGTGTAGGAAAATGCTAGACTCAAATTCAATCTTTGTGTGGTAGAATTGAGGTTACTTGTACATGTAGATATGTGTTATTGTGTTGAACCAATTTCCTCTTATTCTGTATTTTTGACACCCACAATGAATGTGGATGTATCTTGTTATCACAGTTACACAGTAATCCCTCTAGGACTGTCTGCATCAAACACAACAGGATTTACATATCTGATTATTATTAAAGATAGGTTGCCAGGTAATGAAACATACGCCCACAGCAGCTATATCGTCCAGGCAGTCAACAAGACTTGTCGCATATTTTTACTTTTTTTGGTAATGAAATATTTATAATACATTAAAATCTGATTAAGAGTGACAACTCATTAAGTAATTATCAGAAAACCATTATAATTTGTTTGGTTTTTATAAAGTTCTGCCCCATGCTAACGTTTAGTATACGAAACTTTTAACATCATGGATTTAGCTGTTCAATTCAAGTCATAAAGATTCATTGAAAATCAATATACTTGTTCGTCTCAAGACCTTAAACTCTGTGTATCAATCTGAAGTCAATCGGATGATAACTTTAGCCTCTAGAGCATCACAAGATTTTTCAAAGTGATCAAGGGCCATAACTCTGGTAGCAATTATTCGAAATCGTTGAAAATCAATATGATTCTTTATCTCATGGCCTCAAACACTGTGTATAAATTTAAAGTCAATCGGATATTAACTTTAGCCTCTAGAGTGTCCACAAGATTTTTCAAAGTGATCAAGGGCCATAACTCTGGCAGTAATTATCGGAAATTGCTGAAAATCAATAGGCTTCTTCGTCTCATGACCTTAAACACTGTGTATAAATTTAAAGTCAATCGGATATTAACTTTACCCTCTAGAGCGTCCACAAGATTTTTCAAAGTGATAAAGGTCCATAAATCCGGCAGTAATTATCGGAAATCGCTGAAAATCAATAGGCTTCTTCGTCTCATGACCTTAAACACTGTGTATAAATTTAAAGTCAATCGGATATTAACTTAAGCCTCTAGAGCGTCCACAAGCAATTGTGGACGCCGGACCGACGGATGGGTGTCGGGAGGACGGATGACGGGGGCGACAACAATATACAACCACATTTCAATGTGGGCGTATAAAAACTGAAAATAACTTGAATATTTTCAGGAAAAAACTTCTCCTTTACCTTAAATCTACTCCAAATATATTATCCTAAAAAAGGCCCTCCCCCTATATTTATTACATGTATAAGCTTATATCTCCATATATAACCATGTACATATTGTACATTTCTTAATATGTGTTATATCTATGTATTCAAACTTTCTGTTTTTTGAACTCGCATACTTAAATTAATCTTTTAACTGATTTGTATATATTTTTTCCGCTATTGTAAATTATTGTGGTGTGTTATTTAATATCAGTCTATATCTTTTGTATTATGAATGGCAGGATGTTAGAAAGGCTATTATAGCCCTAATCTTCAAACCTTCTTAAATAAAGTCATTATTATTAAATCTGGTATTGTACATTGTACCTGGTTTAAATTATTGGACACATTCTAATTTAAACAATATCTGTCACTTATTCACTAAGTTCTGCCCTTGACTTTGCCAAAACATGTCCACTATAGCTTGTGAATGCAACTGAGTCTACAATTCCCATCTAATTTAGTAAACCTTGATATAGTATAAATCATGGACCTTATAAAGGTTTATATATAAATACTAATAGGGCCTATTAATAAGCTACAAAATAAGATCCCTGTGTAAATTATTCTGATAATTTAAATTGATTGCATCTGTTTAATATTTATTTTTATTCGGTTTTTAACATCAACATGCATTCCATGAATCATAATATTAACACTCATTGATTGAATAATATTCTAATTTCTATCCATATCCAAGCCAAAGCTGATTTAGAAGATGCACTGGCAGATATATATTGACAAGTTTGAAATGTCAAGGTCCTTCAAAAGGTCGTGAGCTGTAATTACTTGTTTACAAATTTTACTGTGGTCAATATAACCACGAAATGGTCAAACTTTTGTCCTATACTTTCAACAATGTGTGTATAATGCAATAAAAAGCTTATTTCATTCGATAAAGCATTAGAAAATATCAAGAGAAACGCCCCAAAAGGCTAATTTTGGCGAGTAATATTTTCAAATGAGCAGTCGACCCCTTTCCGAAGTGAAGGCCATTTGGGCAGGGGCACATGTTTTTTCGTTCCAAAACAAACGCGCTAGCGATTTTTCTCAGCTTAAGTTGACAACAAATAAATTCTGCAGTCACCTGTTTCGTTAAATACTTACTGATCTAATGTGTTCGTCCGATATAAAACATAAATTCGATAAAATGCAACCCAATTTGTGCTGATAAATTCTTGGTAGTCATTCCTAAAGAAAGCTACGGCCCTGACCTTGTACCACCGTCGCGTCCTTCACAGACCTCTCTCGCCCAAACAAAGAACCAATTTAATCCCTAGCTCACGAGGGTGTAACAGGGTGTGCAGTAAGAGTAATTAAGTAAAATATGTTAAAATTTCAACCTACGATCATCAAATATGGCGTCGTTGGGCTGTATTTGCGTCATCTGGTAAAATGGGATCACGTGACTCGGGTTTGAGAGTAGTGATTATTGATAAGAATGTCGCTCCGCGAAGCAATTTTCTGCAGGTTGTTATGCAGGCTTTAAATTTTTAAAAAAGCGAATCATGTTTCCCCTTTGAATGACGCGTTGGGGCATATCTTGATCGTTTCAATTAATAGGACTATCAGTCATAATAATTTAGGCTACACACCCGAGTTAGGCCTACAATGCAAAATGACTTGATAAGCAGCTTAATTTCCCGCCCCTTTTTTTTTATCCCAGAAAAATGATTTTGCATAATATATAACATAGGCCTATTGGTTTAGAAGTTAGAACTACTGCCCGAATCAAAAACAATATTGCCATGTTTACAACTGGCATAAAGCGGATAATTAACACAGGTTATACATTAAGCAAGAAAAGCAGATAGGCTAGGCCTGTACTTATGGCATCATGGGGATGTGGGCAATGCAAACTTTATTATAATGACAAAATTTAAAATATTTAATTTAAAAATGTTCAATGTTTTTATCTTTTCTTACTGTGACCTGTTTTGTCATCATGATTAATATTGTATAAAATCTCAAAAAAACTCTAACCAGGCATATAGGGTGCAACAAATTAGGGCCTCTGTGGGTATTATAAATCAGGCCTTGCACCCCAGACATGATAGCACACCCATTTGTGCTTTAGCCTTCTTTTGTATTAAAGATACTTTCCCAGAAAAGTATTTATCGGGTGGTTCTTTCCAATAAAAGTATGTCAAATTTGGTATATATGGAAAGTATAGACACCCAATCTTACTAGACAAATACTGGATTACCCGAAAAAAGGCCCAAGGGGCAAGCACTGGGCAAAATTGTCAGGGTATTCCTAACTGGCAACCTGACTGTTATCTGCCAGCTTATTGTGTGCCAGCTTAAGTGAGGGAGCTGTTGTTATTTCTTGATCAAATGGTTAGGCGGTTTTGGGAACATTGAGGGGTATCAACCTATAAAAGACTCTGTAATTGAACGGTTGTAAAAGAAGTTGACATAAATAATTAAGAATTTACTTAGGCATCAATATGTATGATAAATGTACAGTAAGTAATGATAAATACATTCTGAAAAATAGACCCTCCCACAATGAAGCTAAGTTGACAGACATTGAATCTAACAACAGCTTACTTATAGCTATAGGTATCCCCAGCGAAGACAAAGTTTTCAGAGGGAATTGAAGCACATTTTTGATAGATTGGTTACTTTGAATATGTTTTTAGTCCAAATATACCATCAAATCACAAAGTTTGTACGAGAGAATGTATCTTTAAATTAATGGTTTCTAAAATTAATGTGTCTGATATTAATTCACTTATTTCTAGGATTTAACTAATTAGGCCTATTTCAATGTGGTGTTACTGGCTTTAGTGACATGACAAAATGTAAAGGATTGAATTATCTTTTATAAATAGGCCTAGCCTATAGCGGAAGTTATTCTGTTTACAAAATTTTTATTTCTGGAAACTATGGTATTAAGGCACATTGACCGAAATTGTTGCAGAGACAAGTGCATACATTAGTACATGTATGAAATCACTGCCCCCTGCTATAAATTTTATAACATAAAATGAGAAATAGATTTGGAGATATGTAATGAGTATGTTTTATCAATATAAATCTGTTAAGGGTTCTTTTATATGCACACCAAAGAGTACAAGGGTGGACTTTGTTTGCCAGGCCCTCCGTCCTGTTCAAATGACAAAGAGAAACCAGGCTGGAAAATCCTGAGGAACTTTCACAATCAACACCGTCAAGTTATAAGCCAGTGCCATACTTAATCCATTCACTATGACCCTCGGACTATCAGTTGTCCGCTGGCTGGGTATCCCTAAATATTACAGTACAAGTATTTGATGAATGAAGGTAATTTCATTACCAGGTAGCTCCCTAGATGTTTACTTAAGGTCTTCATATTTGGCCTCTCTTACATCAATATTTCTGAGCTTTTTGAACTACGGTAATTTGGCTTGTTCCCTTTCACTACTTTTGGCATCAGAACATTTAGCAAGACTATATCAATATTACATAGGTTTTTTTTCTTTATTTAAAACAGAAAAAATGTCATGATTCAAGGCAGTAGAATTCTATTTATTACACATAAACTCAACAGATTATATATTGGCCATTACTACAATAATAAGGTTCATTCACAACATTAGTATATCAATATAGTAATAAGAAGTAAAATATTTTGCAAAAAAATCCCCAAAGCTAACCAAAATTCACCTATAACTCAAATATACATTACAAAAAATCATTTGACTTGAAGTCAAAACTTAAAACTCTGAGTTTGATCTGTGTCACTATTTTAGTTGGTACCTCGTGACATTGCATCATTTACATCCATGTATGTAACATATTTTATAATAGATGAGAATTGACAGGCCTTAACGTTTTCTTGGTTGTCTTAATGAAACACCCAATCTGATGAAAATACAAATCTATATTTCGATTCGTTTTTTCTATACTTTTGATATCCTCCATTACATAGAGATCTGACCGGCAGTAGAGGCAGGTCGCGCAAGATGTCCTACGAGTGGCTTTTGATTCTATGACGTCAGACATTGGATTAACCAATCAGTGTTGTTTGTTGTGGGTTACCCACATTTCCGTTCACATCATCCCAAAAACTCGCTGTAGCAAAGCATTACATTGCCGAATCCCTCACATCATCCAGAATGCAGGCTATATAACAACTCTTCCAGATCCTAGTGTAGTACAGACAAATAATACAAAATTTTTGAACAATAAAAAACAAAATGAAATAGGATCTGTGTTTTAATCAGATTGTGAAACACCCTGTAAGAGAGCTTTCAACAACTCAACTGTTTATTATTAGTTTATCTTTAAATAAGGTACCGGTACACAGTCAAACTGGGTACAATGTCAAACTGCAACACTCCGTCAATAAAAAATCTATATCTTATGACATTTTGAATAACAAAGTAATCCTTAACTACATGTAGAAAACAAAATATAGTTGATAAAGGTATATAGGACTTTTTAGTATAAAACGTTAACAAGTTTTATAACAGTTTTAACAATATCCAACTGAGACCAGCAGTGGAATTAATAGGAAGCTATGCTAAGGACCAACAATAGTCGGGTACTTTAAATTTTGCCTTGTTGCATAAGATCATTTCTTTCATTAATAAAAAAATAAAATTCCAAATATTCAAGACAATAGAAATAGGAATGTAATACAAATTATTATATTTACAAAAACAATAGCCAATTTTTTGTTCACAATACTTTATAAATTTACAATAAATAATCTGAAACCGTTTATGCTCTTAAAGGATAATATAGGTTGCCAGACAAAAGAACACACACCCATCAACATCTAAATAATTTCATGCAGTCTGAAAAAAGGTTCATTTTTTTGATAAGTATATTTACATTCAAGAATTCTTGTATTTTTTATTTCCGAGTTTAACTCAATACACTACAATCATATTACATGAAGAGTCAGTGATTTGATTTGAGTAGAAATTAAATTAAAAAGGAACCCAGATTTAGATTTGGTTGGAATTGCTTCAATCAAACAAACCCATAAGCATTTTAAGATTTAGTAAAAATGATTTACTCCCACTAGGCCACTACTATAACATAAGAAATTAAGGTGTTAATCTCACCCACCACAAGTCTTTCTAAATCTATTTCCTTTTGCATTTCTTATTTTTAACAATTAAATAAGAATTAATTTCATGACACATTAATTACTAGTTTTAGAGGATTTAAAGTTCACATTACAACTCAAATACATAAATATTAAAAAATAAATTTCAACAAAAACTGACAATTATTTCTAAAACTTTTTATTTAAGGGCAAGACTGAGGTTATATATTATATATAAATATATACACATATATATGTATTTCAATACCTTATTGAAGGTTAAAAAATAAATAAAGTATACCGTATTTGTAAAAACAATTCTTTACTTATCTCATGCAAATTTCATATTACGATATGAATAAATTTGAAAAAATATAGGAAAGACACATAAACGATGACAAAATGTTCTGAGCATCAATATTAAAAAAAATATATCATAGCAAGAGTATATATATTTAATATACAGAAGGAAGAAAAACAAATATATCAAAACATGGTATAAGAATAATCTGAAGCAATTGAATAAAAATACATTTTCTTTGCTTTCATCTATTTAAGATACAAATATATAGATCTGCATAACTATTCAAAAGAAGACAGAAGAAAATTACTGAAAATATATAAAATAATGTGTGATGTTAAAGATGTATTCCATAAGCAATTAAACTATCATTTTTGCATTCAAAATGATCTTTATGTTAGTATAATTAGGCTCATATATATTTCTTAATAAGTATATACTAAAAACTGAATAATCGTAATAAGGTAAGAAATTAAACTATGATTTTTGCATCCAAAATGAGGCTTAATGGTAATTAGTATAATTAGGCACATATATTTATTTCTTATAATTATAATTTCTGATAATCTCAATATTGAGTAATAAGATATGAAATTAAACTATAATTTTTGCATCCAAAATTATCTTTATCAGTATGATGAGGCTTAATAGTAATTAGTATAATTAGGCCCACATCTATATTTCTTAATAAGAATATACTAAAAACTGACTAATCTCAATATTGAGTAATAAGAATAAAAATCTGACTATCAATTCACTGATTAATATTGATCAATACATTATGTAAATAAATTATAACAATTTTTACAAATGACTCAATACAGCTAACAGTAATAAGATGACTTAGCTTTTGTTTTAATCTGACTTGCACAGTTTTGTAAATATTTTATTGGTGATGTTACACACTTAGTAACAAAATGACTTGGTCATGAACATCTTACGTCCTTGCACAAAAGCCATGTCAAATAATTCAATGGAGAAATGTCTAATCAGCAACAGGCACAACAACTATAATATATTGATGTGTGTTATAGAGTATAGGGAAAAAAGACGGACCTGGTTTCAATAGCCCCCCCCCCCCCATCTTTAAACTCATTCGACTTGGAATATTCTTTTAATCAAAGATTGGAATATAACAAGAGACTTTGATCAAGAAAAAGATAAATCTTGTAAACAGAAGCCGAGTCATCAACCACTGTAATGAAACACTTGTAAATTCTAAATCAATTTAAAAAATTTATTTGGAGTATTAAAAAAAAAAATATATTTCATCACAATAATAAAGAGATTCTTTAAAATACTTCTGTCCATAAAAATCCATTGTCTAGAAAATAATACTAGTAGTCATTTTGATTGTAAGACAAGAATATTTTTAAATTCCTAAATGGAAGATGTCGAGAGCTGGGAATAAGTAAATTTAGAAAAAAACCCCGCAGTTAAACTAAATATCAATTGAAACACTTTTTCTTTTATTTATTTCATTGATTGTATAGCTTAATTTTCACTTAGTATCTTAACAGTGCAATTTAAAAGCATAAAGAGTTTGAGTCTGTTTACAAACTTTATAGTATGTTACAGTTTCTGGCTGTATAAGACACCCAGGTCAAAAATAAAACCTCAACACCCAGTTATGCATAAATTTAACTTATTTGTTAAAAGGCCTTTACATTGTTTATTTATATATGCAATTATCTTAAATTTTGTGCTTTTCTGATAAGTTGTTTCTCATGCGAGTATGTTAAAAGATTTTATAGGTTAACATAAATTAAGGTTAACTTTTAAAAAGTGTGGTTATCTGTGCATTGTTTCCTACAGCTTGAATACAAATTGTCAACCATAATTGTACAATACTAAAACTTATGTATAAAATAGCAAATGGATTTAAGATGTGGACATTATGTGCCAGGTCTTAAATTTCTTAATATAGAAAAATTGTTTATATTTTAATATAATTTTGTTAACATCAAAGCATAATTAGAATTGTCACAAAATTTTCTATAGAATACTGGCCATTTAACAGTTATCTTTATTAAGTTTGGTACAGAACTCTGTTTTCTACTTTATGTTGTTTTTATTGAATGTTAATTCATTTTGTTAGATTTGCGAAGTATTTTCTGTAACCCTTTACTCATGAAGTAAGGTTTGTCTGCTGATCCATCATTTCTTTCAATATCTTCCACTGTAACAAAACAATTCATATTTTTTTTTATAATACCAAAATGGTTCGGAAGACAAAAATCAATATTGTTAACCAGCGGCTGCCAGGCAGGATACGCCCACATTTTCGAGAGATGGATAGAGAATAAGCTAAAACGAAAGTGATTTTTCCTACAATCAAGGGCCATAATTCAGGAAATTACAATTCGAAATGCGCAAATATCGACAGAAACCGAGATCTTTGGGTTATAAACTTACCAATCTGATTAAAATACAGATCTATATTTCGTTTCGTTTTTTTATACTTTCGATGGCCTACACTACATGAAGATCTGACAAGGTATAGCGATAGGTCACGTCAGGGGTCAAAAGACCGACTTATGACCCTATGACGTCAGACATTTGATTAACCAATCTGCATTGATGTTACTAGTGGATTACCCACAGTTCCGAGAAAAACCCGCCTAAAGCTCGTCGTAACAGACCGTTTCATTGGCTTATCCCCGACACAATTCAGAACACGAGTTAAATAACAACTCTTCCAGATCCAAGTGTAGTAAAGATAAGTTAAACGAAATTTTGAACTATAAAAACGAAACGAAATAGGATCTGTGTTTTAACCAGATTGTAAACTTACATTTCAAGTTTCAATTTTCACGAAATTCGAATTCAGCCGTCCTTAGGGCGTAACGGTGATGTAATAATATGTTTTTTTAAATCGGATAAAAATTATGACCTCTATAGGGTCCACAAGCTAAAAACACGATTTTTCGTACAATCAGGGGCCATAATTCATGAAGTTACGGTCGCGTATGCACGAATATCGAAAGGAACTGAGATCTTTGGGTTATAAACTTACATTTCAAGTTTCATCAAAATAGGATTAAAATTGTGACCTCTATAGGGTCCACAACCTTAATATACAATATTTTTACGCTATTTGAGAACGATGGGCTGGGATTTTGTCTGTCAGTTTTGGGCCGATTTTCACGAAATTCGAACTCAGTCGTTCTTAGGGTGTAACGGTGATATAATAATATGTTTTTTTAAATCTGATAAAAATTATGACCTCTATAGAGTCCACAAGCTAAAAATGCGATTTTTCGTCCAATCAGGGGACATAATTCAGGAAGTTACGTTCCGATATGCACGAATATCGAAAGGAACCGAGACCTTTGGGTTATAAGCATACATTTCAAGTTTAAACCAAATTGGATAAAAATTGTGACCTCTACAGTGTTCACAAGCTACAAATGTGATTTTTTCGTACAATCAGGGGCCATAATCCATGAAGTTACAGTCCGATACATGTCAATATCGAAAGGAATCGAGATCTTAGGGTGATAAACCTATATTTCAAGTTTCATTGAAATCGGATAAAAATTGTGACCTGTAAACTGTTCACAAACAATTGTGGACGGACGGATGGGGGTGACGACAATATACGTCCTCATGAAAATGCTACTACTTGTAATGTTTGATTGAATTGTATGTTCCCAAAGACTAATTTTTGTAGACTCTCACTCAGTCATCAATCTTGAGACTCATCTGAAAGGAGATGTTGGCTTGTGAGCCAGGAACATTCGGAATTGCAATCGAGCGACACAATATTGAGTGATAACACATGTCAGTCCAGATAACCGCTGTGGCGTAATCAAATATAGCTATGGTAGGATAATTTCTTATCCAGTTTTAAGCATGCTTCATTGCTTGAAATTCTGAAGTTTACAAGATTGTGTCACCATTTGTGGGATTGAGAGAAATGAATTCTGGAACTGGAAAATATCTTTTATTGCATAAAATGAAATGGGGTTTAACAGCCTACCTGTCTGCATTATACTGCATAGTTAAATAAAACGTTTGTAGGCCACTTCAAATGTTTTTCTTTATTGATAAAAGAGAAAATTTGTTCTATAAATTGTGTACTTACAGAAACAAAGGAATAGTGTATCGACAGCCATATTATACACATCAAAGAATGAACAGGTAATAAGATATGATCCAACAACCAATATCTGTAATATATATAGCAAAATTATAATACTAAAATGGCCTTGATGATTTCAGCTGCAAGACTAAAATGAATTAACATACAGAGATATATATGAATAGACAAATAAATTGAAAACTATTTATTAATATTTGGGCTCATCTCAGATTTCTGACAAGGTAAACGACAGAGAGAGAAATGGGGTTTAATGTCCACTCGACACAAATTAGGTCATTTTGGGACAAACATATGGTTCAATATTATTTTAATAATTCGCTTGCGCATAGGGTTCTTCAGCAGTGGGAGGAAACAGGGGGAGCCAGAGAAAACCCATATGGTTGGACAGGCTACCAACTGGGGAATCAAAACCCGCCAGTTGACTCGATAGCAGACCTTGTCACCTTATGATACATTGCGCACACGCTAACAATAGGCCATTCCATCCCCCCCCTCACCCGACAAGGTAAGTTAACTAGTCTAATTTTTCGACAGCCAAGTACAAGCTTAGCTCTTAGATATTATATTTTTTCTTATGCTCCACCAAATGTTTCTGACTCACTCTTCAATTCCTGAACAATGCACTGATAATATGATTTATTTAGAATCTACTTACTAACTGTCGTCCAGGAGAACTACTTTTACATTGAACAATAATGAAATATATACTGACAATGTATAGAAAGTGTAAATAGAATCATTACTTACAATAACTGGAGTGAGGTAATAGTTTAAGGAAGGCACAGTACTGGATAAAACAGGTATTTTAGCTTGATAGAAGAAATAAGCAGCAATACCTGGTAAAAATAAAAAAGTATGTAATTATCAAAATTTATAGGTTGGTATTCTATATTTATACATTTTTAGTTATAAATGAGATTTTGATTTTAGATTATTAGCAGAAATTATGACATAATATTACAAAAAAAACCCAATTAAAACTTACCGATAGCACATGTAATCATAAGTTTACTGATAAACAAAATGAAATCTGTTACATTATCTAATACCACAGTCCTATAAATAAAAATAAATAATACAATCACAAATCTTTTTGATAAATTAATACAAAATAAAGTTTGTTATCCTTTTTTGTTTTTTAAGACCTCATAGTTTGAATTTAATTAACTTAATTATTAAAGATACATTATGTAAGATTTAGATAACGAACTAGCATTTCTTGCTATAATAGTTTGAAAGTAGATGATGTAAAATGAATAATTTAAAAATTTCATTCACATTACTCTATTGCAAGTGAAGATATAAGCCTTTGAAGGTTTGACAGACGTGTGCAATAATTTCAACCACCGTACTGGTTGATCAAAGCTAAGTCTCGGTCCTCCATATTTGATTAAATCAAAGTATCGCTGAACCATTCTAATCTATTTAATATCGGAGAAAACTGATGCCATCGAGAGTTGATTAAGGCCTGGATCAGTTAATTAATGTCTAATTAATAAAGGCAATTTGCTGAAAATTTCAATCAAATTGATCCACTATGAACCAAGAACTAAGCGATTGAAAATTCTGCCTAGCTTCAAACATCATTACTAAAGTCAGTACGCTAAACAGCAAAGTCTCGATTATCCATTTAATCATTAAATCGTGAAGGAAAGTTATGCTGTAAATCGGCTCACAATTCAGAGTTGATTATGGTCTGGATAAGTTAATTAATGTCTAATTAATAATTTAGATAACATTTCAGGCCTAAAGAAAGACAGACCTGCAATAATAGACAGATTTAGTTCTTGCATAATGTATGTTTAAGCCCAAGACTGTACAGTGTAGTGAATGCTTACGACTGGCCCCGGGATCTATTCACTTGATTTGATATCTGTTTATTGCTTGCAATGTCTGTGTACTTGGTCTTGTCCACAGGTTTGTCTTATCAGTTTTGTTTTGCATGTAGTGTGGATCTCATGCACTTAATATTTAAAATAAACAGTTTTCTACAATAAATTTAATGGTACTGCTTATGTGGTATTTGATGCAGATAACGAATACTGCATTATTTTGAGGCATAATATTTTAACATTTAAAGAAACATTCTAGAACATACGACAAGTGTCTAGACTGGTTCTGAAATCAAAATCAAACTATACAAGACATCCACCTGTGCAACTTCCGGTAGCTACTTAACAGAAAATATATCTACCTGACGATGTTTCTCATTATAAGGAAGAAGCCATCTTTAGCTGCTGTACAGAAATTACGACCATACACTGCAATCTGATAAAATAAATATGTCAATATATAATACAAACAATAATTTACCATTGAATTTGGTTGATCTAATGTTTTATCTCAATTAGTGACAGTGCATGCTCTATACCATTAAATTTTTGTTTTGAAAGATTTAAGAGGAATTCAGCCTGTTTACTAGTTTTTGGGTTATACCACAACACTTTTTTTTATATAAACAATATTTCTATCTGAATAGGGATTGGGGAACAACCATAGCCTCTATTAGAGCCCTCTTCCTGAGTTAATCCATAGATATAAAATATTCCATGTCAACCCACAGAATCCTATGAAATCAACAATTCTATTTTGTAGACCCAATTAGACCTGCATACAGTAGCCCATATTGTCAATATGTGACAACTTTTCAGGGCAAAAGACCCACTGGTTCACTGAATTTGGTCAATTCTAAAATGACTGTTGTGTAAAAAGTTTTGTTTATGTCAGAATACAATAGTCAGGTTTTCAGAACAGGGAAACTTCATCTTATTCAAAGTTTACTAATGCTACTTCGGGGTGCTTGTGTACAGTAGTATAACTAACCATAATGTAAGCATTCTTGTTGATAAATCGAAGAATTTTCTCTAAACACCAGAAACAACACTTCATACATCTGAAAAACATCAATTCAAACTTGTTCTCAACTTAAGATTTTTTTAAAATTGTTCAGTAGGAATAGAATGGAGTTTAATGTCTTGTCAGAATAATACTTTGGTCATTTGGAGACTAACATGTGCTTATTTTTATTTCTATAATCATGTATGTAATGCTAGGAAAGAGAACTTTGCCCAGACACCAACATTTCTTTGATTCCAAATTATCAAGGTTTTTTTTTTAAAAGTGCAAACAGTTTTTAATGATATCCAAATAACTAGGCAATATTTGTGAAATGTCAAAGGCTCTTCTCGGTAAACACCAAGAAAATTACATTAGGTGCACACAAGTACTTACTTCATACAATATTGAGCACACTTATTTTCAGCATTTTTAAGTTTCTGATCAATATATTCTAATACAACTCGTATCATCTGTACAATAGCCACTAGCAGAGCTCCAAATGCTAACGATCCTGTATGAAATCTATTTAAAATATAATAAAATATATAAAATATATTGAAAAATGAAGCAAAACTTTGTTGCTGTAATCTTCATTTTTAATTTGGTTATTAGTTTGGGGAGAAAAATGACTATGGTAAGCAAATTAAATCTGTAACCACACAGTTGAGTGTTCGATCCTCACTCCTCTAGCTGGGTGTTGAATTTTGTGCCCTAAGACCAAGATAATGTAAGTGTAAGTCACAAAAGTACTCCCAGAGCTGGACATTAAAATTACATTTTTATTTTTGATTTCTTGTGCCATGGGATCATAGCCATGGAATGGCGGAAGGTTGACAATCTGTTTAAAGCGAAGATATTTTGGGCAGAAGTCGTCCATTTCTGGATTATTTTGAAAATTTTTCAGTTTTCATGCAAAAGTGCAATATTCACAGATAAATACTGGTGACTATAAAGGGCCCTGTATGTCTAAGTAAGGGAGTATATCCATAAAATGTGTTATATATCCACTGATTATTCTATTATTAAAAAGCTAACACTTATTAAAGAATATTATCTATATTCTAAGGATATAAAAGATGCAAAAAAATATTCTCCTTTTTGGAGTTCTACGAGACATTGACAGAATTTTGGGGGGTATTTAAAATTAAGTACCTGATGGCTCTGTACAAGGAATTGAACAGAGGGTATGAAGGAATATCTTTTGGTTTGTCAAAGGCCCAATAATATGAAGCAAAGGCACCAGCTAAAACCATTTCTCCCAGGGCCACAACAAAGTTCATTAACCAGAAAAACATAAATAACATATATGCCTGCATATATATTGAATACCTATTGAAAAAAAAAACCAACAACAAAATATTAAGATTCATCTCTCTAAAATCCTCATGTATTAAAGATATTCACAATAGTTAAAAATTCACTGCCACCTCACCATAATCACAGTCTGCTTGCTGCATTGTCTAATTAAAATTAATTCAAAACACCCCAAAATTTTATTTTGACCTAAATGAAATTGATTTTAATTTATTATTTTCAGTTCCTTTTTATCAGACAAATAAATTTCCTGTTCTAAGAAATGGTAAATTATATTTAATTTGAAAGTAAATATGTATTGTAGTTTACTCACTCATCTCCTCCATATTTCACAAAATGACATAGTTTACCACTCGTATCGTTTTGCTGAAACGAAAATCAGAGATATGAACAAAAATAGATTTCTTATAGTCAATCAACAAGTATTGGACACTAGCATAGCATAAACATCCACTAACCATTGGTGAATAATTTTTGTGCCATTAATTTTAAGTAGGGTCAATATCAAGAAGCCATCAAGGAACAAATCTATTGCATTGTAACTTTTTTGGTCCATGATATAATGATTAAACCATACAAGTTTCAGATAAATTCCTTTATAACTTTTCTCTCCAAATAAATAATTGGTTAATCCTTTTAAAACTTGAAACAGGGCTGATCCTTGGTATAATGCTATGTACATTACAAAGATATGAGTGCATAAAAAAATGAGATATTTTATATTCTGTCTCTCTTCTCTTTCACCAGTTTTATATTCTTAGTTATTTCCATAAGACTGATTGTTGAAGTAGCAAGATTATTAATTTCGCAAAAAATCACAAAATAAAACTTACAGAAGCTTGGCAAGGCAATTTTTGTAAAACAAAATCAACACCTTCCTGTGTTTGAGTTTCATTAACAACATATTCTGCTGGTCCCATAGATGCAATATACCTACATATAGTATTAAGGTTCATTACTGAAATTAATTTAATCTAAATATAATTTAAAGTGATTAATTTCACCACTCCTAAATTATATGATTGTCTGACATTTTGTTCTGTTGAATACAATCATACAAAAACTATAATCATCGTAAAAGATTAAATGAAAAGAAATGATTTTTAATGGTGCTATGAGGGAAAATCTGCATGCACAACAACACTTGGGCATACTCTTATTTCGAATTCCAACTGTCAACGGTTCTGTTACGTGGACACAAAGTGTACAGAGGACCTCAGTTTTCTGTCCCATCCAAATGACTAGACACTACTGCTCCTTGTCAGGCTCCCTATCCTGCACTACTGACAGGGGAAACCACAATGGAAATCCTGAGGAACTTTCTTGGCCAACAATGGGGCTCACTAAAATGTAGTAAAAGGATACATGGCACTTGATCCCCAGTAGATAAAGACAAGTATTTGGAGCAGAAATGGAGTTATAGGCCATAACAATGTGAACATCATTTGTCCGATAGCCCTGAAAATAAACAAAACAATTTGTAAATTACATAGAATTATAAACCTTAGGTTGCCAAGCAACAAACCGTGGAATTATTTCATCACGACGTCATAATGTTATTATGGAAACATTCTTGTCAGAAAGTACAATGATCCTGGAGAACCAACAAGTTAAATTTTGTTGGCCGAAGTGGAGATGATATTTGAAATTTGATGGGTGGAATTTTAAGTAAATGAGGTAAGATTATGGCATAGATGTACAATCATGTGGCTCATCTGTGCCATTTTGTGTCGTCTTGTCCAGTTGTGGTAGTATATGTCATGCAGGTCCTTTATCTTTACATATTGTCAAAAATCGTAAAAGATATCTTGAACAGTTTATGAGATATGCCCCAGAAAAAAAATTGGGCCAGACGGACTGACACACGAACGGACCCATTTCAATATCCCTCCCTAACTTTGTTTGGAGCAGGGAAACAAGACTTACTTGCTGCCTTCTTTAATCAATTCAATAGCAATACAAATTCTCTTAGCCAAGAAAATCAAAACTAAAATAAATATGATCAAAACTGTAGCCGACGTACAACCTGAAATAATAATAATAATATAATAATATTATGTTTAGTGTCTTGACATGTATAGTCTACCCCACTCTCACTGTTTAATTAGACAGAACAAAAGAAAGCAATTTAGCCACTTGGAAATAAAAGGAATAATAACTTAATAAATAATTCTCAGAGCCATATAACATACATACAGCTCTTGAACTGTTTTGCAAAAATTCTCAAAATCAACAGGGATACTCTTTGTCCAAGTACGAACCATTTCTGTAAATTCTGTGACAGTCAGATGAGAAAGACAGATAGAGAAATGGGGTTTAACGTCCACTCGACACAAACTAGGTCATTTCAATAATTTGCTTGCGCGTAGGGTCTTTAGCAGTGGGAGGAAAGCGGAGAAAACCCATGAGGTTGGACAGGTGACCCTACGTCAGATGAGAACTATAGTGTATATTCTGTAGAGTAAGTACAAGTTCAGGAGTATACTTTGATCAACAATCAGTGGCAATAACTCTGCAACTACTTTTGTGATAATCTTCAAAATTCATAGGTATCATCTTTCAGCCCATACAAAGCCTGCAGACAATCTGACTAAAACACAGATCTTATTTAGTTTCGTTTTTAATGTTCAAAATTTCATTTTACTTGTCTTCACAATATGTGTGAGAGAGAGAGAGAGAGAGGGAGAGAGAGAGAGAGAGAGAGAAATAGGGTTTAACATCCACTCAACACAAACTAGGTCATTTTGAGACTAACATATGGTTCAATTTCATTTCAAGAAAACCATTAGAATTTGTTTGCTTTTTATAAAGTTCTGCCCCATGCTAACATTTAGTATACGAAACTTTTAACATCATGGATATAGCTGTTCAAGTCATAAAGATTCATTGAAAATCAATATACTTGTTCCTCTCAAAACCTTAAACACTGTGTATAAATTTAAAGTCAATCGGATATTAACTTTAGCCTCTAGAGCGTCCACAAGATTTTTCAAAGTGATCAAGGGTCATAACTCTGGCAAAAATTATTGGAAATCGCTGAAAATCAATAGGATTCTTCGTCACACGACCTTAAACGCTGTGTATCAATTTAAAGTCAATCGGATATTAACTTTAGCCTCTAGAGCGTCCACAATATTTTTCAAAGTGATCAAGGGCCATAACACTGGCAGTAATTATCGGAAATCGCTGAAAATCAATAGGCTTCTTCGTCTCATGACCTTAAATACTGTGTATCAATTTAAAGTTAATCGGATATTAACTTTAGCCTCTAGAGCATCCACAAGATTTTTCAAAGTGATCAAGGGCCATAACTCGGTCACAAATTATTGGAAATCGCTGAAAATCGCAGACGGACGGACAACTATATACGACCACATTATAATGTGGGCGTATAAAAAGGAAACGATATATAGACCTGTATTTTAATCAGATTGATCTCCAGAGTGAGTACAAGAAGTGTGGATGGACACACGGGCGGGTACTATATACAATAACATTTACATGTAGGCCTATAACAATGAAACCTACCAAATGCAAGCCATGTTTTTTGAAGAGAAAGATAGTAGTCAATATCAAAACTAAAAGCTTCTCTGACACTAAATTCCTCTGTAAAATTCTGATTCTTCAAGTCATAATATCTTCTATAACTGTAGTATGTTCCTGAAAATAATTACACGGTAAATAAAGTTCCTGAAATTATTATCAATTTTAACAACATATATCTTATGGTTTCCCTATTGTATAACTATATATTACCTATTTTATCTATTATGTATTGATTTTATAACAAGAACGACCAGTTCTTTATCTAATTCCTACATAATGTATCTTTAAGACACATGATGAACAACAAGTCACTCCTATTGTAACATGATTATGCAACACTTAATTGATTGTACATTACAAAATTTGGGTCAAAATTTTATATTTTCTGTTTCAGATCACGTAACATTAAGGCATATCCATATATGGCCAAAAGACTTCATTTAAACAACATCACAGAGATAATAATAAGCTACAAGGTTTTAAATGTCAAGCACTAAACATTCATATTTTCCCATTCAAACAACACTGAATTTTTGGACCAGCAACTCTTTGTAAATCTTTGACAATTGTGAACTGATTTTGACAGGCTTTGACTTTTAATGTCACAATTCGAGGATGACTGCGATGACGTCATGCTTGTTTCCAGGTCCATAGTATGCTTGTACTTGTTTCCACATTTAGTTAAAAAAAAAGAGGGATCAGAATGAGAGAAAAGGACAATTTCACTATCAACTTTGAAACCATAGGCTATATACATACGTACCAAAGCCGAAGATTCCAAGAAATGCAATCATTGTAAACCAGACCACAACACCAACTATCCACCGTAATAAAAACGTCCATAATAATGACACCACCATCGCTACAAAAAATCCACTAAAAAATAAAAATATACATATATTAACAATTTAATCTGTATATCTGTATATCATGTATTCTAATACAGTTAAGTTAAATTTTCATATTTTATGACATCCTGTGTATAGAGACCAGCAGAATTAAGCTACTTCTCTAGAGTGGTTGCTTAATATAGGATAAGATGTATGTTTTGTAGAATGTAGCTTCGGTGACTGTAGTGTCTCGCTACTATCATTTCCTTCAATTTACATGACATGACATATCTTTATAAACCATTTTTAACAGTTGCTTTATGGAATTTGGAACCTTAGACCAAACATTATGTACACCTATCTACTGAAGAAATTGTGGTGTTATTTTCTGTTTTGTGATGCATAAGTTATCTTAACCAAGAAATAAACAATGGAAAATGTAGCTGATCCAATAAAAAAATGTAGCAGAGCAATGTGATATGTTAAAAATTTTAAGTACCTTTTATGGCCATTTTCAAAATGTCAACAAACTTCTGATAGTCAAATGAATTTCATCAGAATTATCAGAAAGCTGGGACGTTGTAAGATGTACGTCATATTACTTTGACATTTTACCAAAAACATATTTCATCAAACATATTTTATCAACTAAAATATAATTTCAGACAGGCCATTCCGTCAGATATTATCATATTCTAGATGGGGGAACTATTGCTAGATTGGAAGTTAGTTTGTAATTCATTTTCTTTGACAAGTCTTTCTATATATATTAAAACTTTCATTGCGATTCTGAGTTCATTAATGTCAAACGAGTTGGATAATTATTTTATTGATCTTTATTTCAAAGTTATTAAAGCAATTCAAAATTACTGAAGTCATGTGTTTTCTTGAGCATTAGGTACAACATGTAGGCTATGTTGGAATGGTTTATCTGAATTCATTTTGAACACTTCTGCATTTTTCTTCAATCAAAGACAACAATTGAAAATATGAGCTCTGTGAATAGCCAAAAGACTAATATTCCAATAATCAACAATTATAATACCAGTAGTATTTTTAAAACTAACAAAGTGATTTAAACATGAAATTTTGATTTAATTTGCAAAGTCTTTATGCATTATCAAAAATTTTAAAGTGGAAGCTGTTGACAGTGATGTGGACAGAGTAATAACTACAGGTCTTAATCATTTGGGCTGATTTTATTTAGTAGAAGATATATTTTCATAACAGAGTAAATTTCTTTGTATGTAATTTAATTCAAGGACAGTGTAAACATTATTACAAGTTGATTGTAACAACCAGGTTCCGGTACTTACATCAATATTGTGTACCATGATGCTGTGATATCTTCAAACACTCTTTCTCCGTATTGTTTAACTTTATAAAAATTGGCTAGATGTCTACAATTATATAAAAAAACAACAATATATTACATTTTCATAGTACATACCTTAATTAACTACACAGAAACAGAAGTCGTTATGTTTTCACAAATTGAGTGTTTAAAATGGAATGGAGAACAGTCTAATTGTGAATTCAAACTGAACTAAATATGTTCATTTTGAAGTATCTAATTCCAAAATGTATCTGATGATTAATACAAAAGATCCAAACACTCAGTAGAATATGGCCTCTTTAGTATATTGACCAAATCACTCATTATGATATCTAAAGATTATTTGATAAAACTAACTTGACTCCATCTCGTAAGTTAACTCCTGTAACTGATTCTCCATCTTTATTCTCTGTCGATTCACCACTATCTGATACAATTGCTGTTGTTTGATTTAGTAGTTGACCAAATACTGACGGTATACAACGACCAAATACTAAAATAAAACAAAACAAATAATATAATGTAACAACAAAACAATGATTATTATAAATACTATAATAACAAAACAATGATTATTACAAATACATGTACTATAATAACAATACAATTCTTATTGAAAATACTATAGTTACAATACAATATTCATTGTAAATAATATAATAACAAAACAAGATGTGTAGCTATTCCTATCAAGATCATTTGTAAACTTACTGTTGGTAGAATTTATGTGATAAGCAGCACATTTCTCTGTCTTCACCAAGTTCTTATAATCCTCATACGAACCCTACAGTGATAAAAAAAAATAAAAAAATATAGAATCAATCTTACGACTGTGGCTAAAAAAAAGAATTGTTTTCTATATTCAAGTTTTAATTAGTTTGAAATAATCATGATAACTTTTAAGAATAGAAAAGAAATGAAAGTATGACCTACCTTTGTTGGATCAATACCATAATCACAAATAGCCATTTTCCTCTTCTTGTCATCTAGTTCTGCTTCTCGGTAAACATAATTACTACTAGGGCAATTTTCTACACACACCTGAATATTAAAAATATTCATATGTTAATGGGTCCCACCAATTGTGAACAACGGATAGATGGATGAGGATGACCCCAATATACCACCACATTTCAATGTGAGAAACTTCCAATCACTAGAAAGAGGCAACACATTGTACTCTATGAATTATCACATCTCAATGTACGTGCATAAAAGGAGTCTATGGTGCACAAACGCTGTGGATGAAACAGTTAATGTTTACTCCCTCCCGAACACCAGATACCATCTAAGTGGGATCCTGGATTCTTAATTTAATGACCATAGTTTTGTTTTGGTATCTTTATTTTCTTGTGAAGTAGTTTCCGGCATGATCTAATAAACTACAAATATTTGGTGAGGATTATCTAACCCAAAGTATGTTAAGAATTAAGTTAAATCTACCTGTGGAGTGGGACAGCCAGCAACAACAGCAATTCCTAATTTGGCACATTGTAATAAATCAAAGAAAAACAGGTTCGGTTTATTCCTGAAAAAAAAAGAGAAACAACAATTTATTCCTGACATTTCAATACCATGAACATATAATTTTTCAAAACTAATCAAGCATTGAGTATTTCAATAATTCTGAAAGTAAATTCAAAAGAAAGTATGTGAATAAGAGTTTGATATTAATTTCATCAAAATCATAGTCAGAATCTTATAATATCAGGCAAAAAGTCATACATAGCTTGAAATTTACAAATATCAATATGAATAAAAGTTAAAACATCAAAATTGAAGTTTGTGTTTTGGAGCGATTTGGGTTGAGATCTGCGAATCTGTGCCTTTGTTTTTCTCAAACACTGATCTAGTTATAGATCTTTTGGACAGTGCTACTGAGGAGGGTTTCACTGAAATCTAATTTGCAAGTTTTTCGGAAAATTCATGAATTAAATAGACTGTATGTATATTATCCATTCTATGATAGTGAAATATTAATACTTACTGTAATTCACCCCTTCCACATATTCTACCTTGAGAATCAGTTGGGTGAATCAATCGATATGGATCTCCACGAGAATATGCTGAAATATCAAATTTGAAATCATTACTCTGGACTTGCAAATTAATTTCAACTTATGCATCTAAATGTATTAAAGGGGCAAAATAAGTAATCATTTTTCAAAATATCCAGTTTGAATCAATTGTATACAGTTTATTGACAGCAAACAGAACCAGGTTATTTGGGGAATAAAAAAATCTTATTGCATTAACACAGCTTAAACTTCGCAATCAGGAGAGAAAAAATACAGTTTAGAAAACATGACTATCAATCTAATCCACCCTCCTCACACCCAATAGCTTTACTTAAAGGCACCAACCAATATAGGTGGTAGAATACATTAAACAGAGAGAGAGACAGAGAGAGAGAGAGAGTTAACCTCCAATAGTCCAATTAATACAAATTGGGTCATTTTGTGACTAACATATGGTTCAATTTTATTTCAATAATTCGCTTGTGCATAGGGTTCTTTAGCAGTGGGAGGAAACCAAAGGACCTGGAGAAAACACATGAGGTTGGACAGGCGACCCTACTCCTTGTCACGTACAACTTGGGAATAGAAACCACACCAGTTGACTCAATGACAGACCTCATGATACATGCTAACCATTTGGCCATCCAATCCTCAGGCACCAACAAAGCTAATGAAGACCGGCCTATATGCAAATCATTGTGCCATGAGGGTAATCTGGGTAACTTTTCTGGCTACACTTTGTCACTATAAAGGGTTCTTTATTTTTATGTGCACACCAACGTGTACATTGAACTTCATTTTTTTTTATCCCATCCAAACAACTAGAAGCTGTTCCTTGCCAGTACCCCCTTGGTACACAACTGACAAATGAAGCTATGCCGGAAAGTCCCAAGCCACTTCCTATGTCAATGACTAAACAATGTTCCTTGCCAGCCGCTTTTTGCAATATCACTGACAAAGGAAGCCATGCTGCAAAGGCCAGAGGAACTTCATAGGCCAACACTGTGATCGAACTTGGGACTTTCTGTCTTAGAATGTCAGCCAGCTATTGAAGTACAACTTGATTCTATAAATGTAATCTAATTCTAACCTATTCTTTCGATTTAATCGCCTTCGATGTAATCATCTAGACTACTATCTAAAGAACATGTATCAGCTTTTATTTTATATTAAATTTAAATATAGAAAAGGACTATTAGTATCAATGTTCTGCTGCAATGAGGTTAAAGTTTGATGCCAGGAAAAAAATTCTGTCTGTACTTACCAAATATTGAGCATGCTATCATGCCAATAATGAAGATAATGAATATAATACAACATATTATATCTGTACATGATCTGAAAGCATAATGAACACAATATCTTTCAATGTATTTAAAGATGCGTTCCTGTGTACAAACTGGGTGATTTGATGATGTATTTGGACTAGAAACATATTCAAATTAATTAATATATCAAAATTTTGCTCCATATCCTTCTCAAAACACTGTTTATGCGAGGGAATACCCCAGCTATAAAAAAATCTATTAAAAGATGCGTTATGTCACATGACTTCGCTGACGAATTAACTGGCAACGGGTGCGAAGTTGGAGGAGAATTCATTGCATACACAAGATGATGTTGTCTTTAATCGCTATCCATTTATCATAAATATCAAAGCCTAATTAAATTCTTCGATTATCCACTGCCCACGTATTTTTCCATGATTTTTATCCAGAAAGTGTTTTACGTTTAACTCTTAATAAAGTTTATTAACATGTAAATCAAGCGCTCAATCTCCGCATGCAACCTTTGACATCACACTAGCAGACATTCCTAATCGTCGGACTGCCGATTAGGGGGAACTTTTACATTTTTGTCCTGTATGTGCCCCATGAGAGTTTTTCAGGGAATCAAGTATTTTTCTAGTAAGATTAGATATTTCTACTTTCCATATATACCAAAACTGAAATACTTTTATTGGAAATAACCACCCGATAAATACTTTTCCGGGAACGTATCTTTAGGATATTAGAGCACAGATAAATGTATGAAAACTCTACATGGCAATTATATGTAATTTGTACTACTAATTACATAAAATTCAGAGACATTAACAGTACAATTCTTCCCGAAAACAAATCTGAATTCTGACTTGATCGGCGTATTCAGTACACACATTTATTGAAGGGGTTTTATAGTTCAAGTACAACTACTTGGAGTCAATTAATGGGTGATATTCAAATTATCACCAAACTACAACTTTTGGTCTTTGAAGGAATTATTAGTGAGCAGAAATTCGCCCATGTATCTGTTATCACCCGTCACTTCAGTCAGTTTTATAGAGGGATAACTTGTGTTTTCCTTTTGCGTTCGTCACTTCCTATTGTTGAAACATTGATTACTCATCTATCGTAGCAATGATCTCTGTGAAAAAATAATATTTGGAACGTGTTTAACCAGTTCTATTACATATGTGATAATGACTGGCACCATTTTTGTCCTTTAACTCTCTTGGAAATGAAATGAAATGTGGTTTTATGGCACGTCAGCTCCAACCGGGCTATATTGCGCCAAACATATGGTGAAAATTAAAAGACAGGCTAAACTATATCACAGAAAAACATTATATGCATAAATAAAAACAATATCACAGTTAATAAAATTAAAAATAAAATACAACTTTTATGCATATAAATATTAAATACAAAAATGAAATGATATATATATATATATATATATATATATATATATATATATATATATATATACAATTAAAATTAATTATAAAAACCTGTCTCCTTTAAAAAGTCTAACATTTTACCATATAAACCCGGTTGGGCAAACATGTGCTGTAGTGACTGACAACGGTAAAAATTTAATCTAATATCCTTGAAATGCTTGCACTCAATCAAAATGTGCTTAACTGTCAAAGGAACATGACAGTGTTCACATTCTGGTTGAGGCTCTTGCTTTAAAATGAAAATATGAGTTAAAAAAGTATGACCAATGCGAGAGCGGCACAAAACAACTTCATAACTCCTGCTGGTTCTATAGGAGCTTGGCCAATCTCCTAAAACAGGCTTAATGTGATGAAGTTTATTTGTGCCTGCAAGATCCCAAGACCGTTGCCAGCGGCCATAAATGAAATTATTTATAATAAATTTAAAATCTTTATATGGCGTTAAAAATTCAGATATGGGAAGATCTAAGGCAGACTTGGCAGCCGAGTCTGCTTGATCGTTCTCTTTGATATCCATATGACTGGGGAGCCAGCAAAGGCCAATGTCCTTGCTGGTACACTCGAATGATAGTAGCAGACGATAAATGTCTGCCACTAATGGGTGATCAAGCTGTTTGTTGTTTATTGCTTGTAGGGCGGACAAAGAATCAGTAAATATTATATATTTAAATATAGATGATGATTGAATGAACTCCAAGGCCTGTAGAATGGCCTGGAGTTCAGCTGTAAAGATGGAAGAAGCAGGTGGAAGGCGGACAGAAATTGTCTCAGATGGTGTCACAGTAGCCGAAGCTACCCGATCACCATCTTTCGAACCATCTGTATATATTGGAGCATAATCACCATATTTAGACCTTAGCAACTCTCTTGGAAGTCAGAGGAGAATTCATTGCATACATAAGACGATGTTGTCTTTAATCGCTTACTATTTATTACAAATATCAAATCCTAATTAAATTCTTGGATTATCCACTACCCGCGTCTTTTTCCGTCATTTTTATCTCAGAAAGTGTTTTACATCTAACTCTTCATAAAGTTTATCAACTTGTACCTGTGTGACCTTTGACATCACGCGTGCAGAAATTCCTAATCGTCGGGCTGTTGATTAGGGGAACCCCTACATTTTTGTCCTGTATACGCTCCATGAGTGTTTTTCGGGGAATCCAGTATTTTTCTAGTAAGATTGGATATCTCCACTTTCCATATATATCAAAATCACCATACTTTTATTGGAAATAACCACCTGATAAATACTTTTCGGGGAACCCATCTTTAAACCATTATTTTGTCTCATAGTCAATGCAAAAACAATTCAGTCTACCTGTTGTTTTAGTTTGTTCATCACACATGAAATTATAATAACAACTGTGTAAACAATAGAGTAATATATTACAAATATTACATGTTGTCATTGTGTCAAGCACTCTTCCTCATATTATAAATAATATTAACTATTATCCTTGTTACTTAGTCATTCTTCTATTTTTATCAACTCAAGCATTAAACAGGCTTTCAAGCTCTGCAGTTCACCAGTTCACCAGCAGTAATTCAAGTTAAAGCTAACTTAAATGTGGGTGTTTAATAATGAATTATTTTCTTTTTGACAGAGATACTGCTCTTTAAATAATACCAAATTTTAAAACAAAAATTATATAAAATCAATAAATTCTTATAAAAGCAAATGTTTTCCTTGCCTGGCTGGTTATATTATTACATATGAATATTTTGTGCTGTATTCTACATAAAATAACTTGTTTATATAAGCTTTAGCAATAGATATAGAAATTATTTTAGATACATGCAATGTACCAATAACAGCTGTTATAGATTTTAATATACAAATATATTTAAATGGGTAAAAAAATATGTATGTTATGGAGTGACTAAACTTGATATATTTTAATACAGCTATACACTTATAAAGAGGATGCAAACTAACAAATCAATTCCTGATAAACCTAAAGATAGGCTATCAGGCAACGAAATATACGTTCAAGGCAGCTAAGTGGTCTGAGCGGTCAACAAGGGTTGTTGCATATTTTTTCTTTTGTCAGTAATCAGAACATTTACATCACATGAAAATCTGATTAGAATTTGTTTTGATTGTTTGTCTCATGACCTTAAACAATTTATATTAACTTTAACCTCTCGAGTGTCCACAAGCGGACATTAACTTTAACCTCTAGAGCATCCAAAAGATCTTAACTAGGTCATTTTGGGACTAACATACTGTTCAAATTTATTTCACTAATTTGCTTGCACGTAGGGGTCTTCAGCAGTGAGAGGAAACCGGATGATCCAGAGAAAACCCACAAGGTTGGACAGGCGACCCTACTCCTTGTTATGCACAACTGGGGAATCAAAACCACACCAGCTGACTCAATGACAGACCTTATGATACAGCGCGTACACGCTAATCATTCGGACATTCAACCCCTCTATGACTGTAGAGCATCAACAAGATTCTTCAAAGTAATCAACGGATATAACTCTGGCAGTAATGACTGGATATCACTGAAAATGACTAGGATCCTTTGTCTCATGACCTTAAACACTGTGTATAAATTTAAAGTCAATCGGATATTAACTTTGCCCTACAGGGTATCCACAAGATATTTCAAAGTGATCAAGGGCCATAACTCTGACAGTAATTAGCAGAAATCATTGGAAATCAATAGGATTCTTCGTCTCATAACCTTAAACACTGTGTATAAATTTAAAGTCAATTGGATATTAACTTTGGCCTCTAGAGCGTCCACAAGATTTTTTGAAGTGATCAAGGGCCATAACTCTGGCAGTAATTAGCAGAAATCATTGAAAATCAATAGGCATCTTCATCTCATGACCATAAACACTGTATCAATTTAAAGTGGAACGGATGTTAATTTTAGCCTCTAGAACGTCCAAAAGATTTTTCAAATTGATCAAGAGACATAACTCTGGCAGTAATTATGACCACAATTCAATGTGGGCGTATAAAAATGCAAATTTAAAAAATAAAATACAGGCCAAGTTAACAAAGTGTGAGAGAGTGCCAGTCTATATAAATAGCTGCACTCACAGAATCCAGTCAATCAGTGAGAGATTTTCACAGGCCTAGAAATAATTTTAGGTACAAATAAATTGTATCTTGATATTTTTTAACAAGTATAAATATCGGGCAGAACAACTATGACAGAAAGCTAGCACCAAAAATGGTTTATGTATCATTTACAATGTATATAATATTCAGTTCTCTAGTGGTTTATATTATATATAATGTCAATATTAATATCATATTACATGGAATAATTCTCACCATTACATATTAATATATGATATGTGTTATATCAAATACAGGTGGGAAATATCATATCATTATTGACATTTTCATTCTAATTACTGGCAGGTCATGTGTATATGAGCTATTTTCATCTCTATATTTGTAACAGGTTTCAAGAGGCATATACAGAGCTTCAGCCTTCACTGTTGGTTGGTGAAAAAAAACATTTTTAAGTATCCCACTTATGATTTATTTATTTTTAGTGACTTTCGCACAATATAAGCTACTGTGGGTTGAGCACTTGGAAGTTCAATAATCAATAGAGCATTAAAGTTGATTTGATTATGACATTACACGAATGTACATGTAGTATTACATGAATATAGTATTACATTTATCTGCTAGATACCGGTAATGTCTGGACAGACACTTTGCCACATTTCAGAGAGAATTTAAAAAAAATATATTCCAGATTTAAATCTGTTTTGCTAATCAAAATTGGAAACCTACTTCATACCACACATATATACATGTATCTCTTGAAAAAAGGAGTAAATATATATTTTTTAAAGTGTCAGACTTTTTATTTATTTTCTAATATCTATCATGCCACATTAGCAGTATACATAAAAATGAGAAGTTAAAAAATGTTATTTATAATATGTTTATCACTTATCATCATGTGCTGGCCAGATGACAAAAGTGATGTAGGTTAATACATGTATATATGATCACTTGATGCTTTTATCATCTACAACAGATCTAAATACATGCTAATTGTAGAGCATAACTACAAACACTATATTCATGAATTCCATTTGACTTTAATACAGTATTAAACAGGAACACTGAATTTACACTTTGTGTACATAATTTAATATATGCTCATAGATGCAAAAACTAACAAACATTGACTGATAAATGATTAAATCGAAGCGTCCTTTTATTTTTTTACAAAAGAATCCAATTCAGTGCACATCTGATAAAGCTCCAGAGACCTGGGGCCTGTTTCACGAAATTTTAACTAAGATAAAATCAAAATTTTAGTAATTTGATTGGACAGTATTAGATTAATTTTAGTGCTTAGCCAATCAAATTTAAGTATCAACATAGACATTGACCTGAAATTAATTCGGCCCACGCCATTTTAAATAGGCCCTATTTAAAAACTAAATAGGCCCTCCAGCAACTGCCGCTTCAGGCCTTGGTGGAGCTTAATCCGGAACTGGCAATGGACTTTTCGTCAAATATTGACAACAGTCCCAGACCCTCCGTACGTTGATGACCAGGAGGTTCTGGGTGACCAAGACTAATTATATAACTACAAAGTTCTATTAGTACATGTGTAACAACCAACACTCAATTAGATTGATTGGATCAATAATAGACATTCCTACAATATAATGAAAATGGTGTAATGAGTGTATTAGGATAGAAAGATCACATCCTTAGAGAATTACAGAAAAGGGTGATTACGTGTACCAAGTATTTCAAGAAATCAGCAGATAGATAACATGATTTATATAATAACATGTATTATATGTCAACCATATTACTACATCATCATCATACACTAAAAAAAATTCAAGTCTTTATTATTTTTTTTGTATAAGCTAAACTTCAAACCCTTTAATAATCAATCATATTTCAAACTTGATGCAATATAAATCCTCCTCAATGTATAATTTATGTTTGTAAAATAACAAGTTTAATTTCTTGAAACTCAATATATTTGTGACCGAGAGGTCCTTCAGATATAAAAAGAGTCTGGAATGGCTCTTTAAATGTTTAATACTGGAAACTTATAATAATAATTATCTACATACACTTACAGGACCGCGGATAACCGACTAGTATCTACTGCTACTAAGTGAAATGAAATGAAATGGGGTTTAACGTCCTACTTTTCTGCTCCGAACTGGGCTAATGAAGACGGGCATACGCCATACAGTGTGCTATGAGGGAAATTTTGCCCGGACAGCGGCACTACGCCTACTCTTATATCGAATTCCAACTGTCAAGGGATCTTTTACGTGCACGCCAATGTGTACACGGGACCACGGTTTTTCGCCCCATCCGAACGACTAGACAGCTGTCCTTGTCAGGCCCTCCGTCCTGCATCACTGATATGGGAGAACCACGCCGGAAAATCTGGATGAACTTTCTCTGCCAATGCAGGGATCGAACACCCGGCCTCCAGGCTAGCGAGCCAGCGCCTTACCCACTTAGCCACCGTGATCCCCTACTGCTACTAAGTCAGATAGACCTAAATGACTGACATATCAAGTACAATCACATATTTATATGGAATTACTTTTAATCACTGGGGAGACAGGCCATATTGGCAGTTACTTTCTATCTATAAAAGTTTTATAAACAGTAAGGGATTATAATAAATTTTTGATTACGCTGATATAGTCTGGAATAATACTACTGAAATAAATTCACAAAGATAGATTGCCAGGCAACGAAACATACGCCCACAGCAGCTAAATCGTCCGGGCATTCAACAAGAGTTGTCGCATATTTTTACTTTTTTCGGTAATGAAACATTTATAATACACTAAAATCTGATTAAGAGCAACAACTGAGAAAACCATTAGAATTTGTTTGGTTTTTATAAACTTCTACCCCATGCTAACCAGGGCCTAAAAAAACGTGCCTTGGAGCACGAACGTGCCTCGAAATGAAAAATCTGTGCTTCGAAAATAAGAAAACCATGCTCAGAAAAATGGTGTAGTGCTCTAAAAAAGTGTAGTCAACGATGCCTCCTGATCCCTAATTGGGTGTTTCTTCTTGTGTTCTTGTGGTGTGGTCAGTTGCACAGATCAGATCAGATCACCTGGCGCTCACTCGCGACTACCTTGGATGAGTCGAGTGAGCGCCAGCCGCATCAGCATACTAGTCAGGTTTTTCAGTAGGCTTGGTATCCAGTCCGCTCCCTGCGACCTTGACCGTCATTTCACTTTCACTTTGAAAAAGTTTGTTTTTAACTTATTTTCACGTATTTTCGGTGTTATCTGCGATTTTAAGTATTGAAATATGGATGGGAAACGGGAGCTCGAATTGATTTACAGTTCTGTATTATCGTAACGAAAGTGATGTGTTGTCTTCCTAGTGCTTAGTTTTCATGCGAAAAAAGCTGCTCGCAACAAAATAAATTCCTATGTAAACTGCACCAGAATAGTCCACAGATGCCGGTTTCAAGCTCGCAATTTTCAGTAGGCTTGGTATCCAGTCCGCTCCCTGCGACCTTGACCGTCATTTCACTTTCACTTTGAAAAAGTTTGTTTTTGACTTATTTTTGGTGTTATCTGCGATTTTAAGTATTGAAATATGGACGGGAAACGGGAGCTTGAATTGATTTACAGTTCTGTATTATCGTAACGAAAGTGATGTGTTGTCTTCCTAGTGCTTAGTTTTCATGTGAAAAAAGCTGCTCGCGACAAAAAAAATTCCTACAGTATGTAAACTGCACCAGAATAGTCCACAGATGCCGGTTTCAAGCTCTCAATTTTCAAAATTTTCTGGGGGAGGCCCCGCAGACCACCCGCCGGCGCGTTTCGCGTCTGAAGCCCTCGCGGGTGGTCGACTCTAAATCCGTGCTCTGAGAATTTAACCTTATTTTAGGCCCTGATACTAATGTTTTGTATACAAAACTTTTAATATCATGGATTTAGCTGTTCCAAGTCATAAAAATTCATTGAAAATCAATATACTTATTCATACTTATTCCTCTCAAGATCTTAAACTCTGTGTATCAATCTGAAGTCAATCGGATGATAACTTTAGCCTTTAGAGCAAGGGCCATAACTTTGGCAGTAATTATCGGAAATCGTTGAAAATCAATAGGATTCTTCGTCTCATGATCCTAAACACTGTGTATAAATTTAAGGTCAATCGGATATTAACTTTGGCCTCTGGAGTGTCCACAAGATTTTTCAAAGTGATCAAGGGCCATAACTCTGGCAGTAATTATCGGAAATCGGTGAAAATCAATAGGCTTCTTTGTCTCATGACCTTAAACACTGTGTATAAATTTAAAGTCAATTGGATATTAACTTTGGCCTCTAGAGCGTCCACAAGATTTTTTGAAGTGATCAAGGGCCATAACTCTGGCAGTAATTATCGGAAATTGCTAAAAATCAATAGGCTTCTTCGTCTCATGACCTTAAACACTGTGTATTAATTTAAAGTCAATCGGATATTAACTTTGGCCTCTAGAGCGTCCACAAGATTTTTTGAAGTGATCAAGGGCCATAACTCTGGTAGCAATTATCGGAAATCGCTGAAAATCAATAGGCTTCTTCGTCTCGTGACCTTAAACACTGTGTATAAATTTAAGATCAATCGGATATTAACTTTGGCCTCTAGAGCGTCCACAAGATTTTTTGAAGTGATCAAGGGCCATAACTCTGGCAGTAATTATCGGAAATCGCTGAAAATCAATAGGCTTCTTCGTCTCATGATCTTAAACACTGTGTATAAATTTAAAGTCAATCGGATATTAACTTTAGCCTCTAGAGCGTCCACAATTGCTTGTGGACGCCGAACGGACGGACGGACGGACGGGGGCGACGACAATATACGACCACATTTAAATGTGGGCTTATAAAAACTAGAAAAGCTCCACTTAAACGCTTTATCAACGATAACTGGCTTCCTCATGGAACTTTATACTGAATCCAGATTCTCATCTTTATCAGTGCGACATCAAGCTCATAAATTAATAATGTTTTACAAAATGGTAAATACCAAAGCTCCCAATTATCTTTGTTGTCTTATTCCGCCAATTACCTCTTCCAACAACCCTTACAATCTATGTAACTCCGACCACATTACACAAATTAAATGTAAAACTAATATTTATATAAACTCCTTTTTGCCGTCTACTATAAAAGCGTGGAATAGTTTGTATAATGAAATAAAAAAGACCTCGTCTGTCTCTGATTTTAAAACTAAACTGTATCCAACCTTATTTCCCAAAGTTAACAAACTGTTTTTCTATGGTGAACAACAATTCCAAATTATCCATTGTAAACTGCGTAATAATAAAAGTGATTTAAGATACCATAAGTTCCTTATGCATATATATGACAATCTTCGATGTGACTGGGATCTCGACATTGAAACCACTGAACACTTTTTACTCTTCTGTCCAAACTACACACTCCAGCGAAATAATACCATTCATTTATTACCAATGTATTTTATAAATATCACTTGCCTACTCTATGGAAATGCCGAATTATCTCCAGACGTCAACAGCGATATTTTTAAAAGTGTTTACAAATATTTTAAAGATACGAAACGTTTTACTCCGTAAAATACAACCTTGGGGTGAGGAATTTATTTATTTATTTTTTCTTAAATCTTTATTTATTTATTTTTTAAAATTTATCTTATTTATTTATTTATTTATTCAAAATTATTTATTTGCTTGTTTTTACCATAACTAAAATAAAGTAATTAGTTTTTGTCTGTATCATATATAATTCGACATTGTACATATATTATACACCCAAACCAGAAGGAAGCAAATTAATATAAGCCTATTTAGCTTGTTTTTGTATCCTATTATTTATGCTTTTTACACAGTATCATATTCTCGGAATAAATACTGTTTAAACCAATAAATTAACATGTCATTAGCATTACATAACAATTCATCCTTGGCTATTCACCTTTTAATAGCACACACACAATTAATGTTCAATATTCAAGATTTAAATTATAACATATAACTGCTATAACCTACACGGTTATATATTACTCATCATACATTTAAAGTATTAATTACTTACCTGTTTTGAATGGGACCATTAAATGATGGATCATAGTCTCTTCTTTTACCTACAAAATTTAAAACAAATTAAATCTCTGCTTAAGTTACAATATACATATAACGGTCATTGTGTTTTAATATTAGGCTGGTTAACAGAAACCAGCGGCTGCCAGGCAGGATACGCCCACATTTTCGAGAGATGGATAGAGAACAAGCTAACAAGAAAGTGATTTTTCCTACAATCAAGGGCCATAATTCAGGAAATTACGATTCGATATGCGCATATATCGAAAGGAACTGAACGAACGGCAGCCATTTTGTCTGTCAATTTTGGGCCGATTTTCACGAAATTCGATCCGATACATGCCAATATCGAAAGCAGCCGAGATTTTTTTGGGATAAAGCTATATTTCAAGTTTCGTCAAAATCGGACAAGAACTGTGACCTGTAGAGAGTCCACAAACAAATTGTGGACGGACGGACGGATGTCCGGATGGACAGGGGCGACGACAATATACGTCCACATGAAAATGTGGGCGTATAAAAATATCCTTCATAGAGATTAGTGAGCTAAAACTTGATGTACTGTAACCCATTAAAAGATGTTTCCAAAATGAGATTGGTGTCAGAAAATGACTTGGCTATTTTAGACTTGAACATGATAATTAGACTAATAACAGTTCCTGTTGAACAATTACACAGGAAATTATTCATTAACTAGGAATAATCACCTTCCTAGTCATCTAATAAGAAGATTTATTACCCAAAAATACATTCTACAGTAGATATCGCTTGTGTGATAAATTTCATAATCTACTGCATGAATTTGATCGGTCAGTTAAAAAGGAACTACTTTTTTGTATTTTCAAAGAACAGTGCATTTTTTATTAAAAGTAACTCAATGTTTTTTTTATTAAAAATGAATTATTTTTATTTACTTGACTTTGATGGAAACACTGGGTCAATATAAAGGACTTTGCAATGGTTGAATTGCTATCAAAAAATGATGTATCACTACGCTGTAATGTAATCAGGTTCAGTAAAAGTGAAGTCTGTAGCAAAGAATTATATCTATTTATTTGTGCACATAAGAAAGGATTGTGTGATAAATAAAATCTCCTACTCGTCTTTTTTGATATCAAAAAATATCAACACTCGTTGATAAAGTAAAAAAAACTCGACAGAGCCTCGTTTTTTGTTACTTATCAACTTGAGTTCATATTTTTTGATATCAAAAAGGACGAGTAGGAGATTCTCTATTTATATTTTGTTTAAGCAGCATTTAGTAACTGAATGAGAATAACACAACACTTTTGGCGATGTTTCGAAGATGGTTCTCTTGACATTATCAAGCAAAGAATCATAAAGGCAAGAGAATCATTATCGAAACATCGCAAGAAATAAACTTACTAGTATTCCATATAAATTTGTCATGCGTTAATGTGATTTATGTTTATTTACCATAAAAAAACTTCAATTATACGTACTGTAATGAAATTAACATTACACAAAATTGAATATGTTAATCATGGAAATAATTAGTAGATTTTCATTTTGAAGATAAAACTGGTAGAATTATTTATTCAAGTCGACAATGCACTTTATTGATTTTTATCAAATATCTTTCTCAACCTACCTGATTTCTTTTCCTATCTAATTTCCATTAAGAATTACTTGTAACATAAATATCTGCTTGTGAATGTCCATAAAATAGAATTTTATGTTTGAAGCCCCATTTTCCAATATTTGACTGAATATTTTAGGCACACAGTTAAAATTTGATTCTGTGTATAACATTTTGGGACAATAGCTATTCTTTTTGAGAAGTGGCGGAAAATATTTTTTTTGTTTAGATTGACCAATATGTTGAGTGTCAATCAAAGGAGACAGGTTATAAATATGACCTGGGGGCAAGAGATGATAAATTATAAAATGATTGTGATAAACTAGACAACATTTTGGAATACAGTGTTGCCAGACCATGCAAAGACCCTCACCAGCAGATTGGGTTCTTCTTGAGACAATCAAAACTCAACGATCAAGTTTGAATTACAAATTTAAAAAACTCAAGACTTTTACAGGATATCAGTGACAAAGGCAAAAACAATTTTGATAGGGTTCCCTTCATATAACCATCAAGGGCAAAAACATAGGTTGCCATGCAACAAAACATAGCCCCACAACACCCAAGTTGTCCACAAGACTTTCCAAAGTTATCAAGGGCAATAAACCTAAAAATAGTTATCATAAATCTTTGAAGAGAGGGAGAGAGAGACATGGGGGTTAGCATTCACTCTGCACAAACTAGGTCATTTCAGGACTGACATATGGTTCAATTTATTTCAATAACTCACATGCTTGTAGGGGTCTTTAGCAGCGGGAGAAACCAAGGGACCGAGAGAAAACCCACGAGATTGGACAGGCAGCCCTACGTCACGTAGAAATGGGAAACCACTAGACCCCCCCACCCAGAAATCTTTCAAAATGAACAGGCTTCTTTGTTAAAGTCAATTTGATGATAACTTAAACAAGCTGATAAATTGTGCACTTCATGTTCAAAGCTTTCATTGACAATAACTTAAGACAACAAGAGCATCGCTAACGCTGCAATATACGTCCACATTCCTGTTTTGATTGATATGGTACTTTTTAAAATTAAGAGAATGAAATTTGAAATGGCTGTAATATGACAAGAGGCAAAGAAGTCTAGATGTTTCTTTTGCCAAATTTACAGACAAAATATTAACAAAAGATAGGTTGCCAGGCAACAAAACATACGCCCACAGCAGCTATTTCGTCCGGGCAGTCAACAAGAGTTGTCACATATTTTTAATTTTTTCGGTAATAAAACATTTATAATACATTAAAATCTGATTAAGAGTAACAACTCATTAAGTAATTATCAGAAAACCATTAGAATTTGTTTGGTTTTTATAAAGTTCTGCCCCATGCTAACTTTTAGTATACGAAACTTTTAACATCATGGATTTAGCTGTTCAATTCAAGTCATAAAGATTCATTGAAAATCAATATACTTGTTCGTCTCAAGACCTTAAACTCTGTGTATCAATTTGAAGTCAATCGGATGATAACTTTAGCCTGTAGAGCGTTCACAAGATTTTTCAAAGTGATCAAGGGCCATAACTCTGACAGTAATTATCGGAAATCGCTGAAAATCAATAGGATTCTTCGTCTCATGAACTTAAACACTGTGCATAAATTTAAAGTCAATCATATATTAACTTTGACCTCTAGTCTAGAGTGTCCACAAGATAAAGGGCCATAACTCTGGCAGTAATTATCGAAAATCGTTGAAAATCAATAGGCTTCTTCGTCGCATGACCTTAAACACTGTGTATAAATTTAAAGTCAATCATATATTAACTTTGACCTATAGAGCGTCCACAAGCAATTGTGGACTCCGGACGGACGGGGGCGACAACAATATACAACCACATTTCAATGTGGGCGTATAAAAAGTGGGTGTGACACTGCCCCTGGGGTTCCAGGCATGCACCAAAATAAATATGCAGCCATATCAATAGTTGCCGTCCTACAGGTATAAGGAATAAGTATACCAAGTTCCCAGATAATCCATTCATAATTGTGGCCTTCGGGTGCTAAAGGCAGAAATTGGGTGTGGCTCTGCCCCTGCCCCTGGGGGTCAGGGCATTCACCAAAATCAATAGTTGACGCCCTTAGGCCATAAGGAATACATATGTCAAGTACCAAGTTGATCTATTCAGAATTACGGCCTGTAAACAATAAACACAAAAATTTGGAGTGGCTCTGCCCCTGGGGGTCGGGACATGCAGTTGTCATCCTATAAGGAATACGTATCCCAAGTTCAAAGACGACCCATTAAGAATTGTGGCCTGTATGCAACACACAGAGACACAAAGAAAAATGGATGTGGCTCTGCCCCTGGGGGTTGGGCAATCACCAAAATAATATAGGGGTCATCCTTAGGGTATAAGAAATAGGCATGCAAAGTTTCAAAAGGATCTGATAAGAATTGTGGCCTGTAAACACAAGACACACAAACATAATAGAGGTCAGTCTTAGTGTATAAGGAATACATGTAAGTATTAAAAAAGACGATCGATTAAGAATTGTGGGCTGTAAGTGACACACAGACACACAAAAAGAAAATGGGCGTGGCTCTATCCCTGGGGGTTGGGCATTCACCACAAACAATAGGGATGTTCCTTAGGATAGAAGGAATAAGTATGCAAAGTTTCAAGGTCTGTAGATGACAAACAAATCAATATAAGAAATGGGCGTGGCTCTGCCACTGGGGGTCAGGTATGCACCAAAAACAATAGGGATCATCCTTAGGGTATAAGGAATTCGTATGAAAATTTCTTTTACCATTGACAATAAACCACCCCTTCTAAACTTGATGCACAGGATCTTTCTAAATCTGTCTCCCTCAGTAAAATTTAACACTAACCATACGCCATACAGTGTGGTATGAGGGAAATTTTTCCAGGGCAGCAAATTCCAACTGTCAAGGATCTTACACGGCAATGTTTTTTGTGCCATTCGAATAACTAGACAGCTATGCCCTTGTCAGGTCAGAAAACCGAGGTCCAGTGTATACAGTTGGAAATCGATATACATGTAAGAGTAGGCTTGTCTTCATTAGCCCAGTCTGCACAGAACAGTAGGATGCTAAAACCTAGCTACGAGAATGTAGCTAAAAAATTTGAGATATACTGATGTGCTTGTTTTTTAACTACAATTGGGCACCTTAGTTACACCTGGCAAACTTAATTTTTGTTATCATGGATATAACATCTTAAAGATACATTCCCGGGTACAAACTGGGTGAATTGATGATATATTTGGACTAAAAACATATTTAAACTTATCAATTTATCATAATTTTGCTTCAAATCCTTCTCAATACATTGCAATTGTCAGGGAATAGCCGGCTATAAAAAATCGATCAAAAGAGGTCATGTTTGTGTCACGTGACACAACGGGTGCAAGGTTGGAGGAGAATTCATTGCATACACAAGATGTTGCCTTTATCGCTGACTATTTATTACAAATATTAAAGCCTAATTAAATTCTTGGATTATCCAATGCCCACGTCTTTTTCCATGATTTTTATCTCAGATAGTGTTGTACGTCCAAGTGGGCCGATGTTGAAGAAGTGAGGTCGGATTCATTGACGACAATGTTATCATATCTGGCTTTCTTTTGTTATTCTGAGAGGTTTGGAATTTCAACATTTTGAATTGATGTAAAGCATGCTAACATTTCTGCTATATATATCATTTTCAGAGCCCTCGGTCCCAACCGGCATATACGGCTGACATGGAACCCATGCGTCCAACTCTTCATAGAGTTTATCAACATGTACATCAAGCGCTAAATCTCCACGTGCAACCTTCGACGTCACGCATGCAGACACTCCTAATCGTCAGATGGCCGGTCGATTAGAGAAAACCGTATATTTTTGTCCTGTATGTGCTCCATGAGTGTTTTTCAGGGAATCCATTATTTTTCTAGTAAGAAGATTGAATATTTCTACTTTCTATATATACTAAAATTGACATACTTTTATTGGAAATAACCACCCAATAAATACTTTTCTGGGAACGTAGCTTTAAAAATAAGTTAATTTTATACTATTAGGTCTTAAATATACGCAGCCCAATCTAGTGAAACAACTTTCATTTATTTGCAAATATTATCAATAAAGGCGTTGTTTTTATCAAAATTGATACAGACATTCATAATTACAGTGCATTATATATTAGTCAGGCACAACTTGTTAATGTATCAAGTTAGTACTTTGGCTGTTGTACACGTCATAAATATTAGCACGCCTTCATGACATAAAGATGTCAAATTTAAAATGCCGGAAAAAGCTAGCATTATCGCTTCAATTTAAAAATTGTGGTTTGTACCTGTGTCTGGTACAGGTAGGATTTTATGCTTAATCCAATCGTAGTCGGATGTGGCAGAAATAACAATAATCACCTGTTGTTTGGATGAAAAAAATAGTCGATCACTTTTGATTAATAATTGAAGCCCGATATGAAACACATGGGGTTTTGCCAGGTAAAACTATATACTAGTTGAGATTGAGAGGTGAGTTTTCTTGCCTAGATAAACTCCATTTCATTTCCTTAGCTTGCCACTCCAGGCCCTATCCGTCCTGCACTACCGTCCACTGACAATATTAAGCTGTTCGGTCTTCCATAAACATCAACTACTGGCATTATGATAACAATGACAACTTTCCACAGCTTTTTTAAAAAAAAAAAAAAAATCTTTGTTGATCGATGAAGTTATTATTGTTTACTTCAATTGACGTCTACGGTCTACGACATCAACATTCCGTCTCCTATGGGATGGGTGGTAACTTTCTTTTACAACTTTTCTCAGTTCAATTATTACTTACCATATTTACCCTCGTCTAACATGTCTTGTTCTTCATCTGCTGGGTCATCTTTCTCAGCCATGGTTACTTTTATTACTGTAAATCTTTGCAGAATCCTAGATAACTATTTTGATCTGTTCGATGTATTCCGTTATTTTCTATGCTTGCTCTATTTATTTTCTATTTTTAATGCAAAAGCTAGCCTCGGTCACCCAGACCATCCAACTGTATAGCCTCTGGCCAAAGAACTGTATACGATCCATGCACCGTAGATCATTCTACTCAACGGGTTGAACATAATCCCGATTTTCCAGTCTTGTACTGTCTGTTTAAGGTTAACAACAAGGCGCCATCTATTTTGCATTAGAGAAGACAACACGTGTCTTTTAACAGGTGGAAATATTTTTCTTTTTTAATCCCAAATAGTTTACTGAATACTTTTAAGAATTACCATTGTTTTTTAATATGTAATTCAAATTCAGCTTACATCTTTTGATCACAAGAAACAGTAATTATGTGACAACATGATCAGAGAGAAAGTTGTCTCCCTTTAGTCTTCACAAATCTGAGTGAAATGCGTTTAACGTCCCGCTTTTCTACTCCGTCTGGGCTAATGAAGATGGTCATGCAGTGTGCTATGAGGAAAATTTTGCATTGGCTATTTTTATTTTAAATTCCAACTGTCAAGGTTTACTTTATTTGCACAGGACCTCGGTTTTCTGTCCCACATCCGAACTAGCATAACTGAACATGGGGAAATCACATAGAAAAACTTTCTCGGCCAACACGTCTCTGAAATTTATGAGTAAATTTGAAGTCAATATGCTTGTTAGATACTGGCCAAATATATCAGTTTTGGATGTAAACTATACATAATATGCTGTAATAAAACAATTTCTGGTCTCATTTATACAATTATTTTATAGTGTGTGGTAAAATATTATTCACAGACTTAGATATGGTACACCTGGCACCAACTGTAAATAATTAAATTTGATTGATTTGTAAAATTTCACAACTGAAACTTAGTTACATAAAAGGTTTATCAAGTTTTTAAGTCAGACTTAAACATAAGAGTGTATACACATGTTGAAAGTATATGTTAAACAGGAGTTAAGCCATTCTTGTAATAATGTAAATTTCATCATTTTCAGCAATTTGAATGTGATGGTGGAAATCATTAGCAGAAATTTTATTTAGTAGGTGGGGAGCAGAGGGGTTGTAGATGTGAGATTCTAGATGTTAAATTCGAAAATATTGCCTGTTTACAAGTCATGACAATAAGCTCTCATATAATTTAGGGATTTATAAAATAAATTTTTATTGTTTGCTAAAACATATAATGACAAGAATACAGGGAACGTGAATATACAAAGACAGGTGTATATTGTTGTTTAATTGTCTATATTACTATATATCTAGAGAATACTTTTCAGTACAATTACCCTTCTTGTACATTAAGGTTAAAAGACAAACTTTACTATTGTACAAATTTATTTAACAGTTTTATTTACATATAAATAATATAAATATAACATATATCTAAATAATTTCATTCATGTAATCAATATTTAAAAATGAATTGAACTGTAAAAATAGGATGGAGTAATCTGAAAGACATATGTACATAGAATAGGTTTACACATTTCTACTTAAAATATTTTCCTGTTTCCTGAGCATATCAAAAATATATCACATATATCAAGCTATACTAAAACAAATAAAAGTAATTCACTTTCAAAATTTCAAACAAGTATTTAAAAAAGAGAAGTTTTCATGTAATTCTGTAACACAGAGCTGCCATTCAGGTGCAAGAATATTAATTTGTTTCACTGATATTACTTTATTTCAACAACAATATATTGTTTCAATTTATATATTATATATACATTTGTACATGAGTATTGACAAAATAGCACAATCATCACTCATACACTCATCAAAATATCCACAAATTAAAGCAAAAGATTGTTTAAACATTTTAATAATATTAATTAAACATACATTATGCAAGAGCTAAATCTGCCTATTGCAGGTCTTTCTTTAGGCTTGAAATGTTATCTAAATTATTAATTAGACATTAATTAACTTATCCAGACCATAATCAACTCTCGATATCATCATCGCTAACCTGCGATGTTTATTGGATTAGGTTCTGATTTGCTGTTCAACTTCAATTCATGATTTAATCATGAAATGAATAATCAAGTCTATGTTTTTTATCGTTTCGACTTTAGTAATGATGATCGAGGCTAGGCCGTAAATTCTATCGCTAAAATCTTGGTTCAGAGTGGATCAATTTGACTGAAATTTACATTATCTAGTTTTTAACTATTATAGTGAGAACTGCCAGCTCTTTATCTAATCTCCCATAATAAATCTTTAATGTATAAGATAAGAAGGCCATATATTTAAAGACAAATATTTGTAATCCACAAGTTAAATGAAAGGGAACCATGGGTTAAGTATTTTAATAATATTAAAGGCATTGAATCAGGAGTAACTGTAGCAATATCACCAGTAAATATAACCAATAAATTTAATTTATTTTAAATGGTGTTCTTTGTTAGTTATAATAAGATTTTAGTATACATATTAATATTAAACAACTTACTGAAAAAAAATATTATACATACATAACATGTAAAAGTGCAGTTTAAAATATATTCCTTAAAATACATTAAATCTCTTTAAAATACAGTTTAACATATATATTATTTAAAATACAGTAAATCTCTTGAGCATTAAAAGGACAGAATTAAAATTTTATCACAGATTTCCTTCAGTAAGAAAAGCATAAGCTTTATTCCTTTTTATTGGTTGATTTATTTTTCTTTCCCAAAATTCCCATTAAACCTTTACTCATGAAATAAGGTTTTCCTGCACTTCCATCATTCATTTCTAAATCCTCCACTGCAATTAGAAAGATCGTATTGATTTTAACATAATGAAACTTAAGAAATAAAAACAAAACTTTAAAATATTAAAAGTTGTATTTTTCTAGAGAAGTTTTAACTGAAATATCAAATAAGATATTTTACAAAATACAGTTGCTTTTAGTTTTGATTATGTTTTGGAGCAAAATATTTAGCTAAACCTGTTGTAGATACAAGCTACACCTTTTTGAATTTGAATTTAAAAAAAAAAGGTTTTAGATTTAGTGATTCTAATAACGGATTCTTGTCAAGTTTGTAAAGATTAAAGTTTAACACTTACGGAAGCACAGAAACAGTGTATCAACTGCCATGCTATATACACTGAAGAAACATGATGCTATCACAAATGTTGCAAATGTCAAAACCTGAAAAAAGAAAAAAACATTTAGCCAAGCATTTCAAAGCATTATGTAGGGAGTGTAAAAATGGGTTACTTAACTCAAAACAACTCTATACTCCAGTGTCTTAAGTTTATTTTGAACACAATCTATATATATATTTGTGTCTGTCGTTTATCTGTCTGTCTGTCTGTCTGTTCGGGGTTGGCGGCTACACTAGGTCTGCCCCGAGTCTGAAATTTGGGGTATAGGGGTAGCTCGGACCGGGGAGTAACATAGGCCAGGTGGCGTTAGTCTACCACTTCCGGTTTCGGAGTTATGACCCCCGAGCGAAGCCGGTCTGTTCGGGGTTGGCGGCTACACTAGGTCTGCCCCGAGTCTGAAATTTGGGGTATAGGGGTAGCCCGCACCGGGGAGTAACATAGGCCAGGTGGCGTTAGTCTACCACTTCCGGTTTCGGAGTTATGACCCCCGAGCGAAGTCTGTCTGCTCGGGGTTGGCGGCTACATCTGCCCCGAGTCTGAAATTTGGGGTATAGGGGAAGCTCGGACCGGGAAGTAACATAGGCCAGGTGGCGTTAGTCTACCACTTCCGGTTTCGGAGTTATGACCCCCGAGCGAAGCCGGTCTGTTCGGGGTTGGCGGCTACACAAGGTCTGCTCCGACTCTAAAATTTGGGGTATAGGGGTAGCTCTGACCGGGGAGTAATATAGGCCAGGTGGCGTTAGCCTACTATTTCCGGTTTCGGAGTTATGACCCCCGAGCGAAGTCTGTCTGTTCGGGGTTGGCGGCTACACTAGGTCTGCCCCGAGTCTGAAATTTGGGGTATAGGGGTAGCTTGGACCGGGGAGTAATATAGGCCAGGTGGCGTTAGTCTACCACTTCCGGTTTCAGAGTTATGACCCCCAAGCAAAGCCGGTCTGTTCGGGGTTGGCGGCTACACTAGGTCTTCCCCGAGTCTGAAATTTGGGGTATAGGGGTACCTCGGACTGGGGAGTGACATAGGCCAGGTGGCGTTAGTCTACCACTTCCGGTTTCGGAGTTATGACCCCTGAGTGAAGCCGGTCTGTTCGGGGTTGGCGGCTACACTAGGTCTGCCCCGAGTCTGAAATTTGGGGTATAGGGGTAGCTCAGACCGGGGAGTAACATAGACCAGGTGGCGATAGTCTACCACTTCCGGTTTCGGGGTTATGACCCCCGAGCGAAGCAGGGTATCCTGCTAGTATTATATAAAGTAAACTATATTTTCTTGGTGATGTGAAAATACCTTTGTATGGTTCACAATATGAATTTTATTTATTTTCTTGGTGATGTGATTATGCCTCTTTAAGGGTCACAGACATATAGTTTAAACAATAACAGTTTTGACACACACATTCAAAAGTCGAGCTAGAATTATTTTTCAGTTGTTGAAATTTACACAGGAAATAAAAAAGAAGTTCATTCAAATTTTTTAATATTCAAAGCTAGGTTTTTACACCAATTGAGTTTAATTTTAATAAACCAAATAATGTCCATAAGTCGATTAAGCACAATATTTCAGTTGTTAAAACTGGAATCAAGATAGAAGTTCAATGATATTTTTCAATATTTAAATGCAGGTTTAGATAATCTCTTTGTGACAAAAGAGGATACAAACTACAAACTCAAAATGTCTGGTATCACACATTCTTATTACAGAGCATTAATGCAAAATAATCTAGACTAATTCTTGAAAAATCAAGGATAAGACATTTCAAATCACTATAGCTCTGTATTGAATGTGAAGCAGGAGTAGTCTGAAGCCCTACAAATTGTTCTCATAGCATATTAGTCCAATTCATTTCATTTCTGTCTTGAATGGATGGATATGAATTTTGGTTGATATGCCTTGTTGTCCCCTATAACAACCAAGGAACATAATGAAGTTCAACACCCTGTCAACACTTCACTTAGGTCATTTTGAGACTAATACACTTCAACTTTTTTCTATTTCTATTGCTTTGTGTCCAATGAAAGGGGTAGAAATTTCCTGGACAGCAGCATTTCTGTCGTCTCTAATTAAAATTCTAACTGCCAAGGATCCTTTATGGGCACTACCAATTTGTAAATATAATCATGGCTTGTTTGTTTTTTTTCCCATTGTTATAACTAGACAAATTTTTCTTATCAGGCCCACAGGTACAACTCCTTGACCTACACTGGGATTCAAAACTGGGAATTTCTGGTGTGAATCCTATGTACTAACTCTGCTCCCTCCCCCTCTCATTTTGATGTAATATAAATATTATACTTACTATAACCGGTGTCATGTAAAAGTTTAATGTTGGTACATAGGATGTAAAGAACGGAATACTTCCTTGAAACCAAAAATATGAACCAACACCTGAGAAAAACAAGAAATATTTTAACCATAATATTATCCTGAGTATATACAACAAACCAGAGAAATATTCTATAATTTATATCATCTACAATCTGACTAAAACACAGATAGTTCAAAATGTCATTTTATTTGTCTTTACTACACTAGGATCTGAAAGAGTTGTTATATAACCTGTGATCTGGTTGATATGAGGGATTAGCCAATGAAATGGTCTGTTGCGGCGAGTTCTTGTTGTGCTGTGCATGGAACTGTGGGTATCCCAGCAGAAACATCAATGCTGATTGGTTAATCAAAAGTCTGATGTCATAGGGTCAAAAGCTGCTTGTATGACCCTAGACGTGACCTCCCACTACAACTAGTCAGATCTTCATGCAGTGGAGGTCACCCGATGTACAAAAATGAAATGAAATGAAATATAGATCTGTATTTCAATCAGATTTGTCAAAATAGGTTATCTAGTTAAATATTCCAGAAAAAAAATTAAAGAAAAATTGGATGTTATACTTACATATAGCAGCGGTTACAATAAGCTTACTTAAAAAAAGTAGAAAATCAGCTACTTTATCTAAAACTACCGTTCTGAAAAAAATAAATATGGAAAGGTCATAAATCAAAATAAACTACAAATACATTTACGAGGCCAACAGATTGAATAATTATTCTGTCATAAATAATAAAATATGGTTGTGGGGTTGATCCTGATTGCCACTACTGTTTGTCATGGGTTTTCTACGGATTATCTTATTTCCTGTTATTCTTATAAAGCTCTTTATTGAAATAACTAGCTAGGCTGATGTGCCCCGCCTCAATCCCAAAATAATAGATGACACATATCAATTAATAGCACATTTATCGTTTTGTATTTCATCAAGAAATCAAACTGTTTATTGTACTTTGCAAGGAATTCAAAATTCCTCAAATGTAGATCAGAGACAGTGAAATACCGGTACATGTAATAATTTCTGTATTGTATATTATACCTAATTGTACCTACCTGACAATATTTCTCATAATTAAAAAGAAACCATCTTTAGCAGATGCACAGAAATTCTTGCCTCTTACAGCGATCTGATAGAAAGACACAAAATTATCAACAATATTATTATTAATATACTGAATTAGGTACATCATATAAATTTGATAAACTATTAAGAGTATTTTTATCATATGACAGGGCTCTTGCTGTATCTGCTCTATTAATAGTGGTTCGTCACATTTAAAAACTTTACATGCAAACTAAAATATTTTAGGATTTATTTATTTTATCAAAGTGACTTATGCATTATAAACAGCCATACTCTCTGCATGCAGTGTTTCGTTTGATTAGACCTAATCCCATCAAAACACTGGCTGACTCACTGTAAATTTCTGTCCCAAATTATGACTGGTCAACAGTCCGGTCAACAACCAATACATTACAGCATAACAAACCAATTGGATTAACCACAGCTCTAGTATGTTAACATAAAAGTATATAATGGCAATTGCGGCTACATTACGTCATAATACACAAAATTTATTATGCTCAATTAACCAGTGCATAGTAGAATATTACAGAAAAACTAATTATGTGAAAAACAAGACTATCCAAAATAGCTACAAACGTAACTACATGTAATCTTTTTATCATATGTTGGACCACACAGCAGACGAACAATATTTTCAACACCTTTTAATGCATGTTATCGACTGTCCTAAGTTTCAGGTAAGACCCCAGATCAAAGAGATGGACTGTCATGTTAGTTTTTACATATTGTGTTTCAAAAAAACTGGATAGAAATTACGAATTCCAACAGTTCTTTTGACTTATGCTTTTTAGATCAAATAAAAATAATTCATGGATTTACTTCACAAAAATGGATAGAAATTATTAAATACATAACAAAGGTACGTGGGCAGTAATTAATTCTGGTACAACCAGACACGTCTACAGAATTTATATTGGAGATTTGAGTCAAATAACTTCAGCGACGGACCAATTTACCAATGCGAGTATCGATGATTGCTCCCTATGCATCCAAGTGTACAAATTTATTTGATATCAGTAGGCCTACTAGCAAGCTCTGAAATTTTATTAAGAGGTCACTCTCGTTTAGATGTCAGTCATGAAAATTCCCTTGAATACAAATTTTACTTTACTCAGGAGAGATTTGATTGGAAGATCAAAATAAACACACTTTTGCTCTCGGTACAGCAATGGCTAAAGAGGGATTTCTCGGGCCATTCCATCAGGAATATGTTAACTGCTTGCTTTCCACACTATGTTGAAACAATCTAACAGTAGCATATTTCAGGTGTATTGAAGTGCAGGTGTTTGCCACTTTTGCGTTTGCGCCTCCTTGAGGATAATGAATGCATTTATATGTTTCAATTTAACTTCCACTTTTAACTTACCAATATATAAGCATTCTTATTAATAAACTTTAGGATCTTTTCAAGGCAATAAAAACAACATTTTAGGCATCTGAAACAAATAACACTAGATTAGTTATAGTATATTGATGATTTGGTGTCTGATATGGACTGATTGACACTATGGTAATAACAGAAAAATACAATTTTGATCAGACAGACATTTCAGGGGAGGAAATGAAATGAAATGGGGTTGAACATCCTACTGTTCTGCTCTGAACTGGGCTAATGAAGACGGGCATATGCCATATAGTGTGCTATGAGGGAAATTTGCACTCCGATCTACTCTTATATCGAGTATCTTTTACAATGCCCGCCAATGTGTACACAGGACCTCGGTTTGTCGCAATGAACATTCTCAGCCAATGCAGGGATCAAACACCCGACCTCCAGGCTAGCGAGCCAGCGTCTTACCCACTTAGCCACCAGGGGAGGAAATTGTCTTATGGAAGGTTAAATTCACTTTTTATGTTCTTGTAATGTATCTTTGTCAACCTCTCTGAAATTCTGTATTGTCTACTAGACTATCTTCATAATCTCTTTTTTATAAACCCGTTTGCCCTGACCACACAACTATACTCTTCTTGATAGATCTATCCATGAATCGGAATCATTGGATGCAAATCTACTGTTACTTACTTCAGAAAAAATTTGGCAATTGTATTTTCGGATCCCTTCAACTTTGAATCCAGATACTCTAGGCCGATTCTAATCATTTGAACAACAGCAATTATAAACGATCCAAACGCTAATGATCCCAGATGATATCTATAATATATACATCATATTTCAAATAAATTAATATATATGTGTTGCCTATCAACACTGGTTATTTATAAGTGATTGAATGTGATTTACTCAAATTAATCATAAATAAATAATTATTCAAATCTAAAGTAAAAATCAAACAAAATTTGAACACCAATTTTCATATTTCAAATAAATTAATTCGTATTTGTTGCCTTAGCATTTTTATATGTGATTGAATAAGAAGTACTTCAATTAACGATTAATAAATAATTATTTGAATCTAATGAAAAATCTGATAAATTCTGTGAACACAAATTTTCAGAACAATTGTGGTTTTTGATATGTTTTGATTCTGTTTAATGAAACAAAGTTTACCTCACTGTTCTCCATAATGAGCCAATTAATGGGAAAGCAGGTATATCATCTGGTTTATTAAATGCCCAATAATAAGAAGCGAATGCTCCAGCTAAAACCATTTGTCCCATAGCAACTATAAAGTTCATAACCCATAGAAACATAAATAACATATAAATCTGCATAAATATTGTGTACCTGAAAAATAAATGAATGTATTAAAAAAAACCCACGAACTTTACAAGATAATTAAATAAAACAAACATTATTCTAAACACAATCGCTTTAAAACTGATGTCCATTAAAATCATACACCTACACTTATCTCAATAATAGTCAACCCATGATGGAATAATAAATCAAAGTCCCATTAGGTGTGCATGTAAAAGAGCCATTTACAGATGGGATTTAAATTTCTCTCAAATCACATTACTTTAGTTCGGTTGGTACAAAAAGGTAGAGCATTAAACACTAAGTCAAGACTAGTTTTAAAGGAAATCAATGGATAAACCTCAGTTACATTTTTATTGTTGACAAAATAATTATTAACTTACTCGTCTCCCCCATATTTAACAAATTCACAGATACTGTTAGCTGTTGATGTACCCTGAATTTTATATAAAAAAAACAATACAAAAATGACATACACTGTATGGAGTAAATATAAAAATAATCATAGGCCTAGAATTTTCACAGATATTTGTTTTGATCTTTATTACAATAACCATAAATATCTACAAATACCCGAGTTCATATTATTTCTATGTGATGAGCACAAGTAAAATTTTCCTGGCGTAAATTTGCTAAAAATGTCCATGAAAAGAATCATACCAGACATTAAATTGTAAAAATACCAGGTGGTGTAAATCTAGATTATAGTTTATACTCGACTATACTTACATTAGGACTACATGGTATACGTTCTAAAACATAGTTGACACCATCTGTAGTTGAGTTTTGAATTTCTCCCTTATATTCAGCTGATCCCATTGAAGCAACGTAACTATATATTAGCTTAAGGTTCATAATAACTTAAATAGCTATTGCCTGATATTCCATCTGTGATTAATCAATCTGAATAAAACACAGTTCCTATTTCGTTTTGTTTTTTATAGTTCAAAATTTCGTTTACTTGTCTCCACAACATTAGGATCTGGAAAAGTTGTTATATAATAGACGTTCTAGCTGATGTGAGGAATTAGCTAATGAAACGGTATGTTACGGCAAGTTCTTGGCGTGCTCTGCACGGAAACGTGGGTAAACCCCTCGAAACGTCAACACTGATTGATTAATCAATGTCTTACATCATAGGGTCAAAAGCCGCTCGTATGTAGTGTAGGCCATCGAAAGTATAAAAAAAGAAAATGTATTTTAATCAGATTGGTGGTTAATAAATGTAATTTATATACAGTATTAATAATGTCAATGTAGAGCCTGAAATCATTAATCTAATATTCAAGAATTTTCAAATTTGGCAATGTCTAGTTTAAAATGTAACAATATTGTTCAATATGATATGTAATGTTTATTTTCTTATAAAGGATACGCTGCACTGACTAACCAATAACCAAGAAAGGCAATTTGAAATATAAACGGGAAGATCGGGAATAATAATGTAGAGAACATATATCCTACAGCTCTGTAATAAACAGAAAGACATGATATAGCATTATAACATTTACATATTTAAATTACAAATATAAAACTACTTGTTGCTGATGTAATTCGTTCACAATATTGTAGTTCGATAGGTACTACAAATCTCTCAAATGACGTTCAGTGACTTTAATGAATACAAATTTACACTATTTCATATTCACGATGTCTGATTTAAACTTCAAATAATCAACTTGCACTTGTTCTCATAGTTCAATAATCATTATAAATTGTACACCTACCTGCTACCTTCTTTAATTAATTCAATGGCTATTCTTATTCTAGCACATAGAAAGATGATTATTAACAATAGAATAATTAATATAGTAGCTGATCCACAACCTGTTATAAATAAAATACATAATTTTAACATGGATTACTGGAACCACAGCAGAAAAATTCAATCATGTCTATTAGATACTGCCCCAAGGAGGGAAATAGCACAATGGTTAGTAAGCTAGATCCGTAACCATACTGTTCAATGGTTGATCCTGATTTGCTAGCTGGGTGCTTTTTCCAGTCTACTCAGCTTTAGATGGGTACCAATAGGATAGAATAGGAATACACAAAAAAAATATGTTACGCAAGTGGCATGGTTAGAGCCCACTTGTTACACTCTGGCCTAGCAGAGTCACAAGAGCATTTGATAAACTGGACTACAGCTTCTGTATTACTCTGATGCATCTGGCTAAACTAGACCGGTACATGATTGGTGAAAATGTGTATTTATTTGATTTTTTCAGCCAATCTTATAGCAAAAATGATTTCAAAACAAAATTTTAAAAAAATATGTTTACACACAAAGTATATCAATTACCGGTATTGTAAAAATGATTAGGTTATATTTTATAACTTACCAAAAGCCAGCCATGTTTGTTTAAGAGAAAGATAATAACTGAAGTTAAGAGCGAAAGCTTGAGATAAACCAAGTGTAGCTGTTGTATTCTGTGTTTTCAGTTCATAATATTTCGAATAGCTGTAATATGTAGCTGAAAATCAACGAAAATTCTCTTGTAAAAATATGAAGCAGAAAAGATCAGGTATAGCAGAATCGATCCTCGAGAATCCCCAATGTCTTCGTTCCGTTCTACTCCACTAAGCCCTGGCTCCATCCACAGGGTTTTCACATATTCATACTATCTGCCCTTGATCGTAGGTTGATTCCATGAACCAATCAAAAAACAGTTTAACTTACCCATCTTCTTAGCGGCATTGTTTACGTTCACCGCAATAAAGCAGTTTGTATGCTTGATTTAGTTGCAATAAAATGCGTTTTACTTCGAATTTTTTGATTGGACGATCATAATAGACACTTATCATGGGCGGATAATTTGACTATGTGTCTCCCCCGTGAATGAACCCAGGGTTAGTGGTGTAAAACAGAACGATACCACTAGGGATTCCGAGGATGAGTATAATCTAGAAGTTAAGTAATTAACATAATGTAGTATCATTTGAGGGCACCTCCAACTTTTTAGCTCCTTCGTGTCAATATGATATACAATACCCACAGTTGTCCAACAATCTACATTTCGTTATAAATTAAGTAATGCCAATGAAGTGGTTGACAAAGTGCATGCGTATCTTACCTCATGCACAATACCTGTTATTATACATCATAGATAAATTGAATCAACATCACCATTTAAATTGTACAGAAGTACTTTCCACTTTAAACATTCTAAGTTTTTTTTAAGTATTTTTTTCCATTCAATAATGAAGTGAAATGGGGTGTAACATTCTGCACCAATAGTTCACTCAATAATCTTCACATGGTTGATATTATATCTGGGTACTTACAGAAACCAAACAGGCCAAAAATTGCAAATATAGAAAACCAGACCATTATACCAGCAATCCATCTCATTATTACAATCCATAGTAAACATAATACAACTGCTCCACCTAAACCACTAATAGAACATAAAATATAATTTACAAAATAGTCCAATAGTATGCAACACTAGACATGATTTAAACAACTATTTCCAATGCTGTTGCTAGTTTTTGCATTATGAAAAGCTTACTATTATAATGCCATTATGATTATTAAGCTTGTATTCTTAATATTTTATTTTTAATCCAATAATATGCAACATCAGACAAGATTTAAACAATTCTTTAAATGACATCTAGAAGCAAGGTTAACTATTCATAACAAAAGACAACACAAGTTATATATGGATATAACTACTTCTCCATTATTTAATAATGACATTTCCTAACACATACAGGTCACGTTTTCAAGTTAATGATAAATATCCATCTAGTCAGCCTATTTATACATATTTTAGCTTACACCAACTTAATTAAAAATTAAATTAGAGCTAGCTTTACTAAATTTAGATTGGGCTGACTTGATATCATTGATCAATTTTAGTGTCACATCTCCATGATAGTGATGACGTATCAATTCTTTAAATGACATCTAGAAGCACGGTAAGATTTAAACAACAATATTCAATAATGCCATATTCTCATTATGGATATTAGGCTTACATTCCTAATATTCTATTGATATAACTATAAAAAAAACTATTTTCACAATACATAAATTGGTACACATTTCTTCAAAATATCATTTTTGCCTTAAATGTGCCTGTTATAGTAATAGTCTACTTACATCATTAAGATTATCCAGGAACTAACAATATCTTTATAAACTAATTCACCATATTCTTTATACTGGTAAAACAAAGCTAAATAACTGAAAATAAAATTACATTTTTCAGGCCCTTTTCTTTTAATTCATCTCAGAATATGATTATTATGTTTAAATGGCATGAAATTGAGTTTGCAAAGTGGTTTGAAGTGCTGTTAAACTAAACATAGTGAAAATGAATTGGAAATAAATATCTTTTACATGTGTGAGAATATAACAAATGATTGGTTTAATTCCTATTTTCAAACAATTCTGTCTCAATAGCAGCATTTCTCTATATTAATGAAAAACTTACTAGCTAGCTGAATCTAGAGCAGAACCAGTAACATTAGTACCATCTTGAGCCTGTAAACTGTATGATCCATTGGTCTGTAAATTAGCTGCTAAATCGCTTACTTTACTAAATATAGCAGGAACACATCGACCAACAACTACAAAATTTAAAATAACATATGAACATTTTGAATGGGCTTGAACATCACACAGAAGAAATGAAATGATTGATCCCCTAACAAAATGCACAGATTTTAAATCTTGGAAACAGTACCTTCCCCCCGTGTAACAGTGTTTTCTTTTCACAAAAACAAATACCACTTGAATGATAGACATTCATTTGGACATTTTGGAGTTTCTGTGTTGTTTTTATGTTGCGCAGTTATGCCGCAAACTGATAGACAGAAACCGTAACTGAATGAAATCAACCATTTATTATTTTATATAATATAACAAACCTTCTGTGTTTTCTACGTAATATGCAGCACAATCTTCATTATCAATTAATGTTTGAAGATTAGCCTGAAATTAACAACAAAATAATAAACAACCAAAAACAATAACTATTAGTGTATATTAAAATGTAAGAACCTGTTTCACATTTGGGTCAAAGGTATTTATACCACTTCAATTCTAACTTGTTAATGTTAATAAAGAAATGTCACTCAATTTCCTTTCTAAAAGACACCAAAACCTTCATACTGATTACAATAAGATATCAACTTCTGAACATAATGATAGAGTATAGTCACTTTTACCATTTTCTGCTATTTTGAATGCTACATAACTTTGGAACCATTCTATCAATGGAACTAAAAAAATGAAACTTTGCATAGGGCAACACAATTTATCCTTTATGCCAAGTCAGAGGAAGATAGAGGGAGAGAAATGGGGTTTATTCACCACAAACTAGCTCATTTTGGCAGAAAAATATGATTAAATTTCATTACAATAATTCGCTTGCTCCTAGCGGTCTTTATTAACTGTAGGAGGAAACCGGTGGACCTGGAGAAAATCCACAAGGTCAGACAGGCTACCCTACTCTTTGTCATATACAAGCAGGAAATCGAAGAAATGCCAGTGACACACCTTATAATCTAACGGTAAGAGGAGGTGGGATGATCTTCATTTAATTTGCCATTAAATAGCCCAAAACTAAAAGGGTGATATTTTCAAATATATCTCTCAATTTGTCATAAACTATATTTCATTCAGTGCTTATCAAAATTGATACGGAAAGTGAACTGGACCAATTTTGATCTTCAGCAGACTTATAACATTACTAGTAACTTGACCAGTAGTCTGATTCCCTGTCCATTAGAATTGTTTTTTAAAAACTTACTGTAGCTGTTGGATCTACATTATTTTTACACAACATTTTATTTCGTTCAGATGTCAACATGCCTCCATTTGCTGTTTCTAAGGCTATGGTTTCTAGGTAAACATAATATGAACTGGTACAATTTGCCACACAGACCTGGTAATTAATACAAGTTTTATATAAGTGAATCAGAAATATAAATAAAAAAAAAACATTAGTCTTTTCAAAAGTTAAAACAATAAGTGTATATTTGTATACTTGCCCAAAACGTATTTGCCAGCAGATCTTTATGTGAAATTCTTGAATTCACAATAGAAATGTGGCATGTGCTAAATATTGCATATGAGCTAATCAATTGCAAAGAATACATGAAATGAAAATCAAAAACAAAACAATATTTAGGGCAGTTTAAAATGACGTGGTAATTTTCATTCCAGTTGTTAACATATACGTAATGCAAGGGAAGAATTTACCTATACAAATGCCGGGTTTGAAAATGGGACATTTATGTCTTGGTTGAGAGATCAGTGCCCTACCACTTGACCAGAACAGCCCCTCAAAATGAGGATGGGTTTCTCTCTCACATATCAACTGATGCACAGTTTTAATCTTTTCTTTTCTTGGGCAATTTCCGAATAATGAAATCTTTAATTTAAATCCAGTAATGCAAAGAAATTTATCGACAAATTTTATATAATTATTTGTGTGAATACAAACATACCTGTGGAGTTGGACAACCAAACGTAATGACGCCTGCTCCCATCTTTGCACATTGTAATAAATCAAAAAACATCAGCATTGGTTTATTCCTGAAATAAATAACATATCAACTTTACATTATCAAACATTCACGCTATTTAATAGTCTACAACACCATACCTAAACTTTACTCTAATCTGATACATTTTCCTTCATACCTCATGAAGCAAATTAACTTTGTAAATTAATCATCTCCCCATCTTAATTAGGTTGTATTCCCACTAGTCAAATCACAGTAGTAATTAAAAGAAACACCTCATTATCAAAGTATGGATAGTATTTAAGCGACTGGAAATGTGTTATTTTTTATCTATTTAGGTTTTGTCATTGGTACATAATGACAACATTCCTTTTAATTCTAATATCCAAAGCGCCTCAGTATAAAAGTATTTGGGAAGGCAATTATTAAATTTAAGATCCCCTGTATTATTCTGACAGGTATTTATTTGATAAAGACTATAATGTATTATACCATGTGCCCTGAAATTTTCAGCTGACATGTGAGAATTAAAAGAAGCAATTTATCTTCCAATTATAGAGCCCATGTTTTGGGGAGTTCAGATTTCCAAAATTTACTTCAGACACTTTAACATAAAGCAAACTTGTACTTTAAATAATCTAGGATAAGTTTTAAAGATACATTATGGGAGATTTTAATAGAGAGTTGGCCATTCTTGCTCTAACAGTTCAAAAATAGATGATGAAAGAAGAATACATGTATATTGAAAATTTCAGTTAAATTACTTTATTCTGAACAAAGTTATCACCATTTTAATATTGAAAATTTCAGTTAAATTACTTTATTCTGAACAAAGTTATCACCATTGTAATTTTTGACTAGAAATAGGAGTCAACTCTCTCTTCACCATCTCCGAGAATGGCCGATCGTTTCATTGACAGGTGTTAACTCCACCTACATAATCTCGATTATCAAGTAACGTTTTCAATGGCTATTCGGTTTGAGATGGGGTTTCGATTCAATTTATATCACATTTATTTTTACTACAAATTAAAAATAAAACTTTTAATATATAGATAAGAAGCAAAAGTTTGAAAGGAATGGACCAAATCAATGAGGCATAATTATAGCCGACTTTTTGTTAGCCTGCGTGTACTCTTGTACTGTAACTGGTAGGCCCACGTAACTCCCGAAGCAGACAAATAGGAAACAGTGATCCAATGGGGCTGCAATTCAACTGGGGTGATGTTTATCAATTTCCATAATTTTTCTGTAAACGCAAGTGACAATTAAAAGAGCGTATATTAATACTGACATCCAAACCATCATTTTAACCACAACTAAACATAATATCAAGGCCGTATATATCGAACTTTCAATCAAATTGACTGACATGCGGCCAAATCCAAGCCATCCGTGGGTCTACAGAGTTGATTTTGTGCTTGTTGTGTAAATAAAGATCTAATTTATAATTTCTATGACATTTGAAGCCTAAATAAAGACTTGCAATAATCAGATTTAGCTCTTGCATAATGTATGTTTAATGAGTGAACATTGTTGCATTAACAGATTTAAAATCTAACTTACGAATATGCTCCATATCCACAAATATTTCCATCACTGTCAGTGGGGTATATCAATTTGATGGGATCACCATGTACATAACCTAAAAACAATGAAAAACATTATTCTGCATGTAATTGGAAGTATACATTCATAGCACCTTAAAAATTCTCATCTGTGTGTATGGGAAGTGTTTGTTTAACAAATAAGCATTATCATTATACATATTGTCTTCTTCACAAAACCAGTCAAATGATGCAATGATGAGTACTTTATAAATCAGAGTTACTAGAAAAAAGATAACTTCAGGCAAAAAGACTATAAGCTGAGTTACTGGCTCGGTCATTGTAGCGTAAATTCTTGTAACATTAACAACCATGTTTTTATCTTATTAAATACGAAAATGTGCAGAACATTTTTATATTTTTGTCTAACTTACCAAGTATTGAGCAAGCAAGCATACCAGCTATAAATACAAAGAATATAATACAACATAGTACATCTGTACATGACCGATTCTTTAACGGACCATTAAAGTTAGGATCAAACGTTTTAGGTTCTCCTGAAAACAAGCAAGAAAAGAACATTTATAGTAATGTGATGAGAGTTTCTTCATATATTATAAATTAAGTACATATCAAATTAAAACTCAAATTTATTATATCATTCAGTGGCACCTTGAGAATCTTTTCAGTGTTAATTTATATCAAGGATGTGGTAAGTAGGATGGTACACATGACTTTTGGAAGACTTTATTAAACTCATATTATAGACACAGATTTATAACATGGGCTGCAAAATAATTAATGTGATATACATATTTTACTCAACTAGCATACATCATTACATACATAGAAATGGATTAATAGTTTATAATTATTTTTGCTGTTTATTACACCAAGTTTACATATCAGAATCTTGCCAGCAATATTAACCTTTGGAATTAAACCATAATAGACATTTTTTATTTATGGAATTTATACTATATTTGCCATTCACGGATCATAATAAAAGTTCTTTCAAAACATATTTTTCAGCTGAGCAAGAAAATCAAAATTCTGATTTGTTAAAACAGTGTTTATTGATGGCTATAATAAGAAACTTTTATAACAAGTAGAAAGCAATTAATGCATGGGAGTACTACAAATACAATGCAATTGCACAAATATTACAAAGAAAATAAGCAAATGCAATATAACATCTGAACGCACTGATGGGTCAAACGGCTGGCTAATGTAGGCTTATTAATGTATTTAGAAAAACAAGATACACATGTTGATGTTCTATCCTGACATAATATTCCTACAAATTCTTTATGCAATATTTTCTATACCAGTAGGCCTACATGCTTTATCACGCTATAGTATTATTATTTAAATTATAAATTTTCAAATTTACACAAGTAGGACTTATATAGCCTACATAATAATATATACATACCATATTTTTTGTTCTCACCAATATCCTCCACTTGAGTTCCCCCACCACACATTCTGATACCAGCTCAGATTAAATTTAAATTTCACTTTAATAAATCCTATAGGCTAACACACTCATATATAATACATACTACTGACAACAATTAGTTCTTCTTGGTGTTTAACGTCTGCTTCCACATAAGTGATATCGCAGAGACAACAATTACATAGTCAATTCATATATATAGCACAGGTATATTGTCATTAACACCTATTTACCTGTACCATGTCATGTGACCCTAATTATTGGCAAGTTATTGTTGTGACTACAGTAAGTGTAAGCATCTGGCAAAGGATTAATAATGAGATTAACAGATAATCCAATCACAAATATACTATTTGAAGGTCATGTCAGTTTAAATTTTCATGAATTCATATGAATGGTTTAACACATCTTTACATATGATTGTTTACAAGCCATGAGATTGACCTTTTTTTATTACACCTGAAACTATTTATTTGTAACCTTGACAACAGGGAGCAATTATTGTATATTTCTTCAATGCATTATATAAAGGTAATGGCTGGGCCAGTTATGTCTTCCAGCATTTATGAGATTAATAAACCCAAATTAAGTGTATTGTTCAAGATCATTATGTTGTTTATTATAATAGTCAGTAAAAATAACCAGTAGAAAGTGCTCAAGTTAAATGTCAAAAACTCTACTATCTCAAGCACTGGGTGACTATCTCCAGTGCTCAAGATACTGTACTAAGTAGAGCGCTCAGAATTGTTTTCTTGTTAAATTGCATTTAAAAAATTCATATTATGCTAACATAATTTAATGCTCATGTTAATTTAATGTTGATTAACCACACTTTAGATCTCAGGTTTTTTTTTTGTATTAATGAAGGCTTAAATTTAGTCTATACTATTATTTTATTACCATACCTCAAATAAAACAAATGTTTTCGCTACCAGGTTGAGTATATTTGTATACAGTATGTAAAGCAAGAATGAATTTATTTAGCTGGTTTTGTTCAGGTTTTTTCTCTCTTTGTTTGGAATGTTTGAAATAAGAATATCACAAACTATTTAAATGTAACATGAAACAAAAGCATCGCTAATGCTGCAATATATAATATACGTCCACATTCCTGCTTTGATTGATATGGTACTTTTCAAAATGAAGAGAATGAAATATGAAATGGCTGCAGTGACTGGGTTTGTTTTACAAACAAAAAATTAACAAAAAAATGGGCGTGGTACTACATCCCTGGGGTTGGGACATGCACCAAAATAAATAGTTGCTATCCTTACAGTATAGGATCATGCACCAAAATCAATAGTTGCTGTCCATAGGGTATAAGAAATAAGTATATCAAGTTCCAAGATAATCTATTCAGAATTGTGGCCTTCAGACGCTAAACACAAAAATTGGGTGTGGCTCTGCCCCCGGGGGTCGGGACATGCACCAAAATCAATAGTTGACGCCCTGAGGCTATAAGGAAAACATATGCCAAGTTCCAAGCTGATCCATTCAGAATTGCGGCCTGTATACGATAAACACAAAAATTGGGTGTGGCTTTGCCCCTGGGGGTTGTCAGGACATGCTTCAAAATCAATAGTTGCCATCCTTAGGCTATAAGGAATACATCTGCCAAGTTCCAAGATGATCCATTAAGAATTGTGGCCTCTAAGCAACACACAGATACACTAAGTAAAATGGGCATAGTTCTGCCCCTGGGGGTCGGACCTTCACCAAAAATAATAGGAATCATCCTTAAGGTATAGGGAATAGGTATGCAAAGTTTCAAAAGGGTCTGTTACAAATTGCGTCCTGTAGACGAAATACAGACACACACAAAAATTGGGTGTGGCTCTGTCCCAGGGGTTCGGGCATGCACCAAAAATAAAAGTGGTCATTCTTATGGTATAAGTAATAAGTAGAAAACATTTTCAAGACAATCGATTAAGAAATGAGGCTTCACACACACACAAAAAGAAAATGGGCATGGCTCTGCCCTTGGGGGTTGGGAATACACCAAAAACAAAAGTGATGATCCTTAATGTATGAGGAATAAGTATTCAAAGTTTGAAGTGGATCCATTAAGAATGTAGATGGCAAACAAATAAATACAAAAAATGGTTGTGACTCTGCCCCTGGGGGTTGGTCATGCAGCAAAACCAAGAGGGATCATCCTTGGGGTATAAGGAATAAGTATGCAAAGTTTCAAAACGATTAGTTAACAATTGCAGCCTGTAGACAATACACAGATACACACACACTCAATTGCCCCCCCCCCCCTTTTTCAAAATTCCTGTATCCACCCCTGGATTCAAACTTTCTGAAATTCTTATGAGCTGATTATCACATAAGGGCTTGGACAATTTGATTGCTGGTGGTCATATGTTTCTTGCATGGCAACAAATGTTTATCAAAATGAATGAAATGAAATGTTGTTTAAAGTCCTACTGTTCTGCTCCGACTGGGCTAATGAAGATAGGCATACGGTACGCCATACAGTGTGCTCGGACAGCTGCGCTACGGCTACTCTTATAATGAATTCCAACCGCCAAGGTTAAAAGGAATGATTACAAAATTAAGGGATAATTGTAGTTGAATCTCTAGAAATTACAACAATTAAGTAAAAAAGTTTTGAATAATCTGCATCTCCATATATTCCTGATAAGTGGCAGGTTATTGTGCTTAATAATAAATACTCAATTAAAAAGATTTCTTTTTTGAATAATAAAAAATTATTCAAGTTTTAAACCAAAAAGGCTTATTTTATTAATTACATGTTATTACAAGTAATTATCAGAATTATATATTCATTAATGTATTTTCCTGAGAATGTCTTATTTACATGAGCCTTTCCTTTAATCATTTTAATTTATCTGGTAGGGACAAACAGTTGAACTTCTAGAATTAATCAGGTCATTCATATTTGTGTTACCAGGAAAACATGCTCATCCCATTATATTTATATTCATATCTATTATTTTCATTCATTCTATTGTTCTTCTTCCCATCTAATCGCTCATTAGTCCTTTTTACATATTTTGTTTCATCTTTGCCAAGTGTTCACGTGAAATAATTAGTCGTTGGATTTGAGCAGTTCCTTCATATATCTAAAAATAAAAGAAATCTGTTCATTTTATATATATAATTTATTTTCTTTATCTCAATCTCATACACATACTGCAAAGTTCCAACATACTGTTCTGCTAATTTACAAATATGTTAATGACAAACATCAGAGATTTACAAAAGTTTTCTTCAGTAGTTTTTCGACATTCAAGATGGTGTATCTTCGTTAGTATTTGAGGTATCAAATTGAAATTTGGTAGGAATAAGGAACACATTGATGCCTTCAAAATGGCATATTAAAATTTGTTGTGACGGCTTCCGGAAACTTCCGGAAATTACTGAGGCTTTCCAATTTCACCCGAACGTGAATAGTTCTCTCCATTTTAAAAATAGACTAAAAATGACATCACAGACCTTGTTTGATAACATTTTCTACCGTTTGGCCGCCATATTGGATTTTACAAAATATCTTCAAATCGATATTCAGCCGCCATTAGATTCCGATTTTCGAAAACACATTTTGTGTTTTTAACCTACTCCAAATGGCAACAATTCTTAGGGAGTTGATTTTTGAATTTCCATTTTGTTCTGCTTTTCGCAGTTCTAGTTCTATTAGTAACTTATGTAATTTCTCATAGAAGCTTCTGTATTTGTCAGAATTTTCACCCATTTGTAGGCAATATGTTTTTTAAAAATAAAAATTCTTTTGGCATATTTTTTATAGCTTTGATTTCCTGTGATGTTTGTTTAAAGTTTGTTTTGTAAATCAAGAATTTAGACAGAATTAGTCACCTATGTTTACTGACCCAATTAAAACAAACAGGCATTAATACAGGGATGATGTCTGCTGTTTATAGTGAACAAACTAATATGCACTTAAAAACACAACACAGTTTATATGGAAATACAATCATTGGTTTATAGGCATAGCACAACGTTTCGACAAGTATTCTCTTATCATTGTGCTTGATAACGATAAGAGAATACTTGTCGAAAAGTAGTGCTATGCCTATAAACCAGTGATTGTATTTCCATATAAACTGTGTTGTGTTTTTAATGTGTTCAATCGCTAAATGCCACTCAAGGATTAATATGCACTTGATTGTTTTTGAATTAATTATAAACTTTTGCTAAGTAACATTAAAATACATAATTAAATTAAACAACTGTCAGTCACCATAGCTTACCTGAAAAATCTTAGCATCTCTCATCAATTTTTCTACAGGATATTCTGAGTTGAAGCCATTTCCTCCAAATATCTGAAATAAACATTTTTTAGTGAGTATTTACAAATTATATACAATTTATATTTAAATGGGTTAGTGGCCACCATTCACTCTTTGACATCGAATTGAGAATGTATTAGGAAGTCTGGCTTTATGGTTTTAAAAGACAAACTTCTGACTGGAGCGAGTCATACTTTGCCTTTTCTGAGTTTATTATGTTGTTGACGTGAGTTGATTCATGCAAAGTGGTGTATCTGTTTGTAGTGTGCAAACTATAATGTGAGTGTGATAATATCTACAAATGGGTATTAGCAACCGTTCAGTTAAAACCAATAGTTTTGAAATGGTTTAGATTTTAAAGTGAAATAGGTATTTATAGCACCGGTTCTAAAGTTTTGGTTATAATCATTTGTCTTGAAATGGTTTGGATTTTAAAGTGGTGTGAAATGGGTATTAGCATCGGTTCCAAAGTCCCAGTTATAATCGATACTATTGATGTGATTTAGATTTTAATATAATGTGAAATTGGTATTAAATAAAAATGTGCAGAGAAATGTGAATTTTGAGCTGAATTAATGCTTGAATTATCCTATATGACTTAACTAGACCTCCATTTTTTTAGAATTTATAAGGGCTTGGATTTGATTATTTCTAAATTTATGAGGTATATTGTACCAAATACTCTCTAAACTCACCTGGACAGCATCTGTAGCACATTTATTAGCAACATCACCTGCCATACCTTTAGCCATAGAAGCATAATAAGTATTACGTCTGCCAAGATCTATTTCCCATGATGCTCTGTGAGTTAATAATCTTGAAGCTTCAACACCCATTGCCATGTCAGCTAACATAAAGGACACAGCTTGATGCTGTGAAATATATAATGTAACAATAATAAAATATCTATGTTTCGAGGAAGTCTATAAATATCTGTGCTTAGCCTAAAAATACATGGTAGCTTTTTCAAAGAGTCAGGAATGGTGATATACACAAAGACATTTTTATTGTCAACAAATTGTGAAATGATTTTAAAATATCTGATATAAAAGATCTTCATGGAGTGAACTAGTCCCAAAAATACACATCTGATAATATAAGTATAGACTGAGCAATATATAGTATCTGATTACTTTTTTTTACAGTTTGATTTTCCATTCAAACAGACAGCACAATGTAACTATTATTATAATATGAAATATACAAACCTCACAGATATATTTTCCCATTGTTTTTCTTTCGAGAGAATATTTAGTAGCTTCATCCAGAGCTCGCTGAGCCAAACCAACAGCACCTGCTGCCACCTAGAGACAAAATACAATCCGACATGGTCAAGTTTCTGACAATGACAGATTTCAAATCTGCCCACTGGCTTACCATAATGATGTCATGATATGTTTAATTAGATTACCGGTATCTATTCCAAATGAAAAACTTATTTCTAGTCAAGAGATTTCTAATCAAAATGAAACTAATTTTACTTACTGGTGGACGTGTTCTATCAAATGCTCCCATGGCAATTTTAAAACCCATTCCTTCAGAACCAAGAAGATTCTGTAATATAATAAAATTATCATAATAAAGATTTCAACTTGTAAGAAGGCCTTTATGACAGAAAATCTACCAGTGTTCAACAGAGAAATTATTTAAATTAAAGTAGCCAAGTCTCTAACTCAGTAGCTAAGTCTTCGAATTATTTGTCAATTAAAATCAACATTGATGTTGTGATCTTGCCAGGAAAAGATGGGCTACTGATATCCAATATTTAAGACAAAATAAACATTTTACCATTTTACTCGTGTACCATAATGCGTTTCAGCAGCTTTTGTAACAAGGGACTCGAAGAACAAGCTAGAAATATTCCACAAGTTATGTCGAACAGTGATGTCATATTCTTATCCGGAGAGCATGTGCAGTGCAGATTGGAATAACCAGACTTTAGAGACTGCCATTTGATTGAGACTTCTGGCGTATTTCGCTGAACATAACTGATTTGAAATTAGAGTAAAAACGGAAACGATTGAATGTGAATCAGTTTATATACATTCATATTACATTATTATATGCGTTGCGACCCATTTGTGTCAATTTCTAGGTCCCAAATATTAGTGATTTAGCTCCTTTAACATTATATTGGATATTAAACTCTAATCAGAAGACAAATTATTGTGAACTTTAAAATAATCTTTACTCACCTCTTTTGGAACTCGTACATCTTCAAATGTGATTCCTCGAGTGTCTGATGCTCTTTGACCCATATTGATTTCCTGAAGAAATTTCATTATTAAATTTATAAAGAAAACATTGATTCAATACATCCAGATCATGTGAATACTGATTGGAACAAGACAATAAAACCAGCGGCTGCCAGGCAGGATACGCCCACATTTTCGAGAGATGGATAGAGAACAAGCTAACAAGAAAGTGATTTTTCCTACAATCAAGGGCCATAATTCAGGAAATTACAATTCGATATGCGCATAAATCGAAAGGAACTGAGATCTTTGTGTTATAAACTTACATTTCAAGTTTCAACAAAATCGGATAAAAATTGTGACCTCTATAGGGTCCACAACCTTGATATACCATATTTTTACGCTATTTGAGAACGAACGGCGGCCATTTTGTCTGTCAATTTTGGGGCGATTTTCACAAAATTCAAACTCAACTGTCCATAGGGTGGAACGGTAATATAATAATACGGTTTTTTAAATTGGATAAAAAATATGACCTCTAATGGGTCCACAAGCTAAAAACATGATTTTTCGTACAATCAGGGGCCATAATTCAGGAAGTTACGGTCCGATATGGGCAAATATTGAAAGGAACCGAGATCTTTGGGTTATAAACTTATATTTCAAGTTTCAACAAAATCGGATAAAAATTGTGACCTCTATAGGGTCCACAACCTTGATATACCATATTTTTACACTATTTGAGAATGAACGGCGGCCATTTTGTCTGTCAATTTTGGGCCGATTTTCATGAAATTCAAACCCAGTCGTCCTTAGGGTGTAACGGTGATATAATAATACGTTTTTTTAAATCGGATAAAAATTATGACCTCTATAGGGTCCACAAGCTAAAAACGCGATTTTTCGTACAATCAGGGGCCATAATTCAGGAAATTACGGTCCGATATGCGCGAATATAAACAGGAACCGAGATCTTTGGGTTATAGACTTACATTTCAAGTTTCAACAAAATCAGATAAAAATTGTGACCTCTATAGGGTCCACAACCTTGATATACCATTTTCTTACGCTATTTGAGAACGAACGGCGGCCATTTTGTCTGTCAATTTTGAGCCGATTTTCACGAAATTCGAATTCAGTCGTCCCTAGGCTGTAACGGTGATATAATAATACGTTTTTTTAAATCGGGTAAAAATTATGACTTCTATAGGGTCCACAAGCTAAAAACGTGATTTTTCGTACAATCAGGGGCCATAATTCAGGAAGTTACGGTCCGATATGCACGAATATCGAAAGGAACCGAGATCTTTGGGTTATAAACTTACATTTCAAGTTTCAACAAAATCGGATAAAAATTGTGACCCCTATAGGGTCCACAACCTTGATATACCATATTCTTACGCTATTTGGGAACGAATGGCGGCCATTTTGTCTGTCAATTTTGGGCCGATTTTCACGAAATTCGAATTCAGTCATCCTTAGGGTGTAACGGTGATATAAAAGAACGTTTTTTTAAATCGGATAAAAATTATGACTTCTATAGGGTCCACAAGCTAAAAACGTGATTTTTCGTACAATCAGGGGCCATAATTCAGGAAGTTACGGTCCGATATGCACGAATATCGAAAGGAACCGAGATCTTTGGGTTATAAACTTACATTTCAAGTTTCAACAAAATCGGATAAAAATTGTGACCCCTATAGGGTCCACAACCTTGATATACCATATTCTTACGCTATTTGGGAACGAACGGCGGCCATTTTGTCTGTCAATTTTGGGCCGATTTTCACGAAATTCGAACTTAATCATTCTTAGGGTGTAACGGTGATATAATAGAACGTTTTTTTTAAATCGGATAAAAATTATGACTTCTATAGGGTCCACAAGCTAAAAACGTGATTTTTCGTACAATCAGGGGCCATAATTCAGGAAGTTACTGTCCGATATGCGCAAATTTCAAGTTTCAACAAAATCGGATAAAAATTGTGACCTCTATAGGGTCCACAAGCTAAAAACGTGATTTTTCGTACAAACAGGAACCATAAACCATGAAGTTTCGATCCGATACATGCCAATATCGAAAGCAGCCGAGATCTTTTGGGGATAAACCTATATTTCAAGTTTCGTCAAAATCCGATAAGAATTGTGACCTGTAGAGAGTCCACAAACAATTGTGGACGGACGGACGGACGGACAGGGGCGACGGCATAATACGTCCACATGAAAATGTGGGCGTATAAAAAGATGCAAATAGAAAACATGGTTCTTGATATTTGTCTGGATATCATTAGGTCTCACATCATTAGAATGTTCTATGTTATATTATCTTACACCAATATCAAGCTTTGAATTGCACAAAATCAATAGGTAAAGCTCTATAATAAAAAAAAAAAAAACAAAAAAAAACAACACAATTTATATGGAACCAGCGGCTGCCAGGCAGAATACGCCCACATTTTCGAGAGATGGATAGAGAACAAGCTAAAACGAAAGTGATTTTTTCCTACAATCAAGTGCCATAATTCAGGAAATTACAATTCGATATGCGCAAATATCGAAAGGAACCGAAATCTTTGGGTTATAAACTTACATTTCAAGTTTCAACAACCTTGATATACCATATTTTTAAGCTATTTGAGAACGAGGGGTGGCCATTTTGTCTGTCAGTTTTAGGCCGATTTTCACAAAATTATACGTTTTTTTAAATCGGATAAAAATTATGACCTCTATAGGGTCCACAAGCTAAAAACACGATTTTTCATACAATCAGGGGCCATAATTCAGGAAGTTACGGTCTGATATGCGCAAATATCGAAAGGAACCGAGATCTTTGGGTTATAAACTTACATTTCAAGTTTCAACAAAATCGGATAAAAATTGTGACCTCTATAGGGTCCACAACCTTGATATACCATATTTTTACGCTATTTGAGAACGAACGGCGGCCATTTAGTCTGTCAATTTTGGGCCGATTTTCACGAAATTCGAACTCAGTCGTCCTTATGGTGTAACGGTGATATAATAATACGGTTTTTTAAATCGGATAAAAATTTTGACCTCTATAGGGTCCACAAGCTAAAAACGTGATTTTTCGTACAATCAGGGGCCATAATTCTGGAAGTTTCGATCCGATACATGCCAATATCGAAAGCAGCCGAGATCTTTTGGAGATACATCTATATTTCAAGTTTCGTTAAAATCGGATAAGAATTGTGACCTGTAGAGTGTCCACAAACAAATTGTGGACGGACAGACAGACAAACAGACAGACGGACGGACGGACGGACGGACGTCCGGACAGACAGGGTCGACGGCATAATACGTCCACATGAAAATGTGGGCGTATAAAAACAATCACTGGCAAGACATTTCAACAAGTGTTCATTTATCGCTATCAAGACCAAATGTTGTGCTATATGTGAACAAACCAGTGATTGTTTTTCCATATAAATGCCACTCAAGGATTATACTCTCTAAAAGTGTTCCATTATTGAATCTGTAACTGTTAAATGCAATAAAAATAAGTCTGCCTGACAAATCTGTACATTGTTCTTACCTTTCTACCAGGATTAACACCTGGCCAATCTCTTTCTACTATAAATCCTGTAAATGCTTTTCCTGTCGATGCTTTTGGATCTAAATCAGTTCTAGCTAAAATAAAATACCAGTTAGCTTTACCACCATTTGTAATCCACATTTTCTGTCCATTTAAAATATATTCATCACCTTTCTTTACTGCTTTCGTTTGAATTGCTGCAACATCAGAACCAGCTCCTGGTTCTGTTACACCATATGCCTGAATGAGATATTTGTCTATTTTTAAACATGAATAAAATTGCTATTCATGGTAACTGTTCATACATACAAAAATTGTTACAAATATTCACTGCCAGATATTTTACTGGGTGTTTTCTTGTTGTGCCTCATACTTGTTAAAAGTTGACCTACACCATATAGACATCAAGCTTACAAAATGATGTTCTGAAACATTAACTATACTTACACACATGAGAGGTTCTTCTATCATACGACTTAAATATTTCTTCTTTTGTTCTTCATTACCGGCAAGAATAACAGGCATTTCCTTAAATAGAGAAAAATGTGCTACAGGGGCAGTTGTCTCGGACGACTTGTAAAGTATATGTCCACATTTAAACTGTACACAACTCCAATCAAATCCAGTTTGTACTGGTCTAGTTGTAGAGCATGCAGAAGTGATTGTGAACAGCCAGATTGAGTGATGATTGCAATAGGCAACCATATTTAAGTTATTTTGTTGGTAGATAGAATTGGTTTTGAAAAGATAAAGCTTCAAATAATGCTTAACCAGCGGCTGCCAGGCAGAATACGCCCACATTTTGCAAGAGATGGATAGAGAACAAGCTAAAAGCAAACACGATTTTTGTACAATCAGGGGCAATAATCCAGAAAGTTATTGCCTGAAATGTGCAAATATCAAAAGGGATTGAGATCTTTGGGATATAAAGATATGTTTTAAGTTTCATCAAAATCGGATTGTGACCTCTCGAGGTTCCATAACCTTCGTATTACACACTTCTACACAATTTGAGTACAAAGAGCAGCCATTTTGTCGGGCAGTTTCATTTTGATTTTCCCGAAATTCGAATTCAAATTCGATGTATTTAAATTTAAATGGTTTTTAAAATCGGAAAAAAATTGAGACCTCTAGGGAATCCGTTAGCTAAAAATGCGAACAATCAGGGGCCATAATCCATGAAGTTAAGTTCGGGTATCCACATTTATCAAAAGGAAACAAGATCTTAGTGTGTAATGGTGATATATTCACACGTTTTTTTTTTAAATCGGATAAATATTGTGACCTCTACAGGGACCACAAGCTAAAAACATGATTTTTTGTTCAATCAAGGGCCATAATTCAGGAAGTTTTGATCCGATATCCGCGAATATCAAAAGGAACTGAGATCTGTGGGTTATAAACATACATTTCAAGTTTAAACCAAATCGGATAAAAATTGTGACACAAGCCATAATCCATGAAGTTACAGTCCAATACATGCCAATATCGAAAGGAACCGAGATCTTAGGGTGATAAACCTATATTTCAAGTTTCATTGAAATCGGATAAAAGTTGTGACCTGTAGAGTGTTCACAAACAATTGTGGACGGACGGACAGGGGTGATGACAATATACGTCCACATGAAAATGTGGGCGTATAAAAATATCTCTGCATACATTCTTTGAAGACTCAAGGGGAATAACTCAAAAAGAGTGTCAATTAAAACTGCAAAAAGTCATGAAATTAATAATGTCTAATGTGTGCCAATTACTAATGTAGTACCATGGGTCGTTTGTCAGATGTGGAGAGCGAACACCGCCTAAAACCAGTCGCCACATCTGGCGTATAACCCATGCATCTTTTCTTTCTACATATTTTGGAACAGCCCTTGATCATCTAGTATTTTCTATGGTTGTATTTCTAATTCTTTAACTGGCTATCTTTAAATGTCATTCTGCCATCCCACATTAATGACAGCTTCACGTTGATATTGAATATACTGCATCTTAATTAGTATCACTAACAGGAACAACAAATACCAGAGTTTCTTGATTTCAGTTTTATATTAACTCCGATTCATAGTATACTATTCAAAAAAAGTAGGGGATATTTGATTTTTAAGTGTTATTAAAGTCACCTAATGAAACTGACGAAGAAACAAATGACAAAATGAAATGAAGTTCACATTCATCGATTTATTCCAAATGATCGTTAGACGTAAGTAAGGCACAGACTGACCATTATAAGGGTAAAATAATACCCGGGGTCAAACAGCAAAGTTACCACAGCATCACAACCAAGTCAGTAACGGGTAAATCCTCCTCTGTTTGCCAAACAAGCATTGATCCGACGTGGCATACTCCTAATGAGACGTCTAAGGTCATTTTGGTCCAGATTGTCCCATTCCTGTTGCAACGCAGCAGCAAGTTCTTGGACATTGACAGGACGTTGTTGACGTTGACGTAACCTCTGTCCAAGCATGTCCCAGACATGCTCGATGGGGGAGAGGTCGGGACTCAGTGCTGGCCAAGGTAATGTGGTGATGTTCTGTTGTTGGAGGTAACCTGTAACGATCCTGGCCCTGTGACATCTTGCGTTGTCATCCTGGAAGATGAAACGGCGGCCATGACGTCGTGCGAACGGCACAACATGGACTGCCAAGATGTTGTCCCGGTAGTACTGGCCTGTAACACGCCCTGCAACAACATGTAAAGCCGTTCTTCCAGCAACAGTGATGCCTCCCCACACCATAACAGAACCACCCCCAAATCGATCATGTCTGATGACGTTAACGTCTTGGAAGCGCTCGTTTCGACGACGCCACACCCTCCTACGTCTGTCCAAAAAATCAACAGTGAACCTTGACTCATCTGAAAACATCACATTGCTCCAGCGTCGATTATCCCAGTGTTGACGATCCCTACACCAACGACGTCTTGCCTGAATGTGATGATCTCTCAAACAAGGGATCACGAGAGGACGTCGGGCGCGAAGGTGACCCCTATGCAGTCGATTCCGAATCGTCTGGCCACTCACTCTCACACCAGTGTCTGTTTGAAGACGAGCGCTGATCTGATTTGCTGTGATGACACGATTTCTCAAGGCCAAGGTACGGATAAATCGATCCTGGGCTTGAGTTGTCGCCCTTGGTCGACCTGAGCGTGGTCTGTCCTGTACAGATTGTGTATCACGGTATCTGGACCATAGCCTGCTTATGACAGACTGAGAAACATTCATCGTCCGCACCACAACCGCCTGTGTTGTGCCGATCTGTAGCATGCCAAGGGCACGTAACCTTTCATTTTGGGTAAGCCGACGCATATCAAAATTTGTTTTCTGGTCACTAAAACAATTAAACTGATGTTTCCACCCTGGAATTCAATGCCACAATGACTGTAACATTCAAAGTCAGAGTCGTGCAAATCTTGGGTTGGACCCCCATGATGATCCCAAGCATCACCTGCATTCCATGCGGTAGCTATTGGTGCGTTTGGGCGTCACATGTAACTGGAAATGTTTCTTCTGTTAGGTTCTATAGTGACTTTTTTCGTAGTCATTTGCATATTTTAGTATTAGGCCCCCAAAATCAAATATCCCCTACTTTTTTTGAATAGTATATTACAAGCATAGATTATATTAAAGTCATTCTAGCTATCCCTCAACCCAGAGGGTTGTGTCTAACCTGAAGTGCACATTCTATAAATTATATACTCTCAGATTCACAGCCATTAATTATTCTATTGGCTAATTATTATGTAATTAATCATATGATTGGTCACTCATGCCAAATATGAATTGGTAACTTTCCCATCATGTGTTTTTAGACATAAAATTTGTCCTTGGACTTAGACCCCTTTTCCTGTTATTCACACAATATTTCATCAACAATATAATTTGTGTTTTAAATAAACCCTTACTATAGCTAATATACTGACAATGGAGAATACAAATAAAACATATGCATTTATCAAATTATAACTCATGTCCTCTGATGCACTTACATTCGTCTAATACAATTTTGCATAAATTGTCAAATAGTATTACACTAATAGTACCTACAAAAAACTGCAGATTTGGGACCCACTAATAAGACTGATTGCTGACAATCAAATACAGTACTATTAACTCACTCCCAATGAATTGCCTTCTAAAGCTGTTTGAACACCAGTACAACCATACGCCAATTCTTCTGTAATAATACAGGAATCTAAAGTACCTAATCCAAGACCACCTAAAGAGAATAAAAATACATAAATTTCAATTAAATAAACAATTATGTTCCATGTTTAAGAAAGTTTCCTCAAGATGAGGTTCACTTATAAAGTAAGTCCCAATGTAATAATTTAAGAAGTGGTTGCCAGGCAAGATATGATCACATTTTGCAAGTGATGAATAGTGAACAAGCTAAAAACTAAAGCGATTTTTCATACAATCAGGGGCCATAATCCAGAAAATTACGGTCTGAAATTCGCAAATATTGAAAGGGACTGAGATCTTTGGGATATAAAGATATATTTTAAGTTTCATCAGAATCGGATAAAAATTGTGACCTTTAGAGGGTTCACAACCTTTGTACTACATACTTTTACACAATTTGCATACAAAGAGGGGCCATTTTGTCAGGCAGTTTTGTTTCGATTTTTTCGAAATTCGCATTCAACATTCGTTATAGTGGAATGGTAATGTATGTAAACGTTTTTTAAAATCGGATAAAAATTGTGACCTCTAAAGGGACCACAAGCTAAGAACGCGATTTTTCGTACAATCAGGGGCCATAATGGAGGAACTTACGATCCGATGTGCGCAAGTATCGAAAGGAACCAAGATCTTTGGGTTATAAACATGCATATCAAGTTTCATCTAAATCAAATGAAAATTGTGACCTTTAGAGTGTCCACAAGCTAAAAACGTGATTTTTCGTACAACCAGGGGCAATAATCCATGAAGTTATGGTCCGATACATGCCAATATCGGAAGGAACCAAGATCTTTAGGAGATAGACCTATATTTCAAGTTCCGTCAAAATTGGATAAGAATTGTGGACTGTAGAGAGTCCACAAACAAATTGTGGACGACCGGAAGACCGGACAGGAGCAACAGCATAATACATCCACATGAAAATGTGGGTGTATAAAAACTGTTTTACTTTTCCACTTTACATTGTATTTTGATAATATAAACTTTAAGTTCTACAAACCATATTTGGGAGATATATGTGTATTCATCAATCCAATTTCCCATGCTTTTTTTAGTATCTCCACTGGGTACTATAATAAACAGAATAAATATAAGTAAGAGACCTCATTAATACATATCTTACCTTAGCAGAATGTTTGTGCTAAAAGGTTTAGGAAAGTATGTAATCCTAAGGACACATTTTGAAAATAATAATAATTATTATTATAATACCTCTCCTGTTCGATCATGCTCTGCTGCCTTTGGTATAATTTCTTCTCGAGCAAACTTACGAGCTAGTTCCTGATAGTCACGCTGTTCCTGGGTTAGTTCTGAAATACATGTAGAGGACATATTAAATAGCTGTACATACCACTGATAACATTTCTATATACACATATACATGTATACTCCAAGAAGTCTGAAGAAAACTGGACACAATCACATCATCAATGGTAGTGTTAGCATTTAGAAGTAAAAAATAGATAAAGGAACAACTCACCAAATGACATACCCTGAACAGAACTAGCTGTTGAAGACATAAAACATAATCCATGTTTGGCTACTCTGCCAATCAGATGAACCTACATGTATAGAGACAAACGAAATACTCTTACTATTAAATATATCATTTTATAGCTACTGTTATAAGTCATTTTAAATGTACTATAAAATATTTCCTACAAGACCTACAATCTAATATCCGTCTTCATTAGCCCAGAATAGGAGCAGAACAGTAGGACGTTAAACCCCATTTCATTTCATTTACAATCTAATACAGCATTTTTTGGATCCACAGCAGTTCGACTGAACTACATTCACAGATCTGTTACTGTCTCTGGAATGTTTTAAAAAACCTGTTGTCAAATACTGGACAATAAATAATATTACCAAAGCAGACTGTATCAAATGTTGACCAAAGATATTTATAAGTAACATAGGTGGTGAATTAGTACATGACAACCATGAGCAACGGTGGTACTAAGTAAAGTACTGGCTCACTAATCAGGAAATTCGGGGTTCATGGCGTCCCTTAGGTCAGTGCTGCTGGACAGATTGCGCCAGGGTCTAGTTGTTTGGCTGGATTAAAAGATAGGTTGCCAAGCAACAAAACATATGCCTACAGCAGCTAAATCGTCCGGGCAGTCAACAATAATGAAACATTTATAATACATTAAAATCTGATTAAGAGTAACAACTCATTAAGTAATTATCAGAAAACCATTAGAATTTGTTTGGTTTTTATAAAGTTCTGCCCCATGCTAACGTTTAGTATACGAAACTTTTAACACCATGGATTTAGCTGTTCAAGTCATAAAAATTCATTGAAAATCAATATACTTGTTCGTCTCAAGATCTTAAACTCTGTGTATCAATCTGAAGTCAATTGGATGATAACTTTATCCTCTAGAGCGTCACAAGATTTTTCAAAGTGATCAAGGGCCATAACTTTGGCATAATTATCGGAAACACGGTGTATAAATTTAAAGTCAATCGGATATTAACTTTAGCCTCTAGAGCATTTACAAGATTTTTTGAAGTGATCAAGGGCCATAACTCTGGCAGTAATTATCGGAAATCGCTGAAAATGAATAGACTTCTTCGTCGCATGACCTTAAACACTGTGTATAAATTTAAAGGCAATTGGATATTAACTTTAGCCACTAGAGTGTCCACAAGATTTTTCAAAGTGATCAAGGGTTATAACTCTGGCAGTAATTATCGGAAATCGCTGAAAATCAATAGGCTTCTTCATCTAATGACCTTAAACACTGTGTATAAATTTAAAGTCGATCGGATATTAACTTTGGCCTCTAGAGCGTCCACAAGATTTTTTGAAATGATCCAGGGCCATAACTCTGGCAGTAATTATCGGAAATCACTGAAAATCAATGGGTATTTTCGTCTCATTTGAAGTCAATCGGATAATAACTTTGACCTCTAGAGCGTCCACAAGCAGGTACGTAAAAGATGAACCCTTGACAATTGGAATTCTAAATTTATGTAAAGTGTAGGCAGTAGTGCTGCTATCCAATAAAAATTTTTCTCCCAGCACGACTTCAGTAAAGAAGGATGTTAAACCCTTTTTCCTTTCATTCCCAGTTACATGGTTGCCCTTTTGAAAGAGAGGCTACAGCCTATGTGACTATACAAATATGTAATTCATGGATTATAACGTCTACTGTACAGTAATGGCAATATGTAGAAAGAGAGAGGGCGAAATGGGTTTTATCGTCCACCGCTCGACACAAACTAGTTATTGCACTACTATAAACATATGGTTTAATTTTATTTCAATAATTCGCTTGCGCGTATGAGTCTTTAACAGTAGGAGGAAACCACAGAGAAATCCCACGAGGATGGACAGACAACCCTACTCCTTGACGTGTACAACCGGGGAATCGAAACCACACCAGTTGACTCAATAACAGACTTTTACAGTATGATACAACATGCACAGGCTAACCATTCGGCCATCCCCCCCCCCCCCCCCCGATAATATGTAAGAAAGGTTGGATTGACTAATTTTCTGAAATATACATATTATTACAAATAATTCATTTTACTTAATTTTATGACACTGTATGCCAATTAATAAAATTAACCAAACTCACTGGCTGGAAGTTCAAGTGGAAGTCCTGATCAAAGTCCATAAGATTATTATGGACCTTTTAAGGATTATTTTATTGAAAAAATCAAAACATAAAATCAAAAATAAAATATTGACAGCTTGAAAACAATTATTTTACTAATTAGATTTACTAGCGTTCAATACCTGTTTCACCAAAGAGCCCATTATTTCAACCAACAAGTTAATTCAACAGTTCACAGCACATTGAAACCATGGGGAAACAAGGTCAAAGTAGTTCTACTACTTTCAGTTTGTGTATGAATATGGATTGGTTATGTAAATACATAAAAATGAATTTTTCTCAACAATTTTGCACCAACTTTCGTCTGAATTTACATTTCAACGTCTACGATTTTATACAAAAGCAACTGCAACCATTAGTCTGTAAGGTTTAAAATGCGATTAGAACTATTTTGTTGAAACATTGATACCCGTTTCATCCAGCGGAAGTGTTGTTAGGCCCCACCACGCTAGATTTTGTTTTCAATATGATGTAAATGTTTTGATTTCAATAGATATAATTCCTGTTATTTTGTTTTTATTTATTTTTAAAAAAGTAAATATGGATTCCTCGTCTGATGAAATATCGAGTTCAGATGAAGAAATGCATAGGTTGGCAGGAATCGCCAGTCAAAATATTACTGAAAACAGCAGTGATGAGAAAATGTCAACAGGCGATTCTGAAAGTGACGACAGTGATGCAGACGATAGTTTGGGATACAAAACTAGTTTACTGAAAAATGAGGATGATCTTGGACTTTTCACTATAGACAGAAAACCTACAAATGTGTTGGATCAGAAAAGACGGATAAATATTAGTAATATAAGTGAACCAACCACGTCAAAATCCAGGAAAAGGGGCAGAAGAAATAGAAATAAGAATAAACAAAATGATAAAAATGATGAGTATGTGACGTAATTATATTTATAATAATATAATGTAAGTCTAGTACTTGGCACCTTCTTCATTAGCCAAGTTGGTGTATAAAAGCAGGACGTTAAACCTCGTTTCATTTACCTGTACAAGACAATTTACTAGCTGAATACGAGTTTCATCCCTTTACACGTCAATTTCGGTCATGGGCAGTGGCTGGCCTTTTTTGCTTGCAGAAACTTATAAGTTATGGGCAATTATAATTTTAAGAAGTGAAAATAGCAGCGTACTAATAGCTTGCATTGATTGCTTAAAACAGAACTGACAACTATTTCCATTTACGTGAAAAGTTACCAAACAATACTAAAAATTAATATTTTTTTCCTTTATTTTAGAGACCTGTGGTTAGAATTCTTCGATATTGTGTTATATTCTTTCATGGAACCACATCTTCTAATCCACTCTATTATTTACTCTAATGCTCTGTTTCCTCGCATTGTATAATCAAACAAATGTTGTTTAAAGGAGCTAAATCGCTAATATTTTGGACCTAGAAATTGGCACAAATGAGTCGCAACACACATAATAATGTAATATGAATTTATATAAACTGTTTTACATTCAATCGTTATCGTTTTACTGTGAATTGTCATCAGTTATGTTCGGCGAAATACGCCAGAAGTCTCAACCGCAAGTCAGTTTCTAGCGTCTGGTTATTCCAGTCAACACCGATATTATTTATTGCGCATGCTCCCCAAATAAGAATATGATATCACCGTTTGACATGACTTGTGGAATATGTCTAACCTCATTCTTTGAGCACCTTGTTACAATGGCGCTAAAACGCATTATGGTACACGATTCGTGTACCAATGGTAAAATGTTTATTTTGTCTTAAATATTGGATATCAGAAGCCCATCTTTTCCAGGTAAGATCGCAACACCAATGCTGATTTATATTGCAAAAAAATTCGTGTTTTCAATGTCGAAGATGATATTGAGTTACAGACTTAGCTACTGTAACAGGTTGCAGGAAACTACACAATTAAAAAAAAACAAATGCTACGCAAAAAAGTGATGCTGTTAACATTAATTACATGTAATTCAATTAAAAGATTTCAGTTGGCATCAGAAATTGGAGCAGGAATGGAATTACCTGGTATTTATATTAATGTTAAACCCGGAGAAAATACAAAGCATAAAAATGAAGAAATGTCCAAATTACAGAAGAATCGATCTCAGAAAGAACTCAAGGTTTGTGCTGTAACCTTTTAAAGACCTTTATTGTCCCCCGCCTTTCGAAGAAAGCAGGAGACTATTAAAATGGGTTCGTCTGTCCGTCACACTTTTTGGGACACAATACTCTCTTTCTAATTGAGCTAGTATGTTCAAACTTGGTGTACATGTAGGTGTTTATTAGGTAAATGCCTTGATGGAGTTAGAAGATGAGCATTTTCTTCTTATGGTAAGCAAAGAGAGTGAGGACAGAGTGAGAACAGAGTGAGAGTGAGGACACTTGGTGTATAGTTTTATCACATCAATACCTTGACTAAGTTCCATAATAGGCATTTTCTGCTTAGGGTAAGCAGATCGATAAGCAATTTGATTGGTCGAGACTTTGAAACACAATAACTCTCCTTCTAATTGAGGTAGAATGTTCAAACATGGTGTAGGCGTTCATTAAGTGAATACCTTGATGGAGTTCAATGATAAACATTGTCTGCTTACGGTAAGCAGAGATAAGCAATCTGATTGGTTGATGCTTTGGGGCATGATGACTTTGGTTTTAATTAAGTGAGAGTGATGAAACTCTGAGTATAGATTCATTATATCATTACCTTGACTAAGTTTGATGATGAGAATTTTCTGCTTAGGCTAAGGATTGATAAGCAATTTGATTGGTCAAGACTTTGGAACATAACAACTCTGCTTTTAATTGGGTAGAATGTTTAAACTTGATGTAGATGTTCATTGGGTGAATGTCTTGACTGAGTTCAATGATTAACATTTTGAGCTAAAGCTAAGCAATTTCATTGGTCGATGCTTTGGGACAAAATAACTTTGATTCTATCTGATAGAGAGTGATGAAACTTAGTGTATACGTGATCATCTGTTTGATTGCTTGATACTTTTGAGAAAAATAAATGTGCGATTAATGAATATGTTTCATCTATTTATTTTTGGATTTCGGCGGGGGACATCAGCCTCACTGTTGGCTTGTTTATATTAAAATTAATTAAAACATAAAGAGAGGAAACAGTGGGGTTTAACGTTCACTCGACGTAAACTATGTCCTTGTCATGTTCAAGCGAAACCACGCCACTTGATTTAACGTGTGATTTTACGTGCACACGTTAATCCACTAGACCACCTAACCGCCCAAATCGAAACATATATTTATTTCACAGGTGTAATCTTATAGAACAGTTGTATTAATTGAGATACCTTTAAATATAATAAACTGAATTCAGTTGATTTAAATTAGTTATATATTTTTTTTTTTACTCTACATGCAGGTTATGGAAAAAAGTGTTATCACTCCAGATTTTGAAAGAACAGAAACTTTACCAAAATATCACGAGTCAGTTAGAAAAGTAAAAAGAGAGAAAAAGGTATTTAAAGAGTAATTGATGAAAATAGTGCCACATGTATTTAAAAATACCTTCCTGCGTACAAACTGGGTGATTTGATGATATATTTTGGACGAAAAACATATTCAAACTAATTAATCTATCAAAGATTTGCTTCGAATCAAAAGAAGTCATGTTTGTGTCACGTGACTTGGATGTAACGGTACCTAGCAATGGGTGCGAAGCCAGAGAGGAATTCATTGCAGATAAGAGACTATGTTATCTTTAATCTCAGATTATCCCCTACCCACGTCTTTTGTCGTGGTTTTTGTCTCGGAAACTCTTGTACGTTTCAGTCTCTCACTCTTCCCACATCCAATCACTATCAAGTTTATCAACGTTCATCAAGCGCTCCCTAATGCTTAGAACTCAGATCATCTACGTTTTCAATCTTTATGTCACTCGAGCTGACAGCCCTTAATGGTCAGGCTGCCAATTAGTGACACTCTCTCATTTTTGTTCTGTGTGCGCTCTATGGGTGTTTTTCAAGGAATCCAGTATTTTTGTAGTAATATTGGGTGTCTCTGCTTTCCATACACCAAAATTGACATACTTTTATTGGGAATAACCACTCGATATAAATACTTTTGTGGGAAAGTATCTTTAATTGAACAAAATGCTCTGATTGTGAAATTCTTAATTTTTACTTTCTTAATAAGCAATTGAGGCAGATATTGTGCTATTTGGAACCAGTACATCCACATTTCACTGAATTCTGTCTTAAACAAACTGAAAGAATATTAGGTGGGTGAAAGTAAGGTAATGGGAAAATAGTTATTTCATGACCAACTTGACAAATTTGTATTTGTTTTATTTATACACTTGGTCTATTTTGGCATGGAAAAAAATGATTGAGTTTTCTCAGATAGTCTTTGGTTAAAAGGCACCATGAAGTTGAAGGGTTGTTTAAAATTTATATCTTTTTTTTTTTCACAGAAACTGCGAGAAATGACAAAGGGTAAAAAATGGTTTGATTTACCAGCAACAGGATTAACGGAAGAAAAGAAAAATAGTTTAATGGTTCTACAAATGAGAAAAGCTCTTGATCCCAAACGTTTCTATAAGAGCAATGATTTGAAAGATTTTCCAAAATATTTCCAAGTAAGTTGAAGACAGAAATAATTGATCTAATTTGACTGTTTCAATGGGTGTTTTGTTTAAATCAATTAATTTTGATGAAGATCACATTTTTTTATTCAAACGTTAATAAGAAGAATACTATCTCTTCTATTGAATATATTTTATTTCAAAAATTCGTGTTAATGATATTACCTTTTTCCATTGAATATATATTTGCTTCAGAAGTTCGTGATAAGGATACTGCCTATAGGGTTTGGGTAACAAATATACATGTATGAACTATGTACTTATCTTTTTAAATTTGATATTTTTGCAAGGACAATATCTATCTACTGGTATATTTCAAATTTTATGTCGATGTTAACTTTTTTGTGTTCAACAATAGTAAATAGTATAAGCCAAAAATAAAATTTGTAAACAGGCTTCTGTTTAATTTTTTGGTATGAAAATTTAATCCTTTAGAACTTGTCTCATCACTAACTGAAATAGTGTATCAGATTAACTCCATGCAGCACTTTATATTTTGACCTAAAGAAAAGTGGTGAGATTTATTGCAGAGTTTTGTCCGATTCAGATTCCTTATATTAAGTATATTTAAGGATGACAAACTAATTTTGATATATTACTTTCTTGTACTCCCATCTATCTAATTAAACAAATATTTTTTCAGTTTGGTAAAGTTGTTGAAGGGGCAGCTGACTTCTATAGTGGTAGAATTCCTAAAAAACAACGTAAACAAACTATTGTTGACGAGCTTCTGGCAGATGCTGAATTCAGAACGTAAATATTTATTTTTTTTATTTTAAACTGTATGAAGATAAATGTTTAACAATGTGGGGCCTTGTTGATTCACAGAAATATGTATTCATTAAAATTGATGGTTCTGGTATTTAAAAATCATAATAATAACAGTTGCACACTATTTTTGCAATGGCCACCCAGGCACTGTGGTAACAATGGTTTTAACTAAGCATTGGTACTGATTTTATAAATGATCACCCTGTATGATAACAATGGTTTTAACTAAGCACTAAGTATTGATTTCAACAATGGCAGTTCACTGTGATCAAAAGATTTAAATGGTCATGAATGAAGTCCTGGTTACATTTCTGATAAATTTCCCATATAAAAACATGTCTTGAACCTGTGGCTCAACATCGTCAACCAAGTTCTAATATTGACCTTGCAGCAAAATTTCAGTGCTTGATTTTTGTTCATTATTGATTAACTTGAATATTAAAATGTTCTATTTGGCAAAGGATGTTGTTATTGATTCATTTTTTTCCCTTTAATCCTATTAATGCTTATCTGTTTTAGGTATAATAAAAGAAAGTTTGAAGAAATTCAATCTTCTATGCGTAGAGGAACAGGCGCTTATCAAGGATCTAAGAGAATGATGCAGAAGAAAAAGGGACCTGTCCGTCGCCAGCCCGACAAAAAGCAAAAAAAGTTTTTTGTAGATTCTTCTGCTTTTTCAAAAAGAAGGAGGAGGTGATTTTCACTTTCAGCCTTTAGGAATAAAATTGTTTGTACATATAAACTATTGCCTTTGTTTTTAAAACCTTGCATCTGCTTGCCTTTAGAATCATCTGTGAGGATTAGTCCTTCAGAAGAAAAAAATAACTGGTTACCATTTAAATACTGTAGTACTGTAGTAAGTGCTTTCCCAGCATATAAACAAGATTCTATTGTTATGATTATATAAATGGATGAGTCTCTAGTTATTATTTAAATTGACAATTTTAGTACATTTTCTGATTTCTCCATATAATTCGTTTTAAAGTTGTGCACCTCTTACGGAAAAGAAAAACTTGCCCATCTGATATTCACGAAGATTAGCCCGACCAGCGGTATACACATTAAACAGTTCCACTATGTAATTATGAGCTATCCAATACATTTTTTATAGCCTGCTCTATGGGGATTTATTGACAGTGTTTATAGATCTTGCATGGGTACCTTTGCTGCCGGTTGTTAATTAAGGGCATGATAAGCCCTCCCCCACAAACATTGCATTGTGAAAAACACCCTAATGTGGCAATTCCCAACACTATGCTCCACTAAATTAATAATTGTCATAGCTGACTATCTAGTGATTTTGTATGACACATGTGTTTCTTTTGCCTTTTAAGTTGAATATAACAATGCAAACACAGAAAGATATTAAAAATATTCAATACAAAATTAAACAATTATATTTGATGGTTATCCCTGATAAATGCATTTAACATAGATATATGGTTTAAGATTGAACTGTCTCTACATCTTGTCTTTACATTAACATACCACCTGGAAAAAAAAAAACAGCAAAAATTTTGCAACCTTAAATAAAGTCTAATGAGATTTGTGGTCATGGACTTTTTTTTGAAGTTATTCTCTCGACAAGATTTTGGCAAAAATAATACATCATTTCCATTCCTTTCAGTATAATATGTTTTTAATAAACTTCCATGTTCATTTCCTTTCTTTATAATAATTAATGTTAGAAATAATGTGCCGTTATTTATTGAAGTCAACAATACACTACATGAGTGGGATTCAAATACAATTTGTTACAGAAACAAATTAAACATTGATGGGTCCAAATTAAATTACCAGTAGTTTAGCATTATGGCAATGATTGTTTTTATATTATAATCTTTTATCAGTGGGTTGTATTTTACCTAACATTTAATTATAACCTGGTGCTTTATATATTTTGTGAATATTGCAATCACAGAACTAATTGGCAAACCACAGTCTGTAGGAAATTCTTATCTGACATTACACTGACACTGTTGAAAAGTGTTTAAAAATATATCTATTTGTATTAGTTTGTTTGTTTCTTTAACACCTATAAGTATATTTTGTTTAAGCGGCATTTAGTAACTGAATGAGAATAACACATGACACAATTATATGGAATATAAGTTACTAAAAAGATAGGTTGCTAGGCAATGAAACACACGCCCACAGCAGCTAAATCATTTAAGCGGTTGACAAGGGTTGTTGCATATTTATTCTTTTGTAAGTAATTGGGGGCATTTACAATACAATTTCATATAGATCAGAATATAATTTTTCTCGTTTGAGGGTTCACAAGGTTCTGCGAACTAAAACAAGGGCCTTAACCCTGGAAGTAATTTACAGAAAATTTTGAAATTTGATATAAATTTCATACAAATCGGATAACTTTGTCATTCGAATGTTCACAAGGTTCACAAAATAAAACAAGGGCCATAACTCTAGACATAATTGATGAAAATTGCTGAAATTAATTAAATAGACCTCCGTTTCACAAATTTAAATGATGCATATAAATTTCATACATATCTGATGATAACTTTCATCAATCGAGCATTAACAAGATTGAACAAAGTGAAACAAAGGTTATAACTCGAGAAGTAATTATTGTAAATTGATGAAATTCAATAGGCTTCATACAGATCGACAGATAACTTTAGATGTTAGAACGTTCACAAGGTGCAACAAAGTGAAACAAGGGCCACAACTGTAGAAGTAATAATGGAAATTGCTGAAATTCAATAGTATTCTTCTTTTTACTAATATAAATGACACATATCAATTTCATACAAATCACCAGATAACTGTACAGGTAATTAACGGAAATTGCTAAGATTCGATGGGCTTCTTCATTTCACTAATTTAAATAATGCATATAAATTTCACAAAGATCGGATGATAATTTTTGGCATATGAACATTCACAAGGTACAACATGTGAAACAAGGGCAATGACTTGAGACGTAATAAATGGAAATTGCTGAAATTCAATAGGATTCTTCTCTTTGCTAATTGAAATGACGCATATAAATTTCATACAGATCGGCAGATAACTTTAGATTTAGAATGTTCACAAGGTGCAACAAAGTGAAACAAGGGCCATAACTGTAGAAGTAATAAACGGAAATTGCTGAAATTCAATATGTTTCTTCGTTTCACTAATTTAAATAATGCATATAAATTTAACAAAGATCAGATGATAACTTTTGTTGTTAGAGTGTTCACAAGGTTAAACAAAGTGAAACACGGGCCATAACTCTAGAAATAATAAATGGATATTGCTGAAATTCAATAGGCTTCTTTGTTTCCCTAATTTAAATATTGCATATAAATTCCACAAAGATCGGATGTTAACTTTTGGCATTAGAGCGTTCACAAGGTTCAACAAAGTGAAACAAGGGCCACAACTCTAGACATAATAAAAGGAAATTATTGAATGATAAATTTTGGCATTAGAGCGTTCACAAGAAATTGTGGATGATGGACGGAGACGGCAATATACGTCCACATTTCCATGTGGGTGTATAAAAAGTATGTACAGCTACAATACAGTGTATTCTTAGATTCTGATAGAATTTACCAGCGTGATATGCATGAATATCATAATGAACCAAGATTTTTGGGTTATTAACATGCATTTCAAGTTACATCAAAATCGATCAAACCTTGATATATACACTATTTGCGTACAAGGGGTGGCCATTTTGTGGGCAGTTTTGGTCCGATTTTCACCAAACTTGAACTCAAGCATCATTACAGTGTAACGGTGATATATTCAAACGTTGTTTTTTTTAAATCGAATAATAATTGTGACCTCTAGAGGGACCACAAGCTAAAAACGTGATTTTTCGTATAATCAAGGCCCAAGGGCCAATTCAGGAAGGTACGATCTGATATGCGTGAATATCGAAAGGAACCAAGATCTTAGGGTTATAAACATGCATTTCAAGTTTCATCAAAATCAGATGAAAATTGTGACCTCAAGAGGGTACACAACCTTGACATACAATATTTTTACACTATTTGCGTACAAGGGACAGCATGTCTACAAGCTAAAAACATGATTTTTCATACAATCAAGGGCCATAATCCATGAAGATATGGTCCAATATATGCTAATATCGAAAGGAACTGAGATCTTTGGGAGATAGACCTATATTTTAAGTTTTGTCAAAATCAAATAAAAATTGTGACCTGTAGAGTGTCCACAAGCAAGAAGCTTAAAATATACTGACCTGTAACCTCTATACTAGCCCCTGTTACATATGAACTTTTATTAGATGCTAAAAATACACATGTATCAGCAATTTCTGAAATAAAAACAAACATTTGTGAGCTGCCAGCTCAATTTGGTTTAAAACCACTATAAGAGGGTTTCATGAAGAAACAGATTTTATTGATGAAATATCTATTCTTTAATTAATTTTTTTAAATGAGTATCTTAATATATTATTAAAACAATTTTACATTAAAAAAAAGTACATGTAGTAGACATCAATTACATGCAAGTATGTTTGGTAAAATAGAATTTTGAGGATATCCTCAGACAAAACAGTTTTGATAATTTACCTTCTGGTTGTCCCATCCTAGCTAGGGGTATAAGTGGTAAAACCATTTGTTGAAAAACTTTATCAGGCACAGTATCTGTCATTGGTGTTACAATAAATCCTGGTAATACTACATTAACTCGTATACCATACCTAATAAAATAAACACCTCTATATAAACATGAATTTTACACTACTTCATTTGAGAATATTACATGTATCTATTATTTGTCCCATGAATAGGAGGGGGGTTGGGGGATGGCCGAGTGATTAGTGCATGTGCGTTGCATCATTATATCTGTCATTGAGTCAACTGGCGTGGTTTCGATTCCTTGGTTGTACGTGACAAGAGTAGGGTCGTCTATCCAACCTTATGGCTTTTCTCCGGGTCCTCCAGTTTCCTCCCACTGCTAAAGACACATTCGCACAAGAGAATTATTGAAATAAAATTGAACCATATGTTAGTCCCAAAATGACCTGGTTTGTGTTGAATGTACATTTCTCTATCTCTGTCCCGTGAATATGAACACAAATGTAAAGGAATTATCTCCCTTGATGATATGCTTTGTAAGCAATGTGTACAATATTCAGAGAAGTACATGTAAAGCTTACATCTGTATATCTAATTCTACATGTTATCAAAATTATCTCAAGCAAATGCCAATACTGTAAAGAATATAAATAAACATTTTCTGAACATCCTTGTAGATTTAATGATTATACCCACAAGTTGTCCTCATCAAGTGAGGATTATTCAGTCCTGAATCTTAACAAGAATAACCCTTCCTACTCTCTGGGTTTACCTTTCTGTCAGCATGATATCCAAGTATAACTTCAATCAATCAAAGATTGCTGGTTGGCAAGGTTAGTAGATATTATTATGCATTAGCACATCAGAGATAGTCAAATGACTCTTTACACAGGAACTAAAAAAGTTATCTCCGAATTTACTATACTCACCTAGCAAATTCTCTTGCAGCTGTTTTAGTTAAACCAATAACGCCAGCTTTTGAAGCAGCATAGTTAGCTTGTCCAATATTACCTGCCTTAAATATAATATAGAGTTTAAAGCAGCTAAATCGCTAACATTTGGGACCTATAAATTGACAAAAGTGGGTCGCAACGCATATAATACTGTAATATGAATGTATATAAACTGATTTACATTCAATGGTTTCCGTTTTTACTCCAATTTCAAATCAGTTATGTTCGCCTAAATAAGCCAGCAGTCTCAAGCGAGTGCAAATTTCTAGCGTCTGGTTATTCCAGTCTACTATACGCCGTTTCATTTGGTGCAATGTGTCTAGCCTCGTCCCTCAAGTTTCTTGATATAACTGGGGCTGAAGCGCATTATGGTACACGATTCGTGTACCAATGGTAAAATGTTTATTTTGTCTTAAATATTGGATATCAAAAGCCCATCTTTTTCCGGTAAGATCACAACATCAATGTTGATTTAATTTGACAAATAAATCGTGTTTTCAATGTTGAAGATTTTGGATGATATTGAGTAAGAGACTTAGCTACTTTAAAATAACACCCATGTACTGTGTCAATAAAATTCAATATCTTGTCAATAAATATATCATACATGAAATCTATTTGAGCCTTTTATGTGTTATTGTTATCATGCGCAATGGCTGTATTCTGCCACATCTAGGTCAATTACCGAACATACAAGCTAAGCTCAAAATGTGACTATTCAATACCATTTTTGGAAACCTTGCTAAAAAGCAGTTAAATGCAACAATATATCTGAGTTATTAGGTTTATCCAGACACAAGGTGATTGCAAGTCAATAAGCTTGTCTCCAAATCCATTTGACAATTGGACATTAGCATCTCTTCGAAAACGTATTACAGGGCTTTGGTTAGTTGCTGGGGACTAAAATAAGTGGTTCTTAAAACTTCCACACAGAATTAACCTGTTCTATATCTGGGATTTCTTCTTTAAGACAGACACTATTTAACCTGGCTGGATCAAGAAGTGTATTGCCTACCTTTCCTATAATACTTGCTATATTTACAATAGACCCATTCTTTATTTTATGTTCTGCTATTAAACGACCAACAGCTTGATTAATCAAGAATGTTCCCTGTAATAAAAAATTACAATGCTCATTACCATTTTTTAAACTGGTGGGAAAAAAATCCCATCTTACCAAAAGGAATATAACATGAGCAATCACCATGGTAGATACACATACTGAGCTATTTTTGATGTAGTGTGGCTATGTCAAGGGCAATAAGTATGCAAATAATGATAAATGCCATAGATACACAGCATCATTACAGATAAAAAATATACTCTGTCAAGCAAGTGTGGTTGGGCTGTCGGACAAACTGGGGTGAAGACAAATATAACAACAAAAATTGTCAAATTTAATCCAAAAAGCAGTCTGTTTGATATGGCTATCAATTGAATCAGGAATTGAACACAATTAATGTTACTACATTAAAAGTACGGTACCAAATGATTGGCAATATTATTTCAGAGAATTACAGTCTAAATTGATCTGCAAGCAACATCAATCAACTTACTTTCAAATTCACATCAATCACGTCATCAAAACTTTTTTCATCTAATTTTAACAGAAAATTGTCTCTTGTTATACCAGCAGAGTTGACAGCTATACATGGTGGTGTGGAGAAAGTTGATGTCACATCTTTTAACAAATTCTTGACATCATTAGCTGATGACACATTCACTTCGAATGCTACATGTTGTACATCTGTAAAATAAGATTTGTATAGATTCTGACAATATGCAAGATTTGGAAAAAATACAAGTTAGTGATCTGATTTTTTTTTATACAACTGACATATTTTTACTGGGGAAAGAGAAAACTGGGGGTTAAAGATTGCTTGATACAAAATAGGTCATTTTGGAACTAACATATTCAATTTTATTCAAATAATTTGCCTGCGTAACAGGATCTTTAGAGAACCTGGAGAAAACCTATGAGGATGGACAAACATTATTCCCTGTCACTTATAAACCTTAAGATCTAAATCAACGCACGTGTTAGACCACTCGACCACAACACCTACACTTCAATCCATATTTTGAATGATAAAAATAATGGTACAGGTGTCTTAATAATCACAAGAAAACCTAAACAGATCTGAACCTGTGGGCATTCATTAAATCTAGTTTCACTATTTTCTTTAAAATGATATCTATATTTATAACTGAAAAAAGGTTGGGGAATATGCCACATGTAGGTCTACACCTAGATCAAACACACTAAATACACTGTGAATTTGATATACGGTAATAGAATTACTAAAGCATTTAGGCTTTACATAAATTAGAAGTATATGATTTAGTAGTATTTAATTATGCAAAAAAAAAACCCCTGAAAGAGTTGAAGCTGTGACCAGATGTTATACATGCATGTTCTTCACCTAATCTATACTATATAAAACAAACAATAATCTACTTTAATAAGTTCTATTGTGATGTCATCAACCTGTGTCAGCTGTATTGTCTATTGTTATTTGTTGGGATTTTTTTATGAATCGAAGTAAGAAAATTTAATATTTTATATTGATCACAATTATCATCTAAATATTCTTGTACACTGAAACTTATTCACTTGTTTTCTATAGCTTCACAATGGATCAAGTGAATTCTTGCTTAACTACAGTGACTCTGGATGAACATTTTGAAGCAAATATTTGCAACAGGTTAGTTTTTCTTTATTAGATCTACATTAATTTTAATATAGATCTATTTTATCTTCAATAAAATGTTTTCTTTTTTTAAAATCATACGATTACTGCTTATTAGATAGTTTGACAAACTGTTTGTACCAGTAGCTTACAATAATGTTGATTCTTTATTATATATAGACAAACGGTTGCCATGCAAGATACGCCCACATTTTGCAAGAGATTTGTCGGGCAGTTTCGATCCAATTTTAACAAAATTTGAACTCAACCATCATTAGGGTGTAACGGTGATATAGTCGAATGTTTTTTTAAATCGGTTAAAAAATGTGACCTCTATAGGGACCACAAGTTAAAAACGTGATTTTTCGTACAATCAAGGGCCATACTTAAGGAAGTTGCAATCCTATATGCTTGAATATCGAAAGGAACCAAGAACATTTGGGTTATAAACATGTATTTCAAGTTTCATCAAAATCAGATCAAAATTGTGACCTCTAGAGGGTCCACAACCTTAATATACCATATTTTTACATTATTTGCTTTTGAGGGACAGCCATTTTTCTGGGAGTTTTCACGAAATTTTAACAAAATTCGAAATCAACTAACATTATGGTGTAACGTTTTTTTTAAATCAGATAATAATTGTGACTTCTAGAGGGACCAGAAGCTATAAACATGATTTTTCGTACAATCAGGGGCCATAATTCAGGAAGTTACGATCTAATATGCACGGAAATCAATAGGAACCAAGATCTTTGGGTTATAAATATACATGTCAAGTTTCATCAAAATCAGATGGAAATTGTGACCTCTAGATTGTCCACAAGCTAAAAATGTGATTTTCGTACAATCAGGGGCCATAATATATGAAGTTATGGTCCGATAAATGCCAATATCGAAAGGAACCAACATCTTTGGGAGATAGACCTATATTTCAAGTTTTGTCAAAATCGGATAAAAATTGTGACCTGAAGAGTGTCCACAAACAAATTGTAGGTGTACCGGGGGGGACAGCATAATACGTCCACATGAAATGTGGGCGTATAATATGGTACTACAGTTATAGTCAAAGTTATTGATTCAAAGGCAAATACAAAACAAAAATCAAAATGACCATATGATGTTGTTTATTACTTTCAAGGGCTTGCGTGAGTTATTGCCCTCCTCCAGTCTGAAGGCATTTATAAACAGTAAAATTGTTTCATGCTATTTGCAAACCTGTGGGTAAAATTTCAACTGTTTTTTCTGCATTATTTTTATTGATATCAACACAGGCTATTCTAGCTCCTTCTTTAGCAAATGCTTGACAAACAGCTTTACCAATTCCACTACCTCCACCTGTTAAAAAAAAGTACTTGTAGATGAATGTGTTATTCTGAAAACAACTGCATTCACAAAGTTATTACACCCCTGCCAATGAAAACTGTCTCGCCAGATAACTCTCCTTCACATTGAAGTTTTAGGGAAAGGCACTTGCAAATTGTGAGACCCGCATGTGATGTTTGTTTATGCAGAATTTCAGAAGCGGTACAAGGGTGGGGTGGGACGGCCAAGTTTAATGATGATGGTTTTTTTAAGCATTAAATATAGGATTGTGACACCCGATTCCTTCTTTCTATATACCGTCATTTTGTAGCCAACTCACAGTATAGGCTAGAACTGAACAGCTTGTCTATGATATCACCTTTGGTGGAAGTGGACGTAAAACTCGACCAGGAATGAACAAAGCGAAATGAAATGAAATGAAATGGAGTTTAACGTCCTACTGTTCTGCTCCTAACCTGGGCTAATGAAGACGGGCATACGCCATACAGTGTGCTATGAGGGAAATTTTGCCAGGGCAGCGTCGCTACGACCTACTCTTACATTGAATTCCAACTACCAAGGGATCTTTTACGTGCACGCCAATGTGTACACGGGACCTCGGTTTTTCATACCATCCGAACAACTAGACAGCTGTCCTTGTCAGGCCCTCCATTCTGCATCACTGACAAGGGGAAACCAACGGGAAAATCTGGTAGAACTTTCACGACCAATGCAGGGATCGAACACCCGACCTCCAGGGTAGCAAGCCAGCGTCTTACCCACTTAGCCACGTGATTCCCAGGAATGAACGAACGAAGATTCCAAATTTCTATTTGTTATGGTTCACTATAATAATTCATTTCACTGCTGAATTATTTAACCAATTATTGAGCTAATCCGAGCACATAAATAAAAGCATACCTTAATATTTCTAATTGTTTGTAGATAAATTCGAAAAAGACACAAAGATAAAGATAATCTTTTAATCCTAGATTACACCAAGATCAATTAAAATTGGCACCAATTAGTACTTTTCTCATTAATCTCTTTTGTTTACTTTTCTCTTTAATCTCTTTTGTTTACTGAGTTTAAACTGCAATTTACATCTTTACTGAGGTTTATCAGCTTATAAAATGAAAATTTACTTATTGGGCTTAATTACCAAGTTTTATTAGTAATTATATCTTTTGTGGACTATATAATCACAAGTTCACTTGTAATTGAAAATACTAAACTTTCTCTGTAGACAGATTTCAGAAACCCAAAGTCAACTAATAATGTGGTCAGATGGGACCCTATATATAATATATAGGCCTAAAGTAGACCTATAAAGACCATACCAGTCATAATTCATAATTGCAAATTGCGATTTGTAATGCATGACAGTGAATGCACATTTTTTTTAAAAAAATAAATCAAAAAGAATATTAAATATAAAATTAATCGCAATCATTCAGCAACCTTCCGGTCTCCTACTAAACTTATATTTTATACCTGTTACCAGAGCTAAACGCCCAGCAAGCAACCCTGTCGAAGCCATGGTCCAAAGACTGGAATGGCTATTTTTAGATATGGAATCTAATTTTAGTAACAAGGGAAGAGCCTTGTCATTATTAACCAATCGAATACTGCGTCAGTGTCGTCATCATAAGAAATCACCTCAGCTTTCATTTCGGGTTATTGTGTCATTCACGTTCATATTTTCATATTTTATCCAGTTTTATCAAGAGTAAACTAAATATGTCGCGCAGACACTTTGGATTTTTGATTTCTTTACTTTTTAGAGAACAGAAAACATGTACACCTACAATGGCTGTAAATTTATCAACAGAAAGCAACAGGAATAAATTTTTGGTAAGTCACCTTGTGGCTTGTGTCAAGAAAAAACTTCAGGTTGAGGTTCTTTTTGATCATGAATTATGATATTTAGTAATTTTATGAAATTTCCTTTATTTGTTGAATCTCTCACCAAGAAAATAAATGTAATCGCTTTTGAAGAATAGGCCTATGTACATTTGATATAATAACTTTGCAATTTTGGTGAAAAAATAATTGTTGATTTCATAATTCATTGGATTTATCATTATGTTGATTTGCTTTGGCACTGTTGCATTTCGAATCTCCAGTGTCTCCACCACTTTTTGATATCTCTAATTTTATTAATTTTAACATTTCTTTCAATGAACAGATTGTAGGACTTGGAAACCATCAGCTACCATCAACCCGACATAATATTGGCATGATGTTTGTTGATAGACTAGCGGCTCAGTTAAATGCTAGGTGGATAAATGAAAGTAAACGTTGTAAAGGCTATGTAACATCATGTTTTGTGAGTGACGATGTGGAATTGGTTCTGTTAAAACCTAAAGAACCAATGAATCTAAATGGAACCAGCGTTTATAAAACAGGTAGGCCTACTTATAGAGAACATTATAGTATAGCTTCCAGTCAAGCAGGTACTTTTATTCTGGGCCACAAATTTTTAAACGTGTAAGGGTAATGGCTTTTAGGCTGACAAGGATGGGATAAGAATGGAATACCAGTACCTGTGTGCAAACTGGTAGTTTAGTTTCCAGACACGTGATATTTGAAATCTGAAAAAATTGTTCCCATTTCTTCCCTTACCCTAAACACATTTAAGTTCCGTAGATTACTATATTTTAGAATGACTGGAATGGCAGAAATTAAACACCATTTTACATTTATTTGATGGCAAGGGAGAGACAGGACAATGGTAACTCATTTCAAGTCATTTCACATCCAAGTTTGTATTCAACCTAGATTTGCTGTACCAAGAACATAGGCTAGAAGAATAGGCCCTTTAAAAAATCCCAGGACATAGATCTTCCATCAAAACATAACCTCCATGATATAAGATTAAGATGGTGACAGATCAGAAAAGGGATTCTGATGAAAAGCTGCCCAGTCTGATGGTCCTCCATCGTTAACGTCAGACTTTCACTTATGTCTCTGGACCTCTTTGAATGGGGTAAAAAGTGTGCGAGATCAAAATGTTAATGTCTGTAGATAAATCAATTGTTGAAATTGTAATAGAACAAAGTTTTTTATGGGGAAACCATTTACATAGATTAATTAACAGTATATATTGACCTCAAGTTTGGGGGGTTGGATGGCTGAATGGTTAGTGTGCGCACGCTGTATCATAAAGTCTGTCATTGACTGAGTCAACTGGCGTGGTTTCGAATCCCCGGTTGTACGTGACAAAGAGTAGGGTCGCCTGTCCAACCTCATGGGTTTTCTCCGGGTCCTCCGGTTTCCTCCCACTGCTAAAGACCCCTATGCGCAGGCGAATTATTAAAATAAACTTAAACCATATGTTAGTCCCGAAATGACCTAGTTTGTGTTGAATGGACGTTAAACCCCATTTCTCTCTCTCTCTCTGACCTCAAGTTTACTATGTCATTGTGCTTGATAACGATAAGAGGATACTTGTCGAAATAAAACTAGTGATTGTACCCCATAAAAACTTTGTTCTATTAATCTGTTTCCCGATCGCTAATTGCCACTCAAAAGATTATGTTGAAATGGTGTACAGCTTTCACTAGCAATAGCTTAAATTCAAATTTCAAGCGTGGTTCCCCCTTGTCAGTGGTGTAGGACAGAAGGCCTGGCAAGGGACAATGTGTGTGTAGTCATTTTGATGGGACAAAAAATCGAGGTCTCATGCACACGAAAGAACCGTTGACAGTTGGAAATTGAAATAAGAGTAGGTCCCCATTTCATTTCATTTCATTTTTAATTCCTCGTGCTCCTTTCAGCTAACAATTAAAAATGGTCATCTTAATGTGATTTAAGATATCATTGTTTATAATATTTTTTTCAGCTCTACATTATAAGATATCACCAGAGAATGTTTATATAGTACAAGATGAATTAGATAGATCACTGGGGAGAATATCTATTAAATCTGGTGGTAGTTCAAGGTTAGATCACTATAATTTTTTATCCCTTGATTTGAGTTTAAAGGGAGTTATCACAAGTTTTCTGCAAAAACTGCAAAAACTACTTTTGATCAATTTAAAACCCAAAAGCGATTACAAAAATCCAATTTGATCTGGTTTACATAAATTAAAATGATCAAGGCTAAGGTTTAATCGTTCAGATGGAAAACAAATCCTGGTTGTATTGTTCTGATGAGAATTCTTAAACCTCATTTCATTCATTTCCCATGGCTTTTAGTTATTTCCAGCATTTCTTTTGAGAGCACATCCCAGAGAATAATATAGTGAAATTATATAACTGGAATTATATATAAAATACACTATGGAAGTAGTCATAGTAACTAGACCAAGGACATTATCAGGTTTAAAAATTTTAGAGAGTAACTTGGGTTACAGTAAGATTAGATATTATAGCAAGGAGATAAAGAATGTTCTATACGACATTGTCAGTATTGTTCATACTATTTTTTTAGATCCATTATAAAAAACCAATATATTAAAATCAATTTAATTATTTTTCAGGGGTCATAATGGTGTCAAGTCTGTGATGAATTCCTTGAAAACTGATGTAAGAATATATGCACTTTTTAATACTTTAATCATGTTTTAACAATACCTAACGCTAAGAAAAGTTGTTTCGATGGGTTTTTGTAACTGGAATTACTATGGAATACAATTACTGTTTAATACTGAGAATAAAGGCTTCTATAGTTTTTATCAAGCAGTAGTAAAATATAAAATATGTTTGAGCAATAGGCCTACATGTAAATAATAATACTTATTTAATGATGTTCAATCAGAGACATGTCATTACCGGTAATAACCATGAAGGAGACCCAACTTAATAAAAATTATTATGGCGAAATGATCACGAAGGATTACGGGACTGCTTTATTAGAAAACACTTTTCATTTAACAATTTTCACATGCAATGTACCAGTTTGTTTTTCTTTTGCTTTGTCAGGCTTTCTTACGAGTAAAATTGGGCATAGATCGTCCAGTGAGCAGGGAACCGGATGTTGTGGCGGATTACGTTCTTAGTGAATTTACAACAGAGGAGAAAGACCAAGTTGATCAGATTATACCAGCAGCTGTCAAATCGCTTCAAAAACATCTAATAAAAGTCTCTGGTGCAGATATCCAGTTAGGCCCTAATGTTTTCTGACAAAGATTGGAAACTGACCTCATATGCTGTAAAATGAAAGATGAAGACCCAAAAAATTATTTCTTTATGAACATTATTGAAAAATTAATATTATGTAACAATGTCTCCAGATCAAGTGATTTTGATCAAAATAACTGTGTCAGAATAGGCGACAAAATTTCCTGACATTGTCTGGGAATTATTTTCATAAAAACTGTAACTGGATGTTCAGTGTTTCTTATTTCATAATTAATGGTATTGAAGGTCTGGTTTATAATAGCAATAAATAAAAAATAAAAAGGCATGCCAGACATTGCCTCTGCACAATGTTTTCTTTGTGCTTGAAAGTTTCTTTAGTACAGGAACATATCAGTATTAACTTGAATTCCTTTTATACCACAACTTAGATATCAGGAATGAATATCTAGCAAATGTTATAACAAAAACCCATCCAACTATTGACATCTTTACTAGTCAATAGTCAGACTGTACGCAAAGTTTAACTGTGGATTATAAACAAATTAATAAATTGTTTCAACTATTTTATATCAGTGAAGTTCAGTAAATTTATGATTTCATTGACAAAAAGCATTTTTAAAACAATATTATTTAATGTATAACTTTATCTTGGTTTATTAAAATTGGTGACGTCAATATTTATTTTTCTTCACTACGATTAAAAGTTGTCCAACACATCACTGGTATATTAAATGTAACTGCTGTCTGAAAATAAGAAAAGAAGAAACCAAAATGTGACAAAAGATATTCAAGCCCTTTGGCCATGAAGTGTTAATTAGTTTACTCAGCTAAACAATTTCTCATATTTGCAACTCACCCAAGGCTCAAAATACAATATCTTTAACATGTTTTCAACTGGATTGAAGTATTGTTTCAATGGCATTTAATAATTGCACTTGATATACACAGAACACAATTCTATGGAATACAATACTTTGACTTTCTATGGCTGTGCGACCTTTCCACAAGGCTCTGTAGTCTTTATCAAGAAGCAATGATAAAATATTTTATGTGACAGTGTAGACATGTAAAAACAATACTGAGTCAATGATGACCAATCAGCGACATGCTGCTAATTACCATGAATGATGCTAAAGTTTGATTACTCGGTAATTGTATTCCATAAAATTATGCCCTGTGCATGAATTCAATTAATATGTCAAATAAAATTCAATTCCATTCATAGCAACTCTGTTCCTTGAATCTCTCTGCTTTTACATGGTAGTTTTTGTAGTCTTTTTTGTAAAGAATCGAAAGCGTTGGATTTTGTGCCTGGTTTTATTGAATATTCATGATATTGAGGCGAAAGGATCAGGATGGAAACAGACATGAATTGGGGAAATCACTTATGATAATGACTTCATGGACAATACATTCCTTAAACCAGACTTAGAAAAAGATTGAAACAGTGTCACACACAGATTGGAATTTTAACAAAAATGTTACATGCCAAGAAATATGGATTTAGCTTAAAGTCAATGGGAGAGAATTACTGGTCTTTCTGAATTATCCCCCTTTAGTGTGTCAGGGGAAGTAACCCTGTTCTCAACTTTAAAAAAAAGGGGGTAAATGCAAAGAGAGAAAGAAATGGGGTTTAATGTCCACTCGACACAAACTAGGTCATTTCGGGACTAACATATGGTTTTAAATTTTATTTCAATAATTCGCTTGCGCGTAGGGGTCTTTAGCAATGGGAGGAAATCAGAGGACCCGGAGAAAACCCACGAGGTTGGACAGGCGACCCTACTCCTTGTCCGGGATTCAAATGCAAAGAGAGATAAAACTCTCCAAGTTAGATGGGCAGTCTACTTCAATATCAAAATTAAAGCTTGCAAAGATGACAGACACATAATCCAAACCCAAATTCTTTAAAAAAAATTGTTTACCCAGTCCCCAAAATAATTGTAAACAATAAACCTACTAATGGTATTTTAGCAAACAAAACAATTGTCAATGAAGATACGGGTACTTCTATATACACGTGTAATATAAATTGTGCCGTGATTGAAGTAGCTAGTAGACTTGACATGCAGTATTCTATTGCTGTAAAGTTTCAACATCAGTGTTGCTAACTATTATGAGAGAGAGAAATGCAGTTTAACATCCACTTGACACAAACTAGGTCATTTCGGAACTAACATATGATTTAATTTTATTTCAATAATTCGCTTGCGCGTAGGGGTCTTTAGCAGTTGGAGGAAACCGGAGTACCTGGAGAAAACCCACGAGGTTGGACAGGTAACCCTACTCCTTGTCACGTACAACCGGGGATTCGAAACCACGCCAGTTGACTCAATGACAGGCCTTAGGATACAGCGCGCACATGCTAACCATTCAGCCATCCAACTCCTGTAACTATTATGAGCACCATCAGATCTTGGACCAAAATCCTAGTGTCATGCTTGACTTTTATACTAAAGCGACAAATTTGAATTAGTTGTCAAAATATCCACTTACAGCTTTTATCTCAACATCTGCTGAATATAGTAAAATTGTCAACATTAGACTACCATGTATAACAGAACATCTAATAACCTCACAGTTCTAACATTATTATAGTGATACAACCAGTTCATTCAATAAGTGACACAAACACAAAATATAGCAACAAAAAATTTTGTTTTTATTTCAAAAACAAATATATATATATATATATATATTTAACTAATAAATGTACAATTTATAAAGTATGTATAAATTCTGATATTGTTGGGTTCTTAAATTTTTTGCTTGTACAAAAAAAATCAAAATAAATCTTCATAAAAGAACTATCTCCATTAACAAGTATTTACCGGTAATAAATACACAGCAGTAAATAGTAAAATATATTCAAGATGATATGAATCTTAAAATTTTCATTATTTTCATGAAATAAAATTGTATAAAGTAAATAATCCTTAACTTATTCTGTACATTAAAAGTGGAAGATAAAGATATCGTTTTTGATTTAAAAAAAAAATATCCAGTTCAGTTCCATATGTTAAAATCATTTATACATAATCTTGATTCTTATCTTCATCAGCAGTCATGGAAAAGATTTATTTAAAATAATGCTATTTTTAATGCTGTTTTTTACAAATCAATGCTTTGTTTTATTAATATAAGCTTAAACAGCTTTTTTTAAGTCCTCAAATAATAACCTGATTTTCTTTTGATTCATAATAAAGTTCAGCAGGTTTTGTATACAGAACTAGTCCTAGTACTCTTTATATATATAACAAAATGTTTTAAAATACCATTTGAATAAATTAAGTGAAATATACATGTAACAGTCATCATTATTTATGATCAAAATACAGATGTGACGCCATCCTTTGATATTGGCAACATACTTTATATTTTAGCAGATGAAATATTGGACTCGCGTGATGTTTTCATTGAAATGCATGTGTGGGATAGTGTCTGTATTTTATATTGTTTAATGGTCTGTGCAAGACATTGCGTAATATATTGAAACAGCCCTCGGCTAACGTCCTCATGCAGTATCAATATATTAATTAATGTCTCGCTCTCAACCATTAAACCACACATACATTTGAACATGCAACATTACCATGTTAAACATTTTATAACATGTGAAACATGTGAAACTCTTCAATATATGCGAATTACTTGAATAATTAAACAGGCATAACAACTACTGGTAGGCAACACTGTGAAACATTTTGCATACATTTAACAATATTAATATGCTTTACTTGTTAGACGTTTAGTTGTGGTTATTGGACCAAGAGCCATTGGTAATTTTGGTTTATCATCATGTAATTTTGTGTACATAACAGCTTGGGCAGAGGTCGGAACATTCTTCAACAGTTGATCGGCATAAAACATAGCCTAGAGAATATTAAAAGAAATACAAAATCAAAAATAAATTTACAGATAATCAGTAATAATATTTTTAAAGTTATGAAATGTGTTGGATCTTTCAGTGGGGTGTGGAAGCCGTAGGCTATTATTATAATCAATGAAGTGAACTTGAAAAAAAATTTGGCACAACTGCCAGTAAAATGTGTTTTTGCATCTAATCAACACAAACTAGGCCATTTTGGGACCATCATGGCATATTTTTTATTTCAGTAATCCCCTTGTGCAGTTTAGCAGTGGGAGGAAACCAGGGATCCTGGTGAAAACCCACAGGGTTAGGTCGACAACTCTACTACGTGTGTGAGAATCAACTCCTAACACTTTCATCGATAACAGATCTTATGATTTACAGCACGTGTTCGACCACTCAGTCAGTAACTCAACTTCTCAATCTGATTAAAATACAGATCTATATTTCGTTTTGTTTTTTTATACATTCAATGGTCTCCACTACATTCAGATCTGACCGGTTGTAGTGGAAGGTCGTGATAGGGGTCATAAGAGTGGCTTTTGACCCTATGACATCAGACATTTGATTAACCAATCAGCTTTGATGTATCTAGTGGGATACCCACAGTTCTGTGCACCACATGCCAAGAACTTGCCGTAACAGACCGTTTCATTGGCTAATCCCACACATCAATCAGAACGTGGGTTGTAACAACTCTTCCAGATCCTAGTATAGTAAAGACAAATAAAACAAAATTTTAAACTATAAAAAAATAAAACAAAATAGGATCTGTGTTTTAATCAAATTGTCAACTTCTCTATTATAGTAATCAGGACAGTGATTGGAGCAAGTAGTGAGTTTCAACTGTTGCTACCATGCTACAGTCAGACAAATTCTATAGTAAAACAAGGTTGTGTGTTGTAATACCTTGACATTGTAAAGATGGGAATTAGTGAATTGGATGGATATTGAACTATACTAACCTTGGGTGCACTAACTGTCTGGATTGCTACAGATCGTGTTAATACCTTACGTAGCGAACCTAATCGAGTTGTTGCAGACAATGATCTGATTTTATCCAGACTGGTGGGTATATGTTGTTTAGGACGGGGTATTAAGCCAAGATCACCCAGACTATAATGAGCTATACTTCCTCCTGATTTAGAGATTGGTGACATTGGTACTTGTCTGAAAAATAAATCATAAAAAAGTTCAATAAAACATATCAACAGATTCATGAGTAATTTTAAGAAGAATGTGACGGGGCTGTTGTTAAAATTAATTCCCTACTCCATTAAGTCATTCCTTAGTTTAAAACCGCAAATAGATTATTCACTATAACACTGTTTATCATGTATACAGAGACTAATGAATTCCCATGTTACAGAAAACATGGTCATAGTAAGAAGAATTTATAAAAAAAATTTGATTACCCTTCGAGTAGCATAATTCTGAGGAGGCGGAATAAAACATACAAAATAATTGATCATTTCAGACTCTGCTGAGATGCATGCATTATATGGCTCCTGAGCACACAAACAAATACATACCCTTTTCTAATTCCCATTCTGCTGCTTGGCAATTTAGTAAAACTTTTCATTTGTTCTTCATAACGTTTACCGAGATCTCCTGGTAGAGGGCCGACACCTACAGCAGCGGCACTGTTTAATAATATCAAAAGTTGTTCTAACATCTGATCTCTTCTCTCAATCTCATAGTCATCATCAGCTAATTCATCTTCTTCATCAGGCTCAGTTTTCTGTCAAAATAAATCAAAACAATAAATACATCATGCTTGTAAGACAATCCTCAAAAAATTCTGATTACCACTCGGCATCGTATTCTACGCAAAATTTGGGTCTGGTTTTGTGCCCATTTGATGGACCCCCCACCCCACCCCGCACTGAGCCTCGAGACTAATTTATCTCATCATCTGTTTGTTCATGCTGTTTATAGGAATTTGTTTATTTATCTATAATTTACTGTTAATGTACAGTAAGCTGAATACAAGTTTATTTACAAGCAGTAGTTAATTGTCATCTTGGTAAGCAGATTTTGAAGCTGTAATGTGAATTTCTACTATTTTTTGCTTTTAAGCCGAATCCTTGAGGCTGTCCATTTACAGTTTAAATGATCAGATAAATTAGCTGAAAAACCTTATCCAAAAAATTTCCATAATATTTTTCTTACCCTGAGAGCTACTCTAAGTGCATATGCTGTATCACTGAGTACTTGGTCAATCTTAGTACGATCATTTCGAGACTGGTTCAATGTTTCTATAGTCTTGTCTAATTGATTTTCCAGATTCTCATTTTCTTTTGCTAAATTTTCTATCTCTTCTCTGAAAATATAAAGTTCAAAGAATGGAATTTAACATCTTGTAAACACATTCTGGGACTACCATATGGTCATTATTAGGTGAGAGGGAGAATTTTATCCCACAGTAGGGTTACAGTCCACACATCTTTCTTTGTATTCCAACTACATGCACGCCAATATGCACATGAGTGTGTTTTGGTCTAATGTAAAATTCAAATGGCATCTAAATTTTTAATATAACAACAAAAGAGACACACCCTTAGATATATGAAATGTGGGCTTGAAAAATCCATCGGGTTTCTCTTTCATAGCCTACTAGGATTCAAAATTGAGTATATACTAGTTCAGAGCTCAGTGGAACTTCAAACAAAAAAAAAATACAAAAAGTACATTTTGGTGATTTAATTTAATCTAGGTTCCATCAAATGCAAGTACTTTGGGACAATTTCTTTATTACACAGAGGACATAAAAATTAATAAATATTACTCTTCATTACCTAGAACTTTCTATTTGTCTACGGAGTAATTCTGTTTCACTATCTAGTTCCTGATATTCTTGTTCTCGTAATTCATATTCACTGATCATAGCTTCTTGATTTCTACATTTCTCTGTTAACATTCTAATCATCTACAATAATACATACAATATAATATAATATATACAGTCGAAATATATTTAAAGGGGCATTAGGTAAGATTAGATAAAGAGCTTACAGTTCTCTCCCTAAGTTAAAAAATAGATAATAAAAACAGAATGTGCTGAAAAATTCAGTCAAATTGCTTCACTCTGAACCAAGATATTAGTGATTCAATTTTAGACTAGCCTCAATCGTCATTACTATGGTTGGTACAATAATAAACAAAGTCCTGATTATCCATTAAATCATACATCAAAAATGCACTCAAATCCACTAAATATCGTAGGCTTACAATGGCATCAAGAGTTAATAAGTTAATTAATGTCTAATTAAGAATTTAGATAACGTTTCAGGCCTAAAGAAAGACCTGCAATAGGCATATTTAGCTCTTGCATAATGTATGTTTAACATGTTAGTACCTTTTTCACTTGCATTATTATCTTAATAATGTCTCTTTTTTATTCTTATCCATCTCAATAAATATCTAATACTTGAAAAATACAAGATTTCCATGACCCTTTAAAATCGGTGATCATCCATTCATGCACGAAGAATCCTTCTCAAATATACCAATTATTTTATTATTTAATTCTCAAATGCTCTTAAATTCTCACCTTAATATTACTGTGGTTTTTCTTTGCCAATTCTTTCTCATTTACTTCTAACATTTCAATATGTTGCTTATTCTTTTTATCTTTTGATTTAAAATCATCAGTTTCACGGATTAATTCCATTGTTTTGTCAGACATCTTAGCTAGCTGGGCATTAATAGAGACATTTTCTCGTATTGTACGTTTAGTTGTCTCTGCCATTTGTTTGTTAGAAACTTTACGGAACTCTGCTGCAACTGTATTGACCTTGACAATCATATCTTTCTTTAATCTGTAATTAATCAAATAAAACTTGATATAAATGTTCTTGTGAACTTACAAATTTAAATTGGGTTTAACAACCACTCAACACAAACTAGGTCATTTTGGGACTAACATAAGGTTCAATTTTATTTCACAAGGCTGGACAGACGAACCTACACCATGTCATGTACAAGCGTGGAATCGAAACCATGCCACTTGACTCATTGACAGATGCGTAACCCACCCATCACCCCGATGTTGAGACAGATTTCTTAAGACATGTTGATATGGTTTTTATACCATGAATCACCAATTAAATACTTTTCTCAAAATCTCATCAGTATTTATTGTAAACGGTGTCTTTACAAAGACTTTTACACCAAAAATATGGCTGGGTTTTTTTTTTCCTTTCTGGTCACTTACCTATCTTTATCTATTACATTTTTTTTCTCTAATTCATAAATCTTGTTTTTATGATCTTCATCTTTCTTTGCCAAAGCCTCCTCCATCATTGCAAACTTAGCTTTTAAGTCTTCCTTTTGAACTTTGAACTCTTCTAAAGATGCAAGCTTGCCACCTAAACAATTAAACCCATATTATATACATTTCTATAAGCTTATATTATTTAAAAAAAACAAAAAAAAAACAATTCCAAATTAAATCTTATGGGAAATTCTGAAAAACTAAAGATAACAAAATGGTTTGTGCATCTTGGGTTGAACTACCCAGAGGCATAGTAGTGAATAATGCTAGGTTTGAATCACAGGTAGGTTGGAGGAATGAAGATGCTTTTGTTTTGTTGCCTTCTTCCTTTAAAAGAATGTGACACCCTTTTAAGTATTAGTGTTATGATCAATTCTGTGCCATTGCTAATTTTTTAAAAGTTCTGTTTGTATAAACAGAGAAAGATAAAAGATGTTTGAGAAAGGTAAAGGAAATGGAAATAAATTGATCATTATCTCCATTTTATGAAGTTTTATCTAAATACCAAATGAATATTTGGATCTAAATAAATTTCAGCTAGTATTGACAATTGATACTAATTTACCACAATTTATATCTGTTATTAATATTCTCACAATCTTACCTAAAATCATATTTTCTGATGTTAGTGTATCTTTCATTTCTTGGAATTCAGAACGCAACTGTTGAAGCTGACTTTCATAATCTCTTTTTTCTGTATCTTTAGCTTGACCCAGTCCAACCAAACGATCATTTAAATCAGCAATCTCATCAGCTATAAATAATAAACAACAATGTTTAGATATGGTTACATGAACACGAAGGACAAAGTCAATGATCAGTTAATTCCTTTCATTTTATGTACTTGGTAAACTTATAAAATTCTTTATCATTTGTTGCCACTTTAAAGACACACACATTTTCAAATAATTATACATGACATGTACTAAAAAAGACATTTATATTCACTTTTTTGTTCCACTTGTTTCTTCCAGAAGGCAACAATTTCCCGTTTATCTGTATCCATCTGTTCAAACTTTTCATGAAATTGTCCATTAGCCACTGATAATTCATCGCAACGTTTCTGATATCTGTAACAGTGTAAGTAATCAAATTTAATTATTGTTTAGATTAATGCTCAATTTATAAGAGTGATCAAGCTTTTAGGTTTAAAGACACACTGATCAGCAGCGAATATTTGTTAGGCCGCTACAATCACAGATAAGGATGACATTGATGCGACTTAATGAGCGCCAAATATTAACTTTTTTCCTCCGACAAATTAAATTCTAAAACATTTTTTTTATGTATTAGAAAAATAAATAAAGACTTTTGAAGTATTTATAGGTAAAAATTATTTCCTATTTAGTGTAGTAAATGGGTACAAAATGAGTAAAGGTACAATTCTGCCCGAACCAGTAACGTCTTATGTAAACAATGCACACGCCATTGAGCCAATGATTGATACAGTGTGATGTGACGTCACTTGTTGAAGACAGTCATCTTAGTTTTACAGAGATATACCAGATGTTTACGCTATTTGCATAGGAGGGGCGGCCATTTTGTTCGTCACTTTTGGCCCGATTTTCATGAAATTCAAACTCAGCTCAGGCAACATCACCATGTAACGGTGATATATTCGAACGTTTTTTTTAAATCTGATAATAATTGTGACCTCTAGATTTTCAAAAAATCAGGGGCCACAATTTAGGAAGCTGTGATCCGATATATGCAAATATCGAAAGGAACCAAGATCTTTGGGTTAGTAGTTATAAACATGCATTTCAAGTTTCATCAAAACTGGGTGAAAATTGTGATCTCAAGAATGTCCACAAACTAAAAACGTGATTTTTCGTATAATCAGGGGCCATAATGAAGTTATGGTCCGATACATACCAATATCGAAAGGAACTGAGATCTTCAGGAGATAGACCTATTTCAAGTTTCGTCAAAATTGGATAAAAATTGTCACAGAACGTCCACAAACAAATTGTTGACAGACAGACGTTCAGACGGACAGGGGCAAATGCAGCATAATACGTCCACATGAAATTAAGGCGTATAAAAATGCCAATCAGTCAGGAGGTAGCCTAACTGGTTGAAATTTATTATTGCTAGCCGGATCTGGACACTGCGTTTGACAATTCATACTGGATGTGGGCGTGGCCTGCCTCTGTTTTTGTTTGTGATGCACTCGCCATATTTGTTCTACAAATTGAAAAAAAGTATGGCGATTAGTTTAGGCCTAGCTTTAACTTTTTTTATTTTACCGCTGTCGTCGCCAACTATTTTCGTAGTTTTGAAATCAAACAAAGATCAGTTTTTTAATTGAAATCAAATACTTCGGTACACTACATTATTAAGCAAAGAAAATGCAAGAGTTTTACTTACCGCCCTAATCTATTTTCTAGATCTCTGATCTGAATCAAGAAAAATTCTTTGCTCAGTTCATTCAGCTGTTCTAATCCGGATTTTGAGGCTGACGCTTTTCCAGATTTCTTTCCGGATTTCTTCTTTTTTCCACTCTTCTTCTTCTTGGGTGGCATTTTGAATTAACTCTGGTCTTTCTTTCGTATTAAAATTTGCTATATATGTTAGGTTATTTTTTATTCCGTTCCTTCAATATGTGCATGAGCGTTTAATAATAAATCTCTAGACAAAATCTAAATCAATCGACGCCATATTTGTTGTCAATAATCAATTACGTCATTGGCATGGAAACCGAGTGGGGGCATCCATTACTTGTCAAAAAAATATAACTGTCTCTTATCAATTCAAATAGACGCCTAAATTCTATTTTCTAAAAGATACTAAGGTCGGAAAGTATGACGGAATATTCTATTTTTTTAAGGCCAAATATGTGAATGTTTAGAATTTTGTGTAAAAATAAAATGACTGATCCCAAAGATCACGTGACTGCTAAAATGGCCTCCACAGAAAAGTGGGAAAAAGTTTTGTATAAAGAACAAAATGTTCCGGACAATTACGTGGATGAAAGTTTTTTGCGTGAATTGAAAAAAAATAGTAAGAAGGTGTTTTTTATAGGCCCAATCGAAAGTGGACGTATATTGTCTTCTAGTTACTTTAGTAACGATGTCTGATAGAGGCTATAATTATAATAGCCCTTCAGGCTTCATCGTTACTGTCTCACTAGTAGACTAGTCTGTTCCTTGCCCTTACTCAACTGTCCGAACCGTCGTAAATTTTAAACAGTTTTCTTCGATTATGAACAAACGACTTAACTGTGGTTATTATAAACTTACCTGTATGTTTCAAATCAACTCCGTCAAATAAAACCCATTTCACAATTAAATATTCCAACAAATAAAAAAGTTCTCTCTTGAAAGATTTTACTATTATTAGTATTTACTAGTAATTTCAGCTGAGTGGAAGAAAACATGGCTTTCATCACGTGTTGGGCGAAACCAATGAAATTCTTGTGGTGCAATCAAAACAAAGCACGACCCATTTCGATCATTTGAATTTGGGCAACGAAAAATATCAAATTAAGGCAATTACATAGGAGATTTGTATTGAAAACATTGCATGGATACGCGTAAAAATAAAGTCATATATAAACTAAAACTTTCCTATCACCTTTATTTTATAAATAATTCAACAAACAACATGAAGTTCACGTCCAACGGTCTGTATTTCTTGCAATGTCTATGTAGTTTGTCTTGTCCGCAGATTTGCATTTGCATGTAGTGATGTCCTCCTGTACTTACTATTAAAGGAGCTTAACCTTTCCATAACATTTAAAATTAAACACACAAATTATAATTCCCAATTGGGTCCACTTTAAATTATTAAATCAATCTTGACATGAAAATATGCGATCCTACTATACAACAGTTAAGGCACAATGAACATTTTATAATCACTACACGAGGTGTGTATTCATATTATTTTAAAATCCATTTCCGTTGATTTCATATCTATTCGAAATATATGTAATTTTAGATAATTCTATTTTTGAAAATTTGAATTGAAAGGGGGCTTTATAGAAATAAAATACAAACACGAATGATTCAACACTTTTTATGGTTTCATTTTCTGGATTTCATCCAGTTCTCACCCAGACGACTATGTTCTGTACTAAAAGAAAGAGATATTACAATTTCTCAAACACACTTGCAAGAGTATTAAAAGAAATTGGGTTTGAGTTTTTATTGTTCTCATGGTGAAAGATTTGTCATTTTTTTTGTACAGCATGCGAAAATTTTCCCATCCGAGTCTCTAATCAAATAATTAAAACAAATATTTCAAACAGGAATGCTATAAACTTTGCAGAGATTTTACTAGAATGTAAAAGACAGTAACAAAGTAAAGGAATACGGACAGTTATGTGTGTGAACTTTCAAACACAATACCGAGCTGAGACTTAAAATTCAAATGAATTTGTTTAGGTTTTTAAATCGCAAAATTCTACTCGAAAATAGTGTTCAATTGTTATAAATTTGTGTCAGGTGTGTCAAGAATTGGTTCATTTTGGTGAACAAAGAAGAATCAGGATGAAAAATAGACGATAAGGATTCCAGAATAGCCTAATGACCGAGGTGGTGTTAAACGTTATTTTCATTTTACATGTGTATAGGGACAGACAGTAATGATGAGAGGCTAGCCTAAGTAACTAACTGTCTTCATTCTTGTCTAGAGAGTTGTTTATTTTATAGGCTTGTTACATTAATATTATGTGTAATTACTAATTAATCAGTAACTTAAAGATACCTTCCCGCGTAGCAACTTGGTAATTTGATGATATTTGGGCTAAAAACATATTCAAACTAATTCTATCAAAATTTGGCTTCAAATCCTTCTGAAAACATTGTATTCGTGAGGAAATACCGCAAGCTGCAATAATTCTATCAAAAGAAGTCATGTTTGTGTAATGTGACTTGGCTGTCGCGGTACCTAGCAATGGGTGCAAAGCTGGAGGAAAATTTATTGCATTTAAAAGTTGATGTTGTCTTTAATCGCTGTCCATTTATCATAAATATCGAAGCCTAAGTAAATCCTCGGATTATCCACTGCCCACGATACATTTCCATGGTTTTTAAATCAGAAACTGTTTTACGTTTAAGTCTCTCACTTTTTCCTAGTCCGCTCACCATCAAGTTTATCAACATATACATCAAGCATTCCCTAACGCTGAGAGATCAGACAACCTTTGTGTGCAACCTTTGACGTCACTCGAGCAGACAGCCCTTAATCGTCAGACTGCCAATTAATGACACCTCTCATTTTTATCCTATGCGTGCTCAAAGTGTATTTTTCAAGGAATCCAGTATTTTTCTAGAATGATTGGGTGTCTCCACTTTCCATATACATTGGAATCTGTCACTTCCGACATTGTATGGAATCATTAAAATATCTCGGATTACACAGCATGACGGAATACTCAATACCGGAAGTATTATTGTACCTTCGAATATCGGAAGTATAATCGTCTTAGGTTGTATATGCTCACATTTTTATCACACAATGATCGGTTTTATCACAATAAAAAATGTTTTTAGGAGAATACTCTTCAGTAATAGACAGAATGCGCATGTGGAATTTGGACGGAGGGGCTGACAAGGAAAGCTGTCTAGACAAAAAACCGAGGTCCCGTGTACACATTGGCGTGCACGTAAAAGATCCCTTGGCAGTTGGAATTCGATATAAGAGTAGGCTGAGTGCCGCTGTCCGGGCAAAATTTCCCTCATAGCACACTGTATGGCGTATGCCCGTCTTCATTAGCCAAGGTTAGGAGCAGAACAGTAGGACGTTAAACTCCATTTCATTTCATTTCATTTCGCATGTGGAATTCTTCAATGGTACCCTAGATTCATAGAATTGGCCGAGGTGTGCCAAATGTTTAAAGGTTTTGATGTTGAAACCACTCTTGCATCATTCTTTTGATATCAAGGTAATCAACAAAAACCGACACAAGTATTAATCTCACGATAATTGATTCGTGATTAGAAAATCTAATCCAGCTAGATACATTTTAAAATCTTTGTTTACATGTTGAGGTCAGAAAAAAAATGTATTATTGTTCAAATCTTTCCTTGTGGTCTGGATGACTAAGCTGCTGGTGGGCATGTTTCTTTACCTGGCAACCATGTTTTTTCTAATTTAATGTACTTGATAGTCAATTTTGTATTTTGCATAATTTCAGGCAATCTCCGAAGATATGATTATTGGACGACTGTTAGCCAATCAGGTTCAGTGACACAACAAATAAGCAGGTATTTAAATAGTTAATTTTGAACATTTTTACTCTCTTACTCCTGGATATTCTCAGTTTCAAAGTTCAACATAAACTATCCATCTGATAAAAAAGATCACTTCGTAATATAAGTAAGTGTATGCACATGACTTGGCTGAGTTTATAGAAAATCAACTTGGCATACTTGTGTTTTCATTGGTTGCTTACGGTACAAAGCTGAGAACATGACACATTGATAAAGCTAATCAGATGATAAATAAAAATGAACTTGGTAAAAGATAACATAAAATGAATTAAAGAACATCTGATTTAAAATTTCATTAGCTTCTAAAATTTAGGTTGAATCATTTAATGGACTATTAAAATGGGTTCGTCCGTCTGTCTGTCCGCCTGTCTGTCCGTCACACTTTTTGGGACACAATAACTCTTTCTAATTGAGCTACAATGTTCAAACTTGGTGTAGGTGTTTTTTAGGTCAATGCCTTGATGGAGTTCAAAGATGAGCATTTTCGGCTTGGGTAAGCAGAGATAAGCAATTTGATTGGTTGATGCTTTGGGACACGATAACTTTAGTTCTAATTAAGTGAGAGTGATGAAACTTGGTGTATAGTTTCATTACATCAATACCTTGACTCAGTTCGATAATGAGCATTTTCTGCTCAGGGTAAGCAGAGCGATAACTCTCATTCTAATTGAGTTAGAATGCTCACACTTGGCATAGGTGTCTATTAGGTGAATGCCTTGATGGAGTTTGAAGATGAGAATTTTCGGCTTAGGGTAAGCAGAGATAAGCAATTTGATTGGTTGATATACATGAGACACAATAACTTTGGTTCTAATTAAGTGAGAGTGAGGACTCTTGGTGTATAGCTTTATTACATCAATACCTTGACTAAGTTCGATTATGAATATTTTCTGCTGAGGGTAAGCAGAGTGATAAGCAATTTGATTGGTCGAGACTTTGGAATGCAATAACTCTCCTTCTAATTGAGGTAGAATGTTTAAACTTGGTGTAGGCATTCATTAGGGGAATGCTTTGATGGAGTTCTATGATGAACATTGTCTGCTTACTGTAAGCAGAAATAAGTAATCTGATTGATTGATGCTTTAAGGCACGACAACTTTGGTTATAATGAAGTGAGAGCGATGGAAATCCGAATTTGTCCAATATAGGTTCATTATATCATAACCTTGACTAATTTCGATGGTGAGAATTTTCTGCTTAGGCTAATGAGCAATAAGCAATTTGATTGGTGAAGACTTTGCAACATAACAACTCTGCTTTTAATTGAGGTAGAATGTTTAGACTTGATGTAGATGTTCATTAAGTGAATGTCTTGACTGAGTTCAATGATTAACATTTCGAGCTGAAGCTAAGCAGAGCTAATTAATTTCATTGGTCAATGCTTTGGGGCAAGATAATCTTGATTCTTTCTGATAGAGAGCGATGAAATAATGTGGGTCATCTATTTATTTTGGGATTTTGGCGGGGGACATCAGCCTCACTGTTGGCTTGTTTAATTTCAGTGTGTGTATATTTTTAATGATCTTTATATATATGGATGAAAAACAACTTTTACCAGAAACACTTTTCTACACAACAACAATACTGACTGTTATATCTTATGGTATATATTGTTGGCTAAAACTTCCAGCAGTGGAAAATAAAAGAACAAGTAAGTCAGACTAGATTTTTACTAACAAAACTTAAAGTCTCTGATTGTCATTTGAGAGATTTTGAATACCTTAATTACAAACTATAATATTATGGAATTTGAATCACTTAAGATGGATATCAGCCCAAAAGTGGTTAAATTCGTTCAGAATTTCCAAAGATATGACAACAAATACAAACTATATATTGACTATCTGAAAAGTGCCTGATTTAATTGGCAGTCTCACACACTCGGGGAGATAGGATTATGATCAAAGCTTATTCGCCTGCTACTGCTGTATTGAAATGAAATTGAAATGGACAGAGTATTATTGAATGTCAGAAGACTAACTATAAGCTTCAACAAACTTCTGAGTGTAAGAGACACTGACTGAAAACATAAATATGTATGTTATGTTTTATATGAATTGTATATATTTCAGGTTATGATGATATAAAGACAGGTGTTATGTTTGTTTGTTTTCTGTATGGTTTATCACCAGTTATAGTATCATTAACAGAAACTATTTGTACAGATACTATATACGCTATGACATTTATTATGTTATTAACTAATATAGTCTTCTATGATTATAGTCCAGATGATATACAGTAAGTAAAAATCTCTTATCTGGTTTTAGGCTGACAAGAGTTGATTTCGGGTATTTTAGCAGGGTTTCACCTTCTCACTGTTTAGTATTCTGGATGGGATGAAAAACTGTGGTCCTGTATACATGCATGTAAAAGAACCCTTTAAGCTTTGAATTTCTTCTTCCAGTAGCTAAAAGGGAAATAACTCATAAATGCATGAAATTTGTTGACTGTATCCATAAAAGTAAAACTGTTGATATTTCATTTTGTAGGGTAGCTAGAGTAAAAGGAACATTATCTTTAAATGCTGCAACTTTTGCTTCCGTTTGTTTGGCATCACGTCTTAATACAACATGGCATGCTTTTGCAATAGTGACTTTCTCCTTTGAATGGTTTGCTTTATGGCCTTTATTTACACAGCTATTGAAGGTAAGTATTCTGTTGTTAGTTTATTTGTAAATTTTATAGATAGAAATATGGGATACATATGTTTAACCCGTTAAGTGCGTAGGGCGTTATACAACTGCCTCTCACTGTGTGTAGGACGTAATATAACGCCTTGGAGGTATTTTCCCCAACCGATTCTTACAACATAGTTCGTCACGTGGTGGGGATTCCCCCACGATCGCAGCATGTGTATAATGGCTCTCCTGAGTGCGTAGGTTACGCCTGGTCGAGGAAATCTTTGCCTGAACATTTGCAAGACAACACTGACGATCGAGATGAGGCGTATTTAATAAACGCCAGAGACATAGACACTGAATCTGAGTCTGAGGGTGATGACTGATGATCCTGGTGATCTTAGTTCCAGTAGTAGTGATAATGATGGAGCTGCTGGTCATAGGCATTTATAATTAAAGGGAAGGAACTCCATTTACCGTTAGTTTTAATATGGATTTTGACTACTATCATTTGTATTCAGGAATAAAAGGTCCAAAAATGACGTTTTTCGTCAAATTAATTACACAATAGGGGGTAGTTAACATTTTAAAAACTACACGGTTAGCGGGTTAATAATTCATTTCCCCTAATTTAAAAACAATACATCATTTTACCTATGTAATATACAATGACTCATAGCAAATGTAACTTTTCAAAATTACTCAGGGGACTCATTCATAATTTCGGTACAAGGAGTACTTTTATATGTAATTAATTTATATGCCACTCAATGATTATAATTTGAATTGTTTGAGTTCCATTTGGTTCCAGGTGTATATGTTTGAATATTTTATATTGATTTAGATGCATGAAAAACTTAGTTTCAAACATGATACTAAACATTTTTGTAGGTATTGTATCCATCTAGTCAGAATATTCTAACAGTATTACTTGGAGTGACATCATTAATACTTTTATCAACATGGACAACTGTAGCAACAATAGTCTTTCTGATTGTTCATCTGTTTATTAATTTCTTCTGTCCATTCTGGTTATTACGATTACTGCCATATAAAAAGTGAGTATATTTTGTGTTGCACAAAAGGCCAGCGTCATGATAAAACACTGCCATTTTTAATATAAAACATTTCACTGATTGTTGAAGAATTTATTTCCATTGAGTACAGAGCAACAACTTGATCCTCATATGCAGCCATTTAACCAAGAACATGGGCTTAGTTTATCCAATTGGCTGAACATATTCAAATAAATTCAAATTCTAACTTATCATATACAGGTAATACTCATCCAGTTTAACCGAACTTGTAATGAGTCTGAAATCTGGTTTACAAGGGGTGTGTACTAGATTATACATTCCGGTCCGGAATTTAATTCTCTCAATCCCTTGAAATCTGACAATCGAGTAAACATGATAATTTTGGGCAACAAGGCATCACCAGAGCTGGAACATTTGATTACATCATAATTCTGCTCACACCACATAATCAGTTTTCAGGATTGAAAGAGCTGTGAGAGGACTGATAATCAACTATATATCTGTCAGGCATGAGTCAAGACAGATGATTGGTTCTTTAAGTAATTTCTTGATTTAAAATAAACAAGTAATATGGTGAAACTACTATGTTTGAATAGTAAATATAATGTCAGATGGTAATTAGAACTATTCTGTGTTTTACAATAACTGTGATATGGCATCTTTGATTTTTTGGTAAAATGAGTTTTACTGGTATGCATCGTATAAATATTTCTACCTAAACAGACAGCATAAATATGTATTGGAATTAATGTGACTAGCCGTAGATCATATCTTAATTCTTTAGTTAAATATTGTATATTTTTTTATATTATGTACTTTTTTTATTGTATGTTTTTTCTTGTCTAGTAATATAAAAGGTCAGTGGGATGAGGCTGAAATCAGAGATTAGAAACCTCTCAGAGTAGCTGATGTGGAAGAGGTCTTAAAATTACAATCACATTGAACAATGGAAAGAGCAGAATTTCATGTTGCTGTTTGTGGAGAGAAATGCCTGTTGCAGGATTTAAATATGAAGGTGAATGGTGGAATACATATGGAATCTTTTTATTAGGAGAAAGTATCTGTCTTATGTTTTTGACGAGCAAGTCCTTTTTAGGGCTAGAATGTCAGGAAGTGCACTGTGGACTTCTGGGCCCAGTTTCTCGAAATCTTAACTAAAGATAAAATCCAAATTTTAGTAGATACTTCAATTTTGATTGGCTAAGCACTAAAATCAATCTAATATTATCCAATAAAATTTCTAAAATTTGGATTTTATCTGAGTTAAAATTTCGTGAAACAGGCCCCTGATCAAACTTCTCATTGTGGATTTTGCAATGTACATTTACACATGTTTTGGTTAATTTATATCTATTTTTTATATTTATACAGGAATATTTTTAATAAATTTATAATGTTATGTACATAGTCTCTTTGAATTACCCCCTCTTTTAACAACTGTAGCACATGTATTGTAAAAAAAAAAAGTCTTCAGTGACATTTCATATAATAATGTCCAGATGGAATATACCATATATCACAATAAGTTGTATACTACCGATTTGTTACCAAATAATCAACTTTGGAACTATTTCAGAATCTGTAAACTAATATGATACCTATTCATTGCACATGCAATAACGTGAGTGATGGACACTCTTGGTTTTAGACCCCACCACTTTGAAATGAATAAGAATAATAATACTGGTAATTACAAGAAAACCAACATCCTCTAGTTGATGATTATTGTAAAAGGAAACCAGATTGAAAGTAAAATTAATAATAATGACACGTTTATAGGGAGACTAGGGGGTGGTTGGATGGTCAAGTGGTCTAATGGGTGCACTTTAGATCATAAGGTCTATCATTGAGTTAAGTAGCAGGGTTTTGATCCCAAGCTTGTATGTGACCAGAAGTAGGGTCGTTTGTCCAACCTCGTGCGTTTTCTCTGTGTCCTCCGGTTTCCTTGCACTGCTAAGATCCATATGCGCAAGTGAAATATTGAAATAAAATTGTACCATATGTTAATCCTGAAATTACCTAGTTTGTGATGAGTGGACGTTTAAACCCATTTATTCTTTATCTTTCTTTATATGGTGTCTGAAATGAATCCTGATGTGCTCCCCATCCACTTTATTTCATTCTGTAGAATACTTATTGTCAATAAATAATGACGCATACTACAGACATTAACAAACCATTTAACAGACTGGAAAAATACTAGTACTAAACGGATGCATAGTTTTAATGGGATTATTCATGCAGATGAACTGTCACCGTGATGGACATTTTATTTAATAGGCAGGAAGTCATTCGTCACTTACAATCTTGGTTGATTTCCAGACTTTGACCTACCACATAATGAAGAAAATTACACAAAAATAATTGTTTTGGTTAGGCATATAATATGTAAACAAAGGAATTAATCCCATCATTAATAAATGTATCAAATGAGAACCTTTACCAGTAAAAGTACTTTAAAGCCTATATATATTGTAGGTTGAGGGGGGGGGGGGAGCGAATGGTCTATCACGTGCATTATAGAACATTGAGTAACGTGGCAGGGGCACTTGCCTAACTTCATGGCTTATCTCTGAGACCTCTGGTTTCCTCCCACTGCTAAAGACCCCTTGTGCGCAATCGAATTATTGACAAAAATGTACCATATGTTAATCCCGAAATGATTTAGTTTAATTTGAGTGGTTGTTAAACCTCATTTTTCTCTCTCTCTGTTATATACATATATTTGTGGTCTGTGACATAACAAAATCCAGTCTGAAGTTTTACCCAATTAATTGGTAGTATGTTCAATAATGACCCCTGCGAAAACCAATAAAGCAATCAATGGTGATTAATGAGATGGTGATCAATGTACTAAATAACCTAACAATATGATGTAATTAAGAGATAGCGGTCAGCTACTGACATTGTTAGAGGTCAATTATTCATTAAAATTACAATGGTACTGGTCACATTAATTTAAACATGCATTTATATTGATGTTATTTTATTTATGAGACATAAATTACATTTTTCAGAGTAAAACATTCTTCACAAATGGTATCTTGACAGCAACATTTTAGATTTAGAGCAAAAATGCCTGGTTGTTTAAAGGTACAATCAGAAAGAATAAAACCTTGATCATATTAATGTTCCAGACTATTCATGCCAGAATTTAGAATATGTTATATTCTCTGGAGCTTTTTTCATGATTCATACTATCATAATAGCGTTTCTGCATGAGATAAAAATAGTAACACTTAAATTGAAAGTAGGGAAACATAATATTATATTCCGAATGATTCTGCTATTAAGGAAATACCAATAGATATCATATTCATATTTTATTACCTTGTATATTCTTAAAAAAAGAATATATAAAACTGAGAGAGCGTACTTAGATATAAATGAGGGTATAGACAGACGTTTTGGCCAGTGGACGTTTCGGTCCACGGACGTTTCAGTCAATTTTACACAAAAAAATTATTATTTTAATGAAAAAAATGTTTTGAAAGTGAGTAAAGTAAGTTTTTAAAACATTTAAAGGGAACACCATGATCAGAAATTTGCAGATTCCTATGTTTGGTGCATAGGCACTCAGTTTTTGTTCCATTAGTGTATGTACTTTTACAAAGAAAGACTCAGACAAATTATAAATTAATTTTTTGTTTTGTTAGTGGAGCAATGGTTGTGACCTGTCAACTGTTATAATAGACTTTGAACGCTCTGTAGACCTTGCTCTTCATGCAGTGTATGGACCGCAAGTATAGATTCAGTGCTGTTTTTATCATTTTACTCAGTCAACTTGGAGACACTTGCAAACATGTACAAAGATGACTATTTTCAGACTTATTTAAAAAAAAAAATACATTTGTCGCAGTAAAAAATAAAAAAAACAAAAATACACAGCAAAGAAAAAATCTGTTAGAGAAAACAAACAAATAAATCTGGACGAAACGTCCTCTTTTCGAAAAAAAAAAAAAAAAAAGGAGACAAAATGTCCTAGGCCAAAATTTCCACTGGCCGAAGTGTCTTAAATTCATATATAAGATATATTTTAATATATCTTATATAGCTAAAACTATATAATAGACCCGTCTACATGTAGATCATAAGTTTAAGATAATATGCCTGGGGGACATTCAGAACACCAGTAATGTTACACTTATACAAGATTGTATCAATATTGTTACTTTAAACTGATTTCTGTACAATAAATCACATAATTATGTATATTATATATATTTGCCCTAAGGCTTTAAAGGACAACATCTCTACCTCAATACAATTACATCATTTTCAGACTAACAGAATAATTATGTGATGTATTTAATGGGACATCATGAATTTTCATGTGCCTGGGCTTTTTAGCATTTGGAGGGACCCAAGAGAAAACACATGAAGTTAGGCAAATTACCCTATTCCTTGTCTTAATCATGGAATTTAGTTCCGGTGCCCCTTGTCCATCTAACTCAGTGGCTCAATCCAAGTGTTGACTTCGAAGTTAATCAAGATATTCCAGTGTGGTAACCACTTGTGAGTTGTGTAGGAAGTGAGGTGGTGTTGGCAGTTAGTGTGAATGTAAAAGAACCCTTGGTAGTTGGAATTCAACAAAGAGTAAGAGGAAATGCCACTGTCCAGGCAAAATTCCCCTCATAGCACACTGCTTGATGTATGCCCATCTTCATTAGCCTGGTTGGTGCAGAAAAGTAGCAAGTTAAATCCACCGATGAAACAAAATAAAAATAGAACAAGCAGTGTAAAATCAGTGTTATCTAATTATTAGTGGTCTCAAGAATCACCTATCAATTTAATAAAACAAAACAACTATCGGACTCACATAATACGAAAAAAAACCCCAGCTGTTACAAATATATCATACAAATGTTCAACAGTCTTTTAATTATTCATCCGAGTCTGAAATGTCGCCAGTCCGAGTCCGAAAAGTCATCAAGTAAAGCCTCAACCGTCATCAAACTGAGTCTGAAAGGTCGTCTGTCTTGAGTCCGAAATGATGCGGGACCGAAATGACGTGTTACCCAATCCATTTCCCCATTTCATTCTTCCATCAGAATCAAAGGTGGTTTTTTGGGGTTTTTTTTTACATACTTTAGCTCCAATTATAGGTTTTGAGTACACCCATCATGTATATTCCCTTTAATATTATCACCAAATACCTAGAGGCTTTAACTTGGTTTAATAAAGTGACACCGGTCAGGTGTATCATAGTACGGTCAACTACACAAATAGTGCTTCATATAGTAGGTATACACATATAAAGGTATATTTAACCCAATACAGGTATATCTATGACAAGTTGATCTAGCTGTTAATTAACCTATTTTCCAATTGTCTCACCTGTAAAATATTTGACTCCTCTCACGACATTCTTTATAATATAAAGTTACAATTAACACACCATTGTGAAAAAGAATTTCTACCAGATAGATTATTCAGCTTTTAAATAACTTTTCTCATGTACTAGAAATTTTAACTAATCAGGTGTGAACCTTATAGTGAATGGATGGAGTTTTATAGAATCTGCTCGATATTTGTAGTTGTCTGTAAACTATATGTCAGACTTGATATAATCTCTTCTCTGATACAGAGCACATGTTCCAGTTACTGACATTCATAATCTGCCAATACTTGCATTTTTTGTCTATTAAGTTGTAACATTTTATGGATACAATAACCATTCTTTTTGTCAGAGATTGGGCTAACAAGAAATGTTTTCCTAGTTCGAATGTGTACACATTTCCATTGACTTATACGTAAACATTTAACAGAGTAGGGTGGAATACAGCTGTCTGGAGAAAATACTCCTTGTTCATTGAAAAAAAGAGATCATATGTTAGTTGCAGAATGACGGAAGTATTGTTTTAACGCTTCTTTCCTTTAATTTGTGTTCTGTGCACAAAATTATGCAGCAACAATCGCCAATATTTTGGACCCAGAAATTGACTCATATGGGTCCCAATGCATATAATGATGTAATATGAATGTATATAAATTGATTTAAATTCAGTCATTTCCGTTTTTACTGTAATTTCAAATTAGTTATGTTCGGCGAAATACGCCAAAAGTCTCAATCGAATGGCAGTCTCTAACATCTGGTTATTCCAGTCTACACCGATAGTATTTATTGCGCATGCTCTCCAGATAAGAATATGATGTCACGGTTTGACATGACTCGTGGAATTATGTCTCCCCTCGTTCTTGAGTCCCTTGTTACACATGGTGCTGAACCGCATTATGGTACACGATTCGTGTACCAATGGTAAAATGTTTATTTTGTCTTAATTATTAGGTATCAGAAGCCCATTTTTTTCCCAGTAAGATCACAACATCAATGCTGATTTAATTGACAAATAATTTGTGTTTTCAATGTCGAAGACTTTGGATGATATTGAGTTAGACTTCACCACTTTAAAGTCGCCAAAAAACTAACACCTCATAAGCAAATTTGTATTAATGTAATTCCATTCTACTTGCCTTTTCTATTTCCTTGACTGAGTCAAAACTTATTACTAATTTCCTAAACTCTGAAAGGATTTTCTGAACAGGTTAAAAAAAAACCCTACCCCAAATATATGACAAAAGAATATTTGCATGCAGTATATTTTTTATTGATGGTAAGCAGTTGATGTACACAACATAGTCTTTACCGTTGAAGCCCATTTCTCGATGAAATTTACTGCACAACATAATAGAATAGATTTCGAGATATGGGCTCTGAATTACAAAAACTACATTCAGTTTAAGAATATAAAGACTTCAATACATTACAAAAAAGTTTACAATTATGATAAAATGTTAAATGTGACTATAATACAGGAAAATAATTTAAGGTGAGGGGAAAATTAAACAAAGAGTATGATTAATCAGATACCGGGTATGTAGAATATATGGAACGAGGATAAAATGGAACAATAAAGATTTAACAAAACTGTGTGTCATGCCATTAGTAAAATTTATAATCAAAGAATAAATACATGTATTTGATTAAAGTAGTTTGTTACATTGCTCATTTAGTTTCATTTAGTAAACATTTAATTTGATTTGGCATTAGATATCCATAATGATATACAAAATCATTTTCTTATTACACTTTACACTCCTAGTATATATAAATGTACTTAATCATTTTCCTATCATATTCTTTGCGACCACACCCAAGCCAAATAGTTTTACTTATCAATGTCTATAACCCTTACATACTTGTTCTGAACATTGAAAGATGTTGAAGTCTGATTAACTAGGATATAAGTTTGATATATTTTGTCACATTACAAGCTAAATGACATCTAAATACTAAGTTAAGATTAAGACCGACATCTATCTATGTCCATTAGAGGCTCCTTTATCAAGCTGTTACATAGATATTATTAAATTAACATTTGTTTACATATTTCAACATCACAAACACAATGCCTTGACATACAGGTACAACTACTACTGGGGTATAACATCCACTTCCACTTAGGGTTATATCACAGACTAAATTAAGCACAGGGTATGCTTACTCTTATTAAGTATTTTATGAACACATGATACTGTCGGTACTTCTCATTGGAGTATTTCACATAGCTAACAAATCTTTTTCTATTAAAATTGGCTATGGTAAGAAAGTATTATGATCCATGACTGTTCTACTGTGCAATATGGATGGTTCAATAACACACACTAAATACGCATATAATATAATCCATATCCCACACCTTATAATATACAATGTTTCAAAGTGTTACTTATACCCCCCACTGTATACTTGAAAGTTTATTCTCCAGTAACTCACAGTGAATATACAAAATGTATCAAAGTATTAATTAACAAGATCAATATAATTAAATATGCATACTTCAAGTGTATTCCCATTAACCCACTACACATAATATAATACACAATTTTAATAGTGTGAATGCTAAACCCCAATACATATTGTAGACTGTCCTTGAATTTATAGTCAAGACATTGATGGGAAAGGGTATCTATAGAGATCCCACAAAATTATATCTTTAAATAACTTATACCAATTCATCAATCATACCAATATCATTAAATAAGTGTTTAAGAAGATTGATTTATTTATTAAATGCACAGTTTTGATGACTTATTAATCAGAGTAACAAATAAATTGAAAAGCAATTCAAGAAAGAATGTGTGTACCAGTACGCATGATATAAAATAATTAGCTGCTTTCATGTAATACATAAACATGTTACATAACATACATTTTTAATTATTTGATAGTTTTCTTATAAAAAATTTATGTTTTTATGTTTACTTCACAAATATTGAAGTGCTTAAGTTAGTATATAGATTAACATACATAAAGAAAAACATGCTGTTACATTTAAATAATAACCACTAAATGATAATACACTACTACTACACCAGACTAGAAAAAATAATACTAAACATTTAGTAGGTTTACAAACAGCACTTAAATACACTAAATAACATTTTAAAATACCTATTTACATTTGTGTACAAATTGTTACATAAACAGGGCATATATCTGGGATAAAGGGGGGAGGGGAGGGGGCTAACATTTGGTTATATGGGGAAGGGGAGATGAAACGCAAGGTGGGTAAGAGGGAGAAATTCAGTAAAAATTACAAGAAATGCAATATAAAAAAAATCTCACAGCAATCATACATGTAGCAGAAATGCTTCATGTAGGACAAATAAAAAAAGAAACAGCAGCATCTATTTTTACAAGTTTACAACATAAACGGTTTTGTTATTCTCCAACAAAGATGTTTTTACAAAGCCACGAAATTTAAATATTTTTGAGTATACGAGGATTTCAATTCAAGATTAATTAGAAAAACAAAGCTGGTACTGTATACCCAAACAAGTTTGCTCTTTGTTGTAAAATTTATATTAGAATAAAGGTACAACTGCTATATTCTAAAACTTTTTAGAATCTTAAATGATGACTAAGCCTGAGCAATGACCAGGTTTTCTTTTAACCCATGATCGTTTATCTCTAAATTTTCATTAAAGAATATAGGGTAGGTCATTCTAGAGGCTGTTGAAATACAAGATCGTATACCTACTATCAACAATTACACATGTACAATATCTACTAGCAACCTACATTAACTTACAAATACTACCTTCTCTTATTTTAACTACTTCAACAATACTATTCATTTGTAATCAAAAATATTTACAGTAAGGTTTTGAATCATCTATCCCATAAAAGCACAATAAACAACAAATTAATACTCATTCAAGTTCTTCCTTTCTACAGAAAATACCAGAATACAGAATCAGTCTAACTTCAAAAAAAAAAAAAAATATTTAAATACTTTTTTCTAACTACAATGACCAAGAAAATGTCCTGAAATAATCTTATTCTGATTTTCTAAGAGACCATGTCACCCTCATTGGCTTAGACTTACCAGAGGTACAAGATACAATGCAATCAAGCAGATTTTAAGTATAGTTAATTGACCAAATTCTCTCAATAAAGGACAAGTTTTTACCAATGTGACAATGTTTCTTTGGGATTAAAGGGTTTAGAGAACAACTCATCAAACATCAAATAAACTCTCAAAAAATCAATAGTTTTCAGTTCAAATGAAGAGACTAAACGTAAGATACAAAGTAGCAGAACTCTAACAATGTATTTTGTTAGTGACTACAACAATTGACAAATTCAATTCATACAATGTAAGTCTACAAAAATTTCATTTAATTTACTATAGACAATCAACAGAGTAGAACATGGTATTTGCTATATACAAAGGATTCTTTGCATGAATGCATATACTATTTAGATAAGAAAAATGATTGTGAGTCACAAAATTGCATATTGTTGGAGGGTTTTTATATATATATTGAAGTAGATACATGTATGCAAATCTTTATACCTGCTTAAAACCTAAGCCTATAGTATCTTAGGGATGAATACATTTTGTCAATACATACAAAATTCTTGTACACCATGTTTTTGTTTTTTTTTAGCACAAATCCTACAAGTACAGTCGTTTCATGTAGCCTACATGCTAATAAAGAAGTCAAAACAGGCATAAATGTATGATGGCTAAAATACAAAATGTTTGATTATTAAATACATAAATATGTTATTTGATCCTACATATTGGAAGACAACTATGTGTAGGGGACTTTTAATAAGTTTGGTGTGTTGTAAAACATTTAGACCGTGATATGCATAAGCACACAGGTCAACAAATATCAAGAAACTTTAAAGTAAATATGATTTAATCATGAATATGAAAAAGATTGTCAGACAACTGTTGAACTAGAATCACTTATAAAACATTCTGATCCTGACCTAATGAATTTAAGTGAATAACAACAGGAAATAATGGATGTTAAAATGGAAAACAGTATTGTTACCTTCCTGTATGTAAAAACAAAAAGAAGTGATGACCTATATTTAGGTTCTACCATTCCAACCATAATGAACTGACCACATTCAATAATCCATCCTAGTTTGAAAGTTTGAAGACTACAAGTATCCAAGATGTCTTAACTAATATTTCATACATGATTACATGTATCTCTTGTCAACAGTAGATAAGGAATGAATAAACAGTTTTATAATATTTTTTTTAATTAAATGCTTGGTCCCCTTTGTAGCATTCACTACAAATTAATGATTTCTTAACCATTAAATTCACATTATGTCATTTTTTAAAATTTTGGTTAACTTCATCTTTATTGTGTCGACTGCCTTGAAAAAATGGTAAATATCTACAAAAAAAAATCGTAGAGACCTGTCAAATATTGTCTTAAATTTTACCATGGCAAGTATGTTTTCAGTGGCATATTGCCATCTGGCCACAATGATTGTCATCAAAAATAAATATAAACACACCAGAGGAAATGGGTTTTTTTTTCTGAAAAAGTATTCTTATTAATTGTATTCAGATACACTAAAATAATTTGACTAAAGATTTAACATTCAATTCTGTATAAACTTTAAAACATTGTCAACAAAATGTGTATTTAGAATGATCCTACATGTATTTTAAACTTGATCAATATATTATATTTAAATTTTGTTATAAAAATAAAAGCCAAAATGTGTAACGGTTTTGCAAACTAAACAGGAACTGACTGGAGATGTAAATTCAGTATTGGTCTAGTGGTACATGTAGTATGACATGATAGGACGACTACACTCATTTAAATAACGTGAAATTTTAGCAAAGTCATTTTATGGAAATGAATCTTTCTATGTAAATACTGGAATAAAATGTTGAATTAAATTCAAATAAACACTGCTACAGTACATACACATTACACAACACTCCTCGAACATCTTGTTCCGAATCTTAGTGTAAACTTTTCATGCAAAAAATACATTCCTTGTTCCCTAAACCCTACATATTTCTTAATATAAAACATTCCTTGTTATCCCCCATTGCAAAACATGTTGATTATTAATCAATAAATCCAGATCGTCTATAGATGCAAATATATTCCACTAGTATAGGGATGAAACTTGAAAAAAAGTTAATGACTGCCGTTTGAAATACAAGCACTGAGTGTAATGGTTTGGTTAATTTTATGAAGAATAGCTGGATGTCCAACAAAATAAGATTTTGTTTTAAAAGTCTTAAAAGAGTCTCTTTTTCTCCTTTTTAGCACTATCTAAAATGTCTTTATGTCTATCATTGGCACTTTCCCATTCCTGCTTTTCTTTTTCAAATTGGCGCCATCGATCATCCAATTCTTTCTGCTGCTGTTCCAGACCCTTCTTCATCTGTTCTGCACGTTTCTGAAGATCAACTTCTGATTCTTTGAGCTTATTTTTCTTTTCTTTGACCTTCATCTCAAACACTTGTTCCATTTCTGCTTCCATTTTCTTCATCTTTAAGTCATGGTCTCGTTTTTCTTCTGCCATTTGTGTTAAAGGATCTTTGGTGAGGGAACCTGGTTTAATTTTTCCGTCAGACTGAACTGGCGCTAGTTTACCATATCGGTAATTTTCGTAGTGGACGTTATTGGTAACGTCTTTCAGATCCTGCATATGTGTTCTAATGAGCATGTTCCTGAGTGCAATAAAATCATTATGTTCAAGGTTTTCAACTTCAACCACACCCCAAGGATACATTCGACCTCTGACCTTTTTACCACCAGAATCGATCACCCTGTTACTACCAACGACAGCAAATGGTACCCGATCTCGTAATTTCTTCTGTATTTTACTTTCCTCTTCATCCTCACAATACGGAAATTCATAAATTTTGATCTTGTGTTCAGCAATCTCGCTTAAAATTGACTTTTTGAAGTCTCGACATTCTTCTGGTGTGAGAGTATCAGCTTTGGCAATTAAAGGTATAATATTAACTTTGTCATGGAGTCGCTTCATGAATTCCACATCTAATGGTTTTAAGCCGTGGCCTGTTGGAGCAATAAAATATAAACAGCAGTGAACTCGATTGTCTGGGATGCCAGTGCGATTAACGCGACTTTCTGCTGTCAAATAATCTTCATATTTATTGTCGATATAATCTATGATGGGTTGCCAGCAATTACTATTGTCAACAGCATCTCCGAAACCAGGTGTATCTGTTGTAGTTAATTTTAACTGCACACCATTTTCTTTCAGCATGACCTGTGTGGTGTCCACTTTGACGGTTTTTTTAATACGATGGGATGGTCCAGGAAATTCAGAACTGTATAAATCGGTTAAAAATAAGGAATTAATTAATGTAGATTTTCCTAATCCTGATTCACCAACCACCATTAGTGTAAATTCAAAGCCACGTTTGACCGATTTTCTGTAGACTTGATTTGGTAAATTAGCAAAGCCAACATATCCTTCCAGTTCTTTGTGAGTATCTCCTCCATGCTTCTTTTCTCGTTCATCCCGTTTTTCTTTCTCACAGTTGTCCATTTCTCTCGAATTATAGTCCTTTTCTTTCACAGCCACGCGCTCTCTATCACTCCCATATCTAGCAGATGGATCAAACTTCAAATTGGCAGTCTCACCACGGAAGAAGGCCTCCCGTTTCACCGAATTTAGCGAAGCCATTTGCACATTAAAATCGGCTAAATTTATTTTCCGCCATTCGGTATATAAATGCGCATGTCTTGTTGAGAGCTTTAACAGTTATTTAGTCTCGATTGTCCAAACATCCCACAGCAGTTCATCATCAATGTCAACGTGCTAGGAGACTGGCAGTTAGTGGCTTTGAGTTATTCACGCTTTATAAAATAGGTCGAATATATTAATACTACCGGCTTATTCATCGTTAAATAGATTCTCCAATGAAGAGGTAAAACGTTCATTTTGGAGAAAGACGCGCATTTTTCATGGCAATAATATTTCCCGCCAGTTGCTTATTATTTACTTTTAGAAAAATATGTATGCATCGGAAGGTATAACTGTGTATTGTTGTTCGCATTATTAATGAATAACACTTTTGGTATTCAATTAAAAGCAACAAAAAAAAGAAATCTATAAATTAAGGGGTGGGTTGAGTGGATTAAATTTGTATTGATAAAATAAAAATAGGCCTAGCCTATAAATTGTTAGAATAGATTGTAAAATCGTATTCGTATGTCCATATATATAATCATTTTATAGCAATTTATGGGTAAAAACTACAGGAGATTTGTATTACCCCAATACAGGCCCATTAAAATTCTATGAATGTAGTTACTGGGGCAAATTTATAGGGATACAAAAATCTGGAGAAAAAGAAAACGAATTTACAATACATAAAATACGTGATCGACAGAGACTCAGATAGGGTGGTGTTACATTAGGGACCAGTGAATTTATATCATGTCTTAATATCATTAAAATGTGATCGACAGAGACTCATATAATCATATAGGGTGGCGTTACAGTAGGGACCATATAGTGAATATAATTTCAACACCTTGGCAGAAGCATGTATATATAGGGCTTTGATTTTTTTTTAAGTCAGACCATTTTATAACAACAGTCTCTACATTAAAATAGGATATATTTTTGACTTTTGAGAAGTATGTTAACGATCAGAATTACTATTACTCAATTAAAGGAGCTTATAACCTCTAACTCAATAGTTTCCATAATATTTGAAATTAAAGATACATTATGGGAGATTAGATAAAGAGCTGGCAGGTCTCACTATAATAGTTAAAAAAAACTAGATAATGTAAAGGGAATTTGCTGAAAATTTCGTTCAAATTGATCCACTCTGAAGTCTGAACCGAGATTTTAGCGACTGAATTTTAGGCCTAGCCTCGATCATCATTACTAAAGTCGATGCGATAAAAAAAAAACATAGTCTCGATTATCCATTTCATGATTAAATCAAGAATGGAAGTCGAACAGCAAATCCGAACCTAATCCAATAAACATCGCAGGCTAGCGATGACATCGAGAGTTGATTATGGTGTGAATAAGTTAATTAGTCTAATTAATAATTTGGATAACATTTCAGGCCTAAAGAAAGACTTGCAATAGGCAGATTTAGCTCTTGCATAATGTATATTTAAAAACACGAATTAGAATTCAGTATTATTTGTCCATTTCAATTGACGTTCTTATCTTGCCGTGAAAATATGGGATCCTAATCTAATATAGGACATAATGTACATTTTAGAAATATGTGCTTTTGGTTCGTCTATTTTAAGGTTCTAGAGGATAGAGCAATATGCCCTAGTTAAATAACAAAATGTTATCTAGAAATGGTAATAAATAACCCAAAATCAACCTGTATAAACGTCTCGTTTCGTTTGTCAAGATGAAGTATTTTGTTTCGGTATTTGTCACGATGGTTAAAGAACCATTTTTAAGTTATGAAGAATTTGTTCCCAGTCGACTAAAATAGACAGTATATGAAACAATAGTTTAAAGTATTCGTTTGTAGAGAAAACTGATATTTTTATGTTGCAACGACGAAGAGCCCTTGATTTCACGTACGTACTTTGAATTAAAGAGGAAATATTCTTTTAACCAATGCATTAGAATTATTTCATCTCATATTAAAATAACAGTACATGTAGGCCTATATATTATATTGATATCACTTTCGGCATACTGCATGGAGGTTATGCATTATCGCTTAAATACCACTGTTCTATTACGGGTTATCTATTTCTGCCCCCCCCCCCCACACACACACTTAAATTCATCTATCAAACATCAGCAAGCTTTATTATACGAAACCCTGTGATAAGACGTATGTGGCCAATTTTAAGGTTTGAAAAAAGGTAAGGAAATCATATACATTTGTTTAAATTTCACTCCTGTGCAACTATGCATTTTCATGCATGGCCATTAATATGCTCCCAAGGTCTTGGCATCATTCAAACACTTCATCCTCACTCAGATGATTTCAATAAAGAAAACACATGTCCTCATATAACATAAATAGAGAGCTTTCTATATCTGTCCGATAAACCAGGAATCTCAAAAGAACTGCTTTATTTCTATATTCTGTGCGAGAAATTAGTTCTGTGTAAATTTATCTGCAATTTATCAATTGTCTCATTATTCATAAACATAATATAGGGAGTAAAACAATTCTTTCTTTCTTTTTCTAAGATACACTGACTCATTCATGCCGAATCTAGGTTTACTAGTAGTCTAAGATTTGTTTATCTTTAAAATGTCAGTAGAATGTTTATAAATAAGTTAACAATTTGTCAACCGTTTTCAAAATATCTTTACACGCTTAAATCAATTTCAACTGGAACTTTTGAATTGTTTAAAACAACCGACGTTTAAATTCAACCAATCTAAGTTAGTATAAATGATTACATAGGCATTAGTCATTTGTGTCGAATTTGTGAAATTAAACCTTAAAAGAGGAAGTTCTATAGATATATTTTGGTAAATACAATTTGTTAGTTAGGGGATTAAGAACTTCATTTTTTGTTGAAGAAATACAAACTTTCAATTTGCATTTGGGGTTGGCCATTTTGTCCCCAAATTACACCATGAATAATGGGGATAATGCACGAACCACTTATTTTCTACATTCTTGCCCATGTTATAAGGGTATATTCGGTTATGTCCGGGGAGGGGGGGGGGGGTAACGTTCACTCAACAGAAACTAGGTCATTTCGGGACTAACACATAGTTCAATTTTGTTTCAATAATTCGCTTGCGTGTAGGAGTCATTTATAGCAGTGGGAGGAAACCATGGACCCGGTGAAAACCCAAAAGGTTGCACAGGCAACCCTACTCCTTGTCACGTACAATCGCGGAATCGAAACCACGACAGTGGACTCAATGACAGACCTTATGATGCAGCGCGCACACTCTTATCTTTCGCCCCCCCCCTTCTATCCCCCCCCCCCCCCAACTAACTCGATATACGTGATACGTTTACAAACAACATAGAAATAGAGATGGTGTCCCCAGCAGTATTAACCGTGTAGGTGAAATTTACCTTTCGTTTACAAGTACAGCACATGGGTCATGCTCTGTATAGAACTCTAAAGGAACGGCAATAGATATCAGGTCACCTAACGAAACAAAATGACCGAATAATCTTAAAAGGGTTACGTGTCCCGATATGCGGTTTTGACGTTCACGTTCAAACGACTCAATATTTTGAGCTAAAATTTTGAGACAAGGTATAAATACACCATTTCTCTATATTTTGGCGTTTAAATTTCATACGTCACAGACTTTTATTTCTGAGACTCTGTTAAAATCGGAATGGTCCCTTTAATGCTAGCTGAATGGTTAGCACGTGTGCGTTGTATCATAAAGTCTGTCATTGAGTCAACTGGCGTGGTTTCGATTTCCCGGTTGTACGTGACAAGGAGTAGGGTCGCCTGTCCAACCTCGTGGGTTTTCTTCGGGTCCTTCGGTTTCCCCCCACTGCTGAAGACCCCTACGCGCAAGCAAATTATGGAAATAAAATTGAAACTTGTGTTAGTCCCGAAATTACCTTGTTTGTGTCGAGTGTACGTTAAAGCCCATTTCTCCCCCTCTCTCTCATAAAGGATTTTAAAGGGACAATAACACTCTTGCTGGCTTGACAGCTCCAGAAAATAAAAAAAATAGCCTTATTCTAAGTACTAGATGTGTTAGTGTCCTACGTGTTGTGTAAATTATCCATTAAATCCTATTTTACTTCTCCAGAGGGTTCAAAAATATTTTTAAATCCAAGTCACATTTGAAAAGCTTTACGTTAGGCTTTTCAAATCATTTAGTTGAATTTTTCCATTTTTTTAAATTAGGTGTCTTAAGATGAAATTTGTATCATCAATTAATTGGAATATTGTAAAATAGTACAATTTGTTGACCAGAATAAAGATTGGGACATATTATTCAGTTACAACAAGAGTGGTATTGAGCCTATAAGGGCTTTTAACACCAAATTAAGCATATTTATTTTCCAAAATGTAATCAAGATTGGCCCTTTAAGTCCAGTCAAATTTCTGGGACTGCCCCTAGCTTGTTGATCGATCGTCGTGTTTTCGAACCCTCAATCCTTTGGATTATACAAATAATATACAGCTGATGTTACAAAGCAACCAGATAAATCTATCCCCGACTGTGAGTAGGGGGCACAATATTGATAAGTAAATGATAGACTGATAGGCTTCCCAATTTAAAGTTCGAGACCGGAATATGTAAAATACAAATGTTAAACAGTGTTAACTGGAGTTTCATGCAAAACCTCATTCTAAAAGTGAGTTGTCCTAGAAAAGAATCCGTTTCTTTTAATAAGCTAGCATCATGTTCTGTATGGCAATAAATAAATCACGCGTCCTTTAAAATTTCTGTTTATATCACCCTTAAAACATAGCACACGAATTAACATTTAAATGTGAAATGGAAGAATTAGCTTACAGCTGCTTGAAATATATCCGGAATAAACGTTTTGACACCGCCGTGCTAAATGTGGGCATAAATGAAGCCACATATGGGGAACCATTGCCGAGAAAGTTCATCGTGATTTTCCGAGACTGAACCTCCGTGTCAGTGGTGCAGGACGTATAGTCGTTCGGATGAGACTAAAAACTGAGGTCCCGTGTACACGGTGACGTGTACGTAAAAGAACGGCTGGAATTCAAATTAAGAGTAGGCCGTAGCGCCCCTATCAGGGAAAAATTTCCCTCATAGAACACTACATTATGGCGTATGCCCGTCTTCATTAGCCCGGATGGAGCAGAATTAGGTAGGACTTTAAACCCGATGGGAATAAAAGTTTACCTGTCTCCCGGGCATTATCATGAAATTTTATACTTAAATTTATTAAGCTATTGCCTTTGGCAATGTCTGGACAACAGGCATAGCCGAAGTTACAATATGAAACCTGTCGTATCTATCTCATTAAATATACCTTTTTTTTTATTTTAGTTTGTACAAACACATAAACCCCTTATATTTTTTTTAGCGAGGTATGAGAGATATTTGCGGTTTCTTTACCATGAAAGCAGGCAAACAACACGCAGGCATCTGGTACATGATCGCGCTGTTTTATGGTTGAAAATTCTGAAGTAAATAGAACACCATTAATACGATCAGATTATAAAAAATTTTTTGAATTCACGCGGAGTTATTTTGATAACAGCAGTTAGCTATAAAATAGTCCAATGTTGCCCAAGTATCATATTAATTACATCTAACTCTTTATATTATTAATGAATCAAAAACATGGGTTCAATTGAATGTCAGTGAGTGAGGTATTTTGTTTATAAATGTGTATAATAATTCTGACAGTATCTGTATAGTGTACGTGATTTGGTTTACATGTTTCTAAAATGAGTCACCCACTGTTTAATAAATTAATAAAACATGTTCCTTGCTGCTTTTAGTTAGTACAAGGGGGGTAACTCTTTTTCGGATCGAAAATTACGCTTTTAATGCACAGTAAAGCGTTTGATAAACGCTACATGTCATTATTAAATAAAACCAAATTTTACAAGACTATGTGAAACAGTGGCAGTATTCCCAGATCAGTTTTCAAACAGTGCAGTTGCCTTTAAATTGCTTCTACTACGAAAAAGAGATTTTTCGACTGTAGCGGTGCGGATCGTGCTTTTATTTGCTACAATAGAATAGCAAGGAGCATCCAATTTGAGATTGTATTTGTCGTCAGTCGCTTTCCATTTACCATATGGAAATGAAGACAGGCACAAACCATCCAGTGTGCTATGATTGCCCGTATTACAGAACTACGACCTATATCGAATTCCGATTGCCAAGAGTGTTTTTGCGTGCAAGCCAATGTGTACGCGCGACCTCGGTTTTTTGTCCCGCCCGAACGACTATACGTTTCCCCTGCCAGACCCGCCATCCTGTACCACTGACAAGCGGGGACCACTTCGGAAAATCCCGATGAACTTTGTCAGTCAACACCGGGATCGAACACATTTATCTTTTTTAAAAGGTAACGAGCAATCAAACAGATTATTTCATCTTAGTCTAAGCAGAAAATGTTCACGATCGAACTCTATGCAGATTTTGAAGTACCTGGAAGTGAAACTATACACCAAGTTTCATCACTCTCCATCAGTTAGAACAGGGTATAAAATAAGGTTACTCGTATAGCACGGATTCTGTGTCCCGCGGTCGGTCGATCTGGGGACCTCCCCCTCCCTCCCACACCGAAAATTTTGAATATTCAGAGCTGAAAAACGACATCTGCCGACTATTTTGGCCTGGCCCCGTTTACATATAATAGGAGTTTATTTGCACGAAAACTCAGCACTTGAAAGATAACACACCACTCTTGTTACGATAATATTTGGATTATAATTCAATTCTATGATCACATCAACACCAAAACTCAGCACTTGGAAGATAACACGTAATTATTTTAGGCCCTGAGTTTGAATCAAAGTTATTATTTCCCAAAGCATCGACCAATGAAATTGCTTAGCTCTGCGGCAAGGAGTAGGGTCGCCTGTCCAACCTCGTGGGTTTTCTCCGGGTCCTCCGGTTTCCTCCCACTGCTAAAGACCCCTACGCGCAAGCGAATTATTGAAATAAAATTAAACCATATGTTAGTCCCGAAATGACCTAGTTTGTGTCGAGTGGACGTTAAACCCCATTTCTCTCTCTCTCGCTTAGCTCTGCTTAGCATTAGCTCAAAATGTTAATCATTGAACTCAGTCAAGACTTCCTACGAGAACGTAACTAAAAACGCTGAGATATACTGATGTGCTTGTTTTAAGCTACGATTGGATTCCTTTAGTTCCAAGTGGCAAACTCAATTTCTTTATTAATGCATGTACCATCTTAAAAATAGGTTAATATTATACTATTAGTACTTATTACACATACGCAGTCCAATCCACTGAAACAACATTCATTTATCAGCAAATATTGACAATAAAGTAAATCAAGCGTTGTTTTTATCAAAATTGATTCAGACGTTCATAATTACGGCGTATTACTACTGCGCAACTCTGATCAGATTAGTACTTTGATTGGCTATTGCACACGAGGCCCCGCTTTTATGTGTTACAGACGTAAATTTAAAATGTCGGAAAAAGCAATCTACTGTCGCTTTGATTTAAAAAGAGGGGATTTGTACCCGTTTCAGGTAGGATTATATGCTTAATTGTAGTTGGGTGTGGCAGAAATATTATAAATAACAATAATCAATCGTTGTTTTGATTAAAAATATTGTCAATTTTATTTACAAATGCCGGGTGCGAATCGCTCCCGCATGTGCTACGTTGAAGTTAAGCACCATTTCTTATCTCGAAACAGAGAGATAAGGTTTGTTATCTAAGTCAAGACATTCACCTATTAATGAACATCAACATCAAGTTTTAACATAATATGTTATGTTCCAAAGCCTTGACTTAGCCTAAGCAGAATATTCTCATCACCGAACTTATTCGTGGTATTGATATTCTATACCCTGAGTTTCATAATTAGTTCCGATTAGAACCAACGTTATCGTGTTCTAAAGTCCCAACTAATCAAATTGCTTTTGTCTGCTTAGTGCAAGTTCTTGATCGAACACTATGCCAAGGAATTCACCTAATAAACGGCTAGATCAATTTGTTAAGGCCAACACAATTTTCGTCATGGTCGCTGCAGATGTAAGGTTAGGGCACGCGATTGTTGGCAAGATTGTAGATTGTTAGGGTAAGCGTTAGTGCTAGGTCCAGGGTTAGCATTAGGGATGGGATTAGCGCTCGCCCTGTTTACGTCTCGAATTAGAAGGAGAGTTATTCTGTTCCAAAGCCTTGACCAATCAGATTGACGTGTCTACTAAGCTTTCGCAGAAAATGCTCATCATCGACATAGGCGTAGGGGCTCGATGACAGTTAGGGGGGCAGAACCCGAAATGCCCGAAAAAATGTCGGGTTTACAGACAGCAGCGACCTTGTATACCCTCCCCCCCCCCCCCCAAAGACAATTTTGGAATATTTGACGGCTGCAAACACGTTTTCCTGCTATTGCAGCCGTTGAACAATGCAACTTCAAAGTGGTGTAATATAGCCTAATTAAGGTGGCTGACTCGGAATTCCAATCAATCGTTTACAGTTCTCGAAGACGGGACCGTTAGGAGTAAATTTTGAAAATTTAACTGCCGCAAACGCGTTTTCCCGATATTTCAGCCAGTGAACAAAGCAACTTCAAGCGGTCTAATATAGCCTAATTAAGGTGGCTGACTCGAATTCCAATCAATCGTTTACAGTCCTCGAAGACGGGACCGTTAGGAGAAAATTTTGAAAATTTAACTGTCGCAAACGCGTTTTCCTGCTATTTCAGCCGGTGAACAAAGCAACTTCAAAGTGGTCGAATATATATTATAGCCTTATTAAGGTGGCTGACTCGAATTCCAATCAATCGTTTACAGTCAACGAAGACGGGACCGTTGGGAGAAAATTTTGAAAATGTAACTGCCGCAAACGCGTTTTCCTGTTATTCCAGTCTGTGAATACAGCAACTTCAATTTGGTCCAATATAGCCTACCTGGCTGACCCGAATTCCAAACAACCAATCAATCGTCGCGCGGTATATGGAGGCCTCACCCTCCGGAGAAAAATTTGAAAATTAAATCACCGTAAATGCGTTTTCTGCTATTCTAGCCCGTGTAAGCAACTCCAAAAGTATCCAATGGTTTTGTAACTGAAATCCCACTCTGAATTCTAACCATCCAATCAGACTGTTGCTTCTGCATTCACAAATAATAATCGATGCCTGAAAAATGTCGCACAAAGTAGAGTGGCTCCAGACAAAATGTTTTAATCCATAATCAACTCAGTACAAATTCGCGATATTCAATTACAAGAAAAGTAAAATTAGTGTTTTATTAGGGCTCGATGACAGTTAGGAAAGCAAAACTAGAAATGCCCGAAAAATTTCGGATTTATAGACAGCGGCGCCGGTTTTCTTTGAGAGGCGAATGACCCGCCAAGAAAATTTTGGAATATTTGACGGTCGCAAACGCGTTTTACTGCTAGTTTCCTCTGCCGCTTTCCGGCCTGATGCCCGTTTTTCGGGCAATACCTATTTTCGGGCAATACCGTTTTTTCGGGCATACCTATCATAAGAGAGCTTCGGGCATATTTTCGGGCATATGGAGTGGACAAGAAAAAGACGAGAAAATACTTTTCGGGCAGTGTGGATCTCATAGAAATAAGTTAGTTATATTTTTTCTCTAAATGATGAAATGAAACTATACAGGACGTTTCACCACTCTCACTCAAGTAGAATCAAAGTTATCGAGCTCCAAAGTCTCGACTAATCAAATTGCTTATCGCTGTGCTTACCCTGAGCCTAAAATACTCATTATCGAACTTAGTGAGGGTATTGATATAATGAAACTTAGGCTACACCAAGTTTCGTAGTGTCCCAAAGTGTTGAAGCTTGAGTGATATTTTTCGAAACCACAGTTTAATTAAAGCAAGTACAACTAGCAAGAGTTACTTGCCGGTGAGGGAGAGTGACTTCCCTTTGACCTTGAGCACATGGAAGAGAACGGAGCGAAAAATATTTACACAGATCCACTCAAAACACCGAGAAAAACTTTTATATTTAAAACTCAGTTGTTAATAATTTGTGAGACTAACTACTAAAGTGCACAAGTATCAAGAGTAGACTATCCACAGTTCGCGAATATCCTCAAGCTACAACTGAAACCAGTCTTTCCCGGTAGAAATAGTAAACTTCAAATCAGTATACATTTGTCCTCTTTTATAATTCATTCATAAACATTTGCCTGTTGTCCACTATCTCAACATATTCTCCCCTCCCCCATCTTCATACACATAATATAAGTATTGTCCACAATTCTCAACCAATCTTCGAGTTCTGTCCCTTGAGACGGAAACAGTGTTTTTCTCGTATTTCCACAAAGCCCTATACACACAGTGTTTTTCTCGAGTTTTTGAATACACAATCCCCTGTCCACAAAGTTTGTTTAATACAAATATATACACAGTACCCAATCCACAATACACATATCCCTAGTTCTCAATTCAATATTATTAGCTATAGAATTTTATAATTTAAACAATGTCAAACCCACCTTCACAAATCCATTCAGATCATTTTGCATGGTCAGACCCACCAAATTTAGAACGATTGTTCAATAATAGCCAACACGATTCTCAAACTATTGATAACAAAAGCCAAGGATCAGGTAGAAGTCTAAGTAGCAATCAAAAACTCATGTTAAAAACAGAATTAGCCTTATTAAAGGTACAACAATTAGAACAAGACTATGATATATCACAACAAGAATATGATATATCACAACGTTTGGCAGAAATTGAAACTAAAAGAAAAACTCTTGCAGCTAAACATATGGTTGAACAGGCCAGATTAACTGCGCAAGTTTTACAAAAATGCTCAAATGACGTCATGCCTAATGATAAACCACCACCAGCATTGACTTCACAAAATCCACAGGCTACAAATACCAGAGTAAATGAATGGATATCACAAATTCCATTTTTAGACACACAACAAAATACTAATAATGAGAATAATAATCAACCACCTAATTTAATTCCACAACAAAATGTAACCAATACTTCAAGCCAGGTACACACTAATCCACAAATCACAAATGCAAATCCACAAAGCAATGTAAATCCACATGCCACCATGAATAATCCACAAAACACAAGTACAAGTCCCATTATAATTTCACATGGGCCTACCCTCAATCCACAAGCTCCTGAGCTTACACAGACTAATTATCCTCTACAAGAATACTATTCACCAATGATACAGCCTAACTTTACACAGCCTAATGCACCAATTTCTTTAGTTGGATCCGTTAAATCTCATAAAACAGACATTTCTATAAATAGATCCATGGATGCATGGATTTCAGAATTAATTGAAGGCCAAGAAACCTGTTTGCCCACTACACAAAAAATTGATGCCAATAACCAATTATTAAAAACATTAGTCAAATTAGAGTCTGAAAGGGACCTCCCTAAAATTGAAATTCCTATATTTAGTGGTTCCGCTCTTATGTGGCCCCGATTTATTGAACAATATTATTGGCAGGTGCATACACGGCCTGAAATAAATGACGCAAGGCGATTAGACCTCTTGATGTCTCATTTAAGGGGTGAAGCCAGAAATCTTGTCCAGGGTCTAAGCTATACTGGTAGAAACTATGCATTAATATTAAAGGAGCTTAAAGCAGCCTTTGGTCATAAAATTAAAGTATCTCGCCTACACATTGATAAATTGACCACAGGCCCAATTATTCCCAGTCGAGATAGTCATGCACTTAGAAATTTTTACATTGTTGTTAGAGACACTGTCAATAGTCTACAGCAATTAGGCTACACCACTGAACTATATAGTAGTGATGCAGTTATTAGGACTTCAAAACGCTTACCTTCAGACAAATTAGGTAAATGGAACGAATTTACACGCAAAATTATGCAAGACAGGGAACCCAATTTACTTGATTTGTTATCATGGTTGAAAAAACTGGTTGAAACTGATATGAACCCGTATGCTATTGAGCGGTCAATGCATAAATATGACAGACATTCTCAATCTCAACCTTCTCCAAGGCCCAGAACTATTTCAAATACTCGTAAAGCCCCAGATACACATTCTAACAATCAGCCAAGTCTATCTAGTCCACCAAAAGCCCCATGTCCTCTTTGTAATGAAGCGCACTATATATATCGCTGTACATACTACCTAAACAAGCCTGTCTCAGAGCGTAGGCAAATAGTCACAGACCATAAATTATGTAATAACTGTCTAAAGCCATATCACACCCCAGATAGTTGCTTTTCGGCTATTAGATGCAGGGAACCTGGTTGTGAATTAAAGCATCATTCCACTTTACACCAAACACACCATAAAGCCCCGTTCCCACAACGCACACAATTTCCCCATTCCACTAATCCACGAACACAAAGTCAACATCGTAATGAAGCTCAATCCACACTAAATCCCCAAGCACAATCCTTATCGCAAACTCGACCTAAAGCCCCGTTCACACCAAACTTCCAATCGCAAAGTACACCAAACTTCCAATCGCAAAGTACTAATCAAACTCAACCTCAAGCCTCGTTCACACACAATACAAGATATCAATCACAACCATCCACTAGTCCACACCAAACGCAATTAACGCCTCATACTCCAGCCCCACACCAACCACAGAATTCTGGTACAATAAACACAATATATAACAAGAACAATAATGTTTACTTCCAAATTGCTAAAGTGAATGTTTACGGACCAAATGGTGTCTACACTACTACATACGCAATGCTCGATACCGCAAGTGAACTTACCTTAATACAAGACTCTTTAGCCAATCAACTTGGTATTAAAGGTAAAAGCAAACCATTAACTTTATGCACTGTAGTAGGCACAAAGTCATATCGCTCATCAATGGTAAATATGTCTTTGAAATCAGCTGATCAACAGAATTCTACTAATCTAAATGTGACTGGTGCATGGATAGTTTCACTTGGCGCATTTCAATGTCCTCCTCAATACGTTGATCCTGAATGGAAACATACACAAGACCTCAATCTTTCGAACATTGACCCAGATCAAGTTCAGATATTAATTGGTGCCAATTTCCCTCAAGCACATGTACAACTGGAAATACGACATGGTTTACAAGGTCAACCAATGGCTGTGCACACTCCACTAGGCTGGACCCTCATGGGGGTGGCTAACTCAAATCCAGAAGATCATTCATACTCCTTGAATCTAATTACACAGCCGATTATTAGTTTAGATACCCAGTTAGAATCTTTTTGGAAAACTGAAAGTTTCGGAACTATGTTTCATGATCAAACTTCTCTGTCTGTCGAAGACAGGAAATCTCTGCGCATGTTAGAAGACAGTACTCATCTTTTAAAGGGACACTACAGTATTGGTATGTTATGGAGAAATGATCCAGTCTTACCCAATAACCACAGCATGGCAGAACGCAGATTTAATCATCTTTGCAAAAAGCTTGGCAAAGATAAAACTCTATCCGATCTTTATTCAGAAACAATGAATGGTTACATAAATAAAGGCTATGCTCGAAAACTTACTCCTATTGAAGCTAGCAATACTTCTAAACGCACTTGGACAATTCCTCACCATGGTGTAATTAATCCTCACAAACCTGGAAAGATCCGACCTGTTTTCGATGCAGCAGCTACCTACTCAAACACATCACTCAATGATAATCTCATGACAGGCCCTGACCTACTAAATAATCTCTTTGGTGTATTACAACGTTTTCGCCTATTCTCAGTAGCACTAGTAGCCGACGTAGAAGCTATGTTTCACCAAGTGCGCGTTTCCCCCGATGACACAGACTCATTACGCTTTTTATGGAAAGAAAACCTCTCATCACCTGGCCCGCCACAAATCTACAAAATGCTCGTTCACATATTTGGTGCGGCTGATTCGCCCGCTTGTGCAAATTACGCACTGAAACGCACTGCTCTTGATAATGAAGACAAATTTAATGTATCAACTATAAACACTATTCTCTCAAACTTCTATGTAGATGACCTACTCAAATCAGTCGAATCCCCTGCCGAAGCTTTACACCTATACTCAGAGTTGACAGAGCTACTTCAATGTGGTGGTTTTCACTTACATAAATTCATGTCAAATAAAGTAGAAGTTTTAAGTGAAATTCCTGAAACAGAAAGAGTTATACACACGTCTGATCTTAATTTAGACGACTTACCTATTCAACGAACGCTCGGTCTACGATGGAATGTCTTGGAGGATACATTTATATATAATCCACAGTTTAAACCCAACTCGCCTACGAAAAGAAACATCGTGAGCACAATTTCTTCTATATTTGACCCATTAGGATTCTTAAGTCCTGTTATTATTCAAGCAAAATGCTTGGTTCAAGACATTTGGAGATCTAAAACCGATTGGGACGAAATTCTACCTACTGATCTTATCAAAAGATGGAACTCATGGTTGGCGCAATTAGAAGATTTAAAACACTTCAAACTTCCTCGTCATCATGCTGAATTCTCTACCAACTGCACGGATGTACAAATCCACATATTCTCTGATGCGTCTGAAAAGGCCTTTGGAGCTGTTGCATATCTACGTTATCATACAGGTTTCAAAATCACATGCTCTCTACTTGCATCTAAAACAAGAGTTTCACCAATAAAGCCAAGTTTGTCTATACCGCGACTTGAATTACAAGCTGCAGTGATAGCGATACGATTATGGAATCTTCTCAAAAACGAACTACACATTCCCCTTAATGATGTCTATTTTTGGGCAGATTCAACCACGGTACTCCAATATATTAATAATTCAACAAAAAGATTTAAACCTTTCGTCAGCAACAGAATAGCTGAAATCCACGAATCAACATTACCTTCACAATGGTACTATGTAGAAACTTCGCACAACCCAGCAGACATCTGTTCACGAGGATTACCCGCATCATCTCTTACTCTCGATCATCTTTGGTTCACAGGTCCATCATACCTACACAAAACTGAAGATCTTTGGCCATGTCATAACATTCATACAGTGGAAATACCTCTTACCGATCCAGAAATCAAAGGGTCTCAACAATCAACTGTAAATAATACCAGAAGACTCGATTATCCTCATTTAATCGACAGCAATCAACATATTCAAACCTTTAAAATCGGGCAATTACTAGAACTCAACCCTTTAAACTTTTCAACCTGGAAACGACTTTCAACAAAATCAGCATGGGTTCTTAGAGCCGTACGAAATTTCCTTGCACCAATTAAAAGATTTAATATTCAACCTATGCGCACAAAGGAAATTACATCTGAAGAACTAACCGATGTGTCAATTTGCTGGTCACGATATGCTCAACTAGAGTCTTACTCAGACGAAATCAACGTCCTTCGAAGAAATGAAACCATAGATGAAAAAAGTACGCTTCTACCACTTACTCCCTTTTATGATGGCGTATGTTTGAGAGTTGGTGGTCGTCTTCGCAAAGCTAATATACCTCGTAACGCAAAACACCAGATTATATTACCGCCTAAACATCATATCACCCATTTACTAGTTGAAGATAGTCATCGTAGTATTGCACATCGTGGACCTGATCACATAGTTACTAAAGTTCGTCAAGAATATTGGCCGGTTAACCTTGGAAGATTAGCAAAGAATACTTTCCAGAAATGTCTCTACTGTCGTAAACAACGAATAAAACCTCAAGTTCCCCTTATGGCTGATTTACCCTCTGCTCGAACTGATATTTCCTCCGGTGCTTTCTACCATACAGGATTAGATTACTTTGGTCCCCTTAACACAAAATATCGCCGCAGCACAGTAAAACGCTGGGGATGTATCTTTACGTGTATGACTACACGTGCTGTCCACCTAGAACTTGCTGATTCATTAGAAACCGACGATTTCCTACTGGTACTAAGAAGATTTATTGGTCGTCGCGGTCAACCACAACACATTTATAGCGACAATGGTACGAACTTCATTGGAGCGGACAATGAACTAAAAGCTGCTCTGAAGAATCTACAACAAAGTCAAATCCACAACCTTTTAGCCCCACAAGCTATACACTGGCACTTTAATCCACCAAGCGCTCCTCATTTTGGAGGAGTCTGGGAACGACTTGTTAGATCTACAAAAACAGCTCTCAAAGCAGTCCTCGCAAATCAGACTGTTACAGATTCCGTCCTCAGAACAACTTTAGTAGAAGTTGAGTCTATCCTAAACAGCCGTCCTCTTACCCACAACAGCTCTTCTCCTGATGATTATGAAGCACTAACCCCTAACCACTTTCTCATTGGCCGTACACAGTTTAACCTCTCTCCAGATATTATCCACGAAAAAGAAGTTAATAGCAGAAAACTCTGGAGACAAGTCCAGGCTTGGACAAATCTAGTTACCCAAAGATTTCTGAAGGAATATCTCCCAACTTTAAACCTTCGAAACAAATGGAAGGTTGATAATCCCCCTTTGAAAGTTGGAGATCTAGTCCTTCTACAAGAAGACAAGACACCAAGAGGTTCCTGGCCTCTAGCTCGAGTCCAAGAATTGATTGCTGGAGATGATGGCAGAATAAGAATGGTAAAAATCAAAACCGCTACATCGGAATACACAAGGCCAGCAAGCAAAATATGTGTACTAGAACAATGCTCAAAATGAATCTATAATTAATGTGTTTTCTCAATATATCTTTATTAGGACACTGAAGTGAAATATAGTGAACTTTAATGTGTTTAATCTCGTTACTCTTGTGTTAATATGTTCTTTGATATGTTTCAGATTGTATTTGACTCTGTCAGGGGGGTGGCGATGTTGAAGCTTGAGTGATATTTTTCGAAACCACAGTTTAATTAAAGCAAGTACAACTAGCAAGAGTTACTTGCCGGTGAGGGAGAGTGACTTCCCTTTGACCTTGAGCACATGGAAGAGAACGGAGCGAAAAATATTTACACAGATCCACTCAAAACACCGAGAAAAACTTTTATATTTAAAACTCAGTTGTTAATAATTTGTGAGACTAACTACTAAAGTGCACAAGTATCAAGAGTAGACTATCCACAGTTCGCGAATATCCTCAAGCTACAACTGAAACCAGTCTTTCCCGGTAGAAATAGTAAACTTCAAATCAGTATACATTTGTCCTCTTTTATAATTCATTCATAAACATTTGCCTGTTGTCCACTATCTCAACATATTCTCCCCTCCCCCATCTTCATACACATAATATAAGTATTGTCCACAATTCTCAACCAATCTTCGAGTTCTGTCCCTTGAGACGGAAACACAAAGCATCAACCAATCAAATAGCTTACTTCTGCTTAGCCTAAGCAGAAAATGCACATCTTCGAACTCCATCATGGCATTATTTCAACTAATAAACACCTGCACCAAGTTTGAACTCTAGCTCAGTTAAATTGTTGCGTCCCAAAAAGTGTGGGGGACAGACAGACGGACGGACGGACCCATTTAAATAGTCCCAAGGTTTCTTCGAAAGGCATTGGACAACTATACTCAATAATCAGTTGCATATACTTTTGTCATATTTACAAACAGTTTGCTAAATGTTTTGATCGTTTTTATTTTTGTTACTTGCGTACTGATTTTCTGCGCGGAGATTACTTTTTCATCCTTCAGGGCGTGACAAGCTGTGATTAACCAGTGATATTTATTCCTTTTTGTCCAGCAAACAATTGACGGCACGCGCTGGTACCCGCCCAGTTTTTTCAAAGGAAGCTTGATTCTCTATTTACTCGAAACTAGAGATGAAAGCGGAATTGAATTAATAACGTGATAGTTTTCGACCTAAATACTTGTGCAAAAGCAGCAGTAAAGTACATTAACAATTTGACAAGTCTAAGTATTGGACTGGACCACAAATTGAAAGGGAAATTCCCATCGTTAGTTGGCTAACAATTAGTTTATATTTATCTTCGGGGAATACCTGTAACGTCAATTTTTTTCAGCACTGGCGTATCAAGTTTGACACTTATTTTCCTCACGTTTGTCATTTAATAGCATGTTAGAGTAAGGCGACTGCTAGAAAGGTTAAATTGGTTTCTTTAATATAGGGGGGCCTAATGGTTTAACGGGCTCACACTTTCTGCACTATATCTGTAGGTATGTTCTATCCGCCATGTCATTCAGCAGCTGTGTGTACTTACAGGTCATAAACACCCTCGGCAAAAAACAACCCAAAACGCACAAAAAAAACAAAAAAACAAGGCCAACAAACAAATAAATCTCTCACAGATTGAAATGCCATGCTGTCAATTCTTAAATTCAAACAAGGTACGTAATGCAATTAGTGCAGTGTCGGATTTACAGGCTTGACAGAATAAGCTCGGGGGTGGGGGTGGGGGAGCCTCCGACCAATGTGTAAAATATTTTTGACACGGTCATATGCAATTCTTACACGCACTGTGCCCATGCAATGTTTAAAAGAGAGAGAGAAATGGGGATTAACGTCCACTCGACACAAACTAGGTCATTTCGGGACTAACATGTGGTTTAATTTTTTATTTCAATAATTCGCTTGCGCGTAGGGGTCTTTAGCCGTGGGAGGACCCGGAGAAAACCCACGAGGTTGGACAGGCGACCCTATACTCCTTGTCACGTACAACCGAGGATTCGAAACCACACCAGCTGACTCAATGCCAAGCCTTATGTTATAGCGCGCACGTGCTAACCATTCGGCCATCCACCCCCCCCCCCCCCAATGTTTAAAACACGCACTTTCATCTTAGTCATGAAGGTGTGGGGGTGGGGGGAGCTCACAATATGGAATGGCTTAAGGCCTCTGTTCATCTAAATCCGACCCTGAATTAGGAACATGACCCTGTGCTGTGATATGTCACCACATGTGTTAACTATTTATTTCAGGCTCCACCACAGTTCAAGGAAAGATATATAATATAATAACACCAGAGTCCCCCTGCACTTAGAAGCATTTTGAAACTATTTCCGCATTACTTGATATCAGGAACAAGTCGACGTTGGTATTAGAAATGACAAACATACAAATTTTACGTTTCGACATGATAATGATATTGCGCCCGCCTACAACCTACAAAATACATGCATTTAAAAAACACAGCTGGGGCATCTGACAAAACCACAATGAAATAACCGAAATGAAATGAAACAAAATGAAATTGCAAATGATATGAAATAAAATAAAATAAAATGAAATTCTAAATGAAAGGGCAAATAACCTAATCTACATTTAGACTCTTTTGGTTTTACGTATAGTGCTGTCCTCTGCACTTACTATTAGAGTAGGGTTTTAGCCCTTCGTACTGCAGAATGTTCTCGTTGTTGGGCTTTGCCACCGTTTGCTCAATACACTTATTATTTTAGCGTTTTCCAAAATTCTATCCGGATTATCGCCAAGGGCGGATTGGGGCCAGGAATCGGCCTGGGCCCCCGTGTCGGAGCGGCCCCTTTTACTGACCGCGGAGCCCGGACGGGGGGTCCGGGGGCTCTCCCTCTGGAAAATTTTGAAAAATAACCCCCAAATATGCGATTTGGTGGCATATCTGATTATAATCTCTGTCAAATATTATATGTCATAAATCGATTAATTTAGGCAAAAACCCCGACCTTCAAGTAATTTACAACCATCAACCTGTGAAATTATCATATCGTCATATTATGCAGGATTCCGAATTCCGGCCAACACCCAGCACACCCGGCCCAGAAAGTCTATACCAGCCCATTCCAGACTCTAGTGATGGCGTGGCGGCCCGTTCAAGCCACCGGCCACATACAACATGATCATCATCGCCCCATGGCCGGTCCAATACCCCCCCCACCCAATATAATTTTCAGCAGAAAAATGTTTTTTAGACGAATTGGACAAAATTATTTTTTTTTCCGACCGGCCCTTCGGGCGATCGCCCGATGGCCCAATCCGCCCCTGATTATCGCCCTTGTAGTTAAAATTGTTTAACGTTCGTGCTCATGACGTGAACTGGCAAACTATCGCCTTTTTTTTAATTTTGAACGAAGCTTGTACCATTACAGGTCCGGAACTGTACAGTACAGTGGACGCTTACGGCTGGTCCCCGGATCCATTCACTTGATTTGATATTTGTTTATTTTTTTTTGCAATGTCTATATTCTGTCTTGTCCGCAGGTTTATCTTGTAGGGGTTTTTTTTTTTGCGTGTCGTGCGGTCCTCCTGCACTTACTAATAGAAAAATCGCAAGGCACTCGCAATGACTATTAAATTGTCATAAATAATAAGAACATAAATATAATGTAGAAGGAGAACGAGTGTATAATTTTGATCTTGCGTATAATCTTTCGTGTTCTTATGGTTGTTGTCAACCATTCTATATATCATCAAAACCATTGTTAGTCACCAATATCCCTTTCTTATATCTGGCACGTGAGACATATCACATACATCGATATGTGGTGCACATAACATATAGATCAATATTAATCATACATGCATTTACTGTTTTAACATTAATTATTTTCTTCTAGTCACCTTGGTTACCATTTACAGAGTCTATTCATTGGTATTCGTTATTATACATGACCCAACAGCTCTCTTTAGCAACACTTATATATAATTTTATTGAAGCTAAATACCAAAACTGATTGTAATCTATTAATTTAGACCCACACACACTTTACCAGGTGGGTTTTTTTCTCTTTGAGAGTCGAAGAAAGTGTTTGGAATTATCCAGTCCAATCCAATTATGCCACGAACACTATCTGTGGCTATGGCAAGTTATACAATCGTGGTCGATAATTATCGGGCTAATATACGAATGACACATGCCCTGTGTTCAGATGGTATATAGAAAAAACTAAATGTATTGTGTTAGTCCCAAATGCTTAACATATGTTTTGCGATTTGTTGAATAATTCATTTTAAAAAAAGAACCAACCCCTGAAGTCAATTGTTTTTTATAGATATATAACCATGCACAATTTTTTGTTTTTTGATATATAAATTGTATTACAAATTTACAACTGATTAGCATAAAGGCTTAAAAATTTTAATCTTTTAAAACCCTTAAATACAATTTCCAACATTCGTACCGCCTTGTAATTAGGGGATGTCGCTTCAAGGTATAAGCCGTGTCAGTTAAAGATATTTTATCCACAAGGATGTTGGCATCCACGTGAAAGAACCCTTGCTGTTGGAACACGAAATAGGGTATAGGCCACAGTAGACTGCATGCGTATGCCTGTATTCATTCGCCCGAATAGAGCACAAAAGCAGAACGGTAAACCCCATTTCATTTCATTATTCGCCTGGTTGATAGCATTTGGTTCAAAATCTGAGTTCCAGGAATCTTAATTGTTTGGTTTTTCGATGCATTCTCTAAAAAATGCTCCCCATTTTAAGGAGTGTAACTTGAGATTATAGATTAAGACGGTAATCAATTTGTAATCGATATATAGCCGGTAACAAGATCAATAAGTAATCTCATTATGAACGTTATACAGACACGGATTAACCACAGGTAACTTGATAGTACACATTTTGACGAGTTACCGTTGTCAAGAAAAACATAGCCAATACTCAAGGTGGATCTTTATCGTCGCTACAGTTATTTCTATGTGTGTTTTAATGAAATAGATTTACTGTCTAGGTTATGTAAGCTTATAAATTGGCCGGTTTACACTTGTGAAGTCGACTTTCATTAGAATATTTGATTGTTTAGAGTACTTCTTATTAACATTAGTGAGTATTATGATTATTTTCTACTAACAGACTGATGTCTATTTTCTACCAATAGACTGATATCTTAAATTACCTATAACATAGCAAGACGTTGAGAGATTATTGAATAAACTCACAAAAAATATTTAATGTAAGTCATTGGGTACATTGGTAGTATTTAGGTGACATATTGTGGGATTTAAGTAATTTTGTAATGTTACAGTTTCTTTAGAACTAGAGTTAGATTATTGTAGTAATTTTATAAATAAAAAAGGTATACTTTTAAATTTATATTTAGGCTTTACGCGATCTGATGATCTTGCGTAAGTTTTTAATGGAACTTGGTGATATAGCGTTGGGTAAAATTGGATAACATTGTCATGGCATGGATGTTTTATTCCTAAATTTCAACCATTCATGACGGCAGCCTGTTAAACTATGGAATCATTATAAAGGGAAAAGGCAGACCTATCCCCCGGCGATTGAGCCAAAATTGGGCTAAAGAACAGATTGAATTATTTAATAAGGTTCGAAAATTATTCATTGTAGTGTGCGTCCTTGAATTGTCAATGTACGGTGTGTGTATGCTAACTGAAATTCTGCGTCTAAATTAATCTACGTATTACATATTCGGATCTGTTTTTAGAAAACGAATATTTCGCCTTCTCTGATATCAAAGATTTCGATTCTATACACAGAATCTCTGGTTGACGTACGTTATACACTAAGCTGTTGACAATATAACGAATGAAATATTATACTCGAAAACAGTCATAAGATACTTGTATTTACTCAGTGAATACCAACTTATGTTAAGTATTTTACACTCCGTATTACTTTTCGACGGTCAGACCTATATAATATATTTGATATCTTATCGAATACACAGCTTACATACATTTTCCATCTGTTTAAAGAGATATTATTTCTTGTAATTAATTTTACATAATATATTCAAAATATCCCCAGATTATCGAACCGTAGGTTATAATGTATAATGAATTATAAAACATCTTTATCTCAACTATGGATTGGCAGATTAGTCTCAAATTTTGCATACAATTTAAAGTGCCCCCCCCCCCCCACACTTAACTGATAAAATCGAAAACTATATATATTTTTGCAGAGTCTCGAATAACTCCAAAGCAATATCCCTGTGGTATTGTTAACAAACTACATTTGAAACTATTTCATCTAGATAAAAGGAAAAATAAATAACATTCCTCGGGACTGAAATGATAAAAATCTTACCCCACCTGTTTTAGAGGGAACACTTAATACACTTTATATTTATATATTTCTTGGCTTAGAATGCGGTGAGAACGTGTGATCAAATCTTACTTTGTTGAAGACCTGCATAGGCATACCAAAATATAAGCGTACCGGTAATATAATAGGTCTTTTACTCTTTAGTGATAGTGGTCAATAAGTTTATACCTGCTATGTATGACCACAACAAGCATTATCGAAAACCCATTGTCCTTATAGCTGCCAAATCGATGCATTAGCAAAAGAAAACTGGTTTCGAGACTGTCTAACGATATATACTATAAGTTAATTAAACATCTTGTTACTATACAATCTCAACTTGACTATTCTTTAGCTTTTATATGGAACTCTATCAAAACCCAATCACACAATAAATATAAGAACGGGTATAGTGTTGGCTTCTCTATTGTAAGTTACAGTTGACTTGATAAACATATAGAACTACCTATAATAGATATATGTTATAACCAACAGGCACACAATAAACAAGGCGGTCTTAATGTGTCAAGACATAACTGATAATAATAGAACCGATGACTTAAAATCCTAAAATGGAAGAATAACGGGGAAAATTATCCAAAGGCACCCACCCCACGCCAAAAGAATCGCACTGTTTAGGCATATGGATTGGCGTCATCTGCTGACGGTCAATTATGAAATGATATGAAATAGGGTTTAGTGTCGTCCTTTTCTACGCGTCAAACAAGAACACTAAAGGGTTATATGATGTAAATTTAATGGATGGGCTGTGTAAGCCCTCGTCAACTTTAAATCTATTTAAAATCGTGTCCTTATTTTTTTGCGCCTTTATGGCATTGATTTTCTACATATACCTATAAGACCCAATACTTCGTGTACTTCGAGGTACCAATAATGAATCTTGACTATTATTTTTATAACCAATCGGTTAATTGCTTGTTAACGTTTATTTTTCAGAAAATATGCCAGAGAAAAGAACAATAGCCGTGTTTGGCACCGACATCATTCAAGGCGAGGCTGTCGCCAGATTTCTTGCACGTGACAAGGATATACAGGTGCGCGCCATCACTTCTGATGTGACATCACAAATGTCTCTGAGTATGAAAAACGAAGGTGTTGAACTATGTGAATGTAGCTTCAAAGATGTTGATGATATATGTGCTGCCATAGCTGACGTGGAAGAATGTTTCGTTTTAACAAACACCGACATTTCTGATCCATTTTGTGTTGAAAACGAAATAAAACTTGGACGCCGCATCGCTGACGCATGCGCTATTTCAAATATTGGACATATAGTTTTTAGTACACAGGTTCATACCCAGAAAGTTAAAGGTGTCCAAGTTCGACAGTGGGTGACTAAAGCAGAGATTGAAGACTATATGAAAGTGAAAAACTTACCATTGACTTGCATTATGGTCCCGTTTGTTTATCAAGATTTTTTCGGTGTTCTAAAACCAGAAAAAGTCCAAAACAACACTTATCAATTAGGTAAAATCATTTGATCTTCTGACGTCCATAGGGCCAAAACAAGCGTATACTGCGATGAATATCCAAATTAAACCGTTTTCTATAGGCCTAAAGCAATATTTCATATGAGTACATGGGATAGGGTTACGAACAATGAGCCTTATATCAAAAATACATTATCAGTTATTTTCCCGGGCTTTTATGGAGTATTTAGGAAAAGTTTGTAAACTAGCTTATTTCGGGTACAGTAATTGGTAAACCATTGATTTTTTTTCAACAGCAGTTTTATAGTTGTTGCCCCTGACTGATACGACTGTTGATATACGCTTATTTTCATATTCACTACTCACTCTATATACAGTGAGTTAAGTTTTTGCTCGAATGTCATCAAATGTTCAAGAATAGCTACTATTGGCTTATAAAGATGGTGGCAGTTCGATCTCGAAACCTTGTGAACCTAATGGTAAGGCGGACGGGGCAGTTCGGGAAGGCATTTGCCCCACTTTTCTAAAAAAAAAATGCACTTGACGACGAATGCTGCTGAAGGGTATTATACATTGCCTTGAAAACAGTATTTATAACATTCTGAAAGTAATCAAATTATAGCGCTGCATATATCCACATTTATCCAGGAAACCAGATGTGGTGTTGTTCAAAATCCCATTAATTATTATAAATTCAATTTCAGAGATACCGATGGGATTAACTCCAATAGATCTAATTAGTGTAGATGATATTGGTGGTATAGTTAAATCTATATTGGATAATAAATCACAGTATATCAACAAAACAATCAGTATCTCAGGCGATAAACTAACCATAGCAGAAGTAGCCGCCATATTGAATATAAACATGAAACCTAAAATGTTTCGAGAAAAGCAGGTAGATTTTTTTTATTACGTTGTGGATCAAGTAAGCCTTTTATAAGTTTAGACCCATTATAAAACTGTTCCATGTTCGGCCCAACTTCTATAGGCTACTCAGCGAAATTAAAGATACAATGCGGACAAAGGACAATAAATATTTTCATTATATAATTTAAAAGAAAAAAAATATGACTTTTCTCTAGATTGTAATTTTGGCGAATAGAACAAACTACTTAGATTTGATACCATCTTGGCCGCGATGTTCGTGGATAGAACGGAGATATCTTTAGACAAAATATAACAAGAAAAAATGGCGGCATGAAATCAGCCGGAAGTAATGCAAACTTTCGATCGTTATAGGATTGGTGGAGTTGATGGCACATAACTGTCTCTAATGGAATAGAATATTAACATACCACTCTGTTTAACATTTAAAAATAAGAGTCTAAATATATTTTTGAAAGAGCTGCAAGCTGCTGGCGGGGAAAATTTTCCCTCATCGATATTGATGGCGTGTGCCCATTTCAGTAACCATGCAAGATGGTAGAGAAAAAAGTAGGACGTTTTGCCCAATTTCCTTTCTGTAAGAGGATACACCATTTAATGCGATCTTATATATGTTTTCAGATCTCCATAAATGATTATCGACAGAAAGAATTTCCAGGCAGCAGAGATTGGGCAAATATATTTAATTTTCTACTGCGAGTAGATACTCAATATAATGTCTCAAAAACCAAGACTCTCTATCCCGATGTCAAGTCTTTTCAAGAGTGGGTTAAGGAGAATGGTGCGTGGATTCTCTCTCAACTTTCATAAACAGAGTTGTGTAGACAATTATAAATTGTTTATATTAAGAATAGGGTGGGATGAAAGTTGTTATTATTTTAATGCTACGTTAATAACCTTAATGTGTTACAAGGTTTGCTATTTACATATAGTGCTTCTGGATTTCTTTACATTATTTAATTGCCTGGTGGAATTACCACAGACACACTTTCGTAAGCCACACATGCACAAGAGCTCTCAATTCTTACAACACACGAATCATCTCATTAATCAACAGAAAAATTAAACAACGCCACCAGATATGCATACGCCATATCGCCTACACAAGAGGTAGTAGATATTTGAAAAGTTGGTCAAATGAGTGTTAGAAATTCATAACAAAGAAATAATGGATTTTAGATGCTCCGCAATTGAAAGACAAAAAGTACGTTTGCTCCCCTTGTCGTATTGATTTAGAAGACGAAAACTTAGTTGAATCACTATCTGGCAAAATCTTGAAGTAAACTCACAAGCACTTTAATTCTAAAATTAAAGTAATATTCGGTCATTGATACCTTCTTAAAATCAGCCTTTTTGCGCCAAGATTTGTTGATTGATAGACAGCCGCCGTCTTTCTTAGAAACAAAATGAATCTATTTCTTTATAGCCCAATAACCAGAAAAATCATTTCATATATATATCACGGCATGACCTCGGGTCTATCACTTCCTACATCCACCCATTATTGTACGTTAACAAGCCAGAAACCAGACATAACAGTTTTTTCTAAGTAATGTTTGAAATACAAGAATGTTTAGTTTTAACATCAGCGATCCAAATTACACAATTATGTTACATAATTGCCACAGAGTAGCCTATTACAAATAAACGATGAGATGTGGTTCTAACTATTTATACTCGATTTACAAAAACAGATATCGTAAACCGTGCTTCATAGGTATATAGCACACGTTGACATTACTGTTATTGCTACAGAAACATTAGTTTGTTATATCTAATCGCTACACCCGGCTAATGTATATATAATGTAGATATAAATATTTCTGTCATTATTTATAAGTGTGAGTGTTACACTGTAAAGTATACTCTTGTTGTTTTATATTAAACTGTTCAGAATATAATTTGGCGATTATAATACAGTTAATGGTGTTTTTATCATTTATGAATATGCAAAATACAAATAGGTCAATTTTGTCAAGATAAAGAAGTTCTTGTGGTCACCTGCATAGCCATAACTGTGGTTATGAGCATCGGCTCATTATTAACATTTTATTGTGTTATAAAGTGGGGTTTCTGATTAGCCCCCACCCCCTCCCAAGACCCAGATGTGTATATACGTCACTTTGATGTCGGCTATGCAACAAATCAGAGTTTCTGTGGCAAACAGCCCTAAAGTTACTTCCACAGTATATGTTGTTACTTCTTGAATCTGCCACGTGGTGATTTTTAGCCCATCTTCTCTGCTGCATTCCGAAACACTTTTAACCGTTTTATTTGAATGATACACAGACAGGTTTAATAGCAACGCAAGTGAATGTGTCGATTATTTTGATTCAGTGCAAATTATTGGCAAGTGATCTATATTTACCAATTAAAACAATTTCTATAGTTGAATCAGTAGTTGCCATCTTGGACACGTGTTTTATCATTTTGCTATGTTTACTGTGTACATAAGATATCCACATAATAATATTGCTAAAAACTATGAGAATGCCCTCTAAAAAGCATACACTAAATACATGAAAGTATTACATAAACTTTGATTTGAAAGATCCAGCTGTAAATTCCGGAGGTAATTATTTATGGCAAAAAAACCCCAACAAAATCGGATAAAAATTGTGATCTCTATAGGCTCCACAACTTTGATATACCATATTTTTACGCTATTTGAGAACGAAGGGCGGCCATTTTGTCTGTCAGTTTTGGGCCGATTTTCACGAAATTCGAACTCAGTCGTCCTTAGGGTGTAACGGTGATATAATAATACGTTTTTCTTAAATCGGATCAAAATTATGACCTCTATAGAGTCCACAAGCTAAAAACGCGATTTTTCGTACAATCAGGGGCCATAATTCAGGAAGTTACGGTCCGATATGTGCAAATATCGAAAGGAACCGAGATCTTTAGGTTATAAACCTACATTTCAAGTTTCAACAAAATCGGATAGAACAATTTATAATTATCAAACTTTGTTTACATGGTATCCTATTGTAATAAAAGACGTTGGTTATAATGACAAACATTTGTAGTGGTTTTAAAAATATGTGGGTTTTTCTCCGAGTGCTCCTCTTTCCTTCCCACCGCTAAAGACCCTGCACACAGGCAAATTATTGAAAATAAACATGCGGAATGAAATGGGGTTTAACGTCTTACAATTCTGCTCCACCCGGGCAAATAAAGACGGGGATATTGTAATAGAACTATAATTGGGTTTATTGTCCTACATTTCTGCTAAAGAAGACGGGCGTGTTGTAATGGAACTACATGTATATGATGATAAATAAGTCCCGAAAGGAATCGGTTCTTGTATCTTGTTGATCGTTTTTCTTTATCTAGAAATAACATTCTTAATGTTCTGAGGGGTTTTAATCTCTGAAACTTAGAAACCGTTACATACTTCTTCTTCAAATACAAATTGTAATAACAAATAACAACCCGCATTTAATTTTAAACTACAAGTTACGGGTGAATTATTACATCACTAAATGCTGTAAATAAGAAAATGATTTCAACCCGTATTTCTTTTTTTTTTTTTTTTTTAAAAATAAAATTAAATAAAAGAAATAAGAAATAAAATTTCAGCTGCTTGAGGTTTCTGGAGGTTATATCGACGAGAATTAATAGCGAACTGAACAAACCGTGGTCGTGGTCGGAGAACAAAATGTAATGAAATGGGGTTTAACGCCCTATACTGGTTCCTTGTTGGACCAACAGTGGATCTAACACGGGACCTTAAAGTAAAAAGTCTTACTCATTGAGGCACCGCGGCCCCCAGTCGGAGAATGAACAAACTAACCCCAGAAGACCCAAAGAAAATGGATGTATACTTTTCTGCACCATCCGGTTTAATGAAGGTGAGAATACTCCGTGCAGTGTGCTATGGAGCTGGGGGGGATTTTGCCAGAACACGGGACCTCAAAGTCAAAGTTGGGGAGCCAAAACTCACTAAGGCACGACGCCTTCCAGTCGGAGAATGCACAATCCAAACCTATAAGAAGATCCGAAGAAAACGGGTGGGAAAACTCCATGCATTGTGCTATGGGGGTGGGGTGGTGCCAGAACAGCGACGCTACTGCCTACTTTGAATTCCATCATGGGACCTCGGTTTTTCGCCCAATGCGAACGACTAGACGCTGTTCTTTACCAGTTTGATTTGAATTGTCAGATGTAAGACTTGTAATGATGACATGGAAACGTGTAGCTGTTTGGATGAAATCAAAAACCTAAACTGGCATATACCAATTGAAAATAGATCTGTCTGCCATGGATGAATATATCATTGCATATTACAATTAGCATAAAAAAATATGTCAAAATGAACAATGTACAATCTCGACGAGACCTAAATCCCCTTCTATTCTTACAAACTGTTCTGATTGCCGTGTGATTGGCTAAAGGCTATCATTTGAAAGTTTAATACGTGATATAATTATATTCCATGTTTCGAAACGTCGTGCTATACGGGAACACACCAGTGATTGTTTTCCATATAAACTGTGTTGTATTTTTTTTTATTGTGCTCGATCGTTAAATGCTACTCAATTAAAAATATTATTATTCTCGATATTTGTTGTTTTTACGTTCTAGATGTTGGAATTCAAAGGGTGACCCATATTCATTCGACTCAAGATAACACTGGTATTCGCTTTGAAAGCGTTCTTTATTTGGAAAACTAATAAAATTATCGGGGTATTTAATCAAATGAAGCTGTAACCGTGTCTTACACAGCAAACGGTGTACAAAAAGTGAGGGCCACTCGGAAAACCTCAGCCGATTCCAGTGCCCTTCCCTACCGAGGTTTGCCGAGTGAGTGAGGGCATGTCTTATTGGCACAAGGGAGGAAACTCTGAAAAGAAATAAGGAACAACATTTCCTTTTCTGTTAACTTGATTGTTAACATTTTTTTTAGCATTTAGCATTCAGAGGATTCTAATCTCTTAACCCACAAAGAGCCAAATAAGTCGCAATATGCTAAAGGTCTTGAAAGGACAGACCACCAGGATTTTAACAATAATTGCATCACTATGACGTCAATGTTATGGATCTAGGGTTTCGGCATGCCACACCATTCTTATCCTTCCACATACAGCTTAGAACCCAGAAAACAACAACTATAGTGAATGAATGAATAAAAATGATAGAAATGGGTTTTAGCGTCCACCTTTTCTGCTCCAGTCGGGCTAATGAAGACGGACATACGTCATGCTGTGTGCTTTGGGGGAACTTTTGCCCGAACAGCAATTACCTTCCAACTCTCAAGGGTTCTTTCTGGGCCCGAACCTCCTGGTTAGTGAATCAACGTCAACTCACCCAACAACAAACAAAGGTGAGAAGAAAGGGAGAGAAGGAAGAATTGTGTATAAATAGACAGAGTGGAAAAAACTATGCTCTTGGTTTCTTTTTCGGAGACGGGTTAAGCAGACTGATGCAGAGATATTCCGTCATGGCGTATAGGCCGTGTGCATACAAAGCCCCTGATATTTGGTTTCTGTATTTATGTATATTACACAAGGTTTAATAACGGTATTAGATGAAGAATGTATCTTTATATGCATACAGGCCCAGAGTTACAGAACTAAAAGAAAGTAAAACAGACGTTTTCAGTTAAAAAGAAAAGTATTATTTTAAAGTCGGTAAGAATTGCAAAGCATAATTAATATAGTCAGCGCCACTTTATGTGGTAAGTAGATTATTATTAGTTAACTTAAAGTATATCAAATATCAGAATTGGACAAAACAATGTTTAACAGTTAGTGGATTTTTATCATTACATATAAGCTTCTACTCTATACAATAGTAACACTTTTTAATGTACAGATAGATTTATGCAGGGGCCTTGCAAGGATTTTTTTTATGTAGAATTATTGTACATTTTCAGGAGGTTACAAACCCATTTGCATGGCATATGGATCGTGCTCAGGAAATATATTGGATACAGATACATGTAGTTAAATATAAAATAGTACTTAAAATATGAAATCAAGATTGCAAGTTATGCATATTAAAAAGCATATTATTCTTAGAAACAGATAACATCAATTGTGAAAAAGTTTAACTGACATCAATCATAAGGTCGGTATCATCAGCAAGTGGTGCTTGGACACCATCTGAGTCATCGGACATTTGGATTTGAGCAGTGTCTGCTTGGACAATCGATTTTGAACCGTCGGGATTTATCAGAGGCGTAGCTGTGGCCACCACAAGTCCGGGTTGCAGGGGTAGTGGGTCGGCTGTCTGGATAGGCATTACTGTTTGACTGTCGTCATTTATTTGACTTAGCAGGCTAATAATAACTTCCAGGAGGTATCTACAAACACTGAAATTAACCTCATATACTGCCACTGGAAGGACAGGTGCGGATGCAGGCTGGGCGGTGGGGTAATTTTGTTGGTATTGCTGTGAAGCATAGTTGGAATCAGCAGGTGCGCCGGATGGATTGTCACGGAAGTAGCTATTTTGGGTCTGTTGGACGTTTCTTCTCAACCGTGCAAGAGCATATGCAGCGGCTCTCTTGTACCGTCCATACCCACCACTGTATTCCTGTTGATATCGCTGCTGTTGCTCTTCTCTCTGTTGTTCCTGTTCTTGTTCATATTGTTGTTCTTGTTGTTGTCGTTCTTCCTCGTACTGCTGCTCTTGTTTTCGCTCCTCTTCATATGCTTGTTGTTGTTGATCGTATGCTTGCTGCTGCTGATCATATGCTTGCTGTTGCTGTTCACGTTGTTGTTGGTATCGATCGTAGCCATTATTGTAATATCCTTGTCTTCGATGTCGAGATAATAGGACCTCATTTTCCCGCGCTTCGGGGGAAACTCTAATTGCCCGAATAAAAGTTAAGGCAGACAGGGAAAGGCTGAGATAAATCTGAAGAGAAAAAAAGAGTTCATGTTTCAAATTAATTAGTAAACTAAGCATCTGACCATAAGAAAATGTTTGATCACGGTTACGATGAGTTCTTTTAAAGGTTTTGGTGTTGTGTTTTTCATTTTGGAACGGATAGATCTATTATCTCAACACAATAGTCACTGCCTAAAAATAAAGCGGACATAGACGTACAGGCTTGATCAGTGTTAGGGGGGGGGGGGGTGAGGCGGGGCAAAACCTAAAATGCCCGAGAAAACTTAGGGTTACAAACGGCGGCGCCGATCGACAGCACGGGGCGCCATGGAGCCACCGTGATACACCGCCGCAAATGCATTTTTTGTACTATTCTAGCCCGCAACCGAAATCCCACTATATGCCGACTTGAATTCCAACTATATAATTGGACTTTTGCTGCTAAATTTACAAATAATAATTGATGACCGAAAAATATCGGACAAAGTAAAGTGACCCCTGAAGGCAAAATGTTTAATCCATAGTCAATTCAGTAGAAAATTCGTGGTATTCCATTAAAAGAAAAGTAAAATTAGTGTTTTATTAGATCTCGGGCACTTTTTGTTGCCAACTTATAGATGAAATAATAATTTTTGTTTTCATTTTATCCATCTGCCCGAAAAGCCAGATTTCCCGAAAGTTAGGGGAGCAGCTGCCCCCCCCACCCCACCCCCATGCCTATGCACTAACAACTAATCTGAGATAAAAGCGCGTAAGTGGTTGTGGTTTGAAGATATTTTGAAACCAAACGTAGTTGTGCACTAAAAACAAAATATTGCCAAGATTGCTTATTAAAACACCCAAGATTTCCGATACCATTTATCAGAAACAGAGTAAGAGTGGGTTGGACTGCATAGGTACTGCATAGGTACTGCTGGGCCCAAGTATTATTTTCAATGGGAAAAAAGTCTAAGAAAAATCCAGTTTATATTTAAATGGCTAATAACAATTAAAATTCTAACAATTGCTTTGCGCAATTAATTTAAACTAAATTGTGTTGAGTAAACTGGATTGGATATAACCTATCTCTTCAAAAATATATAAAAAAAATAAACTTTTGACTTGTAATCGTTAATGGCTAAAGCGTCTAAAATATCCGAGACTGGCGTAAAACATTTAAGGGTTCTAATGGTCAAAGAATAACATCGATATAAAAGTCTTTAACTTATTTTCGAATTGTTCTTATGAAATATAAGCCAAGTGTCAAAAATAAACTTACTACAAAAGTCTTCATGTTGTCCCACAGTAATCCGTTACTGCTATTCTACTTGCAGGAAGAAAGATCTGGTAAATTTTTAACTCGTCCTGGTACTTTTATACCTTCTTTTAAATGAATAACCCCTTTCAAATCTATCACCTGGAGCGCTGCCTTTCACTCACCTGATTCGAAAAGACAGTGACTAAATTTTAGAGATTCCGGAACCAATGGTGCCGCTGTCTTATAATTACCGAGATCGCCTTAATAATAAGATAATTAGCGCACACCCAATATCATTAACCCCGATGTCAAAATGAACAAGCACGTACTCCGATAAAATTAATGCAATTTTTACACAAAAAAATTATACCTGACAAGACTAGGAAAAAGTTGCCCCCTACAACCACCCAACAATATACATCCCACAATAACATGCACGTCGCAATTGTTATTGTTCTAAAAATATACTATGCGTAATTAAATAATAACAAAGATAATTTGCTGTATTGTTAGTAAAACAAGCAGGACTACGAATGTTTAGTTCACTTCATGCCGAAATGAATATTATTTTACTCCCCTTCCGCGTCTCACGGTCTACGTTACATTGTAAACAACTGTTACGGATAGTCTACACCACAAGGACATTTTAAATCAAAACCATAAAATAATGAGAGTATATTTCTTTTTAATTTGGTTAACTTGGAAAAGTCGCGAGCAGAACGAAGAGGTCACAACACACCTTACGGAGACGGGATGGGGCGGACGGGCGGGGCAGGGGGGGGGGGGGGGTCGTATTCGAGTGGCCATGTTTTTTTATATTCAATCAAGTCTCGTGGTTTCGATCCCATGTTTGTGATACGCAGCAAGCCTAACCGGATGAGACCCCCGCTTTCCTCCCACTGGCAAGGACCCATACGGACACGATTTATTGAATCAAAGATAATGATCTAGCTTGCGCTGGGTAGACTATACGACTTGGTATCACTAGTTCGACGCGCGCAATTCTGCACTATTCTCCTCACAAATGGTGTGAGACGAGCTATAGATCATACGACATTGATATTTTAGAAAGTACAACGATAATTGGTTAATTTTGAGCTAAAGACACTAATAAACTTGTCGTATGAAAACCTCTGATAATTTTTGGAATAAGTCAAAACTTCAGTTTTCCTTGTCTGTAGTGTCTGGGTATAAGATTGCCTTGCCTTAATATACTATTCAAAAAAAGTAGGGGATATTTGATTTTGGGGGCATAATACTAAAATATGCAAATGACTACGAAAAAAGTCACTATAGAACCTAACAGAAGAAACATTTCCAGTTACATGTGACGCCCAAACGCACCAATAGCTACCGCATGGAATGCATGTGATGCTTGGGATCATCATGGGGGTCCAACCCAAGATTTGCACGACTCTGACTTTGAATGTTACAGTCATTGTGGCATTGAATTCCAGGGTGGAAACATCAGTTTAATTGTTTTAGTGACCAGAAAACAAATTTTGATATGCGTCGGCTTACCCAAAATGAAAGGTTACGTGCCCTTGGCATGCTACAGATCGGCACAACACAGGCGGTTGTGGCGCGGACGATGAATGTTTCTCAGTCTGTCATAAGCAGGCTATGGTCCAGATACCGTGATACACAATCTGTACAGGACAGACCACGCTCAGGTCGACCAAGGGCGACAACTCAAGCCCAGGATCGATTTATCCGTACCTTGGCCTTGAGAAATCGTGTCATCACAGCAAATCAGATCAGCGCTCGTCTTCAACCAGACACTGGTGTGAGAGTGAGTGGCCAGACGATTCGGAATCGACTGCATAGGGGTCACCTTCGCGCCCGACGTCTTCCCTTGTTTGAGAGATCATCACATTCAGGCAAGACGTCGTTGGTGTAGGGATCGTCAACACTGGGATAATCGACGCTGGAGCAATGTGATGTTTTCAGATGAGTCAAGGTTCACTGTTGATTTTTTGGACAGACGTAGGAGGGTGTGGCGTCGTCGAAACGAGCGCTTCCAAGACGTTAACGTCATCAGACATGATCGATTTGGGGGTGGTTCTGTTATGGTGTGGGGAGGCATCACTGTTGCTGGAAGAACGGCTTTACATGTTGTTGCAGGGCGTGTTACAGGCCAGTACTACCGGGACAACATCTTGGCAGTCCATGTTGTGCCGTTCGCACGACGTCATGGCCGCCGTTTCATCTTCCAGGATGACAACGCAAGATGTCACAGGGCCAGGATCGTTACAGGTTACCTCCAACAACAGAACATCACCACATTACCTTGGCCAGCACTGAGTCCCGACCTCTCCCCCATCGAACATGTCTGGGACATGCTTGGACAGAGGTTACGTCAACGTCAACAACGTCCTGTCAATGTCCAAGAACTTGCTGCTGCGTTGCAACAGGAATGGGACAATCTGGACCAAAATGACCTTAGACGTCTCATTAGGAGTATGCCACGTCGGATCAATGCTTGTTTGGCAAACAGAGGAGGATTTACCCGTTACTGACTTGGTTGTGATGCTGTGGTAACTTTGCTGTTTGACCCCGGGTATCGAAATGAAATGAAATGAAATGGGGTTTAACGTCCTACTGTTCTGCTCCTAACCTGGGCTAATGAAGACGGGCATACGCCATACAGTGTGCTATGAGGGAAATTTTGCCCGGGCAGCGGCACTACGGCCTACTCTTATATCGAATTCCAACTGCCAAGGGATCTTTTACGTGCACGCCAATGTGTACACGGGACCTCGGTTTTTCGTCCCATCCGAACGACTAGACCCCGGGTATCATTTTACCCTTATAATGGTCAGTCTGTGCCTTACTTAGTCTAACGATCATTTGGAATAAATCGATGAATGTGAACTTCATTTCATTTTGTCATTTGTTTCTTCGTCAGTTTCATTAGGTGACTTTAATAACACATAAAAATCAAATATCCCCTACTTTTTTTGAATAGTATAATAATGAAATGAAAAAGAGTGTAACATGTTAGTGTTCTGCTTCGACTGGGGTAATGAAAACGGGCACACGCCATACAGTGTGCTATGAGGGAAATTTTGCCCGGACAGCGGCGCTACGACCTACTCTTATTTCAAATTCCAACTGTCAAGTGTTCTTTTATGGGCACGTCAATCTGTACATGGGACCTCGGTTTTTCGTCCCATCCGAACAACTATACGTCGACCCTTGCCAGACCCTCCACCCTACTGAACTAACAAGGGGAAACTTTCTCGACCAACGCAGGGATCGAACACGGGACCGGAGGTCAGCGGATCTAGAAGCTATGAATGGGGGGGGGGGGGGGCAAATCTAGGGCGCCATCAACAATCTTACACAACAATGAATGTCAACAAACTACTGACTATAACACTGAGCGCCCCGTTAGATCACAGATCGTTGCCTATTGTTCGTCGAACTTTATCTCGCTGCATGGTTAGCAGTTGACATGAAGTTCAGGTCATATTATGCGCAAGCAGCTCGAAGGGAAAATCGAATGGGGGCGGGGGTTTCTCTGCCTGCGAAAATTTAGAAAATTTTGAGGTCATTGCTGGGAGCAAATTCTCGTGAACGAGAGGATCAGAAATGGGACAGAATCTCGAGATCCCGAGATCCGTCTGTCAATTCTGCCTGTTTTGTGAGGGGTGACAGAACAAAGTACAGTCTATTGTCCCACGTCCCTCGGACTATATGAAACTACCAACTGGGCGATTCTCTTTACTGTGAATATGTTGGTGATGAGATAAGATAAGACCACAGAGGGGTGGAAGAATGATGATATAATGTAATCGAGCGCCGTAGGCGCGAAAAAAATTCAGATATAGCGACGTATAATAACTAAGCTTTTAAATTTTGGGGACTGGGCCTGAAAATTTTAGTCAATATCTGGACATTTGGGTTTATTGATGGGAGCAAATTCTTGTGAACGAGAGGAGAGGATAAGAAATGGGACAGAATCTCGAGACCTGCCTGTCAATTCTGCCTGTTTTGTGGGAGTTCACAGAACATTTGTCGGCATACAACCGCTTGCACTATATAGTGGTACTACTAACGGCGCATAATATGCAATTTACTGAGCTTCTAATCATTTGGGCCTCGCTACTTAGGGACGCCGCTTACTTTGTCTCTCGGGGGCGCTTATTTAATCTCATGGGCCAAGCCTTATATCCGCTTCTGGGATGGGGTGGGGTGGGGGTATTTAGCCAGATGAATTTGAAATGGACATTTGAGAGATAATAAATAAGTCACATTGCTCCTCGTAGCGGGGCGTAAGGGAGTCGCGGTGGCTCAGTGAGTAAGACGCTGGCTCGCTGGCCTGGGGTCTAGGGTTCTTTCAGGTGTTGGCCGAGAAAGTTCTTCGGGATTTTCCGTTGTGGTTTTCCCCCTTGTCAGTGGTGCCTGGCAGGGACAGCTGTCCAGTCTTTCGGATGGAACGAAAAACCAAGGTCCCGTGTACACATGGGCGTGCACGTAAAATAACCCTTTGCAGTTGAAATTTGATATAAGAGTATGTCCGTCTTCATTAATCTGGTCAGACCGGTTGGGTCGCCTTGAAAGCATTAAGCATAGATATGTTCACAGAAAAAAACAAGTCTTATGCCAGTGTTTCTGTATGCATTATGTGACATGACCTCCAATTGCTTTAGCTACAGGATAATAGCATGATAGGGTCGAATCAAGTATAAAAACAAAAGAACCAAAATAAATACACAGTGTTTTATGATATTATTTTTTCGTCTGTCACGATCCCTTTATTGTTATAGTGTACAATATCACTCACTATACAACGGATATTATAGCCACCCTACAAATTTGACAATGTTGGTGAAATGTGACATCGGTAGTGACCAATGTCTTCTGTAGACAATTTAATTGTGGGTCATACAAACTTCTCATTTAAAATTCTCATTTAAAAATGTGGGTCATGCAAAGTTTTCATTTTTAAATGTGGGTCATGCAAAGTTTTCATTTGCAAATGTGGGTAATGCAAAGTTCTCATTTAAAAATGTGGTATTTGGTGCTCTACAAAAGTAAAAAGAAATTGTTTTGGTAGGTGGAAGGGTCGATGCAAATATCTTTTTGGACATCTGCTTAAGATTGTGCAAGGTAAAGGAGATGTATTATAAAATTTGTACGTTTCGTTTCTGATATATGAGGTATAAAATGCATACATCTGAATATTCCCCTAATAGAAGCGTTGACAAATTGTGGGAGTTTAACCTATCGACAATCGTATCCCGAGGTGCTAAGACAGACTCGTTTTAGACACCAATTCATTCTGGGAATAAATACCACCAAAGGATTAACTAAGGGGTCTTTAAAATGATCTATGAACTTGTAAATCTACTTTTAATTCGGAATTTATTTCCGATGGTGGTTTTAAGCAGCAATGGTTCAATACAAGTCAGAATAATTTGTCGTCATTAATTGGTCATATAATTATAATTACTTATAATTGGTGGATATAAGTAATATAGTTGTAATTTAAGTTTAGACTCTCTAATAATGTCATTTTTTTTTATCATTATTCTCTAATTATGTACATTGTTTTATAGTATATACCTCGAATTATATTTGAAACTTGAAAAACAATATGTATACTTTTTTGTTATTTTTAAAACTACATTATTTTTTATGGCTTTAGATTTAACGTTTTACATTTTGTAAAACATGGTATTCGATTCAATTAGATTAATAATATTAAGGTTACGATATAACTTAAAGTAAGGACAAAATGAGTAAATATTTTTTTTAAGCCGATTCGTCTCTTTGCCGAATCATCTGTAAGTCAGTAGCGTATGCAGCGCCGTCTATTGGGTAATTTTACAATGGCGTCGTCACCAAACCTAAATTTGTGAAAGGCCATATGAGAGATAAACACGGTAATGAAACAATAAAATAAAGTTTTACACACATGAGCCAAATGAAATAGAAATTGGTGAAATTGTATAAATATAAGAAATTTAAAATCAATGAACAAATTGACATGAATCAATTTCCTAATACACCGGTGAAACCGAAAGTAAACAACTTCACGCGTGAAGTCAAAATTGAAAGTAGACATAGTACCTTGTAAAGTTCCAGATATAATAAATGTTAATTAATTTTATGCATTCAAAGTACATTAGCGCATTATTTATCCATAAAGGATCTAAAGCTGTAACTCAATATTTTCCATAATATTCGAAATTAAAAACACGAATTAGAATTCAATCTTAGGCCTATATCACATATTTAAGACACAATGAACATTTTAAAATCGGTCCATGAGTCGTGTACTCAATTAATGGTTATAGGCGCCTTTTGTAATTAACAAAGAAAAATACAATGACAATGTCATGTGGGAAGTAGCCGAATTAGTAATGGCTGATTCACAAATGATAAATAATAATCTTTTAAAAAAAAACCTGTAGAATGGACTAAGCAGGCATAAACGACCACCTTTCAGTTTGGACTGTTCACATATTTCATCGAATATATAAGTGAATAGAAATTACAATAAAAAATATACTGGGTAATTCACTTTATATGCATTCTTCGTCAATTTGAGTTTCCAAAAAATAGAGTCATATACCGGTACACCCTTTAACAGCCTAAATTTTAAAAAAAAGAATTTCCCAGTTTAATATAATTTCACCTTCGACTATCTTGACTAGATGAATGAGACAAATTCAAATTGTTCAACATCACTAAAAAGCACAAGCCTACAGAATCTTTTATTAAAGTGGTTATTAAGAGAGTATATAACTCTCAGCCAAAATGAATTTTATTCCGCAAGTCAGTGTTTGTGTTTTCAATAATCTTGTAGTGTAAGTGATAGTACCTCTTTAATAGAACATTAAAACATGACGAACAAAGGATTTAGATTATTGGAGCTGTGATGGCTCAGTGTTGGACGGGATTTTCCACCCCAGTTTCCTTCATGTCATTGGTGTAGGATGACGGGTTTGGCAATGAAATATGCGTCTAGTCATTTGAATGAGATAAAAAACCAAATTCCATCCTGTACTCGTTGGCATGGACATAAATGAACCCTTGACTGTTCAATGAACCTATTGCAATTTCTATTCACTTCTAGACATCTTTATTCAGGTATTAGTGTTTGTTTATAGTAAATGAAGATCATACCTAGTGACTAAGATATGATTTAGAACCAGTTAAAGTTTCAAAATGGCAGAGGGGGAGAAAGATGAGTTCCTGTTTGACCTGCTACAAATTGGCTGTAATTGTAATGTAGAGGTCATACCTGTACAACCGAAAAAAGATACTAAAGTACCAACTTTACCATTGAAAACGGTAGGTCAGATTGTTGACTAAATTGTCCAGTCTCAAACTTTTTTTATCCATTATTTGTGTATTAATATGGCCTGGAAATAATGGATTTAGTACCTGACATTTTGAACTTTGTGGAGGACATTAATAACACTAAATAACAGACAGTGTTTGTGACGAGTGCCTGTTTTCCAAGCTTGTAAATGATATTGCCACCAATTACATTGCTTTCATTCTATCATTTCCCCTGTATCAGTACACATTATTTTAATTGATCTTAAAGCTACCTAATGGAATACCACCAGTTTTACCAGAGTTAAATGAAGATTTAGAGAAGTTGTTGACATGCCTGGAAGATCTTCCAATACATGATATTAACAGAGCACAGAGGTACAATATTAATAAACTATTAACTATTTACACTACACATAGAAAACAAAAGGTTATTCCTATATGACACAGGGCTGTTGAACATTGTCGAGAAATCTGGACACTTAACTAGAAAAATCCTGGTTCCAACTTGTTGAGGAAAGTCTGCCTATTTCTTTGAATGGGAAGAAAAATAATGACCCATCCCTGAACACATTGGTGTGTACATGAAAGAAACCTTGATTGTTGAAACTTGATGAATAGTAGGTGCTGTCCTGGCAAAATTCATCTCCCTAGCAGTGCGGATGTGATCATAGAAAACAATAAACCAGATGTTGGTCTCAAAATGACCAAAGTAAAGTGGAGTGTTGACGAGACAATAAACCTCATTCCATTCAATTCCTTTATGATACTGCTTATTGATCATTTATTGTGTATATTTAATTTCAAGGTTTTGGCCTCGTGAGAAGCAGCCAGAAAGATTATATTCTGTAGATATTTGTCCTGTTCAAACAACTATTCAAGTTGAGAGGAATCCTACAACAGGACAGCTTATAGGTTTTAAAGAGGTAATCGTTTGTTAAATCTTAAGCTACACTTGTTACCCTTGATTCACCAAGTCAAATACCTAGACATCCAAACTGCATAATGTATCTATTGATTTTATTCCATAAAGAAACAAAGTTCAACAGAATAAAAATAGACTTAAAGGAGCTACATGTAAATCTCTATTTCTTGGAACCTAAATCACATATTAATGTAATAATATTTTAAAACAGAATATTCTAGTTTATTATAAATAGTTATTTTCTTTTCTTTACAGAGTTTTATACCAGATATGGGGAAATCTTCCAATAATTCTTTGTCCTTACGTAGATCTCCAGGAGCTAACTATCAGGATATCCGTGGAAACACAACAAACTATCCATTTTGGCCAGGTAAATTTGAAGTCTTTGACCATCAAAAAAAGAAATTCAACCATGTTTCATTCGTGATAGATAAATAGACCGGGATAATCGCATCTCAGAGGGAATTCCTTCTGATGCCATATATAGATAGGCGACAGTGATCCAGTGTGAAACTGCTGCTGGAAGCGGCCATGATTGTTTAGTGCGGATAACATGAACCGTCATAATTTATTGAAGAACTGATCTAAGTCGGGGAAACCTTCCCGTTTACTATAAATAGCTTTTTTCTTTCCGCTTGTATCTCCATTATTACACACCAAACGGTCGGACTGTTAAATGTCCTCTGTTTTTTTTTTACACATGGAACAAGTGCACAAAGTTTTAATAAGAATGGGAGGGTTGGATGGTGATTGGTTAACGCATGCGCATTGTATCATAAGGTCTGTCATTGAGTCAACTTGTATGGTTTCGATTCCCCGGTTGTAGGTGACGAGGAGTAGGGTCGCCTGTCCAACCTCGTGGGTTTTCTCCGGATCCTTCGGTTTCTTGACTCACTGCTAAAGATCCCTACGAACAAGAGAATTATTGAAATAAAATTGAACCATATCTTAGTCCCGAAATGATCTAGTTTGTGTCGAGTGGACATTAAACTCTCTCTCTCTCTCTCTCTCTCCCTCTCTCTCTCTCAATAAGAATGATGTTGAATGGTATGTTAGACTACTTAACACCAATAATAGAGCAACAATGGTTCGGAGAAATAATAATAATTATTCTTTAATTATTTGAAATGAACCTGGTGGTACCTGGAATAAAGATGTAACTTAACAGATTGTGGCATGGGGTCAGATTTTATAAATACATTGTGAATGGTTTAATTTTTTACCTTTGCCATGTAATCTTCTTGGATTAATTTTAGGTGGAATGGATGAACCCATCTTAGAGAATTTAAATCAAGAGGAGAGCCAGATGGAAATCAACCTGACAACAGGTAAAAAATATATAACTGCAATGAGAATTTTATGTAATGTAGTAACAACATTAAAAAGGCTTTTATATTGTGCTTGACTACAAACTTTTCTAGGCTGAAAAATTAAAAGCAATTACTTGTAAATTAACTGAAAATGGAGTATGGGTTAGTTCTAAAATACAATTAGGACCCACAATAGTTCTGTGGAATTAAGTAAACATAGTTGGGGGGGGAGGGGTCCTACTCTTGATAAAGACAGCTTGAGTATGGTGATTTTGAAAGTTTTGTATATGTCATATACTTTAGTTTATTGAAAAAAGTGAAAAGAGGTGTTTTAAGTTGAGAAGAAAGAAAACTGAAATGTATAAAAAGCATATTGACTTCTGATTAATTAATTTGACAGATTTATTAAACACAGCACCTAATATGCCCTCTGGTATGACCTTTGAGAATAAGAAAACAGACTCAGTAGAAGTTTTGCCGGTTAAGTCAGAAATTAAACTCACTACATTGGTTGACATTATGGCACTAGATGATATTGATGACCTTGACCTGGGTGATAGTGATGACGAGGATACAAACGACTCTATCACTGAACAGGTATATTGAGATCAGTTTTTATACGCCCACATTTTCATGAGGACGTATATTGTCGTCACCCCTGTTTGTGAACAGTCTACAGGTCACAATTTTTATCCGAATTCAATGAAACTTGAAATATAAGATCTCAGTTTCTTTCGATATTGGCATGTATTGGATTTTAACTTCATGGATTATGGCTCCTGATTGTATGAAAAATCACGTTTTTAGCTTGTGAACACTGTAGGGGTCACAATTTTTATCCGATTTGGTTTAAACTTGACATGTATGTTTATAACCCACAGATCTCGGTTCCTTTCGATATTCGCGCATATCGGACCATAACTTCCTGAATAATGGCCCCTGATTGTACGAAAAATCGCGCAATTTCAGCTTTTGGACCCTATAGAGGTCATAATTTTTATGCGATTTGAAAAAATCGTTTGAATATATCACCGTTACAGCCTATGGATGGTTGATGTTGAATTTCGTAAAAATAGGACCAAAACTGACAGACAAAATGGCCGCCCCTCATACTCAAATAGCGTAAAAATAGGATATATCATGGTTGTGGACTACTAGAGGTCACAATTTTCTTCTGATTTTGATGAAACTTGAAATGTAAGTTTATAACCCAAAGATCTCCGTTCCTTACGATATTCGCACATATCGAACTGTAACTTCCTGAATTATGGCCCCTGATTTTACGAAAAATCGCGTTTTTAGCTTGTGGAGCATATAGTGGTTATAATTTTTATCCGATTTCAAAAAACATTTGAATATATCACCGTTACACCCTAAGGATGGTTGAATTCGAATTTTGTAAAAATCAGACCAAAACTGACAAACAAAATGGCCGCAGCTTGTACTCAAATAGCGTAAAAATAAGGTATATGAATGTTGTGGACCCTCTAGAGGTCACAATTTTCTTCTGATTTTGACGAAACTTAAAATATAAGTTTATAACCCACAGATCTTGGATCCTTTCGATATTTGTGCATATCAGATTGTTACTTCCTGAATTATGGCCCCTAATTGTACGAAAATTGTGTTTTTAGCTTGAGGTCCCTCTAGAGGTAACAATTATTATCCCATTTAAAAAAACGTTTGAATATATCACCATTACACCCTAAGGATGGTTGAGTTTGAATTTCGTAAAAATTGGACCAAAACTGACAGACAAAATGGCGACCCCTTTTACTCAAATAGCGTAAAAATATGGTATATCAAGGTTGTGGACCCTCTAGAGGTCACAGTTTTCTTCTGATTTTGATGAAACTTGAAATGTAAGTTTATAACCCAAAGATCTTGGTTCCTTTTGATATTTGCACATATCGGATCGTAACTTCCTGAATTATGGCCCCTGATTTTACGAAAAATTGCTTTTTGTTTAGCTTGTTCTCTATCCATCTCTTGCAAAATGTGGGCGTATCCTGCCTGGCAGCCACTGGTTTATGTTCTTATTCCTACAAAAGTTTTGATCACTGGGGAATTATTCAATATTGAGAATAATTAAAGCCACTGGTTTTCGTTTCTGTTTTTGTGGACATTATATAATTTTTCACGGTTTAATCCATGCTGAAGCATTCATATTAATTATTTAACTTGTAATTAAGAAAATAAAAAACAAATATCAATGGTAGATAATGTTCTGGCTTAAATTTCAATTGGATTAAAAAGAGGCCCATCAAAAGAGTTTACTGAATATATATGGGTGGAGCTTGCCTGTTAATATTGTCTGTAGAGAGGATGCTGAATATTGCAAAATATTCAATTACTCATATCTTTATAAATATCAAACAGATTAAAAATTTTCTAAAATGATGTCCAGAGGCTTTAACAGAATCTACCATTTATTTTTTTCACCAATAATTTACAATAGTAATTTTTTATCCATTTCTGCTTTTTCATATATTGACCAATAATTTTCAATAGAAATAAGCTATGGTAATTTTTGTTTGAAGTACTCCCATTTCATATTCCATTGTTCATATATTTTATTTTAGAACATTATAGATGATGATGGCAAACCAAAGGATGAAATGCTGGAAAATCTTGTTCAGGTGAGTACATGCATCTATTAACATATCACTTCATTGCCTTATTTTTGTTCCTCACCTTTTGAAGAAAGCAGGGGACTATTAAAATGGGTTCGTCTGTCTGTCTGTCTGTCCGTCCGTCCGCCTGTCCATCACACTTTTTGGGTCACAATAACTCTCCTTCTAATTGAGTTAGAATGTTCAAACTTGGTGTAGGTGTATATTAGGTAGATGTCTTGATGGAGTTCGGAGATGATAATTTTCTGCTTAGGGTAAGCAGAGATATGCAATTTGGTTGGTTGATGCTTTGGGACACAATAACTTTAGTTCTGATTAAGTGAGAGTGATCAAACTTGGTGTATAGTTTCATTACATCAATACCTTGACTAAGTTCGATAATGAATGTTTTCTACTCAGGCAATTTGATTGTTTGAGACTTTGGAACACAATAACTCTCCTTCTAATTGAGCAACAATGTTCACACTTGGTGGAGGTGTTTATTAGGTGAATGCCTTGATGGAGTTTGAAGATGCGAATTTTCTGCTAGGGTAAGCCTACATACATGCCCATTCTTGGAATATTGCTAGTCGAGAACATATTGGAAGTTAAAAACAAAGTAAAATATAAAAAAAAGAGTACTGAGTAGCCTACTACAACTAAGCATAGTCTAAAATGTATGCTATTTAAAATTAGGTTGTTAAGGAAGCAGATGAAGATAAAGTAAAATTACCTCCACCTAAACCTAAAGAATGGGCTGTATGTGTTGATACTAAATCACCAGTTGATGATTTCTATAAAAAAATACCTGTTATGGCAAAAACTGTAAGTATGTGCTATCAAACAGCTTATTAGTAAAACTTTATTAGGTATGTGCACATTCTTTGTGTATAGGAAAGTCTACAAAAATAATGTAAGAAGAATTATTTTTTTTATTCTGGATCAGATACCGGTCGTAAATAGCTATGATTACAATGCATATTACAAAAACTTTTAATATCAGTTCTAAATGACGACCTTTCAGTGTTAAATGGCATAGATATACTTACATCTTGAGACCTGTATAAAGAGCACAAGAAATTGGCCCTAATAAAAGTTGAACTTACTTTGTGAATGTTTACTGTCAAATCTAGATTTTATAACATTAATGTTGGTGATCATGTTTAGATTTTTACTCAATAGAAATTATTTTTGTGATTATGAGTTCTTTATATCTTATTACACAGTGGCCATTTGAACCAGATGTATTCCAGAAACAAGCTATATTACATTTGGAGAGTAATGATAGTGTATTTGTAGCAGCTCATACCTCGGCTGGTAAAACAGTTATAGCTGAATATGCAATAGCTCTATCTTTAAAACATATGACCAAGTAAGTCACTAAATATATTTAATCTCAATTTACACTTTCCAGATGTTCAATATTTATAAGGAATTATGTCCTTGTGTGTAGAATTCATGAACATATTTTCACATATTAATCAAACAGGAATTTACTCCCTTGCCTGTGTTGAAAATGAATGTTACCGTTTCCTTAATCATCGATGCGATTTGATTTTAGTTGCTAAGGATTTACACTAATCCAACATGATATGAATCTGGTTGTCTTTAGAAGTGCCGTTAGATGATTTTCCAAAGCGATTACTCTAATTGTTATTTGCGCCATTGCTGAGATATGATTAATAACATCAGTGTTGTTGAGGTCTGATCTTTTAATTACTTGTTTCTTAAAGGACTATTTACACATCACCTATTAAAGCACTCTCAAATCAGAAGTATCGAGATTTTAAACAGACTTTTAATGATGTTGGTCTGGTAACTGGTGATGTACAGTTAAACCAAACAGCCTCCTGTTTAATCATGACTACAGAAATTCTAAGGTTAGTCATATTGCTAAATAATGATATGTTAGATAGGGTGTTTTAATAAAATAATGAAGAAATATATTTCTATGAGTTATCAAGTCTTGTTCACTGAAAACATACACCATTACCACCAGTACTTTCGTTCTCTTATACAACTTTCATTGTATTTGTTATACAAGGTTTTGATTTTATTAGAGATGTTTTATCTATTATAGATCTATGTTATATAACGGTTCTGATGTGATTCGAGATTTAGAATGGGTTATATTTGATGAAGTTCATTATATTAATGATTCTGAGGTAAGTGGATTATAGTATCAAATAACAAGTCTCATTTCCTTAATATTACTGAATACGACTGAATAATTTGAAATGTCATTTAATTTCAAATTAAGAAAATATGAGTTTCTTCTATAGTTGTAAATTATATTATAGACAATTTCTTCTTTCGAAATGCATTTTATATTTTCATTACCGTTGATAGATTTGAATATTGTATTTAGTTGATTTACTTTGAATTTGAGCTTTATTGTACCATATGATTTTGTTAAATCAGGATAAAGCTTTTTGTTATAGTAAATTTTTATTGTTTGTAATAGTTTTTCACAAAAGAGAAAAAGAAAATTAATTCACATTTTCCTTTTATTGTTAGAGAGGTGTTGTTTGGGAAGAAGTATTAATTATGTTACCAGACCATTGTAATGTCATACTACTTAGTGCTACTGTACCTAATACTGTGGAATTTGCTAACTGGGTGGGGTAAGTACAAAATACATTTATTAGACATAAATTCTGTGCAATTTTAAATTTTATCAGAGAACCACCTTCTTTGCAACCGATCTTTTTATCTTCATGCAGTCAAGACATTTTGTAATCTTCATAACTTAAATTCACAATTTAGATGTAATTTTTATAGTTTATGTCATAGTTTTATGTAATCTTCATAGTTTATAGTAATAGTTTGGATGAAATCTTCATAGTTTATAGTCATAGGTTAGATGTAATCTTCATAGTTTTAGTCAAAGCTTAGATGTAGGTCAAATCTTCATAGTTTACATTCATTGTTTATAGTTTAACTTCATGATTATCATGTAATCCTCATAGTTTTAATTCATTATATTTATGTAATCTTCATAATTTTGATGCAATCTTCAAAGTTTAAATTCATAATTATGAAGATATCTTCATAGTATAGATTCATTATTTGGACATAATCTTCATAGTTTAGATTCATAGTTTCGATGTTATCTTCATAGTTTAGAGCCATAGTTTCAATGTAACCTTCATTGTTTGAATATGATAGTTTTCATTTTTTAAATATTTTTGCAAAGATTTTGCACATTTTTTTAAAAATATTATTTAGACAAATAAAACGTAAGAAGATATATGTTATAAGTACACAGAAGAGACCAGTACCATTAGAACATTATTTATATACTGGTAATAGTAATAAAACTAGTAATGAACTATTTCTACTCATTGATGATAAGGGAAACTTCTTAACTACTGGGTAAATATAGACATCTTTATACATTCACATTGATTCATTGTTTATTAGAATTTAAGAGGACTACTTATTTTTAACGAAGAAGATGAATAATTTGTAGTCTTTTATTTGTAAACTTAACAATGTAATTTATAGTATTAATTTGCTTCTTGCATTAATTCAAAATGTTGCAGTATGTTCATATATCATGCAATGTATTTATATATTTCAGTTTTTATTTATTTATCAAGTTGGGTAAGCCTTTCTTACAATTTTTATTTTAGATATAAAAAAGCATTAGAAGCTAAGAAAGAGAGAGCTAGTAAAAGATCTCAAAATTTTGGTGCTAAAGTAAACAGGGGAGCTAATCCATCACAGGTTAGTGCTAAATACCAACAACAAAACTATTAACGGTGTGTGACCAAAATAATTATGTTGACCTCAAAGAATATTGTGTCAGATATTCTAAGTATACTTTACTGCTTGCAATCCACTTACATTAATTTTCTTTTAGTCCCTTACGAGTATAGGTTTTGTCTCTGTATCTCTTTCATTTTTGGTTTCTGGAATTCTAGTTTTGAAAATTAAAATATGAGATATTTGATTGAAATTTAGTACCCTGCTGTAAATAGCAGAGTTAAGGATCAAATTGCATTTTGTAGGATTCAGGATTCTGTTAACCTGTTAAGCGTACGTTTTTAAAACGTTAACTACCCCCTATTGTGTAATTAATTTGACGAAGTGACAAAGTACTATGTACTATGTTCTAAGAATAGGTGGGGGAAAATACCTCCAAGGCGTTATATTACGCCCTACACACAGTGAGTGGCAGTTGTCCAGGACGTAATATAACGTCCTACACATGCTGCGATCGTGGGGGAATTCCCAAGAACTATGTTCTAAGAATAGGTTGGGGAAAATACCTCCAAGGCGTTATATTACGCCCTACACACAGTGAGTGGCATTTGTCCAGGACGTAATATAATGTCCTACACATGCTGCGATCAAAAGGGAATTCCAAGGGATTCCCCCAAGTGATGAACTATGTTCTAAGAATAGATTGGGGAAAATACCTCCAAGGCATTATATTACGCCCAACACACAGAGAGTGGCAGTTGTGCAGGACGTTATATAACGACCTACGCACTTAACGGGTTAAATTTGTTTACTGAATTATGGCCTTTTGTTGACTTACGGTCAATGAAAATTGTGTTTTCCAGAATTTGTGTTGATTAAACTTTGTATTATTTGATTAAAGCTTGGTGCACTGCAGTATAGCCCTATTATAGATGCATGCATTATAAAATTTGTTGGGTCCAGTAGTGAACATGTTTTACTTCAACAGTGGTCTCAGAATGCTTGTTTATACAAGACACTTACATTCAGCCTTATTATTTATGCAAGACGCTATATTAAACTTTTTTCAATAAACTGCCATTATTTGCTGTTTTAACATTTCACCTTATATACATAAAAAATAACCAACAATGAAGGCTTTTAATCATGGTTGGTAACATTAACAGACGGAAGAGTTTGTTGTTGAATTTCAAATCACAAAGATGATATTAAAAAACCCTTGACATGTGGCATGTGTACCTAATACACCGAAGAATAAAGTTACTCAAAACTCAAACAAACAGGATATGCTGCATTGCTTTGAATTTTTATTTTAACTATTTTATAGGAAAAGAATATTTGGTTATCTGTTATTGAGATGTTAAAATCTAAGGATCAACTTCCAGCTGTAGCCTTTACTTTCTCTAAGAAGAAAATAGATGATAATGCCTACCATTTGCAGAGTTTAGATCTGACTAGTTCTAGTGAGAAGAATGAGATACATGTCTTCTTTCAAAAATCTATTAATAAATTAAAAGGTTCAGATAAATCTTTACCACAAGTAAGAAATTGTCTATATTTAATAAATTGTGTTTTTCTGCCTTCTGATGTTATGTTCTATTTATTGTCAGATTTTGACAAAATATAGTTGTCAAAGATAATTAAAGAATAACTCAGTGATGACAGTACAGGAAGTTGTAATTAGATCCTATTTGACTTCTGTTTGTTTATTTTATTGTCTATTTCAACGGTCACTCCTCTAACGCGGCCAGCGGTCACTATTTTACTAATAAATTCAACAAAACATCGCCCATTCAACGGCCATTGTTGAATGATACCATCTTGTCGTTCTTTCTTTTTACACTCCCGCTAATCCCGTGAGTAGTAGTTAATTAACTGAACCCCCACTGATCAGGTAAAAAGAAATGTAAAAATAACAATCAACCCGGGATTATCTGTTTATTAATCTTTTGTTGTATTAAACGACTAATCTGATCATTGTTTTCACGCGGCGTAACAACACATTATTTGATACTGATTGAATAAAATGAAAGTACCGAGTTTTGTCACGATCATCTAGTATCTCTTTTCCATTGCCACTTTGTTGTTAAACAGACGTTTTAGCGCCCCCTATAATATTACATACAGAGTTACATCCCCTGTAAATCAGTGATAAAATCAGCGATGTTTTTTTGTTCATGTGCTTTTTTTGATAAAATAAAATAAATTCATCGATTTTCTTCTCAAAAATGGATAAATATTATCGAATGCATCACAATGGTAGACAGTTGTATCGAAGGTTGGTACAAAATGACAAGTTTACAGAAATTATGTTCGAGATTTGAGTAAAGAATTTTCGTTCGGCGCAAGATTCAGCGATGATCAAATTTATCGATGCAGGTATTGATGTTCGCTCCCAATGCACCCAAGCGTAATTAATTTATGTCAGCACAAAAAGCACCGAGATTTTATTAAGTGGTCGAGTAATCGCTAAAATAGTTGGGGTGGGAAATACTCAAATTCACGGCATTTTGAAAGCTTTTAGATGCTATGATTCAGTATGATGAAAGTAAAAGAAATAATGGGGGACAGAGATCCAGTATTACTAAACAAACATGTATACGCGACTACTTTGAATTCACAACTAGATGTATTGTTATTGTTATACTACATGAATAAAAAAATATATGCAATCTATATCTTGTGGTAGGGGTTGGGGCAATATTAGATACCTCTAGTCAAAGAGCACCTTCATTAAGCAAGCATTTTTAAATTTCCCTTGGGTGCTTGCTTAATACAAGTTCTACTGTAGGTGATTTATTGTGATATATTCTAGGTAATTTTAATGGCTGATATGTTGAGGAGAGGAGTAGGAGTACATCACAGTGGTATTTTACCTATATTAAAAGAAGTTGTAGAAATGTTATTTGGTCGAGGTCTTGTAAAGGTATGTATCAATAAAATAAAATGAGTCTTTATTCCGAGATATAGGTTCTATCGATGCTTGATTTTGTCTAAAAATCTTTTTAAAAAATATGACAATTTTTAAGAACTATTTTTCTTCTTCAGATTTTGTTTTCTACTGAAACATTTGCTATGGGTGTGAACATGCCTGCTAGAACTGTTGTATTCGACTCTATAAGGAAACATGATGGTACAAACTTCCGTAATTTACTACCAGGTGAATATATACAGATGGCAGGTAGAGCTGGACGACGTGGTTTAGATACAACTGGTACTGTTATCATACTGTGTAAAGGTGACGTACCTGAAGCTGCCGAACTTCATAAAATGATGTTGGTGAGTTGCATGTTACAGTTACTATTTGTGTTAGTTTTAGTATTAAACTTTTGTTTTCTCCACAATTTAGAATTTGTTTAATCTTTTTATTTCAGGGTAAGCCTACAAAATTAGAATCTCAGTTCCGATTAACATATTCCATGATATTAAATCTACTTCGAGTGGAACAGCTACGTGTGGAGGACATGATGAAAAGAAGTTTTTCAGAATTCCACGCCCAGAAAGATGTATCACAACATAAAGAAGCTTTAGCAACACTTAATAAAAGTATAGCTGTAATTAAAGATATACAGTGTTTTACATGCTGTGTTGATTTAGAGAAATACTTTGAAGCTTGTAGTGATTATTTGAAATTAAAGAGAGATTTACAGGTATGTTGAGGATATCTTTTTGTGAATATCTCCATTAAACTTAAAACATAACAGAAATAATCAACCATACTATTCATGTATATCGCCATTTAGCTTAAAACATAACAAGGATAGTCAACCATACTTTTAGAGTATATCTCCATTTGGCTTAAAACTTAAAACATAACAAGGATAATAAACCATACTGTTAGCTTAAACAGGAATAGTATAAAATTTGAAATATTAGTTATGTGACATAACTTGTGTCTGTCAAGGCATAACTACTAGAAGCAGTATCATGTCTAGGACTAAATGGGTTGGGGATTTATTTCAGAAGGGTACAAAATGTGACGATAGAAAAGGGCACTCGAGGTACATTTGGTCCTTAAAGTCTTCATCTGGATATGGAGACTGGTGACCCAAGCTGTATTACACAGTGTCCGGATAAAACCAGACTTTTATTTTATAAAATAATGTGTAGGTGAAATTTACCGTTCGTTATCAAGTACAGCACATGGGTCATGCACTGTATATATAGACCTCTAAAAGAACAGCAATAGATTATCAGGTCACCCATTGAAAAAATTGACCCCGAAATCTTAAAAGGGTTACGTGTCCGGATAAGCGGATGTTGAAGTTCACGTCCAAACGAGCTGACATTTTCAGACATTCCTCTATACTTCATATGTACATTGACTTTTATTTCTGAGACTCTGTTAAAATGGAGATAGTTCCTTTAAGTGTAGTCAGTGTTGTGTGGTAATCTTGTTATACTGGTATAGTGCAATATCAATTTATGAATATGTTTCCTTTAATACATTTGCTGTGAACCAGTATTTTTCTGGACTTAAATACGAAAATAAGTCACAGCACTCGATCTGTCAACCAAACTCTTTTTCACATACAGGGGTAATATCAGTTAATGGTCGACAGACGCTGTTATGTAGTACATGTATTAAGGCCACTCAGCTATCATACTCCTTGCAGTGTTTCGTTTGATTAGACTTAATCCCACTCAAACACTGCTATAATGAAAGCCAATTTCTGTTCCAGTGCAATTAACAACCAATACCTAACTGCGTAACAATATCATTCGGTTTTAAACAGAGCTCCAGATATGTTTGCATAACGTTATGTCATGACTCACAAAATTTATTATGCCCAAGTAACCAGTGCATAGCAGAATATTGCAGAAAAACTAATTGCGTGACAAACAAGGCTATCAAGACGGCTACAATGTAAACAAAACTGCTTGGAGACAAACAATATTCTAATACCTAAAATCACTGTCCAAGTTTTAGGGAAGACCCCAGATTTAACGGAGGGCTGTCATGTTGCTGTACTTAGGAGAGATTTGATTGAACGGGAAGAATATACACACTCCCTCAAAAGCTCAAGTATCAGAAGTCAATCCAGCAATGGCCAGAGCGGGATTTCTCGGGCCATTGCTTCAGGAATATGCTCAACTATTGGTATTTATAAATGTTTTGTAAATTTTGCTATATATTCAGTACAGTTTCTCCAATTAAATTACTTACAGTCTATCATTTTTTTTTCATTTTTTTACAGTTGTTAATTCTGACTCATCCTATAGCCATTAAATCGCTAAGCCCTGGTAGAATAATAATAATAAACAATTCACAATTAAGATTTGCACTTGGGGTTATACTTAATACGTATACCGGAACTCATAATGAACGACTGTTCACGGTGCTGGTGCTAAGTGAGAAAGGAGTAGACTATACATCAGAGGATATTAAGTCTGTTAATAATAGTATTAAAGTAACACCAGTGTTAACGAAAAAGTTGTATGAGCCGGAGGGACCTAGCTGGCATTCTCTAGCTACTATACGAGGAGATGATATAGATGTTATAACAGTTAAAACAATTAAAGTTGAACCAGACAAGATTATAAGTGATGTTAAAAAAAGACAACAAGATCGATTTAAGTAAGTTAGAGTATATATTATTTATTTATTATCAAGATAGAGAAATGACAGAAATTCCTAAAATTTCAATTTTATCTAATTTTTAAAAATGAAATGAAGTGAATAAGATTTTCACTGATTATTCCGTTGAAATCAAAAGGTTGTTATATGAGCTGCGAGAGGATATCAGTTTTGAAACGAACAATACATAAAAATTGACTGTCAAGAGATACGAGAATGCAAGAAAGAAAAAGTCTGTTTCTTTGTAATTATCTATTTAAACATTTTAAGCGTTGATTATAGTTTGTCCTTTAAAACGTTGTTTACACCAACTCGTCATCACATTCCAACTGTTACGGGTTCTTTTACATGCACACCAATGTGTACACAGTATTTTGTAGTTTTGTTCCATCTGAAGGTCTAGACCAATCGATAGGATCTGAGAAATGAGGAAAAACAGTTTAGGGTCCACAATTTCGGCTTTATAAAATGAGGTCTGTCTAGTGAACGTAACAGATCTAATTTTGTTTTAGCCTTAAACAGGCATGATGCAAGAGCTAAATCTGCCTATTTCAGGTCTTTCTTTAGTCCCGAAATGTTATATAAATTATTAATTAGACATTAATTAACTTACCAAGACTATAAGCAACTCTCATTGCCATCGGATGTCTGCGATATTAAGTAGATTCAACCACGCTCTGTGGTTGATGTGGTTACCGTAAAAATGGATAGTGACAATCAAGGCTAGACTATAATTGTATCGCTGATATCTAAGCTCAGGATGAAGTAATTTGACTGAAATTTTCAACATATTCTATTTTCATTATTTAATTATTAACTATTATAGCAAGAACTGTCTGCTTTTTATCTAATCTTACCTAATGCCGCTTTAATATGTTACCTTTGTCGTCTATAGAGAGGATGCTATTCCTATTGACTCCTATTATGTCGTCTATAGGGAGTACGCTATTCCTATTGACTCCTATTATGTCGTTTATAGAGTGTATGCTATTCCTATTGACACCTATTATGTCGTCTATAGAGAGTATGCTATTCCTATTGACTCCTATTAGGACTGTTTTTGACACATTTGGTAGTTTAATGTTTTTACACTGAAGCCAACTTACACAAATGTGTACCCTATTGGGGACTGCCTGTATAAAGTTTTATTTCTGCAGCTGAAAGTGTCCAAATATTTGTTGTTCTTTCATCCATCTAGATTTATTTCATGTTCAACAACTCCTAGGGGGGTTGATTGGCTGAATGGTTAGCATGCGCGCGCTGTATCATAAAGTCTGTCATTGAGTCGACTGGCGTGGTTTCGAATCCCAAGGAGTGGGGTCGCCTGTCCAACCTCGTGGGTTTTCTCCGGGTCCTCCGGTTTCCTCCCACTGCTAAAGACCCCTATGCGCAAGCGAATTATTGAAATAAAATTAAACCATATGTTAGTCCCGAAATGACCTAGTTTGTGTCGAGTGGATGTAAAACCCCATTTCTCTCTCTCTCTCTCAACAACTCCTACTTGTCTTTTTTTGCTCTGAAATGAAAAATTGTTTGGGAGACATTCTTCAATTTTTTTTATTATAAATGTATTTTATATCATTATCAGTGTACGTACGTGTATTTTTCTGTTGCAGAGATAATCCTCCGAGTAAATCTGTATCAGTCGTAGCTCAGGAATTAATACGTTTAACGCAAGCTAATCCTCAAGGATTAAAAGGTTTAGATCCTGTGAAAGATTTCCGTATAAAAGATATAGATTATATGGAACAGTTCCGTTCTCTACAGTTCCTGGAGGAGAGTTTCGGTGAATATAATTGTGTCCATTGTCCAGTCTTTCATGAACATGTAAGTGATTTCTGAATATCTTTTAGTAATGATTTGTTCTATTACTGGGTTTCACAAACTAAGTACAATGTTGTTGGTGTAGCCATTTTCATTAGTCCAATTAGTGCAAAAAAATATGGTGAAATATACCCAATTTGTTTCATTTGTTTGGCTTTGGCTTTCAGTCATAATGAAACATAGTCATAATGTTATTCCTATAGTAGTTAGTGTATGAGAAACACAATACACGCTAAAACAAACAGACAAGACAGGCTACATAGACATTGCAAGAAATCAACAACAAATTATCACATCAACTGAATGGATCCAGTAGACATGGTACAAGGGTTAATCAGCGAACTGGATGTATGAGATGTGTTGTTGACGTTTGGGAAAGTAGGACGAGGGGAAATGTGTAGGGAGTGAAGTGCTGTAAAGGGATAGTTAGATGTATTATGAATGGTTAGAGTGGCTGTGGTGTTACGGTGAAATACTATGCCGCCACCGTAACACCACAGCTTTATGATTTGTTAGACAGGAGTGATGTAATGGGTGTCAACAACTGGGTATGCTGGTACCGTCGCAACGTAGCCGTGAAATATATATTGTGGGGGGGAAGGGCGGAAACGGAAATATATACAATGTTGACAGTATGTGCCAGGCATGAGGCTGCGCAGACCGAGCGGCAGCTCGATAGGGAGGATGTGGGAGGGTCACCCTCATAAATTTTTTTTTTTTTAAATTTCAGTTTTCTGTTAGCAGTGAAAACACTATTTTGGCATTGTTTGCGGGGTTAAACCTAAAAATCACATTAATACACCTATTGCACGATATTGTGAAACTAGCTGACGAAGACAGCTCGGGCGGCGATTGTTCGACTCGGGGCTGCTCTGTCAGTATGTAACAAACGCATTTAGTTGGCGTACAACTTTTAAAAACCGAATGTCAGTATGGTATTTCTCACATAATTGGTTATCGCAAAAACAGAGTAAACTGAAAGCGAGTAATCTCGACTCAAACCTATAGTTTACTTACTACACTCGTCACTAAGGCTTCCTATATTATTGTTTGTGGACGGTTTACTACTCAGTGATAAGCCTGCGCCGCAAAAAGAGGTCTCGCCTTTTATTATTAGTATAATGACTTCCTCATGTGCGGCAGGTTAGTTTGCTTCTAAAAACAGTGTTTTCCGTTCCAAAAAATACAAAAGTAATTTTCTACCAGATGACCATGGTTCTTTTCACCGATACTAGATAATTTCTCTCTGTGTAAGGATATAGCTATGGATAAGTTCATACAAGGTCAATAAATCCGCGGTCACTTCGGGTCCCACTGTTGAGAAAATAAACCGATGGGTTTGTTTAGTAGCAAATCGAGCGTGAATCAACTGAGTTTGTACTGAAAAATTTTTGAGTGATATGTATGAACTGTCTTCACACATTCGGTTTATAATTAGCGATACACAGGTACAGTGGCAAATGTTGTACTTCACAGACTGTTTACCTCCGAACTACCTCCGCACGAAATCCCCGATTTGGGTACTTGTAAAAGAAAAAGAAATAGTACCTGTGCGCGTGCCAGTAAAAAAAAAACCTAAGAGTTCGCGCATAAAAATGCCCGAACGTACCAGGCGCCAGGCCATCCAGGGGCCAACTGTAAGCGTACACTCATACTCCTCGCAGTGTTTCGTTTGATTAGAGCTAATCCCACTACTCACTGCTGTAAAGAAAGCAAATTCTTGTTCTAAATTATGACTGGTCAATAGTCCGATTAACAACCAATAGCTAACTGCGTAACAATGCCAAACAGAGCTCCAAATTGGACCAAATATGTTTACATAACGTTACGTCATGACTCACGATTTTATTATGCCCAATTAACCAGTGCATAGCAAAATATTGCAGAAAAACTAATTGTGTGACAAACAAGGCTATCAAATGTCAACACAGATATAATGTAAACAATATTGTTTTGAGACGAACAACACTCTCACCGTTTTTAATACCTTAAATCACTGTCCAAAGTTTTAGGGAAGGCCCCTGATTAAAAGAAGGGCTGTCAAGTTGCTGTGTTTGGGGATAGATTTGATTGAACGGGAAGAATAGACACACTCCCTCAAAAGCGCAAGTATCAGAAGCTAATCCAGCAACAGTTCATTTTTACATTTTATATAGCATAGCCGGATACATGTAGACAAGCATAGCACAGATTACAATACTAGCTAAAACCATTTATCCACCCTAGCCAGCCTCGCAGATGTCTAGGAACTCAGATGGAACCTCTCTGGAATCTAATGGAAGTCTGACTTAAAAGTTTAGTATGATTTCTTTTATAAGACTCATGCCTATTACGCACAGAAAGCCTGTTCATGGCCCTGAACCTGTGCAATTTGTGATATGATTGGTTGGTTAAATTAAGCCAAATGATGCAATTAGAATAATTCCACTCACGTGTAATCTCGTGGTATTTTATTGACACACAGAAACAGTTATGTTTTGGCTATATAACTCTCTCTATGTGTCAACCTGTCACTTATACCCTAAGTTGATTTAGTACAATTCTACATATATGTGAATTTAATAACTTGCCAAATATATTATTTAATGAAATATACAGCTATCTTATTTCTCTATTCTTTGTCTATAAATTTAAAACCAATGTCGCCACGACTATATTGCTACATTTCTTCCCCCTTTAAGAATATATGTATAAAATGTAGATATTCTAACTAATTTTTCACGCATCAGGCAAATATAAACGATTACTATACTATAAAACTAAGCTGTGAAAGAAAAACCCAAATAATCAAAAATCAAAAGTCGCATGCAAAAGCTCTCCAAAAAGTTAATCACTGTAAAATCCTATGACAATTCACTAAGCCTAAACCTAAACACAGAAAACACCAATTGTCTTTTTTTAAATCTTCAAGTGTCCTAATTTCAAAACACTATAACTCATTACGTAATATTTTATAAAGTTCAGGTTTCACTTTAAATTCTGTCTTGGGATATCTCAATTTGGTAAACTGGTAAACCATTTCCTCTTCTTGGATTTCCATTGGTCTGTTTCAGCTACCATAGTATAAAGTTGAAACTTTCTTTTTTCTTCTAAGTATGATTGGTTTGTACAATTTTATCCGTCAATCAAACATGTCATTGCCATCAGACCAAGAACTAACTATTCCTATTTTTTTAAAACTTTATTTTGATATTAGTCTAACATTATTATTAGTAACTCTTACTTTTAATTAAAATTAAACTTTATTTAATCATTAATAAACTTTGATGTGTCTCTTTAATTATAAATTTTCAAACTAACTTTGTCCTAACTCGATCATTAATGTGACCTTTTTGACCTAATCATTTAGAATTTCGTATTTCGTTCTTTTATAAACACTATCCACTATTACATAATCATTCCCTTTATTATTAAATTAGCCAGGATGACACACAGATATGGCCACTATCTGAATGACATCCCTTTTTATTCTACAGTAGGACGCTAAACCCCATTTTATTTAATTTATCTATAACTATGTTGAGAGAAAATGGCTGTACACTCCATTCAATCAGAACACAGTCTATATTTATATAAACATTACATTCCTAGCTTTCAATTACTTTATGATTTAATATCATTCAACTCATCACTGAAGTCACGTGACTTTCACACACGTCAAATTTAAAGCAACATTTAATAAATGAATACAATATAACAATTAGAAAAAATATATTAAACCTTTATATTACGTTTCTAAAGCAAAAATTTAATTACATAAAATTATATTCGGACAAAATCTACCGTATACCTCCACTTTTCTAAAAAAAAAGTGTCGTATTCTTACTTTAACCTCGTATTAAACTCGTACGAATGACTTTGTGATAATCTCACAATTTAACGAGCCAATAATTTTAGTTCTTCCCCAGGAAAACCATAACCAACACCCCTAGATTTACCATATGGGATCTTAACATAACCTAACTTTTTATTCAAAAGTTAAATTACTTAATTTTGAAACCTTGGACTAGAGCTTCAAAATTACACTATATACGAAACAACAAAAAACACAAATTAACGAATCACAGTAGAAAGTACGGCCATCTTGGAAACTAGAGATAATCACTCACAAACATCATCCTTAGATCTGCCGTCTTCCGACTGCGATCTGGAGACAACATTAGTTCCTTACTTTATTCCCTATTCCGTTTCCTTATTATTATTATTTGTCCTTAGTTATATCAAAACAATTTTTTTTTTTGAACCTACTCCCTAGAGACCCTCACTTTAACTTTAATTTTACTCAAATTTACTACAGGTCATGTTGACCTGATCATATACATACCTATAGCTAGTCACATTATATTGTTTACTAAACCTGTCTATCAAAACTTATGAATGACTATAATGTATTTCCTACAGTTAAATTTTAAATATTTAGTTTCTAATCAGATTTTAACTTTAAATTAATATTATTTGGTCTGCAAACAAATTTAACACATTTAATTTACCAAACAAAATGTATTTACCAACTTTTGCGACTATCTCCACCAAAAATTTTCCTCTGTTGCTGGATTGTACAGATCTTTTTTTCTTCTTAATGTATTCTTCTTCTAAAGTGACTTCTTACCCCAAAGGTCGAAACTTCAGCACGGCACCAAATCGAATATGTAAGACTATGCAGTGCTATGCAGTCACTGGTTAGATGTGGAAAATATGTCGGGAGAACTCCCCACATCCAACGTGTGATGCATACTCTCTTTTCTTCTAATCTTCTTCCAGGTTACTCGATCTCGTAGTCACGTGCACCAAATCGAATATGTATCACCATAGGCCTTCTGTCAGACGTGGAGACCGGGGATTCCAAAATCCGGTCGCCACATCCTACGTACGACCCATGCATCTTTTCTTACTACATATTTCTGTAGCCTTGTGATCGTCTAGAATTTGCCTCTAGCTGTCTTTACTTCTGCTTCACGTTGTGTATTTAATTCTTACAGTTTTCTTAAGACGTTTGTCTTCCTCGGTTATAACAATGCAACAGTTCGTTTTTACATGTTATATAGCATAGCCGAATACATGTATACAAGCATAGCACAGATTACAATACTAGCTTAAACCATTTCTCCACCCTAGCCAGCCTCACGGCTATATAACTCTCTCTATGTGTCAACCTGTCACTTATACCCTAAGTTGATTTAGTACAATTCTACATATATGTGAATTTAATAACTTGCCAAATATATTATTTAATGAAATATACAGCTATCTTATTTCTCTATTCTTTGTCTATAAATTTAAAAACAATGTTGCCACGACTATATTGCTACAGATGTCATATGTTCTAAAACAAAAATCACATAGCAACCATGCCATATTTGTTATTTTTTCGTTCAATATTTCTTTCGGTGTTATAAATTAGAACAAAAGAGAATAGTCCAGACATTAGTAATCTAGGTTTTGTATATGATAACTTTTATGGGAATAACTTCTGTTAATCTCACCAGTTAATTAGCAACTTAGTGTAAGTGCTCAGGAGATTAAGATTGTTCATTGGATAATCAGGTTTAGATTCTTGATTATCAAAGAAGCTGCCATATCTGAATTAAAATAAGGTTTTGTGTGTACAATTATAGGACTACTTTTATTTTCAGGTACCATAATGGTATCAGAATCTAAATCTGTAATAGAATTATAGAAATTTGAATTTCATTTGTATGACTAGTAAGAATACAATACTCTTACTAAACGTCCAAATAAAAGTGTTTTAAAATATTTTATTGCTATTTTGACCTTTTGGGTCAATAGATAGTATATTTATAGACTCATTTTTGGGAAAATCTCAATTTCGATCAAAATCAATATTTTCATTTGTTTTGTCTGTAGCTCATTATTAGATTTCGTGCATTTCGACTCATTTTACCTGCACAGGTCACATTTGTGCTAAATTATTGTTTACAATCGTGTCAATTTGTTTTCAGTTTGAACAAATCCGAGGTAATATGGAATTAAAGAATGAATATAAAAGATTGGTACATTTATTATCTGATGATAGTTTGATATTATTACCTGAATATCAACAACGAATGGAGGTAAGCTTTATCATTTACATACTTATCATTTACATTTACATACTTATTTACATTTACATACTTATTTACATTTACCCTTACTTATCATTTACATATTTATCATTTACATACTTATCACTTACATACTTATTACTTACTTACTAATCATTTACATTTACATACTTATCATTTATATTTACATACTTATTTACATTTACATACTTATCACTTACTTACTTATCATTTACATACTTATAATTTACATTTACATACTTATCATTTACATACTTATCACTTACTGGATTTTTTGCACTTTTAATGGCCTCCACTCCACTCACTTATCATTTACATTCTTATCATTTACATTCTTATCATTTACATTCTTATCATTTACATTCTTATCATTTACATTCTTATCATTTACATTCTTATCATTTACTTACTTATCATTTACATTTACATACTTATCACTTACTGGATTTTTTGTACTTTTAATGGCCTCCACTCCAAAGAGATCTTGATAATCAGCTTGTGGGGGAGGTCACGTCAAGAAAATTATAGGTGAACATGACTGAATGATGTTAACTACTTATATCTAACTTTTATTTGATTTTTCGTTCTCTACGGCACTAGTTATCTCCCATAATTCAGTGCAGATCTCACCTACAGCTTCACTTAACAGACCATTTCATTTGTCAATCTCTGATATCAATGAGAAAGTGGCTTATTTTAAAAAAATTTCATTCAGATTGTGTTGTCATGAAGACTAATAAAGCAAAATGATTTAATATCATTGAACATGTAATGTAATTTAATATAACATATACTATTCAAAAAAAGTAGGGGATATTTGATTTTGGGGGCATAATACTAAAATATGCAAATGACTACGAAAAAAGTCACTATAGAACCTAACAGAAGAAACATTTCCAGTTACATGTGACGCCCAAACGCACCAATAGCTACCGCATGGAATGCATGTGATGCTTGGGATCATCATGGGGGTCCAACCCAAGATTTGCACGACTCTGACTTTGAATGTTACAGTCATTGTGGCATTGAATTCCAGGGTGGAAACATCAGTTTAAATGTTTTAGTGACCAGAAAACAAATTTTGATATGCGTCGGCTTACCCAAAATGAAAGGTTACGTGCCCTTGGCATGCTACAGATCGGCACAACACAGGCGGTTATGGCGCGGACGATGAATGTTTCTCAGTCTGTCATAAGCAGGCTATGGTCCAGATACCGTGATACACAATCTGTACAGGACAGACCACGCTCAGGTCGACCAAGGGCGACAACTCAAGCCCAGGATCGATTTATCCGTACCTTGGCCTTGAGAAATCGTGTCATCACAGCAAATCAGATCAGCGCTCGTCTTCAAACAGACACTGGTGTGAGAGTGAGTGGCCAGACGATTCGGAATCGACTGCATAGGGGTCACCTTCGCGCCCGACGTCCTCGCGTGATCCCTTGTTTGAGAGATCATCACATTCAGGCAAGACGTCGATGGTGTAGGGATTGTCAACACTGGGATAATCGACGCTGGAGCAATGTGATGTTTTCAGATGAGTCAAGGTTCACTGTTGATTTTTTGGACAGACGTAGGAGGGTGTGGCGTCGTCGAAACGAGCGCTTCCAAGACGTTAACGTCATCAGACATGATCGGTTTTGGGGTGGTTCTGTTATGGTGTGGGGAGGCATCACTGTTGCTGGAAGAACGGCTTTACATGTTGTTGCAGGGCGTGTTACAGGCCAGTACTACCGGGACAACATCTTGGCAGTCCATGTTGTGCCGTTCGCACGACGTCATGGCCGCCGTTTCATCTTCCAGGATGACAACGCAAGATGTCACAGGGCCAGGATCGTTACAGGTTACCTCCAACAACAGAACATCACCACATTACCTTGGCCAGCACTGAGTCCCGACCTCTCCCCCATCGAGCATGTCTGGGACATGCTTAGACAGAGGTTACGTCAACGTCAACAACGTCCTGCCAATGTCCAAGAACTTGCTGCTGCGTTGCAACAGGAATGGGACAATCTGGACCAAAATGACCTTAGACGTCTCATTAGGAGTATGCCACGTCGGATCAATGCTTGTTTGGCAAACAGAGGAGGATTTACCCGTTACTGACTTGGTTGTGATGCTGTGGTAACTTTGCTGTTTGACCCCTGGTATCATTTTACCCTTATAATGGTCAGTCTGTGCCTTACTTAGTCTAACGATCATTTGGAATAAATCGATGAATGTGAACTTCATTTCATTTTGTCATTTGTTTCTTCGTCAGTTTCATTAGGTGACTTTAATAACACTTAAAAATCAAATATCCCCTACTTTTTTTGAATAGTATATAATGTAATTACACTCACCGGAACTCTGACATCAACTTGCTGCTCACTTGCTGCTCAGTGACACTTATGTTTTGAAAATTTTATGATGGTAATATAACCATGTAGTGCCAATGAATTCTTGATCTTAAGAATCTTGGCTTGTGCCAGTCTATCATTGATTTATAGAAATAAGACTTTTTGTTTTATGTTACAAATACATTTAACTCTCCAGTTTATATGTTTTTATTATTTACTATATTTTGTAGGTATTACGTTCATTGAATTATACAAATGATCAGAATACTGTACAGTTAAAAGGACGAGTTGCTTGTGAAATTAGTACACATGAATTGATTATAACAGAACTAGTGTTTGAGAATGTATTAACTGATCTTCATCCGGCTGATATAGCGGCCATCTTATCTTGTATGGTATTTGAACAAAAACGATGCAGTGAGCCAAATTTAACAACTGAACTAGAAAAGGTAGGAAGCTACAATCAGTACAATCTTTAACTAAATCATCTTGTAGGGTAGCTGACTTTGCCATATCAAATATGAGAAAAATATTTATAATTATTAAAGTTATGATGCATTATTTGCATTTTTTGCTAAAATATCTCACGGCTTAATCCATGGTAATATATACTCAGCTTGATTGTTTAACATTTGATTAAGAAAACATAATTAAAATATCAACACTAGATAACCTCCCGGCTTGGATTCAGTTGGATTAAAAAAGGTCTATCATTTCTGTTCACCCACAACAATATGGTGGCGTGCTTATCACATAGTGAACAGTATAGATCAATGAAATTTCAATTCAACATAACTTTGTAAATGCTGAACTGAATTGAAACATTTTTGGACTGATATTCCTATTAGAGATTCATCCTTCCCAATATTTTAGTTTGATAGGGATTCCAATTGCTTAAAATTCGCATCAAGACTTTAAGCAACAACAGGTATATTGAAAATGGGTGTTAACTCCAGTGAAATGTGGTTTATAAATACATAACAATTTGTCCGACAAAAGCTTAAGGAGGGTTAGAGGGTATGCCCTTTTGCACGCTTCCTCTGGATCTGCAACTGAAGAACACTACTTATGGCCTCTTCTCTGTTTTTTTAACATAAAAAATACCCACACCAACATTGTTACTATAGAAAATATGATATTTTAAGTTCTCTATGGTTCACATAAAGTCATAAAATCAACTACTGATTGATATTATAAATTTTTTATCTTAACAGGGTCGAAACCATATTTTAAAAATAGCTGAGAATATTAGTAAGTTACAGAAGGAGCATGGTATACTAACAGCTGAAGATTATGCTGAAAGGTTTAAATTTGGTTTAATGGAAGTTGTGTTTGAATGGGCTAGAGGACTGGTAATTAAAAATAATATTAATCTTTATTTAAATATACTTATTGATTTTCGACTATTACAAGATAGCTCTTGTTTGAATTTTAAGACATTGTTATATTTTTGAGCAGCAATTTTTTATTCCGGTCTGGATAACCTACCTAAGCTTAGACAGGCTTACTGTTTATTTTATTACCTGGCAAGCTATGCCTAATCAGTCATGTTTAAAATTTACATTAAAGGAGCTAAATCGCTAATATTTTGGACCTAGAAATTGACACAAATGGGTCGCAACGCAACGCATACAATAATGTAATGTGAATGTATATAAATTGGTTTACATTCAATCGTTTCTGTTTTACTGTAATTTCTAATCAGTTAGGTTCGGCGAAATACGCCAGAGTCTCAATCGAATGGCAATCTCTAGCATCTGGTTATTCCAGTCTACGCCAATAGCATTCATTGCGTCACCGTTTGACATGCTTGTGGAATATGTCTAGCCTCGTTTTTCAAATCCCTTATTACAAATAGTGCTGAAACGCATTATGGTACACGAATTTGTAAAAGTTGTAAAATGTTTATTTTGTCTTAAATATTGAATATCAGAAGGCCAACCTTTCCCAGTAAGATCGCAACATCAATGTTGATGTAAACCAACAAATAATTTGTGTTTTCAATGTCGAAGATTTTGGACTATATTGAGTTTGAGACTTAGCTACTTTAAGTTTAAGTTCAGTTTATTACATTTAATATAGTGTTTGTTACTGCAATAGATACACACTACAATTAATAAAACATATTATTTATAATGTACATAAATATACTATACTAATAATGATGAATTCATTTTGGATGGTCCTTTGAAGAGATACCTTTTTGGTGATTTTTTAAAACATTACACAGTATGTTTGTATTATGACATGAAATACCTTTTTCATTTACAGCCTTTTTCTGAGATTACTAAATTAACCGATGTTCAAGAAGGAATTATAGTACGATGTATCCAGCGCCTTCATGAAACTCTACGCGATGTTCGAAATGCAGCTAGAATAATTGGTGATCCAGTCTTATATCAGAAGATGGAAGAAGCATCAAATATTATAAAACGAGATATTGTTTTTGCTGCTAGTTTATATACTCAATAAAATCTCTTTATTATTTTATACTTAAAATTGACTCTATAGATTGAATCTGGGAGATTTAATACATTTCTCCTTTGATTGATTTATATATAAATTTGTCAATTCCGAGAACGCTGTTTAGAGCGCCTCTAGCATTCCAAATTCCAACATAAAAACCTTTAAAATACATGATAATGAAAGAGACAAAAGCCTGATTATTCACAAATGAATAGACAGGGCTGGCGGAAGCAATTCTTGATTGGGGGGGCTTCCATCCTAGGTCCTTATAGGCATGGGTCCAGGGGCCACAATAACCTGGGCAGGGTACCATTTGTATACCCTGGTACCCAAGTTCCGGCGCCCCTGGAACATTGTGAATAACCCCACCCACTACTTTCTAAACATATTAAATAATACAGTGTTAAAGCATCTTTTATACATTTACTCAAAATTATAAAATGTCTCTTTTATTCAATCAGCTATTGAAGATGAATTATATTTGTTATGTCATTTTATTCCTAATGAAAATCTTTCTTCAGTAGTCCAGTTCGTGCAGAATAGTAGAACTTTATAAAGTCCATTTTATTTTATATTGTAATGAAAACCTACTCATTCAATATATATTGTAGAAAAACAAACTTTGTAGAGTAGTGGATATCTTCGGTGGTTGATTGATCAAAGTTAGATATTGTTACAAAAATAAAATACAGTAATATAGAATCCATGCCAACTGAATTATTATGTTTTGTATGGGTTTCAGATGAAGCATATGTCTGTAGAATTTCTTGTTAAATAAACATACTTAATTATAAATAGATAGTTATAACACAGGCCTGTTGGAAAGGATGGTTGATAAAATTGAATTTTGAGCATATAATTGTTAATCTTTTGAACATACATTTTGCAAGAGCTAAATCTGCCTATTGCAGGTCTTTCTTTAGGCCTTAAATGTTATCTAAATTATTAATTAGACATTAATTAACTTATCCAGACCATAATCAACTCTCGATGTCATCATTAGTCTGCGATGGTTACTGGATTTGAATTTGATCTGCTGCTCAACGCTCATTGATCAAAAAATGAATAATCTTAGTTTAGAGTGGATCAATTTGACTGAAATTTTCAGCAAATCACCTTTACATTATCTAGTTTTTAACTATTATTGGGAGAACTGCCAGCTCTTTATCTAATCTCCCATAATGTATTTAAAAGTAATTTGTTGTTGATACACGTATGTGTTTTGTTGTTGCTACATGTATGTTGTTGATGCATGTATGTGTATTGGTGTTGATACCTGTATGTATTTTTTTTTGTATGTGTTTTGTGGTTATTATGTTCGATAAGATATAAAGGTGTTGGTGATTGGCACATAGTGCTAAATTTTGGGCACTCTAATAAATACATTATGCCATAACACTACAGTATAGAGAATGGATGATAGTTTGGCTGGGGGCGTAGTGGGATATGCTTATATTGATATTCAAATACTTATTATTGGTGCTTCTTTAATATAACCTTAATATATTATTTTAAGGCAAGTCCATTTTTGCGACTTAGGATGTCTCAATTAATTATGAATGAATTTGAATTCCATTGGTGTAAAGTACATATAGCAAACACTGGCTTTAAGTACATACCATTTTTATATGGTCATTTTATGTGCCCTTTAATATATTATTACAGATATAGTTAGACCTGAGAATTAGTGGGTCGTTTTATTCTAAACATTGTTGAGGATATATCCTTGAATACAAGCAGATGTAAAACCCATAGCAGCTAAAATATGTTATTTTGTGTTATTACAATTTATTTACAAAATCATGATAGATTAAACTGAAATGTTCTAATTATAAGCTAATTGTATATTTGTTATATTTTTGATGAACTAGTTGTTTCTGTGTGGTAATTTATCAGGGGTTGACTTCAATATTTCTATAATTCTATAGTTATACATGTGTATGCCAGCAGTCTTTGTCTACATTAGGTTTTTATTTATTGTCAATTAAATCTTCTATTACAAAGAGTGATATATTATATTTATATTTGAGCAGTCACAGAACAAAATGACCAGGTGGGAATAATTATAAAAGAACAAAAATAAAAATTATGACTAAAATTGAGGGAAACAAAAAAATGATACATGCCCTTTAAGACAGTTGTTAATCAGTCCCTATGATTGAACAAAACAGGAAAGTTATCAGGGGTACACTAAATTACATATCTGGAAAACATACTTAGATAAAATAAATTCCCCGAAAATTTGTTATATTGCTATAGCTATTTTCACAATTGTTTATATTTAAAAAGATTTCTTTCTGCAGATAATCACAGATGACCAATCAGAACATTTTTCATATATATATCACAAAAGTCAAAATTATATATGATTTTCATGCAAAAACTATCCTTATTATCTAATTAGGAATTTGAATATTGAAAACCTCCAGGACAAATGGACTGGCTTGTAGAATTATTACTAATATTTCTATCGAAGACATACAGAGGAAGAAAATCTAACAGAAATCTAAACATTTATATTTCTCAAAAGAATCTAATGTGTGACTGCCCTGTTGAATATTTTAGATTAACATAGAACACTTTAACTAGAATGACATTTGCTCAAAATTGACTGTGGCTAATTTAAAATTATTATCTAATAGACAATGCAGGAAAACTGATCAATAAGTCATAGACAGAACAAACAACACACCTAAATTGCACAGACAATAAAAAATCTTGAAAAGAAACCCATTGAGCCATAATGAAAAGCTTTAATATCTAATCAGGATTGGTTATAATGACTTTATTCATTAAATATATTATTTAATATATTGTAAATAAAAATAATGTACATTTATAGATATATATATATATGTAAATGAAATCATGAAGTTTGCTTTATTGAAAATAAAATTGATTTATCAGAAATATTGCCCATTATTTCATTACAGAAAAGCACCCTGTGTGCAAGTAGGGGTCAGGGGGCGGGGTTCAAAATAATGAGTCGCTTGGACGTAAACACCAAAACTGCTTTTAATAACGGAACCATTTTAATAATAAATATGAAGTGCATCAGTTGTGTTATGATTTCTATTAGTAAAATTGGTCATATGTTGTTATCGCAACCCGAACCTAGCCATCCTCAAATTTATAAAAATCTATGTTAGTATAAAATGACAAGATGTGAGGACACAGACAGTGTTGACGATCAGACGTTATTTAAACACAGTCTTTTCATTTCTGTTTGTTAATTGTTATGTCGTATTGCAATAATACTATTGTACTGATATCAATATCACAAGATTTCTACCATATTATAAGCAAACCAGTTTTGAATAGGGTTATTGACAATATTGAGTGAAAGGCAAGCCGTTTGCCACTTCATTAGCCGCGAGAGAAAATGTATTTGTATACATACAGTGTATATAGGCCTAGCGGGTGAGACTAGAATTCAATAGTTTGACCTAACCTAGTGGGTAAACCTATAGGGTGTTCGTATGTGCATTCGGATTCCACCTAACCAAGCGTTACCGCATAGCAGGTGACTCAAAACGATATAGTAATGTGTGTATAGCAAGGGTTTTCTATAATGACACAAGTAATATTACATTGTGATGACATTTAAGTATTGGTAGTATAAACTATGGAACCGTCGATGTTATATTTACTCACTTTATTTATAATAACTGGACAGAATGGTTAGTAGATTTTTTTTGTGTATCTTTTTAACATTTAGATGACAAGAGTATAAAGAAATGTTTGATGGGCGTGACGACGTTTATTTTGAAGGTATCACTATCAAAGTATATAATGTTAACCAAATCATTTACATGGTTGTTGGTTGGTTTGTTAACTTCAATAGTACACATAATATCTTATAAGGGCGTCTCGAACAAAGTAAGAATTGAAGGTATTTCTAAAGAGTGTATAAGCATACACTGCCCCAAACACTAAAGTTTTAACAGAGTAATTTTAGTAATATAAGTCTGAAAACCAAGGAGACGAACACCAGTTATAAGTATATTTTAACACCTGTGATATACAGAATCAATATATAAGTACTGACATGGGTCGTACATTTCAAATGTTAACATGGCCCAACAGTAAACTAACATAGTTAATTCTCTATTGAATTATTATTTCATATTCTCAATTTATTGGTGACAACAGTAAACGAATATTATGGTTCTAATTTAGAAATCTGGATAAAGTCTCAAGTAAATTAGCATCGGGTTGGGTTTTTTTCTGAAGAGTAAGCTTAAAACTATTATAAATTAATTGTATGTAAAGGCAATCCAAGTTATTTAATTAATTTAGCTCATACATATAATAGTATCAATCATCATTTCCTGATCTACGCCAAACAGAGGATATACATCATTTCTGACGTATATATAAAATGTCGATTTCAATATAGATGAAATAAATTAATGTTTCATTATTCATATAACCCATTGAAGTATTCACGTATACTCGCGATATTTGAGAGAATTAAGATACTTTGATACTTGGATGGAGTTTTACTATAATCAAATAACTAAAATGTGTAATTCTAGGTATAGAGTGTGCTCTTTAGAAATATATGTCTACCACTGCTCTGGTAAAAATTACTATATTGAATCGCAGATTGGTATAATTGTAGATAAATTATAATATTTGATTACATAAGCCTTGTACAAAACAACCTTTGTTTGTTCGAAACCTTCTCATTTTCAACCAAATCTGACCTTTAAATGAAATATATTGAATAAAAGTGTCATAAACTAGAATGATAATGTTATTTTTAGTCTTATTATTAAGAAGTTATTGGCTTTATTCGGTGTCAGGTTTATCCACTAGAAAACCTTTTATGGAACAAACGCGATCAACAAAGGAGTGTCTGTTTGAATTCAATAGTGTGACAGAAAAATAAAGATAAAAAAAGGATTATAAAAAGTTTCATTAATATCAAACTTTGAATACAGTAATCCGAATATGAATTTCTGCTTTTATATTATAGATATACCAAGTATACATTCATACAGGAAAACAGACGTTGGTCATTTTATAATCAATTTGTTTCTAAACAGATGAAAACACCCTTTAACTAAAATGGCACTAATAACATCTTAGCGCATGTTTTGTTCGAAAAAAATGATACTGAGTCACATAGGCGTACGGGCTCGATGACAGTTAGAGGGGCAGAACCCGAAATGCCCGAAAAAATTTTGGGTTTACAGACAGCGGCGCCGGTCTTCGAATTCCAATCAAAAGATCAATCGTTTACAGTCCACGAAGACGGAACTTCAATTTGATCCAATATAGTCCACCTGGCTGACCCGAATTCCAAACAACCAATCAATCGTCGCAGGGTATGGGGGCCTCACACTCACGGAGAAAATTTTGAAAATTTAACCACCGCATAGGCGTTTTCTGCTATTCTAGCCCGTGTAAGCAACTCCAAAAGTATCCAATGGTTTTGTAATTAAAATCCCATTCTGAATTCCAACCATCCAATAAGACTGAGAGAGAGAGAGAGAGAGAGAGAGAGAGATGGGGTTTAACGTCCACTCGACACAAACTAGGTCATTTCGGGACTAACATATGGTTTGATTTTATTTACATAATTCGCTTGCGCGTAGGGGTCTTTAGCAGTGGGAGGACCCGGAGAAAACCCACGAGGTTGGACAGGCGACCCTACTCCTTGCCACGTACAACCGGGGATTCGAAACCACGCCAGTCGACTCAATGACAGACTTTATGATACAGCGCGTGCACGCTAACCATTCAATTTGACAATGAATCTCTCCCACGTCTATGGCGTTATTGCGTGTCGCATGTGCAGCTCAATGGTTCTATTGGGGCGATAAGTTCTTCATCTGTGAACATACTCTCAAAGCATATCAAGTGATATATGACTATTTATCATATGACAACCTGCATAGGTATTTGCATTTGGATATGCAGCGGCATTAAAAAGTAAAGTTTTACCAAGCTCTACGAAAATCATCATTTAAACCAACGTGAACTCATTCCTCCCTCCCTTTCCAAACAAGCACACCTGCAACCCCACACCCCACCTCCCCACAAATCAAAACTGCAGTTGTCCAATGGCATCATATACACTTATTTAGAGATGGGAAGTCCTTGAAATTTATGTTTTATTAATATATAACATGATCATTTATGTCAACATAATAACATTTCCCTCTATTGTAGACATTGGACCCCCCATATCTAGGAAATGCCCCCTCAAACGCCTGATCACCATCCAGATTCGGAATCTACGCAAAAAAACTGGTCTAGAAAAACTAGGTCTCATAAGTTCACAGCTCGGGTGGCGATCCCCATCCCACCCCCTTCAGCTACCGGACTTGAAGGGTCGAAAAACATGTGTATGCCATTGGTAGCACGTTAAAGTTGGAGTATGCCCATCTTAATTATCCCGGTTGGTGCAAAAAAGTTCGACGTTAAAACCCCATTCGTTTATTTTCTGAAGAGAAAAACCCCCCAAAAAACAAGTAAAAACAAGTAAAGGTCAATTTCCTTGAAAAGGAACAGAAGGGATCGACCGCGAAAAAGAGGTCATTTTTCTGTTTCGAGTGAATAGAAAATTTGAATGTTATCAATCTCTGTTTTACATGCTTTAATTTGTTTGTATCAACTGTGTATATTATTAGTACCATTAATATGTTAATACTTCCCAATTAATGTTATAGAGAATAATAATTTACGTCAAATTAAAAATAATATGCTCCACGTGGCGAAATAGAAACATGTGTTGAAGTGTATAAGCAACTGTAGTGATAACGAGAGGGTCATTTCGGAATTAACATAACATTATTATGTATATTTTACATAACGTAAACTGGTCCGGGTAGAATCATACATTTTACTCATTTTTATATACCCATTTACACTAAATAGGACATATTTTTTTTATCTAGATAGACATGAAGCAGCTTTATTTAGTTTTCTAATACTTCAGGAAAATATTCTAGAATTTAATTTTCAGAAGGAAAAATGTTGATATTATTATTGTGAGCTAATTAACCCGCACCGATGTCCTTTCAGTGATATTAGCGGCCTAGCGAATATTAATTGCTGATCACTGTGCGTATAAACGTGTTAGACAACCCACCCAACCTCCACCCTCGGGATAATTGCAGTGGTTTAATATCTGCTTCCACATTAGGAAAATGAAATGAAATGAAATGGGATTTAACGTCCTACTGTTCTGCTCCGACTGGGCTAATGAAGACCGGCATATGCCATACAGTGTGCTGTGAGGTAAATTTTGCTCGGGCAGCAGCACTATGGCCTACTCTTATATCGAATTCCAACTGCCAAGTGATCTTTTACGTGCACCCGAACGACTAGACAGCTGAACTTTCTCGACTAATGCTCTATAAGTCAATACAGATTTTCGGATAGCGAATTATTGGATGCCGTAGTCTAGCTGTTCGTTGATAGCCCGAATATGGTTTATTTGACAAAACGGTATCTTCAATAGAGTACGGCAAATCGCCCCATTTTTGTAATTGTAACGTTTGAATATCACCGAAATTCACTAGCTATAGATATGGGAGTTGATAAGATTATCTATATATATCTTTATTTTTATTTTTCAGTGGTACATTCAGAAATCATGATAGCAATTGCTGAGCCCGGAAGAGCTGATATCCGGACAGCCCCCTTGTCAAATGTATCCCTTGCAACTTATATAGAGATAGACGATGCTGTTACGAGCATAGAGTTCGACAATGTAGACGGTCGATTTTATCTGGGAACTGGTATAAATATATTTTCAACAGGAATAAATGGAAAAGAGAAGACTGAGCACAAACTCGGTAAGTAACGTTCCTGATAGTTTGTGATGACCATACTTCTGGCAGTGTTTCGTTTGCTACTAGAAGACGTTACAAAGAAAACGGGACCCAAGACTTGCGAAAGAAAACGGTTAGGAATAAAGACTACAATATTGTACAGTAAACGAAATTTGCAGTAATGAAAGATTTAGGTCCAGAAACAGATACTTACCAAATTTCTACATTTGACTTGTCTGTAACGCACGTGATCATGATGATCATCATGGCACTGAGGTATCCCCGTGATTGTACGATTAGAGTACTGTTCCGATATGCATGGCCAGGGAAAAACCATCTGGATTTGTAAGGGTTCATTCACTTTTTGCAGTGGTAATACCGGTGTTAATACTGCCGGGACGGATTTTCGGAAAGGGACCAGTTGTTCAGATAGTTTTTATTGTAGAAGATCACTTGGCGATCGGAATTCGAAGATATATTAATCATAAGGTACATTGCAGTAAATATTTTTAATGTGCAGATTTGACGAGATGCTACATGTATTTCATATTGACTTGACTGTTTAATTGCGGTAATAAGGACCACATCTTTATATCGTGTCTATTCAACCATTTTCAAAAGTATAATTTTCGAGCCGAGTGGGCTGTCACTTCCTTAGATGCCTTCTTTTCTTTGCTTTGGCATGAGGATGGCGGGATAAGGGACGACGGGGGGGGGGGGGGGCTGTAAGGGGCAGGAGGGGGGGGTGTAAGAGAAAGTATACGCCAAGTGTAGTAATGCGCGAAATATTTGCTTATTCATTATTCAAGCCTATCGAGACGAAATCCACGTGGGTTGCTGTGAGCATAACGATCTGAAAATTGGGTTCCGGTGGGTTGTCCCCGGAACAATTATTAAACTAATGAAAACATATATGTATTTACAAAGTATTGGGCCCTGTTAATAATAAATCGACTTTTATATTCATGCTTACTTTGACGAGGGTACGAAATATAAAGGTATAAAGGTGGTATAATATATTAGAACACATTTAAGTGGAGCACAGATTCATATTTAATGATCAAATAGGGGCAGTTTATTTTGATGCGAAATGTCTTATGATTGATTGAATTCCCGAATTTCCCTAAAACCCAGTTTATGAAATTTTGATCAAAAGGTCTTACACTGTACAGACATATAAAAATAATTATAAATGCACAAATATACATATCAAATTTTACGGTAACACCAACGCCTATTTAAATATTTTCTTTGGTAATTCCACAAATTCTCTAATCTCTATGTACATTTTCTGTAGGGGTCTGTACCGTCCCCATCTAGGCCCTTAGGTTAAGGTCAGCTATACTAAAACGATACATTTATTTCATTAATTTTGTTGTGACTTTTAATTTACTTTGATTATTTATTTCCCGTGTATGTTGATTATTTTGTAGAAGTAACCAGTATGTCCATTGACAATCAATATGGTCTTCTATTTTATACCAGTAATAACAATATAGGAGTTATGTCCCTTTACGAACATTTTCATAAAATCATTATCAATGACAGCGACATTAAAGTGGGAGAAATAGCAGTAGACACTGATAATAAGTAAGTAATAAACTATCATCATTATCATCATCATCATTATCGTCATCTTTATCATTACCATCATCATCATCCATCTAAGATCAAATAAAAATTAAACAAAAATAAGGACTGAAAGTGTTATTTATATATTTAAAAAATATATATATTATACGTTACATAATCTATTGCCCTCGATGTTAGCGGATATAAATCAAATACATTCTAAACAACCTCAAATGGCCATGATTGGCCGAAATGAATAATTTTGAGATTTTTTGATTACGGGCTGAAACCTGTATACGTTAACTTTTATTCTTCCTGATTGATTCTTAACCTTTCAGACATATATATTGGATAAACAAGGCAGACAATGCAATAGAAAGAAATGTGTATAATGGATCATCTCGAGAAATAGTTGTGGAAACGAAAGCAAAGGGATTAGTTATAGATACCAAAGGTAGATATCCAATTTCAATGATTTATAATTGATTGTCTTTATGATTTTGGGTTAACGTCCTGCATTTCTGCACCGATTGAACTGCATACGCCATTATAATGTGCTATGAGGAGATGTCTCTATTTACAGATCGCCTTTTAAATATTTTGAACATCATATCATACGTCTCTTCCCATTTTATACTTTAACTTTATAATATCGTATTACACTCTCATAATTTCCGAAAATCGACCAAGCTTAAATTGTCCTACTTACAGAAAGGTATTTTATACGAGAGGCAGAGAAATGAAATAAAATAGGGTTTAACGTCCTACTGTTCTGCTCCGACTGAGATAATGAAGGCGGGCATACTCATACAGTGTGCTATGAGGTAAATTTTGCCCGGGCAGTGACACTATGGGCTACTGTTATATCGAATTCTAACTGCCAAGGGATCTTTTACGTGCACGCCAATGTATACACTGGGCCTCGGATTTTCGTCCCATCCGGACCACTAGACAGCTGTCCTTGTCAGGCCCGCGAGGTTAGGCAGGCAAAACTATTCTTTGGGTTCGAGACCACACCATTTGACTCAATGACAGACCCTCTGTTCTAAAGCGCACGCGTTACTTTACTTGACCACCCAATCCTCTTTATTTATATAGGGGAGTTCGTATAAGAAGAACTACAATAAATTGTACGACTGGACAGATTTGTCAACTGTATAGTCGAATCACATGGAATCGAAGCATATTTTGTTTACTAACGTGTCGAATGTTTAACGGGTCGAATGTTTAACGCGTGCGCGTGCATCATTATCTTTGTCATTGAGTCAAGTGGCGTGGTTTCGAATCCCCGGTTAAAAACCTCGTAGGATTTCTCCGGGTACGTCGGTTTTCTCCCTCTTCTACAGACCCCTACGCGCAAGTCAATTAATGAAATAAAACTGAACCATATGCTTGCTCTCTCTTGTATTGTTTTTTTCCTACAGAAGATATATTATATTATGGTATGGACGGTATGTTAAAGAGTGTTAATTTAAATGGTAAAGATGAAAAGATATATTATAACAATACTGATGGTCAGACGATATCATCTCTACAACTATACGATGGTATAATGTACATGATACTTACAGATGGAACAAATTCTACGTAAGCACATTATTGTCTATTAATTAATGTAATGTACATTATTTGGTTTAGAAAATAAATAGAGGGCTACGGTGGCTAAGTGGGTATGCTGCCGCCACTAACCAGGCGATCCCTGGTTCGATCACTGTGATTGCCGAGATAATTCCTCGGGTTTTCCGGCGTGATTTCCTCTCTAGCCAGGAACGGTGTCTACATCTTGCGGATGGGACGAAATACCGGGGCCCCGTGTACACAATGGCATGCACGTAAAAGATCCTTTGGCAGACGGAATTCGATATAAGAGTAGGCCGAAGCACCGATGTCCGGGCATGAAGGAATTCCATTCCTATTCGTAAGGATTTTCCACTGTTGTTCGAAAATACATTGATCTTTTGTGCATGTTCCGGTATTGAGTATTTCGTCAAGCTGTGTTTTATACCCCCACATTTTCATATGGACGTATACTGTCGTCGCCCCTGTCCATCCGTCCATCCACATCCACAGTTTGTTTGTGGACACTCTACAGGTCACAATTTCTTATCCGATTTTGACGAAACTTGAAATATAGGTATATCTCCCAAAGATCTCAGTTCCTTTTGATATTGGATCGAAATTTCATGGATTATAACTCATCTAGAGATCGCAATTGTTACCCGATTTAAATGGAACTTGAAATGTATGTTTATAACTTAAAGATCTTAGTTCCTTGCGATTTTCGAGCATATCGGAGCGCAACTTCCTAAATTATGGCCCCTGATTGTACGAAAAATCGCGTTTTTTGGCTTGTGGTCCCCCAAGAGGTCACAATTTTAATCTGATTTAAAAACTTGTTACACCATGATGACGGTTTAGTTCGAATATTGTGAAAATCGGACCAAAACTGCAGGACAAAATGGCCGCTCTATGTACGCAAGTATGTACTATCAAGGTTGTGGACCGTCTAGAGGTCAACAATTTTAATCCGATTTGGGTGAAACTTGAAATGTATGTTTATAACCCAAAGATCTTGGTTCTTTTCGATATTCACACATATCGCATTGTAACTTCCTGTAACTTGTTTGATATCGAAAGAAATGAACTTTTCGATTCTTTACGGATAATCAGCACCATAACCTTAAATATACTTCTTTGGGTTGATTCTAGTTAAAATACTGACATTAACATTTATGTCTTTAATCAAGTACAAAAATATATTAAGTCAACTAAAAGGTTCAATTGATAAGTATGCTTAGTGTAGTTTCAATTTTTTTTTTTTTTTTTTTTTTTTTTTTTTTGCACAACTGTAAAAATGTTGTTGTTTTTTTTGTTTTTTTTGGGGGGTTGTTGTTTATTTAATTTCAAAAGAAGATACTAAATCCCCCAGCGAGATTCTTTGGGCATGTCGAAAAAATTACTTTCATAATCCAAATATTTAAGAATTTCTCAATAATGGGATTTTTAACTATTTATTATAACATTTATATCCTTCGTTTTTGTATGTTCTTATCAATTGTACTATTATAACTATCAATTACAATGTATGTGAAGAGGGTATCGATAAGTTTTCGTAACTTTTGTCCCAATCCGTTTGTACTTTATTTATGTTCTAGTACAATAAACTATGTTTAAAACAAACTTCCTGGATTATGGCCCCTGATTGTACGAAAAAAATCGCGATTTTAGCTTGTGGTCCCTCTAGAGGTCACAATTTTTATCTGATTTTAAAAATCGTTTCAATATATCACCACACCCTGCTGGTGATAATTGGGTTCGAATTTCGTAACAAGCCGACCGAAACTGCCGGACAAAATGTACGCTCCCTGAGCGCAAAAAGTGTAAAACTATGTAATGCAAAGGTTGTAGACCCGCTAGAGATCACCATTTTTGTCCGATTTTGATGAAACTTAAAATGTATGTTTATATCCCAAAGATCTCAGTTCCTGTCGATATTCACGCATATCGGATCGTAACCTCCGGGATTATGGCCACTGATTGTACAAAAAATCCACTTTTTAGCTTTTGGATCCTCTAGAGGTCACAATTTTTATCCGATTTAAAAGAAAACGTTAAAATATAACAGTGTTACAACCTAATGACGGTTGGGTTCGTATTTCATAAAAATCAGACGGAATCTACCCAACAAATAGTGTAAAAGTATGTAATACCAAGGTTGTGGCCCCTCTAGAGGTCAGATGAATTTGATGAAACTTAAAATATATGTTTATAACTCAGAGATTTCGATTCCTTTTGATATTCGCGCATATAGGGCCATAACTTCCTGGATTTATGTCCCCTGATTGTACGAAAAATCGCCCTTTTTTAGCCTGTCCATCTCTTGCAAAATATGGATGTATCTTGCATGACAACCGCGTGTTGTGTCTTGAGTTAGACAGGGTTTAATTGAAAACTATAATGAAAACCGCACACAAAAATACAAATCATTGTCGTTTATTCATAATTAAATCTAAAGCTAACATATTTTAACCCATTTTACGTAGGCATATTGTATTTTAGATTGATGTCGTACGATATTAAAGCGAATGTATCTACGGTGTTAGTACAAGAAACAGCTCAAATATTTTCTGATGTAGTTGTATATAATACAGTACTACAGGATTTAGGTAAGTCAATATTACACACTATTCAATCGGGCTACAGTCGCAACATGTCTTCAATCTGGTTATAGTCCCAACATTCCTTCAACCTGGTTATAGCCACAACATACCTTCAATCTGGTTGTAGTCGCAACATGCCTTCAATCTGGTTATAGCCGTAACATGTTTTCAATCTGGTTATAGCCACAACGTGTCTTCAATCCGGTTTATAACCGCAACATGCCTTAAATCTACAACTCATTATACGCTTTTAAACTTCCTACGGGTCGAGGTTTGCTTTTTAGATTTTGCTATTTAATTCGCTGGGATTAACCTGCTAGTCATGGAACACTATTGAATTTCATAGTCGTAGTCATTTACTGATTGCCCCAGAAATGTTGGAATTACCATACAGATCAGTGGGTTGATTGTTTTCATAGATATTACTGTAAGCTTGCTAGGATATCCATTTTGTCAATATTGGTTTTGTTCAATTATTATAATATATTTCAGTTGATAATGAATGTACTGTTAATTATGGTGATTGTAATTATTTTTGCTTGCCATTACCTAACGGGAAGACTTGTATTACACCTGATGGACAAGTTGATCCTATAGATATAGGTAAGACACAAGATGGCTATAAGAATAAGCTATGTTAGAAACCCTATAAGACACCTGTACAAAATTCAAATACCTATAAAGATTGTACCATATAGCGTCGGGGAAGGTACCAAAACACAATGACAAATGCAAATGGATTCAGTTACTTTGTAGCAAAAATAGTTTTTGTTTTGAAAACGAAACGCGTCAAAAATCACCTCGGCTTATCTCCCTTACATCATAAAGGCTCTAACTTTAAATTCTCACGATATTAAAGGCTAATTGGTGAAATACATGGGAAATATTTTGTACTTTATTATGATAACGAATAACACATTTTAAAGTTGTTATAAGTATGTTGTGTCGGTATTTTCTCTCCAATTTAAAAATATTTTATTTTGTTGTTTCAGAAATAGTCACATTGAAACCAGATCCTACCATTACCCGTAAACCAGAAAGTAAGTAACAAACATACGCACCCTTGTCGCCCCCACCACATGCTACATGCCCGTTATCCCTTTACTGTCAGTCGTTCAAATGGGGCGAACAACTGTGATCTCTTGTAGACCATTGGCATCACCTTAAAGGATGTTTAACAATGAAGGACTTTAAGTGCTCCCAAAAGTTGCAAATCGCTCTGCAAATGGGCATGGCTACCTTCATTAGTCCGGTTGGTGTAGAAAAGTAAGACGTTGAACCACAGTTCGTGACATTTACTGTCATTCACTCCTATAAAGCTCAAAGTACAATATTGGTTGACCGTATGTATATGCGTCAAAACGCTCTGTTAACCAGGTGGACCATCAACAAACCACTGAGATATATATGTGACAGTCAATGTCTACAATCAGGCAATGTGTACAATGCCTGAAATATACCAGTCAATGTGTACATTGCCGGGTTAGGGTTAGGGTAAGGGTTGGGGTGGGGGCTAGGGTTAGGGTTACAAAGGCATTGTACACATTGCCTGATTGTAGACATTGACTGTAACATATATAGCTGTTTCAAACCAACATACGCTTCTTGCTAAGAAGACGGCGTTTCCATCTGATCTTTTTTTGATTATCAATTGCTTAGGGAAATTTTACACGCATGTCAAAATATTCTCAATACGTTAAACACATTTTATTTTTATATTGTAGTTCCACCAACAGAAAAACCCCAAACCCAGAACTCAATTAATGGTAAGTTTTTCATACTGTCAATACTTTAACTTGGACATGACTGTTAACTGTCCAAGTTAATGTTGACTATTTTAATTTGTGTTGGGGATATCAACAAAAATGTTGACTCAAAGTCAGCTTCTGGGAATAATTACTATATCGTTCAGACAATTTTAAGCTAGTTTAAAACGCCGGCGTTTTTAATACAGATTATATCCAACTTGAAACCGCATATCCCCCCCCCCCCCGCCCCGCCATAAATTAGGAATGTACATGCCCAAATGCAAAAAGCTACCTGAAGCCGACAATTATTTTAAGCCAGGTTAGAGAATACAGGTAGCTAACTGGGGTTTTAAAATTGATTTATGTGCTTCACCTTTTTATTCAGATGACGACATAAAGCTGGCTTAATGATAGCCGGCGTTTAAAATCAGCTTATTAAGAATTTGTTATTATCATTCACTTGTGTGTTATTTTGTTTGTTATTTATTTAGGTTGTGTTAGACAAACATCAGAGAAGTTATCAGTTATCTTTATATCCATCAGTATCTACGCGTTGGCCAGTATTTTGTAACCAAGATTTCATAATTTTATATATTTGTTATTATTTTATATCAATCAATATATTTTTCCTAATCGTTTATATTGATGTGGCGCTTTTTAAAAAAAATATCTCATTTGTAATTATGTTAAATTCCCGTCACCTGTATTCTCTGATGTATATTATTTTTATCTTCAAAGAAAGTGTGTGAACAACTTGTAAGCTCAATATATTTGTAAATAAAACAAATCATTTTTTTTCAGATGTGTTGCACCGAGTTTTCGAATACACACTTTAGGTTATATTTTGTAATGATAGCCACAACGTTGAATCATTTAACCATACAAACTATTATAACGCCCCACACTTGAATTTCCATAACCCGAAACTTAAACTAAGCGCACAAGAGTGATTTTTATGGCTATTTGAAGCAACAAAATCACGGCTATATGTATCCACGTACCGGCAATCAATTGCCACTCTTACAGACCCCCCCCCCCCCCTTCACCCGCCCAGCGCAATCTGGAACATTGGGATCCAAAATAGTCGGAAAGGGCATCTACAGCGTTCAATTTGTTCAAAGCCCAGATCCCGGGCTTCACTCTTCGACGCTCACTACAACACTTCAATATGGAGATTTTAAATTTCTTGATGATGTAAAAATCATTCCGACATGTTGCATCCGACGGTTGTATGCATGATGTATTGTTTGTATCTGTAAACGCAGCTTGAGACCCACATCTCCTTCGACTCACGATAGGAATTTCACTACGACGGGTCTTATTCGTAATCTAAGTAAATCCGATAGAGTTCCTTCCTATTATATCCTAGATTATTGTTGTATTACACAAATTTATCAAAATAATATTTACTACAAGACACCCATATAACTGTAATCAGTGCACGAGTTTCTAAAATACGTTTGCAAGAATTTCATTTTCAAATATTTTCTCGTGTTGAAATTAAAAGTGCACGTCTGAAATTAGGGTATATGCACCATGTTGTAATCAACGGGGACAGACACACGATAATTTTCAGTAGTGCATTTGCCAAGATAACTCCAAATAACTGTAAGGACACCTTTAATCGAATGAGGAAGCCATGGTGGCTCAGTGAGTAAGATGTTCGCTCGCTAACCTTGAGGTCCCGTGTTCGATCCTTGTGCTGAGCGAGAAAGTTGATAGAGATTTTCCGGCGTGGTCCCCCCTTGTCAGTAGTACACGACGGAGGGTCTGACAAGGGGCAACATATAGTCGTTTGGATGGGATGGTAAACCGAGGTCCAATGTACACATTGGCGTGCACGTAAAAGAACCCTTGGCAGTTGGAATTCGATATAAGAGTAGGCAGTAGCACCACTGTGTGGGCAAAATGCCCCTCATAGCGCACTGTATGGCCCAGTCGAAGCAGAACAGTACGTAGGACGTTAAACCCCATTTCATTTATCTGTAATCAAATGCGAACAGACAGCATTAAACGTTTACATCCACCAGTTGTTAGCATATTGAAGACATGGGGGGGGGGGGTCTGAATATACTTGGACCCCCCCAAAATTTACATAGTAGGCCCCAACTCCTATTTATTTACAACAATTATTAGGATTAGTTAAGATTCTATCTGTATAAAACAATGTACAAATTAAAACACAAACACTTATGTTTACTTTTTGAAATCCATTTATAATACACAAAATGTACAAAATACTTTAAATATCTATACAACTACCTTGTAAATGTCAATGTGTATATGTATATAGTATTGTAGTTAACAAGGTGATTGTCAAATATGCATCCTCATAAACTAAAGTTATGTGATCAAGTTTGTTTCATTTGAATCCTCTTCATAAAAATTTCCCTTCTAAACTCTCTTTGTCGTGTTGTTCATAACTCGAGCGTAACATTCAATTTGTAAAAGTCATGAAAAAAATATGAATACGGCACCACCTGACTTAAACATGATAAACATTGTATTGGTGTGATGTTTTAGTTTAACCTCGTAAAATATGCCAAAACGGTGTTTACAGAAGACTGAAACTTAAAAAATTTTTTTATGGGGGTGCCCCCACCTCCCAGTGGGAGGGTGACCCTCCCACACTCTCCCTATCGCGCTACATCGGCTGCTGCGCAGCCTCGTGCCTCCGGCGTCACAGATTGTCAACATTTTATATATATTACACGGCTACGCCTCTGATTGAAGTTGAACTTTACACTATATTTAAATTAATTAGATTGTTTTTACGACATTTACAAACACTTATAAAATACTGTCTGTTTAACGCGTACAGTTTCCCATTAACTGGAGTTTCCCCCCTTTGAAACAAAAGATACAAGCCAGACAGGACGCTATATTGTGACCCGTTTTCCGTGAATGAGACAATTTTTTTAAGTTTCACCTTTCAGAAAAGTTGCGATATAGCTGTACATCATGAAATCAGTGTTATATATTTCACCCTTGTTGAATCTCTGTAAACAAGAAAGATTACATTTTTGTGCAGTCAACCTATCCCATCCCTAGTTATTTACATGAGTAACACTGTTTGTATAGCCTATATAATATTTAATCACTGTACAACTAACTGTACATGTACATCGTAAGTTTTTCAGCCAAGCTAACACTAAAAAATAAATGAGAAGCGGTGTCCGGTGCCCTAAAATCGCAAACATAGTCTACCTCTTGCAAGGGCATAGTCGGGATTTTACAATAACGGCGAATCTATAATTCAACATTTTTTGGAGGAGGCCCAATATTTTGTAGGGTGTAAGGGGGTGTTTGCTAGAGTCCCTAAGGAACACATAGCGATAGTTTCTACTTGGAATTCAGAAACCAAAGCTACACTGGCAGTATCATCAGCCAGTAAAAGATGTTCAAATCCTTACACAAACTCCTTGAATTTCAGATAAGTGCAGTGGCGGCGGGAGCCGCGGGTGGTTGGAGGGGCAAAGCTGAGGCAAAGTCCAAGGTTAAGGGGGCAAAGGCACGAGCTTCAACTAGGGGTAGGGGGCTTCCCCCAGAATTTTTTGAAAAACAGGCTGCCGTAAATGCATCCTGGCAGTATTTCAGGCACTGATCGTTGGGATAAAGTGTCAAACGAACGGACTTGCGAACCTCGACGAAACGCACTCACGAGCGCCAAAGTAGGGAGTCCTTCCGGAGGACCTCCCCCAGAAAATTTTGAAAAATAGACTGCCGTCATTCCGTCATTCACCGATCGTCGAGATAAATAGATCTGACCAGAAAATTTTGAAAAATAGACTGCCGGAAATGCTGTCTGACAGTATTCAGTCGGTCACCGATCATCGAGATAAATAGATCTGACCAGATACCGCCCGTCGCCTGATCCCTTGTTTATCCGACCAGAGAAGAAAGTGTCAAACGAACGGACTTGCAAACCTCAACGAAGTCCCCTCGTGAGCGCCAAAGTAGCGAGTCCTTGTTGGGGGGTATTTTGGACCTCCCCAAGAAAATTTTGAAAAATAGACTGTCGGAAATGCTGTCTGACAGTAATCAGGCACCGATTATAGAGATAAATAGAGCTGATCAGATACCGTCTGTCGCCTGATCACTAGTCTATCCGACCCCACAGAGGGCAGACCAGATTAATGGGGGACAAATGCCCCCCTTGCTCCCTCCCCCCTTGGCACCGCCACTGGATAAGTGGTGTTAGATGCTTTACAAAGCGTAAACATGTCCTGCTTGGTGCAATTCATATTGTATCATTACAAAAATACGCGATATCAACGTACTGAAATATGCACAAACTATTTCAGATAAATGAAATTAAATGAAATGGGGTATACGCCATATAGTGTGCTATATGAATGACAACTTGCCCTGACTGCGGCGCTACAACCTCGTCTTATTTCGAATTCCATCTGTCAAGTACACGACGATGTGTACACGGGGCCAGGTTGTTTCGTCCATCTGCCTTGCAATACTGACAAGGGGGAACCACGCCCTTTCTGTGATACTACTATTACATTCAAGTTATCTCTTATTTATTCCTTACAAACAACAACAATAACAATCAACATAAAATACCATGCCAACAAACATCACTCGTTCATGTACATGAAAATAGTGTCCATAATACACTAAGCCAGGTTAAGTCAATCTGAACGACAGACTCACCCTACCTGCCGAGACGGTGGCTAGCTACCATTTAATTTTCGTACGTTAGTTACGTACGGGGCTAAATGAGAGAAACGCAATGACGAGTTTTGCGTCATGGTTTTGAGTTTTTGCGCCCCCTGGCAAATGGCAAAAAATCACGCGGTTTCAATGCGGTTTTCAACATTATAATCACAATCATTATGCTCAACCAGTGTCAAACATATACTGTGGGTCAGATATGCTACAAATCGCATCTAGCATGTTCCACAAAGCCCAAAATTACTCGGTGGCACGGGGAGGGGGGACTGCCACCGCACACACATATAAATACTGTTTTCTGGGGGGCCCAGACGGGATCTTGTTCCTCATGTTAAATCATGGGTCACCACGCCCCTGACTAAGCAACAGATACTGAAACATTAACACCAACTAAATTTATTTGGCTTGCCAATCCTTTAGCCTTGTTCAACTCAATGTTTTACGGAGAACTCTTGTGGTGTCATTCTTCCTATTCCCAATCCTGTTACGGCAACACACGTGACTGAATTATTCAAATTATTAAAGTCTCTGATCGGAATTTGAGGCAATTCTCTGTAAACAATGTTGTGAATGTTGAATCCCTTGAAGAAATATCAGTCCAAATATGTTTCATTTCCCTAACAGCGTGGTATGACGTCATTAAAACAGCTCCAGTAGGACTTGTATGCTAAAATTGATTTTTTTTTTGTTGTTTTGAGTTGATTAGGGACCAAGCGATCCAAAAATGTCGGGGTTCAAATTTTCCGACCCCTTGACGCCTGTGGGAGGGTCATTTTTGAAATCGCCAAAAATGGTTGGATTTTCATGATATGAAGATCATTCTCGTGTTTTTTCATCATGTCGACCCATCTTGGAAGTAGTTTTCACTGACTTCCGGTGGGGAATATCAATTTCCGGTGTCAAACTCGGATTGATTTCAGCCAATAATCTTTGGATTTTCATGATCTGAAATTCATTCTGTTTTTTTTTTCATGGCCTCGGTCAGAGGGATCCTGATTTCAATCATGCCTCTCCCAGAGGGGTCAAGTGGTCGGAAAATTTGAACCCCCTACATTTTTGGATAGCTTGGTTCAACATCAACCCAAAACAAAAAAAAATCAATTTTAGCATACAAATCCTACGGATGACATGTCATACCACACTATAATGTATGTATATTGAATTGCAATTTGTCAACATTTGAATCAATCGCTGACGGTCAAAACCAACCAGCTGCACCTATAATGTTCGTTGAAATCTTTTAATGGGCCCCCTTTTAACCCGACTGAATCCGCGTTGGGAGATTTCCTACCGTGGATATAATATTGTTTTAATTTTAAATGCTTGAAAATAGAATTGAGTACGTTATATCTTGTATTATAGTCCAAGAGCCAGTGACGAAAAAACTGCCTCATAAGTAATAATAGGTTTGACCATATTAATTGGCAGGTATTGATAGGGCAATTTCAAAACATCCAGTCTTATGAGGTTTCAGTGGGGCATTTTGCAGGGGGGGGGGGGGCAGATAAAAAGGGCCAACAAGGGCTAAAATTTGCCTCATAAGTAATAGGATCAGAATTATTTCTAAAATATTGCCATACAATGTATGAATTAAGACGTGTAAAACTAGATATTGTTCGAAAAATGCAAATGTTGGCTCAATACCACTCTTGTTGTAACTGAATAATATGTCCCAATCTTTATTCTGGTCAACAAATTGTAATATTTTACAATATTCCAATTAATTGATGATACAAATTTCATCTTAACACACCCAATTTAAAAAAATGGAAAAATTCAACTAAATGATTTGAAAAGCCTGACGTAAAGCTTTTCAAATGTGACTTGGATTTAAGAATATTTTTGAACCCTCTGGACAAGTAAAATACGATTTAATGGATAATTTTCACAACAGGTAGGACACTAACACATCTAGTACTTAGAATAAGGCTATTTTTTATTTTCTGGAACTGTCGAGCCAGCAAGAGTGTTACTGTCCCTTTAAATTGTTTGTGCTGTATCAATATACTTTTTGTTGGGGAGAAGGACTGAATAAATGACACACAGAATTATACATACATAAGTACATAATGTCATTCAATGTATATTATATGATTTATAGTTTTTAAAAACATTGCCAAATAGTTAGTTAATAATAAAATAACCCAGGTTAACATACTATTTTAATGTGTGATTATTGTATAATATAAGCTAATATAACATATCTACATGTTTATAATCAGATTTATAACACCTTACAGTTTCTTTATAAATCGTATGTTACATCAATTTATATAATACTATTAACGTTTGATTCGATTATTCCACATAAACATAGTCTCTGTAACATGCGGAATAATCGAATTAAACATTAATACTATAAATACGATGGAAAATGAGTTATCGGTCATAAAGAAAAACTGCTATATTCTATAACTGACTGAAATCTGCCACAGTACAGTAAGTTTCTTTTTATAAATTTGTAACATTAACAATAATTTATGGAGTAAGGTTCCACCGTCCATTCAATTAATAAAAAAAATTGTCAATTTAAAATCGAATAATTCTAAGAAGAAATTGTGTCGGTTACGTGGCAGGGTATACTTTCTAGAACCCCTTGTATCACGGCTTAAATATTGTGTGAAGTTCACATAACTGAACAATTTTGAACCCAAGGCGCCTTCATTGGGGAGCACAATATACTAAAACAATCGATACCATTTATTTAGTAAGGTTCACATACATGTAGCTCACAGTGTTTATCATACTTATATATATTTACACGGTATCGAAACCGGGACACTAGACTGATATTATATTTTCTAGTTTCGAAACGAACCTTCGAAATCGTTCTATAGCCTAGTTCTCTTTCTCTTGTAATGGGGGCCGTTGTGGCTCAGTAAGACGTTGGCTCGCTAACCTGGAGGCCATGTGTTCGATCCCGGGGCAGTGGTGCAGACCGGAGAGCCTGGCAAGGGCCAAGGTATATAGTCGTTTGGGTTGGACGAAAAATCAAAGTCCTGTGTGCACATTGGCGTGCACGTAAAAACAATCCTTGACAGTTGGAATAAGAGTAGGTCGTAGTGCCGCCGTCCGTTCAAAATTTCCCTCATATCACGCTGTATGGCGTATGCCCGTATTCATTAGCCCAGTCTCTCTTGTATAGTCATAAAAATAAAGGGGCTCACGACCACATAGTCAATATAAAAGATCCCCAAGCAGTTGCAATTAACAATTTTGTTTATAATAAACGTATTGTTTCCGTTGCTAATGTTTTAATAATTTCTTGAAGTTGTAACTGTTTTACAAAGAAAGTCGTTAATTTCGTTTCGTTTCTTTTGATATAGTATAACAAGGTCTGTTTTCTAACTGTTGATTTATTTATATGTTGTTATAGTTTGTTTTATGTTGACCAGAGGTTGACAACAAACATTAATAGGCTATTTCTATCTGCCTAATAGTCAACAATATACAATACATTATCTTATAATAGAAGCTTCGCGGTTTATTGTTGTAGTCATTTGACTGACTAATCCAGCGAGCAATACGACAACATATCAGTGTGCTGGAGCTATGGCTAGATTATTCAGTCTACGATTTCCGTAGATCATTTGCACCCTCCAGTACCTTATAGTGTCCTTGAATAAGACACTCCATTCCTGTACTGTAGTCCACTAGCAGTAAATGATTACCTGCAGGATAGTGCAAGGTAAATTTATGGAAGTAAGCAAGAAAGCTTTAAAATCTTGGAAGGATTTGATTTATTGAGGTGCAAAAAGAAAGCATCTGTCGAAGTCTAACATTTTCGGATCTCAAGTTTCTAAAGCAAATCGCATGCTTTATTATTTATCAACGGGGTTTGTTAAATACTTGGTTTAGTTGGGCTGTTAATAGAGCAGAACGGTATGCAAAAACTATTTGTAACCTGCATATTTGCATTACAAGTGAATATATAGAATTGTCCTTCGACTATAGCTAGACAAATTATGGTGCATTAAAATTTTGTTGGAGATTTGTTACATCGATAAATTCTGGCCATTTTGGGCATCACGTCTACTTGGTAGGGTATACATACTTAATCAAGAACACGTGTTACCACTTGTTACTGAGCTTATATGTGACAGAAATGATGCCCTGTGGCAGGTTCACGTATATTTGATCTTTTTGTTTTCATCTTGACATTCGGGTTACTTTTGGCACTTATTATGAATTGTATCGTTGTGGAGTGGTTTGTCATCTGCTTTGATATTTTTTGTGAGGTAGTTATAGTATTGGATTGTCTAGTTAACTAAGTTGGTGGTTGCTAATCCTATCTTTCGAAAATCTAAGTAGACATCGGTTTGTATACTTATATTTTGGTTTCGATATTGGATTACAATTTCGACACATGGATCATCTTATCTCAACATTGCCTTGACAATATTGTATAAGTTTTGGGGAGCCATGGGTACGCAGCGTGTAAGGTGCTTTCCCACTAACCATGAGGTACGGGAATCGGGATTTTCCACTGTGGTTTCCCCTTGTCAAGGTACAGTGTCCAGTCGTTCGGACTGGACGAAAAGCTGAACCCTTGACACTTGGAATTCAAAATGAACGTAGGCTGTGACGCCGCTGTCTGGGAAAATTTTCCGTTATTGCCCCATGTATGACATATGTCCGTTTTCATTAGCCTGGTTGGTGCGGGATAGTAGGACGCTAAACCCCATTTCTTTTCATTTCATTTTGTATAAGTTTTGAAAGAAGACAGTCATAAAATCAATAGGTCGTCGAGACACAAAAACTTAATTCATATCTTTGTTACAAATTCTTCTCACGTTTAACGCCGATTTTCTTTTGTAAATATATTATAGAAATTAGCTGAAATGGGCACCATTTAACAGAATAGACCCTGGGAGATTGTTGGCTTGCCTTACATATTATTGCGAGTGATACTACTTACAATGTTTTCTATTCTAATCCTATATAAACCCTACCTCTATTTAAATAGTCGTTTGTTCAAAACGCCGTAACGCTTGAGTGAAGACATAAACTATGCGGTATTGTTGCCATGCTGAGGTTAACAGCAAATATCGTGAGATTTTTCAGAGCCCATTGACACTAACTACCGTTTTAATGCCTCGTTATTTGCTTGGCTCGCTTCGAATGTCATCTAAAAGTTAAATGAGATAATTTGTTAAAACTGCGTTAGCATAGCGATGAACTTCTATTAATGACACGCGACTTTCAACATTATGCAAAACAGTCTCCTTTATATCTACATGTGTCGAATGTTCTAGATGATGTTGTTTTTTATATCTAGGTATATAAAATAAATAGCAATACAATAAATTCATTTTCTTGAGTTTTCTAGAGACGATTTCAGATAATGTTCAATTATTTTAACGCTCTAACTCACTGCACGTTCAATAAAGATACTGTGAGAGATGGACAGATTCTAGTATCTGACGGGTTTTGTGCATAGAAAGAGTTATGTCAATTGTTTCAAGAGCCTCAGATTCAAATTTGCATTTATTTGGCAAATTCTAGTGCAAAAAGGGTCTTTTTGTACTTTTGCTATATAAATTTTTTAATAGCTTTATAAACATGCAGCTGAAGTTTAGCCGGCCGGTGTAGACCCACCTATACACCCACTCATTTCTATTTAACATAACCGAGCCCTTATTCGTGCCCGGATGAATGCCTGCTCAAAAAGAAATTAGACACTGTTTATATTTAATATAAGATCCTTCTGATTGATGCAATATATGAACAAGTAACAAGTTCCAGATTTCAAATACACTGTCCTTTCAGACATGTACCGTTCAAAACAGAAAGAAAAGTATGTTTTTTGTTAAAATACTAGAATAGAGAGCCTAATGTCCACTCGCCACGAACTAAGGTCATTTCGGGACTATAATGGTTCAATTTTATCTCAATAATTCGCTTGTGCGTATGGGCCTTTAGCAGTGGGTGGAAACCGGAGATTGGACAGGCGGTCCTACTGCTTGTCACAAACAAGCTTGGGATCAAAACCGTGCCACTTGACTCAATGACAAACCTTATGATAAAGTGCACGGGTAAGACCGTTCGGCCACCAACCCGCCAAATGGAGGTAAATACTGACACGATGCAGTATAGCATAAATCTATCTTCACGCTCGTTAACTACATATATGCATTTTATAAAACAGTGTGTAGTTAATCACATAAGTCTCAGATTTAATCTATACTTATATCAGATTAACACCCACACATATGTTACATACCATACCTAATAATAATGGCGATATTGGAGAACTGAATATTAACTTATATCAGATTAACACCCAAACATATGTAACTTAATAATGGCGATATTGGAGAACTGAATATTAAGGTACAAAAATAAATTCCCATTCGCATCTCAATTACTATTCAAGCACTCCCTGACGTTTAATTTTTTTCTACTTGACAGATTTTGAATTCTAAGGTTTATCTTGACCTCTAAGGAGATTGACACTGGACCATATTATTGCCATCATATGGACACCAGGCTACTATATTCAAAAAATTACAAAATACGGACCATTTCTATCGTAAGAGGGTATTTTATGCCATGAAATAACCAAATATACATTTATCTATAAGTATCAATAAGCATTTTTATTACATGTGTATGTTCAATGTAACTTTGCCGCCATTACGTAATAACGTAAAATGTACTATATAAGGAGCATCATTATAAATTGTTGAATATACCCCTCAGTCAGTATGTTAATATTTATTTTGTCTACGTATTCAGTTTTACCTAACATAGTAAAATAGCATCATTATATACACACCTTCTAATGTAATGTCTATAATACCAAACTTTTCACATTCTTGTGACATGTTGCTGTTCAAATAAACCATGTTCAGCCATATATAAATTGTAAATCTGTAGTGTCCTATACAACTAGAAAGAGTATATACGCGAACATTCCAGAATTTATGAATGTAATTAAAATTGCATCTATCTATATAATATCTAATATATTTAATGATTCAGTTTTACTCATTTTTCTCGTCTGTAAAACTTTGGCTATGTAGGGAACACCGAATAAATAAATTTAGACCCGTCTGAATTACAAAAAGCAGGTTATGATTTCTGGAACATTAGCTTCCAATTTTCAGATCAATTAACTCCGAGGTTACTCACTTCAAGTATGTGTGTTTTCTGAAATTAAAATATAAGAAGCCATGTTTCATTTAACTGTTGTTGTGTACGAGACAGAGTATGCTATTTTGAAGGGATGTCAAGAGAATGTGAAGCAAGTAAGTTATGACACCTCGCATCGTTGGATCAAATTTTTCAAAAACGTAAACCAAGCATATCTGTATTTTGTTTCAAAATTATTTTTAAAAGTACATAGTTATTTTCTTAAGATGCATTAATTAAAAGAGACCAATAACAGGGGAAGGTCTAAATAGTTAGCTGATCAAGAGAAAATTGAATGTGTGTAGAAACTGTTTTTACAATCCCTCTCCGGGACAACAGGCTAAGCTCATCGTTATTTACAGTAAACAATAAACGAACCCAATAAACTCAAACAGACAGGGTGTCGACATTTAACTCGGTTTATTGAAAGTTTTTCAAATGTCCAGTTTGTCTATATAAATACCGTCCTAACGTCTTTCTGTCGCCCGGGGCAAGATGCAAGCATAAAGGGATACATAAAGTAATATCCACGCCTACTTAATTTGATATCAAGTTTTGATGTCTAGGAAATGTAACTTAGAACTTGTAGCGGTAGGTGAAGTCAAAAGACTTCGACCATGTATCAGATTCATCATCACCAACGTACAACCACCCCATCTTGAAAAACACGTCCACTTTGTTGTAATATAAAATGAATTATTATCCATATGAAAGTTAAATTTACAGTTCATTTAATAGCATCATTTTATCTCACACATGTCTAGCTCCATGTATGGTTGTAAATTCATAAATTATTAAAATTTGCAAAAGTCAGCATAATTTTCTTTTTTTTCTTCTTTTTTTTTCTAGCAAAACATACATGTACATGTTTTTGAATTCTTTTCGTTGATTTAACATTGAGTCACAATTAGATTGACGAACTTTGTTATAATAAATGATTTTTCAAATAATTTTTAAATTGATGCTCGAATGAAAATAAAATGCACCCACCCCACCGGTCAGACCAAGTCTGTTGTCCGATAAGGATCCACGGTGGTTCAGTGAGTAAGACGTTGGTTCGCTAACCTGAATGTCCTGTGCAGGACAGAGGGTCTGGTTAAGGACAACGTATAGTCGTTCGGATAGGACGAAGAACCTGGGTTCCGCGTACACCTTGGCGTGCACGTAAAATATCCCTTGGCAATTGGAAATCGATAAAAGAGTAGACCGCTGTCCGGGCAAAATTTCCCTCATAGCACTATGGCGTATGCCCGTTATCATTAGCCCAATCGAAGCAGACCAGTTGGACGTTAACCCTAATTTCATTTTATTTTCATGTTGACCAATATTCATGTAAAGATCCATTGTAGGCGTATTGACCCAGCAAACTCTCGACTTCTCGTTCAAAGGGAATAATTCCAGATTTTATTTATATGAAAGACATTGCTTCAGATTTTTGATAGATCATTCTAGATACACAAGGGCTAATGTTAATAATGACTTAACTCATTTAGTATTCTTTACACGACACATAGCTTACTGGACTCTCCTTATATGGTTAATTGTACTCATGTACAAATCTACCAATTTTCAGTGCTTTTGCGAGAGTTCATGTTTCAACATAACATTGTATTATATTTTTATTTGCAATATTTCAATTATGTCAAGCTATCTAACAATGCTTCAACTTATGACTCATACATGTCTTGTTATTATTATATTTTGGCTGATATTCAATAAAGAGTTCAATGATCATAAACGTTTTGTAAAGTTATATACCATAGCCACGTGTCGTCACTTACAGCCTAGTAATTATGCACGAATTCCTCCCCAGGACAGCTAAACTGTTTCGGGACAGCTTAATTTCTGCCATCATTATATCTTTTCAACAAACATTGATGTTTGGTATGGCTGTTCTCTAAATGGTACTAAAATATGTTTTAAAAATTAAATAATGAAAACTGCTATTCACCGTCCGCCATGCTGCCCTTTTAATGAAATATTATAAATAAAATCCCATTATCTTATTAGAACAGGAAATGGGGCGGTCTGTTGGTTTGACATTTTGACACAAGTAGTTGCGTAATGATGGGATAATTATTTTGAGAGGAAGTCCTAGAGCCCGGAAAAAAACTATATGACACTACGAATGCTCAATGTTAAAAAGGTCCTGAAAGAATAATGTTGAAAGATCAGGAATCACAATCTAATTGTAATTTCCTAAACCTTACAGTTACAGAATGATCATGGTTATTGCACAGCGGGAAGCGGGTGTGGTATTAATTCCGACTGTCAAGATTTGTTTTAGTGCTCGCCAACATGTACACGGATGTTCATCTGGCTTCCATCTTGTATGATGAGCCATTTGACACTCTTTCCATTTCGGCCCCGCCATCACCACTTGTAGCATGGAGGCACCTGCAGGCGTAGATAAATCTGAAAATTCTTTTGGCGCACACCCGAATTCAAATCCATAACATTCTAGTCGAGGATCCGCATCCCGGCAACCTTCGCATTAGATCAAAAATGAAAAAAAAACCCATCTTGGTGGAAGTAAGTTGGCATCCAATGACCTTAGTTAAAGAAAACCTTTGAACTGGTGCTGAACAAAAGTGGTTGCCACCAAAATCATGAGCAAGATTCGACAAGTCAGCACATTATTTCTCTGAGGTGATATTTAACAGGAAAATAATAGGTCATTCATTTTCACTTAGACATTGTCTGTCCACGTCCTATTTCTAAGAATAGATACGAATAGACATACATGTTGATTCTATTGTGGATCTAAATAATAGTTATGTAAATGGTCATATTGGTTTCTCACGTAGCAGCGCCTCGGAATGACAAATCCGTGTTTCGAAATCCTTGTGAATCTAAAAAGATTGTATTAATAAACTATGCAACAGGTCCACCCCCACCCTGCTCAGCTACATAAAATGTTTTGTAAAACAACCTTTTTTATGAGAAAAGTGTCATAATTGTGCTTTATGCTTTATCGTCAGATGGTGCGACAGGATGGGCACTCAAAACGCGAGATAAAGATATAGACATATGTGATATCACAATTAATGCTTTGCATCAATAAAATTGAATCACAATGTCATCGTATTAATTCATAATAAAAATTGACGTCAAACAGGATGTTGGATTTCTCGGTTTAAAAAGATCAATGTGTATGTATATACGCCGAAATGACGATAGAGACCATGTATTTCTCAAAAAAAAAAAACCCCAAAAAACCCTCCTGCAAAAATTCAGCAATCATAGATCACGTCGTTGGGCTTGGTATTCCAGTCTCATGGTTTCGTTTCAATTATTGTTTCCAAAGTCTTCTATTTTGCACGAAAAACAAAACCCACCACCAACTCCCCTCGTCTATAAACGCAGATCAAGAAACCAGGATTCGTCAATAAAACCTTAAAATAGGCACTGTCGCGTAGTGGGACACTGCCCTAGTTTATCAACTTGATTTACGATTTTGAAAAGCTATATGTCAAGTTGTTAACAGTAATTTATCTGTAAAAATAATATAGATTATCTGCAATGAAACATCAGTGGTATTTAAATATTGTATAATAGAATACATACGAAATTATTTTGATATATCCTCCATTATATTGACTTTATTCATGATCGTTTAAGAAATTTAATGATGTTTAACGTCCTGTTTTTCTGCACCAATCGGGATAATAAAGCAGACATACATCATTCAGTGTGTTATGTGGGAATTTTTTTCCGTTTGTTGCACCCCAAAGATTAAACCGCTTTTCTTTGCTAGGTCATCCGCCCTGCACAACTGACAAGGGTAAATCTGGCTTGAAAATCCCGAGGGAACTTTCTCGGTCGGAATCAATCCCGGGACAGCCTCTTCATGCTAGGTTCCCACTGTCGTGCGATGTCCCTATTGAGTCCACGATCTGCTACATACAGATACGTTCGGATACGTTTCAATACGGTCAACACGATTGCTACGACTGACCACAATATATGATAAGATCCGATAGGATCACCACAATAACTCCACGAATAAAACCACGATTTCAATCGTAGCACGAATCCTGATAGTGGGAACCTAACATTAGTGATCCAGCACCAGATACACCGAGTCATCGATTGGGGATAAAAAAATATATATTATATATGTTTATTCTATGACCAGGAGGATGCCAGTTGCTACTTTTACTATCAATGTTATGGCAGCGTTGTTCAATGTTTTCTCAACAACTGTCTTAGCCATACCTTTCCATGAAATCGGTCTAGTATTTCTCATTTCTTTAGCGTTCCACTATAAATTCAATTGTTCATTCAAAGTCTAAAGAAATATATCACCAAATTATTTCATCTTGTTTTGGGAAGTATAACTAACCGGACTTTCCAGTCCATTTACCAGATTTTATATATATATATATATATATATATATATATATATATATATATATATATATGTCTTAAGATTTGCCCAAATGTTATGTAACAAAATATGTGATTGTCTGGTTACCCAGTTCTTCCAACACAAATGACCAAAGAAGCAGTGCGTTACTTTCAAATAATTATTCTGATAAAAAGCTTTGAAGCTACAGTATTATACAAAATCTATTAAAGAAACATTTCTCTAAACAAAATACTCTCATTGTACATATTATGGTTTTTGTTAAAACGTTGACACATTTGAAAATATTACCTATGCATATCAATCACTACCCCTTTATAATATTGATTTACCACTCCAACAACATACCCAATAGACCCAAACACAATCATATTCAAAACACGGTAGCAAAATCATTTGTTTCAATGAACAAAGAAAAAATGTATGATATTGACAGATAATTAATGTAACGGTTAGTCATGCATATTTTATTCCTAGCAGCACAAACAGAAATATGTATAATGTATTATAGTGAAATCTCAAAAGTCCTGTGAAGTTGTATAGTTCTGCATATCAATACACACCATTCAGACGAATAACGGTCGTTAGCTTGAAACTAGTTACAGGTTGTGTACGGGACAGAGTATGTTTACATTTTCTAGAACACTAGATACCACACAGCTGTAATTGCAAGCCCTATTCATTTTTTTGGCATAAAAAATCAGTCCCTTTTTGGCATTATGTTCCTCGAGTCAGTTTATCCATCGTAATAATTTCCAAGCAGTAGTCAACACCAACTCAAAAAAAACCCCAAAATTCTAAATTGTGTTATGGTGTGCTTGATGTTGTTGATGAAACTAAAATGATAAGAACTACGATACAAGAGAAATATAATTCTGAATTATATTACGTTATATTTAGTATATTTTGCCGATGTTGCTATAATAGTATAGTGATTGCAGCAGTAACAACTGAACTAAACTGAAATAAAATGGGGTTTAACGTCCTATACACCTTTATTTCTATAAAGATTTATCGTGGCCATCGACGACCTAAATGATTTAACCTCATTATTCTTAAAACTGAAAATACTACTGGATAAAAGCAATCATGGTGTAGTATTTAAACAGTATACCAGAGTATGCTCATATGAGGATACAACTTCTCGTATTTACTTTTATAGAATACGTCAAGGTTTAAAATTCTCGAAATCAAAAATAACTGTAGGCCTACTAGTATTTTATTGCGGGGGAAACGAATTTACGTCAGTAACTAAAAGGTGTACACCCTTATTATGTTTTAATTTGTTCAATCTTGTTTTGGTCTTAGCGGTTTCTTTGCTATAGTTAGCGACCGGTCGAAAGCGAGTCGGGGTATTAGTCATACGCGGCTATTCAAAGGCTTTGTGTGGAGTAAAAGGGCACGATACAATAAACTAGTTCTACAACTTAATATCTACCTACCGCCACCGCTTTACAAGATATGCTAATATAAATTCAGCAGGCCGTCAGCCGTTTTGTCATTAGGTTGCTTGCAGTACTGTTGAGAGGACCTTCTCCCGTTTCATATAGACCTTTTTTCATATTTGTAGATTCAATATCCTATCATCATGAGTAAGTCACTTGGAAGATCCCAGGAATCCAGTGGAGAATTCGGAGAGGGATACATTAAAAGAAGAACCACTGTTATCCAACGTGGAGGAGGCCCAGGGAGCATGAATTCCAGTTATGGATACTCCCGGCAGTCAAACTATGGCGGCGGTCTCAACTTGGCTCCAGGAACCTATGCCACCATGTCTCATGAAGGTGTTTCTAACATGAAAGACAAGCGTCAACATGAAAAGAAGGAAATGCAATCTTTGAATGAACGTTTGGGTAGTTACATCGAAAAAGTCCGATTTTTAGAAGCATGCATCACCCAGCTGGAACAAGAATTGGAAATTTACAGAAACCAAAAAGCTACAGATTTCAAGCCAATTCGGGATATGTATGAAAATGAATTGGCTCAAGCCAGAAAAGTTATCGATGAATTGTCTGCTGAAAAGGGTGGCTATGATGCCAAAATGGCAGGACTCCAGGATTTGGTCGATACCTTAAGACGAGAGTAAGTAGATTAAAGTATTCATTTTTTTTATAATAAAAGTTCGTTGACAAGACAAGCCAATTATTCGACACCAGGTAAATCTGTACCTTTGCTGGGATCTTAGTCAGTGGTAGAAAATATTCGAGTCCGTAAAGTAAAATCAAGCGGTTAGTCAGACGACCTAATATCTAATGACATAATCATGGAACGAACTGCAACGCTATCCAGTCACCTTTAAAGTTCAAGGGGGGTGTCAAATTTAGTGTTTGTTTTCAGACGAAGTGTTACAATCCTTCATTCAGACGAGTCTACATCCACGATGTCATATTCAACCACGCATAGTGCACAAATTATATTTAAGAGAGAGAGACAGAAATATTTGCATACGTGGATTATGAAAGTAAAATGTATTTTAGGCACGTTTGAAGAGCGATGTACCTGAATTCAAACACTTGGCTAACAATTTGCATAAAAGGACATAACTGAAAACTTTATATCTATTTGGATAATTGAGTCAACAATGATTAAACAAATAGAACGAAAAAGTTATTGTAAATACATTTAAATCCTATGTGTTATTTTACTTCCATTGATGTTCTATTTTAAAACCGTTGCTTTAAAACCGTCATCGGGTGCGCTGGTTCATCAAAGCCGTTTTATATAGGTGGGGTGGTACGGATTTAAAGGAGTGGTTCATATTTAACGAAGTACGAGTAAATTATTCAAGCAGCATTATAGATAAATTTACAAATGCTATTTTGACATTGGATATCTATTGGACATTGCTTTTTGAGGCTGTGATAAGAGCATTAGATACATATCAATTTATGTCACGTATTCTTATTTGAGATTATATATTTCAAAGGTTATGCAAATCATAATTGCAATTATAAGTTAGCGTCTTTTTTTCGACTAATTGAAAGAGAACGGAAATCGTAACAATTTAGGCTGACCTTCAATTTTACATATTGTAACGTTTTGCATAGTTGCCCCTTTTTCATGGATTATATAAAGGGAGGATGTATCCTGTAAAGTGTTAGCCCCATAAACATGTCACGACATGCACATAAATCTTTTGATTTATGCAAGTGTAGTCATTTAGAAACCTTTTTTGTATGTAGCAATTCATAATATCATAACAATAAGCCTTTATAGTCTTCCCATTGTATAAGCATTTTTTTTAGCTCCCTCGCCTGTTGAATGATACAAACTTGTCTATGACGGCTAACCAATGAAATATCCAGCATACGGTTATGTTGACATAGATATTATATAATATCGGCTTCTTTGAACTTCTGTAGGTAATTTATCAAAAAATGGCTAGGAGCTAAATAAATTCATTTTAAAGTCAAGCGATTTAAATTAATTTTTAACTAATTCTCGCAGAAGTATTCTCTTATATATATTAATTTGTTACTGAAAATCATGAATGATCTTTACTTTTGGCAATCGCTCAAATCTGGACAAAAAAACCTCCAACGTAGTATTATGGTAGTAGTTTTGCCGGCCGGTGACAAAAATTGCTGACAAGCACCTCGGCCCGCCAGCAATAAGCACAGGATTAAACCTGATTCATTTTATTGCATTCCAAGCAATTTGATTCTTGCTTCTTGGTAATGCATTGTTCACTGTAAGGTACGAGAGCCCCGTAAAGCAATTGTAACCGGTGTCATTGTTAAATAATTTCTATAGATAAACTGTACATATTCACATTAACGGATTGGACCTGAGCCAAAGTTATTGAAAGGAATGACAGTTCGAGTCGTACCCCGTATTTAAATATTGCTTTTGAAAACGTATTTCGTTTATCATAATATCATTTGAAAGACGTGATATTATCATTTGTAGCTTCATATTAGGGTACGCAAACAATATAGCTGGTTTTGTATAGTGTATATCATTATTGGTCCCACAATTCACGTGTGATATGCTTCAATCTTGATTCGAATGAATGGGATCCACAAACGTGTTACATAAAAAATTGCCGAAAAATATAAGAACTTAAGTTTCTAATAATAGTCAGCAAATCAACGTTAAAATGACGCTGCCGTAATGTCCACAGGGTACATAACCAAATATGTAAGCAAAACCTGTTAAGCAGGATAGTAATATGAAAGTTTATTATCGGTATACAATCTTAAAAGGATAGTTTGCAACTATAAAATGACAGATGATAATTTAATAATCTCAAAATAAAAAAAATACCAAGCATCCCACCTTTCGATTCCTGCTTTAATTTTTAATACTGAAGGACACAATCCCAGACTTATACACTTTATGCGACATGGCACCGGTTGGTCTATTATATACTGTATATACGTGCGTATAATACATTATAAACACACACTTGATAGTAGCTGATCATGGGGCACACAAATTATGTTACTTATTCTATATTTTAGAGTTTCAACCTTGGAGGAACACTGCAACGAATACAGAACCAAAATCGACAACCAGGCCAGCCAGATTGGAGGTTATGAGGGAGAGCTCGCCACACTCAGGCTGAGAATTGAAAATCTTGAAAATGAAAATGCCAAACTCAGACAGCTTAACAACCAGAGAAGTGAAGAAAATCGACGTCTCAGAACCGTAGGTTTACAATTTTTGTCTCGACGTTAGACCATGTTAAATGTTTCAACATTGACACGCTTGGATTTGAACTATACTCACATAGAATTATAAATTAAATTTGGAATAAAATTTCGAACAGATGAACCCTTGAACGCGGGTAGCTGCCAATGTCCAATCAGTATATTTTACAAAAGGTAACTGAATATTTGATATTAGGAGTTCCCCCAAAAAACTGATAAAATATTTTTGATACTGTTTTCTTTTAGGATTTGGATGGTGAAACTGCTGCCCATATTGAAGCTGATTGCCGAGCTACAACTCTTGAAGAAGAAGTTGAATTCTTACGAGCTATCCTTGATAAAGCAAGTCTATTTCCTTATCAAATAAGAATGTTAATCAAATTTCAATGTTTTATTGTTTACAATATATACTTAAAGCTGTGTTTGGGTGCCATTTGATCAAGAATGTTAATCAAACTGTTTACAATATACATTTACAATATACATTTAGAGCCTTGTTTTGGTGCTTCCAACAACTTAACATTTGATTTTGTTTTAGATGCCCAATGAAACCAGACAACCCGTTAAGATCAAGGGTCTCGACCTGGAAGCTTTCTGGCAGAACAACATGGCTAAGGCTATCCGTGACATTCAGAACGAATATGAAAACCGACTCGATCTGATGAGACAGGATATGGAAACAAGATATTCTGCTCAGGTAAGTTAAAGCTTGACTCAATGATTGAATTGAAGTAATAACCCCCAAACCGTCACGTCCAACAATCATTTTATGCAGGCATTTAAAACCCAGTTCTTAATGGCCAACAATCTTGATCAACAAGAGCTTAGTTTATTATTTTCGAAGGATATATGTTTTAAAATCATAAGAATGAATACATATGAAAAGGAATTCTGAAAAACAAATTTTCCAAATGAGTGAAAAATCTTAAGCTACTCAGTTAATAACCTAACATATCTCCCACAGATAAGACAAGTACAGAGCGGAGCTGTCAGAGATAACATGGAAACACAGCACGCCAAGGAAGAAAGCAAGAAACTCAAATCTCAAATCAACAACACAAGCGCAAGATTCGCTGAATTGGAAGCTAGAGTAAGTAAAAGTTACTATTATGGGCATAGGCAAATATTTAACCTCGGCTGCTTCTTGTTAGTGGTCATTAATTAAACGATTATATAAAATGCATGGAAAAGACATCCCATTATATCTGAAGTTAATCAAAAATCCGCTTTGATTGGATTTTCTGAAGTCGTCCATTGGACTTTGAAAGCAGGTTAGGGTCGATCTTGTTTGATTTGTAATGTTTATTGAAGTTATGTTTTATTTTAACAGATTGCTGCCTTGGAGAGTGAAAAGGCAGCTCTCAAGCAACAACTTGCAATGTCTGAAAATGAACTCGACGCCGAAAGAACTGCCCATAACGCCGACAAAATGCGTCTACAGTCCGAACTCGAAGGATGTCTTTCTGAACTTCAACTTATTCTTGACGCCAAATTGTCTCTAGAGTTGGAAATTGCATGTTACAGACAGTTGTTGGAGGGAGAAGAAAACAGGTAAATGGCATTCACGTTCTTTTAAATCATAATGCAACAACTATCTTGTAATTAGTACTGCTGTCCATTCCCGTAACTGATATCTAAACGTTTTTCATACATTGGTAATTTACAAAACACCCCCACCGAACGATGTTTGTTGGCTTTAAAGCTTATCCATCATCCAATGTGCCAAACTTGACCCTTTCATTTATATTTCAGATTGGGATTGAAACAGGTTGTGGAACAAGCTATTGGTTACCAATCCAAAGGTGCTACCAACTTGAGCAACATCGTCACTGGTGGTACTGGGGGAT